>NW_026991714.1:65051499-69851499 GCF_029215605.1 Mirounga angustirostris
CCCGCATCGGGCTCCGTGCTCTGCTGGGAGCTTGCTTCTCCCTCTGCCCCTGCCTGCCAGCTCCCCCTGCTTGTGCTCGCTTGCTCTGACAAATAAATAAATAAATAAAATCTTTAAAAAAAAAAAAAAAAAGCACCAGCGGGTGAGGAAGTACCTGTCTACACAGGTGCACATCTGTCCTCTACCCAGGACAGGGTCACGGTTCATAGCTTGAACCTGCGGTCCCAAAGACCTGCGTTTAATATCCAGCTCTGTCACTTATGGCTGAGTGACTTTGGTCAAGTAATCTCTTTAAGCCTCATCACCTCAACTGTCACATGGGAATAAAAACAGCACTTATTTTAAAAAGTTACTCATTGGGGCACCTGGGTGGCTCAGTCGTTAAGCGTCTGCTCGGCTCAGGTCATGATCCCGGGGTCCTGGGATCGAGCCCCACATCAGGCTCCCTGCTCAGCGGGAAGCCTGCTTCTCCCTCTCCCACTCCCCCTGCTTGTGTTCCCTCTCTCACTGTCTCTCTGTCAAATAAATAAAATGTTAAAAAAAAAAAAAAAGTTTCTCACCACTTACCCTTCCTATACATGTGGGTGGAATGCAAAATGTGAACACAGTATGTGGGGCTTGGCAGGACTTCTTTTTAGAGTTAACCGTACAATTCTTTTTTTGCCAGGATAGAATGTTTTAAGTGTTCTATTAATTAGGGAACACGTCGAATAGATGAAATCAAGTTTCTAAAGTTCAATGACCAAAAAAAATAGTTTAGTCAGGTGGGTCAAAAACTAGCCCCCCTCCAACCCTTGTTTGGATTCGGCCTTCTTGATCATATACATTTGTTCAAGTCTCTCTCTTTTTTCTTTTAAATTTGATTTATTTATTTAAGTAGGCTCCATGCTCAATGTGGAGCCCAACAAGGGGCTTGAACTCACCATCCTGAGATAAAGACCTGAGCTGAGATCAGAAGTCAGACACTTAATCGAAGAAGTCACCCAGGCGCCCAAGTCTCTTAGGGTTTTTTTAAGATTTATTAATTTGTGGGGCACCTGGGTGGCTCAGTCATTAAGCGTTTGCCTTCGGTTCAGATCATGATCCCAGGGTCTTGGGACTGAGCCCCGCATCGGGCTCCCTGCTCAGTGGGAAGCCTGCTTCTCCCTCCCCCACTCCCCCTGCTTGTGTTTCCTTGCTCGCTGTGTCTTTCTCTGTCAAATAAATAAATAAAATCTTTAAAAAAAAGATTCATTTGAGAGAGAGAGAGTGTGTATGTGTGTGCAACCACAAGGTGGGGGGAGGGATGCAGAGGAAAAAGAATCTCAAGCAGACTCCCCACTGAGTGCAGAGTCCAACAGAGGGCTCGATCTCATGACCCCGAGACCACAATCCAAGCCGAAACCAAGAGCTGGATGTTCAACCAACTGAGCCACCTAGGCACCCCTAAGTCTCTTTTTTTGTTTGTTTGGTTTTGTTTTTTTTTTGGTGGGCAGCAAAGTTTATTGAACGACAGTCAAGTTTATTGAGTGAGAGTACAAAGCTCCCAAAGGAGGGGACCCAAGAGGGTTGCCCCCAAGTCTCTTATCTTTAATAAGAGTTAAAAGTCTAGCTCCTGACACTCCATGTGAGGTTTTCTGTCATACATGTTTAAAATACCTTTAAGTGAACATTTTATAAAATAATACATTAAACATACAAAGAAGTAAAGTATAGTGCACCTTCGGAACTCATGAGCCAGCTTCAACAATTATCAACACATTTTTTACTATGTTAAAGTATTTCAAAATTCTTAGCACGATAAGACTAATAAATATCTACCTATTCAGACATACCTGTTGGTTCCTAATTGAAGAGAAAGGGAGAGGTATGTGTTTATGTTCTCTGATACAACTGTGGCTCTCACACCAGCTCTCTTACAAGATGGCACTACATAGCAAAAATGAGTTTTACCAGCAATGAGTGCTGTAAGAAACATAGCAATCAATCCTCTTTTGGTCCTCCCACTCTGCTACTTTGGGCCTGATAAAATGAAAGCAAATCTCAATGTAATCCAATCAACCTCCCCCCCCCCCCCAAGGATCTCTGTATATCTCAATTTAAAATAACCAACAAGGAAATGGTGCTATACATACATTATGGATATAATAAACCTGTTCCAAATACCATTAGGTCCATATGTGATCTCCTTTCTCAGGAGCTCAAAAAATTTCTGTAACTTCTAAGTGTTTTTCCATAACATGAGAGTGACTCTCAGTTTGCCATCAGAGGTGACGGGACATTCTGAGACAGGCCTGGGCATAGAATCTTTACATGAATGGTCTCACGAAGGGTGCTGTGTGTAAAGCCATGGCAGTCCTCCTCACTGGGCTAATCCTCAGTGTTACAGATTAGGCATATTAGACACTTATCACCCCATAAACTGATCATCATATATCCATATACATCACATACATAAGCATCCACGTGGTACAAGCTAGTATTTTATCCCTCAGATTTTTTCACAGCTACAATGGCTGATGGACCACCGTACCCCCGTTCCTGGTCTAGACCAGTGGCAAGTATAATCCCTCTGCCTCACCTCAGATTAGCAGCCAAGGTGGGCTCTCTACCACCTTCACTCAGAGGCACAAGTACACATCCTCCAACACATCAGGAGATAAACAGCTACTCAATCTCAGTACAGCACACTTTTCTGAAGATCTAATAAACACATAACGTTAACCAGTAATATTAAGGTAACAAGTTCTACATGCTTTATAAACACAGTAACTTAGGATACACTGAGAAACAAGTATCACTCCAACTGATCAGGTGCAGGGAAATCAAAGCTGTATACTTCTCAGTGAGGGAAATGTCCCATAAAAACCTATAAAACTCCCACCCCGGGACAAAGAGAAAACATTGCACCACAAACAAGGATGAACCAGGGAACCTCCAAGACTCCTAAAAGTGTATGGTTATATAAGTAGACTTTCCAAAGAGATCAAACTGTTACCCCAAATTTCAAGTTTCTTCTAACTTAGACTATATGTCCTTATACCACCAGGTTGATCGCAATGCCCCTCTCTTGAACCTAAACAAAACCCACTTGTCGTTAAAAAGGATTTAGCGTTCACAGCAACAAAACTTAATTTTCTACTACACCCAGAAGACTTTTTAATGTTCCTTTTTAAGTTACCAAAGTTAAGGTAATCAAAGAAGGATTTCCCCTTGATGATATATATACCTCAGTTGATGTGCTTTAATATTCAACTAAGAATTAAGCTGTTGATAAGTCCTTTAAATCTGGTATTCTCATAAAACATTCACATTAATTCAAGCAAAACATTAAAGAGCATTACATAATGAATCATACTAAACTGGCAATGAAAGGAACAACCATTAAGATGCCCAGAGCACCAGTTTATCACAAGTTATCACTCACGGCATGAAAATGTTTGAAGACTAACATCAAAATACTTACCTGAACCCCCAAAGGTACCGTCTTCTTCCCCTTAAATACACAACATTTACCAAAGTATTGCTGCATGCAAATAGAAGACTTCTCTCTGTAAAAATGAAACTAAAGACACAGATCTGTACCTCTGAAACAAATAATACAATATATGTTAAGAAAAAAAAAAAGAAGAAGAAGATAGCAGGAGGGGAAGAATGAAGGGGGAGCAGGAGACGAACCATGAGAGACGATGGACTCTGAAAACAAACTGAGGGTTCTAAAGGGGAGGGGGGTGGGAGGATGGGTTAGCCTCGTGATGGGTATTAAAGAGGGCACGTTCTGCATGGAGCACTGGGTGTTATGCACAAACAATGAATCATGGAACACTACATCAAAAATGATGTAATGTATGGTGATTAACATAACAATAAAAAATTTTTTTTAAATGAAACTAAAGAACTTCTTCGGGAAGAACAGTCACAAAGTTATCTCTACTCCTGACCTACAGGCTTAAGGGACCACTTATGGGAAGCGTGATTATGTAATTATGTTCTCTCATACAATTGTGACTCTCACATCAGCCTTCTACAACATGCAGCAATTAAGATGGGACAGCACAGAAACATCTATCTATCTATCTATATATATATATTCATACCAGCCATGAGGAACCACAGAAAACAGTAATCAGTACCCCTTTCTCTCTCTCTCTTTCATCCACCCTGTTAATTGGGAACTTTCTGATAAAAGGAAAGAAAATTTCAATGCAGTCGGAGTAGTTTTGCTGTTCATTCCAAATAATATTTCCCATTTTAGTAAGTCTAGCATTGTCTTTTCACTATTTTAACAGATGCCATTCACAAAAATGTTTTATTAAAGATATTGAAGAACACAAAAATATCTAACTTCAACCTAAATCTCTAAACTATTGGACTAACTACATATTACCAGAAAGGGTCTTATGTACCCAATCTTGTGTGTACATTTTTCCTAATCTCTGAGAAAGATGTTATGATCAATATTATTGCATCACAGAATGCAGCATTACTGTTGATATCTGTTAAGTTTCCAACAAGAATGAAAAGCTTAATTCGTAATAAACATTATGGGTTCTGAATTCAGGCAGAATTAGCTATATAACTTGATCAAGTTATAGCCTATCTAAACTTCAGTTTCCCTACCCATAAAATGGGAATAGTAAGAATACCTATAGAGACCTCACGAGACTTTGCATGATTATATGAGACATGCACATGAAAGCCCTCAGCATCATTCCTGACACACGGCAAGTATTCCGTAAGTATTAATTCTCATCATCCTCTATACTGATTACTGTCACCATAAATAATATCCCAGGCATTTTCCTGAGTGCTACATACTTTATCATAGGTTTTAGCATTTATACCCTTCACCAACCCTATGTGCTAGGTGATTTTATTATTTATTATTATTATCCTCACTTTATCACTGAAGAAACTAGGTTCAGCTAGCAATTTTGCAGGTTCATACGATCAGCAAATGGCATAACCAGAACCTGAACGAAAATCTATCTGACAACAAAGCTCCTTAACAGATATAAGTCTTAACAGGTTCAAATTCCTCTAGGGGCGCCTGGGTGGCTCAGTTGGTTAAGCAACTGCCTTCGGCTCAGGTCATGATCCTGGAGTCCCGGGATCGAGTCCCGCATCGGGCTCCCTGCTCAGCAGGGAGTCTGCTTCTCCCTCTGACCCTCCTCCCTCTCATGCTCTCTGTCTCTCATTCTCTCTCTTGCAAATAAATAAAATCTTAAAAAAAAAAAAAAAAATTTAAAAAAAAAAAAAAAAAAAAAATTCCTCTAGAATGGGTAATAGCAGATTCATTACCCAAAAGACATGATAGGTGATATTCATACAAATAACTACGTTAACTTTTGAATGTTTCTTCCAAAAAGAGACAAACCAAAATCCCATCCCAATTCTTGATTTATTAGTTTATCTTTCATTTCTAAAAACAATTTCAGGGATAAAGGTGATGATTATGACAATACATCACATTTACATAACGCTTAGGTACAGTAACTAATTTGATTTTCACTACAATCCCATGGCTATCAGTAGATGAGAAAAATGAAAAGCCACAAATCCGACAAAAAAATGGAAGAAGGACTTAGGCTTAAGTCTTCCTGCTACAATACAGAGCTATTTTTCACTATACCATGTAGACAAACAGATGGATTAATAAATACTAATTAAAAACTAATCTCGGGGCGCCTGGGTGGCTCAGTCATAGGGCACCTGCCTTCGGCTCAGGTCATGGTCCTGGCATCCTGGGATCGAGCCCCACATCGGACTCTCTGCTCCACAGGAAGCCTGCTTCTCCCTCTCCCACTCCCCCTGCTTGTGTTCCTGCTCTTGCTATCTCTCTCTGTCAAATAAATAAATAAAATCTTAAAAAAAAAAACTAATCTCAAGGGACACCTAGGTGGCTCAGTCGATTAAGCATCTGCCTTCAGCTCAGGTCATGATCCCACAGTCCTGGGATCAAGTCCCACGTCGGGGTCCCTGCTCAGCGGAGCCTGCTTCTCCCTCTGCCCCTCCCACTGCTTGTGCACGCTCTCTTCTCTCTCTGACGAATAAATACATAATTTTTTAAATAAATAAATAAAAATAAAAACTAATCTCAAGAAAAAACAACAGTCCACACATACCCATTCTCGTCAATGATCACAGCCTTAGAGACAAAGCAATGCTGCAGTCTCCAAACGACAGCATTTAAAGAAAGCAGAATAGATTTAGAGGGGCATAACAATGTTTAAAAAGGATGACTACTGGACCTATAAGGAAGGCAGAGGATCAATCAGTCTCCAAGATAACAAAATAAATAAAATTACCCACTTGTACTAAAAGAAAAATGAAGGAACTATGGCTTAGGACTATACTGATGAATTTAACTTACATTAAGGACGAACAGTCAGAATTGGTAATATACTGGTGGCAATACAAGACACAGTTCCTGCATCCAGAGCTTCCAGGCACAATAGAAAATTATTTAATAAATATTGTTCAAATTAGTTAAGATACAATGTAGTGAGATAAAAGATGTATGTTATGAATGTATATAAGAGAGCTCTGCTCTAAACAAACAGGGAGTAACTGAATATAATGTGTTCATTTACAGAAAGAAAAAGAAAAAATATAGGAGATGCCCCCAAATACAAGGAAAATAGTTATAGGAAGTATCAGTTTGCAGTGGAAAACTGCGCTCAGTTTCTAACTTAGGCTCCACTTGTTGTCTTTTTACCGTGTCCTATGCGTAGTAGCTACATGAATCATTTGACCTCTCAATAAATTGATCTTTTACAAGTACGCTGCTCATTAAAGGATTGGGATCCAAATTACACTTAAATCAATTTATTTGATCCGTGACTGATAAATTAATGATTAAAGATAGTTATTACATGGATAATTTCATTCAGTCTGTGTGTTTTAATTAGACTTACAGAATCACTGACAGTTTGAGTTGTTTATCTTGACTGAAACCAACAAAAGAAAGGTCTTACTTTACATTTCTTACATAAAAGGGTCAAGTTCAAGAAATTTAGTCAAAAAACAAAGTTAAAACAGAAGAAAGAGAAGTTTTCTAAGAAAAAAATCTGAGCTGAGCTTAAAAAAAAATACTAAAGACTTTAATCAGGCTGTTACTGAGAACTGCTGCAAATATTCACATTCAAGTAATTTTTTTTTGGCCCCGGCATTATCAAACTTTAGTGCCAACACGACAACTAAAGTAGGCAAAGAACAGATTCCAAAAGGAATGTGTCCCTGTCTTGCAGGTAAGCAGGTTTCAAAATTTAGTGGGTACCGGCATCACCCAGGTAGCTGGTAAGAACGTAGATTCCTGTGCCTAAAATAGATATTCTGAGGAGAGGCACAGGAAAACAGATTCTAATAAGCCCCTAATCCTGACACAGGTGAATAGTGGGCATTGCTTTGAGAAGCAACACAAGATTCCAGGCACTGTCCTAGGTACTCTTGTGTGTTCTTTCATCGAATCCTCATAAAACCACCTGAGGTAGATATTATCCTTATTTCATGAATGAGGAAACAAAGCCCAGGGATTAATTAAGATGGCTAAGATTAAACAACTAAAGAGAAAGAAAAAGGACAGAAGAGAAATTGACTTTATTAGGTAGCATTTTCAGAGGAACCTACATAAGGAAGCTGGCATTCTAAAAATCATTTAAAAAATAACAGATCAGAGAGTTCATCTTGTGTCAAAGATACAGAGAAAAGAAAAGCCATTATTAAAAATTAGAGGCATCTGGGTGGCTCAGTTGGTTAAGCGACTGCCTTCATCATGATCCCAGGGTCCTGGGATCCAGCCTCACATCTGGCTTCTTGCTCAGCAGGGAGCCTGCTTCTCCCTCTCCCTCTACCTGCTACTCCACCTGCTTGTGCTCGCTCTCTTTCTCTGTCAAATAAATAAATAAAAATTCTTTTAAGAAATAAAAAATAGGGGCACCTGGGTGGTTCAGTCGTTAAGCGTCTGCCTTCGGCTCAGGTCATGATCCCAGGGCCCTGGGATCAAGCCCCACATCGGGCTCCGTGCTCGGAAGAGAGCCTGCTTCTCTCTCCCACTCCCCCTGCTTGTGTTCCCTCTCTCACTGTGTCTCTCTCAGGAGAGATGAATTTATCCCTCTGTCAAATAAATTAAAAAAAAAAATCTTTATAAAAAATAAAAAAAAAGATAAAGACAAAAATATTTGGAAGGTAATTTAGAGATTAAAAAATGATGTGTGGGTCCCACCTACAAAGATTCTGGTTTAATAGTTCTTGAGTGTATCCTGGCATCAGGATTTTAAAAACCTCCTCAGGTAATTCCAAAGTGCAGCCAAAGCTGAGAATGACTATCTTAGAGAATGCCCAAGGCTCAGGGCTGGGACGAAGAAGGAAGAGCAATGGGAAGAGTGAAAAGAGACCTACGGAGCTATTGGGCATAAATCGAAAACGAAAATCTGTCTTGAAGACTGAGAAGAATTCCCAGGTTTTGTGAGAACAATGAAAATGTTAAGAGTCACTGCATTTAACAAATGAGAAACAAACCAGACGGGAATGTTAAGATAGGTTTTCCATGACTGGCAAACATGGTCAACTGGTAAAGACAACATTCTGCATTAGCAAAATCTTCAAGTGGAAGGCTTTCAGTCCTCTGAGGCTGCCTGTGTAACTACACCTACTACCACAAATAGAGGTACATGGACAACATAGTACAATAGTGTACAAATAGAGGTGGATTCCCCCACCACCACTTTTGCAGTGGTGTTTCCACACTGCCATCTAGTGGTCAGGATGGCAAGGACTGATTTGAACTGGAAATGATTTCTAGAGGGCTGTGAACTCTTCTGGTTACAAGGCAGGTGGTAAAGAGCCTAAATTCGGGGCGTCTGGGTGGCTCAGTCATTAGGCGTCTGCCTTCGGTTCAGGTCATGATCTCAGGGGCCTGGGATCGAGCCCCACATCGGGCTCCCTACTCCACGGGAAGCCTGCTTCTCCCTCTCCCACTCCCCTTGCTTGTGTTCCCTCTCTTGCTGTGTCTCTGTCAAATAAATGAATAAAATCTTTAAAAAAAAAGAGCCTAAATTCAAGGGTTTAATCCTAAAGTTTCCCTTTAGAGTAGAAGATAGGCTTAAGGTACAGAGTGGTTTCTCTGGACGGTGATGAAAATGTTCTAAAATTGTGCTGATGGCTGCATAACATTTTGATGTACTTAATGCCACTGAATTATACATTTAAAATGGATAAAATGGCAAATTTTACATACTTTGTGTCACTTTGAATGGGTGAATGGCATGATATAGGAATTTTATCTCAAACTGTTACAAAAAAGGAGGCAGGAAATATAGAAATGATTCAAGAACTATAGAAAAGCTTAAAAAGGATGCCAAAAACCAATCAGTCCCCTCATTTCAAAACACGTAAAATTGAGGCTCCACAGATTAAATTATTTACCCTACTCACCTAAACAATAAAACCTCTGCCAAAAAAGGGGGGGAAATTAACTTAATTAAAAGCTTTCTGTCTCCCAGTCCTGAGACGTGACTTTCCTTAAGCTGGATCCTCACCAGTGCCTGGAGATCTCACCCACAAGAATAGCTTCAAACAGCATAATATCACCATTATTCCAACAATTGAAGCTCAAAACCCCGAACTCATCCTTCACTCCTTCCTCACCTGATAATCAGTCACTCACTGAATTGGGTCAACTCTTCTCTCAAATGGCATATCTTCTTTTTGGGCTACTGCCATCTTCCTAACTGAGGCCTTCCCTGCTTCACACCCAGAATAAAGCAAATTCTTTCTTAACTGGAATCCCCATCTTCAGTCTTCCCACATCTCTCCTCAAGCACGTTCACAAAATCATACTGCTGCACTAATCTCCCAGAATTCCATGCACTTTGTACTACTACTCAAAATTTTTATGGGCTCATCAATACCTACAAAATAAAGTTCACATTCTTTTTACAGATTTTTATTCATTTGAGAGAGAGAGCACGAGCAGGGGGGGAGGGTGCAGAGAGAGAAGCGGACTCCCCGTGGAGCAGGAAGCCTGACGCAGGGCTCCATCCCAGGACCCTGGGATCATGACCTGAGCCGAACGCAGACGCTTAACCAACTGAACCACCCAGGTGCCCCTGAGGTTCACATTCCTTAGCCTGGTCGTCAAGGCCTCTGTATTCCACAATCTATTCCAACCTTACCTCTTATAACCTTCCCTATAACACAAACAACACTCTGATACAGTCAAATTGTCTACCAGATAATCTATATACATGTCCCCATTAGTCCCACAGTCATTACCTGTGCCAATGATTTTCACTTTATCCTGTTTTTTTTTCTTTCCCAACGGTTCTCAACTCAGGCTATGCATCAGACTCACCTGTAGAGTTTAAAGATGTGGCCCAGAAACCTGGATATTTTTCAAAATTCTGCAATTTTCACGAAAAGTGAAAACCAACTCATTCATAGACTTTAAGTCTTCTGTAAGGTGGTTACGTTTTCAGCACCTAAACAAAGTATCTCTTATTCAGTAGAAAAAAAAATTGAAATTAAATTGCCCAGAGAAACCATTACTTAGGGGCACCTGGGTGGCTCAGTCGTTAAGCATCTGCCTTCGGCTCAGGTCATGATCCCAGGGTCCTGGGATCGAGCCCCGCATCGGGCTCCCTGCTCAGCGGGGAGCCTGCTTCTCCCTCTCCCGCTCCCCCTGCTTGTGTCCCCTCTCTCACTGTGTCTCTCTCTGTCAAATAAATAAATAAAATCTTTAAAAAAAAAAAAAAGAAACCATTACTTAAATATCTACGCATTCTATTCTTGATCCCTGTACAACATAAATCTTTCTAATTAACACCTACTTCCTAACAAAAGGTAAACACAGTAACTGAAAAATGCTAGTAAGAATTAAATTTTGGTAAGGAGCAAGATGGTGGAGGAGTAGGAGACCTGGATTTTGCCTGGTCCCAGAAATTCAGCTCAATAGGGATCAAACCATTCTGAACACCTACGAACTCAACAGGAGATTGAAGAAAAGAACAGCAGCAACTCTCTGAACAGAAAAGCAACCACTTTCTGGAAGTTAGGATGTGGGAGAAGTGAATCCGAGGTGATATTTGGGAGGATAGACGGCGGGGAAGGGGGCCTCCGTCGGCCGCTAACAGCAAGTGACAGAGTAGCAGGGCACAAAATCGGAACTTTTAGAAGTCTGCTCCGCTGAGGGACGTCGCTCCAGTGTCTAAGCAGGTGGTGGAACCCTTGCTGGGACAGTGTGGTCTCAGGACGCTCGGGGTCACAGAAAGACCGGGGGTGCCTGAGTGTGGCAGAGCTCCCAGGTATCAGAGCAGGGAAGCCGGCTGCAGAGACGGAGCCCAGGCGCGGGCTCTCAGCTCGGGGTTGCCATAAACCATGATCCGCGGCACAGTTGGGCCACTGCTCTTCCAGCAGGGACCCAACAAGCGGCAGATCCGGGGAGACTCCCCTTCCTCCCCTGGGAGGAGCGGCGCGGGAGCGCACCGCAGGGATCTGCTAGGTTTGGAGACTCCACACGGGGTCGGGTGCCAGAGATAGAAACGCGCAGTCACAGGCCGGGTGAGCACGAAGTGCAGCCGGAAACCAGGGAGACGGGAGTGATCGACTGCTTTTCTCTGGGGGCACACTGAGGAGTGGGGCCTCGAGTTCTCGGCTCCTCTGGGGCGGAAATTGGGAGGCCGCCATTTTCACTCTCGGCCTCCAAAGCTGTATGGAAAGCTTGCAGGGAACAAAAGCTCCCAAGAGCAAACCCAAGCAGATTACTTAGCCTGGACCCCGCAAAGACATCTGAGAACCACGGCAACAGGCCCCTCCCCCAGAAGATCAGCAGGACCATCCAGCCAAGACCAAGTTTACCCATCAATGAGAACGGCTGAACTCCAGCACTAGGGGAATACTGCACATAGAATTCAAGGCTTTTGGGCGCCTGGGTGGCTCAGTTGGTTAAGTGACTGCCTTCGGCTCAGGTCATGATCCTGGAGTCCCTGGATCGAGTCCCGCATCGGGCTCCCTGCTCGGCAGGGAGTCTGCTTCTCCCTCTGACCCTCCCCCCTCTCATGTGCTCTCTCTCTCATTCTCTCTCTCAAATAAATAAAATCTTTAAAAAAAAAAAAAAGAATTCAAGGCTTTTTCCCCCTGATTCTTTAGTCTTTCAAAGTTAATTTTTTTTTAATTTTTTTCTTTTTTTTTAATTTTTCTTTTTCCCTTTTTCAACCAATTCCTTTTTTAAAAATCTTTTTTATTTTTCATTTTTAGAGCCATATTCTATCCCTTCATAGTAGTTAACCTTATTTTTGGTATATATATAAGTTGTTCTCTCTTTAAAATTTTGGGATACAGTTTCTTCTAACAGACCAAAACATACCCTAAATCTCTAGTGTATGGCTTTGTTCTAGTCTCCTCCCTGATCACATTCGCTCCCTTTTTTTTTTCTTAATTTCTCTTCTTTCTTTTTTCAACCAACTTATCAATTCCTTTTATAAAATATTTTATAATTTTCATCTTTACAGTAATATTCCATCCCTTCATCGTATTTACCCTTATTTTTGTACATATATAAGCTTTTCTTTCTTGAAAATTTTGGAGGCAGTTTCTTCTAACAGACCAAAACATGCCCAAAATCTAGTGTGTGGCACTGATCTATTCACCAGCCTGATCATATTTGATCATATACTTTTTTTTTATTCTTTTTCTTTTTATTTTCTTTTTTCGTTCCTTCCCTTTCTTTTCCCCTGGTTTCAGGTCTCTTCTGATTTGTTTAGTGTATATTTTTCTGAGGTCACTGTTACCCTGTTAGCATTTTGTTCTCTCCTTCATCCGTTCTCCTCTGGACAAAATGAAAAGACGGAAAAAATCACCTCAAAAAAAAGAACAAGAGGCAGTACCGACTGCCAGGGACCTAATCAATACGGACATTAGTAAGATGTCGTAACTAGAGTTCAGAATGACGATTTTAAAGATACTAGCTTGGCTTGAAAAAAGCATGGAAACCCTTTCTGGAGAAATAAAAGAACTAAAATCTAACCAAGTCGAAATCAAAAAGGCTATTAATGAGGTGCAATCCAAAATGGAGGCTCTAACTGCTAGTATAAATGAGGCAAAAGAGGGAATCAGTGATATAGAAGACAAAATGACGGAAAAGAAAGAAGATAAACAACTACTGGATCATGAGGGCAGAATTCGAGAGATAGTGATACCATAAGACGAAACAATATTAGAATAATTGGGATCCCAGAAGAAGAAGAAAGAGAGAGAGGGGCAGAAGGTATATTGGAGCAAATTATAGCAGACAACTTCCCTAATTTGGGGAAGGAAACAGGCATCAAAATCCAGGAGGCACAGAGAACCCCCCTCAAAATCAATAAAAATAGGTCAACATCTAATAGTAACCCCAACATCTAATAGTAAAACTTACGAGTCTCAGAGACAAAGAGAAAATCCTGAAAGCAGCTCGGGACAAGAGATCTGTAACCTACAATGGTAGAAACATTAGACTGGCAACAGACCTATCTACAGAGACCTGGCAGGCCAGAAAGGACTGGCAAGATACATTCAGAGCACTAAATGAGAAAAATATGCAGCCGAGAATACTATATCCAGCTAGGCTGTCATTGAAAATAGAAGGAGAGATAAAAAGCTTCCAGGACAAACAAAAACTAAAAGAACTTGCAAACATGAAACCAGCCCTACAAGAAATATTGAAAGGGGTTCTCTAAGCAAAGAGAGAGCCTAAAAGTAACATAGACCAGAAAGGAACACAGACAATATACAGTAACAGTCACCTTACAGGCAATACAATGGCACTAAATTCCTATCTTTCAATAGTTATCCAGAATGTAAATGGGCTAAATGTCCCAATCAAAAGACACAGGCTATCAGATTGGATAAAAAAACAAGACCCATCAATAGGCTGTCTGCAAGAGATTCATTTTAGACCCAAAGACACCTCCAGATTGAAAGTGAGGGGGTGGAAAACCATTTGCCATGCTAATGGACACCAAAAGAAAGCTGGGGTGGCAATCCTTATATCAGACAAATTAGATTGTAAACCAAAGACTACAATAAGAGATAAGGAAGGACACTATATCCTACTTAAAGGGTCTATCCAACAAGAAGATCTAACAATTGTAAATATCTATGTCCCTAACATGGGAGGAGCCAATTATATAAGCCAATTAATAACAAAAGCAAAGAAACACATCGACAACAATACAATAATAGTAGGGGACTTTAATAACCCCCTCACTGAAATGCACAAATCACCTAAGCAAAAGATCAATAAGGAAATAAAGACTTTAAATGACACACTGAGGGTGCCTGGGTGGCTCAGATGGTTAAGTGTCTGCCTCTGGCTCAGGTCATGATCCCAGGGTCCTGGGATTGGGCCCGGCATCAGACTCCCTGGGCAGCGGGGAGCCTGCTTCTCCGCCTCCCTCTGCTTCTCCCCCTGCTCATGTTCTCTCTGTATCTCTGTGTCTCAAGTGAATAAAAAAAATAATAATAAAATAAAAACTTTAAAAAAAATAAATAAATAAATGACACAATGGACCAAATGGACTTCACAGATACATTCAGAACATTCCATCCCAAAGCAACAGAATACACATTCTTCTCTAGTGCCCATGGAACATTCTCCAGAAGAGATCACAACCTAGGTCACAAATCAGTTCTCAACCAGTACCAAAAGATTGGGATCATTCCCTGCATATTTTCAGACCACAATGCTTTGAAACTAGAACTCAATCACAAGAGGGAAGTCGGAAAGAACTCAAATACATGGAAGCGAAAATGCATCCTACTGAAGAATGACTGGGTCAACCAGGATATTAAAGAAGAATTTTAAAAATTCGTGGAAACCAATGAAAATGAAAACACAACTGTTCAAAATCTTTGGGATGCAGCAAAGGCGGTCCTAAGAGGAAAGTTTATAGCAATACAAGCCTTTCTCAAGAAACAAGAAAGGTCTCAAGTACACAACCTAACCCTACACCTAAAGGAGCTGGAGAAAGAACAGCAAATAAAGCCTAAACCCAGCAGGAGAAGAGAAATAATAAAGATCAGAGCAGAAATCAATGAAATAGAAACCAAAAGAACAGCAGAACAGATCAACAAAACTAGGAGCTGGTTCTTTGAAAGAATTGACAAGATTGATAAACCCCTGGCCAGACTTATCAAAAAGAAAAGAGAAGGGTCCCAAATAAAATCATGAATGAAAGAGGAGAGATCACAACCAACACCAAAGAAATACAAACAATTATAGGAACCTATTATGAGCAAGTATATGCCAGCAAATTCAATAATCTGGAAGAAATGGGTGCATTCCTAGAGATGTATCAACTACCAAAACTGAACCAGGAAGAAACAGAAAACCTGAGCAGACCTATAACCACTAAGGAAATTGAAGGCAGTAATCAAAAATCTCCCAAGAAACAAGAGCCCAGGGCCAGATGGCTTCTCAGGGGAATTCTAACCAAACATTTAAAGAATTAATACCTATTCTTCTGAAACTGTTCCAAAAAATAGAAATGGAAGGAAAACTTCCAAACTCGTTTTATGAGGCCACCATTACCTTGATCCCAAAACCAGACAAAGACCCATCAAAAAGGAGAATTACAGACCAATATCCCTGATGAACATGGATGCAAAAATTCTCACCAAAATACTAGCCAATAGGATCCAAGAGTACATTAAAAGGATTATTCACCACGACCAACTGGGATTTATTCCTGGGCTGCAAGGTTGGTTCAACATCCGCAAATCAATCAATGTGATACAACACATTAATAAAAGAAAGAACAAGAACCATAAGATCCTCTCAACAGATATAGGAAAAACATTTGACAAAGTACAGCATCCTTTCTTGATCAAAACTCTTCAGAATACAGGGATAGAGGGTACATACCTCAACATCATAAAAGCCATCTATGAAAAACCCACAGCGACTATCATTCTCAATGGGGAAAAACTGAGAGCGCCCCTCCTAACGTCAGGAACACCACAGGGATGTCCACTATCACCACTGCTATTCAACACAGTACTAGAAGTCCTAGGCACAGCAATCAGACAACAAAAATAAATAAAAGTCAAACTCTCACTCTGCGAGATGATATACTTTATGTGGAAAACCCAAAAGACTCCACCCCAAAACTGCTAGAACTCATACAGGAATTCAGTCAAGTGGCAGGACATAAAATCAATGCACAGAGATCAGTGGCATTCCTATACACCAACAACAAGACAGAAGAAAGAGAAATTAAGGAGTCGATCCCATTTACAATTGCACCCAAAACCGTAAGACACCTAGGAATAAATCTAACCAAAGAGGCAAAGAATCTGTATGCAGAAAACTATAAAATACTCATGAAAGAAATTGAGGAAGACAAAGAAATGGAAAAACGTTCCATGCTCATGGATTGGAAGAACAAATATTGTGAAGATGTCAAGGCTACCTAGAGCAATCTACACATTCAATGCAATCCCCATCAAAATACTATCCACTTTTTTCAAAGAAATGGAACAAATAATCCTAAAATCTGTATGGAACCAGAAAAGACCCCAAATAGCCAGAGGAATGTTGAAAAAGAAAAGCAAAGCTGGCGGCATCACAATTCCGGACTTCAAGCTCTATTACAAAGCTGTCATCATCAAGACAGTATGGTACTGGCACAAAAACAGACACATAGATCAGTGGAACAGAATAGAGAGTCCAGAAATGGACCCACAACTCTATGGTCAACTAATCTTCGACAAAGCAGGAAAGAATGTCCAATGGAAAAAAGTCTCTTCAACAAATGGTGTTGGGAAAATTGGATAGCCACATGCAGAAGAATGAAACTGGACCATTTCCTTACACCACACACAAAAATAGACTCAAAATGGTTGAAAGACCTCAATGTGAGACAGGAGTCCATCAAAATCCTAAAGGAGAACACAGGCAGCAACGTCTTCGACCTCAGCCGCAACTTCTTCCTAGAAACATCACCAAAGGGAAGGGGAGCAAGGGCAAAAATGAACTATTGGGACTTCATCAAGATAAAAAGCTTTTGCACAGCAAAGGAAACAACAAAACCAAAAGACAACCGACAGAATGGGAGAAAATATTTGTAAATGACATATCAGATAAAGGGCTAGTACCCAAAATCTATAAAGAACTGATCAAACTCAACACCCAAAGAACAAATAATCCAATCAAGAAATGGGCAGAAGATATGAACAGACATTTCTGCAAAGAAGACATCCAAATGGCCAACAGACACATGAAAAAGTGCTCAACATCGCTCGGCATCAGGGAAATCCAAATCAAAACCTCAATGAGATACCTCACATCAGTCAGAATGGTTAAAATTAACAAGTCAGGAAACGACAGATGTTGGCGGGGACGCGGAGAAAGGGGAACCCTCCTACACTGTTGGTGGGAATGCAAGCTGGTGCAGCCACTCTGGAAAACAGTATGGAGGTTCCTCAAAAAGTTGAAAATAGAGCTACCATATGATCCAGCAATTGCACTACTGGGTATTTACCCCAAAGATACAAATGTAGGGATCCAAAGGGGTACGTGCACCCCGATGTTTATAGCAGCAATGTCCACAACAGCCAAACTGGGGAAAGAGCCAAGATGTCCATCAACAGATGAATGGATAAAGAAGATGTGGTATATATATACAATGGAATATTACGCATCCATCAAAAGGAATGAGATCTTGCCATTTGCAAAAACGTGGATGGAACCGGAGGGTGTTATGCTGAGCTAAATAAGCCAATCAGAGAAAGACATGTATCATATGCCTCACTGATATGAGTTATTCTTAATCTCAGGAAACAAACTGAGGGTTGCTGGAGTCGGGGGCTGGGAGGGATGGGGTGGCTGGGTGATAGACACTGGGGAGGATATGTGCTATGGTGAGCGCTGTGAATTGTGTAAGACTGTTGAATCACAGACCTGTACCTCTGAAACAAATAATACTATTTATATGTTAAAAAAAAGATAGTAGGAAGGTAAAAATGAAGCGGGGGGAAATTGGAGGGGAAGACAAACCATGTGGGACTATGGACTCTGAGAAACAAACTGAGGGTTCGGGGGGGATGGGTTAGCCTGATGTTGGGTGTTAAAAGAGGGCACGTTCTGCATGGAGCACTGGGCGTTATACACAAACAATGAATCATGGAACCCTACATCAAAAACTAATGATGTAATGTATGGTGATTAACATAATAATAAAAAAAACTAATGATGTAATGTATGGTTATTAACATAATAAAATAAAAAAATTTAAAAAGAATTAAATTTTGATACTCATCAAATTTGTGAGAAACATCACAACCATTCCAATTAAAAATTTGATTTCAGGGCGCCTGGGTGGCTCAGTTGTTAAGCATCTGCCTTCGGCTCAGGTCATGATCCCAGGGTCCTGGGATCAAGTCCCACATCGGGCTCCCTGCTCAGCGGGAAGCCTGCTTCTCCCTCTCACACTCCCCCTGCTTGTGTTCCGGCTCTCGCGATCTCTCTCTCCCTCTCTGGTAAATAAATAAAATCTTAAAAAAAAAAAAAATTTGATTTAATATGTGCCTGCCCTATATGTGACAGTCATTTAAATATGTACAGAACATGCTAATGTGAATGTCCAGTTTGAAATTCAACATACAGAACTATTTACGGATATCATTTGTAGCCTGAATGAACCCAGCTGTAGCAAGTTCACCTTAGCCCTTGAATATAAAGTTGCAAAGGAGGGGGTCAATTAGGATGAAAAAGAAAGATAATCATTGTCAAACCAGACTGCACATTAGAATAACCTAGGGAGCTTTTAAAATTTCCACATTCAAGCACACTTTGAACCAATTAAATCAGATGTCTGGGTGGGAACCATGCACCAGTATTTTTTAATGCTCCCCAGGTGCTTCCAATGTGTAGCCAACATTGAGAACCAATGAATCAGAAGAGAATCTCTCCCAGGTTCTAAAAACCTAAAGATCAGAACTATACAAAGAAAGGAAAAAAGTCGCAGAAAGCAGGGAGTCCTTCATAAGTAAGCTGTTTTCTTTCAAGTTATAAATGATTTCTATGTATTAAGGATATGTGCCTTTTTATGTTGCGAATATTTTCCTCAGTTTCTTGGCTTCTCCATTATAAGTCAGTTCTTTGACATACAGATATTTTTGACTTTTATGAAGTTATATCTATTGATCAAACTAACTTTTCCCCCTTATTTGGTTATTTTGCCTCAAAGACTTAACAACAAAACCAAAACAATAAAAAACAGGGTACTTCCTAACATTATGATTCTCAACCAAAGTAATGAATAAAAAAGTCAGGGGGGGCCTGGGTGGCTCAGTCAGGTCTGCCTTCAGCTCAGGTCATGATCCCAGGCTCCTGGGATCTAGGCCTGCATCAGGCTCCCTGCTTAGCGGGGAGCCTGCTTCTCCCTCTCCCCCTGCCTGCTGATCCCCCTGGCTTGTGCTCTCTCTCTCTGTCAAATAAATAGATAAAATCTTTAAAAAAAATCAGTATTAACCTAGAACTATAAATACCCTTAAATGCTCAAAATTAAACATGAATAGGTCATGTGTAAAATAAAATGGCAACAAGTTAACTTTTAAAAAGGATACTTTTTTATTTTACTGTATTTAAACAATAATGACTTTGTCGACTTTAAATGTAGGTTCCACGCCCAGCACAGGGCCCAAAGCAGGGCTCGAACTCACAAGACTTGAGCTGAAATCAAGACTCCAATGACACCAACTAAGCCACCCAGGTGTCCCCCAATTTTTACTTTTAAAATAAACTGTCTAAGATGTTTATCACATGGGTTATGTGCCTTTTCAGGAACTGTTGAGAAATATAGCTAGTTGCGGCGAAAGCAACCATTTGAGTTCTAAGATTAGAACAAGACAGAATAGACAAGGTTATTCCACACAATCACATTTATTATTTTTATCCTAACAAGTAATTATTACAACAAAATTTTTTTTAATATTTTATTTATTTGACAGAGAGACAGCGAGAGCAGGAACACAAACAGGGGGAGTGGGAGAGGGAGAAGCAGGCTTCCCGCGGAGCAAGGAGCCCGATGCGGGGCTCGATCCCAGGACCCTGGGATCATGACCTGAGCCGAAGGCAGACGCTTAACGACTAAGCCACCCAGGCGCCCCTATTACAACAAAATTTAAGGGGGGTTCACTGTATAAAATATTTTGTAGTAATAAATCCCATTGTAAATATAGATCGATAGGCACAATTCTCCCCCAAATCGTCACAAATTCAATTGACTACTAGTTTCAAACATGAGTTTTTGCTTTTAACATGAATAACATAGTCATTATTAAGGCACTGTTACCACATCAATTTGCCCAGTTGTTCTTTCATTATGATGAGTTTTATATAGATATTTATGACAAAGTTTTGATTTTCTGGTTCAAATTCAAAACAAAAGCTATGGTAAATGTCAGAAGTTGAGAACAGTTTGGAAAGGACACTCATGAAGATGATCACTGAGGGATACTGAGTTTTAATAGCTGAAAACAAAGACACTATACTGAAAAATGTCTGTGTGCTTTTAACACCATTGTCCAACAGAGGGAGCATCACATCTAATTTAGAGTCTAAATGGGGAGCCCCCACATGGAAAGGGGAAATCATCTAAAACTTAATCGACAAAAATTTTAGATGTAGTATTTACAGAATTAAATATAAAACCAAATCACAACATCCAAAAAAAATTCAAAGGAAATATTTATCAAATACCTGGACTGCTGAGAACTGTAATACTTACAGAAATCCATTCATCTATTTAACGTAAATACACAAGTTACACAAATATCCTGAAATTATTTTTTAAAGACTTTATTTATTTGACAGAGAGATAGAGAAAGAGCACAAGTAGGCAGAGAGGCAGGGAGAGGGAGAGGGAGAAGCAGACTCTCCACTGAGCAGGGAGCCTGACGTGGGGCTCAATCCCAGGACCCCAGGATCATGACCTGAGCTGAGGGCAGTTGCCTAACCAACTGAGCCACCTAGGCGCCCCCAAATATCCTGAAATTATAAGCAGCAAATGTATGTTGATTCCATAAGTTTGTGCTGCAGCACAAAACTCTGCAAGGCTAACAAGCTCCCATTGATAATGATACTGCTGATCCCCACCCAGACCACACTTGGTGTACCAAGAACAGAGGATAATGTAGACTGAATTTCCAAACTCACATTTTAACTCTTAAATTAGGAAACTGATTGGTAAGGAATGGGACCCTAAATTTGGGATGCAAACCCATGAAATTTGATGCCTTGAACTCCTAAATTCTGTTGAATTTCCTCTACCAGTAAAAACACTCTGAAGAGGGTGGTCTCCCTTTGCCTAAAGAACCTGCAATGGTCTCCCCCTATGGTAAGTGCCCTGTGAAGGACCTGCTGTGGAACTACCTTCACCATCTCTCAGTGCTTTAGATCTATGACCAGACTCAAGTCCCAGCAGACCCCAAAGAATAAAGCAGAAAACTACGACCCATTGGGGCACCAGGGTGGCACAGTTACACATCCAACTCGATTTCAGCTCAGGTCATGATTTCAGAGTTGTGAGATCAAGTCCCGAGCCAGGATCTACCCTCAGCAGGGAGTCTGCTTAAGATTCTTCCCTCTCCCTCTGCCCCTCCCCACTGCTTGTGCATGCGCTCTCTAAAATAAATCTTAAAAAAAAAAAAAAAAAAAGTGCAGGCACCTGGGTGGCTCAGTCGGTTAAGCATCTGCCTTTGGCTCAGGTCATGATTTCAGAGTCCTGGGATTGAGCCCCACACCTGCTTCTCCCTCTCCCTCTGCCCCCACCCCTGCTTCTGCATGCTCTCAGACAGATGAATAAAATCTTTGAAAAAAAAAAAGTGCAAGCCATTAGGAGATTCATTACACACCAAAAGAATTGTGAGATTTTGCCAATTTATATCAACAAAAACTTGAGGAACATATAAGGGAAAGGATCCTAAGAGTGTTGGAGTGTTGGATTCAGATGGAAGATAATGCTGGATTAGGCCGAATTTATTGCTACGGGTGTGCTAAGCAGAAACTGTGGATTCAACAGGTTGGCTCAAGCAGCTAGGAACGCCTAACAGTTTGCTTGGTTGGTTTAATGAAAGCTGGACCTAAAGGTGACCTACACTAAATGAAGGTGAAACATCTAAACTTCTTTGGGTACTGAGGTCTTCCTGATGGCTTAAGGATATCAGAATGCTGAGTGGGTTTAATATGTTAGACCTGCTTACCCTTAACCATGTCCCTGGGAGGACCCAGAAAACATTCCATTCACCAAGCTAAGAGAAATATATTCATGAGAGGAACCCGGGACTCCTTTAAGAGCTCTGGGATGGCTAGCCTTCATAGGCCAGGAATAAAAGTGGTAACTCCTGCCATCAAACTGACTCCCTAAATTGAGCAGGAGATGATCGGATCCTGTGGTGGCAGGGACCAAGTGGCAGCACTTAATCACCAAAGACAAGGTGGGAATGAATACCATAATGGCAGCCAAAACAGTAACCAGAAAGGTTTGAACTGCAGAGATCTCTGACATTGGCTAAGAAATCAGTGCCCCAGGGCGCCTGGGTGGCTCAGTTGGTTAAGCGACTGCCTTCGGCTCAAGTCATGATCCTGGAGTCCCAGGATCGAGTCCCACATCAGGCTCCCTGCTCGGCGGGGAGTTTGCTTCTCCCTCTGACCCTACCACCCCCCATGCTCTCTTTCTCTCAAATAAATAAATAAAATCTTAAAAAAAAAAAAAAAAAAGAAATCAGTGCCCCTAGAACTGAAACAGATGGGCAATCTATTAAAGTCTTGATTAGTTTAGGGGCGCCTGGGTGGCTCAGTCATTGAGCGTCTGCCTTCGGCTCAGGTCATGATCCCAGGGTCCTGGGATCAAGCCCCACATCAGGCTCCCTGCTCAGCGGGAAGCCTGCTTCTCCCTCTCCCACTCCCCCTGCTTGTGTTCCCTCTCTCGCTGTGTGTCTCTCTCTCAAATAAATAAATAAAATCTTTAAAAAAAAAAAAAGTCTTGATTAGTTTAAGTGGAAAAACTCGAAGTATGATTTAAATCACCAAAAAAGTAAAGTTGTGGCCCCTCTACCAATTCCCAGATTGGAGCCATTTCATAGACCCAGAGTCTCTGGAATGAAGGGAATTCCCTTAAGAAGAATTCTACCACAGAGCTAAATATGAATACTATAAATTTTCCACCTAGGCTTCCCTAAAGAGATCAACAGCCATTTATTAAGGATGACTTTGTTCTGGGGAAGAGGACATAAGCAGCCCTTGGAAGGATTACTAGATACTGGCTCTGAACTAGAGTGAATTCCTAAAGACTCAAAATACCATTTGGTCCAAACTTTCAGGAATAGCAGCTTATGGAAATCAGAGGATCAATGCAGATTTGGCTCAGATTTATCTCAAACTGGGTCCAATAGGTCCCAAATCCACCGTGCAGTTAATTCTGCTGGAACGCACAGTTGGAACAGACATCCTTAACAACTGACAGAATCCCCTCTCTTGGGGCGCCTGGGTGGCTCAGTCGGTTGGGCATCCGACTCTTGATATCGGCTCAGGTCATGATCTGTGTCATGGGATCGAGCCCTGCTTTGAGCTCAGTGCTCAGCATGGAGTCTGCTTGAGATTCTCTCTCTCTAAAATAAATAAAATCTTTAAAAATAAAATAAATAAAAAAAGAATCCCCTCTAATCCCCTACCCATACAGTAATGACTAGCATGGATAAAAGTGCATGTGGAAGCCACTAGAACTGCCATTACCTACCTAAACAGTAAACCAAAACCAATACTGCATTTCTGGAGGACTTCCTGCCACCATCAATGATGTGAAAGATGCAAAGGTGGTGATTTCCTCCCACATCCTCATTTAACTTGATTTGGCTAACGTAGACAGATGGATCTTGGAGAATGACCGTGTGCTTTCAGTTGCGCACAGGATAGTTAGATGAATGAACTTGCTATTGATGCCAAGTATGGTTAAGGAAGGTTAAAGAGGCATGCATGTGTGACAAGGGATGAACTGCAGGGGCTTCTGTAGTCTACTGATACAGCCAGCTGGAACTACAATTCCCAAAATTTCCTCTCTGTAGGACTCTGGATTAAGGTTAGCCAAAAAAGATGTGTGCGATTTGGAAGGCAGAAGTGAAGCAACCATCATCATCCTCTTCTGTAGGGTGTGCAGGGCTTGTGTAGGGTACAGGTACTGTTGCAGCCTGTGTACACGGTCACTACCTAATGGCTTACCTTGTTGGCCTGGCCTAGCAGCCAGGCCCTCTGCTCCTCCATCTCCCATGGTATCTCTTCCTGAACCTTCTCCAAGTTGTGGGGCCCAGTACATGAACAGTTCTGTGGCAAGGAGCATTAGCAATTTCTGCAGGTCACTGGTGTCATTCAGGGGAAGGCAGTGACAGACACAGGTTTCAAGTTGTCCTCATTAGTTCCAGTTGGATTCCAATGGGTTTTTGCTTCCCCCCGATATGACATCCAGCTTCTTCTGCCAGCTCCACTGATTTCAGGACCCACACAATTCAGAGACAACAGCAACTTTACCAATTCCCAAATTATGTAAGGTCTAACCTCTATAATCCTTATCCTTTGTCATTCAGTGATTCTGCTTCTCTGATCCATCCCCAAATAGATATAAGCCCTTTGTAGAAAAACTGACCAGTCCAAGAGAATAACCCTGACAGTTGGAAGACACCAGATGACCACATATATAGACACCCACTGGGCAAGAATCTGCATAAACACCCAGAGTTGTTATTTTTCAACCTAAAACTTTTTAGTGCCTCATTCTTCAATATGACTAATCAAGAATGACCAGACACTTGAGGACAGTTCATCTTTTCTTTCCTTTTACTTTTGTCATAGAGAGTTTGAAACATTCCCAAAAGTAGAGAATAGTATAATGGAACCCCACACATTCATCAACCAGCTTCAAAAATTACCAACACATGGCTAATCTTATACAAACTATACCCTCACCAATACCTCCCAACTAAATTACTTTAAAGCAAACCTCAGTCTGTCATTTCACCCATTATCTACCTCAAAAAGATAAAACTTTTGTTTTTAACTTCTCATTTTGAAATAATTTCAGATTGATAACAAAAATTGCAAGAAATAGTAAAGAATTCCATTTGTCCTTCACAAGGACATCATATGATGCTTACATCTTACATAATCAAAGAACAATTATCAAAATCGAAAAATTAGCATTGAATCTAATAATTTCTAATTTTACTGCACTGTAATCAGAGAACAAAGCTATTACTTGAGATTTGTTTAAACTTCCTTTACCATCTAATATAAGGTACATTTTTGTAACAGTTCTTGATTACTCAAAAATATGTAATCTCAGGACGCCTGGGTGGCTCAGAGGGTTAAGCATCTGCCTTCGGCTCAGGTCATGATCCCAGGGTCCTGGGATCGAGTCCCACATCGGGCTCCTTGTTCAGCAGGGAGTCTGCTTCTCCCTCTGCCTGCCGCTACCCCCTGCTTGTGCTCTGACAAATAAATAAATAAAATCTTTAAAAAAAAATGTAGTAAGTGTATAGTCTTTAACATATCTAATAAATGTATTAATTGCAAAACAAATTACAGTGATTCAATATTATTAACTAATCTATAGACTTCATTCAAATTTCATCAATTGTCCCAGTAATGTCCAATTTTTAATCCAGAACATATTTTGCATGCTTTAGTTTTCATGCTTCCTTGGTGTCCTTTAATCTGGAAGAGGTTCTTCAATCTCTCTGTCATTCACCACCTGGATTCAATTGCAGAGTACTGCCTAGTTACTGTATACTATCCCTCAATTTGGTTTCCTCTGATGTTTCCTCATGATTAAATTCAGGTTACATTTTTTATATTATACATCAGAGAACGGATGTTGTGTCCTGCTCAGTGGGTATCAGGAAGTATACCATGTCAATATGTCATATTATTAGAGTTATTACCTTTGTTCACCTGGTTAAAGTGATGCCCGCCAAGTTTATCTACTGTGAAGTTACTATATTTTTTCCCTTGTACTTAATAAGGATCTACTAAGGAGACTAAAAATTATGTGAATATCTTTTTTTTTATTTACTTATTTTTTTATTTACTTTTATTACTTTTTTTTTATTTACTTATTTCAGAGAGAAAGCTCAGGCAGGGGGAGGGGCAGAGGGAGAAGCAGACTCCCAGCTAAGCAAGGAGCCCGATGCGGGGCTCGATCCCAGGACCCTGGGATCGTGACCTGACCCAAGGCTGATGCTTAACTGACTGAACCGCCCAGGCACCACTGTAAATACCTATTTCTGATCATACTTTTGCCCACTCATTTTAGCATCCATTGATTATTCTTGTCCAAAAGTTACAGATTCGGCTCGACCCCGGACTGCCGCACCATGGCTGAGGAGGAGCTGGAGGCTCTGAGGAAGCAGAGGCTGGCCAAACTGCAGGCGAAGCATGGGGATCCTGGCGATGCAGCACAACAGGAAGCAAAGCACAGGGAAGCAGAAATGAGAAACAGTATCTTAGCCCAAGTCCTGGATCAGTCAGTCCCAGCCCGCTTAAGTAACTTAGCACTTGTAAAGTCCAAACAAACTAAAGCAGTAGAGAATTACCTCATACAGATGGCAAGATATGGACAACTAAGTGGGAAGGTATCAGAACAAGGTTTAATAGAAATCCTTGAAAAAGTAAGCCAGCAAACAGAAAAGAAAACCACAGTTAAATTCAACAGAAGAAAAGTCATGGACTCTGATGAAGAGGACGATTATTGAAATTTAAGATGTTTAGAGACCGGAACTTAATGGAACAGTCTAGGACAGATAATACTGGGTAGAAGTGAAGATCTGACTGTTTACTTTGTTTACTGTCTATACGCCTTTTAAAAAAATAAACTCGTTATGCAAAAGTTACAGATTAGACTGTTTCTGAGATACAATCCAACTCAAACATTCTACCCCATGATTCTATTAGCATCTTAAATTTAAAACTTCACCTTTATTTGGCTAAACTGTTAAAAAATTTTAGACAAGACTGGGGTTGGGGAAATAATTTGCATAAACACGCCACTGATTAAAATTTCTCATTGGAACACATTTTTTTTTTAAAGATTTTATTTATTTGAGAGAGAGAGACTGAGAGAGAGAGCACATGAGAGGGGGGAGGGTCAGAGAGAGCAGCAGACTCCCTACCAAGCAGGGAGCCTGATGCGTGACTCGATCCAGGGACTCCAGGATCATGACCTGAGCCGAAGGCAGTCGCTTAACCAGAAACACAGTTTTGTTTTAATGATACTCTTTACCTAAGCAAGCAAACCTGAAATATAAGAAGACTTACATACAAGTTGGTTCTCTAGTCTCTCTTAAGTAAATTTATAGTGGGACATTAGTAAGTCTAGGACAAAAAAAATCATGACTCTCCACAGATGATGAAAATACCTTTGGCAGAATTCAACACCTATTCTTAATTAAAAACTCCTGAGAAAATAGAAACGGATGGATACACTTCCTTAACATGATAAAATATATGTCCCTCAGACCTAAATCCAGAACCTTACATAATAAGTAAGCCCCAGGGAGACCAGGGGGAACAATACAAGAATGCCAACTACCTCCACTACTATTTACCATTGTTCTGGAGGCATTACTCAGAGTATATTAGCCTGGAAAGAACAATGAGAGGCATACAAATTGAAAAAGAAACAAGATTACATTATCTGAAGATGACATGAGTATTCTTAGATATTAAATTCTCTGTAATTGTCTATGAGTAAAACAGTGTGATTCAAGTGTATGAGTATACAGACCAATGAAACAGAGTAGAAAGCCCAGAGTTAGAGCCAATTAGTATATGATCTATAATACAAACACTGATTTTGTCTCAGTGATTTGCTCTAATCTTTTTAATAAATGGTGACGGGACTAATAGCCATTTAGAAAATGATAAAATTAGATCCATACCGGGGCGCCTGGGTGGCTCAGTCAGTTAAGTGTCTGCCTTCGACTCGGGTCATGATCCTGGAATCAAGCCCACATCAGGATCCTTGCTGGGCAGGGAGTCTGCTTCTCCTTCTACCCCTCCCCTTACTCATGCTTGTGCTCTCTCTGAAATAAATAAAATCTTTTAAAAAATAAAATAGGGGTGCCTGGGTGGCTCAGTCAGTTAAGCATCTGCCTTCGGCTCAGGTCATGATCCCAGAGTCCCAGGATCAAGCCCCATGTCGGGCTCCCTGCTCAGTAGGGAGTCTGCTGCTTCTCCCTCTGCTCCTCTTCGCTGCTCGTGCTCTCTCTCGCTTGCTGACTCTCTCAAAAAAATAGTCTTTTAAAAATAAATAATTAAATAAATAAATAAAGTTTTTTTAAAAATATGTTTAATTTACTGATAATACAACTTAAATTCAAATTGAAACTATACTGAGGGGCGCCTGGGTGGCTCAGTCATTAGGCATTTGCCTTCGGCTCAGGTCATGATCCCAGGGTCCTGGGATCGAGCCCCACATCGGGTTCCCTGCTCCGCAAGAAGCCTGCTTCTCCCACTCCCACTCCCCTTGCTTGTGTTCCCTCTCTCGCTGTCTCTTTCTCTGTCAAATAAATAAATAAAATCTTTAAAAAAAAGAAAGAAAGAAAGAAACTATACTGAGATACCACTTCTTGCCCATCAGACTGGTAAAAATTCGAAGACTTAACCATATACTCGGTCTACAAAGCTGAGGGAAACAAGCACTCTTATACACTGCTAGTAGAGATGTAAAATGGTACCACCCCACATAGGTACTGACACTTTGACTTAGCACTCCCACGTCCAGGAATTTACATGAATATACACCTGCAACAAAACAAAAATACGTAAGTGCGAAGTGATTATTCATTACAGCATTATTCACAATTGCAAAATACTAGAAATTACATAAATGGCCAAGCAGAGGAAATTAGAAACTATGGCACATACACAAAACAGAGTATTATAGAGCTATAAAAAAGAAAAAGACTCTACAAATACGATACGGAGTGATTTCCACTAGATATTTTAAGTGAAGAAAGCAAGTACAAAAGAGCAGATACATGGGCGCCTGGGTGGCTCAGTTGGTTAAGCGACTGCCTTCAGCTCAGGTCATGATCCTGGAGTCCCGGGATCGAGTCCCATATCGGGCTCCCTGCTCGGCGGGGAGTCTGCTTCTCCCTCTGACCCTCCCCCCTCTCATGTGCTCTCTCTCATTCTCTCTCATGCAAATAAATAAATAAAATATTAAAAAAAAAAAGAGCAGATACAGTATGCTACCTTTTGTATATCAACGGAAAATAAGAAAACACATACATGTGCTTATATTTACCAATAAAAAAGAGAGAGAGAGAAAGAAGATAAAGCAGAAAATGATGAACATGGCTACCTGCAAGGGGGGGGAGGGCGCAATGGGGAACATATACAATTATGGAACAAGGAAAGGCAAAAAAGAACCCTAAGGAGACAAATCTGACTTGGAAGTGTTGGTGTGAACTCATGATTTCTAAATCATATATGTGTATATATGTATGCACATTTTCATGAACCTGCATATTTCCTACTTTGCTACAAAGGTCAAAGAGCAAAGACACCACAGCAACAGTGAGCATACCTAGCAACAGATCTTGGTGTCTAATATTCCTCACTAAAAGAGCCCAGGAATCCTCAGAGAAATACTGATTCCAGGGTGGGATAGGCTAATTACAGGATGAGCCCAGAACATCTATTATGCAACAAAGTAAGGAAATGCTTTAAAAAAAAAAAAAAAAAGTTACAGGACAGAGGATCCAATCTGAAAGCTTTCCTACTAAAAAATTCTGTGATAATCTGAGCACTAAAATAAGTACACAACTAATTATAAACCACTGGAAAAAAATGGAAATTCATGAGTCCATACTGATAATAAACAGACAAATAATGAGGAAGAAAGATGGACTCTTGCTTACAGTAGAATGCTAAGATGAATGCTAACTGCTAAGTGTGGGGGGAGTGCTGTAGTTGGAAAGCCAGCATTTATCATACCAAAGATTCAATCAAGAACCATCCATGGATTCTAAATCTAGAGGAAATTTTAACGAACAACATATTTCCATGGTCTTAAAATGTCTTCCCACAGATTATTAGTTGGGAGGTGAGGGACTGTAAACAGTGGGAAAACAAGACAACAGCTTGACCGGGTGATCACAATTACCACCACCCATGAAAGGCAGCTAAACACTGTGAACCTCCAAATGCGATACACTGAAGTTACATCAACACATGTAACATCACAGCTGAGAACACAGAACCTGAATCTAACCATGAAGAAACATTTGATAAACCCAAAATTAAGAAAGTTCTATTAAAACAGAAAGGAAAGGAAAAGGAAAGTCAGTGTTATATGACAAAGAAAAGTTGTGGAATGTTCCAGATTAAAGAAGGCCAAACATAAGACAATTAAATATGATACTTGACCCCTAGATTGGATCCTGTATTAAAAGGGGGGAGGGCGCCTGGGTGGCTCAGTTGGTTAAGTGACTGCCTTCGGCTCAGGTCATGATCCTGAAGTCCCGGGACTGAGTCCCACATCGGGCTCCCTGCTCAGCGGGAAGTCTGCTTCTCCCTCTCCCGATCCCCCCTCTTGTGCGCTCTCTCTCTCTCTCATTCTCTCTCTCAAGTAAATAAATAAAATCTTTAAAATAAATAAATAAATAAAAATAAAAGGGAAAATGCTATGAAGAACATTATTGGGTCACTTGACAAAACTGAAATACAGACAATAAAGTATTATGGTAATGTCAAATTTAAGGAAGTATGTATAACTTTATGAAGTATGTATAAATTTAATGAGGTATGTATAACTTTCCTAATTGTTGGGAATACATATTAAAGTATTTAGGATAAAGGATCAGGATATATGGAACTTACAGATTCAGAAAGAAAAAAGTGTGTATATGTGGATAAAGATGGGGGCTTAGGGGAGGAAGGGAGGAGAGAGTGTGTAAATGATGTCAAATGTTAATCTGGGTAATAAGTATGCAGATTTTTTTGTCCTATTCTTATTCTTGCAACTTTTCTGTAAATTTGAAATTATTTCCAAAACAAAAGTATTTTAAAAAATTTAATTATAATGGGAAGAGGTTACTTTTCCAGGAAAGTAGCTAGAGGAGCATGCAACAATTGCAAACAGCCAAATCATGGTTTATATTCAAAATGATCTTAAAAATAACTCCAGATTCTGCGGCGCCTGGGTGGCTCAGTTGGTAAAGCTTCTGCCTTCAGCTCAGGTCATGATCTCGGGGGTGCTGGGATCAAGTCCCGCATCAGGCTCCCTGCTCAGCAGGGAGTCTCTTCTTCTCCCTCTGTCCCTCTCCCGACTTGTGCTGCTTTCTCTCAATGAATAAAGTATTTAAAAAATAAAAATAGGAGCGCCTGGGTGGCTCAGTTGGTTAAGCGACTGCCTTTGGCTCAGGTCATGATCCCGGAGTCCCAGGATCGAGTCCCCCCATCAGGCTCCCTGCTCAGTGGGGAGTCTGCTTCTCCCTCTGGCCCTCCCCCCTCTCGTGCTCTCTCTCATTCTCTCTCTCTCAAATAAATAAAATCTTAAAAAAATAAATAAAAAATAAAAATAACTTCAGGTTCTAATTTCATGTACTTTCTGCACATATAATACTAAACTACAGTCCATGATACATGAAAGAGTATACATGTACTTAGGAATAATTTAACACTTGATTATTAATGTAGAGTCCCTAGTTCCTTTTCATCATATTCAGTGCTATTTCAGGACGATATAATATCCATTTGATAAGTGCTTTTACTGAGTACTTACAGTAGGCTATATGTCATTTATTTTTTTTTAAAGATTTTATTTTTATTTGAGAGAGAGAGAGAGCACAAGCAGGGGGAGCAACAGGCAGAGGGAGAGGAAGAAGGAGACTCCCTGCTGAGCAAGAAGCCTGAATCGGGGCCGATCCCAGAACCCTGGAATCATGACCTGAGCCGAAGGCAGTTGCTTAACCAATTGAGCCACCCAGACACCCCTATATGTCATTTAATTTACCCCTTTCTTAAGTCTTTGCTACTCATGTGTGATCAGCAAACCAACGGCTTTAGCTTGTTAGAAATGCAGAATCTCACACCCAACCCAGACCTTACTGAATCACAATCTACACCTGAACAAAACCTTTGAGTGATTTATTTGCACATTAAAGTTCAAGAAGGGCTGCTCTAAGTGACTTAACTCAACAGAGGTTTATCTCTAGCTCCCACTAACTCTGATGCACGAAATGCAATTCCCCAGAGCTATCCTCCATGACATGACTCATGCTTGTTTCTCCAACTCCACTCATGGCCTCCACAGTCTTCAAGGCAAGGAAGAGAGAGCAGGAAGAATGCACAGGATGTTTCATGGCAGACCCAGAAATGGTTTGTATAACCTCCAGCCCACACTCCATTGGCCAAAAATGAGTCACAGGGCCCCAAACTGCAAGGAGGCTGAGAAATGGGAGTCATCTTGTGTGCTCACAGGGGAAAACGAATAAAGGTTATTAATGGATACTGAGATGTCTCAGGAATACCAAGGAAAAGTTAAATACTAGGCTCGAGCAGAGACAGACTATCATGAGGACTATGAACAGTTAGTTCTACTTCTCTCAGTTCAAATTCTAAAGCCAATGGTCAGCCAATGAACTAACTTTCTATCAAGAGGTTCACTCTTAGTCTAATCAACTGACAATTAAAAAAAAAAAAAGTGGACCTAAGCTGGCAAGCATTTCCTTTTTTTTTTTTTTTTTTTAAGATTTTATTTATTTGGGCGCCTGGGTGGCTCAGTTGGTTAAGCAACTGCCTTCGGCTCAGGTCATGATCCTGGAGTCCCTGGATCGAGTCCCGCATCAGGCTCCCTGCTCGGCAGGGAGTCTGCTTCGCCCTCTGACCCTATCCCCTCTCATGTGTTCTCTCTCTCTCAAATAAAATCTTTAAAAAAAAAAAAAAGATTTTATTTATTTATTTGACAGAGACACAGCGAGAGAGGGAACACAAGCAGGGGGAGTGGGAGAGGGAGAAGCAGGCTTTCCGCGGAGCAGGGAGCCCGATGCAGGGCTTGATCCCAGGACCCTGGGATCATGACCTGAGCCGAAGGCAGATGCTTAATGACTGAGCCACCCAGGCGCCGCACTGGCAAGCATTTCTAAGGCATCTTCATCCCAAGCAGCACACACCATTTCATACAATTTCAAATGAAACAAAGTCTAAGACTTTCTCAAAGTTTATTTAAATTTCTAATTACAAAAAAGGATACACGCTTGATTGGAGGAAAAAATACAAAACATAAAAGGTACAAAGGAGTATCTTCCCTCCCGCCTCCGAGTCCCATTCTCCAGAAGTAATCATATTAGAATTCTGGGGTGTTCTTCCAAACTTTTTCTATACACACAAGTACACACACACACACACACACAAATTTATTTAAAATATATACATTGTTCCACAACTTTATTCACCCAGCAATGTGTCATGGACAGCCATCCAAATCCGTAAAAATGGTTCCATCTGAACAGCTGGACAGTATTCTATAATATGGCTACATCATAACTTAACCAGTCCCCTATTAATGGACATTAAAATTCTCTCTCCCTTTTTAATTATCAAACTGCTATACTAAGTATCCTTGTACAGCCACTGTTGTTTGTAATTTTGTCAGAATTCCACAAGTAGGGTCGAGAAAACATAGTGCTCAGTTGACAGGTCCTATCAAATTGCACTCCTACGGGGCGCCTGGGTGGCTCAGTTGGTTAAGCGACTGCCTTCGGCTCAGGTCATGATCCCAGGGTCCTGGGATCGAGTCCCGCATCGGGCTCCCTGCTCGGCAGGAAGCCTGCTTCTCCCTCTCCCTCTGCCTGCCGCTCCCCCTGCTTGTGCTCTCCCTCTCTCTCTCGTCAGATAAATAAATAAAATCTTTAAAAAAAAAAAAAAATTGCACTCCTACAAGTGTATGAATGTTCTGTATTTGTGTTTATAAGAAACATAACAGACACTTTCTTCAGGTTGTTATGAGAATTAAGTGAAGTAATAAAGTAAAGCACTTAAAATCATGCCTGGTATTGCTAAGTGATAATAAATATTAGCTACTGAATAATAATATTCAGTCGTCATATATTGTGGTGACAAGTAAATGTAAGCTAGCTAATCACCATCCCGTATTGGCCACATCCGATATAGGCGAACCATCTCATAAACAACCAGAACCAGCCTAGAGTTAGAAAATGGGAAGCAAAAATTGACTAAGTCATCCTAACTAGGCGGCACTAAGTCCAAACCTTGGTTCCTGATCCCAATATGACTTATGAGAAAACTAGAACCAAAATTGGTTCACTGGTTCACAACATATGCTAGGAACAAACTTCAGCCTCTCAAAATGATACAAAAAACATGTCCAGGGGTGGCTGGGTGGCTCAGTCAGTTAAATATCTGCCTTCTGCTCAGGTCATGATCCCAGGGTCCTGGGACTGAGCCTGCATCGGGCTCCCGGCTCATCAGGAAGCCTGCTTCTCCCTCTCCCTCTGCCTGCCACTTCTCCTGCTTGCGCTCTCCTTCTCTCTCAAATAAATAAATAAAATCTTAAAAAAAAAAAAAAAAAAAGACATGTCCAGTGTTTTCTAACAATGGTTCTCAAAATATGGTCCAGGGACCACTGAAATCCCCAAAGCTCTTTCAGGAGACCCATGAAGTCAAAACTATTTTCTTAATAATAGTAACACCTTTTCTGCTTTTTTTATTCTCATTCTCTCATGAGTGTAGTACAGTGGAGTTTTCTAGAGGCTATATGATATTTTGCAATATACTAAATGCAGAAGCAGTTATAAGAATCCGAAAGTCTTCTATTAAGCCAGACATTAAAGAGATACGCAAAAATGTAAAACAAGCAACTTCTCTAAGTGTTCTTTTGTTTCAGAAAATAGTTTCACTAAAAACTCTGCTAAAATGTAATAATTATGTTTAAATACATATTTTCAAAACATATCAATTTTAATTTTTTATACAATATAATCAATAGAGACAGCCATATAAGTAAAACCTATCCAGAGTAAAACCTAATCAGAGTCCTAAATAACTTTTTTTTTTCCTAAATAACTCCTATGAAATCCTTCTCAATTTTTAAGAGTGTAAAAGGGTTCTAAGACTGATAAGTTTGAGAAACACGGCTCTAGGGGCGCCTGGGTGGCTCAGCCAGTTAAGCGGCTGCCTTCAGCTCAGGTCATGATCCGAGGGTGCTGGGATCGAGTCCCGCATTGGGCTCCCTGCTCAGCAGGGAGCCTGCTTCTCCCTCTCCCTCTGCCTGCCTCTCTGCCTACTTGTTCTCCCTCTCTCTATGTCAAATAAATAAATAAAATCTTTAAAAAAGAAACACGGCTCTAAGTTATCAGTTGTCTCAAATGACAGCGTATGTCAATAGCAGTCAAACCACAAGTTTTAGCCCATTGCTTCAATTCTCCTGTGAGGGTCAGAGGCAACCATATATGGTCTACAGAAGCCCGTCAGTAGGTCTCAGAGATGGCAGGACAAGTAGAGAAGGCAAATCAAAGGGCAAGAAAAGTTCCAGTAAGAACAAATCAGTGATCCCTCCCCATGACAAAAGGGTCTACAATAAAAACCTGACATCAGTTGCCCAGCTGGTCCCAAAGATGTGTTGCCATCTGGGGGGGAACTCAGGATCCCTCTCTACTGGTGGCAAACCAGGCACTCTGTACCAGTAGAAGCCACATGACCATGGTGAGGCCAACTGTACTGTTGAGTTCCAGGAACCAATCTCCACCCCTTCCCCACAGTTGCTCTGTTCTCAAGCCCTCTGAACAATCACCAGGCTGTCTGAAGAAGGAGAACAACTTACTGCTATCCACAAAGCAGGTCATCCTGTCTCATTAAGAACGTCCTCTGCTGTGGCATTCACATGGACCAAATGTTTTCAGGCTCAGGGCTCTGCCATACAGACCTTTCCCAAACCTCCTTACAGAATAAAAGGAAGAAGCAAAAGAAACAGGAATTATAACTCCCACTTAAAAAGAAAAATGGAAGTCATATCCAGAGTCCTTTCCAAACCCACCTTATTATCAATCCTTCCTTGACCCTCAGGTGAATCCTTTAGCCAGTGCCCAAGAATCTACAAATCCTGACTTCAAGCCATCTCTCAAGGTTCTACTCTTTGAGGGCCTTCACAATCCACCCCCCACCTCCCCAAGGACAGTCTGTAACACGACAGCAGTTCGCCAGCACCTGGTACTGACCTATTTCACCAAATCAGCTGTAAACCCACAGGATGCCTTTCATCCTTGGGTGCCTGGGTGGCTCAGTCATTGAGCGTCTGCCTTCAGCTCAGGTCATGATCCCAGGGTCCTGGGATCAAGCCCCGCATCAGGCTCCCTGCTCGGCAGGAAGCCTGCTTCTCCCTCCTCCACTCCCCGTTTGTGTTCCCTCCCTCGTGGTCTCTTTCTCTTTGTCAAATAAATAAAAATAAAATCTTTAAAATAAAAAATAAAAAAAAAGAATGCCTTTCACCCATTATTTAAACAGAGGTGAGTGCCTCTCTGTCTCCACTTGGCTCTTTCTACCAGACTCTTAAATCCTGGCTTAGGAAGTCAATGTGAGAATTTTGCCTTTGTTGAAACAATTCATTCCAATGCTTAACATTCTTAGGAACTTCCCTTACTTAGAAAATTTATCTTAAAAAAAAAGCTGGGGGGCGGGGGGAGAACCTGGGTGGCTCATTCGGTTAAGCATCCAACTTGATCTTTGACTCCAATCATGATCTCAGGTTCGAGTTGGGGCCCTATGGTGGGCATGTAGCCTGCTTGGGATTCTCTCCCACCCTGCTCAGACATGCACTCTCTCTCTCTCATAAAAAAACAAAAAAAGAAAGAAAAAAATTCATCTAAGACCTCAGCCTCTGCTTCCTGATCATTTTAACAATCTTCCCTATCTCAGGCACTTTCTGCCATAGCTTAAACCTTAAACCCTCTTGTTCCAACACACACTACTTCTAAAGTGTGTGTGTGTGTGTGTGTGTGTATACACACATCAAGTCATCCCATTCTGACCACTCTACCTTTTCCTTAACCACACCATGTCTCCTAATCCACTGATTCCATCACATTCCATTGCCCATCACCCTACCCTCCTTATAGCCTCAGTCCCTAGCTTAAAAATCATGGTGCCTCCCCAATGTTTATAGCAGCAATGTCCACAATAGCCAAACTATGGAAAGAGCCTAGATGTCCATCAACAGATGAATGGATAAAGAAGATGTGGTATATATATACAATGGAATATTATGCAGCCATCAAAAATCTTGCCATTTGCACCGACATGGATGGAACTAGAGGGTATTACGCTAAGCAAAATAAGTCAATCAGAGAAAGACAAGTATCATATGATCTCACTGATATGAGGAATTTGAGAAACAAGACAGAGGATCATAGGGGAAGGGAGGGAAAAATGAAACAAGACGAAATGGGAGAGGGAGACAAACCATAAGCGACTCTTAATCTCAGGAAACAAACCGAGGGTTGCTGGAGTGGAGGGGGGTGGGAGGGATGGGGTGGCTGGGTGATGGATATTGGGGAGGGTATGTGCTATGGTGAGCCCTGTGAATTGTGTAAGACTGATGAATCACAGACCTGTACCCCTAAAACAAAGAATACATTATATGTTAATAAAAATAAATAAATAAATAAACAAACAAACAAAATCATGGTGCCTGATTACCTCCCTTGCCTAAAACTTCCATTTCCTTTTCCCACTCTCCAGCCATTAAACTAACCTGGCAATCCTAGATAAACCCAAATTTCATAGTCAAGTAGCTGACCATGGAGAGAGAAAAAAGCACTCCCAGGCTAACTGTTCTCACTCTAAATAAATGAACACAAGTTTTAAGTGGACCCTCAGCACTTCCCAGCTATGCTACTATATTCCACTAGGTAATTCACTCTTCTAGAAGAGTATTTCAAACCTTCTCTTCTCTAAGACTGAGTTACTCAGCAACCACTTCCCCAGCTGTCCTCAAACCGTTCAATCGCTGCCACTTCTCTGGCACTCTTCTTCTTACCTCAGTATATGAAGGTGTTCCTTCCTGCCTCCACCCAGGTTCAGCCCTTCGCCAAGATGGATTAACATCACCTCACCAAACACAAAGTTCTTTTTTTGCCCTTTATTGCATGGTCATATCTACCCACACGTAACTCAAATGTAGCTGCTTTATTTTCTATTAATTGATCAAATCTGTCTCATGGACATGGGGGCTGTTTTTTCTATAATTAGTCTAATCTTCCTCATGAACACTCACCCTAGGAAATAGCCAGAAATTTAAAATTTGCCAAATAATATCTCAGTCTCTTCCAGTTAATATTCAGACATTAAGTTTAATTCCTTACCAGAGTTGGTTTAAATAGATGCTTTCAGGTAAATTTTTCTCCAGATGGGACTTAAGGGATATCCTTATGGTGGCAAGAAGACCTAGGATCTTGGTGTCTCCATGGATCTTCACTGACCTCTGGGGCAAAGAGGCGATCATGTCCCACGGCTGGACTGGTGCTACCTCACCTGTGGGATGTCATGCCCACTCCCAGCGCTGTATCCATGATCCTGACCTTCAGTCTGGAGTTGTACGATGCCTGCTGGGCCACCAGGTCCCTCAGCTCCTCTGCAGCCCTCCCAGTGGTAGGAGAGCATTTCAGACCCCCTGCTACCACAGGCTCATCTGTCTAGCTACTTCCTTCCACCACTGCTGCACTATATCCCCATGTTGGCAGAGCAACAACCCGCACAGCTACCCCCTCTCAAGGTTCCAAAGACGGAGCACAGCCAAAGACCTTCTACTTTTGACCCTCCCCTCAACCTATTTAACACACTCACCCCAATTTCAGAACTTGGGCCAGACAAGGAAGCTCAAAACATGTATTTCAGGGGCACCTGGCTGGCTTAGTCAGTGGAGTATGTAACTCTTGATCTCAAGGTTTTGAGTTCTAGCCCCACATTGGGTGTAGAGATTACTTTAAAAAAAAAAAAAGATTTTTCAAAAAAACCCAAAAAACATGTATTTCTCACACTGTTTTCCCTACCTCTCTCCCCTTTCTTCCCATAATTCACCAGGGCTTTCTCAGGGCTGGAAAAGATGGACTTTCCATTTCCAATTCATCCTCCTTCCTCTTGGGAGGCACTAAGCCTCAAGCTCAGCCTCAGTGAAGGAAGACATATCATATCCTCTTTACCCCATAAAAGAAACAATCATTAGAGTATGTCAGAGAAAGCTCTTGATATGGGAACTACAGGCAGCTTGGAACTTTAGAAAACAAAAACAAACATATGGTGACTTAAAATTTCCTTAAAGACTATCCCTTCACAACTTCAACAGTCAACATCTCCTGTGTGCTAGGCTCCAAGGATATAAGGTTAGAGAACTAGGTCACTAAAGTGGGGAGACCTACAAACAATAATTACAATGGAATTTTATATGCTGCATTTACCAAAACAGAAAACACAAGTAACCCATTTGTCAATCTTTTCCAGGTCTGTCAAATTAAAGAGGTGAGCAACTGCAGAAAAAGGATGATATAAATTATTTCAGGTCACAACTTTGTATCATTTAATCTTTCCCCAATTTACATACTTCACTTTTTCTACTCACAAGATGAAAAACCCTTCCTTACTGAGAGGAAAAAAGGAAGCCATGAAGCAGATTCAAGTTTTTCTATTAATAAAAACAAATATGCAAGAACTAAAGCACTTTTCAAATAGCCCAAGACCAAAGAAAATCAGGTAGAATGAAGTAATAAATTATAAGTCTATTATTTTATGTTGCCACCCCCCTGTTACTGTTACAAAGGAATATTTTCATTCCATTTAATTCAAGTGGAAGACAGCAGAAAGGCAAGAACAGCTAGAGGAAAATTCAGCCAGATGTTCTTAACACAAACTAAAAGCTTACTATGTGTCAGGCACTGGGGCTACACAAATTGAAAGATGTAATACCTACTCTCGAGGAATTCACAATTGATGATGAACAAATTTTACTTATAAGGTGATAAAGAACACAGAAACTTTATCCCAATGATGGTCATTCAAATTGTGGTAGAAAACTGCATGAAACAACACACCAAAGTTTGATTTCTCTAACACTGTTTTCAGACTGTACTGATTCCCAACAAGGCACTGCAGAAATACTACAACCACTGAAGTGGAAGTGTTCAACAGAGCACCTACTACCACAGCACAAATCAGCTATATCCTAGCAATCCGAAGTAAGTAAGTGTAAATGTGTTGTGTAAAGCACTACTGAGTGCATGTCACTATGAAAAACTCCTTTTGTTTTTGTTTGGATGCTTGGCATTTACTGATATCCCTTTTCTTATTTTATGTTTGCTAATTTCCCCACTATTATGAATACTGGTGGGAACAGAGCCTGCCTCCTTTCCTAAAAGCCAAGAAGTCCTAACAGTCACATTCTCAAATTCCCTTGCAGCTAGGATTCAGGCAGTGACCTAATCTCAGCCACTCCAAGATACCACTAAGGACTTTTGAATCAGAAGCTAATTCCACAAAGAAGCATGGATAAGAAAGCAGCTTTCCAGCAATACCCCGTTTCCCAACAGCAGTGGCAAGAGTAGCGGCAGCGGGGCCCAGGATCGTGGTGCTGGTAATACATGTGGGAGCAGCGAGCACTATCAGGCAGCATCACAAGTGATGTACTCCCCAGGTACCAACCCCAACTACTTCTGAAGTGTAATTCTGACTATGGAACTCTCCTTGGTTCCTGCCCACTTTCACAACTGGGGTTCCTCCAGACCTGAGAGCAATGCTAAGATCTCCCCAATGCTCTTGCATGAAATTCCTTTTGTGCTTAAAGCAATACTAACAAGTAATCTCTTGCTAATAAGATATATGAGTGATAGCCAACAGTAATGAAATAGTACGGTAAAGGAAGAAGCATCTCACCCATGAACGGCTGGGTCTGTGTAGTCTACTTTGGAAAACAGACAATTCTGTGTGTCACATGACTCAAGTTCAGCTCTGAAAATTCAGTGAATAATTTGTCATCATGTATTAATCCCAAAACTTTTCCATCCCAACTACTAAATAACTTTGCCAGCCTGATTTCATCTGGAAGACGAACCACACCTTCTCTCTTCATCAACTAATATTATAGGATAGCAAGTTCTCCACTTTCAAACTCAAGATACACCCCTAGATGATTTAACAGCATGAAGAGCCCAGGTCTCCAATTTGCTTGAGTAAGAATCAGAGATCGATAAATTTCAATGTGGGGGCCTCAGCAAATAGTTGAGTCTTGAAAGGAATTAACTGTTTCCAAAACTTTTTCAATTCTGAAGTTTACAAAAACTTCAAAGGCTCTCTCAACTAATTTTTTGTTGCTGTTATAACATCAGGAAGCTACAGATACAACTATTATTGTATAGTAACTTTAAAATACAAAGTTAAATAAAGTCCTCAATTACGAATCAAATAGGGAATTGGTTAAGATTAATGGTCAAGCTACCGATTTGAATTCTGCAACTACTTCCTCACCTCCATCCACCCAATCCCAGGCTAAGAGAAGAAGGGCAGTCCTGGGGAAAAAAAAAAAAATCATCCCACCCATCTCAAACAGAGCTCTCCTCTTTGGCAGATAACAGGAGCTCAGTAACATTAGTTGCTTGACTACAATTCCTATGACTGCATATATATTACATATTTCCATAAATTACTTTAACATAGCACTTTACATTGGCCCAGTTCTTCCAAGCTTATGAAACACTTTCATGTGAATTCTCGCATCCCAAGAGGTGGTTAAGACTTAGACTTGCCTGCAAAGCCATTAAATGCAAAGCACATCACGGAACCTCAGTAACTTATGCTCCTATAGTACTGTACTGTATCTCTATTTCAGCCCTTCTGATTCGCTGTAATTAATTCTCGCTCTCACTGATATGCTCCATAAGGATTCTTAAGGATGCCCCGTTCATCTTCGTAGCTCCAGGCAGAACACAACCTGGACCCTGGAAAGTGTTCCGTAAACACAGACATTCTTCCGCCTCCCGCCAGCCAGGTCCTCTCCTGGCGGGGCCTGAGTACCAAGCCCGGTTTGCACACATCTCTGCGTTCCCCCCTCCCCAACCCCAGCCAGTTGTCACTTCCAGGGCCGCACCGATGAAGCGTGCCGCCCGGGACACAGACTTTTTGTTCCCCGGTAAAACTACCCGCAGCACAACGCTGCCCCTTAGCTCTGCCCCACGGGCTCCCTCCCATTCCTACGGCAGCCCGGGGGGACGGGCGGGGGTTCTAGCGGGCCCAGCTCGGCCCGACGGAAAGGCGGGGCCCGAGCCTGGGACGCCCCCAACCCCCGGCACCCAGCCCCCTGCCAGCCGCGACGCGCCCCGGGAACCGCGCTGCGGGGCTGGGTACCCGGGCAGCGCCCCCAAACGTGCGCACCCAAGGCCGGGCGGAGTCCCGCGGCGGGCGGCCCAACGACATCCCCCGCGCTCTGACCCCGCGCCGCCCGGGTCTCGGGTGGGCGAGGGCGCTCCGCACGTACCCTAGGAGGCAGCGGTCGCAGACGACGCCACGACTCCCCTTGCACACCGTGTACGCCAAGGGATCCGAGCGGAAGAGCAGCTCTCCTGGGCGCAGCTGCGCCAAGGCGCGCAGCCCGTTTCCCCTATTGGCGGTGCTGAACTTTTCCACCTTCGGCGGCTCCATCAGCCCAGGTCCGCACCTCAGCGGTCCGCCGCGTCCTGCAGCTCGTGTCTAGAGTGCCACCGGGAGCCGCGCGCCTGCGCCTTGCGCGCACGCGTACGCCCGAGGGGCGGGGCAGGTGCGCGGGGCTTCTGAGCATGCCCAGACGGGGTCCGGCGGCGAGGCGGGGCCGAGCGGCGCACGGAACCCTGCAGTGCCTCCGACCCCGGGCTGGCCGCCACCGGTGCTCGAGCCGCTCCGCGAGGAGTGGCTGTGTTAGATACACTGCCCCAGCGTTCACTTGTGATCGTTTGTATGTAGAGAGGTGAGAGAACAGGGCGGTGAACACCTGTATACCCTACTCCAAGAGCAGACGGTTTTTAGCATTTCGCCATTTCTGCTCATTTTCTCTGCGCCGGTATGTAGGTATTGTTGTTGAACCCCTTGAAAGTAAGTTGTGTTGTTGAATCATTTAAAAGTAAGCTGCAGACATCATGAAATCTCATAACTCATTTCATAATTAAATACTGTCACATGTGATGAGGGAGCAGAAAGCTGAGGACAAAGCACAGACTGACAGCCTGCAACACCGCCCCCGCCCCACTCCTGTGTGGGACGTGTGTGACATTCCTCCAGCAAGCTCCCAACTGTCTTCATGTTAATGCCTTGCTAGACGAAAAAGCAACCTTGACAATAGCAAGGCCTCCAGTGTCCTGAGGGTCTTTAGCTTGTGAAAAGTCCTTTTAGACACCTCCCTTTTTCTTACCTCCCCTAATTCCCAAGTATACAATCAGACATTTCTCACAAGCCCAGTGCAGCAGCTCTTTCTGCCCACAGGTCCCATCCCTGTGCTTTAATAAAATCATGTTTTTTGCACTAAAGATGTCTCAAAAATTCGTTCTTGGTGTGGGCTACAGACTTAAACAACATTCCAAAACTCCATCCCATGTAGTTTCTCAGAATAAAAACAATATCCTATAGGGCGCCTGGGTAGCTCAGTTGGTTAAGCGACTGGCTTTGGCTCAGGTCATGATTGTGGAGTCCTGGGATGGAGTTCTGCATCAGACTCCCTGCTCAGTGGGGAGTCTGCTTCTCCCTCTGACCCTACCCCCTCTCGTGCACTCTCTCTCTCTCTCTCTCTCTCTCAAGTAAATAAATAAAATCTTTAAAAAAAAATATCCTATAGAACTACAATAACAGGGGCACGGGGGTTGGCTCAGTAGGTTGAGCGTCTGACTCTTGGTTTCGGCTCAGACTGGGATGTTGGGGTCATGAGATTGAGCCCCACTACTGGCTCCCTGCTCAGCAGGAAGTCTGCTTCTCTCCCTTCTCCCTTTGCCCTTGCCCCCCTGCCCAATAAATAAATCTTAAAGAAAAAAAAAACTACAATATCGTTACTGATGTGGGAAACAAAGGCAGAAGAAAATTATTAAATTTCCTTGCTACTACAGCCCATTGACAAGTCCTTGAAACAGAGTGACATTCCTCTAGGGACTCAGCTGCCTCGATGTTAATACTTGACAAAGGGCAGAAGGCAATCTTAGCCCAACGCTCCAAGATCCTGTAAGTCTACTTTAACATATAAAAATTCCTTTGGAAACTTCCGTTATCTCTACTCCCCAAAATACACATTGGCAATCATTCCCCAAGCATATTACCCACCTGATGTGGTTTTGGAATATAGGTGAGGTTTGGTGGGGTGAGGTCCAGAGCCAATGATCAAGAAAATTCTTGAGACGCCTTTGGTGCATAAGGCTGGTTTTACTAAAGAATGGGGAAAGGACCAGTGGGCAGAAGGAGCTGCTGAAAGGTGACTCATTATATACTTGGGAGTTGGGGGAGGTAAGGAAAAGGGAGGTTTTCAAAAGAACTTTCATATGCTAAAGAGGACTTACGAGGTACTGGATGCCTTTTCATTGTCAAGTTAAGGTTGTTTTCTCCTCTAGCAAGGCATTAACATCAAGAAACTTCCGGGGCGCCTGGGTGGCTCAGTTGGTTGAGCGACTGCCTTCGGCTCAAGTTATGATCCCAGGGTCCTGAGATCCAGGCCCTGCATCGGGCTCCATGCTCGACAGGGGGCCTGTTTCTCCCTCTCTGCCAAATAAATAAATAAAATCTTACCAAAAAAATTCAAATGGGTTAAAAATAAAAAAAAAATTAAGAAACTTTCAAGTTGGAAATTTCCTGGAGGATTGTCACACATATCCCACCCTGGCGTAGCAAGGGGAGGTTGCAGGAGGTCAGCTTGTGCTTTGTCCTCAGCTTGCCTTCTGATCCCTCATCACACGGATATACATCCCCACTGATACACAGCAAGACAAGGGGCTCATGACAAAGGTTTTATTAAGTAGCTTCCTGGAAGAATATCACACAGATCCCACCCCGGGAGGGGGGGACGATTTGCAGGGTGTCAGCTTATGCTTTGTCTTCAGCTAGCCTTCTGATCCCTCATCATTTCCCTCCCTGAACAATTTTGATCCTTAAATCTTTAAGGTTGTTGAAGAGAAGGTCTCATTTTCTGTAACGTCTTCCTGCTGAATAGGGGTGTAGAGATGTCCCTACCTAGGGGTCAATATTGGTCAGCTGGAGAACATACAGGGGAGTTATGAAAGGGGGAGACAGCTAAATCCAATGCAGACAGCATATATGAACCTCCTTGAGTAGAAAGGATCAGCTGTCAGCTGCAAGTTATGGCAGTGAAGGAGTCTTGGCACCAGGCAGGGAGACACCGGAAATGACAACAAAATAAGGTTAATATTATAATGAGAAAGAGAAGCCTGAATAAAAGACCTTTGATAGTTGACCTTTGATAATTTTCCTCTAGTCTAGGATTTTAAAGCGATCACTTAAGGAAAGAGATCACTGAAAGTGCCAATTTGAGTATTCATGTCAGGTAGAAACACAGAAGTATTCTGTGGTAATCTGGAATGTATACACAGCATTCTGTTTTTATGCTAGCACAAGTTTCACCTTGTATAGCAGTTAAAACATCTAATGCCATTCTATTTTGTAAAGCTTCTTCACGCATTTGTATTACTTTAGTATTTAATAGAGAAATGTTATTTTGAGTGTCATTTAGGGCTTTGACCATATACTTATTAAGAGCTTCCATGTGCCAAAGAATATCCTCCAATCTCAAAGAAGAAACAAAGATGGATGCTAGGTGGTCGTACCAATGAGACACAGAACATGTCCAACATTGTTTTAAATTTGGAAGGTTAGAAGGGTTGGTAATGGTTTCAATAATGTGTCCATGCACCCAGGCAAAACCCAGAGTACAGCGGCCTATCCAGCCTGGGGGAAGCCATGGCCACAATTTAGAGCCACAGAGCCTTTGGGTCCAGTAGGAGCCAGTCATATAATTGACTGCCATGTCATACTTAAAGGTGGTCACTGTATGCTTGGCTAAAGCCTCTACTTATAACTTTACAACTTATAATTTTAATAGAGATAGTTCCTGGGACAAATATGACTAAGGAATAAAACCATCAAGAAGCCCTCTTTGTTTGAGGTCCAGCCTTAACAATATCCTAATTTTAAGGAATCACTGGCAATTGAGAGACTTGTCAAGAGATAAGGGCATCCCCAAGTACATTATCCAATCCAATCATAAAGAAAGTGGGGCCATCCATTATGTCCTCAAGTCCATAGTTAACCTCATAGAGTGGGGTACACTCAGTGGCTTTTTTTTTTTTTTAAGATTTTATTTATTTATTTATTTGAGAGAGAGAGAGAGAAAGAGCACAAGAGCGGGGAGCGGGAGAGGGAGAAGCAGACTCCCTGCTGAGCAGGGAGCCTGATGCGGGACTCGATCCCAGGACTGCAGGATCATGACCTGAGCTGAAGGCAGTCGCTTAACCAACTGAGCCACCCAGGCGCCCCACTCAGTGGCTTTTAAGGAGTGATTTTGTGATACCAGCCACACAGAACTGGTCAAGGTGATAGTTGAGTTACAGTTGTTGGAGAATTAATCCTAATTAATCACTTGCCTGCGGGGTCCTGTATGATCACCACAGAATAACAAGCAAGAAGATTGTCTATACATGAGCTATTGTGGCAATTTCTCTGAAGTTTACCTCAAGTTGTCTAGCTTAGGCAAACATTTAAGAATAACCAAAACTAGGATTTAACATCTGCAAAGATGTGTTATTGAAACATAATTCCTCTCTCTAAAATAGCCATCATTTCCAGAGATAACCAAATCAAGACTAATTTGTTTGCAAAACAAGTCCAATTTTAACAAACTTGGTCTAATTATTTACATAAGCTCAGCAAGAATGATTGATCATTTAGATCTTTTAGAATCTGCTTTGCTGGAACTTTTATAAGGAATCTCTAGGTTAAACTTTTAGTAGCTTCTCCAGGCCAGAAGCCAAGCCAAGTGCTTGCCATCAGACATGCCTGCAATATCTGTAGATTTGGGTAAATTCCAACTCATGAGGTCCCCAATATATCCTGAGGTTCCTGCACTTGCCAGGAAGTGACATTCTTTACTCACCTGGTAAGGCTGCTGGGAACTCTGCAAGCAAAGTATCAGGCCAACATTTCGAACGGGCTTTATGGCTCAAGGTTTCATAAAGTCAACCTTAGTTCCTTAAAGCTGTTTGGTCATATCTGAGTCTCTGCATGTCTCTCTCAAATATGATATTCCAGTCAAAGCCTTGGTAAAATAACGAATGTTTCCAATGGTGTCCTGTTACAAGGAGTGATTGCCATGGAAGAAAGAATACTTACTGATAGACCTTTTGAATTTCAGAGGTTTTAGGGTAGAGAGAAAAGTTAAATACTTCAATTTGTTTTATTATTTCTGTATATCAGTGATGTCTTAAGAGAAGGTTTTCTTAGTCTGGAAGAAGCAGCAATGTTTCAACCAAGAGTTACAAAAAAACTATAATCATTTTTCCCAATACACTTAGGCCCATGTTACTATTCTTGTTTAGTTTGAATGCAGCTTTAGTTAGTTCTGGAAATTCTTACCTATTTCAGTTTTAATCTTAAAGATATCGAATACCTGTATTTTTCCAAAAATACCTTATATGAATCACCTTGAAGATTAACCATTTTATAAGAGAATAACTATAAATGACAAAAGACTCAAAAATGAACATGGTTAAAAATCTGAGGTGAGGTTACAATATGGCTGGCAAGGAAATCTGGTTATTTCTGTGACACATAACACTTTTAATAATCAAAATATTAAGTGATGGTCTCACACCAGAATATATTAAAACTTTAGGAACTGCATATCATCTCTGGAATAGTTACAGCATTTACCCAAATGTAACCTAAGGCTTATCATTTGTTTGACAGTACTTCTGGGAGTGACTTAACAAACCAAATAAAAAGGCCTAATGAGTTAAAGGGACTTCAGTTACAATTTAAATCTTGGGAAGTTTGTTAAAACCTTAGGAAGTTTTAGAGCACATGCCTAAATAGGATTAGGGATCAAAGACCTGATATAGACAAAACACAGAAACTGGGTTTTTGGGGGCAGACAAAAGAAAAAAAAAAAAACCTTTGTTTTACATTTTCTTATCAAGAGCAGACCAACTATTCAAGAAAGCTTTGTCTTTTGGGGTTTGTTTGTTTGTTTGTTTTTTAAGATTTTATTTATTTATTTGACAGAGAGAGACACAGCGAGAGAGGGAACACAAGCAGGGGAGTGGGAGAGGGAGAAGCAGACTTTCTGCTGAGCAGGGAGCCCGATGCAGGACTCGATCCCAGGACCCTGGGATCATGACCTGAGCTGAAGGCAGTCGCTTAACCAACTGAGCCACCCAGGTGCCCAAAAGCTTTGTCTTTTGAACAGAGAATTTCAATCTTATATACCACTGTACTTTTTAAAATCCATTCATTTAGATCTTAGTTTGTCCTGACCACATGTAAAATTCCTTTCCAAAGATTTCCCTTCACAAACTTTCTACAACTTTCTTTTGCATTCAGATTTTGTCCCAAGCCATTTCTCTCCAAACAACCATCTTATTTAGGACAAAACTACCTTCTTTTACCTTCAACAAAAATGTATTCCCATTCCTTATATCTTTCTTACATATCTCTACTTTTCTACATACAGAGTTGCTTTTCTTATTTTCATCAGTCTTAATGACATTTAGCAGAATTTCACTCTTAGAAAACTTAGTCTCCAGTGAAAACTAAGTAGTAACCAATTGTGAATCATTACACCAGAGCACTTTAGATGGCAAATTGATGAATCAGTTAAGCACAAAGCATGTTTACCAACAGACTCAAGTATCCTTAGTTTTTGCAGTAAGTAGTCAAAAGCACAAACCTACATCCAGTACTCAATGCTTTATTAGTATTTTTATCTCATTTGGAAAAGGCCTAGATGTCCAACAAATTCAATCCCATTTATCATCCAAGCAAAACTTTGAGATAGACAAGATTAACCATCATTTTAAGTCATCTCTTTGATAACAAATTGCAACAGAAATAACACAAGCGCATTTGACCTTCAGTAAGTCTTTTTTTTTTTTTTTAAGATTTTATTTATTTATTTGACAGAGAGACACAATGAGAGAGGGAACACAAGCAGGGGGAGTGGGAGAGGGAGAAGCAGGCCTCCTGTGGAGCAGGGAGCCCGATGTGAGGCTCGATCCCAGGACCCTGGGATCACGACCTGAGCTGAAGGCAGACGCTTAACAACTGAGCCACCCAGGTGCCCCATGACCTTCAGTAAATCTTGGTAGAATAAGTTTCACATTTAATGCTGCTAACCTTAAAGACATGTCTATCTTAAACCAATGAACTTAAATTAGTTTAAAATGCCGATTATGTTTCCACCTAGATCATCTTTTTTAAGAAAGTCAGTTTGCTCCCGATTGTCAATTTTTACCTGAGACACTGGTGGGGAAATCTGAAGTGGGCAGTGTTAAGTCTAGGGGGTGCTCTTCTTCACTCCTTGGTAGAGAGGGTAGGAAGAGCAAAGGTGCCTGAGGCACTGAGGATGGTACAGAAGCCAGTTATGCAGGCCACACCCAAGGTGGTGCAGAAACAGGTGGGGAAGGGAAGGCAGAAGGGGCCAAGTGCTGCCAGAAGGCAGAGAAAGGGCTCCCGGTTCTAGAGCTCATCAGCTCCCATGGAGGCACAAACGTCATGTTTTCCCACCAACAAGGAGGCAGTCCATGTCGGGCCAGAGAAGAAAGGCAATTTTCCCAAAACAAACAGTTTCGGCAACTGCTTGGGAATATTCCTTAAAGTCCCCATCCTGAGGTAGACTAACCAAAGTTGGCTCCCGTTATAGCCATTAACCCAGGAAATGAGTGAGGGAGAAGCCCCCACATCTATTAGGAAGAACAATAAAAGAGAAGAGTCAAGAGTCCCCTTCATCTGGATTGGCCTGTGTTTCCTCCAGCAACCTAGGTCTACTCAGAGGAGGCCTATTTAGTTAAATAATTATCCAATATATCAGGAGGGAGTTTACTAGCCAAACACATTCTGCAACAGGCCCTTAGGTCTGTGTCCTGATTTAGAGCCCTGAAAGCCTGGGTGGACCTAGGGTACCTCTGTCTATTTGCCCTGTTTCCTGCAGAAGAGATCTAACTGATAGATCCCACTGTGGCCATGCAGTGTTACAGGAGATCAGTCCTTTCTTAAATTTTGCAATCCGAATCTCAGGGAGAGTCCTTGGGGAGTGAAGAAGGCTACTGAGGCCATGCTCCTGGAAAAGTAGAGAAAGTCCCTTACCAAAATCCCCCTCCCCCCCTTCCCAGGTGGCACAAGATGTGTTAGAGGTTTTGTGTGTCAAAAGCGACCAGAGCCTCCCTCAAACAATTGATCAACATCCTGCCTTACCTCTAAGTCATTCCTGTGGTAAAAGGCCCTAGAGGAATGCCGGCGGGCGTCCCTCCCCTTCCCAAAACTGTTTGTTTTGGGAAAATTGCCTTTCTTCTCTGGCCCGACATGGACTGCCTCCTTGTTGGTGGGAAAACATGACGTTTGTGCCTCCATGGGAGCTGATGAGCTCTAGAACCGGGAGCCCTTTCTCTGCCTTCTGGCAGCACTTGGCCCCTTCTGCCTTCCCTTCCCCACCTGTTTCTGCACCACCTTGGGTGTGGCTGTGAAAGGGTGCCTGGTGAATGGACTAAAATACCATGCCATGCCATCCTATGCCCTGAAAGCTGTGTTATTGCCCTACCATTTTTTACCCATGGAGAACACTAGAAAAGTTTTACAAGGGGAATTGCCGAATTTTATAATTTAAAGTAGTTAGTCGAGGACATTGATGGCAAACAGTAAAGATAGAAATCCATCATGATCGGGCGCCTGGGTGGCTCAGTTGGTTAAGCGACTGCCTTCAGCTCAGGTCATGATCCTGGAGTCCCGGGATCGAGTCCCTCATCGGGTTCCCTGCTCGGCAGGGAGTCTGCTTCTCCCTCTGACCCTCCTCCCTCTCCTGCTCTCTGTCTCTCATTCTCTCTCTCTCAAATAAATAAATAAAATCTTAAAAAAAAAAAAAAGAAATCCATCATGATCTAAACGACATTCCAACACATGTGGTCCCTTCAGCCAACTTCCTTGGGAAACGGTTCCCAGTTGGATTTTAATTCCATCGGGTACTGGTTTCGGCCAGCTCCCAGTGGAGGTCCCGTGGCCAGAAGCAGCTAGACCAGGGATGTGGAGGGAATCACATTAGATCAATCAGGAGGAAACCTCACACGGGAGTCTTTTTTTTTTTTTTAAGATTATTTATTTATTTATTTATTTGAGACAGACAGAATGAGAGAGAGAGAGAGAGAGAGCACATGAGAGGGGGGAGGGTCAGAGGGAGAAGCAGGCTCCCTGCCGAGGAGAGAGCCCAATGCGGGACTCGATCCAGGGACTCCAGGATCATGACCTGAGCCGAAGGCAGTCGCTTAACCAACTGAGCCACCCAGGCGCCCTCACACGGGAGTCTTAAGATTGGCAGCCATCCTGGTGACTTAGGTGGCTGTCCCGTGCCCAGACAACTTTGTATAAGGACAGGGACAAAGAGAGGGCATGAAGTTTCTGGGTCTTATTACCATCCCTGCCAGGGTACTAACTTCCAGTCAAAAGGTAGGCTTTCTCCTCCCCATAGACCAGCCACTGGCTAGAGAATTGGAGCCTGAGCAAGGGGCATGAAAGTGTTCCAATAAGACCGTACTCCTTGGGGGCACCTGGGTGGCTCAGTCGTTAGGCGTCTGCCTTCGGCTCAGGTCACGATCCCAGAGTCCTGGGATCGAGCCCCGCATTGGGCTCCCTGCTTTGCGGGGAGCCTGCTTCTCCCTCTCCCACTCCCCTTGCTTGTGTTCCCTCTCTCGCTATCTCTCTCTCTGTCAAATAAATAAATAAAATCTTTAAAAAAAAAAAAAAAAAAAAAGACCGTACTCCCTGAAGGGCCCCTGGAATGAGAGTAAAGGAAGAGAGAAAGCACTCACCAAGTTTGCACCGAAGCTCAGAGTCCAGATGAAAAGACTCAAAGCCCCACATTGGGCACCACGTGAGGTTTTGGAATATATGTGAGGTTCGGTGGGGTGAGGTCCAGAGCCAATGGCCAAGAAAGAATTCTTGAGATGTCTTTGGTGCAAAAAGGTTGTTTATTAGAGCACGGGGACAGGACCCGTGGGCAGAAAGTGTTGCACTGGAATTGAGGAGCAATTGATTATATACTATGGGGTTGGGGGAGGTAAGGAAAAGAGGGAGGTTTTCAAAAGAACTTTCATATGCTAAAGAGGACCTACAAGATATCTGAGGCCTTACCATTGTCAAGTTTAGGTTGTTTTTCCCTCTAGCAAGGTATTAACATGAAGATAGTTGGGAGCTTCCTGGAAGAATGTCACACATATCCCATCCAGGAGTGGGGATGGGGGAGGTTGCGGGGTGTCAGCTTATGCTTTGTCTTCAGCTAGCCTTCCGCCCCTCATCAAAGGTACATTTTACACTTGCAATTAGTGACTAATTTGTGGGATGATAGGGGATTGTAAGAATAGCCTGATTCCCATAACCTAGAGAGGAAGACTTTTTTTTTTTTAAGATTTTATTTATTTACTTGAGACAGAGAGAACGAGAGAGAGAGAGAGAGAGAGAGCACATGAGGGGGGAGGGTCTGAGGGAGAAGCAGGCTCCCCGCCGAGCAGGGAGCCCGATGCGGGACTCGATCCAGGGACTCCAGGATCATGACCTGAGCCGAAGGCAGTCGCTTAACCAACTGAGCCACCCAGGCGCCTGAGAGGAAGACTTTTGACACTTCTGAAATAGTCTAGAAATGGCTGTGGTGTAGCAGAAAGAGTGGTGGGTGAGAATTTCAAAGACACAGATTTGAGTCCCAGTTCTTCTTCCCTGTCACATTAGGTAATTTTTCCAAGCCTGTTTATTAACTTTATAATGAAGGTGATAATACGTTTCAAAGTGGTGTGAATAAATCCTGTGAAAGTATTTTGAAAAATCTTCAAAACACCATAGAAATGTGAAAGGAACAATTATTGAGTTAAAACTCTTAAGCCTGTGAGTATAGGATAATGCCTGCATATAGGCCCCTACCAGCACTCTAAGATCATCACCTCATACATTAGCATTAAGTACGATACACAGAAGGAACTCAGTGTTTACTTATTTAAATAACATGTCATAAGGAGTTCCAGAGAACCAGGGGCTAATTCTACCATAGAATAGTCCCAATTACTAAAGAGCAAGAATAGTTCTCGGGGAAAACATGTTGGACTCTCAACTTAGAGTCTTTCCTGTTCCGGGATGTGGTTTCAGCTACCCGGACACGACCCATTTCCCCTGATGTCTTGTTCCTCCTTCCCCTGATTCAGAAAGCCAACTATCCTAAATCTTAGAGGAATATCCCATGAGCCACCTCCCACCATGAAGGAAAAAAATGGTATCTCAGAAAATGCGGGAATGTGAAAGGAAGACCCATATGCCCCTAATTGTTCACCTGGTTGGACATTTCCATGAGAGAGACATGGAAATTGTTTAAACCACTCTTATTTTGTCTGTATTAAACAGAACCAATACTGTCAGTTTGCAGCTTCTTTTGCAGCTAGGGTGCAAGTACAAGACCTGGGCTCGGCCCATCAGACTCACCCATCCCACCCATCATCCTGGAGACCTTGAGGAGCTCTGGCAGTTCTGGTTGCTGGGAGCTACTTTGAAATGCCCCCAAAATAAGATGAATTAATGGTTGAATAAAAGGATGGATAAACAGATATGGAATTAAGCTAGTAAGATGTTGAAGACCGAATCTAGGTGGTGGTAAACAGTGCTCAGTCTCAATTCTTGAATTTTACTGTATGTTTGAAAATTTCCATAATAAAATATTGATGGGAAAAGACCAACATCTCACCAAAAAACTTCTACTAGTCTCATAAATGTTTTGTTTTAGAGCTGATGTATTTAATTCAGATTCCCAATGAAATTTACACATGGCATTTGATTAATATAGATCTCTTTTCTTCGTTCACTCCTCATTGTCATTGTTGCTTGTACAACAGGACCCAGGACAGGCAAGAAGTGCCTGAACCAAGAATCAAAGTCTTTCACCGGAGCCAAGAGAAGTTAAGGACTCTGATAGCTGCTTATGCTAGAAGAGGTCATCTACAGCTGCCAGAAAAGCTCAATGTCCAAAGGCTGTGGCAAGAGGTCTCTATTTGGATCCATATTTGGCAAAAGGGACTCAAGACTTTTGATCTCAGAAGCAGTTATTAGGCAGCAGGAATTTCCATCAGCAGGTGTCTACAGACATGGGGCATGCAAACTCCTATCTTCCTGCACTCTTAAATGTTGCTTTGCTCATAATTAGCAAGACTTGACAGATGAATGAATAGTAGGGTCTTAGTCCTTGTCCTCCTAGGTTCTCTCAGGAATTTTTTTTTTTTTTTTGAGAGAGATTGAGAGGAGGTGGGGGGAAGGGGTAGAGGAAGAGGGAGAGAATCTTAAGCAGGCTCCACACCCAGTGGGGAGCCCACATGGCTCGATTTCAAGACCCTAAAATCATGACCTGACCTGACACCAAGAGACAGACACTTAACTGAGCCACTCAGGCGCCCCCCTCTGGAATCTTTTGAGTGTGGTGCTGTGTCCCATGAGAGGTGCACCAGCAAGAGAAGACATGAGCTCCTCACCTGAAGGTTCAAGGCATAGAAAGGATGTAGGATTTCAGTTATTGAGATACTATGTGAAGCTGGGATACCTTAATGTTGAGCCACAGAATATAAAATTAGAACATAGATATTTCCTGATTTGGGTTTTGGGTACTGAGCCTGGAATTAAGGTTCCTAGTCCCCAAATCTGAAAAGGGTGCCAAGAACTGGGAAGTAGCCCATTCCAAGCATAGCATTTTTCTTACAAAGTAGGGCACTTGTTGGCCCTTCCTGGGCCCACCGAACAGAAGCTAAGGAAACTTCAGAATGAGGGTCCCTCACTTGAATAGCTCCATTTGAAGGCCCACCCTGCTTTCCTCAATGGACAAAAGAAGGAAGCAGTAACCTCAGGTACTGGGAAGCCAGGGAGTACTGCCCTACCCTGGAGGCCTGGTCTCATCCTTGGAGGCAGTTTTGAGTGAAGGCCAGCACTACCTCCATATCCACCAGCCTTCAGTGATGATCCAGATTTATGTTTGCTAAAGGAGAAAGCTAAAGGAGCCACTGCTTGGGAACCACTATGACCCAGACTTTGCTCACTGACCTAGGACCAACCTGGAAGAGGAAGGGGTTGGGGAGTGGGGAAGGAGCAGGTATTTCAAGGACTTGGCTGAACTGGACCTGGGACAGTGTGGAGGGAGATCAAAGCGTTGGAACCCCAAGCCTTGCCCTTATATGAGATGCCACCAGGGAAAGACACTGTAGAGGAAGTTAGAGACATGGAATCACCAATGTAGTTGAGAAGCTGAAATAACTTTTTTTTTTTTAAGATTTTATTTATTTGCGAGAGAGAGAATGAGAGACAGAGAGCATGAGAGGGAGGAGGGTCAGAGGGAGAAGCAGACTCCCTGCTGAGCAGGGAGCCTGATGCTGGACTCGATCCCGGGACTCCAGGATCATGACCTGAGCTGAAGGCAGTCGCTTAACCAACTGAGCCACCCAGGCGCCCAGAAAAAACTTTATAATAATAAAAAATTTCAGTCAACCATGTTAGAGGAAAGACTGATTGTTTTTTCATTCTCTATAGAAACTGGTATTATATAAAAGTCTTATAAATAAGAATCTTTATATACTCTTTATAAGATCAAAGTGTATGCAACCAAAGAGTAGGGGAGAAGGGTATCAAGGGTCTGTCACATTTAATTTTTTTCCTGGATTTTGTGATGTTTGTGGTATTTATCGACTTTTAAAATATTGTACTTCGGGGCGCCTGGGTGGCTCAGTTGGTTGGGCGACTGCCTTCGGCTCAGGTCATGATCCTGGAGTCCCTGGATCGAGTCCCGCATCGGGCTCCCTGCTCAGCAAGGAACCTGCTTCTCCCTCTGACCCTCCCCCCTCTCATGTGCTCTCTCTCGTTCTGTCTCAAATAAATTAAAAAATAAAAATAAAAAATTGTACTTTGCTGTGATTTCTCATTCCAAATACTCACTTTTGTATTTAGAGTCATATTGTTTTGTATCCTTTTTTTAAAAGAGGTCCCCCAATACCCAAAAGAATTGAAAGCAGGGACTACAAGAGATACTTGCATGCCTATGTTCACAGCAGCATTATGCACAGTAGCCAAATGTAGAAATAATCCAAGTATCAATCAACAGATGAATAAACAAAATGTGGTATACACACAATGGAATATTATTCAGCCTTAAAAAGGAATGAAATTCTAATACATTACAATGTGGGTTAACTTTGAAAAAGTGCTAAGTGAAATACTCCAGACTCAAAACGACAAATACCGTATGGCTCCACCTAGAGAAGGTACCTGGAATGGACAGATCCATAGAGACAAAATGTAGAAGAGCAGTCATCAGGAGCTGGGGGAGGGCAATGGGGAATTAGTGATCAGTGAATATGGAGTTTCTATCTGGGATAATGAAAAAGTTCTGGAAATATGTAATGGTGATTTTTGCACAACGTGAATGTACTTAATGCCACTGAATTATACACTTCAAACGGCTAAAATGTTGTTTTGTGGTATATATATAACCACAATTTTAAAAGGGGGCATGCTCCCTAAAGTTGTATAAACCTGAGCCCCATAAAATTTGGATCTGTCCCTACCAATGAAATAAGCAATTCCAAAGTAATACAGTATAACATCCTATAATGAGAATCACATATTCAGTACCAGAAGGGTTAAGTTTTTTTATTTAATAAGAGATTCATTTAACTATTGTAAACTGGGTTGTTGCTTTCCAGAACTCTTAAATGATAAATCATAAGCATCAGGTTCCAGATCTCCTATACAAAGACCACTCAGAAACTGGAAAGATGGCTGACTCTTAATGTTCCTTATTTTTTTTAGTTTTTTTTTAATATTTTTCTTTTTTTTAAGATTTTATTTTATTTTATTTTTTTAAGATTTTATTTATTTATTCATGAGAGAGAGAGAGAGAGGCAGAGGGAGAAGCAGGCTCCCAAGGAGCAGGAAGCCCGATGCGGGACTCGATCCCAGGACCCTGAGATCATGACCTGAGCCGAAGGCAGACGCTTAACCATCTGAGCCACCCAGGCGCCCTATTTTTTTTTTTAGTTTTTAAAGAATTTATTTATTTGAGAGAGAGAGACAATGAGAGAGGGAACACAAGCAGGGGGAGTGGGAGAGGGAGAAGCAGGCTTCCTGCAGAGCAGGGAGCCTGATGTGGGGCTCGATCCCAGGACCCTGGGACCATGACCTGAGCGGAAGGCAGACGCTTAACCGACTGAGCCACCCAGGCGCCCCACTCTTAATGTTCTTTAAAGTTGCCTGGGAGAGGGGTGACTGGGTGGCTCAGTTGATAAGCATCTGCCCTGGCTCAGGTCATGATTCCAGGGTCCTGGGATCGGGCTCCCTGTTCAGAGGGGAGCCTGCTTCTCCCTCTCCTGTTCCCCCTGCTTGTGTTCCCTCTCTCACTGTCTTTCTCTGTCAAATAAATAAAATCTTAAAAAAAAAAAAAAAGTTGCCTGGGAGAGAATGGTTGTGGTTTAGATGTTATTTTAGAAATAGAAGCTCTGGGGCCCCAGGGTGGCTCAGTCGTTGGGCGTCTACCTTCGGCTCAGCTCATGGTCCCAGGGTCCTGGGATAGAGCCCCACATCGGACTCCCTGCTCTGCGGGAAGCCTGCTTCTCCCTCTCCCACTCCCCCTGCTTGTGTTCCCTCTCTCGCTGTCTTTCTCTCTCTGTCAGATAAATAAAGAAAATCTTAAAAAAAAAAAAAAAAGAAAGAAGAGGCTCAGAATCCCTAGGCTCTCCATCCTATCCTGCAACTCAATAAATTCTTTTGGTGGTTCCTCTTGTATAAAAACAGTGAAGTGTATTCTATAGAGAAGTGGAAGATGTTAAGAGAGGTTCATGGTATATATGGAGTACAGGTTTTTATACCATAAATAATAAGGAAATCATGGGTAGGATCCTGAAACCATCTTTCGCAAGTCTTGGAGATTTAGTATTTCCAATGAAAATTCTTACTAAATTTATAATCAGATTTTACCAGGAATCTAAATTGGACTTTAAAATACACAAAAACCAATGCTTTCTCCTGCCCTACTGGTTCCATTACTTTCATATCCTTGCTTCTAATAAGCAGATAAAACCCAAAAAGATCATAGAAAGTTGTTCCTCAATTTCCCATAAACCGTAATTGAAAATTTAACACACTGTTTTATTACCAAGAAGGAAATTAAGTAGCACCTATAAATTTTTAATATAAAACTACCCAGCAGTTTTAGTAGTAAACCAAATGAACATTTAACCAAGACTTACTGGATTACTTTTTAAAGTCTATTACGTGTCCCATCGGGTAACTAGGATTCCTCTTTGAAGACTTAGATTGGTGCAAATAATATAGTTATAGGGCATGGGACTTAAAAAAAAACCCTTCCTTCAGGTCATGATGGCCGCCAGGGTGGCTCAGTGGGTTAAGTGTCTGCCTTTGGCTCAGGTCATGAGCTTAACTGTATGGATAGCTCGTTCACTCTTGCAGTAAAAACTTTTCTTCGGAGATACCAGGCCATGCTCCCACGATTCCCTCTGAACATTCTGCTAAACTCATCGGGTTTGGGGAATTCAAACAAACCAGATGACCATCCATTATCCTCAGCTAGCCATAAGGCCTTTTGGCAAAATATCTCTGGAAGTGTTTCACCCCAAATTACCTGGTACTAGGCCTTGCCATGGGAATCACTCCATCTCTGGTAACTTAATGTTTAGTTAAGAAGCTTCAGGAGAAATTCAGGCTGGAGGCATGGGAGTGGAAGGAACAGTGAGAAGACTGAATGGCATGAAGATTTGGCAGATTATATAATGGCAGGACAGGAATTACAAGAGAAGAAAGATTTGCTTTCCAGCCTGATTGAACTGTAGACCAATGGCAATATTAGGGAAGTCGGGAAGAATTGGGTTTGGCTAAATGTTAAAACATGCCTTGCAAAAACTTACTAATAATATGCCTTAGGTATTACGAAGTATTATAATAGCAAACAAATCTAACTGAGGAGATTTGTTATGTCTCAGTTAAAATGCAGTTGCTTCTACAATGATCTAAGAAAACATTTTTTTTTTTAAACATTTTATTTATTTATTTGACAGACGGAGAGAAAGAGATCACAAGTAGGCAGGCAGGCAGGCAGAGGGAGAAGCAGGCTCCCGGCCACGCAGGAGCCCAATGCGGGGCTCAATCCCAGCACCCTGGGATCATGACCTGAGCTGAAGGCAGACACTTAACCGACCGAGCCACCCAGGCGCCCTCTAAGAAAACATTCTTAATTCCATTTAGATTCATGTAAAGGTCTAACTTCAGATGAACTTTCTTGATAGAACAAAAATTCAAGCAACTTTTGAATAACACAGACTGAATTACTCACTGAACGCACATTGACTGTACATAACAATTTAAAGTGAATACCTTAGGTTCAATTTAATATTTCATTAGATAGAGACCAACAAATCACAAAATCTTGTTACTTAAAATATTTTAATTTTGAAAAAAGTTTAAACCATATTAAAATTGAAATAATTTCATTGTACAGTACTTGATAATATAATTCAACAATCTGAAAACTAAAACAAACCACTTAAATCATTTTAATTTACTTTCTAAGCTTAATAATGTACAAACTCTTTTGCCCTCCAGGAGGAAGCAAAAATCAACAGTGAAGGGGCCCCTGGGTGGCTCAGTCGTTAAGCGTCTGCCTTCGGTTCAGGTCATGATCCCAGAGTCCTGGGATCAAGCCCCACATCAGGCTCCCTGCTCAGCGGGAGGCCTGCTTCTCCCTCTCCCACTCCCCCTGCTTGTGTTCCCTCTCTCGCTGTGTCTCTCTCTGTCAAATAAATAAAATCTTAAAAAAAAAAAAAAATCAACAGTGAAAATGGAATATTTAAGTTAATACAATATAAGATATTTGGCCAAAGGGATTTTTTTTTTTTAAGTAAGCTCTACCCCCAACATGGGGCTTAAACTCACAACCCTGAGATCAAGTCACACACTCTACTGACTGAGCCAGCCAGGCACCCTGGGCCAAAGGGATTTTTAAAACTAAATTTCATCTGGCAATACCCTACAACTACCAGTATGTCTACAGAAGATAGGAATTTAAAACAAAACAAATGCAATCTGATCAAATCCACAATTAACTGACGTTTTCATTTTACCCTTTGTGAATAAAATAGCAGCCATGGTTTTATCCAGTTTACTAAAGGATCACCTTCAGAAGAAGGTGCCCAATCTGCAAAACAAGAACAGTTATCTTCCGTTGAAAGGCTGGAAGCTTTTCAAACTTAGTTCTCTTCCATTTGTGTCATAATTTCCAAATAAATCAATGGCTCCAGCTAATGTGGGCCAGTCAAGTTCCCTACATGATCATCTCTTCCATGCAATCATCAAATAGCCACCTACAAGATTCTTTGGAACACTCTATAGTTTCAAAAAGCTGTTTAAAGTCTTGAGGGTGCAGATCTGTTATTTTCATGTCTCCATTTTTCTCTATTTGCTTCAATATAGCTGTTGCATTAACTGGACTCAATAACCTACAAAAGAAACACGAAGTGAATCTGCTTAATTCCTTTTATAACCGCAGTAAATATTAGTAGAAATGGCTTCTATGCCCAATTTAAAATGTTTAACTTATGGATATATAATTAATCTTACTTGGTTTTAGAGTTTGCATATAATGTATAGCTTTTACTATCATTTCTGAGGTTTCATGGCTTACCTATCATAAAAAGAGCAAATCTGGGCTTTAACATGTACTCATCAATTCTTACACAAAATTCTAGTTTAACATTGCCCTTCAAAAAAATTATGCCTACCTCTTTCATCTGTTAACTCTCTTTGCAAAAACATTCTTAACTCCATTTAGGTCCATGTAATGGTTCAATAAGTACAAACAGCAGAAACTGGCATCCAGCAGATTTCAAAGAGGGAACAGTTTTCACCTTTTTATGTAACAATTACTGGTGAATAAATTATAAAGCAGAAAACTGCCTAATATATTAGCCTAGCAAGAAACCATCAGTGAGCTTCTGACAATAACAACTAAACAAATGTAATGTGCCGGTGGAAACTATTTCCAATACTTTTTGATTTTGAACATAATCCTGGTCACAGGTATAAACGTGCTTTCAATTCAGAGATCACCAGGGGAATTTTAAACATTTTTTCACCACAGTTTACCGTATTTATTGCTTAATTTCCCATATTATTATTATTTTTTAAAGATTTATTTATTTATTTCACAGAGACACAGCGAGAGAGGGAACACAAGCAGGGGGAGTGGGAGAGGGAGAAGCAGACTTTCCGCGGAGCAGGGAGCCCGATGTGGGGCTCGATCCCAGGACCCTGGGATCATGACCTGAGCCGAAGGCAGACGCTTAACAACTGAGCCACCCAAGCACCCCAACTTTTTTTTTTTTTAGATAGGCTCCACACAGAGCTTGAACTCACAACCCCGAGATCAAGACCTGAGCTGAGATTGAGAGTCAGATGCATTCAAAACAGTCACTACCACAAGGTGAAAAGATGAAAAATAGATTACTTTTACTGGTCTACTGCCATGCTTATCATTTATTTTTACACAAGTATAGTTCAATCAACAGCTCATTCAGAGTTTCACCCATTCTCTGACAGGACTTTGAATGACCATGGGCTGCTGATTCCAAGGGGTCATGCATAACTTACAGAGCTGTACCCATCATCCTCATGGAAAAGTTATGTAGATACCAAGGAGGCAGTAACAGCTATAATTTTTATAAAGCTTTAGGTAAAAACTTAAAATTTGGTCCAGGACAGGAGGACTAGGGTGGTAGAATAATCCGTGCCTCCTTGGGCTAGGAAATAAAACCATGAGGAATAAGCAGTGAGAAAAGGTAAGTGGTGGGTTTGCCACCACTGATGCTGCTCCCATCCCGGTCACTGGCAAGCAGCTAGTTCTCCACATAAGTCAATCCTGGACATGAACTCTGACAAAGAGGAACTACTGGTAGGCATCCCTAGTTGTTTTTTTCAAAGGAAAAAAAAAATTAAGCTCAGGAGACTATGTGGAAAATTGAATTTTATTTTTCTCAAAATGTGCACTGGGGAAGGAAGTGTTGTGAAGAAAGAGATGAGTGAAAACATGGTACCTCACTCTGTTAATCAAGAGATACAAGATCCAGAAAATGGACCGCTAACATGAAAAGCATAATTCTCACATGAAATTGCTACTTTTATACTTGCTTTTATTCTTCTTACTTACTGTAAATGGTCCATTAGCTTGAAATTACGCTTCATAAAACACTGCTTTAACATGTGAAAAAATACATCATAGTTAACAGATGTTAAATTTTCTGTAAATAAATTCGGAAGAGGAGTCAGTTGAATTAAACACATGTTTTGTCCTACTTGTTTATTTATTTGTTCTAATGGTTTCTGGAGAGAGAAAAAGAATAAATTGTGTTAGTCATAAAATACTGCTAGAGCAAGACAGAGTTTGCTTACTCATTCAAGCTAGCTCTTGGAAGGGGCAAACACCACAGATGCCGAGCGGTCCTGTACGTTCTTGCTGGGTGGGCGAAGAATGCAAGGGCCTAACCACTCTTTACCTGGGCAGTTCCTCAGGGTTGTCTGCAGCAAGCCACCTTGAGGGATGAGATAATGGCTCTCTCCAGGACAAAGAGGAGCTTGCTTCGTGTTTGCTATAAAAGAAGTGGACTCCCCCAGCTCTGTGTTTCTAAGCTGCAGTGCAAGCCCCAGCACGTACACCGTCAATTAAGGAACATCACATTATCCTATGGGACGTGGGGGCAGATAAAGTCCTTTGTCTGATCCGGGAGTCTACCTTAGGGCAGTATCCATGAAAGAGTAACAGCTTATTAACTTTGAAGCAGGGTAAAATCAAATCCCAAACAGGACACTAACATGTACTGAGTTTCTTCTATATTTGAGATACAACACCAGATCCTAAGGATAAAAAAGCATTATTGACTTATAATTTTCCTTTGGATATTTAAAAAAATATGGGGTTACAAACTATGGTCCACAGCCTGCTTGTTTTTGTATAGTCTGGATCTAAAAATGCTTTCTACCTTTGTAAAGGACCGTTTAAAAAATAAAAAAAAAGAAGCAAAAACAAAGACTAGGACAGAGACTATTATGTGGTCTGCAAAGCATAAAACATTTGCTGCTTGGCCCTTTACCGAAAAAGTTGGCCAACCTGCTCTAGTATACAATATTCAGATTTTTTTTAAAAAGTACATGCCTTAATGTAAGGTTAAGATGTTTTTTCCCTCTGAAATTATCCCTCGGGAAGCACAGAGGCCTTATGTTTAGTCCTTTGGAAATCTCATATATTAGGTAGTGATCCCTTATTTATTTATCTAACTATACATACACACATACATATATATGTACATACACAAAAATATACATTTTTGAGTATATATACTCTTTGTGGAAGACCTATTGCCTGAAAAAGAAACCTTCAATCAATTCTAGTTTCTAGTTTTGGATGCCTGCAATTGAAGAAATTAGTCAAAAAAAAAAAAAAAAAGGAGGCAATGAAATTCAAAAAATATTTAGTAATTATTAATTACAGAGGGAGATAACCTCATAACTCAAAGTGTTATATATTGTTGTTAATAAGACTTTTGAAAGTGACTTTAAAAAGGAAGCTGGTAGGGGGTACCTGGCTGGCTCAGTTTGTAGAGCATGCAATTCTTCCAGGTTTTAAGTTCAAGCCCCAGGATGGGTGACCCTGGTTACTTAAAAATAAATTAAAAAAAAAAAAAAAAAAAAAAGGAATCTGGTAGATAGTTTTGTAGTTACAGAAACAGACTTACTTGATAAATAGGGAAGAAAAAACTGTCCTGCTGGTAAATGGATGGCTATTTGTAGCTTAGGAAAAAAGTTCCAGTGATAAAAATATGGCTTCCAGAAAGTGGAAAATACCAAACAATTTGGATGGAAATCAGAATGTGCTCTAAAAAACTGTCAAATGTCTCAATGTGCCTCTGTAGCAATTACAGACATGCTGATATAAGAGATACAGGTGGAATATTTGAATACAATTCTCTCATGAAACATGACATCTGGTTATCTCCTTTTCATCACTAAAGTTTATATATTTAAGTTGGCCAAAGAAACATTTTTTTTTTTTTAAAGATTTTATTTATTTATTCATGAGAGACAGAGAGAGAGACAGAGAGAGAGGCAGAGGGAGAAGCAGGCTCCCAAAGAGCAGGGAGCCCAATGAGGGACTCGATCCCAGGACCCTGAGATCATGACCTGAGCCGAAGGCAGACGCTTAACCATCTGAGCCACCCAGGCGCCCCAAAGAAACATTTTTTAGCTTTTGCTGTTGTCAGTGAAAAAATGATAGTGTCTTATATACAAGACTGTTCACTTTGGGGACATTTGGATAAGTTCCCAATGGTCTCAAAATAAAATAAATTAATCTGATTCTATTCTGTGAGGCTACAAAAATATGCTTATGAAGAGTGAAATAGAGCTAAAATCTCAATGATCACAATGATGATTGAAAAGTCAGGCCATTTCTAAATTGATCATTTTCTTTTTTTTCTTTTAGTGGCAAGAGTGAGAAAAAACCTTGGGGCGCCTGGGTGGCTCAGTCGTTAAGCGTCTGCCTTCGGCTCAGGTCATGATCCCAGGGTCCTGGGATCGAGCCCCGCATCGGGCTCCCTGCTTGGTGGGAAGCCTGCTTCTCCCTCTCCCACTCCCCCTGCTTGTGTTCCCTCTCTCGCTGTCTCTGTTTGTCAAATAAAAAAAAAAAAAAAAAAAAAAAAAAAAAGTGAGAAAAAACCCAAAGTAAGTAGGTAAATGGGACCTTCAGGCTGACCTGATCCACATCATTAGCATTTCATCCTGAAGTCAAACTTTGGACTGTTTTTAAAAATTCAGCTACTTTATTCCAATTTTGCTACAAGTCCCCCTGATATAAAGTAAATGGAAGATCACTTTATAACATCATCACTTTGGTTCTATAAAAAGGGGAAAAAACAAACAAAAGCCCCACCCTCTGGGTAAGAAACAAGACATACGTGTTGATGAACTCAATCATTATAAATAGTAATACGACAGATTTCTGACTTTTAAAATTGTGTCTTTAGTTTATCAAATTAGATGAACACTAAGATGACTGTATTTTCCAAATTTGGGATGTTTCTTCATTGCAAGAGATAGAGATGGAAGTCAAATTCTGTTTAAGCCTATTACTATGCTATACCACTGTATAATCAGCTGAAAATTACAACTTTCTTCCAAAATAATTTGAATTTATTAAAAGCAGTAAGATATGTTTAAAGAACATTTCCAAATATTCTAAAATTAAACATTTAAATAAATACAGAATACCAGATAATCTTAAAGAAAATAGGATGTTCCATTTAGAAAGAAAAAGAGAAGGGCATTCATTCTTACCTTATTCTTCAGCTTTTCCTGTCTCCCACTTTGGCCGTATACGCCAAATGAGGACCAAGGCTCCTTGAGGGAAGGTAAACAAAACCAGAAACATTTCTTTTAGTTCTCTTTAGTCAAAGTGCCCCAAATTATTACTGCCTTTAAATAACAGAATGAATTAAATCCAAGTCACCATTCTAATTGGACTTAAGAAAAACATGGGATAGTTAAATCATAAACTTCCCTCTTCTTTTTTTTTTTTTTTAGATAAAGAGGAGAATCAAAGGTCTATCCTGACATTGCTAATTCTCTTACTTATTTAGATAGAGTATCATCCTTAATATAATTATGCAAATAGGTCCTTAAGCTGGTCCTTAATCTTAACAGCTAAGATTTCCATATTAAGTCACAGTCAGGTTAGGACCCATCAGATCAACACTGACATTAATGAACGGCAAACGTCAACACAAGGCCTTTGAAAATAAATACTGCAGAACAAAAAAAGAGGAGACTCTCCAGAAAGCTAAAGTCCCCGGGAGGCCTTTATGAAGAAACTAGCTGACAGCCATGAGGAGAGGAGGCCCAGATAAAAAGCCAACAGAATCAGAGATCACTGAGGTAAGAAAGGATTTAGGGACACCGAGAACCGCAATACCAATGTTACAGCATACAGTGCAGGGTCAGTGCTGTGAACACTAGTGTGAAAAGATTTCTGGGAATATAGAAAAACAATAAAAGCATGACAGATACTAAAGACAAGGAACAGAGAGCCAGTCTAAGAACCTCATGCATTGGAGGAAAAAACACAGAACTGGAACAAAAGCTAAAATCAAATGGGTAACATTCTCACAACTAAGTATGCACACTGAGGGGCTTAATGTGCTCCTGGACGACAACACTGAAGGGACTACATGGAGATACACACGGCGAATTTAAAAATGAAACCAACATATCCTTAGAAGAACAAGGGTCCATCACATAGTAAACATACATCCAACAAAAAAGAGAAAGGCCAAATTACTGTATGAAAGAAATAGTGTTTTATCAGTTTTTCCTTCACTCTGGCCCTTTGCTATGAATACAGTGGCCACTAGTCATATGTGGCTACTGACACCTGAAATGTATCTAGTCTGAACGGAGATGTGTTGTTAAGTATAAAATACACACTGGACTTCAAAGGCTCTGTACGTAAAAAAATAATCCAAATTATGTAATAACTAATTGTAAAATACTGATTACATACTGAAATGATAATATTTTTGAATCGAGGTTAAATAAAATATATTAACATTAGTTTTATCTGTTTTTTACTTTTTTATAAGTGTTGCTACTAAATGTAGCGTTACATGTAAAACTACATGTGTGGCTCACATTATATTTCTATTAGATGACTCTGATCTTGCCTAAGGAAATAAACTAAAAAGGGGAATGCTCTATAGTGAGGTTTTAACTGACCATTAAAAACAAGAAAAATGTCTAGTGATGAGAGAAAAAAACATCACTATTAGCTATTAAGTGAAAAAAATAAGATACAAAAAAATATAATCTCTACTATTTAAAGAAAAAGAAATACAGGAAAAATAAAAGGCTACAAATAGGTCACAAATGTCAATAGTGACCTCTGGGTGGTGGAACTGTAGTGATGGGAGTTTTTAAAATTCTTTTCTCTTTCTTTTAAAGACTTTATTTATTTATTTGACAGAGAGAGAAAGAGCACAAGTAGGCAGAGAGGCAGGCAGAGGGAGAGGGAGAAGCAGGCTCCCCACCGAGCAGGGAGCCTGATGTGGGACTCAATCCCAGGACCCTAGGATCATGACCTGAGCCGAAGGCAGCCGCTTAACCGAATGAGCCACCCAGGTGCCCCTCTTTTCTTTTTTCTTTCTTATGTCTCACATTTTTACAATGAGTATACATTATTTTTATAATCAGAGAAAAATATAAATATTTGTAACAAAAACATAAGCACAAAGTTACCTTGCTCTATTATCTTCAATAGCTGGGAAAAATAATAAATTAAATTTTCATTTTTCTCCATTTACTGGTCACAAAAATGTAGCCTCTTTAAAAACAATGAAGTTCGGGGGCTGGGGAGATAGGGTAACTGGTGATGGGCATGAAGAAGGACACGTGATGTAATGAGCACTGGGTGTTTTATACAACTGATGAATCACTGAACTCTACCACTGAAACTAATAATACACTATAACTTAATTAACTGAACTTAAAAAAATTTTTAAAAATAAATAATAAAAAAATAAAAATGAAGTTCTCTGTTGCAATTTAGAACGATTTTACTCACCACATGCAGAAGCTTAATCTTACAAGCTACTTGCCAGAGCACACTTAATGCTTGATACAAGTGTGGATTTTGGGGACTTGCCACCAGTTTCTAGTAAAAGGAAAATAAAAGTTATATGTTTACATAACTATAAGCAATTGAAATAAAATTCTGAATCTTAAAAGTAATATCTTAATAGTATTTAGAAATTTTTAAAAAATTAGAATCGCAAAATCTTATCCGTAATCATTTCAAAGAAGAGAAATCTTTTTAAACTTTCATATTGAAATATATCGTCATGTACACTTAAAACATAATGTATGTGAGATTGATTTCCTTTAGCCAAAACCCTATCAGGGCAAAATCTCATTAAAGAAAAAAATGAAACAAAAATGTATAATTACTTTGGAGAAGGACAAGTGTGTGTTAGAAGTATGTATCAGGTGGACTAATAAATTTTGAGTCAAGAATTGTTCAGGCTGACACTTGAAGGATGAGTGGTTTCCTCAGTGAATGAGAGCACTACACGGCGGAAACTACACGTGAAAAGGTCCATGGTGAAAGAAGCACTAGAACATTTCCCCAGTAGCAAGATAAAACCTGATGAAGCATTTCCCGTTTCTCTTCTTTCAAACTTTCATGATATAATGTAGGTACAGCCTCAAGGTTCTGAGTCCCTATGCTTTCCATGGATAGTCACTATGTCTGTACTGAGTCTTGGTGAGTAAACCACCCTTTCATTTCTTGCTCCACTATGCTAACCCATAACTCTTACATACAAGTAAGCATCTCGTGTTACAATGGATTAGAAGATTAATAATGTGAAGCATTCTGAGCAGAAAAGAAACATTACTCTCAAGACACTATAAAGAACTTCAGAAGGCCATTCAATTTCAGAGCATAGAGTCTAAAAACCCCAAATATTTCTATTAGAACTAATACATGAATTCAGCAAAGTTGCAGGATATAAAAATCAACACACAAAAGTCAATCACATTTCTATATACTAACAATGAATAATCTGAAAAGCAAAATTAAGAAAACAACTCCATTTAAAATAGCATCCAAAAGAGTAAAATACTTAGGAATCAATTAACCAAGGAGGGGAAAGACTTGTACACTGAAAACTACAAAACACTGATGAAAGAAATAAAAAACAAATGGAAAAAACAACCAGTGTTCACAGATTGGAAGACTGACCAATGTTAAGATGTCAATATTACTCAAAGTGATCTACAGAGTCAACACAATCCAGACCAAAATCCCAACGATGCTTTTGTCACAGAACTAGAAAAACCCATCCTAAAATTCATATGGAATCTCAAGAGACACTGAATAGCCTAATAATAAAAGAGAGAGCTTAGAAACTGACCCTCATGTGTATGACTAAATGATGTTTTGACAAGGGTACCAAGGCCATTCCATGGGGAAAAGACAGTCTTTTCAACAAAAGATGCTGGGGAAACTAGATACCCACATGCAGAAGAATGAAGCTGGACCCTTACCCGACACCATATTAAAAAAAGTAATTCAAAATGGATCAAAGACCAGAACATAAGAGCTGAAACGATAAATCTCTTAGAAGAAAACTTAAGACAAAAGCTTCATGACACTGGATTTGACAGTGATTTCTTAGCTACGACACTAAAGGCACAGGCAACAAAAAGAAAAAATAGACAAACTGGGCTTCATCAAAATTAAAAACTTTGGGAATCAACGGACACAACAGTGTAAAATGGCAACCCACCGAAGGGGAGAAAATATTCATAAATCACATACCTGAGCAGGGATTAATATTGAGAATATATAAATAACTCCTTAAACTCAACAGAAAAACAAACAACCCAAAGAAAAGGGCAAACGACTTTCATAGACATTCCTCCAAAGATGATACACAAACGGCCTATAAGCACATGAAAAGATGTTCAACATCACTAATCAAATCAAAACCACAATGAGCTACTACCTCACAGCATTACAACAGCTATTATAAAAAACCAGAAAACAAACATTGGAGAGAACATGGAGAAATTGGAACTCTTGTGCATTGCTGGTGGGAATATAAAATGGTAGACACTACGGAAAGCAGTAGAGTGGGTCCTTAAAAATTACAAAATAGAAAAAAATTAAAAATAGTATTGGGGTGCCTGGGTGGCCTAATGGGTTAAGCATCTGCCTTCGGCTCAGGTCATGATTTCAGGGTCCTGTGACTGAGCCCCAAGTTGGGCTCCCTCTCAGCAGGGGTCTGCTTCTCCCTCTTGCTCTGTGCTCCCTCTCAAATAAATAAATAATTTTTTTTTTAATTTAAAAAACATTCTCTCTCCCCTTTGCCCCCTCCTTGTGCTCTCTCTCTCTCTCCCTCTCTTTCTCAAATAAATAAAATATTAAAAAAAAAATAGTATTGCCATATGATCCAGGAATTCCACTTCTGGGTATATAGCCAAAAGTACTAAAAGCCGGACTGGAAAAGATATTTGCACACCAAAGCTCACAGCTACATCATTCACAGTAACGAAAAGTGGAAGCAACTCAAATGTCTGTTGACAGATGAATGGATAAAGAAAAGGTTGTGGGGGTATGAATCTATGTGTATATGTTTGTGTGTAAATATATACATATATATATGCATGCAATGGTATGTTTTTCAGCCTTAAAAAGAAAATGAAATTCTGACACATGCTACGACTTGGATGAACCATAAAGGCATTATGCTAAGTGAAGTCAGTCAGACACAAAGTGCAATATTCTATGATTCCACCTGTGATGAAGTACCTAGAATAGTCAAATTCACTGAGACAGAAAGTAGAACAATATTTACCAGAGGCTCAGGGGAAGGGGAAGATGGGAAGTAATGCTTATTTCGTATGGAATGATAAAAATGTGCTGAGAAGAGATAGATGGTGGTTACCAGTTGTACCACAATGTGAATATACTTAATGCCACTGAACTGTACACTTAGAAACAGTTAAAATGGTAAATATGTCACATGGATATTTAACCACACACAAAAAAAACAACCTTAAAAAAAAATTGAATCTAAAGACTGCTCTACAGAAATTTAAAAACCATCTTAATACTCTCAATGTCATGAGCTCAAATTAAAGTCATACAGATTAAGACCATGCAGAGAAAGATCACAAAACTCTTGCAAAACAAACACTAATCAGGTACTTGTTAATAACCTACCTTGTATTCCCTTTCAGTAATAAACATATTTAGTTCTACTCGTCCATAACTATATACAGAAGTAGAAGAATATAGGTCATATAAAAGCTTCCAAAGTATCTTTTTCTCATTTTTTGCTGGGAAGATTCCAACTACTCTTAATGGGGTATCTGTTAGGAATACAAGCAAAAATATTCGAGTAAGTTGTTAAAACTTTTTCCTAAGATCATATTTTATTGAGTCAAACTAAGTTAACAAACTGTATTAAGTCCATTAAAACGAAGCCTTGGCATCTTTCCTTGATAGGGCGCTTGGCCTCCGTGGAGCTGCTTGGATTCTGTCTATGTGAGGAGAAAGCCACAGTCCTGAGAGCAGCCGCCCACAAACTCTCATCTAGACAGGATGCGGATCTCTTCAGCAGACAAGGTGTCCTGCTAGAGAAAGCTGGCAAATCAGAAGCAATTTGCTGCAGTGAATGACAAAAATTACCTTCTGACCAAGGAACCGCTTCTATTCCCAAATGCCGAAAAAGCGTTTCTGAAATCATAATGGGAGGTTTTACTATTCCAAAATTTCTAGGATCCATTTTAAAGAAGTCACAGTAGACCACTTCTAGTTTTCCATTCACCTTTTTGCGCAGGGACTGAAGAGAGACAGAGATAACATGTTTAAAACTGTCAGTGTTAGGGAGACTTTGTACCCAAAGATCTATTTCAAAAAATTTACCCTAAAATTTAACAGTTAAGAGAAATTAATGCCTGAAAAGCAATAAAAGTACAGTATTACTAAGAAAAAGTCCCCAAACCAATAAACCTTCAACAAATTCTCACTTATCCTTTCACTTTCTCAATGGTTTCAGCTGTTCAAAAAGTGTCCTCACACTATCTGCTTTAGTGGCGGCCGCCTGGAGACCACACCTGGGCCCAGGCAGAGAGCGGCAACTATCTGCTGGTCATGGCCAGATGCTTCAGAGAAAAACGATAAAAATATTAAAGGGAAAGGCAGACAGCCCTGTTTTTACTAGAAGAGTCTAATTAGTCCTTTGCCAAATGAACTTGGCTACACTCATCGTGTAGGTCACTTTCTATTTTCCCCTTGATTTTTCATTTACATTTTCTAAAGACAGAAGCAACTACAGAAGGAAAGCTCCTTGTCTGCCAGAGGAGGTCTGATACACCTCCGTCCATTCACCGCCCTGATGTGCTGGTTCTGTCGTAGCACTGGACATCTTAGCAGTGAGAGCAAGGCGTAGCTACAGATGCCATAAACTTCGTTAGAAGTTACAAAAAAAAAAAATCAATGAGAAGAGGTCAAGGGACTTGATATGCATTTTGAGATTCTCATGCACAGAAAATTCTGTTGGTATATATCAAGGTTTCAAGAATTTGCAATTTAAAGTTACAAAATAGGGGCGCCTGGGTGGCTCAGTTGTTAAGCGTCTGCCTTCGGCTCAGGTCGTGATCCCAAGGTCCTGGGATTGAGCCCCGCATCGGGCTCCCTGCTCTGCGGGAGGCCTGCTTCTCCCTCTCCCACTCCCCCTGCTTGTGTTCTCTCTCTCGCTATGTCTCTCTCTGTCAAATAAATAAATAAAATCTTTAAAAAAAAAAAAAGTTACAAAATAAAAACCCTAATTTTTCATAAGTTTTTTATTTCAACCTATATTTTCTTTCTAAATCTAGTAAATTCTAATGATCATTTTCGTGGGGACCCTTGAGAAAGACTAGGGAAGGAACACTACGGTAGAAATCATATACTTTTGCTCCTGTTAAGTTTGAGATGTCTATTAGGTGAACCACATGGAGATGCCAGGTAGGAAGTTGTAGACCTGAATAGGGAGGTCAGTGGAGTGGTCCAGGCTAAAGATATAAATTGGTGAGAATTTTGCTTGTTGAAGGTTATTGAAGCCAGGGGTGCAGACGAGACCCCCTAGGGAGAAGCACAGAAGACTAGGCCTGAGGATGGAGTAACTCCAGGCCTGAGGATGGAGTAACTCCAGAGTCTCACAAAAAGCTGAGAATAAGCCAAAAATGTAAAGAAGAAAACCAGAGTGTGGTTTTATGACAGACAGAGAAAAAGAACACTCATTTGATGCTTATCTTAAAAACAGATTATCTTGAAATTCTTACAAAGTGTTCTGTATGTATAGCAATAAAATAACCTCAGAAGTTACTCAAGAGTTATATTTTAATCTTTGTAACTAAGAAAAGCTATTGAATTTTGGTTTGATAGGAATGTAAGAGGAATGTATACATTAAGATTTGGTTCCACTAGTATCTTGAAAGTACGTTTTTGTTTTTGCATCTGTCACGTACCATGCAATAATGGTAATAATGATATTAATAGCCAGAACTCCAGCATAATTTAGTTCTACAATAATAGTGAAATCACATTTAAAAACTCGATTTCATTTAGGATTCAAAAACAGGAAGCACATTTCATCGCATTTAAATTGCAACAAGAGGGGCACCTGGGTGGCACAGTTGGTTAAGCATCCAACTCTTGATTATGGCTCAGGTCATGATCTCAGGGTCATCAGATCGAGCCCCACATTGGGCTCCACGCTCAGCCGGGAGTCTGCTTGTGATTCTCTCTCTCCTTCTGCCCCTCCCCCACCACCCTTGCTCTCTCTCTAAAAGAAATAAAATCCTTAAAATAGAAATAAATTGCAACAAGATCCTTTACAAGTGGGCATTAATGTCTCTATTTTATATATGAGAAAAACCTAAGTCAAACAGATTAAATTACTTAATTGCCCAAGGGCCTTAAAGGTAGTGACAGCTAGGGCTGACATTCAGCCTGACTTGAAAAGACTGTGTTCTATCTCCGCTGAAATACCACACCACTTGCCACAAAAGCTGAGGGCTCTTCAACTGAACATGTATAGCTCTTTCTGCAACAGTAGTTCTCATTTTCAAAAGGAATATATCATGATTTATTATTATAGAACACAATTTAAAAACTGTACCTCTAGCACATCCAGATAGGCAAACTAACTGTTCCTGCTTGAAACACTGTTAATGTGGAGTCTCAGGAATTTTATTTGAGAGGGTGGGAGTTCTAACGTTAGACAAAAATTCTGAGTCAAGCATCCTCCTTGAAAATCTGTTCAGTTTTTAGGAGCAAACTCTGGGTGGCTAGAAGCATTGTCTGCTGAGAGCATCACTTTAAAGCTGTGATTTAGGGCCACCATAAAGCTTTTATTTATTTATTTATTTTTAAAGATTTATTTATTTTAGAGAGAGAAAGTGTGCGTGCAAATATGCACACAAGCAGGGGGAGGGGCAAACGGAGAGAGAATCTTCAAGCCGACTCCCCGAAGAGCAAGGAGCCCTACTCAGGACTTGATCCCATGACCCTGAGATCATGACCTGAGCTGAAACCAAGAGTTGGACACTTAATTGACTGAGCCACCCAGGTGCCCACAAAACTTCTATTTAAATGGTTACTTCTCTTTTAATTCTGGCAAATAGATGAATTCACATAAAACCTTATTTGAATGGCTTTCCCCTCTGTCATGATAGTTAATAAGAGTAAATACCTACTGAGGGCTGAGCTCAAGTTAGTGCTGAGGGGAGTGGGGATGGGGAGTTAGAAAGAAACTAAAAGCCAGAACTGGAACACAAACTTAGTTCTAACCAAAGATTGGATTTGATCAGAGATGGATTTTGTGTTTACACTGTAGTTTCAGAAACATTTACGATGAATATTCCTGTATTTCTTACAAGAAAGTTCTGTGTGTCATGAACTTTCTAACCCCTAACACTCCATTTTTCATGGAATCATGGATTTCAAATTAACATGTATCTTGATCTTACAAGAAAGCAACTACTGTGTTATTGGATAAGAAACTAAATAGACATTTTAATGTTTTCAATTGTTTTGTGAACATGCAGATTAACCTTCAAAAGTAGGCCTTGGGGGGCGCCTGGGTGGCTCAGTTGGTTAAGCGACTGCCTTCAGCTCAGGTCATGATCCTGGAGTCCCGGGATCGAGTCCCGCATCGGGCTCCCTGCTTGGCAGGGAGTCTGCTTCTCCCTCTGACCCTCCTCCCTCTCATGCTCTCCGTCTCTCATTCTCTCTCTCTCTCAAATAAATAAATAAAATCTTAAAAAAAAAAAAAAAAAAAAGTAGGCCTTGGGGCACTTGGGTGGCTTAGTCAGTTGAGTGTCCAACTCTTGATTTCAGCTCAGGTCATGATCTCAGAGTCCTGAGATCGAGCCCTGGGTCAGGCTACAAGCTGGCCGTGGATCCTGGTGAAGATGCTCTCTCTCTCCTCCTCCCTCTCAAAAAAAAAAGTAATCCTTTTTTTAAAAGATCAAAATAAAAGCTATCTTGTTTCCAATTCCAAACTGAAATTACAGATGGCTATGGTGACTAAATCACACTCCATGATCTTTCAACAATTTTGTGTTCTTTTCTCTTCATGTTTTTTGGGATTCCAGCAGATTCAGCATCAATTAAATAACCTGGCTAAAACCTTCAATTCTTGGGGTGCCTGGGTGGCTCAGGCGGTTAAGCACCTGCCTTAGGCTCAGGCCATGATCTCAGGGTCCTGGGGTCGAGTTGTGCATCCAGGTCCCTGCTCGGCTCTGCTTCTCTCTCTCCCTCTGCCGCTCCCTCTGCTTGTGCTCTCTCTCTCTCAAATGAATAAATAAAATCTTAAAAAACAAACCAAAACAAACCTTGAATTCTTTTCAAAGCTGTCAGTTGTAGGATAACCACCACCTAACATGCATAGTTTTATTTAAAAAATAAACAACTATATTTGGTGGCGTTTTTGTAATTTTTTGTTGTTGTCCTGCACTTTTAAATAATACTATTATACATGGTTTCAGGAATTTGGCTCAGAGAAGTATAAATTTCCTAAACTGAATCTGAAGACTCAGAAGGGAGGGGAAAGAGAAGGAAAGAGGCTGGCGGTGAGACAAGGAATTTCCACTTCACTGTTACGTAAACCCGTCTGCCATACAAGCAGAATTCACTGAAAAACCCATTTGGATAATGCTTTCACTGTCTGCAATTATATCTGACTATACCAAGCCTATCTTGCCTCTGAAACCCTAAATCCAGAGTTAACATAGTCCTGTTAACCTAGATTCTAAGTTCACAGAAAGCAGAGGCACAGGATACCCTACCAGAGACAAGGGAACAAGCCTCGAGATGCCAGTTACATACTGTTCAAAGTCACCCAACTAGTCTGCAGCAGAGCTAGAATCAGAGAACAAGTCTCAGAACTCCAGTCTTTCAGTCATTCAACAAGCATTGATACCTCCTATGATACTACTATGTTCTAGTCATGGGAGATAACAATATATTTACAGCAAGCAAGGCCCCCCAAAGTGATTCTATAAAAATAAATTGTGTGCTTCATTTTCACTTCCCTAAAGACTCAAAGATAGCTCTCTGAACAATAAATTAGTTTCAGAAACTAAAAGTATACCTCCAAATGTGGAAGAAAAGTTCTGTTACTTTCAAGGGCAATCACTTTGGCCTTGCTTTCAAGTAATGCTTGAGTCAGGATTCCAGGACCTAGTGTTAACAGAAGGAAAAGTTTATTTGCAAAACAAGTTCTCTCAATATCGACTAGAGTAGATGTTTCACATGTATTATCTAATTTTGATCCTCACACTATCCCCAAGGTAGATATTACAGTCCTCATTTACACGTAGGAAAACTGGGGATTAGATAAAATCATTTGACTCCAACATCACAACTGGTAAGTGGTGCTGCTTGGCTTTGAATCCATTCTGTCAAAGCCAAAGCCTGACCTCTTGATCATAATGTTTTACTATGTCTCAGGAAAAACAAAGTTGCCTTTAGCATTCCACTTATTCATGGACTACCCAGATACTTGAACCAGGAAAAGATACTGTCAAACCTAAACAGAACTGACTCATGACAGGCAGTGCTCCTTTAAAAAAGCATTTTTTCAGGGGCGCCTGGATGGCTCAGTCGGTGGAGCATGCGACTCTTGATCTCCGGGTCGTAAGTTCGAGCCCCGCGTTGGATACAGAGCTTAATTAAAAAATAAAATAAAATCTTTACCAAAAAAAAGTATTTTTCAGGAAGTCTATAAATCTTATGTTCTAGGTATCCTGCTATGGTCTCTAGGAGGCGTATGTAAAAGATAAAGTTTTTTGGGGGTGGGGGAGCTTGCAAGTATTTTGAGGAGAAAGTAAAATCTAGGAGCATGTTTTATCAAATGCTGTATGACGTGCAAACTAATGCAGGTCATGACTGAGACCGACCATCCAAGCTGCTTCTTGGGGCCATGTCTTAAACGGCCCCCCACGGGCGGTCGAGGGAAGTTGGCACGAGCGATGAACGTCCAAGGAAAGGCAGTCCCCGGCGGACTCACCTGGATTGCACTCCAGGAAAAGCTGGTCAGGGTTTTTCCCTTCTTTCTTCAGGATCTGCACCAAGGTCGTGGCCAGTTTCGGACTGGTTACGTAACTCTTGGGCTCTGAGCGGTACTTGGGCAACCACGAGGGCGAGTCTCTGAAACCCTGACTAGGCACCAGCTGCAGATGGAGGTCAGACAAGCCCCGGCGGTGCCCGGCGCGGACGCCCCTCCACCTCGCCACTCCCGACCCCAACACGCAAAAGCGACCAGCGCCGGCCAAGGCTGAGAGCGCTAGCCGCGCGGGGAGCCCCGTCACCGGGACCGACATCTTCAGCCTCTAAGGTCTGTCCCAGCGTCACCGGAGAGCGTCACATCGCCAGCGAGCTCCGCACAGAGAACTCCACGTGTAACATCCTCCTACCCCCCGACTAGGCCGGGCAGTACTAGACACTTCAAACTGCGCATGCGAACGGTCTCTTCTTCTTGCCGTTTCCCTCACTTCCGTTTCCGTCCGGGTGAGCCGCCCGGGAACTGTGAGTGGACGGACGAGGAGAGAGACGGACCATCCGGGTTGCGTCTGGACTGGTACTCTATGGTTGTCCGCCCTCCCCCCCCCCGCTTCCTCTCTAGCCGCTCGCGCTCTATGCTCCGCGGTCGCGGGCGGCCCGCCGCCAGCCGGCCAGGGGGGAAGGGTGCGCAGAGGGAGGCGGGGCGGGAAGGCAAGAGGTGTCTCCTCCACCGGAGCGGCGGGAGACCCGAGTAGGCTCTGTGACAGCTCTTCGGCCGCCATGTCAGCGAGCGGGGCTGGAAACACACCCGGCGCCCAGCCGTAGCCCTGTGTTCGCCTCCGACTCCCAGGTGAGGAGAGAGGATGAGCGGGATGTGGGGCGCCGGCCGGCTGGCGGTCGCGGCGGGAAACCCCCCGGGACCCCCTCGCTCCTCCCCCGGCGCCGCGCGCAGCCTCTGCGCTTCTGGTGCGAGGCAGCCCCATGCCCTCCGCGCTCGCCCGCGCGCTTCTCGTTCCTGCAGCCCCGTGTCCGTGCCGTGCTCGCCCCCCGCCGCTGCCCTGGCTCCCCACCCCGGGGACCGTCCTTGTTTGCCTTCATACCTGTCCTCTCCGCCACCACCGAGAACCGCCCGGGGGTCTCCCTTCCGTACCTCCCTCCGGGCCGGTATCGACCTTAATTTTTGTGTTTAATTTGCGTGTTGAACAGATTTAAAGTTAAGGGTTTTTAAAATTAAGGGTTAAGAGCTTTAAATCCATTTGTAAGCTTAGAAAGGTTGCGACCTTAGGATGCTTATTTTGATCCCCGCATAAACTTACTCAGATACATACTGTGGAATGCAATTTTGAAGACCAATTCCAAAGACTCTAAAAATAGGGTGCTCTAATGGAAATTTTGGCAGTCTTCTTACCTATTGGGAAATGTTAGAAGACTCGAGTCTCTGAGAGTGATTTCGGGGTTTAAGGATTATACTCAGAAAGAGACCAGTACTCTTTACACCAGGGCAGTAAACTGTAGCCAGTCAACACCCCCATTAAAATATGTGCAATCCTTTCTGCTTACTCGACTGGGAGCGTAATTGAGCTTGGTATTTATATGCACGAGGAAAAGGTTTCTAAGGAATGTATCACCTAGCAAATTGAAGTCTGAAGATTATACTCAGCTGATGAATGTCAAAATGGATAAAGAAATTTGACAGCCAAATATGTATGGCGTTTTGGAGATTATAAATTTGCTAGGACACCATAGAAAGTATCTCACCAACTGTTGTGGAAGCCTTGGGGACTCCTTGGTCTAAATTTCCTCAAAAAAATTTTTATACGGTTTCCCCACTGACAGTTTTCTAGAAGTGACTCTTGCATCCTCTGGACACCTGAGAAAGCTTTTCCCCCTCCATTCTTTAAAGAGCTTTCTCCTCTTCTACCCTTTTAAAAATATTTTCATAGATTCAGAAATACAGTGGGTTTTTTTCCTTAAAAGCCCTGGAGGCCTGAATACTTTTAAATCAAATAAAGAAGAAAGATGTCTTATGATAGAGGAAGAAATGGTTTGCTTCTAGAAATGTGTTGAGTTTCTCACGTTTAAAATACACTTCTAAAAAAATCACAAGGTATTTATTTTAAAATGTTTTCTTATTTCATAAGGTTTATGGACCAAAGGTAGCCTACCCAGCCCTAGAGAAATTCTTATTTTGCTTTTGTGTTGTTTTTTTGTTGTTGTTTTGTTTTGTTGTTGTTTTAGTTTTGAACAAGAGAGGTTATAAGTATTTCCCTTTTTATAATGTTAGTGGTTGGTTGTGGTTGAAGGTGCTTGAATAATAAAGACAAGATCTTACATATCTTTCTGAGGCCCTAAGTACTGGAAATGAAAGAATGTTAATTTCACTTTAAAGATATATCTTATAATCAGGGGCACCTGGGTGGCTCAGTCGTTAAGCGTCTGCCTTCGGCTCGGGTCATGATCCCAGGGTCCTGGGATCGAGTCCCACATCGGGCTCCTTGCTCAGCGGGGAGCCTGCTTCTCCCTCTGCCACTCCCTGCCACTCTGCCTACTTGTGATTCCTCTCTCTCTCTCTCTCTCTGTGTCAAATAAATAAATAAAATCTTTAAAAAAAATAAATAAAGATAAATCTTATAATCAGCATTCAGATCTACTTTATTAGAGAAACTTGGTTTGTGTATTTCCCACCTTATTTTCTTAAGAGGTGTAGTTTCTGCATCCTGTGCTATTTTTGCCTTTCTTTTTTTAAGATTTTATTTATTTATTTGACAGAGAGAGACACAAGCGAGAGCGGGAACACAAGCAGGGGGAGTGAGAGAGGGAGAAGCAGGCTTCCCGCTGAGCAGGGAGCCCAATATGGGATTTGATCCCAGGACTCTGGGATCATGACCTGGGCCAAAAGCAGATGCTTTACGACTGAGCCACCCAGGCACCCCTGTTTTTGCCTTTTTTTTTTTTTTTTAAAGATTTTATTTATTATTTGACAGAGAGAGACATAGTGAGAGAGGGAACACAAGCAGGGGGAGTAGGAGAGGGAGAAAGAAGCAGGGTTCCCCGCAGTGCAGGGAGCCCGATGTGGGGCTCGATCCCAGAACTCTGGGATCACGACCTGAGCCGAAGGCAGACGCTTAACAACTGAGCCACCCAGGCGCCTCCTATTTTTGCCGTTTTGAAGTCAAGTAGTCTTTCTTTAAAATGGTGTCAGGGCAAAGTGATTCTGTTTTTACACTCTTCTTAAGTTATTTTTATTATAATCTCAGTGAATCCAGAAAATAAAATACTACTTTTTCTTTTGGCTTTTATTTTTATTATTTTTAAAAAGATTTATTTATTTTAGAGAGAGAGAGCGTGGTGGGGGGAGCACAGGGAGAGAGAGAGGAGAAGTAGCAGACTCCCCTCTGAGCGAGGATGCCCACATGGGGCTCTGCCCCCCACAACCCCAAGATTATGACCTAAGCCAAAACCAAGGTTCAGAGCCCAACCGAGTCACCCAGGAACCCCTCTTTTGGCTTTTAAATGGCGGTTGTAATTGGGAAATGTCAAGTGTTAGCTCTTGTTTGCTATTAGAACTAACGCTGTGAGTCTATAAGTATTGCTATAGGGTCTAGAGGTCTGTAGCAATCCAACTGTAATGCAAGCCATAAGAGCGATGTAAAGTTTCCTAAATAAAAAATAATAAAATAAAAAAGAAACAAGTGAAATTAATTTTAATAATATATTTTATTTAACCCATGCAGTTTCAGGTGTAATCCATTTGGTAAGTTAATACTGAGATATTTTGAATTCTTTCATGCTTAATCTACAAAATCTGGTTTTTATACTTAGAGTACATTTGAATTCAGACAAGCCACATTTCAAGTGCTCAGTAGCTACATGTAGCTAGCAAATGACTTGGACCTTATTGGGCAGCACATAGCTATAGGATTACTGTATGATTTTTAAGATGTCTTCCTACCCTGAGAGTCTGGGTTAAGTCCAGGGGGGTAAGTTTAAAAACCCTTTTCCTAAAGTGCTGTGATACTCAAACTGAGAAGTTTGTATGGCAGGAAGAAGGTTCCAAGAAGTCTCTTCTTCTTAGTGTTGACTGTATTCACACTGAGGAGGATGAACAGGTGCCCCAGTGCACGTTTCATGAGGGTTGTAAGATGATTAGAATGCTCAGTCATTTCCTGAGGTGTCATTGTTACAGTTATTTATGTCTGCTTGTCAACAATGTGTCAAGGCCTGTGTGAATCTCTGTCTCCTTTACCTGTGGCTGTGAAGGAGGGAGAACTTGAAGACCTACAGGAAGATTGAACTTTACTGTGAACAGTTAGAGTTCCTGCTGTTGTAGACTTAATTTCTGAATCAGTTTCTGGTCAGTTTCAGGTATTTAAAGGTTAAGAGTTTTGTAAATATGCTCCTCTCTATGATGGCATTGCTTGTCAAAGGAAAGAGAAAATCTTTTCATTAAAATTCAGAAAGAAAGGGTATATTTTGGGGCTCTAAAACGCTGGGAGCCTGATTACTAGCAAACAAATAACACGTGTTTGGTGGTTTAGATAAATTTAAAAGGACGTAATGTCACTATTTTTTTTTAAGATTTTATTTATTTGACAGAGACACAGCGAATGAGGGAACACAAGCGGGGGAGTGGGAGAGGGAGAAGCAGGCTCCCCGCAGAGCAGGGAGCCCGATGCGGGGCTCGATCCCAGGACCCTGGGACCATGACCTGAGCCGAAGGCAGACGCTTAACGACTGAGCCACCCAGGCGCCCCGTAATGTCACTGTTTTTTAAAAAAAGATTTTATTTGAGAGAGTGAGAATGAGTGGGGGAGGGGGAGGAGAAGCCGATTCCCCACTCAGTAGGGAGCCCAAGGCAGGGCTCAATCCCAGGACCCCGGGATCATGACCTGAGGGAAATATATTGCACTTTTTATAGAAAACTACTGACATGCTGTCTAGGTATGTGCTTTAAGTTGTTTCTGCAACGGGGTGATTTGCATGGAACCATCTCTTGTTCAGAGTTGTTAAAACTGAAAGATAACTCTGTTGGAAAACTAATCCTGCAGCTAACTGACCTCAGTGAGATCAACAGGATCCATCATCATTCCTATCTCAACTTGTATATTCTTTTGTTTTTTAATTTTTAAAATTTTTTAGAGAGAGCAAGCACATGAGCAGGGGGAGGGGCAGAGGGTGAGAGAACCCCAAGCAGGTGCCATGGCCAGCTTGGAGCCAGACACGGGGCTCCATCTCAGGCCCTTCAGATCACGACCTGAACTGATCAGAAGTCACATGCTTAATTGAGCCACTGAGGCGCGCCTAGATTTGTATATCCTATTAAACTTCCCTAAATACTACTTTATTTGCACTATTTACATCTACACTGAATATTAAAATTCAGTGGCAAAATTCACCTGAAAGATTAATTAATATTTAATATAATCTAAGGAAAATGCCCCCTCCCCAACCTTTATGATATAAAGAAATCTTAAATTACCTGGTCAGTAAACAAAACTCCTCTGTAAAGTCTGGTCATTATAGATCTGGCACAGTGTTGGCAGTGTGTGGAGTATTAAAGGGTCAGAGACAGAACTGGGGAAGGAGATAGTGATTGGATGTTGCTTGTTTGGTGAGACATACATGCACATTATAGTAGGAGAATATGGTGTTTTCATTCGTATTTAAATCTAGATGACTGTCCATTGACACCATTTTAGTTGGATAAGAAAAATAATATCTTTTGTTCCTACAAATTAGTCTTAGCAAATTTTTTTTTTTTAAAGATTTTATTTATTTATTTGACAGAGAGAGACCAGCGAGAGAGGGAACACAAGCAGGGGAGGGGGAGAGGGAGAAGCAGGCTCCCCACAGAGCAGGGAGCCAGATGCGGGGCTCGATCCCAGGACCCTGGGATCATGACCTGAGCCGAAGGCAGACGCTTAACGACTGGGCCACCCAGGCGCCCCTTAGCAAATTTTTTTTAATTTGAAGAAGATTAATTGAGAGTTTGGCAATTTCAGTTTTTAAAGAAGACTTAAATGATTGAAGTGGCCTCTCCATGGATTTTATTTTTATTGAGAAATTCTACTCACATGCTCATTATGTGTCTTGATACCGTTGCGGAGCATTCTCTTTAGAGCCCTGAAGGTTCACACAAATATAGGCTTTTTTTAAATTTAGGAATCATTCCCTTGGGGGAAATTATATTTCCTTTTAGCCAGGGAATACTTTTGTTTTTCATGCATTTGAAATAATTTATTTGTAATATTTTTTTTCCTTTGGAGAAAGTTTGTAATATTTTTAAAGAAGTATCACTAGTCAATTATACCTCAATAAAAGAAAAAGGAAAATCATGTCTGAACAATCTAAGAAAAAAATGTAAAACTTTTCTGAATCTTGTAATAGCTTGAGATTTCTTTTTTTTTTTTTTTTTTTATTTATTTATTTATTTATTTATTTATTTATTTATTTATTTATTTGAAACAGAGAGAATGAGAGGGAGGAGGGTCAGAGGGAGAAGCAGACCCCCTGCCGAGCAGGGAGCCCGATGCGGGACTCGATCCCGGGACTCCGGGATCATGACCTGAGCCGAAGGCAGTCGCTTAACCAACTGAGCCACCCAGGCGCCCTAGCTTGAGATTTCTTAAATTGTTCAATCACAGTTGTGAGATTCTGCTCTTTAACATGTTTGGAGATGGAAACTTTGTAGCAACACCCCGCTCCTCCCTGCCATCTCTTAGAACTTCCTGTTTTTCATCTTCATTAGCCATGTGGAAAGGAAAGATAGTAATGTGTCTGTCAAAATACTGACAAATTAAGTTTATTTTTCCTTTTGACTGTAGGAAGAATGCTGAAACAGTAAGGGACAAATATTGTCACCATTATTGACAGTTGGTCTTTTGACATTTTAAATGACAGTACCTAGACGTTTTAGGAATTAGCAATATTTTGTAATTTTATCTGTTAAAGTCTCTTATGAGAATATTTAGCCTGTTTTTCCTGGAAGACTACTACCTACCTAAATAATTACTGTTTTTTTCCTATGTTAAGTACATCTAGAAAACTCAGTGTATTCAGTGGCTTGGTTTTCTAATTTGAACAAAGGCAAACTAACATTTTAAAGCATCTTTTATACTAGAGACTTTGAAATAATTTCCTTAAAATATGTGAACTTTATGATAAGATACAGAATGCTGTTGTTTCTGAGTATTTCAGAGCATACCACTTACATTTTTATTTTATGCACACATTGCTTTTCTTGCTATTTTTCTCTTCTGCAGGTATTAAAACTGTACAACTAAATCTTTTTTTTTTTAAATATTTTTATTTATTTATTTGAGAGAGAGAATGAGAGAGAGAGCATGAGAGGGGGGAGGGTCAGAGGGAGAAGCAGACTCCCTGCTGAGCAGGGAGCCCGATGTGGGACTCGATCCTGGGACTCCAGGATCATGACCTGAGCCGAAGGCAGTTGCTTAACCAACTGAACCACCCAGGCGTCCCTGTACAACTAAATCTTAAAAAAAATTTTTAGATGAAGTAAAAAACATTGCTTAAGATTTTTCAATGAGAACTTTTTTTTAAAGATTTTATTTATTTGACAGCAAAAGAGGGAACAACACAAGCAGGTGGAGTGGGAGAGGGAGAAGCAGTCTGTCCCCTGCCCCAACCGAACTGGGGGCCTGATGTGGGGCTCATGTTGGGCTCCATCCCAGCAGGACCTGGGTCAAAGGCAGACGCTTAACGACTGAGCCACCCAGGTGCCCCTGTGAGAACTTATTTTTGTGAAAATGTATTTTATTTACTGAAACCTAGTGGAGTTGTTTCTTTTGTACCTTATGAAGCACCAAAGATTACTTCCTTCAGTTTTTTCTTTTTCCCCTGCTTGTGGAGCATGAAGATGGTTTATTTAACTCAGGTCTTAAAAGGATTCATACCAAGTAATCATGATTTCCTCCCTCAAGTTCAACTCAGATCAAGAGTGGAAGTTCGTGGAAACTACGCTGAAGAGTAAATTATGAAATTTGATTTCCTGGAAAAGGCTTTATATCATTTGTGACTTCTTAATCCAAATTCAGTCACCAGGCTTTATTTTCTTCAACACCTTAAAAAGTAATCACTTAGTTCCTTTTGCTCCAATAGTTAAAAAAAAAAATTTTTTTTTTTTGCTGTGGACTTCTTTACCATCCCAATCAGAGCTATACCTATAGCATTGGGAAAGCACTGTAAAGAGCCAAAATTAGCGACAAGGTCATGTGACTTCCTTATTTTAATCCTATAATACATGTTTTGTGACTGAGGAGAGAAAAAAAATGGTTTCTCTTCTTAGTCTTACATCTGAACTCTATAGCTTAAAAATTGATCTCCTAGGTCTTCTATCCACCAAAGCTCGTATTTTCACAAGCCAGAGAAAGATGTTTCATATTCGCCTAAAGTAAAACAGCATTTATTTATTTATTTATTTTTAAAGATTTATTTATTTGACAGAGAGAGACACAGCGAGAGAGGGAACACAAGCAGGGGGATTGGGAGAGGGAGAAGGAGGCTTCCTGCTGAGCAGGGAGCCCGATGCAGGGCTCCATCCCAGGACCCTGGGATCATGACCTGAGCCGAAGGCAGACACTTAACGACTGAGCTACCCAGGCGCCCCGTTAAAACAGCATTTAATTCAGGAGGTAGTTTTAATTGTATCAAGTGGCCTCTTGTTTAATTATAATTTTGTGGATTTTGATGCCTACTGGCTTTTTGTCCTTTTTCAGCTTTATACCTGGGGAAAATGTAGGGATTCCCTAGTGAAGCCCAAAAGCGCTTAGACCTTTGTCAAAATGGCTTGCCTTCCCTGACAGCTTCAAAGAGTATATACCTATGTGTGCAAAACATGAGCAAAAATTCTGCTTCAGGAACATTTATTGAGGCTGAGGAAACAAATATTCTAAGAATGTCTGTCTTATAACTAAAGCTTCCATGCACTTGTATAGTACTTTGTATTTTGTATAGCCTTTGCTGGAGAGTTTCCATTCTGTTCTAGCTTTTCAGAATATGTGAAAAGATATCCAGAATGCCCCCAAACTTACTCTGCTTTACCTCACCTTTTTGGTTTCTATTCTTCTGTCTTCTATGGAAAGTTCAAAAGTCAGAACAGGTCATGGTTTATTATAGACTTCAAGTGGGGGAGGAGTACAAATCTTACTCCTTCCCTCTTTCCTCTCCTTCCTTCTCTGTTACAAAAGTAATCATGCTCCAAAGAGAAAAGGTAGATAAATTTTAACTTGAGGAAAACATGGTTATTCAAAAATTAGTAGAAGCTTTAATTTAGAGTCAGAATCCATTGGTCTGTCAAGCTACTTAAGATGTCAGATAGATTTGTCAGGAAGAAAGTGAATACAAGTATACTTTGGGTACACAGACATAGGCCATACTGGAGCATATTTAATAGCATCTCTTTTTATTGTATATGTTTTCTTCAGGGACTGTTCGCACTGAAATAAAACATCTTTGGCGAAAATCATATTCTACCAATAATCTTTTAAAACACCCTGAAGTATCCTTCTCTGGGACAAATTTTTTTATCTATTGGTTTATCTTTTTAGAATTTGTAACCTAGAATAAACTGCCTTGCTTTGGCATTCTTTCATTTCCTAAAATACCATCAAAATACATTCTCTTGAATAACTAAAAGAAAGCATATTCACTTTTACACCTGTCTCTCTTCCTGCCTTTCTATTAACTTTCAATATGCTCTAGATGTAAATCAACATGTCACTATTAGGCCAGACAAAAATGCAGGAGTCTGGAGTTCTTGATGTGCTTGGATTGGGTAATGGTGGGAGGGGTGGCAGCAAGCCACTGACACTTGCAAAGGGGTAGGAACTGAGAGCTAGGTAATGGGATGTTGGTAGCGGCCTGCTGGAGATGTTGGGGGCTCATCTGAGATGCAGAGATTGTTTTAGTGCCAGTAACAACATAAGACTGGGGTGATACTAGCTAGCTACACTTGACCAGGCGGTAAGATGTAACCACAGATCTTTGAGACATGAAGAAATATTCATTCCACAAGTGTTTCAAGTCACTGTTTTTATTGTAAAACACAAAGGTACTTGTTTTCAAAATAGAAATCTGCCTCTGGTATGCAGGATGGATTGAAAGGGCTATGTGAGACAATGAGAGCCTTAATTAAAAGTAAATATGTCGGCCTAAACTCATTTTGAAATTTCCTAATAACTTTGGAAATGACAGAATTAATGAGTTTTTACTTCTTGTTCAAAAGAAGAATAGAAACTAAGCTAGAGAACTCCTGGCTTAGATTTTGTGATTTAAAAATAGTGTTAAAATTGTGTTTGATGCTGTATGGATTATGTTTTTTATCCTAGCTGAGTTCATTACTTAATTTACTGATAATCCATTTGAACTTACACATTACAGTATACATGTGTATGTACACATTACAACATTCATACACATTTTGGTGAATAATTTTGAAATATGGTGGCTTGTGAATGAATCTAAACATAGCATTAGGTCCTGCCGGTTTAATGGCTAACGTTTGAGCCCATAGGTGAGCCCCTATTTCTCTAGGTTATTGGCAAATATATCAGGCAACTCTTTGATGGTTCTAAATAGAACAAATAAAGCAGTGGCTGTCTTCTGAAATGGTGGATAAACACATGTCCCAAAAGGAAGAAAACCCACAGTATATTAACATGAGATAATGTGTGTCAAAGTGACTACCTTCCATGGTATGTAGCATACAGAAAGCATTAGTAAATGGTGTGTTTGTTTTAAATTTGCTAAATTTTTGTGCTAATCTGTATTTACTTGTATTATTTTCTTTTTAGAGAGATGAACAATATTAATATTTAGATTAGCAGTAGCATTATTAGTGATTTTTTTTTAAAGATTTTATTTATTTATTTGACAGAGACAGCAAGAGAGGGAACACAAGCAGGGGGAGCGGGAGAGGGAGAAGCAGGCTTCCTGCTGAGCAGGGAACCCGATGTGGGGCTCAATCCTAGGACCCTGGGATCATGACCTGAGCCGAAGGCAGACACTTAATGACTGAGCCACCTAGGTGCCCCACATTTTTGTATATTTATTTTCAGTCTCTGCCGTGTGTGTAAACACAGTTGAGATCCTATCTATGATTTGTTTTATATTCTACTTTCCTCATTTTATTGTAGATTCATAATGTACATGTTTTGTGACTTTGTAACACTTGGAGTATAAGCTAATTCACTTAGTTGCTCCTCTATTATTGAACATTTAGATTGTTTCCAATTTTTCACTCACTGCCACAGAAACCATGCACTGTTGAACTACCTTACCCCTTAGTTTTCACATGTGTAAATGGGGGAAATAATACTTCATTGGCGTTAACAAAGATTAACTGAAGTAATGTGTATAGAATTATGTAGAGCAGTTCCTGGAACAAAATAAACCTTTAAAAGAATGCCTCCATGTTCATCTTCGTGCATAGAGGATCCCCCCCCCTTTATTTTTTTCTTTTTTTGGTGGTATTCACAGTATTTCTTTACCATTGATCTTCAGAAATAAAACTACTAGGTCTTAACTGTTTTAATATTCTTCCTACATATTGTGAAGTTGTTTTCTGATAAGTTGTGCCAATTTACATTCAAATTGAGGAGCCTGTTTCAATGTGTATTTCACTGAACTGTGTACTAGTATTGCATATCTTGTTTTTAAAAATCCGTGTTAATTTCAGATGTAAATAAGTTGCCCATTGTAGTCAGGGAAGAAGTTTCATAGAAGACCAGTGGGGAATAAAGTTAGAGAGATGGGTTGCTGAGAGACTGGTTACAAGGCTTGGGAGTTGGGATTTGAGCTGGAATAGGGGCAGTAATGAGTTCAGGAGGCCTCTAGCTACTCCTCTTGCTTTCCCCAGCCAGCCAGTCAGTTTCCTCTTAAAGCTCCTGGTCTTTGTACCTGTATTGAAGTGCCTGTCTCATCCCACCTGTCCTTATTGTCCAACTGTCTAATATTTTGATTCATTCTTAATCTCCTCCATGTCTTTTCCTGTCCAGGTGCCTGCCCAGCTGAAACAGCAGAGCAGAGTTTGTTCTCTGTGGGCAGGTCCACTTGAGGAAGGAAGAAGGTGGCTGAGCCAGCCAAGCTTAGTTATTACCAAATTTACCAAATAGATAAATCAGTCTACCTCCCCAGAGGTGAGTAAAGGAGTCTATCAGGAATGGGGAAGGTTTCTTTACTAACACAACTCTCAATTTTTATATTAAACCTGTCACATTCCTAGTGATTAAAAAGAAAAAAAATTAGCATATGTTCAAGGCTTTTTAAAGGTTTTTTTTCTTTCTTTTTTTTTTAAGATTTTATTTTTAAGTAATTTCTACACCCAACATAGGACTCAAACTTACAACCCCAAGATCAGGAGTTGCATGCTGTACCGACTGAGCCATCCAGGTGCCCCTACAGTGTTTTCTGAGTATAAAAATAATGCAGCTTACAACTCCATGAAAAGACAAATGATCCAGTTTAAAAATGGGCAAAGTATCTGAATAGACCTTTCTCCAAAAGGATATACAAATGGCCAGTGAACACATGAAAAGATGCTCATTAGCCATCAGGGAAATGCAAATCAAAACCACAATGAGATAACACTTCATACCTTGAGATGAAGAAATTGGAACCCTTATACATTGCTGGTGGGAATGTAAAATGATATGACAACTGTGAAAAATGTGGTTTCTCATTAACTTAAACATCAAATTAGCATATGACCCAGCAGTTCCACTTCTAGGTATACACTGAAAAGAAAGCAGGTGTTCAAAAAAGAAAAACAACAACAACAAAAACTTGTATAGGAATGATTATAGCAGCATTATTCACAATAGCCAAAAAGTAGAAACAACTCAAATGTCCATCAGCTGATGAATGGATAAAATGTGGTATGTTGATACAATAGAATATTTTTTGGCAATAAAAGAAATCAAGTATTGATAGTATGTTACCACATGGATATATCTTGAAAACATTATGCTAAACAAAAGAAGCCAGTCCCAAAAGACCACATACTGTATGATTCCGTTTATATGAAATATTTAGAATAGGCAAATCCATGGAGACAAAGTAGATTCGTGGTTCAGTGGCTGCCTGGGGTTGGGGGAGAGGGAGCTGAGAGAATGTAAAGTGACACTTTTTTTTTTTTTAATATTTTATTTATTTGAGAGAGAGCACATGAGGGGGGGGAGGGTCAGAGGGAGAAGCAGACTCCCTGCCGAGCAGGGAGCTCGATGCGGGACTTGATCCAGGGACTCCAGGATCATGACCTGAGCCGAAGGCAGTCGCTTAACCAACTGAGCCACCCAGGCGCCCGAGAATGTAAAGTGACTCTTAATAGGTATGTGGGTATGAGAGAGTAGGGAGAGCCTTTCTGGGGTGATGATGAAATATTCTAAAATTTATTGTGACAGAGTTGCACAACTTTGTGAACATACCAAAAAGTGTTGAATTGCACATTTTAAATGTGTAAATTGTACAGGAATGTGAATTATATTTCAGTAAAGCTATGATTTTTAAAAACTCAATTGGAAAAAAATGCATGTTTATCACAGAAGATGTATAAAATACAAAGAAGTGCAAAAAAGAAAAAAGTGAATTTATTAGAATGTTCATTTTGATGAGCTACAAGAAAATAATAATAAAGTTATTCAAGGTCATCACAGTTGATACCATATTCAAGTTATGATCAGAAATTGAATTTTTACAGAGCAGCAAGCATCATATTCAATTGATGCTTTTTAATTTTATTGGGTTTTATTTGCTTTTATTAATTTTAAAATTTGTTTTGGTTTAATTGTTGTATTGGAGTTATAAGCACATAAAAATTCTGTTTTTACATCTTTGGGATTATAAGTAAAAATAATATGTCATGTCAGTGCTTAAGGACCATCATAATTATTATTATTATTTTTTAAAGATTTTATTTATTTATTCATGAGAGACAGAGAGAGAGAGGCAGAGGCAGAGGGACAAGCAGGCTCCCCGCAGAGCAGGGAGCCTGACGCGGGACTCGATCCCAGGACCCTGGGATCATGACCTGAGCCGAAGGCAGATGCTTAACCGACTGAGCCACCCAGGTGCCCCTATTATTTTTTTTAAGTACAGAAAAATAGTGGCATAAATAGTTACAGTTGAAAGGGCCCATGTTTTTATTGCTGAGGAAATTAAGGCTCAGAGAGGTGTCTTGCCTGAGCTTTTCAAACAAGTTGTGAACAGTACTTGGATTAGAATGCAGATTTTACTCCTTGCAGCCTGGTGTTATTTCTGCTATGCTTTATCACTTCTTTCTTTTCCCTCTCAGTAGCTACTAATAGCTTGTCTTTTACTGCTGTTTCTTGTACATGTGCTTTGTCTCCTCAAATAGAGTGAGTAGTCTTGGACACAGATTACACCTCTTAATTCTTTGATTAAAAAAATTCAATCTAGTAAATTTGAAAATCTAATCAACTTTATAAAATGACTCATGAATCAGGCAGCATCCCACCCAGCCAGTTGAGGGGAGCTCCAAAGGGCTGCAGACGAGAAAGGCTTTAAAATGCAGGACAAGGAGGTCATAAACAAACAAACAAAAAGGATTATTTCAGGTGAGGCCATCTTTTGGGGGGACATAAGGGTCTTATTAGTGGATTACCTCATCTTCCTTTGGGGGATAGATTGCCGCCTTAGCACTGACCAGAAAATTCTTGACGGCCAGTTAAGACTACATACATTTCTAGGGAAGGTTGGAACTGCAGGTAGGTTAGGTTATGAAGCCCCAGTTTGGCGACTTGGCCTAAGGGAAGCCATTTTGGGCCTGTGGTTTTCATTTTAATACGTTTTTATCCTGTTCCCCTTCCCGCTTCTGCCCCTACATACACTGCACAGAGCCTGGTGGTATGCACTTCATAGGCACTCAGTAAACTATGTTCATAAGAGACCTTAACTTTGCCTTTAGGAAACCATGAAAACTTGGCCTTCAGAATTCAAATGAGCGCCAGAGTGAAAACATTTGGAAATCTTTGTTCTAACATGAAACAAGTAAAGTAACTTTCTTACTTTAAAAAGTTTAAAAGATTTTGGCTTTTACCTTCCTAGAAAATAGCCCGCCCTCTCTTTTTTGATGGGACACTGCCAAATTACCGCTTTCTCTGAAGGTTGTTAAAGTGGACATCGTCCTTTCAGTACAGAAAAAAGCATGTACTAAGGAAATCATTAAGGTGCGAATGTTTTTGTGGTTAAAACCTTTCCAAATTGGTAATTCATATTAAATAAAGGCTTAAGCAGCACGAGCAAATCCTGCCGCACTGTTCTTTTGGCTTTGTTGTTTATCTCCCACCACATTACTTCCTCCCCTCCCCTACTTTTATCTCCTTGTGCTAATTCTCTTTGTAAACCCTCTGACCCGTCTCTGGGTCATTTTTGAACTGAACTGTGGGCTCAGGTTACTCCGAAATTCAGTAGTCTGGGTGATATCCTGTACTCCATCCCCTATTTTATACCATTATGCAAATCCTCAAACCATCACGTCCACTTTGACTTGGACCTCTGAGGTTACTCTTACTATTTTACGGTCTTTTACCTTTAAAATTTCAGGACATGGGGCACCTGGGTGGCTCAGCCATTAAGCGTCTGCCTTCAGCTCAGGTCATAATCCCAGGGTCCTGGGATCGAGCCCCACATTGGGCTCCCTGCTCCACGGGAAGCCTGCTTCTCCCTCTCCTGCTCCCCCTGCTTGTGTTCCCTCTCATTGCGTCTCTCTCTGTCAAATAGATAAATAAAATCTTTAAAAAATTAAAAAATTAAAAATTAAATTCCAGGACAGTCCTATTAATAAAATAATGTCTTAATTTCAGTAAGGCCAGTCATGATTCTTCTTGGAACCAGTTTTATTCCATTTGTTTCAAAGATTTTCATTTTGCCTTTTAAATGGGCATGGAATGATCCTTTTATGTTTTTTCTGTCATGGAGAAAGCCAGTCAAGAATGTGAGAAGGTGAACCTTTCTAGTAAAATTATAGTTGAAGAAAAAAAACGGACAAGCTAGTTTAAAATAAATTTGATGTTGGTCTGGTTCCATCTGTCTCATTTCTGTCTTTGGGAAAAATTTTAACAGTTTTTCTGTATTTTCTTTGAATATTTAACCGTTCTTTAGTTTGCATAACATGAGCAGCAAGGATTTATAATTACAGACTCAAAACTTTCTAGGTCAGAAAGTACAGTAGGCCCGTTTAATTTTGTTGCCTTTTGTTTTTGTTGTTTTTACTAATTCATGCTGCTTTTTTGGAATTTGCTGACTTGTTATCCTATTTCATCTTTCAGAGACAAAAATATTCTCTGTTTGGAGTTTCTCCTCTATGTCTGTTTCCTACCAGATAATATTTCTGGGTTTTTGTTGTTAAATACATTTTAAACATCATCTTAAGTGATGTGACCATTTTTTTCCTCAGGTAAGAGGTAGTGAAAGAGAGACATTAGTATTTTAGTCAGGTTGAGCAAGTGTTTATAACACCTGTCGTGTGCCTGAGGAACTGGAGAGGGCACAAGAAGTAACACATTCTCTTGCTTCAGACCCTTGAATTCCCCTCAGTGAATAATCTACATGCATGAAATAACTCATGGAAAATCCTGAAGCAATAAATAAGCAAACACAAGACCATATCCACTAGATACTTTTTAAACTACAGTGCTTATTTCATTAAAAAAAAAATAAGTTTTTGAAAATGTGTCATGTAGAACTTATATCACCTAGTATCTCAAACTACAACTGGATTTTTCTAAGGCCAGATAACAAAGGCTCTTAGAATTTCCTTTCCTGGGCGCCTGGGTGGCTCAGTTGGTTAAGCGACTGCCTTCGGCTCGGGTCGTGATCCTGGAGTCCCGGGATCGAGTCCCGCATCGGGCTCCCTGCTCAGCGGGGGGTCTGCTTCTCCCTCTGACCCTCTTCCCTCTCGTGCTCTCGGTCTCTCATTCTCTCTCTCAAATAAATAAATAAAATCTTTAAAAAAAAAAAAGAATTTCCTTTCCTCCTTCTTCTAACTTTGTCCTAAGGTCAGAGGGAGAAGCAGACTCCCTGCCGAGCAGGGAGCCCGATGCGGGACTCGATCCAGGGACTCCAGGATCATGACCTGAGCCGAAGGCAGTCGCTTAACCAACTGAGCCACCCAGGCGCCCCCAGGCTTTTTTTTTTTTAACTATTTTATTTATTTATTTGTCAGAGAGCACAAGCAGGAAGAGTGGCAGGCAGAGGGAGAGGGAGAAGTAGGCTCCCCACTGAGCAAGGAGCCCAGTGCGGAACTCGATCCCAGGACCCTGGGATCATGACCTGAGCCGAAGGCAGACAGTTAACCACTTAACCAACTGAGTCACCCAAGGGGTCCCAAGATAGGCGTTTTAATATTGCAATTGAAGTATAAAGCATGACTGAAAGTGCCATTCAACGTTATGTCTGCTCTTGGTAATCTGCCAAATACTTGATTATTCTCAGGGTTTCCCAAAACAGGCTTACACACTGAAGGAGAATGTGTTCATTCAGCAGGCAATCCTCGACTGACTGTTCTGCATTTAGCACTAGCCTAGGCCCTAGGAGGAAGTTCTAGAAAGTGGCAGTGTATGATAATTAACAGTGCACACTCCAAATTCACATAAATCGGGGTTCAGATTTCAGTTCTGCTATTTACTTGCTACATAACCTAGAGCCAGTTACTTATGTTTGTTTCCTCATCTATTGCATGAGAAAAATAGTAAAGTTTCTATGAGAATGAAATGAAATAAGATGTAAAGTGTGAGCACAGTACCTGGCACTCATTAAATGTTCAATAAATATTGCATGTTTTAAAGAGCTCTTTTAGGAGAACAGCGTGGGGGCAGCTATCCAATGGGCCTGGATTTTTTCTTTCTTTTTTTTTTTAAAGTAGGCTCCATGCACAGCATGGAGCCCAACGAAGGGCTTGAACTCATGACCTGGAGATCAAGACCTGAGCTGAAATCAAGAGTTGGATGCTTAGCCGACTGAGCCACCCAGGTGCCCCCAATGGGCTTGATTTTTAACTTTCACATGGGGAGAGAAAAGGAGGCCGTCAGGACTGAGCTGGGGAACCCAAATAGGGTATTGGTACTGAGAGCTCCACATATAGCCAGGACCCTTGATGGATTGGGTGGGGGCAGTAATCTGCCCAATAGCCAAGGGATAAGTTTTTCTGTTTCTGCCTTGACACTATGTTGAAGAGAGGGGCTTCCTTGAGATGTTGTAACTGTAGATCTATTAACCCTGAGGTTTAGGGTTCATATGAATGCTTTCCTCAGCCGAGAATTTAAATAAAAACCGTCCCTGGCTGGTAACACAACCTGGGAGGCCTGGCCAAAGCAAAAGCAGTATGCAATGAGTGATCTTAAACCAGCCTACACAAAACTCCCACCAGTGAAGCCCCTCACTGCAGAGGCTCAAAATTAAAAAATTACAAAAAATTACAAAATCTCGAAATTTTTCAACAAAATAATCTACCACGAGTAAGAATTGACAGAAACAACAAACAACACATTTAGAGTCCCAAGAATTTAAAAGAATGAGCATTTTCTGACTTTAAAAATGTGGGATAAAAAACATGGAAAAAGATTGTATAAAATTAAAGACAGTACTCTGTGTCTTCTGGAACTAAGAGAGTCACAGAAATAAGCTGAATGGACAAATTAAGTGGAAATTGTACACAGCTAAAGAAAAGTACTTAACTGGATATTGTGAATATTTTTTTAAAGATTTATTTATTTGAGAATGAGAGAGTGTGTGCAGGAGCAGGGCAAGTGGCAGAGCGAGAGGGAGAAGCAGACCCCCGGCAGAGCAGGAGCCTGGTAAGGGGCTCTATCCCAGGACCCTGGGATCACGACCTGAGACAAAATCAAGAGTCTGTCGCTCAACCCGTTGAGCCACCCAGTCGCTCTGGGATGTTGTGAATTTTGGTTATGAATTCAAGCCCCTGATTACAAAAATATAAAGAGAAATTATAGGGCACCTGGGTGGCTCAGATGGTTAAGTGTCTGCCTTCGGCTCAGGTCATGATCCCAGCGTCCTGGGATCGAGTCCCGCATCGGGCTCCCTGCTCCTTGGGAGCCTGCTTCTCCCTCTGCCTCTCTCTCTGTCTCTCATGAATAAATAAATAAAATCTTAAAAAAATAAAATAAAAAAGAAATTATAAAAGAGAGGTTGAGTGATGTAGATGATATAGTAAGAAAACCTAATGCACATCCAACAGAAGTTACAGAGGAAGAGAGTAACATCAGTGGGGGAGAGATAATCTTTAAGGATATACTGATGGTTTACCAAAATTGATAAAACACGAACACTCAGATTCGGAAATCACAGAGTCCTAAGCAGAGTAAATAAAAGTAGATTTCCACTTAGAATACATAGCAAGAAATATCTCTGATCGGGCACTTGACTGTTTAATTGGAGCGCAAGATTTTATGACTGTGTGGACACCCAGGGGTCTTAATTTATCTTTATGGATGACCTTAGTAGTTTCCCCTGTGTCACCTCACCTCATTTTTACAACAAAAAAATCAAGGCTCCTACAGCTGAACTAATTTGAGGACAATTGCCCAGCTGATAAGTATAGGTGCCTGTTTTCAAATGGAGGAGGGAACGACTCCAAAATCAGAACGTCGCTTCATTTTGCTCCTTTTTGCCTTCAGCCTTCGCTTCCTGTTTTGAAGCGAACTTCTGGTACTTAGGAATGACGGGGAATTATGTTCTTGAGAATAGTAATAAACCATACTGAATTTCTAAATTTTTTATTAAGATTTAACATTAACAGTTGCCTGTTTTAGTGATGCTTTCCTTGCATTAAAAAAACAATCGAGGGACACCTGGGTGGCTCAGTTGGTTAAGCATCTGCCTTCAACTCAGGTCATGATCCCAGGGTGTTGGGATCGAGTCCCGCATCAGGCTCCTTGCTCGGCAGGGAGCCTGTTTCTCCCTCTCCCTCTGCCTGCCGGTCCCCCTGCTTGTGCTCTGTCTCTCTCTCTCTCTGACAAATAAATAAAATCTATAAAAAAAAAAAAAAAACCCAACCGGTCAGGGGCGCCTGGGGGCTCACTCAGTTGAGCTGTGACCCACTCATGGTTTTGGCTCAGATCATGATCTCTGGGTCATGAGATCCAGCCCCTGTTGGGGTCTGTGCTGGGTGGGGAGTCTGTTTCTCCCTCTGCCTGACCCCCACTCGTGCGCTTTCTCAAATACATAAATAAAATCTTTTTTTTTTTTTAAAGATTTTATTTATTTATTCATGACAGACAGAGAGAGAGAGAGGCAGAGGGAGAAGCAGGCTCCCCGCAGAGCAGGGAGCCCGATGCAGGACTCGATCCCGGGACCCTGGGATCATGACCTGAGCCGAAGGCAGACGCTTAACCATCTGAGCCACCCAGGCGCCCTCATAAATAAAATCTTAAAAACAAAATAACCGCTCATCTTCTTTTGAGTCCTAAACATGGATTTCATTCTTGACATGTAAATAGTAAGGCTTTTGTAACATTTAAGGTATATTCATCAGAAGAGAAATGAATGCATAAAAATATTGAAATCTACGGGCGCCTGGGTGGCGCAGTTGGTTAAGCATCCAACTCTTTTATTTCCACTCTGATTGTGGTCTTGGTTGCATGGGATGGGGCCCCATGGGGCTCTGAGCTCAGTGGGGGTCGGCTTGGGACTCTGTTTCTCTCTTCCTCTGCCCCTCCTCCCCAGGTGTGTGGGCACATGTATGCAGACTCCCTCCCTCTCTCAAATAAATCTTTAAAAGTATATGAAATCTGTTTTTGAGTAAACTAAAATTAATCCCTGAACATTTTTTTCGCCAACAGGAAGACAGGACTTTGCCATTTACCAACATCTTTTTTACATACCTTAGTTTCAAGGACAGAGAGAAAGGTAAGAACAACGGTAAAGGTGTTCTCTGACTTGGAAAGACTAATTCAAGAGGCCCCATCACCCAATTTTCAGACGTTTTCTCTATCATCCTAAATGGATTCTATTAACTGTTATAGTACTTTGCACATAACAGACCTTTAAATATTTGATTGATTCCATACCAAAAGGAGCTATTTTTTCGTCCTTTTTTACTGTTCCTAATTGAATTACTGTTTTCTAAAAATTGAGCACATATATATGGATTTAATTTTGAGAACATTGGTGTCTTTTTGAAGGTTTCTTCATAGCATTAAAAAAAAATTTAGTTCAGGGGCGCCTGGGTGGCTCAGTCGTTAAGCATCTGCGTTCGGCTCAGGTCATGATCTCAGGTTCTGGGATCAAGCCCCACATCGGGCTCCCTGCTCCTTGGGAAGCCTGCTTCTTCCTTTCCCACTCCCCCTGCATGTGTTCCCTCTCTCGCTATGTCTCTCTGTCAAATAAATAAAATCTTAAAAAAAAATTTTAGTTCAAAACATCCATTTACATCCTTGATGCTTCCTTCCCTGAGTAATTTGCCTCCAGGTGCTATTTCTGTCCTATTTGGTCCTTGTAATTATACACTTTTCTTCCTCAACCAATTCCGCCCACGGATATGGTAACATCCACATTGGCTAGATCTTCATCAGTATCTCCATATTGTATTCAAAATCGCAATTTCTCCAAGTCCTATCCTGGGTCCTTGTCAAGTTATGTGGTTGTTCAGATGTATTCCATCGCAGCTGTAAACTCCTTGACCTTGAGCATCAAGCTGTAGAATCAGAGGGTAGAAAGTGCCCCCCAGACCATCCATTTTCCTCATACATCCTATGTGTCTGTACCTTTTTTTTTCTAATGATAACCTCCGCCACAGAATGTGCCACACGCTTTTTTTTTTTTTTTTAAGATTTTATTTATTTGCGAGAGAGAGAATGAGAGACAGAGAGCATGAGAGGGAGGAGGGTCAGAGGGAGAAGCAGACTCCCTGCCGAGCAGGGAGCCCGATGTGGGACTTGATCCTGGGACTCCAGGATCATGACCTGAGCCGAAGGCAGTCGCTTAACCAACTGAGCCACCCAGGCGCCCAGCCACACGCTTTTTTAAAACTCAGTTTCTTTTGCCAGATTTCTGCCAGATCCTGTGAAGATTTTTTTATATATATATACGGAAATAATTCAGGGAAGATTTTATATAGTGAGGGTGGCTGTACTGTGTTAATACTTTTCTGAAGTTTTTTCTGGAAATAAAATTTTCTGAGTGGAATATACTTACAAAGGAGTTGTGTGGGAAGATAAAAGTTCTTTAAAATTAGAGTTATTTAGCTATAGCTATGTTCAGGGCATGTACTTGAGAAATAATTTATTCCAAAATACTGCTGCCAATTAACAACAAATGGAGAATTCTTGGAAAAGATAGTTCATTCTTATATACTTTAGGAAAAGTATATAAGATATAGTTCAAATATATAAGATGTAAGATATAGTTCAAAATGCATTATTGATGTTGGAGATGATGAATTAGACTTTGTCACTAACTGATCTAAAATAAAATATGTGAAAAATAAAAGCATCCTTTTTTTAAAGGTAGCCAGATAAAAATAAGCAATTAGAGAAGGATGAGATTTTGGGGGGTAAGATGGTTTCAAGCTTATAGAGAAGTTGCAAGAATAGTGTAAAAGAATTCCCCTATATCCTTCACACGATTCACTGTCTCAAGTTTGCCCGTTCACTTTATCATTATGTTCTACCAGTGTGTGCATAAGTAAATATATGTGTATATGTTTGTGTTACACATTCACACATACACACATGGACTTTTTTTTCTGAACCATTTCAGAGTACATTGCAGACATGTCTTTTGGTTCTAAATATATTGGAAGGTAAATTTTCTAAGAATAAGGACATTCTCTTACATAACCACAGTGTAGTTATCAAAGTCTGGAAATGCAGTGTTGATGTAATACTGTTATCTATTCTGTAGTCCATATTTAGATTTTAATTTTGAATTTAATTTTAAATTTTAATATTTAAATTTAAAATTTGACAATTGTCTTTTTTTCCCAGTCCAGGATCCCACACATCAAGCATTGCATTTAGTTACTGTGTTTTCTTAGCCTCTTTTAAGTTGGAATATTCCTCAGTCTTTCTTCTTTATTGATCTGGACATCTTTGAGGACAGGGCAGTTATTTTGAAGAATGTCCCTAAATGATTGGATTTAGGCTATGCATCTTTGTCAAGAACACCAGAGAAGTGGAATTATGTCCTTTAATGTGAATCCCATCAGGAGGCGCATATCAGTTTGTCGCATTTTTGGTGATCTTAACTTTAATCACTTGTTCAAGGTGGAGTTTGTCAGATGAAACTTGTACCCACTCATTTTGACACCCATTAGTGATTCTTGACTGAATTACCTATTACTGGGATGGTAGCAAAGGAGCAATTTTTTTATAACCATTATCCTTTCTACATTTATTAGCTGGTATTCTACTGAAGAAAGAGTTGTCTCTTCTTACCTATTTATCTATTTATGTATATTACCTATAAGCCCTTGGATTCCTATCTTATCAATGGATTATAATCCATCATCTTGATGCTCAAATTCTGCTGCATTTTGCCTTCAGGCTCTTTCTTTCATCCTTTTGACATTTCCCCATCTTTCTGGATTTACTCACTTTCTGGCACCGTTAAGTATTCCAAGCTCAGCTTGTTCTTTCTTTTCTCCCCAGTCTTGGAACCAGCCATTCCTCAAAAGATCAGTGGTTGCTTTTAGTGGAGGATGGTTGTTTAGAAACCAAGATCTGGGAGCTAGACTTCAATGGCACTGGGTCATTGGTTCTAGATTTTTTCAGTGAACAAAACTAGGCAATATATGTATGTATGCCGTGTATTTATTTTTCTATCTCATCTTAAAAACCATGAGTTCGTGTGATCCCTCTAATTCCAATCTAAGATCACAAGATTTATTCTAGTCTCCATTATTATGGAGGGTTTGTTGGGCTTCTTTCCCCCAATATTATAACTTTGGCTTTATTTAAATTATTGAAGTTCACATATAAAAATAGCTCTTTAATTATTGTTAATGAGTTTAATTACTGAATGCTTTTATTCAAATTCCGTTAGTTAACATACAGTGTTATATTAGATTCAAGTGAACAATATAGTGATTCAACACTTCCATACAATACCCGGTGCTCATCACAAGTGTACTCCTTAATCCCCATCACCTAGTTCACCCATACCCCACCCACCTCCCCTCTGGTGACCATCAGTGTGGTCTCTACAGTTGAGAGTCTGTTTCTTGGTTTGACTTTCTCTTTTCTTTTTTTCCCTTTTGCTCATTTGTTTTCTTAAGTCCCACATATGAGTGAAATCATGATATTTGTCTTTCTCTGACTGACTTATTTTGCTTAGGATTATATTCTAGCTCCATCTGTGTCATTGCAAATGGCAAGATTTCATCCTTTTTATGATTGAATAATATTTCCTTATATATGTGTATATATATGTGTGTATATATATATATATATACACACACCAAATGTAATGGTTGAGTGATCTTTTGATGCAAATTGAAATTATAAAAGGAAAAGCTATCCATTGAGTTTGTCAAATGATTATTTAATGTGGACAGATGGTGTAGGGACACAGTTGAAGATTATTTATTACTTTTCATTCTATACTTAGTCGCAAATTCAGGCTATCCTTAAATACAAATCAGAGCCAAAAAAGTTAAGGTATTATCACTTACTAGTGGTAATAATTAAGGAATTTCTTTACTACTTTGCTTCATTTATAAGGTAATGAATTTTTAAATTTATCCAGAACACACACCCCTCTACAATGTACTATCCCTGTACAACTTCTTTTTGAAGGCTGTAGCTTAGAGATTTAAGGTATGAGCTCTGAAATCTGGGTTTGAATCCTGACTCGGTCACTTGCTCTGTGACCTTGATCAGGTTACTTAAGCTTCTTTGTTTCCATTTTTGCATCTGAAAAGTGGGAAAATTTTCTGTTCTTCATAGGGCAATTCTGAGGATTAAATGAGCTAATAGATAAGGTACAGTGCTTAGCATATAAAATGCAATGCCTGGGGCACCTGGGTGGCTATGTGGGTTAAGTGTCAGACTCTTGGTTCCGGCTCAGATCAGGATCTTGGGGTCAGGAGATTGAGCCTTGCATCGGGCTCTGTTCAGCAGAGTCTGCTTGAAATTCTCTCTCCCTTTCCCCCTGCCCCTCCTCCTGCTCATGCTTTCTCTCTCTCTTAAATAAATAAATCTTTAAAAAAGATAAAATGTAATGTCTGGTTGCATGCTAATTGCCTAATAAGTGTTAGCTGTTAGTATTATTTAGCTAAGTGATAAGATTATCCATGAGTGTGAAATACCTTGAGCCAATCCCTGCACAGTCAAAAATCTGAGTATAACTTTTAACTCCCCAAGAACATTTGCTAATAGCGTACTGTTGATGGGAAGCCTTACCAATAACTTAAATAATTAACACATTTTATATATGATATGTATTATGTACTGTATTCTTACAATAAAGTGAGCCAGGGAAAAGATAATGTTATGAAGAGAATCATAATGAAGAGAAAATAGATTTACAGTACTATACTGTAAAATCCACATATAAGCAGACCTGTGCAGTTCAAGTCTGTGTTCAAGGATCAATGGTATATGAGGCATGTTCTTTCCTGTTTTGTTGAATTCTCTTTTCACATCAAAATATCTTTCTTCTTCATAGCCCATAGTAAATATGTAGGGTTTTTTTTTTCCCTTTAGAGGTTAGTTGTAGACATAGTGTCAGCGGTAAATAGCATCTCATGCCAAGATTGAGGTTTTGGGTCATAGTGTAAATAACAGTTCAATATCTTACAATGTGTTTTTCTCTAACCTTTTTGAAGTTAGAAAATTCTGAACTTACCAGCTAATAGGATAATAAAGATAATGGTGAGAGAAAAGACATAATAGAGAAATAGGATAGGGGAAAGAATAATAGAAATAATCTAGAATCATGATGATTTTGTTTTGAAAGAAATTTGTTATCAAACAAGAGATAGTGTGAATAACATGAATAAATGCATTTTAGATTTTTGGGGGCAGATCATGAAACAGATTTTAAATACTATTTTTGTATTGTGGTAGAATTGTAAATTACTGAAAAACCTGTTCAGGAAAAAAAAAAGCACATAAAGTGGAAAGAGCCCTAAACGCAGAGATATGGAAGGACTAAATAAAAAGTAATGGGGAAGCCTAAGGGGCTCAGTCCATTAAGCATCTGATTCTTGGTTTCGGCTCAGGTCATGATCTCAGGATTGTGAGATTGAGCCCCACGTGGGGCTCTGTGCTGGGTGTGGAGCCTGCTTAAGATTCCCTCTCTCCCTCTGCCCCTTCCCCGCTCCAAAAAGAAGTAGTAACAGTGCTTAAAAACTGACCTTACTAGGATTTACCAGGGAAAGCACTCATAAAATAGCACTTCACCTTTTACCAATTTTCTCAGTTTCAAGAACTGTTTTTTCTGTTGTACTCCCAAGAGGACACTGCATTTTACAGTTTTACATTTCTTACATGCTTTCACAAAATGTTATTAATAAATTTGGCCTTAGTTGTGTTAGTCTATAAACTGTTCTTTGATATACGTTTAAAGAAACACTACTTAGCTATTAGCCGATTCTCTTTAACACTTTATGCAGCCTGCCTTACGTAGTTTTCCTTCATGTGTCTGAACCAGATTCTATAGGGAGAAAGGAGAAATGTTTTGCTGGAAAATGTTATGAGGTATCTGCTGATATCATAGACAAGAATATTTTTTCAGTGTGCATTATTTTTCATTATTTTATTTTTATTTATTTTTTTAAAGATTTTATTTGTTTGAGAGAGAGAGACAGAGATAGCAATAAGAGAGAGCAGGAGCAGGGAGGAGAGGGAGAAGCAGACTCTCTGCTGAGCAGGGAGCCCGATGCGGGACTCGATCCCAGGACCCTGGGATCATGACCTGAGCCAAAGGCAGACGCTTAACGACTGAGCCACCCAGGCACCCTATTTTTCATAATTTTAATGGTACCAAGCATAATTAAATACCTTTTGAATTTGTAGACATGTTTCTTTGTTAAAGTTTAAAAGATAATTGTAGTGGTGCCTGGGTGGCTCAGTTGGTTAAGCGTCTGCCTTCAGCTAGGGTCATGATCCCAGGGTCCTGGAATCGGCCCCACACTGGGCTCCTTCCTCAGCGAGGAGCCTGCTTCTCCCTCTCCCTCTGCCTGCCGCTCCTCCTGCTTGTGCTCTCTCTCTCTCAAATAAATAAATAAATAATCTTTTTTAAAAAAGACTTATTTGAGAGAGAGAGAGTGCACGTGTGCACACAAGTGGGCAGGGCAGAGGGAGAGAATCTCAAGCAGCTTCCCCACTGAGTTCGGACCCCAGGGAGCAGGGACCCCAGGGGTCCCTGTAATAGAATATTCTTAAATATTCACCCATCACACCATCCATACAAGTAAAAGTCATTTTCCTTCCTCTGAATTCTCAAAGAACTTGCCTGTGAGTTGTCACACTCTTCTCTGCAAAGGTTTGGGAGGAAAAGGAAGTTTAGGACAAGGTTGGTAGCCATTTCCTATTAGAGTATGAACTCTTTCTTCCCCCAGTTTTATTGAAATATAATTGACATACATCACTGTATAAATTTAAGGTGTACAGCGTCATGGTTTGACTTACATATATTGTGCAGTCATTATCACAGTGCGCTTCGTTGGCATGCATCATCTCATACAGATACCATAGAAAGAGAAGGCAAAAAAGGAAAAAGAATATTTGCTTTGTGATGAGAACTATTAGGACCTACTCTCTACAACTTCCCCGCATACCCCACAGCAGTGTCACCTACAGTCACCATGCTGTGTGTGATATCCCCAGTTTGTACCATTTGCCACCTTCCTCCATTTTCCCTCCCTGCACCCCCACCTCTGGTAACTACAAATCTGGTCTTTCCTCCTATGAGTTTTATTTTTGTGTTTGTTTTTTTAGGTTCCAAATATAAGTGCAATTTATTATGGTATTTGTTTTTGTATTGGGTTCATTTCACTTAGCATAATGTCCTTGAGGTCTAGCCATATTGTTGCAAATGGCAGGATTTCCTTGTGTTTTTAAGGTTGAATTATGTGACATTGTGTGTGTGTGTGTGTGTGTGTGTATAATTTCTTTATCCATTCATCTGTAGATGGACACATAGGTTGTTTCCATATCTTAACCATTGTAAAAAACACTGCTATGAACATAAGGGTGCAGATATCTTTTCAAGTTAGTGTTTTTCATTTCCTTTGGATATATTCCCAGATAAGGAATTGCTGAATCATATGGTAGTTCTGTTTTTAACTTTTTGAGGATTCTCCATACTGTTCTCTGTGGTGGCTGTACCAGTTTGCATTCCCATCAAGAGTGCATGAGGGTTCCCCTTTCTCCACATTCTCACCAGCATTTGTTACCTCCTGTCTTTTTGATGAGGGCCATTCTAACAGGTGTGAGATGATATCTTGTAGTGGTTTTGATTTGTGTTTCCCTGATGACTAATGATGTTGCACATCTTTTCATGTACCTGTTGGCCTTCAATAAATATTTGTGTGATTTTATTTACTTATTTAATTATTTGAGACAAAGGGAGGGAGGGGCAAATGGAAAGAGAGAAACTCAAGCAGACCCTGTGCTGAGTGCAGAGCCTGACAAGGGACTCAATCTCACGACCCTGAGATCATGACCTGAGCCAAAACCAAGAGTCAGATGCTTAACCGTGCCACCCAGGTGCCCCTCTTCTGTCCATTTTTAAATCAGATTATTTGTGAGCTTTTTTACTATTGAGTTGTATGAATTCTTTTTATATTTTGGGTACTAACCTTAGAATATAAGCTCTTAGCGGAGGCTCTCTCATCTGTCTGTCTTCCCCCATTGTATCTAGTAAGTGTATCTTTTTTTTTAGTAAGTGTATCTTATTCATAGTAGGCAATTATGATTACATTAATGTCAGGCTAGCTTAGTTAAAGCACTCCACTTCTGAGGTCAAGTTTCAGTCTCCGTGTGGAGATTTATTTGCTTTGTTTTGTGTCCTGCTACTAAACCTTCAGTGCTGGCCAAATGTGTGCTTTTGGGTACAAAGAGTGCTGTATAAAAAAAAAAGAATTGGTAGCTGTGTTGCGTAAACAGTTCAAAACTAGTATTCTCCCAGATGTGGGGCAGGAGCATCATATTCCCATTCAGAGGGCAACCTTACATCATGGTTTTTCAAGATAAGGAAACGTAGGCAATGAAGGTGGCAGAAGAAAATGTGTGAGTCTGCCTGGAGCTGTAATTTTTGGGTAGATAACTGCGATCACAGCTCATATAATAATGAACCAGAAAGCGATATTTATTTTAGACTTGAAGCAGTAAAACACAAATAACAGAGGACTTGGGAAGTAATAACTAGAATCATCGGTTGTTAGAGTTTGGAGGAATCTTAGAGGAAACTTTAAATCCCAGGAAAAGAGCTAATATGAGAACTCAAGTTTGCTGATTGACTAAATCACTATGTTGACTGTCTTCCAAGAACTTCATCTTGTATCTGTGTTAAAAAAGTCTGAAATTGCTAAGAAAGAAGACGAAATTTGAAACTGACTTAATCAAAAGAGGTGGCATTTTATAACTCTGGTGTCTCTAAACTATGCCAAACACAGGAGTGTAGGGAATACCATGTGAGCTCTAAGTGACGGGATGAGATGAGGTGCTGGTCTGTGCTGAGCACAGTTACAGTATAGGCCAGGATTTGAAGAATTCATTTGCTTTAAATGAAATCAGCCAGAGGCAAGGATTTTACAGGAAGAAAATGGCAGAGCGGTACAGAATAGAAAAACCAGAATACTCATGAAAATTGGTGTTGAGAGAGACTGAAGGAATTTGTCGCTTTCTGTTACAGTTAGAACATGCCAGCATTTCTGTTGATACTTTTGCACTCGTGTAGAAACTTAGGTTAAAAGAATCTCCTTTTAGCTGCTCTCCTGTAGCTTGCTCGCACCATGACTTGAAGGCATTGTATATGACCAGGCCGACTGGAGACTAGCTTTATAGCGGAGTGAGTTTCAGCGGCAGCAGCCCCACAGTCTTCAAGGGACTGTTTTAAACTTCTCCGTGTTTCCCCCTTTGGCAGATATCTTACTCCCTGTTGCCCTGAGACAGATCCATTATGGACTACAAATGCCTCTAACTTAACTCCAGTGTAAACCACCCCCCAACCCCCACCATCCTTCCATTACAACGGGAAACATGGCCCATCTCTTTAAGGGCATTCGCCCCACCTGTGTCCTGGATGCCATCCCATGTCCCAGTCTGTGCTGTCTCTCCTGTTCTCCTTAACTGCTCCCTCTCAGCTGGCCCTTTCCTGTCGTATCAGCAGCCCATACATATCTCACCCTGGAAAAAGAGAGGAAACCTCATGTTATTTAAGATCAACACAGTGATTTTTCTCATATGTAAACCTGATCATGTCACTCCTCAGATTACAAATCTTGCAGTGGATCCCTACTGATACATTTAATGACTTAATGATTTCCACTAACGATCGAGGATTTGGAGCAATGGTTTTATTATAGCTATTAGCCAGCTTCTTTTTGTCTTCCTGTCTCTCCCTGCAAAGTACAGCACAGCATTTAATTTATTTGTTAGAAGTTAATTGCAGCAAAAAAAACAAAACAAAACAAAACAAACTTTTTTTGCAGATATTTTGAATATAATTCCATGTTATCCATGGCTATCATTGAATTCAGGTGTTAGTTCTGTCTGTTGTCTTAGGATCTGTAAAATAAACCATGGGACTCAAAAATAACACTTATTTGCTAAACATCGAGGACACTTGAGACAAGCAAACAAGACAGCTGGGCCTTTTGGTGACGTATCAGCTCCTCAGTCACCTAGGTCGCTTGATGGTGGCACAAATACATAGTTGGTGTGCTTGTGGAAAAGACAGTATTTGGTTATCTTACATGCGTGTTAATTTAGTTATAACTTAGAAGTTTGGGAATATGAGTTCTCATTCAGTCTACTATTTATTCTAAAATATTCATAAATTAGTGTAAGGCAAGAAGCCGATATGGAAGGGAAAGATTTATTCATGATAGTAAAGTGTGCCTAGCCAGGCCTAGTGCATATCAGGGAATGGATTTAAACAACAGAAAATAGAATGAGGGAAAGTTACTCTTTTTGTATTTTTCCTTAACAATGCATTTAAATAAAAATTTTCTGGAATTGCTTAAGAAGTTATTAGACACCATTTTGAATGAATTCAGAGGTTGTCACAGACTTTTTTCATTCTGAAGTCTTTTAGAAATTAATAAAGTTTAAAGGCTCAAAATGCCCTTGAGTTCATACCTGGAATAATTTCAGTTATTGTATTTCTAAGATCTAGAATATCTGATATAGTATCTAAGAATATTTGATTTTTAAAAAATCAAATCTAGTGATTTGTTTGTGATCACTTTGCTTCTGAAAGCAAATTAAACTATTTGCTTTTGCCTACTATATTACTATATTTGCTTTTGCCTACAATTCTAGTTCTCTTCTGAAATTTTCTCTTTCCCATTAAAGTCCTTGCACATTTTTTTTTTTTAAGATTTTATTTATTTGACAGAGAGAGACACAGCAAGAGAGGGAACATAAGCAGGGGGAGCAGGAGAGGGAGAAGCAGGCTTCCCGCTGAGCAGGGAGCCTGATGTGGGACTTGATCCCAGGACCCTGGGATCATGACCTGAGCCGAAGGCAGACGCTTAACGACTGAGCCACCCAGGAGCCCCTAAGTCCTTGAACATTTTAACAATACTTATTTTATTTTTTTTTCCAATAGCAACAACAAAGGTATTGCTTTTTTCCCCCCCAGTATTTTTTTTAATGAACATTTAATGTATTCTTTGTTTTAGGGGTACAGGTCTGTGATTCATCAGTCTTTTTTTTTTTAAAGATTTTATTTATTTATTTGAGAGAGAGCACACATGAGAGTGGGGAGGGTCAGAGGGAGAAGCAGACTCCCCGCTGAGCAGGGAGCCCGATGCGGGACTCGATCCAGGGACTCCAGGATCATGACCTGAGCCGAAGGCAGTCGCTTAACCAACTGAGCCACCCAGGCGCCCCGATGTGATTCATCAGTCTTAACACAGTTCACAGTGCTCACCATAGCACATACCCTCCCCAATATCCATCACCCAGCCACCCCATCCCTCCCACCCCCTTCCACTCCAGCAACCCTCAGTTTGTTTCCTGAGATTAAGAGTCTCTTATGGTTTGTCTCCCTCTCCAGTTTTGTCTTGTTTCATTTTTCCCTCCCTTCCCCTGTGATTCTCTGTCTTGTTTCTCAAATTTGTCATATCAGTGAGATCATATGATACTTGTCTTTCTCTAATTGACTTATTTCGCTCAGCATAATACCCTCTAGTTCCATCCATGTCATTGCAAATGGCAAGATCTCATTTTTTTGATGGCTTCATAATATTCCATTGTATATATATACCATGTCTTCTTTATCCATTCATCTGTTGATGGACATCTTGGCTCTTTCCATAGTTTGGCTATTGTGGACATTGCTGCTATAAACATTGGGGTGCACATGCCCCTTCGAATCACTACATTTGTATCTTTGGGATAAATACCCAGTAGGGCAATTGCTGGGTTGTGGGATAGCTCCATTTTCAACTTTTTGAGGAACCTCCATACTGTTTTCCAGAGTGGCTGCACCAGCTTGCATTCACACCAACAGTGTAGGAGGGTTCCCCTTTCTCCGCATCCCCGCCAACATCTGTCATTCCCTGACGTGTTAATTTTAGCCATTCTGACTGGTGTGAGGTGGTATCTTATTGAGGTTTGGATTTGGATTTCCGTGATGCCGAGTGACGTTGAGCACTTTTTCATGTGTCTGTTGGCTATTTGGATGTCTTCTTTGCAGAAATGTCTGTTCATGTCTTCTGCCCATTTCTTGATTGGATTATTTGTTCTTTGGGTGTTGAGTTTGATCAGTTCTTTATAGATTTTGGATACTAGCCCTTTATCTGATACATCATTTGCAAATACCTTCTCCCATTCTGTAGGTTTTCTTTTGGTTTTGTTGATTGTTTCCTTTGCTGTGCAAAAGCTTTTTATCTTGATGAAGTCCCAACAGTTCATTTTTGCCTTTGCTTCCCATCCCTTTGGTGTCGTTTCTAGGAAGAAGTTGCTGCAGCTGAGGTCGAAGACGTTGCGGCCTGTGATCTCCTTTAGGATTTTGATGGACTCCTGTCTCACATTTAGGTCTTTCAACCATTTTGAGTCTATTTTTGTGTGTGGTGTAAGGAAATGGTCCAGTTTCATTTTTCTGGATATGGCTGTCCAATTTTCCCAACACTATTTGTTGAAGAGATGGTCTTTTTTCCATTGGACATTCTTTCCTGCTTTGTCGAAGATTAGTTGACCACAGAGTTTAGGGCCCATTTCTGGGCTCTCTATTGATTCCATTGATCTATGTGTCTGTTTTTGTGCCAGTACCCTACTGTCTTGATGATGACAGCTTTGTAATAGAGCTGGAAGTCTGGAATTGTGATGCCGCCAGCTTTGCTCTTCTTTTTTAACATTCCTCTGGCTATTTGGGGTCTTTTCTGGTTCCATACAAATTTTAGGATTATTTGTTCCATTTCTTTGAAAAAAGTGGATGGTATTTTGATAGGGATTGCATTAAATGTGTAGATTGCTCGAGGTAGCATAGACGTTTTCACAGTATTTGTAATTCCAGTCCATGAGCATGGAACGTTTTTCCATTTCTTTGTGTCTTCCTCAGTTTCTTTCATGAGTATTCAGCTACTGTGGCACTGTCAAGACAATGCCATGGAGAACAACCATGTCCAGTAAAAATATCATGTGAACCATATATAGAATTTTGTTCCTTAGTCACCACATTAAAATGGCTTTTTATTCTATTATTTTTTTAAGATTTTATTTATTTATTTAAGATTTATTTATTTGAGAGAGAGAGGGAGCACAAGCAGGGGGAGCTGCAGAGGGAGAGGGAGAAGCAGACTCCCTGCCAAGCAGGGAGCCTGATGCAGAGCTCAGTCACAGGACCCCAAGATCATAACGTGAGCTGAAGGCAGATGCTCAACCGAGTGAGCCACCCAGGCGCCCCTAAAAAAGGCTTTTTAAAAGTGAAATTAATCATAGAGTTCACTTAACCCAGTAGATCTAAATATTATTTCAACATATAATCAATATTTAAAAGTATCATTGAGCTATTTTACATACTTTGTCTTCATAAGGAAGTCTTTGAAATATGGTATTTACTTTACAAATACACTACATCTCAATTTGGACACATTTTTTAATTGGAAATGCTTGATCTATATTTAGACTTTCTAAAATTTACAGGTGAGAAAGCAGATTCACAGACCCGGTTTGTTCCAAATATACATAAGTTTTTCAATAACTGAATCAATACCTCTTTGTTTTTATTTATTCATTTTTATTTTTAAAATATTTTATTTCTTTATTTGACAGAGAGAGAGAGAGATAGCATGCACACAAGCAAGAGGAACAGCAGGCAAGGGAGAGGGAGAAGAAGGCGCCCTGCTGAGCAGGGAGCCCAATGTAGGGCTTGATCCCAGGACCTTGAGATCCTTACCCAAGCCAAAGACAGAGGCTTCACTGACTGAGCCGCCTAGGCACCCCTTGATACGTGTTTTTAAATTTAAATTAATTAAAATAAATAAAAGTTAAATTAATTAAAACGAAATAAAAGTAAAAATTCAGTTCCTCAGTCTCATTGTGCATATTTAAAGTACTCAGTAGCCATTAGTGACTACCACATTAGAAAACATAGGGATAGAATATAGTTCACAGCTGAAGATGTCAGCCAAGGGACCCTGGGTCAAGCTCAATATTGTAGTTAAATTTTAAGGTGAGGAGAATGATATAAATTAGCAAAAATTATGATATTGAAATTATAGGGACAACATTTTAATGAAGTTGATGTCTGAGTTTCATATGATTGGTATCATTTTCAGAAAACAATTTGGAGAGGGGCGCCTGGGTGGCTCATTTGTTAAGTGTCTGCCTTTGGCTCGGGTCGTAATCCCAGGGTCCTGGGATCGAGCCCTGCACTGGGCTCCCTGCTCCAGGGGAGGCCTAATTCTTCCTCTCCCACTCCCCCTGCTTGTATTCCCTCTCTTGCCGTCTCTCTCTCTGTCAAATAAATAAATAAAATCTTTAAAAAAAAAAAAAAGGAAAATAAAACAATTTGGAGATAATCACAATTTTATCTGGTCCTTGGATGGTTGTTTTCAGGTTGAGGTACTATTAATTCCTAGAAACCACCTTGTAACATATTGCTCATTAGCAGGGCATAAAATCAGCCTAGTGGATCTCGATTACCATTCTTAAAAATATGAAATAGTATTGGATAGAATGGAGAATACATCAGAATGTGTTTAGTTTCAAGAAACCTTTGTTTCAGTTATATATACGTATTTTGTGTGTACAGGATCTCAATGAAAAATGAATTTCTTATTCTGGGTTGCAAAAGTTCTGACAATCATTCCTCTGAGCCATACTTTTGATCGCTGATATACTGAATATTGCCTACAGGTACACATGTCTACACAAAGCATTAATTACAGAAAATCTTGATTTAGCAATGAGATAGAAGTGTATTGAAATATGTTTAGCGAGTAAAATGGTAAAATGTGAAGTGAGATATGTAATCTCCATAATAAACACAAAATATGGGGATGGTGACTTTCTTCCTCAATCCTGAGCAGACTAAGAGTAGCCAAATTTGAATTTGGGATTAATAGAATACCTTACTGGTTTGGTAACTGTCTTCCTTTAAATTTTGGTTTGACTACGAAGCCATCAAATTTCAACTTGGGATTACATCTTAATTCTTAAGAATCTTGGCTTCTTCCAAAAGTGAAAGTATGGGAGAGGCTGACTGGCTCAGTCAGTGGAGCGTAAGACTCTTGATCTCAGGGTGGTAAGTTCAAGGGATTACTTTTTTTTTTTTTAAGTGAAAGTATGTATTTAAGCCCAATTTGTATGGATTATAGAAAAATGTCACTCAGAATCTCCTTAAAGGATTTTTTTTTTTTTTTTTTTTTTGAGCAGGGAGGAGGGACAGAAGGAGAGGGAGAGAGAATCTTAAGCAGGCTTCATGCCTGGTGCAAGCCCAACAAATGAGACCCTGAGATCAAGACCTGAGCCGAAATCAAGGGTCCGATGCTTAACCAACTGAGCCACCCAGGTGCCCCTCCTTAAAGGATTTTTTTTTTTTTAAGATTTTATTTATTTATTTGAGAGAGAGAATGAGATAGAGAGAGCATGAGAGGGGGGAGGGTCAGAGGGAGAAGCAGACCCCCCGCCGAGCAGGGAGCCCGATGTGGGACTCGATCCCGGGACTTCAGGATCATGACCTGAGCCGAAGGCAGTCGCTTAACCAACTGAGCCACCCAGGCGCCCCTCCTTAAAGGATTTTATTTATTTTTATTTATTTATTTATTTATTTGAGAGAGAGAGAGAGAGAGAGAAACAGCATGAGAGGGGATAGGGTCAGAGGGAGAAGCAGGCTCTCCGCTGAGCTGGGAGCCCGATGTGGGACTCAATCCCAGGACTCCGGGATCATGACCTGAGCCGAAGGCAGTCGCTTAACCAACTGAGCCATCCAGGCGCCCTCCTTAAAGGATTTTAATAAAATAATTGAGTAATACCTATTTAACCATCCCTGTAAATTAAGTTGTTTGAGTGACACCTAATGTTTAATCTCAGCAGATATCCATTAAGATGTTTCAAAAGATGAATTCAAATTATACCTGGGATCGAGAATGTTTTTGATAAAACATCGATTTCTTTTTGTTAGTCTGTTACTCTAAATTGTTGGTTTATTTAAAGCTTCTTCCACAAAGCTTTGTGGTTTTTCAAGTTTTGTCTAAGCCTGACTTGGATATGTTTGCTTGAAATTCTCAGCTGTACAGAGTCAACTTGTCAAATAACTTTTGCACAGTGTACATATTTGGAAAGCTGTTTTCACACAGGAGGCTGGAAACTTGAGCAGCACTCACTACCGTGCTTTTAAAAGGCAAAATATGCCCGAGTCAGTGCTATGCATTGTACCTCCTAAGTACAAGGCCCGGGGCTAGATATTGTGACGAATAAAAATTCTCTGTGGCTGGGTTATGGGTATTCAAGTGGCTTACATCTAATAGGACACATATGCAGAAATACACAGTGCAGAGCAGTATTTGGGAAGGACCATGTGTGGTACAGAGTGCTAACAAGCAGTACATAATGCCTGGGTCTTTGGAATGGAGACCTCATGGAGGCATACTGGAATGGCTTTGGAGCCAGGCCTTGACTAATTGGTAGGTATCCTGTAAGAATAATTTTAGGACATTCACACCTTGGAAAAACTTAGTGTTAGAGTAAGAGTTAGTGTCAGAAAGTACCTTTTGAGAATTAAATTATGCCATCATCACAAGATGGTAAGAGGCAAAATGTCTTGAGGCCCAAAAGAGTTCTCAACTGAAGAAGGTGGACCATATAGGAAATGGTATTTGGTGTGGATCCAGCAATTCCCAGGAAAAGAGAGAAGTACTTAACAGGAATTTGAACTTCTTGGTCGTTAGACATGTGTCCTCTGCTGTAGGTGGAGTTTCTTCATTGAGGTGTACCACAGCTGGAGTGAAGTACTCTTTCAGTACTTTCTCTGCATTGTCCATAGAGCATAATGATGAAGAGTATGGCCTCAGAATCATAGCTGGTCCATATTCATTTAGAAATGGAAGTAAGGGGGCACCTGGGTGGCTCAGTCGGTGAAGTGTCTGCCTTTGGCTCGGGTCATGAGCCCAGGATCCTGGGATCGAGCCCCACATCGAGCTCCTTGCTCAGTAGGGAGTCTGCTTCTCCCTCTCCCTCTGCCTCTCCCTCTGCTTGTGCTCTCTCTCTCTCAAATAAATAAATAAAACCCTAAAAATAAAAATAAAAGACATAGAAGTAAGTTTAGAAACTTACTAGCTGAATGACTCTTGGTGAGATAGGAAACTTGTTTTCTTCGTTAGCATAATGGGACTAAAAATTACCTATCAGCCTAGGATAATTATGAAAATTCCATAAGAGCTTTGGTCTGTAAAGTCTTAACACAGGACCTGGTACATGACAGTCAACAAAGCTGCAGAATGCGATTTGTGATTTTATACTCACCAAGAAGCCTTAATCATTAAATTCTAGATATCTTAATCATCTGAAACAGGATGCACAAAACAGATGCTTAACCATTCTAGTAATCAAATGAGATATCCCCATCATAAATTAAATTTCAGCATTTTCAAACGATACTGGTTAGCATTAGTTTATTATCAAGAACCTAACATTTCTGGGAAGTCTGGAAATGCTCAGTTTCTGAGATTGCAGTTTAGGCTCTGGACCCACTTAAATAAACCTATTAATGTTTAATGCCAACTGGTGAGGTTTCTTAGGAAGTAATGGTGGCTGACATTTACTGAACATTCATTGTAGGCCAAGCACTCTGCCGAGTGCGTTACCTGCCACGTTGTCTTAGCCTCACAAATGATCTTCAAGGTGGGTACAATAGTTCTCCACTTACAAATGAGAAAATTGAAGCTTGGCGGTGCTAGGCAGCTTGCCCTAGGGTTGCACACAGTTTGTTAGATGGCGGCACCAGAATCCAAGCCTCGGTCAGCCGGGGTTCTCAGCCTCTGCTGTACTGCCCAAGATTCAAAGGAGAGGGGCCTGGTTTCAGATCCAGTTCCACTTCCTTCCAGGAAGATGAGCTTAAACAAGTTATGTTTGCCTCTCCAAGCCTGAGATTGTTCATCTGAAACACAGTGTGGGTAACTCCCATGTAGGGCTTGCTTGGAGGATTAGGTATAAAATAAGTGAAGTGCCCATCACAGTTCCTAATACGTGATGGAGACTCAGCAGGAGATAAGTGTAATTGTTTGGGGCTCTCTGCTTCCTACCTCCTCCTTGGCATGTGACCTGTGTGTCTCTCCGGTACACTGAAACCTTTGTGCTTTCAGATACATGTCAGAATATACCTTGATTAGGGTCGTCTGGGTGGCTCAGTCATTAAGCGTCTGACTTCAGCTCAGGTCATGATCCCAGGGTCCTGGGATCAAGCGCCATGTCGAGCCCCATGGGGGAGTCTACTTCTCCCTCTCCCTTTGCCCCTCCTCCTGCTCGTGCACTCTGTCTCTCTCAAATAAATAAAATCTTAAAAAAATACATAACTTGATTATTTAGAAGACCGCCGAGGCTGTTCCTAGTTTTAAGGACTGACATTTTCCCTGCATAGCTGCCTGAATTTCTTTTCATTCCTGTGATCAAGTATACGTACCATGTGCCATTTTTACTGGTTTTCACTCTAGGATGCGGTGGCATTAGTGACACCAGGGCTCTGTGTACCCATCACCACTGCGTTTCCAAACCTTTTCCGTCACCCTGAGCAAAACTATGCAACCATCACGCAGAACTCCCTTGTCTCTCCTGCCCACTGCCCCTCTAGTCTGTTTTCTGTCTCCACGAATCTGCCCATTGTAGAAATTTCATGCAAGTGGAATCGTACAGGCTAACTTCACTTAGTATAATGCTGTCAAGGTTCATCCATATTTTCTTTTTCTTTTTTTTTATTTTTTCTTTTCTTTTTTTTTTTAAGATTTTATTTATTTATTTGACAGAGAGAGAGGCAGCGAGAGAGGGAACACAAGCAGTGGGAGTGGGAGAAGAAGAAGCAGGCTTCCCACGGAGCAGGGAGCCTGATGCAGGGCTTGATCCCAGGACTCCAGGATCATGACCTGAGCCAAAGGCAGATGCTTAACTGACTGAGCCACCCAGGCGCCCCTCTTTTTCTTTTTTTTAGCAAAGTTTATTGAGCGATAGCAAAGTGATAGTACAAAGCTCCCAAGGAGGGAGGGGACCCAAGAGGGTTGCCCAAGGTGCATCCATATTTTTCCATGTATCAGAACTTCATTCCTTCCTATGGCTAGGTAATATTCCCTGGCATGAATATACTGCACCTTGTTTAACTACTCATCCGTCAGTGGACATTTGGGTAGTTTCCACCGTATTAGCTACGTGCACTTTATTTATTTACTTGATTATTGATTTATTGAAGTTTAGTTGATGTAAAATGTTACATTATCTTCAGGTATACAACATAAGGGTCTACAGTTCTATATATTATTGCTGGGCTCACCATGGTAAGTATAATTACCATCTGTCACCACAAGGTTATTACAGTATTATTCACTATATTCCCAATGCTGCATTTTTCATCCCTGTCACTTATTTATAACTGAAAGTTTGCACCTCTTAATCACCTGCACCATTTTCACCCCTACCCCCAAGCCCTCCCTTTGGCAACCAACAATTTGTTCTCTGTATTTATGATTCTGTTTTTTTGTTGTTGTTGGTTGGTTGGTTGGTTTGGTTTGTAGACTCCACATATAAGTCAAATCATATCATATTGGTCTTAATCGGATTCATCGTACTTAGCATAATATCCTCTGGGTCCATCCATGTTGTCGCAGATGGCAAGATTTCATTCTTTTTTGTGGCCGAGTATTATTACATTGTGTATATATACCACATATTCTTTATCCATTCATCGATCAATGGATATACTTAGGTTGCTTCCATACTTGGCTATTGTAAACAATGCTGTGATATTGGCAGTGTATATCTTTTCAAATTAGTGTTTTTGTTTTCTTTGGGTAAATACCTAGGAGTGGAATTGCTACATCATCTGGTATTTCTATTTTTAATGTCTTGAGGAACCTTCATACTGTTTTCCAGACTGGCTGCACCAGTTTGCATTCCTACCAACAGTGCACAAGGGTTCCCCTTTTCTCCACATTCTTGCCAACACTTGTTATATCTTGTCTTTCTGATCCTAGCCATTCTGACTGGTGTGAAGTGATACCTCATTGTGGTTTTGATTTGCATTTCCCTCTTGATGAGTGATACTGAGCATCCTTTCATGTTTTGTTGGCCATCTGTGTGTTTTTTGTTTTTTGTTTAGTTTTGGTTTTGGCAGAATGTCTATTCAGGTACTCTGCCCATTTTTAAATCAGATTATTTGGCTTTTTGGTCTTGAGTTGTGGAAGTTCTTTATATATTTTGGATACTAATCCCTTATTGGATATGGCGTTTGCAGATATCCTCTCCCATTCTGTAGGTTGCCATGTTATTTTGTTGGTTTCCTTCACTTACAAAAGCTTTTTATTTTGATGTAGTTCCAACAGTTTATTTTGCTTTTGTTTCCCTCGTTTGTGGAGATATATCTAGAAAGGTGATGCTAAGGCCAATGTCCAAGAGTTATACTGGCTATGTTTTCTTCTAGGAGTTTTATGCCTTCAGGTCTCACATTTAGGTCTTTTTAATCCATTTAGAGTTTATTTTTGTGTATATTTGGTGTGAGAAAGTTGTGCAGTTTTCCTTCTTTAACATGTGACTGTTCAGTTTTCCCCACCGTTTATTGAAGAGCTTGCCTTTTCCCCATTGTATATTCTTTTTTTTTTTTTTTAAGATTTTATTTATTTATTTGAGAGAGAGAATGAGATAGAGCATGAGAGGGGGGAGAGTCAGAGGGAGAAGCAGACTCCCTGCTGAGAAGGAGCCCGATGCGGGACTCGATCCTGGGACTCCAGGATCATGACCTGAGCCGAAGGCAGTCGCTTAACCAACTGAGCCACCCAGGCGCCCCCCATTGTATATTCTTGCTTCCTTTGTCATAGATGAATTGACCATATCATTGTGGGTTTATTTCTGGGCTCCCTATTCTGTTCTATTGATCTTTGTTTTAGCCACATACATTTTATAAGTCATTCGAGCTTGGGTTCTTTCATGATAGTAATCTCAAAGAGAGTTCATTAAAATAATAACTGTTTTTAAAAATGATACTCTAGAATTTATTTTAGGGCTAAACCTAAGTTAATATAGATATGTGGTATAAGGAAAATGATACCATCCAGATTTAGATATTTTTATGTTTGCCAACCAGTACTTGTATTCTGAATCAAATAAAATATTCCAGTTGCAAAATATGTTGAAAACATATGATACAATCAGTGCAGGGCTAATGTCTTATTTTGTACTTCATTTTCATGTTTTAAAAGAATTGTACTTTATTAACATGTTTCTAAACACCAACATTTATATTAAAGAATTTAGAAAGTCACTAAAATTTTTCTTAGGTTACTGGAATATTATATTTGATTCAAACCCAAAATAATGATTGGCAAGCAAAAAATTTCAGAGTCTTGCTGGCATCATTTTCCTTAAAATGTAATATACTTTTGGATGATAAGGGGGTACAAAACATGTCTGGTAAAAGGCTTAGAATCTATTTTCTATATCTTTACAATGTTAGAAGGATCCTTGGATCAGATTTAGATTTTCTTTTTTTTTTTTTAAAGATTTTATTTATTTGACAGAGAGACACAGCGAGAGAGGGAACACAAGCAGAGGGAGTGGGAGAGGGAGAAGCAGGCTTCCTGCTGAGCAGGGAGCCCGACGCGGGGCTCGATCCCAGGACCCTGGGATCATGACCTAAGCCGAAGGCAGACGCTTAACGACTGAGCCACCCAGGAGCCCCAGATTTAGATTTTCTAAGTCTAAAGTAGTCTAGAGTTAATAATGTCCCTCTTTTTTTTCTTTTAATTGTATAAAAGGAATTTGCTGACAATTCTAACGTACTTTCCAGGGTGTATTTTTAAGAAGTAAGTGATGTAATGAGAATAGAGTATTACCATATACTATCTGAATTTTCCACATACCTTTTTTTCCATTTATTTTTAAAATATCTGTAAATATGTTTGCAAATATTTCTGCTGTTCAGCCAAAGGACTTACTTGTCTGGTAAGCGTCCAGTGATAACGAGCGATTGATTTTAGCAGTAATTTCTTTCATTAAGGTCGTGGTCCCATGGTACACAGTAAAATAACTTAGAGAACTTAAAAAAACGTATGAGTCCCAGGGCTCCATGCTGGACAAGCTCTTCAGGTAAGAAACACACAGCCAGGGTTGAGAACCGTTATATTCAAGCCAGACCCCAGTGAGGTTGGGTGGGGTTGTAAGTGGGGAAGTAGAAGGAATGAACCTCTGTCATTTCCGTCCTTTCCCTACTTACAGTAAGACAACTCAAGAGAAAAGGAAATTCAAAGATCGCTGCAAATCCAGGGGTAAAGTAGCTTTTTTCTTTTTGTCTTTGTAGACATGGACGGACTTGATTGAAACTTAAATGGTTCCACAAAAGATGCTCTGATGGATGACAGCGGAACTCCTACAGATAATCTGCAGATAGAGTCACAAGATGGGTGTCATCCCGGTGACGGCGTGGGAAGCATAGGGACACGCTTGCCTTCTGCCTCGGATGAAAATGAAAATCAGCTGGATGGGGACGGGTGCGAGTGTCTGAGCAGTAGTGCCAGCGCCATGGGCCAGCCTGATGTGCTTGCCCAGGACAGTCTCAACAATAACGAAAACTGCCCACCCAGCAGTGAGGTGGCTGTGTGCGAGAGCTCGGAAAACACTTCTTGTGAAAGCCCCAAGGATGGGCAGGCCCTCATGGGAAAGGACAAAAAAATACCTGGAAAAAGAAGCCCGAGAGCCAAAAGAGGCACAACTAAGAAGATACCACAAGGTATTTTTAAAAATTATTTTTTATACTATTCTTTACCTGAAAATAAACTATCTTCTCATCCCATACTCTGTACTGTCCTGCATCTTGCTTTACTTCTCTTGTTATACTCTGCAGCTACTTCTCCAGCAGCACATGGAGATCCAACTGTGTGGCATGTGACATGCATGACATCTTTCCACAGTGTTTGCTCGCATGGGTGTGCATGATTTATTCAGCCACTTCTTTATGGCGATTCCCAGTAATTTGCTATAATAAATGTGCTGAAATTGAAGTTATTTGTACATGTTTTCACACAAGATCTTTTAAATATATATAGTCTTCCTTCATAAATTAGACCATTTTCTACCAGTATCAGCCCTAAAAATTTCATTCCGTCATCACTGTGGCTTTGATCTCTCATCTGTGAGTTTTTGTGCTGGTATAGTTTTTATTTTATTTTATTTTATTTTATTTTAATTTGAGAAAGAGAGTGAGAGCAGGGGGAAGGGCAGAGGAAGAGGGTGAGAGAGAATCTCAAGCAGACTCCACGCTCAGTGTGGAGCCCAATGCAGGGCTTGATCTCACGACATTTTTTTTTTTTTTTTGAGCGAGAGAGTGAGGTGCTGGTCCAGTTTTAAATTCTTTTTTTTTTTTTTTAAAGATTTTATTTATTTATTTGACAGAGAGAGAGAGAGCGAGAGCAGGAACACAGTAGGGAGAGTAGGAGAGGGAGAAGCAGGCTTCCTGCTGAGCAGGGAGCCCGATGTGGGACTCGATCCCAGGACCCTGGGATCATGACCTGAGCCGAAGGCAGACACTTAATGACTGAGCCACCCAGGCGCCCGGTCCAGTAAATTCTTTTACAGGATCTTTCCAACTCACTTAGTAAGCGGATAATATGTGTTAACATATATTGATATACATTTTATATCAATGTTGAATAAGACATCTACCTTTCATTGTCTATATCACTTTGGTTACAAAGTAATTCAGAGTATTTCTTTCTTCTTTTTCTTTTCCTCCCTGCACCCCCCCCGGGGTATTTCTCATTTGGTATATAGTTTGGGAGTTAAAGTTTGGAGCTATGGACTTTTTTTTCCTGAATCACACAGGGCACCCTTAGGAAAAGGCAGCCTCTGGTTATTTTCCATCAGGAACATGTGGGACTGGAGAGTTCTGACACGTCCGAGGCTGGGACTCTAGTGTAACACCACCTTACCTAAGCCAGCAGTCTTCGCATGAGGCTCAAGAGAATTGAGGGGAGTGTCTCCTCATCTTTTGCTTCTTTGGCTGCTTAGAAATATAGTTGATCTCTCCATATCCTGTTTTTTTATTTATTTTGTTAATTTGGAGTAAAAGATGAAACTTTCCAGTTCATACACATTTATCCTTCTTTATTCAATAAAGTGATTTGTTAACTTTTTAATGTAGCTCATAATTAGGCTTTCCGTTTAACTGATCCCTTCATCTTTGCTTTTCCTTAGTTTGCTTAAAGAAAATTAAAATTAATTTTGCAGAGATGTGAGAGCCTTTTCTTAAAAGATCTAAGATAAACAGATGATGTATGTAGTGCTATTTGTATATAAATTGATTTATCTAATGACTGTAATTCAAGAGCAATTTGTGCCTCTCTAATATGTTCTTTTGATGTTTTTAGGAACTGAGACCTAGTTGCATATGAAATGGGTCAATCATAACTCCTTTTATTCCTCTTTCCATGACCTTATTTCATTTTCCCTAGGTGTGATTATATTATTTAAAGTTATTTGGTATTTATTATCCAGTGAGCAGATATGTGTAGAATTACTGTTCCCTAATGCATTTGTAATATATGATTTATAAAACTCAGGGATAGTCTTTATATAGATTAGCTTTAAAATTCTATTATATATCTTATATATTATATATTATATATCTTAAATGAGTTTAAAAGTGTAAGAAAACTGAATTAGGAGTTGCAAAACCTACATTCAAATCTTACTTCTGGTTTTGGTCACTTGGTGAGACTTAACCATTCTGTACTTTAGTTTTCTCAACTGTATAATGATGATGTTCATCCAAATATATCTATAAAATTCCTTTCTGAGCTATGAATTCCTTAGATTCTTGAACAGAGATGGTATGGTCTAAACTTGGTTAAAGTTTGGTGATTCACCTCTGTATCTATATAGTTTTTGTTTTTTTTTTAATGTAAGAGGTACATTTTTATTTGTACTTTGAGTTTTGTTGTTAAATTAAAAGAACAGAAGTGTGGGTGGGCAGAAGAATTTTAAGCTGGGTGGAAGGAGTCCCAGGAGGGCAGAATTACTTCTTTCTAGACCTGGAAGGACCTGGAATGGGAAGCTTTAGGATGGCCTGGGAGCTCTTTTCACTGTTCCCTGAGAGTTCGCTGAAGCCTATCCTCTCTCAGTACACACCCCATTACCAGGCCCAAGTGATCGAATCTCCCTGAGATCTCTCTGGTTAGTCTGTTTCTCTCCATCTCCAGTGCCACAGTTCAACGTCATCATCTTTAGCTGGAGTAAAGCTGCCTAAAGATGTCTCTGTCCTGTCGCTCCCAAATTCATTCACTAGGTTAGAACAATCAATGCAGAGAGTCCATGCATACGTGTCTAGACATGGGCATGGTAGTTCTTCCATTACTGTGAAATTCTAAGATCCTAAGTAAATGAAGTTTCAAAATTTTACGGATGGGTACTTTTCTAATAACAGAATAGCCTTTCAAATGCAAAATGATATATAAAACATGATATTCAATTCCAGACCAGAAATAAAATTTTTTTTATAGATAGGTGCTCTCGCAACACTTTTTAAAAGAAATATATTAAGGTGAATTTATTTACTCTTATGCCTCTTTATGTAGTTTAATTTGTAATAATTTTTTCTTTCTTTCTTTTTTTTTTTGTAATAATTTTTTGTATATCTAAAAGCTAGTGCCGGAAAAAGAAGTAGAGCAATATTAGGAGACATGTCATTATTTATAAGTTTAACCTTAAACTCAGCCTCACAAAAGTCCAGTTGTCATTATATTATGAGACTTTGTTTCCTTTAGAGAGTTGAATCCCTGTAATGTGGTCAACTAAGCAGGTTTCAAGCTGTATTACATCAAATTTTTACTATAGTTGAGTCTAGCATAACTTTAATATCCTAAAAAGGAATGAAAATTAGCTGATACGTTTTTAACAGCTTGGGGTGCCTGGGTGGCTCAGTCAGTCAGTTAAGCATCTGACCCTTGATTTCGGCTCAGGTCGTGATCTCAGGGTCTTGAGATCGAGCCCTGTGTTGGGCTCCCCACTGGGCGTGTAGCCTGCTGGAAATTCTCCCTCACCCTCTCCCTCAGCCCTTCTTCCCCCCCCCAAATTTTTTAACAGCTTTATTGAGATATTCACATACCATACGCTTCACCTACTTAATGTGTACAATTCACTGATTTTTAGTATATTCCCAAAGCTGACAACCATAACCACCGTCAATTTTCATCATTCATCACACAAAGAAACCCATACCTATTAGCGAAGCCATGTCCCATTTATCCCAGCCCTAGGCAACCACTAATCTACTTTCTTTCTTTATAAATTTGTCTCCTCAGGACATTTCATATAAATGGAATTGTACAATATATGGTCTTTTATGACCGGCTCCTTCACTTAGTGTAATGTTTTTAAAATTCATCCACGTTGCACCCGCACATATCAATACTTTTTTTCTTTTTATTATGCATTAGTATTCCACTGCAATGAATATACCACATTTCATATCTATTTGTCCGCTGATGGACATTTGGACTGTTTCTACTTTTTGGCTATGCTGAATAATGCTCCTATGAACATTAGCAAAAAAGTTTTCATGTGGACATATATTTTCCCTTTTTTGGTTATGTATGCCTAGGAGTAGAATTGCTGCATCATAAATAGACACTTTGTTTAACTTCTTGAGGACCTGCTAAACTATCTTCCAAAGTGGCTACACCAGCAATGTATGAGGGTATAATTTTTCCACATCTTCGCCAACACTTGTTAATATCTGATTCTTTGATTTTAGCTATAGTCCTTTTCATTCACATGGAACTTACATGCTATAAAATTCACCTTCATGAAGTGTACCTCTTGGTTCTAATATATTCACGTAGTTATACAACTATCACTAGTATCTAATTCTAGAACATTTTATCCCCCTCTAAAGAAATCCTGTATCCATTAGCAGTCACTCCCCATTTCTCTGTCCGCTCCCCCACCCCAGCCCCTGGCAACCATTAACCCATAAATTTTGTGTGATTGTAAAAAGCAAGTTCAGATTAAGTGTTTGATGGTTGCCATAGAACATACTTTATTTACTAAGTCACCCCATATCTAAGCATTTAACCGAACAGTTCAGCAAATGGCAGGAAGCCAGAGATAGGCAGCACATGGAAATTGAGAAAGGAAGAACTTCCAGATTGATTTGCCACTCGTATTCAGTGCCCTGACTTGTTCCTCTGGCAGCCTCCAGCTCGGCGGTGACAAAGAGGGTGTCAAAGCTAGAGGAAAACAAATCTTGGAAATGCATCTGTGGCTGGAGTCAGGCTTGCACAGTGAAAAGAGCAAAGACTTTGGCTCTGCCTGTTCCTACCCATGTGACCTTAGGAAAGCAACTCATTTCCCTGAGCCTGTTCCCTTATCTGTAGGACAACTGATCCTACCACTTCTGCAAGATTGTCCTTAGAATGAGTGATCCTGTATGTAAAGCACTTTATCAAGTACCCAGCTTCTAAATGGTACCTGTAGTCTTTGGGTGTGTCATGGGATGATTTCTGAGTGGCGTGACCAGGAGCAACATTCAGTGAAATTAAGAAATTGGTTTAATTTGACTTTAAGTCCATCTTACTTCTTTTGTCACTATCTTTCTTATCTCCTGAGATCTTTTTAATACTCTTTTCAGCCTTAGCTGTCCCTGCCTTGCTCCCCTAAGGTATATTCTGAAAAACCTATTTCCAGTGCCTCCCTAGCTTAATGTTAGGTATCACGTGCCTGCTGGCATTTATCAATACTTTAACTGACGTCTGAAGTAATAACTGTGAATAAAACTAACTGATAATGCAAATGCCAGATATGAAGTTTACCTGTCTGGCTTCCACCATAGTAGAACCTTTAGAGTTGGCCCACAAACCTGAATGCCTAGTGGAGTCGGCTGAGTAATATATGTGCTATAATTTTGGCCAGGATTGAGATACTGGGATTGATGAGGACTTTGATATGACGGGACTATGCATACCTACCTAAGAGCATTTGAATTAAAAAATGGAAAGTGGGGGCACCTGGGTGGTTCAGTTGGTGAAGCGTCTGCCTTCGGCTCAGGTCATGATCCCAGGGTCCTGGGATCAAGCCCTGCATCAGGCTCCCTGCTCAGCGGAGAGCCTGCTTCTCCCTCTCCCTCTGCCTGCCGCTCTGCCTACTTGTGCTCGCTCTCTCTCTCTCAAATAAATAAATAAAATCTTAAAAGAAAAAAATGGAAAGGCCTGGCTAAACCCGTCTAAGAATGATAGATTCTGGTATTGATATTTTGGGGTTGTAGCCCATTCTGTTCATTAGGTAGGTAAATGAGCAATTTAACTCTCTTATAAACTATACAGTAAGCTTTGAAGATTCTGAAGTCCTGGTTTACCTTATCTCTGCTCCAGCCCTTTTAAAATAAAATTTCTTTGGAAAGTGACCTGCAGAAACAGCAGCCTCTCTTTTTATTCTTCTCTCAGGGATTGATCAAAGAAGACAGATCATATCTCCTCTGAAAGGTAGCTGTTTCCTAGGTAACAATAGAATAAAAGAGTTCCAGATTTACATAGATTCAAGTAATTGTAGAATCAGAAGGGGACTTTAAGGTTCTTAGCCAAAATTCGCTTTATTTTAAAAAAGTCCCAATATTAAAATTGTATTAGTTTTTTATTGCTTTCATAACAAATGACCACAACTTTGGTGGCTTAAAACTGACATAAATTTATTACTATACAGTTCTGTAAGTCAGGAATCTGACACAGGTCTTGAGGTGTCAGCATTCTTTTCCCAAGGCTCCAGGGAAAATTCAGCTTCCTTGCCTTTCCAGCTTCTTGGAGGCTGCATTTCTCAGCTTGTGGTCACCTTTCCTACATTTTCAAAGCCAACAATTGCATGCCAGGTCCCTCCATGTGTAAAGACTTTTGTGATTACACTGGGCCCACCCAGATAATTTAGGATAATCTGCCTTTTTTTTTAAAGGTCAACTAATTAACTAACAACCTTAATCCCATCTGCAGCCTAATTCCCCTTTGTGATGTAATGTATTTATGGGGATTAGAACATGGGGGGGGGCATTAGTCTATCCACCACAAAAAAATTTGTTTTAAAGATTTATTTTTATTTGAGAGAGCGAGTGCACGCGAGTGGGGGGAGGGCAGAGAGAGGCAGAGAAGCAGACTCCCCAGTGAGCAGGGAGTACAACATGGGGCTTGATCCCTGGATCCTGAGATCAGGACCTAAGCAGAAACCAAGAGTCCAGAGGCTTAACCGACTGAGCCACCCAGGCACCCCCACCACAAAAATATTTTAAGATAGACTAGATGAAGAATTTATATCACAGAAGAATTCTTCCCCTTATAAAAAACATTTTTTACACTTTTGTATAACCATACAGGGTAACTTAGTCAGCAGGCATTAATTGAGCATTGTATGTATGCCAGGCACGATAATACTGTTGGTGAACCTGCCTTTGAGTTTTGTGCTTGAGTGTGGGAGCCACGTGACTAACAAGCTCAGTCTAGCAGGATGGGAGTCACGACTGATACTAAGTAAGCACAGGGCTGTGGAAATGCTGTTCTAGAAGGGCTATGGGAACCTTCCTGGAGGAGTTGATGAGATCGGACATCCAGGCTGAGACAGGGACAAATACATGCTAGCTAAGGAAAGGAGATGGGGAGAGAGGGCAAAGGAAGGATGGTAGAGGTAGCACACCACGGACTAAAGCCCAGAGGATTCTGAGAAGGGAACACCCCACATTTCAGCAACTGTTGATATTCAGTTTGTCTGGAGCAGAATAGAAGGGAAGAATGCATCTAGGGGAAATAGTAGAGTACAAGAGTAGAGAGATCAACACGGTCCAGGTTATAAAGCATTATTGTTTTGTAATAACCAGTTTGGGCCTTCTGGGCAAGTTTGAACAGGAGTGATGTGATGTGAGTTGCAGTTTTCAGAAAGATCGCTCAGGCTACAGTGTGGAGAAGGGTTAGAATAGTGCAAGATCAGAGGCAGTGCAAGTGCTTAAGGGGCTTTTTTTTTTTTTTTTTAAGATTTTATTTATTTATTTGACAGAGGGAGACACAGTGAGAGAAGGAACACAAGCAGGGGGAGTGGGAGAGGGAGAAGCAGGCTTCCCGCGGAGCAGGGAGCCCAATGCGGGGCTCAATTCCAGGACCCTGGGATCATGACCTGAGCCAAAGGCAGACGCTTAACGACTGAGCCACCCAGGCGCCCCGGTTAAGGGGCTTTTCTAATAATCTCTGCAGGAGATGCTGCCGGTGGTCCTTACTGAGGGAGTAGCTGTGGGGCTAGAGAGAAGTAAGTGGAGTGAGAGTTATTAAGGGGGTAGAATTGACTGGACTGGGTCGTAGATGAGGTGTGGAAGAGTCCAGGATTAGCCCCAGTTGTGTGGTTTAGGCACCAGGTGCATAATAATGCTGCCTGCAGAGGGTGGGAATGTAGAGAGACAAGGAACAAGTCTGGGGAGAGTAGGGCAGAGGGCAGCGTGGGAATTTAGAGTCAGGTGTTTGGGATCCCTTAGACATCCAAGTGGACATGCTGAACAGGTAGTTGGTCTAGATTTCAGGACTGTGATCTTGGCTAACGATGTAGCTTTTGGAAAGCCAGAAAGGATCTTGAAAATGGCCTACTCGAACGCCTTTTTATTTTTTTAATTTATTTTTATTTTTTATTTTATTGATTGATTTTTACTTAATGGATCACTGATTTTATTATAAAAGGATAGAACTCAGGCACAGCCTGATGAAAGGGATGCATAGGGCAGGGCCTGGGTGAAGGGCAGGGGGGAGCTTTCCACTTCCTCTCCAGGCATACTACTCTCCCACATCCCAGCGTGTTCACCAACCCAGAAGCTACACCCCTTAATTTTTATAAGTGAGAAAATTCAGGTTTAATCTACAAGGTGCCTTGTCTTCCTCTGCAGGAGACAGGGAGAGAAAGAGAATGTGAACCCAGGGGCTCCTGATGAGCCAGATGTGTTTCCTGTGTAGCAGAGTTCTCCTTGTCCTGCTAAACAGTGAGGTTCTCCCAATAGGATTCATAATAATAACGATGGTAATTCGCCAACTTTTATTAACTTTCTACTGTGTAAATATTTCCCAGGCAATAGAAATACAGCGATGACAAGACAGATCTTGCTCTAACCCTCATGGACTCCTGGAGTTTAGTGGGAAAGCAGCTGTTAAGTTAAATAATACAGTTGTCACAAGAGTGCATGTGTTGTGCCGGAAGTCAGTGCCCGGAGCAGCGCCTTGGCGCAGGAAGGAGCACTACTTGCTTATGGAACTGACAGATGTTCAGTGTGTGGAATGGAGGAAGCAGTTTGGAGGATGGCGGGCATGAGCTTCAAGTATCGTCTGGGTATTCTGACCACTAATGAAATAGTGCAAAGCTTTCGCGGACAGATCAGGCGGGAGTTGATAGTTTGGGGGAACATGTCACCTCCTTCTATTTTTTTTTTTTAAAGATTTTATTTATTTATTTATTTTTGAGAGAGAGAGAGATCACAAGTAGGCAGAGCGGCAGGCAGAGGGAGAAGCAGGCTCCCTGCTGAGCAGGGGAGTGAGATGTGGGACTCAGTCCCAGAACCCTGGGATCATGACCTGAGCTGAAGGCAGACGCTTCACCGACTGAGCCACCCAGATGCCCCCACCCCTACTTCTAAGGATGATCCTAACCTGATAGCTAGAACCGTAGAAATGTGCGCTCTGTTATCCTCCAGCTCTTCCAACAGATGGTGCCATTTCCAAGAGCATTGGGAATGGGGTTTGTTGCAACTGAAAACACAAACATGTATGGGAAGGGACAGCAGAATATAATAAAAAAAGCAGAAAATTGAAGAATTTTGCATGGTATGTGTGTTATCTGTTGCTGCATAACAAATTCTCATAAAATGTAACAGCTGAAAACAAAAAACATTTATTATTTCATGGCTTCTGTGGTCAGGAAGCTGGGTGTGGCTTAGCTTGGTACTTCTGGCTTAAGTCTCTCATGAGATTTCGGTCAACTACTGGCCAGGCCTGCAGTCATATGAAGGCTTGGACTGGGGCTGGAGAATGTGCTTCCAAGCTCATTCAAATGGTACGTGGCAGGCCCGCGTCCCTCCCTGTGTGGCTTACCTCCCAGTACCCCTTACACCATGACAGCTGGCTTCCCCCAGGGGTAGCAGTCCAAGACAGAGCAGCACCCCAGTTAGAAGCCACATTTTTTTTTAAGTAAACTCTATGCCCAATGTGGGGCCTGAACTCGCAACCCTGAGACCAAGAGCCACACACACGCTCCACTGACTGAGCCAGCCAGATCACCCCAGAAGCCACTCTTTTTTATAGTATAATTTAAAAAGTGACATTCTGGGGCACCTGGGTGGCTCAGTCAGTTAAGCGTCCAACTCTTAGTTTTGGCTCCAGTCATGATCTTGGGGTCATGAGATCCAGCCCCACTTCCAGCTCTCCTCTCAGCACAGAGTCTGCTTGAGGATTCGCTCTCTCTGCCAGTCAGACAACTTTCTCCTTCTTATATAGTTATTTTTTGTGATTTCAGTCATGCCCTGATAGCTATCTAGAAAGAAGGTGAAAAAGAAGGGAATTCCTATCAATCCGGCCTTTCAAATTCTGTGTAGAAACCAGCATTCTCCATCAAGTGTCTATAATGTGATATTTTTATATAAGGAAAAATTGAGAAATTTGCACCTCCAAACATTTTTATGTGAGTATTTCTGTGCAGTTACACATATATACTGACATAGGCATGAATGAAGACTTTTGTCTTTATTTTACTAAGAATATTTTGTTCTGATTTCACAGAATTCAGCTTAATGGAAGCATAAAGTCAGGTAGGATGTTTAGGGACTTGGCTTCTTAGTTTTCTACTGTTCAAATCAGAGTTTCCTAAGTTAAATAATTTTCTGTGTAGTCTTTTGTTTTTTGGTTGTTGGTTTTTATTTCACCCTCCAACTGTTGTTTGCTCATAATCCCTACAAAGAGTAGATGTCTTCTTACCTTTATTTAAAATAATAGTTTCTAAACATCATTCACAGAGTCAACACTGTACTTAATTAAAAGGGTGTTTTTCTCATTGTTTTGTTGTATTTTTAACAAAGTTATTACATCCATCTGGCTCTCTAATTTTGAAAAAAAAGCACACAAGTAGGCATTTGAAAAATGTAGCCATTGGATCAAAAGCAGGTAGAGGGTATAGCCATACAATAGCATATTATTTGGCAATAAAAGAATAAAGTCCTGGGGCACCTGGGTGGCTCAGCTGGTTAAGCATTGAATTCTTGATTTTGGCTCTGGTCATGATCTCAGGGTCGTGAGATCAAGCCCTGTGTCCCGCTCTGGGCTGGGCGTGGAATCTGCTTAGGATTCTCTCCCTCTCCCTCTGCCCCTTCCCCTTCCTCCCGCGTGACACTCTCTAAAAAAAAAAAGAATAAAGTACTAACATGTGCTACAACATGAAAACCTTACACTAAGTCAAACTAGTCACAAAAGGCCATATGTTATATGTTTCTATTTAATATGAAATGTCCCAGGTAGGCAATTTCATAGAGACTGAAGGTAGATCAGTGGCTACCTAGAGCAGGGGACGTTGGGGGAAATAAAGAGACTGGTGGTAGGCAGTACAGGGTTTCTTTTTTGGGTAATGAAAACTTTGTAAAATTGATTGTGGTGTTGGTTACACAGCACTGACTCCACTAAAGCCATTGAACTGTACAGACACGTAAAGTGGTGGATTGTATCTTAGGTGAATTATAGCTCAGTGAAACAGTTTTGAAGAAAGTGGTCGTTGGTTTGGTGATAGGAAGAAACAGTTGGGGTATAGTCTTTTGTCTCTGCAAAATTTAAAGATTACTGGCATAATGGAATGCAACATAACATCAATTTTTTTTGTGAACTGCAATGAATTCAGCATGTTCCTCTGCATTTTTCTTTTGACTCTTGAAGGTTTGAATTAACTCCTGGTTTTCTAAATTTTTCTTTCTCATATAATTCCACTAATGCAAAGAGAATCTGATGTCAGTAGCTTTACGAGAATCACAGAATATTAAGGAGGGGGAAGGGAGGCTTAAAGGAAAATTTAGCAATCTGGTTTCCTTTGGGTATTTAGGTCCTCTCTCTTCTTCCACAAATAGGCACTATTTTTAGTGTTGAATTTAAATGCATACCTTTATATTTGTTAGAGAAATAAAATATGTGTAATTTCAGTTTATAAGATCATTTCTTATAGCCCCATTAAATATGATAATTTTATTTATCCTAGAGAACCAAGGAATATTTTATATTTGATAGCTGGTGAATTCAGTGTGCTTGGAATGAACTGAAAAATATCGTAAAATTTAGCCATTTTGAGATTAGCAGTGTACTTCTAAAGGAAAAACAACATATTAATTGCATTTAAACTCTGGTGGTGCTTAAAATTAAAAAAAAAAAAAAAAAACTTTGGTGCTTGTCTGTAGACCTTGATTGACAATTCTGAAAATTGCATAATTAAATGCATGCTTAGGGAAATCTCTTCATATTTTTAGTTTTTAATAAAATGAGTTAAAGTATAAAATGTCTAAGCAAACTTCTAAGAGGAAAATTAGGGAATCCAATCCAGCTAGTTAACATATTACACATAATTTAGAGTCTCAATCCCAGCAATATTTATGTGTGCTAATTGTGCCTTGAATATGAATTGAAAACAGCCTGGAGCAAATTCTAGAAAGTGGTGGAACTTGCAGGAATAGCTGTGATAGGTAGGGTGTAACTTAGACCTGCTCAAGGGATCACCTGCTTTTGCAACCTGAGTCAGTGGATGTGGAGACTGGCCTTTAACAGCCCATGGGAGCACCATGGGCATGAGTCTGTCATATTACCCTTGAGTTTCTTGAAATGCTTTTTCACATCCACTGTGTATTTGTAAAAATTTAAATACTGAGTTCAGGACATTCAGACAGTTTGTATCCTAATTATGTGAGTCTTTTATATGAAAGGAGAAAAGAAATAATGGTCTTTGAGCTCAAGGCTGGCTGGCTAGAGGCAGCAACGCATGAATACGGAGTTAGGCTTGTCAATCTAGATGGTGGTTACGCTGGGCTCAGTAAAATTTCTGATGAGTAATTAGAGCTCTGCTTTTTCAAGAGTTCAGCAAAGCACACACGCTGTCAAAAGGGCCCCTCCCACTCAGGAGATGTGTCCTTCCCAGGGCGCCTGGGTGGTTCCGTCGTTGAGCGTCTGCCTTTGGCTCAGGTCATGGTCCCAGGGTCCTGGGATCAAGCCCTGTGTCGGGCTCCCTGCTCGGCGGGAAGCCTGCTTCTCCCTCTCCCACTCCCCCTGCTTGTGTTCCTGCTCTCGCTGTCTCTGTCTCTGTCAAATAAATAAATAAAATCTTAAAAAAAAAAAAAAAAAGCGATGTGTCCTTTCCTTCTCGGCATCTACTTGAGGGGAAAATAAGAATATTCTTTTGAAGGTTACACGGTGCTGTCCTTCCACATCTCTAATGGCACATTGCCCCTGAAGCACTGAAAACATACGCGATTTAGCGGGTGCAGGGAGTGCGCTTTCAGCCTTGTTTGAGTTCTGTCCCTCCCAACGTCCTGAAGCATTAAGTGATTTTCAAGAAGCTGCCTAAAATAAAGTCCCGAGGCTGTTTTTATGACGTCCCATCCCTGTATCGATGCTGAAATCACCTGCCAGACACTCAGTCGAGAGACCAGCACTGCCACTTTGAGTGCGTGCCTACTAAGCACTGGGTGTCCGTGACACGTTACTGTATGTCATCCTTAGCCATGCATTTATGAGGAGTCGGGTCACGTCCCGTAGGTCCCCAGGGCAGCTGGACTGCAGCCCCAGCTCCCAACCACAGCCCTGCGCTGCTCCCTCTGAACGCAGAGGAATGTGCTGGGTGGGGCGATGCTAATTGTGCCCTGATTACATAAGGAATCCCTTTGACCCCAGGTCAGGTCATAAGGAAGTTGGCTCATTTTCAGATTTATCTCACAACGCTTGTGTCTAGTATTGAGGAAAAGGAAGGAATACTTCCCTTTTTCCATTTAAATGTGCTTAGCCAGTGAGCAAAGATATTTAAATATGAGCACTCTACTCTCCACATTTATGGCACTCCCCAGAACCTTGCAATGAGGAAATGTGGAAGGAAAAAGGAGTGAAGCACAGAGGGTCTGCCATCGGAGCCACATAAACCATTATTAAAAAGTATTTCTTTAAAAAAAAAAAATTATTTATTTATTTTAGAGAGAGAGTGTGTGCGAGTGGTGAGGAGGGGCAGAGGGAGAGGGAGAGAAGCAGACTCCATGTGAGCAGGGAGCCCGACCTGGGGGCTCAATATCACGACCCTGAGATCATCACCTGAGCCGAAACCAAGAGTCCACCAATCAAATGACTGAGCCACCCAGGCACCCCTAAAAATTACTTTTTTTTTTTTTTTAAGATTTTATTTATTTATTTGACAGAGAGATAGAGGGAGAGCACAAGTAGGCAGAGAGGCAGGCAGAGGGAAAGGGAGAAGCAGACTCCACTGAGCAGGGAGCCCGACGCGGGGCTCGATCCCAGGACCCTGGGATCATGACGTGAGCCGAAGGCAGCCGCTTAACCGACCGAGCCACCGAGGCACCCCCCTAAAAAGTACTTCTGATCCACCTTCCAAAATTATGGCCAAGGTATGCATCAGCATAAACAAGTCAGGCGGTTTGAGGAATTCAGCTATGTAATGGCTCCAAGAATCATAACATGAAATCACAAAAATGAAGGCTTTTTCCCCCTTTTATTATTTTAATATTGCAGTAAAACACGTATAACATAAATCTGCTATTTTAAGTGTGCAGTTCAGGGCCATTAATTACATTCATAATGTTGTGTAACCATCACCACTGTTCCAAAACTTTTATCACTCTAAGCAGAGACTCTGTAAGCATTAAGCAATAGCTCTGTGTCCTTCCTCCCCCAGTCCCTGGTAACCTTAGTTCTACTTTCTGTCGTATGAATTTTCCTGTTGTAGATAATTCATCTAAGTAGAGTCATATAATCTTTTGGTTTTTTGTGACTGGCTTCTTTCACTTAGCATAATGTTTTCAAGTTCGCCCATGTTGCAGCATGTATATACCATGTTTTGTATATCTGTTCATCTGCCGATGAATATCCCTTCAACTTTTGACTAATGTGAATAATGCTGTGGGGCACCTGGGTGACTCAGTCGGTTGAGTGTCCGACTCTTGATTTCGGCTCAGGTCATGATCTTGCTGCGCACTCAGCAGGGAGTCTGCTTGTCCCTCTCCCTCTTCTCCCCCCTCCCCCCTCCCCCCGCTTGCTCAAACTCTGTCTCTAAAATAAATAAATAAAAATCTTTTAAAAAATGTGAATAATGCTGCTGTGAACATTGGCATATATATATCTGCTAGAGTGCCTGTGTACCTAGAAATATACCTATTTTGTGTATATACCTAGAAATGGAATTGCAGGATCATATGGTAATTCAAATTTAACGTTTTGAGGAATTGCTAAACTGTGTCCCACAGCGGCTGTACCATTGTACGTTCCTATCAGCAATTCACAGGGGTTCCAGTTTGTCCACATCATCACTTACTGTCCGTTTGTCTGATGTTTGCCATTGTTCTGTGTCCATCTCAGCCTACAGATAGCGATGCCATGGGCTAGAAATGCCAGGGGCACTTACCTGAGCCTGTATTACTTGAGGTGACCCCCACAGACATTTCCCTGAACAGAGCCAGTGCTGTGGCTGGACAGACCCTTGTGGTTCTTACTATGATTACAAGGCACACCTCAGTAACAACCATAAGTGAACTTTGAAAAAAACGAGGTTTATAATTTACAAGTTCTAGAGGGTACATTGCATGCCCAAGGCCACACAACAACATCACCTGTCGAAAAAGAGAGGGAGAGCAGACTGGGGTTCTGCCTTTATTGGGTCAAGGTCATTGAGAACCGAGGACTTTGTGGGTGAATTTAAAACAGAAGAGCAGGAAATAAAGCACACAAAGGGAGAAGGGGTTGGTCAAATGGTGAGTTATCTAGGTCAACCAGGGCTTTGTGAAAAGGGGAACTACATGGGTGGGGTGGCCTCGCCCTTCATCTAGTTATGTCGTTGGCAGCATGTTTATTCCAGACATTATATCCAAAAAGCAAATGGTCAGGCTTACACTACACCCATAAAAAGGGGTATAAACTGGTATCTCATTGTGGATTTGATGTGCATTTCCCTAATGGCTGGTGACGTTCAGCATCTTTTCATGTGTTTATTGGCCATTTTTATATCTTCTTTAGTGATATGTCAGTTCAAGTCCTTTGCTCAGTTCAATTGGGTTGTTTGTTTCATTATTGTTTATTTGTAGGAGTTCTTTATGTATTCTAGGTATTAATCCCTTATCAGATTTATGATTTGAAGATATTTTCTTCCATTCTGTGGATTGTCTTTTCACTCACCTCATTGTGTCCTGTGATGCAGAATGTTTTTAATTTAGATAAAGTCCAATTTATGTAGTTTTTTCTTTCATTTGCTGTGCTTTTGATACCGTTTTCAAGAAATCATCAGTGTGAAGAAGATAACGCCCCAGTGTTTTCTTCTGAGAGTTTTATTGTTTTAGCTCTTACATTTAGGTCTTTGATCCATTTTTTTTATTAGAGAGAGAGAGTGAGTGCGAGTGGGGAGAGGGCCAGAAGCAGAGAGAATCTTAAGCAGGCTCCATGCTCAGCGCAGAGCTGACTTGGGGCTCCATCTCACGACCCTGAGATTATAACCTGAGCTGAAATCAAGAGTTAGTTGCTCAACCAACTGAGCCGCCCAGGTGCCTCAATTTTTGATCCATTTTGAGTTCGTTTTTGTATATGGTATTAGCTAAGGGTCCAAGTTCATTCTTTTACATGAAGATATCCAGTTGCCCCAGCACTCTTTGTTGAAAACACTGTCCTTTTCACATTGAGTAGCCATAGCACCCTTGTCAAAAATTAACTATGCATATCAGCGTTTATTCTTGGGTTCTCAATTCTGTATCATTGGTCTGTATGTAATAGGTCTATCCTTATGTCAGTACTACAGTGTGTTTTTCCTGTAACTTTATAGTAAGTTTTGAAATCTGGAAGTATGAGTCCTCGAATTTTCTTCCTTTTCAGGATGGTTTTGGCTATTCTGGGTCCCTTGAAATTTTTGGCAGAAAACACTATTGGGATTTGATTGGGATTGCACTGTATCTGTAAATTGTTTGGGCAGAATTGTCATATTGTCCTTCTGGCCCTTCCCCTGCTCGTACTCTCTCTCAAATAAACTAAAAAAAAAAAGAAGAAGAGGAATAATTCTTTTTTTGTGTGTCTAGGTTTTGATAATTTGACTGTAATGTGCCTAATGTGGCTGTCCTTGCGTTTATTGTGCTTGGAGTTTGTTGAGCTTCTTGTATGTGTAGGTTCGTGTTTTTTATGAAATTTGGGATGTTTTCAGCTATTACTTCTTCAAATATACTTTCAGGTTCACTGATTCCTTTTTCTGCTTGCTTAAATCTGCTGTTGAATTCCTCTAGTGAATTTTTCATTTCAGTCACTGTATTTTTTAGCTCCCGAAATTTTAATTTCTGTTTATAATTTCTCTCTCTTTATTCATATTCTCATTTTATTCCTACTTGTTTTCTTGATTTCCTTTAGTTCTTTGTCCATGGTTTCCATTAGCTCTTTGAGCATATTTAAATTCAAATTATTTTTCTAATCCAGTGTCTAATCCTGGGCTTCCATGGGGTTGTTTTCTATCAGTTTATTTATTTCCTCTGAATGGCAGACTCAGCACTGAACACAGAGCCCGATGCAGGGCTCGTTCTCACGACCCTGAGATCATGACCTGAGCCGAAACCAAGAGTTGGGTGCTTAACTGATTGAGCCATCCAGGTACCCCTCAGGGCCTTTAAATTTTAGGTTTTACAATAGCAAGACTTATGCCCAAAGGCTGGAATTAAGTCGAACAGCTCTGAAGAATATTATTTCATATTTTTGTAGGTTATGAGCTTTTTAATTAAGGATGCTGGTTCATTTCTTTTTTTTTAAGATTTTATTTATTTATTTGTCAGAGAGAGCACAAGCAGGGGGAGCAGCAGAGGCAGAGGGAGAAACAGGCTTCCTGCTGAGCAAGGAGCCTGATACAGGACTTCATCACAGGACTCTGGGATCATGACCTGAGTCGAAGGCAGACGCTTAACTGACTGAGCCACCCAGGCATCCCACCGATGCTGTTAAGAAACATCAACTCATTGGGGTGTATGTGTGGCTCAGTTGGTTGAGCTTCCATCTCTTGATTTCAGCTCTAGTCATGATCTTAATGTCCTGGGTCAAGTTCTACACCAGGCTCCACACTCAGTGGAGAGTCTGCTTGAGGTTTATCTCTCTGCCCCTCCCCCTGCTCACGTGTGTGCACACACTCTCTCTCTAAAATAAATAAATCTTAAAAGAATAAAAGAAACATCAAATCATTAACATTTAGGAAGTGATATTCTGTTTAAAAGATGGAAGGCAGGGGCGCCTGGGTGGCTCAATGGGTTAAGCATTGGACTCTTGATTTCGGCTCAGGTCATGATCTCAAGGTTGTGAGACCGAGAGCCCCATGTTGGGCTCTGTGCAGGGCATGGGGCCTGCTTTGGATGACCTCTGCCCCTCCTCCCGCTCATGTGCACTTGCACGAGTGTGCATGCTCTCTCTCTCAAAAAAAAAAAAAAAAAAGATGTAAGGGGTGGGGAGTATAAATATTGAAGCCTTATAAGAATACAGCAATTGAGATGAGTTAAAAGCCCATAGAGTTCTAGCAGAATACTTTGGAGGTTCCTCAAAAAGTTAAACATGGAATTACCACTTAATCCAGCAGTTCCACTTCTAGATATATACCCAAAGTCATTGAAAGCCAGGACTCAAACAGATAGTTGTACACCAGTAGTCTTAGCAATATTATTCACAGTAGCCAAAAGGTGTTAACAAACTAAGTGTCTGTTGACAAATGGGTAAACAAAATGTGTTCTATATGTATATATACATGTGTGTGTCTGTGTGTATTTCTGTTTGGGATGATGAAAAAGTTATGAAATGAATGGTGGTGATGGTTGCACAACATTGTGAATATAATTAATGTCAGTGAATTGTACACTTCAAAATGATTAAAATATTAGTTTTATGTTATATAGAAAAAAGAAATCACCCAAAAAAATTCATAGAGCATCAGACTCAGGGGCATATAGAGCTAATTTGATTACTGCTGGCTGAGTTTTTGTTGTTTTTTGTTTGTTTTGTTTTTAAGATTTTACTTATTTCTTTTAGAGAGAGAGAGAACACGAGTGGGAGGGTCAAAGGGAGAGAGAGAATCTCAAGCAGACTCTGCCCAGTGTGGAGACCCACGCAGGACTCGGTCTCACGACCCTGAGATCATGACCCAAGCCAAAACCAAGAGTCAGATGCTCAACCAGCTGCACCATCTAGGCACCCCTTAGTTGGCTGGGTTTTAAAACAGGATTTTTTCTTCAGCATTAATTGAGCACTTGCTGTTTGCCAGCCACTGCAATACATGCTTTCTATGGAGTATCTCATTTAATCTTCTTTACAGCCTTATTAAGTAGGTAATACAGTTAGCCTCAATTTTTTGATGAAGGGGGCGCCTGGATGGCTCAGTCTTTAAGTGTCTGCCTTCAGCTCAGGTCATGATCCCAGGGTCCTGGGATCAAGCCCCGCATCAGGCTCCCTGCTCTGCAGGAAACCTGCTTCTCCCTCTCCCACTCCCCCTGCTTGTGTTCCCTCTCTCGCTGTGTCTCTCTCTGTCAAATAAATAAATAAAATCTTCAAAAAAAATTTATAGATGAGGATTCTGAAGCACAGAGAGATTAAGTAACTTGCCCAATATCATATTACTAATAAGCGACATTCTCTGCATTTGATCCCAGGTGTTCTGACTTTAGACTGCCCTAAATGTTACACCATGCTATCTCACTTGTGCTGATTTTTTAAAAAGATTTATTTATTTATTTTAGAGGGGAGGTGGGGTCAAGCAGACTCCACGCCGAGTGGAGCTTGATCTCATGACCCTGAGATCACGACCTGAGCCAGAAACCAAGAGTCAGACACTTAACAGACTGAGCCACCCAAGCGCCCTCACTTTTGCTGAATTTTAAAGTGTGTTTAAAGGAATTCTTTTTCATGTTTGAGTTACCATAATTTGCCACAGAACGATTATTGCACGTGCCTCTCCAGACTTCTTCAGAACAATACCTGCCTACCGACCTCTGCAAGACGAGAACTCAGAGAAAAAGGAGGAATGGTTCACTCTGAAGGGAAGTGTTGGAGTGTGGTTTGTGTTAACAATTGTCTCTGGATGCTGGTGGAACTCTCCCTTGGGTTCCTTATCTGATCTCGCATCAGTGTAGTGAGCACTTCAACACAGGTCAAGGAAAGTATTTTTATAAAATCAGTGAATCTTAGATTTTTTTTCCTAATACCTTTCTTCAAAAACGTAGTGTTCTTATTTAAAAGAAGAGAGGCTGTGGAATTGTGGATAAATGGAAGTGCCTACTACTTTCTTTCTGATTTAAATGTAATTTCTTAGGAGAGTTCATGTGATTAAAAAGGCAATGTACCCATGTAACAGATGGGAAAATTAAGGATTAAAGAGACTGACTTCCCCAGTCCTAGAACAAGGAAGCAGTCGATTTAGGGTTCAAACCCAGACAGCCCGACTCCAGAGCCCATGCTCTCATGTAATCTCTTTGATGAATTTCAAGTGCTTCATCTATAATTTCTAATACCCACCTTTATAATGCTGCGGAGAGAATCAAGGAACATAGAGTATATGGTTTATAGTATACTCCAAAGTGTTTGAGTACCTGCTGAGCGTGAGCACTGTGTTCAGGGCTGAGGTTATGGTGCTGTAGCATACACTTGCTCTGCGTACACCTGCTTTGGGTACACCTGCTCTGTGTACACCTGCTCTGTGTACACCTGCTCTGTGTAACCTGTTCTGCATACACCCACTCTGCATACAGCTGCTCTGCATACACTCGTTCTGCGTACACCCACTCTGCATACACCCACCCTGTGTATACCCGCTCTGTGTATACCTGCTCTGTGTACACCTGCTCTGTAAACCTGACAGTGCAGGCAGAGGGAGCAGCATGAACAGAGCAGCTTGTTCTCTTAAAACCACACAATCCTGCATATAAGATAGTGTCCTTTTACTCTGAGTTAGTAGTGTGTAGAATTTGAAATGTATTAGGCCTTTAAATAACCCTTTTCCCGTCCCCAAACGTCCCTAGCTTAGCTTATGTCATCACTGTGAACATTTTATCCTAAGCATCATCACTGCTGCGACCTTTACCTTGGCTTCGATGTCTTCTGCATAGCATCCTGCTAATTCCCATTTTGTCCCTGGTAAGTTTCACTCTCCTGAGTAATTACCACCTAAGGTACCAAGTGTGGGGTTTTGCCTTGTACCTAAGCTCATCATTCTCCATGTCACACAGAGGTGTATTTACAGATGGCAGACCAATAGTAGATTAAGTAATGGAGAATAATATGAATAATGTCAGGGTACATTCCTAAAGTTTTCAGGTAAAGAATACTACTATATTCTCCCACAATATGTCTCTTAACCACTACCAGAGACAGATTCCAAGTTGAATAAAAAATTATGTGTCAAAAGACAAATACCATATGATTTCACTCATATGTGGAATTTCAGAAACAAAACAAATGAACAAAGAAAAAAAAGGCAACAAAAAAATAGACTCTTAATTATAGAGAACAAAGTGGTGGTTACCAGAGGGGAGGGGCTGGGAGGATGGGGGAAGTAGGTGAAAGGAATTAAGAGTACACTTATCTTGATGAACACTGAGTAATGTAGAGAGTTGCTAATCACTATATCGTACACTTGAAACTAATATGACACTGTACGTTAATTATACTGGAATTAAAATAAAAAATTGTGTGTCAAGGGACACCTGGGTGTCTCAGTCACTTAAGTGTCTGACTCTTGATCTTGGCTCAGGTCATGATCTCAGGTCATGAGATCAAGCCCCACACTGGGCTCTGCACTGGGCATGGAGCCTGCTTGGAATTCTCTCTTCCCCTCTCCCTCTGAACCTCACCCACTCCCAGTCACACTGTCTCTCTGGAAAAAAAAAAAATTATGTGTCAAAATGGACAGAATTCAGGTGGTATGATACATTGAATAAAATCTCTCAATCAAGGTAATTCATTTCTGGCAGAAGATAGTTACAAATAATTTTTAAAAATAAAACCTAGTAGGTGCAAGTAAACACTGATGTTGATTTTAGAGCATGATGAAGTTGACAGGTGTTAAGTTATGGTCTATGAATTTGTCACCATCTGTATATAAATAGTATCACCAGATTGCTTAATGTGGAATTCTAACTCTAACTCATTTGACTTTCACAGATGAAAGTAAATAGAATTTTATATTCCTGTATAAATTCATATCTGGCCCAAAAAAAAGGTTTCATTTAAATTGAGTAAGACTTTGTAGCAAAGATGAAATTACGTGTTGTACAGTATATGTTTTTATTTGGCTTTCATTCTTAACGATAAATATCTTTACCAGAAAACTTTTATGTGTCAGAAGGAATTTTTGTACTAATTGTGATACATTATTACACTTCTTTTTTCTTTCTTTTTTTTAAAAGATTTTATTTATTTAAGAGAGAGAGAATGAGATAGAGAGAGCATGAGAGGGGGGAGGGTCAGAGGGAGAAGCAGCCTCCCTGCTGAGCAGGGAGCCCAAAGCGGGACTCGGTCCCGGGACTCCAGGATCATGACCTGAGCTGAGGGCAGTCGCTTAACCAACTGAGCCACCCAGGTGCCCTACACTTACTTTTTCAAGAAAACTTTTGTTAAGTTCATGTGGTGTCAAAATTATTTTGAAATCCAACATGTTCATCCCATTCTCTCCGGGCCTGCAATGTTTCTGCCAAGAAATCCACAAATACCTTTCCAGGGGTTCCCTGGAATGTGAGGGATATTTTTTTCTTTTCCTGTCTTCTTAAAAATTATTGTTATTTTGTATTTCCTACATAGTTTATCAGTGTTATTACAGGAGCACTGGGAGCTGGAAACCTCTCCTGAGACTTTTAGTAACCTCTACTCAAACTCATGACCCCAAGATCAAGAGTTGCATGCTCTTCCAACTGAGCCAGCCAGGCACCCTCTCTTGCTGTTTTAAAAATACTCTATTTCTTTGATTTTAGATAGCTTTATTATAACGTGTCTTAGGAGAAGATCTTTTTAGGTTGATAATTTTGGGGAACCTATAAGCTTCATGAACGTGGATGTCCAAATCTTCCTCCATATTTGGAGATTCTTAGTCATTATTTCTTTAAGTTAGTTTTCTGCCCTCTTTTCCCTCTCTTTTCCTTCTGGGACTCCAGTAATGCGTAGGTTGTTTCTGTTCATGGTATCACACAATTCATGTAAGGTTTCTTCATTCTTTTTCATTCTTTTTTCTTTTTGCTCTTCTGACCAGATAATTTCAAATGACATATCTTTAAGTGCACTGATTCCTTCTTGTGCTTGGTTGAGTTTGCTGTTGGAGCTCTCTGTTGAATTTCTCATTTCAATGTATTCAACTCTAGGATTTCTGCTTGATTTTGAAAGATTTTTATTTATTTATTTAACAGAGATAGCACAAGTAGGCAGAGTGGCAGACAGAGGGAGAGGGAGAAGCAGGCTCTCCGTCGAGCAGGGAGCCCAATGCGGGGCTCGATCCCAGGACCCTGGGATCATGACCTGAGCCGAAGGCAGCCGCTTAACCGACTGAGCCACTCAGGCACCCCTCTGCTTGATTTTTATCATGGTTTCTATTTCTTTGCTAAACTTCTCATTTTGTTCATATGTTATTTTCCTAATTTTGTTTGTCTATCTGTGTTATGTTCATTAAATTTCTTTAAGAAGATTATTCTGAATTCTTTGTCAAATGGTTCATAGATCTCCATTTTTGTAGGGCCTTTTATTGAATCTTTGTTAGTTTCCTCTGGTTGTGTCATGTTTTCTTGATTATTTATGATCCTTGTGGACTTATGTTGGTGTCTGCACATCTAAAAAAGCAGTCTTTACAGAATGGCTTCAACAGGGAAACCCTTCACTAGTCAGCCTGTCCAGAGATTCTGGGTGGGCCAGCTAGTGGTGACCATGAGCAGGCTTGATGCTGGAGTCCTCAGGTGGGCAAATCTGCTGACTGGGTCCACTGGGGTGGGCCTGGTGCTTGAGTCTATGTGGATGGGCCTTGGATCCTGGGTCCTTTGGGATGGATGAGGTACCAGGCACCGCACCATTAGGGTGGTGGACCTAACACCTTAGTCCGTGAGAGCCACCCTGGCTCTGGTGTTGCTGGGAGCTTGTGTCCATGGGACCCAGCCTGGAACCTGAGTCAGCTGGGGGGTTGCCTGGAGCTAGGGTGATCCTGGAGCCTGGGTCCATGGAAGCTGGCCTAGAGGCTGGTGTCACAGTGGCCAGCCTGGTTACATTTCTTAAATCACTCTGGAGACTTTGAATGTTTGAGATGGTCAGATCTAGGAGGAATCTGAGGTCTCACCTGGCCAATCCCTTCATTTTAAAGATAAGGAACTACAGTATAGAAAATAAATATCTAATCCAAGTCACTTGGAAAAATGACAGAAGTGATGTCTCTTGCTCCTCCTATTCCAGTGCTCTTTGATTTATACTACTTTGTCCCAGCAAGGAATATTATCTTAAGAGGTAAGTTTTGTAATTAAGTTATCTCTGAAACTCATGATCTTCAACCCCAATAAATAATCCTTTTGTGGTATAAGTCTTTCAAGTTTCCCTGACCTCTTAACCCATTTGGAATGACACATGTGAGCCTAATCATATTTTCCATTCCCTCCCTACACTTGGCAATTAAACTACTATATTCTTTCTAATTGTTTACATTAGCCTTCCATTGCTCTTGGAATCTTTAGGCTCGTATATATGCTTTTCGAACTTTTGTTGGTTTTGTTTGATGACTAATATTCTGTTACAATTTCTTTTGTTGGCTACATAATTTTATTTACCAGTGTATTGCATGTTTATAAATTGTATGTATCCATAACATTAATTATTAAAGTAACTTGAAAATGGATCTAGCAGGGACCATGGCCATTATGAATCTACACTGTCTAACTAACTGAGATAATCACAATCCATGTTTCCAGTTCCATTATTTGGGACCTTACCTGACCTTCTTTAGATAAGAGAGTCATAAAGTCTGTCCTTTTTCTTTTTTTTTTTAAGATTTTATTTATTTATTTGAGAGAGAGAGAGCACATGAGAGGGGGGAGGGTCAGAGGGAGAAGCAGAGTCCCCGCCAAGCAGGGAGCCCGATGCGGGACTCGATCCCGGGACTCCAGGACCATGACCTGAGCCGAAGGCAGCCGCTTAACCGACTGAGCCACCCAGGCACCCAAGTCTGTCCTTTTTCTTTACCTTTGAGAATTTTGTCCTTCTTTGGTAATATTTTTCAAGAGTTTTCTTTAACTCCCCTTTACTGAAAATGACCAATAATGATATAATTCCTACATGTTTTCAAGGAAGAAGCATGGAGTAATATTTGATAATTATGTGGGAAGAATTTAGTCAAGAGAAGTATAGAATTTGGGAGGCTGGCTTTATCACAGCCTATATGAGATTAAATGTCTTGGACATAATCGTGTGCCTGGGGAAAAGGGAAAGAAACAGTAGTTCTCTTAGTTTCTTTGGAGTTCTCTATGGAAAGCTTATCTTTCCACATTGGCACTACTACCATTTGGTTAGAAAATTGAAAAGCAGAAGAATCATCCATGTTTTCACAGATACTCTCTGTGCAAAATGGCAGGCCATCACTAAGTCTTGTATTTCCAGATCTCAAATGATACAAAATTCATACAAGAGAATTTTCTAAATATAAGGAATCACCATAGGTGATTAATTTTAGAAATCACGGCACTTGGAATTTTCGTGCTGAAGACACTGCTGGTTATAGTTACAGGTTATAGTTACAATAATTGTGGCCCATAAATGAATCCCTGTGGATGCAGGAGTTCTGATCCAATGAAGACGAGACCTTTCAGCAATCACTGTAATACAATCTAGCACAATACAGGGCTATCTACAGTATTGAGAGGAAAGTAAGTTTACCATAGGCCCATGTTATACAGAAATACATGGATTTTGTTAGCGTAAAACATAAATAGGCATAGATGGGAAGAAAATATTCTGTTAGAATCTGTAATTGCTCAAGTCGCAGAATATTTTACTAAGGAGATGAAGAGCTGACCCACCTGGCTAGAGCAGTGGGTTTGTTTAGAAGGCAGTAGAAGACAAGAGTTCGGGCACACTTTAGAGAGCTCGCAGGAGGCATCCTCCAACATGGTATGTACACTGCATTACTGAGAGGGAGCCTTCTGAGACTGATCCCCTAAATGGATGTACAGATGCAGATAGTCTATTCAATTTGAATATGCAAATTAGAGCAGATACTGAGATTTCCGTGAGGGGTGAAGTTCTAACATGTAATGATTAAATTTTTAAAATTTGGTACATCATTTCAGGAGCTTCAGGTCAAGCATTTATTCATGGATGATTGATTGATTGATTGATTTTAGAAGTTTGTGTTACTTAACTACTTATTATGAAAAAATTTTCACGACCATTAGCTCTGGCTTCTGAATTCCTGCTGCTCTCTTGGGATCCAGAAGTAGTCCTACAGTTACCAGACCAGAGTTTAAAGAGGAGGTCGTAACTTCTTTAGTCCTTTTATATGAGAGGTGCATTTACCTTCTGTGTGTTTTATTTTGAGCAAGCCAGGACTTTCTCGATTACAGCTAATCTGTTTTTTCCTTTGGTTGAATCAAGTTTGTGGTCACGTTTTAACCCTCGTACTTTCCTTTAGATCTCTTTTTATTAATACTCGTAATTAGAATTCTGCAAAAATAGTTCATGTGTGTGCTAACAGAGGGAGTCAGATGACAGCACAGTTTAATGAGGACAAAAACCTGTGGTTCTGGGCTTTTTCCGCCCCGTGTGATTAGCTTTATTTGCAAATTTTATGGTTAACAGACATAATTATTTTAAGGTATTCCACCATGATGATACTTTATCCTAACACAGGCATTTTATTTACTTCTTAAAGGACTTTGTTCAGGAGATGCTACACCTTTGATGCGAGAAAATACACTAAGTACATCCACACATGCTGTGAGTGATGAAGAGTCCGCAGAAGTAAACGCTAATGATCAACCCGAAGCCCCAAAGCAAGTTCTTCAGTATCTGTTCTCACTTATACGAGGGGAAGTTGAGCAGTTGGATTCCAGAGCACTCCCCCTCTGCCTTCACCAGGTACTCCAGCAAACCCTTCACGTCCTGCCTCCCTACAGTTCTGGGACCGGGGTGTGGAATCATTGAAAATACAATTCTCTGTAATTGGTTCTCCCCAACCTGCCATTGGGAAGCCCAGGAGGTCACCCTGGGTTAGTGGCTGGTGGGAAGTTTAGCATATGACTACTAGTGGCCACACATCGGCCTTGAATAATCCATTTGTAGTTAAGACAATCACCGACGTCCTTTATGTAGTGAATAAGCTGTGTACGAGTAAGAGTCAATGTAGCAAGCGCTTAGTAAATACCACCGAGATGTCAAAAACTCTGCTAGACACTGCGGAAACAAAAATTACTTAACAGAGTATGTCCTTAAGAGAGCCACTGTGGAAAAGGAGAAGCACTTCTAGAGATAAATAATGGAAGAAGTCTGTACTAAGGGTAGACAGATATTTAAGGTTCAGCAAAAGCACAAAATGTGTGATTAACTTTGTTCTGTGAGCATCAGGGGACTCTTGAGCTGGGTTTTGCGGGGTATGTAGGCGCTCACTAGATGAACAGAGTGAGCTAGTGTGGGAAGAGATTTCAGCCCCCACAAAGGCATGGCTGAGATGGTGTTGGAAGATTAAGATGGAGAAGAGGTAGGAATTGACATTGGGTGGCTGGGGGCAGTGATCACGGCATTCCTCATAGGGACTGGGAATTTTTAATGGTGGGAGTGCCAAATTGAATGTGAATTTTAGAAAATTAACTCTGCTGAAGACCAGGAGGGTAAATTAGGAGATGAGAGCCTGGACACCGGGAGGCCTCTGGACAGTGGTGAGAAAGCTTTTTTACACAAAAGCTAATTCAGAAAAATAAGATATGTATGAACTGCATTTAATTTTTCCTTTAAAATGAAAATAATGAAATAATGGAGAAACTGAGACTCCCTCACCAAGCAAGTTCCTTACAGTTCTGGGGCCAGAATTTGCTTATTCCATTCAGTGCATCTGTTTTTGGAACACTGTGGCAGAAATTTGAATATAGGCTGTATATTAAATAATATTATTGCCCTAATTCCTTGAGACTGGTAATAGAATTATAGGTTTTATAGGACAGTATCCTTGTTCTTGAGAGGTACATGCCCACATATTTGGGAGTGGAGTGACTGTTATTATGATATTTTCACTTATCATTACCTAGGATACTTCAGTAGGAAAAAGTGCAGAGGAGAGGAAAAGACCAAAAGAGAAACCAAATTTGGCAAAATGTCAACAATTGACAGATCTAGGTGAAAGGTAAATGGCTGTTGATTTTACTCTTCTTTGAACTCTTCTGTAGAATTTCGATAAAAAGTTGAGGAAAAGGACACTTGGAGTAAAGATGGAAATAGCAAATATAGTCAAATCTTTTCAAGGAATTTATGTCACTGGGCTGTTGTTGCATGAAAGGTAAGAAGAATGCTCTTTTCTGCTGATGTACAATCCTACAGCCGAAGCAGTTCTAGTAGATCTGGATCAGGCCTGAAGATGATTTAAATTTTTTTAAGTTTATTTATTTATTTATTTTTATTTTTTGTAACCTCTACACCCCACGTGGGGCTTGAACTCACGACCCCGAGATCAAGAGTCGCATGCTGTTCCTTTTTTAATTTTTTTATGTCTCAAAGTAAAATTCTCCCCACCCTCCCCACCCCTCAGGAACATATCAGAGTTGCTGAGTCCTGTAGGTCATGCTTCTTAAATATCTCAGCAATCTGTCCTCCCCTGACGGAGGAGTTTAGAGAGCATGGTGGTGGTTTAAAAGCATGGCTTTGGGATCCACTGCTAACAATCTAAGTGGCTTTCAGTTTGTTCTGTAATGTGGAGGACCAAATGGAATAATGCGTATAAAACACTTAACATAGTGCTTGGTACACAGTAACAGCCAAATAAATAGTAAGCATTATGACTGCACCCTCACTGTCACTAATTCAAGGACTGCAAGTAATTCTCAGGTGTTCTGTCATCAGGATTCTTTAGTCTTCTGTAATCCGAAACAGTCCCTGCCTTTGTTGTTGTTGTTTTTTAACTTATATGGACACTTATGAAGAGCCCAAGAATTCTTGTAGGATGCCCCATAATTAGGATTTGTCTGGTTGTTCCTTCATGATTTGATTCAGTCTAAAACACTTTGGACAAGGATTCTGCTTTGGTAACATTATACCTGATTTTCTCTTGAACCCACTCCAGTCTGGCTTTTGTCCCCACACTCCACCAAAATTACACTCTGAAGGGTCCTAAGTGGCTTCTGTGTCACATGTTCGTGCAAATCCAGTGGTCAGTCTGTGCTCAGTTTTCGTCCTGCTGGGGGTGTGAGAAGCTTTGACAAGTTGAGCACATAGTCCATTTTGAAGCACTTTATTTGCCTTTGGGACCCTCTCTTCTTGGCATTCATGCCTTGCCTCACTAGCCATGCTTTCTCTGGCCCGTTTGCTGAATCCTTCATATTTTACTCATTTTTGTTTAATATTTTAAAAATTTATTTGAGAGAGAGAGAGAGCACGAGCAGGGGGAGCGGCAGAGGGAGAGGGAGAAGCAGGCTCCCTGCTGAGTAGGAGCCCTGTGCGGGACTTGATCCCAGGACCCTGAGATCATACCTGAGCTGAAGGCAGACGCTTAGCTGACTGAACCACCCAGGCGCTCCATAAATTTTACTAATCTTTACACATTGGAGCTCTTCAGTATGCAATTCTGAACTCCAGGCTTCAATATCCAGCTTCCTCAGGTGTCTAAAAAGTACTTCAAACTTAAGATATCCAAAATCAAACTTTGCTTTTTCTCCCAAATCTTCTGCTTCCCTAGTCTTCCCCCTCTTGTTAAATGGCAGCTCCATTGCTGTAGGTGCTGAGACCAAATGCTTTGAAGTCATCTTTTATTTCCTTCCTCCCCACATCCAGTTTCAGTGAGTATGCGCTGCAGATCTACTCCCACACACACCCAGAATCTGACCCCTTTTTACCTCCTTCATGCCTCCACCCCAGTGCAGGACTCAGACCTCACCTGGATTCTTGCAGTGAACTCGTCACTTTAGAAACCCTCCTGACTCTCCCTCTCCCTTTTCGTCTTTGTCTTCTACACAGCAGTCATCATGACCCAGAGAAAATGTAAGTCAGAGCCTGTCAGTCCTCTACTCAGAGCCCTCTGGTGGCTTCTCTTGTCATTCAGGGTTAAAGCTAAAATCCTTACAGGGCCTATGAGACCCTGCACTATCCATGCTGTTACCTCCTAGACCTTAATTCCGAAAACGCTCCCTTTTAGTCACTGCTTCCCAGGTCCACTTGCCTCCTGGCAGTTCCTCAGATATACAAGGATGCTCCTGCTTCAAGACCTTTGCTTCTCCTTTCTACCCTTTCAAAGCCGCTAGAGGCTGCACCAAAACAGAGGGGTAAACCCGGGAGCTGGAGGGTGTGAGATGTCAGAAATTGGGATGCTACCCAGGAGAGGGGTGAAGGGAGATGACAGCTCTGTACAAGGAGAGAGTCTCCAGTTCTGTTTGGAGCAGATCAGAGTAGTCTAGGAGAAACTTCTATATCCTTTTCCTATTTCTGAGTATTTACTGTCTCTGAATGTACTGAGGGAAGATTTATTGGTGGCGAGCTTGGAGTTATATAAGTGACAAGTGCATGGAAAACTATGCCCCCCCCCCAAAAAAAGTGGGGGAAATGGGAAGGAAAAAGTAACTCCAGGGAAAACAAAAGGTTTTCAGGAAAGGAAAATTAATGAGTTTACTATCTGGCTTGGCTTACAGTAAGGCACACATTAAATGTTACCTATCCATTGCTACAATATAACCATATGGGGTAGGTGAGTGTGGGAGAGTGTCTGTGTGCTGTGTGTTTGCAGGGTTGGGGCCGGGGGAGCAAAAATCTCAGTCCTCATCTTCTAAAAAACCTAAAAATCCGGAAATGGCCAAAATAGGCGTAATGTTTAGGGATACAGAGGTTAAAAGAAAAAGAAACCAGAAGATCTCTGAGCGCTTGCTCCCGAAGAACGGAGAAAAGGCCAAGAGGGCAGGGCTTTATGAACACATATCATAGGACTGTTGGACTCCTTAAACCACAGACTTGCACAATTTTAATGAAAATAAGAATGGAAAGGAGATATTAATAATCCAAGCATAAGGTGAGAAAAGCATGCTGGTTACGGCGGTGGTGGGGGCTCCAGAGAGGGATGGACTGCAGTCCCCTCGAAGGAAGAATCCCTAAGACTTGGAGTGGATGCGAAAGTGGAGGAGGAAAGTCTGAGATGGCCAGGAGATCCAGGCTGGGCGAGTGGCATTCCATGAACAGAAATGAGGAATTGGAGAGGGAAAGTCCCTTGGGAACAATTGTTAGTTTTGAGGTGATAGTCCATCAGAACATGTGCTAAAGGCTGTTGGCAACATAACTGCAGTTACATCAGATATGTACTTGTATTTTCAGCTCCTGAAACTCTTCAAGATTCCATTTAAAAATGCTTGTTTTCGGTATGAGTAATCTTTCACACACTTAGTTAATACGACTGCAGGTTAGCTCTAAGTATATAACTGAAGTCATAAACTTGGAAGCTTTTCATATAGAAGTGGGAAGAAAAACATCAAGCATGGTGCTCTGTGCTCAGTGAGTTTGTACTGAAACTGGTGTCAGACTTGGGCAGGAAATGGATCCACTGGGATCCTTGAAGCCCATCTCCGTGACTGTGGTCAAAAAATAATACATACCTTTCTACTTCCCTTTTCTGGTTCCTGGTAGGTAAAAGAAGCCTAGAAGCAGAATAACCCAAAAACTTGAAACCTTAACACTGTTGCCCTCCCAGAGTGATTTTCAACTTACTTCTTCACATGATTCTACTCTGCGTCTTGCCCTTGAAGTTCAGACTCAGACTCAGAAACCATTTTCAGCACTTATTGCTATGTGCTGCCCCCCATGATAGATATGCACTCCCTCACTTAATCCTGACAGCAGCCTAGCAGCCTTGTCTTGCAGAATCCTAGGTATTACTGTCCCTGTTGTACAGATAAGGAAGCTGAGGCTTGAGGTGTAAAATGACATGTCCAAGGTCACATGGCTAGCAGTGGCAAAGTTTGGACCAGAATGCAGTCTGGTTATTCGCTTCCACACCTTGAGTTCTTTGTGCTCTATCAGGCTACTTCCCAGATTTAGACATATGGGACATCAAAGAAAACCCCGTCTGCTCTTGCCAGGGGCGGGTTTCTACAGGGGAGATGGCTTGTGTATTTATTTTCCCCAGCTGCCCTTTCACCTGAAAATGCCACTGGGTCTCGTGACCCTACCTTTATAGTTGCTTTTATGGTATTGGAACCATCACAGAAATCTAAAAGCTAATTGAACTGTGTATTTCTGTAGTGCCAGAAAGTCTGGTTTGTAAGAGTATGAAGCTTTTTATAAATGACTGTGTGCTAATGGTGCACAAATGCAAAAAGGCGTGAGAATGGCTTTGAAGAGCCAGAAATTTAATCTTAGGAGTGATGTATTTTGATCTATATTCAATGTGATGTATAGTAGAGAAATTCGATGCCATGCCACAGATTTCGCTAGAAGTTGATAAATGAAATGCTAGTGATTTCTGTTAGGTGTAACCCCATGGTGTGCTGCTGGAGCTCGCTACCACTAGCCCCTGAGAACCGTATTTAGTGGTGTCCATCATGTCGGTAGCTTGAAGTTGGTTATGATGGAAGCATTGACAACACAGAAATGAGCGAACTCTGCAAGTCAGGCCTCTCCCCAGTACTCGAGAGCCGGGTGTCAGGTGTGGGTTAGCACACTACTGGTCGTAGTATATGGAATTCTTGTTTTGTAAGTAAAACAGTGGTTAAATATTGACAATTTGATTTGGTTCCAGTTAGTATTGTCATACTGTTAGGTGGATGAACTGATAAAAGACAAGCAGAATCTTGAAAATTAGTTTATCCTTTGCAAAGTCCTCAGAATAGAAAGTAAGTGTGGACTCAAGCTTTAGGTTAAACTAAAACTTTATGAAGAGGTGATTGAGTCCAGTTGTATATATTGCTTGTAGAAAAATGTTAGAGTTATAATATAAATTTTAAGCTAGGCAAATTTTTTCCTTTAAAAGCATGCTGGTTCCACTGTGGGATTTGGGAAAAACTGTTTCCTTTTTTTTTTTTTTAATTTAAATTCAATTAATTAACATATACTGTATTATTAGTTTCAGAAGTAGGTTCAGTGAGTCATCGGTTGTATAAAACACCCAGTGCTCATTCCATCTCATACCCTCCTTAATGCCCATCACTCAGTTACCTCATCCCCCCAACCCCCTCCAGCAACCCTCAGTTTGTTTCCTCTGATTAAGAGTCTTTTATGAAAAACCATTCCTTTTTGTTGCTAGATTATAGGTTTGACAAGTACAATATTGCTCTTCGCATCAGCAGCTAGCTGGAAAATGGAGGTAGGGATCTATAGATGGAACACCTTTCTTACTAGAGACTTAGTAAGAATGAAACTTTTAAAAGTGTGAAGTATTTATATGAAATATTCTAAATATGACAACAGTCAGTTTATGCAAGTATTTCTCAGTGAATACTTTCAGTTTTATGGTTGTTCTATTTATAAATGCTATATCCAAATAAAGATATAAGTAAAAGATCCCAAAATGTTCAGAATCAAAGAGTTTTTCAATTTAAATATGCCTTAGAATGAATCCAGTAACTGATAAGCCTCAACTGGGACCAGATCCTAAATCTCTGGACCTCCACCATCCAGTGCCCTTTATCCTGTGCAGCACTTTGTATGTATTCCAAGTATCATTGCTCAACTCTTAGCACTTGGCCCTGCATTCTCTGAAATATCGAAAGAGAACCAAAAGTCAGTGTCCCATGAGGTACTTGGTAAAATGCGAATGAGTCTCATGTGACTTGACACATTTTAACTTTTTGATTTACAACACGAGTCATTCTTTCACCCGTGTTACACTGTTATAAGCCCTCATAGTATTTTCTTCATTCTCTAGAGTTCTTACTTCTAAACTCTAATGAATCAGTGAAGTTGGCTTTGATTTAGAATAGAATAGGGAGAGAGGGGTTGTTAAAAAACCAAAGAATGTCTCTGTTTGCTTTGCTTGCGATCAGTGACTTCAGAAATGTGTCCTGGGCCTACAGTCAGATTTCTTCTCAACTGGTGAGTGTAGTTCAGAGTTTTCTTAGTCTGATATCAAAGACTTAGCGTCGAGGTCTTGATTTGTTCCAAATTTGCCTTTTCATCCAAATGTTAATCTAATTTCCTGGTTTTTGTTTGTTTGTTTGTTTTTAACAGATAGCAGAGTCCTATTTCCAGGAGGAGGACTGTATCCTTTTCTTAATTACAGGAAGAAATTCATAAGTTCTCTACTGCCCGTTTTTTAAAGTTGAGGTTCACATACAATAAAAATATATACATATATATATATATATATCTGTTGTTTTCGATGGGTTTTAACAGCTGTGTGCACCCATGTAACCACCTCAGAAAGCAAGGTGTAGACAGTTTCTGCCACTCCAGAAAATTTTCTAGAACCACCCAAATTTGGCCTTCCATCAAGAAGCCCCAATTTTACCACAATCTAAATATTTGTATGTTTAGGAGGGCAGAAAAAAGCACATTGCTGAAACATATAATTTAAAAATCCATTGGGTTTTCTTTCTTTTGAATTAAAACAGAAGTACAAGTCAAGTGATATTCATATATTAGAGCCTAGGGAGCATATTACACATAGTATATCTCATGACCATCTTATTCTAGCTTTCAGCTGCAAAAGTAAGACTGAATTCTTCACTTGTAATAAACAGAACAAATGCTGTCAAGTGAAACCGCATATTAGCTTTTATACAGGAAACATTTCTTCCCTCAGTTTTCCAATTGCCCTTTGTAAAAATCGCTTCTCTTTTCCAGGGATGACTCCATATAGACTCTTTAGAAAGAATGTGCCCTAACCATCTGTTTCCCCATTTGTGTGATTTCGACTCTGTCCTCACCTTGTTGACTTTGTTCTACATCTCCAAGCAGATTGAGGGAAACACAATTATCCTGAACCCTGTCAAATCGACTGTGGTAACCATCTCAGACAATGGCAGCTCATGACTAAGTACGCAGGAGATCTAATTCTGGTGGAAGGGAAGCTAGAACTCTTTTTCTAACCAAATAATGAGCACAGTGTAGTGTAATACAGACCATCCATATCCCGAGGGGGGGGGCACTTCGTAGTGTGCACACCCATGCCTCAGAATCAGAGTTTCTAGAGATCAGACCCAGGAATGTGCATTTTTAGCAAGCTTTTCAGATCATTTTTATGTTCAGTGAAGTTTGAGAAACTTTGGTATACTTTATGTCATGGGCAGAGGAAAATGGAATTGCCCCCACTTCTCCCTGGCCTAGTTTATGATCCCCGGCATATTTTGAAGACTACAGATGAGAGAGAGAGCTGAGCATCCAAGTGATCATGTCTTCCCCTCTTTCTGGGTCAACATTTAGAACATGGCCCAAAGGAAGGCAGACAGTTGGACAATTGACCATGACCTCACATGATGCTAAATGTGTGATACAGATGGAGAAGGCAGAAGTTTATAGGAAAATCTACAGAAGAGTGGAATCACATAATTATGAAAATCACTCTGGCCAGTTAATTAAGTTTTTACAAAAGATTCATGTAATGTTGTGCTCTGTGCTTGTTTTGGCTTGCAAGCCTTTGGTCTTGTGGGAGAAAAGCATTCAGTGAGAAAAAAAGAAAAGAGTCAACGTGAGTCAAAATCAGGAACACACACTTGAATAGAGGGTAATGTAGTTGCTTGACAGAAAGTGATTTAAGGAGAAGGGAAAAAAATGGAAAACATTTAGATTCCAGGATTCCATGTGGGTCCTGTTTCCAATTAAATTACTTTTAATTGGTTCTGCTAGAGATACACTGGCAAGCAGGCATTTCTTGAGCATTAAAACCCTCTATTTATTTATTTATTTATTTATTTATTTTTAAGATTTTATTCATTTGAGACACAGAGATACAGAGAGAGAGAAAGAGAGGGAAAGCATGAGCAGGAAGAGAGGCAGAGGGAGAGGAAGAAGCAGGCTCCTCGCTGAGCCAGGAGCCCGATGTGGGGCTCGATCCCAGGACCCTGGGATCATGACCTGAGCTGAAGGCAGGTGCTTAACCATCTGAGCCACCCAGGCGCCCCTAAAACCCTCTTTTAGTTTCTGTTTGCTGGTAGAATGGAACCCGAGTAGCTATGGCATCACATGCTCCATTAAAACTCCAAACCAAGAAACCCTAATTTAAAAGTATTTAGAGTCCTTTCATTTTTTTGGTAAGCTGCAAATTTCCCAGTTTCGAGAGGACATTCTTCAAATATGAGGCTAAATGTAAAGAGTATGGATTTCTATTTTCCTCAATTTTTCTATTCAGATGAGAAAGCAATGAAATTCATTCAGCTTGAACGACTGTATCATGAGAAATTGCTTGCAAATCTCTCTGCCATTCAAGAAGAGTGGGGTAAGTACAGACTCACATAAGATGTGCAATTATCAGTAATCTAAAACGTTCCTATCTAGAAATTTAACATATTTGACCTGGTTTTGTAAGTCAGGAAATAGATGTTTCAACAGTTAAGTTAATGTTGCATAGAAAGTAGCAATTTTACCACGAGTCTGTGTCATTGTGAGAAAATTTCTCTCTGTATTTTGCTCTTTGTATCAATGCCAAGAAAAGAACACTGTTTGCATTTCTTCTGATCCTTTGGCATGCCCCACTGGCTAATTTAGTGTCTGGAATAATATTTACTCATATTGAAAAGTAGTCATTTAGCTTTTGCTAACTATGTTAACTTGGGTTGTATAAGATAATTTTGCATGGGGATCTTGATTGGTGGTGCCCGTTAACTACTTTTGCCCCCCTAAATATGTTTTGCAATAGCCAGTAATTAACAAATATTTTAAATTTAGAAACAAAATGGAAAACTGTACAACCACATACAGTTACATCTCTGAGAAATTCAGAAAAAGGATTTAATGGTGAAGATTTTGAACGGCTCACTAAGTTTTGCACAACACACCAAGAGTAAGTACATCAGTATTTGTGTAGAATGAGTTGAAATAGAGTATTGAAGAAGCATTGTAGCACTGAATATTTGAAATTCATGATCCATTTTTTATTTGTTAATGTTTTCAGTTGGAGAAATTAAAACAAAATGATTAGCTTTTATCTGATTAATTTTTATCATAGTTTCTGAGAACTCAGTATAAGTTCAACTTTACGTTCATTCAAAGCACCTTCTAATCAGAAATTTTAAAATATAACTTTTAATTTTGACCTCTCTTTGGTTAAGAGATTAGGTGATGGAAATGGAAAAGAGTTGTGTATTAGGATTTTTTATTGTAGTTGTTTGCCAGTGTTCATATGTTATAGTGAAAACACATCTGTAAGATTTTTCTAACAGTGGGAAGCAGAAACAGTACAATATTTAACCAAAATACTGCAGAAGTAAAGCTACATTTACCAGATAATTTTTTTTTTACATTTACCAGATAATTTTAAATTGCTTGATTTGTATCAAAGATTGGGATTTTTAAAACTAAATCATAGTAATAATAAAGCACTTAAATATATTTTTTGAACTCATTCTAAGATTCAGAATTCTGAAGGTGAGGGAAAATTATAGTGTTTAAACTAGTGATATTTAAACTAGATTTCTGTATCAAATCTTCGATACAGATGCTTCAAGATTCCATCCTGTGGATAACTTTTTCTCCTTTTCCACCAGAATCACAAAGAGCAAACTAAAACTCTACTTGTCAGTAATGAAACAGACCCACGTAGTGGAGAGTTGCTTTAGGGTCTGATTATTTTGGAGACCAGCCTTTGAAGAATCTTTGTAGATTCAGAAATGATGGTCATTCAGCTCTCATGATGACAGTTTTCTGCTTTTGATTTGAACCTTGGAAACAGTGTTTTTAGGGACTCTGCATTATAACCTAATTTCTTAGTATGTTAAATAGATTAACTTTCAACTTCATAGAGTTTTAAAATAATGGAATCTTTTACAATAGATAAAGGAGATTGTGTTCTTTCAAAATACTCAGTATAGACACTTTCTCTGCCTTTCCCATGGAATTAATCATTTTTTAATGTGTTGCAGATATTTTAATTATTTGACAACAAATATTTATTTAATATAATATCAGCAAGGCATTTTTATGCTTCAAATTTGGATAATGCCCCCCAAAATTATTACTCCTAAATTTTTTATTATAAAAAATAATTTTTAATTCTTACAAACATTAAAGCGCAGAAGCTCAGTGAAGGTTTTATATACACATATATGTCTATGTAATTACGACTCTGACCAAGACACAGAACAGTCCAGCCCCTCAGAATGCTCCCTCATGCATGTGCCAAGTCAGCACCTACTCCCCAAAATAACCACTGTCTAAGTTCTATAACAGTATATTTGCCTATTCTGTAATTCTTATAAACCTAATCATACAGAATGGAGATTTCTGTATTAACTGCTTTTGCCCATCATTATGCTGTGTTACATGTTGTTGCATGTAATGGTAATTTGCTCGGGTTTTATTTCTGTGGATTCACTGTAGGACTGTGTAGCAATTTACTTGTCCGTGATATTGTTAACAGACATTCAGATTGTTTCTGGTTTTTGAGTATTATGAATAAAATAGCTATAAATATTTTTGTGCATACCTTTCGTGTGGACATTCTGTTATCTTTGATATTCCCTAAAAAATATAATATTTTAAAATTCTTTTTTGTTACCTGTTTCCATGGATAATGCCAATAAAATTATCTTCCATCATAACCTATTTCAGACTATAAAGATATAAACTGAAATTTTAAAAATATGTGTGTGAAATACTCTTTACATTATTAGCAAAATGTTAACTTTTTTTTTCTGGGTCTCAGCATTTACAGCTTCTTTGGGTGTTTTCAGTAGTAATTGGCTAGCTAAGGAGCTAACACATGAGAGAGCTGCCCTTTGAACTGTGTGAACCAGTGGTAGCACTGGAAATGTTCTGTGCTAATATTAGAATCCAGAGAAGCTATATTTTATTTTTATAGCCATTTCAGTGACATTTGTTTGGAAGAATATAGCTGCTGTAATTTTTTTAAAATCTTTTTTTTTCTCTTTTTTTCTACAGTCCTCTTTTATCCAAACATAAGGTAAGAGACTGTCTCCTTGGAAATATTTTTGGGAAAAAATGTTAAGAGTCATATTTCTGTTGCATGGACTGTTTTAGGAAATAAAGAAACCTTTCTCAAAGTATTTTCAGTTTTCTAATTTAACACAAGTTTCCCCCAAAGTGGTTTTGTTTTGTTTTAACTTTTTAGGTAGCAGCTGTAGAAAAGCCTCTGGGAGGGAAATGCTTTACACAGTTAATAGTTTCTGAGGACCCGAGGGAAGGAGGAGCCACAGCCGAAGAGCCGGGTATGTTTTTACCTTAGAGAAGGACATAAGAGACGCCTGCCTCTTATTAAATTTTACAAGTGTTACAAGAACTATTTGTGCACTTACATTTTTTTGCATATACCTTTCCTACCAGGCAAATTGCAAAGTGAGATTCTTTTTATATTGTGTAACCCTATTTTTAGAAAACTAGTAGTAGGAATTATAACATCTAAATTCTTATAAAAACATAAAGTTATTTCAGTGTTTTCAGTAGATACTTATATCTAACAGAATATGACAAAATTGTACAAAAATGCTCTGAAACAGAGTTGGTTTTGGTGTATGTTCAGATACCCTTTTCTGTTTAAAAACCAACAATTATTGTATGGACTTTCCCAGAAATTTGTGCTGTAAATCTAGATATATAAGAGCTCTGTTTCTTGGTAATTTATCTATGGCAATTTATTCTCCTCCCCTTTTTTGTTAACTGACGTATGGTGTACGTATGGTGTACTTTAATTTGCATGTATACATTTCTAAAGCATTTATGATACATTTTATACCACTTCTGTGTCTTATGCCAGAAGGTCAAAGATTTTTAGAAACTCTTTTTTACAGTACTAATGTATGTTCGTTATAAAAACTTTAGAAAATAAAGTTAAATAAATACATTTCAGGGTGTTTGTTTTTCCTGATGTATGATTTTAGTACTGATTTATGTTCTAAGGCTTCATATCCCTGGGCCTGAGAGCCCTGATAGTAAACATGCACCATCAGGTGTTTTGCCTGAATTGCCTGAAGAGATACAGTGATGGTGATGACGATCAATTTAATCTGCCTTTTTCTTTTTACAAAGCACCCTCCCCCCCACCCCACTACATCTTTAGCCCCTTTTCTTCTATGAGGCGAATTTGGGATTTTGCCTTAAGTCACTCCTACTATACTCTGTTCTTCCTGTCTCTTCTTCTCCTTTTCTTTCTTTTTTTTTTTTTAAGAAATTGGATTTTTCTCCAAATAAAATTTTATTCTATATTTTGCATTTTGAAATGCAAACTTCTTTTCCTACCTTTTACCCCAATCTTAAAAAAAAAAAATGTCCTACAAGTAAGTTTCTGATTTTTTTTATTTTTTTTTTTAGTATAGTTGATAGACAATGTTATATTAGTTTCAGTGCACAACATAGCGATTGGACATGTGTGTACATTATGCTGGGCTCCCCACAGGTGTAGCTCGTCATGCAATGCTATTACGGTATCACTGCCTGTATATTCCCTGTGCTGTACTTTTTATTCTTTTGACTTCTTCATTCTTATATCTCCCAGCCCCCTTCACCCATTTTGCCCATCTTCCCCACTCCCTCTTCTCTCTGACATCCATCAGTTCATTCTCCGCATTTATAGGTCTGATTCTGTGTTTTCTCTGTTTCTTCATTTGTTTTGTTTTTTAGATTCTACAGGTGAGTGACATCCTGTGGTGTTTGTCTTTCTCAGGCTGACTTATTTAAAAAAAAATTTTTTTTAATTTATTTATTTGAGAGAGAGAGAGAGAGAGAGAGAGAGAAACAGCATGAGAGGGGATAGGGTCGGAGGGAGAAGCAGGCTCCCTGCCGAGCCGGGAGCCCGATGCGGGACTCGATCCCAGGACTTCGGGATCATGACCTGAGCCAAAGGCAGTCGCTTAACCAACTGAGCCACCCAGGCGCCCCAGGCTGACTTATTTTACTTGGCATGATACCTTCCAGGTCCATCCATGTTGTTGCAAAGGGCAAGATTTCATTCTTTTTTATGGCTGAATAATATTCCAGTGTGTATGTGTGTGTGTGTGTGTGTGTGTATCTTTATTCATCTGTTGATGGACACTTGGGCTGCTTCCATATTTTGGCTATTGTAAATAATACTGCAATAAACAAAGAAGTGCAGATCTTTTCAAATTAGTGTTTTTGTTTTCTTTGGGTAAATACCCAGGAGTGGAATTATTGGATAATATGGTAAATCTCTTTTTAATTCCTTGAGGAACCTCTATACTATATACCACAGCAGCTGACTCTTCTTTTCCAGTCCTTTTTATATTGGAGATCATAGTAAAATGAGCTTTATAAAGATCTAAAGAGGGAGAAATTCACAAAATAGCCACCTGGTTTGGGTGTGGCTCTGTCTTTGGGAACAGTGCTGTTATTGGCTCATTGGTTTGACCGTGAGTGCTGGTTGCTGCAAGGCTCAGGCTCGGCGCTACTTCTAGCTCTCTAGCTTGGCCTCTGCTGTGAGGTATGTGGTACAGATGAGGAAACTGAGCTACCACCTGCAAGTCACTCGCTTGTGCTTTGATTCACAACTAGAACCTGGGTCTTCTGGTTTCGAACTAAATGCAGCATTCTTCTGCTGAGTAAGTTGTATGTATATTCAAGACTTTCCCAATGCAGACATCTCACTGACAACCATCTTATGGGGAAGGTAAATTCTGGGGAGAGAAATCTTGCCAAGTCTGGTAAAAGAGTATCTTTTAAAAAAGTATGTCAACTCTCTCAGAATTAGTTTCCTCAGATTGGTTATTTTCTGAATAGATGCATAGAAATGTAAGAATGTGAGAAAAAGAGAAATTCGAAAATAATCCTTTAAGGATTGGTATTAAATATATTGTTCTTGTTTTACCTCATATTCCTAATTTTTAACAACGTCAGACATGTAGTTCGATCTAGACTTTCCTTTCCGTATTCTTTCACTCCAAATTCCTTGGTCTTAAGCTCCTTCTATAATATGTAACTTGCCATTTTTTGTATAGTGGTTAGAAACATTGTTTCTAGAGCCCGACTGGTCTGGTTTGAATCCTGTCTCCACCATGTAAAACTGTGTAATGTTAGGCAAGTTGCCTAACTTCTCTGGGCCTCTTTCCTCAGCTCCCCAATGTGGACACTAATAGTACTTACCTTATGAGATTCTTTTTTTTTTTTTTTTAAGATTTTATTTATTTATTTGAGAGAGAGAATGAGAGAGAGAGCATGAGAGGGGTGAGGGTCAGAGGGAGAAGCAGACTCCCTGCTGAGAAGGAGCCCGATGCGGGACTCGATCCTGGGACTCCAGGATCATGACCTGAGCCGAAGGCAGTCGCTCAACCAACTGAGCCACCCAGGCGCCCTACCTTATGAGATTCTTATGAGGATTAAACTAGTCATTTCATGTTAAAAGTTCAGAACGGTACCTGGCAGGAGGGAAGAACTCAGTATGCTCACCGCTTTTTCTCCTCCTTCTCCCCATGCTATCGCTGGCCCTGCTAATACTGTTCTGTTAATGTTCTCTATATATTATTCATTACTGCTTTTATAATCAGCCTACCATTATAACTCTTCAAGTAATATACAGAGTATTTTATATTTTCAGAACACCTTTATATATATTGTTTCATCTCTTCCTCTTAACAACCAATATAAATTAAGCTGAATCATTTTTAAGAAATTCCAGGAAGTGACTTATCCAGAAAGAGAATTCATTAGAACTCAAAGCCAGACCCTAGTTTTCCGACCCTGAAGTCCATGCATTTTTATTAATTTATGTTTTTCTTAATTTTTATCAGGTAATATTTTATATGTAAAGAATATTACATGTTACCAAAAACATTATAACAAACGATAACAAAATGAAGATATGTAAGCCTAATGCCCAATTAAAGCAACTGAAGACTAAGTTATTGTCGGTTTTGTTACAACTATCTTTGTGATCCTGTTTGGTCCATCTCCTGCTTTCCCCCCACCCCTGAGAAAACCATCATCCTGAGTTTTATACTTCTCTTTCCTTTCCCATTTTTTATATTTTAAAAGATTTTTATTTATTTTGAAAGAGAATGTGTGAGCACGCAAGCGGGAGAAGGGGAAGAGGGCGAGGGAGAGAGAGAATCTCAAGCAGACTCCACACCGAGCATGGAGCCCAACTTGGGGCTCGATCTCATGACCTTGAGATCATGACCTGAGCCTAAATCAAGAGTCAGACCCTTAACCAACTGAACCACCCAGGCATACCTCCCTTCCTATTTTTTTATCTTTATTGAGGTACAATTTCCATGCAATGTAATATACCCATTTTAAGTATGTAATTTGAGGAGTTTCGACATCTGTATACACTCATGTAACTACTATCCCAATCAAGATGTAGCAGCACATCTTCACCATGCCAAAATCTTCCTCCCAAGTCTCTTTATAATCAGTCCCTCCTACCTCCAGGCCCAAGCAACCTAGTGCTTCCTGTTACTATTGACGAGTTTTCTCTGCTTTGGAATTTAACATAAATAGAATTTCTCAGTGTACTGTTTTTCAGAGTCACCCATATTGTTATATGTATGATTAGTTCATTTCTTTTCATTGCTGAGGGGTATTCCACTCTTTGTACCACAATTTGTTTATCCATTCACCTGTTGATAGACATTTGGGTTGTGTTCAGGTTGGGGATATCATGAATAAAACTTCTAATTTAAAAAAAAACATTTTTTTGGGAGCCTGGGTGGCTCAGTTGTTTAAGCGACTGCCTTCGGCTCAGGTCATGATCCTGAAGTCCCGGGATCGAGTCCCGCATCGGGCTCCCTGCTCAGCGGGGAGTCTGCCTCTCCCTCTGACTCTCCCCCTCTCATGCTCTCTCTCTATCACTATCTCCCTCAAAAAATAAATAAAAATCTTAAAAAAAAACCCACCATTTTTTTTTAAAGATTTTGTTTATTTATTTGCGAGAGAGAGAGAGAGCATGGGGAGGAGGGTCAGAGGGAGAAGCAGACTCCCTGCTGAGCAGGGAGCCCGACGCGGGACTCGATCCAGGGACTCCCGGATCATGACCTGAGCCGAAGGCAGTCGCTTAACCAACTGAGCCACCCAGGAGCCCTTAATTTAAAAAAATTTTTTTAAAGATTTTATTTATTGGGGCGCCTGGGTGGCTCAGTTGGTTAAGCGACTGCCTTCGGCTCAGGTCATGATCCGGGAGTCCCTGGATCGAGTCCCGCGTCGGGCTCCCTGCTCAGCAGGGAGTCTGCTTCTCCCTCTGACCCTCCCCCCTCTCATGTACTCGCTCTCTCTCATTCTCTCTCTCTCAAATAAATAAAATCTTTAAAAAAAAAAGATTTTATTTATTTATTTGAGAGAGAGCGAGCATGAATGGGGGAGGGGATGAGTAGAACTTCTGGGAAATCTTTCTGTGGATATATGTTCTCATTTCTCTTGGGTAAAGAATTGGGGGTGGAATCGCTGGTCATAGGGAAGGTACGTTTTTAATTTTATAAGAAACTGCCAGGCTGTTCTCCTGTATAGTTGTACCGTTTTATACCCACCAGCGGCGTGTGAAGATTCCCATTGCTCCACATCCTTGCTGGCATTTACTGTTGTCAGTCTTTTTTTAGTTTAGTCATTTTAGGGGACATGAATACCACTGTGGTTTTAACTTGCTTTTCCCTGATGACTGGGTATGAACATTTTTAGTTTTGAATTCACCTCTGCAGAAGCTGTACGTTATCAACATTTCATACTTAAAGTATTTTTTTTTCAGGGTACTGTGAAAATTTCTTCTTTAGTCCTGATGCCACTCAAATGTTTGTACTTAATGTTAATTAATGAGATACTCAGAAACTATAAGACGTGTTAATTGATGAATGATTTAGTCTTACCTCATGAATTGTGTGGGGTATTTTAACATAAAGAAGACTCATGAGAGGGGCGCCTGGCTGGCTCAGTCGGATAAGCATGTGACTCTTGATCTCAGGATTGTGAGTTTGGGTCCCGAGTTGAGTGTAGAGATTACTAAAAAAAAAAATAAAACTTTAAAGAAACAGAGAGAGGACTCATGGAGGAATGGGAGATGAAAGGGTAACTCACAGACAGGGACATTTCTGTAGATTATGTGTTAGCACTTAGGTTAAGTCTAATGCTCCTTTTAGAACTCCCTCTTTAACTCAGTGTGTAGTAAGCATCTGTCATGCACTCAGCCATTATTCCATTTTTTTTCATGAGAGTAAAGTTTTTGTTAGTAGGTATGAAGTGAATGCAGTAGGGAGTAACAGACTCACTCACTAGATCTTTGGGTTCAGGAGCACTGATTAACAGAAATTCATGCTAATATTAACAGAAACATTAACAATATTAAGTTTTATACTAGGATGCATACTTGTCAAATTCAGAAAATATTTTTGATTAATCAGAGTGGATCAGACATTTAACTTCACTTTTTCTTAGAACATTACTGAAATGTCAGAAAGGTATTCTTTTTTATGGGTTTTATTTGTTTTTAAGATTTTATTAGAGAGAGAGAGCGCACGTGCATACTTCTCGGGGGAGGGGCAGAGGGAGATGGAGATGGACTAGCAGGGAGCCCAATGCCAGACTCTATCCCAGGACCCTGAGATCATGACCTGAGTCGAAGGCAGATGCTTAACCGACTAAGCCACCCATTTTTTTAAAAGATTTTTTTATTTATTTGAGAGAGAAGGAGAGAGAGCACTAGCATAAGCAGGGGGAGGTGCAGAGGGAGAAGCAGACTCCCACTGAGCAGGGAACCTGATATGGGACTCGATCCCAGGACCCTGACATCATGACCTGAGCCAAAGTCAGAGCCTTAACTGACTAGCCACCCAGATGCCCCCAGAAATTCATCCTTAAAGGCAGAAACCCACAGCCACAGAATGGGTGAGGAAGCAGCAGCAGATGTGACATCCAGAAAGTTCCAGAAGCTGAAAGGCAGGTGGATGGGTGGCAACTGGCTTATTACACCACAGAAAGCAGAAAGCTGAGTGTCTACAGGAACAATGTTGAGTCCTGCCTGGGAAGGTTTGGGAATGGGAAGCACGGAGGTGCCTCTAATGTCAAGCATTCAGGGTTGGACTGGCAACGGGAGGTTGGGCTGAAAGCCTATAGAAGAAACACTTCGACATTTATAAGCCCTTTCTGCCAAGCGGGAGGCTGACACTTATTTCCTAGAGCGCCTGAGCTAGAGGAAATGTGGACGTGGATCAGGCACAACTCAAGGAAGGGGTATTAGGTAGAAAATGAGGATTGAGTGAAAATCTTACCACCTGAATGGCAAGAGCCTTAGCCTGCTTTCTGCAGCTAGCATCTAGAACTGTGGTGGCTGGTCTCTTGCTTCCTCTCTGGGAAACTGGCTACTCGTCCAGGAGATAAAACCTCCAGATACTCATATTATTAAAGGCCTCCCAGCAAATGGCCCAAGCCCTCTTCATCCTACGCTGAGGACTGACCACTCCTGAAGACTTGCCTTTAACCACAGAGCTGCTTGTTGCCTCATTTAAGAAAGCCTCAGATAGGAAAGACGGAAACCAGATCAGTCGGTCAGACGCAAAGAAGCTCAAAGGAAAGAAAATGGAGAGAACAGATGAAAACTTTAAAAAAATGAACAGTGTCACAGGTTAGAGAGGATATTGTATACATGAAAACAAGAATAAGGAGCGCCTGGATGGCTCAGTTGGTTAGGTGGCTACCTTTGGCTTGGGTCATGGTCCCACGGTCCTGGGGTTGAGCCCCACATCGGGGTCCTTGCTCAGCGGGGAGCCTGCTTCTCCCTCTCCCACTCCCCCTCCTTGTGCTTGCTCTCTACCTCTCAATCTCTGTGTGCCAAATAAATAAATAAAATATTAGAAAAAAAAAACTGTTTGCTTGTTTTTATTTTTTAAGATTTTATTCATTTATTTGACAGAGAGAGAGAGTACAAGCAGGGGGAGAAGCAGGCAGAGGAAGAAGCAGACTCCCGCAGAGTGGAGAGCCCGACGGAGGGCTTGATCCCAGGACCCCGAGATCATGACCTGAGCCAAAGGCAGACGCTTAACCAACTGAGCCACCCAGGTGCCCCAGAGCTGTTTTAAAATAAGAAAAACATTCAGAGAAAGAAAATGTTCTTAGAAGATAGAAAGTGTGATGGCCACAATAAAAAATTAATTATGGGGCGCCTGGGTGGCTCAGTCAGCTGAACCTCTGACTCTTGATTTCAGCTCAGGTCATGATTGCAGAGTCATGAGATTGAGTCCCAAAGTCGGGCTCTGTGCTGAGCGTGAAACCTGCTTAAGATTTGCTCTCTCTCCCTTTGCCCCTCCATCCCTTACTCGTGTTTTCTTTCTCTCTCTCTAAAAATATTAAATTACAATTAAAAAATTAATTAGAAGAGTCAAAGGATAAAATTGAGGTAGCATCCCAGAAAGTTAATCCAAAGGCAAAGAGAGGAACAGTGTGGCAGAAAAGGTAGAGATGATCAGTCCATGAGGCCCAAATCTGAAGATGAGCATTCTGAAGGGAGGGAACAGAAAAGCAACAAGGGACAAATGATAAGGGAAATAATACAAGAAAATTCCCAGAAGTGAAGGTCATGAGTGTCCAGACTGCAAGTCCCACCAAGTACCCAACACAAAGAATGAGAAACTTCACAAAGCTTCAGGACATCAGATATAAGAAAAGAATCCAAATCTTCCAGGAAGCAAATGTAGGTGATAGGGATTGATATTCGGATTGGTATTCAGATTGGTATTCGGACTGATTGAGAGACTACAGCCCTACCGGAAGCGGGACACTATATAGCAGTGCCTTCGAAGCTGTAAGAGGAAGTTATCCCCAGCAAAGAAAATGACCCAACCAAAGACAGGGGTGAAGGAAAAGACTTTCAGATCGGAACAATCTTAAGTTTACCTTCTGTGTACTTAAAAAAAAAAAAAATCCAAGAAAGAATAAACAAAGAGGAAGACCTGGGATTCAGAAACAATGTTCCCAACACAGAATGAGAGGGAATTCCAGGGATCACAGGAAGGGAATTCCAGGACAAGGCCCGTGTAACTGGCCTAGAGAGCAGCTCTGCTTAGGAGCTCAAGAAGGGTATGTTGTTTGTTTTTTTAATTTTTTAAGTAATCTCTACACCCAACTTGGGGCTTAAACTCAAAACCCTGAGATCAAGAGTTGCACACTCCCCTGACTGAGCCAGCCAGGCACCCCAAAAATGATATGTTTTAAAAGTGATAGATTGGGCGCCTGGGTGGCTCAGTTGGTTAAGCGACTGCCTTCGGCTCAGGTCATGATCCTGGAGGCCGGGGATCGAGTCCTGCATGGGGCTCCCTGCTCGGCAGGGAGTCTGCTTCTCCCTCTGACCCTCCCCCCTCTCGTGCTCTCTTTCTCTCTCATTCTCTCTCTCAAATAAATAAATAAAATCTTTAAAAAAAAAAAGTGATAGATTATCTGTTGGTACATATGCTATAGTTGTATATCTGTCAGTGTTTAGAGATACATAGGCAAGGATTTTTTTTTTTTAAGATATATTTATTTATTTGACAGAACAGCAAGAGAGGGAACACAAGCACGGGCAGTGGGAGAGGAAGAAGCAGGCTTCCTGTGCCAAGCAGGGAGCCTGATGCAGGGCTCGATCCCAGGTCCCTGGGATCATGACCTGAGCCAAAGGCAGATGCTTAACGACTGAGCCACCCAGGTGTCGCAAAGATTTTTTTTTTAACATTTATTAGAGCATGAGCTGGGGCGGGGGGGGCAGGGGGAGAGAGAGAAGCAGGCTCCTGCTGAGCTGGGAGCCTGGCACGGGGCTTGATCCCAGGACCCTGAGATCATGACCTGAGCCGAAGGCAGACACATAACCAACTGGAGCCACCCAGGTGCCCCAGCAAGGATTTTTTTTTAAATGAAGGAATGAGACAGTTTTACCAACAGCATGCAAAATAAAGTGGAAATGAGAAAGAAAAATGTATCCTAGTACACAGTGTGGGTCAGTTGTGAATAATATTTACAAAGCCATAGCAGGGTAAACGTGAATATTAATTTGCCCCAGAATCCTGTTGAATTGTAGTGGGAAGCTGGAGAAGGGGAAATAATATATCATTGGGGGGAAGGAATAGCGAGAACTGAGAGAACTAATCCTCTTCTTCCACAGTAGGTAGTCTTTAAAACTGAAAAATCCATAAAAATAACAGTATAAATATTATTTTCAATGGAGGGTAAATATGAAAGGAAGTATAGAAAACCAATAAAGTTCAGAAAAATCTTTCAACCTTTGAAAAATGACTTTTTCAACGATAACGAAGACTAAATTACATACTCATATTCTTAACATGTTCTGAACAATCTGTTAATTTCTATAGGTAAAGGGTTATTGACTGCATAGAGTATTTCCTCTCTAAATACACTATTAATCCAAGCAGATGCAATTTGCACTGGAGAGGTTTCAAATTTTGTTGTGTCACACGTATTAATTCACCTATGTCCTTTCTTTTCCCTCCTATGCCAAGTGTTGTTTTGAACCTTAAAACAACTTGTTTTTCTTGTCTTCAGAGAGTGGAAGTTGTCTTGGCCCCGAGCCAAGGGGAGAAAGCCAGCGTCAAGAGAGAAGCCAGGAGAGCAGCCCGGGCTGTCACCCGATGGACAGGCAGGCCGAGCCCCCGAGCCTGCTGGTAACTGCGGGGAAGCGCCACACGGAGGAGCCGCTGTGCGGCGCGGCGGCCGCGCGGGAGCTGTACGCCCCGCCCTGGCCCTCGGCCGGGAGCCGCTCGGAGGACGCCTGTGAGGATGACAGCCGCCCGCAGCGGCCTCAGACGGAGGCCTGCCGCGATGTGGCCGCAGCCGGAGGCCCCGCCGCAGCCCCCGCCGCAGCCCCCGCGGCGTTGCTCCCCAGTGAGTCCATGCTAGAGCCGTTGACCTCACCCGGCTCTGACCTCTTAGCTCCGGCGCCCGCCTCCGAGGGACAATATTCCCGGACTCAAAGAAAGGGACTCCGTTTGCCACTTAAGGATGCTCCTGAGGCGTTGCCCACGGACCGCCTTGAGAACAGTGACTTCAGTGAGCTGCAGCAACCTGATCTCACAGACAGCGATGGAAAATCACCACGCGGGCCGCCGGACCCAGAGCGCTCCGAGAGGGCACTTCGTGAGAGTAATCAAGTGTCTGACTTAAGTGCGGCGCGTCCAGAGGTGTGTATGGCCCCCGAGGAGAGGGGGGGTGAGGACAAGCACGTCAGTAAAGAGACGGAAGACTATTTGAACAGCCTGTTGGAAGGATGCTTAAAAGAGACTGAAGACTCCCTGTCATGTGAAGACAACCAGGAGGAAGACTCGGACCTTCTTCCAGATCTTTCTCCTGAAGAAGCCTCCTACAGTCTGCAGGAGGATCTGCCTTCCGACGAGAGCTGTCTTTCTCTTGATGATCTCGCAAAAAGGATAGAGATTGCAGAGGTAAGTATGGGATTTAACAGAAGTGCAATTAAAAGTAAAATGAAATTTTAAAAGCACATCTGTACTAAATAGTGCCTTGTTTTTGTAAATTTTCCCCGGTTTCCAGCATGAGGGGGAAATCTATTTAACTTAAACTTCTAATAATTAGTAGTTTTATTTTTCATATTGAATAGGAAATGAATAAGATTGAATAAGATGGCTTTTGGTCATGATGTTTATACTTCAGGAACTTTTATTGCATGCCTCCAGGGACAGTAAGTGTTATGAACACTGTTTTTTATACTGCTGTGACTTTTATTTGACAGTTCTGGCAATTATGATCAAGACAAGATTAGTTACATTCTTATAAGGAAATCTCATTTTTTCCCTCATAATACTCTTATGATTATTAATATATTTTTTAATTCTTTAAAACAGTACAACAGAACAAAGGAAACATTTTAAAATACAGTAGGACAAGGAGATACTGGGTAGATTTTTAAGTCCTTAAGTTGTACGTTGTGAATCTTCTCTTTCTTGTAGTATTAATTTATAAGCTGTAGGTTTGAACAAACTTCATACTTACTGCTTGACTAAGTCAAATGTTATACATAATCCAAAGTTTCCCCAAACAGTTATGAAGATGGTAAAAACAAAAAATGACAGAGAGGATCAAGATGACCATTCTCCTTTGTTTGATAATAAAATTTTTTAAAGTTAAGGGAAAAAAAGGGGCACCTGGGTGGCTCCATTGTTTAAGTTGTCTGCCTTCAGCTCAGGTCCTGATCCCGGGGTCCTGGGATCAAGTCCTGAGTAGGGAGCCTGCTTCTCCCTCTCCCTCTGCCGCTCCCCCTGCTTGTGCTCTCTCTCTTTCTCTCAGATAAATAAACAAATATCTTTAAAAAAAAAAAAAGTTAAGGGAAAAAAAAGCCATATGCAAAGTGTAGCCCCCTGGGAAGGTGGCCTTGTATAGTGGAAAGAGGTCTTAGTCTGAGGTCACATACGGACCCACCAGCTAGCAGCCCTACAGAGTTCCTGCTGACCTCTCCACGTCGCTGTTTCCTCCCCTGAAAATTAGGATACCAGCTACTCTTCCTGTTTTTCATCTTATAGTTTTTTCCAAGTCAGCTTTTAAGTCCCATTTATAGCCATTGTTTTCTAATTCTGCATCATCATTGGGGGGTGTGTGGGGGAGGAACAAACTTCGAGCAGAAACTGGAAAAGCAACAGAGCCAAAGTAGGCACCAGAGTGCCCGGGAAGGCGGAGCGCTGTGGGAGCTTGCTCACTCCATCGGCGTGAGGTCACTGGCTCCCTGCATTGCCGCCTCTCGTCAGCTCCCCAGCAACTAGTCTTCATTTTGTCTTGACAAAGTTGGATAGAATAGTAAAGCACTTGATCCGGTATTCATTCATTTGTTTATTTTAACCAGATTTGTATTACCACTTACAAGTCAGCCCTCTATAAACTATGATTTTTTTCTTCCTAATTTCCTCTTGAAATTGTTTCATATGCTTAATGAGTGCAGAGTTTCTGTCTGGGTGGATGGAAATTTTAGAAGTCGCTACTGGTAGTGGTGGCACAACGCTATGAATGTAACTAATGCCACTCAGTTGTTAAAATTGCAATTCTATGGTAGACGTATCTTACCACAATTTTTTCTTAAAGTTAAAAAAAATTAAATAGAGGGCACCTGGCTGGCTCAGTCGGTGGGGCAGGTAACTCTTGCTCTTGGGGTCGTGAGTTCAAGCCCTACCTTAGGTGTAGAGATTACTTAAAAATAAAAAAAAAATATTTGAAAGAAAAGTGTTTTCATTTTCAAAAAATTAAATAGAGCCAGTAGTAAAGCACTGGACCCAGCATTCCTTCCCTTGTTTATTTTCACCAGGCCTCTGATACAGGGAACTATCAAAACAGAAGTCATACCTGGATTCAAATCTAGCTGTAATACCACAAGGTCAGCCTTCTCTGACCACCGCTTTTCACACCAATAATCAAGTTGACCATCTGGGGAAAAGACAGAAGGTCTAATTTTACCTTTTTAGGTATAAACAGTGAAAAAGGGTCAGAGCTCACCTACTGCATCTCCCTGCTTTGCAGAACACTTACAGTGGGGGTTTGCTGTTGAACTCACATTGTATTACAACCAAGCGGAGTGTTCCTTCCTCAGCCTCATAACGTCAGTTTTCCCTACTGGATAATACCTAGCAGGTGGTGGAAACTATTCACATTTTTAAAGTTGTCTTTCCTGTGAAGTTATTTTTTTATGTGTGATGGTTCCCTTTCCTAAAATTCTATTGATCTGTTAAGTTGTGCTGTTTTAAGAAGCTCAAAAGCTACATATAATTAACAAAACTAATTTGCATTCCTGTGATAATGCTGAACAGACTGTTTCCAAATATTTCCTTCTCCATTCTGAGGAGGATACATCAATAAATTCTGCCTTACCCTGTTAGGAAAAGAGTTTTTAAAATTTCAAAACTTGAAAAAAAATAATAAAATAAAAAAATAAAATTTCAAAACTTGGGGTGCCTGGGTGGCTCAGTCAGTTAAGAGTCTGCCTTCGGCTCAGGTCATGATCCCAGAGTCCTGGGATCGAGCCCCGCATCGGGCTCCCTGCTCAGCGGGAAGCCTGCTTCTCTCCCTCTCCCTGCTGCTCTGCCTACTTGTGCTCTCTCTCTCTCTCTCTGTCAAATAAATTAAAAAATCTTTAAAACAAAAGAATAGAATTTCAAAACTAAAAAATCACTAATGCTTACAATTTCCTTAATACCTTAAGAGTGAAGTTTTGGGCCAAGTAAAATGTCCAGGTGATAGTGGGTTTGCTTATAAGTGCAAACTTCTTCTTTTTAATTAATTTATTAATTTGAGAGAGAGCACAAGAGGGGGGGAGGGTAGGAGAGGGAGAAGCAGACTCCCGGCTGAGCAGGGAGCCCAACATGGGCCTCGATCCGAGGACCTGAGTCACCCAGGCACCCCCCCAAACTTCTTTTAAATCCAAACACCATTGCATGCTCTCAGCAGAATTCTCCTAAGGCTATCTCCCATCAAGTGCTGAGGATACAGCGAGGAATCAGATGAACTTCTGATTTCATCTCTTGGGGGCTCACTTGGGTAATTTTACCGGAATTGTTTTTAAAATATTTTTCATGCTTCCGTACTTGGGTGAGTTGGGGATACGGAGCAGAGTGTCCACATGGCTGTGCCATAAGGAGCTCTCTGGTCTCTCTTCCCACCCTGCCCTTTCTCCTGTGAGTGACTCTTACTCAGCGATTTCCTCACTGCTCCCCACTCTTCCGACCTTTGTGATTATGGTGGAATGATCTTTCACTGCCATGTTTTCCCTTTTTGCTGGTCTTCCTGCTCTCATTCTCTTGCTACTCCTGCATTGCTCAGCTCTGTCTGCGGCACTCCTGGGCCTTGGCAGCCACCACCAGCCTAGCAGGAGTGTTTGCTGTGTCTTTTAAACAACCAGGTTCATCCCATCAGATGAAACAATTCATGCAAAATCTCTTAGAGAACTAAAACGATCTACACTAGTTTAATTCAGTGATGCAGAGACATGTGTAAATGAAACTTTTCTGGGTTTGAGGAGAATTTTTAAATCCAGAATAACTTTGCTAAGTAGAATGATAGCTTAGTGTCTGGAGCACTAATGTTCTTTCTTACATAAAAAAGACCATGACACACTCTCACCAGAAGTGTAACCTGCTCTTTTAAAAAGCATCAAAAACATTGAGGCTCATTTCATAGATTTTTAAGATTTTATTTATTTATTTGGCAGAGAGAGAGAGAGCGAGAGCAGGAACACAAGGAGGGGGAGTGGGAGAGGGAGAAGCAGGCTTCCCACGGAGCAGGGAGCCCGATGCGGGGCTCAATCCCAGCACCCTGGGATCATGTCCTGGGCCAAAGGCAGATGCTTAACAACTGAGCCACCCAGGTGCCCCTATTTCATAGATTTTTAACATGAGAAGTTTATCACATGTGCAGCGTTAGCAAGGTAGAGATTCACTCTTTTGTTCCCTCCTCAGTAGTTTTGACGTAACTGCTGTGTGTACCACGACATCGCAGATGCAATGACTGAAAATTCAGATAGGGACACTCCGTGTGTAAAGCCTGCATTCCCAACAGGTGTCCAGGTGTTATCTGTTGGCTGAATTTAACTATCCTAGTTTTTGGGAAAAGATGAAATCTTATTGTAATACCCATAATATTCTGACATGATTATTTTAATGTCAGAACCCAAATCCCTTTCCCCAAGGAGCCTGGTAATGCCAGTAAATCATTGACTTGCTTGGTTCTGGAACCTGGGAGGGTTGTGTTAGCTTCTCTTTAAAACCCTTCAGCTGAAATAAAAAAAATAAAAATAAAAAATAAAACCCTTCAGCTGTTCTCCGGCACCTGGGTGGCTCAGTTGGTTGAGTGTCCGACTCTTGACATGGGCTCAGGTCATGATCTCAGGGCCGTGGGATTGAGCCCCATGTCAGGCTCCGCGCGCAGCGCAGAGTCTGCTTCTCTCTCTCCCTCTGCTCCTCCCCCCACTTCTGCGCACATACTCTCTCTCTCTCTCAAATAAATTCTTAAAAAAAAAACAACAAAAACTCTTCAGCTGTTCCTAGCATCAAACCCAAGACAAGAAATATATTCTTCAAATTCAAGGTGGTATAATGATTCAACACCATATTGCTAATAAAAGCCACTCAGCTTTTGGTAGATTGTTCCATGAGGGAGTGGGGATGAGGGAGTTGTTTTATTTTCTGAATGAGTGACATTGAATATTGGGTAAATTTTATGATAATCAATCTGTCTTGGGGCACCTGGGTAGCGCAGTTGGTTGAGCATCTGCCTTCGGTTCAAGTCATGATCCCAGGGTCCTGGGATCGAGTCCCACGTCTTCTCCCTCTCCCTCTGCCTGCCATTCCCTCTGCTTGTGCCCTCTCTCTCTCTCAAATGGATAAATAAAACCTTTAAAAAAAATTAATCTGTCTTTTCACATTGAAAATAATCATAGTGTATAATTCAAGAGATCCCCTTTGTGAGCACATTTTAGCAGCATGATACCCCTTATGGAAATAAACAATTCATTTTTCTTTTTAATATATACATGTGTAACCCATTTGTGGGGACGTGATAGCTGGGGAAGAAGCCACTTTGCTACTGCTTGGGGCTCTAAAAAGTTTTTGATCTGAAAGAGGGCAAAACGTGTTCCTGGCTCTGTCTTTATCGCAACATTTACTTAGATATCTTCAGATCTCCCTGTGTCTCAGGAAACAAAACCTTAAACTTTATGATGGGGAGAACACTGATGACCCAGAGTTGCCATAAGATTTATCTTCAGAGATGCTGTGTCCTCAGAGTGCCCTCCGTGCAGTCTTCATCTGTCTCTTGGCTTGATCGCTGGGATGGGGAAGTCTTGTGAAGACGAGCCACTGTGGGATTCCACACGGAGTTAAGATGGGAGGCCAGGGCTAAGCAGCAGTTTATGAAATCCTGTAGGTACCTGGTCTGTGGATCCTGCACAAAGGAGAGTTTTAGAAACAGTGATCGTGGCTGTTCTCTGCAGGGGAGCAGGGCAAGCCCCACTTCCTTGCAGTGGAGAAAATGCAGTCTTCCAATCACAGAAGACACTTCATGGGCAATGGTTGACCCAGGACTCATGTCAAAGTCCAAAGAGCCTCCCAAGGATTATCCAGGGATGACCTACCTTTTCTTGTGCCAGATGGTCTCATCTTTGCCTTTCTTTCTTGTCCTGCCCTCTAAATCTTTTATTTTTTTTAAGATTTATTTATTTATTTACTTGAGAGAGAGAGAGAGAGAACATGAAGGGGGGAGGGTCAGAGGGAGAATCAGACTCCCCACTGAGCAGGGAGCACGACACGGGACTTGATCCCGGGACTCCAGGATCATGACCTGAACCGAAGGCAGTTGCCCAACCAACTGAGCCACCCAGGCACCCTTGTCCTCTCTAAACTTTCTAATTAGTGCACCTCTTGATTGTCGAGTCTCTTGCACCCGGCTTCTCTTTTCCGTGTAATCATTCTTTTAATTTACATCTTTATTGCTTCTTCCTGGACTTTTGCCATAGCTCCTCAGTAAGTTTTCCCATTCCTCATATCACCTTGGTCTCCCCCTCCAAATGGTCTTAGGTTAGCACTAAATTTTGGGTCTCAAACTGGTACCCAGAGGGGCCAGTCAGGTAATAGAAGCAAATGAATGACTTAGTTGTAGAGTGATGGGGGGAGGTTCCCGTGCCTTGCCTGGCCTCCTGAAGTCCTGTCTAGGGCTGTTCTGTTTCCTTCTTACTATAGGGCACACACAGTCCTCTACACTAATTGCAAACTCCTTAAGGGTGGGGATTCTATTGAATACATTTTTGTATTTTCTACAAAGCCAACATATTATTGTCAATAACAGTTACCTATAAAGGGCAAGGCTTTTGTTTTTAAACCTACTGTACTTAGAAAAATAAATAACCTTTGAAAACATACTTAGTTTTGATTATGTTAAGGGGAAAATCTATGTTATCCAAATAAGTGTAAGCTAGGTGCTGTCTATATGTAAACTGCTAATCTGTGTATTCATTTTCTCTTTGGCATATTTGTTGAGCACCTACTATATTCTAGAAACTGAGGACACACCAGCGAACACAGGTCAGGTCCCTACTCTTGTGAAGCTTACTCTCTAGAGGGAGACACACATAATAAATAAGTTCACTTAAAAATAAACAATGTAGGGGCACCTGGGTGGCTCAGTCTTTAAGTGTCTGCCTTCGGCTCAGGTCATGATCCCAGGGTCCTGGGATCGAGCCCTGCATCGGGCTCCCCGCTCCGCGGGAAGCCTGCTTCCCCCTCTCCCACTCCCCTTGCTTGTGTTCCCTCTCTTGCTGTGTCTCTCTCTGTCAAATAAATAAATAAAATCTTTAAAAAAATAAATAAACAATGTAGGGGTGCCTGGGTGGCTCAGTTGTTGAGTCTGATTCTTGATCTCAGCTCAGGTCTTAATTTCAGGGTCATGAGTTCAAACCTTACGTTGGGCTCCATATTGGGCATGGAGCCTACTTAGAAAAATAAAATAAAATAAAATAAAAATAAAATAAAATAAAAATAAAAAAATAAACAGTGTAGGCTCAGATATCAGTAAGGGCTGTGCCTAAATCTCAGCAGGGTGAGGAATGGAGAGAGATGGAGCTGGTGGGCAGGGTGGAGGAATGGGCTCTTTTAATCCAGGTGGGGGGAAGGCACTGGGAGAGCACAGCTGGGGCACAGTGAACAAGGGGAAGAAGAGCAGAGAGTTCAGGAAGACGGGGAGGCTGAAGCCGGTGCCTGTAAGGCCTCCAGACCAGGGTCAGGAACCAGAATCACATTCAGTCAGTGGTGGAAAGCCATAGTTTTGAGCAGGAGATATGACCTGATCTGCTTCCTGGCTGCTCCGTGGAGACTAGAAGGTATGGAGATGGGGCCAAAGCAAGGAGACCCATCAGGTTATTGCCACAGTTGAGGTGAGAAGTAGTGAGGGTGGGGTTTAGGTCGCAGCAGTGGATATGGTGAAGATGCACCTCTGAGGGCGGGAAAATAAAATGTTTTGTTCTGGAATCTACCTATTTAAACGATTTACTGGGGATTAAAAAGTGGAGTAGTTCTTGACATTCTTATTTCTTTTCCTATTTTGTACTTATGAAATTGTCCCGTTAAGCAAATTACAAAAACACGAGGTAGTGCCTAATTTAGAAACTTAGAGACATGATTAACTCCTATTTTTATTTTTTTAAAAACCTTTTTCCTCTTTTAAACTCATCTTTTAAAAGTTCAGCATTGACAGACTTTGTCATTATTTGTTTTTCCCTCCTTTTTGCTCTCTCCGTGTTGCGCTGTTGTAAGATACAGCAATGTGGGGTCAGAGGTCCCCACCAAGTTCTTTCCGGAAGATGGCTTTCCTCCCCGTAGCCACCTCCTCTTGCTCCAGCTGTGACTTGTAATATTAATTTGCTGTATTAGGAGCCATGACATTAATCTACTTGGAGATTAATTGAATGACACAAAGGATCTTTCATCTACCCATCTCCTCCCCCACGTCGCTAGATCAGTGGATTTAGCCATTAGCTGAAGCATCTCTTAATTGGGGCGATGTGTAAGGTAAGGATTTGTTGCTAGAGATATAAAGTACTTTGGAAAGACAAAATGCTTAGGTTTGTTTGAAAATTCTGTTCATCTCATTTTAATTGCAACATATAACAGACGACACTAAGCAAAATTTTAATAGTCATAGAAAATAAGATCTCTTCACATAAAGAAAATGGCAAGAGGTTTAATGAGCTTGTATTCACACTCTGCCAGTAGCTGGTGCAACAATGTAAGCAGGTTATATTAGCTGTCTGAGCTTGGCTTGTTCTGTAAAATGGGACTAATAATGCCTGTGTGATAGAGTTGTGAAGATTAAATATGGCATGTTGTGTAAATGTGTACCGATCCGCCAAATTATAGGTCTTATTATGGAGCCCAAGTCTAAAGGAGCAGGCAGGGAACATCGCGTCCCTTCACTGAACAGTGGTGGTAAATTTGACACATTCTTCTAGAGTGAAATCACTGGCGTGTAAGCTACTTATAATATATGAATATGATTTGTGAATGTTAATTCTCAAGTTGTTGAGACACCCAGGGATGTGTTCCTGTTCAAAATTCACCAGCCTTGAAATTCTGGATTGGGCGAGCCTCTATCATTAGAGGAATATTACGTGGTATCTGCTTTCTCCTTTAATTTTTTGCAGAGGCAGTTCTTTTTTTTTTTTAAGATTTTAATTATTTATTTGAGAGAGAGAGAATGAGAGAGAGCACATGCGAGGGGGGAGGGTCAGAGGGAGAAGCAGACTCCCTGCTGAGCAGGGAGCCCGACGCGGGACTCGATCCAGGGACTCCCGGATCATGACCTGAGCCGAAGGCAGTCGCTCAACCAACTGAGCCACCCAGGCGCCCTGCAGAGGCAGTTCTAAAGGCAAGGTCCTCTCAGTGTTTTCCTTGTCACATTAGGATTTACTGTGCCAGTAGAGTTGCAAAATAATTTTGTTTTTTAGATCAGTTAATTCTTAAAATGCTATTTAAGACAATCATTGGTATTTGAGGGGATGTGCAATAGAACTATTTATTTGCAAGTGTACAGGACTGGGCCAGATGGATGTTTTGTTTTGCTTTTGTTTTTAATTCTTCACTTATTCATGGAGTACCACCAGCGACAATTACATTAATTACAGCTTAGACGTTCTTTTTGTTCTCAGTGGAAGGGCTGTTGTATTTTGTTTGGATAGGAAAGAAACTTGGTAATTGAAGTGGGAAACTAAATTTTTTTTTTAAGATTTTATTTATTTATTTATTTGACAGAGAGAGAGACAAAGCGAGAGAAGGAACACAAGCAGAGGGAGTGGAAGAGGGAGAAGCAGGCTTCCTGCTGAGCAGGGAGCCCGACGCGGGGCTCGATCCCAGGACCCTGAGATCATGACCTGAGCAGAAGGCAGAGGCTTAACGACCGAGCCACCCAGGTGCCCCCTAAATTTGGTTTTTAAAAGCTTTATTGGGGGGTGCCTGGGTGGCTTGGTCGTTAAGTGTCTGCCTTCAGCTCAGGTCATGATCCCAGGGTCCTCGGATCAAGCCCTATATCGAGCTCCCTGCTCAGCAGGAAGCCTGCTTCTCCCTCTCCCACTCCCCCCCGCTTGTGTTCCCTCTCTTGCTGTCTCTCTCTCTGTCAAATAAATAAATAAAATCTTTAAAAATAAATTTAAAAAATTAAAGCTTTATTGTTTTGAGATTTAAAAATTAACCTTTTAATGCTGACATTGTGGTTAAAAGAAGAAAGGGTGGGGGAAGGGTTTGAGACTTTTTTTAGGGCAGTTTGGAGAAGACATGTTTCCATGTGTCCTAAATCATCTTCTCTACCTACTTAGAAACACTTGGCAGTCTTTTGAGTGAGACCCCAAACTGAGACCCTGACCTTGCTTTGGCTTACTTGCCTTTCTACCACAGAATCAAGGAAAACTCTGACAAAGTTGTTTCTTAAACTTTTTATGTTTGACTGCCTTGGTGTGGTAGATAGAATTTCTGTGCTGGGGGTAGGTTCTAAGACCCCTGCCCAAAACTCTTGCCAAAACAGAAAGGACCACACCCACCTGTCTTCTAAGAGTTTCCCCCTCGGCACTCATCTCCTATGCCTAAATTTGGTCCCACCATCCCTTGTTCTGGGTCTATAGACTGTAGGACCGCAGGGCACTGAGAAAAGAAAGATTCCCGGAGGAGGTCCCTGCACATGACTGAAAAGAGAGAAAAGAGCACACACCCTCACTTCACACTGGGGTGTGCCTGCTGAAACAAGCGGTTTTTGGTGGAAGAGGAAAAGGAAAGAATGTATAAGGTGTGGTTAGATTTATAGCCAAGAAGTAAGGGTTGGGTGGGGGAGGGTGTCACAACAGAATGTTGACCCATCCCACACAACCGTAATTTCTCCCCTCTTTCAAAAACTTGCCAACGTTCATCGCCACCCTCGGTAAATAAGGTGGGGCCACTTGGGAAGGCTTGTATTCCTTAACAGCATGACTTCCAGAGCCAGATGTCACAGATGAGGCCAACCAGGGGCTAGGGTAGGGGCCTCCCAGCCGGTGTGCTAAGACTGGCTGCTGGGTCTTGGGAGCACATCTGTGTTTTTCCAGATGACTTCAGAGTTTCGCTGAGTCCTTCAATATACTTTTGTTCACATTCACTGTCTTTTGATTTATGATTTGAGTCTGTTTCTTGAATTTACAGATTGAAAATTCATATCACAAAGATATAAAGGTAACAAATGCCACTCTGGGGCTGATCCGTACACTTATTCTTTTTTTCCCCCCCCACAATTTTTAATAGGATTGGGTTTTTTTTCTTAGTATTTAAAGCAACTTGAAAACACTTATGGTTTTAGGTGAATTTGCTGTAGGTAAATGTATGACTTTATTTTATGGAGAAAATAGATCATGAAAATAGTCTATGAAAATCCCCCCCCCTTTTTTCCTACATTTACGAAAAATAAAAAGAATATCAGTGATACCTCATTAGTAGTAATATAGCCATTAAAAGTCATTTCCAGGGGTGCCTGGGTGGCTCTGTTGTTAAGCGGCTGCCTTCAGCTCAGGTCATGATCCCAGGGTCCTGGGATCGAGCCCCATATCGGGCTCCCTGCTCCGCGGGGAGCCTGCTTCTCCCTCTCCCACTCCCCCTGCTTGTGTTCCTTCTCTCGCTCTGTCTCTCTCTGTCAAATAAATAAATAAAATCTTTAAAAAAAAAAAGTCATTTCCATTTTCTATCTCTTGCTCTTCAGAAACTTATTAGGACTTCTTTTCCTCTCCGTTTCAGTATGGTACATGTAAAATCATTCTTTTCTGTTGCAGAAAGGGGCTCTTTAATGTTGGATAAAGGGAGTGTTTGATGTTGTTTTCTAAAGAAACATTTGAAAGACTATATTCCTTTGCATATTTGTGTGTTCCATTTTATTTTATTTTATTTATTTATTTATTTTTAAAGATTTTATTTATTTATTTGACAGAGAGAGACACAGTGAGAGAGGGAACACAAGCAGGGGAAGTGAGAGAGGGAGAAGCAGGCTTCCCGCGGAGCAGGGAACCCCATGCGGGGCTTGATCCCAGGACCCCGGGTTTACGACCTGAGCCAAAGGCAGACACTTAACGACTGAGCCACCCAGGCGCCCCTGTGTGTTCCATTTTAATGTCACTAAAGTGTTCTGGTTTTCTCAAAAGAAGGACATCACCTGAAATACACATTTACTATAAAAAGAATAAATTGCTAACATTGATTTTTTTTTTTTTTTTTTTGAGACCCATGTTCAGGGAAGCCCAGTAGAAGATTATATTGAGTCATTTGGCCCTAAAAGCCTTGAGTTATAAAAAGAAAAACTAACAGGATCAGTAATATTTATGCATAGCACATTATCAGAGATGGCTGGCTGGAGCTGGAAATCGCATTAAGTATTTTATGCCATCAATCAGATAAATGACATCACAGGCAGAGCCTTCAGCTTCCAGTGACCTGCTCCCAGCAAGTCACTGACATCTGCATGTTAGGCCCACAATGCCCACCTATGTCATCATCTACAGCTTGTCCATCAGGCCAACTCACAGGTTAACTTCTTTGAATCAGCCTGCTGCTTGGGCGGGGGGTGGGGGGCACCTTTTCTTCCTAGTGTGGCTCGACCAACTGATCCCCTTCTCCCTACACCGTGGAGTCTCTTAACTCCTAAATGGCAAGGGGTTTTGTTTTTGTCTTTGTTCCTAAATAAGGGGTGGACGGAGGCAGCATAGAAATGGGTAGAGGTGGGGGACAGGAGATTCTAGCCAACTCTTTCTCCAAAGGGCCAAATATAAACATTTTAGACTTTAGGGTCTGTTGGAGCTACTCATTTCTGCGGTTGTAGCAGCCCTACAGGGTATGTGGATCAATGGGCTTGGCTGTGTTCTGATTAAATGTTATTTACAAAAAGTAGGCAAGGGGCCTTTGGCCTATTGCCCATAGTTTGCCAACCTCTGCATATTACAAAGTAACATATCCCTAAGAAACTGGCTCCGAGATTTTCCAGAAGAGAATTCCTTAAAATATTGTGAGCAGTAGAGCATAATTTCATAAATACATAGTGTCTCAGAGGAACCGAGCTTACTGCCCATTTTGATGTTAAGAGTTGGCATCAGGGGGCATCTGGCTGGCTCAGTCGGTAGAGCATGCAACTCCCCATCTCGGGTTCTTGAGTTCATGGCATCAAATATATTTTGCATCTCACACGTTCATTTCTTAAAAATTGCTGGTGAATGGAAAAAGAAGTGGCAGACCACCAGCGTCTGTTACAAAGCAAACGCCAACATCATGATTAAGCAGAGTGGGGCTGTGAGTGATCATTTTACAGATGCCCTCCGGGGACGTGGAGCCGAGAGCCGGGTGGGTACAGAGGGCCTCGTTTCCAGTCCGTGCGCGCTGCGTCAGACCCCGGGCCGGGGAGTCAGCCCTGGGATGTGGGAGAGCTGCTCGAGTTTCACATGTGTGTATTTTGTGGTCATCTGCTTAGAGTAAAAGTATTATTTTGTTGTAACAATTCTGATGATTAATTGTGATGGGTTTTTTTCTGTAGGAATTGGATAAACCTATAATAGAAATTCAAGTGCCTGTTGAGTAGAATTGGCCTTTTTACTGTTCCATGTGAACTATCTCTGACAGGTTGTCCCTGCAGAAGGACTGGTCTCTATATTAAAGAAGAGGAACGAGGGTGTAGGAGACCATCCTGCCCAGATGCAGCAGAAACCATCGAAACGAAGAGTGAGGTTCCAGGAGATTGATGATGACTTAGATCAAGGTAAAGCGCCCGAGGTGGGGGTCCGTCTAGCACCGAGCTGCTTCTGTGGATCGGCTGAGAGTGTGTTTGGTAATATAGCGTTTGTAAAAAGAAAGTGTACTTCGTTGCTTTATTATATTCTGTAAAGAAACACGTACAATCAAATGATCATCAGCAATTCTGTTATTCCTGAGCATTTGGTTCAAGTGAGCAAGTCGTAAACTTCAACTCCTGGCCTCCCTATCTTAACCGATGGTCTGCTCGGAGCTCATTTCAATTTCCTGTTTAATACTTTTTTTTTTTTAAGTGAGCCTGCTATTGTCTTTTTTTTTTTTTTTTTTAGTGACCATTAATACTCCTCCTTTGTAGGTCTGAGGAATATTTCTGGATTACAAGGGTATTCAGATATTCTCTCTGGTGATTTTTTTTTGAAGTATTTTTGCTTTTATTTTATTTATTTTTTAAAGATTTTATTTGAGATAGAGTGAGAGAGAGAGAGAGCACAAGCAGGGGGGCAGCAGGCAGAGGGAGAAGCAGACGCCCTGCTGAGCAGGGAGCCCAACAAGGAGCTCGATCCCAGGACCTCAGGATCATGACCTGAGTCACCCAGGCGCCCCCCTCCGGTGATTTCGTCGTGACTCTACAGGAGAAAGTGCCTCGCAGCACTGTAACACTGCTGCTCACCTTTGACCCCTCCCGCGTGTGCGCAGGCACGCACGCGTGCGGTGGTTGCTAGGGCTACCCGAGGCCTAGGTCAATAAGGGTGAGAAGAAATACAGCCAAGCGCTTTTCAGGGGGCTTCTCAAGTTTATAAAATAACAGCATTGCTAAAATAACAGAGTAAACACATACCTGTGCTTTCTAGGCACATAAAGTGGCAGCAGTAGAGGTCTCTAAATTTTTACAGAAGAAAGCTTCCAATTTATGGTTATAAAGGAGCCTTGGAAACGATCTGTTCCCATCCCTCCTTTTACCTCTGCACCAGGCTTCTCCAGAGAGAGTGCTTGGTTCTTTGCACGAATGGCACTGAATTGTTGCTTACCAAGAGGAGCCCTGGATGTACAGATGATGTTCCTACCTACTTGGTGGCCATCACGTCTTAGCCCGGTCACTTAGCTTCTGCTCAGCAGCCACCTGTGCCTCGAGGCCTCCTGGTTTAGCCACGAAGCTCTAAACAGTTTCAACACCTGTTGATAAAACAAACAAGACAAATGTTTAAAATAAACTGTGAAGAATGTTCACTTAGAAATATAGGATTATGAAGAAAAACATGGAAAACTACATGTACTAGATGGTTGACATAGATGGGGTGAGAGTGCATGATGCCAAAAAAACAGAAAAGAGGGTGAAAAAAGCTGAACTGACCAAAAAAAACAAAAAACAAAAAAACCCCAAGAACTACAGTAATGATATTATACTTATTCATTTGTAGAAAAATATATTTGCATGGATGCATATAAATTATCAAACCTATTGACTATTAAAATTTATTAAACTATAAATTTGTAAATCATAGGAAGTATAATTACATAATGCTATTTTTTAAGTTTTTTTTTAAGATTTTATTTATTAGAGAGATAGCAAGCACGCACACAAGCGGAAGGGGGGTAAGAGAGAGAGGGAGAAGCAGACTCCCCACTGAGCAGGGAGCCTGACTCTGCGCTTGATCCTAGGACCCTGGGATCATGACCTGAGCCGAAGGCAGACGTTTAACCAGCTAAACGTCTGTCTTCGGCTCAGGTCATGATCCCAGGGTCCTAGGATCGAGCCCCACATCGGGCTCCCTGCTCAGCGGAAAGCCTGCTTCTCCCTCTCCCACTCCCCCACTGCTTGTGTTACCTCTCTCACTGTGTCTCTCTCTGTCAAAAAAAAAAAAAAAAAAAAAAGTAAGAATCCTGAAAACTGTGTCTTTGATCTGGAAGGATACACACCAGAGTGTGTTTGCCTCTGGGGTGGGAGGAATATGCTTGAGTAGGAGAAAAACAGAGTCCCTTAGATTCTTAGATGTTTTTGTGTTTGAATTTTTACAGGAAGAATATATTCACATAATCCTGTAAAATCTTCCAAAAAAGTCTATTTTGTTTATATTATGTTTTATAAAATGTGGGGTTTTTTTATCATAAAAGTAATATATGTTAATCATGAAAAAACTCATGCAGTAATGGGGCACCTGGGTGGTGCAGTCCAACTCTTGGTTTCGGCTCAGGTCACAATCTCGGGGTTGTGAGATAGAGCCCCATGTCGGGCTCTGCATTCAGCAGGGAGTCTGCTTGGTATTCTCTCTCTCCCTCTGCCCCTCCCCCCCACCACATGTGCATGCTCTCTTTTATCGCTTTCTCCCACTCTCTAAAATAAATAATAAAATCTTAAAAAAAAAAGGGGGCGCCTGGGTGGCTCAGTCGTTAAGCGTCTGCCTTTGGCTCAGGTCATGATCCCAGGGTCCTGGAATTGAGCCCCGCATTGGGCTCCCTGCTCGGCGGGAAGCCTGCTTCTCCCTCTGCCACTCCCCCTGCTTGTGTTCCCTCTCTCGCTGTGTCTCTGTCTTCAAATAAATAAATAAATAATTTTTTTAAAAAAATCTTAAAAAAAAAAAAACCTCGCACAATAATGAAGTAAAACAGTGTCAAGTCTTCTGATCTTCCCTTGAGGGTTTCCCCCAAGTACTAATTGAAGTTTCTTACCATCTTTTCAGGACACATTGTGTATATATGTGTGCACATGTGTATAGACACACTGACACATACATGTTTTTTGTTTTAACACAAATGGGTTCATTATACTGTTATGTCACTTCTTTTTCATTTAACCATTGATCTTGGATGTCTTCCTATGAGAGAACATATTAAACTTACTTCATTCTATTAAACAATTGCATATTATTTCATTATATGAATGTCCCATGATTATTTAATTGTTCCATTATAACTGGAATAACTGAGTTATTCTCAACTTTATGCTCTAACAGACTTTGTCACAGTGAACATGCCCGTAAATATGCTAGTTTGTGATGTGCTAATCTGTAGGCTGATTCCCAGAAGTGAATTTGTTGGACTAAGTGATAGGGTCCAGCTGCCCTGAGGCAGTCCTGGTTTACACCTGTTGTCTCATCTTTGTCCCCCCACACTCCCTCGCTGTCAAACATGTCCCAGTCAGGAGGATAAATTTTTTTTTTTAAGATTTTATTTATTTGACAGAGACACAGTGAGAGAGGGAACACAAGCAGGGGGAGTGGGAGAGGGAGAAGCAGGCTTCCCGCTGAGCACGGAGCCCGTTGTGGGGCTCGATCCCAGGACCCTAGGATCATGACCCTGAGCTGAAGGCAGATGCTTAACGACTGAGCCACCCAGGTGCCCAGGAGGATAAATTAATTTAAAGTTTTAATAGATACTGCCAGATCACCTTCCAAGAAGGGTCTGGTAGTTTCTCATCGTGCTGATCATAAAACTTTTCAGTCTTTTTCCAAATTTAAAAAATTTTTAATTATGAATGATCATTAAGGCTTTCCAACCAAAGAATAGCTATTTTCTTAATATAGAGAGACCGATAAGGACATTTTTATTAAAAACAGGCCTGCTTGTTATTAAGCAAAATAAAAAGAAATCACTGTACTAGCTAGACCATTGCTGTTCCACTAAATGGTAAGAATAAAATTGAGTAATGGCACCTGGGTGGCTCAGTGGGTTAAGTGTCTGCCTTTGGCTCAGATCATGATCCCAAGGGTCCTGAGATCGAATCCCACATCGGGCTCCTTGCTCAGTGGGGAGTCTGCTTCTCCCTCTGCCTGCCACTCCTCCTGCTTGCTTTCTCTCTTTCTCAAATAAATACAGTTAAAAAAAAAAATGAGGGGCACCTGGGTGGCTCAGTTGGTTAAGCAACTGCCTTCGGCTCGGGTCATGATCCTGGAGTCCCGGGATCAAGTCCCACGTCGGGCTCCCTGCTCAGCAGGGAGTCTGCTTCTCCCTCTGACCCTCTTCCCTCTCATGCTCTCTGTCTCTCATTCTCTCTCTCTCAAATAAAAAAAAAAAAAAAAAAACGAGTAAAATCAAGTGAGATGCAAAAGTGATCCCACCCAAAGACAATTTTTTATTGTTTAATATCAAATTGACCTTGCTTCAAGGTGAGCTCCTGATGTGAACTCCAAAGATATTGTAATATTGAGATTGTAATTTGTACCCTAAAATAAGGCTATGAGCACATCAGAAAAGTACTGCCCTTCTTTTCTTTTTTAATGGAAGCAATTATATTCATTGTATAAATGAGCTAGTTTTCATTTTAGCATTGACAGGCTCCACAGATGTATGTGTCTGTGGTGACTGACAGGTGTTTATCTGGTGACTGACAGGTGTATGTCTGTGGTGACTAGCAGGTGTGTCTGTGGGAACTGACAGGTGTGTGTCTGTGGTGACTAACAGGTATGTGTAGTGACTGACAGGTGTATGTCTGAGGTGACTGACAGGTGTATGTCTGTGGTGACTGACAGGTGTGTGTCGTGACTGACAGGTGTATGTCTATGGTGACTGACAGGTGTGTGTGGTGACTGACAGGTGTGTGTCTGTGGTGACTGACAGGTGGGTCCCACGCAGTCCTCACATGCACTAGCTTTCTGTCAGTGACTCCAGCCCCTGGAGGACTCAGGTTAACTAGAAATGTCTACTTACCGTGACCAGTGAGAAGACAGCAGACACTGGGATTTCCATTTTGCACCTATTTAACCTTACTCTGTTCTCATATTTGCAGATGAAGTTGGAGGTGGTTCCTGTATTTTACTGGTCTTGCTGTGCATAGCAACGGTTTTCCTGAGTGTCGGAGGAACCGCATTGTACTGCACTTTTGGCGACATGGAGTCGCCCGTTTGTACAGACTTTGCGGATAACATGGACTTCTATTACACTAAGTTACTGCAGGGAATGGCGGAACTGAAACACTGGGTCTACCTCTCCTAGCAGCACTCAAGAGGCACAGGCATGCTGGCAGTGAGAATCAAAGAGTGAAACTTTCTAAACGGCTTTTATTTTCAGAGTTCTGTAACATGCATCCCCTCCCCCCAGCGAGGAGCCCTGGACTTCCAGAAATGGCAGCTTGAAATGGTAATCCAGAGGAGCTCTCAGAATAACCCTGAGCATTGTGGATGGAAGGAACGGTCTTTGGAGAGCACATCCACCCACTCCATGCTACTTCCTAGGGGAGCGAGCTACGCCCAGCAGAATCTCAAGGGCATTGTTGGAGTTCCACCATTTTTAGCTGCCTTGTCAAGCTAATGGTTAAAGGACACTTGGTTTACATTTGTTGGTCCAAAGACATTGCTTCCAGCCATCATGCAATAAGTTTGTGTATAATCAAAAGGAGTACCTTACGGTTTCATTGTCTTTTTTTAGTTAACCTTGGGAACTGTGTAATTTAGGCTTTGTGCATTATTTCCAGATTCTGTTCTTCATCTGTGAAATGATTGTGTGTGTGTGTATGTGCGTGTGCGCACACGCGTGCATGCATGCATGTCTGTTTCAGATGGTTATCATAAGCAAATACCCGACCCAGGGTAACAAAGATGATCTTTATTTGAACCTGACTATAAATGTGTGGGCACAAATAGAAGGCTTAACTGTGGAACAGATGAGTGGTAGAAATCTCGGCCCTGAAATCAGACACTGTGATAGATCTGTGACAATTAATTTGATTAACTAGCCAGAAATTAATCACAGGCCTAGAGGTAAAGAGGAAAAACTAAAGAGCTCCCTCTAAGTCTCAGGCACCCAGCTTCATCATGGATTCAGTGCTTGCTGAGGAATGTTGAGTGCTGGACTCACTTCTCAGTAGGTGAGCACGTTACTAGGTTCTGAGAATCTAAGAACCAGAATACAAAAATCAAGAAGATAACAGTTCCTGCTCTAGATGTTTTAATTCTGGTCTTATGTAAAATAAACTCCTACTTTGGCAAATGAAATTAAATCACGATATATAATTCAGTATTAAAAATCACACATTCAGATGTTTGAATGTGCATTCATATCATGGGCTTGATTTAGACCTCTTATGGGGCTGTTCAGCGAAAATTCAATCATATCTTAAATAGGTACGTGTGTGATTTTTGTTTCAATCTGTCAGTTTGATGGCATTTCCTTTTCTAAGGTACAGTGGTCTAACATTTAGAAAACCTTGCTTTGGCTTTTTATAGCATAGGCAGCCTTTTAACAGAGACAGAACACATGAATTCTAGTTTTTTAGCAAGTGACCATTATTTCATGTTTTTTGTTAGGATCGTTTGAAAGAAAAAGGGAGAAATTACTTTCTAGTTGTTACTGGCTGGTACAGTACTTCCTGTGTGTTTCTGCTTATTTATTTAGATTATATGAATTTTAAAGGGCTTTTTGTATAAGTTGGTAGTCTGTTGTTGAGCATGCGTTCGGTTATCCCAATGCTACATATTGAATTGCTATGTACTTAGTGTTTTGATTTTCTATAATTTCAGTTCAGTATATTTTTAGGTTGGTTAATTTTTAAGTTGATGTTTTATTTTCACTTATAATACTGTTTGACTTGTCTCTATCATGTCACCATAAACTGTAATATTTTCAAGAATTATAGATCAAAATATTTATTTAGAAGTGTACAAGAGAGTGAAATTTAGATTCCTTATACTTAAGGCTGATTTTATTAGAGGATTATTTTAATGTTCTATTATAAATTTTAAGAATTTGTATTCAGATGGTATGTAAACTATGTAAAATGTTGATGGTACTATCTCACGTGGTTCTAGAAAAGATATTCTACCCAAATCCGCTGTGAGGGGCATCCCCATCAGGGACAAACCTCTTCTGTTTAACCCTCGTGATTTCTAGTTACAGGAATTTGGTGGTGGGGATTTCTGCCAGTTTTATGTCAAGATAAATGAGAATTTCCCTCCTGTTCACCTCTTTTAGGTCACTATCGAAGTCCTAAATACCATAGCATCACATTTGCTGAAACTGAAGATCTCACACTGGGGCACAAGGACTGAGACAGAATATGGGGTTCTCAGGGGCCCAGGGAGTGTCAGACAAACCGTGTGTGTCCTCACTGCTTCCCAGGGAATGTGAGGTGAGCTCAGGAGCATATTGATATCTTGACTTGAAATAAGCATGAAATCTCAACTAGAAAAATTAGGGCAACTTTAAAAAATGAAATAGTCATTTATTGCATGAATTGGAGTAACTTCATCTGGTGATAAAAAAAAATTATCTCACGCGTAAAAAATTCATTCCAGTTTTACTACAATGTCATTTTTTCTGCCATTTGAAAGTACTGACAACTCTTTGTAATTAATCTTCCCTAAGAACTGTATTTGAGGGTAACAGATCAAGCTTGTAATTTAAAATGACACCAACACAGCGTCTCAGAGAGTTTATTTGAACCCTGGGAGAAAAACTGCTTTAAAGCGACAGTGTGAAATGCTTTGAGAGGTTGGTCTGGCCCCACAAGCAGACGGCCGTCTATTTTGGGAAGTCTAAGAGGTCCCTACGTGAAAGCTCTTCTGGTTCTAAAAGCCCTCCCCTATCTGCCTGACACAGTAACTGAAATTTACTCTAAAAACTCATTCCTTCGGATTTAAAAATCAAAATCCACTGGGCAGTGACTGTGTATTATAGAGGATTTGAAATTTGAAAGCAGGCCTTGTTTTGAAAGGACAGGTGTGAATTGGGGCATGCTGGGGCAGCGGTGCAGAGGGGGCAGGAATTGAGAAGCGAACAAGGGAAGGTGGGGAAAGAACAAAGAAATCCTTTGGCTGTTAACCCGCTTTGCTGAGAGGCTGGCCCGGTTCAAGGAGAGACTGATTTTTGTCTTCCCACTGACGTGACCTGCCTAACTCTTGAGGATTTCTGTGGGTTTAAGTAGTATTAATGCACCCTTGTATACTTCCCCGTGCAGTGTATATAGTGTTTTCACATGTATTCATGTGATGGTTACATCATGAAACACACATCGCTCAGTGCAGGTTTGTATCTCCCCAATCCCGTCTGCTTTCCATACTGCCACGTTATCTCCACCCTCAAAAAGAATGAGAGTGATCTAGGGTTGACGGCGCAAATTCTAGTGCCATCTGCTGTTTTAACAGCCTCAAAGATCGACATTTATCAAGCCTCGTGCACTAGCCCTGTAAAAGCTACGGTAAATTAAAAATGTCCTGAAGGATTCTAGGACAGTTTAACTCTCTCTGAGTTTAGGGTGCTGAGAGAAAAGGTATCTCTTCTCCCTGGTTCTAACGGGAGTAACTGCTAAACTCAATTTTTTGCCTGTTGCTCTGAGATCAGGGCAGAACCACGAGCAGTGTGTCACTGTCTTGCACCTTGACAAATGTATGTATGCCTGCCATGTGCTTAGAGCTGGGTGCTGGAGCTCCAGGAACAAGAAATCATAGCAGCTTAAAGAAGTTAGTGTCTGGTGAGATACATGCATTTGTGAAGGAGGAATCAAAATGAAGAAATTGAGAGTCCTGCTACCCGTGGGAGTAGAAAATTGAGTTCATTCTCTCCTACCAGGTGTCATGCACTATAAGGAACAAAAGTAAAATTCTAGGGGCTCTTGGGTGGCTCAGTCGGTTAAGCACCTGCCTTCAGCTCATGTCATGATCCTGGGGTCCTGGGATCAAGTCCAACATCGGGCTCCCTGCTCAGCGGGGAGTCTGCCTCTCACTCTCTCTGTCTCTCTCTCTCCCTTTCCCCATCACTCGTCCTCTCTCTCTCTCTCAAATAAATAAATAAATAAAAATCTTTAAAAATAAAATAGAATAAAAATTATGATTTTTTTTTAAAGTAAAATTCTATCTAGGCTTCCTGCATAGCAGCATGATAGACAGGAATCTTTTCTCACAACCTAAGTTCTGGTAATTATTACTTTTCACTTATAGTTAGTGTTTGTGGCATTAATAGCCGGTGGGCTTTCCAGCAGTAGAAAGCTTCTCCCTAAGAGCCTTCTTCAAAACTGAAAGCCTGAATAGCACAAGTGAGAACCTCACAAAACTCCAGGTCCAGAAGCTTCCTCAGTAAATTCTATCAATCATTTAAGTGAGAAATCATATCCATCCTATAAAACACCTCAGAAAGGAGAGTGTTTCATGGGACAAGATTACTCTGAGACCAAAACCAGACAAGACAATAAGATAGCTAAAGACCAGTATCATTCGTGAACTTAGACACAAAATCCCTAACAAATACTAGTTGATCCAATCTAACAATATACACAAGAGGTAATACAGCATCACGGCCAACTGAGATTAATCCTGGGAGTACAATGTTGTTTTCACATTAAAAAATTACTCAATATAATTCACCGTTTTAACAAACAAAGGAAAACCGTACTACCATACCAATAAGTGCATGCGATTCATACACCATTCATGATAAAAACTCTGAGCAAACTAGGACTTCCCTAACCTGATCAAGGGCATTTCCAAAAAACCCGCAGCTAATACCAAATACCTAGTTGAAAAGGACAAATGCTTTTCTTTCTTTTCTTTTTTTTTTTTTTAAGATTTTTATTTATTTATTTGACAGAGAGAGACCGCGAGAGAGGGAATACAAGCAGGGGGAGGGAGTAGGAGAGGGAGAAGCAGGCTTCCCGCGGAGCAGGGAACCTGATGTGGGGCTCGATCCCAGGACCCTGAGATCATGACCTGAGCCGAAGGCAGACGTTTAATGACTGAGCCACTCAGGCGCCCCGACAAATGCTTTTCTTCCTCAGGTCCACAACAAGGCAAAAATGTTCATTCTGACCACTTTTGTTCAGTGTTGTACGGGATGACCTACTACGACAAGGCAAGAAATAAAAGGCATACCGACTAAAAAGGATAAAATAAAACTTTTTGCCAATGACATGATTGTTTGTCAAGAAAACCCTAAGGAATCTGTAGAATGCTATTAGAATACGTGAGTATAGCGAAGTCATAGAATGCAAGGTCAATATACAAAAAAGTCAATAGTATTTCTGGGTACCAGCAATGAACCATTGGAACATGAAATTAAAAATCATGAATAAAAGAATCAAAATTCATATCACTTACAATAGCACCCAAAACATGAAAGATTCTCAAATTTAACAAAATATGTGCAAAACCTGTGCAATGGAAACTGTAAACCATTGCTGAAAGGAGACCTAAATAAGTGAGGAAATACAATCTGCTTGTGGAGTAGAAGACCCTGTATCATGAAGATGTCAGTTCCCCCCAGATCTATCTGCAGACCTGACATCACCTCAAAGTCCCAGCAGTGTCTATAAGTGGACAGGCCAATTTTAAAATTCATGCAGAGATGCAGGTGACTTAGAAGATAGCCAATGAGGGCGCCTGGGTGGCACAGTCGACTGAGCGTCAGACTCTTGGTTTCGGCTCAGGTCGTGATCTCAGGGTCATGAGATCAGGCCCCACGATGGGCTCTGTGCTCTGTGCTCACTTGAGTCTGCCTGAGATTCTCTCCCTCTCCCTCTCCCTCTGCCCTTATCCCTCGAGTTCTCTCTCTCACTTTCAAATAAATAAATAAGTCTTTAAAAAAAAAAAAAGACTTATGAGAACAAAATGGCAAGACATACTTCTTGATTTCGAAACTGAGTGGCACAGTAACCAAATTGGTGTGGCACGAGGACAGTCCAGACGTGCATCTGCGTGTGCAAAGCAGGGGAATCGAAAGCTAAGCCTAGGAATATACCAAATTGAAAAGCCATCTTTTTTCACAAGCGGAGGAGATGAATAATTTAGTTTCGGCTAGGTACAGCCAGCAATCTTATATCTGGAACAGGGCCTGAATAAAATCAAGATGACCCAAGAGCAAAAACAAAATGGATATCATCGGCCATCTCTCCTCTCTGAAAAGCAGGAGTAAAAAACGCAATTCTGTAAGTGTGGGTGACTGAGTGTGATGGGCACTTAAGGACAAACAGCACACAAAGCCACACTTGGAAGATTTGTCACTTCAGGGGGAAGTGCTAAATTAATTTTTTGCATCACATTCTAAGCTTGGCTTAAATTCTTACTTTTCTAAAGATTACAAAGGGTTAAAATCCTACAGACGCAGGGTTTGGAGCACCACAAATGCCACCAAGTTCTGGCCATTCGCTGCCCCTTTGCAGACACATTGATCTCACAGCTGTATTGATGCCATGTTTTTGGTTTACAGACCCACAACATTGCAGATGCTTCGGGAATCCACAAAGGGCAGCTGAGAGATGCTCCCCAGAACTCCTTGGGTTTAATCCCCTCGCTTCTCTTGCCCTGATGAGCCTCTCCTCCGGTCCTTGGCATTGGTATCACACTGTGGTCCTGACAGGATTGACAGATTTAGCAAGAAAAATACAAGATGCCCGGTTAAATTTGAATTTCAGATAAACAAGTCCTTTTTCAGTATGTCTTACGCAATAACCGGGCATGCTGTATTTTATCTGGCACCCATAGGCGCTGAGTGTATACATGGGGTCTGTCAGGGAAGCGCTCTGCCTTCCTACCGGGCTCCCCCAGGGTCCCTCACACAAGCATAGGATGGCGAACCACCAGATGTCCCAGGGTGGAGACCTTGCAGAAATGGAGTAACCGCCCCTGCTGTCTTGTTCGTATGCAAGACGCAGGGTACAAAGTGATAGGTAAAAAAAGAGCAAAAGGAGGATGCAGTAGCAATCCCAGGAAAAATGCCCTGTAGATATTCCCAACTTCTTGTTTATTTTTATTTTTTTAAGATTTTATTTATTTGACAGAGAGAGACAGAGAGAAGGAACACAAGCAAGAACACAAGTGGGAGTGGGAGAAGTAGGCTTCCCGCGGAGCAGGGAGCCCAATGCAGGGCTCGATCCCAGGACTCTGGGATCATGACTGAGCCACCCAGGCACCCCCCAACTTCTTGTTTAGAAGTAGAAACTCTTTCCTTCGCTCTGCTGATCTTGACCATAAGGAAGTCACTGAAGCTGCTTGGATTCCAGCTTCATTTCTGACACCAGAGAGCAAATGAGTCAGTGTTGACACAGCCAGGTAATGCTCACGCACAAGATCTGTTGCAAAGCTGGTCTCTCTGGATTCGCAGGGCATAGACCAATTTGCGGTCACTTCTTTTAAGGAGCACTTGTGATAAAGGATAGTCCCCAGAGCCAGGCCCTCTGGATCTGGAATGTGTGCAGTGTAGGTCTTGGAGACTCTACTGTAGAAGCTGTGCTGTTTGTGGGACTCCAGCCTGAGCATTGGCATTGGCATTGACATGGATCCCTGATGCCTGGTAGACTTCTGCTCCTTCCCATTGCCAGGACTGGACATAGACTCTGTACCCCAAATTCAAATGATCTGTTTGGGGCAGATACCATTTACTAGAACTCCTGATTTTATATTGTTTTGGAGACTAAACACTCTCCAAAGAACTCATTCCTGTCCAGTTCACAATCCTCCCTTATGTTCAGGTTCTCAGAAAAGCAACAGGCTAGGGCACAATTCCCCCAATCCAATCACCTGTGGCCAGGGCTATAGGGTGACGAAACATAAAACACAGCAACTTGTTGAGAAGGAACCACCTGTGGTGGCCTTTTCTTCGAGAGGAGCTTTGGGTACAGTGGAAGCTTCCAAGTCTATGGATCCATTTATATATATATATTTATATATTATATATATATATATTTATATCCATTTATATATTCCACCTCTTACTTCCATGATCAGCTTCAAAGGACCCCTGTCCAACCTCATCCAACTCTTGCAACCCAACAAATACAGACATCCACGTTGTCTTTTCCCAGTGATGGAAAGTAGAATGTTTTGGACATTTTAAAGTTTGATGTTATTTTAGAAATTACATAGGTAAGGAAACTGATGTCCAGGCTGAACATCCAGTTACTGTGATCTTATTTATCATCGAGATTCCAACTCTAGTGACCACCTCCCTTCTTTGGTTCTTCTGTACCACCAAACGATCCTGTATCCTGAGTCTCTTCTCCAGGGTTGACCAACTACTCTTCCTATCCCAACAATTTAGTTTTTCCAATGGAGAAAAAAATTGAAACGGGAAAAAAAGCAGATTGCCTCTATTTACAGTCACTTTTGGACCAAGTTCCTATCCACACCAGAAGTGTAGGCAAGGACACTTTTCTTCTTTGTTTAGTTTGTATGGATCCTGTCAACCCCTAATCTTGTACTCGGAAAATCAGAACCAGGGGATGTCGTCATTCCAATGAATGATGTGAGCCTTCTCTGCTCCCTGAGTGCATCTCTCCTTCCTGACCCTTGATCCAAAGCAGTTAAGAAAAACAATAAAATCACAAAACCTCACTTTTAATCAATGCATTCCGGCCAGAGGGAGGGAGAGCGGGTTGTCCTTACAGAATATCTATAATTAGATTGGGTTTGGAACTTGGACTGCTGCATAGTTTTAAATCACCATCTCAAAACTTCCAAAGGAGCTAGAGGGATCTAAAAGCTCTGAACAGAATTGGGAGTGAAATCAAGGCATTTTGAACTAGTGACCTTATTGGAACACCTTATAAGTAGGCACATGAGTAGTTAAGTCTTGCACAAATTGGAGGCACTTCCCCCTGAAGTGACAAATCTTCCAAGTGTGGCTTTGTGTGCTGTTTGTCCTTAAGTGCCCATCACACTCAGTCACCCACACTTACAGAATTGCGTTTTTTACTCCTGCTTTTCAGAGAGGAGAGATGGCCGATGATATCCATTTTGTTTTTGCTCTTGGGTCATCTTGATTTTATTCAGGCCCTGTTCCAGATATAAGATTGCTGGCTGTACCTAGCCGAAACTAAATTATTCATCTCCTCCGCTTGTGAAAAAAGATGGCTTTTCAATTTGGTATATTCCTAGGCTTAGCTTTCGATTCCCCTGCTTTGCACCAATGACTGTTAGCCCCTCTGCCTTCTTGTTTTCCCTCGGTGAGACCAGCTTCTCATGACGAGGCATTTAGCCTTCTCTATCTGACCTTCCCTTCAGGACAGCAAACCCCATTTTCTGTTAAAAATGATTACTCATAAATAGAAGTGCATTAGTATTAGCTCTGGCCAGAATCCATCTGGTCTCTTCCCTTCTGTGCAGAATGATAAATTGGCAAAAGGGCAGGAAGAGAAGGGTCAGGGAGCAGACTAGGCTGGTCCCTGTAGAGACACAGCCCGTGTGCACAGATGTCAAGCTCCTTGTGCAGAGTGAGCTTTTTTGTGTCCTAGGAAGTACCCTCCCCAGCTCCTTGGCCACTGCAGATTTTAATATAGGCCACAGGAAATGTCACGTATGCCTACACATCTGCAAAGCATCCTGGATTTGTCAGAGGAAAAAGCAAGTAGGAATAAAGGGGAAAGCAATAAAAGATAATAGATTTTTAGAAATCACGCATATTGATGAGTGCCTGTGTGTGTGTGTAAATCCCGCACCCCCCCAACCCCCTGCCATTTAGCTAGTTACTACTCAGTCTAGCAAGGTATGAACACTTAAAGGATCAATAATTTATATTTTTAATTTTTAAAAAAATTTTATTTATTTTAGTGAGAGATCGAGAGAAATTGAGAGAACGAGTGGGGGGAGGACAGGGAGAGAAGCAGACTCCCCACTGAACAGGGAGCCCAATGTGGGACTCGATCCCAGGACCCTTAACCAACTGAGCCACCCAGGGGCCCAAGGATCAATAATTTAAATAACAGTAAATGCTAATGGAAAATGCTGAAATGGTAACAGTACAAAAGCCACAAAACACAGGCCTGAGAGAGGTCAGGGTCTGGGGGAGATGAGGGAAATCTGTCTGCAAAAGCCTTCCTAGGGACAGTGCTCATATCGCAAACAGCCCTCGACCCAGCATGTGCACTTCTCTTCCCCGCAGGCTCAGAGACAATTCTCCTGGGGTACTTTCTACAGCAACCTTTCTGTGACCTCATGGGCTCAGTGGTGTCTTAGCTACAAGAGTGCAATGCACAGTCAGCCACCATCTTAGTCCTAGGCTGGTTTATGGGACACAAGCCCTTCCTTATCCTTCTCTCCTGAACTTCCAGGTCCCATTTGTAATGGACTTGCTTTTTCCCTACATTATTTTCAGTAGGATTTTTTAGTTCTTCTGTGGAATACTATGGTAAAAACGAAAGGAAGAATTTTCTTATTCCAAAAAGAACAAACTGGGACAAGTCAGATGCCTTCCAAGATCTTAATGAGAGATTCCTGGATGCCTTTCTGAGACCTCAGCTCTTGCCTCGCACAGTTACAGGGAGGGATGTTCCGCGGGTACTCCGAGATGAGCCAAAGACCCCTCGAAAGCACATGGCCGGCTGGAGGAGGGGCTGGGAGTTGGGGCTGGAAGGGCACAGAGCCTGTCTTCAACAACGACTGCTCATTTCCTAAAAGCCAGATAAGCCAATGGGAAGCCAGGCACTGGAGAGTGGGTTTTTTGCCCTCCTTGGCAATGTTTCTAAAATCTGGAGATGGTGATGAAGAGTGATGCGCATTGTTTTTCATATGTTCTAATGAGTTGTCAACAGAACTATTGACGGGCCATCTTAATGCTGGCCATCTTTCCTGCGGTCACTGAGCCGCCTTGGGTGACTGTGGCTAATCACTGGGGGCGAGCTGGGCACTTGTACTTGAACTGGTACAGGTGTCTTCGAGCCGGCCTTCCTCACGTGAAGGAACCTGGGGGGTGGGTGGGGCTGACACCGCGGCAGGTGCCCTCTGGGGCTGGGAGGGACTGGCACCTCCACAGCTTCCAAGGCGGACCCGGCACTGGAGGGATGGGAAGCTGGGGAGAATCTAGGGACAGGCTGGGAACGGGCTCTGAACATTTTCACCCGGAGGCCGGGAAGAGCCTGGTTGCCCCTGAAGGGGTCCCTGCCAATCAGCGCCAGGCGCTCCCATCTCCACCAATCAGAACTTGCACCACCACATCCTCCCGCCAATCAGAACCAAGCAGGGCAAACTAGCGTTTACATTAAAGAGAGTTTTGTGGGTTTTTTTGAAGATTTTATTTATTTATTTATTTATTTATTTATTTATTTATTTATTTATTTGAGAGAGAGAGAGAGAGAGAGAAACCGTGTGAGAGGGGAGAGGGTCAGAGGGAGAAGCAGGCTCCCCGCTGAGCGGGGAGCCCGATGTGGGACTCGATCCCAGGACCCTGGGATCATGACCTGAGCAGAAGGCAGTCGCTTAACCAACTGAGCCACCCAGGCACCCGAGAGTTTTGTTTTTTTTAAAGGTCCGTTGGTGAGTCTGGAAAACAAAGTGCAGGGTAGGAGAGAGAGGCACCCTTCCCCTCCTTCAGATACGGCTTCAAGCACCCGTTTCAGGAAGCCCCAGGTTCTCCCTCTTTGCCTCCTCAGGACGTTGCGATCTGGACCACATGTTCAAATGTCCTATTCCCCTTGTTTTCTCCTTCCAGCCCTTGGGTTGATGCTATTTGGGAGTGTGTGGTTTGCCTGCAATCCTACTCCTGCAGGAACATTGTCCTTCAGATTCCCCCTGCTCCCATAAAGCCAGATTAATGCAGGGCCCTCCAGACGGCTGACCACACCATTGGTCAGTAAGGGTCTAAAATAGCACAAAAATAAACTGAGGGGGCGCCTGGGTGGCTCCGGCGGTTAAGTGTCTGCCTTTGGCTCAGGTCATAATCTCAAGGTCCTAGGATCGAGTCCCACATCAAGCTCTTTGCTCCTTGGGGAGCCCGCTTCTCCCTCTGCCTGCCGCTCCCCCTGCTTGTGTTCTCTCTCTCTCTCTGACAAATAGAATATTTTTAATTAATGTTTATTCTAAGAAAATAAGTCATACAGCTGCTTTGGTTTCCAGGACTTCTGTGCAGGAAGAGATTTACACATGTGAAAAAGCAGTAGGATTCTAATGGATGGCCATCAAAAGCCAATAGTGATAATGGACTCTATGTGCTAATGACATGATTCAGGCTGCATTAACAAACATTTGCTGAATAAAACCAGGATTGTATGGTGAACACAGGGAGGTGCTATCAGAGTCCCCTTGGAGGAAAGACCTGGTGTTGCCGCCACGTGGGGCTGGAGTGCTAAAGTGACACAACTTGGTGACCTGGCTCCAGCTCCAGTTGGGCTGTGATGACTTCTAGGGACGGTCCCTCAAGATAGCTCTATGAGTCTGTTTCAGAAATAAGCTCTGTGGCAAGCTCACCTTTTTCCTCAATAAAAGATTCCAGGGACACCCGGATGACTCAGTCAGTTGCGCTTCCAACTCTTGATTTTGGCTCAGGCCATGATCTCGGGGTCATGAGATCGAGCCCTAAGATGGGCTCTGCACTCAGTGCGGAGTCTGCTTGAGATTCTTTCCCTCTCTCTCTGCCCCTCCCCATGATCATGCTCTCCCTTTCTCTCTAAAATAAACAAATAAAATCTAAAAAAAAAAAAAAAAAACCCACCAAAGACTAGATGGGCCTTGACTGAGCACTTGCTCTTCTGCCTACTGATTAGAGGCTTCAGGGACTGCCTCAGCCTTCTGAGAGCTGCCTCTCCAAGACCACACCCCGACTCAAGTGGCCCACATTCAGTGATGGATCAAAGCCACCTCAGGCCAAAGCAGGACAACTTGGGAAAGTGTCTAGCTCCAGAGATCCCTGCAGGTTGGCCAGGGCCATCCCTACTGGAGCTCCACTTCTTCTGCCCACTCCGGCTTTGGTCCCCTTTCTTCCACAGATCTTGATCTTAAGGACCCTCCTCATAAACATCCTGCCTGCTAACCAGCATGCCAGAGTCTGCGTCCCGGGGAACCCAGCCTGCAAAGACATTGTGCCAAATTCTCTGCTCCATGCCAGCTCTATTCTTACAGAGCGGCCTTCAGAATTTGGACAAAGATTTTGTTCAATCTACAAAGCTTTCTACCAGCCAAAGCTGCCTGAAATGAAAGATGCACCCCATAAAGATGAGATCTTCAAAGGGGAGATGTTCAGAGAAAAATGTGATTGGAAAGATAAGGGCTAGGTGAAGGAGTGAAACCAAGAAGACTAAGGGCGGACGGGGCCCCTGGGTGGTTCAATCAGCTAAGTGTCCAACTCTTGGTTTTGAGTCAGGTCCTGATCTCAGGGTCATGAGAACGAGCCCGGTGTGGGGCTCCATGATCATTGGAGAGTCTGCTGGTCCCTCTCCTTCCCTCTGCCCCTCCCCCACCCATGTGCATGTGTACGTGTACAGGCTCACTCTGTCTCTCAAATAAATAAAATCTTTTTTTTTAAAGATTTTATTTATTTATTCATGAGAGATAGAGAGAGAGAGGCAGAGGCAGAGGGAGAAGCAGGCTCCCTGTGGAGCAGGGAGCCCGATGCAGCACTCGATCCCAGGACCCTGGGATCATGACCTGAGCTGAAGGCGGACGCTTAACCGACTGAGCCACCCAGGCATCCCTCAAATAAATAAAATCTTAAAAAAAAAGAATACTAAGGGTGGATAGACTGGATGTCCTCCAGAATACCTTCCTACATCAAGACCTTAATATATGTAGTAGTTCACTAAAGCTGCCATAACAAAATACAGCAGACAGGGTACAAAACACAACAGAAATGCACCTTCTCACAGTTCTGGAAGCTCGAAGTCCAAGGTCAAAGTGTCAGCAGGGTTGGTTTCTTCTATGGCCTCTCTCCTTGGATGTGTTCTCCTCATCTCCAGATGGTCCTCCCTCTGGGTCTGGGTCCTAATCTCTTCTTTTAAGCACACCAATCACAGTGGGTTAGGGCCTAGCGGCATGACCTTGCTTTACCTTAATTACCTCTTTCAAGGCCCTATTTCCAAATACAGTCATATTCTGAGGTACTGAGGTAGCATATGAATTTGGATTGGGCCACAATTCAGCCGTAACAATATCCCAAGGTTGTACTGCATTCCAGATATGTACTACCTGCTAGCACACATTCAGCCCCATCCTACTATAAAAGACCGAAGTCAGTATTTAACTATATAAGACGAGGTTGACCAAAGTCATGTTTGAGAGAAATCCATCCTGTTGCAGAATTTTAACTGCTAAATAAGTAGTTAGTTGGTAGCCTTTTAAAAACAAAGCTGCCTTCCTTAGTAGCTATGAATATCATTATATCCACCCTACTTAATCCAGATAATCTGAATATCGGCCAGAGAACCCAGAACACACACACACACAAGTTTACACCAATGTATGTTTACACACAAACACAGACTCCATACCTAAAGAACAAGGGCCTTTCTAGAGATAATAGGATAACTGGATTTTTCTGGAGATAGTAACTAAGTACAGAAAGAAAAAGGCTACTATGATGGCTTTATCTCTCTATTTTTTTTAGAGAGAGCTATTTTTTTTAGAGAGAGAGTGAACAAATTTTTTTTTAAGGTTTTGAAAAAATTTATTTTTTAAAAGTTAACATGTGCATAAAAGGAAGCTGAAAAACACAAGAAGCAAAGAACAAAGTCATGCATAATCCCAAGCAGTTTACAGTTTGACTTCTAGGTCCCATGTGTGTATCCACTTAAGTAAGCATTTTAATGTGATTAAGATCGCACAGTTACATATCATGCTTTTTTACACACCATGAATATTAACCATTTCAAAGTCCCCAAACTATGAGTATTTTGATAACCAAGAATACACTACACCAACTCCATCTGAAAGGAAAAAAAAATGCAATCCTGCCTTTCTTGGCAACAAAAATTTCATAAAAGACAAAAATGGCAAAAGGCCTCTAGATGAAGATATTGGCAGAGTTACAATTAAAATACTGTACTCCCTAATGTTCAATTGAAACTGAGACATAAAGTAACAGAGTACACAATGTATAATGCTGAGAGAGAGAAATTTTTTTTTTTTGAGATTTTCTTTCTTTATTTGAGAGAGAGAGAAAGAGCATGAGAGGGGAGAGGGTCAGAGGGAGAAGCAGGCTTCCCGCTGAGCCGGAAGCCCGAAGTGGGACTTGATCCCAGGACTCTGGGTTCATGACCTGAGCCGAAGGCAGTCACTTAACCAACTGAGCCACCTAGGCGCTCTGAGAGAGAATCTTAAGGAGACTCCACACCCAGCTCAGAGCCTGATGTGGGGCTCAGGGCTCTATCTCAGGACCCCGAGATCATGACCTGAGCCAAAATCAAGAGTTGGTCACTCAACCTACTCAGCCACCCAGGAGGCTTGATGGCTTTATCTCTTGTATTCACTTAGTATTCATTTATTCATCCATTCAAACAATATTGATTGGGTTCCAACTAAAGCATGTGCTAAAGGATTTGGGAGAAACAACCTTGTAAAAACCCAAATCCCACAATGATGATGCCATAAAGCATGGGCTTTGTCATCACAAGGACTGGGCTCAAGACCCAGCTCCCTCCTGTGTCAGCTATGTTGACCTTGGGCAAGTCACTCACCCTCTCTGAGCCTCAGTCTCCTCATTTGTACAATAGGGACAATGATAACACCTTATCTGTTGGCATCCCTAAGTGGTGGCTGGGGAAGTTTTGCCCATCCTCCATAACTGCCATCAGTATCCTCCAAAGCACCTTGAATAAGTGTGAAATCTAACAAAACCAGCACCTTTACTTGGCACTTACATCTTCCTCTTCAGTGAGATGGCAGCCCAGGGCTGGATGGCTCAGTCGGTTGGACACTCTCTTGATTTCGGCTCAGGTCATGATCTCAGGCTCCTGGGATCGAGCCCTGCATTGGGCTGCATGCTTAGCGGGGAGTCTGCTGGAGTTTCTCCCTCTTCTCTCCCTCTGCCCTTCCCCCTGCTCTCTCTCTCTCTCTCCAGAATAAATAAATAAATCTTTTTTAAAAAAAGATGGCAGCCCTGAAGACCCTCCTATATTGAAATCTTTGAGTCACCAATTTGCCTTATGTGCTGCAAAAATTAAATGAGGTAATGCATGCAACATGTTTTCTCATGTAATTGGGCGATAAATGTTAGCCATTATTAAGGCATTTTGTGGTAAATACCATAAGGATGTGGTGACTGATTCATCCTGATTCCGTCTCAGGACACCCACCCTCCCCAACCCCAGGGCCAGACGAACCTCCACGAGGATTTGAAAGGATGGTTACATGGAAGTGTCATAAGGATCCAGGAGGAGAAAGTATCACTTTTAATTTTTTGAAGAATGAGGAATAGTTTTGCAGAGGAGATAAGATTTGTTGTGATCCCTGAAGGAGAGCAAATCCAAATGGAAAGAATGGCATAAATGAAGATATGTAGATGAGGAAGAGGAAGGCATGTTCCTATTCTAGGCGGTGCCCTCACTGGGAGAGAAAGTGGGACCTTTGCTGGGGTGCAGTGGGCATTAGGAGGGAATGCTGGTGCTAAAATCCAAAGTCTCCTTCTAGTCTGGAGAGGCTGAGGTTGGGATCAGTGGTCAGTGAGAAACTGCTGAGAAGTCTAAGCTGATAGGTGAGATGATCAGAAGTGCTTTGAAGAGGGGCGCCTGGGTGGCTCAGTTGTTTAAGTGTCTGCCTTTGGCTCAGGTTATGATCCCGGGGTCCTGGGATTGAGCCCTGTGTGGGGTTCCCTGGTTGGGGGTGGGGGGGTCCTGCTTCTCCCTCTCCCTCTGCCTCCCCTCCCCCCCCACTCCTGCACACCCTCTCTCTCAAATAAATATATATATATTTTAAAGAAGTGCTTCAAGGGGATGGCTCAGCGGACAGCCTTCAGGAACCACTGGGAGGGAAGCTGAATCGGAGCAGGGAGAGGTTAGGGGAAGGAGACCCATAGGAAGGAAGCCGATGAAATTGTCTGGAGGAGAGCAATGAGGACCTATGGCGATGACTGTGAGGCTGGCAGGAGGGCTGCCCATGAAGAAACCCACCAGGAAGATGTCCTCCTATGGGGCTTGGCGGATGACTGGTGGTAAGAAGCAAGAGGGGAAACAGAGTCAAATATGTCATGGCCACTTGAACCACAAACAGAAGTAGGGACATAAGAAATGGAGGAATAGGAATAGGAATAGAGGAACCTTGAATTTGACATCAGAGTTGTTGACAGAATTGATGAGGTGGGCAGGCACCCAGTAGGAGATGCTCAGCAGACATGGAAATGGTCCAGATCTCAGGTTTGAATCTCTGGCTAGGCATGTGGGCTTGGGAATCAGCCCCAGAGATGTGAGCCCCCAAGTGGCACAGAGAAGGGGAGTGCTGGTATGGGTGGGGAATGGGGACAGGGTGCATCTGTAGTCAGAGCAGGGATGCTGAGGATGAGGGTGTAGGAAAAGCCAGAGAGAACAGAGGATGCAGATTTGTCATTCATTTATCCATCCTGATGTGGGGTGTATTAAAATCTTCCCCAGGAGTCTAGAAGCTCCAACTCACTGGGGGAGGTTGATAGTGAGGAGCCCGCTAGAGGGCTGTGGGGGCACCCAGCAGGATGTCTGGCTTCAGGCACCCAGCTGGAGAGACGCCTGGGTCAACAAAACAAAGCCAATCAGAAGACAAGGAGAATCAGGAGTGAAGAAAGAGTTCTGGATCAGGGAAGCTGTGAGATCAGAAGTCCTATTATAAGAGCTAAAGAAAACAATAGATGGTGAGAATATGGGGATACAATTAGATTAGAGGTGTTTTTAAAAACAATAATATCCACTTTGGGCTGGGAGTCCTGAGGGGTTGCTCAGAGAAGGCAAATGCACGCACAACTGGGAGAAGATAAATGTATGCAAATCCTCTGGCTAATAATTTGATAAACAATCACAAGCTTTAAAAATTTCATATAGCCCTAACCTAGTAATTCTATTTCTAGGAATTTATTCCTATAAAGAAAGATTTATATGTTTATGATAGTGGAAAATAGGAAACATTAAATATCTAGTAATGATTGGTTGAAATAATTTTGAGATAATACTCTGCAGTCATTAAAATATACATTTTGGTGGGGCGCCTGGGTGGCTCAGTCGTTTGAGTGTCCGACTCTTGGTTTCAGCTAGGGTCCTGATCTCAGGATCCTGATCTCGGGGTTGTGGGATTGAGCCCCATTTTGGGCTCCGGGCTCAGCAGGGAGTCTGCTTGTCTCTCTCCCTCTGCTCCTCCCCCTGCTCTTTCTCTCTCTCTCAAATAAATAAATAAATATCTTTAAAAAATAAAATAAAATATACATTTTGGAAGCATTTTATGACAAAATGTCCATGATATACTAAATGGAAAATTATATTATAAAATAGTAAATGCAATGCGCCACCAATTTTATGAAGATATATATTGTATACACACAGGAGTTTAGGCATTAAAACAACTGTTAATAATTTTAAAACTGGTTGTCTTATGGTAGTGGAATAGGTAATTTGTTTCCTTTTGATACCTTTCTGTTTTTTTCCAAATTTTTCCAGCAAACAGGTAATACTTTTTTTTTTAAGATTTTATTTATTTGACAGAGAGAGAGACAGCGAGAGAGGGAACACAAACAGGGGGAGTGGGAGAGGGAGAAGCAGGCTTCCCGCGGAGCAAGGAGCCCGATGCGGGGCTCGATCCCAGGACCCTGGGATCATGACCTGAGCTGAAGGCAGACACTTAATGACTGAGCCACCCAGGCGCCCCAACAAGTAATACTTTTTAAATAGTAAAAAATAAAGTTGGGGATTGACAAGAAAGAGGAAGTAACCGGAGGGAGTAGCAGGGTCCAAAGAAGTGTGGGGGTGAGAGAAGGTGTATGGGGTGCAGGGCTTGGGGGTGAAGGGGGTGGGGGGAGGAGGGAGAGGAAGGGACAAGGGTCCAGGCAGAGGCATCAACTTTGACAAGAGGATGGAGAGGAAAGGCGGGAACACGACTAGGACCATTTGGGGTGCTCTAGATCTCCTCCATTGGGTGGGTGGTAGGGAAGAGAAGTAGGTGGGGACGGCTCAGAGGACCGCCAAGAATCTCGCAAACCCCTCAAATCCTTCCAAATCCTAGCTGTGTAAATTTGTGATCTGAGTGTACCCCTTGGAGAAAGGCCATTTCTCCAGGAAGCACCCTTGGTCTTCAAATCGTCTCCACTCACTGGTCAGCTCAGGGACTCATTAATGGGCATTTTAATGGGGACAAAGACTCATTGTCATTTCTATCTCAACCACTTGGAGTCCATCTTTTTACTCATGAGGTGCCATTTCTCATTAAGCTCTGCATTCCCCTGAAGCTGGGCATCTCAAAGGGAGGGCCCCACGCATCCAGCTCAGCACAGAGACGGTGACCGCCGCCCCATCCAGAGTTCAGAGTTCGAACAAAAACGTGGCTCTGTTCCCTGGACTGCGGCGGCCACCACTTTGCAGCACCGCCCTATGGGCGGGGCTGCCCTTCCTCTCTGGGAGGAGCCAACGCCCAGGAGAAGACCTCAGAACGTCTTAGCAGCTAGACCAGACCTTCCTTCCTGGTCCCCTCATTTCTTCGTATTCATTCATTCATTCATTCATTCATTCATTCATTCATTCATTCATTTCATTCATTCAAAGGACATCCTTTCCTTTACACATTTACTCAAATATTATTACTATGTACCCAGCACTGGTGTGGACAGGAATTCCGAGTTCCTGCTCTATCTCTTCTCCCTCCCACACCACATCTCCTGGAGCCTCCTTGTCCAGGGCAAACCAGCCAGTGGTCATTCCTCTCCAACTCCTGGGGCAGAAAGTTGGGCTGAATGCTATTTACTGTGATGCGAAAGTCAATAAAGTGGGTTTTGGGAGAGCTTTGCCAGGCAATTTTGGAATGAGACCCAGCGAGCCCACCACAACTCTGGTACATGGTACCTACCATCTGGAGGGTATATTACACTAGACTGGATATCTCCAGCACCTAGCCTGGGATATTTCCATTCGTGTTGGTTGAATGAGTAAACAATTCAGGGACCCCCAGGGTGGCTCACTCAGTTAAGCGTCTGACTCTTGATTTTGGCTCAGGTCATGATCTCAGCGTTGTGAGATTGAGCCCCAGGTTGGGCTCTGTGCTCAGCGTGGAGTCTGCTTAAGATTCCCTCTCTCCTTTCCCTCTCCCTCTTACCCTCCCCCTGTTCTCACGCTCTCTCTCTCGAAAGAAAGAAGAAAGAAGAAAAAGAAGAAAAAGAAGAAAGAAGAAAGAAGAAAGAAAGAAGAAAGAAAGAAGAAAGAAAGAAAGAAAGAAAGAAAGAAAGAAAGAAAAGAAAGAAAGAAAGAAAGAAAGAAAGAAAGAAAGAAAGAAAGAAAGAAAGAAAGAAAGAAAATAACAATTCAATAAACACGTGCCTGCTGGACCTGGTACACACTGTCTTGCACTGTTGTTTATCTTTTGTCTCAGCTAAATTAGAAGCTTCTTGGGGGTCTGGAAATCTGGCTGTTTCCCCCTTGTAACCCGCTCTGTGCTTCTCCAGGGGATGTTTATTTAGTCATCCTGCCCCCCTCTGGGCAGATGAACTGTCCCAGTCACAGACTTACAAGGTTTTCATCTCTTTTCCTAGGAAGTAGACACCAGCTCCATTTCTCAAGGCAGCACGTCCTCTGTTCCCTCTTGTCCCTCCCACCCCTGGGGGCAACCTCAGATGTTACCCTTCCACGCTTGGGGTCCGCAGAGGGCACACCCCGCCTCCGGGGCCAGCGGTGGCTGAGATATGTGTAATGAGTCTCCCTAACCAGTAGAGGGCAGGCTTAATGTGAAACGCAGATACGAAGAATGGGTAGGATGACCCATCACCTATCACACAAACCAGGACACTTAGGAGCTGGCGTAATTATCATAGGACAGTAGCTGTGAGCAGGGATTGTCCCAGCCACACTGGGACGGCCGGCTGCGCCACAGTGGGTCCAAGGGTCTGGCAGAGAGGAAGTGAGTGTTTCGAGGGAGGTGGGAACCCCGTGGCTAGGGCAGTTGGTTTGCGCGGGCGCAACCTCCCTTCCGGGGCCTCCCCAGAGCTCACCATTGCCTGGGGGCCCGAAATCCGAGCGAGCACGTTGTCTGTAAATACTGACTGTGTGGAATAGCTTTTCTCCTGGGATTCAGAGCTCTGCCTGTTCACTCTCTCGCCTCTCCTGAAGCCCGCAGTGGCGGGGAAGCCAAGTGCTGATGGGGGCTCTTCTGGGGACAGTACAATGCAGCCCAGCGTGTCCTGTGTCCGGAGCAAGTCTGTGTGGGCGTCCCTGCCTGCCGTGCACACGGATGGGGGTGCCCCGGGGTCGGTTGCTGTGCGGGGTGGGAGCTGACAGCCCCGCACAGGTGTGAGTTCCTGCTCCTCGCTGCACCTGGCGGACAGGCCGGGCGGTGAGATGATCCCTTGCAGGTCTCAAGGGCCACTGCCCATCCGGGCGCCTAACTCAGGCTCAGGCAGCACTTATCAGCCGGGATCTGGGCTCTGAGTTTGCAGCCTGGCTCCTCACTCCATGGGGGAAGACCCCCCCCCGCCCCGCCCCAGCTCAGAGTGACCACCTGAGAGCGTCGTGGTGATGAGGGTGTCTTTGACCTCCTACAATACGAAGAGCAGAGACTGATGGAGCAAACTTTTTTACTTAAAATTTCACATTTGAACAACTTTGGAGAAAAACATAAGCACAAAGATCTCTTTACCTTACCACAGAAATGTCTTACATGTTCTCCATGGCCTCATTTAGCGTTGTTTTAATCAAGAGAAAATTCACTTATCATTAATCATTTAAAGTATACAACTCAGGGGCACCTGGGTGGCTCAGTTGGTTAAGACTCTTGATTTCAGCTCAGGTCATGATCTCAGGGTCATGAGTTCAAGCCCTTTGTGGGGCTCTGGGCTCAGCCAGGAGTCTGCTTGAGAGTCTCTCTCTCTCCCTCTGCCTCTCCCCCACGCTCTAAAAATAAAGTATAAAATTCAGTGGTTTTTAGTATATTCATTTAGTCTTATGTATAAAATTTCCCCCATAGCAATAATCATGAAATGTAAACATCTTTCTGCTCTATATTCTTCATTTTGCCTAATTTTATCCTCATATTTCTGTATTTCCATATAGTTGTCACATTTAAGTTGGGGAGGGAATAGTCTATCATGCCAATATACCTTCATTACCTGACTGTTTTCTACTCACTGGACACCTAACCTTTCTACTTTTTAATGTATTAGAATTATTAATCATATTATTTTATTATATATACTATTAATTATTATATATCATTATAACCATTATAACTGGAATAATTTAAATCTGTAAGATATTATATAATTATTAGTTATAATAATTAATACCACCATAAATATTATCATACAGATAAATCTTTATTTTGAATCATTTCCTTAGGAAATGATTTATTTTTGGAGGTGTTGGATTACTGAATAAAGGGATGGGATTCTTTTAAGGCTCTTAAATATATTCCTCCAGAAATCGGGACCTCGTCAATGAACCGAAGGGGCCAGCAGTATTTGTGTGTGTCTGTATCGATACCTGGGGAGCACCAGATTCCATCATCCTATTTATTTTTGCCAGTAGATGTAACATGGTGCAATGAAATAATTTTAAATTTCATTTTTTAAAATTAATTACTGGGGAACAAACAAACTTTCCTCCACAGTGATTTTAAATATCAAGAGCAGTCTTCATGTGGTAGAACTACATTCCCCATGTCACACCACTGCTCAAAACTCACCTAAACACCTTATTCCCATTTAATTCTAATCTAAGCATAGCACATAAAAGGTGCTAAATACCTATTGGTGGCTTTATGGCTTCTAAATCGAAATCAAAATCAAAATAACCATTTCCCCAGTGGAGCATCTTTATCTTAGGTATTGTGCGGTTTATTGATTTACTGATGCAGCTCCAAATTATTCACCCTTTCGGATTTCAGAGTGAAAATGGATCTGGGCCTTTAAGTACTTTTTCTTGCAGAGCTGGCCCTGAAGTTTACCAGTAGAGGGCTCCAGAGAGACACCACAGAAGGAAAATGGTTTTTTTTTTTTTTTTTAAAGATTTTATTTATTTATTTGAGAGAGAGAATGAGAGACAGAGAGCATGAGAGGGAAGAGGGACAGAGGGAGAAGCAGACCCCCCCGCTGAGCAGGGAGCCCAAATTGGGACTCGATCCCGGGACTCCAGGATCATGACCCGAGCCGAAGGCAGTCGCTTAACCAACTGAGCCACCCAGGTGCCCCGGAAAATGGGTTTATTTGTTTCCTGGCTCCCCTGTGAGCACTCTGCAGGTTCCTGAGTGTGTGGGGATCCTCTAGTGCCAGGCTCCTAGCACACTCACAGCGCCCCCAGCACCCAGCATCTCCCCTGCCCTGTACTGGGTATCCCCCACACCTTGCAGTTTTATAGCAGAGAGCCTCTAGTGCTCCCGACAATTCCCTGTGAACAGCTTTCCTCCACGCCCCAGAGGACACACTGACACAAACTTCCACTGCATGGCACCACCGTAACGTCCCTACTGTTCCGTGAGTGTGGATCGCAGTCTGGGTGGGAGATCTCAGCCCTGTGGTAGCAGCGGCAGGTTCTTACATCTGCGATCCCCTGTTGTAGTTAGAAACTTTATATTAAATGTCCCCTTCTCTCCGATTGGGCCCAGACTGATAGAGGTGTGCTCCCCTAGAGGAAACAACATATTTAGTTATCATCTGTACACACATCCTACACAGAATTTTTTAAAGATTTTTATTTATTTATTTATTTGAGAGAGACACAGAGAGAGAGAGCATGAGCAGGGGGAGAGGCAGAGGGAGAAGCAGGTTCTGCGCTGAGCAGGGAGCCTGAGGTGGGACTTGATCCCAGAACCCCAGGATCATGACCGGAGCCGAAGGCAGAGGCTTAACCAACTGAGTCACCCATGTGCCCCCAGAATTAGTTTTTCAGATCCTTTACAACACCTGAGAACAATTTTGACAGAGAAGCTGATGGGCCTCAGGCAGGGAGTAGCCCTTCCCTACCCCACTTCCGTGGTTTTGTGGGGCTGCTCCTTTTCCTCGTCCCAGACTCCATGATGTGTGGTCCTGCCTCACACACTTCCCTCATGACAACTGGCCCAAGGTGCAGGTGATCCCAGCCCGAACCAGTCATACCCAACTGTGAGGTGTGTTCATCCCAAAGCCAGTGTCTCTCCCTTAAACTGAAATGGGCAGAATGTGAGGAAATGACATCCTTGCCTGGGAGGGGCCTTGAATGAAGGCTATCCACACATGGACCCCACGATGACAGGTGACAAAACAGAGAGATGCTCCTAACGCCATCTTTGGGTCTCTGAGTAATGTTTAAGACAGCTTAAGGCTTTCCCCTATGCAAGCGAATGAGCCTTGACTCTCCCCACTTTCTTACTCAGCATAGGTCCACTTAGGTCTTAATGGAACATTCTATAGGCCTCACCGGAACCAGGTCTTGCTGCATTATTAGAGTCTGTAACCAGAAAAGAGACACAGAAACAACCTTTCAAACTAGGCAGAGGGAGAACTTTGAGGCCTGTTCATCCAGGCCCAAGACAGTTTCTATTTTTAACGACTGAGCCACCCAGGCGCCCCTAAGACAGTTTCTATTTTTAAAAAGCTCCCATCAGAGGAACTTCAGACTCTCTTTTCCAAGCTGTGAGTACTAGGATTTGACACCTCTGCTGGTTTCCATGACGACCCTCGGTGGCTACAATACCAAAACAAAACCCAGAGGACGAGGTGCGTTTGCCTTTATTTTGTGGTCAGATTATCACCAATTTTAACAGAGAATGTTCAGTCCCCTTACCTCCTGCCTGTCTTATGTCTTCAGCTTTCCCCAGTAATGTGGATGGATTAACAAGAGGCAAAGGGAGGGCTGCCTCTCACCATCTTCGTCCTCCCTCCCAGAGGCACGACTTCCGACCCTGGCGAGATTACTTGGTGACCTCGTTCCAGTTATACAAGTTGCACTAGAATGATTTTTGGGCACAGTTGGCTCAAAATAGCTCCGTGCATCTGTGTGGTAACTAAGCTCCGTGGCAGGCTCACTTTCTTTTTGTCCCAAAGAAGAGATTCCAAAGACCAGCATCTGGGGCAGAGGCTGTGGGTTTCAGGGTTGGGACAGAGGACACAGAGGTATCTATCTCTCAGGAACACCAAGTTCAGCTCCCAGATCCTTGTGTGGCCCTCCTGCCTTCTGCTTGCCTTCCCCTGTGCTCCCCTGGGAAGCGGACCTCCCTGGGAAAGTTGTATCTGATGCTGACATCATTGCACGAGGCACCCTGTGCTTAGATGAGGAGCTGCAGTGGCCCCTTCTCACATCCTGTCCCCTTTCCAGCCCCAGCTGGAAAATCCCCAAGTATCTGCAGCACATTACAAGTTGTGACTGAGAGTGGTTCAACTGAGGCCGGAGATAAGGTTTTATACCTAGCCTATTCATCGCTGGAATTGTTTCAACCTAGAGTCAATATCTACACTTCTTTTTTTAAAAGATTGTATTTATTTATTTGTCACAGAAGAAGAGAGAGAGCACAAGCTGGGGGAGTAGCAGAGGGAGAGTGAGAAGCAGGCTCTCCGCCAAGCAGGGAGCCCGATGTGGGGCTCGATCCCAGGACCCCGGCATCATGACCGGAGCTGAAGGCAGACGCTTAACGACTGAGCCACCCAGGCGCCCCAATATATACACTTCTTGACTGAAGGAAGAGAGCCAACTTTTACTGAGTAGCCATCATGTGCCAGATGCTCTGTGCGGTGCTGGCCTGTATGTCAAGATTCCCCGGGAGGCATTTAGCACAGTAGCCACGGGCACGAGCTCCATCATTGGAAAGACCTGGACTTACACCCCAGGTGTCCTACTGACTGGCTAGCCGTGTAGACCTCAGCTTGTTCCTTACCTTACCCTGCCTCAGGTCCCTTCTCTGCAAATGGGAATAATAATAAATCGCCCCATAAAGTTGCTACTAGGATTAAATGAGCTGATGTGTAGAAAGCATATCGTCTGGTGCTCATTAGATGTTCAATAAAGGTTGGTTAGTTAGAACTAGCAGCGCCACACAATGCCTCTGGGATCCTGGGAGCATCTCATGTGACAGAACATGGTTATGGAGAGTTTAAGTCCTCAAAAGGGAAAATTCCAGAATTTATAAGCCCCACCACAGTAGCTCCGGGAACATTGGCTGGATCAATGAAAGGGCCAACGTCTGTGTATCCTGGCGTTGGTCCGGGGCACGGAGATTTGTTTATTCTGTGCTTACGGTTTGCACGGTGCTCGGCAACATACTCTATGACCTTACGGAGTTAAGATCTTATTGTGGAGACAAGGCCAGCAAACAGAACATTTGTGAGCAATATAAGGCCAAACTGTATTTCTGGCAAAAGTGCAGCTATCTGAGCGCCCACTCTGTTCTAGGCCCTGGATTAAAAGCATCACCTTATTCAAGTTTCATTCATCCTATGAGGTAGATCTTAGGTCCCCATTTTATTTATTTATTTATTTATTATTTATTTGAGAGAGAGAGAGAAACCGTGTGAGAGGGGAGAGGGTCAGAGGGAGAGGCAGGCTCCCCGCCGAGCCGGGAGCCCGATGCGGGACTCGATCCTAGGACCCTGGGACCACAACCCAAGCCGAAGACAGTCGCTTAACCAACTGAGCCACCCAGGCACCCCAGGTCCCCATTTTAGAGGTGAAGAAACTGCCACAGGACACACAGTCAGTAAGTGGCTGAGCCAGACTTCAACCCAGGCCTCCTGGCTCTTATGCCCCACAGGAAACCTCCTCCCTGATAAAAGCAACCCCATCCTCTGGAAGAGGAAGCTGGCGGTCAGAGAAGTCAAGTCACTTGTCCAAGGTCACCTAAATAGTAGGTGGCCAGGCTGGGATTTGCATGCGGGTCCCTGTACCTCATGGTCTCAGGCGCTTCTGTTAGAGCAGAGAAGGGCAAACGTGAGTGACACATCTGAAGGATCGGGCTTCTCGGCTCATGCCCCTCATTTGGTGAGGTGCCCACTGGGCCTCCTGAGAAGATAACACTGAGGCCCAGAGAAGCTCATTCCAGGCCCCTGTCCTCACTCTCAGTCCCACCCTGTGCCCAGGCTTGCCCTCACCCACAAGCCCCCTCTAGTCCCACTGCCTATAAAACCTACTCATCCCTCGGGGCGCCTGGGTGGTGCAGTGGGTTAAGCTCCCCGGTCTTGGTTTCAGCTCAGGTCATGATCTCGGGGTTGTGAGATCGAGCCCCAAGTGGGGCTTCCTGACAGTGCAGATCGAGCCCCAAGTGGGGCTTCCTTCTCTGCTTGAGATTCTCTCTCCCCCTCCCCCTGCTCATGCTTCCTCTCTCTCATTCTCTCAATAAATCAATAAAATCTAAAAAACAAACAAACAACAACAAAAAGAAAAAACCCTACTCATCCCTCAAGATCTGGTCTTCCCTGACCCCAGCGCCACCTGTGGGCCTGGTAGCTACTGGTGTTTTTGAGTAAATAGTCTCCCCTTCCAGGCTTTACAGGTGTGTCTCCGCAGGGAAAGCGCTTGTAAATGGTCAGGTAGTGCACTGCTGTTAATTATCATCAGTTTCCATTCCTTGACTCCTGGTAGCACTCAGCAAATGTCTACTTGAAGAGGTGGAAAAATCAATGACTACTCCAAAGCACTAACAGCCAGCCAGGTGGGGATGTGCTGGGTACTTGGAGGAGGTGGGTGCCTCGCTCCGGCTTTGGTGCTCAGGAGCGCCCCCTCCTGGGTTCCAAGAGGAACTTAGGCAGTTTGAGCTCAGGGGCACCAGCCAGAACCACTGGGGAGCGGGAGGGCAGGGGGGTTGGGCCCCCACTAAGGGAGCAGTGCTCGCCGCTTTGCAAACCTCTCCTGGGGCCCCAGCATCTTGTCTATTTTTCCCACCTACTTTATGGAGGGGCCCAGCCTCCCAGGAGGAAAATAACGCTGACGAGTGAACAAAAAAGATTTTCCTACGCCCACCGGGAATGTGGAGAATCCTGTGAAAATTCCAAATGGCAACTACACACCAAGAAATTGTTAGAGAAACAGATGACATGCTCTGGAACCGTTTTCTTTAGCTGATGGCATGAGACTGAGATGACCAAGATGAGTACAGGTGGACCCAGACCCATCTACAGCAATGGTGCGCTGGCTAGGGGACCTGTCCCGCCTCCCCTGCTCTGCTTCCTCCAGGAATGAGAGAGGAGGAGGCAGGCCCAGGCTGGGGGCTGGGAGGGCTCAAGGACCGCAGAGCCTGGCCCTGGAGTCAGAGGTGAGGACGTGGCCAAGCAGAAATAAGCCACCTTGTTCCCAAGAACACTGAGCAGCCCAGAAGTTACAGGGGAAAAGGCCCTTTCTGATCCAGCCCCCAGGCCAGCCTCTCTATTAAATTCTTTTTTTTTTAAGATTTTATTTATTTATTTGAGAGAGTGCACAGGCAGTGGGCGGGGCAGAGGGAGAGGGAGAAGCAGGCTCCCCTCTGAGCAGGGAGCCCGATGTGGGGCTTGATCCCAGGACTCTGGGATCATGACCTGAGCTGAAGGCAGACGCCCAACTGACTGAGCCCCCCCCAGGCGCCCTGATCTCCATTTCTTTCTTTTTTTTTTTTAAGATTTTATTTATTTGAGAGAGAGAGAATGAGAGACAGAGAGCATGAGAGGGAGGAGGGTCAGAGGGAGAAGCAGACTCCCCGCCGAGCAGGGAGCCCGACGTGGGACTTGATCCAGAGACTCCAGGATCATGACCTGAGCCGAAGGCAGTCGCTTAACCAACTGAGCCACCCAGGCGCTCCTGATCTCCATTTCTTTAGGGTCAGTTAATGGAGCTTCGTTTGTTTTCTATGGTGGTGTCCTATTTACCTGAGTCTTCGTGATCCCCGCGTCCTTGCATTGCTCTCTGTGTCTTTGAGCGCATAATCTCCTCTTCCAGGCTTTACAGGTGCGTCTCAGCAGGGAAAGAGCTCCGCCAGTGGACTCAGCTGGGCGCACTGTAGGGGTCAGCTGGTAGCATTCACAGGCAGGCGGGGCTTGCTCTGGAGCTGCTGCTAGGCTCCGGGTTCGAGCGGGGCCCTGGGGTGGGCTCCCCGGCTGGGCAGGGCTGCCCGCTGGGCTCTGGGGCCATGTGGAGCCCCCACCAGGCTCTGCAGCCTCCTCTGGTTGGGCAAAGTCCCAGGTGTGGCAGTGCCATCGATCGACGCCACCACAGGGCAGGGCTAGGGGCCAAGCTCTGCGACAGCTCCCGGTTGGGTGGGGTCTCAGGCTGTGCACCCCTACTGGCTGCTCTGCGGGCCGGATCCTACAGTCATGTTGGGTGGGGCTGGAGACTGTCTGCGCTTCCTGTCAAGGGGGGCCAGAGGCTCCGCTCAACAGCTGGGCAGGGCTGCTGGCTCGGTTCCCTGCCCCAGTGGGCCATGGCTGCCAGGCATCTGTGGCCATGCTTCCAGGAGGGGCAAGACTGGAGGCTATGCTGAGCAGTTGGGTGGGATGGTGAATTTGCTTCCCTGCCCAAGCAGGGTTGTAGGACGTGCTCCGTATCGGGTTCAGCCCAGTGGACTGGGGATCCAAATCAGGCAGAACTACAACCGAGGTCCCTGGCTGGAAGGGGCCACCAGCTTAGCTCTGCAGATGGGCAGAGCTGCTGGCTAGTATCTGGTTGGGGGACTGCTGCCTGCAGGAATGTGGTCCTCCAAGATCTAAGCACCGGTTGCTGTAAGCCCTGCCCCCTTGTCCATCTCTCTCTGATCCCCAGTGGTTGAGGCCCATGGGTTCCCATGGTGATCTCCATGAAGCAAGACCCAGTGGGCTTCCCCCAAAGCGTCCCAAAACATTGGAGAGCTGGGTGTCCACCTTAGGCCCTCTTTTTCCCACTGGAGAAAACGTGGGCCCAGGGGGCCCTCTTGATATTGCGCCGTGTTGGCCAGGGGAAGGAAGGGATCAAAATGGAACCCCTCCTCTTCCTCTTTGAATGCGGTCCTTCTTGCTCTGTGTTCCAGGGACTGCTTCAGCCTCACCCCTATGTTCTGGGACTTTTTAATGATGATGTCTTGTCCACGTTTACTTGCTAGTTGGTCTTCTTGTGAGGGGGACTGAAGTCATGAACAACCTACGCCTCCATCTTGAGGCTGACACTCTTCCTCATTTATTCTTATTCTTACTTCATATAGACAAGCAGATGTTTTCAGTCTAATTTGGACAATCTGGGTCTCCAGATAACTAGTAGATGTGTTTGATAGTGGCTCACATAGATCTGGCCACTAACATCAGTTTCTCTGCCTTGATTCCAAGGCGTGTGGCTGGAGAGAGAATTGGAAAGAAACGGGTCTGGGAGAATTGTGTCAGCCAAGCAAAAATGGCAGTCACCCCCTCACTATTACTGTCCCTCTACTCCCGGAAAAGGCGTTCAGAACTCGTTCCTACCCCCTGAGGACCAAAGACACACTCAACGGCTGGGTGATGGTGCAAATATTTCTCTATTATTCGTCTTTGATGACCTTCCACCTTTTAGGTGCTCAGACCACCATGAGGCGGGTACCCTGAGGTACCCTCTTCCTTTTCTGCTCTGTCTCCCTCTGCCCGTCCTGCTTCACCTCCCACGGCCTCCTGCAATCCAGCCATTCTGGAAGATCCTTCCCTGCTTGCCCCTACCGTCGGTACTTCAGAGATGAGCCCCAAGAAGATAAATCTCTTTCATATTAACCTTGATTGCTAGATATTAATAACTGTTCTTAGGATGTTTGCCAATGCTAGGAGACCCCGCACCCCCACTGGGGTGAGGGCAGGGCAGGCCCTCTGTGTTCCCCCTGCCACACGCACATGAAATGACAGAAGCTGGTGTAACAGAAATGGCCACTGTGGCCCTCGGTGCTCGCGCCGTATTCCTCCATCTCGTCACTCTTCCTTACGTGGCAGCATGCTTAAAAACATGGCAAAGGCTAATGAGACTCACTTTTTTTTTTTTTTTTTTTTTAAAGATTTTATTTATTTATTTGAGAGAGAGAGTGAGAGAGAGAAAGAGCACAAGATGGGGAGCGGGAGAGGGAGAAGCAGACTCCCTGCTGAGCAGGGAGCCCGATGTGGGACTCGATCCCGGGACTCCAGGATCATGACCTGAGCCGAAGGCAGTCGCTTAACCAACTGAGCCACCCAGGCGCCCGAGACTCACTTTTAGTAAGTATTTATACTGGTGTAAAAATGTGCATTTTGGGGCCTGGGTGGCTCAGTCGGTTAGGCGTCTGCCTTCGGCTCAGGTCACGATCCGGGAATCCTGGGATCGAGGCCTGCATTGGGCTCCCTGCTCAGCGGGAAGCCTGCTTCTCCCTCTCCCACCCTCCCCCACCCTCCCCCACCCTCCCCACTTGTGCTCTCTCTCTCTCACTCTCTCTCTCTCAAATAAATAAAATCGTAAAAAAAATAAAGCTAGAGTTAAAAAATAAAAATAAAAACGTTCATTTTTATGTGTGCAAGGATGATCTCAGGAAGAGAGTGAAACACAGATTTGGACTGTCTCCTGAGTGAAGGCGATAGGATTAAAACAGGGCTTAGGCTCACGGCCCTGCGGTGTGAGAGCCACTATTTATAGCCAAAACGGTGGAAAGGGTTATATGAGGATGCCTGGGCGGGGCGGGGGTGGGGGTGGGGGGTGGGGCGGCCGTGTTAGGGGAACACACAAGCCAATCAAACCCTGCAACCTTTGGGCAAGAGGAGCGGAAGAGCGCCACCTAGCGGCCCCTGCTAGTCCTGTTCCTGGTGAAAGTCTGGGAAGAGCGATCAAGACTCACTTCTCACAGAGGGTCAGAACCCCGAGTGCCAAAGGACAGTGCCTTCCACACGCGTAAAACAGAGGTCAGAGTATCCGTTGCACAAGGTTGTTTGATAATTACATGAGGTATTTTCTTTGTATATGAAATGTTTTGTGTTCATAAAGCAAAAGTGGCAACTAAGTAATCTTCATTAATTTGGGAATCCCAGCCATGGGCCTATGTATTTATCACTTAGTTTGATATGTTGTATCGTCTTTGTGATTATGGAATATTTATTATTTGAAATATTCCAGTTTGATATAATTGTGCATGGGGGTGGGTGGTTTCCTACTAGAATTTAGGGAAAATCTTATACAAAGCAACATTACTGGGTTCAGAGAAAACCTAAAATGTAGAAAAAATTGGTAAGAACTATGTTGGAAGTGAAGTTTATGCATGTGTGGGTGTTTGAATGCCTGTGTGTGGGGGGAGGGAGAGAGCCTGAAGATACAAGGAATAACACAAAGCAAGGCCTAAAAATCAGCAAAACCCACCATCTTCTGGAATATTCACAAATGTTAGGAGGTCTGAATGTATGTCCCATGGAACAAAGGCAAGCCTGGGTTTGGATGAGACCAAACCTGGATTCCACACATGTCCGCTGATACTCCTGGAAAGCAGAGATGAGAAGCATCATCAAGCCACCAGGCACAGCCCCCCTGATGACTCTGCATCACCTCCTGTTTGGAGGCGGGCCCCTCGTGTGCACGCAGCACCAGCGTGCCCGACTGCTGCACGTGGGTGTGCAACCAGCTGGAGTCAATACACTGCTAAGTAAGCATGTGTTATGCGATGTAACACATTAACCTTCCTTACTCTCTTGAGGATACTTTAATTTTCATGACGAACTTATTCAAATAGATTAGAAGAAATAACCATTACAGTTGGGGTACAAAGATGTTTTCACTTTTGATGTCAATATATATCCTGGATTATTTTGAGAGAGCTTGTTTGGAGGTTCTAGCAGGGGAGCGCAGCTACTCGTATACCCTTGACCGAAGAACGGTCCTCCTCTATCGGGGAAGGTCGTCCTCTTCGACCGAGCGCGCAGCTTCGGGAGGGACGCACATGGAGCGGTGAGGGAGGAAGGGGACACCCGCCTAGCCAGCCAGATCAGCCGAATCAACCCTGGCGATCAATGGGGTGACAGATGTCGCAGCCAGATCGCCCTCACATCCTATCCTGGATTATTTTGAAGCCATCCCAGACATCATACCATTTTACCTGTAAAAAAAATTCACTATATATCTCTAAAAGATAAGAATTTTAAAAATTTAGCAACAATACTATTATCACACTTGAGAAAAGTAACATTAACACTTGAATATCATCAAATATTCAGTGTTCAAATTTCCCCCACTCGGTTCATCAACTTGTTCAGATGTCACGTTTGTCACACATTTTATTTTATTTTTTTAAGTAGACTCTATACCCAACATGGGGCTCCAACCCATGACCCTGAGATCAAGAGTCACACACTCCACCAACTGAACCAGCCAGGCACCCTTACAAGTTTAAAATATACCTATTTATTTCAACAAATGTTGATAGGATCACTGGATATTTGCATGAGAACAAAAAGTGAATCTTGATACCCTAAAAAAATTTTAAGATGAATCATGGACAAAAATGTGTCAGGTAAAACAATAACATTTTAGAAGAACATACAGATTTGGAGTTCACAAAGATTTCTTTTTCTCTTTCTTTCTTTCTAGAGAGGGAGAGAGGGATAGCGGGGCAGAGGGAGAGGGAGAGAGAATCTCAAGCAGGCTCCAGGCCTGGGGCAGAGCCTGATGCGGGGCTCGATCTCATGACCCTGAGATCATGACCTGAGCAGAAATCAAGAGTCAGACGCTGAACTGACTGAACCACCCAGGCGCCCCAGCACTCCCAAATTTGTTAAACAGAAAACAGAAAGCACTAACTTTAAAAGAAGAAAAGTGATGAATTGAGCTTCATTCGAATTAAGCCATTCTGTTCAATAAAAGATACTACTGAGACAGTGAAAATGCAAACTCCTGTCAAGACCATGTGGATGCCCACCAACAACCACTGCTATCATTTATCCAAGCGAAGATCATCAGTGGATGCAAAACATTGAACCGGATGCTCATGCAGTCGTCACGTCTCTCCCCACAGATCACTTACCCGGGACAAAGCAGGAAAGGAGCCTCGAATATGTGGGAAATAGGTCAGATGACGCCTTAATCAAGTGATCAAAAGTAACATCACCAAGAAGACGAAACCGTGAGAGGAGAGGATATACTTGAATAGGTACCTCACAAAAGAGGATGTGTAAATGACCAAGAAATATGTGAAAAGCCAATCTATATCATTAATTACGAGGTAAATACAAATTAAAAATTAAAAAACATGATGAAGTACCACTACATACCAACAGCAGCAATGGCTTAAAAATGAAAAAGGCTGACAATACCAGGTGCTGGTGAGGATAGGGGCAACTAGAACTCTCTCCAAAGTCACTGGCTGGAGTGTTAACTGAAACAGTTGCCTGTAAAAATTGCTTAGCATTATCCACTGTGGCCAAACACGGGCCAGTCTTTTAGTCCAGCAATTTCACTGCTAGATAAATATCCCACAGACATCAGTATACACGAGCCATATGAAATATGTATTAGAAAGGTCAGGGTAGCTTTATTCATAATAGTAAAACTGGAAACGACCTAAAGATCTATCAGCAGAAGAATAAAAACTAAGGTTGTTGTTGTTTTTTTTTAAGATTTTATTTATTCGTTTGACAGAGAGAGAGAGTGAGAGAGGAAACACAAGCTGGGGGAGTGGGAGAGAGAGAAGCAGGCTCCCCACTGGGCAGGGAGCCCAACGTGGGACTCAATCCCAGGATCCTGGGACCATGACCTGAGCTGAAGGCAGACGCTTAACGACTGAGCCACCCAGGCGCCCATAATATGTTTATTTTATACCTCAATTAAGAAGGAAAAAAAAAGAATACAGAAGGTAACTCGAAGGGAATCCTACTGTTCAAAAATGGGAGAGTTTGAACATCCAAACAATTCTGACTGTGATGTGTTGAAACATATTAAATAAAAATTCATGAAAGTATAGCAATTCTAACAGTATTCATCGGTCACTGTGTTATTATTCTGAAAATCGATGAAGGGAAGGAATCAAGCATTTCTTTCATTTTTTTAAAAAAGATTTTATCCACCATTTCGTGGAAGCCAGGTCAGCGAGAGCATCTGCGGGAGCCGGGCGGGGAGGGGAGCGGGAAGCGGGAAGACCCATCTGAGGATGTGTGGATTTGAGCGTCCACTTCCCAACCCAAGATCTCGAAATGCATCATGATTCCTGTCCATTGGACTGTAAGGTTTATGTAGGTAGTCTTGGAAACAATGGTAACAAGACTGAATTGGAACGAGCTTTTGGCTATTATGGACCACTCCGAAGTGTGTGGGTTGCTAGAAACCGTCCGGCTTTGCTTTTGTTGAATTTGAAGATCCCCGAGATGCAGCCGATGCTGTTGGAGAACTAGATGGGAGAACATTATGTGGCTGCCAAGTAGGAGTGGAACTCTTGAATGGTGAAAAGAGAAGTCGAAATCGTGGCCCACCACCGTCTTGGGGTCGTCGCCCTCGAGATGATTATCGGAGAAGGAGTCCTCCACCTCGCCGCAGATCTCCAAGACGGAGAAGCTTCACCCGCAGCCGGAGCAGGTCCCTTTCTAGAGATAGGAGGAGAGAGAGATCACTGTCTCGGGAGAGAAATCACAAGCCTTCCCGATCCTTCTCTAGGTCTGGTAGCCGATCTAGGTCAAATGAAAGGAAATAGAAGACCAGTTTGCAAGAGGAGTGGTGTACAGAAATAACTTCATTTGACAGGAGTATGTACAGAAAATTCAAGTTTTGTTTGAGACTTCATAAACTTGGTGCATTTTTAAGATGTTTTAGCTGTTCACATTTGTTTGTTTCTTAGAACAGCGACAAAGATGTAATTCTCTATGATTTGAATGAATCATATGAGGCACGTTAATATCAAGAATTGTTACTTTACAGTGTTCCCTTAAGCAAAACTGAATTTGGTTTGAAGTTTAGTCTCACATAGACTGATAATAAGCCTCTAACTCCTGCCCAGCTAAAGCTTGACATTTAATATTATGAAAACTGGCAAAAATTGAACGAAGTCTTTCCATAGCTGGGATAATAGTATGCAGCTGTAGTTGAAGAAGCAGTCTTTAAAAGCTGGTGTGAACACAAGCCAGCAGGTAAAAATTAAGCTGCACTGTTAAACTAGATTAGAGGTTAAAAAAAAAAAGAGAACCAACTATTCTTCATACTGGGCAGGGGTGTCCAGTTGGTGTAGAATTGGAAGTTGCAAGAAAGTTAGTTTACCTTTGCTTTAGGTCGTAATTTCCTGATGTGATTGCTGTGTATGAACACACAGCTCTTTATAACGTTCTCTGTTTTGTAATTTGAAACTATTCAAGATACCAATGTCCTGTGAAGGGTACATTGTAGAGCTGAACTTTGAGTTACTGTGCAAGATTTATTTTTTTTCATGCTGTCATTTGTAATATGTTTGTGAGAATCCTTGGGATTAAAGTTTTGGTTACAAAAAAAAATAAAAAAAATTTAAAAAGATTTTATTTATGGGGGGGCAGAGAGCAGAGGGAGAGGGACAAGGCGACTCCCACTGAGGGCTGAGCAGGACACAGGGCTCAATCTTAAGACCCTGAGATCATGACTTGAGCTGAAAACAAGTCAGATGCTCAACTGATTGAGCCACCCAGGTGCCCCTCTTTCATTTTTTTCTTACCAACAATATTCCATAGTTGGTAAATCCCAGCATAATAATTGCAGGAGGCACAACAGAATTCGAACCTTGCTGCTTTGCAATGCTAGTGAAATAATGATTATCAATGCTTGCCAATCGGGTGAAAGGTTGATGAGACACTTTGTCGTGGGGAAATTGCGCTGACCCCACCTTGACCCAAAGACCGAACTGAACATCACTACAGGTGGGAGAGTCTGATGCTCTGCACCTCATGGTGTGATATGATAGGGAATACAGAGCGCCAACTACAAAGCATTCTCGTGCGAGGAATTGCCCTGAATGTAATCAAGCATCTAGGTCTACCTATTCATGCACAGGAAACCGGGGGAATAGAGGAAAGTGTTAAATGACATATCGAGGATGCAATCAACCAAACCCAGAATGTGGGTGATTCTGTAGGACAGGAGATGTGATTTCATCAACAAATAAATGGCATGTAAATAAATAAGGGTAGAAGGATTCGTTATAGATTAAGAGACTTACAAGTTTTATCAACAAATAATGCATATTGTTTGGATGCTGATTTAAACTGAACTATGAAAAGATAGCATGAAGCCAATCCTGAAACTTGAATGTGAACTGGATATGACATTATGTTAAGGAATTATTGTTCATATTAATTGTGGAGAGACTTTGGGGCTTAAGATTTTTTTTTTTTAAGTAGGCTTCATGCCCAGTGTGGAGCCCAACGCGGGGCTTGAACTCACACCCTGAGATCAAGAATCTGAGACACTTAACTGACTGAAACCACCCAGGCACCCTGGGGCTTAAGATTTTTTCAAAAAGAGGCGCCTGGGTGGTTCAGTCGGTTGGGTGTCTGACTCGATTTTGCCTCAGGTCATGATCTTGGGGTCATGGGATTGAGCCCTGCATGGGGCTCTGTGCTTAGTGGGGAGTTTACTTGAGATTCTCTCCCTCTTCCTCTTCCTCTGCCCCTCCCACTGCTCATGTGCTCTCTCTCTCAAACAAATAACAAACAAATAAATAAATCTTTTTAAAAAAGATTTTAAAAATTCCTTATTGATACAGGAGCCAGTATGAAAGGCTCCCACTGGCTAAATATGGAACAATTTGAATATCAGCATAAATAATGCTAGTAAAAGCTCATAAGCCATTGAATCAAATAAAAATACACGAGTCCAGACTGATACTGATAATGTATACACTATGTGTATGCATGTATTCAGGGCGGCGCAACATCAGGTCAGCTGCTTATTTTCAGTTGGTTTTGTAATGTTCTTCTAGCTTTTCTGTAAGTTTGTTGTTTCCTGATTCTGTCCATTGAAAAGGCTTAGAAACACTGATATCCCAATAACAATGAGGACATTCAGATCCTGAAGTCTGGATATCCCCAGCATTGAGACAAGCTGACATTGTGTCCCTTTGGGGTGCTGCAGAGCACCACAGAGGCATGCAACAATGCTGGACTAGTTCTCTGTGGCTGTGGAACAAAGTTTCACACATTTAGCGGCTTAAGGCAATACCCACCTGTTAGCTCAGCACTCAAAGGCCCAGCTTGCCTGGGTGCTCTGTTCAGGACATTAGGAGACTGAAATCAATGTATGAACCAGGGTGAGATTTTGTCTGGTGCCTCTGGGGAAAATCTGCTTCTAAACTCTAGTAATTCAAATCTTTGGGTCCCCCCATTTCTGATTTAAAGCTCTCATGTGATGAGGTCAGGCCCACTTGGATGATCTCTATCTTAAAGTCCAGTGATTTGGCACCTTAATTACATCTGCAAAATCCCTGTTGCCGTATAAGAAAGGAGTGATAGCTCATCATAGTCACGAATTCTGCTTACACTCAAAGGGAGGGAATTACGCAACTGCAACGGTTGCTGAGAAATCCTACCAGAATCACCAAAGTAGTATAACTCACCAAAAATGTTTAACCTGATTCCAGTCCTGAGTATATCATCAGACAGATCCAGATTATGTGACATTCTTTTTTTTTTTTTTTAAGATTTTATTTATTTATTTGAGAGAGAGAGAGAGCACATGAGAGGGGGGTAGGGTCAGAGGGAGAAGCAGACTCCCTGCCGAGCAGGGAGCCTGACGTGGGACTCGATCCCGGGACTCCAGGATCATGACCTGAGCCGAAGGCAGTCGCTTAACCAACTGAGCCACCCAGGCACCCTGGATTATGTGACATTCTACATGACCACTGACTTGAATTCTTCAAAGATGTCAATGTCATGAAAGATTAAAAAAAAGGTGAGGTGACTCTTCTAGATTCAAGGAGATTAAAGAGATTTAACAGCCAAATGCAGTGCATGATCATCAATTGGGTCCCTATTGAGACATTTTGGAGACATATTTAAATCTCAAATTTAAATATGCCCCAAATATTAGCTAATATTATAAATTATTACATTGTAAATGTAAAATTTCTTGGGTGTGATAATGGTATATGGTTATGTAGGAGAATGTCTTTGTTCTCTGGGAAAAAATGCTGGAAAATTTAGGGGCAAAAGTTATTATGTCTGCCACTTACTTCCAAATGATTCAGCAAGAATTCAGCATGTGGCTGTCCAGTTTCCCAACACCATTTACTGAAGAGACGGTCTTTTCCACATTGTATATTCTTGCCTCCTTTGTCATAGATTGACAACATAGTCGTGGGTTTATTTCTGGGCTCTCTGTTCTGTACCATTGATCTGTGTGTCTATTTTTGTGCCAGCACCATACTGTTTTGGTTACTACAGCTTTGTAGTATATCTTGAAATCTGGAATTGTGATGCCTCCAGCTTTGCTCTTCTTTCTCAAGATTGCCTAACCCATTTGGAGTCTTTTGTGGTTCTATACAAATTTTAGTATTATTTGTTCTACTTTTATGAAAAATGCTGTTGGTATTTTGACAGGGATTGAATAAGATATTGGTCTTAATGAGCTTGATGAATGTGTAATGGGCTGATAATGTATGTTAGCATTGGAGAAACCTGGCTCTTCCCAGCCCAAACTGGGCTAATTAAGGGATGGAGTCAGACAGGTGGAGGTCGCAATGATCAGCTCTCTGCTGAGGGCCGGATGTATGGCCACAGTGGGCTAGCTGATCCTTCACCCCTGAGTTAGACAGGTGTTGCTATCCGGGCACTGACACAGTTAGACATGGCGGAGAGCAGAGCAGAACCAACTCTGTGCACGGACATCTGCAAAGAGAGGGGAAGACCCGTTCCTTCTCCTGACTCACCAGTCAGGTAAGCGTTCTCCTCTGCTGGGAGGGAGGTGGGAAAGGAGGCCAGGAGTGGTGCTCTGGGGAGCCCTCTCCACACGGAAGCTTCAGAGCATGGGCAAGAGGTGCTTCCCTGATGACGTGGAGCAAGGTGGGTACAGCGTCTTGTGGGGCACCTGGGCGCCAACCCGGTGGTTCCAGGAAGCCTGAGGTAAGTTTTGAGGTGAGTTTTATTCAGGCAAGAAGAAACAGAAGGGACCTTTTCTCAGAAGGAAAAATATGGATGTAATCATGAAGGCATGAAATAACTTCGTGAGCTTGGGAACTGGAAGCATTTTGATATTATAAAGTGCCAGGGTGGAAGGGGTGGCATTGTACTTGGGGGTCAGGTTATGGAGGGTGGTGTACACCCACTGGGGATCCAATAACAGTCTACATTCCCCTGTCAAGTGAGGAGGGGTAATCAGAGGGAGAAGGCAGGCCTTGCGCTGATATTTTTAATATACTCCAGCTTACCACTTGTACCTAGCTGATGCTCAATAAATGATCAGTGTACTGAAATAATTTAGCACCTTGACATGAGGGTTCCTGGTGAGTGCTAGAGATAGCCAGCAGGCAGATGGTCTCTGATCCTGTTCTCTCTGGTTTTTCTCTTGAAGCAGTCTACTCTACCAGCAGTCCTCAATGGGTGGTCTGGAAGCAGGAACGTCACCTGCAAGCCTGCTGGAAATGCAGAATCTCAAACTCTCCCCACACCTACTGAATCAGAAACTATGGGTTGGGCCAGCAGTCTGTGCCTCAACAAAACCTTCAGGTGGTTCTGATGCATGCTGCATTTTGAGAGTCTCTGGTTTCTAAATATGCCTCCTCAAGTAGCATCACACACCCCTGCCCTGAGAAGCAATCTGTTTTCTGTACATTTTCTATTGATAGTCATTAGGCTTTTGGGCACCAGGTAGTGGACTGTTCTGAGATTTTTTAAAAAAGATTTTATTATTTATTTGGGGGGAAGAACGTGGGTGGGGGGAGGGAGAGAGGGAGAAGCAGACTCCGTGCTGAGCGCGGAGCCCAACATGGAGCTTGATTCAACAACCCTGAGGTCATGACCTGAGCCAAAAGCGAGAGTCGGACGCTTAACCCACTGAGCCTCCTGGGCGTCCCTCTGTCTTTCTTTTTAAAGAGCTGGAGCCCCAGCCTCCTTATTTAATTTACATATACATTTCTTTCTCCAAACACATGATAACATTTGCCCTGTGTTATTTCAAATTTTGATGTTTTGCCAGGCTCCCCATTAAACAAAAATAAAATTTCTCTGTACTTACTGTTGGGAGCAACAGGCAAAAAAGAAAGCCTCACCCCACTTTTGTGAAGCAGAAGACAAGCACATGTTTGTGATCATAACCCTGAGACACCACCTGTGGGGCCTGAATCCTGCAGGGATCCAGCACTTGGCCGACCCAACTCCACACGTGTGCAGCTGAACTTGGCTGAGAGAAACAGCAGTGGCGGGATGACGCTTGCCGTAAATGTGTGAACCCTCACCTCGGGAGGCTGGTCACGCTGTCTTACCCCAGCCCAGCGGGAGTGCCCCTTCCCTCCTAGATGATACCTTCTTTCCTGCTTCTGTTTCCTCAAGTCTCCCTCCCAGGTGGAGACTTGGCTTCAGACATCACTGCAAAAAGTCACATAATCAGACGGGTATTTTCATAAGCTCATACACCTATCCGTACACCTGCGTCTATGCCCCAATGCTATTATTGCCCCCCACCATCTCTGACACACTGTCTGGGGTGCCTGGGGTGCACTAACCTCCATCCTGTCTTTGATTCAAGGTCATTCCCCGGTACTTCCCCTTTCTCTCCCGTATCATCAGTTTCTCTCCACTGGATTGTCCTACTAGCCAGCCAACCAACCAACCAAGGAAACAAACCAAAAAAATCTCTTCAGATCCCCTTTCCCCCTCCAGCTATTGCCCTTGATCTCTTTCCCCCTTGACAATAAAACTGCTTGAATTCACTGTGATATTTTCGCCCCCTCTGTTCTACAGGAACTGCCCATGTCGAGATCCCCAGTGGCCACTGCGTTGCTGAGCCAGTGGTCATTCTCAGTCCTCAGAGCATTTGTCCCCATGAAGTGTCTTCTTCTAGAAATATTGTTCTTTAGTTGGCTTCCAAGATACCACACTCCCCTGGTTTCATCTGTACCTTTCTAGTTCTTTGTGATTCTCCTTTGCTGATTCCTCTCACCTTCCTCGCTGTCTGATGGAACTTTCTGCACCGATGGAGATGTTCTGTATCTGCACTCTCCAGTATTGTAGGCCTGTGTGGCTGTTAACCACTTAAAATGTGGCTAGTGTGCTTGAGGAACTGAATTTGAGATTTAATTTAGTTTAAAATTTAATTGTAATAACCACATGTGGCCAGAGACTATTGGACTGAACAGTGTAGCTCTAGATATGGGAATGTCACAGGACTCAGTTCTTGTGTTACCTATATCCAAGTTTGGCCACCCATTGCTCTCCAAAGGCCAAGACTCAAGAGAGTTTTGATTGGAAAAGAATATGAGCTTTATTCAGGAGGCTAGTCACCTGGGGAGAAGGTGGACCCTTGTCCAAAGGCCAACTCTGAGTTTTCTGCCTGGCCCAGACATTTTTAAAGGGCTTTATTTTTTTTTAAGATTTACTTATTTATTTTAGAGAGAGAGAAAGAGAGAGAGTGGGAGGGGCAGAGGGAAAGGGAGAGAGAATCTCCAGCAGACTCCCCGCTGAGTGTGGAACCCCATGAGGGGCTCAATCTCATGACCCTGAGATCACAACCTGAGTTGAAACCAAGAGTTGGATGCTTAATTGACTGCACAACCCAGGCACCCCTAAGGGGCATTGTGTTGTGGTCTGTGACATTTCTTGGTTACTTGCAGCCTCAATGACGCCAGCTACAGAGTAATCTTGGGGCTTGGAGGTTGTGCAAGAAATTCTAATTTCTTGGTGCCCAGGGAGGGTTTGACCAAGAAGGTCTGGTTCCTTGGTACCTGGGGGTGGTTGTGTAAGAAGGTCTGGTTCCTGGGTACCTGGAGGTGGTTGTGTATGAAGGTCTGGTTCCTTGGTACCTGGGGATGATGCAAGAGTAGTCTGTTCTTTCTGAAAAGGAGGGAAAGGTCTACGGATGTGCAAAGGTTGGTTAATAAAGTCCTTTGTGTGGCCTTAAAGAAGAAAAACATTTTGCTAAACGATTGCTGGGCTCATCAGAAAGCCAAGGTGACTTCAAACAGGCTCTGGCCTCCGTAGCCTGGGAACGTTCTGGTATCTTATTCCCCAAGGCCAGAGGTCTGCAAATCTCAAAGAGATGAAATTAGTTCTGTTATGGATCAAGGGCCTTACATCAGCAAGCAGGGAGTGTGTTACTTTGGAGTACGTTAACTGTTAACACTGGCTGGAGTGCTGTTACCCTTGGACCTTTTCTTTTGTCTGCTTACGCTCATGCTCTTGCTAATATTACCCAGCCACATGGCTGTAATTACCACCCGTATACCAAGAACCCCAAATGTTTACCTCTAGCCAGATCCTACCACTGAACTCCAAAAGAGAAGATCAAATTGCCTACCTGACAATGCCTACTTGGATGTCTTGGACATCCAAACTTACCATGTCCAAAATGGAACCCCTGATGTCCACCACCACCCCAAGCCAACAAAAACCTTGAGGCCTTCTCAGTCTTTCACGCATTAGTTAATGACCACTCAAACTTTGCTCAGGACAAATGTCTTGGAGTCACCCCGGACTGCTCTTTCTCTTCATGTTCCCTTCCCCACCTGATCCATCAGAAAATCCTGTTCACTCCACCTGCAAAGAAATCTGGATGCTGACTACTTCCCAGCGCTTTCGCTGTCCACACCCTGAAGCAAACCAACACCTCTCACCTACATGATGGCCAAACCTCTTAACATTTCCTAAAGTCTGCTCTTGGTCTCTCTGTAGTCTGTTCCCGACAAAGGAGTCAGAATGGGGGTTTGAAAAAGGGGGTTTGAAAAAAAAGTAGAGTGCCTTTTCTGCCCCAAAGGGACCCCCGTCTCACTCAGAGGAAAAGTCAGGGTCCTTACTGTGATCTAAAGCTCCTATGTGCTGTGTCCTCCTGTCTTTTGTCTGACCTCATAAACTCCCATTGTCCCCTCATCCATCTGCTCAAACTAGTCTTCTCATAGTTCCTCCAATGCACCTGGCGAGTTCCCACCTTAGGGCCCTTGTTGCATCATCAGTCTGGAATGTTCTTCCAGATCTCTGCACAGCCAGCTCCCTCCTCTCCTTCCGGGCTTCTCTCCACACCACCTTCTGATTGAGGTCTTCTCTGGCCATTCCGTCCAAGATCTCACGCACAACCCCACCTTGACTGTTCACATCTCCCTTCCCTGCTTTTATTTCCTCCACCAACTACCTACCATTCTGTATGTCCTATTCCATTATCTTATTACGTCTTCCTTACTAGAATGTGAGCTTCATGAGGGCAGAGAATTTCATCTTTTTTTCTTTTTCTTTTTTTTTTTAAAGATTTTATTTATTTATTTGAGACAGAGAGAATGAGAGAGAGAGAGAGCACATGAGAGGGGGGAGGGTCAGAGGGAGAAGCAGGCTCCCTGCCGAGCAGGGAGCCCGATGCGGGACTCGATCCAGGGACTCCAGGATCATGACCTGAGCCGAAGGCAGTTGCTTAACCAACTGAGCCACCCAGGCGCCCTTTTTTTCTTTTTCTACTGCTAGATCCCTGGTGCCCAGAGCAGTGTATGGCACAGAGTAGGGTCTCGATGAGTCAGTGTTGAGAAAATGCAGGCAGGCAGGCAGGAAGGACACTCGTAGGGGGATCAAACCCGTGACACTTGGGTCATCAAGTATGTTTTGGATGCTGCGTCGGTGGCAGAGCTGTGCTGAGCCGACTGGAGTTTGAGGTCAAAGTAAAAATCAATAACCCTGCTCCTATCCTTATTTGAGATTTTCATATTTTGTTCATTATGGATATTTTACATTCTTTAAAATTATTTTTAACGAATTAATTTATTTTTAAGTAAGCTCTATGCCCAACATGGGCTTGAACTCACAACCCTGAGATCAAGAGCCCCATGCTCTACCGACTGAGCCAGCCAGGTGACCCTGCACTGATTTTTAAAAAATATTATTTATCTTGATTATTGAGGGTTTTTTTTTTTTTGATGGCTCCTTAAATTTTGTACTCAAGGCCCAGAGAGGCCCCCTAGTCCTGGCCTTGGCACTTTTAAGAGTGCCTGTGACATGTGATCTTTTGATGTAATGAGAAATAATAATTGGCCTTCATCGCTGGTTCCTGGCACAGAGACCCTTAAACTCTTGTAATTTCCTGAATGAAAGAAATGAGAGGAGCATCTTTTGTTATTCATAATAAGCACCTTTCAAAGGTACCTGAGTTTATGCTAATGAGCTGAGTCTTGGAGGGTCCCTAGAGAGCTGCTGGGTGGGGCCTGGTCCCCCACCTCCCACCCCCCACTCCAGAGAAAACAACCATGTCGCCAGAGAGTTGGAATTTTGGGTTCCACCACCCATCGCCAGTGATTTTATCGATCATGCTTCCAGGCTGGTTGGTGAACGTATCCACATGCTGGGAGCACGAGACACCCAACTCCACAGGAATAGAAGCTCTGTGCTTGGGACCCTTTTGGACCTCGTTCCATGTACCTCTTCATCTGGACGTTCATTTGTATCCTTTAAAATATCCTTGATAATAAACCTGGAATAATAAGTAAGGTGTTTCCTTGATATTCTGTGAGCCTTTATAGCAAATGATCAAACCTGAGAAGGGGGTTTACAGCCAGTGAGTCACAAGTATGGATGGCCCAGGGCTGATGACAGGCATCTGAAGTGGGGGCCATCTTGGGGACTGAGCACCTGTGGGGTCTGTGCTACTAAGACTCCCACCATGGTGGGGTTCAAGTTGCCAATGTGACTTCAACTGGCTCATAAAATTCCTGAAAATCGAACAGTTGGCTCTCATGAGCCAGTATGAATGGCCTCATCGTACCATTGGAGACATAGTTTATTAAAAATAAAAGCATTAAAGATGATAAAGAATAAATGTCTGAGGATTTGCACAGAGACCTTTTGGTTAACAGATTTTTAGTTAGAAAAAAGAGAAAGTGATATGTAAAAGGGAAAGAAAAAGATAGAAATAGCACCTAATTGATTAAAAAAAAAGGACTTTCCTAAAAGATCAACCCAGACTAATTTCTTTTCACTGAGTCATTTTTAGCATGATGGGCGGAGGCTGGTAGAGACAGTGGGTATTTAGAGATGGGCCTGTGTTGTACTATTTAGCAACTTCTTGTGTGTTGAGAACACCTGTTCTAAAATGGGGTTGCACATGAAGGATTTTCTGATTGTATTGGCTACTTTGCCTGCCTTCTGTTTACATTTGGGAGCATGGCTTTATCCACTGAAGATTAACAAATGATTCTGGCAATCAAGGCAACTTAGAGGTGACTTTCCTTTCCTTCTTCCCTTCACATTCAGCCATAACTGTCATAGTGGTTCTCAAGTATGGGTCCTACCTACATCTGCTTTCTGCCTCCTTCCTACAGCCCCCACCTCGAAAGTATAGTTCTCTTCTGGAATAGCCTTAGAACCACCTCTGTGTTCCTTTATTTCTCTCTTTCTGATGTGCTGTGTCAAAGATACACAAAGCCCGGGGGCACCTGGCTGGCTCAGTCAGTAGAACGTGTGACTCTTGATCTCAGGGTCTTGAGTTCAAGCTCCATGTTGGGTGTAGAGCCTACTTTAAGAAAAAGATAAAGCCAGACACTAGGTGAAGTGGTAAGGGCAGATTTTAATCAGTAATACATTATTGCACTAGGGAAAGAGTCCAGTGTGAACTGAACTCAACCGAGGTGGCCTGTGAAGGAATAGGGAGCTCCGTAGAGTCAGGGAAGTGAAGAATGACAAAAAGTGGGACGAAGGGGTTGGTCTGTGTGAAGCTCATCGGGGCTTGCTAATTAGAGCTTACTACCCTCCTGCAGAGGCTGGGAATCTGGGGCCCTATCTTCAGAGTTGGTTGGAACAAGCAGTGTATTCTTTTGGCAGCCTTGAGTTTTCTCAGGCAGGCACTTTAAGGGAGTCCAGCATCATCCTTGGAAGGCGGCCTTGAGTTGTTATAAACTGTATCAGTGGGGCGCCTGGGTGGCTCAGTTGGTTAAGCGACTGCCTTCGGCTCAGGTCATGATCCTGGAGTCCCGGGATCGAGTCCCGCATCGGGCTCCCTGCTTGGCAGGGGGTCCACTTCTCCCTCTGACTCTCCTCCCTCTCATACTCTCTGTCTCTCATTCTCTCCGTCTCAAATAAATAAATAAAATTTAAAATAAATAAATAAATAAACTGTATCAGTGTTTGTTCAAGTCTTTAGAGGCCAAGGTTGAGGCCTTGTTGAGGGGAGGACTCAGAGGGGCCTGGCTGGAGAAGCCGTGTCACCTGGCAAACATTCGAGCTGATAGTCCAGGCATTCTCCTCTCTTTTCAGGCCCCAAGTCACAGAGGGCTGGGTCTCTGACTTCATGATGATGGTGGCCAGCGGCCTTGTCCACAAGCCAAACTTGTCTTCTCTTGTAGGACAAGGGGGTTTTCCTTCTCCTTGGTGCTACCCTTAGAGCTGAAATGACCCTCTGTGCTGATCCCTGGGGGAGACCGTATCCTTTGGCAATGCTTCGGGTGGAAGAGTCCTTCAGGAAGAGCCTCACCTTCTGGGACTGCTCCACGCAAAAGCAAATTCTTTTTTTTTTTTTTAAGATTTTATTTTATTTATTTGAGAGAGAGGGAGAGAGAGCACAAGAGGGGGTAGGGTCAGAGGGAGAAGCAGGCTCCCCGCTGAGCAGGGAGCCCGATGCGGGACTCGATCCCGGGACTCTGGGATCATGACCTGAGCCAAAGGCAGTCGCTTAAACAACTGAGCCACCCAGGCACCCGCAAAAGCAAATTCTTCCAAGACACCTGTCACCGTAGATCAGGCCTGCTCTTGGAGTTTGAATAAATGGAGTTGTGCAGATTTACTCTTTCTTTCCTGGATTTTCCCTGCTCAGATGAGCGTTTGTGAGATTTATGCATATTGTTGTGTGTTGAAATGGACCCCAACATGTGCCCTGGGGGCCACAGGAACCTGGCATCAGGGGCAGGACTGCTGATGGTGATGCATCATCCCCACAGCTGCTCCTCTGGCCCTTCTGCAAAGCCAGTCTCTGCCCCTCTTTACAGATTATGATTCTAAAACTAACACATACTTGTTTAAAAAGCCCAAAACTTTCAACAGTATAGAAAGGTAAAAATTTTAAAGTAGAAGTCCCTTTCTGCTTGCATAATTCATGCAAATCCACTTCCCAGTCATAATCACTGGCTCTGCTGCTAAATGATAGGGTACATTTATTGAGGAGTTCCTATGTGTCAGGCATGTTCCCAAGCATTTTACAGCGATTGTTTTATGAAGATTTGTTATGTGTTCTTCCTAAGCTCTTATAGGGATATACACATATCCTTTTCATCTTAAAGGGTTTATGCTCTCATATTGTTAGTGAACTTGTTCTTTTCACTTACAGTGTATCTTGGACAATTTCCGTGTCACGACATGTATGCCTCCCTCATTCCTCTTCACTTGCATAGTTGGTATTGAATGGATATGAAACCGTATTTTACTAAACAAGTTCTCTGGGGGCACCTGGGTGGTTCAGTGGGTTAAGTGTCTGCCTTCAGCTTGGATTGTGATCTCAGGGTCCTGGGATCGAGCCCCATATGGGGCTCCCTGCTCAGCGGGGAGTCTGCTTCTCCCTCCGTTGCTCCCCCTGCTTGTGCCCCCCCTTCTCACTCTCTCTCTCTGTGTCAAATAAATAAATAAAATCTTTTTTAAAAAACTGAGGCAGCATGTTAAGTCTCATCAAGTGACTTCTTGGTGTTTATTAAAATACCACTTTACGGGATGCCTGGGTGGCTCAGTCGGTTAGGCATCTGTCTTTGGCTCAGGTCATGATCCCGGGGTCCTGGAATTGAGTCCTGCATTGGGCTCCTTGCTCAGCGGGGAGTCTGCTTCTCCCTCTGCCCCCTGCCACTTCCCCTGCTCGTGTGCTCGCTTGCTCTCTCTCTCCGACAAATAAATAAAACCTTTAAAAAATGTATCACTTTACTGGGACGCCTGGGTGGCTCAGATAGTTAAGCATCTGCCTTTAGCTCAGGTCATGATCCCAGGGTCCTGGGATCAAGCCCCACATCCGGCTCCTGGCTCGGCGGGGAGCCTGCTTCTCCCTCTGCCTCTCCCCCTGCTCATGCTCTCTCTATCTCTCTGTATCTCAGATGACTAAATAAAATCTTAAAAAAAAAAAAAAGTATCACTTTACTTTAAAATCTGGCCATGGTTTCTGCACCTGATGTACACACAATAAATGTTGGTTGAATAAATGAATACCTGTCTCTCTCAATCTTTCTACATCGAAGCCCTACTAATTAGAGTCTAGGCCAACTTCCTCCTGAAGACTCCCTCTTTGAGAGGAGTGTTAGACATGACCAATAGGCTGTAACCGAGGACAAGAGTCTTTTCTTATTTCTTCTGCCCCAGAGATAGTTCCTTTCCTCATTTACCACGTGTTCTGCAATTAAACTATCTCCCAACTAGGGAGGGCAAGGACCTTGTCTTATTAATCACTGTGTCTATTTGAAGTCTTGACACATAGCAGGTTCCCTGGAAATGCTTGCTGAACAGCACTGAATGAAACAAGGTATTTCCATGTGTCTGATACAAAGGCATACAAATAGTTTTAAAAATATTTTTTGTTATTTGAGTAGTTTTAGATTTACAGAAAAGTTAAAAAGCTAGTACAGAGTGTTCCCTTTTATCCCTCACTAGTTTTCCCCATTGTTAACATCTTACACTACTTTGGTACATTTGTCACATCTAAGAAACCAGTATTGGTACACTTATTAATTACATGCCCCACTTTGTTCGGATTTCACTAGCTTTCCTCTGATGTCCTTTTTCCGTGGCAGCGTCCCATCCAGGATACCACATTACATTTTGTCGTGTCTCTTGAGGCTCCTTGAGTCTGTGATGTCTTCTCAGATAGTCCTTGTTTTGGATGGCCCTGGCAGTTTTGAGGAGCACTGGTTAGGTATTTTGTAGAATATTCATCATGCTTAGACTGTGGTTATGGGTTTTTGGAAGGAAGCTCACAGAGATGAAGTCTTATCACATCATATCAAAAATACGTGCCATTAACATGCCTCATCATTGATGATGTTAACCTTGATCATTTGGCTGGAGAAATGTTTACCAGGTTTCCCCATTGTAAAGCTATCCTCTCCCTCCTCTTTCCATATTCTACTCTTTGGAACAAGTGTGAACATTAATAAAAGGAAACCTCCTCTAGAATGGAATGGGGGGAGGCCAGCAGGGGGAGGTCTCACTCCCTGCCACTCTTGTCAACTGCAGACCCAACAGGGACAGAAGGACCTTTGCGGTGGTTGCTATCCCAACGGGAGGAAGATAGACTTCCCTGGAAAAGGCCAGCCAGTGAAAGACTGTCACGCTCAGCCAATGAGAAGCTATTACACTCTGAGCTCCCAGTTTATTCCAAAGAACTTTTTGTTTATAAAATCCTTCCTGGTCTCCCCTTTTCTTCTATAAATAAGGCCTCCCCTCCTTTGTTTTGGAGACTTGCATCTGATTTTGCCATAGCTCATTTGTCCGGGATTGCAATTCTCTGCTATTTCCGAATAAACCCATTTTTGCTACTGAAATAGCTGGCACAAGTCACTAAGCAAACCCTATATCCAAAGGGGAGGAGGTAAGCTCCTCTCCTGGAGGAGGTAGTAACTATCCAATTATTTGGAATTCTTCTGTGCTGGGAGATGTCTCTTCTCCCTCCATGCATTTACTAATTCATTTATGTGTATTAAAATGTTTCCGGATATATGAATAACACAGCTCCAGAAACTTATTTCTTTTGCCTTTGGAGGATCTCTCTAACCTCTCAGCTCAAAGGCAGGCTAGCGCTGGGAGTTGCTTTTCCCCAGGGAGCGGCAGGGCAGTGACAACCATGAAGGGGGCCCCAAGTCCCTGGGCGGAGGGCGGAGGGGCACCAGGGCGCTGCGGCCTTGGGCCCCAGAACCCACTCGCCCTCCACCTGCTCTGGCTTCGCGAACACTCCTCGGCCGTGGCGCTTGGAAAACAGTTCTGGGGTGCGGGGTCCCTCCACACATCAGTAATTGCTGCCAACTCCTCCCTTGTGCAACGCCCTCCCGGGCGCAACAGGCGCGGGCGCGGGCGCGGCGGCGCGCGCGGGATGTCGGGAGCGCGGCGTGCTGGCTGCGGCTGCTACGGCGGCGGCGGCGGCCACGGCAGAGGCAGTTGCTGCGCCCGGTACTGAGGTCGCTGCGTGAGGCGCAGGCGCGGTGGACTCAGCCCTCCCCGGGCTTCGGCTCGCTGTGGGCTCGTCATGGCGACAGAGGCGAGGCCCTTCCACCTGGTGGTGTTGGGCGCGTCTGGCTTCACCGGCCAGTTCGTGGCCCAGGAGGTGGCCCGGGAGCAGGTGGTCCCGGAGCAGAGCCCCCGCCTGCCATGGGCCGTGGCGGGCCGCTCCCGGGAGAAGCTGCAGCGAGTGCTGGAGAGGGCTGCCCTGAAGCTGGGTAAGGGGCGGGGGTGCGGCTTCCCGCTCGGTCCAGGGGTTCGGGTCGTCCGCAGCGAGAGTTTGTCCTTGGGGGGGGGCACCCCGAGGGCTGCCTGGGCCCGCCGGACGTCAGGAGCGGTGCTTGGGGATGTGGCTTTGTGCCACTCCCCACACGAAGCACAGCAATAAATGCATGTCTCCTCTGTTGAATTCCCTCATTGGCTTGGCGGGTCCCGCTGGCCAAGCAGCCGAGGACTTCAGTTCTTCCCTGGCCGGCCCCGTCTCCCTCTTGGGCAGGGGTCCCTGGTGGGGCTGGACGGCTCTTGGTCATGGGGTCGGACGGGAAAGGAGGACATTGGTTTCCTCGGGACTGTTTGTCCTCTCCCCTCGCCTTGGGTTTTGGCGGCGGGCGAGGAAGCTTCCCAGGTTTTGGTAACGTTGTGGCCTTCGTTTTTCAATTTCTTTTTTGCTTGTAAGAATTCGCCAGCGGGCTTACTCTTTGCTGCGTTTACTTACTCTTTTAGCATTCGTTCAACATAGTTTTACTGCGTGGTCTTTTCTGTGCCGGGTCCTGTCCTAAGTGCTGGGGATACGGATGTGACGGAGCGAGACCGCACACACACATTTAGGACTCAGGAGCCTTTAACTGTGGCTCCTGCCCACCCGAGTGTCCCTCATACAGACAGGTGCACCTGCATTCTTCTGTTTCATCTTCATCTCACTGCTGAGTCCACACTGAGCCCTTTTGCTGCCACCACCAATGTACAGTCTTGATCAAAGAGCTTTTTGGTGTTTTTTGTTTGTTTTACTTTTTCAGAAGAAATAATTTCACTGTTAAAATATATTCTTCCATTTCTTTTTCCTGCTCAACAAGACTGTACAGGTGCAGCCTACCTACCTAGCATCTGTAATGCCCAGGTTCAGTTATTGTGGGACATACACTTTGATCCATCAAACTTGCATTCCGCTAATTCCAGTGATTTACTTATTATAAGCCTATAATGAGTGTTCTTACCTAGACTGTGCTTTCTACCTTAGAGTCTTTTTTGTTCTCATGTTGATGTTAAGAACCCCTTTTTACCCCCGTATTTTGTCATATATAATTGGTTAGTAATTGATGAGCAACTTTTTATAATGGATTCTTGGCAGAGAGGAAATCACGACTGTCATCTATTCAGTATCTAAATGATTGTAAAATTGTCATTTTACACAGGGTTATCATTTGCACGTTGCTTAAGTTAGATTTTTTTTTTTAAGTTTAATGATTTTTTTTTCTAGCAATCCGTAGTGTTAACTCCATTTTCCTCATAGCTTTTTCTTTTTTATTACCTAATTTTAAAAAGTTTTATCTCTTGTCAGTATATTTAGTAAATCTGCCATCCCTGATTACTATAAAAACACAATCTGGAAGATATAATACTGTATCAGGATTTGCTTCAAACAGTTATTTCTTATTTCAGGAAGACCAACACTCCCATCTGAAGTTGGAATAATAATTTGTGATATCACGAATCCAGCCTCACTAGATGAAATGGCTAAACAGGCAGCAGTTGTCCTCAATTGTGTGGGACCAGTAAGTCATCCACCCCGTTTTGTGTCGGAACAAACAATGTATTCATTTCCAGCAGAATCTGGTATTTGATATTCCAGAGGAACATAAGGACAGGGGACAGAAGAGTTGGTTCAGGGCTTCAACCCTGTGTGGGGGAGTTTTCACTCCTCGTGAGGAGCCAGTGGATGTGACCAAAGTCTCCTGAGAGAGAGACAGGCTCTCTGTGACACCACCTCAGGGACTGGGTGCTGGGTCCTTCATTGGTTACAGCTATAACTGCCAGCTTTTTTTTTCTTACAGAATGCTTCTTAAGTAAAAAATGCTTGAGCATATATCCCTAATATATTTTTTACTTACTGATGAATGATATTCCTGTATTATTTATTCAATACATATTCATTGAATGTTTATTACATGTAAACTGCTCTAGTGTGGGTACCTGGGACATAAGGGCGAACAAAACTGAAAATCTCTCATGGAGCTTACAGTCCAGTGGGTGAGACAGAAAAATAAGGTTATAATTGTAGGTAGTGATAAGCGCTTTGAAGAAAAATCAAGCAGGGTAAGGAGACAGAGAGATTGGCGCATGAGTCTCTGTGAGGTGGATGGTCAGGACCTGACATTTGTGTCGAGCCCTGAGTGAGGTGAGGGGGTGAGGTGCAGGGGTAGTTGAGGAGAAAGTTGCTCCAGGGAAGGGCAGCTACAGACATTCTGAGATGAACATGTGTTTGAGAGAGGGCAGAGGATGGAAGGTAGGTGGGAGAGGAACCCAAGAGTTAGGTCAGAGGGTTTGAAGTATCGCAGAGTCTTTGAATGGTTGAAAGCAAGAGCATGAGCTGATTTACAGTTTTGTAGTTCTTTGTCTTCTGAGAGAGGAAAAAGGGGAAGTGGGAGACCCGCAGGGGAGTGGTCTAGGCAAGTGGAGCACAGGATGGGGGTTTGGAAGGGTGGTGAGAGCTTTTGGAGTCAGAGGATGCTTTGAGAGGAAAACCAGCAGCTTTTGCTGTTCTGGACGTGGAGAACACACTTTTGGTCCGTGTCACAGGGTGAGTGTTGGTGACATTTACTGATCTGAGGAAGCCATCACAATTGCCAAAACATTTGAAAACTAAGCATCTAGGAGATTGATAATAATGTTTTAAATGAAAGCAGAAAGGTTTTTTGATTATCCAGTAAAAATGTATTTAAATTGTTTAGATTAATCTCATTCCTAATTATTCCTAATTAGCTTTGGTTCTGTGCTCTCTTGCTGCAACCATTCTCTTATGTATATCCTCGGCCAGCCTCCTTGCCCTTCCCACCCCAGTGCTCTGGAGAGACCCAAAACTGGTATTTGTGTGTGTGTGTGTGTGTGTGTGTGTATGTATTTTATTTATTATTTATTTTTTAAGTTAGTTTCAGAGGTAGAGTTCAGTGATTCATCAGTTGCATATAACACCCTTGCTCATTACATCATGTGCCCTCCTTAATGCCCATCACCCAGTTACCCCATTCCTCTACCCACCTCCCCTCCAGCAACCCTCAGTTTGTTCCCTAGAGTTCAGCATCTCTTATGGTTTGCCTCCCTTTCCATTTTCATCTTATTTTTCCTTCCCTTCCCCTATAAGCCTCTGTTTTGTTTCTTAAATTCCACATGTGAGTGAAATCATACGGTATTTGTCTTTCTCTGACTGACTTATTTCGCTTAGATTAATACCCTCTAGTTCCATCCATGTCGTTGTAAATGGCAAGATTTCATTCTTTTGGATGGTTGAGTAATATTCCATTGTGTGTGTGTGTGTGTATATATACACACACACATATGTATATACCACCATTCATCTGTCGGTGGACATCTGGGCTCCTTCCACAGTTTGTCTATTGTGGACATTGCTGCTATAAACATTGGGGTGCAGGTGCCCCTTTGAATCACCCAAACTGATTTTTCCAGCTATTCCAGCTTCGTGTACCTTACCTGAACTTATACCCTCTGTTAGCCAGTAATCCAATAGCTCTGCGTGTCTGGAGAAACATGTATTCCCTTGCTGATGGTCCTGCTTTAAATATGTGGTGACAAACCTCACGTGGGGCCTCAGCACGTCCAGCAACCCTGCTCCACTTGCCCAGACTGTTCTCTCTCCTGCTGTGTGAATCAGCAGCTCTGTGTCCTTTTTCTTCACGTTTTTAGCCTCCCATCCCTCTTTCCTCACTCATCTGATGATTTTATTTCCTTTTTTTTTTTTTTTTACTATGACATTAGAAGCTGTTGAAGGAGAATTTCTTCACCTGCACACCTGCATTACCCTGACTCTGCCCTACCTGTTTTGAGGAAAAACTGTCCCTGCTCCTCATGGGTGCAGGATTTGAGGACCTCATGTTGACATTTTTATCACATTTTCCCTTCTACTGGGCTGTTTCTTTGCCCCTTTTTCAGCTAAACTCCTTGAAATCGTTCTCTCTCCTTCTATATCCACTTGCTCAGCTCCCACTCTATCCTAAGCCACTCTTGCCAGGCCTCTGTAAGCCTCCCTGCTTCAGGGAGCCTGCTCTGCTTCGCCCTCACCAGCTCCTCACGCTCCCCTTAATCCGAGCTCTCAGCATTTGTCCCCCTCGGTCACGTCCTCCTGCTTTTGGCTTCTGAGGTCTGGCCCTTCCCTGGTTTTCCGCCAGCTCTGTCCCCATCCCTTCTGTTGGATCTTCTCATCTTCCTCTAAGTATCAGAGGCTCAGAGCTCGAACCTTACAAACTCTTCTCTGTTTACACTCCCGGAGCCAGGCTTTTAAAAAGTATATTATTAGTATTGTAATAAAATACACATAACCAAAATGACTATTTTAGCCATTTCTCAGTGTACAAATCAGTGGCATTTGGTACATTGACAGTGTTGTGTAACCCTCACCATCTTATCTCCAGAATTTGTCATCATCCCAGACAGAAACTAACTGGGTCAGTTTTGTTTTCATTTGTGTTTTTTTTGAAGAGAGATCTTTGGTGCTTCCTACCTGACTATTTTGGGCCAGCATTTTTGAACAGCGTAGTGTAGTGAGTGAGACTCAAGCATTAAAAAGAAGACGATCAGATAGCCTAGAATAGAAAGTAGCGTGGATTATACATAATATGGGTAAGTGCTGGTTCATGAAACTTGCGTTTCAGTTTGATATATTTGTGTATATATAGGCTGCCACGTGAAGTGGATTTCTCAGCGTGGGTTGTGGTCAAAAAGGTTTTGAATGCCATTTGTATGCTGATGATGCCAACATTACTTCCAGTGAGGACTGCCCCCTAAACTCCAGATTGGTAGATCCAGCTACCTTCTTGATGTTTCCACTTGGATGGTTTATGGGCATGAGTCTCTAGGTTTTTGCCCCCAAACCTGCTCCTTCCTAGGCTCTCCTGGGATTGGCATTTTTCACTTTGCCAGTTTGGGATCATTACCGGTTTCTTTGCAGGTTTTTCTTTGTTTTTACTTCTTTGTCCATTTTGTGATGATTTATTTAGTTAAAAAACAGATGATATCTGTAAAACTACTTAGGCATATGTAAACAAGCATTAGGTTGAAATATACCTAAAATGAATGAATGAATGAGGGAGTTGCTGTGGGCCCCTCTGCATGTGGGACGCTCCCACGCTGCCCTCAGAGTCCCTTGTGTAGCTTTCATTCAACAAGGGACCACATCACGTGGCCCAAGGAACGTGCCCAAGTCAATTCATGTATTAACTGTTAATAAAACTTCATTTTTTTCTTTGTGTTTCCTATAAGAAGTAGCATGAATAAACATACTGATATTTATTTCCATAACTGAGGGAATGGGTCTGTGGGCCCCTTGATGCAAGCCTGCCCACGTAGGAGACCCCCGTGTTAGAACATGGAATGCTGAGAACAGTATTCGGTTTTGATCTGTAAGCTAAATTGGCTTTGCTGGGGAGAAATGTCTCCTCTGAGATCAAGGATTGTTACCGTTTGTCCATTTATCTCATAAAAGCACAAGGGTAGAAAGTAGAGAAAAAACAACAAAAAAATGTATCAACATAAGGACATTAGTGCCGAAGTCTCAACCTCAGATTGCCTGGAGGAGAGAGAAGGTGGGCCAGTTGAGACGGAATACAATGTGGGGAGTGGGGGGATTGTGGTGAATAGGGAGGTGCATACTCTTTGCAGAAGGAGCTGTTACTATTTCAAAAAGCTCATTAATGCTTTACTGCAGCTCACCAGTACTTCTAGATGAACCCGGTAGCTGACAGGCTGTAGCTCACTATCTGAGCATGGGGAGTTAACCCAAGGCCAGAAGGCTGATACTGGAGGGGTCAGGAGCTAACCTGGCAGCTAGAGCAGAGGAGGGGGCTCCAGGTAGTGGAGGGTGAAGAAATAGCACGATTAGGAAACTATAGGGAGTTGCAAGCTGCTAGAATATGGGGATGAAGGGGTTGTGGTGTGACCTGATGCTTTTTGTGACATGCTAAGACATTTGGACTTCACACTATAGTAAATACAGGCACTGCAGAGCTAGCGAAGGATTTTAAGAGGTATACATGTGTACATATGCACGTGCGTGCCTGTGTGTGTGTGTGTGTGTGTGTGTGTGTGTACGTGATAGAAGCAAAGATGACATCAGATTGTTATTTTAGAATAATAATTTGGTGTTTCTTTGGACATGGAGCTACCTTGGCTGCAGGGAAGCCAGTTACTGTGTGTAGTAAATTGCATGAGAGGTGGTAAGGGTGTGAACTCAGATTTGGATGTGTAGAGGGGAGGGAACTGATCTGAGATTTTTAGGGAACTAATTCGATAAAACTTGGTGACTTCCAGGGTAGGTGGAGTCAAAACAGCTTCTGCGTTTCTCACTTGAGAATTTTGTGGAGAGTGACGCCATTCACAGCAACAAAGAAACGTTCTTCTCTTCCTGTTAGTCTTCATTTTGGCTAATAGGACCAGTAGCCCCGTGTCCGTTGGCCCCGTTGTCTGTCTAATCAGCAAGCCCAGTCATTTCTACCTCTTTAATAATCTCATCCTTGGTGTATCCATCCCCTTCTTCGTTTAGCCCTTTGTCATTTCTTCCAGCCATGGGTTTCAATTTCTGGTAGTGTGGGCAGAGTGACGTGTGTTTTCTAGAAGTCTTACACCACTGTCCTATTTAAAATTCTCCAGGAGAGCCTAGTAATCCTGATCTGGCCCCGGCGTTCCTTTCCAGGCCCATCTCTCGTCACTTCCCTTTCAACTACTCTGAGCTTTGGGTGCCTTTACCCTTTCTCACACCTTCACATATACTTTTCCCTTTTCTGGATTTTTCTTTTTCCTGGCAAATCCTTATTCTTCAGAATTCAACTCAAATGAATCACTTGTTCTATAAAACTTACCATTTGGTTTTCAGTTAGAGGTTAGCACATGTTCCTTTAATTCCATTGTGCCTTCCTTTACTCTGAAAAGTGGCATGGCGCTGTTACGTGATTTTCCTCAATTTATCTTTTGGCTCCTTTATTAATATTTGATTCTTAATAACCAAGACTGTACTTGCAAAACTCAGTGGTATTTCATTCAAGATTGCTAAGTTAAGTAAGGGGCGCCTGGGTGGCTCAGTTAGTTCTGTGTCCGACTCTTGATTTAGGCTCAGGTCATGATCTCAGGGTCATGGGATTGAGCCCCAAGTTGGGCTCTGCGCTCAGCCCAGAGTCTGTGTGAGATTCTCTCTCTCCTTCTGCCCTGCCCCACTATGTGCATGCATTCTCTCTCTCAAATAAATAAATCTTCAAGCTTGCTAAGTAAGAGTAAACAGTTGGTTTTCTTTATTCCCCCCAGTATCGATTTTATGGAGAACCTGTAGTAAAAGCATGTATCGAAAATGGAACCAGCTGTATTGACATCTGTGGAGAACCTCAGGTATGTAAAATGGAGAAGAAAGAATGGCATTAACAACACAACTTTCTGTTAGAGTGGAAAATATTTAGTGCCGCCTTGCAGACTATTTTAGAAGTTGGTGACTCCTCCCTTGTGCTGATGGCTTGAAGGAGAGTGCGATAGTCAGGTCTTTTCTTCTGTTTTCTTGAAGTTTTTTCTTCCTTACCACCTCATTTATTCCAGGTCTTTTGTATGTAGGATGTGCTGGTTTCTGTGGCTGCCGCATGCTGTGAAAGGGTTTAATTAAAATGGTGCGCTATGTGTAAATTCTTTGAATCTCACTTTTTCTTATGAATTCCGTTTTTGTAGTCAGACACCTTTATAACAATGCAGAAAAGGAAGTGTAAAATCCTCCAAACGTAAACATTTTAGATATTCACACTTGAGTGCTCACCCCACACCCGACACTCTGCTAATACAGCATTTTATGTCATTTGAATGTTCCACATTCCCATAAAGTCGGTATCGTCTTGCCTATTTTGTGGATGAGGAAACTGAAGCTGAGGGGGGTTAAGTCATGCAGCTCAGAGTCCTGCCACCACTCAGTAGAAGAACAGGACTCCAACTGAGGTTTGCCTGATTGCAGGAAGTGGATGTTAGTAAGCACCAAGCTACCCCAGCTCCTTGAAAACCGTCACCTCATCTGTCCCTGTGGTCTCTGCTGTTATCATCACCAATATGCCAATATAGTAATGTACTGGAAAATACTAGGAAAATGTGAATTACCAAAAGTGATTCAAGAAGAGGTAGGAAACCTGAATGAAACAGAAACCAATTCCGGCCTAATTAAAAAAAAAAAAAAAAAAAATCCCAGAGCAAAGAAAATGATGAAACATTTCTAAGGTATCCTATAAACTACAATAAAAGTGATATCAAAACCTAGTAAAGATCCAGACTATATAAAGGACTCTTAAAAGGCAATAATACAAATTCAAATCACCCAATTAAAAATGGGAAAAGGGATGAGTAGAGACAAATGTTCTGTGCAGAAGAATCCCAAAAAGCTTGTGTAACTACTCCACCCTCGAGGAGAGGAGCATGACTCATCACCCCTTCTTTGGGCACCACACATGGTCACTCCCTCCCCAAAAGAACAGTACGGATGGGAGGGAAGAAGAGAATAACTTTATGGTGGCGAAACCTGAAAAATACTACCTCAGCCGGGTGTTTAGGGCCACCATCCACACTGATAAGTCACGGTGATGGTATGTACCCTTGATAGAATGTCACGAAATGCACTTGACCCCTGCGGTCTCCCCTCCCTCCTCAAAGCAGTAATTCCACGCTAGTAAGGAGAAAAATTCCAGTAGAGGGGCACGCTACAAAATACCTGATCAAAGTTCTCAAAACTATCAGGGCCCTGAGAGTCCGAGGAGACTGTCACAGCTCCCAAGAGGAGCCTTGGGACACATGACAGCTAAATGTAATGTGGCATCCTGGTGGAGAAAAAGGACATTAGGTAAAGACTAGGGAAATCTGGATAAAGTATGGTCTTTAGCTAATGATAATGTTATCAATATTCATTAAGTGTAGCAGATGTTAATGGAAAAGCTCTAACAATAGGAGAAACTGGGTCGGGGTACATGGGAACTCTCCACTACTCAAATTTTCTGTGAATCTTTTCTGTGAATCTAAAACTGTTGTAAAAGTAATTTCTAAAAACAGAGGACTTGAACAGACATTATTCTCCTTTTCCATCCCCTCCTCTCCTACCACTTTCTTCATCCTAACTAAATATATGTGTGCCGATGCATGTCTCTAATAATGTCCCTCTGAGGAATACGATTTGGGTGATGTTTTCTTGCTGTCTTTGTATTTTTTTGTATATTAATTCAGGTTTTCATAATATTACTTCTGCATTTAAAACTCATTCTGAAAAAGTTACTAGTGTCATTAAGTCAGATCAGCCTGTGCCCCACACTGCTTGGCACGTGGTAGATATACAGTAAATATTTGCCAAATAAGTGAAAAACATTTCCACAGTTAATATTTCACTAAAAGCCACATTGGTTAGCATTTTCAAAATGTAATTCCTTTGTCTTTTAAGGTCTATCATTTAATGCTGATTTAAATATTTCTGTATAGCTCTGATTCAGATTTTTGTCCTGAATTTTTTAGTTTCTGGAATTAATGTATTGGAAGTATCATGAGAAAGCTGCAGAAAAAGGGTCTTATATCATTGGAAGCAGTGGTTTTGACTCCATTCCAGCAGATCTGGGCGTAATATATACCAGAAATAAGATGAACGGTAACTATCAATCACTAAGCAGTAATTGAATTTAACAATAGAAAATCTTCATGTTTATAACTGTGATGAACTAAAAACTAGTTGGGAAGAGAAACATAACTATAAATGGGTAATGTTAAACACATGATTTGTTCAGGGCATCTGGGTGGCTCAGTGGGTTAGGCATCCAAATTTTGATTTCGTCTGGGTTGTGATCTCAGGGTTGTGGGATCAAGCCCTGTGTCAGGCTCTGCGCTGGGTGTGGAGCCTGCTTAGGACTCTTTCTCCTCCTACCCCCACTCTCCCTCTCTAAAAAAAAAATTAAAATTAAAAAAATTTTAAAATAAAAAAACTCCACATGCTTTAGTGTTTAATACAGCTATACTTGTTATAAAATCCTATTGACACAATTTTTTGAGATGTGGTTAGTACTGTGTGTATTCCAAAGTGAGGAATTATCCATTGTCTCAACTTAGTTATGGTTAAAACAGTAAAATTTCTGGAAAAAGAATTTCTGACAGCCATTATAATTCAAACTTGCTTGGTTTAGGAACTAACACATTTAAGAATATAATTTTTGAAGCTATTAAAGGTTTAACTTTTTTTAAAGATTTTATTTATTTGAGAGAGAGCGAGCGAGAGAGAGAAAGAGAGCATGAACTAGGGGAGAGGCAAAAGGAGAGGGAGAGACAGACTCCCACTGAGCAGGGAGCCCAATATGGGGCTCGATCCCAGGACCCTGAGATCCCTGAGATCATGACCAGAGCCGAGGGCAGACACTTAACTGACTGAGTCTCCCAGGTGCCCTATTATGCTCTTGAAAGCTTTTTGATGTAAATAATACCAGTTTAGAACTAAAAACCCTTTATCTTAAAAAAAAAAAAAAAAGAAAAATCAATATTATGGTAAAATAATGGAAGTTCCTAATGCCATGCATGTTTTAAAAGGATCCATTTAGAAAATGACATGAAACAGGTAACTCCAGTGTCATATAAACTGTTCTAGAGCTTAAAAAGATGGCAAGTGTTTCAATTTATATTGAAAAGTTAACATAACTCAAGCCAAAGCCCCAGATAGATAGCACCAAAAAAGATAGCACCAAAAAAAAAGAAAACTACAAATCAGTCTTGCTTTGTGAAATTAGTAGTCAAAAAAATGCTAAATAAATTTTAATAAATCTTCAATGGCATTTTAAAAGAATAATATATCAAGACAAAGGCTTATTACAAAGTTATGTAATCACATCAGAATATCGAAGGTAAAAAGCTAGATGGCCATCGCAGTAAATGATTTGAAAATTCATGCCATTTACTGATTGCAGATTTTTAGGAATTTAAGAATAGAATACTTTATTAACATAATTAATGTCGGAAGGCAATAGCCAGTATCATACTCAGTGATGAAATGCTAGAACCATTCCAAATAAAAAGAACATGAACATCTTTTTTTTTTTAAAGGTTTATTTATTTACTTTAGAGAGAGAGCGCATGAGTGGTTGGGGAGGAGGGACAGAGGGGGAGGGAGAGAGAGTCCCAAGCAAACTCCATGCTAAGTGTGGAGTCCGACGTGGGGCTTGGTCCCAGGACCCTGAGATCATGACCTGAACTGAAATGAAACCAAGAGTGGGTTGCTTAACTGACTGAGCCATCCAGGTGCCTCCAATTGAACATCATGGACCTGGTAGGTCTCCATTTATCAAAAAAATACTTTTAAGTCTCTAAAGTCCAGACATTTTCTTCATGGTAGTTATACGTATTTTTTACTAAGGTTTTAAAATATTTAATAGTTTCTGTTATTTTGAATAGTTCTTTTTTTTTCTTTTAAGGGAGAAATAATACTTTAAACCTTGTTTAAAAACTTTGTTTTCAGATACTGAACCCTAAGAGGGAGCATTTCAACAAGTATCCCCACTGATTGTTTGGTGCAAGTGGTCCACATGTTAACTGCGTGTGGCCTTAGGCGGTCCACGTTCTTTCTGTGGCTAGGATAGATCATGGAGCCATAAACCCAGGCTGCCTTCTCTTAGCAAACCTCAGAATCATCCCAGGGCGTTATACTTCATGATCTAGGTGTTTGTCAGTGGTCACCTAGCGACATTTAGATGACTATGGTTCTCATCATTGTTGATGATGTGGTTGTTCATTCTCTTTCTCAGGGTCAGCTTTCTAAAGGCTCCATGATTTCATTTTCTCTTGGTATTAAAACTAGGAACACCAATCTTAAGAAATTGCTATATTTTGGGGCACCTGGGTGGCTCAGTCACTTAAGTGTCTGCTTCTAGCTCAGGTCATGATCTCGGGGTCCTGGGATCAAGCCCTGCATCATGCTCCCTGCTCAGTGGGCCATCTGCTTCTCCATCTCCCTCTCCCTCTGTGCTCTCTCTCTCTCAAATAAAAAAAAAAGAAATTGCTATATTTCATTTTATCAGATTTTGAGATTTAGTCTATTAGGTTTTTCTTTTGTCTTACTGCTCTTGAGAAACTCAGTGATTAATTAACCACTATGCCTGTGTTTTAGCCCTTGTAGTTATGTAGTTGATATCTCCCTCTTTTTCTGGCTTTGGTTTTCTATTATTATTTGTATTATTATATTTTTCTTTCTTTTTTTTTTTTTTAAGATTTTATTTATTTATTTGAAGAGCGAGACACAGCGAGAGAGGGAACACAAGCAGGGGGAGTGGCAGAGGGAGAAGCAGGCTTCCTGCCAAGCAGGGAGCCCGATGCGGGGCTCGATCCCAGGGCCCTGGGATCATGACCTGAGCCGAAGGCAGACGCTTAATGACTGAGCCACCCAGGCACCCCTTTTTATTTCATTTTAACAGCCTTATTTTAAGTATTTTATAAGCCATCACAGAGGCCATTTCGATAGGTTTTCTGCACATTCATTATAAATCACTACTATGAAGCCACCTTGAAAGCAGTCATACTGGAAAACAGAATTCATCCCACAGATATAATTTTGAGAACTGTGTGCTGATGGCCTTCCAGCGAATGAGTGAACTAAATTGTTGCCTTGTTGGAAGAGATCTTTGGTGGCAGTTTGAATACTAGAAAAGATTTTGCCAGTATTAGCACTTAGACTTTATTCTAAACTGCTCTTTCTGACAACTTACCTCGCTTCAGCTGCTTCGTAAGTCTGTTTTCAGTCACATAATGAACCTATTACCAGTACAGATTTTCTGACTGTATCTGCTGTAGTCTTGGTAAAAGTGGTCCCTAAATAAATAGGAATAATTTGGGGCACCTGGGTGGCTCAGTCAGTTAAGCATCTGCCTTCAGCTCAGGTCATGATCTTGGGGTCCTGGGATCGAGCCTTGCATCGGGCTCCCTGCTCAGCGGGGAGTCTGCGTCTCTCTCTGCCCCTCCCCCTGCTGATGCTCTCTCTCTAATAAATAAATAAAATCTTTAAAAAATAGGAATAATTTATTACTGCATGCCTTAGTCACATGGATTTTATCTGATTTGGCTTTCCTGTTCTGCTGCTCTCGTAGGCACTCTGACTGCTGTGGAAAGTTTCCTGACTCTACATTCCGGACCTGAGGTTAGTTTTTCTGTTTCTCTGGTGTTTTTTAAAATTAATAAAAACATTTTGGAAATGACACATGCCTCCTAAAAAGATTTAGATGAATTAAATTTCATATATATTTGTAATTTTTAGGGTGTGAGAGTCACTATGTTTGATTTTAAAAAGTAAAGATGGTAGCTTGCTGGGAATTAGACTCAAAATAGAATTTTGTTAAAAACAGCTGCACAGGTCACTGCATTAGAATGAGTTACCATGATCCCAGCACCAAAATCTCTCTCATTGTTGTGTAATAAACGCTGTCAGCCATTTCAGTCCTCACCTTAGTCCAAGTCTGTGCACTTGTGTTGTGCACCTCACTCACAGCCCAGTGCTGTCGTGGCCGTAAAGAGATGGATGATGTCATCACCGACTGTCCAGCCTGTTTGGGACATGAGACCTGAGGTGGCTGCGTTCCCAGAGGCCCATGTTTACGATAGGACTTTTATCATCAGTAGTGTTTGACCCAATTCTAGGTCTACACTTAAGGTTCTCTTTAAAATCCATTCATCCGGGCGTCTGGGTGGCTCAGTCGTTAAGCGTCTGCCTTCGGCTCAGGTCATGATCCCAGGGTCCTGGGATCGAGTCCCACATCGGGCTCCTGTTCGGCGGGAGGCCTGCTTCTCCCTCTCCCACTCGCCCTGCTTGTGTTCCTGCTCTCGCTGTCTCTCTCTCTGTCAAATAAATAAATAAAATCTTTAAAAAAAATAAAATAAAATAAATTCCATTCATCCAGCAAGTCTTCTGTGGTGGTGCAAATATATATAGGAGTGCAAGGTAGTGTGACACAGAAATGAAGAAGATGCAAACCTGTCCTGAAAGAGATAATAACGTAGCTTGGCAGGAGAGAGAGATGTTAAAGAGATCAGATAAAATACTGTATTTTTTGAGAATGGAGAGTAAATCCAGCTAGGAGGCCAGAGGTAAGAGCTGTCTGGAGAAGCTGGGCATGGACTGAGTTTTGGAGGTTGGTGCCATGGAGCTGGGCTAAGGGGGAGGGAGTAGCATTTTCAGGACATAGCTATGGGAGGTATGGAGCATGTGCAGGTAAGAGTAATGGTTCTAGTCGTCCAGATTGTGGGATCAGGTTAATAAACACAAAGAGCTATATAACACATGCTAAAATCCGTGGTTACAGAGAATGCCCACTGGAGAATCAGAATAAAGGGAAGTGACAGAGGGCCTGAGTAACTGGGGAAGGCCTCCTAGAGGCCTTGCAGATTTTAGCTGTGAGAAGGGAATAGCATTTGGAAGATCAGAGGCAGTCACCTGAACATAGGCTCAGAAGCAAGAATGAGATACGTACTTGAATCTGGGGAGCATGGGTAGAAACCCAGCTCCACCCAGTTTAAACCAGCAACACGAAAAGGAGCTGACTGATTCTGCAGGTGGATAGTGTGGAATTTACTGATGTCTGCATTCATTTCTGCTGGGTCCCTTTGTGTGCCTCTCAGCATGGCATGGAAGGTGCTGGCGGTCAGGGGTACATTGTCCTTAAAGTTCCTCATTTCCTGGGAACAGCTAGCAGAGTTGATTTATCACATGGTAGGAAAGATCAGTCAAGTATTGGGCCGTTCAGCTATTCTTGAGCCCATCAGTATGACCTGGTATAACGGTGCAGGCAGATTGCCTAGGCCTGGGTCACAGGCCTCTGGAGGGGGGACCACAGAGTCAGGCCCATCTCTCGAACATGGAACATGTTCCAGATAGGAAGGAGAGTTTTATAAGCAGAAGATGAGGTAGAGGGTTGCAGGGAATTGCTGCAGGACCGACAAAACCCAGATGTCACAACAGGGAGATTGTGAGAAAATTGGTAGAGGAGAAAAGAGGCTGCTTTTGAAAGAGCAGCAGGAGATGCAATTGGAAAGATGAGCTGATGTAGGGAAAGTGTCTGTCCTTTACTAGAGGGATAGAAGAGCCCCTGATGGTTCTTACTGAGTCGAGCCAGATTTTGAAGCAGGACTGCCTGGCCTCAAATTCTGGCTCTGCCACTTACCAGTGACATGAGCGTGGGCAAGTAGCACACTATCCTCATGGTGCCTTACTTCCTCCATCTGTAAAAGGAGATGGTAATAGTATCTACTTCATATGGTCACTGGGTCAATGAGTATAAATCAGAACAGAGGTGGGCAGTTAGCAGATTGCTCAGTGAGTGTTATTAAGTATTATTTTTGTTAACATTATTCAAACTTAAAGTTGGGGCTTAACTCAGGACAAGAGAGTTGAAGCATCCATACGAGTGCAGCTCCCTCTCTCATTCCCCTGAAAGCAAAATCCACAGTCTGAATTTGATGGGACAGATTCTGTGTATCCCTAGTCACTGAATTGTCCTGCCCCTCCTTATCTTTCTTTTCCCCTGGAGGTTTTTATTTTACACACAAAATTGTACCACAGACCACATGCTTGAATTTCAGAGGATTGAAATCATACACTGTAGAATAGTCCTGTCAGTCCGGCCGGCCTTCCCACAGTGATGGAAATGTCCTGTGTGTGCTGTGTGGGGGCTTATTACATCGTGGCTGTTGCGGCTCTAGAGCAGGTCAGCCTGTGGCCTTTTTTTTTTTTTTTTTTAAGATTTATTTATTAGAGAGCAAGCATGAGTGGGAGGGGCAGAGGGAGAGGGAAAGAGAATCTCAAGCAGACTCCGTGCTGAGCGTGGAGCCCAACACGGGGCTCGCTCTCACGACCCTGAGATCACGACCTGAGCAGAAACCAAGAGCTGGATGTTTAACCGATTGATCCACCCAGGTGCCCCGAGCCCATGGCCTTTTTTATATGTCCATGAGCTAAGGATGGTTTTACATTTTTAAAGGGCTATAGTAGAAACACAAAGATGAATATGTAGTAGAGACCATCTGTGCCTGTAAAACCTACAAGTTGGACCTTTCAGAGACCGTTTGCCAACCTGTCCTAGAGTGTGCTTTATTTTTTCTTTTTTAGAGACTTTTTATTTATTTTTTGACAGAGAGAGAGACAGCGAGAGAGAGAGCACAAGCAGGGGGAGTGGGAGAGGGAGAAGCAGGCCTCCCACCGAGCAGGGAGCCCGATGGGGGGCTTGATCCCTGGAGCCTGGGATCATGACCTGAGCCGAAGGCAGACGCTTAACGACTGAGCCACCCAGGCGCCCCTGGAGTGTGTTTTAGACTACAGTGCAATTATACTAGAAATCAATGAAGAGATAACATGAAAATCTCTGTATATTTGCATATGATGAAATGTATTTTAAATTTATGTCATTAACCCAGACCTTTTTTTCTAAACTCAGACTTAAAACATCCAATCACCTAGCTGACATCTCCACTTGAACACTCGATAGATCTCTCAGACTGTGTCTTGTCCATACTGACCTCTTGTTTCTCCTTTCCAAATGTGCTCCAGCCTCGGGTCATTTGTATCCATTTCAGTTGGTAGTAGCGTGTCCTTCCACACAGATCAAACAGTGTGGGCATTGCTATCTCTGTTCTCTGAAACCTAGATCCTGTCTGTCAGGAAATCCTGTTGATTCTGCCTTTACAATATGTGAGAATCTGATCACTCTTCACCATTTCTCTTTCTCCCACCTTATTCTTGCTACCACCTGTTCCTGTAGAGTCCATGCTCGACAGCCAGGATGATCCTTTTCAGACCTCACTCGGATCTTGTCCTTCCAGTCGTGTGCAAGAATATAAGTGACGTGGCCCCTGTCCCCTCTCCAGCCTCCTCTCCCACACGTCTGTGCATTCTCCCTCATTTACACTGACCTTTGTGCCCTCCTCGAACACGCCAGCACACTGCAGCCTGTCTGCTTTTGTGCTGGCTCTCTCCTTTTCCTGAAAACACTTCTCAGAGATGTTTGCATGACTGACACCCTCATCTCCCTCAAGTCTTTTCTCAAATGCCATTTTCCTGATGAAGTCCCATTTAAAACTGCAAACTTAATTCCTTTGCCCATCATTTTCAGTTCATCATATCTACTCTTTTTCTTTTTTCCTATAGTACTTTGCACTTTCTAAATCCTATGTATTGTATTTTTTATTGAGTTTGTCACCCGCTCTGGAATGTGAGCACCACAAAAAGAAGGATTTTTGTCTATTTAATTTACCAAGCACCCAGAATAGTGCTGGTCACATAGTAGGAGCTCAGTAAGTGTTTGTTGGCTGACTTGAGTGGACAAGGCTAACTTAACCTTAATTCTAAAACCCTACAAGAACAATTCCAGAAGGCAAAAGTCCAGTCCAGTTTCATGTTCTAGGAACATAGATGTAAAAAATCCTAAATAAAATATTAGCAAATTAAAAGCAGTAATACATAAGAATACACTTTTTTTTTTAAAGATTTTATTTATTTTTTTACAGACAGGGAACACAAGCAGGGGGAGTGGGAGAGGGAGAAGCAGGCCTCCCGTTGAGTAGGGAGCCCAATGCGGGGCTTGATCCCAGGACCCTGGGATCATGACCTGAGCCAAAGGCAGACGCTTAATGACTGAGCCACCCAGGTGTCCCAAGAAGAATACATTTTGACCAAGTTAGTTTTAGAGAGGAATGGAAGGGTTAATATTATGTAATCGCTATAATCCACCTCACTAACAGGTTAAAGGAGGACAGTCTTATGATCATCTTGATAAAGAGAGAAAAAGTGTGGTAAAATGTACTATCTACTCATTAAAACTTTTTTTTTAAAAAGATTTTATTTATTTATTTGAGAGAGAGAGAATGAGAGAGAGCGAGCACATGAGAGGGGGGAGGGTCAGAGGGAGAAGCAGACTCCCTGCAGAGCAGGGAGCCCCATGCGGGACTCGATCCCAGGACTCCGGGATCATGACCTGAGCCGAAGGCAGTCGCTTAACCAACTGAGCCACCCAGGCGCCCTCTACTCATTAAAACTTAACGGCAAGCCAGGAGTAGAAGGGAAGATTATCTTTTTTTAAAAAAGCTATAATAAAGATGATACCCAGTGTTTAACATTGAAAACTTATTGCTCTCAGTTCAGGAATAAGACCTGGGTGCCCATTACTTCAGCCAGATTGTAGCCAGAGCAGTAATGCAGGAAAAAAGAAACTGTATATAGGTTAGAAAGGAAGAAACAAGGGGTGCCTGGGTGGCTTAGTCGGTTAAGCGTCCGCCTTTGGCTCAGGTCATGATCCTGGGATTCTGGAATGGAGTCCCGAGTCGGGCTCCCTGCTCAGCGGGGAGCCTGCTTCTCCTTCTACTCACTCGTGCTCTCTCTTGCTATCTCTGTCTCTCAAATAAATAAATAAAATCTTTATTAAAAGAAAAGAAAGGAAGAAACAAAACTATTTTCAGCAGATGATGTAATTGTGAGTGTAGGAAATTCCAAAGAAATCTATAGGCAATATTATTAGAATTAATAAATGAGTTTCATAGATTACTGGAAAAATTCTTTTTCTTACCTGATTTCCTTGGCTGGACCCTCCAGTACAATGGGCAGTAGAAGTGGCGAGAGCTGACATCCTTGTGTAGCTGTGGGTTTTTATAGATGCTCTTTATCAGGTTGAGGAAATTTCCTTCTATTCCTAGTTTGTTGAGTGTTTTTAACCTGAAGGGTGTTATATTTGATCAAATGCCTTTTCTGTATCTATTGAGATGATCATGTGGTTTTTGTTTTTTCTTCTCTTCATACATTGTATTACTTAAGATTGATTTTCATAGTTGAACCAACCTTACATTGCTGGGGTAAATCCCACTTGGTCATAGTATATAATCCTTTTTATATATTGCTGGATTTAGTTTGCTAGTATTTTGTTGATGATTTTTGCATCTATGTTCCTAAGGAATATTGGTCTGTAGTCTTCTGGTGATGTCTTTTGTCTGGTTTTGTTATCAGGGCAATTAGTACTGGCCTTTTAGGAAGAGTTTGCAAAGAATTGGTATTAATTCTTTAAATGTTTGGTAGAATTCATCAATGAGATCATCTGGGTCTGGGCTTTTCTTTGTGGGAAGTTTTTTGATTATTAATTCAATCTCTTTACTTCTTATAGGTTGACTAGGATTTTCTATTTCCTCTTTAGTCAGTTTTGGTAGTTTGCATCTGCATTAGTTTTCTGCCATAGCAAACTGGTTGCTTAAAAAACAGAAATTTATTATTCTCACAGTTCTGGAGGCTAGAAGTTGGAGATGAAGGTGTTGGTAGAGTTGGTTCCTTCAGAGACTTTGAGGAGAATCTGCTCCATAGTTCTCTTCTGGCTTCTGGTGGTTTGCTGGCTGTCTTGGGCATCTGGGGCATGTAGATGCTGCGCTCTGATCTCTGCTCCCTCTGGGCATGCTGTGTCCACATTTCACCTGTCTCTTAAGGACAGGGGCTTACCTACTCCAGTATGACCTCATATCAACTAATTAAGTTTACAACAACCCTGTTTTCAAATAAGGTCACATTTTAAGGTATTAGCGGTTAGGACTTCAGCCTATGAATTTGGGGAGACACAGTTCAATTCGTAATAGTGTCTTTCTAGGAGTTTGTCCATTTCATCTAGGTTGTCTCATTTGTTGGCATGCAGTTGTTCATGGTATTCCCTTATACTCCTTTTTGTTTCTGTAAGGTTGGTAGTAATGTTCCTTCTTTCATTCCTGATTTTAGTAATTTGAGTGCTTGTTCTTTTTCTCTTTCCTTCTTTTTATCAGTCTGGCTAAAAGTTTGTCAATTTGGTTGATTTCTTAAAAGAAAGAAATTTGGGGGGCGCCTGGGTGGCTCAGTCGTTAGGCGTCTGCCTTCGGCTCGGGTCATGATCCCAGGGTCCTGGGATCGAGCCCCACATCGGGCTCCCTGCTTGGCAGGAAGCCTGCTTCTCCCTCTCCCACTCCCCCTGCTTGTGTTCCCTCTCTCGCTGTGTCTCTCTCTGTCAAATAAATAAATAAAAAATCTTAAAAAAAAAAATTTGGTTTCATTGATTTTCTCTATTTTTCTATTCTCTGTTTCATTTATTTCCATTCTAGTCTTTATTGTTGCTGGACAGAATTAATATAAAAATTAGTTGCATTTCTATATACCAGCTACAGTTAGAAAATGAATTTTTTTAAAAGGACCATTTTTAATAGCATAGAAAAAATTAAGTACCTGCAAATAGTAATAGAAAAATGTGCAATATTTCTGTGACGAAAACTATAACACATGATTGGACACCTTAAGGAAGACAAATAAATAGAAGGATCCACCATATTCATGGATTGGAGGACTCAATTTTGTTAAGATGTCCTCAAATTGATTTATAATCCCATGTAATTCCAATAAAAATCTGAAACAGGTTTTTGTTTGTTTTGCTTTGTTTTGGTGTGCAACTTGACAAGCTAATTCTAAAATATATATGGAAATGCAGAGGGCTGAGAATAACCAAGACATTCTTGAAGGAGAAAAAGATAGAAAGATGCTCTTGGGTATCAAGACTTATTATTAATTCAGTGCATTACATTGGCAGTGGGACATCAGTAGGCCTGGAACAGAGTAAAGAGCTCAGAGTAATTCATGCGTGTGTGAGCACTTGATTTATGGGAGAGGGGCTTTTCAGGAGGTGATGCTGGGACAACTGGGTATCCAGATGGAGAGAAATGAAATTGAATTCGTACTTTCACTGTGTACAAAAAGTCAAGTTTAGGTGGATTATAGACCTAAGTGTGAAAGGCAACATAGTGAAGCTTCTTGAAGATGATGTGTATTTCATGGCCTCAGGGTTGGGAATGGCTTCTTTTTTTTTCCCCCACACATATATTTTATTATTTTTTTAATGAAGTATAATTGACATAACATTAGTTTCGGGTGTACAACATAATGATTTGATATTTGTATATACTGTAGTATATTGCAAAACGGTTACCACAATAAGTCTAGGTAACATCCATCTCCATACATACTTGCAAATTTATTTTTCTTGTGATGAATTTTTCTTTTTTTAAGTAGACTCCATGCCCAGTGTGGAGCCCAACATGGGGCTTGAACTCATGACCCTAAGATCAAGACTTGAGCTGAAACCAAGAGTCTGATGTTTAACCAGCTGAGCCACCCAGGTTCCCCTTGTGATAAAAACTTTTAAGATCTCTCTTAGCAACTTTCACATAGGGAATACAGTATTAACTGTAGTCACCAGGCTGTTTAGGGAATGGTTTGTTAAAAGAGACATAGAAGGCATTAGATATAAAGAAAAAGTGGTAAATTTGTATACATTTAAAATTGAGAATGTTTATCAAAAGATACCATTTAGAAAATGGAAAGAGCAGCTGTAGAGCAGGAATTCTTTCTTTCTTTTTTTAAAAAATTTTCCAGTATAGTTAACATACAGTGTTATATTAGTTTCAGGTGTACAATATAGTGATTCAATACAATATAGTAATTCAAAAGTCTGTTTCTTAGTTTGTCTCTCTTTTTTTTTCCTTTGCTTGTTTGTTTTCTTTCTTAAATTCCACCTGTGAGTGAAATCATATGGTATTTGTCTTTCTCTGACTTATTTAGCTTAGCATAATACCCTCTAGCTCCATCCATGTTGTTGTAAATGGCAAGATTTCATTCTTTTTTATGGCTGAGTAATACTCCAGTGTGTGTGTCTTCTTTATCCATTCATCTATCAGTGGACACTTGGGCTGCTTCCATAATTTGACTATTGCAGATAATGCTGCAATAAACATCGGGGTCCATGTATCCCTTTGAATTAGTGTCTTTGTATTCTTTGGGTAGATATGCAGTGGTGCAATTGCTGGATCGTATGTTAGTTCTATTTTTAACTTTTTGAGGAACCTCCATACTGTTTTCCACAGTGACTGCACCAGTTTGCATTCCTACCAACAGAGCATGTGGGTTCCCCTTTCTCTACATCCTCGCCAACACTTGTTTCTTGTGTTGTTGATTTTGGCCATTCTGCCAGGTGTGAAATGATATCTCATTGTAATTTTGATTTGCATTTTCCTTTTTTTTTTTTTTTTAAGATTTTATTCATTTGAGAGAGAAAGAATGAGAAAGAGGGAGCACGAGAATGGGGAGGGTCAGAGGGAGAAGCAGGATACCCGTTGAGCAGGGAGTCCGATGTGGAACTCGATCCTGGCACTCCAGGATCATGACCTGAGCTAAAGGCAGATGGCTTAACCAACTGAGGCCCCAAGGTGCCCCTTGATTTGCATATTCCTGATGATGAGTGATAATGAGCATCTTTTTATGAGTTTGTCTATTGGCCATCTGTGTGTCTTCTTTGGAGAAATGTCTGTTCATGTCTTCTGCCCATTTTTTAATTGCATTATTTGTGCTGAGTTGTGTCAATTTTTTTGTGTATTTTGGATACTAACCCCCTAATGCATATGTCATTGGCAAATATCTTCTCCCATTCAGTAGGTTGTCTTTTGGTTTTGTTGATTGTTTCCTTTACTGTGCAGAAGCCTTTTATTTTGATGCAGTCCCAATAGTTTATTTTTGCTTTTATTTCCCTTTCCTTGGGAGACATATCTAGAAAAATGTTGCTACGGCCGATGTCAGAGACATTATTCCCTGTGCTCTCTTCTAGGAGTTTTATGGTTTCAGGTGTCACATTTTGGTCTTTCATCCATTTTGAGTTTATTTTTGTGTATGGTGTAAGAAAGTGGTCCAGTTTCATTCTTTTGCATGTAGCTGTGCAGTTTTCCCAATACCATTGTTGAAGAGACTGTTTTTCCACTGGATACTTTCCTGCTTTGTCAAAGATTAATTGACCGTATAACTGTGGGTTTATTTCTGGGTTTTCTATTCTGTTCCCCTGATCTGTGTCTATTTTTGTGCCAGTACCATACTGTTTTGATTACTATAGCTTTGTTATATAACTTGAAGTCTGGAATTGTGATATCTCCAGTTTTGTTTTTCTTTTTCAAGATTGCTTTGGCTATTCAGTGTCTTTCGAGATTTCGTACAAATTTTATTTTTTAATTTTAATTGTAATTTTAAGTTTTGAGAGAGAGTGAGTGCGAGCAGAGAGGGACAGAGGGGGAGGGAGAGAGAGAATCTCAAGCAGACTCCATGCTCAGCGTGGAGCCGAACACTGGGCTCAATCCCAGGATCCTGAGCTCATGACTGAGCTGAAACCAAGAGTTGGATGCTTAACCGACTGAGCCACCCAGGCGCCCCAGAGATTCCATACAAATTTTAGGATTGTTTGTTCCAGTTCTCTGAAAAATGCTGTTGCTATTTCGATAGGAATTGCATTAAATCTGTAGATTGCTTTGGGTAGTATAGAGATTTTAACAATATTTGTTCTTCAAACCCATGAGCATAGAATGTCTTTCCATTTCTTTGTGTCATCTTCAGTCTCTTTCCTTGGTGTTTTATAGTTTTCAGAGTACAGGTGTTTAACCTCTTTGGTTAAGTTTATTCCTAGGTATTTTATTATTTTTGGTACAATTATAAATAGGATCAATTCCTTGATTTCTCTTTCTGCATAACTGATTTTGGGTCCTGAGACTTTAACTGAATACATTTTTTTTGTTTTTGTTTTGTTTTAATTTGAGAGAGAGAGGGAGAGGGCAGGGGGAGGGGCAGAGGGAGAGAGGGAATCCTCAAGCATACTCTGCACTGAGCACAGAGCCTCACACGGGGCTCGATCCCAGGATCCTGAGATCATGACCTGAGCCGAAATCAAGAGCTGCTGCTTAACTGACTGAGCCAGCCAGGCACCCCTTAACTGAATTCTTTTATCAGTTCCAGCAGTGTTTTGGTGGAGTCTTTCAGGTTTTCTACGTAGTGTATCATGTCCTCTGCAAATAGTAGATGTTTTACTTCTTCCTTACCAGTTGGGATGCCTTTTATTTCTTTTTGTTGTCTGATTGCTGTGGCTAGGACAGGACTTCCAGTACTAAGTTGAATAAAACTGATGAGAGTGGACATCTTTGTCTTGTTCCTGATCTTAGGGGAAGAGCTCTCAGTTTTTCCTTGTTATGGATGATGTTAGCTGTGGGTTTTTCATAGATGGTCTTTATTATTTTGAGGTATGTTCCTTCTAAGCCTACTTTATTGAGGGTTTTTATCATGAATGGATGTTGTACCTTATCAAGTGTGTTTTCTGCATCTGTTGAAATGATCATATGGTTTTATCCTTTCTCTTATTGATGTGATATATCATGATTGATTTGTGAATATTGAACCACCCTTGCATCCCAGGAATAAATCCCACTTGATTGTGGGGAATGACTTTCTAATGTGTTGTTGGATTTGGTTTGCTAGTATTTTGTTGAGGATTTTGCATCTATGTTCATCGGAGCTACTGGCCTGTAGTTCTTTTTTTTTTTTAAGGTTTTATTTATTTGACAGAGAGAAAGACAGCCAGAGAGGGAACACAAATAGGGGAGTGGGAGAGGGAGAAGCAGGCTTCCTGTGGAGCAAGGATTCCGATGCGGGACTTGATCCCAGGACCCCGGGATCATGACCTGAGCCGAAGGCAGACGCTTAACGACTGAGCCACCCAGGCGCCCCTGGCCTGTAGTTCTTTTTTGTGTGTGTAGTCTTTATCTGGCTTTGGTATCGGGGTAATGCTGGCCTCAGAATGAATTTGTAAGTTTTCCTTTCTTTTCCATTTTTTTGCAATAGTTTGAGAAGAATGGGTGTTTGGTGGAATTCACCTGTGAAGCCGTCTGGTCCTGGACTTTTGTTTGTTGGGAGTGTTTTGATTACTGATCAATTTAATTGCTGGTAATGAGTCTGTTCAAATTTTCTGTTTCTTCCTGTTTCAGTTTTGGTAGGTTATATGTTTCTAGGAATTTATCCATTTCATCTAGGTTGTCCAGTTTGTTGGCATATAGTTTTTCATAATAATCTTTTTTAAAAAATTTGTCAGAGAGAGAGAGAGAGCACAAGCAGGGGGGAGCTGCAGGCAGAGGGAGAAGCAGGCTCCCCACTGAGCAAGGATTCCGATGCGGGACTTCATCCCAGGACCCTGGGATCATGACCTGAGCTGAGGGCAGACGCTTAACCAATTGAGCCACCCAGGCATCCCAAGTTTTTCATAATATTCTCTTACAATTGTTTGTATTTTTGTGGTGTTGGTTATTATTTATCTTCTTTCTTTTGTGATTTTGTTTGAGTCCTTTCTTTTTATGGTTCTGGCTAGAGATTTATCAATTTTGTTGATCTTTTCAAAGAACCAGTTCCTGGTTTCATCAATCGCTTCTATTGCTTTTTAGTTTCTGTATCATTTGTTTCTGCTCTAATTTTTATTATTTCCTTCCTTCTGCTGGTTTTGGATTTTGTTTGTTCTTTTTCTAGCTCCTTTAGGAGTAAGGTTAGGTTGTGTATTTGAGATTTTTCTTGCTTCTTGAGGTGGGCCTGTATTGCTATGAACTTCCCTCTTAGAACTGCTTTTGCTGTGTCCCAAAGGTTTTGGACTGTCATGTTTTCATTTTCATATTTTTCCAGGTAATTTTTGATTTCCAAAGTAGGAGTTATTTCTAACACATGATGAATCTTAACATCACAGTTTTGAGCATAAAAGGGCGAACTCAAAGGCTGTGTGCTTCCATTTCTGTAAAGTTTAGAAACAGGCAAAATTCACAATAAGTGAATTTAGGAATGAATACTTAGGTGGTAAAACTCTAAGGAAAGCAAGTATTTGTCTTTATTACCATGAAGCAGGACAGAAGGAGGGCCTTCTGTGCTACAGGGATTTGTTTCATAATTTCATTAAATTATATATTTATGTTGTGTGTACTTTATGTTTTTCAATAAGATAAACAGTTTTTAAAAATGGAATGTGATTTGTGCCTTTTTGATGGCTTATTTGTATAAGAAGATATTCTTAGGTTTTCAAAAAGCTGTTTTCTCCTGGTATTTGGAAATCTTTTATTTTTTTATTTTTATTTAAAGCTTTTATTTTCAAGGAATTTCTATACCCAAGATTAAGAGTCACGTGCTCTGCCGACAGAGCCAGCGAGGTGCCCCTGGGAATCTTTATATTTGCAAATAGGTCACATTGACTGGGCCCAGATTTAGAGTATGTGAAACTACTCAGACTTGTAGCTCTGTTTGTTTTAACCCTCAGACTTGTAGCTCTGTTTGTTTTAACACTATAGAAGATACTAATATATATCAAAATGGAAATTAAGTTTGGTGTCTCTCTGCCTTCCAGTGTCATCAAAGCTCTGATATAAACACCTGAATCTTCTGATGGTTTTCTTGTTTCTCTTACTGTGCTTATTAACAAGCAACAGTATCTTCACATCAGCTTTACTGATATTCCTCTTTCAAAATCTTGTGACAAAGTTGGTTTTGAATATTTCTAAATAACTTTGTTCATTCAAACAAGGTAAACTACATGTAAGGCAGGACTTAAAACAGCTAAATACAATCAGAATTATAAATGAAGTTTAAAATATTTACATAACAGAGAATTAAAAGGCCCATCTAGAAGTTAGGTAAAGAAGAGTCAGCACTAAGACATTGAGTTCCGAGGTTATATCCTTGCCTGTGTTCTCCTTTCTGCTGCTCACGTCTAATGGGCATTGGAGGTGAGGGTCATGGAGGGTGTAATTATGTTGGAAGAATGGAAAGCACTGAAGGATGAGAAATAAGAGAACGGATGAGTCTGGTCAAGATCAAGCAAGGATTCTATGCTGGCTACAGTTCCAGAAAGAAATTGAAGAAGTGGGGAAAGAAATTGAAATATAAATCATATTAATGAGCCTTAAAATTAAAAAAATATTTTAACAAGACTTATGTGGAAGGCATTTATATAACTTGGGGCTAGAGTAAGGGGCGTTGGGGGTGGTGGGGTAACAGGTACGCTGGGGCTGGGATAGGTATGTACGTTGTGTCTGTTGCGTAAACGTGCCCAGGAACACATCTTGAGATTTTGAGGAATCAGCATAGGGATAGGAATTAGAAGGGTTAATTTGAAGGAATATGGTCAGTTAGTTGAGTGAAAATGCAGAGGTAAAACTCAGTGGCATTTAAAAGGAGCATAAATGATGGTAGGAAGGAAGAAGAAAGAGCATACGTGGGTATAAATATCGCATATGATCAAGCTAATGAGTGTTAGTCCTGCCTGAAAATTCATCTCAAGATTATTAAGTAAGGGATTATGGCTAGCTCAAATAGAGGCGAAATGTTCTTTGTAAACAATTATAAATTTCTTGGTTTTACATTTTAGTAATTATCCCTTAAGTCATGTTTCTTTACCTTTTGAATTTTTATTAGGGGTTGTGCATTCACGATGGTACCTGGAAGTCTGCAGTTTATGGTTTTGGAGATCAAAGTAATTTGAAAAAACTGAGAAATGAGTCAAATCTGAAACCTGTCCCAATTGTTGGTTCAAAATTGAAAAGAAGGTATAGTAACTTAAAATCTATTCTTTTTTTTTAAGATTTTATTTATTTATTTGAGAGAGAGAGTGAGAGAGCACAAGCAGGGGGAGGGGCCGAGAGAGAGGGAGAAGCAGACTCCCTGCTGAGCAGAGAGCCTGATGCGGGACTCAATCCCAGGACCCGAGATGATGACCTGAGCTGAAGGTAGATGCCCAACCAACTGAGCCACCCAGGTGCCTCAAAATCTATTCTTTAGTATATCAAGTCTAAGTATATTGCTGGTGATGTGGTTTATAAAGTATGCGACTTAGAAAAGCCTGAGACTGTTTTGTAGTGAATTCAGGGTTGTCTTCCTAGCTAAATAAAATATAATTAATATATTATCTTAAGCTTAAGTACTTCATATATAATAACATATTTGGACTCTGGGAGAAAATGAATTTTTTGCCTTTTTACTATCATTATCAAAATCAAACATCAGTTAAGTTTTGTGCAGTAAAACGACCATTTTAATAAGTGTGGTGATCTTATGTAGATTATCTATAATTAGTACTTTTTTTTTTAAGATTTTATTTATTTATTTGACAGAGAGGGACACAGCAAGAGAGGGAACACAAGCAGGGGAGTGGGAGGTACAGAAGTAGAGAGAAGCCGACTTGCTGCTGAGCAGGGATCCTGATGCGGGGCTCGATCCCAGGACTCTGGGATCATGACGTGAGCTGAAGGCAGACGATTGAGCCACCCAGGCGCCCCTATTAATAGCACTTTTATGTGAAAACTTTTTTTATGTGAGAACTCTAAACTCATACTAGGGCTTGGCTGTTGAAATGAGTGTACTGTCTAGGGAGATGGAGGGGGTAGAACATATGTGTTAAGTGCCCTTGGCGTGAAGAATACTGCTCTCCCAGTCGTCACTTGTTTAGGTAGGTGTGGAGAACACAGGACAGATAGATGAATTTTAACTGAGAGCAGATCTGCCATCTTTGTTGTCATTACTGCCTCAAGAAAATTACATTTTTTATTCAGAACTTTGCCGAGTTAACTAAGTGGAGAAAATGCAGCATATTCTTGGGTCTGTGGGTCTGTCTTGCAGGTGGCCGATTTCTTACTGCAGAGAACTGAACAGCTATTCTATTCCTTTCTTGGGATCAGATGTGTCTGTTGTGAGGCGGACTCAGCGTTACTTGCTCGAGAATTTAGAGCAATCACCTGTAAGTGCATGCTATTTAATTTTTAATGAAGAGTATACTGTTCATTATCGTTCCCATACCTGTTTAATGTAGGGTTTTTATGTTTACAAAGCAAAAAAAAAAAAAAAGCAGGCTAAATAATGCAGGGTTCAGTTTCTGGAAGGGTAAGAATCAGTAGCATAAAGCATTTTGCATTTTATGGGGCTAGAGATAGCCTCCCCCATAATTCACATCTGGCCAGCTGCATACCTTGTTAATGAAACAGAACAGAAGCAAATTTAGTCCAGGGAATGCTGGTGTCATAAACACCCAGCAACCCCTACTGCACGCTTTAGCTGCTAGGGTACTCTGTTGCTTGTGAGATGTCTGGGTTTGCCTCTCCTTGCGACCTCCGATCTCTGGAGTAACATCTTATTCCTTTTGGTGTGGGAAATAACTGCTCCCACTTCTGAGACTTGAAGAGGAAACTGTATTCCTCAAAAAGTTGAAAATAGAGCTACCCTACGACCCAGCAATTGCACTACTAGGTATTTACCGCAAAGATACAAATATAATGATCCGAAGGGGCACCTGCACCCCACTGTTTACAGCAGCAATGTCCACAATAGCCAAACTATGGAAAGAGCCTAGATGTCCATCAACAGATGAATGGTTAAAGAAGATGTGGTAAATATATACAGTGGAGTATTACACAGCCATTAAAAAGAATGAAATCTTGCCATTTGCAACAATGTGGATGAAACTAGAGGGTATTATGCTGAGTGAAATAAATCATTCAGAGAAAGACAGCTATCATATGATCTCATTCATTTGTGGAAACAAAACAGAGGATCATAGGGGAAGAGAGGAAAAATTAAAACAAGGCAAAATCAGAGAGGGAGATAAACCACAAGAGACTCTTAATCATAGGAAACAAACTGAGGGTTGCTGGAGGGGTGGGGGGATACGGTAACTGGGTGATGGACATTAACGAGGGTATGTGTTATATGAGCCCTGGGTATTATATAAGATGATGAATCACTGACCTCTACTTCTGAAACTAATAATACATTATATGTTAATATATTGAATTTAAATTTAAAAAATGAAAGAAAGAAAAAGAAAGAAAGCAGGACCAGAGCTAAAGCATGCCACAGGGGGGAAAAAGAGGAAACTGTATCTCAATTTAAAAGATCATTTTCTCATAGAAGAGGTTGTAAGTATAATCTGTATCTTACAATGTGTAGTTACTAAATTTAGGTACATTCTTGTGGGCTTTTTATGTATGGATCATGGGGACTTTTGTGTTCAGCTCAAGGAAGCTAATTACCATTTGCAACAATTTCTTTAAAAAAACAGGCTCCCAATGCCTGGTTTCTGAACAAACTTTTAGAACATAACACGTTCATAAAGTGGAAACTGCTTTTGCGCACTGTTTATGACCACAGAGGAAGTTCTAAATAGCTAACATTCTTGTATTACGTAGTCTACAGAAGTAGGGAGTAACATTCTGACTTTACGTCCTCATCTAGGTCCAGTACGCCGCTTATATGACGGTGGGAGGCATCACCTCTGTTATTAAGCTGATGTTTGCGGGACTTTTCTTTTTATTCTTTGTGAAGTTTGGCATTGGAAGGCAGCTTCTCATAAAAGTAAGTGGTATTTTTATGAAATTAGGTCTTTAGAAGTATTTTCCATGAGTTTTTAAAAATATCACTGAGGTTTTTTTTATTTTTTCCTTTAGTTCCCATGGCTCTTCTCCTTTGGTTATTTTTCAAAACAAGGTCCAACACAGAAACAGGTAACCCTTTCTTTAGTATACAGCTCTTAAATAATTTTCTTTATTTTGTTTTTACTTTTCCTCAGTGCATTTACTAGAACAGGTAAAACTTGATGGAGCACTTACTATGTTTCAGATGGGCTTTTATGTTCTTTATGTAAATTAGGTGACTCTGTCTTTTCCCAACACCCTTAACTTGGTATTCTCTCCACTTGACCAGTGAGGAGCCTGAGGCACAGAGGCTAAGTAACTTGCCCAGGGTCCTACAGCGAGTAAATAGCTGGGGAGAGGGCCCAGTCATCTGGCTCTGAAGTTTTATTCTCCTTACTTCATAGAGATCTCAGAAACATTTAGTCTTCATTTTTCTCCTCTGTACCCCCTCCTTCCCAGCGCTTCCCCTCCCCTTCCACACATGCTGGCGCCTCCTTCCTGCCATGTGGTGGTTCACAGACCCCGAGTCAGGCCCAGGCCCGGGTCAGGAGCTCCGCCCGCTTGCATGAGGCCCCCCCACCAACCATGAGCTTCCCCTCTCGCTGGAACTTGAGCAGCATTTGCTGATCCTATTGCTTTTAATGTACCCATCTGTCCATCTCCTCTCACGGGCTTTCCTCACGATCTAAACCCACCCCCCTGCAGTTTCAACTCCTGCTTCACTGATGGGAGTTGAGAACGTGGGTTGTGCACCCCGCGGAGTCCTGCTGTCCAACTGCTCTCATCTCCACCTTCTCCGCTTCTCAGGGAAGGATTCTGTACAAGACAAATCCCGCCACCTGTGCTCTTTAAAAATCAAGCACTTCTTGTGTGGCAGGCGCAGAGCTAAGTGCTTTACGTCACATTTAGTCCTCCCGTGATCATGTAGGTAAAGGTATTAGCCACTTTTTCCAGCTGAGGAGGTCATCAGAGCAGGTGTTACCTGCCCAAGTTCATGTGGCTAGAATGCGGTGGACCCAAGAACCACACCGGCCTGAGCCTTAACCTTTACTGCGGACTTCCTTGTGGTCTCTCCTGCCATTCTCCTCCTGCCTTTCCTCATCCTGTGCACATGCCAACCCAGAGAGGAGTCCTCGACCCTCCTTCACCCTGTCTTCCCCTCACTAGAGTTGACGTTGGTCTTAATACTGCTAAGTGCTTTGAATGCTGTGAGTCCCTATTCAGTCTGTTATCTCTGACATTACTGTCCTTTTTTTTTTTAATTTTTTTTTTTTTATTTGCAAGAGAGAGAATGAGAGCACGAGAGGGAGGAGGGTCAGAGGGAGGAGCAGACTCCCTGCTGAGCAGGGAGCCCGATGTGGGACTCGATCCTGGGACTCCAGGATCATGACGTGAGCCGAAGGCAGTCGCTTAACCAACTGAGCCACCCAGGCGCCCTCTGACATTATTGTCCTTCTTGAAATACTCGCTCCCTTGGCTTCTGAGACCAACGCTCTTCCAAGTGTCCACTCTCTTCCTCTGCCGTCCCTGCACTTCTGAGGGTCCGCTTCCCTCCCACTGTCCCCAAGCGATCTCGGCAGTGTTCTCAGCAGACCTGCTTAGATCTGCTGATTACCTGTCCTGTTTTCCTGGACATCTTGACCTGGATGTCCCTTGGGTACTTGAAATTGCACACGTCATGATCTGAACTTCTTTCCCTCAAACACTCCTCTTCCTTTGTTTTCCATCTCAGTTGGTGGCATTGTCATCTGCCCAGTCATGAACGTAGGCATCATTCTAGATTTTTCTCCAAACCCATCATACCCACCTTAGCCAAGGCTCTTGCCCCGCTCTCCTTTTCTTTTCCCTCTCTTCCCGAAATTGTGCACATAACATAAAATGTACCATCTTAACCATTTTTAAGTGTTCGGTGGTATCAATACCATATTGTTACTCAAAACATTCGTTTTATACAAATTCACGTTGGTCTGCAGCACATTTGTGCAACTATCCCCACCATCCACCTCCAGGTCTTTTTCCTTTCACAAAACTGAAACTCTGTCCCCATTAAACAATAACTCGCCTTTCCCCTCTTCCCCCTGCCCCTGGCCACCATCGTTCTCTCTGTCTCTATGAATGTGTCCACTCTGGGTGCCTCATACAAGTGGTCAGGCAGTATTTGTCCTTCTGTGACTGGCTTATGTCACTGAGCACTTTGTCTTCAAGGTTCCTCCGTGTTGTAGCAGGTGTCAGACTTCATGCCTTTTTAAGGCTGAATAGTAGTTCCTTTTCACACACTTATACACACACACCACACATGCACAGACACCCGCAGACACACACACACGCACACAACCCCCTCATTCATACATCCCCCATCTCCATCCATCCATCCATCCATCCTTGGGTTACTTCCACCTTTCAGCTATTTTGAATAGTGCTGCTGTGAACATGGGTGCAAATACATCTTCAGGATCCTCCTTTGAATTCTTTGGGATAAATATCCTGAAGTGCAATTGCTGGATCCTATGGGAATTCTATTTGTAATTTTTTGAGGAGCCACCAGACTCTTCCACGGCTCCCCACCATGTTATTTTCCCACCAGCAGTGCACGAGTGTGCTCATTGCTCCATGTCCTTGCCAACACTTGTTTCCCAGGCCTTTTTTAAGGTTTATTTTTTAGTAATCTCTATACCCAGGGTGGGGCTCAAATCCATGACCCTGAGATCAAGAGTCACATGCTCCACCAATGGAGCCAGCCAGCTGCACCCTGTTATTTTTTATAGTAGTTCTTCTCACAGGTGTGAAGTGATATCTCCTTGTGTTTTGATCTGTACTTCTCAGTGATTCGTGGTGTGGAGCATCTTTTCATGTGCTTATTGACCATTTGTAGGTCTTATTTGGAGAATGTCTATTCAAGTCCTTTGCCCATTTTTGAATTGGTGGTTTGTGTTTTTCTTGTTGAGTTTTAGGGGTTCTCTGTAAATGGATATTAATCCCTTATCAGGTATGTAATTTGCAAATATTTCTTCCCACCGCTGTCCAAGATGGAAGACAGATCTGACCTGGTCGTCATCTTCATAACCTGGTTCCCTGACGTACTGCATGGGCAGTGATTCTTACCTGGGAGTTTGTGTATCAGAATGCCCCAGGAAGCTTTTCCATATACACGTCCCGACCCTGAGTCTGGACATTCTGATGCAGTAGGTGTGGAGTAGGGCCTGGAAGTACAGAGCTGTGGTTCTCAACTTTGACAAGAGCCTAAAACTGATGACCAGAGATTCAAGTGTGATTGGTCTGGAATGTGGCCTGAATATTGGGCTTTCTTTACAAACCAGTTGTGTTAATGTGTTGCCAACGCTGTGATCCCTGTTGTGGAGGTGGGCAAGCTCCAAGTCTGGTTTGGGTGATTTTGATTCACACCCCGAGAGTCCCACTGGCTGGAAGTCTATCTCCAGAGGAGCGAGGTCCTTCATGATCTAGTCCTGGGTGGCAGATAGGTTTCAGTTTTCATGCCAACTCTGATTAGTTGGTAGTAGCAGCCTGGAGATCATGTTGAAAATTTTTCTAGGGGCGCCTGGGTGGGTCAGTCGGTGAAGCGTCTGCCTGCAGCTCAGGTCATGATTCCAGGGTCCTGGGATTGAGTCCCGCATCGGGCTCCCTGCTTGGTGGGAAACCTGCTTCTCTCTCTCTCCCTCTGCCACAGCTTGTGCACGTTCTCTCTCTCTCTCACTCACTCTCTCGCTCAAATAAATAAAATCTTAAAAAAAAAAAAAAAGACATTTGTTCTAAAGCTGAATATGTGCCCAGCCTGAGAGGGTTATGCTCAGCTAGCCCATGTGCCCCAGGCAGGCAGGGTGGGGACAAGTGCGTCTGACCTTGTCTGCACCTTTAATACGCAAGTACCACCCTGTTCCCTGGTCCACTGTGATATTGCATCCCTTCTTGCCTTTCCATGATGGTGTCTCCTTTCTGGTGCCCACCCCACTTTTCTGTGTAGTACACTTAGAGTGTGTGTGTGTGTGTGTGTACACATTTCAAAACCCTGCCCCATCCTACCGAACAGATTTAATAATACCCTCCTTTGAACTAGTCTGGCATCTTTTAATTCATGTCTCACATTGTTATTAGATCTACATGTGTATATTTACACACATACATATTTGTATCCCCCACTAAGCTGTCAGCTCCAGAAAAACAGGAACCGTATTTTAGTGGTCTCATTAACAATTTTTTTTACCACAACTGAATTCTTCATTATCTTATTTCTGAATTTAGTGATTGTGAAAGATGCTCGGATAAGTCTTCTAGAATTGAATGTTTTGAATCAGGTTTTTATATCTCCAATGGAGCAATTCTGTCTGGCCTGTGTTTCCATTTCTTGTTGGCTAGTTTGGTCTTGTATCCTCAGATACCTGATTACCACAATCTACCACCACCACCATCCTAGCTTTTCCTCTGGAACTGCTGTTTTCACGGCTAAGGACCGTCTGTCTTGCACCCCTCTTCGTCACCACCTCCCTCCCCCAGCACCAACCAGGCATCAAAACTTGCATCTTCCAAGAATTGATTTTTGCCCCATGCTTAAAGGATGATAGGGTGTTCTGGCAGAATAGTGGTGTTTTCATCTATTTGAAAATGTCTCATATTAAGTAGAGTAGTAGGTTTTACCATGTTCAGGGAGGAAATGACATATTTATTAAATAAGGCCTTTGCTTTCTTCTCAGATTGATGCCTCATCATTTACTTTGACATTCTTTGGTCAAGGATACAGCCAAGGCTTTAGTCCTGAGAAGAACAAACCGAACATGAGAATTTGTACTCAGGTGAAAGGACCAGGTATTTCACATATGACTTAAGATTGCTGGGGAGTTTTTCATTGTCTTAAGGTATAAAGCAGTATTGCGAGGTTTTTTTCTAAAGCTTCATTGTTTTAGAAATAAACTTGCACAAATTATTTAATAATATATTCTGTTAAAGGAAGGATTGAAATTGTTATAATCTAATTTTATTATTACATCCATCGCCCTGGTTTTGTTTTTTAGGATGATTTAGTAATTCTGAGTAGCATATTTTAATATTAATAAGAAAAGGGGCTGGTTGACATTCTCATACTCAAGGGTCACTTTAAAGCAGTGAAGTTATAACAAAGCTGTGGGCCAAGTGAACATGCTGACATTGTTTGTAAAATGTGTGTGCCTATGTGCATTTTTCTGGAGAGGGTAAAGGAGTTTTGATAGGTGGTTGAAAGGATCTGTCACCCAAAAAAGTTCAAGAACTTTTGGTATAAATTTTACAGAACTCTACAGAGACAGTCCTACTTGTGAATTCTAGTATAATTACCAGTTTAATTACCATCACCTCTGATAGATCAGAGGGGATCTTGTTTTGCAGTTTCAGTCAAGCCAGATGGCAAAGATATCTTTGTATCTTGCCTTCTTTTCAGATTCCCACCAGGCTTTTTAAGATAAATTCACCATATTTTTATTATTTGACAGAATTGTAAACACTGAAGTTCCACTTGCATATAGACTTCTTTTAAAGCTACTTCTTAAAATTAGACTTTTAAAGTTACTCAGTTGTTTTTCTTAAAGAAATTGAATTTTTTTTTTAAGTGGAGACTGGTGTGTGAATAGAGAAACAAGAAATGAGGATCATTGGCTTCAGTTGTTGCCCAGGGGCAGTGCAGAGGGCACAAGCCATGGACCCGCGGCAGCTCCGTGTGCTCCCAGCTCAGCCACTGCCTGACTTCGAGTCTGTGCCTCAGTGTCCTCCCCTGTAAAATGGGGATTAAAAAATAGGACTAACTTCATGTCATTGCTGGGAGAATTAAATGAGGTTAATAAAATTAAAACACTAACAGATCCTAACTTAGTAAGTACTATATGAATATTATTAGTTTTAAGTGAACAGAGTATTTATTGAGAAAATTCTATATACCTAGAGTTAGATATCAAACCGACCATTTGGTTTTTGGGTGTTGTCAAATGCACACTTCATTAATAGTTTTCTTTGATCACCTATCTTCTACAGAGGCTGGCTATGTGGCCACCTCCATAGCCATGGTCCAGGCAGCCATGACTCTTCTAAATGATATCTCTGATCTTCCGAAGACGTGAGTCTGGTTTTCTTCTAATTCGAAGATGTCGTTTTCATCTATATTTTAGCTTATTTTGATTCAGTTTTCAGACATTGGGTCTGCACATAAGCAATTACAGTACCTCTGATCCAAAGATAAAGGTAAATTAAAATTGTGAGGAGGGCAGTTTCTTACTGGCCTCTGAGAACAATGCACAGATAAATAAGAGACAGAGAAGTTTGAGCGTTATGTAGGCTGACTTTCGTTCCTTGTAAAAGTAGTGCAGGGCCGGAGTCAGCTACTCAGAAAAGGTCCCTGTTGTTAAATAGTATTATCAGGAGCCTCTAGTCAGTAATGATGACACCCAGCCAGCAGTGGGAAGCTGTGATACCAAGTGTGAACTGATGCATGGCATCTCAGCTAGAGGATTATCAAGTGGACTCAGTTACTGGAGCATTTAGCTGTTACTGTAAAAATAGGCCAACTTTACAGATGAGTCCTAGGCCTGCAGGCTTAGAAACAAATAAATATAGACATGACCTGAAACAATATTAAGTAACAAACATAAAAATGGTATAAAGTGAAACCTAATTAAATTTTTCCAAATAATTCTACAGTTGACCCCCTGCGTAGTCGAAAACCCATGTGTAATGTTTAACTCCCCCCACATTTAAATAATAGCTTACTGTTGACATATATATTATATACTGTATTCTTATAATAAAGTAAGCTAAAGAAAAGAAAATGTTAAATCATAAGAGAAAATACATTTATAGTACTGTAAAAAAATCACATATAAGTGGACCCATGCAGTTCAAACCCATATTGTTCGAGTCAACTGTATACCCTTTGAAAATACTTAGCATTTTATAAATGTTAGTCAGTAGATTTAAAGAAACTTCTTTTTCATCCACTTTGTCTTATTTATGCTTTCATATAATTTTTTGCCTAAATTTATTTCACTCAGGTCCTTTTTTGTTCTCCTGAGTCTGAGGACTGTCTCTACCAACAGCAGCAGCCCCTTAGGTTGATGACCCTCAGTCGAACACTCAGCAGTCCACGGAGACAATCTCCCTGGGAGCTGAGCCCTTCTAGATGGGTTTGCTGGGTGCTAGTTTCTTCCTGGCTTATAGCTCCTTTGCTCATTTAGCTTATTTTAAGAAAGGAACCCAAAGTAGTCCATGATGGAATGAAAGTTTTCATGAGTTCTCTGCATGGCTTGATGGCTAGTCCTCCAGCGAATCACACTCCCAGAGGAGAGGGCTGGAGCTTGCTTTGTGCACGGTTTGACCTTGTTCTCGTCTTACAGGGGCGGGGTCTTCACCCCTGGAGCAGCCTTCTCCAGAACAAAGTTGATTGACAGACTCAACCAACGCGGCATTGAATTTAGTGTCATTAGCAGCTCTGAAGTCTAAACAGTTGAAGAATTACCTGAAGGCATAAAATGCATGAATTAACGGCTTTTTTAAATTTAAAATTTTAAATTCTTCTATATCCTGACTATATGTTAAAGATTGTCAAATATAAAATATGTACACATTAAAAGCAGGAAATTGTACTAGCTTACCCTAAATTTCAAATCTTAGCTGATTTCGTGATTTTATTGCTCGTGAGAGAGAACTAATCTTTGACTTTTTCACTGAAGAATTCATGGTCAATTTTTAAACATGAGCTGGCAGATCAGAGGCTGGGGTGGGGGTCTCCCTCTGTGCTGCTGACAGGCCCCAGATGAGGTGCTCAGGCTGGTGGTCTTGGGAGGCGGTAACCGCCACTCTCCTTTTGCCATGGTGTTGAACGGGACCTCACCTTCTAAGTTTCTCTACATACTCTTCGGGACTTTGCCAAATGAAACTGCATTTTTTTGCTATTTTAGCCTAGTTTTTCACCCATAGACACTGATTTTTTGACTATTACCTAAGTTGAATAATAAAGGGTTGTCACTTGAACAGTGGTTTTGTGTTTGGACCTGCATAGGTATTTGAGTTGGAGTCTGGCCCGGGTATTGCTAGAATTGGGCCTGTCATTTCTTTTCTCTGGTTCTGTACTTGAGATTGGTTTTAAAGATCTAGCTGGCCAGTTTCTATTGATTTTCACTGCCTGACCAGAATTTTTCTCTAATTTACTTTTTGTATTTTAACTAGGTTTTCCTAGAAAACAGTCTGGTGATTTCTGCTAAATAACAGGTCCCAAACAGGTCCCCCCAAACACAAATTTTTTGTATTTTAACTAGGTTTTCCTAGAAAACTAGGTTTTCCACTGAAGCCCTAAAATAAGGCAAAGGACTTTTCCTTTTGTAATAAGCATATGATAAACACATACATAGTCTTCTGTGCCATTCATTACATAAAGAGGTTGGCCACTGCCTTTATGAAATTTCTACTCTTCAATGAGAAGCGTGACGTAGATAGAAACCTTATTCGTGTGGAGGGACCCTTCTGTGCTGCCTGTACTGAGGGGGGATCTAACTTGAAGAGGGAGGTTCATGGTGGTGGTGGTGTTGGGGTCTCGTCCATCCTCTGCCCGGCCTGGTTGGGAACTAGGCTCAGCTGTGCCCTCATTGGTGGGCCCTTAGAAAAGTTCTTATCCTCTTTAAAATCAGGAAGGTGTACGGGAGCAGCAGATCTCACGACTAGCCACATGGCAGAATCCTAATGCAACAGTGGGCTCCCCAGTGGGCCCCCGTGGCCTGCAGGAGTCAGTGGTTTAGATGTGCATTTGGGAGCCACTTGGGTGAAGCTGCATGCTGTGTCAGTGTTCTTTGCAGCTTGGTGATGTCTGCCGTGTCCGGCTCTATAAAGTGGACACTGATGTGTATACAACCTGTGTACAAGTGTGTCTCCTCCAGATTTTCGTTGTAACCCCCCAAGTCTCCTCCAGTTGGAAGTACATTCCTTCTGCAGTTATTTCTGCAAATTATTAGAGAACTTCGAAGCTCAGTCCAAGGGGTAGAAGCCTTTCCTGCTTCCTGGGGCCTCACTGCTGGTCTGCCTCACTGACAGGCTCTCAGGGACTCCGTGAGGCTTGGCAGATCCCGGACCCCCACCGTCCCCATGCGGAGCTCCACACTTGGGCTGCAAGCTTTCAGGTTATTTTTTAGCTGATGTGTGTCCTAGTCCCGAGCCTGAGCTGCAGGGAAAACCCAAGCCTCCCTGATAAGCCCTTGGGACCTGTTATTTAGCAGAAATCACCAGATTCCCCGCCTTCCTAGGGAGACTCGCTAGCCCGTCCTGCCAGTGGAGTTTCCGTGTCCTGTTTGATCTCCCTAACTTTACTCTTTAGGGAGCAAGGACTGGGCTTGTTGTCTCTGTTTCCTCCTTCCTGGTTCTTATGCAAATCAGCCCAGCGCCACACACCCCCCGCCCCCCAGGGCAGTTCTGCCGCAGGAACACCATCCCCTGAGTCAGCCCACCGCTCACTCACAGAGGCCAGGGCAGGCCTTGTTCATTTATCCTTTAAAGCCTCAACATGGAGGTAACTGTGCCATACTCATGGGACTGTAACAAAGGACATGTGAGCTGCCATGTTGTGCTCGCGGAACCTCGGTATTAGTACTCCTGCCGTCCCTATCAGGGGCTCTCTGCAGCCTTTCCCAGAGCGCCTGGTGCTCGGTGCTCGTTGGCCCCGCGGAGCCCGGGCAGGGAGCTGTGTGTGGAACCAAGATCACCTGGGCCTGACTGACACCAGCAGACCGGTGCGGTGCGCGGGACAGTTTGCAGATAAACTCGCGGAGACAGAATATCAACTCATATCAACTCTGTCCCGAGCAAGGATACAAAATGAGAGGCTTGAAATAACCATTTGTTTCCAGGTCTGACAGCAAGAAATGTATCAAAACAGCTTTATTTGAACTTTCAGACTGTTTACTGTAAAGATACCGATGCTTCTCAATTGCTTCAGTGTGCCAGGCACTGTTCTAAGTGCTTTATATTCCTTTATGAACTTTTAAAAGATTTTATTTATTTGAGAGAGAGCAAGTCAGAGTGAGAGAGCATGAGCAGGGGAAGGGCAGAGGGAGAGGAAGAAGCAGGCCTCCCCTGAGCAGGGAGCCCGATGTGGGGCTTGATCCCAGGACCCCGAGATCATGACCTGAGCCGAAGGCAGACGCTTAACCAACTGAGCCACCCAGGCGCCCCTGTATTTCTTTATGTTCGTTAACCGTCTGCAATTAGTACTGTTGTCATTCCCTTATAATAAGGAACCAGAGGCTTAGTTGTGAGGGGAAGGCACTTCCCTCAAACTGCAGTTGGGAAGTGACCGATTAAACAGGATTTAGCCCGAGACAGTCCAGTCCCAGCTCATCTTCACCCTGGATGTGGATTCATTTTTACATGTTTTGAAATCAAACTCAAGGACAGAAACAGTACGAGAAATGGGTTGGGTACGTTGAGTGCACAGCTCAGCTGAGAGCCAAGTTCATCAAGCTCGGGGGCTGCACAAGCCAGCTTCTCCCACAGCTCAGGTGTTTTCGGTCGGCGAGCCCACACTATCCAGGATGCAGCGAGCACGCTCTCTTTTCTTTCACTATACGAGCAACATCGCTTTTCAGTCTCCACAAGCTGGATTCGAGCAGCTCCCCAAAGTCCTTTAACCTCCGTGACTGTTGGTGTACAAACGGTCGAAGCAATCCATCGTCTTCCTGAAAATGAAAAAGGACAGTCGCCTCACGTGATTAGAGTGAAAACGTGTGCGGGCGTGAGTGGGGTGCCCAGGAAGTTCTCCCGGCGCTGCGGCTGAGAGCTGCTGGTGGAGGTGGTGAGTCACTCAGCCTCTAGAAGATGCTGCTAATAGGGAGACATGTGGAGCTGATGAAAGTTTCTCAGGTTGGAATCATCAACATTCCTCCAATATTGGAGAAGTTCTGAGGTCTGCCAAGGACGCTGTGGGGCTGGGGGTTCTCCCGTGGGTGGGGGAGGGTGGGCTGCTATGTCCCCCCGCCCAGGGAAGCAGGTGCCCGAGAAGAGGCTGCCGGGGTGCGGGCGGGCTGGAGGGTGGCAGTGCTGAGATGGGAGGGGGCAGCGGGCGCCCAGCCCATCCCCGCGGGGCCTTTTGGTTTCTGTCTCCTGGATCACTCATGAAATGGATGCTCAGGTACCTTAGCCATTTTCTCCAATGTGTTTTCTGACCACCTCATTCTCTTAAAGGTATTTGTTTATATATTCTGAATACTATTTGATGAGAAATAATACAAACAGGCAGTGGCTTATTTTTAGCTTTTCACCTAAAAGCTTTTCTTTCTTTTTATTGTGAGATAAACACACAAACAAGTACCTGTAATGTGTTAGAGTGAATTCACCTACTCCAGAAAGAGCTCTGCCCCTCAAGCCCCTCCTGGTCGCACCCCCTACTCTCCCCCCAGGCACAACTGCTAGCCTGACTCGCTACCCGCAGTGCACCCTTAAACAGTCTATTTTGCCTGTTTCTTGATCATTTATGGAATCCTATTGGGTGATACCTTTCGTGACTTGCAGGTCAGCATGGTCGGGGCTGAGACTCCCTGTGTTGTATGTTTGCTTTCACAGCAGGATGGAGTTCCGTGGTATGGAGGGTGCGGTACTTTACCTGTCTTCGCTGGGTGTGCATTGGGACGTTTCCAGTTTGGGGCTACTTTGGGGGTGGTGGTAAGAACAGCCAGTGCGCATAGGTGTGGGTGTCTGCAGAGTTTTTCAGCCGGTTCCTCATTGAACCACAGACCAGGAAATGATCTGCGTGACTGTTTTCTCAATTCTCTCAAGAATGGTGCATAACGAGTACCATTCTGGACGCAAAAGAGAGAAATGAATTCATTCCATACATTGAATGCCTCGCGAGATGGTTCTCAAACTTCAGTTTAAGGCAGAGTCACCTGGAGGGCTGGTGAAAGCACGGACTCCGGGGCTGCACATCAGGGGTGTGGCTTAGGAGGGCTGGCAGGGGCCCTGGGTTTGTATTTCTGAGACCCCGATGGTTTGGGAGCTGTTGGCCGGGGACCACACTTTGAGAACCTCTGCTTCAGGGCACTGGGGCTGAATCCTCTGCAGGACCAGCAGACTCTGGAGGAGAGTGGCAGGCTTCTGGGGTAGGTGCAGCTTCAACTTTTATAGGGTAAATGACAAAAAAGTGTTTTAAGTGGTTGTTCCAATTTCCATTCTTTCCAGACCATCGCCACAACTCGAGATTTTGAGACTTCTAAATTTTGCCAGTATGGTTGGGTTTATGGTACTGTTTCATTGTGGTTTCAGGTAGTGTTTTCCAAACTTCTAATGATGTTAAGCACTTTTCCGTATATTTATAGGTTTTTTTGTTTCTTTTGTGAAATTCCTGTTTCGGTTTTTTGATCCCTTTTTTTTTAAATTCTTGTTTCCGCTGGGCTGTTTCTCTTTTTGATTTGTGTAGTTCCCTACTTTGGATATTAGTTTGCTATATGTTAAATGTGTTGTAAATAACCCTTCCGAACTTCTTTTGGCTTTATTTGGGTATCTGGGTCAAAGTTTACCATTTTAATGTAGGTGCGTCCATCAGTGTTTTTCTTGACAGCGGCTGCTTTCCTGTCCTGTCCCACTGTGAGCTCATGGGTGTGTCCAGGCTCTTTCCTTCTGTGGTTGGGTCCTTGGTTGTCAACTGAAAGTGATTTCTGGGTATCGTCTTAGGTGAGACTCCAGTTTCGTTTTTCCTTTTGTGTATGTATTCTAGCACCGTTTGTTGAAAAATCCATCCTCACCACATCCACTGCGGCTCCTCATCAGTCACCTATCAAGTCTCTAGTCCTGAGTGAATCTATTTCTGGGCCTCTGTCCTTTTCCTTTGGTTACTTTATGTGTATCGGGGCTGATGTGTTACCATCTGGTAGAGTAGCATTAAAACAGACCTTGGTGTTAGGTGGCCAATCTTCCCATGCTGTTTTGGGGTCTTGGTCTTGGCCATTCTTTGCTTTTGTGATTCCATCTAAATTATAGAATCATCTTGTCAGACCCCATTCCATTTGATTGGGATTATACGGAATCTCAGGGAGACGTGACAGATTTGCAAGAGCAAATCTTCCCAACCATGCAGATGTGGCATGTTTCGTCCTTTATTTAGATCTTCCTTAACATCTCTCAAGCGAGTTTTAAAATGCTCTCCATAGAAGTCCATAGTTTTATGGGCTTTTTAAACATAGTTTTATGTTAGTTGTAGGCCTGAGTACTTTATATATTTGACACAATTATAAATGGCATCTCTTATACAAGGCAGTTCTGGTTGATGCTGTTATATTCAAATGCAGTTAATTTTTAAATACTGATTTTCTTTCCAGCAACTTTACAATTCTATTAGTTAATTTCTAGATTCTTCTGGATTTTTAATTTACATAAACATATCATCTGGGAATAAAAACAGAGGCAGCCTGGGGTAGTAGGAAGGAATATAGACTGTGAAGTGCCCCTTGCTGGGTTTGGAGGTTGGGCCTGCTACTTAACTAGTCATGTATCCTTACACAAGTTACTTAACCCTTCTTGTGCCTGAGACCCCTGAACTGTAAAATAAGGCTAATCCTAGTTCCTACTGCATCAAGTTGTTGTAGAATTGAGGTAGTAACTGTAAAACACTTAGTAAATAATGTATAAATATGTGCTATTGTTCCTATGACTTTTTTTCCCCCTTTCAATCTTTCTACCTTGTATTTCTTGCCTTGTGGCACTGGCTAGAGCCTCAGGTACAGTGGGAAACAAGTAAATTTTGCTAGCATCTTGGACTTCTTCCTGATGTAAAAGGGAGAGCATTCAGCGATTCGCCATTCAGCCTCATGCTTGCTCTGTGTTTAAGATGGCCTTCATCAAATTAAGGAATGCACATTTTATTCCTAATATGCTAAGAGTTTTTATCATGGTAAGATGCTGAATTTTATCATATGCTTTTTCTGAATCTCTTGAAGTAATCATGATTTTTCTCCTAAAGTATCTTATTTGGTTTATAACAATAAACCCAATTTGCATTTCGGGGATACTCTGTTAATCACAAAGTCAATGAATGCCAATACCTGGAAGCAGCCAGATGTCCCACTGGAATAAAAAAGCAAGAGTAAAGATGGCTGCCCAAGAAAGCAGGGGACACACGGTTCAGGCCCCCAACCCTGCTTTTGCTGAAACACACACACCCCTCTCCAAGCTCAAGCAATGCCGTTCCCTCAAATGCCTGAATTTAATGGAGAAAGATTGCTTTTGCTCCCAGGATTCTGGTTACTCACAGGAGGTTTATAATGTCTCAGTCTGAGAAACTGTCCTCTTGCCGCATTCAGGCTTTGGTAGAAGACCTTCAGAGCTTTGGCCAACTCTCTGTCAGAGCTGGCTCGCTGAGCGGACGTGTGATGAATCTCTCCGGCTGCGGGGAGTTGTGCTGGCGTCTGAGTGACCTTCCCGCTATCTGAAGGCTTCTGTGCTGAGGTAGCGGGAAAAGATAATATTTATTTAATCATCTGTTCCTCCAAGTGTCTGGGTATTTACTTTGGTGGCATTCCACCAGCAGCATTTATCAAACACTGATGGAGACTCCTCCAGAGAACTCTTACCCGGCAGAAGGAAAAAAAAAATTCTGCATTTTTTAATGAAATAAGATCTAGGCCAACTCATTAAAAAGTAAATTTCTTAGAAATACAAACACACCTCTCAGATGTAGGAGTTTAGAAAGTAAACAACCAAGACTTGGGTTGCCTCTCACCTTGTTGAGCAGAACCAGCTTTCTCAAGTGAGTGTTTGAGCAGCACATTTTCCTCTCTCAAGGCTCTGTTAATGTTTCTGAGCAGTTCCATCTCCTGTTCTAACTTGAGCAACTTCATATAAAGTTCTGATGTCTGATTTGAGGTGGTCTACAAAAAACATGTCCGTTTAGCCTTTTGCTGGATTTTTTGTGTACCCTTTGGGACGGGCAGTTTTTATTACCAGGGGACAACTAGATGGGGGTGGGGGTTGGTGAGCAGGGTTTAAGCCCCTCAAACACAGGAGTAAATCAAGAAAACACTTGTCAAGTGGAAGGAACACTGATGATCCCTAAGCGGCTATCACCTGGGATTTCATCATCTGCCATGTCTATTTGCCACATAAATGTGCACACCTGGCCTGTATCCATCACTGTGGAAATTTTCTTGGTGTCCACCATGATGTGGCCTTCACTTGTGACCATGGGGTCCGGTTGAGAGCAGCTCAGTTGGGCGCAGCCTTCTGCAATGTTGGTGGGGGGACACCATCAAGGAAAGAAACCTCTGCTGTCTGGCCCCAGTGTCGTATGAAGAGATTTAAACCATATAATCCCCCATGGACTAGAGCCTAGGGACCCAGGAGAAGATGACTCTTGACTGTTAAGACCCTGACCCCCTCCGTCCCTCCATCCCTCCCTTGGCAGCCCTAGATACACTGACATGATATCTGATGGAAGAAGGCATCATGCCAAAGAGGAAGTAAACAGGGTACCTTGAAGACCCTTAAAATCAACAATGAGAGCATTTGTTTGTAAATAATTCAGAAACTCCTGAGATGCATTTAAAGCTGTAAATTAGACAGTTTCTTCTATTTGGGGATTCACAATTTTCCATACAGGCTTGGTATAGAAAGTGCTTGAAAGATCATAAATTCTGTACCTGAGAAAAGAACAGAAAACACGATTTAAAACCAGAAGGGACACATTTATAAAGAAAAGGATCAGATGAGCCCAAGAACAATGGCCTGCATTGGTCAGTCGATACAGGGTGACCTGTAATTGCTTCTCGCGAGTGCTACCCCCAACGTTTCAGCTACTTACTGTGAGAAGCATCACTATATGGAGAGTATTACATGTCTAACAAAAAGGAAAATGAAATGGAAGGAAATGGATAAACACTTTGATAAATACTTTCTACTTCAATAATCAAAAAGTGTTAATTTTCCATGTGAGGTGGTGGTTTGGTTTTTGTCCTTTAAACCTTCCCTTTATCGCTTAAAATCTTTTTAGCCTAATTAAGCCTATCTAGTGCTTCCACCATATTGTAATATAGTCCTTTTGTTTCCAACTCAAAAAAACCCCAAACTATTCCATGTAGATAATACAGCTTTACTGGGTATTCTATCAGATAATTAAAATCTCTTCTGCTTCACTCTTCTCAGCACACATGGCTTACAGTCCAGCAACCTAGAAGAAGGGGGGCTTCCATTAAACAGACGGGGAAATACTCATGTTGGGGTTGAGCAAGCAGAGAAACTTAAGAAAATTTCATGATACACTCATTTTTGAAACTTAAGGAAAGACTCCCTCCCACCAGGGCCCACAAGGGGGGTGGTGTATGCACACAGCTCCATGGGGCAGGCTGGTACCCCATCTGAATGCCCCCGCTCTGCGCCTTCCTTGAGCCACTTGATGCCAAGGCACTGCATGAGGCCAATCTAGAAATCCATCCCCTTGCCCAGCAACTCTGAAGGGTCAAATACCACATCCTCCTCACCACATGCTCTGCAAACAGAGAAAGAGAACATGGACCACAGGTGTTAGCTGGGACCGAAGCAAGTTAGGATTGTGTCATCAAAGGGGATCATTGAGACTCCTCAAGAGATGGCCAACTTCTCTGAAGAAAAGACAGGGGATGTTACCAGCTGTGGAATTCATTCATTCAAGAGACATTCAAGGAGCTCACAATCTTCTTGAGGAGGAGACAGCAATATAACTGGTTCATGCGATAATTGAGCTAGTGGTGGAGACCTAGGTAGGTTCCCAGGGGGGAGAGGGGCTCCTACCCAGGGAGAGCCAGCTGGCTGCCCAGACACGGCCTCCCCAAGGTGCCATTTTCCTTGGTGAAATCTTCACAGTCCAGAGTCAACTCCAAGCCTACAAGTTTGCAAACCAATTTGGACCGCTTTCCAATGTGTCTCTCACATCAACTGTGATGTGTCTCTCACATCAACTGTGATGTGTTTCTCACATCAACTCCCATCAAGTTCACAAAGACCAAAGCCTAGAAACTAAAATGCTGCCTTACTAACTTGCCATGAGAGATCAACCATCCAGTAGCCCAGAAGCCCGAGGTGGCCCAGTGACCGGAAACTTTTGTCGAGTCCCAACAAAGACAGTGAGTTGATGGTCAGCTTGGTCCCTGGGTCATAGGACCTTGCAGTCCTCTTGCCCCCTTCCTGAGCCTGTTACCTCTTCAGAAAGACAAAAAGGTTGCTGTGGGTACCCAAGGGGATTGAGCCCCCAGGCCAGAGCCCCTGCCTGCCTGCCTCTTTGCTTAGGATTGCTAAGAGACTTGGGCTTTTGTGTAAACTGCCTGAACTGCCTACAGCCTGAAGAGAGAACAGAGGAGCCTCCCTAGAAGGAGGGTAAGAGGCAACACAACAGCGTTAAAGCAAAGCTCATTTAGTCATGATTTGGCCTCATCAAATTGGAACCTGATTCAACCTTACTTCCCTAAGAAAAAAGACACTAAAAGACTTTTTTCTTTTCTTGTCTGCCTCGAATACAGTGAGGCACAGCCCTGTCCTCCAAGAGTCCCTGCGAATGTGGCCGTGGCAAATGCTATGTGGACAGAGCACAACACAAGTTCCAGAGAGTGTGGGCTTTTTCAAGACCTTTAGGCTAAGGAGCTAAGATCATGGGAACCCAGATCATCAGTCCGCTGCATCCCTCCTTGCGGAGAGCAGACTTCGGGCCCTGTGACAGGTCAGCGAGGCTCTGTGGGACCAGCAGGTGTGACCCTGGGCACAGACTCCCTGGCTGGAAGCTTTTGCACAGGAACTCCTAAAAAGTGAGTGCGGCTAGCCTTTCCAGTGTAGACAACCTCCCTCTCCTCCCGTGGCCCTGGCCAGCTCCTGAATTGTCTGGGATGTGACTCTGATGGTCACACGAGCAGCCCGTGGGTCCTGTCTCCTCCCAGTGGCATTCATGGTTCGCAGTCTGAGGCGAACGTTTGCAAGACCAGCCACCAAAAACGTGCCGAGTGTGTCTCTCCACATTGCCGCTCTGCACCAGGCTGTTCTTCGAGCCTTCAGAACCAGACCCACAGAGCATTCCCAGAACGACCAACCGCCAACATTTCAGGTGGGCTCCTGGGGAAGGAGTACCTTCTTTCGAGGAAAGGTCACTGGTACTTTTAAAAGGTGAAATGGACAGGCTTGAAGATGACAGATCAGTAAGATTAGCCTCTGAGAAGAAAGAAAAATAGAAACAAAATCACCATAAAATCTGTTAGCACCCAGCCCCTTACAAGGGAGCCCAGTGTGGTTTCTACAGAAGCCGGCCAGTGCTCTCCCCCAGGATACGCTTAACCCTAAGGTGCAAAAACACGGCTTTGCCTTCTATTTCTGGCCAGGGCAGCCTGTGTGATTCAGGTAACCTTCCTGCTAATAATAGAAGAGGCTGAATAAAGTGTTTTCAAATCACCTTAAACCATAATAAACAATAAGCCTTGGAACACAGAATCACATGAAAAACAGTTTTTAAAAACTAAAAATCTCCTTGAAACAAGGTCTGACAAGACAGTAGGAAACTGCCAACCCCAACTCGGGGGGCATGCCTGGCCCCAGAGAGGCATGTGGAACACTGGATCACCAAAGCTTCTCTGTCCTCATGGCACCTTCTAGAAAACACAAGAAACAAAAGCATAATCACACACACATTGAGGATTCAGCTCCGAAGGCCTCACAGAAGTCCAGGTTGACTCCCAGGGTGGGTGTCTCAGACCGAGACCCCCGAGAGCTGCCCTGGGGGTGTGCGGTGAGCCGGCATCAAGCCTGCTGCTCTGGACTGAATGTTAGGTCCCCCCAAATCCATACGTTGGAACCTAACCCCCGATGTGATGGGATGAGGAAGCGGAGCATATGCAAAGTGACCAGCTCATGAGGGTGGAGCCCTCATGAATGGAGTTAGCGCCCTTACGAAGGCAGCCCCAGAACCCTCCCAGGGCCCTAACATCATGCGAGGACCCAGCAAGAAGATGTCCGCTCTGACCCATGAAGCCGTCCCTCACTGGATAGCAAATCTGCCCGTGCCACGATTTTGGGCTTCCAGCCTCAAGAGCTGTGAGAGATAAAGCTTTGTTGCTCGAGCCTCCCCGGCGGTGAGGGACTTTGCTACAGTGACGTGAAGGGATGGAACATGTCTCCCCTCTCTCCTCACCCCAGGAGATTCAGAGGAGGCCACTGTGGCGCTGGTCAGATGAAGAGACTGAAAAGAACAGGAACATGTCTCAGAAGTTCGGGGTGGAGACTGGCCTGGCTCAGGTTTGCTCCCTGGGCCCTCCCAGCCTGGGGGCCCGTTAAACTCGAGCCGTGACCTTGTGACCCCAGCACCTGGCAGAAAACACACACACAGGCCCCTATCTTTCCCTGTGTGTCGCATTTCACAATTTTAAGAAGATTTTACACAGCGGGCTTGACCCAGAAGATTTCGACAACTTTGGGGGAACGAGCGGAAGTGTGAAACCCAGAGAAGGAACAGCTCGTTGCTCGGTAGAGCAGATCATCTAGTGACGGATGGTCCCCTTCGCCAGTGGCACATTTGCCAACTCCGGCCGTGGATTTGGGAGGGAGCAGCCCACCCGGAGGCCCCCAGAGAATTCGGGGCTCATCTCAGAAGATGGGCTAAGGAGAGTGTGTTGGGCTGGAGCCAGAGGTCCGGGGCATGCTCCAAAGGCAAAAATACATAAAGGACACCCAAAGAGCGCCCCAGTCTTTTCTGTTGGGCAGAGGGAAAGGCAAGGGGTCTTAGGTACCTGAAGGGGACCCTCCTGCCAGTGAGCAAAGGCAAACATAGGAATGGATCAGCCACGGCCTTTTCTGCAATCTTAACAGGAGTGCAGATTTTCTCATTGCTCCAGACGGGCTCGTCTCTCTGTCTCTGTCTTGCTTGCACACAGACACTACCATCAGTTGGATAAACTCTCAGGCTCCCTTCTGGTACTCAAGCCTTTAAGTCATGTTAAAAATAGGGCACCTGGGTGGCTCAGTTGGTTAAGCGTCTGCCTTCGGCTCAGGTCATGATCCCAGGGTCCTGGGGTCGAGTCCCGTATTGGGCTCCCTGCTCCGCGGGAAGCCTGCTTCACCCTCTCCTGCTCATGCTCTTTCTCTCTCAAATAAATAAATAAAAAGAGAAAAAAAAACAACAGAAAGTATTCAGTGCTGGTGATCGGGACCATTCCCAGGACTTGGTGCCGTGTGGGAGAGAGGCCCAGGAGGGAAACACAGAGGAGGGGTCTTCTGTCCCCAGACACTGTCCACAGAGTCCCAGCTCACACTCAGAACACATGGTGTCCTTTCACTGGGTCTCCACAGGCTGTAGGGGTGAACTGAACTCTGTCCCTGGGAGAGTGCCTCAGAAACCCCGTCCCCAGAGGCGTCCTCACCTCATGAGTCCTTTGGTGGGTCACTTTCACCATGACCTCTTTCTGTAGGTCGTAGCCCCTAGAGTCTGACGACGCTAAATTCTTCACCTTCAGTTCCATTCTGAGTCCCTAGCAAGAGAAACACTTTACCCTAAGTCACCCTGCCTGTCTTTCCCTTTCTCTGACACTCCCAAACGTGTAAGTCTCTTGCAAGTTTCCTGAGGATTGGGATCCTGTATCCAGGGGGCCAACCCCCGCTCAGGTCCTCTCTGTGGCCTAGAAGGCTTCGGGGTGCTGGGCCCAGAGAAACCCCACTGGAGGGCAATCTGGGATGGGGTGGTTTGGCAGGCAAGCATTGGTCTGGGGCCCTGGGGTCTGGGGCCCTGGTGGCCGTGGCAGCCTCAGTGGCCAGAGGTGGAAGGAATGGCGCTAGCGGCTGGGACTGGTGAGTCTGGGTGTTGACCTGGGTTCTGTCACTGGCTCATGGTGGGGTCCCGGGTCCTGACCTCTCCAGGCCCCGATGTCCCCGTCCATACCACGGAGACAGCTGGAGCAGTGGCGTGAGGGGCCGTGGACCTTGTTCCCCGGGGCCTTTCCTGGACCTGGCGCTGTATCGTCTCCTAGCTCTTACCTTCTCCAGCTCTTCGCGCATCTGATTTGCTTCCGCCACCAGCGGCATCAGTTTGACATAGTCCTGGAACACGGCCAGCACGCTGGGGTCTGCGTTCCCCTCCCCGTGGCCTGCGGCCCCTAGGAAGACAGCACAGTGCTCCTGAGCGCTGGCCACCTGTTCTGGGACACTTGTCAGCCACAAGGGAATTCATATGCTCGCTCATTCATTTGATTGTTCATCAAATGTCTGCATTTAAAAATTATAAGCATGTAATTAAAAAAACAAAACAAAAAAAACCCAGGGGTGTCTGTGTGGCTCAGTGGGCTAAGCATCTGCCTTCGACTCAGGTCATGATCCTAGAGTCCCGGAATCGAGTCCCGTGTGGGGCTCCCTGCTCAGCGGGGAGCCTGCCTCTCCCCCTCCCTCTGCCCCCCCCACTCATGCACGTGCTCTCTCTCTCTCTCTCTCTCAAATAAATGAAATCTTGAAAAAAAAAACCCAAACCAAGTAAGTGTGGAGAAAAACCACTACCCGACTCTCTCTTAAATAGCTACTCATCTCAACCCATGAATCTCGGCAGTGTCACGACAGGAGGATCCCTGCCTCTGGTTCCCATTTGTGGTCTCAGGGTCCTTGATCAAAGCAGCTGCAGATTGTCCTGGGAGGAGGGTGGGGAGCATAAAGCATGGTTGGCTACATGAAGGTCTGGGGATTCCTCTTGAGCAGCAGGTAACCGGTTCTTACTTCTGTCCCTTGGGTAGTTTGCATCTGGGGGTCCTGGAGATGGTGGGACAGCCAGTCCCCCTGCCAGACCCAGGCTGGTGCTGCCTTGTGTCAGGGACTCTCAACTCTAGGGATTTCCTGCCCACGGGTCCACACCGTGCCCTGTGGCCCTGAGGTCTGGCTCCGCAGAACTGTCCACTACTGCCTTGTTGAGGACCCGCAGTCTTCACAGATGCCGAGTGCTTTCAACCAAGGGTCTGGCGCTTGTTGCACCTCGTTGCGCCACTAGCCCTGGGCTGGGGAAGAAGGTGTGCATGAGTAAATGGAGTATGTAGGCTTGGTGCTCCAGAGCCTTGTTTGTTTGGGTCAGGAACTGCAGCAGAAAAGGAGTAAGGAGGTGAATTTCGCATCCGTTTATTTTGCTGAAATTTGGAGGAAAAAACTGGTATAGGGAAAAGGGAGAGACTGTTTTGCACGCGTGTGGGTGCATCCCAGTGCCCTCCACTCATGGTTTTCAGGCAAGTTCAGGCAAGCTAGTGTTCTCCAGGAAAGGGCTGGCCCTGGCACGTATGGGCCGCTCCTCCACCCAGGGGCCCAGCACAGCACAAAGCTTTCCGTGGAGTGCCAGTTCGCCCAGACCCCAGGAGAGCCCTGAGCAAAGCCACCCAGGCCTGGGTGTGGGAGACAGGGAAGGTGCTCCGGAGCCTCCCTGATGCAAGGAAGGGCAGTGTCAGAGCTTTGGATGCTCTTGACTCTGAGGAATCCCAGATTAGTGCTGGGGGGTGGAAGGCAGGTTGAGAGCAGAAGGAACATCTTAGACTCAGAAACCCAAGGCTGGATTTTCTCTAGTCCAGGGCCTGGACTCTGTCCATCACCATCTCTCCAACCATCTGTCCAGCCTCACACTGAGTCTCTCTAGTTATTGGGTTACAGCTTCTGTAGGCTCAGAAGGCCGCTAGGTGGGGCTAGGAGGTGAGTGGGGAGCTCACATCCCAGTCTGCCCTCGCCTGGGAGGGACCTGATGTCCGGGGCATGACGCTCCTGGGGTGGCTGTGTTCCCAGACAGAGCAGGGAGGTGCCCGCATTTGGGCCCTTGGTCACACACATGCATAACTAAGCTTCTGTGTGGGGACTGATTCAATTTATCTCATTCATCATTCATACAACAAATACTCACTGAGGGCCCTCTGGAGATTAGGGAGTGAACATACTCCTGTCAGCTCTGTAAAGCAGGGAAGGATCCCCAGGACTTAAAACCACATCTAGCACATAGTAGGAGCTCAGCTAATACTTAATGAAAGAAGATATAAATAAATGGATGAACAAGAGAAAAAAATCCCAGTTAGAGCTGATATTCTCACATGGATGAATAGAAAATAATCAAGTAAAGCAATAAGTAAAATTTTAAATGTGATAAATGTTAGAAGGAAATAGAATTATGTAAGAGAGAGTAACTGGATGAGACCAAGAAAGGGGAAGATCTATCTGAAAGGTAAGATTTCAACTGAGGGTTGAAAGCTGAGAATGAGCTGAAGAGGCAAAGGAAAACAAGCAACAAGTACAAAGGCCCTGAGGCAGAACAGGGCTTGGTGTGTACTGCAGGAGCACAAGGAGACCAGGAAGTTTCAAAGTGAGGTAAGGAGAGAGTGGTGTGAGATGAGGCCGTGGTGGGTCATATAGGGCCTTCAAGGCCATGGTAAGGAGTTTGGATTTTATTCTTATACTGAGAAGTTGATGAATAATTTTCAGCCCGAGAGTAACAGGCAAGAGAAGAAGGTGGCTTGCACAGAAATGGCAGTGCAAGCCGATGGAGGAAAGGTGGATTGGATCATGAAGTGAGGGAAGGGAGGAGGCCAATGTGGTAAATTTGGGTGTGAAAATAGGGTGCAGTGAGTGGTTGAGACGTCTGTGGGACGTGCAGGTGGAACTATCGGGAAGGCAGCTGGATGAAGATGCCAAGCAGAGCGCAAGTAGATAGCAAGAAATGGTTGCTGAGGGTCGTTTCCATAAGATGGTGCTGAGCGCCACTGAGGCTGGATGAGGACCTGGGGGAGCATCCATCTGGAGAAGAGTCCCAAGGTCCAAGCTCAACATGGCTCAGATGAGGGGGAGCCAGGAAAGGGGATGTGGGAGCAGCAGCCTGGAAGGAAACCAAGAGGGCGTGTTGTTCCAAGAGGAAAATATTTCATACGGGAGAGAGTACTCAACAGTGCAAAACGTTGCCCAGACCTCAGTGAGATGGGCGTGGACAGGTGTCTACTGATCTAGAACACAGAGTGCACAGCGTCTAGGAATGGTCGGGACGGAGGCCGGCTGAAGGAGGCCAGGCCGTGCCTGAGAGATGAGAAAGTGGGAATAGCTGACTAGTTTTCTATCAAAGGGAATAAAAAGCAATATGGCATAGCTAAAGGGGGGCGTGGGTCAAGGTAGGGGTTTGTTTAGTTTTCTGATGGAAGATAGTGGAGCATGTTTGTGTGATGGGAACGACCCATAGAGAGCATTTGATGATGCAGGGGAGGGGACTCTGCAGGGACAAATGATAAAGAAGGTGCTGGGGTGGGGGCGCCTGGGTGGCTTGGTTAAGGGTCTGCCTTCGACTCAGGTCATGATCTCAGGGTGCTGGGGCCGAGTCCCGCGTGGGGCTTCCTGCTCATCGTGGCATCTGCTTCTCCCTCTCCCTCTGCTCTGGGGGATGGAATCCAGAGGACAGATGGAGAAAAATGGAACATAAATATTATATTAAAAGTTTTCCGCACCAAGGGAAAACTAGACTAACTCCTGGGGCATTGAACTGGAATTGGAAGTTATCATATATGAACTCATGGTTTTGTGGATATAGACAAAGCTCTCCATATGTGTGTGGGAGATGTACATCTCTCTGTCCATAGAGACATATCTTTATATCAATACAGCGGTCTGCATACCCAGCCTCAGATCTTGATTTATAAATGCAATTCTCAACCAAAAGGAGTCAGGATGCTGGGAGAAGTGCCTAACTCCAGTGCTGGGACTGAGAGTCCACAGATGAACCTAGAATATGTTCTTCTGCCATAAAGGAAGCTGGTGTTCAAGGAATGATGGGGACATGTCAGGAAGACATGGAAGTCAGCTTGAAGGGACTCCTCAGGCCATATCTAGGACAGTTTGTGCATCAAAAAAACCCCTGAAAGCAACAGATTAAAACCCATTGTGTAAAATTGGATTCTGTGAGATCACATTGACATAAATAAGTGAATAAGCAAATAGAGACCATTTCTTCTTCACAGTGGATTTTTTCAACTGAATGTAGAAGAAAGGGTCCAGCTAGAAATTCACCATTTGACAAAAGTCATCATCATAATCCAAGCCAAGAATGATCAAAGGATGATAAAACTAATGGATGAAAGTATGATGAGATGTAGGGTATCTACATATCTAAGTCTCTCATAAAATATTAATTAAAGGGGTGCCTGAGTGGCTCAGTCATTAAGCATCTGCCTTCAGCTCAGGTCATGATCCCAGGGTCCTGGGATCGAGCCCCGCAATGGGCTCCCTGCTCAGCGGGAAGCCTGCTTCTCCCTCTCCCACTTCTCTCGCTGTCTCTCTGTCAAATAAATAAAAATGAAATCTTAAAAAATATATTAATTAAAAAGAATTAGTAACTTCACAGTGGAGAAACTGGGCAGCCACCAAAAAGATAAATTAAGGAACATTTTGCTAAACAACTGGCCTTTACTCTTTAAAAACATCAAGGTCATGAAAGACAAAGACCTTTACCAGGTTTAAGGAGACCAAAGACGTGACAACTGAATGTGGTCCTTATTTGGATGTTGGACTTGAATTTGTTGTTGTTATAAAGGACACTGTTGACATGAACAATTAGTTAAATATGCATCAAGTCCATATTACTCTCAATTACTCTCAATGATTACTCTCAACCCACTTACTCTCAAATGATTAGGAAAAAATTATATATATATTTAAAGATGATGTATACACATATTTACATATATATACACACATTACAGATATATAATAAAGCAAGTATAGGAAATGTTGACACAGGAACTCAGGTGTGTATGAGAGTCCTATGCATGACTCTTGAAACTTTTCTGTACGTCTCAAGAAATTGCTTCAAAATTGAGCATTGCCCACACACTGCTTCCCCACCATGGCAAGCGGCTCTGGGGAAGGAGGGTGGAACGTGTCCAGGCACTGAGGACAGGTGGACTGGCCACGATGCAGTGGGAATTGTATGTGAGAGCCACATGGCGGCTGTGAAGTGCAGGGGAGGCTCTGGAGAAGAACCTCCAGAACACGGAAATAAGGCAAAAGGGATGACTGTCCTTTAAATGTCCTAGCAGAGCCTTGTGTAGGGATTCTGATCCCCTAAGGGGATGTCCCAGTGTCCACTCACTAAACTATTGGTTGGGGCCCTGACCCCCCTTAGAGTCAAAAATCCACTCAACTTTTGACTCCCCCAAATTGTACCTACTAGTAGCCTGTTGTTGGCTGGAAGACTCACCAAGAAGCAATTGATGAATACACATTTTGTCTGTTCTATGTATTATATGCTGTGTTCTTACAACAAAGTACACTAGAGAGAAGAAAATCCTAAGGAAGAGAAAATACATTTACAGAACTATGCTGTATTTATTTTTTAAAAAAATCCACATATAAGTGGACCCATGCAGTTCAAACCCGTGTTGTTCAAGGGTCAACTGGATATACCACTCTCTTCTCTACTCCATTTATTAAAGAAACTGTTTATTTTTTATTTTTTTTAAGATTTTATTTATTCATTTGAGACACAGAGATAGAGCATGAGCAGGGGGAGAGGCAGGCTCTCCGCCGAGCCAGGAGCCCGATGTGGGGACTCGATCCCAGGACTCGGGGATCACAACCTGAGCTGAAGGCAGACGCTTAACCATCTGAGCCACCCAGGTGCCCTAAAGAAACAGTTTAATGAATTAAATCTTTGACATGCCCTCATTTCTACATCTACATGGAAATCTATTTTAACTTTCCAAACATTGCCCTTTGAAACAGTAAAAGATGATTTTCTTAAGGAAGGCAGGAGCGCACACAGAGAAAGCCGTTGCTTTCAGATCAGCACGTGGAATATGCTGGGAAGGCAGGGCCCTGGGCTGCTCACCGAGCTTGTCCACGCTCACTCCTTCTGCAGCCGCTCTCTCCAGCTGGAAAAAGTCATAGTCAAACCTGTTCAAGTCTTCATTGCCTCTCTCTGAAGGAAACCCAATGTAGAGGTAGGAGCTGTTGGATCCCAAGATAATGCGGTCCTAGGGAGGAGACAGGTGGCTCAGGGGAAGAATGGAGGCCAGAGGTGTGGGATCAGCCTGCCCCAGGGGAGGCCAAGGCCCCATGCCCAGTCCGACTGTGTTCAATCACAAGACCTTCACGAGTTCCCCAGACAGGGAAGAGACCCATGAACAGGGAGGAAGAGGTTGGCATCTTGCTTTTGTGTGTATGCTTTCATTTTTTCTTTGGTATCCCACATCGAGCTCTGACTCGGGAATCCCAGTGGGGACCAAACAGACCTGGGCCCTCCCCTCTAGGACTTTATAGACAAATAGTGTAATAGCCTGAGAGAGATGCCTGAATGAAAGGGTGTGCTTCTGCAGAAGGGACGAGGGGCCTAATATGTACTGGGGATCCGAGCAATCCTCTCCCGAGGTGCACTATTTAAGCTAAGACATCAGGGGTGGTAAGTTTCACCAAGGCAGAGAAGACTGCTGCTGAACAGAGCCTGGGATGTTTTGAACAATCAAGAGAAGGTCAGTGTGACCTTCGTGTGGAGCAGTGAGGCTGGAGGAGGCGGAGCGATGGGGCCGCTCACACAGGTGTGGTCACTGAGGATTTCCAGGAGGGCGGGGTCTATCCCAAAGAGCTTGTCTAGAAGGTTCTCTGTGGCTACAGTGTGGGGAATGGGTTGAAGAAGAGAAAAGGTGTGGTCACTGAGGATTTCCAGGAGGGCGGGGTCTACCCCAAAGAGCTTGTCTAGAAGGTTCTCTGTGGCTACAGTGTGGGGAATGTGTTGAAGAGGGGATTGGGCCCTATGGTGCTGGGGACTCAGGCTGGGGCCTGGGGAGGAGATGGGGAGCCCAGGCTTTTCGAGGTGCTATAGTCTCTCCCTGTGGCAGGTTTTTAAAGAAGTCTAAGCTATCACAAAACATTAGAGCTGGAAAGGGTCTTGGTGAACTTCTAGTTCACACCTCTCTGTTTTGTAGATGAAGTCCAGAGAAGTGAAGTGACTTGCCCAAGAACACACAGCGAGTTAATATTAGATCTCCCAACCCCAGGCTGTGACCGTGTCTGTCGTGACCATAGCAGAAGGACACGGGGTGGTTGGCACCTGTCGAGGACCCCCATCCTAGCTCTCGGGTTGGGCTTAGGGAATTCTGTGACCAGGCAGGAAAGTTCACCAGGTGCTGCAGCTTCGTCTTGGTCACGATGGGCACCCCATTAACGACAACTTTGCATTTGCTGTGTGGCATGACCGTCACTTTCCCATCCAGATTGGTGAAGGAAGCATGTTTATCTGAAATTCTAGAAAGACAAGAGTTTGTCTAAGGAGCCACAATAATGATGACTTTAGCGAACAGTTCTGATTGTTTGCCCTTTTTCCTGCTTCAGTAAGACCTCCCGCGGCCGCCGAGTGGCAGGAAGCAGTCTGGGGCTGTGGCTCCCGGGGCTGCAGGTGGAGAAGCAGGTGCAGAAGGACAACAAAGCAATTCTTTTACCAACAGAACCACATGGGCTGAGGGCTGAGAGCCACAAGGAGCCCGGACAGGCTGGGTCATGGCTAGAGTCCTCAAGAACTCACAGGCCAGCAGGATTGAGGGGCGGGGGGGAATGAAAAGCAAAGATGTTTGCAAAGGGATGCCGGGGCAGGCGGCTACTAATGACTGATAATAGTGTCCATACCACAGAGAAGTTTAGATCCATTTCTGGGTCTTATTATACAAATCCAGACTTTATACGCTAAAGATTTGGGGGATCGATGTCAGAGGTGTCAGAAATTGGCTGCCCCCTAGACATTATCTGTGTGCCCTGAATGACCAGCTTCTTAACTCTTCTAGAATGTTCCTCAACTCCTTGGCTGTCATGGAATGTTCTGAGTATCGAGACACATGTCCATCCATACTGTTTGCTTGGTGCCCAGGGATGCTGTGGGAAAGGTTTTAACCTCGGCTCCTCTTGAGTTCAGCCATTTACAGATCTGTATAGGGTCCCCACAGGGAGTGGTCTGGAAAGGGAGAGGAGGGGGGTCCCCAGGACGAGTCAGGAGAAGGGACCTAGAGGCTGGTAGGGCAGGGTCAGCACAGGCCCCCTCCCCTCCTCTCCCTGCACTTTAGTTCAGGAGGGCTGAGTTACACCAGGGGGATGGGTCGGTCAAGCCTCTGTATGAGCTGATTGAGCCTCCTGGCTGGAAATCTGTGGGCAGGCCACAGAGGTACGGGACAGCTGCGAGTTCGTGGGGGCCTCCCTTCATAGGGGGGAATCACCTCAGAGGCTGGGCTTCATCTTAGTCCAGTTGGTGAGGGAGGGCTCTGAGCACAGAGATCTGAGGATGCTGTTGCTTCGGTGGTTAAGACCACGAAAGACGTGAACCACTTGTGGTGGGCTCTCTTTTCACTCTTTGGCCTCATCTACTTATGTCCCCGTGTGCTAAATTCTCATACAGTGTCTAGCCACTGGCCTTCCCCTTTCTCCCCACATCACAGCCAAGGAGACAAGGTGGGTGCAGCAGGAGGGATTCCAGTGAGAGCTTGAAAGCCCTTCCAAGGCTTTCTTCCCTAAGCCCTGGAGTGGATCCTGAGGACAGTCTGGTACTTTCTTGTTCGGGGTTGTCCAGCAGGCTTTGTGGCCTGGCCCGGCGACAACCAGACAAACACTGAGATTCTCCCGTGGGCTGACTGACTGGTCACAGCTCATGCATGCTGGACAAAGATGGTTTGTGTAGACTTACCCTAAACCTTGAAGAAGGATGGCATTTGACGCAGCCCGACCAGCATCACACAAACCTTGAAAAGAATTGGGATAATTGGTCTTCAAAGTTTGTCAGGATTTGACCTGGACAGGGATCATGTCTCACGTTTGGGCAGTGCTATTTGGTCTCCAAGAGGATCGTGCGAGGGGATTTTGCTGCTAGGATTTTCAGTCATAAGTCCTTGGACACCACCCTGCCTTAGGGATAACTGTTTTACGTTCTGCGCTGTTCTGGTGGGATTCCTAGCTTTTTTCAAATTCCACCTTATTGGTGGGAATTCTGGAGGAAGAAACTGTTTCGTCTGGGCCTTGGGAGATGCAATGAAGCCTGGCCACGGGGAAGGTCCTGGTCTGTGAAGCTCTGTTTCAGTCCTGTCACTGACCCCCAGACAGGGCCCAGAGCACCACGCCGGCCCTCCTGGGGGGCTGCCCCCCACTTCCATCCCGCATGAACCCTCTCCTGTCCGGGGGTGTGTATAAGGCCAGGGTGCAGAAAGCCAGAAGTTACTATAATACCGATGCCATTTTCCAAAGTTTGAATAGATAAAAAAAAAAATGTGGTATACACATATACTAGACTATTATCCAGCCTTAAAAAGGAAGGAAGGAGATCTGACACCTGCTACAACATAAATGAACCTTGAGGACATGATGCTCAGTGAAACATGCTAGTCACAAAGGACAGATATTGTATGATTCCAATTATATGGGCTGCCTAGAACAGTCATAAGTGCAGCCCACTTACGATCTGAAACTGGCAAGGGCAGGGGGTTATTGTTGAATCGGGACAGAGTTTCAGTTTGGGAAGAAGGAAGGTTCTGGAGATGGATCGGGGTGATGGTTGCATAGCATTGTGAACACACTAATGTCCCTGAATTGTATACTTAAAAATAGTCAGCATGGTGAACTCTATGTTACATATATTTACCGCAAAAACAGAGATTCAAAAGAACCAGAAACATGCTTGTGAAGCAAGAAGCAGGGGCAGGTGCAGAGTGAATCAAGAGGGGTGAGTACCAGCCTGAATGAAGTACTTGAGAACACCCGTGAGCTGTGGGTCCTTGTTGACGTTGAGAAGGTGAGGGAAGGTCTCGGTCATCTGCCGCTCCTGGAGGAGACATGGAGAGGTCCTAGGACCTGCATGCTCAGGGGAGAGCAGCATTCCTGTCCTATCCACTTCGCACCAAAGCCATTTGTCTATACATCCTGTCAAATCGCCCAGTAAAGCGAACCCGGACGAGGAAGACTGAGTGGGGCTGGGGGCTCAACTGAGCAGGGGTGAGCCCCTTTGGCAGGTCGGCCATCGGGGGCCTGAGTTTATCTGGACAGGAGTGTTGCAAAGTGTAGCCCGTCTCCAACTCTGTTCCCCCTTCCTGGCTGCCCTGCATCGACCCCTTCCATGCTGACTTCTACTTCCCCCCCGAGTCCCCCGCCGTCCCGATGCCCCAGGCTAGTGCCTCACCTGGCTCATCCTTCCCTGGGCCTCCACTAAGCCTTCTCCCCTACATCTCATGCTCCCCCGTCCTGCTGGTGAGCTCACTGGTCATCAGACATTGATGACAAAATGGGACGTGCTGTAGGACTCTCTCTTGGTCACCTGAACATGTTTCATCCCTGAGTATAGTACAGATTGGTCTTGGACTTCTAGAGGATCAATAGTCAATGAGAACCAGACTATATGGTGCAGGCACAAGGAAAGCTTTTAAATCTTGGAATTCTGATAAAGAGTAAAGAGGGTAAGAAGCTTTGCCGTTGTTACTGTCCACACCTCTAGAATCCTTGGGCCCTAACTCAGCCTGGCCTCCTGGTGCTGCAGACCCTGCCTGCACTAGGCTCCCCTGGCCTGAGGCTCACCCCTCTTCCAGGCCTCACGAGCCTTTCAGAAGCCTGGCTGGACCTCTGCCACCACTCCCAAAGTGCTCCACATCTGGCCCCTGACTTGGGGTTCATGCAGAACCTGTGGCTTTGGGGGGCCAGGTCATGGCGGGAGTGTGCTGTGGATGGGGGACCAAGAGGGCATCTCCCTGACCCACATACGAAATTCACATCGCAGCCCATTTAGGATCTGATACTGCCTGTGAATGACAGGGTAGGCACAATATGTCCCCACAGTCGTAGTCCTCAAATTCTCCCTGAACGGTAATTATCAACAGCCTCGAATCTACCCTCAACCTCACTCATCAAGCTTCTTGGCTTCCTTCCCTCTTGTCCCTGCCGATAGCATTAATGTAAATCATTGTCACATCTCCCATACTACATGTTCACTGAAAACAGAAGCTACTCCCATAATCCACCTGGCCGCAGCTTCCCGTGGGGCCTGGCCTCTGCAGGTGGAGGCAGTGAGGCTCACCTGGGTGATGGCCAGATACTGCTGATGCCACTCCTCCCGAGCCTGCTCCAGCTGGTGCACCCAGGTCGGCTGACCAGTCTGTGGCCCCGGGCCCTGGTTCTGCCAGCGGGTAGGCTGGCCGCTCTGGAAGGGGGAGGCATTTTCAGCAACGGGTGTGCAATGTCAAGGGGGTGGAGAAGAATAACTAATAACCAGCTGGGGCATCGTGAGCTCTTCTGCTGCCCCCCCCAGGGATTAATGGTGAGGTTGGGGTGCTGCCACTAAGGGTTCTGGAAAGTCGAACATCATTTAACTGCATGAGACCATTAGTAGAATAAATGACAGATGGCCGCCATGCAATTCTGGGAAGGAAAGTGTAGTCTCGGTAGAAACCATGACTTCGGAATAAAAATGGCAATAAAAATGAGACTGAAAATGACTCTCCAGGAAGGGCAGGGCCGTTATTTCTTACAACTGCATGCAACTCTGCGTTTACCTCAAAATAAAGTGTGCTTCCCCGAGGCCAGGGCCAAAATATTCCTAGAGGCTGCCCTGGCCTGGGCTAGGGCTCCAGCGATTCCAGGCAGGTGTTCGCCAACCCCCCAAGCCTCATGCTGAGGCTGCAGCCGGTCCCTCCCTCCATCCTGCTCCCAGCCTGACCTGGACCGGGCACTGACTCCAGACTCAGTTTACCTGCCATCCTGGAATTTCCACGTGTGAGCAGTACTTTGTTGTTCTCTGCCTTTGACTCTCTCATCAGCGTCGAGGTGTTGACCACGGCTTTGTTCTGGATCTTTTTAGCCCTTCCATGTGCAAACATGAACACACACTCAGGCCCTGGGCCCCTTTGCAGAGCACTGGCCGGCAACTGGCGGAACAGGAGCCTTTCAGCCCAGCTGGTTCCACTGTGTTGGGTTCCAGTGAATCGTTAAGGCCAGAAGGAACTTGAGTGATGTCCACCCGCTCAAATAAACATGAGCAGCTCAGCTGGGCCCACAGCCCGGCCCTGACACGTCCTGGGTCCTGAATGCACTTGGCCGACTGGGCTGACTCCACTAGTGGAAGAGTCTACAGTCAGGGCGGCTGCAACTGTCCTAACTCAACCCTGGAAGCTGTCCACACTGCTCTGCATGTGCCCCAGGCTGGTGGGGGTCCTGGGGGTTAACTTTTTCACTGCCTCTAGTGTATTGCATGGGACATACTTACACTAACAAACTGACTTGCTCTGCATCTGAAATTTGAGCTTAACTGGGGATCCTGTGTTTTTATTTACTAACTCTGGCCACCTTACTCCTTTCACTGAGGAGGAGAGGATCTCCAAGGCTTGGCCCCTAAGTCACACAGCCCGTGGCACATCCGGGCTCAGAGCCCGGGACTTTTGGCTACTGTTTTCTCCTTCCTCTGCATCACATAGTCTCTCACGTGAAATCTGCTGGCAGCAGATTTGCACCTGGTAAGCAGAGAGACAAAACTGACCCAAAGATCTGAGCTTGTGGTGCAGATGCTGGAAGAAATGTCTAATGATGTAACACGGTCTTGAGGCTGCACGAGGCAGGAGGACACTAGTCTGTGCCCCTGAAATGCAAGGCTCCCTCCCTGAGCCCAGGCCACAGGGAAGCCCCCGACGAGTGGCCACTACTTGGTGGCACAGTAACAACTATGGTTTGGAGCATCTGCCATGTGTCTGGCACTGATCGCCTGTGTTCTTCACCCCAACTCTGATGAGAAATCACCTCCCTCCATATGGGATGCAGCTGAGGGCTGGGGAGGCCCAGAATCCCAAGGTCCCATCTGAACCCGATAGGTGGGTCTCGGTGGTAGATTCTCAATGTCCGCCACATAAAGGAAAGGAGGAGGGGTGGCAGCCTGTGGCTTCTACCCTCCTTAGAGTATCCCTCGCCCCGTACCCTCAACTTTCTTAAAAGGGTCCGGAGAAGCAGGATCCAGATACCTGCCTTGAAAATCAGGAACCTGTCTGGGCTGCAGCCTCCTCCCCAGGCTAAGTGTGTAGACTTGCTTCCCAGCCCCATTGGACAGAAGGAAACTGGCGATGATGAACCCTCCCCAGGAGGAGATGCCGATGACCGCCAGGCCTACTCCGAGAGTATAATCTGTATGTGTGGGGCCTGGAGAAATGAGAATGAGCGTGGGGGGAAAGCTGTGGAGCGAGAAAGTGGGTGCCAGCCTGGGGAGTTGCCTCCCACATTATTAGCATAAAAGTCCTCTGCCTGCCACTCCGCGCTCCCCGTGGGCCATGTGACAAGGGAAGAAATGTATGAATGGCCATGCTATTTGGCAGGAAAATACAGGGAGGACAATGCCAATCACATCGGGGGATTGGCAAGCCCTTCCCCATCAGTTTGCGCCCCCGGTGTCTCTCCCATGCAGAGCTGGAGCGACCGAGTGACAGGTTCAGGAGGGCCCCAGTTCCCAGGAAGCATTCTGTCTTGTCTCCTCCCGCACCTCTTTCCCAACTGCCAACCCATCGGGTAGAGGATACCAGAAGAATCTGGCAGATTTAGAACCGAGAGCTACTAGGGATAGTAAATATTCATACCTGTACCTCTCAGCGTATCTTAATGTGGACAAAGTTTCTTCATAGCAGATGTCAGCGGGGCTTATGGCTGCTATCTGTAAAAAAATAGCCCTTTCAGCTTGTGCGATTTTAGAGGGTTTTTTTGTTGTAGATATTGTACAGCTAATGTTCATAGAATATCTTGTAATTTACAGTATTGTTCAAGCTTTACAAGTCGGAAAACGCATGTGACACACATTTATAGCATATGCTGACCCCACATATACCCCCCCCACACACATGACGCACGCAGCTCACAGACACCTCAGATACACAACACAAACACACGACACAAATTCACAACACACACAGCAACACTTCCAAGGGAATACTGTTAGCATATCCACTTTAGAAATAAAACAAAGGAGGTGTTAAGATAACTGTGCCGGAAATAGGGTTGGAGCCACAGAGGATCTGGCGCTTGGATGTTGGCTTTGCAGATACTCTTTGAAGTGACGCCCAACCTCCTCCCAAACCACATCTTTCTCTGTTAAAGCGTCGTAGCGCCCAAGTCAGGGCCTTGCCCTGCAGACCTGTTACACTTGACTTTGTAGTCTAACATTCTGAGCATCTTATGGGCCCCTTTTTTTAGTCCAGGTTCTTGGGGGATGTGCCCACTGTGGCCCACGGGCAAACAGACAACCAAAAGAACTTTGAAATATTTTTAAATGCGTAGGCAAGATTCGGCGATAGAGAACAAGGATGTCTTCTGTGAATTTGGGAGAGCATGCACAGAACAGGCCAGGCAGTGAGCATTTCTCTCCCAATCCACAGCAAGCAGGAGGCAGGCAGAGTTTGCCCGGCTTTGTTCCTTCCCACACCTGAAGCCAAAGAGCAGAGAATCCTGATTTTAACACATTCTACATTGTACCCACTTGGCAAACCTTCAGTAGTAAGAGTCTGGAGTCTTTGCTAAGGTGACACAGTTCAGCTCCTCTCCAGGTTAAACACCTGCCTTGTGTCTCACACATGGTCAAACTGATTTCCAGTCTTGCCCTGAACCCCTGATTTAGAATAGTATGACCTTATCAGTGTGATTTGAAAAATCTGATGTTTTTTCCTGATAATAATAGTATGTTCCTTGTAGAGAGCCTGAACACTACAGAAAAGAAATAAAAAATGAAAATGAATAATATTTGAACATCGTAATAGAAAGAGTTCCAGGAGTCACAAGCTAGGTAAGAATGCGCTATGTAAATGCAAAGTGTGACACCATAGCACACTAAGCATAATTGTAACAGTAACAGCGACAACAACAGCAACAGTTAAATTGGTGTCACATGCTGTAAGAGAGTCACTTTACCAAAGTCATTCTGCTGTTCCCGCCCAGAGCTGGCTGGAGCAGTTTAGTCAGAACAGAATCTCTATAGGGAACATGCAAGACTCTCTTCCCCATGGCTGCATCAGCCAGAGCACTGAATGAAAAAGAAAATACAAAACAACAGATAAAAAAATATGTCAAGAAGAAATCTGCCTCCCTGGGAATAAGTCAGAAACACCCCACCCATCCCCTCGTTGACCCCATAAACCTGAGGCATGACTCTAACTAATATCAATTAGTTGAGACACCTTCTGTACGAGGATGCTGCAGCAAGACGGCTACCCGCATGAGCCACAGGCTCCTTCCCTGCCCTCAACCCTGGAGAGACCATGACAGACAGAGGGAAGTTTAGATCTGAGGAACAAACATGCTTAATCATGTGAGGAAAACCCGGGGAGCCTGCAGGCTATTGTAAATCTGTGTATAAAGAAGAGTTCAATCTGAGGAAGAGGGCAGCCAGCTAGCGGTGGAGTAGGGGAGAATGGGGAGTAGGTTTAAGTCCTCTTCTTGCTTTTCTCTCCTACTGCCTTCAGAAGAGCCCATAAAGTTAGGACCCCGTATAACAAGGCACCAGAGAAAGTGTGAATAAGCAAATGGGCCAATCCCCACCCAACTCCAGGGGACCGCAAACACAGTGGTGTTGTCACTGACTGGAGCAGGGAGGAGGAGGGAGGCAATCCCATCGATGGGAAATTATAATCACAAACAATGATAAGGAATTTATAGAGTTAATCTAGCAGGTTTGGAAAAGAGACAAAATGATCTTCTAGAAAGAAAGAAATACAGTAATTGAAATGAAAAATACAATGGACAGGTTTAACAGCAAGTTAGACACTGCTATAATTGGAATTAGTGAACTAGATAGTTCAAAAGAGATTAACCAGATTGCAGCCTGGAGACACGAGATGGGAAACAAGCGAGGAAGGTTAAGAATCATGGAGGACAGTGTGAGAATATTTAAATGGTTTAATTGAAGTTCCAGAAGAGAAGAGAGAAAATAAATGGGCACAGACAGTACATGAGAAGTAATGGCTGAGAACTTTCCAGTCCTGATGAAAATCACTAATCTACAGAGCTTTGGGGGCCAGGGAATTCCAAGCAGAATAAATAAATTCACACTCAAATGCAACACAATGAAATTGGAAAAAATCAAAACAAAAGAGTTTAAAAGCAGCGAGGGGGAAAGATAGATTATCCTCAAGGAAATAGCAATTAGACCACCAGCAGGAAACAGGAGACTGTAACCATAATGAGTTGAAAGAAAATTCTACACATCTGGAATTATATACCCAGCAAAATTACCTTTCAAGAATGAGGTGAAATACATTTCAACCGAACAAAAGCAGAATTTGCCATCAGCAAGTGATCACTGAAGGAAATTCTATAGAATATATTTCCACCAGGAGGAAACTGATCTTAGCAGCTCTGAGGTTCAAGAAGGAGTGAATAATTTAAAAAAATGAACACTGTGGGGGCACCTGGGTGGCTCAGTCGTTAAGCATCTGCCTTCTGCTCAGGTCATGATCCCAGGGTCCTGGGATCAAGCCCCACATAGGGCTCCCTGCTCTACGGGAGGCCTGCTCCTCCCACTCCCCCTGCTTGTGTTCCCTCTCTGTCAAATAAATAAATAAAATCTTTAAAAAAAATGAACACTGTGTAAAATAGAAATAATAATGTATTTGGGGTTAAAGAAGAATAGAATTAACATACATATCAACAATTACAAATGTAGGATGGAGATCCTTGTATTATTCAGGAAGAGGATGAAGCATTTATTAATATTTAGACTTTGACCAGTTGAACAGATTAGAAAGTCAAATATATTGAATTTTGGTCTATGACAGAGGTATGCAGAAAATCCACTGTGGAAAGGAGAGACTATTCAACAAGTGTAACTGGAAAAATTGGTAATCTATAAGGAAAAAATAATGAAAAGGATGCCTACCCTACACTACGCACAGACGTCAACTCCAGATGGATAGGAAATTAAGTGAAATGTAGGGAGATAACTTTTGGACTCTACTTTCCTTAAACAAGACACAAGATATGCAAAACAAAACCATTACCATGATTTCTGCTCATCAATAGATACCTTAAAGTGAAAAGACAAGCTACCTGCTGGGAGAAGATATTTATTATATACCTGAGGAAAGAGTAATACAAAAAATATAAAGAACACCTAAAAGTCAATAAAAAGACAGTAACTGAATAGACTAAGAGGCAAAACATAACAGTTATTTTGAGAGGAGACATATTGCCAGTAAATGTATCAAATGATGCTCAAACTTGCTAATAACCAGGAATATCAAGACCATGGTAAGATGCTCAAAATTTCTAGTAACCAGGAATATCAAGACCATGGCAAGACCATTTAATTAGTAAATATCAAGAAATGTGACAATATTAAGCCTTAGAAAAGATGTGGATCAATGGGATATTTATTGCTGCTGAGAGTATAAATTGGCTCAAACACTTGGAAAATAATTTGTCCCTACTGTCAAAAGTTAGGTATTGCCAAAAAAAAAAAAAAAAATAGGTATTGCATACACCTTACAAATAATTCAACAATTTCGGTCCTTTGTCTATACTCAAGAGAAACTTTAATATAGTGATACCCAGTGATTTGTACAAGAATGTTCATAATAGCACTGTTTATAATAGCAAATAACCAAAACCTGGAAACAACCAAAATGCCAATCCAACAGGAGAACAAATGAATAAATTGTGGCATATGCCCACAGTGGAATTCCCCACTACATCATAATGAAAAAGAAGTAACAACTTCTACTACAACAGGGGATCTCATAAACACAATGTTTAGTGACAGAAGAGAGGGCAAATTAACCAAAGCCACACATAACATGGATACATATTGTTAATAATGTTGGATTAAAAGGCCAATCCCAACAATTCTACTCCTGGGTGTATCCTTGAGGGGAATGAGAAATTGTTTTCCCCAAAGCATATGCACAAGAATGTTCATAGCAACATAGCAACATTATTCATAGTCAAAACCTGGATACAAACGAAATGTCCATCAGTAGGAGAATGGATAAATGAACTGTGGTATATTTTCTACAATGGAATCCTACATAGCAATGAAAAAGAGCTGATACATGAGAAACATGGCTTAGTCTCATAGACACAGTTATTTAGATGAAAATCAATATAGTTAGGCAAAACCAATTTCTAGTGGCAAAGGTCAACTTCTTTTGGTGGGTATAAAAGCTAGGAGGAGGGTACAAGGGAGCTTTCTGGGTTTTGGAAATGTTCTATATCTTGAGCTGGGTGGTAATTACATAGATATATACATATAAAAATTCACCAAGCTGAACATTTAAGATTTGTATACTTTATATAATTTATACTTTGATCACTTAAAAAAGAACAAGATCCTAAAGATAGTATAATATTTTACCCTTTTTGTACATTTCAAAAATGAGTGCCACTAACTAATAATATTCACAAGTGATAAAACAAGAAAGGGTGAAAAAAGAAAGGGAGCAAGGGACAGAGAGGGGATAAGCAAAATTCAAGATGGTGGCTACCTCCAAGGGGAGCATAGCACAGAAATACCAACTATTTCTTGGGTTGGGTGGTGAATTTACTGGTGTTTTTAGTTTTATTAAAAAGCAGTAAGTTTAAAATAAAATATATAGGAGGACCAGGTATGAGCCAATGAATTCATGAGTGGGTCATGAACCAAGGGCTAAGATTAATCTGATTTTTAAAAAATTTCTGAGGTCATTTTTACGGCAGAAATAAATACCCATGCACCGATTATTTACCTGATAACATTTCCTAAATTGGTTAAACTTAACTCGTGATCCTTCCTTCAGTCTGTCTCCTTCAGATCCTGAAGATTTCTGCCTTTCACTTCCTGCTAAATCCACCAAATTAATACTGGAGTGCTTGGTGAGGTCGCTGTCTGGGAAAACCTATAGGAAATCGCCACAAGTCATGCTATTAGAGTGGTAGCAGGCTACATATGAAGTCAATCTAGTTCACACTTTAAAACATTTTTTCTAACTGTACATCACACTCAAAATTATATATTAAAATTTACAAATTAAAAGGCTACCTTCGGGCCACCTGGATGGCTCAGTCGGTTAAGCACCCGATTCTTGCTTTCGGCTCAGGTCATGATCTCAGGGTTGTGAGATCCAGCCCTATGTCAGACTACCTGCTGGTGAAGGAGCCTGCTTAAGATTCTCTTTTTCTACCTCTGACCCTCCACCCCTGCTTACTCTCCTCTCCTCTCTCTCTCTCTCTCAAAAAAAAATGGCCATCTTCTTTACAATGACATTTCACATTAATACATCATCAGGCCCAAATGTCTCAGTTGCTCCTTCTCAATTTTGCAAAGCTATTTCCAGTGGTATATTAGGTACCAATTACTGCTCTAGTATTTCTGTGATCAAATGTTTTAAGTAGAAAATACTGGGAAATCTGTAAAATAAGGAAATGTTTGGAACAGTGTGGTCATGCAGGGAGGGGAAAAGAACGTAGATTTTAGAATGTGACAGATCCCCTTGCTGGTTACATGACTGAGAACTAGCTTTTCAGAATTGCAACTTAGTTGGAAAACAGGGATCACAGCATATTATTGGGGTGTTAGGAGGGTAACAGATAAGAGAAGTAATGGTTCTCACCATGCCCAGCATACAGTAACAGGTGTTAATACCATTACTGACACTAATACGCAGAGTGTAATGCTAGATCTCTACACATATTTTTTCAGTGGATTTCTTCCCTTGCCTCTAAAACATCAAGCTAAAAAAGGGCAAACCATATATAAAATTTATGAATGTTACTAATGTAAAATAATCTGAATAGTACTTAAAGTTTATAAAGTTCTTTTACTTTATTCTTTTACTTTAAAAAAAAAAGATGTATTTATTTGAGAGAGTGTGCACATGCACGCATGAGCGGGGTGGGAGGAGCAGAGAGAGAGAGAATCTCAAGCAGACTCCCCACTGAGTGTGGAGCCCCACCTGTGGCTCGATCTCATGACCCTGAGATCATGACCTGAGCCGAAACCAGGAGTCAGACGCTTAACCAACTGAGCCACCCAGGGGCTCCTATTTTTTTTTACTTTTAATCGAAGTACAGTTGACATGCAACATTACATTAGTTTCAGGTGTACAACATAGTGATTTGACAATTACATATGTTACAAAATGCTCACCGTGATGAGTGGAGTTAACAAATGTCTCCATACAATGTCATTACAATATTACTGACTGTATTCTCTATGCTGTACTTTTCATCCCTGTGACTTATTTTTTAACTAGAAGTAGATACATCTTAATCCCCTTCACCTATTTCACCCACTCCTCTAAACTCTCCCACTGGCAACCACCAGCTTTCTGTATTTATGAGTCTCTTTCTATTTGTATCTGTTTGTTCATTTGCCTTGTGTTTTAAGATTCCACATACAAGTGAAGTCATATGGTATTTTTCTTTTTCTGACTTATTTCACTTAGCCTAATACCCTCTAGGTCCATCTATGTTGTCCTGAAAGGCAAGATTTCATTCTTTTTTAAAGCTAAGTAATATTCCATTGAGTATATATACCATATGGTATCAGTGGGCACTTAGGTTATTTCTATATCTTGGCTATGGTAAATGGTGCTGCAATAAATACAGAGGTGCATATATATTTTTCACATAGTGTTGTCATTTTCTTTGGGTAAGTATTCAGCAGTGGAATTACTGGATTGTCATGGTATTTCTATTTTTAATTTTTTGAAGAACCTCCGTACCGTTTTCCACAGTGGCTGCACCAGTTTGCATTCCCACCAACAGTGCACGAGGGTTCCCCTTTCTCCACATTCTCGCCAACACTTGTTATTTCTTGTGTTTTTGATTTAAGCCATTCTGACAGGTGGGAGATGATATTTCATTGTGGTTTTGATTTGCATTTCCCTGGTGATAAGTGATGTTGAGCATCTTTTTTTTTTTTTTTTTTTTTTTTTGATGTTGAGCATCTTTTCATGTGTGTGTATCAGTCTTTGGAACAATGTCTATTCAGAGCCTCTGTCCAATTTTTAAATCAGACTGTTCCTTGTTTTGATTTTGATGTTGATTTGTATAAATTCTTTATGTATTTTGAATACTAACCCCTTATTGGATATGTCGTTTGCAAATACCTTCTCCCGTTCTGTAGGTTGCCTTTCCATTTTTGTTGATGGGTTCCTTTGCTGTACAAAACCTTTTTATTTTGATGTAGTTCCAACTGTTTATTTTTGCTTTTGTTTCCCTTGTCTAAGGAGATATAGCCAAAAAAATATTGCTAAGACTATCTGAGCATTTAATGCCTATGTTTTCTTTTTTCTTTATATAGATTCAGTTATCACTTTTGGTCTTTAATCATTTTGAATTTATTGTTGTGTATGGTGTTAGAAAGTGGTTCAGTTTTGTTATTTTGCACATAGCTGGCCAATTTTCCCAACACTATATATTGAAGAGATTGTCTTTTCTCCCACTGTATATTCTTGCCTTCTTTTTTTATAGATTAACTGACCATAAAAGTGTGGGTTTATTTCTGGGCCCTCTATTCTGTTCCATTGATCTATGTGTCTGTTTTTGTGCCAGTTCCATACTCTTCATTACTGTAGCTTTGTAGTATAGTTTGAAATTTGGGATTGTAATTCCTCCAGCTTTATTCCTCTTTCTCAAGATTGCTTTGGCTATTTGGAGTCTTCTGTGGTTCCATATAAATTTTAGGATTATTAGTTCTATAAAAAATAGTATTGGTATTTTGATGGGGATTGCATTGAATCTGTAGCTCGCTTTGGATAGTATAGACATTTTAACAGTATTTGTTCTTCCAATCCATGAGCATGGAATGTCCTTCCATTTATTTGTGTCTTCTTCAGTTTCTCTTATCAATGTCTTATAGTTGTCAGAAGACATTTCTTTTACTTCCTTGGTTAAATTTATTGCTGGGTATTTTATTCTTTCTGATAGAATTGTAAATGGAATTGTTTTCTTAATTTCTTTTCCTGCTAGTTCATTATCAATGTATAGAAATAAAAGTCTATAGATTTTTGTGTATTAATTTTTTATCCTGAAACTTTATTGATTTCATTTATTAATTCTAATAGTTTTTTGTAGTCTTTATTCTATGTATAGTATCATCTTACCTACAAATAATGAAAATTTTAATTCTTTTATGCTTATTTGGATGCCTTTTATTCTTTTTCACATCTGATTATCTGATTCCTTTGGCTAGGACTTCCAGTACTCTGTTGAATAAAAGTGGCAAGAGTGGACATCCTTGCCTTGTTCCTGATCTTAAAGGAAAAGCCTTTAGTTTTTCACCATTGAGTATGATGCTAGCTGTGGGTTTGGCACATAAGGACTTTATTATGTACATTGAGTTGTTCTCCTTAAATCCACTTTGTTGAGACTTTTCATTGTGAACATATGTTAAGTTTTGTCAAATGCTTTTTTCTGCATCTATTAAAATAATCATGTGATTTTTAGCCTTCATTTTGTTAATGTGGTATATCACATTGATTTGCAAATATTGAACGATCCTTGCATCTCTGCAATAAATCCCACTTGATTTATGGGGAATGATACTTTTAATGTATTGCTGAATTTAGTTTGTTGAAGACATTTGCATCTATATTCATCAGGGATATTGATCTGCAATTATTTATTTATTTATTGTTTGCATCAGGGTAATGCTGGCCTCATAGTGTGAATTTGGAAGCTTTCTTTCCTCTCCTAATTTTTGGAATAGTTTGAAAAGGAATTAACACTGCTTTAAATGTTTGTTGAGGGATACCTGGGTGGCTCAGTTGGTTGAGTGTCTGACTCTTGATTTCGGCTCAGGTCATGACTCAGGGTTGTGAGATCAAGCCCTGAGTTGGGTTCTGTGCTCGGAGGAGAGTCTGCTTGAAATTCTCTCCCTCTCCCTCTGCCCCTCCCCCAAATCATGCTTGCTCTCATGCACACACTCTCTCTCTCTAAAATAAATAAATCTTTTTTTAAAAAATAAAATGTTTGGTAGAATTCATCTGGGAAGTCATCTGGTCCTGTACTTTTGTTTGTTGGGAGTTCTTTGATTCCCAATTCACTTTTGTTACTAGTAATTGGTCTGTTCAGATTTTCTATTTCTTCCTGATTCAGACTTGGAAGATTATATGTTTCTAGGAATTTATCAATTTATTCTAGGTTGTCCAATTTGTTGGTGCATAATCTTTTGTAGTTGTCTCTTATAATCCTTTGTATTTCTTTTTTTTAAAGTTTTTTTATTCATTTGAGAGAGAGTGAGAAAGAGAGCACGAGAAGGGGGAAGGGTAGAGAAAGAAGCAGACTCCCTGCTGAGCAGGGAGCCCAAAGCGGGACTTGATCCCAAGACCCTGGGAACATGACCTGGGCCGAAGGCAGATGCTTAACCGACTGAGCCACCCAGGTGCCCTGATCCTTTGTATTTCTGTGATGTCTCTTGAACTTCTCTTTAATTTCTGATTTTATGTATATGGGTATTCTCTCTTTCTTTCTTGATGAGTCTGGCTAAAGGCTTATCAATTTTTTTATCTTTTCAAAGAATCAGCTCTTAATTTCATAGATATTTTCTTTTTTTTTAGGCTCTATTTCATTTATTTTGACTTTGATCTTTATTATTTCCTTCCTTCTACTAAGTTTGGCTTTTGTTCTTTTTTTAGTTCCTTTAGGTATAAGGTTAAGTTGTTTATTTAATATTTTTCTTGTTTCTTGAGGTAGGCTTGTGTCACTATAAACTTCCCTCTTAGAAGAGCTTTTGCTCCATCCCAAAGATTTTTTTAAAAGATTTTATTTATCTGAGAGAGAGAGAGAGAGAGAGAGAGAGAGAGAGAGCACACGAGCAGGGGAGGAGCAGAGAGAGAAGGACAAGCAGACTTCCAGGTGAGTGCAGAGCCTGATGCGGGGCTTGATCTCAGGGCCCTGAGATCATGACGTGGGCCAAAAACAAGAGTAAGATGCTTAACCAACTGAGCCACCCAGGTGCCCCTGCATCCCAAAGATTTTGAACCATTATGTTTCCATTTTCATTTGTCTCCATGAATTTTTTAAGGTATTTATTTGTTTATTTAAGAGAGAGAGGGAAGGAGAAAGAGAGTGCAAGTGGGGAGAGGAAGGAGGGAGAGGAAGAGAGAGAATCTCATGCAAGCTCCCTGCTGAGCACAGAGCCCGACATGGGGCTCGATCTCATGACCCTGAGATCATGACCTTAGCTGAAACCAAGAGTCAAATTCTTCACTGACTGAGCCGCTCAGGCGCCCCAGTCTCCATGTATTATTTTATTTCCTCTCTGACGTCTTTGTTGGCCCATTGGTTGGTTAGTAGCTTGTTGTTTAGCATCCACTTGTTTGTGTTTTTTTCCAGTTTTATTCTTGTAATTGATTTCTAGTTTCATACCATTGTGGTCAGAAAAGATGCTTGATATGATTTCACACTCCTTATGTTTATTGAGGTTTGTTTGGTGGCCTAACCTGAAATCTATCCTGGAGAATGTTCCATGTACACTTGAGAAAAATGTGTATTCTGCTGCTTTAGGATGAAATGTTCTGAATGTAGCTGTTAAGTCCATCTGTTCGCACATGTCATTCAAAGCCACCATTTCCCTGTTGATTTTCTGTCTGGATGATCTGTCCACTGACATGAGTGGGGTGTTAGAGTCCCCTTCTATTATTATATTACTGTCACTTTTCCCTTTATGTCTCTTAGTATTGGCTTTATATATTTAGGCGCTCCTATATTGGGTGCATAGAGATTTACAGTTGTTATATCCTCTTGTTAGATTGATCCCTTTATCATTATGTAATGCTCTTCTTTGTCTCTTGTTACAGTCTTTGTTTTATTTTTTTAAGATTTTATTTATTTATTTGAGAGAGACAGAGAGAGCACGTAGGTGGTTGTGGGGGAGAGGGAGCAGCAGACTCCCTGCTGAGCAGGGAGCCTGATGCAGATGTCAATCCCAGGACCCCGAGATCATGACCTGAGCCAAAGGCAGATACGTAACCAACTGAGCCACCCTGGCACCCCACAGTCTTTGTTTTAAAGTCAGTTTGTCCACCCTAGCATTTTTTTTGCTTCCAATTGCATGGAATATCTTTTCCCTTTCAGTCTGTATGTGTCTTTATGTCTGAAGTGAATCCCTGTAGGCAGCATATATGTGGGTCTTGTGGGTTTTTTTTTTTTTTTTTAATCCATTCAGTCACCCTATGTCTTTTTTTTTTTATTCTTATGTTAATCCCCATACATTACATCATTAGTTTTAGATGAAGTGTTCCATGATTCATTGTTTGTGCACAACACCCAGTGCTCCATGCAGAATGTGCCCTCCTCAATACCCACCACCAGGCTAACCCATCCTCCCACCCCCCTCCCCTCTAGAACCCTCAGTTTGTTTTTCAGAGTCTATCGTCTCTCATGGTTCGTCTCCCCCTCCGATTTCCCCCGCTTCATTCTTCCCCTCCCGCTACCTTCTTCTTCTTCTTCTTTTTTTTTTTTTAACATATATTGCATTATTTGTTTCAGAGGTACAGATCTGAGATTCAACAGTCCTGCACAATTCACAGCGCTTACCAGAGCACACACCCTCCCACCCTATGTCTTTTGATTGGAACATTTAGTCCATACATTTAAAGTAATTACTGATAGGTATATACTTGCTATTTTGTTAATTGTGTTCTGGATGTTTTTCTGGTTCTCTGTTCTGTTCTTCTCTTGTTGTCTTCCTTTGTGATTTGATGATTTTCTTTACTGTTATGCTTGGATTCCTTTCTCTTTATTTTTTGTGTATCTTATAAGTTTTTGGTTTGTGGTCACCATGAGGTTCACATGTAACTTTCAATGTAAATAAGGGTCTATATTAAGTTGATGACTGCTGAAGTTCAAAAACATTCTAAAAGCTCTACATTTTTCCTCCCCCAGCATGTTTTATGTATATGGTGTCATATTTTACATTTTTTGTTATGTATCCCTTAACTGATTTTTGTATATATAATTAATTTTATTACTTTGCTTTGTAACCTTCATACTAGCTTTAGAAGTGATTGATTTATCACCTTTACTATATGTTTGCTTTTGCCAGTGACATTTTTTCCTTGCACAATTTTCTTCTTGTTAGAGCCTTTTCTTTTCCACTTAAAGTTGCTTTAACATTTCTTGTAAGGGGCTAATGTAGTGGTAATGATCTTTAATTTTGTTTGTCCTGGAAACTTTTTTTTTTTTTTTTAAGATTTTTTATTTATTTATTTGAGAGAGAGAGAGAGAGCACAAGTGGGGGGAGCCACAGAGAGAGAGGGAGAAGAAGACTCCCTGCTGAGCAGAGAGTCTGACACAGGCCTTGATCCCAGGACCTCGAGATCATGACCTGAGGTGAAGGCAGATGCTTAACCACCTGAGCCACCCAGGCGCCCCTGTCTTGGAAACTCTTTATCTCTCCTTCAATTCTGAATCATAACCTTAATGGGTAGAGAATTCTTCATTATAGGTTTTCTCCTTTCTGCTCTTTGAATATATCATGGCATTCCTTTCTGGTCAAGTTTCTGCTGAAAAATCAGCTGATAGCCTTATGGGGTTTCCCTTGTATATAGCAATTTGCTTTTCTAATATTGCTGTCCTTTAGATTCTCCTTTTATTATTAATTTTCAATATTTTAATTATTATGTGTCTTAGTGTGGAGTCCCTTGGGTTCATCTTGTTTGGGGCTCTCTGTGATTCCTGGACCTGGATGTCTGTGTTTTTTCCACCAAGGTTAGGGAAGTTTTCAGGTATTAGTTCTTGAAATACATTTTCTGCCCCTTTCTCTCTCTCTCTCTTTCTGGGACCCTGATAATGCAAATTACTTAGCTATGATTGGTTCTTTTTATATTTCTATCTTTTTGTTGAAGTTCTCGCTGAGCTCATCCACTCATCTCTCTAGTCTGTGGAGCACCTGTCTCACTTGGAACTCTTTATCAGGCAGATTGCTTATTTCCATTTTGTTTAGTTCTTTTACTGATGTTTTGTCTTGTTCTTTTGTTTGGAACATATTTTCCGGTCTCCTGATTTTGTCTGACCCTTCCTTTCTTTCTGTGTACTATGTAGGTTAACTATATCTCCTGGTCCTGACCGTAGTGGCCTTGTGTAGAAGGCATCCTATGGGGGGCCCAGCAGCACAATCCCCCTGGTCATCAGAACCAGGTGCTTCAGGGATATCTATTGTGTGGGCTGTGTGCACCCGCTGTGTGACTGGCTGCACCTGCTGTGGGTGTGCTGATGGACAGAGCTGGCCCCCAAGACAGCTTGCTGAGAGGCCCGACTGTAGCTGCTACAGGTGTGCTGGTGGTCAAGGCTGGCTCCCCTCCTCCTTGGGGAAGGAATCTCTTTGGAGGGGTGCCTTCAGGGGTGGGTGGGTGAGGCATGTCCACAGGGAAACACCGGGCAGGGCAAACAGTGTTAAGAAGGTGGATGGAGAATGTCAGAACTGGCTCCCACAAGGACTGACCAGCTAGGCACAAGAAGGTTAAGAAAAATAGCGCCTTCCAGCACTCTTGTTCCTACAAGAGCTCCTACATATCTCTGATCCTCTGGCACATGCCCTAAAATTAGTCACTATATCTTCTTCATGTATAACCCAGGCACTTTTAAACTACTGTTTCTGTGCTGGGTCTCACAGTGCGTGATGTAGTGTGCTGACCCTTTAGGAGTGGACTCTCAGTTTCTTAGAGGCTTCCACCTCTCCCAGAGTTGAGTCCACTAATTTTCAAAGCCCAATGTTATAAGGCTTGTCTTTCTGATGCAGCTCTCCAGGGCAGGGGGTGCCTGATGTAAAGCTTGATACCCTGGCTCCTCAAGAAATGCCTTGGTGCCTGTGTTATACTTCTTGCTTGAGGGTCGCTGTGCCTGGGCACTGGTTTCCATCTAGACCTCTGCCCCTCCTACCCTTCTCATTGTGGGTTTCTTTTTATGTCTTTAGCTGTGGAAGAGCTGTTCTGCCAGTCTTCAGGTCGTTTCCAGAGCGAGCTGGATTATGCATAGTTGTTGTCTCTGTGGAAGGAGGTGAGCTCAGAGCCCTCTCTGCCTTCTTCCCAGTCATCCTTCAAAGTTCTTTAAAATGCAGGTTCTTCTTTAAGCATCCCAGCACTCCTGCAGGATAGCTATTTGTCTCATTTTACAGAATAGGAAACTGAGACTAAGGACGAGTAAGTTATTTCCCAAAGTTTCAAAGCTGGTAAACAGAGAGTTAGATATAGTCCAGTGTTTTCCCACTATTCCTGGTTAGAGCAAGGTAATCTTCATTTTTACCATTCTGTCTATTACTAGGGATGTGGCTTAGGGAACAGAGATGGTGAAATCATAGTTAACTGTAATGCTTACCCAGGCTTTGTAAATAACTATTTACAATCAAACTGATGATGATCTAGAGTTTACTCTCTGATATCTACCAAGAAGTATGGAGGAGAAAAATGTGCTCAGTTTTTTCAAAAATTCTAGTTGGTGGAGAGTTACATGGATTAGCTAGTTTCAAAGACCTTATCTTGCTACTTCCAAGTATTGGAAAGGTAGTTCAGTATCTGGTGGTTCTCTAGGCTCATGGATCTGAAAGCTGGTCATCATCATCCTGGGGAGACTGTGTGGAGCAGGGATATGGGGAAGTAGGAAAAGAGAAAGTGCCTCACTTTCTTCTGTTTCTGACCCCATAGCCCATGGTTGGAAGTAACCACCTTAATCCATAGGTCAAATCTGAAAGGATTCCATAGTACTTACCAACTCATGCCACTGGGAACCCTTCCCATGGATCACACTTAGTGGGAAACTGGGACAGCAGCCTTCCCATGAGTCTCACCTGCTTGAACTGAATGATGATAACCCATATGAGACCGGCTGCTGCTGGCATTCATGTTGGTCGATGCTGTGGTCCTTATTTTTGTCCCTTGTTCCATCAGCCTTTCAATCTGTACATAGTTCTCACAGGGCACTGACTTCAGGCCATCCACATAAAAGCCCAGCTGTTGGTCTTCCCTTACTTTTAGTCCCCCAGGTTTCTTTGTTCTAGATAGCAAGTCTCTTATCTGTGGAAAAAAGAATAAATAATGTAAACTTCAGGAAGGCAGAGATTTCTATTTACTTCACTGTTATACCTAACACCTACACCTCTGCCTAGAATATATTAAGTGCTCAATAAAAACTTATTAGATGAATGAATAAATGTTAAATTTCTGTAGGCACCAGACAAGCTCATTATTTAGGTAAATAAGAAATAGGGGAATGGCAAACTGGAGGGAAACCTGTTGTAATAAGTGACGTAAACATAATTTTTAAAAAACTCAGTTCTAGTATTTTCTAGTACCTAGAGCACTTCAACCAGCCTGTGAACGCCCTTTGGGTGGGACCAGGGCTTTTTTTTTTTTTTTTAATTTTATTATGTTATGTTAGTCACCATACAATACATCATTACTTTTTGATGTAGTGATCCATAATCCATTGTTTTCGTATAACACCCAGTGCTCCATGCAGTACGTGCCCTCCTTAATACCCATCACCGGACTAACCAATCCCCCCTCCCCCCTCCCCTCTAAAACCCTGTTTGTTTCTCAGGTCCATAGTCTCTCATGGTTCATCTCTCCCTCCAATTCCCCCCGCCCATTTTTCCCTTCCTTCTCCTAATGTCCTCCATGTTATTCCTTATGTTCCACAAATAAGTGAACCATATGATAATTGACTTTCTCTGCTTGGCTTACTTCACTTAGCATAATCTCCTCCAGTCCCATCCATGTTGATGTAAAAGTTGGGTATTCATCTTTTCTGATGGCTGAGTCATATTCCATTGTATATATGGACCACAACTTCTTTATCCATTCATCTGTTGAAGGGCATCTCGGCTCTTTCCACAGTTTGGCTATTGCGGACATTGCTGCTCTGAACATTGGGGTGCATATGGCCCTTCTTTTCACATCTGTGTCTTTGGGGTAAATACCCAGTAGTGCAATTGCTGGGTCATAGGGTAGCTCTATTTTTAAATTTTTGAGGAACCTCCACACTGTTCTCCAAAGTGGCTGTACCAACTTGCATTCCCACCAACAGTGTAAGAGGGTTCCCCTTTCTCCACAACCTCTCCAACATTTGTTGTTTCTTTCCCTGTCCATTTTTGCCATTCTAACTGGTGTAAGGTGGTATCTCAGTGTGGTTTTGATTTGGATTTCCCTGATGGCTAATGATGATGAACATTTTTTCATGTGTCTGTTAGCCATTTGTATGTCTTCTTCAGAGAAGTGTCTGTTCATCTCTTCTGCCCACTTTTTGACTTGATTATTTGTTTTTTGGGTGTTGAGTTTGAGAAGTTCTTTATAGATCTTGGATACCAGCCCTTTATCTATAGTGTCATTTGCAAATATCTTCTCCCATTCTGTGGGTTGCCTCTTTGTTTTGTTGACTGTTTCCTTTGCTGTGCAGAAGCTTTTTATCTTGATGAAGTCCCAAAAGTTCATTTTTGCTTTTGTTTCACTAGCTTTTGAGATGTATCTTGAAAGAAGTTGCTGTGGCCGATGTCAAAGAGGTTACTGCCTATGTTCTCTTCTAGGCTTTTGATGGATTCCTGTCTCACATTGAGGTCTTTCGTCCACTTTGAATTTATCTTTGTAAATGGTGTTAGAGAATGGTCGAGTTTCATTCTTCTGCATGTGGTTGTCCAATTTTCCCAGCACCATTTATTGAAGAGACGGTCTTTTTTCCATTGCATGTTTTTTCCTGCTTTGTCGAAGACTATTTGACCATAGAGTTGAGGGTCCATATCTGGGTTCTCTATTCTGTTCCATTGATCTATGTGTCTGTTTTTGTGCCAGTACCATGCTGTCTTGGTGATCACAGCTTTGTAATATAGCTTGAAATTGGGCAACATGATGCCCCCAGCTTTGTTTTTCTTTTTCAACATCTCCTTGGCGATTTGGGGTCTTTTCTGATTCCATACAAATTTTAGGATTGTTTGTTCCAGCACTTTGAAAAATGTCATTGGAATTTTGATCAGGATGGCATTGAAGGTATAGACTGCTCTGGGTAGCATAGACATTTTAACAATGTTTATTCTTCTGATCCATGAGCATGGAATATTTTTCCATCTTTTTGTGTCTTCTTCAATTTCTTTCATGAGTGTTTTGTAGTTCCTAGAGTATAGATCCTTTACCTCTTTGGTTAGGTTTATTCTGAGGTATCTTATGGTTTTTGGTGCTATTGTAAACGGAATCGTTTCTGTAATTTCTCTTTCTACAGTTGCGTTGTTAGTGTATAAGAAAGCAACTGATTTCTGTGCATTGATTTTGTATCCTGCCACATTACTGAATTGCTGGATGAGTTCTAGTAATTTGCTGAGGTGGAGTCTTTTGAGTTTTCCACATAAAGTTCCTGATCTTAAGGGAAAGGCTCTCAGCTTTTCCCCATTGAGGATGATATTCGCTGTGGGTTTTTCATAGGTGGATTTTATGAGCTTGAGAAATGTTCCCTCTATGCCTATACTCTGGAGAGTTTTAATCAGGAAAGGATGTTGTATTTTGTCAAATGCTTTTTCTGCATCAATTGAGAGGACCATATGGTTCTTCTCCCTCCTTTTATTAATGTGTTCTATCACATTGATTGATTTGCGAATGTTGAACCACCCTTGCATCCGGGGATAAATCCCACTTGGTCATGGTGGGTGATCCTTTTAATGTATTGTTGGATCCTATTAGCTAGGATTTTGTTGAGGATTTTGGAATCCATATTCATCAGGGATATTGGTCTGAAATTCTCCTTTTTGATGGGGCCTTTGCCTGGTTTGGGGCTTAAGGTAATGCTGGCCTCATAGAATGAGTTTGGAAGTTTTCCTTCTGTTCTATTTTTTGAAACCGCTTCAGTAGAATAGGTATTATTTCTTCTTTGAATGTTTGGTAGACTTCCCCAGGGAATCCATCAGGCCCCGGACTCTTGTTTTTTGGGAGGTTTTTGATCACTGCTTCAATCTCGTTACTGGTTATTGGCTTATTCAGGTTGTCACTTTCTTCTGGGTTCTCTTTTTTCCTTTTTCAGTCTTGGCAGCTTATAGGTTCCCAGGAAGGCATCCATTTCATCCAGATTGCTCAGTTTATTGGCATATAGTTGTTGATAATAATTTCTAATAATTGTTTCTATTTCCTTGGTGTTAGTCGTGATCTCTCCCCTTTCATTCATAATTTTATTAATTTGGGTCTTTTCTCTCTTCTTTTGGATAAGTCTGGCCAGTGGTTTATCAATCTTATTAATTCTTCCAAAGAACCAACTTCTAGTTTCATTGATCTGATCTACTGTGTTTCTGGTTTCTAATTCATTGATTTCTGCTCTAATTTTAATTATTTCTCTTCTAATGCGTGGCTTAGGCGTCGTTTGTTGCTTTTTCTCTAGTTCTTTAAGGTGTAGAGTTAGTTGGTGAATTCGGGATTTTTCTATTTTTTTGAGTGAGGCTTGGATGGCTATGTATTTCCCCCTTAGGACCGCCTTTGCAGTATCCCATAGGTTTTGGACCGATGTGTTGTTGTTCTCATTGATTTCCATGAATTGTTTAAGTTCTTCTTTGATTTTTGGTTGACCCTAACATTCTTGAGCAGAGTGGTCTTTAGCTTCCAAGTGTTTGAATTTCTGCCAAACTTTTTCTTGTGATTGAGTTCCAGTTTTAGAGCATTGTGGTCTGAGAATATGCAGGGAATAATCTCAATCTTTTGGTATCGGTTGAGACCTGATTTGTGACCCAGTATATGGTCTATTCTGGAGAAAGTTCCATGTGCGCTTGAGAAGAATGAGTATTCTGTTGTTTTAGGGTGGAATGTTCTGTAAATATCTATGAAGTCCATCTGGTCCAATGTATCATTCAAAGCTCTTGTTTCCTTGTTGATTTTCTGCTTAGAGCATCTGTCCATTGCCGAGAGTGGAGTATTGAGGTCTCCTACAATTAACGTATTGTTATCAATATGACTCTTTATTTTGGTTAACAGTTGGCTTATGTAGATGGCTGCTCCCATGTTGGGGGCATAGATATTTACAATTGTGAGATCTTGTTGGATAGACCCTTTAAGAATGATATAGTGTCCTTCTGTGTCTCTTATTACAGACTTTAGTTTAAAGTCTAATTTGTCTGATATAAGAATTGCTACCCCAGCTTTCTTTTGAGGTCCGCTGGCATGGAAGATAGATCTCCATCCCTTCACTTTCAGTCTCGATGTATCTTTAGGTTCAAAATGAGTCTCTTGTAGACAGCATATGGATGGGTCCTGTCTTTTTATCCAATCTGCAACCCTGTGCCGTTTTATGGGAGCGTTTAGGCCATTCACGTTGAGAGTGATTATTGAAAGATATGAATTAATTGTCATCATGTTGCCTGTGAAGACGTTGTTTTTATAGATTGTCCCTGTAAATTTCTGTTGTAGATCACCCTTGGGGTCTTTCTCCTTTTATAGAACCCCCCTTAATATTTCTTGCAGGGCCGGCTTAGTGGTCACATATTCTTTCAACTTCTGCCAGTCATAGAAGCTCTGCATCTCTCCCTCCATTCTAAATGAAAGCCTTGCCGGATAAAGTATTCTTGGCTGCATGTTCTTCTCATTTAGTACCCTGAATATGTCTTGCCAGGCCTTTCTGGCTTGCCAGGTCTCTGCGGATAGGTCTGACATTATTCTGATGTTCCTCCCTCTGTATGTAAGGAATCTCTTCCCCCTAACTGCCCTTAAGATAGTTTCCTTGGTTCTAAGATTTGCAAGTTTTACTATTACATGCCAGGGTGTTGGCCTGTTTTCCTTGATCTTAGGAGGGGTCCTCTCTGCCTCTAGGACTCGAATGTTTGTTTCATTCCCCAGATTAGGGAAGTTCTCAGCTACGATTTGCTCAAATACATCTTCTAGCCCTCTCTCTCTCTCCACTCCCTCCGGGATTCCAATTATTCTGACATTGGAACGCCTCATCGTGTCACTTATTTCTCTGATTCTATTTTCATGGATTCTGAGTTGTTTTTCCCTGGCCTCCTCTTTTCCTTTTTTATCTATTATACTGTCTTCCAGATCGCTTATTCTCTCTTCTGTCTCAGTTACCCTAGTTGTTAGATTATCTAGATTGGATTGGATCTCATTGATAGCATTTTTAAATTCTGCCAATTCCCCTTTTATTTCTGCCCTTAGAGACTCTATGTTGCCATTAATTGATTTCTCCATTCTAGCCATTGTCTTCACAATTGCTGGCCTGAATTCCATCTCCGACATCTTGGTTATATCTGCATCCATTTGTAAATCTGCAGCATAAGTCATAATCTCTGAGTCTTTTCTGTTTTGGGGGCTCCTCCTCCTAGTCATTCTGTTGAGGGGTGGTTGAGGGAATGTATAGAGTCCAAATTATTGACCAGAACCCAAGCAAGATGCACCTGTTTTCTTGGGACCTTAGAGTTGCTGGCCTCTTGTTTTCCCAGCCTGTCTTCTGCGGGAGGGGCCTGCCACACTGTTCCTCAGGCAACCCTGTTTGGGCGGAGTTGCCCTGCACCCCTGTGGCGGGGGATGGGCTCAGTGGGAATCAGTCTTTGGGGCTTTTGTTCTCTGGCGCCTTTCCCTGGCGGCTTTCTGCATCTCTTCTGCGAGTCAGAGCAGAAGAGACCGTTTCCAACCCTCTGCCTCAGAGCAGAGAGACCGCAGTCTGTTCTTCAGTGAGCTCTCCAGGCCACACCGTCTCCGTTTCTGTTCGTGCTGCTATAAACTGCAGCGGCCTGGGTTGTGCGCCCCTCTGTAGTGCCCCCAGTCCTGCCTCCAGGTTGGAGCACGTCTCTGCCCTTTGTGCTTCTAAAACCGCCAGCCGCTCCCAGTTCGCGTGCGCGCGACTCCGACACTGGGGGTTTCCATCCCGAAGGTTGCAGTTCACCCGCGGACCCGGCACACCAGGTTTCCTGCTCAGAGGCTGCAGTTCGCGTGCGCGTGACCCCGCCGCACTGCTTTTCCACCCCGGGGGCTGCCCTAAAGTCCTTTCCCAACGCTACCAGTCTGCGAGTCTGTGCCCCGTCCGCAGCGCGCGAGGCTGTCACTCACTGGTGGTGTAGGATCCCCAGGGCCAGGCTCCCTCCCACTGCCGTTTATCCTCCGATATCTGCCCGCAGAATCACGGCTCTCCACTTCCTACCTCAAAACCAACCGCCTGTGATATTTTGTTTGTAGAGATCCAGATCTTCTTACCGGGACCAGGGCTTTTTACTAGTAGATCCTGACATAGGATTGTAGAAGAGGCACTCAGTGAATGATTTTTGACAGAACAGTGTAACCAGAGCTAGGCTAACAAATAAAGTTTAATACATCACATGTAGGATGCTGCAGATCTGCTTCTGCAGCAGGATAAAATATTGGAATAGGTATGCACAGGTGTCTGGCTTTTAGCAGGTGCTTCTAAAACATTTGTGCTTGAAACTCTTATTCTCTTATTGACAAACATTTGCCTAGAAATCTTATTGTTTTATTTGATTAGCAATTCCTTTGTGGATAATATAAAAATACACTATCCTAGCCCCTCTCTGAATTATCACAAATTCTCTATTACAAAGTAATTTTGTAATCTCGGTCTTATTTTACCAAAACAGTGATAAATGAAAATAAAAATAAATAGTAGATAGTAACTTTCTAAGTACCTAATGAAAGCAGAAGGCATGGTCTGCCTAGGTGAGATCATGTGCCCACAAATGCCACCACCCTGAACTCTCTACTTCCAACGGAAACTAATTCAATCCAAACAGTATTTGCTACAGTCAAACCTAACAGGAGAATATGGGTGATTCTTTGAATCTTATTATTGGAGAATTGTGAGATGTCACACATAGACCATGGCTTTGGGTGAAAGCCCATGTTGCCTCTCATCCAAGAAAAGTCACCCCTGACAAGGCCAACTAGGTCCTACTGTGGGATTCTGGTAGAGCCAGAGGCCCCAGAGGGGTGGCCAGTGTTATATGGTGCAGAGATGTCTGGACTGGGAGCCTGAAGACCTGGGTTATCAGTCCTGGTTCTGCCTCTAACCTGGGAGTGCTTTGGAAAATCTCTTACTTTCCCAGTATTCATAATGGTAGAGGTGGATTAAATTATCTCCAAGAAATCCCCCAGCTCTGGTATTCTACAGCTTTTCGTCCTAGAGCCAAGGCAAGATCACAGATTGAAGTTTGGGCAAGCCAAACTAAGACAGTGGACATAAGGTGACAGAGATAAGGAGATATAAAAACAGAGACCACTTCTGGTGTAGCTAGGAAGCCTTTCCTCTAACATACAAATTGTTGGAAGGGGCATCTAAGGCTGAAGATAGGACTGAGTAAGGCTTATTAGAAAAAAGCTAAGTAGATTCATCTGGGTGGAGTGGAAGTATGGGCACCCAGAGACAAGGGTGGATCCTGGTGCCGGGACCCTCCATGTTGTGCCTGGAGATCAAAATTGGTGATTGTCACAAGACCTTCACTCATCTGGGCTTTCCTGAGAATCCCCTAACTGTGCCTCTTTTTGACACACTTCAAATCCAACTTCACTTTGCTGCTAGAGAACTCTTCTAGAATCCCAATCTGATTATCTGATTTCCCTATAAAACCCTCCACGGATTCTCTACTGCCTCTGGGACAAAGTCCCTTTACTTCTGGCAGACCCCCACCATGTATCCAACTCTGGCTACACAGGGTACTGACTGTTCCTTTAAATGCCATGCACTTTCATGTATTTTTGGACTTGTTAAAACTAATCCTGCCTAGGGTGCCTGGGTGGCTCAGTTGGTTAAGCGACTGCCTTCGGCTCAGGTCATGATCCCAGAGTCCTGGGATCGAGTCCCGCGTCGGGCTCCCAGCTCGGCGGGGAGCCTGCTTCTGCCTCTGACCCTATCCCCTCTCATGCTGTTTCTCTCTCTCTCTCTCTCAAATAAATAAAAATAAATAAAATCTTTAAAAAAACCCCCAAAAACTAATCCTGCCTAAAGTGCCCCTGTCTGTGTCCCCAACCCTCTGGCTGCCTCACCAAACTCCTACACATTTTTCGAGGTCCTGTCTAAGTCCAGCATTGACCATTGCTGCCAAACATCCCAGGTAGTCATGTACTCTGTCCTCTCTGCCCCTTGCTCTTCGCCATTCATGGCGCACATGTCATACATCACTGTCTGGAGAGGGTATTGTAGCTCCAACTAGACTCCTCCATGGTGGGAATTAAGTCCAAGGATTAACTCATCCTCAGATGAGCAGGGAGCCCTACACGGGGCTCTATCCCAGGACCCCGGGATCACGACCTGAGCCCAAGGCAGACACTTAACCAACTGAGCCACCCAGTCACCCCAGGATGTCCAGTGTTCTTATTTTAGAGATGAGGAAACAGAATTCCATACAGACCATCATCATAAACAGATTTCAGAAGGGAGACCACAGTGAGAGGCCCACCAGAACTTGGTAACAAAGGAAATTAAATTGTCCTCCCAAAGTCATTGGTACAAAATAAAGGAGTCACACTGTCTTCCAAGCCTTAGCAACTTGAAAGAAATAGAAACTTGATCAGTGACCTTAACAGAAGAACCCATTTGGAACCCACAACTATATGGTCAATTAATCTTCGACAAAGTAGGAAAGAATATCCAATGGGAAAAAGACAGTCTCTTCAACAAATGGTGTTGGGAAAATTGGACAGCGATATGCAGAAGAATGAAACTGGACCACTTTCTTACACAGTACACAAAAATAAATTCAAAATGGATTAAAGACGTAAACGTGAGACAGGAAACCATAAAAGTCCTAGAGGAGAACACAGGCAATAACCTCTTTGACATAGGCCATAACAACTTCTTTCCAGATACGTCTCCTGAGGCAAGGGAAACAAAAGCAAAAAGAAATTACTGGGACTTCATCAAAATAAAAAGTTTCTGCACAGCAAAGGAAACAATCAATAAAATTAAAAGTCAACCTACTGAATGGGAGAAGATATTTAAAAGGGTTATTATCCAAAATATATAAAGAACTGATAAAACTCAACACACCCAAAAATGAATAATCCAAATTTAAAAAGGGCAGAAGACATGAACAGTTCTCCAAAGAAGACACACAGATGGCCAACAGACACATGAAAAGATGCTCAACATCACTCATCATCAAGGAAATGCAAATAAAAACCACAATGAGATATCACATCACACCTGTCAGAATGGCTAAAATCAAAAACACAAAAAACAACAGATGTTGATGAGGAAGTGGAGAAAGGGGAACCCTCTTACCTTGTTGGGTAAGCCACTGTGGAGGGCAGTACGGAGGTTCCTCAAAAAGTTAAAAATAGAACTACCCTATGATCCAACAATTGCACCACTGGGTGTTTAACCCAAAGAATACAAAAAATTAATAAAAAGGGATACATGCACCCCAATGTTTATAGCAGCGTTATCTACAATAGCCAAAATATGGAAACCCCAAGTGTCCACTGACTGATGATTGGGTAAAGAAGAAGTGGTGTATGAATATATACACAATGGAACATTACTCAGCCATAAAAAAGAATGAAATCTTGCCATTTGCAATGACATGGATGGAGCTAGAAAGTATTATGCTAAGCAAAATAGCCATTCAGAGAAGGACAAATACCATATGATTTCACTCATGTGGAACTTAAGAAACAAAACAGATGAGCAAAGGGAAAATAAAGAGAGAGAAACAAAAAAACAGACTCTTAAACTCTAGAGAACAAACTGCTGGTCACCAGAGGGGAGATGGGGAGATGGGTGGGGAGATGGGTGAATCAGGTGATGGGGATTAAGGAGTGCACCTGTCGTGATGAGCACCGGTTGATGTAGGGAAGTGTTGAATCACGATATTGTATACCTGAAGCTAATATGTTAACTAATTGGAATTTAAAATCTTTTAAAAAAAGAACCCATTGAATTTACTATCAACCTTCAATGGTAACCTTACACTCATGAAAGAGTGTAAGAAACAAATTGGATATTTTCTTTCTTTAATATAAAGAGAAAAACACTGACAGATTAATTCCTTTAATATTTATTTAGGAATGATTAAGTACAAGGCTTTGGATAGTGCTTGGGGTTACACAAAAACTATTAGGATATGGTCTCCTATAAGAAACTTACAGTTTTAGATGCCTTTGTCAATTCATCCACTCAGTAAATATTCAGGAGCACCCATTCTAAACCTACAAGTGCACTGAGTATTGAGAGGGTATTTCATATTGAAAGATGTTCACAAGGACATGATCTGTTCTGGAGACACAAATATGTAAATAAAATTTCACAGTATAGTATGATCAATTCAGGGGGAAAGGGCAATGAATATCTGGTATTTTCTAAGCTCTGAGTTAGAAATTTAAAACAGTGCACCTCAATGTGTGGTGTCTTATTTTAAATTCTCTATAAATGACAAAACTGAGCTCTGAGATAAAGTGATTTTCCAAAGTCACATGGCTACTCAATGAGAGAGGTGGGGTCTGAGATCATGCTCTTTCCAACCACCCCAGGGACAGGCATACCATGGTGTGGGCACTAAATTCAGCCAGCCACCTGTTTTTGTAGGATCCTTGATATAAGAATGGTTTCCACATTTTTAAGTGACTGAAAAAAATCAAAAGAAAAATATTTTGGGGATGCCTGGTTAAACGTCTGCCTTCGGGTCGGTCATGATCCCAGGGTCCTGGGATCGAGTCCCACATGGGCCTCTTTGCTCAGCACGGAGTCTGCTTTTCCCTCTGCCTCTCCCCCTGCTCATGCACTCTCTCTCTGACAAAATCTTTAAAAAAAAAAAAATTTTGTGACATGTGAAAATTGATGAGAAGAACAAAGGCAAGAGAAATGCAGCTGAAATTAAATTTCCTTACAACTTGCAGCCTAAGTTGCAAAGTGTGGCATTCCGCAAGGAAATCATGGCTGCCTTAATGTTGATGTATCTTTAAAGATTTAAGCAACCTTAACACATCCAGCGTCCTGGAGGCCTTGCTTCTAACATGCACAAATTCCTTAGAAACTTACCTGTCCCTAAACCCCGCTAACAGAAGTCCATAATCAGCCACTCCTCATAACCCTGGGGCAGCTTTTTCTGCCCAAGAGTCCTGTTGCCTTACTCTAACAAAAGCACCTCTTTGCACCGAAAGCATCTCAAGAATTCTTTCTTGACCACTGGCTCTCAGCCGGACATCAAAAATTATGTGAAATTCAAGTTTCAGTGTCCAAGAACTGTGCCCCATTGGAACCCTCCCCCCACCCCGCCCCGTACTCCATTGTGCTGGGTGGGGGGGAGGTGAATAGTTGCAGCACAAACCATCTGGCCCTTTGAAAACAAAGTTTGCCATTCCTCTGCCCCACATGCTGACTGAGGTCAACTGGATGGGTAGGGGAGTGGACCCTGGAAGAGCAGAGAAGGGTAGATGTTGGGAAGAATGACATGTTCCGGAGAGGAAGACATTTATGTGGCAGAAGCATAGACTGTGTGGAGTTAAAAGGGCAAGAAGTGGAGCCGGAGAGGTAGGACAGGGCTGTAGCCCACGGTGGGCTACGGAGTTGGGACTCTAGCTGTAGTGGGGGAGGGGGAGACTCTGGCTGCAGAGTCCCTCAGGTGTGTGTGTCAGAGAATACAATCACTGTTACCTGCTCGTTGTAAATTTCCAGCATACTGAACATAACCTGTATAAGAAAAGAGCATAAAGTTAATATTCTCTGGAACCTCATCTTTGGGGAAAAAAGTCATATAGGAACAATATAAATTTCCAACAAAGGGAGAAGCTAATATTGAATATAGTAGTGCTTGGGGCACCTGGGTGGCTCAGTAGGTGAAGCGTCTTGCATTTGGTTCAGGTCATGATCCCAGGGTCCTGGGATCAAGCCCTGTGTCCGGCTCCCTGCTCACGGGGAGTCTCCCTCTCCCTCTGCCCCTCACCCTGCTTGTGCTCTCTCTCTCTTAAATAAATAAATAAAATCTTTTAAAAATATAGTAATGCTAATTCACATGCAATAAATGATTCTCACATAATTTTAATGATATGGAAGAAGTTCTTAATATAAATTAAAAACATATACACAACCCTGTGTGTATGTATTTCGGTCTTGCTTGGCAACAGAAAAAGGTTATTCTTTATTACTCACTCCCAATCTGAACATATGTAGAGAAAAAGACTGGTCTTTATCCTACTGTGTATTCCTTCTGGAATATTTCTGGACAAGCCGACACTCTGTATGTGGGAGGCTAGAGGAATCAGAATGGCTCTAGCATAGAGTAAAGGCCCTAAGATACGGACATTTGCCACCGCCACCCATGAGCAGGCGGGCTTGTGGGTTTCGTTTCCCAGTGGTGGGTCTTCCCAGTCACCTCGAATGTCCCCAGAGCTTCCAACGAGCTTGAGTGTCACATGTTTTAAACCAATGGCCTAAGATTAGCAGACAAGGAAAGGCTCCAATATGAGAGATCAAACAAACAGTAGAAAAAAGGAACTCCGAGAAAGCAGATGATGCATGGAGTAGAAGAAACGTTCTTTAAAGTCCTATAACTCATAGCTTCGGAGAGAGAAAGAATGCTCTCCATGAAAAAACAGGATGCCACAGGGTGCCTGGGTGGCTCAGTCAGTAAAGCATCCAACTCTTTATCTCAGCTCAGGTCTCGATCTCAGGATCGAGCCCCACACTGGGCTCCACAGGTGTGGAGCCTACTTTAAAAAAAAAAAGAAAGAAATGAAAATGAGCACACACCCACAGCCTTGGTAGAAGAGGGGAGTAAAGGAAGCCATCGGCAAGTCAGCAAGGGTCTTGTTCTATCAGCCTCAACAACAGTCTCTCATGAGTGTTAGCTTTAAGACATCTGCTTCTAGGATACTCGAAGTGCCTTTGGGTTTGCCTCCATAGAACCAGAAAAGGTCAGCATTCTAGTTAGCTGCAACTTGATTTTGCAATCCTGAGAAGATTTTGGTATGGAAAATTAACATTATCCTGAAATAGAGATGCTGTTCATTTGGAGCCAGGAATTTCCAAAATGAAAAAAAGAAATTCCTGGAAGAAGGGATTTTCGGATAATGCATACCTGGTATTCTTCATTCCCCTCCCGCTTCTCAATTGCTTCAAAGAGCTCCTCGCACACATTTGGAATAATACCCTTGTTTGCACCAAACCCAACCATGGAATAGCTTTTTCCAGAGCCAGTTTGGCCATAGGCTAGGAGGGTGGCATTATAGCCTTGCCAAGCGCTGTCCAGAATCTGCCTGCCGAGATCATGGAAAACATCCTTCTGGAAAGAAGATCACAGACACCACGTTCAGTACATGCTTTCCACAATACCCTTAACATATAGTAAATATTCTGGTTTCGACCAATTGCTTAATTAGTATCATACGACCTATTTAGAAAACTCTGATACTTAGAACCAGTGGAACAAAGCTGGAGACCAAAAAGGGAGTTGGCAATTTGGAAGACACTGATCACCATGGATCTTCAACTAGCTGGTATCCAATAGCAAATCCGTGAATCTCATAGCCTGGCCCAAACCTAGCCTGGCTCAGTCTTTAATATTCAGCAAATAGAAACAATTTCAAGGAGTCAGGGGATAGAGATCAGTCAAATGCCCAAACTAATTTTAGTCCTCCACTGGTGAACATTTTTTTTTTTTTGCCACAAGACCCAGCGGTTCTGGAGCATTTCTACAATATGCACACATACATGTTCACCGCGCCCCCCCCCCCCTTTTAAGTGGGATACACAGATGCCTGTGCCCTCAAATGCTTGAAAGAGAGGATGTGGTCTGGCTCTTTCAGTATCTGGGTCATGGTCAAAGCCAGCAATATTCTCTTATCTGAAGACATTCTTCTCTGGTCTCTAATATCAATAAAATAGTAAGTAAGTTTTACGTGATCTCTCCATTGAAACAGGTACATTTGTTTTTGTTTTTTTAAAAGATTTTATTTATTTATTTCAAAGAGCACAAGTGGGGGGAGGGGCAGAGGGAGAGGGAGAAGCAGACTCCCCGCCAAGCAGGGACCCTGACGCAGGGCTTGATCCCAGGACCCTGGGATCATGATCTCAGCCGAAGGCAGACGCTTAACTGATTGACCCACCCAGGCGCCCCTGTAATAGGTACATTTGTATCATCTATATAATTTTTACTTCTAGGAAAGATGCACATACCAACATAGTATGATTTATATATGGACAACAGACAGTAGCCAATCTTACTGTTCATTTCTCATAAGAAAGGAATAGAAATTATTATACTACAGGGTTAGGGGAGCTTCAGGCCTAAAATACAGAATTTGACCCGTGGTTTCTGAAAACATCATGACCATACTTTTCCCAGAAAAATGTACTCACATAAAGGATATCTACTCTACCTTAGGAGCTATTAGCTAAGCCTAAGGAGTGCTTCGTGTACCTGTTGGCTATTTGCATTTCTTCTTTTGGAAAAACTGTCTATTCAGTTCCCCTGCCCATTTTTTAATTGGATTGTTTTTTGTGTGTGTTTGTTTTTGGATGGGTTTTGTTTTTGCTTTTTGTTATTGACTTGTATGAGTTCTTCATCCATTTTAGATATTAACCCCTGACCAGATACATAATGTGCAAATATTTTCTATTTCATATGTTGCCTTTTCATTTTGTTGATGATTTCCTTTAATGTACAGAAGCTTTTTGTTTTGATATAGTCCTACTTATTTACTTTGGTTTTGGTGTCAAAGCCAAAACATCATTGCCATGACTGATGTGTAGAACCTGACCACCTATGTTTTCTTCTAGAAGTTTTATGGTTTCAGCCCTTATGTTCAAGTTTTTAATACATTTCAAGCTAATTTTTGTGAGTGGTTTGAGGTAGGGGTCCAGTTTCATTCTTCTGCATATAGCTGTCCAGTTTCCCCAACACCATTTACTGAAAACACTGTCTTTTTCCCATTGTCTACTTTTGGCTCCTTTGTCATAGATTATTGACCATATACACATGGGTTTATTTCTGAGCTCTCTATCTGTTCCACTGATCTATGGAGGTTGCCTTTCCATTTTCTTGATGGAAAATTGTTTATTTTTGCCTTGGTTTCCCTTGTCTGAAAAATATTGCTAAGACCATTGTCTAAGAGTTTACTGCCTATGTTTTCTTTTAGGATTTTTATAGATTCAGTTATCACTTTTACGTCTTTAACCCATTTCGACTTGATTTTTCTGTATGATATAAGAAAGTGGTTCAGCTTCATTCTTTTCCATGTAGCTGTCCAGTTTCTCAGTGCCATTTACTGAAGAGACTGTTTTCCCCATTGAACTGACCATATAAACACGGGCTTATTTCTGGCTCTCTACTCTGTGCCTTTGATCTTTGTGTATTTGTAATTTGAGGAGGATGGATATTAACTCTTCTTTAAATATTTGGAAGAATTCCCCTGGGAAGCCATTTGGTTGTGTACTTTGTTGGGAGTTCTTTGATTATTAATCCAATTGTGTTACTAGTGTTCGGTCTTTTCAGATTTTTTCTTTCTTTCTGATTCAGTCTGGAAGGTCATATGTTTCTACAGATTCATTTCTTATAGGTTGTCCAATTTGTTGGCTTATAATTTCTTGTAATAGTCTCTTATAATCCTTTGTATTTCTGTGATGTCTGTTGTAACTTCCCTCTTTCTGATTTTATGTATTTGAGTCCTGTCTCCTTTTCTTGATGAGTCTGGCTAAAGCTCTATCAATTTTGTCTATCTTTTCAAAGAACCAGCTTTTAGTTTCATAGTTATTTTCTATTTTCTTAAGTCTCCATTTATTTTGGCTCTGATCTTTATTATTTCCTCCTTCTACTAAATTTGGCTTTTGTTTGTTCTTTTTCTAATTCCTTTAGGAGTAAGTTTAGGTTTATTTAATATTTTTCTTGTTCCTTGTGGTAGGCTTGTGTCACTATAAACTTCCCTCTTAGAACTGCTTTTGCTGCATCCCAAAGATTTTGACCCTTTGTGTTTCCATTTTCATTTGTCTCCACGTATTTTTTGATTTCCTCTCTGATGTTTTTATTGACCCATTGGTTGGTTAGTAGCCGGTTGTTTAGCTTCCACTTGTTTGTGTTTTTTTTCCAGTTTTATTCTTGTAATTGATTTCTAGTTTCATACCATTGTGGTCAGAAAAGATGCTTGAGGATGCCTGGGTGGCTCAGTCAGTTAAGCATCTGCCTTCAGCTCAGGTCATGATCCTGGGGTCCTGGGATCAAACCCCGTATCCGGCTCCTTGCTCGGTGGGGGAGTCTGCTTGTCCCTCTCCCCACTACGACTCATGCTCTCTCTCTCTGCCCCTCCCCACTGCTTGTGAGCATGCTCCCTCTCTCTGTCAAATAAATAAATAAAATCTTTAAAAAGAAAAGATGCTTAATATGATTTCAAACTCCTTACATTTATTGAGGTTTGTTTTGTGGCCCAACATGAAATCTATCCTGGAGAATGTTCCATGTACACTTGAGAAAAATGTGTATTCTGCTGCTTTAGGATAAAATGTTCTGAATGTAGCTGTTAAGTCCACCTGTTCTCATGGGTCATTCAAAGTCACTGTTTCCTTATTGATTTTCTGTCTGGATGATCTGTCCACTGACATAAGTGGGGTGTTAAAGCCCCCTTCTATTACTATATTACTGTCAGTTTCTTCCTTTATATCTCTTAATATTGGCGTTATAAATTTAGGTGCTCCTATATTGGGTGCATAGAGATTTACAATTGTTATAACCTCTTGTTGGATTGTTTGCTTTATCATTACATAATGCCCTTGTCTCTTCTTACAGTATTTGTTCTAAAGTCTATTTTGTTTGGGATGCCTAGGTGGCTCAGTCCATTGAGCATTGATTTGGCTGAGGTCATGATCTCAGGGTCCTGGGATCGAGCCCCGAGTAGGGCTCCATAATCAGTGGGGAGTCTGCTTGAGGATTCTCTCTCCCCCTCTGTCCCTTCCCCCACTTGTGCATACTCTTTCTCTCTAAAATAAATAAATCTTAAAAATATATATATAAAGTCCATTTTGTCTGATAGAAATATTGTTACCCTAGCTTTTCTTTTCACTTCCATTTGCATGGAATATTTTTTCCATCTTTGTGCTTTCAGTCTGTATTTGATTTTGGGTCTACAGTGGAGTCCCTTGGAGGCAGCATATACGTGGGTCTTGCTTTTTTCACCCATCTAGTCACCCTGTGTCTTTTGATTGGAGCATTTAGTCTATTTATGTTTAAAGTAATTATTGATTGGTATGTACTTCTTGTTATTTTGGGCATTGTTTTCTAATTCTTCTCTGTTCCTTTCTTGTTCTTTTTTCTTGTGATTTGATAACTTTCTTTAGTGTTATGCTTGGATCACTTTCTCTTTAGTTTTTGTATATCTATGATGAGATTTTGGTTTGTGGTTACATGAGAATCACGTAATATTTGCTGTATATAGCAGTCTATATTAAGTTGATGGTTGCCTATGTTTAAACACATTCTAAAAGCTCTACGATTTTACTCCCTCCCCGTATATTTTATATACAGATACCATATTTTACATTTTTTAAATGTTGTGTTTCCCTTAACTGATTTAAAATATGATTTCACTACTTTTTTTTAAATTTTATACTGGCTTTATAAATAATTGATCTACTACCTTTGTTATATATTTGCTTTTACAGTGAAATTTTTCCCTTCATAATTTTCTTCTATTTATGGCATTTCCTTTTCCACTTAAAGAAGTCCTTTTAACATTTCTTGTAAGGCTGGTTAAGTGCTGATCAGCTTTTTTAATTTTTAATTTTTGTCTGGAAAACTAACTCTCCTTCAGTTCTAAATGATAATCTTGCCAGGTAGAGTATTCTTAGTTGTAGGGTTTTTCCTTTCTGCATTTTGAATATATCATGCCACTCACTTCAGGCTTGCAGTTTCTGCTGAAAAACAAGCTGATAGCCTTTTGGGGTTTCCCTTGTATAAACCATTTTGCTTTCTTTTTGTTGTTCTTTAGATTCTTTATCATTATTTTTTTACCTGTTGGTTTTTAAGTGTCTTGATGTGGGCTTCCTTGGGTTCATCTTGTTTGGGGCTCTCTGTGATTCCTGGACCTGGATATCTATTTTCTTCCCAAGGGTTAGGGAAGTTTTTAGCTATTATTTCTTCAAATAAGTGTTTTGCCCCTTTCTTTCTTCTCTTTCTGGGACCCTGATAATGCAAATGTTAATCTGCTGGATGTTGTCCCAGAGGTTTTACAACCTATGCTCATTTTAAAATTTCTTTTCTTTTCTTTTTTTTTAATGATTGCTGTTCAGCTGGGTGCTTTCCACCACCCTGTTTTCCAGATTGCTGATCTGTTGTTTGCATCCTCCAATCTGCTGTTGATCCCTCCTAGTGTCTTTTTCATTTCAGTTATTATAGTCTTCAGCTATGACTGATTTTTAAAATATTTTCTATCTCTTTTTTGACATTCTCCCTGTGTTCATCCATTCTCCTGAGTTTGGTGAGCATCTTTAGGACCAGTACTTTGAACTTTTTATCAGGTGGATTGCTTATCTCCATTTCATTTAGTTTTTTTCCCTGAGGTTTTGTCTCATTCTTTCATTTGAAACGTTTGTCTATGTCTTCATTTTGTCTTACCCTTTGTGTTCGTTTTTGTTTATTAGGTAGGTGAGCTATGTCTCCTGGACTTGAAACGATGGCTTTATATAAAAGGTGTCCTGTAGGGCCCAGCAGCAGAACCATGTGGTCTAGAGATGGCTGTTGTGTGGGCTGCATGTGCCCTCCTGTTGTGACTGGCTGCTGTGGTTGCGCTGGTGAGTTAGGGCTGGTCCCTGGCATGGCTGACTAATAGGCCTGGCTGTAGTTGTACCGGGGAACTGGATGGCGGGCTGCTTACCCAGCGCAGGAGCCTCTTTGGGGAGGTTCCAGGCCCAGCCACGCCTGGTGAGGAAAGAGCTGCTTTGGAGGGATTGCCTGCAGTAGCTGCAGTCTGGGTGGCTGTGTCTACTGGGGAATGCTGGGTCAGGGCAAACAGTGCTAACACGGTAGATAGAAAGCATCAGAACTGGCTTCTGCAAGCATTCGGCCAGCTAGGCTGAAGGAAAGCAAGAAGAATGGCACCTGCCAGCATTCTCATTCCTGGATAAAATTCCTATAGATACATGACCCTCTGACACATCACCTAAAACCAGTCAATAAACCTTTGCATATAGTGCTTTTCACACAACTGCTCCTGTGCGGGGTCTCACACTGTGTGCCCCTGTGTGCGGGACCTTTAGCAGTGGAGTCTCGGTTTCTTACAGCCCTCCGGCTCTCCCAGAGTTAAGGCCTGCTGATTTTCAAAGCCAGGTGTTATGGGGGCTCATTCTTGCTGCTCAGGTCCCCAGGGCTGGGGATGTCCACTGCGGGACTCCTCCTTTCAATCCTTGGGGAGAACTTCTGCACCTGTGATTTCCTTCTTATGTGAGGGTTGCTGTGCCTGAGGTTTGTTTCCCCAGTGTGTCTCTGCCCCTCTTACCTTTCTCAATGTGAGTTCCTAGTTCGAGGCTATGATATATAAAGTTGCTAAGGACACTTGCAGATAGTTGTTTGTGAGGGCATATGTTTTATTTCTTCTGGAATTCCTGGGTTGTATGGTCAAGTGTATGCATAACTTTTAAAGAACCTGCCTGTCTTCCAAGATAACTCAACATTTTTTGCACTGCCATAAGTACCGTATTAGAGTTCCAGGTGTTCCACATGCCTGTCAACACTTGATATTGTCAGTTTTTAATTTTTGTCATTCTCTGTCATCTTTGTCATTTTTGTCATTGTGGTATTAACTTGCATTTCCCTAATAACTAAATAAATAAAGTTTGACAGTTTTTCATTGGTTTTTCATATCTATATTAATGAAGCCTCTGATCAAATCTTTTCCCTTAAAAACTTGATTTTCCTTTTTAATATTAAGTATAAGAATTCATTGTATATTTTAGATATTTTTCGGTTTTGTAAATATTTTCCTTCTTTGTGGCTTGCCTTTTCATGCTCTTCCTGGGATGTCTTAAAAAGCAAAAGCTTTTTTTTTTTATGAGTCTCATTTATTATTTTCTTTTATTATAATTGTACTTGAACTTAAAAAATATTTTTTTAAGGTTTGTGTCTTGCGTAAGATATCTTTCAAATCAGCTATCACCGACATTTTCTTCTTTCTTTTAGAGGTTTTATAATTTTAGCTCTAACAGTTAGGTCTATGATCCATTCTGACTTCATTTTTATATGGTGTGAGGAAAGGATAAAAAGTCATGCTTTTCCGCATGGATATCTAATTACTCCAGCATCATTTGTTGAAAGGCTTTAATTTGAAGAACCTTGTCACCAGTATTAGTTTTCTAGGACTGCCATAGCAAATTACTACAAAATGGGTGACTAAAAACAATAGAAGATTATTCTCTCATGATTCCGAAGGCTGAAAGTCCAAAATCAAGCTGCTGGCAAGGCTACACTCTCTCTGAAGGCTCTAGGGAAGAATCCTTCCTACCTCTTCCCAGCTTCTGGTGACTCCCAGCATTCCTTGGCATTCCTTGGCTCATAGCAATATCACTCCAATCTCTACTTTCATAGTCACATGGCATTCTCCCTGTATGTCCAAATTTCCCTCATCTTACAAGAATTGGATTTTGGGTCCACTCTAATCCAGTATGGCCTCATTATTACCTAATTACTTCTGCAAATATCTTATTTCCAAATATGGTTACATTCTAAGGTATTAAGTGGATATAGATTTTGCACATTACAGTACCATCATAAAAAAAAATGACAATATACGAAGATCGATTTCTAGATATTTCATTCTGTTCCATTGATCTGTATCTCTATCTTTTAGCCAATACCACTCTGTCTTGACTACTGAAGCTGTCTAGTGGGTTTTAAATTATTCAGGTTTCAGGGTCTTTCAAATTAATTTTGGCTGTTGGGGGGCCTGGGTGGCTCAGTCAGTTGAGTGTCCAACTCTTGATTTTGGCTCAGGTCATGATGTCAGGGTGGTGGAATCGAGCCCCACATTGGGCTCTGCACTCAGTGCATGGAGTCTGCTTGTCCCTCTCCCTCTGCTCCCCTCCCCACTTTCTCTCTCTCTCATAAGTAGGTTAAGTAAGTAAATAAATAAATCTTTTAAAAAATAATAATTTTTGCTATTCTAAGTCCCTTACAATTCCATGTAAATTATCGAAATAGCTTATCAATGCTTCAAAACCTTACTGCTGGGATTTTGGTTGGGATTGCTTTGAATTGATTGATAAATTTGAATTCTTAATAATATTGAGCCTTCGGGCGCCTGGGTGGCTCAGTTGGTTAAGCGACTGCCTTCGGCTCAGGTCATGATCCTGGAGTCCCAGGATCGAGTCCCGCATTGGGCTCCCTGCTCGGCAGGGAGTCTGCTTCTCCCTCTGACCCTCCCCCCTCTCATGCTCTCTCTCTCAAATAAATAAATAAAATCTTTAAAAAAAATAATAATATTGAGCCTTCTAATGCATGAATGTCTTCCTTTCAGTAATGTTTTATAGTGGACAGCTTTTGCATGTGTTTCGTTAAATTTATTCTTAAAGTATTTCATATTTTTGGTGTTGTAAATGTTTCACAGTTTCAATTTCCAATTGTTGACTGCTAGTATTGAGAAATACTATTGATTTTTGTATATTGACTTTGCTAACACACTCATGAACTGTAGTGGCCTTTTTGTTGTTGATTTCTCAGGATTTTTTACATAGATAATGATGGCATGTACAAATAGTTTTACTTATTCCTTTTTTTATCTGCATATCATTCATTTTCTATTAATTACCTTCTTGCCCTGGCTAGGACCTGCAGTAAATGTTGTATAGAGATGGTGAGATCGGCCCTTCTTACCTTGTTCCCAGTCTTAGGGGGAACACATTCAGCCTTTCACTATCAAATATGATTTTACCCATGTATTTCAGGAAGTTCTCTCGTATTTTAAGTTTGCTGAGAGTTTTAATTTTGATTGGGTGTTGAATTTTGTCACATGCTTTTTCTGACCATATATGCCCCCCCCAGATTCTGATCATATGATGAATTACATAGATATTCAAATATTAAACCAATCTTACATTCCCAGGAAAAGTCCCACTTGATAGAAATTTATTGTTTTTAAAATATATTGTTGGAATTTATTTGCTGAAATTTTGCTAATTTTTTTGTCTATGTTCATGATGGATATTGGTCTGTAGTGTTTTTATAATCTTTGGCTGGTTTTGGTGTAATATTGGCCTCAAAAAATGAATGTTCCTTCTTCTCTCAGCTCTAGGATTTTTTTTTTTTTTTTAAGAATTCTCATTATTTCTTCCTTTGATAGAATTCACAGCAAAGGCATCTGGGCCTAGAGTTTTCTTTGTGAGAAGGTTTTTAACTATAAATTCAACTTCTTTTGGGCTACTTGAATTATCTCTGTTTTGCTGTGACCTTCAGTAACTGTGTCATTTCATCTAACCTGTTGAATGTATCAGCGATAAGTTTTTCATAATTTTCCCTTCTTTTTATTTATTTATTTTTTGTTTTTTGTTTTTTTTAAATGTCTATAAACTCTGCCGTGATGGCTCATTTCTTATTTTTGTACTTTGTATCTTTTTTTCCTGATTGATTTGGCTAGAGGTTCAATTTCATTGATCTTTTGAAAGAATTTAGCTTTGAGTTTCATCAATTTTCCTATTATTTTACTATTTTGCATTAATTATTGTTCTTTCTTATTTCTTCCTCTGCTTGCTTTGTGTTAATTTGCTCTCTTTTTCTAAATTCTTAGATGGAAGACTAGAATGTTGACTTGAGACTGTGCTTCTCCAATAACTTAATGCTATATAATTTCTCTAAGCCTCTCCTTTAGCTGTGGCCCACAAATTTTGGTAAATTTTTAAATTTTTGTTTTTAAGATTTTATTTATTTATTTGAGAGAGAGATTATGGGGGCGGGGAGAGGGAGAGGGAGAAGCAGACTCCCCGTTGAGCAGGGAGCCCACGGTGGGGCTCAATCCCAGGGCCCTGAGATCATGACCCAAGTCAAAGGCAGACGCTTCACCAACTGAGCTGCCCAGCCTCCCCTAAATTTCTTATTCAAAGTATTTACTAATTTTGTTTATGGTTTATTCCTTGACCTATGGATTATTTAGAAGTCTGTTATTTTCTAAATATTTGTGGATTTTCCAAAGATCTTTCATTTCTTTCTAGTTTGGTGGTCAGAGAACATACTTTGTATGATTTCGGTTATTTCACATTATTGAGACTAGTTTTATGATCTGGAATATGGTCTATTGTAATGGAAGTTTCACGTTCACATATAAAGGATGTGTTGTGCTATGGTTGGGTGGTGGGCAGCAAAAGTGTTCTCTATTACACAGTGGTCAGGCTGATGGTGTGGATCTAGTTTTCTATATAGTACTGATTATTTGCTCTATCCATTACTCAGAGAGGAGTGATGAAATCACTAATGACAGTTGTAGATTTGTCTATTTCTTCCTCAATTTCTAGTAGTTTCTGCTTCATGTACTTTGAAATTCTATTATTATGTACATACTCATTTAGGATGGTATGTTTCCTTAATAAATTATCATTATGGAATGTTTCTTGTGCTGAAGTCTACTTTATGTGATGTAAATATGGCTTCTCTAGTTTTTTTTTTTCATAGGGTTTACACGAAGTGTCCATATTTAAATTGGGTTTCCTAGACAGACGGAGTTGGGTCACGCTTTTCCGATGATATCTGATCATTTCTGACTTGTAGTTGGCACGTCTATTTAACATTTGCTGTACTAACTGACGTTGCTGGCATGAAATTTACCAGCTCGCTATTTGTATTCTACTTCTCCCGTCTCCTTTTTACTTTTCCCGTCTTTTCCCATTTTCCCACAATTGACTGATGAGTTACAATTTTGTTTGATTTTTTAAATTGATTACTCTGGGACGGTGGTTATCAAAGTGCATTACAGGGTCCGTGAGATCCTTTTAGTGAGTTTGTGAAGTCAGAACTATTTGACAGGGGGTATTTTTAGGAGTGGTTTAATAAAAGCTGTAAGTTTTCAGCTGAGTTTGGAGGACAAATAGGCAGACAAGAAGAATATTGAGAAAAGTTTTGGGGGAAATGAACAGAGCCTCAGTGACCTGTGGGACGAGATCAGTTGGAATCACAGAATGAATAAGATGGGGAGGGGGCAAAAGATATTTGAAGAAATGATGATTGAAATTTTTCCAAATTTTATTGAAACTATACACACCCAGATCCAAGAAACTTAATGAGCTTTGTCCAGATTGCAATGACCTCCTCTCCACTGTACTCCATCATTTCCTGTATTCTTATCCCAGAATATGGAACATTTCTGAATGCACTTACTTGCCTGTCCCCCCATACCAAGTTGTGGGCAACTTTAAGATGGAATAATGCTTGGCATGTGACAAATACTTGAGAAAACAAGAGTTCTCAAAGGCTGCGTGCGTCACAAATTTTGCTTATTTCAGAAAGGGAAAATATAATTGATTTGACTGACACTTCTTTTTCAAAATATGGCAGTATATTGGCAAATCAATTGATCTGAGTTCCTAAAAATTATTTAGGCAATAGCTGTACTTTGGGACCTCATGTTTAACATGAAAAAGGAATAAATTTAAAATCAAACTCTCAAATGGAAGTATATATCATAGCATGCCTGCATTAAAAAGTTGTACTGTTCTACTGGTAACACTTCATTAAAAAAAAAACAAACACCTTTCCTTTCAAGTTGTGTTTTAAGGCAATTTACCTGGCTTGCAAATTGACTGCTAGGATCAGCTGAAATAAACACACCATCTTGATCCTTTTGAAATCCATCGTGAGACCAATATGCCAGGTCAAAAATAAATGTCTTCCTATATTCTGGATTCTTAGGGTCTTGTATGGTTGTGGTGGTCCTGGAATGCATGGAAATCACACATTTGCTCCCAGAAGTCTTCTCTCTCTATAGTCAAATTGCAAATTCAGAGTTAATCATTGTAGTTTTTCTTTGTCATCCAAGTTATTTTGCAAGTCTTGAGACATACCTCATAAAAAATTAAGTCGGGTACTTACCATTTATTCATTTTGTTCTCTGTTATTCTTAGCAGCTGTTAATGACAAGCAGTGGCTCTTGTACCCCCTCAGAATTGTTGAAAGGCTTGTCTCTAGTGATGTTAATTTTCTGAGAATAGCCTAACACCCAGCTATGCTAATAGCAATAGCTATAGCAACAGAGAACTTCCCTGTTTCGCTCCCCAGTGGAACTGGTGAAAATTATTCATGAAAAAAATGAAAATGGAAAAACAACCAACCATTTCAGTACTCTGGAAAAGGTCCTCCGGGCAGACAGCCAATGACAAAACATCTCTTCAAGGAAAAGTACCACAGTTGTTTAGAGAGTCGAGTCTGGTATTTGAAGCAAGACCATTCCCTTCCCCTCTCCTGCCCACTCAGCCAGGTGGAGACTACTCCAGCCTGCTGCAGCCAATGCCGCAAGGCTGCCTCTCTCCCCAGATTCCAGGAGCAGGATACCAGCATTTCACATCCTACCCTCACCTCCTGCGAGAGACTTGGTGAGAGGTGGGATTCCTTCTTCTACCCAGCACCCACGCATGCAGTGGAGGCTCTACTTCGGGTGCATCCCACTGAGAATACGAGGCTGCTGGCCGTGCTTGCTCCAGCCCCTGGGGGGTGTCCATGCCAGGGCAGATAAGCTGAGAGGATCTCAGGCTGCTTTTCCACACTCACCAAATGCTGGGCTTCTAAAACAGGAAGCAGCTTGCACTGTCCCTGCCCCCGGACCCAGGGACCATGATTAGAGAAAAAAAAAAGGATTATAATGGAGACGATGGACAGTTGGGTACCAATAAATTAGATAATTTAGGTTAAATGGGCAAATTCTTAGATACAGAATTCCTGAAACTGACTCAAGAAATAGACAATCTGAATTGACCTATAACAAGTGAAGAGATTGAAGTAGAAAAAAAAAGAAAAAGAAAAAAGAAAAAAGACTAGAGGGTTTGGTGTGAAGGCTGATTCTACCAAAAATTTAAAGAATACCAATTCTTCATAAACTCTGCCAAAAATAGAAGAGGGAATACTCAAACCTGCTTTTATGAAGGCAGTGTTACCCTGATACCAAATCCAGACAAAGACATCACAAGAAAATGGAAATGCAGACCAATATCTCTTATGAATATGGATGCAAGAATCCTCAATAAATTATTAGCAAACCAAATCCAGCAACATGTAAAAAGAATTGTCCACCCTGACCGATCGGGATTTATCCCAAGGATGTAAGGTTGGTTTAACATCTGAAAATGATTGTATTAATCATATTTTCTATTTGCTATATTTGATAATGTATTGACATCCTGGGGCCTAGAGAGACTGGCCCTCCAGGGCTAATGAATCCCTAGAGATAGTAAACAACTTGCCTTTCATGTAAACCAACCACCCAAAGTCCATATCCCAAGTCCATCTCCCAGGCACCTCCTTTACTTAACTCTCACACACCAAGCCAATTATTTCCCTCGCCCAAAATCACCCCAGGGCCAGGTACCTGACAATTAGAGACCACCTCTCTAGCCCAGAGCCCTGGAATTACTCAAACTATTTAATTCTAAAAGTGCTCAAACTCACCCACTATGCCTTGCCCATTCCTTCCTGCAGAAACCAAGGCTGTGGGCTGTGCTCCTTCTGACTTCTGACTGACCTTAATACTTCCCCATGGGGCTCTGTGTGTCATGCTCCATTCTCTTGGAAATTTTAAGGCAGTTGTTTCTGTGTCTATCACCTTACTATACTCGATTAAAATAAATCTCAAGTATACTTTAAAATAATGACTTCATGTAATAAGAGAATGAAAACCAAAATCACATATCATCTCAATAGATGTAGAAAATGCACTTAACAAAATCCAACACCTTTTCATGATAAAAACACGTAAGAAATCAAGAAATAGAATGGAACTTCTTCAGATAAAGGGCATCTACGAAAAACCCATAATTAATATCCTAGAGATTTCTACTCTCAACACTTCTATTCAGTATTGTATTGGAGGGTCTAGCCAGGACAAATAGGTAGGAAAAAAGAAATAAAAAGCATCTAGATAGGAAAAGAAGAAATAAAATGATCTCTTTGCAGATGACATGATCTAGTATATAGAAAATCCTAAGGAATTCACTAAAAAAAACTATCAGAACTGATAAATTAGTTCAGTAAGGTTGTAAAATACAAGATCAATACACAAAAATCAATTATATACACTTGAACAATCTGAAAATGAAATGGAAAAATTCAATTTCTGATAGTATCAAAAGGAACAAAATACTCAGGAATAGTTAACAAAAGGAGTACAAAATATATCTTCTGAATACTACAAAACATTGTTGAATGAAACTAAAGATTATCTAAAAATTGGAAAACACCCTACATTCATAGATCAGAAGACTTAGCATTGTTATGATGGTAACAATCACCAAACTGATGTACAAATTCAGTGAAATCTCTATCAGAATCCTACCTGATTCTCTGTAGAAATTGACAAGCTGATGGTAAAATGTCCATGCAACTAGAAGGCACCCAGAATAGCCAAAACCATCTTGAAAAAGAACAAAGGATTCACAATTCCCAATCTCACAACTTAGTGCAAACCAAACAGTGACCAAGGCAGCGTGATATGGGCACAATGATAGACATACAGATGTATGTAATGAAATGGAGAGTCTAGAACTCATCCCAGGCCTCCGTGGCCAACTGATTTTCATCAAGGCTGCCAAAATGGGGAAAAAATAGCCTTTGCAAGAAGCGGTCCTGGAAAAACTTGATAGCTACATGCAAAAACAATGAACTTGGACCCTTGCCTCATACCATATGCAAAAATTAACACAAAATGGACCAAAGACCTAAATGTAAGAGCTATTAGTACAAGAGAACACACAGGAGTAGACATCCCTGACCTTGGATTGGGCAAAGAAGTCTCAGAACACCAAAAGCATGAGTTTAAAAAAAAAAAAAAAAAAAGTAAGACTTCATTAAAATTAAAAATGTTCGTTCTTCAAAGGACACCATCAAGAAAGTGAAAAGACAGCCCATAGAATGAGAGAAAATTTGCAAATCATACATCTAATAAGGAACGGTATCCAGAAGAACTCAATGTAAAAAGATAATCCAATTTAAAAAATGAGTAAGAGATCTGAATAGACATTTAAGGAGGATACATTCATGGATAATAATACGAAAAAAGATACATGACGTCCTTAGTCATCAGGGAACTGCAATTCAAAACCATATGGCACCACGTCACACCCAGAACAGCTATAGTAAAGTCAGGTAACTGGATTGGATTGGAGAAAGTGGAACCGTCGTACACTGGCTAGGGGGAGCAGAAGACGGTACAGCTGGCTTTGGAAGTCAGTTTCTCCAACGATTAAACTAGTTACTATTATGTCTCAGCCTGGGTGTAAACCAAGAGAAATAAAACCATACGTCCACACAGAAACTTACACGCGAGTGTCTCTAGCAGCTTTATATCCTGCGGACAAGGCTGTGGAGAAAGCCAGAACGACTCAAACATCCACTGAGCAATGGATTAAACAAAATGTGTATATCCATACAATGCGATAGTAACCATTCACAAAGAAATGAAATTTTGGTGTATGCTACAACATGGATGGACCTTGAAAACATTATGCTAAATTGAAGAAGCCAGTCACAAAAGACTAATCCCATTCACATGACTTGTACAGAACAGGGAAATATAGAGACTGAGGTTAGATTAAGGGTTGCTTAGAACTAGAGGGATAAGGATGATAGAGCTAAACGGCACAGATTCTTGACGTCATAAAAATTTTAGTTCTGAAACTGGTGATAGTTGTACCTATCTGTGAATGTATTAAAAATCACTGAATTGTAGACTTTAAGTGAGGGAACCTTACAGTAGGTGAACTATCTCAATGAAAATGTTTATAAAAAATTATAGCAGGGGCACCTGGGTGGCTCATTTGGTTGGGCGTCTAGACTCTCAGTTTGGGCTCCGGTCATGATCTTGGTGTTGTAAGATTGAGCTCAGCGCTCAGTGCACAGTCTGCTGGACTCTCTCTGCCCCTCCCCCGCGCGCACCTCCCCCCCCCCAACATATGGTCTTGGTCTCTCAAATAAGAAATAATTATAGTGGCTAATATCAACGCTGCTTATTTGTCAGGCACTGTGTTGATTTACACATTATTTTCATCTAGCTTTTGAAATAGTAAGCCTGTGAAGTATCAACATCTCCATTTTGCACAGAAGGAAACCAAGGCTGAGAGAGATTAAAACCTTCTTCAAGGTCACACAGTGGGTGAGTGATAAAGTCAGGTCTTGAACCCAAGTTCATCTGACTTCAAAGGTTCCTGAGAAAGTGCTACCTCTTCTAACACAGTCAGTCTCACCAAGCTGGTCCTCCGACCCCACCACGAGGATTGAGACCGGAAGTCAGAGAATTAGAGCCCAGGTTACCCAGACAGGCTCCAGTTGTCCAGGCATGCCCCATATCCGTTCACCCTCAAGTCACCTCTTGAATTGGTCTACTCTCCTCCTTGCTACTGTTCTAGTATAAGCTAGCCAACGGTGGTGGTAGAATGCTATCAAATGCAATCTTTTTGATGAGAGGTCCCAAAGCCATGTAATTAACTTAGCGCCTACTTTCTACCTCCTTACTGTTTAAAACTTGTAGCTACTCTAGCAGTATTAAAGGCCAGCGAAAAATACCCTGGAATAATTACTTTATAGCGTATTGACGGATTAGGTTATAAAATAGTTTTATTTCCTTTTTCTTGGTTAAAACATTACATTGCTCCTCACAATTCTTTGACTTTATTATCAGGTTGCTGAAAAGCCATGCCCCTTTAGAAGCCCCCATGAGCTGCTACACTTGAAGTGGTTGTTATTCACATAAAGCGCTATCCAATGATATGTCGCCTGGTTGCTGAAGTATTTTCTGGGATACAGATGAAAGCTAGGGGGCAGGAAATCATGGACACCAACTGAAAACGTGCAAAACAATCTTGAATACTGATGGACCACAGAGAAGAGCGTCAGGTTGAACAAGGTCCAAATGGGAAGGAAGACCTTATATCATATATGGTCTCCATTACACTCATCGGATGCCATTTAGGACTATTGTCCAATATGTCCTTGCTCGTCATTCTAGCATATCCTTGTCTGAATCTTACTCGGCCCTTGGGTCATCTGAAATGCCTCCATCTCCAGAGTCTTCATGACCAAGCCAGGTAGAATGAACTAGACCTGATCAGTCTCTGGGGGCTGTCTGCCTTACCACTGTGGTGCGTTCTGCCACCACTTACTTACTTACATGAGATAGCAAGCTGCTTTGTATCCCATTTCTCTAGTACTGCGTTTGATTCAAGCAGTCAAAAGTTCACTGAATGGGTCAATTGTTCAGAATTATCTTAAAATTTGTAACTAATGCCTTGATAATCAGAGATTGCTACAGGGTCCCAGAACAAGTATCACCTCTGTTTTATCCTACAGTGTTGTAGCAACACAGCTGAATGAGCAGCTGGGGGGAAAAGTACATTTATTAAAAACAGCATGTATCTATAGTCACCAACCCGCATCGGTTTAAAGAATTACTAACTTGACAGTACGTTTCTCTCATCAATTTTTTTATTGAGCTACTTGCACAAAGGAATGAGGTTACGTGTTTACTAATTACGTAGAGATCGTTAAATGACTCGTTTAACAAGTTCATTTAAAGCAAGTTTAATATTCCATCAATGACAAGCAGCTTGAATACATGTTTGATAACGATCATTAGCAAAAGGAATAAAATGCAAGTCCTAGTCAGAGTTTCAAGCAGGCGGCGTCGCCTCCGTCACCAACCTGAGTGAAAGGCCGCACGCGCACCGCTACTCGCACACCGTCCGTACTTGGCAGAGGTGCTGTCATCATTTCCCATCTCCCGTGGATTTATTTGGTAGAAAAATAAGGTGGAAAGCACAGTGCTTCTGCTTCACACTAACACATTACAAGCTTAGCCAACACAAGCAGTTTGTTTCTAGACAATCAATTATTAATGGTCCATTCGTTACACACTACCCATGACCTGTTATATTTTACAGCACTCACTTATTGATGAGTTTCACAGGCTACATCAAGCGTCCCCACTGAACTACACAGTTGTACTGCAGACAACAGTGTCTTTCTTTTTCCCTTCCCACCTCACACTCGTTCCCCATCCTCAAATAGTCTGTGCCTGAGGTCCTATCAAAATGAGTTTTCAAACCTGAATATTAAGGGATTTCTGTGATTTTACAGCAAGCTCCTTCACAGCAAGAATATTATAAAATTTGTTCAGACTTCTCATTCTGTCGATACTAGGCACACACGAGGTGTATCGAGCAGCCATGAAATAGTTTTGTTTGACATTTCCCTTTCTTCTCAAACCTTTCCAGGAGGCTAGTGAGCAGTGAACCGGTCAGTCTAACCTGGATGATTAGTCTCTGAAGAATGAAGAGACTTTAAAGGTAAAGAGCCTTTAAGCTTGCTGAACAAGAAATGCCAACATTGTATTTAACCAATGCATTACTTGGAAAATGACAAATTTGAGGTAGAATATACAAAATTTGTTAAACTACAAAAAGCGGCAAAATTACATGCCCATAATTCGATTTCAACATAGTAACAGGCAAAAAAATATATATATACATTTTATGATTAGAAATCTCAATCATAGGAGCAAAGTGCATAAATTATAAAATAGCAACTTTAAAAAAAAACAACAGTTCTTCAATTATCTTCGTTTTAAGGCTGGTCTAATACCTTTTAACTGTAGCGAAAGAAAATGGGACCAATACCTCCTAGCATTATAAAATCATTATTAAAACAGAAATCCCCTCTCAAAAATCTAACAGACACAAACTACTGTGAAGTACACACTTTATTTAACATTCCAGTAAGAAGCCATATTTACATATTATATAAATGTATGAAGTCAATATAAAATAGAAAAACTGCCCCGAGTAAAAGAATCACACTCCTTACGGAGTTATTGTACTTATTGAAGACCTTCTGTTTACAAAAATTTACAGTAATTTATACAAATTATTTTCTTCCAAATTAGGTGATTTTTAATAATCCACACAATTCTGATGATTTTACAAATTGGTGTTCATTAAAAACTTGAAAAAAAATTATAGCATTTTTCTGCGTAAAACTTGCTTTGGAAGGGAAGACAGTTTCTTCCTGCTCCTTCCCGGAGCTCTTCCCGCTACTGCTGTTGCTCTTCGAGGCTTGCTCTGGACTCCGTCAACCGGGCTTGCCAAAGGAGAAATCAGCTGGATTTTCACAGGAGGAGGTGACCAATTATCTTCTTTGCTTCTGAAAACAAAACACAATTCAAGTAAGAATAAATACATTAAAATATCAACTAGAATCCACTTCCCAATTACCTTGGGGGAAAAAAACCTGTAGGAGCAGTACCCTTTCCTGGTGCTTTGATTTTAGAAGTGAAGCAAAGGTTTTGGTCACATAGGGTACCTGGAGGCTGCGTAAAAGCTTCACGTGACGTCGGTGGGCTGAGAGCCCAGCAGGCCCGTGAAGTGTGTGAGAAACAGCAACTCTCGCACGCCAGCAATCAGCAAGTACGGGTATACCTCCGTCGATGAACGTTTCCCATATATATATAGATGTGTGAACGGTGTTATGGGTTATGGTCCAAATATATATATATAAAGCTAAATGATGTGTGAACGGTGTTATGAGTTATGGTCCAAAGTCTCATGACGTCCATTTTTAAAGGAAGATATCAAATGGATTTACTTTGTACTTTTATGAAATTCAACCATGCCTAAGCGCCAATATACCTGGACAAATGTCCTCGTGAATGGAAGTTTTATTGCTACTAGTAAAATAAGTACAAGATTTTTAAGTTTATTTTTATTAATAGTTATCTACCTTTACTAAGGAAAGGGTGAAACCTCCCACTGCCAAAAACAAGACCCCCGTGACCCTTCTTTAAAAAGGACAGATTGGCTTTCACTGCTGTGTGGGGAGACCCAGCCGTTGCCACAAGCCAGTGTGCACAATGCCCCTAAGAATGACCCTTTCCTGAAGAGCTTCATTTCTCTAAGTTATGACTCTTCTCAAATCTAATCTACAAAACAAAATGGATAAAAATTACAGCATAAAAAAGTTCATACCTGCTTGCTTGTTTTGTCTTGGCCGTCCTGGTTGTTTTCACTTTTGGCCTTCCCACAGTTTCTACTAATGGAGCACTATCTTTCTAGGGGTTAAAAATTTTAGAAGGTAAATCGTAAGTAAATACTTGAAATCCGAGTTGTATTAGTTCTATCCTGCATCAAGGAATATGGCCAAAGAGGGCTAGTGAATTCAGACCCCACAAGTCCCAAATGGACCCCTTTTATCTTTAGTAGGAACTCTGGTCATCTAGGGCCGCTCTTTATCCCTACCCCCACACATCCAGTTCATCTCCAAGGCACGAATGTTTCACGTGGAACGTGTCCTTGTCTGCTGCACTCCTGTTCCCACTGCCTCTGTCCACAACCGGGCTCTCGTCATCTTGTAAAGGAACTGGCCACCAGAGAGCAGTTTTCCTCCCTAGAATTTATTTCACGTTTCCTTTAATGTGCACATGGCTGTTCACCCGTTTGTAAGCAGCCCCCCACCCCTGAGCACTGCCAGGCCTCTGTGCCTCTGTGATCCACGGTTTTCTCTTCCAGTGGTGCCTGTTTGCTTTACCTTCCGTCTATACGGTTATTTGGGCATAAATGATTCTTAACATACCGTGAAGTAATTATGTGTGTTTTAGCCTCTTCAATTAAACTGAGCTCCTGAAAGACCATGAATCTGCCCAAGATTTCTCTGTAAGTCTTTGTCCTTGAATAGTAACTGGCTCATAGCAGATAGTTCAAAAAATGCTTATGAATTAATGTTGTTAAAACAAGGGTCTGTCTCCCTCTCAATCCCGGAACTGCTTTGATTTTAGGGTTATGTGCCATCAGGTGATACAGTCAACTCTGAAACACTCTCTCTCCAAGTGTGACTGTGCAAGACACCCTGGGGGTTCAGGGACCTCTAATCAAGAGAAACACATCCAGATCATTCTGATGAGACCCTAAAAGCTAAAAGCCTTTCCCCTAATGGGTCATCTAAACCGTAGCTGCCAGGAACACACCATTGGTGACATACTGTGTCCAAGGGAAGGGCCACCCCCCCCCCCCCCCCCCGCCCAAGTGCAGACAAGGTGATCTGGGGCTTTCAGTATAAATGAAGTTTATTTAGGAAACACTGCCTAAACAAGTAAAGAGCATGTTTAAATAAGCATATGAATACAATTCATTTCTTACCAGTTCATCTCCAGCTCTGGATGTGTTAGATGTGGTTTTCCGCCTGGTCCGTGACGCAGGAGATGAGAAGACAAACCGAGAAGGTAAATCTGAAACTAATTCTTGCAGCTGTGCGCGAGCCTCTATTTTTTTCCCTAAAGCAAGGCAGGGAGGAAAAACACACTGTATCCATGTCCATCTATATATGTATCAGTATCTATGTTTTTTTAAAGCTTGGAACAAACGACGCACATTGGGAAGGCAACCTGGAAGACAACCTGGAAGACACGAGCATCTGAACATGGCAGCTGCACCAGGAGGAGAGGAACGACAGGGCAAATCCCAAGTTCAGGAACATCTAATGCCTCAAACTAAGTAACACAACAGAAAAATAAGACCTAAAAAGCTCAGAACTGTATCATTCCACTAATTCTAATCTTTACTGCTCCTCAAATGTTCTCAGGGAGGAAAGCGTCAATCTTGTACATAAGCTGAGCTAGACTGCTTTGTAAACCTTCCTATTCCAGAGACGAGGTTTTCATTTACAAAAGTAATTTTATCTTCAAAGAAGACTCAAAAGTTCTTTCCTTCCAGCTCATTCTGAGCTAGCTGTTCGGGTCAAAGCAACAACAGAAAAGTCCCCACCATAAAGGGTAAAAGTAAGCAGAGAAAGTAATGAATGTGGAAGAACAGGCTGATCGGAAGAAATGCCATAGATAAATAAAAATGGTTTAATTAAGAACTGGTTCAAAATACGTAATTAAAAATATCACAGACTGTATCTCAGATTTTGTTTTTACCACAGGATCTCCGTATTCATGGCCAGTAGCCATGTTACGGAAGCAGCCGCTGAAGCCGTCTGCCACCGGTTAAATCCCAGCTCCTGCACTTGGCAAATAAGACCCCTCTGTGCCTCAGTTTCTACAAAATGGGATTAATAACAGGACCTATCAAGTCATCGTGAAGATGAGAGGATCGAACAGCGTGGGTGGCCCACAGTAGGTGCTTACTATTTCAAGAATTTACAGTCCTGAAATAAAATTCTCCAAGTCTAGTTCAGCATTATTTCACCCACCTGGACAGTCAGGACTTCTATAAGACATCAAATTCTGCTTTTAAAGCACATGATTGTTAAGAAAAAACCGAGGTGAGGTCAGAAATCAGAGTTCTCTCTGCTGCCAGAGGACTAGGGGCAGAGCCAGCAACAGTGGGGGTGCTGGTGGTGACCTTCCCCTTTTGTCGTTAAGAAGAAACCTATCTAGGGTCTTTCCAGGAAATGAAAACATGCTGTTTTTCTCTTTCTAGGCTACCTGGAGCAACAACTGCCCTGGCTTTTCAAAGACCAGCTCACATTCTTCCCCTCCATCTCCCCCTACAATTCAAAGAAGTAAGGAAATATGAACACCCACTATTGTGTGCAAAAATGTTCGGCCTCCCCCATTTCTTCCACGTGCTTCTACTAAGCCAAACAAGATTTTATGATACTTCTTGGCATATTCATTCCTCACCCACCTCTGTTTCCTGAGGGGAAGTTTTGATGCCAGCGCTACCGAAGGCGTAAGGTGTCCCAAAGTGCCGGCTTCAAGGCCAGGAACGTACTGGTCAATGCTCTGAGCAGCCAGCAGGTGGGCTCCGGACACCACCTCGCAGCCTGGGTGGCATGGGGGGCTCAGTCTCCCTGAACTTCAACCTCCCCTCACTGTGGAAGGAAGGAAGAACAGTAGCTACACTTCACTGCGCTGGAGTGGGAATCCAATCACCTGACGAACATCTACCCCAGTTCAGCCTCAGGCCCTTGGCAGGCCCTTAAACACCTGCTGCTGAGTAACAGAAATTAGACTCCACGGAGATGTCAAGCTTCATGTTTTTCTGACCAGCGAAATGCCTCTAACTAAATTCTAAGACGGCTGTTTCTCTGCCTTCGGGTCATATGATAATATTTCTGGGCCCGCTCCTCTGTGCTTCCTGCCCTTCCTAAAGAGCTTTAAGAAGATAACATGAATGGGCAGAGGAGGAGAGAGGGAACTCTAGCCGGAGGGCAAGAGATGCAAGGAGGCCCTGGATGCTGGTGACTGCCTTGTCAGAAGGCTGCGGGGCAGGCGCTGTCCTCTTCGTTGTCAAAGCGAGAAAGCCAGATTCAGAAAAGTGAAAGGACTGGCTGCCCAGCTACTAAGTGGCAGAAAGGAGAGATCTCAGTCCCCAATTTCTCACCACTTCTATAATGCGAGAAGGTGCCTGTTTTTAACACTAGAGAATCTGACAACGGTTCAAATACGTAACAGAAGAAGGTACAAGCATGTGTGGCCCATCGGCAAGATGCAGTGCCAGCCGGGAAGCCTATCGGTGGGGAAGCCACGAGACACACAAAAATGTGAACTCTGGTTATCGGTCCTTCAGATAATGAGAGGATATACACTGAATTTCTAATTTTCTATGGCAGGCATGTATTTTATTACAGAAACAAGCTGTAGTTCGTGGGTATATAGGTGACAAGTATGTAAAAATGACGAAGATCAGAACTACTGAGACATTTGCCAAAATACCATACAATTTGGGTGTTTGCTACACTTTTCTAAGTCACAAGGAAAGAGTAAAAGAATTGTGTTAATGACCTTCTGCTACCCACGCTGCAACATTTAAAATTTATCTGATCTAGCAGCTTAGTCAAGTGAGCTAAAATCGGACACACTCTGGTCATTGCGTCCTGCTCCAAGGAAAGTATGGGCGTGACCTCCCTTTCCTCAAACCGTAAAAAACTGAATCCTACAGTACCACAAAATCAAAGATCTATTTTTAAAAACTGGAGGTTGGGGGAGGGAGACAGACCTCCCGCAACTACAAGTTATTTTGTAAAACAAATGATCAATCTGATGGCAAAGGGCCCTTCCTGGGCTCAGACTATGTATCTAAAATAAATGACTGCATAAACCAACACATTTAAACAGTGTTTGCAGAGTGAATGCTGAATACAGAAAATTTTCAGTTTGCATATTTCTAAATGGCTTATCTTTCGTGTGGCCTTCCTCAAGTCATAAGGCAACTAACTCTACAGGATGTTCACTAATGCTTTTAAAAGTACACACAACAGTTCTGAAAGGTTAAATAAATACAACAAAGGCACCTACTTTACTTACGAGTCCCTGAGCTGCTTTGCTGAAATTCAGATCTTCAACCTTAAGTGAACAACTACATTTTGCTCACCTAACCATTTTTATCACATTTGCCAAGAACGACCCTAACACGTTCTGTTCAGCTACACCAGTGTCTCAACATTTCCTTCATCATCATCATCACCTTTTAGACCCTTTCTCTTAATTGGCTGCTTCACCGAAATATCCCCCCTCCAAATCCTAATAGCACAGATAAAGACTAAGATATTCTCATTCTTTGGGGAGACACATCACCCCCGCTGGGAAGGTATGAGCTATACCAACCCAACAATACAGAGCTCATGAGGGGCAATGAGGGAGGCTGGACGTGCAGCCACGCCAATTTATGGGCAACAGGGAGGAGGAACTGAAATAATTTCTGTATCCTAATCAATAAAATTCTACTGCTCCTTCCCTTCAAAACAATTTGAGGTTGCGGATGTCTGCTGGGACATGAGCCAAACACAGCGGCACTTAAGATTAAAAATGCTGATTCTATTTGAGGAAAAATTAAGTCACTTAGGGCAGAATGAAGAGAAATGATACTATTCTAGAAGATTAAACCTGTGTCAAGTGAATTATAGGGTTCAAGAGTCACAGTGAAACAGAAAATTCCTGAATCTAAAGATACTTCGAAATTTAGAATCTTTAAACTTTACTATTTAAAGATAAAGTGTGTTTTCTTTTTTGGAGGGGGAGAGGAATTTCCTGTAACTACTAATCATTTTTAGGAGAAATAATTACAGTCTTAAATCAAATTGCACTTTACACAACAGAATTTTAAGCTGAAGACTTTGAGCGAGATGAAAACTGTGCTCTGAATATAAGTAAAAGTACCTTTCTCTTTCCTTGGAACCTTTGACACGGGAGTAGAGAACACAAACTCATTTTTTGGTTCAGAGAGGTCGGGAAATGAGATGGCTTTGCTAGATCGAGTCCTTGTGCTGCGGGACGATTTTGGCGGAGTGGCTGGGGCAAGCCCCCTCTCTTCCGGGTTGTCAGTTTCCATAGCTGTCATTTCTTCATCAGTGTATTTTTCTGATACTGGACATAATGCACATGTTTCGTTTGGATCTTCAGTCCTTTTCGTAAGCTTTTTCTTAGAGCCAGTCACCACAGCAAGTTCATTTGGCACTAAAGCGGATTTTTCTAAGGCTGTTTTTGCAACATCAGTCTTTCTTTTGGCCGGGGTCTTTCTTGTCGACCTCCTCTGGCTGCTTAAAGTTCCTGACTTCCTCTTGGGACTTTTCACTTCCTTGGCAGCCTTGGATCTGACATCTTCAGATGGATTAACTTTTCTTGGTCTACCACGTTTCCTAGGTCTACCAAACTCTGCCTGAAGACTCAGCTGCGATGAATCCAGTTTGGAGTCTTCTGTAACATCGAGTGTGCTACTTTCCCTCTTTTTAGGACTTTTGTCAGGCTTGACAGGCGGTGGCTCATCCATGGGCTTTCCATCTGGTTTACGTCCTCTACTTTCAGCAGCTTCTAGATTAGCACTTCTCAGTTTTCGGGTACTTCCACTGGGACGTGCTACTTTATTAACTTTTAGATCTAGATCTAGATCTACCATTTCAACACTTTCTGGATAGTCTACGGATTTTTTAATTCCTTTAGGAGTCTTCTTGGTAACAGACGAAAGCTTAGTTTCTCCATCTGGCTTTTTAGAAGTTTCTAGAGTGGCACTTCTCAATTTTCGGGTACTTCCACTGGGATGTGCTACTTTACTAACTTTCAGATCTAGATCTACCATTTCAACACTTTCCGGGTATTCCACAGATTTTTTAATTCCTTTTGGAGTCTTTTTTGTAACAGACGAAAGCTTAGTTTTTCCAGTAGCTGGTTCCAAGAGCTGAGAGGGTTTTACCCTCCTTAGTCTGCTATCTGGAGTAACCCCTAAGTCCTGTTCCATAGGACGATCACTTTCTAACATGTCCTGATTATCTTCTGTCCTTTTCCTTCCTCTCCTAGGAGTCACAGAATTTTGAGGTATTTGCAGGTTCTGAGATATAACTTTGACATCAGAACAGGCACCTTCAAAAGACCCAGACATTTCTTTCCTTTTCCGAGTCCTCCTATCCAAAAGGCCCAGCCTGTCAGGAGTAGCAACAGCTACAGACTCTTCCTGTTGTGCTGATTGGACACTCGGGTTTTGGACACGTCCTCTCCTGCGAGTTCTGGAGGAAATCGTGTCATCAAGCTGGCTCACGTTTATAGTCACTGTACTTGTCTCCTGAACAGTCTTCAACGTAGATTTGACTACCTTGGTGACCTGCTGGCTTATTAAAGGTATGTTTTCATGAATGGACTGCTGTTCTGCTGTATCTGAAGTAATTTCTTTACTTCTTGTGTCTTTAATTATATCTAGTAAATTTTCTGCGATTGCTACTTTAATTGGTTCAGGCACATATGGTAAAGTCTCTACCTTCTGGGACTCCTGATCACTAGTCAGGACCGCTGGCAACTCTGCGTCGTGTCCACCATTTTCCTCACTGCATACATGTTTTTCCTCAGCTACTGTGTTTGCCGCTGGAGCTAACACATTAGATGCTGCAGAATCACCTGTCTCTAATTCTCCTTCTTCACCTTCTAATATCAAGGTAAAGTTGCTCTGAGCCCCAAAAAGTTCCCCGTCTACTTCGGCAACGTCACACTCAGCAGAGTCTTTATTATCAGGTAAGTCACAAAATTGTTGCTCAATGGTATCAAAATTATATTGGAGTTTAAGAGTCCCTGAGGGGTACAACTCATTAAATGAAAGACTCCTAGCCTCATGTTCTGAATCTTGAACTCCGAGCGTTTCATGTTCAGTCACCTACAATGAATTAAAGATAAGAGACTGGTTAAAGAATTTTAATGTGTACATTTATTTTAGCCTAAAGCATACAGTTTTTTAATAATCATCTCACCCCTGGTATATGAATTGTTAAACTACGTTTGATATGGCATATACTTATGGGTTTATTTTATAAAAATATCTATTTAAGCAATCAGAGATTATTACTTGGTCAAAATAACTAGACAGAAAAAGATTTTGAGATTCTGAATGGAATTAAAATAGAAATTCCGCATTTCCTTAGCTAAAAAAGACAGTCTTTACAAAACCTTGAAAATTACTATGATGCTAATTTAAGGACTTATTCTGTTCTCACCCGGAAAAAAACATTAACTGGAGAAAAAGACACAACCCCCAAATTGTGTTTTAATGGTAATCCCCAAAATCCCTAACTAACCACACTTTTTCTAAACAGCATGATCCCCATAAGGTTGAAGAAGAATTCACCTACATAAGCTCCCTTGGGCTAGACTCAATCCTCTTCCCTTTGCTGGGGCTGCATAAACCATGAAATTCCTAAGGCTTTCAAGTTCAGTACCTCTCCTGCAAGGGTTTGGTGGAAGAAGGAATGGTCCTTGCATTTACCTTTTGGTAAGGGAGGGGGAGAAAAAGGAGGAGGTAGAAAGTAACAGAGAGATCTCCTGACCAAGAAGGTAGAACATTACCACCCACCTAGACAATGACATTTTCCCACTCCCCACACATTCAGTGAGATGAAGACTGGAAATACCCAGAAATGAGGATTCTCACTCATACCACGCCCACAATTTTTATTAGCTTCCCGGCTGAAGTAAGGGGACTTTATCCATCTATTTTATAGTGAGAATACTCATGAAAATGAATATGGACAACCATGACACTTTTATGATTTAAGAAACTTCCCAAATACTATACAATCACATTTCTATAAATTAGAAGAGGTTTGTTTTTTTTAATCTTACACTCATTTATCATATAAAGTTGCCTGTTGGTATTAAAAGAAACGTGGTGGAATTTTTAGAAACCATAAATCGTATTAAGTACAAAAAAAAGGAAAGGAAAGAAAGAAAGACAGAAAAGAAATCCTTTCTCGTGTTATAGAAGTTAAACCCCAGCCAGCTAATGAGCACTCTCCTACAAGTATGCATGGGGGAACAATCCTATCTAACTGTATTCAGTTATTTTCAAATGCTCTGAATAGTTTAGTTGTCATACTTTTCTCTGGAGTAGCCAGTATCTGTTTTCTCATGGCTAAAAGAACTTTCATTTGAACCAGATACTAAGCAAAAATTAAACTGTTAGAATTCTGACTTCTTTAACATAGCTTTTTGGTGGTCACGAAAAACAATTTCTCACTTAAAGGATGTGTTCTTTTATAATCCACAAAATATTTACATGCTTTTTTCTAATGCACATTAAAAAGAGGTTTTTATACAACAGTCAAATAAATGAATACATTAGGTTTAAACTATGATTTGAAATCTAAACCAAAACTAACAACAAAGTAAAAAATTAATTTTTTACATGAATTTCTTGAGGATCAGGAGGATCGTCAGAAACGGGAGGCTTTTCTTCCGCTAAGTCAACACCTGCTTTCAGGACATCAAGTTCTACTTTGTGATCTTCCTGTAAGTTCAATGTTATTTCCTGGTCAGGCTTATGTTCGGAGATCACAGGACTTTCAGGGATAGCAAGCCCAGAGTCTCCACTATCACCATGCACATCGGCCAGAGCTGAAAGAAAAACAAAAAAAGACACACACACAGTTTGAGAAGCAAGAGAAAGGCAAAGGCTGTATTGCACTTGAGAATATTTCCTTGAAAAACTGTCCTATTGCCCAATAGTTTCTAACTTCTTAAAGGGGAAAAGCCTTATGAGAGTTTACATATGAATCCCATCTCAGTATCCAGTTTAAACAATACGTATCTGCTTTCTACACACATGGAAGATAAATTTTACACTTAAAATGACAATGGTGAGTTTTTTTTTGTTTTTTTCCAACTTAGGTAGAATTCCGGCCCTTACCGTGAAACTTCAGTATAATGACAAGAGGGACCTGCAGTCTGGGCTGTATCTCACTGTGAAAAGGACTAGGTATCTCTCTTTTGGCAGAAAGCATCCAAATGGCCAAAAATATACTCTACCATTTAAAAAAACAACAACAAAAAACCTAGAGGGGAGCTGAGGGAGGGTGACAGCTCATTAGAAAAAATAAATCCTCATCTTTTACCTTCCTCTTTGACTAAGTTTTCTATGTCATTAGCACGCATAGTTTTATGTCATTTGGGTTTGTGAACGACACCCAAAGCATTTTGGGGTGGGGGGGGTAGAATCTGACTAAATCAAAACCCTTTAGTGTTTAATAAAAATCAGTAAAAAGGTTTTTGGGGTTTATTTAAGTGACCCTAAGATCAAGACCTGAGCTGAGATTAAGAGTTGGATGCTTAACCGACTAAGCCATCCAAGCACCCCCATAAAAAAGTAAAAACAAAACAAAACAAAAAAACCAAGGAAAAAATATTTGCATGCTTTCAACAGATAATGGGGCTGGTATCCCTAAAATACAAAGATAGCTTATAAAACAAAATGAGGAAAGTTTTTCACCTGTCCGTTTGGCAAAGAGGAATGGGAAAATAAGCACTTTACCTTCCAATTATCAGTATGTGAAAGAAAAGAAGTCACTGGATTGAAAAAAAAATCAAATGAATTCTACATATTTGTTAATTTCCCTAGAGCAAATGCAGTCATTTGTAATTATTTTCCACTAATAAAAAGCCAATCTTGGCCTTAAATTAAAAAACAGAAGTTGCCCCATGTAGATATTGGAGTCCCAGAAGACAGAAAAGCAGATATACTGCCTGGCTGGGGACTGGTAATTGATTTTACTCTTCTTTGATGTTCTGAAGGAAAATAGGTCCACAAAAACCATTCTAAGACGTCTGCTTTTAGACCACAGAGCACCTTACAAGCAACTCACTGCTCTGATACATCTCTTGAGAACACAAGGCTACTTACAGCTACAGAACCTGACCAAAGAGGAAGAACTGAGATAAGAACACTCTTAAAACACTAAAATGAAATAATTCTTTTTTGTTGTTTTTTGGGGGGGCGGGGGGGAGGGGGAGAGCGCGCATGCACTCATGTGTGAGCCGGAGAGGGGGTTGGGGGTTGGCAAGGGAGAGGAAGAATCCCAAGCAGACTCCATGCTGAGCACAGAGCCTGATGCAGGGCACCACCCCACCCCCCTGAGGTCATGACCTGAGCCCAAATCAAGAGTCAGATGCTTAACCGACTGAGCCACTCTGGCGCCCCTAAAATGAAATAATTCTAAAGTCAAAATAATACACACATTGACTGTTACCTGCTCTAAACGCAGAGGTGCAGGTCTCAACAGATACTAGTCCTTCGTCTAAAACTGGTACCTGGGATTTCAGGGTGAGGATTTTCCTTTAGAAAAAGAAATATATGCATTAGTGTTTAAGAAGGTCCCACCTGCTCTTCTCTGCTACATGTCATTTTGGTAATAAATCCTGAGGTTCGGAGAACTTAATACCACCCGAGTTTATTTTAAATAACACTATAAAATTTTTAAGTGAATTTAGAAACAAGTAATGCTGTATTTGGTATTCCCACTTTCTAATATGCATGGCTTTAAACTACAAATAAAATTATTTTAAAATGCTGGTCAGTATAAATTACACTTACACCAGTTTTTAATTATCTGTGGGCACATTTGTAAGTCTATCAGGTATTACGGAGTATTTCCTATATACTCACTAAAATCAGGTTCAATATTTTAGTATTATCTGGAAAGAGTATGAAAAAAGACTCACAGTAGGAGACCAATGGGACCTGTATTAAGCCACTTGGTGAAATTAAGTTCTGGAAATATGGGGACAGTGATCCCTTCCTATTCTGAATAGGGCCTTTCCCAAAACCCAACAGAAGTGTGATTTTTAAAAAATGGGACAAATAATAAATTCAAGAAAAAACATGCATTTGGAATATATACCTATTTTATAAATGATTTTTTTAAAAAGATTTTGAGAGAGCATGAATGTGGGGGGAGGGGAAAGGGAGAAGCAGACTCCCCGCTGAGCAGGGAGCTTGACAAGGGGCTCAATCCCAGGACCCTGAGATCATGACCTGAGCTGAAGGCAGACACTTAACTGAGCCACCCAGGCGTCCCTTATAGATGTATTTTTAAGACTTATCTCCATCTCGCAATGTTAGGATAACCAAGAAGCAACAACTAATAAATTTATATTTAAAAAAGACAGGCTTGTCATGATGGTGACGATTCGCCTAGATTACCAGTAACCACAACGTTTCTTGTCATGTGATTACTTTTTCCTTTGCAACTGTTGCCAATTCTCCATCAACCCCACTGCAATCCTATTTTCATTAAAGTTCAAGAAATATTAGAATTAAATAAACAATCTAGATAATCCTTTTATAGTTTCCTCCCACTTTTTCTATGGAGGCCTGGCAAAGATTGCAGCTAATCAGGATTTCTCCTCTCAGAAGTGAAGCATATGATTGGGTTCAATGTAGGAGATGTGACTATTACGATAGTGACTTTTGTGGGTGGTGTGTGAACTCCCTCAGGACTTAGAAAGCAATGAACCACTTACGGTATCTTAAATGACCATGTTTTATAAGGATTAATCTTACTAAATCACCCTTACTACTTCACGATAATTAAAGTTGCAACTTTTTGGTATCCTCTACAACAGCGTTGCTCCAAGTCCTGAAGCGCAAGGCGTCCAGCCTTGCAACAAGAGAAGGAGATTTTGCCAGAACGGCAATCACTTCACTGATGAGTTGAGCTGACTTTCAGGAAAGGAAGTGATGTACTAGTTTAGAGTCTAATACAAGCTGCCTGTCATGTGTTGCAACCACAAACCATTTGGGGCCTGACCTCAAGCTCTTAGACCCCACCAAGCAGCATCAGGCTGGTAGACCCCACATCGTCTAGTACAGTGCCTGAATGTACAAACACTGAAAAGAACCAAGAGCATATCAGTTCAAGCAGTCATTACAAATGAAAACCTTTGCTGGAGTCTTGTATTCACCACATGGTAGGGAACACAACTGCCTCTGAGCCATGTCCCCTATACTCCATCTTGATGCCGTAGGAGACCCACTTCATCAACCCGAAACCAGGAGGGCTTCAACAAATAGAGTCACCAAAGAATATAAAAGGAGATCTGCCTCACTTCATGACTTTGTACATTCAGGAAGTATCTAGTATTGTTCTAAGACTTCACAATAACTACTACGTAACACACACTTGTACAAATGAACGTCCTTCACAACAGAAACCAGTACCAAAGCGGGAATGCCCAAGGTCTGAAAAAAAAGCTCATCTACGCACAGAATAGGAAGCTTCCGGCTCACCATCTCCTCACACTTTGAGCACGAGCAGCTCTCCCTGCTAGCTTACCCGTCGTGGGCTGGCGGAGCACAGCGGGAAGCTCCACCTCCTGGAATGGGGCGCAAGGGACTGAAGTCTGCAAGCACCTCCTCTGCAACCAAGAGGTCCTTTGTCTTCGTGCCGTCTACAGTGCCTATGAATCAGTGGGAAGGATACTTACCATCATTTATGCCAACTGTTTAGCGAGTACTCATGATCTTTCTTGGATGACTACTTTTTAACAAGCTTGTTGGATCTGCTCTTTTGTACTTTTAGATTTACTCCGTTGGCCTCAGAATGCCAACAGGTCTTTCGAATAGCCCAAGCCCAGCCCGGGAGCCCCCGTACCCTACCGCTTCCCTCACTTGAGACTTAACATGCAAGTGCTGTACAGAGAGTGACTCAGTCCTCGACAATCCAAGTGGGGGGATCATTATCCCCATTTTACAAACGAGGACACAGAAGCACAGTTACACTGCTTATCCCAGGCTGCGTAAGTAGCTGAAATTCACAGCTAGCCTGTTTCACCCTATAGTTTGTGCTATATAATCCCCCACGAAAACAATACAAGTTTCTATTTGAGACTGCCTCATCTTTTTAGGAATAATCAATGAAGATACTGCCATGAACATCCTCATGTTTTATCATTCAACTATTTTGGTGGAACAGAGCACATCTGGACTGATGTACACTTGTAGACAGACGCTATTCATGAGGACAGTCCTAGGCTCTTAGAGCAATAATGCTTGTGTTTATTATACAAAGACATCACAGCCCAAAGAAACCAGTATGACAGATTTTTATTGAAGTATTTAGTTTTACAGATTTGAATATAGGAATTACCTTTAAATATGCTTGTTAAAACCGTGCAGGGCTACGAAACCAAAAATAGACTAAATTTTCTGATCCAATTTTTTTTTTTTTTTTAAGATTTTATTTATTTATTTGACAGAGAGATAGCACAAGTAGGCAGAGAGGCAGGCAGAGGGAGAGGGAGAAGCAGGCTTTCCACTGAGCAAGGAGCCTGATGCGGGACTCAATCCCAGGACCCTGGGATCATGACCTGAGCCGAAGGCAGCTGCTTAACCGACTGGGCCACCCAGATGCCCCTTCTCATCCGATTCTAAGCCAAGTCTCTCCCCTCTCTCTGGTGTTTCCCTGGCTCCTTCCATGCCTCCTATAGGAACACTTTTCCAACTACACTGTAAGTGCTTGTTTATGTATCTAGTCCACGAGGCTCTAAATTACTCGCAGGCAGGGGCAGCCTCCTCAACACGGAGCACACACACAAGGGGAGCCTACCCGTTCTCCACAGACATTAGGGGCTCAAAATCTTTTTAATATAGAAGTAAACATAAAGACTCTAAATTCATGGGCCTCTGGATATCTGTTTGGATTGTCCAGTGATTATTCTGGAGATAGGGATGGTGAAAAGAATGACCGACCTGGTTTCTGAGCAGCTTTCTAGAAAGCTGAGGCTGCTGGACAAGGTAGAAACTGTAATAACAACCCAGACTGGAGGATTAGTATTATTACTTCTCACAGCTACAATATGGCCTTAAGGCAGATGTGTGCGCTGTGTCTAGAACCTAGTACACTGGGATCGTGTAATTACTTAATCCTGATGCTCTTCTTACGGTGGAAAGAATTCTACACATTTTTTGAGTATCTGGAAAGGAGGTCTTACCCGTTTGTTTCTCTAGGTCTGGAGGAGTCACTTCTGATTCAGGCACATCTTTATCACTGTCCTTCTCAGTCGGTTCAGTTAAATTAATGAGTTCTGTGGAAGAGCTCTCTGGCTTTGAGGCCACGAAAATATCTTCCAAGTCTCCTGGTGATGGCGCATCCTGATACTCCAAGGTAGTCTGGTCTGACCTGGTGGAGGCACCGCTACTTTCTCGGCTCATATCCAGTTTCTCCAGACTCTGGGAAGGGGTATCCTGGGACCTCACTTCCACTTCCTGATGGTCCTTTTCAGGACTACTCAGGGAAAAAGCTGTTGTCTTGGCTTTGCTCTTTAGCCATTCGCTTTTTGCTGGACCTCCACATTTATGGAGAGGTGTAGTAACAGATAGTCTTGTTTTGCTGTCATCTGCAGCCTGTCAAGTAAAAGGTTTTGGGGAAAAAAAAAATTTACTAGGAGAAATCAGTAGAGTCTAAGCTCTCCATCTCCAATCAACAGTAACTGATTACTTACTTCCTTTTCATGTTTGGTATTTCTCTAGATTCTCTTCTCAGTCAAAACTCATTTATTCTAAATCCATTCTCTCCAGATACATGAAAGTTAATGGTTGTTAATGTTTCCCTGATTGGGAATAAAACGGTATTTCCAAAAGACTAAAACACAGAATAGGCAAGATGACCACTACCAAATGGTTTCCTATTAACCCACAATGGAGCTCTGACCACATACTGTCTCAATAGACACCCAATTAGGAACTTAGTAAGAGAGCCAACACAATATAAGGTTTAAAAAAAAAACAACAACATGGACTAAGACATTTGGAGGTCTTGACTGTAGTCCATTTCTGCCACCAAATAGCCATTTGATTACAGGCAATTTGCTTGGTGCTTCTGGGCCCTATTTTAAAACTTCAGTTGCAAATGATCGGTTTTGCTTGGCCAGTCAGTGCCATGAGATTTTTACTGAACCAGTGTTTTCTGATTTCATGCCTATCTGTGAGACTATATATAAAAATCTACAGTCATACTGATTTATGTGGGGCATCTGGGTGGCTCAGTCAGTTAAGCGTCTGATTTTGGGTCAGGTCATGATCTCAGGGTCCTGGGACTGAGCCCCAAGTCAGGCTCCCTGCTCAGTGGGGAGTCCGCCTCTCCCTCTGCCCCTCCTCCGGCTCATTCTCTCTCAAAAAAAAATTGGTTTATCTGACTTTTTACTTATAAAAGCTAATATATTCTTAATTTGTACCAACTATTATCAAACTTACTCCAGGAATCCGTTTTGTGGCCATGCCTTCTTCCATAAATGAAATTCTAGTTTCCTTAAGTCGTAAAGGAGGGGTAACGGACCTTCCAGGTGACAGAGAGGGAGAGGGTAAAGGTGGTGTTCGAAGACCAGACCTTAAGATGGACTGAGGAGTGAACTCGGCAAATCCAGAGGAAGTAACTGACATGGCCAAAGTTTTAGCTCTCTGCAACAAAGAACGAACGAAATTCCACCATTAGTGTCTGTAAAAGCTGCTTACATAAGGACAGACAAGGTCAACTGAGTCACAACATACTCAACTCCAACAGACACATCAATAAAAAGTTTTTTTATGGATTACTGGAAAGAAACTACAAAATTCTACTCAAGAGGTTTCTATACATAAGGCTACAAAACATAAAACTACATCCACAATCATTCTTTTAAGGTCTTGGTTATTCCCAGTTTAATAAAAGAGAGAGTGTAGAGATAAATTATTTAATGGGTGCCTACAAAACTTTAGTTAGATAAAGAGTCAGGACAGTGTGTGTAGAAAAGAACCAAGCTTAATTATAGTAAATTAATACAAATGATAAACCTCACTTTAAGAATGTTTTATAAGAAATATAATTTCATCTCATGAATCCAACAGTAACTGATGACTAATGAGAATCCTGAAGATTTACCAGAATTAATAAAAATAATTAGCACAGAAACTATTCAGCAGCAATAATTCCTTCACTTCTCCTCTAAAGGATTAGCAAGCAGATGGTTGTATCCCATTAGATCATTAAATTCCATTAGATCTGTTACAATATTATACTGATTTTTTTTTTCAAGATTGTTTTTGGTAGCAGACACAAAATTATTCCTTGATTTAGAGAATACAAAATATAATTTTTTTAATGGATAGAAACAGGAATCACCAGGAATTAGCCCTGGAGAGTAAATATCAGGCATTTAAAAAGCTCACCAATCTTCTTTTCCACTTGTTTTAATAACTATTTTAGGACTGACATTTGTTGAACTTTTATTCACCTTGTAAGGTAAGAATCAGGGCGCCTGGGTGGCTCAGTTGGTTAAGTGTCTGCCTTTAGCTCAGGTCATGATCCCGGGGTCCTGGGATCAAGTCCCATGTCAGGCTCCCTCAGTGGGGAGCCTGCTTCTCCCTCTCCCTCTGCTCCTCCTCCCCTGCTTGTTCTCTCTCTCTCTCATAAATACAATTAAAAAAAAAAATTAAGAATCCCCTGGCTTCCCTCTCCATGCTGAATATCCAGAAACAATGGAAAGAAATGAAGGTAGGGCACTTCCGGGACTCAATCCAGGATGCTGGGCAAGTTGCCAGCGCACAAGTGCTGTGAAACCATTCTGACAACAGGATGGGAAAAGGCGCCCACTCCCCGCCACCTCAAGTCTAGTTTTGTGGTTTCTCAGCTAATGATTTATCAGAGATGGTGGAGGAAAACGAATTAAGACAGATACACTGCTAGTAAGAAGGAGTAACAGAGTGCAGTTTCATCAAAGGAGAGAATTTAAATAAATAAAAAAAGAAACCAGAGAACTAAAGGCATATGACAGAGGGGCGCCTGGGTGGCTTAGTCGGTTGAGCGTCTGCCTTCGGCTCAGGTCATGATCCCGGGGTCCTGGGATTGAGCCCCGCATCCAGCTTCCTGCTCCGCGGGAGGCCTGCTTCTCCCTCTCCTACTCCCCCTGCTTGTGTTCCCTCTCTAGCTATATCTCTCTCTGTCAAATAAATAAAAAATAAAATCTTTAAAACAATAAAAAAAAAATAAAAGCATATGACAGAAGGAAGAAGAAACAGCAAAATGGTAGCAGAAATGGCGGGGGGGGGGGGCAAACCCAAGAATGTGAAAGCTTTTTTTCAAAGGTTTTAATTTAAGGTTTCAACTTGTAATAACCACAGAGACTTGGATTACCCTCAGAACAATGATGTAATTGTTAACCTTGAGTACATCAGGTAAGCACAAAAGGTAAATGTAGTAAAATCCTATTTAAGAAGATGTAAAGATACAATAAACATTATGCAAAGGTAACTCCCCCCAAACAGGCTTAATGCTGTCCATTACCCAGAGATATCAGTTAGAGATAGCTTTTTTCTCTCTGCTGCTTGACACGTGAGAACTTCCTAGCTTCACTATGAACGTGAGCTATACAATACTCACCTTCACCACGAAAGGAGTTTCAAGTACACGTAATTCTATAGTCCTGGAGGGACTGTGATGTGATCCTTTGAACAATGAACTGGACGCCGGGTATAAAGGAGATCTTTTGGGGGTTTGCTGAATAAATCCCAAACGCTGACAAGGCTGGCGCACAGGATGAACAACCAGATCCAGCGGTCTGTAATCACAGTACACACACACAGTACACAGAAAGACCCAGGTAACTAACTTATCGAGTTATGGTGAAAAAAACCCCCCAAAATTTATCATGCCATGTAATTAGACTTCTATATTCACTGGCAAGTATGGTAACCACATGAAATTATAAGTTCAGTCAGGATATTAATATAATGCCATTACTTCAAAAAGTCAGAAAATTAATTCAGTATTAAAACTGAGAATTAGGAATTCTAGATAACAATTAAAAAAAAAAAGCTCTAGTCCCCCGCCCTCCCTCTCACCAATATTCACTGATAAAATAAATTCATTTGCTGTAATTCTTTACGAACACATAAAAATTCCTTTTATCTACATGTGACGTACATAATACTGGTTTGCTTTACCTTTATGGTTTTTATTGCAAAAAAACTGAGCACGAACACACACAAAAAGTTAATTTTTTCAAATTAATGAGGTCAGTGACAAAATGGAATCTCCAGATTCTGCTGAATGGTTTTCTGTAATGTCCTGGATGTAGTTCATACAAATGATAAAACTAATCTCATTGATAACTTGTATTAAGCATGCATAGTCCCAAGAGTTTAAAAACTTAATTCGCAGATAAAGAATTTAAACTTGAAAGTGAAATTTTCAGGTTACAATTTCTGATGGATCCTTTGCATAGGCAATTTCCTAATGAATAATGGTCTATTTCCTAGCAATACAAACAATACATTTTTACTTCCCCCAAATGACTCTGTGCTCTGTGGTTCAGCTGAAAATGACCAGAAAGGTCCAGCATGTCCCGGTGCCCAGGAATAAAAACCCCCCATGGCTGTACCTTCCTTGTCCTTCCTCACAAATGGGATGGCATTTGTAATTTGTAAATAAGCAGAAATGGGTGCTTTAAGACCCAATCTGGTGCCCAGTGGGAAATATTTATAGGAAGCATTTCCTTAATCCTTACTGCTTGTTATTCTGTACTAAACACAGCTTTAGATTTCCACCAAACCAAAAATATCCCATCAGGCCACTAACATTTGTTTCTTTATTGTCTGTTCTAATTCTTCTTTTCCTTCTCTACCTCATTTGTATTCAAAATCTGTATTTGTAAACCGTGTGCTCACTTTTATACTGAACTATCCCAAATTGGAATTTTGTTAATTGCCTCGCACTGTGTTGGTATTCATGTTCAAGGTGTTCAATCATTTATGAATGACTGCTTCTCAAAAGCAGGGCCTGTCCAACAAAGGTACCTACTGAGTAAAAACAAAATTCTTATACTAATAAAATACTTCTAAACACTAAATACTAAAACAATTATCAGGAAAAGTATTTTTTATTATATTTTCTTTAAAAATGTTAAATACTGCATCAGATCTTAGGATTTCCACAAATCTTTGAGCATGATACACATTAGTAATGCGTTACACAAAACATACACTGCACAAACAGCACGTAGCCTTACTATACGCAGTGCCCAGTGATGTCACCTCTGCTATTCCACTGAAAGATATGCTAGTCACAATCAAGTTTACTTACTACCCACTAATGCAAACCAGTTTGAAAAACAGCATTAGGGAATGGAATGATTTCTATAAAAATAAATATTCACACCTCAATTGACTTTCTTCCATCTGAGTTAATCATAGCTTTGTAGGATTCTCATAATACTTCTTTTTCTTTAGGTCCTTAGGCCATTAGTCATGAATCTGAAAACTTTTATTATTGCTCCCTTCTTGAACCCCAGATCTATTAAAGTACAAAGGGACTGAGAAAAAGTGACTTGTGGGGAAAAACTGGAACACTACTGCTAGGAAAACAGAATGATAATAATAATGACTCTTATTTGAAATAATCTTCCTGATAATTAAAGGAAAACAACATCAATCTAATTAAATCCAAATCCCCCAAACAGAAAACCCTTTCATGCTTTCAAAATATGCCCACTCTAAACAGCTTTGGCTCCAACTGTTTGTAAATATTAACTTATTCTGAGTACCTTATTCTATCATAAATTCAGATCATTTTATTCTCAAAAGTAATGCAATTTTATTCTTGAAATTTATAATAATCAGGAGCATGCTATTAAAGACAAGGAAGCAAACATTAGGAGACAGTTGTTTGTTCTCTAATATTGAGAATATGAACACCTATTTCAACTATCCAATATTCTTAAATGAAATATAATCACAATTTCATCTTGGATGGAAAACTTTGACTTAATTATTTACTTTTCTAATACCACAGTTTAAGTCGTGCAAGTATTACTGATCTGAAGCCACGGAAGGCATTTTAGTGGGCTCTCTTGTACAGGAGAAAATTTCAATGAGCTGACCAAGATTAGTTACGAATTCTAAAAATAACCTCCATTCAGGGATCAATCAACAAGGAAGTGATATGAAAAGCAGCAAGTTAATAGTTTACTTTGCTCATGATTTTTAATAAAACAAAGTTTGCTTCTTTTCTCTAAGCAGTCTGAAATCATTAAGCCAAAATTCTAAGTAGGTTAGCAGCTGGTGCTAAAATTACTACACTACTTCCCAAATTGTATAAAAAAAATAAATAAAAGCATTAAAAAATCATTAAAAACTCACTCAAGAATTTAAAATACTGTAACATTTTAAAGATAATTAAAAATGACAGTGTAATTGTCTAACATTGTGATTTTAAAATGATTTAACTAAGTCTTACCTAGAAACCTTTTGTGATGCTTTTAAAATTGGTGTTCCAACAAATGCCTCAGGCACTTGTGGATGTGGAAGAGGAGATGGTTCTCTTCTAGGACTACAAAGAAAATAAAAATGTAACTTTTCAGCATGTACTACGAAGAGTATTAAAATACGTTTTAAGAAGGTGGGATTAGGTTGGAGAGGAGTGCTTTCACTTTTTACTTTGTACATTTCTGCTTATTTACAAATTACAATAAATATAATTGCTTTTAAAGTTAAAGACAAAAAAAAATTCTTCTTACAATAAAAAGTCAACATAGAGGAGTTTTTCCTTTTTACACAGACTAATAAACTCCAAGGCTGGATGGTTGATGACCGCTTCTGATACCGGGGAAAGATTAATGAGTGGCAAGACCATTAACAGGTGTAAGGAAAGCGTACCTCTTGTGGGCTGAGGTGCCACCTTTAGGTTCAGTACATGCCCAAATCTCTCCAATTTTAGACAACACATTACTGATGAAAGCAGATCTTGTTAACACAGCCCCTGTTGCAGCTTGCTTTGTAACAGTGGACAATGGTTGGGGTCTAGAAACTGTAAGGTGAAGAATGCAGGGTTTAATTTCCTAACACCAGGATTTTACTAGAAGATGAATATGAAAGAGGGACTGGGACACAGGGCTTACAAGATAAGCAGTTACAGGTTATACTTAGTTCAGCAACATCTATGCAGAAGTGTAACAACTTGGGGCTTTTGGAGGCAGTGAAAAAATTACTGTACATGTTCTCTAACAGTTGGACAGGAGTGTCCAAGTGAAATAAAATGAGTTTTTTATTCTGTACTACATTGCTAAATCAACTATAAAATCCTCCAAGAAAGCATTACATTTGGTGGGAGTGGCCCAGTAAAAAAAAAAAAAAAAAAAAGGCACCATAGTAATGAATCAAAGCAAAAGTGAGCTAAATATAAAAGAACAATGGTTTCAGGGGGTAATCACTTGATGTCCTTTCTCACCCAGTACTTTATGATAGTCTTCAATCAAATCTTACCTTCTCGAAGAACAGGTGATGTGGACAGATGGTAAGGCTTAGCTTGCTCAATGGCTAATCTTCGCTGGATTTTAGGAAGGACTTTCCCATATTGCTCTACTATAGCATTTCGAACCTCTGATCTCTCCCGCAAACGAGGATCACGATCATTCTATTGAACATGCCGTCATTGGTAAAAATTTAATCTTCAAAAGCGCTATGTTTATGTATTTACCATTTAAAACATAATTCTGAATACCTAAGACTATCTTCTTTCTCCCTACATATTCATTCTTCCACACCAAGGACCTCCTACACACACCTGACTGCATTATCAGTCCTCATCCATCCGTAAGTTCCCCCTCTTCCCCCCAGGCTCGAGTCTTCACCACGACTAGCAACAATGATCATCATGTACCAAGCATCTACACGGTTCAGGCGACAGATCACCTCAGAAACACCTGTGCGCATCCCCACAAAGAGATACTGTCATTTTACTGATGAAGAACCAAGGCTCAGAGAATGTGTTCCAAGAGCAAAGCACAAAAAAGAATCCGTCTGAGCACTATGTAACTCCCACTGCTCCTCTACCTCTTCTTCTCGTTCCCCCTGAGTGAAGTGGTTAGTCTGGCAAGACTGTGGGCAGTTGTCTAAATAGAAATGGCATATGTAAAAGAATTAGGTTAAGTAATAATAATGCCCTGTTCCCAACGTGCTAAAGAAGGTCAGACGAGGGTTCTCCAAGCTCAAGAGGGTACGAAGAACCCAGTGGTTACTGAACTAGAAACTCTCACACAACAAAAGTAGCACCTCTCCTTACTCTCTTGTCCCCCGTAATGAAACATGTTTCACTATACCGAAAAATTGGTCTTCAGAGTTTGGTTCAGCCTCAGGGCAGAAACGTAATTGGCACGCTGCAGATAGTGAACGAGAAGGAATTCGTGATTCCGAATGTTGGTGCTGGACTGCAAAAATTTCACCAGGCAGTCCTAAGAAGAACGAAAAACACTCATCAGCTACTCACTTCCGCTGCATTTCCACCAAGTGGATGCTGGGGCGTCATTACCTGCTCGAGGTCTGTGAAAGGCAGCTTCAGCAAGTCCTCCATGAGGCCCGTCTCCTGGCAGACCTTGTACGTGTGTGTCAGGAGCTGCTCGACGTTCAGACTGGTGGAGTGCTGCCGCAGGAACGTCCAGGCCTCCACCATGTACCTGAAACAGTGTCCACAAGGCCTAGTGTTAGAAAAGCTGTTGGAGGCATTCAAAATGAGTGATCGACCTACAGAATCGCAATGACACTCTGTGTGATCCAGAAGTACTCTGAGCTTTTCTTAAACACGCATCATGGCATCATGACGTTTGCTGATCTCAATGAGCAGAGTTTGTGTGAGGCAGTTCTGGATCATTAGTGGAGTGTGCGACAGGAAAGCACAGAGCATACACGGGAGTGAGAAGACACAAACGAACGTTTGTGGTGTGGTGTGGCGGAGAAAGCCAGGCCCTTACGTATGCACGCCCAGTGGGAGAGCAGTGTAAGGGGCAGTGAGCAAAGACCTACACAAGCAACATTGTGTTTATGGGATGGCGACAGGCTGAGCTCAAAGAATATTCTGACTGATCTATAAGCAAGATCTGATTGGAGAACACGGGTTAAATTAGGGAGTTTTAGACACCATGTGGGGACCATGAGATGCTGTCTTCTGCGGGCAGTAAGACATCAAACAAAGCAGTGTTTCTCATGACATACTGTTAAGAAAAAAAAAAAAAGCAAGCTTCAAATTATCAACAGTGACTATAATTGTAAAAACTTAACCAAACAAAGCCTATAAATGTTTATGTGCTTATTTACTTAATTAGATAACAAAATGTCTTGAAAGACACTAAAATTGTCAGAATTTTTGGAGGGGCTGATAACTTTAGGGCTGAAGTGGAGGGTAGAATAAAAACATGGCACCTACATACGAGCATCAGGGAAATAATTTTCTTAAAAAAATCATCTTTTATCTAATTCTAAGTTAACACACAATTTTGATTTCAATGGACATCTTCATAAAAAAGCTTTAGCTATGGTTACTGAAATAGTCACAAACACTGACATAAAGACTTGTTAATAAATAACTAACACACATATAAGAAACACAGAATATGTGAACAAAATCACACCAATTAATATTCAGCATGAAAATGCATGGAAGGAAATTCTCGCAGCACCGACCTGGACTTCCTGTGGATACCAAGTTCCTCAGAGAAGAAAAGGGCTCCCTCTGCTGACAGGCCAGGCGGGGCCAGCTGTTCATTTTATTGTCTTGGGACTAGAGTATTTTAACATATTCTACAGGACTTACTAAGGTCAAGAACCCAAATAAGTAACACATTTACGGGTATCCCTAAAAATCTAAAATTGCCTTGTTCTTCACCCCATACCAGAACAGGCAGGAGAGTATGGTTGTTATAAACCTGAGTGTCTTAGGGGGTAATTTTGTTCCTACATAAGGAATATGGGAGTATTAAAAGGAGCACAACATTTTTATAGATAGAAAAATAGATAAGAAGGATAAATACTATATCACCATAAATTAAAAAGAAACCATATGAACATACGTATAGATGAAGTAGTTATGACATAATCTCACTATTTGTTGAATCTGACATAGGACAGGTATATGGAACCTTCACCATACTATTCTAGTTTTCTGTAGTGTACACTGAAATCTTCTTTTAAAATGCCTTCACCAAAATAAATTTCAGATCAATCAATACCTAAAGGATAAAACAAAAACCATAAAAGTGGTAGCAGATACCATGAGAAAACTAAAAAATAATGACATTAAAGTGAAAAAAAAGACATAAAGCCAAATGAAAATACTGATAATTCTGACTTCATGATTTTCAGCATAGTAAAATCCATTCTAAAACAAAGTAAAAAGACAAATGACAAACAAGAGGAAAAAAAAAATCTCAGGATTAGTATTTGTAACATAAAGAGCTCTAACAAGTTAGGAAGAATAATCTCAACAACACACAAAGAAACAATGGGCAGGTCACAAGAAGGAAATAGCATCTTTATGAAAAGATTATTATTATGGTGAGACGAAACCTATGACTATTACCACCTTCACCCATCAGATAAATAAACACCACCTGAACGGCACAGGTGATGGGGGCGAAGTGGCCTAACCCTCACGAGGGCCGTGTGCCGTGATCTATCAAAATGACAATTGTAAATGTCCCTTCACCCAGTAATTCCACTTTTAGAGTTTTATGTCTTACAAACTAAATCTGCACCTGAGCAAAATGTGTGATTACTCACGGCAGTGGTTAAAATGGCAACAGACTGGAAAACACCTAAATGTTCACGAAGGGGAGCTAGTTCGATAAATACAGACACATCACGAGGAACTACTACGCAATAGTCAACAGTAGGGAAGCTCTTTTTGTCCTATTATGAAATCAAATCCAAATTAAATAGAAGAAAAAAGTACACTGCAGCAAGACATAGATGTGCTGTTGTATTTTAAGTGTGTGTGTGTGTGTGTGTGTGTGTGTGTGTGGCGGGGGGGGGGTGGATGTTGAAGGGTAAATGCTGCCAGAAACAAGCCTGGAGCTGCTCCCATCACTGATGTGCTGTGATCGGACTCCTACAAAGTTTTGGGGAAGGAAAGCTCCCCAAGCAGCCTGCTATCGTGAGGGGCAAATTCTTCAGGAGAAGAGCTGAGGAGATGAAGGTCGTTGTAAGGGGGGACGTGGGGGGGGTGGGGGTGACGACTGGCTGTGTCCCAGTAGCTTGAAGCCACATGGAGGGAGGTTCATTAAATGCTAGCAAGTGCTTTTCAAAATGTGGGGGGAAGGGTTTTAAGTAGGGGTGGGAAGAAACATAGATGCATTTGCTTACATATGTACACAACTTCTTAGGCAGGATACACGAGAAATTATTTAACACTGACTGGGTACCAAGAAGCAGCATAGGAGGCTGGAAATGCACGGTGTATCCTTCTGAACCTTTCTGAAGCATGTAAATATCTTACTATTGAAAAAAAAAAAACAAAAAACAAAAAACCAAATTCCTGACCCTCCTCTGCCCACCAGTCCATGGACATTTTCCACTTTAAAGTATGATGCTGAACAAATATAACAGTAAGAGTAAGATAGATTTATTTATGACTTATCAAATATTAATCTACCAGGAGAGTATACTTGAAGGCAAAGGGCAAATGATAATGTTTTTCCCCATTTCCCCTCCAGTAGGAGATACAGCTATCTCCAACTTCAAGCAAGGCTGTTCCACTGCCAACACTAACATAAATTTTAAAAATAAGAAAGCCCCCAAATTCCCATTACTCTACTGCTTCCTATGGTAGAAAACCATGGTGGTGGGAAGAGCAATAAGAAAATTATTTCAACTGATAAAAGGCTAGACTAGTGTGCTGGCAGTAAAAGTCCTTTCATTAAGGAGTGCACAGGGGTTCTCGGTAATACAGCAGCAGAGACAGGCTGACGTACGTTCCTGTGTAAACATCAACATACTCCAAAAGTGTAACTTTCATATGCTCTAGGAAACAAAACTCCTCTGACTCACTTGGCTGCAGTGGTCTGAAACAGCCCCTGTACCGAGTCTGAACCCACATCATCTCAACAAACACCATTTTAGGTGGCCCTGTGGTTTTACTTCTGTGTGTCCTCTACAGGACACTTCAAGACTAGGTAACTGAGCCTTTACTTAAGACAAATCAGGTTTAGAAATCACGCAGTATGTTTCTGTTATCGTAAACGTTAATATATAATGTTCGCTATAGCTAAAGGAGAGGGAATGAGGATCTAGCAAACCAGAGAAATGTGTTGTGCATGAATCGAAGGACAACAGGATTGTAGAGGAAAAACCAGCAACCTTTCAAAGGTGTTTTTCCAAGGTTCCAACATCTGTTTTTTTGATGTAAGCATCAGTGATCAAGTACCACCTGTTTCAAGTCAGTAGAGTGAGCAGCTTATAGACAACTCAAAATAGTTTACATGCTGCCTGACTACCCAGTACTGGGACTCTTAATCCATTTATTAAATCTCTATCACCACTAGCATCTTTAAATTTTGTTTTGCTGTTATGTTCATTCCAGATTTATTCAGCTAGCCAAACACTTGTGGCTAATCCAAGTTATTTCATTTCAACAAGTACTTCCTAACTGATTACTTTTGAGGACACTGGCAATGTCCTACCTGTCTAGCCAACCCATTACCATACTACATAACTCCTCTTCTAGCTGAAATTTGGGAGATTCAACCTTCTCCTCTCAGAAATACATTAAAAGAACAAAGAAAGCTAAACTTCCAGAGTGCTGACGCTGAAATGGTGTTGGTTCATAAACGACAATCTGGGGTGAGAAAAGCAACCAATTTCTAAAAATTATAAAAGTGACCAACTAACAGAACTGACCAAAAAACAGTGAGTTGTATAAAAGTTACAATCTAGTAAGAAGCATTAGTTCCAAGCAATTTCCCCAACTAATTAGGTTAACAAAAAACCCAGTAAACAGACCACTGTATTTCCAATCATGACATTTAACTCGTCATAGCTGTCACATATATGACAAATAACTGCAGTAATATATATACTGCTATAATATAAATGGAAATATATCATGCTGATTAGAGAACATTAAAATATGGCATAGGGAAAAAAAGCAATGTAAAGACAGGACCTGCTCAAATCTGGTTCAAGTATTTAAGATACAAAACCTGATTTTACAACTCAATAGGATTTTATCCTTTCCCTATTATCTTTAGCTCCTTTTCAGCATACTCAAACCTCAACCGCCCACATGGGAGACTGTCCACATTGCCAATTAGCAACAGATATAATTTTCAAGTCTCAGTTTGCTTTCCCCTTTTATTCAAGGGTACTCCTTCTTCATCCTATTCTAGGATAAAAGGTTTTTTATGTTTTTCCTCACATTGACAGATAAAGAATCCTAAGAATATTATGTAATGCAACCAAAGCAAAATATTATATATTGCTGTTTCATCAATTGCACTTTATTTAACATATACGATCAAGAATTTGATCGTATTTTCAAAACAGGTACTTACTTATTAGAAAGCAAAACGGTGAGGTGAAGGGTAACATCATCACCGCTGGACACGGTTGGCTTCATCGTCTGAATGTATCTGAGGGCTTGTTTGTGTTCACCCTGACTCATAAAGGCCTGAATAATCTTTGAATGTTGCCACGACACAGGTTTCACAGTAGCTGGGTGAAACAGGAGATCCAAGCCACTCTGCAAAAGGACACAAAAACTGCTAAATGCAAATATAATTTCCTGCACTTTGACAAAGTAACCAGCCTTTAAAGACGGGCAACACTAAAGCCACAAACAACGATTTAAACATAACCTGTAAAGATCTTCTTTAATCCATGGTATGTTTGATTTTAAATAAAAGCCTTATCAAAAGCCCCATTCTTCTGAGGCTTTGTTGGGCTATGATGTAATATCTTTCTGCCCACCAACGTCATACATCAGCGCCAAGCCCTGCCTTCTAACAGCAACACACCAAACGTGTCTCTAACAGAACAATCGCCGTATTTGCACTATTAGTAATTGTTTATTATTTATTTTCTTCTTTAGACAGGACGGGATCTGGAGTCCTGAACTGTTTCATCTTCGTATTCTTGCTGCCTACGATAGCGCTTGGTAAAGGTTAATGACTGAACTGAGTCCGTAAATTACTCCAGAAGTAGACTGTATCATATCTTTAATACCACATTTAACCCAGCTATGTACTTCTTTCTGAAATCTGTTTATGAAAGTTTACATTCTAAGTGAACAGACTTACCCCATAGTCATTATGATCTATCAGCCAAAACCCTTGAATAAGTTTCACCTGGCCCCAAGGAATGGCAAAGGCAGTGGGAAATGATTCAATGCAAGTATCTGTTTTGTTTGGGAAGGAATACATAATATCAAGCAACAAATAAATGGTCTTTAAGAAAGAGGATTAAGGACAATAACAAGAAGAAAATCTCCTACATATATCTACTTATATTAGGTAGCAACAGACTAGAGCAGCAAAGAGGCTTGAAGAGACTGCTTTTAGGATTCTATAAGCCAGAATGGATATCCAAGTATGGTAATTTTATTAAATGCAGGTCCAGCCAGTCCTACAAGCAACTTCATTCACTCTCAACAGTAAGTACCACCACAAGAGATGAACAAAAGCCTACTTTCTTCATGAAGTCAGTAGCTTATTAGCAAACTGAAGAGACAGAGCTACAGACAAAATTCCAGTTATCAGCAAAACCTAACAGCTTAAGCAAACACATCACGTATCTTATAAATTATGAATGGAACTACATAGTTTTTAAAAAGATTTTATTTATTTATTTGACACAGAGAGGAGAAGCAGACTCCCGCTGAGTAGGGAGCCTGATGCAGGACTCTATCCCAGGACCCCGGGATCATGACCTGAGCCAAAGGCAGATGCTTAATCGACTAAGCCACCCAGCTCCCTGGAACTACATTTTTAAATTAAAAAACTGACCATCAGTACAAAAATATTATTGCAAATACCACTGGGTCAGACCCGATGCCTAAGGTAATACTAAACTAACTTACCATGTATTCGTATTGAACACATAAGTTAACCTCATTAAGAAAGACCATCTGACGCTTGGGTGGCTCCGTGGGTTAAACATCTGCCTTTAGCTCAGATCATGATCTCAGGGTCCTGGGATCGAGTCCCATGTCGGGCTCCCTGCTCAGTGGGGAGCCTGCTTTTCCCTCTGCCTGCCACTTTCCCTGCTTGTGCTCACTCTGACAAATCAATAAATAAAATCGTAAAAAAAAAAAAAGAAAAGAAAAAGAAAGACCATTTGGCCAATGTTTCAGAACTGCTGTTGGTAACTCTGATGATGTCCTGTACACACACAAGAATCTGATGAGAGCTGTGGATCCTATCCCTAGAAAATTAAACCTAAAACTAAATTCTGCATAGTTTCAGGTTTGCCATAGACCATCTGAACCCAACCAACAGACCCTAGGTTAACCTTCCTTTAAAAAAACTGCAAATGTGCAACTGAGATTAGATTAATTAGTGCGAGGTTCCTATTACTCTCAAATTTTATGATGTCGGTAATACATGAATTATTTGAGTGTTTTAAAGGATACAACAGCATGTTTGCTTGTTTCAGTGACGTCGTCCAGTAGGTATATGTCAAGCAATGCCTGTAAAAGGGATAAAAAATTCAGTGTGTTTTATATGTTCGTTCATTCACGCTCCCCATTTTCCCCAAGCCTGTGCCGGGTGGGAACAATACCGCTAACCATGTCCCCACTGCCCCTGGCAACCCTGCAGGGTCTTCATGGGGGAGCGTGTGGTCACGAACATACATGCAGACTAGACGGAGGGTATTTTCCCGTGCCTCCTTCATCGCGCTTCCACAACCTCTCAACGCCATCTCCTAACTGAGACACCATTTCGTCAATCATCAAGCAATCAGGGCTCCACTTCCCTCTGCAGAAAGGGTGACATTCGGGATTATTCATTATTCGTGTTAATTCCAAACTCTTACTGATCTCCACAATCCAAAGGAGAAGAGAGTTGAGAATAGGACCCCAGTTAGCATCATGTGAAGTCCAGTCACCAATAAGAATTAGATGAACCCTGCAGAGGCCTCAGGCTTGGTCATCAGCAAGCCCATGCGCGCAGGTCAGGTCCCCAGGGAGAGCATGGTCCAGCTGCCAGATTCCTGAGGCGACACTCAGTTTTACCTTCTGGAGCAAAAGCCCAAGAGCGTGGCAGCCAGTCGGGTATAAATATGCTACAGTGCAAAGTCAAAGAGCTATGATTTCCCTTTCACCACCTAAGTCTTCTGACCCAGTGATTCCTTCAAGAACGTATCACCGAGCGCCTACACGGTGGTCAGCAGATACTGTCCCTGCCTCCTCATCTACTAACCACCAGGCGGCGGCAGTTCCTACTTCCTGAGTCAGGTACCGCATCCACTGCTCCGTCTTTATTTATATGGACTGCGTAACTTATGTGACAAGCAGGACTAGAAAGCTTAGCAAACCCATTCAGGGACACACACTTAGGAAATAACAGATCTATAATTTTAAATTATGCCTGATAGGGCGCCTGGGTGGCTCCACCCAGGAAGCGTCCAACTCTTGATTTTGGCTAGGGTCATGATCTGAGGGTCGTGAGATGGAGCCCTGCGTCGGGCTCCGCACTCAGCAGAGAGTCTGCTTCAGAGTCTCTCTCTCCTCCTCCCTCTGCTTGCATGCATACTCTCTCTCAAATAAATAAAATCTTTAAAAAATAAATAATGCCTAATAAATCTCCCAAGTCTGTGCTCAGTCTCTGAGATTACTTCTTCTAAAGCACTGGACCCCAAACTTGCCACACACCAAATTATAGCCAGCACAGCCTTTTAAGTACTGATTTCTGGGGGATTCTTACAACATGCCTGACGTCCACGCTCGTGAACCACTACTGTCAATGCTGCACGCTGTTCTACAAGCATCAATTCCCACCTGAGGAAGATGACTAATCACTGCTCTTTCTTCTATTATCTCTGCTTCTTTATTTCAAAGGAACCAATGAGGTTAACATTCGTGTATTTTATTTATTTATTTTAAAAAGGAGACATAGAGGAATTAAGACAAAGAAAACAAGAAAACAGTGGTTGAAGGGCCTGAAATGCAACTGTTAATGGAAAGAACGTAAAAAGCCTAACTGGTGGTATGCTTCATGGTTTTCTAATGAATTGGAGCTTTTAGTCCTTTTCTGAATAAGAATCCTCAGGAAAAATATGTGCTTAAGTGACAGAATCTCCTCTAATAAATCAACTGTGGTAACTACTCTTAATTAGGAAATACTGAGTAGCCACACTCAACTTATCAAATAAAGGTGTAACCATTAGGTCAAGGCAAACAGACAAACGTTACAACTAAAATAATAATGCTGTTAACAGATTCTGTCACTTAAGAATTCCACGCATTTCATCTTTCTGTAGCATGATGAATTCTGAGAAAGCGATGACTTCTTAAAAAAGTAACTTCTAAGAGGTTTTGGAAGGTTCTGTAAGGTACCTTGCCAGACGCTCACACTTCTGTCGACGACTGGTATAGTAGTTCTGAATTACAGGGTAGTTGTAGTACAACCTGGACAACTGCACAGCATCATCTAGAATTTTTTAAGAGTCGGGAAAAAAGTCAGTAATATTTCTGAAATATCTCAACAATACCTAAGGTCACCCACATTAATATTTTACTATAATTGCATGATGTTGTTTAGTCTGCAGGCTTCCTAAATTTAATTATTTACTTTTATTAATTTATTTTAGATTATTTATTAATAGATATACAAACGATATACAAACGAGAAAACTTTATTAATAGATATACAAACGAGAAAACAGAGTCTCTCACAACAGTCGGTAAAAACAAGGATGCTGGCTTAAAACTCTGGAAAAGCTATTCCAGAAATGATTCTACCCCCTTAATCCTTAGTCACTTCCTTAATTTCAAATGATAATTAAAAAGCAAGCAGTATTCACTATTTAAGTAAAAATCAAAGAGAATAATGAAAAAGTAAGGTTAACGGCAATTAGCAAAGGGACAGAAGTGCTTCTCAATAGAATGTAACATGTGCCCTGGAAATGCAAGAAGTTAGAGGCCTTAGAAGTGTTCTACATAAGCAGAGCAAAAGTCAAATTCCCTAATTCTTGGTATTGGCACAAATTATTAGATGAAAAGAGGTATTCCAACTGATGGCAAATAATCTTGGTTAATAAGCATATTAAAAGAACTCTTAAGGAGAAAAAGATCGGCAAACTAGATTATAAAACCCACAGTTGAATGGATCTAATTTATAGCTGATGGTATCATTGAACCCTTTTTCAGAACCATGTTTTGTTAAATATTCTTTCCTTTTATGTCATTCGGCCCAATATGCATGTATGGAACACCTGTGCATCGGGTGTGGAGCAGGAAACTAGAGATACAACGTGAGAAAGAATGTAAGACTAGAAGAAAATGTAAGAGGGATGGTGGAAGAAAGGAAATCCGAAAATGAGAAACCCCAAATGACAGAGATTTGAGAATGTTTCCACTAATATCTACAGATTAAGTAAATGTTTTACCTACGCCCTCCGGTAAAAGCCCAGAATGACAGAACCAAAGCACCACTTGTGTGTACTGGCAGATGAGCCGGGTAACCAGGCACTTTTTGTGCAAGTCCATGAGGCCTGTGAGGATGAAACACCAGTTGTGTAACATTCAATTTATTAACCACACATGAAAAATCAAGACCCTGGACAGTTCCCAAAATCGAATTATTTGGCGACTTTTAACAGCATTATGTGTATTTTTAAACACACTTAGCCTGAACAAATAACCTCCAAAATGCTAAAGTAACTCACTAAGTAGGTATTTTAGGTAAATATGCTTCCACCTAAGCTACATTTCCATTTAGCTAGTTTCAGAAGTCAAATGTAGACATTAACACAAACTAGCACGATAATATATCAATATAGGTTGTTCAAACCGGGCCTTTAAGTGAAACTGCCTCTTTTGTTTAAATGGCAAAACAGAGACAAACACTTACAATGACTTCTGTGAATAAAAACTTACATAAACTTTCAGAATGTGAAACTCCACTGGAAGTACGTATACTACGTTCACTGGCAGTTTAACCCGCAAATTTCCCAAGCTTGCTTCAGCATGGGCTCATGGCGTATCTAATAACATTCTCTAGTTTCCATTTAAAAAGTTAAAATTAAAAAGGCCTCTCTGCATAGTGATGCATCTAAGACATGGAAGTTTATTGTTTCTCGAAGTAAAATTTAAATAAAAGCTCATTCCTATCACATAAAGAGCACACCTCTCTCCGTGATCTCTTGGGCCTCTGTGGTAAAACAGTTTAAGACGGAATTAAGGTTGCTGAGGAGCAAGTAGCACTGCTGGAGCGCCTGGATGGTCTGCGGGTCGGCGAAACGACACGAGCCATCAAATAACGGTGTACCTTTCCGGGAGGAAATACTAGGTTAGTTCTGACACAATAAATCTGAATTAGTTAAAATCATAAATGCAAAATTTCTCAAACTCTTATTAACTACAGAATCAGACTCTACATTATGAGATTTACAAAAACACGGTAGAAATGGCAAATAACCTCAAGAAACCAAGAAGGGACAAATACAAATCCCTATCCTAGTTTTTTAAGATGCAGAACGAGGTAAACAATGTGAGCAGAGGAAGGGAATATGGAGTCCACTTCAGGCTGACTAGAAATGAGGTCTATTCATTAAATGCTTCTCCCTCAAATAAAAATCTTTCATACCAGATCTTTTATGTGCCATGTTGTCTTGTCATGATTTTATAAGAGCACTTTTTCCACCCCCAGCCTTCAAAGTGAGACATTAAAAATTAAGACCCAGATAAAGACTTATGATAATAAAACTGCATGCTTGTTACAATTCATTGTAGACTTGGTTGTCCTTTCATTTAAATTCAACAATGAGTTTACAAATTCATTTTTCCGGAAAAAATGGGTATTTTAGTTGCTACTGGTTACATCTTTTGGGTAAGATTTAATCACATTAATATTTAATGGGTAATTGGAAACCAGAAAACATAATTAGAAATCCTTCCTCAACCAAATGGATTTGTTTTACTTCCAATACATTTAAAATACTATGCTTTGAATTTTAATTACATTTAGGTTTTTTAAAAGAAACTCCATTAACCAGTAACGAAGCTCAAGGCAGCAAGAGTGGCTGAGTTACCAGGTCCAAACCTGAAGTACCACATTATGGCTCAAAGTATAACAAAGGCATACAATTTATGAACTGATCTGAGTATTTTTCTTTTCTTACATGAATTACATTACCAGTCCTGAAAATATTTTCCACTCAAAAAAATACATTTTTTTTGCCCTGACTCTGAATTACCAGGTGTTTGTTTCTCACTTCAACTGTATTAAGTGATTAAATATTTTAAATTATTTCATGTTTATAAGTTTCGTAAGTATGGCCTAAAACTACCATAGAACCCTATGTCTATAGTAGTAGATTCTCTACTAAGAATAACTTATTTAAAAAGTCCACTTATTCATTCATCATTGACACAATGATAGAAATTACAAAAACATATACTTCTAAATAAACAAATTATACTTTCACGTACAGAGCAATCACGTATTATACCCCGATTATTTTTGCACATAATGGGTTTTTGATATTTATAGGACACCTCAAGACTCAAAGTGGACAACAGATGAATAAGTAAGACTGTCAAGAAGAAAAATGACTTTGAATGACTGATAATGACATCTGCTAGTAGAAGAAAGAGGTGAATGAGTTTTTGCCCTCCTCTTCAGCTTTTTTATACTCATAAATATTTTAAATAGAAAATGAGCAAGTAGGCGAGCTTCTGAGGTCAACTGCCATACTCTCCTGACACCATCATCAGCAAACTTCATAAATTAATCTCTTAAGATCAAAGATAAGGTATAGCTCTGAAACTTGGTACTGTAGACATATTAACATGTTGCCCGTTTAACAATCTACTGCAAAATCTCGCTCAAAAAATAATTCTGTTAGAGCGCCTGACAGGCTCAGTGGTGGAGCAGGTGACTCTTAATCTTGAGGTTATAAGTTTGAGCCCCACGCCAGGTGTAGCCATCACTTAAATAAAATCTTTAAAAACAAAAATAATACAATTTTGCCACCCCAATATTAAAAGAAATGGTTTTCTTCTGAGACTTCTTTAAAGAGTTTACATTACAAGTTCAGGGGCACCTGGGTGGCTCAGTCGGTTAAGCGTCTGCCTTCAGCTCAGGTCATGATCTCAGGTCATGATCGAGCCCCGCAACGGGCTCCCCGCTGGGAGCCTGCTTCTCCCTCTACCTCTGCTGCTCCTCCCTAAGGCTCATCCTCTCTCGCTCTCTCAAATAAATAAATCTTAAAAAAAAAAGTTTACAACTTCAAAATGATTAAAATTGTCATGTACTTAAAACCTAGACCAAGGTTAATTTTTTAATACAATACTTACACAGTCTGTCAAATTCCTCTTTTGTAAAAACCACTTTATTCCATGTCCATTCAAGAACAAAGCGCAGATTAGCCGCAGAATTTGGTTGTTCTTATTTGTAAATATCAATGAAAAAAAAAAAAGAATTCTCAATTACAAACAAAAAATTAGTAACTTCAGTGGGGAACCCTGACAGAGACTACGCTGATCAAGTGAGCAATGTGAACATCAACACAACAGAAACAAACTGGTACGAAAACACAGCAAGGAGCACATCATTTTATGTAGCACTGCTGTGAAAAATGTAAAATGTGATCATGAGGAAAGGTTAACACACACACATTGAAAGGCTGTCTGCAAAATGATAGGCTTAAATCTTTAAAAACGCCAATTTCTTGAAAGATAAAAGCTTAGGAATTACATGAGATTAAGAGAGATTAAAGGGACATAAAAACTAAACACAAAGTATATTCTGGATTACACCCTGGATTCCCTATCCCTATAAATGCTACCAAGGACATTATTGGCATGATCAGTAAGATTCCAGTAAGGTCTGAGATCAGATAATAGCATATTCAATGTTTTTCTGATTTTTCTAAGTACACAGTGGTTTTGTAATGACTGTTCTTGGAAAGAATACTGATAATACAAGTACAGAAACGTTGATGTCCTCAACTTATTGTCAAATGACTCAACAAAAATAATGTGGGTGTGTGTGTTTTTAAAGAGGGGTATACACAACAGCTGGGATGAATCCCAAAGAATTTTGCCCAAGAGTCGATCCCAAAGGTTACATACTATATCATTTCATTTTGGAACATTTTTGCAATGACAAAATTACAGAAGTAGAGAATAGACTGGTGGCTCCCGGGGGTTAGAGGTGGGAGGAGGTAGGTGTGGCTATAAAAAAGGACAACATGGGGATCCTGACTGAGCTACTACTGTCTGGCAGGGGGGAAGGTGGTGATAAAAGGGTACACAGGATCTCTCTAAATAATGTCTTAAAATAGCAATGTGAACCTATAATTATCTCAAAATAAGGTTTAACTAAAACCCCAAATGAATTAATCATTTAAACAATTTAAAATACAAAAGTAATTTTTTATTCATTAAAAACTACAATCTTACCTTCTTTTGTCCACTTTTTGATACATCCAGTCAAAAGTCCCAGGCAACTTGTGTGGATCGCTGCTGACAATATAGCTTCTAACTGTTCTTCCTGAACCAGGCATTAAAAAAAGAAGGAAAAAGAGTAAGAAGTGAAGATAAAGGATATCTGATCACAGACTCAGAGACAGCAAATTCTATAAGAATTCAAACATTTAGGGGCACCTGGGTGGTTCATTCGGTTAAGCATCCAACTGCTGATTCTGACTCAGGTCATGATCTCAGGGTCCTGGAATCGAGCCCCACAAGGGGCTCTGTGCTCAGCAGGGAGTCTGCTTGAGGATTCTCTCTCCCTATGCCCCTCCCCCCACATGCACTCTAAAATAAACAAATCTTAAAAGAAAGAATACAAACACTTCAAGGGTTAGAAATAAAACATTTCAGGTGTGCCTGGACGGCTTAGTCGTTGGGCGTCTGCCTTCAGTTCAGGCCATGATCCCAGTCCTGGGATCAAGCCCCATGTTGGGCTCCCTGCTCAGCGGGAAGCCTGCTTCTCCCTCTCCCACTACCCCTGCTTGTGTTCCCTCTCTCACGCTCTCTGTCAAAGAAATAAATAAAAAATCTTAAAAAAAAAAATTCATAGCTCACTAGGTGGCTATAAACACAAACACAGTAACAAGCATTGGTGGTGACATGAAGTAACTGGAATCCTTATACACTGATGGTGGGAATGTAAAATGGTAAAGCCACTTTGGGAAACTTAAATACGGAGTTACCGCATGACCCAGCCAACTCCACACCCAAAAGAAATGAAAACACATGCCCACACCAAAACTCTACATGGAACAACATTATTCATAATAGACCCAAACTGGAAACAAGCCCATCAACGAAAGAATGGATAAATGAACTGTGGTACGCTCCTTATACAGAAATTACGTGACACAGACATTAAACGGGACAAGGGACTGATGTATGCTACCACATAAATAAACTGTGGATTCATATAAGGAACAAGGAAGTCTATGAAGACTGAAAGCAGAGGAGTGGTTATCAAAAGCCAGGGCGTGAGGGGGAGAATATGGGTTTTTTGTGGGGGTGATAAAAATGTTCTCAAATTGAATGTGGGGATAGGTGCACAATTCCATGGATTTATTAAAAACCACTGAATTAGACACTGTAAGCAGGTGGCTGTAAGATATAGCCGTGTCTTAGTATGTCTGTTACTTAAAATCATTATAAATCACACTGAATATCAAAGAAATCTATGAATGGCATAGAAATAGATCAGATTAATGGGAAGAAATAAAAATCCAGAAACAGAACCCAGTACACACAAAGGAAATCAAATGAATGTGGTGTATCTCAGTAGCATGAGCAAAGGATATTCTGCGTTCTATTTTATAAGTGGTGTAGCACAGCTGGACTCATCATCATCCGGGAGAAAGAAAATCAACCTTTACCTGATGTGATACACAAAGATGAACTGAACCCTTAAATGTTAAAGAAACATTTAAGTGTTAGACTTATTAAGCCAGAGCTATAAAATACATCTGACTACAAAAATACTAATTTGTATGTAGCAAAAGATACCATAAAACAAATCAAGAGGAAAACAGTAGGGGGAGGATCTAGAAGATTTACGACAAAAAGGATAAATATGTATCATAAAGAATTTCCATAGATAACCCAGTAAAAAAAGGGTAAACCCTATAAATATGTAATTAACAGAATACTGACCAGTCAATAAAAATATGAAATTGCATCTGTATCATCCTTTTCATGTATATGAAGAAGGGATATATAAAGAAATGCATGAAAGAAAAGTATAAAGTCCATGTACCACGTATACAAACAAATAATTAACAAAGTGGACATTGACAACACCCCACCCAGGTTTAGACTGAGAATATTTGGCAGTAACCTGGAAGCTGTGTCTGCTCTGACCTGACCAAAAGCAAATCCCACCCTCCCCTCCCATCTCCCATGGCAACCACGACCCTCTCCTGCCTTCTGAAGTCATCACTTTCTTGCTTTCTTTTTGCTTTAACTCTACATGTGCATCACTAAAGAATACAGTTTAACTTGGCCTGTTCTAGGAATGGAGTTTAAAAAATAAAAAGAAAGGTACATGAAGAATGGTTAACAAAATGCCAATACTTATATGCCTCCAAACACTTTAGCCAATTTTCTAAATCCAAATTATTCATGTATTATTGATGTAATTGGAAAAAAACCTAAACGGGTTGGAATACCAGGTTTAATCACAGAAAACACTAAATGCTGTTTTATTCACGTGGCTGAATTACAGGTAATTTTTTCTTGTTTCACATTTTTAAGATATTATTGCTTTAAATAAATTTGACAGTATGTAATCAGAAAACAATAATCTGTACTAAATTCCTTAAAGTGAGAAAGTTAAATGGAGCACTTGGAGCACCCAAGGCCCTGAGGACAAGGATGAGCAATGAGTTCTCTGCCATCAGAAGTTGAAGCACCAGGCGGGAAAGGCAGTTCCAGTCCCTGACGGGAGGATGGGCAGGGCCACTAGGGCCAAAGTTTCCTAAGGTCTTTCAATGAACCCAATCAAGAGCTGCAGAAAGCCATCTTGAATTTGGTGCTTTTTCTCCTTGTCTTGTTGAGGGCAGGGGAATGGACACCACAAAACAGACAAAAGACTGATCAAAGGTGTCCTTTGAATATGTATATGGTTGGAAATCAACAGCCCATAGTTAGATGATGCTGTTTTATCAAACCCTCAACAGTATTCTTGGGCCATTAGACAGAAAGAATAGATCTCTTCTACACAACCTATTAGCAATTCTTCCATAACTCTCACAAGGTAGATGGGTTAAAAAGACCATATTACTCACAATGAACAAAAGAAACCTTATCATTAACTGCTTTTAACCTTTTCTGAACAAAAGAAAATTGTTACCTGTGGATAAAGATGGAACATCAATGCACAGCCATTTACTTCCTGCATCTGGATCATCACCAGACCCCAGTGAATAATCGTAAAGAGCAGAGATAGGTATCAATCAGCAAGGGCAAAGAAAAGAGAAGGCATCATGGGGTAAGACAGCTCAACAAAATCCGTGAACAGCAGTCATGAGGAAAGGTGACAGACCCAGCAGTGTGAGGGAAACCACGTCCTTAGGTCCTCACAGAGGGGAGCTACAGATGAGAATGGAATCGGGTTAGCTCTCTGAGCCCTCAGGCTAAGTCCTTGGAGAAACCAGGTACAGAGGAAAGTGGGGGGCAAGAGTGGTCAGACCCAGGGCTGAAAACAGGCAACTGGTGGACACTTAGTCTATGGAACAGCCAGTCACTGATCCCACAGCAAAGAACCATGGATGCCTGCCTCACAGATCTTTGGAAAAATGGGATGGCCCCAACCAAAGTATGGGCTTTCTCCACTGTAATGGTGCACGTCCCATCTACTATCCCCAAGAAAAGGATGCCTCTACATGAACTATACCTACGCAAAAGAGAGTGTATCATCTGTTACTCACCCACTTTACATATGAACAGATGACCAAGGGCCACCAAACACGTAAGGAGAGCCACCGGCATCAAAGAGACTAAAGGAAGAAAACCAACTGCAGAGGAAACAGAGCTAACGCAGAGAACCAAGTAAGACTGTGAACACACACGGACAGGAGCTGGTTCATCCATAAAAGAGAATACTATGAACAAAAGACTGAGCAAAGAAGAAGTACTCCAAAAATTTTAAATGAGGGTCAAATCTTTAAAAAGCTAATAGGAAGACAGGGAGATGATGAAGAAATCTCCCCAAAAATAGAACCAGAGGTAAAGGTGACAAAACACTGGGCAACGAAGGTAATCTAACAGAAGGTCACACCCTTCATCTAAAGAGGCTCCACAAAGAGCAAAAACAAACTGAGAAGAAAAAAATTAAGCTTGTGTGAGATGGGCAAGGTTTTGTTTTGTTTTTTATTTATTTATTTATTTTAAAGATTTTATTTGGGAAAGAGAATGAGAGAGAGAGAGCCTGAGAGGGGGGAGGGTCAGAGGGAGAAGCAGACTCCCTGCTGAGCAGGGAGCCTGATGTGGGACTCGATCCCAGGACTCCAGGATCATGACCTGAGCCGAAGGCAGTCGCTTAACCAAATGAGCCACCCAGGCGCCCTTGTTTTGTTTTTTAAAGGTCACTTGGAAACTCCAGGAAAAAACAAGCTACATAATAAGAACATTAACATTGATCACGACATGACCATGTGGTAAACACAGATACAAAAATATAAAAGGAGGGGGAATGAGGAGAGGAAATCTCCCAACGATAACAGAATCAAATATTTCTCTTCACTTCATGAAATTAAGTATTAAAATCCAACCATAAGTGTTAAACCACAGTGGCAATATTTATATTCCTTCAGATGTTTAAAAGGCTCTTTTTCCAGCAATTCATTATGTTTCACAACTGTAATTTTTAAATAACTTTATCCAAACACTACCTGGGGAGAGTTAACATTTTCTCTTTCTCCATGGGAAATGGAGCTTACTTCATTTAGCATGTTTTACTAACAAATAATGAGTTAAAATAAAGGTGAATTATGAGCTGTCCCCAGGCAACACTGTTTACTGCTAGAATGTGTCCTGGCAGGTAAACTGTACTGGGACCAGGAAAACTGTGAATGGATTATAAACCTCCACTCGGAAGTTAAGGTTCTGGCTTCCACGAGTGAGTCTGACCTCAAGAACCAACGGCCCTGTTTTGCAGGAATCTCGAATCTTCTCACACGCTCTCAGAAGATACTGGTTTCTATAAAACACTGCATCAGAATCACAGCAAGGGCTTTTTTTAAAGATTTAGTGAGAGAGTTAAGAGTGTGAGCACAAGCAGGCAGAGGGGCTGAGGGAGAGGGAGAAGGAGACTCCCCGCTGAGCAGGGAGCCCCATGCAGGGCTCGATCCCAGGACCCCGGGATCATGACCCAAGCCGAAATGAAGAGTCAGATACTTAACCGACTGTGCCACCCAGGCGCCCCCCACATCAAGGGCTTATTAAAACACTGAGTGCTGGGCTCCACTCCCTAGAATTTCTGATTAAACAGCGCTATGATAGAAACCATGAACAAGTTCCCAGTGACGCTCATGCCAGTGATCACATGCTTTTGTTCTAGACCATGAGATCTACCTAAGTCAAGATGATTTCCACTCACAGAGGTCTCATTTTCTTGCACCCATGCAGTTCCCACAGGGGCTGGAAAATGGCCCCAGGCCTGTTATAACAGCTTCTACTCATGACATGCCATGATGGGCCTCCTGCCCTATATCCTTCTATACAGCTAAGTGAACCTGGTGCCAAGTTATGGCCTACTAAGTCCTGGGAGTTTGTATTTTAAGCCAAACCCAAGACCATAACTAGTGATCATGCAGAGTGCATCTACTGAATCTACTTTTGCAGAAATTATCTAGTAGACTTTTATTATAATAGAAAGCTAAGAAAACAGTTCAAAAGAAACAACAGCGTTAGAAATCATCTCACCTGACTTAAACTGGAAGGGTGAGTATCAGTAAGTCTCGGTGACAGAAGGCCAGCCATAAGACATCTATTATAGCCATCAGGTATGAATTCACTGAGGGATGCTCCTGATTTCTTTAAAAACCTCAAAGTCTGTAAAGATCGATGAATAAATATCAATCAAGACACAATTTCAAATAACCAAATTTAAGAATAATAAACTTATCACCCTACTTTATACTTAATATTTTGAGAATAAAGCTAAAAGACACGGAATAGAAATTGTAAGACTCCATTTTTACACTTCTTGCAAGGAAAAGGGTTTATAGGTTCTTGAGCTAAACCAATGCTTGCTAGTTACAAATAATATTACTGATAAGGGTACTTTGGGTGGCTTTTTGTTTTTATGACGGGTAACCCTGTTACCTTCTCCAAAGCTGACAGAGCTGGTGACAGATCTTAATGTACATACACACACACACACACACACACACACACACCCCTGCCGTTTATCCCTTCTGATCTAATGTAAGAGAGATCTAATATGAATATAAATATGGCATTCAGGCACATCTAGCCGATTATCAATTTTGAAATCTGCCATTTTGTGTTTTCCTGGGAAAGTCTTTTTCAACATATAGTCATCCCCACTTGTGCCAGGCACTGTGCTAGGCACCTTCTTTGTGTTACTTCACTTATTCATAAGCTTCCTGAGAAGAAAGAGGAGAATTAAGAGTACGGATACAAAGGGATATGGTGAAGGCACTGACCTACTTCCACTCTTTTCCTTAACGTTCAAGTAGCTAACATCTACACAACCCCAATACTTCTTCTGGCAGGCTGCCATCAGTAACTGATGCTACTAACTGCTCATATCACAAACCTAGCAGAAGCTACCATTTAAGCTGAAACAACAGTTTATATAATTAACACTAAAGAAAGTTTAAATCCATGATCTGACTTCAGTTCAATAAGGCACACTCTGTCCACATTGTTAGTTACCTACCTCCTTTTGAAAGCCATTACAAGTTATATGAACAATTCCTGAGTTTAACAAACAAGTGGCATCTAAAAAAAAGATGTAAAAAAAAAATGTGCTTACATATTATACTGTAGATGGCATTAACACACCAAAATTTATCCTAACAAGAGATTGCTAGGCAAGATATCAAAATTATTACATATAATAAATTTTAAAATAATTTTTCCAGGTATTTCCATCCTGACAAGATACCAAACTTCAACATAAATAATAGTTACCTTTTCTAGCAAATTCATAATAGTGATAATATCTTTATAAAATACCTCAGTATTAAATTTCTCATGTACATATCAAATTAATTTCCTAAGTTACCCATATATTAACAGTAATGAGACATGAACAGGTAACTATATATACATGTATACTACACACTATATACATACCACACATATACTATACAAATATATATTACACACATGCATACATACTCGTGCATGTTATTTTTCTCAAAAGCTAATGTTAAGGAAATACATACCAAAATTGTAAATATTTGCATTAAAAAACTGCTCAGGAGGTGGATATGAAGGAGGAATTCCTCGACTTAAGCTTCTCTCATTTACTAGTATATCCAAGATGTAATGTGGGTAAGTCTTGTTCACAAGAGAATCCAGTGACCACAATGCAAAATAAGAGCAATTATGCAGATATTCTCCTGATCTAAAAGAAAATGTTACAAAATCATTAAATGACTGAGCTGCTACACATACAAACACGAAAAAGAAGAGAGGGCGAAATCATACCTTAACGAATCTGGCATCTGTGCATGATACCAACGATTTATGTCAAAAAGCCCCAAATACATAGAAGGCTTTCCTTGTCCATATATATTCACCTGCCAGGTAAAGACTGAAACACTAGTGTCAGGAGACAGAGCTAAAAGAAAAGAATATCATTTTTATAAATTGAATAAATAATCACAAAGTAAAACTAGCCCAAATAAAATTTTAGCAACATTTTGACATAAATTAAGAAGTTTTAATCATATTTGATATTTCAAAGTACAGTTCTATCGCTCATTCTATAAGAAGGGTTTCATTCTGTAAGAAGGGTTTCATTCACTTATATCTTTACTATTTCTCCATTTCAAGATTTTATTAAAAAGTACTCATCAGAAAAGTTATATCCTGGTTTGTTTTCACTTAACACTTTGGCAACTTTGAGATGTTGGACGTAAAAGTAGAGAATTATTTGAATGCATATTCTCCCAACAAGGGAACACAGCCAGTACCAGAGAATATCAATACTGAAAACGGACACTTTGAGGCATTTAATTCTTTGGAGGAATTCTAGTTGAGAAGGGCTAATCCAGCTCTTTGGGAAAGGGGGGGAAGACAAGGACCTGGATGGTGGTCGTGGGGAATGGAAAGATAGGAACAAAGTAAGAGGCACCAATGAGAGAAAAAAGTAAACATCTGAAAAAGTAAACAATGGGAAACAAAAAAGAGGGGAGTGGGGAATGAGAAAAGATAAGCGTTTGAAGAGTTGTGTTTGGGGCATGTTTAGTTGGACGTGAAGACTGGACCACAAATACAGACGTGGAACAAGCACAGAGGACATGCCCAGGACGGAGGAGTGAACCATGAGGATGAATCCCAGTAAGAACACACACAAGCAGGGCCCTAGGGAGCATGTCCACAGCTGAACGAACCTATGCAGGTATCACATTTATTTCTCACCGCCACCCTTTGCAAAAGGTACAACTGTATTTTTCCATTCACAGATGGGGAAAGGGAGGCTCAGAAATGTGAAATAATTTGTCAAAGGTCACAACTAGTAACAGAGCAGAGATCTGAAGCCATGATGGATTCCAAATCGATGCCATTTTTCCTGTGCAAGGGTTGTTTACCAGGAAGAAGGGATGATACTAAAGGAAAGAGAAAAATTAAAGACAACCAAGGCCTGTTTGCCATAGGTCTCAAAAAATACACAGAAGGAACCATTACTCATAAACTATTCATACTAGTCAAAACTAGAGACCATTCTTGCCTGTTTAGAGAGCTGGATTAAAATACAAGGATCCCTTAATCTATTGGACTCTTGAGTTCTGCATAGCAAACTGGAGAGTGAGAATACTGACAATCTGATACAGACCTAAAGAATATTCCAATTTTTTAACTGCCAGGAGTATGAACTCTAAAAAGCAGGCTGTCAAATCTTACATCAAGATAACTATTAAAATCAAGCATTCCACATGACATATAATAAGAGTGCTTTTAAGCAACCTTCATTCATACCTTCCTCTCTGTCGCCATGATACCGATATTTCTCTATACTCTGGCATCCCAACAGTTTGGTATTACTAGTCTGTCCCCTCAAAGGAAACATGCCACCCGTGAGGTCCAGTGTGTATCTTTCTTCACAGTACTCTAACCCCTGAAACAGAAAATCTCTATCTTAATGGAATTCTAAGCCAGAAATCATTCAAAAATTAAATGTTCTCTGTATTTAAAGAGTTTTTACATGATACAAAGAAAACACAAAAAAGTTAAAGAGGAAAGAGAGCAAATCACTGAAAAGGGCTCTGAAATTTTATATAGCATAAAACACAGATAAAAGGCTAAACTTAGTCTCTTGAAAACAGTGACCAACAAACCTTCTAAAGCAGTTATCAACCACGGGAACCTTCAGGCACTTTTGGCTGGAGTGTGAACTGGACTAACCATCACTATTCTCTACAAAGATACTCCAGGCCAGCAAACCTGCTCCTCTGTTCTCAGAGAAATTCTTGCTCTAGAACAGCAGCCCATACATTTTTTTTTGTTCATCAATCTCTTTAAGAAGCTGGGGCGCCTGGGTGGTGCAGTCAGGTGAGTGTCTGACTCTTGGTTTCAGCTCAGGTCGTGGTCTCAGGGTCATGGTAAGATTTAGCCCCACAATGGGCTCCATGCTCAGCAGAGTCTGCTTGGGATCCTCTCTTCTTCTCCCTACCCCTCCCACTTGTGCATGCCTGCTCTCGCTCTCTCAAATAAATAAATCTTTAGTGTGGAAAAAAAAGAAAAGAATCTAAGAAAGCTATTAAACTCCCCCAGAAAAATGCATAATCATAAAAATGTCACACATAATTCACAGACTTCATGGATTCTTTAAAGCCCATCCACATAACTTCAAACACTAGGTTAAGAAAGATTGTTCTACAGAAAGGAATGTAGGGGCTGACCACGTAGCTATTAGCAGCACACCACCTTTTCTTCAAATTCAGCTGGAGAAACAGTCATCTGAAAGGCTAATGCATTCATCCTCTTTTGTAAGTGGCAAGACCATTTTTTTAATTAAAAAAAAATGTGTATTTTTTTAAGATTTTTATTTTTAAGTGGGGCGCCTGGTTGGCTCAGCCAGTTGAGCATCTGACTCTTGATTTTGGCTCAGGTCATGATCTCAGGGTTGTGAGATCAAAAGCCCCACATCAGGCTCCGTGCTGAACGTGGAGCCTGCTTAAGATCCTCTCTCCCTCTCCCTGCCACCTACCCCACTTGCACTTTTTCAAAAAAAACAAAACAAAACAAAAAACATTTTTAAGTAATCTCTACACCCAACGTGAGGCTCAAACTCACAACCCCGAGATCAAGGGTTGCATGCTCCACTGACTGAGCCAGTCGGGTGCCCCAAGACTGTTTATAAAGTCACCCCATGGCTTACTGCTTGATATATTAGAGCAACAAAATGCGGCATATTTTCCTGTGTACCAATTAGGTCACAAGATGAGTTGTGTCCAATCCCCTCATTTTAGATGAAAATGATACGTGGGGAAGTTAAGAAGGCTATGTTGGTAAAACTGCTAGTATTCTGATCCCTAATCTAACACTTTTTTCATTACATTGTGATACAGTATTAACTTGAATAGAAGAATAACTTTTCAATATGTTAATATCTTAAAGACTAAAAAAGGCAAAACAATGATAAAATGGTCATAATGAACCCATATTCCCAGTACCATTTACCTCATACAAGACTTGTCCTGATGCCAAACACTTTCTATCACCAAAGGCCAGCTGAAGTAGATGTAAACTCAACACATCCCCTTCACTGAAAGAAACAGAAACGAGCTGAGAAGAAACACTCAAGATCCTACTAATATATCAAGCAGCTCTTTCTGTCTAGTATACAATACTGAGTGCACAGGACAAAACTAAGGTCAACATGAAGAACTTACTGTGATTTAGTTTTCACAAAATGCAGTCCTTTGAAACAATAACTGATTTTTATTTTTAACAGATTCTAATTAACTTAAGCTGATGTTATTTGGACACTTTAGGTGACCCCTTATGTGGCAGAGACTACAGCGGTGTACCCAACACTGCTTCTCCCCGTCTTTAACAGGTGTGCTCTGAGCTGGGTGCAGGAGGCCCACGTTCTGGCCAACAAGATGTATACAGAATTATCCCATGGCAACTACAGAAAACTGTCCTTAGGGGACTGCACGTCCTTTGTTCCTTCTTCCACCATCTCGTTATGCTTCTACCTAAAATGAAGATCTTGCTGCCCGGGACCACAGGATGAGGGCTATACAGTATGAATATAAAGCAAAGATCCCAAATCAACTCCTCACTGCTCAAGGACAGCGTGCAGTAAGTATTAAGAGCACAGATTTCCATATTGTCTAAATGTGAATTCTTATTCTTTCTGGCTGATCTTAGAACACATATTCTACTTGGCCTCCAGGATACCACATGATCTTCATGTTCCTCACACTACACTATCCATAGTCCTCTGCTGGCTGTTCTACCCTCTGCTTCTCCACCATCAATTATCTCCACGTGCAGAAGGATTCCCAGCTCTCTTCTCTACTGTTCTCACTCTGGGCTAGTGGTTCCCCATCTTGGTTGCTTATTATTACAATCATCAAAGAAGCTTTGACAAAATACTAATGCTCAGACCCTCCCATCAGAAACTAATTTAGACCAGACCAAATTCATATACTTACCTTATCCTGGCCTCCATGGCCCTATATAAACTAGTTCTACTCTTCTGACCTCATCTATGACCAGTCTGCATTCTACCCTTTACCGCTCTTCTTCCTTTTCCTTGAAACATTTTTCTAAGGCCTTTGCATTCTTTCCCCCAGATCTCCCCCATGGCTCTCCTACCTACCTGCCCCAACTGACTTCGTTCAAATCTCCCCAACCACACTATCTAAAAGAGCAGTTCCCTATACCACACATTCCATATCTCCTCTCCCAGCTTTTTCTGTATTTAACATCACTAACTGAAATTATATGAAATACATGCACTAGTATATTTATGAAATATACTCGCTGAAATAGAACATCTAGAAGAATAGAAATTTATTGGTGCTACGCATTGTTACATTTTCGACAACAGTCACTAGCACATATAAACACTCAATGATTTTGTGGAATGAATAAACACATGGACATGAAACAAAGACAAATAACCTCTAAAAGACCAAATATTAAATAAGACAAACTGCATACAACCAACATTAAAGGGAACACCAGTCACTTTTCCATATTACAAAATTAATGTGGCTTGATTGATGAATCACTGACCTCTACCTCTGAAACCAATAATACATTATATGTTAATTAACTGAATTTAAATAAAAATAAGTTTTAAAAATTTAATGTGGCTTTTATTATAATTGATGAGCACTATGGCAACAATTTAAGATCTATACCCATGTAATTCTGTGGTGATATAATCACTCTACGGTGATTTTTTTTTCCTTTTTTATTGTTTAAATAATCACTCTGATGGGGAAAAGGAAGGAGCACATCATTGTCTTTCTTAATTTAGACTTATAATCTAAGTTTATATTATTTTCATTTACTTATAATACCAATAACATCCACTTAAATATACCAATATGTAAGTATCACTTATATATGTAAGTGTTGTTTCCAGTATACAAGTATTATTTATACATGTATATACATACTATTTGTATATGTGTACACAAATATATTTTTATTACATATTGTTCATAGACATATATGAACAAATGTAAATAATTTTATATATCATTTCCGGGAGCTCACAGACTGCTCTATGTCTACACACAGACCACAGGTCAGGAATTCTGCTTTAAATCATATTACATACACATACCAATATATATCACAGTCTTCATCAGATTCTCAAAGAGGCCCATGACATACTAATTTAAGGGCCCAAATCAAAGACTAGAAGTCCACAAAAATACCACTCTCAAAAATATCTCACATCAGTTATAGTGACAAACGCAAAGTAAATCATGCAGAAATAAATAACCCAACTTACCAATTAAATTAACCCTGTCCTATTAAAAGAATATTATATACAGTACTAGAAAGTGGTTTACAAGTCATTAGAGAATTGTTCCTATGGGTTACTTCCTCGGTGTGTTGTGAATAATGAAGACAAGTAAATACAGGGCATCACCTTGTTAAGAGAAACTGAAAAGTATATTCTGCCCATATTTTAAACTATGATTCATTTGTGCTTCAAATGCAAATACATGTGACCCTTGAACAACACAAGTTTCAACTGTGTGGTCCATCTGTATGCAGATTTTTTTCAATAAATACAGTGGGAAGTTTTTTGGAGATTTGTGACAATTTGAAAAACCTTGCAGATGAACCACATAGCATAGATATACTGAAAAAATTAAGCAAAAAGGCATTAAAGAATACAGTATGTAACACATTTAACACACAGAATACATGCTAATTATTGATGTTTATTGGTAGGGCTTCCAGTCAACAGCAGGCTATTAGTAGCTAAATTTGGGAGGGGGCAGGTGTCAAAAGTTTTCATGGATTTCTGACTTCACAGAGGGGTCAGAGCCCCAGCTCCCACCTTGTTCAAGAATCAGCTGTAGAGAGCTCTGAAAACTACCTCAAAAAAGGACAAAGGAAGCGCATACATTTCACAAGGATTTTACAAAAGAAAATCAGGAACAGAGAATATTCAGATAGCTTCATGATTATAAGAATAGAGTGGGCATCACTTACAGATAACATCAAAAGAATCAAGAGTGGTATGGTAAAAAAGAAGTTAGATTTATTCACCAAGTTCCAAAATAAGAGGAAAGCACTCTAGAGTTTAGTGTGAGAAATTCAGAAAAAGTAAAATACAAAAACCCACATAAAGAATAAAAAATAGAACTTATCCTAAGAGACAGTCCTAGGAGGAAAAATAAGCAGAATACAACAACTGTTTAGATGAAAGTCCCCTCACATTCCCCACCACCCAGAGCCCTCACAGGTCACATCCCTCCAATTGCTGCCCCCCCCTCAGATGAATGGAAATAGGGGTTTGACTCATGGAGGGGTAGCCTAACAGCAGGCTCTGTATTTTCATTTCAGTATTTTTCCAGGATTGACAAATTTCAAAGTGGCAAATCAATTCTCCATTTCCTGACTTACTACAGAGTAAGGCAAGACCAAACCACCAAGTGGAGACATAAGAACACAAAACCCCAAGTGACCACAATGCAGGTTACCTAGAGCCCAAGGCAGGATGGACTTGGGAAGAGAAAAGTACTGGGAAGCGCACATTGTCACCATCAAGACATTTATACCACAAGCTCAACTGTTTCACTGATCATCCAAGAAAGAACAAAACACCAAAGAAAAATAAGAGAAAATCAATACTTACACTATTCTAGTTGAACAAATTTAACTGGTTAGAATTCAGTTGAAAGATTTCTCACTAACTGTAATTGAGACAAAATTAGACCTTATGATAGAAAAATGAACCAAGTTAATGCTAAGAATATACTGAAAAAGGCAAACAGGAGGACCAGGGAACAGAGTAAGGGTAAATAAAAACGAGAGAGGCATACACAACAAAGAGAAGAAATGAGATTATAAAAGTGTAAGAACACAGAAGGCCATAAAAATTGTCTAAGGCATTAAGAGGCTGCTCACTCCCCTATATTGGCTTACTCTTAGAAACAGCATTCAAACAAGTCAAACAAGCACCATTTCTTACTGATACCCCAGAATTTACTCAACCATGTCGAAACAATCATTTAACTTTCAAAATCATTTCAACTACCACTCATTAATTCACTGAACTATGCTGTTTTCACTAAAAAGACAAATACTACAAGACTTTCCAAAAGAAATGACCTGCTGCCTCATCTTTGACAAGTGTTTTTAAAAACCACACACATCACACTTACCTATCTTGTGTCGACTGAACAGCCCACAAGTAACAGCAATTACGCGGATCATTCTCAGGTTCCTGAAAAGTGACCGCATACACGGGAACTCTTCCACCTTCCAGCTGTGTGTAGTATCTACAACAGGCACAAAAAATAGGACAGTTCATACTGGGTCTTATGTGAAAATCTGGGTTGGAGCAACTACTGTTAACACGATCATCTGATCTTCATGCACAGGGCACAGGACAGTGAGGCAACAGGCATGGCCGGGGGAAGGGCCAAAACTACTAGTGTGCCCACATACGCGCATGTGGGAACTCATGCCTCCTGTCAGGTGAGGATGCGCCACTGTGGGCTGCTCCCAGCTAGAGGCCCCCTAGGAAAGATGAACACGGACACAACACTCCACCTCAGCTGCCTGTGCTTAGTTTCCTCACCACGACACCCCAGTGAGGGAGAATCTGAAGAATTCCCACAAACCACTTGGAAAGCACAGTTCGCCAAGAGAGAACAGTGCCAGGGGAAAGACTGTGGAAGCCAGGTTCTCCAGGCATTCACTGAGCAGCAATTCCAAGACAAGAGCTGGTAAAAAGTTCTCAAGCAAAGAGAGTTGAGGTGGACTTGCCCTAGGGAGCTACTAGGCAACAGCACTACCACTTCATCACTAGTATGTGGTTAAAAAAAAAAAAAAAAAAATCCAATATGCCTTGAAAAAAAATGAATATTAAATTGACAACTTATGAGAAAAACAGGCATCTACTTAACTCTTCAGAGAGATTAAAAGTCTATAATGCCGATCTGCTACCTCCCTCAATTAAGGGCACTTCCCTCAATAAAGGGTTAATTTTGCAGCAATTTTTTAAAAAGATTTTTTATTTAAAAAAAAAAAAAAAGAGGGGCACCTGGCTGGCTCAGTCAGAAGAGCATGGAACTCTTGATCTTGGAGTCATGAGTTCGAGCCTCAGATAGTGTGCAGAGATTACTTAAATAAATAAAACTTAAAAAAAAAAAAAGTCTTATTTTTAACCATACCCTTTTCTCTTTATGCTAATTTTAAAATAGTAATAATTAAGTACAAATTATATTCAGAAAAAAACTACCAATAACCGAGAGAAGAAAGTCATACTTACTCTCTTTTCATGCTCTTCATATTCCAAAGAGCTAGGTAGCCATCAGAGAAGCCCACGGCAAGCTGGTTCGTCCTGCTGATGTAGCGAAGGGCTGATACGGGAGTGCCCGACGGGCTCACCAGCTGGAAACACAGGTGGCGGCCCTCGCGCATCACGGTCTCCCTGATGTGTGGAACCTCGGCCGGGATGCCGGTTACAACTTCAAGGTCTAGAAAAACAAGACAAGTAAGATTAACAGATCATAACAACCATAAAAGCAAATGTGTCACCCACTATTCAAGCTTCAACTGAGGACTACTGTGGTCAATTAAAATCAGATCAGTGATAACAAAGCATGCTGAACTATAAAACAGCCAACCATACCTAGGTTAAATGCTCTAATTTTCAAAATACGTTTAACCGTGTAATTTTTAAAAAAACCTTAGGATACATCTCAAATATCTGAAGTACACTTTTTTAAAAAAGGATTACACAATTTCCTTAATAATCGTAAACAAAGCTGACAGGGTTTTCTTTTTTTTTCCCTAGATTTTATTTATTCATTTTAGACAGAGAGAGCGAGCGAGCGAGCACAAGCAGGGGAAAGGGGCAGAGAGAGAAGCAGGCTCCCGGCTAAGCAGGGAGCCCAGTGCGGAGCTCGATCCTAGGACTCTGGGATCGTGACCTGAGCCGAAGGCAGACACTGAACCAACTGAGCTACCCAGCGCCCCTCTTTTTTCTTTTTTTAAACAAAAAGCTGATGGGTTTCCTTATTCAAATTTAGAACTAAGAACCTAAATATTCCCCTTGGAGAAATGGCCGGTTCCAGGCCTGGGGCAGAAAATATGTTAAGATGAGCCTAGGACATCTTGTGCCAGAAATCTAGGAAACTGATTATCAAAGTCTAAAGGGGATCTGTGAGACTACATAAGGGGTGCTCATGAGTTTAAAAAAAAATTTCTTTTGAACATCAGTAAACAATAATGAAAGTAAATGAATGAAACACATGAAGTATGCAAAACCTCCTGAGTTCCTGTCCTCACCAACAAAAGACCTTACTGAACCATTTTAAGTAACTGGGTACCAGCTCCTTACTCTGAAAATTAGTACTTAAAAAAATAGTAAGCATTCATCCTGCCTCTTCCGTACAAACTGTATTTCAGGGTAAACAAATAGCCGTAGTTATAATGAGAAAATTCTTCTTTAGATTAACAGAATTTTAAAATCATCATTTTTGTATCCCCTACTGAATCAAGAGATTTAAGGTAACAATCTCAATGGATGAAACAATTAATTTAAATTGGGTTTTTCAAGCTTGGCTCCACGGACACTCTGGGTCAGATAAATCTTTGCCGAGGGGAACAGTCCTACGCACTGCAGGATGGTGAACTGCATCCCCAGGCCTGTCTATTAGATGGCAGTAGCACCATCTCCCTCCAGGAGCAACAACCAAAAATGTCCCCAGGACATTATCAAAGATCCCCTAGAAGGCAAATGTCACCCCTGGCTGAGAATCACTGGTACAAAGGCAGATGGGAAACTTTAACAAGGAAGGACTGCAGTGTTATCATCTGGACCCACTGATCACTAAAGGTGAAACAAGACATCATGTCCTCCCGATATGATACAGTAGGAAATATCCAGCACTTCTGGAAGTGTCCTTGCCAAATGTCACATTTGAACCTAATCAGAGCTAACTTATATTTGCAGAAAATACAAAATGTAAATGACACCACATGAAAACACTCCACTAATTCCAAAATGTGGGGCATTCTATCAGATAAACTAACTTCTCCAACAAGTCAGTAGAACTAAAAATAAATAGGAAAGGAGAAGTTAGAGGGAGGTCTGCTCTACATTCAAGGAGACAGGAGACAACTCAAATGTCATGTGTGGACCTTGTTCGGATCCGGATTCAAACAATACAAATGCAAAAAGATGCTCTAGAGCCATGTAATTACGGACCAGTTATTAGACTATAGCAAGGAATTATTAATATAGTTAGGACTGATAATGGCATTACGATTATACAGGACAGCCAATATTTGCTTTAAATTAATGCAGAGGCAAAAGGAGGAAGAGGGAAAAGAAAGAAAAAAGATGCACATATGGTAAGTTCTGAAAACAATTTAGGTGACGGATATGTGGGAGTTCTTATATTCTTCTGTCTACCTGAAGATCTCTGAAATCTTCAATAAAAGGAAAAATACTCAGGCCCATATATTGATATAACCACGAGCCAAGGGCAGATTCCCTCAATGCTGTTATGAAGAAGGGAAAAATCATACATTGTACTTGAACAATTACTCTCCTAATCCCTTCTGCTTCTGATTATTTTTCCAAAGAGCAAGGATTAAACTTTGCCAAAATAAGTACTTCAAACAACGGAATAACGTACACTTATTCAAGAGAGTAAGGTAGGCTCTAGCTGTATTGTGGAAAGATGTACAATACCATTAGGTTTAGAAAAGTTGTAAAACAGTATATAGTACGATAAATATTAGGAATTTCACTTTTTTTTAAAAAAAAGATTTTATTTATTAGAGTGAGAGCACGCATGCACAAGCGTGGGAGGGGCAGAAGGAGGAGAAACACTGAGCAGGGAGCCCAATGTGGGACTCGATCCCAGGACGCTGGGATCATGACCTGAGCCAAAGGCAGACACTTAACTGACTGAGCCACCCAGGCGCCCCGGAACTTCACTTTCTATATTACGTGTATTACAGCAAAGTCCAAATAGCTGTAATCATAAATTACTTTTGTAAACAAAAACTTTTGCATTAGGGCGCCTGGGTGGCTCAGTTGTTAAGCAACTGCCTTCGGCTCAGGTCATGGTCCCAGGGTCCTGGGATCGAGTCCCATATCGGGCTCTCTCCTCTGCGGGAGGCCTGCTTCTCCCTCTCCCACTCCCCCTTGCTTGTGTTCCCTCTCTCACCGTGTCTCTCTATGTCAAATAAATAAATAAAATCTTTAAAAAAAAAAAAAATTATAAAAAAAAAAAAACCTTTTGCATTAAACCCCAATTTTTTATTCAATGGCTTTGTAAATCTTATAATTGAGAAAGGATTTTGATCTCTGATCACAATCCAAAGAGTTCCATTATAAAATCATCCTTGTGCTGAATTCAACTACTGATTGCTGATCTCTGAAATAAAGGATCTTTTAACTCCACTATTTTGGTCTGAAGAGAGGTTTGTTTATTTTTAAGATTTTATTTATTTGACAGAGAGAGACACAGCAAGAGAGGGAACACAAGCAGGGGGAGTGGGAGAGGGAGAAGCAGGCTTCCAGCCGAGCAGGGAGCCCAATGCGGAGCTCGATCCCAGGACCCTGAGATCATGACCTGAGCCGAAGGCAGACGCTTAACGAGTGAGCCACCCAGGCGCCCCTGAAGAGAGTTTTAATTATGAATACAAGCATCTTAATTAGCCTTACATGTAGAATGATACTGTCTACAAAACTCTGGAACAAAATTCCATCAAGACTACTGAAGTCCTCGGGTGCCTGGGTGGCTCAGTTGGTTAAGCGACTGCCTTCGGCTCAGGTCATGATCCTGGAGTCCCTGGATCGAGTCCCGCATCGGGTTCCCTGCTGAGCAGGGAGTCTGCTTCTCCCTCTGACCCTCCCTCCTCTCATGCTCTATCTCATTCTCTCTCTCAAATAAGTAAATAAAATCTTTAAAAAAAAAAAAAAAGACTACTGAAGTCCTCTATCAATTTTCTATAAAGAGCAGTTCAAACACTTCTTAATATTCTATAAATACATTTTTAATTACTGTTATTTCTGCTAGTCAATTCTTTTCTTTTAAACTTTACCCAGGGTTAATCAGATCTTTGGACATATCAAATTTCGTTTCTATCACTGTGAGAATTTTTCTTCTTTTTTTTTTTCTTAAGTGTCCATGTGGCCATTATTTCTGCCAAATCAAGTTCTTTCAAGTCGTATTTTACAGATTTAAAATTTTGCTCAGAAATTTGATTTGGTTCTTAAATTTCTGGTTAAATACAATTTTTACTACTTGCAGTTTTAATTAGTTTTACTACGCACTGACAATTTTTATTAGTTATGCTCATTATAAATTGGGATAAAATAATTATTTGTTTCTTAGCTGATCCACAGAGAAACCGATCTGCCCTAATAGTACAGGACTGCTTTAACTATTAAGAAGGTCTCAAGATCAAATGGTCCTTTCCTGAAACTTTTTACACATACATTTTTTAAGATTTTTAGGTTAGTTCTCCTCCCTGTATAAATCAATCATTTAAATGTCCCATAAATAAAAATCAAAGAACGGAAAGCATTTGATGAGAAGATTTATAAACATTAAGTTATTAGTGTTAAAGGAAGAAAATTCTCCTCAATTTATAAAAATATGAGTAAGCATTAGTTCTATCTTAGGATGTTATTTTGTGAAAGAAAACCTTCGATTACTATTTTATTTCCTATTACACTACCCTATTTCTAACTTGGCCTTACCGTAGGCACATAACTAGCGTGCCAAAAACAGATCCTACACAGCTGGACAGTTTTATACTGTCTGATAAAGATCAAGATTTTATACCTTCAGCCCTTCTTCTGGCATATACTTAATAACAGCTATTTTTCAAGTGTATATGGAAAAACAAATCAAAATCTCCATTTCTGTCAATACCTACTTTAAGTATATGAATAACTCATCAATAAAATAGAGTAACTCATGCAAAAAGTATCCAGTGCTCAAAACAATAATACAAGTCCAAATAATAAAAGAAACAAAGACACATGAAGAGAAGCTTCTATATAAAAAATTTTCAATATTTAGGGGAAAAAACCCAATCCATTGCCTCAGAGTATTCAGGTGCTCAGTTTTGGGTTTGAAACAATTACCTGAGGCCTCTAATTCATTCTGACTGCATGACATGTCATCCAAACACAGGTCAATAAGAAGGATCTGTCCAACATCAGTCACCACTGCAGCCACACCAAAAAGCCATCGGAGGCTTGGGTGCAAATGCTGAGTGCTGGCACTGGCTCCTCCGTGACTAATTATGGGTTCAATCGCGGTCACCTAGAAAGCAGAATACAGCATTTGTTTTTCTTATACAAAGTGAGAAAATACAATTAAAAAACACAGTAAACAAATTTGGATGTTAAAGCAGGTTATTAGTTACCATGGATTTAAACATTTTCTATTAGAGAATTATAAATTTGCATTTGATACTTGTGAATCTGAATAACATAATGAAATCTTCAGAAAAAACAGAAATGACACCATTATTTCAATATATAACAAATCATGCCACTGAAATAACTGATGTTTATTGAAAGCTTACTATATGCCAGGCCTTGTGCTAATTGGTTCATGTAATGTTCATGATAACCCTGGATATTGGATCATATATAATTCTACCTGTTCAAAGATGAAACCACCCTGAAACTTAGAAAGTTTAGCTGTGGTTATTCAAGTCACACAGACATTAAGTGTAAAACTCAAATCTAGATTTTTCTCTTCAAAGCTCTCAACCAGCTACTCCATGATTAGATAGCCTCTTTTCCTAAGGAAGAGTAAAATTAAATCATTCAAAAAAAATTTACTGTTTACTCTTTAAAATAAAAGTCTTGCTTATGCCTTAGCCTGAAGAGGTCTAACCTTCTTTAAAAGGGCCATATTACAATGGACTTCACACTAAGCTTCGGCAGTGACTGGATCACTGACATTTAACAAGAACTTAAATTATTTTTAAAAAAATCATACTGTAGGGGTGCCTGGGTGGCTCAGTCGTTAAGCGTCTGCCTTCGGCTCAGGTCATGGTCCCAGGTCCTGGGATCGAGCCCCGCATCAGGCTCCCTGCTCCGCAGGAAGCCTGCTTCTCCCTCTCCCACTCCCCCTGCTTGTATTCCCTCTCTCTGTCAAATATTTTTTTTAAAAAATTAAAATTGGGCGCCTGGGTGGCTCAGTTGGTTAAGCCACTGCCTTCAGCTCAGGTCATGATCCTGGAGTCCCGAGACCGAGTCCTGCATCGGGCTCCCTGCTCAGCGGGGAGCCTGCTTCGCCCTCTGACCCTCCCCCCTCTCATGCGCTATCTCATTCTCTCTCTCAAATAAATAAATAAAATCTTAAAAAAAATAAAATAAAATAAAAAATTAAAATTAAAAAATATCATACTATAGCTACATTACAGTTATGTTTTTACCTCTTCCTCTCATGAGTCAAATTTTAAATGTCTGTACCTAAATAAATAGTCTGTATTTTATACTCAGCTTTCCTTCTGTTTCCTATTAATTCACAAGAATTAAGTATGATATATGATAATTAAGTATTTAGTGACTTCTATTATGACTTCTATTATGATACTGATGAGTCCTAGAAAGGAGGAAATTTATTATCAATGATTTATGCATTAATACAAGTAAAGTTTGTTTCGGGCTGTAATCTATTATCACAGACTAAAGCCTGGCTCTGTCTATATTTCATTGGTACACAAAACATTCTACAGTGTTTCTAATTCTGAAAGCTGTAATTTCATGGACTGTCTTCCTTTTCTAAATTATGGCAATAATGTCTATAAATACTAGAGCACCGTCTCTTCAATTCCCTCAGATAGGAATTAAGAACTCTATCTGTTTGCATTCCCCATACAAATACTCTGAATTAATTGACAATGGTACCTTAATTAGTAAGGCAGTTAAAAGCAAACAAATTTAACAGGGGATACTGTGCCCTAGCCAAAAAACAACTAGTTAACCAAACTTGTATGGAAGGTTATCTATCACTAGTCTCTTCATCTTTCCCTTCTCCCTCTTCCATGGGATGCCAGCCATCCACACAACTGAGCGACCAGGAACTTATCTAGAACTCTTGTTTTGGGGCACCTGGGTGGCTCACTCGTTAAGCGTCTGCCTTCGGCTCAGGTCATGATCCCAGGATCCTGGGACTGAGCCCCGCATCAGGCTCCCCGCTCGGCTGGAAGCCTGCTTCTCTCTCCCACTCCCCCTGCTTGTGTTCCCTCTCTCGCTGTGTCTCTCTGTGTCAAATAAATAAGATCTTAAAACAAAACAAAACAAAACAAAATAGTCTGCCTTCAGCTCAGGTCATGACCTTGGGGTCCTGGGATGGAGCCCCAAGTTGGGGTCCATGCACAGCCAGGGAGTCTGCTTCTCCTTCTCCCTCTGCCCCTCCCTCCTGCTCATGTGTGCACGCGCGTGCTCGCTCTCTCTCCCTCAAATAAATAAAAATCTTTATTTTATTTATTTTATTTTTTTTAAGATTTTATTTATTTATTTGAGACAGAGAGAATGAGAGAGACAGAGAGCACATGAGAGGGGGGAGGGTCAGAGGGAGAAGCAGGCTCCCGATGCGGGACTCGATCCCGGGACTCCAGGATCATGACCTGAGCCGAAGGCAGTCGCTCAACCAACTGAGCCACCCAGGCGCCCTAAATAAAAATCTTTAAAAAATAAAAAAAATAAGTCTTGTTCTTTTTCATTTACTTTTTTTTTTTAAGATTTTATTTATTTATTTGAGAGAGAGAATGAGATAGAGAGAGCATGAGAGGGGGGAGGGTCAGAGGGAGAACCAGACTCCCTGCTGAGCAGGGAGCCCGATGCAGGACTCGATCCCGGGACTCCAGGATCATGACCTGAGCCGAAGGCAGTCGCTTAACCAACTGAGCCACCCAGGCGCCCCCCTTTCATTTACTCTTAACCAAATGATGAACAGGTCCTACCCATGTCACCTCCTGAGTATACTCTGAATCTGCCCCATCATCTCCGTTTCCAGAGTCATTTCCCTGGTTTGGCTCACCATCATTATCTGCCCGAACTACTCCAATCCAATGAGTTTTTTACACTATAGAGTTCTGCTTTAAACTTAAAATGACTTCGCCAGAGACTTCAGGCAGTGGCCACAAACTGCAAACAAGGCCATTTACTATCTGAACGCTGAGCACTTCTAGACCCCACCTCCGCCTTCCCCTCTCCCACAGCCATTCCAAATAAGGTCAGTTCCCAAATGTTCTAAATACTATGACTTTTTACATGCTGGTCTCTTTGCCTGAAACGTCCAACCTCTATGAATAGAAATTATCCACCTGTTTCGTTTCCATGTTCCCTGTGCTTGAGTTTACCAAAATACTCATTATATTTATGCTGTAAACTTATGACCTGTCTTCTCCCACTAGAGTACCAGCTTTTAACAGTGTGGACCAAGTTCTACTTATCTACTCATCTCCAAAATCTAGCACATAGTTTGATCTAGAGTAAGCACTCAATAAACTGCTAAATTAATTCTGCCTTTAAAATCTGCATTGGCTATAAACCACTTCAGACCCCTATATTTGCCCACTGAGGCAGCTTCTGTAAATGGCAAAAACAGTATTTTGACATTTATCTCCCTCTTAACTTTAAAAATGCTATTCTATGACCACAACAGAACATTTATATGCATGCCTACATTTGTCTGTATGTTATATATTTTTATACATTGTCTATACTGTATATTGTTTATATGCTATTATATATTTGCTACATATTTTTTCCATACTATGTACACAGAGAATTCTACTCTTACATCATTTTGTATTTATATGTGTGCGTATATTTGTTAAGGACATACTTTTTCTTAGCATATGAAAGAGTAGGAATAAACCTACTGAAGAAATAACCTGAATTCAAAGTACTTCTATACTTTACTACTGGTTAAGATGTTTGGCATATGGAAGGCATACATATATTAGAATTAATAAATGGTGATTAGAAATGAATCTGCTATTTAAATATTATTCAAAACTTAAACAACAGTGAGGACATATTTTCCATAGTGCTCCAAGGCTACAGTCTCAAATTTAAAAAGAAAAACAAACAAAAAAATGCCATACTAATGAACATAATATTCTAATACAAACTTTCAGTAACCTCAAAAAACACAACTGAAGATAACAAGACTCAGATGATAATTTCATATAAAAGAATATTAGAACACTTGATGTCATCCCTACTTTCACTCTGCAATTCTGTAGCCAAGAATAAGAAAGTTCTATTTTAAGTGTTAGGTTCTTTTGATAATATACTATCTTGAACCTCTTTTTGATCTTGAACTTTTAATGACAACTAACACAATGTCATAAAAGTAAATGAATTATGAATGTGCAGCTCACTAAACGTTCACAAAGTGAACACACCTGTGTCCTCAGCAGGGGGGCTCGGCTCTGAAAGCTGCAGCTCACAGGCCTTAACCAGTACCTACCCTTCCAGGAAGAACAACTGCTTTAACCACTCTGGACACGCCAAGGTCATAAAGACAGAGAACACTCCCTTCCGCTTCTTCTAATCCAATTAACAATCCAACTCTCTTCTGCCAAGAGAATTCCTTCATCGCCAGGATCACAGGAGGCTGTTGATTGACTGCACTGAATCTATACGCAGACAACCGCTCTCCTGTTAGAGAGTGCACTACCTCCAGATGTTGACCACAAGCCAGGCAAGCAAGTCCTCTTCTCCCTAGAAGAAAGGAAAGAAAAATGGAAAAAAAAAAGCAAAAATGTTGCTTACTTTAATACTGTATGTACACCACCTAACTAAATACAAGTCAGATCTTTTACATATATAATACGTAGCTCATTACATATATAACTTTATGTATTATCTCCAAAGGGAAATCTAAGCATTTATAGAACAGAGTGGTCCAAATTAGTGAAATATATTGAACAACTGTGACCTCAATAATAAAGTAACCATTCGGTAAAGTCACTATGCATGCTATGGGGTGCCTTTATATATGCTATAAAACAGATTATCTCATTTATTCCTTGTCACACCTCAACAAAGACAACACAGAGGTAAGTTCAGTTAACTTAACTTTCATACAGTTAAATAACTTGCTCACAGATGAACGGCTACAGGGGTACCTGGGTGGCTCAGTTTGTTAAGCGTCTGCCTTCAGCTCAGGTCATGATCTCAGGGTCCTGGGATCGAGCCCCACATCAGGCTCCCTGCTCCACAGGGAGTCTGCTTCTCCCTCTGCTTCTTCCACCCACCCTGCTCGTGCTCTAATAAATAAGTAAAATCTTAAAAAAAATAAATGTATGCCTACAGATACCAGAACCAGAAGTGCATCACAAGTCTAACTCCAAAATTCACACTTACACTGTGTCATACCCCAACAATTAAACCAGGTGCTCCGGGGCTCATAAAATGGAACACATGATTCTATTCCCGAAGAGTTCAAACTCTGAGAAGACATAACTAGTTTAACAATAAAAAATACCAGAAGCACTTCTTGACCCCTTACTAGTCATTTTTGGATTTTATTATGTACAAAATATAAAGTAACTGGAGGTTTTTAAGCAATCTGATTTATATTGTTATATATTACTCTAGCTGCTAAGCAGAAAATGGACAATAAGGGGAAGCACAGGATCCACATGGGGAGAGAATACCCTCTGCCTGGTCAGTGGCTGTGAATAAACAGAACTGGATTGACTGGAGAGTCATCTTAGAGCAGGACTAAAAGGATTTGCTTATTGATGAATAAGATGTGGGGAGGTAAGTAAAACCAGAATCAAGAACATACTCAAATTTTCCCTTGAGCGGCTAGATGAATGGTGGTAACTTTTCAATTTGTGATGTCTACCATGCATCTAAGTACACAGTTGGCTATACCTCGTTGTAGCTAAGGGAGGCTACCTAGTTTAAGGAAATAGCACGGCACAAAGGAGACCCCAAACATGCCGGATTCAAAGATCACTTTCACCACTTGCTATCTGTGTAACTGGGATATTTGATTCTTAGCCACACAGAACAATGAGGGTCTAATACCTCAATGAAAAGTTGTTACAGTGCCTGCCTAAGCACTGTTACTACTTAAATGACTGGTAAGTTTTGCTGTCTACCTGCTAGGATGGATGACTGTGAATTCATTTTCAGAAGTGTCCTGTAAGATCTTTCACTTGACCGAAATCCACAATTTAATGGCTACTCTGGTATGGTTTTCTGCTGCATTATATAATCAAACTATATATTAAAATCTTGTTCACATTAGTGGAATTAAGAAACAAGACTTTCTGAATATTTTGTATTACCCAGGGCCCTACAATCAGATTTTTCTACTCATAATGACTATTTAGGTTCTAATCCAAACTCCTCACCAATAAAACTTACTGATTATAAAGAAATAACAGGGGCACCTGGGTGGCTCAGCTGGTTGAGTGTCCAACTCTTGATTTCGGCTCAGTAAAGATCTCACGGTTGTGAGATGGAGCCCTGCATCTGGCTCTGCACTGGATGTGGAGCCTGCTTGAGACTCTCTCTCTCTCTCTCTCTCTCTGCTCCTCCCTCCCCCGCCCCTTGGCTGGTGCATGCCCGCACACTCACTCCCTCTCTTAAAAAAAAAACAGCTGTGTATTATTTCTACTTCCTAAATATAAATATCCAACACTAAAAGATACAAAGTATACAGTATTTTTAATAAGGAAAAATGAACAATAACCACCCCAAGATTCACTGAAAATGTGTTCGAGAGTATACAGATGTTATTATATAAGTAGTTGTAGATGTTTTATAGTTATATAAGACCACTATAACTATTCTTTTTTTCTTCCACATTAAAGGAAATTACAATACATGCTCATTACTAGCTTACAAATCAATCGAATCAGTAAGTTTTCAGCAACATTACTGTACCTGCAGCAATCTTTCCATGAAGCACAGATTCCACTGTGACTTCATCTTCCAGGGCCTGAAGACTCACTTCTGGCAAGGGCAGAAGACCACTAGTCACTTTTGCTGTTAAGCCTCGCATACTTTCACTGTAAGTATTTTTAAAAGATAACATTATTATGATATATTTGTACTATAATATACTTGATTATCTCTAGCCAGCACACAAAAGTAAATAAGCTCAAACTAAAATCTGATTATAAAACCCGTTTTATGTGCTTCTGGGTCTGAGGTATTCCCACCTAAAAATATATTTCCCAACAGCTTTAGGAGAGTGTAAATTTATTAAGCCAGATGTCCTAAGGATATACATGATTCCCTAGCTTGTTTGAAAACTGGTTCAATGCAATTTATCTTATGGCCTGACCCACTCTCAAAGAACTCTTCACCCACAAACAGGGAGAACTGATGCATTTTAGAAAAATTACTGCTACAGTAAAAGGGAAGAAAGCCCATAAAAAATGTCCAAACACAGAGTAACCTCCGGAATCACATCTGGGATGTGTCTTTAAATGGATAGAGGAAAAAAAAAATTGAAATTTATCTTTCACTCCAATATATAGCAGATTAAATTCCTGGAATGACTCTCCTATTGTAAACAACCAAAAATGATGGTTAAAAAACTTTTTTGAATGAACTGATAAAGCCAAACATGAAGAGACAGCAGGAATTTTGGAAACCTCTAAGCTGGCTTTGGCCTCAAGGGCTGTTACCAAATCCAGGGGTGGTGACTCTTGATTTTGTCTTGAGACTCTTGAGATCCACAGAGGCAGAAGAAAAAGCTAAGGACTAACAGAGCCAAGGCAAGCTAAGACGGGCCTCCTCCCCATGCCATTCAACTCCATAAGGCTATACCATCAGCATAAAAATCAGTGAAACACCCATTGTGCAGGACAGGGAGCAATAATGCTGCCCATTTTGGCCATGACTGGAAGTGTCTACTTAGAAAAAGAGTATTTCCCTTCATACAAATTGGTGGCCACAATTCAAGCTATGTTATCTGACAACACTCAGGGAAGAATGTTTTATAAATTATTCTCAGGTTGGTTATGCTCCACATAACCCACAGACACCACCAAATATTCTCTGGAATCGCAAAGAGTTCTCAAAGAAAATGACTCACAGTCAAAATAACAAACTGTAACAAGAATACTATGATCAACAGCCAGCAGAATCAATCTATCAAAGATTTCAGATATTGAAAATGATCAGAGAACAGAAAATACGTTTAATATGGTAAATAAATCAAAGATTTAGCTTGCTAATAAGGAAGAAACCTTAAAAATTATAATGAAAAATGGTCAAGTAGATTTTTAAAAAAAATAACAGAACTTCTGGAATGAAAAATAAGTAAAATTTAGAACTCAACGGGGAAAAGACCTCAATGGAGTAATGAGAATTGCAGCATATGCAACAGTATGGACAAATGTCACAGTATAATACTAAATAATAAAAGGAGCAAAAAATACCTGCAGATGCTTAACTGACTGAGCCACCTAGGTGCCCCAAAATTAGCCCTTTTCTAAAGGTCATTCTGGTCTTGTCTGAAAAAGCAAGCCTCAAAAGAATCAAGCTGTTTTCAAATAACTTAGCTGCACCCCAGAACAAAGCTTAAGAATATGTAAGGAATGCAAAAATATTCAGTATTAAAGAAAGTGACAGGGGCGCCTGGGTGGCTCAGTTGGTTAAGTGACTGCCTTCGGCTCGGGTCATGATCCTGGAGTCCCGGGATCGAGTCCCGCATCGGGCTCCCTGCTCGGCAGGGAGTCTGCTTCTCCCTCTGACCCTCCTCCCTCTCATGCTCTCTGTCTCTCATTCCCTCTGTCTCAAATAAATAAATAAAATCTAAAAAAAAAAAAAAAAAGAAAGTGACATTCGTAGTATCTGGCATCCAATCAAAAGTTGCCAGGCATGCACAAGTGAAAAATATGACCCAAAATAAGGGGGAGAAAAAAACAACCATTAAAAACAAACCTAGAAATGACATAGAAGTTTGAATTACTAGATGAGGACATTAAATCAGTTATTCTAGCTATAATCCCTATGTCCAAGAACATAGAGGAAAGCATAGCATGTTAAGAAAAGACACAGAAGACACAAAAAAGACCAAATCAAACTTCTAGAGATGAGAAATACTGAATGGGATTCATAGACACCAGAAGTATTACTGAACCTAAATACCCACAGTAGAAACTATCTAAAACGAAGCACAAAGAAAAAAAAAAGGCTGAGGCAGAAAGGAAAAGACCAGAGCATCAGTGAGCTATGGGACAATATCAAGTGCCCTAATATAGGGCAGCAATCTCCAAAAAAAAAAAAAAAAAAAACAGAAATATTTAAAAACTAATGGCCAAAATTTTCCAAATTTGATGGAACTATAAACCCACAAATCAAAAAGGCCAATAAATCTCAAGCACAAGAAACATGAAGAAACACCACCAAAATACATCATACTTGTGCTCGCTTCAGCAGCACACATGCTAAAATTGGAACAAAATACAGCATATGCAAGGGACAAAGAGAAAATCTTAAAAGTATCATACTGCAAAGAGGAACAAGAATGACAAGAGACTTCTCGTGGAAAACAATGCAAGCCAGAAGACAGTGGAATATATTTTAAGTTATGAAAGAAAAAAAAGGTGTCAACCTAGAATTCTATACCCTGTGAAAATCACTTAAAAATGAAGGCAAAATAACTTTCAGACATACAAGAGCTGAAAAAGATGGTCACCAGCAGATATGCAGTACAAGGAATGTTCAGGAAGAAGAGTATTTTGAACTGAATGAAAATGAAAATATGACATACCAAAATTTGTGTGATACAGCTTAAAGCAGTGCTTAGAGGGAAATTCATAGCACTAAACATCCATAAGATCTCCTATCAGTAACCTAAGCTTCCACCTTAAGAAACTAGAAAAGGAACAAACCCACCATCAACAGAAAAAATAAAAGAACTGAATTTAATGAAACAAAACAGAAAAATCATAGTTAAAAATAATAAAACAAAAAGCTGGTTCTTTAAGAAGACTTAAAAAAAAAAAATCAACATAGTATTTAGAAATAGATCAATGACAGCAAGAGACCAGAGAATTAACTATTCCACTTAAGACAAAAATTACATTTCAAATCGCTATGAAAATGATACCAGATGGAAAATTATGAACTTTTAATAATGTTCTGGGATAATTTAGCCATCCCTGCTGGGAAGAAAAAAAACTCTTCCTCAGTATGATACAGAAATGGGAAATTATAGGGCACCTGGGTGGTTCACTTGGTTAAGCCACTGCCTTCGGCTCAGGTCATGATCCTGGAGTCCCTGGATCGAGTCCCGCATTGGGCTCCCTGCTCAGCAGGGAGTCTGCTTCTCCCTCTGACCCTCCCTCCTCTCATGTGCGCGCTCTCTCTCAAATAAATAAATAATCTAAAAAAAAAAACAAAAAACACAAAAGGAATGGGAAATTATAGATGGATTAAAAATCTGAAAGCATCCCCTACCCCAAAATGAGTGGTGAGGAGAAGGAAGCTATAATCTATGCAGCAACTTCTATGTACTGGGCATTAATTAGACTTTAAATCTTCAGGTAAAACTGACACCATGTCTGTCCTATAGTTTCGGGCACCCTGCCTCATCTTTGTATCCCTGGTACTATCGTTCTGAGAAGCGCAGCATACAACACTGTTTTTTGAGGGGGAAAAAAACCCTGCTTCAATGGCTAACCCCAAAAGATAATGATGTTGAAGGTGAAAACTGACATATGGAAATAAAAAAGCTTTTGGGGCGGGGGGTACTCAATGGTCTAGAAAGAGAAAACTCAAGGGACAAGAATCATGATCTCGGAGGGTGCACAGAGCCATTTGACTTAATCACTAAATTCCAAAATTTAAGAATTTTTAAAGTGTAAAAGAGCAGCCTAATTTGAGGGAAAACCTTAAAGGTAAAATTTATAAATCCAAAATTAATCTAAAACAAAAGGAAGTAAGGGCGTCTGGCTGGCTCAGTCACTAGAACATGCGACTCTTGAGTCTGGAGTCATGAGTTCTAGCCCCACGTCTGGGGTAGAAACCTCCTAAAATAAAAGGAAGTAGAATGTTGTGTGAAACATTTGCTATTTTGAATTTATCAGGGGGTAGAATTTTATTACTACTGTTACGTTATGTCAAAACAAATTCAACAAATGAATATCTGTTGCATTAACCCATCAGAAACAGAACCCAGAGCTGTATGGACTGTGGGGTAAACCACCCTTTTATGTTTTCAAGTGTAGAGGTTCCAAGTATACACTGTATCCACATATTTTTTTTTATTTCTTCTTTAACTTCCTGGCTGACCCATTCATTCTTTAGTAAGATGTTCTTTAACCTCCATGTATTTGTGGTCTCTCCAGTTTTTTTCTTGTGGTTTTCTTCAAGTTTCATAGTGCTGTGATTGGAGAGGTGCCTGGCTGGCTCAGTCGGTGTGCCTCTTGATCTCAGGGTCGTGAGTTTAAACCCCATGTTGGGTGTGGAGCCTACTTTAAAAAAAAAGGGGGGGGGGGAGACAAACAGCATTGTGATGGACAATACCCATGGTATGATCTCAATTTTTTTTTTTTTTAAGAAAGAGAGAGAGAAAGAGAGGGAGAGAGAGAGAGAGCACAAGTGGGGGTTGAGGGGCAGAGGGAAAGGGAGAATCTTAAGCAGGCTCCACGCCCAGTGCAGGGCTTGATCTCAAAACCCTGAGATCAAGACCTGAGCTGAGATCAAAAGTCGGATGCTTAACCGACTGAGCCCGCCAGGCGCCCCTGATTTCAATCTTTTCGTACTTGTTGAGGCATGATTTGTGACCTAGCATGTGATCTATTCTGGAGAAGGTCCCACGCACACTTGAAAAGAATGTGTATTCTGCTGCTTTAGGATGAAATGTTCTGAATATATCTGTTAAGTCCACCTGGTCCAGTGTCATTCAGAGCCATTGTTTCCTTGTTGATTTTCTGCTTTGAAGATCTGTCCATTGCTGTAAGTGGGGTATTAAAGTCCCCTACTATTACTGTATTTTTATCTATTACTGTATTTTTATCATTGAGTTCCTTTATGTTTGTTATGAATTGTTTTAAATATTTGGGTGCTCCCAAGTTGGGGGCATAAATATTGACAATTTTTAGATTTTCTTGTTGGATAGACCCCTTATGATATAGTACCCTTCTTCACCTCTTGTTACAGTCTTTGGTTTAAAATCTAGTTTGTCTGATATAAGGATGGCTAATCCAGCTTTCTTTTGATGTCCATTAGCAATGATAAATGGTTCTCCATCCCCTTGCTTTCAATCTGAAGGTCTCTTTAGGTCTAAAATGAGTCTCTTGCAGGCAGCATATACATGGGTCTTATTTTTTTATCCATTCTGACACCCTATGTCCTTTGGAGAATTTAGTCCATTTACATTCAGAGTAATTATTGATAGATATGAATTTAGTACCACTGTATTACTTGTTAAGTCTGTTTCTGGAGATTTTCTGCTCCTTTCTAGTCTTCGTTGCTTTTGGTCTTTTCCACTCAGAGTCCCCTTTAATATTTCTTGCAGTGGTCACGAACTCCTTTGGTATTTCTTTGGGAAATTCCTTCTCCCTCCTATTCTGAATGACAGCCTTGCTGGATAGAGTGTTCCTGGCTGTCTATTTTTCCCAATCAGTAGGTTGAACATATCAATGCCACTCCCTTCTGGCCTACCAAGTTTTTGTGGCGAGATCTGCTGCTAACTTGATATGTCTCCCCTTGGAAGTTAGAGGCATCTTTTCTCTTGCTGCTTTTAGAACTTTTTCTTGTATCTTGCAAATTTAACTACAATATGCCTTTGCATTGGCCCACTTTTATTGATTCTGATGGGAGTTCTCTGTGCCTCCTGGATTTGGATGTGTTTCCTTCCCCAGATTAGAAAGTTTTTGGCTATAATTTCTTCAAACATCTGCCCCCTTTGCCCTCTCTTCTTCTTCTGAGACTCCTATGATAGGAATGTTATCACGCTTTATAGAGTCACAAGTTCCCTAAGTCTACATTCATGATCTAAAATTTTTCTTTTCCTGTTATTTTCAGCTTCATTATTTTCCATAATTTTATCTTCTATGTCACTTATTCGTTCCTCTGTTTCTTCCATCCTTGTCATTATATCCAGTCAATTTCAAGTCTCAGTTATTGAATTTTTCATTGTGGCCTGAACAGTTTTTAGGTCTTTTATCTCTGTAGTAAAGGACTCCCTGGTGTCTTCTATGCTTTTCTCAAGCCCAGGTAGTATCCTTATGATTGTTCCTTTAAATTCTGGCTCAGGCATAGTACTTCTGTTTCAATTAGATCCATGGCCGTGACCTTTTCTTGTTCTTTCTTTTGGAATCAATTCCTCCATCTTGGCATTCTGTCTAAGTCTCTGTCTTCAGTGTGTTAGGAAGGCCTGTTATGTTTCTTCTTCCCAAGAGTAATGGTTTTATTAAGAGGTCATATACCATCCAGGGCCTGGCACTTCAGGCAGTATCCTGGCGTATGCTGCGTGCACTGTGCTTTCCCTCAGGTTAGTCCTCTGCAGAGTACCTCCTTGCCTGCAGTGGGCAGTGTGTGGCAAGTTTTAACTAGGTGTGCTCTGGTCTGCTTGTTAAAAGAGACCTGATGCCGTTTCCACTGGAGCTGAAGCTCTGCAGCACTGTGGTCAGTAGACATGGTGTATGTGGTTGGGGGCGGGTTGTGCTGGTCTTCTGGGGAAGGGGTCCACTATCCGGTTCTCAGGCACACTTGTGGTCCAACTTCTCTATAAAAGTACTTGTCCTAAATTGATCCATGATTTTCTCTCTGCTAGGCCCAGTCACAAGTCCACAACACAGAGAGACTTCTGAACAGGTATATTCAGGGTGCAGCCATCCATCTCCAAAGCTCTGTCACTTCTGCTCTAGCTGATGCCTTCCACCTCAGACCGGTAATAAGACAGTTTGCAGCCACGTCAACACCATGCCTCCAAGCATGCCCAATAGTTGCTTCTTTATAGCAACCCCAGGTACACAGTGTCCTGTGACCAGTATTTCCACAAAAGGTTAACATTATAACGATGTTAAGTTAGTGCTATCCTTAGAAACTTAAAAATTAAACTTAAAGACTCTAGAACTTTGAATCCTTGAAGCTGCTAACTTCGTTAGTGATCCTGTTTAACCTCTTACATTCCACGGATAATCAGTTTATTAATTCTTAGTCTATTTCTTAATTCATTCAACCAATACTAAATGCTTATCATATGGTAAAATGCTTGATGCACAAAAATGAAATGCTGAAACCATAGCTTCCTCATAAGTGCTCCTCTGTGTTCATCTCCCCATCTCTCCTCTTTATTCAATTGTTTCTTAGGATTAGGATAATAATTATAATTCATTTCTTGGTCCTGCAAGTTAATTAGACTTAGCTTCTACATAACTAAAGGAATTGATCCCTTTAGTTCCACCAGAATTAGAGCAGTGTTTGCAAACTGTTCCTTTTTCAAGAGGAAAAAGAACTTCTCAAAACTCTTAGTGTCTGAGAAACAGCAAGTCGAACAATAATCGCAGGTTCCATCCAGAGTACTAGAAAAAGCACGAACTTCGAATTAAAATGGCTCTAAGTCCAGGTTCTACCACTTACTAGTACATGTAATGTTGTACTTTTCTACTCTGTCTTCGTGTCACACCCAAGCTTCTAGAAAATGTGAATACCCCTAAATTCCCAGTGTGGCCTGGGTAGACCAATCTTTTCCCACTTAATCTTATCTCTGAGCTCACTCCTTTCCACCTTTAGGTTAGCAATCATAAATATTATTTTTGAAACTTGTTACTTGTGTTTGTCTGTCTTCCCCCCTTTAGTATTAATTCCTAAAAAGCAAAAATCATGTCTTGTTCCTGTGAATTCCAGAGTCACAATGCCTTGCAACTAATAGATCCAAAACATGGTAAATTAGGACAGCAAAGATACTACTAACAGGGAACAGAAATAGACATGTTAAACAATAAAATCAATTTTTAAAAACTCAATATTCTTAAAAGTCAACAAGAAAACAAACAACCCAATTAAAAAATGGCCAAAGACCTTAGCAAACACTAAGAGGATACACAGATAGCAAATAAGCACGTGAGAAGAAGCTCCATTTCATATGTCATCAGAGAAATGCATTATCAAAGCAATGAGACACCACTGCACACCTTTTAGAACGGCCCAAATCCGGAACACTGACACCACCAAATGCTGGTGAGGATGTGGAGCAACGGGAACCCTCCTTCACTGCTGGTGGGAATCCAAAATGGTACAGCCACTCTGGAAGATAGTTGGCAGTTTCTTTCAGAACTAAACATATTCTTACCATACAATCCAGCAATCACACTCTTTGGTGTTTACCCAAAGGAGCTGAAAATATGTCCACACAAAAAACGGCACATAGATCTTATCACAGCTTTTCCTCATAACTATTAAAATCTGTGAACAACTAACATGTCCTTCTGTAAGTGAGTGGCTAAATAAATGGTAGAGCGTCTAGGCAATGTAATACTTACTCAACTCTAAAAAGAAATGAGCGAGGGGCCCCTGGCTGGCTCAGACAGTCGAGCATGTGTCTTGATCTCAGGGTCCTGACATTGGGCATAGAGATTACTTAAAACAAACAAACAGAAACTTTAAAGAAATGAACTATTAAGCCATGAAAGAACATGGAGGAATTAGAATTATAACTAAGTGAAAAAAGCCAATTTGAAAAGGTTACATACTGCATGATTCCAACTACATGACAATTCTGGAAAAAGCAAAACTATGGAGACAGTAAGATCAGTGGTTGCCAAGGGTTAGCAGTAAGCAAGGGATGATTAGGCAGAGCACAGAGGATTTCTAGGGCAGTGAAAGTACTCTGATAACACTATAATGGTAGCTATGTATCATTATACATCTGTCCAAACCCACAGAATACACATCACCAAGACTGAACCCTAATGTAAACTATGGACTGTGGTGATAATGATGTGTCCATGTAGGTTCAACATTTGTAACAAATATTCTTCTCTAGTGGGGAATGTTGATAATGGGGGGGAAGCTATGCATGAGTGGGAGCGCGGAAAGTGTATACTAGAGCTCTCTGTACCCACCACTCAACTCTGCCGTGAGCCTAAAATGGCTCTAAAAAATAAAGTCTATTAAAAAGAAAAATCTCAATACTGGCCAGTTTTGGGTCCAACTTATTTTTAAATATATATTGTCTCAGTACTAAGATGCAAAACAAAATTCACAAAACTACTAGGAAAGATTTTATAACACAGAATACCACGAATCAGTTCTGTGGGAAATTACACACATCCTCGAAAGCAGCTGAATTCCACCACAGTAAATAAAACCTCACCTAGTTGTTCAATAACTATATTGTAACAACATTGAACAAACATTTCTACAGAATATTTTGTACGCATTTTTACTTTTTTTGTGACTCTTAAAAAGACTGAGAATTATGATGCACATGTAAGCTGTCAGGGGACTCGGAAACTTCCAGCCTTTTAGTAGCTGCTCTTTCAAACTTAATTCAAACATTTATTAATCTCCAAGTACTTTTAAAACATTGTGCTGGGCAGGGAATGCAAGGGCACGAAGATGACCCACTTTCTGACCTCAAAGAGTTTACCTTCTAGAAGGAGATACGTAATCAAACCCTTAGAATATCAGACACAAATAAATGCTACAACAGTGGTATAAATAATGTGGGATAAAAGGAAATGGAAGAATGACTAGAAAACATGGCATTTAAGCTGAGGAGGATTTGAAATTTCATAACTTGAATAAAGCAGGGATGGCGCTCCAGGCTGAAGGCCATGAGCAAAGGACCACCAAAGTACATCTTCAAGAAAAATGGGCCCAGGCATGGGGAAGATTCTGGAATAGGTAGGCAAAGCATAAATTTGTGAGTAGTTGAGTACGGACAGAAGAGACTTCTCGTGGAGACTGTTGACCTAACCCTAGGAGAATTAGACTTCGTTCTGAACAAAAATTAGGAGGTGCTGAAAATTTTCATGGTCAGCAGGAGAGAAAGGAACAATGTTCTATTTCCTCTTAAATCAAGATGTGTCCATCCCCAAATTGCTACAGAACAATCTTTAAAATAATTTTGGCTGTTTTGCGACCTGGTGACACTTTCATAGGTTACTGAAAAACAGAATAAAAAATTACAGTTATGAAGAGAATGCACACTTCCCATAGCGTTTAACGCACTTGGAGCATCCCTCCAGCATTAACTTGAACTGGGCTTGTCATTCCCTGGTCTCTGACCAAGTCGGTCAAAGCTCACGAAAGGTTCTTAAAATCTACTGACTCTTTAGGATATTTTGAGAATAAACTGAAGCTTAAAGTTTCCAAGAGGTCTATATTTTATCCTAAAGGGTCCAGGTTCTCCCAAATACTTCTCAAACGGCCAATTTGAAAAAAGGTAACAGCGAGCATGGACCTCTTTGGCGCTGAGAACAAACTAACCTTCCCCACAGCCCAGCACTCAACTAGTAACAAAAGTGATCGCCCTCAAATTCCGGGGGGGACCGGGAAGGCGAATTAACAGCCACCCCAAGACGTGCTGACCAATTCGCCGCACTCTCCAATCCCGAGCCCGACCCCTCCCGTGACGCGGACTCACCCGAGCCAGGCCCAGGAGCATGTGGAGCACACGCCGACCGAAGACCGGCTCCACCGCCCAGCGGGCTCGCCCGGCGCCAGGCCGGCCAAGGTCTCCACCGCCCCGGAGCACGGCGCCCAGGGCACGCCGCGGGCCGGGCCGACGGCGCGGAAGGCGGATCCCGCAACGCCTCTCCGCCGCCATGTGCCGCCGGTCGGGGGTTATGTAATCCTCTACCCGGGGGCCCCCCTGAGCGCGCCACCCCCGCCGCCAACCGCGTCCGCCCGCCCGCCCGGCCCCTCGAGCACGGCCGCCGGCCCCCGCCCCCGCGCCGCGCGCCCCGGCCCCCGGTCCCCGGCCCCGCGCGTGGAGGCCCGCGGCCCTGCGGCCCAGGCCGCGCGGACCCGCCCTCGAGCGCCCGCCCGGCCCCTACCGCCTTTCCCCTACCTGCGCAGGGCGGGCGGCTGACCGCCCCGACCGCTGAGTGCAGGGGTCGCAAGGCCGCACGCGAGCTCCTCCCGCGCGGGTCCGTCACAGCATCTCCCGGGAGACACGGCCGCCACAGGCAGGGCGCGCACGCCGCCGCCGCTGCTGCCGCCACACCTCCAGCCTCCGCCCGCGACCTCGCCGGCCGCCGCAGACCCACAGCGCCCGGGGCACCTCCGCCGGCTGCAGGTCGGCGCACAAATCGGCAACTCCGACGCCGCCGCTGCCTGCGCCGCGGTTCCGGGTCCTCCTTCCCACGACTCTGCCTCCCACACTCAGACAGCGCCGAGCCTGCTTTAAGCATTCCCCCGGGCGGACCGACCCAACCTTATAAGCGGGGGAGGGGTGGGGAGGGGCGGGGTGCGGAGGGAGGGCGCGGAGGGAGGGCAGCGGCCGGAAAGGAGATCGCGGCTCGGAGACCTCAGTTCTCGCGAGTCTTTCGGGCCTAGGCGCCGGCTCCGCGGGAATTTTCAAACTCTCGCAGGAGAAGGTGGGGGGAGGGAAGGGAAGCCTGCTTGGCACCGGCGGGTCATTTACATAAAACAGAATCTCGCCGTCTCCAAAGAGCTGCTGGGGCGGGGCTGGGTGAAACTACAAGTCCCGCGATGCTTTTCGCTCCACCCCGCTGTGGCGGCCGGGCGCGCGTATTCGCGCGGAGTCCGGGGTGATAGTCTCTGGCAGTGGCAGCCGGGATCCGCCTGCCTGGCGGTGCCGGAGAATGCCGCCACGTTAGCCTGTAACCTTGTCCACTGGCGGCCATGGGGTGGTCACTGTCCCCGTGGCAGGCGCGTGTGCGCTCGGTGGTTTTCGTTCCCTGCGCTCCGACTCTTCGAGCCCAAGGTGGGCCTACTGGGGAAACGTTTTTCTTCCTCTTACATATTTTTAAATACCCGCGCTTGCTTTCGTGGCCACCGGTGTCACGCCGCCTAGTCGAATCTTTTTCCTAGTTTTACCCCGAATCAGTTCCCATTTTGGTCGCCGTAGGAATTTCTTTAATTTGTTGTTAGTATCTTTGAAGCTAGTCCCAGCACCAAACGCGTTTCAAACAAATAGATGTCAATTATGTCCCTGATAGTAAATACCAAATAAAAGGATTATTAACGTAAGGTAGAGGGAAGATTGTAGCAGGCCGCTTCTGTTTTCAGGAAGGTCTGTCCTTTTCTGTTACCCTCTCCCGTATGTTTTTTTGAGATATGCTACCTTTTAAAATGTAATTTCCTTTTTTCTGTAATTTGTGTTTCTTTATTGACAGCAACATCTAAATGTAACAGCATATTTGCAAAGGTACTGGGCTAAGCTGCGGCAGCAGAGTTAAAAGGGGTTTTGGTTGTTTGTCTTAATTATTTTAAATAGACCGTTTCAAACAGAAATCCCTCTGGCAAATGTGCTGATTTATGTCGTAGCCTTGCTTCCCATCCTACACTTACTTTCTTTGGCACCATTTTATGCTCAATCCATGAGTCCTGAACTTCTTGAGTTCTTAACTTTGGTATCCTGCTCCTAAAGCTGTGTGACATTAGGAAAATCAAGTGACCTCTCTGGGCTTCAGTTAGCTTTAGAGCAAGGGGGACTGGATTAGAGAATTGACTCGTTACACATACGCCTGTTAACTTTTCTCTAAGGGCCTGCTAGTTGTAAAATTCAAAAGTCTATCTCCTCATACTTATTATTACAGATTAATCAACTTTCTAAATCAGATTTTATTCTTTCCTTTCATCATTACCAGCAGAATGGTTTCTGTACGGTTATCTATAATCTGGACCAATCCTACCTGTCCTATTTTATTTCCCTCCGTAGTTCTGAGGATCCTTTCTTCACTCTGATGAGAAAGCAAAAGGCAAACCGAGGGCAAAACATGAGCTGAAACCCCTCACAGACCCGCATCTGATATATATATATCAGATATTCCTCAGGCACTAGTAACTGCCTAAGAACAAGGCAAAGGAAAAATAAATGGTCAACTGATAAAGATCACAGTCATATAGGACTTGAAACTCCACTACAGTTTGTAATGTCTTAATGATTTACAAGAAAAACACAATCTTAATAATAGACCTCCAGGAACCTATAAACTCAGTTTCCTGGAGCCCTAATGTCCCCTTCACCTCCATAGGATAGAAGACCCTATATGATCAGTCACTCCTCACAATCACAGTGCAGGTCTTTTTGCCCACACATCCTGTCCCCGCGCTCTAATAAAAACACCTTTTGCACCAAAAAGGTCTCAGGAATTCTTGACCGTTGTGCTCGATGATCCCACATCAACTATCCTCCAAACATATTTCTGCCTTTCAGTGTCTCCCAGCTTCTCCCCTGTCTAAATCTCAATATCCCTCGGGTCCAGCTCAAGCCTCTTTTCTCTCCCAAAACTTCTCTTCAACTTTAACCCACATTCATTACTAAGAACTTGCCCTGAAAATATGCTGTGATTTTATGTCTGTTTCCCTGTTTGCCTCCAACTCCCTCCATCCCCCTCCCATTACCCCCGTCAACCTGAGAGCAGACTATATCTCACATTTTTTTTTTAAGATTTTATTTATTTATTTAATTGACAGAGAGAGAGAGACAGCATGAGAGGGAACACAAGCAGGGGGAATGGGAGAGGGAGAAGCCAGCTTCTGGCCGAGCAGGGAGCCCAATGCGGGGCTCGATCCCAGAACCCTGGAATTATGACCTGAGCTGAAGGCAGTCAGTCGCTTAACCAACTGAACCACCCAGGCGCCCCTGTATCGCTACCCTCATAACTGCTAGTTGTTTATTTAAATTCCATTCGAAAAGTGAATTTTCACTTTAATGCTCTCGTTCAACCCTTTTTCCTCTTTTTCAGTCATTTAAGCATATGGCAAATTATTTGTTAGTTCCAAGAGATGTTAATAAGTACTAAATGAGGGAAAAAATCTGGATTTGCTAGTCAAATGAGTTTGGGGAAAAACTGATTAAATAAAATCAAACATTTCTTTTACATATTACCTCACAGCCTTTAATAGGCTTGGCATTTCCCAAAGTTACTTGACCGTGGACTCCATTTATGCTCTTGGATCATCTGGCCTCATTGGTGTTCCCCAGGATGGACCTTGGTAAACATGGCCTCAAAGCTTTCCCTTACTGGAGGAAACATTGTGTCGTGAAAAGAATATGGTCATTTGGAGTCAAAAGAACTTGGGTTTTAATCCTTTTCACTACTTTCTGGCAACCTGACTTTAACTGAATTACTTCCCTCTCTGAACCTGATCTCTCCTCTGGGAAGAAGGGAGAACGTTACTTACTTCCCTTGCAGGGCTCTTGCAGAGATTAAAGAAAAGTATGTGCCCAGCTCAGAACTTCATTCCCTTTTTACCTATATGGTCAATAAGGTTTGGGGTTTTTTTTGGTTATGGTTTTGGTTTTGGTAAAAAGTCGACAAAATGATCATGTCTAGTGGGGACCCTCATGCTTCCATTTGGAATGTTTATTTAAGAGGCAATATTTTAAGACCATGCCAGCATCCTGGGAGCAAACAGACAACCATGTGATTTCAGAGATCTTAGAATCTCACTGAAGTGCTGTGATTTAGATCTTGTTTATTTTACAAAGAAATTGGTGGGGGCAGGGAACTTTCCTGCTTTAACAGCAAAACAACAACAAAGGGAGCTTGTCTGTCTCAAATAGAGGCAATCCTTTGTCCTAACAGTTACATTTTCATTATTCTTGTAGAGATTATTGGTTAGAACAAGCAGTGCCCCACCCTTGACTTTCCCAATTGACAATTAGCTTGGTGACTGAAGAATGTTATTTTTTTTGTTCCCCACGATGCTTCCAGAGATGGCATAATGCCAACATATAAATTAGTAGATAATTGTTTAGTGAATTAGTGTATATGTTTTGATTTCACCATTCAAAGCAAAATATACAGTGTTTGATTAAAAGGGACACTGGAGATATTCAGGCCAAACAGGTCATTTTATAGATGGGGAAACACATTGTCAGATGATTTTCCACAAATACTTTGGGATGGATTTTATTTGTTTTCTTTTAAAAAAAAATAGATATTAAATCAAATCTAGAGTTTAAGAGTCATTTGAGCCAGCCAGGCATCCTTATTATGTCATTATGCCCTTGTAAGAATGTTTTACATGAATGATACCCCAAAAAGCCACATAGTTTCTTTCTTTCCCTCTGAACACTGATAGTATTTGTCATGAACATGGTACCACAATTAATCTCTTCTTAAAAATTATTTCCTTTTCTGCCTCTCCTTGTTTTTCACATCCTCCTCTCCCAATGTTAGTTCTTAAAATCTGTATGTGTGTGTGTGTGTGTGTGTATATATATATATATACATATATATATATATTTTAAAGACTTTATTTATTGGGGAGAGAGAGTGCGCCTGCGCAAGAGTTGGGGGAGGGATAGAGGGAGAGGGAGAGGCAGACTCCTCCCTGAGCAGGGAGCCCAAAGCTGGGCCAATCCCAGGACTCTGGGGTCACGACCTGAGCTGAAGGCAGAGGTTTAATCGACTGAGCTACCCAGGCATCGAAAGATCTGTATATTTTAACTAAAACTATCAAGGGTCTGATTTCTCTCTTCCTTAGCCCAGAAAACATCATTAATGATGGATCTTGAAATTCTGCCACACGCTCACATATCATGGCATTTTTTTTTTCAACCTTTGCCTTTTCAAGACTCCTGATTGCCTTAGGGGGTTGATATACCAGATTTCAGAGAGCATGTAACAGTTACAAGCTTCTTTTAGTCAGTGGTGTTGCAAGTATTGCTCATAACTCACAAATTTCTCACTTGTCCCAAGCTCCTGCCTCTAAGGAAGCCCAGCTAAGAGAAGTTGGCTCTGCACAGTTGAAAAGTGATGGAATGAGCACGACCAAGTCTGATATTCCAGTGAGGGAATAGGTCACCCATTTTAATAATTGCTTTCTGCCTAGTTTATTCGATGGATTCTCAGCCTTACTTTTTCTCATGAACTTATTTGAATCCCATTGAGCTTACATGTCCTATAAGAACTGTGGTGTTTGCATGGTGCTTTAAATTTTCAAAGTGTTGTAAATTGTTAGTCAAAACAATAGCTCTACATGGTTTAGATTATAAACTGTAGATTTTTTTTTCCCTTTTGCCTTTTTCTGATCTTTACTTCTTCTTGGGTCCTCTGTATGGTTTTTTAATAAACTTCAGGTAGATTTGTTGGATTTGATTATAGAAGGACGTAGGTGACATGGTATCCATTTTTCAGCATGAAATGTCCCTGAAAATAAAAACAAGATGTTCACTAGGATGCCTAAGTGGAGAGCCGGCAATGGAATGTCCAGGATAAAGTTTGGCATACCCTAGAACATTCCTCTCCTGAAAATAAGTTTAAGTGTAGAAGATCTGTAGGGTTTAGAAATGAATTATTTATTAGCAGACCACAGAATTCCTGTTTAGTAACGAAAACAATATAGAACTTTAATAAAATCAAAATTACATCCCTAAGATTCTAAATCAGAACTCTCAAGTTGTATTTTTCATTATAGTTTTGTTTCAGTTCCCTGTCATTCATTCATTTGTTGGTCCATCCATCAAATATTTACTGAATGTTTTCAGTAGGCTGGTCGTTACTCAAGGCACTGGGGATACAAAGCTTGATAAGACCAGTATCTGTGTCCTTCAGCAACGCAATGAGGACAACATAATAAAATGAAAAATTACCTTTTGTTTGAAATATTTTTTTATAAAACCCCTTCCCTTTTTTTAATATTTATTTATTTGAGAGAGAGAGAGAGAGCACGCATGTGCGTGCAAGCAGGGGATGGGGCAGAGAGAGAGAAAGAATTCCAAGCAGACTCCCTATGAGCTGAGTCCAACATGAGGCTCATCCCAGGACTCTGAGATCATGACCTGAGCCGAAATCAGTAGTCGATGCTCAACTGGCTGAGCCACCCAGGCACCCCTAAGCCCTCCTTTGAAATCAAAGAGAGCTACAACTCTTTCTTGAATATCTTATTGATAATTATAATGAACACTCAGTGTCCTAGTCAGTCATAGGACTATTCTACCTTCACCTTCTGGTTTTGGTTAAGCCATGTATTCAAAAGAATTGGTTGGGTCACAGATTCATTTCCTACCAGTTGGGCAAAATTAAGGAAGGCCTGCCACTTTTATGTTTTTGAATGATGGCTCTATAATCCCAGATTTCTTTTGTTTGTATGGTTCTACATTCTCTTATTTAAAGGGTCTAATTTTATTTTATTTTTTTTAAAGTAGTCTCCATGGAGACCAACGCAGGGCTTGAACTCGTGACCCTGAGATCAAGACCTGAGCTGAGATCAAGAGTTGGATGCCCAACTGACTGAGCCATCCAGGCACCCCTTAAAGGGTCTAATTTTAAAGTTAGATAACTACCCTTCATTACCTTTGCCACAGATTGTGGACATGAAAGTTCAATACACTTGGCAAAATACAGTGCTTTGATTAAAGTACGAATAAAAAAACACCCCCTTGCAATACATTGTTCCCACAGCATTTACGTTTTTGTACGGTTGGGAGGTTTTTACACTCTCTGGGCTATTGACATAGCGCTCATGTGATCTTTTAATCCCATGTCAGACAACATATATTACCTTATCAATGGAGCAGCTATTGGAAAACAGACACTTGATAAATCTTTAGTAAATAAGACTGGGGAGCTATCTCCTCAGCAGGGTAGACAGTGGAAACTTTAACTTCTCGAAAGCAGAGGGAGGAGGGACACAGCAAAGCCATCGTAGAAGAATACCTGTCTTTTTGAGTTAGTGTTCAAGGATTAGAGAAGATGATCAAGAGTTTCTCAGTTTAAAGATCATGAAAATGTCTTCCCCCCAAAAAATAAAAATAAAGAATAAAGACCATAAAGGGGGTGCCTGGGTGGCTCAGTCGGTTGAGTGTCCGACTCTTGATTTCAGCTCAGGACATGATCTCAGGATCATGAGACTGAGTCCCGCATGGGGCTCCACACTCAGCAGGGAGTCTGCTTGAGATTCTCTCTCTCTCTTTCTGCCCCCACCCCCGACGTGTGCACTCTTTCTATCTCTAAAATAAATAAATGAAATCTAAAAAAATTAAAAAATAAAGATCATAAAGATTTCAAAGAGTCAAATACAGTCCCACTGGTACTGTAAGACTTGGGTGGAGTCATGGGGCAGAACCATGAAAAGACAAAGTGATACATGAAAACCAACCTTAGCAGGCTTGGGTATGATTCCAGCTGATTTGGAAACCGTTTGTTACTTATAATAAATCTCCATATGTCATTCAATGACAGTTGCAGGCTGGTCCTTAAGAACCCAGTGACTTTGTTAATGGTATTTAATTAGAATCATTTCTTTCCTTTGTTATTTTTGTTGGCACACTTCAAACCTGTGTATTGTCAGCCTCCTGGAGAACAAGAGATCTGAAACTGTGGCTCCCAACTTCAGGTCAGCCGTCGCAACCCCCCAGACCATCAGGCCCACAGGCCAGCACAGCCTGAGCCACATTCCACTCTAGACCAGCCGCAACGCCAACACAATGGGGGCAGCGTCTCCAGCACGTGGTTGAAAGCAGCATTCTCCAGAGAATTTTCTGGAAACATGAAACACTTTGAGAAGCAGTATGTTGAAACACAAAAGCACTGAATTCACAGGGAGCGGATGTCCATCCCAAAGATGATGTTACCTTCGCTATCTGTGTCCGTGGAGAAAGACCTTAAACTGTCCAAGCCTCTGTGTCTGTGTCTGTTATAAGGATTATGTGTAACAACATGTAGTAAACTTTGAACTTCTACCAAGTATTCGCTGGTGCCAACACTTTGCTGGACATTAGATGACTTATTTAAAGAACAATGTGTGAGGTTATGGAACATGTTTCTCTGATGTTTCGGATGAATTGTTCTACATGAATATCAGGCTATCGCTGTATTAAGCTTTTTCTTCTAAGTTGCTAGTCATTGATTTTTAATGTTAACCCATCTAATACATAATTTCATATATAAATCATGGGTCACCAGAGTCAGAGGGCCCTTCGAAATGACCTAACCCAACCTATTTCAATGGGATTCTTGCTCAAAGTCGTGTTTAGTTTTGGCAAACTGAAACCAGACATCCCACTGTGTTCCTGAGTTGCTGTATCCCATTTACTTCAACTAGAAGAAAATTAATTACCCTTTATGACACAACTGCAAACCAAATAAATAAAGTCTATTCTCCTGTCCATTTTCCAACATCAACATGGGTAATTAGACAAGAAACAAAACACAGTTGAGATATGAGAAGCAAAGCGTTTCCAGCCTAATGAACCAGAATTAAAATAAATAAATAAATAAATAAATAAATAAATAAATAAATAAATAAATAAATAAAATAATCTTCATCCATTATTGCTGCTACTATCTGGTGTGTTGGCAGCAAGTTAATGGAAGGGCCACTCCAGACAAAGGGAGTTAATGAGCGATATTGCTATTTGCACTGGTTGGGAAGCCCATTCATTGTCTTGACACAGGAAGTGTTCAGGGATGCATTACAACATCTCGTATCACTGTATTCTGATTATTTTTTTATAAGTTATCTTCCTGACCACCTGGCAAGCTTTGTTAGTGGCTCCGTCACTTTTCTGCAACACTCCTCGAAGAACCTGCCATCTATAGGCGTTCACTTTTTTTAAAGAAATAAATGAATATGCTTTCTCTTCTTTCTAGGAGTTGGAGAGCAAGAAAGAAAAAAAGATAGAGGTATCTGTGCATAAAAACAAACACGGGGGGCTCTCCCTTTACTGTCAATGAGAAGTAGATGTGGGGAGAGGTGCTTTAATTTGCATCTTACGTGGATGTGGCCGCCCTGGACTTGGCTGGGGGGGGGGTGGGGTGGCGACACACCTGCCGCAGGCAATCCCAGCCCTGTACTGTGCACCTTGGAGCCGAGACACAGCCTCTGCTGGGCTCTCTTAGGGCAGCTTACAGTCTACACCAAGGAACTCCTTGGGTATGGGTTGTGCTGGAGCACCCCACGGTTTCCAGACGAAGATTTATTTCAAGCAGGGAAGCCTTCCTGATGACTCCCATTTTGAATTCTTTGTGCTCTGAAAAGCTTTAGATGACCAGAAGATGAGAGAAATCTAAAGCCACGCCATAGCTCCATAAATACAGATGTTTTCAGTTGTTTGTTTTTGTTTTAGCTCATTTTCTTTCCCCTAAGAGTGAGCAGCGGAAATGGCAAACCCTTCCCCCCACTTGCCAGTCCTGGCATCATCCTCAGGTCCCTGCTTTCAAGCCCTGTGACTCTCCTGACAACCCCCCCACCCCGCTGCCGCTGCCACTGACCACCTGAGTGCTTCCTGATGTTTTCTGGGCCCACGAATCCCTGCATGACAGAGCCTCATGTGGACACCGTGACATTTTCTGTTTCCCTACAACGTACTTTTAATTTCATTCTCTTCCAAAGCTTGGTCTTTCCTTTGCTACTTTTCTGAATTACGTGGTTCCTATTAATCTCTTGATTTGTGTGCCATCTGATTTACTTTTTAGCCTTCTGAAGAGTTTGCTGACCTTCACTTGTTTCCTGGCATTTATATGGCCAACCATTGTACTTGTCGTTGAAGGTTGGGAGGAAGAGCTTTAAGAGCGACGGATCTGGCCAGCAGCCCTTTAGACCCCCTCGGGGTGACGGCACCATGACCCGGCTCCAGTCTCGGCCTCGGAGGTCCAGAAACTGAGTCCTGCCAGGACTCCCAGAGCTCATCTGTCTCAAGGAGATTGACTTGTAGGAACCACGTTTGTAAGAAGTTTATATATAAATACAAATTCTAATTTATTAACTTACAGTAGTGGATATTTCCTTGTTTTAACTAGGATCCCTGTAACTCCTCTCCAGAGCACCCCCTTTTCCTATAGTGAAGTACCTGGGAAATGGAATAATCAAGAGATTGCTTGATGAACATGAAATCAGAGTTTGAAGGGGGAATTGTTTTGAGAGAGATTTCATCCAGGCCTGAGAAGCCCAATGACTCACAATTGCCTCACAACAGAGGACAGTCTGTGCTGGATACACACGGCCAGCTCCAGGCCCCTGACTTCCTGTCCCAGGGAGAAAAGGTTCACTGCCGCCAATGTGAGTGCAAGGTTAGTCCAGAAAGAGCCCAGTACAATGGAGGGGGGGTTTGCTGGTGCAACTACAACCAGGCTGGCTCCCTGAGTTTGCTTCCAGGTGCCTGCCAGTGATGTATGGGTGTTTCCACTCTTCTCCACCCACATGTATTCATTCAGTCTCTTGATTCACTCTCACTGATGCTCAAGTCTATCCATGATATGTGTGAATTTCATTCATTTGTCATTCAAAGGACAATTTTATGTCCCTTATTTTCTTGGGGGATAACTTGCTCTCACCTCTACAAGTTACTATGTACCAATATTACACTCTTCTTTTTTTTTTAAGCTTTATTTTTAAAAGATTTTATTTATTCATTTGAGAGAGAGAGAGCATGAATGGGGGGGAGGGGCAGAGGGAGAGGGAGAAGCAGACTCCCTGCTGAGCAGGGAGCCTGATGCAAGTTTCAGTCGCAGGACCTGGAGATCACGACCTGAGCAGAAGGCAGATGTTTAACTGACTGAGCCACCCAGGCACCCCAAAAAGGCACCTTCTTTATTTCAGAGGGAGAGAGAGTGCACGAGCAGGAGGGGCAGAGAGAGAAGGAAAGAGAGAATCTTAAGCAGGCTTCAACCCAGTGTGGAGCCCAACTCAAGGCTCGATCTCATGACTCTGAGATCATGACTTGAGCCAAAACCAAGAGTCAGAAGCTCAACCAACTGCGCCACCCAGGCGCCCCATACACTCTTCTATAATTCTAACAGATCATTTATGAAAGCCCTTGTTCTTCCTGCTATAATATATTTACTGTCAAATCATGGCAGGGAATGGGGGAGACAAAGCACATTTTCCAGGGTTGTTTGCTGGGGCCATCACCTCGGTCCGTGAATACCGGGGAAGACAGCGCAATGCTGGGAGAGAGCACAGTCTGACCTGGGCTGGAATCCTGTCTCTACAACTCATTGCCTGTGAGACCCCAACTGATTTACCTGACCTTTCAAAGGCAGCACTACTCCAAGCATGGTCTTCAAGCAGTCTAGATAGGTCTTCAAGGAACTAAGATGCTGCTACCAGAATGTGAAATCATTCACTAAATGCACTGACTTTCTCTCAAGAGGAACTTTCTCAGTGAAGAAGGCAGTATGTTGATTTACCTTCCAGCCCTGGCTCCTTAGCAATAAAATTGGGAAATAAAACCAACTAAGTAGAGCTGTTGTTATAGGGATAAGACTAATGATGACACATGATACATGCCAGGAGTACAACACATAGTTGTCTCTTTTGTTATTTTGTTGGTATTATTGCAGTTTAGCATTGACAGAGGAGTTTTCTAGTGATATAGCCCAGCAACTGGCTCACAGAAGGGAAGAGAAGCAGGAGGCTGAGGGTTTACACCTGTCATTCATCCCACAACTCTGCAGCCCCAGCGCATCTCTCTCAGCATCGACTCCCTCATGGGGACACTGGGGTGATAATAGTGCCTCCCTGCTTGAGTTGTCATTGGGACTTAAAGTGTACAGCCTGTGTAAAACCCTCAGGATAGTGCCAAACACATAGTAGGGGTCCAATAAATACTAGTTTTCTTCCCTCGTCAAAATGAGGGAAGAAATGCTTTCAAGAATGGTAGCATAATATTCAGGGAAACAACCATATGCAAAAGTTTTCCAGGGGCGACAGCAACTGCAGAACAAACAAAATTAAAGCAAGGAACAAAGAGGAAGGACACTGCTGGTAAGAATGAAAATAGAAACACCATAGTGTGGTATTTTTCTCTAACTTAATGCTATGAGATGCACATGAACCTGAACTGTGGCTCAATACGGCCATGTTGAAAGCATGGGACTAGTGTCTCCTACAGAGCTCTCTCGCATGAACCATGGGCTTTCCTTTCTGACTGAGCTGAATGTCCTCATTCTTACATGTTCCCAGAGTGACTGATCCTTCCCACCTCCACCAAGTGACTGATCCTTTTCACCTCCACCTGCCTTCTTGTGTGTGGTCAGTGTGACTGCTGACACCTTTTCCACATTGCAAAGTAATGGAAAAGACTAATTACTGCTCTATTTTATAACATAACCATCAGTCCATAGTAACAATTGTGTATGTGTGTGTGTCTCTCTCTCTTTTTTTTTCAGAGATAGAGAGAGCAGAGGAGAAGGGGCAGGAGGAGGGGGAGAGAATCCCAAGTATGCTCCATGCTCAGCATGGAACCCAAGGCAGGGCTTGATCCCATGACCCTGAGATGGTGACCTGAGCTGAAATCCAGAGTCTGACGCTTAACCAACTGAGCCACCCAGGCTCCCCTTTCTAATGATTTTCTTAACAACATTTGCTTTTCTCTAGCTTTATTGTAAGAATACAGGATAAAATACACATACAAAATATGTGTTAATTGACTTTGTGTCATTGGTAAGGCTTCTAGTCAATAGTACTCTATTTGTATGTAAGTTTTGAGGGAGTTAAAAGTTACATGTGGATTCTCGACTGTGTCTGTGCTCCTAACCCAGGTGTTGTTCAATGGTCAACTCTACTTGGAACCTAACAAGTGCTCAGGAAGTATTAGCTATTCCTATGAGAACTATACATTTAAGAAAATTAAGCAGATGCCTCTAGTTTCTTCAAATTCCACCTTCACTTGTTTACTACCAGTCAACATATATTTAGTAATAAACCAAGAGTTTGACCTTAATCATTCTCTTATGACAGAAGGGTGTTATTCATATTGTAGGAATATTGTGCTTTCCACACAATTAAAGCTTGTTGTCATACAGTTGGCCTCCCATGGAGGCACTAAGAAATTCCCAGTGTGTGTGCACATTCAGTCATGATGTCAGTCACTCTTGGCCCAGTCACCTGTTTGGGGAATAATTGCCTGGACTCTTGGTCTCTGTTTTGGGTTGAATTGTGTGCTCCCTAAAATATATGTTGACACAGAGCAATGGAACAATATAGAGAGCCCAGACATAAACCCATGCATATATGGTCATTAATCTATGACAAACGAGGAAGGAATGTACTTTGGGGAAAAGACAGTTTCAATAAATGGTGTTGGGAAACCTGGGCAGCCACATGCCAAAGAATGAAACTGGATTGCTTTCTTACACCACACACAACAACAAACTCAAAATCAAAATCAACTGAAGACCTAACTGGGAGACCTGAAACCATGAGACTCCTAAAACAAAACAGACATAATCTCTTGGACATCAGCCTTAGCAACATACTTAGGATATATGTCCTCAGGCAAGGGAAACAAAGCAAAAACAAACTGTGAGGGCTACCCCAAAGTAAAATGTTTTTGCATAGCAAAGGAAACCATCAACAAAATGAAAAGGCAATCTATTGAAGGGGAGGGAGGAGATATTTACAAATGATTTATCTGATAAGGGGTTAATATTCAACACATATAAAGAACTGATACAACTCACCACAAAAAAACCCCCCACAAATAATCCAATCAAAAAATGTGCAGAATACATTTATAGACATTTTTCCAAAGAAGGCATCCAGATGGCCAGCAGACACATGAAAAGGTGCTCATCATCAGGGAAATGCAAATCAGAACAACAATGAGATATCACCTCAGACCTGTCAGAATGGCTAGTATCCAAAAGACAAAAGAATGACCAGTATTGGTGAGGATCTGGATAAAAAGTGTAGGTGGAAATGGACATTGGTGCAACCCCTGTGCAAAACAGTATAGAGGGTTCTCAAAAAATTAAGAAAAGAAATACCAAATGATCCAACACTTCCACTACTGAGTATTACCCAGAGAAAATGAAAACATTAATTTGAAAAGATATACTGCACCCCTCTGTTCATTGCAGCTTTATTTATAATAGCCAAGATTTGGAAGGAACTCAAGTGTCGGTTGATAAATGAATGGACAAAGATGTGGTACACACACACACACACACACACAATAGAATACTACTCAACCATAAAAAAGAAAGAAATCTTACCATTTGCACCAACATGGTTGGACCTAGAGAGTATTATGCTAAGTGAAATAAGTTGCTCAGAGAAAGACAAATACCATATGATTTCACTTATATGTGGAATCTAAAAAACAAAATAAATGAGCAAACAAAAAGAGAAACAGACTCATAAATACAGAGAATAGACTGGTGGCCACTGGCGGGGGGGAGGTGGCCAAAATGGGTGAAGGGGATTAAAATGTGCAAACTGCCACTTATAAAATAAGTCAGTCAGGGAGATGAAAAGTACAGCATGGGGAATACAGTCAGTAAGATTGCAATAACGTTGGATGGTGACAGAAGGTGACTATATTTACTGTGTGAGCACTGAGTAGTGTATGGAATCATTGAGTCACACTGTTGTGCAAAAACCAATATAACATTGTATGTCAACTATACTTAAATAATAAAGAAAATTTAAAGCTATGGTGAAGACCATAGTATCTCAGATATCCCAGTATCTCAGAATGTGACCTCATTTGGAAATAGGTATATGTGATGAGGTCCATCATCATACCGGAGTAAGATGGCCCCTTAAATCAACATGACTGGTGTCTTTTAAGAAGAGAAGAGACACAGACACAGAGGTAAGGTGTCCCTGGGAGGCAGAGATTGGACTGATGCAGCCGCAAGAAAGGAACACCTGGGGCCACCGGAAGCCAGAAGACACACAGGAGGATCTCCCCTGAGAGGCTTTGGGGGAAGCGTGGCCCTGCTGACGCTGTGATGTTGGACGCCTCCATGACAGTGAGAGAGCAAGTTTCAGTTTGTGGTCATTTGTTACAGCAGCCCTAGAAAACTAATCCAGGCTCCTAGACCAGAGAGTAGAACCTAAAGGCAAGTCCCGGGCCAATGGTGGAGAATCCTCAGCAGGAGGAATCCATGTTGTCTGCAAAACCAGCTTCCATGAGGCAGGTCCTTCACGTGGGGCCGGTGGGGTCAGGGAAGCAAGGAGGTGCTTGCAAAGTTGAGCCAACACTTTGGGACTAGAGAGGGATAGAATGACATCTGCAGGCCTTCTCAGAGAGGCTTTCCCGGACGGCCCCCCTAAGTACACCCCTCCCCTCCTTATCCCCCCACCTGCTGTGTCTTCCTGGCACCAGCTGACGCAGGTTACCTTCACTTGTTTACTGTCTAACTTCCCAAGGACAATTTCCCCCACAAGAACAGGGACCACCGGTAAAATTTATCAAGTGTTCTTTCGTTTCCCCTGCATTTTGCACAGGTGATGTGTCTCCCTGTATTTTGCATGCAGTTTTTGTCTTTTTAATCAGCAAAGGATATTAAAACCTATGAGCTTTAGGGGGCTGGTGGCAGGGACTCAAGCTTTCTCTCAAGTTTTGTTTACTGTTTGTATCTTCAGTGTATACCAGATGCTTAATGAATATTTTTGGAATGAGTGATTGAATAAATGATGTTATGGTTTTTAAATTCTCTATATGTGATTCACCTTTCCTTCTCCCCCCAACAGTATTAAGTAACTTCTTCTGGGAAAGTATTCCCTTTTTCAGCCAGGCTGGAGAAAACCTAACAAAAGGATATGGCCAGACCTAGGCCATACTAGAAGGGACACGTCCCCACTACAATTCTCCCCAGTTCCCAATAGCCAGGTTCTATCGCATTCCTAGAATCCCAGTTCAGTACTGGCTTTGCTCTACTCTAATAAATGTCTCCTTACCATTTGCTCCAACATCAAGCCTCCTTTGGAGAGGAGCATAAGAGAACATTGGCAGATTCCAGTGGATTTAAATGGGTTAATGTGACATTGCTAACTATTGTTCTATTCGTTCATGAATTCTGGAAGGTCATCAAAGTTGGATATGTGGATCTAGCAACTGATCGTTTATTTTAAGAAAACCTGCAGAGTATCCTCGGTAATAAAAAACAAAGAAACCTGTAACTCAGGGTAGGTGTAGCACATGGGACTTTGCTAAGACCCTCAGGAGTCCCAAGAGGATAGCCAGTCGGCAATATCTGAAATTCTGCAGTCTTCCATTTTGCTACCCTTAGAACAACTGTTCCTGAAAACAGGGATGTTAGCCCCGAATGAGCAAGTGTCTTCAATTTGTGCCCAGCTAGACAGACTGCCTTGCCAATCAAGCTAACCCTGAAGTCACAGAAGGAACTTGTCCTGAATTTCCCTGAGAGCCAACAGCACGAAGAACTGTTAAACAGGGAGAGTAAAATCCCCCAGGACTGGTGCACACTCCCAACCTCATTGCCTAGCAGCTTAAGGCCAAAGGCAGATACATACAATATCTGTCAGCTGTTCCAGGGGGGAAAGGCTCCCAGATGATCTCAGGCTCAGCTTTGCTTATGTTCAGCCCAGATTGCTGGAGAAGTCTGCCACCCCCCCGCCCCCCGGTGGCGTAAAAGCAGCCTCCAGACTGGCCATCACCGTCACACTGAGGTGGCCCTACGAGTTCAGCAATCACGGGACGGTCAGAAAAATACACGTAATGGAAGATGAGGAACACAGATCAAGGCAACACAAGATTCCAACAGCCTTATCTAACTGCAGGGACTTCAGAACTGGGCTTCTGCACATAGAAACCAAGTGTATCCAGAGCCGTAAGTTTCAGGCAAATCCCTCTGCAAGGGTCACTAATGAGATCATCTGTCAGAGCGTGGAACCTGGATCAGATGACCCTGTGAGCCTCACTGTCTCTGTCATGATATGGGTTTCTTGCTTGTTAAAGAGTTAGAAAGATAATAACCAAGAATGTCAAAACTAGCAAGTATGATGTGACAAAATGCTAGTACCTAATTTAATTAGAAGGCAGAACCCCTTTATAGAGCGTTTGATATGCTCTACACTCCAAAATCGTCAATCTGCTCAGCATTTCTCATCTCCTCGTTGAGCTTGCCAAACACCTACGAAGAACAGAAATGGTTTCATTTTTATCCAAATCCATTTTCTTTTGTATAAAAGATTTTTTTTTTCAAGATTTGTGTCAGTCCTTTAAGCTAACGTGACAATCCCCTGTATTTACGTAGCACTGTTAACTTTTCCAAACTCAGCTCTTTTCTATTATCTGTCTGGAATATAAGCTCCTGAGGGCACTGCTATGTCCTTGGGAGCAGTGCCCAGCACACAGTAGGTGCCTTCCTGTGTTTCTGACCCATTAGCTCTATGACAACTGTATTTGCTTTCACAGCTAGGGTTAGATATTTCTGGCAGGTTGTTGTCCTCATGAAATAAATAGTTTCACCTCAAGCCGATCCCTATAAGCATATCAGATTATATATTTCACAAAGGTGCCCTTTGAAATAACGTGAGCTGCATCGAGAAACACAGTTTTGAAAAGTCTTGCTCTTTCTTCCATCAGAATGAAAGTTTGAGAAATTTCATGAAGAATTCATAATTGTTTATGTTTCTTTTTTTAAAAAGATTTTATTTATTTATTTGAGAGAGAGAGAGAGAGAGCACTAGAGGGGGGAGAGTCAGAGGGAGAAGCAGACTCCCACTGAGCAGGGAGCCCAATGCAGGGCTCTATCCCAGGACCCCGGGATCCTGACCTGAGCTGGAGGCAGATGCTTAACCCACTGAGCCACCCAGGCGTCCCATAATTGTTTACGTTTCCTATCAGAGTCACACATTTTGTCATGTCATTATTTAAGGAAGGTTAATCGTATTGTAATACTTCCTCTTTTCTGATCAAGGAAACTGTAAACATATCAGCAAAAAGGGAACCAGGGTTCTATCTGAAACACTAATGTATTTAGAGAGAACAACCCTGAAACCCTAAAATTTCTCAGTGACCCAGATGTGTTTTGCTGTACACGAGCAAGGTCTTATGTTTACTGTTTTGTAAAAGATCAATCTCTCTCTCTGTGTCTCTGTCTCTCTCTATTGAGAGGGTTTTTGTAGTGGCTTGCTACTTTCTTCAGTGCTATTTGTCATACACGTAAAAGCAAAGACAGGTTGGTAAGCGCAGTAACACAGAATAACACCTGTGTTTCCCATATATATTAAAGCCCCAGGGTACAATTTATTTCCATTTGGAGTATGAAGGCCACACAAGAACTGCTTGGCCATGCAGAACAAGCTCTTGTCTTCACATCTGTCCACTAATTCAGGTCAGTTCTCAGTAGTTCAAGGAAGCTTACTGTTCTCCAAAGAACAGTACAAGTAGCCGCAGAAGAAAAGGATCCATGGAGATCTTTTGAGCGCAAATGTTTTTATTTCCCTTATCATTTAAAACCATCATGAAGGTGAACCTCTTGGCTTGGTTCACTTATTGAAACTCATAGTAGGGTCAGTTAATGTTCAAGAAAAATTATCGACTTCAAGCCTGTGGGATAAAACTCTTTTAGGATATATACTTAACTCGAAATTGCCATCTTTGATAGTATCATTAAAAAAGAAATTATATACATTCTTCTAATTAGGCATAACCCTTCATTAGAAGTTAACCATGGGTTAAACGGCACCAGCCTCTAATCTGCTTATCCCATTAATGTGGCAATCTTTTGTTGCTACCTATTATTTTATGTGCGTGTAGGTACTCAATAAAAACTTTTAAAATAAATGAATGCAAATATTCTACCTTCCTATAGTGCATGCTCCCGTATTGCCCCTGCCCACCACTTGCATTCCATAAAATGCAGGGTCATAGCTGTATAAGATGCTTGTGTTCAAGTGAGTTGCTTTAAACATCTCTCTCCATACTCATTGGCAGGTTCTGCTTCTCTTTTCCAGACCCTCAGGGAATCTTTCCAGGATGCTTCTTTTCTACCCTGCTACATTGACTCACCCCCCCCCCCACCAGCTCTGCTTAGAGTCCCTTTGCTTCAGACCCAGCATTCACCCATTGGCCTGGTCCCTCTGCTAGATGAAAGATGCTTCACACTCTCTTCTTGGGTGCTGGTTCTGGGCTCCTCATCCTGCAGCCTGGGAAGGACAGCCAGTCCCAGCCTCAGAGGGACATTCAGATAGCTTGGACTTGGTGGTAATGGTGAGCTGACCACCGTGACCACTGACTTCGAGGTTGACTGGGCTGGTTACCAAAGCGTCTTCTTCACCACTCCCCTCACCATCCAGTTTACAGAAAGATCATCACAGGAAGGCAGAGGAATAAAGTAGTCCCTCAAGGGCATATGAGCTTAGGTTAGTGTCTGGCACTGTGCTGTGCATAAATATTTGCTGTCACAGCAGATTTTGGTGTGATGATCCCGCCTGTGTACCTTTGTCCCTTTAGACAAATCTAAACTTCTGTTTAGGGAAACTCAGGCATAATCTCCTTCTCTGGTTACTTTATAGGGCAGTCGAGGTGGAGCAAGAAGCCACAAAGCCCTGTCTAACAAATTAAAGCAATATTTATATTATGGGCTTGGTCTTTCATGATGGAAGGGAGTCTGTGACTAAATGGTGCTCAGATCAGACTTCCTGCCACCAGCTGGGTGCCCACCTGCGATGAATACGATGAATGGCTTGGATGTCTAGCCCACCATCACCGGCCCTGGTGGCCCAGTAGCAGGAGGACGATTGGTGATGCTATGTGATCGCTTTACATCTGTATTGGGCCGATGGCACCACCACCCCTTGAGTGACCCCAGTTAGAAATCTGGTGGTCATCCTAGACTCTTCCTCTGCCCCATCTCAGACCAGTTTATTTACCAAGTCCTGAGGGCCTCACTTCTTAAATACCATTCAAATCCATCTCTTCCTTTCAGTGCCTCTGCCGCTGAATCACTTCTGGAGGTAGGCTTGTATTGCTGTAAACTCCCCTCTTGGAACCTCTTTGGCTGCATTCCAAAGGTCTTGGACAGTTGTGTTTTCATTTTCATTTGTTTTCATATGCTTTTTAATTTCTCCTTTATTTCCTGGTTGACCTGTTCATTGTTTAGTAACATGTTATTTAACCTCCATGTATTTGTGCTCTTTCCAGACTTTTTCTTGTGGTTGACCTCTAGTTTCATAGCACTGTGGTCAGAAAAGGTGCATGGCATGATTTCGATCTTCTTGAATCTATTGAGGCTTGTTTTGTGGAGTAATATGTAACCTATTCTGGAGAATGTTCCATGTGCACTTGAAAAGTGTGTATTCTGCCTTTTTAATATGGAACTTTCTGAATATATCTGTTAAGTTCATCTGTTCCACTGTGTCATTCAAAGCCAATGTTTCCTTGTTGATTTTCTGTTTAGATGGTCTGTCCATTGATGAAAATGGGGTGTTAAAGTCCCCTAATATTACCATATTATTATCATTGAGTTCCTTTCTGTTTTCTTTTTTTAAAAGATTTTATTTGTTTATTTGACAGAGAGAGACACAACGAGAGAGGGAACACAAGCAGGGGGAACTGGAGAAGGAGAAGCAGGCTTCCTGCCGAGCAGGGAGCCCGATGCGGGGCTCGATCCCAGGACCCCAGGATCATGACCTGAGCTGAAGGCAGACGCTTAATGACTGAGCCACCCAGGCATCCCCTTTCTGTTTGTTATTAACTGTTTTATGTATTTGGGTGCTCCCATGTTGGGTGCATAAATATTTACAATTGTTATATCTTCTTGTTGGATCGTCCCCTCTATGGTTATATAGTGTCCTTCTTTGTCTATTGTTACAGCCTTTGTTTTAAAGTCCAGTTTGTCTAATATAACTATTACTACTCCAGCTTTCTTTTTTTTTTTTTTAAGATTTTATGTATTTATTTTAGAGAGAGAGTGCATGCTTGAGTTGGGGGAGGAGAAGAGGGGGAGGGAAGTGGGGGGAAGAATCTTAAGCAGGCTCCACACCCAGCACGGAGCCTGACACGGTGCTCGATCTCATGACCCTGAGATCATGACCTGAGCCAAAACCAAGAGTCAGACATTTAACTGAGCCACCTAGCCACCCCTCCAGCTTTCTTTTGACATCCATTTGCATGATAAAATGTTTCTCCATTCCCTCACTTTCAATCTCCATATGTCGTTAGGTCTGAAATGAGTCTCCTGTAGGCAGCATGTAGAAAGGGCTTGTTTTTTTGTTTTTTGTTTTTGTTTTTGTTTTTATTTATTTATTTGAGAGAGAGAATGAGAGAGAGAGAGCACAAGAGGGGGGAGTGGGAGAGGGAGAAGCAGACTCCCCGCTGAGCAGGGAGCCCGATGCGGGACTCGATCCAGGGACTCCAGGATCATGACCTGAGCCGAAGGCAGTTGCTTAACCAACTGAGCCACCCAGGCGCCCGAAAGGGCTTGTTTTTTAATCTCTTCTGACACCCTATGTCTTTGATCAGAGCATTTAGTCCATTTTCATTCAAAGTAATTATTATTATTATTATTTTAAAGATTTTATTTATTTATTTGAGAGATAGAGCAAGCGAGAGAGAGAGAGAGCACAAGCATGGGGAGGGGTGGAGGGAGAGAGAGAAGCAGATTCCCCACTGAACAGGGAGCCTGACATGGGGCTTGATCCCAGGACTCTGGAATCATGACCTGAGCTGAAGGCTGACACTTAGCCAACTGAGCCGCCCAGGCAACCACCTATTATTATTATTATTTTAAGATTTTATTTATTTATTTGACAGGAGAAAGACACAGCGGGAGAGGGAACACAAGCAGGGAGAGTGGGAGAGGGAGAAGCAGGCTTCCCACTGAGCAGGGAGCCCGATGCAGGGCTTGATCCCAGGACCCTGGAATCATGACCTGAGCTGAAGGCAGACGCTTAACAGCTGAGCCACCCAGGCGCCCCCCATTATTATTTTTTAAGATTTTATTTTAAAGTAATCTGTACACCCAACATGGGCTCAAACTTACAACCTTGAGATCCAGAGTCGCATGCTCTACTGACTGGTGCCCCTTAAAATAATTCTTTTTTTTCAAATTTTCATTTAAATTCTAGTTAGTTAACATATAGTATAATATTTGTTTCAGGAGTAGAATTTAGTGATTCATCACCTCCAAGTAATTATTGATAGACATGTATTTATTGCCATCTTATTACTTGTTCTGTGTTTGTTTCTGAAGATTTTCTCTGATTGTTTCTTGTCTTTCTTTCATGGTTTGCTGGTTTTCTTTAGTAATATACTTGGATTTCTTTCTTTTTATTACTTGCATATTTATTAGTGGCTTTGATATATGGTTATCATTAGGTGTATATATAACCTCTTCTGCAAATAGCATCTATATTAAGTTGATGGTTTAAGTTTGAACCCATTCTTTACTCCTCTCCTCCCCATGTTTTAGGTATATGGTGTCATATTTTATAACCTTTTATTTTGTGAGTTCCTTGACTGATTTTTTTACTGATTTACAGTAAAAATGAATATTTTTACTGCTGTGTTTCCTACCTGCATACTGTCATTTTTTGGTCTTTTCTTTCCACTCAAAGAGTCCTCTTTAATATTTCTTATAGGGCTGGTTTAGTGGTCATGAACTGCTTTAGGTTTTGTTTGTTTTGTTTTGTCTGGGAAACTCTTTATCTCTCCTTCTATTCTTAATTAGAGCCTTGTTGAATAGCGTATTCTTGGCTGTAGGTTTTTCCCATTCAGCACTTTGAATATATCATATCACTCCCTTCTGGCTTGGAATGTTTCTGCTGAAAACCTGCTGATGGCCTGATGGGGTTTCCTTTGTTGGTAACTATATTCTTTTGTCTCACTGCTTTTAATATTTTTTCTTTATCACTATATTTTGCCATTTTAATTACACTATGTCTTGGTGTTGGGGCACCTGGGTGGCGCAATTGAGTGGCTGACTCTTGGTTTCGGCTCAGGTCATGATCTTAGAGTTGTGAGATTGAGCCCCATGTTGGGCTCCTTGCTCAGCTCAGAGTCTGCTTGTCCCTCTCCCTCCACCCTGCCCCTCTCCCCACTCACATGCACTCTCATTCTCTCTCTAAAATAAATAAATAAAATCTTTAAAAACAGACAAATACTATGTCTTGGTGTGTGGATCTGCTTTCATTGATTTTGTTGGGGGTTCCTGGATCTGGGTATCTGTTTCCTTCCCCAGAATAAGGAAGTTTTCAGTTAATATTTCTTCAAGTAAATTTTCTGCCCCATTTTCTCTTTCTTCTCCTTCAGGGACTCCTATAATACAAATGTTATGTTTGATGGAGTCACTGAGTTCCTTAAGTCTATTCTCATTTTGCATAATTCTTTTTTCTCTCTTTTGTTCAGCTGATTACTTTCCATTACTCTGTCTTCTAGGTCATTAATTCATTCCTCTGCATCTTCCAGCCTGCTGCTCATTCCATCAAGTGTATTTCTCATTTCATTTATTGAGACCTTTATCTTTGCTATGTTATTCCTTATCTCTGTGTTAAGGGTCTCACTCGGGTCTTCCACTCTTTTCTCAATTCCAGTGAGTATTCTTATGGTCATTGCTTTAAATTCTCCATCAGGCAGGGGTGCCTGGGTGACTCAGTCAGTTAAGTGTCTGACTCTTGGTTTCAGCTCAGGTCATAATCTTGGGGTCATGAGATAGAACCCTGTGTTGGGGAGTCTGCTTGGGATTCTTTCCGTCTTCCTCTCCTTCTGCCCCTGCATTCTCTCTCTCTCTCAAATAAATAATAAATAAATAAAACTTAAAAAAAATTCTCCATCAGACATGTTACTTATATCTGTTTTGCTTAGATCTCTGGCCATGGCCTTGTCCTGTTCTTTCATTTGAGGCAAATTCCTCTGTCTTCTCATTTTGTCTAAGCCTTTGTGCCTGTTTCTCTGTGTTAGAAAAGTCAGCTACGTTTCCTGTTTCTGAGGGTAATGGCCTCCTGCCGTGTGGTGTCCCCTGCTCTCCAGGGCCTGGCGCTTCCAGGTGTGTTTCAATGTGCGCTAATGCACTCTGCTGTTGTATCCTGGTCACACTAGGTGTGCTCTGGTCTGTTTGTGTAATGAGCTCTGTCTCTGCTGCCACCTGAACTGAGTCTTCTCAAAACTCCTGGGTAAGGAGATGTGGTGTTGGCGGAACTTTGGGCTGCTTTTCTGGGGGAGGGGGCCCACTGCACTGGGACAGAGGCAAATGTGACACTCCCCCGACACTCTGGTTCCACCACAGTGTCGGGGGAGCAGGGCTTGGTGTAAGCAAGGTAGGTAGCAAGTGTCAGTGCTGCACTGATTCCCACAGGTGGCCCTGTGCTTATGCTGGGGTGTGGGGGAGGGAAATGGCACTGGCCAGTTCCTTTGTTCCCAGAGGGGTCTCTCCATGCATGAATGCTGCCTCTCTGGGACATGCTCTGAGATGAGCAACTAACCTCCCCACTGTGCGCCCCAGGTGCTCTTCAGATTACTGTTTCTACATTGTATGTCTGCAGGCTGTTTGCCTGCCTTCTCTCCAAGAGTATCCCCAATATCCCCTGAGCTCTCCCCAAGCCAAGCATGCTGACCTTTAAAGCTCTAGGCTTTAACTCCACTGGTTATGAGAACTCATGAGATTCAGCTCTTCTTCCTTTCCAAGCCAATTGCTATGGTGGTTCATTTTCTCTGTGAGCTCCCCCTGTGTGTTAGTTTGTCTCTCGCTCTTCTCTGAGACTGTGGCCCCTGCCCCACAACAGCAGCCATGATCCATTTCTCTCCCAAACCACATCTCCACACTTCCTACCTTCTTCAGTGTGGCTTCTTTTCTACCTTTAGTTGTGGAGTTCATTCTGCCAGTCTTTAGATAAATTTCTAGGGTATTTAAGATGATTTGATAGTATCTAGTTGTATTATGGGATGAGGCAAGCCTAGGGACCTCCTATTCCACCACCATCTTCCCTGAAAAATTCCACCTCTGCCGCTGATTGAATTCAGGTCCTTATCATTCATCACCTGAGCTGTTGAACGTAGAACCTTGTCTCCTTGTGTCCAGAACCCCCACCTCTAAGTCAATGTCTTCTACCAAATTACTGATACACTCAGATTTCACTCCCCACCTTGTCACCCATGCCACCTTAGAACCTATTAGCGCCACCCGCTGCTTCAGGCTGAAGTTCAAACACACCAGCATGGCCAGCTGCCCTGCTGCTTGGCCCCATTCCCACATACCCTTCATTCCAGCCATATCCCCTTAATTTCAGCTTCCTGATCACATCACACGCTCGCCTCCTTCAGTGCTTGTCCATGCCATCCCCTCATCCCCAAATGGCTATTGCTCTCTAATGACCTCACCTCTACCCCTACTTCAGCATTCACCTATTTGTGTAATATTTACTGAGGCTTACCATGGCCAAGTACTATTTTAGATTAAGTATGTGTTGACTCAGACCAGAAAGCCAACCAGTAACTTCTGTTCTAGAGGCAAAGGAGTCATTGAAGTAGAGCCTGCCCTTCTGGCATAAACAACTGGAAGACTGGTCAAAATATATGAAATGACAGTGCTTGGATATTGGGACACTAGGGCCATGTGGCCTGTGGTCCCTGAGGCAAGGGAAACAAAGAAGGTGAGCCTAAATCACCCCAGCTTTCTGCCCGAAGGCAATTTTTACACTGCTGGGCAGTGTAAAAATGGGAACCCAAGCAAAACCTAAGCAGATCATAGAAGATCTTAGATCTTCTCTTCTCTTAAAGAGACAAAGATTGAGGGTGGGGGAGTGCAGGGGGCGGGGGAGGGCTAAGGTGATTTGCAGTTTGCGGGGCAGAAGATGTAAGAGGAAGAAGCTATGCAAAGAAAGTACTCCAGAAACAGGGGTTCCCTCGAGACTTTGTGTGGAGACCAATCTGGGCGTGTATAGGGCGAAACGCCCGAGGGCCTGGAAAGAGTAATGGATGGGATTCTACAGGCTAACAGTTCCTCAAGCTCAGGCAGGCCTGGGAGACTGAATCCCTGCCCTGCACAGTGGAGGGCCCCGTTGATCACACGGGGTACTGAGTAAGGACCCCAGAAGGATCACTGCCTCAGTAGGAGGGCTGAGTTAGCCCGACAGGAAAGGCCTAAAACAAACAAACAAACAAACAAACAAACAAACAAACAAAGGAAACATCAACCCCATCTGCAAATAACTGCCCAAGAAAATGGACTTTAATACTCCATAAAGGGAAACGATAAAATCCCATCACTCAACAGCATTACACTTAGAATGTCAGGAATTTAAAATCGCACCAAAACCCGTGAAATATTTAGGGGTGTATCCAGCGTGTGTTGGAACTGGCTCATATTCTCTCATCTCTTCTGAACCACTTAGAGACTTCACGTTGATAGCTCGAAATTGATCACGGTGTGGCTATTTTACATCCAGAAATTGGCACAGAACCTCATAGGGCCACGTGGCTTGTGGTCCCTGAGGCGAGGGAAACAAATAAGGTGAGCCTAAATCACCCCAGCTTTCTGCTCAAAGGCAATTTTTACACTGCTGGGCAGTGTAAACATGGGAACCCAAGCAGAACCTAAGCAGACCTCATAGTTTTGTCTTTTCACAGTGACCCATGTGCTAGCCCTATGTTCTGTGTTATAAAGAACAATCATGGTTTAGTTAGGGTCATTGGGTTGCACGGGACAGAGACCCACTGAAATTTCCTCAAAACTATATTTTTGTTTAGTTTTGTGTTTCAAGTTTTTATTTAAATTCCAGTTAGTTCACATACAGTGTAATATTAGTTTCAAGAGTAGAATTTAGTGATTCATCACTTATATATAACACCCAGTGCTCATTACAACAATACCCTCCTTAATACCCATCACCCATTAGCCCATCCCCTGCCCCTACCTCCCCTCCAGCAACCCTCAGTTTGTTCTCTATCATTAAGAGTCTATTTTATGGGGATGCCCAGGTGGCTCAGTGTGTTAAGCATCTGCCTTCTGCTCAAGTCATGGTCCCAGGGTCCTGGGATCGAGCCCTGCATCGGGCTCCCTTCTTCTCCCTCTGCCTGCCACTCCCCCTGCTTGTGCTCTCTCTGTCAAATAAATAAAATCTTTTTTTAAAAAAGAGTCTCTTTTATGTTTCGTCTCTCTCTCTTCCCCCCATGTTCATCTGTTTTGTTTCTTTTTTTTTTTTTTTAAGATTTGTTTATTTATTTGAAATAGACAGAGAGGATGAGCGGGGGGCGGAGGGAGAGGGAATCTCAAGCAGACTCCGCACTGAGGGCAGAGCCTGATTTGGGGCTCAATCTCACGACCCTGAGATCATGACCTGAACTGAAACTGAGTCTAACGCTTAACCAACTGCGCCACCTAGGCGCCCCCACCTGTTTCGTTTCTTAAATTCCACATGAGTGAAATTTTCATAAGGTATTTGTCTTCCTCTGACTCACTAGCTCCATCCACGTCATTGTAAATGACAAATTTTCATTCTTTTTTATGACTGAGTAACATTCCATTGTATATGTACAGTCCAACTCCTTTATCCATTCATCAGTCAATGGACATTTGGGTAGCTCTATTTTTAGCTTTTTGAGGAACCTCCATAATGTTTCCAGAGTGGCTGCACAGTTTGCATTCCCACCAACAGTGTAGGAGGGTTCCCCTTTCTCCGCATCCTCCTCAACATCTGTTTTTTCCTATGTTGTTGATTTTAGCCATTCTGAGAGGTGTAAGGTGGTATCTCATTGTGGTTTTGATTTGCATTTCCCTGAAGATGAGTGATATTGAACATCTTTTCATGTGCCTGTTGGCCATCTGTATGTCTTTATTGAAAAAATGTCTATTCATGTCTACTGTCCATTTCTTAGCTGGATTATTTGTCTTTGGGGTGTCGAGTTTGATAAGTTCTTTATAGATTTTGGATACTAACACTTTATTAGATATGTCATTTGCAAATATCTTCTCCCATTCCAAAGGTTCCCTTTTAGTTTTGCTGATTGTTTCCTTTGCTGTGCAGACTTTTATTTCGGTGAAGTCCTAATAGTTTATTTTTGCTTTTATTTCCCTTGCCTCTGGAGATGTATCTAGTAAGAAGTTGCTATGGCCCATGTCAAAGAGGTCGCTACCTACATTCTCCTCAAGGATTTTGATGGTTTCCTGTCTCACGTTTAGGTCTTTCATTCATTTTGAGTTTATTTTTGTGTATAGTGTAAGTGGTCCAGTTTCATTCTTTTGCATGCTGCTGACCAGTTTTCCCAACACCATTTGTTGAAGAGACTGTCTTTTTTCCATTGGATGTTCTTTCCTGCTTTGTCGAAGATTATTTGACCATATAGTTGTGGGTCCAGCCTGGGTTTTCTATTCTGTTGTATTGATCTATGTGTCTATTTTTATGCCAGTACCATGCTGTCTTGATGATTACAGCTTTGTAATATACTGTGAAGTCTGGAATTGTGATGCCTCCAGCTTTGCTTTTCTTTTTCAAGATTGTTTTGGCTACTTGAGGTCTTTTGCGGTTCCATACAGATTTTAGGATTGTTTGTTCCAGTTCTGTGAAAAATGCTGGTGATATTTTTTAAAAGATTTTATTTATTTATTTGACAGAGAGAGACACAGTGAGAGAGGGAACACAAGCAGGCAGAGTGGGAGAGGGAGAAGCGGTCTTCCCGCCCAGCAGGGAGCCCGATGCGGGGCTCGATCCCAGAACCCTGGGATCATGACCCGAGCTGAAGGCAGACACTTAACCAACTGAGTCACCCAGGTGCCCCTGCTGGTGATATTTTGATAGGGATTGCGTTAAATGTGTAGATTGCTTTGGGAAGTATAGACATTTAAAAATATTTGTTCTTCCAGTCCATGAGCATGGAATGTTTTTCCATTTCTCTGTGTCATCTTCAATTTCTTTCATTAGTGTTCTATAGTTTTCAGAGTACAGACCTTTTACCTCTTTGGTCAGGTTTATTCCTAGGTATCTTATGGTTTTTGGTGCAATTGTAAATAGGGTCATTTCCTTGATTTCTCTTTCTGCTGCTTCATTATTGGTGTATAGAAATGCAACAGATATCTGTATATTGATTTTGTATCCTGCAACTTTACTGAAGTTGTGTATCAGTTCTAGCAATTTTTTGGTGGAGTCTTTTGGGTTTTCTACATAGAATATCATGTCATCTGCAAATAGTGAAAATTTGACTTCTTCCTTGCTGATTTGGATGCCTTTCATTTCTTTTTTGTTGTCTGATTGCTGTGGCTAGGACTTCCAGTACTGTGTTAAATAACAGTGGTGGACGTGGACATCCCTGTCTTTTTCCCGATTGTAGAGGGAAAGCTCTCTGTTTTTCCCCATTGAGGATGATATTAGTTGTGGGCCTTTCATATATGGCCTTTATGATGTTGAGGTACATTCCATCTATCCCTACTTTGTTGAGTGTTTTTGTCAAGAATGGATGCTGTAAATGAAGGGGGAGGGAATCGGAGGGGGAGACGAACCATGAGAGACTATGGACTCTGAGAAATAAACTGAGGGTTTTAGAGGGGAGGGGGCTGGGGGGATTGGTTAGCCCAGTGATGGGTATTAAGGAGGGCACGTATTGCATGGAGCACTGGGTGTTATACGCAAACAATGAATCATGGAACACTACATCAAAAACTAATGATGTAATGTATGGTGATTAACATAACATAATAAAATAAAATTTAAAAAAAGAATGGATTTTGTACTTTGTCAAATGCTTTTTCTGCATCTATTGAGAGGATCATATGGTTCTTATTCTTTCTTTTATTAATGTGGTATAGCATGTTGATTGATTTGTGGATATTGAACCACCCCTGCAACCCAGGAGTAAATCCCACTTGATCATGGTGAATAATTCTTTTAATGTACTGTTGAATTCCATTTGCTAGTCTTCTTGTTGAGAATTTTTCATCCATGTTCATCAGGGATCTTGGCCTGTAATTCAACCTTTTAGTGGGGTCTTTGTCTGGTTTTGGAATCAAGGTAATGCTGACTTAATAGAATGAGTTTGGAAGTTTTCCTTCCATTTCTATTTTTTGGAATAGTTCGAGAAGAATAGGTATTTACTCTTCTTTAAATGTCTGGTAGAATTCCCCTGGGAAGCCATCTGGCGCTGGACTTTTGTTTGTTGGGAGATTTTTGAATACTGATTTGATTTCTTTGCTGGTTATCAATCTGTTTCAAGTTTTCTGGTTTCAGTTTTGGTAGTTTATATGTTTCTAGGAATTTATCTACTTCTTCTAGTTTATGCAATTTCTTGACATATAATTTTTCATAATATTCTCTTATAATTGTTTATATTTCTGTGGTGTTGGTTGTGATCTCTCCTCTCTCATTCATGATTTTATTTATTTGGGTCCTTTGTCTTTTCTTTTTGATATGTCTGGCTAGGGGTTTATCAATTTTATTAATTCTTTCAAAGAACCAGCTCCTGGTTTCATTGATCCATTCTTCTGAGTTTTGTTTTGTTTCTATATCATTGATTTCTGCTCTAATCTTTATTATTTTCCTTCTGCTGCTGGCTTAAGGCTTCGTTTGTTGTTCTTTCTCTAGCTCCTTTAGGTGTAAGGATGTGTTGCGTATTTGAGATTTTTCTTGCTTCTTGAGATAGGCCTGTATTGTTATATACTTTCCTCTTATGACTGCTTTTGCTGCATCCCAAGGATTGTGGACTGTCGTGTTTTCATTTTCATTTGTCTCCATGTATTTTTTTATTTCTTCTTCAATTTCCTGGTTAACCCATTCATTCTTTAGTAGGATGATCTTTAACCTCCATGTATTTGTGGTCTTTCCAAATGTTTTCTTGTGGTTGACTTCAAGTTTTATATTGTTGTGGTTGGAAAGTATGCATGGTATTATCTCAGTCTTTTTATACTTGTTGAGGCCTGACTTGTGACCCAGCATGTGATCTATTCCGGGGAATGTCCCATGTGCACTCAAAAAGAATGTGTATTCAGCTGCTTTAGGATGAAATGTTCTGAATATATCTGTTAAGTCCATCTGGTCCAGTGTGTCATTCAGAGCCATTGTTTCCTTGTTGATTTTCTGCTTTGAAGATCTGTCCATTGCTGTAAGTGGGGTATTAAAGTCCCCTACTATTACTGTATTTTTATCTATTACTGTATTTTTATCATTGAGTTCCTTTATGTTTGTTATGAATTGTTTTAAATATTTGGGTGCTCCCAAGTTGGGGGCATAAATATTGACAATTTTTAGATTTTCTTGTTGGATAGACCCCTTTATTATGATATAGTGCCCTTCTTCACCTCTTGTTACAGTCTTTGGTTTAAAATCTAGTTTGTCTGATATAAGGATGGCTAATCCAGCTTTCTTTTGATGTCCATTAGCAATGATAAATGGTTCTCCATCCCTTCGCTTTCAATCTGCAGGTGATTTAGGTCTAAAATGAGTTTCTTGTAGGTAGATATAGATGGGTCTTGTTTTTTTTTTTAAAGATTTTATTTATTTATTTATTTGAGACAGAGAGCATGAGAGACAGAGAGCATGAGAGGGAGAAGCAGACTCCCTGCTGAGCAGGGAGCCCGATGCAGGACTCGATCCCGGGACTCCAGGATCATGACCTGAGCCGAAGGCAGTCGCTTAACCAACTGAGCCACCCAGGCGCCCGGTATTGTTTTTTTTTTATTCATTCTAACACCCTATGTCCTTTGATTGGAGAATTTAGTCCATTTACATTCAGAGTAATTATTGATAGATATGAATTTAGTGTCATTGTATTACTTGTTAAGTCTTTGTTTCTGGAGATTTTCTGCTCCTTCTTAGTCTTTGTTGCTTTTGGTCTTTCTTTCCCACTCAGAGTCTCCATTAATATTTCTTGTAGGGCGGGTTCAGTGGTCATGAACTCCTTTAGTTTTTGTTTGTCTTGGAAACTCTTTATCTCTCCTATTCTGAATGACAGCCTTGCCGGATGGAGTATTCCTGGCTGTCTATTTTTCCCATTCAGCAGGTTGAACATATCATGCCACTTTTTTCTGGCCTGCCAAGTTTCTGTGGCAAGATCTGCTGCTAACCTGATATGTCTCCCCTTGTAAGTTAGGGACTTCTTTTCTCTTGCTGCTTTTAGGATTTTTTCTTTGTCTCTATATTTTGTAAGTTTAACTGCAATATGTCTTGGCGTTGGCCTGCTTTTGTGATTTTGTTGGGAGTTCTCTGTGCCTCCTGGATTTGGATGTCTGTTTCCTTCCCCAGATTAGGAAAATTTTCAGCTATAATTTCTTCAAATAAACCTTCTGCTCCCTTTGCCCTCTCTTTTTCTTCTTCTGAGACTCCTATGATACGAATGTTATTACGTTTTATGGAGTTACTGAGTTCCCTAAGTCTACATTCATGATCCAATATTTTTCTTTCCATCTTCTTTTCAGCTTCACTATTTTCCATAATTTTATCTTCTATGTCACTTATTCATTTCTCTTGTGGTCATTACATCCAGTCAGTTTTGAATTCAGTTATAGCATTTTTATTTTGGCCTGACTAGTTTTTAGGTCTTTTAGCTCTGTGGTAAATGACTCCCTGGTATCTTCTATGCTTTTCTCAAGCCCAGCTAGTATCCTTATGATTGTTGCTTTAAATTCTGGGTTCAGGCATATTATCTGTTTCTAAACTATCTGTTTCAATTAGATCCCTGACCATGACCTTTTCTTGTTCTTTCTTTTGGGATAAATTCCTCCTTCTTGTCATTTTGTCTACGTTTCTGTCTTCTGTGGGTTTGGAAGGCCTGTTATGTTTCTTGTTCCTGAGAGTAATGGCTTTAGTGAGAAGAGGTTATATGCCATCCAGGGCCTGGCACTTCAGGCAGTGTCCTGGTGTATGCTGTGTGCACTGTGCTTTCCCTCAGGTTAGTCCTCTGCAGAGTACCTCCTTGCCTGCAGTGGGCAGTGTGTGGCGAGTTTTAACTAGGTGTGCTCTGCTCTGCTTGTTAGAAGAGATCTGATGCCGTTTCCACTGGAGCTGAAGCTTTGCACAACCCTATGATCAGTGGATGTGGGGTGTGGGGGGTTTTGTGCTGGTCTTCTGGGAGAGGGGGCTGCTGCTCTGGTTCTCAGGCACGCTTGCCCCAGAAAAGCAGCACCTGCGGAGCACAGAGAGCTGGGACCTGGTGTAAGCAGTTTAACTGGCACCGCTGGCACTGTGCTGCTTACTGAAGTTAGCTTATGCTTCCAGGGCTGTGGGGGAGTTGGGAGGAAAATGGCACCAGCTCTCTCCCTCATCCCAGGAGAAGGGAATTTCTGCCTGCCACTGCCTGGGAAACTCTCACAGAGGAGTGAACAATCTCCCCTTGGGTGTCCTGGGCACCCTCGGGTCCCTACCTTCACCCTGTCTGTGTCCAGGCTGTCTGCCTGCCTGGCAGTGCACCCCCATTCTATCCCAGCCAGGCCAACCAGGTTTTAAAACTCCAAACTTTAGGGACCTGGCATAGGGGGGACCCATGCTGGTCCTCTGGGGGAGGGTCTTGCTGTGCTAGGACTCATGCAGGTTTGTCCCAGAAGGGTGGTCACACCAGTGCACAGGAGTGTGGGGTTTGGAGTAATGCACAGCAAAAGGCCAGTGTCCAGGTTACCTGCCCTCAGCAGGTGTCTCTGCCTGTGCCAAGGGGCAGGGGAGTGCAATGGTGCCCATTGGCTCTTTTGTCCCCTGAGAGGCAATGCCACCTCTCCCAGATGGGCTTCAATAAGGGGGAACCATGTCTCCCAGTGTGTCCCAGGGGATCCTCAGATCGTGCTGTCCTCTCCTGGGCCTCTGCTCTCCTTCTCCACAGGAGCACTACAGTGCCCACCGGGCTCTACACGCACCAACCACACCTTGGACCTCTAAAACTCCAGTCTTTGAACCCCCACTCTTTGTAAAAACTCATGATAATCAGCCCCTCTCATTTTCCCAGTCAATGGCTTTAGGGAAGTGTTTTCCTTCTGCGTATCCCTGTGTACTCCTCTCTCTCTCTCTCTCTCTCTCTCTCTCCCCCCTTCCCCCCCCACCCCCCTCCTCTCTCCATGACCAGAGGCCCCTCCTCTCCACAGCATCTATGATCCGTTTCTCCCCCAAATCACTTCTCCACACCTCCTACCTTCCACAGTGTGACTGGCCTCTTTTCTCCCTCTAGTTTTGTGGTTTGTTCTGTCAGTCCTCAGATCAATTTCTTGGGTATTCAGAATCATCTGATATTTATCTATCTGTGTTCCATGGAAGTCTAGGTCCTCCTCCTACTCCTCTTAGCTCCTCCTAACCTCCTCCAAACTATATTAAAATAATATAGTTTTGGGCGCCTGGGTGGCTCAGTTGGTTAAGTGACTGCCTTCAGCTCAGGTCATGATCCTGGAGTCCCGGGATCAAGTCCCACATTGGGCTCCCTGCTCAGCAGGGAGTCTGCTTCTCCCTCTGACCATCTTCCCTCTCATGCTCTCTGTCTCTCATTCTCTCTCTCGCAAATAAATAAAATCTTAAAAAAAAAATTAAAAAAAATAATATAGTTTTGTGTGTCCCTGGGTTACCATAAGGTCAGCTATGGGCTAAAGTCCTCACCTTTATTTTCCTGGGTATGATGAGAATAAACCTTAATTATCTAACTTAATCTGAGCAAACATCTGTTACCTGCAACTGGAAGAGCCTATATAACACATGAAGTTTTATAATAAAAATATTGCACAAACCAAGTACAGGAGCTTCCCCCAGTGTTCTGCCCAGATTAGACACTGTCACAGCTTCTTCCCATAGCAATAGTTGGGTCCCGTTTGCAGTGTTTCCAATGCATCCAGTACCAGCCTCATCACGACCCACAGAAGAGTCCCAGGACCTCTTCTGCCCAGTCATGTCACCCATGGTAGTGTCCAGCCATTTCCCCTTAGCTCCATAATCTAATTCATATCAAACTACCTGCCTGATCTATCCACATGCTTGTCTAATGGGAATGTTAAAATGGGATGTGATCCAAAATGGTATCCTGGATTTCCCTGTCTTCCTTCACTTCTCCAAGCCTTCTTGTTTCTGTAAATGACGTCAGCATCCAACTCTTCAGGAAAGCCAGGTGTCCATCATTCCTGCCATCCCTCCTGGCTCCATATCCATGCTGTAGGTGAGTCCTGTCCGTTCCGCATCTCTAATCCAGCCACGTCTCTTCCTCTACAACTCTAGCTCAAACCACCACCATGTCTCCTGAGAGTCAATGCTGGGAACCTCCTGACTGATCTTGTTGATCCTGCCTTTTCTCCACTTTCATTTCTACACAGTCGCCAGGATGATATTCTCTAGAGGGAAATCTGATTATATCAAGTTTCTACATAAAACCAACCAGTGACTCTCCATTGCTTTTAAAATAAAACTGAAGTTCCCATTTTGTGGCATACACGGTCTGTGCTGGTTCTTTGGCTATTGTCTCTCAGCTCCAAACCCATCCTTCTTTTCTAACTTTGTTTTGCTGGGCTTGGGAATTTAAGAACTATATTTCTGCACTTGGCAGTTTTGTTTTCTTTTTCAGTGCCCGGTAGGGTGCAAGAGTTCTGGAAACATCACTCCACTCTCTCAATGGCAGCTTCTTCCCATAGCAATAGTTGGGTCCCGTTTGCAGTGTTTCCAATGCATCCAGTACCGGCCTCATCACGACCCACAGAAATACCAGGACTAGCTGGCTTTTTCCTCCTCAGAGTTCTCGGTCCAGGCAGGAGGCCGCTCTTCTGACCTTAGAGACATTGACATGAACCCAGCTGTGCCCCCTTCTTGGATGTCTGAGTGTCAACCTGGTGGGGTCCTCCTCTAGACTCACACATTTTAATAATACCGACCTCTTCCCTTTGGTCCCTCAGCTCTCAGGATGTTAGCTGCTTCCTGAACTTGCTACTTTCATGGTACCTTACTGTATGGTTTTGTCTCTTCAATTACCTAGTCAATGAGTCTGCACACCAAATGCTCCCTGTTAAAATAATTGGTGTGATTTCTCCCCCGACAAGACCCTGAGCAAAATAGGGTCCCACACGATCTGCCTCCTCCGAATTTACCAGTCCCACTAACACAGCCCTCCACCTCCTCCATCACTGCTCTTCAGCTGTACCAGCCTGACGTCTGTCACTAGGAAACTCTTTCCTGTCTCCTGGGCTTTAAGCACCTTTTTTTTTTTGCTCTGTGTGGGATGCTCTCCTCTGGGAATTTAGTGAGGCCAGATCCTCTGTGTCTGTGACCTCATCTTCATCATCAGGTAGAGCTCAGATACTACCCACTCAGAGACAACTTCCCTGATGGCTCTTTCTAAAGTGCTCCTGTTCCCCCTCATGTATCTCATCACCTGGGTATTTCTTCACTGCACTTAAGATATGTAATTATCTTGGTTTTGTCTGTTTGTTTATTGCCTGTCTTCCTCACTGGAATGTAACTTCCATGCGCTGAGGGTGCTTGTTTGCACTTAGTGTGCTTTCTGGTACACAGCTGGTGCTCAATACTTGTTGAATTAATGAATAAGTGGAGTTACAGTTGGGAAGTAACAGATCTGCATGAGGAAATGCATGGGACAAGGTGCTGGATACCTGGTGAGACACAGATGGCTCCAAGGATCAGGTGTCTGACTCTCAGCTCTGTCCTTCCTGGCGACCAAGAGAGTTGCCAGCTCATCACTGGTGAGCCAAGATGTCCTGGGTCTCTGCTCTCCTGTCTTCTTTCCCCATTTGGTGTCCCCTAATCTTTCGCAGCTGACTAGTCCATTCAAGGACTCCCAATTCCAGGGGCTCATTTTCACAAAAAGATCTGGGCAAACACCAAGATTTAAGTGACATTCTATAGTATCAACTATTTTTTTTTTAAGATTTTTTCATTTATTTGTCAGAGAGAGACAGCACAAGCAGGGGGAGTGGCCGAGGGAGAGGGAGAAGCAGACTCTCCGCTGAGCAGGGAGCCTGATGTGGGGCTCGATCCCAGGACCCCGGGATCATGACCTGAGCCGAAGGCAGATACTTCACCGACCGAGCCACCCAGGTGCCCCTGCAAGTCTTTGGAATTATTGATATGAATAGAGCTTATCACAGATTTTTTTTTTAATCAGGAGAAGCTGGAGTTTGATTTCTCTCTCAACAATGTTTTCAAGCAAGTTGCTAAGAGATTATCAAAGTCACCATCACTATCTTTTGCTCAAACTTCTGCCAAACCTTTGTCCACCCCACTTAGTCCCTTGCAAAATCTCCCAACGTTAAAATCAAGTTCTCACATGTCGCTTTGGGTAAAGTGCATTAATGAGAAATTGAGGAAAGAAAGAAATCATGTCAGAATAATGAGGAACTCTGCGTGAAATAGAAGAGCCTCGTGTCTGAGGATCTGCTTCTGTAGCTACCCCGAGGTCAGGACATAGACCCTCAAGGAGGAAGGATGGAGACCCCGACCCCAACCCTACTTCTATTTTGAGTCTTCTGATGAACTGGGGTGGTTCTAACTAAGGTCTGCTGGCAGGAATGAACATAAGGATGGCAAGTGGACGGCAAGTCTGGCCAACTGACAGCTTGCAAGTGGGCAGAGAGAAAACTAGAAAACGCATTTGGTGCCCTGTGTCCTTCATGCTGGGCTGGGTGCTGGGGTGACAGAGTTGGTGCGGAAGCAGAGGCAGACAAATTTGGATGGAGTGATCAGTAAGAGCTGCTCTAGAAACTGAGGCAATTAAGGGGGAAGGAGAATGTGGGGTTGAGGGGACAGCAAAGGCCCTGAGGCTCTCCAGATCGTGTGACAAAAAGAGGATGAGCCAGGACAGGCAGAGGTAAGACCTGTTCCACATAGAGAAGCCACACTGCCGGCCTCCCTCTGCCCCTCTTCCCACAGCCCTGCCCTCTCCTTCCCCCTCACAGCCCTGTCATCTATGCTGACTCAAACCAGATACACAGGGCCAATCGTGGAGGGAAGCCATTTGTTGCCCAAGACAATGGTGGTAAGTAACACAAAACATGTTGGAGGGCCAGCCACATGTACTGGTTGATAATGTGGGAACAGTATCATGGAGCTGGCTCTCTTCACCCTCGAGGAATGCAGAGGCTATGGTGAGCCTGCCCTCCTGCCTCCCCCAATTCCTACAACCCCTCCCAGTTATTAAATTCAGAAACCCAGATGTCATCCTTGACACCTCCCTCTCTTCCCTCCCCTCCCTATAAAATCCTTCACCAAATCTTGCCAGTGTCACACATAAAGTTCTCCCAAATCTGTCCGCCTGGTTCCCTGGCCCCCCGTGTGCCCCTGCCTCATTCCTGTGACTCCAGTGCAGAAGCAGAAGAGGAGACCCTTAGACTGCAGAGCTCCCTGTGAGGGGAGGGACAGGTGACCATGGCAAAGGGGTGCCTGAGGCCAGTTGGGGAAGCAGAGCCTGAGTCAGGTAGCAGTAGCAGGTGCTTGTGATTTACCTTGGGGTTATTCTCAGGAAAATCCTGTAAGGGAGGAAGGAAAGCGAGATAGGTACAGGGAAAAGGAGCACCAAGCGAGGAGGTGGTCTCAGGTCAGGTCTAACTCAGGTGAAGATGGGATCTCAGGTAAGGACTAACTCAGGTGAAGGTGGGATCTCAGGTCAGGTCTAACTCAAATGAGATGGGATCTCAGGTAAGGACTAACTCAGGTGAAGATGGGGTCTCAGGTAAGGACTAACTCAGATGAAGATGGGATCTCAGGTCAGGTCTAACTCAAATGAGATGGGATCTCAGGTAAGGACTAACTCAGACAAAGATGGGATCTCAGGTCAAGTCTAACTCAGGGAAAGATGGGATCTCAGGTCAAGTGTAACTCAGGGGAAGATGGGCTCTCTGGTCAAGTCTAACTCAGGGGAAGATGGGGTCTCAGGTAAGGACTAACTCAGGTGAAGAACGTGATCTTAGGTAATTAGTCACATGAAGGGTGTGGTCTCAGGTAAGGTCTGATTCAGGTGAAGATAGCATCGCTGGTAAAGTCTGACAAGTGAAGAATGCGATCTTAGGTAAATTCTACCTCAGGTGAAGATAGGATCTTAGGTAGTCTAACTCAGGTGAAGAATGTGATCTCAGGTAAAGTCTAACTCAGGTGAAGAATGCAATCTCAGGGAAAGTCTAAGTCAGGTGAAGGGTGTGAGCTTAGATAAAGTCTAACTCAGGTGAAGATGGGGTCTCAGGTAAGGACTAACTCAGGTGAAGATGGGGGGTCTCAGGTAAGGACTAACTCAGGTGAAGATGGGGTCTCAGGTAAGGGCTAACCAGGTGAAGATGGGGTCTCAGGTAAGGACTAATTCAGGTGAAGATAGGATCTCAGGTAAGGACTAACTCAGGTGAAGTTGGGGTCTCAGGGAAGGTCTAACTCAGGTGAAGATGGGATCTCAGGGAAGGAGTAGCTCAGGTGAGGGGAGTGGTCTCAGGTAAAGGCTGATGGAGGAGTGCTCTGGGACATAACCTGCCCTGAGGCCAGGGGCCAACGTTTGTGCCCCCCTCCCAGTCAGTCAGTGTCTGGAACTGCCCCTTCCTCAGGGGGAAGAAGGTTCAGGACTCTCAGCCGGGCAGCTCCCCCGGTAAGGGAGGCAAAGGGGCCTCTGTGAGCTGTCAGTCCCTGGCCCTGGTCAGCTGGGAGGAGGGTCTGGGTGGTACTTCAGCCTCTAGAACAGAGGGGCAGGCAAGATTTCTTCTTCGAAGCACGTGCATGGAAGAATTCGGATGATAAAAGGAAAGCAAAGAATGAGCCTACGTGGAGGTAGAAGGGAGTTATGCTGAATTCCTTTGTTTTCTTTTTTTTTTTTTCTAGACTCAGCCAATCTGAAGCATACCCTAGAGTCAGAATTTGGAGTTAGTGAAGCGAAGCAGCAAGGGGTCCTTCCGGTTGTGACAAGGTGACAGCCACGCCGACTCCAGTGTCCCCCAAGGAGGCCATGGCACCCACTCGCGACGTGGGCAGCATCAGCGGGGTCCTCCCCTCATTTCTCCCGCGGTGGTCTGGGCCTTCATTTCTGTGCTGGTCTATGCCACATCTGTCCCTTCCTGTCCTAGCTACTCTCTGAGCTACTCCACATCTCACAATGGATCTGTTTTCCCCACTAACCTGCTATAGGATTGGTTTCTGTTGCTACAGGTAAGAATCTGGAAGTGCGCTTTCTCAGGGCTGTGCTGCACAAAGTCGGCAGGCCCATTCAAATTCATGCCATCAAGATTTATTTATTCTGCATTTGCTAAATGGCAGGTACCATGGGAAACACTGGTGATACAAGATGGCATTTGCAGGCTGGGCCCCAGAGGAGGGTTCCGCAGGCTGCTGGAGCCCTGAGGGTGGAGGGGGGAAGGGGAGGGCCCTGCTTTTCTGGACCTGCGACATTGTGGAGCAAGCCTTGGTCTGACAGAACAGGCTTCCAGAAGACCCGGGGCCACCTGGAGCGAGGTGGATACTGCCACCACCCCTGGGGAGGGTGTGTGACTCATGAGCCCTTCGCCATCCATCTCCCAGGGAGGAGCATGTCCAGAGCTTAGTGTATCACCCACCACCCCTGCACCCTATAAAGGGGGAGCCATTTCTTTGAGAACTCCTACTTTTTGTTCTACTTCGGATTCCTGTCCCCAGCACGGCCAAGTACCCACCACCTCCGCTGTTATCCGGCTTATCTGGACCTGGGCTAGCTTCACGCTGTTGAGAATGAATGATTTCTCCAGCAGAAGAGGGGGGCCTCCTCTGTGCCTACTTTTCTCTGAATCTGGCCACAAGAGGGGTCAGAGGGCCCTTTTAGAAAGGGACATTCTTCTCCATTGTCTGCCTGATGACATCCCGCACTGTGGCCCCACCGCTGACCTCTGTCCTGGGGCGGTCTGAGGATCGCAGTACGTTCTCCAGTCCCAAATGTCCCTGGAATATGTGTGCTCTGTGCTTCATCTTCACCCTTTCTTGCTGATCTTCTCCTGGCTCGTTCCCACTGGTAAGAGATGTCTTCAGCAAGGTGGTGTAATTTCTTTCCCAGCCATTCCGTCTACCCTTCCCGACTAGCCCCCAAGCACCACGATGGACTCCTGAGCACATTTCAGGAGCTCCCAGCCACCTCCTCCTCTGGCAGCTACCATCCAAGGCTTGTACAATATGTGTTGCTCACCATCTGTGGTTGGCCAACCAGGAGATGTGAACCAGATAACATGTTGTGGCTCCTTGGTTGCAAGGAGCTAACCCAACAAAATATGTTTGTTCAAGGACTCTCAGATAGCTCACAGAGTAGACATTCACTCTCCCACACTCCTCCACCCACCCTGCTCCATAATCATCAGATTGCTTTGACCTCAGCAGCTTTCACATCTGGGGCCACTGACCCTGAAGTTGATCAGCACCTGAGTGCAGGACAAGCTGCCCAGAAGCGCCTCTACAGTGCCCTCTGGGGGCCACGGGTGGGTATAACCTCTTAGATGACAGGAATTCCCTAAAGGTTGCAGAATGAATGAATCCAACCAGCCAGAGCCCCAGGGTAGGACGCCAAGTAGGTGATTAGGACACTCTCCCCGCAATGTATGCACAACATCATTCACTCTGAGACCCAGAGAAAGTTATGTGTGCACTTCACATGCTTTAGGGGTAATCAGCCTGGAGGTCTTCTGACTTTAATGGTCTCTCTCCACTACCTTTCCCTACATTCACCCCCCACCCCCATTAATCTCACCCTCCCTCTGCCAGTGACCCTCCCTGGGGACCATCCATTCAGAATGGAATAGTGTTGAGTCTTACTGCAAGGCTCGGAGGGAGACGCCACCGTGGTTAAAGCATCCCACTGAGGGTGAGGAGGAGGGACCCCAGTGAGCACCCACCTGACCTGGTCTCCATCCTAAGAGCAATCATAAAACACTAAAAGATTTTAAGCAGGCTGATGTGGACGATTGAGGGAAAGAAAGCGAATATTTAGAGGAGGCTAGGCAAAAATGAGAATTGGATGAGGAGAGAAGTGGCAGCGGGGAGAAGTGGGTGGATCTAGGGAGTATTTGTGACTTGGAATTGGAGGACTGGATAACAGGGTGGAGGTGGCAATACCCCGCCATTCTGGCGTGCACACCTTCTTCTGCCGCTCGCACTTACCACACACGACCTGCTACTGTCTCTCTCATCCTGAACCGCAATGTCAGCAAGGTCGGGGACCAAGTCTTACGCCGCCCACATCCGGGTGCCCCATTAATGCACGCTTGGTGCATTTCTGTTCCAGCAGGGCGGCTCTGCAGTTCTGAAGTCCGCCGGGAGGTGACAGCACGCGAACACTAGCCGGTCACTCCCCCCCCCCCCCCCCCCCGCCCCACCACCCGCACTTTGTTTCCTGCAGCCTTGGCTTTTGACCCCCTGTGGCCCTTTTCCCCCATGCCCAATTCCCAGAGAAGACCTCTTTCCCCAGCCTTTCTGAGCTGCCTCCGTGGAGGGTGTGACCTCACCAGGGAACTTTTCCTGTGGGGCCAGGGCCGTGGTTTTACCGAGGCTTCAGTGTCCCCCTTTCCCGCCTCTCACAGAGCACCCAGGGGAAGCCGATGGGCCACGCAGGATGGTTCTTCTCTCCTCCTGGTGCTGCCAGGGCATCCCAGGCCATGTCTACGCGAGTCTTCCCAGTCATGTCAGGGGCAGGTGGCAAAGCCCGGCGTCGGCCTTGCTAAAATAAATTCCTTTCCTGTTTCACTCCACTCTCCGCCTTTGATTTTGTCTGCAGGGAGTGGCTGAACCTGGTCTGTCGGGGACCCCGGAGCCAGGTGCTCTCACCCCCAACACCCCAGCTATACGAGGATCACAGGTGAGAATCCAGAACCATCTTACCCAATGCTGGGGACTGGTTTCTATAGACTCATGGAATGGTCCGGGGCCATATGTGACATCAGGACTCCGTCCACCATTGTTCAGAGCCTTTGTCACTGAGGGGACACTGTGTGAAGGGCTTCGCTGTGTAGGAGAAACAGCAAGGTCCCCCAAACCCACTGGTTCTGTTCTCTGCTCACCATCTGACCCTTTTTAACCTCTCCTCTCTTGTTCCCACCTATCCTGCTTCCACTCCTTACCTCCTCTGACTTCTTGATCTTCAGACTGTGGGAAGGACTGGTGCTTCCCAATTTTAGGAGCCTTGTCATCTCCAGCCCGTACATGTCTCTCCCTTAGCCTCTGACTGATTTCCGGAAGCACCCAAATTTCATTTCATAACTTTATTAATACTATCTTATTATATTTTCATGGATATAAGACATTTCGTTATTATTATCAATATTTTTTTTGTGTTAATGCTTTTTGTCAGTTCAATTCAACCAATGGCCTCATGAAGGTCTATTTGGGGAATGGCCGATCCACCACTTAATTCAAGTGTGCATACTCTGGGAGGATAATGCATTTATCTGTCATCAGCGCCTTAATTCTGAATACCAGGGCTCATAGGTCACCCCTAACTAGTCTTACAGAATAGCTCCATGCTTTGGAGCCCTGGCCAGGACGGCCCGAAGGTGTTTCTGCTGTGAGTCCATTGACAAGCGTGCCTGGCCTCGTCTCTGCCACTCCCTTTGCCCCAGCCACCTAGCCACCCAGCCACCTTGCACGACCCATGTTTCTCCGATGCATTGGTCTGAACCGCACGCCTGCATGCTTTTTTGCTTGTTGCCTCTACCTCCTGAGATATTCCTTGACCTGTTTCCATCTGGCCAATTCTTCGCCATTTGTTAGGACTCAAGTGAGTTGTCATCTCCTCCAGGAAGCCTGCTTTGGCTGCCCAGATGGTGTTTAGTATGTGCCAAACTCTGAGCCAGACACTGGAATGCAAAGATAAATAGAGCATAGTCCAGAACCTCAATGTGCTCTACGTCTAGGGGACGGGGTCCCAGCCCAGCTGGAGGAGCCAGAGGCCCAGAGAAGGTGACATTTCAACAGGGTTAGGTACTGGAGGAAGCTGGAGTGGGGGAGGGTGTTCCAGGTAAGGATTCTTGGGGAGAGGAATTGCAATTGTAGCACATTTGGGCCACTGCTAGCCATTCAATATGCACTCGAAGGACAAAGCCGGGAAGTGTTAAGAGCTAAGGTTTGTCCAGATCTGAAAGGGCCAGGCTACGGAGTTGTAATTCTAACAACTTCAAGCTTTATCCTGAAGACACTGGGGAGCCCCTGAAGGATTTTAAACGGGAGGATGGGATCCAATTCGCATTTTAAAGTGATAACTCGGGCTGGAGTGGGAAGAATAAGTCAGCGGGAGCGGGACAGAAGGCAGGGACTGGCGTGGGCATTCCCAGGGGAGGTGACCCTGACCTCAGCTCAGATGAAAGCATTAGGACCGAGTGGGGAGAAGAGGGAAGGTTCAGGACGTACCAAGGAGCTAGGATTGGTGGAATGGACAAGAGTAGCTTCCAGCGTCCAGCTCTGGCACCTGGAGGAACAGTGGTGGTTTGCTCCCACAGGGAACTCCAGAGGGGATCAGGTTTGGGGGGAAAAGATTAGTTTCGAACAAGTCAAGTTCAAGGTTCCTTGAGGTATTCAGATGGAAATGTCCAGTAGGGAGCTGGCTATGCAAGTCTAGCATTGATAGAAGCCATTGGAATCTCACTCCCATGAAGAAGACTAATATCAGAAAACCAGAAAATTACAAGCATTGACAAGGATGGGGAAAGGTTGAAACCCTTGTACGTTGTTGGTGGGAATGTAAAGTGGTGGGAAAAAATAGTATGACAGTTTCTCCGAAAATTAAAGATAGGATTATTATGTGATCCAGCAGTTCCACTTGTGGGTATTTATCCCAAGGAATTGAAAACAGGGTCTCGAAAAGCTATTTGTGCACCCATGTTAGTGGATTATTCAAATAGCACAAGTATCCATCGATGGATGAAGGGATCAACAAAATGTAGTATGTCTATTTGTATGTGTGTATAATTCAGCCTTAAAAAGGAAAGAAATCTGACACCTGCTATAACACGGATGAACCTTGAGGACATTACGCTGAGTGAAATAAACCAGTCACAAAAGGACAAATACTGTGTGATTCCACTTCTATGTGGTATCTAGAGTCATCCAACTCACGGAGACAGAGTAGAACGGTGGTTGCCAGGGGCTGGGGGAGGGAGGAATGTTCAACAGGTATAGAGTTTCAGGTTTGTGAGGCGAAAGGGTTCTGGAGACAGATGGTGAGGATGGTTGCATAACAGTGTGAATGTGCTTCATGCCACTGAGCTGTACACTTTAAAAAACCCAAATGGTTCTGATGGTAAATTTATGTTAAATGTATTTTATCACACTGAAAAGAAAAAAAAAAGGCATTTGAGCTGTAGATGGGGATTTGGGAATTTTTAGGCCATATCAATGGCAGCTGAACCAGAGGGACTTGTGGCCTTCGCAGAGGCAGGTGCAGGGGAGGGTGGGGTGCGGGCTGTGGGGGCTGAGGGAGCAGAGCAAAGTGCAGCTCCTGGAAACTTGGCTCTGCATGGAGGGGACAGAGGTGGGAGCCACAAAGAGACCGCAGCTGCCCTCAGTTGATGACAAGATCACTGACTTTGCAAATTGCTCCAATTTCTTGCTCACTCAGCATCCTTCTGCATCTATCCAGATTCCAAAGCCGCATGGCCCACCGGCCAGAGCTACTCTGACTTAAGAAGTTGGCCTTCTAGTTGCTATGCCATCCTTCAAGAATGGGGTTGGCTCCCGGAAGCTTGCCAAACTGCAAACAACTCCGGCAAGGTCAAGGCTTTGGAATCTCTATGCTCAAGAGGCTGGATTGCATGGTGGTCTCCGTGCCCACATGGCATCTCTCCTGTCTTTCTCGAGCGGTCCCTCTGACACACACAACTTGGTTTCATTCCCACACATCCTCTGAGACTCAGTTCGGGCTTCCCTCCAGAAAGCCTTCTTTCCAACAAAGATCGGGTTGAAACTGACTAGTGAATGAGAGGACAGGAAATCCATCCTTGGGAAGCAGGATATGTTGGATGTTTGTGGGCACACACCAGGTGGGATGGTTGTGCAAAAAGAAGGACCCTCTCCTTGAAGAGCATGTGCATGGCGGCTCTCCTATCACATCCTTTGTGTTCGGAAGAGGAATGGTAGTTACATTTGGCCTCTGTGCTCTCAAAACTGTTTGTTCATCCTTGAAGCTGGCACATCGTGCACAGTCCATCTTTGTTGAATAGATGAATGAGCCTTTATCATAGGACTTATGATATGATTTTCCAGTTTGTAAGGGTGATTTTTCTCTAGATTGTGAGCTCCTGGAAGTTAGGGACAGTGTCTCACTCACGTTTGTTGTCAGAGAGCACAGAGTCTTGTACATGGTAGGTGCCAAGAAATGTTTATTGGCTGAAAGAATTTCTAATCGACGTAAGAACATGCACATGCATCCACCCACGCGTGTATTCTAAACTCACCTCCCCCCCCATATTATTTTTTCCATAGGAAACCAGGTGAAAAACCCATTTCTTGTTATTGGTTTTTGATGGGCCCGAATGCTTCTGCAGGTTTCCTCGGTACGGTGCTCTGGCAGCTGCAAACAGGCTCCCACTGCCTCTAAAGAGCTTCTGAGAGATCTGGGAAGAAGCACAACCAGTGTGTGTGTGGTGGGTGGGGGAGCAGGCGGGCATCATAAAGCCTGGAACCGTGAGGTCATGCAGCGTTGCTCTGAGAAGTGGGGCGCCGGGTGCTAGAAACCCAACTGTGCACCTGCCGGGGGTGGGGGTGCGGGAAAGTTTGCTGAGGCTGCTCAGCTGAGCTGCACGCTTAACTTTATTAAATTCGCCAATGAGTATATTCATTTCACCAATAGGTACACAAAAGGGAGATGCCCAGTGGGTATCTGGTCTAGGCACCCCCGCCCTCTTGCACAGACTGAAGACTCCTCTGCTCCCCTCCAACTTTGTTCTGCCTGCCGGGGAAACGGGAAACGGGAAACAGGTTTCTCCAAGCAAGAATGAGGTTCCCGGTCGAGGTTAAGTGGGAGGATGAGTATTTTACTATGTATTTTTTGCCTCTAGAGGTGGAGTGAGCTTATCAAAGAATAGAAGACAGGTCCTCAGGGCCACAGGTGATTTCATTCGGAGGTTCTCCATGTTGCTGGGAAACTGGGTCAGAGTGGGGATGACAGCCCCTCGCCCTGTGCCTTGGCCAGCTCAGGCCCCCGCAAGGCTTTGTCCTCTCTGGTGACCAGCCCTCCAGCCGTGACACCTCCACCCTTTCCCCACCCTGGGAACAAACACCAGGGCTCATGAACTTGACTTCACGCATTCTTACTGCCTCTCGGGTTTGTGGGTGACACCAAACATAGTTCAAGGTCAGAGCCAGGGAGGGGCGTGCCCTTGGTGGTGGTTCTCGCTTCTGGGCTTCCTGCCTCTGGCTCTGATTCCACTAACAGGGATGGAAAAGCCTTCCACTTTAATGATCCATAGCCTGCTTGTCCTTGGACTAGCCTGAGTTCTTTCCTGCTCTCTTTGGAGGAAAGGGGAGGGTTGTTCAAAAGCAAGTTGTGTTTATTCCCAAGGAAAAGAGCTGGCTTCCTCTTCAGTTCTTTTTCTGCTCTTTGTTATTCGTAAATTCCAATGCTCCAGCCGCCAGCTAGGCAAATTTACAAGTTATTATTAGCAGCTATGTGGAAACCTCACAGTGGAAATGTTTTCTGATAAAAGCACGAGGACGTCCTTTGTTAAGAATTACTTCAGAAAAACTTCCTTGCTTCGCCCTGTTCCAACTGCTCTCTGTTCTCCCAGCTCATCTGCAGACACAATGTTAATAGTCGTTCATTTTAGGTGGTGGGAAAGTGGGTTTTCAAGTTGTATTTAGACGTTTCTGTAACTTTATCAGAAAAAAAAAGAAAAGCCCTAAAATCCGTCGCTTTCTGTCCTCTTCGTGAAGTGATGCTGGGTCTGTTGCTGTCTCCGTCCCTGGAGCGGTTGGCTGGCCGCGCGGTTTCCTCTGAGCACAGCGAGATCTCCTGTTCCAGTTCTCCCACCTAACAACCGTGCTTGCCAACCATTCTTGCTGGACCTGGAAGCAAACCACCGATGCTAAAGATTAAACAACAAGATAGGTGATCGAGCGTCCCTGGGGATGTCTCTGCTGAGCTCCAACGTGGATGACTAGCGTCGCTCCAGTGGCTTTCGCTCATTCCCAGGGAGAAGAAGCAGGCTCCGGAGGTAGACAGAACCTACTAAAACTGCCGGGGTGCTCGGGGCCAGGATGACGCATTGCTTGACACTGAGGGAGCTGAGGACACGGGGGCCAAAACGTTGATCCCAGAGCTTCAGGTTCCAGCTAAACTTATTTGGTCACAACCTCGCCTGCCATCTGTTAACCAACAAACTGCATCCTTCAGGTAGTGGTTCTCAAGCTTATGTCTGTAGCAGAATCCCCCGGAGAATGTGTTAAAACACAGACTTCTGTACCCACCCCAGAGTTTCCTACTCTGTATGTAGGACTAGTGTCAGGTGTCAGGCTGGAGAATTTGCATTTCTTTATTATTATTATTATTAGATTTATTTATTTGACACAGAGAGAGAGAGAAAGCACAATTGGGGGAGCAGCATGCAGAGGGAGAGGGAGAAGCAGACTCCCCACTGAGCAGGGAGCCCAATGTGGGGCTTGATCCAAGGACCCTGGGATCATGACCTGAGTTGAAGTTGGTGCTTCATGGACTGAGCCACCGAGGTGCTCTGAGAATTTGCATTTCTAATAAGTTCCTAGGTGAAGCTTCTGCTGCTGGTTGGGGTCAGCACTTAGAAAATCACAGATTTAGGGGCATCTTGGTGGTGCAGTCGGTAAGCAACTGACTCTTGGTTTCGGGTCAGATCATGATCTCAGAGCCATGAGATCGAGCCCCGAGTCGAGCTCCATGGTCGACGGAGAGTCTGCTTTGAGATTCTCTCCTTCTCCCTCTGGCCCTCCCACTCATTCTCTCTCTCTCAAATAAATAAATAAATAAAAAGAAAAAGAAAATCATGGATTTATAAGATGTGCCTGGTAGTTTTGTTGTATCCGTGTACTGGGAGGAGATGTGGTAGTTTTGTACAGTTCTGTGCTTCTAGGTATGCTTATAACCTAACAGCACACCTGGGGCACCTGGGTGGCTCAGTTGGTTAAGCATCTGCCTTCGGCTCAGGTCATGATCTCAGGGTCCTGGGATCGGGTCCCGCATCGGGCTCCTCGCTCAGCGGGGAGCTTGCTTCTCCCTCTGCCTCTGCCGGTCCCTCTGCTTGTGCTCATGCTGTCTCTCTCTCTGATAAATAAATAAGTAAGTAAGTAAATAAATAAATAAATAAAATCTTTAAAAAAACCCACAAAAACAACCTAACAGCACACCTTTCTACCACTCTGTGCTCCAAAAGCTGGGGAGGGGCGCTGTTTGGGAAAGGGCACACAATATGGATCTCACCCCAGAAGGTATTTTCTCTGGTCTAACGGTGATCCCTGCCCCGTTCCCTGGTTGGAAGTCAACTTGCAAGTTGCATTTTTAGGTTGTTTTAAGTTCGTTAACAGTATTTCTCAAAATTACACAGCATACTTGGTGTTTGAAGCCAAGTTTCAGGGTATCCTAATTTACCTACCCATCATGCTTGCTGTTCTCATGGCCCTTCATTCCCCTGAAGCTGGTCGAGTGTCTGTTGTCATTAGTCTATGCCAGCCTCTCAGCAGCCTGGAGTCCTGGGGGTTCTGCAGCAAGCCTCTGTGCACTGTGGACCAGCTAGCTGCACCCAGGAATTCCCGGGGTTCAAGCTGTCTTCTGATGTGATTTAGAGTTGAGTTATTGGTGACACTAATGGAATTGCTCAGGAAGTGGAAAAATCCCTGATATGTGTGTCCTGTGTATTAGGAGCAGGGGGAGTGGGGAACATGGGGAAGGGAGAGGCAGTCTTCATTTTCATTGCTCAGTAAATTTCCCCCAATATCCACTTCCAACATTTAGCACTGAGGAAAACCAGTAATCTAAAATCTTGACCAGCAGGAGCAGAGGGCAAAGGGTTGGTAATATATCAGTGTTTTCTTATATAGCAATGGAACTTAATCTGTGCCGTGGGACTTTATTTTTAGAGCAGCGGAGAGTGCATGGGGTTATGATTGAAATTTTTGTCCTCCTTTCTGTAAGATAATAATTCATTATACACATACTGTATTGTACAAATCCTTCTGTTGTTCCTAAATTCTCATATGCAGGAAAGTGTAAACAACTCTCTTAAAAGAGCAGTCTTCTCTTACCATGCACACTTTGGGAGTGTTTTAGAAATCCTCCTGTCCTCACTGATGCTTACACAATCTTTTTTCAGATAGTCAAATTAGAGACTTCATGACTTTCCTTTCTGTGAACTATGGGGGCCATTTGGTGACTTATCTGGAGAGACAAAGAGATACATTATAACTGTTTGCTATGAAAAAAACCTTGAGTGGTCAGTGGTCCCTGACATTTGTGTTTTAATACACCTCGCCATTAGATGGCAGTATAGTAATGGACATGACAATTTGGGGGTCTTCACCCATTTTAAATAAACTCAGAGAGACGTAAGCTGGTTTAGTAGAATCATCAGGTTCTCGTCAGCCCCAGCAGGGTGGACTGGGGCCCAGGACCTCTGTCCTGAGCAAGACTCCATGGAAAGTCAGACTGGGGACTGATGCTACATAATCTTACTAGTGGAAGCCATGTTACCTCCAGATCTGGAATAACTATCATGTATTTATTTTTCAAAAGATTTTATTTATTTATTTGAGAGAGCTCACAAGCAAGGGGAGTGGCAGAGGGAGAGGGAGAAGCAGGCTTCCCGCTGAGCAGGAAGCCCGAGTCAGGACTCGATCCCAGGACCCCGGGATCATGACCGGAGCTGAAGGCAGGTGTTTAACTGACTGAGCCACCCAGGCTCAGAACAGGTTTGGACTTCACTACTTTTTAAGATTTGGATGTCAAAATGTAAAATTTATCACTACTCCCTGATGGAGCTGCTGTGTATCCAACATTCAAAAATAAATGCTTATCTTTCCGTTAGAATTTAATCTCCCCTTCCTTATGTCTATGCTCTCCTTTGCTGAGGTTTAAAAAGCAAGCAAGGCTCATGTTTGGCAGCTTCTCTCCCACAGGACGTGTGACCGGGAAGGAAGCAGTGGCTTTTCTGGTCTGTCCCTCGTCAGGATTAACAGTCCACTGCTCTCTGACATTGCTGTCTTCCTTCTGCCACAGCTCAGAGGGTAGTGTTGTTCGGGATTCTGTGCCCCAAGAGGACAAAAGAAAACCAGGCCAATGGGACCTACATGGAAATTTAAACATTTTGAAGAATGGCAAGTATGGCTTAATTTCTCATATACTTGAGACTCTCGAACAGTATTAGAAAGCGAATGGGGCTTCTCCACAGCTGGTAGAACACAACAACAACAACAATCCAATTAGACGCAGTTTCTGTAAAGATACTCTGAGAAGAAAACAAAATCCGCAGCAATAGAGAAAACGGAGCAGAAGTTTTCCTGCCTTAGGAACCAGGGTGACAGACGGCATCTCAGATGGACCCCGGGGGTGTAGATCTGTAGATGCCATTCACCTGTTTGGGCTCTGACTCCTCCCCCCAGCACACTCATGCTCCTTTAGGAGGCTGGCCACGCCCAACTGCTCGTTCACTGGGTCATTGCTGCAGGCCGAGTCACTGTTAGTGACAGGCTTTCCTCTGTTCCTGAGGCCCCTCCAGGGAGCGTCATAATTGTCACTGTCAGGGACTGGCCCTCCACACCCTGAGCCTGGGGTGCTCACTGGCCCTGGCCTTGTGCTCTGAGTCTGGGCCATCCTTACCACCCTGAGGTAAGATGTCAAAGCCAGAGGAGCAAAATCCTAGCCAACCCCCCACCCCCGCCTACCTTTGCCAGCTCCCCAGAAGGCTTCCGTCATCCCAGATGGCTACTGATGCCCCCTCTGTTCCTTTCTCGTGGGGTGGCCTTCACTATCCTAGATTCTGCTGCCTTTAAGGGCCAGGAGGTGGAGCCCAGCTCTGGGGCCACAGAGGCCATGCTGCTTGTGGGGCTGGAGTGGCCTTCTGTGCATCCAGGCATCAGGGAGGACCTGCAGGAGTAGAGACTGGTCTAGGCCTGAAAATGGGGCCACCCTGCTTCCCAGGGCCACTCTAGCCATCCCAGCCTGCCTTCCCACTCTGAGGAACACACACTCACTCCTCTCCCCCATCTGTTAGGAAATCACTTTTCCCAGAAAGCAGGTGCTTCCTCAGGCCCTGAGAACCCTATTGTCCTGCCCTTGGGCACATCTCTGGGGCCACTCCCAGGGATATTCCTATGGGAGGCAAAGCCTTCGTTCTGATGCTCTCTTCTTTATCATGGCTCTACCCAGGAGCCTTATCTTCCAGCCACGTCACGTGAGGCCTCCAGATATAGACCATATATAGCAATAAAATTTATTGCATTATAATTGCATGCAGCGGTATATGGGTGTTTAATAATCAGCTTTGGGTGGGGAAGGGAGAGAGAAAGCTCTAACTTGCAGCATTTGCTCAAATACATGGTGGAAATGGACTCTCACCACGGCCAATCTCAAACTACCAATGTGATATTCCAGAACTTGGGAGCTGGGAACAGACACGCACCGACTCCAACCCACCACTGACAGCATGCGAGTTCCCAGAGCTTCTCTGGTCTTGTCCAAATCCCAACAGGTCTAGGGGGTGAGGAGGTCAGATAGTATTTTTTTTTTTTTATGGTGTCATAATGTTTATTGTTGAATATTAAGAATTACAAACTATAGCTTATATTTGAAAATGCAAACTTAAATATAGGCAGAGGTGGGATGCCTGGGTGGCTCAGTTGGTTAAGTGTCTGCCTTTAGCTCAGGTCATGATCCAAGCATCCTGGGATCGAGTCCCATGTTAGGCTCCCTGCTCGGAGGGGAGACTGTTTCTCCTTCTGCCTGACACTCCCCCTGCTTGTGCTCTCTCTGACAAATAAATAAAAATCTTTTAAAAAATTAAAAATAAAAAATATGCAGAGGTTTTCCATACTCAATGTGATATGATAAAGGTTTCTGATCTCAAAATTATAAGAAGCTGAAAGTGAAGTGAGTTCATAACACCATTAATAGGTGAATGTAAACACTGTTTTCACCTAAGGGCCATGTACTCAGACTGGTATGCTTGGAGCCTTCCTGAGCGCAGATAGGATTACTCCCACCTTATAGATGACGACTCTTATGTGCCCCAGACAGGTGGCTGGTTGAACAGTATATTCATTTGAGGCATGTGTATTTGTCACACAGACCATATGCAGATTTTCAAAGGGAATGTCCAGAAACTGGTTTTCACAGCCCTCAGAAACCCTCACCCATGAAGGGATATAGAAGGATCAAGAAAAAGGAGAGGGGGATTTGTCAGGAAAGCCATGACTGCACTGGCCTCCCCAAGAGGGATGGGGCTGGGGCTCTTACCTCCTTTCCCTCACATCTCGCAAGAGAAGATCCACTCTGAGACCTGCGTTTGCAGAATGGCCCAGAAACCTCCAGCAGCAGCCCTGGCAGTGGGAAGAGGTAGAAGAAAGAGAAAACAGGGCTTCATTTGAGCAAGAACTGCACCCCACAGAGAGCAGGGACCAACCTGTGTGGGCCTCAGGAGGGAGAGAGCAGGCTAGGTGACATCCTGAATTTGATCCAAGAGTTGGCCTGAGAGGTGAGGGGATGAGGGAAGTCGGGGGGGGGGGGGTGGAGAATCTGTGCAGGGGGAGCAGCCTGAGGATAGCATCTGGGTGCCTGAGACCAAAACAAACAAAAAAGCAGATCCAGGAAAGAGAGTCCATTCAACTATCTGCCACGTCCTTAGCCTGATAAGAACCATGCCGTCCCCGGAGCCCTGCTCCTTCCCACCGTACTGGGCACAGGAAGTGCTGGGAAGCCCCACCTTGGAATGAACATTACAATGTTTGCTGGGATTCTTGGCCCAGACACCTAATTTCTGAAACAAGACTGTGTTTTGTGATTTGAATGTCCGTCCATAGAATGATCTCATACCTGAGCCAGCAGAAAAATTCTGGAGTTCATGGGGTTTTTCATCGAACGGCAGGAGAGAGCTTTCCCTGTGGAATACATTTTGAAGGAGCCCCGGGTGACAGAAATAAAGCTGCTTTGGGATCGAATCTCGAGAGCGGTGGCTGGTGCAATGTGGATGTGGTGCTGGATGGAAGCGTCAGGCCTCAGGGACCAGCCTCATGGGCAGAGTTCCTTGGGGCGGGCCCTGTGGTAGCAGAGCCATCTGGGAAGAGCGGGGCCAAGGCAAGCCGACTCCATGGGAGGGGTTACTTCAACCGACTCTGAATTGTGGTAAGGACTGAGTTTAAAAATGCAACTTTTAATAAGATGATCCGTTTGCAGACAGAGTCACTGCCTGAGTCAAAATCCCTCGGGACAGATTCCCACTCCCATCTATAGTCTGTGCAAATCTTCTCCCAGCCCCCTCCCTGACTCACAAAGGGTGGGGACTGAACACGCAACTCCCCCATCCCCTCTGAGCCCAGCCTCCTGCAGAAGCCAGCACTCCAACCAACCCCACTAACCAAATTTCACCCTGTGATGTGTCAGAGGAGAGACAGCCGGGCTTGCAGGCAGGTACTGGTTCCAATTTGCTGACTCTGCTCCCAGGGACACGCGTCCAACTCCTTAGGGATAGAGTCTGGATAAAAGATGTTAATAGCGGAATTAACGTGCAAGAAACACCCTTAGCCATTCTGCCCTGCAGCAGCTGCAGATCTTTTGGGTCTTGTCTGCGGTGCTGTGCAAGGGCTGAATTTTTGCTCCGCTCCAGGCGGTGGGGTGTTTGCACAGCGTGTGTGTGTGTGTGTGTGTGTGTGTGTGTGTCACAGCGTGGAGGGGGGGGGGGACTGTTCTGTGAGCCTCCGCGGGCTGCAGCTGGTGTTGATGGGGCAGAAGCGCTGAGTCACTGGCTGTTCGGCGGAGGCTCTTACATCACGTTTCATTGTCCTTTCTTCCTTTCAAGGCTTTTAAGGGCTCTTTCAGTGTTTTTGTTTTGCTTTGTGTTTGCCTCGAGCTTATCCCCAGCTGGAAATCGGGGTGTAAAAACCGAGAGGCGCCGGGCTTTCGCACAAAGCGGCGCGGAGGGGCAGCGCCCCGCGGATGCTGACAACGCCCAACACCCCCAGAGCCACGCTCACCGGCGCCCAGGGCCCAGGCGGCAGGTGCTGTGGGAGGGGGTGGGGTGGGGTGGGGGGTCTCTCCCGGCTGTGAGGGTCTGAAATGGAGCTGATGAGTTTCACAGTCCCCTCATTTGTTGTTGTTCAAGGCCCCCTTTTAGCCCAAGCGTAACAGGTGGTGCTAATTATCTCTGTGACATAAATTCTTGGCGAGCTAGCCTCTGCAGAGGGCCATACAAATTTGTTTAAAGGACTGTTTGACCCAACAAACTTGTCACGGTATTGAAAAAAAAAATTTGGTTATAAAAAGCCCTACTTACTATGGAAAAGTTGGGGGTGTAAACAGAAAAGCTTAAGGGATAAAATAATAACTATCCATAATCCATCACCGGGGGTTGATTGCTGTTAACATTTTCATATGTAATTTTCCAATATTGTTCCTATTGAACTGATATACACACACATTTTACATAATTGGGCCCACATTGTACATTGTCTTTAATCTGAAAAATATCCTATGAATATATTCTCCGTTAAACCATATTCTAGAAGTGCTACAAACTAGCCCAGTATAGCAGAGGGATATTACTACATCTTTAATTATTTTCTCTGAGTTCACTTCATTTCTATTTGTAGGATCTTTCTCTTGCCAAGATAGCCTCCCCCCTAAGTCCCACCTCTGTGCGGTTGCTGAAGCATTTTCTTGGGTAACCATCTCTTTTTCTCTTGGCTGCTGAGAAATCCCTAATGTGCATCTATCCAGGTCAGGGATTCTCAAACTCAAGGGCCCATCAGAACCATCTGGAAGGCTCAAAAGAGGGTGCTGAGCTTCATCCCCAGAGTTTCAGATTCAGTAGGGCTGGCTGGGGTGGTGGGGTGAGCTCCCCAGTAACGTGGCTTGTGCCTGTCCCCCACTGAGACCACAATGGATGGACAATTTGATTACTCCAAGTCCCCTCCTAGAGTTCTTGGCTACTTGTCCTTTTCCCTTAGCACCTTTATCTTGTCTCCAGAGCCCTTGCCTTTTTTTTTTTTTTTAAGATTTATTTATTTTAGAGAGAGAGCGAGAGAGCGAGAGCAAGTAGGGAGAGGGGCAGAGAGAGACAAGCAGACTCCCCATGGAGTGTAGAGCCCCATGGGGAGCTTGATCCCAGGACCCTGAGATCATTACCTGAGCTGAAGACAGACACTTAACTGACTGAGCCACCCAGGTGACCCTCCAGAGCCCTTGACTTTAACCACTACCTATGGTGTCCCCTCATGGTGTCACCCATGCATACAGAGGATAGAAATACTTTTTTTTTTTAAAGATTTTATTAATTTTTATTTGAGAGACAGAGAGAGCTCATGCACAGTGGAGGGAGGGGCAGAGGGAGAGGGAGAAGTAGACTCCCCACTAAGCAGGGAGCCCAACCTGGGGCTGGATCTCAGGACCCCCTGGGATCATCACCTGAGCGGAAGGCAGATGCTCAACCGACTGAGCCACCCAGGTACCCCCAGAAACAGTTTCTTAATGAAGGATAGGGACCAAATAGTTTGGAGAGCCCCCCGAGAGCGGAGGCCAGAGTGATCTGTCCTTCAACATCACTGCATCATAGTCTCCTAAAGAGCTGGCTCAAAAGGAAATGCACAGATGCCCAGACTGTTTGTTAGAGGAAGTGACACATTATCCTCTCCCAACATCTGGTAATTCCTGAAATACAGTCAGTCCCGATAACAGCGCCAGCTCACCAGAAGCCTGTGTCTTCTCTCCTGGGGGAGGTGGGGGGTAACCAAGGAGAACAGAGTCTATTTTCAGTGTGAGCCCCGAGGGGGACGCCTGAGGAGGGGGAGCAGGGTCACCAGCACTGCTGTTCCGTTCTGGGGGCAGCAACGCACACTTCCTTCCTGTCCAGCCCTGAGCAGCAGCCTCCGAAGTTCCAAATCTTCCATGGAGAGCTGAAAAGAATGAAAAATGCCATCCTGGGCCGGAGTGGCTGGACACAAGGGCAGATGGACTGATGACCCGGGGAGAGGAGATTTGGCAGAACACTGGGTTGAGGTTGCAGCAAAGGAGAGCAGAGCTGGGTTAGGTTGAGTGTCCATCTGTCACGTGCAATGATGACTCAGAAGGACCCAGAAGCATCTGGATGCCCCTGGGCTGGGAAACGCACATAGTTTTTCAGCCCTGAGGCATCTTCTGGAGGCAAAATGCAACATGCAGACAGAATGGGGGTTGGTGAGCGGGGTGCCTAACTTCCCCAGGTTAATTGATGTCACGTAGGTGAGGAGAAGCAAAGTCTTGAACTCAGCCAGAGATCGGAGGAGGGGTGGGTGTCTCTGACTGACCCCTGTTTGGCATCTAGACCAATGGAGCCACCTGACGTCGAGGTCTGAGAGAAGCAAATTGTGTTCTCCTTAAATTATCGCAGGCCTGGTGGAGGGGGGTGAGGGTGGACAGGGGTGGGGACGGCACCTCTGCCTCGGGATCTAAGGGCGTTTTGGGGGCCAGGCCCTGGTTTTGTTCCAGCCAGGGCACTCTGGTGAAAGCATCCTGGGAATCCGGCCTGCAAACAGAAAGAGCATTTCCTTGTGTGGGTTTCCTGTTTAGGTCTGCGTAGAAACCCAGAGGATCGTGTGGCCTCATAAATCCTCTAGACATTACTATGTAGAGGCTCTGGCTGGATGCCATGGGAAACATTCTATTTGCGCACAAATAGAAGGAGGGGGAGAGCACATTCGCTCTTGGATTCTGGGTGGGTTTTAGGCTTCATGTTTTGGGATCTGTAAATAGAGGGGGTTGGGCTAATAGACATGATCATGAAAGTCCTTTCCAGCTTTGACCTTCTCAGATTCCGCTTCTCCCTGGAGGGTCACTGAGCTCTCACTGTCCAACTCAGTAATGGGGGGTCTGCTGAGCAGCTCACTGAACAGAAGCACCACGAAAGCCTTAGGCAAAGGATCAGGAAGTTGCTCTAGAAGATCCTTTAGGCTTCTTCACAGAAAGAAGGAACTTTTGAACTCTGGTAATTCCCAGACTTTCCTAAACACGTAGTTTATTCCAAAAATGACAGACATCAAGCTCAGGAGTGTTGCAGGAGCCTTGCAGCTGGGTTTTGGCCCAAAGCAAGTTCACAGAGCAGACCCCAAGTTGTTACATAAAGTGTGTGTTAGGAGACATCACCCCATTTCAGGGCTTTTAAAAACTTCCTTAAAACTCAGTTTCTGCATCTGACAATGGGCATTCGGATGTGTTGGCTTAATGGAAGAAGCCATGTTTCATTCTTACTCTGAGACTGAAACCCCAGATTCTGTGGCAGATTCCACGTGGAGTCTGACCAGACATTAGTAAAGCTGGGGAAAGTGATTGGGCAAGAACAGGATTTCTGGCCGAAGTTTCTTGGGTCCACCATGCTTTGTTCCAGTGAGGATGTTTTCCTTGTCTTACACCTCTGCCTTTTCTTGTTTTCTCATTTGTCCTTGCTAGCGTCATTAAATATATATATATATATATATGTGTATATATATATATATATATGTGTATATATATATATATATATATATATATTTTTTTTTTTTTTTTTTGCCATATAGAACTGTCCTTTCTCAGGGGGGAAAATACTACAATGATATTGAGTAACATGAGGTTAATCTCCTTAGTCTGGAAATGCAGCCTTCTAGTAAGTTAATTGGATTTTCTACCAAAATGTGAATAAAACCATTTATGCAGTAAAATTTCCCCAGACAAGTTTGCTCCCTTAGAGTTCAGCACTGTTCTGGTCTTAGTTCTCTCAGGCACGAATCGTGATGTTTGTCTGTAAACCCCATTTCCTCGGACATGTTCTTACATGTCTTACATTTCCACAAAGGAAAATTACTTCCTAGGTCCCATTCTGCCATTTATTTTCCAAATTGTGCTTTTTATAGATCTGAGATATATTCTCCTTTTCCCCTATGGACTCTGAACTGGGTCTTCACTCATGGTGTGGGAGGAAGGTAAAATGATACAAAGTTCTAAGTTTTCTGGGTCAGCACTCCCTAGAACACTGGTCCAGAGAAAAATATCTTCAAAGGGGATTCCTGTGGCCCAATATGCTTGGCAAAGCTGTCATCTTTGAGAGTCTCCGATGTGTTCAGAGCTCTGGAAATTCAAGCAATAAAGAAACGTGTTTTCTCAGTGTTTCAGGATCTCAGCATTTCCCAAACTTTTCTGGTCAAGAAAAACTCTTTTTATAGTCTATCTTCAGGATCTGATGACAAATGAAGGAGTAAGTGTTCCAAGGGACACACTTTGAGAAATGTTCCTTTCAGCCAAAAGGTAAAGTTTACTGTCCTGGTTTTAGCACCTGGACAGCATGAAATGGCAATGTTTCTGATAGATATCAGCATAAAATGGCAATGTTTCTGCTCTTTTCAGAATTTTAGCAGGCAATAGATGAGGATGAGCATAGCTATGGAGAAGTTTCCATAGAAGAAATATTAGAAAAGAAACACTGAAATTTCATTTGTGACTACTGGTAGTTGGTAGAATGACAGGCAATTTTTTTCTTCTTCTTATTTTTGTTTTCCCTATATCTTCCACAATGAGCATGAATTATTTCTGTATCTGGGGTGAGAAACAAAATAAACTTTATTATTTATTTATTTTAAAGATTTATTTATTTATTTATCAGAGAGAGAGAGAGAACACAGGCAGGGGCAGAGGGAGAAGGAGAAGCAGGCCCCCCACCTGGCAGGGAGCCCAACATAGGGCTCGATCCCAGGACCCTGAGATCATGACCTGAGCCAAAGGCAGACCGCGACTGAGCCACCCAGGAGCCCCTCTTTGGCTCCTAAAGTAGGGAGAGGAGTCCCGCCTTCCCTCTGTTCTGAGGTTCCCCCCCATATGGCAAGGTCATTTAAAGGCTGGGTAGCCAGAATGACCAACACGCATAATATTTAGGTATTCTGTAAAAGCTGCTAGGATCTTGGAGAGACAGGGCAAACTGGGACCAGCCATGTTCAGAGTTGATCTCACTCTCCTGGAGCTGTATGATGCATGGTCTTCTTTCCACCTGGATTCCTAAGATGGAAAGCTTTCACCATATTTCTCAATCAGTTGCCCCTCAAGAAGAAAGGACCCCTCAATAAAAACCACACTAAGTAATAAAATAAGAATTAGCATTTTTCAGAGGAACCAGGAGGCAATTATAGAATGCCTATCTGACTCAAGGCTAGTTGGTGACTTATCTGTTGGTCAACCACATGGATGGTTTGTAGGGCACTAACCAAGAGAAATGAAGGAATAACGAAGCAGTGGAAGGATTGCTTTTTTTTCTCTGAAGAACTTACAGTTTAGGGAAGCTGATTAAATAGATACAACCTCAGACAAAGACCTTACAAGCCCAGGAACGGAAAAGGAGTAGACAGTGTGAACACGGGTCTTTCATTGACTTCCTCCTCCAGGAACATCTCTTCCTGCTTGTGAGCGTCCAAACATTGGGGTTGAGTCCAGAGACTGAAAGATGAGGTCCAGGCAGAGAGTCAACATGGCTGTGGCTGCTGTCAAATTCTTAGATGGGCTTGATCACAACCAAGTTTGGAGTCTTAGGAGTATAACTGGAAGTCGGTGATTAAAAAATGAGAAAAATCCCTTTGTTTTGGAACTAATATGGATATGCTCGCCTTGGAGTAAGTGAGGTATAGTTTGAGAACCTCAGGAAGTTGACTTTATATAAAATGTCTATATTATTATAATTTTCCAAGTTGCAAGTTGCTTCTCTTTCGAGTGTCAAGACCCTTGCACAGCTTCCGTTGTTGATGGGACCTTTTGAGGACTGTCAATATCTTCACAGAAAAGGCATTTCCCACCTCACGTGAGCAGACTCTTCCATTGATGGGGAACAAGGATATACCTCTCAGAAATGCAAAGAAGAAAACAAACCAGTTCATTTCTTTGGGTAGAATGAGTTCTTGCACATTTGGCAGTGGGGTCTGAGTCTCCCTAGGAATGCATTCTAGAAAGAGAAGATGAGATCTTTAGGAGTGTGAGAAGGTGCTATACTTAGACAGCATAAGTGCGAGCAGGTCGTTGATCACCTGGAACTGGATCCCACTGCCATATACGAGATTTAATGATCCGTTGTAAGAACACCGAATGGGTCATGAAAAGTGAAGAAATGTTTAAGAACTCAAGGGGGTCTCTTGGAACTGGAGGCCCATTCATTTCTGGGAAGGTTGAGACAAGGCAACAGTTGTCTGTAACCCCAACATTTCTCCAAGGAAACCTTTGAAGCAAAATTTCCCAAAAGATAGACTGAGGGACTGAAGTGGAGACAGTGTGGGAGGGTGGAGGGGACGTTCCACTTTTCCCTTCACCGTAGAGGCTGTTGGGAACAGGTGTTCTGTAAAGCAGATTGGAAGTTTTAGAGTCCAATACAAGAGTAATGGCCTTTCACCTTCAGCTGTGTCCTTGGGTGACTGGACAGTGAAGAGGGAGCAGAAGACTTCAAGGAAGAGTTTGATGGCAAAACTGCCATGGACAAGTGGGGGTGGGGACAGGGACCGTGCTTGTGTGCATGCTCTCTGTAACACTTCCTATCTCGGGCCTGGGCCCAGGAAATGGGTTTAGGCACAGAGTGAGTGTCTTCATTCTTAGCTGTGTTAAAACATGGCAGCTATAATCAGATGACTTGTGTGTCATCCTACTTCTGCACCTTCTACTCGCTGTGTGACTTTAAGAAATCACCTAATCTTTCTGTGTCTGTTTTACCACTTGTAAAAGGAAGAGAAGAATATGACCAGCCTCACAGGATTTTCATGAGTATTAAATATGTTAATTCATGTGAAGTGCTTAGAGCAGTCCCTGGCACAGAAGGAATTGTAATCAAGTAATTGTGTGATAAGCATTAGGCTTCAACGTTACTATAGCTGTTAGCTTGTGCCAAAACGAGGGTGACACTTCTAATCTACAAAGCTTTCGTGGGACATCTAGGTAAACTTTCATTTAGATTAAGCTCAGAAAATGCCACAGCCACTAACTTCCGTGTGACTAAAGTTCCTCGAGCGTCTCTGTGGTGGAAATCATTAACTTACACCCAGAATACTGGGGGATTGTGAGTGTTAAAATCTTATCAGCAGTAAAGGCTTTGTTGCATTAAAGCCTTTCCTAAGCAGCAGAGCGACATGGTTGAAATGCAGCTGTTCTGGGGCGCCTGGGTGGCTCAGTTGGTTAAGCGACTGCCTTCGGCTCAGGTCATGATCCTGGAGTCCCGGGATCGAGTCCCGCATCGGGCTCCCTGCTCGGCAGGGAGTCTGCTTCTCCCTCTGACCCTCCCCACTCTCATGTGCTCTCTCTCATTCTCTCTCTCTCAAATAAATAAATAAAATCTTAAAAAAAAAAAAAGAAATATAGCTGTTCTGGGTCTTAATATTAGGATCCTTAAAGTGGAGCTCTCAAGATGGGGGATACCTTGGTTCTCCTAGTACTTCTCACACATTACTCCCCAAATTTGGGGAGACCTTGAGAATGTGTAAATTCATGTTTTCTTGGACTAAAACTCTAGTTTTTTGAAGTCAGTTGTTTCTCTGACTGGGGTCTATGAGAGTTGCTTTTCCTTTACAAGGTGTCAGTGTGAATGGAATTTGAGGAATGTTGGTGGGGTAGACAGGACATGGGCTTTGAAACCAGACAGAGCCATGTTCCCACTCTGTTGCTACAATTTACTTGCTGGGAGACTGTGACAAGTTACTTGGCCCCTATGAGCCTCCGTTGTCTCATCTGTAAAATGGCGACAAGACGACATCTGTGAAATGGCTACCCACACCCCTGTCATGAAGAGTGTCTGTAAATTATTGAGCACATAGTAGGGGCTCCATAAAAGTTCTCTCCCATCGTTCTCTCCCCTAAAGAAGGAAGAGGAGTTACTCTGCTTTCTTGAAGGAAAGGAAAGAGAGACTCAATTGAGATATGAATCAGGCTTGTTCTGGAGACTCAGGGATTCAGACAGGGGTGGTGTGATCGGCTGAATACCCCTCCTGCCGCTCCCCCCTAAAAAAAAGATAGCCATGTCCTCATCCCTGGAACCTGCGAATATATTACCTTGTATGGCAAAAGGAGACTTCACTGATATGGTCAAGGTCAAGATCTCGAGATAGAGAGATGGTCCAGGTGGCCTCCAGGTGCAGTCCTGAGCATCTGCATGAGAGGCAGGCATGGCAGACAGAAGAGGAGAAGGAGTGTGACCAGAGAAACAGATTGGAGTGATGTTGCCACAAGCCAATGAACACCTGCAGCATCCAGAAGCTGGAAGAAGAGGAAAGCAACCCATTCTTCCCCAAACCTCAGGAGGGAGCACTGGCCAGCCAACACCTTCATTTCAGCCTAGTGCAACCGCCTTCAGACTCTTAGTCTCCAGAACTGGGAGAGAATAGATTTCTGTTGTTTTGAGCCACCAAGCAAGTGGTCATTCAATGTTGCAGCAATAGGAAGCTGATACAGATGTTTGGCATTATTCTTTTAAACAGATTCAAATGGTGGTTGTGGGACAGTCATCTGGTGTGGTCCTGCTAGGTGCGGGGCAGGACGCTGTTCTGGGGGACAGGCCTGACTGGCAGAGACTTTCTAGAAGCATGGCCATAGAAATCCAACATTTGGGCTTTCAAATTTTGGCAGCACGGCCCCCGGGGGAAATGGACAGGTTTTCTCTCCTCTCCAGGTCACCCCTCGCCATGGCATCCTGGCCCTTCCTAGGGATGGCATCACGTGACTGATGATGAAATGGAAGGAGTGCTTTGTGGACCTTGGGGGCTGTCTCCATCGTAGAACCAGCTGGAGAAGTTAGCCTAAAATCAATACCAGTCACACAGGGATTTTTAAAAAGAAGAGGTCGTCTTACCTTCCCAACTTTAGCTCTTCTGTAAATGTATTGTAACATCATCATGTCCTTAGAACATCAAACATGAGAGCTGCATTCTGCTCCTCGGTGTCTTAGGCAACAAGCACGCATGTAAAACATGGACGATGCTGTCATGTTGACTTACTAGAATTGCACCTTTGCACATAAGCCTTACCGTCTTTCTAGGCACTCAAAGCATATAGTACACATTATCTGGTTGTTTCCCAGCACTTGTGCCAGGTAGGTAAGGAGCAGGTGTCAGTATTGTCTTCATCCCGTATATACACACAGATCACTTTCCTGGGAATTATTTGTCCCAAGCCCCATTGGCAATAAGGGCCCCTGGAAAGAAAGTGACTGGAGTTTGAATTTAAAAAACAGAAGTTCCTGGGCGCCTGGGTGGCTCAGTTGGTTGAGCGACTGCCTTCGGCTCAGGTCATGATCCTGGAGTCCTGGGATCGAGTCCCGCATCGGGCTCCTTGCTCAGCGGGGAGTCTGCTTCTCCCTCTGACCCTCCCCCCTCTCATGCTCTCTCTCTCTATCTCATTCTCTCTCTCAAATAAATAAATAAAATCTTTAAAAAAACAAAACAAAACAAAACAAAACAAAACAAAAAAAACCAGAAGTTCCTATTGAAACATCTTCAGGACCCAGTACTGGGATAATTCTAATTTCAGGTATTCTTGGAGCAAGAATAAAAAGTTAGTTATTTCTCTTTCTTTGTGGGTGTATGGGAGGGAATGGGGTAGTGGATGATTTAATTAAATCAGTTCAACTGTTGGTACTGTTTGAATGTTCAGCATCTGGGGGTGCCCGGGTCGTATAGTCAGTTAAGCCTCTGACTCTTGATTTCAGCTCAGGTCATGATCTCGGGGTCATGAGATAGAACTCTGAGTCGGGCTCTGGGCTGAGCGTGGAGTCGGCTTAAGACTCTCCCTCTGCCCCTCCCCACTCTCTCTCTCTCTCCAATAAATAATCTTTTAAAAAATTTAAAAAAATAAATGTTCAGCATCTGCCGGGAACTTGGGTATATATTTCCTTACCTGATGGCAGTGGCATTGCCAAGCATAGCTCAGTAGGGTAGGAGTAGCAACAAAATCTAGAATATGAATGTGATTCTACAGCAATTTTTGGCTAGTAGAGGCACTTCCACTGTGGTAATGAAAACATTTAGAACTGCAAAGGTCAGGGTTAGGAGCAGGTCTCATTTTTTGGGGTCTGTAAATGGGGCACAATATTTACATTAACCCATGGCTATGAGGATAAAAGGAGATCATATATGTAAAGTGCTTTATAAACAGGTAAAATGCTATAGAAAAACAAGATATTATGAAGGTTGGGCCAATATAATTATAGGCCCTAATACCCTAATACAGGGTTATACTTTCTTTTCTTTTCTTTTTTTTTTTAAGATTTTATTTATTTGACAGAGAGAGACACAGCGAGAGAGGGAACACAAGCAGGGAGAGTGGGAGAGGGAGAAGAAGGCTTTCCCCTGAACAGGGAGCCTGATGTGGGGCTCGATCCCAGGATGCTGGGATCATGACCTGAGCCGAAGGCAGACACTTAACCGACTGAGCCACCCAGGTGCCCCGGTTATATTTTCTTCCAATGCGTCTATTTCCAATGTGTCGTCAGTGCCAAGAGCATGCCTTTAAATCTGTAAATTATTATCTCCCTGGAAAAATCAGGAGAAAAGAAAGTGAAGAGAGGAAGGAAGGCCTAGGGTTACAGGTGTATCAAAAATTTTTAAATGTGTCAAGTATGAACTCTAGTCTGTGTGCTGGAATTCAAGTGTCTATCTTGTAGGGGGCAGGAAGCTTGGAGAATAAAGCTTTCCTGCGCTTTCTGGAATGTGGAACCTTTGTTGAGGATCTACGAGGTAAAGAATTCCATAGGAAGTTTTTGTTTAATTAATTGTAGCCAGAACTTAGCTGTGGGTAGGCCAGATTTCATCGTGCAATGTTACTGCCTCTCCAACCAGACGTGTGTACTTTAACTCAAGTGTAAACCCACGAGATTTGAACTTGAACGTTTTAAAATCCGAGGCTGCTGCTTTGGCCACCAGGCCCTTCTGTTCTTGTTTACTAGGACTGGGAGTTCTCATCTGAGAGAGCCCCATTTATTCCATGACCCAGGAGGAATAATGCCGAGAAACCCAAAGGAAGATCCACTTTAAAATAGTATCTTTGGCACCAAAATGATTCTGGAGCTTGGAATCAGCCCCTTACCTCATGGCAACATTTACAGGCTTCCAGAGTTAAATGCAAATCAGATTGGAGTGTACGGGCTTCTATATTTCTGCAATGACACGTTATGAGTAGAAGGAGGGCAATTTTCTTGGACATTTCTCTAAAACCAGTGCACTTGCAGTGGCCGTTTTTGGTTTACGAAGCTATTGGAAACAGACCCAGGGCCCATTGCCCTCTCTGGGCACCAGGACTCTGGGCCGCATAGGCCCTTTGTCCAAGGACTATCGTTAAAATCAATAATCATTCCTTTCACTCCGCATGTGTTAGCCTCGTTGCAAAGCAGTCAGAATCATGGATTTTCATACCTCATTTTTTTTCCTGGAAGTAATTTAATGATAACGTAAGAAAAACAAGTATCTAAAATATCATCTCAGATTCTGGCTCCACCTACAAGTCGGAAGAATTTTGTCAGGAAGGAAAGAAATGTGTCTGTTCCTCTTATCTGACTTTGAAAAATCCATATCCTATAACCTGAAAAGGAAAAGTAAACATAGCCTGTGAAATTCTGTGACAAAAAGGAATGAAAATGTTCTTTAAACACACACACACACAGACCCAACAAGAGTGAACTGTATTCTCTGCAAGTTTAAAGGCAACCTTTGCCAATATCTGCTTTCTGGAAACTTTCCCCTAGACCTGGCTCTCACCAAGTGGCTTGGCTGCAGGACACAGGCTTGGAAGACTGTGGTTTGGAATGTGTGAATGTTAAAATCAGACATTGTTCCTTTTTCTTTGTAACAACAACACGCCTTTGGTTTTGGCCGTGTCCAGGCTGGGCTTTCTGGTTCTGCCTGGTTTCATGTCTCAAGGCAGGTCAGCGCTACCGAGGAGGTCCTGGTACTTTCGGATCATTTTCTTTTTGACCAGCACTTGCCCCTTTCTCATGATGCCCTTGAGAACCTAACGGACATGATTTCCATGTTGAAATGCCCAAATGACTGCTTGAATGGGAAATGACTCGTGGGAGGCCATACAGCAAGCTGGAAGAGCCTGGATTGGGACTCAGAATTCCCACGTCCTCCCCGGGTCTGTAAACCTGGTCTCCTAAGGATGGTTTCCGAAATGCTGAGCCCGCAGACCTGTGCTGAGCCACAGGCGGCAGCTGAGACCCCAGACTGCGAGTCCCCACAGGGATGAATGCCTGGGTGGAATGATGATCGCTGGCTGGGGTGGAGTCGCCATGAAGTTGTTTTATCCTGGATTATTCTAATTTAGGACATGTTATAATTCAGATAGAACATGGGTAACCCTAATCTCAGCTGTGAGAAGATTTACACAGCAAACGACAAACATAAGGTATGTTATAGGATCATGTCATGCATCATGTGTCGCATACTTAAGAACAAGACACAGGAAGTAACAGAATCAGTGGTTATTATATTGGGGGGAGCTGTCTTCGAGAGGCACCACTATGCGATAATTGATCCTGTCATTCCCTGTGTCATGTTCTTAGGCGACGTATGTATGACCTGTGACCTGAGACAGAGTGGGAGTGTCACTGCAGGGACAGGGTCTGTGTAATCGGCCAGATCACCTGCTGTAACTGAAAACACACTGTCCCCGGGAAGGGGGCAGATGCCAAAGTCCCTTTTGCTGGATCTTGGAGGTGAGCAGATCCCTCTGCCTCAGTTGTATGTAGAACCGTTCAGGAGGAAAGAGGGAATGTGCATGGCTAGACGCAGAGAGTGCACTGAAGAGGGGACTTAGGGGAGCAGTGGTGGCCTGAGAGACTGGGAATTCTCTGCAAAATGCTTCCTGACTCCAGGAAGACTTCCTGATGGAGGAGGGTGTGGAAGGCAGTGTGGGACACAGGAAAGGATCAGTGGGTAACAACGAGCCAGGGCAATGGGAGGTCAGGGAGGACCAGGGATGTTGTCATCGGCCATATTTGTCTAAAATGAAAACCAGAGCCACACTGTGTATTATTTAGAGCTTGTTGTACGCATATATTTTCTAAGTGAACTATTTATAGTTGCTTTATGATATTGATAATTTTTATACTATTTCTGTGTATTTTATAAAATCAGATTAAAACCATCTCCTCTTGTTTCCTTTTTTAAAAGATTTATTTATTTATTTGAGAGAGACAGAGAGTGTGGAGGGGGGAGGGCAGACGGAGAGGGAGAGAGAGAACTTCAAGCAGATTTCATGCTGAGTGCGGAGCCAGATGCGAGGCTCAAACCCAGGACCCTGAGATCATGACCTGAGCCGAAACCAAGAGTTGGATGCTGAACTGTCAGGCTCCCAGGCGTCCCTGAATACTACGCTTTAAATGGGTGAAATTGTATGGTATGTGAATTATATTTCAATAAAGTTGTTTAAATAAAGCAGTTGGATGTCCCTATTATCTCTGCTGCCCAAGACAATATTTTCTGGACTAGGGAACCAAGACATAGTTCAGGGTGGGGGTACCACACTAAAACCAGAGATACTAAGTAAAATGTTGCTCACTGAATGCTGGTCCATATATCACCTCTTCTGTTCATCAGCTTCTAGTCTGCCAGCAGCCAGCTTAGCAGAAAATTGCATGTCTTCTCTGGAGAATCTGTCCAGCCCATTAGAACCCAAAAGAGCTAATGACCCCAATATGGGCAGGGGGAGGGTCATGTCTTCTAATAATGTGGCCTGGCTATGTGGCTCTGCAGCGAGACCCACCATTCACAAGCCCCACGTGCGCATACAGATTCCAATCTGTTTCTTTGTATGCTTTTCTTACATATAAGTGGACACCCAGAAGTCCCCAGACATTTGAGGAAAACCTCTAATATGAAAACAGAAAACAAACAGGAAAAGCAATTTGGATGAAACAGAGATGAAAAGAGAAAAATAATTCAAAAGAAAAGCTGTAATTAGTATCCTCAGAGTGATAAGGGAAGATTTTAAACCCATGAAATAAGAACAGGATACTATTAGAAAAAAATAAAAAAGAAAGAAACATCCAGGGTAGTTTTCCAGAGCATAAGGCTATGAATTGCCAATAAGAGGGGCCCACTGAGTGCCTCCCTGTTGGAGGGAGACAGACTCACAGCCACACGAAACCTCAAGACTAGAGACAGGAAAAAACTCCACGAGGGGAAAACAATAGGTAATACAGAAAGAATCAGGAATCAGAGCAATACCGCCTTCTCAGCAGTCTCCCTGGAAGCCAGAACACAATGGAACAATGTCTTCGAAATTCTGAGGGAAATAACCTAAAACCTAGAATCTTATACCCAGACACAGTCTTAGTTAAGTGTGAAGGTAGGTTAAAGATATTTTCAGACACGTAAGCGCTCCCCAATTTTTCTTCACCAAAAAGGAAGATAAACCCAAAGAGGAAGATATGGGATCCCTGAAACAGAAGATCCAACCTGGAGGAAGCTCAGGGAATCCTCTGGAAGATGGGAAAGGAAAAACCCAAGATGACAGCTTACAGAGCAGCCGATCCAGACGGAAGTGGATCAGGAGTTTCCAGGAAAGGCTTCTTCGTGAAGATGAAATTACTGGAGGAAATTAATAGTGGGGAGTTAATAACAAAGACCTGCAACTTACAAATCACAAAGTAGCAAATAAGCCTCCTTTTTAGAAATATGGAAGTAATCGTTAGAAGGATCAGTTGAAAGTGTTGCTACTAAGGTGTAGGAAACAAAGGTGGATTCAGAAAAATGCTGATTTTCATAATAAGCCTTATAAATCATTTGATGGTTTTCAAAAGTATGTGCAAGCATCATTTGGATAAAAATAAATGTGAGTTCCGGGCTCAAGTCCTGGTGGAATCATCCCCCCACAAAAGAAAAGGTGGAAAAAAGTGAAAAAGACTAATAACAATAAGAAAATGAACAACTAGATTAAAAATAGGCCAAAGCCCTTAACAGACATCTCACTGAAGATGATCTACACATGGCAAACAAGCTGATAAAAAGATGCTCCATATCCTATGTCTTCAGGGAAATGCAAATTAAAATAATGACTCTGCTACATACGTATCAGAATGGCCAAAATTCCAGATCACTGATAATACCAAATGCTGGTGAGGAAGTGGACCAATAAGATGTCTCATTCATTGCTGGTGGGGATGCAAATTGACACCACTACTTTGTAAGACAGTTTGGCGGCTTCTTACAAGATTAAACATACTCTTAGCGTAGGATGCAGCAATCATGCTCCCTGGTATTTACCCAGAGGAGTTGAGAACTTATGTCCACACAAAAACGTGCACACAGATGTGTATTGGAGCTTTATTCATGCGTGCCCAAACTGGAGGCAACCAAGATGTCCTTTGGCAGGTGAATGGATACATAAACAGTGGTCCATCCAGACAATGCGCTATCATTTAGTGCTAAGAAGAAATGAAACCATGAAAAAACACAGAGGAACCTGAAATGCACATTATTAAGTGAAAGAAGCCAATCTGAAAAGGCTACATACGTTATGATTCCAACTCCGTGACATTCTGAAAAAGGCAAAGACAGTGGAAGATCAGTGGCAGCCAGGGGTGGGGGAGGGGCACAGTAAAACTACTCCATGTGATAATATAATGGTGAATACATGTCATTATATATTTGTCAAAACTCACAGAATGTACAATACCAGGAGTGAACCCTAATGTCAACTACGGGCTTTGGGTGATAATGATGTGTCTATGTAAGTTCGTCACTTTTAAAGAGTGTCCCGCTCTGGTGGGGGAGGCTGTGTGTGTGGGGGGTACAGGGGGCATATGGGAAATCTGTACCTTTTTACTTTTGTTTAAGTTTTATTATTTATTTCTTTACTTATTTTATTTTTTAAAGATTTATTTATTTATTTTGAGAGAGAGAGAGTGGGGTGGGACAGAGGGAGAGAAAGAATCTCAAGCAGACTCCCTGCTGAGTGCAGAGTCCAACACAGGGCCTATTTCACGACCCTGAGATCATGACCTGAGCTGAAACTAAGAGTCCGATGCTCAACTGACTGAGCCAGCCAGGCGCCCTTATTTATTTAATTTTTTAAAATTAGTCTCCACGCCCAATGGAGGGCTTGAACTCATGACCCTGAGATCAAGAGTCACACGCTCTACCCAGTGAGCCACCCAGCCACACATAGAAATCTGTACCTTTTGCTCAATTTTGCTATAAACCTGAAACTGCTGCAGAAAATAAACCTCATTAAAATGAATGAATAGGGGCGCCTGGGTGGCTCAGTCGGTTAAGTGTCTGCCTTCGGTTCAGGTCATGATCTCAAGGTCGAGGGATCGAGTCCCAGATCAGGTTCCCTGCTCAGGGAGAGTCTGCTTCTCCCTCTGCCACTCACCCTGCTCGTGCTCTGTCTCTGTTTCTCTCTCAAATAAATAAATCTTTAAAAAAATAAAATGAATGAATACATTAAAAAAAGAGAACAAAAGGGATGGCTACCACCCTAATCTACTGGAGCACGTTTCCTAGCATGTACTACTCTGGAAAAGAAGGAGAAAAACCCAGAGCTACTTTGAAAACATGTATTTAAAGCTGATTCTAGAACTTGGTGTCCTGGGTGGGGCATGGCCAGGCAGTCCCCTCACAGTGGCGCCCAATGACCTGCCCAGTGTTCCTGCCCCCGTGACCATCCAGACCCTCACAGGGCAGGGCCTTTCCTCCACACATCTGCAGAGAGTCAGGATGGCCTTAGAGCACTAAAATTATTTAGAGTAACACAGAGTCTTTACATCTAAAGGGGCTTAAAAGAAGTTAGGTAGAAAACCATTGTTTAACACATGAGAGTACAGGGGCTCAGAGAAATTAAGGAAATTCAGGGTAGAGCAGATCTGGTGATAGAATGTGTTTGCCATCCATCAGCTCAGGGACACCCCGAGAAGTACGTAATGGTAATGTCCCTGTATTACAGATGAGGGCAGAGAGGCTCGAGGGTTTACAAGAATCTGCTCTGACGGTGGAGCAACTGGTCTACCCTCGGCACCAGACCTCCCCCTCTAGCACCTGTCTGCATAGGAATAAAGATACTTGGTGACTGTATTGCTTGGTCGTTTATTTTGGAATTTTAATCGCACACAGGGCCGTTCATCCCTTCCCACGGTTGTTTTCCAGATTCCCTATTCCAACTTTACTTTGCTCTGAGAGTGCCATCCTCAAAGCGACTGAATTTTTGTCCCACCCCAGCATTCTGAAAGCTTCCTATCAACGGCCACTCTAATGTCCCCTTGATCCACATCCAGTTTTGTCACCCAAAAAGGTTTACCTGAAAACCTGATGTTTCATTCATTCATTGATGTATTACTTCTTTTTTTTTTTAAGATTTTATTTATTTATTTGAGAGAGATCACGAGCAGGGGGGGGAAGGGTAGAGGGAGAAGCAAGCTCCCTGCTGAGCAGGGAGCCTGATGAGGGACTTGATCCCAGGACCCTGGGATCATGACCTGAGCCAAAGGCAGACACTTAACCAGGTGCCCTGATTTATTACTTCTTTCAGCAAATATTGAGGACCAACCGTGGCAAAGCCTTGGGTGTAGAGTGAGCATAGCAGACGTGGTCCCCGCACTTCTGGGGAAAGGCAGACATGAAATAAGCCATCCGATTGATAGTTAGAATTACAAGGACACGAGATAAGAACACACAAGAGTTTGTGTGTTAAGAGCCTAAAGCAACTTGTGTGGCTAGAGTGTGGTCCATGAAGAGGAACATGGGAAGAAATGAGGTTCCGGAATTAAACTGAAATCTGATCAGGCAGGACCTTGTAGGCCATGTAAGGATGTTTTATTTTCCATTAGATACAAGGAGAAGCCAGTGATGGTTTTACAGTATGTTTAAAAGACCTCCTGGGCCACTGTGGAGAGCACAGGAAAAGGGGCCAGGAGGAGAACATGTTGCAGTATTCCAGTCGAGAGGTGGTGGGGGCCCTGGAGTTGGAGACACATGGGCAGATCTGTGAAATGCGTGGAAAGTGGCATCAGTAGCATTTGGTAACAGGTTAGCTCTTAATGAGCAAAAAGAGGAGGAAGTTTGCAAAGATGCCCCTGGGTTTGTGACTTCAGCACAGGAACAGATGGTAGTTCCATTTATTTAGATAAGGAGGATGGGAGGAGGAGGCTCCCGAGGTCAATTTTGGACAAGTTGAGTGTGAGATAGCTGAGGAGGCAGTTGGATTTGTGAGCCTGGAGCTCAGAAGAAAGGTCTGGGCTGGAGATTAAAAATATGAGAGTTAACAGCCTTGGGGTGATATTTAAAGCTGTGGGACTGGGTGAGATCACCGGGGTGGGGGGCGGGGGGGAGACTGTAAGGAGAGAAGGGAAACAGCCCCCCCGACCCACCAAGGAGAGGTGAGCCCATTGCCTCTAATGCCAGCGGTGGAGGGGAGGATGACGAGCTGGCAGGTGGGGGTGCTGAGGAACCTGGGCAGGTGGGGGGAGAGGAGGCATGGCTGACAGAAAGGCTGACAACACGGGTGCAAGCAACTGTGCTGAATGCCAGTGAGGGTCCAGGGGAGACCTTGAAAGCCCTGGCTTTGGCATTGGGACGGTGGATGCTGAAGCTTCCTCCCGTCCTCCCAGAACCCTGACTGCGGGCATCTCCTGATTGTGTGCTCAGCCTTGACACACTGGTCTGAAGTCAGCTGTGGTGGGAGAGCTCACACCTCAGACCTTAACAAACACTATGAAGGAGGGCACTTCCTGTAATGAGCAAATCCAAGGAGACTAATAATACACTACATGTTAATTAATTGGTTTTAAATAAAATAAAATAAATTGGGGTTTTTTTTCCTGGGAAAGCCACCCCTAGCACTGTGACTCCATTCCTAGCAGAATGAAGGGGGAACCAAACTTCTCTGCTCTCTCTGGCACCATTTCTGTTTCAGAACCGTTTCCATGAAAATGAATGGTCTTCCAAGAAACCAGCTGAGTGTCTCAGCTTCCTTTGAAGGGAGCTTTTACCTTTGCCTCAGGACTCCCTAAAGTCTTAGCCTTTTAGTCACTAATCTTCACAAATTTGATGCAGACCAACAGGAAAAAAATTCAATGTGGTCATATGAGGAATTTCTTCCGACTCTGAGTTAACCGTAAGAAATTCCAGGAAGCATAAGCAGTAAACCACATTTCATTTACTCCTGGGTTTATTTACTTGGTGGAAATATCATTAGAAGATTCCAGAATTCAGGGGCTGAGAGTTGACATTTTCCCCATCTTGGTTTTTCATTAAAAAAAATAAATGCTTGCTATTCCATGAATATTATAGATAAGAAACTTAACTGGAAGGTGAAAAGTTTGACATTTTCAATAAGATGACAACTGGATTAGATCATCTGGTAAACAAGCTAATTATTAGATACTCAGGTGTTAAGATAAAATCATTTTTTGGCCATGACATGTAGTCACAGACTTGAGTCCTGGTCTTGAGTGAAAGTGAACCAAAGATTGACCTGAATGCATTGCAGACTCATGAATTTACTAAAGAAGTCAGCGTGTAGACCTAGTCCAGACGGTTCTAAAAGCTTGTTCTCTGACATGTCTTACTCCAAACACATAGCAATGACAAATGAAATTTATCAAGCTTAAAAACTAAATAAACACTTCTGTGGCCCAGAATTGGGACAGAAACACAAAGCTGTGAGCAAAGCGAAACCCACAAGCTTCCTGGGCTCTAGGTCTGGAACCAGGCAATATTAACCAGAATTTGGCTTTTCCAGAGTAAATTAAAATAAGGGTTCCATGCTGAGATCGGAGACTGAAGCCAGGCTCCCTGCTTGAAGCCAGAGGCAGAGGCAGTCTCCTCCTACTCATGAAAAAAAAAAATAGAAGCTATTTCTGCCTGGCCTACAGCTTTCAGCAAACCGTGGACTTAGGGGAGAGAGGACACAGACAGAACCTTGCCACATGACTAGGAAAGGGGTCAGTCCACCACCTGGCTTGGTACTCGGACCTGTGCTGTCCTCTGTATCATTGTGGGCTGCATCTCTGAAGCTCCATTAGTAGACTGGTCTGAACTGGGGTCTAGGCAGCCAAAGGCAGAGTGTAGGCAATCAAAAAAACCAAACCAAAACAAAAAACCCACTAGACAGGGAGGGGAAAGCACTGGGGGTAGAGAGGAGAAGAAAAACAGAGACAGAGGGAATGCAAGCCTGGTCTCCAAATGATCTTCTTAACCCAAACCCAATGCTAAGAAAGGCAGCCAACAAAATGAAACAAAAACACGAATTGATTCCCATTGACAGTAATTTTATGGACCCATCGGGGAAAACCTCTAATGTGTTTAGAACGTTCAGAGATATATGAAGGAAGAGCTTCCATTTTAAAAAGAGTAAGAACACGATGAGAAAAACACCAGCATAAATGGAGTCAGACTGCATGGGTACCTAAAAGCACAATAAAAATGTAATAGATAAACTAAGCTCTAGACAGGAAGGTGTTCAAGAGAAAATTAGTGAATTGGAGAGGGTGCTGAGGATCTCCCCCAGAAAATGGGACAGAGACAGGGGATGAAAATGTAGGAGGCAGATAAGAGAGGGGATGGGTTGATGGGCCCCCACCTGCGTCCACGAGGGGGAGAGTGAGCTCCGTGGTGGGGAAGCAGTTCCCAACAGGCACTAGCTCAGGATTTTCTACAGTTAACCATCTGAGGTCTGAGGTGGGGGGGTCATAGGGAGTACCAAGCAAGAGACACATGAATCCTCCCATCTCAGTGAAACTGTGTGACATCAAAGATACATAGAAAAAATCCACGCGAAGAAAGAAAAAAGATGCATCACCCTCCCAGGAATGAGAATTAGACCGATAGCTAACTTCTCACGGGCAGAGAAGTCAAGGAAGCAACGTCTTTGTGTGCCGAGGGAAGTGGCTGAGAACCAAAAATCTCATACCTCTTTAAGTTTTTATTCAATAGTGAGAGGCAGTTAAAGACATTTTCAAAAATACAGTGATTGAGGTATTTCAATTCCTAGGCCCTCATGAAAGTAGCTAGCAGGGTTGTATTTTGGCAAAAACAGAAGGAAACAAACAGTGGTTGAAAATGATAACACAGAAATCGATGAACTAGTTAATGAATTTGATTTTCTCACAAACCCCACCATTTTTGCATTTATTGAAGGGATGGACTCTAAGGGCGCCTGGCTGGCTCAGTCGGTGGAGTGTGCGACTCTTGATCTCCAGGTTGTGAGTTCTAGCCATTCCTTGGGTGCAGAAATTACTTAAAAATAAAATCTTAAAAAAAAAAAAAAAAAGGGAGGGGTGTCTGGGTGGCTCAGTCTGTTGAGCATCTGACTCTTGATTTCAGCTCAGATCATGCTATCAAGGTCCTGGGATCAAGCCCTGAGTTGGGCTTCCCACTCAGCAGGGAGTCTGCTTGTCTCCCTCTCCCTCTGCCCCTCCCCATCCACATGTTCTCTCTCTTTCTGTCTCTCAAATAAATAAATAAATCTTTTTTAAAAAAGAATGAACTCTAGACACAACTCAAGACAAAAATAAAAAAGCTACAGGGTGTTAAGGATGGGAAGAGATGAAGATTATTCAATGGGAAGTTAATATATGCGAAGATCAGTGTCATGTAAGGAAAAAGGACAAAAATGCTGAATAAATTTAGATGTTTTTAGAAAATGGTTAGTTAAGTATGTATGTTAACCATTTCAGGACAACCACTAAAATAAATAAAATATCATGTCTAAGTCAGCAGAAGAGGAAAAGGGGAATACAGAAAAATTTTTAAAGGTTTTATTTACTTATTTGACAGAACGAGAGAGGATAAGCAGAGGGAGCAGCAGAAGGAGAGGGAGAAGCAGGCTTCCCACCAAGCAAGGAGCCCAATTCGGGGCTTGATCCCAGAACCCTGGATCTTGACCTGAGCTGAAGGCAGACGCTTAACCATCTGAGCCACCCAGGTGCCCCCAGAAAATGTTTTTAATACAAGACAAGGCAGGAAAGGTGTGGGGGGAAGCAAAGGATGGTAAACATGAAGTAAAAAAAAAGGAAGTTTGGGGCGCCTAGGTGGCTCAGTTGGTTAAGTGTCTGCCTTCGGCTCGGGTCATGATCCCAGAGTCCTGGGATCGAGTCCCGCGTTGGGCTCCTTGCTCAGTGGGAAGCCTGCTTCTCCCTCTCCCTCTGCCTGCTGTTCCCCCTGCTTGTGCTTTCTCTTTCTGTCAAATAAATAAATAAAATCTTTTTTTAAAAAAAGGGAGTTAGGGTGCCTGGGTGGCTCGGTCGTTAAGCGTCTGCCTTCGGCTCAGGTCATGATCCCAGGGTCCTGGGATCAAGCCCTGCATCGGGCTCCCTGCTCTGTGGGAAGCCTGCTTCTCCCTCTCCCACTCCCCCTGCTTGTATTCCCTCTCTCTCTCTCTCTCTCTTTTTTTTTTTTTGTGAGGGAAAAAAAAGCCTTTATTGATAAATAGGTTACAATGAAATAAATAGAGTGACGATTTGTTGGGGAATAAAAACTCAGGCAGGATCTCCGTGTCTCCACCCCAGCTCTAGCTTTCAGCCTCCACCTTCCTACCGGCCAGTTTGGACAATGAGGCCTTGGTGGGCATGCCCGGCCTCCTTGGGCCCTTGGGGGCCTCTGTCTTCCTGGCCAGGGGTTCAGGCACTGTCTTAGACCCACCACCCCTGGGAAGAGCAGCAGCCTTGGCTTTGGGCCCCGCCTTGGCCGCATGGGCAACGACCTCTTTAGGGACGTGATTTTCCTTCTTTTTGGCTGGAGAAGCAGTACTGTGTCTCTCTGTCAAATAAATAAATAAAATCTTTAAAAAAAATAAAAATAAAAATAAAAAAAGGAGTTAAACATAAATTCAAATATTGTAATTACCTTTGCAACCATAGATGATAAAAATTGATTTTAAAAAAGGATATTATTAGGGGGTGCCTGGGTGGCTCAGTCGTTAAGCGTCTGCCTTCAGCTCAGGTCATGATCTCAGGATCCTGGGATCGAGCCCCACATCGGTCTCCCTGCTCCGCCGGAAGCCTGCTTCTCCCTCACCCACTCCCCCTGCTTATGTTCCCTCTCTCGCTGTGTCTCTCTCTGTCAAATAAATAAATAAAATCTTTAAAAAAAAAAAGGATATTATTAGAATGAATAAAACCCAAATCAGTTATATACTGCATACAAGAGACATATCTAAAACAAAACAATACAGAGAAATAAAAAATGAAGGAATAGCAAATGATTCACAGTAAAAAAATATATTTTTTAATATTTTATTTTTAAGTAATTGCTACACCCAATATGGGTCTTGAACTTACAACCCTGAGATGAAGAGTCACATGCTCTACTGACTGAGCCAGCCAGGTGCCCCTCACAGTAAAAATATTAACAAAAAGAAAGCTGATATAGATATCTTAATATCAGATGCAATAAAATTTAAAAACATAAAAATTAATAGCAAGAAAGAGGGACAAAATATATATTAACACAACATTGCTTCATAACATACAGTCATAAACCTGTGGACACCTCAAAAACTGACCATATTGTAGAGAAATTTACCAGCCTATTATAATGGTAAAAGGTTTTAACACACTTTTGATAGCTCTAGAAGAATAAAAAAATTAGCAACTACCCAGAATATTTGAACATAAGACTTTAAAATTTGATCTAATGCATATATTAAGTACATACAATACTCTGAACCAAGCAAATGAAGAATATGTACACTATATTTTTTTAGATTATCTATGGAACTTTTACAAAAGAAATTTATCACAATACTAGATTTAAAAAGTAGTCTCAACAAATTTTTAAGAGATCAATATCTTACAGGCCATAATTTGACTAGAATTCAAATAAATCAGAATCAACACTAAAAATGTAATTTAAATTTCTGCATGTTTTGAAGATTTTATTTATTTATTTGAGAGAAAGCTAGCACAAGCAATGGGAGGGGCAGAGGGAGAGGGAAAAGCAGACTCTCCACTGAGCAGGGAGCCTGATGCGGGGCTCAATCCCAGGAACCTGGGATCATGACCTGAGTCAAAGGCAGACACTTAACTGATTGAGCCACCCAGGTGCCCCAATTTCCACATGTTTTGAAGCTTAAAAATTTACAGCCAAATAACTCAAGGTTAAAAAGGAAATCACAATGAAAATTACAAAAATGAATCATGAACTATCTAGTGGTAAATGTATATCCTTAAATGTATTTAAGAAAACAAGATTGAAAATAAACAAGTTAACCATCCAACAGAGGAGGTAGAAAAATCATAGAGGGGGCGCCTGGGTGGCTTAGTTGGTTAAGCGTCTGCCTTCGGCTCAGGTCATGATCTCAGGGTCCTGGGATCGAGCCCCATGTTGGGCTCCCTGCCCGGTGGGGGGCCTGCTTTTCCTTCTCCCTCTGCCCCCCCTACTCATGTTCTCTCTCTCTCTCAAATTATTCAATAGGATCTTAAAAAAAAAAAAGAAAAATCATAGAGTAAGAAATGAACAGTAGAGAAAAAAGGTGCATTAGTTAGTTTCCTATGGCCGCCATAACAAAGGACCACCAACTGGTTGGCCTGAGCAACAGAAATGTATTGTCTCGAAGTTCTGGAGACCAGAAGTCTGAGACCCAGGTGGAGGCAGGGCCATGCTCCCACTGAAGGTGCAGTGGAAGGAACTGTCCCAAGCTCCCTGCTAGCTCTGGTAGCCCCGGGTATTCCTTGCCTTGTAGACACATCACTCCAGTCCTCTTCACCTGACCTTCTCCCTGTGGGTCTTCACAACTTCTTCCCTCGGTCCAAATTTCCCTCCTCTTATAAGGACATGTGCTGGATTAGTGGCCCATCCTACACTAGTTTGACCTCATGACACCTTAACTAATCACATCTGCAATGACCCTTATTTCCAAATAAAGTCACATTAGGAGGTACAGGGAATTAGCTTCAATATTTTGGGGGGAGAAGGGGGCACAATTTGACCCATCACAGAAAGCATTGATAAAAATAAGAGCAGAAAATGCTGAAATAGAAAACAAGTCAGAATAGAAGAAATAAATACAACCAAAAGTTATTAGAAAAAAATCTAGCTTTAATACAAGACTGATCAAACAAAAAGGCACAAATATACAATATTAGGAGTCATGAAGAAGATACAGACATGACACAGAGTGGGTTTACAAAATCACAAGTCACTGGACCCTGAAAACGAATACTGTGAGTAACTTCATGCCAACCAATCTGAAAACTTAAAAAACATGGATCATTTTCTTGAAGATATATATTAGTGATTTGAAAAATTTGGAGCCCCATTTGATGTGTAAGTTCCTATAGCAGTCTTTCCCTTTGAATCGACCCTGACTAGATCTTAAATGCTCTCTTCTGGAGTTCATGTTTTAGAAAAAGAAAATAAAGCAAAAGACAGAAAGAACATGCAATTGAGTCACAGATTCTGTCAAGTGAAAGCCAGTTCCACTTACTTAACCTAACAATTCATCTTACCTGGTTTCATACAGTAATGACAGCGGTCTTGTAGCAACAGGTCAGTGAAGGAAAAGTGACATCGGTCTGGATTTAAGGGCTCCTGCACAAATATGGGTGTGAAGTTCACCCATATACTTAATACACAATTCACATTCACATGTACTTTTAAAGTCAATTCTATAAATCTTGGACAGGGTAGCATTTCAATGTATTTTAAAGACTTAGATGGGTAGATGACCATATAATATCCTTATTTACAATAGCTAAGTCTCTTCCCTTGACTCATATTGGACACTATTTTCAGGCTTTTATTTTTATTTTTAAATTTTATTTATTTTACTTTTTTTTTTCTTTTGAGAGAGAGAGAGAGCGTGCTCGAGAGAGTTGGGGGGTGGGCAGAGGGAAAAGGAGAGAGAGAATCTTAAGCAGGCTCTACACCCAGCATGGAGTCCAACATGGGGTTCGATCTCACAACCCTGAGATCATGACTGAGCTGAAACCAAGAGTCAGATGCTCAACTGCCTGAGCCACCCAGGCGCCCCTATTTTCAGGTTTTTAGATGAAGAGCAAGAGATGGAGAAATGTACTCTTAGCCAGTGGGGGGCTGTGGAGTTAGAAAAACAATTTCTAGGAACTTTTGATTTTAACCAATAAATAAATCTTTAGTGGCCTTGTACATATGGAGCACGTACTCTTACCTGCTCTAATCTTTCTGTGTAGTTATAAAAATATACATATAAGAGAATGATAATGGGGCTACTGACAGATGCTTTGGTACAGCTGCAGATGACATAATTCTCTATATATTCATATTCACTCTTGAGATAGAGATCTGCAAGCCTGCGGAGTGGGTATTCCACTTATGCTCTATTTTCTGTCAGCTTCTTAACAAGGGACTCCACATTCCTCATGTGATCTAAAATTTACTTTAACTACCGGGTTCTTGGCTTTGTTCTTTTCATGTCAGCTTTAGCCCTCAACAGCTGCTGTAATAGTGATTTCTTAGCTTCAGACTCTGACTTGCTTCTCCGCCCCCTGAAATGTCCTGCAATTTTATTTATTGTTTCCTGAAGTGTGGTTCTCACTCATATTTTCCACAAATGACAGCCTTTTCCCAAAGGGGACCCAATTAGTCTCGAGTTGTTCTCCAGCTCCACCTAAAAGCCATAAATGCAAATACGATCACTTCCATTTTTTTTTTTTTTTGCTTTGCTTCTCATATATGATCTAAAGTATCAGAACATTACTGAATGAAACCACAAAAGACTCTGAATAGCCAAAGCAGTCCTGAGAAGAAAGCAAGCGGGAGGCATCCCACTTGCTGATTACAAACTACACTACAAAGCTGTGGTAATCAAAACAGTATGGGACTAGCATAACAATAGACACATAGACCAATGGAACAGAATCAAAAGCCCCAGAAATAGATCCATGTGTATCTGGTCAAGTAATATTTAACAAGGCAGCCAAGCATACTCAATGGGGAAAGGATAGTCTTTTCAATAAATGGTGTTGGAAAAACTGAATTAACACATGCAGAAGAATGAAATTGGACTCCTATCTTACACCACTCCCCAAAATTAAGACTTAAATGTAAGATCTGAAATCATAAAACTCCTAGAGGAAAATATAGGGGGAAATCTCCTTGACATTGGTCTTGGCAATTTTTTGGCAAAACACCACCACCAAAAGCCAAGATGAATAAGCAGGACTATAGCAAATGAAAAAGCTTCTTCACAATGAAAGAAACAGGCAACAAAATGGAAAGGCAATCTATGGAATGGGAGGAAATATTTGCCAATTTTATATCTGATAAGGTGTTCATATCCAACATTTATAAACAACTCATACAACTCAATAGCAAACAATAAAAAAAAAAAAAAGTCAGAGGAACTAAAGAGACGTTGTCCCAAAGAAGACATGCAGATGGCCAGCAGGCACAGAAAAAGCTGTTTGACATCGCTCATCGTCAGGGAAATGCAAATTGAAACTACAGTGAGATGTCATTTCATACCTGTTGAGATGGCTATCATCAAAGAGACAAGAGACAGTGTTGGCGAGGATGTGTAGAAAAGGGATCCTTGGGTACGGTTGGTGGGAATGTAGATTGGTGCAGCCACCGTGGACAAAGATAGGGAGGGTCCTCAGTGAACTTCACAGAAGTTAACATCTTCCGGAGCAACTAACATTAAAACTGTTTCGGTAGATGAAAATGTTTACATATCTACGGCCCAAATCATGTTCAACAAGTAAAAACTAAAACTACGCTAAATATTGGAACATTTAGTCAGTATTCCCTAAGTGGAAAGGAATCCTTCCCTATTTATCTACCCACAATATAAGGTAAATTTCAAAACTTGGAAGGACTTACAAAGCATGCCAATATCTTTCTCAGGGTTATAGTAATTTTAAGACCTTTGTAATAGAAGCTACAAGTAAAATAAAAGGATATTAACTTGCATATCATTGAAAAACTTTCTTGAAGAAAAGAAATTAAAGTAGAGCTAACGTATGATCCAGCAATCCCACTTCTGGATATATATCCAAGGAAAAGGAAAACAGAATCTTGAGAGAGATCTGCCCGCCTGTGTTTAGTGCAGCACTGTTCCCAATAGCCAAGGTATGGTAACAACCTCATTGTCCGTCAACAGATTAATGGATACAGAAGATGCAATATATACATGATATATAATATATGACATATGATCATATATATCGCATGATACATAATATCATATATATGCTATTTAACCATGAGAAAGAAGGAAATCCTGCCATTTGCAACAACATGGGTGGACCTTGAAGGTGATATGCTAAGAGAAATGTCAGAGAAAGATAAATCCTGCATCTCACTTATGTGTGGAATCTAAAAATGTCAAATTCGTGGAAGCAGAGAGTAGAATGGTGGTTAGCGCTGGCACTGGGGAATGGGGAAATGGGGAGACACTGGTCAAAGGGTGCAAACTTCCAGCTATAAGATGAATTAGTTCTGGCGATCTAATGTACAGCATGGTGATTATGGTTAACAATACTGTATTACGTACTTGAAAGTGGCTAAGAGAGTAGATCTGAAATGTTCTCGCCACAAAACAGAAATGGTCATTATGTGACATGATGGGAGGTGTTAGCTAACACTATGGTGGTGATTATTTTGCAATTGATGAGTGTATAAAATCATTGTATGATTTTAACTTACACAATGTTGTATGGCAGTGAAGCTGGAGGAGGGGCAATGTCATTACCAAAATCTAGCTATTGTTTTTGGAGCAGTGGCTTTTAATTTTTTTTTTTTAAGATTTTATTTATTTACTTGACAGAGAGAGAGAGAGAGAGCGCACACAAGCAGGGGAAGCAGCAGAGGGAGAGGGAAAGCAGACTCCCCACTGAGCAAGGAGCCTGATGTGGGACTTGATCCCAGGACTCTGGGATCATGACCCGAGCTGAAGGCAGATGCTTAACCGACTGAGCCACCCAGGAGCCCGCTTTTAATTTTTAAAACAAATTTTTGAGGGGTTGTCTTTGAATTACATAACCTCTGGAAAAAGTTATAAGGTGGTCTGACTATTCCATTTCCTACACACACACACATCTGTCCCCACACCTTTGCTTGTGTTGGTCATTCCATCTGGAAATTAACATCTCCTTTTTCCCTCTTGCTCAATTTCTAAAGAAACTGAGGTCTGCGCCCTGACTTACCCAAGGTCACACAGTGAGGGCATAACCGAGCTTACAGATTATCTCTTGGTTTTCCGGGATTTCCCACCACACCCCACTCTGCCTTTTAAGGGTTCATTATTTGAACTTCTTCTTTTTTTTAAGATTTATTTATTTGACAGAGAGAAAGAGAGAGAGAGCAACAGAGAGAGAGGGAGAAGCAGGCTTCTTGCTGAGCAGGGAGCCCAACATGGGGCTCGATCTCAGGACCCTGAGATCATGACCTGAGCCGAGGTCAGGTGCTTAACCGACTTAGCCGCCAAGGCACCCCCATTATTTGAACTTCTAAAGCCTATCTTAGAGAATTTCTTGAAAACTCCAAATAGAACTAATCTGCCCCTTTTTGAACTTCTGCATGCTTTCATTGTACCTCTCTTAGGATGCTTTTCATCTTTTAGTTTGCATTATGATTATTTGAGTACACATCTTTTCTCCCCTCCGGGAAGCATTAAGCTCCCTGACAACTGGCATTTGCTTGATTCACTTCTGTGTCCTTTATGTCATCTAACCACGTATCAGTAGGTCCTCAATGTATATTTGTGTTTTTTAAATTTTTTTTATTAACATATAATGTATTTGTTTCAGAGGCTCAATGTATATTTGTTAAAGCAATTAAATCCCTTTTGGATTTGGGATGCCTTGTTGCTACAGGAAACATCTAGAAACCAGCTACAGCAACACGCCAGTGGTCTTGGAGGATTCTTTGAAGCTTGGCTATCCTGCCTCTCGCTTCACATTTCCCTGGCTCTAGGCCTGCACTGTCCAAGAGAACTTTCTGGAATGATGGAAATGTTTAATATCTGCGTTGTCCAAAATGCTACCACCAGCCACATATGGCCATTGAGCATCTGAATGTGGTGAGACTGAAGAACTGAACACTTAATTTTATTTAATCATAATGAATTTATATTGAATAGGTATGTGTGACTAGTGTCTACCATATTGGACAGTGCAGTTCTAGACTGTCTTGGCACCCCATTTGGATGAATCTACTTGTCTTATCCTTGTGAACTGGATTGCATGATTGCCTTCTTAGTGAAAAATGCACTGGTGTCCTCCAGGCTCCCAAGCTCCAAGATTCCACACTTGACGTCCTTCCTTCCCCTTCCATGCCAGGAGAAAGAGGAAACTCATAAAGCTTCTCCTGGTGATAAGGAAAAATCTGTGTCCTAAGATGGCCGACCGAGCCAGCGAAAGAGTCCCAGTCCTTGCCCCGGGGCTCTTCCGGGTTCTTCTCCCTGCCCCGCTTTGCGCACGTGCCAAAAGTGCCAAGTGTGCGAAAGTAGAAGTGTATAAATTACCCCCTTTGTTTGTGCTTGGGGCTCAGACCTTTGGAGATCACTCTCCTCTGAGCCCACCAGCATTAAATAATCCTCCTATCCTCCAAGATCTTGGGTGCCACTTGGTTCTTCCGTCGGGCGATCTAGTCCAGGTTCTGTAACATTTGGTTCCCTGACTGGGAAACCCAACCACACTGGCCCACTGTTGCCACCAGTTTGAGGGCAACGGCGGGGCAGTGATGGAATGAGAGATCGTAACGGAGAAGGTGCGCCCTGCCTAATTTTCAGCAGTCTCCCACCCCGGTTGCCTCGGGCTGGCCCCGCTCTGCTGTTCCTGCCGGACTCGAGGAGACTTGGCAGGTGGGGACCAGGTCCTGACGTTGGATTCTGGTAAGGCCTGGGGACCCAGGACCCAGACAGGCCCACCCATCGTCAGGGTGGAAGGGAAGCCTGATCACCTCCCAGAGACCTCTTAGAGGTCTCACAGGTAGGGATTCCCAGGGAGGGAATGTAATAACTTCTGGAGTGTGAGTGTGTGAGTGAATGTGCAGTCTGACCTGGCTTGCTCAAGTGGACAGATTCTGTGCAGGCGGGCACCTTTAAGGTCCCCAGAAGCCTATGGAGTCTGAGTGGGCCCGTCTGTGATTCCATGGTGAACGGCATACAGTCTATGGTGGCATCGGAATAGTTTCTGATTGTAAGTCACAATGCTGAGACCACTACGGCTAAGCCTCACCTAAGCTCCTTCGGGACATGGCCAGACAGGCATCTGATTGGTCTCCTCACCTCAGGAAGCACCCCTCTTTGTCTGTCTCTGTGCCACCACACACGGGGACATCACCATGGGGGTCAGGGCAGAGTAAACCTATGGTTCTAGAGACCATGATCAAAAATTTCAAGAAGGGGTTTTCAGGAGACTATGGAGTCAGGGTGAACCCTGGCAAGTTGAGAGCCCTATGTGAGTTGGAATGGCCCACCTTTGATGTCGGGTGGCCTTCAGAAGGGACATTGGATGTCCCAACGATTCGTCGAGTATGATGAGTCGTAACAGGAGAACCAGGACAACCTGACCAGTTTCTGTACATTGACTCCTGGCTAGGAATTGCTCAGACCCTTCCCCCTGGGTGTGATGTGCTTGCAATAGGCAGGGACAGGCCAGGGTCCTAATCACCTCATCTAAGCAATTAAAGAAAATCAGCAAAAGCCCCAATCTCCACAAATCCTAGCCGGAGATCCCAAGGATGAACCAACCCTGCCCCCACCGTACGTACCCCCAAGACCGTCTACACCTGGCCCTTCAGCTCCAGACACTCCGCCACCATCAGTTTCACCGGCATCCCCAGGCCCAGAGGATCCACTTTCTCCAGGACCAGCAGCCAGGCTGCACCCCAGGCCAGGTGCAAGCGCCCTCCAAATGCCGGAATGTGAGAGACGCGGGAACCCAAGAGGCACGACAAAGATGGGACAGTCCAACCCAGCCATTCCATGATATAGTATCAGCCTTTCTTCTACTCAACTGGAAACATAACACCCCATCCTACTCTGAGAAACCACAGGATATGGTAGACCTCATAGAATCCCTCTTCCAGACTCATCGGCCAACCTGGGAAGACTGCCAATAGTTACTCCACACCCTGTTTAACACAGAGGAAAGGAGGAGAATAATGAAAGGTGCACGGCAGTACCCGGAAGAGTGGGCACTAATGGGAGTCATTGACCCTGCTGCCTGGGCTAATACGGCCACACCCGAAGAGTGCCCAGCATGGGACTTCACCACAACCGAGGGACAGGCCCACATCCACCAGTACCAGGAGGCCCTCCTCCAGGGAATCCGGGCAAGAGTTAGGAAACCGATGAATATGACTAACATATCCTCTGTCACTCAACAACCAGGGGATTCCCCAGGGGACTAATACAAAAGACTATGTGAAGGTTACAGGATATATACTCCATTTGACCCCAAGGCAAAGGAAAGCCAACAGATGGTAAACACCTCCTTTGTGGCTCAGGCCACCCCAGACATCAGAAAAAACTTCAGAAACTAAAGGGTTTTGCTGGGATGAACATCACCCAACTAATAGAGATTGCCAATAAGGTCTACCTGAACAGGGAGGTCTCAGCCAAATGGGAAGCTGACAAAAAGATGAAAAAGAAAGTCAGCCTCCTTGCCGCTGCCCTGAAAGAAAGGGACAACACAAAGATGGGGAGACCCCAACCTCCGAAAGGGGGGAAGCCCAGAACCCCCTTGGCAAGGGATCAATCTGTCTACTGTAAAGAGAAAGGGCATTGGAAAAACAAATGTCCCAACCAGGGAAAGGCTCAAAAGCCCAGCCGCTATAAGGAAGAACCCCGAGAGGAGGACCTCATAGGCCTTGCGGGAATGGACTCAGACTGAGGGGGACCGGGCTCTTTTCTCCTTGGCCCCTATGAGCCCATGGTCAAAATGAAGGTAGGGGGCCAACCAGTGACTTTTATGGTTGATACTGGGGCCAAGCACTCTGTTGTCACCTCCCCAGTGGCACCTATCAGCAAAAGGGCTGCGACCACCGCCGGGTCCACCGGGACACGGGCAATACAACAGCCCTTTTGCCAGGCTTGCCAGTGCGAACTCGGGGGCCACAAGGTCTGAGACAAATTCCTCTATCTGCCCTATTGCCCCATCCCTCTCCTGGGCTGAGACATACTCTCCAAACTTAGGGCTCAGATAACCTTTGAGCCCACTGGACACACTAGCCTCTGATTGAACCCAAGGCAAAAGGAGACAGGGTCTCTAATACTAGCAATTACCATGCCAAGGGAAGAAGAATGAAAGCTATTCTCTGCCCAGGCCCAACCGAGCAGCCTGCTGGAGTTCTGACTAGCCTTCCCTTCAGTATGTGCTGAAAACAACCCACCTGGTCTAGCCTGGAATCGGGCCCGTCATTGTTGAACTGATCCCAGGAGCCCAACCTCAGAGGCAAAGGCAATAGCCCCTTCCACAAGAAGCTAAGATCAGCATCCAGGAACATCTGACCAAACTCAAAGAAGCAGGTATTCTAGTCGAGTGCCAGTCAAGAAGCCAGGAGGGGGATACTGACCATTCAAGACCTGCAGGCCATCAACAAGGTGACCATCTCTCTGCACTCTGTGGTACTGAATCCATACACTCTCCTCGGCCAAATCCCAGGGTTGGCCAGATGGTTCACTTAGCTAGATTTGAAGGATGCCTTCTTCTGCCTCCGCTTAGCTCCCCAGAGCCAGCCACTGTTTGCCTTTGAATGGTCTGAACCTGATACAGGGCGCCAGATGCAACGGACTTGGACGCGCCTCCCGCAGGGGTTTAAAAACTCACCAACCCTCTTTGGGGAAGCGCTGGCCGTGGACCTCACCAGCTTCCCAAGAGAGGCCACATGATGCACCCTCCTCCAATATGTGGATGACCTCCTCCTCACCAGTGACACACAAGGAGACTGCACAAAAGGCACAAGGCACAAAGGCCCTCCTACAGCTCCTGTCAGACTTGGGATAACGAGCCCCTTGGAAGAAGGCACAAATCTGCCAACAACAGGTCTGATACCTTGATTTCCTCCTCACCCAAGGGAAAAGAGAACTAGGGCGGGAGAGGAAAAGGGTCATCATCTCCCTGCCACAGCCCCAGATGAAAAGGGGCCTATGAGAATTCCTGGGAGCTGCAGGATTCTGCTGCATCTGGATCCCTGGGTTCTCGGCAATAGCAAGACCCCTCTATGATCTCTTAGGGGGACCGGATCGAGAACCCCCTACCTAAACTGAGGAAGCAGAAGCCGCTTTCACAGAGATAAATACCGCCCTGGGGAGGGCTCCAACCCTGGGCTTACCAGATGTAGAAAAACCCTTCAATCTCTTTGTGCATGAAAAGGAAAAATAGCACTCAGGGTACTCACCCAGACTGTTGGAACCTGGCAATGGCCAGTTGCTTACCTGTTGAAGAAGCTGGACCCTGTGGCAGCAGGATGGCCACCGTGCCTCAGGGCGCGGGCAGCCACAGTCCTAATCATCAAGGAGGCGGACAAACTTACCCTGGGGCAAGAACCAATGTCAAGGTCCCTCATGCAGTTGTGTCCCTCATGAACACACAGGGACACAGCTTCCTTCCCAACTCTCGGCTAGAACAATACCAAGGGCTCCTCTCGTGGAGCAAAAACCCACGAGTCACCCTTGAAACAGTAAGGACATTAAATCCAGCAAACTTTCTCCCCATGGAAGAAGGGGAACCAGACCATAACTGCTCCGAGGTGACTGATGAAGTCTACACAAGCCACTGGGATCAAGCCATAAAGAATCCAGAGCTCACGCTGTTCAGCGATGGCAGCAGTTACCTACGAGAGGGAGCCCGGAAAGTGGGTTATGCAGTAACCACAACCACTGAAAGCATTACCAGCTGGATGGTCAGCTCCACAGGCTGAATTATATGCCTTAGTCCGAGCCCTCACCCTCGGTGAAGGCAAGCAAGTCAACATCTATACAGACTCTTGGTACGCCTTCGCTACTGTACATATACATGGAGCCATCTACAAGGAAAGGGGCCTCCTAACCACAGCAGGAAAAGCTATCAAGAACAAAGAAGAGATACTGAGACACCTCGAAGCTGTCTGGCTTCCAAAGGAAGTAGCAATCCAGCACTGTAAGGGACACCAGAAAGGAGACAACCCCATAGCATGGGGAAATCATCTGGCAGTTGAGGCAGCCAAGACCACAGCCAGTGAGGACATGGACAGAGCCCCTTCCCTCACGATGGCCCTAACACCCCCGGAAGAAATCCCTCCACCCAGTTACACTGAAAAGGAAAAGGAATGGGCCATGGCTAAGGGAGCCACCCTGACTGAAAAGGGATGGTGGATAATGCCAGATGGACGCATCTTTGTTCCAACAGAAACTGGAGGGCATCTAGTCAAGAAATACCACCAACTCACTCATCTGGGGAAAACTGCATTAGAGGTCCTTCTCAAGAAGCACCACTACCTCAGTCAGCTGCCTGCACTATGCCGAGCAACGAGTGAACAATACATAACATGTGCTAAAAATAATGCTCGGTCTGCACCACGGCTCCCGCCAGGTGTCCAGAGGATGGGAGCAACCCCCTTCGAAGATCTAGAGGTAGACTTCACAGATGTGCAGCCGAGCAGGGGGTTCAGATATCTCCTAGTAATAGTATGCACATAGTCTGGGTGGGTCGAAGCCTTCCCAACCAGGACGGAGCAAAGCTGGGAAGTAGCTAAAGTCCTCTTGCGGGAGATCATGCCCTGGTTTGGCCCGCCATTAACAATCCATAGTGACAATGGACCCATATTTGTGGCAGACATTGTACAGGTCTTGACCAAATCTCTCAACACCACCTGGAGACTCCACACTGCTTACCAGCCCCAAAGTTCAGGGAAAGTAGAGCAAATGAATCACACCCTCAAGGGAACCTTAGCAATGTTTTATCAGGAGACTAACCTCCCATGGCCGGATCTGCTACCCCTAGCTATCCTGCGTGCCCCAGTCAGTCCCGGTCTTCTGCTACCTGGTGTGCGGTTCCTCCTCACTGCCTCTAGCTTGCCCGGCCAGGCAAGGGGGGCAAACTCTCGTATCACCATCACTGGCAAATGGCGTTTCCATCTTATCCCCCTCAATCCCACACCAGCACCCCCATTGACTTCTTCCACCTGGGATGGACACACACCAAAGGTTAACCTCCATTTTGATAGATGCCAGCTTCTTGAAACCTCCTGGGAACCTCACAGATGGTGTTCCTACCATGGCCCTCACTCAGGTTACCAGCTGGTAGATATCTACATCTTTGGGGGCCTGATGCCTCAACAGCCAAACACCTGCCCTCAGTTCTGCTCACAAGCTTGGGGATGTGAGTCACGGGTGGCGACTTGGCCAGGAATGGAACAATGGTCCACCAGGTGGTGGCACCTCAAACAGCGCAGTGACATCCAGATTTCCTTGATATGCAATGCCACCCCATTCTCTTGCTCTAACAATCACTGTATACCGCTCACTCTCTGTCTTAGAACCCAATGCCACATGGGCTACAGGAATCATTCTCCTGTTGGGCCAGTATCACTCTATGGGGACCGACCCCATGGCCAAATTTATGATTAAGTCCATGTTCACTCCAAGCCTTGCAGTCAACCCCCAGAGTCAGACAGAAAATAACTCGCCCTGGTGCATCCCCGGGTCCCCCATCCACATGCAGCAAGCATCTATAGCGCAACTGTTAGGTACAATTAATGCCTCCCACCAAGCACTTAACCACTCAAATCCACCCCTAGTGTCTGACTGCTGGATCTATATGAAGCCTGGTCCCGTCCAATACCTAGGTGTCATCCTCAACCAGTCCACTGTGTCACCTCCCACCTCGGCACTGGGGACCTCAGATTATCCCTTTCTGGCTCTGGTACTGCTGTATGGAAACTCTTCCTCTCCCATCATGGGCCACAGTCGGGTCTGTGTGCCTAACAACACTTTTCTGGCTTGTGATCAAGGTGTATACATCTGCATCACCCCACGTGATCAATCATGCACGCTTGTCAGTCTCTTACCCGATCTTTGAGTCCTCCCCAGGAGCGATGCCCCACTCATATGGAGCCCTCCTAGCTGCCCTTGGCAGTCCCCCACAGCCATCCCTCTTATTGTGAGCCTGCTGGCCGCATCAGGTGTTGCCGTCGGCGCCACTGGCATCGGGATGTCTCAGGTTCAGTACCAGGAGTTAACTCAACAACGCATGGTGGATTTTTCCGCTCTCACTCAATTGGCCCTGGCCCTGCAGCACCAACTAGATTCACTGGCCTCAGTGGTCCTCCAAAACAGGTGTGGGCTCGACTTGCTCACGGCTGCACAAGGGGGGCTCTGCCTCTTCTTGTAGGAGGAAAGTTGTTTCTAAGCTAATGAGTCCGGGGTGGTCCAAGAAACTCTGACCCAATTACAGGAACGAGTACATCACCGGTGGGAAACACTCTAGTGGACAACTTGGGATACCCTCTCACAATGGTTCCCTTGGTTCACCCCCCTTGTCAGCCCCCTCCTATTGCTTCTCCTCATAGTGGCATTTGGTCCTTGTATTCTTTTTTTTTTTTTTTTCCCCTGGCTCCAAAGATCTTTTACTGAGACCTATTTAAAGCATTTCAGTCCTTAATTGAAATAAACTTCAATTCAGCTGAATGGCTGATCTAGGTAAAGGCTTCATGGTGACAAAAATATGCCCCACCTACAAAGACCTCAAAATAAGTTCCTAACGAGAGTGTGAATGTACTCAGGGTCTCTGTCCCATCTTCTTCAGGGCTTGGTTGAGCTCCTCAAGTTTGTGAATCTGCAGGATAAAGAAATCCCCATAGCGCCTGGCGACCTTGGTGTCTGCGACGTGGATCATGTCCTTATCAATGTAGAAGTCAACCTCAGAGGCCGACTGAATTCGCCATCAAGGGCAGAGATGCCACTGGTCCACACCAGGTTCTTCATCTTGTGCTTGAAGACAAGGAGCTTGTGTTCTTAATGCCCTTACGAGGTTTATCACTACTTAAATTGCTAAAATCAGACTCCAGTTACTCCTTATTCACTATTGTCCCTTAGAAGATGAAAATGATGCCCTCTAAACTAGGTGTTAAAGGGGCATCAAAGGGGGAAATGATAAGGAAAATCCGTGTCCTAAGCCAGCCGACCGAGCCAGCGAGGGAGTCCCAGCCCCTGCTCCAGGGCTCTTCCGGGTTCTTCTCCCTGCTCTGCTTCCCCCGTGCACCAATCCAAGTTCTTCTCCCTGCCCCACTTCGCGCACGCGCCAAAAGCGCCAAGTGTGCGGAAGTAGAAGCGTATAAATTGCCCCCTTTGTGCTCGGGGCTCAGACCTTTGGAGATCACTTTCCTCTGAGCCCACCAGCATTAAATAAACCTCCTATCCTCCAAGATCTCCGAGTGCTGCTTGGTTCTTCCGTTGAGCGATACAGTCCAGGTTCCGTAACACTGGGACACCTGGGTGGCTCAGTGGGTTAAGCGTCTGCCTTTGGCTTAGGTCATGATCCCAGTGTCCTGGAATTGAGTCCTGTGTCAGGCACCTCAGCGAGGTGGAGGGGGGGACCTGCTTCTCCCTCTTCCTGCCGCTCCCCCTGCTTGTGCTCTCTCTCTGACGAATAAATAAATAAAATCTTTAAAAAAAAAAATAAAGCTTTTCCTGAGGACTCCAGTCTTCCCTGACCATCCTTGCCTCTGATCCTGACTTTGTCTGCAATGCAAATATATAATACTTACTGCCATTTTGAATCTTAGATTCAATCTTAGATTACAAACTTCTTTCAGGCAACGACCACCAATTCCGTATCTTCCGAATCTTCTCTGGTGCCTATCATGGAGTCAGTAATATTGTAAATGTTCTATAAATATTGATCAATTGATTGATTGAAGGTAGAGAAAAATTAGTATGAGCAAGAGAAGAGTTTCTGAGATATAGAAGAGGCAGTGTGTCTTATCTTAGGATTTACTTGGCACCCTAAAAATTAAAGGTCTTTTAGAAATTATTTTTCTTGGGGCACCTGGGTGATTCACCTGGTTAAGCAGCCAACTTGTGATTTTGGCTCAGGTCATGATCTCAGGGTCCTGGGATCGAGCACCATGTCAGGCTCCACACTCAGTGGGGATTGCTTGAGGATTCTCTCTCTCTCCCTCTGCCCCTCCCCCTGCTCGCCTGCTCTCTCTCTCTCTAAAATAAATAAATAAATCTTAAAAAAGAAATTATTTCTTATTTCCCATATATAGAGTTTTTTGCAAACACCCTTTAGAATTATTTTTCCAGTCATCTAAGAAACTCAATCCAAAACCTTTCTCGGGTGGATGGGGGATGGGTGAAGTAGGCGATGGGGATTAAAGAGTGCACCTGTCCTAACGAGTACCAGGTGATGTTTGGAAGTGATGAATCACTATAGTGTACACCTGATACTGATATTACACGGTATATTAACCAATTGGAATTTAAATAAAACTTTCAGAAAAAAACCCACCTTTCTCTGAGTACTTATGTGACAAAAACTGTTACCGATTTTGAAAGTATTCCTTTCTAATAGGGTTTTCCATCAAAGGACCTTTCTAACCACATGTATGAGCTTCATTTTAGAGAATTTACTGAGACATTGAGGGTTTGCCAGATGCCCCAAAATGGCACATTTGGTGGAACCAGGATTAGCATGTGTCTGTTTATTTTTTTTTTTTTAAGATTTCATTTTATTTTATTTTAAGATTTTATTTATTTATTTGAGAGACAGAGAGTGAGAGAGCACGAGATGGGGGAGGGTCAGAGGGAGAAGCAGACTCCCTGCTGAGCAGGGAGCCAGATGTGGGACTCGATCCTGGGACTCCGGGATCATGACCTGAGCTGAAGGCAGTCGCTTAACCAACTGAGCCACCCAGGCACCCCAAAGATTTTATTTATTTGTCAGAGAGCACAAGCAAGGAGAGCAACAGGCAGAGGGAGAAGCAGGCTCCCCACTGAGCAGGGAGCCAGATGCAGGACTCGATTCCAGGACCTGGGGATCATGACCTGAGCTGAAGGAAGACGCTTCACTGACTGAGCCACCCAGGCATCTCTGTCCTTTAAAACCTCCCCTGGAAGGTAAGCTCTTGAACCCATACAATATTTTCCTTCTTTAGTGACGAGGAAATTGAGCGAAAGGCCCTACGTCTCTGAAAGTACTTTGGGTCACCTTTCCCTTGTCCTTAAGCACCCAAATTACATGTTAGCAAAACTGGGCTCCTGGAGGAATCTAACTTATGGCAAACGTCCTGCTGACCACACCCTGGGTGAGACCGCCATGGGCCGGGAAGACCCAAGGCTTTCGTCCTTGCTCCCACAGAGCCATGCGGGCGGCCTGCCTGCGTTCCAACCACTAGCTCACAGTGCCCAAAATATGAAAATAAAATAAGGAGCCAGAAGGGAGTTGTCCTTGTGGGACAAGAATGTCAGCTGGCACTGGCTCATCACATTTTTCCAGCTATTTTGACATGTGTTATATAAGGGAGCTGATTTCAAGACAAAACAAAAAACCAAAGCCTTCTGACTATGGAAGTGCAAACAGAGTAAATTAGATCTGACTTTTCCCTTTAACTTTTTATTTACATAGGATGGGTTTGTTTAAGCAATTGTTTTTTATATCCGTGAAGCCACAAATGCCACAAATCTAGTGTGATAGTCCCCCTTACTATCTGTTGCTCATTTTTATTTCTGCAAACTTCCATAGGTTTCGAATGTTTTCAATTTGCTGAAAATACTTACGAATCACATGCACACATGCATATGTACAATAAATCACTTTTATAGGACCAATCAAATCCGGCATTCTTTTATAGCTCACAGTGGTTCAGAGTTTCAAGGCCGTGGCCTTCTTTTGAGCTTCAACTTGATGTACACAAAATAGATGGGTCAAAGGTAAAGGTTCTGTTTACAGGTTTTTGACCAGACACATCTAGATTTAGTTCGGAGTGACACAGACTTCTGGCTCATCCCCATTTCTATCAGGGCTAAGGAAGAAAATGCAGCTGGGGTAGAAATAACAAAGGTGACATTGTTGGTGGTGTGCTTATGGTATAAAAGCACCATGAAAACGCTCATGAGTCTCAAATGAGACTTGCATTTCTGACCTCTCTACTGAACTCTAGGGTAGTACATATCATTTCCACGTGAGTGCCTGATGGTCTTAAACATAACATGTCCGAAAAAGAACTCTCAGTTCTACACCCCTGAAGCTTGCTACCCCCTACCCCTTCAGCCCCATTTCAGTTCACGACATCATTACTCGCCCGGTTGGTCATTCTGAGAGTTTTGACAATGTACACAGTCTGTAAACACCAGCACAATTAAGATGTGGAATTGTTCCGTTATCCTCAAATATGCCCCTGGGCTTTGTAGTAGTTGTCTTTCCTCCTGCCTCCAGCCCTAGAAACCACTCATCCATTTGCTGTCCCTCTGGTCTTTTCTAGAATGTTATATAAACAGAATTGTACAGTTTCTGTTTTCTTTCTGGTTCCATCACTTATCATCATGTATTTGAGATTCATTCATGTTGGAGTGTGTTTCAATAGTTCATTCCTTCTAATTGCTGAGTAGTATTCCATGATATGGAATACTGTATTCCGTGGAGTAGTATTCCGTGGTATGGAATACCATATTCCGTGGCACCACAGCTGGTCTATCCATTCACCCACTGAAGGTCGTTTAGGTTGCTTCCAGTTTTTGGTGATGATAAATAGAACTGTTAGGAACATTGACTTATGTGCTTTTGAGTGAACATAAATTTTCATTTCTCTTTGGGTAAATAGGAGTGGCACTGCTAAGTTGTATGGTAAGTATATTTTTAACTTTATAAACAACTGCCAAACTGTTTTCTGGAGTGGCTATACCATTTTACATTCCCACTGGCAGTGTGTAAGGGATCTGGTTTCTTTTCTTTTTCTTTTTTTTTTTTTTTAAAGATTTTATTTATTTATTTACTTGAGAGAGAGAGAGAGAGAGAAACAGCATGAGAGGGGATAGGATCAGAGGGAGAAGCAGGCTCTCCGCCGAGCTTGGAGCCTGATGTGGGACTCGATCCCAGGACTCCGGGATCATGACCTGAGCCAAAGGCAGTCGCTTAACCAACTGAGCCACCCAGGCGCCCTCTTTTATTTTTCAAATAAAAATAAAGTGTGTAATGATATCTGTTGTGGTTTTAACTTGCATTTCCTTAATTGCTAATGATGTCAAACATCTTTTTGTGTGCTTATTTGCCATTCATATACCTGCTTTAATGAAGAGTCCAAGTCCTTTGCTATTTTCCAGTTGGATTGTTTGTTTTCTGACGGTTGAGTTTAAAAGGTTTTTGTTAATAGTATGGCTAGAAGTCTTTTTTTTTTTTTTTGGATATGTGGTTTGCAAATATTCTCTCCCAGTCTACACCTTGCCTTTTAAAAAATATTTTATTTTTTAGAACAGTTTTTGGTTCATAGCAACATTGAGCATAAAGTACACAAATTTCCCATATGCCTCCTGCATCCACACATATACACAGCCTCCCCCACCAGAGTGGGACACTTGTTATAAGTGACAAACCTACACAGACACATCATTATCACCCAAAATCCATAGTTGATTGACATTAGGGTTCACTCCTGGTCTTGTACATTCTGTGAGTTTTGACAAATATATAATGACATGTATCCACCATTATATTATCACACGGAAAAGTTTTACTGTCCTAGAAGCCCTCTGTGCCCCTCCCCAACCCCGGCCTCTACTGATCTTCCACTGTCTTTGCCTTTTCCAGAATGTCACAGAGTTGGAATCATACCTATGTAGCCTTTTCAGATTGGCTTCTTTCACTTAATAATGTGCATTTCAGGTTCCTCTGTGTCTTTTCATGGCTTCATTTCTTTTTAGCACTAAACGATAGCCCATTGTCTGGATGGACCACTGTTTATTTATCCATTCACCCACAGAAGGACATCTTGGTTGCTTCCAAGTTTTGGCAATTAAATTTGCTCTAAGTTTATAACAGCACTTTCCTTGTCAGAGGTTTGCAGGTTGGCAGGGCTGTCGGTCGAGGTCTTCTCCTCCAAAAATGGACAGGGGTTGTTGGCATGTGACCAAAGCAAGGCCGATTGGACGTGCAGAGCAGAAGTTTTTCATTTTAATGAAGTCCAGCTTATTAATTCTTTGGTGCTGTATGTAAAAAGTCATTGCCATACCCAAGGTCATCTAAGTTTTCTCATGTATTATCTTCCAGGAATGTTATAGTTTTGTGTTTTTGTTTTAGGTCTGTGATCCATTTTGAGTTAATTTTTGTGAAGAGTGTGAGGTTTGTGTCTAGACTTGTTATTTTGCATGTAGATATATAGTTGTTTCAGTACCATTTGCTGGAAAGACTATTCTCCATTGTATTTTGCTTGGTCCTTTGTCAGATATATATATATATATATATCTGGGTCTTCTGTTCTATGGATCTATTTGTCTATTTTCTTGTCAATACCACACTGTCTGGATTACTGAAGCTCTATAGTAAGTGTTGAAGTTGGGTAGTGTCTGTCCTTCAACTTTGTTCCTCTCCTTCAGTATGGTGTCAGCCATTCCTGGTATTTTCCCCTCCATATAAATTTTAGAGTCTGTTTGTTGATATCCACAAAGTAGCTTGCTTAGATTTTGGTTGTGATTATACTGAATTTAAAGAGCAAGTTGGGAAGAATTGATCTCTTGAGTTTTCCAATCCATGAACATGGAATATTTCTTCACTTATTTAGTTCTTTGATATCCTTTGTTGGAATTTTGTAGTTTTCCTTATATATATATCTTATTCATATTTTGTTAGATCTATACCAAAGTATTTTGTTTGTTGGGGTGCTAAAGTAAAGGGTATTGTGTTTTTAATTTTGAATTCCACTTGGTCATGGCTAGTATACAGGAAAGTGACCAACTTTTGCATATTAACCTTATATCCTGCACACTTGCTATAGCACTTATTAGTTCCATTTTTTGGTTGATTCTTTTGGATTTTCTACATCAAACAATCATGTCACCTGCAAACAAAGATAGTTTTATGTCTTCCTTTCCAGTGGGTTCACATTTTATTTCCTTTTCTTGTCTTAATACAATAGCGAGGACTTCTAATATGATGTTGAAAAGGAATAGTGAGAGGGGACATTTTTGTCTGGCTCTTGATCTTAATAGAAAAGCTTTGAGCTTTTCACCCTAAGTATGGTGCTATCTGTAGGTTGTTTGTAGATATTCCTCATCAAGTTGAGGAAGTTCCCCTCCATTCTTAACTTACTGAGAGTGTTTATTATGAATGGGTATTGGATTTTGTCAAATGCTTTTTTGAGCATCTATGGATATGATCATGGGAATTTTCTTCTTTAGCCTATTGATGTGATGGATTACATTAATTGACTGTCAAATGTTGAACCAGTTTTGCATACCTAGGATAAATCTCACTTTGTCATGGTGTATAATGCTTTTTATGCATTGTTGAATTCAATTTGCTAATATTTTGTTGAGGATTTTTACATCTATGTTCATGAGAGATATTGGTCTGTAGTTTTGTTGTGATGTCTTTGTCTGATTTTGGTATTTAAAAAATGCTAGCCTCAGGCGCCTGGGTGGCTCAGTTGGTTGAGCGACTGCCTTCGGCTCAGGTCATGATCCTGGAGTCCCTGGATCGAGTCCCGCATCGGGCTACCTGCTCGGCAGGGAGTCTGCTTCTCCCTCTGACCCTCGCAACCCTCCCCCCTCTCATGTGCTCTCTCTCTCAGTCTCTCTCTCTCAAGTAAATAAATAAAATCTTAACAAAAAAAAAAAAAACGCTTTAAAAAAAATGCTAGCCTCAGAAAATGAGTTAGAAAGTATTACCTCTGCTTATATCTTCTGAAAGAGATTGTAGAGAATTAGTACAATTTCTTCCTTAAATGTTTGGTAGAATTCACCACTGAGTCCATCTGGGCCTGGTGCTTTATATTTTAGAAAGTTATTAAATATTGATTCAAATTCTTTAAAAGGTCTATTCAGATGTTTGTTTCTTCTTGTGTGAGTTTTGGTGGATGGCACCCTTCAGGGAATTGGACCATTTCATCTAGATTGTAAAATTTGTGAGCATAGAGTTGTTCATAGCATTCTTTCATTATCTTTTTAAGAGATCTGCTTATGTTAGATTTAATTTGCTCTTCTTTTTCTAGCTTCTCAAGGTGGAGGCTTAGATTATGATTTTAGATCTTTCTCCTTTTCTAATATATGCATGCAATGCTACAAATTTCCCTCTAAGAACTGCTTTCTATTGAGAGATCCTCAAGTTCAGAGATTCCTTCCTCAGCTGTGTCCTGTCTACTAGTAAGTCTATCAAAGGCATTCTTCCTTTCTGTTACTCTGGTTTTCTTTAATTTCTGGCATTTCTTTTTGGTCCTTTCTTAGAATTTGCATATCTCTGCTTACTCTGCACAGCCACTTTTGCATACTGTCTACTTAATCAATTAGATCCCTAGCATGTTGCATCCTCATTGCTTTAAATACTGACTGCATAATTCCAACATCCCTCTTATATCTGAGTCTAGTTCTGATGCTTGCTCTGTCTCTTCCAACTATGTTTTCTGCCTTATATTATGCCTTGTAATTTTTTTCTTGATAGGTGGACCTGATGTACTGGGTTAAAGAAGTGCTGTAAATAGGCTTTTAGTGATGTGGTGGTAAAGTGTGGGGGAGCGAAGCATCCTATAGTCCCGTGATTAGATCTTAGGCTTAGTGAGCCTGTGCCTCTGCACTGGGAACTTCACAGTGCTTGTCAGTTTTGTCCCCCACTTAAGTGGGACAGGATGGCTAGAGATGTGTATTTCCCCTGCCCCAGGTCAGTTAGCCTCTGAAAAAAAACCCAGCAGGATATACTCTAGTTAAATAGTTTCTTCTGGGGTGTCTGGGTGGCTCAATCAGTTGAGTGTCTGCCTTCGGCTCAGGTCATGATCCCAGGGTCCTGGGATTGAGCCCCACATTGGGCTCCCTGCTCAGTGGGGAGCCTGCTTCTCCCTCTCTTCCCCTTCTCCTTCTCTCCCCTGCTCATGCTCTATCTCTTGCTATCTCTCTCTCTCAAATAAATAAATAAAATCTTTTAAAAAATAAATAGTTTCTCCTGAGGATGGACTTTGTTAAGGATGGAATGCTCTGGTGTATTTAAAAATGGTTACTTTCCCCCTCCTCCGGCTAGAAGCACAAGGAGTTTTTCCTCCAATACTCACTATCAGTACCTGATTGAGTTCCTGGAGGCAAAACTCACAAAAATGTGGGGGTCTCCCTCTGACTGGGTCGCCCTGAAGTTTTTACCTCCAAACTTGTTCACATTGAGTCTCCAGTACTTTGTCAATTACGGTTTCGGTTCCCATGGAGGTTCTTGTTTACAGGCTTCCACTCAGATAAGCTGTGATGCTCTGCATTCACATATCTGTCACTCCAATTTCTGTGGGCAATGCTTTGTCTTGTGACCTCACTTCTCTTATGAATCTGTTAAAAAACAAATTTTAGCTGAGAAATTTAAAGATCTGACTATCTTTATTCAACAATTCATGAGTCAGGCATCCCACCTAGCAAGTAGAAAGAATCTCCAAGGAACTGTATAAATGGAAGGTTTTTACAGGCAGAAGGGGGATGGATTAGGAAGTTGATAACAGATTATTTCAGGTAAGCTCACCACCTTCCCTTAGGGGAAGGGAGGGGGTCTCATCATGCAGATGACCTCACTAGTGCCACCAGAAATCTCCAGACAGGTTTGAGATTCTACTCCATGGAGAGGCTGAAAGTGCAGTTAGGATAGGTATTAAGTCTTGGTGGAGCTTAGCACAAGTGACTCCATTTTGGGCCTGTTGTTTCTTTTTAACAGATCTAAGAACAGCGGTTGATTTTTTAGTTTGATCAGCTCTCTACTTGTTGTTAGGATGGAATTTCCAAGCTTCTTACATACTGGACTGGTTGTGCCCTGTCTTTTAATCCTCTACACAGTGTTTCTCAGAGAACAGAAATTATTAATTTTAATGAAGTCCATATCTTCTTTTATGGATCAAGTTTTTGTGTGCTATAGCTGAGAAATCTATGCCCAACTCAAGGTCACAAAGATTTTCATCTGTTTTTTCCTAGCAGAGTGGTGTTTTTAAGGTGTAAATCAGATCACACCACTCCCTTGCTTAAAACTCTCTGAGGATTTTCCCTCATATTTAGAATAAAAACCTAAACTCCAATTCCTGATCTACAAAGCCCTGCACAGTCTTGCCTTAGGCTTCTTCTTTGACCTCTGCCTTCTACCCCTTTCTCCCTTATTCACTCCACTCCAGCCACATTTTCTCCCTCCTTGGAGCCCTTGTACTTGCTGTCACCTCCGTCTGGATAACTCCCCTTGTAATAGGGGCCCAACGGTGCAAGAATACCTGCCTCTGGGGATCCTGTATAGAAGAGGTTTGGCAATTGGCTCCTGATAAAATCCAAAAGCAGAGAGACGAGTAATGGTAAAAGAGGAAAGGAATTTATTTCAGGGAGGCCAACACCGGGAAGATAGTAGACTAGTGTCTCAAAAACGGTTTCCAAAGTGCTAAAGATACTTCTAGGTTTATATAAGGAAAGTGTGGGACAAAGGTCGGTGGGTCCATTCAGGTGAACAGGTCAATCATTGTCCTGGGGTCAGTCCCAAGAGGTCTTGCCAGCTCAGGGCAGCCCCTATTGCTGGAGGGGGTAGTTTCGGTTCCCATGGGGGGATGTTTGCCTGCAGGGTCTTTTGCCTAAGTTAAGAGATAAGCTGGAAAGAGGAATTTAATCAATTAGAAGGTACAGACTGAGGTCAAAATGGAGGTGGCTGGTGTCCTCTTTCATCCTCTTAGATCTTCACATGGCTCACTTCTCAACACTTAGGGCTTTGCTCAAATACCACCCCCTTGGGGAGGCTCCCTTCCACCAGTCTGTCTAAAATAAGACCCTTCTTTCACTTGTGATCCTGTTCTCTCTACTTTCTTCATAACACTTATCACTATCTGGAGTTACTTCATTTATTTGATTACTTGTTTTCTTGCCTACCTGTGCCCCTAAAATGTAAGTTCTTTAAGGGCAAGGGGTCCTCTGTTTTGTTTACTAGTGTATTTGCTGAGTCAAGAACAATATCTGGCACAGAACATTTGCTTAGTTAATATATGTTGAAAAACAAATTACATGTTCCTGAAGACTATATCTAATATGTGGGGAAACTCAAAATATGAACCTTGACATAAAGGAGAGAGTGAGATTTAGGACCGAGTGGAGCTTGTTTTGAAGCAAAAGAAGAATGGAAATTTTCAGCGGGGCTCTGGAGAGAGGAAGTCTGTTGGGCAGGGACACAGCCAGTTCCAAAGAACGGTGACCCATGCTTGATTCCCTCATGTAAACAGTGTCCAAGAAGAGACTTTCAGCAGCTGAAGCCCATTGCCTTCCTCTCGGGCAAGATTTCTCTCAGGACTTTGAGCTTAGTGCAATTTTAGGGACCCTTCTAAGCTTCATATTTTTTTGCCTCCAGTTTAATTATTGACAGGGACAATATATTTTGATCCATAATTAATGGCTCAATTAGTATTAGCAGAAGAATAGACATAGAGCTCAATGGATAAAATTGAGGGTCCACAAATAAACTCTTACATTTATGGTCAGTTGATTTCCCAAGAGTGCCAAGACAATTCAGTGGAGAAGGAATAGTCTTTTCAACAAGTGGTGCAGGGACAACTGGATATTCACAAGCAAGAAAATGAGTTGGATCCCTACCTCAAACCATTCACAAAATGGATCATATCAAAATGGACTTAACACTATACAACTTTTAGAAGAAAGCATAGTGGTAAATCTTTATGACCTTGGGTTAGCCAGTGGTTTCTTAGATACAATACAATGAAGTCTTATCTGAACATAAAAGGGGAATGATTGGGGCACCTGGGTGGCTCAGTCGGTTAAATGTCTGTCTTCCCAGTGTCCTGGGATCAGACCTGAGGGGGGTCCCTGCTTAGCGGGGTTCTGCTTCTCCCTCTCCCTCTGCCCCTCCCCCCACTTGTGTGCATTCTCTCTTTCTCAAGTAAATAAATAAAATCTTAAAAAAAATAAAGGGAGAATGATGCACACTACATATTGGTACATACTACGACATGGATGAGTCTTGAAAGCATGCTATGTGAATGGAGCCAGCCACAAAGAACATGTATTTTGTCATTCCATGTCCAGCACAGGCAAGTTTATATAGAAAGAAAGTAGATCAGTGGTTGCCTAGGGCTGGAGGAATGGTAAAGGGGGTTGGGGAGGTGATACCTAAGAGTTTCTGAGGGGACAGCAATTTCTAAAAGTAGATTGTGGTGATAATTGCATACTCCTCTGAAGTTGCTAAAACCATTGAATTGTACACTTTACATGGGTGCTTTGTATGGTGTACAAACGATACCTCATAAAGCTGCTACTAAATGATTTTAATTAGAAATGCATGCCTGGTGGGGCACCCGGGTGGCACAGTCATGTCCAACTCTTGGTTTCGGCCCAGGTCCTGATCTCAGGGTCATGGGATCTAGCCCCATGTCCAGCTCTGCACTCAGCTCAGAGTCTGCTTGAGATTCTCTCTCCCTCTCCCTCTGTCCCAACCCCTCCCCCACCAAAATAAATAAACAAATCTTAAAGGAAAAAAAAAAAGAAATGCATGCCTGGTTTCAGTATTGCATTCCCCCACCGCCCTGCATTTACTGAGCAAATTCTATGTGCTACGTGCTCAGATGCCAAGACAAATGAAACATGCTGCTGCCTTTGAGCACCTGAACTCATGGTTAAGTAAAGAATCCAGACACATAAACATAGAAATTGAAGTTCAAACAAAGTGGTATAGGATTCAGGAAGGCAGAACAAGTTACCATGCCCAAAATATTGGAGAACAATCCAGAGGAGGTGATGGACATGTAAGAGTTTGATAGACTATGAAAGAAGAATGAGGGGCCCTTGGGAGGGGTGTGTGGGGGGGTGTCCAGGCTCAGGGAGCAGTGTATGTGAAGGCACAAAGTCCCAGGAGAGCCTGGAGTGTTCAGGGAACTGTACATTCATTTGGCAAGAGGATGCATTGACTGGGAGAGTCAAGAGATTAGTCAGAATGATAAGCAAAGCTAGGCTGACGGAACCATGGATAAAATCCTAGCTTTACCTTACAGGCAAAGGGGAGCCAGATAAAAGAGCCAATCAGCTTCTCAGAGGGTAGGTAACTCTGCAGATGGTGCATGATGGAGCTGAGCAAGGAGAGGCAGGGGGCAGGGAAGCTGGTCCAGAAGCTCTTGCCAGAGATGACAAGGGAGGGAGCACTGGGAACGGTGCTGACCAGAGACAGGCTAACCGAATGTGTGGAGTAGATGCTCGAGAGGGAGGCGTCTGAGATGACAGGAGTTCCCAACTTCAGAGGCAGAATGGCTGGAGACTCAGTTCTCTACCACTGCAGTTGCCTTCTTTAAAGTGAGAATTCTTTTGAAAGTTTACAGGACCTCTCCCACTGGAAAAAAAAAAAAAAGTGTATTTTGTTAGAATAAGAATTAGAATGCAGACATTGAAATATGTCCTAGTATTTTTGTTGTTGTTAACAGTCATCAAACTGTTTCTGCACTCCTTTTCCTGCTTCTTCCTGCAAATCCCTCTGCACTTGGGGGACTGGCTTTTATTACCTTGAATTATGCACAGCATGGAAGCAGATGCTACCCATGGAGGTATTTTGTCTTATGCAGCAAGTCACATGGGAACAAACCACCCCAGATGACAAGTGCCAACACTGTCTCACGGACTTCCTGAAGGTCGTGTGACCAACTTGTTTATATGAAGAGGTGTCATTTCCAGGAGACTGGTTAATTACAGTATTGATTATAGCATCATTTGGGGTGAAATAAAAAGCATGGCTCCTTGTGGCCCAGCGGAGGCTCAAGGAGAGATTGGCTGTGTGACCCTGGCCAAGTCATTGTCGTGTCCTTGGTTCGGTCTCATCATTGATATCATCTGCAAAACTAAGTGGTTGGATAGGAATCAATGATCCTGGGACTTCCCTGGGGGTTCTTTTTAAATATATAAATTCTAGGCTGCACCCCAGACCCATGGGCCCAGTGTCTGGCAACCAAGCCTGGAAAGTGCAGGTGTAACAGAAGCTCTCTGAACCCCCTCCAGCTCTCTGATTCCATCTTTCTAGCACTGGTTTACAGCAGGGGGTGGAGGGATGGCGGGGCGGGCCAAGCCTGAGCAAATGGGAGATTCCCCTGATGCCTCAGCCCAAGTGAATCATTGCTGGGAGGTTTGTTGGAGGCACTGGGTAGAAGTATGCATAAGGGTGGTCATTCCTGTGCTGGTCATTTATGTGTATGGAGCGCAATGTGGCCTAAGGAAGAAGCCACCAAACAGTGGATCCTCCGTGTCTGCCTCTCCTTCCCCTGCTAACCCCAGACACGGCCCCTGGGGGAAATGGGTGCTGGAGCATGGAGGGAGAGACTCACAAAGCACTGAGGAATGTATTCTAAATAACGGCGTTGTGCTTTGAAAACAGTGATGTCACTCAGTATTCTCCCTGCAAAGAGAAGGCTGTTCTTTTGGTTATTTCAGGCCATTCAGAATGGTGTCACTCATTAGGGTCTCCCAAAGGCTCTGTTCAGAATAGCGTCATTAAGCACCCACTTGAGTGCCACGAAGCCACTAAAATAGGCATCATTTCCACTCTGTTGAAGTTTCCCATCAGGGTGGACAAACATTTTGAAGGGCAGACAAACAGAGCTACATGACACGGCCAAACATAAACAGAGACCTTACCCAGCAAATAAATGTAATTTGAAATATTGACATTCTGAACGAAGATTAGGACTGGTTCTTATGTTCTGGGTTAAAATGGTTGGAGCTGGTCCAAGGGCACAGGATTCACTACCCTCCGTAAACAGAGATTGGATTATTTCCTCCTCTCCATTCACCCTCTCTCCACATTTGGGACTTTAAATGTGCTCATAAACACTGATCAAGCTTCTTCCATTTTCTAAGAGTTACACACTGTGGGTACAAAAAATTAGATATCTCTCTGCCGTTCAGGGGCTTGGCAATGACAAAAACTGGGAAAATGCCAAAACTTGTCACCAAGAAAATATCAGGAACCTTTCTTATGAATCAAAGAGATCCAAACTCCAAATAAGCATGTAAATGTTTGGATCACTGTCTAAAATCAAGTTGGCCTCCAAGCCTTACCCAGGATTAGTTAAAAGCCCAAGCTAGCTTATTCCTTGGGAATTGCCTTAATTGTCTTACTGTAAATTAATTGGATTCTTTTTTTTTTTTTTTTTTTTGTGGGTCAGATGAGCTGATCTCATTTTGACTGGAAGCTGTTTTTTCCTTCTCTTTCTATTTGTGGGAAGCAGCAGGCCTAAGTAGATCAGCACTGTGGCTTGTGTACTTATGGATAGCTAATATTTTTTTTCAAGCATTTTATTTTTTTTTTTAAAGATTTTTTTATTTATTAAAACAGAGAGGGAGACAGCAAGAGAGGGAACACAAGCAGGGGGAGTGGGAGAGGGAGAAGCAGGCTTCCCATGGAGCAGGGAGCCTGATGCGGGACTCGATCCCAGGATGCTGGGATCATGACCTGAGCCAAAGGCAGACACTTAACCGACTGAGCCACCCAGGCACCCTCAGGCATTTTAGGACAGGAAAGATTCTGGATGCCATTCTGTCCACAGAGTCCAGTGCAAACCTCCCACAAGTCTGTATTCAACTTTTCTGACTCTGGAGGTCATGTTTTAGAAGTAGCTAGGTCTCTGGCACATTGGTCCCTCTGAAGATCTGTTATGAAGATAGTCAGGGAGACAGGGGCAGAGAAAGTGGACTTCGAATCCTCAAAACATTTCCCACGTACCTGAAGACTACAACAACCAACATCTTTATGCCATTTAATTGTGCTCACAGCAAGAAGCTGCCTACTGAAGATTGGATGCGTTCGGTCAAGGACATAATAAAAATTTTTTCCATATGTTGGCTGAAACTTTATGGACCTATAATTTGATTTTCTGAGATGTAATTTGATTTCACTTGCTGCCTTAATTCTAGATTTGCCTTACAGCAAGCAATAAATTGGGTCTTACCCCAGCCTTGTCCAAAAGACTTTCCTAACCCCTCCAAGCTGGATGAGATACCTCTTCTCAGAGCTCCCAAAATACCCTTTGTATTTCAATATTGCTGCTAGTTCCTTATTCTCTCATAACAGTAATTATCTTTATTTATCTGACTCTACTACTAGATTGTGAGCTTCTTGAGGATAGCAATATTAAATTGTTTATCTCTCCCTTGCCTGGCACAAGGCAGATGTTTAACAAACCCTATTTATCTATTTAAATTTTATTTATTTATTTGAGAGAGAGAGAGGGACAGAGAGAGCACGAGTGGGGGGAGGGGCAAAGGCAGGACAAGCAGGCTTCCCGCTGAGCAGGGAGCCTGACACGGGGCTCAATTCCAGGACATGAGATCATGATCTGAGCCAAAGGCAGGTGCTCAACCGACTCAGCCACCCAGGCGTCCCTAACAAACACTTTTTAAATAAGTGGTTAAATACATAGGTGCATGTATGTGTGAATGAATAATGATGCAAGGATAAACACAGCACAGCACAGCAGGATTTAGTGGTCCTGTGGTGGTGATACAAAACCCAGTCTATGAGGAGTAACCAAGGATTAGCTGTGGAAGTCAAAAGTGATTTAGATCCCATACCGGCTAAGATGGTTAGAAAGTGAGATTCTGTGGGGCACCTGGGTGTCGGTTGGTTACGAAGCCAACTATTGATCTCAGCTCGGCTCTTGATCTTGGAGTCGTGAGTTCAGGCCCCGCATTGTGTTCTGGGCTGGGTGTAGAGCCTACTTAAAAAAAAAGTGCGATTCTGTGTCATGAATTCTATTTTGGGGAGATGAGTTCTGGAGAAGGTAGGGCCAAGGGAGGATAGGTTAGGACATAGAGGCAAATTGAGGGGTGTCAGGCTGAGCAGGGAGAACACTGGGCCTTTGACCCTGTGGGATTGAGACCTGGGCAAGCAATATGTGGGAATGGGAGCCCTCTAGATGAGAGGGTTTTGGTTCCTAGGCATTTGTCGAGTCACTGGAAAAGAAGTGATGAAGGGTTGGGACTTTTGGCATTGGTCTAGAAGCCCTGCACTGGGGCCCAGGGGGCTGTCACAACTGTAACCAGGCAGATGGAGCCCTGGTCATTCTGCAGGAGGAGGACAAGTGTCTGCCGTCACCTGCCACAGTGAACACAGCAATTTAAGTCACTGGATTCCACGAAAAAGGAATTTCTAAACCCTGAAATTAATTCCCTGCTTTATTTATTTTCTAATGCTGAACTTTGGTAGTCTTTTTCTTTTTGTCACTTGTATTAAGAATCTACCCACACACACAGAGTTCCTGCAGGCTTGCTGCTCACAACTGAAACAGTGATTCGGACACCGATAAGGAACCCAAGGAGCAGGTATGTGACCCGGAACAAAGTCTGCACATGTTATGGTCAGATCAGAACCGGAGAAGGAAGAATGAGGTTTATTTCTTACAAAGGAGGTGGTTCCAGTGAATGAAAATAATGCCCCAGGGAGTCCCATGAAAACAGCAGGGATTTGATCCAAAAAGTAAATTATCAGGACAAGTTAAAGCTGAGTAGAATTATTGAGCCTCAACGGGGCCTGCCCGTGCATGGCTAAGGTATAATTTAACACAGACCGCCGTATGTTTTCTTGTTACAGAGTATGTAGTTGTCTGTGCTTGATGATTGTCTGTGTTTCTGTTTTAGATAAAAATTGGGAGCTTCCCTTGGCTGACGCTGTTCAGAGCCAGCAAACCTCAGAGTGGGAGCGTGGAAGGAGGTCAGGTTCTATCCATGGTGGCTGATGGGCTGCTCTCAGACCCTGGTGACCTCAGATCTTGAATCATTCCTGCCACTTTTACTAATAAATATCTCACCCTGTGCGTGTTTCTGGGCATTGGGCGATCCGGCTGGCTCTCTGTTCCACTTATTGAATGCCGCTCAGAAACTGCACTGGGTTAGCTGCAGACAGCCTTGGCTATGACGCAGGGAAAATGGTCTTACTTCCTTAAATTTTTAATGCCAAGGCTTGGGCTGCTAAGAAGAGCCATGATATTTCCTTTTGTGCTAATGGGGCAGGATATATGGCAATGGGTGGTGGAGAGTGGAGGGTGGGGGACAGGGGAGTAGCCCCCGTGGATGTGAATACGGCAGTCAATTCTAGATTCTATGTCCCACAATACCCTAAAGCCAGAAGCTGAGAGGCTGGTAATGCTATTATTAGTCCATTGAAAATTCCTGAACAATGCTTATCAGTGACTCCTTATCAACTCAAGGACGTCCTCAGGGGTAGGTTCTTTATCAGTAATTCAGACGAAGATATTGAAAGTACTCACTAAATTTGAAGAGGGCCTCCCTTTGCAGGGAGGGGACGCCATCAACTCAAATCTTAGCAACAGAAAGTGGCAGGACTTTGAAAAATCAGGAATTTTGTCTGTGAAAATCCAAATTGGCTCTTAATCTCAGCAGAGACAAAATGCATGTCAAAATCTTTAGGAGGCAGGGATGTCGACTCAAGGGGGTCATGAGACCAAAGAGTCACGAACGCAGGACAAAGTGTTCCCATGTCAGGCCATAAACTAAATGAGTTAGCAATGTCATACCAGATTTAAAACAATTCATTGTGATCGAGGCTAAATGAAAGCGAGTATGCCACATCAAGATTAGAACTCATCTCTTCATGGTGTTTAGCATTATTGAACTTGGAGTTCATTTGTTATGATCCCACTTTTAAAAAGAGCAAACAGGGGCACCTGGGTGGCTCAGTCATTAAGCATCTCCCTTCGGCTCAGGTCATGATCCCAGGGTCCTGGGATCGAGCCCTGCCATCGGGCTCCCTGCTCAGCGGGAAGCCTGCTTCTCCCTCGCCCACTCCCGCTGCTTGTGTTCCCTCTCTCACTGTCAAATAAATAAATAAAATCTTTAAAAATAAATAAATAAATAAATAAATAAATAAATAAATAAATAAATAAATAAATAAATAAGAGCAAGTGGTCTAGACAAAGACTGTCATGGTAGATGGGACACATGGAAGGAGAAGGAAAGTAGGAGCTCTTCACATGGGAGATGCCGCTGGGGCCCTGCCTCCGGTGACCGTGACTCGAGATAGCACCGCTAGATCTTGGGTGTGATTTTCGACTCCCTCCTGCGGGGTCAGATTTTTACAACTCAGCTTTCCTGAATAATGAAAAAATAGGTAAGCTGACGAGCTAAAGTTAGCCGCTAATTATTTGTGAGGCCCTTCCCTATCAGATCTTCCTCATGCTTGCCCTACTTGGCTTTGTCCCCAGCTGTAGAGACCATTTATCTTCTTCAACGACAGCACAAAGACAGCAGAACTTTCTGGGCCTGAAATTTAGGCTTCTTTCTTACTGATTCCGGCCAATTACTGCTCTCCGCCAAAAAGCTAACCCATAAATAAGAGAGGGAGCCAACCGGAGGTTCTCGGCCCACACTTCTGGCACTTAGATGCTCCCAGTAGCGGTGTCTTGTGCTGGTCTGGGCGAGGGCGGCCTCTTCCAGGCTCCTCGATGCCCTGTGCGCCCCTCTGTCTGTTTATTATACTTTCATACGTGCTTTTTGACTTGTCTGTTTGTGCCCTAGGTCAGTGCTTCTCAAATTTCATTGGACCCAGATTCTGGTTCAGGAGGCTTGGGGCGGGGCCTGAGAGTCTCATTTCCGGCAGAAGTCCCTGCTGCTTGTCCTGCAGAATGCATTAGCAACTTCTTGAGAGCTGGGCAAAGGCCTTTTGATCTTTTTTTTTTTTTTTTTTAAGATTTATTTATTTGTGAGAGAGAGAGAGCGCATGCGCACGAGCGGGGGGCAGGGGCAGAGGGAGAAGCAGAGTCCTTGCTGAGCAGGGAGCCTGATGTGAGACTCGATCCCAGGACCCTGAGATCATGACCTGAGCTGAAGGCAAATGCGTAACCAACTGAGCCACCCAGGCGCCCTCTTTTTTCTTTTCTTTTTTTTTTTTTTAAAGCTTTGTACTGAAGTATAACTTACATTAAGAAAGGTGTGCAAATCATTGTATTTCCCAAAACCAAACACACTTGTGTAATCAGCCTCTCCCACTCACTGAAGGATTAGAATATGCCCATCCACTCACCATGTTTCCCCAAAGATAGATGGAATCTGACCTCTTTCGCTTTTGTTGTTCCCTACAGTACCCCAGGGAACATACTTGGACATGACCCTTTGTTCATGGACGCATGAAGTTCTCTAGCATAGATATCTAGACCCATCCTGAATTTTATCTTGATGGCAGTCTGGTGCTCCACAGAAACACGAGTGCTTTCTCTCTCTTTGAGGACAGGATAATTTGGCCTTCTGATGGCTTTTGTCTAAGGAATCAAAGGCTGATGAATGATTGATAAATGCTGCCAACAGCCTTAAGTTGTTTGGTATTTTGGTGTTGTCACCAGGCTGAGACAGAATAACTGCGACCAGCGCCCCTTCAGGGCCTGAAGTAGCTTCATTCTTTACATAAAGTCTAAATTTAGAAACTATGACCCTGTAATTTGTTGAGAGGAAATAGGCCTGGAGTTTTGAAGACATATCTAATATACTAGTTTGGAACCTGAGGAGTGTTTTCTGAAAATGGGATGGTGAACCGCTATCTACTGTTCTGAGGGAAAATACCCCTACTGTTAATTAGGGACAATAATTTGGCCAGGACCAGAGTTCATAAAACAGCATACGGTCTAAATTCTGCTAACAGCGCTTTTCTGGACTTTTCTAATTGCGTAGCTGCTCAGCTGTTTGGATGGGGTTATGCTACAGGTCTCTATAATGCACAAAAGACAGGCCCACGGTTGTAGCTCATGCGCTGAAAAAAGCAGCGTGTCTGGTTAAAACACGATTCATGCTTTGATAATTCCATTGACAAAAGATTTACAATGGACTCTGTCCCAGAATCAAATTTCACCATTATCTGTAACTGTAGATACTGAAATCTTCCTTGGAATCTGCTACCAACGAGTTCTTTGAGGTAATAATTATAAAAGGACATGGATTTCATAAGTGTCTGCTGGTAATTTTTGTGTATAAGATTATTTATGACTTTACCAGGCCGCTTGTTAAGGGATCCGTTTTTCTTATGATTGCTGGTATATTCTTATTGGTCTCCAATTGTTGTGATTAAATGGGAGATAGATGATACTTTCCTTTTTAACTCAAGCAGTTTCCCTGGAGATATGACCCAATCTAAATTTCCTACACAAGCAGGCTTGGCAGACCCACTACAAACATTGATGCCCAAGCGCTCCTAAATTAAGATGTAAGCTGGTGGATATATAAAAATACACAGTATTCAGGAGACCAGCAGTTGGTTCCAGACATCTGAGGGATTAGCACACAGATTAGTAAAATGATCCGTGTGTACATTAAGGCGCATGCGTTGTCGGGAAGCTGGGTTAGGGTTATGAGAGTAGTTTCTTTTTCATGTGCATGTGTTCACTTAGAGAAGGTGCCTCTGTTACTAAATGCAACCAGAGCTCATCTAATCATTGGAAAATATCCACTGAGGGCATATTATATGTCAGGTGCCATGGCAGGCACCGAGGACATGGACATGAGTGTGAGCAGTTCCTTTCCTGGTGTGATCCACGGTCTACCTGGGGAGATAGATGCATAAGCAAACGTTGACAATTCAGGTGAGAACTTTCTCTCTTTTTTAAAGATTTTATTTATTTATTTGACAGAGAGAGACACAGCGAGAGAGGGAAAACAAGCAGGGGGAGTGGGAGAGGGAGAAGCAGCCTTCCCGCTGAGCAGGGAGCACAATGCGGGGCTCGATCCCAGGACCCTGGGATCATGACCCTAGCCGAAGGCAGACACCTAACGACTGAGCCACCCAGGCGCCCCTAGGATGAGAACTTTCAAGATGCCGCGTCCTGTTTATATGAACAGTGACTAACCCAGAACTTACCATGGTAAATACTCCGAAGAAGAATGCATATCCTCTAATACAGGAATATTCTAAGAAGGTACAATGGGGACCCAAAAGGAACACTTATCAACCCAGCCTGGGGTGGGGGAGGGGGGAGACCAGAATCAGGGAAGTCTTCATAGAGGAAAACATATTGCTGGTGTGGTAGGCTGAGTAATGGCCCCCCAAATATGTCTATGTCCTATCTCCAGCACATGTGAATATGTAAGCAGCAAAAGGGACTTTGCAGATGGGACTTGGTTAAAGATCTTGGGACATGGGGATTATGTAGGTGGGCCCAATGTAGTCACAGTGTCCTTACAGGAGAGAGGCAAGAGGGTCTTGGAGATGTGAGAGAAGCCAAGTGGGTTCTCCCTTGAGCTTCCAGAAAGAACCAGCCTTGCCAATCTCCTTGACTGCAGATTAATGAGACTGACTTTAGACTTCTAACCTCTGAAACTGTAAGATAATAAATTGTATTGTTTTAAGCCACTGGGTTTGTGGTGATCTGTCACAGTAGCAATAGGAAACCAAGGCACTGGTTCACTTATTCCCCGGAACCCACCCTTCCTGGTGATTTCTTTATACACATAGAGACCCACCCGGGGCTGTGGTCTCTCAGCCCGACCCCCTTTCTTCCAGGGAGCTTGACCCTCCCTCACTCACTCACTGCATTCGCCAGAGTCTCCCCGTGACATTACTCATGATTGCAGGTCCTCCTAACTTTCACTTTCCAGGCTCCCACTCTGACCACCACTTCCTGTTTCTCCAGCACTCTCTCTAGTGCCCGATGCCCATGATCCTCCAGTCCCGCTGGATCCTCCCATCCCTTGGCCTCACCACCTGTTCACTGTCCTTCACCCCCGATGTTCCTGCTTCCCTCCTAACCTGATTTAGATTTCTTGGGCAAGCATTGTAAACATTCCCTTGCCTCTCTCTTGCTTTGTCATATTTGCTTGCTAAAATTCCACCCCTGCTTATATCCGATTTTCTGCCTACACCTTGTCTGCACTTGGACAGCTGAGTGTGACTGAAGAAAACATACAACCATGCTGTTGGGTCTAACTTCACCACTTCCCCTCTCCCCAGCTACCACATCCCCTCCCTCTCCTTCACCCCCGCCTTGCTTCTGATCTCAGGAAATGGGCAGTCAGCAAAGGCTCCCATGTGCTCCCACCATCGATTCTTGCCACCTTCTGCTCTCCTCCCCGCACTGGCACTTCCACTCCCCGCTGTGACTCCCGGTGGACTGTCTGTGCTCCTGTCACAAGCCCACCTCTCCAATGCTGCACCACTTCCCGTCCTCTGTCGCCTGCTCAAGAACAGCACTCCTGCCACTGCTTCCCTCCTCTCTAATGACCCTGGATTTGGGGTCATCCCCGTATTGTAACAAAACTCCTCTTGCTCTCTGTTTTCTCTCCTTCTGTTCCTCTTAAACCCACTCCAGTCAGGCTTTCTTTCCCACTGTCTTACTGAGATAGCTCTGGTGGAAGGGGTCAGCGACTCCGGGCTGCCAAACCCAGTGGTCAAGCCCCATCTAAATTCACTTCCTGGAAGCGCTTGACACAACGATTACACTTTCTTTCTTGAAATGCTGTTTTATTTTGGTTTCTAGAATACTCTTTCTTGGTTCTCCTCCTGTTCAGCTGACGACACGCGTTTCCCCAACCTCTAGACACCTCTAAACACCTGGAGACCCAAGGCTCAGTCCTTAAAACTCTTCTCTGGCTACACCCACTCCCCAGGGATCTTATCCAGACCCATGCTTTTAGTATGCTCACTGCTCCCAAATTTGTATCTCCCTTTTTTTTTTTTAAAGATTTTATTTATTTATTGAGAGAAAGAGAGAGAGCACGAGCAGGGAGGGATAGAGGGAGAGGGAGAGAATCTCAAGCAGACTCCCTGCTGAGCGTGGAGCCCAATGCAGAATTTGATCGGCCACCCAGGCACCCCCTGTATCTCCCTTTTGAGCCCCAGCTTTTAACATCTAGCCGCTGCCTCGACATCCCTCCTTGGATGGCTAATAGGCATATCAAAAGTAACAAGTCTGAGGCTGACCTCCTGCTTGAGGCCTCCACCCCAGCGACATACCATTATATCTGCTCCCCCTGTGGGTTTCCTGGCCTGAGTAAATGACCACTCCATCCCTCCAGAGACTCCAGCCTCAGTCTTGACTCTCCTCTTCTACCCACACCCCATGTCTAATCCATCAGCAAATTCAGTCACAATACACTCAGGATTCAAGCACTTACCATCTCTACCGCTACAACTAGGGTCCATCCCCGCTCTCTTGGGTGATTGCATTGGCCTCATTGTTGATCTCCTTGTTTCCACCCTGACTCCCTGTCCCAGCAAGAAGGGTCGATTTTCAATGTAGAAGCCATTTCTTTAACAAATATTGATTTACTTATTTAGTTTTAGGATTTTATTAATTTATTTAAGAGAGAAAGAGAGAGAGCGCACAAGTGGGGGCAGAGGGAGAAGCAGACTCCCCGCTGAGCAGGGAGCCTGAAGAGGGGCTCGATCTCAGGAACCCAGGATCATGACCTGAGCTGAGGGCAGACGATTCACTGACTGAGCCACCCAGGTGCCCCTTAACAAATGTTTATTAATGGAACATGTGCTCTATCTGAAATGTGAGATCCCGTCAAGTGTCTGCTGCATCTCTAGATGCCAAAGCTCTCAATGGCCAAAAGGCTGAAAACGGTTTGCTCCTTTGACCTTGGTTCTGAACAGACCCCTCTTGTGCTCCGGCCACACTGGTCTCCTTGCTGTCCCTCAAAGAAGCCAAGCACACCTCTACCTCCAGGACTTGTAATGGGGGTTCACTCTGCCTGGAATACACACCCCCCTTCCCCCAAATCTCATGGATTGCTTTCTTACTTCTTTCAGGGCTCATGGAATCAGAGAGAACTGTAGAAAACAACACTGTCTTAACTGCAAGTCCAGCACTCCCTTTTCCCCATCCCTCCCCTGTGTTCTTCTGCATGACATTCGTTTATGCTCTAACAATATTATTGTATATTTACCTGTGGATCCGTTTATGGCTTGACTCCCTCCGTTAGAATATAAACTCCATGAGAGCAGGAATTTGAGTTACTTTGTTCACTGCTTTATTCCTAATGCTTAGAAAATACTTTCTGGCATGTAGTAGATATTCCACAAATACTTGAGGAATGAATAGGTTTGGCAGATAAAATATGGGATGCCCAGTTACTCTTGACTTTCAAATGAATGACACATGAATTGTTTAGTATCAGTGTATCCTATGGAATATTTGGACATACGTACATTAAAAAATTATTTATTGTTTATTGGAAATTTAAATTTATTTGTGTGTCCTGTATTTCTCTTTACTAAATCTGGCAATCCTATAAACAAATGAATACTTGATGAGGATCTTGAAGAACTCTGGAGGAAGACAAAGGGTAAGAAAAGATATTCGGCAAAAGAGTGAATTTGCAAAGGTGCACAGGTGTGAAAGCAATAATAGCACTCATCCAGAGAAGAATAATTTAGGAAGACTAGCCTATCCTCAACTCTGCCAGAATTACTTTGTTGGAAAATAGACTTTGAAAGGGTCAGTTTCAATACTTGGACAGACTTTAAGTCTCATCTTTACAGAGGGGTGATATTAAAAGTTTATAGGAAATTTAGAAGACAGAAACTTTGTTTCCCCACCACACCTCTGTTATGGGGAAGGATATACAAAATACCATGAGAACATCTGGGGGTGGGAGAAAACATATTTTTGCTGTTTCAACCTTGGGATTACACAAAGCCATTTGTAGTTACCATATTATTAACACTGCTGGTATTCTTAGCCCTAATGTCTCTGGGCAAAATCTCTCTTATAATGGAGGAAGTTATGTGCCGATTAGATCTTTTTGCCTGAGAGAGATGTGGCCTTACACAGTGATGCTACGGTGTGGTGTCCGTAGGCCTCTTCAAGACTGAGGCACTCATTCACCCAGCTGTCAGGAGTGTTGAAGGCTGGCTGCTCTGGTTTGAATGATTTTCTGTGAATTGCCATTCGCCAAAGAGAGCCACTTTGCCCAAATCATACCCTCAACCTGGGTGGCCTCCAACCCAGCCCAGAACTCACTATGGGACCAGCTGAGGCCTTCCCCATGATGACAGAGCAGTTCATGTCCTCCCTCTCTTGGTCCTTCTTCCCTCATCTCCTTTCCGTGCTGATCTGATGACACTCCTTCCTTTTTAAATCTAATGTACTCTAATTCCCAGCTCAGAGCCTACATCTTGGGCAGCTTGACCCAGGATAGTGGTTTCAGGAATGATCTGAAGAAGCCAACTCTAAAAAGGATTTGGGGCTGGGTTACCCACGGGTCACCAGCCACTGGTTCTTCCCCCTCAGCTCACACCTAAGGACCATGGAGGGTCCCTATGACCAGTTGACAGGGAGAGAAAAGGTCATGCTAAATTCACAGAGTCTGCTTGGAATTTGGATGCAAGATGAAAAGGGACCCTCCTGCACTACTGTGGTGGGAGACCCTGAAAGACAACAAAGGACATCCTACCACTTGGCAGATTTCTGGACAATGCTCGCAGTCTACTCCCGGTGATTAGTTTCCCTGACAATGTTAGAAGACTGGGGGCAGAGACATTTGTAGAAGAGGCATGTTGATGGACCTATGGGCATGGCCCAGAGTGTGAAGGGTTTTGAATCCTACTGTTCATGCCCAGCAGAGAACATCCAACATGGAAGAGGTGCCAGAACCAAGGAGAAAGAATGACAACTGATAGTTATCAGCCACACCAGTGATGGCTCAGTGGGTATGTGAATGGATAGCCATGTGGCAGGGATGGAGGCTACACATGAGCTAAGAGTGTGGACTCTCACTCACCAACGCAGGTCTAGCTACTGGAACTGCCAAGTGTCCAACCTACCCACAACATAAACCAACTCTGAGTCCCCAGTGTGGTATCATCTCTCAAGGAGACCCTTTAGCCACTTGGTGGCAAGTTAACTACACCGGACCCCTTCTACATTGGAAGGGGTGGCAATTAATCTTGACAGGGATCAGTACATACAGATGTGGATTTGCCTGCCCTGCCCACCGGTGTCGGCCAGCACCACCCTCTGAGGGATTACAGACGGTTTGATATACAAATTATATGATGCCGTATCAGTCCGAGGAACCCACCTTATAGCAAAAGGAGTGTCAAAGTGGACATACGACCATGGGATCAACTGGACCCTGCCAGCCTGCTGGAGGGGTGGAATGGTCTTTGAAGGGGCTGCCAAGGCTCAGGCTTGGAGATGATAACGAGCCAGGATGGGGCAGCATCTGCCAGGTATCGGAACATACCCCAAATCAGCTAGCAGTATGTACTGCTGTGTCCCCAGAGGGAAGAATACATGGGTCTGGGAAACAATGTGACTGTAGGAGTGGCTGCGTTTATCATCACTGTCATTGACTAATGGGAATTTGTACTTTCTGTCCTTGCAACTCTGGACTCTGTGGACTTAGAGGTCTTGTATCTAGAGGGGAAATCACTTCCATTAGGAGGCACAGCAATTGTTCCATTAAACGTTAAGCTATAGCTGCTGTCCAATCACTTCAGGCTCCTTGTTGTAAGAGACAAGAAGAGAAAAAGGAATCATCTTCCTGGGGATGTGGCATATTGGGGACACAACTGGGGCCATCAACTGTGATCATCAGGAAGAGGTGAGGCTTCTGATACACACGGTGTCAGGGAAAAATACTCTTGGCACCCACATTGCCTCCAGGAGAATTTCCTTGTACTCCTTTTCCCAATGTTGATGGGAACATAAGGAATAGCTCGGAGGACCACAGCGGAAGGGAGGGAAAACTGCATGGGAAGAAATCAGAGAGGAAGACAAACCATGTGAGACTCTGGACTCCAGGAAACAAACTGAGGGTTGCTGGAGGGGAGCTGGAGGGGGGATGGGGTAACTGGGTGATGGGCATTAAGGAGGACACGTGTTATGATGAGCACTGAGTGTTATACACAACCGATGAATCGTTGAACACTATATCAAAAACTAACGATGTACTATATATTGGCTAACTGAACATAATAATAATAATAATAATAATAAAAAGATGCCACAGTCACAGCCTGAGAAGGGCATGACAACCAGGTTCTCGGACCTATTGGGGATGAGAGTCTAGGGTAACCTACCAAGTAAGCCACCAAGACCAACAGAGTTGCTAGCCAAGGGTGAGGGGAATCTAGAACAGGTGGTAGAAAAGGGAAATGATCTGTTGGCACCTGAGGATCCATTGCTCTGGTGACAGAAGTTGCAGTTTTTCCTCTTTTAAATTTTCCAGGAAAAGAACCAATTGGAATCCCGTTTGCAGAACTTACTTTACAAAGCAACTAATGCAGGCAGCGGAAAGGGTTGGACTGTAGTTAATATTGTCATATACTATCCAGATCTTCCCTTCGGGACTGAGATACCATTTCTCCAGCTATTGGGAGTGTTGGCAGCTGAAAGCTCTCAGCTGAGTCACTCTCCAGAAATGCTCTTAGTCCCTTGCCCAAGAATATAGCCTCCCTGGGGCCAGTTTCCAACCAAAGACAGATGGATTCAGGATACCAAGGCCTAACCCCTTTGCGTCAAGGTGGGACAAGACAGGCTCTGCACAGCTCCCCTTTGGCTTCAGCCTGGCTTTTATGCATCCCAGCTCAGCTCCTTCCTCTACTTCATTGGCTCTCCTTTGGTGCTGATCCCAAAGACACTCCCCAATGAACTTCCTACACACAAATCTGTTTCAAAGTCTGTGTCCCAGGGGATGTGACCTAAGAAAACATTGTTGCAAATTTAGTGTAATTTATGGCCATGGAGAGTTAAATAATATGAGGAACAAGCTGGGGACAGGGTCATTATCTGATAATTCACAAAGGAAATGACACAGAAGGACTGGGTGAATAGTGCTGAGAGATAAGAAGAGTGTCATTGGGTTGAGCTTTCCAGATGGGGGCAAGACTCCCAGTTGAGACTGTTCCCAGAAAAGAATCAGAGCGATGATAGGTGAAATAGAAGGTTCAGGCCAAGAGTTTTATATGAGGCAATGCTCTAGGAGAGGTCATATCAGAGACATCTTATGTATCCTACATCCTCTCGGCCCACCTTTTTATTCTAGCCATTGACGTGACTGGTGTCATGTGGGGTTAAGTGGGGCTGGCTTGCATCCTGACCAATGAGAACGTCCTCCGTAATGTGCAGGTGCAACCTGATACATACCTCTCGATTTTGTTAACAGCATCACAAAGTCATGAAAAGGAAAGTGACAGGCTCAGATTAATGAAATATCAACCTCAGATGTTCAGGGAAAGACAGAAAGGCTCCACAGTGGTACTTAAAAAAGGCTCTTGTCTTCTGTACCTCAGGCCCAGGATTTAATTATAAGGATACAGATAGTAATGTATAAGTAACAGATAGTAAATGCCAGAGTCAGAGCCCTAATAGGGATGAGTGTTCCCTGGGACATGGAAAGGGAACATTGGTTTGGATGAACTAGAGAAACTTGAGCCCCCAGACTCCCCTGAACTCTCCAGTTTGGCGAAGTCGCTCACTATCCCATGCTGGAGGAGAGGAGCCTTTTCTCTCCTAGAGGCTCTTCAGAGACCTTACTTGAGGCTCTTGCCTCATAGATGAATGTCCTCCTCCGGATCTCCTCCTGTTTCCCTTTGTTGCCTCAAGATCTGGCTAGTGGGTACAGGCAGGAAATGGGAAGGCATAGCTGGAGGCAGATCTTGAAGGAGTTGGGCTAGGGAGGGCAGGATCTAAAGCTGGGGGCGGTAGGGAGGGGATTCATTGACCTGAGAGTGTTGTATGATTAGGAGTTTCATCTGAATCAGTTCTAATATGTGCTAGGATTGTTCCATAAACACTGAACGTATTGATGACCTGCAGTAAATGAGGTCAAGATGCTGGAACTATCTTTCAGAGTTTTGAGAAAGGGGTTAGAAGGCTCAAGGAGATGGATATATAGGAGTGGATTTATTATATGATGTAAAGAACCCATCCCTGAGCATACAGTCCATGGAACATTCCCTCCCCTGAAGCAATAAGGATGTGGTAATGAGGGGCACCGGCGTCTTTGAGAAGCCCAATGATGGTTATCCTCCATGGGACAGAAGTAACTATAGGAGATTCTGCCATGGAACTGGGCTCTTCAGTATGAATGGAGGTGAGAGGATTCTGGAATAATAGAGCCCAGGCTTAGCACTTGACAGACAAGGGCAGGGTGGATATCACAGAACCGGGCAGCAAGGTCAGAGTCTAAAACAGGTGCCTCCCCTCACAAAGCTTTGTGGCACTGGCTAATAAATAGACCACTGTGATTCTAGAGAGGCATGATAGATGGGCTGCTGACTGAGATGCTTCTCACATAACCAGAAAAACTCGAGAGCTCAGTGAACAGAAGGCTAACATCAACTGCAGAAGTGGGAAATCATGACCTGTCTTCCAGTTTCCAGATCTGAGGTAGTTCTCACTCACTGAGGCCACTGACTGAAGGGAAGGCCACGTCCACCTGAGAAAGGAGCCTACGACGCCACTATAGGAATAGACATCATTTCCCTCAATTCTTCCCACATTCTTCCATGACCTGTGATCATGTGCCAGCAGTATAGAGAAGGAAAAGGGAAATTGCCAGGCATTTGGGGAGTGGGGGCTATTGGATATAAGGGATTCAAAATACTGTTACAATCCCTTAGTCACGATAGAAGCTTATGGAAGCCAGGTGATAAATGGAATCCTGCGTAAGCCCATCTGACAGCAGGTCTAGTGAGTCTGCAGACCCACCTGTGGTTATTGTCCCACTCCCCAAGTGCATAATTTGGATGCATATACCTAATAGCGGGCAGAATCCTTACATTGAAATTCCAATTGATGGAGTATATCAAGCTATGTGGTAAGAAGGGACACATGGAGGTCCTTAAAACTGCCCTCCTCCAGCCAGGATAGTAAATCAGAAACAATTATGTATCCCAAGGAGAACTGTGCAGATAGGCCAAGGGATGCAAAGGTAGTGGCTTCATCATATCCCCATCCAATCCACCTGAATAGCCCTTGTGGAGACCAGATGGACCAAGGCAGGTGGTGACTGGGGCTACCCAGTTGCACCTGTTGTACCAGATGTTGCGTCTTTACTGCAGTGTATTACACAGTGGCTGGCTCTTGGAGTGCAGCTACAGATGCGGCGAACATGCTCTTCCTAATTGCCGTCGGTAAGGGAAAAGCATGACCAGTTTGCTTTCCCAAGGCAGGCACTATCTTGCCACCGGGCTGTGTTCACTCTTTTTCCTTCTGTGACAACACAGCTCGCAGGGACGCTGACCATTTTGACCATCCATGGAGGCAGGCTATCATGTTGATCTGTTAGATTAATGTCATCATGCTCGTTTTGATCTGGAGAGCAGGAATTAATGCAGATTTTGAATGCCCTAGTCAAACACGTGTGTGTCAAAGGATGGGGGATCGTCTATACTGCAAGGACTCATGGGTGGAAGTAGACTCAATTGTAGACAAGCTCTGACAATTTACAGCCACCTTCCACCAAGGTTATGAAACTATCAGGGAGATTAGGTCCTGTTACTATTGAAATTCACCCATAACAGACAATATGTGGAAAAGGTCCTGAGAGGGTGGTCTACAATAACCTTTCATGTGTTTACTGAGGTGCCTCCTGATTTTTAGGGATGGCCATACTGCTGCTCCAGTTAAGGAACAAATGAGTGAGAGACAACAGAAAAATACACATTTGTTGCTGTGTTGGGCATAATTTTCTAGTTGTTGGAAATGACATGTTTCCTTAGAAGTGGACAGATAGCTGCTGCCATTGTTGAGACAGACATGTGGGGGGATAAAAGACACATAAAACAATAGGAAGGAGTGTGCAAACAGGTGTGAGTGCTGGCACCACACCACAGGTCGGAAGAGGATGCCTGAGTCAGCACTGGGGTGACGGGGTCCCCAGAAAGCAGGGATGCCCGAGGAAAGGAGGGGAGATGGTAGTGAGGTGGGGGGGGGGACCAAGAGCAGGTGAGTGTGGGAAAGAGTCTGTAAAAAAGTCTATAAAAGCAGAGTCTGCAAAAAGCTGACGCGAAAGAACAGAACAAAGAAATCAATGAGTCTGTGACATAGGAAGAACGACAAAGCTGAGTGATACCAAAAGACTGATCTGCATCAAAAAAATTATGAATGCCCTTCCCAATATAAAATGAATTGTTTCCAGGAAAGACCATCCCAAAATTCTCCTAAAAATTTGTTTTCATAAGTGACTTTTTGTCACTTTGCTTTAGAAAATGTATTTGAGGCACCTTGTAAAATACAAATTAGTGGGGAAAAAGAATTCAACCCATAATTGTACCATTCAGAGACTAATTGCATCAAAATGTTGATGTTTACTGTCCAAAGGTTTTGTGTGCGTGTATTCTGTTTTAATAAAAACAGGATCATGCTGTGTAAGACAATTTCTTTTCAAAAGGCATAGCTTTCATCTGTGAGAAGAACAGTAGTCCTTCCCTCAAATCACATTCAATTTCTAAAAGGAAGTCAATGGACGACAGAAAATCCCTTGTGGGATTATTTTTTATTTGAATTCTCCACATCCTATTTTCTTCTTCTGGAATGTGCTGTATCACCGCAGTGTGAAGCCAGGGCTGGGTCAGGCTCTTTCCCGCTGCCGAGCTCCACAGCCCCCGTCATGTGATGCTACCAGCTTGCTACAGCTGACCCACATATTTAATTTATTTTTATGGAGCCTTTTTCTGGAACAAGAACAGAAAAGTGTTGGGGGCTATCTTCCACAAGACATGTGGAGGGAGGTGCCAGGGCTCCCACCTCACCGTGCCGGACAGCAGGGGGTCCGCGGCTCACCGCCTGTGCCTCCACTGTGGTCCTGTTTAAGACTGGACAGGGGCCAGGGGACAAACGGAGTGTATATAATGACTCAACCTCATCTTGCCTTCTCATTGCGAGATTTTGAGCAAGTTACTTAGGTTCTCTGAGCCTCGGCTTCCTTTCATCAGCTAATGGAAATAATACCTCTACTGTGCAATAGCGGCAAGCACCGAATTAAGACTCTATGGGCAGAGAGCAGGCATTTCTTCACTACGTGCAGAAACAACAAATCACTCATTCTGCAAACTTGTGCACTGCAAGTAAGAGGGTTTATGGAAAAAAAAAAAAAAAACCCCAGGATTGGGGCAAAAACCTATGCAATTTTGTCGCCAAAGCACTGACGATAACAATCCCCATCCTAATAAAATGCCCTCGAGTTACACCTTTCCTAAAAAAATACTAAGTAGGGGCACCTGTGTGGGCTCAGTCGGTTAAGCTTCTGACTCGTGATTTTGGCTCAGGTCATGATCTCAAGGTGGTGAGATCGAGCCCCGTATCGGGCTCCATGATCAGTGCGGAGTCCGCTTGAGATTCTTTCTCCCCCTCTCCCTTTGCTGCTCCCTGGGCTTGCGTGCTCTCTCCCTCTCTAAAATAAATAAATAAATGTTTAAAAAAATACTAAGTAAATGTAAGACTTGCCTTTAAGGAAAGGTGGTGGCTGCTTGATGGAAGAGGGTGTGAGTAAGAGTAAATGCTGCCAAGTTACGGTGATGAGGACGAATTGCACCAAGATCCAGAAAAGCTTTGCAGTGAGCACCTCCCAGACAGAGCCAAGAGGAAGACAGCAGGCTGAATGGGCACCTTGTTCTGCTCTGGATTACTTCATGACTTCCCATGGTTTTTTAACGTTTATTAAATAGTGTGCATTGAACTGTAAAATATTTTTTTAAAAAGATTTTATTTATTTATTTGACAGAGAGATAGCGAGAGCAGGAACACAAGCAGGGGGAGTGGGATAGGGAGAAGCGGTTTCCCTGCTGAGCAGGGAGCCCGATGTGGGACTCGATCCCAGGACCCTGGGATCATGACCTGAGCCAAAGGCAGACACTTAACAACTGAGCCACCCAGGCGCCCTGAACTGTAAAATATTAACATGAGTGCCCTGAGCTGCAGAATATTAACATGAAAATCACACACAAATCAAAGCAATCTCAGTTATATCAATATCCTCCTACTTACCACTCATATATAAGCTAATTTGCATTATATACCTAGATGCTGGAGCAGAGCAGAATATACTTATAGAGGCTGGCTTGTCGCAGATGCTCCTGGATGATTGTGAAATCATTGTCATCATCACTAGCATCATACCCATCACCAAAATGATCATTGTATATGTTAATCCTCACTAGTCGGGAATTCAGAAGAGAGAAGAAAGTTCATACACAGAACCAGCATACAAGGGACCATAAGGACAAACCATCCTGAAACAAGATTCTGACTCCAACCAGAGGCTTAGTGTATGTTCCTGCTAAAATAGGAACGGGTTCTAAGATGTTGGCAGTTTTGAATTCCAGTTGAGAGTGACAAGTGAGAGTAGAACCAGATGCCTTTGGGGATATCCATACGGAGGTTTGGAATTCAGCCTTTCTCCCATAATCTTTTTGTGGCAACATAGTATGGGGGGTTTATTTAGTGTCCAAAACTGAGAACACAATGAGGCTCTCTGATTTTATTTTTATCAATCATCTACTAAGATGGGATTGTGAGTATGGGGAAACCGAGTCTAATCCCTCTGTTCTACATACTTTCACATTCAATATTTATTGTGAAAGGTCATGGAAAAATAGAGAGCTGATGGAAATTTGTGGGAGGGGGCAATAATGATTTTAAGATTTAAAAAACAATTGCTTCACATAGAGCCTTCCTCAAATATTAATAAGAGCTTCAATCTCACAATCTACTTAGTGCCAAATTAGTTCAACTCTGCTTACACAAACCCTTGTCCCAGGCTGTCTTGGGGAACCATGAAGGCCCAGCTGGTGGAAGGAAACAGGGCTGAAAAAACAAAACTTAGCAGGTGGTGCTTAGTTTCTAGAAACTGTCCATAATTGGTATAACAAAACAGTATGAACTTAGACATTCAAGAACCAGGAAATTCCAAAGTTAACGTTCTTATATTGATTCAGCTATATAGCACATTTAATATGGCTTATACTAGGCCCTGAAAATAGCAACCATAATGTATTATGCCTATCGTACTCCGTCTGAAGGAAAAAATGGGAAGACTCACTTAAGGCTAAAGAGATTGAATGAGTCTTGCCATGAAAATCTTTGGAATTTCTTATGCTTTGATCACGTATATTCCTTACCCATATGCTTCGTTACTATCATTTTTTCTGGGTTTAGATAGAAGGCATTTCAAAAGAAAAAGCGATTGTTTTGCTGAAGTCAAATCCCTAAATTATAATTTTTTGAATCAGGAAACCTTAAGTCAAAGTTCTTGCAAAAACCCATAAAATGTTCTATTTTGTGCTTGTTCTTAAATACATTATTTAAATCTTCATGACTTTAGATTGGCTTGATTTTTCCCCCTTCCTCCATTGGGAGTACATTCCTGCCAAGTTGGAAGTTTGTAACAATCATTTTTGAGTGACATAAGTGCAAAACAATCTCAACTGTCTGTCTGCAATAGGGAAAATTATATTTCGTTCATCATTGTTTTACTGCAAGCTCATGAAGCTATTTTTATAAAACTATCTTTTTTCATGGGGGAAGAAAGTTCAGTACAAATATGTTGACTTAAAACCCAAACTCAATTTTTCTAGGGAGGTCTTCAGTAGATGAGTGACTATATTATAGTCTTAAATATTATTACTCTAAAATATTTTTGGTTTTAATTTTCACTGACTTGAATGATTTGGGAAGGTGACTGGTCTTTCTTTCTTTCTTTCTTTTTTTTTTTTTAAAGATTTTATTTATTTATTTGAGACAGAGAGAATGAGAGAGACAGAGAGCACATGAGAGGGGGGAGGGTCAGAGGGAGAAGCAGGCTCCCTGCTGAGCAGGGAGCCCGATGCGGGACTCGATCCAGGGACTCCAGGATCATGACCTGAGCCGAAGGCAGTCGCCCAACCAACTGAGCCACCCAGGCGCCCGTGACTGGTCTTTCTAAACTTTCTTTTCACAAAGTAAAATTGACTATAGTTTATGTAATAGACTATAGTAACTATTGTTATTTGTCTGCCTGGCAAGATTTCCCAACACCTTTCTTGGGTTAATATTTCCTGCCCTAGGAGTCCTTCCCTGGGCTATCTTGATTTGCAGCCTAACGAGGAACATCGTTGCCTCTGAAGCAGGTGCTATAGGCATATGAAGGCATGTGGGTGGGTAGGAGGGTGGGGGACATGGCCATCTTCTCCATCACGAGCTGAAGGCTCGTAATAGAAGGATAAAATCAAGTAAAGCCAGAAATGAGCAACATACGAGCTGACAGTGGTAGTGAAGCCAGTGTGCTAGTGAGTGGGCAAGGAGAGTGAGACATTCCTTGTCTTCTTTCCAGTTCCAGAAGGTCCCTCAGGTCCAGATCAATCCCTTTGATTTTTGAGGTACTCCATTATCCAGAGCCTCATGAACTAGGATATTCCCTTTGGATGCTAAGTGAAATGTAGAGTTTTGTTTCTGATATCTGCAACCCAACGAGTCATACACAATATAATGTCTTTGTTAATTCTATTGCATGAGGTTGCATGTAGGACAATGGTTCTCACACTTGAGCATGTATCAAAGTCACCTGTGTGGGGAGGAGGGCTTGTTAAAACAGGGCTGGGCACCATTTTTGGAATTTCTGATTCAGTCAGTCTGGGGTGGAGCCCTGAGAATTTGTATTTCTTTCTTTTTTTTTTTTTAAGTTTTATTTATTTGAGAGAGAGAGAGTGCGCACATGCACGAGTTGGGGGGGCAGAGAGAGAGGGAGAAGCTGCCTCCTGGCTGAGCAGGGAGCCCAATGCAGGGCTGGATCCCAGGACCCCGAGATCATGACCTGAGCTGAAGGCAGACGCTTCACCAACTGAGCCACCCAGGTGCCCCGAGAATTTGTATCTCTAACAAGTTCTCAAGTGATGCTGATGCTGCTGGTCCAGAGACCACATTTTCAGAAACGCTGTTGAAGTGTTAACACAGACCTTCATACAACCACAGCTTGTAAGTAAGGGGCAGCCTAATTAAGCAATGAATCATTGAAAGTATTCAAGTAGCAGCTGGGTGAAAATTTTTCGGGAATGCCGTGGGAGGGAATTTTTTCATTGTGTGAAAAGTTATATCACAGGAATATTTTATAGTTTTTAAAAATTTCTTCTAGGTGGGAGCAAAGGATTAAAAGAACACTCCATCTGGTTCTTCCAAATAACAGAGAAGCACAGGAAAACGGAATGTGTTCCTGCCACAAATTCAGACTTGTTCAGTAAAGCAAGCACTGTGGTGTATTTCCACATTGACTTAAAAATCAGAAATAAACATGCTATTGTTTATGCTGTTCTGTAGTAAATCAGCAAACACACATGTAGCCCCAATTCAAGGTTGCTAATAAAGCCGATTTATGTCCCCACTTCCAAAACCCAGGTCACAACTCTACAAATTATATAACATGAAATATTACATTATATACATGATATGTACATGATTATATACATGATAACTCTAGCCAGAGCTTATTTTGGAACATATTAAAAATTCTAACTTAAGAAGGCAATAGATTTTTACTAGCTTTGGAAGGACAGTTCTATTACCATTACCAATAGTTAAACCTAATGGTTAATCCACCAGAAATATCATGTGGGGAAAAAAATCTTTTGCTTCCTTTTTAAATTTTTGAGAAAGAACAGAGCGTATTGAACAAATGTGATAATGAAAATCGTATAGCTTTACTACGTATGGTTATATTTTCATTGTGCTGCAATCACCTTTCAGGATGATTTCTTTATTTCTAGCATGGGAATTGTCCATTTTTGAGTAATATACTCAAGCTTACATGCTGCTGGTTGAACCAGGACACACATATGGATTGTGGAGCACTGTCTTTGATGTGCTGTTGTTAAATGTGTTGAGTATCACCTCTGAGTAACCATTTCTTAGAAACCATTCTTAAAAGTACAAGTGTCAGTAGTAATTCTTTGATAAAGAAATGAGACACAACAGGTTACTGTCGTTGTGTTTTGAGACTTCAAAAGTTCAACCAGGCTATATTAGTCTTAAGATACTTTTTATTTTTTTATTTTTTAAAATTTCTTTTATTTCTTTTTTAAATTTTTTTATTATTAAGATTATTTACTTATTTATTTGAGAGAGAGAGCGCACGAGCAGGGGGGAGGAGCAGAGGGAGAGGGAGAAGCAGGCTTCCCGCAGAGCAGGGAGCCCGATGTGGGGCTCGATCCCAGGACCCTGGGATCACGACCCGAGCTGAAGACAGATGCTCAGTCGACTGAGCCACCCAGGTGCCCCTTAAGATACTTTTTAAAAAGAAACTAATGAAAATGAAATAAATATCAACATGCATGCTTTGAAATTATACATATATGGATCTGTTACCTACTGGTTTTGTCACTTGGGCCAAATCTCCAGATTCCTCAAGCTCCCACAAGCTCAGTTTTCTCATCTGGAAAATGCAGTTTCGATCGGATGTTCCCTGTATTCCTTTTAAAGCTAACATTCCAAAGTCTTGTGGGGGTGGGGAAGCATAATGATTCATCAAGTTTTCTTTAAACATATCTCAGTTTATAGAAGTTCCTAGAATTCAGGAATTGGATCCGTTCCATACCTTTCTTTAAGAAATGGAGACACAGAGAAAATGAGCAGTATGGAACTGAACTTCACAGGGAGTGGTTACTTCCTAAAAGAGAAAATCTGAAACGCTAGAGCAGGGCGGAAATCTGTGTATCAGAACTGTGGGTGTGTTGGAGAAGTGGTCGGGGAAGATTGGTGTGGCTCGTTATTTACGGAGGTCCTCCTTTCTCCAAAGGCAGCAGATCGCTGTGGTTTCTCCATGGAATCTCACCATATGCTCTGTGGAGCTACATTATTAACTCTTTTATATATGGGGAAATGGAAATAATACAAGACATTTTTGAAGGTTTATGCAATGAATCAGGGTTAAAAATCAGATTTAAAAGCTTGAAATTTCGGGGCTTGAATGTAGTCACATGAGTATAGTCATGTGAAGACACTGGAAGATTTTTTTCTTTAAGATTTTATTTATTTAAGGGGTGCCTGGGTGGCTCAGTCAGTTAAGTGTCTGCCTTCAGCTCGGGTCATGATCTCAGGGTCCTGGAATTCAAACTCCATATCAGGCTTCCTGCTCAGCGGAGAGCCTGCTTCTCCCTCTCCCTCTGCCCCTCCTCCCTGCTCTCGCTCTATCTCAAATAAATAAATAATCTTTAAAAAAAAGATTGTTTATTTATTTATTTGACAGAGAGAGAGAGAGCACAAGCAGGGGGAGTGGCAGGCAGAGGGAGAGGGAGAAGCAGACTCCCCACTGAGCAGGGAGCCTGACACAGGACTCGATCCCAGGACCCTGAGATCATGACCTGAGCCGAAGGCAGATGCTGAGCCACTGAGCCACCCAGTCATCCAGATACTGGGAAATTAAAGTAGAGGGCCAATGTTAGCTGAGTTTTCTTTTTTATCAACATGAAAGCTAATTAACTTTAAAGGAAATAATTGTGGGGGAACGTTGGGGCCTGACTACTTACAAAAGAAACCATTCAAAGCACGCTGCCAGCTCACTTCCAGCTGCTGTTGAAAATCAAAAACTTGGGGCGCCTGAGTGGCTCAGTCGGTTAAGCGTCTGCCTTCGGCTCAGGTCATGATCCCGGGGTCCTGGGATCGAGCCCCGCATCAGGCTCACTGCACGGTGGAGAGCCTGCTTCTCCCTCTCCCTTTGCCTGCCATTCTGACTATCTGTGCTCGCTCTCTATCTCTCTGTCAAATAAATAAATAAAATCTTTAAAAAAAAAAAAAAGAAAATCAAAAACTCAGAATCACAAATGAAATTTGGTATGGTTAAGTATAAATCAGCATAATTTGTATGAGCGCAATTAAAATGACAGGTAAACCGTGTGTTGGTAAATGCAAGATAGAGAAGGTTTTGTGCAAAGGAGAGTCTCTATACGTGAAGTCTGAGTTTCCTGGTTTGAAAGGGATTAACTAAACTCAATAGAAGTAAAGCCAAAGAAAACATACACTTCATCTGTGGAGACAGAGAAAATGCTTAAATTTCTCTTGGTGATGGCATACAGCTACAGGATAATCAGGTCCTTGCAGGGATCTGTTCTTACATATTCACTTAATAATATAAAACACCCAGTCTTTACCACTCTGTTGAGACTACTGGCATAATTCACAGCAGATAAAAGAAACACATCCTTTGGCAACTTTTGGCTCACTATCCAGAGAATCTGCTGTTTGATATATTTAATAAAATGGTGAAGCTTGATATTGAATTTCTACAGAGCAGAAATATCCCAAGAATGCTCAGAGAAAAAATAAATAAGAATATGATTCTAGTAGAGGAACTGAAACAAACGTGAAGATGGAGGGACATCAAAGTAGAAATAAATTAGACTAGTTTCACATTCTAAACATTTTAAATTACTGGGAATTTATTTTATGTTGGCATCAATTTGGAAGATCATACATCTGCAAATCTATAATATAATATAAAAAAAGAATTGTTTATATCTTAAAATGGATTATTAAAATATGCTTGGATATGCCATATTGTCGCATTTAAAAATGGATTCGTACAATAATTGTGGCTATAGCAACTGCTTTGATAAAGCCTAGAGTTTGGGCGTAATAAATTTACAAGTCTAGGGGAAAGGGAGAGAGGACCCAGAGTAGTGGAAGGAGATTCAACAGACCGTGCCTGCAGCCTATGAGATGGTCAGCAAAATGGAACTTAGAATGAGGCTCTGTAGGCTTCCTTCCACACCTTGTTATTGCTTATCCAGTATCTTCCTATGGCTTCACATGTCTGCCCAAAGAATACAGTTGCATTAGCTATATTTTCTTACTTTCTGTGTTCTTGGTGCTCTGGCACTGGCGGCCTTGCAGACCTGGGGAACTCCCCCTTCCAGGGTTAACTGATTCCTGGAGATAACAACTTGCCTATCAGCACACTTTTGATATGCAAACCATACCCTGCCACCCATTTTCTTTGACCACACTTCAGTCTGGGACACTATCCTGTCCTAATCACCACGGGGCCAGGTACCAGACAACTGGGCATTATCCCTACAGCCCAGAGCCTGTCAAAAATCATTCAGACTGTTCGATCATAAGTTTGTAATGCTTGCTTACCTTGCTTCTCCCGTTCCTTTCTGTGTAAAGCACAATAAAATATCCTGTCCACAGTTCCCCTCTCCCTGCTTGCTCGTCTTGTTTTGGTACTTCTCTGTGTGGACCTGCATGGTGTGAGATGGTGCATGTCTCCTATTCCTACGGGATTGTGAATATAATAAAAAAAAAAAAATTCTTCCTTCATTGCAATCATTTTCGTGTTTCATTTTCATACCTGCTCAAAACAAGTACCTTTGTAGAACAATTGTGTTATGCAAATATACTGAATTTTTCAACTATCCACATAGACTGTTGCAACTTAACAGAGTTTTCTGAGGTTGCCTGTTAACCTGTTATATACTGCAGTCCCCAGGACACCTTACCCTCACTATCTTCACTCAGTATTAATGATGCTGTGGCTATGATGTTACAGTGGACTGTTCTGGATGGCCCCACAAAATTTCCTATTCTTTTGGAAAATGAGAAATTTTTCCTTTCTCCCCAGATTAGTCCTTTGTTAGGTGCCACACCTTTCTCTGTCCAATGGATGAGCATGCAATCAAAATAGGTCAACATGATTTAAAAATTATATTTTTTAAAAAAACAGTCAAAAAGCAACAGTTGTGGGATCAGCGAGGGGGAACATTTACAAAATTATATTTTTTTAAAAAAACAGTCAAAAAGCAAAATAGGTCAACATGAGGTAGGCCTTTGAACCTATTTAGGTTTGAGGCTACTCAGATTTAATTTGAATTTTTACTAGGAGTTGGGGCCAAAGCTCCAGTCAATGATAAAGTAACTTGCTGTATTTTTTGAGCATATATATGTCTTGGGAATCTCACGAACAAGGGTGGAATTTGGGATTTGGGGCAGTCCTGGCGTTCTAGTCAAATATCATCCTTAATGTCACATTCTAAGGTCAGACAGTACACATTATCTGTTGTTTCCAGCCGCCATCCATTCTGGATGCTTAGTCTTCATGCCCAATGCCCTGTGGGTTGGCCTTTTGACATCTGAAATATCATCTCTTATATCCTTAACATCATACCCTTGTGTCCTTAACCATTATAGCATCATACCCATGTAATTTTTTAAAAAGATTTTATTTATTTATTTGAGAGAGAGAGCAACAGAGAACATGAGCGGGGAGGAGAGGGAGAAGCAGGCTCCCTGTGGAGCAGAGAGCCTGATGTGGGACTTGATCCCAGGACCCTGGGATCATGACCCAAGCCGAAGGCAGACGCTTAACCCACTGAGCCCCCCAGGCACCCCTCCCCCATATAATTTTTATGATCTATGTGGTAGGTAGGGAAATGGCCACAAATTTCCTAGTTCCCCATATCGAGCCCTTTATCATGTGTCTTCTTCCATTCCGAGGTGCAGTCCATTTTCCCACTCTCTGAATCTAGGTAGTACCAATGATTTTGCTCTGGCCAATATGATATGGCGGCAGTGAATGCTGTGTCAATTCCAACACTTTTAGAGGCCTGTGTGCTTCTCCTTGTTCTATCGGGACTCCTGCCTTTGCCATGTGAACAAGTCCAGGCTAGCTTGCTGGAGAATGTGAGACTGTGTGGACGAGAGCTGAGTCAGCTCAGTTGTCCTAGCTGAGGCTCTGGACACGTGTGAGAGCCCACCCATTGCTGACAAAACTGATCTGTAGTTGGCCACAGATGCACAAAGGAACCCAGCAGAAGAACCACTAAGCAGAGCCTAAGCTGCTGGCTCTAGTGTCGAGAGCTATGTAAAAGGTTGTATTAAGCCGCAAAATTTTGAAGTGGTTTGTTATACAATAGCAACAATCGCTGACTCGTGCAATATATTATTTATTATTCATAATAAAAAATAGACTTATCTAGCAATAAAGCCAAACTTGAAAAACAACAAGATTCGTGGTGCCTGGGTGGTTCAGTCAGTTAAGCGTCGGACTCTTGGTGTCGGCTCAGGTCGTGATCTCAGGATCCTGGGATCCAGCCCTGAGCCGAGCTCTGCCCTTGGTCTGGGAGTCTGCTTGAGATTCTTTCCTTCTGCACCTCCCCCTGCTCATGCACGCTTTCTCTCTCTCTCTCTTTCAAATAAATAAATAAAATCTTAAAAAAAAAACAAAAGCAGTAAGATCCGTATCACTGGGATCTCTAAGCAGAGGCTTTGTGATTCCTATATCATGCCTGGGAAATAATGATCCTAGTAGCATTTTCAATTCCATGATTCCAAAATTCTGCATCACAATAGTTTGATTTCTCTATCATTCTAAATGCAGATAAAACATTCAAAAACATATTGTTCTTTTCTTCCCATACATGAAATGTCTGTATGTTGCCATGAAAATATCCCAAGTTAGTAAAGAACCTGTTGAGTATGGACTGAAAAAAGCCAACTGGTCGTGTGCAGACAGAGTAATAGAAGTGATAAATTCTGATGCAGAGGCATCGACTTCTAAGCCATGGTTGTGTCTTTAATATCTTCCCACTGTTACTGCTGGACCTCAGGAAATTCCTTACCCTTGAGTTTTGGTTTCACGATCAGTACGATGGGCATGATGATCCACCGTCCTGAGACTTGGTGTAAGCTAATCACATATTCCTTCTAAAGAGTGGAGAACTCAAAATAAATTATGTATACATATAAAGTACTATCACATGAAGAGAATAAATCTCTTAAGCAGAAAATCTTAGTAAATATATCACCTAAGGCATGAATATCCCCAAATAAAGGTATTGTTGAAGAAATAATCAGGTTAGAACACAAATGATCAAGCTGAATTAATCATAAGATATTAACTACTATAGACAATTGAAACTTACGTCTACACAGAAACCAAAGAGAAACAGGAATTATTAGAACTTCCGAGAGAATGATGTAAGTAAGTGGTACTAATAGGGCATCTACAATAGTTAACAGCTCGGAGCCAAGTTTCCAGACAAAGTCTTGCTTAGTCATCTATTAGATTTTAATTTTTTTTCTGAAATAAAAGGAATAACTTGTCTGTGCCACCACATTTCATGATGTATATTTGAGGATTATGTGTATTTCACATCCATAATTGTTTACATTCTCATGATTCTTTAAAGTGTTAATTGTGAAAACACACAACCCTAAAATGTACCGTCTTAACCATTTCTAAGTGTACAGTTCAGGAGTATTAAGTATACTCACATTGCATTCTGGTGGTTTCTTTTCTTTTTTTTTTAATTTTTAAAATTTTATTATGTTATGTTAGTCACCATACATCATTAGTTTTTGATGTGGTGATCCATGATCCATTGTTTTCATATAACACCCAGTGCTCCATGCAGTACATGCCCTCCTTAATACCCATCACCGGGCTAACTAATCCCCCCTCCCCTCTAAAACCCTGTTTGTTTCTCAGAGTCCATAGTCTCTCATGGTTCATCTCCCCTTCCGATTCCCCCCCTTCATTTTTCCCTTCCTTCTCCTAATATCCTCCATGCTATTCCTTCCACAAATAAGTGAAACCGTATGATAATTGACTTTCTCTGCTTGACTTATTTCACTTAGCATAATCTCCTCCAGTCCCATCCATGTTGATGTAAAAGTTGGGTATTCAACCTTTCTGATGGCTGAGTAATATTGCATTGTATATATGGACCACATCTTCTTTATCCATTCATCTGTTGAAGGGCATCTCGGCTCCTTCCACAGTTTGGCTATTGCAGACATTGCTGCTATGAACATTGGGGTGCATATGGCCCTTCTTTTCCCTACATCTGTGTCTTTGGGGTAAATACCCAGGAGTTCTGGTAGTTTCTAAAGAATTAAAGATGGATGAAATGTTACAAAGGTGGGAGTAACAGAAAAATATTTTAAAGCCCCTGCATATATGTGAGCTTAAGGCCTTGAACTGTTGAATCAAAAATGTGGCCAAACTGTGACTCTTATTTTGTAGGAGGACTGTCCCTGGGAATGTTTACACAGAGGCTGCATGACTCCTGAATTGGGTAAGATAATGATTTTTCCAGCTCAGAAATGCCTGTTCATGTGTTCCCTGATCACGTATCCCCTCCCAGGTCTATGCCCGCACACTGCAGGGCCCACTGTGTGAGGCTGGATGAGCCCGTGAGCCCTCAGAATCCTGACTGTGGTTCCCTTTTATGGCATGGTCAGACACCACTAGGGACCTGGTGAAGCTTCTCTTCATTCTGTCACCACAGACTTCGGTATCAGGCAGACTAGGTCCTGGTTCCAGACTGCCACTACTTTTCACACTTGTTTCCTCATCTGGAGATAATAATGCCACCTAGTTGGGAGGGATGTGATGAGGGCCAAAGAAAGGATTCAAGAAGAATGTTGAGGATGGACTCCCCATGAAATGTTTGCTCTGATTTTTCCATTCCTCATCACACTGTGGAGTGTCCCAGGCATAGACCTTTTCTTCATCCTTCTCCCCATCACCAATTGTTGGAAAAAATGACATGCTTGGCCTTCTTTTCGTTCAGCCTGGTCCCTTCTGGGTGAGGGAGTTCATCTAAATCTACATGCGTGGGCTAGTCAGGGCTAACTTCATGCTAGCTGTCCCAACTCATGAACTTCACAGGAGCATACGTGAAATCATGCATTTCTTCCCACCAAGACTGGTTATGTCTAATAAGTATTTTAAAATCTATTTTTATTTATGATGATGATGACTTAAGGGAAAAGAAGGTAGCGGGAAGGTAAGGGAGAAAGAAGGGAAAGACAGAAGGGAGAAGGCTGGGAAAGAGAAAGGGTGCAAGAGGGGGTAGAGAAGGTAGGCAAAGGAAAAGGGGGAAAGATGTAGATAAACAGAAACTGCCAGGAATGTTACATTGGCAGAGCTTGAAGTGAGGGGAGGGTAGAAACAAGGTGGAGCGAGGAGTTGCTGAAGAGAGAATGGTTTGTATTCTCAAACCTCATGGAGAGTGAAGTGTGGTTGGCATACAGTCAGCCCTCAGTATATGTGTGCTGAATGAGAGTGTGTAGAAGGGACCGAGGCCGTAGCTTCAGTCTAAAGTGTCACTGAGGCACACGCTCACCACCTGATCGTTCTTCGGGCTGAGGATGTTATACCCTGGTTGTCTCTTCTAATGACTTTCCTTTAAAAGGCCAATCTGCTTATAAGGAAGAAATCATTGTCCGGACTTTAGCTCAAAGTAGTAAATATCCTTACACTAGTGGTCAGGTCAATCCCAGCTTTAGATTGTATCTGGCCTGTGAAAGATGTTCCCCAACTTCACCCTAAGCCAAAGCAGTGGTCAGACTGTTGAGGTGTTAGGCATCATGGTAGGATAGCAAGGGGGATAGTTTTAGGTGGGTGGCATCAGCCCATGGCTGTCCCAGTCCTGGCAGCACACCAGCACTGATTACCCTCAGGCTCCGCTCCAGAGAGGACCTGAATAGGGCAAGCCCAGCCTTACAGCACACACCGACAGTTCTGACCATCAGGTAGCAAGGTCCACAGGTGGGGTCTAGTGGACCCAAAGTAACATTTAGCTCCCAGAACCTCGGAGAGCTTCTACCCAACCCCTAGTCTATCTGGTCAGTTCATGTGTCATGCCCATCTTGGCATCTTGGGTTTAGGTTTCTGTTCCAATTCTCTGCTGAAACTGGAGTCTATCCCTTCTTCACCGAGACCCAGAACCTCTCACGGGCTCATGCCTCTGTCTCCCCTTCTCACCTCTTTTACTAACCAATGCCACCCTAACCCAGAAGGACCACTATCATCTATAATCTCGACATCCATCTGACAACCACCATTGCTTCCTCTACATGGCTACACCCAACCATGTCCTTGTGGAATCAGCCACTTGAATGTTAAATCACCTACACAAGATTTCATTTAGCCATGGTTGGATTTGGTTATTGGTTCTGCTGTCCCTTCCTGGAGGGGCCTGATTCTTCTGTCCTGGCATGCTTCCCACAGCACTGAAGTTGGCTTTTTCTTTTCTCCCTATTTGGAAAAATCCCCTCTGTTCTGTTGTGTGAGTAATCCAAATTCAATTCAATTTCTCAGGTAAATGTCTCTATTTCTTCACCTCCTACAAGCTAACCTTCGTCTTCCAACGAAAAGGACACTAACAATATTGTGATACCTTTGCTTACAATTTATGTCTTTGGGGGATTTGTACAGTGAAGGTTGAACATCATCCACTTATACTTTGTGCTCTGTTCCTGGTGCAGTTTGGGGGCTTGCTAAATGACTATTGATGAATGAATACTAAAACAGCTTAATAATGGTTTAAAAAAACTGGGAATGGTTGCTCTAGTATCCTGGTTAATGATTAGCTACTGCTTTTGTGAGACGGTTAATTCCATCCTAAGTGTGAAGTACTAATGAGAACAAAGTAGTGATTGTTTTTCTTCAGACATTATTATTATCTGTTATTCTTTTTTAAAAAATATTTATTTATTTATTTTTATTTGAGAGAGACAGAGAGCACGGGGGGGAAGGGGCAGAGGGAGAAGGAGAAGCAGGCTCCCCATTGAGCTTGGAGTCTGACTTGGGGCTCAATCCTAAAACCCTGAGATCATGACCTGAGCCAAAATCAAGAATCAGCAGCCCAACTGACTAAGCCACCCAGGCGCCCCTATGATCTGTTATTCTTAAAATTACCTATTTTATTTTATTTTTTATTTTTAAAATTTTAATTCCATTATAGTTGACCTAAGTGTTAAATTAGTTCCAGGTATACAGTATGGTGATTCAACACTTCCATACATCCATACATCACCTGGTGCTCATCACGACAGATGTACTCCTTAATCCCCATCACCTGTTCCCCCCCTCCCCCATTCCACCCAATCCCTTCTGGTGACCAGCAGTTTGTTCTCTAGAGTTAAGGTCTGTTTCTTGATTTGTCTTTTATTTTTCTTTGTTTGTTTCTTTTGTTTATTAAATTCCACGTATGAGTGACATCATACGGTATTTGTCTTTCTCTGACTGACTTATTTCACTTAGCATTATACTCTCTAGCTCCATCCATGTTGTCACAACTGGGAAGATTTCATTCTTTTTTATGACTGAGTAATAGTCCATTGTATATACATACCACATCTTCTTTATCCGTTCATCTATCGATAGACACTTGGGCTGCTTCCATAATATGGCTATTGTAGATAATGCTGCTATAAACATAGGGGTGCATGTATCTTTTCAAATTAGCGCTTTTATAATTTTGGGGTGTATACCCAGTAGAGGAATTACTGGATCATATGATAATTCTATTTTTAATTTTTTGAGGAACTTCTGAACTGTTTTCCACTGTGGCTGCATCAGTTTCCATTCCCACCAACCATGCACGAGAGGTCCTTTTTTCTCCACATCCCCGCCAACACCTGTTGTTTCTTTCTTTCTTTTTTATTTTAGGCATTCTGACAGGTGTGAGGTGATCTCTCATTGTAGTTTTGATTTGTGTTTCCCCGATGATCAGTGATGTTGAGCATCTTTTCATGTGTCTGTTGGCCATCTGGATGTCTTCTTTGGAGAAGACAAAGTAGTAGTTTATTACTGCTTAGACAATTTATTGTTATGTAGAGAAATTATCTGCTCCACAATTATACATGGTAGCTTGCACTGGGCTCGTCATTAAATAAATCATGATCTTCTCACAGGCAGGGTGAGCAAAAGGGTGTGGATGGTTCAGAGAAAATTCAGCTCCATTGCTGAGATAATAAACCACTAATGATCAATTGTTTATATAGGGTAACATGTTATCATTATGAGAAACAAAATTTCAAAGAACAGGATTATCTAATGTTACAGTAGAGAAAAAGAATTTGTCTCTTCTAACATCAGTCCCAAATATTCTCTAGCTTTTTCTCTGACCTGTGCCAAGCTAGTATCTGAAGAAGTGGTTGGAACGAGTCCAAGTTTTAATACCGACAAAGTTTTTTATATTGTTTCTTATCGTCTGCATGGACTTTTGCCTGTATTTTATGACATTGGGGGCCTTTTTTATTTGAGGAAAGCCCCTCTTGATATCTCAGATTTAATTTTCCTGAATTCTCATTTCCTTTATTCTCATGAATGCCTGGGGTGCTCCAGATACCATCCTATTTGTGGGTTTATGTCTTGATACTTTTTATTATTATTATTGTTACATTTTTTATCCTGAGGAACATTGCTGACAGCGCCTTATTTCATTCGGCTTTTAAGTGCTGATGCTGCTACCCTCTGGGTCAGAGAGAGGTCACAGTCTGTTCTAAAACATAATCATGGGCTCCACCATATGACTGTGGGTTTAATTAGTCCACTGTACTGGTGTGGAAGCACTGAATCTTCTTGCTGAATGGAGCCTGGAGAGTACATCTGTTCTGGGCCTTTTACCTTCTGGCAGGTGGATTCCAAACTATTTAAGAGAAATGGCTGTTGAAATTGGTTTGAAATGAACGTTTTTAAGGCCTTCAGAGATTACAAGTCCACCATCTCTCTTTGTGTCTGATTTTGGGGTTTGCCATCCTGAAAATGAGTTTCTCTGTCTACGTGAAATAAATTCCATTTTAATAAAACTATTCTCTTTGGTTTAACTCTTCTTTACATGGGAAATAATTGACCAAAATTCCTGCAAGAGAATGTCTTCTATGCTTTAAGGTTATAATGAAGTCATTTTAGTTTTCCCTTCTTTTGGTTAGACAATAGGGCTTAATCCAATTATTAATAGGTAACTGATATAGTTTCTCTTAGCTTTGCTATGAGGTAGTTAGCAAAGCATTTCAGCGCTCGGACTTTCTAATAATCTCAACTGGGTAGAAATCCTGACCTTCCTGTCTGTCAGCTCTATAGAGGTTATAACCTTGGGAAAGCTACTTAACTTCTCTAGTCCTCAGTCATATGGAAATGTTACGGACTGAATGTTTGTGGCCCCGCCACCCCCTCTCCCCCATTCATACATTCAAATCCTAACCCCCAATGGGATGGTCTTAGGCGGTGGGGCCTATGGGAGGTGATTAGGTCACCAGGTGGAGCCCTGCTGGGGGTGGGATCAGTACCTTTATACAGGACACGTGAAGAGGTTGCTTCCTCTCTCTCCTTGGCTCTCCACCATGTAAAGATACCGATGAGAGGATATCCATCTGCAAACCAGGAAGTGTGCTTCACCAGGAACCGGATCCACTGGCATCTTGATCTTGGACTTTCTGGCCTCCAGAACTGTGAGAAACAAATATTTGTTGTTTAACACCTTCCTCCCCCCCCCCGCCCCCTCACCCCCAGTCCATGGTAATTTGCTATAGCAGCCTGAGCTGAGGGAAATAATTGTAGTTTCTGCCCTATTGAGTTAAGATGATTGCATGAACGTAAGATCCTCAGTTTGGTGTTGACATAGAAGATGCTCAGTGTTAGCTGTCACTGCTGCTTGATGTCCACAGTACGGCAGAGGACACTGGTATCCTGTCTTGTTTTCCCAAACTTAATAATACCCAAAGTTTGGGCGCCTGGGTGGCTCAGTTGGTTAAGCAACTGCCTTCAGCTCAGGTCATGATCCTGGAGTCCCGGGATCGAGTCCCGCATCGGGCTCCCTGCTCAGCGAGGAGCCTGCTTCTCCCTCTGGCCCTCCCCCCTCTCATGTACTCTCTCTCATTTTCGCTCTCTCAAATGAATAAATAAATCTTAAAAAAAAATAATACCCCAAGTTTTTTTTTTTCTTTCATTTTAAAAATTTTGTAGACAAACCATCTACCTTTCATGAAGAAGAGGGTCTTTGTTACTTCATGCTTTAGGAATTTGGGGAGTTGTAATGTTAGGATGATAGGATTCTTTTTTTTTTTTAAATTTAACTTCAATGAACCAACATACGGAACATCATTAGTTTCAGAGGTAGAGTTCAGTAATTCATCATTTGTGTATAACACCAGTGCTCATCACATCACGTGCCCTCCTTAATGCCCATCGCCTAATTACCCAATTCCTCCCCCCCCCACCTCCCCTCGAGCAACCCTCAGTTTGTTTCCTATAGTTAAGAGTTTCTCATGGTGGGGCGCCTGGGTGGCTCAGACGTTAAGCGTCTGCCTTCGGCTCAGGTCATGATCCCAGAGTCCCAGGACATGATCGGGTCCCACATCGGGCTCCCTGCTTGGGAAGCCTGCTTCTCCCTCTCCCACTCTCCCTGCTTGTGTTCCCTCTCTCGCTGTGTCTCTCTCTGTCAAATAAATAAAATCTTTAAAAAAAAAAAAAGAGTCTCTCATGGTTTGTCTCCCTCTTTGACGACTTCTCATTCAGTTTTCCATCCCTTCCCCTGTGATCCTCTGTGCTGTTTCTTATATTTCACATATGAGTGAAACCCTATGATAATTGTCTTTCTCTGATTGACTTATTTCTCTCAGCATAACACCCTCCAGTTCCATCCATGTCGATGCAAATCCTTTCTGATGGCTGAGTAATATTCCATTGTGTATATATACCACATCTTCTTTATCCATTCATCTGTTGGTGGACATCTCAGCTCTTTCCACAGTTTGGCTATTATGGACTTTGCGGCTATAAACATTGGGGTGCACGGGCCCCTTCAGATCATTACATTTGTATCTTTGGGGTAAAAACCCAATAGTGCAATTGCTGGGTCATAGGGTAGCTCTATTTTTAACTTCTTGAGGAACCGCCATACTGTTTTCCAGAGTGGCTACACCAGCTTGCATTCCCACCAGCAGTATAAGAGGGTTCCCCTTTCTCCACATCCTCGGCAAAATCTGTTGTTTCCTGACTTGTTAATTTTAGCCGTTCTGACTGGTGTGAGGTGGTATCTCATTGCGGTTTTGATTTGTATTTCCCTGACGCCGAGTGATATGGAACATTTTTTCATGTGTCTGTTGGACATTTGTATGTCTTCTTTGGAGAAATGTCTCTTCATGTCTTCTGCCCATTTCTTGACTGGATTATTTGTTTTTTGGGTGTTGAGTTTGATAAATTCTCTATAGGTCTTGGATACTAGCCCTTTATCTGATATGATAGGATTGTAAAGACCACTTCTTCAAGGCACTTGATGTACGTGTCATCAAACTCCCAGCAGAGGGGGAGCTCCACTATCTTCTCAGGTAGCATTTCTTAGAAGGCAGCTCAATGGGGAGGCTCTTTCCTTAGGGAAATGCCTCTTCATTTCCCTCTTAGTTAGGAAGAGACAGTGCCTGCCCCCAGTTCTCTGAGGGAGTTACACGATACAGATAAGGCCTGGGAGAAGGTAGCACACGGTCCCTGGTACTAGGTGCTGATGAATCAGATAAAAAAAATAAATGTGGGAGTTATCAGCATTTATATTTTATTCTGGTGACTAGCATAACAAATCACCTCAAAACATAGCAGCTTAACACAATCATTTTATTAGATTCATGGATCCTGTGCATCAGAAATTGGAAAAGGTATAGTAAAGAGAGCTTGTCTGCTCCACAATGATGACTAGAGCCTCAGCTGGGAAGACTTGAGGTCTTGGTGGGGGTGATTGACAGCTGGCGGCTGGAATCCTCCAGAGGCATCTTCAGTCACATGTCTGGCAGTTGATGCTGACTTAGTGTCTGCATGGGGTTCTTTTATGGCTTGTGCTCCCTCCTAGCATAGCAGCCCTGGGGACTGCTGGACTTCTTAAATTGTTGAACTTCTTACATGGCAGTGCAGGGTTCTCGTGATGGTATTCCCGTGGACCAGGTGAGGCTATGTGGCTTCTTATAGCCAGCCTGGGAAGTGAAATGGTCACTTCTGCTACCTCCTACTTGTTACAAGGGAACCATTAAGATTGGCCTAAATGCAAGGTGAAGGGATATAGACCCAACCTCTCGATGAGAAGAGTGTTGAAGAACTTGTGACATGTTTTTTCAAACTTCATATATAGTATTTACATTCTTAAGCCTAATTGAGATCATTTAAGGGAATGGGTGTAGCTAGAAGAGAGAGAAGGCTCAAAGACTGGTCCCTTGGGCATCCCATTTTTAGGAATCAGAAAGACAAGGAGGACCTGCCAAAGAAGACTGGGAAGGAGTGGCCAGTGAGGTAGGAGAAAAGAGAGCGTAGAAGCAGAGTGAAGAAAAGCTTTTAGTTAAGGTGGGGGGGGGTGATCAGTGCTGTCGAGTACTGCTAAAAGGTCAAATGAAAAGTGGACTTAAGATCAATGGCCATTGGCTTTGGTAACATGGAAGTCACTGATAACCTGGGGCAGAGCAATTTCCATGTATGATAACTGGATTCTCCAGTTCTCACTTCTTTAGCTGCCAGCCCCTGGGTCTCAGCCGTGTCACCTCCAGTGCCACCTCAGGCCTGAGAGGAACACACTGGCTTTGCAGGCTTGGGTTTATCATCACGCATGGCCGTGGCGTCTTGCCAAATGTTTCCTGCTGATGGAATTTATGAGAAGACCACCTCTCTTCTTAATGTTCAAATTTCCTAAATAGGTCAAATAGTGAACACTATCTGTATCGTAATGTTTGACCCAAAGCATATTTCTAAAAATTCCATTTATGGTAGCTTGTTTATATAGAGCTTTAATGAGAAGTTTAAGCAAGAGATTTAAAGATAGGCAAGATCCATTGATGAGCAAGTGGGAAACATTAGTCTGTGAACCTAATTAAACTTGCCCTAGATGAGTAGGGTTTGTTTGGTTGGTTTTTTAACCTTTTTGAGGGATTAAAAAAAAAAGCAAAATAAATATGAAAAGAGGGGAGTGAAAATTGCTATGTTAAAACCAGGCACTTCAAAACCCACTTAATGTTTGTTCAGAGATAAAACGTTTGTTTTATCTTTCTTTTTAAAATAGTTTGGGTAAAACCTTGCTCTCCCCTGTTTGTTTCCTCAGCCCTGCTATCACCTATGAAATCATTTCCCAGAATTAAGATTCCCCTAGCTTAAATACACAGGTGATTTCTGGTTTCCTGGTTGGACCCTTAACACATCATATTTGTTTCCCTCTTTTGCCTGGATGTCAATTTCTAAGGCCCAAATATGTGAACTAACAACTCCGTCTCCCTGCTTCCTGGTTACAACGGAATTCTGCAGACTTTCAGACCTCACTTTGTGTAGTGGTTAAAACCATGGGCTCTGGGGCTCCCTGGCTGGGTCAGGCGGTAAAGCATGTGATTCTTGATCTTGGGGTTGTAAGTTCGAGCCCCAAGTTGAGTGTAGAGATTACTTAAAAATAAAACCCAAAAAATAAAAATAAAAAAAATAAAAAAATAAAACCATGGGCCCTGGCATGAGCTGGGTGGGCCTGGTGTTGACATGCAGCTCCTCAGTCACTTGCTAGCTATGGATCTAAGTTCCTTAGGCCCCCTTTTCTTGTCTATGACATGGAGATGATAATTTTTCTATTTCCTATGCTTATGATTATTGAATAGAATAATGTGTCTAAAGGACTCAGGACAGTATTTACATACTGCCAGTGTTCTATAAAGGAAGCAATTATTAATTATAAAGTCTTCCTTTTTCATAACGTAAGCCTTTGCCCTTGGTGTTACTCATGTTGGGAGCCAGTTGTGAAGTGAGGACAAGCTGGGGTTTCAACCTCAGAGGGTGGTAAACCAAGTCGATCATTTGTGGGGTCAGGATGTGCTGGGCAGAAAGGGGATGTGATGTGGCATGGACCTTGCTTTGAGCCCTGTTCTTCATCATCGAACCTATGGTTGTTCTGGAGTAAGATGCAGCAAGGTAAGAGTGGGGTTGTTTGTTACAAATATTCGCTGATGCATCGATTCTCTTGCTCTTAGGTCAGAATCGGAGGATTAGATAGATGAATAGAGCTTGCATGGGAGACTAGGCTTAATGACTCCTGTCCTGTCCTATTCTTTTCACTCTCCTATCTTCTGGTCCCGACCCATCCTCTTCCTTTTCTGAACGGTCCGAATAATTCCTGGCACTTTCATATAAAACTTCTGATGATGATTTCAAAAAGATTATATTTGTGGTAGCATACATCTGATCTGTAGGCCCCCAAACAGAATTTCACAAAGACCTCCTCCAGGCTCCTTTCCCAGAGAACACCGTGCCACTCTTGCTTCGCAGGAACACTTTAAGTGCTGTGGGGTTGCTGGGGCTGTGCCTTTCTTTGGCTTAAGACTGGTTTCATTAACAAGCATGTTCACACTTCAACCGGAACATTTAAAATAACACCCGCACAATGTGTTTAGTGTCTAGTTAAATATTAAGTCTCTGAGCTTGAATTATTCAAGCCAAATTGATTGGGTTCAACCTTCTTCCTTCTCTTTGTGCCTTTTTTTATTAAATAAAAATAGGTCCTCCCCTTTACTCTCTAAATAATGTGGAAAAGGTTATTAAGCAACCATCAATACCCTGGACTGTGGGTGGTACCCAAGTGCTAACAGAATAGGTAGAGAGGACTGGCAGCTTGACTGTTCTGTTAAAAAACATGTATCTGTATCTCACATACTTCCATTGTTAATCAGCATTCATGGAGTCCTAACATGTTTTAGCTTCTCTCTTTTGAACTCTTCTTTATAGTTATTTTCAAGTTGGATAAGTAGGTGTCTTGGAGTCAGTTCTATGGTGGAAAAATAGAAGAAATGGCTTCTTTCTTGGCTTCCCCACCTCAAGGTCAAATGGAACTGTTAAAATGTCTTGGCTTTACTGTTAGAAACCTTGCTGTTGAAGAGCATTTGTTGACCTGAAAAGATGTTTATAGTATATTGCTAGGTGAAAAGAGTGTGGAGGAGGAGGCTATAAAACTTTCATTTTGTATAATTTTTTGTTAAAATGCGTGGAAAGAAGGTTTGAATAATAAACACCAAAATATTATTATCTGTGTTAGGATTAAACATTTCGCTTCTTTTATTACTTTTATAATTAGACAAAACACACATATAAAGACGTCATGGTTAGAAATGATTCATCTTTTGTCTAAGAGTCTCTCATGTGTCAACAGCACATGGGATATAATACCGTCCTTATTTAAGTCAGGCCAGTGTAGACTTCGAAAGCGTAGATTTCACGTGAAATTCATAGTGTTTTGTGAATCACAGCAACTTTAATTTGTTAGCTTCATTTCTTACACTTAATTTCTAGTTGCTCCTCAGCTTCCATATTATTAAGATGTAAAAAGATGCAATTGTGGGCATTAACAGAAAACAACTGGCCCACGGGCATAGGCAGGGAATATAAAATAATTGTATTTTGGAGGAAAATTATAAAGGAGATGGCAATTTTGAGAGGAAATGATAGAAACGCAGTGACCCAGTTTGGTGATACATTTCACTGTGGGGCCTTCATGAGAAATTTGTAAACAGAGCTCTCCTAAAACCAAGACTCGAAAACACCTGGAAGGCCCTAAATGCTTAAATGCGTCAGGGGCCATAGCAGCTGAAGAACTTGCCGCTGCTGCCCTGCGTCTGCGGTGCTACTGGAGCACGCGCGTGCGGGTGCGCGCGTGCGCGCACGCCGGGGCCGGGGGTTCGATGCCCGCGGAGCACGGTTCGGACTCCCCGCATCTGCTGAACCCCTGTAGGTGGTAGCACTGGCGGGGGATGAACAGGCAGCAGCTGCAGTGGTTCCGGAGGAGGAAAGCCAGCGCTGCGCGTAGGGAAACTTTCGGGACGATAGATGGGCATTGTGCCCTTGGCACGCACTCTCCCGACTGGGAAGGTAGCGCCCACGAGTGTGTCACTGCATTTGTCCTGGGAATGACACACGAAGTGGTGTAATTAGACACCAGGGTAACTGCTAGTCGGTTGAGCTCGGGCACCGCATTTGGGGGGCGGGTGGTGCGCAGGTAAGGGGTGGTGAGAGAGACACGGTCCTCCGCAGGTCTGGGGGAAGCCGGACGCCGGCAGTTCCTGGCCCCCCCCAAACCCCGAGCAAACGTGCGGGACAGGTGGTGCTCCGAGCTTGCCGGGCGAGGCCCGACTGCCATCCGCACCAGAGGCCTCCGTGGGTCCTCTCGCATCACTGCGTTCCAAGTCGCGGCGGTCGCCGCGGCGCCCACCCTCCCGCCAGTGTGCAGCCGCCCTCGCCCCGGCCCGCGTCCCGCCGGGGCCTCGGCTCCGCTCCGCGCGGCCTCGGGACCGACCCAGGCTGGGCCCGCGGACTCGGACTCGGGCGGGGGCGGGGCGGGGCGGGGCAGGGCGGGGGGCGGCGTGCGCCCGCGGCCGGGCCGCCATATTGGATCCGGGCGCGGCGGCGCGCCTCGGGCCGGCGCGCGCGGCGGGGGCTGGGGGAGCCTCGCGGAGACCAGGGCGCGAACGCGCTAGGCCGGGAAGGCGGGGGAGGGGTGGGACGGAGAGGAAGGGAGTGGTTGCGAGCCGGGCTGCCGCAGCCTCTGCTCGCCTCAGCCGCGGCACCAACCCCTCCTCCTGCGCCTCGTCGGGGAAAGATGCCCTTAGCCCCCGGGCGTGAGGAAAGGGGAGAAAGAGCCGGCCGCGTCCTCTGAATCCAGACCCCCCCCCCCCGTCAAACCCCCGCCCGCCCCGCGCCAGGGCGTCGGGAACCTCGGGGCGGCCGAGGGGGGAGAGCGGCTGTCCGCCCGGCGCGGCGCAGGCCCCCGGCCGGCGACCCCCGCCATGGGGCGGGCGCGGGCGGCCGAGTAGCCGCAGTCCCCCGGAGCCGGGGCGAGCGCCGCCGCAGCCCGCGCTCCCGGCCCGGTTGCGCCGCGCGTCAGGCCCGGGCAGACGCTGCGAGGGAGATGAGGAGTTTCGTCCGGATTCCGCGGGACAGACGACTCGCCGCGGGGCCGTGAGGAGGAGGACGCCGGGAGGAGAGAGGAAGAGCGTTCTCCGGGCGGGACCCGGGGGGGCGGCGAGCCGAGGGGCTGCTTCGGGGACCTCGCCCCCTCCCTGCCCGCCGCCGCCGCCGCCGCCGGGGCGCTCTCCCAGCGGCGGGCGGCAGCCTTTGCAGCAGCGACTTGCTTTTCCCTCCCCCATGTACCTTCTGGGGCTTTCCTCCCTTTTCCGTCTTCCTCCTTCCCGGGAAGTGAATTGCTGATGCGGATCGGACCCGATTCATTAATGATGCAGCCGGATTCGTTGCGGGATTGTGTTGCACGAGTTGAATTTTGAATGAAGGAGAAGAGTTGTATTTTGTTGTTTTCTTCTTTTTTAAAGAAGTCCTGACTCTTTGGTTCGCTGTACTTTTAATTATTATTTTATTTAAATATACGACTTAATTGTATTCTTCTTAAGATGTATAGAAGATCTATTTTATGGTAACTTTCCCTCCCAATACATGCATCTGTGCGGGATCGAAGACGCTTCGGTAAAGGGAGCTTCCTGGCGTGTTGGGGTGTCATTCAGCACCGGCCGTGCATGACAGTTGTGTGCAGGACGAGGGGTTTATTTTTAAAACCGCACCTTTTAAAATTTAGGATCAGATACTCGTAGTGCAAACCGTAATACTCATTGAAGGGAAAAGCGGCGGACCCCGAAGCAAACATGTCTGGGGAAGTGCGTTTGAGGCAGTTGGAGCAGTTCATTTTGGACGGGCCGGCTCAGACCAATGGGCAGTGCTTCAGTGTGGAGACGCTGCTGGATATACTCATCTGCCTTTATGATGAATGCAATAATTCTCCGCTGCGAAGAGAGAAGAACATTCTTGAATACTTGGAATGGGGTGAGTCTGTATTTTTCAGTAAGCTCCCTTTAGGTGGGCATTGGGATTTAATTGTTGCAAGGGAGGTATCATGAGTAGGCTGTCGACTTTGTCATTAGTGTGTAGATAGGCAGATATATGGTCCGTGTAACATATTTATAACATAGACTTAAATACATAGTGGATATGGTAGTACATTTAAATGTATATACAGTGAAGGAATAGTTACCAGTTATTCAAGATTTTTTTTAAGTTTTTGGTAGATATTTTCCCAAGTAAAACCGTGCTACTCAATTATTGCCTTGATTTAATGTGGAATTTAGGAGGAAGAACTTCTGTTTTGAGGTCAACAGTAAGAGATTTTGAATAATTCTGTGATGAGCAAAATGGATTATTGCTCACAGTTGCCTAACGAGTGGCGGAATAACACAGATTCAGTTGAAAGGTATTTATTGGTGGAAACATTCCTTCCCAGACTTTGGAAATCGCTCTTGAAATGGGAGGAGATAGTGAAATGTCTAGGTCAACAGGAACTGGAAGGTGGTGATCGCTGGGGTTTTATTTCATCTCCATATGGTACAAAGGAAACTACTAAACATGGACTTTCCAAAAATTGTCATGTTTGTAAGATAGCATGACATAATTGTTAAAAAATTTTGTGATAGTAGTTGGTGGAGAATGTTTGGGAACAGCTCCCACTTGAGGGTTAGACGGACTATACATTTAATGCAGATCTAAACCGGTTAGATTTTTGTCTCTATTTCCCTAAATAGAGATAAGATTTAGAAGACCCGCTGTAGTGCAGTAGATCAGAGATAAGCACTGACGCTCCATGTGACCTTCTAGCTTGAAGGCTTGGCTTAAGTTCTGCTTCCCACGTTACACGCGAGCACATTCCAACACCCAGTGGCTCTCTGGTGGGAGAACACGCATCACCATCCACACCTGTGTTGGTACATTAGCTTTTGAGGGGTATTAGCTAAAGAAGTGTTTTGTACCATTGGGATATTAATAATTTTAGTTTGTTGGAAAGTGTCCTAAAATGTCTTTGTTCTCAAGTAAAGCTTTATTTTCTTGAAGTAAAAGTCAAGTGGTGATTATTTCGTTCATTTATTTTTTTGATTTGAAATTTATTAAAAATTAGTTTGTCAGGTAAATAACTCATTTAAGATGGCCTATATAATAACTTTATCCAACTTGCCAGTATCAGAAGTTTTCTAGCAACTTGATGTCATGAGGTGTTTAAAAACTGTGTGTATGTGTGTGTATTTATAAGTGAACAGATGATTTTTACAAACAGACTACCAGGCTCATACTAGGAATGTAAGAATTCTAAACCATCTTCTCTCTTAAGAGTTAGACAGTTTTGATCGACTTTGGTACTGGTTTTGTATGTCTTTTATTTTTATGCGTAGAGCAAAATATTTTATAAAACGTATGTCGTTTTACATTCCATGTTTCCTAAATTCAGAGTTTTTTTGTTTGTTTGTTTATTTTGAAAATTTAAAGAAAAGGTTTACGTACTTCTAGAATTGGGTTCCATAGCGACACTCTTGTCTATGATCATGATTGTCATTTAGTAACTGTTCTTTCTCATCTACAAAATGATGAGAGAACTCTATGTACCAGTAATAAATATAATTTTTAAAATTATAAAAGAAAATTGTATCCTTAATTGCCTTTTGGTTATTAAGAGTTTACATAGTAGTTTTATGCAAGAAGGTATTTTGCTGTTTTGCCAGAATAATTTATGTATATTTTTCACCAAAGATGTTTTCTTGGATTTTGTTTCTTATATCTCTATTAAAAAACCTTGCTTATGCATATTTAGTTTTTAAATCTTTTTTTTTTTTTTAAGATTTTTTATTTATTTATTTGACAGAGACAGCGAGAGAGGGAACACAAGCAGGGGGAGTGGGAGAGGGAGAAGCAGGCCTCCCGCTGAGCAGGGAGCCCGATGCAGAGCTCGATCCCAGGACTAGATCCCAGGACTCTGGGATCATGACCTGAGCTGAAGGCAGACGCTTAACGACTGAGCCACCCAGGCGCCCCTAGTCATGCATTTTTAAGTGTGAGGTCTCAAAAATGGGAGTTATCAACCACAGAAGTTTGATAAGGACTAAGAAAAAGTTAAGAATGGAAAAGCTGTCAAAAGATGTATCTTGAGTAGTAGTATTTATTATTTTTAAGTTATTTGAGAATTTAGGTTAAGAATGCCAGTCTGTTCTCTCCATATAAGTATTGAAATAGGTCAGCTGTTATTTGTGTCTGAATTGATTACTACATTTTGGGGACACGTCCTGTGTTATTCTTATCATCTAACATTATGTAAAAAACAGATAAGTTTCCAGATAGTGAAATGACCTCAATTTAATTTCTTAAACATTACTTTTTTGGTCGGTGTTGGAAATTTACAGGGATTGTTTGTTGGGCTTAAATATGATAATTATGATTTGCGTTAAATGATACAATTTTTAGTTTGAGGGTTTTTTTTTAAATTTTTTTTAAAAGATTTTATTTATTTGACAGAGAGAGACAACAGCGAGAGAGGGAACACAAGCAGGGGGAGTGGGAGAGGGAGAAGCAGGCTTCCCCCAGAGCAGGGAGCCTGATGCGGGGCTCGATCCCAGGACCCTGGGATCATGACCTGAGCGGAAGGCAGACGCCCAACGACTGAGCCACCCAGGCGCCCCTAGTTTGAGTTTTAAAAGATCCAATGTTCCCAACAGTAGAGCAGTAGTAGTTAAATACTCTGTATTACATGCTGTATATTTGTGTTTGGCTATTTACATTAATGAACGTGTCATCTAATTATGCCTTATTTTTATGCTGATGATAGGCTACTTTAAAAAATGGAGTCAGCAAAGGTTCTGTCTGCCTTGCTTCATTTCCATCAGTTTCACTTTATTCCTAGTTATGGTCCATTTCACTTTTAAATTGGTACAGTTAAAGTTTTGTTCATCACAGTATCATGATAAGAAAACTGATATTTCACTCAGATATGCTTTTTTTGGGGGAGGGAAGGGCAGCATTCCTTGCTTGTGTTGATGGCTTGAGGGAGGAAATAAGTAGAGTTTTATTTTATTTAAAGAGTTTCATTTTTTTTTTAAAGATTTTATTTATTTATTTGAGAGAGAGAGAGAGAGAGCACAAGAGGGGGGAGCAGGAGAGGGAGAAGCAGACTCCCTGTTGAGCAGGGAGCCAGATGCGGAACTCAATCCCAGGACTCCAGGATCATGACCTGAGCCGAAGGCAGTGGCTTAACCAACTGAGCCACCCAGGCGCTCAATAAGTAGAGTTTTGGAGAGGAAGAAGGAATTAAGGCAGTGAGCAATAGAGCAAGGGGATAAGAGTGCCTGAAGGCCATAGACCACTTAAATTTAATAATATATATTTTCTAGTTATATCCAGTAAGATTTGAAAGACTTTTGTGTCCTTGTTTTTTGATTGGTGAAATGATAATGGTTTGTATGTTTGTTTATAAAATAATAGTTTTGATGTCAGTAGTATAACTAGCATAAGTTACAGTAGAGTTGTGGAAGTAAAAATAACGTTTATATTATAAACTAATTTGCTAGCACTGACTAAATGAGTGCATTATTCATTGAATTGGCTACCCTCTACTTTGAAATGGGAAATTGGAATTTTAGGGAATTCTTTACCAACTTACTTAAAGAATAGATGTAAGATAATGTTACTCAATACAAAAGAAGCAAGCAAGGCTGTCTGTATGTGGATACCTTTGTTGATGGTTTCTGATTCTTGTACTTTGTAACATTTCATTTAAAATTATCCTTAATAGTAATTTTATAGGTTATTTAGTGTATGCATACACATACCTCTAAATGATTAATAATAAACTTGTTACTAGAGCACTTCAGTGGGTACTGTGGTTTAAACTTTTCATTGGGGTAGTTTTAAAGCTTATTCACATTTTTTCAGGTGTGGGTCAGTTAAGTGAGGTGCTGATGGCTTGATTAGAAGGATCTGAATCTTTTCTAGGGCACTTTGTTCTTCACTTCTGCAGTTGCTCCTTACTAGCTTTATGTTAGTAGAATATGTCATACCAAACTATCAAAGTGTTTGTTTCATACAGATGATTAAGTGTATTTTTAAGTCCTCAGGGTTGTCATAAATGTCATTGGAAATACAGATTGGGCAGTTGTTTTCTTTATTCTACTCATTTAACATCCTAGTCTTTTCTAAGAACGACAGTGAGGAAGTAGAATTTTTTGACCTAATACAATGCTGGTACATGGTAGAAGAATGTTCAAGAAGTAGTGTGTGTTACTTTTCCATTTCTCTCTTTTGTTTCTCTCTGTTTTTAATAGAAGTATAGTCGACATACAATATTATTTTCAGGTGTGCAATACAGTGATTCAGCAATTCTGTACATAACTTGGTGCTCATCAAGATAAAAGTACTTTTAATCTCTTTTATCTGTTTCACCCATTTTCCACCCCCCATCTCCCTTGTGGCAAACACCAGTTCTGTGTTTCAGGGTCTCTTTTTTTGGTTTGTTTCTGTTTGCCTTTGTTTGTTTGTTTTGTTTCTCAAATTCCACATATGAGTGAAATCATGTGGTATTGTGTTTTTCTTTTTTAAGAAAATATCCCTCTGTGAGTGAGAATAGGGATGTTAGGATTAACAGTTTAAGAATTTTAGGAATTTATTTTTCATATGGCTATGTAGGGCATACTTTAGTATAGCAGTGTAAAAACAAATAGCATAACGTTGGCAATTTTATGAAATATTTCATAATTCCTGAGACTTGATTAATATTACAGAGTAAGCCCAGGCTATTTTAGGGTAAAGGAACTGAACTTGGTACAAATTAGTATTTTATTACACTACTCTTCAGTGGCAGTCAGAAAATTGCTTTGAAATCTTTTCTCCTTTGGCACACTTACTGACCGTATGTAGGCTACTTTAAATAAATATGTAGCCCATTGTGTTTCATCCATTAGTTTTGATAGATTTTAAAATCAATTTACTAAGTCCAACAAGCATTTAAAAAAATTAAATAGACCAGAATAAAAAATATCAAGGACATTATGTTTAGAAAGAGTATTTTCATGCAAAACTCTTGTGTCTCCCTGTATTTCTACTGCAATTTGGATCCAAAAAGTGTGAAACTCTACTGTAGATGAAGCTAAAATATGTTGTTTGACAGCAGAAAGGTTATAGACTTAGTTCCTTCCCCACCCCCCCCAAAAGCTCACATGATAAAATTAGGGACAGACTTAAGAATTTAAAGAAGAGGAGTTTAGGGCAGGGCAAGAAACTTGGAAGGAGGCGGGAATGGGAGAAAGGACAACTGATAAAAATGAGCATGAATATAGTGTTTTTCTGGGTTGCCTCTTAAGTCTGTACTGTGAATGGGTATGTTTAATTTACAAGAACTTAGTGAACAGAAATTGACTTCATTCCTTTGTATTGTCTTTGAGTCTCTGATGGTTCATTTCCTTTTCCTTTGACATTTTTCCTTTTCTGACTTTGGGCTCTTGGATGTTGGCTCATTGATTGTCAGAGTTGGAAGTTTGTTGAACACGAGGAATGATCATATGACCTGTAGACATTGGTATTAGTTTTTTGGTTATATTTTCCCGTTACTCCAGATGAACTCTAGAGTAGATGCAAGTGAGAAGATTTGCTAGTTCCATGGATTTTCTGATCCCTTGTTACTCATGAAACTACCAGTGGGAGTGACTTCCAAGTTTTTGGAAGCTATGGCCAAGAACTACTCAGCTATTTTCACTCTATGTTAATGAGTCAAGAAATTCTTTACATAATGATTTTTGTTTTTGAATGACCCACACTGTAAGTATAGGTCATCCCAGATATAGGAATGGCTATTTTTTGTTATCACTGCATACAAAACTCCTTTGTAGATCAAGGGGATTTCTTTCTCTTCCCCACTGATGCCCATCAGAGCATCAGGGTCGCTCTTCCCAGCCAGTTGCTCTGTACTTTTTTTCTAGTGTCCACTTCCTTTTTCCAGCTAGTACATGGGGAATGGCTAGCCCTGTGTTGGCTAACCCCACTTCTAGTGCTTCTTTATGTGCTGCTTTGGGAAAGCAGCACTTTAGCTCTTGTGGTAACAGAGGTATAAAGACCTGGCTCCCCACTCTCCCATCTTGCTGTTTGCCCCTTAATTCTTTTCTCCTATGAACTGTTTGCTTCTGTTTTGGAATTAGGGCTTCTTCACTCTAGCCCCATCCCTAGTTTCAAAATGTGTTCGGGAAATCCAGGGGATAATAATAGGTGCTTTGTGGCAAGGGAGGGGAAGGAGATGTTTATGCGGCTAAATAAATTTGGGGAAACTATTTTAAACAAAATTAAACATCAGAAATACTGCCAGTTATCCTAGAATTTATACAGTTGGTATGATTATAGAACCATCTTTTTATTTTTTATTTATTTATTTATTTTTATTTGTGAGAGAGAGAATGAGAGACAGAGAGCATGAGAGGGAGGAGGGTCAGAGGGAGAAGCAGACTCCCTGCCGAGCAGGGAGCCCGATGCGGGACTTGATCCAGGGACTCCAGGATCATGACCTGAGCCGAAGGCAGCCGCTTAACCAACTGAGCCACCCAGGCGCCCTAGAACCATCTTTTTAAAGAATATCTGGAATGTATGGCAACTTGTGTTCCATGGAACACCCTTTGGGAAATGCACTTTTAGTATGAGGTCATGGTGTTCCTTGTATGAGGATTAGAAAGAGATAATTTTGGGAAACTTAGGGGTACTGTGTGGTTTGAGAGAGAATCCAAATATGAATAAGTTGTCTTTTACTTAGTGGTTGTGGACTTTCGTCTATTGTGTGATAGTCATGTGAACTGAGAGATAAGCTTGATCATGGTGGTCTAGCACAAGAGTGATGGTGATGAGCAGTTACATCTAGAAAAAGCACCTTATAAAGTAGAGTGAAATTAGGTATAAAATAATGAACCAGTGCTATCAGCTCCCTACTGAGAAGACTATTTATGACCTTTTCTTGCTCTAATTAAACTTGCTTTTCAAGTATAGGCATTCACAATAAATACAGAAATTCCCACTTTATCTTTTGTAGCCTTGTTACTATAATTGTTAACATGTTGCAAAAGTATCTGGAACAGTTTTATTCATTACTTTGTGATATTTAAGAAGAAAAGATCAAGGACTTGGGCAATTTTAGAATTCATTATAGCATTAAGTATTGTTTTTTCTAAGGTGACAGTGTTTTAATTAAGCAATTGATTTCAGACTTTAGACTTTGGACTAGCGTGGAAATTCCCTATTACCTATAACATTATATGTATGAAGCTATGGGTTTCAAGTGCCAGCACCTATTTATATGTGGTGTAAAGAAACCAGAAAATACAATCTTTTTATTAAAGAGAAAAACATACATACAGGCATACCTTGGAGATACTGAGGATTTGATTCCAGACCATTGCAATAAAGCGAATATCATAATAAACTAATTTAAATGATTTTTTTGGTTTCCCAGTGCATTATAAAGGTTATATTTACACTATACTGTGGTCTACTAAGTGTGCGATAGCATTATGTCTAAAAACAGGACATACCTTAATTAAAAAATATTTTATTGTTTAAATATGGTAGCCATCATCTGAGTTTTCAGCGAGTTGCAATCTTTTTGCTGCTGGAGGGTCTTGCCTCTGTGTTGGTTGGTGGCTGCTGACTGGTCAGGGTGGTGGATGCTGAAGGTTGGGGTGGCTGTGGCAGTTTCTAAGTTTGCCTCATCAATGGACACTTCCTTTCATGAAGGATTTCTCTGTAGCATGCAATGCTGTTTGATAGCATTGGACCCATGGGAGAACTTCTTTCAGAATTGGAGTCTCAAACCCTACTGCTGCTTTATCAACTCAATTTATGGGATATTCTAAATCCTTCGTTGTCATTTCAACAGTCTTCACAGCATCTTCAGCAGAACTACATTCCATCTCAAGAAACCACTTTCTTTGCTCATCCATGAGAAGCAACTTCATCTGTTCAGGTTTTATCATGAGATTGCAGTAGTTCAGCCCCATCTTCAGGCTCCACTCCTGATTCTAGTTCTCCTGCTCTTTCCTTCCCATCTGCAGTGACTTCTTCCCCTGAAGTCTTGAACCCCTCAGAGTCATCCCTGAGGGTTGCAGTCAACTTCCTCCAAACCCCTGTGAATGTTGATATATTGACCTCTTCCCATGAATCACAAATGTTCCTAATGGCATCTAGAGTAGATGAAATAGAAAGGTGAATCCTTTCCAGAAGGTTTTTGATTTACTTTGCCCAGATCCATCAGAGGAATCACACTCTGTGGCAGCTATAGCCCAATGAAATATATTTCTTGAAAGTCAAAATTACTTCGTGATCCATGGGCTTAGAATGGATGTTGTGTTAGTGGTCATGAAAACAAACTAATCTCGTTGTCCATCTCCACCAGAGATCTTGGGTGCCCAGGTGCATTGTCAGTGAGCAGTAATGTTTTGAAAGGAATCTTCTTTCTGAGCAGTAGGTCCCAACAGTGGGCTTGAAATCTTCAGTAAATCGTATTGTAAATAGATGTGCTGTCATCCAGGCTTTGTTGCTCTGGTCACAGAGCACAGGCAGAGTAGATTTAGCATCATTCGTAAGGGTCTTAGGATTTCTGGAATGGCAACAGAGTGCTGGCTTCACCTTAAAATCACCAGCTGCACGAGCCCCTAACAGGAGAGTCAGCCTGTCCTTTGAAGCTTTGAAGCCAGGCATTGACTTCTCCTCTTTGGCTGTGAAAGTTCTAGATGGCATCTTTGTCCAGAATAAGGCTGTTTCATCTACACTGAAATCTGATGTGGCCACCTTCATGAATTCTCTTAGCTGGATCTTCTGGAGAACTTGCTGCAGCTTCTCCATCAGCACTTGCTGCTTCACCTTGCACTTCTATAGAGATGACTTCTTTCCTGAAACTTCATGAACCAACCCCTGCCAGCTTCAGACTTTTCTTCTGCAGCTCCTTCACCTCTCTGAGCCTTCCCAGAGTTGAAGACAGTCAGGGCCTTGCTGTGGGTTAGGCTTTGGGTTAAGGGAATGTCGTGGCTGTTTGATCTTCTCTCTAGACCACCGAAACGTTCTCCAAATGAGCAGTAAGGCTGTTTTGCTTTCTCATCATTCGTGTGTTCACTGGAGTAGCACATATAATTTACTTAAAGAACTTTTTCTTTGCGTTTTTAAGTTGGCTGTTTAGTATAAGAGGCCTGGCTTTTGGCCTATCTTGGCTTTCAACATGACTTCTTCAGCCAGCTTAATCATTTCTGGTTATGATTTAAAGTGAGAAACAGGCGGCTTTTCCTTTCAGTTGAATAATTAGAGGCCATTGTAGGGTTATTCACTGGCCTAATTTCAGTATTGTTGCATCTCAAGGAATAGGGAGGCCTGGGAGAGGGACAGAGCCTGGGCAATGGCCTGTTGGTGGAGCAGTCAGAACACGCACAATATTTATCAGTTAAGTTCATCTTCTACAGGCCTGGTTCATGGTGCTCCTAAACAGTTACAACAGTAACTTCACAGATTACCTAAGTCACTGGATCACCATGACAGATATTATAATAATGAAAAGTTTGAAATATTGCAAGAATTACCACAATGTGACACAGAGACACAAAGCAAATGTTTTTGGAACAATGGTGCTGATAGACTTGCTTGACATAATGTTGCCATATACCTTCAATTTGAAAAAAAAAAAAAAATCTACAAAGCACAGTAAAGTAACATATCTGATGGTCAGTAGTAACCTAACACTATGTCACAGGGCCTATGACATTCACCGCACGTCACCTCATCTCGTAGGCATTTTATCATCTCATGTGGTCACAAGAAGGCTGAGTGCAGTACAATGTGATATTTTGAGAGACCACATTCACATTCATATAACTTTAATTACAGCATATTTTTATAATGGTTATATTTAATAGTTATTGTTAATCTCTTACTATGCCTCATTAAACTTTTTCATAGAGATATATGTATAGGAAAAAATGTAGTATATGTAGGGTTCAGTACTCTCTGCAGTGTCCACTGGGAGGTCCTGGGACATATACACCATGAATAAGGGGGGACAACTGTAATTGGGGCTGTTTCAGCCCTATGTGAGCAACTCTTTGATTACCATAAACTCTGGATATGAGGGGTAGCAGATAATAAGACTAGAGGATAATTCAATTTGATTATTTAAAAACAAATTGCTTATAGGGGGACAAATTAATTAGCTTTTCTTCTCTCCCCTCTGATACACATTGATTTTTCCCTTCTTCCGCATCAGCACTGTTCTTCTCTCTCCCAATGTAATTATGCCTGGAAGTACTACTTGTGTGGATGAAAACAGTCTTTTTTTTTTTTTTAAGATTTTATTTATTTATTCATGAGAGACAGACAGAAACAGAGGGAGAAGCAGGCTCCCAAGGAGCAGGAAGCCCGATGCGGGACTCGATCCCAGGACCCTGGGATCATGACCTGAGCTGAAGGCAGACGCTTAACCATCTGAGCCACCCAGGCGCCCTGAAAACAGTCTTTTAAGAATACATGTGAATTAGTTATGTCATGTGCAGTCATTTAACTTTCGGTTTTATTTCAAATTGCTTAAACATCACTGTAGGTTTAATCAGTGAAAAAAAAAAACCCCACCTATTCTGTTTGCTCTATTCATAGTGATAAAGCTTAACTAAATTTACTTAGAATTTCCATGGTGAAGATCTACAAGTGGAATACTTCAACCTGAAATATTCCTTTCTAAACAAATATACTGGTAAAGAGCAAGGGCTTTGGATTCAGACTGACTCCTTTGATTACTGGCTGGATGATTTAAGCAAGTTACTGAGCCTAAGTCTGTTTTATCATCTGTGAAAAAATGGACATAATAGTAATAGCTTATTTTGCAGAAGGTCGAAAGTTGGTTTAGGTTTATTCCTTTTCTGGTGATTTATATTTTCTTTTTTTTTTTTTTTCTGGTTTTTTCTTTTTCCTTTTTTTTTTTAAAGTTTTTATTTATTTGACAGAGAGAGACACAGCGAGAGAGGGAACACAAGCAGGGGAGGGGGAGAGGGAGAAGCAGACTCCCTGCAGAGCAGGGAGCCTGATGCGGGGCTCGATCCCAGGACCCTGAGATCATGACCTGAGCCAAAGGCAAATGCTTAACGACTGAGCCACCCAGGCGCCCCTTTCTTTTTCCTTTTTTAAAAAATTTTATTGGGTGCCTGGGTGGCTCAGTTGGTTAAGCGACTGCCTTCGGCTCAGGTCATGATCCTGGAGTCCCGGGATTGAGTCCTGCATCGGGCTCCCTGCTCGGCAGGGAACCTGCTTCTCCCTCTGACCCTCCCCACTCTCATGTGCTCTCTCTCTCTCGTTCTCTCTGTCTCAAATAAATAAATTTTAAAAAAAATTTTATTTATTCATTTGAAAGCGAGCAAGAGCATGAGTGGGGGCAGGGCAGAGTGAGAGGGAGAAGCAGACTCCCCCCACCCCCCCGAGCAGGGAGCTGGATGTGGGGCTCGACCCCAGGACCCTGAGATCAGGACCTAAGCTGAAGACACACGCTTAACCGACTGAGCCACCCAGGCACCCCTTTTTTCTGGCTTTCTAAGTTTTTATCTAACATGATAAAGGAAGAACTAAAATACCTTTTTTTTGGTAAAGTTTATATTGGAATGTATAGCTGTATTAATACTAGGATGTATTTCATCAATAACAAATATTCATCTCTTACTGATAATTTATTTAAATTATATTGGCATTGGAGATGACTTTCCTTTTGTGACTATGCAAACAGCATCTTGCTCCTTCTTTTAGGACAAGATATTTTGCATTGAACATCTTGTTATTAACTGAACTATTTTTCAGCTGATAATCAAGCCAATGCCCATTCTTTGCATCACCAACAGCAAATATTATTACATGGCTAGTTATGTTTTATTTTTATATTATATAGCTCCAATCTGCAAGCGAGTGGTAGAGTTCTAGACCTCAACTCAGAAGATGAAAATAATCATGAAAGGCCGTTGATGTGTTGTTCACTTAGGACTTTTTGTGGACTAAACGTTATGCAGCACCCTAAGTACATGTTGTGGTCTAGCAGTAAGTATGAAGAAAATGAACAGTGTACACTAGTGTTTTCTAAACTATATTTCAAGGGATATAAATGAATATTCTGAAGATTAAGAGTTCAGTGAATATGTAAGATTGGGAAATAGTTTTATTGCATCTTTGGCTATTACAAAACTCATTGTCAGAGTAAAAGTTTTTTAAAAGTTGTGCTGTACAGAAACCTCTTTAACTTTGTTTTACCTAGAGAGTTTGGGAAATGCCCATCTACGCTAAGAGTCCTTAGGTAGCATCAGAGCCTTCGAACTGGTCACGTGACAGAAGGTTATTACCAAAATCTTCTATCACATAGTGTTTTTTTTAAGTATTCTTTTTTTAAAATTTTTTTAAAGATTTTTTTTATTTATTTGAGAGAGAGAATGAGAGACAGCACGAGAGGGAAGAGGGTCAGAGGGAGAAGCAGACCCCCCGCTGAGCAGGGAGCCTGATGTGGGACTCGATCCCAGGACTCCAGGATCATGACCTGAGCCGAAGGCAGTCGCTTAACCAACTGAGCCACCCAGGCACCCTTCTATCACATAGTGTTTTGAATATCGTCACAATTTACATCAGACTCCAAAGGTGGAGGATTGAATAACTTGCCTTTATCCTTTCTCTGCTTAACATTTTTTAGCCCTGCCCTTTGCAGCACCTAGAAGCTATAGTCTTTATTAGGTGGGCGTGGAGTTCTGCACTGGGTGGATGGATGCATGTTTACAGTAAGAGTTGATACATGCCTTTGAGTTTATATGTGCAGTTCCTGGTTTGCAGTTGCTCCTGCTTAACCTAGTCATTTCTGTTTTCAGTAGATCTTGATCATTTTTTAGTCAAGCTACCTCTAACCATTGCATTTGTCCAGAATTTAAGAGATTGTCATGGCTGTTGGGAAATAGGACAAAGCTAATCAGACTTTGAGGGTTTGGTGAAAGCAGCACAGTTGCTCTGCTGCAGCCAGAATCCCATCCTTAAATATCTGGTTTCCTGGGCGTGGCTAATGCCCCACATTGCTTTATTAACAGCAGTCAAGCATTTACATCTGTCCTAAGATTTAAAAATATTTGTTTAAAAAGATTAGGAAAGGCTTGTAGTGGCTAAAGCCCCACTTTAAGATTGTATTGCTAGCTAAGTATGGCCTTGCCCTGACCAAAAATTATAACTAAGAAGCATTTAAAAACAGACTGAAAGCTCAGGTATTGAGACATATTGGGATGATATCATAAAGCTTCTCCATGCTCCATACTTTTGAAGATTTTCCTAGAGTTTATGGTTAAAACCACAGTAGTATTTGCAAGTCTAGTGTGATTTCTATTTCTGCCTTTTTGCTGCATGCCTTTGTAATGTGTCACCCCATTTCTGACTGATGCATGCTAAGTTAACAGTTTTCTCCAGGAGTCGTTGCTGTATTACATTGCATGAGGTTATGATTAAGTATGATCATTTTTGTTTCTTTAGCCTGTGTTCCTGTGGTAATCTCAATTAAGTATGGGTTATCCTGATTTTATTCAACCTCTGTGTGTATCTGGCTCAGTTGACTTACCTGTATTAAACATATCTAAATGGATCCCATTCCTGGATCTTCTTGACCTATTAATCATGCTTTTGTTTCTCCATTAAATGCTAAGTAATCTGTAACATCATTAGTACTAGAACATGTGTCCCTAACCTGAAAATATTGTGAATCCTACCCAGGGCTTTTGTTTATTTTTTATTTTATTATTTTTTAAGATTTTATTTATTTGAGAGCGAGAGAGTGAGCGAGAGAGAGCACGAGCAGGGGGAGGAGCAAAGGGAGAAGAAGCAGCAGACTCCCCCAGCTGAGTAGGGAGTCCGATGTGGGGCTCCATCCCAGGACTCCGGGATCATGACCTGAGCTAAAGGCAGACGCTTAACTGACTGAGCCACCCAGGCGTCCCAAATAGATGGGTTTTTAGAAAACACAACATGATCCTTTGATCATGTCAACATCCTGGTTAATATCCTACAATGACTACTAATAGTTTTTGGAATGACATTTAAATTCCTTAGCATGGCATGCAGAATTTTTAATGATACAGTCTTTGTCCATTTTCCTAATCTTTTTCATCACTTACAAAATAACACAAATTTGAAACAGTGTCAAACTTATGGAAAAATTGCAAGTGCAGTACAGTGTCTTTCCTTTTGAACCATTTGAGAGTAAATTGCCTATTGATTTCCTATCATCCCCAAGTATGTTTGTGTGTATTTTCTCTATTTTTTTTTTGCATGACCATGATGCAAGTATTAAAATCAAGAAATTGACATTGATGTGTTACTATCATCTAATCTTTAGACCCTCAAGTTTTGTCAGTTGTGCTGATAATATCTTTATAGAAAAAGTTCAGAATCACATGTTGCATTTGGATGTTCTGCCTTTTAGTATTCTTTCAGTCTGGACTAGGTCTTCAGATTTTCCTAAACTTTCATGACTGAGACTTTTGAAGATTATTGGCCAGTTATTTTGCAGCAGCTGTAGTAATGCTAAATTTGGGTTTGTTTCCTCATGATGATACATCTTTGGCAGAATATCCCAGAAGTGATCCCATGCAGCCCTTTTATGTGGACGTTCTTTTCATCTAGTTCAGCTTTTAGCACCCTCCTTTGGTCCACCATGGTTTCTGTCCCCACCCGTGCCTACTTTGATTTTCCCCACCTACTGGCATGCGCATGCATGTGTGTGTGTAATTTTCTTTTCATTTATTTCTCATTTTCACCTTTAAAAATTTATTTTTTGGGGGGCACCTGGGTGGCTCAGATGGTTAAGCGTCTGCCTTCGGCTTAGGTCATGATCCCAGAGTCCTGGGATCGAGTCCCGCATCAGGCTCTCTCCTTGGCGGGGAGCCTGCTTCTCCCTCTTCCGCTCCCCTGCTCATGCTTTCTCTCTCTGTCAAATAAATTTTGTCAGAGAGAGAGAGCGAGCGAGAGCGAGAGCACAAGCAGGGGGAGGGGCAGAGGCAGAAGCAGACTCCCCTGCTGAGCAAGGAGCCTGATATGGGATTTGATCCAAGAACCCTGGGATCATGACCTGAGCTGAAGGCACTTAACCCATGCCACCCAGGTGTCTCCCCCTTTAAAAAATTTAAAAAATTATTTGCAGAATTCATATATAGTGAAATTTACTCTTTTTGGTGTACATTCTGTGGGTTTGACAAATGTAGACCTCAAGATGCGGAGTAGTTCCATCACACTCCCCCCATTCTCTCATGTTGCCCTTTTATACCATGCTCATCTTTTGCTCCAGCTGAAATGAAGTGTTGTCTCTTCTGATTAAGGCACATCTTTGACTATTCCATAACTTTTCTCTCATTGGTTAATTTGTTTGGAAACTCGTCTTCTATCTTCTATATCACCCCCCCCATCCTAGTATACATGACACATAGTAGGCATTTGGCAATGTTGGTTGAATGAATTAATGCCATTATACTTGCTATAGACAAGGCTGAAAGCAATAGATTTGATCTTAAAGCATTGCATGCAAATCATATTTTTGTATGTCAGGGACTTCTTTTCTCATTGATTTACGTTGTTTTATTTCAAAAGTGATTTCTTATAAGTTGTGGTTTATAATTCCCTCCCTTAGCAGTTGACAATCTTAAACAAGTATTTCATGGGGTGAAGGTAAAGAGAAGAGGGTGCTACTGTTTAAAGGAATAAGATAAAATCAAGTTTTTAACTTTTCAAGTTAAAATTTTCTTACGTTAAGTATGTGTTTAGTTTAATCTTACCTGCAAAGTTAAAGTCTGGCGATTGTGAGTTGAACACAAATATAATTTCATTCCCTTCTATAGTCTCCTAAAACTATAGTAAAGAAATTTTTTTAAAAAGTCATAAACCTTCACACATGAGAAAAACAGGAAGGGTACTCTAGCAGTGAAATTACAGAAGCTGAAAAGTGGGCAGAGGAGTGATGACTGACTTAGAAGATCTGAGAAAATTGAATCCTCAGTAAAAGTGAAAGCTGAGGACTTACCCAGTTTACTCGGCAGAATCCTCAAAAGTCTTAGAAATTGTTATCTTCAGGAACCTCTGAAAGTTGAAGAGTGGGTGGAACTAAAATATGAAGGAATGACTGAAACTTTTATAGCCAGTAGGAACTCTCATGCCCTTCCCTACTCTGTGCCCAAAGATTGGGTGGTTATTCTCAGTAAAATAGAGGTTCTGGGTTGAGTGATAATAGATGTAGTTTAGGGTGGGCATTTCATGCTGAAAATAAGATTAAATATTTATTTACTTCTACTTGGCTCCCAGAACAGGCGTTCATCACAAAAACAGATTAGAAGGGGTGCCTGGGTGGCTCAGTAGGTTAAGTGTCCGACTCTTGATTTCAGCTCAGTTCTTGATCTCAGGGTCTTGAGTTCAAGCCCTGCGTTGGGCTCCATGCTGGGTGTGGAACTGACTGAAAAACAACAAAAGACAGATTAGAAAAGTCTTCCCAGACATCAGGGATCCTTCAGTAGAGGGCTGAGGCAGTCACACTAAAGTGAAGGTCATTGTTCAGTGGGCTTCACCCAGGGGTTCAGAGCTTCAGATCATCTTTTCATTTTCTCATACTTAATATGGGATGAATAGAAAGACATGAATAGGAAGCCAAAGACTGCCAGATATCCAAGGAAAGCCTCTACTGCATAAGGCATAGCTCCAAACAAGCAAACAGACAAAAAAAAAACAAAACAAAAACAAAACCTTACGTGAAACAGACTCTGTAGGGAAAGCATAACTTCAAAAAGAAAACTATTCCTATTCTCAGAGATAAGAGAGAATACTGAAATAAATCAGGATGTCATAAAGGGGAAAAGAAGAGAATGAAAAAAGTTCTTTGACATTAAAAATATGATAGCTAAAATTAAAACCTCAGCACAAGAGTTGGAAAGTAAAGCAGTAAAAGTTTCTCAGAAAATAGAGCAAAAACTACAAAGAGAAAAGAGGAGAAAACATTATAGGCCAATTTAGGAGTTCTGAATAATCTGAATTATAGGAATTTCAAAAGGGAGAGCAGAGGGGAGGAATTTATCAATGAAATAATTCAAGAAAATGTTCTAGAACTGAAGGTTATGAGTTTCTCTATAGAGGGGCCCCACCCAGCACAATGGATGGAAATAAATTCACATCAAGATTCACAGTCAGTACACTTTGGAATTTTCAGAACTTGGGACAAACACCAGACTCAGAAAGTTTCCAAAGAGAAAACAAAGGGTCAGCAATCAGAAAGGCTTTGGACTTCTCAGCAGCAAAGACTGGAAGCTAAAAGGCAATGTTTAATGTTTGAAAAAAATGATTTCCAGACTGGAATTCCGTACCCAAATTTAAGTGTGAGAAGTGTGAGAATGGGATAAGGACATATTTAGACATGCAAGTTTTAAAAAATTTACTTTCTGCAGTCGATAGGCTCCCAGTAGGGTAAGCAGCCCACCCATCTAGGCTTACCTGGGACGGAGGAATTGCTCCATACTTGGGACTTGTGCGAAAGCCATCAGTCTGTCCTAGGCAGACTGATGAGGTGGTCGCCCTAGCTCGAACGTAACAGGAGAATAAACTAAGATGAGGAAGTGTAGGATACAGGAAGCAGGAGGTCCAATACAGGGGAGAGAAAAAGGGATTTCCTAGGATGATGGAGAAGGGAGAATACAGAATGGCAGCTTTGCACCCAACACCGAGGTCAGTCAATCCAGACAGGAGAGACTTCCACACTGATGTGAATGGACATCTTGAGAGGACATTTGGAAGCCTGGAGAGTCTGGGGTTGCTTAGAAAATGAAGCAAATGAGAAAGCAATTATTAAGAAAATAAAAAAATTGTATAGGAAAGAAAAGTAATAATTTACATGGTTATAGTAATGAAAGCACTGAATATTGATCCAATCAAAATTATGCTATGTATGGGAAGGGAAAGTTTAGTGAGGGTGGTAGTGCTTATTGGGGCCTGATATTTTTCTTTTTCTTTTTTTAAAAAACTTATTTGAGTTGAGAGAGTATGTGCACCAGTGCGTACGTGCAGGGAAAGGGGCACAGGGGGAAGGTGAGGGAGAGAATATCAAGCAGACTCTGTGCTGAGTGTGGAGCAATGTTAGGGCTCAATCCCAGGATTCTGAGATCAATACCTGAGCCAAACCAAGAGTCCAGGGCTTAACTGATTGAGCCACCCAGGTGCCCCTGATGTTTTTTCTTAAAGTGACAGTCGGATCTGTGTTTCATGAATAATAAAATGGGCAACTTAAAAAATAGCTTTAGTTTTTGCAGAGTTAAAAAGTCCCAATTCCTTTACTCTTTCCTCATGATCTTATTTTCAAACTTTCTTTTTTTTTTTTTAAAGATTTTTTATTTATTTATCTGAGAGAGAGAATGGGAGACAAGAGAGCATGAGAGGGGGAGGATCAGAGGGAGAAGCAGACTCCCCGCTGAGCAGGGAGTCCGATGCGGGACTCGATCCCAGGACTCCAGGATCATGACCTGAGCTGAAGGCAGTTGCTTAACCAACTGAGCCACCCAGGCGCCCCCAAACTTTTTTTCTAAGTCCTGTAACTGAGGAGCTCAAAACCGGATACAGTAAATAGGGATTTAGAATTCATCAGGATATTCTTTGAGCAGATCAGTCTTTTTTCTTCTTTAGTGATAATTCTCATAGATGGCAATTTGTAAATAGTCTTTGTCTATCTGGGGAGTGTGGTTTATTCCTGAAAGAGCTACATAGGATAAATTCTATGTATTTACATTAATGATGAACAGATCCTTCAAAGGTTACCCAAGCACACACATAGTACTCATTGTTTGTGGAATTGGACACAGACCAGAAGAACTCTAACTCTAATAGCAGTAAAGACAAAATAAATCACACAAGTAATATAAATGGTGGATATAATGATCACTTCTGTCAACTAGTAAGCTACCAGGTATCGTGAGAGGGGCCATCAGAACTCTTGTCAGATACACAGCTGTAGGGCTGCTCTGTTTTAGCAGCGCTCAGCTGCTCTTGAGTCTTCTTAAATCCAGGTTGCTCCTTGTAAATGCAAAAAAAAAAAAAAGCCTCACCTTAAATGAGAGTCTTCTTGTAATGAATTTCACCTGTTCACAGAGAAAATATTTTTGAAATCTAAATAATTGAGCTATCCTTTTCATTTCTGTTTTAGGGCCGAGTTAAGAGAAGTTTGTTTCAGTGAGTTGCTGAGACATAGGCCTAACTGGGAAACTGGTCAGATTTCTGACTGGTCCTGAGTCAGGTTTTTAGAGGATGACTTCATTTTTAATGTGAACATTAGGATGTGTGTTGAAAAGCACACCCCTAAACAAATTATTATTAAATTATTACTATGGTCTGAATGTTAGCGTCGCTCTCAAATTTGTATGGTATAATCCTAACCCCCAAAGATGATGATGGTCTTACAAAGTGGGACCTCTGGGAGATGCTTAGGGCATGAGGGTGGTACCCTCAGGAATGGGACTAGAACCTTTATGAAAGAGGGCCCAGAGAGTTTTCAAGCCCTGCCACCATGTGAGGACACAGTGAAATGGTGCTAGCTAGCCAGCATGAAGAGGGCCTTCACTGGAATGCACCGTGCCGGCGCCTTGATGGTGGACTTCCACCTTTGCAGAACTGTAAGAAATACATTTCCGTTGTGTATGAGCCATCCAATTTGTGGTAGTTCAGTATAGCAGCCCAAAGGACCGAAACAATAACATAATACTTTGTTTCCTTGCATTAGATATTCTTCTGATTCGTTTGTTGACTACTTCTGTTGTTCAAGGTCATTTTGATTGTTTTCCAGTTTGTTGGTCACTTATTTTGTTGGTGATTGTATATTTAAAAAGTTCTGAGGAAAATAAATAAAAAGTTCTGGGGGCACCTGGCTGGCTCAGGCAGTAGAGCATGTGACTCTTGATCTTGGGGTTGTGAGTTTGAGCCCCACGTTCACATTGGGTGTAGAAATTACTTTAAAAAATCTGAAGCGGTGCCTGGGTGGCTGAGTTGGTTAAGTGTCCGATTCTTGATTTCAGCTCAAGTCATGATCTCAGGGTCGTGGAGCCTGCTTGAGATTTTCTCTCTCCCCCTTTGTCCCCCTGCCCCCACTTGCATTTTCTCTCTCTCTCTAAATAAATAAATAAATAAAATCTTAAAAAAATAATAAAAAAGTTCTGTATTTACTCTCACATTTTAGCTAAAAAGGAAAAAGAAAACATTAAAAATAGTAAAGCCATACATAAGATATTTATATCTTAAAGTGGTGATCATTTTTTAGTTTCTAGATTTAATGCCTTAAAATGAAAAGAATTTAAAGTAGATACTAAGCAGAGTGCTTAGATCGAAACATCCATAGTTTAAAATAGTTATTTGGGGTCACGATAAAGTATTTATGGTAGTCTTGCATATTTTGTTTTCAGTTAGATATGTCCCTGAAAAATACAACTTCAACCATCCCATTTAAAGAGACAAAGAAGTAAAAGGAAATGATGTAATATAACTAGTATTTGCGAATGATAAAGGAATTTTCACCCCAGCCGTGGTGATACTTCCTTTGCAGCAGTGTCTAACTTATGTTTCAATTCTAGAATATACGAAGATAACTTTTGTAAGAGTGTAGTTTTACAGTAGGAACTATTTGGATTTTAAACAGCTTTAATTGTTAAATGTTTATTAATGCTAAGATTTTTCAGGTAAAGCAGTTTTAGCTTTTTTTCCCCCTGAAATTGTCTGCGTGTGGCTCAGATTGTATTTGAGTCCAAATTCCTTGTTTTGAAAATCCAGAAAGCTTTATGGAGAAATACCGAGGAAATGTTTAGTTCAGTTTACTGACCTTTCACAGAAGGACTCTGACTTTATTTAACTGCTTCAGGTGATTTATATTTCTTCTTCTTTAACGTTGTTCATTTCTGAAGGTCCCCAGCCTCTGAAATGTGAAGAGTTGTACATGAATTGTGTATGATATCCTAGCAGATTGGATATGGAGTTTTGTTTTGTTTTGTTTTTTTAAAGATTTTATTTATTCATCTGAGACACAGAGAGAGAGCATGAGCTGGGAGAGAGGGAGAGGGAGAGGCAGGCTTCCCGCTGAGCCAGGAGCCTGATGCGGGGCTCAATCCCAGGACTCTGGGATCATGACCTGAGCTGAAGGCAGACGCTTAACCATCTGAGCCACCCAGGTGCCCCTGGATATGGAGTTTTGTAGATGACCAGTGTATTTTGCTCAGTTTAGACTAATTTTCTTTGAGTGTTTAGGCTATATGGCACCAACATACAAATGTCACTAGTCCATACACATACTTAGCTAAATTAGTAAAACTAAAAAACGATTTTCTTTAGGTTATCACTACAAAAAATGATACAAGGGGGGGTGCCTATGTGGCTCAGTTGGTTGAGCATCTGACTCTTGATCTCAGCTTAGGTCTTGATCTCAGGGTTGTGAGTTCAAGCCCCACCCAGCGTGGAGCCCACTTAAAAAAAAAAAAAGATACAAGTGAGTGAGGGCAATTATAATGGTTGAATTTCTGGTACTATTGGTCATAATTTAACTTGTGGTTATTTTGTGTGCATGTATGTGTTGGATGTAATCTAAATGCTCCCTGTTCCCTGTGCCTTGGAAATATGTATGAATTTGGAATTGTGGTATAACTGGGAGTTATAGCAAAAGAAATATAAATCATGTGAAGCAGTTAAATAAAGTGAAAGTCCTTTTGTGAAAGGACAGTAAATGAACTAACGATCCATTTGGAATTAATTTTTGTATATAGTATGATGTAGAGGTCTAACATTCTTCTGCGCGTGTGGAAATCCAATTATCCTGGTGTAATTTGTTGAACAAATTATTGTTTCCCCATTGAATAGATTTAGCATCCTTTTCAGGTATCAGCTGGTCATAGATATATGAGTTATTTCTGGACTCTCAGTTCTATTCCACTGATCTATATGTTGATCCTTATGCCAGTACCACACACTCAGTTTATTACTGTAGCTTTGCACCAAATTATGAAATTGGAAAGTGTACGTTCTCTCATTTTGTTCTTCTTTTTCAAGAGTTTTTGACTATCCTAGGCTCCCTGCAGTTCCGTGTGAATTTGAGGATTGGTTTTTCCATTTCTTCAGAAAAGACTGTTGAAATTTTGATAGGGCTCCCCTTCTTGATTAACAAAACTTGATTGATTGTGTTCTAGCTCTCTTTGCAGTTAGTTGTGGCCACATGACTAGTTTTGGTCAGTTGATGTAAGCAGAAGTGATGTGTGTTATTTATCAGAAGGGGGACTTCCCCCACTTTATTCCTTTCTGCTACACAGAACACATGTGTTGTCTTCAGAGCTTGGACCATGAGGATCGGGCCATGAGGACCATGCTCCAAGGATGGCATAGCAGTGAACTGAAAGCATCCTGGATTCCTGACATCTTTGTCAAGCTGCCTTACCAGGACTTGGACTGTTTAGCTTCAGACTTACTTTACTTGAAAAAGAAATACATTTTAATTTTGTGTAAGCTATGTTTTTGTTAGGTAGAGCTGAACTGAATCTCAACTGATACACTTTTCCTACTATATTAATTTGTTATATCTTCTTTGTGTGCAGTGTGTGAAGGGAGTGAGGAAGAGAATATGTTGCCAGAATTGCTGGGACTGTGATTAATGTAAAAATTTTGTACTGTATATATATCTTTTGTGAATTTAACTATGAAATCATTTTTCCTTAGTATGTGATATTAAAATGTTGGCCCATGAAAGCCTTCAATACGTTTTAGTTATCATTATCACCAATATTGTATAATCTCTTTTTCTATATTGTAAAATTTTCATAATAACCATTTTCCAAGTCTGCTTAATATTCCACTGAATAGATAGATACACAGTTATATATTGGGCATTACAATATTTTTTCAATATTTAAGCTATTTCCAATTTTCTTTAGCTATTATAAATAATGCTGTTATAGACTGATCTATGTTTAAATGTGATTTATTACAAGCTAGGGCCATTTTTCAAAGCAGCTTTTATAATGAAATAGTGACGAAAATGTGAAATAGGTCTTTTTAAAAAATGACTTCATCATAATAACCTTGCATGTCAATCTGATGGCTATTGGGGATGCAGACTTCTTTCACAATAAATCATATTAGTCACAGATTGTATAACCTGTTCTGATAGCACATTCATTATAAGTTCTGTGAGCTGGAGGATTCAGCTTGGTTGACATCCCTGGTTGACATTACCCTTTGTGGTAATTTTTAGAAATTGTAAATAGTAAGGATTAAAAGGTGATTGAAAATATACCAGTTTCAAAAAATATATGTACAACAGTCCCTAATTTACAATACATATTACTATTTTAAATTATGTTTGTCCTTATTTGATTAATATATTAACTTCCCTACCAGGGCAGGGACTATGTGTATTTTGCTTATCATTTCATCCCCAATACCTAGCACAAGTATTTGGTGTATTGTAGTTACCCAGATATTTATTCAGTAAATGAAAGAATTGGTAAATGCACAATGGAATAAATAGGCAATAAAATTAAAATTTAATACAGTCAAATCTCAGCATTGAGTCAGTTGTTATCAAGAAAAAAAGTCTGGAACTCCTACTTTAAAGCAATTCTGTAGAAATCAGGAAAGAAATAGAATTTGATAGAGAGGGCAATCTAAATAGCAAAATGTTTGGGGCGCCTGGGTGGCTCAGTTGTTAAGCATCTGCCTTTGGCTCAGGTCATGATCCCAGGGTCCTGGCATAGAGCCCTGCATCGGGCTCCCTGCCCTGCGAGAAGCCTGCCTCTCCCTCTCCCACTCCCCCTGCTTGTGTTCCCTTTCTCACTGTGTCTCTCTCTGTCAAATAAATAAATAAAATCTTAAAAAAAAAATAGCAAAATATTTAAGTCTATAGACTTTCAGTTTTGTTTGAATGATAGTGACATCCAAGTAGAATGTTCAGGAGGCAGAAATATGGATCAGAGGTCAAAGAGTGGTCATTAATGATTTTAGCAATAATAAATCCAAACAATTATGGAATGCTTATTACTTCATGCTAGATAATTGTATTAGTTGTGGAAGGTAGAAAGAAATATCATAATATTATTAAAATGTTTTTAACCCCCATAATCTTCTTTTATAAGTCAAATTTTAACAAATTTAGAATCTTGATTTTAGTATTCAGTGGAAAGCAGTAAAATTATGACCAAATTATCTTTAAATCTTTTGAATTTTCACTGTATCTTCTAGGAAATAGAAGAGGATTTGAATTCAGTGAATTTTATTGGTGACTCATTTGTTATTAAAAATATTTTCAAAATACTTTATTGCCATTCTATCAAAAAAATTGGAATAATATAATTATGATACCTATCTCACTTTTATGTCCCTTTGGATAAAAATATGGAAATGCTTGTATATCTATAAAAATAGAGTTTATATTTAGTGACATGTAGTTACCACTTGAAATTTAAAACATCATCTTTATATTTCTTCTAAACAGTGATACTTTCAGAACTACTATAACAGGCCTGTTATAGACCTCAGGTCTTTTTGTTGTTTTTAAACGGTCTTTCCTTTAAAATGAACTTGAAAGGAATTTTTTGAACATTGTACTTTATTTCTTGACTTTATGATTCTGTAGCAGAAACAGGTCAAATTTCTAATGGTACAAGTCCTGACTTCAGTGGTTGGAGTAAAAAGAAACAATTTAAATGCTAGTACAATAACAAGAAAAGGTTGTTGATTAAGCAACAAAAATGGGAGGGGGGTTGATGGTGTGCTTTTGGCTATACATAACTGAAAATCCAATGCAAACTTGTTTAAATAATAAGGAATATTTTAGCTAAGCTATCAAGGGTAGAGGTAGGGTAAGCTTCTTGGTTGGTGGCTCAGCAGTGTTATCAAATATCCAGGTTCTCGTAGTCTCTCCGCTGCCACAGTGTAGTCTTCTCTTAAAGCTATTTTTCTCCAAGGTTGTAGGATGGCACTGGAGTAACATCGTTGTTCAGGTGGGAGAGAGAGAGAGAGAGAGAGAGAGAGAGAGAGAGAGAGAGACATGGCTTCCTGTAGCCTTCTCAAGAGGAGCAAGACTTTACCTTTCACAGAAACCCAGAAAATCTCCTCTCCAGTCTTGATGGTCAGAATTAGGTCTTGTGTCTATTCTTGAACTAGTCGTTGCATTGGTGGGATTATTAAGGTACGTGGGCTGTGTGAGGGAAGTGTAAATAATAATTGGATTCTATTTAGGAAGAGGGAATGGATTCTCGGTAAACCACAAACAGTCTCCACTATACTTGGCTTTGTAGTTTGCAGTTTATTCATAACATTTGCTTTAGGGAATATTAATGCTACAGTAAAGTTTTATGGTGTTCTTTGCCTTTCCCTGATTGCCTCAAAGTAATGCCTTCTCTAATGTGTGGTTTTGAGTTAATGATTCTGAGTCAGTGTTATTGTGTGGAAGAGAGAAAAGGATGCATTATAGATATCTATAATTAAATTTTAATTTTAAAATTGCAGATGGTCATTAAAATGATAGTTTTCTCAGCCATGTCATCTTCTGTTGATTACCCTCTCTCTGAATGCCTATAAAATTTGTTTATGGTGCTCATTTGGCAGCCAGTATGAATTATCTTGGATTATTAATTACTTTTTTATATATGTCACCCCAAGGATCATCTCTTACTGTGTCTCTAACACAAATTCCAGTATGTATTTATTGTTAGTGATGTCTGCAGAAGGTGTGGTTAGGAGGTCTGTTTAAAGTTAATTCAATGAATATTTATTGTGTATAATAAATATTATGTGTATAATGGGATGTGGCAATTATGTGTATAATGGAGTGTGGGAACAATAAAGATGAACAGCATATGGTTCCTGCCCTCAAGGAATTAAGGAGAATGTAAGTGCATTAGAGGAGACGAGAGAGAGAGTGCTTTTGATAAGGAGAGTGGGGAATGGAGAAGGGTCAGTCACAGAGCTGACATTGGAGTTGACCCTTAAGAGGTGTTTTGTGAATCAGAGATAGGAGGGCATTTTGGCCGACAGAGAGGAACAGTGCAACGAAGAGTACAAGACTATGGAGACAGGAAAGCTCAAAAGCATGGGCTCGGAGCAGAGTGAGGGAATAGTGGGAAATATACTTGGAATGGTGAGTTGGGGCCATGTCAGAAGGCTTATTAGGTAAGTTGAATTTGACTCTGGACAGTAGAAAGCCATTGAATATATATTTGTTTTTAAAGCAAGGAGGCTTGGAAATTGCTTTCTACCCGAACATAAGTAACCTTAAGATTTGTAGTCTTTTGTTTCAAAAGAATGTTTTTGGAGTACACTAATTAATTCATTTTAGCAGATGTTTATTGCTTACCTCCTCTGTGGTGGGTACCGGTTTCTGGAGATACAACAATGACCAGGACAGGCAGGGTTTCTGCTATCATGGAGCTTACATCATAATTTGGGGTGGGGGAGTCAGGAAATAAACATGAAAATAAATAGAATTATTTTAGACATCAGTAAGAGCTATAAAGAAAAGTATGCCAGGACAGTGTTGTGGTGGTAATTTAGATTGGTTGGTCATGGGGCAGAGCCCATGTTTTTGGCCTGGGCAACCAGATGAGTAACAGCAGCCTAATATTTGAGTATTTACAGTGTGCCAGGCACTGTCTAAGCAATTTTCGTGGATTATCTTACTTAATCATCACTAACCTTGCAAGCAGGCCTTTCTAAGAATAGCAGCCTTACGCCTCTGTTGCTACCTCTTTCCAGCACAATATGATATCGTAATTTTGGAGGGTGGGAGAGCAACCGTCCTGGGAGAGTGTACTGGGATTGTCAGGAATATTGTGTTCATATGATATGCGTGGTGATGAATTTAATCGGCCAGTATGTTTGTGATTTTTTTTTCCCTCTCTCTCTAGCTGCATCCAGCTGCCCAGGGGCAGGTGGAATTGCAGTTTTAACTAGGGTGTACCAAAATAATTTGACTTGTGCAAAAATGGGGTTGCTCCTTTTTCACTCTAGTCTGAGACAGAGACAGTGTTTTCTTGGATTTGATTCTTTGTTGATAATCTCGTGGTATGTTTTAATTGATTCTCTCCCTAGAGACAAGACTCACAGAGGATAGAATTTGAATCGAATAATCTGGCTATCCTCAAGAAAAGCAAACCACCAGATCCTGACAGCTTTTCATTGTGATTTTTTGGAGTCCTTCTACATGGCTTGGTTTTGGGCCAGTTATTTCAGGGCTGGAGAGTGGAATTTGACTCTGTTACTTCATGGACAGGTGAATGGAACCAAGAACGCAGATTTTGGTTTGCTTTTTGTAGTTGTATGTGGTTATTGAACAGTTATTTGTAAAGTCCTCAAAAGATGTGGTTCTTAAGATAGTGTGTATATCTAAGTAACTTGCATGGCTTTTTCAAAATATGTATGATTTTAACACATCTCCAGAGATTATGATTCAGTTAACTCAGGTTGGAGACCAGGGTATGTGAATTTTAAGAATGCTTCCCTGTTGATTCTAATGTGCACTTCTGATTAAGAGACCTAATTCCAGGCTGGAGAATGTCAGCTTAATCTTGGTAAGTTTTGGACCCTCCATTAGTATACCTGTGTAGGCAGTTTGTTTTACTCCCTGTTTTATACAAGAAATCAGAAAAATTTTGTTGTATTGGGCCATGTGTCTGTCTGGGAGGACTGGAGAGGACTGAACCATGTTTCTTCACCTAGAGTTGTATGCCAGAGAATCTTTCTGTTGCCTGTCTAGAGCTAAATGGATTTCTAAAGGTTGGGAGAACTTTGATTTCTAACAAGAAACTCAACTAAATGTTGCTCTAAAGTTTAGGCCTTGGGACTTAGTATTTCTGTAGGAATCATAGATTGAGGAAATTAGTACACTATCTTCAGTACTGTTAAGTTCAGGCATTCACTCTCCTGGGTATGATGGAGTAGAAGGATTGATAATTGCCTGCTGGACTTCAGATTTAAAGTTTACAGACTTATGTATGGTTGGCTGGGAAACTGACCAGCACTTGTAACATTTTCTCTGCGATATTCTAAATTTCAAATTAATTATTTGCAAATAAATTTCTGGATTATGACAAGTTCATAAGTTGTAAACTGGTTGAACTTTAGTTTTTCATTTCAAGGAGAATAAAATGCAGAAAAGTAAATCAATAATTTTTTAGGAAATAAAAATCCTTATATTTTTAGTTACAAAATATTAAGATGTATTATTAAATACCCATCAAACCACACCATCATAGGTGATGTGGCAAAAGAAGGCATTAATTTCTCTATATTAATTTCCTGTTATAGAAGAGAGAAATAGTTTATGGGTTGTTAGGTACATAGAGCAATGTAGTAAAGCATTTTGAAAATAAATAGCACAAACTTGTAGCACATTTTCATTACAAATAGAATCTTCCTAGTTGGTTCTCCCATACATTTTCTAGTATTTTTTAATGCAGAAAGAGTGGTAAATTTGTATAAGCAATTAGTAGATATTGTAGTAAAGTGTTTTCACAGTGACGCATGAAACCTCATTTTTATGGTGTGTTAAATTTTGCTCATTTATATTCCTCTTGTTTATGTGTATATAGAAAGCCTATATAAAAATTTTATATCATTTAATATCAACAGATTTACAACTGTTTGCTTGTAAAAATTAGTCATGGGACCAATTTATATGCATCTTTTCAGGACATTGCTGTTGCATTAGTATGTGGATCATGCTTCTTAGAACACTCCCATTCTGCCACTAAAATAGAATAACGGAAATTTTTCTTTAATTTGCCGGAAAGATTAAGTCAGTGGGTAGGATTTTTCTCAATTTAAAGTTTTTTTCTCTTGTTACTTTACAAATAGATATTTATTTTTAAAAGTTGCAGTGAAAGAATACGCAACAGAATTTACCTTTGTAATCACATTTGAGTGTCCAGTTGAGGGTCATCAAGTGCATTCATGTTGTTATGCAGCCATCTCTACCATCCGTTCCCAGAGCTTTTTCCATCTTCCCAAGCTCCAACTGTTCCTATAAAAATAACTCCCCATTATTCCCTCCCCCGGCACCTGGCAACCACCATTCTACTTTCTATGGATTTCACTCTTCCAGATCCCTCCTAGGAGTGGAATCATACTGTGTGTCCTTTTTTGACTGGCTGAGTTCACTGGCTCTGTGCTTGAATAAATGCAAGAACCATTAGTAAAAAGTGAGGTGTAGAGCTCTGCCTTCCTACTGTCTGCATTTTACCTGCTCCTAAGCAAACAGTATTATTATTTTAAATATTTTTTTTTACCATTTATTATTTGTGTTTTTAAAAATAACCATAATATATTAAGCAAAACTTGGTAACTGCAGATAGTAACAGAGAACCCATTGCTGCTGCAGGATTGTTTGAGAAATTCTGTTGCCTTTTCTACTGAGCTCCCATCAAAATTTTCGTATCACACGTGTAGTAATAGATACGTAGATACTGGAAGTGATTCTGCTGGTTTCTATACAGATATTTTAGGGTGTTATGTAAACAGCTGTTTAATTTTAGTTTAAACTCATAAGTGTGGCATAGGAGCCATAAAAAATAGTAATTTTCAGAAAATCACAATTCTCACCCTAAGAGTTTTAACATTGCATTCCTAGGCAATATTTACTCATTCACTTTTAATTTTTCTTTTCCTTTTAATCATTAGAACTCTTTCTGACCGACTGCTCTGGTTTTATCCAGAACCAGGTGGGTTTTCTCACTCTCCTTTTTATATTAAGGGACATGTCTTACCCAGGGTGATTTCTGAGTTTGTGGCAGGACCAGAGCAAAAGTTCAGGTCTCCTGAGGCTCTGGGCAGTGTTCTGTCCCACTCTTCTTCCCTGCCTCAGGCTTTGTTCTCAAACTCTTAGTTGTTTGAGTTGGAGAATTTGCAAAAGCTCTAAATTTGGGGGGTGAGTGGAGGTGCTGAGAGAAAATTGCTGCCTGGTGCTTAGGGCAGGCATGAAGTATTTGCCACAGGAGACTCACCAGCTGGAGGTGGGCAAGCCTGGGAGCTCTGGACTGCTTCTCAGAGGCTCATGTCTACTGGGCCTTAAGATCCAGCTGTTATTCAGAATCACAAAAGCTGGCACCAGGCTTGTGGCCCTTGGCTGGCTGACTGCCTCTGTCCCACAGTTTGGGGAGCAGCCTGGTGGTATCTTTAAGAGCTGTGTTCTGAGAAGTTGTGGAGGTTCCTAGGCATGACTGGGGTGGGAAGTAGGGACAAAAAGGGAAGCTGAGGGGCCAGAGCTCTGAGCCTACCTACCCCCACCTGGTTCTGGGTAAAACCAGAACAGCAAGTCAGGGAAAAGAGTCTAAGGACTTTTAAAAAAAAATAAGGAGGGAAGATGGCAGAAGAGTAGGGGACCCTCATTTCATCTGGTCCCTTGAATTCAGCTAGACATCTATCAGATCATTCTGAACACCTGTGAATTCAACGTGAGATCTAAGAAAATAATTGCTGCAATTCTACAAATAGAAAAGTGACCACTTTTTGCAAGGACTTTTAAAAAATTAAAAAAAAAAATTTTTTTTAATGGCAGCATTAAAGGGGTTTTGATAGGACACTAGATGGACTTTCCTAGTTTGATTTGGCTTAGATTCTCCTGTGCTCAACAATTCTCCACACTCACATGTGCCATACTATTTGAGGGTATGGAGGCCTGGAATTTGGGAGAATGTGGTGAGTGGGAAGGAGGCAGACTGGGCACTGTATCTGGATTGGGGGACAGACCGTACAGAGCTGCTGATGGAGCCTTGCCACAAGGAGCAAGTCTGTCCCTGGGCCCCCAGAGGCAGTTCTGCCTGGAGAGACAGCTCCGACACCCTGAATCACACTGTGCCGGGCTCCCTGGCTGGCAAGCTCACCTTAGTGTGAGAAGAGGGAGAGGGATAAGAACATAGTCTCCGTTTCTAGCCAAGACAGTCCCTTCTCATAGACTGCAGATGATCGCTGTTAGAAAACAAATTCTCGGGTGCCTGGGTGGCTCAGTTAGTTAGGCGACTGCCTTCGGCTCAGGTCATGATCCTGGAGTCCCGGGATCGAGTCCCGCATCGGGCTCCCTGTTCAGCGGGGACTCTGCTTCTCCCTCTGACCCTCCCCCCTCTCATGCTCTCTCTATCTCATTCTCTCTCTCAAATAAATAAATAAATAAATAAATAAAAAAAAAAGAAAACAAATTCTCCAAGATGGAGTCATTTTTAAGGTATCGTTATTTACTTACACCCAAGAATTCATACCAGATTAACATTTTTTGTTAAAATAAAAATTATCAGTTTCACTTTTTAAAGATGTCTACTGACATCTTGAAGCTCAGGATTCTGGTAATCTACTGCAGTAGTCTTCTGAGGAATCTGTACCTAGGGTGCATAAAGACTTCCCAAGGGGTATGTGGGTGCATATGGTTTTATGGGAACCCCATTCCAAATCCTCAACTTTTCTAAGTATTCTCTTCTAAAATCCGTCTGTTTGAGAACACTACGGTCTGCTGATTTTCTTTTTCCACTCCCATTTCACAATTGCCCATCTCCTGCTTTATAAACTAAAGGCATACTCCTTACCTGTCTTGAATCTTGCTATGGTGCATTGCTTTAGATTGTGAAAATCTCCTGGGTGCCAAACAAAAGAGAGTGTTTGAGAATGCATGGCTCCTGAGGAGGGCAAAACAAAGAGCTTCTATAAAGAGCATCAAAGTGGGTGCTTTATTTCACTAGTTTATAAACTAGTGGCAAAGTTCTGTCATCCATCATCTTTCTCAGAACTCTGAAACAATATGGTTGATACTGGGCTATGTAATTACACATTCCTTTGAAGTAAAAATTAGAGTCCTACTTTTTTTTTTTTCTTTTTTCTTTTTTTAAGATTTTTTATTTATTTGCGAGAGAGAGAATGAGAGAGAGCATGAGAGGGAGGAGGGTCAGAGGGAGAAGCAGACTCCCTGCTGAGCAGGGAGCCCGATGTGGGACTCGATCCTGGGACTCCAGGATCATGACCTGAGCCGAAGGCAGTCGCTTAACCAATTGAGCCACCCAGGTGCCCGAGTCCTACTTTTTCTAACAGAGAATGAGTCTTATTTTTTGCTGATTGGTTTGACAGTGAGGACTGACTTTGCCAGGTAGATTATATGGTGGACATTTCCCATAAATTTTTCATAATATCAGGTTTTGTTGGAATACTCTTTAAAGCACATAGGCAATATGCAATACCCTGGAAATTACATCATTTACAACTATTAAATCTATAATTAATATTTGAGCTGTGACTTAAAACTGTCAAAGGAGTGCACCTTTTCAAAATCTTTGTAGAGACAATATGTGAACAAAAATATTTTTCATGACCACTGTGAGAGTGTCGTAGAAAAAGGCTGGGTTTTAGAGTCAATCTGAGTGGCTCAGCTTTGAATCCTTTCCCTGGGAATATGGGCTTTAGAAGTTGACTTAAAACCCATTTAAGAGTTTTATCTGGTATATTTATTCCTAGTTTTCTTTGTTTTTTTTTTAATTTTAATTTTAATTTTTTTATTCTTATGTTAATCCCCATACATTACATCATTAGTTTTAGATGTAGTGTTCCATGATTCATTGTTTGTGCATAACACCCAGTGCTCCATGCAGAATTGCCCTCCTCAATACCCATCACCAGGCTAACCCATCCTCCCACCCCTCTCCCCTCTAGAACCCTCAGTTTGTTTTTCAGAGTCTGTCGTCTCTCATGATTCGTCTACCCCTCCGATTTCCCCCCCTTCATTCTTCCCCTCCTGCTACCTTTTTCTTCTTCTTCTTCTTTTTTTTTCCTTAACATATATTGCATTATTTGTTTCAGAGGTACAGATCTGAGATTCAATAGCCTTGCACAATTCACAGTGCTTACCAGAGCACATACCCTCCCCAGTGTCTATCACCTAGTCACCCCATCCCTCCCACCCCATATTCCTAGTTTTCTAAGAGGTTTAAAGCTTTTTTGGTTATTTTAATATAAATATGACATTTAATAATTTTGTTGTTTAATATAATTGTATTGAATTTTATCATTTTTTTTGCATTCATAGAGATAATCATATGATTTTTTATTTTTATTTCATTAATGTGATTAACATTGATCTTTGGATATTGAGTCAATCTTGCATTCCTGGATTAAACTCAACTTAGTTTTGATGTATAACATATATTTCTGGATTTGATTTACTAGTGCTCTGATTATAATTTTTTGTATTGTGTACACAAGGGAGATTAGCCTATAGTTTTTTTTTTCTATAATGTGTATAAGGTTTTAATGTCAAGATTATGCTGGCCTCATAAAACAAGTTGAGAAGTATTTCCTCATGTAATGCTGGTGTCATTTCTACTTTAGGCATTTGAAAGTTTGGCAGAATTCAGTGATCTATTTCATCTGGAGTTTTCTTGAAATATTTTTAAGTAGGATTCAATTTCTTTATTAAATATAGAATTATTCAAGTTTTGTATTCTTGAGAAGTTGAGTTTTCTTAGGAATTTGCCTGTTTAATCTTAGTTTTAAAATTTCTTGGATAAATTTGCTCAAAATAATGATTTTCAGTGTAATCTCTTAAGACCAGTAATTGTATACATTTTTTCATTTCTAATATTGCTTATTTATGTCTTCTCTCTTCTTAATCTCTTTTTAGAGATGTGTCAATCTTGAGAAAGAATTGTAATGTTGATTTTATCTATTTTCTATTTTATTAATACTCTCATCTATATTATTTCATTTACTTTTATTCTTGTTTCCATTTTCTAAAGTTCTGTGTGTTTTTTTTTGTGATTAACTCAATAATTCTTATCATTCTTCTTTTCTAATATGAGTGTAAAGGCTTTAGATTTCTACTTACCACTATGGTTACATCCTACCTGTTTTGTAGTTGTCTTTTTATTATTGTTCCCTTTTAAATGCTTCCTAATTTTCTATTTCTATTTTCTTCTTTATACTGTAAGTTGTTTAGAGGTATGTTTTAATTTCCAAATCCTTTTTTAAAAAAAGTCATTATTTAGGGGTGCCTGGGTGACTCAGTCATTCAGCGTCTGCCTTCGACTCAGGTCATGATCCCAGGGTCCTGGGATTGAGCCCCACATTGGGCTCCCTGCTCAGCCAGGAGCCTGCTTCTCCCTCTCCTGCTCCTCCTGCTTGTGTTCCCTCTCTAGCTGTCTCTCTGTGTCAAATAAATAAATAAAATCTTAAAAAAAAATTAAAAAGTCATTATTTAAAAAAATTTCTAACTTATTTGTATCATGGCCCAGTATTTGTTCAATATATATAAAATTTCCATGTTTTTCAAAATAATGTTTCTTCTGCTCTTGTGTTGTATCTGTGTCCACTAGACCCAGCTTGTTATTTAGATTGTTTAGGTTTTTGTCTGCTTCACCTATTAATTACTGAGAATGTATATTAGTTACCTATCTTGATGGCATATTTACCAGTTTTTCCATGTAACTTTATCAGTTTTTGCCCATTATATACTTTGAGGCTAGATTAACTAAGTACATAAAGTGTGGAATTACTACATTTTCCTGATGAATTGAACCTTTTATGCAATGACAGTCATTATTTCTAGTGAGGGTTTTTGCCATACCTGGATTTTTCCCCCTTAGTGTGAGATCTTTTTGTATTTTAACTGTAGTGTGTAGGCCATTTACATTTATTGTAAATACAGATTTGTTTGGATTTATTTCTACCATAAAATAAAACTTCAAAAATATTTGTTTTTCCATATGTTCTATCTTTTGGATTAATTCAGTATATTTTCCTGAATTATTTTTTCTCTCTGCTTGTTTGGATGACCTACACTCCATTTCTCTTCCTTCAGGGATTACCCTGTTAAAACTTATACATGTAAGTTATCAAGGTGTAAAGTTAATCATAGTCTTTTATGCTTCTCTCAAGGATCCTCTCCTGTGATTCCTAGTCTCTATTTCTTTTAAAGAGAGACAGACTCTAATTGGGATAGCTTGGATCAGGTGTCTCCTTCTGGATCTTGTAAGGTGTAGGGGAGAGGGAGAATTTTAGTAGAGCTATGGTCCCTGCGTTCCTCTTTCTTACCTCCTTCACACCTGCTTACCGTTTCTTGCACCATACATTATTGACTTTTATCACCATTTTCAGGAGATACCTACTACAGAATTGCACCAAACCCAAATGTATGTAATTCCGTAAGTTTTCAGTAAGACTTCTCACAAATTCAGAGTAGGGGGAGAGTCTCTTCCTCTGCCCCCTTCTTCTTCTTATTCTTCCTTTCTTTCCCCCTTCCCTTCTACCTCACCTCCCCCTTCTGTTTGTATATGTGAATATTTGAAATCTATCAAAGCAAGTCTCTCCTCCCTAACTGGTCATTGTCTCCATGGCTGTGCTGTGTCAAAATCCTTGGGTTGATTATGTCTCTTTCCTTGTACTTTCCCTTCTTTTCCATTAGTATTTACCTGGTTGAGAATTCCTAGGAAACTTTGAATGGGTTACCAGTGTTCCACAGTTAGAATGGACTATGCCCTAACAGTCAATGGAGGTTCAGGACCACGGACAGATGTATATGAGCCACCTGTCTGTCTCACACTCAGATGTTTTAGCAGGGTAAGACATCCTTTGGAAGTCACCACTGTTTGTCATTCTTTTCATATCAAGTTGAACTCTTCCCCATTTTTATCAGTCCTCCAACAGCCTTTTTGAAGTTTTCTTCTCATCTGCCTATAAGATACTTACCACTATCTTTGAGTTAATAAATAATTTAGTGTCTATGAAGAAATGAGAATGAGATAGGTCAAGATATTAAGCCAACGTTTACACAGCTATTCAGTTATAGACCAGTTTAGAACTCACGTCTCTGAATGTGAAGACAGAGCTCTAAATTACTTGGTATACTTGATTTAAGGCTTCTTGAATGTGTACTTTAAATAAATTTATACTTATTTTAAAAAATTACCTACTCATTTGCCGAGTTTTCTATTATAGTGCTCTCTCTCTATTCTTTTTCTTACTGCATTGCGAGAGCTCTTTGAATTTTAAGGATGGCAGCCCTTTAACAATCATATTTCTATGTATTTTCCTGATTTATAATTTACCTTTCTTTTAAACTTAAATGAGTATTTGTAGAGGTATATGATTAACAAAAACATTATGTTGTTGAATTTATGAGACTCTTAAGTTTCAACCTTATATGTGCTGCTATAGCAAGCACAGTCTCTCTACCTTATAGAGTTTATCAAATCAGGTATACTAATATATTCACTGATCTCACTGATTTATAAAGACGCACAGTAGATGAACTAGAATGCTAGTTTAGCAATTTACAGTAAAGGTCATATCTATCAAACACGAGTCATCTGTGTCAGCCCCACCAGTGCTTTTTTTTCCCCCTGTGGAAAAATTTTATCAAAAGTTTGCTTAAACAATGGAATTGGAATAAGGATAGTTACTCTAATGGGTTTAAGTTCTGATAGTCCATGATAGGAATGACATGTCAAGTAGGTTAATATTTTGTTCATTTGTCAGCACACTGTCTACTGTGGGGGAAAAAAATCAGTCCAGCCTATACCTAGGTTTCTCACAGGTATTCTCTCTTGATCAGTGTCTTCCTCCTGGAAACATTTTTTCTTTAGCAATATGATTATTTTACCCTCAGATCTTGCTCTGAATTAGGAGCAAATATTTTTAAAAATTTACATGTTGTGTATGAACACATGTTTATTTAAAGCGTTCAAATCCTACAGAAGTATAATTAAAATGTATTGAGCTTTTGTATATGTCAGCTATCCTGCTAAGTATTTAATTTTCTTATTTATTTATTTATTTTTAAGATTTTATTTATTTGAGAGAGAGAGAGAATGAGAGAGCACATGAGAAGGGGGAGGGTCAGAGGAGAAGCAGACTCCCTGCCGAGAAGGGAACCCGATGTGGGACTTGATCCAGGGACTCCAGGGTCATGACCTGAGCCAAAGGCAGTCGCGTAACCAACTGAGCCACCCAGGCGCCCTTGATTTTCTTATTTAATTATAAAATAACCTGTTGAGGGACTCAGATACTTGTATACCAATGTTCATAGCAGCGTTATTCACAAAACCTGAAAGTGGAAACAACCCAAACGTTCATTAACTGATGAATGGATAAAAAGAATGTTTTGTATGTGTATATTTATAAACTACATGTAAGTAATATATAGTATATAAATGGAATATGATTCAGCCATAAAAAGGAATGAAGTTCTGATACATGTTATAACATGGATGATCTTTGAAAACATTATGCTAAGTGAAATAAGCCAGCAGTAAACTACATATTGTACTGTATTCCACTTGCATGAGGCACCTAGAACAGGCAAGTTCATAGAGAAAGAAACTAGGTTATAGGTTTCCGGGGGCTGGGGGAAAAAGAGGAGTGGGAGTTACTGCTTAATAGTTCCATAGTTTTTGTTTGGGTGGTGAAAAAGTTTTGGAAATAGATAGCAGTGATGGTTGCACAACACTGTGAATGTAGTTAATGTTGCTGGTGTATGCTCAAAAGTGGTTAAAATGGCATATTTTGTTAAATATATTTACCACAAAATAAAAGTGAAAAAACAACTCATTAACTTAGGTTCTATTACCTCCATTTTGCAAGTGAAGTTTAGAAAAGATAAATAACTAGTATGAGATCATATAACTAATAAAGTGACCAACCCTAGCCTTGAACCTGGGTACATCTGACCTCAGATTCCATATTTTTAATCAATAATTTTAATCAAATAGTTCTCTGCTTTCAGTAATAAAAGTGAAAGTCCTTCTGTCCTATTCCCTATTTCCATTCTCTTTCACAGAAGTTATCTCTATTAATTATTTGACCTGTATCCTTTTAGGCTTTTTTCCTGTGCATTTACTTAAGTATATGTGTCCATTTACAAATGTGTACACCGTTTCTTTTTTTAATGTAATTGTGGTAATTTTCTACATATTGTTCTGTGACTGCTTTTCTTATTTAATATGCCCTAAAGATGCTTCGCTGTAAATTCACACAGGTCTACTGCATTTTTTTTATTGACTGCATAATCTTTATTATACAGTTTACGGTATAATTTGATACCATTTCCTTACGTGTCTTAGTTTCTGGATTTTTGTTCTAACATACAGTGTTACAGGACTTGTTTGTGTATCTTTGTGCATTATTTAAGAGTAGATACACAGAAGTGGGGCAAATGCAATACACATTTAAAATACTAAAAGTTGGGCGCCTGGGTGGCTCAGTCGTTAAGCGTCTGCCTTCGGCTCAGGTCATGATCCCAGGGTCCTGGGATCGAGTCCCACATCGGGCTCCCTGCTTGGCAGGAAGCCTGCTTCTCCCTCTCCCACTCCCCCTGCTTGTGTTCCTGCTCTCGCTGTCTCTCTCTGTGTCAAATAAATAAAATCTTTATAAAAAAAAAATACTAAAAATTATTGCAACGTTTCCTTCCCCAAAAGTCTATACCATTTTAAACTCCCAATAATGGTATTTGAGCATGCGTGTTTTCCAGGAACAGGATATTATAAATCTTTTTTTTTCTTCCTATCCCACAGTCAATAATTATTATATTTATTTATTTATATAATAATCTTTAATTTACTTCCAGGTGTTGGACATTTTTCATATGATTTTTTTTATTACCCATTCGTATACCCTGCTCATTTTTCTAATGCTAGTCTTTTATTAATATGTAAAAACCACATGTTCTTTATATTAATTCTTGTTAAATAAGTATTTGATGCAAATTCGTTTTTTCAGTTTTTTTTAAATTAACTTTGTTCATGTTAACTTTAATCTTACATAAGACTTAAGTTTTTTTTGTTTTTTTTTTTTAAAGATTTATTTATTTATTTGACAGAGAGAGGTAGAGCAGGAACACAAGCAAGGGGAGTGGGAGAGGGAGAAGCAGGCTTCCTGCCGAGCAGGGAGCCCGATGTGGGACTCTATCCCAGGACCGAAGGCAGACGCTTAACGACTGAGCCACCCAGGCACCCAAGACTTAAGTTTTTATGTGAGTAAGTTTAGCACATTTTTTCTTTTATGGCTTCTGGCCATAAGGCTCTGTTTTGCTAAGAAAGTATCCTGCACTTCAAGATTACACGAATATGCTCCAGTACTTTTTCCTAGCAGTACTTCAGTTTTTACAAACATTTATTCCTTAAATGATATTATTTTTTGAGTTGTATGAAGTGTAGGTTGATTCCCCCCCCATAGTCTGTCTTTACCTCCTGATTTGAAATTCCTCTTGAATTTACACTAAATTTTCAGATAATTGTGGACGTATTTCTGAGCTTATTTTTGTTTTGTTGGTCAAGGGTTCAGCAATATACGACACATTGGACAAATCTGGCTCATGGCCTGTTTTTGTAAATAAAGACTTATTGGAACATAGACCTGCCCATTTGTTTATATATCATTATTGTTTGCTTTCACGATACAAGGGCCGAATTTTGACAAAGCCTAAACTATTTACTGTGGCCTCTACAGAAAATTTGCCAACCTCTATATTAATCTCTTTACCACACTCTTTTATTTACTATAGCTTTATATAATGTTTTGATATCTGATAGGAATAAACCCATACCTATCTACTGTTTGTGATGTAAAATATTTTCTTGGTTACTTTGCATTTGTCTTGCTGCTAAGCTTTAGAAACAGCTTAGGAACCTCAATCAAATATCATATTGGGATTTCTTTTTCTTATTTTTTAAAAGATTTTATTTATTTGACAGAGCATGTGCCTGCGTGAGCACAAGTAGGCAGAGCAGGCAGAGGGAGAGGGAGAAGCAGGTTTCCCGCTGAGCAGAGAGCCTGATGCGATGCAGGGCTCCATCCCAGGACCCTGGGATCATGACCTTAACAATTAACTGACTGACCGAGCCGCCCAGGAGCCCTGGGGGTTTCTTGTTTGTTTGTTTTTTTAAATATTTTATTTATTTATTTGACAGAGAAAGAGACAATGAGGGAGGGAACACAGCGGGGAGAGTGGGAGAAGGACAGGTAGGCTTCCCGTGGAGCAGGGAGCCCAATATGGGGCTCGATCCCAGGACCCCAGGATCATGACTTGAGCCGAAGGCAGATGCCCAATGACTGAGCCGCCCAGGTGCCCCTGGGGATTTCTTTTTAATGCATACTTTAAAAAGTAAAATTTTTCAAAGAGATTAGATACATTTTAACTATAATTGTGCAGTTTTAAAGCATTTGATTAAGTACTCGGTGCCTGGCTCATTGTAAATGCCCAGTGAATGCGATTTGTACAAATGGTCCAGAATTCTTTGTACTGTATCTTTTGCTTCAGACTGCCTATTAGCTAGGTGTGTGGATATTCATTAACAGATCTCTATCACCCCTTGGCTGATTGCATCTGTGTGAATTGCATACATGATACAGACCAGGTTGTATGTTTCTAAAATGATTAAGGGCCAGGAAATATTCCTAAAACATTAAAATACCATTGTAACATTCCATTTTTTCCCACAGGCCTTTGATAAATATTTACATTTAAGAGACCACTGGGTTCCCAAATTAACTTCATTTTGTAGAATTATATATTCTGTTTATCTCTCTGAGTAAGTGATTGGAAATGAATTGGAGATCAGTAGGGATATCATTCATGGATTAGTTATGTCATTCAACCCTAAATGTGAATTCTTGGCTGAAAGAGCTATGTAAACAAAGTGTACTAATTTTCTTAGAGCAAACTTTATCTGATACATTAGCTTGACTAACTTTTCTTTCCTAAATTTGCAATAGCGATTTTAAGTTTTACTTCTCTTGTTATGCCTTCTTCAACAATTCCAAGTCAATATTTTTCTGCCCTTTCTGATCCACTAAAGATAGTCTGCTAGAGAGTCTGGGTTCAAATCCCAGTTCCTTCATTTATTTGAGTAAAAGCCAGCAAAATTATCAAAAATTAGTCAAAAAGTAGTAAGAAAAAACTAAGTGAAATAATTTAAATTCTCTTGCTTCTGTTTTCTTGTTTCTAAAGTGAAGCTAATGATGGCACCTATCCTCAGGAGTTGTTGTGAGGCAAGTTGGTGTATGCAAAGCATTTAAACAGAACTTGTTACATAGTAAGCTTTTAGGAAGGAATTATCATTATTCTTTTGTGATTTTAAAAATTATTATTTTGTGCTGGTTTTCAAAAATTGTTCCCATGTTGTAGTCTGGTGTCTAAGATCTCTTAAGACTAGGGATAGAGTCAGGATTATGCCTATGCTTGCTTGCTTTCTTTTTTTCTTCTAATTTAAAGTTTCCATAGAGGAGAGAAGGAGGAGGAATATAAAATGCTGAGCTTGTTAAATGGAGTGAATCTTAACATGATGAATACTATTCTGATGACCTAATTTGGGAGAAGCTAGAAAAGTGGTACAGACATGTATAGTTTCAGTTAATAAATGCAGAGGTAATGTTATTGACTAGGGTGGAACTTGACACAATTTCTGCAGAATATTATCTGTTACAGGATAGAATTATATTTTGAATTTGTGCTTAATATTTGTAACACTCAAGGTGTGCTTATTAGCTGTAAGTTACAGAGACTCCAAGTAACAGTGGCTGAAAGCACAAGGACATTTACTGTTAAATGAGAAGTCTTGAGGCAGGCAATCACAGAGTTGGTTCTCTGGCTCAACAGTTTCAGAGTTAGATTAGCGGGGCTTTCCGCTAATGGGTACAGGACAGCTCCTGGAAAAGCACACCATCACTGTTACATCCTAAGGAGAAAGGAAGGGAGTCTTTGGGAAAGGGTTTTCTCCTTATTCTTCTTACTCATCAGGGAGAAAAAATTTCTCAGAAGCCCTCAGGCCCTTTACCTCATTGGTCACAAGCAGGTTGCACACAAAGGCCAGACCAAACAATGGGAAGAGGGGGAAGGGGTGGCCATGGTTGGCATATATCAACTATAATTCAGCATCTGGGGCAGAGCATATGGCTACCCCCCTCCCCAAATCTGGGGTCCGTTAGTGAGGAGGAAGGGAAGAAGAGTTGTTAGGAGGTAACTAGACTGTTTGCCACGATGCCACAATATTCATTTATTTTACAGTGATTTACAGAATAACAGGTTTTAAAGTAGTGAATGAAACAGATCTATTCCCTTGAATTCCTGAGACTTTTTTTTTCCTTGTCATTTTCCTTTTCAGTTATGCTCTTGTTGGGATATTACATAGGCATTTTCTTGTCCCCTGAATGCTCATCATACACCTTAGAACTTAAAGGACCTTCTTCAGATCATCAGATTTTTAAAATACTTGTTTTGAGATCCTTGAAAGAAAGTAGCTCAGCTAAAAATGTTTTATTCTTGCAACTCTGCATTAGTATTTCTGGTTTCAGAGAAAAGGAGAATCTGGGGTCCAGAGAGGAGTACATTTACGATCCAATAGGTAATAAGTGGCACTAAGGATTCTTTTAATAATACCAGCTAATAACTTTTGAATCCTTCCATGTTCCAGGTACTTTACTTATTATAGATCTTCCTCGACTTATAAGAGTTACTTCCCACTAAACCCATCGTAATTTGAAAATATCCTAAGTTGAAAATGCATTTACTATGTCTAATCTACCGAAAGTCCTAGCTTAGCCTAGCCCACCTTAAACTTGCTCAGAACACTCACAGGAGCCTGGGCAAAATCATTTAACGCTAAGCCTATAAAAGTGCTGAATATCTGACATAACTTATCCAATACTGTACTGAAAGTGATCAATGGAATGGCCCTAAGTATACCTGTTGTTTGCAGTCGTGATTGCGGGGCCAACTGGGAGCTGTGGCCACTGCCCAGCATCTTGGGACAGGATCTTATCACTAGCCTGGGAAAAGATCCAAATTCAGAATTCCAAGTATAGTTTCTACTGATCGTATGTTGCTTTCACACCATTGTAAAGCCGAAAATTGTTAATTTAAACCATCTTAAGTTGGGGACCCTCTGTACTTAGCATTAGTTGTTTATTACATCCCCGTGATTGAGGATTATGAGGTACAGGTGCCTGTACAGATGCGTAAACTCCCCCCTTTCACAGTCTCACAGGTGGTGAGGGTCAGTCAGACTAACTCTTCAGAGCTTCGATGCCAGAGCCTATGTTTTTTTTAAAGATTTATTTATTTATTTTAGAGAGAGTGAGCAAGTTGGGGGAGGGAGAGAGAGAGAATCTTGAAGTAGATTTCCTGCTGAGCACGGAGCCCGACACGGGGCTCGATCTAATGACCCTGAGATCATGACCTGACCTGAAACCGAGAGTCTGGTTGCTTAACCCACTGGGCTGCCCAGGCGCCCCCCCCCCCCAAAGCCTACACTTTTAACCATTAACAATTAACCATTCTGTTTTCATATAAATGAAATTCTTCCTTTAGCCTTTCTATGTAAGAAAGTGATTTAATGAAATTTGCTAAAAATCTGTAGAATAAAGTAGCTGGTTTGTTAACTTGCAGTCACTTGTTGTTATGAAAGTCACATTTATTGTAGGAATGGGAAAGTTTTAGATTAATCTTTAGGTGAGATGTTTTTAAATCTGTGCAGCATATTTAAATTTTACCCTGTCATTTGAACACCATATTCTGAGTTCTTGTTTTTGCTGTGTGTCATAGGAAGTAGAATTTCTTGATGCTGGGTACAGGTTCGAGGATGTTCTCAGGATATCCTGTGGCTTAAAAGGCTTTTTTTTTTTCTTAACCAGGTGATATTTTCTTTGCTGACATATAATTTGGTTTAAATTTATACCTAATAGTAAATACTGAAATATGTCTATATATGAAATACCCTTTAGAAAATGATTTCTTAATCTAAGTTTATGAGATATCTAGTAATCTTTTGTGTGGTATTTAAAATTTGAAGTATATGTGCTTTTTCTGGGGAGGAGTTCATAGTCTTATGCTATATTCTTGAGGAGGTCCAGGATTCACCCGTAACAGCACATCCTCCCCCCTCCCTGTTAACCCCCTCCTGTTTGGAGTTATTGGTTTAGAGTGTTTCTTTTTCTTTTCTTTCCTTTTTTCTTTCTTTCTTTCTTTTTTTTAAGATTTTATTTCTTTATTTGACAGAGAGAGAGAGACAGCAAGAGAGGGAACACAAGCAGGGGGAGTGGGAGAGGGAGAAGCGGGCTCCCTGCGGAGCAGGGAGCCCAATGTGGGGCTCCATCCCAGGGCCCTGGGATCATGACCTGAGCCGAAGGCAGACGCTTAACGACTGAGCCACTCAGGCGCCCCTCTTTTTCTTTTTAAATAAGGTTTGGATACTTAAAAACAGGTATAGAGAAGTAAGTTGGTGACTTAAATGATCTGATAGCACATGTTATGACAACATAACATTAAATTTCAGTGACTATAATTTTCATTTCTTGAAGTTTTATTTGGTTAACTTTCATAATTTGTTTTCTTTATCATTTATATTCTATCTCTTTAATCATTGTTACCCACTTACTTTATGGTGTTTTCAGACTGTATTAATTTCTTGAGTTCCTGGGTACAATCTGTTTGTTTTGATTGCCAACTTTTCATTACAATGGTGGACTATTTCCTCACTGGGTTTAAAGTTTTAGATTGCGAGCTCACTTTATTTTTTAATTATGTTATGTTAATCACCATACATTACATCATTAGTTTTTGATGTAGTGTTCCATGATTCATTGTTTGCGTATAACACCCACTGCTCCATTCAATACGTGCCCTCTTTAATACCCATCACCAGGCTAACCCATCCCACCACCCCCTCCCCCCAGAACCCTCAGTTTGTTTCTCAGAGTCCATAGTTTCAGTTTCTCAGGGTCCATGGTTCGTCTCCCTCTCCAATTTCCCCCCCTTCATTTTTCCCTTTCTACTATCTTCTTCTTCTTCTTTTTTTTTTTTTTAACATATAAAGTATTCTTTGTTTCAGAGGTACAGGTCTGTGATTCAACAGTCTTACACAATTCACAGCGCTCACAATTCACAGCGCTAGCACATACCCTCCCCAATGTCTATCACCCAGCCATCCCGTCCCTCCCACCCCCCACCACACCAGCAACCCTCAGTTTGTTTCCTGAGATTGAGAATTCCTCATATCAGTGAGGTCATATGATACATGTCTTTCTCTGATTGACTTATTTCACTCAGCATAATACCCTCTAGTTCCATCCTCGTCATTGGAAATGGCAAGATTTCATTCCTTTTGATGGCTGCATAATATTCCATTGTATATATATATATATATATATATATATATATATATATATATATATACACCACATCTTCTTTATCCATTCATCTGTCGATGGACATCTTGGCTCTTTCCACAGTTTGGCTATTGTGGACATTGCTGCTATAAACATCGGGGTGCACGTACCCCTTCGGATCCCTACATTTGTGTCTTTGGGGTAGGTACCCAGTAGTGCAATTGCTGGATCATATGGTAGCTCTGCTTTCAACTTTTTGAGGAACCTCCATACTGTTTTCCAGAGTGGCTGTACCAGCTCGCATTCCCACTAACAACAATGTAAGAGGGTTCCCCTTTTTCCGCATCCCCGCCAACATCTGTCGTTTCCTGACTTGTTAATTTTAGCCATTCTGACTGGTGTGAGGGGTACCTCATTGAGGTTTTGATTTGGATTTCCCTGATGCCAAGTGATGTTGAGCACTTTTTCATGTGTCTGTTGGCCATTTGGATGTCTTCTTTGGAAAAATGTCTGTTCATGTCTGACTGACTTATTTCGCCTAGCATAGTACCCTCTAGGTTCATTCATGTTGTTACAAATGTCAAGATTTCATCCTTTTTATGTCTGTGTAATATTCCAACACACATATTTATACACACGCACATCACATCTTTATTCATTCATCTATCAGTGGACACTTGGGTTGCTTTAATGTCTTAGCTGTTGTAAATAATGCTGCAATAAACATAGGGATGCATATATCTTTTTGAATTAGTATTTTTATGTTCTGTGGATAAATAGTAATGGAATTACTAGATCATATGGTATTTCTATTTTTAATTGTTTGAGGAACCTACATATTTTCCACAGTTGTTGCGCTGATTTGCACTCCCACCAACAGTGCACAAGGGTTCCTTTTCTCCACATCTTTGCCAATACTTGTTACTTGACTTCTTGATAGTAGCCATTCTGACAGGTGTGAAGTGATATCTCATTGTAGGTTTGATTTGCTTGTGGGATTTTCTTTTCTTTTTTTTTTTTTTTTAAAGATTTTTTATTTATTTGATGGAGAGAGGCACAGCGAGAGAGGGAACACAAGTGGGGGCGGGGGAGTGGGCAAGGGAGAAGCAGGCTTCCCGCCAAGCAGGGAGCCCGATGTGGGGCTCGATCCCAGGACCCTGGGATCATGACCTGAGCTGAAGGCAGTCACTTAACGACTGAGCCACCCAGGAGCGCCCCCCTCCCCGTTTTTTTAATTGCTTGTGGGATTTTCTATGTAGATAATTAAATCATCTGTGCATAGTAACAGCTTTCTTCTTTTTCAGTCCTTATGTATGTTACTTCTTTTCCTACTGACTGACTTGTATCATTATTAAAATGTTAAGTAGAAGTGATAATAATGATTATTTTAATAGAAGACATTCTTATTTGCCTCTTGATTTTTAAGGACAATGTTTTTAACATTTTTAAGTGTTATGTTTGCTCTGCTGCTGCTGCTGTTGTAGCTATCAGTTATCAGGCCATGGAAGTTTCCTTTTGTTTCTCATTTGTTAAAAGTGTAGTTTTTAAAAATAGCATGAATGGTTGTATAATTTTATTGAACAGTGTTTATATATAGATATATTTATTGAAATATTGATATTTTTAATCTGTTTATGTGATGAATCATGTTAATCAGTTTTCTAATATTAAAACAACCTTGCATTCTTGGGATAAACTCAACTTGGTCATGTTATTTTATTTATAAATTGATTAGTTTGACAATTTGGTGAGACTTTTTGATTCTGTATTCATGAACAACATCTGTATTTTTGGTATGAGGTTAGGATGAAATGAGTTAGACAGCTTTCCCTCTTGGTTTATTCTTTGGAAAATTTTGTTTAATATGGGGATTACCTCTTAATGTGTTCAATCTCTTTAGTTGAACTTGCAGGTAAAGCTGTTCAGCATTGGTCTTTTTTTTTTTTGTAGAAAATTTTTACACTAGTGATGCAGTTTATTTATCGTTCATATTTTTAATTTTTAAAAAACCAGTTATTCTAGGAATTTGCTTACTTCTACATTTTCAAATTTATTGGCATAAGCTTTTTTTATTTTAAAGATTTTAGACCTTTATTTATTTATTTTTAAAAGATTTTATTTATTTGACAGAGAGCGACAGTGAGAGTGGGAATACAAGCAGGGGGAGTGGGAGAGGGAGAGGCAGGTTTCCTGCTGAGCAGGGAGCCCGATGCGGGGCTCGATCCCAGGACCCTGGGATCATGACCTGAGCTGAAGGCAGATGCTTAACGACTGAGCCACCCAGGTGTCCCTATTGGCATAAGCTTTTAATGATATTCTCTTACCTAAATCCATTCAATCTCAGCAGCATCTGAAGTTTTGTCCAATTTCTCATTCCCACTATAGATTTTTCTTTTCTTTTCTTTTCTTTTTTTTTAACTATTTGAGAGAGAGAGCATGGGCGAGAGAGAGCACAGGCCAGGGGAGAAGCAGAGGGAGAGGGAGAAGCAGCCTCCCTGCCGAGCAAGGAGCCTGATGCGGCACTCGATCCCAGGACCCCAGGATCATGACCTGAACAGATGTTCAACCGACTGAGCCACCCAGGCACTCTATTGTTTTTTATTAGTTTTTTCAATGAACCATCCTTTGGCCTTGTTGAGCCTTTCTATTATATGCTTATTTTCAAATTAATTAATTTTATTTATTTTGCTTTCTTTTTGTTTTCTTCTACTTTGAGTTTATTCTTTGGTCTAGTACTTCATTGTCTGTTTAACACCTTAATTTTTAAGATGTCCTTTACCAGTGTAAGTATTGAGAGCTTTTTTTTCCCCTCCTCGGTATATACTGGTTTAGGCTGTATTCTAGAACTTTGGATGTATAGTATTTTGTTACTATTAGTTCTGAATATTTTCTATTTATTAATTTCTTCTTTAAAATAATTTTGGATATCAGAGCTTATGGTTTTTCTTGGTAACTTTTCTTTTATTGATTTCTAATTGCATTCTACTCATATAATTTGGTTTTTATGTTCCCAGTACTTTGAAATTTGTTGGAGATAGTTTTATGTCTTGGCATGTTGTCAAAATTTGTAGAAGTTCTGTGCGTGTTTTATAATGATATTCTCCAACTCCTAAGTGGAGCATTACATGCATGGTGCTTTTTTTTTTCCCTGCTTGAGCTATCAATTACTGAGAGAGTTAATAGTAGAATCTGTGAAGGTAAGTTTGTTTCTTTTATGTCTGTCAGTTTGGCTTTACATATTTTGAGGTTACGTTATTGGGTGTATACAAGTTTAGAATCATTGTTACGTCCTGGTTAGTTTGACTTTTTTTTTTAAGCTCTATGTATGATTCCTTTTAATCTTTATTCTACTAATGCCTTTCTCCCTAATATCTCTTTTGCCCGTTATTAATATGTCTAACTTAGTTATTTGGTGGGAAGGGTTAATATTAGCCTCTACTTTTTCTGAAATTTTACATGAATTTGGGGAACAACCTACTAAAACAAGAAAATCTCACAGAATTTTATGGAGGACAAGCAAATCTAAATACTATGTATTTAGAAGACTGATTGTAAAATATGCAAACTTCCAGCCATATTGGTAAGGAAAAACAATGAAAAAAAGACCCAAATATACAGTATTAGCATCTAAAAGGGATCAAACCTATCTATATTGTAGAGTTTTAAAACAAAAGAATATTTCACTTTAATGCAACATATAAATTTGTAAAAAAATAGAATTAACAAAGTTATCACAGAAAGAAATATAAAATATGAAAATGACAGTTATATGAAAGAAGTCAATTATTAAAAGTCCACTGAAAAGATATCTTCATTAGCATGTTTTATCGGACCTTGTAGTCAGAGTCTCTGCTTTCATCTTCTAAAAGTTTTGTAGTTTTGTTTATCACCTTGAGATCTTTAAACAACCTGGATTTTGTTTAGAGAATGAAAAGAGAGAAAGCTACTAAACATACTTAATGAGGTTGATTTATCATTGGTCCCAAGCCAGATGAAGACAGTATAGAAAAAAGATAATTGTAGACAGTGTTGTTTATGAATTCAGATGTTAAATTTTAAAATAAAATCAAAGCAAAGCAATGTCATCTGTGTATTAAAAACATTACAACCAAGTATGGTTTATACCAAGGTATATAAAGATGATTCAACTTTTAAATTCTTTTTAATATACCGAATTAAAAGAATGAAATAGAAAACCAAATTCTCTTCACAGAGTTTGTAATTAATAGTAATATCAGCTGTGTATGAAAATATCTGTTACTTATACTTCACACACCTACAAACACTGGTGGTTTCACTTTTTTTTTTTTTTTTGGCCTATTTGATTAGTAAGTAATAGAATATTTCTAGTATGTTTATTTGCATTTCTCTGATTTCTTTGAGTGCCATTTTCTGTTTATTACCCATTTGTATTCACACTGAACATTTTAAATGGAAGAGGAACACTTATTGCATAATTTGTTTGCTTGAGTACCGGGACTATTTATCTTTTTATCTCTAACATCTTATAAAATGGCTGGCATACAGCAGGTATTAGAAGATACTTTTTGAGTGAATTCAGTACATGATTAGTAAAATTATGAACCTCCTGAAGAAATTTGTGATTTAACTCATTTTTGAATGCCTAAAATAGAATAGTTTTGCAATGTCAAAGAAATGGGATTTTTACCAGCAGGTTCCAGGAAGTAAAGAATAGATAGGATTATTTTTTAAATTTCTGTTAATGGTGAAGTTTTATGAAACTTGGAAAACTCACAAAATCTTTAGCCCTAATTACATATGATTTTATAGTACTCATTTGTGGTGCTTTCAGGGTATATGCTACTGTGTGGAAAAATGATGTTTTTTGCATACTATCATCCATTGTACCTTTTCTGAAAGATCATTTTAACAAGCGTTTGCTTCCCTGAATTGTATTTCATTTACTCTAGTTTTAAAAAAGTCTCTTTGAATCATTGAACACTGCATCAAAAACTAATGATGTACAATATGTTGGCTAATTGAATTTAAATTAAAAAAGTTTCTTTTCCTGTTTTGCAGTAGTGTTTCTGAGGTTTGAAAAAGCTACATTTTTGACCTTTTAGATAAGTAGGATGTTACTCAAAAGAAGGTATACACAGAATTATTCTAGATTACAGATAACTGTAGTTGTCTGTGATGAAATGCTGTTGTTGGATTTAGGGTCGGTAATGAGACAAAGATATAGAGCATATACTTTATTTGGGTTCAGGTTATTTGAAAGTCTTGAGGTAGGAGGAATATAAAGTGAAATAGAAAATGTATTTAAAGAACTGCTAAATGTTATGTTGTAGGCTGCTGTGTGGTGTTTTTTAGCTATAGCTGGCAACTAGACCAGCAGTAGACTCATACTGGCTGGCTCCACATCTTTATTTTTAATTTATATATTCTATACCAACCCGTCTTAGCCATGTATTTCTGAAATGCTGATACAGAAGCTGGGAAAGGGAGGGACACTAGTCTCATATTACTGCTAGATAGATAGCAGTACTCATTCTGCTAGATCGATTACTTACTCTTCCTGGTGGTACTCTTATATCCCACCTACAGCTTTGCAAATAGTTTGTCTATAAACTTTCCTCCAATTATGATGATGTATTTCCTTTTGGAACCCTGACTGGTACACAGTGGCCATAGTCTCAACAAGCTTTCCAGTCTGGGTTGTTCAAAAACCAATGTGCCTTAGTCATCTTATCAAAGTGTTCACTTCATTTGGTGCCATTGTTTTCTGTGTTGTCTTTCTCCTAGGATGAGATCCTCCATACCTTCATTCAAATATGATATTCCTTTGATCATATTCTCCTTTTGTGAATTCCAAATAGCCAATCTTTGTATCCTTTCCTTATTATCTAAAACACCATCACAGAAATCTCTACTAGACTGAGATATGCAATTTGGAATACCCTTCTTTTCTAAATTAGCTAGTTGGGCTAAATACCTTCAGAACAAATCAAGTTGTAAGGATTGGCTTGCTTATTTCATTCTCCTAATGCTCAAATAAATATTACTCTTGCTCCATGGAAGGAAGGGGAAGAGAGCAGTATCTATATATAATGACCCTTTAGTCATATTACTCCTTTTTGCATGAGAATGAAAAGGGACATGAAAGGAGGAAAGGAAGATAATTCTACATTTCTCTTAGAGGCAGCAGAACATACATTGATTTTATGATGTAAAAAAATGTCAGTTTATCCCCTATTATTAATACCTTGTATGGTGTTCAAGGCCATTTACATTTTTCAATTTCTAGGTCCAATTTCTTTGTATTTCTTCTCAAAATTGTATAACAACAGTGGAATATTGACTGTTATCACCTCAACCGTTATTTTCTTGCCTCTCTTCATTTGCTTATATTGCTCCCTCTGCCTGGAATGTCTACACTGCAAACCCAGGCAAAGTAGCAAAATTCTAATTAGTCCTCAAGGTCCAGTTCCTGTGTTACTTTGTGAAGTATTAGTGTTCCATTCTCACCTATCTTGAAGTACTGTATATTTACCTCTATTAGAATTTCATCCCATTGTTACATTTTGTGTGTTTATGTCTGTCTGCCCTGAAGACTGAGCACTTTTTGAAGGAAGGTATTGTATTTTACTCATAATTGTTCAGACTCCAGTGATTGCCACCGTGCTTTATATAGTGTAGACTCTTGCTAAAGGAGTGTTAAAAGGGTAAATAAATGAATGAGTGTGAAAGAAATCTGAATTTACTTGGTGGGAATTGCTGAAACTCCCTCTTCCATAAAATTTGCTTTTACTTCTCAGACATTTGTGTTAAAATATATGTCTAGCATTGAGTGTTAGAATATACACAGTGTTCAACACGAAAAGGAATTGGCCTCCTTTGTACATTCCTGTTACTTTGCCTTATTTCATATGTTATTAGGTGTTTAAAAATATGTTTCTCACGAAAAACGTAATTCACATGCGAGAAATAAAGGAAATTATTTTCTTGTGGAAATTAAATCTATTTCTTCTTAATATAGTTTGATGGGATTATGAAATAGTTTGACTTCATGCTTAATCATAATTTGAATTTCTGTTGTTTAAGAACCATTATGTATATATCTATTTGCATCACATTTCATTAAGAAACTAATTGATGTTGTTCTTTTATTTCAGCCAAACCATTTACTTCTAAAGTAAAACAGATGCGCCTACATAGAGAAGACTTTGAGATATTGAAGGTGATAGGTCGAGGAGCTTTTGGAGAGGTAAGAGATAAAGTTTTTATAAAAGTTCTGCTAATTGTTTTGGAAGTAATTTTATACAGTTTGTGAGAGAATTTAACTGAAACATGATTTCCTTGCTGTTGTAATTGATATGATCAGTCAGAAAATATATATTAGTGTTTTGAATGAAATATTTCTACATGGAATTTTTTTCCAAGATGTTTTTCTTCTTCATCTGTCAGTGTAAGTTTGAGTATGCTTCTGGACTCTTCTGTTCCATGGGTTTATGTGTCTCTCTTTGTGCCAGTACCACACAGTCTTACATACTCTAGATTTAAGAAGTCTCAGTATCTGGTAGTGTATGTCCTTCAGCTTCCTCCCTCTCCTCCTCTGTTCTTGGCCCTTGATATTTTCATGTAATTTTACAATGAGTGTTTCAGTTTCAGAATTACTCTTAAAAATCCACACCCATGTATCTGCTTGAATTTTGATTAGGATTGCACTGAAACTGGAGATCAGTTTGTAGATAATTGATTCCTTAATAATACTGAGTCAGCCAGTTGATGAAGGAATATGATATTCTTTGTCATTTTAATTAGAATTGTTAAATTTCATTTTCTAGTTGTTTTTTTTGCTAGTAGTGAGAAATATAATGGAATTTTGTTTGACTTCATACTTAGCAACCTAGCTGATTTTACTTTTTCAATTATGAATTGTGTTGGATTTTAAGAAAATGTTTTATCAACATCTTTTGAGACACTTAAGGCTTTTCTCCTTTACTCTGTTAATGTGTTGAATTACAACGATTTATTTTCAAATGTTAAACTAACATTGCATTTCTAAGATAAGCCTAACTTTGTACTATCCTTTTTATGTTTCATTGCACTTGGCTTGCTGTGTGTGTGTGTGTGTGTGTGTGCGCGCGCAGATTCTTGGAGAGAAACTGGCCTGTAATTTTCCTACTGGAAATCCTGATCACATTCTGGTATTTTGGTTATGCGGGCCTCTTTTACTCTTCTCTGGAAGAGTTTGGGAAGATTGTTATTATTTCTTCCTTATATGCTTAGAAAATTTCACTTGTGAAACCACTGGGCCTGGAAGTTGCCAGTGAGACAGTTTTAATTTTTTTTTTTTTTAAGATTTTATTTATTTATTTGAGAGAGAGAGAGAGAGAGAGCACATGGGGGGGGGAGGGTCAGAGAGAGAAGCAGACTCCCTGCTGAGCAGGGAGCCCGATGCGGGACTCGATCCCGGGACTCCAGGATCATGACGAGCCGAAGGCAGTCGCCCAACCAACTGAGCCACCCAGGCGCCCGACAGTTTCAATTTTAAAGAAATTGACTGTTTGGATTTTCTTTTTATGTGTCAGTTTTCTAAGTTCACCCATGTCATCTAATTTTTCAGTTACTACTATATTTATTTTTGCCTCTCATTTCTTTTCATTTATCATGATAGAGCTTTATCAGTTTTATTATTTTTTCAATGAATTAACCTTTGCTTTTTGAATTTTTCTATTGTAGACTTGTTTTCTGTTTCAGTAATTGCTGCTCTTAATATTTTCTTCCCTCTACTGTCTTTGGTTTTCTTTTTCTTTCTTTTTAAAGATTTTATTTATTAGAGAGAGCGAGCAGCAGCAGGGGTAAGGGCAGAAAGAGAAGCCGACTCTACTCTCTTAGGTTTTAAGTTGCTCTTCTTTTTTGTAACTAAGTATCTAGATACTTAGAGCATTGATGTCTAGCCCTTTTTTTAAAATGTGTATTTAAGGTTATACGTTTTCCTCTAAGCATCTTTAGCTACAGCTGATAAGTTTTGATATGTCATATTTTCACTGTTATTTTGCTCAAAATACAGTGTGATTTCGAATTTCCATTGTATTTTCTTTCTTCTTTTTTCTTTCTTTTTTTTTTTTTTGATCTATTACTTTAGAAGTTTGTTGTTCAATTTCCAAATACTTGGAGGGTTTTCTGGGTATATTTCTGTTACTGAGTTGCAGTGTAATTCCATAACAGTCACTGTGTGATTTCAGTCCTTTGAAATTTGCTGTGCATTGTTGTATAAATATCAATTAGGTTAAAATCATTAACCTTGTTTAAATCTTCCACATCCTTACTTTGTTATTTTCTCCTCTTGATCTCTCATTTCCTTAGGGAGGATTTGTTTATTTCTTTCTTTTAGTTTTCTCTGATGACAAATATAAAGTTATTATATCTGCCTGGTGATTAACTCTTATCATAATGGAATGATCCTTGTTGTCTCTAAGTAATGCTTTTTGAGTTAAATTTTTCTTAATTTGATATTAATAGAATGATTCTAGCTCTTTTTATTAGTATTTGCATTAAATATCTTATTTCATCCTTACAGTTTTAGAGTTTTCTTTAATCGTATGCTTTGTTTACTGTTAATTAGAATATAGGTTTTTCATTTTTTTCTCTTTCTTTTTTTTTTTTGTAAAGATTTTATTTATTTGAGAGAGAGAGAGAGAGAGATAACATGAGAGGGGGAGGGCCAGAGGGAGAAGCAGACTCCCCGCTGAGCGGGGAGCCCGATGTGGGACTCGATCCCGGGACTCCAGGATCATGACCTGAGCCGAAGGCAGTTGCTCAACCAACTGAGCCACCCAGGCACCCTCTTTTTTTTTTTTTTTAAAGTAAACTCTACCCCCAGCACAGGGCTTCAACACATGACCCCAAGATCAAGAGTCACATTGTCTACCGTCTGAGCCAGCTAGGTCCCCCAGTTTTTGTTTTTTAATCTAGTCTGATAATCTCATCTTTTAATTGGAGTCCATTGATATGTAATGGAATTATTTATTACTATTTGTTTTCTATTTGTCTTGCCCATTCTGTATTATGTGACTCTCAATTCCTGGTAATGGAGTATTTTAAATTATTCTCCCTCATTTATTAATTTCTTAGTTTTACTTTTTGTTGTTTTCCCTGGAGATTGCCACATGTATTCTTGGTAAATTTGTATTTTGCCATTTCTGATTTACCTGACTTCTACCTTTTTTGGGTCATTGCTGTTATGTCTTTAGTTGTACATATATTTAAAACCTCAAAAACTACTGTTCCTATTTCTTCACATTCACAGACTATACATTCACAGACTTCCTTTTGATAATATTTTCATTTTGACTTAAAAATTCCTTTCACTGTTTCATCAGGTCTGCTGATGATAAAATGTCTGCTTTTATTTGTCTGAAAATATATTTATTTTGAACTCTTAAAATTTTTTAAAAATTGAGTTCTATGCATACCTGACTCAATGGATTTTTACATTTGCATGTACTTGTGTAACCACTATGCAGACCAAGATAGGCACCCAATGCCTTCTCTGCGTGAATAAGCATCTCCATATTAACCATCTATGCTGACTTATTTTGCCTGTTTTTGAATTTTATCTTAATGGAATTATATAAGAAATACTCTTCTTTCTGGTTTATTTTGCTCAATATTATGCTTGTATGAGTCATCTTTGTATTAGTTCACAGTATTCCTTTGTATAAATATACCGCAGTTATTTGTTCATACTAATGTTGGTGGGTATTCAAGTTGTTTATAGTTTTTGGCCATGTTAATAATGTTGTTATGAACATTCTTATACATGTCTTTTGGGAGAACGAGGCACTCATTTGTGTTTGATATAAACGTAGAGGAATTGCTGGGTCATCGGGTAGGCCTTTTCAGCTTTGGTAGATAGTGCCAGATAATTTCCCAAGTGGTTACCAGTTTACCAATTTTTATCAATATACCCACCAACAATAAAGTTCCCAGTTGCTTCACAACCTCACTAACACTTGATTATTTTTTTAACTTTAGCCATTTTTGTGTGTGTGTGGGGTGAGTAATACTGAATTATGATTTCACTTTACGTTTTCTGATAACTCTTTAACTTAAGCCCATTTTTATATCACTGTACATAACTTAGATTTTTTAAAAAAGATTTTATTTATTTGACAGAGAGAGAGAGATCACAAGTAGGCAGGCAGAGGGAGAGGGAGAAGCAGGCTCCCTGCTGAGCACAGAGCCCAATGCAGAGCTCGATTCCAGGACACTGGGATCATGACCTGAGCCAAAGGCAGATGCTTACCTGATCCAGGCACCCCGTGATTTTTTTTTTTTTTTTTTCTTGAAGGGTGTATTCTCAGGTTGTGGGTTTGGGAGTGGGTGGGGAATTGAGAGTGGGTTGTCTTACTTATTGGTACATTCTGGATACAGGTCCTTTGCTGGAGATAGTGTGTGTGTGTAATAAATAAAATATTTCTTCCTTTCTGTGGCTTTTATTGAAAAGAAGTTCTTAAATTTAGTGAAGTCCAATTAATTAAACTTTTCTTTATAATTAGTCCTTTTTGTGTTCCTTTAAGCAAGTGTTTTTTTTTTTAACCCCAAGGTCATGAAAATATTTTCCTGTGTTATATTCTATAATCTTTAAGCATATCATTATGCTTTATATTTTAGTCTGTGATCCATCTGATACTGATTATTTTGTGTTTCTTGAGGTATAGGTCAAGGCTCATTTTCTTCTTTGTAGGTTTTATACATTTATTTATTTATTTTTTATTTATTTATTTATTCTTATGTTAATCCCCATACATTACATCATTAGTTTTAGATGTAGTGTTCCATGATTCATTGTTTGTGCATAACACCCTGTGCTCCATGCAGCATGTGCCCTCCTCAATACCCACCACCAGGCTAACCCATCCTCCCACCCCCCTCCCCTCTAGAACCCTCAGTTTGTTTTTCAGAGTCCATCGTCTTCTCATGGTTCGTCTACCCCTCCGATTTCCCCTGCTTCATTCTTCCCCTCCTGCTACCTTTCTTAACATATATTGCATTATTTGTTTCAGAGGTACAGATCTGAGATTCAACAGTCTTGCACAATTCACAGCGCTTACCAGAGCACATACCCTCCCCAGTGTCTATCACCCAGTCACCCCATCCCTCCCACCCCACCCCCCACTCCAGCAACCCTCAGTTTGTTTCCTGCGATTAAGAATTCCTCATATCAGTGAGATCATATGATACATGTCTTTCTCTGTTTGACTTATTTTGCTCAACATAATACCCTCCAGTTCCATCCACGTCGTTGCAAATGGCAAGATCTCATTTCTTTTGATGGCTGCATAATATTCCATTGTGTATATATACCACATCTTCTTTATCCATTCATCTGTCGATGGACATCTTGGCTCTTTCCACAGTTTGGCTATTGTGGACGTTGCTATAAACATCGGGGTGCATGTACCCTTTCAGATCCCTACTTTTGTATCTTTGGGGTAAATGCCCAGTAGTGCAATTGCTGGATCATATGGTAGCTCTATTTTCAACTTTTTGAGGAACCTCCATACTGTTTTCCAGAGTGGCTGCACTAGCTTGCATTCCCACCAACAGTGTAGGAGGGTTCCCCTTTCTCCGCATCCCCGCCAACATCTGTCGTTTCCTGACTTGTTAATTTTAGCCATTCTGACTGGTGTGAGGTGGTATCTTATTGAGGTTTTGATTTGGATTTCCCTGATGCCGAGCAACATTGAGCACTTTTTCATGTGTCTGTTGGCCATTTGGATGTCTTCTTTGGAAAAATGTCTGTTCATGTCTTCTGCCCATTTCTTGATTGGATTCTTTGTTCTTTGGGTGTTGAGTTTGATGAGTTCTTTATAGATTTTGGATACTAGCCCTTTATCTGATATGTCATTTGCAAATATCTTCTCCCATTCTGTCGGTTGTCTTTTGGTTTTGTTGACTGTTTCCTTTGCTTTGCAAAAGCTTTTTATCTTGATGAAGTCCCAATAGTTCATTTTTGCCCTTGCTTCCCTTGCCTTTGGCGATGTTTCTAGGAAGAAGTTGCTGCGGCTGAGGTCAAAGAGGTTGCTGCCTGTGTTCTCCTTTAGGATTTTGATGGACTCCTGTCTCACATTGAGGTCTTTCAACCATTTGGAGTCTATTTTTGTGTGTGGTGTAAGGAAATGGTCCAGTTTCATTCTTCTGCATGTGGCTATCCAATTTTCCCAACACCATTTGTTGAAGAGACTGTCTTTGTTCCATTGGACATTTTTTCCTGCTTTGTCAAAGATGAGTTGACCATAGAGTTGAGGGTCCATTTCTGGGCTCTCTATTCTGTTCTGTTGATCTATGTGTCTGTTTTTGTGCCAGTACCATGCTGTCTTGATGATGACAGCTTTGTAATAGAGCTGGAAGTCCGGAATTGTGATGCCACCAGCTTTGCTTTTCTTTTTCAACATTCCTCTGGCTATGCGGGGTCTTTTCTGGTTCCATACAAATTTTAGGATTATTTGTTCCATTTCTTTGAAAAAAGTGGATGGTATTTTGATGGGGATTGCATTGAATGTGTAGATTGCTCTAGGCACCATTGACATCTTCACAATATTCTTCCAATCCATGAGCATGGAACGTTTTACCATTTCTTTGTGTCTTCCTCAATTTCTTTCATGAGTATTTTATAGTTTTCTGAGTACAGATCCTTTGTCTCTTTGGTTAGATTTATTCCTAGGTGTCTTACGGTTTTGGGTGCAATTGTAAATGGAATCGACTCCTTAATTTCTCTTTCTTCTGCCTTGTTGTTGGTGTATAGGAATGCCACTGATTTCTGTGCATTGATTTTATATCCTGCCACTTAATTCCTGTATGAGTTCTAGCAGTTTTGGGGTGGAGTCTTTGGGGTTTTCCACATAAAGTATTGTATCGTCTGCAAAGAGTGAGAGTTTGACTTCTTCTTTGCCGATTTGGATGCCTTTTATTTCTTTTTGTTGTCTGATTGCTGTGGCTAGGACTTCCAATACTATGTTGAATAGCAGTGGTGATAGTGGACATCCCTGCCGCGTTCCTGACCTTAGGGGGAAAGCTCTCAGTTTTTCCCCATTGAGAATGATATTCGCTGTAGGTTTTTCATAGATGGCTTTTATGATATTGAGGTATGTACCCTTTATGCCTATACTCTGAAGAGTTTTGATCAAGAAAGGATGCTATACTTTATCAAAAGCTTTTTCTGCATCTATTGAGAGGATCATATGATTCTTGTTCTTTCTTTTGTTAATGTATTGTATCACATTGATTGATTTGTGGATGTTGAACCAACCTTGCAGCCCAGGGATAAATCCCACTTGGTCGTGGTGAATAATCCTTTTAATGTACTGTGGGATCCTATTGGCTAGTATTTTGGTGAGAATTTTTGCATCCATGTTCATCAGGGATATTGGTCTGTAATTCTCCTTTTTGATGGGGTCTTTGTCTGGTTTTGGGATCAAGGTAATGCTGGCCTCATAAAATGAGTTTGGAAGTTTTCCTTCCGTTTCTATTTTTTGGAACAGTTTCAGAAGAATAGGTTTTAATTATTCTTGAAATGTTTGGTAGAATTCCCCTGGGAAGCCATCTGGCCCTGGGCTTTTGTTTTTTGGGAGATTTTTGATGACTGCTTCAATTTCCTTAGTGGTTATAGGTCTGTTCAGGTTTTCTCTTTCTTCCTGGTTCAGTTTTGGTAGTTGATACATCTTTCGGAATGCATCCATTTCTTCCAGGTTATCTAATTTGCTGGCATAGAGTTGCTCATAATATGTTCTTATAATTGTTTGTATTTCTTTGGTGTTGGTTGTGATCTCTCCTCTTTCATTCATGATTTTGTTGATTTGGGTCATTTTTCTTTTTGATAAGTCTGGTCAGGGGTTTATCAGTCTTGTTAATTCTTTCAAAGAACCAGCTGCTAGTTTCGTTGATCTGTTCTACTGTTCTTTTGGTTTCTATTTCATTGATTTCTGCTCTGATCTTTATTATGTCTTTTCTCCTGCTGGGTTTAGGCTTTATTTGCTGTTCTTTCTCCAGCTCTTTTAGGTGTAGGGTTAGGTTGTGTACTTGAGACCTTTCTTGTTTCTTGAGAAAGGCTTGTATTGCTATATACTTTCCTCTTAGGACCGCCTTTGCTGCATCCCAAAGATTTTGAATAGTTGTGTTTTCATTTTCATTTGTTTCCATGTATTTTTTAAATTCTTCTTTAATTTCCTGGTTGACCCATTCATTCTTCAGTAGGATGCTCTTTAGCCTCCATGTATTTGAGTTCTTTCCGACTTTCCTCTTGTGATTGAGTTCTAGTTTCAAAGCATTGTGGTCCGAAAATATATAGGGAATGATCCCAGTCTTTTGGTACTGGTTGAGACCTGATTTGTGACCTAGGATGTGATCTATTCTAGAGAATGTTCCATGGGGACTAGAGAAGAATGTGTATTCTGTTGCTTTGGAATGGAATGTTCTGAATATGTCTGTGAAGTCCATTTGGTCCAGTGTGTCTTTTAAAGTCTTTATTTCCTTGTTGATATTTTGCTTAGACAATCTGTCCATTTCAGTGAGGGGGGTATTAAAGTCCCCCACTATTATTGTATTGTTGTTGATGTGTTTCTTTGCTTTTGTTATTAATTGCCTTATATAATTGGCTGCTCCCATGTTAGGGGCATAGATATTTACAATTGTTAGATATTCTTGTTGGATAGACCCTTTAAGTAGGATATAATGTCCTTCCTCATCTCTTATTACAGTCTTCCGTTTAAAATCTAATTTGTCTGATACAAGGATTGCCACCCCAGCTTTCTTTTGGTGTCCATTAGCATGGTAAATGGTTTTCCACCCCCTCACTTTCAATCTGGGGGTGTCTTTGGTTCTAAAATGAGTCTCTTGCAGACAGCATATCAATGGGTCTTGTTTTTTAATCCAGTCTGATAGCCTGTGTCTTTTGATTGGGGCATTTAGCCCATTTACATTCAGGGTAACTATTGAAAGATAGGAATTTAGTGCCATTGTATTGCCTGTAAGGTGACTGTTACCGTATATTGTCTGTGTTCCTTTCTGATCTATGTTGCTTTTAGGGTCTCTCTTTACTTAGAGGACCCCTTTCAAGATTTCTTGTAGGGCTGGTTTTGTGTTTGCAAATTCCTTTAGTTTTTGTTTGTCCTTGAAGCTTTTTATCTCTCCTTCAATTTTCAATGACAGCCTAGCTGGATATAGTATTGGCTGCATATGTTTCTCATTTAGTGCTCTGAATATATCCTGCCAGTCCTTTCTGGCCTGCCAGATCTCTGTGGATAGGTCTGTTGCCAGTCTAATGTTTCTACCATTGTAGGTTACATATCTCTTCTCCCGAGCTGCTTTCAGGATTTTCTCTTTGTCTATGAGACTCGTAAGTTTTACTATTAGATGTCGGGGTGTTGACCTTTTTTTATTGATTTTGAGAGGGGTTCTCTGTGCTTCCTGGGTTTTGATGCCTGTTTCTATCCCCAAATTAGGGAAGTTCTCTGCTATAATTTGCTCCATTATACCTTCTGCCCCTCTCTCTCTTTCTTCTTCTTCTGGGTTCCCAATTATTCTAATATTGTTTTGTCTTATGGTATCGCTTATCTCTCGAATTCTGCCCTCATGATCCAGTAGTTGTTTATCTCTCTTTTTCTCAGCTTCTTTATTTTCCATCATTTGGTCTTCTATATCACTGATTCTCTCTTCTGCCTCATGTATCCTAGCAGTTAGTGCCCCCATTTTTTATTGCACCTCATTAATAGCCTTTTTGATTTCTACTTGGTTAGATTTTAGTTCTTTTACTTCTCCAGGAAGGGTTTCTCTAATAACTTCCATATTTTTTTCAAACCCAGCTAGTATCTTTAAAGTGATGATTCTGAACTCTAGATCTGACATCATGCTAATGTCCGTATTGAGTAAGTCCCTGGCAGTCGGTACTACCTCTTGTTCTTTTTGTTGAGGTGATTTTTTTCCATCTTGTCATTTTGTGCAGAGGAGAATAGATCAATGAGAGAACAAAATGCTAGCAGAATAACAACGTCCCCAGAAAATATACTCTAAACAAATCAGAAAAGACCTGAAGGAGTGAAAAAAGAAATGGAAAAAGAGAAAAAAGAAAGAGAAAAAAAAGAAAAAGATAAAGATAAAAATAAAAACAAACAAAACAGAACAACAACAACAACAAAAAACCAGAATGTGATCAAATATGATCAGGCTGGTATATAGATCAGTGCCACACACTAGATTTGGGGTGTATTTTGGAATTTTAGAAGAAAGTACTTCCCAAAATTTTAAAGAAAGAAAAACTTATATATGTACAAAAATAAGGGTTGATATGATGAAGGAATGGAATATGATTGTAAAGATGGAAATTATAAAAAATTTTATAAAAGGAATTGATAAGAAGTTGTTTGAAAAAAGAAAGAAGAGTATTTAAAAAAAGAAAAAAAAAGGGAGAGAATGTGATCAGGCAGGGGAGTAGAAAAAAACCATATACTAGAGATTTAGGGTATATTTTAATCTGTTAGAAGAAACTATCTCAAAATTTTAAAGAGAGAACAACTTATATATATATGCCAAAAATACGGGTAACTACTATGAAGGGATAGAATATGACTAAAAATGAAAAATAAAAATGTTTTTTTAAAAAAAGGGATTGATAAGATATTGGTCGAAAAAGGGAAAAAGAAAAACTCAAAAAAAAACAAAAGAAAAAGAAAAAAAGACAGTTAAAAAAAAATTAACTTTGAAAGACTAAAGAATCATGGTAAAAAAAGCCATGAATTCTATGTGCAGTATTCCCCTAGCGCTGGAGTTCTGCTGTTCTCATTGATCGGTAAACTTGGTCTTGGCTGGCTGTTCTCGCTGATCTTCTGGGGAGGGGCCTGTTGCCGTGGTTTCCAAATGTCTTTGCCGGAGGAGGAATTGCCCCACCCTTGCCCCCTCCTGGCTAAGTAATCTGCTCGGGTTTGCTCTCTGGAGTTTTTGTTCCCTGCGAGCTTTCCCTACAGCTTTGGAGGTGGAGAGTGAAAATGGCGGCCTCCCAATCTGCCCCCGGGAGGAGCAGAGAACTTGGGGCCCTGCTCCTCAATGAGCCCCCAGAGAAAAGCCGTCAGTCACTCCTGTCTCCCCGGTCTCTGGCCGCGCTCCATGCTCACCCAGCCTGTGACCGCGCGTTTCTATCTCTAGCACCTGACCCCGGGTGGAATCTCCAAACCCAGCAGATCCCTGCGGTGCACTCCTGCGCAGCTCCTCTGGGGGGAGGAAGGTGAGTCTCCCCGGATCTGCCGCTTGTTGGGTCCCTGCTGGAGGAGCAGTGGCCCGCCTGTGCCGCGGATCACGGTTTATGGCAACCCCGAGCTGAGAGCCCGCGCCTGGGCTCCGCCTCTGCAGCCGGCTTCCCTGCTCCGTTACCTGGGAGCTCTGCCACACTCAGGCACCCCCGGTCTTTCTGTGACCCCGAGGGTCCTGAGACCACACTGTCCTGGAGGGATCCACCCCCTGCTTAGCCACCAGAGTGACGTCCCTCAGCGGAGCAGACTTTTAAAAGTTCCGATTTTGTGCTCCGTGGTTCTATCATCTGCCAGAAGCGGCCGACGGAGGCCCCTCCCCCACCGTCTATCCTCCCGAATATCGCCTTGGATTCACTTCTCCGAACGTCCTACCTTCCAGAAAGTGGTCGCTTTTCTGATGAGAGAGTTGTTGCTATTCTTTTCTTCGATCTCCTGTTGAGTTTGTAGGTGTTCAGAATGGTTTGATCCCTATCCAGCTGAATTCCTGAGAGGAGACAAAATCCAGGTCTCCTACTCCTCCGCCATCTTGCTCTGCCCCCTCCCCCCCGTTTTTATACATTTATTTATGAGTGTTTGATGTTTGTGGATGAGCTTTTTATAGAATTCTGTTTTCTAACTTTGTTACTAGAATAGAAATACAATTGATATTTTTATATTGATATTGTATTTAAGGATCTTGATATATCAACTTATTCTAGATTACATGTAATTTTTTTGAATTTTTCATAACCTTATTTTCAAATAATGACAGCTTTTTTTTTCCTTTCTGAACTTTATGCCTTTTATTTCTTTTTCTCGTATTATGCAGTGGAGAGGATCTTCCATAAAATGTTGAATTCAATGGTGAAAATAGAATTTTGTCTGGTTTGTGATTTCAGGGGGAAGAATCCAATATTTTACTATTGAGATATGAAGACTTACACTCAATTACTATTGAGTTTGAAGTTTGCTGCAGCTCTTTTGTTTGTATTGTTACTCTTTTTTAGGTTACGGTAGTTTTCCTTCTAGTCCTAGTCTGTTGAGAGTTTTGGCCTTGCATAGGAGTGAACTTTTATCAAAAGCTTTTTCTATATGTGTTTTGTTGATACGATTTAACTTCTATATTTGGTTACTGTGGGGATTATATTGGTTAGTTTTAAAATGTACCAATACTACATTAGTGTATATATCCAGTTGTTCCTGTGTATTTTAATATATATAGTTTGGTTTGATTTGCTTATATTTTGTTCAGCAATTTTTTGTTTACATGCAGGAGAAAGATTGGCCCTTAATTTACCTATCCTATTAATTTTTTTATATTCTGGAATGATATGCTTAGCTCATAAGACAATTTGGGAAGTGTTCTTGGTTTCTCAGTTTTTTGAAAGTTTGTATAAGTTTAGTATTTCTTTGAAAACTAGTTAAGTCATCTAGGAGTATGAGTTTTTTTTTTTTTTTTTTGGTTGTCTATCTCTTTTGAGGTAAATTTTATATATGTCAAAATACACTGATTGTGATATGTATAATGTGAGTTTTGACAGATAGATTCACCCTTATTGAAGATACAGAATTTTCCATCTCCCTAGGAAGTTTCCTTCCCTGTTAGTTCCCTATAACTTCCATCAAGTGGCAACCACTCTTCTAAATTTTAACTGTGGATTAATTTTGGGTTTTTGAAAATTTCATGTAAGTGGAATCCTACCATATGTACTTTTTGGTATATGAATTCTTTTGCTCAGAATATGTCTGTGAGATCCATCCTTGTGATTGAATGTATGAATATTACCTTTTTGTTGCTGATTAGCATACTGTTTTATTAATATATTACAATTTGTCCATTCTTATGTTGATGAACATTTGGGCTGTTTTTAGTTTTTGGGTATTAGGAATAAAGCTGATATGAATATTATTGTACAAGTATGTATGGAAATACATTTATATTTTCCTTGGAAAAATATCTACTACTGGCACTGCTCTGTTAATGGTAGGTGCATGTTTAAAAGAAACTGGCAAATTTTTTCTAATTGGGTTGTACCAATTTATATTCCTACCATGTTCCGTGGTTTTCACCAATACTTTTTCATTGTTAGTCTAGTGAGTGTGTATCTCATGGTATTAAATTGCATTGTTATTTGGATTTGTGTTTTATATCAACATAATAATGTGTTTTTGTGGCTTATTCACCATTCTTATATCTTCTTTGTGAAGTATGTGTTCAGATATTTTGCTCATTTTAAAAAATTGAGGTATTTGTATTTTCATTATTGAGTTGTAGGAATTCATTATATTTTATAAAAGTCCTTTGTCAGATACATGTTTTGTCAATTTTTTCTCACAGGCTGTGTGGCTTGCCTATTAATTTTCTTAGAAATGTTTCTTTACGAAGTTAAAAAAAATTTTTTTTAAGATTTTATTTATTTGACAGATAGTGAGAGCAGGAACACAAACAGGGGGAGTGGGAGAGGGAGAAGCAGGCTTCCCATAGAGCAGGGAGCCCGATGCGGGGCTCGATCCCAGGACCCTGGTATCATGACCTGAGCCAAAGGCAGACGCTTAATGACTGAGCCACCCAGGCGCCCCTGAAGTTTTAAATTTTGTTGATATAATTGAAAATTTTTTCTCTTGTGGTTGTTATTTTCTATGTTCTTTCTAAGAAATTCTTGTTCATATTCAGGTCACAAAGGTATTTATGTTTTTCCCATAAAAGCTTGATAGTTTTACCTTTTTTGTTTAGATTGGTAATCCATTTCAAATTTATGTATAGAGTGAGCTAGGGATTGAGGTTCATTTATTTCCCAATGGATTTCCAGTTGTTTTAACACCATTTGTTGAAAAGGCTGTTTCCCATCTGTTGAATTACTTCAGCAGCTTTGTCAAAAAAATCAGTTGACCATATAATCTTGATCTTTTTCTGCTCTTTCTATTCTATTTCATTGGTCTCTTTGTCCCTATGCCAGTCTCACACTATCTTGATTTTGATTCCTGTAGCTTTATACTATAAAGCTGAGAGCATGTAGTGAAGTCTGAGTGTAAGTCCTTCTACTGGGTTCTTCTATTCTAGTTTGCTGAGAATTTAAAAAATTTCACTAATGGGTGCTGAATTTTGTCATATGCTTTTGGGCATTTACTGAAATAATCATATAGATTTGCCCTTTTATTCTGGTAATAAGGTGAGTCATTTTGATTGACTTTTTAAAAATAGATTTTATTTTTTAGAGCATTTTTATGTTCATAGTGAAATTGAGTGGAAAGTGCAGGGAGTTCCCATATACCCCCAGCCCCAGCTTATGCTCAGCCTCTTCCACTGTTGACATCCTGCACTCTAGTGATACGTTTGCTAGTCGGTGAATCTGCATGGACACAGCATTATCAGCTGCAGTCCATAGTTTACCTTAGGGGTTGCTCTTGGTGGTACACATTGTATCGGTTTCAACCAATGTATAATGATACATATCCACCCTTATAATATCACACAGAATTGTTTCACTGCCTTAAAAGTCCTCTGTACTCTGTTTATCATCCCACCCTTCCTTTGTCCTCTGGCTGTCACTCGTCTTTTTACTGTCCCCACAGTTTTGCCTTTTCCAGAATGTCCTATAGTTGGAATCATACAGGATGTAGCCTTTTCAGATTGCCTTCTTCCATGTGGTAATGTTTACTTAAGTTTCTCTTATGTCTTTTCATGGCTTTTGATAGCTCATTTCTTTTTAGTGTTGAGTAATACACCATTGTCCGAACATGCCACTGGTTTTATTTATCCGTTTACCTACTGAAAGACATCTTGGTTGCTTCCAACTTTTGGCAATTATGAATTAAGCGGCCATAAGTAGCCACGTGCAGTTGTTGTGTGGACATAAATTTTCACTTCTTTTGGGCAAATATCAAGAGCATGATTGCTGGATGGAATGATAAGAGTATTGTTAAAGTTTTGTAAGAAATTGCTAAAATGTCTTACAACGTAGCTAGTACCATTTTGCATTTTACCAGCAATGAATGAGAGTTCCTGTCACTCCACATCCTTATCAGCGTTTGGAGTTTTCAGTGTTTTAAATTTTGGCTGTTCTAATAGGCGTGTAGTTGTATCTCATGGTTGTTTTAACTTGCAGTTCCCCGGTGATGTTGGGCGTCTTTTCATATGATTTTTTGCCATCTATGTATCTTCTTGGGTGAGATGTCTGTTAGGATCTTTGGCCCATTTTTTTAATAGGGTGGTTTGTTTTCTTAATGTTGATTTTTAAGAGTTCTTTGTTTTGGATAACAGTCCTTTATCAGATGGGTCTCTTGCAGATATTTTCTCCCAGGTTTGTTTTCTCATTCTCTTGACAGTGTCTGTCGTAGAGCAGAAGTTTTTAATTTTGGTGAAGTCTAGCTTATCAATTATTTCTTTCATGGATTATGCCTTTGGTAAATGACTGATTTTCAAATGTTAGACTAATCTCTGGGATAAATTCCAGTTGGTCATGACTTACTATCCTTTTGAGATATTGCTCTATTTAGTAGTTCCTTAGTATTTTTGTAGCTATTTTCATATCTATAATTAATGGAGAATGTTGACCTATGATTTCTTTTTTATAATGTTGATGTCAATTTTTGACCTTAGTGTTATGCTGGACTTACAAAATGAACTGGTGGAGGGTTTGCCTTTTTTTTTTTTTTTTTTTTTGGAAATATTTTGTGTATATTTGTTTGTTGTTGTTTTTTTTCCCCTTAAGTGTTGGATAGAATTTACCAGTAAAACCATCTGGACTTGGGGTTTTTTGTGGAGCATATAATCCTACTAATTTAGTTTCTTGATGGTTACAGAACTGTTCAGATTTTCTATTTTCTATTGTGTCAGTTTCAGTAAATTTTATTTTTCATGGAATTTTATTTCATTTAAGTTTTCAAATGTAAAGTTGCTCCTAATACTCCTTTATTTTATTTTATTTTTTTGATGTTTGTGGAATATGAGGTAATGCTCCATCTTTCATTGCTGATATTTATGTTTTATTCCTGTCATTCTTTGTTAGTCATGTTAGAGGTTGTTCAGTGTTATTAATTTTGTTTTTTTTTTAAATTTTTTTTTAAGATTTTTATTTATTTGTCAGAGAGAGAGAGAGAGAGCACAAGCAGGGGGAGCAGCAGAGGGAGAGGGAGAAGCAGGCTCCTCACTGAGCGAGGAGCCCGATGTGGGACTCGATCCCAGGACCCTGAGATCATGACCTGAGCCGAAGGCAGACGCTTAACGACTGAGCCACCCAGGCGTCCCAAGTGTTATTAATTTTGAACAAAGCTACTTTAGGTCTGTGGATTGTCTGTATTTTTGTCACTTTTTAAAAAAAAGATTTATTTGAGAGTGCACACAAGCAGGGAGAGGGGCAGAGGAGGAGGGAGAGGGAGAAGGAAAGGGAGAGAATCTCAAGCAGACTCTGTGCTGAGTGTGGACCCCAACGTGGGGCTCGAGCTTACAACCCTGAGATCATGACCTGAGCCAAAAACCAAGAGTCAGTTGCTTAACTGACTGAGCCCCACCAAGGTGCTCCTATTTTTGTCACTTTTTAACATAAAATTTTTTTTGTTATTTTCTAATACTTTCTTTGGATTTGATTTTCTCATCTTTTTTCTAGCTTCTCAAGGTAGAAACTTAAACTTAGATCTTTGATTCTTTTCCATTCCAATTTAAGCATTAAAACTATAAATTTTCCTTTGAGCAGGATTAGGTGTATCCCACACATTTTGATGTTATATTTTCATTATCATTCATATCAAAATACTATCTAACTTTCTCTTTGATATCTTTGATTGATGAGTTATTAAGTATAGCATTTACTTTTAATAATTTTGGGACTGTATGAGTTATCTTATTGTTATTGATGTCCAAATTATGTTTGTTATGGTCAGACATCATACTCTTGAGGTTTCAGTACTTTTGAGGTTTATTAAAATCTATTTTATGGTCAAAATATGACTTATTGTTATGAACACTCCGTGTACTTGAAAATAATTTTTTTTTTTTTTTAAAGATTTTATTTATTTATTCATGAGAGACAGAGAGAGAGAGAGAGGCAGAGGGAGAAGCAGGCTCCCAAGGAGCAGGGAGCCCGATGCGGGACTCGATCCCAGGACGCTGGGATCATGACCTGAGCCGAAGGCAGACGCTTAACCATCTGAGCCACCCAGGCGCCCGAAAATAATTTTTATTCTACATTTGTTGCTTATATTCTTTTATAAATGTCAGAGCAAGATGGTTGATGCTGTCAATAAAATCTTCCATACTTTGGTGAGTTTTGTTTAGTGCATTTGAGAAAGGAGTATTAGAATCTTCAAATATAATTGTTGGTATGTCTATTCCTCCTCGTCATGCATTTTGAAACTTATAAAAGGGGCATACAATTTCTCAATTTTTATGTATTTCTGATACATCAACATTTTTATCATTATGGAATGTTTCCTTTTTTGTAAGGTAATATGTCTGTTTGATAGTCTAGTTTGTCTCATATTAATATAGTCAGCTTTCTTAAGGATTGAACTTTTTGTTTTTGCATTTGTGTGTAAAGTGAATCTCCTGGGGCACCTGGGTGGCTCAGTCGGTTGAGTGCCTGACTCTTGATTTCAGCTCAGGTCATGATCCTCAGGGTCCTGGGATCGAGCCCTGCATTGGGCTCCCCACTCAGTCGGGAATTTGCTTGTCTCCCTCTCCCTATGCCCCTGCTCGCTCGCTCTCTCTCTCTAAATAAATAAATCTTTAAAAAAAAAAATAAAGTGACTCTCTTGTGGATGGCATGTTGTTAGGTTTTGCATTTTTTATACATTCTGGTAATCTCTGCACTTTAATCGGGCTGTTTAGACCATGGGTCAACAGATTTTTTCTGCGAACTGCCAGACAGTAAATATTTTAGATTTCACAGTCCATATCGTTTGTTTGGCAAATACTCTACTCTGTCATTGTAGTGTGAACATAGCCGTAGACAATTTGTAAATGAATGGATTTGGCTGTATTCAAATAAAACTTTATTTTTAAAACAGGTGTTGGGCTATATTTGACTTCTAGGCCATGATTTGCTAAAGCCCAGTTTAGGACATTTTATTGAAAATATATAAATATAATTATAAATATATATAGTTATGTCATTTTTTGTTTTGTTCTCTGTTTGCCTCATTCTTGTTCTTCTCTTGCTCTCTTTCTGCCTTTTTGGGGGGTTATTTGAATATTTTTTAATGTTCTCTTTTGATTTCTGTATTGACTTCTTTGCCAGATATCTTTGCATTATTTTCGTAATAGTTGTTCTTGAATATGGATCTTTTTTTCCCTACTCCAAGGATTTAGCATCTTTTAAGTGTCACAACATTCCTTTTTTTTTTTTTTAATTTTATTATGTTATGTTAGTCACCATACAATACATCACTGGTTTTTGATGTGGTGATCCACGATCCATTGTTATCGTATAACACCCAGTGCTCCATGCAGTACATGCCCTCCTTAATACCCATTACCAGGCTAACCAATCCCCCACCCCCCAAAACCCTGTTTGTTTCTCAGAGTCCATAGTTTCTCATGGTTCATCTCTCCCTTCAATTCTCCACCCCATTTATCCCTTCCTTCTTCTAATGTCCTCCATGCTATTCCTTATGTTCCACCAATAACTGAAACCATATGATAATTGACTTTTTCTGCTTGACTTATTTCACTTAGCATAATCTCCTCCAGTCCCATCCATGTTGATGTAAAAGTTGGGTATTCATCCTTTCTGATGGCTGAGTAATATTCCACTGTATATATGGACTACATCTTCTTTATCCATTCATCTGTTGAAGGGCATCTCGGCTCCTTCCACAGTTTGGCTATTGCGGACATTGCTGCTCTGAACATTGGGGTGCATATGGCCCTTCTTTTCACTACATCTGTGTCTTTGGGGTAAATATACCCAGTAGTGCAATTGCTGGGTCACAGGGTAGCTCTATTTTTCAATTTTTGAGGAACCTCCACACTGTTTTCCAAAGTGGTTTTACTAACTTGCATTCCCACCAACAGTGTAAGAGGGTTCCCCTTTCTCCACAACCTCTCCAACATTTGTTGTTTCTTTCCCTGTCCATTTTTGCCATTCTAACTGGTGTAAGGTGGTATCTCAGTGTGGTTTTGATTTGGATTTCCCTGATGCCTGATGATGATGAACACTTTTTCATGTGTCTGTTAGCCATTTGTATGTCTTCTTCAGAGAAGTGTCTGTTCATCTCTTCTGCCCACTTTTTGACTTGATTATTTGTTTTTTGGGTGTTGAGTTTGAGAAGTTCTTTATAGATTTTGGATACCAGCCCTTTATCTCTAGTGTCATTTGCAAATATCTTCTCCCATTCTGTGGGTTGCCTCTTTGTTTTGTTGACTGTTTCCTTTGCTGTGCAGAAGCCTTTTATCTTGATGAAGTCCCCAAAGTTCATTTTCGCTTTTGTTTCACTAGCTTTTGGAGATGTATCTTGAAAGAAGTTGCTGTGGCCAATGTCAAAGAGGTTACTGCCTATGTTCTCTTCTAGGATTTTGATGGATTCCTGTCTCACGTTGAGGTCTTTCATCCACTTTGAGTTTATCTTTGTGAATGGTGTTAAGAGAATGGTCAGTTTCATTCTTCTGCATGTGGCTGTCCAATTTTCCCAGCACCATTTATTGAAGAGACTGTCTTTTTTCCATTGCATGTTTTTTCCTGCTTTGTCAAAGATTATTTGACCATAGAGTTGAGGGTCCATATCTGGGTTCTCTATTCTGTTCCATTGGTCTATATGTCTGTTTTTGTGCCAGTACCATGCTGTCTTGGTGATCACAGCTTTGTAATATAGCTTGAAATCGGGCAACGTGATGCCCCCAGCTTTGTTTTTCTTTTTCGAACATTTCCTTGGCAATTCGGGGTCTTTTCTGATTCCATACAAATTTTAGGATTGTTTGTTCCAGCACTTTGAAAAATGTCATTGGAATTTTGATCGGGATGGCATTGAAGGTATAGATTGCTCTGGGTAGCATAGACATTTTAACAATGTTTATTCTTCCCATCCATGAGCATGGAATATTTTTCCATCTTTTTGTGTCTTCTTCAGTTTCTTTCATGTGTGTTTTGTGGTTCCTAGAGTATAGATCCTTTACCTCTTTGGTTAGGTTTATTTCAAGGTATCTTACGGTTTTTGGTGCTATTGTAAATGGAATCATTTCTCTAATTTCTCTTTCTACAGTTGCGTTGTTAGTGTATAAGAAAGCAACTGATTTCTGTGCATTGATTTTGTATCCTGCCACATTACTGAATTGCTGTATGAGTTCTGGTAATTTGGGGGTGGATTCTTTCGGGTTGTCCACATAGAATATCATGTCGTCTGTGAAAAGAGAGAGTTTGACGACTTCTTTGCCAATTTGAATACCTTTTCTTTCTTTTTGTTGTCTGATTACTGTTGCTAGGACTTCTAGTACTATGTTGAACAATAGTGGTGAGAGTGGGCATCCTTGACATGTTCCTGATCTTAAGGGACAGGCTCTCAGCTTTTCCCCATTGAGAATGATATTCGCTGTGGGTTTTTCATAGATGGATTTTATGAGCTTTTGAGGAATGTTCCCTCTATCCCTATACTCTGAAGAGTTTTTTTTTTTTTTTTTTTAAGATTTTTTATTTATTTATTTGAGAGAGAGAGAATGAGAGAGAGCACATGAGAGGGGGGAGGGTTGGAGGGAGAAGCAGACTCCCTGCAGAGCAGGGAGCCCGATGCGGGACTCGATCCAGGGACTCCAGGATCATGACCTGAGCCGAAGGCAGTCGCTTAACCAACTGAGCCACCCAGGCGCCCTACTCTGAAGAGTTTTAATCAGGAAAGGATGTTGTATTTTGTCAAATGCTTTTTCTGCATCAACTGAGCGGACCATATGGTTCTTCTCCCTCCTCTTATTAATGTGTTCTATCACATTGATTGATTTGCGAATGTTGAACCACCCTTGTATCCCGGGGATAAATCCCACTTGGTCATGGTGGGTGATCCTTTTAATGTATTGTTGGATCCTATTAGCTAGGATTTTGTTGAGGATTTTGGAATCCATATTCCTGAGGGATATCGGTCTGAAATTCTCCTTTTGGATGGGGTCTTTGCCTGGTTTGGGGATTAAGGTAATGCTGGCCTCATAGAATAATTTTGGAAGTTTTCCTTCTATTTTTTGAAACAGCTTCAGTAGAATAGGTATTATTTCTTCTTTGAATGTTTGGTAGAATTCCCCAGGGAATCCATCAGGCCCTGGACTCTTGTTTTTTGGGAGGTTTTTGATCACTGCTTCAATCTCGTTACTGGTTATTGGCCTATTCAGGTTGTCAATTTCTTCCTGTTTCAGTCTTGGCAGCTTATAGGTTTCCAGGAAGGCCTCCATTTCATCCAGATTGCTCAGTTTATTGGCATATAGTTGTTGATAATAATTTCTAATAATTGTTTCTATTTCCTTGGTGTTAGTCGTGATCTCTCCCCTTTCATTCATAATTTTATTAATTTGGGTCCTTTCTCTTTTCTTTTGGATAAGTCTGGCCAGTGGTTTATCGATTTTATTAATTCTTTCAAAGAACCAACTTCTAGTTTCGTTGATCTGATCTACTGTGTTTCTGGTTTCTAATTCATTGATTTCTGCTCTAATTTTAATTATTTCTCTTCTACTGCATGGCTTAGGCATCGTTTGTTGCTTTTCCTCTAGTTCTTTAAGGTGTAGAGTTAGTCGGTGAATTCGGGATTTTTTTTTTTTTTTTTGAGTGAGGCTTGGATGGCTATGTATTAACCCCCCTTAGGACTGCCTTTGCAGTGTCCCATAGGTTTTGGACCAATGTGTTTTCGTTCTTATTGATTTCCATGAATTGTTTAAGTTCTTCTTTGATTTCCTGGTTGACCCAAACATTCTTGAGCAGAGTGGTCTTTAGCTTCCAAGTGTTTGAATTTCTGCCAAATTTTTTCTTGTGATTGAGTTCCAGTTTTAAAGCATTGTGGTCTGAGAATATGCAGGGAATAATCTCAGTCTTTTGGTATCGGTTGAGACCTGATTTGTGACCCAGTATGTGGTCTATTCTGGAGAAAGTTCCATGTGCGCTCGAGAAGAATGAGTATTCTGTTGTTTTAGGGTGGAATGTTCTGTATATATCCATGAGGTCCATCTGGTCCAGTGTGTCATTCAAAGCTCTTGTTTCCTTGTTGATTTTCTGCTTAGATGAATCTGTCCATTGCCGAGAGTGGAATATTGAGGTCTCCTACAATTAACATATTGTTATCAATATGACTCTTTATTTTGGTTAACAGTTGGCTTATGTAGATGGCTGCTCCCATGTTAGGGGCATAGATATGTACAATTGTTAGATCTTCTTGTTGGATAGACCCTTTAAGAATGATACAGTGTTCTTCCGTGTCTCTAACTACACACTTCAGTTTAAAATCGAATTTGTCTGATGTAAGAATTGCTACCCCAGGTTTCTTTTGAGGTCCACTGGCATGGAAGATGGGTTTCCATCCCTTCTACTTTCAGTCTGGATGTATCTTCAGGTTCAAAATGAACCTGTTCTAGGCAGCATATGGATGGGTCCTGTCTTTTTATCCAATCTGCAACCTGTGCCGTTTTATGGGAGCATTTAGGCCACTCACATTGACAGTAATTATTGAAAGATATGAATTAATTGTCATCATGTTGCTTGTGAAGATGTTGTTTTTATAGATTGCCCCCATAAGTTTCTGTTGTATATCACTCTTGGGGTCTTTCTCCTTTTATAGAACCCCCCCTTAATATTTCTTGCAGGGCTGGCTTAGTGGTCACATATTCTTTCAACTTCTGCCAGTCGTGGAAGCTCTGCATCTCTCCATCCATTCTAAATGAAAGCCTTGCTGGATAAAGTATTCTTGACTGCATGTTCTTCTCATTTAGTACCCTGAATATGTCTTGCCAGGCCTTTCTGGCTTGCTAGGTCTCTGTGGATAGGTCTGACGTTATTCTGATGTTCCTCCCTCTGTACGTAAGGAATCTCTTCCCCCTAACTGCCCTTAAGATGGTTTCCTTGGTTCTAAGATTTGCAAGTTTTACTATCACATGCCGGGGTGTTGGCCTATTTTCCTTGATCTTGGGAGGGGTCCTCTCTGCCTCTAGGACATGAATGTTTGTTTCATTCCCCAGATTAGGGAGGTTCTCAGCTACATTTGGCTCAAATACATCTTCTAGTGCTCTCTCTCTCTCCACTCCCTCTGGGATTCCAATTATTCTGACATTGGAATGCCTCATGGTGTCACTTATTTCTCTGATTCTATTTTCATGGATTCTGAGTTGTTTTTCCCTGGCCTCCTCTTTTCCCTTTTTATCTATTATATTGTCTTCCAGGTCTCTTATTCTCTCTTCTGCCTCAGTTACCCTAGCTGTTAGATTATCTAGATTGGATTGGATCTCGCTGATAGCATTTTTAAGTTCTGCCAATTCACCTTTCATTTCTGCCCTTAGAGACTCTATGTTGCCATTAATTGATTTCTCCATTCTAGCCATTGTCTTCACAATTGCTTGCCTGAATTCCATCTCCGACATCTTGGTTATATCTGCATCCATTTGTAAATCTGCAGCATAAGTCATAATCTCTGATTCTTTTCTATTTTGGGGGTTCCTCCTCCTAGTCATTCTGTTGATGGGTGTTTGAGGGAATGTATAGAGTCGAAATTATTGACCAGAACCCACGCAAGATGCACCTGTTTTCTTGGGACCTTAGGGTTGCTGGCCTCTTGTTTTCCCAGCCTGTCTTCTTTGGGAGGGGCCTGCCGCGCTGTTACTTCGGCAACCCTGTTTGGTGCGGAGTTGACCTGCCCCCCTGTGGCGGGGGATGGGCTCAGCGGGAATCAGTTTTTGGGGCTTTTGTTCTCTGGCGGCTTTCCCTGGTGGCTTTCCACATCTCTTCCGTGAGTCAGAGCAGAAGAGACCATTTCCAACCCTCTGCCTCAGAGCAGAGAGACCTCAGTCTGTTCTTCAGTGAGCTCTCCAGACCACACTGTCTCTGTTTCTGTCTGTGCTGCCATAAACTGCAGTGTCCTGGGTTGTGCGCCCCTCTGCAGTGCTCCCAGTCCTGTCTCCAGGTCGGGGCACGTCTCTGCTCTTTGTGCTTCTAAAACCTCCAGCTGCTCCCCAGTTCACCTGCGCGACCCTGTCGCTCCGGGTTTCCGCCCTGGGGGCTGCCCTAAAGTCCTTTCCCCGCCACTACCGGTCTGCGAGTCTGTGCCCGTCCCCAGCGAGCAAGGCTGTCGCTCACTGGTGGTGTAGGATCCCCATGGCCAGGCTCCCTCCTGCTGCCATTTATCCTCCCATATCTGCCTGCGGAATCACGGCTCCCTGCTTCATACCTCAAAACCAACCACCTGGGATATTCTGTTTGTAGCGATCCAGATTTTCTTATATCTCAGGCTGGTTTCGTGGGTGCTCAGAGTGGTCTGGTAGATAGCCAGCTCAATTCCGGGGACCAGTTGAAATAGGGTCCCCTACTCCTCCTCCATCTTTCCCCCTCAAGTGTCACAACATTCTTAATTCATTACAGAAACATCAGTATCAGTCAGTTTTCTTCTTGTTGATAATTTTGCTCTTTCTTCTACCTTTCTGCTACTGTGTAAATTAGAGGGTGGAGTCACATAAATTGCCCAGAATTAGGGTCAAACAAAAATGAATTGGAATGACCCCCCCCCACACACATAATTTTTGCCAAAAAGCCTGTATCAATTGGGTATAAGAATTAAAAAGGAAGGAGTTAGAACCTCAGTTTGCAAATATATTATTACATATCTAAAAACATATCTAAAAGCCCCAAGATAATGCTAAAAGCTACTATAAATTGAAGAAATAATTCCGTAGTAATTATACATATACACAAGTCATGAACTTTTGTATGTATAAACAACTGCAGTTGGAAGATAATGGAAGAGAAAAACACATTTATAATTGCCACATCATTGAAGTGTTAATTATTTCTAAATTAACAGATTAAATAATTCCAATACATATGGTAATTACTAGGCTGATTCTTAAGTTTATACAGGAAAATAATTAAGAATCAAGAGAAAAACACTCAAAAAATGGCACAGTGACAGACCTACCACATATTAAAACATGTTATAAAGCCTTAAGAAATACACGTGAATAAGAAGTCCAGAAATGGGCTTACATACACAGAGTAATTTAATGTCTGCTAAAGGCAGCATCTCCAATTAGTGCAAAAGAGACGTTTTAATACATGATCTTGAGACAATGGGATAGCTAGTTGAAAGGGTCTATTTGTGGATCCAATTAAAATTCTATTATATATCAGAACAAACTACAAATGGATCAGCTGTTCAAGTGTAAAAAATAAAACAAATACAACACAGGTGTCCAAAACAGGTTGAACAAACTATGGTATAGCCACACAGTGCAACACCTTACAGCTGCAATAAAGAAGGAGTTCACTGGATCTCTGTGGAGAGATCGCCAGGATATGTCGTAAAGTGAATAAAATAGGCTGCAGTATAGTGTGTGATATGGTATGCTGTTTTTTGTTAAGAGGTAGAAATTGTACAATTCATACTTGTATTTTCATAAAGTAACATTTACAGGGGCAAGGGGGGATGGGGCACAGGTAGATGCTGACAGGAGTGGGAGTGACCCTTCTAAGTAGAAACATTTTGTTTTGATTTTTCAAGTATTTGCTATTTATTGAATAATTCTTTTTGAACTTATTCTCTAAAAAAATCACTAGAAATTCTTCCAGGTTGAGATGAATTAATCTGCAAGTTCTGTGAGTAACTTAAGGAAGAAGTGCTTGTAAATGTAAACTTCCCCAGATAGAAAAAGAGGGACCATTGCCCAGCCCATTTGATGAGGCTAGAATAACCTTGTTTTCTAAAACCTGACTGTGTTGAGTTGAAGGATGGTACCATAGGAGAGAATGCATGTGATTTGATTTTATCACAAAAGTCAGAATAATGGTTATCTCTGATGAGAAGGTAGAAGCACGTGGGCAGATTCTGGGTTACTGCAATGTTCTGTTTCTTGATTTCCATTTTACTTATGTGTTGTTCACTTTAAAATTGTGTTTAACTCTACATTTGTTTTGTCTTCTTTCTGTATGTCATAATCACAAATGTTATAAATTTGTAAAAAGTTGTAATAAACGATGTTTATCTAACAAATGAGCTTTAAAATATATATAGTAACAACTGATAAAATTTCCATAGGGGAATACAAAAACTCAGAGCAATTTAAAATAGGGCTTTTAACTCTCCCTTCTCAGAAACTGGCAAGTCAAGAAGATAAAAAAAAAAAACCAAGACTTAGAAATTTTTATTTTTTGAGGGTGGAACTTTTAATGCCATATTTATTCCGTTCTGTGTTAAAATGATTGGTAGAGCAAAGCAGTGATTTTAAAAAATGGTAACAACTCGTTTCTCCCAAACTAGTTTCACGAAGGGATTAGAGGCAGTCAAATTGGTATCTAGTAGAGACCCACTTACTTTTGTTTAAGCTATTCTGTTGGGATTTATGTTCTGCAACTAGCACAGCAGTTCTAGCCAGCGTTGGAATAGTTCATTCACATGATCAGGCTCACTGCGAATAAAACTTCTGTTTTAAAAAAAAGTCATGCCACAGAGATCAGAGAGGGTGTGCCACAGTGGAAGGTTCAACAGATTAAGGGACCCCTGGACAAAGTGGCTTTCTTCATTTAAAGTGCTATCATTTCTCCTCTTATTCCAAATCTAGAAAATAACTACTGGGTAAGAGGTACTGAATGTATGTAGGAATTTAAATCATTGTTAGGAATTTAATTTTCCATCCCTTTGGAAAACCTGAAGTCCGAGCCTTCAGGTTCTCACTTGGTTTTGCTCAGTGGAGATGTTCTGGTGGGGGGGAGACTTTGGAGGTTGGTAGGAGCAGCAGGCACTAGTCTACACGAAAGTCCTTATTAGGAAATTGAAAGGGCTCACCGTCCAGTCAGCAGTAAGGATCAGTCCACCGAAGAGGCCGCATGTAGCCAGGGTTGGGAGTTTTCCTGTGTAAGAGAGCTCTGTTTAACCCAGAAAAGATCACCTTAAATAGTATATACAGGGTGTGGCCTAGTCTCATCTTTTGGGCCCCACAGCACTCTGGCCACGATCCGAGCTCTTCAGTCTTATCTGAACTCAAAGAATAAAAGGAGTTCCCACCACCATCCTCACCTTAACCCAACCAGCCTTATAAAAAACCAAAAACAACAAAAACCAGGCTGCAGTAGGCCACATTTTTGTGGTGCTGATCAGTACCTGAGATTCTAACACACAATCTCTGATTCCACAGTGGCCTTTCCTCAGAGAATTTGAAGAAGCAGTTGTCACCCCAGTCCGTTTTCTAGGAGTGACAGCCAGCCAGTGGGGGATAGCATTCTTCACTGTTCAGTCCAGGAGGCGGGTGGTATGGCCTCCCTTTATTTTGTAGCTGACATGTTCAACTTCAGGACCACGGGAGTCTGCAGAGAGAGGGAAGGCTCCCTCTGCTGGGCCCTGCGTGTAAGCACCAGCTGCAAGTGTGCTGGAAGGGACGCTGGAAACTATAGTGGTAGCTCCTTACATCCGGGCTTACAGGCCTTGCTGCACTTGGGAGTGTCTCTCCACCTCCCATCACCTGGTGGCTGAGAGCCATTGAAATAGTGCTCACATGGGGGATAGAGGAGGGTCTGCAGCCTACATGGGAATCATAATGACGCCATCCGAGACCAGGCCTTGCTTGGTCCAGAAATTCCAGGCTCTAGAGGGAAGACCCCATACAGTCATCCCCACTACCCAACAGAGGAGCAGTTTTCAAGCGGGCCCCGATCTCCTCACTGGCATCCACATGGGTGTGAATGCAGAGCTTGTCAGAAATGGTTTTCATGGCCCAAACAACCAGGAAGAAACACAGGAATTCTGTTGATGATGTCTTTTGAATGTTTAGACAGTTTGGCCACTGATTCTGGATATCAAAGTTTTTTAGGCAGACTTATTTTCTTAGCAAACTGCACTCTTTGAGGCAGCTTTGATCTAGCCAGGAAAGGCTCAAACAGTCCGTTTTGCTGATGTCCCCATTATGGAGGCTGAACAGTTCATCTGCGGGGGTGCAAAATGGGGTCTGCTTTAGTAAGCAGCATCACCAGGCATAAAAGGATGGCTAGGGCCCACCACACTTTGAGATCTGGATCCTGGATTTACTGAAACTGTGGAGACCCTGAGCTTGCAGCTGCCATGTCTAGTCGTAGTACCCGCTTCCTATAAACCCAGTCCACCATTGTTGCAACTGGGATAAGATGTAAAATATTTTAATGACATGATTATCATGAACCTAATAGATATGAATTCTATATTCAGTAGAGAATACACATTCTTTTCTAGCACATACAGATCATTCTTAAAATTTACCTTGTTCTTGGGGCACCTGGGTGGCTCAGTCAGTTAAGCGTCTGCTTTCCGTTCGGGTCATGATCCCAGGGTCCTGGGATCTAGCCCTGCGTCAGGCTTCCTGCTCAGCGGGGAGCCTGCTTCTCCCTCTCTTCCACTTGTGTTCTCTTTCTCTCAAATAAATAAATAAAATCTTTAAAAAAAATTTACCTTGTTCTAGTCCAGGAGGTGTGCCTCAGTAACTTCCAAAAATTATCATTATTATGCAGACCATTATCTCTGACCTTAATAAAATACAATCAGAAATTGGGGTGCCTGGGTGGCTCAGTGGGTTAAGCATCTGACTCTTGGTTTCAGCTCAGGTTATGCTCTCAGAGTCGTAGATCAAGCTTGTATTAGGCTCCATGCTCAGCGGGGAGTCTGCTTGAGATTCTCTCTCCCTCTTCTCCTGCCCCTGCTCGCTCGCTCACTCTCAAATAGATAAATAAAACCTTTTTTAAAAAAGGAATTAATGTCAGTCAGCTAAAAATGACCTATATGTTTATACATTTAAAAGTGTAGATCAAAAGGGAAATTATAAAATAATTAGATAGGAATGAAAATGCTGCACTTCAAAATTTGTTAGATACTTAGAGACTTATAGCTTATAATTAATTTAGCAGGAAAGAAACTTTGGTAAGTGCTGTGGGCTGAATTGTGGCTCTATCCCCAAGTCCTCAAAAACATTTGTATGTTGAAGTTGTGACCTCTAGTACCTCAGAATATGACCCTATTTGGAAATAGAGTTTTTGTAGAGGTAAGAAAGTTAAAATGAGGTCATTGGTGTGGACCCTACTGTATTATCATGGGTATCCTTATAAGAAGGGGAAATTTGGACACAGAGAAGATGATTTGAAGACACAGGGAGAAGATGAGCATGTTAAGCCAAGGGAAGAGGCCTGGAATAGATCTGTCCTTCATGACACTCCGAAGTAACCAACCCTGTCACCTTGATCTTGGACTTCTAAGTCTCCAGAACTGTAAGAGAAAATATAATTCTGTTGGTTAAGCTACCTGATCTATGATACCTTGTTATGGCAGCCCTAGAAAACTAATACAGTAATTAATGACCCAAATTTTAATTCGGGAAGTTGGAAAAAGAACCACAAAGTAAACAAGAAGGAGAGAACTAATAAAAGTAAGGTTGGAAATTTGTTAAATAGTATTATCAAAACCAAAATGGGTTCTTAAAAAAAATTAATATATTTAAAAATTGTTGGGTCATGGCTCATGATTATTTCAATTTCAGAAGAAGTGTTAAATTTAATACATATCTATTATAAAAACTCTAAAAATAAGAAAGGGAATGTCTTTAATTTGATGAGAGATATGGGCCAAAACCTAAAACAAACTTTTAATGGAAAAACTTCAGATGCATGCCATTTAAGATCAGGAACAAGACAAACATGGTTAACACTATTAGAGCATTTCATGTTACTGGAGTTCCTGGCCAGTATGTTAAGAAAATAAATAGAAATGAGTTAATAGGATTGGAAGGGAAGAGAGAAATCTGATTACCTACATATAAAAATCTACAGAGGCAATAGACAAAATTAGATGTATTAAAAAGATAATTTAGTATTTCTCAAATAAAAGAACATTTTACAAAAATCAGAATTCCTCTAGACGCAAAATAATCAGCTAGGAGAGATGATGGTATAAGATGCCATTTGCAATAATAAAAATAATCAGGTAGCTAGGATTTAACCTGACAAATAATGGCCAAAATTTACATGGAGGAAAATTTAAAACTGTTAAGAGTATATGATAAAAAGACCTGAAAAACAGATACACCATAATCAAACATGGTATGATGTATTTGTAAATATGTCAGTTCTCTCTAGATTAATCTATAAATTCTATGAAATGCCAATCAAAATCCTATAGAATATTTTGAGAAATTTGACACAGTAAATAATTTGCATGGAACTTCTGATTCTGATTATGACACACTTGCTTATATCACACCACCTCTTCTGCTGAAAACAACTAGAAAACCTTGATTAAAATACAAATTTATCTGAAAGTGTAGAGCTATAAAATCAGTAAGGACTCAGGGGCTCGGAGTCAGAGAAGTAGGTCTGTTGAGATGTGCATCTCCAGCATTTAACTCTACCTTTCAATTGGAGGCAGTTGTCTCAGGGCAGAGAAGCTAAAGAAAACTTTCAGAAATCTCACAGGTCGGGGAAAACAAAAATTAGAAATTAGAGCTCAATAAAGAGGAGGGCTCTGTTAAATATTCTTGGTGTTTAATTGGGGCTCCTGAAGGGTTACGCCCCTTCGGTGGGAGGACAAATGGAAATAGGCCAGCCCTCGCAAGATGGAAACTCGGTTGTAATCAAATCAATCCCAGATTGTATTAAGGTGATCTGATCCTAGGGTAGAAATAAAACATACAGTGGCTTAAATTAAAACTTGATAGGTTTCATAGCAACCACATAAAACTGAAGAGTGGATTAATGGACTGGAAACTAGGTCAGTGGAAAATATCTAGGCTGAAGTATGGAGAGAAAAAAGTGGATGGAAAATTAAAAAATAAATTAGGATTCCTATTAGACACAGTGAAAAAAATTAACATGTATGTATTTATAGTTCCAGAAAGGAGACAAGAGAGAAAATGGGACAAAAACAGTATCTGAAGGGATCATCTGTGAGAGCTTTTCAAAGCTAACTAAGAACAGAAGTCCACACATAGATTCAAGAGTTTCTATGACTCCATGACAGGATAAATGCATCAAGGCACATAATACGTCCAGGCATATGATAGTTAAACTTCTGAAAACCAAAGATAAAGAGAAGGTTTTAATAACAGAGGAAAAAGGGACATGTAACTTCCAAAAAGCAATGAGAAGACAATTCACTTGACAAGGGAAATGATAGAAATTAAAGATAATGGAGAATGTTAAAACTGCTCAAAGAAGCAAACGTTAACTTAACCTATGAGTCGATACCCAGCAAAAATATTTGTTTTTAAATGAAAGCAAAACTATAAAGTATTGTTGAGAGCAATTAAAGAAGACCTAGACAAATTGGAGACATTCTGTATTCACAGGTTGGAAGACTTCATACTGTTAAGATGGCAGTTCTCCCCAAATTGATGCAATCCCTTTCAAAACCCAAGCTACTTTGACAGGCTGATTTTTAAAACTTATGTAGAAATTCATGGGACCCAGAATTACTGATTTTGAAAAGGGACAAAATGGGAGAATTCACATTTCTTGATTTTAGAACTTAATACAAAAAGCACTGGTAATCAAGGCTGTGTGGTCCTGGTTTAAGGATCACATATAGATTAATAGAATACAATTCAAAGTCCAGAAATAAACCCATATGTCTATGGTCAGTTGAGTTTTGTTTTTTTTTTTAAGATTTTATTTATTTGAGTGAGAGCATGAGAATGAGCGGGGTGGGGGGGCAGAGGCAGAAGGACAAGCAGACTCCCCGCTGAGAGGGGAACCCAATGTGGGGCTCCATCCTAGGACCTTGAGATCATGACCTGAGCCAAAGTCAGTTGCCCAACCAACCGAGCCACCCAGATGCCCCGACTTTTTCTTTTTTAAAAAACTTTTATTAAGTAATCTCTACCCCCAACATGGGGTTCAAACTCACAACCCCAAGATAGTGAGTCGCATGTTCCACCAACTGAGCCAGGCAGGCACCCCTGGTCAGTTGATTTTTGACAAGGGTGCCAAGAACATTCAAGCGGATAAAAAAATAGTCTTTTCAGCAAATGGTACAGGAGCAACTAGATATCCACATGCAAAAGAATGAAGTTGGATTCCACCTTACACCAGATATAAAAGTAATTCAAAATAGAGAATAGAACTAAAGAGCTAAGAGCTAAGACTTAGCTAAGAGCTAAAACTGTGGAACTCTTAGAGGAAACATAGGTATAAGTTTTTGTGACCTTGGTTGGGCAATGGTTTCTTAAGTATACACCAAAACCACATGTGCCAAAGAAAAAATCAATAAATTAGATTTCATCAAAATTAAAAACTTTTGTGCTTCTAAAAAACACTATTGGGAAAGTGAAAAGACAGTCCATAGAATGGGAGAAAGTATTTTCAAATTATATATCTGAAAACAGTCTAGTTTCCAGGAACCTATAAAGAATATTTACAACTCAGCAGTAAAAATGCAAATAACCTAACTAAAAAATTGACTAATGATTTTGATAGATGTATCTCCAATGAGATATATGAATGACCAATAAGCACATGAAAAGATGCCCAACATCATTAGTCATTTGGGAAACCTAAGTCAAAACCACAACGGGATACCACTTATCACCCAGCAAGATGGCTGTAATTAAAAAGACAGTTAACAAGCATTGGTGAGGATGTGGAAAGACTGGAACTCTTGTACCTTGCTGGTGGGAATGTAAAGTGTACAACTACTTTAGAAAACACCCATTCAATCCAGCAATTCTATTCCTAGATCCATACCCAAGAGATCTGAAAACATACACACAAAACCCTGTATGTGAGTGTACATAGGAGCCTTAATCATAATAGCCAAAAAATGGGAACAATCCACGTGTTTCTCAGCTGAGGAGTGTGAACACATGGGGTCTGTCCATCCACTGGGATATTATTCAGCCACAAGGAAGGAGATACTCGTATCTGCTACAGTGTGGGTAAACCCTAAAATCATACTAAGTAAAATTAATCAGATATAAACAGACACTTACTGTCTGGTTTCGTTTATATGAAATATCTGGAATAGGCAAATCCATAGAGACTGAAAGTAGATTAGTGGTTTTCAGGGGCTGATGGGAGGGGGGTGTGGGGCATGCTTGCTTCTGGCTATGGGTTGTTTTGGGAAGAGTGATGAAAATATTCTGGCATTAGATAGTGATGATTGTACAACTTTGTGAGTATACTGAAAACCAGTGAATTGTACACTTTAAAAGGGTGAATTTTATGGTATATGAGTTATATCTTAATTTTTTTTCAAATGAAGACAAAGACCTTTTTAGGCAAAGAAAAAACTGAGAGAATCTGTCCTCATAGACTTAAACTAAGGGAAAAACTAAAGGGAATCTTCCGGTGGAAGGAAAGCAATCCTAAATAAAGCATGGAGATGTAGGAAGGGATGGAGAGCTTCAGAAAGGATAAATGTGGCTTTTGATGATGGCATAAAACAGTTACAGTAATGCTCATATGTACATTTAGGTTACATGACCACAATGGCACAATGGGTAGGAGGTGGGGAAATGGATTTAATGTGTTTGAAGATCTAATCATTGTCTAGAAGGTGGAAAGAATACTAATTTGATACTGTAAATTGTAATCTTTAGGACAGCCAATGAAAGGAAAATATTAGCATGTATAATGAGTTATAGAGGTGGAAAATAAATGATGGGAAATACAACAGAATAGTGAGCAGATAGGTTAAATCAAAATTTTAATATGCCCAAAATTTAAGCAGTTATATAAGATATAAACAGCTTAAATAATCCAAGTAAAATGTTGTTCACTTATATAAAGAAACAAAACTCAGGAATATCTGACTAGAAGAGATACATCTTCAATATAAGGATAGAAAAAAGTTACAAATTAAATGTAGAAAATGATTTTACTGTGCAAACAGTAAATTAAAGTAACATAGCTTTTCTAAAATCAGGCAAAGTAGACTTTAAGTCCAGAACTATTTCTCCATCTAACCATGTATAAAGAAATGTTACATGCTAACATCATACCTCAGGAAACTAGACATGTATACCCATTGAGCTGTTTTTACTCATAACACTTCTGACCCCAATGTATGGTTTTTCTTTTTCTCATACTGACCAGTTTTCCATCTCTCTGGACACGACCTGGGTGTCCAACAGTTCAGTTCAGACACTGCCTACCTGGAGTTAGCAGGAGATCCCACAAGTTAAAAGGCTCAGTCCCACAAGATGCCATTAGCAAGTCCTGGGCCACCAGATACTTCTGACCAACCAGCTGTAAATTAGGGGTTTCTGCCAGTCTCTCCTCAAGTTTAGCAATTTGTTAGAAGGACTCACAGAACTCAGAAACTTAGTGTCACTGGTTTAGTATGAAGGATACAGGAACAGCTAAGTGGAAGAGCTGCACAGGGCTGGGTGTGGAGGAGGGGGTGGTGTTTCATGCCCCGGCTCTGTGCCACTCTCCCAGCACCTTGATGTGCTCAGCAACCCAGAAGCTCCCGGGACCTCTTCATTTAGGGGTTTTTGTGGAGATTCTCTTACGTAGGCATGATTGATGAAATCATTGGCCATTAACAACTCAACCTCCTACACCTGTCCCCTTCTCTGGAGGTTGGGGGTGGGGCTAAGAGTAATAAGCTGCTAATCAAATCCTAGTCTTCCTGGTCACCAGCCCCCATACTGAAGCCAGTGAGTCCCCCAGCCACCAGTCATCTCATGAACATACAGAAGACAGTCTTCTCTCTCCACAAATCCCAAAGGTTTTAGGAACAGTGTGCCAGGAACTAAGGACAAAGACCAATTTTTAATTTTATTGTAGCACATCCATCCTAGCTTTTTATTGCCTAATTGCTTTTATGGATACAGAGCAAAAATGGACAGAAGTAAAAGGATATACATAGGAACCTCATAGTAGGAGATTTTAGCACACTGATTTAATATCTGATAGAACAAGTAGACAACAGTAAGGAGTAAAAGATGTGAACAGTTACAAACTCAGTTGATGTAGAACACCATATTCAACAACTGATGAGTCCTCCTTTCTTGTCTAGTATGTGTGGAGCATTTAGCATTTACTAATGCAGATAAGTGCAATTAATTTTTCTGTATAGGGACTTTATATTCTATGACCATTGTAAATCCACTTACTAGGTTTGGCTTCCTGTTAGATTATTCACCTTTTATGCTGCCTAGTCTTTATTCCCCATCCCTTCCAGCTCTCCAGTTACCAAAGGGCAAAATCAATCTCCAGAGTTCAGGGTGAAAGCCAGCTGTGCTTGCTTATCCTATAGGATTCTTAGATGTGCTTAGTTTTGAGGCTGTGCCAGTTTCTTTCATCCCATCTCTGAAATGTGTTTAAAAGGTTGTTTTGATAGTTTCTCACATTTGTGATGTTTAGGAAGCTCATTCGATGTATACTGTAATCTTCCATACCACCAGAAATAGAGTTTGTGTGTCCAGGTAGCTGAATTAGTTTCCAGTGCACCTTAGAAACTCATTTGCTAGTGGGACAGAGAGCGATGAGATATGGGCCTCCCAACTGATTGCTAGTGGACAAGTCTTGAGTCTTAATTCACCTGAATTTGTCGTTTGGACAGAAGTGGAGGGGAATTACTCACCTTTGTTTTTCAACACTTGCCTCTTGACTCTAAGAGAGATGGTAGAGCCTTTCTTGCTTTTGGGGTAGAATATTTTCATTTCCATTCATTCTTAACTTCTGAGCCCTAGGAAGACTCAAGAGCAGAGTGAATTTGCCCACACATTCATCTCTTTTGATACAGTTCCTCCAGATACTTTGAAATGACTAATGCATTATATTTAAGGCCAACATTAATGGATATGTTTTCAGAGAAATCAGAGGTCCTTCCTGCTGAACAAAATGTATTTCCTTATCACCTGTTGCTTCTTTAAAATCATTGCAGGGGTGCCTGGGTGGCTCAGTCAGTTAAGCATCCGACTCTTGATTTTGGCTCAGGTCATGATCTCAGGGTCGTGAGATTGAGCCCCACTTCGGGCTCCACACTCAATGCAGAGTCTGCTTGAGATTCTCCCTCTCCCTCTGCTCCTCTCTCTCTCTCTCCCTCCCTCCCTCTTAAATAAATAAATAAATAAATAAATAAATAAATGGAATATTATGCAGCCATCAAAAGGAATGAGATCTTGCCTTTTGCAACGACGTAGATGGAACTGGAGGGTATTATGCTGAGCGAAATAAGTCAATCAGAGAAAGACATGTATCATATGACCTCACTGATATGAGGAATTCTTAATCTCAGGAAACAAACTGAGGGTTGCTGGTGTGGGGGGTGGAGTGGGAGGGATGAGACACTGGGGAGGGTATGTGCTCTGGTAAGCGCTGTGAATTGTGCAAGACTGTTGAATCTCAGATCTGTACCTATGAAACAAATAATGCAATATATGTTAAGAAAAAATAAATAAATAAAAATCTTAAATCATTCCATATTTGGAAGTCAGTGAAATAATTGATGGCAGGATGCAATCCATAAAGAAACTGAATGGGAGAATGAAATCAGTAGATGGAATGTGTTTATAAAAATGGGAGTAAAAATGTAAGATACTTTTATCTTTCTAATGGGGAAGGTGAGAACCCCTGTACAACTGCTTTATAACACATATACTTTTTTTTTTTTTAAGATTTTATTTATTTATTTGAGAGAGAGAGAGCTCATGAGAGGGGGGAGGGTCAGAGGGAGAAGCAGACTCCCTGTTGAGCAGGAAGCCCGATGTGGGACTCGATTCCGGGACTCCAGGATCATGACCTGAGCCGAAGGCAGTCGCTTAACCAACTGAGCCACCCAGGTGCCCTATAACACATATACTTCTGACTTTTAAATTTCTTGTATCTACGCTTAATGTTTGTCTTCTCCAGTGGACTACAAGTGAAGGCAAGGATTGAATTTCTTTATTCATTATACTAAGTAGTTAGCACAGTGCTTTTAAACATAAGAATTTTTCCTGTTAGATTAAAAGCAGAAAAATGAGGTTCTTTTTTCTTTCGTGCTTCTCTGTTGTGACTAATGAAAATAATACTTACTAATCATGTACTGTAATCCAAATATGTTCCATGCCCTTGGTTAGAGTCACCGTCTAATCAGCAAGAGGGAAAGGTACATAACCTTGAGATCTACTTCTAAAATTTTTGGGCTTTTCTTTCTAATGTAATTTCTATTCATAGGTAGTAAAATTGGGATAGTTTTGTCACCATTAATATCTAACTGGCTTTTCTTACCAAATAGTTTAAGTCTTCTCCCCATGTGTTGAAATGTTTCTTGGCAAACCTGATTGCTCATGGCTCCATAGAAGTCCATAACATGGCTGTTCTGTAATTGACTCAACAGTAACATTAAGCTAGAATGTGTGCTCTGTGAATATAAGGATATTCATTTCTCTGCAGTACCAAGGCACCTACTACAGGATTTAGGACATACTAGGCATTCAATGTGTATTTGTAAAATGAATGAATGAATGTTTAGGTGGTTCTATTTTTTCTCTATTATAAAGAATACTCTCTAAAGTGTTTGCACATAATGCTTTCACTGCATTTCAAATGATTTCTTCTAAGTAATTTGTTCTGGATTAATTTCTAGAAGAGGATCTTGCTGGTTGAAAGGGTATGGACAAAGTTATAGAATTTCGAAGTAGTTTTCTTTTCTCTATGAAATAATGTTATCTGTGGCTTTCTATTTTTTAATACTTTAATTTTATAAATGTTCTCTATATTTTATTAGAATCAAAGAGGTGTTTTTTAAATTTTAATTGAAGTGCATTTCTTTCAATTCAGGGAGCAGGTGGGGATCTTGTTAAGTGGAATATAGAGTTTCTGGCGGTGGTGGTTGGAAGGTCACTTGAATGTGAGTGCTGGGCTGTGCTATGCTAAGGAACTTTATTCTATAGGATTGGGAGAAGATCAGAGGGCTGTAAGCGGAGGCGTGAAAGAATTGGAACAATCAAAAGGATAGTACCAGTAATAGTGTTGAGGAAGGAGTGGAGAGAGAGGAGACCAGAGGCACTAAGAGCCTGGATTTCTCACTGTCCAGCCCCACGTCTAATTCACCACCAACTTTTATATCCTAAGTATTCCTTGAATTTCTTCCTCTCTTACCCAGTTGGGTTCTCAGTGTGTTTAACCTCAGCTTTTTGTTTCTTTCCCTGCCTCAGAGCTACTCTCCATAGAGCTACTAAAGTGATCTAACTAAAACCAGCTCTGAAGGATGGTTTCCTATTATTCATATTTTAAGGTTCTAGTTGATTAACACAACATGCGAGCTCCTCCATTAATGGGATCCTTCAGCCTCACTTCCTGCTACTCCCTGCTAGGAGGAAAATCTTTCCTTGTCCCTGAACATACTCACCCCTCTCCCCCACACAGGTATTTCTGGCTTCTGGGCCTTGCTCATCTGCACCCGCTTCCCAGAGTCCCCTCCTCCAGTCAAACCCCGCAGTCCCCTTTTTCTGAGGTGCATTGTGTAAGACCTCAGGTGTCAGTCACCTCTTCTAAGACACTTTAACAGATATATTCACATATTATATACCTCCCTCCCCCACTTTCACCTTTTGGGTCAGGAATCTGTCTTCTGTGCTTTTTATAGGGTCTTGTTTTTACTTCTTCCAAATTGTCCATACAGTTGTCCTGTAATTGTATGTTCCCCACATTGGACTGTGAGATTTTTGAGGGCAAGAGCTCTTTTATTTTTGTATTTTCAGCAGTTAGCATAAAGTCTGGCATATAGTCAGGTGGTCAAAAAGGCTCCTAGTATCATTTTCTAGATGAAATAATGAGGCGTTGAAGCAGGCTGGTGGTAGTGGGGGAGAAGGGTGGATGGGAGAGACAGATTGGAGAGAAGTTACTTGGATGTCAGAGATGAGTTACAGGTGGATGGTTGAGATGTGCAGCTTAGTACATGATTTGCTATATAGGGTTTTGACTTGTTGAATTTGAGATACTTGACAAACATTTAGAGATGACTAGTAGACAGTTAGAAATAAGGATATGGATATTAGGAGATCAGGATTTAGGAGTCATGAGCATATAGGTGTGAGCTGGAGCACTTAGAATAGATACACAAGTCAGGAAGGGGAGGGGATCTAAAAAGGCGGAGTAGGGATTGTTGGGGAACATTTAACAAGTAAAAGAAAAGTAGGAAAGTATACTGATTGTCAGCAGTGTTCAGTGACTAAGAAAGGTTGAAGCAAATGAGAAGTGAGAATAGATTTTATTTGGAAATTAGGTCATTATGGATCTTTGAGAGAATAATTTTGGTCGAGTGGAGTGAAATAGAAACTAGATGGAAATAAGTGATTGGAAGAGGCTGGGAAGCAAATCAATGATGAGCAAGTGGAAAAAGCAAGCACATACTTTTTAAAAATGTGCTTTATGGAGAAATGATGCCTTATGGAAAAGGGATGTAATACAGCTCCTTGAGGGGAGGGTAAGAGGGTGGTGAATATTTTGTTTTATTTTATTGTTTTTGGGTGGGAGAAGGTCTTCGAAAAGTTTATCAATTGATATTCAGGAAGCAGAAGAAAGGGGGCTTGAAGTCCAGAAAGAAATCTTTAATGGAATAAGGGTAAGAAGGAAGAGAGGGTCCGGGATCAAGATCTCAGGTGGTATCGTTAGCCTTGAGAGTAGTGGGGGACATTTCTTCCCTGGGTTAAAAAGGAAAAGAAGTAAGGATATGTAGAAATACAGAGACATTTAAAGATGGTGTGAGGGAATGTGAAGGATCTATTTTCTAGGAAGTAGGCCCCCAGGTCATTAATTGTGGGGTGACAGGTGGCTAGGACAGGGTGGCATAGATGGTGGTGGCAGGGTGGCACAGGGTGTTTTAGAAGATTGGTAAGGGACAGAGAATTAATGGTGGGACTGCAGGTAGATTTTAGGGCTCAGTGGAAGTTGAGCTATGGAAATAAGGCAATAATAAAAATAACTTTTTTTCATAAAAAGGACTGAAAATAGGACAGGGCATTAGAGAATTATTGATACTTACACATCAGATTAAGTGAGGCCAATAGCTAAGTCCAGTGATGTCTGCCTTATCTGCTGCTTGGGCGGATTAAAGGGCCGGGGAGCGTCAGGGGACCAGGAGCAAGTCCTGCCTGGCCTGGGCTGCTGCCATTAGACTTCCAGAGTCAACTCAAGAGTCCTGAGTGCATGACTGAGGATATTTGAGATTTAGTGTGAGAAGGTGCCTGTTTTCCCCCTTTCTTTTTTTATCCTTGCACTATATGAATATCAGTTAAAATATGTAAATAAAAGCAACAGATTGCAGATAATTTACTCTATTTTAAGACAGAGTGAATTTTGAATAGAAAAGTAGTATTGGCTGGATCATGAGCTCTTACTGCATAGTTATTCATTCCTGATTAAAGCATCTCTGGTGGCCTTATACCCTGTATTTCTCAACTGACAGATTTTAAAATGCAAAGAGATATCTATTTCCTCCAAGGAATTTTTGTCTTCTATCAGGAATTCGTAAGTAGGTTTATAGATGCCTCTGGCTCACCTCTGGCATGGATATCTGATAGGAGCGGCATTTCTCTCAATTATGCTTTTTCTTAAAACAAAACAAAACAAAACAAAACTATGAAAATAAAAGCATGACTTATGGAACTTCTTCAAGAAATGCATAAATCATGGGAAACAATAAAGGAGCAAGACATAATGGAAAATCAGCAGCTCTACCAGTTAAGAACCTTCTCTCTACGACTCACTTGTTGCCAGTTACTGCTGAACTTAACGCTGGGTTTTCCTTTTTGCTTTCAGGAAAACCTTTAACTTACCTCCTGGGTGTTGCCTGTCCACAGCTTCCTGGTGGCTCACCGCTTCTGCCTGCTCCAGCCTTGCTCCGGCAGCTTCAAGGCTTCTGGGCTTCAGAGCTTGTTGGGAAAGCTTGCTGCTTTGGCCTGCTACCCCTGCTTCAGGTGTCAAAAAGCTTTTAATTAGCCTGCTTCCTCTATTTACTATAATTAGGCCCTTCCGGGTCTGCATAGCCTAGTCCTAGGGTCAGAAGGGAGAATTATTTTTAGCTATTTGTTCTTCCGTAAACATTCTTGTACCCTGGCTCTCTGGGGATTCCAGGGAGAGTAAAGGCAGTGTGTGAGGTTCTCCTGCATGGTTGACCTGTGACCTGTGACTGCCCCTGCCCATACAGGGCTGGTCCTCAGTCCACCAGGGCACACTGCAATGGGCACGCCATGTTTGTGTGGCCAGTGTCTGTTCCAAGTGGTCAATGCCCATGCTGGCCCAGTTTTTAAATGTTCTGACGATTGCTACTGTATGTATAAATTATGTCTTCAAGGAGAGGGTACTTCCAATTGTTCAGTGAACTCTTTGTAGTGTTTTTAGTTTGCTTGCTAAAGAGACTTAGTTTTTTTTTCCCAGTAAATATTTTGAACACAAACCGATCACTAACAGAATGTTATAAAAAACAAACACACTGATTTCCATATATATTAACAATGATGACTGTTAACGTGTCAATAGGTGTCAAGATGATAGGCATGATAAATGGGAAGATTTCTTCAGAGCCTTAGAAGGGTTCAGTACTTACAGTAGTAAAGGGCACTAGCTCTGTCATCGGGTGGTGAGTGCTGTGGGACCGCCTGGAGCGCGGTGCGGGAGCTCAGCCCGGTGCCAGGCACAGAGTATGCGTTCTGTACATAAGGGTTGTTCTTGTGATTTTATTCTTCTTCTTTTTTTTTTTTTTTTTAAGATTTTATTTATTTGACACAGAGCCACAAGTAGGCAGAGCGGCAGGCAGAGGGAGAGGGAGAAGCAGGCTCTCTGCTGAGCAGGGAGTCCGATGCGGGGCTCAATACCAGGACCCTGGGATCATGACCTGAGCCAAAGGCAGTCGCTTAACCAATTGAGCCACCCAGGCGCCCCAATTATTATTCTTATTAATGATAAATGATGGTGGACATTATACATTGGAGATAAAAAAAAAAGATAAAGACTAAGTTGTGAAGTCAAGACTTTAAAAGCCACACATGTCATTAAGAGAGCAGCATGGGCTGGAATAATCTCACACACACTTAATCTTAAAACACACAATTGTATATCTTACCATAATGCTTTGTGGTTTAAAAAAAAATATTTATCTTAGAGAGAATGAGCAGGGGTAGGGGCAGAAGGAGAGAGAATCTCAAGCAGACACCCCTCTGAGTATGGAGCCTGACTTAGGGCTTAGTCCCACAACCCTGGGATCATGAGCTGAGCTGAAACCAAGAGTCGTTTAACCAACTGAGCCACCCAGGTGTCCCATAATGCCTTGTTTTTATTTGAGTCTCAGTATCAGTTGAGTAGCGTACTTGAAGCTGATAATATTGATGCCTAACAGTTTGTTAAATAATAAGAGCGAAGGGGAGAGGGAAGCGAGAGATGGTATAGAAAGTGTGACAGGGCAGTGACCGTTCAGGAAGGGACCCTTCTCAGTTCAGTTTGAGAGAGCAGACCATGTGACTTTACAGGGGGAGACTACTTGAGACCTAGGGAATAAGTGCAAAGGCCCTGGGTTGGGATTGAACCAGGTGACCAGTGTATCTGGAGCAGAGTGAGCTAGGAGGAGAGAGCATGTGAGATCTAGGTCAGAAGACCAGAATATGTTGGCCTTATAAGTTATAGCAGGTTGACTTTTACTTGGAGAGAGGTGGGAAGTTTGGAGCAGAGGAGTATCACCATTTGAGCTATGTTTAAACAGGATCACTGTGACTGCCAGGTTGAGAATAGATCATGGGGGTTAAGGGCAGAAGTGGAGGGGCCGGTAGGGCCATCCGGGCAGGACTCAAAAGCAGGTTTGTTGGGATGGGCCAGAGGAGGTATGGTGAATTCTGGAAATGCTGAGTGTAGACTAGATTTGAGAACTGCATGGGAACTGTTATTGGAGATTGAAATTCTATTTAATATAGTGTGATAAATCCTAGGTTGTATGTTGTAGCTGTACGTGCAGACACTTAAACTGTAAGAACTCATTTGTTGACATGTGTCACCTACTGACTTTTTCCTGTTGTGTTTGCAGTTTTTCTAATGTTACAGTGCTTTCAATATGAAACCTTTAAACAGACATCTCTTTGTTTGGCGTTTTTAAAAAGTACATCTTTGTTCTGTGTTAAATTTGTGGTCTTCAAGTCCATACTAAGAGTACTTTTTCTTTTGATCAAATTAAGTAAGGAAGGGCATTTTAACATACATACCCTCTTGTATGTCAGTTTTCTGTGGTTCTTGAGAATCTAGAACCTGAAGTTTAGAGTCCAGGGAGAAGCCTCTTTCTGAGTTTCCTTCTACTACCACGAACATGAAAATGATCTGTAGTGTTAGAGGAGAAAAGCAAGATGAGGTTTATTTTGTTTTAGCATTTCATCAGCTTCATGGTCTTGTCTTACTGTGTCATCAACTCAGTAATTCAAGAATATTTCTTGAACTGACATTTTAGAATTTCACTACATCCTATCTCATTCCAGAGAAGGTTTAAGGCAGCTTATGAACTGGTCATAAAGTAGCTTGGAGAATGGTTTTCACTGCATAGCAACGTGGCCCTTCCGATGACCACACGTGTGCAGAGTGGCTCTCATTTGGGCTCCCACCAGCACACTACGTATCCCAGTAATTAGTGGTCACTTCCTGACCAGGGTGAGGTGTGGTATTTCACACATTCCATTCCATGCTTCAAATTTTGCACGTTCCATACAGAAAATGTAGAAAGGTGACTAGAAATCATATCACCTAGAAATACCTGATCTTTAAACATTTTGGTGCCTATCTTTCTCTGTATTCATCTGGCATAGAAATCCATAGATATGTATTTTGTGTATATACAGAAAAAATGATTAGTGTGCAAACTTTAATAAACTTCTTGCAAGTGGTATATTCTGCATTTTTGCCTATCAAATAGTATTCTTTAACAATATTTTGAAAATATGAATAATTTTCTGTTTTGGGAGATATTCACTAAATTTCATCTTTCAGAATATTTAAGTTATTCCCAATATATTACTTTTGGAAGCCACCCTATAGTAAATGTTGTGGCTTCATTTTTATTTGTATGTATTTTCAGTTGAGGATATTCCTAGCTATATTTCTATGTGCCAGGGATATAAAGTTATTAGAAGTTGAAGACACTGGAGTTTATTTCACAGTTAAAGAAATTTAATAATTTGGGATGTAGAATGTCTGCTGCGTGTTGGGGGTAAGGTAAATGATGGTTAAGAGATTGGGCTAGAATGTGCACAATACCTGCCACATAATAATAGCTGGGGTCATTGAACAGTGCTAAGTGGTAAGCACTTTATACTTGTATTAATTATTTTAATCTTTACTATAATTATATAAGGTGAGTACTATTAGTAACGCTGTTACATTGATGAGAAAACTGAAGTTTTGAAAGGTTACGTTATCTGCCCAGAGTTACACAGCTAATGGCAAAGGCAGGATTCAAACCTGAGTAGTCGGCTGCAGAGCGCATGCTATTACCGCTACGCTGAACAGCCGCAGTAAATGCTAGCTCAGCCTTTGAGTGTTCAGGACATGCTCATTCCCTGCACTGCTCTATAAACCAGAGGTGGTTTTGGTTCCATCAAAATTTTTTGGATTTTAGAAAGATAATTTAGTGCATATGCTCTGTTTTATAAAGGACTCCTGTTGGGGTTTGGAGCAGCACCTCAAAAGCAGACACATTAGGGTTTCTACAGTGAAGCATGTTTGTCTTTACACTAAATGAGATTAAAAAACCAAAACCCAAAAAACTATAATTAGCCCGATGTCAGTACCTGCTGCCAAATGAATTGTGAAAACCATTTGGCTTTAGAATTGCAGGTAAGGGATTGTGGACCTGCATAAAACTCTTAGAAGAGTATCCAGCATTTAGAGCAAACTCAGTTATGTGTTGCTGGGTAGTACTACCATTACTCCTACCAGTTATCATCAGATCCTTATAGCCTCAAACGCAGAGAACTGGTGAGATGTACAGCTAGGAGTACTCTTCTCACAAGGACCTAAGGAGAGGAAATCTTAAGTGTTAGAGTCTTTCAGTCTTCCCTAAATCAGAATAAGGGTGGCTTAAGCCATCTCTTTCCTGTCCTGAATGTAAGCATGTTCAGCTCAGCGCTCCTGTCTGTCTGTTTGCACTCTCAACATATAATGTGAGTCTATAGAGCAGCTAAACTTGTGTTTCTAGCCTTTCAAAGAGTTTGGCTCTTTATTACAGCCCCTGTTATTTTTCCCCCATCTTTTTTGGGATATAACTGACATATAACATTGTGGAAGTTTAAGGTGTACAAAGTGATTATTTGATACATATATATATATTGTAAGATGATTACCACAGTAAGGTTAATATCACCTCACTTAATTAGGTTTGTTTTTTTTTTTTAATTTGTGGTGAGAACATTTAAGATCTTTTAGCAACTTTCAAGTATACAGTACAATACTGTTAACTATAGTCACCATGCTGTTTATCACGTCCCCAGAACATGTTCATCTTATCACTGGAACTTTGTACCCTTTGACCAACATCTCCCCCAGCCCCTGGCAACCCTCGTTCTATTCTCTGTTTTTATGAGGTGGACTCTTTTAGATTCCACATATAAATGAGATGATACAGTATTTGTTTTTCTATGTCTGACGTATTTCACTTAGCATAATACCCTCCAGTTTCATCCATGTTGTCATAAAAACAGGATTCCCTTCTTTTTTTATGGCTGAATAATGTCCCATTGTATATGTGTGCCACATTTTCTTTGTTCATCTGTCGATGGACATTCAGGTTGTTTCTGTGTCATGGACAGCCCCCTTTCTTTAAGCACAAACCCATTGGGAGAACAATTTAACGGACCCATCATTTCCACAGATATGACCAGAAATGACTGAAGACTAAAGTGATTGCACTTGAAATTGAGCTATTCTTCTTTTTTTCCACCATTTTAACTGATAAAACTATAATCACAAGTCATTATAACCATTTATGACAATTACCAAGAAATAGTCTAGTTTATATAGTATTATACAGTTATTTTAATTATATGTCATATTACTTTTGCAATCTAATCCAAATATAAAAATTTATTAAATGCTCCTAATAGGCACATTTACCACTAAGATTTTAACATTTTCGACACTTGAGTTTAAACCTATTCTCTATCCTTGGCAATCTTTGAACTATTTGAAGACGTGCTGTATATAGTTTGTTCTCTCCTTCTGCATGTTAGGGTAGTACTTGTCTTCCTCTTCCCAGCCCCCAGGAACTGGAAACAAGCTTGGTCTCCTCTGCAGTGCCTTCTCAGCCCTGCAGCGTCCCCAGTGAGCTGGAAGGGCCCTCTGAGATTAGCTAGTCACACTGAAGCAGAGAGGTAGAAACAGCAATGGGATCAGTTTGTTGAGGCTTATTTATTTATATTTGACAGTTTTTTGATCCATAACTAAAATACAAAATACAAAAAATATTTGTTCCTTTTAATGTTGAAAGGGATGTGTAAAGTCTATAATTTGTCAAGCTGTTAGCCCTAATTGATCTTTAGGGGTGGTGTGTGTGTGTATGTGTGTGTGTGTGTGTGTGTGTGTGTGTGTGTGAGAGAGAGAGAGATGGGGGTTGTACAGTGGGTAAGAATATGTGGTGTGAAAAATAATATCATTTTCAGTTTATTTTATATTATTTGATTCCCACGAAACATATTTGTTTTGGCAGCTGCCTTCCCTATAGCATCATGTTGGAATTTGGCACACGGTATTCACTAAGCTCTAGTTATTTCAATGTTGTACATTTTAGTCAATTTCCTAGTGAGAGTAGATGTTGAGTTTAAATTCCAGGGTAGACAACTTGAAAAGGAGGATATAATACACAATCACTTGATATAGGGTTAAAAAATACATTTATTTGGTATGTTGACTAATATAACTTTTTCAACCGACAATATTATTTGATTTTGGATCTTAGAGTATGAACTGCATGGAAATCATTGATAATGTTGGTATTTATTTTCTTACAGAAAGGAAAAAGGAAAATGGATGACTGAAAAAAGTTTTATTTGTTACATTATCATATATTAAAAGTTGTATTTCCTTTTCTAGGTTGCTGTAGTGAAACTAAAAAATGCAGATAAGGTATTTGCCATGAAAATATTGAACAAATGGGAAATGCTGAAAAGAGCTGAGGTAAGATTCTAATTATTAGAAAGTTTAAATAATGTTTCAGAAATAATTTTAGAGACCTATAAAATTATAAAGCCAGTAGATCCTTAAATATCATTAACGTTGTATCTGTGTGGCATTATTTTTAAGACCTAAGAGACAAGTTCCACAATGTACAATTTTGATATAGTGACGATAAAAGTTATAATTTGTAAAAAAAAATTAAAAAGTCATAATTCGTGAGGCTTAGTTCATATTGCCTGAAAACCAGATGTGGGGCTTGTATATTTATGTGAAAAAGAGGTGTGGAAACCAGTTTATTTTATAGGAAGAAAATTTGCAATAATGGATTTCCAACTTGATATAACTCGTTTATATTATTCTGTATTTATCTGTGTTCTGCCCAAAGTGGAATCAGCAGGAGTTTTGAATGTGCCCTCTAAGAAGTCTCTTGATTGCTAATTATACAGTTAAATTTATGTTTTTTGTATTATTAGAGGATGGTAGCAAAATCTGCTCTTCCAAGAATTGCTAGGGTTTTTATGTTGATGCTAGGTACAAGGGAAAGATTGGCTGGAGCAATGTTAAAAATATCTCATAGCTGGTATGGTCTGGTCAGAACTGATGTTACATGTAGATTTGGGGGGATTCTGGGGGTCTCCTGCCGTGGGAGATCATGGTGAGTGGCCAGATGGGGTAGGGCCCTCGGGGACCTCAGTCTGGAAGTATTTCAGTATTTGAACTTGTAGGAGGATCAGACTGTTGCATAGGCTGAACAGTAGCTCTGGAGGTTAGTAAGATTTCTCTAATGAGAAATTAGTCCTTAGAAATCTTTCTTTATCCACCAATACTGGTAGCAATCTGAAAAAAAACCCGAACATATAGAGAAAAGCAAAAATGGTTCCCTTGATGATGGGTGTGGCGGTAGTAAGAAATTTCATTATTCATTTCTTTGGGGAAATTTGAAAAATATAGCAAAACACAAAGACAAAACTTACAGTCATTTACATTCTGTCACCTAGAATCGATGACTAACATTTGGGTCAAGTTTTTTTTGTTTGTTTGTTTGTTTGTTTGTTTGTTTTTGGGTCACGTTTTTGCTTTTGGTCTTGTTTTCTGTGTGTCTCCTGAAAAACACTGCACCAGTGAAGTGCAGATACATTATTTGTAAAACGAATAATAGTACATTACAGATAAAGCTGAAGTCCTCTTCGACTGCCCCCAACCAGTACAGCCCCTCTCTGCCTCCCAGAGCTCATCTCCATGTAATAGTATCCTGTTGAGAAAAGTATATGGAAACTTTTATGTCACTCTCTGGCATATGTGCCAGGGTCCTTTATATTCAATAACTTCAGTCTTTACTTTGAATTTCCTTAAGGCTGACTTGCCTTCCTGTCATTGATTGGATTTTCCAGGTAGTCAGCAGTGAGATTGAATTAGGGTCTTCTTCTGAAATTGGCACTGATGGAAGGGGAAGAGGGTGAGACATCATTTTCAGGGGAAGTCAAACTGTCCAACAGAGAGCTGTGGAGCAGAAATGGACCTTCGGAGCCCCACATGAGGCCCAAAGACTTACCTTTGCACGTGCCTCATTCAGTTACTGACTCCAGGCCACCTCCAGCTGGACATGGCCTTGGGATTGTAGAACTTCTGCAGCTGAGGCAGACCCTGAGGGGGCTGGCAGCATCGCCAGCAGCTGGAGCAACAAGTCTTATTAGTAAGAAAGAGTAAATAAGTCTGTTCTAATTGTTCCACAGAAATCATAATTGTAGTCAGTTTAGTGTTTCAGCATTAGAAGTTTTAAAAAACTGAGTTAAAGTTTCCACTATTATCTGTGAAGTTAGTATGTTGGGGAGAATTAGAAGAAAAAGGAAGGATCACTGGGTTAGCTTTCATTACAGAAGTGGCAAAATTGAAGATAAAACAAGGAGTTGGAAATTAAATAAATTATTTTGTTGAATTAAAAAAACATTAATATATTCTCTTTCTGGGGTGAAATGGAACAGATGTATTTCTTCTTACCCCTTCCATTAAGTACAGTTTTAAAGACTCGACATTATATAAAAAACAAATTTAAGGAGATTCTGATAGGCAGAGAGGAGGAGATGGACCTTGGGGCCTGAGGAGCAACACTCATTCTGTGAAGCCCATATTATTCTGATAGAAAAACCTGACAGGGACCATACAAAGAAAATTAAAGACCAAAGTGCCTCATGAACATAGAACAAATATCCTTATCAACATGTTAGCAAATAGAATTCAGCAATGTGCATACAACACGTGCATACAACACGACTCGTGCATACAACACGACCGAGTGGGTTTTACTTCAGGGATACAAGGCTGGTTCAGTAGTTGAAAGGAACTCTTCTCAAACTACTTGAAACTTACCTCTTTTAGGAAGAAATTCTACATTGAAATTTTTGTAGAGAGATTCATTTTGAAGTAGAGTGGAGTTGTATTTCTATGCTTGAGTTATCAAATCCTTTTTTAAACACATGTTAAAAATAAAACCTCTATTCTGACCATGACTTATCCAGCTTTGGAAAACTGGGCCTACCAATGATGCTTAATAATTTACAGATGAGTAGTGAAATGTCTCGATTTTTAACCTGTGCGTTGTTGATGCTTTAAACGCTTTTTCAAAGCTATACCTCCAGCCTATTGGCTGTATTTTTTCCATGTAAGGTATATCATAAATATATAACTAGTGGGACATGCATCATTGGAAGGTAGCAGGATACCCTCTCTCTTTCTGTACCTGGGCAGCTGAATATTTGCTAACTAACCTTATGGGTACAGCAGTTGCTGTTGCTGCCCGTTCATCATTCACAAACTGTGTTAGTGCATCAGCAGTCCCTTCCCTTCTCCCGATCTGTGACTGCATCTGAAGAAGCTGTATGACCTCCAGTAACCCCTCCTACATATTTATTACATTCTCATATACTCAGATGTTCTATTTTTACAGGAGGATATTAAAAAATTGTTTAGTTTTTTTTTTTTTTTTGTAGAAGTGGACCTTATTATATCCTTTATCTATGTGGAGTCCTTGATATAACGTCATGAACCTTGTGGTGCACATGCATCATGGTTTGGTTAATATCTATTTGGAACAGGGTTTCTCAGCAGTGGCACTTGTGACATTTGGGGCCAGATGATTCCTTGTGGGGGCTGTCCTATGCACTGTAGGATGTGTAGCAGCCTCTTCCCAGTAGATTGCCATTACCCCCTCACCCCCTAGTTATGACAACTGAGGACAACATGACCTACTGAAGCAGAAAAGGACAAGGTGCTTTACATCTAAACTCAATATCTGAGGCATTAATAGGGATAGTTGAATACCTAAATACTTACGGATAAAGTCACATGATGTCTGGAATTTGCTTCAAAAAACCCCTGAGCGTGTGCATATGTGCGCTTGTGTACACGTGTGAGGAGGGAGGGTGGTGGTACGTGAAGGGTGCGGGATGGGGTTTGAGGGGGTGAGGGTGTAGACGAAACAAGATTGAATGATAACGTCATTGTTGAAGTTGGTTGATGAGGATGTTGTGGGGAAGAGGGGGTTTTACTCCTCTCTTATATGTGTTTGAAGTTTTAGGTCATAGTTTTTATTTTTTAAAATTTATTTTTTCACTGAAATAATTTAGAATAGATGAGAATGTACTAAAGTTTAATCTTTTGACAACATGTCTTTGGGGCTTTTTTGAGTTTGAAGTCCCTAATCAGATGTTTATTAGAATTTAGCTGGAATGTCTGTGAGATTCCAGAAAGCTGTCATAATAAGATAAAGTCAGGAACAAAAAGTCTTTCTGGGCTCTGACCAACTTTACCCTTCTCAGAACTGTTAGCAGCAAGTGAGAATCGTGGGTCACTTAAATTCTAAAACACAACTTAGCAGTGAATGTGTCAAGTGGTTTTCTTTTCCCTCAAAGGGAACCAAAGCATAATGTTGTGGATTTTAATAACAATTGTCAGGTAAAACTGCCCATTGATTTGGTTTAAGCTTTAATTGTTTTTAAATTTTTCTCTGGTGCTGTTTCATGCATGACTTTGGAAGTTTTATTTGATCAAATAAAATTTATGGGAATACATGGAAAATCTCAGGAAACAAACTGAGGGTTGCTGGAGTGGTGGGGGGTAGGAGAGATGGGGTGGCTGGGTGATAGACATTGGGGAGGGTATGTGCTATGGTGAGCGCTGTGAATTGTGTAAGACTGTTGAATCACAGACCTGTACCTCTGAAACAAGTAACACATTATATGTTTAAAAAAAAAAAAGAAGATAGCAGGAAGGGAAAAATGAAGGGGAAATCGGAGGGGGAGACGAACCATGAGAGACTATGGACTCTGAGAAACAAACTGAGGGTTCTAGAGGGGAGGGGGGTGGGAGGTGGGTTAGCCTGGTGATGGGTATTAAAGAGGGCACATACTGCATGGAGCAGTGGGTGTTATATGCAAATAATGAATCATGGAACACTACATCAAAAACTAATGATGTGTGGTGATATAACATAATAAAAAAAATTAAGGTACCTGATTAGGGGATATTAATGTTAATTGTTTTGTATATCATGGCTGTTGAATTTATTTTATGGGGAAATAAGTAACTAAGCACGTCCTGTCGATAGAATACTGCGTGATGATTTTTCAGTGTGCATGAATGTGGTGCAGCCATTAAGAAGAATTAGGTGGTAGGTGGGTCTCTACTGGTGTGGAAAACTGTTCAGGTATATCGTTACTTGAAGAAAACCACTTACGGAGCACGTGATCTGATTTGTGTCAAGAAAAGAAAAGCTAGGGGAAATGGGGCACCATGTTAATATTGTATGTGTGCACATGCGTGCGCATATTCATGCTTACAGAGACAAATTTTCTGAGAAGATACTCAGCAGAGTTATTGGTGGTGACCTCTGGACACACGTGACTGTGTGTGTATGGGGTATGACTTGGGAGACTTAGGTTTCACTTTACCTTTCAGTTCTTCTTGAACTTGCTGACATAGTGGAGATTTTTAAAATTAAAAGTTTAAAAATGATAGATTACAGAATTATAATGTATCATATAAAATTTTTTTTTTTAGCCACACATTTCTAAGGTTCTCAGGATGTACCTTTATAAGAGTGGAAATACGGTCTCAGAGTAAATTAAAACTTTCACAAATCAAAAAGAAAAAGACAATTCATTAGAGAAAATGGACAAAGGGAATGAACAATTCAGAGACAAAGTTCAGATATCCTGTAGGCCTGTGTAGAGCTGTTTATCTGCACGGGGAATTAGGAATATGTTCATGAAAAGAAGAGTGAGGTACGGTTCTACACCCATTGTATTGACACACTTAAAAGTCTAATAATGCCAAATGCAGTTGAGGATGTGGGCGGGGAGAGTAAGAGATTTCTACACTGGGGTGAGGATAGTAAGCAATACACATTTAGAGAAAATTGGCTATGTCTGGTAAAGTGGGAAATGCTTGTAGCTAGCATTTCAACTTCTAAGTATATACCCTGGAGAGACTCTTGTACATTTGTACCAATGTATTCATTGCAACATCATAAAAACAAAATTGGAAGTAACCTATGTTTTCCTGGTTGGGGTTTGCATACATAAATTCTGGTATATTCAGACAAGCGAATGTTGTAGCAATTGAAAGGAAGACACCCATCATTGAATAAGAAGTAATCAAGTTGCAGAAGGATAGATACAATTATAACATTCATGTAAACTTTCAAAATGCAAAACAGTTCTGTTGTTTTGGACACATACATGTGTGATCAAAGCATATGAAAGAAAGAGCATAGTATATACTACAGATTATTCATTTTATCAGGAGGGAGGCAGGGAAATGCAAGTAAATACAATTTACTTGTATTTTATTTCTTAAAAAGAACAGAAGTAGAGATGGTAAAATGTTAACGTTTATATTATCTAAATGGTAGGTTGGACCGTGGTCGTTAAATGCATATGTGCTTTTTTTGTTTTTTGGGTTTTTTTTTAACTATAGCAGTATTTTTTAATACAAAATGTTTTCAAGTGTACTATTCCCATTGTCCACTTTCTCTGTGTTGAAAGTCATATCAGGATGTATTCCTTTTCCAGGACAGGAAGTATAATAAACATTTTCCTTTTCTAGGACAGAAAGTATAATAAACACATTAAGCAGTTGTTTGCATAATATATTTTACATAAAGTGTCCTCTGATTAAAAAACATCTTTGTTTTTCCTTTTCAGACAGCATGTTTTCGTGAAGAAAGGGATGTATTAGTGAATGGAGATAATAAATGGATTACAACTCTGCATTATGCTTTCCAGGATGACAATAACTTAGTAAGAATCATTTTTATATGTTTTTATATTCTTATTAAATTTTTATTGGCAGAATTTAGCATTATTCTCTTTTAAGCATTATGTAAATGTAGTTGTGATTTAGAAAACCACTGAATTTCACAGCATATAAATTGTGTCTTTATTATGTCCCCCCCGCCCCGGGTAATTTGATAGCTTTCCACTGGAATTTTTTATGCTTTTTAATAACCAAGTCCAAACTAAATCCAAGCATTTAAATTCTATAAGAGGTGCTCAGGATTTTTCTTTTCATGATTTTCCCAATATATTTTATTAGTAATATTCTATTTGGAATTTTACGTATTTTTCAAAGTGGCCGTGTGCTGCTTGAAGTAGAGAGCGACATTTAAAATCGAGGCTGCATCTGATTTTATATGGACATCAACGAACCACGTGACGGAAGAAGTTGGGAACGAGGCCAGAGGAAAATCAAAATATGAGAAGCACTGCCAATTGAAGATTGAGGGATAAACAAGGGAACAGGAAGTGAAGGTGGAACCTGCCACTGCTGGGTTGGAGGCTCTTCATCTTCGGGCCTGATTTTTCATTTCATGGTTTTTAGCATACGTGCTGCGTGCCAGACACAACACTGTGTACTGGGTTATAAAATTAATAAGATCGGGTCACCTGGGTGGCTCAGTCTGTTAAGCATCTGCCTTTGGCTCAGGTTGTGATCCTAGGGTCCTGGGATCGAGTCCCGCATTGGGCTCCCTGCTCGGCGGGGAGACTGCTTATCCCTCTCCCTCTGCTACTCCCCCCTTCCCGCTCATGCTTTCTTTCTCTCAAATAAATAAAATCTTAAAAAAAAAAATTAATGAGGGGTGCCTGGGCGGCTCAGATGGTTGGGCGTCTGCCTTCGACTTGGGTCATGATCCCGGGGTCCTGGGATTGAGTCCCGCATCGGGGTCCCTGCTCCTTGGGAGCCTGCTTCTCCCTCTGCTTCTCTCTCTCTCTCTCTCTGTCTCTCATGAATAAATAAATAAAATCTTTAAAAAAAAATTAATGAGATTTCTTATTCACGTGTTAGATGTTTATTGGATATGTGCCATATGCAAGGCACATTTCTCTAGATTCTGGGGATTCAGTAGTGAGAAAGACAAAGGATCTCTCTTCTTACTGTTCCAGACAATAAGTCCAAAATCAAGTAAATAATATTTTCAGATTATTTCAGATGAAGAAAGTATAACATTTATTCAAAGGCATGAAGTCAATGAGGACTCTTCTAAGACAAATATAAATTAGCAAACCAAGAAGGGAGATGAGGCAGAGAGGGCTTGGTGAGCCAAAGTGTGGAGATTGAAGCTTGTTATGTTCGCACTGATGGAGGGTGGAATAAGGGGCTTGGAGATGGGGGCGGAGAGATGAGAGAGTCACATCATATAGCACCTTACATGTTACGGTAAAGAAATTAGACTTTCACAGCTATGGTTCTCACATAGTGGGGTTTTTGGGTCATGGAACTCTTGTGTATTTTTTAGAATGATTTTATATCTGCAAGCCCAGACAGTAAGGCATACAGAAATGGAACGGCCCTGACTTGTCTCTTAACTTCTTCCTTCTGCCTCCCCTCATGATCACTCAGGTGTCCCTCACAGAGCAAAGTGTGAAAACGGCTGTTTTAGGACCGTGCAGAGTCTGTGGTGGGAGGGGACAAGAGGGGTGTTTGAGGGATGAGAGGAAGCCAGCGAGATCACAGCAGTGGAAGGGAGGGAGTACAGAATGGTACTTCCAGACTGTAGAGCACGCTGAGGAGCTAGGACCAGTTCTGAGTTTAGAAGGGCTTCAAGGAGGAGTGTGGATGATTCTTAGTTTTCCAGCATCTGACTTGGGGGATTCAGTGCTTAGTGGTTGATGAATTGAATTGGGAAATATATTTGGGAAGGGAAAATTTAGGACAGGGGGAAGGTGATGGGTTTAATTTAGTATGTGTTGGGTTTGAATTGTCGTGTGATCCACGGAGTGGGTTAGGCATCTAAGTCCGGTGCTCCTGAGGGTAAACAGCACCGTATAGCTTATGGAGTCCTTATCTTATAGATCAGTTTTTGGCAAATTACTGCCTGCAGCACAAATTTGGCTCACCACCTATTTTTGTACAGCCCACAAGCTAAGAATTTTTAAATATTTGAAAAAAAATTAAAAGAATATTTTGTGACATGTGTAATATAAAATTCAGACTTCAGTGTCCATAAAGTTCTGTTGGAACTAAGCCATGCCTGCTGATTTGTACATTTTCAGTGGCTGCTTTTGCACGATGATGGCAGAGTGGGCCTCATGCGACAGCAGCTGGTCCCATGACCCAGGGGAACACCACACGTGCATGTTCTCTTGATGCTGTGCACTATTCAGTGGCCTACAAATTTCAGTGACATTTACAACTTGATAGCATTTCTGATGCTGTACATATTGCGATCCTGTGACACTCTATTATTCTTGTCATTAATAGTGCATGCGTGGACTTCCCATAGGCCTGCTCTGCAGGCACAGCGCAGTGGGGGTTATATTGTTAACAAGTTAGAGGCTAGCCTGGTGTGACTGTGCCGCCACACCACGGCGGGCCTGCCGGACTGGCCGGCGTCCATAGGGCCACGCCGAGTCCTCCTCGCAGCCTTCCCAGCTCCCAGGAAGGCAGCAGTCAGGAAAGTCAAAAATACAAAACAGTATCTTATCACAGCAGACCTTCTTCACAAAAATACAAAATGAGCCGTAGTGAGCTCCTGAGTGGCTCGTTGTTAGGCAGGCAGGAAGGCCATTTACCAGCACTGCGTGAATTAAATCACATTTGCTGCAGCCAAAGAAACGTTCACAGAAAATAAACTTGTCTCACACTATTAGCCTTTTGGTGAGAACGGTTGCTTCAAGAATGGGGGACGTTGGGAACATCATCGGTTGATTTTAAAACCAGGAAATGATTTTGAGTGGTTGCTTTTGGCTCTTGAGATGAAAGAGGTCCTGCTCTTTTGTTGTAACTTGGGAGTTGTGCTGAGTTTGTGGTCCTGAGGAATCAGCCTTTACTAATAGCTTGTGTGGAATAATAGCCAATCGAATTTTCAGAGAAGTTGAGGAAACCCTAAGTTGCTACAACCTGCATTAGAATTTGCTAGTATGTATTACAAGTGAGAGTGGTGAAATAGGTGTGGAGTAGGACGAGGCTTAGTCAGACAGATTTACAAATTACGTAAAAATATTAGGTGCCCAGAGCCCGTGGATATGTATCGTCTTATTAATAAGCAGACAGTTTGCAGCAAACACTTGAATCTTTCATTTGTTACTGAACCACTGGTGAACTTCATTCAGTCTTAATGGAAATGACTGTTACCATATCCGTGAATTTTTGTCAGAAACCAAAGCTGAATATCCTCACTTGCTCTACATTCAGCCATTCAGTGCTTTTGCAGTGTCAAGATTTTGTTACAGAAGGCCAAGATTGAAACATTTCTGAACAAAAAACTTCACCCTCAACCATTTGTATAAAATATTGAATAGCTTTGAAATTAGCTTTTCCTGTAGACTTGATATGTTTTAAAAATAAGTTTTACCTAAAATTATGACAAAACAGCACTTAGATGCAAAACTTACACTCTGGCAAAGTCATTTTGACAGCGAATATTGTTGGAATCACAAGTAATGTCAAGCTGCTTTATCTGATTCTCATGCCGTCAAAAGTAAAAAGAAGTGAGATTTCTATTTCCACACAGATTTGCAGCAGAGAGACCTTTTAAGCTCAAAATACAGTTAGCAGCAGTTTTTGGGATTTGATGCAAGTGCTAAGGATTTGTCCGTAGTTCAAAACCCGGTTACTGGCAATCGCGACCTTCCACCTAACCTTTAGTTAGAAGTGATTAATCTGCTGTGTATCGACATGCTTGAACACAAGTATCAGGAGAAAAATCCAGTAGCATTCTATAGACACCTTCCATGTGAGGAATATGCTCAATCAAAAGTATATGCTCAAGAATTGATACCAGTAGCCATCTTTGTGAAGACATTTTCACAGATGAAATACGTAAACTCCCAGTATAGATCAGCACTTTTAGAGGAACATTAGCCAGACTGTGATGATGGGGAACACTGACGCTGAGACCCAATTAAGCAAATGGTCATCCCTTGCCCACAAAAAGAATTACATTTTTCTGTTAGTACACCTGCATTATAAAACTCGCACTCAATTATTTTATTTTGACTTTTGCCAGTAAAAATGTGTGGAAATTTGTTTTCTATCTTATTATATATCTTGCTTTTTCCTCTTGGCCGGCCAAGCCTGAAGTGTTTAATCTCTGGCCCTTTACAGGAAAAATTGGCCAGCTCCTCTTGTAGATAACAATGAATACTAGTAGTAAAAGAGAATAACTGATGGGTGCTTGTACAGGGAAAAAAGTTTGCCTAGAGAAGCCAGACCTAGAGACCCAACAAGGAGGAAACTAGTGGAAACGGTCAGAGCAAGAAAGAGAGTCCAGGTTCTGCATCATTGAAATGAACAAAAGGGGAGTCGTCGAGGAGGAGGGACACGGTTTGTCAGTCGTGTTAGACAGATTAGAGTGGTTTTTTAAAAAAAGATAAACTGGAAATATCGTGCCCACCCACAAATCCTATTTTTCAGCTTTAGTGGAATACCTCCGTTCTTGGACATTGTCTGTACTCCTTTTTGCCTTTGTTTCTGTTCTCCTTTGCCTTTATTTCTGTTCTCCCTGGTACCTTTCATGCCAGAGCCCGTTCCTCTCCCTCTTGTCCTGTTGAAGTCCAGCTAATACTCCAAAATTGTCTCAAAGTCTGCATTTTAAAAGTCTTCTCCAGAATTCCCAGTTTGAATTAATGTTTCTCATTGCATTTCAGCTCTACATTTTTTTAGTACTGCCATTAGATGAGTAACGTACGTATATGTACATCTCTGATTTTGGGGATACAGCTTACGAAGATTAAATAAATGATATGAACCCTGCTATCTTTAGCTAAAATGTACTTACAGGGCTGTGTAACTTAGTAGTCATGGAGTTTATCTGATTTCAGGCAGATCCAGGGGTTCCAACAATGTCATTACATTACTTATCTTTATATGCCTTACATGCTTGCAGAGTATGATAGTGTGTTTCAGACTTCAGATCATGACCCATTGGTGGATTGTAAACTCAATTTAGTGGGTTACAACCAGCATTTAAAAAGTTAAGTAAAATAGAAAATGACAGAGTTCAAGCAGTAAGAGAGATTATTGCTTCATGACATTTATTTCTTTTATAATATGTATTGAATCATCATATAAATCGTATTATTGTGGGTTTTGGTCAGAATTGTTTAAAAGTCATAATGCAGAGCTTTGCACACTCTAGTTGCTCTGTTAAATTGAGTGGAAGGATATTTGACTTGGATTTACAATACATATATGAGATTTTTGGGATGAATTTGTCAATGCAAATACACTCTACATAGGTTTGTCAGCAAAATTTGTAAGAGTAAATTAAACATAAACACGTACTTGGTTAGCAAACTTATAGCAGTTTATTGTGATGGATTTTCAAAAGCTTTTAGGTGATAAGGACTTAAATCCACTCTGACAGTGTTTTTTGTTGTAGGTAGGCGTAACACTGTAGAGTTATGGATTGCTTAAAAATCTGTGTTTTGTTATAAACACAGAAATGTATTGATACAGGGTGCCTGGGTGGCTCAGTCATTGACTGCCTTCAGCTCAGGTCGTGATCCTGGAGTCCCAGGATTGAGTCCCGCATCGGGCTCCCTGCTCAGCAGGGAGTCTGCTTCTCCCTCTGACCCTCCCCCCTCTCATGTTCTCTCTCATTCTCTTTCTCACATAAATAAAATCTTAAAAAAAAAAAAAGGAAATATATAGATACAGAAATTGTGTCCAAATACAAAATTTTGTATAGCAAAATTTTGCCTAATTTTCATTGACAGAAAGCCTGACATATCGTTCTCTCTCGTCTGAATTTAGTCTTACGTGTTCCCTTTGCATTTGACATTAGAATTAACATTTTTTTCCCAGAGGCATTTCTCTGTGAGAAAAGTCTGTATATACTAGTCATTGATTATATAAGAATAAATGTTACAGTATAACTGGAGGAGGGCTAAAATACTTCTGTGGTCAAATCTCCTCTAAATTGCCAGTTTTTCTTAGTTTAGGGCAGGCAAGCTTATGGTATTTTAGTCTCAAGAATAGAAATCCTAAATTATCTTGGTTATCATCAAAGATTTGCTTTTGAATATTTATAAAATATTAGAAAATAAAATCATTTAGAAATGTTGGCAAATCTAGTTTTAGATTCCAAAAAGGAAATTTTATTATACAGTAATTTTCCAAAATAACTGTTAACCCTCATAGCCCTGAAGTAGCCAAATAAGTAACGTGGTCTGTGGTATAGGATTCAAGAGACAGTGATGAATAATTGCACTTTCATTTATAACCTGCTCAAATATCTCTGCAGCCACTTTATGAAAAAATATATAGTCATAGCATACGTGCATTTTATTTGCTTGAGATGAAGTGGCGTAATTTAACAAACGATCTTAAAATGTGATTAGAATACTTTTTTCCCTTAGGAAAACCTCATTAAATACAAACCTGCTTAGAGGTGTCAACACTGTCACATAAAATTCTTATCACTTAGATATCACTTAGAATATTATGAATCAGTGAAATTTGTCTCTTCTTCATATTTTCTTGTCCTCTGTTTCCAGTTTAGTTATTTTATGCTGGAGGAAAAAAAAGCCAGGGAAATATTTAAAACAAAAATTTTCTTCTTGAATTAGCATTTGTAAACTGTTTAGAGGATGAAAGACATTTGTTTATTTATTTTTTATTTATTTTTTGAAAGACATTTAAATGTTAGATTGTAGTTAGTCATATGAACCCCAGATTTTCTACTGGAATCCAGTTTGTGCTGAAGATAGAAATTGTTAGAAAAAGCAAGGAGAGATGAATACAGTCACATTGTTTCTTTGGAATGTAGTTTCTTACAAAGCACAAACTTTGAAATATGGATTTTTTTTTTTTAAGAAATTCAGAGTTGGAAATCTTTTTTTTTTTTTAAAGATTTTATTTATTTATTTGAGACAGAGAGAATGAGAGAGAGCACATGAGAGGGGGGAGGGTCAGAGGGAGAAGCAGACTCCCTGCCGAGCAGGGAGCCCGATGCGGGACTTGATCCAGGGACTCCAGGATCATGACCTGAGCCGAAGGCAGTCGCTTAACCAACTGAGCCACGCAGGCGCCCCAGAGTTGGAAATCTTATGGTGTGTTCTATCCATACCTAGAGGTCTGTTTATTTTGGAAAGATAAAAGATTGCTAAAGACTCAGTCTGTATCTTTAATTTCTTTTTTATTTTTCTGGGGTTCTGTACATACTCGTTATGTCATGGATGTAGTCAGTTTTTTTACTGAAAAAACTCTTTGAGTAAAAAGGAACTGATATAAGGATCAAGAACACTGAGTTCTGGTTTTCCCACTATCTAGGGTATGTTTGGGCAAATCGTTTGACTTCTTACGCCCTTGATTACAGCCATAAAACAGACATAGCAGCTATGATCCCTACCTATAGTATAGGGACCTTGTATAAATATCCCTGTACCCTCATTCTGTAACTCCTACTTCATGGAGAAAATGAAACCTCTGGTTACTCAAGCATGAACTTTTCACTTTCCATGCTCTGGTCTCAGTGTTCCCTTTCATTCTTCCCCTATATGTGTACAAATTTATTCATATTTGCACCTGTTCTCATCTTTTCTTTCAGTGTGCGTCAGGTATTTGCCTTTGACTTTTGTTCCATCGCCTTTGGGCCTTGGCAGAATTTTACTCCGCTGGTCAGCTTCATTGTGACTGGCTCCATCCCCCTCTACAATACGGAGGTCTGGATATGTAAAAACAAAGTATGTGTTACTCTGCAGCTGGCTGTTGTCCTAAAAGATGGGCATATTTATTTAATTACTCCTTTTGATGACTGTACAATATTCCACAGAATGGACATGTTGGATGGATGCATTTAATAGTTTCCTTTTGGACTCGTTTCTGTTCATACTGTTTCTGATCTGTTGCAGTTATCAGAGTGCTGTGCAGTAAACATACTTGCCCACATGCCCTACACTATATTCCTAAAAGTGGAAATACTAGGTCCAGAGGTATGTGCCTTTTAAATTTCAGTAGATACTGTGAAGTTACTTTGCCGAGCAGGTGCAGAAATTCATCATGCCCAAGAACGCAATGTTGTTGCAACTCAGTGTTCCCAGAATAGGAACGGTCTCTTTGCTAATCTGGTTGGTATAGAATGGCATCTCATTGTTGCTTTGGTTTTGACCATGTATTAATTAGCTAATTGTGTTTTCTCTTAGGTGAATTAACTGTTAATAGCTTCAGCCTAGTTTTGTTGGATTGCTCGCCCTCTTCTTAACACCTGGTGGGAGCTCTTTATGTTAGGATTATTATCTCCTTGACATATCTTACAAACATTACCTCTCGGTCTCTATTTTTCTTAAACTCATTTAAAGGCATCTTATATTGGGCACTATTTTAAAGGTAGTTTATGAGTAGGACGTTGTTGTACCAGATACTACATTTTACTGATTAATCGCTGAGAGCAACTGTGGCAGAATAGAGTGCCCAAGAGCAGATCTAAGGGTGTTTCACATCTTAAATTATGATAAGGGAGAATTTCAGTTGAATTAGGGGAAAGAATGGATATTTTATTACTTGTTTTAGATAACTCTCCACAAATAAGAGAATAGTTTTCACACCTTGTACAAAAATAAATTTTAGATGAATGAATTAATGAATTAATGAACCTGATTCAGAGGTTAGGGTCTTTTAGAGTTTACAGCAGCACCCTCTGCTTATTTCTGTCACAGTATTTATGTTACACTGAAATTGCCCATTGATTTGTGTTTTCTTCTCCATTAGGTTGTAAATTCCATTAAGGTAGGAGCCACATCTTACTCTCATTGTAGCACCTTGTTGTCTAGTGTGATGTTAGCGCATAGTGGGTACTCCGTATCTGTGGAATTGTGAATGAGCTTCTTTGATCCTCACTTGTTCTGTATTCTGTCTTCCATTCCCAAGAAAGTTTTGTACAGAATAAAATATAATACAGCAAGCTCTTTACCCTTAAACCTGTAACAGTAATATAGTCAAGACAGGCCAGGGACCTAGGTTAGGATTAGGGTAGTGGGTAGGGTAGAAGTGGAAGGACTCCACAGACATTTAGTAGGAAGTAGACCCAACACGACCTTGGTGATCTAGTTGAATGTTGTTCTGAACAAAGGAGAAAATAGAAGACTGACTCGCAGCTCTTGGAGATACTCGCTGGGATGTGTTACGGAGAAAAAGAGCCTTTTTCCCATGTGGGGTTTTTATTTGTCTGCTGTTTCTGATGCATCTTGTCTCCCTCACACCAAAACCCGATTATAAGTGTAGTTCATTTTCAACTCATCGCTTTTCTTTTGAGAATTTTCTTTTGTGTTTTCTGCTCATTGCTCCCTCCAGTTGCTGAATTCTGTCCTAGTAACAGCTAATTTCCTCTGAGGGCAAGGTAGGGAAAGAATATGAGCAGGCTGCCATTTTAGCAGGCAGCCAGAAAGGAAAACAGAATAATTATGTATTCATAATTTTTTATGCTATCTCAAGGAGGTTTGTTTACCAGAGAAGAGGTTCAGTGAGGCACATGGACAGGCAGGAAGGTGAGGGATCCTGGGGCTCGGGGTTTGTTAAGGGAAAGCACGTAGCAAATTATGGATGAAAGTAGGTGAGAGACAATGACACAGGAGCTTCAGTTTTGAATGTGGCAAAAATGTTGAGACGAGTGGTTTTTTTTTTTAGCAGTTTGTTATGCTCAGCCTGTGGGAGCCTGGTGTGGCAGGCACAGCTATTGGACACATCAAGACAGGAAAGCCTTTGATGGAGGAGCCTTTCGTCTTTTTATCCTCTGGGTTTTTTCTCCGTGTTTGGTACCAAAAAATCCTGATTGACACCTAGGGACTGTTGGTTGAAGGGGTGAATTACATTTTATGACTTCCTATGTGTAAATATTCTACTTCTGTTTCAATAGCAGACTTTTGTTATTTGAAAAGTTTTTGTGTTTGCTGTTCTGCTCAGAGTACTTCTTTAAGGCAGTAGCTGTGGATTTCTTCTCCACCACCATTGCCACATCTAGTGACATGTTTATGCTAACACTATTTCATTACATTAAATTAGTTTGCTCTAATCTTCATGATGGAATCTGTTAAACATTAGGCCTAGTAAATAGAGCAAGGAAACCATAGACCAGGATTTGAAATATATTGTTCCTTTTATTTTCAAGGATTTAACAGTAAAATTAGTTTCTTTTATTTAATAGAAACTACCCATGCTTATAATTTTTTTTTTTTTATTTGAGAGAGAGAGAATGAGAGAGAGAGCACATGAGAGGGGGGAGGGTCAGAGGGAGAAGCAGACTCCCCGCCAAGCAGGGAGCCCGATGCGGGACTCGATCCAGGGACTCCAGGATCATGACCTGAGCCGAAGGCAGTCGCCCAACCAACTGAGCCACCCAGGCGCCCCCCATGCTTATAATTTTAATATATAGTAATAAGAATGTGAATTTTCTCAAGACTTTCTTTAAATCTTAAATGTCAAATGGGTGAGATCACTGAAGTAATATCTTCATTTGGTAATAAAATAATTTTAACTTGAAGGTGTTATAAGTGACATTTAAATATCTTCTGTTTACTGTCCTTGATGGTGAGTGCTGTACTCTGAAGAAGGTATCATTATTGTAGAGTGATAGATGAGAAAGTTCAAAGAGATTAAATCATTTTTCAAGCCACTTAAAAACCTAGAGTCAGAATTTGAATACAAGTATCCCTGACTACAAAGTCCATCTTTCCACTGAGTCTTGTTTTCACTCACCTTAAAAGAATATGTATAGGGAGGAGGAGCAAGATGGTGGAGGAGTAGGAGACCTAAATTTCATCTGGTCCCAGGAATTCAGCTAGATAGATATCAAACCATTCTGAACACCTACGAACTCAGCAGGAGATAGAAGAAAAGAATAGCAGCAACTCTCTGAACAGAAAAGCGACCACTTTCTGGAAGCAGGGACCCAACAAGCAGCAGATCCGGGGAGACTCCCCTTTCTCCCCCGGAAGGAGCGGTGTGGGAGTGCACCGCAGGGATCTGCTGGGTTTGGAGACTCCAAATGGGGTTGTGTGCCAAAGATAGAAATGCTTGGTCACAGGCCGGGTGAGCACGGAGTGTGGCTGGAGACTGGGGAGACAGGAGTGACGGACTGCTTTTCTCGGGGCTCACTGAGGAGTGGGGCCCCCGAGTTCTCGGCTGCTCTGGGGCGGAGATTGGGAGGCCGCCGTTTTCACTCTCGTCCTCCAAAGCTGTACGGAAAGCTTGCAGGGAACAAAAGCTCTTGAGAGCAAACCCAAGCAGATGACTTAGCCTGGACCTGGAGGGAGGGGGGGCAATTCCGCCTCCGGCAAAGACATTTGAGAACCACTGCAACAGGCCCCTCCCCCAGATCAGCAAGAATAGCCAGCCAAGACCAAGTTTACTGATCAATGAAAATGGCAGAACTCCAATGCTAGGGGAATACAGCACATAGAATTCATAGCTGTTTTCTCCTGATTCTTTAGTCTTTTGAAGTTAATTTTTTTTAATTTTCTTTTTTTTTTCTATTTTTTTGAATTTTTCTTTTTCCCTTTTTCAACCAACATCTTATCAATCCCTTTTTTAAAAATCTTTTTTTTTTTTTTCATTTTTAGAGTCATATTCTATCCCTTCATTGTAGTTACCCTTATTTTTGGTATATATATAAGTTGCTCTCTCTTTAAAATTTTGGGATACAGTTTCTTCTAACAGACCAAAATATACCCTAAATCTCTAGTGTATGGCTTTGTTCTAGTCTCCTGCCTGATCACAGTCTCTCCCTTTTTTTTTTTTAGATTTCTCTTCTTTCTTTTTTCAACCAACTTCTTATTTATTAATTCCTTTTATAAAATCTTTTATAATTTTCATCTTTACAGTCATATTCTATCCCTTCATCGTATTTACCCTTATTTTTGTACATATATATAATGTACATATTCTTTCTTTAAAATTTTGGAAGGCAGTTTCTTCTAACAGACCAAAATACACCCAAAATCTAGTGGGTGGCACTGATCTATTCACCAGCCTGATCATGTTTGATCATATTCTTTTTTTTTCTTTCTTTTTATTTTTTTTTTCCTTTTTCTTTCTTTCCCTTTCTTTTCCCCCAGTGTCAGGTCTCTTCTGATTTGTTTAGTGTATGTTTTTCTGGGGTCGTTTTTACCCTGTTAGCATTTTGTTCTCTCATTCATCCGTTCTCCTCTGGACAAAATGACAAGATGGAAAAACTCACCTCAAAAAAAAGAACAGGAGACAGTACCGACTGCCAGGGACCTACTCAATATGGACATTAGTATGATGTTGGAACTAGAGTTCAGAATGATGATTTTAAAGATACTAGCTGGGCTTGAAAAAAGCATGGAAGATATTAGAGAAACCCTTTCTGGAGAAATAAAAGAACTAAAATCTAACCAAGTCGAAATCAAAAAGGCTATTAATGAGGTGCAATCAAAAATGGAGGCTCTAACTGCTAGGATAAATGAGGCAGAAGAGAGAATCAGTGATATAGAAGACTAAATGATGGAAAATAAAGAAGCTGAGAAAAAGAGAGAACAAACAGCTATTGGATCACGAGGGTAGAATTTGAGAGATAAGTGATACCATAAGATGAAACAATATTAGAATAATTGGGATCCCAGAAGAAGAAGAAAGAGAGAGAGGGGCAGAAGGTGTATTGGAGCAAATTATAGCAGAGAACTTCCCTAATTTGGGGAAGGAAACAGGCATCAAAATCCAGGAGACACAGAGAACCCCCCTCAAAATCAATAAAAATAGGTCAACATCCCAACATTTAACAGTAAAACTTACGAGTCTCAGAGACAAAGAGAAAATCCTGAAAGCAGTTCGGGACAAGAGATCTGTAACCTACAATGGTAGAAATATTAGATTGGAAACAGACCTATCCACAGAGACTTGGCAGGCCAGAAAGGACTGGCAGGATATATTCAGAGCACTAAATGAGAAAAATATGCAGCCAAGAATACTCTATCCAGCTAGGCTGTCATTGAAAATAGAAGGAGAGGTAAAAAGCTTCCAGGACAAACAAAAACTAAAGGAAATTGCAAACATGAAACCAGCCCTACAAGAAATCTTGAAAGGGGTCCTCTAAGCAAAGAGAGAGCCCAAGAGTAACATAGACCAGAAAGCAACAGAGACAATATACGGTAACGGTCACCTTACAGGCAATACAATGGCACTAAATTCATATCTTTCAATAATTACCCTGACTGTAAATGGGCTAAATGCCCCAATCAAAAGACACAGGCTATCAGATTGGACAAAAAAACATGTCCCATCGATATGCTGTCTGCAAGAAACTCATTTTAGACCCAAAGACACCTCCAGATTGAAAGTGAGGGGGTTGAAAACCATTTACCATGCTAATGGACACCAAAAGGAAGCTGGAGTGGCAATCCTCATATCAGACAAATCAGATTTTATTTTTTTTTAAATATTTTATTTATTTATTTGTAAGAGAGAAAGAGAGGCAGAGGGAGAAGCAGGCTCCCCGCTGAGCAGGGAGCCCGATGCGGGACTCGATCACAGGACCCTGGGATCATGACCTGAGCCGAAGGCAGACACTTAACCATCTGAGCCACCCAGGCACCCAGACAAATCAGATTTTAAATCAAAGAGATGAGGAAGGACACTATATCCTACTTAAAGGGTCTATCCAACAAGATCTAACAATTGTAAATATCTATGCCCCTAACATGGGAGCAGCCAATTATTTTTTTATTTTTTATTTTTTTTAAAGATTTTATTTATTTATTTGACAGAGAGAGACACAGCGAGAGAGGGAGCACAAGCAGGGGGAATGGGAGAGGGAGAAGCAGGCCTCCTGCGGAGCAGGGAGCCTGATGCGGGGCTTGATCCCAGGACCCTGGGATCATGACCTGAGCCGAAGGCAGACGCTTAATGACTGAGCCACACAGGCGCCCCAAGGGAGCAGCCAATTATATAAACCAATTAATAACAAAAGCAAAGAAACACATCGACAACAATACAGTAATAGTGGGGGACTTTAACACCCCCCTCACTGAAATGGACAGATCATCTAAGCAAAAGATCAACAGGGAAAGAAAGACTTTAAAAGACACACTGGACCAAATGGACTTCCCAGATATATTCAGAACATTCCATCCCAAAGCAACAGAATACACATTCTTCTCTAGTGCCCATGGAACATTCTCCAGAATAGATCACATCCTAGGTCACAAATCAGGTCTCAACTGGTACCAAAAGACTGGGATCATTCCCTGCATATTTTTGGACCACAATGCTTTGAAACTAGAACTCAATCACAAGAGGAAAGTCGGAAAGAACTCAAATACATGGAGGCTAAAGAGCATCCTACTAAAGAATGAATGGGTCAACCAGGAAATTAAAGAAGAATTTAAAAAATTCATGGAAACAAATGAAAATGAAAACACAACTGTTCAAAATCTTTGGGATGCAGCAAAGGCGGTCCTAAGAGGAAAGTATATAGCAATACAAGCCTTTCTCAAGAAACAAGAAAGGTCTCAAGTACACAACCTAACCCTACACCTGAAGGAGCTGGAGAGAGAACAGCAAATAAAGCCTAAACCCAGCAGGAGAAAAGAAATAATAAAGATCAGAGCAGAAATCAATGAAATAGAAACCAAAAGAACAGTAGAACAGATCAACGAAACTAGGAGCTGGTTCTTTGAAAGAATTTATAAGATTGATAAATCCCTGGCCAGACTTATCAAAAAGAAAAGAGAAATGACCCAAATAAATAAAATCATGAATGAAAGAGGAGAGATCACAACCAACACCAAAGAAATACAAACAATTATAAGAACATATTATGAGCAACTCTATGCCAGTAAATTAGATAATCTGGAAGAAATGGATGCATTCCTAGAGATATATGAACTACTAAAACTGAACCACTGAACCAGGAAGAAATAGCAAACCTGAATAGACCCATAACCACTAAGGAAATTGAAGCAGTAATAAAAAAATCTCCCAACAAACAAGAGCCCAGGGCCAGATGGCTTCCCAGGGGAATTCTACCAAACATTTCAAGAAGAATTAATACCTGTTCTTCTGAAACTGTTCCAAAAAACAGAAATGGAAGGAAAACTTCCAAACTCATTTTATGAGGCCACCATTACCTTGATCCGAAAAATCAGACAAAGACCCCATCAAAAAGGAGAATTACCAATATCCTTGATGAACATGGATGCAAAATTCTCACCAAAATACTAGCCAATAGGATCCAACAGCACATTAAAAGGATTATTCACCACGACCAAGTGGGATTTATCCCTGGGCTGCAAGGTTGGTTCAACATCCACAAATCAATCAATGTGATACAATACATTAACAAAAGAAAGAACAAGAACCATATGATCCTCTCAATAGATGCAGAAAAAGCATTTGACAAAGTACGGCATTTTTTCTTGATTAAAACTCGAGTGTAGGCATAGAGGGTACATACCTCAATATCTTAAAGGCCATCTATGAAAAACCCACAGCGAATATCATTCTCAATGGGGAAAAACTGAGAGCTTTCCCCCTAAGGTCAGGAACGCGGCAGGGATGTCCACTATCACCACTGCTATTCAACATAGTACTAGAAGAGTACTAGCCACAGCAATCAGACAACAAAAAGAAAGAAAAGGCATCCGAATCGGCAAAGAAGAAGTCAAACTCTCACTCTCTGCAGATGATATGATATTTTATGTGGAAAACCCAAAAGACTCCACCCCAAAACTGCTAGAACTCATACAGGAATTCAGTAAAGTGGCAGGATATAAAATCAATGCACAGAAGTCAGTGGCATTCCTATACACCAACAACAAGGCAGAAGAAAGAGAAATTAAGGAGTCGATCCCATTTACAATTGCACCCAAAACCGTAAGATACCTAGGAATACATCTAACCAAAGAGGCAAAGGATCTGTACTCAGAAAACTGTAAAATACTCATGAAAGAAAGTGAGGAAGACACAAAGAAATGGAAAAACATTCCATGCTCATGGATTGGAAGAACAAATATTGTGAAGATGTCAATGGTGCCTAGAGCAATCTACACATTCAATGCAATCCCTATCAAAATAGCATCCACTTTTTTCAAAGAAATGGAACAAATAATCCCCAAATTTGTATGGAACCAGAAAAGACCCGAATAGCCAGAGGAATGTTGAAAAAGAAAAGCAAAGCTGGTGGCATCACAATTCCGGACTTCAAGCTCTATTGAACAAAGCTGTCATCATCAAGACAGTATGGTACTGGCACAAAAACAGACACATAGATCAATGGAACAGAATAGAGAGCCCAGAAATGGACCCTCAACTCTATGGTCAACTAATCTTCGACAAAGCAGGAAAGAATGTCCAATGGAAAAAAGACCGTCTCTTCAACAAATGGTATTGGGAAAATTGGACAGCCACATGCAGAAGAATGAAACTGGACCATTTCCTTACACCACACACAAAAATAAACTCAAAACGTATGAAGGATCTAAATGTGAGACAGGAGTCCAACAAAATCCTAGAGAACACAGGCAGCCACCTCTTTGACCTCAGCCAGAGCAACTTCTTCCTAGACACATTGCCAAAAGCAAGGGAAGCAAGGGCAAAAATGAACTATTGGGACTTCATCAAGATAAAAAGCTTTTGCACAGCAAAGGAAACAGTCAACAAAACCAAAAGACAACTGACAGAATGGGAGAAGATACTTGCAAATGATATATCAGATAAAGGGCTAGTATCCAAAATCTTTAAAGAACTTATCAAACTCAACACCCAAAGAACAAAGAATCCAATCAAGAAATGGGCAGAAGACATGAACAGACATTTTTCCATCCAAATGGCCAAAGACACATGAAAAAGTGCTCGACATCGCTCGGCATCAGGGAAATCCAAATCAAAACCTCAATGAGATAACACCTCACACCAGTCAAAATGGCTAAAATTAACACATTAGGAAACAACAGGTTTTGGTAAGGATGTGGAGAAAGGGGAGCCCTCCTACACTGTTGGTGGGAATGCAAGCTGGTGCAGCCACTCTGGAAAGAAAGTAGTATGATGGTTCCTCAGAAAGTTGAAAATAGAGCTACTGTATGACCCAGCAATTGCACTACTGGGTATTTTTACCCCAAAGATACAAATGTAGGGATCCGAAGGGATACGTGCACCCGATGTTTATAGCAGCAATGTCCACAATAGCCAAACTGTGGAAAGAGCCAAGATGTCCATCGACAGATGAATGGATAAAGAAGAAGTGGTATATATATACAATGGAATATTATGCAGCCATTAAAAGGAACGAAATCTTGCCATTTGCAACGACGAGGATGGAACTAGAGGGTATTATGCTAAATGAAATAAGTCAATCAGAGAAAGACGTATCATGTGATCTCACTAATGTGAGGAATTCTTAATCTCAGGAATCAAACTGAGGGTTGCTGGTGTGGTGGGGGGTGGCTCGGTGATAGACATTGGGGAGGGTATGTGCTATGGTGAGCACTGTGAATTGTGTAAGACTGATGAATCACACACCCGTACCTCTGAAACAAATAATACATAATATGTTAAAAAAAAAAAGAAGATAGTAGGAAGGGAAAAATGAAGGGGGAGATATCGGAGGGGGAGACGAACCATGAGAGACTATGAACTCTGAGAATCAAACTGAGGGTTCTAGAGGGGAGGGAGGTGGGGGATGGGTTAGCCTGGTGATTCTTTTTAAATAGGGCACGTATTGAATGGAGCACTGGGTGTTATACGCAAACGATCATGGAATACTACATCAAAAACTAATGATGTAATGTATGGTGATTAACATAACATAATAAAATAAAAAAAAGAATATGTATAATATAATATGCACATGCATATGTGATGCATATTTAGAAAGCAATTAGAAAATACTGAAAAGCTGTGACATCATGGGTAATCTAACAACCCAGGGCTAATTCCTGTGAACATTTTAGCATCTACTCCTTGTCTGTCTTTTTTGGCAAACACACATGGTAAAGGAAATCTCCAGTGTTTCATTTACGTCACACATCATACTCTCTCAATACTACTTCACTGCTGACATTAGCTGTGTGGGTTTTCCACTCATCGGGCAGTCCTGCGACACCAGCCGAGCACCCTGCAGCTTAACTCCATTCCGACGCTGTCTACCTGGAGACAACTCAGATCCCAGAGGCTAAGAGTTCAAAGTCTTACAAGACTCCCTCCTCACTCCAGTTACAACATCAGGTTATTACTTGTGCTTCTGACTCACAGACAGTAGATTGGAGATTCCCACGACCCACTCCTCAGATATGGTTAGTTTGTCAGAGCTGCTCCCCTGACTGAGGACCAGCTGCAGGAAGAAAGTGCACAGGGCAAGATGTGATGGAGAGACGCGGAGCTCTCACGCCCTCCGCAGAAGTGCCCCACTCTTCCAGCACCACTCCCTGTGTTTGCCCAGCCCAAAGCTTGCCAAACCCTATCCTTCTGGGTTTTTATGAAGGCTTCATTAGATAGGCATGAGTGATCAAGTCACTGGCCATTGATGATGGATTCAGCCTCCAGCCCTACTCTAGAAATTTCCAACCTTCTAATCTTGGTTGGTTCCCCTGGCAACCAGCCCCCATCCTTAGGTTACCTAAGGCCTTTCCAAAAGCCACCTCATTAACGTAAACACAAGTGTGGTTGAAAAGGGGTTTGTTATACATAACAAAAGCCACCTTTATCTTATCCCTTAGGAGATAATTTTTAAAGTATTTAATTAATTAATTAATTTAAGAGAGAGAGAGAGAACTTGAGCAGGGAGAGGGACAGAAGGAGAGGGAGAAGCAGACTCCCTGCTGAGCATCCCAGTCTGACCCTGCTCCATCCCAGTGTTACAGGATTGCAGGGTTCTTGTTTCACGGAGTCAAAGAATGAATCTCCCGGACACAAAAGGGTGAAGTGCCCTGAAAGTCTATTAAGTGAAGGTGAGAACAGAAAGGAAAGAAATCTCTCTAGAGTGAGAGGGGTCCCAAATGGGTTGCCACTGAGGGCTTTTATTGAAAACTTGACCAGGGAGCTTGTGGGCTTGAGATTCTTGTGCAGTCTTGGTCTGAGCAAGGACAATTGATAGCGCCCTTAAATGACTTACTTCTGAGGTTTGTTCGTTTTCTGTGATTCCCTGTAGCCACCATAACATCCGGGGCCAGGTGGTCTGGTCTATTCCCTTATCTCTTGTTCACTCTTTCAGAGCCTAGTCAGGGGCCCCCTATCTCTTCCTGCCTATACCTGTACACTTTCCTTACTCACCAGGACCCTGGGATCATGACCTGAGCCCATATGACCTGAGCTTAACCAACTGAGCCACCCAGGCACCCCCACTTAGGAGATTTTAAGGGTTTTTAGGAGCTCTAACAAAATATATATGTGTGTGTGTATATATATATAAGTATATAATTTATTATAAATCACAATATTCTACACATATACCCATGAGAGTCCATATCTAAAATTAGTTGACTTCTATTTATACATATCTAAGAAAAGTCCATTCTGATATTTCTGCACTATCAGGAGTGAAAAGAGAAGTATGCATATGATGGAAATTATTATATTCAATATACTAGTGCTTTCTAAATGCTGATCCAAGTGCTGATTTGATAGAGTTGTTACCAGTCCAACAGGAAATAAGGAAAATGTAACAATGATGAAAATGAATTTGCTTAACATAATAAAGGACTGTCTTATAGTCTGAGTTATTTTAATCATTTTTGGAGAATTAATACATTGTTTCCTCTATGAAATGTTGGTAAAACTGTGGTGTATTGTTATAGGTGATGATGGTGATGTTATTACTTTGCAAAACACAACAACAAAACAAGAGTAATCCTGTTGTTCCCTGCTTCAGGTTTTTAAAATTTTATTTTACTGCTTCCTGAAATTTACAAGCCTTGTAAGGATTGTCTTATGCAGCTTCTTGTAATTAACAACAAAATTATTTGACCCAGTGCTGTTCGACCTTGGGTTATGTTACATATATTAATTTTTCACCCTTATTATTTATTGAGTCCTTTTTTTTTCATTCCCAGTACCTGGTCATGGATTATTATGTTGGTGGGGATTTGCTTACTCTGCTCAGCAAATTTGAAGATAGATTGCCTGAAGATATGGCTCGATTTTACTTGGCTGAGATGGTGATAGCAATTGATTCCGTTCATCAGCTGCACTATGTGCACAGGTAAGTAAGATGCCACGCAAGAATGGGTTGTATGAATGTCAGTGGAGATGTTTTCGTAGGAAAGTGATACTTTTGATGGCCATGGGGTAATTTTTTCTTTGTGAACTATTTGACAGGTACAATGATTTATTTAAAGTCTTCCCCACAAATGTGTGTTTGATCGTATACAGTTTAAGATGGAATGAAGAGAAAAAAGTGAGCCTATTTACAAAATAGTTTTTTTATACAGGATTATTCTTTTTTTTAAAGTTTTTATTTAAATTCCAGTTAACATACAGTATAATATTAGTTTCAGGTGTACAATATAGTGGTTCAACACTTCCATATATCTACCTGGTGCTCATCACGACCAGTGCACTCTTTAGTCTCCATCACCTGTTTCCCCCATCCCCCCACCCATCTCCACTCTGGTAACCATCACTGTGTTCTCTAGAGTTTGTTTCTTGATTTATCTCTCTTTTTTCCCTTTGCTCATTTGTTTTGTTTCTTAAATTCCACATGTGAGTGAAATCATGGTATTTGTCCTTCTCTGACTTATTTCGCTAATCATAATACTCTAGCTCCCTTCATATCGTTGCAAATGTTAAGATTTCATTCTCTTTTGTGGCTAATATTCCATTGTATATATATACTGCATCTTTATCCATTCACCTATCGATGGACCCTTAGGCTATTTCCATAGTTTGGCTATTTTAGATAACACTGCTATAAACATTGGAGTGCATGTATCCCTTTGAATTAGTATTTTTGTACTCTTTGGGTAAATACCTAGTAGTGTGATTGCTGGATCGTAGGGCACTTGTATTTTTAACTTTTTGAGGACCCTCCACACTGTTTTCCAGAGTGGCTGCACCAGTTTGCATTTCCACCAGAAGTGCATGAGGGTTCTCCTTTCTCCACATACCAGATTATTCTTATACCTGTTGACACAAGCTAAAAATCTCTTTCTGTGTAAGCAGCTCATAGTAATTTATGTGTAATAAAAAAAATTTTAAATGGATAATTTAAAAGGCAGTCTCATATTTCAAAGGAAAGAAAGTAGGAAACCATCACAGTTACTAGTGAATTAATCATTCAAATGAGGAAATCTTTGGGTTGTGAAAACTGTGAGAAAGAGTGAAGAGGCGCTAGGGAGAAGCAGGTGAAGGATCTGCCACATTGGAGAGGGAAGGAACCATTCTCTGAGACGTCAGCATGCATTGGAATGGGGCAGAGGGTTTGCTGGGACCCACTTTGTTGGGTCAGCACCAGGGCTCTGAATCCATAGGGTGGGTGGGGCTGGGAATTGGCATTTCTGACAGGTTCCTAGGTGCTGCTGCTGCTGCTGGTCCAGCAACCACACTTCGAGTCCTTCTGCTCAGTAACACAGCAGTGACTGTTACTTTTAAGTGGTGGTTGATGCACATAATCTCTGTGAAGGACAAGAGCGCACATGGAAGAGAAAGTTTCTGTTTTAGTGTTGCTTTTTTTTTTTTTTTTTAAGATGTGGGTATTTTCTGCTGATTGATTTACTTAGTAATGAACTTCTAGGACATTATTAAAGGAAGAATATTTTTATTAAAAATTTTGTATTTATGAGGTCTCACTTTGGCTCTTGCCTAATCATATGCTTTTCTCTGTTGATATCTGATAGTCACAAAGTTTTTTTGAAAATAAAAACATGAATATACTATGAAAATTATAAAACACAATGCAGTTTTTAAGATGATATTGTGGTCTTATGAGTGAATTACAGAATGAGAAACTAAAGTGCTTTTGTTACAGTAACCCAAGATCCTAGCTGAGGACTGTCAGTTAAAAATACTTTAAAAACATCATTTAATTGAACATTTAAAGAATGTTAGTCTTAGACTCAAAGAGTTCAGTGAAGTTTTCCCCAATTCATATCTAAATTCTCAGTGAGGATGATTACTTTGGAAAATAATTTGTCTAGATTGGAGATAGTAAATATGAGGTATTTCTGCCAGGCTGTGACAAATATTCTTAACTGATCACAGGACCCTTTCCTACCAACTGTATATGCAGTCTTAAGATTCTTCTTACCACAGCATTTTAGATGATAGTTATCTTTCTGATGTTGACATTGGAAAGCCATTTCAACCCTGAGCTCTATTAGGGCTCTATACCTATAATTTTACAAGGTACGCCATGTTAAATGAGTCCTGTTTATTCTATTGTTGGACAGCTCTTCATGTCATAGAATTTTATTTTATGTTAAGCTGAATTTCTTTTTTGCCTTACCATTGGTCCTAGTTTTGCCTTCAGAACCACATATAATAGTCTAATTTATCTTAAAGCTATCATGCCTTCTGAAGTCATCTTTCCTTTAGGTTAAACATCAGTGTATCTGTAGTTATTCTGTTATCAAAATTGATGTACGCATTCTCTCTCCCACTATCTCATACACATATGGACCCTCACCTTGTGCCCACTTCCACGCCTCCCGCCCTCTCTCCTTGCCTCTCCCTTTACTTCTCAATGGACACACTCTGGTGTATCAATGCCCTTCTTAAAATGTGATTCCCATTTTCTGGGTAGACTGTATTTCAGCAGATGCTTTACTGAGGAAATATTTGTTGAGTCTTCTTTTATAAATAGCACTGTGCTAAATTACATAAAAATTTAAGTAAGTATAACATAGAGTCCTGCCTTGTAAGAAGCTTCCAGCCTGTTTGGGGACACAAAACACAAGACATAAGTGAAAACTAAAGTAGTAGAAGTTAAATAATCATTTAGGGCAAAAGTATAAGAGATGGAATGAGCCCAGATTGTGAACTGCTATTAGAATTATACAGGCAAATTACAATGAACTCAGAGAAACAAGTAATAAGCTTAATTCTAATGGTCATTTCCAGTGGTTAACTCTTAACTGTGTTACAGACTTTACCTATATTATTCTAATTCTAACAATAATTCTGTATTTTGGGTGTCATCTAAAATGGATATGGCTCCATTCTTTAGATGAAGAAACCCAGCTTCAGAGACATGAGTCCATAATTAGCATAACCTAGATTAAAATCTGAGGCTGATGCCAGAATTTATGCTCATGACATAACATCATATTTCTCGCAAGAGAATGCTTTGTGGTGGGACTTTGCAGAATGAGGAGGCTTTTTGTAGGCAGATCAGAAGGCATTCTAGAGACAAGGGATGGCAGGAGAGAAGGTCATAGGCAGGCAAAGGGTGGGTCTGGAGGAGGGTTGGTAGGTAGTTCAGCTGGAGAAGAGAGCTCATGTGGAGTTGAGGAAGAGCGATTTCAGTCCCTCTTGTGGAAACACTTGAGTACCGTGTTGTAGACTTGATATCTTGGTAGCCATCAAGCTACCAGTAACTTTAGGGAATGAAGCGTTTGATTCAAACAGTGTGTTAAGTTAGTTGGTTTTACAGTAACTGCACATCAGAGTTTTCATGTTTTGCCAAATTTCAGAATGTTTTATAATTTTGAACTTCCAAGTATATGGAATTAGAGAATACAAAAAGGGAATAGTGGAGACTGGATGCCTTCAGGGAAAGAAATACGTTTTTCCCTTTGTGTTCTTTTAAAATAAATTTATTTCCCTCAGTTTGTTTTTCAGAGTCCATCGTCTCTCATGGTTCGTCTCCCCCTCCGATTTCCCCCCCTTCATTCTTCCCCTCCTGCTATCTTCTTCTTCTTTTTTTCCTTAACGTCTATTGCATTATTTGTTTCAGAGGTACAGATCTGTGATTCATCAGTCTTGCACAATTCACAGTGCTCACCATAGAACATACCCTCCCCAATGTCTATCACCCAGCCACCTCATCGCTCCCATCCCCCATTCCAGCAACCCTCAGTTTGTTTCCTGAGATTAATAATTACTCGTATCAGTGAGGTCATATGATACATGTCTTTCTCGGATTGACTTATTTTACTCAGCATAATACCCTCCAGTTCCATCCTTGTCGTTGCAAATGGCAAGGTTCTAGAGGGGAGGGGGGTGGGAGGATGGGTTTGCCTGGTGATGGGTATTAAAGAGGGCACGTTCTGCATGGAGCACTGGGTGTTATGCACAAACAATGAATCATGGAACACTACATCAAAAACTAATGATGTAATGTATGGTGATTAACATAACAATAAGAAATAAAGAAAAAGGGTTAAGATTTGTGGTTACTAGAGTTGGAGGTGGGGGGGAAGAAGAAAGGTGTTCATAAGGTACAAACTTCCAGTTATAAGATAAATAAGTACTAGAAATATAATGTACACATGATGACTATAGTTAGCACTGCCCTGTGATATAAATGAAAATTGTTGAGAATAAATCCTAAGCATTCTCATCATACAAAAAAAATTTTTTTTCCCTTTTTTTTTTTCTTTTTATTGTATCTGTATGAGATGATGGATGCTAACTAAGCTTATAGCCGTAGTCATTTCAGAATATGTGGATTAAACCATTATCCTGGATACCTTAAATTTATACAGTGATGTATGTCAATTATATCTCGATAAAAACTGAAAAAATGTAAAAAAATAAATAAATTTATTTCTAGACTTCTAAAATACATTATTGGTCTTCTAACAGAACAAACATTTTCATACGAAAATTTTGTCTTCATTTACGCATGGTTTTATTGAGAGAGAAATGAGCAGTGGAAAGTAGCAAATGATAGGCGTCATCAATCATATGTGCTCGGTTTCCAAGTGTTCAGCATGTTGTCATATTTTAGTCAAGAGCATTTGCAACTTCCTTTGAAATTTCCAGACATACACTTAAAAAAAAAAACAATGTAAAGCATTATTTTACCTGTTTTCAAAGAAGTTAATGAATAGAAGATGAAAGAGATATGAATGGGGACATGGAAATAGGAATTAAAGAGATTGTCTCTGGCTAACTGTAAAATTGACGTACAGACTGACCCAATGAAGTAAAAATGTTTTCTAGTAACATTAGGTAGTGAAGAAAGCATTAAACGAGGTGCCAGAAGACTTATTTACTGTGCTTGCTCCTCCACAAGCTTTTTAAATTTAGATTTCAAATGATTTATAATTGAGATTACAGCAACTTGGAACTTTTTCTAAAAAACAATGGTCTTCTTACAGGCAATACAATGGCACTAAATTCCTATCTTTCAATAGTTACCCTGAATGTAAATGGGCTAAATGCCCCAATCAAAAGACACAGGCTAACAGACTGGATTAAAAAACAAGATCCATCGATATGCTGTCTGCAAGAGACTCATTTTAGAACCAAAGACACCCCCAGATTGAAAGTGAGGGGGTGGAAAACCATTTACCATGCTAATGGACACCAAAAGAAAGCTGGGGTGGCAATCCTTACAGCAGACAAATTAGATTTTAAACCAAAGACTGTAATAAGAGATGAGGAAGGACACTATATCATACTTAAAGGATCTATCCAACAAGAAGATCTAACAATTGTAAATATCTATGCCCCTAACATGGGAGCAGCCAATTATATAAGGCAATTAATAACAAAAGCAAAGAAACACATCGACAACAATACAATAATAGTGGGGGACTTGAACATCCCCCTCACTGAAATGGACAGATCGTCTAAGCAAAAGATCAACAAGGAAATAAAGACTTTAAATGACACACTGGACCAAATGGACTTCACAGACATATTCAGAACATTCCACCCCAAAGCAACGGAATACACATTCTTCTCTAGTGCCCATGGAACATTCTCCAGAATAGATCACATCCTAGGTCATAAATCAGGTCTCAACCGGTACCAAAAGATTGGGATCATTCCCTGCCTATTTTCAGACCACAATGCTTTGAAACTAGAACTCAATCACAAGAGGAAAGTCGGAAAGAACTCAAATACATGGAGGCTAAAGAGCATCCTACTGAAGAATGACTGGGTCAACCAGGATATTAAAGAAGAATTTAAAAAATTCGTGGAAACCAATGAAAATGAAAACACAACTGTTCAAAATCTTTGGGATGCAGCAAAGGCGGTCCTAAGAGGAAAGTATATAGCAATATAAGCCTTTCTCAAGAAACAAGAAAGGTCTCAAGTACACAACCTAACCCTACACCTAAAGGAGCTGGAGAAAGAACAGCAAATAAAGCCTAAACCCAGCAGGAGAAAAGAAATAATAAAGATCAGAGCAGAAATCAATGAAATAGAAACTAAAAGAACAGTAGAACAGATCAACGAAACTAGGAGCTGGTTCTTTGAAAGAATTAACAAGATTGATAAACCCCTGGCCAGACTTATCAAAAAGAGAAGAGAAATGACCCAAATCAACAAAATCATGAATGAAAGAGGAGAGATCACAACCAACACCAAAGAAATACAAACAATTATAAGAACATATTATGAGCAACTCTATGCCAGCAAATTAGATAACCTGGAAGAGATGGATGCATTCCTAGAGATGTATCAACTACCAAAACTGAACCAGGATGAAATAGAAAACCTGAACAGACCTATAACCACTAAGGAAATTGAAGCAGTCATCAAAAATCTCCCAAAAAACAAAAGCCCAGGGCCAGATGGCTTCCCAGGGGAATTCTACCAAACATTTCAAGAATAATTAAAACCTATTCTTCTGAAACTGTTCCAAAAAATAGAAACGGAAGGAAAACTTCCAAACTCATTTTATGAGGCCAGCATTACCTTGATCCCAAAACCAGACAAAGACCCCATCAAAAAGGAGAATTACAGACCAATATCCCTGATGAACATGGATGCAAAAATTCTCACCAAAATACTAGCCAATAGGATCCAACAGTACATTAAAAGGATTATTCACCATGACCAAGTGGGATTTATCCCTGGGCTGCAAGGTTGGTTCAACATCCGCAAATCAATCAATGTGATACAATACATTAACAAAAGAAAGAACAAGAATCATATGATCCTCTCAATAGATGCAGAAAAAGCTTTTGACAAAGTACAGCATCCTTTCTTGATCAAAACTCTTCAGAATATAGGGATAGAGGGTACATACCTCAATATCATAAAAGCCATCTATGAAAAACCTACAGCGAATATCATTCTCAATGGGGAAAAACTGAGAGCTTTCCCCCTAAGGTCAGGAACGCGGCAGGGATGTCCACTATCACCACTGCTATTCAACATAGTATTAGAAGTCCTAGCCACAGCAATCAGACAACAAAAATAAATCAAAGGCATCCAAATTGGCAAAGAAGAAGTCAAACTCTCACTCTCTGCAGATGATATGATACTTTATGTGGAAAACCCCAAAGACTCCACCCCAAAACTGCTAGAACTCATACAGGAATTCAGTAAAGTGGCAGGATATAAAATCAATGCACAGAAGTCAGTGGCATTCCTATACACCAACAACAAGGCAGAAGAAAGAGAAATTAAGGAGTCGATCCCATTTACAATTGCACCCAAAACCATAAGATACCTAGAAATAAATCTAACCAAAGAGACAAAGGATCTGTACTCAGAAAACTATAAAATACTCATGAAAGAAAGTGAGGAAGACACAAAGAAATGGAAAAACGTTCCATGCTCATGGATTGGAAGAACAAATATTGTGAAGATGTCAATGGTGCCTAGAGCAATCTACACATTCAATGCAATCCCCATCAAAATACCATCCACTTTTTTTCAAAGAAATGGAACAAATAATCCTCAAATTTGTATGGAACCAGAAAAGAACCCGCATAGCCAGAGGAATGTTGAAAAAGAAAAGCAAAGCCGGCGGCATCACAGTTCCGGACTTCAAGCTCTATTACAAAGCTGTCATCATCAAGACAGCATGGTACTGGCACAAAAACAGACACATAGATCAATGGAACAGAATAGAGAGCCCAGAAATGGATCCTCAACTCTATGGTCAACTCATCTTCGACAAAGCAGGAAAGAATGTCCAATGGAACAAAGACGGTCTCTTCAACAAATGGTGTTGGGAAAATTGGATAGCCACATGCAGAAGAATGAAACTGGACCATTTCCTTACACCACACACAAAAATAGACTCCAAATGGTTGAAAGACCTCAATGTGAGACAGGAGTCCATCAAAATCCTAAAGGAGAACACAGGCAGCAACCTCTTTGACCTCAGCCGAAGCAACTTCTTCCTAGACACATCACCAAAGGCAAGAGAAGCAAGGGCAAAAATGAACTATTGGAACTTCATCAAGATAAAAAGCTTTTGCAAAGCAAAGGAAACAGTCAACAAAACCAAAAGACAACTGACAGAATGGGAGAAGATATTTGCAAATGACATATCAGATAAAGGGCTAGTATCCAAAATCTATAAAGAACTCATCAAACTCAACACCCAAAGAACAAAGAATCCAATCAAGAAATGGGCAGAAGACATGAACAGACATTTTTCCAAAGAAGACATCCAAATGGCCAACAGACACATGAAAAAGTGCTCAATATCGCTCAGCATCAGGGAAATCCAAATCAAGACCTCAATGAGATACCACCTCACACCAGTCAGAATGGCTAAAATTAACAAGTCAGAAACGACAGATGTTGGCGGGGATGTGGAGAAAGGGGAACCCTCCTACACTGTTGGTGGGAATTCAAGCTGGTGCAGCCACTCTGGAAAACTGTATGGAGGTTCCTCAAAAAGTTGAAAATAGAGCTACCATATGATCCAGCAATTGCACTACTGGGTATTTACCCCAAAGATACAAATGTAGGGATCCGAAGGGGTACGTGCACTCCGATGTTTATAGCAGCAATGTCCACAATAGCCAAACTGTGGAAAGAGCCAAGATGTCCATCGACAGATGAATGGATAAAGAAGAAGTGGTATATATACACAATGGAATATTATGCAGCCATCAAAAGGAATGAGATCTTGCTATTTGCAACGACGTGGATGGAACTGGAGGGTATTATGTTGAGTGAAATAAGTCAAACAGAGAAAGACATGTATCATATGATCTCACTGATATGAGGAATTCTTAATCGCAGGAAACAAACTGAGGGTTGTTGGAGTGGGGGAGGGTCGGAGGGATGGGGTGACTGGGTGATAGACACTGGGGAGGGTATTTGCTGTGGTAAGCACTGTGAATTGTGCAAGACTGTTTAATCTCAGATCTGTACCTCTGAAACAAATAATGCAATATATGTTAAGAAAAAAAAAAAGAAGAAGGTAGCGGGAGGGGAAGAATGAAGCGGGGGAAATCGGAGGGGTATACGAACCATGAGAGACAATGGACTCTGAAAAACAAACAGGGTTCTAGAGGGGAGGGGGGTGGGAGGATGGGTTAGCCTGGTGGTGGGTATTGAGGAGGGCACGTTCTGCATGGAGCACTGGGTGTTATGCACAAACAATGAATCATGGAACACTTCATCTAAAGCTAATGATGTAATGTATGGGGATTAACATAAGAATAAAAAAAATATATATAAAAAAAACCCACAATGGTCTTCCTGTAAAGATGAAAAGATGCTACTTATTAAAGTGCTGGCACACAGACCATTTCCTTGTCATTGTGTTGAGACGTGTGAGAATGGTGCTATAGAGATGAGCACTTACAGGGCTGTTACTGTAAGAACTACCCTAGTAGCATTTCCCCTTTCACAGGAGGCCGGGAAAGGATGCAGTGGGGTTGAGGAGGGAAGAAAGACAGTATTCTTAGAGCACTTGTTGGTAGAGGGCCTAATGGATGTGAAATCTTTCCAGATTAAAGATGTCTGTTCTCCCCAAATTGATCTGCAGGTTTGATGCAGTCCCTCTCAAAATCCCAGCAAAGTTTTTTTTGTTTTTTGGGGTTTTTTTTCTTCCAGTCCAGGTGAAAGTATTTGTGTTGGGCTAACTTCCCTCAGCAACTCTAGCTCTGCTCTTCTGTGTGCAGCTGCATTCAGGCCTTAGGCTACTGGCTTGTCCTTAAACAGCTATGCCTAGCTACTTCATTAATAACATCTAATTTTCAACATTTATGACAGCTCATATAGTTTTTTTGTCTAGAGGAGTAAAGGTTTTTTTTGTTAAGATAAAAACAATCTTGCTCCAAAGTTTACGTGGAAATGCAGTGAAACTAGAGTAGCTAAAATGGTTTTGGAAAAGGAGAATAAAGTAGGCAGAATAACTACCTAATATTAAGACTTACCATATTGCTACCTTAAGTAAGATATTGTGTACTTGTGGAGGAAAAAAATCATAGATAACCAGGTAGAAGAGAGAACCCAGGCAGAGACAAGCACAGATACTCCCAGCTGATTTTGACAAAGGTGCACAAGCAACTCAGTGGAGGAAGGATAGCCTTCAGCGAATGGTGTTGGAATAATAGGCCAAAAAATAAATCTCCTTAAACCTCACACAAATATAAAAAATAATTCAAAATTGATCATGGGTTTAACTATACAACGTAGAAGTGTAAAACTGTCAGAAGAAAACATTGGAGAGCATCTTCTGGACTTAGGGTTTAGTTTTGCTCCTTAATGAGGAGTTCTTAGATAGGACACCAAAAATTAATGAAGTGGACCTTATCAAAATTAAAAACACGTGCACTTCGTAAGGCCCAGGTAAGAGGATGAAGAGTCAAGCTACAGAATGGGAGAAAATATTTGCAAACCATATGTATGACGAAGACCTTAAATTTGGAATATATAAAGAACTCTTGACATAATCAGAAAACCTCAAACAATCCAATTATAGGATGGACAAAAGATACGAAGAGACATTTTGCCCAAGAGGAGATACAGATGGCAGCTAAGCACATAAAAAGCTGTTTAACATCATTAAGGCATTAGAAAAATGCAAATTAAAACTACAATGAGATACCAATGAGAAGATATTAGGATTGCTAAACTTACAAATAGTGATCATACTAAGTGCCAGTAAGGATGTGGAGAAAGTAGATCTCTCACACAATCCTGGTAGGTATGTAAAATGATTTGGCTGCTCTGGAAACGGTTTGAAAGTTAAAAAAAAAAAAAAGTAACATGCACTTACCATGTGACCCAGAGATTACATTTGTAGACATTTATCCCAGAAAAATTAAAACTTACATTCACAGAAAAAACTGTACCTGAGTGTTTGTAGCAGCTTCCTTTGTAATAGCAAAATACGAGAAGCAGCCCGCAAGTTCTTCAGTGGGCGGCGGGTTGCACACCTCTGCTGTACCTGCTGTATGCATACAAGGGATTGTTACTGGCAGGAGAAGGGGCATGTGGTACTAATTATACACAGCAGCCTGGGTGGACCCGAAGGGCATTACGCTGAGTGACAAGAATTAAATCTCAAAATGTATGTACTATATGATTCCACTTACCTAACATTCTTGGAATACCAAAACTACAGAGATAAAAAACAGATGAATGAACGGTCCCCAGGGGACAAGGTCAGGGGCCAGGATGGGGAGTGAGACAGCATGTGGGAGTTCTTTGTGGTGATGGAACAGTTGTGTATCTTGAATGTGGTGGTAGTTACATGAATTAACACATGGGATAAGATTGATGGAACTACACACATGCGCGCGTGCAGATTAAAAAAGGATACAGACCGAGAAGGTGTATAATCTAACATTAATGTATCCGTGTCAGTTTCCTGGTTTTGCCGTCGAGCTGTGGCTGTTATATGTTGTTGTTATGTTGTTGTTACATACCCAGGTGGAGAAGCTGGGTAGAACGGTGCATGGACTCAGTGCACTACTTACGCAATTTCCTTTGAGTCTTTAATCATTTCAAATTGAAAAAGTTTTTTTTTTTTTTTTAAAGATTTTATTTATTTGACAGAGAGAGAGACAGCGAGAGAGGGAACACAAGCAGGGGGAGTGGGAGAGGGAGAAGCAGGCCTCCCGCCGAGCGGGAAGCCCGATGCGGGGCTCGATCCCAGGACCCTGGGATCATGACCTGAGCCGAAGGCAGATGCTTAACGACTGAGCCACCCAGGCGCCCCACAAATTGAAAAAGTTTTAAGAAAAAAATAGCTCTATTACTTTCTTTTCTAAAGTCTGAAAACCAAGCCCAAGAAACTCTCCATCGTGTCACACCTGCAATTTGTATAAAGTTGGGTGAATTCATCCATATTGCCAAATTTGCTTAGGCTCCTGGCCTGCCAGGAAATGACTTTTCTTACCATCTATAAGGCTGGGACCTGTAATCCATGTACTTGGGTGTCATTGGCAGATAGATGACATGCAAATCACAAGGTAAGCTGAGACCACGTAGTGTAACAGTCAGTATTGAGGAGGATCCAGGACTGAGCCCTGAGGAACTTCAGTATTTCGAGATTGGGTAGAGTAGGAGGAGTGGCCAACAAAGACCTAAGAAGGAACATTAGGAGGAAATAATGAGAGTGTAGATAAGGTGTCTTATGGAAAATCAAAGTAAATCATCTTTCCCTTCATATTTAATTACATTAATGCCTTAGCTGATGTATTTCAAACATTTAATGTCTTTGTTTGTGGATACTAGTGTCCTGGGTATTGGGAGTGGGAGTGAAGTCTGCTGTTTATGTAAGTATTATGCTTTTATATAAGTAATATGCTTTTTACATTCAATTTACTATCTTTTGAAAAAAGACTAATTTTATTTATTTTTAAAGATTTTAATTAATTTATTTGTCAGAGACAGAGAGAGAGAGCACAAGCAGGGGGAGCTGTAGGCAGAGAGAGAAGCAGGCTCCCCACTGAGCAAGGAGCCTGATGTGGGACTCGATCCCAGGATACTGGGATCATGACCTGAGCCAAAGGCAGACGCTTAATGGACTGAGCCACCCGGGCGTCCCGAAAAAAGACTAATTTTAATCAAATAACTTCTGCTTCATTGTTGTGCCCAAGTTGGACAAATTTTTAATTTTGTAAATTCATTCACAAGTATTGTTCAATCAGTCCTGTTTTTCCAGTATGCTACCTATTTTCTTGGGTGAGAATACACAATAGGAGTGGAGGAAATACGCCCTCATTTGGAGAAATTACTTTGAGGTAAGCTTACCTATAATAATAGAGAGCAACTGAATGACAACAAAAACAGGTTTTAAAAAAAAGCAGTAAGAATTATATACCTAACCACTGTGGAGATGTAGAATAAGAGAGTAAATAGGTGGTGAACAAGTGAATCAGGGGGACCTCTTGGAAAAAGCCAGTCTGTGGTAGGAAGAAGATAGTTCAACAGATTGAAGTAGCTTAGCTTAGCTGAGGAAGGAGGACCAAACAAAGTAAACAAGATATACAAAGAATGACCATTAAGGTTCAGAAATAAAATTTTATCATTATTTTAATGTTAAAGGCATCACTTGAATACTTAGAAAAATACAATATAAAAACGTTGTAAGAGCATATTTATATTTTTTAATGCTTTTAACAAATTGGCTATTTTTTAGCGGTCACTAAATACCTTATTTTTGATCTGTCACCTCAGATTTGAGACTTGCCATAGGTGCACTTTGATTTTCAACTTAAGGTCTGAATGCCAACATTTCCATTTTTGATTTGCTGAATAAGCACTATGCATTTTAAGAGTGTGTCCTTTTGGGTGCCTGGGTGGCTCAGTTGGTTAAGCGACTGCCTTCGGCTCAGGTCATGATCCTGGAGTCCCTGGATCGAGTCCCGCATCGGGCTCCCTGCTCGGCAGGGTGCCTGCTTCTCCCTCTGACACTCCCCCCTCTCATGTGCTCTCTCTCTCTCATTCTCTCTGTCTCAAATAAATAAATAAAATCTTTAAAAAAAAAAAAAAGAGTGTGTCCTTTCTTTTCAATCATTTATTTGCTTAAATGCAAAATTTGTGAAAGAGATTATTTCTAACAACTAAACAGTATCATGTGGCATATATCTGACTCCAGTTGATTAAAGTACATGCCAAATGTTGGGTTATAGTAAAGCAAGCTCTAATTATAGTTTGAAAAAAACCCCAACTTATTTCTAAATATGTTAATTAAACTCAGCAATAGGCTTGGTGTTCAAATTGTCAGCTACAACATCAGGCTTGCGAATAATAATGAAATACACAAAATCCTACTGGAACAACAACAAAGCTTGATCTGGTTAGAATGTTGTGTTTGATTATCCTGTGGTATAGTTTTAGATGACAAAAGTGGAAAGATGAGAATGTTTGTGGTGTTTTTAAAGAATACGTAGATAATCAGAATGTTAATTCTGATACCAAAGTGTTACCAGCCGATATTGTGTGTTCTTCAGTAGCCAGGATCTTACCTTGATTTCTGTTTCTTGTATAGGTTTTACGATATCACCATTTTAAGAGTGGTGCTCATGTTGTCTCCAAACTAGAAGGACCTTATTAGAAACTGCTTTGATAGAGAAGGGAAGGTCATTGATGGTGGGCAGATCATTTTGTCACAGAGATCAGTGATAATATAAAGTATATAATGCTTTAAACTTGTTGATTAGGGAGAATTAGATATGCATATATAATCTGGAGAGAGCAGTTCCTTTGTTTTAGATCACTTATCATTTTACAGTTCTTAGTGGCAATAGGTACCCATATAGTTAGGTAATGGTAGAATGTGAAACTAGTTTTTACAAATGGAGAATTCTCTCAGGGCGTCTGGGTGGCTCAGTTGGTTAAGCGTCTGACTCTTGGTTTTGGCTCAGGTTGTAATCTCAGGGTTGTGAGATCGAGCCCTGGGTGGGGCTTTGCGCTGGGCCTGGAATCTGCTTGAGATTCTCTCTAAAAACAACAACAAAAAAGAATTGTCTCTCCATTTTAAACCCTTCAGTTTTTAAAAATGATCTAAAAATCACAAACTTTTCTTTATTGGTTCTACTCATAATAGCATTAGATATTGTCCTTGGTAATTAACATTAATAGTAATCATTAATCTCTTACTGGCTCATGACTTTTTCCAAACCTTTTTCACCCAGTGGAGGAAAGAGTTATCTCTACGTTTTTGTACTACTTGCCAGTGACATTCAGGGGATGTTCATTAAAAATTGCTGTGAGATTTAATTATAAATAGTCTTTTTTAACAGCTTTATTGAGATGTAATTCACATACCATACAATTCAGTCAATTAAAATGTGCAGTGGTTTTTAGTGTATCCACAGATATGTTAAACCATCACCTCAGTCCGTTTTAAACCATTTTCATCACTTCAAGCAGAAACCCTGTACCCTTAAGCTCTCACCTCCCTGTTCCCATATTTCCCTAGCCCTAAGGAACCATTAATCTCTCTGTCTCTATAGATTTGTCTGTTCTGGACATTTAATATAAATGAAACATAATGGGTGTCTCTCGACTGGCTTCTTTCACTTAGCACATTGTTTTCAAGGTTCAGTCATGTTGTAGAGTATCCTAGAGTGTACATCTCAGCTTAACCAGGTTGACTGCCTGGTAAAACTAAAACGCCACCATTTTCCAGAGATTTTTGACAGAGTCCATAGTGTGCCATGGGATCACAATGTACATAGTACAATCCAAAATTACTCAGTCTATCAGAAAATTATGATTGAGCCTCAAGAGAAAAAAGTGGACTGATAGCTCAAGATGACCCAGGTCAACTGACCTACATTTGAATTATAAGAATTGTCAAATTAAAAAAAGTACTTATTTTAAGCATTCTTCATGAAGTAAAGGAAAACACATTTAAAATGAAGTGATAGAAAATCTCAGTAGTGAAATAGAAAAAAAAAAGAACCAAATGAAAACTTCAGAATAGAAAAATACAGTATCTCAAATAAAATTTCACTGAATGGTTTCTGTATCAGAAAGGAGACTCATAAGAGAAAGTCAGTGAAATTGAGTATAGATCAGTAGAAATTATTCTATGCAAACTAGACATGGAAAGATTGAAAGAATGAACTGATAAGGGATGAAAAGATGTAATATATGTAATGGGAGCCCCGGAAAGACAGAATGGGACAGAAAAAATAATGGCTGAAGATGTCCCATGTTTGGAGAAACATAGGAATTTAGAGAATCAACAATCACAGGAAGTCAAAACAATATAAATTCTAAGACAGTCACACTCAGCACCTCCAAATCAAAGTGTGGAATACAAAGGACATGAAAAGTCTTGAAAGCATCTAGAGGAAAAATAACATTTTACATACCGGGGAAAAACAATCTGAGAGATATCAGATTTCTCATCAAGACCACAGGGGCTAAAAGATCATTGAACAATATGTTTACAACACTGGAAGGTAGAAAACTATCAACCTAGAATTTTATATCCAATGAAAATTTCCTTCAGGAATGAAGTTAAAAAGAGAATATTTTTAGATACATGAAACTCAAGAGAATTTATTGCTCAAGACCTTCCTTACCAGAAACGCTAATGACACATTTCGGAATGAAGGAAATGTTAGCAGAAGGAAATGTGGGTCTTCAAGAAAGAAGAAAGAGCATAATAAATGGTAAAAAAATCTCAGTGTATATAAAACACTTTTTTTCCTCTTCTTTATTTTTTTAAAGATTAAAAATTTTTTTGTTTATTTTTAAGTAATCTCTACACCCAAGGTTGGGCTTGAACTCACAACCCTGAGATGAAGAGTTTCACGCTTCACCGACTGAGCCAGCCAGGTCACCCCTCTCTTAGGTTCTTTAAAACTTGACTGTTTAATTTGTTTTGGTAGATATTCAGTGAACAAATATATAATATGTATGACAACTATAACATAATGGAGAGAGATAATGGCATAAGCAAATTCTAGTATAATTATAGACCTTTAAAAATTTTTTTTGAAAAAAGGAAAAAATCCTGTGGAGACAAAAAGAATAAGTGACTTATAGGGGAAAGAAAATCTGTTATAATCAGACAATTCGACAACAAAGGTTTATGACAGAAAAAAAAATCCTTTAAATATTTATGATACCCCAGAAGGAAGAACACGAACACAATCACCTTTCAGGTATAAAAAGCACAAACAAATGTCCTCAACTTGCAGGAGCCTGGGGAATGTTGATCCCTTGAATTTTTCCTGAACAATCTAGTACTCCGCTAGAGAATGAGCTACAGACAACCAAAATGACCGTGGAGAGTCAGCTTAAGGACTGGAGTTGCTCATTAAGTAATTGTAGAACTGAAACAGAAAACAAGTTATGGGAGAGGAAACAGCATTTACGGCCGTACACTCTAGGAATGGATGTAGGGTGCAACTATAAAAGTAGGTGGTGATAATTGGAATTTATACACATTTTTTTCAACTTGTTTTCAGGCATCAAATTTTTGGTTCTGGTATAAATAATGTTATTTTGAGATTGTTGTGTGTAAATGTCAAATAAAAGCAAATGCATGATTATGGAGTACTCCAATTCTCTTATCCCCCATGTCCTTAAGAATCAGGCCTGTTGGTGCAGAAGAAAGGAGACACTGATATAAGATAGAAGAGGACAACTGTAAGCTCTGTAGTTCTGAATTTGAATTGGAAGTATCAGAATGAGCTGCTGAGATTTCCATAATTTGCAAGAAGGACTCCCATAATTTCCTGAAAACTGCTCTGCTTACAGTTTATGATGTGGAGAGAGAGTACAGATTAAACTCAGCCAAGAGAAGAAGTGCATAGGGCAGAGTTCAGGCGAGTACTGGTATTATATAAGACTGATGAATCACTGACCTCAACCTCTGAAACTAATAATACATTATATGTTAATTAATTGAATTTAAATTGAAAAAAAAAAAAAGGAATCCTCCTTGCTTCTGGCACCTGCAAGTGCAGCCCTGGTCCTGGGACCCTGCATCATATAGGGAGGGTGAGGTGAGGAGAGAGTTATATCGTCATGCCAACATCCTCCCTCACTTCCTCTTTCCCCAGGAAAGTGGAATATACAAATTCATACTTGTTATATCAAGCTAGTCCTGATTCAGGGATCCTTTTTGTCACTATTACTGCGTTTTGTTTTGGTTTTGCCTTGAAATTTACTTTGTGTGGTAAAATGTAGGTACAGCAGGCTTTTAATAATGGTATTCACATCCCTCCGATTTTCTTTCATCTTATTTTTATTCTTTTCATTTTGAGCCTCTCTTCTGTGTGCAGCAATTAGTTGTTTTTACTTGCTAAGCTAAAAAAAATTTCACTTTTTTTTTATTATGTTAGTCACCATATAGTACATCATTAGTTTTTGATGTAGTGTTCCACGATTCATTGTTTGCTTATAACACCCAGTCCTCCATGCAATACGTGCCCTCCTTAATACCCATCACTGGGCTAACCCATTCCCTTACCCCCCTCCCCTCTAAAACCCTCAGTTTGTTTCTTGGAGTCCATAGTCTCTCATGGTTCGTCTCCCCCTCCGATTTTACCCCCCTTCATTTTTCCCTTCTAAGGTCCTCCATGCTATTCGTTATGTTCCACAAATAAGTGAAACCATATGATAATTGACTTTCTCTGCTTGACTTATTTCACTTAGCATAATCTCCTCCAGTCCCATCCATGTTGATGCAAAGGTTCGGGTATTCATCGTTTCTGATGGCTGAGTAATATTCCATTGTATATATGGACCACATCTTATTTATCCATTTGTCTGTTGAAGGGCATGTCAGCTCTTTCCACAGTTTGGCTATTGCAGACATTGCTGCTATGAACATTGGGGTGCATATGGCCCTTCTTTTCACTACATCTGTGTCTTTGGGGTAAATACCCAGTAGTGCAATTGCTGGGTCATAGGGTAGCTCTATTTTCAATTTTTTGAGGAACCTCCACACTGTTTTCCAAAGTGGCTATACCAACTTGCATTCCCACCAACAGTTGTAAGAGGGTTCCCTTTTCTCCACAACCTCTCCAACATTTGTTGTTTCTTGCCTTGTCAATTTTTGCCATTCTAACTGGTATAAAGTAGTTCAATAAATGGTGCTGGGAAAATTGGATAGCTATATACAGAAGACTGAAACTCGACCATTCTCTTACACCATACACAAAGATAAACTCAAAATGGATGAAAGACCTCAATGTGAGACAGGAATCCATCAAAATCCTAGAGGAGAACATAGATAACCTCTTCGACATTGGCCACAGCAACTTTTTTCAAGACATGTTTCCAAAGGCAAGGGAAACAAAAGTGAAAATGAACTTTTGGGACTTAATCAAGATAAAAAACTTCTGCACAGCAAAGGAAATAGTCAACAAAACAAAGAGGCAACCCACGGAATGGGAGAAGATTTTTGCAAATGACACTACAGACAAAGGGCTAATATCCAAGATCTATAAAGAACTTCTCAAACTCAACACCCAAAAAACAAATAATCAAATCAAAAAATGGGCAGAACACATGAACAGACACTTCTCAAAAGAAGACATACAAATGGCTAACAGACACATGAAAAAATGTTCATCATCATTAGCCATCAGGGAAATTCTAATCAAAACCACATTGACATACCACTTTACACCAGTTAGAATGGCAAAAAATCTCTGTCATTTCAAACACTGCACGTAAAATGCAAAGTACTAAATAAGCCTTAGGCGTTATTATTTTTTTTTATTATTATTTTTTAAAGATTTTATTTATTTATTTGAGACAGAGAGAATGAGAGACAGAGAGCATGAGAGGGAGGAGGGTCAGAGGGAGAAGCAGACTCCCCGCCAAGCAGGGGGAGCCTGATGCGGGACTCGATCCCGGGACTCCAGGATCATGACCTGAGCCGAAGGCAGTTGCCCAGCCAACTGAGCCACCCAGGCGCCCTAGGCGTTATTTTTATCAGGACAATATAGAGATTAAAGAAGTCCTAGTAGGAACAAAACTGTAAGTATGTTGTATATTTAAAAAATAGTAACAATACTGTGAGCAATTGTACTCCAGTAAGATTTGGAAATGTGGATGAAATGTGCATTAGAAAACCATAAGCCACTGTAATGTCCTTAAGAAGAAATAGAAATCATCTGAATCACCTAAGAACATTTAAAGAAACTGAGTCTGTAATGGGACGTTCTCCTTCCACAAGACTTCAATCTCGTATATTTTTAGGCATTTTGTACCTTCCCCCCCTTTATTTTTTACATTGAAATACATATGATAAAATACACAAGTGCTAGATGTGCCATGATGAGTTTTGACAACGGATATACCTGTGTAGCTGTCATCGCAATCCAGATGTAGAATGTTTTTATCACCCTGAAAATTGCTTTGTGCTCTTTCCCAGTTAACGTTTGTTTCTCCAGCTACCGGTTGTTCTGGTTTCTATCCCCATAACTTAGTTTTACCTGTTCTGAAACTTTTTATAAATAGAATTCTACATCATGTATTCTTTCCTGTATGATGTCTTTTTTATCAACATATAGGTTTTTGAGATTCATTCAGTTTGATGTATATGACAATAGATTTTTCTTTATTGGTAAGTAGTCTTCCATTGTATAAATAATATGACAATTTATCCACCTCCCTGTTGATGGCCATTTGAGGTTTTTTTTTCCCGTTTTGAGCTATTAAAGTATAGCTGCTGTGAACATTGTTTTACTCCATGTGGTCTTATGGATGAAGAGGCTCTCTTTTACTTTTAAGAAAGCAATAATTGAATCCTCTATAAATTGTTTCAGAAAATTTGAGTTTTCAAAAAGCCATTTACCTCACTTTATGAAGATAGTAACACCTTGATAACAAAACTTGAGGATAGTACAAGAAAAGAATGTTAATATAGAACAATATCACTTATGAAAAGAAAAGCAAAAGTCCTAAAGAGACAATTGAATCAAACTCAGCAGTGTAGATGTTATATTTGTCAATACTAATAAGACAGGCTTATTTTTCAATTTAATGTCTCTGAAATTGGGATGCTTTTTAAAATAATGGCTTCTAAAATTATAGTTGTGTGTTCTCCTTTAGTGGCACATGACATAGTGGTGCATCTTTATAATCAATGGAATTTTAGACTCCGTGATACATGGTACATTAAAAAACAGAAGTACAATCATGTGGGTTTCATCCCAGGATGCAAGGGAGTTTCAACATTAGACCATCTATTAGTGTAATATACTATACTAATAAGTTGAAGGAGGAAAACCATAAAATCTCAATACTAAAAGTAATAAAATTGAATATCCATTCCTGATACTTTTAGCAAATTATGAGTTGAAGATAATTCTCATAACCTGATACTGAATTTCTACTGAAAATCTAAACCAAGGATCATACTTAATGGCGAAACATTAGAAACATTCCCACTAAAATTGAAAGCAAGGTGAGAATGTTTCTTTGAAGAAAATCCCATTCACAATAGCAACAAAACTGTAAGGTACCCAAAACTAGAGATAATAAAACATAGATATATCAAATAAATATATAGATACCTAGTTAAGAAAAGATAAGTAATAGCTATATAGATAATAAAAGTTCTGTGCAGAAAACATTCAGTATTATTGAATGACATAAAAGAATATTCATAAGTAAGATACACTGTATACATGGATGGGAAGTCTTCTTATAAAGACATCAGTTCTTTCAGATTAATATATAAAACCATTGTGAGTCCCATCAAAATCTCAGTGTGTTCTATGGAACATATTAAGTTAATCCTAGCATTCATTTGGAAGAGCCATGACATTTTAAAAACCTGGTCTGCGGGTGTAGAGAGGTTATTACAGAGCTTTCGTAATTAAAATAGTGTGGTGTTGGTCCAGGTATAGGCGTATACATAGGATGACCATATATCTCAGTTTGCCTAGATCGGTTCCAGATTATGCTTGTTGTTCTGGTGATTATTAATAGGCTTCCTTTTACCCTGAAAGCTGTTCAGGAAGACTGCTTTAGGAATTTCTGAAACAGACCGATTTGATTTGCAAGCTAAGTGATGGTATAAATCAGTGGTGAAAGGATGTCATTCAATCAGTGGTGTTGGGACAGAAAGAAATGGGATGGGTCTTTATCTCACACTACATGCAAACATTTATTCCAGGGAGACTAAAGACTTGAAATGAAAAGTAAAACTTTAAAACTTATAAAAGAAAATATAGGACATTATCTGTATGACCTCTGGGAGAAGGTAAGGGAAATTTCCTGGGACACAAACCACAAATTATGAGAGTAGAATTGTGGTTGCAAAGGGATGGGGAGATAGGGAGAGGTTGGTCAAAGGGTACAAACTTACAATTATAAGATGGATAAGGTCTTGGAGCACCTGGATGGCTTAGTAGTTTAAGCGTTCGACTCTTGATTTCGGCTCAGGTCACGATCTCAGGGTCGTGGGTTTGAGCTCTGTGTTGGGCTCCTCACTCAACGGGGAGTCAGCTTGGAGACTATCTCTTCCTCCCTCTGCCTTTCTCCCCCTAAGTAAATAAATCTAAAAAAAAAAAAAGATGAATAAGGTCTGAGAAGCTAATGTATAATGTGACTATAGTTGATAAAACTGTGTTGTATGACTGAACTTTTCTAAGAGAATGGAAATTGTTTTACTGAAAAACACCACCAAAAACAAAAGAACACATGATTAGTGTGTTAACTCAACAGTGAGAATCCCTTCATGATGTGTATGTATATCAATCATCATGTTGTATACTCTAAATATATGACAATTTTATTTGTAAGTTATATCTCAGTAAAGCTGAAAACAGTGAAAAAGACAAAAATTGTAAATTATAAGACTACATTGACCTTAAATAATTTTTTTTACGAATAAGACATTATAAACAATGTGAGAAAACAAGCCCACATGCTGAGAGAAGAGATTTGTAACACATTTAAACTAAGCTTGAGTAAACAGAATTCCTGAATATTAACCCAAACCCCAAAAATGAACAGCACACACACAGTATAAGAAAATGGCAAAGGAGGGGCCCCTGGGTGGCTCAGATGGTTAAGCATCTGCCTTCGGCTCAGGTCATGATCCCAGGGTCCTGGGATTGAGCCCCACCTCGGCTCAGCGGGGAGCCTGCTTCTCCCTCTCCCTCTGCTTCTCTCCCTGCTCATGCTCTCTTTCTCTCTCTCTCTATCTCTGTGTCTCAAATGAATAAATAAAATCTTTAAAAAAAAAAAAAGAAAATGGCAAAGGATATTAACTGGCATTTTACAGAAGAGGAATGTGAGATGACTAGTGATAATGTAAAAAAAGATTCTTAACCTTAGTGGTATTCATGCTTGTAAAGTTGAAGACTCATGTGTCTTTCATCATAGCAATTCCACTTCTAGGTATACAGCCTGGAGAAACGTTCATAGATGAGCACTAGGCAACATTAGTAAAAATATTCATTTCAGAATTTTGTATGATAGCAAAATAATCAACGTCTAAAATTGTTAAGAACTAAATTCTATAATCAGGAGAACTGATAAATTTGGTCTATGAAAGTATTCCATATAGCAATTAAATCTAACAAACTAGAACAATGTGTATCAACGTGGGTAACATGTTTTAGCAACAGTATTAGAATAAAACCACATTTCAAAGGCTACACACAGTTTGACATCAGTTATAAAGTTTAAAGACATTCAGAAAAATAGTCTTATGGTTGTATATATGTACTAATAATATAAAATATGTATGGATATAGTAAATGCCAGGATAGTGGTTGGTAACCTGTGGGGAGTGGATGAAGGAGAGAATATGGAAAGGTAAAGGGATACTTAGGGAGCATCAATTCTATCCTGTTAAATATTTTCCATTTCATTATTTATTATTTGTTATAAATATAGATATAATTTATTTGTCTAATTAAGTTTTAATATTTCCTACTTTTAAAATAGCCTAAAATATTATTGATGATTATGAATCCTTTCACTCTTTTCCTTTTCTGTAATGCCTTTCGTCTTCTTTAAAATCTGAGAAATATGCCAATAGCAGTATGTGTAGTGACTATACAGCTTGATATTTTTTAAAATAAAGAATAGAATCATTTTTTATACTTCTCTAAAAATGGTTTAGGTAATTTTCAAGGTTCCTTCCAGCACTAAAGTATACTTCTTTGATGTTTCCAAACAACAGAAAAATCTTTTTTTAATACACCATTCTGACAGTGGGATAAATTCAAACTTTGAGGATAATGAAGCCAATTTCCTATAAAAGTTGTTTTCAGTCCATCCATCTGCCTGTCTCTGTTAAGCAGTCATTTGTCATCTTCAAGAGGTGTCACCAAACTTTTTATGTAAAAGGCCAAACAGGAGATATTTTAGGCTTGGAAGGCCACAGTGTCTGTAGTCAGAACTCCTCAACTCACTCTGCTGTTGTAATGAGAAAGCTGCCATAGATAATACTTAACCATCTGAGCCACCCAGGCGCCCCATGCCATAGATGATACTTTATAAGTGAATGGATGTGACTTTATTTACAATGAAATTTTACTTACAAAAATGGTCAGTGGGCTGGATTTGGCCTCTAGGTCAACATTTGCCAACTCATGATGTACAACACACAGAAATTACTTCAATAATATTATCCTCTTATTGCAGATGGGGAAAAGGAGCCATAGAGACCTTAAGTGGTATCATTCAGGTTAAATTAAAGGACCCTTACCTAAGGAGACATACCTACAGAAATGTTGCCATGGTCAATGTCAAAGAGATTACTGCCTGTGTTTTCTTTTAGTTTTATGGTTTCAGGTCTCACATTTAAGTCTTTAATCCATTTTGAGTTTATTTTTGTAAATGGTGTAGGAAGGTGGTCCAGTTTCATTCTTTTGCATGTAGCTGTCCAGTTTTCACAATGCCATTTATGGAAAACACTGTCTTTTCCCCACTGTATATTCTTGCCTCCTTTGTCATAGGTTAATGGGCCATATAAGCTTGGGTTTATTTCTGGGCTCCCTGTTCTTTTCCATTGATGTCTGTTTTTGTGCCAGTACCATGCTGTTTTGATTACTACAACTTTGTAGTATATCTTGAAATCTGGGATTGTGATACCTCCAGCTTTATTTTAGATATGTCTCTTCAAGCAAGGGAAACAAAAGCAAGAATAAACTGTTGGGACTACATCAAAACAAAAAGCTTTTGCACAGTGAAGGAAACCATCAAAAGATGAAAAGCAACCTATTAAATGGGAGAAGACATTTGTAGATGATATATCCAGTAAAGGGATAATATCCAAAATATATGAAGAACTCAAACAACATAATAGCAAAAAACCAAACAGTCTAATAAAAAAATGAGCATAAGAACTAAACAGACTTTTTTCAAAAAACAAAATGGCCAACTGGTACCTGAAAAGTTGCTCTACATCACTCATCATCAAGGAAATGCAAATCAAAACCACAAAAAGATGTTACCTCATACCTGTCAGGATGGCTAGGATAAAAAAAGACAAGAAATAACAGGTGTTGGTGAGGGTGTGGAGAAAAAGAAACCCTTGTGCACTGTTGGTGGGATTATAAACTGGTGTAGCCACTGTGGAAAACATCATAGAAGTTCCTCAAAAAAATTAAAAATAGAGATACCATATAATCCAGTAATTCCATTCCTGGGTATTTACCCAAAGACACAAAACACTAATTTGAGAAGATATATGCACCCTTATGTGTATTGCAGCATTATTTACAAAGCCAAGATATGGAAGCAGCCAAAGTATCCATTGATAGATGAATGGACAAAGAAGATATGGTGTGTGTGTGTGTGTGTGTGTGTGTGTACATACATACATGTATGTATATGGAATATATATAGTGAAATATTAACCATAAAAAGAATATGATTTTGCCATTTGTGACAACATGGATGTACCTGGAGAGTATTATGCTAAATGAAGTAAGTCAGAGAAAGACAAATACCATGTGATTTTATCTATATATAGGTCTAAAAAATAAAACTAATGAAAAGGAAAGAAATAAAAAAGTAGACTCTTAAATACAGAGAACAGACTGATGGTTGTCAGAGGAGAGGTGGGTTGGGGATGGATGAAATAGATAAATGGGGTTAAGAGGTACAGACTTCCAGTTATAAAATAAATAAGGAAAGAGATGGAAAAAAAAAAAAGTGACCCTAACCACATGGTAATAGAATTCTTTTGGCATTTATGATGTTCATAGATAATTTTTTTCCTTCGTCTACATGTAGAATATGTTGAGAAGGTCTGATCTCTTAATTTTTCAGAATTAATCTTTAGATTATGATTAGAAAACACATTGCTGGGTCTTTACAGGAATCATTTTATGTATTTTGCCGAAGTTTGCATCCCTTTTCCTTATTCACATGTAGAAACAAATACAAAAACTGGTGTGATTTAATTTGCTGTTAATTAGATTTGTATATTTTACAAGCCTTTGACTTAACATCCATAAATAGCTTTATATAACATAAATTACTACTAAGCAGTTGTGTCAGTTGTATTTCTTAATTTTTTTTTTTTTTTTAGATTTTATTTATTTGAGAGAGACAGAGACAGTGAGATAGAGAGCACAAGTGGGGAGGAGAGGGACTGTCAGTTGTATTTCAAATAAGCTTTATGAAGAAATTTCTTTGCAATTACTTTGACTCAAAGTAATTGAACATTTATTTATTTACATTTATGTTCAAGGTCTAGGAAGTATATTTTTTCCTCTCCAATTTCATGGGCTAGAGAATAGTATGTTTTGTATATATCAAATAATTATGGCTCTTCTCTGTATACAGAAAATAGGCCTACCATGGTCATACTGGAATCTTTGCAAATCTAAATTAATTTAACCTGAATGAAAACTGCCAGGAAGGGGCACCTGGGTGGCTCAGTCTGTGAAGTGTCCGACTCTTATTTCAGCTCAGGTCATAATCTCAGGGTTGTGAGATCAAGCCCCGTGTTGGGCTCCACGCTCAGCTTAAGATTCTTTTTCTCCCTCTCCCTATGCCCCACCCGCACTCACTCACGCAGGCATGCGCTCTCTCTCTCTCTCTTAAAGAGAAAAAAAAAAAAAGACAAAAAAACTGCCAAAAAGCTTTTTATCTCCAGAACACAGAAAGTGCATGTGTTTCAGAAAGTTATCATATGAACCAGAGCCAGGATTTGAACCCACAATGTAGTCAAGTAGGTGTTCTTAGAGTATTAATTTTAAAAGAAGTTGAGATTTTCAAACAAATTTTTATCTTACCAAGTAAATGGTTGTATTTATTTTTCTCAACTAAAAATTGAATGTGTCTGTCTTTTCAGGGACATCAAACCTGATAATATATTGATGGATATGAATGGACATATTCGATTAGCAGATTTTGGTTCTTGTCTGAAGCTGATGGAAGATGGAACGGTAAATAAAGATAAATCTCAAGTCACTTTATCCACAGATATCTCCCTTGCTACTTGTCCTCTTTATCTGTTTTGGAAACCATCTATTTATATTATCTAAGTATCCGTCCGTCCGTCCATCCATCCATCCATCCATCCATCCATCCATCCATCCATTTGTCTTTCTATGCTCCACCTTTTCCCACAGTGGCATTAGGGATACTTATTCATAATAGAGTCTGTTTACAAAGTCCAATGCCATTTTTAACTGCTTATATTAATGATGTTAAGATTGATATAATGTGTCTTTTATGAGAACCTTGTTTGGTTTTTTTCTTTAGCTGAACTGTTTGTTATTGTACTTGAGATATTTTCACAGTTTAAGAGAGGTGAATAAAATAAGTCCTACATGGAAGAAGAAAATGTGACTCCTTCTTCACCTTTTTTTTTTTTTTTTTTAATCTTTCTTTCCTTGTTGTCTAGTTTTTTTGAGGGACAATATTCAACAAATGAATGATCAGAACATCCTCTACGTGGATTTAGTTTCACATTCCCATTTGGTTTACTTCTACTAACCCTAGATCCCTCATATAAACTTAAAAGTTTATATGCCCCAATTTTATTCCTTGTTTTGTTTGTTTTTACTTCATCTTCCTGGCTGTATAGCAGAAGTCCAAATATATGTAATTTCACTTTGGCAGAAACTATTTTGGAGAGCAGTTTATATAATATATTCCAAAGGCCATGAAAATGTCATATTATTTTGGACCAGTAATTTGACTTCTGAAAATTTATCCTAAGGAGATAAACTTTAAAAAAATAGATTATATGACTTCTGCCTCTGGCCATGATGAAAGGAGTAATCGGTACCAAATTGTCCTCTCACTATAAAAAACTGTAAAATTGTACATAATATTTGGGACAACTGTTTTCAGGCAATGGACAACAGGCAGCATAAGACTGTTATCTTTGAGAGAAATGAATTCATGAGATGTACCTTACAGTTTCCCAGGATGGGGACTGTATGCAGGCTCTGGTGCAGAAACCTAGAGTTAGAGCCGAGGGTAGTAGTCATACAGAGCTGAGGAGAAAGACATCAGAGGTGAGTTAGTTGAGTTAGTTAGTCTGCAGTGCTTAACACTGGAGAGGAGGGAGTTGTTCAGAGAGAGGGCCTAAAGATATGGGGCTATCTTTTGAAGGTTGGGCTACCAAATTATAGATGCTGTGCATCTGAAAATTGAACAGGTTACTGGAAATCAAGCAGTGCTGGGGAAGAGACAGTACATGGGGACACTGGAATTTCGTCCCTGGGGAGCTATTTAACACCTTTATAACATGTAAGACTTACTCCAAACCTGTGTAATAGTCTAAATCCAAGTCCTGATAAAATTCATTGAGTTTGAAAGTGGTCTGCCAAGTCAAGGGGATTGAGATGAATTTTAGAGTTCTACAAATCTGCCCCCAAAGATTGTAATTGTAAGCTAACCCTTGTTTAAAGAGATCAGGCAGTATTTTTTTTATCTGCTTCAATAATAATTAACATCTTCAGCAGAAGATAACAGAGTCCATACTCTCTATAATATCTTTCTGTCAGTGACCAACATTCAATTAGAAATCACGAGACCAAACAAAAATGGGGATAGGGATAGGGATTGTGATACAGACTTAAAAAATAAAAGTAGTCAATAGAAACTTTGATAGCACAGATGTTGGATTTAGCAGACAGAGACGTAATGAAGCTATCATAAATGTGTTTTTTTAAAATATGTCTAAAGAATCAAAATACAGTCTTAAAGATGGCTCGGATAAGGAATCTCAGTGGGAAAAGAAATGAAATGGACCTTTTAAGAACTTGAAAAGTGTAGTAATAGAAATAAATAACTCACACAAGTAGGTTAATGGCAGATTAGAGATGAGAGAAGAAAGTGCCAGTGAGTTTGAAGACAGGTCAATAATGATGATCCAGTCTGAAGAACAGAGAGGAAAAGATTGAAGCAAAATAAATTCAGGCCCAGGGTTCTACATGATTGGAATACTAGAAGGAGAAGAGAGTGAAACGGGCAGAAAGAATTTGTAGGATTGTTGGCTCAGACTTACCAAATATGATGAAAAACACAAATGTAAGAATCTTAGTGTACCTCAAGGTTAAAAGGAACCACACCTGTCCACAATTAAACTCCTGAAAATTAACGATAAGGGGAAAAAAATGGAAAGCAGCCATAATTAAAAACATGTTACATACTTTGGGAAAATGGTAAGAATAACCATAGGTGTCTCATCAGAAATAATATCTTTAAAGTGCTGAAAGAGAAAAAAAAATCTATAAACCAAGAATTCTATGTCAAGCAAAAATATTCCTCAAAAATGAAGGTGAATAAAAGACTATCAGTTAAATGAAAGTGATTAATCTGGATGCTAGAGAATGTCCTTTAATCCAAAGGAAATGATACCATTTGGATACTTAGATCAATAGGATAAAGAATATCAGATAGGATAAATAAGATCTGTAGGATAAAGAAAAAAAAGACTCATCTTTTCTTCAAAATTTACATAAAAGCCATCTGATGAGTGTGAAAAGCAAAAATAATCACACTGTCATGTGGGGTTATGATATTTGTAGAAGTAAAAGATCTGAGGGCAGTAACACAATTTAGAATGTGTCTATGGAACTGCACTGCTTGGGGACACCTGTGTCTCTTTGAAGCATGAAGTGGGCAGCCAATAATGGCAGGTATGATACAGGAAGGGAGAACTTGCTGAGTTGAGAAGACACAGATTCAAGTCAGGGAGGCTGTGGCATCAGGAAGTTTTGGGTCAGAACTCAGGAGAGCAGAGCGCTACCCTGAAGAAGAATTCCAGGGGAAGAGCTGGTGTTTCCCCGAGTCCTGTCCCTTAGACTGAAAGCTGGGGCTCTTCTCTTGGAGTCTCATAGGCAGCCTTCCAACTCCCTGGGCATTCCAGAATGCAGTGAGGACTGTTTCTGTCTGTATGAGCTACCCACGATCAAGTTTATTCCTTGAAATCCTGGTGTGTCTTCCTAGTTGTTCATTCTTTACTGATGATCTCAAAATAATTTTCCTGGACGTACTAGCATGTTTATCCTCCATTTAGAAAATTATAATGAATAAGCCTTTTTACTTGTTTTATTTCCATTTTATTTTTATTTTTTATCAAAGTGATCTATATATATTTTAAGCAGACTTATCATAAAAACTGCATTCCTTTGTCCCATTCTTCCTGCCTCCAAATCTCTACTGCTAGAGGCAGACACCTAGAGACTTCTGGCTGCTTTTCCTGTTGCTTCCTTTACTTACATATTTCTTGTTATCATACTTGTGCTACTATCTTTTGATTATTTCGTTCTAGATATTACCTGTTAATTTCCTACCATTTCATCCAACCCATACACTTTCTGTTTTCCTAGTGTAAGTCTTTCCTTAAATCATGTTCATTTCTTTATGACTCTATACAAATATTATTCATAGTTTGGCCATGCAGTTTATTTTAATTACAGTTCTTTTCTGAACATCTTTTTGTTGTCCTTGGTGTAAGTGACCACTTTGCCTTGTTTTCTATATAACTCTCACCAGTTTATCCCCAAACTTTCCAACCCATAATTCCTTTCTCTCTCGGACACATTATGTAACCTAGCAGTTCCCATTTACCTTTTGGAGAGAGCTACGCTCGAGTCTTGCCTTCTCCCTTCTCATCCAGACTGTTCTGCTGGCCAGTTGTAGCACAGTCATGCCAGGACTACCCTACTCTTCATCATGGGCTTCACTGCATGGCAGTCCAGCAGCGCATCCGCTGTTTCCTGGCTCCCATTTCTGGCTTTCTCTTCATCTGGTAGTAGCTCCTGAGAAGGGTTCTAATGGAAGTAAATATTTTATAGTCTTGTACATGTGAAAAATGCTTTCACTTCTACCCTCATACTTGATTGATAATTTGAGCATAGTATTACAGATTTGAAATGATTTTTCTTAGAATTTAGCAGGCATGGCATTGTCTTCTAATTTAATGTTGAGACATCTGGTGCCACTCTAAATCTCATTTGTTCTATTATAACCTTTCCCCCCTTTTCTAGGAGCATTTAGGATATTCTGTTTTTCCCAGTGTTCTGAAATGTTATGATTATATGACTTTGTATGGATCTTTATTTATCACCTGAGCAGCTCCTTTAATTTTAGCCTTTCCCAGATTTTGTGACTTTCCAAATCAAGTCTCAGCTTGCTTTTTGGTTCTCACGTATAAATTGAAACTATGCCATCTTAATCACTACACCTTTATAAGAAGTCAGTTTCTGGGAAGGATGTCCTGCTATAATTCTTTTTCCTCTTCTAAGATTGTCTTGGCTATTCTTGGCCATTTGTTTTTCCATATGATTGTTAGGATTATATTATTGGTTTATATACATACATGTACACACATACCCCTTCAGAAACAAGCTTGTAGACCTGCATTGAATTTAGAGGTTAATTTTGGGGAAATTTATATCTGTAACATGGAATCTTCCCTTCCACAAACATGGTGTCTCTCTCCATTGTTTTAGGTTTTCTTTTGTGTCTGCTATTGAAGTTTTATAATCATGTTCACTGTAAATCCATTACCTTTATTTGTTAAATTTGTTCCTAGGCACACTGTGGATTTTGGGGGCGTGGAGCATTATAGATGATAACTTTTATAATTTTTCAGTTTAACAGCTTGTTGCTTTTGTTTAGGACCACAGTTGATTTTTGTATACTCATCTTGAAACTAACAAGCTCACTAAATTTTTTATTAGTTCAAAATAATTTGTAGATTCTTCTAGGTTTTGTATGTATACAATCATGCAATCCACCAATAATGATCAACTTTAGGTTTTGTCTTTAACAAATGCTTACATATGCTGTTTCCCCCCCGTATGCAATCAGTGACCTTCAGTGCAATATTAGAGACATATGGTAATAGGGAGTTCTTTGCTTTGTTCTTGATGCTAATGGTGTTTTTTTCTGTAGTTTCAAATTAAGTATGATGTTTGCTGTAAGTTTTTGGTAGATATTCCTTACAAGATTAAGGAAATTTCTGTGTCTTATTATGAAATTTCTGTTTCTTATTAGCATAGAATGTCTTGTTATGGTTGTTATTGTTGTAATCAAATGACTTTTCTGCATCCAGTGAGATGATGATATTAGGGTGTTTTTCCTTTAATCTGTTAAACTGATGAATGACAAAGATTATCTAATGTTAAATCATCCATTCTTTGGCCAAACATAACTCTATCATGAAGATGTATTGATATTTTTGAACAAATTGCTGGATTGACTCTGCTAATATTTTATATTGGATTGTTACCAGAGATTGACCATTCTGAGATTGCAGTATGATTTTCTTTCTCAAATTGTTCTTGTCTGATTCTTGTGTTTGGGCTATCTTAGCCTTATAAAATGGACAGGTGGTAGTCCTATTCTCTCCCCTTATCAATTTTGGCTTTAGAACAGTTTATATAATACAGAGGTTATCTATTTTTTAGGAAATTGGTAGACCTCACTTTTGTTTTATGTTAATCACCATATATTACATCATTAGTTTTTTTTTTCTGCTTTATTTTTATTTAAGAAATTCTTTCCTATAACTATGTCAAAATTTTTTCGTTTTTTTTCTATTTTATTTTTATTTATTTATTTATTTATTTTTATTCTTATGTTAATCCCCATACATTACATCATTAGTTTTAGATGAAGTGTTCCATGATTCATTGTTTGTGCATAACACCGAGTGCTCCATGCAGAACGTGCCCTTTTAAATCACCTTTACCTTGGTTTGGTTTTGTTTTCCTCTTGTTTTTTTGGTTTGTTTTCCAGGTAGATTTTATACTATTGATTCACATTTTTTAATGGTTATAGGTCTGTTTGGTTTTCTATTTCTTCCTGAGTCAGTTTTGGTAAGTTATATTTTTTTTCTATGAAAATTGTCTATTTTCTGTGAGTTTTCAATTTTGTTGGTATAATGTTCATATTGCACTCTTCCTAGCTTTAAAATCTCTGTTACATGTGTAGTTTTGTTGTTTTTTCAATCCTAATGTTTGCTTGTGCTTTTCTTTCCCTTCATCAGTCCTGATATATAGAGCATTTTACTATTTTTCATTTCTAAATATTTTCCAACTTTAGTTAGAATACTTCTGTGGACCATTGATTATTTAGATATCTGCCTTTTAATATCTTTAGTGTAGTATTTACTTATTTATTTGGTTCTTTCTAGTTTTATTTTACTGGAGTGTGGGTCTATTTGATATCAGTTTTTTCTGGCATTTGTCAAGATTTGCTTTTGCTTTATAACAGGCTAGGTTTTATAATGTTACTTGTTTGTTTGAAAATAATACACTCTTTTTAATTTCTGGGTGCAGGTTTCTATGTGGGTCCATAAGATTGAAGTTGTTAATTTGTTGTTCAAATTTTTTATATTCTTACCAGTTTTATTTCTTTCTGCTATACCATCTATTATTTTAAAAGTCTTATTATGATACTGAATTTATTAATTTTTCCTTGTAATCAACGATGTTTTCACAACCCTTTTGTAGCTACATTGTTAGGTATATTCAGAATTGCTATTCCAGGGTATTTTCTTTTACAATTATGTTAATGAATTTTTAAAAATCTTAATAATGATTTTGCCTTTAGAGTCTATTTTAACTGATAGAAATATAGCTACCATAATTTTCTTTTAACATCTGCCTGATGTATCTTTTCCATCCTTTTACTTTTAACCTTTCTGTGTCCTATGTTTAGGTATATCCCTTTTAAACAGATTATTGCTAATTTTTAAAAATATTTGTTCATTTTGGTTTTATTTGTCATCCAGTGTGATGATGCTGTCTTTTAATAGGTAAATTTAATCCATTTATAAATTTTATGATGATCAATATATTTGTATTTATTCTTAGTATCTGATCTTGTGCTATTTACTGTAGGTTTTGCTTGTTTGTTTGCATGCATGCTTTTTTCCCCCACTTTCCTGCCTGCTGTTGATTTGGTCAAGTGTAGTTTAATTTCTCTTTTTATTTAACATCTTTGGAAGCTATACATTCTATTTCAATTATTTTAATGTTTATCTTTAAATTTTTAACACTTAAGGTTTACCTAAAGTCTAGAGTCAGTTTCTCCACCATATTCCTAAGCCAAACAAGAAATTCGGTTTATCTTATACCATATACAAAAATTAACAAAAAACTAATCCAAGATCTGAATATAAGAGCTAAAACTATAAAACTCATAGAAGAAAACATAGGGGAATGCTTTATGACATTGGATTTAGCAATGATATCTTGGACATGACCCCAAACAACAGGCAACAAAAGGAAAAATAGATCAATAGGACTATACCACCTTTGTGACTGTGTCAGTCATCTTGGTGAAAAGGCAAACGATGGAATGGGAGAAAATAGTTGCAAATCATATGTCTGATTAGGGGCTAATTATCCAGAATATGTGATAATATAATTACCTACAACTCAGTAACAGAGCAATTCAAAATGTGCAAAATACTTGAATAGACATTTCTCTGAAGAAGATATAGAAATGGCCAACAAGCTCAGTGTCCCTAGTCATTAGGGAAATACAAATCAAAGATACTACCTCACACCCATTAAGTGACTACTGTTAAAAAAATTTTTTAAATCCTGCAATAAAACAGAAAAGAATTGTTGGTGAAGATGTGAAAAAATTGGAACACTTGTGTTCTGTTGGTGTTAATGTAAAGTGTAAAATGCTGTAGCCACTCTGAAAAACAGTATGGCAGTTCTTCAGAAAATTAAAAATAGAATTATTGTATGATCCAGCAATTCTACTTCTGGGTATGTAATATACTTCACAGAATTGAAAGTAGTGACTCAAAGAGGTACTTGTACACCCACATTCATAGTATCCACAATATCCAAGAGATTTAAGTAACCAAAGTGTCCATCAGTAGATGGATGGATAAAGAAAATGTGATATTTACATGTAATGGAATATTATTATTCAGTCTTAAAAAGAAGGAAATTTTAACACATGATACAAGATGGATAAGCCTTGAAAATGTTAAGTGATTTAAGCCAGACATAAAATATCAAATATTGTATGATTTCATGGCTCTGAGGCACCTAGGGTAGTCAGACTCAGAGAGAAAGTACAGTGGTAGTTATCAGGGCCCAGGATGGGGCGGGAGGTGGTCAGGGGGCAGTTAGTGCTTACTGGATGCAGAGTTTCAGTTTTGCAAGATGAAAAGAGTTATGGAGAAGGATAGTGGTGATGGTTGCACCACAGCATGAATGTGCTTCATGCCCTTGGAGTGTATGCTTGGAAATGGTTATAATGGTAAATTTTGTGCTATGGGTATTTTACCACAATTAAAAATAATAATTAAAAAGTAAATTAAAAATAAAGATGAGAAAATAAGAAACTTCAACCACTTGAATCCTAATTGTTCCCTTGGTAACATGTTACTGTTTTCTGGTATTTTAGTTCCATCTGATATTTCAACCTTTAAATAGTTGTCCCTCCTACTCTGCTACCTCTCTTTCTCCTTCTCTTTTTCCTACTCCTCCTTGTCTTCTTCCTCTTTGTCATTATTTTGTCAAATTAATGACTGTATGTATGTTAAAGTTTACTAATACCTTTGTTCACAGTCGCTTCTACTATCACGTTCTTCCATGTGCATTAAATTTCTTGTTTCCTCAAGTGCGTCCTTATGTTTATCTGAAAGTCTATACATGGAAAATCACTCACTCTTTGTGTGAAAATGTCTATACTTAACCCCCATTTGTGTGTCATATTTAGGTGACAATTATTTTGTCTTGTCGCTTTGAAGATACAATTCCATTTTCTTCTGACTGCTGTGTCAGTGCTAATAATTCCGCTGTCAGTCTAATTGCTGTGCCTTGGTAGGCAACCTCTTTATATTCTTTACTGTTTTGAAGATCTCTTTGCCTTTGGTACTCTGCAGTTCAACTGAAGTTCAACTGCAAGAAGTGGATCTGGTTTTATTTATCTTTTCATATCTTTTACCTATTCACTTTTTTTTTTTTTATTTTAAGGATTAGCTTTTTGGGGTTTTTTCCCCCATTTCTAGGACTTCATTTCACTTTATAAATCTTTCTTTTCTTATGATTTCACTTTTTAAATCATCTCTAATCATTTTAAACATACTTATTTCATGAAGTAGAATTGATCATTGTTAGGGGTCTAATTATATTGCTTCAATTTTTGACTTTTTTTTTGTAATGGATTGTTTCCTCATTTAGTCTGTATTTTTGGATTGTGAGCTCATCTTCAGTGGGCTATTATATGTGAGAATTATATGTGCTCATGTTTGATCATGTGTCCTATAAAATAGTGAGTTTTGAATAGTAGTAGTTTTGAATTTGTTATGCCAGGTTTTTAGTGTGCACCTTACCTGGTGCCAGTATTTTTGCCAATTCCTTGGCCTGAGGACTTCTGGACCACAGAAGCACTATGATTTAGAATATCCACTGCTGGGACTATGTGGCTGAAAGTGATGAATTTTGGGAGGAGCAATTTTTTTCTTCACATTTCAGCCACAATCAATATAGATAAAATATCTTTCTCTGAGTGGCAGATTTTTATAATTCACCTTTCACTTACCCTCTAGAGTAAAGGCTATTATATGGGGTGGATTCTTGCTTCAAACTTCATATAAGCTGAGGGCTGTCCTCTTGTCCTCATGGATATATTAAAATCCAAGTACGTAGAAAATGAAAACCAACATTCCCCAGCCCCATTCCTGCTATAACACTTATCACCCTGGTTCTCAAACATTTGATTACCAGCCCCTAAGAATTTCTTTTTTCTCTAAGAGCTCATTTATATGTTTACAAAAATGGTTGTTATATTTTATCTAGCATTTTTAAGAGTTTGAGGTACATGAGTTTTCAAGTTCCCTTATCTCAGTATTATCAAAGAGGAAGTCTATTCTAATGATTACTAAGAATGATATTTTTTTCTAGAAAATCCAGAATATTAGCATTATTCTACCTTGAGAATGTTCTTTTTTGATATGCTTCTTTAAAACATACAAAGAAACAATTTTATTTTACCTCAGAGTACCTTACAAGATGTGTGTGTGCCCAGGATCATTTTTAGTGATTATTTTCTTATTTAGATCTAACTTGCTTATTTTTTGAAGAATATGTTTCAAACCCCTCTGTAATTTTTAAAATTAATAAGTAGTTTGCAGTACATTGTTAATATTGATTTCCTTAGGTTTGAATTAAGGTGTTTTAAAATAATTTCCGGGTTGCTGATAAGTATTGGCCTGTTTTTTTTTTCAGGCTATATTTTCCTTTGACAAATTGCAGAATTTTCCTAGTTCCATTATTTATATGAATGTGTTGGTTAATAATATCAATAATAGTACAGTACAATGTTCTGTACTAAATACTCAGTTTGTTTTTAATGGCTGTGGTGTTCAAATAATTTCATTACCTTAAATGTAGTCAGTGAAGTACCAGCAATAATAAAGATTCTATAGTATTATGAAATCTGGAGGACTACTAGTGTGGAGATTATATACAATTTAACAAGGAGGCTAAATTCAGGTAATGACAAAGTTGTAGTTGTTTTGAAATAATGTCTGTTGTATGAGTAAGTGTAAATATTTTTAATTAAAAATTGTTAATTGTTTCTAATATAATAGATTACTAAAAATGTGTGAACTTCTTCAGGTCCAGTCCTCAGTGGCTGTTGGAACTCCAGATTATATCTCTCCTGAAATCCTTCAAGCCATGGAAGATGGGAAAGGGAGATATGGGCCTGAATGTGACTGGTGGTCTCTGGGGGTCTGTATGTATGAAATGCTTTATGGAGAAACGCCATTTTATGCAGAATCTCTGGTGGAGACATATGGAAAAATCATGAATCATAAAGTTAGTATATTTTACTATTTTTCAATTGAATGTGGTAAATGATACATAAAATAAATTTAAAGTAATGTGATAGTTAAAAAAGAATTTTTTAAAAAACAACATTCTAATTCCTATGCTAATAGGGGACCTGACAAAAGTGAATAATCAAAACCCATAAATTGTGCATAAAATTATGAGTTCTTACCTTCTCCTGTATTTTATTAGAAATGCTAATAAATAGGAAATTAAAGGGTTTCCAGTAGAATAACAAAATTGGTAAGCAGATAATTTATATCCTTACTACTGTAAGTATACTCATGACTAGAATGCATTTAAAAAATTCTCACCCTGGGGCACCTGGGTGGCTCAGTCGTTAAGCATCTGCCTTCGGCTCAGGTCATGATCCCAGAGTCCTGAGATCGAGCCCTGCATCGGGCTCCCTGATCAGAGGGGAGTCTGCTTCTCCCTCTCCCACTCCCCTTGCTTGTGTTCCCTCTCTTGCTGTCTTTTTCTATCAAATAAATAAATAAAAATCTTTAAAAAAAAATAAAAAATTCTTATCCTTAGCCATAATAAATCTGAGATATTCTTTTTCCCCTGGCAAAGATGAAAAGAAAAATTACATTCTGTACTGTAAATAATCCAGTGAGATGGACATTGTTAGACATTGTTGATAGGAATATAAATTGATGTAATCTTTCTGTCAACAAGTCTGTAAGTATGCATCTAGAGCCTTAAAAATGGTTAGAACTTTGGATTGAGCAACTTCAGTTTTAGGAATCTGCCCTAAGGAAATATTCAGTCGAACCAGGATGTTTGTACAAGGATACTTATTCCAGTCTTCTTTATGATCAAAACAGTGAAAACAATCCGGATTCACCACAGAAACAAATTAATAGAGCCTTAATCCATTTAGTTCCCAGTGAAATAGAAATAAATTGTAATAAAGAGAGGAAGGTTCTGATTGATTGGTTTCAGAAGATTGTGAGCAGTTGCAAACACCTGGAATGGGAATGTCCCATAAAAGGGGGGTGAGACCGTATGATCAGTTGCTTCACGAATATATTAATCAGTTGATGCTCTTCTGTGGAGTTGGTGCTCTTTCTGCCTGGCTGCAAGGATAATCTGTTAAATAGTTATGGAGAGTTGGAAGACAGGGAATAGCCAGCTACTGAGTTGTAAAGAGCACATGTAGCATTTCACAGAGAGATCATTGTCTGTGACACGTGGCTCAGAGCACGGACTGTGGAGTCAGGCCACTCTTCCAAAATCCCAGCTCTCCCGTTTACTACTTGTGTGACTGGGAGCAACTGACTGAACTCCCTGGGCCTTTGGGTCTCTTCTATAAAATCAGGATAATAGTGGAACCTGCCTTTGAGGCTTGCTGTGAGGATTATAAGCGTTAAGTGAATAAAGTGTTTCCACGAGTGCGAAGTCCATGGTCCGTTCTTTACAGGTGTTTGCTGTTGTTACTTAATGCTTAGTTTGTGGCGTATATGAACATCGTCAGTCATAAACACTCTACTGAAATGTTGAGTCAGATTCTACTTTTAATAAGTTCTCTTCCTTTTGACAGCAGTTTAGGGTATTTTAGCATTTAATTTATTCTTCCTTCTACAGTGCATGTGTAACTAAGTCACATATAAAATTAAAAGTTCTTTTAGGAAAATGCTTTTTTTCTTGTAGGATGAGTACCCTGCACTAGTGTACACTTATTACACATTTTTAAAATGCATTTTTAAGAAAATAAATGTTAATCAACCTACTTAGGGAGTTAAATACTGATTTATATTTTGTTTCTTTATTCTGTGTCTAGGAGAGGTTTCAGTTTCCAGCTCAAGTGACCGATGTGTCTGAAAATGCTAAGGATCTTATTCGAAGGCTCATTTGCAGCAGAGAACACCGACTTGGTCAAAATGGGATAGAAGACTTTAAGAAACACCCGTTTTTCAATGGAATTGATTGGGATAATATTCGAAACTGTGAAGCACCTTATATTCCAGAAGTTAGTAGCCCAACAGATACATCAAATTTTGATGTGGATGATGATTGTTTAAAGAATTCTGTAAGTATGACATTGCGAAGAAGTTCTGTCCCTCTCTTTCTTTTTAATGTGGTTATGAAGCAATTGTATGGACCTCCTTATCAATTACCAGTCAGACAGTTATCATGGCTTCTAGTATTTATTCTCTCATATATTGAGAAATTAAGAGTTCACTGAGGCGAACATGTTTATTCATGACAAGGAGCAAAATTAAACTTCATGTATTGACTAATGAGATCAGTTACGCTGTGAGGTTTCTTAGGAAGAAGAGAAATTAGGTGCTTAGAAAAGTGGACTTTGATGGCAGAATAAAGAGGTTGGCAAATCTCTCCTTAAAAAGCTCCACGATACTGGACAGAATTGTCAAAAACAACCATTTTGGGGCTTGACACCTCAACCCAAGGGAAGTAAATTGAGAAGCATTTATTCATGAGAAACTGAACTTTGGTTAAACACTGCCCCACCCCATTCCATCAGCCTGGTTGGGGCCATGGTGCTGCTGGCAGGAGACTGACTTGATCTGGAGAGCTCCCCGTGCCCAGTGGTGTTGCCACTAAAAGTAGCAAACGTGGTAGGAAGTGAAGGGTGTGGGGGGTGGGAATCTACAGCCTTGCTATCCTGAGGTTGTAGCCTCCCTTGAGGCGGGTGGCAGACCAGCAGAGTCGCCAAACATTGGACCGCTTTTAGCTTGTGGGCCGGCATAGTTCGTCAACCCCTGCTCTGCACCTTTAGGTTACATTGTTACAATTTAGGACAGTAAGAACATAAAATTTTATGGATGTTGCCTTTTTAGCTTCTTAATTTGAACTTTTTTTTATCCCATTATTTTATTTCTTATGGTTTTAATTCTGCACTAAGAATTTGTATATTGATTTTCTGTCACTTTTCACTGTTCAGGAGGTAGCATGGGCAAGGCAGGTAAGGACTTCTTATGCTTCCCTCTCTGGGCCTCCAAGAAAAAATTAAATGGACTTTCCTCATCGGTGTTTTATTGTAAGAATTACATTTTACTGTAAACAGAAATTTGCATCATTCCAAATTAAATACATAGTACAGTCGATTCTGATTATGGTAGTTATATGTTCCATAAAGTTTCTGTGTACGCTGTATTCATGAATATTGAACTAGGGGAAATTTCCTAGGGGAAATTCAGGGTTAGGTTCTTCTGAACCTCTGGTCATTTCATTCAACCAGTCGGTACATAACCTTGTTTTATGTATGTTTCTTTTTAAAGACACCTTATTGAATATATATTGTTGATTAACAGCAAGTTCACAGCCAACAGCAGTGTAACTCAGGCCTGAGCAAAGCTTCTCTAACACACATACGTATTTGTAAGGCACATCATAGCTGTCTTGCTTAGAAACCATCTAGATGGCCCTTCTGCACTATGGTTGGAGGACATTTTAAACAACACAGTCACCCATAAGAAGCAGAAAAACGTGAAAGATGTGGCACATGCAGACCTTGGAAGGAATACTTTTTCATCATATCAGCTGAAACAAGAAGGCAGAGCGTCTCCTTGTTCAGTCGCAGCTGGAAACTTAGGCATTGAGTGGCTCAAAAAATTTTTTTTGCTCTGCCTATGTCTGCAAGTGATTGCAGAAGTACTATGAATATTGATTTGGGTTACAAATAATTTTTAGCGACGAGGCAGATCTGCACATATGCATACCTGAATAATCATTGTGCTCTCAATGTCAGACTTTCCACCTGGAGTTTAATTTTATTAGAACATTACAGTGGCAGTGTTGATTGTCTGGATTCTAGATCACTGCGCATCTGCACCAGACTTCATCGAACAGCCATGTATTTCCTATTGATAGTTAATATTATAGGCCAACCTACAGGTCACAGTTATTTATTTCTTACCAGATGTTCTTTCCTCCTTCAGGAAACGATGCCCCCACCCACACATACTGCATTTTCTGGGCACCATCTGCCATTTGTTGGTTTCACATATACTAGTAGCTGGTAAGTTGGAAAAGTTAACATAATTTGGACAACTTAAAGCAAATTAAGATGAATTGAACTTTTAAAAAAATATATGAGAGAGCCTTGTAAGTCAAAAAAATTTTAAAATAGAGGCTGAAGCTACTGCTGGAAAAAGTTAGATATCCTGTAACGAATAGAACATAGGAGAATCTTAAGTCATTTTGGAGAGAAATAGAGCTGAGTCTTCCTCTCAGCACTGGGGCAGGAATTGGAAGAGTCCCTTGCGTTTGAGCATATACGCTCCAGGTGCCAAGTGCCAGGACCAGCCCTGTTTTCACAGACTGCTTCCCGGTCCTCCTTCCCCGGTGTAAGCGGAGTATGATTATATTCACTCCTTGTGCGTCCTCCCTCAATTTCTCGACTGACTCCTGTTCTCCTTCATGGTCTTGCTGAGTTGACATCATCATTACAGTTCAAGTTCCTGTGCAGTTCACAGCGTCCAAAGAAAAGCATCTGACCATTCTCACTGGTCTCACCTTCCACAGTCATGATTACCGATCTCCAGGACCCTTCTCGTGCCTGTGCCCACTCTCCTGCTCTCCCCTGATGAGCTCACTTCTCCCTGCATGGAGAGGTTGATGCAGGCAGCTTTCACACGCTCCTCTGCACGGTCCCGCCTGCCTGCCTCTGGCCCCGAGCACTCGCCTGTGAGGATGAACCCTGGGGGCTCCCAGTCAGTCCTGTCTCATGTGTCTGCACTCATCTTGTGAGTCATGGCTCCTTCCCATCACAGCACTTCTGTCTTTTACCTTCCAGGGTGCTTGCCTGACTTCCCACCTTTCTGGCCAGTCCTCCTCTGTCTCTGCAGCTGATGCCTTCTGATCTCCCAATCTCCCTGGGCCCCATGGCTTTATCTTGGGACCTTTTCCACTTATACTGTGGTTCATTCCCAGATACTTGCTGGTGACTCCTGAATGTGAGACTCCTCTGCCCTCTCCTACTTAAAACCTCTCTGAACCACCTACTCAAATGTTTATAAACTCGTCTCTTAGATTTCTTTGAACCTGTCTGGTCCTGCTAAAAGATAAGTTGGAACGTGTCACTCACCTGTTCCAGACCTATCCTCACAGTCCCCTAACTCCAGTGGCTTATATCTTAATCCAAACCAACATTCTGACCAAGACCCTGCATGACTGGCTCGCTTTCTCTTTCCCGCTACTCTTAACCTGGCTGACTCTGCGGCAGCCACACACGGCTCCTTTCTGGCATGGTCCCAGGCCAGAAAACCTACTCCTATCTCAGTGCTCTTGCGCTTCTATTCCATCTGCCTGGAATGCTCTTCCCCCCAGTTACTCCCTCTGGACTTTATTCAGAGTTCCTCTCTGAGTGATAGCCTCCTGGCCACTTTGTCTGGATTTTTATTTCTTCCCCCTCAATATGTCACCTCTTCCTTTCCTGCTTGATGTTTTCTCCTTAGCATTCAGCACTGCCTAATGCCCTGAATATTGTACTTATTTATCTCGTTTGTTTCTGTCTCCATCGTGGGAACATAAGCTCTTCATGGACAAGTGTCAAATTTGCTTACTGCTGAATGTCCAACACTTCAAATATTTTTAGCTAAATTGTATTGAATTAAAGGAAGCATTTCACTTTTGAGTCCAGATTCTGACAAAGAGGACCATGGTATGTGCTTTTGACTACTGTTTCACTTAGGTGGTCACCTTTTGTTCAGCAAACATCATTTTATAATTTGTGGTTATTGAAATTCAAGACAATTGGGACTATTTCTCATTTTTAAAAAATGCTTCTAAAAAGTGGTCTGTGTTAAGATTTGTAAACATTGTGTTTTACCATCACCCTAGACGGCTAACTGTAGCTATATATTGAAATCCATGTTTTAAATAGACAGCTGCAGAAGGCTCTCTCTGTTTCTTCACTTTCTTTTACGCATGAACTCATGTTTTTCTGTTTCTTCAGTGTTCTTTCCGATCGGAGCTGTTTACGTGTCACAGCCGGTCCTGCGTCCCTGGACCTTGATGTCAGTGTCCAGAGGACTCTCGACAACAACCTGGCAACCGAGGCGTATGAGAGGAGAATCAAGCGCCTCGAACAGGAAAAACTTGAGCTGAGTAGAAAGCTTCAAGGTAAATATAGTTAACGATGGTATCTTCCCTTTTGGAGTTGGACTCAGAGTTTGAAGAACTATTGATTATGAGGGGTTGTTTTATCTTGAAAAGAAATTTTTGTATGAAGTGGTAAAAATCCAGTTGAAGACTCACGTGGAATATGGAATAATACTGTTTATGTAGACTCATGATGTTAACAGTCCCCCCAGCAGCGTTCATTTCCCCACGGGTTCCTTTGTGCACATGTGAACTCGTCTGGGAAGAAGGCGATGGGGCTGCTCTCGGAAAAGGAGCCCTTCCCATCCCAGTGTAGCGCTGGGGATCGCTGTCCTATTTCCTCAGCCTTAAAAGTGCAACTTCCTGGCAAACTGTCCTCTGCAGCATTGCTCCTGGCTTGATACTTGGTGACTGTAAAATGCACTTGGCAAACCTCCTACTGTTCTGACTTCTCTTGGTCTCTTGATTCTTACACATCCAAGGATCCTATCCTCCACCTGACCTCATCCAACTCCTGTGTTGAGACTACAGTATCCAGAATTCATTATTAATCTCAATTTCTGTTTTTTTTTTGAAGTCTTTTTTCTTTTTAAGTTTTTATTTATTTATTTGTCAGAGAGAGAGAGAGTGCACGAGCAGTGGGGAGTGGCAGAGGCAGAGAGAGAAGCAGATTCTCCACTGAGCAAGGAGCCCTGTGCGGGGCTCAATCCCAGACCCTGGGATCATGACCTGAGCTGAAGGCAGATGCTTAACTGACTGAGCCACCCAGGCGCCCCTAATCTCAGTTTCAAGCAAACCCTGCATCATCTCCTGTTCGTTGTAGTCTAGTTCACTCCCTCTGGTGCCTCCTGTGTTCCTTCCATTCCACTGTTACCTGCAGCTCTGTCCTCCTCACCCTGTGCCTTGTACCCTCCGTCCTTCCATGGTCAGTCATAATCAGACCCTTACTCGGATCCTCACATCCGCTGCTCTGACTTCAGTCTGTCACACTCCCTTGCCAGAACCCCAGCCCTGTTGACCTGCATTCTGTGTGGCTGAAGGTAACGTACTTAGGACTTAGGACAGGCAGGGTGCTGACTGATCCCACTTGAGATTCACGAGTGCAGATCTCGAGTCCACTCCCACTGTGTGCTGCCCAGCAATCCTGCTTCCCAGGCTGTGGCTTCTCACCTGTCAGCATCTGACCCAGTTGACCATTCCTCCTCCTGACAGCTCTTTCTTCTTTTGGCTTCTGGGACACTTGAATCTTCTGGTCTTCTTTTTCCTCATAAACCAGTTATTCTGTCTCTTTCCTGAGTTCTCCTGAACTCTTTGACCTGTGAATGTCAGGGTCCTCCAGAGCAGTCCAGGCTCTTAGGTGCTCAAAACTACAACCTTCCAGGCATCTTTAAGCCCTCTCCTTCTGTCACATCTCCCATTTTGCCCGTCAGCAAACCTGGGCAGCTTTGCCATCACAGAAGATCTGGAGTCCAGTCCCCATTACAGTGTGGCCATCACCCCATTCACATCACCACCACTGTCACCCGCCTTCTTGTAACGACTTTCTAGCTGCTTTCCCTGCCTTAACTCACCCCCGCCTCCCACTGTTCCTTCTGTTTCTAGCCACCCTGGGCTCCCTGGCTGTTCTTTCTACAAACCAGGCATGTCCCCACCTCAGGGCCTTTGCATCAACTGTTGCCCTGCCTTAAATTTTATTCCTTTGGCATTCACATGACTCATTCCCTTACCTCCTTCAGGTTTCTACTTGAGTGTTACCTTGAAATGAGGCTTTTCTGACCACTCTATTTAAAACCTAATCTTGGGGCGCCTGGGTGACTCAGTCGTTAAGCGTCTGCCTTCCGCTCAGGTCATGATCCCAGGGTCCTGGGATCGGGCCCCACATCGGGCTTCCTGCTCAGTGGGAAGCCTGCTTTTTCCTCTCCCACTCCCCCTGCTTATGTTCCCTCTCTCACTGTCTCTCTCTGTCAAAAAATAGATTTTAAAAATCTAAAAAATAATAAATAAATAAATAAATAATTTTAAAAAATACAATGTAATCTTGTTTTATCTCCAGCATTTACTCCCCTCTTTCCTCCTTTATTTTCTCCAGAGTAAGGGACATAACATACAATTTATTTTACTTACTCCTTTTGTGAACAAAGGAATGTTTGTATAAATAATCAAATAGCTTGTAACTCTTAAGAGAGAAATAATCAAGTTTTACAACAATAAAATTTTGCTGTTATACTTTTAGAGGCCCCATAGAGAAAAAAAAACTACAGACATCAATAAAACAGACTGTTTTCCATTTTTCTGTAAGTTGCTATGATCTCTGCATGTGGATTACTTCTTCTTTGTATAGCAAGTTGTTTCTTTTGACTTTTTCATGAAATATATTTACCATATATCATTGTATAAATTTAAGATGTACACCTTGTTTATTTGCTACATTTATATACTGTAGTAAGATTGTTGTAGTGATGGTTAGTACTTCTGGCACATACATAATTACAGTACAGGATTGTTATCTGTATTTATGACACTGTGCATTAGATCTCTGTGACTTATTTACTACTTGTTGCGATTTGGTACCCTTAAACAACATCAGTCTCATGCCCCCACTCCTGCCCCATCCCCTGGTAAGCACAGTGTTACTCTCGGTTTTTCATGAGTTTGACTTTTTTAGATCTCACATATAAGTGATGTCATACAGTGCTTGTCTTGCTCGGTTGGACTGAGCATCGTGTGCTCCAGGTCCATCCATTCATTTTGTCACAAATGCAGGATACTCTCTCCTTTCTCGTGGCTGAATAACATTCCGTTGTGTACATATACCCTGTCTTTTTTATCCATTCATCCATTGATAGACTTTAGGTTGTTTCCATATCTTGGTTATTGTGAATAATGTTTCAGTAAACATGGGGGTGCTTATATCTCTTCGAAATCCTGCTTTCATTTCCTTTGAGTATATAACCAGATGTGGAATTACTGAATCGTCTGCCAGATTGGTTTTTAATTTTTTGAGGAAACATCATAATGTTTTCCATTGTGGTTGGACCAGTTTACATTCCCACCAACTGTGTACAAGGGTTCCCTTTTCACTCCATCCCCATCAGCACCTGTTGTCTCTTGTCTTCTTCCTGATAGCCATTCTGACAGTATGAGCATCGGGACATTGTGGTTTTGATTTGCATTTCCTTGAGATGAGTGATGTTAAGCATCTTTTCATGTGCCTCTTGGCCATTTTGAAGTACTCTTTTGAAAAGCGTCTATTTAGTTCTTCTGCCCATTTTTAAATTGGATTGTTTTTTGTTACTAAGTTGTATGAGTTCTTCATATATTTTGAATATTAGCCCCTTATCTGATATATTGCTTGCAGAAGTTTTTTTCCCATTCTGTAGGTTGCCTTTTCATTTTGCTAGTTGTTTCTTTTGCTTTACAGAAAGAAGCTTTTGGAAGTTTGATGTAGTCCCATTTGTTGATTTTAGCTTTTGTTGTTTGTGCTTTTGGCATCATATCCAAAATATCATTGCCAACACCAATGTCTGGGAGCTTCTAACCTATGTGTTCTTCTCAAAGTCTTGCTATCAGGTCTTATGTTTAAGTCTTTGATCTATTTTGAGTTAATTTTTGTGAGTGGCGTGAGAGAGGCCCACTTGGCATTGTTCTGCATGTATTTATCCAGTTTTCCCAGCACCATTTGTTGGACAGACTGTCCTTTCTCCATTGGGTATTTTTTGGCTCCCTTGTTGAATATTAGTTGACCATATATGCCAGGATTTGATCCTGGGCTCTCTGTTTTGTTCTGCTGGTCTGTGTGTCTGTTTTCGTACCAGTAACATGTTGTTTTTATTACTGTAGCTTTGTAGTATAGTTTGAAAATTAGGAAGCATGATGCCGCTAGCTCTGTTCTTTTTATCAGGACTGCTCTGTCTTTTCAGGGTCTTTTTTTTTTTTTTATGTAGTGTTCCATGATTCATTGTGTATAACACCCAGTGCTCCGTGCAGAATGTGCCATCTTTAATACCCATCCTCCCACCCACCCTCCCCTCTAGAACCCTCAGTTTGTTTTTCAGAGTCCATCATCTCTCATGGTTCATCTCCCCCTCTGATTTCCCCCCCTTCATTCTTCCCCTCCTGCTATCTTTTTTTTTTTTTAACATATATTGTATTATTTGTTTCAGAGGTACAGATCCGTGATTCAACAGTCTTGCACAATTCACAGCTCTCACCCCATCCCACCCAACCCCACCACTCCAGCAACCCTCAGTTTGTTTCCTGAGATTAAGAATTCCTCATATCAGTGAGGTCATATGATACATGTCTTTCTCTGATTGACTTATTTTGCTCAGCATAATACCCTCCAGTTCCATCCACGTCGTTGCAAATGGCAAGATCTCATTCCTTTTGATGGTTGCATAATATTCCATTGTATGTATATACCTCATCTTTTTTTTTTTTTAAGATTTTATTTATTCATTTGAGACACTGAGATAGAGAGAGAGAGAGAGCATGAGCAGTGGGAGAGGCAGAGGTAGAGGGAGAAGCAGACTCCCCGCTGAGCCAGGAGCCCAATGTGGGGCTCGATCCCAGGACCCTGGGATCATGACCTGAGCCAAAGGCAGATGCTTAACCATCTGAGCCACCCAAGCACCCCTATACCACATCTTCTTTATCCATTCATCTGTCGATGGACATCTTGGCTCTTTCCACAGTTTAGCTCTTATGGACATTGCTGCTATAAACATCGGGGTGCACATACCCCTTCGGATCCTTACATTTGTATCTTTGGGGTAGATACCCAGTAATGCAATTGCTGGATCATATGGTAGCTCTATTTTCAACTTTTTGAGGAACCTCCATACTGTTTTCCAGAGTGGCTGCACCAGCTTGCATTCCCACCAACAGTGTAGGAGGGTTCCCCTTTCTCCGCATCCCTGCCAACATCTGTTGTTTCCTGACTTGTTAATCTTAGCCATTCTGACTGGTGTGAGGTGGTATCTCATTGAGGTTTTGATTTGGATTTCCCTGATGCCGAGCGATGTTGAGCACTTTTTCGTGTGTCTGTTGGCCATTTGGATGTCTTTGGAAAAATGACTGTTCATGTCTTCTGCCCATTTCTTGATTGGATTCTTTGTCCTTTGGGTGTTGAGTTTGATAAGTTCTTTATAGATTTTGGATACTAGCCCTTTATCTGATATATCATTTGCAAATATCTTCTCCCATTCTGTCGGTTGTCTTTTGGTTTTGTTGACTGTTTCCTTTGCTGTGCAAAAGCTTTTCCTCTTGATGAAGTCCCAATCGTTCATTTTTGTCCTTGCTTCCCTTGCCTTTGGTGATGTGTCTAGGAAGAAGTTGCTGTGGCTGAGGTCGAAGAGGTTGCTGCCTGCATCTCCTTTAGGATTTTGATGGACTCCTGTCTCACATTGAGGTCTTTCAACCATTTGGAGTCTATTTTTGTGTGTGGTTTAAGGAAATGGTCCAGTTTCATTCTTCTGCATGTGGCTGTCCAATTATCCCAACACCATTTGTTGAAGAGACGGTCTTTTTTCCATTGGACATTCTTTCCTGCTTTGTCGAAGATTAGTTGACCATAGAGTTGAGGGTCCATTTCTGGGCTCTCTATTCTGTTCCATTGATCTATGTGTCTGTTTTTGTGCCAGTACCATACTGTCTTGATGATGACAGCTTTGTTCAATAGAGCTTGAAGTCCGGAATTGTGATGCCACCAGCTTTGCTTTTCTTTTTCAACATTCCTCTGGTTGTTCGAGGTCTTTTCTGGTTCCATACAAATTTTAGGATTATTTGTTCCATTTCTTTGAAAAAAGTGGATGGTATTTTGATGGGGATTGCATTGAATGTGTAGATTGCTCTAGGCACCATTGACATCCTCACAATATTTGTTCTTCCAATCCATGAGCATGGAACGTTTTTCCATTTCTTTGTGTCTTCCTCAATTTCTTTCATGTCTTCCTCAATTTCTTTCATGAGTATTTTATAGTTTTCTGAGTTACAGATCCTTTGCCTCTTTGGTTAGATGTATTCCTAGGTATCTTACGGTTTTGGGTGCAATTGTAAATGGGATCGACTCCTTAATTTCTCTTTCTTCTGCCTTGTTGTTGGTGTATAGGAATGCCACTGATTTCTGTGCATTGATTTTATATCCTGCCACTTTACTGAATTCCTGTATGAGTTCTAGCAGTTTTAGAGTGGAGTCTTTGGGGTTTTCCACATAAAGTACTATATCATCTGCAGAGAGTGAGAGTTTGACTTCTTCTTTGTTGATTTGGATGCCATTTATTTCTTTTTGTTGTCTGATTGCTGTGGCTAGGACTTCTAATACTATGTTGAATAGCAGTGGTGATATGGACATCCCTGCCGCATTCCTGACCTTAGGAGGAAAGCTCTCAGTTTTTCCCCATTGACAATGATATTTGCTGTGGGTTTTTCATAGATGGCTTCTATGATGTTGAGGTATGTACCCTCTATCCCTATACTCTGAAGAGTTTTAATCAAGAAAGGATGCTCTACTTTGTCAAATGCTTTTTCTGCATCTGTTGAGAGGATCATATGATTCTTGTTCTTTCTTTTGTTAATGTATTGTATCACGTTGATTGATTTGTGGTGTTGAACCAACCTTGCAGCCCAGGGATAAATCCCACTTGGTCGTGGTGAATGATCCTTTTAATGTACTGTTGGATCCTATTGGCTAGTATTTTGGTGAGAATTTTTGCATCCATGTTCATCAAGGATATTGGTCTGTAATTCTCCTTTTTGATGGGGTCTTTGGTTTGGGGATCAAGGTAATGGTGGCCTCATAAAATGAGTTTGGAAGTTTTCCTTCCATTTCTTTTTTTTGGAACAGTTTCAGAAGAATAGGTTTTAATTATTCTTGAAATGTTTGGTAGAATTCCCCTGGGAAGCCATCTAGCCCTGGGCTCTTGTTTGTTGGGAGATTTTTGATGACTGCTTCAATTTCCTTAGTGGTTATAGGTCTGTTCAAGTTTTCTGTTTCTTCCTGGTTCAGTTTTGGTAGTTGATACATCTCTAGGAATGCATCCATCTCTTCCAGGTTATCTAATTTGCTGGCATAGAGTTGCTCATAATATGTTCTTATAATTGTTTGTATTTCTTTGGTGTTGGTTGTGATCTCTCCTCTTTCATTCATGATTTTGTTGATTTGGGTCATTTCTCTTTTCTTTTTGATAAGTCTGGCCAGGGGTTATCAATCTTGTTAATTCTTTCAAAGAACCAGCTCCTAGTTTCGTTGATCTGTTCTACTGTTCTTTTAGTTTCTATTTCATTGATTTCTGCTCTGATCTTTATTATTTCTCTTCTCCTGCTGGGTTTAGGCTTTATTTGCTGTTCTCTCTCCAGCTCCTTCAGGTGTAGGGTTAGGTTGTGTACTTGAGACCTTTCTTGTTTCTTGAGAAAGGCTTGTATTGCTATATACTTTCCTCTTAGGACCGCCTTTGCTGCATCCCAAAGATTTTGAACAGTTGTGTTTTCATTTTCATTTGTTTCCATGAATTTTTTAAATTCTTCTTTAATTTCCTGGTTGACCCATTCATTCTTTAGTAGGATGCTCTTTAGCCTCCATGTATTTGAGTTCTTTCCGACTTTCCTCTTGTGATTGAGTTCTAGTTTCAAAGCATTGTGGTCCGAAAATATGCAGGGAATGATCCCAGTCTTTTGGTACCAGTTGAGACCTGATTTGTGACCTAGGATGTGATCTATTCTGGAGAATGTTCCATGGGCACTAGAGAAGAATGTGTATTCTGTTGCTTTGGGATGGAATGTTCTGAATATATCTGGGAAGTCCAAAGTCTTTCTTTCCTTGTTGATCTTTTGCTTAGATGATCTGTCCATTTCAGTGAGGGGGATGTTCAAGTCCCCCACTATTACTGTATTGTTGTCGATGTGTTTCTTTGCTTTTGTTATTAATTGCCTTATATAATTGGCTGCTCCCATGTTAGGGGCATAGATATTTACAATTGTTAGATCTTGTTGGATAGACCCTTTAAGTAGGATATAGTGTCCTTCCTCATCTCTTATTATAGTCTGGTTTAAAATCTAATTTGTCTGATACAAGGATTGCCACCCCAGCTTTCTTTTGGTGTCCATTAGCATGGTAAATGGTTTTTCACCCCCTCACTTTCAATCTGGGGGTGTCTTTGGGTCTAAAATGAGTCTCTTGCAGACAGCATATCAATGGGTCTTGTTTTTTAATCCAATCTGATAGCCTGTGTCTTTTGATTGGGGCATTTATCCCATTTACATTCAGGGTAACTGTTGAAAGGTATGAATTTAGTGCCATTGTATTGCCTGTAAGGTGACCGTTACTGTATATTGTCTGTGTTCCTTTCTGGTCTATGTTGCTATTAGGCTCTCTCTTTGTTTAGAGGACCCCTTTCAATATTGCTTGTAGGGCTGGTTTCATGTTTGCAAATTCCTTTAGTTTTTGTTTGTCCTGGAAGCTTTTTACCTCTCCTTCTATTTTCAATGACAGCCTAGTTGGATATAGTATTCTTGGCTGCATATTTTTCTCATTTAGTGCTCTGAATATATCATGCCAGTCCTTTCCAGCCTGCCGCCAGGTCTCTGTGAATAGGTCTGTTTCCAATCTAATATTTCTACCATTGTAGGTTACACATCTCTTGTCCTGAGCTGCTTTCAGGATTTTCTCTTTGTCTCTGAGAGTCATAAGTTTTACTATTAGATGTCGGGGTGTTGACCTATTTTTATTGATTTTGAGAGGGGTTCTCTGTGCCCCCTGGATTTTGATGCCTGTTTCTATCCCCAAATTAGGGAAGTTCTCTGCTATAATTTGCTCCAATATACCTTCTGCCCCTCTCTCTCTTTCTTCTTCTTCTGGGATCCCAATTATTCTAATGTTGTTTCGTCTTATGGTATCGCTTATCTCTCGAATTCTGCCCTCGTGATCCAGTAGTTGTTTATCTGTCTTTTTCTCAGCTTCTTTATTTTCCATCATTTGGTCTTCTATATCACTAATTCTTTCTTCTGCCTCATTTATCCTAGCAGTTAGCACCCCCATTTTTTATTGCACCTCATTAATAGCCTTTTTGATTTTGACTTGGTTAGATTTTAGTTCTTTTATTTCTCCAGAAAGGGTTTCTCTAATATCTTCCATGCTTTTTTCAAGCCCAGCTAGTATCTTTAAAATCATCATTCTGAACTCTAGTTCCAACATTGTACTAATGTCTGTATTGAGTAGGTCCCTGGCAGTCGGTACTGCCTCTTGTTCTTTTTGTTGAGGTGATTTTTTCCGTCTTGTCATTTTGTCCAGAGGAGAATAGATGAATGAGAGAAAAATGCTAACAAGGTAACGATGTCCTCAGAAAATATACTCTAAACAAATCAGAAAACACCTGAAACCGGGGGAAAAGAAAGGGAAAGAAAGAAAAAAAAAAAGATAGGGCGCCTGGGTGGCTCAGTTGGTTAAGCGACTGCCTTCGGCTCACGTCATGATCCTGGAGTCCCGGGATCGAGTCCCACATCGGGCTCCCTACTCAGCGGGGAGTCTGCTTCTCTCTCTGACCCTCCCCCCTCTCATGCTCTCTATCTCATTCTCTCTCTCAAATGAATAAATGGAATCTTTAAAAAAAAAAAATTAAAAAAAAAAGAAAAAAAAAGATAAAAACAAAAACAGAACAAAAAAAATAAAAACAGAATATGATCAAATATGATCAGGCTGGTGCATAGATTAGTGCCACACAGTGTATTTTGGGTGTATTTTGGTCTGCTAGAAGAAAGTGCCTCCCAAAATTTTAAAGAAAGAAAAACTTATATATGTACAAAAATAAGGGTTAATACGATGAAGGGATGGAATATGACTGTAAAGGTGAAAATTATAAAAAGTTTTATAAAAGGAATTGATAAGAAGTTGTTTGAAAAAAGAAAGAGGATTTAAAAAAAAAAAAAGGGAGAGAATGTGATCAGGCAGGAAACTAGAACAAAGCCATACACTAGAGATTTAGGGTATATTTTGATCTGTTAGAAGAAACTGTATCTCAAAATTTTAAAGAGAGAACAACTTTTATATATATGCCAAAAATAAGGGTAACTACTACAAAGGGATAGAATATGACTCTAAAAATGAAAAATAAAAATTTTTTTTTAAAAAGGGATTGATAAGATGTTGGTTGAAAAAGGGAAAAAGAAAAATTCAAAAAAAAATCAGTTTAAAAAAAATTAACTTTGATAGTTTAAAGAATCATGGTAAAAAAGCCATGAATTCTATGTGCAGTATTCCCCTAGCTCTGGAGTTCTGCCGTTCTCGTTGATCGGTAAACTTGGTCTTGGCTGGCTGTTCTCACTGATCTTCTGGGGGAGGGACCTGTTGCCGTGGTTCCCAAATGTCTTTGCCAGAGGCAGAATTGCCCTGCTCTTGCCGGTCCAGGCTAAGTCATCTGCTCCGGTTTGCTCTTGGGAGCTTTTGTTCCCTGCAAGCTTTCCGTATAGCTTTGGAGGCAGAGAGTGAAAATGGCGGCCTCCCAATCTCCGCCCGGGAGGAGCCGAGAACTCGGGGCCCCTCATTGTGCCCCCAGAGAAAAGCAGTCAGTCACTCCCGTCTCCCCATTCTCTGGCCGCACTCCATGCTCACCTGGCCTGTGACCGAGCGTTTCTATATCTGGCATACGACCCTGTGTGGAGTCTCCAAACCCAGCAGATCCCTGTGGTGCGCTCCCGTGCCGCTCCTCCCGGGGGAGGAAGGGGTGTCTCCCCGGATCTGCTGCTCATTGGGTCCCTGCTGGAGGAGCAGTGGCCCGCCTGTGCCACGGATCATGGTTTATGGCAACCCCAAGCTGAAAGCCCACTCCTCGGCTCCGTCTCTGCAGCCGGCTTCCCCGCTCCGATACCTGGGAGCTCTGCCTCATTCAGGCACCCCCAGTCTTCCTGCGACCCCGAGGGTCCTGAGACCACACTGTCCCCCCAGGGTTCCACCCCCTGTTTAGCCACTGGAGCAATGTCCATCAGCGGAGCAGACTTCTAAAAGTTCCGATTTTGTGCTCCGCAGCTCTGTCACTTGCCAGAAGCAGCTGATGGAGGCCCCCTCCTCCGCCGTCTGTCTTCCTGAATATTGCCTAGGATTCACTTCTCCGCACGTCCTACCTTCCAGAAAGTGGTCGCTTTTCTGTTCAGAGAGTTGTTGCTATTCTTTTCTTTGATCTCCTATTGTGTTCGTAGGTGTTCAGAATGGTTTGATCCCTATCCAGCTGAATTCCTGGGACCAGACAAAATCCAGGTCTCCTACTCCTCTGCCATCTTGCTCCACTCTCCTTTTCAGGATCTTTTGTGATTCCACAACAAATTTTAGGATTGTTTCTTCTATTTCTGGATATTGTGTTAAATCTGTATGTGGCTTTGGGCAGTATCAACATTTTAACGATATTAATTATTCTGATCCATGAATGTGCAATGGTTTTCTGTTTGTGTCATCATCAGTCTCTTGCAGCAAACTCATAGTTTCCATTGTACACTGCTCCTCCCTTACTTGGTTAAATGTTTCCTGAGTATTGTTTTTGATACTATTGTGAATGGGATAGTTTTCTTTCTTTTTCAGATGTTTCATCATGACTGTAAGGGAATACAACAGATTTCTATGTGTTGATTTTGAATCCTGCAACTTTACTGAATTTATTGATCAGTTCCAATAGTTATCTTGGTTTGCTCTTTGAGATTTTCTATATATAAAATCCTATCAACAAATAGCACCAATTTTACTGCTTTCTTTCTGATTTAGCTGCCTTTTATTTCTTTGTTCTTGCCTGACTGCTCTAGCCAGGACTTCAGGTACTATATTGAATAGGAGTAGAGAGAGTAGGCACCCTTGTCTTGTTCCTGATCCTAGAGGAAAAGATTTCAATTTTTCTCCGTTGAGTGTGAGGTTAGCTATTGATTTGTTGCAAAGGGCCTTTATTTTGTTGAGCTATGTTCCTTTTAAATCCAATCTGCAAAGGGTTTTCATCATGAAACGATGTTGCATTTTTTCAGATGCTTTTATTGTGTCTATTGAGATGATCATGTGATTTTTATCTTTCATTTTATTATGTTATATTTATTGATTTGCATATGTTGGACCATCCTTGCATCCCAGGGATAAATCTCACTTTTCATGGTATATAATCGTATGAATGTGTTCTTGAATTCAGCTTGCTAATATTTTAATGTGAATGTTTTCATCTATATTCATCAGGGACATTGGTCTATAGTTTTCTTGTGGTTGTTGTCTCTGGTTTTGGTATCATGGTAATGCTGGCCTTATAGAATGAGTCTGAAAGTGTTCCTCCTCCTCATTATTTTGAAGAGGTTGAGGAGGATTGTTGTTAATTTTTCTTAAAATGTTTGGTAGAATTCACCAGTGAAGCTATCAATTCCTAAGGATTTCTGTGTTGGGAGGTTTTTGATTACTGATTCAATCCCATTACTCATTGTTGGTCTGTTCAGACTTTCTGTTTCCTCCTGATTTAGTCTTGGTGGGTTGTGTGTTTCTAGAAATGTATCCATCTCTTCTAGGTTATGTAAGTTCATGGCCTATAATTGTTCATAGGGTCCTTTATGATCTGATATATTTCTGTAGTATCATTTGTAATGTCTCTTTCATTTTAAATTTTATTCGAGTCTCTTCTTTTTTTCTTTTTTTTTTTTTTTTTTTAAAGTATTGTTTTTTGTTTTTAAAGATTTTATTTATTTATTTGAGAGAGAGAGAATGAGAGAGAGCACATAGAGAGGGGGGAGGGTCAGAGGGCAAAGCAGACTCCCCGCCGAGCAGGGAGCCCGATGCGGGACTCCAGGATCGTGACCTGAGCCGAAGGCAGTCGCTTAACCAACTGAGCCACCCAGGCGCCCTCTTCTTTTTTTCTTAGTGTAAAGGTTTGTCAATGAGGTTTATCTTTTTTTCCTCTCATTTGCTAACTTTGGGGTTAATTTGTTATTTTTCTAAAAGTTCCTTGAAGTATAAATTAGATTATTTGAAATCTTTCTGATTTCTTAATATGTACATTTGTTGCTATAAACTTTCTCTCAGAGCCGCTTCAATCCATCCATTCCACAAATTTGATATGTTGTAGTTTCATTTTCATTGGTTTTGAGAAAATTGATTTCTTTTTTGATTTCTTCTTTGACCCAGTGGTTGTTTAGAATTACTTAATTTCCACATATTTATAGATCTTCTCACTTTCCCCTTGTTGATTTCTAATTTCATACCATCCTCATCAGAAAAGATGGTATAATTTCTTCTTAAATTTTCTGTTTGTTTTATGTCCTCTCATATGATCTGTCCTGGAGAAGGTCCTGTGTGCACTTGAGAAGCATGTGTGTTCTGCTGCTGGTGGATGGAATGTTCTGTAATGTCTGTTCAATGTCCATTTGTTCTAGAGTAGAGTTCGATTGCAACATTGTCTTGCTGATTTTCTATCTGGACAGTTCATCAACTGTGAATAGTGGAGTAGTGAAGCCACCTACTGTTATTGAACTATTCTTGAAGATCTGTTAGTTTTTGCTGAATATATTCCAGTACTTGGGTGTTGGGAGTGTATATTTACAATTATTATATCCTCTTAATGCATTGACCCCTTTATCATTATATAATGATCTTTGTCTCATTTCCATTTCTGGCTTTAAGTCAATTTTGTCTGATGTAAGTATGGTTAGTCCCACTTTGTTTTGGTTTTCACTTGCTTGGATGCTTGGAATATTATCTTCTCTATCCCTTCACCTTGAGACTGTGTGTATCTTCTGAGCTGATGAGTCTCCCTTAGGCAGCATATACTTGGGTCTTGTTTTTTTGTTTTTGATTTTTAGAGAGAGAGTGTGCATGTGCACAAGCAAGGGGGAGGGGGGGAAGGGTAGAGGGAGAGGGAAGGGGAGAATCTTGAGTAGGCTCCATGCCCAGCATGGGGCTCCATCTCACGACCCTGAGATCATGACCTGAGCCCAAATCAAGAGTCCGATGCTTAACCATCTGAACCACCCAGGCACCCCTTGTTTTTCTTTTTGTTTTTAATCCATCCAGCCACTCTGTACCTTTTTATTGGTGAGGACAGTCCATTTACGTTTAGAGTGATTATTGATATTTAAGCACTTACTGCTGCCATTTTATCTTTTGCCTTCTGGTTGTTTTGTCTCTCCATTGTTCTTTTTAACTTTTGTTTCTCTCTACCTTTGCCAGTTGGTGGTTTTCCATGGTGATTTGCTCTTTCTCCCCTTTTTATATTTTGTGTCTCTGCCCTTGATTTTTGTCATGTGGTGAGCATGAGGTTAGCAAAATGTCTCCTAGATAAACTTGTCCTTTCTCTGCTGATAGCAACTTTACCTTCATTCACCTATAAAGTTTCCATCCTTTTATAACTTGCCTTTTATATTTCTGATGTCACAAATGATCTCTTTTTTGCTATGAATTTGTTACCAAATTGTAGTATAGTTTTTAATGCCTTTCCTTTAACATTTATACTACAATTAAGTATGTAACACTATTCTGAAATAGAGTTACAGTTCTCTAATTCTGAATGTCTGTTTATCATCTTAATCAGAATTTTGTGTGCTTTCATTTTTTCGTTTCAGTTTTAAGAGCTCCTTTCAACAAGGCAGGTCTGGTGGTGAACTCCCTCAGCTGCTGTTTGTCTTGGAAAGCCTTTATCTCTCCTTCATATTGGAAGGATAGCTTTTCTGGATAGAATATTCTTGGCTGGTGGTTTTTATCTGTCAGTACTTTGGATATATCATCCCACTCTTCTGGTCTGTAGTTTCTCCCAGGAAATCTGCTGATACCCTGATGGGTATAGGTCACATCCTTTCCCCCCGGTTGCCTTTAAAATTCCTTACCATTGATTCTTGACAGTTCATTATAAGGTGTATTAGTGAAGGTCTTTTTACATTGAGGTGGGAAGGTGTTCTATTTGGCTGTGTGGACTTGTATGTCCAGTTCTCTCCCCAGTAGTTCTCTCTCCTCCCCCAATAGTTCTCAACTATTATTTCTTTAAATAAATTACTCCCCCCATGGTATCCACATTTTTCTTATGTTTGCTTATCTAACGGAGTATAAGTCTTGTAGCATTTTTTCACCTTTTAGAAATCTCCATTCTCTCTCCTCTCCCACCCAAATCATTTCTAGATTCCCACCCTCCAAACTGCGTATTCTCTCTTCCATCTGATCTGCTGTTTCCAGTGCTTTCTAGTGCATTGAAAAGGACTCATAATATTGAGTCCTTCAGCTCCAGAATTTTTGTTTGCTTCTTTCTCATAATTTCAACCTTTCATTAATTTTATTCCTGAGTTCATTGAAGTGCCTTTCTGAGTTTTCTTGTAGCTCACTGAATTTCTTCATAACTGCTATTTTGTATCTTTCATCAGTGAGAACACAGTGTTTTGTGTCTTTGAGTTTGGTTGCTGCAGATTAGGCCTTTTCTTTTTGTGAAACCCTATTACTGTGATTTTTTCATAGTGTATCATGAATGTACCTCTGCTATCACATTTGAAGTAGCAAACACGTTTCCTACTTAGGTAAGGTTTTGTTTCCTTGGATTTAAGAGTTCAGTAGGTTGTCAATCAGAAGCCTTTCTTTTGTTTTCCAGAAGGTGGTGCTGTAGCACAAGTTTTTTTGTTTCTCCTGGTGCTCTGTCTAACCTGGAATGGAGGGAGTTAGGACAAGGCTCGTTTGCAGTTTTCACTGGACTCAACCTACCTTCGGTTTCAAATATCCCAAAGGGAGATCTACACAGAGTCTGGCTGGGGCTCTCTCTTTCTCTCTCCATCAACTGTGGGAGATTTATTCTGCCCTTAAGCCTCCTACCTCCGTGGCATTTCTTTATCTGGCAAATGTGTTGATTGGGAGACTGACCATGTATTCGAGACAGACTCTTTTCCTTGGGCAAGATTTTTGTTTCTGAAATACTCTAAGACTGGAGGAAACTTCAGTCTGAGTATTAGAAGCTGCTAACTTCCTATGCAGTCTCCAGATACAACAAATGCACCATGATGAAAATAGCACCACATATTTAGGGATCTCGGGGTTTCCAAATTGTTTCTGCAGCCCCACCCATTTTCCAGAAATTGTCATGTGTTTTCACTCCAGAGTGATATCCCTCAATTTAGAACAACCTGGAGCCTAAGCCTGCTCATAGAATCGGGTAGAATTCAGAAATCAGAGCTAGCTGCCAGTCCTCTCACCTCAGAATGGCCTGTACCTCTCTGTTTTACTGTTCTTAGTCCTCTTTGCTTTCTCAGATACATGATTTCTGTAAAAATAAGGTTTTTGCAAGTTACATATTTTTACTTTTTGCAGCAGGAGTGAGAGACCTACTGCTTCCTACTCCTTCCTATTCTGAATGAGAAATTCCTATATACCAGGCTTTTTTGATGTTTTGAATTATCTAACATGTTCTTAGAAACTATCATTATGTGTGATTGGCATCATTTACGCCAAGCAAGTGCAATGAAAATGTGGGATCATTGCCTTTTTGTATTAATACCGGTTTCATGCAGCGGCATAGGTTTACATCAGGCCATTTCATCCATTTATCAGCTATTTCTTGAACACTGACGACCCAGGACTTGTTCTGTACATAACTGAGGATGTAACAATGAGCAGAAAACGAGAAAAATACTTGCCCATGTAGTGCTTACATTCTACTTTGAGGAGACCGATGCAAAATCAGATACAAAGCAGGATCATCAGCTGGGAATGAGGAAGGTGGAGAGTGTATTAGATTTTGACAAGAAAAAGAGAATATGTGAAATGGTCAGTTTAGAGAGGAGAAGAGGAGATGGTCTAGGGATGCAGCTGAGGACTGCCAGTCATCGCTAAGCTGTTCGATGTCAGTAGACATGAATTTGAAGTGACTGTGTTTTCTTTGGCCACTTTGTCAGCTTCCAGGGTGGGAACACAAGTAGGAGAGTCAGAGTCGGCCAAGATTGGTGTCTTCTAAGGTGGGTGTAATGGAGGAGAGCAGGGCAAAGAGATGGAAGGTGTGTGTGCAAAGTAGTCCATTGTAGTGATGGACCATGGAATCCAACCTGGCTAAATAAGGAAGAAAAGAGAAAAACTGAAAAACATGAGGACAGTGGATTTGATCTCTTGGTGGGAATGAGCATCATTGAAGTGGCCCCTGGAGTAGTAAGCACACTGTAAAGATAAGAGAGAATGGTGTGGGCGCCTGGGTGGCTCAGTTGGTTGAGCGGCTGCCTTCGGCTCAGGTCATGATCCTGGAGTCCCTGGATCGAGTCCCGCATCGGGCTCCCTGCTCGGCAGGGAGTCTGCTTCTCCCTCTGACCCTCCCAACCCTCCCCCCTCTCATGTGCTCTCTCTCATTCTCTCTCTCAAATAAATAAATAAAATCTTTAAAAAAAAAAAAAAGAATGGTGTACTTGGAATCAAGATTTGGGAGGCCGTACAGTTACTAAATAATGGAAAAGTGTACATTAGTAGCATTTCTCCATAGTCAAACTACTAGTATTTAGGGCAGGGTGATTCTTTGATGCAGGAGACTTAAACATTCTGTAAGATACTGAGCTTTCTTGGTCCCCAGACACTAAATACCTTTAATCATCTCCTACCTACATCTGTGTCAACATCCCCCACTCCCTGCTGTGTGCACACATACACATTTCTTTTTTTTTTTTTTAAGATTTTTTAAAATTTATTTATTTGACAGAGACAGCGAGAGCAGGAACACAAGCGGGGGGAGTGGGAGAGGGAGAAGCAGGCTTCCTGCTGAGCCAGGAGCCCGATGTGGGACTCGATCCCAGGACCCTGGGCTCATGACCTGAGCCGAAGGCAGTCACTTAACCAACTGAGCCACCCAGGCGCCCACACATACACACTGCTAAGCTCAGACGAGGTGAGAACCACGGGTCTAGGGTGTGACCAGTAGATTTGGTGGTTTTGCTGGAGACCAGCTAGGTTGTTTTGGGCTGCAAATCCTAGAATTCTTAAATAATACAGATTTGTTATCTCATGTGGGAAGTCAGAAGTAGACCATTTCAGTGCGGATAGTGGGGTTAGCTTCTCTGTGATTTTCATGGCTTTCCTCTCATGATTCTCCCATACTGCTAAAATTCCAGATCACGTCTGCACACATGAGACCAAATGAAGGCTCGCTTCCTTTCATCCATCTCTCCATCTGTAGGAGACTTACCCCTTTCCAGGAAGCCCCCTCGGGGACTTCTTCTCAAGGGACTAGTAGTTCTGACTAGGTCACATACCTAATTCTTAACCAACTGAGCCACCCAGGCGCCCGGTCACATACCTAATTCTTAACCAGTACTGGCAACAAAGGATGGGTCCACCATGATTGATTTAAACCATCTTCAGTTTTGGCCAGCCTACCTTGTCAGTGCACCTGAATTTGGTTCAGAAACAAGAGGGTAAAAAGCCCCAACTGTGTCTGCACGGGGGATTTGTGTGTCCGAGAAGCCAGAGTGTTGGGTGGATTGTCTATTTTGATATTAAAGTTAATAAGAATAATAAAAAGGGTTGTAATAGAAGGGCAATGAACAATGTGTGAAATTGTTAGTCAAAGACAGAATAAGAAAGGCAATGGATAATAACTTCAGCAGATGAGTAATGGGCATTTTAGCTGACTGGGATTTACGGGGTGGACAGAAGTAGCAAGGAGAAGCCAGGATGCCTACCCACCTCCATACCCTGCAGGATGTGGAGTCTAGGAGGAAAAGGAGCTGTTACTGGTATCCACTGGCTATTTTTGTATCTTCCTTTTTCTACTCCTAACTTAGGTATCTTTCTAATATATGATTTTTTTGAGAGCGAGAGCATGCATGCACATGCATGCGTGTGGTGGTGATAGGGGCAGAGAGAGAGAGGGAGAGAGAGAGAATCTTAAACAGACTCAGCACTGAGCATGGAGCCCCACATAGGCGGGGCTCAATCTCACCACTCTGAGGTCACGACCTAAGCCAAAATCAAGAGTTGGTCACTTAACTTACTGAACTGCCCTGGTGCCCCCTTAGATATCTTTTTAAAATAAATAAAGGATGTTCTTTTAAAGATAATAAGTACAAAATGCATTGATACTTACTGTGTTTTGAAACCAAAAAGTATAAGAAGTACTTACTGAATGTAGAAGATCATGGTTGGATGCACAATAGGTACATCTTGGACCTTTAATTCAAATTAACCAATATTTATGAATACAAATACCATGATACTATTCTCTGTGCATATGGTGAAAATTAATTAGAAAATCTCCCTCCTCTGAAGACCACAATATTTTGGAGCTTGTGTGTGTGTGTGTGTGTGTGTGTATACATGTGTATATACATTTGTGTATCTGTGTATATACACATACACACATACATAAAACATAAGTAATACATATAAGTAATAAAGCATATAAGCAATATGTTATATAAAGCAACATATAAATAATATAAGTAGTATAAAACAATCAGTAATGATTTGTACTAACCAAAAATTATGGTGAATAGAGTCTTACTATTGCAAACCCTCCATAAGATAGCACAATAACTACTTTAGAACAAGGGTGGTTTCATTTCTGATAAAATTCTTTAAAGTTTTCTTTTTTCCATATCTTCTGATAATATCTGGGAATAAACCTCAGTAGAGTTAATGTTTCTTGAATACCTTGCATCTTCTGATTAGAACCACAAGAATAGTAATCTCTATTTTAGCTAAATTGATGAGCTGAAGTCATCTGTAGTGGGCTTCAACTTTCATACATGAAATTTGGGGGCCAGCATTTCTATATATTATATGCACTTGACCCTTGAAACAATGCGGTTTGAACTGGGTGGGTCCTGTAGATTTTTTTTTTTTTTTGTAAATACAGTACAGTGAGTGTGTTTTCTCCTCCTTATGATATTCTCAGTAACATTTCCTTCTTTTCAGCTTACCTGATTGTAAGAATACAGTGTGTAATACATATAACCTACAAAGTATGTGTCAATCAACTGTTCATGTTATTGATAAGATTTCTGGTCAACAAGAAACTCTCAGTAGTTAAGTGTTTGGGTCAGAAGTTATACACAGATTTTCTACTGCATGGGGGGGTTCAGTGCCCCCAAACATCCCCCCCCCTGCATTGTTCAAGGTGAGCTGTATTAAATCTCTAAACCTACCTTGACACACCAGACTCTGGTTTTAATGCATCATCTGACACAGGAAGTTTTGGGGGTTATTACATGATGAAAGGGGGCTGAATGGTTGTTGACTCAGTGGTAGACTGTACCAGCAGTGTTTGAAATGGAAAATCTCACATGGTAGTAAGGCAGATCCTTTCCTACATCTGTTATACTTTTAAAGAAACATGCATTGGAGTTTTGATATTTAATTGTGATGTGTTTACCCGCTTTTTGTTGATGCGAGGATGTTTTGATCAGAATTATGTAAGGATTTCTCTAGAAAGAAATATATTGCTATTAGTTTTAAAAATTTAAGATATGGCCATATTTCTCATTTTTTCTTTATTTTTTTTTTAAGAGTCAACACAGACTGTTCAAGCTCTACAGTATTCAACTGCTGATGGTCCATTAACAGCAAGCAAAGATTTAGAAATAAAAACCTTAAAAGAAGAAATTGAAAAACTAAGGAAACAAGTAAGAGGTAAATTTCTGTGATTCACTATTATTTCACTTTAGTAGGTTTTTAAAAAAATGTTTTATTGACACAAGACATTTATCGAGTGCCTGTCATGTGTTACGTGATGTGAGCTCTAGGGCCATGAGGGAAGAGCAAGTAAGAATGGTTTCTGCCTGGGGTGCCTGGGTGGCTCAGCTGGTGAAGCGCCCGACTCTTGATCTCAGCTCAGGTCATGATCTCAGGGTTGTGGGATTGAGGCCCGCATCGGGCTCTGTGCTTGGAGCCTGCTTAAGATTCTCCCTCTCCCTCTGCCCCTCCACCTCCTAGCCCCAGCCTGGCACATGCGCACTCTCTCTCGCTCAAAAAAAAAAAAAAAAAGAAAAGTTTCTCCTTCAAGGAGCTCACATTTTGGTCTGGTGAAAAAATAGTTTTTGCAATACATGTGGAAAGGCTATGAGAAAAAGAAACACAGGTACGTGGAGAGTATTTAGGAGGGGCACCTAACCATGATTTAAGTTAACAAAGATGACGTTTTTGAAAGACCTATTAGTTTGTGACATTTAGTTGGAATTTGTCTGGCTGAGCATGTATATGAATCAGGGAAGGAGTGTTAGGAGTAAGGAAGAAGGGTAGTGTAGACAAGGGAACCAGATGTATGCAGACATCAAGGCATGTGAAAATTTATTTTCTCTATAACAGTTCCTTTCAGCATATTGATGAGATTTAATTAAAATTAATTTGGACAACTGTTGATATGCCTATTACATGCATTCATGCATGTATTCTGTTAATTCAACAAATATTTGTTGAACACCTGCTGTGTACCAGGTGTTGTTTTAGGCTCTTGGGATGCAGTACCAAACAAAATTAATAAAATCTTTGTTTTGCTGGGGTGGAAGGCACACAACAGACCTAAAATAATAACTATATAACTTTGTAAATGATACAGTATGTTAGAAGGCGCTAAGTACTTAAACACAGAGCAGAAGAAGAATGGGTCAGAAGTACAAGATGAGGAGTTTTATAATTTTAGGTAGGGTGGTGTGGGTGTAAGCCTCATTGAGGAGGTAACATGTGAACAAAAACTTGAAGAAGGTAAGGGCTTAGCTGTGCAGTTAAATGGGAAACATGTCCGAGGCAGAAGGACCAGCCAGTGCAAAGGCCCTGAAGTCAGAATGTGACTCATGAGTGCAGTTAGGACCCAGAGGACAGCATGGCTGGAGCAGGAGGAGCAAGCAAGAGAGAGTGGAGGAAGGGAGGCCAGAGAAGTAAAGGGTTGGGGAGGGTTTGTGGCCTGATCCATAGAGTCTCACCAACTGTTACAAGGTTTTTGGCTTTTTCTATCAATGTAATGGCAGCCTTTTTCAGTCAGGGTTTAGAGTCATGGCACCTTAGCTAAGTATAAGGAAAGAGAGAGAAAAAGGTACTAGTTTAGCTAGGATCGTCAGGCCTCCAGAAATACCATTTTAAGACAAAAATAAGTGAAGAAGAAGAAGAAAGAATCTCATATAGGGTCTTTTATAAAAAGAGCTGTTTAAAATGCCACATTAATACTTTACTTGTATTAAATATACATGGAGCTCTTAAATTTGAAATTTATGCTGTTTTTTTTTTTTTTTTTAAGATTTTATTTATTTATTTGACAGAGAGAGACACAGCGAGAGCAGGAACACAAGCTGGGGGAGTGGGAGAGGGAAAAGCAGGCTTCCTGCCAAGCAGGGAGCCCGATGCGGGGCTCAATCCCAGAACCCTGAGATCATGACCTGAGCAGAAGGCAGACGCTTAACAACTGAGCCACCCGGGCGCCCCATGCTGTTCAATTTTTTTTAAGTGGCTCTCTTCCTAAGAAATATCTCTTTATCAAATTTCTGTAGCTTTATCTTTCTAAAATTAAGGTAGATTAGGAATATGATAAGCAGAATCCTTCACTTTGCTATCAACAATAAAGCATCAATAGCAGTGAATGAGTTATTTGACACTGAAAAAGTAGTAAAAACACAAGAGCAGCTGAGATGGTCAGTGATTTATCTTCAAAGAGGTTATGTGGATTGGGATGACTTCCTCATAAGCCCATCTTACTAGCTCTAAGAGGGTTTTTTTTTTAATTGATTCCTTAGGATTTTCTGTGCGGATCCATCATGTGTCTGCAAATAGGAACAGTTGTATGATCTGTATGCCTGTTTGATCTGTATGCTTTTTATTTCCTTTTATTGCATTGGCTAGAATTTGCATAACTATGCTAAAGAAGAGTGGTGAGAACAGACATCCTGGCTTTCTGAGGGGGAAGCATTCGTCTTTCACCCTTAACTGTAATACTAGCTACAGGTTTTTTATTGACACTTTTTACCATGTAAGAAGTTCCCATCTAGGGGCGCCTGGGTGGCTCATTCTGTTAAGCATCTGCCTTCGGCTCAGGTTGTGATCCCAGGGTCCTGGGATCAAGCCCCATGTCGGGCTCCCTGCTCATGGGGAAGCCTGCTTCTCCCTCCCCTCCCCACCCACCCTGCTTGTGCACTCCCTCTCTCTCTCTCTTTGAAAAAGTAAAAAAAAAAAAAAAGTTCCCATCTAGTCCATCTAGTCCTGTATTTCTAAGGTTTGTTTGTTTGTTTTTAATCACAAATGGTTGTTGAAATTTGTCAAGTATCTTTTCTCCATTTGTTGATATTCATATGTGATTTTTTTTTTCTTTAATTAGCCTGTTAATATGGTGGATTAGATTGGTTGATTTTGAAATTATTGAACCAAACTTACATCCCTGGAATATACACATCACTGGTCATGGTGTATAATTATTTTTATATATTACTGAATTTTATTCCTAGTATTCTGTTAAGGATTTTTGCATCTGTATACATGAGAGATACTGGCCTTTGTTTTTCTTTCCCCTCCCTCCCTCCTTCCCTCCCTCCTTCCCTCCCTCCTTCCCTCCCTTCCTTCCTTCCTTCCTTCCTTCCTTCCTTCCTTCCTTCCTTCCTTCCTTCCTTTCTTTCTTTCTTTCTTTCTTTCTTTCTTTCTTCTGTCTTTGTTTTTGTTCTTTTGTTTTTTTGTTATTGAGATACAATTGACATACAACATTATATTAGTTTTAGGTGTACACATAATGATTCAGTATTTGTATATATTGTGAAATGATCACCAAAGGAAGTCAATGATCACCAGTACACATAGTTACAGAATTTTTTTCTTGTGATTAGAAATCTTAAGAGCTACTCTCTTAACAACTTTTAAATATATAGTACGGTATTATTAACTGTAGTCCTTCAGTTGTACATTACATTCCCAAGACTTACTTATTATATAACTGCAAGTTTGTACCTGTTGATCACTTTTACCCCTTTAACTTGCCCTACACCCCTGCCTCTTGCAACCACCAATCTCTTCTCTGAGTTCAGGGGTTTTGTTGTTTTTTTTTTTTTTAGATTCCACATATAAGTGAGATCATACAGTATTTGTCTTTCTTTGACTTATTTCACTTAGCATAATTCCCTCAAAGTCCATCCATATTGTTGCAAATGGTAAGGTATTCTTCATTGTAATATTCCATTGTACATGTACCCCACATTTTCTTCATCCATTTGTCCATCAGTAGACATTTAGGTTGCTTCTATGTCTTGACTGTTGTGAATAATGCTGCACCATTTGGTGTATGTTTATGGAAATGCACATATCTTTTCAATTCACTGTTTTTGTTTTCTTTGGATAAATAGAAGTGGAATTGCTGTATCCTATGGTAGTTCTATTTTTAATTTTTTGAGGAACCTCCTTACTGTTTTCCAAAGTAGCTGCACCAATTTACATTTCCACCAACAGTGCACAAATATTCCCTCTTATCCACATCCTTGCCAGCATTTGTTATTTCTTGTTTTTTGAATGACAGCCATTCTAATAGGTGCAAGGTGATCTCTCACTGTGGTTTTTATTTGCATTTTCCTGATAATTTATGATGTTGTACTTTTTCATGTACCTGTTGGCCATCTGTATGTCTTCTTTGGAAAAAATGTCTATTCAGATCCTTTGCCCATTTTTTAAATTGGATTGTCTGTTTGCCATTGAGTTTTATGAGTTTTTAAAATATATTTTTGGGGTGTCTGGGTGGCTCAGTCGATTAAACGTCTGCCTTTGGCTTTCATGATCCTGGGGTCCTGGGATCAAGCCCTATATTAGGCTCCCTGCTTGGTGGGGAGCCTGCTTCTCCCTCTCCACACCACCCCCTCCCTCTCATGCTCTCTCTCACTATCTCTCTCCCTCTCTCTCTCAAATAAATAAATAAAATCTTTTTTAAAATAATAAATAAAATATATTTTCAATATTAACCCCTTACCAGATATATGATTTGTGAATATTTTCTCTCATCCATTGGTTGCCTTTTTATTTTGTTGATGGTTTCCTTTGCTGTTCAGAAGTAAGTTTGAGGTAGTCCCACTTGTTGGTTTTTGCTTTTGGTGGTCCTTGTGTGGCTGTGGTATCAGTGTAATGCTGGCCTCATAAAATGAGTTTGAAAGGATTTCCTCCTCTTCCATTTTTTAAAAGAGTTTGAAAAGGATTGGTATTAATTCTTTTTAAAATGTTTGGTAGAATTCACCAGTAAAACCATCAGGTCATGGGTTTTTCTTTCATCATCCTTACTCATTATTGATTTGTTCAGATTTTTTAACTTATTCACGATTTGGTCTTACTTGGTTGTATGTTTCTATAAATTTATCAATTTCTTCTAGGTTATCCAGTTTACTGGCATGTAATCATTCATAGTAGTCTCTTATGACCTTTGTATTTCTGTGCTGCTCATTTAATTATTTCCTCTTTCATTTCTGATTTTAATTTATATAAGTCTTCTCTTTTTTTTAACCCTACTTAAAATTTTGCCAATTTTGCCTATCTGTTCAAAAAACAATCTTCGTTTCATTGATCTTTTCTTCTGTTTTCCTGATGTTTATTTCATTTATTGCTGCTCTGATCTTTGTTAATTCCTTTCTTCTGCTACAACTTTAGGTTTAGTTTGTTCTTTTTCTAGCTGTTTGATGTATAAAGTTAGGTGTTTGAGACCTTTCATTTTTTTTTAAAGACTTTTTTTTTTTTTTTTTTTTTGAGAAAGAGCATGAGAGGGGAGAGGGTCAGAGGGAGAAGCAGGCTCCCTGCCGAGCCAGGAACCTGATGTGGCTCTCGATCCCAGGACTCCAGGATCATGACCTGAGCTGAAGGCAGTCACCCAACCAACTGAGCCACCCAGGCTCCCCGAGACCTTTCATTTTTTAATGTAGGTGTTTCTCACCATGAATTTCCTTTTTAGAACTGCTTTTGTCATATTCTATGAGTTTTGGTATATAGTGTTTCCATTTTTGTTTGTTACAAGATATTTCTTGATTCCCTTTCATTTTTGTGATCCATTGGTTGTTCAGGAGTGTATTGTTCAATTTCCATATTTTTATGAGTTTTCCAGTTTCCTCCTTTATTGATTTCTAGTGTCATAATTTTGTGCTTAGAAAAGATCCTTGTTATGATTTCAGTTTTTGCTAAATTTCTTTTTTTTTTTTTAAAGATTTTATTTATTTATTTGAGACAGAGACAGAGAGCACATGAGAGGGGGGAGGGTCAGAGGGAGAAGCAGGCTCCCTGCCGAGCAGGGAGCCCGATGCGGGACTCAATCCCGGGACTCCAGGATCATGACCTGAGCCGAAGGCAGTCGCTTAACCAACTGAGCCACCCAGGCGCCCCAGTTTTTGCTAAATTTCTTAAGACTTGTTTTGAAGGCTAACTTTTGATGTATCCTGTTCCATGTGTGTTTGGGAAGAATGTATATTCTGCTGCTGTTGGATGGGATGTTCTGTATATGTCTGTTAGATCCATTTGGTCTGTAGTTCACATTCAGTGTTTCCTTACTGATTTTCTGTCTGAATGATGTATACATTGTTGGAAGTAGGGTATTGAAGTCCCCTGCTATTATTGTATTATCTGTTTCTCCTTTCACATCTGCTGTATCTATTCAGTATATTTAGGTGCTACAGTAGTGGGTGCATATATATTTATAATTTTCCTATCTTCTTGATGATTTGGACTTTTTATTCTTACACAATAACTTTCTTGTGTCTTGTTACTATTCTTCACTTAACATTTATTTTGTTTAAGTATAGCTACCCTTGTTCTCTTTGTTTCCACTTGCATGGAATAATATCTTGTCAGATCCCTTCATTTTGAGTCTTTGTGTCTCCTTAAAGCTGAAGTGAGCCTTTTATAGGCAGCATCTAGTTAGGTCTTGTTTTTTTAATCCATCCAGCCACTCTAGGTCTTTTTGTTAAGAGAATTGAATCCATTTGTATTTAAAGTAATTATTAATAGGTAAGGATTTATAATGTCATCCTATTAATTGTTTTCTGGTGTTTTATAGTTCCTTGGTTTCTTTCTTCCTCTCTTACTGGCTTTATTTGTAAATTGATGATTTTTTGTAGTGTTATGCTTTGATTCCCTTCTCTTTATCTGTTGTGTACCTCCTGTAGTTGTTTGCTTTATGGTTACCATGAGGCTCACATAAAATCCTTAGTTATAACAGTCTGTTTTATGTTGATACCAATTGTTTATTTTCCTGGTTTATTTTATAATTGCTTTAAGTATTTTTCTTCATATGTTTTAGAAGCACATAAGACAAGGGTATAATATTTCCTGTAACTGTAAAATATAATTTAGAAAACAAGAGGAGATGCGGATTTACCCATACTTTATATACAGTGCTCTTTCTTTCTTCCTGATATTGCTGAGCTCTTTGTCCTGTTGTTTGTTTTCTCTTTAGATAATTTCCTTTAGCCATTTTTCTTTAAGATAGCTCTGCTATCAGCAAATTCTCTTAGCTTTTATTCATCTGAGAATGTCTTAATTTTCTCTTTATTGCTAAAGAATATTTTTGCAGAGCATAGGATCCTAGGTTGATAGTTCTTTCGTTTTAACATCTGAAAAATATTTTCAGGAAATATTAAGGAAAACCATTTCCTTAGGACTCCCTCATTTTTGAGGAGAAATTCACTGTTATTCTGAGTATTTATCTAAGGTGGGATTTTTCTCTGGCTGCTTGCAAGGTTTTTCTCCTTTTATAGTTTTCTGATGTTTAATGGTGTGTTTTGGCATGAATTTCTTTGGGTTTATTCGGTTTGGGATTCGTTCACTTGGAATCTGTAGGTTTATGTGTCTTGCTAAATTTGGGATGTTTTTAGACCTTACTACTTTGAGTACTTTTACAGACCTACCTACTTTCTCTTCTCTTTCTGGGACTCTGATAACATGGATGTTAGATCTTTTGTTATCAGCCCACAAATATTTGGGTCTCTGTTCATTTTTGTTTTCATTCTGTTTTTTCTCTGCTGTTCAGATTGGTCAATATCTACTGTCTTATCTTCCATTTCACTGATTCTTTCCACCGATCCCAGTTGAGTCCATCCACCCATATTTTCATTTTATTTATTTATTTCTAAAATTTCCATTTTGTTTTTTGTAAACTTCTGCTTTTTTGCCGAGACTTCCTATATCTTCGCTTGGGTCTTCTGTTTGTTGATTTATTTCAGATATATTCATAATTGCTCAGTGAAGCATTTTTATCATAACTGTTTTAATGTCTTGTCAGATATATTTTTAAAAGATTTTATTTATTTTAGAGAGAGAGTGAGAGAGCATGCGAGCAGGGGGAGCGGCAAAGGACAAGGGAGAGAAAATCTTAAGCAGGCTCCACACTCAATGCAGAGCCTGACACAGGGTTTGATCTCACAATCCTGAGATCATGACTGGAACCAAAATCAAGTGTCGGACGCTTAATTGACTATGCCACCCAGATGCCCCTTGTCAGATATTTCTAGCATCTCTACTATTTCAGTGTCAGCATCTATTGATTTTCTTTTCTCATTCAAATTGAGGTTTTCCTGTTTCCTGATAGGATTTTCAGTTAGTGACTCTGAATCTTATTTAAACCTTCCATTTTAGCTGGCTTTTCCTGCCACCACTTCAGCAAGGGTGGATTGCTGGGTTGAAGTAAAAGTTCAGTTTCCCCACTAGGCCTCCCTTGATACCCAAAGAAGGGCTCCTCCTCCTTCCTGGAAGGGGTTGGGTGTTCCAGGCCCCATCTGGTTTCTACTGACACTGTGGTGGGCCTGGCCTTAATACCGCTGGGCAGTGGTGGACGTTCTTACTTCTTCTGACCCCATCCCAATGTGGGGATAGTGGAGAACCTCACTACTATTGGGGGAGGGGGTGGAAGTGCTAGTTGGCCACGTGGTCTCCACTGATACTTTGTGTGGGACAGGCTTGTTACCAACCAGTGGGGTTGAATATTCTGGCCTTTTGCTAGTCCTCTCCTTACGGTGTGTTTGGGCACCTCATCATAGCCTTATGTGATTGGAACTCTAGCTCCTCACGTGTCCTTTGCTGATGGACGTGGTCATGGGCAAGTTGTTTGTGTTGTTTAACGTGAGTAGAATGGTTATTTTCTGAAAGTGTTCTGTCTTGTTAGTTTGCTCCTTTCCTGGTCCGTTGGGTAAAAAGTGTAGACTTTTGTTGGGGCTTCTTGGCATTTCTACATTGCCAGTTTCAACCCAGGGAACTTCCCACTGTGTTGGTCCAGCATTCCTGACACCACCATGTCATGTTCCCTTGTCCCTGTCGGTCATCCTTTTCTCTCCAAATTTCAGTTTTCTTATGTTTGTTTTATGTATGATGTCCAAGAGTTTTCGTTGCAGTTAATGGGAAGCGGGAAGTACATCTATTCCATCTTTCTGGAAGCAGAGGTCCCCTGAGTAAGCTCTTCATGTGTAAACCCCATGACATCACAGCTTCAGCATACATGCTTAGATGTTTTCTATGGATCCCCACTGGTTCCAGGATGAGAGTAAAATTTCTCAGTTGTTTCCAAGGGCCTTCATTATTGCGCATGTATTTGCCTCTCCAGCTTCTCATCTTGTTACTATGCCTCAGCAGCTGATTCCCACCATAGGACTACTCTTAGTCCTACTTGATCACCTTCAGAGTTTTCACATTGTTTGTGTTGTTTTATCTCTTTTCTTTCTCCACCCCCTTGTTCTTCCTTCCTCCCTCCTTCCTTTCCTTCCTTCCTCATTAATTCATTTTTACTTGTTTGCTGGAGACATTCTTCACCTGGCAGTCTTACACTCCTCTATAATACGTTCTACCACTGACATAGTTTTCATTTGAATGTTGCTTTACTTCCCTCACTACTAGACTGTCAGTGTCTTGAAAGTAGGAACTTTGACCATTTTACTCATTGATATGTACATGTGCGTGGAAGAGTGCTTGACACATAAAAATCCCCTAGTCAGTATTTGTTGATGAGTGAATGACGAAGTGGAACTTTGCTCTTGGAAACCTTTGACCACTTCCTGAAGTGTCTTCCTACGTTGTGTCTTTACAGGCAGTTCCCAACACACTCATGCCTTACGTACAAATCAGTGGTGCCCGGACGGAGTTACCGTTCAACTCCTGTTGATTGAGATTTCCTTCTTTACTCCTTCCTTCTCCCTAAACTTGTGCTTATATGACTGCTCTTCATTCCTGATGTTTCAGCCTTTCCCAGGGGTGGGACAGAACCATTGAAAATGACGTTGAGAGAAAGGGTAAATCCTCTTTTTAGAATTTTTCCTTCCCTGCCTCTTTTTTCTTGGCCAAGTGCTGGTCTCTGTGCCCTCAATTGCATTCCATCTCTTCAATATCATTCATTCATTTTTAAACCCTTATTATTGTGGTAAAATATATAGAATATAGAAATTAGCATTTTAACCATTTTTTAAATGTACAGATCAGTGGCATTAAACACATTCACATGCTGTGTGACCATCACCCTCCATCTCCATGGCTTGTCATCTTCCCAAACAGAAACTCTCCACCCATCAAACGCCAGCTCCCCATTCCTCCCACCTCTACCCCCTGGCAACCCCCGTTCTCCTTTCTGTTTCTCTGAATTTGACTAGGAACCTCATATACATGCAGTTGTACAACATCTGTCCTTTTGTAACTGACTTATGTCAGTTAGCACATAGTATCTTCATAGTGTCCATGTCGTAGCAGGTGTCAGAATGTCCTTCCCAATACAGCGTCCTATTGTGTATATGTAAACACTCCATGTTGTTTATTCATTCATTCGCCAACCAGCACTGGGTTTGGTTCCCCCTTTTGTTTATTGTAAATAATGCTGCTTTGCACATGAGGTTACATATCTTTGTTCAAGTCCCTGCTTTCTATTCCTTTGGGCATATAGCAAGAAGTGGGATTCCTGGGTTTATATGGAAATTCTGTGTTTAACGTTTTAGGAATTGCCACACTGTTTTCCACAGCAGCTGTACCATTTACATTCCCACCAGCAACATTCATTCATTCTTAATTCAATCCATAAACATCTTTATGGAATTGCTACTCTGTACCAAAAATTATAGTAGGTTCCAGAGGCATAGTGGTCAGGCTGAGGGTAATTATCATCTGTGTCTCATTCATAATTACACCCACACTGCCTTAAACATTTGACATAAGAGCTAGAGATAAAGCATAGGCTCCCTAGGGACCTGCCTGATGAGTGGCCCCAACTATACTCATGGCCGTAAAGGAAAAAAAAGTATCTAAATCACCTTCTAAATCATGTTCCTCTAGCTACTTCTTAAGCAAGATCTTTGTGTGAACAAATATGCATCATCGGTGTCTTTCTATCTTTTCTTCCAATGGCAGTGTTTTATAATATATTTAAACTCCTGGAACACTTAATAAGTTTGTGACTACTTACAATTACTTTTTAAAATCTGCTTTCCTCATCATGCTCTAAACTCCCAGGAGGGTAAGACAGTTTCCTTGTGTCCTCTAACAGACACTCAATAAATACTTGTTGACCATCTGCAGATAAAAATAAAAATTCATCCTCTCATTTAATATTTTTCCATGAGAAAATAAAGGAATGGTTTCTTACCTCCTAAATAAAATAATTATTGTAACCTGTAATGTGCTTCATAACTCCCTTTCCTTTGTTGCCTTGAGACGGGTGGGTTGTGCCTCCATGTTCTATCTCTTCAGCACTAAACTAACTCTCTTTCCCTCTCTCTCTTTCACTGTCCATCTGTCTGTCTCCCCCACACACTATATCATGTAAGTAAAGTATAAAAGAGTGAATGGAAGGAGGGGGGTGAAACTAGGGGAACCTGTTTTCCCCCGTCATGATTCGAAGTCAGATCTCTTCACATCTCAGAAGAGTTCTGTATTATTTTAGGAGTAAGAATGTAGGGAGAAGCTGTGGATTGGGGTGAGATGCTTTGATGGTTCTACCCCGCTGAGTGCTGCCCTTGCCCCATGTGGTTTGCCCGCGCTCCACTCTGAGTGATTCCCAGAGCTCCCATATCACCTGCCACACATTTGATTTTCTGCTTCATTTATGAAGAGTGTTACACGTGTCTTCTTGACTTGGTCATCTCCTTCAGACAGAGACTCTGTTTTATGTTTCTCTTATATGCGACACAGTGCAAAGAAAACTTATTTACTGTGTGTTAATCCCTTATTAAATCCTCATTACTAACAGATTGAATTTGACAATTGTACTAGCAACAGTGAGCTAAGAACCATTTAGTTGGGATGAGCTAACCCACTTTGCTAGTACTGCTTCTTCTGTTTATTCACTAAAACTGGTGTTTAATTACTCCATCTAAATGGTATGGCTCAGGCACCTGGGTGGCTCAGTTGGTTAAATGGTATGGCTAATCATGGTTCATGAGATCTTTTTTGATAGTCTCTAAGGATTTCTCTTTTTTAAGATTTTATTTATTTATTTGACAGAGAGAGAGCACAAGCAGGGGGAGCAGGAGAGGGAGAAGCAGGATCCCTGCTGAGCAGGGAGCCGGATGCGGGCTCGATCCCAGGACCCTGGGATCATGACCTGAGCCAAAGGCAGATGCTTAACCAACTGAGCCAACCAGGCGCCCTGTCTTTGAGGATTTCTTTCAAAGTTTTGATCCAATTTACTGTTTGCTGTAGTAAAAGTAAACACTCCTACACCTTAGCCATTTTAGAGTGGTTGGCCAAAATTCAGTGCATTTTGGATTTTTCTTGATTTGGGGTTTTTATCTTGGGGGAATGCAAAATTCTGTGTATATCAAATGCAAGTGTAATACTTCTCTTCATATGGGAAGATTTTATAAATAATCGATTTTGTCTTCTTCAGTTGGTCTATGTGAAACATGAAAATGTGACATAAAATTCATATATATACCTAACAACTTCATTGCAAAGCAGCCAAAGTGAAATGGCTGGGATAAAACTGGTATTTAAAACTGAAAGAAGACAATAAACCATCCATGATGGCTGTGAAACCCATCCCACGGAGTCATTTTGCCGTAAACTTTATGTGATGCAGACATTTTATGAAACACTGATTTCATTTTTGTTTCTAACAAAAAGCAGTTGAGATAAGTGAATGACTCAGTAATTGCAAAAAACTTTAATATACTAGGGAAGAGCTCTTCAGAGTGCAGGAAAGGAGGTGGACATTCTCAGAAGGGATTATGAAACGGGCCATATGACTACTTCAGACGGACATGCCTTAACCATAAAATGGGATTGAAGTTAGCTGTGTCACATACTCAATTTTGACTCCAAATTATTAGTAATAACAAATTGTTGAAATCTTAAAAATGTTAAAAACTTAAAAAGAAAAATATCACTTAACAAGGTTTCAAAGAAATTAGTATAAACAGAAAAGTTCCTACATGCAATGCTGAAATTTGAGAAAATGATAAAATATAATTTTCTGAATATGACTACATGTCCTGTGATCTTTAAGATTACACATCCTATAATCTTTTAGTGAAACATTCTTCAAGTGAAATATTTATTAAGACTATTAAAATTATACTATTAGACAAAATAAAAACTAGTTAAATGCAACTTTGCAGATATTTTTGAAAATTGTTAAAAAACTATGGTATCCATAAATGTATCAGACTTTCAAAATACCTAAGATAAATAAGCTCTTAATAAATCTATGAGTTAGGGCACTGAATATCAGTAAATTATTTTATTTAGGGAATCTAGCACCAGTTAGTATATGATAGACTAATGTGCCTTTTTGACCACAGGACTTACTATACACATGAAATGCTCTTTTTAATAGGACTACTGTATTATAAACACTACTTCATTTATTGAAACCATTCAACTCAGTGTGCAATACTTTATGCACCTGTTCCCACACTTGAATTTGCAAGACCTGGGGATCTTGTTCAAATATAGATCTGATTCATTAAGTATGGGGGGGGTGGGGCCCGGGATTCTGCATTTCTGATGGGCTCCCAGAGGATGCTAATGCTACTTATCTGGAGATGACATTCAGAGTAACAGGTTATAAAGAATAGAAAATATCTAGGACAGAAATTCACAATGAATGTGTTTAGATTTCTCTGTTTTTATGGGCTTCAGTTCTTTAATTTGCTAATTTACTTTTGATGCCAGGAATATTTTATACCAATTTATTAAATTTTATTTAAGTGGGTATTAAAATTAGTAATTTTATTTTGTTTCCTAATAACTCTTCTGAAGTGATAAATGTTAAGTATTGTTTGATAACATTACTTTCCCAGTTGGAGAGGCTGATGCAGGAGTGAGCTGTCTTCTTTGCTCTGATACCCATTTAGCAATGTGACGTCAGGCTAGATATTCAGCTCCCTAGGCCTCAGTCTCCTCTTTTAGATCAGAGGTTTTCAAATATTTGCTTTCAGAAATCAGAGTTTGATTTAATGCAATCCCTATCAAAATACCATCAACTCTTTTTCAAAGAAATGGAACAAATAATCCTAAAATTTGTATGGAACCAAAAAAGACCCCGAATAGCCAGAGGAATGTTAGAAAAGAAAAGCAAAGCTGGTGGTATCACAATTCCGGACTTCAAGCTCTATTACAAAGCTGTCATCATCAAGACAGTATGGTACTGGCACAAAAACAGACACATAGATCAATGGAACAGAATAGAGAGCCCAGAAATGGACCCTCAACTCTATGGTCAACTAATCTTCGACAAAGCAGGAAAGAATGTCCAATGGAAAAAAGTCTCTTCAACAAATGGTGTTGGGAAAATTAGACAGCCACATGCAGAAGAATGAAACTGGACCATATCCTTACACCACATGCAAAAATAAACTCAAAATGGATGAAAGACCTCAATGTGAGACAGGAATCCATCAAAATCCTAAAGGAGAACGCAGGCAGCAACCTCTTCGACCTCAGCCACAGCAACTTCTTCCTAGAAACATCGCCAAAGCCGAGGGAAGCAAGGACAAAAATGAATGATTGGGACTTCATCAAGTTGAAAAGCTTTTGCACAGCAAAAGAAACAGTCAACAAAACCAAAAGACAACTGACAGAATGGGAGAAAATATTTGCAAATGACATATCAGATAAAGGGCTAGTATCCAAAATCTTTAAAGAACTTATCAAACTCAACACCCAAAGAACAAAGAATCCAATCAAGAAATGGGCAGAAGACATGAACAAACATTTCTGCAAAGAAGACATCCAAATGGCCAAAAGACACATGAAAAAGTGCTCAACATCGCTCGGCATCAGGGAAATCCAAATCAAAACCTCAATGAGATACCACCTCACACCAGCGAAAATGGCTAAATTTAACAAGTCAGGAAACGACAGATGTTGGCGAGGATGCAGAGAAAGGGGAACCCTCCTACACTGTTGGTGGGAATGCAAGCTGGTGTAGCCACTCTGGAAAACAGTATGGAGGTTCCTCAAAAAGTTGAAAATAGAGGTACCATATGACCCAGCAATTGCACTACTGGGTATTTACCCCAAAGATACAAATGTAGTGATCCGAAGGGCACATGCACCCCAGTGTTTATAGCAGCAATATCCACAATAGCCAAACTATGAAAAGAGCCTAGAAGTCCGTCAATAGATGAATGGATAAAGAAGATGTGGTATATATATACAATGGAATATTATGCAGCTATCAAAAAAGTGAAACTTGGATGGAACTAGAGGGTATTATGCTGAGCGAAATTAAGTCAATCAGAGAAAGACAATTATCATATGATCTCACTGATACGATGAATTTGAGAAATAAGACAGAGGATCATAGGGGAAGGGAAGGAAAAATGAAACAAGATGAAACCAGAGAGGGAGACAAACCACAAGAGACTCTTAATCTCAGGAGACAAATGGAGGGTTGCTGGGGTGGAGGGGTGTGGGAGGGATGGAGTGGCTGGGTGATGGACATTAAGGAGGGTATGTGCTATGGTGAGTGCTGTGAATTGTGTAAGACTGATGAATCACAGACCTATACCCATGAAACAAATAATACATTATATGTTAATTAAAAAAAAAAAATCAGTTTGTTCTTCAAATGACCACTAGTGAAACTGGGCTGGGAATCTGCACCCACTAGAAGCACAGCCATCTTATAATAATTTGACTAACATCAGCACATGAATGCTAATAACCATCTATAGAGAAACACTGTTCTGTCAGTTTGGTTGGTTTTATCGTTTTTATTAGTTTTAAGCTTTTAATTGGTTCTGATGGTCTTCTTTTTCTAATGGAAATGTGAGGCATTTTTGTATACAAGTTTTGCACATCTCCACACTGGCATTAGCTATGCAGGTCTCTACAGTGAACTGGCTAAGCATTTAATTGTTATGAGTCATGAGTCATAGTCATAGTGGTATGGGGTGTCCATAAGCCTAAAACCAAATACAAAATATTTTTTTTTTAAATTTGGTTGTGTAAAACTTTGGTTTCAAACATTTGTTTTTATACAAATAATAAAATAACTACTGTTTTCTCTTTTTAGAATCAAGTCACTTAGAGCAACAACTTGAGGAAGCCAACTCTGTGAGGAGAGAGCTAGATGATACTTTTCGACAAGTCAAGGCTTATGAAAAACAAATCAAAACACTACAACAAGAAAGGGAAGAATTAAACAAGGTAAAAATATATGGATAGATTGTTAAAGCTGCTTTTGGATTTTTAACCTTGTTTAATTTGTATACCAAAAGCTTTCCTAGTGGGTTACATAACCTAATGTATATTTTGTCTGTAAAATGTTGGTTTAAAAATTTAAGAATTATTTTGGTGTATGTCATTTGATTAATAGCTAGTAATGAAGAAATTTTTATATTCTCAAGATTTTAAAGTTCAGAATCATTCTTTTGAAAAGTTAATAATCAAAGGACTTGATTAAAAGTAAATGTTATTGAAAAATATAAAAAAGAATAAGCAAATAGCCATATTTAGTATCTATGGAAAAATTAAAAATGTAGGCATATTTTCATTGTGATTTGCTGATATGAACATTCTTAAAAGATTATAATAAAAAAATTTCTTTAGTGTTTTAATTATTTTTAAAATGTCAGTTTATCTTTCAAAGCATGGATGAACAAGCTAAAGTTATTTTCATAAGAACTTTAACACTCAAACAGTATTTGTGAATATCAACAAAATTTATTAATAGCAAAGACTCTCTAACACATCCAGTAGGGCAAATAATATTCAAGCACCAGAGAAGAATACTTTACCTAAACCATTCAGTGTATGTACTTTGCCTTTCATAAACAAGTAAAAAAGAAGTTGGAATTAATACTAGCCAACACAATAAAGAAATGAGTGATTTATGGCATAGTATAAATTGTATTCAATGATATAGTATATAATTGAATTTCTTTTTGGGGAAGATTTTGAAGTCTTGCTGCCAGTAAAGAAATGGAGGCAATTAAAAATAAAACAACCTTTTGCTGAGGAAGCTAATCAGAAAGACTAAGAGAAAAACTATATAAGGGTTAAATTGAATTAGATTAGTATATTTTTACTTTTTTCTTAGTGCAATTACAAGCAATGTGGTGTACAGACCCATTTAAATTCGTGGCCAATCTAATAATTCAAATTTATAACATGTTCTATTTGTTTTAATAATATTATAGTAATATTATTGGTAATTATTATGTATTTAAATGTAGGATTATTCAGCCAAACTTAGTAAACATAAAAAGGATGAGAATCTGATATCTAGATATAAAGTAACATATATCTTGGCTATTTTAATAAGTTTTAATATTAAAAATCCTTTTAGTATATTTTGAGAAGAAGGTAGTGCTATAAGGAAACATATTGATAAAGAATTTTGAGTGATTTGCTTAATATCCTACAGGCAGCAGTTACTCCTTTTAAGATATTTTTCATTTGATACATTTAAAAGAATAAATATAACATTATATGAGTTTTGATGCAAATAATATAACGCACACCTCTGAACCTACCATCTAACTTAAGAAATAGAACATCACCAATTTTGTGGCATAGCCCTGGCCGGTCTTTTTTTTTTTTTTTTTTAATCCCTTTCTCCCTACTTCCCTGAGAGTGGTGATCACTGTTCTAAATTTTATGTCAATCATTTCCTATTGAGAAAAATTTTTATTACATATTAGTATATCTCTAAACAATATATCATATATAATAAAATAAATGTATGTGGTGACAGATGGTAGTTACATTTCTCATGGTGAGCACTGAGTAATGGATAGAATTGTCGAATCACTGTGTTTACACCTGAAACTACTGTAACATTGTATGTTAATTATACTTCAATAAAAATAAATATAAATGCCAGTGCCAAATACTGAAGATGAGATTATAATCTGATATATTATTTTTGGAAAGCTAATTTGCAAAGAGTATCCAAAGCCTTAAAATACTGAAATACTTGATATAGTAAACTCCATTTGTCAAAATTTAAGAAGATAACCAGACGTTCAAAGATTTGGTCACTGAGAAATTTCTCACCACGTTTATAAAAGAAAAATATTAGGAAGAACTGAAATGCCCGACCAATTCATATGATGGAATAGTGTGGCTTGGTGGCTAAAGAATTTTTAATGCCATAGGAAATTAAAAAATATATATATATATATAATTTAGTGTTGATTTTTTCTGAGCTTTATAAAATGGTATATGCAATTTTTTGCAATTTGTTTTTTTCACTCATTATATTTCTAATATTCATCCATATAGCTATAAAGCATTCATTTAGTTGCTGTATAGTATACTATTATGTGAACACTCCAGAATTTACTTACTCCATTTTTTGTGTATAGACATTAAGGCTGCTTATACTTGGCAACTACTGTAAATGAACATTCTTGAATGTATATGCTGATATGCACACACTTGCATATACAAACACTAGTAGAATAATTGCATCATAAGTAATGAAGATATTCTTTTTTTATGATAATGCCAAATCATTTTCCACTGATTATACCTATTTATACTTTCACTCCCACCACCTAGTGTTTATTCAACAATACTTCGTATTACTAGATATATTATTTTGGCCAACCTAGTTGAAATTGATATTTTAGGTCTAGAATGATGTTTTGTTATAAGGTCTTAACTTCTCTAATTACTAATGAGGTTGAGTATCTTACATATGCCCATTTATCATTTATATTTCTTCTTTTGTGAAATGCCTCTCAGTATCCTTTGTATATTTTTCTGTTGGGATGTTTGTCTTTTTCTTATTGGTTGGTTAAGAATTCTTGAAAATTTCTATATTAATCTTTTGTCAGTTGTGTGTTACAGATATCTCCCAGTTGGTGGCTTGTCTTTTCGCTTTCTTTATGGAAGTTCTTAGTTTTAATGTAGTCAAGTCTTTCAATTTTTCTTTTTAAAGTTTTGCTGGCTTGTGTAAGAAATCTGAGGTTAAAAATTCTCAGTTTTTTTTAAAGTGTTCTGTTTTTATTTTGAAGTTTTAAAGTTCTTTCATCTTTAAATTTTTAATATACCAGAAATTTATTTTTTCATATCATGTGAGATAAGGATCCAATTTTAGTTTTTCCTGTGTATCTAACCAGTTGTTCATTTACTAAATAGCCCCTCTTTTCCACAGTGATGTGCAAGTTAACCTCTGTCATATATTACATTTCCATTTTTGAACGAGTCTACATCTCATTCCTTAAAAACTGATGGGATTTTGATTAAAATTGCATTAAATCTGTAGAGTAATTTGAGGAGAATTGACATCATTACAGTATTGAATCTTTAAGTTCTTACTATCTTACTAAGTTCTTACTTAAGTTCTTACTATCTGTGTTTATTAATATTATTCCAAATGCACACACAGATTTCAAGAGCAGAACGTAGTATTGTGATGTATGTAGAGCACAAATAACCACATCCCTCCTCTGTGTGCTAATTCTTACCTCTGGTAGCAATGCAATGAGAGCTAGATAGACAAAACCCTACATATATGGAGTCTATGTTGTGAATGTGAGGAACCCCGAAAAAGTGAGTCAGGGTGTTTATATAAAGGAGAGTGGTGGATGCTTCCTACTTCCCGCCTCATCTCCACCTACCCTTTTGAGAGTCTCCTTGGAAATGTAAAGAGAAGGATTTAGGACTCTTTGAAATATAAATAAATCACTTCAGTGGAAAGATAAGCCCAGAGTCTCAGGCTCTATAAAGAGGATCACTCCCTGATCCAGGCTCCTCTCTCTCTCCCCATCTCTGTTGAAGTATAAACACATACATCCAGGAGTTAAATCTCTTTGGAGTTTCTCACGCTAAATTAGTCAGAAATTACAAGGCTTGCTTTTAGCCCAGGCCCCAAGTTTCAGTAAAATTTGTTTACAAAGGCCTATCTGTAGAAAAATATAAAAATATTTTATCTAGAGCCCCATAGTCTTTCTATCCACAAACATGGTGTATCTCTCCATATCTTTAACATCTTTTAAAATGTTTTTTCATGAAATTTTATGCATGTCTTATTTGCCTTTCTTTAAATTTATTCTATTTTTTGATATTTTAAATGGTATCTTTAAAATTATATTTTCTTACTGATTTCGTTCCAGCATCATTGCTAAATTCTTATTAATTGTACTAATATATTTGAGATTCTTTATGGTTCTCTGCAAATAATGACAGTTTGGTTTCTTCTTTTGGTTTTTATGACCTTTCTTTCTTTCCTTGTCTTACTGTATTAGCTAGAACCCACAGTACAATGTTGAATAGAACTCGTGATAGCAGGCTTCCCTGTCTTATTCCTGATTTCAGAGAAAATGCCTTTACTGTTTCACCACTAATAATATTTTCTGTAAGTTTTTGGTAATACTTTTTATCAGGTTAAGAAAGTTATCTTCTATTCCTATTTTGTGGTCATTTTTATCAAGAATGGGTATTGGACTTATTAAATGTGCTTTTCTGTACACTATTGCAACCAATTTCTAGGAATTTGTTAATATCTATTGATGTAATTAAATGATTGTTCTTTAATAACTTGGTTTGGTAAATTACATTGACAGACTTTTCTAATGTTAAACCATTTTTGCATTTCTGGGTTAAACCTAAATTGCATATGTATTATCTCCTAAATAATAATATGCCAGTATATGTAACATTTATGTAATAGCACTGTAATTGGAGTGCTTTGCATATATCAGATCATTTAATCTTTATAAGAGCCTTGTGATTTAGGTATTATTATTATTATGATTATTATTATTCTCATTTTATAAATGGTGAGACCAAGCACAGAGAGGTCAAATACACTTGCTAAGTTCATAGAGCTAGAAAGTGGTGGAGCTGGAATTTTAACACAAGGAGTCTATCCAGAGTTCATGCTTATCTATGTCACTGGAGTTTATTTGCTAATGTCTTTTTTTGTTGTTGGATTTTTTGTTTTCATCAATATGATTGGCTTGTAATTTTTTTCTACTCTGGTGTTTTTGTGATATCAAGGTTATACTGGTCTCATAGAATGAGTTGGGTAGCATTGCCTCTTTTTTCTCTTTGTAAAAGTTTGTATAAGAGGAATGTTTATTCCTTGAAACCCTGGAGGAATCACTTGTGAAACCACCTGAGTTTGGAATTCTCTGTCACTGAGGGGATAGGGAAAGTTTGTTGACTATTGATTTAGGTACTTTAATTATTATAGGGCTATTTAGGCATTCTATTTCTTTGTGAAACAGTTTTGATAAATTGTATTTTTGTAGGAATTCGTTCATTTCAGAAGCTAACAAATTTATTGGCATAAAATTTTTCATTATATTTTCATTAGCTTTTTTGATTTCTTCCAGATTTGTAGTTATAACCTTTTTCCTTTCTTAATATTATTTCTTTTTGCATTTATTATTCTCTCCTTGTTTGATCTCACCAGATGTTTGCCTGTTTTATTTTCTCAAAGAACCATCTTTTGCCTTTGTTGATGTTCATTATCCCAACATTTCTGTTTTTTAGTTTATGTCCTGATTTTTATTATCTTCTCATATTGGCAAAAGCATTAATGTGTTCTGTCTCTTTTTATGTGGAATTTCATTGAATTTAAACCGTTTTTTAAGTTTCAATGTAAGTATTTCAAGCTATAAATCTCCCCTTAAGTAAACCTTTTACTGCATCCTCAAGTTTTAATATATCTACTAAACATTTTTGTTGTTTTTTGTTATTTTCACTTTGTTTTTAGTTCTAAATATTTTAACATTCTTTATGACTTTTCTCCTTGACCAGTGAGTTATTATGGAATTTAGCCTTTTTACCTTTGATTTCTATTTTAATGGTGATGATTTTAAAGAACTTGATCTTTAATATCTGTTCTTTGAAATCTGCTGAGACTTGTTTCATGGCCTAGACAGACTGTTAACATTTTTTATTTTTTACTTACTTTTATTATTATTTTTTTAAGATTTCATTTTTAAGTAATCTCTATACCCAGCGTGGGACTTGAACTTACAACCCTGAGATCAGGAGTCACACACTCTACCAACTGAACCAGCCAGGCACCAACAATTTTTAAATGTTCACTATGTGCTTGAGAAGAATAGGGTGCAATATTGGGTGCAAGCTTCTACATATGAAGCTTGATTATCTTCTCTATATTCACTATTTTTTAACTGCTTGGTTTATCTATTAATGATTGTCAAATCGAAACTTCTCATTATGGTCGTGTGTTTACCAATTTTTCTATGATGTTCTTGGCAATTTCTTCATAATTTATTTTGAGTCTGTCTTGTGGAATGCATAAAAGTTTAGAATAGCATTTCTTTCTAGTGTTGAATTTTATCATTGTGTAGGACATTCTCTATCCTTAATAATAATGCTTTTTCTATTAACGTCTAGATATTATTTTTTTAATTTGGTATAACAAATTTGGCCCTTTTATATTTATTTTGACTACTAATGTGTATAGACATGTTTCTACCAAATTACTTTCTGCTTTACGTTTGTCATGATGCTTTTCCTGTGCCTATCTTTGTTTCCTTTCTTGCCTTTTTAAAATTGTGGTAAAATACATATAATATAAAATCTTTCCTAACCATTTTTAAAATGTACAGTTCAATAGTGTAAAGTACATTCACATTGTTGTGCAGTGAATCTCCAGCATTTTTTCATCTTGCAAAATTTTTTCTTGAATTTTAATTGAAGTGGGGTTTTTTTGTTTTTCTTCCCACTTTACTCACTACTTGTTTTAACAGTTTCTAGTAGCTGCTCTTGAATTTTATCATGCATATTTAACAAAGTCTAAATTTAGTATCTGAAACCATACCTCTCAAACCTTTAACTCTGTTATGTCTTCCCAACATTGGTGGTGTTTTTTACTAATGTTTTACTTATATCCTTTTTGTTTACTGTCCAGATGAGACATTTTTATAATGTAGTCTCATTCACTTGTTTGTTTACATTCACATTTATGTTTACCGGTTTCCTAGTCCTCCATTTCTCTGTCATTATACTTTGCTTTTAAAATTATTTTTCTTTTTCCTGAAGTAAATCTTCAGAGGTTCCTATTTAGTGGAGATCTGATTGTGATAAGCTCTGTCAGTTTTTGTTTATATGAATCTAATTATTTAGCCTCCTACTTGAAAAGGAATTTTTCTGGGTGTACAATTTTAATTACTTTTTTATCTCATTAGAAACATTTCCCCCTGTTTCTATTGTTACTTCTTAGTCTATCCTTTTTTGTTTTTGTTTTTGAGGGTGGAAAATAGGTGATTTGTCTTTTTTCACTGATTTCTTTTAAGGACATTTATTTTTATTTGGTGCTGCACAATTTTATTTTTTAAAAGTTTCTGGATTTGAGCTTTAACATTTTTTTCTTGATTCATAAATGTGGAGCTTACTGCATTGATGAATTCAGGTCTTTAATTTTAACACTTATATTTTTACATTTCTAAATGTTCTACACAGTTGTTTTATAAATCTGCCTGGTCGTTTTTAATAGTCTTTTGTCATTTTCCCATTAAATTGATTTCTTTTTACTTCCTCACATGTTTCATACATACGAATTTTATGTTAATATTTTATAATTCTAATGTCCAAATACCATTGGAGTTTGTTTTTATTGTTTCTGTTCTTTCCTTATGGTTGTTTGTTCTTTGGGTGTTTGGGAATCTATGGTTGTGAGCTCATATTACTGTGCTCATAAAAATCCTACATTTCATTGAGGCTCTTTACTCAAAAATGATTTGCATTTCCTTTTGCCAGAAGGCAGACTTGAGTGCTTTAACTCCCTCTAAGTTTCTCACTTTGATCCGGGAGTTTATTTAGCTTTCTCTCCTTGCTTCTGGCCTAAGGCTTAGTCTCCACATAAGAGCATTCCTTGTTTTACTGTCACTTGTAATGATTCAGTATAATTTTTTAAAATCTCACAAATATCCATTCCATTTCACAAATCTTTATTTTTTATTGTTATGTTAATCACCATACATTACATCATTAGTTTTTTTTTTTAATATTACAAAATCTTTTAATTGGTATTAATATTACAACAGAGATGGACAATTCCATACTCCCCTGCTGCCTACTACAGATTGCATTTTATTATTTAAATGGTTTGAAGAGATAATTAAAATGTTTCTTTAATATGTTTCTTTAAATTTTTTATTGTTATGTTAATCCCCATACATTACATCATTAGTTTTTGATGTAGTGTTCCATGATTCATTGTTTGTGAATAACACCCAGTGCTCCATTCAATACATGCCCTCTGTAATACCCTTCACCAGGCTGACCCATCCCCCACCCCCTCCCCTCTAGAACCCTCAGTTTGTTTCTCAGAGTCCATAGTCTCTCATGGTTCGTCTCCCTCTCCAATTTCCCCCCCTTCATTTTTCCCTTCCTACTATCTTTTTTTTTTTAACATGTAATGTATTATTTGTTTCAGAGGTACAGGTCTGTGATTCAACAGTCTTACACAATTCACAGCGCTCACCATAGCACATACCCTTTATTTTGACCATCGTATCTGGTGTTCCTATACTCTTTATTTATTTGTAGAATCTAAGGTACTGGCAGATTAAATCAGCTGTTCATCACAGTTAGCATGTTAGCATCAGGAATCGAGAATAATAACAGAGCACCCTGCTATTCATATCTGTTCAGAAGTAGTTGATTTCTTTTAATTTTGTCCTCAGATGAATAATTTTGGCTCTTCTTGACTTCATGATAGCTACTTTGATAGCCAAAATTGGTCCCTAGGTTGCAGAATTGGTAACTTTATTCTTTTTACAAAACTGTAGGAACTAGTCCAGGCTAGTGAGCGATTAAAAAACCAGTCCAAAGAGCTGAAAGACGCACACTGTCAGAGGAAACTGGCCATGCAGGAATTCATGGAGATCAATGAGCGGCTAACAGAATTGCACACCCAAAAACAGAAACTTGCTCGCCATGTCCGAGATAAGGAAGAAGAGGTGGACCTGGTGATGCAAAAAGTTGAAAGCTTAAGGCAAGAACTGCGCAGAACAGAGAGAGCCAAAAAAGAGGTTAGTAGTCAGGCAGATTTTCTAGTGCCCATGGGGTAGTGATTAAAGCTGCTTTTCCAGATTAGTGGAATAATGTATATCTCCTTCTTTAATTGTTGAAAACCTTTTTTTTTTTTTTTAGTTTGGTTATTTTATTAAATACGAATTTCAACATTTGAGTTATCTTCTTGTTATAAGGTAAATTCCCATGGGGAAAAGCATTTTATTGGAAAAACAATTATAACCATGACATCTGCTCTTTTAATTTTATTTTAAAGCTGGAAGTTCATACAGAAGCTGTGGCTGCTGAAGCATCTAAAGACAGGAAACTGCGTGAACAGAGCGAGCATTATTCTAAGCAACTGGAAAATGAATTGGAGGGACTAAAGGTAGCGTCTGATTTCACATTTGTGAAGTTGAATTAATTTTCTTCTCTTTAGGCTTAACAGGAGTGTTAATTTATGTACTCTCTTTGACGTGGAGTAAAAACTAGCTATCCTTCAAACCTAGTATTCTTAATTCTCATTCCTACTAGTAGAAAGCTGATGTAGACTTCCTCAACATTCTGGAAGGAAAGGGAAGGTTGTGTTTAGTGTGGAGAAGAAATCTATTGGAAAAGAGCTCAAAATATTTAGGTGGACAAGATTGGGGGGCATGGTTAGATAACCAGACCCTCTATTTTATAAATGACATAGGAGAGGCTCAAGGATAGCTCTGCAGATACTTCTGTTAGGTGGGATGAGATGATAATGGGCATGGGCCAACACATCTGAGCAGAAGTGCTTAGCAAAGGAAATCCTGTGTCAGCTTTAGAGTTGGACTGCTTGGTTTTACCTCCTAGCCTCATCAGTTACTAGCCATGTAATGCTGGACAAAACATTTAACCTCCACTTTAATTTTCCTATCTGTAAAACCCTATCTTACTGGTTTTATGTAGGGAGTATATGCATATATATGTAAAGCGCTCAATAACTCTTAGCTTTGATAATAATGTATATGTCAAAGTGAGAGAATTGGGATTAAATTGACATCCTAATTCTACAACACTAAATTAAAATCTGAATATGATGCCTGCCTTTTCTTCACTCTGACCTTAGCAAAACCGTCTCCTCTGTGCTGTCCACCAGCCTTCACCTACACCTTCTACTTGCATAACCATGCACAGTCTAGTCTTACTCATCTGGCAAATATAAGAATCAAGTTGAATGTCATCTCAGGGAGTCTGTGCTACTATAGAATTCTGTTAATAACTTTAGCATAGCTTTTATTGTATTTATCCACAAAATGTCTCCCTGCCTAAACTGTGACCAAACCTATTGAAAACATGTACATATAGTATTAACCTGGCTCAGGGCCAGATTTTAATACTTGTTTAATAATTGTGTTAAATCAATGAATGAATGTAGAATTGGTCAGAACTTTTTCTCTGCCTATTGAATATTAGTGGTTGCAAATGAGTTTTCTCTACTATATATATAAACTCTAGATTTTATTTCTTATTTTAGGGATTGATTTATTTGTTTTTAATTTTTTGCTTTATCATGATTGCACAGTCTTGGTCACCTTTCCCAAGTAGAGGTGTTTCTCCTATGTACTTATGCTTCTGTAACAGGATTAGTGTATGGAACTCATTACATTACTGTCTCAAATAATTTTCAGTCAGGGACTGTTTTGTTTCCAGCACTGGTTTTGGTGATTTGGGTAACAAACAATTATAAAGTACAGACTAGAAGGAAGCTTAGAGATTATTTGCATTTGAGGAAATTGAGACCCAAAAGAGTTAAGGATTATGTAGTCATAAGTGATAAAGTATAGTTTAAATATAGATTATTATTAAATATGGATTTTCTAACTCAGTGCCATGTTCTAGCCACTAGTCTGCTTTTTTTTTTCTGTAATAAATACTGCTGCTCTGAAAGCTTTGAATCACATGTATTTACTGACTAATCAAATGTGCATAATCGCTTGTATCATTTATAAATTTGAGATAATAATAGAACTACCCAATGTTAATGCATTTAAAATGCTTTGCCCAGGGCCTGGCAGAAAGTAAAGGCTCAGCAAGTTGGCTGTGATTATTATCATACTATAATTTCTTGAGGATATTTTCTAAAACTGGAATATCTTGGTTTAATTTCTTATAAACCTATTTTGAATTGGTTTTGAAACCTATTTTGACCATTCTAAAAGGCTGTAGGAACGAATAACAGAAAATTCAGTATCCCATTTCCAATAATGCATAGAACATATAGACAGAAGATCAGTAAGGATAAAAAGGTCTTGAACAACACTATAACCAACTAGACCTTCCACTCAACACAGCAGAACACACATTCTTCTCAAGGGCACATGGTATATTCTCCAGGATAGGCCAGATGTTAGGCTACAAAACTAGTCTCAAAAATATAAGAAGATTGAAGTCATACAAAATATCTTCTCCAGCCACAATGGAATGAAGCCAAAAGTCAGTAACATAAGGAAAACTGGAATGTTAAAAAATATGTGGAAATAAAACAAGATACCCTTAATCAGTGGATCAAGGAAGAAATCAAGGGGAATTAGAAAAATACCTACAGAGGAATCAAATGAAAACACCACACTGGATGCAGTGCTCAGAGATTTATAGCTGTAAATAACTATATTTAAAAAAGAAGAAAGGTCTCAAATCAGTTACATAATTTTATATCTTATGGAACTAGAAAAATAAGAGCAAAGGAAACTCAAAGCTAGCAGAAGGAAGGAAGAAAGGAAGATTAGAGCAGAGTTAAATAAAATGAGAATAGAAAAATAATGAGAATGAAATGAAAAGTTGATTCTTTTGAAAGATAAACAAGATTGACAAACCGTTAGCTAAAAGCATACAAATTACTTAAAATGACTCAAGAAAAAAAATAGAAAATCTAATAGACATATAACAAAAAGTTGTAATCAGTAATAAGAAGACTTCTGACAAAGAAAAGTCCAGGGCCAGATGCTTCCACTAGTGAATTAAACCAAAGATTTAAAGAAGAATGAACACCAATCCCTCTTAGACTTCTCCAAAGATGACAAGAGTAGGAAGTACTTCTCAACTCATCCTTTAAGGTCAGCATTACCCTGATACCAAAGCCATATTAAGAACATTACAAGAAAAGAAAATTACAGACCAGTATTTGTAATGAATATAGATGTATAAATCCCCAGCAAAATGCTGGCAAACCAAGTCCAAAACCATATTTAAAAGATTATGCACCATGACAGTGGTTTATTTCAGGAATATAAGGGTGGTTCAATGTAAAAAAATAATATAATACATGACATTAATAGGACCTGGAAGGGGGGATGATTATCTTAATTGAAGCACATAAGTCATTCACAAAATCCAACATCCTTTCAAAATGAGAACTCCCAGAAAACTAGGAATAGAAGGAAACATGTTCAACATGATAAAAGATATTTATGAAAAGTCCACAGTTAACATCATACTCAATGTTGAACAAACAAAAACTTTCTTCCTAACATTAGGAATGAGACAAGGATGCCCATGTTTACCACTGCTATGTAATATTCTACTGGAGTATCTAGCCAGAAGAATTAGACAAGAAAAAGAAATAAAAGGCATCCAAACTGGAAAGGAAGAAGTAAAACTATCTCTGTTCACAGATCACATGACCCTTTATATAAAAATATTCAAAAGAATACTACCAGTTTCCAGTCCAGCATATAAGAAGCTTGGAAGCCACTATGTTTGAACAAGTAAAAAGCTGAATAAATAGAAAAACCAACAACTCTTCTTATACCTGTAGGAGAAGTGACATCACAGAATAAGCTGCTGCCCCTAAATTTGGAGAGACTAACAGGCAAATACAGAGACTCACAACTTAGCAGAAACCTTTGTAGGAATCAGTGCCAGTGTTTGGAAACCTGAACTACAACTGAGAAATCATTAGAGGCTCAGTGTAGACGGGTCTGAGATATAAAATCTCCAGGGAACCCAGTCAGTGGGGGTGCTTTTGTGAGTTTTGCCTCCTGGACCTCTACCAGGTTCTCACAATGAGTATCAGAGCAAAATGCCTTGTGCTAACAATAGGGGAAACCATTTGGAAATATGCCAGAGTATCCTGTTCCTCTTAACAAGGTCTGCCCTCAGGAGAAACTCTTCAACCAGAACTGAACTTGCTCAAGTTTTATCAGAGCCCAGTGGACTTGAGAGAAGGAAGACACCCAATCCCAACCTGCTGTAGTCATCCTGTCCAAACTAAGGGGGAGAGAATAGCTGACAAGGTTGTCTGACTTTTATAGTCCAGAGGCACCAGCTCAATAAAACAGTGATATCTAATCCTAGGACTATAGAACACTTTCCCTTCCCCCACAACTTACTGCCACATTACTAAAAGCCTATTTACAGCTGTTCCTTTTACCCAGCACATCATGTGCCGCCTATCAACAAAAAATTATAAGATATACTGAAAGACAGGGGCGCCTGGGTGGCTCAGTTGGTTAAGCGACTGCCTTCGGCTCAGGAGTCCCGGGATCGAGTCCCGCATCGGGCTCCCTGCTCAGCGGGGAGTCTGCTTCTCCCTCTGATTCTCCCCCTCTCATGCTCTCTCTCTCTATCTCATTCTTTCTCTCAAATAAATAAATAAAATCTTAAAAAAAAAAAAAAGATATACTGAAAGACAAAACACAGTTGGAAGGGACAAAGCAAGCATCAGAACCAGACTCAGATATGGCAGAGATGTTGAAATTATGAGATTGGGAGTTTAAAACTATGATTAATTGATGTGCTGAGGGCTTTAATGGGAAAGTAGAGAACATGGAAGAATTAAATGAACAATGTAAAGAGAGGTGGAAATTCTAAGAAAGAACCAAAAAGGAAAAGCTGAGAAAAGAATTTCTGAGCTTGAGGATATCTAAGTAGAAACTGACAAAAGTGAAAGGCAAAAAGGAAAAAGATTGAAAAAAAAAAAAAGAGAGAGAATATCCAAATACTGTGGAGCAACTATAAAAGTTATAACATAGGTCTAATGGGAATACCAGAATGAGAAGAAAGAAAGGGACAGAAGAAATATTTGAAACAATAATGACTGAGAATTTTCCCCAAATTAGTATCAGACACCAAACCACCGATCCAGGAAGGTCAGAGAATACCAAGTAGGATAAATGCGGAAAGAACTACACCTAGAGATACCATTTTCAAATTATAGAAAGTCAAAAATAAACAAAAATCCTGAAAGCCAAAGCAAAAAAATAGAGGATATAAGACAAGGATTGCACATGACTTCTTAGAAACTCATGCAAACAAGAAGAGAGTAGAGGTGAAATATTTAAAGTGTTGAGAGAAAAGGAGTAGAAGACAAAAATAGGAATAAAGAACAAGGGCAATAAATAGAAGACAGTAGCAAATATGGTAGATATTAATCCAAAAATATCAGTAGTCACTTAGAATATCAGTGGTCTAAGTACATCAGTTATAAAATAGAGATTGTGTCAGATTGGATCAAAAAATATCCAACTGTATGTTGTCTATAAGAAGCCCACTTTATTGTTTTTTTAAAGATTTTCTTTATTCATTTGAGAGAGAGAGAGAGAGAACGACACAGAGAGCACAAGCAGGGAGGGGAGAGGAAGAGGGAGGGGAGAGGCAGGCTCCCACTGAGCTGGGAGCCCTATGTGGGGCTCTATCCCAGGTCCTGGAGATCATGACCTGAGCTGAAGGCAGATGCTTAACCATCTGAGCCACCCAAGCGCCCAAGAAACCCACTTTAAATATAGAGGCAGATATAGATTAAAAGTAAATGGATGAAGAAAGATATCATGCTAACACCAATGAAAAGAAAGTGGGAGTAGCTATATTAATTTCAGAGTGGAATTCAGAGTAAGGAAAGTTCTTTAGGAATAAAAAAGGCATCACATAATGATAAAGGAATCAGTTATTCAAGAAGAAGTAGCAAAACTTAACACGTAGACATGTAAATGTGTGAGTGCAAAAACTGATAGCTCTGCAAGGAAAAACAGATGAATCTACTATTATAGGTGGAAACTTCAGCACCCCTATTTCAGAAATGAAGACAGGAGGCGTAAAATCGGTAAGGACATAGGTGAGCTCAACAGCATCATCAGTCACATGGATATAAGGCAAATCTACAGACTGCTTCATATAACAGCAGAATATGCATTCTTCTCAAGCTCACATGGAACATCCACCAAAATAGACCACACATTCTGGTCTATAAAACAAACCTTAACAAATCCTTAAGAAATTTAAGAGATTAGGAGTCATTCAACGGCTGCTCTCAGACCAAAGTGGAATTAAACTAGATGTCAACACCAGAAATATAGCTGGAAAAAATTCCAAAATATTTCTAAATAACTTCTAAATAACACATGAGTTAAAGAAAATGTCTTGAGAAAATTTTAAATATTTTGAACTAAATAGAAATGAAAACAAGTTTAACTTACTAAAATTTGTGGGATATAGTGAAAGCAGTGTATAACATTGAATGCATATATAAGAAAGAAAAAGATCTAAAATTAATCATCTTTCACTTTAGATACTAGAAAGAGAAGAGCAAATTAAATCTGAAGTAAACAGAAGAAAACAAATAATAAAAATTAGAGCCAAAACTGATTAAATTGGAAACAGGAAAAAAATCAATGAAATCAAAGCTTATTCTTTGAAAAGATAGTAAAATTGGTTAAGTCTTTTCTCAGGCTAATTAAGAAAAAAAGAGATCCCTTTCATCTATTTTTGATAGTAATTATATCAACAAGCCTCCCAGCATTAAACTGTTCTAACCTTTGGGAATCAGTTGCTCATACAATAATCGAATTCCAATACAGCAATGGGTTAGGATTGTTAACATTTTATTAACAAGTTTTGTTGTTAAATTTATACTGAGATGAGTCTATGATTTTATTATTTGTATGCTCTTTTGGTTGGGTTTTGTTTCAGGGTTATGTTAACTTTATATAAAGGGAAGCTTTCCCTTTTCTTTGTACTCATGGAAATAAACTTTTTGAAATCTGAAAGAATTCTTCTATAACACATTCTTTGTTATACTGTAGCTTTATTAATGCTTTATTTTTCATTCATTTTGAGATAATTTGGTTCACTTTCATTTTTCCAGTAAAAATGTCTTTCAAACAGATTTTCAAATTTATAAGCATAGGGGTGAGTACTTTATATAAATTTAATAACTTCCCTGGATACTTGAAAAGAAGGGGATTACCTGTCGATAATAGTTTATATTATTTCATACACTTGCATTTCTCTTGACACTATAGTTTCTCGTTAAAGTTTTCTGTAATAAATCTTTTTGCAAAGAATATAGTGGCTCTGTTTTGCATGCTGTGCTTTCTGCTATATTTTTAAAACTCTTATTATAAAATAAAATACAGATAAAACCAAAAATAAAAAAGAGAGAAGACACTACTAATATTAGAAATCAAAAAGGGGACATCCCTACATATCCTATGTACATCAAAAGGTTAATAAAGGAATAATGTGAATAACTTTGTGCACACAAATTTGATAACCTAGATGAAATGGAGCAGTTCCTTTTTTTTTTTTTAAAGATTTTATTTATTTATTTGAGAGAGAGAATGAGAGAGAGCGAGCACATGAGAGGGGGGAGGGTCAGAGGGAGAAGCAGACCCCCCGCAGAGCAGGGAGCCCGATGCGGGACTCGATCCCAGGACTCCATCCCAGGACTCCAGGATCATGACCTGAGCCGAAGGCAGTCGCTTAACCAACTGAGCCACCCAGGCGCCCTGGAGCAGTTCCTTGAAAGACACAAGCTGCCAAAGCTGACACAGAAGAAATAAATAATCTGAAGAGGATTCTGTCTATTAAAGAAATTGGATCAATAATTAATAACCTTCCAGAAAAGCACCAGGACCAGATATGTTCACTGGTGAATTCTACAAAACATGAGGAAGAAGTCATACTAATTTTCTACAATCTCTTTGAGAAGACAGAGGCAGAGGGAATATTTACTAAGTCATTCTATGACACCAGCATTACACTACTAAAACTAGACAAAGACATTACATGAAAAAAGAGCCACAGACCAACATGCCTTATAGACACAGATGAAAAAATCTTCAACAAAATATTAATAAATTGAATCCAACAATATGTAATAAGAATTACACACCATGCCCTAGTGGGATTTTTATCCCATGTATGCAAGACTGACTCAGAATTTTAAAAAAAAAATCAGTGAATAAAATGTATCACATCAATGGACTAAAAAATAAAAATCACATGATCATCTCAATACATGCAAAAAAACCATCTGACAGCATCCAACATCTATTCAAGATAAAAACTGTCAATAAATTCTAAACCTGGTAAAGAATATCTAACAGAAAATGAGCTAACATTATACTTGTGAGAAACTTGACACTTTCCCACTAGGATCAAGAGCATGGTGAAGATGTACCTTTCACCACTACCTTTCAACATTGTATTGGATGTCCTAGCTAATGTAGTAAGACAAGACAAAATAAGAGGTATACAGATTCTGAAAGAAGATGTAAAACTGTCTGTTCAGGGATGACATGATCATCTATATAGAGAATCAAAAAAAGTTGACAAAACAACTGGAACTAATAAGCCATTATAGGAAGATTGCAGGATACAAGGTTAATACACAGCCAGTCACTTTCCTGTATAACGGTCATGAACAAGTGGAATTTGACATTTAAAACTCAATACTATTAATATTAGTACCCATAAAAATGAAATACTTAGGTATAAATATAATAAAATATGCACAAGAGCTATATGGGGAAAACTATAAAACTCTGATAAAAGAAATCAAAGAAGAACTAAATAAATGGAGATATTCCATGTTCATGGATAAGAAGATTCAATATCATCAAGATTCAGTTCTTTCCATCTTAATCTATAGATTTAATGCATTCCCAGTCAAAATCCTAGCAAGCCTTTTTGTGGATGTCATCAAACTAAACCTAACGTTTATATGGAGAGACAAAAGACCTAGAATAGCCAATACCGTAGTGAAGGAAAAGAACACAATTGGAAGACTGACACTACCTGACTTCAAGATTTACCATAAACCTGCAGTAATCAAGACCATGTGGTACTGGCAAATGAATATACAGATAAGTCCTTTTTTTTCAAAGATTTATTTATTTATTTATTTGAGAGAGAGAGAATGAGAGAGAGCAAGCACATGAGAGGGGGGAGGGTCAGAGGGAGAAGCAGACTCCCCGCCGAGCAGGGAGCCCGATGCGGGACTCGATCCAGGGACTCCAGGATCATGACCTGAGCCGAAGGCAGTCGCTTAACCAACTGAGCCACCCAGGCGCCCCAGATAAGTCATTTTTAACAAAGGAACAAAGGCAGTATAATGGAGTAAAGATTGTCTTTTCAACAAATGGTGCTGAACAACTAGACAGCCACATTACTGAATGAATGAATGAATGAATGAATGAATGAATGAATAGAACTGTAATTACACCCTTTACAAAAATTAACTTCAAATGGATCAGAGGCCTAAATGTAAAACATGAAACTATAACACTCCTAGGGGATAACATAGAAGAACTAGATCACCTAGGACAGTGACTTCTTACATACAGCACCAAAGGCACAATTCATGAAATAAAGAATTGATACGTTAGACTTCACTGAAATTAAGCATTTCTGCTCTGCAAAAGACACTAAGAAGAAAATGAAAAGATGAGGCACAGACTGCGAAAAACTACAGATTTATCCAATAACTTTTAAAACTCAATAATTAGAAAACAAACGACCCCAGGGTTGCAAGACCAACACGCAGTAAGTAGTTGTGTTCCTATATGCCAGCAATGAACAATCCACAGAGGAAATTGTGAAAGCAATTCCAGTTACAATAGTAGCTAAAAGAATAGAGTACCATGGAATAAATTTAACCAAGAAAGTTAAAGACTTGTGTACTGAAAATTAGAGAACACTGCTGAAAGATATTAAAGGAGGCATAAATAAATGGAAAGACATTCCACATGTATGGTTAGGATAACTTAATTTTTTTTCTTTTTTAAAAAATTTTTTTATTCTTATGTTAATCACATACATCATTAGTTTTTGATGTAGTGTTCCATGATACTTTGTTTGCGTATAACACCCAGTGCTCCATGCAATACGTGCCCTCCTTAATACCCATCACCAGGCTAACGCATTTCCTTGCCCCCCTCCCCTCTAAAACCCTCAGTTTTTTTCTCGGAGTCCATAGTCTCTCATGGTTCATGTCCCCCTCCGATTTCCCCCCCTTCATTTTTCCCTTCCTTCCCAAGGTCCTCCATGCTATTCCTATGTTCCACAAGTAAGTGAAACCATATGATAATTGACTTTCTCTGCTTGATTTATTTCACTTAGCATAATCTCCTCCAGTCCCATCCATGTTGATGCAAAGGTTTGGGTATTCACTGTTTCTGATGGCTGAGTAACATCTTTTTTATCCATTCGTCTGTTGAAGGGCATGTCGGCTCTTTCCACAGTTTGGCTATTGTGGACATTGCTGCTATAAACATTGGGGTGCATATGGCCCTTCTTTTCACTACATCTGTGTCATTGGGGTAAATATCCAGTAGTGCAATTGCTGAGTCATAGGGTAGCTCTGTTTTTAATTTTTTGAGGAACCTCCACACTGTTTTCCAAAGTGGCTGTACCAACTTGCATTCCCACCAACAGTGTAAGAGTGTTCCCCTTTCTCCACAACCTCTCCAGCATTTGTTGTTTCTTGCCTTAGGATGACTTAATATTGTTTAAATGTCTGTGTTACCCAAAGTCATGTACAAGTTCATCACAATTCCTAGTAAAATTCCAACAGCCCTTTTTGCAGAAATGGAAAATATAATCCTGAAATTCATATGGAATTGCAAGTGGCCCCAAGCAGCCAAACTGTTGTGAAAAAGAAAAACAGAATTGGAGGACTCAAACTTCCCAGTTTCAAAAGTTGCTGCAAAGTTACAGAAACAGAAGGAGTGTGGTACTGGCATAAGAATAGAAACACAAGCCACTGGAATAGAATTCAGAGTCAAGAAGTGAACTCTTGCATCTGTGGCCAAGTGATTTTTTATGTCGTCCTAAATCTGTTCAGTGAGGAGAGAACAGTCCCTTCAATTTATGTGCTGGGACAACTGTATTTCTACCTGCAAACAAATTTGGACCCCTACTTCATACCATATAAAACAATTTATTCAAAATGGATCAACCTAAATATAAGAGCTATAACTATAGAACTCTTAGAAGAAAACCTTGGGTAAGTATTCATGACCATGGCATGGATTCTTAACTATGACACTGAAAGCAGAAGCAAAAAAAATTTTTTTATAAATTGGACTTCATCAAAATAAAAACTTGTGTGCATTGCATCAAAGGACATTTTTAAGGAAATGGAAGAAATTATTTGCAAATCAAGTATCTGGTAAGAGTTTGATAACCAGAATATATAAACAAGTCCTTCAGTTGAACAACAAAAGGACAAACTACCCAATCAAAAAATGGGGAAATAACTTGAATAGACATTTCTCCAAAGAGGATATTTTAATAGTCCATAAGCCCACAAAAAGATGTTCAACATCATTAGTCATTAGGGAAATGAAGTTAAGATACCACTCCATACCTACTAGGATAGCTAAAATGGGGTGGGAGGGGAGGGTTTGAAAGGAACAAAACAAGTGTTTGCAAGAATGTGAAAACAGTTTGGTGGTTCCTCAAAAAGGTAAACATAGAGTTACCACATGACCCAGCAATTCAACTCCTAGGTATGTACCCTGAAGAATTGTAAGCAAGGACTTAAACAGATACTTGTACACCAGTGTTTTTTGAAGCATTATTACAATTATCAAAAGGTAGAAATAGCTCAAGTGTCCATCAACAGATGAAGAAGCAAAATACAGTTTTTACATGCAATGGAATATCATTCAGCCATCAAAGGGGGTGACTCTCTGATACATGGCCCAACATGGATGAATCTTGAAAACTTTATGCTAAGTGAAAGATGCCAGACAAAAAAGAACAAATATTGTACAACTCTACTTGCCTGAAGCATCTAGAATAGGCAGATTTATTGAGATAAAAAGTAGAATCAAGGTTACCAGGGACCAGGTAGAGTGGGTAATGGGGAGTTATTCTTGAATGGTTAGAGAATTTCTCTTTGGGATAATAAAAAAGTTTTGGAAATACATAGTGGTCATAGTTGCACAACATTCTGAATGTAATTAATAGCTGAATTCTACACTTAAAATGAATTCTACTCTTAAAATGGTTAAAATGGCAAAACTTTATGGTATATGTATTTTAGTACTTAAAATTAACCATAAACCATTGAATTATACACTTTAAATGGGTGAATAATATGGTGTGTGAATAGTATCTCAATAAGGCTGTTGAAAAAAAAAATACTTTTCAGTTCTTGTGATCATGTACTACAAGAGCTTTTTACCCTGTTGTATTAGTTTGCTGGGGCTGCTACAAATTACCACAAACTGGGTGGCCTAAGAAACCGGAATTTATTGTCTCAATCATTGCAACTAGATGTCTGAAATTAAAGTATTGGTGGGGTTGGCTTCTGATGGCTTGCATTCCTTGGCTTATGTATCACCTGGATCTCTGCCTTCTTCCTGTGTACAATACCATGAGTCCAAATTTCTTCTTTTTATAAGGACATAGTTCTATTGGGCCCACCCTAATGACCTCATTTTAAGTCAATTAGTTCTGTAAAGACCCTACTTTTATTTTCTTTTTTTCCAGTCTTATTGAGATAAAATTGACAAATAAAAATTGTATATTTTTTTTTTAATTTTTTTATTCTTATGTTAATCCCCTTACATTACAACATTAGTTTTAGATGAAGTGTTCCATGATTCATTGTTTGTGCACAACACCCAGTGCTCCATGCAGAATGTGCCCTCCTAAATACCCACCACCAGGCTAACCCATCCTCCCACCCCCCTCCCCTCTAGAACCCTGTTTGTTTTTCAGAGTCCATCGTCTCTCATGGTTCGTCTACCCCTCCGATTTCCCCCGCTTCATTCTTCCCCTCCCGCTACCTTCTTCTTCTTCTTCTTTTTTTTTTTTTTTCTTAACATATATTGCATTATTTGTTTCAGAGGTACAGATCTGAGATTCAACAGTCTTGCACAATTCACAGCGCTTACCAGAGCACATACACTCCCCAGTGTCTATCACCCAGTCCCCCCATCCCTCCCACCCCACCCCCCACTCCAACAACACTCAGTTTGTTTCCTGCGATTAAGAATTCCTCATATCAGTGAGATCATATGATACATGTCTTTCTCTGTTTGACTTATTTCACTCAACATAATACCCTCCAGTTCCATCCACGTCGTTGCAAATGGCAAGATCTCATTCCTTTTGATGGCTGCATAATATTCCATTGTATATATATACCACATCTTCTTTATCCATTCATCTGTCGATGGACATCTTGGCTCTTTCCACAGTTTGGCTATTGTGGACATTGCTGCTATAAACATCGGGGTGCACGTAGCCCTTCGGATCCCTACTTTTGTATCTTTGGGGTAAATACCCAGTAGTGCAATTGCTGGATCATATGGTAGCTCTATTTTCAACTTTTTGAGGAACCTCCATACAGTTTTCCAGAGTGGCTGCACCAGCTTGCATTCCCACCAACAGTGTAGGAGGGTTCCCCTTTCTCCGCATCCCCGCCAACATCTGTCGTTTCCTGACTTGTTAATTTTAGCCATTCTGACTGGTGTGAGGTGATATCTCATTGAGGTTTTGATTTGGATTTCCCTGATGCCGAGCGATATTGAGCACTTTTTCATGTGTCTGTTGGCCATTTGGATGTCTTCTTTGGAAAAGTGTCTGTTCATGTCTTCTGCCCATTTCTTAATTGGATTCTTTGTTCTTTGGGTGTTGAGTTTGATGAGTTCTTTATAGATTTTGGATACTAGCCCTTTATCTGATATGTCATTTGCAAATATCTTCTCCCATTCTGTCGGTTGTCTTTTGGTTTTGTTAACTGTTTCCTTTGCTTTGCAAAAGCTTCTTATCTTGATGAAGTCCCAATAGTTCATTTTTGCCCTTGCTTCCCTTGCCTTTGGCGATGTTTCTAGGAAGAAGTTGCTTCGGCTGAGGTCAAAGAGGTTGTTGCCTGTGTTCTCCTTTAGGATTTTGATGGACTCCTGTCTCACATTGAGGTCTTTCAACCATTTGGAGTCTATTTTTGTGTGTGGTGTAAGGAAGTGGTCCAGTTTCATTCTTCTGCATGTGTCTATCCAATTTTCCCAACACCATTTGTTGAAGAGACTGTCTTTGTTCCATTGGACATTCTTTCCTGCTTTGTCGAAGATTAGTTGACCATAGAGTTGAGGGTCCATTTCTGGGCTCTCTATTCTGTTCCATTGATCGATGTGTCTGTTTTTGTGCCAGTACCATGCTGTCTTGATGATGACAGCTTTGTAATAGAGCTTGAAGTCCGGAATTGTGATGCCACCGGCTTTGCTTTTCTTTTTCAATATTCCTCTGGCTATGCGGGGTCTTTTCTGGTTCCATACAAATTTTAGGATTATTTGTTCCATTTCTTTGAAAAAAGTGGATGGTATTTTGATGGGGATTGCATTGAATGTGTAGATTGCTCTAGGTAGCATTGACATCTTCACAATATTTGTTCTTCCAATCCATGAGCATGGAACGTTTTTCCATTTCTTTGTGTCTTCCTCAATTTCTTTCATGAGTATTTTATAGTTTTCTGAGTACAGATCCTTTGTCTCTTTGGTTAGATTTATTCCTAGGTATCTTATGGTTTTGGGTGCAATTGTAAATGGGATCGACTCCTTAATTTCTCTTTCTTCTGTCTTGTTGTTGGTGTATAGGAATGCCACTGACTTCTGTGCATTGATTTTATATCCTGCCACTTTACTGAATTCCTGTATGAGTTCTAGCAGTTTTGGGGTGGAGTCTTTTGGGTTTTCCACATAAAGTATCATATCATCTGCAAAGAGTGAGAGTTTGACTTCTTCTTTGCCAATTTGGATGCCTTTGATTTCTTTTTGTTGTCTGATTGCTGTGGCTAGGACTTCCAATACTATGTTGAATAGCAGTGGTGATAGTGGACATCCCTGCCGCGTTCCTGACCTTAGGGGGAAAGCTCTCAGTTTTTCCCCATTGAGAATAATATTTGCTGTAGGTTTTTCATAGATGGCTTTTATGATATTGAGGTATGTACCCTCTATCCCTATACTCTGAAGAGTTTTGATCAAGAAAGGATGCTGTACTTTGTCAAAAGCTTTTTCGGCATCTATCGAGAGGATCATATGATTCTTGTTCTTTCCTTTGTTAATGTACTGTATCACATTGATTGATTTGCGGATGTTGAACCAACCTTGCAGCCCAGGGATAAATCCCACTTGGTCATGGTGAATAATCCTTTTAATGTACTGTTGGATCCTATTGGCTAGTATTTTGGTGAGAATTTTTGCATCCATGTTCATCAGGGATATTGGTCTGTAATTCTCCTTTTTGATGGGGTCTTTGTCTGGTTTGGGGATCAAGGTAATGCTGGCCTCATAAAATGAGTTTGGAAGTTTTCCTTCCGTTTCAATTTTTTGGAACAGTTTCAGAAGAATAGGTATTAATTCTTCTTGAAATGTTTGGTAGAATTCCCCTGGGAAGCCATCTGGCCCTGGGCTTTTGTTTTTTGGGAGATTTTTGATGACTGCTTCAATTTCCTTAGTGGTTATAGGTCTGTTCAGGTTTTCTATTTCCTCCTGGTTCAGTTTTGGTAGTTGATACATCTCTAGGAATGCATCCATCTCTTCCAGGTTATCTAATTTGCTGGCATAGAGTTGCTCATAATATGTTCTTATAATTGTTTGTATTTCTTTGGTGTTGGTTGTGATCTCTCCTCTTTCATTCATGATTTTGTTGATTTGGGTCATTTCTCTTCTCTTTTTGATAAGTCTGGCCAGGGGTTTATCAATCTTGTTAATTCTTTCAAAGAACCAGCTCCTAGTTTCGTTGATCTGTTCTACTGTTCTTTTAGTTTCTATTTCATTGATTTCTGCTCTGATCTTTATGATTTCTCTTCTCCTGCTGGGTTTAGGCTTTATTTGCTGTTCTTTCTCCAGCTCCTTTAGGTGTAGGGTTAGGTTGTGTACTTGAGACCTTTCTTGTTTCTTGAGAAAGGCTTGTATTGCTATATACTTTCCTCTTAGGACTGCCTTTGCTGCATCCCAAAGATTTTGAACAGTTGTGTTTTCATTTTCATTAGTTTCCATGTATTTTTTTAATTCTTCTTTAATTTCCTGGTTGACCCATTCATTCTTCAGTAGGATGCTCTTTAGCCTCCATGTATTTGAGTTCTTTCCGACTTTCCTCTTGGGATTGAGTTCTAGTTTCAAAGCATTGTGGTCTGAAAATAGGCAGGGAATGATCCCAATCTTTTGGTACCGGTTGAGACCTGATTTATGACCTAGGATGTGGTCGATTCTGGAGAATGTTCCATGGGCAGTAGAGAAGAATGTGTATTCCGTTGCTTTGGGGTGGAATGTTCTGAATATGTCTGTGAAGTCCATTTGGTCCAGTGTGTCATTTAAAGTCTTTATTTCCTTGTTGATCTTTTGCTTAGATGATCTGTCCATTTCAGTGAGGGGGATGTTAAAGTCCCCCACTATTATTGTATTGTTGTTGATGTGTTTCTTTGCTTTTGTTATTAATTGCCTTATATAATTGGCTGCTCCCATGTTAGGGGCATAGATATTTACAATTGTTAGATCTTCTTGTTGGATAGATCCTTTAAGTATGATATAGTGTCCTTCCTCATCTCTTATTACAGTCTTTGGTTTAAAATCTAATTTGTCTGATATAAGGATTGCCACCCCAGCTTTCTTTTGGTGTCCATTAGCATGGTAAATGATTTTCCACCCCCTCACTTTCAATCTGGGGGTGTCTTTGGGTCTAAAATGAGTCTCTTGCAGACAGCATATCGATGGATCTTGTTTTTTAATCCAGTCTGTTAGCCTGTGTCTTTTGATTGGGGCATTTAGCCCATTTACATTCAAGGTAACTATTGAAAGATAGGAATTTAGTGCCATTGTATTGCCTGTAAGGTGACTGTTACCATATATTGTCTGTGTTCCTTTTGGTCTATGTTGCTTTTAGGGTCTCTCTTTGCTTAGAGGACCCCTTTCAAGATTTCCTGTAGGGCTGGTTTTGTGTTTGCAAATTCCTTTAGTTTTTTTTTGTCCTGGAAACTTTTTATCTCTCCTTCAATTTTCAATGACAGCCTAGCTGGATAGAGTATTCTTGGCTGCATATTTTTCTCATTTAGTGCTCTGAATATATCCTGCCAGTCCTTTCTGGCCTGCCAGGTCTCTGTGGATAGGTCTGTTGCCAATCTAATGTTTCTACCATTGTAGGTTACATATCTCTTCTCCCGAGCTGCTTTCAGGATTTTCTCTTTGTCTGTGAGACTTGTAAGTTTTACTATTAGATGTCGGGGAGTTGACCTATTTTTATTGATTTTGAGAGGGGTTCTCTGTGCTTCCTGGATTTTCATGCCTGTTTCTTTCCCCAAATTAGGGAAGTTCTCTGCTATAATTTGCTCCATTATACCTTCTGCCCCCCTCTCTCTTTCTTCTTCTTCTGGGATCCCAATTATTCTAATGTTGTTTCGTCTTATGGTATCACTTATCTCTCGAATTCTGCCCTCATGATCCAGTAGTTGTTTATCTCTCTTTTTCTCAGCTTCTTTATTTTCCAGCATTTCATCTTCTATATTACTGATTCTCTCTTCTGCCTCATTTATTCTAGCAGTTAGTGCCCCCATTTTTGATTGCACCTCATTAATAGCCTTTTTGATTTCTACTTGGTTGGATTTTAGCTCTTTTACTTCTCCAGAAAGAGTTTCTCTAATAACTTCCATATTTTTTTCAAGCCCAGCTAGTATCTTTAAAGTGATGATTCTGAACTCTAGATCTGACATCGTACTAATGTCCGTATTGAGTAGGTCCCTGGCAGTCGGTACTGCCTCTTGTTCTTTTTGTTGAGGTGATTTTTTCCGTCTCGTCATTTTGTGCAGAGGAGAATAGATTAATGAGAGAACAAAATGCTAGCAGAGTAACCACGTCCCCAGAAAATATACTCTAAACAAATCAGAAAAGACCTGAAGCAGTGGGATAAGAAGGGGAAAGAGAGAAAAAAAAAAAAAAGAAAAAGATAAAGATAAAAACAACAACAAACAAAAGAACAACAACAAAAGAAAAACCAGAATGTGATCAAATATGATCTATATGGTATATAGATCAGTGCCACACACTAGATTTGGGGTGTGTTTTGGTCTTTTAGAAGAAAGTGTCTCCCAAAATTTTAAAGAAAGAAAAACTTATATATGTACAAAAATAAGGGTTGATATGATGAAGGGATGGAAAATGACTGTAAAAATGGAAATTATAAAAAATTTTATAAAAGGAATTGATAAGAAGTTGTTTGAAAAAAGAAAGAGGATTTAAAAAAAGAAAAAAGAAAAAGAAAAAAAAAGGGAGAGGATGTGATCAGGCAGGGGAATAGAGAACACCATATACTAGAGATTTAGGGTATATTTTAATCTGTTAGAAGAAACTATCTCAAAATTTTAAAGAGAGAACAACTTATATATATAAGCCAAAAATATGGGTAACTACTATGAAGGGATAGAATATGACTCTAAAAATGAAAAATAAAAATGTTTTTTTTTAAAAAAGGGATTGATAAGATGTTGTTTGAAAAAGGGAAAAAGAAAAATTCAAAAAGAAATAAAAAGACAAAAAGACAGTTAAAAAAAAAATTAACTTTAAAAGACTAAGGAATCATGGTAAAAAAGCCGTGAATTCTATGTGCAGTAGTCCCTTAGCGCTGGAGTTCTGCCATTCTCATTGATCGGTAAACTTGGTCTTGGCTGGCTGTTCTCGCTGATCTTCTGGGGAGGGGCCTGTTGCCGTGGTTTCCAAATGTCTCTGCCGGAGGCGGAATTGCCCCGCCCTTGCCCCCTCCCGGCTAAGTAATCTGCTCGGGTTTGCTCTCCGGGGCTTTTGTTCCCTGCGAGCTTTCCGTACAGCTTTGGAGGCGGAGAGTGAAAATGGCGGCCTCCCAATCTCCGCCCCGGAGGAGCCGAGAACTCGGGCCCGCTCCTCAGTGAGCCCCCAGAGAAAAGCCGTCAGCCACTCCCGTCTTCCCGGTCTCCGGCCGCTCTCCGTGCTCACCCGGCCTGTGACCGCGCGCCTCTATCTCCAGCACCCGACCCCGGGTGGAGTCTCCAAACCCAGCAGATCCCTGCGGTGCGCTCCCGCGCAGCTCCGCCTGGGGGAGGAAGGTGAGTCTCCCCGGATCTGCCGCTTGTGGGGTCCCTGCTGGAGGAGCAGGGGCCCGACTGGGCCGCGGATCACGGTCTATGGCCACCCCGAGCTGAGAGCCCGCGCCTGGGCTCCGCCTCTGCAGCCGGCTTCCCCGCTCCGATCCCTGGGAGCTCTGCCGCCCTCAGGCACCCCCGGTCTTTCTGTGACCCCGAGGGTCCTGAGACCACACTGTCCCTAGGGTTCCACCCCCCGCTTAGCCACCAGAGTGACGTCCCTCGGCGGAGCAGACTTGTAAAAGTTCCGATTTTGTGCTCCGCGGCTCTATCACTTGCCAGAAGCGGCCGACGGAGGCCCCTCCCCCGCCGTCTATCCTCCCGAATATCGCCTCGGATTCACTTCTCCGCACGTCCTACCTTCCAGAAAGTGGTCGCTTTTCTGCTGAGACAGTTGTTGCTCTTCTTTTCTTCGATCTCCTGTTGAGTTTGTAGGTGTTCAGAATGGTTTGATCCCTATCCAGCTGAATTCCTGAGAGGAGACGAAATCCAGGTCTCCTACTCCTCCGCCATCTTGCTCCGCCCCCCCAAAAATTGTATATATTTAAGGTATAAAATGTGATGTCTACATATATGTGTACATTGTGGAAATACATACCACAACAAGCTAATTAACATACCCTCATACCCTCACTTAGTTATCTTTTTTTTTTTTTTTTGGCTGAGAACAATTAAGATCCACCCTCTTAGAAATTTCAAGTACATAATACAGTATTGTTAACTTTAGTCACCCTGCTTTACCTTATATCTCCAGAACTTACTCATCCTACCTGTGTGAAATTTTTGTACTCTTTCACGAACATTCTCCCATTTCCTCCACTCCCCCCTTGGCAACTACCATTTTACCCTCTGCTCCTCAGAGTTTGACTTTTTTAGATTCCACATTTAAGTCAGATCATGCAGTATTTGAGACCATATTTTTAAATACACATTCTGAGGGGCGCCTGGGTGGCTCAGATGGTTAAGCGTCTGCCTTTGGCTCAGGTCATGATCCCAGGGTCCTGGGATGGAGTCCCACATCGGGCTCCCGGCTCAGCGGGGAGCCTGCTTCTCCCTCTGACCCTCTCCCCTCTCATGCTGTTTCTCTCTCGCTTGCTCTCTAAAAAATAAATAAAATCTTTAAATAAATAAATAAATAAATAAATAAATAAATAAATAAATACACATTCTAAGGTACTGGTGGTTAATGCTTTAAATGAATTTTGGAGGGACATAATTCACCCTTAACACCTGTATTTTTCACTTGAAAGTGTGAGACAAGCATTTACATTCATTACATAACTATCACATAATTTTATTTTTTTTTTTTAAGATTTTTTTATTTATTTGACAGAGAGGGACACAGCGAGAGAGGGAACACAAGCAGAGGGAGGGAGAAGCAGCCTTCCTGCCGAGCAGGGAGCCCGATGTGGGGCTCGATTCCAGGACCCTGGGATCATGACCTGAGCCAAAGGCAGACGCTTAACGACTGAGCCACCCAGGCGTCCCACTATCACATAATTTTAATGATATTAGAAGGATATCCACTTAATCCAGTTCTCTACTATTGATAATTTATGTTTCACTTTTGCAACACTGTCATTACAATGAACACTTTTGTGCATTGCCTTTTTGATATTATTTCTTAGAACAGATACCTAGAAATGAAATTGTCAGATCACTTTAAGGCACTAAATGCAGGCCACAAATTGTTGCAAGTATAAGAGGCATTTCTTGCCTTATTAGTAGATTGTTTATTAATTATATTTTTTCTTTGTGAATTATTCCTTTAAGTTATTTGCCTTTTTAATTTTAGAGTCTGAATATTTCTCTTACAATTCATATAAACTCTTCAATAGCGAAAATGATACTTTTTCTTCCATTTTTCTACAACTATTTATTCATTTATCTTTTGACCTTTAATTTTGGTCTTGTTTCCTTTTCAAATCACAGGAGGTTTGTTCTTATTTTCCTTGGTGTTTCTTTTATTGCTCAGAGTTTGTTAAGTATGTAATTCTGCCTTTTCCTGGGTGTTTCTATTGGGTTTAAAAATATTTAATTCTAGGGGTGCCTGGGTGGCTCAGTCGTTAAGCGTCTGCCTTCAGCTCAGGTCATGATCTCAGAGTCCTGGGATCGAGCCCCACATCGGGCTCCCTGCTTGGCTGGAAGCCTGCTTCTCCCTCTCCCACTCCCCCTGCTTGTGTTCCCTCTCTCGCTGTGTCTCTCTCTGTCAAAAAAAAAAAAAAATTTAATTCTAGTCACATATACTTCTGTATACTTCTAAATATATTTTTTTCATGGTTTATATCCTTTATTTTTCAAGAAAATTAATTATCATGACTCAGTATTCATTAGCTAAAGCAATGTCTAACAACGGATGAACAAAGATGATTTATTTTTCTGAATGTACAAAATTCTGTCTCTTGAAAAAATTTCAACCACATAACCTCCCTTTTGACAATGTTGTGAAATTGTCCTGTGATTTCATTCAGATATTTATAAACTACACCATAGGAGATAAGTTATTTTTTTAATAATACAGTATAATGAACATCTTGTTCATGCAACTGTCCATGTACTTAGCTCTCCCTACCAAAACCTATCAGTGCTTACTTAGAATTGTGCTTGGTTTAACAAACATCATATATACAATCTAACAACCCCTAAATAGTTATCAGTTTATTAAACTATTGAGAAGTGTGGGGAAAAAACTTCTAAAAATATTTAAATCTAAGTTACCTGGAATTTGTTTTGCTAGATGGGATGTTGTGAGAATCATTTTGTTCTTTTGTTGCTGAATTGGTGGTTCCAATTAGTTAATTACTGCCTTCCTTGGTGATTAAAGACATCTCATATATTGAATAAAATTATTTTGGGATAGAGCTCTGTTACACTGAGATTTTATTAAAGATTTGTATAGTATGTTTTAATATCTGAAAAGAACATTCTTCTCTCTTCCTCTTTACTCCTTTTTGCCGCCAGGATTTTCTTTGGCATTTTTACAAGTGTATTTTACAACGAACACCTGTGTGCCATCTCCTATATTTAATTGTTTTTTATATTTACGAGGAATATAACTTGAGAAATATTAAATAGCTATACATTTAATCTTTCAAGTAGTAGGTATTTTTCTATATTGTTTCAAGTCTTCTTTTATGTCTTTTATAAAGACTTGTCCTTTCTTCATATAATTCAGACAAGTTACTATTGTTATTCCTCACGTGCATGTATTAGTTTCTGATCATTTTTCTTTGATTATTTTTGCTATTAATAATGAAATTTTTTACTGTGTTTTATTATTGCTCATTCCACTCCCCAGGAATATTGTTGATTTGTGTTTATCTTACCTGCAGTTGCTTTACGCAACTTTATCAGGTGTAACATTTTTAGTGGATTTATTTACATTTTGTGGGCAAACAATTCTATGGAAATTATAATGGTTTTATCACTTTTCTTTCTAATATTCATTTCTTATAATTATGCACATGTTACTTGCTCAGACAGAATATCTAAAAACTAATACTAAGAAATAATGGCAGACACCCTTTTTGTGATTATTCCTTAATCTCTTGTATGTATTTCTGGTGCTTCACCAATAGGTATTTTTTTGTCTGATAGCTGGAAAATGGGTAAAGGAGAATCATTTTACTGTTTTTTGTTTTGTTTTATTGTGGGATTCGGAGTAGTATTTGGAATGGGTATTGGATTTTCTCAAATACTTTTGGACATGGATACCTAGTGAGATTATCATATGGATTTATTTTAATTTAATACATTAAAGTAATGCCATCTTTGCACATTTATTAACAAGTTTATTAGTATTAAATTACCTTCAATAGCTGCAGTAAGATCTATTCTTTGGGGTAGAGTGTTCTTTTTTATATATGGTTTGATTTTATCAACATTTTGACTTTTTTTACATCCTTATCAACAAGTGACTTGAGTCTATGACTTGTTCTGATGGTATCTTTGTTAGGTTTTGATATCAGGGTAACTTTTGTTTGAAACGTCAGTGCATGCTGCTGCTATCCCAACAGCCAAACTATACAAACCAGAACAGCAAACTAAGATTGTTTTTTAGGTGATGAAAAAAGTGAAAGAGCCATATAGGTAAATGGTCAGGACTACTGATGTCAATTTAGGCCTCATTTTTGTGGAGATGCATGGAGCCAGAGTCGGACTGGCTGTGGCTCTTCCCAGTTCGGCCGAGCGTTGCAAGACAGGCTGTCTCCAAAATGCTGGATGGTCCGAGTCTTGCGTGCAGTAGGTGCTCCATCAGTAGTGCTTTAGTAAATGGTTAAATAGTACAGTGGATACCCCAGAGACAGTTCTCCAGACCAATTGATGTCTCTGGGTTCTTTTTTTTTTTTTTAAGTATGTACCTCAAATGTGAAGAAGTGAGCATAGTTTTCTTTCAGCTTTAAATCAACTTCTGTTAACAGTTTTTCAGCCCTTATTACTGTTGTCAAAAAAGGACACAGTGTCCTCCAGAACATGATTCATTATATCACTAAACATAAACCCAGGTTCTTTGGTTTTTAAAAATTTATCCTTGACCCCCTGGGAAAATAGCATATAGCAAAGTAATGGAAAAGTTCCAAAGCTCAGGAGGTCTTACAGGCATAATCTCTGTATGTTTCTATTCACCCTTTAGCCACAGTCTGGAAGAAGCTTTGGACTTTGGGTTTTCCTTGCACCTTATTACTGAGAATATATTTCATTCAAATTTCTAAGAAGTTGGCTTTCAACTAAATTTCTTGTGTCTAATGCCCTACCTAAATGTCAAGAAACCTATCATTTTTTTCTAGTGGTTGTGAAAATGTTTGATTAGACCTTTGTCTTTCTCCCTAGACCATTGGAGAAGCCCCCTCTCTTTCCTTTTTGTACATTCTAGCTCTGTCATTCCCTAGCCCCATTTAATCTTCTAAAGACACAAGCATACTTATAATCCTTTATTGGTTCCACATCAGAAATAGGTTGCAGTTAGATTTTTCTCTCACTCCATACACCAACAATAATTGTGTTTACTTTAGAATTTAAATATAAACAAATAATTATGTAACTATGAGCAGAAATTACAGATAAATATATAATCTTAGTGTAAAGAAGGCTATAAAACACAACACAATAACAGAATACATACTGAGAAAAGTATTTGCAACATGTGGCCGACAAAAGGTGAATATCCTTAATAAAGAAATATTGTTTATGTGGTAATATACAAAAATAATATTCAGTTATATGAACAGTTCTTTATATTATAGAAAGAAGTTATTATTTGATATTTTATTATTCTTATAGATGAACCAATTTTTTGTTATTACTTCTGTAGCAAAAACAAATTAGTTACTCGCCAGGACTGTGCAGCATAGAACATCAGCAAGAGATAACCAAACTAAAGACTGATTTAGAAAAGAAAAGTATCTTTTATGAAGAAGAATTGTCTAAAAGAGAAGGAATACATGCAAATGAAATTAAAAATCTGAAGAAAGAACTTCATGATTCAGAAGGCCAGCAACTTGCTCTCAACAAGGAAATTATGATTTTGAAAGACAAATTGGAAAAAAACAGGAGAGAGAGGTAAGAATCAAGTTATTAATATTATAATTATTAATTTATTATAATATTTTATAATATTATAATTATTAAGTTATTAATAAAATATTAATAAATATTTCCTGAATGCCTATTATGTGTCAGGGGTTGGAGATACATGGGCAGTCCACATATCCCAGTTCTACAGAGCCCAAAGTCAAGATCAGTAAATAGGAAATTATACTACAGCATGACAGGCAAGCACACGGGATAGTATAAGTGCAGACAAAATGCAGGAGCTCCCATAGACGAGGCACAAAGGATAACTTTGGTATGTCTGGGTTTTTTGGACAAAATTATGTCTAAGTTAAGACCAAAGAGATAAATTATCTAACTGTGGAAGAGTGTCCAGATAGACGTAGCAGAATGTGCTAGGATGGAGAGGAAAAGAGGGGAGCATGGCACATTCAGAGACTAGGCTGTCCTGATGGTGAAGCCATAGAGGCCAGGTGAGAGGGTGAGAAGTGGGTCTGCAGAGGGAAGTAGAGGCAAGATCATGAAGGAGGGCAAGGAGTTTGGGCGTCATCCTGAGGCCATTGAAGGCAGGTGACAGGGTGGTACTCGTGGTTTTGAAAGATCACTCTTGTTTCTGTGTGGAGCGGGACTGAGGGGGGCAGATGGCAGGTAGGAACCTGGCTGTGGGAAATGAGCAGGACTGTAGGTGCTGACCTCGAAGGTGGAGGTAAATGGGCTCAGAGCATGCTCTGAGCATGTGGGCTCAGAAGGTCCCAGACACCCAGAACCTGGGTGCCATAATGGCCAGATGTGAGAAATTGCTGCTGGGACCTGGGACCTTATTTTTAGGCAGCTGAATGTATGCTATTGTCATTCTCAACTTATTTTGGAAGCCAAAATTTATTTAGTTTGGTCCATTCCTTCAACAATTTTTTTAGGACCTATGGTGGGTAAAGCACTGTTATGGGCCCTGGGAACGTAGCAGTGGATAGACAAAAAAAATCTCTGTCCTGTAACTATGAGCAGAAATTACAGATAAATATATAATCCCTGGGGTGCTCCAGTCTTTAGGACTTTGGAAATGAGGAAGAAACAGCCAAGTAGACAGCCAAGGATGATAGGAAGAAGACCGGCTGATTTGGTGTCCTGGAAACCACGTGATGAAGCATATCAAAATCCTTTAGTTAGGCGAAAGACTACAAACAAAATAAGTAAAATATAGAATATATTAGGTAATGATAAATGCCAAGAACAAAAAATACAGCACAAGACAGGGCCATGAAGCATTGAGGGGGCAATTAAATTCTCTGTATAGACAGGTCTGGGGAAATTATGCTGAGAAAGTAATTGAAGTAAGGGCTAAAGAAAGGGAGGCATCTCTACAGATGTAGGAGAGGAGTACACAGAGTACAGTCTGTTAAAAAAATAACGAGAAGGCAAAACTAGGGAGACAGTATAAAGATCAGTGCTTGTCGGGGCTTGGGGGAGGGTGGAGGTGTCGAGGAGGATGTCCAGGGCAGTGCAGCTACTCTGTGTGATGCTGTAATGGTGGGTGCATGTCGTTGAACATGTGTCCAAACCCTGACGTAAGCTGTGGAGTTTGAGTGATGCTGATGTGTCCACTGCAAGTTCACTGACAAAATACATGCTCCACCCTGGTGGGGGTGGTGTTGTGGGGAGGCTGTACCTGTGTTTGGGGGGCAGGGGGTATGTGGGAAATCTCTGCTATGAACCTAAAACTTTTCTAAAAAATAAAGTCTATTAAATATAATAATAAGGAGGCCAATATGGCCAAGGTAGACTTAAGGGGAAAGTATAGTAGGAGATAAGTATGAGAGGGACCCAGGCCAGATCGCACAAGGCTTTGTGACAGGTGACTTCTGGTTATTTGCTCTGAATAAAACCATTGCAGGGACGTACTGTGGGATTTTGAGTGGAAAATTGACAAATACGGGGTTGTGTTTTAACAGGGTTACTCTGACTACTGGGTTAAAAACAGTCTGACTTAGATAAGAGAAAAGCATGGAAATAATTTAGAAGGCTATCACAGTAGTCCAGGCCCAAGAGGATGGTGGGTTGGCCTATGGTAGAGGCAGAAGTGGTGGAAAGACGTTGGAATTCTGATACTCCTTAAAAGTAAAGACACTGGTCTCTGCTGGTGGACTAGATATGGAGGGAGAAAGGAAGAAGAAGAAGAAGAATCAAGGATGATACTGAGGTTTCAGGTCTTAGCAGTTAGGAGATTGTAGTTACCATTTAGAGAGGAACAGTGCGAAGGAAGCACGTTTGGGATAGGAGTATTACTGGGAGCTCATTTTAAACATGTTTGAGATGCCCACTAGACACCCACATGGAGATGTCAAGTAGGTCATTGGGTAGATCAGCCTGGATTTTAGGGCTAGAGATAAAATCCTGGGAGTAGTTTATCACTCACATGGTTTTTAAAACAGTGAGACTCTGTGAGATCACTTAGTGATTGGTAGAGATAGAAAAGAGGTTCAGCACTGAGCCCTGGGGTGCTCCAGTCTTTAGGACTTTGGAAATGAGGAAGAAACAGCCAAGTGGACAGCCAAGAATGATAGGAAGAAGACCGGCTGATTTGGTGTCCTGGAAACCACGTGATGAAGCATATCAAATCTGTCTACATGTTACGTGAGATGAGGTCTGAATCAAGTAAGATGAGGTCCAAACAATGACAGTTGAATTTAACAATATGAGGCTTATTGGTAACTTTGATAAGAACAATCAGTGGAACAGGAGGGGCAAAAACTTGACAGTGGGATCCAAGACTTGAAGGAGAGCAGTTGGAAAACAGAATAGTGGTAGGAATCTCTTAAAAGCAAGCAGTGCTGGGGCACCTGGGTGGCTCAGTCGTTAAGCGTATGCCTTCGGCTCAGGTCGTGATCCCAGGTTCCTGGGATTGAGCCCCGCATTGGGCTCCCTGCTCAGCGGGAAGCCTGCTTCTCCCTCTCCCACCTCCCCTACTTATGTTCCCTCTCTCACTGTGTCTCTCTCTGTCAAATAAATAAAATCTTCTAAAAAAAAAAAAAGAAGATTGTGTGTGGTAACAGGACTGTGGCCGGTTGTGAGAGAACAGGTTTTTGAGGTGGTGGCGCAGCAGAAGCCAGATTTTGTGTGGTGAGGAACAGATAGGTGATGAGGAAGTGGATACAGCACACCCTGTCAAGGTTTCCAGGTGGTTCCCAGTGAACAGGAAGGCAGGGAATTGGCAAATGAAGCATGACATAGGGTTCAGGGAAGAGTGTGTTCATTTTGTTTTCATATGGAAGAGACTTCAGCTTTGTTTAGTGCTAGTAGGAAAAAACAAGAAGAGTTTTACATAGAAATTTTACTCAGTTTATTTGTGTACATATTTTTTCGAAAGGCTTCTTTGTAATTTTTCAAGTTTTTGTCATTGTTTGTTATTTGGAGTTGCTTTTGAATCAAGATGATTTTTTAAATTTTATTTAAATTCAAGTTAGTTAACATATAGTGTATCATTAGTTTCAGGGGTAAAGTTCAGTGATTCATCAGTTGTATATAACACCCAGTGCTCATTACATCACGTGCCCTCCTTCATGTCCATCACCCACTTACTCCGCCCCCCCCACCTCCCCTCCACAACCCTCAGTCTGTTTCCTATAGTTAAGAGTCTCTTGTGGTTTGTCTCCCTCTCTCTTTTCATCTTACTTTATTTTTTCTTTCATTCCCCCATGATCCTCTGTTTTGTTTTTTAAATTCCACATATGAATTAAATCATATGGTATTTGTCTTTGACTGACTTATTTTGCTTAGCATAATACATTCCAGCTCCATCCACATCGTTGCAAATGAAAGGATTTCATTTCTTTTTGATGGGTGAGTAATATTCCAGTGTATGTGTGCGTGTGTGTATATACACATCTTCTTTATCCACTCATCCATCAATGGACATCTGGGCTCTTTCCATATTTTGGCCATTATGGACATTGTTGCTGTAAACATTGGGGTGCAAACATAACTAAATTTTGACTATTGATAATTAAAAAAAAAATTTTTTTTTTTTAAGATTTTATTTATTTGACACAGAGAGAAACAGAAAGCAAGCACAAACAGGGGGAATGGCAGGCAGGGGAGAAGCAGGCTCCTGGCTGAGCAAGGAGCCTGACTGGCTCAGTCAGTTAAGCAGCTACCTTCTGCTCAGGTGGTGATCCCAGGGTTCTGGGATAATTTTTTTAAAGTGACACGTTTGCCTGCACACAGGATGGTTTATTTTCCCAGAATTTATAATTTAAAATATAATTTCATTTATATTCACTAATATAGTGATGTAAGAAGTTTTTAAGATTAGGGGTGCCTGGGTGGCTCAGTCGTTAAGCGTCTGCCTTCGGCTCAGGTCATGATCCCAGGGTCCTGGGATTGAGCCCCGCATCGGGCTCCCTGCTCGGCAGGAGGCCTGCTTCTCCCTCTCCCACTCCCACTCCCCCTGCTTGTGTTCCCTCTCTCGCTGTCTCTCTCTCTCTGTCAAATAAATAAATAAAATCTTTAAAAAAAAAAAAAAAGACGTTTCTAAGATTACATTTTTAAAATCAGCCATTATTCAGGTTCTTTGTTGACTTGGAATCAATCATATGAAATTACTCAGAACAGATCCACATTGAATTTCATTTACTGCTAAGATATAAATCTCTTTAAATTTTTTTTATTGAATATAAGGTGACACACAGTGTTACCTTAGTTTCAGGTGTACAACATGGTGATTCTCTACAGGTTATGCTGTGCTCACCAGTGTAGCTACCATCTGTGACTGTATGACACCATTACAGTATCATTGACTAGATTCTCTAGGCTGTGCCTTTTATTTCTACATCTTATTCATTCCATAACTGGAAGCCTGCACCTCCTGCTCTGCTTCACCCATTTTTCCCATCCTCCACTCCCCTTCCCTTCTGGCAACCATCAGTTCTCTGTATTTATGGGTCTGATTCTGCTTTTTGTTTGTTCATTTGTTTTTTAGATTCTACATGTGAGTAAAATCATATGGTATTTGTCCTTCTAGGTCTGGCTTCTTTCACTTGGCTTAATACCCTTTAGGCCCATCCGTGTTACCACAAATGGCAACATCTCATCCCTTTTTATGGCTGTGTAATAGTCCATTGTGTATGTATATACCACATCTTCCTTATCCGTTTGCCTATTGATGGACACTTAGCTTGCTTCCATTATCTTTGCTTTGTAAATAATGCTGCAGAAAACATAAGGGTGCATATATCTTTTCAAATTAGTGTTTTCATTTTCCTCAGGTAAATACCTAATAGTGGAATAACTGGATCATTTCTATTTTTAATTTTTTGAGGCACCTTTGTACTGTTTTCCACCATGACTGCACTGGTTTGTGTTCCCACCAACAGTGCACGAGGGTTCCTTTTTTCCACATCTTTGCCATCACTTATTTCTTGTCTTTTTTATGTTAGCCATTCTGGCAAGTGTGAGGTGATATCTTATTGTGGTTTTGACTTGTATTTCCCTGATGATCAATGATGTTGAGCAACTGTTCATGTGTCTGTTGGCCGTCTGTATGTCATCTTTAGAAAAATGTCTATTCAGGTCTTCTTCCCATTTTTTAATTGGATTACTTGGGGTTTTTTGGTGTTGACTTGTATACATTCTTTGTATATTTTGGAAATTAATCCCTTATCAGATATGTCATTTGCTAATAACTTCACCCATTCAGTAGTTTGCCTTTTCATTTTGATGATGGTTTCCTGTGCAAGTTTTTTATTTTGATGTAGTCCCAACAGTTTATTTTTGCTTTTGTTTCCCTTGTCTTAGGCATATCTAAAAAAAAATATTGCTATGGCCAATGTCAAAGAAATTACTGCCTGTGTTCTTTTCTAGGAATTTTATCAGGTCTAACATTTAGATCTTTAATCCATTTTTATTTTATTTTTGTGTATGGTGTGGGAAAGTGGTCCAGTTTCATTCTTTTGCATGTGGCTGTCCAGTTTTCCCAGAACCATTTATTGAAGAGACTATCTTTTCCCCATTGTATATTCTTGCCTCCTTTCTCATATATTAATTCATCATATAAGTGTGGGTTTATTTCTGGGTTCTCTGTTCCATTGATCTTGTGTTTATTTTTGAGTCAGTACCTTACTGTTCTAATTACTACAGCTTTGTAGTATATCTTGAAATCTTGTAGTATGCCTCCAGCTTTGTTCTTGTTCCTGAAGACTGCTTTGGCTTCTTGGGGTCTTTTGTGGTGCCATACAAATATTAGTATTACATGTTCTAGTTCTGTGAAAAATGCTGTTGCTACTTTCCTGGGTATTGCACTGAATCTGTAGATTGTTTTGGCTAGTATGGGCATTTTAGCAATATTAATTCTTCCAGTCCATGTGCATAGACTGTCTTTCCATTTGTTTGTATCATCTTCAATTTCTTTCATAGTTTTTAGAGTACAGGTCTTTCACCACCTTATTTAAGTTTATTCCTAGCTATTTTATTTATTCTTTTTGGTGTGGTTGTAAATGCAGTTGTTTTCTTAATTTCTCCTTCTCCTACTTTGTTATTAGTGTATTAGTGAAATGCTACCAATTTCTGGGTATTAATTTTGTATCCTGCAACTTTACTGAATTCATTTATTTCAGTAGGTTTTTTTAGTGGAGTCTTCAGGGTGTTCTAGTTATAGTATCATGTCATCTGCAAATAGTGACAGTTTAACTTCTTCCTTACCAGTATGGATCCTCATATTCCCCCTTTTTTTCTTTGTCTGATTGCTGTGGCTACAACTTCCAGTACTATGTTGGATCGAAGTGGTAAGAGCAGACATCCTTACAGGAAAAGCTCTCAGTTTTTCCCCATTATGGAGGATGTTTGCTGTGGCCTGGACTTTTATTTTGGGGAAGAGTTTTGATTACCGATTAAATTTTTTTACTAGTAATTGGTCTGTTCAGATTTTTTGTTTCTTCCTAATTCAATTTGGAAGATAGTGTGTTTCTGGGAATTTATCCATTTCTTCTAGTTTTTCCAATTTGTTGACATACATTTTTCATAGTATTCTCTTATTCTTTGTATTTCTGTGGTATCAGTTCTCTTTTGTTTCTGATTTTATGTATTTGAGTCTTTTTTCTTGATGAGTCTGGGTAAGGGTTTATCAGTTTTGTTTATCTTTTCAAAGAACCAGTTCTTGGTTTCATTATGGGTTTTTTCTCTTTTAATCTCTATTTCATGTATGTCTGCTCTGATCTTTATTATTTCCTTTCTTCTACTCACCTTGGATTTTGTCTTTTTTTTTCCTCTCATTTAGGTATAAAGTTAGATTGTTTTTTTGAGCTTCTTATTTCTTGAGTTGGCCTGTATCACTGGATATTTCCCTCTTAGAACTGCTTTTGCTGTGTCAGAGATTTTGGACCACTGTGTTTTCATTTTCATTTCTCTCCATGTATTTTTTTTTTTATTTCTTTGATTTCTTCATTGACCCATTGGTTGTTTAGAATATAAGCCTCTTCATCTGCATTTCAGCTCAGTGTTTGAAAACTGATTCCCCTTTCTCCCTTAGGTGGTTTCCAAAAAGTCTGTTTAGCACTATGTTTACCTCTAAGGATGAGTCAGTTGTGTCTCTCAGAACTATCATTTTAAATAAGTTTTTTTTTCTTTTTCTTTTTTTTTTAAGATTTTATTTATTTATTTGACAGAGAAAGACACAGCGAGAGAGGGAACACAAACGGGGAGTGGGGGAGGGAGAAGCAGACTCCCCGCCGAGCAGGGAGCCCGATGCGGGACTCGATCCCGAGACTCCAGGATCATGACCCGAGCCGAAGGCAGTTGCCCAACCAACTGAGCCACCCAGGCGCCCCTTAAATAAGTTTTATAATATTAAATTTGTTGTGTATGTATGCATATGTGTGTAGGTAGGTACCTAGGTAAGAAGAAAAGGAAGGGCTGAATATATTGAGAGAACTATTGGAAATTTCACTGAAGGTTTGCTAGAAATCTTGAACTGAGTATAAGGAATCATGCTGGGGCCCATGTATCCCCCTCTTTCCCTAACCTCTTCATTTTCCCATACTTTCTGGTACATATGCAACCAAATAAGGTGAGCACAATCATGAAGTCTACAAATCACAGATGTCTTCTCAGATTTTCAAATGAAAAACAAAGTAGATGTTGTTAGGCAGACAAGTCTATTAATTAAAAGAGAATGATTGTGACTTTTAATTTTAAGGGGGAAGATAGGGATTTGGCACATTTAACATATGTGACCTTTCAGAATAAAAGCATATGGTACAGTAGCCAGTCGGGGATACCATTATTTTAACTTTAATTCCATTCCTTTTTTTCCCCCTCTTATGTTTCAAATTGTGTTAGTCAAAGTGAAAGGGAAGAATTTGAAAATGAGTTCAAACAACAGTATGAACGAGAAAAAGTATTATTAACTGAAGAAAATAAAAAACTGACAAGTGAACTTGATAAGGTGAGTGATACAATCTAATTTGTATTCCCTGAGCATATGCTAGATGTTCAGCACTGTGATAGAAATTGTAGAAATAATTTTATGTTTGATGCACAGTTTGTGTTTACTATTCCTCCTTATATACAAGGATTACCTAGATGGTATAGGCAAGTTTTCATTACACCAGTCTGTATAGGAGTTCTGAGGAGAGGGTTTTACTTATCTCATCTTATTCTTTGTCCCATTTATTTTTTGACCCTCTATTCTTTATTTCACTTTCCATCTATTCTCTTTTTCACTCTTTCCTGTCATACTTAGCACTTACTCTTTCATGGCTGTTGGAGTTAAGCTGGCCATTGGCAAGAGCAGGAATATTTAGGCCAAACTGGAGAACTTTTGACAACTATGATGTCCTATTCATGGTGGAAAACTGCGAGTAACTAGAAATAATATCATTGGTAGGTAGGAATCCAGGGAAACCAGCTCTGCCTAAACTGCTGTAGCTTGAGTAAAGAGCAGAACCATAGATTAAACTTAGACTCAGCCAGATTTGTGAACAAAATGTCAAATACTTAAAAGGAATGTTTTTCTGTTTAGTAGCTGAGATTTCTTGAACCGCCATTATTCTGCATTTCTTTTGTCAGTTCTTAACAAACAGTTGTAAAAATCCTAATATTATCCAGACGTTTTAATAATCTTATTTATATTTAATTAAGAACATTTGGGTAATTGTGTTTTATAATGATTTCTAGAACTTTCCTCCAGTAAAAGTATTTTGTTCAGTTATTAGTTATTCTAATAACAGATTGAAATACCATGACTAAATAGTCATAAAAGAGAGACTTTTTATTGTCTCTCAGTTTTCCCTTGTGTTCCATGCATCTTTCACTACTTTCCTCATGACTGTTAGGTTCTTTACACATTTAATAATGACTTTGCTTGTTTGCTTGAAAACTATTTGAGAAACAATTCCATTTGTCCATTTTGTAAAGTCTTATGGAGCTGATGTACACAGACACTGTGGGAAGTGGCCAGAGATAGTAAGTAGTATGAATGTTTTGTTTAAAGTACGAAGAGTATATGAAGGTGATTGTGTAACTCTTAGTTATTTCCACTAAAATAAAACTAACAGTATTTGAATTTTATCCAAATAGGTCACATAATTTTTATTTCATGTGTTTAACTAATATGACTATAAAATTAAACATTATTTCTGTCTATTAGAATTTAAGATTCTGTTAAGAGTTACCTTGATGTAAGAAATGCAGTTAAACTCTAGAAGGCCTCTGCATGTAGTTTCTAAACAAATTACCTAGTAAAAAATGTATATAGTTCAAGAAAAATTATATTAAATAATAATCAAATTGAATGTAGATCAAATCTTGTATTCACCCCTTGGTTTTATTTCATTAGTAACCATAAAGTTCTGCCGAGTTTTCCAGAAATACATATTTAGAGATAATTTGTAAGCAAAACTCTTTTTGATTCTGATGAGATGCAAAGGATAAAAATAAAAGCCTGTCTCCTAAGTTAATAAAAGTAGAACATTACCTTTTCTTACTACATTGAAAGGTATGATGAAGGATGAGTAGAACTTTGAGAAAAAATTTGTATGGTGGGCAAATATTTAATGACAAATGATAACAAGGAAATATTTATTCCTGGAGAAATAGAGATGGATCTGGGTTCTGCTACCTTTTAAGCCTCTTCCCTATATTTATTCCTTTTACAGCATTTGCTTCTCTTCCTCCTTAACTCTCAGTTCACCTTAACTGAGCATCTTCATTGTTTCTTTCTGTTCAATCATTTTCTGGTTTGGTTTGAACTGTGTTTTTTCACCAAGAGGGATAACCAAAGAATACTTTTGCCATTGCTCTACCAGCTCTTCTGTCTGGAACCTGAGCAGAGAGCTGAATTTCTTCTCAGCAGAACTTCTGGCATAGAAGCCAGAAAACAACTATTAGGTTAATTTTGAAATTTATTTAATTAATACTATGAATAGATTCTCACATTCACATTTTTTTATTATGTTCAATTAGCCAACATTTTTAAACTCCACAAATTAAAATTTAAAAGGAAATTAAAAAGGGGTGCCTGGGTGACTCAATCAGTTAAGTGTAGAACTCTTGATTTCAGCTCAGGTCATGATCTCAGGGTTGTGAGATCAAGCCCCCAACTCAGGTGCAATGCTAGGCATGGAGCCTGCTTGGGATTCTCTCTCTCTCACTCTGCCCCTCCCTCCACACCTCCACACCTCCACCCACCACTCATGCTCTCTCTCTCAAAAAAAAAAAAAAGAAATCGAAAAAAAGTTTGTTGATATTTTCAGAAGTCTGGTAAGTTTCTTTTATTTTTTTAGAGAGAGAGAGCACTCTCTCTAAAATGAGAGAGTGGGGAGTGGAGGGGGAGTGAGGGGCAGAGGGAGAGAATCTTAAGCAGGCTCCAAGCCCAGCCCAGAGCCCCACGGGGTGGGGCTTGATCTCATGACCCTGAGATTGTGATCTGAGCCAAAATGAAGAGTTGGACGCTTAACTGACTGATCCACCCAGGCACCCCTGTTAAGTTTCACTTTTTATTAAAAGATAACTTACTGCAAATAAAATTAGCCATGTATGTTAGAGAAAGTAAATGGCTTCCCATAAGGAAAAGTATTATTTGTATCTTGTTCTTAAATTATTATTTTACAAAAAAGCAAAATTACAAAAATTACATAAAAGTTACCCATGATCTCATTACCACAAAACAACGATTTTAATTTTATGTGTTCCTTTCCAGGTTTTGTTTGTATAAATATTATTACGTAGGTGCAGTCATACGTGCATTCCCTTTTCTAATATGCCTTTCACTTAAAATGTCATGAGCATGTTTCCATATTCTATACGATACTACTATTCCATACTATACGCCAGATATGTCAAGGTACAAATAGCAAAACCTGATTCTCATTTCCAAACAAGCAAAATGAACTAATACTTGGCTAGAATTTACGAGGGCAGGTCCTCTTCTGAGTTACTTTATATAAATCATTTAATCCTCACAAAAACTCTGTGAGGTGTTCCCTATTACTCTTGCCATCTTGTAGATGAGACTGAGGCAGAGGGGGATGAGACTCCTTTCCTAATCAGAGAACTAGGAAGTGGCCAGATGAAATTTGAATACAGGCAGTCTGGCTCCAGAGTCCATGCTTTTATTCAGTAATAATGAAAAGATTAGCATTTCTCTAATACTGAACAAGTCTACTTAAAACTACTTGTAATTGGGCGCCTGGGTGGCTCAGTTGGTTAAGCGACTGCCTTCGGCTCAGGTCATGATCCTGGAGTCCCTGGATCGAGTCCCGCATCGGGCTCCCTGCTCGGCAGGGAGTCTGCTTCTCCCTCTGACCCTCCCCCCTCTCATGCTCTCTCTATCTCATTCTCTCTCTCAAATAAATAAATAAAATCTTTAAAAAAAAAAAAAACTACTTGTAACTATTGTAACACGGCCTTGCAAAATCTGTGTTTCCTCTCCTTCCTGCAGATGTCTAGCTGACCTCACTCACAAATTAGTTGGGAGGGCTGTCAAAAGCAATCATAATAAAAAACAATGTGTTGTAGGAATTAGTGAAGACATTCATCTGCAAAAAATTTTTTTCAAAAACAGCCAGTAAACTTCTTTCTATGCTAACATGAAGAGATTGATGAATCCTCTCAAGAAAAAAAAATTTTTTCAAAGTGGACCCCATTGTCAAAAACAACCATTTTGGAGCTCTGGGAATTAACCAGAGGAAGACCACTACAAAACACTGATGAGATAAATGAAGGAATATCTAAACAAATGGAGAGATGTACCCTGTTAATGGATTGAAAGACTTGGAATTGTTAGGACCTCAGTTCTCCTCTAATGTATAAATTCAGGGAAATCCCTATCCAAATTCTGGTAGGCTCTGGAATTGAGAAGCTCATCCTTAAATTTGGGAATACAAAAGACCTATAATAGCCTTGTGCAACAAAAATTGGAGGATTTAGCTGACAGTCTTTGGAAACTTACTAGTAGTATTGGCATGATGGAACCATAGATTAATGGTCTAAAAATAAGCCCTCATATTTATGGCCAATTGATTTTCAGCCAAAGTGCCAATGCAATTCAAAGGGAGAAGGATAATCTTTTCAACAAATTGTGCTGGAACACTTGGATATCCATTTGCAAAAAAATTAAATTCTTATGCCATATAAAAACATTAACTCAAAGTGGATCATAAACTGAAATGTGAGCGATAATCATAGGAGAAAATCTTCATGATTTAGGGTTAGTCGAAAATTTCATAGATATAAATTAAAAGTACAACCCATGAGAGAAAAATAATGATAAATTGTACTTCATCACACCTAAAGACAACATTAAGAAAACTAAAAGACATACACAGATGAGGAGGAAACATTTGCAAATCACTTACCTGATAAGAAACATATTTAAAATATAGAAAGAACTTAAAACTCAAGAATAAGAAATAATGCAAACAACCCAGTGAAAAATTGGGGGAAAAATTTGAGTAGACATTTCATGAAAGAGATATGAATGACAAGCATGTAAAAAGATGTTCAATGTCATTAGGAAGATGTGAACTTAAAACCACAGTTATGTACTGCTGTACACCCTCAAGAACAAGTGGAATCAGTAAGAGTGACCATACCAACTTTTGGCAAGGATATGGCAGAACTAGAACTCCTGCACTGCTTGTAGGAGCATCTGGTGGTGGTATAACCACTTCAGTAAATAGTTTCAAAGGTTCTCAAAAAGTTAAGCATACCCTTACCATGTGACCCAGAAATTCTTGTAGATATTTAAGAGAACTGAAAACACAGTCCTCTTAAAAACTTGTGTATGAATGTTCATAGCATCATTATTCACAATAACAAACAACTGGGAACAGTACCAATGCTCATCAGCTAGTGAACAAGCAAATGAAATTTACTATTATCCATATAATAGAATACTACTCAGCTGGAAAAAGGAGTGAATTTCTGATACATGCAATACTGTGGTTGAATCTCAATACTGAGTGAAAGACAAACTCTCCATGTTGTAGGATTTCATTGATATTAAATTTCTTGGAAAAGCCAAAGTATAGAAACAGAAAACAGATCAGCAATGCCTGGAACTCAGGTTGAAGCCAGGACTGACTGCAAACCAGCAGTGGGGAAATTTCTCCTGTACCAAAACTGGATTGTGGTGATTGTTGCACAGCTGTATAAATTTATTATTAAATGTTTAAAGCCAAACTGTGGATAGAGCCGAGATGCCCTTCAACAGATGAATGGATAAAGAAGATGTGGTCCATATATACAATGCAATATTATTCAGGCATCAGAAATGATGAATACCCAACTTTCATATCAACATGGATGGGACTGGAGGAGATTATGCTAAGTGAAATAAGTCAAGCAGAGAAAGTCAATTACCAAATGGTTTCACTTACTTGTAGAACATGAGGAATAGCATGGAGGACCTTAGGAGAAGGGAGGGGAAAATGAAGGGGGGGGGGACATCGGAGGGTGAGATGAACCATGAGAGACTATGGACTCTGAGAAACAAACTGAAGGTTTTAGAGGAGAGTGGGGTGGGGGGATGGGTTAGCCTGGTGATGGGTATTAAGGAGGGCATGTATTGCATGGAGCACTGGGTGTTCAAAAATAATCATGGAATACTACATCAAAAACTAATGATGTACTTTATGGGGACTAACATAACATAATAAAATTTAAATTAAAAATAAATAAATTTATTAAAAATCCGTGAACCATACACTTGTAATGAATAAATTTTATTGTATGTAAATTATACCTCAGTAAATCTGTAAAAAGAAAATAGCTGGTAAAGTACATTTTCAGAGGTAAGTGGCACACCTTGAGGTACAGAACTTCAATCCCTTATTCTCAATGGACAAGTAAGGGTGTATGTTGGCATCAATAGCTTCTCTGGACCCCATTGCCTTCTGAGAAGACAGTGAGGTTGGAGGTAGGGTAAACAGGGAATTACAGCTGTGCTCCTTTGGTAGAAGGAAAGAAAGAAAACTGCATTGTGACTTGTGCCAAAACTGTCTATGTCTCACAGAAGTACAGGCCAAAAACACATGAGAACAACCCTAGGTCACTAGGAGGATTCCTGATCAATTTAAATGAGGGAATTGGCACACTGTGACCTGAGCCAGATCTGACTCTCAGACTAAGGCCCATGAACTAAGAAGAATTTTTACATAACTTCTAAGTAAGTTTTTGTGAGAAGAACAAGATGTGATGGAGGCCATGTGTGTCCCACAAAGACAAAAATATGTACTATCTAATTCTTTATTGGAAAGTTTGCAGATCCCTGACTTAGAACATGGCTTTAGCCTGTATTAGAAACTGAACCAAATATACGCACACACACACACATATATATACACACACACACATGTATGTGTAAAGACATTTATTGTAAGGAATTTGCTCACCTGATTATGGAGTCTGACAAGTCCCAAGAGCTGTAGTTTGCAGTCTGGAGACCCAAGAGAGCCTATGATATAGTTTCAGTCCATGTCCAAAGGGCTTGAGACTCAGGAAGAACTGCTGTTTCCATAAGAGTCCAAAAGCAGGAAAAACTAACCTCCCAGCTTGAAGGAATTTAGGCAGGAGAAGTTCCCTCCAATTCATCCTACTCCCTAGGGTCAGCCTTTTTGTTCTGCAGGCCTTTAGCTGATTGGTTGGGCCCACTGTGTTAGGGAGGGCAATCTGCTTTATTCAGTCTCCTGATTCAGATGTTAATTTCATCCAGAGACACCTTGACAGACATACCCAGAGTAATGTTTGATCATGCTTGTTGGCACCCTAAGACCCAGTCAAGTTAACACGGAAAATTAACTATCACTTGGCCTCTCATCCCCACAAACTTGTAAATAGCTCTTCTAGGAAAAACTTGCCTTCTTCAGGTTGAGTAATCAAAAAGAAACGAACACAGGAACACAGTATTTCTATAAACATACCAAAAAACAAGAAAGGAATAGTAATAACTAATGCAGATTGAGACCATTTATCAGAAAAACTATAGCCATGAAATGAAAATTGAATGCAAATATTTTATCATACATTTTTTAAAACTTACTAAAGCAGGAACTTTCGCTTCTATGGCAGATTAGTTTACCTCATACCCACCACCTCACCAAGAGCTGGATTTTTAAAAAAATTGTCTTAATATGGTGGGACTATTTCCTACAGCATTTATCTGCAGGAAGGCATTGGAGAGATAAGGCAGCCGTCATCACTGACCAAGATCCTATAAAGGAGTAGTGTAGAGAGATGAGCCCAGCACTCAATGCCGCTTTTCCCCTTGAGGCATTTGCTGATATGAAAGCAGTAGCTGAGGATCCAGGAAGCTGAGCACAGTGTTCCACAGTCCCACAAGTTTGAAGAGATGAATACAAACTTTCAGTTGGACTCATTGAAAGACTACATTTTAGGAATAAGAGTGAACCAGAAAGAGATGAGACCTCTCGCTGACTGAAACCTAGCCTCCAAGTAACTCAATACTTGGACCTATCTTGAATCTAAATGCCTGCCAGAAGTAAAGGTAAATACTCTCTGGAGGAAGATACTATATACAGATCCTCAAGTTACCTCTAAAATGTTTATGCAAAATGTGTGGCATACATTAAAACAATTACCATGCATACCAAGAGATACAACTAAATCACTGAAAACCAAGAGTAAAAATAAAATAGCAAAAACAAAATAAGGAAAGAAAAAAAACAAAAAACAGAAAACTAGGCAGTCTGTATAAGCAAGCCCACAGGGATTCCCATCAGAATTTCCATAAATGAAATTTTATAATAACTGTATGATAGAAAATTTAAGACATGAAGAATTTCAGCAGCCAACTGGAGTATATACAAAAGAGTCAAATAGAACTTCTAGGAGTAAAAACTAAAATAACCAAAATACTGAATAGATTTTAACAGCAGACTGGAAAGAGCTGAAGAAAAGAGTATATAAATAAAAAAATATCCATCTAAAGTATGGGTAGAGATTAATTAAAAGGATGGAAATACATAAAAGAGGACAGAGACCAAGGGGATGTGATGAAAAGATCTTATGTACAAATACTTGCTCTCCCAGGTGGAGAGGATCAAGAGACTGTGGCAGAAGCAGTATTTGAGGAATTAATGGCCCATAATTTTCCAAAACTTATGAGAAACATTTAAGTACAAAATCAGGAAATGCCACGAACCCTAAAGGTGACAAATAGAAATTAAATCCCACTTAGGGACATCATAGAAAAACTGCTGAAAACCAGCAACCAAGGAGAATCCTAAAAGCAACCAGAGAAGAAAGTCACATTATATTCAAATGAGCAAAAGTTAAACTGAAAGTTAACTTCCCAACAGAAAAAAATGGATTTCCAAAAAGGAATCAAAACGGGGAATAAAAAGGAATGCCATTTTCAAAGTGCTAGAGGAGGATAATTGCCAACCTGGAATGTCCTATATGGCAAAAAACGTCTTTCAGAAATGAAAGCAGAAATCGAGACTATAGAAAACTCTGCAGGACAAACCTGTTTTCTTCAACAGATAAATTACAAGAAAAATAAAAGTGCTGGAGGGGAACTGCTATGGACAGAATGCTTGTGGCCCTCCAAAATTCACATGTTGAAACCTACCCCCCAGTGTGATTGTAGGAGGAGGTGCTGCCTTTGGGAGGTGATTAGGTTGTGAGGTGGCACCCTCATGGTGGTATTATCCTTATGAAAGCAACCCTGGAGAGCCCACTCACACCTCCCACCCTCTGAGGATGGCAGCCAGAAGACAGCCATCTATGAACCAAGAGCAGATCTCACCAGACACTGAATCTGCTGGCACTTTGATCTTGGACTCTCTAGCATCCAGACTGTGAGAAATAAATGTTTCGTACTTAAATTACCCAGTCTCTGGTAGTCTAGTATAGGGGCCTGAATGGACTAAGAGCCTATAAATAAAAGAGACTTAAAAGATATAGGAACCATTAAGCTGTGGTTACTTGTTGGTATCACAATTCAATTTAATAAACTGTTAAGCTTTTTGATATTTTGAGATACCTGGAAATTTGAACAGTTACTACCTATGTGATGATATAAGGAAACTTATTAAATTTTTTTAAGTATGATAATGTTATCTTTTGAAAGAGAGCCTTATTTGCAGGAGATATACACAGAAATATATATGGGTAAAATTATAGATGTCTGGTATTCACTTAGGAATAATTCAGGAGGAAGAGGTAAGAAGACAGGATACAAATGCAATGACTGGTATTGAAATGGTAATTATTGAAGTAGGCTGTGGGCTCATGGGAATTAACTTATACTGTCCATTTTTGCATATACTTGAAATACTTTGTAAGATTTTATTTTAAAAAGATGACATGGAGACATTTACAACCCCCCCCCAATAAAACCAAAACAAACAAAAAAACAAAAAACGAGAGATGTTGTTACCAGTAGAACCTGAGGAGTTTTCAGGCAACTGGAGAATGTTCACAAATGGAAGCAATTCAGTGTGGGAGTAAGGGAAAGCAAAGGCAGAGGAGAAATCAGAATACTTGATGTTTCCAAAGTCAGTGACCAGAAGGGTATATAATAAGAAGAAATCAGGAAGACAAGCATTTTTTAGTGGAATATGGTAAGTAATCAGCTCTAACAAGTGGCATCTGAGCACCTTGCATTCCTGTTCCTAAAAGTCACATGTCTTTAAGTGTCTTAAAACTGCTTTTCAGCTCACCACTTTGTATGAGAACTTAAGTATGCGCAACCAGCAGCTAGAAGAAGAGGTAAAAGACCTAGCAGACAAGAAAGAATCAGTTGCACATTGGGAAGCCCAAATCACAGAAATAATTCAGTGGTGAGTACTCTTTTTAAATGTATTTTTGTGGGTGATTTGAAAATGTGGCCAAGTTTGCGTGAATTCCAGAAGGCTACAACATGTTTTTTTTTTCTTACTTTTTTGCTTTGAAAAAATAAGTTTCCCTTAAGAACAGTATTTTATTACTGACCTGTTATTTATTACTGATCTGCGTCCTTCTATATTTTCTCTTATGTTCCTCTTTTCCCCAACTGCAGCAAGTATCCTGTGTCAGATTTCCACAGCTTCACTGAAAGCTGTTATTTCTAAGAAAAGGTTATTTTAAGACAGTTGGTCCTTAAAGAACTGAAGAAACTCATTCACTAGCTATAAGTTCCTTTCTAAGACCAAAATTGCTGTATTTATGATTATTTTAAGAAACAGCCTGGAGAAAAATTTTGAACCTAAAGATGTGCTATCATTTTCTTTCATAATTACAACAGATGTACATGTCATCATAAAAACTTACATGATTATAGCTTCATTTTATTAACTAGTCTTTAAGCTCTTAGGATTCAATGTAGAATGAATTACCTTAGTAACTTTACACATTATTTATTTCATTAAGTATTTCTGGCATTTATAAAAATGTGTATATTTTTATAAAACATGAAGAAAGTTGAATCCAACAGGGACTTTATTTTCTTTGTTTGTTTTTTAAAGATTTTATTTTATTTATTTGTTTGACAGAGAGAGACACAGCAAGAGAGGGAACACAAGCAGGGGGAGTGGGAGAGGGAGAAGCAGGCTTTCCCACGGAGCAGGGAGCCCGATGTAGGGCTCGATCCCAGGACCCTGGGATCATGACCTGAGCTGAAGGCAGACACTTAATGACTGAGCCACCCAGGCGCCCCCAGGGACTTTATTTTCTAAGGAAAACATATTTTCTAAATTTTTATATTTACTTTTCAACTTTTTGGCACATCATGTATGTTTAATTTATATGAAAACTAGTTTCTTTATGGATCTATAGACCAATCGTTTGGTGGGAATTTTAGTTTCTTGTATTCTTATTTTGGTTCTTTAAGCATTTTTTCCATTTTCCTACTTATTGCAGATTAATACCCTCCATCTTAAATCAGAAGTGGATAAACACTCTTTTTAAGTGTTCTTACCCAAATGACTCAAGTATTTTGATTATAGACTAAACTACAGAGCTCCATGTTCACTCATCTTTGGTTTATGAATGTGACTATACAGTGCATATCTAAATGAAAATACCCAAATTGTGGAAATTTGGTTGTGTCCCAAACAGTATAGTACAGTTAATGGTTCATTAATGTTAAATTTATGCCTTGTCATGAAGTCTACATTTCTGAAGCAAAATCATTCTAATCTTTAGCCAAGCTTATAATATCAAAAATTATGACTCATTTATAACTCCATTATTTTGGAATCAAATGTATAATTAAGCTATTGCTGAAAATAACTTTGTAGAAGAAAAAGATGATCTGGCTAAAATCCTAGTTCCTAGACCACTGATCTTTTCCAGCAACAGGAATGATGGGTTCAGATGGAATGGGAAGTGCTTCTAGTAAAGGAAAGAAGCTTTAAAAATGTAGACTCTCTGGAAAGGTTAGTGGAAAGGATGAAGGTGAAAGTTTTTACATGATACCACAAAACACTAATTTTAGGCTTTTCACATTCAAGTCAAATGTGCAGAAGAAACCAGGAATGCAAGCAAATCAGTTTGCATAAAAGCTCTTATTTAGAAATGGGCTAATATATTAGGGCGCCTGGGCATCTCAGTCAGTTAAGTGTAAGACTCTTGGTTTCCACTCAGGTCATGATCTCAGGGTAGTGAGATTGAGCATGGTGTTGAGCTCCACATGCTCAGCACAGAGTCTGCTCGAGATTCTCTCTCTCTCTCCCTCTGCCCTTCCTCCTGCTTGTGCTTTCTCTAAATAAATAAATAAATAAAATCTTTTTTAAAAATGGGCTCATGTATTAGATAACTAATTATTAAATACTTAGTAGGATAAAAGTAAAACGTATACTCCCTGTTCTCTGACTCCTCTCACCTACTTAAATCTGAGACATTCTGTCCACACTTAAAAAGGTCAGGAATCTTAGTCTCTTTCAAGTTTTTCAGTTTTGGTATATTAAAAAATGAAGTGATGCCAGAGACAGGAAGATGGTGGTGGAGTAGAAGGGTTCTAGGCTTACCTTGTCCCACGAATACAACTAGAAACTGTCAAATCATACTAAATACTAAATCAAACTGAAGGCTGACAAAACAAACTCCAAAATTAAAGGGAGAGAAGAGGCCACATTGAAGAATGTAGGAAGTGTGGAGATGTGGTTTAGGGAAGAAACAAATCCTGGCTGCTGCAGGGGAGAGGTAGCCATGGTCACAGAGAAGGGCGAGAGAGAGAGAGGAACACATAGGGGAACACACAAGGGGAACATCTCCCCATAGCCATTGGCTTGGAAAATGAGAGGGGCTAAATTTCATGAGTTCTTGGAAAGAGCAGGGCTTGAAGACTGAGTTTTAAAGGTCAGCAGGCTTGGCTGGAATAGAGCCTGGAGGGTACTGCGCTGCTCTTGGAAAGAAGGCAGGCAAACAACCCAGGGGCAGATGGTGTGGAAACAGCAATATGAAGAGTGCTTGGAGCACACAGTGAGGAGGTTATTTGCTCTTCTTGGAGTGCAGCCCAGAGAGACAGCATTCATGGAGAGGCCTCTCTGAGAACAAAATGAGCTGGCCAACACCATTTCCCTCCCTGGCCCCTCAGGATAAACACAGAGCCACTTATGGGAAGATACTGGCTGCATAACTTGGTTCCACCAAGCCCAACCCCCAGGTGCGCTGGTGGAACTGCCCTTCTCAGTCACACTTACCTCAGGTGTAGTGTGGTGGCCCTTCCCCCCAAAGACTAGCACAAACCCTTGCCCACACCATGTCTCCTCACCAGGGAGTTTTATAGGGCCTCAGTTCCAGTGGAGGTGGTGATTGGTCTCATTTCACAAGCAGACCAAAGCAAATTAGTGAAAACTTAGCACATTCAGGCCAGGGATCAAACACTGCCCACAGCAGGCAAGGAGAGCCTCTGTAGATGACTGGCTTGAAGGACAGAGCAACCAGACACAACAGCAGAGCACAGGCAGCACACACTGGAGACATTCCCTGGTGTGCCAGGCCCTGGGCACTACATGCCCTCTTCTTCATAAGGCCATTACTCTCAGGAGCAGGATACATAAGTGGCTTTTCTAACACAGAAGAAGGCAAAATGAGAAGACAAAAGAATTTATCCTAAGTGAAAGAACAAGATAAGGCCACGGCCAGAGATCTAAGCAAAATAGATATAAGTAATATGTCTGATGGAGAATTTAAAGGTATGGTCATAAAGATACTGGACTTCAGAAGACAATGGAGGACATCACTGAGACCCTTACCACAGAGATAAAAGTTAAAAGAATTAGAGATGAAGAGTGCAATAAACAAGATTAGAAACACATTGATACAGGCTGGAAGAAGCAGAGGAATGAATTAGTGACCTAGAAGACAAAGTAATGCAAACCAGTGAAGCTGAACAAAAGAAAGAAGACTTACACAAAACGAAAATAGACTTAGGGATCTCAGTGATTCCATCAAATGTAATAACATTTGTATTTTAGGAGTCCCAGAGTAAGAAGAGTGAGAAAAGGGGGCAGAAAATTTATTTGAAGAAATAATAGCTGAAAACTTCCCTAATCTAGGGAAGGAAACAAACATGCAGATCTAGGAAGCAGAGAGAACTCACATCAAAATCAACAAAAGCAGGCCCACACCAAGACAGATTGTGATTAAACTGCAAAATAAAGTGATTTAAAAAAAATCTTAAAAGCAGCAAGACAAAAGAAGTCAGTAACATACAAAGGAAAACCCATAAGGCTAGCAGGAGACTTTTCAACAGAAACTTGGCAAGGCAGAAGGGAGTGGTATGATATATTCAAAGTGCTGATTGGGAAAAATCTCCAGGCAAGAATATTCTATCCAGCAAGACTCTCATTCAGACTACAAGGATGGTAAAGAGTTTTCCAGACAAAGAACAACTAAAGGAGTTCATGACCACTAAACCAGCCCTGCAAGAAATATTAAAGGAGACTCTGAGTGGAAAGGAGATACCAAAAGTGACAATTTGAAGGTAGGAAACACAAAAGCAGTAAAAATGAATATTTTTGCAAAAAGAAAAACAGTGAAGGAACTCACAAAAAAGGATATGAAATATAATAACATACACCTAAAACATGGGGAGGAGAGGAGAAAAGAATGGGTTCAGATTTAAACAGCTGTCAACTTAATATATAGACTGCTGTATACAGAAGAGGTTATATACAAACCTAATGGTAACCATATATCAAAAACTACTAATAAATATGCAAAAAAATAGAAAAAGAAATCCAAATATGTCACTAAAGAAAATCAGCAAACTATGAAAGAGAAAGACAATAAAGGATCAGAAAAAAAATTTCAGAAACAGTCACAAAACAAGTAATGAAATGGCAATAAATACATATCTATCAATAATTACGTTGGACATAAATGGACTAAATACTCTAATCAAAAAGACATAGGGTGACAGAATGGATAAATAAACAAGGTCTATCTATATGCTGCCTATAAGAGACTCATTTTAAATCTGAAGACACCTGTAGATCAAAAGTGAAGGGATGAAGGAACATTTATCATGCAAATGGATGTCAAAAGAAAGCCAGAGTAGCAATACTTCTATTGGACAAAGTAGACTTTATGTTGTTGTTTTGTTTTGTTTTGTTTTTTGACAAAGTAGACTTTAAAACAAAGACTGTAACAAGGGACAAAAGGCACTATGTCATAATAATGGGGACAGTCCAACAGGAAGATATAACAGTCATAAATATGCACCAGACATGGGAGCACCCAAATACATAGAACAATAGGAAACACAAAAGAACTAATCAATAATAATAATACAATAATAGTAAGGGACTTTAATACCCCACTTATATCAATGGGCAGATCATCTAGAAAGAACATTAACAAGCAGTTTCTTTGAATGATACACTGGACCAGATGGACATAACAGATATATTCAGAACCTTCCATAATAAAACAATATACATTCTTTCCAAGTGCACATGGGACATTCTCCAGTATAGATCACATATGAGGCCACAAAACAGGTCTCAACAAATTCAAGAAGACAAAGTCACCATGCACGTTTTCTGACCACAATGCTATGAAACTGGAAGTCAGCCACAAGGAAAAATCTGCAAAGACCATACATACATGGAGGTTAAATAACATACTACTAAACAACCAGGAAATAAAAGAAGAAATAAAAAAATACATTGAAACAATGCAAATGAAAACACAACAGTCTAAAACGTCTGGGATGCAGCAAAAGCAGTTCTAAGAGGAAAGTTTATAGCAACACAGGCCTACTTCAAGAAGCCAGAAAAATCTCAAACAACCTAACCTTAAAACTAAAGGAGCTAGAAAAAGAACAACAAACAAAGCCTAGAGCCAGCAGATGGAAGGAAATAATAAAGATTAGAGTAGAAATACATGATATAGAAACTTAAAAAAAATAGAATAGATCAATGAAACCAGGAACTGGTTCTTTGAAAACTTACTAAAATAGACAAAGCTCTAGCCAGACTTACCAAAAAGAAAAGAGTAAGGACCCAAATAAATAAAGTCATGAGCAAGAGAGGAAAACTAACAACCAAGACCACAGAAATACAGATTGTAAGAGAATATTATGAAAAACTATATGCCAACAAATTGGACAACCTGGAAGAAATGGATAAATTCCTAGAAACATATAAAATTACCAAAACTGAAACAAGAAGAAATAGAAGATTTGCATAGACTGATAACCAGCAAAGAAATCAAATCTGTAATGAAAAAACTCCCAACAAACGAAAGTCCAGGACCAGATGTCTTCACAGGCAAATTGTACCAAGCATTTAAAGAAGAATTATACCTATTCTTCTCAAAATATTCCAAAAATAGAAAAGAAAAATTTCCAGATTCATTCTATGAGGCCAGCATTACCAAAACCATATAAAGACACCACAAAGAAAGAGAACTACAGACCAATATCTCTGATGAACATAGTTGCAAAAATTGTTAACAAAATACTAGCAAACTGAATCTAACAATACATTTAAAAAATAATTCACCACAATCTAGTGGAATTTATTCCCAGCTTGCAGGGTTGGTTTGGTGTTCTCAACTCCATCAACATGATTCATCACATTAATAAAAGAAAGGACAAGATCCATATGATCATTTTAGTAGATGCAGAATACCCTGTGATCCAGCAATCACAATACTAGGTATTTACCCAAAGAGTATAAAAATACTAATTCAAAGGGATACATGAACCCCTATGTTTATAGCAGCATTATCCACAGTAGCCAATTTTGGAAACAGCCCAAGTGTCTGTTGATTGATGAATGGGTAAAGAAAATGTGGTATATATGTATATGCAATGGAATATTACCCAGCCATAAAATAGAATGAAATATTGCCATTTGCGACAGTATGGATGGAGCTAGAGTGTATTATGCTAAGTGAAATAAGTCAGTAAGAGAAAGACCAATACCCTATGATTTCACTCATATGTGAAATTTAAGAAACAAAACAAGCAAAAGGAAAAAAAGAGAGGCAAACCAAGAAACAGACTCTTACCTATAGAGAACAAACTGATGGTTACCAGAGGGGAGGTCGGTGGGGGGCTGGGTGAAATAGGTGATGGGGATTATGGAATGCACTTACCAGGATGACCACTGGTTGTCATATGGAATTGTTGAATCACTATGTTGTATACCCAAAACTAGTATTACTCTGTATGTTTACAAACTAGAATTTAAGTTAAAACTTTAAAAAATGAAATGATGCCAAGACAAGGTTTTAGGAACTTGTGATATATAGTATTTTAAATGTTTCCTTTGGACAAAGTAACAGTTTTAAAACAGAACAAGCACTATTGTAAATAAGATCTTATTTGCATTGCTAATGGTCATCTTACTTGGCTCCCTCTGCCTTTTCCTATGAAATATCCCTTTCATATGAAAGAATACCTTTTAGGGAAGGGAGACCTTGTTGCTCCTCACTGTGTTAGAGCAGACGCCTTTCTTCTCACCATTGACTCATCAGAATACTTCACTTTTTCTTTGAAATGATACGACAATGAAAGGTCAGAATCATAAGTTAGTCCATAAGTGTGATTTTTAAAATCGCAAACCATGAATCATGGAACATTACATCAGAAACTAATGATGTCCTGTATGGTGACTAACAGAACATAATTAATTAATTAATTAATTAATTAATACATACATACATACATACATACACCCAATAAATAAATAAATAAATAAAATGCTTCTCCTCACATCTAATGCACTTTTCTGGTATAATACAAGGTAGGATGGCCTATAGACTATAGTACTTTGCTGTCAAGCTGCTTTTAATGTATCATTGAAAAGTTTAAAAACTAATGTGACCAGATCTGGAGATTAGCTATAAGACTTAAATGTAAGTTGCCCTATGTCTTACACAATACCGATTTTCCTATGGGAGTGTAGAGGAGAGTTACCACAGACTGGGTGCTTGAGAAAGTTGGGGGTAATCATTTGAACCCATAATGCATTTTCTGAAAACCCTGAGGTTAATAAAGGGTCCTATACATAGGTTGGCTGAATTGGAGATTTCGTATAAAACAATAGTAGGAAATAAGACTAGTAAAGTTACTACTGTATAGTTACCATGAATATTGGGTAAGAGTTTAAACTTTATTTATTTATAAGAAGGAGAGGGTTTTTGCAAAGGATAATGGCATTGATTGCATGATGCATTAGGAAGACAACTCTCTACAGTGGTATTCAGGGTGAAGTGGAGGGAAGTTTGGGAAAAAGTGAACAAATGGAGAAGACATTGTGCGAGAAGAATCTATAGGACTTAATTATGAAGGAAGGTCAGGAAATGAGGAAGAATTCGTTTTTCTGAAATTCAGAATTAGATTAAGAAAATCATATCATTGAAGTAGGAAAGTCAGAGAAGGAACCAACTTTGGGGAAGATATAATCAATTTTGTTTGTGTTATTTTGCTTGTTGGTGAGTCTGGGCTCCTGAGACATCTGGGTACAGAGTTCCAATATGCTTTTGAAAAGATTACAGAAAGGTTAGGGTAAAGCATATAAATTTGGGGATTTAATTCCTGGTCAATAAAGCCATTTGTTGAGATCTTTTTAAGGAGGAAAGAAAGAAGGATAATATGGTGAGGGCAGCATATAGAAGGTAGAGGGCAACCAGGAAAGTGCTTTCATAATCAGCAAAGGGTCTCAGTAATAACACTTTTATTTCCCTTTATTTAAATTTCCTCACATTATTTGAACTATTCCTCATTCATTAATCTTCGTTTGTGGATAGTTGTAGCTTATACTGATTACAACATAGTATGTTCCAGGCGTTGGGCTGAAAATTCACTTGTACAGGATTCTCATTTAGTTATTACAACAGTCCTATGAGGTAGGATTATATCCCCACTTTGTAGGTGAGATAGCAGAGAGCTAGAAGTGGGTAAATGACTTAGCCCAAGTCCCGGAGCTGGTGAGCAGCGAGTTAGGATTTGAACCAAGGTCTGTTTGACTCAAGAATCAAGTTCTTAATCACTCTACTGTGTATGTCCTACCTCCCTGATGTTTTAAGGACTATCTTCTAGATCTTCTCTATTATGCCCTACATAATAGTCAGTATTAATAAGTATTTCTGCATTAATTACTTGAAAGAGCTTGGGAGTAGAGGATTTAGCTATGGCAGAAAAACAAAAGAGATTGAAATTGGCCTTTTATAGTTGACTTGTCACTTGAATGAACTGTGGTTTCAGCAAAATAGTTGAGGTAGAAATCAGACCTCAGAAAGTATGTATGAGTTAGTGAGGGGTTAAATACTAGAGTAATTAGATACAGGTTGTATCACAGTGACAGGGAGAGGGATTGGGACAGGAACCTTTCTGGATTAGAAAACGTCTGTATATGTTTACAGCAGCCGGTGGAAGTGATGAAATTGAAAGCTGTTTTCAAAGAAGGTAATTATTTGTATATATGTGGGATGAGGAATACATTTAAATGACTTGGCCAAAGGAAAGATGAGGGACTTACTTGCCTCTAAAACTTAAAAAAAAAAAAAAAAAAGTTAAAATGGGCATGAGTCAACTTATCTAGATGGCCTAAAGAAAAGGGCAAGACAGTGTTGGTCTGAGGGAAGTGAGACTTCAAGGATCAAGGTTGGAAACAAATAGCAATGATTCTAAAAAGGAATTGTTGTAGACCAGGGCCCAGTGGAATTTAAATGGCAGGAGTTGTAACTGACCCAGTCTTTTTTTTTTTTTTTTAAAACCCTTCCCTTCATTAATTCTCTGTAGCCAAGAAAATAGACAGAGCTTTAATAAAAAATTGAGACTTAGCGGGAGACCACATGGGTCAGGGAATGTGAACGTATTCAACATGCAAATAAAACAAAAATGACAAGAGATTTTTTATCTTTTTTTTCCCCATTTTATTTATTTTTTATTATGTTAATCACCATACATTACATCATTAGTTTTTTATGTAGTGTTTCATGATTCATTGTTTGCGTATAACACCCAGTGCTCCATGCATTATGTGCCCTCTTTAATACCCATCACCAGGCTAACCCATCTCCCCGCCCCCCCTCCCCTCTAGAACCCTCAGTTTCTTTCTCAGAGTCCATAGTCTCTCATGGTTGGTCTCCCCCTCCGATTTCCCACTCTTCATTCTTCCCTTCCTGCTATCATCTTCTCCTTCTCCTTCTCCTTCTTCTTCCTTCTTCTTCCTTCTTCCTTTCTTCCTTTTCTTCTTCTTTCTTCTTTCTTTTTCTTTCTTCTTCTTCTTCCTTTTTTTGACATATAATGTATTATTTGTTTCAGAGGTAGAGATTGGTTTTTATTTGAAACATTAAACAGCATGAAAGTCATGTACAAGAATTTACTGCTTTCCGGAGTTATGGAAGCAGGTTGGAATGTGCATAAGCCGAGATCACTGTGGTAGATAGGCACTAAAGCAATGCTAGTTGAGACTGATTAGCCTGGCCCTTTAAATGATAATACAGTTTTCTTAAGTGTCTTTCTTGGTACTCTAAAAAAAAAAGGCAATCTTCCTTCATCTTCACTTATTCTTTATTCTGTAGATCAGATGATTAAATCAAAAGGTCGTGGTCACGTGTGGTGTCCAAAGTTAAAGAATTTTAAAGGAAACCACTTCCCACTACACAAACAGTATTTTCTAAAGCCATTTTCCCTTAAAAGGCAATAAAAAAATATATATGTATATAGAGCCTAAAAATATGTAACGAACTAGGCTGGGCAACTTTTTATAATGATTGGATCGCTTTTATTGTTAGATTCTTTTGCTTGTCCTCCAGTACACCTTCCCATCTGAGAGAAAAGAGAACCAAATCCCTTTTAAAGAGCCTCTTTAAGATATATAGATAGAAATATATGAATTTGGCTCCTCAGGAGTTTAAATTCTAAAAGATGCTAAAGCCAAGTTCAAGATTTCAATTTGCTATATGCATCAGATACTTATTGATTTACTTGAAATAAGCTTTTCTCATTACTATTCAGTGCCCTGAATAGTATGCACTTTCTGTATACTAATTATTTTCATTCTTCTTGAGGATAGGACCTTCTTTTGTAGATTTTCATATGCTGGCAGTCCTTATCCTAGCCTTGCCCTTGTTTTGAAGATGTAACAAAACACAAACTTTCTCTTAGACAAATTCTGAAAATTAGAATGTGTGTCATTGAATATAATTTGAAAACAATTTTATAGAATCGTAATAGTTACATCAGCAAGATAGTCTTAAGACAGTTATGAGCTTCAGTAGACTTTAATCTTTTCCTTTTGATTGGTATTTTATTGACCATTTTAGAAAACAGAGGAGCTGTATTGCAGTACAACCCTGATTTTTGCAGACTATTTTACTTTAAACTTTCTAAATATAGGGTACTTCAGTTTTAAAACTGATGCATTTTGTTTTCATAAGATAAAATGGCAGAACCCAATTAGAAATCTTAATATTCTTTAGAAATCATGTAAATATGTGTGTTTTTAATGTTAGATTAAAAGAATACTCTGTGGTTCAAGGGTGAAATTTTACTAATTTATCAGATACAAGTAATTTGAACTTTCCTAAACATGACCAGATAGATAGATAACTGAAACAGTTCAGTAAACCTCTTCCCACTTATTGTCAGGCAGTAGTACTGTGGTAGATCTTTTGAAAGAAGACATTTATTTCACTTATTTCTTGTATGAGGCTTTTAAAACAATATATCTCTCACTGAAGTTTTTCTGTTTGTGTTACTTTTGTCCTTTGTCTGTATGTGTATGTATTCCAGGGTCAGTGATGAAAAGGATGCACGAGGGTATCTCCAGGCCTTAGCTTCTAAAATGACAGAAGAGTTGGAAGCTTTGAGAAATTCCAGCTTGGGTGCACGAGCAACAGTAAGCTCTGCCGTTTTGCATGGAGAATTATCATACGGGGTGGAAGGGGAGGCTCAAACACTATATTAAATCTGAGCACTTCTATCAGTTTGTCTAGGCTTTAGCTCACTGTAAAGTTTTTCTTGAGAATTCACCTAGTCCAAGTCTTTGCCAGTTTAGGAAATCATAACACATCACTGCTTAACTGTAATTTTGTATAGGTATCCGTTATTGGTAATAAGTATGGAAAATAAACTCCTTATATGTGGGTCTACAATTATTTCTGAATTTAATGGAAAATAATATACTTTCACAAACAGTGTTTCAGTTCTATTCTGTTATCAGAGAAAGATAGTGCTTTATGTAGTTTCTAAATTTACTTGCATTACTGAATTTAAATGTTAAGGAAAAAATAGGATGGGGCTAACAACAGTCATATTATTTGGTAGGATATGCCCTGGAAAATGCGTCGTTTTGCAAAACTGGATATGTCAGCTAGGCTGGAGTTGCAGTCAGCCCTGGATGCAGAAATAAGAGCTAAGCAGGCCATCCAAGAAGAGCTGAATAAAGTTAAAGCAGCTAACATCATCACAGAATGGTAAGGTTGAATATACTTGGTCGAGTTGAGTCTACTAGAATAATTTCTAAGTTGGTCCAAAAGTATTTGGGGAGAAGTTCATACCTATCACTTTTTTCTTTTAAGTAATGACCAGAAAAATTTATGAATATTTGAAAATGAATAAATGCTTTCAAGCCTTGTATGCAGTGATGGGATTTTAATACAACCTTGTTTGTATTTAGAAAACAGACTAGCTGAAAGACTAGTCCTCTGACTTGTCCATAAAGAGAATTAATAGTGCTAATTAATATTTTATTTTCCCCCTTACTTTGTAAAATTTAGTTGACTCTCAAATTCTGTTCCATTAAATCCAAAATTCTCTCCTGTTCAAGAGTATCATATTAGTATAAAAATGCAACATATATTCAGAACAAAATACAGTCATCTGGGAATTCTGGCCTCTACCATAGATCTTTTACAATGAAGGTTCTCTATAATTGTTTCTTCATGTTCTTTTATGTTTTAAAACAAGTATATCCTCCACAGTCTGAGACAATTACTGGATAAATACATTCCTTCAATCCTTATCACAACAGTAGAATAAATAAGTGATAAAATAAAAATCTTAATTGGATTGGATATAACCATGGTTCAAGAATAAGTCAGTATTGGTGATAGAGAGGAACAATAGAAAGTTAGTGTTACAAATCAACATATAAATAGAAAAATCCATTTGGTGCTGGAATAGCGGAGTTCCAGAGGCATTCAATCATGAAAAGAAATATAGTCCCAAAAAATTTCAGTTTGTAATGGTGTGAAGCCTTAGTCCTTAAACTGTAATCATTAATGTTTTGAATCCAATTAGAGGGTGGTTGCCTGGCACCCCACTGAAATATAAACTCTTGTTATAAATAATCCAGACATAAATTAAGTATGCTTTGCTTAAATGTGATAGCATGACATTGAAATTTTGAGAGAACATTTTCTGGAGAATGTGAGTTGATCCTAACACAAAGAGCTACTGAATGTCGTTCTCTGTGTTGTAAGTAGAACGAGCATGAGCTACCTTCCCGTGCCTGGGACACAGGCATTTGCACATTCGCTCATAAACCAGACTGAATGAAATTGGAAACTACAGATGTACTCATAACAATGCTCCACTTTCATGGTTCTCTGTGGAAGAGTCTAACAAAATCCTAAATTTAACCTTTGATTTTATGACATTTTAAAATCTAATCATTTAGCTCCAGGTCAGCATCTTTTTCTATACAAGGCCAGATACTAAATATTTTCGGCTTTGTGGGCCATATCACCTCTGGCTACTCAACTGTGCTATTGTGTGAAAGCAGCCAGAGACAGTCTGTGAATGAATGAGTCTGGCTGTGTTGCAGTGAAATTTTATTTATATAACAGTAGATGACCGGCGGGATTTGTCTTTCCTGCAGTGGCTTTGCACTTCCCTGACCTGATGTGACTGACATTTAAACCAGGAAGCTCCAACTATGTACTGTAGGATGGCTCACTAACTAGCAGTAAAAATAATGACATTTTTCATTTTTTTTTTCCCTTATTGAAGTAAACTAAAAGATTCAGAGAAGAAGAACTTGGAGCTACTCTCAGAAATCGAACAACTGATAAAGGACACTGAAGAGCTTAGATCTGAAAAGGGTATGAGAATGTGTTTTGCATCAATCAGGGCTTATTCTGTTGTGAATGTATTTTATTACCCAAGAATCCGCGTACATGTAGGTCAGAGAATTGTTCACACGAAGCACGCTGACGCTCACTGATGGATATATATATGCATATTTGACACACACATTCACTAGACTGGTTTCAGTCATTTTGTTGTACTTAATATACATGGTTTAAATATTTCATGGTAACAGAAAAACTCATTTTGCCATAAATTGGACTGTTTTTTCAGTGCCGTGGATGATTTCACAAATAAGGTTTTTGTGACTGGGGGGAAAAATACTTTTTATAGTGTACTTTATACTCTTTTCAAGTGTCGTAGGATTCACTTCCAGGGTAGTTGAGGAAACAATGTATGAAGTAACTAAAGATTAATCTAATCCCGTATTAGAAAGCAATTCAGTGATGAACTGTTCTGGCATTTCATTGTTTTCTTCCACGTTTGATTCTTAAACTGCTTACCCTGAGGGATTTCTCAGGATTTATTCCCATTTTCTTGAAAGCATTACCTGAGCATGTTTCCATTAATGTGAAAAGTAACTCAGAGTGCATGGCAGCTATTACAGGAACTTTACTTAAACTTTGTTTCCATAATGTGGTCATTAAGAATGTGAAGATTTAATAAAAACAAATTCAGAATGTTTTTTTTCTCAATGAAGGGATCTCTTATATGCAGTTATTAGAAATTCTTTGTCCTGGGGCACCTTGGTGGCTCAGTCAGTTGAGCATCTGACTCTTGATCTCACGGTCATGAGTTCAAGCCCTGCCTTGGGCTCCACGCTGGATGTGGAACCTACTTTAAAAAATAAATAAGTAGATAAATTCATTGTCCTGACAAAGTCAGTATTCCTGACTGAATAGTGAACTAATTAATGGCTTTATGTTATGCATACATTATGTGATGCTTCCCTGTAATTCCTCAGTCTTGTGACACACAGTGATGTCAAGCTGGTTGGGTCTCTGTATCTGCTTTTAAAATTGTGGAGAAAAAAATAAAATTGTGGAGGAAAGAGAAGGTATCACATAAAGGAGTTGACATGAAAAACCACTAAAAGTAGTAGATATTCAAAAAAATTTTGTCAGTTCGATTTCCTAGTGAACAGGAAAGGAAGGAACAGCAAAAGTGAATTAGGAATCACACTGAGCACAAGGCTTCACACTAAATTGAGAATTAAGCAGTTTTCAAACATGAAGAGTGGAAGGGAGCTGCATTATTCAGTGAGTAGAGGAAAAAGAATATATAGGACCTGGAGGATCTGTAACCCTAAAGGCAGTTTAATAGAAGAGAGACCAGTGCAGAGTGTGACTGACTATAACATGCCTCATGTCACTGACTGCATCACTTTTAGAATAGATCTAAACTTGCAGAAGAAATAACTTAAGTTTATCACATTGCTTTATGAAAGCATGTTAACCTATAGCTTTTATTTGGATTTAGAACATTGTAGATAATAAAATTTCACTTTGTGTTGTAACAATGTACTATACTACTTAAATAATATAATATAGTATTTATATAATATAGTGAGGGCAAGGATTTTTTTTCTGCTCATTTACTAATATGACCTGGTATCTAGACAAGGTTTGGCACAAGGCTCTCAATAAATATTTATTGATTGGATGAATTTCTGAACATAGTGCCTCATCTGGCATCCATGGTGTTAGTTATTAGAGAGTAGTAGGAAAGCCACACAAATGAGTTAATGTCACTTCCTAAGGATGTGGAAGTCGAAAATATGTGCTTGGTTGTATTTATCATTGTATATAAATTTTAAGAATTATTTTGGAAATTATGCATTTGAAGTTAATGCCATAGCTAACAAATATGCACCAGCTTTTATAACTTCATCTGAGAAAAACTAGGGTATGAGTGATTTATTCTGTCAATAAAACAATACCTGAAATCAGATTGAGGCCTTGACAAAAGTTTTTTCATAACTAAATACATTTGTTTTATCACGACATTATCATAAGAGATTATTTATATTAATGCTTACTATATGTTTGCTAAAAGTTTTTCAAAACAGAAACCTTGTTTGGTGATAAATTAGCTTAGAAAAATCAGATATAACCATGTTTTTAAAATTCTCCCAAGTCTACCAAGATGTAATGTGTTTCTTCTGATGTGCTATGTGGGAAAAGAAAGAAATTCAAGTTCTCAAGTCAGGAAACAAGTATGTCATGGAGACTGATTTAACTGTTAAGTGATATTCCAAGAAACACTAATATAGTTTTTTTAAATATGTAGAGTTAATAGTATTGATCAGCTTTAAAATATGGTAGTTTGTGAACAGCTCTTAATAGATTCAGACAGGAATGGTTATCCATGAAAATTAGTTTAAATTGTTCTAGTTTTAAAAAAAGTTGCTGCTGTCTTCTAGGTATAGAGCACCAAGACTCACAGCATTCTTTCTTGGCATTTTTGAATACGCCTACCGATGCTCTGGATCAATTTGAAGTAAGTATTAAACTTTTCAAGTATTCCCTGCGGTCCATTTAAAATTCACTTTGTGACTTAAAATTCATTTGCAATGAAACTGTTTTATTGCCTCCCACATGAGAGGACCTAGAATCTTATATAAACAAAAACATGTTAAGAGAAGAGTATGTTCTGCATTTTTTAAAGATTTTATTTATTCATTTGACAGAGAGAAACACAGCTAGAGAGGAAACACAAGCAGGGGGAGTGGGAGAAGGAGAAGCAGGCTCCTCCCTGCAGAGCAGGGAGCCCGATACGGGCTTGGCTCCATCCCAGAACCCTGGGATCAATCATGACCTGAGCCGAAGGCAGACACTTACAACTGAGCCACCCAGGCACCCCATGTTCTGCTTTCTTATAGAAACTGTAATCACATTTGTATTTAAGAAAAATCTAAGAAAGGTCAAAATGTGAGAGTCATAAGATTTAAAAGAAATTTTGTCTCTTCCCCTGAGAAACAGTAAATGCAGAACAAATCCTAACTTTTGAAAGAATTTTGACACTTTCCTTTTTTCTCCCAAGCACAGAGCCACAATTAAAAAAAAAAAAAAAGTGAAAAAGGTCAAAACTCACAATAGGGCAATGCTGGGTCTAGCTTCAAATCCGTTCAATTATTTTAGAAGTTAACAATAGGAATACTTTTTGTTAAAAGTATTACATAGAAAGTATTAGGCAGTATATTCCATAATAAGGAAATAGTGACTCTATGACTGTCCTTCTTTAGTGCTTAAATTCTTTGCTGAAAAAAAAAAACCAATTTTATGATATAAAGTATATTTTTGTCCCAGAAGATTTAAGTTAGTGATTATATCTTTATTAAACAAATAATCACAAGTCTCTGTGTGGAGCACTGTTCTAGGTGCTGGAGATAGAATAGTGACCCAGTTCACCAAGTCCTGTTCTCAGAGAGGTTACATTCCAGTGGGAACTGCTCATTTTTAATTGTGACCCTTCTAAAGTGCTTCATTTAATTTGATTATTAATGATTTACTGTGCGCTTCATTTTATTACATTTTGGGCACAATGTGTGCATTGTATTTCATTTCTTTGGGAAAGGGAAAAAGAACCACGCTTTAAAAATTAATAGATTTCTAAGTTTCTTGAGAAATGATGCCAATGACTGCTTTTCTCATTTATTTATTTGAATTAATGTCATTTGCCTTTCAATTGTTTTACAAAATTTTTGATTTATTATTTGTTCGTATTAAATTGCTTCATCCATATTTTCTATTTCTTATTGCTGTATTCGTTAAATAGGATTCCTTTTCTTCTTCCTCATCTTCACTGATTGATTTTTTGGATGACGTAAGTCTTTGATTTTCAAACCAATGCATCCTTCAGTAAAAGACATCAGTGAATTGAATTGAAGAATTTTGCCCAGTAATGCAGTCAGTTTTAGAAATATCACACCTGGTAATTTATTTATGAGACAAAATTAACTTCTTTCTTACCTGAAATATAATGAAGAGTTTATCTTTATTAAACATCAGAAAGTGAAAATGTACTTTGAAAAATGCTTTGGCCATCAGAGCATCTGTATTTCCTTTCTTTGCAATAATTCTGAAGACTGGAATGTTTATTTGATTATTGTCACTATGTAGATATGTATATAAAAATGCTCATTTTTATTTTTCATTGTGATTTCTATTTGACATTCCCGTTTTCGGCACTTTGCTATTTTATTTCTCAGAAGTAAACTTCTGGTGGTAAAATCAGAAAAAAGTGATACGTTTTATTAAATCTTTCAATAGATTTTACTGTGACATAATGACTGAGTACAAATCAGTTTTTAATGCTGACAGAATTTCACCTGTAATGTGGAAAGTGATTTTCGTTAACATATGTGCTACATGCACTATAAATTGACTGCACTACCATTTTCTCTCCTAAATTAATTCTATCCATTTGATAACTTAGAAGTCCCTAATGTATATTGTTCATTCTCCTTACTAAAATACCAGATGTATGCATTCTCTCTATTCCACATTAAATGGCACAAAAATCCTTATCATGTTGAACATTTAACCTTTCTAGAAACTGGAAAATAAAATGGATTCAAATGCAAATGTTCTACATAGCACTGGTTTTTCAACCAGGGAAATTTTTGTAGGTCTTATTTTTTGTGTTTTGTTAAACATAATTCTTATATTCAGAAAAGTATTTCGCATAATTGTCCACTAAAGAAAACTCTTGATCTAGATTTTAAAAAATTTTTTCAAGTTATTTTTTTTTGTCTTTGAAATATTATACCCAAGTCCATTCTGAATGGAAACTATTCCATTATTCTTGAGACAGTTGTTCTAGTTAATTCTACAGGGCAATAAAAAGAGAACTCTCTTGAGTTCTCTTGAGTACAATAGTATTTCACATTATAATCTACTGTATGTTTCACTGTACTAAAATATTCAATACAGTATGTCCATAGAAACATCATTCATTTGAGAGAGATTGGGAAGGAAGTTTGAATAAATTATTTTAACTGTTCCTTCCACTAGAAAACCATTTCCATTTTTTTTTTTCCTAACAAACTCTTCTCTACATCCCCTTTCCTCCCACAAAAAGCTCTGAATGTAAAACCTAGAAGTCGTGTGTATTTTAACAGATAGGTTCATTCTACTCGGCCCAAGGGCTGCAGGAATGCGCGCCATCCCACACCCGCCTTGTCACTGCTCTCTCAGCCACCACCCAGCTGTAGTGAAGAAGCCTCCCACTCTCACTTTCCTCCAGGAGGACCTTTCTTGTCCATCACCCACTAGCACTCAGCCTAAGTGCAATTCAGACATAACACTTAATTTCAAACCAGCACAAAGAAACTCCTATCATAAAGGGAAAAGGAGTTGAGTTCACACAGGCTGAATCTTTATGAATCGGGCTCCAGCTCTTAAAAAACCTGGTTTTTCCCTCGTTTGCTTCCTGAGTTCTCTTCTTCCAGTTTATTGGTTAAGCGCACAAGGGGGCTCAGATTTGCTGCCTCTACCACTTTCTGGGTGTATGATTGGGATCATGTTCCCTAACTTTTCTGTTAGGTAAGCCCCAGTTTCCTCATCAGAAGAACAAGGATAATAATAGTGGTACTGCCTCAGAGGTTGTTTGAGAATTTAAAGAAACAAAGTGTGTAGAGCCCTCAGTAACACTGGTTACTGTTTCCTTACTCGTAATAGGCCATTCACCTCCCTTCCTGCATTCCCTTTAGCTTCCTTTCTCGTCCAGGAATCCAGTGTGACTTAAATGTTTCCTTGGCCTTCTGCTCGCCTTCTGCCCCCCCAGCCCCCACCAATCCAAGTCACTGCACTCCCCCCGCAAATTGTCCAGCCCCAAGACCGCTGCACAGTGAGGCTTGCATGTCAGGGAGAAGGAAGTAAGCTCCTGTTTAAAAAAAATAGTTTGTATTCTTACTTCATATTTTATGGCATAAACCTCTGTAGTTGATAACTATGACCACTCTTCCCAGAGTTACCATTCAGTTCATCTCAAAGCCAGAGTAGAGTGATGTTTTGAAAAATGGTATTCAATCCTTGGCATGCTTGTGTTTGGTGTCCAGAATACTTAGTATGAACCAAACTTCTGTTGCTTCCTTTCTCTTAGGCATTTGGAAGCTTAAGGAATAGAATCAATCTTGATTGTTCTTTGTGCCAAAACTAGTTAAGAGTGTTGTGCGTGACTGCCCCCCATAGTGAGCGGATTGTAACCCTTAACTAATGCATACAACACATCCTCTGATCATTCTTTTCTAATTTTATCTCCTAGAAATAGAAGAGAAATAGATGACATTGAAGACCTAGAATTTGAGTTGCAGCAGGAACTTGTAGGTTTAGTAAGGGATAAAGCCAGTGATTCAGCAAGATTGCAGAAATGAAACGTTCTTTGGTGTCCGTACACCATGGATCTTCCTCATTTGTTTCCTGTGGCCTAGTGACCTCATACTGCCCTCTGATTCTCTAGAACCGTATCACTAGCACCTCCCCTCCTCAAAAATGACCCTTTACTTTATTCCTTAACCCTCCCATGTGGGCCTATTAACACAATAATTCTTTTTACATAAAATAGTGCCCAGAATCGCTCTCCCACCTCCAGTTTTTTCTCAGTGTATTTTGCCTGTTCAAAATTCAAGTGAATGCCAGAATTTCTGGCAATATGGGAACACATTTGGAGCCATAGGCCTTCCTTTTAAGTTGCACAGTTTAGACAATTCTGTGTGAGTCAAGTTTTCAGCAAGAGCAGCCTTGACAGGAGAGCAGTGTAAGTGACCCAGGTCCCTTCCTTGCCCCCGACTCAGGCGAAGTGGAAGGCATTCTCAGCACCCTGCTTCTGTAATTCAGGACAACTCGGGTAGTTGGGCTTTTCTCCATGTAGAATTGTAGGCTTCTGAGAGAGAAAAGCACCAAAGAAAAATACTCAGTCCAGTGGTTGTAACCGTTGTTGATCACAGCATTCTCCCATTAGTAGACTGGATCGTTTTCTCCCCCATTAGTAAAGTTTTAGAATTCTCAGTCTTTGGAGGAATAGGGAAGGGGTGGCAACAGGGTTATGGATGACACTGTTTAGGGCAGATAAGAGGGGGTTTTAGTTCATGGCAAACTGACGTCACTCTGACCACTTTGTCTCTTGGGTCAGGCATTCCCACACATGGTGAGACACCAGTGACAGCAGTGAAACGGACACCAGGGTCCTTCTGCTGTGGAAATCATTTCCTCTTGACCTCGTCTTTTCTCTCAGCCCCACACGCCCTGTTGCTTCCTAGACTGCCTGGGGGTGGCTCTGTGTCACCAAACAGGGTGAGGGGCAGGTGGAGCTCAGCAGCTCAGGCTCTCCCTGATCTGTTCCCTGCATCCCAGTGGCCAGAAGTCCAGGGATGATCAGACCAGCTTGCAAACTTCCCATCCTGTTCCGTTCATTTTCTTCTTTTCAATTGAGCCCCCAAAATACTTGGCTTGACTGTACTAAAGGTCATACTAATTATAGTCATATAAATGAACTACTTGTTCTTTATATTTGGTAAACATACTGTCATTTATTAACATATTGTCACTTATTAAATCTATGACAGGTAAGTTTTGAGTTTTATTTAAATTACAATTCTACACTCTGTTCATTCAGGCCAAATTCACAAAAACTGGGAGAACCTGGCAAGTGAGAGTATGCCAGCTTGCTTTCTGGAGGCTTATTCTAGTGTACTGAGGAAAGAGTAAACCACAATTAAAGGTGTGGAATAAAAAGGTCAGACATCAAGGAATAGAGTTATCCCAATAGTCCAACTGTCTGGTCTTCCTAATACTGTTTTCTTGTATCCTGGCGTATGACAAGAAGCAAGTAGTCTGAGAGTATTGGCAGGCCAAGTTCCACTCCTTGTTTGATTTCATGGTAAAATCTTGCTAAGATGTCCTAAAATATTTAATTTCAGTCCTGGCTCCTAGCTTCCTTCCCTCATCTCTTGCTTTTAGCTGGTCTCTCTCCTTGGCTTCTTTCATAATCTATCATAACCCATCACAGAAATCTGAGGTTTGGCAGCATTGGGTAGCTGTACCTGGGGAAGATTGATCATTCGGGAGAATCAGTGGAAGACAGAATTTCAAAACATACATTATAAAGATCTTTCAATCCTGTGACCCAAACCAGGCCTAAATCCAATAAATTATGGCATTCTTGATATTTCCTCTTTCTTTTTTAAAAAATCTTCCATCCACATATTAAATACAACCCAACTCGAAACTCTCCCATTTCAGAAGATTGTCATATGCAGTCCTTCCCTAGGTTAGGCAGCATTATGTATTATTTTATATATAAGATATGTTTTTTATTGTATATCATATATCCTAATAGTTTAGACAATCTAGAGAGAAAGAACCATGACTACCTAGTCTTTTACTCTTCAATATCTTACTTTAAAAGACCTTTGGAACTCATTAACTGAATCTTAAAATCTATTTGCCAAATTATGTGTCTGTAAGATAAATTCTTTTGGTTTCTGCCCATGTGCTTACTTCCATAATCAGCCTGAAATTTATGGTGGCAGTTTTATACCAGATATAAAATGCACAGTTTTAAATGGTATATGAAGACAACATCCTGCTTCCCAGCGTGTACTGTAAGACCAGCATGTACTGTGAGACCAGTTTCTACTGTTAGTAGAAAACCATGGTTATGAGAGTGTGTGTAAAGGGGAAAGTGTGTGCCATGTGTGTTCCCCCAATTCCATTTGTACAGTGCCAGCTGTACACTGTGTTGTCCTTCATATGCAAGGATGGTTTTGAGAGACATGTTGACTTGTTTTTAGCATAGTGGCAATATATTTACTTTGAGCTAGTCATGCTTTTTTTTCATGGTTTCAGCACATTCCTGACTCTGGTCTAGAAGTATAGGGATAGCCAAAAAGTAAAGGTTTCTCTGTATTAAACATCTCAGCACTTCCTACACATGTAGTACTCTACTTTGCACAATGGTAGCTGCTAAGATCAATCAGATGTAGAAGTAGGCCTCAAAACACTTATTTTACTGTTAGAGAAAATAAATCCATAGTTATATACTGTGCCGTATAGAAAGTGATAAATGCCATAAAAAAAAAAATGAGGTAAGTATTGCAGACTGTCAGAAGGATTCATTCAGTATTTATTAAGAATTTTATAGAGGCTTTATGATAAGCGTATTCCAGATCTTTAAGGATCTGAATCTGATGGAAAAACCACACATGTAAATAAATAATTATAACACAATTGGGAGCAGCACAATAATAAAAGATATGGACTGTCTATCATGGGAGTATAAAGGAGAGCTACCTGACTGAACTAGAAGGCTGCCAAAAGGCTTTCTGAAAGAACCGATGGCTGAGCCGGTCCTCACGGAGGGACGGGTATGGCCCACAGAGTAAGAGATGCTGAGGAAGACGAGTGCGTGCTAGGCAGGCAGCGCGTGGTTAGGGAGGGGGAGTTCTGCCTAAAGCAACAGGAATGACTGGACGAAGACACAAAAACTTCCTTAGGAACCTGCAGGCCTTCTAATCCTGGTTTGCCATTAACTCTCTGGGACACCGTGTTCAGGTCATCTGCCTTCCAAGTCGCCTAAAAAGAAATAAAAGTTCCTGTTTACTAGTGTGCCAGAGTTGTACAAATAACACTGATCACCTGGAAGGATGTTTCTTATCCTTCCATTTCCTCTGAGCTCTGTAGCTCCTGTAGTTCAGTTTATAAATTCCCTCTCTAGGTCCCCCTACAAATCTTGTACGTCCCTCACACACCTCGCCCCCCAGCTTCCCGGAGAACTCTGCAGCTAACCTCTGTCACAGCATTTGTCACACTGTGGGTGGCATGGTGTCTTCCCCACCAGTCTGTGAATGGCACATCTTCTGTGTCTTTTAAAAACCTGACCTATTAAAAAAAATAAAAAATAAAAACCTGACCTATTGCAAACCCTCAGTAGATGGTAGGTTCTGTTGAATATAGGGAATTGCCAGAGGCAGATACAGTTTATATTTATAAAACTCTGCTGTTCACGCATCACCAAGTTCCAGAGACTTGGGAGATATTTCAGTACAGTTATTACCTACTTATTGTTATTGCTGCTTTTCCCTAATTACTTAATCTTTAATGTCCAAAAGGTGAAGGTCCTTCTTGACTTAAGCCTAATGTCTAGTCAGGATGGACAGTATTGTTGAAGTAACTTTTTGTTTTCATTCATTATCAGTAATTCTGAAGGCCTAAGTTAGCTTTTATCATTTAAAAGCATCATCTTTGGAAATAGTAAGAATTTGGTAGGTAAAAGACTGATTAAGTATTTTATTAACTATTACCCAGCACTAAATCAGAATTATTTGGATCATTTTTGTTCTCACATTTCCAGTTGTTACTACCAACCTCTGCAGAAAAGAGATTGTCCATCACTTGATGGAGCATTATTTCGTGGGTCACTGTTTGCGTGGGGTCCCATGAGTCATCATAGACCGAGTCTGAGCAACAATTTCTTTACTGTCCTATCCTCCAGTTTTTCCTGAAAATACCTATCAGAAAATGTGTCTTTATGTGTATGTTGATATACTTTGTCTGTTAATACAGCGGTAGCCTTCGAGAGTCGTGTGTGAATATTTGTAACGTGCAGTATTCTCCTTTCTTTGTTGAAGCGCTCTCCGTCCTGTACTCCAGCTAGCAAAGGCAGACGTGTAAGAAACTACTGCACTGTGTGTCCCCACCCCATGCCCTCCACCCTGTCTCTTCCCCTTCTTGCCTGTGGTTGCGGAACACGCTAACGTCTCCGCGATGTACTCTCACCTCTGCTGCATGCTGTGTGCTGCTGGCCCTGCTGTCGCTACTCTGCCTTTCTGCATTTTCTTTTTGCTTTTTCTTTTCTTGTTTTGGCTTTGGCCGTAAAGCTTTAGGAATGTTTGTATAAATTTCAGTAACCAAACTACTAAAATTATAAGGTATCTTTATTTTAATTTTTACTAGGGGAAAAAAGTGATCCTAACATATGCTTTCCAAATTGATCGCCTACAAAGTAAATGAGTTTCTAAATAAGAATCTGATATAAGCAAATATTAGAGATTTCCTAGAGATTTTAATTATGTGGAAAAAAACCTTGATGATTCATATTATGCAGAATTCAAAAGAATTTGGGACAACTTATAGATCTTACTGACTATAATTTTATGTAAATCAGTTTTGCAGAAATCTTTGATTATTTAATGTATTTCAGAGGAATATCCCTAAATATGTTTATAGATTTGAGGCAATAATATTAATAATAGTTTATATTCTAAGGTATTTCCAAGATATTTTTTTTTTTTTTTAAGATTTTTTATTTATTTATCTGAGAGAGAGAATGGGAGACAGAGAGCATGAGAGGGGGAGGATCAGAGGGAGAAGCAGACTCCCCACTGAGCAGGGAGCCCGATGCGGGACTCGATCCAGGGACTCCAGAATCATGACCTGAGCCAAAAGCAGTTACTTAACCAACTGAGCCACCCAGGCGCCCAATTTCCAAGATATTTAAAAATACCATGACACTTTATATATGTATTGATAACAAACTATAAGCAACATCCTATGCTGATGCTAGCTCAGTGTTTCTCAGTACTGAATGGGCCAGCCATTATCTCTATCCTGCAGTTTTCTTATATGCTCAGAATGGGGCATGTATTTGTGGAAAGATCTCAAATTTCCTAAACCAGCATCCACCCCAACATCAAGATACACAACATACAAACCCCCTAGTTGAGAAGCAGTGGGCTAGCTGATGTCTGCTCTGGTTTTCATATGCGATGTAAAATAGTAATATTAAAAAGGAACTTCTGTGGTAGATAAAAGCTTATAAATTTTCAGCTTCATAATCACTGGATTAATCCACACCTTAAATCCAGAATTCTGACTTGGAAAGGGCTAGATAGATCATGGAATAATCTGGTTTACAGGGAGCATGGGGAGCAGTAGGGTGCCTCACTGCTTCCTGTGCTCTTATCTTTCAGATGTCGTGCTGCATTGATGGCAAAATAAACATGATGAACCCTTACATAGCACATATTTCCAAACTCCTGTTTAATAATGAATAAGCAGGTCAAATACCAGTGGTATTTGATAAAGTCATAGAACTATGACTTTAATATCTCATTGATTAATGACACTTTTGAAAAGACTGCTGGTTCAACTGATTTTTTTATTTATTATTTTGTTATTTAGAGAGTTAAAACTGTTGGGTGCTTGGACTTATCAGATTAAACTGAGTATGTGTTAAGTATACCCTGTAACCTCTAGGAAGGAAGACCAAATGTTGTGTGCGCAATTATATTAGGGTTCAAATCGTCAGCCTGTGAATTGAGTGAATTTTTAACGAGTTTTTTTTTTTTAATACGGTTATAATTAAGAGAGATTTTATTTTTCTGGTTAAATAGAGATTAATTATATCTCACTTGCCTTGTGGACTTCTAGGGGCCTTGGCCTCCCAGAGCACCTCTGTGAATCTTGATATAAGGAAAAATTTTTGAGGGAAATACTATTCAGTCTATATCTTCATTCTATAGGATATGAATAAGCTGCACTTAACCAGAGTCTCTTGACGTGTATATGATTTTTTTAAGTGCAGATGTGATAGGCTTGATAACCTGCTTTCCAGGCTTGTTTCAATTTTTCCTTGGTTATGTATCTGACAAGTTAAAAAACTGCCTCTGGAAAGTGGTGATGTCTATGAGGGAGCGGAGTGGAGAATCAACAGCTATTCAGCAGGTACAGAGAAGCATCTCCCTGGCTATAGTTGAGGGCCTTGATAGTCCTGGGAGACGGCAGTGTGTTACAATAGGACAGAGACGGTTACCATTCCTAACAGTGGCCTTGAATCCAACAGTGACATATAGTTGGGCTATATACTGTGTTTTCAGACAGGCAGTAAGTAGTACTTTTATAAACTTAAAATTCTTAGGATTCTTACACGTCCTATAAGTGAGGTTTCACTGTTCAAGGTTTGCTGTGTTTTTATTTCCAGTCCACTATAAGTTTCCATTTACAATTTGAATATGTTATTTTTAAGTGGTGTTATTCAGTTAGGCATAGCACGAAAAAGATTTGTTATTAATATTATCATTAATGCCCAAATATAAATGGTTATGGAAAGGTCCACAGTGTTTTCATTAATAGTGAGAAACATTAAGTGTCTCATTTTAGATTATTCCTTTAGAGTTTGGAAGAGAGATTATAAATAGTCAACGTGTAACTTAAGTTTCTTTTATGTTTTCTGAGAACATTTGTAAATTCTCCAGAGTAGATTTTCAAGTCGATATATTGAAAATAAGGAGAAATTTTCAGAAAGAGTAACAAGTTATATTATTTGTAATTAGTAAGATTGCACTTACTAGTCGTAACCTTCAGTGATTTATTTATTATTTGTTTTAGGATGATAAAATATTAGATTTGCTGTTTTCCAAATGATACAGTATTTCCCTAACACTGTTTTTTATCATAAGCTCAGTTAACAGAAAAAATTATATCAGTGAAACGTTGAGGTTTTGAAGTGTTTCTTTAATACAAAAAATTGGATTACTTGCCACTTTGTTTCCAAAATACTTCTAGCTAACGGGTAAAGATAATTGATGATAATTGTATTTTTTTGGTTAATTTAGAGTTTTGTATTTACAAATACCAAACAACATGTTAGATGTAAGCTTTTTTAAAAACCTATATCTAATCTGTATCAAATCTTGGTATCTTTTACTTTAAAACCAGGTTTCTTATGAGAATGTTTTGCTTCTTGTATTTTTCAAATCTATAATTATTTTTGGAGTAGAAAAGGCCCATTGATACATGTTCAAGATGAGTTGTTGTAGTTGTTTTTATTATTTATCAGAAAACCATACTGCATAATTTGAGGAGTTCACCTAAAACTCAGATCTGATCCTAGGGGGAAAGAAAACTTTTCTATTTTACTGCACTACTCTAGAAATAAATTTTGTGGATCACTCAGTAGGGAAATCCTAATAGATTCAGGAAACATTATAGACTTTTTGCATGACAGTGTTATGTATTGTGGATGATACTGCTGATACTCATTCAGTTTTTCTTTTTTTTTCCCTGAAGAGTAGAGCAGTAGGTAAAAATGACATTGGAGTGTAGTAGATGTTTCTAATGCCTATTCATCAGAATAACTCCTTGACGTAGGTTTACTTAGAAAAAAGAATTAGTTAACCAGGAAATAGAAAAAAATCACATTTACATAAAGATATTCCTCATCTTTCTCAGTAGATTGCAGCTTAGAAATATTGAGTGAATTGCTTATACTGTTCAGTTAAGATTTGTTTCCAAGATCTTCCTCCAGATATTATCAGAAGGTACTATCCAATTAATACTAGCTATGTATTACTTTTCACTATTTTCTCCTTTTTATCATTCTTTCTACAATGATAAATGCAATTATTGAATTGTGATATCTCTGCTATGGATGTATATCATGTTTATCAGCTTTTCCTGCATTATTAATTCAAGTCATTGCTTACATTTAATGCTATATAGTTTTTCAAAACACAAAGAATTTAACTTCCATGGTTTAAGTATACTATTAATGACTGTATTATAACCACGATAAAGGTTTGGAAGGTAAACATAATTGATATGCTATTAATTAGATGCTTTGCTGCCATGTTATATCTGAATCATTGACAATTAACTATTAAGTTAACTTTAGGCTGTCTGCAAAGTCTGGCTTATAGTTATTGAGTATTCTGAAAGTTCAGTAAAATTAATTGCTTTTTAGTGGATAGAATAAGTCCTTAATTATAAATGTATCAGTAAGCATGTAATTATAGATAAAATTAATAACATCTTGAAAAACCAGTCCTGCTGGTGGTAATTAACACTTTGAATTAGAAAATATGTAAGTGGTATTATATTTTTCTTATTCTTCCTATTAAACCTCTTTTGAGTTATTGTTTACACTGGCAGTAATCCAGAAAGGAAATGAAATATGTAAATCTATTAATCTAACAGGTATTAGCTTCTAACAGCTTTTAGAAGACGTGGGAAAAAGTTTGTTAATTCAATATTCAAAACGTTATTGCCATGAGTTTTATTCATCTTTACCAAACTTTGTTCCTTGTCTTTCTAAGAAACACACTTTTGAGAAATAAAGTGGTAATTTTTAAACTTCACTTATGCATTCATGGTTTTTTTAAAAATCAGAGTATCATCATAAATGGCATAGTTCCACTTTTTAAATATACTCAATGCCATCTCAAAATATTACTCAAATATTTTTACTTACTGTTAATTTGTTTTAACAAAAACTACCTGATTTTGTTTAATCTCTGGAATTTATTTTAAGAGCATATAGTTCCAAGAAGCTGGTATGCTAATTTTTATTATTCTATTTTATTAGAATTGGTATTGGGTTGGTTTTTAAATCTAAATGTTTCCTCTTTTGAATAACCGGTTTTACCTCATGCAGCTAAGAAAATCATTTTAAAATCTATTCTCATTCCTGTTGTTTTTTTATTTATGAGTTAAAAACTTGTTAGGAGAAACAGACTTTTCATAAATGACAGTAATTCTAAAGAAGGGCCGAGAGGTATGTATTTAAAGCCTCGAGAGTTCTTTAAGAGTCACTAATTTCTGTAATCAAGGATTAAACTTTGATGGTGTATTTTTCCCTTTGTTTAGTATCACACTGTCATCATGTCACAGTTTTCATAGGGTCGTGAAACATGATGGTGAATGTTTGAAGAACCAACTATGGGGTGGGGGCAAGGGGTGGGGTCGATTTTTAGGGGTGATGATTTCCATGATGTACACCTCCCAGCAGGGCACGTGCTGACAAAATGTCTTAAGGCAGCGTGTTCTAATGTCATTGCAAGAAAGTAGAGGTAATCAAACCGCATGCTCACCTCTGGCCAGCGTGTGTTCATGGGGCTCAAAGAGCAGATCTGCTTTTCAATTGTCAGCCTGTACTCCTGAACACAGCAAGCTCCTGCCTTTCTCATTTTTGAATATCTTTAAAGTAATTGGGCCAGAGGCAGAAAGCCACTATATTAGCTGTCCAGTCCCATTCACAGCATTATCCTTTGCACAGAAACTTCTGCTTTTATCTCTTTCAAGCTATGGGCTACAGGCTTTTGTGTGACAGATCAGAAACTTAAATTTTATTAAAATGACCCAGTTTTTTGCACTTAGCAAATCCCCTACTTGGACACTTCTTGAGAAATTTATGAGCTACTTAACTTGATTATTTGGGGTCATTTTACGTTCTTATTAGTGTAAAATGCATCAGGACTGCTTTGCTTATCAATTCCATTTTAACTGAACCCCCTCCCCTCTTATTCAGCTTGCAGTTTATGTAATTGTATGGAAACTAGAAGGAAGATTTCTAGAAAGTAGGATCTTTCTGCCCTATCTCCAGCCCAGATTTATATTCCAGATTAATAATTTAAAAGGAGTACCTTCTCTATGACTCTCCCTGCGTAAAATTGTGAACTGGGCAAAACTTGTCTTAGAGTCTCAGTTTCTTCTTTTTTTCACTCTCCTGTTCGTGATCAGAGTTCACTGTCAGGAAAAGAGATCATGTAACTCATTCTCCATGACTATTAAATTGCTATGAGTACCTTTACTGTGGAGATGCCTCTGGTACCACAAAAATAATACTGGATTTGAAGTCAAGGAGTGGGATTCGGGCCTGGCTCTCCCACTTCATAAGCTGTACTAGTTTTCTGAAATCAGCCACATTGCACACTTCAGAGCGGACATACAGCTGGTATGCTTCAGCTCAGGTGTTCCAGTTTTTAAAATATTGAAATACCTTCCTAGCTGATGGTACATAGCTGCTGCTCCAAGTTCCTTAGATGCCCTCCTGGAGACCCTTCTTCTCCCCACGTCCCCTGAGCGCAGTAACTAAAGGTTTAAGGCCTGGTTGGGAGCCATGTGAGTCATCCCCACCAAAGTCTTGCCTTGTGGTTTGCCAGAAAACCTGCCTGTGCCCAGCAGAGGACTCCTGCAGGGTTAGCCAGCTCACTAGCCTGTCCCTAAAAGAGTAACCATAATATAGTAAAGGAAAAGAAAAAAATATTTTAAGTACCTATTTAAAATCCTTAAGCTGATTGTTCATTTTATTGAATTGTAGCTTCTGATCTAAGCATTGTTCTTGCTGTACAATACAGTTGAAACAAATTCCCCAACCTCTTTTCAAAATTGCTTTCATTGCCCTTCATTTCAAAAATGCAATCCTGGTAATTTTGAAAATTGCCAAACTGAATATATCATCGATTGGTATGCTCCATAAGATCTTTAATGCTAAGTTTTAACCCCAAGCATTTTGAGTTTCTAAAAATACTTGGTTAAAAGGGCACAACTGAATATAAGTGCTGGTATTTCTACTGCTGCAGAATAAAAGTGGTGTTACCATCAGCCAACACAAAACTGATAAATTAGTTTCTTTTACTTTCAAGTAATGCCTGGTAGATGACCCAATTTCCTTCTTATGAAGGACAGAATTATCTCTAATCTGCAGCACATACTCTGTTAAGTACTCTGCACTTAATTCACACGTATGATTTCGTTTGTGCAATACAAGTCAAGAACATGTATTAGAGACCAGTGCTCAAAGTCGGAGACCGGCAGTGAAGATGGGAGCATTTTGTTAACTGTTGTCTTTATCTTTGTTTACATTAAAGCTAGCGGTTATGCTTTTGTATGATGACACATCCCGAAGGTGAATATTCAAACTGAAATTTGTTTTCCTCTTCTCAAGAAATGTTATCATGATTATGCCTTACAGAAATTTGCTAAGAGCTGCACATTGTTTGAAAGTGATTTCTTGGGTTTTTGTTTTTCCCGACTTATCTTCCTAGACTGATCCTGTTGAGAACACATATGTACGGAATCCGAACGTCAAGGTTAACATCCAGTCAAGGTCCACATCTCCTTCCACATCTAGTGAAGCTGAGCCAGTTAAGGTGCCTCATTGGAGCAGTCTTGCTCCCCAACTTTTCACTTGTGTCAGGAAAGAGGGAATTGCAAAAACAAGTGAAATCTGATTCTTCTTTTAATCAAATATATTATGTAATAAGTCACAATCTATTGGAGATGATTGCGTTTGACTGATAATGTAAATACGACTCTAAAACAAAAGTCGCAAGTTGCCCCCCGCAGATTCAACCTAAAACAGACAGATACTTATTTACTTATAAAGGTAGCCTTTATTTTAAGTAAAGGACTATATGGAACAGAGGGCAGGGTTATCTCAATTTTGGAATTGTCAGATATAAACTTGGTAGGCACATGGCCGTGTCAGGTGCCATTCTCGTATTTTAATTTGTCCAGTAAATGTAATAAGACCTACACAACTGTTATTTCATAAGTACAGCTTAAAATGAAAATTGCCACTGCTGGCCACTGAATAGTTTATTCTAACTGCTCGGTCTGCAAGAGGCATTCAACTATGTCATGCCTTTTAATAATACAAAAACAGTGTTGTTTTGTACCTCATGTTAGTCAGTGGTTTCAAACAGCCAGTCAGCCAGTTTTCTCAACAGAGGTCATTTCCTCAACGAGTGAGAAGGATGTGTCATGCCTCAGTGAAGCCCTCCTGCTTCGAGATGCAATTTGGATTCTTCACTCAGCTTGCAGTTCTGACAGAGCCCCTTTGTTTCCCATATTCTCTCTAGAGCTGTGTCTCGTGTTCAAGGGAAGCAGACAGTCCATTCTGGAAAGCTGTCTGAAGTGAAGTGTGATTTGTAGTTAGATTCTGACTTGATTTTTTACAACCTTGTGACAGACTACCTCAGACTGGTTAAGTTGATGAGTCTCTGCTTTTTTTTTTTTTAATCATTGTTTCAATATTTTGAGCTTATACATGTTTAATGTTGAAATATCTCAAGCATACAGAGGATAATAAACACATAAGTAACCACAATCCACAGATTTAACAGATGTGAACATTTTGCCCTGTCCTTTTCAAATTTGTTTTCAAAGAAAGAAAATATTCCAGAGAATTGAAACAGCCTTCCCTATACCATTCCCCTCTCTCCTTAGTCAGACATATCTAAAGACCCTGAAATTGATGCACATCTTCTTCCTTCGTTTTAAATTTCACTTCATTTGTATCCATAAACAATATATGAGAATGTTTGTTTTATATTTATGTTTTACACAAACATAAAGCTTTATCTTTCTGTAACTTCTTTCATTCAGTATTATGCTTTTGAGCTCGACTCATGCAGATACGTGTCCATTTAGTTGATTCATTATAACTGTTACATAATATTTCATTGTATGAATATACCCCAACCACTTATGCATTCTCCTGTTGTTAGATATTTAGGTTGTTTCCGATTTTTGCTATTACAATCAGTGCTGAAGTGAACATCCTAGTAGCTGTCTGCTTTTGCAAATATGCAGTTTGTTTAGCACATATATACCTGGAAGCTGAATTATTGGGTTGTGTGGTATATGCATTTTCAACTTTAACTAGATTTTGCCAAATTATTTTCTACAGTGGTTGGACCAGTTTTCACTCCCACCAGCAATATGTGAGAGTTCCCCATTTTCCTACATCCTCACAAACCCTTGGTACTGTCAGACATTAACTTTTGCCAATTTGATGGGTATGGAGTGGCCTTTTTGTTTTTAATTTGCATTTCTCTGATCTCAAGTGTTAATTCAGCATCTTTTTATGTTTATTGACCACTGGTGGTTTGCCTGTTTATGTCTTTTGTCTGTTGTTCTACTGAATTATTTTTCCTATTTTTTGTAAGTGTTCTTTATGTAATCTGGGTACTAATCCTTAGCTGGCTATATGCACTGCAAATCTTTTATTCCAGTCCGTGGCTTATTTTAAAATTTTATTTGGTGTCTTTTTGTCTTGCAACAATGTTTATTTTAAAGTAGGCTTATATATATCAATCATTTCCTTTATGACTTTATGTTTTTTATGTCTTCCTAAAGCAGTTCTTCCCTATGCAGCATTTAAAAATTTTCTTCCATACTTTTTTCTAAAAGTTTAAAATTTTTTGTTTTACCTGTTTAGGACCTTAAGCTGAAATTTATTGTTACATATTATGTGAAATGGGGTTCTAAATCTATTTATCTCATATGAACAGCCAACTCTACTATATTTCCCCCATTGATTTGTAAAACAATCTCTGCTTTATATATATGGGTCTGTTTGGGGGTTCTTTTTTCTCTTCTGTTGTTCTTTTTGTCTATTCCTGTATCAATATCACATTGTCTTAATTGCTATAACCCTAAAATAATTCACCTGGTATAATCAGCCACTCCCACCCACCTTATTCTTTTTCCTTTTCCTTTTGACCCTTTAGTTTTACATACGACTTTTAGAATCAGTTTGTCAGGTTCCATGTGGAGCCTTTGATTGAAATTGCATTGAATTTTATAGATTTATCTGAGGAGAATTGACATCTTTGTGATTGGGTCTATCCATCTATGAACAGGGTATACATATTATCATTTAGATATTCTTTTATATCTTTCAGTAAAGTTTTGTTAGTTTCTTTATGAATTTACTTCATATTGCTTGTTACATTTGTTCCTAGGTACCTTAAAGTTTTTGTTTCTACAGTGAATGGAATCTTTACCAAATATATATTCTTATGGTCTTCATGAACTCTGTTGATCTTGTATCCAATACCCTTACTTCACTCCTTTTTTCCTAAACTTCTCTTGGGCTTTCTGTGTAAATTATAATGTCAATTTTGTTTCCTATTGCTTTTTATTAACTTTTATATAGGTTTTCAGTGTTCCTCTCTTTAATCTCTCATGTTTACATTTTTAAACATTAGTTTATAAATTGGGTTCAAAACTTTTTCAAGCTATTTAAAGTAAATTTAAATTAGAACTAAACTCACAAGCAGAAAACTCTGAGAAGCCCAATTCAATTGTCTTTTAAGGTTATAGGGCATAGAAAATACTCTGTATATATAGTAACAAAGGCAAAGAGAGATCATTTATTTTTCTCTTAATATTAGACTATTCTATAACTTTATTCAAAGCTAGCTTTTTCATCTTGTTTGCTTGCTTAGCATCCTAAAACGAAGTAATTCTTTGTGCCTTTTTTCTAACACTTTGCTAATCAAGTGATGTCTCTTTTCCAGTAAAATCACTGGTTCCTTTCATTGAAAGAAATATCTTACATTAATGTCTTATAAAGATATGGCTTTTAACTTTTGAATTTGTATGTTAAGTTCTGAATTCCAATAATACTAAATAGTCTAACTCCCTTCTTTGGAAATTGATTTCTGCACAAAATCCCACTAATCTCTCTCTCTCTCTCTCTCTCTTTCTACATACACACACAGACACACAAATCCACTGAATTGTGTTCCATATGTGTAACATACATTCTGTGTATAGAAGTTAGGAGTTAAAAGAATCTTCTAAATATTTTGATTTTAAATCCTTTTAAAAAATCAGATACTTTTAAGAATTAATGTGCATTTTCAGATGAACTTCAAAATTAATATCCTAATTTTTATGTAGGCTGTATGCTGTGACTTTTTTGTTTTCTTCTGTGGATTCTCTTTTCTGAATCATTTCTTTTTAAATTTCCAGACCAATTTTTTTTTTTTGCTATTTGAACAACTATTTCATTTGTAGACATTGCAGGCTGAAATTTAAATTATCAACACTATGAGAATTTTAGCTTCATTGAGATATTTTTTGCCTTATTGATGTCTTGCTTGGCTTTATTTACTTTGATTTATTTTTAGTGATGTGTGAAATAGACATTTCATGACATTTATTTCCTTTTTTGCTCCTGGATTCAGATTGTAGACAGTACTCCTCCTCCAGTTCACACACCAACCTTAAGGAAAAAGGGATGTCCTGGTTCAACTGGCTTTCCGGCTAAGGTACTCAATCTAGATATAAGCATGATGTGTTCTGAAAAAAAAATACAAATAATGGATTCCTTCTGCTTTTTGTATTTGCTGTGATTTTTGCTATTGGTTTCCTCAAAATTGCAAACATAAAAGCTTGGAAAGAAAATAAATTTTATAGGACTGGAAATAACCACCACTAAGAAAGGTAGGAAGAGTGTCATAAAGTTTGTTTTGTTTTGTTTTTCTTCTTTTTTCTATTTTTTAAATAATTTTAATCTAAAAAATTATAAAAATTGAAGATGGAACAGCTATATTGAAGTGCATAGTTTGGTTTGGTTGGTTTTATTTATTAGTTGAAAAGCCTGACAAGTTGGAAGTTTTGTGCCTTTTTTATAATTTCTGGGCTTTTGAAAGATTACTATTTTTAAAGTATATTCTCCTTTTGTTTTATGCTCTTAAGGTTTTTTCAAATCAGTTTTGGGCACTAACAAATTGAAGGAGAAATAAAATCATTGATAAACCAATTTTTTCAAAATTCCAAACAATTTTTCATTATTAATTGTTCCCATTTTTTTTTTTAAGATTTTATTTATTTATTTGACAGAGAGAGACACAGCAAGAGAGGGAACACAAGCAGGGGGAGTGGGAGAGGGAGAAGGAGGCTTCCTGTGGAGCAAGGAGCCCGATGGCAGCTGCTTAACCAACTGAGCCACCCAGGCACTTCCCCATTTTAAAATACAAAACATGGAATACATAGTAGTGGAGGAACGTGCAACTTGAATATACCATAAGCACAGCATTAGCGTGCACTCAAATGCATATTTGATTCAGGAGAAAGACTACAGACCTGCAAAGTTCAGAAGAATGCTGGGTTTGTGTTTTGCTAGTTCTTTGGGGTTATACTTTTATTTTTATATCTACAGGAAAATAACATTATTCTAGATGTATTTACATAATATTTATGGGATTAAACATTTTAGAAGACCTCTTAAATTATCAATCAAAAAATAATATAAAGAGCTTCGTAATCATATCTACAATTTCCTGAATAGGACTATGCCCCAGACATTATCTATCTACTATATCATTATTTCTGTCACTACTATTATTTCTGTCATATGTCTAAAAGTTTCTAATTCAATTCTTACTACAGTGTTTGGAGGTGTCTAATATGTCTCTACAGAGCAGAAAACTAAGGCTTAAAGAAATTAACTGTCCGAATGTCACACAAATAGTAAGCTACAGAGCCAATATTTGCATGTAGATCTGTAGATGTCTAAGTATTTTCTTTTAAAAAGTATCTATTAATGTTAGATATACAATTAGCAACTAAACACATAATTGCACCATAATTTGAGATAGTTTGGGGTTCTAGAAAACACAGATTGGCATTCTTTACTTATCTGGCATAGTTAGTTAATGTAGGTAGTAAAATAAATGGAAATTTCCAATGAATAGAAATCATTGCTTCTATGCTTGCTCTCTTTTTTGTGGTCTCCTTGTTTCCATCTTCCTAAATTCAGTGTTTTGAAGTCTGCTATTGTAAGGAGTAGTGCTTAGAGGATGCACTGTAAAGAAGATATTAAGTTGAGGCCACTCAGAAGAATCTAAGATTGAAGTTGACAAACCGCTGAGAAAGAGAAACATTTAGTGAAAAATTCAGGTGAATTACTACTTTTTCATTCTATTCAACATAACTATCACTGAAGTATTGATTATGGTAGAACATGAAGATTTGGTTGCTTATATCTCAAGCTCCTACAAAGAAATTCTAAAAATTGGAAAGCAAATGATCTCCCTCTCCAGAACAGAAACCTTGGATAAACCACAGAGTGAGAGGCAGGTTGATGGATCTGAAAAGCTAATAAAATATACAGAAGTATAACTGGTATAAAAGAAAAACAAGCTGACTAACCTTTGCTAGATACAGCAAAATTCTGAGACCAGAATATGAATTTAAAATAGGCACAATAAGTATCTGAAAGAGATTTTTTAAAAAAGGAAGTCTATTGGTAACATGGAGTGGGATAAGGCACCTATGAAGAAAAATAATTTGCAAGTGCTTCATGTGAAAATATAACTGCTGGAATAAAGAACTCAGCAGATGGCTTTAATAGAATGAGCAAACTAGATGTAGGAGAAGAACAGTTAATGGGGTGGAAGATGACATGGGTGATATAAGACATGACAAATAGTTTCAGTATCTCTGTAGTAGGACTTTGAAGGGGAAGGAAAAAAACAGAGGCACTTGAAGAAATAATCACTTAATATTTCCCAGTAATTAAAGATGAAAAACTTCATATTGAAATACATCATTATGTGCTAAAGAGAATAATTTTTAAAAACTTACACTTAGACACATTATAGTAAAATTTAAGGATATCATAGATCAAGAGACAATCCTAAAAACTTTGAAAGACATCTGTATCATCTGTAAAGAAAAATTAAATTGATATCAGACTTCTCAATGGCAACACTAAATGCAAGAAAACAATTAAGATAAATGTTCAAAATGTTGAAGAAAAAGAACTTTGAACCCTAAGATTTTAACCAAGCCATAGTATCACTTAATTATGAGAGTAGGTTAAAAATATTTTCATGTATACAAGAACTTAGTAAGTTTTATTTAAAAAAAAAAAAAAACCTTCTCTGAAAATACTCTTTTATACACTAAGAACATACTATCAGAAAGGGAAATTAAGATAACAATCCCATTTACAGTTGCATTGAAAGGAATGAAATACCTAGGAATAAGTTTAATCAAGGAGGTAGAAGATCTATACACTGAAAACTCTAAGACACTGATGAAAGAAATTAAGACACAAATAAATGGAAATGTATTATGTGTTCACAGATTGGAAGAATTAATATTGTTAAAATGTCTATACTACATGAAGCAATCTATAGATTCAATACAGTCCCTATCAAAATTCCAACAGCATTTTTCACAGAAATAGAAAGAACAATGCTAAAATTTGTATGGAACCACAAAAGTCCCCTCAAAGAGCCAAAGCAATCTTGAGAAAGAAAAAGCTGGAGGCATCACACTTCCTAATTTCAAACTGTATTACAAAGCCATAGTAACCAAAACAATATGGTACTGGCATAAAAACAGACGCATACATCAATGGAACAGAATAGAGATCCCAGAAATAAATATGCATATATCTGTTTATTGAACACATATATTGATCACTTGATTTATGACAAAGGCATCAAAAATATACAATGGGGAAAGGACAGTCTCTTCAATAATTAGCACTGGGAAAACTGGATATCCACATGCAAAAGAATGAAACTGGACCACTATCTCACACCATACACAAAAATCAACTCAAACGGAATGAAGACTTGAACATAAGACCTGAAACCATAAAACTCCTAAAAGAAAACAGTGGGTAATCTCCTTGACATTGGTCTTAGGAATGATTTTTTTGGATTTGATATCAAAACAAAGACAAACAAAAGCAAAAATGAGTAAGTGGAATTACATCAAAGTAAAAAATTTCTGCACAGCAAAAAGAACCATTAACAAAATGAAAAGGCAACCTATGGAATGAGAGAAAGTATCTTTAAGTCATATATCTGGTAAGGGGTAAATATCCAAAATATAAAAGAACTCCTACAACTCAATAGCCAAAACAAAACAAAACAAAAAACCCAAACAAAACAAAAAACCACCACATAATCCAATTAAAAGATGGGCAGAGGACCAGAGTAGACATTTTTCCAAAGAAGACATCCAAAAAAATTGCCAAAGATACATAAAATGGTGCTCAACATCACTAATCATCAGGGAAATGCAAATCAAAACCACAATGATGTACCCATTAGAATGGCTGCCATCCAAAAGACAAAGAGATACCAAGTGTTAGTGAGGATGTGGAGAAAAGGGTTGTGCACTGTGGGTGGGAGTGTAAATTGGTGCAGCCACTGGAAAACAGTATGGAGGTTCCTCACACAATTAAAAATAGAACTACCATATGGTCCAACAACTCCACTTCTGGGTATATATCTGAAGGAAACAAAATCACTATCTCAGAGAGATATATGTACCCCCACGTTCAGTGCAACATTATTTACAATAGTCAAGATGTGGGAATAACCTAAGTGTCTGTTGACAGATGAATGGATAAAGAAAATGTGGTGCACACACACACACACACACACTGGAATATTATATGACCATAAGAAAGAGGAAAATCTTGTAATTTATGATAACATGGATGGACTTTGAGGGCATTATGTTAAATGAAATAAGAGAAAGACAAATACTGTATGATCTCACTTATATGTAGAATTTTAAAAATTTGAACTCACAGAAATGGAGAACATATTGGTTGTCAGGGGTAGGGTTGGGAGATGAGGGAAAAGGTACAGACTTCCAGTTACAAGATAAGTAAGTTCTGCAGACAAATGGAATACATTGTGACTATAATTAACAACACTGTATTGTATATTTGAAACTTGCTTAGAGAGTAGATCTTAAACATTCTCCCCGCAAGAAAAAAATTACAACTATAAGAGGTGATGGATAATCATTTTGCATTATATACATGTATCAAGCCATGATGGTGTATACCTTAAACTAATACATTATATGTCAGTTATATCTCAATAAAACTGGAAGAAAAAAAATATTCTTGGAGGAAATTCTCCATCAAAAAGAGATATAAAGCCACAAGGCCACTGTGAGAGATTTGGGAATAGGGTGACTAGGTATCTCAGAGGACTTTACTGTAGTCTGTAAAAGCAAGCACCCTCACTCTACAAAAATCAAAGAGAAAGGAAATACATATTCAAAGCAGTCCAGAATTAATCTAAATACAAACACAGTGGAGGTTAAGTGTAAGAATCGGGTGAGGTGAGCATGCTTAGGCATTTGTCTCATCTGGGGAGAAGCTGCAGAGACAGCGAGGCATGTTGGTTATCATGGTGGGTTCCTAGCAGGGCCTCCTAAATTGCAGTCACAGCTCCATCACTAATTAGCTGTGTGAACTTGAGCAAGTTACCTTTCCCTGCTTCCATTTCCTCATCAGAAATGAGTACAATCATAGTATCCATTTCACTGGATTCTTTGGAGTTTTAAAGAAGCTTAATATTTGTAAACACCTTAGAACAGTACCTGACAGTGGTAGCATAGAAATGTTTAAATAAATATTGGTAACTTGATAAGGAAAGTAAGCACAAGTTTGAATCTTAATGAGTTGAAAGGAATCAATAGAAGACAAGCATATAAAATGTGTAATTTTCATACCTGCAGAAGGAAATGCTATTCATTGAACTGAGGCAGGAAAGAGAAAAAGGAGAAAGGAAAACATGGTGACCTGGTGCTCTTAACTGCAATAAATTGTCTCAAATCCCAATGTCTTAGAAAACATTTTTATTATGCTCACAGTTTCGTGGGTATGAGTTTAAGAAGGGCTCCAGTGGGAAGCTCTCACAGAGGGTCTGTCGTGTGGGTGTGGTAAGCTGTGAGCTGAGGCTGCAGATGTGTGGAGGTTTAGCTGTGCTGTATGTCCAGGATGGCTCACTCCCATGACAGGCAGCCGATGCTCAGGTCTGTCCAGATGACACCCTCAGTCTTCCTACATGGCGGCTGGCTCCCCAGAGTGAGCCTACCATGAGAGCCAGTGAGAAGCCACATGGCTGAAAGCAAAGGTGGATGGGAGGGAAGAAAATAAGGGAAAACAGAGGTCACAGATATGTACTGTAATATGGAGTTTAAGGTGTAAAACACCAAATGGCACGAAAGAGGACATTGTATGCTAGTAAAGGGAATAATAGATAAAGAAGATAATGATCATGAATGTGTATGGGACTCACAAAGAAGCCCTAACCTATATAAAGCAAGAACTAAGAACTTGGGAGGAGCAGGTTAGAGACAAATTGGAGATTTTAATTCACACCCCTCAGACAAACAATATAGTAGAGAAAATGCTGGGCAGAGGACAGAGGGTTAATACCTGCATGCACTGAGAGCTTTTATAAACAAGGGGATGAACATGCAATAGTTAACTGGCCAAAAGTCAGGAATAGGCCGATGAAAACTTAAAATGACTGAGAGTGAAAAGATGGTCAGACTTACAAGAAGTTGGAGAAAAGCAGATTAAAGTAATAATGAACTACCTCTTTACATTTGTGGCGTACATATCCTTGTTATCAGTAAGATACTGTGACACATTGTAGGTGGAAATGTGAATCAGTACCACCTTTTTAAATACAATCTAGGGGCGCCTGGGTGGCTCAGGCATTAGCGTCTGCCTTCGGCTCAGGTCATGATCCCAAGGGTCCGGGGATTGAGCCCCACATTCTCCCTCTCCCACTCCCCCTGCTTATGTTCCCTCTCTCGCTGTCTCTCTCTGTCAAATAAATAAAATCTTAAAAATAAAATTAATAAATACAATCTAAAAACATTTTAATGAAAAATATATGTCGGTGAGTCTCTAGAATCCAGTGAGTAGAGGGTAGAGGATTCTGGGAACTTGGTCTCAGTGGCAGCATGGTTTTTGTATCTCACGGAATCTCCATAAAAACAGACAAACCAACTGGATAGGTATCAAAGCTTAAAAAAACAAACAAACGAAAAACACTACAGATGAGACCTGAACAATAGATGAGAAGATTTTCCCACAAACTCCAAAATACAAACTGATAGGGGGGAAAAAAAGTCATCTATAAGACCCCCCTGCCTCCCCCCGCCCCACCGTGGTATTAAACACTGTGCTAGAGAAAGAGGGATTCATGATAATCCCAGAGTCAGAAAACCACCAGAGCACAAGTATGCACTGCTGGGCATCTCAAGAACAGAAGAAACCGAGAGGATTTTGCAAGCTCCATCCTACAGGTGAGAGAGCAAGGAAGGCAGGATGGTAGGAAGATACAACAGTGCTGCAGTTGTAAGCCCTCGAAACTTGATGGTCAGAACGCCCTTCCAGATCACAGCCCCTGACTAAGGAGGGTCAACAGGGAATGGGTTCAGAATTGAGCGAGACAGGAAAGGAAAGAGAAAGTCCAGATGATTAAGAACAGGGGAGGAAGAGCTCAGAAAGCATGAGGTCATTTTTAAAAATCATTTTATGCTGGGGTGCCTGGATGGCTCAGTCATTGGGCGTCTGCCTTCAGCTCAGGTCATGGTCCCAGGGTCCTGGGATCGAGCCCCGCCTCGGGCTCCGTGCTCTGCGGGAAGCCTGCTTCTCCCTTTCACACTCCCCCTGCTTGTGTTCCCTCTCTCGCTGTGGTTCTCTGTCAAGTGAATAAGATCTTTAAAAAAAAAAAAAATCATTTTATGCAAAGGCATGGAGCTGGGAAAATTACCCTGGCCTACCCCTCCCTCATAGAAGTACAGGAAAAGTCATTTCACTTAAAAATGAGGAAAGTGTTCAGTCAAATCTCACACAAAAAGAGAATAATGTATCTTAAAAAATGAAAGTGTGCCAGAAAGACATAAATATGAAACCAAAAAAACTACAATCAATATTTCAGAAGAAAATAAGGAAATGATAGAAGCTGTGAAACAACAAAAATTAGAAATAGCAAGCCTTAGAAATGAGAGTGTTGGAGAAAGCAGGATTTGAAGACAGGTGACAGAAATCCAGGGAAAGAATTAGAAATTAAGATGAAATATGACTGCAAGAATACAGACTGACCTATAAGGAATTTGGGAGTAAATAAACTCAACAGATCACTTATGTAAATAGAAAAATGGAAAAAAATTTTAATCAAGAAATGAGAAGGGGTGCCTGGGTGGCTCAGTCAGTTAAGTGTCCGACTCTTGATCGTGGGATCAAGCCCCATGTTGGGCTCCATGCTAAGCGCAGAGTCAGCTTAAGGATTCTCCCTCTTCCTCTGCTCCTCCCCCCACTCTCCTGTGCGCTCTCCACCCCACCAAATGAATGCATAAGTCTTTTTTAAAAGAAAAGAAATGAGGGAAGACTAAAAAGGATTTGAGAAAAGTGATGGACAGAAAAGAACAACAAGGAAGGCCAGTATTTATATAATAGGAGTCTCTGATAGAGAACACAAAAGCAACAGAAAATACTAAAATCTGTGTTCAAGAAAATTTTCTAAAATAAAGCAGACTTGAAACTCATCCTACAGAGGCACCCAGCATAGCCAAGAAAATCAACTCTGACAAAAGAAAACACATTCTAGTAAACTCTTGGCCTATAAAGAAAAAAAAATTGGACAAAAGTATAGTAAGTCACTCAAGGGGGAAGAAAAGAATTGAAATTTTCATCAGACTTTTCGATAGCAACACTGCCAGAAAACAATCGGATAACTTTTAAAATGCTCTAGGAAAGTGTGAGTCCAGGTTTTTTCCCCCTTTGTGACTTTGTTTTTGACTACTTTGAGGTATAATTGATATACAAAAAAACTGCACGTAGTTGTAACAATTTGATGAGTTTGAAATGTCAAAGATTTTTAAGAATTTTAGGGTTTTTAAGGAGAGTAAAGCATCCTTCAAAAGTAAAAGCCACAGAGAAGTATTAAGAACATGCAAGAAGTCAAGGAGTGTTGTCCCCAAAAGCCCTTCCTGAGAGATACATTGAGGACAGGCTTCAGATCAACCAGAGTGATAAGGTACCCAACACCTCAAGGAGCAGGAGTGAACAAGGAAGTCTAGAATGAATTGGGTTCAAAGTCCACAAAAAGCACTGTTATAACATCTCTCAAAACCAGACAGTTTACCCCCAACTCAGCAATATGTTTACTTTGTGGAATAACCGAACCAGAGACCACAGATTGAAGGACACCGGGCTCAGTGGTTGGTGAGAGAGACGAGGTGTTGAACTAGGAGTAGTGAGATCTTAAAGAAGTCCACAAACTGAAGGTAAGGCTCCAAACTCCTTTCTCCTGCTTCGCTCCAGAATGTTGGCAGTTGGGTTTATTGCCTCCTCCTTCCCTTCCCTCCCGGGAGGATTTCAGTGGAGTCTCTGAAGAAATTGAATGACCCAGAAAAGACAGATAATGGCAATCAAGATGGCTGGGTCCACATTGATAGTGCGTGTGCACACAGGTGCCCGTGCGCCCCCCCACACAATATAAACCTAAAAACCTTCCAATCAGCTTTTTTACTGACTCACAAATGTGAACAAATTCCCAAGAATCAAGAGACATTTCAGGAAATCCTCTAGCAAAAAGAAGAGATCCAAACAAAAAGATTTCCTACTTTCATTGAAGGAAAAAGAGGCAATACCAAAGCAGAAGGAAACAAAAGGAATAACCAGAAAAACTAGAAGAGTCCTTTGAAATTTAAAAATAGGACAAGCATTTAAAAATTCATTAGATGAGTTGGGACATAAATTTGAGGAAATCTCTTAGAACTTGTTGCGAAAGGATAGATAGAAAATAGAGAAAATGTGAGAAATCAATATCCAAAAAAAAAGAAGTTCTGGTAATATAACAGAAAAAAAGAAAAGGAAGGAAATTGTACAGTATTTAATACAGATGCTTTTGGCAACTAAAGGACATTTCCAGACTGCGGAGTCCCAACAGTTCCCATCACAGTGTACAGATAACAAATACCTCCTCCTGCCCACGTCACTCTGCAGTGTTTCAAGATATCAAGAATATAGAGAACTTTTGTAAACCACCAAAGAGATAAAACATCAGGGGCACCTGGGTGGCTCAGTCAGTTAAGCGCCTGACTGTTGGGTCCAGCTCAGGTCATGATCTCAGGGTCATGAGATCGAGCCCTGTGTTGGGCTCAGTGCTCAACGGGGAGTCTGCTTGAGTTTCTCTGTCCCTCTGCCCCTCCCCCTGCTTGCTCAGGCTTTCTCTCTCTCAAATAAATAAATCTTTAGAAAAAAACACATCACATTCAAATGATTAGGGATTGAAATGGCATCATACTTAACAGCAAAATGGAAAGGACAATTGGAAGGTAAAATGATTGCGAGCTAGAATTTTTGATTCCCTGACAAATGTTTAATCAGTTTAGGGGAAAATAATAGCATTTTCAGAAACTGAAGATCTTCTAAAAGTGTTATCACCTATGCTCTGCTTTCTAAGTAAACTACTAAGAAATAATTTCCACCAAAACAAGGGAGAAGATGAAGAAAGAGAAAGGCATAGGGTCCATAGGAGAGAGAATCGCATATAGATTTATCTAGAGAAAGTGGAGCAGGGAAGCAGAGGGCTCCAGGAGAGACATCTTCAGGTCAATAAACACGAGGTAGAGGAGTCCTGAAGGCTTCCTTCTTCATTGTTTAATCACCTGGTAAATTGATTCAAGGGGATTTTGCCATTCCTTTGGAGGGTCTGGGGATAATTAATGCAAGAGACTAGAAAATTAAGTTTGAAAGAGGGACGGCATCACTAATTTCAGAAAAATCAGAAGATTGCACAAGAAAGATAGAACTATAATATACTTCTCAACTCACTGAGTTATAATTCCAAGGTCATAATAACTTAAATGCTAAATGTAAAATTTATCCCCAGACTGTGCTCTTAACAATATTGAGAACATGAAGGGAGTAGCTGGTGTAACAGTGCCGAGTCCTCCTCTTCCATAATAGGAAGTCAGTATAATGCCTCCAATCAGGAAATAGCAGTATAGGCTTGCTTCCAACCCCCACCCCGCCCTCCCCCCCGTCCAGAAATGTGGAGACACACAAAGAGGCAAACAGCTAGAAGAGCTAAAAGAACTTGCCTCTGGGAAGTATAGCTTGGAGCAGAGGGGCACTTCAGTTTTTATTATAAGCATTGTGATACTGTTTTACTTTTTAAACTGTGTATTTGTATGAGTTAAAATTAAAAACATACATAGAAAATGGGAAATTCTTTTTGATTAGGCAATGAAAATAAGATCTCAAAGGTGAAAATATTGCTGGACTCTATTACATCACAATTAAAGATGCTTGTCCAGCGAAAGCTTTGTTAATGGGGATTAATAGGTGGTGCCTCCTAGTGAAAGATATTTGCAATGTTTAACACCAGAAAGGGATTAATTTCTGGAATATGTAAGAAACTCTTACAACTCTATATGAAAAAGATTAGAAATCCAGTTGAAAAACTGGCAGATGATATGAATAAGTAATTCCCAGAAAACGAAATCCTAATGGTCAACAAGCATGTGAAGAAATGTCCAACCTTATTAGTAAAAAATGAATAATTTAAAAATTATCACTTTATGCTGGAACAAAAAATCCTAAAATTTGTATGGAATCAGAGAAGACCCCGAATCGCCAAGGAAATGTTGAAAAAGAAAAACAAAGCTGGGGGCATCACATTGCCCGATTTCAAGCTATATCACAAAGCTGTGATCACCAAGACAGCATGGTACTGGCACAAAAACAGACATACAGACCAATGGAACAGAATAGAGAACCCAGAAATGGACCCTCAACTCTATGGTCAAATAATCTTTTTTTTTTTTAAAGATTTTATTTATTTATTTGAGAGAGAATGAGAGACAGAGAGCATGAGAGGGAGGAGCGTCAGAGGGAGAAGCAGACTCCCTGCCGAGCAGAGAGCCTGATGCGGGACTCAATCCTGGGACTCCAGGATCATGACCTGAGCCGAAGGCAGTCGCTTAACCAACTGAGCCACCCAGGCACCCCTCAAATAATCTTTGACAAAGCAGGAAAAAACATGCAATGGAAAAAAGACAGTCTCTTCAATAAATGGTGCTGGGAAAATTGGACAGCCACATGCAGAAGAATGAAACTCCACCATTCTCTAACACCATTCACAAAGATAAACTCAAAGTGGATGAAAGACTTCAATGTGAGACAGGAATCCATCAAAATCCTAGAAGAGAACATAGGCAGTAACCTCTTTGACATCGGCCACAGCAACTTCTTTCAAGATACATCTCCAAAAGCTAGTGAAACAAAAGCAAAAATGAACTTTTGGGACTTCATCAAGATAAAAAGCTTCTGCACAGCAAAGGAAACAGCCAACAAAACAAAGAGGCTACCCACAGAATGGGAGAAGATATTTGCAAATGACACTACAGATAAAGGGCTGGTATCCAAGATCTATAAAGAACTTCTCAAACTCAACACCCAAAAAACAAATAATCAAGTCAAAAAGTGGGCAGAAGATATGAAAAGACACTTCTCTGAAGAAGACATACAAATGGCTAACAGACATGTGAAAAAATGTTCATCATCATTAGCCATCAGGGAAATCCAAATCAAAACCACACTGAGATACCACCTTACACCAGTTAGAATGGCAAAAATGGACAGGGAAAGAACAAATGTTGGAGAGGTTGTGGAGAAAGGGGAACCCTCTTACACTGTTGGTGGGAATGCAAGTTAGTACAACCACTTTGGAAAACAGTGTGGAGGTTCCTCAAAAATTGAAAAATAGAGCTACCCTGTGACCCAGCAATTGCACTACTGGGTATTTACCCCAAAGACACAGATGTAGTGAAAAGAAGGGCCATATGCACCCCAATGTTCAGAGCAGCAATGTCCGCAATAGCCAAACTGTGGAAGGAGCCGAGATGCCCTTCGACAGATGAATGGTTAAAGAAGATGTGGTCCATATATACAATGGAATATTACTCAGCCATCAGAAAAGATGAATACCCAACTTTTACATCAACATGGATGGGACTGGAGGAGATTATGCTAAGTGAAATAAGTCAAGCAGAGAAAGTCAATTATATGGTTTCACTTATTTGTGGAACATAAGGAATAACATGGAGGACATTAGGAGAAGGAAGGGAAAAATGGGCGGGGGGAATTGGAGGGAGAGATGAACCATGAGAGACTATGGACCTGAGAAACAAACAGGGTTTTAGAGGGGGGGGGGGGGGGATTGGTTAGCCTGGTGATGGGTATTAAGGAGGGCACGTACTGCATGGAGCACTGAGTGTTATACGAAAACAATGGATCGTGGATCACTACATCAAAAACTAATGATGTATTGTATGGTGACTAACATAACATCAGAAAATTTTTTTAAAAATTTACAACAGGGAAAAAAAATTATCACTTTATACTCACCAGATTGTCAAAAATTAAGTAAGGTAACGTGAAGGACATGAAGAAACAGGCAGCTGCACACACAGGTAGTGGAAGTATAAACACATACATCCATTCTGGAGAGCAACATGGCATTGTGGAGTGGACAGACATTTATTGCTACAAAGCGTACCAGGGAGTTGGAAATGGGGGAAAGATGGGTAACATGTGGCTGATGTGTGCTCCTGGGTACTCACATATACTAGAAACACACTCAAACTATCTAATTTACAGGGATATATACATACCCAAGGACCCGTATAAATCCTGTTAGACTGGGTGCCAGATCTCATGGGGAAGGATGGAGAGTGGATAATCAGGGATGAATGGAAAAAGCAGTAAGGCAAAATAAAACCAGAGTGGGGCCTCCGCCAAGCTCTGTGATGATATTTCATGGACTAAATTTTTTTTTCTTTCAAATAAGAAGCACCACAAAACCTTCTTTTTTTTTTTTTAATGTTTTATTTATTTATTCATGAAAGTCAGAGAGAGAGAGAGAGGCAGAGGGAGAAGCAGCCTTCCTGCCTAGCAGGGAGCCCAATGTGGGACTCGATCCCAGGACCCTGGGATCATGACCTGAGCCGAAGGCAGACGCTTAACCATCTGAGCCACCCAGGCACCCTCATGGACTAAAAATTAACTCAGCTTTGTGTACCTAAGTTTCCTCCCCGAAAATAAAATTTACTTCATGTTTTTTAAAAGATGGAATGAATCTACAGGGACACCTGGGCAGTTAAGCGTCTGCCTTCAACTCAGGTCATGATCTCACGGTCCTGGGACTGAGCCCCATGTCGGGCTCTCTGCTCAGCGGGAGCCTTTTTCTCCCTCTCCCTGCCGCTTCTCCTGCTTGTGTTCTCTGTCTCTCTCTGTCAAATAAATAAAATCTTAAAAAAAAAAAAATTACAAAAAAACCTTTAAAAAAATCTTAAGATGGAGTGAATCTACAATTATATCAAAATAATTGAAAGTGTTTAAAAGAAAAAGCATTTTTAAAAATTTATTTTAAAAGAAAGGTTTGTATGAGGTAAAGACTTCTTGTCATTTATCAGTGGTAAAATTCTCGTTATCAACAGTGAGGTTTTAAGCTTTTACCAGGGGTCGTAATTGGTTCTGCTGTGTTCTCACAGCTTCTGTTAAAGACCTTTTATCTTCTCCAGTGATAGCTTAAGTCCACAACACAGACAAAATTAGAATAGAGAAGAGCCCTTCTTTCTGTCTACCTCTTTAAATGTTGAGTTTATAGTTAATTCTCAGTTTACTCCAAACTGTCACATAATCTAAAACTCTAATTTGGGTCCATGCTTTAGGTTTAATGCCCCTTTTCCTAGACTTTTCTTCTTTTTCTCCTCCTCAAATTACCCTTGGGGGAAGTATTAGAAATCAAATACTGACCCGGAGGCAGAAAGGGGATCTTAGAAAAGTCAGAAGCCAGGTACTCTGGACCCTAGGAGTGGATCCAAGTATCTTTCTGTTACTGTTCCTCTCTCCTCCACCAAAAACAAATAAATCCAAAATCCTAGTGTTTTGTCTAGAGGTCAGTGCCATCAGAATCATGATCTTTAATTATGTTCTATTTTATACTGTCCTTCGTTGAGATCAGTGAAACATGGACCCCTTACTCTTTAGTAGTACCTCCCACCCCCTCCCATGGTTTAATCAGCACCTACCAGTTGGTTGCCTGGTCAGTTAAATAATACTCTGCAAAAACATTTTTCTTTCCCAGCATAATCAGTTAAAATTATGACATCCTGAGTAGATCTCTGGGGGGGGGGGGGGGGGAAAGGTATGTAATATGTTTTGTCAATGATTTCTTGGGTATTGTCAAGAATTACTGTTAACGTTTGTTGTGGCTACCGTTATTATTACTGATATTCCAGACCTGTCGGTTATCCCTTAGAAGAAAGAAGGAAGTTACCTCCCTTAAGCAGTTGATCAGTTCTCTTGTTGTGATAAAAGCCTCCAGAGCGAATCAGTAAACTAACTTTGCATCTTTTGCCATAATTTTGAACAATTGAAAAAATGCTAAAAAATTTGCCCTGGATAGTCCTCAAAGAGCAAAAAGTAAGAGTAAAACTTGGTATACAGGAGAAATACTGAGCAAGATTTTATATGATATTAACAAATTAGGTACTTGTATTTTTATCACAGGCATGGAGGCCCCTAGTCTTGACCTTTGCCTTGTGTAGTTTTGGGGGGTTTTTTTAGGAGCATATTCTACATGTTTCTAAATGATCAAACTCTGAGAGATGGCAGAATCAGGCAGATGTGGGCTTGAATTTTAACTCTACCATGAATTGTATATCCATGAGTAACTGAGTCTCATCTCCTTTATCTGCATGAGGAAATATTACCTGTCTTTACAGGGGTATTGTCTCCATTAAATGAGATGATGCATGTGGAGTACCGGCACAATGTCCCCTCGTTGGTTGGGGCTCAGGGCACACGGGAGCAATTTTACAGTTAGTCTGAGGGTGGTCTCTGTTCCAGATGTGGTAGAGTCAGATCCTAGTCCTGCTTTGAAGCTTTTGTGGGGTATAAATCATATATCCCAATTGAGAAGAGTAGAATTTATTTTTAACTTAAATTTTAAAGCTTTGAATAGTCCCTTTAGGTTTTTTTTAAGATTTTATTTATTTATTTTGGGGGGCGTGGCAAAGGGAGAGGGAGAGAATCTCAAGCAGACTCCATGCTGAGTGCAGAGCCTGACATGGGGCTCAGTCTCACGACCCTGAGATCATGAGCTGAGCCAAAATCAAGAGTCGGATGCTTAATCGACTGAGCCACCCAGGCACCCCTGAAGAGTCCTTTTAGTTTTTTATTATAAGTTAGTCTCAACTAAAACACTACTACTACTTCATAACAGCATGTCATCAGAATTCACATATTATTGGAATAGAGTTCTTACTAGTTTAAATCAATCACACATACAAAATAAGTAATTAGCCAAATTTGTTTTCAAAAGTAAGTAACTATGTTCTGAATGCTTACTCTACGCCAGCACTGTTCGAAAGGCTTTTTTTATGTTCACATACTCATTTAACCACCCCATGAAGTAGATACTGTTATTGATCCTATTTTATAGAAAGAGGAAAGTAAGACACAGAGAAGTTAAGTAATGTGTCCCTAGGCTCACACAGTAGAGTAGAAGAACAGTTAATACAATTCATTTGTTATTAAAACATTCTAAGAGTTAATTTGGAAAGGAGAGGATATCCTGGAGAGCTGCAGCCTACATGGACTTACCACCAGATAGGACAAACAAGACTTAGAGAACTTTACTGGGTTTGCAACAAGAAGTTTCGGGCTGCCATCTGTCTCTAGAATAATATGGGTGTATGTTTGTCTATTGAAGGGTAATACCACCTGCTTCCATAGGAGGAAACCGATTCATTAAGCATATTCTTTGTTCTTGGTCCTAGAGAATAAAATTACTTGATATATAGCCAGGACAAGAATTTTCAGTTACTCTTTGTTCTTCCTAAGAAGTTATAAAAGCATATTAAATTTCTCTATTTGTAGAGGTACAAATATGTAACAGTTCACTTAACTCTTTGCTGAAGAATAATTTGAAGAATTTCTAAAACTCCTGAATCAAAATCTGAGCAAAAATAAAAAGCTACAGTTCATAACTTTTCAAATGGCATTCAAGAGCAATTAATTACCATATAACTTCTTACATTATTTTTAGCTTAACCTAGCTCTATATTGCCTAATAAAAATATGCAAAGAGCGTAAATTACAGAAAGATGTGAGAAATGAAAATAATTCATTGCACTTCTATTTAGAAAACATCCTAGTAGATCGCGTGGCATCCAGAGATTTACATTACAGAAATCCTTTAAATAATTGTTTTTAGTAATTGGTGTATGTTTTTTATCCCTTTGTTTTGCAGCGCAAGACCCATCAGTTTTTTGTCAAATCTTTCACTACCCCTACCAGATGTCACCAGTGCACCTCTCTGATGGTGGGTTTGATAAGACAGGGCTGTTCCTGTGAAGGTAAGAACAAAATAGCAGGAGAGTGTGACATTAGAGTCCTAGCGTTGGCTTCCTAACTGTAATCACGTAACTGTATTCCCCATCCGACTCTTGGTTTATGGCTCAGGTCATGATCTCACAATATATAAGTGTCTGCTTGTTCTGCTTTTTTCTGATAACAGGAGTACAGATAATAAAGCAAGCACTTGCTACATGTTGAACAGGGGAGAAACTGGATGGCCCCTAGAAACATTTTTCAGGGGAGACCTCTGTCAGTGTGGCTCATTCATCTTTGTTTCGTTTTGCGGGTGAATTTGTGGTTCTGGGAAAGCGTTAAGCTGAGTGACAGAAGACATAAAAGTTATCCTTGAATCTGTTCATTTAACTCTCACCTTGCTTAATTTCTCTAATAAGAGAAATCATTCTTCAGAAGTAGGCAGTTCAGTATCTTTTCAGAAATATTAAGTGTCTGCCACTTTGCCTCAGAAAGATATTTTATTCCCAGTATTCGTATCAGTGGATTTTCCCTACCGCTCATTGACTCATTGATTCATCCATCATGTGTTCATGGAATGCCTGTCCTGTACTTCTAGACACCATGATGTAGTTGGGGATGGGGAGAAGACTGAGAGCCTGCCCTCGAGGAGCTCACATTCTGAGAGATGAGAGATCAGGGGTCATTTGAACAGAAAACAAAGTATATTTGTCTGGGCACCATTTTATTTTTCCTAAGACTTCTGAAATGAAAATGATTTAAATAATTATAATGGGATACACTGTTTGGGAATAGTTTGGGAATACACTTTTTTTAATCAAATCAAATTTATCACTGTAACAATGCCTTATGTATCATTTACTGATCTATCTTATGAGAAAGATAAAATAGTTGCTAGTTCAAATTCTAATATGAGTTTCCATTTCTTAGCCTTTAGGGTTGGAAGGGACTTTGCAGGGATGGTCATCAGTGCACATCAGAAGCAGGTGTTCCCCTTGTAGAATGTGCTTGTAGTTTGTATTTGGTCACTTTGAATCAAGGGGCTGTTAATGGCATCTTAAGGCAGTGCATTCTATGTCCGATTAGCTCTCACAGCCAAAGTAGAAGCTCCAGATTGCATCATCCCAGCTAGTTGTGTAGATGCATGGGTTTAGAGCCAAAGCAAATGGTCTAGGGTGAAAAGTAGATTTGAGAGTTATGAGCATACAGAGTGATGAAGGGGAATGGCGTTTTCCAGGAAACACACAGAGTGAAAAGAGAGCAAGTATGAGGACGGAGCCTTAGGAAACAGCTCAGGGGAGGTGAAAGGTAAAGACAGCAAAGTAATCTGAAAAAGGAACAACCTGTGTCATTGACTGGGAAGGTGTGATGGAAGCCAAAGGAGAGAATTTGTACAGTTTTTAAGCCTTGTCCCATTTTGGATTTAGCCAGTACTTATAAGTGTCACTTTTAGGGGCATCTGAGGCCATCATCTGGATGGCTCAATCGGTTAAGCATCCGACTCTTGGTTTATGGCTCAGGTCATGATCTCAGGGTCCTGGGATCAAGCCCTGTATTGGGCTCCACGCTCAGTGGGGAGTCTGCTTCAGGATTCTCTCTCTCTCTCTCTCCACCCCTCCCCCAGCTCTGTCTCTAAAATAAATAAATCTTTAAAAGAATAAAATACAAATAAAAATAAATGTCATTTTAAAATCTGTTTATCAGAAAGAATCCTGGATAGGTACCTGGTGTTAGGTCCCTTATCATTTCTTATGCATCAGAATCATTTGCAATTACATGGTAGGGGTTTTTGAGATCTCCCAAGCCCCTTTCTAGAGTCTCACATCATGAAATTGTACGTTTCTTTCCTGAAGACCCTTTTTCTTTTTTAAAGTTTCTTTTTTTTTTTTTAAGATTTTATTTATTTATTTGATAGAAGGAGACACAGCGAGAGAGGGAACACAAGCAGGGGGAGTGGGAAAGGGAGAAGCAGGCTTCCCATGGAGCAGGGAGCCTGATGCGGGGCTCGATCCCAGGACCTGGGACCATGACCTGAGCTGAAGGCAGACGCCCAACAACTGAGCCACCCAGGCACCCCTTTCCTGAAGACTCTTAGTACCCTGCCCTGTACACTGTGGGGACACATTAGACCCTGCCCAGGCTTTCATAAATGTTATGGTAATGTGGTTACAGCCTCCAAAGATTCCTATCATTTTAATTTCTTCCTGGTTGATTGAAGTTAGATCCTGTATAGGACAATTATTTTGTTGCTTCCTCTGCTTTTGGAGGTGAGATTTTTGCCTAATTAGTAAAACAAATTATAACTTGTTAGACACTCTACAAGTGAACGAGATGTCTTACAGAAATTTGGTAGTTTTGACAGTCAGTACTAGTTCATCTTGCCCCTCTGGCGGTTTCATAATGCCTATCAGTGGTGTATGATACATTTTCCCATGTGCATGCATTCCCTGATGGTATCCCTTCAGGTCCTCTCTTAATCTTTCCCAAATATTCTCCAGGACTGACCCTTAGAGTAGGAATTGTCTAGATGAATATTCTTAGTCTACAGCCCCTTCCAACAAGTTTGTTTGTTTTAAATATTTTACTTTTTTTTTTTAAGATTTTATTTATTTATTTTAGAGAGAGAGAGAGTGAGTGGAGGGAGGGACAGAGGGCGAGAGAGAATCTCAAGCAGACTCCCTGCTGAATGCAGAGCCCGGTATGGGGCTCAATCCCACGACCCTGAGATTATGACCTGAGCTGAAATCAGGAGTTGGAGGCTTAACCAACTGAGCCACCCAGGCACCCCCTAAATATTTTAATTGTCATCCAACCAAGTCTCGGTGAAACTTATACATTTATTTTTGTTTATCCTGTTTCTTGGAGTCTCAAGTTCATCATACGTGTATCAGGTAGAGGTATCATGGCAGCATTGTTGGTAGGGTGGGCTCTGAGCCCGACTGCCTGGGTTTGAATTCTAGCAATGCCACTTATGAGTCCTGTGACCCAGGGCAAGTCCATCATAAATAGGAGTAGCTGTACCTCTCTTAGATTGTTACAGAGAAATGTACTCAATAAAGTTGACCGTTATTATGATCTTAGTCATAGCTGAAGTATCTATAATGATATTAACAAATCCTAAAGTTTACCCGTGATTTATACATTTTTAATCATTAAACAATTTCATTTTCAAAAAGAGGGATTGGTAAAGTTTGCCAGATACTGCAAAGATGTCAGGTAATTTCATGTCCATTAGTGACTCTGGCAAGAGAAACTTTCAGGGCAGATACCAAGTTGCAGTGAGACGAAGAGTTAGAACTCTAGAAACTACTTTTTGGAATGCCAAGTTTAAATCAACTGTTGTATTCACAAGCTTAGATTTTTTTTTTCCTATGTATTGGCTGCTCTTGATTACTAATATTAACACAAAACAATATTACAATAATAAAAATCTTTACAATTTCTCATTGAAATTCTTATTAGTAAGCAAATGAATCGGCTCCCCAAATGACAAAACAGTTCTTTAAAACAAAGCCACAGATAAGCATTCATCTACTATAGCCCCTTGTATGTAATGAGTGCTCAGTGAATTATCTTTTTGTAAAAGTGAATTTTTATTGAACATTGTTTTTTTTCCCCCCTTCAAAAGTGTGTGGATTTTCATGTCATATAACTTGTGTAAACAAAGCTCCAACTGCTTGTCCAGTCCCGCCTGAGCAGACAAAAGGGCCTCTGGGGATAGACCCGCAGAAGGGAATAGGAACAGCATATGAAGGTCATGTCAGGGTAAGTCTGATTAGGTTGGGTTTAGATTAATCTTTTGAGGTTGATTAATGACTGAAAATAAAGTCCAGTCGTCTTACAAACATACTTCTTGCCAGAAAAATAGGCGAATAAAATTCATCTAATAATTTTATTTCATCCAGAGTGATTTGAAAACAAAAACCTGGCCTTTGCTTGGAAATAAATTCCAAAATGTCTACGGTTTTCTGTACTGTCCGTATCTTGTAACGAACAGATGTTGGAATCTCCCTAAAGGAGTCTTTGGCACCTGGTCTTCCTGGAGATGCAGTGTATGCCTATGACATGTGAGATGTTATCAGGGGGTATTCTTACTTGTAATCCTGAATAGCATTTAAAGTGTAAGCTACATTTCATCATACTCCCAAATTTGACTTTTATGCTACTAAGAAAGAAATCCATGAATGTTATTTTAATGAATTATTAGTGAAAGTTAAAATGGTTTAAAATTTTTTAGAATAAAAAGTCATATAATATTTGAAGAATGTATTCTTACAGTTTCTCATGTTATCAGTGGTCTGTGTGTTCCATCTGCACTTGACCCCCCCAGAGCGGCAGACTTAGGACACGTGTACATTATCTTTAGGTTTCCATCGTGCAGTTACATAGGTAACTGAGGGGGCTGTGACTAACATTTTAGTTTGAGTTGTTTCTGTTTCCTGAAGATCCCAAAGCCAGCTGGAGTGAAGAAAGGATGGCAAAGAGCACTGGCTGTGGTTTGTGACTTTAAACTCTTCCTATACGATGTTGCGGAAGGAAAAGCGTCTCAGCCCAGTGTCGTGGTCAGTCAGGTGATTGACATGAGGTAAGCTTTCAAAAGTGAAAATATTTGTGTCTTTATGACATAGGAATAAAAAAGTGTCTGGTTTTTCATCTGATTACATTGCCATATTTTTATTTAAATCTGATTTCATATTAATAATCTAACTTACTAATATTGCCAGAGTAATGTAATTAAAACCAGGAAGCAAGGTGTCATTATAGGACAGGTTGATGTGTGTTGAGTGAGTGAGTTGGGGTTCGGACTTAGGGAAAAGAAGCTAATGTTCGAATCCAAAAGACCAGCATAAAGATGGCTGAGGTGACGAAGGCCTAATACGTGGTCTTGTCACCTGAAGGTATAGATCGTAAATCCAGTGCAAGGAAAAATATCCCAGAATCAGATAGGTTCTTGGAGTATGTAATGAGCCGGGAAACATTTGAATGAGTCCACCTCTTGAATATTTCTGGTCTCACTCTTTAGGCCCTTCCCCTGCCCTGTGGAGTACTCTCCTTTACCTCTTCTTGTAACTCCTGCGCTCCCTTGGGGTGACTTATGAGCCCCCAGAGCTTCAGCTGTCACCTCTATGCTGATGACTCCCACACAGGCCTCCCTCCAGCTCTTTCTCCAGCACTCAGAACAAGCAAACGCTTGTGCCATGGTGCACGCTGGCATTTTATACCAGCACCTTAGACACATCCTCTTCCCCTCAGATACAGAATGTGAGGAGATAGGTGCAGGAAACATTAGCAACGAAAGTCTGACAGAGCCTGCTCAGGGAATTGCTATAGAAAGACAGGGAGAAGAAGCAGAGACGAGACTAAGGCGTCAAGTCTTCAAGACCAAGAGAATGATGGCACTAAGAATTAGGAAGTCACAAGGAGTAAATTATTGTGGAGGAATTCTGTTTCAGGTGTTGACAGAAGAGTGAAATGTCAGATATGGTATGTTGTGAGCTCGTGAGCTGTGTTGCGGGAGGCAAGAGGGTGCCTTGTTCTGGAGGGTTCCGATCCCTCGTCTGCATGTACGGGTACTGGCCTTGCAGCTGGAGGCAGCAGCTGTTGCTAGCCCTGTGTAATTGCCACTGCTAAGTTACCTCTTATAAATTCCTCTGGGCACCATCAATTACAGTGGCGAAAAAAATCAATTTTTTTTTAATTCAATTTGAATGTTTTGTGCAATGAAGTTTTGAGGATTGTCCCATGTGTGTTATTTGGATGCACACCCTAAACACAACATACACACCGCATACACTGACTTTTAATGTTGCATTTTTCCTTCAGGGATGAAGAATTTTCTGTGAGTTCAGTCTTGGCTTCTGATGTTATTCATGCAAGTCGAAAAGATATACCCTGCATATTCAGAGTGAGTATGTGCACTGTAATTTGATCACTGAATTATGTGTTCTTAGTGAATATATATTTTGTCTCTTTATATAGATCATAAACTTACTAGGAAATAGTAAATCCTATATTCCTTAATGTGTTTTGTATCATCCAGTACTTGAATGTATAGACAATTAGTGCTAAGTAAATATTTTATTAGTAAAAGACCTGTAGAAAGTGTGAATATTTGGCTTCTAAAATAGTTTCATGTTGGGTGATACTTTTGAGCCACAATTCACATTCCAAATAAATATACCACATGGAAAATTGAGTAAGTGTGAGGTTTATCAAGTTTTTGGAAAATAGAGGTTTCTTTTTAAAATCTCATTTAAAAAATTAATGTTTTATTTCTATTGCTTTGTAATAACTACCTCAAAACTTAGTGGCTTAAACCAGTAATGATTTATTTTTTACCATACTGTGGGTCAGCTATCCAGTTTGAGTGGGGTTGAGTAGGGTCACTCCTGTGGCTACATTCGGCTCATTTGGGGCTGGAATATCCAAAATAACCTTGCTTCCATATCTGGGGCCTTGCTGCTGGCTGTCAGGCTGGGCGATCTCTGCTCTCTTTGTGAACTTTCTCCATGTGGTCTCTCATTCAGTCATCCAGCTGAGCTCTACAGGGCTGGCCTCCAAGAGAACAAAAGAAGCTGCCAGGCCTCTCTTTTAAGGACCAGGCCAAAACAGACATAACTCCCATGCATTCTGTTGGTCAGAGCATGTCACGAGGCCAGCCTGGATTTAAGGGGAGAGGAAATAGACTCCAGAGCTTGATGAGAAAAATAGAATTCCATAGAAAGAATTGTTGGTAGCCATCTTTGGAGGCTGTCTGCCCTACTACAGGGGGATCTTGAACTGGTAAATTAAGACAATAGATGTTTAAAAAAAAAAAAAAAAGCCCACTGCCCTAATGTTATGCCCGTATGCTGAGTGTCTATGAATCTTGTATCTAAGAAAGGTCACCAAGGGAGCCTAAAGAGGCCCACTTGCCTAAAGCTGATTCACATAGTGGGATTTTATGGTCACTGCTGCCTTTAAGAAGGGATCCGTATATATAAAGTTTAAGTCTGTTCTGATTGTAAGTGCTATTTGTATAGTGATAAATCTTCATGTAAATACCAACTCAAGTGATCTGATCTTCTCTAAAATAATGTGAGTTATGTTATGAAGTAACGGAGTGTTATTGCTGACTTTTTAAAACAAGTTGAAAATCGGTTTGGTGTAGTGCTTCTGAGCATGGACCCAGGATCCCAGTCTGGTGGGACATCCTTGGAGACCGTGAGTCTCTGCGCCAGAGTATTTTCATATGTAAAATCAGGATATGATAGCAATACCTGTCTCATACTTGTAACATGCTCCGATCACTGCTCAGAGATTGCTCAGTAAATGTCAGCTGCTGTTGATGTATGAGTATGGGTCATGCATTTCTCAGTGATGGCATTCTGGCATTTTATAGCAAAGAAAATAAAAAATGGTTACTAACATTTAAAATGGTATCTAGATAGATAGCGGTATATGCTACCTCTGCTTTGTCATGAATTCTAATGTGAAGACTAGTTATTCTCTGTTTAGGAGAGCTGACCTCTGGTAAAGGTGTCATCTGATGAATGCTCATTTTGTCAGCCAGAGTCTGGTCAACTAGCATCAGCATGAAACCAGTGTGGAGGCTGTCTGTTTTCTAACATAGGCTGATTAAACTATCCTAGGTCACGGCTTCCCAGCTCTCAGCGTCTGACAGCAGGTGTTCGGTCCTGATGCTCGCGGAGAGCGAGAGCGAGAGGAACAAGTGGGTGGGCATGCTCAGTGAGCTGCACAAGATTTTGAAGAAAAGCAAATTCAGAGACCGCTCAGTCTATGTTCCCAAGGAGGCTTATGACAGCACTCTGCCCCTCATTAAAACAACCCAGGCAGCTGCAATCATAGGTACGGACTTGCCCCGTTGACCGTGTTACCATAGTTGTTGACTAACCTACTGTGTGAGCAGGGCTGGCTTGCAGCTGGGAACCCCCAGTGTCCAGCATGGCGTGTGTTGTGCCCTGAATGCGCAGGAAATGCCTACTGAGTGAGCGAGGCCATTGAGAGCTATGTTTTCCAGTAAATGAGAATAAGTACACTTTCCAAGTGTGTTTTCTTCTGAAAAAGCAACGGTGCTGAAGATTAACCTATTAACGATCTATTTTCTGCTGTGTGACTTAGAACAAGTTGTTTAACTTCTTAAAGCATAAGTTTCCTAGGTAAGATACAGGTTCCAGTTACCTCGCAGAAGTGATGAGGAGGTTTCAGGAAGGCGGGACATGTGACACGGGACACCCTGCATATCAAATGCCCTCAAGAAATGGCGGTGTCTGTATCTGGAGGTTTACATTTTTGTCTGTACACATCCAACTCTTTTGTTACTTTCTAGTCAATAAAAGCTAGTGAGTAGGGTCCAAGTGCCTTCCACAATTTTCCCTCCCAAAACAAGAAATAGAACTAGACCCAGGGTGCTTAACAAACTAGGTTTTTAATTTTTTTCACCCTTTATTGAATAAACATTTACTTCTTTTTGTAAGAATGGATATACTTTCTAATGATTGTTCCATTTAAAAAGACATGAGGTAACATTTACCACTGTAATCTGAAAGGAGATTTAATAGCACAAATTGTTATTGCTATTTTAAGTTACTTATTTCAGTTTTTTGCACCAAATTTCTTTATTATCTGTTTGTTCTATTAGTTTTACATAGTTTTACCTATTCATATTTATGTCTTCCATAGATCACGAAAGGATAGCGCTGGGCAATGAAGAAGGGTTGTTTGTTGTTCACGTCACCAAAGATGGTAAGAGAAAAGTTAATTATTGCAGAGTAACTTTCAACCATATTGTTAGACAAACCTAAACTCTAGATTCTAAATTCTAAGAAGAGCACGATTTGCTCTTATGCATTCTGTAATTGAAATTTTCCACACCTAATTGGATATGTTTATAAATCAAGATACTTTTAATATTCTTTAATCCTCCTGAGGTCTTAAACTTGCAAGAATGTGTTTTGTTTCTTTTGTCATTCATTTAACAGCTCTGCGGCACAAACTCAGGTTGCATGCCTAAAGATAGATGTGAAAGATACAGCTTGATTTGTTCATTGCTCTGTTAGTGCTTGAAGAGGTAGCAGTCATTAAAATGTGTTCATGTGGGGGTGTTTTTCCCCACACTTAATACAACAGATTTTTTTCCAGGGAGAAATTAAATACTGAGTGAAATAAAAAGGAACCAATTTGCTAGTGTCCTGTCTTCAGATCAAGAGAGATCATGGGAAAACAATGCATTTAAACTACATCTGTTTGTTACCCGTAGAGATACCTTCAGGGGCACCTGGGTGGCTCAGTTGGTTAAACGTCTGACTCTTGGCTTCAGCTCAGGTCATGATCTCAGGATCCTGGGATGGAACCCCTGAGCCTGGAGCCTGCTTGAGATTCTCTTTCCCTCTGCCCCTCTCCCTTGCTTCTGCATGCACATGCATATGTGCACTCTCTCTCCCTGGGAAAAAAAAAGAAAGAAAGAAATATCTTCAGTGAAATATACCTTAAAATAGCACCATGGTAAAGTTCCTGAGAACTTAGTGCCAGTAAAAAGGTTTTTCCTACAGATGTAGCATGCTTTATCACATAGGGATCCTTTGCCTTGGTTGCCAGAAATCGTGGTGCTGAATTTAACACCTCACTGTAGGTGTATGCAGTTGCCTTATAATGGATATAATTATCTTCCTCTTTCTCCATATGATTTGGATTTCTTATTTTTCTGTGTGTATCTTTGTCTTTATTATAAGTTGACATACCATTTTGAGTATAATTGGGATACGATTAGTAAATAAAACATTATTCTGCATTTGATTTATTATCATTTCTTTGCATAGAAATTATTAGAGTTGGTGACAATAAGAAGATACATCAGATTGAACTCATTCCAAATGATCAGCTTGTCGCTGTGATCTCAGGACGAAATCGTCATGTGCGACTTTTTCCCATGTCAGCTTTGGACGGACGAGAGACTGATTTTTATAAGCTGGCAGAAACTAAAGGGTGTCAGTCCATAACTTCTGGCAAAGTGTGCCATGGAGCTCTCACATGCCTGTGTGTGGCTATGAAAAGGCAGGTCCTTTGTTATGAACTATTTCAGAGCAAGACCCGTCACAGAAAATTTAAGGAAATTCAAGTGCCATATAATGTGCAATGGATGGCGATCTTCAGTGAACAACTCTGCGTGGGATTCCAGTCGGGATTCCTCAGATACCCCTTGAATGGGGAAGGAAGTCCGTACAGCATGCTCCATTCAAATGACCACACACTATCGTTTATTGCACATCAGCCGATGGATGCCATCTGTGCAGTTGAGATCTCCAGTAAAGAGTATCTGCTGTGTTTTAACAGCATCGGGGTATACACCGACTGCCAGGGCCGGAGATCGAGACAGCAGGAACTGATGTGGCCAGCAAATCCTTCCTTTTGTTGTAAGAGTCTCTTATTTTGGCTGTTTTACCTTTTTGTTTCTTTCCTTTTCCTTCCACCTCATCTCCTAAATATATTCACTCTTAATAACAGGTGGTTTTTTAAAGTCACCCTTAAGGTTTTGCCCAAGTGTCAATTATGTTGTTTAATTATGTGAAGTAACTACCATAGTTAGACCTCGGCCAGCAGGCTTGACATTACCTTGTACCTAGTTGAAGCTAATCTTTCTATGGAATATTTTACTTAAGTGGATTTTTAACCCATGTTATATTTTGAAGTAACTCTAAACAGTTATCTTCATGGTTCCCCAAAATACAGTGCTTGTGAGCGTTAACAGCTCATGAGACTTACTCTGGAGAAGTAGTTACTAAGTGAATTATTTAATCAGTTATGTAAAGGTATAATGCACCATCTGTAAGAAGTGTTTCTCTGTTTTATATTTTTATCTAGATAGATAGATATTTGAGATTGCCTGTTGCACTCTTTCGAGAAATATTAAGACATTAATAAATTATTGGATACTCATTACATGCCATCTCACTAGGATAAAGATAGAGAGCTCAGCTCAATAGGCAATTTTCCCCTGCTGGTGCAGAGTGGGAAGTAGGGAAGATTCATGACAAGCGAGAAGTTGCATTGGATTCTAAGTGCTCTGTAGCATAAGTACCAAGTTCTGGAGAGGCTGGTGGGAGGAGTGTCTGACCCCATGTGCTTTGTTTTTAGTGGAAGATACTTGAACATGCTTGAATCCTGAACTGGGGAACTAGGGAAAGGTTGACTGTGTGGTAAATACAGGAAATAGAGTAAGATACCCACGGAGGCCAGAGAGGATGGAATTCAGAACACAGGGGGAAGGATTTGGGGCCAGAGGCGTGAAATCTCCTCCACTGGAACCAGGTAGGAGGAGTGATGGGCAGGATACAGTTGAGTGTAAAAGTTTAGTGGGAGAAAAGTTGGGAAGGCCATACATGCTTATTACAGAAAAGTTAGAAAATCTAGATTAAAAAAAAGAAAGAAAAATACTTGTAATTCTACCCACCCATACCTAACTATTCTTAAAGTTTTGTTTCTTCTAAAATACGTACTCTTATCTGTGGTGTCCTATGTAGAATAAGGACTGTTTGGTAACCTGGTCAGGTAATAATTCCAAGTATTACTTCTGATACGGAATCAGAATATCTGGCTTTTATGAATAGCTCGGCCAGGGATGTAAAACGCGACGTCAGCTTAGGTCAACCATCTCATCTCTTCTTGCTTGTGCACCGTCTGTCGTTGTTCATTCTTCCAGTAAGTGGTTTTGAACATTTACCCCATTCACGTGCCTGTGTCAGGTGTGTGATCCTATGTTCATAGATGTGATGGCAGGTCTCACCTAAAGATTGCTTTGTAAGTATCTTAACTGGTTTAGGAATCAAATACTTTTTTAAAAAATGTAATGACATCCCTTTATAGAACTTGTATTGGAGAAGGGAATATTCTGCCGTCTGTGTTAGCAGAATCCTTATGTATTAAAGTGGCCGTCTGACCCGCAGCATGTCCTCTGCTCATTTATGACATGTTCTGTCTGCCTCAAAAATGTTTTGAAGTGGCTACTACGTGAACACAGTAGGATTTGGGTGGGATTGTGCTCTACAATTATTTAGCATAGATCTTTCAAAATGTTTGGGGTTTACAAGTTAGAAGTAATTAGCCACTGTTCCCTCCTTCCCTTCTTGCAGGTTACAATGCACCATATCTCTCGGTGTACAGTGAAAACGCGGTTGATATCTTCGACGTGAACTCTATGGAATGGATTCAGACTCTCCCACTCAAAAAGGTAATTTCATGTGAAAATATGGGCTAAGCACACTAATGAGTGTAGTCAAACACTAATGAGTGTATTCAAACACTAAGGAGTGTAGTCAAACACTAATAGTTGGCTATTTTTCACTATTCAGGCATTTTCTGGCAGTCGGTAATTTGGGGTTTCGCTAAGAGGAGAAACACTAGAAACAAAAGTCAAGCTGGTTAATTTTGTAGGTGAATTCAACACCATACTCTTTTTATCACATTTAGTTTCACTGTATCAATAGGAGTATTGTCATAACAAGCAACTAGAATCTATACCCAACTTAAAATGCCAGTGTCGTCTTCTACTTCAGGAGCTCTGAGGGAGGAGAAGGCTGTCATTTCTTTTTTGTAACTGCTTTTCACATTATGGGATGCAGGCTCTAATCCTGAGACAGCTCTCACACGCTAGAAAGGTGGTTAAACTTAGAACCAAAACTGTTTAAGCATCTCATGATTAAAACACAAAGGCTTTATATATTCCTAATAAAACATGATTTTCCCTTTAATATCTCCCTATGATAACAGAAGGGAATTTTATAGGTATACAATGACTGTTTTGCATACGAGAAGACTAATAGTTTCATACAGATATATGTAGCTTGTATCATCGGTTAGGGGGCAGGTGTAAAGGAATAGGTACCAGAAAGTAGCCAACGTCCTATTTTGAAGTCTGCCCCGATCTTAAAGCACATCAGCAATGAAAACTCTTGTAAATACTCCCACTTTATGTACAATGCACCTACAATATGGCCCTTTGGTTTGTATATTTGGGTTGATTGCGTTTAGTTTTCTGTTTTATTTTTATCATGTGAATTTTATAATGTATATGAAAGAATGTGACCTTTATGAAGCATAATAATTAACTGCTGACTCATGAACCCACCTCCTAACTTTAGGGCCAGAACATGACCAATATCACTGCCTCTACCGGTGTCCTTTTCCTTTATCCCATACCCCTGCCCCTCCCCAGAGAGGGAATGTTATAGGTATCGTTGCTTTGCTTTTCTTAAAATACAGATTTTGGGGGGGGGGGGCTGCATATTTAAATATTCTTAAACAGTTGTTTCATTTGTACTGTTGAGTTTTGCTTGCTTTTGAGCTTTATGAAAATGTTACATGTGTGTCATCTACCTTGCTTTCTGCATGCATAGTTCAAGATTCACCCTTGTTGTTACACGTGCTATGTGTAGCTCATTGCTTTTCACTACTATAAAATATTCTCTTGAGTGAATAAATCACAGTTCATTTCTCCATTCTCTAATTGGCAGAATTTGAATTATTTTCCAGGTTTTGCTACTGTGAACACTGATGCCTGTGTCTGGGTGCATGTGCAGGAGTTTCTTTATATCTCATGTCTGGGAGTGGAATTGATGGGGCACAGGGAAAGCAAGGGTTCAACTTTATAGGATAGTGTCATTATTTTCCAGAGTCATTGTACCGGTTCATACTCCCCCCAGCAGTAAAGAGGAGTTCCTGCAGACCCACATCTTCTCTGACCTTGCCATTTTCAGAAATCATAGTTTTATAACCATTATCAATGGTTGTAAAATTCTATCTCATCAAAGCATTAATTTGCATGTCCCTAATCTTTGTATGTCTATTCATCTTACTTTTGTTTATGTGTTCATTCTTATTTCTTCTTCTGTGAAAACCTAGTCATGCTTTTTGCTCACTTTTCTGTTTGGCTTCTTTTTTATTAATTTATTGAAATTCTTTATGTATTGTAAATATTGAGTTAGTAAGGGGTGGGGTAAATCTCCATTTGTGTCCTATCCATTTTGATTGTGTATTTTGCTCAGCATTTGCTTTGCTTTGCTCATTTGCTTAGCATTTATTTTAATAACAATAAATTATATTATTTTGCCGAAAACTTGTTATAAATTTTATTTTAGATTTTATTTAAATTTAAGTTAGTTAACATGAGGGTATTACTAGTTTCAGGGGTTATTGTTACAAATTTTAATGTCATTATATGTGTATCATTCTTATCCTTTAAGTTTATCTTTTTTCTGTTAGGAAACTTTCCTAACTCAAGGTCATAAAGATAATAGGACCTTTATCCCAAAAGTTTGAAAGTTGTGCCTATTATGTCTTTAATCCCTGTAGAGTTGGTGTGTGATCTGTGGTGTGAGGTAGGGACTCCATTCATCTGTTCCATGTACATGAGGAGTTGCTTTGTCACCATTTACTGACAGCCCCCCTGAGTGGTACACAGTTTCATCTCTATCATATGTGGACATATAGTTCTAATCACATTCATAAAGTAGCTGTATTGATATCTTCTTAGTATAATGATTTAGTTACTAATGGTTGTAAAAAGTCAAATTTAAGATTTAAATGTATTTCTGCTTTTTTCCTCCCGAATAGTCTTCCTTCAAAATGTTGTCATTATAACTTTTTTGTTCAAATTAGATAATTTTATAATTCCATCAGAATTAATGTTAATTTTTTGTTGATTTTCTGAGGGAGCTATATTTTGAAGAGGAAGGATAGATGGAAGGTCTCAATAGTGTGTGCTTTCTAAATAGGCCAGAAGTTTTATGATTTCATTTGAAGGTTTTATTGAAATACTAATTTTATTTTTTTTATTATTTTAGGTTCGACCCTTAAACAATGAAGGATCATTAAACCTTTTAGGGTTGGAGACAATTAGATTAATATATTTCAAAAATAAGATGGCAGGTAAGAAAATATACATTAATAGGGTAGCTTCAATGGAAATGTTCTTTCTAAGCTGACTGACTGAGGAAAATAAATAAGTGGCAGAGACCAGATTTAAACTCAGGTGTATCTTACTCCAAAGTCTGTGATCTTGGCTACTGTCATCCTATCCTCAGTCTATTAAGATAAATGTCTGCCTAAAAAGGCATTCTGTTTAATCTTGCGTAGCTGTATACACAATATATTTATTGCTGACCTACCGTGTTATTTTTTTGTGGAGTACTGACTTAAGTGGAGAAAGTATAGCTGTAGATGTCTTCTGTATTATTGATACCGCAAAATCTAACCCAGGTTTGTGGTGCTAAAATTGTGAAAACTCATCCAGAGTTCTGACCGGGGACTTTGAGAATACATCTTCTGACAACACATAGGGCTTTGAACTTCGGAAGTGCTCATATAAGCTCAGGGCAAGGAGAACGGAGAGGAAAGTCCCAGGAGCACCAGAATTGGGAGCGGGGAGTGGGAGCCCCGGGACGGGAATCCAAAGAGGACGAAGGCTGTGTCCACAGTCACTACTTGCCTTCACATTTGATGTCTGGCATGTGCTCTTGGCGCTCTGGAGGTCTCTGGGTCGACGGACTGGTGGCTGTAGGAGAGGACTTCCAAAGGGAGAGTCAGAATTTAGAAATGATTCCCACTCAGTGATGGATCCACCATGAAGCTAATGACACTTGAGCTTTACACCTCTCACCTCTAAGGGCCTGTACTTAATTTTGTATCTGTCTCTTAGAGGAAGTCCAAATATTGGTATAGGATTGGCTCCACCCTCTTCTCACTGTGTGTGGCCGTCCATGTCCATGTCCCAAGTCGTGTCCGTAGGATGAAGCCTCTTTCCACTTGCATTCCCCGTACTCTCATCTTTCTGCTCTGAGCTGGCAGTGGAGGCGGAGCTTAGCGAGGGAATACCTGACAGAATTTCAGCATAGGTGTCGTGTCCTCGGGAAAAGGAAGGGGCCCCATTCCCCAGAGGCCCTTTCTTTTTCTCTTTCTTGCTCTGTCCTTCATCTCTCAGGGGCTCAAAGTGTTGCTGCAGCCTTCTGACTGTCCCACATCTCCCATTCCACCATCACTCACCCAGACCTGCTCTGCCCTCGCGATTCTCAAATTCCAAAACTGTGTTTCACATGAAGCTACATTATTCCCATCCAAGCAGAATATTGCTTTTCCGCTAATCATCTGCCCTGGCTTGCCTTGCAGGCTTCCGCTCGTCTCCTTTTTCTCACTTCAGCTTTGTGGCTGTTAAAAATTCTGAAGATTGGCTTTTCTCCTATTCCTTATTTAGAGAATGGCATTCATCATGTTGTGTGAATACAACTGCCTATTTTATTCCTAGAGTGTGTTCACAAATTTCAACAGGTCTGGGGAGCCCTTGGCAGACGATTTTGTTTACTTCTAGGTATTAAAATTGAAACTGGATGCATACGATTAAGTATCATCTCCTCCCCAAGATCAGACGAGTAGAAATAGCAACAGAGTCTTACCTTTAGTAAAGGAAGCTGGTGGGAGCGCAAGGTTTTGTCCTTAGTGCACATCTGGCAGACTGGATCTTGCAAAGGACATGTTTTATTATGTCAAAATACTTTTAGTTATCATTTACACGAATAATTTCCCGTTTACACCTGACTGCCGCACAGCCTCACAGGAAGAGCATTGGACCCAGTGCCTGGAAGGTGAGAGAAGACAGTGCAGAGAGATTGCAGGGGGAGGGAGCAAAGTGACAGGACCCCCCAGGCAACTGCATTTTTCTTGTCTTCCACTAAAATTGTGCCAGTTTTTGTTTATAATCAAATTAAAGTGAAACTGTACTTTGTAAGCTATGTTTAATTTTCACATATACCTGTTTACGTATGTCCTGGTTTAAATTATTATTTGCTGTGAGTATCCACACACAACGTTTAAAAATGAGAATTGCGTAGTTTGTACAACTGGTGAATGTTGGTACCGTCTTAGAGATTAACGGATAAAAAGCATTTTTGCACTTTAAAGAACATCACCATTCTTGGTATTTTTTCTAACAGAAGGGGATGAACTGGTGGTTCCTGAAACATCGGACAATAGTCGGAAACAGATGGTTAGAAACATCAACAACAAACGGCGCTTCTCCTTCAGGGTCCCAGAAGAGGAGAGGATGCAGCAGAGGAGGTGGGTATGAAGCTGAGGCTTCGTGATACTGGTATTTGACTCGGAAGGCAGATTTGAGCTCTTAAAATCTGTCACCCATCTATGGTATCAAAACTGCAATCATGAATGTACTTTTCAGTGTAGTTTTAATTAATACTCTCCAAAGTGTGAGTATGCACTGGATTAAAGTATCATATTATATAATTCATTGCTCTGTGTATATGAAATACTTACATACTTTTAGACTATGGGCCTTTGTATAATAATATAAACAGCACATGTCTGTATGTGGTACATCTGTTCAGGCTTTAGAACTTCAGGTTAGCTCTCATGAGCAAAGAGCCCAAAGGCTTATAGTATTTCCGGGCACATATAAAAACATCGCTAAAGTGTTTTCAGTTATTTTAAAAGACATACATAGAATGGTCAGAACTATCTGTAAAATACAGCTTTAATATGTAAGTGCTAAGAGAAGCCTATTTTCCCACCAAAATGCTCAAGATCTTTTATTTAAAACAGAAGTTTCTAAGTAAAGTTTTAATGGAGTATATTTTATAGTTAATTCTATCCTTATTAAATATGATTTCACAGTTTTATTTTTGTGAATAAAGGATGCTAATTTTTTTCTAAAATCATCTAGGTTGATCACAGAAAAAGTGTCTAAGCAGGTGTTTTATCTTACAGAGAAATGCTACGAGATCCAGAAATGAGAAATAAATTAATTTCTAACCCAACTAATTTCAACCACATAGCACACATGGGCCCAGGAGATGGGATACAGATACTAAAAGACCTGCCAATGGTAAGAGAAATGAAGGGAGAATGGGAACGGGGTTACGAGTGGGGCAGAGGGGGAGAAAGCATACATGTGTGCCTAAATCCATATGTAGACTTAAGAAGATATGTTAGTATGATGACGAAATGTTTGTGTCCATACATCATAATATGTGTAAGATGCATGATGAGAAAAACACAACATTTGGGCATCTATGAGAAACCAGACAGATCCAGTTCTTACTTAGTTGCACACCCCATAAACTTGTCCCGTATCCAGACTTACTGTTGGTGGTGGAATACACTGCCAGATTTGGAGAGGATCTGTACCAAGACTCAGAACTTGCTCATGAAATCACCAACATTTCATTATGTTTTAGCAATTCAATGCAGATATTTGGCCTTTTTTACCCCCAGAGAACCAGGTTAGGTTGGTCATTAATGGCCACACCTCTTACCTGGTTGGGCAAGCAAACCTTTTTCCTCTCCCCAGTTACAAACATGTTGTCCTGTCTGTCTTCCACACAAAAATTGACAACATAGGAAAACTTGTTTTTCACATGAAGATTGAATTCTTGGACCCATTATGTTGAGATGAAGAATATTGGTAGAATTAGCTAATTTTCCAGGCTCTGTTTACACTTAACATTCCAGTATCACAATACCTCAGCAAATTATTGAAACTTTCATAGGACCCCTTTGATCATGGGTGGTAGCGTTAGATTTGTGAATCTGGACCCAGAGCTCTTTCTGAGGGAGTCTGTCCTCTTACCCCCACTACCACTACCAGCACTATCCTGCTGTGATAGAAGATACAAGGGTCTATCGCTGACAGAAAAAAATGCCAGGTAATATAGTTTTATGTGCAGTCAAGTTTTTTAAAATAATAAAATTAAGCTTTTGAAGGTAGTCCTGCATTTGTTTCACGGGAAGAACAAAAAAAATCAGTCACTGAGTCTGAGTTCCTCACTGGAAATACCCCGATTAACCAGTTGACCTTGTTTATGAACCAATACAATGCTCTTACTGTTATCACCCGGGCATTATGATGACCTAGTTATAGTGCTGTCCCCTCCTTTAGGGAGTTCAAATCATTTAACAGTAGCCATTTATCCTCTTGGAATGGGGATTTTTATTAGCTGTGCTGGATAAATTATGAATAAAGTGTTCAAAATAGTAATTAAAACGAAGTAGAAAATCTAAGACTAAACATTAAATAATAAACTGTTACACTTACCTATCATATTAAAACTTACACTGGTTTTTCACCTTTTGCCTGGGAATGAGATTTCAGATTTCTCTCTACTGTTTGCTCATCCTGAGCATGTGTTTAAAGTCCTCAGGCTGGTTTTCCTTTATTCTCAAGTAAACATGACATAACCATACAGTCAGTCCAAACCCTCTGTCGTTTTAGAGAGGATTTTTACATTTTGATAAGCATTGGAAATGTGAATACATGTTACAGCTTATACTTGATAGCTCAAGGGCTAATGTACCATTTTAGTGAAAGTTTTAAGATTTTGGAGGGATAGAGGGATGCAGATTTCAAACATGCATATGTTGCAAAGCAATATATCAACAAATACAAAATTATTTCAGCAGTTAACAAGTTTTTAATACATATTATATTTTTTAAATTAAAATTTCTTTCACTTATGCTTCATTTTGGTGCACAAAAAAAGAATATACAGGGCGCCTGGGTGGTTAAGGGTCAGATGGTTAAGCACCTGCCTTCGGCTCAGGTCATGATACCAGGGTCCTGGGATCGAGTCCTGCATTGGGCTCCCTGCTCAGCAGGGAGCCTGCTTCTCCCTCTGCCTCTCTCTCTCTCTCTGTCTGTTATGAATAAATAAATAAAATCTTAAAAAAAAAAGAATATAGTTTTTATCTTATATATTCCCACAACAGAAGAATTATAGAAAATTTTTCTATATATTCTACTCTCTCCCAGAAATCACGATATTTTCCTTCAGGTAAAAGAGTTTCAGGGTTTCGTAAAATATTCCTCTGCTTGGTAGTCTTCTGCCATCAGGTGAAAAACCAATTTGCTAATGTTCCAGAATTTTTTCAGACCTTCATAGACATAAGACTTGGTCATCACACACCCTCATGAATGAGCACAGTGAAAAGAAATGTCAGACTTCAAACATCATGAGAACTTCTGTATCAGGGCATCCCTCCTCGCCCCACTTTTTCTTCCTTTACCCTCCCACCACTTAAAGTAAAAGAAATCTCTATTTTTTTATTCAAAATAAGGTCTGGTCTTAATTACTGAGCTAAACAATCTCAGGCAGCATTTCCTAAAGATTCTTCCCCCACATGACTGCATGGTACCTGGCCTTCTGTGCAACCACTTGTCCCCATTAGACCTCTTGATTTTTAGCATTTCTTATCACTGATGTTGCTAACCCATGACTGCCTCATTGGCTCTTTCCATCATTGACACATGTGCCCCTCTGTGCCCCTAGAATGCAATCCAGTTTTTAATGTTTCTTCCAGTCCTTTCTTACCTTGTAAGCACTTTTGTATTTCCAGGACAAGAAGTTGGTGTACATTTTTGAAACCTATTTCTTCACCTTAATTTTAGTTTCACCTGGCCTTCTTCCCTTTACTAGCAAGGGATGTCCAAGCTGGGGCTGTATATCGGCACCTACAGCACCACCTAACCAGTATTTTTGATATACTGTCCACCCAGACCCGTGCTTGTTTTGGGGTAGGCACTGGTAAACAACACATTAGTATGCATGTCTGAAAAAAATTAGTAATATACATGTGTGTACCTGTGTGTATATATGTTTATTGAAAAGCTTGTGATATTTTAATATGTTCCCAGGTTTTAATATGTCCTTTCCGCTGAAATGGAATTATCTGTGTTTAACGAACAGTTTCTAAAAATTAAGATGAATTAAATTCATCTATCGTTAACATGTGTCAGAAGGGCTTTCAAACCCCAGAGCTCCATGTTATCATCCATGCAAAGAGCAGCATGTACCCCAGACATTTTTATGTTTTAACTTACTCATATCAGTACTGCTTTCCTGGGAAATACTTAGGAGCTTAGAGAGTTTATTGGGTATCTTTAGAAGTTCTTCTGTGTACCAAAATGATACTGATAGAGGATTGTTTGCCTCACGAATGTGCAAGAGATCATCAGGAAGAGGGAGTCCTAGGTTCGATGGGAGCCCTTCGCGCATGTGTCAGTATGCCAGGAGGGTATTAGCAGTCAGTAGAAGTGGCATGTGGGACTTAGAAGTACATACTGCCTTAGCTTCTCGAATCCTGGTTGTCGTTTGCTTTTTTTCATAGTGGGTGCTGGCAACAAAGGGCAGATTTTTCTCCAGTTGAATACAAGAATAATAATAGTTTACCTCCAGAAGATTTATTTTTGGCCCATGACATTTCTCCTAGCCTTTTACCCATCCCTAGAATTGTTCGTGAAGACCACATTTCTAGCTCAGTGACCCCTTAGAGCTCCACGAAGTAATATTGCTTCTTCAAGTCAAAGTTACATTGACATCAATTAGTTTTTTTCTTTTTGGAAATAACCTTGGAAAGTACTGGTTCACTCACATCTCCAAACTTAAAACAATGTCTTATAGAAGAGCTTTTGTTTCAGTCTCCATAAGTTGCCAGGTTTTGTTAAGCAAAGCCGGCTCATCCCAGCTCAGGAGGGCGTATGTTCTGCGAGCTTTCTCCCCGCAAGTCCTTCCCTCCAGCTCCTGAACCCCGCAGCCGCTCTCCGGGCCTGAACCTCGAAAATGCCCCTCAGAGATGGTGGCTGGGTGCTGAGTGATGGCTCCCAGATTACTCAAGTCATTGTACCTGAAAAACTAGAGTTCTCCGTTTGAAAAGCTTTTTCTGTATCTTTAGTATTATGTTATTTTATGTTTTAATACACCCAGACATGGAAGGGAAGATTTTTTTCCCTTGTTAAAAACAAACCTGTCCTGTCCTTTGGGTGTCTAAGTAGAGACAGGTTTGAGCTGCTAAGAGTCACACCAGTAATTAAGGTCTTCCTCAGTCCCTCATTGCTCTTGTCGGAGGGAAATAAAATCAGTAAAACCAAACAAACGTCAGAGTCTGTACATCCCAGGAAATGATTTCCAGTTTCTACAGAAAGTTTCATAGCACTTCTAGCAAGAGGCTGGTTGTGGGATCGCTGCTCTTTCACGTTCTTGTTCTTTCTGTCCTTATTGTTGTTTGTATGTTTCTGCCATATTTTGATTCTATCACAATAAGAAAATCCTGAACTAAACTCTGAACGTCTCCTTGCAGCTCCGAAAGTCCAGTTTCTGCTCACTTGATGCAAGTAATAAAAAAGAATAATTTTATAAAGCGAATGATCTTTTGCACAGCACCTGTTTCGGTTGCTGGCAGGAGGATTACAAAATTTAATTCTCTAAGGCCTGAAAGTATTTTGTGAAGGACTCAGTTCTGATGTGAGATATGTCATTTCTGCTGCATGCATGCTGTGAAATGTCAATATGACCAGTGGATCCGTTCTCATGACCTCACGACTTCTTCTTTCTGTTGTTTCGTTAGCCAGGCTTCCCTTATCCATCCCCTCATCATCACTCCGGCCTGATCTCCTCTCCGATCAACTTTGAGCACATCTATCACATGACTGTTAATTCTGCTGAAAAATTTCTCTCTCCTGATTCCATAAACCCCGAGTATTCCCCATCTCTGCACTCTGTCCCTGGTACACCAAGCTTTATGACTCTGAGGGTATGAACAGCTGAGTCAGGGGTTAACTTCCACTAACCGTGTGCGGACCTCCTGGCTTGATAAGTAACTCTGCTTGGGCGGTGGGGGGCATTTTGTGAGTGTGTGCCTTCGGCCTGCTTCTCTTTTGCTAAACCTCTGTTCTTCCTCCTCCTCCTCTTCAAGTTCGAGTTTGTTTCTTCTTTTGAGGAAAAACGTGAAGACGGGGGAGGATATCACTTTTAGTTTTTGAACAGTGTTGGAGGTATTTTTATGTTTCATAGATTTTCCCATCATGATTTTCCCTTTCCAGATACCATCATTAAAAATAGCCCCTGCGTGGGTCTTTATTCTGTTTAAACAAACAAAAAAGGAATCCCAGAATTTCTCCATTTTTTTTATAGCTCATTAGCCTAGAACCAGTTCAATTCAGAGAAAATTTTTTTCATTTAGTGACGTTCAAGTCTGTGGTAGGGCCTAGCCACAGGCCTACTTTGTACAATAAACCCCTTTTTGAAAAGCCAAAAAATCTCCCAGGTAAAAATTATAATAGTATTAATGAGTCACAGGAAAAATGAGAAAAAGAAGATAATCTCACTAGTCTTTGAGGTACTGATAGGCCTTTAATTCCAGCCAGAATCCAAGATATAACACCTAAATCAGAGAGAAAACTAACACAAAGGGGCTGCATTCGGAAGGACCGTGGCCTCTGCTGATGGCCCCTTCGGTTCAGCCTGACAGGGCTGTAATGAGGGGCCTTGTGGTGGCCGGAGAGCTGGTGGCCATTAGCAGATTATCCATACTTCCAGCAAGAAATGCACACTTAGCTAACTCCTCAGGAACCTTTTCTCAAGTTCATTTTGCAAATAAGATAGTTGGATTCTGTCCTGCAAACCCATGTCCCACAGCAGCCTCTGACTTAGCGAAGTAGTAGCACCAATTTTTTATTTGTACAGAAAACTGACTATAGGGTAAGAAGTTTATTTTTGTATTTTTGTTTGTATTATAAAGGTATCCTAAATTATAATGTTTGAAATGGCATTGACATTAAACTATATAATGTCATTTAAATGTCTTATTTGACAAAATAAGATTAACGATGATAAAAATAAGCTTTAGTTTGCTTGGTAACAGATTGCAGGGAGTGGATTCCAGAGAAATGCTGTAGAAATTAATTGGTCAAGGATTTTTCCCATGAAAGATGACAGAGATGTTCTGTAAGTCAGTCCTCTGCTAGTTAGAAACACTGTCGTCAGTGAAAGTTTTCCCCTAATCTGAAGTGTATTTGTGCATGGAAAAGACCAGCAAAGCTGGTTTCCTGTCACTTTAGATGGAAGTTGAACTCCAGCTGAATGAATGGTAAACTGTCTTTGTGGGGTTTTTCCTCACAAAACGTGTCTTATGTGAGTCAGTCTTTTATTACTTCAGCATTCGGTGTTACTAAAGAACTGATATATTTTTACAGGCTTCATTTATGCCATTTATTCTAGGGTAGGTTTCTTCTGTAGGGAAGGACATCTCCAAGGTATCATAAGGTTTACAGCAGAAACAGTAAAAATTTAAAGGTTGAAACTGACCTTCCCATCTCTTTTGATCTTTCCTCTGCTGCACTGTGTGCATGTCACTGGTGTCTCAGAGGTTGCTTCTCTATGCGTGAATGTTAAAATGCTGGCACTGTTTCTATTTTAATTGTTTTGTTTTCTTAGAGGAAAAAAGGGAAAGCATTTGCTTTGAACAAATAACACACTAAGAATTAAATGGACTTTGCAGATTTGGTATGTGAACCAAAATGGCAGTGGCTGGATCTGCGGCCGGCCGGCCGGCCGGCTGACTCTCGGCTGGCGTGGCTCTTCAGAACGGAGGATTTGGAGTTCTTCACACGATATTAACGCATGTTTTCCTAACTGCCCACCTAGGCCCGTTGTTAGTTCTCAGTTATCAGCAGCCCCTACTTCTGGTCTCAAATGTTTGGGTCCATTGAGGCAGCCAAGTGCTTTCTGTTCTCAGCCATGTTCAGACAGCTTGTCCTCCAAGCCTCCTCTCGAGCCCTGTGTGACTTTCAGAGTACTCAGTGGCCCATTTTTCTACCTGGAACCCCGAAACCATTCCATAATGTGATGGAAAACTTCTCAAGCCAGTGTTGCCAAGTGAGATCACTCCCCCCCCTCCCCAAGCTGTGGCGGTTCCAGACGTGCCTTCTGGGACCCACAGCACCTGCCTGGGTATCAGGGGTGTGAACGCGCATCCAGTGTCACACAGTGCAACATTTACTGGAGAAAAATACACTCTTCACTGACTTGCCTCCAAGTGGGCTTCTATTCAACTAGTGGAGTCATCCTAGTGGAAGTCTAGTAGGAAGTGGAAGCTTTGTTTCCATTATCTGCAAATGTCCATGTAATTCTGCACAGCAAAGCTGTCACTTCTAACCATTAACTTTTACTTACTGTTCTCACAACAAAGAGAATTCTTATTTGTTGATAACCACTTCACTAAGTACAAGGAGGAGCACTTACCCTTGATTGGGGTGAGGTTTACTTCTATTAGGGTTTCGAAATTTGGGGCAGGAGGGATTATGCAGTCTCTTCCTTGCTCTGTATCACTCTGGTCAAGATAATTTATTTGTTGAAATTGAAGTGAGAAGTAGACATCTCTGCAGAAAATCACTTTCTCTCTGGCTGAAGAGTTTCTCTTTGTGTTTTGTTTTCAGAACCCTCGGCCCCAGGAAAGTCGGGCAATGTTCAGTGGCTCAGTCAGTATTCCATCCATCACCAAATCCCGCCCTGAGCCCGGCCGCTCCATGAGCGCCAGCAGCGGCCTGTCAGCGAGTAAGTGCTGCCCCTGGGAGCCTGGGACCTCCCCCCCCCCCCCCCACCTCTCCCAAGCATGCATACTCCTGGGCAGTGCCTAGTAAGCACACATGCACTTGTGAAGAAAACAATCACGGGGTCCTTTCAAGCTCACGGTCCACCTGGGAGACAGACATTTCATACCACAAGTTGTGATGATTGAGGCTCCAAAGGAAATAAATAGGGCACCATCACAGAGTAACAAGGGGTGGCTGTTGGGGACAAAGTCACACTGAGGAATTAGGAAGGTCACATGCCCCTAGTGGGGAAGCCGTGTTTGAGTCCTGTTTGAAGAATTGAGAGAAGACTCGTGTGGCTACCTGGTAGTGGTCAGGGAGTGACCCAAGAAATAAAGCACAAGATGTAGGCAAGGGTCAGACCAAGCAGGGACGTGCAGAGCAAGCTGAGACATTTTATTAGGATCGCAATAGGAAGCCTCTAAAGAATGTGAAGTAGGGAAGGACCTTTCTCCAATTTACATTTTTAAAACTATCCTTCTGACTGCCAGATGGAGACTGGACACAGGGCAAGAGTGGAGCACGCATCCTGATGGGGCTGTCAGAGTGGCCGGCAGGGGTGACGGACCCGGGGGACTGTGGCAGAGGAGGGAAGAGGGGAGATGCTTTGGGGTGAAAACAGTAAGGCCTGGCGGGTAGTTATTGTGGGAGGCGAGGGAGAGGGAAGAGTTCCAGGTGACCCTCGTTTTCCTGCTGGAGCAGGGGGAGCCAGGGTTCTCGAAGGGCGGCAGAGCATGAGAAAAGTTCAGGATCGTAACCTGTGCCACAGAAGCGGGATGATGTTCGTCATTCATCCAGTGAACATCCAGTAGACTTATCCAGTAGTCTTCTGCTGGGGCACAGAGGGTACAATCTGTGACCAAGCACCTGCTTTCAGGTGGCTCACCCACCGTCTTTATTGCCAGCCTCTTTCCTTTCACCCTGAACCTCAGCATCTGTTGTCTTATACTCTGCACAGAACCCTGCGCTCAGGGGCCGTGGGGAGAGAAAACTCTGCCCCATGCTGGGCTTCTGCGCTGCTGCATCTGGGAGTGACTTGGCGGGGCGGGGAGGGGAGAGGGCACTGTTTGCCTGAGTAAAAGTGCAGGGATGCTAACAGCTGCCTGCCTCAAAATGAGAGGAGTGGACAGAAGCAGCATTGGACTGATTGCAGCAATTAGAAGTTAAATCTTGTTGAACTCAGAGATCTTCAGTAGTTTCTGGATCCACAAGCAGTGAGCATGTCAGACAGTCATTGTGGCTTCTGACTGGGGGGAGATCACTTGTAGCCAAGGGCCGCTTTTCTGTCACTTTCTCAAAAGCAGCATGGCATCAGCCTAGAGCTCGGAGGTTGTGAGTAGAGGGTGCCCTCGGAAGTGCAGATGCATCCGTCATAATCTTAACAGGACCTCTCTTCACGCCCACAGCTGGTCTCCAGGGGACACAGATCGCACTGCAGTTTCACATGAAGTCACTCAGTTAGAAAACGTATCTGTTGTCTCCCATTCTTGAGTGCTAGCTATCGGAATGGATGTCCCTGCTGCAGATGGGGCTTGTTGTTCCTGCAGCAGACGTTGGAGTCAGCCCTGCTCTGCGCTGGATGTCGCTTCTAGGCCCTGGCGCGATAGAGATGGGTGATGCTATAGTAGTTACCTCTCTTGCAGAACACGGTTTCCTGAAACTTGGATCGAAACAATGATCTGGGGGCACGTGGGTGGCTCAGTCGGTGAAGCATCTGCCTTTGGCTCAGGTCATGATCTCAGGGTCCTGGATCGAGTCCCGCATCGGGCTCCCTGCTCCAAGGGGAGCCTGCTTCTCCCTCTGCCTCTGCCTGCCACTCTGCCTGCTTGTGCACGCACTCTCTCTCCCTCTGTCCCTCTCTCTATCAAATAAATAAATAAAATCTTTAAAAAAAAAAAAAAGAATGATAAGGAGCACCTGGGTGGCTCAGTCAGTTGAGCATCTGACTCTTGATTTCGGCTCAGATCATAATCTCAGGGTCGTGGGATCAAGCCCTGCGTCATGCTCTGCACTCGGTGTGGAGCCTGCTCGGGATTCTTTCTCTCCCTCTCTCAAAAAAAGAAAAGAAACAATGATCATTGATTATCTCTCTGTTTCTGAGGGTGAGGGATCTGGGAGCGGCTAAGCTGGCCGGCTCATCTCAGGCTCCCCGTGGCTGTGGCTGGAGTGTGAGCCGGCAGCCTCTCACACGGCTGGTGTTCCTCACCAGTGTGGGCCTGTCCCTGTGTTCCCTGAGCATCTTCGTGCTGTGGTGGCTGCTTCCCCCAGAGCAGGTGGCCAGAGAGGCAGACAGACAGAAGCGGCAGATTTTGTATAACCTCATTTCCGGGCAACTCCCTGCCCCTTGTGCAGTGTGCTCTGGAGCACTCAGACCCAAGGGCCGGGGTGGGAGCACCAGGGCAGGTGTGAGCACGGGGTTGGGGGGAGGTCCGCGTGCGTGGGGCTTTCAGTGTCAATCTTCAACCCCTGTGTCATTGCCTCCTGAGAGCATCGCCACCCCGGGTATGGCCCTGACCACAGTGAAAAATCCAGCCAGTTGGAAAAGTGATAACCATTTTATTTTCTTCTTATTAATGGTGGCTATATAAGATAATGGATTTACACTATAACTTGCTATAAGTTCTCAAGACTTGAGATGCAAAGAGAGTATTACAGCTAACAGTTAAGTCTATAATCCCTTCTCCAAAACCCTTGGGGCCAGATGTTGTTTTTGTTTGTTTTCAGAATTCAGATTTTAAATATATATAAGAAAAGAATCTACCATATAATGTGTTACATTCCAGCAAGATCCGGACAGCACCCACAAACAGATGAATATTTATACAGCCAAATTCATGACTGGTCACACTATAAATACATAAATAAATGTAATCTTTTTTTTTTTTAAGATTTTATTTATTTGACAGAGAGAGACACAACGAGAGAGGGAACACAAGCAGGGGGAGTGGGAGAGGGAGAAGCAGAATTTCCACGGAGCAGAGAGCCTGATGCAGGGCTTGATCCCAGGACCCTGGGATCATGACCTGAGCCGAAGGCAGACGCTCAACGACTGAGCCCCCCAGGTGCCCCTAAATAAATGTAATCTTAAAATAAGCTCTGTAGTCAGCCTCCAATTAGCTCAGATTAGGTTTCCCACCGCATGAGTTTACATCAAGCTTAAGAAAACACTTTCAGTTTTCAGGACTTTGGTTTTATGGAATAGCAGGTAAAGATGGGACCTATAATGCAGGTATGCACAGGGCTGAGGTGGCCACCTCCCCAGGAGGGCCGTGGTGAGGGGCTTCTGTCCCTGCTGACCCACCAGGTCTGCAGGAACCGGCAGGCGTGGTCTCCTTGAGGTCCTTGGTAAGAGGAAGGCCCTCCAGGAATCCCAAGGGGCATCTGCTGTGTCAGGTGCCTTCTGCTGGCTTTCAGAAGAGTCCAGCTCATTTGAGAAGTTTCCAGAAGGTTCCAGAAGGACAGCCAGCCAAGAGAGACACAAGAAGTAATAGGGGCCCTGTTGTCCACCTCCACAACCAGAAGCACAGATCTTCCAGAGCCAAGCTCGACATGGCTTCACAATGTGGAGTCAGAGCCACACAGAGATTCCCACCATGGCTCCATCCTGCTCCCCCCAAAGAGGAAGACCCAGTCCTGTCAGCGGCCTGCTCACTGGGGAGCCTCACCTCTCCTGAGGTCATGGAGAGTCAGACATCTCGCCGCCCAAGCCAGTGCTCCTTAGAAGAGGCCGTGCCCAAGTGTGGCCTCAGTCAGCTGGGACCACAGTCCTCAGACTGTCCCCAGGCCCCTTTTGCTGGTCAGACAAAATAGCCCTGCTTTAATGTGTTAAAACTGGAGTGGTCGAGTATAACTTTTCTTTGAAAGGAACATTCCCAAAGTTCATTCTTAAAAAAAGTGTGAATCACTGAGGTGGCATTAATTTCTTCCATTCTATAAATGGCGCTAGAATGGAGGTAAACGGGGTGCAGCCCTGCGCAGGCCCCACTGTGCGCCTGTGGGTCACACCGTGTTCTCCATGTACCCAGGGCTGTTGTTCCCAGAAAATTCCCATAAGGGAGAAGTTATTCTTGTGTCTACAGATGGAGACCGAGACTCAGAATGGTAAAAGAACGTGCTCGAGGTCACGCAGTTAATAAGCAGAGCAACAGAAGCCTCTGGCGGTGTGGATTTTTTATTCAGAGTAACAAAATTTACACAAAAATAAAATACAGCTTGTGTGGCACTGAAGCAAGCATGGAATTAGGATGAGCTACGCCTTCAGTAAGGCTGTGATCCAAGGACCCAGAAGAGCCCCCTCAGAAAAGTAAGGCACATCTTCATGGCAACCGTGAGGAGCAGTGTGTGTCTAGTGAGAGAGCCTGCAAGGCAGACGGGGCGCTGGGGGGCAGGTTCCCGGGGAGGCAGGAAGAGGAACCCCTGGTTCCCAGCCTGAGGTGCATTTCCAGAATCCTCACAAGAGGCTTGAACAGGGACCGCTAAAGTTCTGCCACAGTTGGGTAAGCTCCACGACACGGTGCACGGTGTGTACACAGCACTGGGGGCTGGCATGGGAGCCATTACGGTGACACGCTGGCCGCCTGCAGCCAAGGGGGCCCGGAGGGAAGTCGGCCAGGAGTGTCCGAGCACGGGGCCTCTCCAGGCAGGTTCCTGTTCTGGCACAAATGAGGACTCGTATTTTCATGGTCGTGAGGTACTTGAGGTGCTCAGCACGGTCATCTTTTGACACTATTACTGAATTCTTAGTGTAAAAACACTAAATTGGGATTTGTTCAACCAGCAGCAAATGGAAACAGTCACAGTCTGTATCTTATATGAAAAAACCTCGGCAGTCTCTTTAGACCCGTGGTCTGAATATGGAAGCTCAGCAAGATTAAAATGTTTTTTAAGCAAAAACTAAAGAATAAAAAGAAATACTGAGAGCTTTAAATAGGTACAAACAATTCCCCAGTATTTCTAAGGGTTTTTTGTCATCCTTCTCCCTCTGAATGGTGCTGATCCCTCCTTTAGGTGCTTCAGCTCTGAGACCAAACTAGAATGTGATTTTAAAGAATCTCACCTCACTTTTGTATCCCAGGCTTCTCTCGTAAAAATGCTTCTCTCCTGTCCCTTTGCTTTTCATGCAAATTCTCTAGCAGTAAAGTGATGGGTGCAGAGGCCAGTGGCCTCGAGAATGCTACCCCTCAGTGGCTGGCCCCGGGGTCTCCCCAGGATCTCCCCAGTCCACACACTTTCTACAGTGCTGTCCCCTTGTCCATCCGCATGCAAAGCCTCACCTGAATGCTGTCCTGTAGGGTCCTCTGCACAGAACGGCAGTGCATTAAAGAGAGAATTCTCTGGAGGAAGCTACAATGCAAAGTGGCAGCCCATGCCCTCCCCATCAGAGGGCTCCTTGTCTTCCGGAGGCATGGACCAGGGAAGTGACGCCCCAGCCAGGGACTTTGACGGAGAGGTGAGTGGGGTGTGGGCAGCAGTGATGTCACGTCTGGAGAAGTCCTGTGTTAAAAGGATTCGTACACTTACCAAAGTGATGCCACCCCCTCGAGAGTGGCCTCAGCTGCAGCCAGGGGTCGGGACTCAGGGGCCTGCTCAGCCGGGAGCAAGGTTGGGGGTGCTGACATGGCTGGTCTCCTGGGCTGCACACTGCAGTTTTGCACAGATGTTCTAACAGCTTTTGTATGACAGGGACCCACATTTCTAAAGGCCTGCAGAAAGGACTGTTGAACATTTGCCGTATTCTGTGCCCTTTACTGGCCTCAGAAAAGGGGCTTCACTACTGACGGTAGACCAGTCACACTGGCTTACTTAAGTGCTCAGGTGGCCGCGGGTCGCCTATGGGGAGCTGAGCCCCTCCTGCACCTCTGCTTCTCACTAATGTCTTCTCGGGGCCCCACAGGACTCAGATTCCCCAAGGCACTCCACAGCTTCCAACAGCTCCAACCTAAGCAGCCCGCCCAGCCCAGTGTCGCCCCGGAAGACCAAGAGCCTCTCCTTGGAGAGCACCGACCGCGGGAGCTGGGACCCATGAGCGGCTTTGGTGCTCGGAGTGGACGCCAGAGCAGCTTCTCCCTCTCAGCCCCCTCCACTGCCCTGTCTCCACATCCGTCCTCCGCCCCTGCCTGGAAGGCCCAGGGCCAGCGGCAGGAGCAGGGTGGGGGCTCAGGGACGCAGACGATTGCACCTGCAGCCCCATGCCCCCCACATCCCCTGCACCCCCTTGACTTAACAACAACCACCATCAAGGCAGACTTCCACTGAGCAGCTTCAATGAATATCGATTCCATTTCATACTTAGAGTTGCTTCCCATCATCGTGTCCCCCTCCCTGAAGGTAGCTCGAGTAGACCTTGCAGATGTGCACAGGAAGAACGTCAGGCAGACTGGTTTTCCACGGCAGAGTCTCAGCACCCCGGGCAGCACATGGGTCCCCCCACCGGCCCCCCGCCCTCCTCCAGCACCCCCACAGCCAATGTCGACCTGATCATTGCCAGTAAATCCTTATTCACTAAAACAGTGCATATTTTACTACAATACAGATTTTAAATAAGTACACAAATGTAGAGGTTAAATACTGAATGTATATAGTAAAAAGCATCTTGTATTCAGCAAAAGTTGGATTCCTATATAAGAGAGAGATCATTTAATTTAAAGAAATGTGTTGTTTCTCATCTGTTTTCCAGCTAAGTAATTTAAAGGGTAGGAAGGCCTCAAGCTGACATTCTAGACCTTGGTAGACAGCACAAAGAGTCAGAGTTTCCTCTCTGGTCGCAGCCACGGTCCTCAGGGGCTGCAGGAAAACATTTCGAAACCCGGTCCGACTGCTCTGGACTGTGGCCCAAGCACCAGACCCAGCCCAGGATGCCTCTTCAGCAGCAGCGTGAACAGGCAAATTTACTTCCAGATCTTTTGGTAATGGTAGAATTCGAACCACACTCCTCAGTTTTTACTGTATTTTGCTATCTTCTGCAGATGAATGTAGAAATGTGGTCTCGTCACCTCCTGAGTCCTTCCTTTGAAAGCACTCAAGCGATGTCATGGCTTCTGAAGGTCCCCAAAAAGGTTCCTAGACGTGCTTTCCTCCTGGGCTAAGCCTGTTCCTCCCTGCGTTGCCACGAGGCGTCCTTGGCCAGGGCCCCCCTCAGAGAAGCCTGAGAGTTTAATTACCAAATAATAGAAAACCTCAAATGCAAGGACTTGCACAGCCTTAACCAAATACTTCCCTGCCCCCGGTGGAAAACAGGTGTTGGGCCCACCAGGCAGGTGCCCCGGTGGCACTGTGCTGTTCCCACCAACACCGGGAAGTGAGTACGCACCCCGGAGGGCTGGAGTCCTTCACAGTTAGTTCCTCAGTTAAGCACATGAGCAGAGAAAGAAATAAAAATATCTCATGGAAGTAAAGAGAATCTGGCTCTCTTCCTTTTTATCTAAATTTCTCTGAGAACTAGCGACAAGAGTTCCTCCTCTCTCTCAGCTTAGGCGCGCGTGGAGTCCGAGTGGCAGTGTCCGAGCTCTGTGGCCGCCCCAGGGCGTCCGGTCAGTGCTGCTCTGAGAAGGCGCCCGAGGCTCGGTGAGGGGAGAGAGGGCCCACGGGGGCCGCCTGCGCACGCGCATGCTGGCCGGGCCCCTCTCCGTCGTTCTGCTTTGGGGAAAGAAGTATTGTGTGAGATGCTCCTGTACGTCCAGATGCCCAGGATCAGACCTTGAGTTTGGTCCCTGCCCTGTGACCCGGTAGCCCCATCCATGAACTTGGCGTTCCCCTGAGGGCCTGCGGCCAGCTGCCTCCTGTCCTCCTGACCAGCCCCCTCCGGCCCCTCGCCTCTCCCCTCCTGCTTCCCAGCTGTGAGTCATGGGACTCCGCACTAAGCCATTCGTTGTAGGTTCGACAACTATGTGTGAATTTGTGTTGCCTGTAGGTGCTTATTTTTTAAAGGATGCTTTTAGGATCCAAGTGTCACCCTACCTGAGGTCCGGAGGACACTGCAGTGAGTCACAGCAGGGCAGAGGAGAGAGCCCCCCCAAGGCGGTAATGACCCAGGGACCTGCCCCCCGGCACTTTCTGGTCAGTCCCCAGCAGTCTTAAGTTGTAGTAGAGCAGTGCTGGATAGGACCGATCCTGATGGCAAGAGTTTGGGGCCACGGGGAACAGTTTAAGGGGGCGGTTCTTCCTAAGATAACGATCCTTCTCCTGGGCTTACCCCCTTCTCAGATACAAAGCAGTTACCAGCAGAAGCTTCTGAGAAGAAGAATCTGAAAAGGCGGGGAATGGGTTCTAGGGAAACAGAAAACCTACACAGGTAGGTGCGAAGACCAGGGAGGGGGTATTGCTGCCCGAAGTCCTGCTCGATTCTCTTGCAGGACCTTTTAAAATCACACCTGGCAGTAGGCACACATTTCACAGTAGGAAGGACAGATCAGTGAGGCATTTCTAGAATAGTCTGTATGTATTGGTATTTTGGTGCTATTTATGTCCAGCCAATTTGTTGTCTACCCTTGAATGCTAACTAATCTTGTGTGCTCTGGGTATATAAAAATTATATATATATATATATATATATATATATATATTTTTTTTTTTTTTTTTTTTTTTTTTTTTTTTGCCAAAAACAAAAGCCTTCCTCCTGGTCAAATGCTCACTAAAGCAGATTTCACTTTTGTAGTTCTGGGACACACGCACACCCCTATGTCAGCGAAGCACTCTCGTTCCCAGAAGCACGGTTGGAAGGCTTGGGCTGGAGCTGGAAGGGCCCCTCTGTTCAGTTTCCCACGTGGTTCTTGTACCCAGGCTTCTGGGAAGAATCTGAAATTCTGTTACGTTTACAGCAACAATCTGTCATTCCTCTCTCTGCCTTCTGTATGGTTAGAGTCCTGTCATTTTGTTACTTAGTGGCCACATCGACTTCCGTGAAAGACCCGCTGCATTTCTGTGTGCATTTCTGTGCACTCTCAGGTCTCATTCCAGAAGAGCCAGAGAGGGCACGGCAGGCACGCCGAACGCCGGGTACGGCAGGGCTGTCTGTCCGTCCGTCGCAGCGGTCACACACACTGGGCAGACGAGGAAGTAGTCTGGCCCTCCGCTCCCCCGCTCCCTGGTCCAGCCCAAGTTAGTAGGTAAGCTGCATGACCGTTCGTTGCGCCTGTTAGACCTCTTTCCTTGTTCTGACTTCAGTTATCGTTCAAGTCCAGATTCTTGGCAGAGTCCGGCTGGGTAAGAGGGCTGGCTTCCACTGGAGCCGTCGGCCACCCAGCGCTAGCCAGTGGGCCGGCCTGCCTCCCTTCCCAGGGACGAGCACCACACCCGAGGAGCCACGTCACTTACGGGGGCAAAGGAGGAGAACAAACCTGGAAACTTTCATGAAAACAAAATGACCTGCCTTTTTATTTGATAGTGTACTATCATTTATTTTATAAATTTTTTAGGGTTTTTTCTCATTGTAATATTGTACAGTTTTGCATGGCCTAGGTGTAATCATTTTTTTTGTTTAGAATATAATGCTGGCAAATGTGTGTATGGAGGGGAAAAAGATACTGCTTTAGCCTCTTATTTCCTTTTGTTTGGTTTTATGCCCTCAATGTCTTAGGTTTATAAGCAGATTGTCTGCTACCAGACAGTGGTGTAGATTCTTTTGCACAGAAATATTTAAGGTGGGATAGTAAAAAATGTAACAAGACTCCTCGCCAATATTTTATGTTGGTATCACTTAATATTAACCAGAATTTGATGTATTGCAATAAAACAGGGAGCTGTTAGACCTGACGGTCCTGTCTGTCTTTCCCTGATTGAAAGGTCTGAGCAGTGGAGAGAGATCTGAGCAGTGGAGCAGTGATGAATTTGGGCTGAGCGTTCAGGTGTATCTGGAGGCGGCCTAGGGTGTGACACTGACCTCGGGCTGGTCACCATCAGCTCGGTGCCCGTTATGTGTAGAAGAATTCACACCATGATGCTAGGAGGGTGGGTTTTTGTCTTTTTTAATATTGAAACAAATCATACAAGAATTGTACAAAAATGAACAGCCTGTGGTGACCCCTCAGATCTAACCAGGTGACACTGGCACATTCATCTCCTTCCACGGGTGACTGATTCTCCTCGTCTTCCTAGATCCTGCTTCCTGCCAGTCCCCCTCCTGGTCCAGGCGCCCGCCTTAGCCTGCAGAAGGATACGGGATTAGTTTAACCAGGGACTTTTCCTAGTTCCGCCCCATAGCTCAGGTAAGGGTGGCATTCCGTTCTCTTCCGGCTGGCAATTCCAGAACACGTCAGGCCATGGGTGAGGCCAGGCCCTGCCGCAGGCTTCCATGGCCTGCTCTGTGTGCACCTGCCCCGCAGGGTACCCTCTGCACAGCCAGACACCCTCACACACACACACCGGCTGTCAAAACTGTACAAACCAGGCAGCCGGCTGGTTTTCTGTCTGCTGTTTGCAGGGCAGCAGCAGATCCTTTGGGCATGTTAGTGCCTCTGCTCATGTCCCTAACTTGGTTAGAACGGCCCACCTGGGGACGCGCAGCCAGCCCGCGCGGGCTCTTACCAGAGGAAATCTGAAGCTGGCTGTGCCTCATTATCCTGAGGCCCCCTCCTGGTTCCGTTTCTCGTGCAGTTTACCTTCCTGTTCTTGGCGGGGCGCCGCATTGTAACGTCCGCCTCTCCAGAGAGGCCTGGTGCAGTGGGTGAGAGCGAGGCTTGGCCAGCTTTCCATAAAGGGCCAGTGAAAACTTCTACTTTGCTGGTTCTGTGGCTGTCGTTGCCCCAAATGGCCTTAGCTCGGGTGCGAATGCGCACAGCTGGGTCCCCAGATGACAACTTCCACACAGGCGGAGGCCCTGATGTGGCCCGTGGACCACCGTTTGCCGGCCCTTGGGGAGCGGAGAGGAAAATCGGGCCGCATGGCTGCCCTCGTTCCAGATCCTGACCTTCAGCAGCCACATGGGCTCTGAGCCGGTTTGTCCTACACCCTGCCAGCCCTGAATGTCCCAGAAGGCGGTGCATAAATGCAGAAACTATGTTTAAAAAAATGCACAAAAACAGCTTTCAGAAGGGCCACGACAGCTCTGACAAGGGTTTGGAGCAGGTGATGCTGGGCACCAGGCCCCTAGCTGCTGTCACCGAGACCAGCCAGACCTCCCATCCTGTCCTGGAGCAGTCTCCCTGCGTCCTTCACCATCTGGTACCACCTGTCACGGTACCGGGCTGCAAGGGGGCCCCACGGCCGTGCACACAGATGCCCGCACCTAGGAATTCAGTTTGCTGTGGGAAAAACCACAGGCCAGGAGGCTTCCCTCAGCAGCGGCCTGGCCCCCTGGGGTGCAAGCCAGGCAGACCCTGCTGGTAGGGGTCACCGCCCCCCAGTTGGCTCTTCTGCATGTGTGGTGTGTGCAGGGGGCACACATCTTCCCCCTCCCCCCCAGTGATGAATTTGGGCTGAGCGTTCAGGTGTATCTGGAGGCGGCCTAGGGTGTGACACTGACCTCGGGCTGGTCACCATCAGCTCGGTGCCCGTTATGTGTAGAAGAATTCACACCATGATGCTAGGAGGGTGGGTTTTTGTCTTTTTTAATATTGAAACAAATCATACAAGAATTGTACAAAAATGAACAGCCTGTGGTGACCCCTCAGATCTAACCAGGTGACACTGGCACATTCATCTCCTTCCACGGGTCCAGAAACGTCCACTTGTCCACAGTGCACAGCACAGCCCAAGAGCAGGCAGGGCCTCATGCAAACAGGGCTTTTGCCAGCACCGCTCGGAACACAGGCTCGAGCAAAGGGCACAAAACACAAATCTCATTCTAGAAACACACAAGCCTCATCCTATATGTACATTCAGGCTTCTCCATATTTCGGGTGGCAAGGATCCCACGGCAGTCCTGTGCCCCTCTGCTAGCGTCCCCAGGAGGGAAACCACCGGGCGGAGGGCTCACGGAGTGGGCTGTGCCACCCGCTGCTTGCAGTAGTTGCTGTAAGCCTCCTCAAACATGGCCTTGCAGGGGAAGCGGGCCTTCAGCTTGGAGCAGATGAGGAAGGAGCCCCCCATCTTCCTGTGCAGGGAGTAGGTCTCCTCGGGGGGCGGGATGAGCCGGTGCCTCAACATGATAGGGATCAGGTTGTGGATCTTCTCGGTGGTGCTCTGCGTGCCGAAGTCGAAGGGTTCCTCCGAGGCAAAGGCCTCCCCCAGGATGAGGATGGCGTCCAGGTGGGCATCCTCCATGGCCTGGCGGGGGTGGGGTGGGGCAGAGGGTGAGTGGGGCCGCGCCCTGGCACAGAGCTGTCCCACCAGGTGGCGTGAAGGGGAGGAGGCTCAAAGGGGGCGTCTGATGATTAACGAGATTAAGGAACAGTAGCTGGGGCCAGGGGGGAAGCCTACTGTGTGCCCCGGTCTCACATGAGGCAGGGTGGGCAGGGGCCCCAGGCACAGCATGGCGGCCAAAGCCTGACAGCCTGGAGGCCTGGCTGCCGGCCTGTGCACCCCTCCTGAGGGTGGCCCGGACACCCAGCCTCCCCCCTGGCAAGGAGGGGAAAGGGCTGCTCTCTCGGGGAATTCTGGTGACAGTTCAGGGGACAGGAACACAGACCAGTGCCCCCACACTTAAAGGGCTGCAGAGCCGGCTCCAGGCCCCTGCCGGCCGGCCCCCAGACCTCAGAAGGTGGGCCAGGCTGTGCCCTCCCCCTGCACTCACTAAGCCCCACCTCCGGATCTACAGGTGGGTGGGAGGGAGGGGCATGGGCTTCCTGACTGACCCATCCCCTGAGGCTCCAATCACACCTCATCCCACCACGCCCAGGATGCCCAGGGAGCAGGGGTGAAGGCAGACCCAAGGAGAGTTCTCCAGGGCACTAACGCCTCTCATTTCATTTCTTAAGTCAAAGTTTGGGGAAAAGCAGCCCACTGCCCACCCTCCCCACGAGCGGGGCCTGCGGAGCTCCAAAGGCCACGGGGAGCTGACCTTGACCTCATAGCCAGTGAGGAACTTCATCTCTATGGACTTCTTCAGCACCGCCTCCCTGTCCCTGTCGGCAGCTGCCCTGATGATCTGGGCAGACACCCAGGAGGGGCCGTGAGCGGCAGGGGAGGAGGCGCTCCCGGGAGCCAGAGCCCCCAGTTGCCTGCCCCCCACCTTGTCCCCTTCACTCCTTCCAAACCCCCAGCCTGTGAGCCCAACAGGCCTCGTCCTCACCCACAGTCACCGGGGGTGGGAGGACAGCAGCCCCGTCACCCTCCCCCCTCCCAGTGTCCCCTGGGCCGACCCTAGGCGCCGGCCCCCCGCCAACCTGAATGTAGAGGTCCGTGAAGGATCGGTCATATTCCCGAGTTGCCCCAAAGTCCAGAAGAGCCACCTGGGAAGGAGCAATACCGGAGAGGTTTAGCCCGGTGGAGCAGGGGCCAAGACCCCCGATTATGCAGACCCCTCTCCAGTAAAGTTCCCAGGGGTTCACCTTGTGCAGCTGAGGGTCATAGAAGAAGTTGGACCAGTTGGGGTCTGTCTGCATGATATGGAACTCGAACAGCTCCCTCAGGCACAGGACCAGGATGTTGTAGCAGATCTGGGGGGTGGGGGAGGGGCAGGGAGCAGCCCGGTCATGGTGGCACCAGGCCAACTCTGGGGCCTGGGGAACCCCCTCCCGCCCTCCCCCCTCTTCCGGTCACCCCCCCCCCCCCGGCTGCCCACACGAGGACTCTTGACTCCACGTGTCCCTGGCAGGGGGAACACAACAGCCCTCTCTGTCCCCTTCATCCCTAGAAGCAGCACCTCGGGGCCCAAGGCCATGGTCAGACACACCTCGTTCCGAATCTCCTGGCTCAGCCCCTCAGCCTGGTCCAAGGGGAAGCCGGACACCAGCTCTGTGGTCAGCACATGGGGGCTGCACAGCTCGTCCACAATCTCAGGCACGTAGAAGAAGGGGTGGTCCTTCAGCAGCGCCCTGGGGGGTGGCTTGGGACAGTCACACCCTGGCTCCAGAGCCTCCCACCCTCACTCTGGGGACAAAACTTGGCCACAACCCCAGGCCCCAATCGCCACCACCCACCCCTCAGAGCCGCAGGGGCCTTCATCCACCCCGGGGGCTGCCTCGAGCGGCCCCTCTGTCTCCGGTGTGGGAGCTGCTGGCTGCAAGCCCCACCTGAACTTCCCAGCGCAGGCAGCCTCTCGCTGGTAGTCACACTCCAGGGCCAGCTCCCGCCTCAGCACATCGATCAGGTGCTCAGGGAACAGGCCTGCGCCAGGGAGGAGGGTGTCAGCGGGGGCTGGGGGCTCCCCAAGGCGGCCCCCATAGGTCCCCAGAGCCCGTCCTGCATGCCTGCCCTTGACCCTGCGGCCAGTCTCAGACCTTCGGGAAGCATGTTGCTCATGTTCAGCACGGCCATGAGGTTGTTGACGTCACTGTTGATGCTCTGTGCCACACCAGGGTACTGCGGGGGGTAGCAGAGGGGTCCCGGGCAGGTAGGGCCGGGTCCTGTGAGGGAGCCCTGCTCTCCCAGCCCAGTCCCACCCAGACCCCATACCTTGGGCGAGTGACAGATGTAACCCTACAATGCTGCCAGGACCTCCCAGGTGACTTTGTTCTCCATCAGCCCCTCCCCCGCCAAGCAGTCAGGGTCCCATCCCCCCTGAGCAAACACTGACTTGTCCCCTGGCCCTGCCCAGACCAAGCTCACAGGGAGGCTGTTCTACCTGCACTCATTCAGCAGGTACTTCCCAGTGCCCAGTGCTGAGCAAACACAGGTGCTGCTCTGCAGATGGGGTGCACGGGGGTGTAGGGTGAGGAGACCCCAACACTGCAGGGCCTGGCCCAGCCCTCTGCAGCCCCCACAGGGGTGGATGCACACACCGGGTGCCTACCTGGATCTTCATGGCCACCTCGCGGCCGCCCTTCATGCGAGCCAGATGCACCTGCCCGATGGAGGCGGCCGCAAAGGGCCGCTCCTCAAAGTACTCCAGCTTGTCCCGCCAGCCGGGGCCCAGGTCATTGTTGAGCGTTTTCTGGTGGGAGGAGCCAGGGAGGGGCCGTGAGCATAGCCCATGCCGGGACACCCTGAGAAGCACCCCCAGGCTGCCCCCTCCCACGGGCTGCCACAGCTGCCACCCAAGGCGGGGAAGGGGCGGCAGAAGACCCAGACCCCCCCTCCCAGGCCCTGTCCGCTCACCATCATCTGCTTCAGCGGCATGAAGTCCGCGCTCTGCCTCACCCGCTCGAATATCTTGGCCAGGTGGGGGTTGATGAAAGCATCATCTGGAAGGTACCAGAAATCGGCAGAGGGCTACCCCTCAGAAGGCAGGTGCATGGGTCAGGAGCAGAGCAGCCCCCTCCATGGCCCCCAGGGCTGTGGACAAAGGCTCCAGGGAGGACACAGGGCCCCAGGCTGGGCTGTGCACACTCCCGGGGCCCCATAGCCAACAACAGAGGCCCGAGACAGCCTCCCCTGGGGCGCAGGGGGCATCCGTGCAGCCCGAGGGCCCCGGCATGGGGCGGCAGGTGCCATGGCTTGCTGACTCACCAGTGACTTGAGAAGGTGGATTTCTTAGAAATAACAGGCAAAGCTTTTTGGGATTATAAAAGCAGCAAATTTCAGAAATAAAGTGGCGTAAGAGCTCAGAAACACCCAGAACCTGACCACCTACAGAGAACTGTTTTTCCCCTTCTGACACTATTCCTAATGCATCTCTTTGGAGCCATGGTGGCCCCTCATGAGGCCGCTCCGGCCAGCTTTCCTCACATGGTGGTTTCCCATGGTGTCAGCGTTCTGAAATGCTCTGCCAAGCGCCAAGGGCAGGAGCATGACGTCCTGCACACAAGTCCTGAGAGCCGCCACCTCGGCCACCTGCTGCTCGCTTGGGGCTGTGGGTCCAGGCCACGGAGGATGCTTTGAGGATGCTTCTCCCACGCAGAGCCCGGCGCGCATCTCTGACACTGTCCTTGCGAGGAGTCACCACACAGGGGTCCTGCACTTGGGGCTGGTCCATGGAAGGGCTGCAGACGTACCCCGCCTGCCCCGGGGATTAACTCCATCCTACACCCTCCATGAGCCCAGCTGCGGGCCCAGGAGGGGACTCGTCTTCAAACCGCTCCCCTGCCCCCCTGCACCCTCCGGCCCCCACACATGACAGTAGGGGGCGCTGGCAGCAGTGGGACCCTCACCAACTTGGGAAATGTGAGGATCACCTCCAGAGATGCCAAAACACCCACAACAAAGCAAGAAAAACCACCACGGGCTCCTACTTAGTATGTTTTTAAACATCCTGGCTGCTCAACAGCCAGGACTCAAGCAAGAGGGGCCAGTGGTGGGGGAACATCCCCCAGTCCCCTCCGGAGTGGGGCCCCCACGGCTCCAGCCCCCAGCATGCACTCACCCTGGATGCTGAGCATCTGGCCCAGCTTGAGTGCTGCCCCGCGCACCTTGCACAGCGTTCGCACTATGCGCTCCGCGTTCGCCTCCGACAGGAAGGGGCTGGAATCCAGCACGGCCTTCTTCCCTGTGGGCAGGAGCTGGGTCAGCATGTGCCCACCCATCGCCTCCCGGGGTGTCTGCAGGCCTCACCCGACCCGGCCACATGGGGCAGCCGCAGCTTGTCTCATCACTCGGCCCAGCGCACCAGGGAGCCTGAGTGCATCCCAGGCCATCAGCCCCAGGCTCCAGCGTCATAAAAACCGGGACAATACAGAACTTAGGGGTATGGGGGATTTTCAAGTGCAGCGTGAAGAAACAGGAGCGCTCACACTGGCACCAGCCTCCTGAGGCCCCTAAAACCAGCAATGCAACTTACACTCCATGCCACATACCCACCTGCCTGATGCTGTGGAAGGCCCTTCAGGACCACCCAGCTCTCCCAGGCCTGACTTTAGCAGCCCCCCAACACACGCACGTGCACACATTTACACACGCAGAGCCCCTCCCTCCGTATCCGTCCCTGGGGCCTGATGGGGACAGCACAGAAGGCCATAGCGGCACGTAGGGGGCGGGCACCAGGAGGGAGGGACCCATGTGAGGACTCCGTTACTGTCCCTCCCACCCACATACGGGACAAAGGTCACCTGTACCCCTGAGGTCACTACAAGGCAAGCTGGCACAGGAGAGGGCCGTCCTCCGGGGAGGAGAGCACAGGGTCAAGGACAGCACTCAGCCGGCTGCTGTCTGCCTCCCCGTCTGCCCACAGAGGCCCCCGAGGTACAGTAACCTCATGGGTGCAGATGACCTTTGTCCAATACGACCAGGGGTGGTAGGCTGCAGAGGTGAGGACATGGGAGGGCTGCTACCGCGTGGCCACAAGGACGTCAGGACCCGCTCTGGCGTCTGCCCCCTCATCCCAACCCCAGCACAGCCTGGCCCCAGGAACAAGTCCACCCTGGTCGGGACCCACCCCCCCCGCTCTTCCAGCCCTGGGACACCCACTGCTTTCCCTGCGCTCTGTCCTTTGAGCCTGGTTAGATCTCTGCCCACAGCTATCCCCACAGTGCATGCACTCGGAGTGGGGGAGCTGCAACCTCCAGGAAGGAACTCTGCCCCAGGGTCTGCGTCCAGCCTGGCCTCTGACAGATGGGGGGTGGGGGGGACATGGGGACTAAGCCCCAGGGACATTCAGTTTGCAGACGAGAAGCCCCCGAGAGCACCCGCGGATCTTCTGCCCCCCCGAGGGCAGCTGTGTGAGGCCGGACCCGCCCTTGGGAGCTGGGCCGAGAAGGGGCCCCACATTACCCCCTTGCCCTGAGCCAGAGCTCAGAGAATGGGGGCCCCTCTGTGTGCACTGCCCCCCCCCCAAACCCTGGGCCCCAGTGGAAAGGCAGGGAGGAGAAGGGAGGCTGAGGAGGAGGCAGATCTGCGCTTCCCCCACACACAGCCCTGGGCTGCCTGCAGCACTCCTGAGATTTGGGGACCCGGCCCTCTCGGGCATTCCAAGCAGCCCCTCCCCACAGCCCAGAAGTATGTGCTCCTGCCTGGGCATGGCCAGTTCTGAGAGCCGCCTGGGGGGAGCTGGGCCATGGTGGGCAGGCCTCCCACTCAGGAGCAGCTCTGCTGGGGCCGACCGGGCCGGGCTGGTCAGCATCCTCCAGGCCATGGGTTCCAGAGCCCACTCAGAGCTGGAACGCAGCCTAGGGGCTGCCCAGGGCCCCCAACCCCGGCTCTCAGGCCATGGTCCCTAGGCCCCTTGACCCCCAGCCAGGGTCACCACTTCCCTGATGAAGGTCACCACCTGTAACCTTGGAGCCAGTCCTGCCTCTTCTCTGCTTGGCTGAGGTGCCCGAAGAGCAGCCAGTTTCCAGGGACAGAGGGGGGGTGCGGAGAACACCGGCTTCTCATTCCAGAGAAAGCCAGGCTTCGTTTTCAAAGTGTCTCAGCACCAACACTAAAAATACCCTCACTAAACCCTCTCTGTCCTCAGGCCCCTTCCAAGGACACTCAGTGTGCCCCAGGAACCCTGTTCTCTGGCCTGTGGGGACACGCCACTGTCCTTTCTCCATGAGGCCCCTCGTCCCCACAGGAGGGTCTTGAGGGGAAGAGGGGCCATCCAGGTGTGTGGCAGGCTCCCCTCAGGGCCCCCAGCTGGGGCTTCGGGGGTCACAGTGCAACAGCACAGTGGGGTGTCCCTGGGTGTACCCCCAGAAAGGAGTTGATGTTCCCTGAATGGGCCAGGGGGCACCTAACCCAGATCTTCAAATACATTTGGAGAAATCCACCGAGCAGAGGGCTCTCCCAGCGCTGTTCTCGGGACTCCAGGGAAGGGAAAGCCCCCTACACCCCGAGCTGCCCTGACCCAACATCACGGCATCATGAGCACCACAAAATTCAGAGCAGCCAGTCTGCCAAACTTTCTCCATGGAGTCCCACCCTGACCTGGCCACCAGGACTAGGGAGGGCTGACGGTGGTGACCTGACCTCATGGCCCCTGGGAGGCAGGGGACAAAGGAGTCAGGGTGCTCACCTCAGAGACAGAGGGCAGGTCTCGGAGGTGGGGACACCAAGGGCCCTGAGGGGTCTGGTCCAGCAGCACGGACACCCCTCACCCGCTGCTCCATGGGGGAGCTCTGGGCTCCAACAGCCCCACATAGCAAGGCAGACGCAGGGCCAAAAGTGAATCAGAAGCGGGCAGGTGTGCCGGCCACCGGGGGAGCCGGGAAGGGCTGGGCAGGCCAGCTAGGGCAGCCTTCGGGCCGCAGACGACTCCGGGGCGCCATTTATGTGGAACACAGGACAGGAGACGGCCCCTGGAGGCCCACACTTCAGGAACATGGAGGGGCTGGGGGCCAAGCGGCCCACCTCCCAGGGCCCAGCTCACCTGAAGGGTCATCTGGGCGGAGGCTCTTCTTGGCTACCTCAGCCAGTGCCCCAAAGCCTAGACCCACGGCCAGACCTGCAAGGAGGAGAAGGAGTGCTGGGTGCTGGTGTGGGGACTACCTACCACCCCTCCATCCGTGAGGCCCAGAGCAGCCTCACAAGGTCACCCACCGCAGCTCCCCAGGGACACTTGCTGACAGTCTAGACGTTCTGAGAAGGGGGAAGAGAGAGAGGAAGGACACACGTGCTGTTTTCAGAGGTGTGGCGCCATCCGTGGAAAAGCTTCCCCCACCCCCCTTGCTCGCAGGGCACGCGAAGGCCCTAAGAATGCGCATGCATGGGACACGGTTTCCCAGCACAAACAGAACACGGAGCAGCAACGGTCCATGGGCCGAGGACATCCTGACCCCACGGGGCACCCCCTGGAACGCAGCCACCCCCTTCAGCGTGAAGAGCTCCAACTCTAGAATTCTCTGACTCCACTGCCCCGAGAAGGAAAGGCGTCAGTACAGTGATAGAAAGGAGTCGCTGGTGGGAGTCAGAACAGTCTGCGAAGGCAAAGCCATGGAGACTCGCTGCCCACCAGAGCCTGCAGGGTGCGGACAGTGGTCTGAGGACAACGGGGGCGGCAGTCAATTTCTCATCTAAAAACTGTGTTTCACAATCTTCAAAATCAAAGTTCATCAATACCTCTTTTGTCCAGAGGCCAGAAATGCCCGACCCCAGCTGTCCAGGAGAGGCCCACAGAGCACAGCAGGTGCCACTGGGATCACAGAGAAAGCCCAGGGGTCCGGTCAGGACCCGCTGCCTCTACTTGAGGCATGATTCTCGCTGGCATGGGGGCACCCGTTAGCAGAGAGTGGAGGACACGTGCGTGAGCGCACCGGCCACGGGAGAAGGGACAGCAGGGGCCCACAGAAGACGCCGAAGACGCCAATGCCTGTGGGGCCGGGAGGCGGGTGGCACATGCAGCCCCCACGCCCAGAGGCGTGAGCTCCGCCTGGCGCACTGTTTAACGGGCGAGGAATCCAGCATGTGCTTCTGTATTTTTCCCAGTTTTGCACTGTTATGAATAATACTGTTGAATTTATTCAAAATTTTATTTAGCAAAAAATAATAGCCAACAAATAATAGAACAATAATTTTAAAACCCAAAGAAGGTTTTAACCCAACCTTACAACGTGCTTTTGCAATGCATCTTAGCCACCATCAAGCAAGGGTGCAGTGTGTGCGTCACCAGCCCCATAGGTCACGGCGAGGCCTCAGCGGCCGACTGAGAGTGAGAGCTCCCAGCGGGGCAGGCAGCGCTCCGGCGCTTGCTGCGGACCGTCACTGCTCCCATTCAACGTGGTGACAGCAGTGCTGCCTAGAGAAAGCACCAGGCCAGCCACGTGCAGAAGGGTAAATTTTCTAGTAGCCACAGTAAAAAAAAAAAAAAAAAAAAAAAGGCAAAAAGAAGCATGCGAAGTGAATGCGCATCGTGTATTTTATTTAACATAATACATCCAAAATATTACTAAGTCCTCTTGTGTGTAAAAATCATCAGAGGTATTTCACGGTTTTGTTTTGGTTTTGTACAGAGTCTTCAAAATCCAGCGTGTATGCGCACTGAGCATGGCCTGGTTTGGCCCGGCCATGCTCCAAGCACTCACGCATACAAGCAGCGCAGGGCAGGATGAGCCGAGCTCTGGAAGCCATAGGAAGAAGCCAGGCACCTGAAAGGGCCCTCAGGTCCACCAAGGCCATCTGGCAACCGGGCCTGTTTTAGCTCTGACCAGCTCCAGAGGGCACTGGGCACGGAGCTGAGATAGCTAAGAGCAGCCGCGCCAATTAAACATTAACTCCCTGCTGCCGGCCCACCCCGCCCCACCCAGCACAGTATCTGCCTTTGCAAAGTAAGTGATAACAAGTAAGGTTAACCTTCAAACTACAATGACCCTCACCAAGGTCTCTCTGCATCTGCCTGCATCAAGTCCAAAGACAAGCCTCGGGTTAACCAGCCTAGCCACCGCGAGCAGAGGTGGCCCCCCAGCTCCCCTGCCTGTCGTCGTCCCCCTCAGAAGTTCTGTCACACCCTTCCCTGGCCATTTCTAGGCTGCCGGGCAGGGCCAAAGCTCTCCAAGGGCAAGGACTTGTCATTAGATCACCAAAAGACGTTACACAAAGACCGCCTTAGGCTCCTTCGGTGGCCTGCGAGCTCCCAGGGAGCTGGAGGTGCAGCAGCCAACGGGCTCCCCACTGCGGCCAGCCCAGCTGCCCTGACCTTGACCTCAGGAGCTCCCGCTCTAGTGAACCAAGAATAAATCAGCCCTCCCCCACCCAGCGAGCTTCCAGCCATTCTCAGAGCCTTGTCGAGAGGAAAGCACAAGGCCCAGCCAGGCTCTTCCTCTCCCAGAACCAGGTGGTACTGGAGGCTTGTGCTCAGACTTCCCAAGGCCTGGTGGGGACGCCCGGAGCCCCACTTGCTCACTCCACGTGTGACCCATTTTCTTCGGCCCCACCTCAGTCCTCCCAGTGCTCAGGGCGCTGGGAGCCATCATCAGCTCGGCCCACACGGCCGGCCAGCAAGTCCTGGCAGACAACCAACCGTCCACAGAGCCAGCTCTGCGGCCCCGGGGCAGCAGTCGGCAGCCTGGCCTCCATCCTGGCCTGCGAGGAGGTGCCGGCCCCTGCCAGGAAGGTAGCCTTTCTCTCAAGAACAGAGCTTTTGCAGTCAAGAAATGGAGGGGAAGCAGGAGGGTTCTCCCCAGAGAGAGGAGAGCCCTGGGCCAGCTTCCCAGGCCCCCAGCTCAGCCTCTCCTCCCTGCAGTCCCCCTGGAGGTTATCGGAGCCCAACAAGGCCGCCCTGGAGCACCCTGGGCTTTGGCCCAGACAGACAGCAGAGGCTGAGAAAAGGAAAAACAAAACACCTTCCAACAAACAGTGCCGTCGGGAAGGAGGCTTGGTGAAAGGTGCCCTGGGTGGGAAGACGTAGCTGTACCTGCCAGAAACCCCGGGCTGTTTACAGAGCAAGGCTCACGGGGGCTTCTGTGCCACAGCCCCAGAGATTTCTATGGACTACACACTGTGTGCCAGGCACCGTTCTGGGCCCGCGCTGTCATAACACATCTTCTAAGCCACAGGACACACAAAGGGGTGGGGGGCAAGGACCCTGCCTTTGCAGCAAACTGTTCCTGAATCTTGGCCCCAGGGGACAGCACGGGGCATCAGGAAAGAGGGGTGCAGAGTCCCCTGGACGGCGTGGCCCCAGGCTGTCAGGAGCCGCCCCCTCCCCCATGCCCAGCAAGGAACCCTGCTGCAGTCTCGGACTCGGCTCAGGTCCCTGCGCAGTCACAAGCAAGCGCACGGCCGTGGGCCACTGAGACACGAGTCACCTGAACCAGACATCACCGTATCTGCCTTCACCTCCCTCACAGAGCTCCTCAGGGGGCAAAGCAGACTCATGCGCCCCTTGTAGAGCACCTCCTGGAGGAGCAGAAACCACGCGCCCACACCCGTCACCCCCACCAAGCGGGCGTGGGCAGGGACCCGCTGTGAGAGGAAAACAGGAGTGCGCCCCCAGGATTGCAGGCAGCAAGTTGGTGTCCCCAGGGCCACCCCACAAGCAGTCAGCCCTGCACGCTGCCCGCCAGCCCTGGGACCTCTGATCTCCGCGGCCTCAATGACGACTGAGTGCCCGATTGATAAAGCTCTGTGAGGGGGATGCCTGACTTCAGACAAGTGACCCTGGCGCATGGAGCCAGGGGGCTGGGCACACGGGGCTGCCACACGAGGCCCAAAGGCTCCCCCACCCCCACCCCAGCCGCAGGTCTGGTGGCAGCGTCCCAGCGGTACGGCTCTGCTTAGCTCCTAGGCCTCCATCTGCGCCCACAGCGAGTCGGTCACCAAACTTGCTACCCAACTTCCTGTCCTTGATCTTGGGAGCATGTGCTTTGCACCTTTGCATTATTAAAACATGAGAATGGTTGATGGGAGTTCTATTTGTTTTAAATGTTCTTGGCAAAATTTAAAAATAACCAAAAAACCAAATACGCCCAGTCACCCACTGTTTGTTTACCGCTGGGATGGGACCACGAGAGTGCGGGGTGAGGGCATGACGACCCCAGAGAGCGTGAGGCTGCTGAGACACTGACCACGTCCCCACATGGGTCAGCGTCCCAACAGCCAATGCCGCGCCTCCACCCTACACCTTATTTTCCGACAGAGAAGACACTCTTCTGTGGCCTCATCTCTTTCTTGGTATATTTCCTTTTTACTAAGACGTTACTCAGTGTTTTCATGTCTGGAGGCCCGTGACTAGCAGCAGAAACACACATGGACAAGTGGCGTCACATCATAACTGAAGTGGACGGAGGATGATGACACAAGAGTCCCACAGCACTGCTCCCCCTTGCTCAAGTCAAGCCTTTTTTTTTTTTTTTTAAACAGGCTCCACACCCAACACAGGGCTCAAACCCATGACCCTGAGATCGAGTTGACACTCCTCTGAGCCGGCCGGGCGCCCTGCATGAACTATTTTTTTAAAGCAAAGCATTTTTCTGGGAATGAGGGTCCCTGAACTTTTCACCTTCTTAAAAATACAAGGGTTCCCAAGGGTCCGTTTGCTCTACTCATCACTCCTGGCCCAGTCTTGTCATAGCTGTTCCCTAGACCAGATTTCGCAAGCCATTCCACATATCGCCCTCCTTCTTCCTGCTTTTGCACATCCGGTGTCCTCCCGTCCTGGTGCCCTCAGCACCTCCTCGCTCCTGCCTCCCTGGCAGGACTGTAAGGTTCCTGGTGGAGGCCCGGCTGCCACAATGAATGAGCAGCAGCGATCAGCTCCTTCGGAGATCAGCCTCCTCTGCAGCAGGCCTGACCCGCTAAGGTCTCCCAGCTGAAAATAGGGGAGGGGAACCCAAGAGAAAGGATGGTTCAGGACCCCCACCCCCAGACACACAGGAGATGGGAAGATGGTCCTCCGAGGCACAAAGTGGAAAACGGACGGAAAATACAGACAAGGACACGAGAAACACGCAGAGGACCGTGGATACATGACACACCTAACACGTGTCATGGGAGATAACAGGGTACAGGAGCAGCACTGGAAGAAATGACCAGAATTTCCCAACTCGGACAAAAGACATTAAGCCACAGGTCAAAATATCCTCACCAAAGCCAATGCAAAACCCCTATTGTCCAGGGCCTCCCAACCAGGGGCCATGGGCTCAGCCGACAACCCTGGGCTCTGTGTCAACCCAGCTGCTTGCAGGTGGCGGTGCCAAGGCGCCGGGGGACCCCTGTAAGTGGGTCAGTGTGCGCGCAGGGCTCGGCCTGAGACCAGATGGATGGGCCCAACCCACAAGCCACTATATCGTGTGGGAGGGAGTCTCCCAGGGCTGAGGCAGGGTTTTTCCTCATCTCCTAACCCACCGAGAACTGTCCCAAGCCAGGGCCTGCCGCAATAGAGGGCTTGTTGGGGAACAGCTGCAGGCCTCCCCCCATTCTGCTCCCTTGGACCACCGCACCCGGGCCCCACTCTCGCCAGGCGGCCAACAGCACTATGTGCGAGTGATGTATCTTGTGCATTTTAACTTTTTTTCCATAATATATTCTGGTTTTGTGGTTTTGTAATGTTTTAATCTTAAGGCTCTCCTTCCTGCCTGGTGTTCTCAGGAGCTTGATCGAGCTAGTGGGCAGCTCCAGTTTGGCACAGAATACTTGCTTTATCATCAGGGAGGACAACTACTTGGAGGGCAGAGTCTAAGCAACCACCTCATTTTTGCCAATCAGAGGACACTAGGGCTGAAAAGCCAGCTCTTGAAAGCCTGCCACCTGCCATGTTCCGTGGGAGACGAGGTATGAACTGGGTTGCCCCAGGACTTGATCCCCTTCTCTTGGAAGATGGGAGAGTGTTCTAAACAGAACAGGTGGTGCAGGAAGGCGAGGCGAGACTGCACTCGGGGAAAGGGGCAGAGGGGAAGACAGGACTGGCTGAGGGTCGTTTCTACGTGTAATAGAGGATTCCTGTTCTAGACTTCTGATCCCAGGGCCTGGGACTCCCTTCTTCTACCAGATCCATCCGTCGTGAGACTGGGCTGGGCCTACGATGCACAACAGGTGCGTGCGTGCATTTTAAAAATGCAGGGATAAGGACAGGTTTCAGAACAATACCTCTGGACCCATCTCAAGCTGCCCAGGGATGGGTGTCTGAGGCAAAGGCAACATGTTTTAACCTTTGTGAATTCTGGGCTTTTCTCATTGGCTTCTAGAGACCATAAGCCATGGCTTCTCTGTGGTGCCCAGAGCCAGTGTCCCGCCCTGCTGTGGCCGTGAGGAGTGTCATGGGGGCTAAAGGAGAAAAGGAGATTCCGTTCACATGCCAGGACGGCCCCACAAACCTACCTCACTGTGCTGGAAGGGGGCAAACCCAACAGAGTGCCTCGGGTGACATGCATCTGATCCCGGGCTGTCTCCCCCCAGTTGCTGCCTGCTCCAGTGATCGTATTTGTGGGGGCTTTGTAGGACTTCACAAATATGTGTTGGTCTTCTCCATATTCTTTTGAGGTTTTACCGTTTATAAACTTTTTTGTATTGAGAAAAATAGCCAGAGCATCTTTGACAAAAGGTTCTGCACCAGGAAAAGAATCTGGACCACAGCTCAGTGACCCCTCTTGAAGTGTGGGGGTCCTGAACCATCCTTTCTCTTGGGTTCCCCTCCCCTATTTTCGGCCAGATCTTCTGTCCTAAACACTTGACTTCCATTCCCTCTCCTATTGCCCCTCCCCAAAAAAAGCCCCCTCACTCTCTCTCTCTCTCACATACACACACACACACACACACACACTTAAATCCTGAAGAAGCTAAGAACACTCCAACCTCTGTTCCCAATCTCCTGTGTCAAGACCATTCCTTGCTGTGATTCGTACTAACACACTTGTACTGGGATGGATCAAACCTACTTTAATCTCTAATCTTAGGGGAGAGAGAAGCAGAAGGAATGGGGGGGCGGGCAGCGGGCCTTCCACGTACAAAGTAGGGCTGGGGGACCGAGACTGGGAAGATGAACATACATCCACGTCACTCAGGAATTTCCACACAGGTGCAAGAAACATGTCAAAGTGGCAACAAGATCGTTTAACAGGAGACGGACGAGTGCAGCTCCATGCTAACCACCAGAAACCACACCTTTGTGTGCAATCTTGAATTTACAGGGCAGGTGGAGGGGAGCGAGGAAAGCCTGTAACTCTGCTCTTTCCCCGATCCCCCCCTTTCTGAGCTGCAGGACATTGAGTCCCCGTGGGCTTGAGTGACTCCTCCTCCAAGCACTGTTTACTGGGTGGTTGATTCTGCTGTGCTGGGTACTTCCTTTCCCACTTGCTAGTGTTTGTAACACATACGCTGACCCTTTTCCCTTCTCTCTTTACCCTGGGAAAGTACAATGAATAAAAAAAATTTATTGGTTCTAGAAAAAAAAAAAAAGAAGCCCCTATTTTAATAAGAGAAACCTAAGTAGGGCCCAAGATCACAAGGAAGCCGGGCTGGAATTATAACCCACTACTGTGATGACCTGAAGCCCAGTTCTGACCCCAAACCCAGACTCTGATCCCATCTTTCATATCACTCCTTAACAGGACCTAATATCCACAGACCGCACTGCTCACAACATCTCAGTCATAATGCCCCCCGAGCCAAAGTGGACCCAGGACTCCCACCCCCTCCACGTCCACCAACTGAATACCCACCACTGACCTTCTCAAGGGCGAGCCTGCCTCCCGGGCGGTCTGGAGTAATCCCTTTCCTTCATGCCCCCCTGCAAAAAATCCCTACACCCGTCGGTCCACACTGCACCCCCATGAGGGGAAAAAGGTCAGAAGTGTATTCTAGAAGAACAAAGCAGGAGCGTTACCTCACTCTGTTCAGACAACGACCCACCGGTAAACCACACCCTTCGCAATACGCGAACAACACACATAAGCAGGATGTTTGTAGCTCTGGAGAAAAAAAAACAAACGTTTTTTTGCAACACGTACAGCTCTAAGAATCTATGGTATTAATTCTGATATTCTATTCAATTCTACTCTATTTGTTTTTTAAGTGCCGGTCCTGACCCACTAAGTTGATTTCACACTGGCTGAAGAGCGTGACAATTTCAGGTTGAGGTTGAAGGCCCAGAACTGCCATCTGGAGCCAGAACAGCACATTCTTCCCAGACCTGGCTGCTCCCTGCCGAGACCCTCCCCCCTCAAAGCCCGACACAGGAGCTGACAAGCCCTGGGCAAACCTCTAGCGTGCGCCCCGAGGATGGCTCCAGGCCCCGGGCGGCTGTGAGCAGGGGCTCCGGTGGCTTCTAAGAGCACAGAGCACCTGCTCACCCTGACCCCAGACCAGGCGGCGTCTGGCCCGCTGGGAGCCCTGCACCCCACAGACCTTCCCCCATAACCCCTCCCACTCTGCTCATCTGCCTTGACCCCAGCCCCAAGGGCCTGGTTCCTGCCCCTCTCCCCAGTAATTCCCGGCATTCCGTCAAATTCAGTTTACCACCACAACCTTCTTTCTGACCACTCTTCCCAAACAGACCCTCTACTAGCCTCATCCCTACCCCAAGAGGATTACTCCACTCCAAACCCGTGGGTCAAGCGAAACCTCTGTGCTGAGCCCCCTCTGGAGCAGAGGGAAGCAGGCTGCAGAGAGAGAGACCACAGAGTGAGAGGGGACGGCTCCAGACTCAAACTCATGGGGGAGAGGAGCGGGCCTCCACGCAACACTTCAGTAATCAACGCACCCACCCAGCAGCCTCTGTGCGAAGCAGGGACGTGCCCAGGCTCCTGCCGAGTAAGGACCCACGGAGGCCGCCAGAGCTCGGATTCTCAAACTCATCCCGGGAGTGGCGTCCCAGGCAGTTACAATGTTCTGTGAGGCACTGATTGAATGCAAGCCCACAAAAGGAAATAAAGCCATAACTGTGTCCTAAAACGCAGCGGGGGTACTTTAGGCTGGACTCTGGAACAGCTAAGTAGCAGCAGATGCCAAATCTGAAGATAGCAATGATGGAACAAAAGCTTCGAGAAAGTTCCATCCAATGAACGTAGTGGGCTCTGCACATGGGGAAGCCCGGCTTCACTTGGTGTCACTCGGTGTCAGAGCCCACACATGGGTCCAGCTCCAAGGGCCAGGCTATCGGGGGCGGGGGGGTGGATAGGGCACAGAGCCAACCCCAAACGAGGAGCAGGATGTCATCTCTGGGAGAAGAGGCTGCAGAGCACAGCGTGCATGACGGCCGGTACACTGGAGGGACACTTAGAAGCCCACACGAGCCAAACGCGAGGCAAGCAGGTCACGGCTCAGACACACACAGTGACCTGCATCTTGCTCGGGAATGGAAAGGACAACGTGAGGTCATAAAAGCAGGTACAAGTGCTTCACTCCAAAATTACCTTTCAACTCAGCACAGGTGTACTGGACACAGAATTACTCAAAGCTCCAATGAAAAGGACAGAGCTCCCAACCACACAGACTTTGTGACAGCAACTCAAGGCCCCAGCACCTCGTGAGCCCTCCACTGACACCCTGCCAGCCTGTGGGGGTCCAGCCCACGAGTCCCTGCGAAGCCGGTCAGGGGCAAAAACCACTCCGGGAGCTCACCAGCCTTGTGAGGAATGTCGGCTCACTGCCCGGCCCCTCCTGGCAGCAGGACTCAGCGGCAGGAGGAAAAGGCTGGTGCCACAGACACGATCCCCCAAGTGTGGCCACGCTCACCCCCGGGGGTGAGCAGAGGCAGAGCGGAATCCCGTCACTGGATCATCCCCCAGGGAGAAGGGTCAGGAGCAGCTCAGGCAGGCGCTGATGGCCTCCACGGGACACCTCAGGTCCCCACCCTCTCCCACCTCCATGCGGGCCCCACGGTGGTCCCAGCTTCACTTGGCCAGGGCTGGCGGGCCAGGACAGGTGAGGCAGCACAGGCGCACACAGCCACCTTACCTCCGAAGTTGGCCAGCCGCCCAATCCGTGTAACTGGCACCTTCCGCTCCCGAGCATGCTCGCTGAGCTAGAGGGAGCAAGGAAAGAGACCTCACGGAATCGGCAAATGGGGACAGGACCAGCCTCTGTAGGGGTTCACGTGGCCCCCCACAGCCCCGCTCCACCCCCAAAAGTGGCTGCTCCACCTGGCAGCTTAGTCCACCAAAAGGGGGCCTGTGTCCCTGAAAACGCCAGACCACAGCATCCGGAGAATGTCCCCAGAGGAGGGCCTGACACCAGCACCACCAGGAGCGGCAGCCAACCCAGCCCCACTCCACCAGGCCCTCCAGGACGCACCATCTGCTTGTGGGGCTTGCTCTCGGGGCGAGCCTTGGCCTGCCGGGCCTTCTCAATGTCCTCCGTGGTGAGGCCCCCCACGGGGGGCTGGTCCTGGTGGAAGAACCTTCGTGGAAGGCTCATGGTAGAAAGTGGGTGTCTGGGGTCTCCAAAGAGCCTCCCGGTGACGGTGCCCAGAGGGGAGGTGGCCTGGCCTGAGAGCCCAGCTTCCCTAAAGGGTCCACTGGTCACGTAGGCAGGAGCCGGGCCCTCATTGCCAGTGTGATCCCAGGATGGAGGGGGTGACCAGTCAGGGAAGGAGGCTGCAGAGAAATCTGTGCGAGCCCCCACAGTCTGAGGCCCAGAGAACTCTGCTTCCGGGTCTTCGAAGTTCTCGGCATAAGGCTCCTCGCGCTTTTCCTGACCCTGTGGGGAGCAAAAGCCAGCATGAGCAGAGCAAAAGGCCTGCCTGGGCCTCCTCCCTGTGTCCACCCCCACCCCCTGCACAGGGAGCCACACGTTCCACCAGGAAGGCGGCCCTCAGCCAGATCTGCAGGGGAGCACCTTCCCAGCCCGAAGCCAGGAGACCCAGGTTCGGCCCTGCTCCTGAGAGGCCCCACTCTGTGGTTCCAGGGAAGCCGGACAATCACAGAGCACCTGCTGGAAGCCTCGCCAGGCCCGGGGGAGTGACCGCCACACTACAGGCAGCAAGTTCCTCATCTGTAAATCAGGACTTTGGGGAGTGAGCCAGGCCAGCAGACAGCTCGGAGAAGTAAAAGGCCAACCAGACCAGCGAGGGCCACTTGCCGACAGGACTGACCCGCCACACCAGGCCAGCACCTCACCTCTGGCCCTTCCTCTAAGAGGCTCTCATGAGGGCTGGCCTGCCGTCCCTGGGAGCTGGGGGTACAGGGACAGGCCAGGAGGGAAGTGCCACGCTTTCTCTGTAATGGTCACACAGACCCCAACTGCAGGCCCAGGTTCCTGCTGCATTCAAACCCTGAGTGACCTTGAGCCAGTTCCTGCCCCCTCTCTGCCACCTCATCTGGAAATAGAGCTGTGTGGGCCGCAGACAGGCCGGGGGAATGGCGCTGCTCCTGAGGCCGCAGGGGTGGGCTCGGGGCACACACGCGGCGCCTGCGGGCGCTGCAAACCAGCAGCAGCCCCACAGCTTCCTCACCGCGGCTTGGGGTCCAAGGAGGGACTTGCCCTCCAGGGGAAAAAAGAGACTGGCCGTCACTGTCATTTCATCAAGGGGACACTGAGGCTGGGAGAACTGGTAAAAGCCTGGCAGAGCCTGGACCGCTGGCCCTGCTGAACCTCGGCTCCATGCACAAGCGACCCGCACTTGAATTTGGCAAGCACATGTCAGGTGCCGGGGACGTGTTGTGTGCCGGGGACGTGCCAGAACCAGGGAAGCCGGGAGGGCTCATGGGAGGGCCCATGGGAGCCCCGTGGGGCCTCCTGCTGCCCCAGAACTCGTAGCCACGGCCCCCTGGCCCTGCGTGACCTGAGGGACCCCAAGCTCAGTGAGCAAGTGAACGAAGCCCTTGAAGGTGTGGAGGGAGAGACATTTCTGGATTATGTGGCCTCCGTCCCCTCGGAGAGGAGGAGGCCCCAATGATCTAAGTTTTAGGGAAAGAACAGGAGCACACGAAGGCCCCTCACCCTGCTCAGTGCCTCCTTCGTGGTGGGACCCACACTCCCTCCTCCCTCCGAGGACCCTGCTGGAGATGCCCTGGCCTGTCCCCCCACTCGCCTCTCAGAAGGTTCCCCAGGCCTGGCACACTCTCACTTGCCGGTGTTTCACAGACAAGACACCCACCAGGAAGGGGATGGCTCCGAACCAGGAAGGCACCTGGGAATCACTCAGAAGTCAAGGACCAGTCTCCCCATCTAAGAAGGGGTGATGCCCAGGACAGCAGCCAGGCTGGGGGCGGCATCATGGGGTTGAGACTTCTACAAGTTAAAGGCATTTCCATAGAGTGACAGAGAGGTGGTGTCACCACCAGACCCTTAGGGAACAGAAGGGGAGGGGTTGGGAATCCTAAAACCTGACCAGAGGCCTGGAGGCGGTGACAGCCTCCTAGCAGGGCACCATCTGCATCTTGTGCCCGTGCCCCCTTCCCACCCTCTCGGGCTCCCAGGAACGGGGCAGGCGGCTCGCACGGTGACACCCAGGTGGGACGGTGCTCTGCCCTCCGCTGTGGCAAACCCTGTTGACAGCTGCCTCTCCGCACACACGCGTGCTTTGGACCCTCCCACTGGGCCAGGGGCTTGGAACAGGGCAGGAGGGCGAGGGAGGCAGGTGGTGAAGCTGCGCCAGCGCTCCCCGGAAAGGAGCCGAGCCCCCGAGTCCACGCCCGGAGCCCCGCGTAAATGAAGCTGGGAGTGCGACCCTGGCTCGGCTGGCACGTCAGTAAGGACCCTGGGCACACAGGCTCCGGAACAGCTTGACACCGCGGCGTAACGCCCAGGGACACACGCACGCTCAGCCTACACACAGGGTACCTTCTGCCACGTTTGTACCAAAACCGACCCGACAAGAAAGATAAATCAGATCAACAGTGGAGAAGGTGCTCAGGCTCTTAAAGAAACTGTTTCAGGGAAGGAAACACAGGCTCCCGGCAGCTGCCTCCCTAAGAACAAAGGTGGATGCTGCTTTGTTTTTTAATTTCTGAAATTAAAAAGGCCTCTGTTGACGACGGACTCTGAAAAACAAACTGAGGGTTCTAGAGGGGAGGGGGGTGGGAGGATGGGTTAGCCTGGTGATGGGTATTGAGGAGGGCAATTCTGCATGGAGCACTGGGTGTTATGCACAAACAATGAATCGTGGAACACTACCTCTAAAACTAATGATGTAATGTATGGGGATTAACATAACAATAAAAAAAAAAGGCCTCTGTTGAGCACATTCAGTAGAGGCCCAGGAACAGAGGGCCAGGTGGGGGGTGGGGAGCAGGATGGGACTGGGCCAGCAGAGTGTGGCCTGTGCCCCAGGGCCAGTGAACTGGGGCCTGGGCCACTGGTTCCCGGGGGCTGTCCCAGCTTCGTGAGGCTTCCTGAGCGACAACTTGAGTCAGAGGGCTACAGCCCCACGCCGGGACCCCACCACACCCAGAAGGACAGCAGGTCCCCTGAGCCAACCCCCAGGCTGCGTCCTGATTTGCCCCCCCCCCCGGCCTCGATGAGAGCTCCAGGCCAGCCCCTCCTGACGCCCCCTCCCGATGGCCTCCTTACCTGCACCTTCCCCAAGACCAAGCCCATCTGCTCTGCAGCTGTGGACTGCAGGGCCCTGGCCACCACGAGGAGCTCCCCACCGAGGCCCAGGCGTTGCAGGTGGGTCTCCACGGCCACCTGGGTCAGCTTGGCAAGGCCTCTGACCAGCATGATGGTGTCCCCCAGCATGGCAGCCATCCTGGAGGGCTGCAAGAGAACAGGCCAGTCAGGGGGTGCTCTACACTCACACAGAGCAGCTCCACCCCGAGGTCTGGGTAGAGGCATTGGGAGGTCTGGTTCTTCCACCAGACCCCCTCTGATACAGGCTGACTGAGAGACAGGACAGCGAGGGAGGGCCAGGGCTCAAGGTCGGCCCTGGGTGGCCTCCCACCCTGTCCTGCCCAGGCATGGAGCAGAACCAAAGGCTCTGTGGAGCCAGGGCTGGGGGCCTCACAGCCACCTCGTGAGACACCGAGGTGTGGAGGGGTGAAGTGAGTAGCCCAAGTGGCAGAAGGGGGACGCGAAGCCAGATGCCCTGATTTTAGTCCAGTGCTCTTTTCCCTGGACCCAAACTTGGTTGGGGAGGGAGCGTCCGCTCCAGAAGCGCCTCCCTCTAGGGCCCAGGGCGCCCCAACCCAACGACCCCAGCCCCTTAGAGGCTGCCCGTCCCCACCCAGCTGCCCCTGCTCTGCCTGGGAGGGCCTCTGACAGACACCCACAGGCCCAGGGATGTGCAGAGGCCCCACCCCACCCTCAGGCTCCACGAGTTCCCAAGCCGTGTGGTTTGCAAACCGCAGTCCAGTGCCATCCATCTGGGAAGTCCCAACCGGCACGAAAACCAAGAGGAGCAGGATGCGGGACAGCCAGGGAAGCATCAGAGCACACTGTGGGTGGGACTCTCTCCTGATACTTGTTTTCCCTGTGTGCACCTGTACTTTTCCCTCCACTCGGTCACAGTGTAAAATGTGTTTCTTCATGTCGGTCAGGGCCATAGAGGCAGAAAGCACTGTACCCAGCACTGCCTCCCAGGGGAGCATGTGCGGCCAGTCCCCCAAGTATCTCCTACAGCCTACATGGGACTGCATGCTGGGAGGGGCAGGATAGGGTCCCAGGGACATGCTGGGGCTGAAGAAAACCCACAGAAAGAAAGGGAGCAGCAGGGGCCCCAGAGAAGCAGCCAGGGAGCACTCTGGCCAAGGCAGGGAGGAACTGGGACCCACTATGAGGAGGGGCGAGGCTGTGGGGGGAAGCCCGGGAAGGCCAGGTACACCCTGGATGCAGGGCCTGGGCCAGCAGCAGGGAGGCTGCGGGCACACAGATGCCTGCAGACTCCGAATTCTCCTCATACGAGGGAAGGGAGGCGCCAACTCTGAAGACCTCAACCACAGCTCCAGGGGCTTCTGAAGACGGCTGGCTCCCTCCCACCTACCCGACACAGGGGAGTAGCCCGGGTCGGCCCAGGAGTCCTGCAGGGACCCTGAGCTAGGGAACAGTGTAGCTACTCATATTTACAAGGAGAACGAAGGCACAGGAGCCTGGAGAGCAGAGAGGACCCGTGGTCACAGGCCCTCACCGTCACAGTCACAGGTGCCACCAGACCCCAGGCGCTCTCCACTCTCCAACTTGGTGACACGGGTCTCATTGCTCCTACTTCACAAAGGAGAAAACCAAAGCCACAGCGGTTAACGATCCTGAATGGTGTACTGAATGGTGGCCCTGGGGTGAGATCCCGGCCCTCCCCTGCTCTGTGCCCACCACACCACACTGCCTCCCCGAACACTTGGCCCACTGGCTTCAAGGCACACCCACAGGGACAGGGCCCCGCTCAGGCACAAATGCGCTGCCTACACCCTCATCAAAGCCAAGGTTTCTGGAAGGTGACCATACCCTTGAAAGAGACGAAGGGGAGGGGCTAGCCGGGCCCATCACCTGCTGCCATTTCACACCATGGGCTCTGACCTGGGATCCTGGACTTTATGGCAATAAACAAGGGTGAGCCCCACAGACCCAATGGCTAGGACTCGGGAGACAGCCCATAACCAGAGCTCACACAGGGCTGCTGCCGGCGCTCAAACTGCCCAGCCCCCTGGCCCCACCCCCAACACGTAGACATGCTGGACGCAGCACCCCTGCTGGTCAGCCCGCAGACACCAGGGAGAGAGGTTTCTGAAGGACATGTTAGGGACATACAAGGGTGGATGGAGACCAGGCCCCAGCCACACCTGTTCAAAAGGACCCTTGCTGGTGGCCCCAGGGTATCCCCCATATCCCACTGTCCCCAGGTCCCCCAAATTAGGCCTTCTGCTTACTCACCTCTCAGTCCAATCCAGCTAACCAAGGCAGGAGCCTCCCACAGGCCGCAGGCTCTGATAATTCCCAAGCCTCAGCTTGTCTGCTAATGGATACCCTCCTGAGACCTATTTAATTCAGACTTTGTTTCCAGGCTGAAAATTAATTCTCCCTGGATTTCTCACCCAAGTTATAAGCATGAACGAAAGCGTCACTAGAGCAGAGCTGAGAAGTGATATGGGGCCAGTCGGTCTGCCCTGCCGGCGCTGGCCCACCACACCGATCCATGGCGCTCAAACTGGAAAGCCAACTTCCAGTCTTGCGCGCTGCAGACGCAGTCCTGGGACCCACTGGAGTCCAGTCCTCACTCCCCAGCTCCTGAGCGTGGCAGCATTGATCACCGCCCCCAGACAGGACGGATTACACTCACTTCACAAGGACACTTTAGAAAAAATTCCTGAGAGGGGCGCCTGGCTGGCTCAGTCGTTAACTGTCTGCCTTCGGCTCAGGTCGTGATTCCAGGGTCCCGGGATCGAGCCCCGCATCAGGCTCCCTGCTCGGCGGGAAGCCTGCTTCTCCCTCTCACACTCCCCCTGCTTGTGCTCCCGCTCTCGCTGTCTCTGTCAAAATAAATAAATAAAATCTTAAAAAAAAAATTTCCTGAGAAAAAAATGCTAAATTGGCCAAAGTTTTTTTTAATTCCTGCATTTGGGAGATACGAGTAACTATGGTCTCTTCCAATATATTCCTGATTCATTTAGTTGATGTATACTACTTTCAAAGTGGCAACTGGGTAAGTCATCTAAAACCAGTACACACTGAAAACTAGCTATGGGGCATCTGGGTGGCTCAGTTAAGCGTGCAACTCTTGGTTTCAGCTCAGGTCATGATCTCAGGGTCCTGGGACTGAGTGAGCCTCATGTCGGGATCCACACTCAGCAGGGAGTCTGCTTGGGATTCTCTCTCTGCCCCCGACCCTCGCCCCCCCCAAATAAATAACTAAATCTTTATAAAAACTAACTAGTTATGCCTTTCATGTGACCAGCTGCGTCCTCGTCCCCAGCAAAGTCACGATGGGCACGAGTCTGACCCCAGCCAGCAGGCACCCGGGAGGGGAAGAGGGGGACTCCAGCCAGCTACTCTGCCAGGCAGGCCCCATCCAAGTGGAAATAACATCACAGAGATCCCACCTTCCTGCTCGCTGTGAGGCAAAACCTGCTTTCCTCAAATCAACAGATGCTACGAATCAACACTCAGTCATTTGTGAGCAGATTCACACGTGGATACCCAGGCCTGCCCCACTTTGACGCTGCTCCACTCAGTGCAAAGTCAGCCGTTCACACCTAATCAACACCAGGTACTTTTTTTTTTTTTTTTTGCAAAGGTGTGTCTACCCTCAAGGGGCATCAGGAAGAGGAAGGACAGACAGAAGGCACTACCTTTCCAAAACTTTTCTCCCCTTTGGTTTTCAAAAAGTGGGTCTCACGGATCTGAGGCACCAGAATCCCAACGGAACTCAGAATTCAGCTACCCTGAAATTTGCGGCAAACCCCCTGCAGGAGTGCACTAGAACCAGGCACACAGCTATAGGAGGAGGCGTTTCATCAAGATCTTAAATAAATAAAGCAAAAGCCCCAGGGCGCCTGGGTGGCTCAGTGGGTGAAGCGTCTGCCTCTGGCTCAGGTCATGATCCCAGGGTCCTGGGATCAAGCCCCACATTGAGCATCGCGATGGGCATGGAGCCTGCTTGGGATTCCCTCTCCCTCTGCCACCCCCACCCCACACCCCTAGTGGTTCTCTCTAAAATAAACTGTTTAAAAAACAAAACCTGATCTGCACCAGGATTCAACTATAAGTATCTACAAGTATTCGACCCCTCTCCCCACTGCACCCCCTCCCACTGGCCGCTGAGCAGGTTTTCGGACCCCGCCCAAAAGGAGCAGAGCAACTGAGCGCCCGGCTCTCTGCCTACTTGGTAGGTGAGCCCTGAGCCCCAGAAGGCCCTGGTGCCACCACTCTCCCCTGAGAAGGGGACAGCCAAAAGTGCTGGGTGAACAAAGAGATGTGAGTGGGGGCAGCACTCCCGTTGGGAGTGCCTACTAGGGACTAGCACCAAAACAAAAAGGCATTCAGAGATGCATCACTTGTTCGGAAGGTCTCCTCCCGGTGCTCTAGGCTAGTCCCTGCAGGCCCCTGGGCACCCACAGCTGTGGTGCCATGCAGACACTTCTATACTGGATCAGACACCAGGGAGAGAGCCAGAGGCCAACGGGGGCTGACACACGAGGGTCAGGTGCAGAGGAGGCTGCGGACCCCCAGAAAAGAGTCCTAGGAGCAGGGACATGGGGTCCAGCTCTACCAGGGCTGCAGTCTATGCGACTAAGTGCATCACTCTCCAGTTCATCCCACTCCAGTAGGAGAGGGCTTTGGGTGGCTCCCCTTTTCTGGTCCTAACATGCTAAACCTCTATAAAGGATGTAAATAAAGAGCTTATCGAGAGAGAGAGAGAGAGAGAGAGAGAGAAAGAGAGAGAGAGAGAGAACAGGAATCGACCCAGCTTAGCACTCCCAGGTACAGAGGCTGGAAAACAGTCCCCAAGCTCCGAGAATGCTCCTACTGACTCCTCACTCTCTGACCTTCCCCGGGCTTTCAGGACATGAGCTCACCATCTGTCACTCGTCTCTCCGCTCCGGGGAACAGCAAGCCAGGGTTGGATCCCCTTCATGGCTCTAAATCGTGGAGTGACCAAGCAGCCCCGTCTGACCAAAGCCGGGTAGCTCTATTTCCTGAGCAGCCCCAAAGCCTCAGGATGGCTGGGCGAAGGACCCCAAAGGAAGCTGCACAGAAAGCTCTTTGGCTTGGGGAGTGTGTGAAGTTTCATCCAGCCATTTGCCCCACACGTCACCCCCAAGTCCCACTGGCATCAAATGGCCCTCACCACCCCCACGCTTCCCTCCCGGGCTCCCCATCCTGAGGAATGGGGCCACCACCCACTTCTCTCAAACCCGTCCTCACCTCCGCTGACTCCCTGGCCACTCCTAGCAGGATGACTTCCCCAGGCCCTAGCTAGCCTGCCTGCCCCTAGTCCCTGGCCCCCACTCCCAAACCACTCCGAGCTTCCTGAGCTCTCTGAGGTTCCTAAGGGGCTGAAAGGACTCTAGTGACCTGGCCTCCCTGCACCCCAGTTCCTCTCCTTGTTCCCTCCACTCACTGTGTCCCAGTCAGGCCAGCCCAGCTCTCCCGCCAGCCTCAGCAGAGGATCACACTTTCTTCCCCCACCCCCCAGCTCCTGGCCCAAACACCACCTCTTCTGGGACACCCTCCTCCAACATGTCCCACCCCAAAAACCCACGCACGCACTTCCCACCACCGCCCCCCAGCCTGTCCTTCCCCCCGTGTAGCAGTGCCTGCTGTAAATCTGCCTGAGTCACTGTCTCCTCCCCCAAGGGGCTGTCAGCCAGAGCAGGGCAAGGACCACACCTGTCTTCCCCCTCTCCGTGTTTCCAATGCCAAGCTTCATGCTCAACACACAGCAGGCGGGTCATAAATACTCAGGAAACAGAATGAACTCAGCTGCTCCCTTGAAGGCTTGAGAAAGCTGGGACGGGCTCACACCTGCTTACAGCTTTAATCTAGATTCGGAATCAGAGGCCCCTGGGAGGCCTGGTAGGAGGCAGGGTGCCCATGCTTTAGTGGGCAGCAGAGTCCCCCAGGAGGTTTGTGGAAGCCCAGACTGCTGGGCCCGCCTTCAGGCTCTGGGTCTGTAGGTCTGGGGTGGGCCTGGAAACCCGCCCGACTCACACATTCCCAGGTGCTGCCGCTGCTCACGCTGGAACCCCACCTCGAGATCCCCTGTTCTGGAGGACGAGGGGGAAAGGGAGCAGAGTGCTGCGCTTCCCCAAAGCCTGGATGGGCCCATCAGTGGAAACCCTCCACCTGCCCTTTCTTTTCCTGTTACTGCCTCAAGAAGCTAGAAAAGAAATGAATGAGCTTAAAGACAAGGAGCCACAGGACCACCACAGGCCCTCAGGACTGTCACTTCCCACAGGGCTGTTAAATGTCCTTTTCCGGAGGCCCCAGGGTGGGGGTGCCTGTGACCTTCTGCCCCCCTCCCAGCTAAGAATAAGCTTTACTTTGGGCTGGAACATTCTCAATTTCCAGCCTGCATGGGCCCTGAAAAGTTCCTTTACGGTGCTTAAAATTTTTCTTCTTTCCTTCTACTCTAAGTAAAAGGAAACACCAGAGGTGTAAGTCAGAGAGACTCAAACCTCGGGACCCAAATCCATGAACTTCTGTGGCTGTGCCCTTCGCCTTGGCCTTCCAAATCATGCCCAGGGGCCAGCACTGGACTCTCGCAGGGGCTCCAGGCCTCGGGCCGGTGAGGGCCCCCCAGCGTCTTGCCAGCGGCTTCAGAAACAGCCTCATGTGCTGGCAACTGAATACACGAGGAAGGACCAGGAAGAGACAGAGACAAACAGCCCCTGTCATCCGATACCAGCAGCCGGGCCTGGAGAGTCACCTTCCCGTCCATTAGGGCTCTGCAGTCCCCACAGCTGCCAGTCACCCCCAGAACCCCCCAGACTGCACGTCGACCAGGAAGTCCCCTTTGCCAGCAGAGTCCTGCATGGTGAAGAAAGGAGCCAGCCTCAGGGCCTCGGGGCATCTTGCAGGCTGAGGATGTCCTGTTCCCTCGGAAGCTGCTTCCAGACCTGAGGGCTCTTTCTCGGAGCTGGTGAGAAGCGCACACTCGTGTGCTAACACACACAAGGGCTTGCTGGGCAGCAGACACTCGGACACTCTCCTCCAGTGAGTCTCACCGCGTCCCCAGATGTCTCCAAGCTGCAGGGCACTAACCACAGCTGCTGTTACTTCCTGAGACTTTATTGTCTGCCAAGGCTGTGAGCTAAGTGTTCCCCCAATTATTCTTATAAGCTAGGTGCTGTTACTATGTCCATGTTTGAAATGAAGGTACTAAGGCACAGAGAGGTTCCATAACTTGGCCAAAGTCACACAGCTTGTAAGAACTGGAGCCAGGAAGGACTTGAGTCTATCAGCTCAGGAGCCAGACAGGTAAGAGGAGAAAACAAGCTGAAGACTGTTCGGGTACCTTAGACGGTAAGCCTCCACTCCCCGCCTGCTGGGAGATTAAGACAGTCTTAGGCTTCCCAGAGTGTTGCCCCCAGATGGGCACCAGGCTGGGGGATGGGTGGCTCACAGAAGCAGGAGAAGCTCCCCCCGCCCCAAGGATGCCCAGGGCTCCGGAGCACGGGGGGAGGGGGGCAGGAGGGGCATAGGGGATCCTGAGCGGCCCCTCCTCCTTCTGGTGAGCAAACGGGACTGACTACAAAGGGGCCTTTTAAATGCCCACCTGCTGGGCGCCTGGGTGGCTCAGTTGGTTAAGCGACTGCCTTCGGCTCAGGTCATGATCCTGGAGTCCCTGGATGGAGTCCCGCATCGGGCTCCCTGCTCGGCAGGGAGTTGCTTCTCCCTCTGACCCTCCCCCCTCTCATGTGCTCTCTGTCTCTCTCATTCTGTCTCAAATAAATAAATAAAATCTTTAAAAAAAAAATAAATAAATAAATGCCCACCTGCCAAGCATGGGGTCCTGACAACAATTTCATTTTCTGACTAAAAACTCCCCAGGGACGCCTGGGTGGCCCGGGTCATGATCCCAGGGTCCTGGGATCAAGTCCCACATGGGGCTCTTTGCTCAGCAGGGAGCCTGCTTCTCCCTGTCTCTCCCTCTGCTTGTGCTCTCTGTCAAATAAATAAAATTCTTTCAAAAAAATAAATAAAAAAAACTCCCCAAAGTTTTCTGCTTAAAACCTAAAAACAGTGCTTATCTCATCAAGATGCTCCGGAGCCAGGCACCCCGGGTTCAAATCCTGACTCTGCTGCTGAACTAAAGTCACCGAAGTGTCTCTTTGTGCCTCAGTTTCCCCACAGGAGTGGGTCAGGTAATCCATACAGTAGCACTCAGGGCCCCGAGGGACTAGCACACAGTAAGCGTTCATCACTGTGAGCAGAGACGCTCTGGAAGGAGGTTCAGCCTCAGGGAGACTAGAGGGTTCACGAATTACATGGTGTAGACAATCCCACTTATTTATATCCGAGTGCTCAGGCTGGGTACAGTACCACGTCGGACTCAGGGAGGGCAGTCTCGCCCTCTCCCGGGGACCATGTGGTTTGTTGATGCTGTGGTGCCAGGGGGCCCGCTTGGAGGCTAGAAAGAAACATCCGCTGGTGATCCTTACCACAGCCAATGCCACTCCCAGAGGAGAAAACAGGAAGCCTTCACTGGTATTTTATGGGAGGAACGGGCAGTTCGGGGAGGGGGGAGGGGGTCTCTGATCCCCATGATGACCTCTCTGCAGGCCACGGCACACTCTACCACCAGAATAATCTTCCCCAATCCACTTCATCATGCTAACCCCCTGCTAAATGGCTCTTAGCTGTCTAAAGGGTCAACACGAGATGCCCAAGCTCCTGGGCCTGAGGCTGGAGGTGTCACAGTGAGGACCCGGGCCTCCCATCCAGCCTCTACTCACACCAGTGCCGAGTGAGCACCGAGTGAGCACCAAGCCACGGCAAGCAAGCCCGGCCCTGGGCTTCTGCACATCTCAACTGCACCTCACCCGACTTGCAGACAGGGGAGCCCTGTGTGCGTTGAGGCCAGCCTCACGGCCTGGGAGTCAGCTCTGCCCTGACCAGCCGGCCACTGCAGGCCTGCTCCTGAACAACCCTATAACCTGATTCTCACCTGGAGATCACGGCATAAACTGTTAGGACGTCCAATCTAAGAAGGAGAGGCGAAGTACCTGAAATGTACGGACACACCACATTTACTCGAGGACTTGAGCTGACTCTTAGCTCTCGGGGAGTCTTCCCTCGCTGCCCTCATCTTCCAGGTCGACCAGATCCTGACCTGCACGTCTCCGGCACACACACGCCTCTTCTCTCCAGCCCAACTCCAAGCCCTTGTGGGAGGCTCCCGTCTCCGACCCCCCGACTCCTTCCCCACCGACACCCAGACTGATCGTGACCACATGAACGACCAGTGTCACTGCACTGTCACCCAGGAAGGTGGACAGGACCCTGGGTGGGGACCCTGGCGCTGTGGTCGAGAAGTTTCCTTTATTTTTTTTTTTTTTTTAAGATTTTATTTATTTATTTGACAGAGAGAGACACAGCGAGAGAGGGAACACAAGCAGGGGGAGCAGGAGAGGGAAAAGCAGGCTTCCCGCCGAGCAGGGAGCCCGATGCGGGGCTCGATCCCAGGACCCTGGGATCATGACCTGAGCCGAAGGCAGACGCTTAACGACTGAGCCACCCAGGCGCCCCGAGAAGTTTCCTTTAAAGTGAAATCAAGTATTTAAAGGGTTGTGTTGAAATGTGGCAGGCTGGGTCATGACCTCACAGACATGTCCATGCTCTGAGCCCTGCAACAAGTGACGATGTCAGCTTCTGTGGCAGAGGGGGCTTTGCACATGGGATTCAGGCAAAGATCCTTAAGATGATGGGATTATCTGGCGCCTGGGTGTCTCAGTCGTTAAGCGTCTGCCTTCAGCTCAGGTCATGATCCCAAGGTCCTGGGATCGAGTCCTGCATCGGGCTCCCCGCTCAGCGGGAAGCCTGCTTCTCCCTCTCCCCCTGCCTGCCGCTCTGCCTACTTGTGCTCTATCTCTCTGTCAAATAAATAAAATCTTAAAAAAAAAAAAAAAAAAGATGATGGGATTATCAAGATGGGCCCAATTCATCCCGGGGTCCATATGGGAGGAGGCGGGCAGGTCCGGGTCGGCAGGAGGTGTAACAGAAGCAGAGGCTGCGGTGCAGGTGTCAGGCAGGTGAGGGCAGGACCCACAGCCCTGGGAGGCAGGCCGCCCCCTGGAGGCCAGGAAAGCGAGGGTCACTTCTGCCCTGGAGCCTCCAGAAAGGACAGGCCCTGCTGACGTCCCACCTCCGGCTCCTGACCTCTAGAACTGTCGAATAGTAAATCTGCAGTGTTTCAAGCCGCTGGGTTTGTGGTAATTTGTCAGAGCAGCCACAGGAAACGAATACAGGGGCCATTTTTTAAAAGGCAAATCGCAGGGTGCCTGGGTGGCTCAGTCAGTTAAGCGTCTGCCTTCAGCTCAGGGCCCTGGGATGGAGCCCCGCATCGGACTCCGGAGCCTGCCTCTCCCTCTGCCTGCCGCTCGCCCTGCTTATGCTCTCTCTCTCTCTCTCTTTCTCTCTGACAAATAAATAAATAAATAAAATCTTAAAAAAATAAATTAAAAGGCAAATCGCTGGGTTGGGAAGAGGGGCGGGCTGTATTCTAGAATAATTTCCAGATCATTCTTCTAACATAATTAGTTCAGGCACCCCACAAACAGCCCTGGGTGCCAACCACGTGTCAGGTGCTGTGCCTGGGGCTGGACTACCCCAGATCCAGCTCAAAACACATTCCTGTTCCTGACGACAGAGTCCCACCAGCTCTCAGGATCAACATGTCCCATGCCTTCCACGGCTCAGTTCAACATCCAAACCACTCCTGAGAGTCTGATACACAGTCTGGGTGCCACTGAGTCCACGGAAGAGCCCCCACTCTCAAAATGCTTTTCATCAGCTTTCACCCTCTTCATCTTTCAAAACACTTGCATTTCACATTTACTACTCCAGTGCAACCATATTAGTCACAAGCTGCAACCATTTACAGTCCCGTCTGTGTGCTTGTCACTTTACACGACTCCCCTGCCCTCCCACAACAGGTGCCATCCCCGTTCACTGGGGGGAGAGAGCTCAGCAAGGAGGAGAAATCTCCCAAAAGTCCCAAAGACATCAGGTGCTGGCCCTTCCACCCTGGCCTGACCGCAGGCTCCGGCCCTTTCCTTGCTGCCCAGGAGGCTGAGAGAAAAGCAGCTAAGAAATCTGCCCCCACATCAGTAAATCAACATTTTATTTTTTTTATTATGTTATGTTAATCACCATACATTACATCATTAGTTTTTTTTTAAATTTTTTTATTGTTATGTTAGTCCCCATACATTACATCATTAGTTTTAGATGTAGTGTTCCATGATTCATTGTTTGTGCGTAACACCCAGTGCTCCATGCAGAACGTGCCCTCCTCAATACCCATCACCAGGCTAACCCATCCTCCCACCCCCCTCCCCTCTAGAACCCTGTTTGTTTTTCAGAGTCCACAGTCTCTCATGGTTCGTCTCCCCCTCCAATTTCCCCCCCTTCATTCTTCCCTTCCTGCTATCTTCTTTTTTTTTTTTTTAACATATAATGTATTATTTGCTTCAGAGGTACAGATCTGTGATTCAACAGTCTTGCACACTTCACAGAGCTCACCATAGCACATACCCTCCCCAATGTCTATCACCCAGCCACCCCATCCCTCCCACCCCACCCCCCACTCCAGCAACCCTCAGTTTGTTTCCTGAGATTGAGAATTCCTCATATCAGTGAGGTCATATGATACATGTCTTTCTCTGATTGACTTATTTCGCTCAGCATAACACTCTCCAGTTCTATCCACGTCGTTGCAAATGGCAAGATTTCATTCCTTTTGATGGCTGCATAATATTCCATTGTATATATATACCACATCTTCTTTATCCATTCATCTGTCGATGGACATCTTGGCTCTTTCCATAGTTTGTCTATTGTGGACATTGCTGCTATAAACATCGGGGTGCACATACCCCTTCGGATCCCTGCATTTGTATCTTTGGGGTAAATACCCAGTAGTGCAATTGCTGGATCGTATGGTAGCTCTATTTTCAACTTTTTGAGGAACCTCCATACTGTTTTCCAGAGTGGCTGCACCAGCTTGCATTCCCACCAACAGTGTAGGAGGGTTCCCCTTTCTCCGCATCCCCGCCAACATCTGTCGTTTCCTGACTTGTTAATTTTAGCCATTCTGACTGCTGTGAGGTGTTATCTCATTGAGGTTTTGATTTGGAGTAAATCAACACTTTAAATCAACAGTCTCCTGGAGACACGGCAAGGTTCATGCCCTGAAAAGTGTGTCCACCTGGTTGCAGAAATCATGAGTCATAGAAATTCTGGAGCTGGCAGGGTTCTCAAAGGCCATCTGGCCAGACTGCCCCTTCTGGAAAGCTCTCAAGTTACCTGCACTAAGCATCAGCTTCCCAGCACCAGCAAGCCTAGCCCCTCATGGCCAGGCTTGGTTCTTGTCTCAGACACAAATGGCAGAAAGAAGCAGGAGCCCCACACTGAAGGCCACCTCGGGATGTGCGTAAGCCAGAAGGGGATGCTGGGTATGTGGTCCTCAGATCGCCACACCAACACCCAGCACCAATCTTTATTAGCTGCCCCTCCGAATACCACACGCAGCCCAGGCAGGGATACTGGCACAGGTGCATGCAAACCCCGGTCCTTTTTAAAGTAGGGACCTTGCCCAGACAAGGGTCTCGACGGACAACCATACTCAGGGACAGAAATGGGAAGAGGATCAGCAGGGACACTGTCACCCCCGCCCCATGCCCTAGTGCTTCTGCCAGAATGGACTTCCCTCGATGCACACACACACACACACACCCAGAGGTTTTCCTACTTCCATGTGCCTCCTCCCCCTGGAATACCACTTCCTCTGCCCAAATCCTACCCACCCTGACGGAATGGTACACCCTGCCGAGTGACCACCCTCATCTTCCTCCAAACTCCTGCATCTCTTGATGGCCTGAGGTCGCCTCCAGATGGCCTGTGTGACTCTGTGTAGCTGTCCCGTCCCCCTTACTGCGCAGTGAGCTCCTGGAGAGGGGGCCTCTCTTACCCCGTTCTCTCTTCCCCACGGGGGCTACCTCCAGAACTGAACCCAGGGTACTCACTAACTGACGGAGCCCTGACATCTAGAACCCAGAATCCAGGGTCCTGTCCAAGACCACCCTGAGACCCACCCCACACACACAGCTACCACCACAGCATAGCAGCACCCCCTGTGCTAAGAGGCTCTGGACCTCACCTGAAGAGTTGTGTGTGTGTGAATAGTCCCCACGACCTCGCATCCAGTCCCGCCGATGGCAGGACATCATCACCAGACCTAGTCTCCTGACGGGAGCAGTGTGGGGACGGCGGACGGGAGAAGATGGATAGGGGAGGGTGGATGGTGAGACCCCCCCAAGGGACAGCCGCCACATGTGATCTCAGGCACACCTGTTCTCCTCCTCAGGCCTGCGCTTCCTCATCTCCTCCTGTACAGAATGGGGTAACTGCCCACGATGGTCTCCACCTCCCAGAGACTAGGACCCATTCATCCCTGGAGCACAGGAGGCCGACCTGGGAGCATGTCCAGGGCTGTTCTGAACACAGAGAGCTCACAGGGTCTGGAAAGAACGATGCTCTAAAGAACCGAGCATTGCCCCTTCCAGGCACTGTAGAGACCAAGTGCGGAGAGACAGACCCTGCTTTCCCCCGGGGGGGGAGGGGCAGCCTTGGTCTCAGGACACAGGCCTCTGGGAAACCCACCTCCCTGCCCCTCTGCCACACTTACACACATGCTCGTGCACACATGCATGCACTTGCACTCACACCACTCACCACACTCACACCCCCATACACTCAGTACTCGCACTCACACACACCCACATGTGCACACACTCGTGCACTCGCACTCACACCACACTCACATACTCATGCCCACTCACACGCTTGTACTCACACACATGCACACCCACCAGCGCACACACTTAAGCATTCACGCTCTCACACACTCATGCTTGCATACTCACCTGCTCTCGCACTCACATACCCATGCACTCCTGTGTACTCACACTCACACCCTCGTAATCACACACAACTCATGTACTCGCACTCACCCATGCAAACATGCACACACTTGTTCACTTGCACTCAAAGTGGCACACTCATGGACTCACAAACGCACTTGCACTCACATGCACTCACACATATTCACACACGCACATTCACTCACCCACCAGGAAGAGCTAGCTCCTCAGTGGCGGGCAGGGGCAGGACCTGGCAGTCAGGAGGACACAACAGGACACTCCCCTGGCTTTCTCTTCAAGCACACCCAGCCCACCCAGTCCCTCCCATCCAGCGGAGGGGGCGGGGGGAAGGGGCTCACTCATTCTACAGCTGCCTCCTTGCTCCCCCCAGAGGCAATGTGCTGTGTTACCCCACCCCCACCCCCAAGCCCACATCTCAGAGTCCTCAGATCCCGCCTACCCCTCCCATCCCAGCTCCTCCCCCCTCCTCCACTAGGACTCTCCCCACCCAGCTGTGCCTTCACTCTCTCCTTCCAGGAAAACCATCCCTCTCACATCCACAAACCTTCTCTCAGCCTTCCTGTGCCAAATATAAAAATCCCCCCGCTGACTGGTCCTCCGTTCCCTGCGCATCCCTGCTCTCAGCCTAGGCAGGCCCTCTCAACTGCTAAGGCAGTTCTACAACCAACCCAGTTCCAGACACACCACAGCACCCCTCAAAGTCCCACACCACCAATGAACGGGCATGGGGAACGTGTCTGTAACAGGACTGTTCTACACCTCGACTGTAGTAATGGTTAGGTGACCATATGCGTTTGTTTTTGGTTTTTTTTTTAGATTTACTTATTTGAGAGAGAGCACGTACATGCACACGAAGGGGGGGTTGCAGAGGGAGAGAGAGAATCTCACGCAGACTCACGCTGAGCACAGAGCCTGATGCGGGGCTCAATCCCAGGACCCCGAGATCATGACCTGAGCTGAAATCCAGAGCCCGCTGCCCAACCGAGCCACCCAGGCGCCCCGAGACCTTACACATTTCTCAAACTGCACAACCACCTACTAGACAGGGTGACTCTACCACATGCAAATTACATCTTAATAAAAAGAGGAGGTGAGTCCCAGAGGTACCTCAACCCCTTCATGTCTAGAACTAACATCACCATCTTCCCCCAAACCAGCTCCTCCCCAAAACTAGAAAACTCAGCCCCTAGTATCCAACCAGCCACTGAATCTAGACCCTCTACCTGCACAGATTTCTATTCTCTTGAATCTATGCCTCACATTCCACCTCCCCTTGTCTGCCCCCTTCCCCGCCATCCACCACCTGAGACACAGGCCACCCTCACTTCTCACAAACTGCCTCACTGGCTCCCTGCCTGGCCACCCTGACCTGCCTTCCATCTGCTCAGCACACACCAGCCCACCATGGCACCCTCCCCATGGCAACGCCCACTGGCCACCAGACCTTTGCCCCCACTGGGCCTCAGCCTCCCTGCACTTCTCTCCCGGGGAAAAGCACCCATCTTTCAGGCCCCAGCAAGCATTCGCCTCCCAGCCTTTCTCCAGCAGAAGCAGCTTGTGCTCCATGCTGGGTCCCCACAGCAGAGGGCCGGTACCCGCTGTGGGTCCTGCATAGTCTGGCCCGGACTGTGCACTTTATCAGGGCAGGGAGCTCACGCTCGCTCTGTCTCTCTCTGTCTCTCTGTCTCTCTCTGGGGGCCCTCTGGGCTGCAGCTGGACTCATGAGCTGGCCTGAACGAAATTCAGCTGAAAATTGCCAGGAATACAGAGCCAATCCCTCCTGGCTCCTGACCCCAGTGCTGAGAGAAAATGTGTGGAAGCACTGCTCTGCCTCACCCAAACTCACCCAAACCATTAACGGCAGAGCACATGGTGGTCCCTAGACTGCTAACATCCCCCAGGAGTGAGCGCCTAGAAACTTCCACAGCAATTTAGCATCGCCATGCCATGTTTACTGTGCTTTGCAAACACACTGCTCTGCAACAAACTGGGAAAAAATAAAACCCAGTCCTTTGCCACAAGGAGTCTGTGAAGCACTCACCACTGACCCCGCCCCCCCACCCCCAACTCCTGCCTCTTCCTGCTGAAATCCTGCTCATCCTCAGAGCGCCCCCCCAACGCTCCTCCTCCAAGAAGCCTTCACAGTTTGCACCCAGAGCCCCTAGTCCAAACCACACTGAGGGCCCTGAGGTGGAATCTGCACACCCCCCTTACTACAAGTTCCCCGAGTTCAGGGACCGAAGTGCTGTTCATTTCAATATTCCCAATGCCATGCCTGATGCAGTCAATCCATCCGTAGTTGTTCAATGAGGAGTAAAAAACCAGATCCGCCTATGATTCCAGAGTGGGCTTTTCCTCAGGGGCAGGATGTGGAGGGGCACTGACCCTCAGGGTACACAAGGATTTTCCAGGTTTGGACCAAATGTAGCCCCTCTGCCCCAGGCCAGATGGGATAGGAGGATATTAAAACACACACACACACACACACACACACACGTCTAGGGCTCTTGGGACAAGAGCACAGTCACTATTCTACAATACCCTGACTTGTCAATCTGAGCGAAAAACACTTGGCTCTCTCATGAATCTTTTCCACCCACTGAAAATAAATCACTCCCAAGTATGAAGAATAAAAAGACATTTTCAGGGTCATTTCCAACTTTAAATACTCTGTGGGCCCCTGACCTCAAAGCAAGAGGTCAAGGGCTCAGGAGCCTGGAACCCCACAAGGAACAACATGCTTACGGACAGACCAGTGGGTACCCACTCAGCTTTGCAAAGTGCGGGCAGAAGCCCCCTCTCACGTCCTGCACCCAGGGTCCTGGCCCTGTCTCAGAGTCTGCAGACTTCCCCCGTCCCAGAGGCGCCACTCTTGAAGACACGGGCCCTTGAGCTCCCCACACCACTCTCTCCCTTCCACTGGCTCCAAGTTCCTGGCCGTTATTCGGCAGGAATACACGAACTATTTCCAGATGCCACTGTCAGATCAAGACAACGTTCTATCTAAATATTCCTGTCTAATTTTGCACACAGCTCTTGTTTCAACTGACAAAGATAATGACTCAGTGTCCATGGCTCTTGGCGGAAAATTATCCTGCCAAGTTTGGACTTCTCTAAACTTCTTTTTGAGAAAGGAGAAGTGACCTCTCTGTCCGGATCCTTTTCTAATGGCAACAAAGGGCACCCAGAAGACCACCTAACCGACCAAGGAATGTTACAGGAAAATCCTGATACATACCCACAGGATTAATGAACAAGACAGGGGAATTCATGGGAGGGAGAGGCTTGGGATATTCTTCCCTGCTCTATGCAATAATCACTGTTTTTCAGCTGTTCTGCATCCCCATCGATTCGGTACTTAGAACTTTGGGACATAAATTCCAGGTTATAGTAAAGGCAAAAAAACCTACACTCAGAAGTAAAGCATCTTTCTCTGCATCTTTGACAATGATGCTTCCATCGACCATAGAGGCACTTTACAAATGAAACGTGTCCCCGTGTTGCACGCTCTCATGGAGGGGCACACAGCAAGTGTAGACATCCCCACACATAGGCTTGAAATGCAGCCACTTACTCTGCACACTCAGGGCCGGCCCCTTTCCACATCACAAGACACAGAAGATGACTAAAGCATCACCTTGTGGATAATGGAGTTGGCCTTTCTGCCAGGGTTTGGAAGCTTGAACTTGTTTGGTCACTATTTAAAAACTGTCCCACGGTTATTTCACATGCATATCCCCAACCCTCTTGCAAAGTCTCAAAGATAGAAACCACCAGCCTTCTCCTTCTTTTGCATTCTGGACCCAGCCAATCACTGCCCTGCATCCAGCAGGCAAAGTAAATGCCCATGAGTTTACCTCCTATCGCTCTCCTGTCCCTCCAGGTGTGGAGGTGGGGTCCCTTTGGAATCCCATCTATACAGCTTCTCTCCCTGGTTTAGGATGGGGGCACAGCACTACCCTTTGCCTAAACCTCTCAACTACTCATGGGCAGGTCCCAGAACGCCTTTCTGGCAGCACAAAAAGACTCTTCTTAGAGGCTCAATGGTTCTCAACCAAGGCGATTTTGCCACTTAGGAGACATTCGGCAACGTCTGGAGAAATTTTTGGTTGTCACACTAGTGTGTGTGTTGGGGTGGGGGGCTGCTTCCAGCATCTAGTAGACAGAGGCCACAGATGCTGCTCTCCATCCTACAACGCACGGGTCACCCTCCCACAGCAAAGAACTGTCCAGCCCAAACGTCAAAAGTCTGAAAACTGGAAAGCCCTATCTCAGGAGACACACAGGGAAGTGCTCACACCATCCGGGTCACTTTTCCTTTGAGGTGCCCAAGGTTAAGCCAAAAATTCTAATAACCCTGCACTGCCTGCCTTATTTGCAAGGCTGAACAAAATACCCTGAGCCATTGCCAGAATCTTAACGATGCTGCTCCTGTGAACCTAGAGCACCCCCTCGTCTCAGGAGAAAGGACCTCCTACCAGGATGACCTGTCCGTCCACAGGAGGACAACTGGCAGGCTGGTATCATGCATGCTCAGATCCTCTGGCAACCACTTAGGCTTGGCAGGCCCGGCTCTTGCGTCTTCCGTCACGCACACCGAAGGCCCCAGTGAGCACGACATGTGTTCCAATGGGCTGTGCCCGGCCAGTGGAGAGCCTCTAGCCCTTCAGGAGGCTGGCACCTCTCAGCCACGTGGAGAGCCCCAGCACCCAGACCTGCCCTGGCAGCATTCCCGGTCCCCGAGGCCCACGGGCAGACTGCGTGTGGTAGGGGGCTGGGACTAGGGACAGGCAGCAGCTCAGGCAATTTAGCCCAAACCTCTCCCTGGGCCCCCAGGGCCTGGAGAAGCAGGAGGACGGACCCAGGAAAAGCTAACGGATGAAAGGAGCAAGAAGGGCCCCCTTTCCCAAGTACACCCCAAACCCCCACCTAAGAAATCCGACAGCGGGGTCGGGCCACGGGAGTCCAAGTTGTGACCGGAGCCTGCAGCCAGCGGCACGCAGAACCCCTGCACACAGCGTGGAGGGTCTGGGAGCGAAGACCCTGAGACAGCCGGGAGGGGGAGGAGGCCGGGCGGGCGCCCCGGGGAGGCAGGCGCAGCGGGCGGAGTTGGGCCCGGGGCTGGCGGAACTGCCACGGGGAAGCCGCCACCCAGGAGCGCGACGCGGGAAGGGCGCGCGCGGGTGGAAGGCAAGCCCGGCTGTGCCCCCGGAGCGCGCGGCGGCCGACGCGCCGCAGCCTTACCCTGCGGCCGGAAGCAGAGCTCCGCGGTCACCTTCGCGCCGCCTGCGCGCGCTCGCCAGCCGCAGCGCCGGCGCCCCACGCGCCCCGGATCTGTTTACCTACTCACCCGTGCCCGGGCTCCCGGCGTCCGCGGCCCCGCCCCGCCTCGTGGGAGCTCCCATTGGCCGCACCGCCGGGCCGGCCACACGCTGGGCGGTGCGGAGCAGAGCGCTCGGCCTGTGCGCTCGCGCCGCTGCCAATGGGGACCGAGGGCGGAGCGAGGGGAGCCAATGGGAGGCCGTCCAGCGCCCGCGGGGTGGGGCGGGGGAAGCCCCTCCCGCCCTTCCCTCCGCGCTGCCCTTTGCCCTAGTTGGGAAACACGGGCGGAGGGAGGGGGCGCGGGGACGGGGACGGGACCAGGGCGGGGGGGTAGTGTGTGCCCCGGGACGAACCCTCTGTCAGCTCTCCGCTCCGGCTGGGGCTCACGGGGCCTTTCTTGCCTCCCGCCCTGCCCTCTAGATATTAGTATATCCTGAAATGTGTGTGTGCATACATGCGAACGTGTATGCCTACGCCGCAGTAACCCAAGACGCCAGTGCCTGGGGCATTCGGGTGAGAAGCACGATGCTCCAATAATCCCCCTGAGATTTCCAAAATTCTTCCTAATGACACAGAGACGGCACTTAGTTTTTTTCCACCAGCATGCAAAACCAATGAGCTACCTCTCACCCTTTGCCCCATCCCCATCTATCTGCTTCCATTTTCAGCAAAATTCATGGAAGCATTACCTGTATTCATTTTCTCTACTTCCTTCTCTCCCATTCTGCCTGAACCCATCTGGTCAGCCCTACCCGCGCCGACCCCCAGACCGGTGCACCTGGGACCTCCATGCTGCCAGACCAAGAAGTCAGTTCTCAGGGCTCATCTAAAGGGTCCCTGGCAGGTGACACAGTTGGCCACGCCCTTCTGTCTCCTCAGTGGTTGCCCTGGGGTGTAATTAACATCCTGCTCCAAGTTAGTACGAGCTTAATTTCAATAATACACAGTAACTTTGCTCCTGTATAGCCCCATTCTCCACCCTCCCCCCGCCCCATGTTGGTATTGTCATAAAATTACATTTTTATACATTGTCTGCCCACCCCACAGATTTATCATTATTGCTTTATGCAGTTGTTTTTAAATCAGGCAAAGAAATAAGAGTTACAAACAAAAAATATACTTATACTTATATATTTATATATTTACCTATATAGTTTCCTTTACAGGGTTCCTTATTCCTTCATGCGGATTTGAGTTACTGTCCCTTTATTTCAGCCTAAAGGACACCATTTATTTTTTTACAGGGCAGATGTGCCCTAGTGATGAATGCCCTCCGGGCTTGTTCATCTGACAAGGTCTTTGTCCTTCATTTTTGAAGGATAGTTTTGCTGAATATAAAATGTTTAGTTGACAGGGTTTCTTTTCTTCAGTGCTTTAAACAGGTCATGCCACAGTCTTACGGCCTCCGTGGTTTCTGGTGAGAAATCAGATGTTAAACTTATTGAGGATCTTTGTACATGATAAGTGGCTTCTTCCTTGCTGTTTTCAAGGTTCCTTGTCTTTGTCTTTTGACAGTTTAATTACCATGTGTCTAGGTGTTTATCCTATTTCTGAGCTTATTCTATTTGGAGTTTGATATACTTCTTAGACATACAGATTAATGTTTTTCATTAAAATTGGGAAGTTTTCTGCCATTATTTCTTCAAATATTCTTTTTTTTTAAAGATTTATTTATGATCGAGAGAGAGAAAGAGAGAGAGAAGGGGGCAACGGAGGGAGAGGGAGAGAAGCAGACTCCCCACTGAGCCGATGTGAGGTTCCATCTCAGGACCCTGAGATCATGACCAGAGCCATAATCAAGAGTCAGACGCTTAATCGACTGACCCACCCAAGTGCCCCTCAAATACTCTTTAGATCCCTCTTTCCTCTCTCTCTTCTTCTTGTGGGACTCCTGTTACATATATGTTGGTATGTTGGATGATATCCCACAGATTTCTGGGGCTGGGTTCATTTTTCTTCAATCTTTTTCCTTTGTTTTCTTCAAAGTAGATCATCTGAATTGATCTTTCTTTAAGTCAAGATGCTTTCTCCTGCCTGCTCAAACCTGCGGTGGAGCCCTGGGGGTGAATTTTTCATTTTAGTTCCTGTTTTTCTCAACTCTAGAACTATCTGGTTATTTTTTATAATTTCTATCTTTTTACTGATATTCTCTATTGGAGGAGATATCATTCTCAAAATTTTATTTCATTATTTAGACATGGTTTCATTTAGCTCTTTAAATATATTTAAAATAGCTGATTTAAAGTCTGGCTAGCAGGAGCACCTGGGTGGCTCAGTCAGTTGAGCATCCAATTCTTGGTTTCAGCTCAAGTCATGATCCCAGGATCCTGGGATCGAGCCCCGAGCTGGGCTCCCTGCTCAGTGGGGAGTCTGCTTCTCCCCCTCCCTTTGCCCCTCATCCCCCACTTGTGTGCTCTCTTTTACTCTCTCTCTCAAATAAATCTTTTAAAAATAAATAAATAAATAATTTTTTTTTTTAAAGCAAGTCTGACTAGTAAGCACAATGTCTATGACATTCTCTATGCTTACTGGTTGCTTTTTTTTCTCTATACATGGGCCATACTTTCTTGTTTCTTTGCCTGTCTCATAATTTTTTATTAAGCACTAGACATTTTAAATAACATAATGTGGCATCTCGAGAAACCAGATTCTCATTGACCCCCAGGGTTTGGTTCCTGCTGCTGCTTATTGTAGCTGTTGTTCTTTGTGTAGTAACTTTTGGAAACGAATTCTGTAAAGTCTGATTTTGTTGTACGTGGCCACTAAGGTCTCTATTTGGTTACCTCAGTGGCCAGCTAATAATAAGACAGAGATTTCCTTGAATGCCTGGAAGCAGCAAATCAGCCAGGCTGTGTGCATGATGGGGCATGCCCTCAACATTGACCTCGGCCATTGACAACACTACCTTCACCTAACTTCCTGCTTGTGTGGAGCCTTGAGATTAGTCAGAAGTGATGTCTTCAGGCCTCCTCAGGCCTTTCCTGAGCACACGCACAGCCCTGACTTAGCGGGGTCCTCCTTAAAACTGAATTTTACACAGAAGTACACAGATGGGCCTAGGAGAGGGTTCAGGAGTCTGACTAAAGTTTGGTCAAGCAAAGAATCTTCGCCAATCCCTGGGACATTTGGGGTATAAATTAAACAACATGCGGCTAAGAATAAAAACAACTTAAAACTGTGTGACGGTCAAAACCACCAATGCAGAAGTCGCTGTTTCACAGCGGGAACAGGCATGAAGAATAGAGTCACGGCCTGCACCCCTGCTCTCCACAGGCTTCCCTGTGTGCTCGCCCCCCATGCCCAGGGCTCTCAGAGGGTGTGGCATTATGTGAACACACGTGTTTAATAACTATTTCATTTGCTGAATATAAGAAAGTAGGAATTAAAACAAATTGCATTACTGCTGTGAGTCCATGAATTTCTCATAACACCTTCACAAACCACAGTGTGGGAAATGCTGGTTTAAGGTGACCACAAGGGTCTTCCTCCCCCTGAAACTTTTCCCTGTTTTGAAAAACTTTTGAACATTTGAATTAATGTATTCCAATCTTCTATTAGGTAATATCTTCACATGACTTTCTAAAAACTATTTTTAAAAGGTTTTCAGTGAAGTGTCCCTTGCTCCTACTCTCTCCTGCCCAATTCCCAACCCCAATGCCCCCACACACAAATGTGACCACTACAATTACATTGCTTATCTCTTTTCAATGTTTCTTTTTAAAGATTTATTTATTTATTTGAGAGAGAGAGCAGCAGGAGCGGATGGGGAGGGCCAGAGGGAGAGGGAGAAACAGACTGCCCGCTAAGGGCAGAGCCTGAGGCAGGGCTCGATCTCACGACCGTGAGATCATGATCTGAGCCAAAATCAAGAGTCGGAGGCTTACCCAACTGAGCCACCCAGGCACCCCTCAATGTTTCTTTATATATATGAGCAAAGACACACACGCACTCATATTCTATGCATTCATATTATATACACTCTGTTGTTTTTTCATTGAACAATATAGCCTGAAACTTTCCAAATTTGTACACAGAGAAGCATCCTCACTCTTTTTTCAGTATTATGTTATGTGGACGAGCCAAAATTTCTTTAACTAGTCTCCCACTGATTAATGTGCGGACTGTCTCTACTCTTTCACTATTTCAAACAGTACTGCAGTTAATAACCCTGTTTTCGAAATGTGATTAGCCTGGACCTCCATGAGGCTGGGTTGGCGGGCAGAGAGCGTTGTGCCAGGACAGAGCCCACAAGTGCCCTTGCTGTGCCCAGAGGCCTGACATGCATGATTCACTGACTCCAAGACTAATCACACAACCCCCCAAACACCCAGTGGTGAAAACAGATCATTTCCAGAGCACCAGAGATGCACCATCACACACCACAATCTGAGGAGGTCACCAGACTTGGGAAAATCCAACCCAGTCCTGCTAAGAGAGTGACTTCAAGGAATCCCCAAGCCTGTTCAACGAAGGGAAGACTAATGACTGTATTTAGCCAACTGCACAATTGGAAGTAATTAAGCACATTACAGAAGAGGCTCAGCTCCCTGTGACTGGAGACAGCCTGGCCCAACCCATGAATCACGTCTGCCCATGCTTGCAGCACGTGTCCCACTTCTCAATAGGGTATTATTTCTCTTTTTCAGATTAATTTCTTGTCAACACACCATCACATATGGACATTAGCCAAGTAAGCCTAATTGTTGGTTTGACTTTTTTTCTATTTTTACACTATAGTAAAATGCACAGATCTTAAGACTATAGGTCACCAGTTTGTACAAATGAATATATGATGTAACCAACACCCTGATTAAAATGCAGAACAATTTCTCTCCCTCTAAAATGTTCCTCCATGCCCTCTTCCCAATCACTCCCCACCTCACCCCAGGCAACTGTTCTAAGTTGATTTTGTTAAGAAGAAATAGCTAATTATATGACAGGAATTGGGAAGTAGCATCCTCTGAATCAAAAAAGGGTGTGTAATTCATTCTCCTGTCCTTAAATTCTCGAGTTAGTGTGGGGAGCCATCCTGGTTGCTGAGTATGGATTTGACTTTGTTCTCCCTCAGCCACTGGATACTTTCTTAAAACTTGTTGGGGGGAGGGGGGCACCTAGGTGGCTCAGTCGGTGAAGCATCTGCCTTTGGCTCAGGTCATGATCGAGCCCCACCTTGGGCTCCCTACTCAGTCCCTTCCCCCACCCTGCTCATGCTATCCATCTCTCTCTCTCACATAAATAAATTAAATATTTAAAAAAATTTTTTTTTAATTATTTAGAGTAGTTTCTAGCTTTGGGCCCCAAGTTCATAGACTAGAGAAGCAGCAACATGCTGGAAACTGGAAGCCATGAGCGGAGCCTAACCGTATGTGGGCAACTCGAACCCTGTTCCTCTGAGACATACAGAACCAGGGTTGAGACAGGGGGGCTGTGAAGGGGGAGTTCAGGAAGGAGAAGAGCCATGTGCCCAAGGCAGGGAGGAGGCCTACAAGGAAAAGAACTCCAGCCTGGAGGTGAGGGCAGCCCAAAGGCACACGCAAGACTCCACTTTGCCAATGACCAAGGAGGTTGAAGGTCAGTGTGAACTTTCAATCAAGAGCAGAGAGAGCCTGTCTCCTTTGGGGGAAACAAGCAATCCCTGATGGAAAGGTGGGAACCTTCTAGTCTGGGGAGGGCAGAATGTCCCACTGGTAACTGAACTTGGGGTTTTAGTTTCTTTTTCCGTGCCAGTGCAAGAGATGATGTCACACAGTCACCTTGGTCATGGCAAAGCATTTCACACAGTCGCTCCCACCCCAAGAACCCCAGGGGTGTGTGCGGTGGGGAAAGGGTGTGCAGGAAGACAGTGGTAGGAGCGAGGGCAGATAATGGTGGGTGTATCAGCTGACAGAAAAGTTCCCTGCCTCCTGGTGCTATGGACCCCAGGGAAGGGTAAAAGTCAGGAGTTCTGCATCCATAGGGATACCTAGAGGTACCTCTTACCCAGAGTTCCTGGGGCAGTGGGTGCCTGGGTGGGGAGTGGGGAGCTATGAATTTAACGGAAGGGCAAAGCTCTGAGATCACTGCTCTGGACCACAGGGAGGGGTACTGCTCGCCAAGTTCAGAGTGACAGCAGGGCAACTGTCCTTCCTGAGGAGTCACAGGGACCTGGGGACTCGTTTGATGGCCAGACAAGAGACCAGTGCTCTCTGCTTGCATCTGAAGGTCAGACTGACTTCGGCCCCTACTATGGGCTAAACTTGCTGCTAATAGGGCAAATGGGGAATTAAGCCAGTTCTCTTTTTTAAGAATTGATTTATTTGAGAGAGAGAGATAATGAGAAAGAGCACGAGGTGGGGTGAGAGGGAGAAGCAGGCTCCCCGCTGAGCAGGGAGCCCGATGCAGGACTTGATCCCAGAACCCTGGAATCATGACCTGAGCCGAAGGCAGATACTTAACCGACTGAGCCACCCAGGCATCCCTAAGCCAGTTCTTCATGGGGGAAAATACAAGGCAGGATCGCCCTGCACCCTGACTTTGTGGGGCAATTTAGGTCTCACCTGACCCCAAGATAGCAGCAACTTCTAGAACTTGTGCTCCAACTAACTTGGGCTGCCACACCCCTTGGCTTTCTGCCTCTGGGGCTTTGCTCTTACTGCTCCCCAGCCTCCCATGCCCTCCATTTCACGCCTGTGAGTCTTACGCTCCTACTCGCTCTCTAAGCCTAATTCCAATGTTACTGATGCCTCTCTGGTCCCCTCAGCCAGATGCAATCAGTCTCCTTTAACTTTCATAGGACTTTGTTTTAGCATGTGCATGCCTCTTTTTCACATTACATCTAATGGTGTATTGTAGGTAGGAGCCAACTCATCTTTTTTTATATCTAATACATTGTAAGCTGCATGACTTGATATTTCCCATAGTGCCTTGTTCCTAGAAAGTACCCCTAAATTAAAAAAAAAAAAAAGTGGGGCACCTGGGTGGGCCAGTCAGTTGAGCGTCTGACTCAATTTTGGCTCAGTTCATGATCTCAAGGTCCTGAGACGGAGCCCAGAGTTGGGCTCCATGCTCTGCACAGAGTCTGCTTCTCTCTCTCTGCCCCTCACCTTGCTTGTGCGCACCCGTGTGAGCTCTCTCTCGAATAAATAAATAAATAAAATCCTAAAACAATTGCTACCAAGATGCGGTAGCCATTGGGAATGTCTTTCCGACACCTCTTATCCTCCTCCTGTGTAGTCACCACCAGCGCCAGAGGCCTTGGCCTCACCCAATTCCAGGCATGGTCCCCTGTGGTCTAATAAGCCGATCTCAACCCACTTGCCACAGGGATAGGTTTTTTTGAGGCTGAGCCGATCAGCATATGGATGGCATGCCCATAGCAGTTGGCCCTAGGTGGTCCAATCAGAATGAATTTCAGGACTTGTGCTCAGTGGCTACGGGAAGCAATAGCCCCACGCTCTCCAGGCTCATTGTCAAGAAATTTCAACTAAGTTGTTCAGTTCCAACGGAGCTGCTGTTCACAAGCATCTGGCACCAGGAAGAAAGCCAGCCTAAAGGGAATCTGGCCCACAAAGTAGGACAGGGCAGAGAGAATCAGACAGATGGCATTGAGCCCTGGCTAAACCATATTGGAAGCTTGCCCTAACAGTTACCTTTTAAGCCATGTGAACCAATAAATTCTCTTCATGGTTTCTCCTACTTGCCACCCAAAGCATCATCCTAACCATTGTACTGGGAATGCAGCACCGCGGTGAGTATTGTGGGTTCACACACGTGCACACTCACAGGCCACCTTACTAGGGAGGGGAAACCCCCCCACACACCTCCTTTGGTAACAATTACTAAGACATGAAACTGATGTCTTTTAATAATTTTCTGTTTTAAAAATGATTTTGGAGCACCTGGGTGGCTCAGTTAGTTGGGCTGACTCTTGGTTTCCGCTCGGGTCATGATCTCACAGTCGTGAGATCAAGCCACATAACAGGCTCTACGCTCAGTGCTTAAGACTTTCTCACTCTCGGGGCGCCTGGGTGGCTCAGTCGTTAAGCGTCTGCCTTCGGCTCAGGTCACGGTCCCAGGGTCCTGGAATTGAGCCCCGCATCGGGCTCCCTGCTCGGCAGGAGGCCTGCTTCTCCCTCTCCCACTCCCACTCCCCCTGCTTGTGTTCCCTCTCTCGCTGTGTCTTTCTCTGTCAAATAAATAAAAAAATCTTAAAAAAAAAAAAAAAAAAGACTTTCTCACTCTCCCTCTGCCCCTCTCCCAGTTTGTGCACACTCTTTCTCTCATAAATAAATAAATAAATAAATAAATAAATAAATAAATAAATAAATAAATAACATCTTTTTAAAAATTATTATGCAATTTTACCCGAATTCTTAAGAATATCTCAGACTCTAGCAACTGGTAGCAAATTGTAAAATATTTTTCCTTTAAAAAAATTTATTGTTTGTGACACTTTTTAGTACTTAAATTAATAATATCAGCTTTAGTTTTAAAGTTTATTTTTTTTTTTAGTAATGTCTACACCCAATGTTAGGCTTGAAACCATGACCCCAAGATCAAGAGTCATATGCTCTTCCTACTGAGCCAGCCAGGCACCCTAAAGTCAACTTTTACCTTAATGTGAAGTTTGTATTTTCAACATTTTCCTTAAAAGGTGAAATGGGGTTCTAATACTTGAGAGGAGATACTGACCTTTTCTTGACTAATCCCATGCTTTGACACTATTTACAACTTTAAGATTTTCCAACCTGCTTGTTCACTTGCTTTCTTGGCGAGCGTCCCTGAGCATCTTCTCTAGGGGCCCAGCTCCTTGTGAGCTGGGACCACGTCTTATGTCTCTTTCGTAACCCCCTGCCATCAGGAGCCCCAGAGCTTCCCAGGCGCTGGTGGACAGCCCGAGGAAATTTCTACAGCAGCTGCTTGGCCCCAGCCCCCGCACCTGGGACCTGGCCCACGAGTCCTACCAGCCCAAGGACACTGAGCCTGGCACTGGTCAGGCCCTCAGTCTATTTATGACTTTTTATCTCAGGGTTTGTGCCTCAGCACTTTGTACTCAGGAAACCTCCCCCTCTCCACACCAGTCAACACACATGCTTATCTGGAACAGAGGAAAACAGTGGGTCTGATAAACTCTCTTCCTCCATGGCTGCCTGGATGGCCCCAACATTTCCAGGCTTTCAGTTGGGGTCCTAAATCCTTTGACTGAAATGAAGGATGTTTCTGACAGTCAGACAAGATAGCTTTATGACCCTGATGAGCTTACTCCTGGATCTGTTTCTTACGTGCTTCTCTTCATTGGGGAACATCTATCGCCCTGAGGGGTGGTGGGGAGACCTCTTCCTCACTCACACCATCCATACCCCTGAGCTCTGAGCATCAACCCCCCAAGTGCCTGTGGGAGCCACTCAGGGAAGAGCTGAGTCCATGAGGGCCTAAGAGCCCCAGGGGCCTGAGGAGCTGGCCTGTTTCTACCCCAGCAGCAGCGCTCTCTCCTCCCAGACACGGAGTGAGAACAAGGGGCTAGGAGCCAGAGAACAGAGCAGAGCTCCCCATGACACCAGGTCCCTTAGCTACATTACAGATCTCTCGGGCCTCAGTGTTCTGAGGTGCCAAACACCTGACTACCTACTTAATCCTTAATTTTACTTTATGATATTATGATTTTTTTTTTTTTTAGCAATGGCTAGGTTTATTTCGTAACTCAGATGTCAGCTGAAGCCTCCCTAAATAAAATAGGTTCACATGTCCCCTCCACTTCCTATGGAACTCCAAATCCTCCCCAAAAGTTTGGCCAGGGCAGAAGGCGGGAGGAGGCTCCCATCCACATGGTCACCTCCGGCGCTGAGCTCTGGCAGCTGCCAAGTCCCATCAGTCTGTGGGCCATCCTGCCATCTGTGTGCTCTCCCTGTCCAGAACTGGGCCAAGCCTTTAGGGGAATGGAGGAATCTATCCAACAGTTGCATGGTCACCATTGGCTCTTTGGCCATCCCATCCTCAGGACTTCTACCAGCTGACTCCCCTCATGGGGTGGTCCAGTTTTTCCCTGTCCTCCCCTGCCTACCTCTCTTCCTTAACTCCGTTACAGATGGCTTCTGGAACACCAAATCCTCACTCTCTTCTGTGCAGTCCTGTGTTCCTCTACCACTCCTCCTGCCACACTCTGCCATCAGACTCATCAGAGTATAGCCCTCCTGCTCAGCAAGATCTATCTTCCTGAGGTAGCAGGCAGCCATGGCTGTTGATGTTTTTTTCTCACTTGATCGAAACGGCAAGACAATTTCTGCTAAATTCTTGACACAGTGACAATTCCATTTCTTAGAAAGCAGAGAAACTGAAGAGGAGCACCATTTCAGAAAAAATTCCACACAACTGGGGGCACCTGGGTGGATCAGTCATTGAGCGTCATCCTTCGGCTCTGGTCATGGTCCCGGGGCCCTGGGATCAAGCCCCCCCAGGGAGCCTGCTTCTCCCTCTGCCTCTGCCCCTGCTTGTGTTCCCTCTCTTGCTGTGTCTCTCCATGTCAAATAAACAAATAAATAAATCTTAAAAACAACAACAACAACAACAAATTCCACACAACCAGGGGCGTCTGTGTGTAAGGTGAAATGAGAGAAAGCTTGTGGTCATCCAGGAGTCTGGGACAGCTGGGGAGGGCCTACTGGACAGTGAAGTGTGTGCCAAGACTTAGACAGAGAATCCCACGATATTTGGAAAAAGGTAGGTGTGATTGAGCCCCTGATCCAAGAAGAAAAGAAAGACAGCTCAAGCAGGACTAAACAAAGTTATAAATTGCAGATGGTGCCAAAGGGGGAAAAGAGGAGAGCAGGTACACCATCAAACACAACAGTAGGTAGGTGAATGGGTCAGCAGGGTGTTCCTTTGCACACCCATTGGCAAAAGCGCTGGCATCTTCATCATGGGACTTCTGAGGTTGCCCTGGGAGACGTGGCCATTCCACAGGGCAGGTTTTCATGGGCCAGGCCTGGGTAGCACAGGCTCTTCCGCTCAGGCACCATTGGCTGAACTCAATCACATAGCCACCCAACCACGGGGATCTGGGGGATGTAGTCCAGGTGTGTGCTCAGAACCTGGAGAAGAACTTGGATTTTGTCCAGCGGTTGGCAGTCTCTGCCGCACGCTCCTTCCACTTTCCTTATGAGGGAGAAAGAGAAACCAGGGTGGAAAATGGAAGAACCATACTGGCAAGAAGAACTGAAGCTCCGAGGAAAGAAGGAAGCAGCAGGACAGCACGGGATGAAGGTACCAAGGGGCCTTGCAACAAGCTGAGCTCCTCGTAGACGAACTCGAATGCCAGAAGTGCTGCTGGAGAACCGAAGAGACAGAGAGTCACCCTGATTTTCAAAAAGTCTAGGAAACTGGAATCGAAGAAGCATCCGTCTCAAACATTCTGAAGGAAAGCATTGGCCACAGAGAGCCAGCATGTGGTCCAGGCTAACTTCCTGTCCTCTCTTGAAAGAATTCACCTTAACGATGTTCACATCCTTAGACTTACTAATACTCCTTCAGGAATCAATGCAAATTATAAACAAAGCTATTTTGGACCAACACATGTTACCATTGCTTTATAATAGCAAAAAAGTTAGATACAACCCCAAAAGTACAGCAGTAGGGGGATGGTTGTGCAAATTATTAGTCATTAATATAATGAACTATGATATAGCCTTTAAGACTGTTTTGGAAGAATGTTTATAAGAGAAAGTACTTATGAAATACTGGGGGTTTTTTGTTTTTTTTAGTTCTTTAGATTTTTATTTATTTGACAGAGAGAGACACAGCGAGAGAGGGAACACAAGCAGGGGGAGTGGGAGAGGGAAAAGCAGGCTTCCCGCTGAGTAGGGAGCCCAATGAGGGGCTCGATCCCAGGACCTGGGACCATGATCTGAGCGGAAGGCAGACGCTTAACGACTGAGCCACCCAGGTGCCCCTTATGAAATACTGTTAATGAAAAAAATTGGGATGCAAATATCAGAGAACGTATACACTCAGTGATGTGAAAGGTATCACCGCAGAAGGAAGATGAAGGCAATGTGCTGAACCATGAATGCTAGTTGTCTCCAATGGCAGGATTATTGGTCATTGTTAATATCCTCAATGTGCTTTCCTGCATTTTGCCACAGCGGGTATGAATGACTTATACAAATAGAAAAACAAATTTTTTTTTTCTTTAAAAAATAATCACCAGGCTGGCAGAGCAGGGCAACTGCATGTACACGGAACGTGTGGATTTCACAAGGTATCTGGCAAAGTCCAAAACTATGAAAGTGCAATTTGATCTCTATATGCACAGGTGGTTGATAAGCACTGAATGAGCATCCCCAATCTAGACTTGGGTCTCCAGTGGCAGGAGCAGCCCCTATTCTGCTCAGATTATTTGCCTATGTGTCAGGAAGACCTCTAGATGCACACTGTTCCATGTGGTATCCGTTAGCCATATGTGACTACTAACATTTAATCAAAGTTAAATACAATTTATAATCCAGTTGCTCGGTTGCACTAGCCTTATTTCAGGGGTTCACTGGCCACCTAGGTATGTACCATAGTGTGCAGCTTAGCTGTATGCATTCCATCACCATAGAACACTCTACCAGAAAATGCTGATCCAGGGGTAATGCCTGTCAATTTCACAGAGGACACCAGCCTTCTCCTTCACCACCAGCCTGGGCCGGTGCAACGACACAGGTCTAGTCAGATTAACTTAAACAGATGTAAACATACGATCCTCAGTGGAGGCTCCAAAATACACCTGCAGACGTACGGGAGAATTGTGGGGGAATTAATTTTGGTTGCAGACCAGCCCTATATGGATCTGTGGGGTAACACAGCTCCCCCAAACAATGCACTCTTGAGTTGAATTAATGAAGTAGAGGTGTTGGAACAAGGGTCAGATCACACTGAGAATGCCAGTGTTCTTCCGTCAGTCGTGTTTTCAGAACTAGAATTGGCTCTAATGATTAAAGAGAAAAAAGAAATTTGCGTCACTAGGCACTGCTATTGGTTATAAGCAGACCACAGCTGCCCAGGAGAGGAAAGCCTGTTAAGAGCCCAGCAGCTAGATTTTAGCAGCTTTGTGCCTTGTTTACCAAATGATGAGTCACAGGGGTAAAAAAAAAAAAAAGGGTAAGCCTGGTGAGAAACCAGGGCTTGGCGGTGGGCAGGGCAGAGCTGCAGCCCGGTAATCAAGTGAGGCTGAAGGTTCTAGAGCAATACCACTGGAGCTATGAAAAACAGCTGTCATCAAAAGACTTGATGGAAAAATTTTGTTATTGTGCATTGAACATTTTTATCCTGTAACCTTGTCCAAAAAAGGAAAATTCTTCTGTTTTTTGATAATGCATGTTTTCCTACAAGTGTAACTATCAAATGATAGTAGAGTGGACAGAACTGTGTTTGGTTTTGAATATCTCAGTGCAAAAGGGCTGCCAAAGTACCTAAGTCAAGAGAAAAGGGAGCAAAATGGATAAAGTTCCAGAAACAAAGGCGACCAGAGGATGTCGGAACTGAAACTGATGTGTGTACACCAGGGAGGAAGGGGAGGGACGGGAATTGGGCGGCAGCTTGAGACAGGGAAGGACTTTCCAACAGATCGAGGTGACATGGGCCACAGGAAGCAGCCCCGGGGGAGTGGGGGGGGGGTGTATTCCAGAGCCAGGCTGACCTGAGTTTGCATCCTGGTGCTTTCTAGCCATGTGACCTCAGGCAGATTACTTAGCTCTTCTAAACCTCAGTTTCTTCAAACACAGGAGTTAAGGATGCTCCCGTAGTGTTACTGTAAGAATTAAATAAGATAATGCGGGGCGCCTGGGTGGCTCAGATGGTTAAGCATCTGCCTTTGCCTCAGGTCATGATCCCAAGGTCCTGGGATCGAGCCCCCGCATCGGACTCCCTGCTCGGCAGGGAGCCTGCTTCTCCCTCCCTCTACTGCTTGTGCCCTCTCACTCTGTCAAATAAATAAAATCTTAAAAAAAAAGATAATGCATGCTTAGTGCTTTGACGGCACCCGGCATGCAGCAAACCCTTCCCCGCTGTTACCTACTACCTGGGGTGGGGACAGAGCACCTCGTCACTGGATGTCCCTGCAGAATCTGCATGATCGCTAATGGGAAGAGTCACAGGACAGACTGCTGCATGGTTAGGAGGTGTTGTGCTGATACAAGCAACCCGGAAGTTAAAAGGGATCATGTGAAAAGGTCCTATGGTTGATCAGTCTGATCAACGCTGGAACAACCAAAGTTGAACAGTTTCTTGATCCTGTGCCTTCTCTGAGCCTTTAGTATCTGACCTTGAACTTTAAGTGCCCCATAATGCTTGGCCACAGAGCCCATTCTCATGGAACATCATGAAGGAAGAGAGCATTTTGAACATACTTCAGAAAACATTGAATTCAATCACTTTTGAGGTCCTTTAGGACTCTGGCATCTGAAAAAGTTATGAATTTCTTTTTTTTTTTTTTAAGATTTTATTTATTTATTTGAGAGAGAGAGTGAGAGAGAGAGCACAAGAGGGGGGAGTGGGAGAGGGAGAAGCAGACTCCCTGCTGAGCAGGTAGCCTGATGCGGGACTCGATCCAGGGACTCCAGGATCATGACCTGAGCTGAAGGCAGTCGCTTAACCAACTGAGCCACCCAGGCGCCCAAAAAGTTATGAATTTCAAATGCAGTTTACATTTGAATGTTTCCAAGTTACTGTTTATTGAGCACTTACCAGGAGCCAGGCACTGCTTTAAGCCGTTTAGATACAAAAAGCCATACGATCCTCACAGCAAACTCATGACATTCTCCCTCATCCCCTTTTTACAGGAGAGATACTGAGGCCAGGATGAGGCCAGTTTGCCCGAGGTCACAGAGCTAACACAAGGTGGAACCAGGAACATCACCGGCCTACTCCTTCAAAGCCCTACGTGAGCAAAAACTGCTGATTTTTTGTGTATCGTTGGGCTGACTATATATGATGATGAATACTTAGGACAAAAACCAACATGGGGTTGGCATTACAGGTAAGAGGGAAGGAACATGGTGCAGCAGCCAGGAGTCTGGGGCCTTGAGGACTATTCTTGCAATTTTCAATGGCACGATCTTTGTACTGACCAACACTGGAGCCGGCTCTTCGGGCCAGGTGGCTGAAAGGTTGTTGGGGGAGGAGAGGCTAAAAGGAGGGGAGGGGATTATCTGTGTTACATGGCCATAGGCTTCCTTTCTCATTGCTAGAGGTGATGAGAAACAAGAGCCTAGGCTTGTGTGAAATCCACATACGCCCCTTTACCGCCAGCTTCGTGCACAACGAGATAAAGGGGACGTGGAGTTCCTCTGTTCCGTGTCTCGCCTCCCCCCTTCCCTGCATGGTAATGAGGTGAGACTTTCCAGTAAGGAGTGCAGGGTGCCCTCCCCTCGCAGGCAAGGCAAGGAGAACTAACCCTTACAGGGTAAGGCTGAGAATCTGGAAAACTGGCTTCTGGCCTCAGCTATGCATGATGATAAGCGAGGCTCATTCACTGACCTCATCAATCCCTGCCCTGGGATCAGGCTCCAGCCTGGGCCTGTGACTGTTTCAGGCCTCTCCTGGCTCCCCAGCTCAGGGCAGGGTGCACTGCCAGCCAGAGACAGAACAGAAACCCTGAGCAGCAGGTGGAACCTCGCGGCCTGGCTCCTGGAAGACTCTGCTGCCCCCGTGTGGCCATCCCACCCAGGCGCTAAAGGAAGGAGACGGTCCAGGCACACGGAGGCGCTGCAGGGCCAGAGGGAAAGTGGTCCAAGGACAGTTGAGTAAATTAGGGTACTCACTATAATGTTAATATCAACCACTTTGAAACTATTTCCTTTATGTTTGATGACAATAAATATGAAAGCAAAAAACAAACAAAAAACAAAGGACAGTTGAAATGAAAGCCCCCAGATGCAGGCAGCAGTCCCCCCAACATTTTGGTTCAGGACCCCTGTACACTCATGAACATTCCCCAGGACTCCAAAGGCCTTCTGTTATGTGGAATAATTCTATCCTATTTAGAAATCACAGCTGAGAATTTTTTTTAAAGTAGGGATGTATCTAATTCCTTTTAAAAATAACAATGTTTTATGTTAGCAAAAATAGCATGGTTATGAAAAATAGCTATATTTTGATGAAAAGAGCGGCACTTAGTTACATTTTTGCAATGCTCTTTAACAGAACACAAGAGTCTAGTAGAAGACAGCTGGGTTCTCCTCCCTTTCACATTCAATGCCTTTTGATACTGCATCAGGCAGCTTCTAGAAAACTCCAGTGCACACTCATGTGAGGAGAACGCACAGGGCGAGTGTATCTTAGCATTATTATCACACACTTTTGACTTCGTGGGCCCTGGGACCACACTGGGATCCAGCCCCAGTGGGGCCACTGGGAAGGAAAGTGGCCTGGTGAGGGGGCAGCCCCCTGCCCCCCCTTCCTTTCGCCCAGACTCACCGGCTTTCAGGCTGAGTGGCAGCCCAGGCCTCTGCTCCAAGAGCAAATTGTAGGAACAAACATTTCTGGCATGGGTGTCTGTGAGGAGCCCAAGCTCCATGGCACCCTCGTCTCCCTCCTCAGGCTTCCCTCCCAGGAGATGGTAGAGCCCCACACGACACAGGGAACCTGGCCCCTCCTGCTTGTCCTACCAACACAGGGATACTCAAAAACAGAGGTATACAGGCAGAATCCATGACTCCTCTCAGTTTCCTGCGGCCCCAGAGAGGAGCACCCTTCCTGCGCCCCCATGATGGGCACAGAAGCCAACAGACAGGCAGGGACAGAGAGACTGATGAGGTCCCACAGTTGGGACAGGTGGATGTGGTGCGGCTCCTACGGTCAGAGGTCACCTCAGTCAAAACCAAAGCAGACCAACAATGAACAATCCAAAAAGGAAATTAAGAAAATAATGCCATTCACAATAGGATCGAAAAGAATGAAATGCTTGGGAAGAAACTTAAACCACAGAGGCAAAAGACTTGTACACTGCATGGTCCTCTCAATTAATGCAGAAAAAGCATTTGACAAAACACAACATCCTTTCCTGATTAAAACTCTTCAGAATATAGGGATAGAGGGAACATTCCTCAAGTTCATAATATCCATCTATGAAAAACCCACAGCAAATATCATCCTCAATAGGGAAAAGCTGAAAGCCTTTCCCTTAAGATCAGGAACACATCAAGGATGCCCACTCTCGCCACTACTGTTCAACATAGTACTAGGAGTCCTAGCAAAAGCAATCAGACAACAAAAAGAAAGAAAAGGTATTCAAATTGGCAAAGAAGTCAAACTCTCTCTTTTCGCAGACGACACAATACTTTATGTGGAAAACCCCAAAGACTCCACCCCCAAATTACTAGAACTCATCCAGCAATTCAGTAATGTGGCAGGATACAAAATCAACACACAGAAATCAGTTGCTTTCTTATACACTAACAACGCAACATAGAAAGAGAAATTAGAGGGGTGCCTGGGTGGCTCAGTCATTAAGCGTCTGCCTTCGGCTCAGGTCATGATCCCAGGATCCTGGGATTGAGCCCCGCATCGGGCTCCCTGCTCCGCGGGAAGCCTGCTTCTCCCTCTCCCATTCCCCTGCTTGTATTCCCTCTCTCGCTGTGTCTCTCTCTGTCAAATAAATAAATAAAATCTTTAAAAAAAAGAAGGAGAAATTAGAGAAACGATTCCATTTACAATAGCACCAAAAACCATATACCTCGGAATAAACCTAGCCAAAGAGGTAAAGGATCTATACTCTGGGAACTACAGAACACTCATGAAAGAAATTGAAGAAGACACAAAAAGATGGAAAAACATTCCATGCTCATGGATCGGAAGAATAAACATTGTTAAAATGTCTATGCTACCCAGAGCAATCTATACCTTCAATGCCATCCAGATCAAAATTCCAATGACATTTTTCAAAGTGTTAGAACAAATAATCCTAAAATTTGTATGGAATCAGAAAAGACCCCGAATCGCCAAGGAAATGTTGAAAAAGAAAAACAAAGCTGGGGGCATCACGTTGCCCGATTTCAAGCTATATCACAAAGCTGTGATCACCAAGACAGCATGGTACTGGCACAAAAACAGACATACAGACCAATGGAACAGAATAGAGAACCCAGATATGAACCCTCAACTCTATGGTCAAATAATCTTTGACAAAGCAGGAAAAAACATGCAATGGAAAAAAGACAGTCTCTTCAATAAATGGTGCTGGGAAAATTGGACAGCCACATGCAGAAGAATGAAACTCCACCATTCTCTAACACCATTCACAAAGATAAACTCAAAGTGGATGAAAGACCTCAATGTGTGACAGGAATCCATCAAAATCCTAGAGGAGAACATAGGCAGTGACCTCTTTGACATCGGCCACAGCAACTTCTTTCAAGATACATCTCCAAAAGCTAGTGAAACAAAAGCAAAAATGAACTTTTGGGACTTCATCAAGATAAAAAGCTTCTGCACAGCAAAGGAAACAGTCAATAAAACAAAGAGGCAACCCACAGAATGGGAGAAGATATTTGCAAATGGCACTACAGATAAAGGGCTGGTATCCAAGATCTATAAAGAACTCCTCAAACTAGGGCGCCTGGGTGGCTCAGTTGGTTAAGCGACTGCCTTCGGCTCAGGTCATGATCCTGGAGTCCTGGGATCGAGTCCCGCATCGGGCTCCTTGCTCAGCGGGGAGTCTGCTTCTCCCTCTGACCCTCCTCCCTCTCATGCTCTCTGTTTCTCATTCTCTCTCTCGCAAATAAATAAAATCTTAAAAAAAAAAAAAAGAACTTCTCAAACTCAACACCCAAAAAACAAATAATCAAGTCAAAAAGTGGGCAGAAGAGATGAACAGACACTTCTCTGAAGAAGACATACAAATGGCTAACAGACACATGAAAAAAAATGTTCATCATCATTAGCCATCAGGGAAATTCAAATCAAAAACACATTGAGATACCACCTTACACCAGTTAGAATGGCAAAAATGGACAGGGAAAGAAACAACAAATGTTGGAGAGGTTGTGGAGAAAGGGGAACCCTCTTACACTGTTGGTGGGAATGCAAGTTGGTACAGCCACTTTGGAAAACAGTGTGGAGGTTCCTCAAAAATTTAAAAATAGAGCTACCCTATGACCCAGCAATTGCACTACTGGGTATTTACCCCAAAGACACAGATGTAGTGAAAAGAAGGGCCATATGCACCCCAATGTTCAGAGCAGCAATGTCCGCAATAGCCAAACTGTGGAAGGAGCCGAGATGCCCTTCAACAGATGAATGGATAAAGAAGATGTGGTCCATATATACAATGCAATATTACTCAGCCATCAGAAAGGATGAATATCCAACTTTTACATCAACATGGATGGGACTGGAGGAGATTATGCTACGTGAAATAAGTCAAGCAGAGAAAGTCAATTATCATATGGTTCCACTTATTTGTGGAACATAAGGAATAACATGGAGGACATTAGGAGAAGGAAGGGAAAAATGGGGGGGGATTGGAGGGAGAGATGAACCATGAGAGACTCTGGACTCTGAGAAACAAACAGGGTTTTAGAGAGGAGGGGGGAGGGGGGGATTGGTTAGTCCGGTGATGGGTATTAAGGAGGGCACGTACTGCATGGAGCACTGAATGTTATACAAAAACAATGGATCGTGGATCACTACAACAAAAACTAATGATGTACTGTATGGTGACTAACATAACAATTAAAAAAAAAAAAGACTTGTACACTGGAAACTGCTAAAAGAAATTAAAGAAGATATAAGTATATAGGTAGACATCCCATGCACATGGATTAAAGAATGTTAAGATGTCAATATTACCTATAAAGCGATCTGCAGATCCAATGCAATCCGTATCAAAATCTCAGTGACATTTTTTTTTTGCAGAAATAGAAAAAAAATCCTAAATTTAGTATCTCAAGGAACCCCCAAATAGCCAAAACAAAACAATCTTGAAAAAGAAGAACAGAGGCACCTGGGTAGCTCAGTCATTAAGCGTCTGCCTTCAGCTCAGGTCATGATCCCAGGGTCCTGGGATCGAGCCCCACATCGGGCTCCCTGCTCAGCGAGAAGCCTGCTTCTCCCTCTCCCACTCCCCCTGCTTGTGTTCCCCCTCTCACTGTGTCTCTCTTTGTCAAATAAATAAAGAAAAAATCTCAAAAAAAAAAAAAAGAAAAAGAACAGAGAGGCCCCATACTTCCTGATTTCAAACTTTCTTTGAAAGTGTGGACAGTGTGGACAGACCAATGGAAGAGAACAGAGAACCCAGAGATGAACTCGCATGTGGAAGGTCAAACAGTAAGGCGTGTCAGAACCACTGAATGGGGAAAGGACAGTGTCTTTGACAAATGGTGCTGGGTAAACCAGATACTCGCATGCAAAAGAATAAAGCTGGACCCTAAACTTATACCATCTGCAAAAAATTAACTCAAAATGGATTACATAAGACCCCAAACTATAAAACTCCTAGGGAAAAAACATAGGGAAGAAGCTTCATGACATTGGACTTGGCAATGGTTTCTTGGCCATGACCGCAAACACACAGGCGACAAAAGCAAACATAATCATAGGCAAATGGGATTTTATCATTCTGAAAAACTTCTATGTATCAAAGGAAACTATCAGGAGTGCAAAGGTAACCCACAGAATGGGGGAAAATACATAATGTGATAGGAAGTTAATACCCAAGGGCGCCTGGGTGGCTCAGTCGGTTAAGCGTCTGACTCTTGAATTCAGCTCAGGTCATGAACTCAGGGTTGTGAGATCGAGCCCCATGTCGAGCTCCATGCTGGGCATGGAGCCTACTTTAAAAAAAAAAAAAAAAAGAAGAAGAAGTAGAAGTTAATACCCAGAATATGCAAAGAGCTCCTACAACTCAACAACAACAAAAAATCCGATTTAAAATGGGCAAAGGACTTGGATAAGACATTTCTCCAAAGGAGATATATAAATGTCATACAAACACATGAAAAGATGCTCAACATTACTCATCATCAGAGAAATGCAAACCCAAAGCACAAAGAGCTACCACCTCACAGCTGTTAGGATGGACACGATCAAGAAGAAAATCACAAGCACTGGAGAGGATGTGGAGAAAGGGGAACCCTTGTGCACGGTGGTGGGAATGCAAACTGGTGCAGCCGCTGCCAAAATAGTATGGAGGTTCCTCAAAAAGTTAAATAAAACTACCCCAGGATCCAGCCATCCCACCTCTGGCTCTATATCCAAAAGGATTGAAAGTAAGATCTCAAAGAGGTATTTGCACACCCATGTTCACTGCAGTATCATTCACAGTAGCAAAGAGGTGGTGCAGCCCAAATGTCCACAGACAGATGAACGGAGAAAGAAAATGTGGTCTATATATACAATGGAATATTAATCAGCCTAAAAAGGAAGGAAGGAAATATTGTCACAGGCTACAATACAAATGAACCAGGAGGATATTATGCTGAGTGAAGTTGGTCAGTCACCAAAAGACAAATACCACACAACTCCACTTATAGAAGTATCTAGAGCAGCCAAAATCATAGAGACAAAGAGCAGAATGGTGGCTGCCAGGGGCTGGGGGAGGGAAACAGGGAGTCGCTCAGTGGGTACAGAGTTTCAGTGTTACAAGATGAGAAAGTTCTGGAAACCTCACCTGCAACTAGGTGAAGTTGCCTGGCAATAGTGAGATGATTAAGATGATACATTGTATGTGACAGGTGCATCCCAGGACCCCATGCAACAACCCCCGCCCCGGCCCCGCCAATGCAGGTGCTATTCCCAGGAGAAGGGAGCAGGGCACGACCCACAAAGCTGAGTTGTGCAGTTTATTTTCTAACACTAAGCAAAATGGGGCAGAAAAGTAAGGAAGTTATGGTAGCAGACGCTGGAGGCTGTCCACATAGAGCCTTCCCCACTCTACTCTCATTCCTTCCTCACCAACACAACTCTGATTTTATTCAGGTGCTCCTCCCGCCCCCATGAGATTCAGGGTCACGTCGACTGGTCTGCGTTGGCCGTGACAACTCCACACCTAGGGAAGTGACCCAAATCCCACCAATGGGATTCAGGGGGAAATCCACCTGGGGAGGCTGCTAAGAATGATTTTCACCGACCTCAAAAAATGACATGGGAAGATTCGTTCTCCCCCTCTCCCTCCCCTCTTGTCTCTGCACACCTGGCTCTGTACGGGTGGGAACGCTGGAGAGGGAAATGGGAAGAATGAGGGAATTATAGATGATGATTTTTCTGAACTGCTAAATAAACCAAACCAGACCAGTGCACTCCGTTCTTGTCGTGGGAGAGAAACTCCCGACTGCATGAGCCCCCTGGAGCCCAAACTAAGCCAAGGCTTAACCAGTTTAACCAATTTGTTACCCTCCACTAGGGCCTGAAGGTGCCTACAGCCAAAGCATCTTGAACATTTGACTACTTCTTCACACCTGCATACACAGGGTTAGCTGAGTCCCCCTGCGTCCTGCAGCGTGGCCTCCTGGAGTCAGGAAGGTTGGCCTCTGCCCACATGCAGACTCCTCTGACCAGCTCCACTTTGCTGCTGGTTTTGCCACTACAGCCCTCTTGCGTCTGGCCTGGGCTTCTGGAAATGAAAAATTCTTTCAGTGAACCAGACTCCAAGCCCCTTGCAACCAGAGCCTTCTCATTTCTGCATCTCCACACTGCCTGGAATACGCCAAGTACGGGTAAGTTCTCTGGGATGAATCAGTTAATCCCCTCTTGAAATCAGAGCAGATCGTGCAGAGAAGAGTCTCTGTGGTGACAATGGAGTTCCCCTCCACCTGTACTAGCCCCTCCAAACTACCCTCGGCACACAGGGCCCCCAGTAGGGCCGAGCCTGGAGCAGGGAGCGGAAGTTCTCGGCAAGGGGCCAGAGCAGGCAGAGCTCCACCTGGGCGGAGGGTCCTGCCTTTCCCCCCCCCCCAGCGTTCTGTGTCCTTCACCCACCTCGTGTTTCATTCTGGTCTACAGAACTCACTGCACTTTAGCCGACAGCTTGAGCAGCCTTGTCAGAGCTTCTAAACATCATTAAAATGCTGTCACGGATCACCTTCACGACAGTTCAAATCACTAGCCTGGGAATCACTAATATGTGTGTGTTTAAGATTTTATTTATCTATTTTAGAGAGAGAGACAGTATGAGTGGGGAGGGGGGCAGAGGGAGAGAGAATCTCAGGCGGACTCCTCGAAGAGCCTGGAGCCTGACACAGGGCTCGATCCCAGGACTCCGAGATCATGACCTGAGCAGAAACCAAGAGTCAGACGCTTAACCGACGGTGCTACCCAGCGCCCCTGTCACTACTGTGTTTTATGTCTTTCGCTTTATGCATGAGAGAAACTGAGGCCCAGAATGCTGAACTGGCCAGTGGGTGGTGGCTACTGGTGTGGCAGAACAGGAATCAGCCAGGCTTTCTAGGCACCAAACTCCCATGCATTTGATTGTGTTCGCTCTTCTCTTGTTAGGGAACCGTGACAAGGGGGGGAATCCCACGTGCGTGCATTCACTTTAGGAATGGCTTTGTCGCCTGATGAGGGGGGCTGCTGGGTTACGTGGGGGCGGGGCTTCTCTCCACTACCCCCTGCCCCCAGCGCACCTGGAGCGGGGCTGAGAGGGGAAGCCAGGCGGGAGGGAGGGGCGCACCTGAGCCCACCGCTCTCCAGCCTCCCAGGTGCGCAGGGGGTCGCGCTGAGCACCTGCGCTAGTTCTCCATCCACAGATCCCACCCTCAGCCATTTGAGAAGAGGTAAGAGAGGAAAGGACGAGGCAGACCAATGCGATGACTATGGAGAAAATGGACAGGATTCGGGGAATAAAAGCGACTTTGTTTTTCCAGGGAGATCTGAGAAGACACTGCCTACATAAAAAGTGACAGGTCAGCCGAGGGGGAGGAGCAGGTAGAGATGAAGGGTTTGGGAAGTTTCCTCGCACACAGAATCCTGTAAGCATGTCACAGTGACAATGCCAGCTGGACACGGGTGGCGGTCACTGCACGGCACAGGCGAACACCGAGCCCCACCCACTGCAGTTCACATATGTCACAGCAACAACACCCCCGTTAGAACCATATGATTGCTGGGGTTCCCAGCCGGCTCAGTTGGTGGAGCATGTGACTCGATCTCAGGGTCATGAGTTCAAGCCCATGTTGGATGAGGAGCCTACTGAAAATAAAAATATAAATTGCCCCAAAATAAAGTGCTGCAGAGCTGAAAGACAGATTCTAGAATGTGGGTAGGGAGGGGACACAAAGGGATGGGATTCAGAGAAGACAAGGAACAGCCTGAGCAATCTGACCGCAGTCTCAAAAATAAAACTCCCTCAAAACAAGAGTGGAGGAAATCCAAGGAGAACGTTTCTAAGCTGTAAGCAGACGCAGTGCTCCCTCAGGGGGGCCACAGGACTGCAGACCATGGGGGCAAGGGAACTCTGGTCCCTGGCTTCTGGAGTCCCCAGCACACACGCTGTGCAGGGTGTGTCCACGGCACCAAGTCTGGGGGTCAGGTGAGGTCACAGCACAGAGTGTGGCTCCTTTCCCTCCCCCACCATGTGGATGCCATAATTCCTCTTCCAGCGACGTTAGTCCACCTCCTGGCATACAAGGATGAAAGGTATTAACCACATGAACTCACTTAGCATGTGCCTGGGTGAAGGTGTGTCGCTGGTATCACCACTCTCCAGGAAGTCCATGGCCGCTGCCCTGTGGTTCTCCCAAGGGTGCCCCATGCCCCTCCCACCCCTGTCCCCACTCCTGGACCTCCTTGCAAACCACTGCCAAGCTCTCTGGCCATCTGCTCAGACTGGATCCTCCCTCCCCGCCACCATGCAAAGCTGTCCAGAGGTCCTATGTCATACACGTGACCTTCCCTAAGCAGCCAAGGGGAAGGTGGGGATTTATAGGGCCCTTCCTTCCCAGCAGATGGCCCAGGACCCTCCCTCCTCCGCATCAACTCAAACAAAACACCCATTTCTAGATCACAGGCCACAGGCATGTTTCTACACTGGGTGGTCAGGCATGTTTCTACACTGGGGGGCTGTGCTGTCTAAAGCAGGAAAAGCAGGGGCCGCAGGTTTGGACCCCATCCTGCACAAGCCACTCGTGGGCACTCCACCCCACCTGGATGGCAGGAGGGGTCAGCTGTCTCCTGGCTCACCTCTATCTCTCTCGCTCCCACCTCGTTTTACCTCCAGGACTACCATCCACCTTGGTCCCCGTGGCTGTCCCTGGTCACTCCCCAGTGCCCATTCCCACCTCCCTTGAAGACGTCAGCTTGTGCTTCATGCTATCCCTCATAACTTCTTCTGATTGCTAGGGTAACTTGGACATCTACGCTGGTGAACCAGAAGACACACCCCAACCGCGTACTCCCTTGTCCTCTTTCAGTGGACGTGTGGCTGCTTGAAATAAAGCTATTTCCCCATCTCCCTTGGAGCAAGGCGTGGGCACGTGACCAAGGGCCAGTTGGATATAAGCAGGAGCACTGGGTGCAAATCTGGGAAGTGCCTGAAGAGGAGCTACATCCTTCTTCATCCTGCTTTCACACCAGATGGAGTGAACTTGATTGATGGTGAGAGCCGGGCAGCCGATGTGGGCGGCATACTGAGGATCCTGAAATGAGAGAATAGCCTGACCCCCGATACCACACATTACCATGTGCTCCCCGAGCTGCCCGTTTGTGGGACACAGGTCACCCATCTTGTTTAAATCGCCGCTGTTACATACGGCCAAACCTGGCTCAGGTCAGTAACTGGCAGAGCCAGGATCTGCCAGCCTTACTTGGGAGCGCACAGGACACCCAGGGCAGTGGGCTTTGCGCATCTCAAGGTCCTCACAGAGGGGACGCAGTACAGGGACCACAGTCGTGAGCTCCAGGCGGCAACAAGGAGCAGAGGAGCAGGTGAGGAGAAAGGAAGTGAAGGGAGCCGGAGGAACGCACACAGGAGGGACACGGAGGAGGAGGGGAAGCCGGCTCCCAGGTCAATCCCCAGGGCTAGTCTTGCATCCAGTGGACAACATGTTCATTCCTACAGCAATTCCACACCGGTGCAGTTTTCCAGCTGTAAACTATGTTGGGAGAGCCGGTGTAAGCCAACTGACGCACCCTCTGCCTCCAGGATCCCAGGAATCGACATGCTCAGGAGGAGCTCCATCTTCTCTTTTCCCCAGTGAATTTCTCTGCTTCACCCACTTGGTTAGGTGTTGACTTGGGAGAATGCACATACTCGTGGGACAGAACATACGTACCTGGGGGACAGAACGTGAGCCCACAAGCCGCTCTGCCTGCCCAGGGAGACCTAGCGGATGTCTGGATGGCTCTACAAGACAGCACAGAAAGGAGAGACCATTCAATAAAGAGGGCTACAGATATAGACAAACGAAACTGGGTCCCCCACCAAATACAATACATACAAATAAGTTTCAGATATATAAAAAATCCTTATAGGAAAATTAAAAATTTTTGAAGATTTATTCATTTTAGAGAGGGGGAGGGGCAGAGAGAAAGAATCTCAAGCAGACTCCCCACTGAGCACAGAGCCCATCGCGGGGGGCTCAATCTCACGACCCTGAGATCATGACCTGAGTTGAAAACAAGAGTCAGATGCTTAATCAACTGAGCCACCCAGGAGCCCTGAAAATTAAAATTTAGGTTTTTAGAAAGCCTCAACGGTAGAGAAGGATCTCTTAAAGAAGCCTCAAAGGCCACCAAAGGTAAAAGACGGACACGCATAACATTTAACATAGTAACATTTAAACACGACTTTGGCACAGAGAAAGACTGCTAGGGAGACAAGCCACCACCTGGGGATCATGTGTGAAATGCATGTCACTGACCAAACATTAGCGTTTCTCCAGAACATGTATGTTAACAGATGTAAATACCCATAAGTAAAAGGCAAGTCGCCCAAATGGAAAGTGGGTGAAGGATATGAACAGAGAAGGAAATCCGCACAGCCAGAACATACGAGACAAGATGCTCAAGCTCAGTGTAGACTCAAACTTCAGGGACAGAACACCCACCGAAACAGCAAAAATGAAAAGTCCGAAGATGCCAAGTGCAGGTCAAGTGGGGGAGCAGGGGGCGCTGTCAGAGGACAAAAGGCCCCATGAGCTTGGGGAGCAAGCAGGAACATGCCCTCAGCGAGGGGACTGCACACACTCACCCAGATGCCTGAAACAGCTCTCCCTGTGGTCTGGTTCTAACACAGAAACCCTGCAAACCCACGACGTCCATCAACAGCATAACAGGTACACAGTGGATGTCACATAATGGAATATTAAACAGTTCAGATAACTGAACCAGAGCTTCATTTACATCCATGAACGTCTCAAGAACCAATATGAAAATTTCAGAAGTCATCACGTGGATACAGTGTGGTATCATTTCTATAAAGTGTAAAGAACGTACTGGCACATAGAGCTAACCTGAACGTGGAGGGACAGGTACGAGTTGCTTTCAGGACAGCGGAAGTGGGGGGTAGATGGCCCTGGAGCTGCAAATGGGACTTCAGGATTATTAGGTTTTATTTCTAAAAACAAATCCAGAGCAAATATGGAAAAAACACTAGGACTAGTTGGTTGGCGGGGGGGGGGGGGGGGGGGTTGGCATGTGTAGCCCGTTCTCTGATCCTTCCAGCATATCTGATCACCTTTCTGTCCTCCTACCCCTGCCCCACACTCTGTGTTGGGGTCCCAGGCTCCCAGCTCCTGGGTCGGCTTCCCCAGGCTGGGTTTCCTCAAGTAGCTGTTTCCCCTGCAAGGGCTCGCACCCTGGGGCCTGCTCACATTCATCTGTTTTCTTGTCTTTGGCCTTCTTCGTGGGCACTGTTCCTCTCTCCTTCCCTGTCGGTCACTTGGACGCGAGGCCCTCCACCCTCTGCTTGTACCCCTAAATGTGGTTTGCACCCCCAGCATCCTAGCCAGCCCTTTGACAAAGACCTCTCCACACCTAACAAATCAGAACTTATTAAAGCTCATCTTTGGGACCCCCCAACCCCCCAACTACTGTTTGGATTGCCAAATTGAACAAGCTAATCCCCGATCTTCCTCCCCTTTACCACCAGGGACCAGCCCTCGTCTTCTGAGACTCCAACTTGCTGTCGGCTTTCTGGGCTGTGATGCCTGCCACCACCCTGGGCTCTGACCATGAGTCAGTCAGCAGCGGATGGTGTCCGGATTCCACCCCCACCAGTCTGCATCTGGCCTCCGGGTTCCTGCATCCCCTCTGCACTTCTACAAACAGTCCAGGGAACGGCAAGCTACATCAAACATCAAAACACTTTTATTTCTCTCATGATAAATCACCAACTGCTCAGTACTCACGTTATTTCGGGAACAAGGATGTGGGTCTACCAGTCAGAACTGCAAGGCCCTGTGTTGGCTCAGCAGCCGGCCAGCCACACTGCACTGCACCACCAGCGGCCACCAGCACTGCCTCGAGCACCCGAGCCCCGGCCAGAAGCATCGCTGAGATTCTCTCCATGGCCTGGGCCGATGTGGACAGGAAAGGGAGAAGCCGACGGGTCGACGCCCCAATCACAGTGCCCAGAGATGGACACAGGAGGGACAACAGTGGGTTCCAGACGTGGCCCCCATCCAGCCTCCCACTTGCTGGTTTGTCAAGGAGCAACACTGCTTGTCTTGGCTCCACACAGCCCGGCTTAGGAAGCCTTCTACTTAGAGAAATGACTGCAGACAGACATGAGCAGTGAGGCGACGGAGCAAATCTCCCCCTCTGTCCTCAGAGCACACGTCCTCCCAGGAGAGGCCACGAGACGCAGGAAGCAAGGTCCACACTTACAAACACGCCAAACTCCAGCATTCCAAGAGGATTCATCTATTTATTGATATTAAGCCACTTCCCAACAGTAACTACCTAACAAGAATAGGACTCAATTTCTAAAGGTAGTAAAATAACGATGACATCATAGACAAAGCGTTGGGGACATTCCACGCAGGGCAAACCAGCTTTCTTCTCTCGCAGGAGTGGGCAGGTGCTAGGTGCCATCCCGAGCATGAACTCCTGGTCCCTTCCTTCGCCTTGGCCCTCGGAGCATCCCAGGCTGCGGTGTGGGGCTGGGCGACTTCTCCACGTCCTCCCCACGTGGCATAGCCGTCCCGGGCTCCTCCAGACTGAACACCGGCGCTTCTGGCCAGTGAGCCGTGGTCAGGTGACAAAACCACTGGCACCAAAAAGCTGGTCCTTCCTCTTCGCCAAGTAAACAGGACACTTTTTTTTTTAAGGAAAGAAATGTCTTAAAAATATATGGCACTAGAGCGTAGAACTATACGAGGGCACCCATGACGACTTCCCACGGCTGCCAGCCCCATGCCCGACCCCCATCAGATGTAGAGCTGATGAGAGGCCAAGGTGTCCATGAATGGACGCACCAGGTTGTCCGTGGAGAAGTAGAAGATGAGCCCAAACGTGATGGAGATGGGGAGAGCGGGCAGCGCCTTCTTGAACACAGCAAGCAGCAGGAGGGTCAGACACAAACCCTGCGGGACGCGGAGGGCTGCTCTCAAAGCTCTGTGCCATGCCCAAGGGGGAGCGCTCGCCCCGTTTAACACCCTGCACGCTAACGTGGGAGCCTCCTGACTCCCAGAACGGCGCTGCTCTACCAGACCACCGCCCCCACCTGGCAACGAGACCAGTAGCAGGCAGCCTCCCCTCGAGGGATGTGTATTTATAAAGAGCTGGACAAGCTCCATGGAAAGGCTGGTAAGGGTCTCAGTATTGGCGCCTCTAGAGAACCAAAGATGCCATGTGACCCATCCCCATGGAAGTGGCTGCCTGTCCTGTCCTGCCCTGGCTGATGGGGACAGTGATCCAGGGAGGGGACAGGGGACCAGAGCAGCTGCCCTGTCCTTGGGTAGGGCAGGGCTTCATGTCAGACAGTCTGGAGGTGGAGGAGGCTGGGGGTCCGCTACTCCATCCCTGACATGCTGTGGGCAGGTAGGAAATCCCCAGGAATACAAGCCTCAGCCTTCCGGCGCCCTGTGACACCCAGCTTTGCCAGGGCAGAGAGTGGAGCACCTGCTGCTCAGAGCCTCCACCTCTCAGATGCAATCCTCCTAGGACACTTCCCCATCATGGGTATCTGGCCACACTGAGTCACTGCTGGGGTTCGAAGTGATGGGGTCCCCTCCCTGCCTCACAGATGTCATGAGACTGCACACAAAGTCGGCCAAGCCTCTGCATGGCCATGTGCATGGTCCATAATGCCAGAGCTCCTCAGCCATACCTGCCCTGCCTGGACCCTCCTGTAAGCCTGTCTCATCTCGAGGGGCTTCCTGGCAGCCCTGTCCAGCCCCCACCACCCTGCCCCTCCAAGGGACAGCAGCATCTGAAACTCCCCTCGGATCCAGGTCCCCCCCCACCACCGGGAAGACAGGGCAGGTGCACCCCCGGCCCACTCACAATGAGGATGGCCACGAAGCATGCCAGAGTGGTGTTCCAGTCCCCGCTGCCGGTGGCTGCCGCCTTGCCCACCAGCACACTGTAGAAGATGAAGTCCCCCAGGCCAAGCTTCACACCCCCTGTATGGGGAAGAGAGCGAGCCCGTTGGTATCGGGAGCCCCAAGAGGAAGTGGTGGAGAAGGCGGATGCCAGCCCACACCCCAGCCACTCCGCCTGCCCCAAGGGATCCAAGGGACCTGGGCCAGAGTCCTGGGGCCTGTGGGGGCCCAGATGGGGCAGGGTCGCTGCCAGCCCACCTCATCTGGCCTCCAGGGCAAGGACTGGCTGCCTCAGAAAACCAGCAGCCAGTGGGAAGAGTGGGGCCATTGGGCTAGGCCACCTGCCATCTGGGCTGTGAAAAGCTGGCATTTCTGACAATTCGGGTAAAATTGGTGCTTGACAGTTGAGTAAGAAAAGAGCAAATAAAATGTATTTTCAGGGGTCAGTGGGAGGCTGTACAATTTACTGCTAAGTTTATGTTAGAAATATTTTCTAGGAAATTTTATTTCACTACTTTCAAGAGTGCATACAGTGCTTAGAGCTCCTCTGGCAACCCTTCCCCTTAAAAAGAGGTAAGCATAATTGGTAATAAGCTTATCTCTTGCCGACAGTAAATGAGAACTCGAAAACTCGCAGGGTGCTTCTGTTTCCTTTAGATGGGGTTGCCCGGACGGAGTACTTGTTTACAGGGAACTGCTCACCGCAGACGGTACAAATGTTTATCTAACAAAGTCGCACGTGCGGGCCAGCTGCCTGTCTGGCCCTCTGCGGCCTCCTCCTGCTCACGGGGGCTCCTTGGCTGGGGCTGGACCCCGTGCCACCCTCTACCAGACCTCCGGAGGCTGGCTCTTGCCCCCAGCCTGCTTTCCTTCCTCAGCTGTCTGTCTCCACCACGCTCTTCACTGTGGTCTGTCAGTCTCCCTCTCGCTCACCGCCCCCCCCCCCAGCTTTCCCGCTCTCCCCTCTTCCTTATCTCTTCTTTCTCAGAAGAGCTCTGTGTTCCCGTCCTGTGCACTTGTGAGGCCCGGAAGCCCCAGGTCCCCCCCAGTCAGGGTGCAGGGGGGAGGCCAGCACACCACCCGTGGATGCCCGCGGCCTCAGGCTGCTCCCTGCTCAGTCCCCTGTCCTCCTCAGGTCCTCCTCTGGCACTCTCCCTTCCTCCTCACTGTGCAGACCCAGGTTCAGCCCCTCTGTCTCTAATTCTGACCTGAACCCTCCCCAGGCCCCCCTTCAGACCCAGGTTTTGACATGTATGTGATGCCCTGACTCAAACCCTGGCCTCAAACAGAACAAGCTTCCCTTCCATGTGGCTGCTGAGTGTCCCCCTGCAGGTCCCAAGATGCTTCCAGCTGTCTGCCCCGCATGCCCCATGTGCCCCTGGGTCACCCCCACACTCCCGCCGGCTCCTCCCACACCATCTCCTCCCAGCCCGAGCCTGCGTGGGTGGCTCTTCCCTCACTGCTGCCAGGGGCCTGGTCTCCCAGCAGGGTCAGCTCCTCCTGCAGCCAGGGTCCACCTCAAATGCTAGCTAACAAACCACTAAGGGCTCCCCACTGCCTCCAGGGCAGAATCTCAGCTGCACCCTGAGTGTTGCACACTCAGCTGCTCCCCAAGGCTCCCTCCTCAAGCCTGTGCTGCTGGGTCATAAGGAATTTTTCTGGCCTTTGTCCCTGCTTCCTGGGAGGGAGGCTACATCCCTGGAATTTCCCAAGTAACAGGAGTGTCTGTTATTCAGGAGACCCAGGATCCTAAACCCTTGAGTTCATGCAAGTGAGAGGATCAGGAGGGGCTGGTCTACCAGAAAGACCAACCTTGTGAGAAGGGGGCGGGGACTGGAGCCAGCTGGCCTCTGGGGGGACAGGCCCCTCCCACACCTGCCCTCTGCATCTCTTCACGCGGCTGGTCCTTAGTTGTCTCCCTTATAATAAAACTGTAATTGTGAGCACAGCGCTTTCCTGAGCCCTGTGAGTCGTTCTAGAGAATTACTGAAACTGGACGGGTAGTGGGGCAGAATTGGGTAGTGACCCCCAGGAAGAGACAGGGAAGGGCCTGTGTGGAAGACGGTCTTGAAGACAGGCCCAAGGGCACATTTCCAAGAGGATAAAAATAGTCCTTCCACCAGGACACAGGTATGGCCAACCTACTGTGTGTCGGGTGGCACATGGGACCCCGTGTTCCACAACCCATGGCAGCCCGGAGCGTGTGGCAGGGCTGTTAGTGGCTGCCTAGCCCAGTCTGCCCCTGAGCCCCAAACCCACACCTTGTGCCCCCACGGCTACACTGGGACCTCCTCGGCCATGCAAGTGCATGCTGGGATGGAATTCTCCACCATCTGTAACCCTGCCCCCTCTGGGTCACGTCCTTCCTCCCACAAAACTCAAAACCCTTGGTGGCTGTGCATGGTGCACAGGCCAGAACCCCCACTTCAATCTGGGAGGCCCTCTGAGCCCCAACGAGCCTCCCAGTCCCAAGTCTGCATCTCTGGTCTGGGTATCCTGCCTGGGCTTCCTCTAAATCACCCTGAACTGCCGGCCCCCCAGCCTCTGCACCCCCACCCCCACCCCTGCATCCCCTGCTCCCAGAGCTCAACCCCTGGAGCTCAGCTCAGAAGTCCCCACCTCAGGTAACTTCCCCTGGGGCCCCCAGAGCAGGTCAAGGAGCTGGGTCACTGTGCTCTGGCCCCCGTGTTCTCCCGCATGGTCCTCCCGGCCCAGTGTGGGTGATCAGGACCCATGCCCTGTACACCTGAGCCAGGCCTGGATTACTGCTCGCACCCAGCATGGTAGAGACACACCATCCACACTCGCTCACATCTGGTAAATACGTGGCTTAGCAGGAAGACTGCCTGGACCCCACCTGTGCAGGCTCCTCCTGGACTTCTGTGCCCATCTCTGACATGAGGAGGGGCTTCTCCCCACACCCCCCCCCCGACCTCAGGGAGCCCCAGCTCCACCCTTGCCCCACCCCTGGGCCCACGCAGACCCTCTCGCCATGGGCACCTTACTTTCCTCCTCTTCCTCCAGCTCCCCGCCTGGGGAACCAGGCAGGGGGGGCTCAAAGACTTCTGGGTATGAGGGCTCCCCAAAACTGTCATAGGAGTCTTCTTCTGGGTGTCCACAAAGAGAATGTGACCGTCCCGGTGTGAGGCGGGGGCGAGGGAGAGAGACAGAAGTCCAGTCAGGGGGAGCTCTGAGCTCAGGGCTCCCTGGCCCTCACCCACCAGCCAGCCCCGCCCTGACGCAGACAGAAAGGCTCTCCGCTACGCTCAGTCCCCAGCACGCGCCTCCCGGTCCTGCACCCCCCATAGAGGCCAGGCCAGGTGGACCTGGGTGCAGGTGCAGTCCCCTGACACTCACCCATCTCGGGGTCATAGGGCAGCTGAAGGGCTCCCTGGGAGGAGGGGTCCAGCTTGGCCATGCCCACCGTCCACACCATGGCAGCTGCGGAAGGAGAAAAGGTCCTGCGTCAGGCACTGCTGAGTGAGGCTGCCCCCAGGGCCTGGGAGGCAGCATCCCCAGAAACCATCACCTCCAGCGGGGACGTGCCTATGCCCCTTGTTCAGGGCCCCCTGGGGGAGGGGTCCAGAATCACCAGATGTGGGCAGACAATGCCTTTCCTGGGCTTTTTTTTTATATCCACTCTGTTGTGAGATAGACCACAGAGCTGCTCGTCTTCTGGCCCTGAAACTACCCTCTGAACACCGCCTCCCCTCCCCCACGATTCCAGTTCCTAACTCCTCTAGATGCTCCATAAAGTTGGATCCCACAGCATCTCCTCTTCTGACTGGCTTCATTCACTCAGCATGGTGGCCTCTAGGTTCATCCACGGCATGTGTCAGAATGCCTCCCTTTTCAGGGCTGAGTGATGCTCCACCACGTGGGTTCACCACGTTTCGTTCACCCACCTGTCCGTCAATGGGCATCGGCATGACCGTGGCCCTTGGCTAGCGTGCATGACCCTGCTGAGAACATGGGTGTGCAGACATATGCTCGAGACCCTGCATCTGATTCCCCTGGATTTCCGTCCAGGATGGGATCGCTGGGTAGGGAGCACTGACTGGGTTCTCTCTGGCTGGGAAACTCTCGCCTGAACTCCCACCACACACGTCTCTCCGAGTCTCCATCTGGCCACTCCGAGCATGCCTCGCCTGAACATTCCCCATGGCGGCCACGCGGCCCCGCTGGCCCCACCCTGTCCCTCTAAGTGGCACCTCCATCCCTACTGTTGCTCAGACCCCATGATGCACGGACATCCTTGACTCTCTCCTAGCCCGCACCCCAAGCATCACAAATCCTGCCAATTCTGCCTCCAAAGTATCTCCAGTCTCAAAGCCTCTACCGCTCCCCTGGGGCCAGAGCCCCCCCCACCCCCCAGCTCCTGGGTTGCTAGTCACCCCCAAACCCAGCTTCTCTTCCACTCTTGTCACCATGACTTTTGCTCTCCCCTCAGCAACTTGAGTGATCCTGCTAAAACGTTCATGTCAGCTCGGTCCAAAGCCTTCCAGGGCGTGAAGCTCACTAAGGAGTGAAAGCCGAGTGCTCATCATGGCCTGCAAGGCCCAGCAGCCCCTCACCTGCCCCCTCCTCCCTTCTGCCCCCCCAGTGGCTTCAGCTCCCCAGCGCCCCTGGACCTGCCCCCTCCTCCCTTCTGTCCCCCGGCAGCTTTGGCTCCCCAGCGCACCAGGCCGCACCCACCTCAGGGCCTTCTGCTGGAACTCTGTCCCCAGGGCTTCCTAGGGCAGGTCTCCAGTCAAATGTCACCTTATGACAGAGGTTTCCTTGACTACCTGACACAAAACAGTACCCCCACTCCTCCCCTAAAGTCCTTAGCTCCCCTACCACTTCATCTTTTGACAAAGCACATCTCCCTTCTGAGAACGTGCGCTCCCCCAGAGCACAGAGATGGTGAACACAGGTATGAGCCCGGTCTCAGGCCCCCACACGTGGCTCTGCTTCTCTGAGCAGCCTCGAACCTGCTTTTAGGCTGTGGGCCACCTGCCAACAGCTCCCAATCCAAGTTCCATCTTGCCTTTGTAGATGTTATCCAGCACTTGGCAGCCGGTCTGCACCCTGCAGACAGCTGAGCCCCAGGTATTCAGGCTCACTCCTCAAATATGCCCATCGACAGATGGGAGGGCATTAGGACCACAGGGCTCTGAGCACTGTGAGGCCAGGGGCCACGTGGGTCTTGTTTCTTGTGGCACCGCCAAAGCCCAGCACTGTGCTTGCTGCAAAGTGTGGAGCTGATGCTTGTCTGTTGAATGCATATATAAATCCAAATCCCTACACACTGGCCCCACAGCCAGCAGCAATCCCGTGTGCCTTCCCTTCAGAGACTTAACTGCAACCAGCCACAGAGCCGTCGAGGAAGCCCAGCGAAAAGCAGGTGCACCTGCTCCCCCAGACCCCTGCCCTCCAGAGCCCCTCTCCAAAGCACCCTCTCAAGAGTGTGGAGGGCCGAGCGGGTGGCCAAGGGGGGTACCCACCACATGCCACTGGATGCTGGACGCGACGCAGCTGTGGGGTGGACCACATCCCCTGCAGCCCCGGCTGGCCCTAACTCTCTAAGCATCTTCTGTGTGAAACCAAGATCCAGCCTGTTTTTGTCCCTAGCGGGTGGGCCGCCCTGGGATCACCAAGGCCACCCCCTCCCCTTGGATCAGTGAACTCTGAAAGCCATGGCCAGGAAGCAGCCCTGGTTCCCACCTGGGGAAGAGACATAGGGGTCACTCACAGGAGTATATCAGGGCAGGAAATATGGGCTCGTTTCTCTCCTGGGCAGTCTCCACCAGCATCCTCAGTGGCCCTTTGGGGCACAGCACAGCCACGAGATCTGGGAGAGCAAAGACATCTGGGACATGTGGCAAGTGACATTTATTCCCAAGTAGCCCCCAGAGAGGGGGAGCCAGGCTGCAAACACCAGGGCAAATGTAGCCCAGAGCCCCCGAGCGAGGCTCAGAGTGTGTCCTGTGTGCCAGCTCCCGACCCATGGTTTCCAGCCCTGACACTGAGAATCCACATTGGCTGAAGCCCAGAACGGGGTCTAAATTCCTTGCAAACAAGGAATTGCCATGTGGCTCAGGTACCCCGATGGTGGGCTTGCTGTCCTGAGCCTCCCATTCCTTACCCTTAAAATGGAAGTGACAGGGAGAGAGAATCACACTAACACTAGTTAATGAGGAGCTAATGTTCTGGGCGCTCGTTATTCACAGGTCTTGTGATCGACCCTATGGTTGCTCTGAGGAGCAAATCCTCCCAGTGTGTCAAGTGCTCACCAGTGTGAGCACTCAACAGATGTGCTATCATTAGTGACCACGTCCACAGCCCCAAGCCCCACAGCCCCTGTGTCTTACAAAGGCGAGCCTCTCAAAGGGGAGACCATCCAGCATTCGTCAGAGGGGGAGCCCCTGTCAGCACCCACCACTCATGGGCACCAGTGAGGAGGACTCGACCCTGGACACTGCCCCCACTGCCCACCACCAGGCTCGAGTCCCACCTGCGCCTGCCTACCGTAGACAGAGATGGCACCCAGAATGACCCACGCGGACCACTCCGGGAGGTACTTGATGAATACCAAGGCCATGAGAGCACTGATCATGATGAGGTAGGCCTGCTGCAGCACCAAGGGGCCTTTCCAATGGATGCACACCATGCCCACTGCCCCGAAGTTCCAGACGGTCAGGAACAGGGTGGGGTAGTCCATGGCCACATTATAGGTCTTGAGCACTTCCCTGCACAACCAGAGTCAAGCCGTGGGGTGGGAAACTCAGCAGAGAGGTTAGACCCTAATTAGACATAGTTCAACACCCCCTGCTCCTCAACCACTAAGCCCCAAGCTGGGTTTTTCCGACCTCTGGCTTCATTACTAATACCCCCTTCCCTGGTTCTGTGACTCCTGTAACAAACCACTTCAAGTATTTTCTGGAACAAGGTGGTGAGTGTGCCAACATCTCATCCTTGGGTTCGTTCACATACACATGCGCTGGCACAACCTGGAAGACCCTTTGCCCAAAGAAAAGGTCCTCCTCTCTCTTCAGTCTCTCCGGGCCCCTGGGTCAGGCTGATGTTCCAAATAGAAGGCAATAGAGCAGATCACTTTTCCCATAAATGAGCAAGTACCCCGGCCTGGCCCAAAGACTAGAATGTAAATTTTAAGGGGTTTACACCCCTCTTGGGTTCACAGAGATCATCCTCTGTGTTGACTGTGCTCAATTAAATCAGGAACAAGAGAGGAATGCGTGGCCCACCACAGAGCGCCCCTCACCTGGGTCAAGGCCCGTGGGAGGAGGGATCAAAGGCCAGGCCCTTGGAGCGGTGACACTGGGGAGAATCTGGAGTCCAATGGGCGAGCGCCCTCCTCACCCAGAACTGGAGCCTCGTGGGGGTTGGGGGGAGGGAGGGGCCTGAGGAGCCTGCCGCCCACAGGGTCACTTACCCGAGGTAGATATAGGTGAAGAGAAATAGCAGCATCAGGGAGGACATGATCAACCAGCCGTGGATGAACTAGACAACAGAAATGGGCAGAATGAATACAGGCCCCCAGCTTCTTGGGTCTCATGCCCAAGCCTTGAGAATCTTCATTAGGCTCCTCTATTACTGTGTGCTGGAAGGTACTGAGTAGCTGTGTGACCAATAAAGAGAGCAAAGAAATTCACAGAGTTCTCTCAAGGTCACCTGGCAAGTGCATGGAGCAGGAATCCTTCAGGTCCAAGCAGCCAGAGCCCTGCTCCCTCCCTGAGGGAAGATGTGCTAGAGACTCCCACCTGCCGGGCATGGCCCTAGGCTCCGGGGAGGAAGCCAGCGGCGTCCCTGTGCACACACTTCATGCCAGTGTGAGGGCCGTAGCTAATGAATGTATATGCATATTGACAGGTAGTCACAGGGGCTACGAAGAAAAGAATGTCAGGTAAAAGTGACGGGAGACTCCCTGGGGTGCTATCTTAGAGTGGTCAGCGCCATCTTTGAGGGAGCGTTCTCTGGTCACCCCGGGAACAGCCCTCCCACCTGAGAGTCTATACACAGGTCCTCAGAGAGACACGTGCCTCCTGTCCTGGCCAACGAGGGAGGTCAAGGATGATGGTGGGTTGGTCCTAAGCCAGTCCCTTGGCCAGCCCTCAGTGGCACAGGGGGGTCACTGCCACCATCAGTCACCGGCTCGGGCCACCGGGTACCTCAGTGGGAACCGGGTCTCCTTGGAATGAAGGTGGTGGCCCAGCTGCCTCTGGGACGTGCTGATCCTTCTTGCCCCAGCTGCCTTCACCCCCCAGGACCACCATCACCTCCCTCCTGAGTGTCACAGAACCTGCAAGGATACCTCACCGAACTGCCTCCCACCAGTCCTGGGATGGGTCGCCTGACAGCCGCTGACCACGGCAGTGCCGGCTTTCCCCGCCCCGATTCCCTGACTGGCTTATTTTCACCGGCCCCGTGGCCTCTGCTCCGACCATGCAGCCCCTACGCTGCTTCCCAGCCCCACTTAAAGCTGCCTTATTTCCACAAGTCATCATTCACTGATCAGCCTTGGCGTCCCGGCACTTGTGACAGCCCTCCTGTCGTCTACCCCTGCGTCGCCCTGGCTGGGATGGGCTCCTGTCCCTGGGCTGAGCCTCCTCTTTGTTCTCCACCTGCGCCACAGAGGGTGGCAGCTGGTGTGAGGATGGCTTCAAATCAGCCACCCCCAGTGTGTCTTTCTTTTAGGCCTCAGGGGTTCAGACCCTAAAACCCACGTCTGAAAGCTCACGGCCTGCCGGGGAGAGACAGCGGCCCCGCTCAGGCCAGGTGGGCCTCCCCCGGAGCCTCTGCTGTCTGGCTCCCGGGGGCCTTACCGCAGCTACAGGGCCTGCCAGTCTCCCAGGCCTAGGAGACCTCAGCACGGCACCTGCACAGCCAGCAAGAGGGAAATAGGAAGGATGAGTAAACCTGCAGGGGAAGTGTGGGGCAAAGAGACCCTAAAATACAACATCTTGCTTCTTCGGAAGAAGCAGTGAAATAAAACTAACTCCTGAACGTGGAGAACGCTGCAGTGAGGGACGGGGGCAGGTGGGATTCTGTGCAAGGTCCAAGGACGGTGGCAGCAGGCAACCCCCCCACGGGGGTGGGGGGGGGGGGGCAGGGGGACAGCATCTAACAGCAGCGTCTGCTCTGTCTGGGGCAAGAACCCTGGCAGGCATGTGGCAGCAGGGGGCGAGGCGGACAGGATGGGGCAGCAGGCGGGGCCGGCCCTCACCTTGTAGCAGCGGTACTTGTAGAGCACGACCAGGAAGATGGTCATGGCCACGATGACGCTGATCATGATGAGGGTGTTGAGCACAGAGTTGAGCAGGCGCTGGCCCACGGAGGGCGTGTCCTCAGTGAATGGTGTGTAGATGCTGAGGGAGATGGCGGGCTGCAGACTCTGCTCCCTGCCTGCTCCATAGGGCCTGCCCGTGAGCCACCCAGCCTTAGCCTGATGCCTGAGCCCCGAATGGAAAAGGAAGGGGCCCCCCAGGCCTCCCCCTCCCCAAGCTGTTTGCCTGCCCTCCCTTAGGCCTCCCCCCACACCACACCTCTCCCACCCCCCACACCACACCTCCCCCTAAGCCCTCCCCCTCCCCAAAATGTTCTCCCCCGACTCCCACCAGGCCTCCCCCTCCCTAAAGTGCTCTCCTGCCCTCCCCATTCCTCCAGGCCAGGGCGCCCAGCAAACCCCCACAGCCAGCCCAGGACTCGCCCACCGCCTCCCCTACCCCACGCAGCACAGGCCAGCAGCAGTGGCACCCATAGCCAATACATGCGAGAAGCCGTCCCCTGGCCGCCCGCCCTGTCCACCCTGTCTGCCTGGGACTGCAGAAGCCTGCCTGCTGAGCACCTTCCCTCACAAGGCATGCTGGGCCCCCTCCCACCTGCTCTGCAGCCCCAGCCCACCACAAGCCTGCCCCTTTCTTTGGAAAAACCAAACCAAAATGAAAAGGATGCTCTCTAACTAAAAACATTAAAAACAAAGTTCAGAGAAGGCAGTCAGAGGCGGGCGACTGCGCCAGAGCAGCAAGCAAGGGAGCAAAGGTGGCTTCCCACTTGTCCTTCCACTAAAATGATCCAAGCCTCCCTCACGGGGCTGGAAGCCAGCTAAGAAATCTCCGGCCCCCACGCGGGTCTCCATCCACAGGAGCAGAGGCCCAGAGAGAAAACCACCTGTTCAGTCACGTGGTGTGGCACACCTGCCCCCGGGACCCCACACCGGGGACACCCTGCCCAGGCCACGCAGCCAGAGCCTGCCCTCCGCCCTGAAACCCCGTGTGCCTTAGCACTGCACAGCAGCAGGCACTGTTCCATTTGCCTCATTCTCCTGGTGTTGGACCCATTATACAAACAAGGAAACTGAGGCAGAGAGCGGTTAGGAAAGGGTCCGTGCAGGTCACGCAGCGGGGAGGCAGTGGACAGAGCAGAGTATGGAGTCAGGCAGCTCTCAGCCCAGCTCTGCACAGGCCCCTGGCATGGAGCTGCGGGTGCAGAGGACCCCCCAACCCTGCCCTGCTCCCCAACTTACAGCTGGCCATTCTTCTCCGTGTAGAAGCGCACAGACTTGATGGTGGCCACCACCACAATCATGCACAGCGTGACAGGCACAAACAGCATGATCACATGCTTCGCCCCGTATTTGAGGGTCAGCTCCTCTTCCAGGCCCGACGGCTGCCCAGGGACCCCACTGCACACGTAGTGGTCCGCGTCCTCTTCGAGGTCCTCCTCACTATCCTGGCTTCTCTGTGGAAAACCGCTCCGTGAGGGCCACAGCACGCCCCCATGGTGGGCCCTGAGATGCAGTGCCTAGGTGTTTTGGAACTGGAAATGAACAGTTTGAGTGTTGCCTTCTAGATGGAAGAACCAGCCTAGGGGGCAATGCTCTAGATGCAGGAGTGCTGGGATAGCAGGGCATTGGAAACATTTACGAGATCAACCAGGGAAGATTTATAGCTGGCACTCACTACTGCAAATGCAGGAAGGGGCCATGGCAGCCTGTAGGCCCAGGACATGTGGCTCATGAACCCGAAGCTCGTCTAGGGATCTCCCTCCTCCCTCCATTCAGGGACTCAGAAGCCATTCAGTTCTGTTCAAGGAGCCATACAGATTTGGAAGGAGACTGGCCAGGTGACAGAGGAGGAAGACCAATTACACACACACTAGAAGAGTCTTCACCCATGAGGACTCTCTGTAAGACACTGGGAATTTGCAGAGGAAGAAATTACTTGGAACTCCCCTGACACGCACAAAATAGGGCATGCAGAACTGGGAGCCATGAACCAGACCCCAATGGGCTAAATGATGCCAAAGCCCTGGGGGGCGGTTCCATGCTCCAGGAAGGTGGGAGGGCAGGACACCGGCACACGCTGCCCTAAACCCATCCGCAAGAATTTCTGTTTGGGAATTGTGCCAACTCAGGGTCACTCGCTGCCTTGTTAATTACATTAACCGCCAAAGACAAAGCCAAGAGAAACACAAATTCAAAAGGTTCTTTGCAGAGAGAATTCCAAGCTAGACACTCAGCTAAGATAAGGAAAAGTGCAAAGGAGGGGTTAGGAGTGGCTCACGGTGGCCTTGAGCTGGAGAGACCAGAGACCAGCTCGCTGGGAGCTCAGAGGATGGAAGAAATGAGCTCTAATTTCAGCAATGGGGACTAAGGCTGGCTGGTAGGAAAAATTCCACACGAAAGGTTTTAAATACTATAATGGGCAAAACGGAGCTGGGGTTTCAGGCAAATCCAGATGCTATTTTGCCCTGATGGGGAGGGAAGTGGTGAGGCTAGGTGACTCTCCCCCAGGGCACCCCGACTTCATGATATTACAGCCTCCTGCCCTGCAGAGATAAGATCGGAATGTCTGTGTCCCCCCAAAATTCACACGTTGGACCCTACCCCCCAATGTGATGGAATCTGGAGGTGGGGCCTTTGGGAGGGACCAGGTCATGAGGGTAGAGCCCTCCTGATAGGATAAGTGCACTTATAAATGGGCCCCAGACACCTGCACCCTGATGTTTATAGCAGCAATGTCCACAATAGCCAAACTATGGACAGAGCCCAGATGTCCACCGACAGATGGATGGATAAAGAAGAGGTGGTATAAATACACAATGGAATACTACTCAGCCATCAAAAAGAATGAAATCTTGCCCTTTGCAACGACATGGATAGAACTAGAGGGTATTATGCTGAGCTAAATAAGTCAATCAGAAAAAGACAATTATCATATGATCTCACTCATATGTGGAATTCAAGAAACAAAACAGAGGAAGATAGGAGAAGAGGGAAAAATAAAACAAGACGAAATCAGAGAGGGAGGCAAACCATAAGAGACTTTTAATCATAGGAAACAAACTGAGGATTGCTGGAGGGGAGGGGGTGGGGGGATGGGGTAACTGGGTGATGGGCACTAAGGAGGGCATGTGATGTAATGAGCTCTGGGTATTACATAAGAGTGATGAATCATTGACCTTTACCTCTGAAACTAAACTAAACTAAAATAAATGGGCCCCAGAGTATTCCCTGGCCCTCTCGCCACATGAAGACCCAAGGAGAAGACCCAGAAGAACCAAACGCCAGATTTGTCAGCACCTTGCGCTCGCACCTCCCAGCCTCCAGAACAGTGAGAAATACACTTCCGTTGTTTATAAGTGGCAGCCAGCTCAACAGTCACACACGACTGAGGTAGATGCTCATCCCATGGCTCCCAGGTCTGGTTGTCGACCCTCCGCGGTGCTCCCCCTGCCACCCCGGGCCTGTGCTCCCCTCTCAGCATGCAAACTCGCTCCCACGCTCCGTGGTGCAGCACCTGTGCTAGGAAGGTGGGGGCTGGGGGCAGAACCATCCGGTCCGTGGCAGACTGCAGACATGCTGTCTACTCCAGAGCCCTCACTGACCGGGCCCCACCACCCACCCTGGGGGACCCACCCTGGCGACCGATTCTCATCCTTACTTTCCCAACCCTCCCGCATCAGGGCATGTCTGGGTTCCATCCATGAGGGCCAGGAGCCCGGGGCCTCTGACCGCTGGCGGGAACCTACCCACTGGGCAGCATTCTCTCCATCCTCCAGGCCCTGCCGGGCCTCCTGGCAGCAGCGCGGCGGTGGGCTCTCAGCTGACATCAGGGACGTCCTCTCGTCACACACTTCTTCCTCACTGTCAGAGGCCATGAACGTGAGCATGGCCCTGCCTTGGGAAGTGCCTGGAGAAAGGAGCACAGGGGACCTTGGTCCATCTTCCTGCAAGGCAAAGGCAGCAGAGGACTGAGGCAGTGGCCAGACGTGGCCCGAAGACCTGGACACAGGTCCTGCCCAACAGCCGCCTAGGACGCTGGAAGGCAAGACTTCCCAGGAGTCGCCTCTACAGCTGCGGCAGCCTCCGGAGGGAATGGCAGGGATCTGGGCCACAGGCAAAAGGCCCGACTAGAAAAGTCATGGCCACTCCAAACTGCCAACACTCTCATTCATTTAATCAACAAATATCTGTTGAGCACCTGTGGTGGGACAACAAGGAGGACGAGCGAGAAATGTTTGTCCTTAAAAAAAAAAAAGAGAGAGAGACACCTGGGTGGCTCAGTTGGTTAAACATCTGTCTTTGGCTCAGGTCATGATCCCAGGGTCCTGGGATCGAGTTCCCTTTTGGGTTCCCTGCTCAGTGCGGAGCCTGCTTCTCCCTCTCCCCGCACCCCCGGTCATGCTCACTCGTTCTCTCTCACAAATAAATAAAATCTTCCAAAAAAAAAAGCTATGATCTAAGCGTTCACCAAGAGGTACAGAAGCACGAAGAAGGGTCACTCTTAGAGATCAAGCATGTTTTCTAGAGAAGATACCACCCCTGATGGAGACAGAATTTTCCAGGTGGGAGGAAAGGGCAGAGGGCATGAAGAATGGATACTCCAGGAGGGGCCTGACGCTGCCAAGGCGGGGCTGTGGAGGCGTGAGGGCCTCCTGAGCCATGTTAGGAGACCTCCCTGAAGATAACTGTGGGAGGGGGACAGGCTCTGACTCAGGGGTAGCAGGCTGGAAAGCCAGCGAGGGGGGACTGGGAGGACACCCGTCAGCGCTGGATGTGGGGGTGAAACAGGACAGAATCCAGGATGACAGCCAGGCACAGAGCCATGAGCAGGGGACAAGCATCTCAGGGGAAAGATGGAGTCTGGTCCAGGAACCTGTTGAGTGGGAGGGGGTTAGAGGAGTTAAAAAGGGTCAAGGAGTCTGGGGTGCAGGGCAACAGCGAGAACATGAGAGGTGGGGTATGTGTGTGTCTGTGTGTGTCTGGTGGGAAAGTTCAGCTGAGGGCAGGACCCACTGGGAAGGCCAGGCTGGAAGGTCTACACTGCAGGGAGGCCTGCCCCTAGCTCCACTGTGCACTCCTCGAGCACAGTGTCCTTACCACAGCAGCACAAGGAAGCTAGGGCAGTGGAAGGACCTAGAAGAGCTTCAGACAACCCCTGGAGGACTTGGCTATCCCTCCAGCTTCCTGGGCAGGCCTGCTCTCCCACCAACACCTCCCAGAGGCCCTCAGGGCTGAGCTACGGGGCACTGGGGACAGAGGGCCAGGCCTGGCCTCGGTTGAACGCGTGCCTCCCCGACAGTCCCCCCCGCAGGAACATGTGACTTCCAAATGAAGCAGGCAGGTTCCTTCTACCATCAGTCAGCTCTGCTCACCCTGGCAGGGCCTTCGACTTGGGCTGTGGCCAGGATTATTCCCTAGTGGACCTCACCTCCATCCCCCAATTGCAGGCCAAAGGCAGAGCCCGCATCTGCTTACCTCACAGACTAGGACCTGTGACAAAAGGCTCCCGGTCAGTCTCACAGGGGCCTCAAAAAGAACCAGCTCCGGGGTGCAGTTGGTTAAGCGCCTGCCTTTGGCTCAGGTCATGATCCTGGGTCACGGTCCTGGGATCAAGTCCCGCGTCGGGCTCCTTGCTTGGCACGGAGTCTGCTGCTCCCTCTCCTTCTGCCCCTCCCCCCACTCATGTTTTCTCTCTCTCAAATAAATAAATAAAACCTTCATTAAAAAATAATGCACCAGCTCCCTGATGCAGGGCAGACCCACCAGAGCAGGAATTGAAAGAGAAATACCAGGTGACATCACTCACAGGCAGAATTCAAGAAACAAAACAATTGAACATACAAAGAAACAAGCCCCTAAATAGAGACCCACAGGGTGGTTTCCAGAGCAGGGAGAGGGGCCAACAGGTGGAGGTGAAGAAGAGACACTTCTCGTGATGCACGATGAGAAACGTATGGAGCCGCCGAATCACTAGATTGCACACCTGAGACTAATATTACAGAGTACGTTAATTATACTCCAATAATAAAACAGAAAGACAAGAGCAGGAGGACCAACAGAGGAAGACAGAAGACAAGTCCCAGAACGGGGACAAGGCTCAAGCTCCTGCAGTTAAGGTCGAGAGGAGGAGGAGTCTGTCAGCTGTCGGGGGGGGGGGGGGGGTTCTCAGGTCTCAAGGATTCAGAGGGACGAAGGCCAGGAACAGCTTCCCAGGCAGAGACTGGAGGAGGCAGGGCATCCTGACAGACAGATGTGTGGGATGGGGGACCTCATGGGGTCTGTTCCAAAAACACCAAGCGCTGCAGCTAAAGCGTGGGGACCCAGCTGGTAGCAGGAAGGCTGGAGGTCAGAAAAGGCAGGACCCGCCTCCAGGGAGGAGCAAGGGCTGAGTCCCAAAGGGAGGGGCCAGCCAAGGCTTTGAGACAGAAGAGGGGTGTGAACAGAACGAGGGGAGGGGTCTCCTCCCTCTTCACTGCAAGTCCCCCAGCACCAGCGTCAGCTCAAGGCCACGGGAGGGCGGCCAGACCTGGGACCCGACACATTCAACCTGACGGAGCCCAGTCTGAGGGGACCTGAAATTATGGGGAGGCTCTCTCAGTACCTTGTTTTCTAGCACGTCAGTTCTGTTTGGGGTAGGAATTAATAGTGTAGTTACGACCCCTCTTCTCTCCCCCTCAGGCCCCTGGGGTGCCTGCATTTGATCTCTGCAGTGACTGGAGGAACAGATCCAGGTCCCTGGATGGAAAGCCTCATGGCTGCAACCTCCCCCACCAAAGGCAGGGGACGGCGTCAGCCTTCAGAAGCATGCCACCTGCAGCCTTCGAGCCTGCCTCGTCCCCTGGGCTCCCAATGACAAGCAAGAAGGGAAGGTACAAACAGGGAGCACAGATGCTTCTTGAAAGGAGAAGGGGAGCCGCGGGGGAGACTGGGGACACAGAGGAGGGGACCAGTCCTTCCAATTTCCATTTCTTCAGCAAGTTGCCAGCAGCTAACAAGACAGTCCCCAGAGGCCACTTCTGCCTCCCAGCGTTTCCCTGGTGTCCCTGAAGGATGCCCGGCAGGGTGAGCTTGAAGAAGGACTGTCAGAGCTAATTCAGGCATGGCTTCCTGGCCAGAAAACAAAGGCTCCCTGGACAGATTCCTCCCAAAGCCTGCCCTGACACCGGGCCCAAGACTCCTAGGACCCAGGACAGCAGGCCCCCCGAGGGGTTTGTGGCTGTGAGAACAAGGGCCCTATCCAATCCCAACCCTCTGGGCCTGCTGGCTGGGTGGGGACAGGTGAGGAGCCTTCAGACCCCTGAACACCTGATAGGGGACTGAGCACTCAGAAAAGGCTGGGTCCCTTAACATGCCGTTTCTCAAAGGGTCCAGGCCACCTCGGGCAGGGCTGGGGGGACACCACCTGCTGAGCCCCAAGCACGCACTACACGCAGTGACGTGGGAGCTGGGCACTGCTGTTCCTGCCCATTTTACAGATGAGGAGACAGGTCTGAAGCGTGATAGGTTCAAAGTCAGCCTTGAACCCAGGTAGTCAGGGTCTGCAGTCTGAACACTACGCTAGACCACTTAGCGAGTGTGGATCCCCAGCTTCATTCTGACCAAAGGTCCAGGGCTCTGCACCTTGAGACGGCCCCTGGCTGAGAGCCTCTCCTGGGGCTGCCCAGCTCTGGAACTGAAGCCCAGCCAGCCCCCAGGCCCCCAGCTCAGGACTGCAGGAGTCCTGTTACAATCCATCTCCCTGCCCCCCCGGCGCTGCTCAGCACTACCTGCTCGCTGCATCTGGGAGTGAAAGAAGGAACAGTCCTCCTCCTGAAACCCCATCTGGTCAGAGAGCCACTGAGGCAGCAGAGGGGGAGCAGCTCTTCCCGCCAGGAGATCTGCAGGGGGAGAAGGCGGTTCCCAGGCCCAGGGAGTCCCCAGGCGATGCCCACCACTGACGGGAAGGTGGAAAAACTAGGTCTCACACGCCTCCGGCACCACCAACTGCGGGCAGCAAACAGGGAAAGCTTTAATAACATTCATACCTTTTGATCCTGAAATGCTACTTCTCGGAAACTGCCCTAAGAAAATAATAAAAGATTTTCATAAAAACACATTTGCTGCGGTTGCTTACAATGGTCCAAAAAGTGAAAATTATGGAAATGCCCAACTCTGGCCTAGGACTCGGGTCATCCAATGTTAAATGTAATGGATCTAAACCTTCACATTCACGACCATTTGAACATTCTTAGAAAATGTTCGTATATGAAGGGCTGGCAAGATAGATCACAAAATACCAAACGCAGTTAACCTCTGGACGCCGAGACTGTGGGTGATTTTTCACATTTTTCTGCATTTCTCAAACCTTCTATTATAAACAGGGATTGTGCCTGTAGTTTTATTTTTTAAGCCATTCATTTTTTTTTTTTAAAGTAGGCTCCATGCCCAGCATGGAGCCCCACGCTGGGCTTGAACTCACAATCCTGAGATCAAGACCTGAGCTGAGATCAAGAGTTGGACACTTGATGGACTAAGCCATCCAGGTGCCCCAAGCCATTAATTTTTTAAAGGGACATATGGAATATCAACATTGAGACAGACTTCCTTCCCATCCTGCCGCTCCTGCGTGCCCTCATGGGATTGGGGGTGAGGGGGACAGGTGGACACGCAGCCCCTCTTTTTACCTGGCTCTGGAGAACACAGCACACCTCTTGCTTCCAAGTCGGAACTGAATGAAGCCTGACAGCACTCTGAAATCTCTGGAGGGGGAAATCACCACCCAAATGGATGCAGATCAACAATCTTACTCGATATTTGTCCACATCAGGGCACCAGTGACGTCAGGAACACCCTCGGGAGGCATACTGGGGCGGGTGGGGGGCGGAGTGGCTCCTGCCACAGCCTGATGGCAGGTCCTACCAACCACACAGCAACCAGCCCCAGCTGGCTCTGCTCGGAGCCGGCTGAAGACGGGAGGGCGGGTGGACGGGAGGAGGGGCAGCCCTTCCCAGGAACTGCAGGCTGCCTGGCTCGGGATAGGATGCAAAGCCCACACAGCCAGAGAAGCCACCACTTCCTCCCATTAATCAGCTGAATGGGATCGAAAAGCTGAATTAGCCAAACCGGGTGAGTCTGACCCAGAGAATTCCCCCAGTGTGCCTGTGTCAGCAGCTCCTGCAATTATTAAGGAAACCCTGTGACCCAGTTTCCTTGACCTTCTCATTTCAGAGACAGACTGTAAAACGCCATAGTAACCAAGAGCGCCTCACTGGAAAAAGATGTAAATCGCTCCTCCAGAAGCAAAGTGGGAGTTACCCCATTTACCTTGAACAGTAGGGGCAACGGAGGAAGGTCAGGGTCCTGCACACCTTGTTTCTTGTTTGCAGCAGGCCAAACTCAACGGGGACCCCTCACTTTCAAAGAGGGTGGCTAGGGTTTGCACAGACCCTTCCTCTAGGGTCAGACCTCGCAGCACTCCCCACAACTCCCGGGAAGTTCTCACAGCCTCCCTCATACCGGGGAGGGGTTCGCAAGGGACAAAATTTCCTCAGGAATTCCCACAGCCTCCCTGTCCCCCCCTGGCCCAGGGCAGCTGACCATGTATTTGGCCCTGGTTGGCCTCTGTCCGTCCACCTCAGCCCAAACAGGGATACACCATTACTCATCAGGCGGTTCTCCCTAACCCAGGGAGGCAGCCTTGGCTAGAGTGCCTCCCTATAGAGGGCTGCTCCACCCTCCCAGATCAGTGGCCCCAGGGTACCCTGACAGGGCCTCCTGAACCTCAACCCAGGCTCTCGATTCACCTGTCTGCCGTCTTCTACTCAGAAGTGTCCAGACCCCAGGCAGACCTCCCTCATGTCCTGAAGTAGCTTGGCAAGCGGGCAGTTTGGGGAAAGTGGTAGAGGCCATGGTCCTAACATGCCATCTTTGAGTCCAGCCCAGGAAAAAAGGGTTCTTTTTAAACGAGAAGCAGCGATTCAATCACCTAGCTGTGGAATTTGAACACACTCCCTAGCTGCACAGAGACAACTGATTTAACCTCACGGGGCCATCCATCTCCTCATCTGGAAAGAAGCAGAATGGACACACCTTGCAAGAGTCCTGTGGAAACGAGGGATAATGTGTAAAGTGTCCTGTAAAGAGCAGGTGTTCGGGAAACAGCAGTTACCATGAAGACGGAACAGAAGCAGCGATACAGCGGGACAGGGAGGGAAGCTGTTGACGCCCCCATGGAAAGTTACTTACGTGCTAAACCACTAGACACAAGAGTTCAGCGGCCAAGGTCACCCCTCACCCAGGCCTGGGGGGGGTGGTGGCGGAGACATGGCTTCCATCTAGCCCCAGCCCTCTGGCAACATGAACACTTTGTCAAAGGCGGAGGCACATCCATAGGACAGATGCCAGAGCTGGCACCAACCTTAAAGGCCATCTGGTCAGTGCCCTACTTTGTAGTTAAGGAAACTGGAGCCCAGAGGGGCCAAAACCTTGGCTGCGATTCAGGTCAGCGAACTGCCCATGGAGGAGCTCTTCCCTGTCCACCCAGAGTACGAGTGAAGCTCACACACTCGGGAGTAGCCCAGGGCCACGGTCACAGGGGTGGCCCGCACAGCACCCCAGGTGTGCTCTCTGGGGGCACAGCCATCCTTAGAAGGCACATGCCTTTGCCACTGGCAGGTGTGTGTCTTTAATATACAGCTTCTTCAAAACACAGAGAAGAGGTAGCCGAATAACAAATGCCTCCTGATCACGGTTTCACTCAGTCTCTTTCCTGCCCCCAACCCCTCAACTCCAGCCTGGGGGCTACTCTGCCCTCCGTCCATCCGTCCGTCCATCCATCCATCCATCCAACCATCCATTCATCTGCTACTAGGGCTCCACATGGCAGGGAGGGGGCCGGAGTCAGCGCGCTGCTTCTCCGGGTCAATTCAAGGTGGGAAAGTGTCCTGCTACACACTAGTCAGATAAATAATGACACGCTCATGTGCTCTATACACAAGAATATTTGTGAAGTGAACAATCTGAAGACGTAACATTCACACAAAAAATAGGATACAAAACTTCACGTCCAGCTTCCTGCATCCAATACTTTCATAAAGGATTATATATACATGCGTGAAGTGTGCTGTAAGGAAATGCATGCTGACAGGGGTTATCTCTGGGCTGAGAGCCAATGGAGGACCTTTTAAAAAACAGTTCCTGGATTTTCTAGAACAAACATGCATTCTCTTTACCTCTACAAAGCCAAGGATTTTCTGGTTAAGGTACAGCAGAAAGGCGACCACCCTCTGCATTTTTCTTCCCGTGCTCCAGAAGACCATATTGTGGCAAAGACGAACGAGCAACCCATTCTCCCAGGCAATGAAGAAGCTGGACAACACTGATCCCCTCCCTAACATCTGGTCTTTCCCCAGACTTTACCACAGCAGCCTCACCACCTCCAGGCCTGGAGGCCAACACTGGATACACAAGGCGTGAGGCCCATGTCCGACCAAGCTCCCCTCCCAGGCCCTGGTGGGGGGCAGCCTGTGCCAGCCTCAGAGCCCTGACATTCCCCCCCAGCCCTCCCCCAGCCACTGGAGTTGGGGAACAGGTGGGAATACTTGCAGAAACACCGGTTGTCTTGCCAGTCTCCAACTAAACAGCGTCCCAAACTCAAAGCAACAGCTGTAAACCAGCCAAAGATATCTTTGGTAGAAACACGCATGTGACCTACACACACACTGCTTTGGTCTCTTTAAAAAAAATTATTTGGCGGGCACCTGGGTGGCTCAGTGGGTCGAATGTCTGACTTCAGCTCAGGTCACAATCTCAGGGTCCCAGGGTCTTTGAGCCCCGTGTTAGGCTCCCCACTCAGTGGAGAGCCTGCTTCTCCCTCTCCCTCTGCCCTTCCCCCACTCATGCTCTCATGCTCTCTAATAAATAAAATCTTTTAAAAATTATTTTTATTTTTATTGCTTTGTCAAGTAGATACTAATGGAGAGCACATAAAAATTTCCAGGGCAGTAGGGCAGGGACACAGGTAGGGGTGAATGTGGGAAGTGTCCCTATGCAAAAACTCAAAAGATTAAGACCCAGCCAGCTGGGTTCAAATCCTGGTGCTCTAGTCACCGAAGGCACCTAACAGGACAAGTGGCTTAACTCCCTGAACCTCAGTTTTCCATTACTGTAGCTGGTAAAAATAATAGCTACTTTTGTGTGACTGCAGCTGTAAAGAGACATTGCATATGACACACTTTATGCTCATCATCAATAACTCAGAGGCTTATGGTGCCTGGCTGGCTCAGCTGGACGAGTGTGTGACTCTTGATCTCGGAGTCATGAGTTCAAGCCCCATGTTGGGTGTAAAGATTACTCAAATAAATAAAACCTTAAAAAATTAAAATTAAAAATAACTCAGAGACCAAGGTAGGGGAGGCCTCTCATTTGGCAAACCCCATGTATGCAGTGGGACTGGGAGCAGCCATCGAGGTGCTGAGGGGACAGGTGACAGGCATGGCAACACACACCAGGCCTCCAGGCACATGAGGGGCAGCCTCCAGCCAGGCTCTTTCTTATGCTGCTTTCTCCAATAGATAGGAACAGGGCATTCATTTCATCCAACCCCCGTGCATGCACCAAGTAAGAGTCTAGACTTGATGCACAGCCACTTGAACACCAAACCATGCAGAATTTTCCCTGAAAACCCGAAATGACATCTATCCCACCCTGCAGCAAACGTTCTTCCAAGCCCCCCATTTCCAGCCCCAGACCTAAAGGCCCCTTCACACACCCCAGGAATGAATCTGGACCGCCCGCCTACCTGTCTGCCCAATGGGTGGCTGAGGTTGCAGCTCTGAGCTGGTGCCAGGACCCCTGCCCCTTCACCAGCCAGGCTCAGAAGACACAGCTGCTGACACACCTCCCTGCTCCCACACAGCCGCCTTCACGGCCAGGGGCACCCGAGGCTCCCACACCTGAAGCAGCTTATCCCGTGTCTTTAATTACTGCTGAAACACTGGAGGCTCAGGTGTCTACAAAATGGACATCAAGGGCATCCATACCAGAAGCCAGGGTCGGTCCTGATCAAGTTACTGTCAGGACGGGCTGGAAAGCCCAGGCTGACGACTGTGAGTTAAGCTGGCTCTGGAGGGGATGCCTCTCAGGTTCTCCATCTGTAAATGGGGACGCAGTTAGTCCACGAACCCACAGTTCATCCTTAAAAAGGAAATACTCATTAATTCAGCAGACAGGAGCATTTCATCCAGCTACCAAAGGGCTGAGGTCTGCTGCCAGGGCTGGACAGCAGACCCCCGGGCCAGACGGCGAACCCTTAGCTTAGCGGGTTCTGAGCCTGGCTCTACTCTATCCTACCTGACTGGCCCTGGACAGCCACGTTAGCTCTGTGGGCCGAGTTTCTTCATCGATAAAATGTAGGGTGGGTACTGGCCTGTTTCTGTTTCCTCCAGCTTCAAAAGCTTGATTCTGGGAGTCTCCTCACGGCTTTAAAACGGCCAAGCACCGCTGATAGCGAAATTGCCGGCTCCAGGCCCGACCTGCGGGCGATTCCCCACCGTGGCGGTCAGACCCTCGCCTACCCCCTGCCTCGAAGGCCCACCGGCCCGGGAGCCAAGGCGGCCCCAGCGCGGGAAGGACGCCGTGCCCGAGCCTCCCAAACCCATGTGAGCTGCTCCTTTAAATGCCCGGTCCTCCTGCGGGCCGCGCCGCGTCGCGCCGCGCCCACCACTAGCGTGCTCCGGCCGCTGGGAGGCGGACACAGCCCGGCGTAGGCCCAGGCCTGGGGGCCGCTTCCCGCGCTCCTCCCACTCACGAGGTCCCGGTTGGCCCCCGCCGCCGCCGCTTCCCCGCGCGCTCCCCTCTCCGCCCCTGCGCCGCTCGCAGAGACCGGACAGGCGCGCTCAGGGACCGCAGCCCCGCGCCGGGGAAGGGGCCGCGACCCGCCCCGGAGAGGGGTGTGCGGGGGCCACCGCCCCGCCCGCGGGTCGCGGCTCCACCCCGCGCCGTCCAAGCGGCGGAAGACCCGGCCGGGCCCGCGCTCCCCAGCCCCACCAGCTTACCGGGCCCGGCTCGGCCGCACCGCTCCAGCAGTGTTTACGCAGCTGGCCGAGCGCCCATCCGGCCCGGGCCCAGTCGCCCGCGCAGACCCCGCCCCGGCTCCGCCCAGGTCCCGCCCCCGGCCCCTGCCAGGTCCCGCCCTTGGCCCCGGCTCCGCCTCACCTGGAGCCTGGCCTTCGCGGCCGGTTCCTGGCGCTCGCCAGGGCCTGAGCTGCCCCTGTGGCGCCGCGGGGACGCCGGCCTCTGATCGCACAGGGGCCTGGCAGCTGCTTGGAGCCGTAGCGCATTTGCTTGGAGGACATCTCTTTCCTTGTAGTGTTGGGTCCCCGGTCTCCCGCTTCCGCCTGTGAGCTAACATCACGAGAATGTTCCTGCTCTATTTTCTAGAACATCAGAGCCACCAGGAGCTCTAGATAAAATTGTACAGGGATGAAACTGCTACCGATGACCTGTGAGTTGGCTGAAGGAGTTGTGACTCCTGGATTTAGGAGTATATGGGGCGAGCTGAGATGGTCAGCAATTTGGTATTTCTGAGTGGCTTCGCTTTTTTTAAAAAATTAAGGTAAAATTCGCATAACATAAAATTAACCTTTTTAAAGTGCGCAGTGGCATTTTGTACATTCATAGTATTGTGCAATCCCAGCCACCTATCCCTAGTTCCAAAACCTTCCCATCACTGGAAAACCTCCTACCTGTTACCCAGTTTTTTTCATCCCCTTCTCCCCCAGCTCTTGGCAATCACCAACCGACTTCTATCTCCATGGATTTACCTACTCTGACATTTCATATAGATGGAATCATACAATATGTGATCTTTGGGGTCTGGCCTTTTTGATTAGCATAATGTCTTTGAGGGTCATCCTTCCTGTGGCCTGTATTCGCCTTCATTCCTTTTCATGGCTAAATAATATTCTGTTGTATGTATGTCCCACTATTTGTTGATCCATTCACTCATTGATCACATCTGGGCTGTTTCCACCCTTTGGTTATTGTCAGTCCTGCTACTGTAACCATGTGTGTACATGTATTTGCTTGAGCACCTTTTTCAATTATTTGGGGTGCATACCTAGGAGTTGACTTTCTGGATCATATGGAAATCCTATGTTTAACTTTTTGAGGAACCACCAAACTGTTTTCCACAGAGGATGAACCATTTTACATTCCCACTAGCCATCAGTAGAGAGTTCCAGTTTCTCCACACTGTCCAACACTTATTTTCCATTTAAAAAATTACTATTGTTATTATTATTATTGCCTTCCCAGTGGGTATGAAGGGGTACCTCATTCTGGTTTTGGTTTGCGTCTCCCTATTAATTAGTGCTGTTGAGCATCTTTCATGTGTCATTGGCCATTTGAGTATGTTCTCTGGAGAGACATCTATTCAAGTCCTTTGCCTATTTTTTTTTTCCTTTGCCCATTTTTAAATTTGGTTATCTTTTTGTTGCCGGGTGGTATGAGCTCTTTACCTACCTGGATACCAGACCCCTGTCAGTACACAGTTTGCAAATATTTTCTCCCACACCGTAGGTTATCTTTTCACTTTCTGATAATGTCCTTTAATGTACACATGCCTTTAGTTTTTATTAATTCCAGTTGATATTTTTTCTTTCATTGCTTGTACATTCAGTGTCATATCTAAGAATCTATTGTCAAATCCAAAATCATGAACATTTACTTCTGTGTTTTCTTCTAAGAGTTTTATAAGAATGCTTATATTTAGGTGGTTGATCCATTTTGAGTTAATTCTTGTATATGGTGTGAGGTCTGGGTTCAGCTTCATTCTTTTGCATGTGGATATCCAGTACCATTTGTTAAAAAACTGTTCTCTCCCCAATGAATGGCCATGGCCCCCTTGTCAGAAATCAATTAGCCATAGACAAATGGGAAAAAAACAAATATTTTTTAAAAGCTGCTTAAATGCGGGGCACCTGGGTGGCTCAGTTGGTCCAACTCTTGATTTTGGCTCAGGTCATGATCTCAGGGTTGTGAGACTGAGCCCTGCATCGGGCTCCATGCTCAGCAGGGAGTCTGCTCAAGATTCTCTCTCTCTCCCTCTGTCCCTCCCCTCCGTGCTCTCTCTCTCTAAAATAAATAAATATATCTTTAAAAAAATAAAAAATAAAAAAAATAAAAGCTGCTTAAACCCAAATTAACCCAAGATGGAAATGGAGCAGGCCAGCATTTTGACAGACAAAATAATATACAAATAATGATCTTTGCTAAATTAGAGAAATTAATTACATTTAACAGAATTATAAAATAAGTTCTTTTTTTAAAGATTTATTTATTTGAGAGAGAGAGCACGTGCACACAGATGGGCAGGGAAAGGCAGAGGGAGAGAATCTCAAGCAGACTCCCCGCAGAGCACAGAGCTGGACTTGGGGCTCAGTCTCACAACCCTGAGATCATGACCTGAGCCAAAATCATTAGTCCAATGCTTAACAAATGGAGCCACCCAGGTGCCCCTAAAATAATAAGTTATTAAAACGGGAAGGACACTTGAGGGTCACAAACTCTAACTCTAACACGTGAGCACCCTCTGCAGAATCCCGAAGGAAGGACTGCCCAGCCAGGTTTGTTATTTTGGGAGCTTTTAGTGTTGTGCATTAGTGAGAGGTTGAATTTCAGCTCCTAATATGAAATGTAAAGACTCATGAAATGAGTTAGGAATATTTTCTTTTCTATCTTTTGGTAGAGTTTGAAAAGGATTGGTGTTAATTCTTCTTTTTTATGATTTATTTATTTGAGAGAGAGAGAGAGAGCATGCAAGCAAGTGGGGGGGGCAGAGGGAGAGAGAGAGAGCGAATCCTCAAGCAGACATCCCACTGTGCTCAGAGCCTGACACAAGGCTTGATCCCAGGACCCTGAGATCCCAGGACATGAGCTGAAATCAAGAGTCAGCAACTTAACCTACTGAGCCACCCAATGTTAATTCTTCTTTAAGGGTTTTGTAGAATTCACCCTGAGAAACTGTCTTATATGCCTTTGGGGAGATTTTTGATCACTGATTCAATCTTGTTTTGTTTTTATAAGTTTGCTCCAATTTCCTCTTCCTTCCTGAGCAGTTTTGGTAATTTGTGTGTTTCTAGGAGTTTGTCCATTTCATCTAAGTTGTCTAATTTGTTGGTGCACAATTGTTCATAGTATTCCCTTTTTTAAAAAAGATATTTATTGGGGCACCTGGGTGGCTCAGTTGGTTAAGCAACTGCCTTCGGCTCAGGTCATGATCCTGGAGTCCCAGGATCGAGTCCCGCATCAGGCTCCCTGCTCAGCAGGGAGTCTGCTTCTCCCTCTGACCCTCCTCCCTCTCATGCTCTCTGTCTCTCATTCTCTCTCAAATAAATAAATAAAATCTTTAAAAAAAAAGATATTTATTTATTAGAAAGACAGAGAGCACAAGCAGGGGGAGTGGGAGAGGGAGAAGCAGGTTCCCCACTGAGCAGGGAGCCCGACACGGGACTCGATCCAGGACCCTGAGATCATGACCTAAGCCGAAGGCAGATGCTTAACCAACCGAGCCACCCAGGTGCCCTCATAGTATTCCCTTCTAATCCTTTCCCCACTGCAAGCATTATAGTAATGCCCCCATTTTCCTTCCTGATTTTAATTATTTGCATCTTCTCTCTTTTTTTCTTAGTCAGTTTAGCTAAAGATTCATCAATATTGTTGAGCTTTTCAAATTTTTCATTTTATTTGTTGTACATTTCAGCTCCAGAATTATTCTATTTGGTTCCTTTTAATAATTTCTATTTCTCTTGATATCCTTTGGTTGTTTATATTTAGATTGTTCTCTGGCTTCCTTTAGTTCTCTGTCCAAAGTTTCTTGTAGCTATTTGAGCATATTTTTCGAAAGATTTTTATTTATTTGAGAGAGGGAGAGAGCACACAAGCAAGGGGGGAGGGGCAGAGGGAGAGAGAGAAGCAGACTCCCTGCTTAGTGGGGAGCCCGACTTGGGGCTCGATCCCAGGACCCTGGGATCATGACCTGAGCCAAACACAAACACCTAACCGATGGAGCCACGCAGGCGTCCTGCTATTTGAGCATATTTAAGACAGTTCCTTTATTTATTTATTTATTTATTTATTTATTTTATTTAATTTACTTATTTATTTATTGGTGGGCAGCAAAGCAAAATTTATTGAGCTATAGTGAAGTTTATTGAATGATAGAGTACAAAGCTCCCAAAGAGGGAGGGGACCCGAGAGGGTTGCCCAAGACTGTTCCTTTAAAGTCTTGGTCTTAGGAAGTCCAATATCTCGGCTTCTTCAGGGATGGTTTCTGTCAATTTCTTTTTCCTCTGAATGAGTTATACTTTTCTTTTTCTTTGTTTGCTTTGTAACTTTTTGTTGAAAATCGCACATTTTGAATATTATAACTTTGGAAATTAGATTCTGTTCCCCCTTTGGAAGGTCTGCTGTTATTTCTCATTAGGGGCTACAGTCATCCATTTGTTTAGTGACATTTCCAAATTACTATTTTTTTGCACGCTGTATTCCTTGTCATGTACAGTCACTGAAGTCTCTGTTCCATTATCTCATCAGTCAGCCACTGACCAAACACAGATTTCCTTAAACACCTGGAGCCAAAACAAAACAAAACAAAAAACAAACTAAAAGAAAACACTGTTGGTCTTTTAAGACTGTCTCTGAGCTGGACATTTCTGCTGCACCTAGCTAGGACACCTACCACTCTGCCTTAGCCTTTGCTTCCTGCTTGCATGGATCCCAGAGATCAGCCAAAGGTGCAAGCCTAGGGTCCTCTTGGGTCTTTTCTGAGCATGTTTCTGGCCCTGTTAGAAATCCCACAGGCCACTTTAGTAAAAGCTATGTAAGTAAGTTCTGTCTAATAGGATGAACAAGAAGGGGCATGTCCTTACTCTCATTCTTCTTGCTATCTAGAGTACAGAGGTGGTAGCCAGAGCTCAAGCCACTATCTTGGAGTGTGATGACCATGAGGATGGTGAAACACAAAATAGAAGGGGTTCTGATGATCGTGGAGGCACTAGCTTAGAATTGCCTAACCCCGTAGTCTTGGGGACAGAAAAATAACCTTTATCCTGTTTAGGTAATTGTTATTTTGTGATTCCCTCACACACAGCTAAACAAAGCTTACTTAATACACCAGGCCCCCTTCCCCTTACGCCATTGGCTCCACCCTAAACTACAGCATTCGCTGCAGCTATTACAAGGGCCTACTCACTTGCTTCCCTCACTACTTAAGAACATCTCCAGAGCAGGGACTGTCCCTTTCTCAGATTCTTGCCATGAGATCAGCTTCTTTAAGGCAAGAAAGGGAGGGATTGAGAATGGTCATCAGCTGGGTCCCAATTATGTGTGCTTTACATTTTGTCTTAATTGTTGGAGCAACTCTGTGAGGTGCAGTTCATCATTCTTGTTCTTTTACATATGGGGAAATGGAGGTTCGCAGAGACAAAGCTGCTTCTCAAATGTGCATGGATGATGAGTGGCAGCACTAAGTGTGGAACTCAGTTCTGCCTGGCCTGACACAGCAGCCCTCTCTCCCTAGCTAGAAATTTCCATGTCAGTGCAGCGGCAGTGCCCGTTCGAGTGATCCTTGATGAATCAATTCCCTTTGTGGTTCTCTTTTGAGGTCATCACTGTCAGCTGATTTTCACATGCTGGTCTGTGAGGGATAGGGAAGCGCCTTCCTGAGCCTGCTTGTGGTCTGGGATGGGATGGCCTCCGCCTCAGGTTTTGGTGTTGGGGGGGTAGGGGGGACTGTGTTTCTTTTAACACTGGGAGACAGTGAACTTGAGAACCAGGTGCACCTGGGTTTGAAATCCATTTCTTCCACTTATTATTGCATGACCCAGGACAGGTACTCAGCTTCCCTGGGCCTCTATTCCTCATCTGGGAAGGTGATAATGATATCTGCAGAAGACGGTGGGGAGGATTAAAAAGGAAATAGGACAACAGTGGCCTCCAGCAAAAATGAGCCATCCTCCTGCCTCTACCTCCTTCCTCTGAGGTGGGGATTGGACAGACTGTATTACTGTTCAAAAATAAATTTGCACCACTCAGTTTCAGGGTGCCATGCTTTTCTGTCCTGTTGAGCAGGATTGGCTGTGTGACTTTGACCAATGTCAACAGAAGGGCTGCATGACAGCTCTGGACAGAAGCTCTGACATCCTGGGCATGTTTCTCCCCACTCTTATCCTTCTGTCAGGAGATCAGCTGTGTTCCAGATTGAAGTAGCTCCACTAGGCTGGATCCACAGCTAGCATACCAAGCCATGTCCTTCTAGCAGTAAACACACCTCCGTTGTTGTAAGCCACTGAGACCCAGAGCCATTCGTCACTGCAGAGTAGCCTAGGATGATCTAATCTATACCTTTGACATTTAGCATCCTACAGTTCCATGCAATATTTTTCTTTGTAAGCTTTTCTGGAAGGTTCATTTAATGCGTTTATGGTTTTGGTGGTGGGTACTTCAAAAATAAGCAGTTACTTCTTGTTATAAAACAAGCAGTTTTCTTGCTATAAAAATTGTATACTTTGTTCAAGACACTTTTTCCATCTTGGGTCTTTTTCTAATATTTCTTCTGCAATTTTTTTCCTTGAGAATTGGGTAGAAGTTTTTGAAGCTGGAAGCCTTGTTGTCCCCCAGGTCCATCCCTCCTGCCTGGGTATATGCTCTCTGGGTCTGAGTGATATATGAGGTCTCTAATGAGGTTTGCAGGGCACCTCACATAGTAGGGGGGTAGCATTCAGGTCCTGAGACATCTCCATCTTACACTCCAGATAGTTGTATACCTTCTCCGGTCATAATCTATAGAGTCTAGATTTGCTTAACCCCATGCTGAAAGAATTTTATCACAAAGTACTTTGCTCCTAGCAAATACCTAGTTATCAGTGTACTTATGAGGAGATTAGACTAGGTCACCACCCTTCTTTCTTTCCCTGGGCATGTCCTTCCAGAATCAGAGGAGGAGTGGGTTACAAGCCAGCTGCTTTACTTCTTTCTTTCCCATTTTCCAAGGCAACTGTTTGCATTTTAATATTTTTGGGGGGACTCTTGAAGTTTAAAAAATGTTTATTGTAATTCAGGGGATTTCTGGTTACAATAATGACAGTAGCCTATACTAGTCTAATCTTCTAACAGACAACAGTGATAACTCTAGAAAAAATATTTTAGAAATATATCATTTTAAGGTGCTGAAGAGCAGCTAGAAGCAGACAGAAACTTGGAGGGTATTTGACTCTTGAGGAAGGGAACTGCACTGTGAGATCTTGTTTTCTGTGTTTTTCCCCAGGAGGCATGACCAGTCTGTGACAGCATGGGGTGACTAAAAGTCAAGCACAAAGGCTTGTGGACCTCAGGAGAGGTATCTGAAACCCAAGGGAGGAGCCACAAGGGGTGAGCCCCCCAAATCTGCATATAAATTCCCCTCGAATCCATGGCTGCCCCCCAAGCTGTATTACTATGTTACCAGAACTGAAAGACATTTTATCATGATGAAAGAGACAGTTCATCAGGAAGACATCACCATCCTGTGTATGTTCCTGGCCATACACTTGAAAGAAACACCGAAAAGTGAAGGGAGAAATAGGAAAAAAACACAGCAATAATTGGAGAGCTTAACAGACCTCTCTCAGGAGTTGATAGAATAAGACACCCACACCACACACACCCACACCCAACCCCCCCCCCCCCCACACACAGAGCAATAAGGATAAAGATTCGGACAGCCCTTTATTGATTTCCCACAGCCACTATAACAAATCACCACACACATGATGGCTTACAGTTCCGGAGGCCAGAAATCCAAAATCAGTTTCACTGGGTCTGCTCCCTGGCCTTTTCCAGCGTCTGGAGCTGCCTCCTCGGCCTGTAGCCCTTCCCTCCACCTTCAGAGCCAGAAGTATATTCTTCCTATTCCTTCCTTCTTCTCCATAGTCCTATGTCCCTCTGCCTCCCTCTCATGAGTATATGTGTTATCACATTTAGGGCCCACCTGGATAGCCCATGATAATCTCCTCATCTCAAGACCCTTCACTTCCTCTCACACGCAGCACCCCCCTTTGACAACATACACTACTCCTGCGTGTGCCCTTTCCTCTCACAACACACTCACAACACTTCTGACACCACCTGTGTGGGAGCTTTCCCCACACCCATAAGTTCTGTGCAACACCAGCTGCATGCCCTACATTGTAACTCAGTTCTGACACTGTCTACCCAGAGCTCATGTCAGACCCCACAGGTGAAGGGCTCGGCCCCTTGAGACCGTCCCTCACTTCAGATGCCAATCATAAGTAGTAGGTCCCCAGGTGACCCACAACTTCTGCCTACCTTGGCTATAAATAAAATGTTCCCGTGGTCTCCTTCCCTTTGGATATGGTTATTTCCCAAAAGAGCTCACAGAACTCAGGGAAACACTTATTTACATTTAGTAGTTTATGACAGGACATGATAAGGGGTACAGATGAACAGGCAGGTGAAGAGATACATAGGGCAAGGTCTAGGAGGGTCCCAAATGCAGGAGCTTCTGTCCTCGGGAAGTTGGGGTGGATCAACCTCTGTGTGGATGTGCTTGCCAACCTGGAAACTCTCTGAACCCCAAACTATTGGGATTTTTATGAAGGCTTCACCACAGAGGCATGATCGATTATGAACTCCATTTTCAGCCCCTCTCCACATTCTCCAAAGAAGGGAGTCTGGTGTCAGAAACATTATGGGTGTGGTAGTGGGGGAGGAAAGGAGGAGGACTAAGCTTTTCTTTAGCCATGAAAGGTAATACTCAGGTTGCAGGGATTAGGACCTTGTATAGTGGGAGGCATTATTCAGCCTGCCACAGACCAACCCTCAGCCCTCAAAGATTCAATTCCATCCCCACATGCAACACACTCACCCTGTGTTGGGTGACATCCCCCAAGTCTCAACCTGTGACAGCATCAACTCAAGCCCCAAATCTTGTCTAAACACCATCAGTCCAAAAGTTCCAAATGTTACTGTGTGTATTGTCTTAATCAGGTAAGGGTGAGACTCTGGGCATGGTCCATCCTGGAACAAAGTTCCTCTCCATCTGTGGACCAATAAAACTAGAAAATGAGTTATCTGTTCCCAAAATACAATTGTGGGACAGACACGAGGTAACAGGTGTACACATTCCCATTCTAAATGGGAGAAAATGGAAGGAAGAACAGAGTCGCCAGCCCCAAGCAATTGGGAGCAAATCTGACTGGGCAAACTCCATTGTGTCACAAGACCCAGGAGGGATACTTTATGACTCGAGGCCCCCCAGAATCATGTTCCTTTTTTTTTTTTTTAAGATTTTATTTATTTGAGAGAGAGAGAGCATGAGCGGGGGGAGGGGCAGAGGGAGAAGGAGGCTCCTTGCTGAGCGAGGAGCTCAATGCGGGACTCAATCCCAGGACACTGGGATCATGACCTGAGCCAAAGGCAGACGCTTAACAAACTGAGCCACCCTGGTGCCCAGGTGTGCTACTAGGTTATAAGCATACCTAGAAGCACGGAACTGTACAAAACTACCACATCTCCTCCCAGTACATGGATGCGACAAAACTACCAGGCACATTTTCTAAATCCATGATTTTCTTTTTCTTATTTATTTATTTATTTATTTAAGAGAGAGAGAGAGAGAGAGAGAGAGAGAGAATAAGTGGGAGGGGCAGAGGGAGAAGGAGACAATCTCAAGCAGACTCTCCGTTAAACATGGAGCTCGACTCGGGGCTCGATCTCACGGCTCTGAGATCATGACCTGAGCCACTTAACCGACTGAGCACCCCCGGTGCCCTCATGTTCCTTTTTCTTGAAGGGTAGCACATGCTTGCAGCTGAGCGGATTTACCAGCCTGCTTCCTGCCTGTAGAATGCAGGGAGTCTGACAGCCTTCTCTCATGGAATCCTCTGTCCCTTTCAGTGCCTAAGGGGACCCACACATCACACATCTGGCCTCTCCAATACCAGCAAGTGGTTTTCCAGCCACAACTGTGGCCTCCTCTCCAGACTCTGCTTTCTGGGCAGTGAGCAAATCTCCTAATTTTAGCATCTTTTGCAATCTGGATAGCCTGAGAGTTTCCCAAGTCATCAAGTCTTGGCTCTTTTTTTTTTTAGTTTATTTAGTTAAGCAAATCTCTACCCCCGAGATGGGGCTCAAACTCATGACCCTGAGATCAAGAGCCACATATTCTACCAACTAAGCCAGCCAGGTGCTCCAAGTGTTGGCTCTTTTTATTTTAACAGTTCTCCCCCTCAGTGTATCTGTTACCTTTTGCATTTTACTGTAAGCAGAACTTTTTTTTTTTTTTACAAATATTGTCTTTTATAGATATTGAATTCCCAACTTAAAAATCTTCCCATGAACACAACTCCAGGGCCAGATGGTTTCCCTGGTAAATTCCATCCAGCATTTAAGGAAAAAATAATGCCAATCTCACCCAAACCCTTTCAGAAAACAAAGGAGGAAGGAATGGTTTCTAATCAGTTTGATGATGCCAGCAACAATCTTGAAACCAAAATATGACAGAGATGCTACGAGAAAAGAAGATCACAGACCAATACCCTTCGTGAACATGGATACATACATCTTTTTTTAAGATTTTTATTTATTTATTTGTCAGAAAGAGAGCAAGCGAGTGAGCACAGCAGGGGGAGTAGCAGGCAGAGCAGACAGAAGAGAAGCAGGCTCCCGATTGAACAAGGAGCCCAATGTGGGACTTGATCCCCGGACCCTGGAATCATGACCTGAGCCAAAGGCAGACGCTTAACCAACTGAGCCACATAGGCATCCCGGATACATACATCTTTAATAAAATATTAACAAATGGAACCCAGCAATATATAAAAAAGCAACACATAATTCTGAATGGGATTTATCCTATGGATGCAAAGTTGGTATCATATGGGAAATCAATTGTCATTCATTGTATGAACAGAATAAAAAAGAAAAACCATGTGACCATCTCAGTAGATGTAGAAAAAGAATTTGAAAAATTCAATACTCATTCATAATAAAAATCTCAGAAAACTAGGAATATGAGACAATTTCCTCATTCTGATAAACACTATGAAAAACCTATAGCTAATAAAGGTAAAATATTGAATATTTTCCCTTAAGACTGGGAAGAAGGCAAGAGTGTCTATTCTTAATTCTATTCAGCCTTGTGCTGGAGCTCCTAATGATTGCAATCAGGCAAAGAAAAATAAATACAAGGCATACACATTAGAAAAGAAAGACAAAAACCATATCTGCATCTGACATAACCATCTATAAGGCATCTACAAAATAACCACTAGAACTAGTGACTTTAGTAAAATCACATAATACAAAGTCAACATACAAAAATTAAGTGTATTTCTATATACTTACAGCAAGCAATTAAAAATGAAAATTTTAAAATCCCTTTTTTTTAGATTTTATTTATTTATTTGACAGAGAGAGAGAGCAGGAACACAAGCAGGGGGAGTGGGAGAGGGAGAAGCAGGCTTCCCACTGAGCAGGGAGCCCGATATGGGACTTGATCCCAGAACCCTGGGATCATGACCTGAGCTGAAGGCAGACGCTTAACGACTGAGCCACCCAGGCACCCTTAAAATCCCTTTTTAATAACATCCAGAACAAGAAAAAAGTACTTCAGAAAAAAATTATCAAAATACATGCAAGAACTCTACCATGGGAACCACATGACAATCATGAGAAAATTCAAGAAAACCCACATAAATGGAGAAATGTATCATGTTTATGGATTGGAAGATGCTGATTCCCTTCAAAATTATCTATAAACTCAAAGTCATACCAATTACAATCTCAATTAAATAGAAATCTTTTTTGGTAGAAACTGACAGGTTGGTTAAAAAAAAATCGTAATGGAGAGGCACCTGGGTGGCTTAGCCAGTTGAGCATCCAACTCTGATCCCAGGGTCATGAGATCCAGCCCGTCATTGGGCTCCATGCTGGCATGGAGCCTGCTTGGGATTCTCTCTCTCCTTCTCCCTCTGCCCTTCCACCAGCTGGCATGCATAAACACGTATACTCTCTCTCTCTCTCAAAAAAAATATATAATGGAAATGTAAAGAACCTAGAATAGCCAAAACAATCTTGAAATAGAAGCACTGATTTCAAGACATCTATAAAGCTATAGTAACCAAGACAGGATGGTATTGGCATATAGGCAAATGGATCAGAGATCTACAGAATAGAGTCCAATAGATGATAATTGATTGATGCCAAGGTAATTCAATAGGGAAAGGAAAGTCTTTTCAACAAATGGTGCTGGAACTATTGGATAAATATATGGGAAAAAAATGAACCTGGTTCTCTATCTCATAAACTTAAATGTAAATGCTAACACTAGATAGCTTCTAGAAAAAATTTAAATGATTATTTTCATGACCTTCGAAAAAGGAAAGTTTTCTCAGAGCAGACACATACACAAAAACATTAAACATAAAATTGATTAAACTGGACATTTTTCAATGAAAAATTTCTGCTTATTGAAAGACATCATTAATAAAACAAAAGGTAGGGGCGCCTGGGTGGCTCAGTTGGTTAAGCGACTGCCTTCGGCTCAGGTCATGATCCTGGAGTCCCGGGATCGAGTCCCGCACCGGGCTCCCTGCTCAGCAGGGAGTCTGCTTCTCCCTCTGACCCTCCTCCCTCTCATGCTCTCTGTCTCTCATTCTCTCTCTCTCAAATAAATAAAAAAAATAAAATCTTTAAAAAATATAAATAAAAATAAAAATAAAACAAAAGGTAAGTCAGATTGTTGGAAAATATGTGCAATATATATGTTTGACAAAAGACCTATATCCAAAATACATAAAGGACTCCTACAAACAAATAACAAAAACACAAACAACCCAGTTAAAAATGGGCAAAAGATTTGACCAGATACCTAACAAAAGAAGATATAGAAATGGCTAAAAAGGGCATGAAAAGATGTCCAACATCATTAGTCTCCAGGGAAATGCAAATTAAAACCACAAGGAGATAGCATTTGCCACCCTTGAGAATGACTAAAATTAAAGAGAGTGACGATGGCAGATGTAGTGAGGGTGCCAAGCAACTGGAACTCTTGGAGGGTAAAACGAAAACTTGGAAAACGTACACATCCATCTGTCCTATGACCCAGTACTTCTGTTCCTATTTATACAAGAGAAATAAAACATACCGTCTCCATTTTATGTTCCCACCAACAGTGCACAAAGGTGGCAATTTCTCTCTCTCTCTCTCCTTCCATTCTGTCTTTCATAGTAGCCTTTGTCATGTGTATGAGGTAAGGTGCATTTTTACTTTGTAAGCTTTTATTAAAAGCCTGGTGTCTTTCGGTCACAATATCTGTTTTCTCTCGAATCCTAAGTAGGCACTTCACTGTTTATCTGTATATTTTTTTTCTCAAAAGGTGCTTCCCTCTCCAATTTCAGAGTAACTGAGTTCAGACGGGAGGACAATTTTGCCGGCAGAGACACCTGCCTGCAGGGACAGTGCCTGGACCAACGTAGCCAAACTTCCCGGTTTGGAAGGTCCCCTCTTGCGCCATTCCTGAGTGTCTGTGCCAAAGTTCTGTGCTCCCCCCAAGAGGAGGGCCTTCGCAGACAGATGGCACTTGGATGTATTTACGTGTGAGAATGTCATGAGTGAGAATCTAGTGGTAGCCTTAGTCTCACTGAGAAATAAGGAGAAACCACCTTAAACTGTGCTCCTTGGTTTACTAACTGCCACGTGATTTTAGAATGCACTGCTGTGATGTCTACTGTTTACAACTGCTGCCTGGGTTCCTGCTTGGCTGCCTGGCCCACGGGTTCCACGTCCCCAGCTCCTCAGCCCCTGAGCCGCGCCAGGAAGCAGCTTCTCTCCCACTAGAGGGCAGCCAGCTCCTTTGTCCAGATCCCTTCTTGGCAACCCATGGAGGCCTCTTGCTCCTTCCTGCAGGTTGAGCCGGGCTTCTGGGGTCTATATTTAGGCCCTTTATATCAACCTTGGGCAGTCAGGCCCTGAGACTCCACTGAGTCAGGGAACACACATTCCCTCGTGGGGACCTTGGCCCTGACCCTCTCAGTGGAAGCAGGCTGCCAGAGTAAGTAAACAGACCACCCTCCCCAGCCCACACAAGGCCTGTGGCTGAAAAGAGGTGCCCCTCTAACCTCCTCAAATTGCGAGTTCCCAAAACTAAAGTACAGTTTTGAAATAAAAGAAAAACGGCGATGTCTCAAGGAAAGTATTTTCACGGGCTCTGCCTTCTTCTGTGCTACTTCCTAAAAGTCAAGGTGGTATGCGAGGCACAGGAAATCCCCCACTCTGCTCCCTCACTCAAAGGCATGGCCTCCTGGTGGCACTGGGACCACGCAGGCTTTCAGAACCACCGGTGAAAAGAGCAGACGCCCAGGCCCCCCCTTGGAGGTTCCAACTCAATAGGCACAGGATGTGGCCCCAAGAATCTGCTTTTTGGGCAAACACCTCATTTGATTCTCAGATAATCCTTTGAGAAACTTTCCACTGGGCTCCTGTCCTGCAGTGTCATTTGCTTAATCTGAAGAGTTCAAATGTAAATTCTGTGTTCCAAGAGGGAAAGACCCATGCAGGAGTGGCTCAAATCTTAATATTTCAGTGAGAGACCGAGTCTCTTGTGTAATGATTGGCCTCCCCAGCAGGCGCCTATCTCAGGTCTGGGATGTGGGGTCTCCCAGAAGCCCCCACCTCAATTCTGATCCCCTGCTTTCCATTCAAGACCCTACTTTTTTTTTTTTTTTAAGATTTATTTATTTGAGAGAGGGAGAATAAGTAGGAGGGGCAGAGGGAGAGGGAGAGAGACTCTCCAGCAGACTTGTGGCCCAAAGCGGAGCATGACGTGGGGCTTGATTTCACGACCCTAAGATCAGGACCTGAGCCAAAACCAAGAGTCGATTGCTCAGCCAACTGAGCCCCACAGGCACCCTGCTCTGCCTCCTACTCCTGACGCTTTGTGACACAACCCCCCCCACCCCCCGCCTGGCAGCTTTCTAAATTGCTGTCATTTATTTCACGGAGCTCTTGGAAAAACCTGCACTCCTGGGACAGAAACCCCCGATGAGCATCTGGCTGTGCCTCTCCCTCCTGAATATCAGGGCTTCTCTCAACTCCACACACGTGGACACACGAGCTTGCACAGGCCCGCTCGCCCATGCACGCCCCACCACCAGCGGCCCCCAGTCGAGCACCAGCTCAGGAGCACCAACGGCAGACATCCACGACAGTGACCCCGCAGCACAGAGAGGTCTGGGCTTGCAGGTAAGGGCGCTCCCAGGGTGGCCTGGCCCTAAAGCAGGCAGACCACTGGGGCTCAGGGTTTCAGACTTTGGCCTTGCGTGCTGGAACTATCTTGCCCATGGCTCCATGGTGCTGGGAGTCACGGACGCTCACAAGAAACCGATGTGCTAAGCCATCTCACTTACAGTGAGAAATGAGATCGGATGCTTCCATCAGCCCAATCAACTCACTAGGCAGGGGCAGGGATGGGGCCTTTCCTGGGCGACCATGGCTCATAACAAGTGCGGTGGGAAGTGGGATTCCAGTGTATGTGGTCTCTGCTTGCTTTTAGTCAGAGTGGATATTTAACCAAAATGCCCTTCGTGTCGGTTCTTAACGGCTGGAGTCTGTTTTGATTGCTGCCTCTGCCATTTCAGCTAAATATTCTGAATATCACCTTTAACCATAGGTACGCATACAGCTGCTAGAAGAGTCCAAATTACTAGCAGCTGGACTGACAATCATCCCCTCATTAGGCTTCAGGAGGTTCTGCACTCTGGTTGATTACCAGCATCTAGCACATAGTACGTGCTCAATGGCACATAGTAGGCGCTCCTGATGTTGAGCTCAGTGGAGCAACAATGCCTGGGTGGGCTCTGCCACATTTGCTGCTCTGTTTCCCTTTCCTGGGCCTCTGTGGGTGACCACTCTCCAAAATGGGACATTCTTTCTTTGCATACAGCAGGTCCTCCCAGGAGGGACACTGTCTCTGGGTTGACCTTGCTGACTCAACAACCAGTATTTTACGGAGCCCCCCTACTATATGCCAGGTTTGGGGCATACCGCAATGAATAGCCCTGCTGGGGTCAAGTGTGAAGAACCAGTCAGGTATTAAACACAAGTGTAGGGCCGCCTGGGGGGCTCAGTCAGTTAAGCGGCTGCCTTCGGCTCAGGTCATGACCCCAGGGTCCTGGGATCGAGCCCCACATCGGGCTCCATGCTCAGTGGGAAGCCTGCTTCTCCCTCTCCCACTCCCCCTACTTGTGTTCCCTCTCTCGCTGTCTCTCTGTCAAATAAATAAATAAAATCTTAAAAAAAAAAAACCCCAAAAAACAAAATCACGAGAGTAGAATGGATGGGAAAGGACCAGGGTTATGGGCGTACAGGGTGGAGGAGGAATGGGGGTGTTCCAGCTGAGACTTGGACTCATTAGGTGAAGGGAAAGGAGGCCAGGGTGGGGGGGGGGGGCGATGATGGGTAACCCACGCAGAGCAAACAGCATTTGCAGACTCGGATACTGGAAAGAGTACGTCTTTTGTCCTTCGTGTGGAGAGCAGGGCGCATGAGCTGAGGAGGTGGGCTGTGGTGGGGACGCAGGTACCACACAGACCTCTGACTCCAAGGAGCAAATTGACCCGGAGCTCCAGCTACAACAGTCTAAATCCCTCGGGAAGCAGCCTCCTATCTGCCCCCAGGCAGTGACTGAATGCTTGGGGGGGGGGGTGGGAGGGAGATGGGGGGAGGGCGGGCTCAGTCCCAGGAGCCAGTCTGCTCAGGGACCTGTTTGGCTCAAGGACCATGCAAGTGGTTTTGCAGAGCCTTCCTGGGACCTCCCAGCAGTGCAGGGCACTGTACGCTCCCTTCTCCCCCCCTCCCCTGCCCTGATGGCTCTCCAGCCTCCCCCAGCTCCCTCTCCCATTTCTCTCACAGATGTTTCCCCAAAGAAGACCCTTGCATGTTTAATCCTAACCTGATTTCTGCTTCTGGGAGGATCTGGACTAACACAGGCTCTATCCTAACACTAATGGTACCTCGACTGCTTTCAGTAAGGGAGATTTTATATGGAAAACAACAGTCTGGCTGCAGGGTGGAGTATTCGGTAGGAGGGGACAGGACCAAGTACAGGAAAGGCCATTAGGAGGCTGTCACAGTGGTCCAGGTAAGATGCCTTGGCTGTGGAGTGGCAGTGGGGATTCTAACTGTCTTTGGCTTTGGGGATATTTAGGAAAATGAAATGGTGCTTGGCAATGACTTGAAGGTGCACCGTGAGGGAGGGAGAGGTTGAGGGTGAGTCTCAAGGGGGAGGAAGCTGGTGATTGGCTGTTGTGTTCCAGCTCTGCTTCGGGGGGAAAAATACAGCATCTGGCCAATAGAAAGATGAGCTCTGCCATCCGTCAGGACATCTCACTGTCCCCCCCAACTACCTGGGTGAAACACCCCTTGGGAACATCCACCACTGTTGGCTTGAGTTCATGCTCACCAAACAGCCTTCTGTTTGACCACCCAGACGTTCAGAGACCAGGCAGAACCCCCCACACCCCCTAGAAAGGAATAGGGCCAATTAAGAATGAATAAATGAATTCACTGACATTCTAGTTTATTCAACAGTGTCCTGGGTGTCTGATGATCCTGAGCCACTCTCTCCAAATTTGTTCAGTTCTGGGACACTGGCATGGATGGAAACTGGACCCTCAGCCAGAGGAATTTTGCTCCCAAAGGTCTTTCTGGAGACAGCCTGCTGGCCTTGTAGGATTTGGTAGGGTGATGAATGGCCCCCAAAGAGGTCCATATCGTAATCCCCCAAACCTGTGACTTCTTACCTGACCTGGTACAAAGGACTTTGCAGATGTGATTACATTAAGGACCTTGAGGTGGGGTGATTATCTGGGTGGGGCCAATGTGATCACAAGGGTTACTGAAGGAGGGACAAGGAGGACCAGGATAGTGGGAGATGTACCATGGTGGCCAAAGGATGGAGGGAGATTAGAAAGGAGCCATGCACCAAGGAGTGCAGGTAGTTCTGGAAGCTGGCAAAGATGGAGAGACAGAGTTTCCACCAGAGCCTCTGGAAGAAACACCAGCCGGCATACCCTTGGTTTTATCCCCGTGACACTGATTTCAAAACTCCGATTGCCAGGGCGCCTGGGTGGCTCAGTTGGTTAAGCGACTGCCTTCGGCTCAGGTCATGATCCTGGAGTCCCTGGATCGAGTCCCGCATCGGGCTCCCTGCTCGGCAGGGAGTCTGCTTCTCCCTCTCCCACTCCCCGTTTGTGTTCCCTCTCTCGCTGTGTCTTTCTCTGTCAAATAAATAAATAAAATCTTTAAAAAAAAAAAAAAAAAACTCCGATCGCCAGAAATATAAGATAATACACGTGTGTTATTTTAAGCTGCTAAGTGTGTAGTAAGTTGCTACAGCGGTCACGAGAAACTAAGACACACAGCAGCTGCACCACCTCACCTTTTCGAGAGAAAACAAAGCGGATTTCAAATGAATGAAGGAATGAATTGTATCTAATAACATATGGATATATAATAAATAAATGATACATACAATGTCTATTTTCAGGCCACAGTGACTAAAATGAGGGACAGTGTAGAATGCTTAGCAACTTTTCTAGAAACACCTTTCCTAGTTTTAGAGACCTTCAGGCTAGAACTACATTTCCCAGGATCCCTTGCAGCTAAGACACGGCATGGGACCTGGCCCCCACCAATCAGACCTTTGTGAGAAAGCTCCTGGAGGAATTCTTTCCTAAGCTCTCAGGACAGCAGGGGGGCCTGAGGTTACAGCACCTGCACTCACCAGGGGCGGGAAGATGATGTGGGTGTTGTTCCATGCTCGAGGGCCTCCAGGCCTGATTTTCTGGCCTTCCTGGAGATTCTGTAAGCCACACAGTCTCCTTCAATAAGTTGGTTTGCTACTTACCCTTATGGTGTGGAGTTTCTCTTTGCAAATAAGGACTCTGGTTGCCACCTCGCCTCATGGCGCAGTATAGTAAGGAGCCTGTCGGTTTCAGCAGCTAGCAGGTGAAGTGTTCTGCTTTTCCAGCTGGACAGAACCACTCCGTAAAACGAGGTGAGGGACCTCATCCTAATTCCAGCTGCAGAGCCTCACGGCAGGCCCGGAGCAGCTGGTCCTCTTTATGCCTGGAGTGGCCGACGAGAGAGACCCAGGCCTGATCACAAGAGAGAGGAAAGCCCCAAGTGGGCCCCTCTGGGCAAGGCGCAGGTCCCTGGCATGCTTTCCTCAGATATCGCAGAGGGAGTTGCTGGAAGCATCTTTCAGAGCCACTAGCCCTAGGGGTAGCAAGTCCCTGTGTCCGGTTTGGGGAGCAGTGCCTGAGGTGTTCCTAACTTTGCTGGGCGGGGGGGGGGGCCATCAGGGTTGAGGCAGCCAGATGCTGCCACTTCCAGGAGTTCGTGTTCCGGGCGACACTGTTAGGAGTATGACCGATGTGCCTTTCCCTTTGGGTCAGCATCCCATAAAGTCATCCTCCCCCTCTGGACTCTGTCAGGATTAGTCCTTGGTGTTTCGGAGCCACTGACAATTTATAAGCACTTTGGAAACCGGAGGAATTGTGTGAGTGTCTCTGTGAATGAGACTTCACACTGCCTTCACTCCCAAGAATGCTCTGGAAGCCCTGAACAGAGAGCGTTGACTGGAAAACTAAATGTTACACAGAGGTTTTTGAGAGTTAAAAAGCATTTAAAGAGGGGGTGCCTGGGTGGCTCAGTTGGTTAAGCGACTGCCTTCGGCTCAGGTCATGATCCTGGAGTCCCTGGATCGAGTCCCGCATCGGCTCCCTGCTCAGCAGGGAGTCTGCTTCTCCCTCTGACCCTCCCCCCTCTCATGTGCTCTCTCTCTCATTCTCTCTCTCAAATAAATAAATAAAATCTTTAAAAAAAAAAAAAAAGCATTTAAAGAGGGATTAACAAATAGTTAACGGACATGCAGGAAGGCCTAGGAATTTTAGCTACTATGAAATCAAACCCACATCTGGAAATGATCCCACAGCCTCCAGGGAATGCTCTTTTGTTTTCTTGGACCTTACAAGGGGCAAGCCTGGTGGTGGTTTTATATATGGCTTCACTGAAAGAATGCTAATCCCAGGGAAGTTTTTTTCATTACAAAATACTGTGGAGGAGAGATATTTGGCTTACCATTGCCTAGATCCACCCTTCAATATTTTTATTCCTTTGGCCTGAGGCTAAAACATCCTAATCCAGTGTCTTTAGAAGGGTAAATGTGAACACCTTGCCAATAATTAATAATTTAATAATAATGAATATACATATGTGATCAGAATTTTTCCAACATCCCTTTCACAGAATAATTTCCCAAGAAATGAATTTTAACAGTTGTGTTTTAGGGGCACCTGCGTGGCTCAGTCAGTAAAGCGTCTGCCTTCGGCTCAGGTCCATGATCTCAGGGTCCTTAGGTACCGCATCTGGCTCCCTGCTCAGTGGGGAGTCTGCTTCTCCCCACTGCCCCTCCCTCCTGCTCGTGATCTCTCTCTCTCTCTCTCTCAAATAAATAAATAAATAATCTAATAGTTGTGTTTTAATGGGTGGGGGTGGGGGTACATGAGAACATTAACTGATAAGTCAATTACTCTTAGGGAAAAACCGATCCCTCACAGGGAGCCCTTTCTAGGGGAAAGCTAGAATGATGTCTTGGGCACACCCTCCTTTCCTTAATGGCCTGTGTGCTTGATTCATTACCCTAAGACATTTAGCCCCAGAGAGGGTTTGGCTTGGGCCTGACCTTACAAGTTAGAAGTTCAAGTAAAATTCTGATAATAACTAAGATTAGCACCCATCACAATACAAAAATCAATGGTCCATGTAAAATTGTGCTTTGCTGACATGCTTGTAATAAATTGCAACCATTGCAGATGTGGATACAGTGAGTTCTATCTGAGCAACGACTTCTACTTAACACTTGTTTTCCCAAGTGCATGTTCATTTACAGAAGAGTCTTTAAAGAAGGTCTCCAGCTCTGGGCCCAACCAACCACTTGGTGTATGCAGTAAACACAGGAGACCCAGGGCACCCTTCCCAACCAAGGGTGGGTGATGCCTCTCCTGTTCTCACAGCCAGCCAACTCACCCAGGGGCAAGGATCCCAGTCCTTCCCATTCCTGTAGCAACATCATTACTTTTCTGATAGGCATTCTTGGCCAGCCTCTGGACCCCTCAAGAAAAACCAAACACTGTTCCCTTTCCTGCTCACCCTAAACACTCTCTTTCCTCGAAGCTGGGTCTCAGAGCCTGGCTGTCCTTGGCCTTGTCTCCATGTGCCCAGCTGAGATGCATTTGGCAGTCGGAACTCAATGCATCCATCCACGCACCTCAACCCCAGGTCCTTGAAGACAACCCTTCTGGACACTCAGAACCCAAACAATGTGCAAACTTTACTTGGAACCCAGGCTTTGCAGGATCCTAGCTCCTGAAGTTCTTAGGAGGTCCCTGGAGTGATATGCAAAGGTCACTAATTTGTTTTTCTCCAATGCTGGCACCCATTTAATTCCAAGATGGTCTAACATGGAGTGACCCACACATTGTGTTGTTTGTTTCTGCTTTGAGGTGACCCCAGCCCTTCCTGCACCCCAGGAAGCAGGATGTAGTCACTCTTCAATAATCTATGAAATACCAAGAATCACCTACTCAACATTCTGCAAATGATAGTGAATGTTTTTAAGTACAATTGCAGCAGGAGGACATGGTAAAGTTAACTGTATCCTGCTTTGGACCAAACAAAACATCCCCTTTAGCCCTGTGCTTCCTTTCCCTCCCCCAAGGAATTTGCTATTGTTTGTAAATAGAGTATACTCTTAGCACCCCTTCATTTATTTTTTTTTAATTTTATTATGTTATGTTAGTCACCATACAATACATCATTAGTTTTTGATATGGTGATCCACGATCCATTGTTTTCGTATAACACCCAGTGCTCCATGCAGTACATGCCCTCCTTAATACCCATCACCTGGCTAACCAATCCCCTCTCCCCCCTCCCCTCTAAAACCCTGTTGGTTTCTCAGGTCCATAGTCTCTCATGGTTCATCTCTCCCTCCAATTCCCCCCGCCCATTTTTCCCTTCCTTCTCTTAAAGTCCTCCATGTTATTCCTTATGTTCCACAAATAAGTGAAACCATATGATAATTGACTTTCTCTGCTTGACTTATTTCACGTAGCATAATCTCCTCCAGTCCCATCCATGTTGATGTAAAAGTTGGGTATTCATCTTTTCTGATGGCTGAGTAATATTCCATTGTATATATGGACCACATCTTCTTTATCTATTCATCTGTTGAAGGGCAATTCGGCTCCTTCCACAGTTTGGCTATTGTGGACATTGCTGCTCTGAACATTGGGGTGCATATGGCCCTTCTTTTCACTACATCTGTGTCTTTGGGATAAATACCCAGTAGTGCAATTGCTGGGTCATAGGGTAGCTCTATTTTTAATTTTTTGAGGAACCTCCACACTGTCTTCCAAAGTGGCTGTACCAACTTGCATTCCCACCAACAGTGTAAGAGGGTTCCCCTTTCTCCACAACCTCTCCAACATTTGTTGTTTCTTTCCCTGTCCATTTTTGCCATTCTAACTGGTGTAAGGTGGCATCTCAGTGTGGTTTTGATTTGCATTTCCCTGATGGCTAATGATGATGAACATTTCTTCATGTGTCTGTTAGCCATTTGTATGTCTTCTTCAGAGAAGTGTCTGTTCATCTCTTCTGCCCACTTTTTGACTTGATCATTTGTTTTTTGGGTGTTGAGTTTGAGAAGTTCTTTATAGATCTTGGATACCAGCCCTTTATCTGTAGTGTCATTTGCAAATATCTTCTCCCATTCTGTGGGTTGCCTCTTTGTTTTGTTGACTGTTTCCTTTGCTGTGCAGAAGCTTTTTATCTTGATGAAGTCCCAAAAGTTCATTTTTGCTTTTGTTTCACTAGCTTTTGGAGATGTATCTTGAAAGAAGTTGCTGTGGCTGATGTCAAAGAGGTTACTGCCTATGTTCTCTTCTAGGATTTTGATGGATTCCTGTCTCACATTGAGGTCTTTCATCCACTTTGAGTTTATCTTTGTGAATGGTGTTAGAGAATGGTGGAGTTTCATTCTTCTGCATGTGGCTGTCCAATTTTCCCAGCACCATTTATTGAAGAGACTGTCTTTTTTCCACTGCATGTTTTTTCCTGCTTTGTCAAAGATTATTTGACCATAGAGTTGAGGGTCCATATCTGGGTTCTCTATTCTGTTCCATTGGTCTGTATGTCTGTTTTTGTGCCAGTAGCATGCTGTCTTGGTGATCACAGCTTTGTGATATAGCTTGAAATCGGGCAACGTGATGCCCCCAGCTTTGTTTTTCTTTTTCAACATTTCCTTGGCGATTCGGGGTCTTTTCTGATTCCATACAAATTTTAGGATTATTTGTTCTAACACTTTGAAAAATGTCATTGGAATTTTGATCGGGATGGCATTGAAGGTATAGATTGCTCTGGGTAGTATAGACATTTTAACAATGTTTATTCTTCCGATCCATGAGCATGGAATATTTTTCCATCTTTTTGTGTCTTCTTCAATTTCTTTCATGACTGTTTTGTAGTTCCTAGAGTATAGATCCTTTACCTCTTTGGTTAGGTTTATTCCGAGGTATCTTATGGTTTTTGGTGCTATTGTAAATGGAAGCGTTTCTGTAATTTCTCTTTCTACAGTTGCGTTGTTAGTGTATAAGAAAGCAACTGATTTCTGTGCATTGATTTTGTATCCTGCCACATTACTGAATTGCTGGATGAGTTCTAGTAATTTGGGGGTGGAGTCTTTTGGGTTTTCCACATAAAGTATCATGTCATCTGCGAAAAGAGTTTGACTTCTTCTTTGCCAATTTGAATACCTTTTATTTCTTTTTGTTGTCTGATTGCTGTTGCTAGGACTTCTAGTACTATGTTGAACAACAGTGGTGAGAGTGGGCACCCTTGACGTGTTCCTGATCTTAAGGGAAAGGCTCTCAGCTTTTCCCCATTGAGGATGATATTCGCTGTGGGTTTTTCATAGATGGATTTTATGAGCTTGAGGAATGTTCCCTCTATCCCTATACTCTGGACAGTTTTAATCAGGAAAGGATGTTGTATTTTGTCAAATGCTTTTTCTGCATCAATTGAGAGGACCATATGGTTCTTCTCCCTCCTCTTATTAACGTGTTCTATCACACTGATTGAGCAGGGAGCCCGATGCGGGACTCGATCCAGGGACTCCAGGATCATGACCTGAGCCGAAGGCAGTCGCTTAACCAACTGAGCCACCCAGGCGCCCTGGCAATCGGAGTTTTGAAATCAGTGTCACGGGGATAAAACCAAGGGTATGCCGGCTGGTGTTTCTTCCAGAGGCTCTGGTGGAAACTCTGTCTCTCCATCTTTGCCAGCTTCCAGAACTACCTGCACTCCTTGGTGCATGGCTCCTTTCTAATCTCCCTCCATCCTTTGGCCACCATGGTACATCTCCCACTATCCTGGTCCTCCTTGTCCCTCCTTCAGTAACCCTTGTGATCACATTGGCCCCACCCAGATAATCACCCCACCTCAAGGTCCTTAATGTAATCACATCTGCAAAGTCCTTTGTACCAGGTCAGGTAAGAAGTCACAGGTTTGGGGGATTACGATATGGACCTCTTTGGGGGCCATTCATCACCCTACCAAATCCTACAAGGCCAGCAGGCTGTCTCCAGAAAGACCTTTGGGAGCAAAATTCCTCTGGCTGAGGGTCCAGTTTCCATCCATGCCAGTGTCCCAGAACTGAACAAATTTGGAGAGAGTGGCTCAGGATCATCAGACACCCAGGACACTGTTGAATAAACTAGAATGTCAGTGAATTCATTTATTCATTCTTAATTGGCCCTATTCCTTTCTAGGGGGTGTGGGGGGTTCTGCCTGGTCTCTGAACGTCTGGGTGGTCAAACAGAAGGCTGTTTGGTGAGCATGAACTCAAGCCAACAGTGGTGGATGTTCCCAAGGGGTGTTTCACCCAGGTAGTTGGGGGGGACAGTGAGATGTCATCGGGCTCCCTGCTTCTCCCTCTCCCACTCCCCGTTTGTGTTCCCTCTCTCGCTGTGTCTTTCTCTGTCAAATAAATAAATAAAATCTTTAAAAAAAAAAAAAAAAAACTCCGATCGCCAGAAATATAAGATAATACACGTGTGTTATTTTAAGCTGCTAAGTGTGTAGTAAGTTGCTACAGCGGTCACGAGAAACTAAGACACACAGCAGCTGCACCACCTCACCTTTTCGAGAGAAAACAAAGCGGATTTCAAATGAATGAAGGAATGAATTGTATCTAATAACATATGGATATATAATAAATAAATGATACATACAATGTCTATTTTCAGGCCACAGTGACTAAAATGAGGGACAGTGTAGAATGCTTAGCAACTTTTCTAGAAACACCTTTCCTAGTTTTAGAGACCCACCACTCCAGCAACCCTCAGTTTGTTTCCTGAGATTGAGAATTCCTCATATCAGTGAGGTCATATGATACATGTCTTTCTCTGATTGACTTATTTCACTCAGCATAATACCCTCCAGTCCCATCCACGTCGTTGCAAATGGCAAGATTTCATTCTTTTTGATGGCTGCATAACAGTCCATTGTGTGTGTGTGTATATATATATATATATATATATATATATATATATACACCTCACATCTTCTTTATCCATTCATCTGTTGTTGGACATCTTGGCTCTTTCCATAGTTTGGCTATTGTGGACATTGCTGCTACAAACATCGGGGTGCACATACTCCTTCAGATCCCTACCTTTGTATCTTTGGGGTAAAACCCCAGGAGTGCAATTGCTGGATTATGTGGTAGCTCTATTTTCCACTTTTTGAAGACTCCATAACCTCCAGAGTGGCTGCACCAGCTTGCATTCCCACCAACAGTGTAGGAGGGTTCCCCTTTCTCCACATCCCCGCCAACACCTGTCATTTCCTGACTTGTTAATTTCAGCCATTCTGACTGGTGTGAGGTGATATCTCATTGAGGTTTTGATTTGGATTTCCCTGATGCTGAGCGATGTTGAGAACTTTTTCATGTGTCTGTTGGCCGTTTGGGCGTCTTCTTTGGAAAAATGTTCATGTCTTCTGCCCATTTCTTGATTGGATCATTTGTTCTTTGGGTGTTGAGTTTAAGTCTTTATAGATTTTGGATACTAGCCCTTTAACTGATATGTCATTTGCAAATATCTTCTCCCATTCTGTCAGTTGTCTTTTGGTTTTGTTGACTGTTTCTTTTGCTGTGCAAAAGCTTTTTATCTTGATGAATTCCCAATAGTTCATTTTTGCCCTTGCTTCCCTTGCCTTTGGCGATGTTTCTAGGAAGAAGCTGCGGCTGAGGTCGAAGAGGTTGCTGCCTGTGTTCTGCTTTAGGATTTTGATGGACTCCTGTCTCACATTGAGGTCTTTCAACCATTTGGAGTCTATTTTTGCGTGTGGTGTAAGGAAATGGTCCAGTTTCATTCTTCTGCATGTGGCTGTCCAATTTTCCCAACACCATTTGTTGAAGAGACTTTTTTCCGTTGGACATTCTTTCCTGCTTTGTCGAAGATTAGTTGACCATAGAGTTGAGGGCCCATTTCTGGGCTTTCTATGCTGTTCCATTGATCTATGTGTCTGTTTTTGTGCCAGTACCATGCTGTCTTGATGATGACAGCTTTGTAATAGAGCTTGAAGTCCAGAATTGTGATGCCACCAGCTTTGCTTTTTCAACACTCCTCTGGCTATGCGGGGTCTTTTCTGGTTCCATACAAATTTTAGGATTATTTGTTCCATTTCTTTGAAAAAAGTTGATGATATTTTGATGGGGATTGCATTGAATGTGTAGATTGCTCTAGGCACCATTGACATCTTCACAATATTTGTTATTCCAATCCATGAGCATGGAACGTTTTTCCATTTCTTTGTGTCTTCCTCAATTTCTTTCATGAGTATTTTATAGTTTTCTGAGTACAGATCCTTTGCCTCTTTGGTTAGATGTATTCCTAGGTATCTTACGGTTTTGGGTGCAATTGTAAATGGGATCGACTCCTTAATTTCTCTTTCTTCTGTCTTGTGGTTGGTGTATAGGAATGCCACTGATTTCTATGCATTGATTTTATATCCTACCACTTGACTGAATTCCTGTATGAGTTCTAGCAGTTTTGGGGTGGAATCTTTTGGGTTTTCCACATAAAGTATCATATCATCTGCAAACAGTGAGAGTTTGACTTCTTCTTTGCCAATTTGGATGCCTTTTATTTCTTTTTGTTGTCTGATTGCTGTGGCTAGGAATTCTAATACCATGTTGCATAGCAGTGGTGATAGTGGACATCCCTGCTGTGTTCCTGACCTTAGGGGGAAAGCTCTCAGTTTTTCCCCATTGAGAATTATATTCGCTGTGGGTTTTTCATAGATGGCTTTTATGATATTGAGGTATGTACCCTCTATGCCTATACTCTGAAGAGTTTTGATCAAGAAAGTATGCTGTATTTTGTCAAATGCTTTTTCTGCATCTGTTGAGAGGATCATATGGTTCTTGTTCTTTCTTTTATTAATGCATTGTATCACATTGATTGATTTACAGATGTTGAACCAACCTTGCAGCCCAGGGATAAATCCCACTTGGTCGGGGTGAATAATCCTTTTAATGTACTGTTGGATTCTATTGGCTAGTATTTTGGTGAGAATTTTTGCATCCATGTTCATCAAGGATATTGGTCTGTAATTCTCCTTTTTGATGGGGTCTTTGTCTGGTTTGGGGATCAAGATAATGGTGGCCTCATAAAACGAGTCTGGAAGTTTTCCTTCCATTTCTATTTTTTGGAACAGTTTCAGAAGAATAGGTATTAATTCTTCTTTAAATGTTTGGTAGCATTCCCCTGGGAAGCCATCTGGCCCTGGGCTTTTGTTGGGAGATTTTTGATGACTGCTTCAATTTCCTTAGTGGTTATAGGTCTGTTCAGGTTTTCTCTTTCTTTCTGGTTCAGTTTTGGTAGTTGATACATCTCTAGGAATGCATCCATTTCTTCCAGATTATCTAATTTACTGGCATATAGTTGCTCATAATATGTTCTTATAATTGTTGTATTTCTTTGGTGTTGGTTGTGATCTCTCCTCTTTCATTCACGATTTTGTTGATTTGGGTCATTTCTCTTTTCTTTTTGATAAGTCTGGCCAGGGATTTATCAATCTTGTTAATTCTTTCAAAGAACCAGCTCCTTGTTTCGTTGATCTGTTCTACTGTTCTTTTGGTTTCTATTTCATTGATTTCTGCTCTGATCTTTATTATTTCTCTTCTCCTGCTGGGTTTAGGTTTTATTTGCTGTTCTTTCTCCAGCTCCTTTAGGTGTAGGGTTAGGTTGTGTATTTGAGACCTTTCTTGTTTCTTGAGAAAGGCTTGTATTGCTATATACTTTCCTCTTAGGACCGCCTTTGCTGCATTCCAAAGATTTTGAACAGTTGTGTTTTCATTTTTATTTGTTTCCATGTATTTTTTAAATTCTTCTTTAATTTCTTGGTTGACCCATTCATTCTTTAGTAGGATGCTCTTTAGCCTCCATGTATTTGAGTTCTTTCCGACTTTCCTCTTGTGACTGAGTTCTAGTTTCAAAGCACTGTGGTCCGAAAATATGTAGGGAATGATCCCAGTCTTTTGGCACTGGTTGAGACCCAATTTGTGACCTAGGATGCAATCTATTCTGGAGAATATTCCATGGGCACTAGAGAAGAATTTGTATTCTGTTGCTTTGGGATGGAATATATATATATAAATATATTTGTGAAGTCTATTTGGTCCATTGGTCCAGTGTGTCATTTAAAGTCTTTATTTCCTTGTTGATCTTTTGCTGATCTGTCCATTTCAGTGAGGGGGTGTTAAAGTTCCCCACTATTATTGTATTGTTGTCAATGTGTTTCTTTGCTTTTGTTATTAATTGCCTTATATAATTGGCTGCTCCCATGTTAGGGGCATAGATATTTACAATTGTTAGATCTTCTTGTTGGATAGACCCTTTAAGTAGGATATAGTGTCCTTCCTCATCTCTTATTACAGTCTTTTGTTTAAAATCTAATTTGTCTGATATAAGGATTGCCAGCTTTCTTTTGGTGTCCGTTAGCATGGTAAATGGTTTTCCACCCCTTCACTTTCAATCTGGGTGTGTCTAAAATGAGTCTCTTGCAGACAGCATATCGATGGGTCTTGTTTTTTTATCTAATCTGATAACTTGTGTCTTTTGATTGGGGCATTTAGCCCATTACATTCAGGGTTACTATTGAAAGATATGAATTTAGTGCCATTGTATTGCCTGTAAGGTGACTTTTACTGTATATTGTCTGTGTTCCTTTCTGGTCTATGTTGCTTTTAGGCTCTCTCTTTGCTTAGAGGACCCCTTTCAATATTGCTTGTAGGGCTGGTTTCATGTTTGCAAATTCCTTTAGTTTTTGTTTGTCCTGGAAGCTTTTTATCGCTCCTTCAATTTTCAATGACAGCCTAGCTGGATATAGTATTCTTGGCTGCATATTTTTCTCATTTCGTTCTGTGAATATATCATGCCAGTCCTTTCTGGCCTGCCAGATCTCTGTGGATAGGTCTGTTGCGAATCTAATGTTTCTACCATTGTAGGTTACAGATCTCTTCTCCTGAGCTCCTTTCAGGATTTTGTCTTTGTCTCTGAGACTCGTAAGTTTTACTATTAGATGTCAGGGTGTTGACCTATTTTTATTGATTTTGAGGGGGGTTCTCTGTGCCTCCTGGATTTTGATGCCTGTTTCCTTCCCCAAATTAGGGAAGTTCTCTGCTACAATTTGCTCCAATATACCTTCTGCCCCTCTCTCTCTTTCTTCTTCTTCTGGGATCCCAATTATTCTAATGTTGTTTCATCTTATGGTATCGCTTATCTCTTGAATTCTGCCCTCATGATCCAGTAGTTGTTTATCTCTCTTTTTCTCAGCTTCTTTATTTTCCATCATTTGGTCTTCTATATCACTATTTCTCTCTTCTGCCTCATTTATCCTAGCAGTTAGCACCCCCATTTTTGACTGGTCCTCATTAATAGCCTCTTTGATTTCGACTTGGTTAGATTTTAGTTCTCTTATTTCTCCAGAAAGGGTTTCTGTAATAACTTCCATGCTCTTTTCAAGCCCAGCTAGTATCTTTAAAATCATCATTCTGAACTCCAGTTCTGACATCATACTAATGTCCATATTGAGTAGGTCCCTGGCAGCTGGTACTGCCTCTTGTTCTTTTTGTTGAGGTGATTTTTTCCATCTTGTCATTTTGTCCAGAGGAGAATAGATGAATGAGAGAACAAACTGCTAACAGGGTAACAATGTCCCTAGAAAGTATACTCTAAACAAATCAGAAAAGACCTGAAACCAGGGGGAAAGAAAGGGAAAGAAAGAGAAAAGATAAAGATAAAAACAAACAAAAACAGAACAAAACAAAACAAAACAGAATATGATCAAATATGATCAGGCTGGTGCATAGATCAGTGCCACACACTAGATTTTGGCTGTATTTTGGTCTGTTAGAAGAAAGTGCCTCCCAAAATTTTAAAGAAAGAAAAACTTATATATATACAAAAATAAGGGTTAATACAATGAAGGGATGGAATATGACTGTAAAGTTGAAAATTATAAAAGGAATTGATAAGTTGTTTGATAAAAGAAGGAAGAGGATTTAAAAAAAAAAGAAAAAAAAGGGGAGAGAATGTGATCAGGCAGGAGACTAGAACAAAGCCATACACTAGAGATTTAGGGTATATTTTGATCTGTTAGAAGAAACTGTAGCTCAAAATTTTAAAGAGAGAAAAACATATATATATGCCAAAAATAAGGGTAACTACTATGAAGGGATAGAATATGACTCTAAAAATGAAAAATAAAAGTTTTTTTAAAACGGGATTGATAAGATGTTGGTTGAAAAGGGGAAAAAGAAAAAAAAAAACAGTTAAAAAAATTAACTTTGAAAGACTAAAGAATCATGGTAAAAAAGCCATGAATTCTATGTGCAGTATTCCCCTAGCACTGGGGTTCTGCCATTGTCATTAATCAGTAAACTTGGTCTTGGTCAAAGGTTCCTGCTGATCTTCTGGGGGAGGGGCCTATTGCCGTGGTTCCCAAATGTCTTTGCCAGAGGCGGAATTGCCCCGCCCTTGCCAGTCTGGGCTAAGTAATCTGCTTGGGTTTGCTCTTGGGACCTTTTGTTCCCTGCAAGCTTTCCGTACAGCTTTGGAGGCCAAGAGTGAAAATGGCAGCCTTCCAATCTCCGCCCCAGAGGAGCCAAGAACTCAGGGCCCCACTCCCCAGTGAGCCTCCAAAGAAAAGCAGTCAATCACTCCCATATCCCCGGTCTCTGGCCGCACTCCATGCTCACCCGGCCTGTGACCGAGCATTTCTATCTCTGGCACCCGATCTGGTGTGGAGTCTCCAAACCCAGCAGATCCCTGCGGTGCACTCCTGGGCTGCTCCTCCCCGGGGGAGGAAGGGGAGTCTCCCTGGATCTGCCACTTGTGGGGTCCCTGCTGGAGGAGCATGCCCAAACTGTGCCCCGGATCACGGTTTACGGCAACCCCGAGCTGAGAGCCCACACCTCAGCTCCGTCTCTGCAGCCGGCTTCCCCGCTCCAATACCTGGGAGCTCTGCCGCACTCAGGCACCCCCGGTCTTTCTGTGACCCCTAGGGTCCTGAGACCACACTCTCCCGTGCTTAGCCACTGGAGCAATGTCCCGCAGCAGAGCCGACTTCTAAAAGTTCCGATTTTGTGCTTCACTGCTCTATCACGTGCCAGAAGTGGCCGACGGAGGCCCCCTCCCCCACCGTCTATCCTCCCGAATATTGCCTCAGATTCATTTCTCCACATGTCCTACCTTCCAGAAAGTGGTCGCTTTTCTGTTCAGAGAGTTGCTGCTATTCTTTTCTTCGATCTCCTGTTGAGTTCGTAGGTGTTCAGAATGGTTTGATCCCTATCCAGCTGAATTCCTGGGACCAGATGAAATCCAGGTCTCCTACTCCTCTGCCATATTGCTCTGCCCCCACCCCCATGTCCGACTTTTCAAATGGGAATGGACTAAATCTGGAAGCAAATGTCTCAATTTGTTTTATTTATTTTTTTATTTTATTTTTTTTTAAGATTTATTTATTTATTTGAGAGAGAGAGAATGAGAGACAGAGAGCATGAGAGGGAGGAGGGTCTGAGGGAGAAGCAGACTCCCCGCCGAGCAGGGAGCCCGATGCGGGACTCGATCCCGGGACTCCAGGATCACGACCCGAGCTGAAGGCAGTCGCCCTACCGACTGAGCCACCCAGGCGCCCTCAATTTGTTTTATTTTTATCACAGAAATGAGGCCACCTCGCTCCTAAATCCTGTGGCCCAATCTATACACAATCATTCTCTGCTGGGCACCTTCAAATGTCCTAGTCCTCCTGATGTCCACATCCTTCTGAAACCAAATTTTGAGGGACCCTCTTGCCCCACCTATCCTACAATCCCAAGGACTTGGCTGGACTCCTCAGTTTCAAGCAGAGGATATTGCTCTAAGACACTGTCATCTATGGGTGTTAGAAATGATGTTACTAGCCCAATCTCCTAGCAAGCTGGCCATCTCAGGAATAAGAAACACCAGTGCTCTTTGGCTAAAGGAAACCCCCATTGGCTACACCTGGGAAGCCTGTCAGCAAGAGGCCTGCATTGTTCATTCAACAAGGAGAGAGAAAAATGCTTTCAGCCTTGGCTCTCTCTCCTGCAATTCCCATCAGCCGATCGAGGCAGCAGTGGCTCAGTGGTAGCAGGTGGGCTCTTGTGACTGATGCTCAAGTTTTTGGAACTGGGGTTTTGAGGCAGTAGTCTCTGAAGGGGCTCTTTTTGTATTGAGCAGTTCCCAGAGCATACTTCACATGCGTGAACCTCCTGCTTTTCAGAATGCAGGCATCTAGGTCAGTTAAGGGTGGTCGGGAAGCTGGCTGCCGAGCACCACCTTTGCCACAGCTGGCTAAGCAGCAAGCATTTAGGGACCACACAGCCAGTTTTGTTTTGTTTTGTTGTTGTTTTGTTTTCCAGCGTGGGGGAGATATCAGACACCAATTCACTTGCATAGCAGAGGACTAGAGTGCAAACTCACCAGCAATCCCTGAGGGCTGGCTGTGTGAGTCAGAGTCCCATTGCCAAGGAATATAAACCAAGAACTTGTTAGAAACATAGCAAGATGGTGGGAACAGCCACAGGAAGACCAATTTTCTACATTTCAAACAGGAACGGGAGACATCTGAGAATGAGATGTCTTAATTTGTTTGTATTGTCCCAGAAGTGAGTCCAGCACCCTACTAAAACCTCTTGCCCAGCCTACACATAAACATGCTTTGCTGGGCACCTTCACATGCCCTAGACCTCTCACCATCCAGATAGTTCTAGAACCAATCTTTGAGGAGCCCAGTGGCCATACCTATCCCACATTCCCAAGGACTCTCCCAGGCTCCTTAGTTTAAAAATAGGTGAAATTGCTCTGAGACACTGGCTAATAATTGCTCGAAGGTGAGTCTAGTTATGAAAAAGAACAAAGGGATGGAAAGGGCTACAAAAAATGCCACAGTTCTTCATGACAGGTGTAAATGGGATAATGTTCAGAATGGATCTACTAGCACAATCTCCTAACGAGTTGGCTTTCTCAGGAACAAGAAACACTTCTGGGCTCAGGCAAAGGGAAACCTCCACTGGCTACACTAGAGAGTTAGTCAGCAAGAGGCTTCCGTTCTTCTTTCAGAAATAGAGGGAAAGCTTCTGTCTTTGGATATTTCTCCTGCCCTTCAAGTCAGTGAATAGAGATAGCAGTAGTTCGGGGGAAGCAGATGAGTCCTCTCTGCTGATGCTCGTGTGTTTGGAACTGGGCCTTCAGTCAGTATGCATTGAATATGCCTTTCTGCACTCACCAGGACCTGGAGAATACTCTACCTGCCCTTACCATCTGATCTTCAGAACAGAGGCATCTCAGTGAGTCAAAGAATAGAGCAAGTTGACTACCCATTACTGTACTGACTCCATCCAGTGAAGCATCAAGCAATTAAAAGAAAGAGCACCAATTTCCTTGGTGATATCAGATACTGATTGCTCTCATTTAGGACAGGACCAAAATGGAAACTTGCCACCAACCACTGAGTTGTGGCTGTGTGCGTGACAGCTACAAATCCCATGAATGTGAACCAAGGTCTAGTTGGAAATACAGCAAGCTTATGAGAATGGCTACCAGGAGGGCCAAAATTCTCCATTCCAATGGGAATGAATAAATCTGACAAGATGTTTAACTTTGTTTCCCTTTGCTACAGAAATGTGACCAGTTGCCTCTCAAAACCTCTGGCCCAGCCTACACACCAACATCCTATGCTGACATATTAAAATCCCCTATCCCTCCCAATGTCCATATATTCCTGAAACCAAATTGCAGATGATCCTGTGGCCCAACTTAATGCGCAGGCCCAAGGACTTGGCCAGACTCCCAGTTTAAAGGAGAGAATATTGCTCTGAGACACAGAATCTGAATGGCCTCAAGGCTGAACCTAGTATGGAAAAAGAACCAATGAATAGAAATGGATACAGAGGGCCAGAGTTCTTCAATAGAGATGAGAATGTGATAATGTCGAAAATGAAGTGACTAGCACCATTTCCTAGCGAGCTAACCATATCAGGAATAAGAAACACCTGTTGGCTTGGGAAAAGGGAAGCTCCATGGGCTACACCTGTCAGCAAGAGGCCTGAATTCTTCCTGCAGAGAGAGAGAAAGAGAAAGCTTCGAGTCTTGGCACGTTTTCCTGTCCTTTCCATCAGTGAATACAGGTAGCAGTGGCTCAGGGATAGCAAGGGTGCTTGGGGGGGGACAAATCTCAGGTGTTTTTAACTGGTACTCAAGGCAGTATTCCATGCAGGGGCTCTTTCTGTGCAGGCAATACCATGAAGTGTTCTATGCATGGGTGAGCTATCTTCTCTTCATAATGAAGGCATGTCTATCAGGCAGGGGAGGGAGACAAGCTGGGTACGTATCAGCAGGCTGACACCGGCCAACCGATAACTAAGCAGGGGTGTGTGTGTGTGTGTGTGTGCTCATTATATGAGTACTGTGGTGTGTCTGTATGTGTAGACAGTGTTGTTTGAGTGTGATGTGAGTCTGATAGGTGTTCTAGCTTGTGTGGCGTATATGTGGTATATGTAGGTGTGTTGAATATGTGGGTATAGCTGTGTGGTAGAGGTGTGGTGCGTGTATGTGTGCAGTCTTGAGTGGTGTGCATGTGGTGTGTGTTTCTTGTGTTGTATGTGTGGTTTGTATGTGATGGAGATGTGTTTTGTATGGTGTATGTTTGGTGTTTGTGGAGTGTATATGGGTGGGGGTATGTGTGGTGTTTATGTATGATATACGTGCAGTGTGTTTGTGGAATATGTGTTGTGAGTGGGTTATTTGTGTGCTATGTGCATGGTGTATGTGTGGTGTGGTTTTGGGTGGTATATGTGTGGTGTATCTATGGTGTGTGCCTGGTGTGTCTGTGTGGTGCCTTTTTATGTAGTCTATGTGTGGTATGTTGGTGGGAGATGTGTGGTGTGCGTGGTGAATTGTGTGTGTATGGTGTGTGTGTTGTGTATGTTTGGCGTGCTTTTTGCGTATGTGTTGTGAGTTTCTGGTATATATGTGGCTTGAGTCATGTCACCTGTGCATATATAGTATATGCATGTAATTTATGTTGCATGTGTGGTGTGCATTATATTGTGTAAAGTATTTATGTGTATATTGGTTTTGTGTGGTTTCTTTGTGTGCATTTGGTGTAGGTCTGGCATGTGTGTGATAAATATGTGCATTTGGCATTTGTGTGGTGTTTTGGGGTTTCTGTGTGTGTAGTGTATGTGTAATTGTGTGGTGCACATGTGATGTCTGTGTGTGTGTGTGTGCGGTATGTGTGGTGTATATTTAATATTTGAGGTGTGCATGTCTGTAGGTGTTGTGTGTGTGTTTGGCAGTGTGTGTGTGTTACATATGTGTTGTGTGTGTGAGGTGTATGTGTGATGTATTTGTGTGGTATAGGAGTGGTGAATGTGTCATCTATGAGGTATGAGTGTAGTGTCTGTGGTGTGTATGAGTTTCTGTAGGATATGGGCTGTGTGTGCCTTCTGTGTGTGTGTAACGTCTATGTTCTGTGTAGGTGGTGTATATATATTAAATATTTTGGGCGGTTTTGGTGTGACTGTGTTGTATATGAGGTAAATGAAATGCGTGTGTGGTGTATGTCTGCTGTGAATGGTTTTTGGCTGGTGTGTGTACAGTAGGTGTGTGGCATGCATTGTGCATGTTGCATGGGGTGTGTGTGTAGTGAATTTGGTGTGTGTTCTGTATGTCTGTTATATATGTGTACTACATGTATCGTGTGAGAGGTTTGTGTGTGGCACATGCATGGTGTATGTTGTGTACATGCAGTGTGTGTGGTGATTGTGTTGTATATGTGTTTATGTGTGCGTGGTGTAGGTGTGGGGTGTGTGGTGTATGTGCATTCTGTGTGTTTTATGTGTGAAGAGAGTGCAGTGTATATGTATGTTATGAGTGGTGTGTGTATGGTGTATGTCTCGTATGGGTGTGCTATGTGTAGTGTGTAGGTGTTTGGTGTGTGTGTGTGTGTGCTGTGTGTGTGATGTATTGGTGCTGTGTCTGCAGTCTGTGTGTTGTGCATGGTGTGTATGTGTAGTTTGTGCTGTTTGTGTGATGGAAGTGTGTCAGTGTCTGCTGTTTTTGAGGTGTCTGTGGGGTGTGCATTTGTATGTGGTATATGCAGGTGTGAGAGTGGCATATGTGTGGTGATTGTATGGCTAATCGTCAGTGCACTGACCACAGTACTTTCAGCAGCAACTGTGCAGGGACAGGAGGGCCATTGTTTTGGAGGGATATCAGACACCAATTATGCTCGCTTAGCACAGAAACAAAGTCAAAACTCATCAAAATCTTCAGATGATGGCAGTGTGAGTGAGAGCTCCATCATCCCTGAATGTGAGCAAAGACCTAGTTAGAAATACGGGAGAATATGGGAATGCCTACTAAGAGGATCCACGTTCTACATTTCACACAGGAATGGGAAAAAAAAAACTGGGAAAGAGAGAACTAATTTTTTTCCCCTTGCCCCAGCAATGGGGCCACCTCCCACCCAAACCCTATAGTTTGGCCTACACACAAACATTTTCTGCTGAGCCTCTTCAAACACCCGAAGTTTCCTGATGTCCTATTTGTTCTGAAACCAAATTTTGAGGGGCCCTGTGGCACAACATAACCACAGTCCTAAGAATTCTGTGTGAGTTCCCACTTTAAAGTGAGGATATTGCTCTGAGACACTGGCTCAGAATTGTCCCCTGGGTTAATCTAGTTTCAGGTAGAAAGAAAAGGGTAGTGGCACCTGGTTGGCTCAGTGGGTTAAGCATCCGACTCTTGGTTGCAGCTGAAGTCACGATCTCATGGGTTGTGGGATGGAGCCCCATGTCCGGCTCTGTGCTCAGCGGGGACTCTACTTGAAGATTCTCTCATTCTGCCCCTCCCCCAAGTCATGTGCACTCTTTATCCCTCTCTCTCAAATAAACCCTAAAAAAGAATAAAAGGGTCAAAATGGATACACAGAAAGTTAAAGTTCATTATCAGAGATGAGAATGGCCTAATGTGGTGAATGGAGTTGCACCATCTTCTGGCAAGTAGGCTACCTCCAGAAGAGCTAACACCTGTGAACTTGGGCAAAGAGAAATCACCATTGTTTACATATGGGAACCCTGTCAGCAAGAGGCCTACATTCTCCCCTCAGAAAGAGAGGGAAAGCTTCTGGACTTGGCTGTTTTCCCTACCCATCTCACTGGTGGATAGAGACAGCAGGGGTTCAACCATACCATGTGGGTGTTTGCCACTGATGCTCAAGTGTTTAGAATGGGACCTTGGTGCAGTATGCCTTGAAAGGGCATTTTCTGTACTACCAGGTCCTGGAGCATATTGCACATGCATGGCTTATCTGCTCTTCATAATGAAGGCATCTGGATCAGGCAGGGGAGGGAAGCACACTGGTTTTTGAGCAATATGCTTACGCCAAGCAAGTGCTCAGGAACATGAATGCCATTGTTCTTTTGGGATATCAGACAGTGATTGCTCTCTCTTACCACTGGATAAGTGTGGGAACTTGACACCAATCCTTGAGTGCTGGCTGTATGGGAGCCTCACCCACCCCTGGATGGATGGGAGCCATTAGAACCATTACAAATTATGCAACAATATGGGAATGACTACAAAAAGAGTTAAGTTCTACATTTCAAAGAAGAATGGGAGGGGCGCCTGGGTGGCTCAGTCAGTTAAGTGGCTGCCTTCGGCTCAGGTCATGATCTCAGGGTCCTGGGATGGAGTCCCACATTGGGCTCCCGGCTCGGCGGGGAATCTGCTTCTCCCTCTGCTCTCCTCCTTGCTCGTGCTGTCTCTCATGCTCTCTCTCCCAAATAAATAAATAAAAATCTTAAAAAAAAAAAAAGAATGGGAAATATCGGGGAGATGTCTGATGAAGCCAGCTCTTTTCCCAAAAGGGATGGCCCCACCTACACACAAACATTCTCTGCTGGGCAATGTCAAATGCCCTAAATCCTCATGATGTCAAGATAGTGCTGAAGCCAAATTATGAGCAGTCTTGTGGCCTACCCTGTCCCATGCTCACAAAAATGTGATCAGGCTCCCGAGTTTCTTTTTTGTTGTTTATTTAGATTTTTATTCAAATTCTCATTAGTTAACACAATGTAATATTCATTTCAGGAGTAATATTTAGTGATTCTTCACTTACCTATAACGCTCCCTGCTCATCGTAACAAGTGCCCACCCATCACCCATTTAGACCATCTTCCACCTAGCTCCCTCCATCTACCCTGTTTGTTCTCTATTGTTGAATATCTCATGGTTTGCTTCCCTCTCTCTTTTTCCCTTCCCACATGTTCATCTCTTTTATTTCTTAAATTCTGCATCTCAGTGAAGTCATATGTTATTTGTCTTTCTCTGACTCTTATTTCATTAGCACAACACTCTAGCTCCATATGTCACAACTATATATACATGTCTGTATATGTCACAACCCCTTTATCCATTCCTCAATTGATGGGCAGTTGAGCTCTTTCCATAGTTTGGCTATTGTTGATAAGCCTGCAATAAACATCAGGGTACATGTGCCCCTTTGAGTCTATATTTTTATATCCATTGGGTAAGTACCTAGAGGTGCAATTGCTGAGTCATAGGGTAGTTTGGTTTTTAACTGTTTGAGAAATTTCCATACTGGTTTCCAGTATGGCTGCACCAGTTTGCATTCCCACCAACAGTGTAAGTGGTGAATGGATCTCCACATCCTCACCAACACCTGTTGTTTCTTGTGTTGTTAGTTTTAGCTATTCTGACTGGAGAGGGGTGATATCCCCTTGTACTTTTGGTTTGTATTTCTCTGATGATGAGTGATGTTGAGCATCTTTTCATGGGTCTCTTGGCCATCTGGATGTCTTCTTTGGAAAGAAGTCTCTTTGTGCTATTTTGCCCATTTTCTAAACTGGATTACTTGTTTTTTTGTGTGTTTTGTTGTTGTTGTTGTTTTGAGTGTTCATTTTTTAAGTTCTTTATATATTTTGGATCCTACCCTTTACTAGATAGGTCAATCTGCAAATATCTTCTCCTATCCTGAAGGTTGCCTTTTAGTTTTGTTAATTGTTTCCTTCAATGTGCAGAAGCTTTTCCTTGTGATGAAGCCCAAATACTTTATTTTTAATGTTTCTCTTACCTCAGGAGACATTAAGATTTTCATACAGCCAAAGAAGCTACCGCCTGTGTTCTACTCTAAGATTTTAGTTTAGTAGTTTAGTTTAGTTTCAGGGGTAGAATTTAGTGATTCATCAGTTGCATATAACACCCAGTGCTCAATACATCAAGTGCCCTCCTTAATGCCCATCACACAATTACTCCATCTCCCCAACCACCTCCCTTCCAGCAACCTTCAGTTTGTTTCCTAGAGTTAAGACCTCCTTAATGCCCGTCACCCAATTATCCCATCACCCACCTGCTTCCCTTCCAGCAAACCCTCACTTTGTTTCCTACAATTCTCTTATTGTTTGCTTCACTGTTTTCATCTTATTTTATTTTTCATTCCCTTCCCCCACGTTCATCTGTTTTGTTTCTTAAATTACACATATGAGTGAAATCATATGTATTTGTCTTTCTCTGACTGACTTATTTTGCTTAGCATAAAATGGCAAGATGTCATTCTTTTTGATGGCTGAGATGTATTCCAGTGTGTGTGTGTGTCACAACTTTATCCATTCATCTGTTGATGGACATCTGGGCTCTTTCTATCATTTGGCTATTGTGAACATTCCTGCTCTAAGCACTGGGGTACATGTGCCTCTTCGAATCAGCATTTTTGTATCTTTCAGATAAATACCTAGTAGTGCAATTACTGTGTCGTAGGCTAGTTGTATTTTTATGTTTTTTTGAGGGATTTCTATAATGTTTTCCAGAGTGGCTGTACCAGTTTGCATTCCCAGCAACCAGTGTAGTAGAGCACCCCTTTCTCCGCATCCTTGCCAACAGCTGTTGTTTCCTGAGTTGTTCATTTTAGCCATTCTGAGTGGTGTGAGGTGGTATCTCATTGCAACTTTAATTTGTAGCTCCCTGATGCCAAGTGATTTTGAGCAATTTTTCATGTGTCTGTTAGCCATTTGTATGTCTTCTTTGGAAGAAATGTCTGTTCATGTTTTCTGCCCATTTCTTGCCTGGATTTTTTGGTTTTTGGGTGTTGAGTTTGATAAATTCTTTACCAGTTTTGGATACTAGCCCTTTATGTGGTAAGTCTTTTGCAGATTTCTTCTTCCATTCTGTGGGTTGCCCTTTAATTATGGTTGACTGTTTCCTTTGCTGTGCCAAAGCTTTGTATCCTGACGAAGTCCCTATAGGTCATTTCTGCTTTTGTTTCCCTTGGCTTGGAGCTGTGTCTAGAAAGGAATTGCTGTGGCCTAGGTCAAAGAAGTTGCTGCCTCTGTTCTCTAGGATTTTGATGGATTCCTGTCTTACATTTAGGTCATTCATCCATTTGGAGTTTAATTTTTTGTGTATGGTGTAAGAAAGAGTCGAGTTTATTCTTTTGTATGTTATTTAACATAGTCCTGGAAGTCCTAGCCTTTGCATCTAGTTGAAACTGCACTGTGCTTAAAACCATGTGTGAAGTAACATATTCCCTTCTTTAAGATATGAGTGTTGTAATGTGATATAGGTGATATAATGTGTAGAACAACTAGGAAAAATCCATGTTTACCTCCTTGAGACTACACTCAGCTTAAAGTGCCCATGAATTAACAACTTTTCATTTGAGTATTGTGTGAAGACACATTAGCAAAAAAAAGTGCCTAACTTCTTGAAACTACTCTATGCTTAAAGCATTGGTTAAGTAACAACTTTCTTTTTCACATATATGTTCATAAACTTATGTGTATAATCCCTAGAAATTGACCTTATACTTCATTCCTTGAAACTATAACGTGTTTAAAACTCTTCAAGAAACATCAGAGTTTCATAAAGTTAAAAAGTGTTTTCACACCTGTAGTTTTAACACAACGAAATGGCATTGTGCATACATTCTCGAAACTACACTGTTTTATATCCATTCTCCAAGCAACATCTTCTTTTCCTTGGGATATAAGTGTTTTATCTTATGTGGATAAGACAATTAAAAGCCATTTGTTGAACTCCTCATAACAACACTGTGTTTAAACCACTTGTCAAGGAACATCTTCCTTCATGAATATATAGTGGTTTTTTTTTAAATTATGTGTAGAAAGAAGCATTAGGAAAAGGCATGTGCTTATGTACTTGAAACTACACTACTTAAATCGTCCATCAAGTAACGTCTTTTTCATTCAGATGCAAGTGTATTTAAACTTATGTGTATACATAGTAGGGAAATTCCTAGAAAATACATTGTGTTTAAAGTGTCCCTAAAGTAACAACTTCCTTTTGTTAAGACACAAGTTTTTGTGTGTGTTACATTTCCAAGTCGGCAGAGTAGTAGGGGAATCCAGAACTTGTAGTGTCCTTTGAATACAACTAGATCAACATTCAACTCTTTTGAACAACTAGGAAGAGGACTGGAGGAGTAAGGAAACAATCTGCATAGTTAGAGGGAGGGAGGGAGGGAAACAATTGGTGCAGCTGGAGGCAGAGGTGAGGTTCAGAGCCCTGAGTTGGGGGATTGGGAAGCCATGTAGCCCAGATGGGTAGGAAGCCCAGTTCACAGAACAAAGTCAGGAAGAAGGAGCAAGTTGGAAAGAGTGCAGTGGGTTGTGACCACACAATAAGCTGAGGTGAGGAGATCCTTTGGGTCACTCAGGGAGAGATTGCTGCCCTTCCTGGAGGGCGTTTGGTGAGATTTGAATGAGATCACAGGAGATTTGGACTGAGTTCTCACAAGATTTGGAATGAGAACTGGTGAGATTTGGACTGAGATCTCACGAGATTTGAACTGATTGGTGAGATTCGGATGAGATCTCATGAGATTTTCCTACAAATCCAATGAGATTTGAACTGAGTAGTCATAGATTTGGACTGAGATCTCAGGAGATTTGGAGTGAAATCTCATGAGATTTGGACTGAGATGACATGAGATTTAAACTGGCGAGATTTGGATGAGATCTCATGAGATTTGGACTGATATCTAAAGAGCTTTGGAATGAAATCTCATGAGACTTGGAGTGAGACCTCACAAGATTTGGACTGATTAGCGAGATTTGGATGAGATCTCAAGAGATTTTGGACTGAGATCTCACGAGATTTCAACTGGCAAGATTTGGATGAGATCTCATGATTTGGACTGAGATCTCAGGAGATTTGGAGTGAGAACTCATGAGATTTGGACTGAGACCTCATGGAATTGAAACTGGTGAGATTTGGATGAGATCTCACGAGATTTGGACTGGGATCTCATGAGATTTTCCTACAAATCCAATGAGATTTGGACTGAGTAGTCATGAGATTTGGGCTAAGATCTCATGAGATTTGGAGTGAAATCTCATGAGATTTGGAGTGAAACCTCATGAGATTTGGACTGATTGGTGAGATGTGGATGAGATCACATGAGATTTTGACTGAGATCTCATGAGATTTTGACTGAGATCTCATGATATTAGTACTGAGATCTCACCAGATTTGGGTAAAATTTCATGAGCTTTGGAGTGAGAACTCACCAGATTTGGACTGATTGGTGAGATTTGGATGAGATCTCATGAGATTTGGAGTGAAACCTCATGAGACTTGGACAGAAATCTCACGAGATTTGAATTGGTTGGCAAGGTTTGAGTGAGATCTCACAAGATTTGGACTGAGATCTTATGAGATTTGGAGTTCAATCTCACCAGATTTGGACTGAGATCTCATGAGATTTGAACTGATTGGTGAGATTTGGATGAGATCTCATGAGATTTTCCTACAAATCTCATGAGATTTGGACTGAGTTGTCACAAGACTTAGACTGAGATCTCGTGAGATTTAGAGTGAAAACTCACGAGATTTCAACTGAGCTCTCATGAGATTCGGGGTAAATCTCACGAGACTTGGACCGCTCTCTCACGAGATTTGAACTGATTGGCAAGATTTGGATGAGATCTCATGAGATTTGGATGAGCTCTCATGAGATTTGGAGTGAAAACTCACGAGATTTCGAATAAGATGAGATGTGGAGTCAAATCTCATGAGACTTGGACTGAGATCTCACGAGATTTGAACTGATTTGCAAGATTTGGATGAGATCTAACACGAGATTTGCTTACAACTCTCACGAGATTTGGACTGAGTTCTCATGAGACTTGGAGTGAAAACTCACAAAATTTAGACTGAGATCTCACGAGATTTGGACTGAAATCTCATGAGATTTGAACTGATTGGTGAGATTCAGATGAGATCTCACAAAATTTTTCTACAAATGGACAGAGTTGTCAAGAGATTTGGACTGAGATCTCATGATATTTGGAGTGAAATCTCATGATATTTGGCATGAGAACTCATGAGATTTGACTGAGATCTCATGAGATTTTGAGTCAAATCTCATGAGATTTGGACTATGATCTCATGAGATTTGAATTGATTGGTGAGATTTGGGTGAAATCTCACGAGATTTGGGCTGAGATCTCACGAGATTTGAACTGATTGGTGAGATTGGGATGAGATCGCACAAGATTTTGACTAAGATCTCACAAGATTTGGAGTGAAATCTCACAAGATTTGGACTGAGATCTCATGAGATTTGGACTGAAATCTCACGAGATTTGGAGTCAACTCTCACGAGATTTGGACTGAAATCTCATGAGATTTGAATTGATTGGCAATGAGATCTCACAAAATTTTGTGTTATCTCATTCAGATGATCTCACAAAATTTTCCTACAAATAGACTGAGTTGTCATGAGATTTGGACTGAGATCTCATGAGATTTGGAGTGAAAACTCATGGGATTTGGACTGAGATCTCATGAGATTTGGAGTCAAATCTCACAAGACTTGGACTGGTCTCTCACGAGATTTGAACTAATTGGCAAGATTTGGATGAGATCTCACAAGATTTGGAATGAAAACTCACGAGATTTTGAATAAGATCTCATGAGATGTGGAGTCAAATCTCACAAGACTTGGACTGAGATCTCATGAGATTTGAACTGATTTGCAAGATTTGGATGAGATCTCACATGAGATTTGCTTACAACTCTCAAGAGATTTGGACTGAGATCTCACGAGATTTGGAGTGAAAACTCACAAGATTTCGACTAGATCTCATGAAATTTGGAGTCAAATCTCATGATATTTGGACTGGTCTCTCGCAAGATTTGAACTGATTGGTGAGATTTGGATGAGATCTCATGAGATTTGGAAAGAAAACTCACGAGATTTTGACAGATCTCATGAGATGTGGAGTCAAATCTCACGATATTTGGACTGAGATCTCATGAGATTTGAACTGTTTGGCGAGATTTGGTTGAGGTCTCATGAGATTTGGTCTGAGATCTCATGAGGTTTGGACTGAGATCTCAAGAGATTTTTACTGAGATGTCATGAGATTTGTACCAAGATTTCACAAGATTTGGAGTTAAATCCCATGAGATTTGGAGAACTCACGAGATTTGGGTGAGATCTCACGTGATTTGAACGGATTGGTGAAATTCAGATAAGATCTCATGAGATTTTCCTACAAATTTAATGAGATTTGGACTGAGGAGTCATGAGATTTGGGCTGAGATCTCATGAGATTGGAGTGAAATCTCACAAGATTTGGACCGAGATCACACAAGATTTGGACTGAAATCTTACGAGATTTGGAGTGATATCTCATGTGATTTGGAGGAGATCTCATGAGATTCGGACTGAGATCTCACGAGATTTGAACTGATTGCCAAAATTCAGATGAGATCTCACAAGACCTTCCTACAAATCCACTGAGTAGTCAAGAGATTTGGGCTGAGATCTCACAAGACTTGGAGTCAAGTCACATGAGATTTGGACTGAAATCCAGGAGATTTGGAATGAAATCTCAAGAGATTTGAGAGAGAACTCATGAGATTAGGAGTGAGACCTCACAAGATTTGGACTGATTGGAGAGATTTGGATGCGATCTCACAAAATTTGGGTGAAATGTCATGAGACTTGGAGTGAGAACACAAGATTTGGAGTGAGAACTCACAAGATTTGGAGTGAAATCTCATAAGATTTGGAGTGAGAGGGCGCCTGGGTGGCTCAGTTGGTTAAGCGACTGCCTTCGGCTCGAGTCATGATCCTGGAGTCCCGGGATTGAGTCCCACGTTGGGCTCCCTGCTCAGCGGGGGGTCTGCTTCTCCCTCTGACCCTCTCCCCTCTTGTGCTCTCTCTCATTCTCTCTCTCAAATAAATAAATAAAATCTTAAAAAAAAGATTTGGAGTGAGAATGCATGAGATTTGGACTGAGATCTCACAAGATTTGACTGAGATCTCTTGAGATTTGGAACAGATCTCATGAGATTTGGAGTGAGAACTCACGAGATTTTGAGTGAAAACTCATGAGATTTGGACTAAGATCTCACGTGATTTGGAGTCAAGTCACATGAGATTTGGACTGAGATCTCATGGGTTTTAGACTGAGATCTCATGAGATTAGGAGCAAAATCTCAAGAGATTTGAAGTGAAAACTCACGAGATTTCGACTGAGATCCCATGAGATTTGAACTGATTGGTGAGATTTTGAAGAGCTCTCACAAGATTTGGACTGAGATCTCATGAGATTTGGAGTGAAAACTCATGATATTTGGAGTGAGAACTCAAGAGATTTGGACTGAGTCCCTAGGGATATGGACTGAGATCTCTTGAGATTTGGAGTCAAATCTCACGAGATTTGGACTGGGATCTCGGGAGATTTGGACTGAGATCTCATGAGATTTGGAGGAAAACTTATGAGATTTGGACTGAGATCTCACGTGATTTGGAGTCAACACTCACGAGATTTGGACTGAGTTGTCATGAGATTTGGATGAGATCTCACAAGATTTGGAGTCAACTCTCACGAGATTTGGAGTGAGATCTCACAAGATTTGGAGTCAACTCATGAGATTTGGACTGAGTTCTCATGATATTTGGAGTCAACTCTCACGGAGATTTGGACTGAGATCTCACGAGATTTGAACTGATTGGCAAGATTTGGATAAGATCTAAGATTTGGAGTGAGAACTCATGAGATTTGGAGTGAAAACTCATATGAGATTTGGACTGGGGTCTCACAAGATTTGAACTGGTTGGTGAGGTTTGGATGAGATCTCATGAGATTTGGACTGAGGCCTCATGAGATTTGGAGTGAAATTTCTTGCGATTTCACGTGAGAACTCACGAGATTTGGACTGAGATCTGAGATTTCAGGTCCAATCTCACGAGATTTGAACTCAGATGGGATTTGAACAGATTGGCGAGATTCGGATGAGATCTCACGAGATTTTCCTACAAATTTCATGAGATTTGGACTGCGTTGTCACAGATTTGGACTGAGATCTCATGAGATTTGGAGTCAAATTGCATGAGACTTGGACAGGTCTCTCATGAGATTTGAACTGTTTGGCGAGATTTGGATGAGCTCTCACGAGATTTGGCGTGAAGACTCATGAGATTTTGACTGAGATCTCGTGAGATTTGGAGTCAAATCTCATGAGACTTGGATTGAGATCTCATGAGATTGGAACTGATTGGTGAGATTTGGACTGAGATCTCATGAGATTTGGAGTGAAATCTCACGAGATTTGGACAGAGATCTCACGAGATTTGTAGTCAACTCTCACGAGATTTGGACTGAGATCTCATGAGATTTGGACTGAGATCCACGAGATTTGAACTGATTGGTGAGATTGGGTGAGATGTCATGAGATTTGGGCTGAGATCTCACAAGATTTGAACTGATTGGCGAGATTTGAGTGAGATCTCACGAGATTTGCTTACAACTCTCACGAGATTTGGACTGAGTTGGTGCGAGATTTGGGCTGAGATCTCATGAGATGTGGAGTGAAAATTCACGAGTCTTGGATGGAGATCTCACGAGATTTGCTTACAACTCTCACGAGATTTGGACTGAGTTGTCACGAGATTTGGACTGAGATCTCACGAGCTGTGGAGTGAAAACTCACGAGATTTTGACAGAGATCTCATGAGATTTGGAGTCAACTCTCACGAGATTTGGACAGATCTCACGAGATTTGAACTGATTGGTGAGATTTGGGTGAGATCTTACAAGATTTGCTTTCAACTCTCACGAGTTTTGGACTGAGTTGTCACGAGATGTGGAGTGAAAACTCAGGAGATTTGGATGGAGATCTCATGAGATTTGGAGTGAAAACTCATGAGATTTGGACTGAGATCTCACGAGATTTGGACTGAGATGAGATTTGGAATGAAATCTCATGAGCTTTGGAGGGAGAACTCAAGAGATTTGGACTGAGATCTTAAGAGATTTGGACTGAGATCTCAAGAGATTTGGAGTCAGGAGAAGAAAAGATGGCAGAGGAGTAGGGGACCCTATTTCAACTGGTCTCCAGATTTGAGCTGGCTTATCTACCAGACCACTCTGAGCACCCACGAAATCAGCCTGAGATGTAAGAAAATAGATCTGGATCTCTACAAACAGAATATCGCAGGTGGTTGGTTTCGAGGTACGAAACAGGGAGCTGTGATTCCATGGGCAAATATTGGAGGATAAGTGGCAGCAGGAGGGAGCCTGGCCATGGGGATCCTACACCAGTGAGTGACAGCCTCGTGCGCTGGGGACAGGCCATAGACTTGCAGACTGGTAGTGGTGGGGAAAGGACTTTAGGGCAGCCCCCAGGATGGAAACCAGGAGCAGTGGGGTCATGGGTATGAACTGGGAGTGGCTGGTGGTTTTAGAAGCACAAAGGGCAGAGACATGCCCCAACCTGGAGGCAGGACAGGGAGCACTGTGGAGGGTCACACAACCCAGGACGCTGCTATTTACAGCAGCACAGAAACGGAGACAGTGTGGCCTGGAGAGCTCACTGAAGAACAGACTGCAATCTCTCTGCTCTGAGGCAGAGGGTTGTAAATGGTCTCTTCTGCTCTGACTCTCAGAAGAGAGGCAGAAAGCCACCAGGGAAAGCCGCCAGAGAGCAAGAGCCCCCCAAAACTGATTCCCACTGAGCCCATCCCCTGCCCCAGGGGGACAGGGCAACTCTGCCCAAACAGGGTTGCCTGACTAACAGCATGGCAGGCCCCTCCCTGAAAAGACAGGCTGGGAAAACAAGAGGCCAGCAACCCTAAGGTCCCTAGAAAACAGGTGCATCTTGCTTGGGTTCTGGTCAATAATTTGGACTCTATACATTCCCTCAACCACCCATCAACAGAATGACTAGGAGCAGGAACCCCCAAATTAGAAAAGACTCAGAGATTATGACTTATGCTGCAGATTTACAAATGGATGCAAATATAACCAAGATGTCGGAGATGGAATTCAGGCTAGCAATTGTGAAGGCAACAGCTAGAATGGAGAAATCAATTAATGGCAACATAGAGTCTCTAAGGGCAGAAATGAAAGCTGAACTGGCAGAATTTAAAAATGCTATCAGTGAGATCCAATCTAATCTAGATACTCTAACAGCTAGGGTAAGTGAGGCAGAAGAATGGATAAGCGACCTGGAAGACAATTTAATAGATAAAAAGGGAAAAGAGGAGGCCAGGGAAAAACAACTCAGAATCCATGAAAATAGAATCAGAGAAATAAGTGACACCATGAGGCGTTCCAATGTCAGAATCATTGGAATCCCGGAGGGAGTGGAGAGAAAGAGAGCTCTAGAAGATGTATTTGAGCCAAATGTAGCTGAGAACCTCCCTAATCTGGGGAATGAAACAAACATTCGTGTCCTAAGGGCAGAGAGGACCCCTCCCAAGATCAAGGAAAATAGGCCAACACCCTGGCATGTGATAGTAAAACTTGCAAATCTTAGAACCAAGGAAACCATCTTAAGGGCAGTTAGGGGGAAGAGATTCCTTACGTACAGAGGGAGGAACATCAGAATAATGTCAGACCTATCCACAGAGACCTGGCAAGCCAGAAAGGCCTGCCAAGACATATTCAGGGTACTAAATGAGAAGAACATGCAGCCAAGAATACTTTATCCAGCAAGGCTTTCATTTAGAATGGATGGAGAGACGCAGAGCTTCCATGACCGGCAGAAGTTGAAAGAATATGTGACCACTAAGCCAGCCCTTCAAGAAATATTAAGGGGGGTTCTATAAAAGGAGAAAGACCCCAAGAGTGATATACAATAGAAACTTATGGGGGCAATCTATAAAAACAACATCTTCACAAGCAACATGATGATAATTAATTCATATCTTTCAATAATTACTCTCAATGTGAATGGTCTAAATGCTCCCATAAAACGGCACAGGGTTGCAGATTGTATAAAAAGACAGGACCCATCCATAAGCTGCCTAGAACAGGCTCATTTGAACCTAAAGATACACCCAGACTGAAAGTAGAAGGGATGGAGATCCATCTTCCATGCCAGTGGACCTCAAAAGAAAGCTGGGGTAGCAATTCTTACATCAGACAAATTCGATTTTAAACTAAAGTCTGTAGTTAGAGACACGGAAGAACACTATATTATTCTTAAAGGGTCTATCCAACAAGAAGATCTAACAATTGTACATATCTATGCCCCTAACATGGGAGCAGCCATCTACATAAGCCAACTGTTAACCAAAATAAAGAGTCATATTGATAACAATATGTTAATTGTAGGAGACCTCAATACTCCGCTCTCGGCAATGGACAGATTCATCTAAGCAGAAAATCAACAAGGAAACAAGAGCTTTGAATGACACACTGGACCAGATGGACCTCATAGATATATACAGAACATTCCACCCTAAAACAACAGAATACTCATTCTTCTCGAGCTCACATGGAACTTTCTCCAGAATAGACCACATACTGGGTCACAAATCAGGTCTCAACCGATGCCAAAAGATTGAGATTATTCCCTGCATATTCTCAGACCACAATGCTTTAAAACTGGAACTCAATCACAAGAAAAAATTGGCAGAAATTCAAACACTTGGAAGCTAAAGACCACTCTGCACAAGAATGTTTGGGTCCACGAGGAAATCAAAGAAAAACTAAAACAATTCATGGAAATCAATGAGAATGAAACCACATCCATCCAAAGCCTATGGGATACTGCAAAGGCTGTCCTAAGGGGGAAATACATAGCCATCCAAGCCTCACTCAAAAAAATAGAAAAATCCCGAATTCATCAACTAACTCTACACCTTAAAGAACTAGAGAATAAGCAACAAACGATGTGTAAGCCACCCATTAGAAGAGAAATAATTAGGATTAGAGCAGAGATCAATGAATTAGAAACCAGAAACACAGTAGATCAAATCAACGAAACTAGAAATTGGTTCTTTGAAAGAATTAATAAGATCGATAAACCACTGGCCAGACTTATCCAAAAGAAAAGAGAAAGGACCCAAATTAATAAAGTTATGAATGAAAGGGGAGATATCATGACCAACACCAAGGAAATAGAAACAATTATTTGAAATTATTATCAACAACTATATGCCAAGACACTGAGCAATCTGGATGAAATGGAGGCCTTCCTGGAAACCTATAAGCTGCCAAGACTGAAACAGGGAGAAATTGACAACCCAAATAGGCCAATAACCAATAACGAGATTGAAGCAGTGATCAAAGACCTCCCAAAAAACAAGAGTCCAGAGCTTGATGGATTCCCTGGGGAATTCTACCAAACATTCAGAGAGGAAATAATACCTATTCTACTGAAGCTGTTTCAGAAAAATAGAAACAGAAGGAAAACTTCCGAAGTCATTCTATGAGGCCAGCATTACCTTAATCCCCAAACCAGGCAAAGACCCCATCCAAAAGGAGAATTTCAGACCGATATCCCTGATGAATATGGATTCCAAAATCCTCAACAAAATCCTAGCTAATAGGATCCAACAATACATTAAAAGGATGATCCATCCACCATGACCAAGTGGGATTTATCCCCGGGATACAAGGGTGGTTCAACATTCGCAAATCAATCAATGTGATACATCACATTAAGAAGTGGAGGGACAAGAACAATATGGTCCTCTCAACTGAAGCAGAAAAAGCATTTGACAAAACACAACATCCTTTCCAGATTAAAACTCTTCAGATTATAGGGACAAAAGAAAGATTCCTCAAGTTCATAAAATCCATCTATGAAAAACCCACAGTGAATATCATCCTCAATGGGGAAAAGCTGAGAGCCTTTCCCTTAAGACCAGGAACACGTCAAGGATGCAGAATCTCGCCACTATTGTTCAACATAGTACTAGAAGTCCTAGCAACAGCAATCCGACAAAAAAAGAAATAAAAGATATTCAAATTCTCTACAGTGTTTTTTTTGTTTTGTTTTGTTTTTTTTTACTTAGGTGGCTGGCTTTAGGCCTGCATTCACACATGGGGCCACGGTACTAGCCTCATGAAACAAGGGTGAGTGAGAGCTTCCTTCTGCATGATCCTGTTTCTCAATCAATTTCATGTATGGCACCCTTTCCCCGGTCTCTCACACATGAATACGGTAAAATTCCTCCAGCTTGAAGAATGGCAATTTTGGGGCGCCTGGGTGGCTCAGTCATTAAGCATCTGCCTTCGGCTCAGGTCATGATCCCAGGGTCCTGGGATCGAGCCCCGCATCGGGCTCCCCACTCAGCGGGAAGCCTGCTTCTCCCTCTCCCCTCCCCCTGCTTGTGTTCCCTCTCTGGCTGTGTCTCTCTCTGTCAAATAAATAAATAAAATCTTAAAAAAAAAAAAAAGAATGGCAATGTTAGCTAAAGGTCGGTAACTCTACTGCATTGATTCTTTGATTTAGTAGCCTGGCACCTAGGCATCTAGGCACAGAGGTTACAGCAGTGCTAACATCCTAAAACAGTAGGTGAGTCAAGAGGACTAGAGGACTATTTCTCACTCAGAGTTATGTTTAGGTCTCATTTCTCATGCTTTCACAAAAACACACAACAGGCGAAGTTCATGCTCAGGAAGGGCGATCTTTGCTGAGGCACGAGTTCTCTACAGTTTTTTTCCTTAGTTAGGTGGATGGCTCTTAAGACTACATGTACACAGGAGGCAGCTGACCTAGATTCCCGAAAGAAGAGTTGAGTCAAGAGGTACCTTTTGCCCATGCTTATTTTTCTCTTGGAATTATGCTGGGACCCATTCCCCAGGTTTGCACACAAGCAGAATTGAAAATGCTGCCACCCTGTGAAGAGGCGAAGTGAGCTGAAGCTGTGATTCTTTACAGGCTTGTTTCTTCCAAGTCAATGTTGAGCACTTAGCCTTGTAGGCACACATGGAGCACTAGTGTTAGCTTCAGGTAGCAAGAGCTGAGTCGAGAGGTGCCTTCTACAACAGCCTGTTTCTCCCTCCGTTTTACGTATGGAACCCATTCCCCAGGATCTCACCCAGCGTACACAGTAAACTGCTTCCTCCCACAGAGAGGTCGACGGTGGTTAAAGCACGGTTTCTCTACAGTGTTGTTCCTTCGAGGGAGGTGCCTGGAACTTAGGCCTCCACACACACATGCAGGAGAATTGTTAGCTTCATTAAACGAGAGCTGATTCCAGAAGTGCATTCTGCATGAAGCCATTTCTCTCTCGGAGTGAATTATGGGATCATTTCCCGGGTTCTAATGCACACACACTGAAAATATTTCCACCCACCGGAAGAGCGATGCTAGCTAAAGAAATGTCCCTCTACAGTGTTATTTATTCGAGTTAGCATGCTAGCAATTAGACTTCCATGCAAAAGTTGGGCCACAGTGCTAGTTTCATGAAACAAGTTGGCAGTCATGTTCTGCCTTCTGCCGTGGCCTGAGCCTCATTCAGAATTAAGTTTGGGACTCATTGCAGTGCTCCCACGCATGCACACAACAAAATGCTTCCACTCTCAGGAAAGGCTAGTTAAGGTGAGGCACGAGGCTCTGCAGTGCTGTTTCTTTGGGTTAGGTGGCTGGCTTTAGACCTGCACGCATATATGGGGCAACTGTATTAGCTTTATGAAACAAGAGGTGAGTTGACAGCAGCCTTCTGCGCGATCCTATTTCTCACTCGATTTCATGTATGGGACCCTTTCTGCAGTCTTTCCCAGACTTACACAGTAAATTTCTTCCAGCTTCAGGAAAGGCAATGTTAGCGAAAGCACAGTAACTCTACAGTATTGATTCTTTGTGTTAGTAGCCTGGTACCTAAACCTCCAGGCACACAGGGTATAGCAGTGCTAACCTCCTAAAAGAAGAAGTGAGTGGAGAGCAGCCTTCCTAACAGGCCTGTTTCTCACTCAGAGTTACCTTTAGATCCCATTTCTCATGCTTTCACAAAAGCACACAACAGATGAAGTTCAAGCTCAGGAAGGGCAATCTTTGCTGAGTCACGGGTTCTCTACAGTTTTGTTCTTTTGCATTATGTGGATGGCACTTAGGACTACACGCATACACAGGGCAGCCGACCTAGCTTCCCAAAACAAGAGTTGAGTCAAGAGGTGCCCTCTGCCCATGCTTATTTCTCCCTTGGAATTATGCTGGAAAGCATTCCCCAGGTTGGCACACAAGCACAGTTGAAAATGCTGCCACCCTGTGAAGAGGCAAAGTGAGCTGAAGCTGGGATTCTTTAGAAGCTTGTTTCTTCCAAGTCAGGTTCAACACAGTAAACTGCTTCCTCCCTCAGAGAGGTCGATGGTAGCTAAAGCAAAGTTTCTCTACATTGTTGTTTCTTTGAGATAGGTGGCCTGCTTTAAGCTTGCATGCACACACGGGGCAACGGTATTAGCCTCATGAAACAAGAGGTGAGTTAACAGCTAATTTCTGCACGATACTGTTTCTCACTCGATTTAACACATGGTACCCGTTCCCCCGTCACTCACACACAGACACAGTAAAATGTTAGCTAAAGTTGGGTAAATCTACAGCATTGATTCTTTGACTTATTAACCTGGCACCTAGGCATGCAGACACACAGGGTACAGTAGTGCTAACATCATAAAGCAGAGAGTCGAGAGCAGTCCTCCTTAGAGACGTATTTCTGAGTTACATTTAGGTCCCATTTCTCATGCTTTCACAAAAGCACACAACAGATGAACTTCACACATGGGAAAGGGGATGTTTGCTGAAGCACGGGTTCTCTAAAGTTTTGTTCCTTTGAGTTAGGTGGATGGCGCTTAGACTGCAAGCACACACGGGGCAGCCGACCTAGCTTCCCGAAACAAGAGTGAGTTGAGAGGGGCCTTCTGCCCACGCTTATTTCTCCCTCGGAATTATGCTGGAAAGCATTCCCCAGGTTGGAACACAAGCACAGTTGAAAATGCTGCCACCCTGTGAAGAGACAAAGTGAGCTGAAGCTGGAATTCTTTACAGTCTTGTTTATTCCAAGTTAGGTTCCAGCACTCAGCTTTCCTAGCAAACATGGAACAGTAGTGTTATCTTCAGGTAGCAAGAGCTGAGTCGAGAGGTACCTTCTGCACCAGCCTGTTTCTCCCTCCGTTTTACGTATGGAACCCGTTCCCCAGGCTCTCACCCATGGTACACAGTAAACCGCTTCCTACCTCAGGGAGGTCGACGGTAGCTAAAACGTTTCTCTACATTGTTGTTTCGATATACGTGGCTGGCTTTAAGGCTGCACGCACACATGGGTTAAAGGTATTAGCCTCATGAAACAATAAGTAGGTTGACAGATGCTTTCTGGGCGATCTTGTTTCTCACTCAGTTTCACCTATAGGACCGGTTCCCCAGTCTCTCACACAGGGACACTATAAAATTCCTCCAGCTTCAAGAAAGGCAAGTTAGCTTAAATTCGGCACTCTACAGCATTGATTCATTGACTTATTCGCGGGCACATAGACATCCAAACAGGGTACAGCAGTGCTGACATCCTAAAACTGCAAAAGATTCAAGAGCAGCCCTCCTTAGAGACTTTTTTCTCACTCAGAGTTACGTTAATGTCCCATTCCTCATGCTCTCATAAAAGCACAGAGCACAGGAAGGGCGATATTTGCTGAAGGTCGAATTCTCTACTGTTCTGTTCCTTTGATTTAGGTTTTTGGCTCTTAGAACTGAAAGCAAACATGGGGCAGCCGAACTAACTTCCTGACAGAGGAGCTGAGTCGAGAGGTGATTTCTGCCCATGGTTCTTTCTCCCTCGGAATTTCGCTGAACATATTCCCCAGGTTGGCACACAAGCACAGTTGAAACTGCTGCCTCCCTGTGAAGAGGTGAAGTGAGCTAAAGCTGGGCTACTTTACAGGCTTGTTCTTCCAAGTCAGGGCTGAGGACTCAGCGTTCCAAGGACACATGGGGCAGTAGTGTTAGCTTCAGGTAGAAAGAGCTGAGTCAAGAGGTGTCTTCTGCAGTGGTCTGTTTCTCCCTCAGATTTATGTATGGAACACCTTCCCCAGGCTCTCACCCACAGTACAACTTAAAATGCTTCCTCCAACAGAGCGATTGACGGTAGCTAAAGCACAGTTTCTCTACACTGTCTTTCCTTCGAGGGAGGTGCCTGGAACTTAGGCCTCCATGCACACATGCAGGAGGAGAGTTAGCTTCATGAAACTAGAGCTAATTCGAGAGGAGCCTTCTGCACGAAGCTCTTTCTCTCATGGCGTGCTTTAAGGAATCGTTTCCCGGGCTGTCACACACAAACACTGAAAATATTTCCACCCTCCGGAAAAGTGATGCTATCTAAAACACAGTCCTTCTACACTGTTGTTTCTTCAAGTTAGGATGCTAGCGATTAGACTTCCATGCAAAAGAGAGGCCACAGTCCTAGCTTCATGTAACAATTCGGGAGTCGTTTTCTGCCTCCTGCTGGAGCCTGAGTCTCACTCGGAATATGGTTTCGGATTCACTTCCAGTGCTCTCACACACGCACACAGCAAAATGCTTCCACACTCAGGAAAGGCTATTTAAGCAGAAGAATGGATTTTCTACAGTGTTGTCTTTTCCAGTCAGGGGGCTGGCTTTAGACCTGCACATACACATGGGGCCACGGTACTAGCCTCATGAAAAAAGAGGTGAGTGAGAGCTTCCTTCTGCACGATCCTGTTTCTCACTCGATTTCATTTCTGGGACCCGTTCCCCGGTCTTTCACACACGAACATGGTAAAATTCCTCCAGCTTCAAGAATGGCAGTTAGCTAAAGGTCAGTAAGTCTATCGCATTGTGTCTTTAACTTTGTAGGCTGGCACCTAGGCATCCAGGCACACAGGGAACAGCAATGCTCACATCCTAAAACAAGAGGTGAGTCGAGAGTAGATTTCCTTAAAGGCCTGTTTTTCAGTAAGAGTTACGTTTAGTTCCATTTCTTAGGCTTTACAAAAGCACACAGCAGATGAACTTCACGCTCAGCAAGGGAGAATCGTTGCTGAGGCATGGGTTCTCTACACTTTTGCTCTTTTGTGTTAGGCGGATGGCACTTAGGACTACACGTACCCAGGGGCAGCTGACCTAGGTACCCGAAACGTGTTGAGTCAAGAGGGGCCTTCTGCCCATGCTTCTTTCTGCCTTGGAATTAATCGGGGACAACTTCCCCAGGTTGGCACACAAGCACAGTTGAAAATGCTGCCACCCCGTGAAGAGACGAACTGAGCTGAAACTGGGATTGTTTACAGATTTTTTTCTTCCAAGTCCGTGTGGAGAACTCAGCATTGCAGGCACACATGGAGCAGTGGCGCTAGCTTCAGGTAGCGAGAGATGAGTCGAGAGGAGCCTCCTGCACTGGCCTGTGTCTCCCTCACATTTACGTATGGAACCATTTCCCCAGGCTCTCAACCACAGTACACAATAAACGGCTTCCTCCCTCAGAGAGGTGGACAGAAGCTAAAGCACTGTTTCTCTACACTGTCATTCCTTCGACGGAGGTGCCTGGATATTAGACTTCTACACACCCGTGAAAGAGGAATGCTAGTTTAATGAAACTAGAGCTGGTTCGAGAGGTGACTTCTGCACCAGCCTCTTTCTCGCTCCTTGATATGTAGGGAACCCGTTCCCCAGGCTCTCACCCAGGGTACACTGTAAGCTGCTTTTCTTTTAAAGAGTTCACTGTAGCTAAAGCACGTTTTCTCTACACTGTTGTTCATTCAAGGGATATGCCTGCATATTAGACCTCCACACACCCGTGCAAGGGGAATGCCAGTTTCATGAAACCAAAGCTGGTTTGAGAGGTGCCTTCTACAGCACCCTGTTTCTCGCTCTGTGTTATGTAGGGAACCCGTTCCCCTGGCTCTCACCCGTGGTACACCCTAAACTGCTTTCTACTTCAGAGAGGTGGACAGTAACTAAAGCACGTTTTCTCTACACTGTTGTTCCTTTGAGGGAGGTGCCTGGATATTAGACATCCCCGCACACGTGCAAGGGGAATGCTAATTTCATGAAACCAGAGCTGCTTTGAGAGGTGCTTTCTACGCCACCATGTTTCTCGCTCCTTTTACGTAGGGAACCCGTTCCCCAGGCAACCCGTTCCCCAGGCTCTCACCCTGGTACACCATAAACACCTTTCTCTTTTAGAGAGTTCGACGGTAGTTAAAGCACGTTTTCTCTACACTGTTGGTCCTTCGAGGGAGATGCTGGGATAATAGACATCCACACACCCGTGCAAGCGGAATGCTAGTTTCATGAAACTAGAAGTGCTGTGAGAGGAGCCTTTTACACCAGCCTGCTTCTCCCTCCGTGTTATGTAGGGAACCCGTTCCCCAGGCTCTCTCCCGTGGGGCAACCTAAACTGCTTTCTACTTCAGAGACGGGACAGTAGCTAAAGCACGTTTTCCTACACTGTTGTTCCTTCAAGGGAGGTGCCTAGATATTGGACCTCCCCACACCCGTGCAGGGGAATGCTACTTTCATGAAACTACAGCAGTTTCTAGAGGTGCCCTCGGCACCGGCTTGTTTCTCACTCCGTGTTACGTAGGGATCGCGTTCCCCAGGCTGTCACTCGTGGTACACGCTAAACTGCTTTCTACTTCAGAGAGGTGGGCAGTAGCTAAAGCACATTTTTTCTACACTGTTGTTCCTTCGAGGGAGGTGCCTGGATATTAGACCTCCCCACACCCATACAAGGGGAATGCCAGTTTCTTGAAACCAGAGCTGGTTTGAGAGGTGCCTTCTACAACACCCTGTTTCTCGCTCCCTGTTATGTAGGGAACCCGTTCCCCAGGCTCTCAACCGTGGTACACCGTAAACTGATTTCTCCTTCACAGAGCTGGACAGTAGCTAAAGCACATTTTTTCTACACTGCTGTTACTTCAAGGGAGGTGCCTGGATATTAGACCTCCCCACACCCATGCAAGGGGAATGCCAGTTTCATGAAACCAGAGCTGGTTTGAGAGGTGCCTTCAACAGCACCCTGTTTCTCGCTCCGTGTTATGTAGGGAACCCGTTCCCCTGGCTCTCATCCGTGGTACACCCTAAACTGCTTTCTACTTCAGAGAGGTGGACAGTAACTAAAGCAAGTTTTCTCTACACTGTTGTTCCTTTGAGGGAGGTGCCTGGATATTAGACATCCCCGCACACGTGCAAGGGGAATGCTAATTTCATGAAACCAGAGCTGCTTTGAGAGGTGCCTTCTACGCCACCCTGTTTCTCGCTCTGTTTACATAGGGAACCCGTTCCCCAGGCAACCCGTTCCCCAGGCTCTCACCCTGGTACACCATAAACACCTTTCTCTTTTAGAGAGTTCGACGGTAGTTAAAGCACGTTTTCTCTACACTGTTGGTCCTTCAAGGGAGATGCTGGGATAATAGACGTCCACACACCCATGGAAGCAGAATGCTAGTTTCATGAAACTAAAGCTCCTTCGCGAGGTGCTTCTGCACCCACCTGTTTCTCCCTGCGCGATATGTAAGGAGCACGTTCCCAGGCTCTCACCGGTAGTACACCGTAAACTACTCTCCCCTTCACAGGCGGGCTGTAGCTAAATCAACTTTTCTGAACACTGTTGATTTTTGGAGGGAGGTGCGTGGATATTAGACCTCCACACACCCATGCAAGAGGAATGCTAGTTTTAGGAAACTAGAAGTGCTTCAAGAGGAGCCTTTTACACCGGCCTGCTTCTCCCTCCGTTTTATGTAGGGAACCCGTTCCCCAGGCTGTCTCCAGTTAGGGTACACCCTAAACTGCTTTCTACTTCAGAGAGGGGACAGTAGTCAAAGCACGTTTTCCTACACTGTTGTTCCTTCGAGGGAGGTGCCTGGATATTGGACCTCCCCACACCCGTGCAAGGGGAATGCTAGTTTCATGAACCCAGAGCTGGTTTGAGAGGAGCCTTCTACACCACCCTGTTTCTCACTCAGTGTTACTAGGGAACCCGTTCCTCAGGCTCTCACCCGTGCTACACCTTAAACTGCTTTCTCCTTCCGAGAGCTGGACGGTAGCTAAGCACATTTCCTCTACACACTTGTTCCTTCGAGGGACGTGCCTGGATTTTAGACCTCCACATACCCGTGCAAGGGGAATGCTAGTTTCATGAAACGAGAGCTGGTTTGAGAGGTTCCTTCTACACTCTCTGTTTCTCGCTCATTGTTATGATGGGAACCCGTTCCCCAGGCTGTCACCCGTGGTACACACTAAACTGCTTTCTACTTCAGAGAGGTGGACAGTAGCTAAAGCACGTTTTCTCTACACTGTTATTCCTTCGAGGGAGGTGCCTGTATACTAGACCTCCCCACACCCGTGCAAGGGGAATGCTACTATCATGAAACTACAGCAGTTTCTAGAGGAGCCCTCTGCACCGGCTTGTTTCTCACTCCGTGTTATGTAGGGAACCTGTTCCCCAGGCTGTCACGCGTGGAACACCCTAAACTGCTTTCTACTTGAGAGGTGGACAGTAGCTAGGCACGTTTTCTCTACACTGTTGTTCATTCAAGGGATATACCTGGATATTAGACCTCCACTCACTAGTGCAAGAGGAATGCTAGTTTAATGAATATAGAGCTCGAAATAGAGGAGCCTTCTGCACCAGCCTGTTTCTCAGTCCGTGTTATGTACGGAACAAGTTCCCCAGGCTCTCAGCCATAGAACAGCCTAAACTGCTTTCTATTTGAGAGGTGGACAGTAGATAAAAGTTTTCTCTACACTATTGTTCCTTCGAGGGAGGTACCAGGATATTAGACCTCCCCACACCCGTGCAAGGGGAATGCTAGTTTCATGGAACCAGAGCTGTTTCTAGAGGTGCCCTCTGCACCGGCTTTTTTCTCACTCCGTGTTATGTAGGGAACCCGTTCCCCAGGCTGTCACGCGTGGTACACGCTAAACTGCTTTCTACTTCAGAGAGGTGGACAGTGTAGCTAAAGCACGTTTTCTCTACACTATTGTTCCTTCGAGGGACGTGCCTGGGTATTAGACCTCCACACACCCGTGCAAGAGGAATGCTAGTTTCATGAAACTAGAGCTGGTTCGAGAGTTGACTTCTGCACCAGCCTCTTTCTCGGTCCCTGATATGTAGGGAACCTATTCCCCTGGCTCTCACCCAGGGTACACTGTAAGCTGCTTTTCTTTTAAAGAGTTCAATGTAGCTGAAGCACGTTTTCTCTACACTGTTGTTCATTCAAGGGGTATGCCTGGATATTAGGCCTCCACACACCCATGCAAGAGGAAGGCTAGTTTCATGATACGGGAGCTTGAAATAGAGGAGCCTTCTGCAAAGCCTGTTTCTCTCTCCGTGTTCTGTGGGGAACCCGTTCCCCAGGCTCTCACCCGCGGAACACCGTAAACTGCTTTCTCTTTTAGAGAGTTCGACCGTAATTAAAGTACATTTTCTCTACACAGTTGGTCCTTTTAGGGAGATGCTTGGATAATAGATCTCCACACACCCGTGCAAGCGGATTGCTAGTTTCATAAAACTGGAGCTGCTTCGACAGGTGCCTTGTGCACACGCCTGTTTCTCCCTCTGCAATTTGTAAGGACCACGTTCCCCAGGCTCTCACCGGTGGTACACCATAAACTACTCTCTCCTTCACAGAGGCGGGCTGTAGCTAAATCAACTTTTCTGTACACTGTTGATCTTTGAAGGGAGGGGCGTGGATATTAGACCTCCACACACCCATTCAAGAGGAATGCTAGTTTCATGAAACTAGAGCTAATACGAGGGGAGCCTTTTACACTGGCCTGCTTCTCCCTCCGTGTTATGTAGGGAACCCGTTCCCCAGACTCTCACCCGTGGTACAACCTAAACTGCTTTCTACTTGAGATGTGGACAGGAGGTTAAGGACGTTTCCTCTACACTGTTGTTCATTCAAGGGATATACCTAGATATTAGACCTCCCCACACACGTGCAAGGGGAATGCTAGTTTCATGAAACCAGAGCTGGTTTGAGAGGTGCCTTCTACGCCACCCTGTTTCTCGCTCCGTGTTACATACGGAAACCGTTCCCCAGGCAACCCGTTCCCCAGGCTCTCACCCGTGGTACACCGTAAACTGCTTTCTGTTTTAGAGATTTTGACAGTAGTTATAGCACGTTTTCTCTACACTGTTGGTCCTTGGAGGGAGATGCTTGGATAATAAACCTCCACATACACGTCCATGCAGAATGCTAGTTTCATGAAACTAGAGCTCCTTCAAGAGGTGCCCTATGCATCGGCTTGTTTCTCACTCCGAGTTATGTAGGGACACTGTTTCCCAGGCTCTCACCTGTGGTACACCCTAAACTGAATTCTACTTGAGAGGTGGACAGTAGCTAAAGCACGTTTTCTCTACACTGTTGTTCATTCACGGGATATCCCTGGATATTACACCTCCACACCACCGTGCGAGCGGAATGATAGTTTCATGAAACTAGAGCTGCTTCCAGAGGTGCCCTCTGCACCGGCTTGATTCTCACTCCGTGTTATCTAGGGAACCCGTTCCCCAGGCTGTCACCCGTTGTACACACTGAACTACTTTCTACTTCAGAGAGGGGGACAGTAGCTAAAGCACGTTTTCTCTACACAGTTGTTTCTTCGAGGGAGGTGCCTGGATATTAGACCTCCCCACACCCTTGCAAGGGGAATGCTAGTTTCATGAAAATACAGCTATTTCTGGAGGGGCCTTCTGTATCGGTTTGTTTCTCACTCCGTGTTATGTAGGCAATCCCTTTACCCAGGCTGTCACGCATGGTACACCCTAAACTGCTTTCTACTTCAGAGAGGTGGACAGTAGCTAAAGCACGTTTTCTCTACAGTGTTGTTCATTCAAGGGACATGACTGGAGAGTATGCCTCCACAAACCCATGTAAGAGGAATACTAGTTTCATGAAACTGGAGCTCGAAAGAGAGGAACCTTCAGCACCAGCCTGCTTAGCCTTCCGTGTTATGTAGGGACCCCGTTCCCCAGGCTCTCACACGTGGTACACCGTAAACTGCTTTCTCTTTTAGAGAGTTCGACCGTAGCTAAGGCACGTTTTCTCTACACGGTTGGTCCTTCGAGGTACTTGCTTGGATAATAAATCTCCACACACCTGTGCATGTGGAATGCCAGTTTCATGAAACTAGAGCTGCTTCGATAGGTGCCCTCTGCACCGGCTTGTTTCTCACTCCGTGTTAGGTAGGGACACCGTTTCCCAGGCTGTCACCCATGGTACACCCTAAACAGCTTTCTACTTCAGAGAGGTGTACAGTGTAGCTAAAGCACGTTTCCTCTACACTGCTGTCCATTCAAGGGATATTCCTGCATATCAGACATCCACTCACTCGAGTAAGAGGAATGCTTCTTTCATGAAACTAGACCTCGAAATAGAGGAGCCTTCTGCAACAGCTTGTTTCTCCATCCGTGTTATGTAGGGAACCCGTACCCCAGGCTCTCACCAGTGGTACCCACTAAACTGCTTTGAACTTCAGAGAGGGGGACAGTACCTAAAGTCCGTTTTCTCTTCACTACTGTTCACTCAAAGGATATGCCTGGATACTAGGCCTCCCCACATCCGTGCAAGAGGAATGCTAGTTTCATGAAACTGGAGCTGTTTCTAGAGGTGCCCTCTACACCGAGACGTTCCTCACTCCGTGTTACGTAGGGAACCTGTTCCCCAGGCTGTCACCCGTGGTACACCCTAAACTGCTTTCTACTTCAGAGAGGTGGACAGTAGCTAAAGCACGGTTTCTCTACACTGTTGTTCCTTCGAGGGAGGTGCCTGGATATTAGACCTCCCCACACCCGTACAAGGGGAATGCCAGATTCATGAAACTAGAGCTCGAAATAGAGGAACATTCTGCAAACGCCTGTTTTCCGTCCGTGTTATGTAGGGAACCCATTCCCCAGCTCTCACCCATAGTACACCGTAAACTGCCTTGTCCTTCAGAGAACTGGATGGTATCTAAAGCACATTTCCTCTACACTATTGTTCTTTCGAGGGATGTGTCGGGATATTAGACCTCCCCACACACGTGCAAGGGGAATGCTAGTTTCATGAAACCAGAGCTGGTTTGAGAGGTCACTGCTACACCACGCTGTTTATCGCTCGGTGTTTGTAAGGAACCCGTTACACTGGCTCTCACCCTTGGTACACCCTAAACTGCTTTGTACTTCAGAGAGGTGGACATTAGCTAAAGCACCTTTTCTCTACACTGTAGTTCCTTTGAGGGAGGTGCCTGGATATTAGACCTCCCCACACCCGTGCAGGGGAATGCTACTTTCATGAAACTACAAGAGTTTCTAGAGGTGCCCTCTGCACCGGCTTGTTTCTCACTCCGTGTTATGTAGGGATCGCGTTCCCCAGGCTGTCACCCGTGGTACACCCTAAACTGCTTTAGACTTCAGAGAGGTGGACAGTAGCTAAAGCACGTTTTCTCTACACTGTTGTTCCTTCGAGGGAGGTGCCTGGATATTAGACCTCCCCACACCCGTACAAGGGGAATGCCCGTTTCATGGAAATAGAGCTCGAAATAGAGGAGCCTGTTTTCCGTCCGTGTTATGTAGGGAACCCATTCCCCAAGCTCTCACCCATAGTACACCGTAAACTGCCTTCTCCTTCAGAGAACTGGACGGTATCTAAAGCCCATTTCCTGTACACTATTGTTCTTTCGAGGGATGTGTCTGGATATTAGACCTCCCCACACACGTGCAAGGGGAATGCTAGTTTCATGAAACCAGAGCTGGTTTGAGATGTGCTTTCTACGCCACCCTGTTTTTCGCTCTGTGTTACGTAGGGAACCTGTTCCCCAGGCAGCCCGTTCCCCAGCCTCTCACCCGTGGTACACACTAAACTGCTTTCTCTTTTAGAGAGTTCGATGGTAGTTAAAGCACGTTTTCTCTACACTGTTGGTCCTTCGAGGGAGATGCTTGGATAATAAACCTCCACACACCTGTACATGCGGAATGGTAGTTTCATGAAACTAGAGCTGCTTCGAGAGGTACCCTCTGCACCGGCCTGTTTCTCACCCCGTGTTATGTAGGGACCCCGTGTCCCAGGCACTCAGCCGTGGTACCCCCTAAACTGCTTTCTACTCGAGAGGTGGACAGTAGCTAAAGCACGTTTCCTCTACACCGTTGTTCATTCAAGGGATATACCTGGATATTAGACCTCCAGAGACTTGTGCAAGAGGAATGCTAGGTTTATGAATCTAGAGCTCGAAATAGAGGAGCCTTCTACACCAGCCTGTTTCTTCATCCTTGTTATATAGGTAACCCGTTCCCCAGGCTCTCAGCAGTGATACAGCGTAAACTGCCTTCTCCTTCAGAGAGCTGGACCGTAGATAAATCGCATTTTCTCTACACTGATGTTCCTCGAGGGAGGTGCTTGGTGTAAGACTCCACTCCCCCATGCAAGAGGAATGCTAGTTTCATGAAACTAGAGCTGGTTCGGAGGTGCCTTCTGCACCGGCCTGTTTCTCACTGCGTGTTATGTACGGATTCCGTTTCCGAGGCTCTCACCCATGGTACACCGTAAGTGCTCCCTAAACGGGAGCTCGAAATAGAGGAGCCTTCTGCAAAGCCTGTTTCTCCGTCCGTGTTCTGTGGGGAACCCGTTCCCCAGGCTCTCACCCGTGGAACACCGTAAACTGCTTTCTCTTTTAGAGAGTTCGACGGTAATTAAAGTACATTTTCTCTACACAGTTGGTCCTTTTAGGGAGATGCTTGGATAATAGATCTCCACACACACGTGCAAGCGGATTGCTAGTTTCATAAAACTGATGCTGCTTCGACAGATGCCTTGTGCACACGCCTGTTTTTCCCTCTGCAATATGTAAGGACCACGTTCCCCTGGCTCTCACCGGTGGTACACCATAAACTACTCTCTCCTTCACAGAGGCGGGCTGTAGCTAAATCAACTTTTCTGTACACTGTTGATCTTTGAAGGCAGGGACGTGGATATTAGACCTCCACACACCCATTCAAGAGGAATGCTAGTTTCATGAAACTAGAGCTACTACGAGGGGAGCCATTTACACCGGCCTGCTTCTCCCTCCGTGTTATGTAGGGAACCCGTTCCCCAGACTCTGACCCCTGGTACAACCTAAACTGCTTTCTACTTGAGATGTGGACAGGCGGTAAAGGACGTTTCCTCTACAGTGTTGTTCAGTCAAGGGATATACCTAGATATTAGACCTCCCCACACACGTGCAAGGGGAATGCTAGTTTCATGAAACCAGAGATGGTGTGAGAGGTGCCTTCTACGCCACCCTGTTTCTCGCTCCGTGTTACGTACGGAAACCGTTCCCCAGGCAACCCGTTCCCCAGGCTCTCACCCGTGGTACACCGTAAACTGCTTTCTCTTTTAGAGATTTTGACGGTAGTTATAGCTCGTTTTCTCTACACTGTTGGTCCTTGGAGGGAGATGCTTGGATAATAAACCTCCACATACACGTCCATGCAGAATGCTAGTTTCATGAAACTAGAGCTCCTTCAAGAGGTGCCCTGTGCACCGGCTTGTTTCTCACTCTGTGTTATGTAGGGACACTGATTACCAGGCTCTCACCTGTGGTACACCCTAAACTGCATTCTACTTGAGAGGTGGACAGTAGATAAAGCACGTTTCCGCTACACTGTTGTTCATTCACGGGATATCCCTGGATATTAGACCTCCCCACACACGTGCAAGGGGAATGCTAGTTTCATGAAACTAGAGCTATGCCTAGAGTTCCCCTCTGCACCGGCTTGTTTCTCACTCCGTGATATGTAGGGAACCCGTTACCTAGGCTGTCCCCCGTGGTACAAACTGAACTGCTTTCTACTTCACAGAGGGGGACAGTAGCTAAAGCACGTTTACTCTACACTGTTGTTCCGTCGATGTGCCTGGATATTAGACTTTCCCACACCCGTGCAAGGGGAATGCTAGTTACATGAAACCGGAGCTGGCTTGAGAGGTCACTTCTACACCACGCTGTTTCTGGCTCCGTGTTATGTAAGGAACCCGTTACCCTGGCTCTCACCCTTGGTACACCCTAAACTGCTTTCTACTTCAGAGAGTTGGAAAGTAGATAAAGCCCGTTTTCTCTACACTGTTGTTCCTTCGAGGGAGGTGCCTGGATATTAGACCTCCCCACACCCGTGCAGGGGAATGCTACGTTCATGAAACTACAGGAGTTTCTAGAGGTGCCCTCTGCACCGGCTTGTTTCTCACTCCGTGTTATGTAGGGATCGCGTTCCCCAGGCTGTCACCCGTCGTACACCCTAAACTGCTTTCTACTTCAGAGAGGTGGACAGTAGCTAAAGCCCGTTTTCTCTACACTGTTGTTCCTTCGAGGGAGGTGCCTGGATATTAGACCTCCCCACACCCGTACAAGGGGAATGCCAGTTTCATGAAACTAGAGCTCGAAATAGAGGAGCCTTCTGCAACCGCCTGTTTTCCGTCCGTGTTATGTAGGGAACCCATTCCCCAAGCTCTCACCCGTAGTACACCGTAAACTGCCTTCTCCTTCAGAGAATTGGACGGTATCTAAAGCCCATTGCCTGTACACTATTGTTCTTCGAGGGATGTGTCTGCATATTAGACCTCCCCACACACGTGCAAGGGGAATGCTAGTTTCATGAAACCAGAGCTGGTTTGAGATGTGCTTTCTACGCCACCCTGTTTTTCGCTCTGTGTTACGTAGGGAACCTGTTCCCCAGGCAGCCCGTTCCCCAGCCTCTCACCCGTGGTACACACTAAACTGCTTTCTCTTTTAGCGAGTTCGATGGTAGTTAAAGCACGTTTTCTCTACACTGTTGGTCCTTCGAGGGAGATGCTTGAATAAACCTGCACACACCTGTACATGCGGAATGGTAGTTTCATGAAACTAGAGCTGCTTCGAGAGGTACCCTCTGCACCGGCCTGTTTCTCACCCCTTGTTATGTAGGGACCCCGTGTCCCAGGCACTCAGCCGTGGTACCCCCTAAACTGCTTTCTACTCGAGAGGCGGACAGTAGCTAAAGCACGTTTCCTCTACACCGTTGTTCATTCAAGGGATATACCTGGATATTAGACCTCCAGAGACTTGTGCAAGAGGAATGCTAGGTTTATGAATCTAGAGCTCGAAATAGAGGAGCCTTCTACACCAGCCTGTTTCTTCATCCTTGTTATATAGGTAACCCGTTCCCCAGGCTCTCAGCAGTGATACAGCGTAAACTGCCTTCTCCTTCAGAGAGCTGGACCGTAGATAAATCGCATTTTCTCTACACTGATGTTCCTCGAGGGAGGTGCTTGGTGTAAGACTCCACTCCCCCATGCAAGAGGAATGCTAGTTTCATGAAACTAGACCTGGTTCGGAGGTGCCTTCTGCACCGGCCTGTTTCTCACTGCGTGTTATGTACGGACTCCGTTTCCGAGGCTCTCACCCATGGTACACCGTAAGTGCTCCCTAAACGGGAGCTCGAAATAGAGGAGCCTTCTGCAAAGCCTGTTTCTCCGTCCGTGTTCTGTGGGGAACCCGTTCCCCAGGCTCTCACCCGTGGAACACCGTAAACTGCTTTCTCTTTTAGAGAGTTCGACGGTAATTAAAGTACATTTTCTCTACACAGTTGGTCCTTTTAGGGAGATGCTTGGATAATAGATCTCCACACACCCGTGCAGGCGGAATGCTAGTTTCATAAAACTGGAGCTGCTTCGACAGATGCCTTGTGCACACGCCTGTTTTTCCCTCTGCAATATGTAAGGACCACGTTCCCCTGGCTCTCACACGTGGTACACCGTAAACTGCTTTCTCTTTTAGAGATTTTGACTGTAGTTATAGCACGTTTTCTCTACACTGTTGGTCCTTGGAGGGAGATGCTTGGATAATAAACCTCCACATACACGTCCATGCAGAATGCTAGTTTCATGAAACTAGAGCTCCTTCAAGCGGTGCCCTCTGCACCGGCTTGGTTCTCACTCTGTGTTATGTAGGGACACTGAGTCCCAGGGTCTCACCTGTGGTACACCCTAAACTGCATTCTACTTGAGAGGTGGACAGTAGCTGAAGCACGTTTCCGCTACACTGTTGTTCATTCACGGGATATCCCTGGATATTAGGCCTCCCCACACACGTGCAAGGGGAATGCTAGTTTCATGAAACCAGAGCTTGTTTGAGAGGTCACTTCTACACCACCCTGTTTCTCGCTCCGTGTTGTGTAAGGAACCCGTTACCCTGGCTCTCACCCTTGGTACACCCTAAGCTGCTTTCTACGTCAGAGAGGTGGACAGTATCTAAAGCACGTTTTCTCTACACTGTAGTTCCGTTGAGGGAGGTGCCTGGATATTAGACCTCCCCACACCCGTGCAGGGGAATGCTACGTTCATGAAACTACAGGAGTTTCTAGAGGTGCCCTCTGCACCGGCTTGTTTCTCACTCCGTGTTATGTAGGGATCGCGTTCCCCAGGCTGTCACCCGTCGTACACCCTAAACTGCTTTCTACTTCAGAGAGGTGGACAGTAGCTAAAGCCCGTTTTCTCTACACTGTTGTTCCTTCGAGGGAGGTGCCTGGATATTAGACCTCCCCACACCCGTACAAGGGGAATGCCAGTTTCATGAAACTAGAGCTCGAAATAGAGGAGCCTTCTGCAACCGCCTGTTTTCCGTCCGTGTTATGTAGGGAACCCATTCCCCAAGCTCTCACCCATAGTACACCGTAAACTGCCTTCTCCTTCAGAGAACTGGACGGTATCTAAAGCCCATTTCCTGTACACTATTGTTCTTTCGAGGGATGTGTCTGGATATTAGACCTCCCCACACACGTGCAAGGGGAATGCTAGTTTCATGAAACCAGAGCTGGTTTGAGATGTGCTTTCTACGCCACCCTGTTTTTCGCTCTGTGTTACGTAGGGAACCTGTTCCCCAGGCAGCCCGTTCCCCAGCCTCTCACCCGTGGTACACACTAAACTGCTTTCTCTTTTAGCGAGTTCGATGGTAGTTAAAGCACGTTTTCTCTACACTGTTGGTCCTTCGAGGGAGATGCTTGGATAATAAACCTCCACACACCTGTACATGCGGAATGGTAGTTTCATGAAACTAGAGCTGCTTCGAGAGGTACCCTCTGCACCGGCCTGTTTCTCACCCCTTGTTATGTAGGGACCCCGTGTCCCAGGCACTCAGCCGTGGTACCCCCTAAACTGCTTTCTACTCGAGAGGCGGACAGTAGCTAAAGCACGTTTCCTCTACACCGTTGTTCATTCAAGGGATATACCTGGATATTAGACCTCCAGAGACTTGTGCAAGAGGAATGCTAGGTTTATGAATCTAGAGCTCGAAATAGAGGAGCCTTCTACACCAGCCTGTTTCTTCATCCTTGTTATATAGGTAACCCGTTCCCCAGGCTCTCAGCAGTGATACAGCGTAAACTGCCTTCTCCTTCAGAGAGCTGGACCGTAGATAAATCGCATTTTCTCTACACTGATGTTCCTCGAGGGAGGTGCTTGGTGTAAGACTCCACTCCCCCATGCAAGAGGAATGCTAGTTTCATGAAACTAGAGCTGGTTCGGAGGTGCCTTCTGCACCGGCCTGTTTCTCACTGCGTGTTATGTACGGACTCCGTTTCCGAGGCTCTCACCCATGGTACACCGTAAATGCTCCCTAAACGGGAGCTCGAAATAGAGGAGCCTTCTGCAAAGCCTGTTTCTCCGTCCGTGTTCTGTGGGGAACCCGTTCCCCAGGCTCTCACCCGTGGAACACCGTAAACTGCTTTCTCTTTTAGAGAGTTCGACGGTAATTAAAGTACATTTTCTCTACACAGTTGGTCCTTTTAGGGAGATGCTTGGATAATAGATCTCCACACACCCGTGCAGGCGGAATGCTAGTTTCATAAAACTGGAGCTGCTTCGACAGAGGCCTTGTGCACACGCCTGTTTTTCCCTCTGCAATATGTAAGGACCACGTTCCCCTGGCTCTCACACGTGGTACACCGTAAACTGCTTTCTCTTTTAGAGATTTTGACTGTAGTTATAGCACGTTTTCTCTACACTGTTGGTCCTTGGAGGGAGATGCTTGGATAATAAACCTCCACATACACGTCCATGCAGAATGCTAGTTTCATGAAACTAGAGCTCCTTCAAGCGGTGCCCTCTGCACCGGCTTGGTTCTCACTCTGTGTTATGTAGGGACACTGATTCCCAGGGTCTCACCTGTGGTACACCCTAAACTGCATTCTACTTGAGAGGTGGACAGTAGCTGAAGCACGTTTCCGCTACACTGTTGTTCATTCACGGGATATCCCTGGATATTAGGCCTCCCCACACACGTGCAAGGGGAATGCTAGTTTCATGAAACCAGGGCTTGTTTGAGAGGTCACTTCTACACCACCCTGTTTCTCGCTCCGTGTTGTGTAAGGAACCCGTTACCCTGGCTCTCACCCTTGGTACACCCTAAGCTGCTTTCTACGTCAGAGAGGTGGACAGTATCTAAAGCACGTTTTCTCTACACTGTAGTTCCGTTGAGGGAGGTGCCTGGATATTAGACCACCCCACACCCGTGCAGGGGAATGCTACGTTCATGAAACTACAGGAGTTTCTAGAGGTGCCCACTGCACCGGCTTGTTTCTCACTCCGTGTTATGTAGGGATCGCGTTCCCCAGGCTGTCACCCGTCGTACACCCTAAACTGCTTTCTACTTCAGAGAGGTGGACAGTAGCTAAAGCCCGTTTCTCTACACTGTTGTTCCTTTGAGGGAGGTGCCTGGATATTAGACCTCCCCACACCCGTACAAGGGGAATGCCAGTTTCATGAAACTAGAGCTCGAAATAGAGGAGCCTTCTGCAACCGTCTGTTTTCCGTCCGTGTTATGTAGGGAACCCATTCCCCAAGCTCTCACCCATAGTACACCGTAAACTGCCTTCTCCTTCAGAGAACTGGACGGTATCTAAAGCCCATTGCCTGTACACTATTGTTCTTCGAGGGATGTGTCTGCATATTAGACCTCGCCACACACGTGCAAGGGGAATGCTAGTTTCATGAAACCAGAGCTGGTTTGAGATGTGCTTTCTACGCCACCCTGTTTTTCGCTCTGTGTTACGTAGGGAACCTGTTCCCCAGGCAGCCCGTTCCCCAGCCTCTCACCCGTGGTACACACTAAACTGCTTTCTCTTTTAGCGAGTTCGATGGTAGTAAAAGCACGTTTTCTCTACACTGTTGCTCCTCCGAGGGAGATGCTTGGATAATAAACCTCCACACACCTGTACATGCGGAATGGTAGTTTCATGAAACTAGAGCTGCTTCGAGAGGTACCCTCTGCACCGGCCTGTTTCTCACCCCGTGTTATGTAGGGACCCCGTGTCCCAGGCACCCAGCCGTGGTACCCCCTAAACTGCTTTCTACTCGAGAGGTGGACAGTAGCTAAAGCACGTTTCCTCTACACCGTTGTTCATTCAAGGGATATACCTGGATATTAGACCTCCAGAGACTTGTGCAAGAGGAATGCTAGGTTTATGAATCTAGAGCTCGAAATAGAGGAGCCTTCTACACCAGCCTGTTTCTCCATCCTTGTTATATAGGTAACCCGTTCCCCAGGCTCTCAGCAGTGATACAGCGTAAACTGCCTTCTCCTTCAGAGAGGTGGACCGTAGATAAATCGCATTTTCTCTACACTGATGTTCCTCGAGGGAGGTGCTTGGTGTAAGACTCCACTCCCCCATGCAAGAGGAATGTTAGTTTCATGAAACTAGACCTGGTTCGGAGGTGCCTTCTGCACCGGCCTGTTTCTCACTGCGTGTTATGTACGGACTCCGTTTCCGAGGCTCTCACCCATGGTACACCGTAAATGCTCCCTAAACGGGAGCTCGAAATAGAGGTGCCTTCTGCAAAGCCTGTTTCTCCGTCCGTGTTCTGTGGGGAACCCGTTCCCCAGGCTCTCACCCGTGGAACACCGTAAACTGCTTTCTCTTTTAGAGAGTTCGACGGTAATTAAAGTACATTTTCTCTACACAGTTGGTCCTTTTAGGGAGATGCTTGGATAATAGATCTCCACACACCCGTGCAGGCGGAATGCTAGTTTCATAAAACTGGAGCTGCTTCGACAGAGGCCTTGTGCACACGCCTGTTTTTCCCTCTGCAATATGTAAGGACCACGTTCCCCTGGCTCTCACACGTGGTACACCGTAAACTGCTTTCTCTTTTAGAGATTTTGACTGTAGTTATAGCACGTTTTCTCTACACTGTTGGTCCTTGGAGGGAGATGCTTGGATAATAAACCTCCACATACACGTCCATGCAGAATGCTAGTTTCATGAAACTAGAGCTCCTTCAAGCGGTGCCCTCTGCACCGGCTTGGTTCTCACTCTGTGTTATGTAGGGACACTGAGTCCCAGGGTCTCACCTGTGGTACACCCTAAACTGCATTCTACTTGAGAGGTGGACAGTAGCTGAAGCACGTTTCCGCTACACTGTTGTTCATTCACGGGATATCCCTGGATATTAGGCCTCCCCACACACGTGCAAGGGGAATGCTAGTTTCATGAAACCAGAGCTTGTTTGAGAGGTCACTTCTACACCACCCTGTTTCTCGCTCCGTGTTGTGTAAGGAACCCATTACCCTGGCTCTCACCCTTGGTACACCCTAAGCTGCTTTCTACGTCAGAGAGGTGGACAGTATCTAAAGCACGTTTTCTCTACACTGTAGTTCCGTTGAGGGAGGTGCCTGGATATTAGACCTCCCCACACCCGTGCAGGGGAATGCTACGTTCATGAAACTACAGGAGTTTCTAGAGGTGCCCTCTGCACCGGCTTGTTTCTCACTCCGTGTTATGTAGGGATCGCGTTCCCCAGGCTGTCACCCGTCGTACACCCTAAACTGCTTTCTACTTCAGAGAGGTGGACAGTAGCTAAAGCCCGTTTTCTCTACACTGTTGTTCCTTCGAGGGAGGTGCCTGGATATTAGACCTCCCCACACCCGTACAAGGGGAATGCCAGTTTCATGAAACTAGAGCTCGAAATAGAGGAGCCTTCTGCAACCGCCTGTTTTCCGTCCGTGTTATGTAGGGAACCCATTCCCCAAGCTCTCACCCATAGTACACCGTAAACTGCCTTCTCCTTCAGAGAACTGGACGGTATCTAAAGCCCATTTCCTGTACACTATTGTTCTTTCGAGGGATGTGTCTGGATATTAGACCTCCCCACACACGTGCAAGGGGAATGCTAGTTTCATGAAACCAGAGCTGGTTTGAGATGTGCTTTCTACGCCACCCTGTTTTTCGCTCTGTGTTACGTAGGGAACCTGTTCCCCAGGCAGCCCGTTCCCCAGCCTCTCACCCGTGGTACACACTAAACTGCTTTCTCTTTTAGCGAGTTCGATGGTAGTTAAAGCACGTTTTCTCTACACTGTTGGTCCTTCGAGGGAGATGCTTGGATAATAAACCTCCACACACCTGTACATGCGGAATGGTAGTTTCATGAAACTAGAGCTGCTTCGAGAGGTACCCTCTGCACCGGCCTGTTTCTCACCCCTTGTTATGTAGGGACCCCGTGTCCCAGGCACTCAGCCGTGGTACCCCCTAAACTGCTTTCTACTCGAGAGGCGGACAGTAGCTAAAGCACGTTTCCTCTACACCGTTGTTCATTCAAGGGATATACCTGGATATTAGACCTCCAGAGACTTGTGCAAGAGGAATGCTAGGTTTATGAATCTAGAGCTCGAAATAGAGGAGCCTTCTACACCAGCCTGTTTCTTCATCCTTGTTATATAGGTAACCCGTTCCCCAGGCTCTCAGCAGTGATACAGCGTAAACTGCCTTCTCCTTCAGAGAGCTGGACCGTAGATAAATCGCATTTTCTCTACACTGATGTTCCTCGAGGGAGGTGCTTGGTGTAAGACTCCACTCCCCCATGCAAGAGGAATGCTAGTTTCATGAAACTAGAGCTGGTTCGGAGGTGCCTTCTGCACCGGCCTGTTTCTCACTGCGTGTTATGTACGGACTCCGTTTCCGAGGCTCTCACCCATGGTACACCGTAAATGCTCCCTAAACGGGAGCTCGAAATAGAGGAGCCTTCTGCAAAGCCTGTTTCTCCGTCCGTGTTCTGTGGGGAACCCGTTCCCCAGGCTCTCACCCGTGGAACACCGTAAACTGCTTTCTCTTTTAGAGAGTTCGACGGTAATTAAAGTACATTTTCTCTACACAGTTGGTCCTTTTAGGGAGATGCTTGGATAATAGATCTCCACACACCCGTGCAGGCGGAATGCTAGTTTCATAAAACTGGAGCTGCTTCGACAGAGGCCTTGTGCACACGCCTGTTTTTCCCTCTGCAATATGTAAGGACCACGTTCCCCTGGCTCTCACACGTGGTACACCGTAAACTGCTTTCTCTTTTAGAGATTTTGACTGTAGTTATAGCACGTTTTCTCTACACTGTTGGTCCTTGGAGGGAGATGCTTGGATAATAAACCTCCACATACACGTCCATGCAGAATGCTAGTTTCATGAAACTAGAGCTCCTTCAAGCGGTGCCCTCTGCACCGGCTTGGTTCTCACTCTGTGTTATGTAGGGACACTGATTCCCAGGGTCTCACCTGTGGTACACCCTAAACTGCATTCTACTTGAGAGGTGGACAGTAGCTGAAGCACGTTTCCGCTACACTGTTGTTCATTCACGGGATATCCCTGGATATTAGGCCTCCCCACACACGTGCAAGGGGAATGCTAGTTTCATGAAACCAGAGCTTGTTTGAGAGGTCACTTCTACACCACCCTGTTTCTCGCTCCGTGTTGTGTAAGGAACCCGTTACCCTGGCTCTCACCCTTGGTACACCCTAAGCTGCTTTCTACGTCAGAGAGGTGGACAGTATCTAAAGCACGTTTTCTCTACACTGTAGTTCCGTTGAGGGAGGTGCCTGGATATTAGACCTCCCCACACCCGTGCAGGGGAATGCTACGTTCATGAAACTACAGGAGTTTCTAGAGGTGCCCACTGCACCGGCTTGTTTCTCACTCCGTGTTATGTAGGGATCGCGTTCCCCAGGCTGTCACCCGTCGTACACCCTAAACTGCTTTCTACTTCAGAGAGGTGGACAGTAGCTAAAGCCCGTTTCTCTACACTGTTGTTCCTTTGAGGGAGGTGCCTGGATATTAGACCTCCCCACACCCGTACAAGGGGAATGCCAGTTTCATGAAACTAGAGCTCGAAATAGAGGAGCCTTCTGCAACCGTCTGTTTTCCGTCCGTGTTATGTAGGGAACCCATTCCCCAAGCTCTCACCCATAGTACACCGTAAACTGCCTTCTCCTTCAGAGAACTGGACGGTATCTAAAGCCCATTGCCTGTACACTATTGTTCTTCGAGGGATGTGTCTGCATATTAGACCTCGCCACACACGTGCAAGGGGAATGCTAGTTTCATGAAACCAGAGCTGGTTTGAGATGTGCTTTCTACGCCACCCTGTTTTTCGCTCTGTGTTACGTAGGGAACCTGTTCCCCAGGCAGCCCGTTCCCCAGCCTCTCACCCGTGGTACACACTAAACTGCTTTCTCTTTTAGCGAGTTCGATGGTAGTAAAAGCACGTTTTCTCTACACTGTTGCTCCTCCGAGGGAGATGCTTGGATAATAAACCTCCACACACCTGTACATGCGGAATGGTAGTTTCATGAAACTAGAGCTGCTTCGAGAGGTACCCTCTGCACCGGCCTGTTTCTCACCCCGTGTTATGTAGGGACCCCGTGTCCCAGGCACTCAGCCGTGGTACCCCCTAAACTGCTTTCTACTCGAGAGGTGGACAGTAGCTAAAGCACGTTTCCTCTACACCGTTGTTCATTCAAGGGATATACCTGGATATTAGACCTCCAGAGACTTGTGCAAGAGGAATGCTAGGTTTATGAATCTAGAGCTCGAAATAGAGGAGCCTTCTACACCAGCCTGTTTCTCCATCCTTGTTATATAGGTAACCCGTTCCCCAGGCTCTCAGCAGTGATACAGCGTAAACTGCCTTCTCCTTCAGAGAGGTGGACCGTAGATAAATCGCATTTTCTCTACACTGATGTTCCTCGAGGGAGGTGCTTGGTGTAAGACTCCACTCCCCCATGCAAGAGGAATGTTAGTTTCATGAAACTAGACCTGGTTCGGAGGTGCCTTCTGCACCGGCCTGTTTCTCACTGCGTGTTATGTACGGACTCCGTTTCCGAGGCTCTCACCCATGGTACACCGTAAATGCTCCCTAAACGGGAGCTCGAAATAGAGGTGCCTTCTGCAAAGCCTGTTTCTCCGTCCGTGTTCTGTGGGGAACCCGTTCCCCAGGCTCTCACCCGTGGAACACCGTAAACTGCTTTCTCTTTTAGAGAGTTCGACGGTAATTAAAGTACATTTTCTCTACACAGTTGGTCCTTTTAGGGAGATGCTTGGATAATAGATCTCCACACACCCGTGCAGGCGGAATGCTAGTTTCATAAAACTGGAGCTGCTTCGACAGAGGCCTTGTGCACACGCCTGTTTTTCCCTCTGCAATATGTAAGGACCACGTTCCCCTGGCTCTCACACGTGGTACACCGTAAACTGCTTTCTCTTTTAGAGATTTTGACTGTAGTTATAGCACGTTTTCTCTACACTGTTGGTCCTTGGAGGGAGATGCTTGGATAATAAACCTCCACATACACGTCCATGCAGAATGCTAGTTTCATGAAACTAGAGCTCCTTCAAGCGGTGCCCTCTGCACCGGCTTGGTTCTCACTCTGTGTTATGTAGGGACACTGAGTCCCAGGGTCTCACCTGTGGTACACCCTAAACTGCATTCTACTTGAGAGGTGGACAGTAGCTGAAGCACGTTTCCGCTACACTGTTGTTCATTCACGGGATATCCCTGGATATTAGGCCTCCCCACACACGTGCAAGGGGAATGCTAGTTTCATGAAACCAGAGCTTGTTTGAGAGGTCACTTCTACACCACCCTGTTTCTCGCTCCGTGTTGTGTAAGGAACCCGTTACCCTGGCTCTCACCCTTGGTACACCCTAAGCTGCTTTCTACGTCAGAGAGGTGGACAGTATCTAAAGCACGTTTTCTCTACACTGTAGTTCCGTTGAGGGAGGTGCCTGGATATTAGACCTCCCCACACCCGTGCAGGGGAATGCTACGTTCATGAAACTACAGGAGTTTCTAGAGGTGCCCTCTGCACCGGCTTGTTTCTCACTCCGTGTTATGTAGGGATCGCGTTCCCCAGGCTGTCACCCGTCGTACACCCTAAACTGCTTTCTACTTCAGAGAGGTGGACAGTAGCTAAAGCCCGTTTTCTCTACACTGTTGTTCCTTCGAGGGAGGTGCCTGGATATTAGACCTCCCCACACCCGTACAAGGGGAATGCCAGTTTCATGAAACTAGAGCTCGAAATAGAGGAGCCTTCTGCAACCGCCTGTTTTCCGTCCGTGTTATGTAGGGAACCCATTCCCCAAGCTCTCACCCATAGTACACCGTAAACTGCCTTCTCCTTCAGAGAACTGGACGGTATCTAAAGCCCATTTCCTGTACACTATTGTTCTTTCGAGGGATGTGTCTGGATATTAGACCTCCCCACACACGTGCAAGGGGAATGCTAGTTTCATGAAACCAGAGCTGGTTTGAGATGTGCTTTCTACGCCACCCTGTTTTTCGCTCTGTGTTACGTAGGGAACCTGTTCCCCAGGCAGCCCGTTCCCCAGCCTCTCACCCGTGGTACACACTAAACTGCTTTCTCTTTTAGCGAGTTCGATGGTAGTTAAAGCACGTTTTCTCTACACTGTTGGTCCTTCGAGGGAGATGCTTGGATAATAAACCTCCACACACCTGTACATGCGGAATGGTAGTTTCATGAAACTAGAGCTGCTTCGAGAGGTACCCTCTGCACCGGCCTGTTTCTCACCCCTTGTTATGTAGGGACCCCGTGTCCCAGGCACTCAGCCGTGGTACCCCCTAAACTGCTTTCTACTCGAGAGGCGGACAGTAGCTAAAGCACGTTTCCTCTACACCGTTGTTCATTCAAGGGATATACCTGGATATTAGACCTCCAGAGACTTGTGCAAGAGGAATGCTAGGTTTATGAATCTAGAGCTCGAAATAGAGGAGCCTTCTACACCAGCCTGTTTCTTCATCCTTGTTATATAGGTAACCCGTTCCCCAGGCTCTCAGCAGTGATACAGCGTAAACTGCCTTCTCCTTCAGAGAGCTGGACCGTAGATAAATCGCATTTTCTCTACACTGATGTTCCTCGAGGGAGGTGCTTGGTGTAAGACTCCACTCCCCCATGCAAGAGGAATGCTAGTTTCATGAAACTAGAGCTGGTTCGGAGGTGCCTTCTGCACCGGCCTGTTTCTCACTGCGTGTTATGTACGGACTCCGTTTCCGAGGCTCTCACCCATGGTACACCGTAAATGCTCCCTAAACGGGAGCTCGAAATAGAGGAGCCTTCTGCAAAGCCTGTTTCTCCGTCCGTGTTCTGTGGGGAACCCGTTCCCCAGGCTCTCACCCGTGGAACACCGTAAACTGCTTTCTCTTTTAGAGAGTTCGACGGTAATTAAAGTACATTTTCTCTACACAGTTGGTCCTTTTAGGGAGATGCTTGGATAATAGATCTCCACACACCCGTGCAGGCGGAATGCTAGTTTCATAAAACTGGAGCTGCTTCGACAGAGGCCTTGTGCACACGCCTGTTTTTCCCTCTGCAATATGTAAGGACCACGTTCCCCTGGCTCTCACACGTGGTACACCGTAAACTGCTTTCTCTTTTAGAGATTTTGACTGTAGTTATAGCACGTTTTCTCTACACTGTTGGTCCTTGGAGGGAGATGCTTGGATAATAAACCTCCACATACACGTCCATGCAGAATGCTAGTTTCATGAAACTAGAGCTCCTTCAAGCGGTGCCCTCTGCACCGGCTTGGTTCTCACTCTGTGTTATGTAGGGACACTGATTCCCAGGGTCTCACCTGTGGTACACCCTAAACTGCATTCTACTTGAGAGGTGGACAGTAGCTGAAGCACGTTTCCGCTACACTGTTGTTCATTCACGGGATATCCCTGGATATTAGGCCTCCCCACACACGTGCAAGGGGAATGCTAGTTTCATGAAACCAGGGCTTGTTTGAGAGGTCACTTCTACACCACCCTGTTTCTCGCTCCGTGTTGTGTAAGGAACCCGTTACCCTGGCTCTCACCCTTGGTACACCCTAAGCTGCTTTCTACGTCAGAGAGGTGGACAGTATCTAAAGCACGTTTTCTCTACACTGTAGTTCCGTTGAGGGAGGTGCCTGGATATTAGACCACCCCACACCCGTGCAGGGGAATGCTACGTTCATGAAACTACAGGAGTTTCTAGAGGTGCCCACTGCACCGGCTTGTTTCTCACTCCGTGTTATGTAGGGATCGCGTTCCCCAGGCTGTCACCCGTCGTACACCCTAAACTGCTTTCTACTTCAGAGAGGTGGACAGTAGCTAAAGCCCGTTTCTCTACACTGTTGTTCCTTTGAGGGAGGTGCCTGGATATTAGACCTCCCCACACCCGTACAAGGGGAATGCCAGTTTCATGAAACTAGAGCTCGAAATAGAGGAGCCTTCTGCAACCGTCTGTTTTCCGTCCGTGTTATGTAGGGAACCCATTCCCCAAGCTCTCACCCATAGTACACCGTAAACTGCCTTCTCCTTCAGAGAACTGGACGGTATCTAAAGCCCATTGCCTGTACACTATTGTTCTTCGAGGGATGTGTCTGCATATTAGACCTCGCCACACACGTGCAAGGGGAATGCTAGTTTCATGAAACCAGAGCTGGTTTGAGATGTGCTTTCTACGCCACCCTGTTTTTCGCTCTGTGTTACGTAGGGAACCTGTTCCCCAGGCAGCCCGTTCCCCAGCCTCTCACCCGTGGTACACACTAAACTGCTTTCTCTTTTAGCGAGTTCGATGGTAGTAAAAGCACGTTTTCTCTACACTGTTGCTCCTCCGAGGGAGATGCTTGGATAATAAACCTCCACACACCTGTACATGCGGAATGGTAGTTTCATGAAACTAGAGCTGCTTCGAGAGGTACCCTCTGCACCGGCCTGTTTCTCACCCCGTGTTATGTAGGGACCCCGTGTCCCAGGCACCCAGCCGTGGTACCCCCTAAACTGCTTTCTACTCGAGAGGTGGACAGTAGCTAAAGCACGTTTCCTCTACACCGTTGTTCATTCAAGGGATATACCTGGATATTAGACCTCCAGAGACTTGTGCAAGAGGAATGCTAGGTTTATGAATCTAGAGCTCGAAATAGAGGAGCCTTCTACACCAGCCTGTTTCTCCATCCTTGTTATATAGGTAACCCGTTCCCCAGGCTCTCAGCAGTGATACAGCGTAAACTGCCTTCTCCTTCAGAGAGGTGGACCGTAGATAAATCGCATTTTCTCTACACTGATGTTCCTCGAGGGAGGTGCTTGGTGTAAGACTCCACTCCCCCATGCAAGAGGAATGTTAGTTTCATGAAACTAGACCTGGTTCGGAGGTGCCTTCTGCACCGGCCTGTTTCTCACTGCGTGTTATGTACGGACTCCGTTTCCGAGGCTCTCACCCATGGTACACCGTAAATGCTCCCTAAACGGGAGCTCGAAATAGAGGTGCCTTCTGCAAAGCCTGTTTCTCCGTCCGTGTTCTGTGGGGAACCCGTTCCCCAGGCTCTCACCCGTGGAACACCGTAAACTGCTTTCTCTTTTAGAGAGTTCGACGGTAATTAAAGTACATTTTCTCTACACAGTTGGTCCTTTTAGGGAGATGCTTGGATAATAGATCTCCACACACCCGTGCAGGCGGAATGCTAGTTTCATAAAACTGGAGCTGCTTCGACAGAGGCCTTGTGCACACGCCTGTTTTTCCCTCTGCAATATGTAAGGACCACGTTCCCCTGGCTCTCACACGTGGTACACCGTAAACTGCTTTCTCTTTTAGAGATTTTGACTGTAGTTATAGCACGTTTTCTCTACACTGTTGGTCCTTGGAGGGAGATGCTTGGATAATAAACCTCCACATACACGTCCATGCAGAATGCTAGTTTCATGAAACTAGAGCTCCTTCAAGCGGTGCCCTCTGCACCGGCTTGGTTCTCACTCTGTGTTATGTAGGGACACTGAGTCCCAGGGTCTCACCTGTGGTACACCCTAAACTGCATTCTACTTGAGAGGTGGACAGTAGCTGAAGCACGTTTCCGCTACACTGTTGTTCATTCACGGGATATCCCTGGATATTAGGCCTCCCCACACACGTGCAAGGGGAATGCTAGTTTCATGAAACCAGAGCTTGTTTGAGAGGTCACTTCTACACCACCCTGTTTCTCGCTCCGTGTTGTGTAAGGAACCCGTTACCCTGGCTCTCACCCTTGGTACACCCTAAGCTGCTTTCTACGTCAGAGAGGTGGACAGTATCTAAAGCACGTTTTCTCTACACTGTAGTTCCGTTGAGGGAGGTGCCTGGATATTAGACCTCCCCACACCCGTGCAGGGGAATGCTACGTTCATGAAACTACAGGAGTTTCTAGAGGTGCCCTCTGCACCGGCTTGTTTCTCACTCCGTGTTATGTAGGGATCGCGTTCCCCAGGCTGTCACCCGTCGTACACCCTAAACTGCTTTCTACTTCAGAGAGGTGGACAGTAGCTAAAGCCCGTTTTCTCTACACTGTTGTTCCTTCGAGGGAGGTGCCTGGATATTAGACCTCCCCACACCCGTACAAGGGGAATGCCAGTTTCATGAAACTAGAGCTCGAAATAGAGGAGCCTTCTGCAACCGCCTGTTTTCCGTCCGTGTTATGTAGGGAACCCATTCCCCAAGCTCTCACCCATAGTACACCGTAAACTGCCTTCTCCTTCAGAGAACTGGACGGTATCTAAAGCCCATTTCCTGTACACTATTGTTCTTTCGAGGGATGTGTCTGGATATTAGACCTCCCCACACACGTGCAAGGGGAATGCTAGTTTCATGAAACCAGAGCTGGTTTGAGATGTGCTTTCTACGCCACCCTGTTTTTCGCTCTGTGTTACGTAGGGAACCTGTTCCCCAGGCAGCCCGTTCCCCAGCCTCTCACCCGTGGTACACACTAAACTGCTTTCTCTTTTAGCGAGTTCGATGGTAGTTAAAGCACGTTTTCTCTACACTGTTGGTCCTTCGAGGGAGATGCTTGGATAATAAACCTCCACACACCTGTACATGCGGAATGGTAGTTTCATGAAACTAGAGCTGCTTCGAGAGGTACCCTCTGCACCGGCCTGTTTCTCACCCCTTGTTATGTAGGGACCCCGTGTCCCAGGCACTCAGCCGTGGTACCCCCTAAACTGCTTTCTACTCGAGAGGCGGACAGTAGCTAAAGCACGTTTCCTCTACACCGTTGTTCATTCAAGGGATATACCTGGATATTAGACCTCCAGAGACTTGTGCAAGAGGAATGCTAGGTTTATGAATCTAGAGCTCGAAATAGAGGAGCCTTCTACACCAGCCTGTTTCTTCATCCTTGTTATATAGGTAACCCGTTCCCCAGGCTCTCAGCAGTGATACAGCGTAAACTGCCTTCTCCTTCAGAGAGCTGGACCGTAGATAAATCGCATTTTCTCTACACTGATGTTCCTCGAGGGAGGTGCTTGGTGTAAGACTCCACTCCCCCATGCAAGAGGAATGCTAGTTTCATGAAACTAGAGCTGGTTCGGAGGTGCCTTCTGCACCGGCCTGTTTCTCACTGCGTGTTATGTACGGACTCCGTTTCCGAGGCTCTCACCCATGGTACACCGTAAATGCTCCCTAAACGGGAGCTCGAAATAGAGGAGCCTTCTGCAAAGCCTGTTTCTCCGTCCGTGTTCTGTGGGGAACCCGTTCCCCAGGCTCTCACCCGTGGAACACCGTAAACTGCTTTCTCTTTTAGAGAGTTCGACGGTAATTAAAGTACATTTTCTCTACACAGTTGGTCCTTTTAGGGAGATGCTTGGATAATAGATCTCCACACACCCGTGCAGGCGGAATGCTAGTTTCATAAAACTGGAGCTGCTTCGACAGAGGCCTTGTGCACACGCCTGTTTTTCCCTCTGCAATATGTAAGGACCACGTTCCCCTGGCTCTCACACGTGGTACACCGTAAACTGCTTTCTCTTTTAGAGATTTTGACTGTAGTTATAGCACGTTTTCTCTACACTGTTGGTCCTTGGAGGGAGATGCTTGGATAATAAACCTCCACATACACGTCCATGCAGAATGCTAGTTTCATGAAACTAGAGCTCCTTCAAGCGGTGCCCTCTGCACCGGCTTGGTTCTCACTCTGTGTTATGTAGGGACACTGAGTCCCAGGGTCTCACCTGTGGTACACCCTAAACTGCATTCTACTTGAGAGGTGGACAGTAGCTGAAGCACGTTTCCGCTACACTGTTGTTCATTCACGGGATATCCCTGGATATTAGGCCTCCCCACACACGTGCAAGGGGAATGCTAGTTTCATGAAACCAGAGCTTGTTTGAGAGGTCACTTCTACACCACCCTGTTTCTCGCTCCGTGTTGTGTAAGGAACCCGTTACCCTGGCTCTCACCCTTGGTACACCCTAAGCTGCTTTCTACGTCAGAGAGGTGGACAGTATCTAAAGCACGTTTTCTCTACACTGTAGTTCCGTTGAGGGAGGTGCCTGGATATTAGACCTCCCCACACCCGTGCAGGGGAATGCTACGTTCATGAAACTACAGGAGTTTCTAGAGGTGCCCACTGCACCGGCTTGTTTCTCACTCCGTGTTATGTAGGGATCGCGTTCCCCAGGCTGTCACCCGTCGTACACCCTAAACTGCTTTCTACTTCAGAGAGGTGGACAGTAGCTAAAGCCCGTTTCTCTACACTGTTGTTCCTTTGAGGGAGGTGCCTGGATATTAGACCTCCCCACACCCGTACAAGGGGAATGCCAGTTTCATGAAACTAGAGCTCGAAATAGAGGAGCCTTCTGCAACCGTCTGTTTTCCGTCCGTGTTATGTAGGGAACCCATTCCCCAAGCTCTCACCCATAGTACACCGTAAACTGCCTTCTCCTTCAGAGAACTGGACGGTATCTAAAGCCCATTGCCTGTACACTATTGTTCTTCGAGGGATGTGTCTGCATATTAGACCTCGCCACACACGTGCAAGGGGAATGCTAGTTTCATGAAACCAGAGGTGGTTTGAGATGTGCTTTCTACGCCACCCTGTTTTTCGCTCTGTGTTACGTAGGGAACCTGTTCCCCAGGCAGCCCGTTCCCCAGCCTCTCACCCGTGGTACACACTAAACTGCTTTCTCTTTTAGCGAGTTCGATGGTAGTAAAAGCACGTTTTCTCTACACTGTTGCTCCTCCGAGGGAGATGCTTGGATAATAAACCTCCACACACCTGTACATGCGGAATGGTAGTTTCATGAAACTAGAGCTGCTTCGAGAGGTACCCTCTGCACCGGCCTGTTTCTCACCCCGTGTTATGTAGGGACCCCGTGTCCCAGGCACCCAGCCGTGGTACCCCCTAAACTGCTTTCTACTCGAGAGGTGGACAGTAGCTAAAGCACGTTTCCTCTACACCGTTGTTCATTCAAGGGATATACCTGGATATTAGACCTCCAGAGACTTGTGCAAGAGGAATGCTAGGTTTATGAATCTAGAGCTCGAAATAGAGGAGCCTTCTACACCAGCCTGTTTCTCCATCCTTGTTATATAGGTAACCCGTTCCCCAGGCTCTCAGCAGTGATACAGCGTAAACTGCCTTCTCCTTCAGAGAGCTGGACCGTAGATAAATCGCATTTTCTCTACACTGATGTTCCTCGAGGGAGGTGCTTGGTGTAAGACTCCACTCCCCCATGCAAGAGGAATGTTAGTTTCATGAAACTAGACCTGGTTCGGAGGTGCCTTCTGCACCGGCCTGTTTCTCACTGCGTGTTATGTACGGACTCCGTTTCCGAGGCTCTCACCCATGGTACACCGTAAATGCTCCCTAAACGGGAGCTCGAAATAGAGGTGCCTTCTGCAAAGCCTGTTTCTCCGTCCGTGTTCTGTGGGGAACCCGTTCCCCAGGCTCTCACCCGTGGAACACCGTAAACTGCTTTCTCTTTTAGAGAGTTCGACGGTAATTAAAGTACATTTTCTCTACACAGTTGGTCCTTTTAGGGAGATGCTTGGATAATAGATCTCCACACACCCGTGCAGGCGGAATGCTAGTTTCATAAAACTGGAGCTGCTTCGACAGAGGCCTTGTGCACACGCCTGTTTTTCCCTCTGCAATATGTAAGGACCACGTTCCCCTGGCTCTCACACGTGGTACACCGTAAACTGCTTTCTCTTTTAGAGATTTTGACTGTAGTTATAGCACGTTTTCTCTACACTGTTGGTCCTTGGAGGGAGATGCTTGGATAATAAACCTCCACATACACGTCCATGCAGAATGCTAGTTTCATGAAACTAGAGCTCCTTCAAGCGGTGCCCTCTGCACCGGCTTGGTTCTCACTCTGTGTTATGTAGGGACACTGAGTCCCAGGGTCTCACCTGTGGTACACCCTAAACTGCATTCTACTTGAGAGGTGGACAGTAGCTGAAGCACGTTTCCGCTACACTGTTGTTCATTCACGGGATATCCCTGGATATTAGGCCTCCCCACACACGTGCAAGGGGAATGCTAGTTTCATGAAACCAGAGCTTGTTTGAGAGGTCACTTCTACACCACCCTGTTTCTCGCTCCGTGTTGTGTAAGGAACCCGTTACCCTGGCTCTCACCCTTGGTACACCCTAAGCTGCTTTCTACGTCAGAGAGGTGGACAGTATCTAAAGCACGTTTTCTCTACACTGTAGTTCCGTTGAGGGAGGTGCCTGGATATTAGACCTCCCCACACCCGTGCAGGGGAATGCTACGTTCATGAAACTACAGGAGTTTCTAGAGGTGCCCTCTGCACCGGCTTGTTTCTCACTCCGTGTTATGTAGGGATCGCGTTCCCCAGGCTGTCACCCGTCGTACACCCTAAACTGCTTTCTACTTCAGAGAGGTGGACAGTAGCTAAAGCCCGTTTTCTCTACACTGTTGTTCCTTCGAGGGAGGTGCCTGGATATTAGACCTCCCCACACCCGTACAAGGGGAATGCCAGTTTCATGAAACTAGAGCTCGAAATAGAGGAGCCTTCTGCAACCGCCTGTTTTCCGTCCGTGTTATGTAGGGAACCCATTCCCCAAGCTCTCACCCATAGTACACCGTAAACTGCCTTCTCCTTCAGAGAACTGGACGGTATCTAAAGCCCATTTCCTGTACACTATTGTTCTTTCGAGGGATGTGTCTGGATATTAGACCTCCCCACACACGTGCAAGGGGAATGCTAGTTTCATGAAACCAGAGCTGGTTTGAGATGTGCTTTCTACGCCACCCTGTTTTTCGCTCTGTGTTACGTAGGGAACCTGTTCCCCAGGCAGCCCGTTCCCCAGCCTCTCACCCGTGGTACACACTAAACTGCTTTCTCTTTTAGCGAGTTCGATGGTAGTTAAAGCACGTTTTCTCTACACTGTTGGTCCTTCGAGGGAGATGCTTGGATAATAAACCTCCACACACCTGTACATGCGGAATGGTAGTTTCATGAAACTAGAGCTGCTTCGAGAGGTACCCTCTGCACCGGCCTGTTTCTCACCCCTTGTTATGTAGGGACCCCGTGTCCCAGGCACTCAGCCGTGGTACCCCCTAAACTGCTTTCTACTCGAGAGGCGGACAGTAGCTAAAGCACGTTTCCTCTACACCGTTGTTCATTCAAGGGATATACCTGGATATTAGACCTCCAGAGACTTGTGCAAGAGGAATGCTAGGTTTATGAATCTAGAGCTCGAAATAGAGGAGCCTTCTACACCAGCCTGTTTCTTCATCCTTGTTATATAGGTAACCCGTTCCCCAGGCTCTCAGCAGTGATACAGCGTAAACTGCCTTCTCCTTCAGAGAGCTGGACCGTAGATAAATCGCATTTTCTCTACACTGATGTTCCTCGAGGGAGGTGCTTGGTGTAAGACTCCACTCCCCCATGCAAGAGGAATGCTAGTTTCATGAAACTAGAGCTGGTTCGGAGGTGCCTTCTGCACCGGCCTGTTTCTCACTGCGTGTTATGTACGGACTCCGTTTCCGAGGCTCTCACCCATGGTACACCGTAAATGCTCCCTAAACGGGAGCTCGAAATAGAGGAGCCTTCTGCAAAGCCTGTTTCTCCGTCCGTGTTCTGTGGGGAACCCGTTCCCCAGGCTCTCACCCGTGGAACACCGTAAACTGCTTTCTCTTTTAGAGAGTTCGACGGTAATTAAAGTACATTTTCTCTACACAGTTGGTCCTTTTAGGGAGATGCTTGGATAATAGATCTCCACACACCCGTGCAGGCGGAATGCTAGTTTCATAAAACTGGAGCTGCTTCGACAGAGGCCTTGTGCACACGCCTGTTTTTCCCTCTGCAATATGTAAGGACCACGTTCCCCTGGCTCTCACACGTGGTACACCGTAAACTGCTTTCTCTTTTAGAGATTTTGACTGTAGTTATAGCACGTTTTCTCTACACTGTTGGTCCTTGGAGGGAGATGCTTGGATAATAAACCTCCACATACACGTCCATGCAGAATGCTAGTTTCATGAAACTAGAGCTCCTTCAAGCGGTGCCCTCTGCACCGGCTTGGTTCTCACTCTGTGTTATGTAGGGACACTGATTCCCAGGGTCTCACCTGTGGTACACCCTAAACTGCATTCTACTTGAGAGGTGGACAGTAGCTGAAGCACGTTTCCGCTACACTGTTGTTCATTCACGGGATATCCCTGGATATTAGGCCTCCCCACACACGTGCAAGGGGAATGCTAGTTTCATGAAACCAGGGCTTGTTTGAGAGGTCACTTCTACACCACCCTGTTTCTCGCTCCGTGTTGTGTAAGGAACCCGTTACCCTGGCTCTCACCCTTGGTACACCCTAAGCTGCTTTCTACGTCAGAGAGGTGGACAGTATCTAAAGCACGTTTTCTCTACACTGTAGTTCCGTTGAGGGAGGTGCCTGGATATTAGACCACCCCACACCCGTGCAGGGGAATGCTACGTTCATGAAACTACAGGAGTTTCTAGAGGTGCCCACTGCACCGGCTTGTTTCTCACTCCGTGTTATGTAGGGATCGCGTTCCCCAGGCTGTCACCCGTCGTACACCCTAAACTGCTTTCTACTTCAGAGAGGTGGACAGTAGCTAAAGCCCGTTTCTCTACACTGTTGTTCCTTTGAGGGAGGTGCCTGGATATTAGACCTCCCCACACCCGTACAAGGGGAATGCCAGTTTCATGAAACTAGAGCTCGAAATAGAGGAGCCTTCTGCAACCGTCTGTTTTCCGTCCGTGTTATGTAGGGAACCCATTCCCCAAGCTCTCACCCATAGTACACCGTAAACTGCCTTCTCCTTCAGAGAACTGGACGGTATCTAAAGCCCATTGCCTGTACACTATTGTTCTTCGAGGGATGTGTCTGCATATTAGACCTCGCCACACACGTGCAAGGGGAATGCTAGTTTCATGAAACCAGAGCTGGTTTGAGATGTGCTTTCTACGCCACCCTGTTTTTCGCTCTGTGTTACGTAGGGAACCTGTTCCCCAGGCAGCCCGTTCCCCAGCCTCTCACCCGTGGTACACACTAAACTGCTTTCTCTTTTAGCGAGTTCGATGGTAGTAAAAGCACGTTTTCTCTACACTGTTGCTCCTCCGAGGGAGATGCTTGGATAATAAACCTCCACACACCTGTACATGCGGAATGGTAGTTTCATGAAACTAGAGCTGCTTCGAGAGGTACCCTCTGCACCGGCCTGTTTCTCACCCCGTGTTATGTAGGGACCCCGTGTCCCAGGCACCCAGCCGTGGTACCCCCTAAACTGCTTTCTACTCGAGAGGTGGACAGTAGCTAAAGCACGTTTCCTCTACACCGTTGTTCATTCAAGGGATATACCTGGATATTAGACCTCCAGAGACTTGTGCAAGAGGAATGCTAGGTTTATGAATCTAGAGCTCGAAATAGAGGAGCCTTCTACACCAGCCTGTTTCTCCATCCTTGTTATATAGGTAACCCGTTCCCCAGGCTCTCAGCAGTGATACAGCGTAAACTGCCTTCTCCTTCAGAGAGGTGGACCGTAGATAAATCGCATTTTCTCTACACTGATGTTCCTCGAGGGAGGTGCTTGGTGTAAGACTCCACTCCCCCATGCAAGAGGAATGTTAGTTTCATGAAACTAGACCTGGTTCGGAGGTGCCTTCTGCACCGGCCTGTTTCTCACTGCGTGTTATGTACGGACTCCGTTTCCGAGGCTCTCACCCATGGTACACCGTAAATGCTCCCTAAACGGGAGCTCGAAATAGAGGTGCCTTCTGCAAAGCCTGTTTCTCCGTCCGTGTTCTGTGGGGAACCCGTTCCCCAGGCTCTCACCCGTGGAACACCGTAAACTGCTTTCTCTTTTAGAGAGTTCGACGGTAATTAAAGTACATTTTCTCTACACAGTTGGTCCTTTTAGGGAGATGCTTGGATAATAGATCTCCACACACCCGTGCAGGCGGAATGCTAGTTTCATAAAACTGGAGCTGCTTCGACAGAGGCCTTGTGCACACGCCTGTTTTTCCCTCTGCAATATGTAAGGACCACGTTCCCCTGGCTCTCACACGTGGTACACCGTAAACTGCTTTCTCTTTTAGAGATTTTGACTGTAGTTATAGCACGTTTTCTCTACACTGTTGGTCCTTGGAGGGAGATGCTTGGATAATAAACCTCCACATACACGTCCATGCAGAATGCTAGTTTCATGAAACTAGAGCTCCTTCAAGCGGTGCCCTCTGCACCGGCTTGGTTCTCACTCTGTGTTATGTAGGGACACTGAGTCCCAGGGTCTCACCTGTGGTACACCCTAAACTGCATTCTACTTGAGAGGTGGACAGTAGCTGAAGCACGTTTCCGCTACACTGTTGTTCATTCACGGGATATCCCTGGATATTAGGCCTCCCCACACACGTGCAAGGGGAATGCTAGTTTCATGAAACCAGAGCTTGTTTGAGAGGTCACTTCTACACCACCCTGTTTCTCGCTCCGTGTTGTGTAAGGAACCCGTTACCCTGGCTCTCACCCTTGGTACACCCTAAGCTGCTTTCTACGTCAGAGAGGTGGACAGTATCTAAAGCACGTTTTCTCTACACTGTAGTTCCGTTGAGGGAGGTGCCTGGATATTAGACCTCCCCACACCCGTGCAGGGGAATGCTACGTTCATGAAACTACAGGAGTTTCTAGAGGTGCCCTCTGCACCGGCTTGTTTCTCACTCCGTGTTATGTAGGGATCGCGTTCCCCAGGCTGTCACCCGTCGTACACCCTAAACTGCTTTCTACTTCAGAGAGGTGGACAGTAGCTAAAGCCCGTTTTCTCTACACTGTTGTTCCTTCGAGGGAGGTGCCTGGATATTAGACCTCCCCACACCCGTACAAGGGGAATGCCAGTTTCATGAAACTAGAGCTCGAAATAGAGGAGCCTTCTGCAACCGCCTGTTTTCCGTCCGTGTTATGTAGGGAACCCATTCCCCAAGCTCTCACCCATAGTACACCGTAAACTGCCTTCTCCTTCAGAGAACTGGACGGTATCTAAAGCCCATTTCCTGTACACTATTGTTCTTTCGAGGGATGTGTCTGGATATTAGACCTCCCCACACACGTGCAAGGGGAATGCTAGTTTCATGAAACCAGAGCTGGTTTGAGATGTGCTTTCTACGCCACCCTGTTTTTCGCTCTGTGTTACGTAGGGAACCTGTTCCCCAGGCAGCCCGTTCCCCAGCCTCTCACCCGTGGTACACACTAAACTGCTTTCTCTTTTAGCGAGTTCGATGGTAGTTAAAGCACGTTTTCTCTACACTGTTGGTCCTTCGAGGGAGATGCTTGGATAATAAACCTCCACACACCTGTACATGCGGAATGGTAGTTTCATGAAACTAGAGCTGCTTCGAGAGGTACCCTCTGCACCGGCCTGTTTCTCACCCCTTGTTATGTAGGGACCCCGTGTCCCAGGCACTCAGCCGTGGTACCCCCTAAACTGCTTTCTACTCGAGAGGCGGACAGTAGCTAAAGCACGTTTCCTCTACACCGTTGTTCATTCAAGGGATATACCTGGATATTAGACCTCCAGAGACTTGTGCAAGAGGAATGCTAGGTTTATGAATCTAGAGCTCGAAATAGAGGAGCCTTCTACACCAGCCTGTTTCTCCATCCTTGTTATATAGGTAACCCGTTCCCCAGGCTCTCAGCAGTGATACAGCGTAAACTGCCTTCTCCTTCAGAGAGCTGGACCGTAGATAAATCGCATTTTCTCTACACTGATGTTCCTCGAGGGAGGTGCTTGGTGTAAGACTCCACTCCCCCATGCAAGAGGAATGCTAGTTTCATGAAACTAGAGCTGGTTCGGAGGTGCCTTCTGCACCGGCCTGTTTCTCACTGCGTGTTATGTACGGACTCCGTTTCCGAGGCTCTCACCCATGGTACACCGTAAATGCTCCCTAAACGGGAGCTCGAAATAGAGGAGCCTTCTGCAAAGCCTGTTTCTCCGTCCGTGTTCTGTGGGGAACCCGTTCCCCAGGCTCTCACCCGTGGAACACCGTAAACTGCTTTCTCTTTTAGAGAGTTCGACGGTAATTAAAGTACATTTTCTCTACACAGTTGGTCCTTTTAGGGAGATGCTTGGATAATAGATCTCCACACACCCGTGCAGGCGGAATGCTAGTTTCATAAAACTGGAGCTGCTTCGACAGAGGCCTTGTGCACACGCCTGTTTTTCCCTCTGCAATATGTAAGGACCACGTTCCCCTGGCTCTCACACGTGGTACACCGTAAACTGCTTTCTCTTTTAGAGATTTTGACTGTAGTTATAGCACGTTTTCTCTACACTGTTGGTCCTTGGAGGGAGATGCTTGGATAATAAACCTCCACATACACGTCCATGCAGAATGCTAGTTTCATGAAACTAGAGCTCCTTCAAGCGGTGCCCTCTGCACCGGCTTGGTTCTCACTCTGTGTTATGTAGGGACACTGATTCCCAGGGTCTCACCTGTGGTACACCCTAAACTGCATTCTACTTGAGAGGTGGACAGTAGCTGAAGCACGTTTCCGCTACACTGTTGTTCATTCACGGGATATCCCTGGATATTAGGCCTCCCCACACACGTGCAAGGGGAATGCTAGTTTCATGAAACCAGAGCTTGTTTGAGAGGTCACTTCTACACCACCCTGTTTCTCGCTCCGTGTTGTGTAAGGAACCCGTTACCCTGGCTCTCACCCTTGGTACACCCTAAGCTGCTTTCTACGTCAGAGAGGTGGACAGTATCTAAAGCACGTTTTCTCTACACTGTAGTTCCGTTGAGGGAGGTGCCTGGATATTAGACCTCCCCACACCCGTGCAGGGGAATGCTACGTTCATGAAACTACAGGAGTTTCTAGAGGTGCCCACTGCACCGGCTTGTTTCTCACTCCGTGTTATGTAGGGATCGCGTTCCCCAGGCTGTCACCCGTCGTACACCCTAAACTGCTTTCTACTTCAGAGAGGTGGACAGTAGCTAAAGCCCGTTTCTCTACACTGTTGTTCCTTTGAGGGAGGTGCCTGGATATTAGACCTCCCCACACCCGTACAAGGGGAATGCCAGTTTCATGAAACTAGAGCTCGAAATAGAGGAGCCTTCTGCAACCGTCTGTTTTCCGTCCGTGTTATGTAGGGAACCCATTCCCCAAGCTCTCACCCATAGTACACCGTAAACTGCCTTCTCCTTCAGAGAACTGGACGGTATCTAAAGCCCATTGCCTGTACACTATTGTTCTTCGAGGGATGTGTCTGCATATTAGACCTCGCCACACACGTGCAAGGGGAATGCTAGTTTCATGAAACCAGAGCTGGTTTGAGATGTGCTTTCTACGCCACCCTGTTTTTCGCTCTGTGTTACGTAGGGAACCTGTTCCCCAGGCAGCCCGTTCCCCAGCCTCTCACCCGTGGTACACACTAAACTGCTTTCTCTTTTAGCGAGTTCGATGGTAGTAAAAGCACGTTTTCTCTACACTGTTGCTCCTCCGAGGGAGATGCTTGGATAATAAACCTCCACACACCTGTACATGCGGAATGGTAGTTTCATGAAACTAGAGCTGCTTCGAGAGGTACCCTCTGCACCGGCCTGTTTCTCACCCCGTGTTATGTAGGGACCCCGTGTCCCAGGCACCCAGCCGTGGTACCCCCTAAACTGCTTTCTACTCGAGAGGTGGACAGTAGCTAAAGCACGTTTCCTCTACACCGTTGTTCATTCAAGGGATATACCTGGATATTAGACCTCCAGAGACTTGTGCAAGAGGAATGCTAGGTTTATGAATCTAGAGCTCGAAATAGAGGAGCCTTCTACACCAGCCTGTTTCTCCATCCTTGTTATATAGGTAACCCGTTCCCCAGGCTCTCAGCAGTGATACAGCGTAAACTGCCTTCTCCTTCAGAGAGCTGGACCGTAGATAAATCGCATTTTCTCTACACTGATGTTCCTCGAGGGAGGTGCTTGGTGTAAGACTCCACTCCCCCATGCAAGAGGAATGTTAGTTTCATGAAACTAGACCTGGTTCGGAGGTGCCTTCTGCACCGGCCTGTTTCTCACTGCGTGTTATGTACGGACTCCGTTTCCGAGGCTCTCACCCATGGTACACCGTAAATGCTCCCTAAACGGGAGCTCGAAATAGAGGTGCCTTCTGCAAAGCCTGTTTCTCCGTCCGTGTTCTGTGGGGAACCCGTTCCCCAGGCTCTCACCCGTGGAACACCGTAAACTGCTTTCTCTTTTAGAGAGTTCGACGGTAATTAAAGTACATTTTCTCTACACAGTTGGTCCTTTTAGGGAGATGCTTGGATAATAGATCTCCACACACCCGTGCAGGCGGAATGCTAGTTTCATAAAACTGGAGCTGCTTCGACAGAGGCCTTGTGCACACGCCTGTTTTTCCCTCTGCAATATGTAAGGACCACGTTCCCCTGGCTCTCACACGTGGTACACCGTAAACTGCTTTCTCTTTTAGAGATTTTGACTGTAGTTATAGCACGTTTTCTCTACACTGTTGGTCCTTGGAGGGAGATGCTTGGATAATAAACCTCCACATACACGTCCATGCAGAATGCTAGTTTCATGAAACTAGAGCTCCTTCAAGCGGTGCCCTCTGCACCGGCTTGGTTCTCACTCTGTGTTATGTAGGGACACTGAGTCCCAGGGTCTCACCTGTGGTACACCCTAAACTGCATTCTACTTGAGAGGTGGACAGTAGCTGAAGCACGTTTCCGCTACACTGTTGTTCATTCACGGGATATCCCTGGATATTAGGCCTCCCCACACACGTGCAAGGGGAATGCTAGTTTCATGAAACCAGAGCTTGTTTGAGAGGTCACTTCTACACCACCCTGTTTCTCGCTCCGTGTTGTGTAAGGAACCCGTTACCCTGGCTCTCACCCTTGGTACACCCTAAGCTGCTTTCTACGTCAGAGAGGTGGACAGTATCTAAAGCACGTTTTCTCTACACTGTAGTTCCGTTGAGGGAGGTGCCTGGATATTAGACCTCCCCACACCCGTGCAGGGGAATGCTACGTTCATGAAACTACAGGAGTTTCTAGAGGTGCCCTCTGCACCGGCTTGTTTCTCACTCCGTGTTATGTAGGGATCGCGTTCCCCAGGCTGTCACCCGTCGTACACCCTAAACTGCTTTCTACTTCAGAGAGGTGGACAGTAGCTAAAGCCCGTTTTCTCTACACTGTTGTTCCTTCGAGGGAGGTGCCTGGATATTAGACCTCCCCACACCCGTACAAGGGGAATGCCAGTTTCATGAAACTAGAGCTCGAAATAGAGGAGCCTTCTGCAACCGCCTGTTTTCCGTCCGTGTTATGTAGGGAACCCATTCCCCAAGCTCTCACCCATAGTACACCGTAAACTGCCTTCTCCTTCAGAGAACTGGACGGTATCTAAAGCCCATTTCCTGTACACTATTGTTCTTTCGAGGGATGTGTCTGGATATTAGACCTCCCCACACACGTGCAAGGGGAATGCTAGTTTCATGAAACCAGAGCTGGTTTGAGATGTGCTTTCTACGCCACCCTGTTTTTCGCTCTGTGTTACGTAGGGAACCTGTTCCCCAGGCAGCCCGTTCCCCAGCCTCTCACCCGTGGTACACACTAAACTGCTTTCTCTTTTAGCGAGTTCGATGGTAGTTAAAGCACGTTTTCTCTACACTGTTGGTCCTTCGAGGGAGATGCTTGGATAATAAACCTCCACACACCTGTACATGCGGAATGGTAGTTTCATGAAACTAGAGCTGCTTCGAGAGGTACCCTCTGCACCGGCCTGTTTCTCACCCCTTGTTATGTAGGGACCCCGTGTCCCAGGCACTCAGCCGTGGTACCCCCTAAACTGCTTTCTACTCGAGAGGCGGACAGTAGCTAAAGCACGTTTCCTCTACACCGTTGTTCATTCAAGGGATATACCTGGATATTAGACCTCCAGAGACTTGTGCAAGAGGAATGCTAGGTTTATGAATCTAGAGCTCGAAATAGAGGAGCCTTCTACACCAGCCTGTTTCTTCATCCTTGTTATATAGGTAACCCGTTCCCCAGGCTCTCAGCAGTGATACAGCGTAAACTGCCTTCTCCTTCAGAGAGCTGGACCGTAGATAAATCGCATTTTCTCTACACTGATGTTCCTCGAGGGAGGTGCTTGGTGTAAGACTCCACTCCCCCATGCAAGAGGAATGCTAGTTTCATGAAACTAGAGCTGGTTCGGAGGTGCCTTCTGCACCGGCCTGTTTCTCACTGCGTGTTATGTACGGACTCCGTTTCCGAGGCTCTCACCCATGGTACACCGTAAATGCTCCCTAAACGGGAGCTCGAAATAGAGGAGCCTTCTGCAAAGCCTGTTTCTCCGTCCGTGTTCTGTGGGGAACCCGTTCCCCAGGCTCTCACCCGTGGAACACCGTAAACTGCTTTCTCTTTTAGAGAGTTCGACGGTAATTAAAGTACATTTTCTCTACACAGTTGGTCCTTTTAGGGAGATGCTTGGATAATAGATCTCCACACACCCGTGCAGGCGGAATGCTAGTTTCATAAAACTGGAGCTGCTTCGACAGAGGCCTTGTGCACACGCCTGTTTTTCCCTCTGCAATATGTAAGGACCACGTTCCCCTGGCTCTCACACGTGGTACACCGTAAACTGCTTTCTCTTTTAGAGATTTTGACTGTAGTTATAGCACGTTTTCTCTACACTGTTGGTCCTTGGAGGGAGATGCTTGGATAATAAACCTCCACATACACGTCCATGCAGAATGCTAGTTTCATGAAACTAGAGCTCCTTCAAGCGGTGCCCTCTGCACCGGCTTGGTTCTCACTCTGTGTTATGTAGGGACACTGATTCCCAGGGTCTCACCTGTGGTACACCCTAAACTGCATTCTACTTGAGAGGTGGACAGTAGCTGAAGCACGTTTCCGCTACACTGTTGTTCATTCACGGGATATCCCTGGATATTAGGCCTCCCCACACACGTGCAAGGGGAATGCTAGTTTCATGAAACCAGGGCTTGTTTGAGAGGTCACTTCTACACCACCCTGTTTCTCGCTCCGTGTTGTGTAAGGAACCCGTTACCCTGGCTCTCACCCTTGGTACACCCTAAGCTGCTTTCTACGTCAGAGAGGTGGACAGTATCTAAAGCACGTTTTCTCTACACTGTAGTTCCGTTGAGGGAGGTGCCTGGATATTAGACCACCCCACACCCGTGCAGGGGAATGCTACGTTCATGAAACTACAGGAGTTTCTAGAGGTGCCCACTGCACCGGCTTGTTTCTCACTCCGTGTTATGTAGGGATCGCGTTCCCCAGGCTGTCACCCGTCGTACACCCTAAACTGCTTTCTACTTCAGAGAGGTGGACAGTAGCTAAAGCCCGTTTCTCTACACTGTTGTTCCTTTGAGGGAGGTGCCTGGATATTAGACCTCCCCACACCCGTACAAGGGGAATGCCAGTTTCATGAAACTAGAGCTCGAAATAGAGGAGCCTTCTGCAACCGTCTGTTTTCCGTCCGTGTTATGTAGGGAACCCATTCCCCAAGCTCTCACCCATAGTACACCGTAAACTGCCTTCTCCTTCAGAGAACTGGACGGTATCTAAAGCCCATTGCCTGTACACTATTGTTCTTCGAGGGATGTGTCTGCATATTAGACCTCGCCACACACGTGCAAGGGGAATGCTAGTTTCATGAAACCAGAGCTGGTTTGAGATGTGCTTTCTACGCCACCCTGTTTTTCGCTCTGTGTTACGTAGGGAACCTGTTCCCCAGGCAGCCCGTTCCCCAGCCTCTCACCCGTGGTACACACTAAACTGCTTTCTCTTTTAGCGAGTTCGATGGTAGTAAAAGCACGTTTTCTCTACACTGTTGCTCCTCCGAGGGAGATGCTTGGATAATAAACCTCCACACACCTGTACATGCGGAATGGTAGTTTCATGAAACTAGAGCTGCTTCGAGAGGTACCCTCTGCACCGGCCTGTTTCTCACCCCGTGTTATGTAGGGACCCCGTGTCCCAGGCACCCAGCCGTGGTACCCCCTAAACTGCTTTCTACTCGAGAGGTGGACAGTAGCTAAAGCACGTTTCCTCTACACCGTTGTTCATTCAAGGGATATACCTGGATATTAGACCTCCAGAGACTTGTGCAAGAGGAATGCTAGGTTTATGAATCTAGAGCTCGAAATAGAGGAGCCTTCTACACCAGCCTGTTTCTCCATCCTTGTTATATAGGTAACCCGTTCCCCAGGCTCTCAGCAGTGATACAGCGTAAACTGCCTTCTCCTTCAGAGAGGTGGACCGTAGATAAATCGCATTTTCTCTACACTGATGTTCCTCGAGGGAGGTGCTTGGTGTAAGACTCCACTCCCCCATGCAAGAGGAATGTTAGTTTCATGAAACTAGACCTGGTTCGGAGGTGCCTTCTGCACCGGCCTGTTTCTCACTGCGTGTTATGTACGGACTCCGTTTCCGAGGCTCTCACCCATGGTACACCGTAAATGCTCCCTAAACGGGAGCTCGAAATAGAGGTGCCTTCTGCAAAGCCTGTTTCTCCGTCCGTGTTCTGTGGGGAACCCGTTCCCCAGGCTCTCACCCGTGGAACACCGTAAACTGCTTTCTCTTTTAGAGAGTTCGACGGTAATTAAAGTACATTTTCTCTACACAGTTGGTCCTTTTAGGGAGATGCTTGGATAATAGATCTCCACACACCCGTGCAGGCGGAATGCTAGTTTCATAAAACTGGAGCTGCTTCGACAGAGGCCTTGTGCACACGCCTGTTTTTCCCTCTGCAATATGTAAGGACCACGTTCCCCTGGCTCTCACACGTGGTACACCGTAAACTGCTTTCTCTTTTAGAGATTTTGACTGTAGTTATAGCACGTTTTCTCTACACTGTTGGTCCTTGGAGGGAGATGCTTGGATAATAAACCTCCACATACACGTCCATGCAGAATGCTAGTTTCATGAAACTAGAGCTCCTTCAAGCGGTGCCCTCTGCACCGGCTTGGTTCTCACTCTGTGTTATGTAGGGACACTGAGTCCCAGGGTCTCACCTGTGGTACACCCTAAACTGCATTCTACTTGAGAGGTGGACAGTAGCTGAAGCACGTTTCCGCTACACTGTTGTTCATTCACGGGATATCCCTGGATATTAGGCCTCCCCACACACGTGCAAGGGGAATGCTAGTTTCATGAAACCAGAGCTTGTTTGAGAGGTCACTTCTACACCACCCTGTTTCTCGCTCCGTGTTGTGTAAGGAACCCGTTACCCTGGCTCTCACCCTTGGTACACCCTAAGCTGCTTTCTACGTCAGAGAGGTGGACAGTATCTAAAGCACGTTTTCTCTACACTGTAGTTCCGTTGAGGGAGGTGCCTGGATATTAGACCTCCCCACACCCGTGCAGGGGAATGCTACGTTCATGAAACTACAGGAGTTTCTAGAGGTGCCCTCTGCACCGGCTTGTTTCTCACTCCGTGTTATGTAGGGATCGCGTTCCCCAGGCTGTCACCCGTCGTACACCCTAAACTGCTTTCTACTTCAGAGAGGTGGACAGTAGCTAAAGCCCGTTTTCTCTACACTGTTGTTCCTTCGAGGGAGGTGCCTGGATATTAGACCTCCCCACACCCGTACAAGGGGAATGCCAGTTTCATGAAACTAGAGCTCGAAATAGAGGAGCCTTCTGCAACCGCCTGTTTTCCGTCCGTGTTATGTAGGGAACCCATTCCCCAAGCTCTCACCCATAGTACACCGTAAACTGCCTTCTCCTTCAGAGAACTGGACGGTATCTAAAGCCCATTTCCTGTACACTATTGTTCTTTCGAGGGATGTGTCTGGATATTAGACCTCCCCACACACGTGCAAGGGGAATGCTAGTTTCATGAAACCAGAGCTGGTTTGAGATGTGCTTTCTACGCCACCCTGTTTTTCGCTCTGTGTTACGTAGGGAACCTGTTCCCCAGGCAGCCCGTTCCCCAGCCTCTCACCCGTGGTACACACTAAACTGCTTTCTCTTTTAGCGAGTTCGATGGTAGTTAAAGCACGTTTTCTCTACACTGTTGGTCCTTCGAGGGAGATGCTTGGATAATAAACCTCCACACACCTGTACATGCGGAATGGTAGTTTCATGAAACTAGAGCTGCTTCGAGAGGTACCCTCTGCACCGGCCTGTTTCTCACCCCTTGTTATGTAGGGACCCCGTGTCCCAGGCACTCAGCCGTGGTACCCCCTAAACTGCTTTCTACTCGAGAGGCGGACAGTAGCTAAAGCACGTTTCCTCTACACCGTTGTTCATTCAAGGGATATACCTGGATATTAGACCTCCAGAGACTTGTGCAAGAGGAATGCTAGGTTTATGAATCTAGAGCTCGAAATAGAGGAGCCTTCTACACCAGCCTGTTTCTTCATCCTTGTTATATAGGTAACCCGTTCCCCAGGCTCTCAGCAGTGATACAGCGTAAACTGCCTTCTCCTTCAGAGAGCTGGACCGTAGATAAATCGCATTTTCTCTACACTGATGTTCCTCGAGGGAGGTGCTTGGTGTAAGACTCCACTCCCCCATGCAAGAGGAATGCTAGTTTCATGAAACTAGAGCTGGTTCGGAGGTGCCTTCTGCACCGGCCTGTTTCTCACTGCGTGTTATGTACGGACTCCGTTTCCGAGGCTCTCACCCATGGTACACCGTAAATGCTCCCTAAACGGGAGCTCGAAATAGAGGAGCCTTCTGCAAAGCCTGTTTCTCCGTCCGTGTTCTGTGGGGAACCCGTTCCCCAGGCTCTCACCCGTGGAACACCGTAAACTGCTTTCTCTTTTAGAGAGTTCGACGGTAATTAAAGTACATTTTCTCTACACAGTTGGTCCTTTTAGGGAGATGCTTGGATAATAGATCTCCACACACCCGTGCAGGCGGAATGCTAGTTTCATAAAACTGGAGCTGCTTCGACAGAGGCCTTGTGCACACGCCTGTTTTTCCCTCTGCAATATGTAAGGACCACGTTCCCCTGGCTCTCACACGTGGTACACCGTAAACTGCTTTCTCTTTTAGAGATTTTGACTGTAGTTATAGCACGTTTTCTCTACACTGTTGGTCCTTGGAGGGAGATGCTTGGATAATAAACCTCCACATACACGTCCATGCAGAATGCTAGTTTCATGAAACTAGAGCTCCTTCAAGCGGTGCCCTCTGCACCGGCTTGGTTCTCACTCTGTGTTATGTAGGGACACTGATTCCCAGGGTCTCACCTGTGGTACACCCTAAACTGCATTCTACTTGAGAGGTGGACAGTAGCTGAAGCACGTTTCCGCTACACTGTTGTTCATTCACGGGATATCCCTGGATATTAGGCCTCCCCACACACGTGCAAGGGGAATGCTAGTTTCATGAAACCAGGGCTTGTTTGAGAGGTCACTTCTACACCACCCTGTTTCTCGCTCCGTGTTGTGTAAGGAACCCGTTACCCTGGCTCTCACCCTTGGTACACCCTAAGCTGCTTTCTACGTCAGAGAGGTGGACAGTATCTAAAGCACGTTTTCTCTACACTGTAGTTCCGTTGAGGGAGGTGCCTGGATATTAGACCTCCCCACACCCGTGCAGGGGAATGCTACGTTCATGAAACTACAGGAGTTTCTAGAGGTGCCCACTGCACCGGCTTGTTTCTCACTCCGTGTTATGTAGGGATCGCGTTCCCCAGGCTGTCACCCGTCGTACACCCTAAACTGCTTTCTACTTCAGAGAGGTGGACAGTAGCTAAAGCCCGTTTTCTCTACACTGTTGTTCCTTCGAGGGAGGTGCCTGGATATTAGACCTCCCCACACCCGTACAAGGGGAATGCCAGTTTCATGAAACTAGAGCTCGAAATAGAGGAGCCTTCTGCAACCGCCTGTTTTCCGTCCGTGTTATGTAGGGAACCCATTCCCCAAGCTCTCACCCATAGTACACCGTAAACTGCCTTCTCCTTCAGAGAACTGGACGGTATCTAAAGCCCATTTCCTGTACACTATTGTTCTTTCGAGGGATGTGTCTGGATATTAGACCTCCCCACACACGTGCAAGGGGAATGCTAGTTTCATGAAACCAGAGCTGGTTTGAGATGTGCTTTCTACGCCACCCTGTTTTTCGCTCTGTGTTACGTAGGGAACCTGTTCCCCAGGCAGCCCGTTCCCCAGCCTCTCACCCGTGGTACACACTAAACTGCTTTCTCTTTTAGCGAGTTCGATGGTAGTAAAAGCACGTTTTCTCTACACTGTTGGTCCTTCGAGGGAGATGCTTGGATAATAAACCTCCACACACCTGTACATGCGGAATGGTAGTTTCATGAAACTAGAGCTGCTTCGAGAGGTACCCTCTGCACCGGCCTGTTTCTCACCCCTTGTTATGTAGGGACCCCGTGTCCCAGGCACTCAGCCGTGGTACCCCCTAAACTGCTTTCTACTCGAGAGGCGGACAGTAGCTAAAGCACGTTTCCTCTACACCGTTGTTCATTCAAGGGATATACCTGGATATTAGACCTCCAGAGACTTGTGCAAGAGGAATGCTAGGTTTATGAATCTAGAGCTCGAAATAGAGGAGCCTTCTACACCAGCCTGTTTCTTCATCCTTGTTATATAGGTAACCCGTTCCCCAGGCTCTCAGCAGTGATACAGCGTAAACTGCCTTCTCCTTCAGAGAGCTGGACCGTAGATAAATCGCATTTTCTCTACACTGATGTTCCTCGAGGGAGGTGCTTGGTGTAAGACTCCACTCCCCCATGCAAGAGGAATGCTAGTTTCATGAAACTAGAGCTGGTTCGGAGGTGCCTTCTGCACCGGCCTGTTTCTCACTGCGTGTTATGTACGGACTCCGTTTCCGAGGCTCTCACCCATGGTACACCGTAAATGCTCCCTAAACGGGAGCTCGAAATAGAGGAGCCTTCTGCAAAGCCTGTTTCTCCGTCCGTGTTCTGTGGGGAACCCGTTCCCCAGGCTCTCACCCGTGGAACACCGTAAACTGCTTTCTCTTTTAGAGAGTTCGACGGTAATTAAAGTACATTTTCTCTACACAGTTGGTCCTTTTAGGGAGATGCTTGGATAATAGATCTCCACACACCCGTGCAGGCGAAATGCTAGTTTCATAAAACTGGAGCTGCTTCGACAGAGGCCTTGTGCACACGCCTGTTTTTCCCTCTGCAATATGTAAGGACCACGTTCCCCTGGCTCTCACACGTGGTACACCGTAAACTGCTTTCTCTTTTAGAGATTTTGACTGTAGTTATAGCACGTTTTCTCTACACTGTTGGTCCTTGGAGGGAGATGCTTGGATAATAAACCTCCACATACACGTCCATGCAGAATGCTAGTTTCATGAAACTAGAGCTCCTTCAAGCGGTGCCCTCTGCACCGGCTTGGTTCTCACTCTGTGTTATGTAGGGACACTGATTCCCAGGGTCTCACCTGTGGTACACCCTAAACTGCATTCTACTTGAGAGGTGGACAGTAGCTGAAGCACGTTTCCGCTACACTGTTGTTCATTCACGGGATATCCCTGGATATTAGGCCTCCCCACACACGTGCAAGGGGAATGCTAGTTTCATGAAACCAGAGCTTGTTTGAGAGGTCACTTCTACACCACCCTGTTTCTCGCTCCGTGTTGTGTAAGGAACCCGTTACCCTGGCTCTCACCCTTGGTACACCCTAAGCTGCTTTCTACGTCAGAGAGGTGGACAGTATCTAAAGCACGTTTTCTCTACACTGTAGTTCCGTTGAGGGAGGTGCCTGGATATTAGACCTCCCCACACCCGTGCAGGGGAATGCTACGTTCATGAAACTACAGGAGTTTCTAGAGGTGCCCACTGCACCGGCTTGTTTCTCACTCCGTGTTATGTAGGGATCGCGTTCCCCAGGCTGTCACCCGTCGTACACCCTAAACTGCTTTCTACTTCAGAGAGGTGGACAGTAGCTAAAGCCCGTTTTCTCTACACTGTTGTTCCTTCGAGGGAGGTGCCTGGATATTAGACCTCCCCACACCCGTACAAGGGGAATGCCAGTTTCATGAAACTAGAGCTCGAAATAGAGGAGCCTTCTGCAACCGCCTGTTTTCCGTCCGTGTTATGTAGGGAACCCATTCCCCAAGCTCTCACCCATAGTACACCGTAAACTGCCTTCTCCTTCAGAGAACTGGACGGTATCTAAAGCCCATTGCCTGTACACTATTGTTCTTCGAGGGATGTGTCTGCATATTAGACCTCGCCACACACGTGCAAGGGGAATGCTAGTTTCATGAAACCAGAGCTGGTTTGAGATGTGCTTTCTACGCCACCCTGTTTTTCGCTCTGTGTTACGTAGGGAACCTGTTCCCCAGGCAGCCCGTTCCCCAGCCTCTCACCCGTGGTACACACTAAACTGCTTTCTCTTTTAGCGAGTTCGATGGTAGTAAAAGCACGTTTTCTCTACACTGTTGCTCCTCCGAGGGAGATGCTTGGATAATAAACCTCCACACACCTGTACATGCGGAATGGTAGTTTCATGAAACTAGAGCTGCTTCGAGAGGTACCCTCTGCACCGGCCTGTTTCTCACCCCGTGTTATGTAGGGACCCCGTGTCCCAGGCACTCAGCCGTGGTACCCCCTAAACTGCTTTCTACTCGAGAGGTGGACAGTAGCTAAAGCACGTTTCCTCTACACCGTTGTTCATTCAAGGGATATACCTGGATATTAGACCTCCAGAGACTTGTGCAAGAGGAATGCTAGGTTTATGAATCTAGAGCTCGAAATAGAGGAGCCTTCTACACCAGCCTGTTTCTCCATCCTTGTTATATAGGTAACCCGTTCCCCAGGCTCTCAGCAGTGATACAGCGTAAACTGCCTTCTCCTTCAGAGAGGTGGACCGTAGATAAATCGCATTTTCTCTACACTGATGTTCCTCGAGGGAGGTGCTTGGTGTAAGACTCCACTCCCCCATGCAAGAGGAATGTTAGTTTCATGAAACTAGACCTGGTTCGGAGGTGCCTTCTGCACCGGCCTGTTTCTCACTGCGTGTTATGTACGGACTCCGTTTCCGAGGCTCTCACCCATGGTACACCGTAAATGCTCCCTAAACGGGAGCTCGAAATAGAGGTGCCTTCTGCAAAGCCTGTTTCTCCGTCCGTGTTCTGTGGGGAACCCGTTCCCCAGGCTCTCACCCGTGGAACACCGTAAACTGCTTTCTCTTTTAGAGAGTTCGACGGTAATTAAAGTACATTTTCTCTACACAGTTGGTCCTTTTAGGGAGATGCTTGGATAATAGATCTCCACACACCCGTGCAGGCGGAATGCTAGTTTCATAAAACTGGAGCTGCTTCGACAGAGGCCTTGTGCACACGCCTGTTTTTCCCTCTGCAATATGTAAGGACCACGTTCCCCTGGCTCTCACACGTGGTACACCGTAAACTGCTTTCTCTTTTAGAGATTTTGACTGTAGTTATAGCACGTTTTCTCTACACTGTTGGTCCTTGGAGGGAGATGCTTGGATAATAAACCTCCACATACACGTCCATGCAGAATGCTAGTTTCATGAAACTAGAGCTCCTTCAAGCGGTGCCCTCTGCACCGGCTTGGTTCTCACTCTGTGTTATGTAGGGACACTGATTCCCAGGGTCTCACCTGTGGTACACCCTAAACTGCATTCTACTTGAGAGGTGGACAGTAGCTGAAGCACGTTTCCGCTACACTGTTGTTCATTCACGGGATATCCCTGGATATTAGGCCTCCCCACACACGTGCAAGGGGAATGCTAGTTTCATGAAACCAGAGCTTGTTTGAGAGGTCACTTCTACACCACCCTGTTTCTCGCTCCGTGTTGTGTAAGGAACCCGTTACCCTGGCTCTCACCCTTGGTACACCCTAAGCTGCTTTCTACGTCAGAGAGGTGGACAGTATCTAAAGCACGTTTTCTCTACACTGTAGTTCCGTTGAGGGAGGTGCCTGGATATTAGACCTCCCCACACCCGTGCAGGGGAATGCTACGTTCATGAAACTACAGGAGTTTCTAGAGGTGCCCTCTGCACCGGCTTGTTTCTCACTCCGTGTTATGTAGGGATCGCGTTCCCCAGGCTGTCACCCGTCGTACACCCTAAACTGCTTTCTACTTCAGAGAGGTGGACAGTAGCTAAAGCCCGTTTTCTCTACACTGTTGTTCCTTCGAGGGAGGTGCCTGGATATTAGACCTCCCCACACCCGTACAAGGGGAATGCCAGTTTCATGAAACTAGAGCTCGAAATAGAGGAGCCTTCTGCAACCGCCTGTTTTCCGTCCGTGTTATGTAGGGAACCCATTCCCCAAGCTCTCACCCATAGTACACCGTAAACTGCCTTCTCCTTCAGAGAACTGGACGGTATCTAAAGCCCATTTCCTGTACACTATTGTTCTTTCGAGGGATGTGTCTGGATATTAGACCTCCCCACACACGTGCAAGGGGAATGCTAGTTTCATGAAACCAGAGCTGGTTTGAGATGTGCTTTCTACGCCACCCTGTTTTTCGCTCTGTGTTACGTAGGGAACCTGTTCCCCAGGCAGCCCGTTCCCCAGCCTCTCACCCGTGGTACACACTAAACTGCTTTCTCTTTTAGCGAGTTCGATGGTAGTTAAAGCACGTTTTCTCTACACTGTTGGTCCTTCGAGGGAGATGCTTGGATAATAAACCTCCACACACCTGTACATGCGGAATGGTAGTTTCATGAAACTAGAGCTGCTTCGAGAGGTACCCTCTGCACCGGCCTGTTTCTCACCCCTTGTTATGTAGGGACCCCGTGTCCCAGGCACTCAGCCGTGGTACCCCCTAAACTGCTTTCTACTCGAGAGGCGGACAGTAGCTAAAGCACGTTTCCTCTACACCGTTGTTCATTCAAGGGATATACCTGGATATTAGACCTCCAGAGACTTGTGCAAGAGGAATGCTAGGTTTATGAATCTAGAGCTCGAAATAGAGGAGCCTTCTACACCAGCCTGTTTCTTCATCCTTGTTATATAGGTAACCCGTTCCCCAGGCTCTCAGCAGTGATACAGCGTAAACTGCCTTCTCCTTCAGAGAGCTGGACCGTAGATAAATCGCATTTTCTCTACACTGATGTTCCTCGAGGGAGGTGCTTGGTGTAAGACTCCACTCCCCCATGCAAGAGGAATGCTAGTTTCATGAAACTAGAGCTGGTTCGGAGGTGCCTTCTGCACCGGCCTGTTTCTCACTGCGTGTTATGTACGGACTCCGTTTCCGAGGCTCTCACCCATGGTACACCGTAAATGCTCCCTAAACGGGAGCTCGAAATAGAGGAGCCTTCTGCAAAGCCTGTTTCTCCGTCCGTGTTCTGTGGGGAACCCGTTCCCCAGGCTCTCACCCGTGGAACACCGTAAACTGCTTTCTCTTTTAGAGAGTTCGACGGTAATTAAAGTACATTTTCTCTACACAGTTGGTCCTTTTAGGGAGATGCTTGGATAATAGATCTCCACACACCCGTGCAGGCGAAATGCTAGTTTCATAAAACTGGAGCTGCTTCGACAGAGGCCTTGTGCACACGCCTGTTTTTCCCTCTGCAATATGTAAGGACCACGTTCCCCTGGCTCTCACACGTGGTACACCGTAAACTGCTTTCTCTTTTAGAGATTTTGACTGTAGTTATAGCACGTTTTCTCTACACTGTTGGTCCTTGGAGGGAGATGCTTGGATAATAAACCTCCACATACACGTCCATGCAGAATGCTAGTTTCATGAAACTAGAGCTCCTTCAAGCGGTGCCCTCTGCACCGGCTTGGTTCTCACTCTGTGTTATGTAGGGACACTGATTCCCAGGGTCTCACCTGTGGTACACCCTAAACTGCATTCTACTTGAGAGGTGGACAGTAGCTGAGGCACGTTTCCGCTACACTGTTGTTCATTCACGGGATATCCCTGGATATTAGGCCTCCCCACACACGTGCAAGGGGAATGCTAGTTTCATGAAACCAGAGCTTGTTTGAGAGGTCACTTCTACACCACCCTGTTTCTCGCTCCGTGTTGTGTAAGGAACCCGTTACCCTGGCTCTCACCCTTGGTACACCCTAAGCTGCTTTCTACGTCAGAGAGGTGGACAGTATCTAAAGCACGTTTTCTCTACACTGTAGTTCCGTTGAGGGAGGTGCCTGGATATTAGACCTCCCCACACCCGTGCAGGGGAATGCTACGTTCATGAAACTACAGGAGTTTCTAGAGGTGCCCACTGCACCGGCTTGTTTCTCACTCCGTGTTATGTAGGGATCGCGTTCCCCAGGCTGTCACCCGTCGTACACCCTAAACTGCTTTCTACTTCAGAGAGGTGGACAGTAGCTAAAGCCCGTTTTCTCTACACTGTTGTTCCTTCGAGGGAGGTGCCTGGATATTAGACCTCCCCACACCCGTACAAGGGGAATGCCAGTTTCATGAAACTAGAGCTCGAAATAGAGGAGCCTTCTGCAACCGCCTGTTTTCCGTCCGTGTTATGTAGGGAACCCATTCCCCAAGCTCTCACCCATAGTACACCGTAAACTGCCTTCTCCTTCAGAGAACTGGACGGTATCTAAAGCCCATTGCCTGTACACTATTGTTCTTCGAGGGATGTGTCTGCATATTAGACCTCGCCACACACGTGCAAGGGGAATGCTAGTTTCATGAAACCAGAGCTGGTTTGAGATGTGCTTTCTACGCCACCCTGTTTTTCGCTCTGTGTTACGTAGGGAACCTGTTCCCCAGGCAGCCCGTTCCCCAGCCTCTCACCCGTGGTACACACTAAACTGCTTTCTCTTTTAGCGAGTTCGATGGTAGTAAAAGCACGTTTTCTCTACACTGTTGCTCCTCCGAGGGAGATGCTTGGATAATAAACCTCCACACACCTGTACATGCGGAATGATAGTTTCATGAAACTAGAGCTGCTTCGAGAGGTACCCTCTGCACCGGCCTGTTTCTCACCCCGTGTTATGTAGGGACCCCGTGTCCCAGGCACTCAGCCGTGGTACCCCCTAAACTGCTTTCTACTCGAGAGGTGGACAGTAGCTAAAGCACGTTTCCTCTACACCGTTGTTCATTCAAGGGATATACCTGGATATTAGACCTCCAGAGACTTGTGCAAGAGGAATGCTAGGTTTATGAATCTAGAGCTCGAAATAGAGGAGCCTTCTACACCAGCCTGTTTCTCCATCCTTGTTATATAGGTAACCCGTTCCCCAGGCTCTCAGCAGTGATACAGCGTAAACTGCCTTCTCCTTCAGAGAGCTGGACCGTAGATAAATCGCATTTTCTCTACACTGATGTTCCTCGAGGGAGGTGCTTGGTGTAAGACTCCACTCCCCCATGCAAGAGGAATGTTAGTTTCATGAAACTAGACCTGGTTCGGAGGTGCCTTCTGCACCGGCCTGTTTCTCACTGCGTGTTATGTACGGACTCCGTTTCCGAGGCTCTCACCCATGGTACACCGTAAATGCTCCCTAAACGGGAGCTCGAAATAGAGGTGCCTTCTGCAAAGCCTGTTTCTCCGTCCGTGTTCTGTGGGGAACCCGTTCCCCAGGCTCTCACCCGTGGAACACCGTAAACTGCTTTCTCTTTTAGAGAGTTCGACGGTAATTAAAGTACATTTTCTCTACACAGTTGGTCCTTTTAGGGAGATGCTTGGATAATAGATCTCCACACACCCGTGCAGGCGGAATGCTAGTTTCATAAAACTGGAGCTGCTTCGACAGAGGCCTTGTGCACACGCCTGTTTTTCCCTCTGCAATATGTAAGGACCACGTTCCCCTGGCTCTCACACGTGGTACACCGTAAACTGCTTTCTCTTTTAGAGATTTTGACTGTAGTTATAGCACGTTTTCTCTACACTGTTGGTCCTTGGAGGGAGATGCTTGGATAATAAACCTCCACATACACGTCCATGCAGAATGCTAGTTTCATGAAACTAGAGCTCCTTCAAGCGGTGCCCTCTGCACCGGCTTGGTTCTCACTCTGTGTTATGTAGGGACACTGAGTCCCAGGGTCTCACCTGTGGTACACCCTAAACTGCATTCTACTTGAGAGGTGGACAGTAGCTGAAGCACGTTTCCGCTACACTGTTGTTCATTCACGGGATATCCCTGGATATTAGGCCTCCCCACACACGTGCAAGGGGAATGCTAGTTTCATGAAACCAGAGCTTGTTTGAGAGGTCACTTCTACACCACCCTGTTTCTCGCTCCGTGTTGTGTAAGGAACCCGTTACCCTGGCTCTCACCCTTGGTACACCCTAAGCTGCTTTCTACGTCAGAGAGGTGGACAGTATCTAAAGCACGTTTTCTCTACACTGTAGTTCCGTTGAGGGAGGTGCCTGGATATTAGACCTCCCCACACCCGTGCAGGGGAATGCTACGTTCATGAAACTACAGGAGTTTCTAGAGGTGCCCTCTGCACCGGCTTGTTTCTCACTCCGTGTTATGTAGGGATCGCGTTCCCCAGGCTGTCACCCGTCGTACACCCTAAACTGCTTTCTACTTCAGAGAGGTGGACAGTAGCTAAAGCCCGTTTTCTCTACACTGTTGTTCCTTCGAGGGAGGTGCCTGGATATTAGACCTCCCCACACCCGTACAAGGGGAATGCCAGTTTCATGAAACTAGAGCTCGAAATAGAGGAGCCTTCTGCAACCGCCTGTTTTCCGTCCGTGTTATGTAGGGAACCCATTCCCCAAGCTCTCACCCATAGTACACCGTAAACTGCCTTCTCCTTCAGAGAACTGGACGGTATCTAAAGCCCATTTCCTGTACACTATTGTTCTTTCGAGGGATGTGTCTGGATATTAGACCTCCCCACACACGTGCAAGGGGAATGCTAGTTTCATGAAACCAGAGCTGGTTTGAGATGTGCTTTCTACGCCACCCTGTTTTTCGCTCTGTGTTACGTAGGGAACCTGTTCCCCAGGCAGCCCGTTCCCCAGCCTCTCACCCGTGGTACACACTAAACTGCTTTCTCTTTTAGCGAGTTCGATGGTAGTTAAAGCACGTTTTCTCTACACTGTTGGTCCTTCGAGGGAGATGCTTGGATAATAAACCTCCACACACCTGTACATGCGGAATGGTAGTTTCATGAAACTAGAGCTGCTTCGAGAGGTACCCTCTGCACCGGCCTGTTTCTCACCCCTTGTTATGTAGGGACCCCGTGTCCCAGGCACTCAGCCGTGGTACCCCCTAAACTGCTTTCTACTCGAGAGGCGGACAGTAGCTAAAGCACGTTTCCTCTACACCGTTGTTCATTCAAGGGATATACCTGGATATTAGACCTCCAGAGACTTGTGCAAGAGGAATGCTAGGTTTATGAATCTAGAGCTCGAAATAGAGGAGCCTTCTACACCAGCCTGTTTCTTCATCCTTGTTATATAGGTAACCCGTTCCCCAGGCTCTCAGCAGTGATACAGCGTAAACTGCCTTCTCCTTCAGAGAGCTGGACCGTAGATAAATCGCATTTTCTCTACACTGATGTTCCTCGAGGGAGGTGCTTGGTGTAAGACTCCACTCCCCCATGCAAGAGGAATGCTAGTTTCATGAAACTAGAGCTGGTTCGGAGGTGCCTTCTGCACCGGCCTGTTTCTCACTGCGTGTTATGTACGGACTCCGTTTCCGAGGCTCTCACCCATGGTACACCGTAAATGCTCCCTAAACGGGAGCTCGAAATAGAGGAGCCTTCTGCAAAGCCTGTTTCTCCGTCCGTGTTCTGTGGGGAACCCGTTCCCCAGGCTCTCACCCGTGGAACACCGTAAACTGCTTTCTCTTTTAGAGAGTTCGACGGTAATTAAAGTACATTTTCTCTACACAGTTGGTCCTTTTAGGGAGATGCTTGGATAATAGATCTCCACACACCCGTGCAGGCGGAATGCTAGTTTCATAAAACTGGAGCTGCTTCGACAGAGGCCTTGTGCACACGCCTGTTTTTCCCTCTGCAATATGTAAGGACCACGTTCCCCTGGCTCTCACACGTGGTACACCGTAAACTGCTTTCTCTTTTAGAGATTTTGACTGTAGTTATAGCACGTTTTCTCTACACTGTTGGTCCTTGGAGGGAGATGCTTGGATAATAAACCTCCACATACACGTCCATGCAGAATGCTAGTTTCATGAAACTAGAGCTCCTTCAAGCGGTGCCCTCTGCACCGGCTTGGTTCTCACTCTGTGTTATGTAGGGACACTGATTCCCAGGGTCTCACCTGTGGTACACCCTAAACTGCATTCTACTTGAGAGGTGGACAGTAGCTGAAGCACGTTTCCGCTACACTGTTGTTCATTCACGGGATATCCCTGGATATTAGGCCTCCCCACACACGTGCAAGGGGAATGCTAGTTTCATGAAACCAGAGCTTGTTTGAGAGGTCACTTCTACACCACCCTGTTTCTCGCTCCGTGTTGTGTAAGGAACCCGTTACCCTGGCTCTCACCCTTGGTACACCCTAAGCTGCTTTCTACGTCAGAGAGGTGGACAGTATCTAAAGCACGTTTTCTCTACACTGTAGTTCCGTTGAGGGAGGTGCCTGGATATTAGACCTCCCCACACCCGTGCAGGGGAATGCTACGTTCATGAAACTACAGGAGTTTCTAGAGGTGCCCTCTGCACCGGCTTGTTTCTCACTCCGTGTTATGTAGGGATCGCGTTCCCCAGGCTGTCACCCGTCGTACACCCTAAACTGCTTTCTACTTCAGAGAGGTGGACAGTAGCTAAAGCCCGTTTTCTCTACACTGTTGTTCCTTCGAGGGAGGTGCCTGGATATTAGACCTCCCCACACCCGTACAAGGGGAATGCCAGTTTCATGAAACTAGAGCTCGAAATAGAGGAGCCTTCTGCAACCGCCTGTTTTCCGTCCGTGTTATGTAGGGAACCCATTCCCCAAGCTCTCACCCATAGTACACCGTAAACTGCCTTCTCCTTCAGAGAACTGGACGGTATCTAAAGCCCATTTCCTGTACACTATTGTTCTTTCGAGGGATGTGTCTGGATATTAGACCTCCCCACACACGTGCAAGGGGAATGCTAGTTTCATGAAACCAGAGCTGGTTTGAGATGTGCTTTCTACGCCACCCTGTTTTTCGCTCTGTGTTACGTAGGGAACCTGTTCCCCAGGCAGCCCGTTCCCCAGCCTCTCACCCGTGGTACACACTAAACTGCTTTCTCTTTTAGCGAGTTCGATGGTAGTTAAAGCACGTTTTCTCTACACTGTTGGTCCTTCGAGGGAGATGCTTGGATAATAAACCTCCACACACCTGTACATGCGGAATGGTAGTTTCATGAAACTAGAGCTGCTTCGAGAGGTACCCTCTGCACCGGCCTGTTTCTCACCCCTTGTTATGTAGGGACCCCGTGTCCCAGGCACTCAGCCGTGGTACCCCCTAAACTGCTTTCTACTCGAGAGGCGGACAGTAGCTAAAGCACGTTTCCTCTACACCGTTGTTCATTCAAGGGATATACCTGGATATTAGACCTCCAGAGACTTGTGCAAGAGGAATGCTAGGTTTATGAATCTAGAGCTCGAAATAGAGGAGCCTTCTACACCAGCCTGTTTCTTCATCCTTGTTATATAGGTAACCCGTTCCCCAGGCTCTCAGCAGTGATACAGCGTAAACTGCCTTCTCCTTCAGAGAGCTGGACCGTAGATAAATCGCATTTTCTCTACACTGATGTTCCTCGAGGGAGGTGCTTGGTGTAAGACTCCACTCCCCCATGCAAGAGGAATGCTAGTTTCATGAAACTAGAGCTGGTTCGGAGGTGCCTTCTGCACCGGCCTGTTTCTCACTGCGTGTTATGTACGGACTCCGTTTCCGAGGCTCTCACCCATGGTACACCGTAAATGCTCCCTAAACGGGAGCTCGAAATAGAGGAGCCTTCTGCAAAGCCTGTTTCTCCGTCCGTGTTCTGTGGGGAACCCGTTCCCCAGGCTCTCACCCGTGGAACACCGTAAACTGCTTTCTCTTTTAGAGAGTTCGACGGTAATTAAAGTACATTTTCTCTACACAGTTGGTCCTTTTAGGGAGATGCTTGGATAATAGATCTCCACACACCCGTGCAGGCGAAATGCTAGTTTCATAAAACTGGAGCTGCTTCGACAGAGGCCTTGTGCACACGCCTGTTTTTCCCTCTGCAATATGTAAGGACCACGTTCCCCTGGCTCTCACACGTGGTACACCGTAAACTGCTTTCTCTTTTAGAGATTTTGACTGTAGTTATAGCACGTTTTCTCTACACTGTTGGTCCTTGGAGGGAGATGCTTGGATAATAAACCTCCACATACACGTCCATGCAGAATGCTAGTTTCATGAAACTAGAGCTCCTTCAAGCGGTGCCCTCTGCACCGGCTTGGTTCTCACTCTGTGTTATGTAGGGACACTGATTCCCAGGGTCTCACCTGTGGTACACCCTAAACTGCATTCTACTTGAGAGGTGGACAGTAGCTGAGGCACGTTTCCGCTACACTGTTGTTCATTCACGGGATATCCCTGGATATTAGGCCTCCCCACACACGTGCAAGGGGAATGCTAGTTTCATGAAACCAGAGCTTGTTTGAGAGGTCACTTCTACACCACCCTGTTTCTCGCTCCGTGTTGTGTAAGGAACCCGTTACCCTGGCTCTCACCCTTGGTACACCCTAAGCTGCTTTCTACGTCAGAGAGGTGGACAGTATCTAAAGCACGTTTACTCTACACTGTAGTTCCGTTGAGGGAGGTGCCTGGATATTAGACCTCCCCACACCCGTGCAGGGGAATGCTACGTTCATGAAACTACAGGAGTTTCTAGAGGTGCCCACTGCACCGGCTTGTTTCTCACTCCGTGTTATGTAGGGATCGCGTTCCCCAGGCTGTCACCCGTCGTACACCCTAAACTGCTTTCTACTTCAGAGAGGTGGACAGTAGCTAAAGCCCGTTTTCTCTACACTGTTGTTCCTTCGAGGGAGGTGCCTGGATATTAGACCTCCCCACACCCGTACAAGGGGAATGCCAGTTTCATGAAACTAGAGCTCGAAATAGAGGAGCCTTCTGCAACCGCCTGTTTTCCGTCCGTGTTATGTAGGGAACCCATTCCCCAAGCTCTCACCCATAGTACACCGTAAACTGCCTTCTCCTTCAGAGAACTGGACGGTATCTAAAGCCCATTGCCTGTACACTATTGTTCTTCGAGGGATGTGTCTGCATATTAGACCTCGCCACACACGTGCAAGGGGAATGCTAGTTTCATGAAACCAGAGCTGGTTTGAGATGTGCTTTCTACGCCACCCTGTTTTTCGCTCTGTGTTACGTAGGGAACCTGTTCCCCAGGCAGCCCGTTCCCCAGCCTCTCACCCGTGGTACACACTAAACTGCTTTCTCTTTTAGCGAGTTCGATGGTAGTAAAAGCACGTTTTCTCTACACTGTTGCTCCTCCGAGGGAGATGCTTGGATAATAAACCTCCACACACCTGTACATGCGGAATGATAGTTTCATGAAACTAGAGCTGCTTCGAGAGGTACCCTCTGCACCGGCCTGTTTCTCACCCCGTGTTATGTAGGGACCCCGTGTCCCAGGCACTCAGCCGTGGTACCCCCTAAACTGCTTTCTACTCGAGAGGTGGACAGTAGCTAAAGCACGTTTCCTCTACACCGTTGTTCATTCAAGGGATATACCTGGATATTAGACCTCCAGAGACTTGTGCAAGAGGAATGGTAGGTTTATGAATCTAGAGCTCGAAATAGAGGAGCCTTCTACACCAGCCTGTTTCTCCATCCTTGTTATATAGGTAACCCGTTCCCCAGGCTCTCAGCAGTGATACAGCGTAAACTGCCTTCTCCTTCAGAGAGCTGGACCGTAGATAAATCGCATTTTCTCTACACTGATGTTCCTCGAGGGAGGTGCTTGGTGTAAGACTCCACTCCCCCATGCAAGAGGAATGTTAGTTTCATGAAACTAGACCTGGTTCGGAGGTGCCTTCTGCACCGGCCTGTTTCTCACTGCGTGTTATGTACGGACTCCGTTTCCGAGGCTCTCACCCATGGTACACCGTAAATGCTCCCTAAACGGGAGCTCGAAATAGAGGTGCCTTCTGCAAAGCCTGTTTCTCCGTCCGTGTTCTGTGGGGAACCCGTTCCCCAGGCTCTCACCCGTGGAACACCGTAAACTGCTTTCTCTTTTAGAGAGTTCGACGGTAATTAAAGTACATTTTCTCTACACAGTTGGTCCTTTTAGGGAGATGCTTGGATAATAGATCTCCACACACCCGTGCAGGCGGAATGCTAGTTTCATAAAACTGGAGCTGCTTCGACAGAGGCCTTGTGCACACGCCTGTTTTTCCCTCTGCAATATGTAAGGACCACGTTCCCCTGGCTCTCACACGTGGTACACCGTAAACTGCTTTCTCTTTTAGAGATTTTGACTGTAGTTATAGCACGTTTTCTCTACACTGTTGGTCCTTGGAGGGAGATGCTTGGATAATAAACCTCCACATACACGTCCATGCAGAATGCTAGTTTCATGAAACTAGAGCTCCTTCAAGCGGTGCCCTCTGCACCGGCTTGGTTCTCACTCTGTGTTATGTAGGGACACTGAGTCCCAGGGTCTCACCTGTGGTACACCCTAAACTGCATTCTACTTGAGAGGTGGACAGTAGCTGAAGCACGTTTCCGCTACACTGTTGTTCATTCACGGGATATCCCTGGATATTAGGCCTCCCCACACACGTGCAAGGGGAATGCTAGTTTCATGAAACCAGAGCTTGTTTGAGAGGTCACTTCTACACCACCCTGTTTCTCGCTCCGTGTTGTGTAAGGAACCCGTTACCCTGGCTCTCACCCTTGGTACACCCTAAGCTGCTTTCTACGTCAGAGAGGTGGACAGTATCTAAAGCACGTTTTCTCTACACTGTAGTTCCGTTGAGGGAGGTGCCTGGATATTAGACCTCCCCACACCCGTGCAGGGGAATGCTACGTTCATGAAACTACAGGAGTTTCTAGAGGTGCCCTCTGCACCGGCTTGTTTCTCACTCCGTGTTATGTAGGGATCGCGTTCCCCAGGCTGTCACCCGTCGTACACCCTAAACTGCTTTCTACTTCAGAGAGGTGGACAGTAGCTAAAGCCCGTTTTCTCTACACTGTTGTTCCTTCGAGGGAGGTGCCTGGATATTAGACCTCCCCACACCCGTACAAGGGGAATGCCAGTTTCATGAAACTAGAGCTCGAAATAGAGGAGCCTTCTGCAACCGCCTGTTTTCCGTCCGTGTTATGTAGGGAACCCATTCCCCAAGCTCTCACCCATAGTACACCGTAAACTGCCTTCTCCTTCAGAGAACTGGACGGTATCTAAAGCCCATTTCCTGTACACTATTGTTCTTTCGAGGGATGTGTCTGGATATTAGACCTCCCCACACACGTGCAAGGGGAATGCTAGTTTCATGAAACCAGAGCTGGTTTGAGATGTGCTTTCTACGCCACCCTGTTTTTCGCTCTGTGTTACGTAGGGAACCTGTTCCCCAGGCAGCCCGTTCCCCAGCCTCTCACCCGTGGTACACACTAAACTGCTTTCTCTTTTAGCGAGTTCGATGGTAGTTAAAGCACGTTTTCTCTACACTGTTGGTCCTTCGAGGGAGATGCTTGGATAATAAACCTCCACACACCTGTACATGCGGAATGGTAGTTTCATGAAACTAGAGCTGCTTCGAGAGGTACCCTCTGCACCGGCCTGTTTCTCACCCCTTGTTATGTAGGGACCCCGTGTCCCAGGCACTCAGCCGTGGTACCCCCTAAACTGCTTTCTACTCGAGAGGCGGACAGTAGCTAAAGCACGTTTCCTCTACACCGTTGTTCATTCAAGGGATATACCTGGATATTAGACCTCCAGAGACTTGTGCAAGAGGAATGCTAGGTTTATGAATCTAGAGCTCGAAATAGAGGAGCCTTCTACACCAGCCTGTTTCTTCATCCTTGTTATATAGGTAACCCGTTCCCCAGGCTCTCAGCAGTGATACAGCGTAAACTGCCTTCTCCTTCAGAGAGCTGGACCGTAGATAAATCGCATTTTCTCTACACTGATGTTCCTCGAGGGAGGTGCTTGGTGTAAGACTCCACTCCCCCATGCAAGAGGAATGCTAGTTTCATGAAACTAGAGCTGGTTCGGAGGTGCCTTCTGCACCGGCCTGTTTCTCACTGCGTGTTATGTACGGACTCCGTTTCCGAGGCTCTCACCCATGGTACACCGTAAATGCTCCCTAAACGGGAGCTCGAAATAGAGGAGCCTTCTGCAAAGCCTGTTTCTCCGTCCGTGTTCTGTGGGGAACCCGTTCCCCAGGCTCTCACCCGTGGAACACCGTAAACTGCTTTCTCTTTTAGAGAGTTCGACGGTAATTAAAGTACATTTTCTCTACACAGTTGGTCCTTTTAGGGAGATGCTTGGATAATAGATCTCCACACACCCGTGCAGGCGGAATGCTAGTTTCATAAAACTGGAGCTGCTTCGACAGAGGCCTTGTGCACACGCCTGTTTTTCCCTCTGCAATATGTAAGGACCACGTTCCCCTGGCTCTCACACGTGGTACACCGTAAACTGCTTTCTCTTTTAGAGATTTTGACTGTAGTTATAGCACGTTTTCTCTACACTGTTGGTCCTTGGAGGGAGATGCTTGGATAATAAACCTCCACATACACGTCCATGCAGAATGCTAGTTTCATGAAACTAGAGCTCCTTCAAGCGGTGCCCTCTGCACCGGCTTGGTTCTCACTCTGTGTTATGTAGGGACACTGATTCCCAGGGTCTCACCTGTGGTACACCCTAAACTGCATTCTACTTGAGAGGTGGACAGTAGCTGAAGCACGTTTCCGCTACACTGTTGTTCATTCACGGGATATCCCTGGATATTAGGCCTCCCCACACACGTGCAAGGGGAATGCTAGTTTCATGAAACCAGAGCTTGTTTGAGAGGTCACTTCTACACCACCCTGTTTCTCGCTCCGTGTTGTGTAAGGAACCCGTTACCCTGGCTCTCACCCTTGGTACACCCTAAGCTGCTTTCTACGTCAGAGAGGTGGACAGTATCTAAAGCACGTTTTCTCTACACTGTAGTTCCGTTGAGGGAGGTGCCTGGATATTAGACCTCCCCACACCCGTGCAGGGGAATGCTACGTTCATGAAACTACAGGAGTTTCTAGAGGTGCCCACTGCACCGGCTTGTTTCTCACTCCGTGTTATGTAGGGATCGCGTTCCCCAGGCTGTCACCCGTCGTACACCCTAAACTGCTTTCTACTTCAGAGAGGTGGACAGTAGCTAAAGCCCGTTTCTCTACACTGTTGTTCCTTTGAGGGAGGTGCCTGGATATTAGACCTCCCCACACCCGTACAAGGGGAATGCCAGTTTCATGAAACTAGAGCTCGAAATAGAGGAGCCTTCTGCAACCGTCTGTTTTCCGTCCGTGTTATGTAGGGAACCCATTCCCCAAGCTCTCACCCATAGTACACCGTAAACTGCCTTCTCCTTCAGAGAACTGGACGGTATCTAAAGCCCATTGCCTGTACACTATTGTTCTTCGAGGGATGTGTCTGCATATTAGACCTCGCCACACACGTGCAAGGGGAATGCTAGTTTCATGAAACCAGAGCTGGTTTGAGATGTGCTTTCTACGCCACCCTGTTTTTCGCTCTGTGTTACGTAGGGAACCTGTTCCCCAGGCAGCCCGTTCCCCAGCCTCTCACCCGTGGTACACACTAAACTGCTTTCTCTTTTAGCGAGTTCGATGGTAGTAAAAGCACGTTTTCTCTACACTGTTGCTCCTCCGAGGGAGATGCTTGGATAATAAACCTCCACACACCTGTACATGCGGAATGGTAGTTTCATGAAACTAGAGCTGCTTCGAGAGGTACCCTCTGCACCGGCCTGTTTCTCACCCCGTGTTATGTAGGGACCCCGTGTCCCAGGCACTCAGCCGTGGTACCCCCTAAACTGCTTTCTACTCGAGAGGTGGACAGTAGCTAAAGCACGTTTCCTCTACACCGTTGTTCATTCAAGGGATATACCTGGATATTAGACCTCCAGAGACTTGTGCAAGAGGAATGCTAGGTTTATGAATCTAGAGCTCGAAATAGAGGAGCCTTCTACACCAGCCTGTTTCTCCATCCTTGTTATATAGGTAACCCGTTCCCCAGGCTCTCAGCAGTGATACAGCGTAAACTGCCTTCTCCTTCAGAGAGGTGGACCGTAGATAAATCGCATTTTCTCTACACTGATGTTCCTCGAGGGAGGTGCTTGGTGTAAGACTCCACTCCCCCATGCAAGAGGAATGTTAGTTTCATGAAACTAGACCTGGTTCGGAGGTGCCTTCTGCACCGGCCTGTTTCTCACTGCGTGTTATGTACGGACTCCGTTTCCGAGGCTCTCACCCATGGTACACCGTAAATGCTCCCTAAACGGGAGCTCGAAATAGAGGTGCCTTCTGCAAAGCCTGTTTCTCCGTCCGTGTTCTGTGGGGAACCCGTTCCCCAGGCTCTCACCCGTGGAACACCGTAAACTGCTTTCTCTTTTAGAGAGTTCGACGGTAATTAAAGTACATTTTCTCTACACAGTTGGTCCTTTTAGGGAGATGCTTGGATAATAGATCTCCACACACCCGTGCAGGCGGAATGCTAGTTTCATAAAACTGGAGCTGCTTCGACAGAGGCCTTGTGCACACGCCTGTTTTTCCCTCTGCAATATGTAAGGACCACGTTCCCCTGGCTCTCACACGTGGTACACCGTAAACTGCTTTCTCTTTTAGAGATTTTGACTGTAGTTATAGCACGTTTTCTCTACACTGTTGGTCCTTGGAGGGAGATGCTTGGATAATAAACCTCCACATACACGTCCATGCAGAATGCTAGTTTCATGAAACTAGAGCTCCTTCAAGCGGTGCCCTCTGCACCGGCTTGGTTCTCACTCTGTGTTATGTAGGGACACTGAGTCCCAGGGTCTCACCTGTGGTACACCCTAAACTGCATTCTACTTGAGAGGTGGACAGTAGCTGAAGCACGTTTCCGCTACACTGTTGTTCATTCACGGGATATCCCTGGATATTAGGCCTCCCCACACACGTGCAAGGGGAATGCTAGTTTCATGAAACCAGAGCTTGTTTGAGAGGTCACTTCTACACCACCCTGTTTCTCGCTCCGTGTTGTGTAAGGAACCCGTTACCCTGGCTCTCACCCTTGGTACACCCTAAGCTGCTTTCTACGTCAGAGAGGTGGACAGTATCTAAAGCACGTTTTCTCTACACTGTAGTTCCGTTGAGGGAGGTGCCTGGATATTAGACCTCCCCACACCCGTGCAGGGGAATGCTACGTTCATGAAACTACAGGAGTTTCTAGAGGTGCCCTCTGCACCGGCTTGTTTCTCACTCCGTGTTATGTAGGGATCGCGTTCCCCAGGCTGTCACCCGTCGTACACCCTAAACTGCTTTCTACTTCAGAGAGGTGGACAGTAGCTAAAGCCCGTTTTCTCTACACTGTTGTTCCTTCGAGGGAGGTGCCTGGATATTAGACCTCCCCACACCCGTACAAGGGGAATGCCAGTTTCATGAAACTAGAGCTCGAAATAGAGGAGCCTTCTGCAACCGCCTGTTTTCCGTCCGTGTTATGTAGGGAACCCATTCCCCAAGCTCTCACCCATAGTACACCGTAAACTGCCTTCTCCTTCAGAGAACTGGACGGTATCTAAAGCCCATTTCCTGTACACTATTGTTCTTTCGAGGGATGTGTCTGGATATTAGACCTCCCCACACACGTGCAAGGGGAATGCTAGTTTCATGAAACCAGAGCTGGTTTGAGATGTGCTTTCTACGCCACCCTGTTTTTCGCTCTGTGTTACGTAGGGAACCTGTTCCCCAGGCAGCCCGTTCCCCAGCCTCTCACCCGTGGTACACACTAAACTGCTTTCTCTTTTAGCGAGTTCGATGGTAGTTAAAGCACGTTTTCTCTACACTGTTGGTCCTTCGAGGGAGATGCTTGGATAATAAACCTCCACACACCTGTACATGCGGAATGGTAGTTTCATGAAACTAGAGCTGCTTCGAGAGGTACCCTCTGCACCGGCCTGTTTCTCACCCCTTGTTATGTAGGGACCCCGTGTCCCAGGCACTCAGCCGTGGTACCCCCTAAACTGCTTTCTACTCGAGAGGCGGACAGTAGCTAAAGCACGTTTCCTCTACACCGTTGTTCATTCAAGGGATATACCTGGATATTAGACCTCCAGAGACTTGTGCAAGAGGAATGCTAGGTTTATGAATCTAGAGCTCGAAATAGAGGAGCCTTCTACACCAGCCTGTTTCTTCATCCTTGTTATATAGGTAACCCGTTCCCCAGGCTCTCAGCAGTGATACAGCGTAAACTGCCTTCTCCTTCAGAGAGCTGGACCGTAGATAAATCGCATTTTCTCTACACTGATGTTCCTCGAGGGAGGTGCTTGGTGTAAGACTCCACTCCCCCATGCAAGAGGAATGCTAGTTTCATGAAACTAGAGCTGGTTCGGAGGTGCCTTCTGCACCGGCCTGTTTCTCACTGCGTGTTATGTACGGACTCCGTTTCCGAGGCTCTCACCCATGGTACACCGTAAATGCTCCCTAAACGGGAGCTCGAAATAGAGGAGCCTTCTGCAAAGCCTGTTTCTCCGTCCGTGTTCTGTGGGGAACCCGTTCCCCAGGCTCTCACCCGTGGAACACCGTAAACTGCTTTCTCTTTTAGAGAGTTCGACGGTAATTAAAGTACATTTTCTCTACACAGTTGGTCCTTTTAGGGAGATGCTTGGATAATAGATCTCCACACACCCGTGCAGGCGGAATGCTAGTTTCATAAAACTGGAGCTGCTTCGACAGAGGCCTTGTGCACACGCCTGTTTTTCCCTCTGCAATATGTAAGGACCACGTTCCCCTGGCTCTCACACGTGGTACACCGTAAACTGCTTTCTCTTTTAGAGATTTTGACTGTAGTTATAGCACGTTTTCTCTACACTGTTGGTCCTTGGAGGGAGATGCTTGGATAATAAACCTCCACATACACGTCCATGCAGAATGCTAGTTTCATGAAACTAGAGCTCCTTCAAGCGGTGCCCTCTGCACCGGCTTGGTTCTCACTCTGTGTTATGTAGGGACACTGATTCCCAGGGTCTCACCTGTGGTACACCCTAAACTGCATTCTACTTGAGAGGTGGACAGTAGCTGAAGCACGTTTCCGCTACACTGTTGTTCATTCACGGGATATCCCTGGATATTAGGCCTCCCCACACACGTGCAAGGGGAATGCTAGTTTCATGAAACCAGGGCTTGTTTGAGAGGTCACTTCTACACCACCCTGTTTCTCGCTCCGTGTTGTGTAAGGAACCCGTTACCCTGGCTCTCACCCTTGGTACACCCTAAGCTGCTTTCTACGTCAGAGAGGTGGACAGTATCTAAAGCACGTTTTCTCTACACTGTAGTTCCGTTGAGGGAGGTGCCTGGATATTAGACCACCCCACACCCGTGCAGGGGAATGCTACGTTCATGAAACTACAGGAGTTTCTAGAGGTGCCCACTGCACCGGCTTGTTTCTCACTCCGTGTTATGTAGGGATCGCGTTCCCCAGGCTGTCACCCGTCGTACACCCTAAACTGCTTTCTACTTCAGAGAGGTGGACAGTAGCTAAAGCCCGTTTCTCTACACTGTTGTTCCTTTGAGGGAGGTGCCTGGATATTAGACCTCCCCACACCCGTACAAGGGGAATGCCAGTTTCATGAAACTAGAGCTCGAAATAGAGGAGCCTTCTGCAACCGTCTGTTTTCCGTCCGTGTTATGTAGGGAACCCATTCCCCAAGCTCTCACCCATAGTACACCGTAAACTGCCTTCTCCTTCAGAGAACTGGACGGTATCTAAAGCCCATTGCCTGTACACTATTGTTCTTCGAGGGATGTGTCTGCATATTAGACCTCGCCACACACGTGCAAGGGGAATGCTAGTTTCATGAAACCAGAGCTGGTTTGAGATGTGCTTTCTACGCCACCCTGTTTTTCGCTCTGTGTTACGTAGGGAACCTGTTCCCCAGGCAGCCCGTTCCCCAGCCTCTCACCCGTGGTACACACTAAACTGCTTTCTCTTTTAGCGAGTTCGATGGTAGTAAAAGCACGTTTTCTCTACACTGTTGCTCCTCCGAGGGAGATGCTTGGATAATAAACCTCCACACACCTGTACATGCGGAATGGTAGTTTCATGAAACTAGAGCTGCTTCGAGAGGTACCCTCTGCACCGGCCTGTTTCTCACCCCGTGTTATGTAGGGACCCCGTGTCCCAGGCACCCAGCCGTGGTACCCCCTAAACTGCTTTCTACTCGAGAGGTGGACAGTAGCTAAAGCACGTTTCCTCTACACCGTTGTTCATTCAAGGGATATACCTGGATATTAGACCTCCAGAGACTTGTGCAAGAGGAATGCTAGGTTTATGAATCTAGAGCTCGAAATAGAGGAGCCTTCTACACCAGCCTGTTTCTCCATCCTTGTTATATAGGTAACCCGTTCCCCAGGCTCTCAGCAGTGATACAGCGTAAACTGCCTTCTCCTTCAGAGAGCTGGACCGTAGATAAATCGCATTTTCTCTACACTGATGTTCCTCGAGGGAGGTGCTTGGTGTAAGACTCCACTCCCCCATGCAAGAGGAATGTTAGTTTCATGAAACTAGACCTGGTTCGGAGGTGCCTTCTGCACCGGCCTGTTTCTCACTGCGTGTTATGTACGGACTCCGTTTCCGAGGCTCTCACCCATGGTACACCGTAAATGCTCCCTAAACGGGAGCTCGAAATAGAGGTGCCTTCTGCAAAGCCTGTTTCTCCGTCCGTGTTCTGTGGGGAACCCGTTCCCCAGGCTCTCACCCGTGGAACACCGTAAACTGCTTTCTCTTTTAGAGAGTTCGACGGTAATTAAAGTACATTTTCTCTACACAGTTGGTCCTTTTAGGGAGATGCTTGGATAATAGATCTCCACACACCCGTGCAGGCGGAATGCTAGTTTCATAAAACTGGAGCTGCTTCGACAGAGGCCTTGTGCACACGCCTGTTTTTCCCTCTGCAATATGTAAGGACCACGTTCCCCTGGCTCTCACACGTGGTACACCGTAAACTGCTTTCTCTTTTAGAGATTTTGACTGTAGTTATAGCACGTTTTCTCTACACTGTTGGTCCTTGGAGGGAGATGCTTGGATAATAAACCTCCACATACACGTCCATGCAGAATGCTAGTTTCATGAAACTAGAGCTCCTTCAAGCGGTGCCCTCTGCACCGGCTTGGTTCTCACTCTGTGTTATGTAGGGACACTGAGTCCCAGGGTCTCACCTGTGGTACACCCTAAACTGCATTCTACTTGAGAGGTGGACAGTAGCTGAAGCACGTTTCCGCTACACTGTTGTTCATTCACGGGATATCCCTGGATATTAGGCCTCCCCACACACGTGCAAGGGGAATGCTAGTTTCATGAAACCAGAGCTTGTTTGAGAGGTCACTTCTACACCACCCTGTTTCTCGCTCCGTGTTGTGTAAGGAACCCGTTACCCTGGCTCTCACCCTTGGTACACCCTAAGCTGCTTTCTACGTCAGAGAGGTGGACAGTATCTAAAGCACGTTTTCTCTACACTGTAGTTCCGTTGAGGGAGGTGCCTGGATATTAGACCTCCCCACACCCGTGCAGGGGAATGCTACGTTCATGAAACTACAGGAGTTTCTAGAGGTGCCCTCTGCACCGGCTTGTTTCTCACTCCGTGTTATGTAGGGATCGCGTTCCCCAGGCTGTCACCCGTCGTACACCCTAAACTGCTTTCTACTTCAGAGAGGTGGACAGTAGCTAAAGCCCGTTTTCTCTACACTGTTGTTCCTTCGAGGGAGGTGCCTGGATATTAGACCTCCCCACACCCGTACAAGGGGAATGCCAGTTTCATGAAACTAGAGCTCGAAATAGAGGAGCTTTCTGCAACCGCCTGTTTTCCGTCCGTGTTATGTAGGGAACCCATTCCCCAAGCTCTCACCCATAGTACACCGTAAACTGCCTTCTCCTTCAGAGAACTGGACGGTATCTAAAGCCCATTGCCTGTACACTATTGTTCTTCGAGGGATGTGTCTGCATATTAGACCTCGCCACACACGTGCAAGGGGAATGCTAGTTTCATGAAACTAGACCTGGTTCGGAGGTGCCTTCTGCACCGGCCTGTTTCTCACTGCGTGTTATGTACGGACTCCGTTTCCGAGGCTCTCACCCATGGTACACCGTAAATGCTCCCTAAACGGGAGCTCGAAATAGAGGTGCCTTCTGCAAAGCCTGTTTCTCCGTCCGTGTTCTGTGGGGAACCCGTTCCCCAGGCTCTCACCCGTGGAACACCGTAAACTGCTTTCTCTTTTAGAGAGTTCGACGGTAATTAAAGTACATTTTCTCTACACAGTTGGTCCTTTTAGGGAGATGCTTGGATAATAGATCTCCACACACCCGTGCAGGCGGAATGCTAGTTTCATAAAACTGGAGCTGCTTCGACAGAGGCCTTGTGCACACGCCTGTTTTTCCCTCTGCAATATGTAAGGACCACGTTCCCCTGGCTCTCACACGTGGTACACCGTAAACTGCTTTCTCTTTTAGAGATTTTGACTGTAGTTATAGCACGTTTTCTCTACACTGTTGGTCCTTGGAGGGAGATGCTTGGATAATAAACCTCCACATACACGTCCATGCAGAATGCTAGTTTCATGAAACTAGAGCTCCTTCAAGCGGTGCCCTCTGCACCGGCTTGGTTCTCACTCTGTGTTATGTAGGGACACTGATTCCCAGGGTCTCACCTGTGGTACACCCTAAACTGCATTCTACTTGAGAGGTGGACAGTAGCTGAAGCACGTTTCCGCTACACTGTTGTTCATTCACGGGATATCCCTGGATATTAGGCCTCCCCACACACGTGCAAGGGGAATGCTAGTTTCATGAAACCAGAGCTTGTTTGAGAGGTCACTTCTACACCACCCTGTTTCTCGCTCCGTGTTGTGTAAGGAACCCGTTACCCTGGCTCTCACCCTTGGTACACCCTAAGCTGCTTTCTACGTCAGAGAGGTGGACAGTATCTAAAGCACGTTTTCTCTACACTGTAGTTCCGTTGAGGGAGGTGCCTGGATATTAGACCTCCCCACACCCGTGCAGGGGAATGCTACGTTCATGAAACTACAGGAGTTTCTAGAGGTGCCCTCTGCACCGGCTTGTTTCTCACTCCGTGTTATGTAGGGATCGCGTTCCCCAGGCTGTCACCCGTCGTACACCCTAAACTGCTTTCTACTTCAGAGAGGTGGACAGTAGCTAAAGCCCGTTTTCTCTACACTGTTGTTCCTTCGAGGGAGGTGCCTGGATATTAGACCTCCCCACACCCGTACAAGGGGAATGCCAGTTTCATGAAACTAGAGCTCGAAATAGAGGAGCCTTCTGCAACCGCCTGTTTTCCGTCCGTGTTATGTAGGGAACCCATTCCCCAAGCTCTCACCCATAGTACACCGTAAACTGCCTTCTCCTTCAGAGAACTGGACGGTATCTAAAGCCCATTTCCTGTACACTATTGTTCTTTCGAGGGATGTGTCTGGATATTAGACCTCCCCACACACGTGCAAGGGGAATGCTAGTTTCATGAAACCAGAGCTGGTTTGAGATGTGCTTTCTACGCCACCCTGTTTTTCGCTCTGTGTTACGTAGGGAACCTGTTCCCCAGGCAGCCCGTTCCCCAGCCTCTCACCCGTGGTACACACTAAACTGCTTTCTCTTTTAGCGAGTTCGATGGTAGTTAAAGCACGTTTTCTCTACACTGTTGGTCCTTCGAGGGAGATGCTTGGATAATAAACCTCCACACACCTGTACATGCGGAATGGTAGTTTCATGAAACTAGAGCTGCTTCGAGAGGTACCCTCTGCACCGGCCTGTTTCTCACCCCTTGTTATGTAGGGACCCCGTGTCCCAGGCACTCAGCCGTGGTACCCCCTAAACTGCTTTCTACTCGAGAGGCGGACAGTAGCTAAAGCACGTTTCCTCTACACCGTTGTTCATTCAAGGGATATACCTGGATATTAGACCTCCAGAGACTTGTGCAAGAGGAATGCTAGGTTTATGAATCTAGAGCTCGAAATAGAGGAGCCTTCTACACCAGCCTGTTTCTTCATCCTTGTTATATAGGTAACCCGTTCCCCAGGCTCTCAGCAGTGATACAGCGTAAACTGCCTTCTCCTTCAGAGAGCTGGACCGTAGATAAATCGCATTTTCTCTACACTGATGTTCCTCGAGGGAGGTGCTTGGTGTAAGACTCCACTCCCCCATGCAAGAGGAATGCTAGTTTCATGAAACTAGAGCTGGTTCGGAGGTGCCTTCTGCACCGGCCTGTTTCTCACTGCGTGTTATGTACGGACTCCGTTTCCGAGGCTCTCACCCATGGTACACCGTAAATGCTCCCTAAACGGGAGCTCGAAATAGAGGAGCCTTCTGCAAAGCCTGTTTCTCCGTCCGTGTTCTGTGGGGAACCCGTTCCCCAGGCTCTCACCCGTGGAACACCGTAAACTGCTTTCTCTTTTAGAGAGTTCGACGGTAATTAAAGTACATTTTCTCTACACAGTTGGTCCTTTTAGGGAGATGCTTGGATAATAGATCTCCACACACCCGTGCAGGCGGAATGCTAGTTTCATAAAACTGGAGCTGCTTCGACAGAGGCCTTGTGCACACGCCTGTTTTTCCCTCTGCAATATGTAAGGACCACGTTCCCCTGGCTCTCACACGTGGTACACCGTAAACTGCTTTCTCTTTTAGAGATTTTGACTGTAGTTATAGCACGTTTTCTCTACACTGTTGGTCCTTGGAGGGAGATGCTTGGATAATAAACCTCCACATACACGTCCATGCAGAATGCTAGTTTCATGAAACTAGAGCTCCTTCAAGCGGTGCCCTCTGCACCGGCTTGGTTCTCACTCTGTGTTATGTAGGGACACTGATTCCCAGGGTCTCACCTGTGGTACACCCTAAACTGCATTCTACTTGAGAGGTGGACAGTAGCTGAGGCACGTTTCCGCTACACTGTTGTTCATTCACGGGATATCCCTGGATATTAGGCCTCCCCACACACGTGCAAGGGGAATGCTAGTTTCATGAAACCAGAGCTTGTTTGAGAGGTCACTTCTACACCACCCTGTTTCTCGCTCCGTGTTGTGTAAGGAACCCGTTACCCTGGCTCTCACCCTTGGTACACCCTAAGCTGCTTTCTACGTCAGAGAGGTGGACAGTATCTAAAGCACGTTTTCTCTACACTGTAGTTCCGTTGAGGGAGGTGCCTGGATATTAGACCTCCCCACACCCGTGCAGGGGAATGCTACGTTCATGAAACTACAGGAGTTTCTAGAGGTGCCCACTGCACCGGCTTGTTTCTCACTCCGTGTTATGTAGGGATCGCGTTCCCCAGGCTGTCACCCGTCGTACACCCTAAACTGCTTTCTACTTCAGAGAGGTGGACAGTAGCTAAAGCCCGTTTTCTCTACACTGTTGTTCCTTCGAGGGAGGTGCCTGGATATTAGACCTCCCCACACCCGTACAAGGGGAATGCCAGTTTCATGAAACTAGAGCTCGAAATAGAGGAGCCTTCTGCAACCGCCTGTTTTCCGTCCGTGTTATGTAGGGAACCCATTCCCCAAGCTCTCACCCATAGTACACCGTAAACTGCCTTCTCCTTCAGAGAACTGGACGGTATCTAAAGCCCATTGCCTGTACACTATTGTTCTTCGAGGGATGTGTCTGCATATTAGACCTCGCCACACACGTGCAAGGGGAATGCTAGTTTCATGAAACCAGAGCTGGTTTGAGATGTGCTTTCTACGCCACCCTGTTTTTCGCTCTGTGTTACGTAGGGAACCTGTTCCCCAGGCAGCCCGTTCCCCAGCCTCTCACCCGTGGTACACACTAAACTGCTTTCTCTTTTAGCGAGTTCGATGGTAGTAAAAGCACGTTTTCTCTACACTGTTGCTCCTCCGAGGGAGATGCTTGGATAATAAACCTCCACACACCTGTACATGCGGAATGGTAGTTTCATGAAACTAGAGCTGCTTCGAGAGGTACCCTCTGCACCGGCCTGTTTCTCACCCCGTGTTATGTAGGGACCCCGTGTCCCAGGCACTCAGCCGTGGTACCCCCTAAACTGCTTTCTACTCGAGAGGTGGACAGTAGCTAAAGCACGTTTCCTCTACACCGTTGTTCATTCAAGGGATATACCTGGATATTAGACCTCCAGAGACTTGTGCAAGAGGAATGCTAGGTTTATGAATCTAGAGCTCGAAATAGAGGAGCCTTCTACACCAGCCTGTTTCTCCATCCTTGTTATATAGGTAACCCGTTCCCCAGGCTCTCAGCAGTGATACAGCGTAAACTGCCTTCTCCTTCAGAGAGCTGGACCGTAGATAAATCGCATTTTCTCTACACTGATGTTCCTCGAGGGAGGTGCTTGGTGTAAGACTCCACTCCCCCATGCAAGAGGAATGTTAGTTTCATGAAACTAGACCTGGTTCGGAGGTGCCTTCTGCACCGGCCTGTTTCTCACTGCGTGTTATGTACGGACTCCGTTTCCGAGGCTCTCACCCATGGTACACCGTAAATGCTCCCTAAACGGGAGCTCGAAATAGAGGTGCCTTCTGCAAAGCCTGTTTCTCCGTCCGTGTTCTGTGGGGAACCCGTTCCCCAGGCTCTCACCCGTGGAACACCGTAAACTGCTTTCTCTTTTAGAGAGTTCGACGGTAATTAAAGTACATTTTCTCTACACAGTTGGTCCTTTTAGGGAGATGCTTGGATAATAGATCTCCACACACCCGTGCAGGCGGAATGCTAGTTTCATAAAACTGGAGCTGCTTCGACAGAGGCCTTGTGCACACGCCTGTTTTTCCCTCTGCAATATGTAAGGACCACGTTCCCCTGGCTCTCACACGTGGTACACCGTAAACTGCTTTCTCTTTTAGAGATTTTGACTGTAGTTATAGCACGTTTTCTCTACACTGTTGGTCCTTGGAGGGAGATGCTTGGATAATAAACCTCCACATACACGTCCATGCAGAATGCTAGTTTCATGAAACTAGAGCTCCTTCAAGCGGTGCCCTCTGCACCGGCTTGGTTCTCACTCTGTGTTATGTAGGGACACTGAGTCCCAGGGTCTCACCTGTGGTACACCCTAAACTGCATTCTACTTGAGAGGTGGACAGTAGCTGAAGCACGTTTCCGCTACACTGTTGTTCATTCACGGGATATCCCTGGATATTAGGCCTCCCCACACACGTGCAAGGGGAATGCTAGTTTCATGAAACCAGAGCTTGTTTGAGAGGTCACTTCTACACCACCCTGTTTCTCGCTCCGTGTTGTGTAAGGAACCCGTTACCCTGGCTCTCACCCTTGGTACACCCTAAGCTGCTTTCTACGTCAGAGAGGTGGACAGTATCTAAAGCACGTTTTCTCTACACTGTAGTTCCGTTGAGGGAGGTGCCTGGATATTAGACCTCCCCACACCCGTGCAGGGGAATGCTACGTTCATGAAACTACAGGAGTTTCTAGAGGTGCCCTCTGCACCGGCTTGTTTCTCACTCCGTGTTATGTAGGGATCGCGTTCCCCAGGCTGTCACCCGTCGTACACCCTAAACTGCTTTCTACTTCAGAGAGGTGGACAGTAGCTAAAGCCCGTTTTCTCTACACTGTTGTTCCTTCGAGGGAGGTGCCTGGATATTAGACCTCCCCACACCCGTACAAGGGGAATGCCAGTTTCATGAAACTAGAGCTCGAAATAGAGGAGCCTTCTGCAACCGCCTGTTTTCCGTCCGTGTTATGTAGGGAACCCATTCCCCAAGCTCTCACCCATAGTACACCGTAAACTGCCTTCTCCTTCAGAGAACTGGACGGTATCTAAAGCCCATTTCCTGTACACTATTGTTCTTTCGAGGGATGTGTCTGGATATTAGACCTCCCCACACACGTGCAAGGGGAATGCTAGTTTCATGAAACCAGAGCTGGTTTGAGATGTGCTTTCTACGCCACCCTGTTTTTCGCTCTGTGTTACGTAGGGAACCTGTTCCCCAGGCAGCCCGTTCCCCAGCCTCTCACCCGTGGTACACACTAAACTGCTTTCTCTTTTAGCGAGTTCGATGGTAGTTAAAGCACGTTTTCTCTACACTGTTGGTCCTTCGAGGGAGATGCTTGGATAATAAACCTCCACACACCTGTACATGCGGAATGGTAGTTTCATGAAACTAGAGCTGCTTCGAGAGGTACCCTCTGCACCGGCCTGTTTCTCACCCCGTGTTATGTAGGGACCCCGTGTCCCAGGCACTCAGCCGTGGTACCCCCTAAACTGCTTTCTACTCGAGAGGTGGACAGTAGCTAAAGCACGTTTCCTCTACACCGTTGTTCATTCAAGGGATATACCTGGATATTAGACCTCCAGAGACTTGTGCAAGAGGAATGCTAGGTTTATGAATCTAGAGCTCGAAATAGAGGAGCCTTCTACACCAGCCTGTTTCTCCATCCTTGTTATATAGGTAACCCGTTCCCCAGGCTCTCAGCAGTGATACAGCGTAAACTGCCTTCTCCTTCAGAGAGCTGGACCGTAGATAAATCGCATTTTCTCTACACTGATGTTCCTCGAGGGAGGTGCTTGGTGTAAGACTCCACTCCCCCATGCAAGAGGAATGTTAGTTTCATGAAACTAGACCTGGTTCGGAGGTGCCTTCTGCACCGGCCTGTTTCTCACTGCGTGTTATGTACGGACTCCGTTTCCGAGGCTCTCACCCATGGTACACCGTAAATGCTCCCTAAACGGGAGCTCGAAATAGAGGAGCCTTCTGCAAAGCCTGTTTCTCCGTCCGTGTTCTGTGGGGAACCCGTTCCCCAGGCTCTCACCCGTGGAACACCGTAAACTGCTTTCTCTTTTAGAGAGTTCGACGGTAATTAAAGTACATTTTCTCTACACAGTTGGTCCTTTTAGGGAGATGCTTGGATAATAGATCTCCACACACCCGTGCAGGCGAAATGCTAGTTTCATAAAACTGGAGCTGCTTCGACAGAGGCCTTGTGCACACGCCTGTTTTTCCCTCTGCAATATGTAAGGACCACGTTCCCCTGGCTCTCACACGTGGTACACCGTAAACTGCTTTCTCTTTTAGAGATTTTGACTGTAGTTATAGCACGTTTTCTCTACACTGTTGGTCCTTGGAGGGAGATGCTTGGATAATAAACCTCCACATACACGTCCATGCAGAATGCTAGTTTCATGAAACTAGAGCTCCTTCAAGCGGTGCCCTCTGCACCGGCTTGGTTCTCACTCTGTGTTATGTAGGGACACTGATTCCCAGGGTCTCACCTGTGGTACACCCTAAACTGCATTCTACTTGAGAGGTGGACAGTAGCTGAGGCACGTTTCCGCTACACTGTTGTTCATTCACGGGATATCCCTGGATATTAGGCCTCCCCACACACGTGCAAGGGGAATGCTAGTTTCATGAAACCAGAGCTTGTTTGAGAGGTCACTTCTACACCACCCTGTTTCTCGCTCCGTGTTGTGTAAGGAACCCGTTACCCTGGCTCTCACCCTTGGTACACCCTAAGCTGCTTTCTACGTCAGAGAGGTGGACAGTATCTAAAGCACGTTTTCTCTACACTGTAGTTCCGTTGAGGGAGGTGCCTGGATATTAGACCTCCCCACACCCGTGCAGGGGAATGCTACGTTCATGAAACTACAGGAGTTTCTAGAGGTGCCCTCTGCACCGGCTTGTTTCTCACTCCGTGTTATGTAGGGATCGCGTTCCCCAGGCTGTCACCCGTCGTACACCCTAAACTGCTTTCTACTTCAGAGAGGTGGACAGTAGCTAAAGCCCGTTTTCTCTACACTGTTGTTCCTTCGAGGGAGGTGCCTGGATATTAGACCTCCCCACACCCGTACAAGGGGAATGCCAGTTTCATGAAACTAGAGCTCGAAATAGAGGAGCCTTCTGCAACCGCCTGTTTTCCGTCCGTGTTATGTAGGGAACCCATTCCCCAAGCTCTCACCCATAGTACACCGTAAACTGCCTTCTCCTTCAGAGAACTGGACGGTATCTAAAGCCCATTTCCTGTACACTATTGTTCTTTCGAGGGATGTGTCTGGATATTAGACCTCCCCACACACGTGCAAGGGGAATGCTAGTTTCATGAAACCAGAGCTGGTTTGAGATGTGCTTTCTACGCCACCCTGTTTTTCGCTCTGTGTTACGTAGGGAACCTGTTCCCCAGGCAGCCCGTTCCCCAGCCTCTCACCCGTGGTACACACTAAACTGCTTTCTCTTTTAGCGAGTTCGATGGTAGTAAAAGCACGTTTTCTCTACACTGTTGGTCCTTCGAGGGAGATGCTTGGATAATAAACCTCCACACACCTGTACATGCGGAATGGTAGTTTCATGAAACTAGAGCTGCTTCGAGAGGTACCCTCTGCACCGGCCTGTTTCTCACCCCTTGTTATGTAGGGACCCCGTGTCCCAGGCACTCAGCCGTGGTACCCCCTAAACTGCTTTCTACTCGAGAGGCGGACAGTAGCTAAAGCACGTTTCCTCTACACCGTTGTTCATTCAAGGGATATACCTGGATATTAGACCTCCAGAGACTTGTGCAAGAGGAATGCTAGGTTTATGAATCTAGAGCTCGAAATAGAGGAGCCTTCTACACCAGCCTGTTTCTTCATCCTTGTTATATAGGTAACCCGTTCCCCAGGCTCTCAGCAGTGATACAGCGTAAACTGCCTTCTCCTTCAGAGAGCTGGACCGTAGATAAATCGCATTTTCTCTACACTGATGTTCCTCGAGGGAGGTGCTTGGTGTAAGACTCCACTCCCCCATGCAAGAGGAATGCTAGTTTCATGAAACTAGAGCTGGTTCGGAGGTGCCTTCTGCACCGGCCTGTTTCTCACTGCGTGTTATGTACGGACTCCGTTTCCGAGGCTCTCACCCATGGTACACCGTAAATGCTCCCTAAACGGGAGCTCGAAATAGAGGAGCCTTCTGCAAAGCCTGTTTCTCCGTCCGTGTTCTGTGGGGAACCCGTTCCCCAGGCTCTCACCCGTGGAACACCGTAAACTGCTTTCTCTTTTAGAGAGTTCGACGGTAATTAAAGTACATTTTCTCTACACAGTTGGTCCTTTTAGGGAGATGCTTGGATAATAGATCTCCACACACCCGTGCAGGCGAAATGCTAGTTTCATAAAACTGGAGCTGCTTCGACAGAGGCCTTGTGCACACGCCTGTTTTTCCCTCTGCAATATGTAAGGACCACGTTCCCCTGGCTCTCACACGTGGTACACCGTAAACTGCTTTCTCTTTTAGAGATTTTGACTGTAGTTATAGCACGTTTTCTCTACACTGTTGGTCCTTGGAGGGAGATGCTTGGATAATAAACCTCCACATACACGTCCATGCAGAATGCTAGTTTCATGAAACTAGAGCTCCTTCAAGCGGTGCCCTCTGCACCGGCTTGGTTCTCACTCTGTGTTATGTAGGGACACTGATTCCCAGGGTCTCACCTGTGGTACACCCTAAACTGCATTCTACTTGAGAGGTGGACAGTAGCTGAAGCACGTTTCCGCTACACTGTTGTTCATTCACGGGATATCCCTGGATATTAGGCCTCCCCACACACGTGCAAGGGGAATGCTAGTTTCATGAAACCAGAGCTTGTTTGAGAGGTCACTTCTACACCACCCTGTTTCTCGCTCCGTGTTGTGTAAGGAACCCGTTACCCTGGCTCTCACCCTTGGTACACCCTAAGCTGCTTTCTACGTCAGAGAGGTGGACAGTATCTAAAGCACGTTTTCTCTACACTGTAGTTCCGTTGAGGGAGGTGCCTGGATATTAGACCTCCCCACACCCGTGCAGGGGAATGCTACGTTCATGAAACTACAGGAGTTTCTAGAGGTGCCCACTGCACCGGCTTGTTTCTCACTCCGTGTTATGTAGGGATCGCGTTCCCCAGGCTGTCACCCGTCGTACACCCTAAACTGCTTTCTACTTCAGAGAGGTGGACAGTAGCTAAAGCCCGTTTTCTCTACACTGTTGTTCCTTCGAGGGAGGTGCCTGGATATTAGACCTCCCCACACCCGTACAAGGGGAATGCCAGTTTCATGAAACTAGAGCTCGAAATAGAGGAGCCTTCTGCAACCGCCTGTTTTCCGTCCGTGTTATGTAGGGAACCCATTCCCCAAGCTCTCACCCATAGTACACCGTAAACTGCCTTCTCCTTCAGAGAACTGGACGGTATCTAAAGCCCATTTCCTGTACACTATTGTTCTTTCGAGGGATGTGTCTGGATATTAGACCTCCCCACACACGTGCAAGGGGAATGCTAGTTTCATGAAACCAGAGCTGGTTTGAGATGTGCTTTCTACGCCACCCTGTTTTTCGCTCTGTGTTACGTAGGGAACCTGTTCCCCAGGCAGCCCGTTCCCCAGCCTCTCACCCGTGGTACACACTAAACTGCTTTCTCTTTTAGCGAGTTCGATGGTAGTAAAAGCACGTTTTCTCTACACTGTTGCTCCTCCGAGGGAGATGCTTGGATAATAAACCTCCACACACCTGTACATGCGGAATGGTAGTTTCATGAAACTAGAGCTGCTTCGAGAGGTACCCTCTGCACCGGCCTGTTTCTCACCCCGTGTTATGTAGGGACCCCGTGTCCCAGGCACTCAGCCGTGGTACCCCCTAAACTGCTTTCTACTCGAGAGGTGGACAGTAGCTAAAGCACGTTTCCTCTACACCGTTGTTCATTCAAGGGATATACCTGGATATTAGACCTCCAGAGACTTGTGCAAGAGGAATGCTAGGTTTATGAATCTAGAGCTCGAAATAGAGGAGCCTTCTACACCAGCCTGTTTCTCCATCCTTGTTATATAGGTAACCCGTTCCCCAGGCTCTCAGCAGTGATACAGCGTAAACTGCCTTCTCCTTCAGAGAGCTGGACCGTAGATAAATCGCATTTTCTCTACACTGATGTTCCTCGAGGGAGGTGCTTGGTGTAAGACTCCACTCCCCCATGCAAGAGGAATGTTAGTTTCATGAAACTAGACCTGGTTCGGAGGTGCCTTCTGCACCGGCCTGTTTCTCACTGCGTGTTATGTACGGACTCCGTTTCCGAGGCTCTCACCCATGGTACACCGTAAATGCTCCCTAAACGGGAGCTCGAAATAGAGGAGCCTTCTGCAAAGCCTGTTTCTCCGTCCGTGTTCTGTGGGGAACCCGTTCCCCAGGCTCTCACCCGTGGAACACCGTAAACTGCTTTCTCTTTTAGAGAGTTCGACGGTAATTAAAGTACATTTTCTCTACACAGTTGGTCCTTTTAGGGAGATGCTTGGATAATAGATCTCCACACACCCGTGCAGGCGAAATGCTAGTTTCATAAAACTGGAGCTGCTTCGACAGAGGCCTTGTGCACACGCCTGTTTTTCCCTCTGCAATATGTAAGGACCACGTTCCCCTGGCTCTCACACGTGGTACACCGTAAACTGCTTTCTCTTTTAGAGATTTTGACTGTAGTTATAGCACGTTTTCTCTACACTGTTGGTCCTTGGAGGGAGATGCTTGGATAATAAACCTCCACATACACGTCCATGCAGAATGCTAGTTTCATGAAACTAGAGCTCCTTCAAGCGGTGCCCTCTGCACCGGCTTGGTTCTCACTCTGTGTTATGTAGGGACACTGATTCCCAGGGTCTCACCTGTGGTACACCCTAAACTGCATTCTACTTGAGAGGTGGACAGTAGCTGAGGCACGTTTCCGCTACACTGTTGTTCATTCACGGGATATCCCTGGATATTAGGCCTCCCCACACACGTGCAAGGGGAATGCTAGTTTCATGAAACCAGAGCTTGTTTGAGAGGTCACTTCTACACCACCCTGTTTCTCGCTCCGTGTTGTGTAAGGAACCCGTTACCCTGGCTCTCACCCTTGGTACACCCTAAGCTGCTTTCTACGTCAGAGAGGTGGACAGTATCTAAAGCACGTTTTCTCTACACTGTAGTTCCGTTGAGGGAGGTGCCTGGATATTAGACCTCCCCACACCCGTGCAGGGGAATGCTACGTTCATGAAACTACAGGAGTTTCTAGAGGTGCCCTCTGCACCGGCTTGTTTCTCACTCCGTGTTATGTAGGGATCGCGTTCCCCAGGCTGTCACCCGTCGTACACCCTAAACTGCTTTCTACTTCAGAGAGGTGGACAGTAGCTAAAGCCCGTTTTCTCTACACTGTTGTTCCTTCGAGGGAGGTGCCTGGATATTAGACCTCCCCACACCCGTACAAGGGGAATGCCAGTTTCATGAAACTAGAGCTCGAAATAGAGGAGCCTTCTGCAACCGCCTGTTTTCCGTCCGTGTTATGTAGGGAACCCATTCCCCAAGCTCTCACCCATAGTACACCGTAAACTGCCTTCTCCTTCAGAGAACTGGACGGTATCTAAAGCCCATTTCCTGTACACTATTGTTCTTTCGAGGGATGTGTCTGGATATTAGACCTCCCCACACACGTGCAAGGGGAATGCTAGTTTCATGAAACCAGAGCTGGTTTGAGATGTGCTTTCTACGCCACCCTGTTTTTCGCTCTGTGTTACGTAGGGAACCTGTTCCCCAGGCAGCCCGTTCCCCAGCCTCTCACCCGTGGTACACACTAAACTGCTTTCTCTTTTAGCGAGTTCGATGGTAGTAAAAGCACGTTTTCTCTACACTGTTGGTCCTTCGAGGGAGATGCTTGGATAATAAACCTCCACACACCTGTACATGCGGAATGGTAGTTTCATGAAACTAGAGCTGCTTCGAGAGGTACCCTCTGCACCGGCCTGTTTCTCACCCCTTGTTATGTAGGGACCCCGTGTCCCAGGCACTCAGCCGTGGTACCCCCTAAACTGCTTTCTACTCGAGAGGCGGACAGTAGCTAAAGCACGTTTCCTCTACACCGTTGTTCATTCAAGGGATATACCTGGATATTAGACCTCCAGAGACTTGTGCAAGAGGAATGCTAGGTTTATGAATCTAGAGCTCGAAATAGAGGAGCCTTCTACACCAGCCTGTTTCTTCATCCTTGTTATATAGGTAACCCGTTCCCCAGGCTCTCAGCAGTGATACAGCGTAAACTGCCTTCTCCTTCAGAGAGCTGGACCGTAGATAAATCGCATTTTCTCTACACTGATGTTCCTCGAGGGAGGTGCTTGGTGTAAGACTCCACTCCCCCATGCAAGAGGAATGCTAGTTTCATGAAACTAGAGCTGGTTCGGAGGTGCCTTCTGCACCGGCCTGTTTCTCACTGCGTGTTATGTACGGACTCCGTTTCCGAGGCTCTCACCCATGGTACACCGTAAATGCTCCCTAAACGGGAGCTCGAAATAGAGGAGCCTTCTGCAAAGCCTGTTTCTCCGTCCGTGTTCTGTGGGGAACCCGTTCCCCAGGCTCTCACCCGTGGAACACCGTAAACTGCTTTCTCTTTTAGAGAGTTCGACGGTAATTAAAGTACATTTTCTCTACACAGTTGGTCCTTTTAGGGAGATGCTTGGATAATAGATCTCCACACACCCGTGCAGGCGAAATGCTAGTTTCATAAAACTGGAGCTGCTTCGACAGAGGCCTTGTGCACACGCCTGTTTTTCCCTCTGCAATATGTAAGGACCACGTTCCCCTGGCTCTCACACGTGGTACACCGTAAACTGCTTTCTCTTTTAGAGATTTTGACTGTAGTTATAGCACGTTTTCTCTACACTGTTGGTCCTTGGAGGGAGATGCTTGGATAATAAACCTCCACATACACGTCCATGCAGAATGCTAGTTTCATGAAACTAGAGCTCCTTCAAGCGGTGCCCTCTGCACCGGCTTGGTTCTCACTCTGTGTTATGTAGGGACACTGAGTCCCAGGGTCTCACCTGTGGTACACCCTAAACTGCATTCTACTTGAGAGGTGGACAGTAGCTGAGGCACGTTTCCGCTACACTGTTGTTCATTCACGGGATATCCCTGGATATTAGGCCTCCCCACACACGTGCAAGGGGAATGCTAGTTTCATGAAACCAGAGCTTGTTTGAGAGGTCACTTCTACACCACCCTGTTTCTCGCTCCGTGTTGTGTAAGGAACCCGTTACCCTGGCTCTCACCCTTGGTACACCCTAAGCTGCTTTCTACGTCAGAGAGGTGGACAGTATCTAAAGCACGTTTTCTCTACACTGTAGTTCCGTTGAGGGAGGTGCCTGGATATTAGACCTCCCCACACCCGTGCAGGGGAATGCTACGTTCATGAAACTACAGGAGTTTCTAGAGGTGCCCACTGCACCGGCTTGTTTCTCACTCCGTGTTATGTAGGGATCGCGTTCCCCAGGCTGTCACCCGTCGTACACCCTAAACTGCTTTCTACTTCAGAGAGGTGGACAGTAGCTAAAGCCCGTTTTCTCTACACTGTTGTTCCTTCGAGGGAGGTGCCTGGATATTAGACCTCCCCACACCCGTACAAGGGGAATGCCAGTTTCATGAAACTAGAGCTCGAAATAGAGGAGCCTTCTGCAACCGCCTGTTTTCCGTCCGTGTTATGTAGGGAACCCATTCCCCAAGCTCTCACCCATAGTACACCGTAAACTGCCTTCTCCTTCAGAGAACTGGACGGTATCTAAAGCCCATTGCCTGTACACTATTGTTCTTCGAGGGATGTGTCTGCATATTAGACCTCGCCACACACGTGCAAGGGGAATGCTAGTTTCATGAAATCAGAGCTGGTTTGAGATGTGCTTTCTACGCCACCCTGTTTTTCGCTCTGTGTTACGTAGGGAACCTGTTCCCCAGGCAGCCCGTTCCCCAGCCTCTCACCCGTGGTACACACTAAACTGCTTTCTCTTTTAGCGAGTTCGATGGTAGTAAAAGCACGTTTTCTCTACACTGTTGCTCCTCCGAGGGAGATGCTTGGATAATAAACCTCCACACACCTGTACATGCGGAATGGTAGTTTCATGAAACTAGAGCTGCTTCGAGAGGTACCCTCTGCACCGGCCTGTTTCTCACCCCGTGTTATGTAGGGACCCCGTGTCCCAGGCACTCAGCCGTGGTACCCCCTAAACTGCTTTCTACTCGAGAGGTGGACAGTAGCTAAAGCACGTTTCCTCTACACCGTTGTTCATTCAAGGGATATACCTGGATATTAGACCTCCAGAGACTTGTGCAAGAGGAATGCTAGGTTTATGAATCTAGAGCTCGAAATAGAGGAGCCTTCTACACCAGCCTGTTTCTCCATCCTTGTTATATAGGTAACCCGTTCCCCAGGCTCTCAGCAGTGATACAGCGTAAACTGCCTTCTCCTTCAGAGAGCTGGACCGTAGATAAATCGCATTTTCTCTACACTGATGTTCCTCGAGGGAGGTGCTTGGTGTAAGACTCCACTCCCCCATGCAAGAGGAATGTTAGTTTCATGAAACTAGACCTGGTTCGGAGGTGCCTTCTGCACCGGCCTGTTTCTCACTGCGTGTTATGTACGGACTCCGTTTCCGAGGCTCTCACCCATGGTACACCGTAAATGCTCCCTAAACGGGAGCTCGAAATAGAGGTGCCTTCTGCAAAGCCTGTTTCTCCGTCCGTGTTCTGTGGGGAACCCGTTCCCCAGGCTCTCACCCGTGGAACACCGTAAACTGCTTTCTCTTTTAGAGAGTTCGACGGTAATTAAAGTACATTTTCTCTACACAGTTGGTCCTTTTAGGGAGATGCTTGGATAATAGATCTCCACACACCCGTGCAGGCGGAATGCTAGTTTCATAAAACTGGAGCTGCTTCGACAGAGGCCTTGTGCACACGCCTGTTTTTCCCTCTGCAATATGTAAGGACCACGTTCCCCTGGCTCTCACACGTGGTACACCGTAAACTGCTTTCTCTTTTAGAGATTTTGACTGTAGTTATAGCACGTTTTCTCTACACTGTTGGTCCTTGGAGGGAGATGCTTGGATAATAAACCTCCACATACACGTCCATGCAGAATGCTAGTTTCATGAAACTAGAGCTCCTTCAAGCGGTGCCCTCTGCACCGGCTTGGTTCTCACTCTGTGTTATGTAGGGACACTGATTCCCAGGGTCTCACCTGTGGTACACCCTAAACTGCATTCTACTTGAGAGGTGGACAGTAGCTGAAGCACGTTTCCGCTACACTGTTGTTCATTCACGGGATATCCCTGGATATTAGGCCTCCCCACACACGTGCAAGGGGAATGCTAGTTTCATGAAACCAGAGCTTGTTTGAGAGGTCACTTCTACACCACCCTGTTTCTCGCTCCGTGTTGTGTAAGGAACCCGTTACCCTGGCTCTCACCCTTGGTACACCCTAAGCTGCTTTCTACGTCAGAGAGGTGGACAGTATCTAAAGCACGTTTTCTCTACACTGTAGTTCCGTTGAGGGAGGTGCCTGGATATTAGACCTCCCCACCCCGTGCAGGGGAATGCTACGTTCATGAAACTACAGGAGTTTCTAGAGGTGCCCTCTGCACCGGCTTGTTTCTCACTCCGTGTTATGTAGGGATCGCGTTCCCCAGGCTGTCACCCGTCGTACACCCTAAACTGCTTTCTACTTCAGAGAGGTGGACAGTAGCTAAAGCCCGTTTTCTCTACACTGTTGTTCCTTCGAGGGAGGTGCCTGGATATTAGACCTCCCCACACCCGTACAAGGGGAATGCCAGTTTCATGAAACTAGAGCTCGAAATAGAGGAGCCTTCTGCAACCGCCTGTTTTCCGTCCGTGTTATGTAGGGAACCCATTCCCCAAGCTCTCACCCATAGTACACCGTAAACTGCCTTCTCCTTCAGAGAACTGGACGGTATCTAAAGCCCATTGCCTGTACACTATTGTTCTTCGAGGGATGTGTCTGCATATTAGACCTCGCCACACACGTGCAAGGGGAATGCTAGTTTCATGAAACTAGACCTGGTTCGGAGGTGCCTTCTGCACCGGCCTGTTTCTCACTGCGTGTTATGTACGGACTCCGTTTCCGAGGCTCTCACCCATGGTACACCGTAAATGCTCCCTAAACGGGAGCTCGAAATAGAGGTGCCTTCTGCAAAGCCTGTTTCTCCGTCCGTGTTCTGTGGGGAACCCGTTCCCCAGGCTCTCACCCGTGGAACACCGTAAACTGCTTTCTCTTTTAGAGAGTTCGACGGTAATTAAAGTACATTTTCTCTACACAGTTGGTCCTTTTAGGGAGATGCTTGGATAATAGATCTCCACACACCCGTGCAGGCGGAATGCTAGTTTCATAAAACTGGAGCTGCTTCGACAGAGGCCTTGTGCACACGCCTGTTTTTCCCTCTGCAATATGTAAGGACCACGTTCCCCTGGCTCTCACACGTGGTACACCGTAAACTGCTTTCTCTTTTAGAGATTTTGACTGTAGTTATAGCACGTTTTCTCTACACTGTTGGTCCTTGGAGGGAGATGCTTGGATAATAAACCTCCACATACACGTCCATGCAGAATGCTAGTTTCATGAAACTAGAGCTCCTTCAAGCGGTGCCCTCTGCACCGGCTTGGTTCTCACTCTGTGTTATGTAGGGACACTGATTCCCAGGGTCTCACCTGTGGTACACCCTAAACTGCATTCTACTTGAGAGGTGGACAGTAGCTGAAGCACGTTTCCGCTACACTGTTGTTCATTCACGGGATATCCCTGGATATTAGGCCTCCCCACACACGTGCAAGGGGAATGCTAGTTTCATGAAACCAGAGCTTGTTTGAGAGGTCACTTCTACACCACCCTGTTTCTCGCTCCGTGTTGTGTAAGGAACCCGTTACCCTGGCTCTCACCCTTGGTACACCCTAAGCTGCTTTCTACGTCAGAGAGGTGGACAGTATCTAAAGCACGTTTTCTCTACACTGTAGTTCCGTTGAGGGAGGTGCCTGGATATTAGACCTCCCCACACCCGTGCAGGGGAATGCTACGTTCATGAAACTACAGGAGTTTCTAGAGGTGCCCTCTGCACCGGCTTGTTTCTCACTCCGTGTTATGTAGGGATCGCGTTCCCCAGGCTGTCACCCGTCGTACACCCTAAACTGCTTTCTACTTCAGAGAGGTGGACAGTAGCTAAAGCCCGTTTTCTCTACACTGTTGTTCCTTCGAGGGAGGTGCCTGGATATTAGACCTCCCCACACCCGTACAAGGGGAATGCCAGTTTCATGAAACTAGAGCTCGAAATAGAGGAGCCTTCTGCAACCGCCTGTTTTCCGTCCGTGTTATGTAGGGAACCCATTCCCCAAGCTCTCACCCATAGTACACCGTAAACTGCCTTCTCCTTCAGAGAACTGGACGGTATCTAAAGCCCATTTCCTGTACACTATTGTTCTTTCGAGGGATGTGTCTGGATATTAGACCTCCCCACACACGTGCAAGGGGAATGCTAGTTTCATGAAACCAGAGCTGGTTTGAGATGTGCTTTCTACGCCACCCTGTTTTTCGCTCTGTGTTACGTAGGGAACCTGTTCCCCAGGCAGCCCGTTCCCCAGCCTCTCACCCGTGGTACACACTAAACTGCTTTCTCTTTTAGCGAGTTCGATGGTAGTTAAAGCACGTTTTCTCTACACTGTTGGTCCTTCGAGGGAGATGCTTGGATAATAAACCTCCACACACCTGTACATGCGGAATGATAGTTTCATGAAACTAGAGCTGCTTCGAGAGGTACCCTCTGCACCGGCCTGTTTCTCACCCCGTGTTATGTAGGGACCCCGTGTCCCAGGCACTCAGCCGTGGTACCCCCTAAACTGCTTTCTACTCGAGAGGCGGACAGTAGCTAAAGCACGTTTCCTCTACACCGTTGTTCATTCAAGGGATATACCTGGATATTAGACCTCCAGAGACTTGTGCAAGAGGAATGCTAGGTTTATGAATCTAGAGCTCGAAATAGAGGAGCCTTCTACACCAGCCTGTTTCTTCATCCTTGTTATATAGGTAACCCGTTCCCCAGGCTCTCAGCAGTGATACAGCGTAAACTGCCTTCTCCTTCAGAGAGCTGGACCGTAGATAAATCGCATTTTCTCTACACTGATGTTCCTCGAGGGAGGTGCTTGGTGTAAGACTCCACTCCCCCATGCAAGAGGAATGCTAGTTTCATGAAACTAGAGCTGGTTCGGAGGTGCCTTCTGCACCGGCCTGTTTCTCACTGCGTGTTATGTACGGACTCCGTTTCCGAGGCTCTCACCCATGGTACACCGTAAGTGCTCCCTAAACGGGAGCTCGAAATAGAGGAGCCTTCTGCAAAGCCTGTTTCTCCGTCCGTGTTCTGTGGGGAACCCGTTCCCCAGGCTCTCACCCGTGGAACACCGTAAACTGCTTTCTCTTTTAGAGAGTTCGACGGTAATTAAAGTACATTTTCTCTACACAGTTGGTCATTTTAGGGAGATGCTTGGATAATAGATCTCCACACACCCGTGCAAGCGGATTGCTAGTTTCATAAAACTGATGCTGCTTCGACAGATGCCTTGTGCACACGCCTGTTTTTCCCTCTGCAATATGTAAGGACCACGTTCCCCTGGCTCTCACCGGTGGTACACCATAAACTACTCTCTCCTTCACAGAGGCGGGCTGTAGCTAAATCAACTTTTCTGTACACTGTTGATCTTTGAAGGCAGGGGCGTGGATATTAGACCTCCACACACCCATTCAAGAGGAATGCTAGTTTCATGAAACTAGAGCTACTACGAGGGGAGCCATTTACACCGGCCTGCTTCTCCCTCCGTGTTATGTAGGGAACCCGTTCCCCAGACTCTGACCCGTGGTACAACCTAAACTGCTTTCTACTTGAGATGTGGACAGGCGGTAAAGGACGTTTCCTCTACAGTGTTGTTCAGTCAAGGGATATACCTAGATATTAGACCTCCCCACACACGTGCAAGGGGAATGCTAGTTTCATGAAACCAGAGATGGTTTGAGAGGTGCCTTCTACGCCACCCTGTTTCTCGCTCCGTGTTACGTACGGAAACCGTTCCCCAGGCAACCCGTTCCCCAGGCTCTCACCCGTGGTACACCGTAAACTGCTTTCTCTTTTAGAGATTTTGACGGTAGTTATAGCTCGTTTTCTCTACACTGTTGGTCCTTGGAGGGAGATGCTTGGATAATAAACCTCCACATACACGTCCATGCAGAATGCTAGTTTCATGAAACTAGAGCTCCTTCAAGAGGTGCCCTGTGCACCGGCTTGTTTCTCACTCTGTGTTATGTAGGGACACTGATTCCCAGGCTCTCACCTGTGGTACACCCTAAACTGCATTCTACTTGAGAGGTGGACAGTAGATAAAGCACGTTTCCGCTACACTGTTGTTCATTCACGGGATATCCCTGGATATTAGACCTCCCCACACACGTGCAAGGGGAATGCTAGTTTCATGAAACTAGAGCTATGCCTAGAGTTCCCCTCTGCACCGGCTTGTTTCTCACTCCGTGATATGTAGGGAACCCGTTACCCAGGCTGTCCCCCGTGGTACAAACTGAACTGCTTTCTACTTCACAGAGGGGGACAGTAGCTCTAGCACGTTTTCTCCACACTGTTGTTCCATCGAGGTGCCTGGATATTAGACTTTCCCTCACCCGTGCAAGGGAATGCTAGTTTCATGAAACCAGAGCTGGCTTGAGAGGTCACTTCTACACCACGCTGTTTCTCGCTCCGTGTTATGTAAGGAACCCGTTACCCTGGCTCTCACCCTTGGTACACCCTAAACTGCTTTCTACTTCAGAGAGTTGGACAGTAGCTAAAGCACGTTTTCTCTACACTGTTGTTCCTTCGAGGGAGGTGCCTGGATATTAGACCTCCCCACACCCGTACAAGGGGAATGCCAGTTTCATGAAACTAGAGCTCGAAATAGAGGAGCCTTCTGCAACCGCCTGTTTTCCGTCCGTGTTATGTAGGGAACCCATTCCCCAAGCTCTCACCCATAGTACACCGTAAACTGCCTTCTTCAGAGAACTGGACGGTATCTAAAGCCCATTGCCTGTACACTATTGTTCTTCGAGGGATGTGTCTGCATATTTGACCTCCCCACACACGTGCAAGGGGAATGCTAGTTTCATGAAACCAGAGCTGGTTTTAGATGTGCTTTCTACGCCACCCTTGGGCTGAGATCTCACGAGATTTGCACTGATTGTTGAGATTTGGATGAGATCTCGTGAGATTTGCTTACAACTCTCACCAGATTTGGACTGAGTTGTCACGAGATTTGGAATGAGATCTCGTGAGATGTGGAGTGAAATCTCGCGAGATTTGGATTGAGATCTCATGAGATTTGAACTGATTGGTGAGATTTGGATGAGATCTCATGAGATTTGGAATGAGATCTCAAGACATTTGGAATGAAATCTCATGAGATTTGGAGGGAGAACTCAAGAGATTTGGACTGAGATCTGAAGAGATTTGGACTGAGATCTGAAGAGATTTGGAGTCAGGAGAAGAAAAGATGGTGGAGGAGTAGGGGACCCTATTTCAACTGGTCCCCGGAATTGAGTTGGATATCTACCAGGCACCCATGAAATCAGCCTGAGATGTAAGCAAATAGATCTGGATCTCTACAAACAGAATATCGCAAGTGGTTGTTTTTGAGGTAGGAAACGGGGAGCTGTGATTCCATGGGCAGATATTGGAGGATAAATGGCAGTGGGAGGGAGTCTGACCATGGGGATCCTACACCGGTGAGCGACAGCCTCGTGCGCTGGGGACAGGCCACAGACTCGCAGACCAGTAGTGGTGGGGAAAGGACTTTAGGGCAGCCCCCAGGATGGAAACCCAGAGCAGCGGGGTCGCACGTGTGAATTGGGAGCAGCTGGTGGTTTTAGAAACTCAAAGGACAGAGACGTGCCCCGACCTGGAGGCAGGATTGGGAGTGCTGTGGAGGGGCACACAACACAGGATGCTGCCGTTTACAGCAGCAGACAGAAACGGAGACAGTGTGGCCTGGATAGCTCACTGAAGAACAGACTGATCTCTCTGCTCTGAGGCAGAGGGTTGTAAATGGTCTCTTCTGCTCTGATTCTCGAAAGAGATGTGGAAAGCCGCCAGGGAAAGCCAGAGAATAAGAGCCCCAAAAAACTGATTCCCACTGAGCCCATCCCCCACCCCAAGGGGGCAGGAACTCTGCCCAAACAGGGTTGCCTGAGTAACAGCACGGCAGGCCCCTCCCCCAGAAGACAGCTGGGAAAACAAGAGGCGAACAACCCTAAGGTCCCTAGAAAACAGGTGCATCTTGCTTGGGTTCTGATCAATAATTTGGACTCTATACATTCCCTCAACCACTCATCAACAGAATGACTAGGAGGAGGCTCCCCAAATTAGAAAAGACTCAGAGATTATGACTTATGCTGCAGATTTACAAATGGATGCAGCTAGAACCAAGGTGTCAAAGATGGAATTCAGGCTAGCAATTGTGAAGACAACAGCTAGAATGGAGAAATCAATTAATGGCAACATAGAGTCTCTAAGGGCAGAAATGAAAGCTGAACTGGCAGAACTTAAAAATGCTATCAGTGAGATCCAATCTAATCTAGATACTCTAACAGCTAGGGTAAGTGAGGCAGAAGAATGGATAAGCGACCTGGAAGACAATTTAATAGATAAAAAGGGAAAAGAGGAGGCCAGGAAAAAACAACTCAGAATCCATGAAAATAGAATCAGAGAAATAAGTGACACCATGAGGCATTCCAATGTCAGAATAATTGGAATCCTGGAGGGAGTGGAGAGAGAGAGAGCACTAGAAGATGTATTGAGTCAATCGTAGCTGAGAAGTTCCCTAATCTGGGGAATGAAACAAACATTCGTGTCCTAGAGGCAGAGAGGACCCCTCCCAAGATCAAGGTAAACAGGCCAACACCCCAGCATGTAATAGCAAAACTCACAAATCTTAGAACCAAGGAAACCATCTTAAGGGCAGTTAGGGGGAAGAGATTCCTTACATACAGAGGGAGGAACATCAGAATAATGTCAGACCTATCCACAGAGACCTGGCAAGCCAGAAAGGCCTGGCAAGACATATTCAGGGTACTAATGAGAAGAATATGTGGCCAAGAATACTTTATCAGGAAAGACTGTCATTTAGAATGGATGGAGAGATGCAGAGCTTCCAAGACCAGCAGAAACTGAAAGGATATGTGACCACTAAGCTTGGCCCTGCAAGAAATATTTAAGGGGGCTTCTATAAAAGGAGAAAGACCCCAAGAGTGATATACAACAGAAACTTACGGGGGCAATCTATAAAAACAACATCTTCACAGGCAACATGATGACAATTAATTCATATCTTTCAATAATCACTCTCAACGTGAATGGCCTAAATGCTCCCATAAAACAGCACAGCCTTGCAGGTTGGATAAAAAGACAGGACCTATCCATATGCTGCCTACAAGAGGCTCATTTTGAACTTAAAGATACATCCAGACTGAAAGTAGAAGGGATGGAGATCCATCTTCCATGCCAGTGGACCTCAAAAGAAAGCTGGGGTAGCAATTCTTACATCAGACAAATTAGATTTTAACCTAAAGTCTGTAGTTAGAGACACAGAAGAACACTATATCATTCTTAAGGGTCTATCCAACAAGAAGACCTAACAATTGTACATATCTATGCCCCTAACATGGGAGCAGCCATCTACATAAGCCAACTGTTAACCAAAATAAACAGTCATATTGATAACAATACATTAATTGTAGGAGATGTCAATACTCCACTCTCGGCAAAGGGCAGATTCATCTCAACAGAAAATCAACAAGGAAAGAAGAGCTTTGAATGACACACTGGACCAGATGGACCGCATAGATATATACAGAACATTCCACCCTAAAACAACAGAATACTCATTCTTCTCAAGTGCACATGGAACTTTCTCCAGAATAGACCACATACTGGGTCACAAATCAAGTCTCAACCAATACCAAAAGATTGAGATTATTCCCTGCCTATTCTCAGACCACAATGCTTTAAAACTGGAACTCAATCACAAGAAAAAAAATTGGCAGAAATTCAAACATTTGGAAACTAAAGACCACTCTGCTCAAGAATGTTTGGGTCCACCAGGAAATCAAAGATAAACTTAAACAATTCATGGAAACCAATGAGAACAAAGCCACATCGGTCCAAAGCCTATGGGATACTGCAAAGGCAGTCCTAAGAGGGAAATACATAGCCATCCAAGCCTCACTCAAAAAATAGAAAAATCCCGAATTCACCAACTAACTCTACACCTTAAAGAACTAGAGAAAAAAAAACAAATGATGCCTAAACCACACATTAGAAGAGAAATAATTAGGATTAGAGCAGAGATCAATGAATTAGAAACCAGAAACACAGTAGATCAAATCAATGAAACTAGAAGTTCGTTCTTTGAAAGAATTAATAAGATCAATAAACCACTGGCCAGACTTATCCAAAAGAAAAGAGAAAGGATCCAAATTAATAGAATTAAGAATGAAAGGGGAGAGATCATGACCAACACCAAGGAAATAGAAACAATTATTTGAAATTATTATCAACAACTATATGCCAAGACACTGAGCAATCTGGATGAAATGGAGGCCTTCCTGGAAACCTATAAGCTGCCAAGACTGAAACAGGAAGAAATTGACAACCTGAATAGGCCAATAACCAGTAACGAGATTGAAGCAGTGATCAAAAACCTCCCAAAAAACAAGAGTCCAGGGCCTGATGGATTCCCTGGGGAATTCTACCAAACATTCAGAGAGGAAATAATACCTATTCTACTGAAGCTGTTTCAGAAAAATAGAAACAGAAGGAAAACTTCCGAAGTCATTCTATGAGGCCAGCATTACCTTAATCCCCAAACCAGGCAAAGACCCCATCCAAAAGGAGAATTTCAGATCGATATCCCTGATGAATATGGATTCCAAAATCCTCAACAAAGTCTTAGCTAATAGGATCCAACAATACATTAAAAGGATGATCCATCCACCACGACCAAGTGGGATTTATCCCTGGGATGCAAGCGTGGTTCAACATTCACAAATCAATCAATGTGATAGATCACATTAGTAAGAGGAGGGAGAAGAACCATATTGTCCTCTCAATTGAAGCAGAAAAAGCATTTGGCAAAATACAACATCCTTTCCTGATTAAGGGGTAGAGGGAACATTCCTCAAGTTCATAAAATCCAACTATGAAAAAAACCACAGCGAATATCATCCTCAATGGGGAAAAGCTGAGAACCTTTCCCTTAAGATCGGGAACACATCAAGGGTGCCCACTCTCGCCACTATTGTTCAACATAGTACTAGAAGTCCTAGCAACAGCAATCAGACAACAAAAAGAAAGAAAAGGTATTCAAATTGGCAAAGAAGAAGTCAAACTCTCTCTTTTCGCAGATGACATGATACTTTATGTGGAAAACCCAAAAGACTCCACCCCCAAATTACTAGAATTCATCCAGCAATTCAGTAATGTGGCAGGATACAAAATCAATGCACAGAAATCAGTTGCTTTCTTATACACTAACAATGCAACATAGAAAGAGAAATTAGAGAAATGATTCCATTTACAATAACACCAAAAACCATAAGATACCTCAGAATAAACCTAGTCAAAGAGGTAAAGGATGTATACTCTAGGAACTATAGAACACTCATGAAAGAAATTGAAGAAGACACAAAAAGATGGAAAAATATTCCATGCTCATGGATCAGAAGAATAAATAAACATTGTTAAAATGTCTATGCTACCCAGAGCAATCTATACCTTCAATGCCATTCTATTCAAAATTTCAATGACATTTTTCAAAGTGCTGAAACAAACAATCCTAAAATTTGTATGGAATCAGAAAAGACTCCAAATTGCCAAGGACATGTTGAAAAAGAAAAACAAAGCTGGAGGCATAATGTTGCCCAATTTCAAACTATATTACAAAGCTGTGATCACCAAGACAGCATGGTACTGGCACAGAAACAGACATATAGACCAATGGAAAAGAATAGAGAAGCCAGATATGGACCCTCAACTCTATGTTCAAATAGTCTGCCACAAAGATTTGGTGTCAAATGTCATGAGACTTGGACTGAGATCTCATGAGATTTGAACTGATTGGCGAGATTCAGATGAGATCTCACAAAATTTTCCTACAAATCCAATGATATTTGGACTGAGTAGTCATGTGATTTGGACTGAGATCTCACGAGATTTGGAGTGAAATCTCACAAGATTTGGACTGAGAACTCACAAGGTTTGGAGTGAAATCTCATGAGATTTGGAGTGAGAACTCAAGAGATTTAAACTGAGATCTCTTGGGTTTTGGACTGAGATATCATGTGATTTGGAGTCAAATCTCATGAGATTTCAACTAAGATCTCTTGAGATTTGGAGTCAAATCTCATGAGACTTTAACTGAGATCTCACGAGTTTTGGCCCAATTGGTGAGATATGGATGAGATCTCACGAGATTTGCCTACAACTCTCACGAGATTTGGACTGAGTTGTCACGAGATTTGGACTGCGATCTCACAAGATTTGGAGTCAACTCTCATAAGATTTGGAGTGAGACCTCACGAGATTTGGATGAGATCTCAAAAGATTTGGAGTCCAATCTCAGAAGATTTGGACTGAGATCTCATGAGATTTGATCGGCTTGGCAAGATTCAGATGAGATCTCATGAGATTTACCTACATATCTCACGAAATTTGGACTGCAGTGTCATGAGGTTTGGACTGAGATCTCATGATATTTGGAGTGAAATCTCATGAGATTTGGCATGAGAACTCACGAGACTTGGACTGAGATCCCGCGAGATTTGGAGTCAAATCTCATGAGATTTGTTCTGAGAATTCACGAGATTTGAACTGATTGGTGAGATTTGGATGAATTCTGACGAGATTTGGACTGTGATATCATGAGATGTGGAGTGAGAACTCATGAGATTTTGACTGAGATCTCCTGAGATTTGGAGCCAAATCTTATGAGATTTGGACTGTATCTCATGAGATTTGGACTGAGAATTCACGAGATTTGAACTGATTGGTGAGATTTGGATGAATTCTGACAAGATTTGGACTGTGATACCATGAGATGTGGAGTGAGAACTCATGAGATTTTGACTGAGATCTCCTGAGATTTGGAGCCAAATCTTATGAGATTTGGACTGTATCTCATGAGATTTGAACTGATTGACGAGATTTGGATGAGCTCTCACGAGATTTTCCTACAAACCACACAAGATTTGGACTGAGTTTTCCTGAGATTTGGACAGAGATCTCACGATTTTTGGAGTGAAATCTCATGAGATTTGGAGTGAGAACTCATGAAATTTGGACTGAGATCTCAAGAGATTTGGAGTGCGATCTCATGAGATTTGAACAGATTGGCGAGATTTGGATGAGATCTCATTAGATTTTAATTGAAATCTCATGAGATTTGGGTTGGGAACTCAAGAGATTTGGACTGAGATCTCATGAGATTTGGAGTCCAATCTTATGAGATTTGGCCTGAGTTCTCTTGAGATTTGAACTGATTGGGGAGATTCAGATTTGATCTCATGAGATTCTCCTACAAATCTCACGATATTTGGACTGAATTGTCACGAGACTTGGACTGAGATCTCACATGATTTGAACTGATTGGTGAGATTTGGATGAGATCTCACAAGATTTGGATGAGATCTCGCAAGGTTTGGACTGACTGTTGAGATTTGGATGAGTTTTCATGAGATTTGGACTGAGATCTCATGAGATTTGGAGTGAAATCTCATAAATTTGGAGTGAGAACTCAAGAGATTTGGACTGAGATGTCTCGAGATTTGGAGTCAAATCTCACCAGATTTGGACTGAGATCTCATGAGATTTGAACTGATTGGTGAGATTTGGATGAAATCTCCAGAGATTTTCCTACAAATCTCACGACATTTGGACTGAGTTGTTACGAGATTGGACTGAGATCTCAGGATATTTCACGTAAATTCTCATGAGTTTTGGCATGAGAACTCACAAGATTTGGATCTCAGAGTTTTGGAGTCCAATCTCACGAGATTTGGACTGAGATCTCACGAGATTTGAAATGAGATCTCATGAGATTTGGACTGACTGGTGAGATTTGGATGAGATCTAATGAGATTTGGACTGAGACCTCATGAGATTTGGAGTGAAATCTCATGAGATTTCGAGTGAGAACTCAAGAGATTTGGACTGAGATTGCACGAGATTTGGACTGAGAATTCACGAGATTTGACTGATTGGAGAGATTTGGATGAGATCTCATGAGATTTGGGCTGAGATCTCATGAGATGTGGAGTTAGAACTCATGAGATTTGGACTGAGATCCCCCTGAGATTTGGAGTCAAATCTCATGAGATCTCATGAGATTTGAACTGACTGGCGAGATTTGGATGAGATCTCATGAGATTTTCCTACAAATCTCACAAGATTTGGACTGAATTTTCACGAGATTTGGACGGAGATCACACAATATTTGGAGTGAAATCTCATGAGATTTGGACTGAGCTCTCAAGAGATTTGGAGTCAAGTCTCATGATATTTGGAGTGAGATCTCATGAGATTTGAACAGATTGGTGAGATTTGGATGAGATCTCATGAGATTTGGTCTGAGGTCTCACGAGATTTGAACTGGTTGGCAAGGTTTGGATGAGAAATCATGAGATTTGGACTGAGATCTATGAGATTTGGAGTGAAATCTCATAAATTTGGAGTGAGAACTCAAGAGGTTTGGACTGAGAGCTCATGAGATTTGAACTGATTGGTGAGATTTGGATGAGATCTCGTGAGATTTTCCTACAAATCTCATGAAATTTGGACTGAATTTTCATGAGATTTGGACTGAGATCTCACGAGATTTTCCTACAAATCTCATGAAATTTGGACTGAATTGTCACGAGATTTGCATTGAGATCTCATGAGATTTCAAGTAAAAACTCACGAGATTTTCACTGAGATCTCATGAGATTTGGATTCAAATCTCATGAGACTTGGACTGGTCTCTCACGAGATTTCAACTGATTGGCGAGATTTGGATGAGATCTCACGAGATTGGACTGAGATCTCACAAGATTTGTACTGAGATCTCATGAGACTTGAATTGATTGGTGAGGTTTGGATATCTCATGAGATTTGGAATGAGATGTCATGAGATTTGGACTGACCTTTGAGATTTGGATGCAATCTCACAAGATTTGGAATGAGATCTCATGAGATTTGGAGTGAAATCTTTTGAGATTTGGAGTGAGAACTCAAGAGATTTGGACTGAGAATTCACGAGATTTGAACTGATTGGCGAGATTCAGATGAGATCTCACAAGATTTTCCTACAAATCTCATGAGATTTGGAGTGAGTTTTCATGACATTTGGACTGAGCTCTCATGAGATTTGCATAGAAATCTCTTGAGGTTTGCATGAGTTCTCACGTGATTTCTGCATACAGCTGTTCAGATTTGGAAGGTATTTGTGAGATTTGGATTGCCCTCAGCAATCAGACAACAAATGAAATATAAGGCATCCAAATTGGCAAAGAAATGAAACTCTCCCTCTTCACAGATGATGATACTTTATGTGGAAAACGAAAAAGACTCCACCTGCAAATTACTAGAACCCATACGGTAATTCAACAATGTGGCAGGATACAAAATCAATGCATAGAAATCAGTTGCTTTTCTATACACTAACAATGTAAGTGTAGAAGGAGAAATTGAGGAATCAATTCCATTCAAAATAGCAACAAAAACCAAAGATACCTAGGAATAAAACTAAAGAGGTAAAGGATCTATACTCTAGAAACTACAGAACACTTATAAAATAAATTGAGGAAGACACAAAAAGATGGAAAAATATTCCATGCTCCTAGATTGGAAGTATAAACATTGTTGAAATGTCTGTCCTGCCCAGAGCAATTTACACTTTTTTTTTTAAGATTTTATTTATTCATTTGAGACACAGAGATACAGAGAGAAAGAGAGAGAGCATGAGCAGGGGGAGAGGCAGAGGGAGAAGCAGGCTCCCTGCTGAGCCAGGAGCCAGATGTGGGGCTTGATCCCAGGACCCTAGGATCATGACCTGAGCTGAAGGCAGATGCTTAACCATCTGAGCCACCCAGGTGCCCCCAATTTACACTTTAAATGCCATCCCTATTAAAATACCTTTGGCATTTTTCAAAGAGCTGGAACAAAAAAATCCTAAAATTTGTATGAAATCAGAAAAGACCCCAAATTGCCAAGGGAATGATGAAAAAGAAACACAAAGCTGGGGGCATAATGTTGCCTGACTTCAGGCTGAATTACAAAGCTGAGATCACCAAGACAGCATGGTATTGGCCCCAAAACAGACACATAGACCAATGGAACAGAATAGAGACTCCAGAAATGGACCCTCAACTCTATGGCCAACTAATCTTTGACAAATCAGGAAAAAAATATCGAATGGAAAAAAGACAGACTCTTCAATAAGTGGTGCTGGGAAAATTGGATAGCTACATATAGAAGAATGAAATTGGACCATTCTCTTACACCATACACAAAGATAAACTCAAAATGGATGAAAGACCTTAATGTGAGACAGGAATCCATTAAAATCCTAGAGGAGAACATAGGCAGTAACCTCTTTGACATCGGCCACAGCAATCTCTTTCAAGACACATCTCCAAAGGCAAGGGAAACAAAAGCAAAAATGAACTTTTGGGACTCCATCAAGATAAAAAGCTCCTGCACAGCAAAGAAATGGTCAACAAAACTAAGACGCAACCCATGGAATGGGAGAAGATATTTGCAAATGACATTACAGATAAAATCTATAAAGAACTTCTCAAACTCAACACTCAAAAAATTAATAACCCAGTCAAAAAATGGGCAGAAGTCATGAACAGACACTTCTCCAAAAAAGACATACAAATGCTAACAGACACATGAAAGAAAAGCTCAACATCACTAGCCATCAGGGAAATACAAATCAAAACCACAATGAGATACCGCTGTGCACCAGTTAGAATGGCAAAAATTAACAAAACAGGAAACAACAAATGGCGAGGATGTGGAGAACGGGGAACCCTCTTACACTGTTGGTGGGAATGCAAGCTGGTACAGCCACTCTGGAAAACAGTATGCAGGTGCCTCAAGATGTTAAGAATAGAGCTACCCTACGACCCAGCAATTGCACTACTATTTACCTCAAGATACAAACGTAGTGAAAAGAAAGGGCACATGCACCCCAATGTTCATAGCAGCAATGTCCAAAATAGCCAAACTGTGGAAGGAGCTGAGATGCCCTTCAACAGATGAATGGATAAGGAAGATGTGGTACATATACACAATGGAATATTATTCAGCCATCAGAAAAGATGAATGCCCACCATTTGCATCAACATGGATGGAACTGGAAGGGATTATGTTAAGTGAAGTAAGTCAAGCAGAGAAAGACAATTATCATAGGTTTCACTCATATGTGGAACATAAGCAATAGCACAGAGGACCATAGGAGATGGGAGAGAAACCCAAAGGGGGAGAAATCAGAGAGGGAGATGAACCATGAGAGACTATGGACCCCGAGAAACAATCTGGGAGTTTCAGAGAGAAAGAGGGTGGGGCGAGGGGGGAACAGGGTAATGGGTATTGAGAAGGGCATGTGCTGTGGTGAGCACTGCACAACTAATACATAACTAATGAGTCATTGAACACTACGTCAAAAAAAATTATGTACTATACAGGCTAACTGTAAAATAAATAAATAAATAAAATAAAGATTTTCAATTAAAAAAAAACCAAGTGTGAAAGAAAGCAGAGAGAAAGCGCAATATACTTTGAGGAACAACTCTGTGTGGAGGGCTTCTCTCAACTAATGTCATGTGTCATGAAGATAGAAAGGCTTTCAAATGTATGTGAGTTAGCCTAAGGAAAGCCATACACTTAGCTCTGTTGGAGGTGGGGGCAGCCAGCTCATTGCCCTTCCAGGCACCCCAGCTGAGGTGCCAGACATGTGAGTGAAGCCATCTTGGAAGTTCCAGCCCCAGCCAAGTTGCCAGCCAACTGCAGCACATGACCTCAGCGAACCCGACCCAGAGCAGAAGAACTGCCCAGCTGAGCCCAGCCAACCCACAGAACCATGAACAATAATAAATCTTTATTGTCTGAAGCTGCTAAGTTGTTGGCATGGCTTGTAACACAGAGAAGTACATAGCTAATGCAATTAGGACTGCTGTTGGAAAGTCATGCCTTCATGAAGGCATGTTCAAGGCCTGGCATGGTGCATGGCATGCCGTAGTTACAAAAGTGTTTGTGAAAATTAGTCCATTTCTCCTGACTTATCTGGATATCCACAGGCCCATGAGAGTCAGGGAACCTAAGATTGGTGCTCAGGTATCTAGCAGGTGTGGACAGTCCACTCAGATAATTCCTGGGGCATCAGGCATGCTCCCCAGACCAGAGAGAGCCACGGGAAATTTACTCTGGAGATAAATGATCTGGCCCGTGGAGGACTTGGCCTTCACCAACCATTAAATCTGGTCAACATAAGCCAATCACTTGCCCTTTGATGTCCTCTAGCAGTAACTCATTTGAATTGGGGAGGATTCCTACCGGGATGTATGTAAATTGTTGCTCCGAATATTTGAATAACCAAGTGGTAAAACCCAGGGGACCAGTGCTTCCTGATAAATATGGGCATCAACTGTTAGTAGAGGCTGTTTTGAATTGGGTACAGAGAGCCAGGAGAGCCAAACTAGTCTGCCCCTGTCCACTAATGGGGAGCCCCAGAGGAGGAAGAGCCAGAAGGATACCTCTCCCCTTCTAGTTTGGTGTTTCAGTGTTTACAGTGGTCCAAGCCCATCTTCTGGGCGGTCACGTTCCCTCTGCATGCATGGAGATGGGTGTCTGTAGTATCACCTCCCAGGAAGCAGAGGAAGGGGAAAGATTAGGGATGTGGCAACCCCAGGAGTCTTCCTGTAAGAAGCATTGTGGTTGAGTGGCAAAGACAAAGAAGGGCACATGCCAGCAGTAAATGTGGGAGTAGCACAAAGGGGGGTGTCAAGAGGTCAGAGTTCTCATTTTCTAAATTGGTTTGCATCATTTTGGATAAATCAAAAGGACTTGACCCGCTGCTTAGGCTGGATCTCTTTGTTGTGTGCAAGCATTTTGATGTGCTTTAAGTGTGGTACAAATGAGGGCGGGGTGGCTGCTGTTAGCTCTGTCTGTAACAGGAAGATTGCCACACCCTCTGGCATCAGACTGAGTAGGAAAAAGACCCAGGGTGTCCTGTACTGGAGACACCAGGTGACCGTACAGAGTATGTGCCAGCCAGGAGATCCCAGCAGGTGCAAGGTAAGTGAGCAAACTCAGATGGTTTTCCTGCCTAGATGGAGTGTCAGGCTGAGTCACTCTTCCCTCCCTCTGCCTGGGGACTCCCAACACACATTTTCTGTTCATCATGCCAGCGCATCTTTTCCCTTTCCTTGCTTCTCTTGCCTTCTCTAAGACAGCAAACTAGTCATAACTAGAATCCAGAACACCCTTCCTGTGATAGACTTTCCTTCCCATACTTAGTGTCTAAGAAACATGGTCAAATGGCAAACAAATACTTTACCCCCCACAAAAACAAGAACAAACTACTCAGCAAAACCAAGCTACTATCAAGAATTTCTAAAACAAAACAAGAGGTGGAGGACCAGCTAAGCTCAAGGGCGAGTATAGGGCAATCTCTGCACTCATCATCTTTATAGGCTCAGAAATTGTATTGATATTTTCAAAGCACGGATCCTGAAACACATTCAAACATGTTGAATATGGTTTTTGCAAGTATTTCCACACACATTATTTTTGGGGTCTCAACAAGAGTCTTTTGAGCTGCTGAGCAGGTCAGAGACAGCTAGCTGCCTTTCTGGATTCATCTGATATGTAGCACAGGGTTGGGACACCCACCGCTTTCAAGGTGCCAGCAGGGTGGAGGGAGGTGTGGCTTGACGTGTGCATACCCTGAAGGCTTTCCTGTCATTTGCTGACCCCGGATAACTTTTTGATGATTTGTTAGAGACAGCATTTTAATCTCCACATCACATAGGAATGCAACCTCATTGGCTGGGGACGTTCCTTGGGTCATTATTAGGGTGAAGTTTACTTTTGGGCTCTATCAGTCACAAGTTACAGAAACCTGTTTGAATTGGCTCAAGTGAAAAGGAGACAGATCAGGATGAACTGGTGTCTCAGGGAAGCCAAGGGCAAGATGGGCAAGTAGTCTCGGAAGGGACTGGAACCAGAAAAAACACACGTCCCAAACGAATGTAATGTGTCTGAAATCTGCAGAGGATGCCTGAGTCTTGCACGACACGAGCAAGGTTTGGAGGTCTGATGTGTGCAGTGTAACAGTGACCCCACGAGGAGCCAGAGGGACTGACCTGACACCCAAGAAAGATGCCTTATTATATGTGCAAATTGAATGAGCGCTAAAAAAAAACATAGCAAACGGGACAGCTGAATCAACAAATGCTACCGATACCGTTTGGAAGTTCACTTTATTTAATACACAGAAGTAAGTTCCATATGAATTAAAGAGTAAATTTTTTTTTAAAGATCTTATTTATTTATTTGAGTACCAGAGAGAGTACCAGTAGTGGGGGAGTGGAGGGGCAGAGAGAGAGAGAAGCAGACTCCCCACTGAGCAGGGAGCCCGATGCAGGGCTGGATCCCAGGACCCTGAGATCATGACCTGAGCCAAAGGCAAACGCTTAACCAGTTGAGCCACCCAGGTGCCCAAGAGTAAATATTTTTTATTTTTTTATTTTTTTTTTAAGATTTATTTATTTGAGAGAGAGAGAATGAGAGACAGAGAGCATGAGAGGGAGGAGGGTCAGAGGGAGAAGCAGACTCCCTGCCGAGCAGGGAGCCCAATGCGGGACTCGATCCCGGGACTCCAGGATCATGACCTGAGCTGAAGGCAGTCGCTTAACCAACTGAGCCACCCAGGTGCCCCCAAGAGTAAATATTGTTTAAAGTAATTTTTAAAAGTATATCATAGAAACTAAAATAAAAAATAATTGAATATTTATTAAGGTTTTAATGAAAAGAAGGCAATCTTATGAAATGGTCCCATTGTTCTCATTTTTAAAGGTGAGTAAACTGAGGCAGAGTAACTTGCTCAAGATCATACAGAAAAGGGTAGAAATGTGCCTCCAAAGCCAATGCTCTAATCTTCTGTCTAAGGTCTCCTCCACATGAATTTAAATAGGCTTACATGGGGTGCCTGGGTGGCTCACTTCAGTTGAGAGTCCAGTTCTTGATTTTGGCTCTCAGGGTGGTGAGATCGAGCCCCGTGTCAGCCTGTGCGCTCAGCATGGAGTCTGCTTGGGATTCTCTCTCTCCCTCTCCCTCTGCCCCTCCCTCCCACTTGCATGCTCTCTCACTCTCTAAAATAAATAAATAAATAAATAAATAAATAAATAAATCTTAAAAAATTAAAATAGAGGGATTTTAATCTCTGTAAGCAGAATTTACAGGGGACAAGTTTGTTCAGTCATTCACTGAACTCACACTAAAGGATAGACACTGCTCCAGGCACTGGGCACACAGTGATGGATCAGCAGACATGGCACCTGACTCCAGAATCTAGAGAAGGGACAGACCATAAGAAGCAGATTTACAAACTAATGAGAGCATTTCCAATGGTAGCTAGTGCAATGAGGAAGAAAATATGGGGCTATGTGATGAAGAGTGAGACTGGGGCAGGGGCCCTGGCCCAGATTGGGTGGTTGGGAAGGGCCTGGGGAGGGAGCTCGGCTGGTGGATGAGCTTTGTGGGTAAGGGAACAAGAGGAATCCAGAAGGACCCAGGTTCTGGCCTAGGGTGGAATGTGATACCACCTAATATGATGGGGAAGATCAGAGAAAGTGCAGCAGGTATAGGGAAGAAAAGGTCCCATCCTGACATGTTAATTTTTTTTTTTGAGAGAGAACATGCATGCAGGGAGGGGGAGGGGCAGAGGGAGAGAGAGAATCCCAAACAGGCTCCTTGCTCAGTGTGGAGTCCCACTTGGTGCTCGATCTCACGACTCTGAGATCATGACCTGAACCAAAATCAAGAGTCAGATGCTTAACCCAGTGAGCCACCCAGGAGCCCCAGAAAAATACTTTTAAAATAAGAATACCCAGCGGAGCCAGGGCGACATGGGTGCTCTTCATACATCAATGGTGACATTGTAAAGTGGCACGCGTATTTTGCCAAGTGTCAGAAAAATTCCTATATCTTTTTTCACTTTGGGAATTCTATCTTTAGGAAAAGAGACTGTGAGCCCCTGGTATCGACCACGGGTGAAAATTTGAACATGAAAAGAAAGCAGTAGGGAGATGGTCACAGACACGGTGGTAAATCTGCTCCGTCCCTGGGCTGTGCGGCCTTCATCAGCAATGGCAAGTTCATGCGGCTAGGACAAGTTCCTCCAGGCCGCTAAGTTGATCCCCACAGAAGCAGAGGAGGTGGGGAGGCCTTTTGTGGGCTGCAGGCCTGGTCCTCAGAGCCTGGGCGCCTGCTGGGAACCCATCCACATGTCCCAGGTCCCTCACCACCCGCACCCTGCATGGGCTTCGTCTTCAGGACAATCACAAGCGGAGTGGCTCAAGGTCATCTCCCACTCAGGTGCTCAGCAGGCCATTCAGATGTGCGGAGTTGGCTGCAGAGCTCAGCCTCCAGCTGCTGACACAGTCACTAGGCAGTTTCCCTGGTGATTGCTAAAGCCGACCTGGAATGTGTTCCCAGTCTTCAGTGGTTAGCTGGAAATCAGCAGTCTTGGGTGGGAGGGGGGGTGTTCTGCAGGAGTCAAATGACTTCCCAGTGTTTCCATTTGTGGCAGGATGGGGGAGCTCCGCTCCTGCCTCCGGGAGAGCCTTGGTTATTCGCACAGTCTCGTGACCCCTTGGAGCAGCTCTGGCCAAGCACACTTGAAAAATGGCCCCAGTGAGTCAAACTGACCAGATTCCACACTTCATGTTTCTTCCCATGACCACCCCCCCTTGGAGAGACTCCTGTGTCCAGGTCAGAGAGCACTTGGGAGCCCCCCCGGAACCCTGAGCCAGACCTGGGTTGCGTTTCAGGGGCAGCGACACCCCCCCAAGCCAGCAGGCTGGGATGGAGCTGCCGCAGGAGGCAAGCACAGGCAGCTCTTTGGAGAAGTTCCAGGGTGACAGAGTAACCCAAAACACTCGCTGTCAACCTCTGCTAACCCGCTAGGCACCCAAGGTTTTCTGGAATCAACTGTGCTCACCTGTCCCCAGGTTTGGTCTCCCAGGAACATGATAGCTAGATGCACCTCCTGGTGTCCACACAGCTGCACCCTTATGCCCGGCGTGATGCAGACACCCGGAGTGGCCTCCAAATACTGTGCAAACCTTGGATCTCTGTGTGAGAAGTTCCTGACATGAATTTTGAATGCGTCATGTACTGTGATCCTCAGTCTGCACCTGGCTCCAACACCCAGCCCAGGGCAGGCTACGGAGACCTCTTTAAAGCTCCAGGTGCTGTTTGTCACCCCACCCCCCATCCCTGCTCTGTGGCTGCACTCCCAAGACAGATCTGTGGCCCTGCCCCTGAAGACACGTGCGTTGGGGCAAGTCGGGCCACCTGACCAGTGAGCCGTAGCTGGACTTCCAGCCACAGAGGACTCATCAGATTTCTCTCTTGACTGAGCCTGAATCCAGGAATGGGCCCTGGCAATGTGTGCAGAGGGCCAGGACGACAGGAGCTGGTGGAGGGAAGTCCGCACAAAAGGCAATGTGCCTACCATAGGAAGCCGCAGGGAGCACCTGCTTCCCCTCCAGAGCACGGTCACGAGCAGGGAAGAGAAATCTTACTTACAAGCCCGCTGGAGCAACCACTCCTGAGTCTTTACGACGACATTTATTCCAAGGCTCCCGACAAGGGAAACCGCAACTAGAGAGCCTGTCACCCAGACAGGCGCATCTGGTCCTTGGTGGGGCTCACGGGGGCACAGGTACCGGGATCATCCCCAGTGGGCGGGCCTGACTTATTTCCTCAGACACCAGAAGGAGGAAGCCGGTGCTTCCTGTTGTCTCGCTCTCGTCCTCTCTCAGGCCCTTGAGGGCCCCCTAGGCCTTCTCCAAGGCCAAAGCCCACGGCCATCCTGATCGCCTTGCTGCAAGTCACAGCTGTGTCCTCCACCGTTTCCCGGCCCACCTCCTCTGCACGGCACGGATGGGCTATTTTTGCCTTGGCTTCGTCCAGGCTCCTTGCTGCCCCAGAACCGCCAGAGGAGAAAGGCTATTTATTAGTAAGAACCCTGGGTCTCACCCCTGACTCAGTGAATCGGTGTCTCCAGACGTGGAGCCCCAGGGCTGTGTTCTTAAAACTCCCCAGGGAATTCTGGTGCACGGCCTGGGGCAGGACCCCTGAGCCAGGCTAGCCCATCGAGTCCAGATGTGGAAACAGGCCCGTGCAAGGCGAGGTGTCTTGCTGAAGCCACGTGGCTTTTAGTGGCAGTAGTGGCTGGTTGCTGTCCTCCCCAAACGAGGCGAGTCCCCAGGTAAGACCCTTCCATGCAGTCACGCCAGGCAGAAGGGCCCTGAGCCCTCCTGGTGCTCATGGGGAACACAGATGGGGGAAAGAAATGGGTAAGTCAACATTTATTTAGCATTCAGGAGCGGGGCCTTGGACATAGCCCTTTTATCCACACTCCAGTGGAGATATAAAAATATATGTAGATATAAATTAAAGGTTTTTTAATCATGCAAAAGGAGGACAGAAAGGACGCCACTTAGACTTTCCATTCCCGGCCGACTGAGCAATTTCTTGTCACTGGATGTGTTTTCCTGCTCACCTCCCTAAGGCTCGTACCAATGGCAAGCTGGCACTGACAAGCATCCCCTGGAAAGGAGAATTCATTTCTTCTACTCTCGAGCCTCAAAGGAGCCAGCATGCAGGACAGACCCAGAGAAACGCTGCTCAGTTCCCAAGGGCAGACTGAGATCTGCTTTGTTAATTGCTCACTGTCCCTTCAGGCCCGAGCACCGCGTCTGACACGCTGGTGTTCCCTGAATGGCTGTTCAATCAATCAGACGTCCAGGTCCTTACTACTTCAGTTGATTCAGCTTTATTGATCTCTCCTCTTTGGTTAGCTTCAGCCACTCTCCGGCATCTGGAACAAGGGACGTTCTATCAGGCGCATGCCATATCCACTTCTAGAACATGCAGGGGAGCGCCCCTCTTGGCCCAGCCATGGCCTCTCCTCAGCGGCTCGTCCCCTCATGAATGGCACGTCCACTCGCTCAGGCTCCCGAACCAGGGAGCCTCAAGATTCCTCATCCCCTGCCCCCAACTGGTTCCATCACTTTCATGGGTCTCCCTCACCTTCCCGTTCCCCAGTGGGGGGAGCCTCAAGTCCCTCTTTGATCCTCCCCCAAACGATTGTCCCTCTGTTCACTTCTTCCCAAGGAGAAAGCTTGTTGGTCTAACGTGTTGGTTTCCCAGACACTGACTGGACCATGATTCCTTGTGGGCGCCGTCTTGAGAAGGTCCCTGATCCTTGATGGAGCAAACATGTTCTCTTTGCCTCCTGAGACTGCCCTGAGGGTTTTCCTTGAGTTAAAGTTTTTCCCTTTAATTGGGGAATTGGGATCTAGGGGAATTAAGGTGCATTGATCTCTAGCCTAGGCCAAAGGAATGTTATACATGGTTCAACCCAGTTTAACAGAGCTTGGGATTTAGGGCCAACGCACCAACTTAGATTAAATTTGGGGTCTGAGGGAGGCCATAAATCACGAGCTTATTTTCCTCATCCAACTTCTGAATGAGTTGAGATTAAAAGTGAGGAATAAGACATATGAATATAAAATTGCCATCTTGGGCGCCTGAGTGGCTCAGTTGGTTGAGCAACTGCCTTCGGCTCAGGTCATGATCCTGGAGTCCTGGGATCGAGTCCCGCATCGGGCTCCCTGCTCGGCGGGGAGCCTGCTTCTCCCTCTGACCCTCCCCCCTCTCATATGCTCTCTCTCTCATTCTCTCTGTCTCAAATAAATAAAATCTTAAAAAAAAAATTGCCATCTCTGCTATAGATAAGGCTGATACTGGAGAATGTGGCTTATTCTGGAAGCGAGGAGTTCCCCAATCCAGCCAGCTCTAGACCAGGGCAGCCTCCAGATGGGGAGACTGGCAGATGCTCGCTCCCCTAAACCTTGAAATATGGACCAGCAGACCATAGTGTGTGCTGTCTCCCAGGGCAGAGTCAGGGAAGGGTGGAGAGAGACCAGGGGTTTGTGCTAATGGTACATGGAGGGCTGGTCCTTCCCAAGCTTGGAAGGAAACATGAAGGGCAATTAACACGGCAACTTCACCGGAGTGGTATTTTCACTTCCTTGCTCAGCTTCTGTTCCCTGCTTGTTTCCCTAGGAGCTCATCATGCCCATACCCTTTATCCTTCGCCTGCTGCCAAATGTCATCGCCTCCCATCTGGGTTACTCTGGCAGGCTCCTGCCATGGTCCGTTTGGGCTGCTATGGCAACAGCATAGACAGAGTGGCTTACAATATAAACAGGAGAAATTTATTTCTCACGATTCTGAAGGCTGGAAGTCCATGATCAAGGTGTTGGCAGATCTGGGGTCTGGTGAGAGTTATTTTGTGGTTCACAGATGGCTCTTCCTGCCATGGCCTCGTATGGTGGAAGGCATGAGGGAGCTCTCTGTGGTCTCTTTCACACGGGCAATAATCCCACCATGAGGGCCTCCCTCTCAAGACTACTTACCTCCCAAAGGCCCCACCTCCAAACACCATTGTGGGCTAGGTTTGCAGCATCTGAGTTTTAGGGGGACACAGCAGCTCCCCACCGATGTCCCTGATCCAGTTCCCCATCGGAACCCACCTCCCACACTTATCCAGAGTGATCCTTCAAGAAGCGCAGATCTGGCCGTGTGACTCTGCTTCTGAGGCCCCCAGGGGGCTCCTCGTCAGTGAGAAAACTGCCCCCCCTCCCACCGCCAGGGAAGAGCCCGGGCCTTCCAGTGCAGGGACAGCGTGGGTCCAGTTGCCAGGACTGAAATTTCCTCAGTCAGGGTTTTCTGAAAATGTAGCTCAACGAATTGTGGTCAAGTTCATCCAAGTTTAAACAAAAAACCAAGGTCAGGTTCCTCAACTCAGCATCAGCCCAGAAACCCAGAGGTGTAATATCCGCCCTCCAATGGCTGGAAGTCTGACATGGCGTAGCCAGCGTTTTAGAACGTGGGTGCATTGCCCCAGCCCCACCCACCCTTCAAGCCTCCCTCAGCCTCAGTGGAGGGGGGTCCCACCTAGTCCTCATGGGAAATTTGCTAACAAATCACTACCAGCTCAGACCCTCTTGACTTTCGGTCCCCTAGGGACCCCATAGACTTTAGGATGAAGAACCTCAGTGTTGTGCAGCCTTCACCAGAGACGCATCCCCCGCCCCCTTGTCACAGATGTCATGTCACATGCATCCGCCATGATAGAACTTCACTGCGCTTTCACCCAGTTGAGTGGATCAAGGTGTTGGGCGGGGCAGGGGGGGTTGGGGACCACAGGAGGGGACGCCCGTCACAGAACATCTCACCATCCCGGAGGGGGAGGCGTCCACCATGGTCTCCACAGTCTGCCTCTGTGAGCGCTCAGCTCAGCTCTCTCCTGAGCGACCTTGGGCTGATGATTCACTGCCCTCCCGCCCCTCCCAGCCCCTTGTGGTGGGGCATCCAGGGGTCAACACCATCCCCTACCCAGTGTCCTCTGGATGTGGAAATCAGCCCGAGAGGTGTAAAGTAAACTGTTTTCTGATGACAGATGGTTCTGGGGTGGAAAATAAAAGCAAGGAAAGAATAATGATAGTAGTCATTCCAACTTATTTTTCCTTTTGGGGAAATGTCATACATAAAACAGAAGAAAGCAAGAGTTTGCCATAAATATATCTTCCCAGAATACTCCAACAGTGGCTCTGCTGAGTGGTCAAGGCCTGATCTGGCTGAGCTAGTATATACACAGTCAAGAAGGGGAAAGAGGGCCCAGCCCAGGTGCCTGGAGGCCCCTACAACTTCTGCAGGCATGTCCCGGTGGGACCCGGCTGCCCCAGACAGAGCAGGTGGCCAGCAGAAGCTTCTCAAAGCAGGAAGAGCCAGCTGGATGGCCATGGGGCTGTCAGCCTGTGCTCACCCCGACACCCCTCCCTACAGCTCCCAGGGCCAAGGGGCTGTCTTTGGATGAGGACATGAGCAGCCAGTTTCCTTCTCAAGGTCCCAGGCTAGCAACTGGGCCTGAGCACATGCAACAGCCTGGACACAGGTGAGGAGGGAGGGTGGCCAGATGGCTCCACGGGTGTCAGCAGGGGGATAGCCAAGTTCCAAGCCCATCCCAGCTTGATCTGTCCTCTCTAGATGAGAGAAATCGGCATCTACTCGGGTAAGTGACCGTCAGGATGAGCAGGACAAGGTACAGACAGTGGCCAGCACAGTGCCTGGAAGGTGGGAGATGCTTAGTAAGGGGTGGTTCACTAATAATAAAATACTAGACTCCTAGAGTTGTCTCCGCAGAGAGGCCCTTCGGGGCCTCCCCTCCAGAGCACGCCCCTGTGGTCAGCTTGCTTCTGTTTACTACAGAGTGCAAGAATGTTCTTAGGAATTATACGCTCACGTTCTCACTGGCCTTCTGCTTTCCTACTAGAATGGAAGCTGCCTGTAGGCAGGGACTTTGTCCTCTGCTGTGTTCTCCACGCCTAAAACCATGCCTGGCACACTTAGATGTTCAATAAATATTTGAAGGAATTGACCAACGCATGGCTCAGTAACCAGTAATAAATATTATACCTGGTTCTTATGTACTTTACGGTTTTCAAAGGACTTTCCTGTCAAACCTGCATCCTGCTGGGTACTGGTTCTGGGTGTGAAGGGGCAGCAACAGGGGAGACTGGCGAGTGCATGCCCTGCCCAAAGCTGCCTCCAGCGCCTAATCCCAGCACCTTCTGAGTTTTAAAAGCAACCAGAAATCCAGGTTTTAATGTAAAATGTCTTATGTTGAAAGCACCATATGGGCTGGTTCCTCCCACAAACCACAGTTGACAACGCTGCCCTCGCTGCTTTGTGACCCCCAGCATTTCACCTTACCTCCCTGGGCTTCCCGAAAAGGGGATGAGATTACACCATGTCTGGGGCCTGCGTCTCTACCCCAGCTGAAGACACGCCTTCGGTGTGTTCCCTGCCCTGGCTCAGGGGTGGGGGCAGGCCCAGGCTGAGAGAAAGAGCCGGGACAGGAGAGGGGAGCTCAGGTGGGTTTCATGGGGCCCAGCTGCTTGCAGGACAAACTGGTTCTCAAGTCAAACTGGCCTGCAGGCCATCACACCTAGCTTTTATTTATCTCTGAAGGGACAGCAATGGCCACCACAGGACATGCCTTCCTTCTCTGCCAACAGATATGAATTAGTAGCTCTGTTGTTGTTCTGGTTAAAATGTCAAAGTCGGGGCACCTGGGTGGCTCAGTCATTAAGCATCTGCCTTCAGCTCAGGTCATGATCCCAGGGTCCTGGGATCGAGCCCCGCTTCAGGCTCCCTGCTCAGTGGGGAGCCTCTTTCTCCCTCTGCCTCTGCCCCTCTCCCCGGCTCATGCTCTCCTTCTCTCTCTCACTTGCTTTGCACTCTCTCTCTCAAATAAATAAATAAAATCTAAAAAAATTAAATAATTAAATAAATAAATAAAATGTCAAAGTCTACTGAATCCAGCGAGATAACCAGGTGGAAGATAACCAGGGAATTTTTATGTTTACCAGTCCTGGTGGGTGTCCCTAGAGGGGCAGCTCTGTCTCCCCACTGCCATCCCCTAGAGCCACTTTCCAAGATCTGTCGGTCTTGGGATGGAGGCAGGCATCTGCGGAGGCGTGTGGAACTGTGGACAGAAAGGTGTGGACGTGGCTCAGCCTTCGGGCACCTCCAGTGGTGTCTGAAGCCCATGAGCAGCAGGAGATGTTTATGGTCCCACAGACTCACCCCTCCAGGTGACACCTTGCAGCACCTCCTACTGAGTTTTCACTTGGCCCCGCCCCTCTCCCCCAGCTAGACTCACTTGCTCCACGCCCTGGGGTCGGTGCCATCCCGGAGGTGGGGGGTGATGGGGTCGGTACCTGCACACCCCCATGCAGAAGCCTGGAATCCAAGTCCCCCACCCCCACCTCTCTGCTCCGTAAGGCTTTCTCTACCTTCGTTTCCCTCCCAGGTTGCTACTGATTTTACTTTTTTTTTTTAAGATTTTATTTATTTATTTGAGAAAGAGAGAGCATGTGCACGATGGGGCAGCGAGAGGGAGAACAAGATTCCTGGCTGAGCAGGGAGCCCTGACCATGTGGGACTTGATCCCAAGACTCCAAGATCACGACCTGAGCCTTAGGCAGACACTTCACTGACTGAACCACCCAGAAGCCCCCTGATTTTACTTTTAAACAAGACTTTTGTTCAAAGAGCAGAGTATCCCGCACTTCCAAGAGAACCCTGTCCCTACACCCCCCCAAAAAAAACAACCAGAAAGGGTCCATTAAAAGACTGGTTCAGAAGGTGGGCTCTAATTGGGGGCCTCTGTGGGGCTGCTCCCAGGGCACACACCCCACAGGATGAGTAGGGCCCTGAGGGTGAGATAGAGGCACCCCGTGACCACCACACCGATGGGGAGAACTGACTGCAGCTACAACCTTGAGCATCAGAAAATCTGGAAGATTCTGCACCATCTCAGCTGGTGAAAATGCTTTTGGATTATGTCGCTTTTTCAACTTTACCCCAAAGAGATCTTTCTTAAAATATTTTGTTCACTTCACCTACTTTTCATGGCTCAGCTATCACACAGGGTATTTGTTGTGTTCTGTGACCTACGGGAATGTCCTCGTGAACCACAATGCCCTCGAAAACTATCTGCCTGGCCATGGTGTGTCCCAGGCTGCTGTGGGTTTTGAAGTCCAGTATTGATTTTTCTTAATTCTCCCCTGATAATAAAGAAAATAGAGCAACATGGGTAGAGTAAAAATTTCTTCCCTCCCAGGTCATGAACGGTTTGTAACTTGTCAGTAGGACTCTAGTGAGAATCCAAGAAGGGGCTCTCTTGGGAGAGAAGTTCAGGTTGCCTACAGTAGAAATCCTGTGGCATTTAAGCCACCTTTTGGTCCTTTTCTTGCTTACAAGATCATTCCACAAGTATCTTCTGAGCACCTGCTGATCGCCAGGCCTGTGGCTGCAGTGGGGAATGGGAGCGTGCGCTCCCCACCAGCCTACCCAAGCTGGCTTACTAGCGGTGACTGTGGTCTGAAACATGAAATTGCTGAGTAGCCAAGTTCCAGGTAGACAGAATGTGGCCTGTGTGCCTTCAGCACATGGTTCAGAGCCATGCACTTAGCTCACAACCATGTCAGGACACGCGCAGTGCCCAGACATTCGTGCTCCCAGATACTTCTGAAGCCACCCCAAGGGCCTCCTGCCCTGGGTGTCAAGGACTTAGCAGAGAGTGGAGGCACTCAGTCATTTCGGAAAATAGAACCCGGACTTTCAATGCCACCTGTGGACATGTATCAGGCAGATAATGAGACAAAATTCAAAAAGGAACTTTCCTATTTCCCAGAATGTTCTCTCTTCCTCCCTCCTGTGCTTTTATTTAGTTAGCAACATTTACTGTGTTATGGAACCTGGACTGGATCGCCCAACGGAAGAACCAAGAGGCACCCGGAGATCTTGGAGTATAGGAGGTTTATTTAATGCCCGCGGGCTCAGAGAAGAGCAATCTCCAAAGGTCTGAGCACCGAGCACAAACAAAGGGGGCAATTTATACACTTCTACTTCCGCATACTGGGCACTCTTGGCGCGTGCGCGAAGAGGGGCAGGGAGAGGAACCCGGAAGAGCCCCGGGGCTCGGACTGGGACTCCCTTGCTGGCTCAGTGGGCCATCTTAGGACACAGATTTTCCTTATCATTCCCCCCCTTTGATGCCCTTTTAAACACCTAGTTTAGAGGGCATCATTTTCATCTTCTATGGGGCAATACTGAGTAAGGAGTAACTGGAGTCTAATTTTAGCAATCTGAGTAGTGATAAACCTAGTAAGGGCATTAAGAATGCAAGGACCAAATGCTACTATGAGGAGAAGCAATAGGAGGGGGCCAACGAGGGGGACAAACCAAGGGAACCACTGTGAGAGGGTATCCCACCAAGTTGTCCACTGGAGTGTTTCCCACCGGTGATGTACTCGTTCCTGTAATTGGGTCAGAGTTTATTGGACCACCCCAGACTCATTAGCTTAGAAACAACTTTCTTCCTGTAAGAAGAGGCAGAGCCCCCCTTGCGCGGCCGTGAGCAAGTCGAGCCTGCGCCTGTTTTGGAGGACCACTGAGGCCAGTGAATCGAGTTGGCACTGCAGGGCCAGGGCCGACTGAGTGAAGGAGGAAAAATCTACCGTGCATCGTTGAGTTAGACCCTGGTACTGAACCTGAGACATCCCGACGCCAATGGCACTGAGGGCAACGCCTGATGTGGCCAGCAGGCTCACGATAAGAGGGATGGCTGCGGGGGAGCGCCAAGGGCAGCTAGGAGGTCTCCATATGAGTGGGGCATCGCTCCTGGGGAGGACTGAAAGATCGGGTAAGAGACTGACAAGCGTGCATTGATCGCGCAGGGTGATGCAGATGTATACACCCTGATCACAAGCCAGAAAACAGGTGTTAGGCACACAGACCCAACTGTGGCCCGTGATGGGAGAGGAAGTATTGCCATACAGCGGTACCAGAGCCAGAAAGGGATAATCTGAGGTCCCCAGTGCCGAGGTGAGAGGTGACACAGTGGACTGGTTGAGGATGACACCTAGGTATTGGATGGGACCCGGCTTCATACAGATCCAGCAGTCAGACTCTAGGGGTGGATTTGAGTGGTTAAGTGCTTGGTGGGAGGTGTTAATCATACCTAACAGTTGCGCTATAGATGCTTGCTGTGTGTGGATGCGGGACCCGGGGATGCACCAGGGTGAGTTATTTTCTGTCTGACTCTGGGGGTTGACAGTAAGGCTTGGAGTGAACATGGACTTAATCATAAATTTGGCCATGGGGTCGGTCCCCATAGGGTGATACTGGCCCAACAGGAGAATGATTCCTGTAGCCCATGAGGTGGCATTGGGTTCTAAGACTGAGAGGGTGAGCGGTATACAGTGACTGTTACAGCAAGAGGATGGGGTGGCATTGCATACCAAAGAAATCTGGATGTCACCTCACTGTTTGAGGTGCCACCACCTGGTGGACCATTGTTCCATTCCCAGCCAAGTTGCCACCCACGATTCACATCTCCAGGCTTGCGAGCAGAACTGAGGGCAGGTGTTTGGCTGTTGAGGCATCAGGCCCCCACAGATGTAGATATCTACCAGCTGGTAACCTGAGTGAGGGTCATGGTAGGAACACTGTCTATGAGGTTCCCAGGAGGTGTCAAGAAGCTGGCATCCATCAGAATGGAGGTTAACCTTTGGTGTGTGTCCATCCCAGGTGGAAGAAGTCAATGGGGGCGCTTGTGCGGGATTGAGGGGGATAAGCTGGAAAGTCCACTTGCCAGTGCCAGTGATACGAGAGTTTGCCCCCCTTGCCTGGCCGGGCAAGCTAGAGGCAGTGCGGAGGAACCGCACACCAGGTAGCAGAAAACTGGGACTGACTGGGGCCAGGAAAACCACGGTGAAATGCACTCAGGAGTAGACAGCAAAGGGCCGGTAAAATTGGGATCTATGACCTTAGGTAGAGGGAGCCATTGTGGCTAACCCGTCAGCAGATGAAACCCGTGGGCAAGTAAGTGCAGTAATACACCCTAGGGACACCCACTAAGCAATGACAATAGAAAGCCTTGGGGGAAAGTCCAGTCAGGAGGGGCAACAGTGTAGAGTCCAACTCCCAAGATCAGGGAAATCACGCCAATGAGAGCCAGGGACCACGGTGAGCAGGTGTCCATCAGTCGGTGGGGTCTCGTCGAAGGTGAAGCCGGAGTGGGTTCGTGAAGTCTGGCTGGACTCTCCACTGGCGCGGCTCCTCATCCGAATGATGAGTTTTCTTCACTCTGGAGTGGTGGACCCACGGGGTGACACCTGAGACCTTGAGGGCAGTTAGAACAACAGTGTGAGGCCCTGTCCACTGCGGTTTGAGGGGGGTCTTTCTTCCAATCTTTGACCCCAACTGAGTCCCTGTCTGGAAGGAGTGTACCTGAGACCCTAAGGAGATTGGGGCCCTCTCAATGGTGTACTTTTGTAATTTATTTAGGGTGGCCCCAGGGCCTGAAGCTGCTCCTTTATCCCTTTATCTCCAACCTGATGCAAGTTTCCTGGAAGGCTTCCCAAGCACAGGGGAGGCCGTCCATATATTAATTCGAATGGGGAGAAACCTGATGTCCCGGGCGTACAGCGAGCACGCAGGAGAGCTAGGGGTAGCGGATCCGGCCATGGGAGGTTAGTCTCCTGATAAAACGTTGCTAAGGTTCCCTTGAGGGTGAGATTCATTCACTCTACTTTCCCTGAACTTTGGGGCCAGTAAGTGGTGTGGAGTTTCCAGGTGGTGTTGAGAGACTTGGTCAAGACCTGTACAATGTCTGCCACAAATATGGGTCCATTGTCACTATGGATTGTTAATGGCGGGCTGAACCAGGACACGATCTCCCGCAAGAGGACTTTAGCTACTTCCCAGCTTTGCTCTGTCCTGGTTGGGAAGGCTTCGACCTACCCAGACTATGTGCATACTATTACTAGGAGATATCTGAACCCCCCATTCGGCTGCACATCTGTGAAGTCTACCTCTAGATCTTCGAAGGGGGTTGCTCCCATCCTCTGGACACCTGGCGGGAGCCGTGGTGCAGACCGAGCATTATTTCTAGCACATGTTATGTATCGTTCTCTCGTTGCTCGGCATAGTGCAGGCAGCTGACTGAGGTAGTGGTGCTTCTTGAGAAGGGCCTCTAATGCAGTTTTCCCCAGATGAGTGAGTTCGTGGTATTCCTTGACTGATGCCCTCCAGTTGCTGTTGGAACAAAGATGCGCCCATCTGGCATCATCCACCATCCCTTTTCAGTCAGAGTGGCTCCCTCAGCCATGGCCCATTCCTTTTCCTTTTCAGTGTAACTGGGCAGAGGGACTTACTTCTTCCAGGGGTGTTAGGGCCATGGTGAGGGAAGGGGCTCTGTCCATGTGCTCACGGCTGCGGTCTTGGCTGCCTCATCTGCCAGATGATTTCCCCATGCTATGGGGTTGTCTCCTTTCTGGTGTCCCTTACAGGGCAGGATTGCTACTTCCCTTGGAAGCCAGACAGCTTTGAGGTGTCTCAGTACCTCTTCTTTGTTCTTGATAGCTTTTCCTGCAACAGTTAGGAGGCCCCTTTCCTTGTAGATGGCTCCATGTATATGTACAGTAGCGAAGGCGTACCGAAAGTCTGTATAGATGTTGACTTGCTTCCTTCACAGAGGGTGAGGGCTCGGACTAAGGCATATAATTCAGCCCGTGGAGCTGACCATCCAGCTGGTTGTGCCTTAGCTTCTAGGACTTCAGTGGTTGTGGTTACTGCATAACCCACTTTCCGAGCACCTTCTCATAGGTAACTGCTGCCATCACTGAACAGCGTGAGCTCTGGATTCTTTATGGCTTGATCCCACAGATCTGGACGGCTCGCATACACTTCATCTGTCACCTCGGAGCAGTCATGGTCTGCTTCCCCCTCTTCCGTGGGGAGAAGCGTTGCTGGATTTAATGTCCTTACTGTTTCGAGGGTCACCCACAGGTTTTCACAGAGGAGCCCTTGGTATTGTGCTAGCTGAGAGTTGGAAAGGAAGCGGTGTCCCTGTGCGTTCATGAGGGACACAACCGCATGAGGGACCTTGATGTTAAGTTCTTGCCCCAGGGTAAGTTTGTCCACCTCCTTGGTGAGTAGGACTGTGGCTGCCAGCACCCTGAGGCACAGTGGCCATCCCACTGCCACGGGGTCCAGCTTCTTTGACAGGTAAGCAACTGGCTGTTGCCAGGGTCCAACAGTCTGGGTGAGTACCCTGAGCACTATTTTTTCCTTTTTATGCACAAAGAGATTGAAGGGTTTTTCTACATCTCGTAAGCCCAGGGTTGGAGCCCGCCCCAGGGCGGTCTTTATCTCTATGAAGGTGGCTTCTGCTTCTTCAGTCTAGGTAGGGGGTTCTCGATCTGGTCCCCCTAAGAGATCATAGAGGGGCCTTGCTATTGCCAAGAACCCAGGGATCAGATGTAGCAGAATCCTGCAGCCCCAGGAATTCTCGTAGACCCCTTTTTGCCTGGGGCTGTGGCAGGGAGACAATGACTTTCTTTCTCTCTGGCCCTAGTTCTCTCTTCCCTTGGGTGAGGAGGAAACCAAGGTATCGGACCTGTTGTTGGCAGATTTGTGCCTTCTTCCATGAGACTCGGTATCCCGAGTCTGACAGGCTGTAGGAGGGCCTTTGTGCCTTTTGTGTAGTCTTCTTGTGTGTCACTGGCGAGGAGGAGGTCATCCACATACTGGAGGAGGGTGCATCATGTGGCCTCTCCTGGGAACCTGGCGAGGTCCATGGCCAGCATTTCCCCAAAGAGGATTGGTGAGTTTTTAAACCCCTGCAGGAGGCGCGTCCAAGTCAGTTGCATCTGGCGCCCTGTATCAGGTTCAGACCATTCAAAGGCAAACATTGGCTGGCTCTGGAGAGCTAAGCAGAGGCAGAAGAAGTCATCCTTCAGATCTAGAAAAGTGAACCATCTGGCCAACCCTGGGATTTGGCTGAGGAAAGTGTATGGATTCGGGACCACTGGGTGCAGAGAGATGGTCACCTTGTTGATGGCCAGCAAGTCCTGAACTGGTCAGTATCCCCCTCCTGGCTTCTTGACTGACAGGAGTGGGGTATTCCAGGCCGACTGGCACTCGACTAGAATACCTGCTTCATTGAGTTTGGTGAGATGTTCTTGGATGCTGATCTTAGCTTCTTGTGGAAGGGGGTATTGCCTTTGCCTCTGAGGTTGGGCTCCTGGAATCAGTTCAACAATGATAGGGGCCTGATTCCAGGCTAGTCCAGGTGGGTTGTTTTCATCCCATACTGAAGGGAAGGTGAGTCTGAAATCTGGCGGGCTGCTCAGTTGGGCCTAGGCACAGAACAGCCTCCATTCTTTTTCCCTTGGCGTGGTAATTGCTAGTACCAGAGACCCTGTCTCTTCTTGCCTTGGGTTCAATCAGAAGCTAGTGTGTCCAGTGGGCTCAAAGGTTATCTGAGCCCTAAGATTGGAGAGTATGTCCTAGCCCAGGAGAGGGATGGAGCAATTGGGCAGATAAAGGAATTCATGTCGGACCTTGTGGCTCCTGAGTTCACATTGGCGAGGCTGGCAAAAGGGCTGTTGTATCGCCCGCATCCCAGTGGCCCCAAGGATGGTCGCAGTTCTTTTGCTGAAAGGGGCCACTAGGGAGGTGACAACAGAGTGCTCAGCCCCAGTATCAACCATAAAAGTCACTGGTTGGCCCCCCACTTTCATTCTGACCGTGGGTTCATGGGGGCCGAGGAGGAAAGAGCCTGGTCCCCCTCAGTGTGAGTCCATTCCCACAAGGCCTATGAGGTCCTCCTCTCAGGGTTCTTCCTTGTAGCGGCTGGGCTTCTGAGCCTTTCCCCGGTTGGGACATTCGTTTTTCTAGTGCCCTTTCTCCTTACAGTAGGCACATTGATCCCTTGCCAAGGGGGTTCTGGGTCACCCCCTTTTGGTGGTCGGGGTTTCCCTGCCTTTGTGTTGTCGTTTTCTTTCAGGGCAGCAGCGAGGAGGTTTTCTTTTTCATCTTTTTGTCAGCTTCCTATTCGGCTGTGACCTCCCTGTTCATGTAGACCTTATTGGCAATCTCTATTAGTTGGGTGATGTTCATCCCGGCGAAACCCTCTAGTTTCTGAAGTTTTTTCTGATGTCTGGGGCAGCCTGAGCCATGAAGGAGGTGTTTACCATCTGTTGGCTTTCCTGTGCCTCAGGGCCAAATGGAGTGTATATCCTGTAGGCTTCACATAATCTTTCATAGTAGTCCTTAGGGGACTCCCCTGGTTGTTGAGTGACCGAGGATACCTTAGTCATGTTCATGGGTTTCTTAGCTCCTGCCCGGATTCCCTGGAGGAGGGCCTCCTGGTACTGGCGGATGTGGGCCTGTCCCTCGGTTGTGGTGAAGTCCCATGCTGGGCGCTCTTCGGGTGCGGCCGAATTAGCCCAGGCAGCAGGGTCAATGACTCCCGCTGGTGCCCACTCTTCCAAGTACTGCCATGCACCTTTCATTATTCTCCTCCTCTCTTCTGTGTTAAACAGGGTGCGGAGTAACTGTTGGCAGTCTTCCCAGGTTGGCCGATGAGTCTGGAAGAGGGATTCTATGAGGTCTACCATAGCCTGTGGTTTCTCAGAGTAGGATGGGGTGTTATGTTTCCAGTTGAGGAGGTAGGTGGTGGAAAAGGGCTGATAATACATCATGGAATGGCTGGGTTGGACCGTCCCATCTTCATCATGCCTCTCAGGTTCCCGTGTCTCTTGTACCGGCATTTGGAGGGTGCTCACACCTGGCCTGGGGCACAGCCTGGCTGCTGGTCCTGGAGAAAGTGGATCTTTTGGGCCTGGGGGTGCTGGTGGATCCTCTGGGCCTGGGGGTGCTGGTGGATCCTTTGGGCCTGGGGGCACCAGTGAAACCGGCAGCGGAGTGTCTGGAGCTGAAGGGCCAGGTGTAGACAGTCTTGGGGGTACATACGGTGGTGGCAGGGTCGGTTCATCCTCGGGATCTCTGGCTAGGATTTGTGAAGACTGGGGCTTTTGCTGATTTTCTTTAGGTTGCTTGGATGAGGCGATTAAGACCCTGGCCTGCCTATTGCAAGTGCATCACACCCAGAGGGAAGGGTCTGAGCAATTCCTAGCCAGGAACCAATGTACAGGACCTGGTCAGGCTGTCCTGGTTCTCCTGTTACGACTCGCCACACTCTACGGATTGTTGGGACATCCAATGTCCCTTCAGAAGGCCACCCGACATTAAAGGAGAGCCATTGCAATTCACATAGGGCTCTCAACTTGCTGGGGCTCATCCTGATTCCATAGTCTCCCAAAAACCCCTCTTGAAATTTTTGATCATGGTCTCTAGAACCGTAGGTTTACTCTGCCCTGACCCCATGGTGATGTCCCCATGTGCGATGGTGCAGAGACAGACAAAGGGGGGTGCCTCCTGAGGTGAGGAGACCAGATACCCATCTGGCCATGTCCCGAAGGAGCTTAGGTGAGGCTTAGCTGTAGTGGTCTCAGCGTTGTGACTTACAATCGGAAACTATTCCGATGCCGCCATAGTCTATATGCCGTTCACCACAGAATCACAGACGGGCCCACTCAGACTCCGTAGGCTTCTGGGGACCTTAAGGGTGCCCACCCATGGAGTCACAGAATCCGTCTTCTTGAGCAAGCCAGGTCAGACTGCACATTCACTCACACATTCACACTCCAGAAGTTATTACATTCCCTCCCTGGGAACCCCTACCTGTGAGACCTCTAAGAGGTCTCTGGGAGGTGATCAGGCTCCCCTTCCACCCTGACGACGGGTGGGCCTGTCTGGGTCCTGGGTCCCCAGTCCTTACCGGAATCCAACGTCGGGACCTGGTCCTCACCTGCCAAGTCTCCTCAAGTCCGGCGGGAACAGCAGAGCAGGGCCGGCCGGAGGCGACCGGCGGGGAGACTGCTGAAAATTAGGCAGGGCGCGCCTTCTCCGTTATGATCTCTCGTTCCGTCACTGCCCCACTGTTGCCCTCAAACTGGTGACAACAATGGGCCAGTGTGGTTGGGTTTCCCAGTCAGGGAACCAAATGTTATGGAACCTGGACTAGATCTCCTGATGGAAGAACCAAGCGGAACCTGGAGATCTTGGAGGATAGGAGGTTTATTTAATGCCCTCAGGCTCAGAGGAAAGTGATCTCCAAAGGTCTGAGCCCCGAGCACAAAGGGGGTGATTTATACACTTCTACTCCCGCACACTTGGCACTCTTGGCGTGTGCACGAAGGGGGGCAGGGAGAGGAACCTGGATTGGCCCGCCCGGGAAGCAGAGCAGGGAGAATAACCCAGAAGAGCCCCGGGGGCAGGGACTGGAACTCCCTCACTGGCTTGGTCGGCCATCTTAGGACACAGATTTACCTTATCAACTGAGCACCTACTATATGCCAGGCCCTTGGCTAAGCTTTAGGGATATGAAGTTAAAGAAGACTCACCTCTTATCCTGGAGGACCTATATAATAATAAGTCATCTCTTAGGCCTATTTTAAAGATCATCCTGAGCCTGAGTCCTTTCCAGGGCTGGTAACCTTTGAGAGGGGCTTTTGGGCCAGCAGACATTGGGTTTGTCTATTTGGGACCTCAATGCCCCTACAAGCTGTGGGAGCCTGGTGGGTAATCAGATGGCACTCCTGTGCACTGAGCACTTATGATCCACCCACTGTATGCCAAGCCCTCCCTGAGGCAGTGGGATCCACGAATGAGCCAACATGCCCTCAGCCCTGAGAAGCTGACAGCTCATTTTGTGTGCTTTGGAGGATCTCGAGTAAAACAAAGTCCCTCAAACATGCTTTCGCTCACTAGAGCCCATTTAGGATTTCTTAAAAAAGAAAAAATTAACTATTGACTACCCTTTTTTCTTCTTTTGCAAAGATTTCATCTCAAGAACTGCTGTTTCTGCTCACTTGCTCAAGTGTGCAGTGTGATAATGAACCGTTTTCTTCCTGTCTTCCTTTCATTAAGAAAAATGAGAGGAGCACCCCTTTCCTTTCTCCTAATGACACAGCAGAGAGCATATTCAACCTGACGCCACCTCCCCCTGCTTCCTCTCCCCACCTCTTCCCAGACCGATTTGGCATTTTTCCATTTTCCACCTTGAGGTTCAAAGTGAGTCCGTGTGGGGGCACCTGGGTGGCTCAGTCGTTAGGCGTCTGCCTTCAGCTCAGGTCATGATCCCAGGGTCCTGGGATCGAGCCCCGCATTGGGCTCCCTGCTCGGCAGGAAGCCTGCTTCTCCCTCTCCCACTCCCCCTGCTTGTGTTCCTGTTCTCGCTCTCTCTCTCTGTCAAATAAATAAATAAAATCTTTTAAAAAAAAAAGTGAGTCCGTGTGATGTGGCAACAGGGTCGTGCCTGGGACTCACCCCTACTCTGGGTGCGCTAACGTCCAGGTTTTGCTTCTTCAGCAGTCACGCTGGGGCGTGATGGGGTGGAAGCAAGCAGATCTGAGTTTGAATCCCACCTCCAGCACCTACGGCTCACTCTGACCCTGTTTTCTCCTCTGTATAGTTGAGCTGAACCACCAAGCCCAGTGTTGACCTTCTCAGGGTGGAGGAGATCCTGGCAGATGCTGGTAAGGGGGGCTGCCATGAAAATCTACTGGACATAAAGGAACACAGGGTATCAGTCCAGCCTCAAGACGATTGGCCATCAACACAATCTCTCATCAAGCTGTGTAAACCTAGGACCCTGGGGCGGGGCTGTCCCTTTTTCCCACCTTGTCCACCCTCCCCTGGGAGGCCAAGGTCAGGGACGACCCAGAGGACTTTAGCCCATATATTCTGGGAAATTCAGGACTGCCCTCATTTCTTGTCAAATATTCTCTGCAGATGTCCTCATCGAAATGGACCAGAAATCCAACGTGTGGGCATCTGTCCAGTGCCTGAGACTGCCCCACATACTGGGACTGGCACAGTGTGAACCATATTTCATTTCTAAAGTACTGTTGGTAAAGCTGTGAAGTCTCTGGGGGAGATAGAGCAAGAGAGGGAGGTTGGGTCCATATGGCTGGGCTCACCGGTGGGAAACCGCTCTCTGCTCAGGGCTGTGGGGGCATCTGGGATCTGCAGCAGGCACTGTGGTCCATGCCTTGGCAAGAGCGGCCACCCTTCACTGACCACCTGCCTCAAGCACAGCCGCTCACACGTTGTTTTCTGTGTACCATTTTGGTTGATTTTCATACTAATCCTTAAAACAGGTCCTTGCTTCAACTTTTCCAGGTTGCACAGGGTGGAGACAAGTGCTGTTTGCTCCAGGCCAGGGAGGGTGATAGTAAGGACATACCAGAGACAAAGAAGCACGGAGTCTGTGGTGTCTGGACATCAGGGCCTCAGGGAGAATTGGGATGCTGTTCGGGATTCTGCAGGGGCAGGTGTGCACCCGCTGGGTCCCGCCTGAGTGACTCCGCATGCCTGCAGGTGAGTCTCCTGCCCCACCCCCCACTCGCCCCATGCTCTCCGCATACATCTCTCTGCCCCTGCTTCTGCTGCCCCACAGGTTTCCTCACTGCTAAGTGCCCAACACCACTCAGCCCTGGAGCCCCCCTCTGCATGTCCCCTCTGCTGATCCCCGGTGGCTGTGGCCCTTCTTCAGGGCCCCATCGAGAGACTCTGCTGGTGCCCACAGGGCTTGCCTTGGTCGGCCAGGCCCAGTCAGTGGGGGGGGATGTCGCATGTGAAACCGGGGCCCCCAAACTCAGGAAGGGCTAGGGGCTTCTGCTCTGCACCAGAACCCATGCAGGTGTTAGCTTTGTTCAGAGATGAGAAAACAGGCCTCTGGGAAGAGTCAGTAGCCGGCCAGGCAGAGCACGAGTCACACTCAGCTCTGGTGTCTCCAAATTCCATCGCATCTCTGCTTCCTGTTTCTATTCGCCCATGCACAATCAGAGGGAAAGGGCTCCTCCTGACTTCTGCCTGCTTCCAGCCCTTGGCCTGATGACCTGAGTATAGCCCTCAAAGACCCATCAACCCAAAACAGCCCCCTCCTCCAACTCTGCTTCCCAGCAGGTGACCAAGACCTGAAGATCCTCCTGACAGAGTCCCTAAGGAATTAGATGGTGAGGATCCCAGGGTCCAGAGACCCCAGTGATCCTGCCATTGGCACGATGGCCAGATGAGTGTAGGGATGGCGTGAGGTAAGGCCCAGGCTGATGGTACCATGGTGGAGCTAAGGGAATGGCGGGTCAGCAGGAACAGTGGCCCCGTGTGGTTGCAGGTCACAGAGGGCAACATGAGGATGTGCTGGCCTTCACTTTAACATTCTACCTTGGGACCCCCGATCCACAGCTGATGAGGTTTGGAGCCCCAAACTGGTCGAATGTATCATATTCAGACGGTGAGACTGAGACCCACGATTCAAAATCAGGGCTGCCCTGGAAAATCCAGTACGTCTTGTGGTGTTCAGGTTGGGGGTGTGCGGTTCTGCGAACTTCAGTTAACCGCAGGTGGCTGGGGCCCAGGAAGGAGGCGGCTCTTGCAAAAAACTAAGGGCCGCCCTCGTGAGAGGCACCCTCCTCCAAGCAGCCGGCCCCAACTGCTTCTCAGTTCCTGCGGTGAGCTCGAGAGCTCGTGGGCTCCTAATGATCAAGGGAGGAAGGTCTTGTCAGCCCATGAAGTGCCCAGCTGTTCCTCCCATTTTGCAGATGAAAAAATGGAGGTCTTTGGAAAGCAAAGGCACTTTCCAAGATCATAGAGCAAATGAGGAGGCTAAACATGTGGAGCCCACACATTCTTGTCATTTAAGACTCAATCCGCCAGTCCTATCCATTCCCAGCCAGGTATTGTGCCAAGCGTCCAGCTGTGAGCTGGCTCCATGGTGATTAACAAACAAAACAATTAGAGCTCCTGCTCAAGGGGCATGTGGTCTCCTTGTGGTGATAAAACAGTGAGGCAGAATGGGGATTGAAATTTCACCCGAGCTCTGCTCTCCAAGAGTGCCCTGGGAGGGGTCAGAAGAGCCACCTCTTAAGAATTTGCCCCCCCAGGTGCCCCCGGGAGGTGAGCAGCCCCAGGACCAGGCAGGCCGGACAGAGTTCCCTAACGTTGAGACAGCCAGCAATAGGGAGCAACAGCATGTTAGGGAGCTCCTGGGCACGGAAAGCAGGCATGGGGGGCATGTCAGTGGGAGGGCTGCAGCCTGACCTGGGCAGGGACAGGCGGGGAGGAGGCCGTGTCACCGCCCACAGCCAGCGCAGGAGTGGGCTGATGACGAGGTGACCTCGCCTCCACCCAGGCTGTCACGTACCTTCGCTGTGCCGCTCACAGCCTCTCCTCCACAGCAGGTAGCCCGCGGGGTAATTCAGTGTCCGTGTGTGGGCGTTTACCTGAGGTCTGTGGACCCTGGCCCCTGCCCCGCCCCCAGGTCAAAAGTGTGCCTACCTCTCTCCTATATCCCCAGCACTTGGTAGCCTCCCCACAGAGGATTACTGAAAGAATGGATGGAGTGGATGACTCGTTGATGAGTGAGTGACCAGTCACCACGCCAGGCACTTTGATAAGGGAATATTTTGTTTGCTGCCAGGTTTCCAAATTCCCACTCTCTTGGTGGGTGACGTGATATGCTTTTCCATTCTCTGATTCCAAAGGTTGAGTTAGTACTGCTTTTTAAAAAGATCGATGTCCCTCGTGGGTCTTTTTGCTTTCTTCTTCTTTTTTTTCCTCTTTCAGTTTCTGACCATGGATATAAAACATGGTCATTACAGGAATTTTAAAAAGTAGGATAAAACAGGGTGCTCGGATGGCTCAGTTGGTTAAGTATAGGACTCTTGATTTCGGCTCAGGTCCTGATCTCAGGGTGGTGAGATCGAGCGCTGTGTTGGGCTCTGTGCTGGGCGTGGATCCTGCTTAAGATTCTCTCTCTCCCTCTGCTCCCCCACCCCACCCCCCAAAAAAGGAAAAAAGCCTAAAGAGGCTGGGAAAAAAACCATTCATGACCTCATCATGAAGAAGCTTCAACACAGTGCGTTGGCATATTTTCCTCAGGACTCTGGGGTTTCTTAGGGACAGAAGGAGACTTTCTTTTCTTTTCTTTTCTTTCTAAGATTTTAAAAATTTATTTGAGAGAGAGCATGAGCAGGGTGAGGGGCAGAGGGAGAAGCAGACTCCCCACTCAGCAGGGAGACCAACGTAGGGCTCAATCCCAGGACCCCGGGATCGTGACCTGAGCCGAAGCAGATGCTTCACCGACTGAGCCACCCAAGCACCCCCAAAAGGAGATTTTCAAGGGCCTCAGCCTCAGGATGCCTTCCCAGGCCTGCATCCCCTACTGTCCCTTGCAGCCATCTCTCAGACTCCCAGAGGAGCCATTCCCCCATCTTTGTCCTCCCCCCTGGTCTGAGAGTTCTCCCAAGGTCTGAGAGAGCTCCAGGGAGGCTTGTCATTCCAGTTCCCGGTGGCAGTGATGGCAGGCCTCTGGGCTTGAGCTTGTCCCCCACAGCCTGGTGGACAAGCGGCCCTAGTCAGCATACAGATGTTTGGGGCTCTGTTGGTCTCTTGCCCTTTTATCCTTTCTCAACTTTGCTGAGGCCCTGTCTGGAGCAGGCCTTGACACTTCCAAAGCCCCCAATCAGCCACCAGCGTATGGCTAAAGCGAGATAGGAGGTTCTTCAAAACTGCTTGCCCAAAGATTCTATAATTTCTGGGTTTTTCGGGATGCTGCTGGTTCCCTCTGAGTCTCCTCTGGGAATGGCTCTGGTACTTTGGAAGCTACAGAAGATGCACGGGCAGGAGTGGAAAGGGGTTTGGTCTATGGGCCCAAGGTTCACAACTGGACTTCTGAGGGGGAGTTGCAGGCCATGTCCAAGTTCAGTGGGAAAAAGTGATGTGGTTGATTAGTTATGTCTGCCCTGGGCATGGTGTGGGAATGGGGTTTGCAACACTTACTGCCATATACGAGGGTCTAGGCCTTCAAGGAGCGCGATGGGAAAGGTGAGTTAAATTCAGGGTCCCATGGTATCTGCTAAAGTGAGTGAGATTGCTGGAATTCCCTTGAGGGAGGAATCAAAAGGGGCTGGAAGCTCCTGAGAGGAAGCTGGACAATGGCCGGGCAGGGAGGGGACGAGAGTAGGCTCCAGACTAAGGGAAGAATTTGAGGAAAGCACCATCGTGGCATGCCTCAGGGGAATGTGGACGGACCCGCCTCTCCGAGGTAATTATAGAAGTTCTATGCGCAGCCAGAATGTAATGGGTAAGTTCAATCGTATCTAGATCAGAGTAAAAATACATTTAAGCTTTTTAAAGCGGTGATTACTATTTTTAAACCAGTGAAATGTTTAAAAACACAGAGAGGAAGAAAAGACCCAAAGAATGATATAAGAAAAAGTTACTCTTAATTGTTTACATGAGTCATATTTGTCTCCAGCCTCTTTATTTTTAAGGACATAAAACACGACACATAAAACGTCAGTCCCTCAAACTATCACCCCATCTGATTCCCCAGAAGCAAGAACCACCACTATCAGAAATGCGAAGACCATTTCTAGACCATTTTAACAATTTTTTACCTACCAACCTATGCACGCAGAGACATTTTTTTTAATGCCTTTAGTTTCCAGAATTAACAGTAATTCTCTGTGTGCAATCAGCTCAGACCCAAGCCTCTCCTGGCCAAGCACTTCCCCTAAGCCATGTTCTCTGGAGCCCCTTGGGGCCCTCCTGCCGCTCCCATCAACTCCCTGGCAGCCCGCCCCTTCCTGGGCAACTACCCATTCTTGTAGGTTGAACACTTCCATTTGGCAGTTATTGACGTGAGTCAGGGAATGACCGAGAGGAGGAGCTGAACTTTCTCTGCGTCCATCACACTGTACAACACACAGCTAGGCTTCACCTGGGGTGGGGGTGGAGGGCTCAGGGATTGCCTACGGAGCACGTGAAACCGTTCCATAGGGTCTTCCATGCCAGGTGTCAGACGCTGATAACTGGCTCCCTGGGAATTGTAGAAGGCCTTCTCAACTTGGGGTCTACAGACCTCAGAGAGTTTGTCACTAGGACCATAGTTCAATTGGATTCTTTTGTAACCTTACGTGTTTTATTTTATTCCTTTAAAAACATTCTGAGAAGGGGTTCACAGGCTTCATTAGCCTGCCAAAGGGGTCCATGGCACCAAAAAAATAGGGCTAGAAATCCCTATTTAGGTGGGCATGTTGTTGCCTAAAAAGGACATGATGCTTCCCAGCTCATTCTGACAAATGTCGTGTTGTAGACATGGTGTTTGTGATTTCCTCAAAGAGCCATTGAAAAGAGGGAATTTATCTTTCTTTCTGTCTTTGTTCTTCCTTCTTCTGGGATTGCAGACATAATGGCTGGAGCTCCAGTAGCTATGTTGGGCCTTGGGGATGGAAGCCAAGATGGCAGCACAGCAGGTTGGAAGACCCAGGGCCCTGACAGCGTGGAGGGCTGCGCCAGCCCCGGACCTGCTACCTCCAGACTGTGTCATAGGAGAAGGAAGTAAGCTTTGAGTTTACCGAAGCTGCTGTTATCCTGGGCTTCTGGGACTTGCCGCCAGGCCTAAACAAAACTAATAAAGCAAGGCCCTCTGATGATAAATTGAAAATGGCGGTGTTTATCTGAATAGTTTTCGAAATCACTCTCATTCTAGAGAAAGAATCATTTTAAACCTAGACAATGACTCCTCTAGTGCCTGATCTTACCTCGAGTATTTAAACAAGAATGAACTGGTGGAAACACATTTTATTCAGAGTTTCTGGTTTTGACACAGCCGATGAAATTGATGACCTTTGAAACTAATTTTTCAGCCACTTCTTTCGCTTACTTTGGCCTCCAAAGAGAGTTTATGAGTATCCTTTGTGCCCACCAACTCCTCATTTATGAGAGTGACTCTCACTTACATTTTCAGAATGTTTAAAACCAAACAGTGAAGATTTCTTCTGGCATGTCCATTGCATTATTGATGGAGTCAGAATACATGTACAATATCATAACTCTCAACAACACTACTTTTTAGGATGCTGTGGTTACTGAAAGGTATAGAATAGCAGAGCCCGTCCTCAGTAAAGATGATGATGTAATTGGGACGATATGCGTGAACAGGTAAGCTGCATACGACACATGCCACAAGAATGGTGCCATCAGCAAGTGATAAGGTGACTTGGAAGAGGGAGCAACTACAGTCCTTGGAAGAAGGGTACAGTTACGGGTTAAGAGGAAAGGGAAAGGAATGACCACAAGGACCAGAGAAATGAAGGAAATGGGTAGAACAGTTGGCTGGAACGAAGTCTGGCCCCAGTGACATCTCTATAAAATCCTTCCTTCCTCCAGGTAGAATCCACCCACCTTCCCATTGAGCTGTTGTCTCCATATAGCTTGTGAAGGCTTTTTTTTTTTTTTAAGATTTTATTTATTTATTTGAGAGAGAGAGCACAAGCAGGGTGGAATGGTAGAAGGAGAGAAAGAAGCAGGCTCCCCGCCAAGTTGGGAGCCCGACATGGGGCTCGATCCCAGGACCCCAGGATCATGACCTGAGCCAAAGGCAGACGCTTAACTGACTGAGCCACCCAGGTGCCCATGAAGGCTTCTAATATCACAGGAGTGTGATTGTCCCCATGAACTCTCTCTGGGAAGGGACATCCTCATTTTTATAAGCACCACACCTACATGGACTTCATTCTCATGAATGAATATAATTTCTTTTTTTTTTTAAGATTTTATTTATTTATTTGACAGAGAGAGAAAGAGCGAAAGAGGGAACACAAGCAGGGGGAGTGAGCGAGGGAGAAGCAGACTCCCCACTGAGCAGGGAGCCCGATGCGGGGCTTGATCCCAGGACTCTGGGATCATGACCTAAGCCGAAGGCAGACGCTTAACAACTGAGCCACCCAGGCGCCCCTGAATATAATTTCTTACCAGTGTATGTACTAATCTTTAAAGAAGCCATCCACCTCATGTTTTCTTTAAAACTACATTAACAAATTGGGCACCTGGGTGGCTCAGTCGGTTAAGCATCTGACTCTTCATTTTGGCTCAGGTCATGATTTCAGGGTTGGGGGATTGAACCCCACATCTGGCTCAGTGCTCAGCGGGGTCTGCTTGGGATTCTCTCTCTCTCTCTCCCCCTCTGCCCCTCCCCCTGCTCATATTTTCTCTCTCTTTCAAAGAAAGAAAGAAAGAAAGAAAGCGACCAATTCAGTAGCATTTGGTACATTCACAATGTGGTGTCACCACCACCTCTCTGGTTCCAGAATATTTCCATCACTTCAAAGTGAAACTCCAAACCCATTAAGCAGTTTTTCCCTATTTCCCCTTCCCCCCAGCCCCTGGCAACCACCAATCTGTGTTGAGTCTATATGGATTTACCTCTTCGGAATATTCCATGTAAATGGAGTCAAACAATATGTGATCTTTTGTGTTTAGCTTCTTTCACTTACCATAATGTTTTCGAGGTTCATCCACATTGTAGAGTGTATTAGTACCTCCTTCTCGTGGCTAAAAAATACTCTGTCCTGTGCATGTAATGCAATTTGTTTATCTGTTGATGGACCTCTGGGCCAGTCCCTTTGCTTTCAGCAAGATCCCTATAAAAGGGAATATTTGCAAATCTGGAAATTTATAGACAGGGTCTCATAGACAGGAGCAGAGGTTCACCTAGGGTCACCATGTCAGCCCATGTCACCCTCAGCTTGAGAGTGTACTCAGCTCCCCCTAGGAGGATTCGGACAACCTCATAACTATACTCCACTTTTGCTCCTCACCTTTACAACAACTTTGTGAGACAATCAGGATGGAAAAGCTTATCCCCACATTATAGATGAGGAACCTGAATGCCGGAGACAAAAAGTCAGGAGATCTGGCTGGGAAGTGTTGAGTCAGGGTGTGAGCCAGGCCTTCTGTCCAGATCCAGCCCCCTAAACACTGACCCTTGACAACAGCCACAGTGAAAGACAGAAACCGGGTAGGAGGGAGATTTGTGTGTCAGGAATAAATCTGGTGGTAAATAAATGGGAGCAAACAATTGGAAGTCTGTAAGAGCCGGAATGAGCCTGGTCCCCAAGGACAGAGAATGTTTTCCTTGACCCAAACATGCCACCCTCTTTCTGCTTCTTCTGCCTACACATCAAAGCATCTGACCAGGAATTCACATTTCGTCTCTGTGGGTCCCCTTCCTGAAGACTTGGGAAGGAGGCTTCCTGGATGTGGTGTGCATAGGGAGGGCAGAGGATATTTGGAATGGGAGGCTGGCGGCACATTGCCTATCACAGAGAGGTGTTTGGGCAATGTTAGGGGAATGAAGGAATGAATTGAACATGATTCAACCTTTTCTGCTAGGCAGCTCATTCTTTTTGCACTGAAAACAAAAGCAAAAATCTCTACCAAACTGTGGCTGTCTACAGGTCCGAGCCTGTGCCTCACAGCCTCCTCTAGAAGAAAGGGAGCAGAGCTTCCTCTGTGCATTAGCAGCGTGGTGGCCTGACTGCTATAGTAGAGTGACCCCAGTGTCAGGGGATTTAAGAACACATGCGTTTAAACCCCTCTCCTGTACAGTTCCAGCCAGGTGGGTGGGCAGCTTTGTCCCGCCTGGTTCCTTCTGAGTCATTGCTCTGTCATCCGGGGACATTGTTGTCATCTGCACTCCAAAGCTTGGTGGCCACAAGTTCTAACTGCCCAGCTGGTGCAAAGGGAGTAAAGCCCTGGGGAGGAACGTCTTTTCTCTTGATGTCCCGCGGGAGCTGCACATAGCACTTCTCAAGATCTTCATCACCTGAGCATGCTAGCTGCAAGGGAGGCAGAAACATGTGGTTTAGCTTCATTCCCTAGAATAAAGAGAGAATACGTTGTGCATCTTTACCACCCCACCCCACCCCGCCGCCATATGCTTGCAGCTTGCTTCGAGAAGGTAGCATAGAAGGCTCACCTCCATTCCTGGGCAGAAAGTCTCTCTCCTTGGCTGGAGTCTTTTTCTTGGCCTTTCCACTTTCACGTGGAAGGAATCAACTTTGAAGGACACAGAGGAGCCCCAGCTTGCCCATGGGAAAAAGGAGCCTGGGTCTGGAGAGGTGGAGGAGGAGAGGGAAACCAATGGTTTCCATTGAGAGGGATGAAGCAAGCGTGGCCTGGGTATGAGAGACACTCATTAATCCACACAGGGTGATCTCATCGGACACTTGGAAAAAGTAAATTTCAGCCAAGATGTTCAGCTTCCCACAGTGGGCAATGAATGCATGGGGTTTTCAGAAAAGTTTCTGACAATACAGGGATTTATATAAACTTTCCAACTTGACTTCAGGGAGGATACCAGTGCTTCCCCAAAGACATACACACCACCCAGCACATGCCTAGTGGGGGACCCCTGGTAAATAGGAGAGGAGGGGGAGGCTGACTCAGCCCATGTATCATGCCGATGGAGGGCTTGGAAGCACACCCTGACCACCCAGGGAAGCTGGTCCAAGATGACCTGGTCTTCATCAAATAGCACCCATGCCTGTGGCAGCCACCTGCCGTGACCTATCCCTCTGGGCTTGCCCTAAGCCAGAACCAGTGCTCTGGACCTCTGAGCCTCTCAAAACCAAAAGCTCTCTCTCAGGCACTTACAACAACACCAGGAAGCTGTTAGGGAATTAAAAACTGGCAAGTGAGGAATGAAACCCATGGCCGGCCATCTTCATGATTTGGAGGCTGTCAGGACTCTGAGCCACCCCGGCCTCCCTGCCTCCGGCTCCTTCCCGAGCGCAGTGGCCAGCAGTGACCGCCAGGGCTCCAGCAGCCCGAGCACTGGCCCCAACACCAGAGACCCCCCAGACCTCAGGTTCCCCCAAGGCAAGGTTCGGATTTCTCCATTTTATTCCCCAGAAGCTCAGCTGCCCCTCCAGTGGAAATTTTGATTCCATTTCCTGTGGCTTCCCGTTCATCTCATCCCTAAGAAGGTGCTGGGGATTGTCTCACGCTGCATCAAGACACGAGATAAATTTTCATGCAAGCAGAAGGCCAAAAACGCCAGGGCTGGGGCTGGGGCGGAGGGACAGGACAGGGGAATGAAAAGCCTCAGGCTGACACATCGCAGACCAAAGAAATACCGTTTGCTCTTTTCCGGCCCAGGAATCAAAACTCCCCCAGAAAGCTGCACAGTTCTTCCCTAGTATGGAGATGTGGCGTGGCCGAGGAGCACGGTGCCCAGTAAACAGAGGTGGGCAGCGTGCATTCCCTGGCTTTTCCTGTGAGAGTCATACAGGCTCCAGGGGTGGCCGAGAAAGCCTCCCTACCACGGTTTTCACTTTGTTTAAACTGACAACACCTTGTGGGGCTTATTGCTGCTCTAAGGGCCCGCCCCTTATTTGGTCTTTGGAAGAGACCAAATGTCGCTCCTGAGTCATAGCCCTCGCCTTGTGCTGGCACATGGGGGGGGAGGACAGAGGGGCTTTTTAATTTTTTTTTTTTAAGACTTATTTATTTATTTGAGGGGATGGGGAAGGGGCAGAGGGAGATGGAGAGAGAGAATTTCAAGCAGATTCCCCAGTGAGCACAGAGCCCGACAACGGACTCGATCTCATGACCCTGAGATCATGACCTGAGCCGAAATCAAGAGTTGGGATGCTCGGGCGCCTGGGTGGCTCAGCCGGTTAAGCGTCTGCCTTCGGCTCAGATCATGATCCCGGGGTCCTGGGATCGAGCCCCGCATCGGGCTCCCTGCTCGGCAGGGAGCCTGCTTCTCCCTCTCCCACTCCCCATGCTTGTGTTCCCTCTCTCGCTGTGTCTCTCTCTGTCAAATAAATAAATAATAAAATCTTAAAAAAAAGAAAAGAGTTGGGATGCTCAACTGATGGAGCCACCCAGGCGCCCCGAGGAGGGGCTTTGAAGGAGGGACAAAAGACTCAGATTATAAAGCAAAGACACAGGGGAGCACATGTGTTGTTGACCTCTGCCCCAGTATTATTACACATAGTTGCTTACATGAACATAGTGGACTATTCCTTTGATGAGAAGGGAACTTGCAGCCTCAGAGTTCAGGCTGTTTGATGTTGCTACTGGAAGGAGAGGCGGGGTGCTCATAAGGAGAGACGTGTGGTCAGACGTGTGGTCAGACACACTTGTGGTCCAACTCTTGGCTGCTCACCTATTGGCTGTGTGCCCCAGGACAGCCATGGTGCCTGTCTGAGACTCAGTTTCTTCATTTGCAAACTCAGACTAAGATTTGCCACAGGTCAGGCTCTGGAATCTACCGTTGCTCACCACGAGGGTACCCTTTCCTCCCGGGGCAAATTCACACTAACCTGCCCCACGGAGACTGATGTATAGACCAGAGTGCCTGTTGCAGATTCTGGATGAGGAATACAGTCACCAGGAGGGCTGGGCAGACATTCCCAGGTGACGATGAGCAATGACAGAAGTGAAAGTGTCACTGGGATGATGCCTGGTAGACATGGCTGAGGGGGAACCAGGGAAATCCGCTAAATGAAGACGTCTCGTATCTGCGCATGCATATCCCCACCCCCACAGTCACATGAACAGCCCACACTGCTGTTCTTGGTTAGGCAGATTTATTGGCTTCCCAGCCATATCCTTTCCCTCCTGACAATGCTCAAATTTTTATCCAGGCATCACCCGCCACACCCCATGGGCTTCAGAGCAACAGACTCCATCCCCAGCTCTCACTCCAGACTGGACCATGACTGGCCCCCCAAACCCATCAAAAATTCCATACTGCCACTAAACCATCAGGAGAGCCAGATATGTGACTTTGTCTGACCCAGCCAGGGTGGGTCCCAGGACTCTTGCTGGAAATGTGCGGGCAGACGGCTCTCACTCCTTCTGGCCTCTGTAGGATGTGGATATGCTCCTAAAACAGCTGCAGCCGACTTGCCTCCAAGAAGAAGGGTAGGCTGAGGATTAGGCTGACACAGGGGAGAGCAGAGCTGAGAAAATAGTGGAAAACACATATCGGGGACTCTGATTGAGCCATGCCTGAAGCTCACTTCCTCCAGACACAGGGTTTTCAATCTGGCGGATAGCTTGGGTGGTACTGCCCCTTGGGGCATTTTGGAAATGTATAGGGCTCTTTGGTTGTCACAATGATTGGGGATGGTGCATGTTCCTGGCACTTCATTCGCAGGGGCTAAGTATGTTAGATATTCTGTAACGTGTGGACTTTTCTACATGGCAGAGGATTTTCTGTAGTCCTACAAGACTTATGTAGGTCTTATTTGGCATCCGTGTTGGCAAAAGCTTTGTTGTTTCAGTTTGGGTGGCCCCAAAAAGCAGAGCTCAAACTACAGGCTTATGTGTGGCTTATTTAGGAGGTGACTTTAGGAAGCAAAGAGAATTCGATGATAAATTTTATATGTCACATTGACTGGGCCACGGAGTGCCCAGACATTTGGCTAAACATTATTCTAGGTGTGTCTGTGAAGGTGCTTCCGGATGAGGTTGACATTTGAATTGGTAGACTGCATAAAGCAGATGGCTCTCCCCAGGGTGGGGGGGCCTTGTCTAATCAGTTGAAGGCCTAAATAACGCTAAAGATCTGACTTGGTTGTGTCCAGCTCTCTTTGTGTCTTTGAGCTGGGACATGGGTCTTCTGCTGCCCTGGACTCGGATTCTAACTGAAACATATACTATAGGCTTTCCTGTTTCTCAGACCTTCAGACTTGGATAGAACTACACCATCGACTCTCCTGGATCTTCAACTTGCTGACTGCAGATCTTGGAACTGCCCAGCCTCCATCCTCATGTGAGCCAGTTCCAGTTCTTTTTAATAAATAGTAAAGAAATAATACACCTGTGATCTATATATATATATATATATATATATATATACACACACACACACACATACATACACAGGTATATAAAGGGATCTATAAAGGTATCCCCCACTTTTTAATGAAATACCTGCATTAATACCTGTTCTTGCTAACTGAAAGATATCCAAAGAGGATTTTCGCTTTTACAAGAAAAGATGAAAAGAGACAATTACCTCAGCGTCTGTTTTGCGGCAAGTTCTTATGGGGCAGCGCCTAGAGCAGTGAGAGGGGCTCCCCTGACTCCTGCCCCAGGACCCACACTCAGCATCTCAGGATCAGGCTGCCAGAGCTTTGAACTGCATCTATGAGTGTCTGTGCTTCTTTTTTATTTAGTTTGTGCATCCATTAGCAAGGTGTGTCCTGTGGTATCAGAAAAGCCCACAGAGGTTATTTTTGGGGTCTAGGAATCCTCAATTTTCCATATAAATGAAAGATACCTGCTTCTTCGCTGTCCACCATTTTGGCTCATGAAGTTTTCACAGGGACACTTATTTTCAGGTAGCAGGGGAAGCCTGCATGTGTAGGTCTCCCATTGTTCTGTTTCTCTGAAGAACACTGACTCATACAGAGGATGACACAAAGAAGGAGAAAGACCAGTGGTAACTGGGGCTCAATCTCGCCTGAGGAAGGAGAGGCCAGAGCATCCACCCTGGTTCCTCATTGGCCAAGAAGATACCACGGCTGCACTCCCTGCCACCTCCTCTCCGTGCATGTGCCCCCCTGGTAGCCACGGTGGGGAGAGGCCGAACAGAAAGCCGGTGTCCCGGGGCGTCCCCCAGGGAAGCTGAAGGCTGAAGTCTGCATGGAAGTGAGAGCTAGAAGTCTGGCAGGCAGAGCATCCGCCCCATCAACGCGCACGTCCAGATCCCCAGAACCTGTGTGTGTTGTCCTGCAGTAAAAGGGACTTTGCAGGTCTGCTCGAATGCAGGACCTCGAGGTGGGCGGCTTGCCCAGGGTCATCTGCTGGGGCTTGATGGCATCACCACAGCCCCGATGAGAGGGGCCCAGGACAGTCTGAGTGAGAGGAGACCAGGGGACAGTGACACAGAGGTGGGAGCCAAGAGCTCTGGGGATGGAGGAAGGGGCCGAAGCAGGGGGCCGGGGGACGGGGGCAAGGGAGGGGATTGGATCGTCCTCCCCCTGCCTCCAGAGGAAACCAGCCTCAGGAACACCTTGGCTTCAGCACAGAAACTGCTTTTGGGCTTCTGACTTCTAGAACCGTAAGAGAATGAACGAGCGTTGTTAGGAGCCACTACGTTGATGGAAATTTGTTACTGCAGCTGTGGTACACGGGGGGTGTCGGTGCAGACCCGCCTGACTGCAGACTGTGGGGCCCAGAGGCTAACTCATGCATGTGTCAACCCCACTGCCCTTTCTTTTCCTTTTTTTTTAAAGATTTTATTTATTTATGTGAGAGAGAGAGAGTGCATGTGTGTGCATGAGCGGGGGGCAGGGGCAGAGGAAGGAGGGTAGAGAACCTCGAGCAGATTCTGTGCTGAGCGTGGAGCCCAGTGTTTGGCTTGAGCTCATGACCCTGAGACCATGACCTGAGCTGAAACCAAGAGTCGGACGCTTAACCGACTGCGCCCCTCCCAGGCACCCCAAGAGCGCCTTTTCCACAGCGTTCAGTAGACGGTTTTCCAGGGAACACTGACCCTGGCTTTATCCAGGGCTTCACCGAGAGTGGGTCCCCATTTCAGGAAATCCCATCAGCTAAGGTCGAGCTCCTTGTGCGACTTGATTCACAAACCACACACTCCTGGCGGCCTGCACTTGTCACCATCACGTTTATGGAGATTCCCACACTGATGCCAATATCTTCCCTCCCATCACGTGTTCCGGAGAAGGTGCACCCAGTTATGTTCCCGTGTTGAAATATGCACCATTTGGTTATAAATATGTTCCTTTTTTCTTCCTCTGTGTGACCTCTGTGACCTAGTTAGGGCTTCACGGTGATTTTTTTTTTTTTTTAAGAAAATGTATGCATGTAAGTTGTATTATGTATTCATTCCCTTCCGGGAGATGTAAACTGTGTGTGGGTCAGATGGGGCTGATGTGATAGCTCTCAGGCTTGGTCGCTGTTTCGTGTCTGCTGCGTCAGAAGTCCGTCTTCCCTGGTAACCCCCACCCCCAAGACAGGCCTGACATTTTGCACATGGCGTCCTGCCACCCTACCACCCCAATTCCTTCCGACCCGCACTCTTCCACCTAGCTGTGATTCAGTCTAGAAATTCCTCTCTGCCGAGGGCTCTAAGCAGCCAGCTTGCTGGAGTTGGTACCTGCGACTGTGCCCTTCCAATGCAGAAGGAGTTGATGCCTTGGCCACACCGGTCTCCCTGCTCCGGAGGCTTGGCTCAGACCCCTCCCAGAAGGCCTCCACCTCCGAGGCGGTGACCGGTGCTCATCACATCTGTCTCCTGATTTGCAACGTGCCTGATGGTTTCTCTCTCCCCCTCTAAATGCAAGCTTTTTGAGAACGGGAGCTGTGACCTGGCCGTTGGTTGGGAGGGGGAGACCAATAAATCTTTGCTAAAACCAAAGGGACCCAAGGGTCACCGGCTGCCAACTGCCCCTTGGTTGGGGGAGTCCCGGCACAGGTCGGGGGACAGGGTGGGCAAGGGCCTACTTGAGATCAGTGGTGTTTTACTCAGGACTTAGCGTCGTGGGGGAGGGACCCTAAGTCACAGGGCCAGTCAGAGATGGGCTGCAAGTGTCCTGGGGGGCATGGGTAGGTGTCAGGGGTCTGGGGAGTGATAACCACTGTGCCTGGTGGTGACAGCCAGTGACCGAAGTGAACGGCTCCTGGGCGGGGTGGGTGTCCTACCTGGGTGGTCCAAGCCTGGTTCTCCAGTTCTCACCTACCCTTCCGGTAAACCCCTAACCCCAGCCTGTTTCAGATTCTCGCCCAGCCACCCCCAGCTTCCTTCTTCCCATTTCTCCCACCAAACCTCAACCTCACCCCTGCCACCCCTGGGTGGGCTCCACCTGGCTCCCCGGGTGCTCCCCCTGCCCTGCACCCATCAGGTCTCAGTCCGCTGTCCGCCCCAAGCTCTGGCTGCTCCAGGACACTGCCCTTGCTCTCCAGGTGGACAGGGGCATCCCAGGCCTAGTGAGGCAGACCCCAAACCCGGAGAAGCTGTTAGATCAAGACCCATGTTCCTTTGTTCATAAGCTCTTATGCTTCATTTTTAGTGCCCAGCACCACATGTAATGAATGAGGAATGATGTTCTTAGTTCCGAAGGAGTGTGAGGAGCTGTCGCTGTCAGCTTTGGTTTCTCCCTGCTCTGCCCGGAGACCTACCAGGATCATACGAAAGCAACACTAATCTCTAGTGATTCCTTGCTTTGTTACCCTGAGAAGGGCTCCGGGCTCCATGACATTCTTTTGATAGAGGGGAATAGAGAGATTATTAGTTCAATCTTCTTGCCACACCGCCTGGAATGTGTGCTGAGCCAGTGCGACTCCGTACTCAGCTCAGTCCACGCCAGCACGGGACAGAGAGGGTGTCACCTGCTGTCACACAAGCCAGGTGCTGGCACAAGCATCCCTGCTGTGCAAATGCAGAACAGAGGCGCACAGGGACTCAACAAAGATCCCACAGCTGCGTCCAGCAGTCCTGGATGCCAAGCCCCGAAAGATGGAAATAGATGGCAAAAAGGCGAATGAGGAGAAAGTAAGCAGCAGATTAACACCTCTTGGGAAAATGTTAGAATTCCCTGACAATCCTCATCTTCTAGAATCTGGGGCAAAGAGGTAGCACAACGGACTGTGGGCCAAGCAAGGCACATTTTCTCTAAAAAAAAAAAAGAAAGAAAGAGGGGTGCCTGGGTGGCTCAGTTGGTTAAGCGACTGCCTTCAGCTCAGGTCATGATCCCGGGGTCCTGGGATCGAGCCCCGCATTGGGCTCCCTGCTCGGCCGGAAGCCTGCTTCTCCCTCTCCCACTCCCCCTGCTTGTGTTCCCTCTCACGCTGTCTCTCTCTCAATTAAATAAATAAATAAAACCAAGAAAGAAAGAAAAGAAAGAAAGAAAGAAAGAAAGAAAGAAAGAAAGAAAGAAAGAAAGAAAGAAAAAAAGAAAGAAAGAAAGAAAAGAAAGAAAGAAAAAGAAACACTCTAGGTTTTAAAAATCCATTGGCTGGGTGACCAGAGAAAACCATCTGCTGTCCCTGTTCCAAAACAATAAACAGACTTCCTCTTACAAAAAGGGGACCGCAATGATGATTTAACACAAACACACTCTTTTGGAAAAACCCGCGGAGAACGTGTCTCACTGTCCCGCCAGAGCCTCAGAGCTGATGGCACTGGGTTGTGGTGACAGATGGAGACCCACGTCGAGGCAGTTTCTGGTCTGGATGCTCCCAGGCCACTGAGCTGCAGGCCACCATGGAGGACGGTCCCCAGCCCATGCTTCTCTCTGCCCCCCCCCACACACACGTGCACACACAGTGCAGCGAGTCCAACCACACATAGAAGCTTTGTCCCTGGGCTCTGGTGCTCAGGTCTGTAACCCTCGACCTCCCTCGTGTTGAATGACAATGGTTAGGCCCCAGAGAAAGGCCTCTCCACTCCTCTTGCCCTGTATTTTCAAAACACAAGGTGCCTGCATCTGAATGCCGCGAGCCTGTGGACTGTGTCACCGTCAATGCTGGGGACGGACACTGTTTCTGGAGCAGAGACAAATCTGAGCAGTGGAAGAACATGGGTTAGAGACAGATGAGTTAAGTGGCTCAGCCCTCTTCCCAGCGTGGGTGGGATGAGCTCACAAGCCAAGAAGCAGCATGTGGCCCCCATGCACCGTGGGCCCCCCAGTGCGGCTCAGTGTTTGCCACAGCTGTGCAAGCCAGCTGTGGAACATTCTGAGGCATTAAACAACTCTTAAATCTGTATACACAGTCAGTCCTCATGACTTGCAGTGATCACGGCCTGTAAAATCCCCACAGACACTGAATGAGCAACACCGAACACTGTTCCTACGGGAAAAGCGGATCGGATTCCTGTGTGCCTCTGATCACAATTTCTTTATCAACCGATGAATACATAACCTTGTTTTATGTGTGTCTCTATATACAGGTGCCTTATTTAATACATACTGTTGTTTCACTGACCTTGAGCTTGTGCCTGAACGAAGCCTATCTAACAAACCTCTTTCCTCTGCAGGCCCCTCACAGCCGTCTGGGCTCGGGATCGCTGGACGGCACACCGCTCTGCACTTGGGGGCCACTTCCAACAGCAAAGCCACTCCAGAAAAGCACAGAAATTTGATAAACATGGTACTAAATAGACTGCAGGGAAGACACTTGTTTTCCCTACGTGAGAGGTGAAACAAGGAGGCAGAGCACCATCTTGTTCTAAGGAAAAAATCTGTGTCTAACATGGCCGACAGAGCCAGCGAGGGAGTCCCAGTCCGAGCCCCAGGGCTCTTCTGGGTTCTTCTCCCTGCTCTGCTTCCCAGTTGGGCCAATCCGGGTTCCTCTCCCTTCCCCTCTTTGCGCATGCGCCGAGAGTGCCCAGTATGCGGAAGTAGAGTGTATAAATTGCCCCCTTTGTTTGTGCTCAGGGCTCAGACCTTTGGAGACCACTCTTCTCTGAGCCCACCGGCGTTAAATAAACCTCCTATCTTCCAAGATCTCTGGGTGCCGCTTGGTTCTTCTGTAGGGAGATCTAGTCCAAGTTCCGTAACAGTTCAACCTCAGCTTGGAATACGTGCGTCAGGAGATCGAAGTCTTCACCACACGGGGTGTGTCTGCAAATGCCCTGGGAAGCGCTGCAAGTATTGATCCGGGGCTTACAAAAATGTTAGCAGGTGGGTGAATTCCTAAACACAGAATCATGAACAAGGAGGATCAAACAGGTGTGATCCCCATGGAACTGGTATGAAATGAGACGCTGACTCTTCATAGTATATGAACTAGCTAGGCACGGGAAGCTAAATGCAAATAGTTTTATTTTTATAAAAAGGTAATAAGATTTAATTAAATTTTCAAGAGTTGATAACAATTTTGTTTTTATTTAAATGATTTTGATCAAAACGTTTATATTCATGAATTATAATTTACAGTTTGGCATTTACTTTTATTTTTTATTTATTTTTAAAAATTTTTATTTATTTATTTGCGAGAGAGAGAGAGAGAAGGAGAGACAGGGAGAGAGTACAAGCGGGGAGGAGAGGGAGAAGCTGGCTCCCCGCTGAGCAGGGAGCCCAACGTGGGGCTCTATCCCAGGACCCTGGGATCATGACCTGAGCTGAAGGCAGATGCTTAACTGATTGAGCCACCCAGGCGCCCCTGGTGTTTACTTTTAATAGGCAAGGTTCAGTGTTTTATTTTTTCAGGTTTTTTTTTTAAGATTTTATTTATTTATTTGAAAGAGAGAGAATGAGAGAGAGAGCACAGGAGAGGGGGGGAGGGTTGGAGGGAGAAGCAGACTCCCCGCTGAGTAGGGAGCCTGATGTGGGACTCGATCCTGGGACTCCAGGACCATGACCCGAGCCGAAGGCAGTCACTCAACCAACTTAGCCACCTAGGCGCCCCTATTTTTTAAAAAGAGATTTCTTTTTTATTTTATTTACTTAGCTTTCTAAGTAGGCTCCATGCCCAATGTGGGGCTTCAACTCACAACCCTGGAAGTAAGAGTTGCACACACTACTGACTGAGGCAGCCAGGCATCCCTAAGTTTAAATATTTTAAAAGAAAAATAATTTTTTAAAAAAACATGTCATTTTAATTTTTTTCGTCATAGTTTAGTGAAAATATATTAAAATTTTGTGTACTTCAAATATAATTGCTCTTATCATTTACTCTTTAGATCATTACTATTTGGAAAACAAATTATGTGAACATCTAATTACAATTATAATGAATAATGTTGCTAAAATGAAGACAACAAAAACAATTCATATGGAGGGGCGCCTGGGTGGCTTAGTCGGTTAAGGGTCTGACTCTTGGTTCCGGCTCAGGCCATGATCTCAGGGTGGTGAGATCAAGCCCCAGGTTGGGCTCCAAGCTCAGTGGGGAGTCTGCTTGAGATTGTCTCTCTCCCTCTTCCTTGGCCATGCCCCACCCTCTCTCTCTAAAATAAATAAATAAAATCTTTTAAAAATCCAATTTATATAGGATAAATACTATGATAATATGCGATTTATGTGGGTATTTTGTTACTCATCTAGAAACTGCCAGCCCATCACCAAACACCAGGTGTGTCCTACAATAATAAAATTTAGGTACTTTGATATCTTGTTGACTTGTGGTCACATAAAAATAATAAATAACTTTACACATATTTTTAAGTGTTGTTGCTATAAAAACGAATTTATCAGGCTAAGAGGGTGGAACATGTCTTATTTAGGACTTTACTGGTGTGATTTACCGCTTCTCACCATTTAGATGCGCAGCATGTGGGGCTCCGTTTGTGCTCTCACCCTGGGCCCACACGCATCTGGTGAGGGCCTGTTACTATGGAGACTGAGGGCTTTAGGGTGTTTGGGTATCTGTATCCAAGATGAGCAGAGGCCAGCCCAGCAGACATGCTGATATTCTGGTCCAGCGGAGCACCAGCATGGAATCAAACTGGAAACCCCCAATGACCTGCTAAACATCATCCCAGCACTGGGAAAAGCCACCCCAGCAGGCTGGTAGAGACAGGGAGGGGTTCAGAATATGCAGGGCGGCCCTGATGTGATGGCCATGATGGGGGCAGGAGAAGATGCTCGGGGAGGTGGCAGGGCCAGAGGTTCCTCTGCTCCACTGATCCAAACATTAGCTGAATGCTCTCCACCGTCCCACTCTGGAGGAAATGCCACGGACCTCTCTCCAGTGGGAATGTGTCCAGGTCCTGGGCACGCTGCTCCACCAGTTTGAGCACAGAAGGTTCTAGGCTACGGAGCTGTGTCCTGGGGCTCCCAGCTGACTGTCCCTGAGCCAAGGCCCCTCCAGAGTGTGTCTACAAGGAACTATGCACGATGCATGGAGGCTGCCTGCCCAAGGATGCAGACTTGAAGCTTCAGGGTGTGTGGAGCCTTGGGGAACACAGAAAGTGACCTGGGCTCTGCTTCCAGCTTCTAGTTTCCCTACTAACTAGCTGTGTGACCTTGGATGATTGCTTTAACCTCTACGGGCCTCTGCTTCCTCATCTTGAAAACAAAAGCAAAGTCTCAGGTGATTGTTCAGGTCCCTCTGGCTTTGTAACTCCACCATGGATCTGCCAGAGGGATTCCTTCTGTGTGTCTTGGACTGGGTCCAGTCTCAGGATTACTTATTTCAAAAGGTAGTTGTTCTTTTGTTGGTTGGCCTTGGGGGGACCCCAGATATTTTATGATTTTATGGGGAGCAGAGGTGACTGGCAGCCAGTACCCTCTGCCTCAGGCCCGCATCACAGGCCCTGGCCCAGCCTCTCTGGCGGAAGTCAGCCCAGCCTTGTTCTGTGGTCAGACTTACTACCTTCTGGGAAGGCCCACTAGACAAGAGGTCCCTTCACAGCACCGAGTCTGCTGGGCGGAGACAGGCAGCCCTTGGGTTCTCTAATGGGGCTCGGTTTGTAACTTTTTTAAACCATGCCTTATCTTTATTCACTTATTCAATAAATACTTAAATAGGGATTTATAATTCCTACTTTATAGTATGGCTGGGAAGAGTAAGCAGTTCATACAGAACTGTGGACAGTGCCTAACAAAAAAGTGCCGATGAGCTTTAGCTGTTGAGCACGTGCTGCGTGCCAGGCACGCACTAGATGCTGGAATGCCCAAAGGAGGAAAGCCAGACGCTTGGGGAGCAGACGGAGGGGAGACGGACATGTGCCCAAGAGCACACTATGTAATACAGGAAGAAACAGCAGTTATGGGGGTGTAGACAGAGAGGTGCTGATCCCTTCTGGGGCAGGAGAGAAGGATGGAAGGTTTGGTGGACATCCATGGCTCCCCTGTACCCAGCATCGGATCCCTTCTGTTAGGCAGGGAGGGCTGATCCCAGATGAGGGCAGGTGACCCACGTATAGCCAATCAGAATATCCACATCCCCGATGATAATCATTGGGTCAGGGGTGAGCGGGTGGCACACATGGGGACAATCAGAAAGTGACTGAGGACTTTCATCAAACCTCCCAGAAAAGCATTCATTCTCTCCTGGTCTAGGATCATGAGTTTTAAGGAAAATGCCTGCGTGGAGCTCCCAGTGACTATCTTTAACTGTAAGTGGAGAGAAACTGAAGCCCTGTCAGAGGAAAAGCTAGGAGGGAGGGAGAGAGACAGAGACAAAGGAAACAGAGAGATATGGCATTCTAAACCCCTGGATCCAGCTGGGCCTGAAGCTACAAACACTCCCGGTTACACCAGCCAGTAAAGCACTCCTTTGCAATAATCGCAATATCGTAATGATCGCAGAAATTTGCAATAATCAGCTTTGGCTAATACAGAACATTTTTGGCTTACTTTAAACACAGAAAATTTTAAAGAAGAGGGAATGTGTGACCTAAAATTTGAAGAACATGCTGGATTTCATCAGATAAAGAAGTAACATTAATCCTTGGGATTCAGGCACAAATCATCATTCCCAGGAATTCTTGGGAGTTCCCCAAGATCATATTCTGCATTTTTACAAGACTTTATTTATTCATTTTTAAATGTTACTGAGTGACCTAATAACAATGAGTTGTGTTTCTGTGGTAGGGTTATAATCCATGTTTCAGAGGCTGCCTGTTTTAAAAAGACATAATAAATGTACAATTTATTGTTGTTAAGAGGAAATACACAGTGCTTGTAGTTACATATTTCAATACCGAAAAAATTCTCTACCCCATGTAGATATTTGTAATAGAAAACATTGGAAGGAGGAAAGAGGCATAGAAAATAAATACCAGGGGTGCCTGGGTGGCTCAGTTGTTAAGCGTCTGCCTTCAGCTCAGGTCATGATCTCAGGGTCCTGGGATCGAGCCCCGCATCGGGCTCCCTGCTCAGCGGGAAGCCTGCTTCTCCCTCTCCTTCTCCCCCTGCTTGTGTTCCCTCTCTCACTGTGTCTCTCTCTGTCAAATAAATAAATAAAATCTTTAAAAAAAAAAAAAAGAGGGAAATACCAAATACAAGTCATTTAAACAGAGAAAGCATTCATTGCCTTAAAGAATAGGCTCCATTTCTGTTTCACAACACACGTTCCGGAGGCAGAAAAAGACCTTTCGTTTTGTGTTGGCACCGGGTGAACAGCTGGTCTTAGGATCCATCCACGCTGCTCATTCCCTATTTGATGATGAAAGCATTGTGTCTCCTCGCCCCGATGGAGGTTTTGGCTTTGGCTAGTTCAGACGGTTAGACCGTCAGCAGCTTCCATGGCCAGGTCACCTTTGCTTCAGCTTGCTTTCTTTCTGGGGTCCAGCTGGGCAGGCAGGTGCTCAGCCATTCTGGCTGGTGGTAGAGCCAGTGGCTCGGAGCCCAGCTCCACCTCGGGGGTCTCCAGGCAGCTTTCAGCCCATGGCAGCCGCTCTCTGCCAGACCTTCCCCCCTAAAGTCCACCCTCTGTCCAAGACCATGCTTGGCCAGGGGCTGGGCACCCCAACCCCTGGGCAGCTCGGTGCCCTCCTCTCCTCATCCCTGCCCCTCGAGTTCCAAGGCCCTCAGCAGTCCTGACCTCTGAACTTCGCCCCTCCCCCCAGCTCAGAGAGACTACCTGTCTCTGCATCTCCTTGCAGGGGCTCAGAGGGTGTCCTCAGGAGAAGGAACCCCGGGGGGACGTGGAGTCACCTGTGTGCATCCCTGCTCTCCAGCACCTCAGCCATGTGTTTCTGGTGGTCCATTTCCTGGAAACAGGTGTCTCCTCTGCTTGGGCACTTTTATAGTTGTTTAAGCAGGCCACTATTTCTAGGACCTGTCCCTTCGACATGGCCAGATAGGAAAGCCCATGCCTGGTTTCCAGCAGAAAATTGCTATTATTGTTTTTACCCACCGTCCAGGTTTATAACATGGATGTTTTGTTGGGCAGCCATAATTCCATCTCTTTCTTTTCCTTTTAGCAACAATTCTACATTTAAATGGGTTCAATATTCTCTCCAAGTCTTTTTACAACGGTCTCTCCATTTTTGAGTTCTTCACTTCATTCCCCTACAGGTTTGATTTTATAACAAGCAGGAGTTTTTTGTTTGGTTTGGTTTGGTTTTTCAGGAAGGACTAAGGGTGCTGCATTCCCTGAGCCCTTTGTAAATGCCTGCCTTTTGTCTTCCTGCCCTTTGTCTTCCTACAGGAAGCGGCACCTGGTCCAGCCATCATTCCTCGGTCCTGCTTACTTTATGGTGCTCTGTTTCCTTCCTTAGTTCTTTCCCTAGTGGTTAAAAAAATCTTCAAAAGTGTTTCCTTTTGAAAGGAATGTTGTTTCCTTTATTGTCCTGAAATATTGACACCTACAGGAATATGCGTACTGTATAGATCATAAGTCATCACGATATAACACACGAACTCCTCACCCAGCCGGTCCATGGCACATTGCTTCTACTGGTGAAACTCCCCTCTCGCTCCTCCCAGTGGTAACTGCCCACCCCAGTCCTCACAGGGGATGGTGGCCCTGGTTCCTTTAGAGATTTGGCATGAAATTTTCCTCCAGGGACACACCGCCTAATTTTGTTTGTTTTTTAACATGCTAAATGCAGCATGTTTCTGAGATTCGGCGACATTGATGTGTGTGGCTGTGGCTCATTTGTTATCGCTGTGATAGGGAGGGTATTCAATGTATGAATTTAGGAATAAACTGCAATGTCCTTATCTGTTCAGCTGATAGGTTGTTTCTGGTTTTTTCCTATCACGAGCAGTGCTGTTACAAACATTCTTGTGCCTGACTTCCAGCATAACTGCAATCATTTTTGTAGAATATGTACTATATCCAAGCATGAAATCGGCAAGATTGTAGCTGAGGTGCACATTCAGGTTTGCAAGCTAATGCCAGATAGTTAGAGGTAAAACAAGCTAGTGACAGTGGACGGCCTTCCCCCAGCTCTGACCCATCTCCCCGGCCGGGAATGTTGCTTGCGCGGACACGGAGTCCCCTCAGTTGTTGTGACCCTGGGGTGGTTTGGTTTTTCTGTGAAGATGCTTGAAGAATTTGTTTTTAAGATTTTATTTATTTATTTGACAGAGAGAGAGAGAAAACACAAGGAGGGGGAGGGGCAGAGGGAAAAGCAGACTTCCCCCTGAGCAGGGAGCCTGATGTGGGGCTCTATCCCAGGATCTTGGGATCATGACCTGAGCTGAAGGCAGATGCTTAATGACTGAGCCACCCAGGCGCCCCCGGAATTTTTTTCTGATGCTTGAGTTATGATGTCTTCTCATGGGGGGCCTGTCTTTTGCCTGCTGCGTCCCCCCCTTTCCCTCCATAGCCTGCTTTCATAGCTGTGATGCTTTTCCTTCCCATCTGCTCGCACTCGGGAGGTGCATCCGCAGGTTTAATTTGTTCTGATGGAGGGCAGGTGACTTCTTGACTCTTCCTTCTTGCAGCTGAGATCAGTTTGTTTTTCTCTCTGTGTGTCGTTGTGGGGGTCAGGGGGCCTCGGGGGGGGGGCAGGAAGCTCCGCGGGCTGAGTGTTGGCCATAGAAACCTGGGGTCTGCTCCCTCTGTGCAATTTTGGAGATGTGTCAGGCTTTACCCCTCCGGCTGGGCAGTAACACCGAAGGCTTTCATTGTTGCGGGGTTTGGCTGGTTGCCTTGGAGCCTTCACTGTGGTCAGAATTAGCCCCACTGTTCACTCCCCACATTTTACCACTTTCTCCCCAACAACCGTTTCTATCTCAGTCCACGGAGGAAATGCATATGGATACCTACAGTCTCCATACCTACAGTCTCTTGGGGGTGCTAGTCAGAATCCTCAGGACCTTGAACATTCTCCGATGCAGCTTCCAGGGGAGGAAGGACCAAGCTAGGAGCCAAGCTCTCTCCCCCGCCCCCCACCCCGGGCTTCTCTACTCCATCCAGCATCTTGTTTCTTGTCTTGGTTAACTGTTTGTGAAGTTTATTGTACTAGCTATCCCTCATTCCTAATTTGATTGCCATTGATGACTTTTTTTTTTTTGCTCACTCTTTATTTTGGCTATTTTTGAGGTATCGGCAGAACAAAGTCTACAAGAAAGTTCCAATCTGCCATCTTATACAGAAGTCCTTTATCTGTTGCACGTTATCTGGCTACATCATAAGAATGTAAATTCCACAGGGGCAGGACTCTTGTTTGGTTCATCCGTGTCCCCAGGTCCTCAAACAGTGCTTGGCATATAGTAGGTGCTCAGTAAATATTGATAGGAGAAGTGGACGGATGGATGGAGAAGCAAAAAATCAATTAGGAGACTGTCACTGTGGCTTCATGCAAAGATGAGGTGAGCCTGACCGTTGGCAGCAGAGATGGGGAGGGAGGGGTGAATTTGACATACACTGGAGGCCGGAGTAGAACTGAGTGTGTATCCCAGGTGGGGGAGGGGTGGTGAATAAGAAGCACAATTCACTCCTTAAGGTAAACTGAAGACCCTAGGATTTCTAGCTTGGATGAATGAGTGGTGTCATTAGGTTCTTTTTTTTTTTTTTTAAGATTTTATTTATTTGACAGAGAGAGACACAAAGAGAGAGGGAACACAAGCAGGGAGAGTGGGAGAGGGAGAAGCAGGCCTCCCTCGGAGCAGGGAGCCCGATGCGGGACTCGATCCCGGGACCCTGGGATCATGACCTGAGCTGAAGGCAGACGCTTAAGGACTGCGCCACCCAGGTGCCCCTGGTGTCGTTAGGTTCTTAATTAAGGGAAGGAGCAGAAGATGCTGGGTTCACCTTGAACTTGCTGGGTCTAATATCACTGGACTGCTTTGGCCATGGGGCTGAAGTTCGGGAAAGAACAGGGCTGGACAGAATCTGGGGTGTCATCAGCTAGGGTGAAGGTGGAGGCACCAGGGTTAAATAAGAGAGTGGGGCAGAGGTATGAACCACTTACCCGCATTTAAAGTGAGGGAGGGACCAGAGGCAAAGAAATCAGATTCCATGAAGCTCCAGCTCCCAGAAAATGTTTCCAGAAATAGAAAAAATGACTATGCAGATGTGTGTCCCATTTGTGCCCCGTTTGACTTCCTCCAGGCCCACCTTCTTCCCTATTCTGCCACCCTTCACCCAAGTGTTTGCAAAGTACAGGAAGAAAATGCAGATTTAGATCATCTCAAAAATGTGAAACTGCCGCCTTTAGCAACAGGAATGGTTTGATTCTTTGTGCACTCACTCAAGGGCACGGTATGAGTCATCTGAGGTTCTGAAAATTCAGCAGGAACTAGGCATTTTAATACCCTAATTGGCGAAGTGAAGGGAGGTGGGGGTAGAAAAGCACCAGGCAGGAAATGCTGAGTGTCCGATGAGGGAAGATCCCGGGAAGGCTTACACCTTAGGCTCTGGAAACAGTGACGTCAGCACACGTGGTGACCCCAGTTGAGTCAGCTCTCTCCTTGCTTGGGACCCAGACCCAGGGCTGGTGACACTTCCCAGGATCTCCCAGCCTACCCCCCAGCCCCACCCCACCCCCTTGGTCCTACAGCTTGGGACTTGTTTCAGGGTTGGGTTGATGACTTCATCCTGAGTCTGAGTCCAATCTCTGCCGGCAACACCAGGGGCCAAACAACCTGTGCCTGCCGGGCGGTGTCACAGCAGTGGGACATGGGGGATTTGGGGCCAAGCGGAGTTGCCTTGGACTCCAAGGGGCTTTTGTTACTGAATTGCCCTGAGCAGATCTGAACCAGGAAGCATTACCCCGTGAGGCAGGTAGGCGTTCCTGATTTACGAATTCTTTTTTTTTTTTTTTTAGATTTTATTTATTTGAGAGAGAGCCAGAGCGCACAGAGGGAGAGGGAGAAGCAGACTCCCTCCTGAGCAGGGAGCCCAAAGTGGGGCTCGATCCCAGGATCCTGGGATCATGACCTGAGCCGAAGGCAGACGCGTAACGACTGAGCCACCCAGGCGCCCCTGTTTATGAATACTTATCCTTCTTCAGTCAGCCAGCTGAGCCTTCAGAGTCAGGTTGATTGTCACAAAAATTACAATTATAATCACTAATCACTAATTAGTGATTATAATTAATCACTAATCACTATATGTGATTATAATTATAATCACAGGAATGGCTACTTATTAAATTAATACTAATTTTTCTATAGCTAATAATTCTTATTTATACACTTATAATACTCTGGGATAGACTAACTTCAACACGTGATCTCACCTACCCATCATGACGAGTCCTGAAGGATACATTGTCATCTCCATTTTATTTCTGAGAAAACGTGTTCACTCAGTTATTACTTCAGTAAAATGCATCTCTTGCCAGCTGCCGTTGAAAATGGGAAGAAAGGGGCGCCTGGGTGTCTCAGTGGGTGAAGCGTCTGCCTTCAGCTCAGGTCATGATCCCAGGGTCCTAGGATTGAGCCTCACATCAGCCTCACATCCCTGCTGAGCAGGGAGCCGCTTCTCCATCTCCCACTCCCCCTGCTTGTGAGCTCTCTCTCAAATAACTAAACAAAAACTTAAAAAAACCCACTTTATTGAGGTATCATGGACACACAAGAAGATAATCAGGCACATGCACAAGACTCTGACAGGCAGGGCCACGTAGAGCCTCGGTGGTGACAGGGCAGGTAGCCTTGGTGGCCGCATCCAGCTCCGGGGACGGGCTGTGTCTTTCGTGTCTTGTGTGGCGCTGAACTAGTTCTCAGCACAACGTGGGCCAGGAGCTTCCCTGTCTCCTGCCCCACTGCCCAAACCTAATGTACTGGCATTATTCACGATTTGATGAGATCGCCAAAATCCTATACTGTTTTATCCTGACCTTCTGCTTATGGAAGCAAAACTCAGTCTCTGTGGCTGGCCGTGAAGAGCCCTGTCCGTGCAAGGCTGTGCCCTGTGATCCTCCACAGCCACGAGCCCCAGCCCCCAAAGCGGGTGGGGATGCGCGGGGACAGCTGGGAAAGGGGGCCACTGGGGAGGCAGCAGCCTCACAAAAACCTTAGCCGCTAACCATCTACCTTTACCACTGTGGCAGCCGCCTTGGTCCCAGCCTGCTAAGGAGAAGCCTGGAGTCCAGGCTGTGTCCCAGCCCAGCAGGGCTCGCTTTGTGCATGACCCTGAACAAGGCCTTGAAGTACACCTTGGTCTGCACCGCCCACCTCGGCTACAACTCGGGTTTCGTTACTGGCGGAGCTCCGATGGGCAAGGCCTGGGCTATATTCTTTTATATCTGCCCTCAAGAGCCTGCGGGGTGAGCAGCTGTACGCCTACTTTGCAGTTAGGATGCTGATGATGCTCCGAGGGGCTACCTCGCTTCCAAATTCACCCAGCTGTAAATGGTAGAGCGGGGGTTCAAGCCTGTGTCTATCACAGACTTTGAAACCAAAGGACCTTACAGTAACAGAATAAAAAGATGAACAGGAGGGGCGCCTGGGTGGCTCGGTCGTTAAGCGTCTGCCTTCAGCTCAGGTCATGATCCCGGGGTCCTGGGATCGAGCCCCGCATCGGGCTCCCTGCTCCGCGGGAAGCCTGCTTCTCCCTCTCCCACTCCCCCTGCTTGTGTTCCCTCTCTCGCTATGTCTCTGTCAAATAAAAATTAAAAAAAAAAAAAAAAGATGAACAGGAAAAGTCCAGCTATTCAGCCTATCATAGGAACACAGCGATAACCTCATATGTGACCCCCCCACACACGGGGAAGCATCCCCATAACCGCTGGATTGATACAGATAAACTCCGATCTCACAGCCCCCTGAGAAGAAGACCACTACCTGGTTTTTCCCAGGTTATTCTGAGATGGTGTAAATAAGATCTGTTTCCTTCCGTAGAGACAGACCCTGCAGGTGTTCACGCCCCTGTGTGATCGCCTCCCCTTGAGTGTGGATGGGACCTGGGACTTGCTTCTCAGCCGGAGGAGCAGAGCAGGTGGGCCGTCACTCCTGGGACTGTGTTAGCAGACGGTCTCCAATGCGTTCTCAGCTTCCACGCTTTGCTGAGGCAAGTGGCCAGGCTAAGGATACATCACAAATCTGTATTGTTTGAAGCCCCCGAGTTTCTGGTGGTTACGGCGATAAACAATCGGCTGCCAGCAGCTGAGAGGCAGGCGTGTTGTCCCTGGGGCCTTCGAGGTGCCTGCCCAGCATGGCTGCCCCGAAGAACAGGTCTCTGACTCCGCCCCTCCAATATGTCCCCCATATTGCCTCAGAGAGATCATTCTGAAATGCTGATTTATTTGTGTCACTCTCCTCTTTAGACTTGTTGGTGGCTCCCTATCATTTTAAATAAAAATCCAAACTATTTAGCCTAGCAATCAAGGAACGCCCCTGTCAAACTGCTATGCCAGGCTCTTCTGGGCACTGCTGCTGACCCCCTCCCACCCTGGGCTCCAGCCACTCCCACCGGCCACCCTCCCAGCTGCCCCTCCTTGGGTCAGAGCCCCTGCACCTGCAGGCGCTCCCGCCCGAAGACTGTCTCTCTTCTTTGCTGGGTGAGTTCCTACTCATCCTTTACAGCCCCCTCTCCTGAAGCCCTCCCACCTCCTCCCAGAGCCCGAGCCCCAAGGTCAGCCCACCACTGAGCTCCCCTGGTGCCTTACAGGCCGTTACGCCATGCATCACACTGAATTAGAATCATTTTTAAGCTCAGCCCCCTTTCTAGTCTGAGTTCTCTCTGCAGAACTTAATACATGTTCTCCTTCTTCATGTCCTTTTGTTCCCCCTCTTTCTGCCTGGAAAACATGGCTTGAGGAGTAAACGCAGGGCATTACTAACAACACCCAAGGCTGAAGTGAGGTTCTCGTGGGTCAGAGGGCAGCAAAGCCGATTACTGTAGCAGGTGCACAGGGCAAGCTCTGTAGACACGTGAAGCGTGAATGCAGGGAGGTCTGCAGTTGCCCGAGACAGAATCTCGTGTTGCTGCTATTGTCCCCTCACTGTGAGGGACAGGCCGGGGACCCGAGAGACTTCCTCTTTCTGTTGGAGAGAGCCACCTACTCTGTGTCAGAACATTACAGAGTGACCTTTCCTGAGACTTTGTTCTTAAAGACCCAGCATGTAAACTGTAGTTCCTTCCTGTCCCTAAAATATTAAATGATGGGACAGGCTTGACTCAAAGGCCCTCTCCGGCTCTCCTGGGCTTGCCGACTGTGACCACTCAGACACAAGCCTTGGTATCCAAACCACAGAGAAAACAGCTTCTCAATTTCTTTTCTTTTTTTTTTTTTTTTAAGATTTTTATTTATTTGACAGAGAGAAAGACAGCAAGAGGGAACACAAGCAGGGGGAGTGGGAGTGGGAGAAGCGGGCTTCCCGCCGAGCAGGGAGCCCGATGCGGGGCTCGATCCCAGGACCCTGAGACCATGACCTGAGCCGAAGGCAGACGCTTAACGACTGAGCCACCCAGGTGCCCCATGGCTTCTCAATTTCATGGAAGGGGCCGCCTGGCTGGCTCAGTCGGTAGAGCGTGTGACTCCTGATCTCGGGGTCATGAGTTCGAGCCCCACGTTGGGTGTAGTGATGACTTAAAAATAAAATCTTTAAAAAAATTTTTTTTCTCACCACTTATTTGTCCCAGGTGGGGAGGGGGGCACAGATGTCACACAAACCCGGTTATCCAGAGAAGGAGGCAGGGGAAGGGTATAGATAGTATTCCTGACTCCTTCCCCGTTTAAACTTACAGTGAGAGCAGCCTTAAGTCACAGGCCGATGTGGGCAGGGATCCCTGGAGAAGAGGTGCATGCAGCGAAAACCGTGCAGCCAATATCTGAAACCAACAGCAAATGACTCAGTTTCAATTTAAATGAACTGTTGACACCACATTTCAACATGAGGGTTGGAGTTGGCCAAGTTCACATTTAGATATGAAAAGCAGGAGTACATCTTTTCAATCTATCTCTTATCAGTTCATGGTTGATTCCAGACAGTGAAAAAAATATATATTTAAAAACCCCACCGGCTCAGATAATGGCTGATCCATGGCTTTTGGAGTCTCCAGCCTTGGGTCAGAGCCAGTCCAACGGCGCAGAAATCTGTTATTTGAGTGGCTGAGAAGTCAGTGTGAAAGGAGAGCACTGTTTCAGGGTCCACATGGGATGGAGGACACCTGTACGTATCTTGTGCTTCACTGCAGGAGTGTTTCCAATCAGCGTGGTTCCCCCCTCCCAGCCCATCTCCCAACACCCAGATTTAGGAGCCTTAGAAAATTGTTCATTTATTCCCCTTGCCTGAGTTACAGACATCAATCATCCAAGAAATATTTATTAGCCTTCTTTACATCGGGCACTGCAGATGCAAATTGGAGTAAGGCTTTATTATTTCCTCCCTCAAAGGGGAGACAAAAGGCAGCAGGTTCCAACAGATTGTGTAGTGAGGAGGGGGTGTTTAGTAAACATTTCAAGAAGGAATGAACGAAGAATATGCTATTATAATGGGGGAAGCCCCAATACTATGGCGTGTGCTCAGAATGACACTAGCTAGGACTGCAAGTGTTACACTAAAGTCTTTCTTCCTGGAGCCTGGGTGGCTCAGTCGGTTAAACGTCGACTCTTGATATCAGGCTGTGATCTCAGGGTCATGAGATTGAGCCCAGAGTCGGGTTCTGCACTCAGTGTGGAGTCGGCTTGAGCTTCTCTCTCTTCCTCTGCCCTTCCCCCACCTCCACTCACTCACAGGCTCTGTCTCTCTAAAAAAAAATACATTAATTAAAATAAAATAAAATCTTTCCTCTTCATATCAACCTAGAATCATAACATTTGCCCTTTGCCTTTTGCCCTTCCGGATTCCATCATGGGTTGGTAGTGTCAGGGGGCAGCACGACTCCGTATTCGTTTAAAATAAATAAGGCTGGGGCGCCAGGGGGCTCAGTCGGTGAAGCGTCTGCCTTCAGCTCGGGTCGTGATCCCGGGGTCCTGGGATCGAGCCCCACGTCGGGCTCCCTGCTCGGCGGGGAGCCTGCTTCTCCTTCTCCCTCTGCCTGCCGCTCCGCCTGTTTGTGCTTGCTCTCACTCTGTCAAATAAATAGTCTTAAAAAAAGATGATTGTCTTTTTAAACATAGTATTTTTTTAAAGACTAAGGAATTACTCATGAATAAATACTGATGTGTAAGGCAAGGCACTAAGTGGCTGAGGGAAGGTGGGGTTGCTCACATAATCTGGGGTAGACCCAGAGCCTGCCAGCTTCCCAGGAATGGGGTCTGGGAGGCCCCCCTGCAAGTCAGGTCGCACTCTGCCTCTCTTGGCCCACAGCTGCTCCAGATGCTGCCGGTTCCCTTGTGGGGACACGACTGTTCCGCACACCCTCGTGCTCACCCAGAGCCCCTTTGCTCATTCTTGGTCCCTCCCTCTCAGCTCTCACTTTGTGAGGTTGACCTCTGGATCCTTCTGCTGGGCTCTTGGAGCAAGGACTCCAAAGTCCCACAAGAGGCCCCCTGTTTTCATGCCTGGCCATCAGCCAGCCTGTGGCTAGCTGTCGGTGGGACCCTTGTGCACCTGAGTCTAATCAGTGAGGAGCCCGTAGTGGCCCTTTGATACTGGCATTTCTAACAAGGGAGCGGGGCAGGCAGACTCACTTGGAAGGGCCTGTGGGCCACGAACAGGCATCTCTTGTGTGGTTTTATGTGTGGCATAAGCCATCTGGATGTCATAAGACTTCAGAGTTTCTGAAAGTAGAGCAGAGAGAAAATGCTCAGAGGGCCCCCAGATCCCAGAGTCCCCCACCTGGTGATGGGGATCAGAGCAGTTTGGGCACAGGAAGGAAGGTCTCTGGTTGTGGAAGAAGCTCATTGTAGAAGCAAAGTTTTATCGAGTCTCTGCATGCTTGGGGCAGATTCTTAGATCCACTAAGTCTTGGATCTTTTTTGGTACGAGGTGCTAGGGGATTGAGAGCTACTTTTTAAGAAAGCATATCTTCTGGAGTGCTTAACCGTGCATTGCTAATAGATCATCCTAAGAACATTGTGGATTGGGTGTTATAATCCTTGCCATTTTACAGAGCTCCAAACAGGCTCAGAGAGTTTCGGTTACTTGCCTCAGGACACACAGCTATGGTATATGGAGGAGCCTGTAAGAACCTCAGATCTAACCGAGCTGCCTTCTCCACCCCTCCTTGGCAGCAGCCCCCAGGAGGGCACAGCCTGTTCCTGATGGGCTCATGGGCCTCCCCCTGGACTAGTGGGCAGGGAGGGGCTTTATCACCCCATCCCTAGGGCCCACAGTTCATGCTCAAGAGGCCAGTACATGAAGGAATGGTTGCATAATTGGCTGCATTACCCAGATCAAGGGAAAAGTGAGGAAGTTTCCAGAGGGCCAGGGCAGAGGTGAAAGGAGGTATGAAGACCCTTCCTTGTGTGTGGCCTCGGCCACATTCAGCCTGTGCTGGGTGGGAGAAGGTGCAGTAACCTCCCTTAGGGACACAACTCGGCCTCAACTGTGCCTTGGGCTAATGGCCTTTTGGGAACTTTGGAAGTAAGATTTCAAGCAAGGAGTACAGGTAAAGGGAAGACCCCTCCCAGCCTGTTCCCACCAGCCAAGCTCCACGGTGGGAAGGCCTTCCCACTAGCTGGGAAATGGGAGGGGGCCGCTTTCCTGCTGGTGCTGATTGCTCAATTTTGTTTGCTTATTTGTTTTGTTTTGTTTTGTTTTATTTTTTTGCACAGTGATTTGATTGACTGATTCATCTCTTGTTTTTATTTAATAAACATGTATAGATCGACTCTGTGTGGGGCTAAAACCTAAGGCTGGAGAGATAAATAGACTGAGGCCCTTTCCTTGAAGGGAACAAACAAAGGAGGGGAGGTTGAAGCATCAGATAATTTTACCAAGTTACAGATGATGGGGAGTGGAACGCAGAGTTAGTCCATGAAATTTTATGAGAGTATCACTGAATGAAGGATTTAATATTTTACCCACAGGAGATATTCTGTGTCTGGCACTGTGCTTGACACTAGAACGGGGCCCACAACATCCTCATGGAAGGCTACCTATCCACAGCTATGTTTGTTTTGTTTTTGCTTTTTTTAAGATTTTATTTTTTTGACAGAGACACAGCGAGAGAGGGAACACAAGCATGGGGAGTGGGAAAGGGAGAAACAGGCTTCCCGCCGAGCAGGGAGCCCAATGTGGGGCTCGATCCCAGGACCCTGGGATCATGACCTGAGCCGAAGGCAGATGCTTAATGACTGAGCCACCCAGGCGCCCCTCACAGCTATGTTTTTTTAAGAACCAGCCTGATCGAGTTTTAATTCATATGCAATCAAGTGCATATATTTAACACTCTATGATTTGCTAGTTTTCACTTGTGAAATCATCCCCACAACCAAGGTGGTGAACGTAACCATCACCTCCAAAATTTCTTTGTGTCCCCTCTGTCTTCCCCATCTCCCGCCCCTCCCATGGCCCTCCATTTTCGGACAGTCAACAATCTGCTTTCTGTTACTATAGATTTGACGGTGTGTTCTAGAATTTTCTACAGATAGAATTGTACAGTGGGTGCTCTGTTTTGTCTAGCTTCTTTCACTCACATGATCATGTTGAGACTCATCCATGCTGTGTGTCTGTCAATGGTTTATTTCTTTTTGTTGACGAGTAGGATTCCCTGCATAGGTGTACCACAATCTTTTCATCCATTCACATGTTGATGGACATTTGGGCTGTTCCTCATTTTTTGGCCCATCCGAATAAAGCTGCTTGTGTACAAACCTTTATATGGGCATATGCTTTCTTTCTTTTTTTTTTTTAAGATTTTATTTTTAAGTAATTGCTACACCTAGTGTGGGGCTCAGACTTATAACCCCAACATGGAGAGTTGCACACTCTACTGACAGAGCCAGCCAGGCGCCCCTGGACATATGATTTCATTTCTTTAGAGTAAATACCAAGGAGTGGAATGGTGTATGTTTAGCTTTTTTTTTTAAAGATTTTATTTGTTCAGAGAGAAAGAGTACATGTGTGTGCATGCAAGTGGGGCGAGGGGCAGAGGGAGAGAGAGAGAATCTCAAGCTGACTCCTTGATGAACACGGAGTCCAATGCAGGACTCAATCCCACGACCCGGAGATCATGACCTGAGCTGAAAATCAAGAGTCGGATGCTCAACCGACTGGGCCACCCAGGTGCCCTGGTATGTCTAGCATTTTAAGAAACTGTCCAACTGTATTCCAAAGTGGTGATGTCATTGATATTCCCACTAGCAGCATATGAAAACTCACTTCTTCTACAGGCGCGTAAGGGTGTTTAGTTGTGGTTTAAATCACATTTCCCTGTTGACTACTGATGTTGAGTATCTTTTCAATGCATATTTGCCACTTCCATACATCCTTGGATGATATGTCAGCCCAAATTTCTGCCCATTTTTTACATTCTCTGATTATTGAGTTTTAAGAGTTCTTTATATGTTCTAGATACTACGCCTTTAATCAAATATTCACTTTGCAGGGCATCTGGGTGGCTCAGTCGGTTGAGCAGCCAATTCTTGATTTTCAGCTCAGGTCATGATCTCAGGGTCCTGGGCTGGAGCCCCTCAGCGGGGAGTCTGCTTGGGGATTCTCTCTCCTTCTGCCCCTTTCCCTGCTTGTTCTCTCTCTCAAATAAATAAATAAATCTTCAAATATACACTTTGCATATATTGTCTCCCAGTCTGTAGCTTATCTTTTCATTTGTTTCAGAAGAGCATCTAATCTTAATGTAGTCCAATCTGTCAACTTTTTTTTTTTTTTTTTTGAGGATCATACTCTGGTGTTGTATCTAGGAAATATTTGTTCAACTGAAGTTCCCAAAGATTTTCTCTTATGTTTCCTTATAAAACTTTTATGGTTTTAGGTTTTACACTTAGACCTATGAGTTATTTTGAGTTAATTTCTGTACATGGTACAAGATATGGATTGAATTTCATATGGATATCCATATCCAGTTGTTACATCATTATTTGTCAAAAGATTCATCACAGACCTGTACCTCTGAAACAAATAATACATTATATGTTAAAAAAAAAAAAAAGAAAAGAAAATAGTAGGAAGGGAAAAATGTAGGAGGGGAAATCAGAGGGGGAGATGAACCATGAGAGACTATGGGCTCTGAGAAACAAACTGAGGATTCTAGAGGGGAGGGGGGTGGGGAGATGGGTTAGCCTGGTGATGGGTATTAAAGAGGGCATGTATTGAATGGAGCACTGGGTGTTGTACGCAAACAATGAATCATGGAACACTACATCAAAAACTAATGATGTAATGTATGGTGATTAATATAACATAATAAAATAAAGTTTTACAAAAAAGAAAATAATGAAATCATAATTAAAAAAAAAGATTCCTTTCTCCACTTTTGTGCACCTGTATCAAAAATCAATCTTCTCTATACATACCTGTCTGTTTCTGGACTGTGTGTTCTGTCACATTTATAAATTTTTCTAACTTAATGCCAATACTGTGCTGTTTTGGTGATTACAGCTTTATAATAAGTCCTGAAATCAGAGAGTCCTTCCACTTTGGTCTTTTTCAAAGCTGTTCTGGTGAATCTGGATCCTTTGTATTTCCCTCTGAAGTTTACAATCAGCTTGTCAGTTTCTAAAACAAAACAAAACAAAAAAACCAGATGATATTGATCAGGATTGCACTGAACCTGTAGATTAATTTGGGGAGAACTGACACAGTAACAATCCGGAGTCTTCTGGTGCATGCAGGAGGGGTATCTTTCTGTTAGAATTTCATCAGTAGTGTTCTGTAGATTTCATTCTACTGTCTTATACCCTTTCTGTCATGGTGATTCTTATGTATTTCATAGTTCCTGATGCTGTTATAAATATTATTCTTTTAAATTTGGGTTTCTGATTGTTCATGGCTGATCTATAGACACCCAGTTGATTTTGATGTATTGATCTTGTATCCCGCATCCTGGCTGTTATGGGCTGAATTACGTGCCCTCAAAATTTACATGTTGACCTTCTAATTCCTAGTACCTCAGAATGTCACTATATTTGGAAATAGGGTCTTTAAAGAGGTAATTTAGCTAAAATTGGGTGGGCCCTAATCCAATATGACTGATGTCCTCATCAGAAGGGGAGAGTGGGACATGGACACACACAGGGCAGACCGTGTGGGGACATGGGGAGAAGATGGACAAGGAGGGAGGCCTCAGAAGAAGCCAGGCCTGCCACCACCCTGAGCTCAGACTTCTTGCCTCCAGAACTGTGAGCAAATAGGTTTCTTTGTTTATGCCACTGGGGTCCTGATACTTTGTTACCACAGCCCTAGCAAATTAATACACATGCTAACCTCACTTAGAGCTTTGTTGTGGGCTCCATTGGATTTTCTGCATAGACAATCGTATCAACTGTAAAGAGCTTTGCTTCTTTCTTTCCAATCTGGAAGCCTTTTATTTCTGTTTCTCATCTAACTGCCCTGACGAGGACTCCCAGTACCACATTGAATAGGAGTGGCAAGAGCAGACACCCTTACCTGCTCCTCATCCTATGGGGCCAGTGTTCAGCCCTCCACCACTAAGTATGATGTTAACTGTAGGTTTTTTCATATACCCTTTGTCGAATTGAGGAAATTCCCTTTCTGGTTCTTAGTTTCATAGCTATGATTTTTAAAATTCCATTTCAAAAGTGGGAAGATGGAAACCCCAAATAGCTGGTCAAACTTTCCCTACCATTTCCTACGGTTGTAGATATCTAGTGTACAATATGGAGAAATTGTCACAAGCACGGATGCTAGATCCATACTGCACAGGTGTGCGTTACTTTCTTCTTCTGTAAAATGGGGATAATCATAGCATCTAGCTCATAGGGTTGTTCTGAAGATTACAGTGTGAACAGTGCCTGACTACTAAGAAGTGCTATGTAATTTTTTTTCTCCCCTATGTTCATTTAAAATCATGGAAGACAACCAGATTCTGCTTTAGGAGGCAAGCCAACCATGCTGACTTCCAGATATGGGTTTTGCTCCATCTTTTCCCCAAGGCATCATGCTCTTGGTAGTGCAGTTAGAATTTTAGACTGGAACAATTGTCATCTGCCCCTACCTCCGGCCCAAAGCAGGAATTCCTTCTGCAGGCCACCCCTGACCAGCTGCTGGCTCCCTTCTGAGCAAAAATTCTTTAGGCTAATTGCACGTCCCGGAATCCCGAATTTCTCAGTTCTGGGAAAGTCTAGCCGTGAGGTGACAGTGAGATTTCCCAGGGACTGGGAAGCCAAATTTCCATGCTCATTGTATGCATTACTAGGTTCTCCAGTCACTTCCACCATGACACCTGACAGAATGGGTCTCCTGGGAACTGGCAGCTCCTCTTTCTTGCCACTAGGGAACCGAACTAGGGTCAAGGGTAGGCCTGGCATCTCTGCTTTAGCAACTGCCCAGATCCTGAGTCAACACCTGAATAAAGTCTAGGCTCCTTTTATTTAGCCCCATTGTGGGTGGGAGAGTAACTAGGCTCAATCCTTTCATGGCATATTTGGAAAAAAATTTGAAAGGACTCAAAGTCTGATTCCCAGAAATTCTTAGCTAAAAGAGCTCTTGGTTTCAGATTTGACACCAGTCTTTCCCTGATAGAGCAGCAGGCTGTTTTGCTCACTGGAACAGTATTGTTCCATAAACAAGCAAGAGATGCATCTGCTACAAAGTCAAAATTTCCATCTAAATTTTAGCTAATAGAAATATAAGGACTGATTCAGGCTCTAGATTTTTAAATCTCCTGAGCCTGGCAGCTGTGTTTTCACTCTTTTTACTAAACGCTGCAGTTTAGGATTTACGGAATTATGAAAAACACACTGGTGGCACCAGAGCTCAAATGGGGTAGGCTCCCCTGCCCCAAGTATTGACTGATGCACCTACACCCCCCTTTTATTTGCTGATGGTGGGGGGAAAAGGCTTTCGAAAATGATCCAGCTACAAGAGACTGAGCAAAGGGTCTCAGGCTTTCTTAGTTTGAGGATCCTTTTTCTTAAAATAACTGAGCATTAAGTGCAAAACTATGCCAATGTCACATTTGCTGTGCCCATTTAGTAACAGATAAGCGTGCAAGGTCCGGACATGTTTATACAACTAGCAATTGCTCTGCAAAACCATCAACAGCTCACAGCCCAACAATCTTCCAAAATACTATGCGATGCATTTAAAATCTGCAACTTTGCAAGGAGGCACCCACAAAATACCTCCTTTGAATTTGCATATTTGTGTACGAGAACACACACCACACCGTTGATATAGGATTTGAGCTAGTCTTAAATGCTAAAAAGGTCCCCACAATTTGCTTTGCTTAAATGCACACTCAAAACTTTATTAAAAACATTTTTCAAAAATAAGCAAGACATCAGCAAGGCTCGGTGGAGGGGTGGAAAATGGATCGTATATCTTTAACCCGCAGAAGCTAAAAGGCTTTTTTTGTTGTTGTTGTTAGCTAACAATGGAAACTTTTTGTTTTTTAAGTGTTTCCCTCCCTCGGTCTTGCCAAGCAATAGAAAAAAAAGAAGAAAAGAAAAACTTGTTCCGCTGAGTTCAACCCCAGACAGGCTCACAACTTCCTTCCTGCTTTCCTCCCCCAAGCCCCCGCCTTTCTCCCTCCTCCCGCCTCCCTCCTACCCACCCCACCCCCCCACTTTTTTTTTTTTTTTTTTTAATCGCACATCGAACAAACACTGAAGTAGCCGGAGCAGACGCTGACAGGAGTAGTGTCTGCACGGCCCAGAAGGGCGTGCGGGGCCGGTCCGGCGGAGCCTCCGCGCGATCGCCGGCCCCAGCCCGGGAGCTCTCCCCCAGCGTTCGCGCTCCCTTTTTTTTGTCTTCCATAACTCGCTCGGGAGGTCGATCCTGAGCTTTTTCACTTTTCAAGCCATCTTGTTCCTACGAGGTCTGCGTCCCTGGGCCGTACAGTCTGCACGGGCCCGGGCAGCTGAGAAATAGCAGGTAAGTTTGGCGGCTTTTTCACGGCTCTCGCCTCCGAGCCCTCTCTCCCCTCCCCTGCCCCAGAGCCAACCTGGGCGTTCCGGGTTCTGGAGAGGCGCAGAGGTGGGCGGCGGGGACGCGGACGGGGTGTGAGCCGGGAGGGCGGCGGGAGCCGGGGCGCGGGGAGGGGAAGAGGGACGGGTTCGGGGTGTCCCTCCGGCTCGCCTTCCGGGCCGCCGGCCCCCGCCGCCTTCCCCGCGCGCTCCGGGCGCCCACGGCTCGGGCGGCCGGGCTGCTGGGCTGGCGCCGGGTGAGGCTGCCCAGGATGCGGACGAGCCCGGCCCTCGGCCGCGCCTCCCGGCGTTCGGAACGCGGGCCCGGGCGGGGTGCGGAGCCGGGCTGCAGGCGCGCGGGCCCCGGGGTACCTCCGAGTGGGCGCGGGTCCCGGTGCCGCAAAGGCAGCCGCGTCCTCGGGTACAGGGCGTGCGGAGGGCTGACTCCCCGTGCGCGCGCGTACACACACACACACACACACGCCTCCGCGGGGGGCGACGACAGGGAGCGGCGAATATTGGTTCCGGTACAGGGGACGTGCAGCGCCTCGGCCCCGGGCGCGCGCAGGCGCGCACACACTCACAAAACACACTTGTTTGGGGACAGGCGACAAGGCCAGTGCTGAAAAATGCCTCGGCTGCGGCCCCGCTGCGCGCCCGGGCTTCCGTAGTCCGAGGGTCCCAGCCCCGAGCCCGGGGTCGGCGAGGTAAACGGCCGGCGCGCAGGCGTCCTCCCGCTGCCCGGCGCAGGTAGCGGCTGGGTAGGCAGGTCTCGCTCAGGTTCCCTCCGAGTGGGTCCCTGAGGCCAGAGAGGGTGGTGGCGGCAGAAGCCGCGGCCCAGGGGCGGGCTTCCCTCCCTCCGGCTTAAAGCAGGGTTTGCTCGGCCCGAGGAGACCCGCAGACGGTGGATGGGGTGTCCGCACCCTCGGAGCGATCCGAACCAGCCGCGCCCGCACGCAGCACACTTAAGAACCAAGTAGCCCTACGGGGGCCCCTGCCAGCCCGCGTGGCTCTGGGGAGGAATCTTAGAATTGGACTTTGCAGGGACCTCCAAGCGCACATCATACCCTGGGGTGAGGGGTGGGAGCGCACTCGGGAAGCTCACACCCGCAGCCGGGCTCTGTCCGCGCCGAGCCGCGCCCTCCCGGTGGCGGAGACGTCCAATGGCACCGGACCTCCGACAGACGGGGCTTCCGCGGGACGGCCGCCCCCGCCCCCCCGTCCGGGGTCCTCTCCCCATCGCCCCCCTCCCCCACCCTCCGGGGTCCTGACTTTCCTCCTTGTGTCTCCACAGCGGCGCTGTCGTTTATGGAGCTTTGGGCGGGGGCTGAGCCCTCGGTGTTGCCCCCCCACCCGCAGCCCAGGCCATGCCACCGCCTCGGCGCGCTCAGGCGCGGCCGCCGGGCCTCCGGGGCTGAGCCGGGATCCGCGCGAGGAGGAGGCGCCGGCGGCGGAGCCCGCTCGGGAGCCGCGGCGGCGGGCAGCGCGGCGGACCCAGTACTATGGCTGTGTATTGCTATGCACTCAACAGCCTGGTGATCATGAATAGCGCCGAGCAGGTGAAGAGCGGAGGCCCCCGGCCCAGCAGCAGCGAGACGCCCCCGCCGCCGGGCAGGGCCGTGCTGAGCCCCGGCAGCGTTTTCAGCCCCGGGAGAGGCGCCTCTTTCCTCTTTCCACCCGCCGAGTCGTTGTCGCCCGAGGAGCCCGGGAGCCCCGGGGGCTGGCGGAGCGGCCGGCGCAGGTTGAGCGGCGGCAGCTGCAGCAGCGTGGGCAGCCCGAGTTGGCCGGGCCGCCCGCGAGGGGACGGGCAGCAGGTAGTGACCGCCGGTTCCCTCTCCCCTCCGGGGCCGGAGGAGGCCCAGAGGAAGCTGCGAATCCTGCAGCGCGAGTTGCAGAATGTGCAGGTGAACCAGAAAGTGGGCATGTTCGAGGCGCACATCCAGGCGCAGAGCTCCGCGGTCCAAGCGCCCCGCAGCCCGCGTCTGGGCAGGGCTCGCTCGCCTTCCGCCTGCCCCCTCCGCAGCAGCAGTCAGCCCCCAGGGAGGGCCCTGGCTCAGAGCGAGGAACGGAGGACAAAGTCGTGGGGGGAGCAATGTCCAGAGACTGCAGAGACCGGCTTCTCGGCCGGGAGAGGAAGAGCGCCGGGCCTGTGCCTCTCCGAGGGCGATGAGGGGGTGGCACATTTCCCCCACCCTGACGCCCCGTCAGGACCAGGGGCTCAGGGTGCAGCGGTTTCTGCAAGAATGGACAAGGGGACCCCGGCCAGACCCCACTGTGGCTCACCTAGAGCTATGGAAATTGACAAGAGAGTCTCTCCGCCTTCGGGGACGCGCAGCTGCCAAGCTCCCCTGTCGGGGCTGGTCGGTGTGAACTTAGGGATGGCCACAGAGGGGACAGCGAGAGCCACATCCAGTGGGCCACACCATCCACACGACGCTGGCCTCATTGAGCGGCCTGAGAGGGCCCGCGAGCTCGGGGGTGTGCACCCCGGGGAATCCCTGGTGCAGAGTCAGGGGCAGTCTCTGGGCAGCCAGACAAGCCCAGCCCCAGAGAGGGGCGGGCCCCGCAGCGGAGAGCCCCCTGGGAAGGTGGGGAAAGGAGATCCGCCAGGTGGCGCGCAGGGCCCTGGGGCGCCTGAAGCCGGAAGGCCAGAGGACAGGACTGTGAACTCGCAAAGCTCGGAGCTTTCTGAGGCCCCGAGCCGGGTCAGGCCACCCCCGGACCTGGGCTCTGTAGGCCCCGAGGTGACCCAGGGTGGGGCCCCGGTGATCAGGGAGCCTCCACAGCGCTCCAGGGGAGTGGATGAAGGGTCTCCAACGGCGTGGGGCTTGCTTGGGGGCAACCGCTCTGCACAGCCAGAGACCCAGGAGGTGGACGCAGGAATTTCCTCTGGCCGAATGCTGGAGGCTTTGCCCTCCTGGGAAGCCGTGAAAGATCTGAAAGAACCTCTGTGCCTTCCTGGGGACAAGCTGGGGGTGCAGCCTGGGAGCTCCGGGGCTTGGCTGGGCCCCATGGAGGCAGCCCAGCTGGCTTGGACGTGTGGCACAGGGGTGCAGTCGGAGGGTGCTTGGGGAAGCCCCCAGCAGGACAGAGCTACCCACCCCAGCCCAGAGCTGCTCTCCCCAGGCGGGAAGGACAAGCCTTCCCCGAGAGAGGCCTGCAGCCCCAGCAATATACCCGCCGTCATCATCACAGACATGGGTGCCCAGGAGGACGGGACCTTGGAGGAGGTACAGGGAAGCCCCCAGGGTAGCCTGCCCTTGAGGAAACTGTCATCTTCATCTGCCTCCTCCACGGGCTTCTCTTCCTCCTACGAAGACTCAGAGGAGGACATCTCCAGTGACCCTGAGCGCTGCCTGGACCCCAACTCCGCCTTCCTGCATACCCTGGACCAGCAGAAGCCCAGAGTGGTAAGTCACGTTCTAACGTTTTCCTTCGACTCCTTTGCACGCCCCTGTTGTTCTTACTTTGTACTGAGTCATGAAGACTCCGATCAGGGCCCTGGGGCGGTCACAACTTAATATCGTCTCCAGGTGTGTGTGCTGGGGAGGTGGCTGGGCACATTGTAGTGGGGACAGTAAATCCAGTCACTTCGCTTGCCACTCCCATGAACATCTTAAAAAACGATATTTAAGGTACCTTTCTGGCAGGTCACGGCTCCCTTCTCAGGGAGACAATATTCCTGAGTGTTACCAGAAACTCCCTGATGAATCCCAGAAGATAATGAACAGAGCTGCTGAGTATAGCTTTTGTCTGAGCAGGCGAAACACTTAATTCTGTGATACCTTCGGGCAAGAAAGACTGACAAGGTCATGAAATTATCTCGGCTTCTACTCATAGGCTGGGAAAATGAGCCCTGTGATTCTATGTCGGGGCTCCGAAACCTGGGGCTGTGCTTGGGCCAGTGTTGTGGGTGAAGAACCACCTGGCCTCAGGTGGTTGTCAGGACAGCGCAGTATTTGTGGGATCCGTGTAACTTAGATACAGTTTGATGTAGGAATTAAAATAAAAACCATGCTTTGAGCTACACAGACAATTTTTTAAAATAGCAGAATGTTATATTCGATTATATTGCCTGAGCTAGGCACTGGGTGATATCTCTAGGATAGAGAGTTCCTAATGCATATGCTTGCTGGCTGGTGTAGGTACATTTCAGGTATGTTTTCAGTACATTTGTTTTAAGATTATTTATTTATTTGAGAGAGTGAGCGCAAGCAGGGGGGAGGAGCAGAGGGAGAGGGAGAAACAGACTCCCTGTTGGTCAGGGAGCACCATGTGGGGCTCGATCCCAGGACCCCGCGATCAGGACCTGAGCTTCACCTCCTGAGCCCCCCAGGGGCCCCTCAAGCGCCATTGTTTTGATTCACCCTACTAACATCTTTTTCTAGCCGTGGGTATTTATTTCTGTTACATAGTTAATCTCAGTCCCAGGCTGTTTTCACTCTTAGGAGGATCAGAGTGTCTTAACGGAAGATGTTAAGAGTTGAAGCTAACACTTCTGAAAAGGTCTGGACTTTCTCTTAGTTTTCCGGAGTATAGGGGAATTTCCTAGTTCAGCGTGCAAGGGGAGGGGTTCTGGTGCTATGCTGGGGGAAGGTCTGGGTTTTATTGTAGTAGGGAGCCTTCTGACTGCATCTTGAGTATCAAATACTATTCATCCTATGGCAATAACTCCAACCACAGCTGCTAAGAACTTTGTATTTCTACTTTGCATCCTTCTTGAAGGTATTTTGGACCTCAAACCCCTTCCCTCTTGGACTTCCACTTAAGTAATCACAGTCTGAATTTTTGAAGACCAGGCATTCCTTTTCATGAGACTCTGCTTTCTCTGATGATGGGGAGGCAAGTGTGTATGCAAAATTTGGCCCCAATTAGCCTGGCGTTTCGTGGCAGGACAGGGCTGTGGGCACAGGCACACCGGCTTGGTGGGGAGGAACAATGCACCTGGGAAGGGATGGACATCCTTCTCAATGTAGGCGCTCACGTTTCTCTGACTTCGCGCCCACAATTATAGGCCTGGTGGAGAGGGTGGTCCTCCGTTCCACTCTTCCCGTTTGCTTTCAAAACCCTGACCCGTCACTGGCACAGCCAGGTCGCTTTAACTTGTTCTCCAGTTTTCCATTCGGCCTGTCTAGTGGCGGATTAGCAGCTCCTGTTGGCTGTCTCTCAAAACAGCTTCTGTGTCCCTTTGAGAAGGGCTGTTGTCTGGAAGTCAGCTGAAGGGGAGATCAATAAGGAAAGGTGCTAATTTTTTTTTTCATTTGCCAGAGGGATGCCAACTGAGAGGCCAGATGGTTGAGTGGTGTGCTGTGAGCTAACAGGTCCACAGGTAGAAATGAGGCCTGCCCGGCGCCTGGGGGGCTTAGTCCGTGAAGCCTCCGGCTCTTGGATCTCAGCTCAGGTCCTGATCTCAGCGTCCTGAGTTCAAGCCCCATGTTTAAAAATAAATGAGAATAAACAAGAAATGAGGCCTGCCTGTTGTCCACCCTCCCTCCCACCTCTACACAGGTTTTCAGACACCCACAGAGGAGAGCCAGGGAAAAATCCCCTGCCAGCTTGGCTCTGTGTCACGTGAGGCCTAGGGGGGCCTGTGGGGGGGGAAGGGTGGGTAACCAACTGGAAATTATGGGATCCTAGGGACTTTTCAGCTGTTGGTTGAGTGCTTGCATGATAAGCTAAATTTTCTTTTTCTTGTACAGATTGTTATGGTGGAGCCCTATCTGTGACACCAAACATCTGCTCATTGGGTCAAAAATCCCTTGATTACCTGATATTGATATTTTGTCTACGGAAGGCCAGACATCTTGATTGACCCGGCCTTTTGGCTGCGCTCCTCAGTGCTTTGTAGATAAGCCTGCTGCTTCTGTCTGTGGGGCTGCACTTTGCTGCGGGTGCATATGTCCACAGCCGTTCACGCTCACGTGTGCTCACTCTCTCACACACCCTCACGTGCTCACACACACGCCCACAGCCATTCACGCTCACATGTGCTCACACTCACATACCCTCACAGGTGCTCACACACATGCCTGCTCCTGTTCACGCTCACATGTGCTCATCTTCACACCCTCACACGTGCTCACACACACGCCCACAGCCGTTCACGCTCACGTGTGCTCACACTCATACACACCCTCACAGTGCTCACACGCCCACTCCTGTTCACGCTCACACGTGCTCACACTCACACACCCTCACAGTGCTCACACGCCCACTTCTCTTCACGCTCACACGTGCTCACACTCACACCCTCACACGCGCTCACACACACCCGCACCCGTTCATGCTCACACGTGCTCACACACATACCCACAGCCGTTCACGCTCACATGTGCTCACACTCACCCTCACACGTGCTCACACGCCCACAGCCATTCACACTCACATGTGCTTACACTCACACACACCTTCACACGTGCTCTCACACACACGCCCGCTCCTGTTCACGCTCACATGTGCTCACACTCACACACCTTCACACGTGCTCACACACACGTTCACTCACCCATTCACGCTCACGTGTTCACACACCCTCACCCATTCATGCTCACACTCATACACCCTCACCTGTTCACATTCACATGTGCTCACACCCACATACACACTCACACTCACACATGTTGGCACTCAACATGCTCACGTTCACCCTTGGCCTCACATGTTCATGCTCACACGTATGTGCTCACAAGCCTTACATGCTCAGGCACACACACATGCTCACACATGCTCATACACCCTCATATTCATGCTCATACACGATCACACTCAAATTCATTCACCCTTATGTGTTCGCACTCACAATGCACTCAGGTGCTCACACTCATACACACTCACCGTCACACATGCTTGCACACCCACTCACACCCACAGGTTTGAAATTGCATGTTCAGCCTCTCAGTCTTGCAACCAATCGCTGGCCCTCAGCCCCACACTGAGAATTTTTTTTTTTGCTGCCCTGCCTTTCCCCAGAGAGGAGGCCTTTTATGCCTTGTGCAGCTTGTTCTTTCCTTCTGTGGAGGAGTGACTGTGGGTGATGCTGTGTGGGCGGAGGCGACAGCCCAGGGAAGCCTGAAGCTGGCTGCTTTGTTCGCTCTCCTGCTGTTGGGTCCCCCTGCTGCTCATCACTGGTGGAAGCCCCACGGCCCGTGTACCGGAATCTAGAAGCCCTCCCTATGGTTAAAAATAAAGTGAAAAGCAAGTTGTTCGGGAATGCACTCTGAAAATCACTTAGCCATTTAGATGATGCAAATTAGCCATGGCCCTTTTACTGGAAGGGAATGTGGTCGGAAGGCTGGTGTCCCCCCTTGTTTCCATGGGCAGGAGCTGTGCAGACAGCCTCAGATGCATGCACCGTGCCTCTGGCTTTCTGCTCCTGATGAGCCCGACCCACAGGCCTGTCCTTGAAGTCGAGTACTCCAAGGCTTCGCACCTGTCTGTTTATAAAGGCTCAGATGCGAGACATTGGCTCAGAAGCAATTGTATTGCATGCCTTATGTCTGGGGCTTAAATTCAGGCACCTTCACACTTACTGTTCTCTGTGGTCTGAACAGAAGCGAACTACACTTGAGCAAGGATGGTGCTCTTGCTTGTTGTTCTTTAAGACAACTAAAAATCCCATCAGTACGTCTTGTCTTCCTTCTATCATTCCGTTACAAGTATGTGGGCCATGGAAACACCAGGCTTAAAGGGTATGTTAAAATATGCACGCATCTTACTTTAGAAAGTAGATTTTATTGATTTATTCCAAAATTGTGTTATCAATTATATGTACAGAAAATAAGGCAAAACACTGGCCTGGTTACCTGGGGGATCCGTAAAGAAGTATCCTAAAAATTCTTGCCTTCTTGGTACTTAATATTTTATAAGGGCCCTTGGAATTTTATTTCCTTTGCTTTTTAAAAAAATTTGACTAGTTCTGTGTTTTGGTGTGTGTGTGTGGTGTGTGAAAAAGTAACTCACACATGTAGTAAAAAATTCAGACAGTTTAAAATGGTTTTACATGGGGGCCTGGCTGGCTCAGTTGGTGGAGCATGTGACTCTTGATCTCAGGCTCATGAATTCGAGCCAGACGTTGGGTGTGGGGCCTACTTAAAAAGAATATTAAAAAAAAGTTAAAATGGTTTTATGTGGTTTTGAAAAGTGTAACACTTATTTTGGGTAAACCAAATTAAAATGTAAAAGCCTTAGAGGGGTACTTACCAAAAAATAAGTGTAATGGTGAGAACCTTTAAATAGAATATTCTTTTCTGGATAAGAATATCAAAGGCTCGGATTTGTGGGGTTTGGGGTTCAGGCTGTACATGCTGCTTGCTTGAGATGGGGCACACTTCCTTTCTCTCGGGTCTGTGGGGAGGATCTTTCTGACAAGGCCTCGGCACATTTGCGATCTGGGAGGACCCTGGGTCGTCTGTGTGAGGTTCAGGCATTAGTTACTCTGCTCTGTTTAGGGATAAGGAAACCAAGACTCAGAGAGGCAAAGAGACCCAAGGACGACCTATGTGACGCAGTTTCCTCCTTTTAAAATGTGCGCATTTCATGAAGATGATCTCCGGGAGGTCTGTCTAGTTCTAGCTCTCTGGCTGTATAATTCTAGACTTCTGAAGTAAAACCCAGCCTCTGTGAAGTCCGCCTCAGGGTGTCGGAACATGTGGCCCTCAGACACTGAGGCCCAAACCGGGCACATTTAATTTTGTGCTTTTACTTAAGACCCATTAATCGATCTGCCTCTCTTTGCTGGAAGACCGGTTCTTTGTCATATCGCATTGCAAAAGCGTCATAAATTCTCGGTGTCATACCCGAGATACTCATAAATCGACTGTTATTAGAGGCGGTTGTGATCGGATGCCAGGACACTAACCTGAAAAGTAAAAGATGCATTCCATTCCCTGTTGTATTTCAATTTGCAGACTCTCCTGCACAGATGATTGCTTTATCAAAGTGGGGGGTATAGAGAAAAGGGGAGATCGATGCAGAGGCATTGCAGAAACACAGCTCAGGATTTACCTGGCCTTCAGGTTTTATAAGAAAAATGTGTTAAACAAACCAGGTGCTGCTTTTAGAGAGACGCATTTCAGGTGTTGGATAAATAATTTTTAGGACTTTTGTTTTTAAGCGTTGAAGTCACTTTTCTGATTTTGTTGGCACGTACCCATCGCCTGTAGTCACAGATTAGATTAGTTCTGTGTAGTTTATTTATACTCCTAGGGGGATCGATAAGATTGTCGAGGCCTATTTTATTTTGGCAGCTTTCAACGTAGTTAGCTAAAGGCAGAATTGTAGAGTATTTAATGGAAAGAGTTTTAGGTCTTGATAGAAAAAACTGTATAGACTTCCGGTAATCAGCAGATGATTGATTTAGAATTAACTCAGGAACCCCTAGCCCGTGTTGAGGTCACACCTTTGGAGTGGAAGTTTCTCTGTTTTTTTTTTTTTTTTTTAAGATTTTTTATTTATTTATCTGAGAGAGAGAATGGGAGACAGAGAGCATGAGAGGGGGAGGATCAGAGGGAGAAGCAGACTCCCCGCTGAGCAGAGAGCCCGATGCGGGACTCGATCCCGGGACTCCAGGATCATGACCTGAGCCGAAGGCAGTCGCTTAACCAACCGAGCCACCCAGGCGCCCCGGTTCTCTGGTTTTGACAGAAGATAAGGCTTGGGCATTGCAGCTTGTGACGCTGAACCCTCAAACCTGGGACAGAGTGTGTCTTGCAAGGATTTTTTTCCTGACCAGGTACACTTGGCTCCGGGGAAAGACGTATTTTTCATGAATCGGGGAGCACACTGTTGAGGAAATCAAACCCAACCCAAATGTGAACTCTTTCATACTATGAAAAGCCATGTAGAGCGCCAACTGCTATTTGAACATCTGGATGTCCAGTTCTCCTGAGACTGCAAGCGCCCTCCTAGGACAGGGTACTATTGACCTGGTGAGTCGAGGTCATTGGTGCTATCGACGGTCTTAGCACATGGAGCAGGAGCACCCAGCATTGTAGCTGTCCCTCAGGCCAGTGGGCCCAGTGCAGCTGGCGGTGGAGGCCACTGCAGAGGTCTGGAAGAACCCGCCGTCCTGGTCCCAGGACCCTCCCTCCAGTCACACGTGACTTGCTGTAGTTCTGACACCAACCTTGAGTCCCACTGCGGTCCTCCCAGACCCCTGGTCATGCACTTTTTCAGGAGTGAACTATTATTTTAAAGACAATTCAGGTGGGGGCACCTGGGTGGCTCCGTCAGTTAAGCATCTGCCTTCAGCTCAGGTCATGATCCCGGGATCCTGGGATCAAGTACCACATCGGGCTCCCTGCTTAGCGGAGAGCCTGCTTGCTTCCCCCTCTCCCTCTGATCCTCCTCCCCACTTGTGCTCTCTCTCGGTCTCAAATAAATAAATAAAATCTATTTTAAAAAAAGACAACTCAGTTCTCCCATGCATGTATATGAATCCCATTAGGAAGTTGAGCCTCTGTTCTTGGTGTTAAAAAAATAACAAGAACTTCTCTATAGTGTACATAGTTAGCATAATACAAAGCTGGGTCTGGGAGAGGCTCTAAAGCTCATTTCCTCCATTACCCACATTTTACAGATGAGGAACACAAAGCCAGAGAAAGTTCAATACAGTGACAAGACCCACGTTTACAATTCTTTTCACTTAAAAACCTTGCTTAGCGGATAGCCTCCTCACTCCCCCTGGGAGAGCCTCCTTGGCTTTAAACACAGCACATGTTTTCAAAAAAAGTTTGTTAAGGGGAGGGAGGGATGGCTGAGTGAATGAGCGACAGTATGTCTGCTGCATTATCTACCCATGAAGGAAATGTCTAACCATCTAGAAGGTGGAGAACAAAGAAAGGGGGAAAGGAATGATGAAGGCGAGCTCACTGCTTCCTCCTGCGAACTTGCTGGCGTAGGGGTGAGGGTACTCGACCATTCCAGTCTGCGCCCGGCCTGCAGGCCCCAAGGGAGGCAGAGAGACAGGTGTGACCTCACGGGCCGCTGCGCATCGAGTCAAAGTGCCCAGCACCACACCTGGCAGGCGGGAGGGGCTCAGCAGGTGTTAGTCGAGGCAGCTCGGGAGACATTCTGAGCTCTGGTGAGGCAGTGTCTGCCTGGAAAATCTGCCGGCCCCCTTGCAAGAAATCTCTGTAGCAGTCCTCGGATTTTGTTTAGGTTCCACTTGCATCCCAGTACAATCCTGGGAAGCGAGTCCCCCCCAGGCAAAATGGAATGCAATGAATTTCTCAAAGGCCCGGATTCCCAGGCCAGCTGTGAATCCATCCCAGGCAGTGGTGGGACATTGGGAATGAGGCTGCCGCCCCTTCTCTCTCTGGTTCCTAGAGTGGTTTCCCTTTGTTCAGTCTCAGGGATGGGAGTCCATTAGGGCAGAGGTTCCAGGGCACACCCGGCGACTAGCTCAGTCGCAGCGCGTTTGCAGGGGAGACCCTGCCGATGCTGTCACTGGAAGGCGGCACCTGGCAGGCCTTCTCTGATTAGGAGTGACTTGTGATAAGTCACTGCGCAGGCTTTTGACTAACTGGTCGGGCGTGTTTCTCGAGAATTCCATTAAGAATTAGCTGTTAGAAATCGGATCTTTCCCCTCTGTTGAGCTTTACTTGGGCATTTTATTGACTTGATATCCCCTGGTGTGGAAGGACATTCGGTAGAAGATTCCTCTGCAGGCCTCTTGTCAATACTACACATTCTTTATTTCCTGAAATGTTTACTTCTCTTTTGCACCCAAGCAGCTAAGTTTTACAAGGAACCAGAAAGGAGCAGCTACAGACAGAGAGCACGCAGAACGAGCCTCTGCAGTTCATTTTTACGTATAATTTAAGGGGGGAAAATGCTGTGACTCCCCACCTCTCGGAATCGGTCGGAAAACTTCTCACCCGGCCCGGGCTGCTGGTGGTGAATTTTCAACCCAAGAAGAGTCTCCCTCGTGAAGTTCACTGTTATCCTGTTCATCTAGCATTTTACTTTTGTGGTAATAAGGTTCTGGTGGAAAGGGAAGATGAAACGATCAGCGTCTCGAACGGAGGCCTGGAGATTATTTCCGTTGACCTGGTGACTAAGATTAGGGGTGGCCCAATTTATTTATTTATTTATTTATTTATTTATTTATTTATTTATTTATTTATTTATTTATTTATAAAGATTTTATTTATTTATTTGACAGAGAGAGGTGGAGGCACAGCGAGAGAGGGAACACAAGCAGGGGGAGTAGGAAAGAGAGAAGCAGGCTTCTCACCAAGCAGGGAGCCCGATGCAGGGCTCGATCCCAGGACCCTGGGATCATGACCAGAGCTGAAGGCAGTCGCTTAACCAACTGAGCCACCCAGGTGCCCCAGGGGTGGCCCAATTTAGAGGTGATACGGTGTATTACTGGCGAGGGGCGAGGCCCCACCCGTGGCCCAGCAGATCTCCTCCCACGGGTTCTCCCTTTGCCCGCCTTTGTAAAGTTGGTCTCAGTGCATCAGAACGCAGGGACAGGGGACTTGTGCCTTCGGCACTGGGGGCTCCGAGAGCAGTTTACTTTCTTCACCCCTTTTGAAGGGTCCTCTGCCTTCTGCATGCCCCCCCACCACTTTCTTCAGAACGAATAAACTGATGGTCCTGTTTTCCAAGAAGAAGCTGTAATATCTTCTATCCCATCGCACTTACCACTTTCCTACTCTGCAGGGAGGGTCCAGCCGGCCGCAGGGGCAGGGATGGAGGGATTTGGGGGCCAGCCATCCCTCAGCACAATCTTCAGTCTCTCTTGGTAGGCCACCAGCTGCTGGGGCCTGGGCGGTTCCAGGGGGAGGTCACTGCACCCCCCGGGCAGTTTCCAGCAAGTGCTTTTCCAAGTTCACGGACATTCTTTCCAGGCTCAGCTCAATTTGTTTTTTCTTCTCTATGGCAATTGATGACTGAGTCGTCAAGTGTGTGAGTCTGCAGGATCTCCCGTGAAGGACTTCCTCCAGAGTTGCACGGGAGCTGGCTCTTTGTCTAGTCTTCTGCTGTGCATGGGTGTGGCCTGTTGTGTTGTGTTTTTACAAGTTAGCTCCCCGAGGAGCAGATTTAACAAAATGCACCTCTTCACCATGGGGAGACTGCCCTGGTTGGGGTAGGGAGAGGAACTTGGGAGTATCACTTCTGTAATGCTTAAAATGCTTATCTAACCTGAATCTGCCAGCAGGAAACTGAAAAGGCCCGTGTATGACAATGACATAGACAGTTTGATCTCTTAACAATGTCAAGTGGAAAATCCAACCGCAGCAGCCGGTAGCTTAAGAAATGGCTAGGACGTTTTGGTGGGACAGCCAATCCTCACACCCAGGTTGCTGAGCCAAGGGGAGGAAATGTGGCTGCTAAGTGGTGGAGCTGGGGGGTGGGAAGATGCCGTTGGGATTTGAGAAACTATTGGAAAATCCTCACGGATGCAGAAATGGCTAATGTGGCAGACATTTTGAATGCCTTAGAGTTGGTATTGTATTTTAAGATTTTTATGTATTTATTTGAGAGAGAGAGCGCACACATGAGAGGGGGGAGGGGCAGAGGCAGAGGGAGAAGCAGACTCCTCGCTGAGCAGGGAGCCTGACTTAGGACTCGATCCCAGGACCCTGGCCGAAGGCAGACACTTCATCGCCTGAGCCCCTCAGGCGCCCCTCTAGTTGTACTTTAGTCTAAGACGTTTTGAATGCCTTACAGTTGGTATTTTAGCCTTTTCCACCCTTCCCCACCTCATCACAGTGGCCACAGCATTAAGCACTCATTAGCATCGAGCATCTTGCTCATTCCAAGTCATTCGGCCGGTGGCTGGTGCGGGGCCTCCTCTGGAAACTCTGCTAGGAGAACTCCGGGGGTGCAGGGTGCTAGAAGGACCAGTGCCTCTCAGATCCACATCTGGCCTCTTTGGGCTATGGGATCCTCATCTGTGAAATGGGTATATTGATGAAGCCTTCCTACTTCATGGAGTCTTTGTGAGTCTCAAGTGAGATCATTTTGAGAGAGTGATTCTTTCCTGCCTAAACTAGTTTTAATTATGAGCTTTGAAAGCTGCATGTGTGCAAGATGGTCCCACGTCGGTGTCGCCGACCCAGAAATTGCCTGTGCCAGCCTCTCAGCCAGAGTGGACTGCAGACGAAGCGTCCTGCCCTACGCTTTGCTGTCTCATGCGCAGGTGGGGCGCAAATGTGATGTAAGTTTGAGAAGCCAGAGTGGGCGCAGAGGGGGCCGTGAGGCAGGGGTCAGTGTTCCCGGCACAGGGCCGTGAGCTCCTGCATAACTGAGAGGCGACCTTGCTCCATCTAGAGTTTGAGGGTACTTAACGGGGGCATTTATTTTTTTCCAATACCATGTGGTGGTTTTCTCTTCCATGTCCTGGAAAGCAAAAGGGAGGAATCCAGCAAAGTCTTAAATTTTTCGAGCAGACGCGACATTCAGCAGATAGAAACTGGGCATTTCCTAGACCCGGATAGAAACTGGGCCCTGGATCGGGAAACCTCCGCACACAGCTGGCCTCCCACGCTGACAAGCGGACGTTTGTCCCAGCAGTGCCCACACATCGGGCAGCCACGCCCGTGCTCTGTCTGCAGACACCTGTGCTGAAGAGAATGGCCTGGTCGATGCTCTCCCCGTCCCTGGGGACCTGCCCTCGAGGCAAAGCTGATGCCCACAGATAGACTTGAGAGTTGTGAAACTCAGGAACAAATTGTATGGCCGTGAACACAAGCACGTTCGCTAAAGAGCTAATAAACGGAGTTGGTGTTGGCGTGTGACACACACGGGGGGCTCCCCGTGTGTGCTGTGCAGCCTCGTGAAGGGGGACTGAATTTGGGCACTGGCCCCTGGAAAGGGAGTCTGGATGAGACCTTGAGGAGGCTGCTACTTCTGTTCGAAGCGGCCAAGCAAAGGGACTGTTCTGAATCCAAAGGCTCTATCTAGGAAGTTGGAAAGGAAGAGGGAACTCGCCCCCTGACCCCCTCCCCAAGCCTTAATGCCCTGTACTGAACTCCACGCAGATAGGTTTCCAGTGCATGGAAATGTGCTCTTGAAGGCTAAAATGGGGCCCCGGGAGACAGCCCACCCCCACCACAACTGACCAGAGGAACGTGGTCAGGAAAGCTTGGCACGGACGTCTGTTCAGTAAGTATTTACTGAGCCTGAGCCTAAGCAAGGGCCCTGGGGCAGGCTGGGGCGTGGCGAGCCGTGGTGTGGCCTCGGTGCACAGTGCTGGGTTTGAGTGTGACCTGTGTGACTCTGTTTCTGCCTGTCTGTAAGACGGGACTGATGGTACCGCCTTCAGGTTGTGGGGAGGGCTGCTCTGGTGAGCACAGAAGTAGGACGGGCGCGGGAGAGCCTGCAGACCCGAATTCACACCCTCCTTCTGCTCCAGAGTCTGTCCCTGGGGGCCCTTCACTTCTCTGCGCCTTAGTATCCTCGTCTCTCCCTCCTGGCTTGTCAAGAAGGTGAAGTGAGACCCGGCCTTGGGCAGGCGTGGGTAGGGGTCGCCTTCGCTGACCCCATCCTCATCCCAAGTACAGCTCACGCAGGATGACAAAACTGGCGTCAGGGTTTACTTTCCCAGAGGCCTGGCTTTGTTACCAGGGGCTCAGAACTTGAAGTTGAAGAAAGTCCACTGTATTCAGCTGCTGGCAAGGGGGTGTCAGGTTACCCCCCAGGGACCAGTCTCCTTTTATTCTGTTTTGGAGGTGGAAACTGGCCGAGGTCATCCAGGCTGAGAGCGCCCAGCTTTTGGAATGTGGAAGGCTCCATTCCTTCTCCCCACCGTCCCCCCCCCCCCCCCGCTTGCCCTCCACAGCTCCTAAGTCAGAGACGGCATATATACATGTATATATATATAAGGAACGCCGCTGCTTTGTATGGCCGTGGCTCTTGGGGCCTGTGAGGTCTCTGAACAAGAGTGATTGGCCTTCCCTGTGCCCTCTCTGCTGGTAGGGGGTGTGCATGCTTACTGCGGCAGGCTCTTTCTTTCGCTGCAGACCCCGCTGAGGCCTTGAGGACCAGGCTGGGGGGTCTCCGCAGGCCTCTCTGCGCCACCCCACTTCCTCGGATGGGGAGCGGAGGAGAGCCTGCTCAGCACACCTCCTGAGTCACGCTGCTCTTTGCCATTGTCCTGACTGAGCTGTGTGGAGCCTGCTGGACTGTTCCTCAGGGCCGGGGTGGTAGACGGCGGTGTGGAGGGTCAGGTGGACGGACCCTGAGCATACCAGCTCACATCGGAGCCCCGGCAAGGCCCGGGGGACCCTGTGCAGGCTCTGGCGGGAGCTGGCGCTATGTGGGGACAGGTCCCACCAGAGCAGCACGGGCCACTCCTCGGCCAGGCATGGACACAGTCTCGGGCACCCCCACCTGCCAGGCACGGGCTTCTGTTTCATGACATGCTGAACACAGGATGTGGAAATCCTTCTTTCCACCACAGCTGTAGTGTGGGGCGGGCGGCTTGCTGCAGTGACCCTTGGGGTCCCCGTCTTTCCTGCCTGCCGCTGGTCCCATGAGCCTCCATGTGTCCCAAGACAGCCGTGAGGCCTCTGGGCAGTGTCCAGGCACTGAAAGGTCTGCTCCTTCACGCGGCGTTTGGGGGCCGTGCCCCCTTTCGGACCTGTGTGTCTCCGGCCTGGCCTCTGCTTACATCTTCCCCGAGCCCCAGACTCCTGCCCTTTGCAGGATCCAGAGGCTGGCGTCTGGGAGGAATGAAACCACTAAAAGAGCTTGTTGGTATGTGGCAGCCTTGACCTCAGAGGCTGTGTGAGTGGCAGCGTGCTGGACAGTAGCTTCCTTATTGCCCCGACCTAGAAATGTACACAGCGCCACAATTAATTTCCATCACAGGCTGAAGCCATATGGAGCAGCATCTGGGACCCTGTTGGCCTTGCGCTATCACACTATACATTAAAAACGGTGCTGCTTCCTCAGGAGAGCCGCCTCCCACCCCACTGCAGGCCTCGATTTCCCCTCTGCTGCCGCTAGCCTCGGATACCACATCCCTGGGGCGGGGAGGGGCGGGGGAGGCAGGAGAGGCTCACCCAGGGGCTGCACTGTCTGGGACCCTGGGGTCCGTGTGGGTCAGCCTGGAGGGAAGTGCCCTGAGCGTCCCAGCCTGGCCTCTGGGGACAAGTGACACTGACTTTGGAAAGAGGATCTCAATGACCTCAGGAAACAGTTCACTGTGACCCCATGACCAGGTGTCATAGAAGAGAATGTGAGTCCTGAAGGGAGGTTTCAAAGAGTCAGCTACATGGGGGCGCCTGGGTGGCTCGGTCTGTGGAGGGTCCGACTCAATCTCAGTTCAGGCCATGATCTCAGGGTCGTGAGTTCGAGCCCCATGTCGGGCTCCATGCTGGGTGTCCTTCCCTACATGAAGGACAGGATGGAGGCGACCTGGCTTGTCAGTACTTCCTGTGAAATTTACTGGGAGTTATGACACTATTAAAAAATTCAATATAAATTAACTGTGTGGTTAAAAGTGCTGAGCTGTCTTGGGGGGCACAATAATAATAAAATAAGGCCAGCTCCGATTCCTGGCTCATCTGCTATGTGCCAGGCATGGCCTATAAATTACTTCACTGAATTTCTGCAAGGTCTATATTTTCCTTATCCCACGGTAAGCATATTGAGGTGATACCAGGTGGACAAGGCTGCAGTCCGCAGCACAACCCTTCCCCCCTGCTCCCCACGGTCTATCACCGGGAGGACACAGGAGGGTGGTGCACTGTGCACAAGGAGGGCTCAGTTCAGTTCTGGGCCCTGGGCCGGAGAGGGATGGGGGACTGGTTGCGTTGAATGCGGAGTGAGATGGAGGGGTCTGGGCGGAAGCCTTACAGGAGGGTCGAGGGCATTCGGTTGCTTGTGCCTTGGACATATTCCATCTGGGGGGTGAGAGAGTTGGATTTGCATCGTTGCCCCGGAGTCATGCTTCAGTCTGGTTCAAGATCAATTTTCTATTCTCAGAGGTGAAACCAAGAGAAGATTCTTTTCCTTTTCAATGAATGGGCCTTTGTACAAAAAACACAGACTCAAGTTGATGGAACAGGAGCAAAAGGGAGCTTTGGAGCTGCCTCGAAGCTCCCAGGCCTGGTGGGGAGGGAGGCAGAGAAGTTAGCGGCTTCTCACTGCTGCCCACGGAGCTGGGCAGTGAGCCCCTGACAGTGGAGCAGGGGAGGCACCCAGGCATTCCGCATCCTTCTAAGTGACACGGGTAAACACCTGTTGCAGGTGTGGCACCTAAACTGGAATTGAATGCGTCACGTGGTGCTACCTCCCTTCGGACTACAGTTAAATCGGGAGACACAGGACGATCAAGGGGAGAAGAGAAGGTTTATTCCAACGGGGCTGGTGGACAGGACAGGAGGCCCAAACTTGCAGTAGATGGCTGTCCCCGGATTCCTTACCTGCGAGAAGAGACCTGCTGTGCGTGGCTTCAGTGGGCAGAGCAGAGTCTGAGGCTGTGAACCTCGAGAGGCCGTGACTCCACCTTACACAGGGGCAGCACAGTGTCATCACAGGGAGGTGGCTCTGTGAGCGCAGAGAAGGTGCCGAGGGGTGGCGAGCGGACACCACAGGCCAAGTCCGTCCCCAGCGGGGTGAGCACCATGCCCTCCGGGAGCCCTTAGCTGGAAATGGGATTGCTCAGCCTCACTCCATGCTCGTCTGAGACTCTGACGATGCTGTCCCTTTTAGGAAGGGACGTCTATGCTGGGGCACCATTTGGCCATTACAAACAGAGCTGCCACGAACAGGTGCGTCCAGGGTTTTGTGTGGCCGTAAGCATTCCCTTCTCTGTGATAAATGTCCAGGAGTGCACTTGCTGGGTCATACGGTAGTCACATACTTGCTTAGTTTTTTTAAGAATCTTCCAGACTGTTTCCCAGAGTGACCGCTCCACTGTGCATTCCCAGTGGCAGTGTGTGAGCAATCCGGGTTTCCCACATCCATGCCGGCATGCGGGGTGGCTACGGTTTTTTATTTTAGCCACTCCAGAGTTGCGTGGGGCTATCTCCTTGTGGTTTTCATGGGTTTCTCCCCAGTGGCTAATGGTGTTGAACATCTTCTCGTGTGCAGATTTGCCACTGCTGCATCCTCTTTGGTGAAATGATTTGGCTTTAAAACAAATTCCCCAGAGGTGCTGCACAACGCGGGCAGGGTGTCAAAAGCCTCGTGCCTTCGTGGCCCCCCTCCCACCCTGTTGAGGGAGCTGTGCCTCTCTGTGCCCCGAGGAAGGTGTGTGGTCACCCGAGGTCCCCTCCTGCCCCCACTTCCTCTGACTCCAGGATAGAGCGCTGACCCACAGCAGCCTCCCCTCTGAGTGGCCCCCACGCACACCATCACCTTCCCGCACCTGTGGCCGCAGGATCCCCCCAAGGCTGACTCACTGGGGCTGTGTTCAGGGCGAGCCGGCTCTTGCTCGTCGGGCCTGGAAGTAAAGAGACAGCCAGGCACCAGCGTGGAGTGTCTCCTTGGCGCCTGCCGGGCCTCCCTCCCGGCCTCCCTGAGGACTGCGGCTGACGTGCAGCCTCCCCTCCGGGCTTCCCCTTGGGTCTCTTCAGCTTGGCCTGCGCTTGGGGTTTAGTTTTGCAACAGGGTTGTGCTGAAGGTCCCAGAAATGCTTCCCTTTTTGTGTTCATGAAACCGAAGAGAAAAAGCGTGTGTATCCTTTTACACCACTCCAACCGAAGTGGTTGACCGAAGTACTTTTCCTCCTTAGAAGCAGGACTGAATCGCACCCCCTCATAGCAGGCTGATGGGCAGTGTTGCTGATTTTCTGCCCTTTGCCTCCCGTCTCGGGAGGGGCCGCAGGAAGTGGCCTTGAGTGTTAATGGGGTGGCTGCCAGCTTGAGGGCCTGCTAGAGGGTTCCGGCTCCGAGGGGAAGCAGGGGGGGATGTCATCTGCTTAAGAACGGATTTACCGGGGCGCCTGGGTGGCTCAGATGGTTAAGTGTCTGCCTTCGGCTCAGGTCATGATCTCAGGGTCCTGGGATCAAGTCCCGCATCAGGCTCCCTGCTCAGTGCAGAACCTGCTTCTCCCTCTCCCTCTGCTTGTGCTCTTCTATCTCTCTGTCAAATAAATAAATGAAATCTTAAAAAAAAAAAAAAAAAAAAAGAACGGATTTACCTTTGCTTTTCCGCCTTGTGGAGGACCTGGGGCTTCACAGTTTGTGAAATGCACATCCTTCATCTTGGCTTTGGTGACTCATAGAAAACGAGAAGGCGGGGCTGTTTCTTCCTTGGTCTAATGAAGTATAATGTTTGCAAACTCTCATTCGGTGAATTGGTACAAACAATCCGTCACAAAGAAGGAATTGTTTTCTACGTGGGCTTAGAGGATTTTTGGAGAACGAGCGAGCGGAGGATTTTTACAGGAGGCCCTGAGCCGGGTGGTGGACATGGTCTCATGTAGGTAGATGATCACAGGCTTTCCACCCAGTCCCTGTGGCCTACTAGAAATCCCAGCACATTGTAGCAGTCATCTGATGGGGCCCAAGATCAAAGATGTAGCTGAGTCACATGATGGTTTGGTTCAGAGTCTTTTTCTGGTTAGGTACTTTCTGAAAGCCTAGGTTTCATTCTGGTTGAACTTGTTCGATAGTCTTAAGGGAAGAAGATGGAGAAAAATAACACCCTTGTTACATTCCTGGGTCGAATTAAAATTTGATATCTGTGCTTGGTTTGAGGTCGAATAAATAAAATGTGTTATGGCTCTTGGGGAGTCGTTCATTTTGATTCAAGTCACTTCTTCAGATAACATCACAGTTATAAAATTTATTTCCCGTGAACCTGCATTCTTCTGGGATGGTGTGCGTCGGTCTCATTTCTTAAATATTCTGGTTAACTGAGAGTTACTGTAAATTGCCTTCGTCCTTTGCAGTGAACTAGAAGAAATAAAATACTTGACGCTCAAGCCAGCAGAGGTTTTGCTAAATGTGCAGGCGTTGTCTTTGGGGGACCGGGAGGGAGGTTTTATCCACTACTTGCCACCGGGTAGCTTCCAGGAAAGGGCCGGCTCTGGTCTTGAATGGCCCACACACATGTATTGGGTGCTGGCTGTATCCAGGTTGTGCCGGCAGGGAGGGATCTCTGTGAGTGAAGCGCAGTCCCTGCCTTCTGGGAATCTTAGCTCAAGGGAGGAGGCAGATGGCAACAGCTCACGTCTCTCATGCATTGATTACGGGTAGGCATTGAATGAGGGGTTAAGTGATATGCCTAAAATCAGGAGCAATAGAAGAATCAGGACATGAACCCAGGCCTCCTAACTGTAGCAAATGGTTTCTCAAATTCGGCCCTATTGACATTTTGGGCCAGATATTTTTTTGCTCTGGGGGAGCTGTTCTGTGCACAGTAGGATGTTTAACAGCATCCCTGAGCAGCAGCATCTCCCCCCGGTTGTGGCAACCAGAAATGTCTGCACACATTGACAGATGTGCCCCAAGAGACAAAATGCCCCAGGTCGAAAGCCGGGGTTCTAGAACTTGTCCTGGTAACGAGCATTCCATGCTGCCTTCCGGGGGCAGGTGATGCAGAACCGCATCCATGTTTGGAGGGATGGCTCCATCCAGGGCCCCCACCCAGGGTCCCTCTGGAAACAGAGGACAGCTGCTGCTCTATTATCCAGGGCTGTCCGGAAGAGGAATTGCAGAGATAGTGCTGTTTGCATGGAATTTTGATGGAGTTCACTGAGGCAGAAAAGGGGAACTATCTCTGGAGCGGAAGGACCCCCACACAGGCGCGAAAGTGGGAGAGACAAGGCAGATAGTTTGCTGTGGGCCCTCACTTCCCTCCCTCTTGCTGTTTTCTCGTTCCCTCCTTTCAAGCAGCAAGCTGGTTCCCAGCAGCTAGAGAAGCTCTTCAGTCACAGGTCTGCATCGGTCGGGACGGGTGCGGCTCGTCACAGCAACAAACAGGTCCGCAATCCGTATTTTCAAACGGCAGGGGTTTATTTCTTGCTCGTACTGCATACCTGGTCTGGGGCAGCTGGGTCTTCACTGTGCGACCCTGGCTGACGGTGCAGCCACTCTCTGGAGTGTCGCTGGTCACCACAGCAGAGAGAACGAGAAGATGGGGATTCACATACTGGCTCAGAGAGCTTCAGCTCAGAGAAGTGTCACGTTTCTCTTCTGCTCATATTTTCCTCTTTCTTTCCTTCTTCCTTCCTTCCTTCCTTTCTTTTTAAGATTTTAGTCATTTATCTGAGAGAGAGAGAGAGAGAGAGAGCACGAGCTGGGGTGGGGGAAGGCAGAGGGAGAAGGAGAAGCAGACTCCCTGCCGAGCAGGGAGCCCGACGCAGGACTCGGTCCCAGGACCCCGAGATCATGACCTGAGCCAAAGGCAGACGCTTAACCCACTGAGCCACCCAGGCAGCCCTCTTCTGCTCATATTTCATTGGTCAAGCAAGTGTTGTGTCTTCACCTAACCTGAAGGGGACAGGGGCATCGAGTCCTACCATGTGTCCAGGAGAAGAACTGGAAATATCTGGGGGACAGCACTGATGTCCAAGGCCCGTACCTGAGCCGTGCGAGCATGGGTCACTTGCCCTGGCTCTGAGGGCCTACCACCTTGGCTTCAAAGAATGGCCTATTGCCAGGCTCAGTGAGAAACTGCTGAGCGAAAAGAGAAAAGTAGACCATCAGGATTCCAAACAAGTTTAATTCTCTGAATAAGTCTAAGAGGTCTCCATGGGATAGGACCAGGTTGCAAGCCCTCATTGTTAGAGTTACGATGTTGGGCATGGGAGAAAGTGTTCAAGTAAACAGGGCCTGGATGCAGTGGGCTGTGTCCATAAAGTGGGAGTAGTGGATGAGGACACTGGTGGTTATCCAGACCCCAGACACTTCCCCTGACTGTTACTGTAGGAAACAGAATGGCTTTCAACCCAAGCTAAGTGTCCAGCAAGATGGCGTCCTTTGTGAGCCATAGATTTACGGGGCTGTTTTGAGATAGTGGAACGCGCACTGGCTGTGAGCAGACATGACTGAGCCCCTTCGGGATGCTTTCAGAAGGCCTGAACAAATTCCTTATAAAACCAGGAAGAGTGTTTCTCGTTGGAAACTCATTCAGACCGCGACTCGGTCCCAGGCCCTGGAGTGGGGAGATAGAGACAGAGCCTGGCTGTGGTGGATCTAAAATGGGATAAAACCGGAAACCTGTGGGAAGGACACAGGCCTTGTCACCCCTCGACAGGGGGCACAGAGGTCTTAGAAAAATAGAACTAAAAATAGCAGCTGTGGGCCACCTCTCTGCCCAGTGACGTGCTCTCTCCAAAACTGGTTTCCACTCAATTTCTGAACTGGTTTTCACCATGGTGTGTAGGGAGCCGGGGCAAGTGAAGTGGACAGAAGTGGGGGTGGGGGTGGGGGGGGCACAGGCCTTGATTCAAAGGGAGACAAAATTAGTAAGCCACCGTCTGGGAACTGGGAGGTTAAGGGCATTCCAGAGACGGGAAGCGCCTGGAGCAACCAGCTGGGTCCAGAGTCTCCCTGCAGCGGGGGCTTGCTGGAGCATGTGTGCGTGTGTGTGCGTGTATGGGGTGCGTGTAGGTGCACACGCATGTGCCCCCCCAGGGGAGGGCTGCCGTGGAAGGGTGTGCAGAGGACCTGCCTGTGGTTTGCTGAGCACTGTGTGTTCCCTCTCTCCTCTTTCGGGGGCCCCAGGGCACCCAGGATGCAGTGGCTCCCTAGCATTTTCCACACCTCCAGCCTGTACTGTTCTCTCACGCTGAGGGCAGCAAAGCCATGGTGTGCTTCTAGAAGCTTCCACAGGCTGAGCAGGACCAGTAAAGGAGCCTGAACAGACGGGTGGGCCTGAAGGGCACAGATGGTGGCTGAGCGCAGGGCCAGGGCAGCCAGGGAGAGGCCAGCCGCCCCTCCGCACAGGCCAGTGCTCCCTCCCCCGCGACCACTGTCCCTTCCACGTGGATCTCTGCTTTCTCAGCTGCGAAGTGGGCATGCTGCATTCAGCTGAGCAGGAAGTGCTTGCAAAGGTGCCCGCTCTGGGAATTTGTCTCCGGAAAGGAGGCTCCAGCGGGGGGCCCCGTGGCTCGGCTTTCTTCACCTTCTTTCCCCGCCGCCCACTTGGTATGGGGCCGCCTCGAGCACCCACCTGCCCTTCTCTTGCCCTGGGGCTGGGACTGCGCCCACAGGGGCCAGGAGGGCAGGGATCCGACTACTGTGGACCTCCCCAGGCCCCCCAGTTCCCAGCAAGAGGCTCGGGCTCTGAGAAGGGCTGCCTCCCAAGCCTTGCCCACCCCTCAGGGTGGCAGGAAGGTGGTTCACCCCACTCTTACCCCGGGCTTTGAGGTCTCCGGAAGACACAGGTACGAAATATAAAACCACGACGACTATCTCACTCTTGCTACGTTTCCACCCTGGTGGCTTACTGTACATCACTGCAGAAATTTCTTGAAGCCCTTCTCCCAGGCCCTTGGGGCCAGGCCGGAGGGCACTTTCTGTGAGAGACTGAACATCCTCCCCACCCCCCCAGGAAAGCCTGTTGCAGGGCTTGCTTGGGAAGAGGGAGGAGGACTAAGGTTTTCTAGAAAAACACCACCCTCACACGAGGAAGGCCCCGGGAACTGATCTGGGGCAGCAGCGTGGCCCCAGACTGCCGTGAAACCCCATCCCTCCCCTTCTCGCCTCTGGGTTAGGGGTGGAAAGGGGGGTGTGGCAGACGCCCAGGTAGGTTCAGCTGAGCTCTGGAAGAGACGATGGACAGTAGTCCTGAGGGATTTCTGTTGGCACCTGTGGCCTCCCTGACGAGCAAGAGGAGGTCCCGATGGGTAGGTCTCCGTGAAACTCCGCGGTTTCTCATGCAGTTTTTCCAAATGGGGCATTATTGGCATTTTGGGTGGCAGAGCTTTTTACTGGGACTGCCCAGCACCTGCGGATCATAACCCTTCGGCACTGTGCCCCCATCTCGGGCCGGGCAGGGGGTTTCTGGTTAGCAGCCACTGCAAGGAATTCTTTACTTCGGCAGAATCTTGAGAGGATTGCAGGTAGAGTTAAGGGACTTGAGGGGGTGGTTGGGGCAGGCAGGCGATGTCAGACTGCTCAGTGTCTTGTCACCTTGGGCGGGGTGTTGGCCTGATTTTTTAGCGATGAAGTTACATTTTTCGTCCTGTTATGAGCACTGGGCACCACCAGTTCACTGGAGAATGTTTTGGGCTGGTTTCCTTTCTTTCCTCCTTCTGTCTTAATGAGCATGGTCACGTCAGGGCTCCTCCATGAGTGTGTGACCAGCGCAGGACAGGCCCCTAGCACCCAGGGTTGAACGCTTGGGGTTTAATGCTGTGCGGTTACCGTATTGAAATTCTATTTTTTTAAAGATGTTTTATTTATTTGATAGAGCACAAGCAGGGTGGGGAAGGGGCAGAGGCAGAGGGAGAAGAGGGAGAAGCAGACTCCCCGCTGAGCAGGGAGCCCGACGCAGGACTCGATCCCAGGACCCCGGGATTGTGACCTGAGCCGAAGGCAGACGTTTAACCCACTGAGCCACCCAGGCGCCCCTTAAAATTCTTAATAAATCTGTCTTTGCGTGTGTGTTTTGTAAACAAAGTCCAGTATCACAAGGGAGCAGGAGATCCCTGGGCTCGGGCCCCACCTGCAGCCCACCCACCCCCCAGCAGCTGCTGACATCTCACCAAGGGCCTGGGTGAGGCTCCCGGAGTCCCTGCGGCTGGTGTCCCAGGCTGGCGGAGCCACAAACTGAGCCTCAAGTCCTTCCCGATCCAGGTTCCCAGCGGGAAAGGGGAGTCGCCCTGCCCCTGGCCAGGGTCATGGGGTGAGACCCCTGGGTCCCCTGAGGGTCTGCATTCGCCCAGAGACCTCAAATAGCAAAGAAGCAATGCTATCAGGGTGAGCGCGAGACTGCCGAAGAAAGATCTCTATTTGATTGCCCCTTGTGGCCCCTTCTCCTGCTGGTTTTCCTACTTTTTGAACCAGAGGTGATGCATTTTCACGCGACCCGGAGCTCGTTCTCACCTGCAGCATCTGGTTAGTTTTCCCTGCGTCTCTGGGCAGAACAAAGGCAAGTGACTACAAGGGATCACCACAGGAGTGTCCTTTCGGTTCTTCTGAGAGCCCCAGCCCAAGGCCATACCTCTTGGCACAGCATCTTTTTTAGGAGGCCACCAGCCAGCGGGCAGAGAGGGGCAGGGGCGGGAAATCTGTCTTTCGACGGGACTTGGCTGCATTTTGGGGGCCAGTCGGTCATGAATCTTCCGTAGTCCGTGAGCTGCTTCTTCGCAGGTACTTGCCATGGACCAGCTCTGGGCTGGTGCTGATGCTGGGCAGGATGCTGCAGGAGGTGCAGACGGGACCATAAAGCAAGGTTCTGGGAAACGAGGCTGGGCTCACGGGCAAGCTCCATTAAGGGATTGTTTGTGAGCAGGTGGATAGTGCCATACAAGGGAGATGACACAGACCTTGTCCTTGGCCTGAGGGACCATGGAGAAAGACTGAGCCCAACGTGACTTCAGATACGGTGAGTCTATAGCTGGGAGACAGGCGAGGGCGAGGCCCCCCAGCCCCCACTGCCACATTCTGTGGCTCGTGGACAGTCTTGGGGGGCTTCATATTTAGACAGGTAGGGTCAGGGAAACATCAGGTCTTCTGCTTCATCTAAGACCTTCTTGGCGGGCCACTGGATGTCAGGGACCACTGTGCACTGTTCCCAAACATCCCAGGGCCCCAAGGATGGCTCTTCCTATGTCTCAGTGTATTTCTCAGAAGATCCCCCCTCCCCCCTGCCCCGGCAGACATCCTTGTGTCTCTCTGACTGGAATGTGTCACACGCTTGTGCCAAAGTCAGCCTCAGGCGGGAGAGTTGACTCAAGACCATTAGCGATTCCCGCTGCCATAGCTCGGGACACACATTTTGCTGAGTTCCCTCTGGGGAGATAGAGGCGCCCAAACAAAATCACATCCCTCCCTCCATCCCCATCCTCATCCTAGAAAGGGTTGGAGGTTGCGTTGATTTTTTTTTCTCTGTTCTTTTTGATTTTTAACATAAACTCAAATATTACTAAGAAGCTAATGATAACCATGACCAAGTGAACGATTTAACTCCTTCCAGGTGTACTTGGGTCTTTGATCAGCTGCATAACTTTGTTGTACATGATTGTAATCTGATTGTACTTGCTTTATCTTTTTGATTTATCATTTTTATGTCAACTCATGTTTTCTTTTTCGTGAGTTGACACAGGTCATCTGCTTGTGATTTTCAGTGAGTATAATATTATATAATAATGATAGCACTGAATTTTTATTTATTTATTCTTAAATATTTTATTTATTTTTTTGAGAGAGAGCAAGCATGTGGGAGGGTGCAGACAGAGAGGGAGAGAGAGAGGATCTTAAGCAGGCTTCACGTTCAACTCAGAGCCCAATGAGGCGCTTGATCCCATGACCCTGAGATCATGACCTGAGTCGAAATTAAGAGTCTGATGCTTAACCGACGGAGCCACCCAGGCGCCCCAGCACCAAACTTTTACCGAGTATTTATGTGCCAGGCATAGCTCAGTGTTTTATATGGATTACTTTCCCTAAATCTCATAGCCACCCCTTTTCAGAGGAAGCAAACTAGTATCCAAAAATGTGGTGTCTTCTGATTCCCGAGCCGGGGCTTGAACCTCTGCAGCGGTTCCATCCTCGTGCACCTGCTCAGGTATAGCTGTTGCTGTCTGTAGCCACGAGCATTTTCGTAAAGGTTACCTTTCTCTTCTTCCCGTGGTTACTTCCTTGGGAAATGTTCCCCTCGGTGATGTTGTCCTCGGCGCCCAAGAAGAATGAGCAGCTACCTCATCGTGTCCCCATCCTCTCTGGAAAGACTGGACCAATGATGGAGCCATCCACAAAGACTCTGCCGGTTCCTCCACCACCACTGGCTTTTCTGTGTATCTGCTGCTGTCTGATTGTCCCTTCAAGGTAGAATGTGTAATTCTTCAGCTTTCAAATGGGACTCGCCATGCTTCCTTGTGACGATGCCCTTTAATTATTCCTCTGTAAGCTCTTGCTGCTTCCCACTGAGTGACTGCCCTCTAGTAGTGATGGCCTGAGCTGCTAGCGTTTCTATATAGTGAGCTCTCAGTTGCTGTTACAAATATTTTTCTGTTCTGTGGTTTGCTCTTAAAATCCTACTTTATTGGCGGCAGTGTTTTCATTCTGACTTACTCTAATAGATTTTTGTTGCCCCTTGTGAAATTGGTCTTAATGATGCTGGCCTGAAAGTAGGGACAAGCTGGTCTTTGAGGGAGATGATTATTACTACTGTTTTTTTTTTTTTTTAATTTTATTTATTTGACAGAGAGAGACATAGCGAGAGAGGGGAACACAAGCAGAGGGAGTGGGAGAGGGAGAAGCAGGCTTCCCACGGAGCAGGGAGCCCGATGTGGGGCTTGATCCCAGGACCCTGGGACCACGACCCGAGCCGAAGGCAGACGCCCAACGACTGAGCCACCCAGGCGCCCCTATTACTACTGTTTCTTATGCAACCAACCTTTGGGATGGGTTCTTAGAGGACTGGACTGTGCCTCGCCCTCAGAGGGGTTTCCTGAAAAACCCCTTTTTTAATTCCCAGGAAGCCCTGGGCTCAGAGCAGGTGCCTCGCTGTTAGCTAGCTGGCTCCCGGCCATATCCAGCCACCCCCAGTCTCCTGCCCATCTGCACAGCTTGGCAGCAGAGTAGCGACCAACACACCCAGGCCCAGAGAGCCAGACAGAGTGGCGGCTGGAAACTTCTTGGAATCCTTGTAATTAGTAAGGGAAAAGGCCTGTTAGCTCATGTGGTGTCCTCCTCCTCCCACGGGCCCCAACCAGCTGTAGAAGATGACATATAATTTGCTCGGTCACCTGGAGCACTCAACTGAGCTTTCTGGGGCTCCTCTGTGAAACCCAAGAGCTAGACCAGATCAGTGGTTTTTAACCCCCTTTGGGTCTTGTATCATTTTGGAAAGTGGTTGAGAGTGGTGTACCCTCTCCACTAGAGAAATGCATACTTCACAAACCATTCTCCGGGCTCTTGTAGGACATCTGTGGCTGAAAGCCCATCTCAACTCCAGCTATAGTCTGTAGGCTTAGAACCCAAAGATTTGTTGATCTCCGGGCTCCATTTCAGCAAGCTCTAGAAAGTTTCCAGTCAAGGAACCTAGGGATGGAAGGTGGGGAAAGGGAGCTGCTGGTATTTACTTGGAGGAAACACCTGTCCAGCCCCCAAAGCGTTTCACTATCAGTTATCTGTTAGCTATTTGTTATTTTTCAGGTCTGAGTTTAACTTTGTGATAGTGCGTTCTATCCCTTCACCTTTTGCCCCGCCTCTGACTGAAACTATTGAAATCTTTCAGGTCTGTGGGGCAGGGGCGGCTTGTGAAGGCCTTTTGACCTTCGAAGCACAGGAACGGGGAGGGGGGACATCTACCCAGATGCCCCTGGCAACTCCCAGCCACCATCAGCCTTAGCCCTCAACCGCTTGGAACAAGAGAGAACAGGCCAGTAGGGTGATGTTTTGTGAGTAAATGTGTGCTCGGGAGTTGGGAGAGAGGGCAGAAAATCTTTTCTGGTTGATCGGAGTGCTTTCCCAGCACCTCTGGGCTTGGTTAAGAGGCTTTGCTTCAATTCCAGGGACTTTTCAAATTCCTGAAATGACCTGTTTGAGAGGGAGTTGCAAGGAGCGGCTCAAAGATGTTCTCAGGGTCAAGAGAAACCTCCCAGTGTAGTTTCTCGGTCGCTGGAGGGGAGATGCCCGCAGCTTCCAGTGTCGAGGCTGGCGCAGCCTCCTGAATGGGATAGAGGCAGTCACAGACACAGGTCTTTCTGGTCGGAGGCCAGAGGGATGTGTGTGCACATAGGCCCAGAGGCATTTCTGAATATTTGGCTTTGACTCAGGAAGTTGAGGACAGGGAGGCAGGAGGGAGAGAATCAAAGTCATGCACTTCAATTTTATGTTTCTGAAATCTCTTCTCTCCCTCTCACCGCCAGGATGTTTCTGTGAAATGTGGGGCGAGAGATAAAGGACTTTGATCCTAAATCTTCTGTGAAATTTGGGGATGATTCTGCTGTGCGGAGAGTGACCTGTGTTCAGGGAGCCTGTGGATCTGCTTTTACCGTAGTGACTGGTGCTGTTCCATGTCTCTGAACATGAAACACTTTGGACCAAGCAGCAGCCATGCCGTGATTCTCTTAAAAGCACTGCGAACAACCTTGCTAGTAGCTCTCTCCTTTCCAATTCTAAGTTTGCTGAGGTGTTTCTTTCACAGAGCAAAAGGAGCCTACAACTTTAAGAAAGTATATTCCAGCTCCAGGTTTCAAATGAAGGTGAAACTGTGTGAAGTCACAGGCTGTCCACTGTGGCCTGCGGAGGCCTGGGCCCTCACTCCGGCTGGGGCACTGCGCTGCTGACCGTCCATCACGGAACGTTTAAGTAGCTAATGATCTCTGAAAAAAAGGTTGGCGGTTAAGGTTGCCAGAAGGATGCACTGCTTTTTTTCAAGCCAGGGTAAACTCGTTCCCGGGTCCTGTTCACCTCCAGGACATGTGTTGCAGTCTTTCTGTTTGTTTCTCCAGAGTGACATGATGTTGCATTCCCCAGAAAACCTCCCAGGAAGACTAATTTCTTTGAAATTTTCATAATGACCCAGGGGGAAAAAAAACTTTTTTTCCTCCGGCTTCACTCATGTAAGGAAATTCTCACCACTTGGACCAGTTTTGCCGGCTGTTGGGGTGTGGCTAGCCTACAACATACAATAATCTTTAAAAGAGTTAACGTATGCGGAGTTAATAATTTGTCATTGGTATCTTGGGGCGCGCTGAACAGATTTTTCTGAGGTGCTTGTGCTGTTAATGTTTATTCTTCTCATTCATTTCGCGGCTCCTTTTTTTTTACACGGCAAAGAATGTTGACTTCAGCGTAAGCTCGGGTTCTCCGAAGATCTTGGCGGGGGGGGGGGGGGGTCGGGACAGGAAGTGAGCGACCCTGGCCCCCCCCCCCCCCCCGGGTCTGCAGCCCGAAGCCTTTGCAGGGCAGTGTGATCCCGAGAGACCAGGATCGGGGTTTTGTGTGTGCGTCTCAGGCCTCACGGGGCTCGCAGGGGGACCCACACTTGCTGCTCCCGGGCTCAGAGGCACGCGGGAAGACACGGACGGGATCGTTGGGTAATTCGGCCCACGTGGCTTGAAACGCGGGGGCTGCTACACCAACGGGCGGTGGAAACGGGGGCAGAAATCCGTGTGGCACGCCAGCGGCCGCCAACTACAAACGCTGTACGCCTTCCGTAGACGATTCGGCCCACCTCACAAGCGCGGAAACCGAGGCTGCGACGCGGCCTTCCAGACCCCGGAGGGGGCGGTGGCCGGGGTCGTCACGTGACCGCGCGCCGCCGCCCGCCCGTCACGTGGCGCGCCCCCGCCGCCGAGCATGCCGGGAGGCAGCGCCCCGGCGGCCCAGGCTTGCGCGCGTGGCCGGCGGGACAGGGGGAGGGGCGGAGTCCGCGCCGGGGAGAAGCCCCTGGGAGTGCTGGCAGGCCGCCGACCCCCGGACTCCGGGCCCCTCCCCCCCGACTCACCGCCCCTCGGAGGGCGGGAGGGCCGCCGCTCTGGGGCGGGGGCACGGCGCGTGGCGCAGGCCGGGCCGGGGGGTCCTGCGTGCACCTGCCCCCCTGCTTGCCCGGACGTCCCCCCTCGTCCTCGTGGCCACTCTCTGCGGCTCAGACCGGTACGCTCAGCCCTCGGCCCCCTGTCACACCTCAGTGTTGAGGTTGCTGAAACACAGGCATGTTTGGCTGCGGTATTTTTCTGTCGTGAAAATAAACCGCCTCCCGCAGGGACACACCAGTTCAGGTATTTCCTCCACGGGGTCCGCGGACGTGATCCACCAGAGGGGAAAGTGTGTGATTGGAAAGGAGTAAGGTCATTCCACTCCTGGTCCCTTGAGACCGGGGGCCGGGGTAAGGGACAGTCACAGAAAAATGCCGCCCCTGAAATGCGCTCCCGGTTGGCTGCGGTGACCCAACCTCCCCAGGACCCCTCGTCCAGTCTCTCAGAGGGCAGGGTCCGGCTCAGGGGTCTTCACCAACGCCTGTCCAGTGCCCAGTGCACAGTGCAGCACTTGGGTGTCCAGGAGCCAGCTGATGGACCTTGGGCTGCGGTCTCAGCGAGTGTAGCCGGCCGTCTCACCCCTAGGCACTGCGCCAGGTGTCCCGCCTGTTTGGCAGATGGATTCAGTGAGGCCCTGAGAAGAGCAAGGGCACCAGCAGAAGGTGGTCTGGGGGTGCCTCACCATGGTGAAGTAGGGGAGCCATCGCCTGGGTTTTTCTGTCAGGAAGTAGTTTCCCTGCTTAACAAATACCTGATACAGTGTTCTTGTCTCTTTCTGCTCCCAGGTATTGTCTCTGGTCTCAGGGAAGCATTTCCGGCCTTTGCTGACCCTCCCTGGGTGTGCAGGGAGTGTTAGAGGAGGAGGGGGAGGAAGATCTCTGATAAAGGAGCAGTTGGTGAGCAGAAATGGCTATTTGGCACTGACTGTTGAGCAGAATTAGGGAGTGTTTCGGTGCTGATGCTGTGAGGTCAGGTAGGGTTCGGTGTGTGGTGACATTGAGCCTGTCATCCCAACCAGGAGGGTTAGTGAGGGCTCCTGCCGTGTGTTCATTTCAGGCCCAGCTAGCAGTGGGCTTTGGCAAGGCTCCCTATCCCTCCTAATCCCTGCCACGCGGACAGTATACCGAGCAGGTCTCCCCACATCCGTGGAGCGTAAGACCTGAGGTCCTCGGAGAAAATGGGGAAAGTCAACTTTTTGAAGTAGAGCTGCGAGCAAGACGCTAGAGCCTGCAGAGCCTTGTAGGAATCCTCCTTTGGGTTGGTCCTTTCTGTTGTGCAGAAATGGTACTTCCTCCAGAAGTGGGAGTTGGGGCTGATCTAGCAGGGAGCCTTGCTTGCGCTCACAGATCCTTCTCGGGTGGCTTCGGATCCGAGTGCCAAGAACGTGTGAGGTTCTCAGAGGTGTGTTCACGGGAAGAGTCAGCTCTTGAGAAGTCTTGTCCCCATGCACGTCCACAGACCTGGTTTCCACCGCCTGTCACTGTGTCTTCTTGAAGGTGCTGTGTGCATCCATGCTGTGTGCCCTGTGTAATCTAAAAACCCAGAGGCAAAGGGAAAGCTGCAGTAAACCTAGTATCCAGAGAGAGACAGACCTGTATGAGATAGTGAATTTCTTCTGATGCCTCTCAGCTTCTCCTTTTTGTATTCTGTTCCTCTCTTGCTTGACTTCTGTCTGGGCTCCCTCTCGTTTTGTGAAGGGGAGGTTGTGTTCAGCATTCAGGCAGGATAGCCTATGGGAAGGAGAAGCAGGCTCTATAGTCTGAGGCCGAGTTTCAATCCTGACCTGGCCAATTACTAATAGCATTTTAGGCAAAATACTTCTCTTCTGTGAAAAGTGGGGAGTGGTACTAATTGTTTTGTTTTTAAATTAATGAGGCTGTGTTGTACTGGGTGCTCTAGGGAGTATCCCAGCAAGGACTGCTCTTGGAGAGCTGACAGATGAGAAAGGCTAACTGTTGAGTGCATGTTATGTGCCAGGCATCATGCTAAGTGCTTTAAACATTCTGGCTTCTTCAGTTCTCACAATGGCCCTATGAGGGAAGCCTTGTTCACGTAGCTCTTCTGCAGGTGAGCAGACAGAGGCACACAGCGGTTGAGTAGCTTCTCAAGTGTGAGGGAAAATTCTAGAATGTGAACACAGGCCGCCTGGTGCCAGAGTGTGCGCCCTTAAGTGCTGCACCCTACCCTGCCTTCCAGGGCAGACTGTTAGATTCGGGAATGGGCATCGTCAGCAGCCTGTGAGGGGCCTGGTGGTGCCGAGACCCTCAGGTCCTGCTCCTGGTGTCCTGCCGTGCCCTCGTCCTCTGTCACTCTGTCACAGTGCAGCTCTGACCAGGACACTGCTCAACAGATGGCCCACTGAGTACTTGCCTTTTGGCCGACAGCTCCCCGCCCTCCTGGTCTGATGGGTCCTTACTATCAGCACGTTAGAAAGCCAAGGCTGGGGGTGCCTGGGTGGCTCAGTAGGTGAAGCCTCTGCCTTCGGCTCAGGTCCTGATCTCGGGGCCCTGGGATCGAGTCCCGCGTCAGGCTCCCAGCTCGGCGAGGAGCCTGCTTCTCCCTCTCCCTCTGCTCCTCCCCCTGCTCATTTTCTGTCTGTCTCACTCCCTTAAATAAAATATTAAAAAAAAAAAAAGAAAGCCAAGGCTGTTCCTTATGGGGGATGGTGGGAGGGAGAGGAGGGCCGTGCAGAGGTCCTGGAGCCCAAGGAGATGGTGAGGCAGTGCTTCTTGCCCATCAGCCCTTCCCTGGGCCCTGCCCAGCAGCAGCTGCAGCTTCCACATGACTCCAGATGGATGCTGGCTTCCCAGCTCTTCCCTGAGCTGCCAAACTCAGACTTCTTAATTTGAAGCAAGTAAGGGCAACAGGCTGGACAGGGCAGCAGCCTGAGTCGTGAGCCGAGGAGCAGAGCTGGTGCCGCCCGGGGCTCCCTCTGTGGACCATCAGCAAACGAGTGAGGACTGAGTCAGCAGGACGGAGCAGAAGCCAGGTCCGGAGCTGAGTGGTGAAAGCTTGCCTCATTGGGGATGCTGCTTTCCAGATACTCCTGCCAACGATGCTTTACCTCTTCCTGCTCTGATCTCAGTCGGTGGCTCCTTCGTGTTAGGCTGGGCCTCCCGGAGGAAGAGTTTTGCTGTTCGTTCTTCTCCAGCTGCTGGTGAATTGGTTTATTCACCTGTGAATGAGCAATGCCTGTTCCCTGGGCCTCGTTTTTTCCAGGTGAGGTGTAGCTGGGCTCCGCCCTGAGTCCAGGAGAGGCAGAAGGAAATGAAAAGGTACGCACCTTCCCACCTGGTGGTCCTGCCAGGGCGGGCCTCCTCTTGAGGGCATCCATGCGCATTTAGGAGAGACTCTCATCCTCTGTGCCCTGTGCCCTCAGGCCAGCTGTGGTCGCTCCAGAAAGGAGCTGTAACTGCTTTAGGGGCCTTAAGGAGCCTGTGACCTTTCTCAGCTTTTGCATCAATGGAGATGTCCCAGATATCTGCCGTATGCCAGGTACCGTGCTGGGTGCTGTGCAAACAGCAGCAGAGCTTCTGCCCTGGAGGAACCGTGCAAGGCGGGTGATCCCTCTGGCTCCTCGACAGTGACACCCGTGACACGTAGGGGACAGAAAATACGATTTGAGCCGGTCGGGCAGACAAAAAAGTTGCTTTCAGCCCACAGAGCTGGCATGCCCGGGCTAGAGTCACACTCGCGCTGCCTGCTAAGCGTCGTGTACAAGCCCCTGGCTCCGGGTCTGCTGGCTGAGAGGGTGTTCGTGCCTCTCTGAGACCCCTTACCAGCCAGGGGTGAAGGCGTATCCGTTCTGCTGGCTGTTCTTGCTCGCTCTGACAGAGTCAGAGAACCCTCCCCTGGAGCCCTCTCTGGAGAGATGCTCAGCTTTCATGGGGGCGGGGAAGGCACTTTGGGGAGGTAACGTGTAGCAGGGGCTGGCCACATTGGCAAATTCTGCCTTCCCTTTGGAACTTGGTTTTGGCGGTTACTCTCCCCCTTGAGCACTCAGCGTGGGGAGAGAAGGCTGGGGAGCCCGTCACCCCTCTGTCCTGACCCCCCAGAGCTGTGTGAGGTTGCCCGGGAGACACCCACTGGCCTTTGCTGAGCACCCTGGCACAGGGCATGGCTGGTCCCGGGTGTGTTCATGGCAGCCTTGGCTTGCTGAGTTGGGGAATCGGGTGCAGAGGGCTCCCGCCTGCCTGACTTCAGCCAGGGGGTTGGCGAGAAGAGGAGACCGGAAACCATTCCCCTCGCTGCTCATGCCCAGCTCTCCTTCACAGCACTCACTTGCCTGAAAGGGGGACATTCTCTTTCTCCTGTTTTCTGTGTATTTGGGATATTTTCAGATTTCCTTATTGGGGGGTGGGGGGAGGGAAGGGGAAAGATACTTCACATTTGTTGACAGTTCACCAGATACTAACTGCATCACGTCGTGCGTCGATCTCCGTCATCTGTCAGACCAGGAAACAGATTCCAAAAGGTTAAGCAAGTTGTGACAGGCACGCAGCCTGAATTCAGTGGATTTATTCCTGGACCTACCAGCTTTCAGTTGCGTTTGCCCGTGTTTTCTGGTTCGATGAGCCATATTTGGTTGCTCTCAGACAATAATACCTCCGAATTCGAGTGAACCAGTTTCTTTAGTGTATGGTCTGTTCCCAGGAGGCCTGGATGAATGAACATCAGGATATGTCCTCTCTTTAATTAGGGACATTGTCCCCGTCCTTCCTGTAGGAGACTGGCACCACTGAGTGTGATCCGTGCCCGGGATGTTTTCCTGGAAGTGGGCACAGGGGGTATCCAGCCCCCCTGAAGCTGGTGGGGGGCTGCCTGCGGTACTCAGGCCTCCCGGGGAGGCCCAGGCCACATCGCCTCTGCGGTGAGTGTGACAGATACTTAGAAACTCTTCAGAGCCCTCACCAGATGTTAACCTTTTGTGTTGTTGATTTTTCTCATTGCTGTTGTCGGCACTAAATTCTCTGGAGGGAGTCCTCCTCTTTAATGGTCACTTTGTCACCAAAGGGACCCTGAGAAATGGTAGCAGCGAATGCTCCCAACAAGAAAGTGGTGTCCTCAGGAAAGAGAAGAGACGGTCTGGGCCCAGGCCTGCCTTCTCTGAGCCTTCACCTTGTCCCATGTTGGGGCTGGCGTTTGGGGCAGTGACACATGGTCCCGGTTGGCCTGCCAGGATCGCCCATCATAACTGATGCTAGCTACCGGCGCACACTTGCCCTGAGCAGATCTAATTCTCGTTTAATCCCGTGAGCAGAACCAGGAGGGTGATATTATTGTACTCCTCTCCTAGATACGGAGACTAGGGCTCTGAGAGATTAAATAATTGGCCCCAAATCACACTAATGGGTAGAGCCAGGATTTTAACCAAGTGTATTGGATTCCAAAGAGTCCCAGGTGGGGACATTCGTGGGTGGGTATTGGGCTCAGTGGATGCTCTGGGCGAGGAGCAGGACGAGCAGTGGGAAGGGCAACAGTATGGGTGGGGATGAGTATCAGGCTGGGGAGGAGGCCAAAGAGAGGCCAGCCTTCCCCTTGCTCTACCTCCTTCTGTCCTCCTCTTCCTGGTCTGGGTCCCCCCTGCATTTCCCCCACACTCCCCTCTTCCTTGCTTCGTCCTTACCCTCCCCGAGGTGACTGCAGATCTCACCCCGGGTCTGGGCCCTGCCCAGGCTTCTCCCCAGGCCCCTCCCTCCCTGTCCCCTCTTCCTTCCTGTCATCTATCTGCCAGTTTACTGCACGGCAGGCTCCTCAGAAGGGCAGGGCGAGGCTGGGGCAGAGGCAGGTTCTCCAGGGGAAGTGGGGGGGTCTGCAGGTGTCTGGGGCTCGGCTGCCGTAGATGAGGAGGGGCTGGGGGGAGAGATGCCAGGACTGCTACCCATAAGCTCGAGGCTGACCCCCCCTTCCTTCCCCTGCAGTCTGTCATCCCTAACTGCTGCCATGCCAGCACCTTCGGGCTCTCTTATTACTGATGTTGGCCTAGCACTTCAATCAAGATAGTTTGGATTCTTGGTTTCTACGACTCGTCATGTTCACTATCCCTCCCAGCTTTTTTGAGAGTGTAGAAAGAATTGAGACTTGAATTCAGAAATTGGCCCAGCACGTTTTTAACTCTGGACCTTGACCAAGCCAGTGGGTTTCAACCAGGGTAGTTTTGCATTCCCCACCCCCGACATTCAACAATGGCTGGAGACCTTTTTCTCCATCACAGCTGTAAGGGAAGTGCTACTGGCATTTTGGGGGGTGAGGTGAGGGATGAGGCTATGCTAACCTTTTACGGTGCATGGAGGAACAAAGATTTTCTCCATGCAAAATGTCAGCCTGGCAGAGGCTGAAAAATCCCGAGTTTCTTCACCTGCAAAATGAGCATAATGAGACGTGGCACCCTGCCTTGGGAGGCTCGAATGAGGTGAGGTATGCGCACGTCCTTGGTAGAACTGTGAAGGGTTGTGTGTGTCCAATTCATGCCCTTATCACTTATGATCAAAGGCGTTGCACCCCGATCAGGACTGTGGCTGTTCATTCACACATCAGAGGAGTAGTCGATAGAGAGCTTGAGCAGGATTAGACTCAGGAAGGAACCTTCTGGAGTCCTCAGAGAAGCATTCCACAAGGTTCCTAACGAACGGGCCGTGATCAGTAAGTAGCCTCCAGAGTGTAGCTCAGATACCTTCAAAATTATTCAGCTCTTGGGCGCCTGGGTGGCTCAGTTGGTTAAGCGACTGCCTTCGGCTCAGGTCATGATCCTGGAGTCCTGGGATCGAGTCCCGCATTGGGCTCCCTGCTCAGCAGGGAGTCTGCTTCTCCCTCTGACACTCCCCCCTCTCATGCTCTCTCTATCTCATTCCCTCTCTCAAATAAACAAAATCTTAAAAAAAAAAAAATTGTTCAGCCCCACTCAGATGCAGATTTATGTCTGTCTGTTTTTTCATGCACCTCAAGGAGATCTAAACACATTCTCCGTGGCATTCTTTCTGATTTTATAGCTTGCCCCAGGAAAAGAAATGAGGTTGGTTTGTTGAGACTTTTCCTTACAGAACCCATTTAGACTGTTAGTGACCTCTGCTCTTCCCTGTAAATGTTCACAAATCACTTGTTCTATAATCCAGCCAGGCAGAAGCTTCCAGAGTCCAATTTGGCAAAAAACAGGAGACAAATATTTACCTGTCTTTAGTCTCCTGACCCTTCCTTCTCCCATCCCCCGTGCTGTCCTAAAGGCTGCTAACAATGGTTCTGTGAACACACAGTTGAGGTCTTTCAGGGCTGCCCTTGAAGACAAAGAAAGCAAGCCATGTGTGCCGTGGGAACCCACCGGGGCTGGGCCCCTGGCTCATGTGAATTCTCTTCAAAGCACCAGTGTGGGGCTCTACAGGGAGATGTGAGTTATCCAGAACAGGGGAATGAGCTAGAAACCAACCCCTGGTAAGTTCGGTCTGACCCATGATGTCAGCCTACGAGGTTATCTCAGAAAGGTAGGACCGGCGGCAGGAATCTTCCCAGCAGTGTTAAAACCACAGATCGTGACCCTGAAATGCGGGTCTGGATTCGGTGGTCACAGCCAGTCATTTTTGTTTTTTTTTTTTAAGATTTTATTTATTTATTTGAGAGAGAGAGCACATGAGAGGGGGGAGGGTCAGAGGGAGAAGCAGACTCCCCACTGAGCAGGGAGCCCGATGTGGAACTAGATCCTGGGACTGCAGTCGCTTAACCGACTGAGCCACCCAGGTGCCCGCCAGTCAGTTTTAATGCAGGAGAGTAGCACAAAGCCGTGCTAAGTCCTGGTTTGTGAGACTTCTGTTACCAGTGTGTGTGCACAGGTGTGTGTGTGTGTGTGCGAGTGCACAGTGGGGGGGGGGCATGACGGGCACATGCTGTCAATATGACTGCTTACATGGGTCCCAGTTAAAGGCCAGGTGAGAGCACGCAGTGGTCTCTAGACCCACATAGGAAGTGGTTCTCAAGTCTAGAAATTGAATTCTGCCCCTGTGCCTCTCAGCATGTGTCGTCATCTCTCCGTCCCCCGTATGCTCAGCGTTGCTAGACAACGGGCGCTCAGGTGAGGCCAGCCAGGGAGAAGCATTGGGGCAGGAGGGTTGGTGGAGGGGCCCCATGAGCCCGAGGTGGTCCCAGCTCAGCGTCTCCCACCTCCGTGCCCAGCACCCATTCAGTCCCCATCTGAGCAAGCAGGGCTCGGGGGGCTGTCTGCCCCCAGAGGGTCCCCAGAAGAGTCTGCTGTGGGGTACGCTGTGACGGGCTCCGAGGTCCCGCACAGAAGCAGCGCCCAAACCAGGACCAGAAGGTACTTTGTTCCCTCACCAGCCAGGCACTGTGACAGCAGCTCATCAAGGATTTAGGCTGCGCTGCTACCCCCGCCCTCCCCCCCCCCCCTCCCCAGCCCAGGACAAGGCCACAGCCCTGGACTCAGGAGGCAGCTGTTGAGATTTTATTGTCTGCTGATCGTTGGTGCTTGTTGGTAAAAGGGGAAAAGAAGGAATGAAAGACCGTGTCCATGTTAGTAAAAATACACAAAACAGGGTTGTTGTGTGGAGACTGTTTCTCTCCCTCCCTCCCTCCTTCCTTCCTTCCTTCCTGTTAAAGTTAGCATGTTCCTCAAACCTAAAGGTTTACTTTTATACTTTGGGCATTGATCTCTTGAACAACCAGCATCTCCGCCTCCCTTTCCTGACAGTAAGCCAGGTGGTGGTCTGATGAGGCTTTGCTCAGAGACCGTCAGCTCAGGTGCTGCCCGGAGCCCCGCTTTCTGGACGAGGACAAAGTCGAGGACAGGGTCGACGACCTAGGCTAGGCTTCAGAGGCCGAGCTCAGCGCAGGGTGGGGAAGGATCCGCACTGGTTTATGTTAAGGATTCCAGGCTGGGGAGCCAGAGTGCTTTCTGTCAAAGCTTACCCCTTTAAAAGTGATTTCCACTTTCTTATTTATTTAAAGAGGTTTTGGGACTTGTGTTTATGAGATCTCTTCCCGCCATTTCATGTGACTTGGGACATAGCCCTGGGATGATGTTCTTTTTACCCAGATGGAAATTTGGTCTGGGCCGGGGCCTGCGGAAAACTTGGAGAACTTTGGAAGCCAGGCAAGCAGGATCTCCCCCCTCCCCTGCAAAAAAACCCCAAACTAACAAAACAAAACAACAAAACAAACAAAAACCAAAGTAGCTCATTCTGAGAGGCAGTCCAGTGTCATAGAAACAGTGTAAACTTTGGGATCAGGTGACTCCTGGGGGGATTCTGAATTTCTTCTTAAAAACCTGACAATCACAGGGTTGTGAAGGCTCAGTGGGGAATAAAGATATAGCACCTTGCACACAGTAGGCCCTTGATAAATGCTAATCCCCTCACAGGCCTTTTATCCCTGTCTCCCCAGGGCTGTTACTGTTCCTCACTGGCCCTTGGTTTGGTCACCCATCTGGGCTCTGGCAGGTACCCGGGAGCCCAGAACAAAGCACTGCGGACACCGGGTGGACCCTGGGAGCACTTCCACCGACGCTGGCCTTCAGGATGAGGGCCCCTGAAAGCCTGTGCAGCTCCCCATGCTCCTCCATGCTTGGTTTTTGGTTTGGGGTCCTTGAAACTTGACCTCATCCAGTACAACGACGTGATGGGGAGAGAGGGTGGCAGCGTATATGGGGCGCTTGGCATTAAGGCATTATCATGTTGGGTCATTCTCGAGAACAGTTTTCCAGAAGACACTGGTCTTCAGACAAGCAGGTGTCTGTTCGTTTTCCTCCATTAAAATTATTGGCTCTGCTCTGCATTGGGCCAAAGGCACTAGGCAAGGTACTGCTTTGTAGGTGGTGGTGGTGGGAGTCTGTTATTCTAAGCCCTCTCCTTCCTGCCTTCAATTCAGGCCCAGGCTGAGGCATTCGTGAACATTCGGCGGGGCGGGGGGGGGGGGGGGGGGGGGCGCTTCCTGGGCCTGGTTTTAGCATGCCGCACATGTCAAGCCCTCCCCGGACCTGCTAAGCCACAGCCTGGCCCTGCCACTGTCATCAGAGGCCTTATGGCCTGAGGTTGGGAAGAGAGTAGAATAAATCAATCTCACAGAAGTGTCTACGGTTACTTTGGGTGAAAACATGCATCCTTACCCCCAAAGAGAATAAGCTAGTTTTTAAAAATTATAAAATATACGTAACCTAAAATTGACCATTTTAACCATTTTCAACTGCATTTCCGTGGCACTGAGTACGTTCATATCATGTGTAACACTGACCACCATCCACCTCTAGAAGTCTGTCGTCTTACCCCACTGAAACCCTGGCCCCGTGGAAGGGCTCCCCTGCTCCTCCCCTACCGAGAACCACCATTCTACTTCCTGTCTCTGTGACTGACTCGACGTGCCTCCTACAGGGGGGATCATACAGCATCTATTTTTATGCCTTTTAGCACAAAGTCCTCAAGGTCCATCCATGGTACAGCAGGTGTCACGCTTCCTTCCTCTTCGAGGCTGAGTAATATAACGTGATGTAGATGCGCCACCTCTGTTCACCCCTTCCTTCATTCGTGGACACTTGGGCTGTTCCTACCTTTCAACTCTTGTAAGAAGCCAGTATGGCGGATGGTCCCCTGTATGACTAAGTGAGGTATGTGCGGATACGTTTGAGTGCCTGTCTGTCGAAGTTGATGTAAACAGGGCAGAAGAGGCCTGTTTCATATCTGGAGAAGCTCTTCCTACCACCTGGCTTGCGAAAGGCTCTTGACAAAAGGGTAAACAGGAGGTGCTTAGAGGCCAGACTCGGAGTTGGACAGACACGTGGCAAGCTCCTGCCCTGGGTCCCAACGCGGACGGAGCTTCCCTGAGCCGATCAGTGGCGGGAGGGCGGCCCGGGGCTGGCAGCCTGGGGCCAGCTCCAGCTCTGTCATTTCCAGGTTGGGTGACTCTGGCTAAGTAAGCCTCTCTCCATCTCAGCCTCTGCGTTGAAGAGGACTCGTGTGTGTGCGTATTAAAGGCAGCACAGCGAAAGCTGTCAGCCTGGTTGGTGTGTGTTCAAAAAATCCAGTGTTCCTCCTCCCTTCTCTATCCCGAGCCCATTGCGGGGAAAGACCGCGTTCCATTGACCTCCAGGACCCACAGGGCCTAAACGGAACCAGGCACACAGTAGGGCTGCCAGTTGAATGCTTAGGAACATTATGCTCAACGCTCTGTGTCAACCAGAGGCTATTCTACAGGACTTTGCAAAAATGTTTTGAGCAAACACAGCTCCATGGACTGAGGGCAGGACTCCACAAAGGGGACCGCTTTGAGGAAACTATTATTTATTCAGATGGGTAGACTCTGGCTTGTTTGGAAAACAGAAACCTCATATTGGCTCCATTACTTTTTTGGTCGTTGCCTCCTTGGCTGTGTTTTTTAAAAGATTATTGGTTGGAACTTTCAAAACAGGCCAGTAGCCAGATGTTTTGGCAAGAAAACCTATCCCGATGGCTTTAGGAATCTTCATAGAGCTAAACCTCTCTGCTTGGAGAGGGCTGTTTTCATTGAGTCGGAGGAGGTGGGAGCGCAAACTTGGGGTCACGAGCACATCCGTGAACTAGGGAGGACTTGGGGAGGGGGGGATTGCATGGTTGCTTGCAGGAGTGAAGCACGTTCAAACCATTCCCTCCCGACCCCATCCCCAGCCCACCCAAGGGCATGTGTCTGTGCTTGGACCCATGGATCATCAGCCTCCATGGGTAGTCTGTGGCTCAGGCAGAGAGAAGGACAGGGGCGAGGCTCGTGGGTGGGTTTCTGAACATCAGGTGCTAAGGCACAGGAGATGTTCCGGCATAAAAGCTCCAGCCTGGGCTGGACCAGCTGCTGCAGCACAGGGAACATGGCACCAACTCTGTGGCCCACGTGGCCCCGTGGCAGCCTGCCCACGTGGGGGGCTTCATTAGCACTGGGTTGCTCAGGACAGAGCCCCCTTTCCTCTCTTCACCTTGTGGCTTATTACCATCTAATGTCAAATATAGCAAAAGCGGGTGCGGGGGGACTCTTCTCTTTGTCTTACAGGGGACCCCAAGCAGATGGGACTGGGCTGGCAGAGCCTGGGGTCTCCGGGAGTAGCTCTGTACAGCACTGCACCTGTCACTGATAGGGGGCCATTCTTGCCTGGGACCCCCCCCAAGGGCTGCAGGGATCTTTGTTATAGTGACATCACTGGCCCAATCTGCCATTCCAGGGGGGCTCCGATTCACTGCTTGGCGCTGTCAGAAGGGTTAAGACTCTCTGAAGCACTGAGCCCATGGTTTTCCTTCCTGGCCTTGGACTTGGGCCAGACTTGGTATTGGCCTCCACTTTAGGTCTGTTATCCTAAGGAAAGCTTAGGGGGCTTGGGGCTTTCTGGTGTTTCTTGTTACATGAGGGGGAAAGGTTGTTGCAGAAACTACCCTGCTGGTCCTGGCAGATGCCTGGTTTATGGGATTGGCTCTCCCCCCTCCCCAGATGCCTGTGGGAGTTGGTGAGTGCCCCGGGTTGGTGCGGGGACCGTGTCTTTTTTTTTTTTTTTTTTAAGGTTTTATTTATTAATTTGACAGAGAGAGACACAGCGAGAGAGGGAATACAAGCAGGGGGAATGGGAGAGGGAGAAGCAGGCTTCCCGCGGAGCAGGGAGCCCGATGCAGGGCTCGATCCCTGGACCCTGGAATCATGACCTGAGCTGAAGGAAGACGCTTAACGACTGAGCCACCCAGGCGCCCCGGGACCGTGTCTTTTGACCTCAGCCTGCGTTGCCTTGAGCAGAGGGCCACACTCAAGGGGCCCTTGAAGCTGAAGAGCAACTATCGTGCTGTCCAGGCCCCACAGTGTCTCTGTGCCAGGCCAGGCCCCTGGGTGCATGGATCCGCTGGGGCTGCAGCTTCAGGAAACTCTGAGCTCACTCGTGTGCCAGTGGCTTCCATGCAGAAAGCTGTTCCAGGCGTTCCAGGCAGTCTGCTCCCCAGGCTGGGGCCCAAGCTGGAGAACAGAAACCGGGCAGTTGGGAGTGACGGGCTTGAGGCCGAGGAGACCCCGGGCCCTCCTGGCCCCTCTTTTCCGCCCACTTTGGGCAGCCCCATGTGGGCAGGGGGTGAGATGTCTTGTTTTCATCCAAGGACGGGAGCCGTATGCTCATGGCTCCAAACGAGCTTTCTTCGCAGATAGCTCATGGTTCTGTAGCCCATGGCCCAAATATGTGGCAGCACTCTGCCCTAGTTTCTGCCTTCTCTTCTTGACCAGAGTGCGCCTTGCTCCACACTGAGCTTATTTCAGCCCAAGTGTAAATGATGCTATGGAGAGATTCTTTTTTTGGGTCGTTCCTTTTTGCACCCAAGCCTTCCTGCTCCCGCAGGTTCGCATTCCAGCACCCCCACCTGCGGCTGGCCGCTCCAGGGGGCCCTTGTCCTGGCACACGGCAGACAGGCGTCAGCATGTACACCCGCCGCCGGCACACCCCGCACAAGCCTCGGGCAGGCTGGACACATACCCAGGCCCTTTGGGATGGCCTCCTCCACACTGTGCGGAGCTACCTACCACATTTCAAAAGGGAATGCTGCTTAGAGAGGAGGCGCATGCCCTGGAGATAGCCTTTTAGTGCTGGGGAGGTTTGGAGAGTTCCCTGGCCCATGGGTGTAATGAGGCTTAATGCCGGCGTAGGTCTGTGCTGGGGCGGAGGGCACGTCACACCGCAGGCTGGAGGAGGTTCGGGCTTCTCGGAGAGTAAGGAGGGCCGTGCGGGAGCTTTGTGTTTCCCCACCAAGCTGACGGAGGCTTGGATGGGCTGAGCCTTTAGAATCTGTCCCCAGTTCCCCAGAGCCCGAAGTGGATCCCCAGCTAGGAGATGCTCTAGGGGACCCGAGTCCAGTAACCGTGTCTCTGTGAACCTGAAGGGATTTTCTCCTTCCCTTGATAACTAACCATGACCCCCTTTCCAGTCAATACCAGTGGTGCCCAGAGATGAAATTAGGCCGTCTAGGAGGCTGGAGAATTGGAGACCTTCTTCAGCCGGCAGAGCCCTGCTGTTGACCCCCGGGCAGATGCTTCTGGGAGCTGGCTGCCTGCCTCCACTGCCTCCCTGTCCCAGCAGACAAAACCGGTCGGGACGCCTGCTGGCCTGGCTTTCCCTTGGGTTCTCAAGAAGTTCTCTGGTGAGCTGTGCTCGTGGGCCTCCTGGAGCATGCCAGCTGGGCTGTTCCCTCACCCCGAAGCAGCAGCCTCGCTCATCGGGAGCTGGTGCGTCTTCATCCTCTTCCCACTCTTCACCTGCTGCCCACACCGTCCTCAGCCCCCCATCACCCCATGTTCATCTGCTCCCGGGGGGAACCTTGTCCCCCGTGCTGCCTGCCAGCCCCCCATGCTCCTTGCACTCAGAAGCAAGCCCTTCACTCCCCCAAATCTGGAGCCTCATGACCAGAAGGGGATTTTTTTTTTTTTAGCTTCTACTGTGTGTTTGGACTTTTCGTTGTTTCATTTTACAGACACTGAGCTAAACACTTTGCACATGCTGGACATTCCAGCCGAGTGAGCCCCAAGGACCTGCCGTGCATGGTATAGCTGGTTGGGGAGCTGTGCAATCAGATTGTGGGGCCCAGGAGCGGCAGGGGCAGGGCGGCATGGCTCAGCCAGGGAGGGGTGATTTCTGCCCTGGGCGAGCCAGGAGTCTCCCCAGCAGCTATCCCAGAAGCTGGGACAGTTGAGCCAGGTGTGCGGTGTGGACTTGGACTCCTGTGGCTGGACAGGCAGGGAAACAAGATTCCAAGTGGAAAGACCCCACAGCCCAAAGCCGAGACAATGTGGCGGGACTGGGAAATGGTGAGTGGGATGAGACATAGGGGATCGGCGGGGAGGGGGTGAGGAACTGAGCCTCCTAAATGTGGAGCACAGTACGAGCTGGGCTTTGGAGGGCTGCACTCTTGGGAAACGAAAACGTCCTGTGGTTGACAAGGAGACACTTCCGGTTTTGAAAGTGGCATTGACAAATCCAGGCATAGAGAGGTAATCACTGAGGACAGGGACTTGGGGGCGCCTCTCTCAAGACGCTGTTCCCCTTTAAGGACTGATGCTGAGTCCCATCTTCCAGCAGCATATCAGCACCCACCTCCGCGAGTGGGGGGTTGGAGCGCCAGATGCGGGGTGCCCTGATGGGCAGCACAGGGCCCCAATGCCTCTGGACTCTGATCCCGTCACTGTGCCTGGGTCTTCTTATCTCTGGGTCCATGCCCGCCTTCTGGATGCTCCACGAAGAACACAAGAAATGCCCTATGGCAATGTCCTTTTAAGAGCATAAGGCCTGACATCCTCACCGCATTCGCTTGTCTCCCTGGGGAGGAGAGCTTCCAGCTTCCTCTGTGGTGGACAGGACTTTCTGCCCGAGATGGGCTCGTAGAGATCCTGGTTCTGGGACAGGAATGGTTTCGGGTTTGTATGGATTGAATCGGTGGTCACCCTTCTCACGTTAAAAAAATAAACAAAAAATAGCTCCCCTTTGTCCTCCCCTCCCCTGCTCACTGGCTGGTGGGCTGCTTTGTGACTCCAAATGCAGGCCATCCGTGCAGACTTTGGAGAGAGGACATGGGGGTCTCCAGGCTGGCTGCTCCGCTCCCTGGCTGGGGCTCACCCCCTCCTGGGAGCGTCGTGCCAGGCAGGCCAGCTGCAGAGCGCCTGGCAACAGATGAGCAGGACTTTCTCTCGCCATTTCTTTGCGGGGGGGATGCTGTCCTTCTTCCTCGTTCCCTTCCTGGGAAACACTGAATGCTGCTGCTTCCTCCTTCTCCTTGGTTCTGTTCCTAAGAACCCCGGCATCAGTACTTTGTGCCAAGGGTGAGGGCTGGCTACCTTTCTCCTGGTTCGTTTATTATTTGTGTTGGAAATTTCCTGGAGACCCAGAAAGCCAGATGGTTTGTCAGTATGGGGCATGCCCCAGGGTATCAGCAGGATACCCGCGCCTTCTTTGGCTGGAATTAAACATTTTCCACTTTGGACCAGTGACGTATAAGCCCTCCAGCAAGAACGTTGCTAAGATTAAAGCTGCCCTCTGGGGCATAGACTTTGTAAGGTGCTTGGTGGTTGGATTGTAGTCCTCCTTCACCCTGGCCTTGGGCAGGTGGCTCTGCCATTTCTCCAATGAGGATAAGCGAGAGGCATAGTAAAGAGGGAATGATGTGTGACCCAAGTGCACAGTTTTAGAACTGAGAATCCAGCCAGCCACCTCTCCCTCAATCCCCCCAGTTCCCAGTATGCTCCCACAGCGAGCAAGGGGGAAATGGGCAGAGGGCAAGGGGCTGTGGCATGGTGAAGAGCAATGGGTTCTTGGCATGCAGACAGGGATTCAAGTCCTGGTTTTGCTTCTGAGGGATTCTGTGACCCTGAGCAAGTCAGGAGATCTGCTGAGCCTCTGTGTTCTTATTGGTGAGTTGGGGCATCTCGCCCCCCACCCCCACCCTGCCGTCACCTGCCTCACTGGGCTGTTCTGAGCATCATGAGAACAATGTATGTAAGGCAGCTCCACCAAGTCTACTGCTGTGAAGGGAGAACAGAGAGAAAGGAAAAGGAGAGATAGCCACGCGTTGGCAGCAGGGTCTTTTGTGCTGGGCTGCTCGGAGGGCGAATGGGGAGCTCTTGTTCCGGAGTTGGGATTCCCTCGTCCTGTCTGCCTTGGGATACCTGTCACAGATTCCCAAGCTCTAGCTTTGCCACCAGGTTTGCCCGTGCTCATCGGGAACAGGTGACGGGCCACCGTGCGGTGGCTGCCCCTCTGGGGCCTGGCTGCCCCCAGAGCATCTCAGGGCAAAGTGGGAGGGAGAGAGTGGGCATGGGTCCCGGGGTGGACAGACCTGTCTTGGGCAGAGCTGCTTGGGGTGACACAATTCTGTCTAATTGCCACCCACCTTGGGAGGCAGAGCTGCGGCCAGATGCACTTAGACTCTCCCTCTAAGTGTGCACCTCCTCCAGAGGCTGAACTTGGATGTGGAGAGGGGACTGGGGGTGGGGAACGACATCTGGAGCGCTGTGCAGGCTGAGGGCCTGCCCTGCCCGTCACCCACACCACGTTTGGCTTCTCGTTGTTTGCTGCACAGCTCCCCCCCCCCCCAGGAAGTGTGACACTCCCTCTCAGGGTCCCCTCCGAAGGGCATGGTCAGCCCACAGCTTCCCTTCTCTTCAAGAACAAACCAGGCTAAACCCCAGTACATTCAGTTGTTCACAGTCCTGGGCATCATCCATTGAGGACATAGTATGTGCCGGGCAGGGTCCTGGGATGGCTAGTTCTTAATACATCCCGTGAGGGATGTCTTATTACCCCCATTTTACAGATGAGGAAAGTAAGGCTCCGAAGCTTTCAGTGGCTTCGCCTCAGTCACACACTGGGCAAAGTGCTGGAGCCGGGATTCAAACTTCTGCTTCCTTGGCTCCAAAACCTTTGCTCTCCCTTGCCACCTTGCCTGTCACTGCCGATTAACAGAAGTCCCCCTGGGCTTTCTCTGTTCTCAAGAACCCCACGTGGCTTGCTGAATGTTACTCACTTTTTCCTAGTTCTTTTGGGCCACTGTGACCAAACACCAGCCCAGTGGTTCTCCCCTAGGAAACATGTGGGAACTTGGGAAGGTTGGAAACGTTGGGGCCTTCACCAGTCCTACACCGGGCTGCAGTCCCCACCAGTTAAGTCCGAATCTCTGAGAGCGGGACCCAGGGAACGGGGTCATAAAGCCCACAGGTGATGCTCATGTGTAGCCAAGGTTACGGACCGCTGTGCGCACCCGCCAGCCACTAGCTGGTGGTTCTCCTGTTGCTCCTTTGAATAGTGAAGGTGGATCCCTGCCTGGGATCCCTCAGCCAGCCTTCTGGGGGGCCTGCCTATCTGGCTACAAACTGTTTCCAGATAGCTCTGCAATGACTTCTTATTTAATGGTGGTCTTCCCGTGAGCTTCCACGCGGCATCTGAACTCCCAGCCTGGGCCTGGGAGACAGAGGCTAGAGAAGAGACAGTTGTTTTGAAGGGGGGAGTGAGGTATCATGGGGAGCTGTGTTCTGCAGCCCTGCCAAAAGATGGTCCGCTAATAGCCCTGCTCTCACTCCCTTTTTCAGTGCCTGGGTTACGGCATTTAAGTGTTGCAGGTGGGAAAGGACAAAGCACGGATCCAAATCTGCAGGATGCAAAGATATGCAAATTGGGTTTTAAAAGAAAAGACTGCATAATTTTTTTAAATCAAATCTTTCACCCTGATGGAGGAGTTCTTCCCCGTGGTGCAGGCAGTTGCGAGGAGGCTGCCTGACATCTGGCAGAGACCTTGGTTGGATCTTCGCTGCAGATTTATCAGTTTCTACACTTCAACTCTGCGCTCTTGCCAACGTGGCTGTGAGCACTGAGCACAGATACAAGCTCTGGCACGGTGCCAGGCACACTGTGTGCATCCGACACAATGTGAATTTTTTCCCCTTCCTTCCCTGCCCCATTTTCAAGATGCTCTGCAAGGGCAAACTCGCTAGCCAACCCCATGGTGGATGAAGGAATGCCCCTGAACAGCAGAAGCACCAGTCTAGGCCTGAGCCTGATCCTCAGGCTGGGAAGAAAGCCATCTGGCTTCTCCTGGGGAACCGGCAACAGCCCATGGGGCTGAGACCTTCTCACTAGACCCCTGGGTCTGACACGGGGAGAGGAGGCAGACGGTCAATTTTCTGACCAAGGTGCTCAGCTGCAAAGCTGCCAGGGCATGAATCATCCTGCCATCCTGGGCAAATTCTGGTGGCTGGTACAAGAACTTTAGTCCTAGTCTGACCACTTTCTATTTGGGGACTTTTTCTTGGGGCTATGGAGGAACGTGCCCACTTAGCCTACTGGCAGGGGTGTGTGTGTGTGTGTGTGTGTGTGTGTGTGTTTTGCGGGTGGGGTGAGGTCTTGCATTCACATACACCCAGCATGAGGTGCAACGTTTTCCCTCTCGTTTCTCCCAGTTTCTCCCACAGACAGGCTAGCTGTGGTGCCCAGTGAGTTTCAAGGTAAGGGGGCAGCGTGAATCCTCAGGTGAGAGAAGGCATTAAAAATGCCTCTTCGACAGTAGTTACCTCCACCTGCCTCTTGGGCTTGACTGCATCTCAACCAAGCTGAGCCTGTTCCCGGAGAAATTCCTAGCACGGATGCCGACTTCTTTGCCAATGCCCTTGCTCAGGGGCCTGGGCCCCCTTTTTCCTCCCGCCCCAAAGTATGAGATTTTCCTTCCTTTTAACGCCAAAGAATCGTGGGTAACTTAGCACAGTGGCTCATGGTAAAGTCCAGTCTGCAGTAACGCGTTCACCTGTGTTCCTGGACAAGGACCCTAAAATCATCTGTCTCTTACGGGGAGAGTTTTTGTTCCTCCTGCCGGGGCTCGGCTGCACCTCTGCCAAAAGGGATTTAGAACTCCGATGCTGCCTCTCAAATCTCAAGAAATGCCACTTAAATTTCTAGAAGCTGGGCGCTCTCTCCGGGGTCGCGCTGAAGTGGGCCCCGCCTTCCGCCACGCTCCGCCACGCCCCCCGCTCTCCGCTTCTTCCCACCTTCCTGCGCTCTGCCACGCCCCTCGTGCTTCGCCTCGCCCCGCCCCGCTCCCGAGAAAGGCGGAGGGCAGGGCTCTCCGCCGTCACTCTTGGGAATGCGGCCCCAGGGGCGGGTCCCCGCGCCTCCAGCGACCTGCGTAGGCCGGGAGGTGGTTGGTGCCCGTCAGCAGGTCCCAGGCGCAGACGCGGGGCCCAGGTGTCTAGCTCAGTGGGAAGCACCAGGGTCTGGGGGTTCCCGAATGTCCTCTTCTCCGCCTCCGGCATCGCTTCGATGAACCCTCCTCCGGTGGGAGCGCGAACGCTTGATACCGGTGAAGACAAGGATTTCAGAAGTCATCTTCTCTTCTTCAGCCTCTCCCCAGCAAAATATAATTTTACACAATAATTTGTGAGATTGTTCAACACACCTTGTAGGTCCACTGTAGATAATTGGATAAATCCAGAAAACCGTAAAGAAGTGAAAATCAACCTATAGTCCCCCTGTTAGACATTTTTTCTAAGCACTGAAAAAAATTTTCATGTTGTCAAAATGCAATTTTTAGTATACTCTTTTGTGTCATTCTGATAAGGAAGAAAGTCTCCATCCTCTGATCCACTTTCTCCCTAAAAACCACTTCAAAAGGGAAGCCAAATCTGAACGTGGGTCAGTTCCCACAATTCAGCTTTTTTTGAGACTATCCCAAACCATGGAATTTCAGGGCCAGCCATTATTTGTGAGCTTATGTGGTTAATCCTTCCATTTTGTGGACTGATGCTCAGAAGTGGCATGACTTGCTAGGGGTGCGGAAGTAGCTGCAGACCTGGGACCCAGAAGAACCCAGGCTTTTCCCCAAAGTCAGGCTCTTCCCCAAACTCCAGGAGCACTGAATAGGACAGCCCTTTCAGTTGGAGACTTAATAATAAGCAAGGCAGAGAAGGGGAGAGGTAACATTACAAAGGGACAGTTTTCTTTGGAATTTTGGTACAATCTAATCTCTTTTTACAAATGGAAACAAAGCCACATCTTGTAAAATTTTAAATAGACGCTGCCCCCCCTCCCCCTGACGACCCCTCCCCCTCGCGGCCCCCCCCCCCCCCCCCCCCCCCCCGCCCCCGTTGGAAGGAGACACCAGCAAGTCAATGCATGGAGAGTCAGAGGGCTCTGTCTTGGAGAGGCACCCAGTTCTTTGGGACACATGGAGGGATCCCCGAAGAAGTTGGCCCGGGGCCTCGGCTAGCCCCTGAGCCTTCTGCTGGCGTCCCTCTGGGTCTGTCAGTAGCACCTCCCCTGGGACCTGCCCCCTGGGATGTCCGTCTCTCCAGCATCCACTCTGAGCCTGCCGTCTGGCTCTTGCTGGGAAGACTGACTCCTCTGTTGTCACTTCCTGGGAGACCTCACTGGTCACACAGGAAACCTCCTTCTGGAGAGCAGCTTGGAGTAAGTCCACTGTGAGCATGGTTGTCGAGACCACGTGAAAACCTGACCAAAGCCTTATTAGCCCAGCCTGGCTCCTTTTGGAATAGACAATTCATCCTTTTTCTCTCTGACTGGGACAGATACTCATTTTAACAAAAGGAACACCTAGAGAGCATCTGATGCGATCTCACAGTGTCCCAATCTCATTTTACAGATGGGGAAATGGATGGGACACTGACAAGCCCGCCTGAGGTCAACCAGGAGACCCGGCTAGCTGGCTTCCCACGGAGGCTCGGCCCCTCCCCTGTGGCGTCCGCCCACGGCTCGTACTTTCTGCCCTCTTGGGCGGGAGTCTGAGGTCTTGCAACACTCGGTTGGTGTCTATGCGCAGTCCTACGTCTGCGCAGCGGCAGGTTTTCATTTTATGTTGTTCAGTTTTGTTTTCCAGCGGTCATTTGTCATGCTTAATAACGGTGATTGGGTATTGGTTCTTTTGCAAGATTTTTCATATGAGGAATGTTAGCTAAATAATCTTTGGACAGGAGTAGAAGTGGACCAATTTGTTTAAAAACAGACACCCACCCCCTGACTGCCAGCACATCTTTTTTTTTTTTAATTTTTTCATTTGATGTTTTTTCAAAGTGTTCAAGTAATGCCTGTACATGCCTGGTCTAGATAGTGCTTGAGGAGATGTACGCAGGTGACGCAAATCATCCTCTCCTCTTAATCACCATCAGCCTGGGCAGTTGAGCCGCCCCAAGATGGTTTTCGCGTCTGTAACTCCAGGACGATAACCCCCTTTTGTGAAGGAGAGAGGGCGGCGTATGTAGCAGGTGCTCTGTAAAGGGCGGTAGTAATGTGGGGGCACATATGTGCATTTAGGGCTGCGGTAAGTTGGATTTTGCCATGGATGGAGGGGCTTCTCCAGCGTTCTGCTGTGTTTCTCTGGGCTCCTCCATCCCGCAGAGTCGGGCATGGCCTACAGCCCAGCCGGGTGGGCAGGTGCGAGGCTGTGTGACCATCAGGGCCCAGAAGGGACAGTGGGAGCACGCCTGGGCCTCCTTGAGGCACGGCCAGCGTGGGGCTGAGTTCCAGGGTTTCTGATCCTGGGGCGGAGCTTGTCTGAAGTTCAAATGAGGTTAGAGAAGGAAGGAGTGACTACTTGAAGCCCCACCCCTCTCTCTCTCCCCCGCCTTTTTCCCTCTCTGGAGGAAACCTCAGACAGCTCCTCCTGCTTCTCTCCTGCACACACACCTCTTCCTGCCTTCTCTACCTTGACACAAAGGTCTCTCCCCAGCCCAGTGGCATCTTGCCTGGGGTGCTAATAATAGACAGGGGTAGATCTGCCAGGCAGTGAATCAGAAGGCCGTCCCAGTTCTCTCTTGTGGCAGGAATCCTGGCAAACGTTTGTGGGACTGACTTGGTAAATATCCTTTGTGAGCAGAATAAGCTTTTGTGTGTCCTGGAAACTCCTGCTCTCCCTCCCCGAGGGTAACACCCTCCTGGAAGGATGATGGGGATGCCTTTGGCCTCAAGACCTTAGGAAAACAGAGCTCTGGGCTTCCAAACAGGCCCCGGGGGGCCGGGGTTTGCAGGTTTGGCCAAGGAGCTGCTGAGGTGCTCCGGGCAAAGAAGTGGGGACAGAGAGGACTTGCGAGACCACATTTAGCTCTACCTAAAAGGCAACACAATACGCTTAGATCCGTCCTTTTCGAGGCTCTAAAGCAGAAATGAGTGAAAGAAGAAAAGTGGAAGAATTAAAGTTTCCCTATTTAAAAAAAAAGTCTAAAAGCCTACTTAGCACTTTAAGGTCTTGTTTTTGTGACTCGCTTGGATAAACTTCAGACATTGTTTAAAAATGCCTCTGGGCGGCTAGCTTAAAGTCTTCTTAGATCAAGGTCGGACCTCCATCCGGGAATGGATTAAAATATAAAACACCTCCAGGTTCCGGGGTGATTCTCAAGGCACTTTTGCGAGATACCCGGCCCTTGGACCTCGCCTGTGGTTGTGACAATCACCTTGGCAGCCAGGCAGGGCCCGTCTTGTCATTCCCGTTTTACAGATGAAGAAGCCAAGGTCTGGGAAGGGCTCACGGCCTACTCAAAGGTCACGTGGGGCCAGGGGCCAGGGATGGAGCGCCGGGTGGCCGTGATTATGCAGTCCCCGTTGCCTTGGACATTAGGTTGCCTCGCAGGTGAGCGAGAGCTAGAAGCCTGTGTACAAAAGGCATCGCGGTGGCAGCCAGATGTTCATTTTAATAAATGGAAACTATGAGTCAGAACTAGAGCTGGCCTGACCCTCCGAGCAGGCAAATTAGTCATTGAGGGGGAAGGCTTGGTGTTTGGATTGGAGCACATGTGGGAGCGGGGGGCCCGTGTCACTGATTCTCCCTGCTGCTAGCTGGTCGTGCTTACACTCCACTGAGCACACTCTGTCGGATATTTGCCATTCTGCAGAACTGTGGGCAGAATTATGAAGAAGGCCCAGCAGGCTGAGTTGGGGTAGTAGTCCAGCCGAGATGCAGCTGAGGGCTGAGCCGAGAGCCAGAGGTCAGCCCTCCAGAAAGCTTTCTGAAGGCTTGAACGTTCGGTAGTAGCAACCTGCATTTGCATGCGCCTTAGGGTTTCCAGCGAACCCCCGACTTTATGCCTTATTCCTCCGTATGAGCCTCACAACAACGGAGGATGTGAGCAGAGCAGTTAATAATATCACCGGCTCATAGAGAGGAAGTAGAAACCCAGAAGCAGGAAGGTTGAGTAATTTCCACAGCTTGTAAATGGCCGGGCTGGGACTATAGCCTGGGTCTTCTGACCCTTCCTTCCTCCTACCCTGAGCTCCCAGGGGCTCCCTCCCAGCCTCTCCGTTGGCTCAGGGTAAGGGAAACAACGCTGAGCATTTTTCCAAGAGCCAAGATGTCTCTGGGAAAGAGCGGAGCTGTGTCAAGGTCCTGCTCTGTGCTTGAGGGTTTTGGGGCAATAGCGCCGAGTCTTGGGCACTCGGCTCTGGGCAGTGTTTGTGCAAGGGTTTCCAAGTGTGGTGGCCTCTTGCACGTTGCTAGTGGAAAATTGTAAGAGTTCCATTTTCCTGTTTCAAGCAAGTATTTCCCCCCCCCGGGGTTATAGTAACCACTTCCTCCTCAGCACCCAGTGGAACATGGTAAACACCAGTTATAGCAGAGCATTCCCTTCTGAGCATCTCACTGGGTTTCTTTTTTTTCTCTTGTCTTTAAGCGTGCGTGCACACACACGCACACGATTCTGAAGGACCAGGCTCCTTTCCCTCCAGTTTAGAGTTTTCAGGGTACCCCGCAGTGCCTCTGGAAACAGGGGCAGATGCAGTTTTCACCGAGGTGCTTTGTTATCCTGCTGCTTTATTTTGGGGGGCATCTGGGTTGGAGTCAATTTAGTCGGACTACCGAGTCATTCGGGGGGGGGGGCCACGGGGTGGGCCAGAGGCATGTGGGTGAACAGCTGAGTTGCAGATGCGGTGGGTCCCCAGGTGTGACCTACAGGAGACACCGCGGTGGATTTTCTGGAGGTGGCAAGGGGAGCAGAGCGGGGACTTGGTGGTCAGGTAATGAGGAGAAGGAAGCAAACAGGGATTCTAAAGAAACTGAAAGCAAGGGGGGTGCAGTAAAAAAGTCATAAGAGAGGCTGTTGATTTTAGATATTTTAAAAAATACCTTACCACTTTAAAACCTTATTTGTAAGGGCTGGTTTGGGTCACAAGAACTTTTGAACCCCCCAGTGTCGCTCAGAGCCTTCGAAAGCATGGAATTCTAGCACGACAAACTTCTGGCCTGGAACTTAGAACCCCTGGCTTTGGGATGGCCGCTGAGCTGGGGGTGAGGCATTAGAGCTTGAGGCACACGTGGGGATCCCAGCTCCGACTCTCTGCTCCCTCTCTTCTGCCCATTTACCTAGAGACTGTGGCCCCAGGACATTAGCCCAGCAGTCGGTTCGGGAGATTGGCTGGGTTTTCCTTTCCTGAAGCCTCACCTTCTGTCCTCCACCTGACATCGTGACTGATCCAGAAAGGGAAGTAAAGCCTCTCTTTGTGTCTGTGCCTCACCTGTACGCATCATTAAACAGAACAATAGGAGAGCAGGTCTCTGAGCCCACCTGGCAGAGCCCTCTGGGCAGACGAAGCCGCAGCTCCCTGCAACTCTGGCCGAGTTGGAAATCAAAATTGCACACAGGCTTGTCTTGCTTCCTACTTTGTGCAGATAGAGATAATGGAGCTGAAAGGACAAGAGATTCGAAATATATGCCACGTCTCACGTACACGAGTGCCTTACATGTCGCCCTATGGCTGTGTCTAGAGGCTCCAGAGGCTTCGCAGAGACTTGCATCCATGCAGAGGGTTCGGAAAAATCCCCTAATGGGGAAGAGCTGAGGCTTGTCGGAACGCTTGCTGCCCACATGTTGGGCAGATGGACCATGTTTGTCTGCGTCTGCCTCCCTCCACGGAGGACCGTCAGGGACTTCACTGTGTGTCTGTCCGGCAGTGAGGGAGGGCAGCGATCCCTTAGTGGAGGCATTTACTGAGCTCTTCCTTGGGCCCCGTGTTTGCAGCAAGGGGACAAGGATGAATCCCACCGGCCCTGCCCTTCTCAGTGGGAGGGTTCTGCACGTTCCGTTCACCCCTCCGGATCCTGCAGGTGCTATCTGAACAGCGGGAGGGCCGTCACCGGATGCTTCTAGCTGTTTGTTATCTAGTGGCCCTCCGCTCAGGTTCCTGGGGTCCTAGAATTCTGTGGGCTTCCATTCCGGGAACAGTGTCCAGCCCTGACCTCATGGAACCTGCACAAAGGGGCATTTGGAGGGGGCAGCAATTTGTCCACGTTACCTGGTTTTTTGGTGATCTGTGTATTTCGTAAATCATATAAAGCAAACTAGCCATATTATAGACGTTTTGGAAATAAAGACGGTGTAGGGTGCATATCATCGCAACCCTGACATCATAGGTGTAGAGTCCATATCATCGCAACCCTAACATCATAACATAACGATTCTGTCAATTACTAATTAATCGGTGAATGTGTATTCCATCTTAATTCAAAAAGGATTTGAAAGTGCTTACCCACTATATGTGCAGTATAGTGCGATTTAAAAAATAGCTAAAAAAATCAGAGCAAGAGGCCAAATAGTTTTGTCAAAGTCAGTATAAACGTAGTATGCAGAAATGCATACTAATGTAGCTGTTTTTATAAATTGGTGTGTTTCCACCGAGCCTTTTAAAGCATGTACGTGTAGGGGTGCCTGGCCGGCTCAGTCGGTGGAGCGTGCAACTCTTGGTCTCAGGGCTGTGAGTTCAAGCCCCTTGTTGGGTGTCGAGATGACTTTTAAAAATAAAATCTTAAAAAAAATTAACTATGTATGTGTTTTATAGCCTCTCCTCCTTCCTCCCCTTCTACCCACCCCTCCCCTCACAGAATATTATACAAACTTTTCCATGTGTCTTTCTAACGCTTAGGACTTAATGATCAGTCCCAAGGATGTGCCCCTGATTTACTTGATCATTCCTCTATTGTTAGGCGTCAGGCTATTTTCAATGCTATTGTGAAATAAACAATGGCATCGTTAACATCTTGGTGCTTGTAACTTTTTCCATAGTTCCTTAAGTAGATTTCCAGAGTAGAATAGCTAATGGAAGCTTCAGACATTTTGACAGCCTTTGACACATACCCCTGGGCTGCTTCCTCCTGAGGGTCCTGTGCATTTAGGGCGCTTCCAGCCCCGCATATTGGTGCGTTCCTGTGTGTCCTCTTCCTCCAAGCGTGTCCTCCTCCCCCAAGCGCTTGTGTTGCTATTTTTCTGGTTTCTTGCTAATTTCATAGGGAAAGAGCACATTGTTGTTTTCACTATGTATGTGTTGCCAAGTTTATCTCTTGGCATCTGAGGGGTTTTTTTTCACCCTTGTGTTTGAGTTCTTCATGTACAAGATATATCGACCCTTCTACAGTAATAAATTTTGTAAAATACTTTCTCCAGTTTATTTGACTTTTACTTTGGTTTGGGGGATTTCTTTGCCTTTGATCCTTAGAAGTTTTACATTTTAGATAGTCCGAGAAAGCTCTGGTACTGTCCTCCTTCGTGTCTGCCCATTTAGCTAGAGACTGTGGCCCCAGGACTTTAGACCAGCAGTCTGCTTGGGAGAAATTGGCTGGGTTTTCCTTTCTGAAAACCTCACCTTCTGTTCTCCACCTGACACGTCGTCAGGACACTGAACCAGTGGTATTATGCAGCATATCTGGCACTTGGCGTGGATTTTTCTAACACTCTTCTCTCCTGGATGACAGAATCATTTTCAGCAATAATCAAGAAATAAAACAATGAAAATGGCCAGAAGAGAGTTGCAGACAGTGAAATTGTCTACTGTTGAATTTTGTGTATATGATCACGTTGGTAAAAAAAACAAAAACCAAAAAACTGTGTGTGGGGGCAGGGTAGTAATGGATTTAGTACTTGTTTTTTTTTTATTGAATTTTATTATAATTCCAGTGTAGTTAACGTACAGTGTTATATTATTTTCAGGCGTATGATATGGTGATTCTACACTTCTACATCACCTGGTCTAATACTTGTTAAATACATTAATGCATGTTTAGGGGAAAGGGAGAAATCACACTTCTATATGGGTCTGTGGTTGTAATAAATAACAACGTTATAATTTCTATTTTGAGTCTCGTATACATTTGTCAGACTTCCTAAGACCTGATCTCCTCTGCCAGTTCATGGTCGGTGGAGAGCCAGGTTTGTCAGACTGCCTTCCTTTATAGCTGGCTGCAGACCAATTCTTACTAATTTTAATTTTGAATAGTTTCTTTCCACTGAAGCAGGAGAAATACAAATAGAAAAAATCTTAAACATAAAGATGAACCTGGCAGAAAGTCACAAATTTCCCCTTTCTCAGTAAATCCGGAAACTGTCATACTGTCCTTAACTCTTTTTCTCTGGGATTGATTAAACGTCTCTGCTGCTGAGAAATTTAAAACATCACTAAAACTGCAAGGGGTCTCCTTGAACAACAGGGTGGAAGGAGGGAGCCCCAGTCTGTTTTCTGCATTCCCACCGTTTATTTCTCACCTGCTCTGGAAGTTCAGGACAGGACTCAGGGATGCAAACCGTGCTGAGTGGGGCCCCGCCTCAGATTCTGAATCCTGTGAATGTGCCCCAAAGCACGGAGTTTCCGTGTGCGTCTTGTCTGGGGGTCTGACTTTACACCTGAGAGCTTCTGAAGGACCTTCTGGGTGGTGGGGTGCAGTGTGTATTAAGGATAGCTAACACAGGGCACCTGGGTGGCTCAGTTGGTTAAGCGACTGCCTTCGGCTCAAGTCATGATCCTGGAGTCCCAGGATCAAGTCCCGCATCGCGCTCCCTGCTCCCAGCGGGGAGTCTGCTTCTCCCTCTGACCCTCCCCCTCTCATGCTCTCTCTCTCTCTCTCATTCTCGCTCTCAAATAAATAAAATCTTAAAAAAAAAAAAAAAAAAGGATAGCTAACACAGCCGGGAATTTGAAACTTACATATATTAATAAAATGAAACCGTTCGTGCAGCAGGTGTATAGAATCAGACAGGAGGCTCGGAGGTCGGGAGCAAAGGCAGGTGGGCATGTGTTCATCCACAATTGCTGGCTCCTGGTGATAACAGAAAGCTGATCCATTTCATTATTATTTGCCCTCTTAATTGCTTGACTTAATTTTGTTCCTGTCTCCCAAAGAAACTAACTCCCCGTGGCCTGGTATCTGGGCCTCTATAAGGTCACTGATGGTTCTGACCCTCTTTTATAGTTATTCAGCTCCATGCTTATCCTCTTTAATGGACTGTGGCTCCCCAGGACACAGCATTGAACCCCGTACCGTACACATTGTGGGATTTGAATGGGTACAAATCATCCTAGCCAGCAAAGTGCAAGAGGAGGGGGAAAGAGGCAGCAGAGCTACCAGATTTGGGGTTTCAGGAGAGAGCCCAGGGGGCTGCTTCCATCAGAAAAGGGCAGGGGGTTGGGGGCCTGGGGCAGGGAGAGGGCACAGCAGCACTGGAGGTGGCCTGTTTGTGGGGCCACCGTGAACCTAGGTGTGGGGAGACATGAGGCTTGTCTGCTGAGCTGTGGTCTGGGTGGACAGGGGTGTGAACTGCAGCTGCTTCTTGCTCTGATGTGCAGAGTACCCCCCCCAGGTGCCTTTGGGGGCTCTGTCTTCCTCGTGTGCCCAAGCGTCCCCCCCGCCCGGCAGCCGTACCCTAATAAGTCTGCAGGAGAAAGCCGCCCTGGCCAGTGTCATGTGCAGCCAGGGCCGGCCTCGGTATCAAAAGGTGTGGGTGTCCTGAGGGAGGCAGCCCAGGGTTCCCTACCTGGGTCCTGGCTCCGGGCTCTCCCCATTTGCCTCTTTTCCTGAGGTGCTGGCCCTTGGAGGCTGCTGCCTCGAGTTCTTGACCTCCGGGCTCGTGTGAGGCTTCCTTCCCTGGCTCTGGAACACCCTCCCCACTCCCCCAGCCGTAAGCCAAACTCCAGGGTTGGGGCTGTGGGTTCCGGCGAGGCTCCTCTTTGGCTTTCCCAACCAGGCTGAGTCTTGGGGGACTCCCAGCTGTTTAGGTACCAGGCATTCCTGAAAGCAGCACACTGGGGCTGAGGGATTCAGGGTGGACGAGCCGTTTGCTGCTCTGAAGGCAGGTTCACTCCAGTGGAGGGGACACTGAGGTACAACCCAGTCACGTGAATATGCTCTGAACCGGGCAGCACATGGACATTCGAGGCCTGGGGCACAGGTGCCATGAGGGGAGACATGGTCCCTTTGCTCCTGCACTGGGCTAAGGGACATGAGGTCTGAGGAGAGTGCAAGGAGGAGGTGATGCCTGAGTGGGGTTTTGAAGGATGAAGATGAGTTCTCTGGGTAGGTTAGGTGAGGTGTCTCTGCCCGAGCAAATAGCACAGAAGGCTCAGAAGCATCAAGCAGCATGACGTGTCTTCGACAAACAGGCTAGTTTTTCTTCAGCATGGGGGCTGCCTGGGGGGAGCAGGTGAGAGCGCTTGGGGATCATCTGAAGGAGTCTGGTCTTTATCCTGAAGCCAGCAAAGGTTTTTGTTGTTTGTTTGTTTTTTAGTTTTTTATGTACTTATTCATGAGAAACCTAGAGTGAGAGAGGCAGGCAGAGGTTGAGAAGCAGACTCTGCCGCTGAGCAGGGAGCCCGACGCGGGGCTCAGTCCCAGGACCCCGGGATCACGACCTGAGCCGGAGGCAGACGCTTCATCGACTGAGTCCCCTAGGCGCCCCGCCAGCAAAGGTGGGGGGGGCCTGGAGTTGGCATGCTGAGATTCACATTCTAGAGAGCTGTCGAGGCTGAAGTGCAGAGGGGCTTCCTGGGAGCGTGGGTCAACAGCCACCATGTAGTTGGCCGCCGGGCTGTGACTACTCGGAGGCACGGGACCCTCCGGTTTGCCCCCGGCGTTGAGTGTTGAGTTTTATGGCCAAGATGTAATGCTGGGCTTCCTCCTGGCCCACCTCGATGCCGTCGTGTCTCCTGTCCCAGGCCGGGCCACAGCTGGCAGCCCCAAGTGGCAGGTGCCCCATTCTAAATTCTGCTCTAATGATGGGGGCAGAGGCCGGTGAGGGCCCGCGCTGTTCAGCCGTGACTCAGTGTTGTTCCAGTTCTCTGGCGAGCCGACAATGGGGTCCCAGCCATGGCAGCATGCTTGGGTGGCTCAGAAGTCCCAGCTTCTATTTCAGCTCCCTTCGGTGACCACCGAGCCATGTTGTGGGCTTCCGCTGCCCGCTCGCCTCTCCCCAGCTACTCCTCTAACCAGAGAGGCCAGCTTCCCGCGGGCATTTTCTTTTCTCCCTTAGCCCCGAATGGCCAGTGTCCTACTTGAATATGGTACAGTCAGTGTTCAGAGCATCCCCTTGTTTTCCAGCGTCATCCTCCCTACGGTCTGAGGCGTGGGCAGGGCTGTGCATTTTCCTCTCCATGTGCAGATGGACAGAAGCTCAGCAAAATAGGTGACAAGTCGGTCCACACTCACTTGACCAGCTCCTCTCCTTCCTCTTTGTCTTTAAATCCAGGGAGTCGACTCACATGCTGTCAGGCTCTGGGCAGGTGCTAATGTGGGAACAGGGCCTGGGGACCCATCTCAAGGTGTCCTCTCAGCTCCAGCCCGTAGATGGACGCCTCCCAGGAGGGTGGGCCACGGATCGCAAAGACAGTTGGAGATTTGGGCTTTTGTGTGAAATGTCCTCATTTGTACGTGTCAGCGACTAATTTAGAAAAAAAAAAATTGTAGCCACAGAAAATAAGTCAGCTGACTACTAGCTGGACTGGCCCACATCATCTGGTCACTTATTGCTAAGTGGCTCTACTCTGGGTCTGACAGAGGGTTGAGGGGGAACCTGCGGGGGAAGGAGAGGACCTGGCCTGCGGAGGCGAGGAGGAAAGAGCTTGCAAAGGTGCTGGTCCACTCATGTCCCACTGGCCAAGACCTACGTACATAGCCCAGCCGCCCACACTCCCACATTCCCAGGGCACATACTTTCCATTCTCCTCCTGGGTCACCCTGAATTCTAGGGTTCTGTGGTGGTTTATTGCCTTGCTTCCTTTTCCCAAAATTGAAATGACGACCGCTTGAAAGTATTTTCTTCGGTTGGATTTTTCCTTAGTGACTTCACTCAGAGACAGATGTGCCTTATTAATAGCCTTGAAAATTAAGGGGAATAAGTCAGCCAGCTGGTTCTGTTCCCTAGAAGCGATGTCACAGGTCCTAAATGTGGGCCATCCCCAGTGGCCTCGGAGGGGCTGAGCCTGCCAGAGGGCTGTAGCCACAGTGAGACTCCACAGTCCCTCTGCATGGGACAGAGTCCTTCCTGGCGGCTCGCGATCGCCCAGGAGGACAGCTTTCCCACCTCATCCCTTGTGGCGGCCACTTGCTCTGACTTCCTCCAGGATGCATGTGGCGCCCGGCGGGTGGCAGGTGCGGGTCACAAAGGGGCTGCTCTCTGCGCTTGCTCGGCTCCCACCTCTTGCCTGTGGCCAGAGCAGCCCCATCCTCCAAGCGCCTCTCTAGCTCCCCGGATTCAGGGTCAAAGTCCTTGGCGGGAGGGACTTCCATGGAGCCCAGTCCTCAGCCTCTGGCCTTCCAGAATACATGTTTCAGATAACCCACTCAGGTCTCCGAAATCGTGTTTTCTTGCCCGTGAGTCAGTAGGAGGCAAGAGGAGTCTGAGAGAACCAGAAGCTTTCTGTAGGCCGTGCAGGCCACCGACGGGGGACTGCGGTGTGGCTCAGGCTGCGAGGAACGTCGGGTTGTTGGCCCGCTACTCTGTGACGCCGAGGGAGAAGGCAGACTTCTCTGGCACTGGGAGGCCCGTGGACTGCCTGCCTCCCCACAGGCTCGGGCTGCAGGGGAAAGTGCTGAGTAAGCACTTGGGGCCCAGTTGACAGAGACGCGTGGGGAAGGGCGATGAGTCAGTCTGTTTATGAAAATCACACGTACCGACACAGACGTCGAGATGATCCGGGGGACAGCGTGTTCTGAGAGCCGACGAGTCTGGCTCATACTTGGGGGTTCGCTGCTGTGTCTTTTTGGCAGCCCGTTTCCTGTGCCAGCGGTGGCCTATGCGTGAACAGGTGCATGGCCGCTTTGCTGAGAACGGCTCTGTCCTGACGGGCTCAGGACGGAGAGGGAGGCTGGGTGACCCGGGGTGGGATCCAGGGCCGCGAGCTGCCCCGCGCTAGCCTCCGCCAGGCACGGCTGCGGGCGCTTCTTTGGAAATGAGCTGCTGCCCGTGTCTGCAAGCCTGCGTTCCTATTTGCTCGCCGCCGCTTAGCCACAGGCAAATCAGTGGGATCTTTCAGAAATATGAACTGCACCAACACATCTTGATTAGACTTCCTAAATAAAGCTCAAATATTTGATACTACTGCATGTAAGTTCTCATGTGGCATTCACGCTCTTCCTGAAAACTTTCCGTCTCAGAAATCCTTACGTGGGAGTTCCCCAAATTCTGGCTTCGGAGTTAGCCTGGACTAAGCCCCTTAGCAAATCTCTTATGAGCACTTTCTGCATTCTCAGAAGCTACTTAGAAGGCAATATTGTGTCCGTGAACATTCTTGGCCCAAAGAGGTCAACTTTTAAAGATTTTATGTATTTATTTGAGAGAGAGTGAGAGAGCACAAGCAGGGGGGGTGGGAGAGGGAGAATCAGGCTCCCCGCTGAGCAGGGAGCCTGATGTGGGACTCGATCCCAGGACTCCAGGATCATGACCTGAGTCGAAGGCAGATGCTTCCCCGACTGAGCCACCCAGGCGTCCCCAGAGAGGTCAACTTTTAGCAAGCTAGAGGTTGAGGAAGGCTTCTGTTCTGCCCAGTGGTGTCCTTAGGCTTTCCGATTTACAACCCAAAGAGTTTCGATCTTAAGGTATCGTCAGAGAAATAACCAGGAGTGTGAGAGTGCTAACCCAGGAGGACTCTGTGTCGGTAGCAGGGCTGTGTTTCTGAGAACTGCAGGGCAGACAATGACACTGTAGATTCCTCAACATTTTGCAGAAAACCTCCCTACATTTTCCTGGCAATCTAAATGTCATGCTCCCGTGTGGGACAAAGTTGCGCAGCCGGGCCCTGTTGCTCGGTGGAGCCTTTGGGAAGGAGCAGAGTGACTTCTTTCAGACCCTAGGTCCCTAGGGGAGGGCTGGGGGGGAGGGGAGCATCTGCTGGGGGCACAGGCTGGTGGCTCAAAGGCCAGGCCGCCTCTCACCTGCTGTCTTCAGCACCAGGCTTCATAAAAGCATCTCCTTGGCCTTCTGGACTTCCAGAAAGACTGTGGAAGGCAAGCTCCAAGCTCCTCCAGGGTTCATTTCCAGGCGAGGAATGGGACCTTGGTGGGCACCCACTTTCTGCCAGCTGCGGCCTTCATCCTCTGCACGTCCCTCTGGTGAGGAGGGATCCGAAGGCCCGCACTGGGGCTCTATAGAGGAGGAGGTGACTCAGCCGTGCGGCTCACATCTGCTGAGCCAACACAGAGCCCCTGCCATTGCTTCATCCCCCAAAGAGGCGCCCCCGCTCTGGGGCTCAGAGGCCAGACACCCATGGGAGGTGTGCCGTCCTCACGTGACTGGATGCTTGTGTCTGCTAGCCGGCGCTGCGTGCGGAGACTTCCATCCTGAAAACAAGCCTGCAGGACAGGTAATACGTATTCCCATTCTGCAGATGGGCTGGAGGCTGGAGCTCAGAGAGGCTGCTGACTCGTCTGATCCCGCCAGCCAGGAATACCAGCATTTCAACCTGGCTTGATCTAGCTGGAAGGTCACATGCCACCAGTGATAATGGGGCAGCCTGGCAGACTGATGAAGGGCTTGACCCTGGAGCCAAACTGCTTGGGTTCAGATCCTGCCTTTGCCACTTACCAGCTGTCGAACCTGGGACAGACGGTCTAACCTTCCGTGCCTCTGTGTCCCCGCCTGTAACCGAGGAGAACGGGAGTCCCTGTGTGGTGGGTTGAGGCGCTGGTGTCCTACACACGTGATGCTTACCGAGCTCTGCGTCTGGCTCTCGTACTCAATACTGTTAGCTGCTTATTATGTTACCAGCTCAGTGCGCGTGCTTTCGGCCCCACCGCACTGCCTGCATGGCCTTCCCTTAGTCTCAGGGGGCTGAGGAGGAGGGGTTGAGGGCCTGCAGCACCCCCAGGCCAGGGAGGAAGCAGGAGCAGGTGCGTGGGGCGAGGGGGGCACCAGGTGGGGGGGGTGCTGTGTAGCCCCGCCCTTCCTTGCCAAGCGTCTGGCTGACCAGTGAGGACCTTCAGTAAATTTCCACCCTCTGTAACGGGGCTTTGTTTCTTTGCATTTTACCAAAGTGAAAATAAGGTCTCTGGGGAAGGGTGGGTGAGGCGAAGCGGGGGAAGGGCCCTGGTGCGTGTCTCAGGGGTCCCCCCCCTCAGCTGGGCAGAGCCCCGGGTGCCCTTTCCCAGAGGAAAAGCTGAGCTCTTCTGTCCTGTGCGCTTTGTCCACCGGGAGGTCAGCTGCTGGAGGCTGCCCTCCCCCAGCCCAGGGCCCTTCCGCCAGCCCGGCCTCTCCCGATTTCCTCCTATTGTTGGTCCTGCAGCCTAGAGGCCCCCTGGCTCCTGGTGTGAGAGGTACACTAGGCCTCTGTGCGTGCAGAGCACCTCCCTCCCTCCCTCTCTGTCTCCCTCTGTGTGTCCTTCTCCCTCCCTCCCCCGTTTCCCCCACCCCTCTGTGTTTCCTCTAGTCCTCCATTATTTTTAGTTCTTGAGAGGATGAAGCCCAGGAGGGAGGAGGAAGGAGGAGCCAAGTTAGTGACCTTCCAGACCTGAGATGGAGCATTTGTGGGCCCCGCCTGGTAGGGAGTGTTAGGAACATTTCCATTTTGAGTGAAGGATACCTCCGTCCCTGGCTAGCCAAACAAAGGCTGGGTTGGCAAGATTGCAGGTCCCTTGGATGCCAGCTCGTGTGAAGCTAGGAATTGGGGAGGAGGGTGGGTCTGGAATATGCACTATGAGAAGAGCTTTCTTTGCTGGTTGACTGATCTGAGCTGGGGGGGGTGGTCCTCCAAACCCTCACTTGTGAGTGTGCGAAGACCCCTGGGGTCCAGGGCCAGCCAGGCTCCCAGCTGCCCAGGAGCCATGGCGGGTGTAGGGAACCCCAGGCAGACGGAGCGGGAAGTTCCCGCAAGGATGCCCCTCCTCCCTGGAGATGTTTCTGGAAAAATCCAGGTCCCAGCAGGTGAATCTAAGGAAGCGTGTGCCGGCTTAGGTGTATTTTGTCTTGTAGGAAGTGCGATGTGGCAGGGCCCGAGCCCTTGCTGTGTGCTGGGCCTGTGAGGCTTCCCCCACAAGCCCCCCCTCCGTCAGTCAGCCAGCCGGGGGTGCTGTAATCCACCGTGTGTGCAGCTGGGGGGCGTGCAGCTGGGGGGCACACAGCAGCGCTAGGCCCAGCCCCCCAGGAGCTCACCCTCTGCTGGCAGACACAGCACGCTACGCAGAGTCAGGAGGCACTTGTACCCTCTCCTGGGCTTCCAGAACGTGGGGCTGGAATGATCTAAGCAGCTCCGTGGAGAAGTAGGGCCAGCTCACAGCTTCCTGCGGGATCGGCTGCGGGGATAGGTAGGACGCAGATCAGCAGAGGGGAGGACGGAAGGCAGAGCATGTGCAGCTGCGTCGGCAGAGACCTGGGATGGGGCAGGTGTGGGGCGGGTGTGGGACAAGGAGGGGGCCGGCTGCCGGATGGGTGAGGATGGGAGAGGCCCCAAGAGCCAGAGTGTGGGCGTGGGGGCGGAAAGGCCTCTGGGACTGGCTCCCTCCTGGGGGTGGTGGGGGGCACTCGCCAGCTGGGTCAGGGCAGCCCCCCCAGCTGAGATCTGGATGTTGGCCGAGGGGGAGTCTCTCTGAATGAGGACCCCAGTGTGCCAATCCGGGTCTAGAAAGTGGGCCTCTCATTGCTGCAGGAAGGAGGCAGCTCACCGGGGGAGCAGAGCTGGGCAGCCCTTCAGGGTTCTGGCTTTGGCCAGAATGCGCTGGAAGGCATTGGCTGGCCGGGGTGGCCCCCCTCACACAGGGTCAACGGGGCTGAGCTTGCATCGGGAGTGCCCACTGTGGAGCAGGAGATATAGGTCCTGACCAGGTCCTCCACCCCAGAGCTGGCGCTCGGCAGCCCTCACCCCGAGAACCCCGGGCTGGGTCCCACCTCTCACGCCTGCAGTGGCCGAGGTGGTGGCCTCGGGGGCAAGAGAGGACTGCCCATCCTTGCTCTCCGGCCCCAGGCCAGCTGCCGATCCAGACCGGGGGTTACTTCAGCCACCCCACCCTGCATTGGTGGCTTCTCTGAAGGACAGGTAGAAAACCTGTGCCCGGCCATAACCTCCGCTGAAGGTGTTCTGACCCGCCTGCTGCCGCCGCCCCCCCCACCCCCCCACCCCCGCCCAGCCATGGGGCCAGGGGAACATCACGTGAGGAGGCGGGAATAAAAAAGAACATTCCTTGGGTCTTTTTGCAAAAGTGTTTTTGCGTTTGGTTTATGGGGGAATTTTCTTGTTTGTTAAAGAGGGGAAAGATGGTTGGTCTTAAAGCCCAGACTCTTATTTTTAGCCAGAGCTACCTGCCCTGCCAAGTCCTTGGGCTTAATTTTTCCGATCCTTGGGGTCTTGGTTTTGAAAGGCCCTCTTCCCTCCCCCTCCCCCAACGCCCCAAGCACACAGCTCAGCGCTGGGGGCGGGGCAGCTCTCGCTTGGGTCACCCCGCCAGGTTTCTAAGCAGGGCTGCAGGAGGGAGCTCTCGAGCCAGGGGTGCCTACCTGCCTGGGCATGCCCAGCTGCCAGCTCGGGAAGCTGGGCCAGGACGAATACAATGAACAAAGTTGGCCGGCCCAGCCTGGGAGAAGCGCAGATTTTGGCCCAGCCTGGGAGAAGTGCAGATTTTGCCCCAGCGCAGGAGGGAAGGATCACCCGGGAAACCCTAACTGCTTTTTCAGAGAGACCCGAAGAAGAAGGAATAAAAAAAGCATTCTTCCAAACATGGACACCTCGGTGACTTTCGCTCAGACTTTTGCAAGAGCAGAGCAAAGGCACTGAGGCAGAGTGGGCCTTCCCTGGGCAGGGGGTGTCTTGCCCCCCATCTCAGGGCTTGTGAAGCGTGCCTTCCCTAAGTGTGCGTCAGGGAGGCGGTGCCGGGAACTAGGCAGAGCAGGTCTCCCCCATCTGAGAGGTCGCTCTTGGGACAAAGCCCTTGCTGTTGATCTGAGGCTATGTTTTAACTGGGGGAGGGGAGCAGCCGATAGCCCCAGAACAGGCAGAGAAGACGGGGCCTGGTTAGCCTGTTGGCTGAAACAGAACAAAATCCTCAGAATTAAATGGCGGGAACCAGGAAACTGTGTGACCTTGGGCAAGTTACTTAACCTCTCTGAATACGTGTCCTCATGTGCAGAACAGACAGGGTTGTGTCAGTGTGGTGAGGGAGGACGGCCTGAAAGCTTAGTAATATGCCTGGCACTATCTTTGCCATGTAACATGCAGTTTCTCCGCCACTTTCCCCCACACGCCGGGTTATAGCCACTCACTTAACACACCTGCACACGCACGTGTGCCGCAAAGCCCGGCCTCCCGGCAGTGTTGTTTTGGAGAGTAACGGGGTCCAAAGAAGATTCCCCTGTTCGGACATCTTAGAGATTTCTCCTCATCTCTTATACTCAAACAAAAAACAAATGGAGACTCTGTGTAATTATCTAAAAAGAAAAGTCAGCCAACTGTCAAACTATTTCAATAAAAAGGGAAGCACTGGAGGAAAGAGAAGAAAATTGGGGGAACCAGTTTGGTGGGAAAAGGTTAAGAAAAGTCTATAAAACTGCTTTTTATTATAAAATGAAATGTGCTCAGCAATCTCACTCTTTACCCCCAAGTGCTGCTCTTCGGGGGCGCCTGGCAGACTTCCACATATGTGAAATGGGGTGATTTGGGAGACTGTTCTCCTCTGGGCAACTTTACTGATCCTCTGACCCAGAACCTGGTGTCAGCGCCTGGGCCTGGCTGGCTCTGGCTATCCCTGAGGCCCGGAGCGCGGGGACGTCTGGAGCTGCCCCGCGGGCTCCCAGCGGCTGAGAGCACCCAAAGGGAAGCATCACGAGCAATGAATTACACAGTTACTCATCTTCTTGCCCCCTGGTGATGACTTGACCCTCTGGAAGCGCCCAGCTGGATTCTTGCCCATCTGCTGTGCCTTGGAGGTGAAAACTATTTCTATTACCAAAAGAAAAAAATATATATACAGAAGTAAAAGCAAATGAACACCTGAGGTTCTCCTGTCCTGTGACCATGAACAGAGCACCTGCCCATCTGTATTCTTCCCTCCTCGGTTCTCCCCACAGCCCTGTGGGGTGGGCAGGGCGCGTGTCACATTCTCGAGCCCACTGTACAGATGAGAACACTGAGGGGGGCAGAGGGCACAAGGTCAAAGGCCTGCTCACTGCCGAGGCCTGGAAACCTCAGCTGGCCCCGGGGGGCTCTGACCACGTCCCAAGGGGCAGACCCAGTTGGATTTGGTCTCCCTCCTCCTGAACCGTGTGGGGCCTGGCTCAGCTGCAGGCCGGGCTGACCAGGGTGGCCTCTCGGGGACCCCCGTGGTGGGGCTGGGGGCCTGGCTCTCAGGAGGCTCACACTTGTTCAGATAAGAACTGGTGTGCAGGCATGCCCAGGGCCCTGCGGAATCACCCAGAGGGAGGGCTTCCAGGGCACGGGGGCTCCGAGCTTTGTGGGGTTAGCTGAGTTCTCTGCAGCCATTCTTGGGGGGAATTCCTGAGGGCAGAGACCAGACACCCTTGCAGGCGTCTGAGGGTGGGTGGGGAGAGGTGTGTGGGGCCCGGGTCGCCTGCAGGATCTCACCGGCCTGGGAGAGTACGTGTTTAGTGAACTGCTGTTCATAATTCCATGTGGGGGTGGGGGCAGCTGCCTGATGTCACTTCAACATCACTCCCTTTTCTCCCCACCCCACCCCAGTTTTGTTGGCTACGAGGGGCAGGCCCCAGAGGGCCCCGACCCTGGGCAGCTCCTGTGGGGAAGGCTGGGCACTGGGCTCAGACACCCCTGTGGGGACCACTCTCCTCTCAGTGCACGAGAAGGAGGCCCCCAGGGGGGACGGAGCGAGGCCAGACCCAAAGAACAGGCATGATGCTGTGTGTGCAAGGAGAGGAGTGCTGATGGGTAACCGTCCTCACCCCTCCTGCCGGACCTTTCCGGGGGTGCTGCTGGGAGCCCCCCAAGGAGAGTCTCAGGCCACCCGTGCTGGAGCCCTCCCTGCCCCCCAGTGCTGAAGAGCGGCCCATGGTCATCGGCAGAGGGCGAGCAGGTTGGGACCCAGAAGGTCACCTGCTCCCACTGACCGGCTGGGCACTTATCCCCCGCAGGAGGTGGGGCCGGCTTCCCTGGTGGGAATGCTCTGTGGCCACAGAGCGCCCTCGCCTCGCAGGGACCCCACGCTTGCTTCAGCCTCTGCCATCCCCGTGTGGACAGTCTTACGGAGTTTTGGACAAGGAATCCCATATGTCATGTCGCTGGTCCTGTGGGGGTGGGTTGGCTCCTCCTCCCCCAGCCCAGCTCTGGGTCCCTACTCCTCGTCCTCGTTCTCCTCTCCCCGCTGCATCCTTCTTGTCTGTTTTATGGAAGACGAAGGCCAGACTCTGAGGCGATCCCAGTCGGCCCTCTCATCTGTTGGAGGCAGTGTCCCCTGCAGCATGAGTGGGACATGGGGGGGGAGCAACGAGAGGATGGCGTTTTCCCGGAAGCCACGAGCCTCACAGGGAGGCTTGGAATCCAGTTTAGAAAAACACACAGCATCAGATGCTAGCCAGGCTGCCTCTCTTGTGCTCGGCCTGGGCCCTGTGGCCCCACTGGCCAGGGGACCATTTCCGCCCTGGGCCCTTCTGGGGCCACGGCAGCCTGTCCGCTCGGAGGCGCCCATGTAGGCGCCGGCCTCTAGCAGGTTCGCATCTGCTGTGAGGCCAGACATCTCGGTTCCTGCAGGCCGGTGATGTAGGGCGGGCAAAGTCTGAGCTGCTGAGACGGGCAGGTGGGCTGTGGTGGGGAAGGCTCGTCTGGGCTGGGCCAGGCTCAGGCACGAAGAGGGTAGGGGTCTGTTTTCAGGTCTTTTTTCTCCCCCTACACATCTCTCCATGTGCTGACTGTTTCCACTCCTGTGCAGTCAGGTGCCAGGGGATGGAACCTCCTGGAACAATTTCCAAGCATCAGGCATCTCCAGGCCGCTCACCTCCCCCGTCCTGCTGGTTTTGGGACCTTTCCTTCTGAATCACCCCATGCAGCCGGAGTATAGAGTGAAACCCCACCGCTCACGGGGCGAGGTCAGGCGTGCAGCAGGTCCCCTGCACGTGGGAAACAGAGCAAAACCCAGATAGTGCTGATTGAACCCCGGGGGCTTGTCAGCGAGGGATTTGTGTCGTGGGGTCTCATCACACTCTGTAAACCTGCACCGCTACCTGGAAAACCTCACTGCAGGAGGCTCTCCCACGCAGCACAGAGTGGAGGTGAAAGTCTGCCCTGTGGCTCCGCACCTGCTTGGCAGGCAGGCCGTTCCATGGTTCTTTCCTTTCCCTTGAAGTGCTCCCAACAACATCCCAAGTGCCGCACTCCAGCCAAGGTCAGATCTGACTGGTGCAGAGCCTGGCGTTATCTGGTAGCTAGGCTGCAAGTGGCAGGGCCCAGCGCCCACATGGGACATACCTGGGGTTTGGGTGGCCAGCCACGGTGCGTCTGCCGAAGGCTCTGGACTCTTCTGCTAAAGGAGCGCTCTGAAGACTCCCCCTGAGCAGAGCGGCTGCCAGCCTCCCGTCCTGACTGCCCAGGGGACCCGCCTTGAAGAAACCTCCCTGGGGTGGGGGAGCTGATTCTCTGCCATCCCCCCCACATTCCCACGTGCCTCCGCTGCTGTGGGCTGGTGAGCGGTGGCCCTGCACCCTCCTTTCCTGGGCCCGACCATGATCTGGATATGCTTTCTCCTGTTAGTGTTGGTGGCCACATTCGGCACCACTTCGGTGCCCCCAGGCATGCAAACCCACAGACAAGAATGTTCCACCATCCTCGACCGCCCGAGGCAGCCTTGCTGTGGGAGGACTCTCGTGGCCTTGGCCCTTTTCATGTGAAAGGCATGCTTCCTCGTGTTGGGAAGGGAAGCTGAGCAGAAAAGCTCAGCTTGAACTGTCGGCGACCCACCCCGAGCACCCCTCTCCTTTCAGCTCCAACACTCCCACACACACCCCATCCTCGTGGAGTGGCTTTTGCTCCTGCTATCAGGGGAACCCGTGTGCTGGTCCCATCTTACAGGTAAGGGGGGTCCACGAGGAAGGTCATGAGCTCATCCAAGGGCGGTCAGCAAGGAGGGGACGGAGCCAGGTCCACCTGCCTCCCCTCATCGTCACACTGCCCTGCTCCAAGCTTCCCGGCCCAGCCTCCAGAGCTGGCCTCGCCTGCTCACCCTCAGCCCCTGCTGGACCCAGCGGTTCAGGACCCAGGCCGAGGCTCCGTCCCAGAGGCCTGCAACAGTCTTCTCCCCCAAGTTTGTCGGCACCCTGCCTCTGTCCGGCACAGCCTCCACGAAGACCTTCCTTCCCAGCACACACCCATCTTGGCACACCCCTCCCTGGCCGTAGGACCTGTCCTCCCTGGGTCATGTGTCACCACTGCATCTACAGATACATTGTGCAGCCGGGTGATGCTGGCCCTGAGGGTCCAACTGTTCAAGAGCCTGGTGGACCAGCTGTCCCTCCCTCACTGAGCAGAGGAGGAAACTGAGGCCCCAGAGGAGCATGAAGCGGGGGTGCAGGGTGGGTTTAGTCGTTCCCTGGTGGGCCGGTGGCACGGGGTGGGGTCCAGGCTGGACTGGGGACACGTGCCATCCTGCTTCCACGCTGCACCTGTGGCACCTTCATCCCCTGTGAGCTGTGCTGGGTGGTGGCCGGCTGTGCGCTCTGCCTCCGTACCGACCTTGACGTCTTCCCCGTGGGGCCGTCAGACCACTGCCGGCTCCTCTCCTATAATGAGGTTTTTCCGCTGTTGCCCCCCCCCATGCCCTGCGCTGTTTGTGTGGCCTTCTGGGTGCTGAGGTAAGTCACGCCTCGGCCTTCCTTAGGCTTCTTTGGTGATCTCCGTCAGAATGATCTAGAAAAACAACCTTGCTAGTAGAGGCCCGGCCCTTTTGTCACATGGCCTGGCGTAAGAACAGACTAGGTCTTGGTGGCGGGGTGAGCGTTTCTGGCACAGTGAGAAAGACTGCCAGGTTCAGTAGGGAGGAATTCCTCTCCTTAAACAGATTTTCACTTGAAAGCCTGATGACAGAAGCAGCTGAGTCTCAGCGAAGAGAACGAAAACCCGGGGCGACTGATTTAACCTTGAATCCACCTTGGGCGCCAGCAGCCTCTGCAAGGATGCGGCCTGTGTCCTTGGGGAACACAGCTGTGGGCAGGGAACAAGGAGCTGCTGCGTCTACAGGCCCCCCCAGTGGAGGTGGGACCCCTCCTCCCCGCCCCCTGCCCCTGTGCAGAGGGGCTAGCTTCTCCTTCCCCCAGCGCGGAGCCCCGGAGCCCTGTGGGTTCGCGCTGTGGTTTTGCTGGCCAGGGACCCGCTCGCTGCTCAGGGCGGGCTCCCACCCACCTCCAGGGACGCCTGTGTTGGGGGGCACGTGGTCTTCCCCGCTCCGTCTCTGATTCTGTCCTAAAGTTAACGTGGGGATGTGTGTTTCTGGAGAAACATGTACTGCTGGGGGAGAAGAGGATTTTTGTAAGGTAGTCATATGGGATGGAGGTTTGCGTGCCAGCTTCATTCATCGCTGACTTCTGAGGGTCACGTTCTACCCATGGACGGGACAGTGACGGCCCTGCATGCTTCTTGCGGAACCAAAGTAAGGTGCTAAGTCAATGTCAGTTCTTTCTGCGCAAGGAGCCCCTCCTGCGCACCTGCACATGCACACACGCACACATATGCACACTCACACACGTGTGCATGCACTCACAGGTCTTACTTGAGAAACTCCCTAAGGAGAAGTACATTGAAGAGGAGGGAACTGCAGGCCCGCTCACCCCGAGTGCACCCCAGCTGTGAGGTGGAGGGTGCTCTCCCCAGGAACTCCCTGCAAAGTCTCTCTTCAAGCCCCTTGCAGGCAAGAAATACCTCTGCCACCACACCCACAGGTACAGCGTGAGGGGACACCGGCCCTCTCTTATCTGCCTCTGAGGGGCCAGTGCTGTTGGGACGCCGGGGTCATTTCCCAGAACGCTTGAGGGTCCCGCCGTGCTAGGAGCCTGGTGGACCAGCTGTCCCTCCCTCACTGGGCAGAGGAGGAAACTGAGGCCCCAGAGGGGCATGTAGCAGGGATGCAGGGTGGGTTTAGTCGTTCCCTGGTGGGGCGGTGGCATGGGGTGGGGTCCGCACTGGACTGGAGACACGTGCCCTCCCGCTTCCACGCTGCACCTGTCACACCCTCGCCCTGAAGGTCCCCTTGCATCTGGGCGCTCTGCTCAGCAACAGGTTTTGCCGAGCTCCCTCTGACAGTACGTCCGCCAGGTAGATGACAGAGGGTGAGGACCTCGGAGCCGCCAAGGGCCCCTGCCCCATGGGCGTGGCGCTTCTCATCCTGGGGCCACCGGCACAGAGTTACCTTGCTTTGAATTTATCCTAACGGGAAAGTACTCGTTCTCTTTCTAATGGAGAGTTTTTTGTTTCTTGTTTCTAGAGCAAATCATGGAGGAAAATAAAAAACATGGTTCACTGGTCTCCCTTTGTCATGTCCTTCAAGAAGAAGTACCCCTGGATCCAGCTGGCAGGACATGCAGGTACTGAACCCCACCCCCAACCTTCCCGCCAGACCACCGGCTCTCTCGGGAGGCACCCAGCACGCGGGCGGGGCGGGCCTGGCCCTGGATGCTCCTGGGGATGGGAGCATCTGGAACAGCTTCTCTGAGACCCCGGGGTCTGCAGTCTCAGCCAGACATGCCTATGTGGCCTCAGCATTGCCCTGAGCACAGCTGCCCCCTCTAGGGTCCGTGCCACCCCTTCCTCAAACACACACACGCCGCCCCCCCCGTCTCTGTCACATTCGATCTTTCTCTCCCCCTCTGCCTCTCTTCCGCTGAGCCCAATAAAACTTGTGCCGTCATCAGTCCTGCCTCTAGCCCACCATGGGTCAGCTGGGACAAAGGGGCCACGCCCAGCGCTTCACTGAGCGCCCACTCTATCCCCGCATCACCATGGTTTTGGGGGTCACCACATTCTTGGAAACGTGGTCTCTGTCCCAAAGGACCCTGTAGGTGGGGGGGGGAAGAGGCAGGCAGGTCACCCCACAAGTCAAGGAAGGTCCTAGGTGCAGGTGGCCAGGGTGCCCACCAGCCACAGGGGTGGAGGGACGTGTCACGCCAGAGCCCGAGAGCCGGCCAGTCCACATGTGGGGGCCCTTTGGTGAGCATCGTCCTCTGCGGAGGTCTCGGTGGCTGCCCCAGACTTGACCTTCATGACCGCAGACCAGCACGGGGTCTGACATTTCCTCTATATTTCCGAAACCTGGGCCCAGCCCGAGGTGCTTGGACGGACACCTTCCTAAATAGATATTTTCCTGGTGGTGTGACTGGAGCAGTGCTCGGGTGAGCTATGCCTCAGACCCCCGCTTCTCAGCCAGTGTCCCTGTCCTGAAACTGAAGCCGGCCCTACCAGGACTCCTGTCCGGAGACTGGAGGCACCTTCAACACCTGAGAAGCAGGACGGACGATGGGCTGGGGGTGGTAACGGTAATACCAGTAGGACAGCACAGGCCCTCCAGCCATGAGCACTGGAGGCCTTCTCCCTTCAGACAAGGAGCCTGTGGTCGGGGAAGCCGGGGAACCAGCCTGTGAGCGTGCCTGGACACCGGGACCTGCATCCACTCCCCCTAAAGTGCTTGGTCCACAAGCGGGGACCTGGGGGGCACCCCCCGGGAGACTTCCCGAGGGGGCTGTGGAGGGGGGGGGGTCAGCGCAGGGCGGGCCCCGGAGAGGGACCAAAGGCCGCCTCCGCCTTGCCCTGCAGGGAGCTTCAAGGCAGCAGCCAACGGCAGGATCCTGAAGAAGCACTGTGAGTCTGAGCAGCGCTGCCTGGACCGGCTGATGGCCGATGTGCTGAAGCCCTTTGTACCCGCCTACCACGGGGACGTGGTGAAGGACGGGGAGCGCTACAACCAGATGGACGACCTGCTGGCCGCCTTTGACTCTCCCTGCGTGATGGACTGCAAGATGGGCGTTAGGTGAGCCAGGCCCCACAGAGGCCGCCCCGAAGTCCAGTGTGTATGGGGGAGGCTTGGGGGTCCAGGGGGACCACTGGGACCCCCTCCCACCCCGGTCCTGTTACATGACGTGCAGAGGGGACGGGACCCTGCTTTGCCCCTGACAGCCTCCTCCCCTCTCTGGAGCCAATACCTGTGGGGCCGGAAACAGGGCCTGGGTCCGTGCTGAGCCTCCCTGGGGAGGGCACAGAGAACTGCCTTTCTGGACAGGGGGGATTGCTTGGAGTAGCAAGGGGGTGGCCGCACAGGGAGGCAGGGGTAGAGGCCCTTCTCAGTGCCCCCTGTGCCCCCACCCATGGGAAGGGAGAGCCCATTAGTGGAACGTGCTGGTTTGCCAACAGAGACTTGGGTCTGCCCTTTGAGGGGAGGGAGAGCCCAGGAGCTGCTCCCTTGGCGGACATGGGGTGCTCCGGGGCCCTGAGTAAGGCATAGAGGCCACAAGGGGCTGCGTGGGCCTGTGCTTGGAATCGGGTCCAACCCCTGGTGTCTGCCCAGGGAGATAAGCCAGGAGAGGACTGGGGAGGGAAGGAGAAGGAAGAGCGGCGAGGAGGAGACAGGGTGGTGCGCCGAGCCGAGAGGAGCCGAAACCCCGCCGCCTGTACCACCCTGGGCCCTGTCTTGGCTGCGTGGTGTTCTCATCCCTCTCAAACTTGGACCATTAGGTCCCAGGGGTCCCCGAGCAGCTCCTTCTCTCCTGCAGGCAGGGCTGTGGCCACGTGGTGTCCGGGAGCCACGCTCACCTCGGGGAGCCACCGGCTGCAGGGGCCCAGCCTGGACAGGCAGACGCCGGGCTCCTCCGTCCGACCCGCGGCTCGCCGGGAAGACCGGGCCCTGGGAAGCAGCTCCGAGCTGGGGCCTGTGTTTGCTTTGGGTGGTGTAAGCAGATTTCTTTCTTAAGAGAGGAGAATGAGAGAGAAGGGTGTGTCTGTGTGTCTGTGTGTGACAGAGATGGAGGCTGGGGGAGAAGGCCGGTTTCCCTTCCCTCACCCCTCCTGGGATTGTCATTAAGTCAGGCCCGCGGGCTGCATCCCCTCTGTGTTGTCCCCAGGAAGGGACCAAGGGATGGGGAGATACGGTCCCACTCGGCTATTGTGTGTCCCTGACCCCCTCCCTCCCTCTGTCCAAGGCCCTCACCACTCCGGCCCACCGAGAGGAAACAGAATGTCCTTCCAGCCACCACTTTGCCACTGCTCTTCCCCAGAGTGTTATTTCTGTCCCTGGAAGGCCCTCCCAGGGTATACCAGGATGGGCCCTCTCAAGGGAAGACACATAAATATTCTGATGAGTGTTCACTCTGACCGTGGCCAAAAAAAGTACAGCCTGAGGGAAGAACGTGTGGCTAGTGGGTCCTGAAAGGCTGCCCCGTGTGCCTGTCTGTTCCCCGGGAAGCTGCTGGGGGCAGGCGCCCCCTCCACTTGAGGCTGGGTCCTGCAGCTCTGTCCCCCTGGTGTTCTCGGGAGAGACCCAGAGTGACCCTCGAGGCTAGAACAGTTTTAGCCCAGGTGTGGGCCGGGCCCGGAGTCCGCGTGGAGGGGAGGGGTGGGTCTCCCCAGAAGGGGTCTCGCCCCAGGTTCTCTCTGCTTCACCATGCCAGGGATGGGCTCCTCTGCATTCCTGCCACCCCAAGGCAGAGGTCACGGCCCAGTCCAAGTAGGGGTCACAGATGCCACAGGGGAGGGACCCAGCAGGGCCGTGCTGGGCTGACAGGCCAGCCAGCCTTGTCTGGACCAGGCCCTGCAGACCAGGCCCCAAGGGGGCTCCTTAGGGTCCTGTGCCCCTGCGGGGACTGCACTGCCTCCCCAGCTCCGTCCATCCAGAATGCTTGATCTCACAACCTCCCCTAAGACCAGCAGTCGGTGGCCATGCCTGGAGTGTGGCCTGTGCTTGCCAGAAGGGGGAGGCCCGAGTCCAGGGCATGAGGGGTGGAGACTTGTCGCAGGGAAGAAGAGGGCAGGCTGATCAGCAAATCTAGCGTTGGCCCGGGTGGCACGGGCACCGGTAGTGTCCTAAGCCAGGGGCCTCGTGGGACCGGGGTGCTGCTTGGACACAGGCTCACGTGGCCCTGGGGAGTTTTCTTAGATGTGCCCCTGTGGTACTTGGAGGTGTCGTGTTCCTCCAGGGCCGGCGTCAGGGAGCTCGGGCCCCACTGTCCGGCTGCTGACCGTTTCCTCTGCCAGAGGGTGGGCTACTCCCCCCGGAGGGATCGCGGGCCAGCTTTAGAGAAAGCCCCGGTCAGAAGGGACTGGAAGCTGAGGCCCGTTTCCTGTTTAAAGAGCTAGTAAAAGCTCTTTGCAGAAGTCGAGCCACCCACCCACCCCGCAGGCCCCAACAGCACCCTCCGGAGCACTGGGGATGGCCAGGCCGCCCCTGCCACGCAGAACGCACGCACAGGCCCGCTGGACGCGCCTCGACGTGTCAACGCCCCTCCCCCATCGCCGACCAGGCTCTGCAGGCCCAGCGGTGTGGGGGCGTGCGCGTGCGCGCGTGCGTGGGGGGTGTGCGCGTGCGTGCAGGGGGGTGCGCACGAGTACAACGGAAGGCTCTGAGTGACCAGGCCGGTGTTCACACCCAAGGATTTGGTCTTTTCTTACGTTTGATACAATGGTTTCTGAAAACTTGTCCTTGGAAGAGCTCAGGAGTTGACGTGCAGTCAGTTCTGGGTCCCAGCGCAGCAGCTTGGAGCTGGTGTGATGCGCAGTGGCAAGGGAGGCCCCGGGACGACTCCCGGGCGGGGGGGGGGGGGGGGGGGGGGGGGGGGGGGCGGGCCGCCGTCACAGCTGCCCACCGTGTGGGCAGCCCCCACCCACGAGGGGCCCACGCCGAGAACTTTCCTCCGTTGCAGCTCAGCGCTGTGATTGCTGTTTCAGGAAGGCTTGCAGGCAGCCATGGAGCCGGGGGCAGGGGAGCGGGGGTTTGATTGGGGAGCAGGGGGGCGTTTGCGTTCGCCTGTGTGTGCAGCAGGGGTGGGTTCCCCACCTCAGTCTGACGATGGGGGCAAGGGAGTCAGCCGGTCTGTCCCTGCTCCTGTTACCCCGCCAGTTTCCGGGGGACCCCTGCCAGGTCAGCCAGCAGGCCCAGCTGGCTCATGTGGAGGGCAGGCAGTGAGCAAGCGTTGGCCGCGCTTTCTCAGGCCCTTCGAAGGGGCTGGAGGCTCCGCTGTGAGGAGGCACGGGCTGGGCAAGGCAGGCTGAGCCGGCCCATGGGCAATACAACAGTGGCCGTGGGACACCCAGGCTCCCTCTCCCAGTCATGGGTTTCCCCTTCCCCCACTGTGGCCTCTTCAGAGGCCACTTTCTGGTCCTGGCCTTTGTACTCAAGATGTCCTCTCCTGAGAGAGCCTCTTCCTGGAAGGGAGACTCCTGGGCTCTGCCAGGCCTCCTCAGTGATGCTGGTGTGGGGTACCCCATCCGCAAGGTGGCCCTGTTCTCTGCAGCCTGAGCGGAGTGTGTGCCCATCCCGGGTGAGCATGCCTTGGCTAAGCTGAGTACAGCCCTCGGGCAAGGCTGGAGCTGTGGTGCAGCCAGTGGTCTTCATCACCCCTGTTCCCACACAGGACCTACCTGGAGGAGGAGCTTACCAAGGCCCGGAAGAAACCCAGCCTCCGCAAGGACATGTACCAGAAGATGATTGAGGTAGACCCTGACGCCCCGACTGAGGAGGAGAAGGCCCAGCGGGCTGTGACCAAGCCTCGGTACATGCAGTGGAGGGAGACCATCAGCTCCACCGCCACCCTCGGGTTCAGGATCGAGGGCATCAAGGTGGGCCAGGTCCACGGGCTGCCAGCTCCCAGCTGAGGAAGGGATGGAGGCTCTGACATTCACCCATGGGGTCATGGACGCGCAGACCCTGGTCCTTGCAGCGTTGTTGGGTTTCTATCCTCAACCCACTCTGGGCCCCACCACCCAGCCCTTGCATCGGGGTTGGACGGCTGGGAGCCCCCAGCTTGCCAGTGGGCTGAAGGCAGGGCACCCCTGCAGAGAGTCCCCTGGGCACCGCTGCTTTTCGAGCTCTGGGCTGAGAAGGCCATTCACCTTCCCCTGTCCTCTGAAACCAGCATTTTTTTTTATTTTTGTGTATCCAGCCCTCAGACTGGCTGTAAATTTCATGCTCGTCCCCTTCCCTGTAATGCTCCTTTTCCTCTCCTTATCTGTTTGAAACAATCCCCCATTTCCTTACCTCTCCTTCTCCAGCTGCATGTTCTCGCCTCTGTTCACTGTCTGGCCAGCGTCCTCCCCCAACACTTCACCTGCTTCTCCCCTTCCCTGCTCCAGGAAAGGGTCCCCCCACCCCGAGATGGGCTGTCCACCTGGCTGTCCCTCCACCCCAGCATCCTGCTTAACCTTTCAGAGGCAAGCACATTGCGTTAACTAGCCTCCGGCCTGATGGCGCACAGACCCAAGTTTGGTGGCTCCTGATGGAGCCATCTTCATTCACCCTTTGTCCCCAAGAACAGAGCTCCTCCTGGGGGAGCTAAGCTCCATGTGCTTCCCTGGAACAGCCTGGAACAGACATAGTGCCAGATTAAGAAGTTGGAGCAATCTCTTGCACCAGGTGGGCCAGGGAAGAGATGGGCAGGCAATATTATATCTTGGTCTCCAGGGAACCTATGATAAAAGATGTTACGTTACAAAGGGAACCTAGCTGACCTTGGGGTAGGGGGCCCCTCTCTTCTGTCTGGACAGCAGCAGTGTCCCCTGGGCACTCGGGTTCCGAGGCCAGGCCCCGGGGGAAGCCTTCGGCCCCTGCTGCCCACAGCCCCGCTCTTCCGTTCCTGGGCTCCACACCCCCAGGCCTCCCCTGACCTTCTGCGCTGCCACCTGACTAGCCTCCCTGGGATGGTGCACGCACCTGCCTCCTTGTCCTGCACATGGGGACCATGACGCTTCCACGGTCCCCCCCGAGCTGCCTGGCTTCCTTGGGCTGCTGGGTCGGTGAGCGCCCCGCCGGTCCCCAGGCCCTCTGCTGACCCCTCCTGGACGGGTGTTCTCCTTCTCAGAAAGAAGACGGCTCCGTGAACCGAGACTTCAAGAAGACCAAAACGAGGGAGCAGGTCACCGAGGCCTTCAGAGAGTTCACTAAGGGGAACCACAACATCCTGGTGAGTCACCCCCAACCCCCACCAGAAGGGGCTAGCTGCACAGGGACCACCATTGCGCCCCCAGGCTTGCCCAGCCCTAGACCGAGCTGGGCCGCGGTGCCCACGCTGGCCCCAAACTTCCACTGGGCAGGTGCAGAGGAAGGTGACTTGGTCACCAGCCCCATCCGAGGGTAGATGGGGGCACTTGGTGGGCTCACTCTCTGCCTTGCCGTCCCCTCACGGTGCCGAGACGGTTCCCTCCCATGAGAGGATTGCTGTCACTATAGCCTCGCTGCAAATCCCCAGGGAGCCCACTGGGGCAGGGAGACGTTCTTGTCCGCACTTGACAGGTGAGGAACTGAGGTCCAGGACACAGCTAGGAAAGCACAAACTGGATCTCATGCGCAGGCCACTGCACTAGTAGACAGGCTGGACAGATGGCTCTGACCTCTGCGGTCAGGACCTCGATCCTCCAGGCAGAGGTAGGGTGTGCTGAGTATCCGTACCCCTAGGGAAAGGCACCCTGCGACAGACCCAGACACACTGGGGACATGGGCCCTGGGAGCCCCTGGGGATAGGCTCCTTCTGAGCAGGGGTGGACACGTACAGCCTTTTCTCTGAGCAGACTCCTCGCTGGCTGGATCTCCCTCCCTCCTTTGCAGGCTGGGTAGGCTTCCCTGAGCCCTTGGCAAGGAGGCTTCGGGCATGGGGTGCACCCCCAAGCTCTTCCACGGCCCGAGCCCTCTGTTTTCTGGGTCACGTGCTCCTTCATGGTGCCCGCCCCAGAGCACGTGGTGCCAAGCCCCGGGCCACGACGTTCTGCAGAAGGGCATTGAGGGACCGTGGCAGCCTGCATGCACCGGGCTTCCCCATGGTCCCTGGGGACAGCAGGCACCCCGGGAGCCCGCGCAGCTCTATCCCTGTCCGAGGGCTCTGTGGAGAGGCCGCTGGCCGAGATCTTTGTGGCTTCCCCACTTCCTCTGTCCTTTGGAAGGTCAGGGGCATGGAGGTTTGTATTCTGGAAGACACCATGGCAACCAGGCTGTTTCGGAGGCACACTGCTGGTGTTCCGGAATAAAGTTCACCCTCGTGTGAGAGCTCGGAGGGGCTGCATGGCTGTGTGGGGGTGGGGGGTGTGGATGAAGCGTGGCCCCAGGAGCCCAGCTGCCCGCCTTGCCTGGTTCTGGAGGTTGAAATAAAACCTCAGGGTGTAAAGTCTCTTGCGCTCTGATACCCAGCGATGTTAGTGGGCCACGCGGGGCTTAAAAGCCACCCCACCCCCAAGTGTTTAAAACTCTGGCCATTTTTAAGCGACTGCCTTTGGCTCAGGTCATGATCCTGGAGTGTCAGGATCAAGTCCCGCATCGGGCTCCCTGCTCAGCAGGAAGTCTGCTTCTCCTTCTGACCCTCCCCCTTCTCATGTGTACATGCTCTCGCTCTCTCTCTCTCTCTCATTCTTTCTCAAATAAATAAATAAAATCTTAAAAAAAAAAAAAAAAAAAAAAAAACTCTGGCTATTTTCTGTTCCCAGATCGCCTACCGGGACCGGCTGAAAGACATTCGTGCCACCCTAGAAGTTTCTCCCTTCTTCAAATGCCATGAGGTAGATACCGGGCTTTCCTTCTCTGGGGCAGAGAGCCTTGCTCTGTGGGGTCAGCCGTGATCTTCAGGCCTGCGCACCTGAGTGGTGAGCGCGCCTCCCACACTTCCAGACCTGCTTGTTTTGGAAGCCTGAGGGGCACTTTTTGGACCATGCAGCCAGAGGCAGCCCGCCCGGGATCAGGCCCCTCGCTGCCAGCAGGAGCCTCGTCGGCACGCGTCTGCACCAGGCTCCCTGGAATGACCACGCAGGCTGTCCTGCCTGAGCACTGTGGTCATCCTCATCCCACTCCTCCCTCCCCCTCCCAGCAGCTGAAGCTTCTGTCCCACATGCTTCTGGGTATTAGGGCAGAGCTACCCATCACCACCCAAGACCTTCTGAAGGGGCTGGCCCGTCTTAGGCACCACTCTTGGAGCAGGGCTAGAACGTTCCACCTGTTCCTGCTTTTGCACCTGTTTGTCTGCAGGGGCAGCGGGCAGGCAACCCAGACACCCGAGAGAGGTTTGGGAATTGTCAGCAGTTTCCCTGGGGGGTCGGTAGGATCCTGATGTCAGAGAGTCCAGGGCCCCCAGCCCCTGGAGCATGCGTGCACATGTGTATACGTGCGCACACCCCTGCATACTACTCCCAGAAACGGTACTGCCGTGGCCAGGTGCACGTGAAGCAGGGATCCTGTGCTCCCTGCAGGCTTGCAGCTCCTTCCAGAAAGCAGCCCCTCTCGGGCTCTTGTACGGAGGGAGCCTGAGCCTGAGCCCAGCACACAGAGGGGGCAGTGAGGGCAGCAGGAGGAACAAGAAACGGGTGGTCCCAGGACCCCAGGCAGAGGGAGCTTCCCCAGAGGGGGGTGGGCCAGGCCCTGCTAGGCCTCACGGCATCTTTGAGCAGGTGACACGGCTGGCCCCGCCTCTGGGCACACAGCCTGGCTTGCCCTGGGATTTTATCCCTAACTGGTCCCTTGGTCAAGGATGCACCTGTCCCACGGGGTGGCTCTGACAGCTGCCTGGATAGGACTGCCCGTGAGGGGGGACTGTGGTGCCCAGAGGGCAGACGGGGCGGGCTCTGCCCTGAGCGCTGCCCCTGGCCTAGCCATTCCCAGGATGCCCTTTCCTCTCCTCCTCCACACTGAGGCCTAGGGTGTGCAAGCCCTCCACCCCACCCAGGGCGTCTGGATTCCCAGCTCAATAAAAGGTCTTTGTGCAGCCTGCTGGAGCCTCCCTTCCCCACCCCCACCCCCCCCCAGCCTGCCTGCATGCTCCAGAGGGCACAGGCCGTCCGTGGGCCTCAGAGCCCCAGGACCTGCCCCATGGACCGCACCGCCCCCGGTCAGCAGCCCAGGCTTTGTCTCGAACATATGCCTTTTCTTCTTCTGCACCTTTGCTGTTATTTCTGGAAGATTGTTTTTGCTTTACTCCTTCTGGAGTCTCATTTGAAAGCTTCAGTCTAGAAAGAGCTGGGGCTTCTGCCATTTTCCATCTGGGAAGAGGAAGCTCCTCTCTGGGTTCAGCATTTCCAGGAGCTCTTCCCTGTCCTGCCTGGGGCCCTGGGAGCTATAAGGACCTCACACCCTCTCCTCGTACCCCCTTATTTTCTCCAGTCCCACACAGTGACCTAGGGGAGGGCTTGGGGGATGTGTTCATATTTGGGAGAGCACCTTACTCCGTGCAATTGCTCTGAGCTGGCCCGGAGTGGGGGAGGGCTCCTTGGCGCCCGTGGTCCTTGGAGCAGGGGCGTAAGCAGGGACCAGCCCCAGAGGCCCTGCCGGGCCTGTCTGCGCAGGCTTTGCCTGGGTTGTGCTGCTGGAATGGGGGTGGTCTGGCCCTCCCTGCCACCCTCTTGGGTGGGGGGCCTGTGTGTGCATTTGGGCAGGTCCATCAGGGTGAAGGAGGGGCACGGTGAGGCCCAGGGTTTAGTGGTAGTCTGAAATAGTGGAAAGTGTGCAGGCCAGAGCTGGGGGGTGGGGGTCTGCCATCCTAGATGTCCTCCGTGCCGCTGCCCACACGGAAGGCAGTGGCTGTCCTGGTGGCCGGCATCCTCTGCCCCCTGGTCAGCCACCCTGGGTGGGCTTTGCCATACAGGATGGAGCTTTGAGCTCTGGGCTTCACGCCCCCCATCCCGGGCGGGCATGCCCTGGGTACACTCCGGCTGTGGTGGGGTGGGCTGTGGGGGCTCCGGTGCTGCCTTCCCCAGTCCCCCACTCCCCCCCCTCTTCCCCCAGGTCATCGGCAGCTCACTCCTTTTCATCCATGACCAGAAGGAGCAGGCCAAGGTGTGGATGATCGACTTCGGAAAAACCACGCCCCTGCCCGAGGGCCAGACCCTGCAGCACAACGTGCCTTGGCAGGAGGGGAACCGGGAGGACGGCTACCTCTCGGGCCTGAACAACCTCATCGACATCCTGACAGAAATGTGCCAGGGCGCCCCGCTAGCCTGAGGCCCCCCTGTGCCTGCCTCGCCACACCCTCCCTTCCTCCCCCTGTGCTTCCTTTTTTCTCCTTCCTTTTCTCTTCGTGTCTAGAGAAGTGCGAGCCCCAGAACTGACCCTCCTGAACTGCACTACAAGACACTTTGTAGAAACGAGATGGAGATTTCAAAGAGCAGAGGGGAGATTTTCTGGTGACTTTCCTCATGAAGGGCTTGAAGCTGGGGTCTCCACTTCTGTCTATCCGTAGGATCTCCGAGCAGAAGAGGAATGCCCAGACCAGGGCTCAGCGGCCTATAGGGCAGCTCTGTTGGGTTTAGGTCTGGAAGCAGGCTCAGGTGCCACCTGGTGGGCTCCTAACCCAGCAGCCAGCTCCAGCCTCCGCTCGGGCTTCCTGTGGGGGCCTGCTGCCCCCTGGTGGCCGGTGCGGTCAGTGAGCTGCCCAGCTCAGCACACAGGCTGGGGGGCCGCAGTGGGGGGGTTGTAAGAACCCTGGCTTCAGCAGGTGCCTGGCTGCAGGCTTCTGGTAGTTGGGGTACCAAGCCACTGGGAACTGCATGTTGGCCTTTAGCAGTCCAGGGGCGCCCCCAGACGGTGGTGGCCTGTTAACACAGGGCTCCCACCCATCTGGTATCCAAACCCTCCAGCTTTGGGCCAGACCTGGGAGTTCGGAGATGCTAGAGTTGACTGGCTGTGCTCTCTGACCTAGGCCTTTGCAGGAGGGGGCAGGCAGGAGCTGTGCTCTTCCCTGATGCTCACCCTCTGAATTCAGAGGACACTCTGCACACCTGAGCTTCCAGGGATGTCCCTCCAACCCCCCAGAGCCATTTGTGCCTCCAGCCACCCGCCTTGCAGTGCCGAGGTTGGGAGCACCGGGTGGGGTGGGCCGGGGCATAGCCAGCCCTGGAGAAAGAAGACGGAACCTACAGAGGACAGATCCCATACATCCCTTCACCCCCCACCACCCCCACCTCCCTGGGCTTCTTTCATGAGGTCAGGTCCCCAGAAGGTTTGGGGTGGGCTTCAGGGCAGTGCTAAGCAGGTTTCTGGCTTACTGGCCTCATCTCCCCCCTAAAGTAACTCTTAGTGCCTGAAGGGCTTAGACCCACATTTTCCAAATGTGGTGTGGGCAGTTCCCAGGGTAGGTGGTGGGTGCCAGGAATGGGGAGGGGGTGCTCCAGGCATCTCTCCCTGGAGTCTCCAGGTTGCCTAAAGATGGCTGGGGAAGCCATTAAGCTGTGTTTTAATTTTCAAGCAAATTACGTCTCTGTTATGGAGAAGAATGTAAAATTGGCCAGACTTTAAGAACAAAGCACTCAGCTCTCTGGCCATGCGGAGCTGTGTCCCCCAGGTGCCCTCCTTTGTCCGTGCAGGTACGGGCGGTGGGGGGGGGGGTGCGGAATTGAGCTCTAACCAGGCAGCAGGTGCTGGGGCCAGTTTCTCTGCTGGGAGCTGTTTCAGGGACACGGTGGAGACGTGTGCACCCAGGTGTGTGCGCCTGGAGGGACCAGTCCAGAGGTTTCCTGGGCTGCTGCCCCAGGGCCTCTGGGGGACCTCCGACCTCCCCACACGACACCAGCATTTCCCCTTTCGGGCGGGGTAACGGTGGGGGCAGAGGGTGGGACACATGAGGATGTTTAAGTACAGATTTTTTTTTAAAGGAAATCACTTTTAAACTTCCTGGCTCTTGTTCAAAAACAGTGGTGAGTTCCTGTGGGGGGTTTGCTAAAGGTCACGCCCCCACCCAGCTGAGCGAGAGAGGCCTCGTGACAGCATGTGACCTCTGAAGGCAGGAGCACCAAAGGCAGCTCTGGGTCTCCTTCCGGAGCTGGAGTGACTTGTGGCTCGGAAGGGGCCTGGGGGAGGGACTTAAATTCTGACATTGAGATTCAAGATTCCAGCACTGTGGGCTGGCCAGAAATCGTCCTCTCTCTATCTACCAAGAAAGTTTGCTAAAGCAAATGATTGCTCCAAACAAAAAGTGCAGGTGACCAGCTTGATCTACTTAAGAGAACAAAATTTCCAAGCACTTTAAACAGGCACCGATGGTTTGCAAACGATGGGCTGAAGTGCAAGTGATATGTTTGTCAGAGGAAGTCCGTGCTGCCTCATTGGCAATGGGTTTCTTTGGGTCCCGTTCTGTCTGTGACAGTGGTATGAAGCGGTATCTTCGTAGGGTTATTCTCTTCCTTAGGGGTTGGGGTTCTGTATTTACTCGCTAACTGTTCTCCCCCATTCCCTGCCGCCTCCTTCTAGAGGGGTAGATGGATCCTGAGTGGAATTTCTCAGAACCCTTGCCTGCCCAGCCCCAGTCCCCACAGGGATGCCTTGGGTCCTGGCCGCGCGGGGGCCGGGAGGGTGAGCCAAGCCGTGTGCGCACAGGTGCACGGACAGCCTTCCTGCCTGGTCCTTGCCGGCCCCCAGGGGGTTCTCGGTGAGTAGCATGCTTCACGTATTTGAGGAAGGTTTCTCTTGCCTTTAGTGTCGTGTAAGAAGTTTTTAAGTTATATTTATTTTTTCCAGTTTTTTTAATTGCACAAAACACTAAGACTGGGAGGCTGGATTCTGTTTGTCCTTTAAAGCTGTGCCTTCTTTCTGAACTTCTTTTCCCACTTGGGGGAAAGAGCCCGGACACAGCACTGCACACCCCCCCCCCCCCAGATGGACTCTTTCCCCTGTTCGCTGTATCTAGCTTTGAGTTTGCCTGCATCCAGTCCACACCCTGCCCCCGTGTGTATATAACCCAGGCCACCAGCCTGGGAAGAGGCGGGGGATTCACGCCCCCCCCCAGCCAGTGCCTTTCTTCAACTCCCCAGAGGGTTCTCTTTCCTTCTGCACCCCTTTCTCTGCGACACCTTGGAGTAAACAACTGTTACAAACCACGCCCCCGCACAGTGCCTGCCAGACCGCGCCGCTCTGTACCTTCTGAATAAAGGCCCGAAAGACCACAGTGCCGGCTGCAGTGCGGTCCTTGCCACCCCAAGTCCTGGAGAAGTGCCTCAGGGTGGGTGGGTGGTGGTGGTGGCATTCTTTGGAAACTGGAGGATCGTTCTGGGGACGCCAGGCTCAGACTGGATAACATTTCGATCTGCAAAGGATTTAAAACAGTCTTCAAATCCAGTCTGTTTAACCTTGTCCACAAAACCTTTACATAGTTGTTTAAGGGTGCAGAATGGCCATGAAGAAGTGCTTGTCCCCCATCCCGCGGGCTGGGGGGGGCACCGGGAGGCCATTGCACATGGAGCTTAGCTCTGTGCAAGGTGAGGGGCTGGCTGCTTGCCTCTGTGGCCCCCTTTGATTCCTGATCACCTCCACGAACAGGGCTCTGAAGTCTGCGTTTTACAGAGGTGGAAACTGAGGCCAAACAACAGGACCTGGGCAATAAATGGGGAGCAGAGATTCAGATCCAGACTTTGCCTGGTTGCAGACCCGATTCTGTCTTCCTCCTCTCCAGGGAACATCTGTGGACAGAGAGCCTGTCCTGTCTTGGCCCTGGGTCCCAGGCTCTCCGCACGGGACTCTGCGCTCCCTGGCCTTGTCCATCGCTTCTGATCGAGGGGGCCATGCGCTCTCACGAAGCAGTAGGAAATAAACCTCCCCTCCAGGTAGCTTCCTGGAGAACCTGAACGGAAGTACAGTCTTGGCTCCACTGTTGGCCCCTTGGAGTGGGGTGAGGACCCCAGGCAAAAGCGAGATGCCCCAGCCACTGTCTCCCACAGTGATGGTCCCACCCATACCTTCTCGGTGTTGCAGCCACCCACGGGATTTAGACTCTGTCCACACCAGTGGGATGTCACCCTGAAGGCGGGGGCTTGCCCCTGTGAACTGGTGTTTCTTCAGCATCTCGCAGGGCCAGGCCCAGGACAGGTGCTTAGCCAGTGTCTGCTGACGGGTCCCCACCGAGCACCGTCAATGATAATGGCAGTTGGGTGCATGGATGCCCTTCCTTCGGCAGAAGAACGACTCACAGTTGGCGTGGGCTCCCTGGCTCCTGGGTCTTGCGCCCCCTGGGGCCGTCCCTCCTCCAGGTCTTACTAGACCTTCTCATTGCCAGCAGAGCACCCAGCAAACAGTTGCTGGAAGGCGTGAGCGCCAGTCCCCCTTCTACTCACAACTGTCTCCTCTGTGGCCCCCCAGGGCTTGGTGATCATCCCCCACTCCCAACCCATGAAACCCCCCCCACACCTGTGTCCCAGGCCCACGGCTCCTCCTGAGCCAGGACTTCGCGGCCCGGGGTTTCTCCAGCGGGGTCATCAGTGGAACTGGGAGCATCCGGGCCTCCTCAGCTTCTGCACCCCTCCTCCTGCCAACCTGGAGCAGACCCCACACATCCCCCAGAGATCCAGCCCTGGAGAAAAGACCCCAGGCTGTGGCGGAGGGTCTTAGGGGAGCCCGGGCACCACCAGGGCACATGGGTATCCCCTGTGGGGGGGAAGAGTTGTCCTCTGGCTCACTTAATGGAGTCTTGGGTCTTTCTGCCTGCTTCGGACAAACTCCCATAGCCAGGGCTGCCCGTTGGCCCTGCCCTGAAGACGGAATCAGCATGCAAACCAGAGAGAGCTCCGGGTCCGTTGCCCACAGTCCCGCCACAGCCCCGGTCAGGGCGGGGGTAGGGAGAGGCACTCCAGCAAGGTGGGCAGGGGCGCCTCTCCCTCTGTGGTGGTGGTTCTCACCAGGCCTGGCCCGGCTGGAAATCCCTGGGAAGTGTGAGTCTCTACTCTTCGGGTGAGGATCGAAGGTGAATGCCCCGTCAGGTGCAGGTAAACACATCCTAGTGCTGCTCCTGGGAACCAGGGCACCAACCACAGACAGCTCTGTGGACCCACTGGGCCCACTGTGATGGGGACTTGGGCCAAAACTCTTAATTCCTGGACTCCGTCAGCAGAGGGCCGTGGTGGCATCTCAGGTGGTCAGTCACCCTATTGCTTTTCCAGGTCGCTTTTGGCACCAACTGGCTTGGCCTGGGTTCCCTAGAAACCAGGTAAAAGCTGGCCTTTTTTGGGGAGAGCGATCCCGGGGGGCCTGGCATGGGGGGGCATGTGGAGCAAGGCTGGGACAAGGCGAGGGGCAGGGTCAGCAAGTGTGAGCTGCTCTCCCGTCTCATGGGACGTCTTCGGAGAGGCCCAGAAGCCAGTCCGGGGTTGGTCCTGGGGGAGCAGGGCTAGGAGTGCAAGTACAAGTGCCCCCAGCTCTGCCTCCCATTGGCCATCCTGTCCTCAGGGCATCGACTTTGGTGGGCAGCACTGTCAGCCTTCTTGGGTGCCCGTGTGGGTCAGCAGCAGCCTGGCCCAGACCATGGGGGCAGCATGGGCCGTTGCTGGGCTGCTCCGGTCTGGGGTGCTCTGGGAACCAAGGTGGACCAGACTTTCCCAGTAAACACCAGAGGGCAGTGCCCATTCTACCCCCACCAGCTGGCCAGTCCTCCATTCTGTGCCTTGCATTTCTCTGAGGGTCTCACCCCCTTACCCTATTGAGCAGGACACTGGGGTCCCATCAACCTGCCAAGTCTGGGGAGGGGAGAGAAACTGGAAACAAGGAAGCTCCCTGTGGGTCTGCAGAGGGTTGGCTGGGGAGTGCTTGGGCTGTCTTCAGACCAGGGGCCCGTAGGAAAGCCTCCCAGAACGAGCTTGAGAACCTGCAGTTGGTGGGAAGCCTGCTTTGGTGGTGGGGGGAGGGACCAGGAGACCCAAGCCTGCCTCTGAGCAGTGGCAGGCCTGGCGAGCCCTGGTGCCTCTTCTTCCCACATCAGCTAGGGCCCCAAGGTCACTGAGCATCTTCACTGAAGTCTGGGGAGTTGCTTGACTCAACAGGGTGGTTTCTCACCTTTTGGGGATCACAGATGCCTTCGATAATTTAAAGGAAGCGATGAACCCTTTTCCCAGAAAAATATATGCACAAATTTATATAGGAATTCAGGGATTCCTGGACACCCCCCTTTCCCCCACCAAAGCCCCTGGATAGATCCCCAGGTGGTGGATGGGTCTGGCTTAAGAATCCTTGGTTTGTTGTAGCCCTTCCCGGTAGGGGAATGCGCCCAAACCCCCTCACTGCAAAGGGCATCTCTGTCATCGGAGGCCAGCCTGGCCGCTTGTTCCCCTTTTTCCCTCCCTTAAGGATCCAGCCTTCTGAAAGGCATCATCTTAGAACTACAGCCCACCTATTTTTGTAAATAAGTCTTTATTGGAAACAACCATGCCCATTTATTTATGTACTGTCTACAGCTGCTTTCGCACCACAAGGCCAGAGCTGAGTAGGTACCCTAGTCATCCCGTGGCCGCAAGGCCTAAATACTCACTACCTGTCCCTTTATGGGAAAGTCCTCCAATCCCCACCTCATGCCGACTGCAGCCATAGAAAGAATGACTCCCTGCCTGGCACCATGCTAAGTGAGTCACAACTGTTAGTCCAATCTTTATAAAACCTCTGAGAGAGGAGCTTTGTTAACCCCGTTTTGCACATGAGAAAGCAGAGGCACAGAGAGGGTGAGTAACTTATTTAAGATCACACAGCTGGTAAGCAATAGACTCAAGCTCTTTCCACGACCCTGCACAACTGAGCCCACCGGCCAAGTGGCAGGGTTGGTCCGGGCATGTGGCTGCATTACAGAATTTTGGGGACAGCCTGTGGTCAAGCCATGAGTTCCAGTTTTGGGGACTAGAAACCTGACGAGGCCCTGGAGATGTTGATCCCAAGCATGGCCCTCTCTGGGGAGTGGGGGGGTGGGGGGGGGGGTGAGAGCTGAGCTGCAGAGCCCAGGCTTTGGCTCTGGCCCCCACCACCAACAGGCAGGACCTGGAATCCTGCCAGCCCGCGGGAGTTGGGCTGGGGGCGGGGCCTGGCTCAGGAGCTCTCTGGGAGGCGCTGTCTGTTCTAGGCTCCAGGTGACCCTGCAAGCAAGCATAGCCCCCGCAGCCTTCCTCCTGCTAGAGACCCTTGGCACGCAGAGCCACAGTCATTATTGCCCCCGACGCCCCCCCCCCAGACTGCCAGTTCCCGGGCCGGCTCACACGTCCTTCCAGAGAAAGATAGAAAATGCATCCTGTTCTCGCAAACACCAAGGCACGTGTGCGCGTCCTGTCTACCTTTGCTGCGACAGACACTTAGTGCACCGAGCACACAGGCCTGAGCAGGGAGGCGGGGGCCGGAACTTCAGTGAGAAGAGAGACTTCACACCTCAGCTGGGTGTGAGGGCTTACAGTTTCGGGTTTTTTTCAACAAGAAAAAAACTAGCCTGATATAATACTCACAATAAAAATATGAGAACAGGAAGCGCTTCCCCCAGCAGAAATTTATTTTCTCACAGTCGCGGAGGCTGGACGTCCAAGATCAGGGTCTGGCAGGTTGGTGCCTGGGGGGGGCCCTTCCGGGCCGCGCACTGACCTCGCGGGGCCGGGGCGAGCTCTGCCGCGGCTGCTCACGCAGGGCCCTCACGTCTGAGTGGGGCACACTGCTACACCCTCACCTTGCCAGCTCTGCTCCAGACACAGTCCTGCCAGGGGCTCGGGCTTCGGCATGTGAAATTGGGGGGCACACAAGGCAGCCCCTGCCCCTGCTGTGTGCTAACACCGCTGTTTCCAGCTCCACGTTCCATCCCATACCTTCCAAACTTGTGAATGAGTGAAGCGGTTTTGGGGTGTGGGTTGGGGTTGGGGGAGGGCGTCGCTGAGTTCTGTGGTTTTCAATGTGGCGACACATATTTGGGTTATTTTAGAAATAGTTTCTGCAGGGCGCCTGGGTGGCTCAGTTGGTTAAGCGACTGCCTTCGGCTCAGGTCATGATCCTGGAGTCCCAGGATCGAGTCCCTCATCGGGCTCCCTGCTCAGCGGGGAGTTTGCTTCTCCCTCTGACCCTCCCCCCGCTCATGCTCTCTATCTCATTCTCTCTCTCAAATAAATAAATAAAATCTTTAAAAAAAAAAAAAAAAAGAGTTTCTGCAAATCATGGGCAAACAGTGTCTCACTGGGACAATTTGCTGGCGGCAGCAGGCCTGTTTTACTTCAGTGGAAAACAAGTGCCTGACTTCAGTCACGCCTGCTGAGCACACGTGCATGCAGGAGTGAGTCGGGATCGCTGCCCACGGAGGCTGCTGGTGCGGCCATGGGGGACAGTGCCCCCTTCTGGACGGTCATGCGCAGGACAGCCCCCCAGGAGGAAAGGAGGAAGTGCGGGAGCTCCTTCACCGACAGGTCTCTGGGCGGGCTGGTCCGGGCCCCCAGAAATGCCCCAGGGCAGACAGAGGTCCCTGGCCTTCCTGGCTCCCCACAGCCTGCTGCGTCTTTGTCCTGCTGGGACACAGCGGCCGCCGCAATGTCGTCAGAGCCCCGACAGCCAAGCGCTAGGGTGGGTGCTGAGCAGTGCACATACCATACCTCCTAACTGGCGCCGCGACCAGCGCGGGTGCATGCTGTGCGTGTCATTACCTGTGCGGTGTAAATTAGGAAATGTGAGCAAGGTCGCGCTGCCGGCGGGACCAGACCCCAGGTGTAAGGCATGGCGTGGAGGCGGACAGGTGAGAGGGCTGGGGGTCCTGGGTGGGGGGGCAGGGCAGGGCGCCTAACCCCGGAGAGGGACAAGGCCACTTCAGAGAGGCTTTGCAGAGGAAGTGCCCCCCAAGGTCAATTTATCCAGAATTATCCAGAAGGGCTGGGGGGTGGAGGGAATACATGAGATGCCGCTGAGGCACCTGGAGGACGCGGGGTCTGCAGTGGCCCAAGGGGGCCCAAGGTGGCTCCATGTGGGGCCCCGCTGGGGGTGGGGCTGGCAGGGTGGGCAGGGACCCCCAGGGCGCCAGGGTGGGGCGTGCAGCTATCTTCAAAGGCTCTCCCACCAGGGCATGAGGAGGTGGCATGTTGGGGGGGTCCCGCTGGCGGCTGGTGGCTTGGGGGAGGGTGAGACCAAGTGAGGAGGCTCGGCCAGAGGAGCAGTGAGGTCAGGCCGTGGGCTATAGAGGTGTGAAAGGGGTTTGTGGGCACCCCTCTGAGGTGGCTGTGGCTGTGTGGGGGTGGGAGGATCCCTGGGGACACCTGGTCTGAGCAGCTGTAGGCTGGGGGTGGGGGTGGTGGCAGGAGGGGCTTGGTTCCCACCTGCTGCCCGGTTAGAGGGGACACCCCCACGGGGGTGTTGGGGACGGCAGATATGCGGCCTGGCGTTCCAGAGCGAGTCCCCGGGAGCCCAAGTGGGACAGTGCTCACAGTATCCCATCTGGTGACAGAAGCCGACTTCAGTGTCCAGCGAGCCCTTTCTTTTTTCCTTCATTATCCTTCTCTGTGTATTCCAAACATTCTCCACGGGCACGCTTTCAGATTCAGGACTCTGGGCGGGTACAAGCAAGGAGTGGGATCCCGGCCACTCCAGTGTTCTCCCCATTTCCTCCCACGCTCCTGCTCAGCCAGCTCGCAGGCCCCTTCCTCATCCCCAGCGTGTGCCCCACGCTGCACCCCCTCCACACACACACGCACACACGCACTCCTCGACAACCAAAACGTGTGCGCTGGGATTCCTCAATCAGAACAGAGCATGCCTGGCAGCCACGTCTCCTGAGTGGTGGTGGAAAGGGCCACAGGTGTTTTCTGTGCAGTAGGGAAGGGGAGGTGGATGGCAGATGGGGGCCATTGTCCTGCGGAGGACGGAGGGCATTTCCCACACCCCTGTGTTATCCTCCATCCTGGGTCCTGGAGAGATCCGCAGGGACTGACAGGTAGAAGTTGCAGAAAAGTAGGGGATGGCCCAGCCAACATGTCTCTGAGAGTTCTTCGCGACCCGCAGAGGAATAAGGTGGTGAGTCCCGGTCTTGGGGGAGTTACACGGAAATTTGTGACCCTTTACCTGGGAGACGGCGGAAAAGGTAGAAAGGTTGGGCACCATGCCCTTGAGATTTTGTGGTTCCTCAGAAGAGCCGCTGTCTATTTAGAAAGTAATTTTCATTTTTTTAAAGATTTTATTTATTTATGAGAGAGAGAGAGCACAAGCTGGAGAGAGGGAGAAACAGGCTTCCCGCAGAGCAGGGAGCCCGATGTGGGGCTCGATCCCAGGACCCTGGGATCATGACCTGAGCTGAAGGCAGATACTTAACCAACTGAGCCCCCCAGGTGCCCCTAGAAAGTAATTTTCAGTCAACAAGTATGCTTTTATTTCAACTACTTTTTTCTATCTTCCAAAATGTTTTAATGAATATAGATGGCTACTGTGCTGAAAAGATACATTTACTAATGTAGTCAAGTTCACTGCATCGAAGTCTGCAAAACCAGGCGGGCTGCCTGGGTCTTGAGGAGGATAGAGAGGCCGCATAATTGGCAGGAAGTGAATCTGGAAGCAATCTGGGGCGGCGAGTCTTGAGCTGGAGGGTGTCCCCTTCTCCACCAGTGTCAAACCAGACTCCTGTCGGCTGGAGAGAGACTCTGAGATGGACTCTAAGATGGCCTCCGAGATGGACTCCGACTCCACGCTCAGGGCAGGCCCCCTCCACGGTGCAGGCCACCCCAATTTCCACGGCTCCAGGCCCTGGGAAGCCTTTGCAGCCTGGTGACCCAGAGGCCACGGCAACAGTGAAGCCTGGCACACCGCGCTCTCCATCTCTGCAAGGTGTAGCTCAGGTACGGCTGCCAACCTTGCCCCCAAACGACCTGAAGCCCCGTGGGGCCACATTGAACAATGCCCCTTGGGTCTCACAAGGAAGCCAGGGCAGAGCTGGTACGTGAAATGCTTTCACTGAAATTTCAAGACACTTTGGAAACCCTGTCAAGCCTCCAATATTCCATCAGCCCTTCCTGAGGCTTGGCTGTTCATCTTCCAAGTGTTTGCTCTCTTTCTGTCTGGCTGGCTTCTCCGAGAGCTAAAATTCTTTGAGCCCATAGGCCTGTTGGCTCCTGCTTATTTGCATGGCTAAGTAACCAACACTTCAGACGGGCAGGAAGCCAATGGAAACAAATCCTGTTTCTACAGTAGGTACAGAGAGGATTCTCTGCAGAAAAGAGTTTCCATTTTCGGTAGAAGGGGGCAAGTGTGTTCATCAGCAATTGACCACTCCTAACTCCATCTTCCCTGTGTAATGAAGTGATCCTGGAGCGGGGCCAGGTGGAACGACGGAAATAAAACTATTCTAGGACCTGGCACCATCTGGGGGAGCGTTTTGTGGCTGACAACCCTGGTTCCCTCTGTGAAGAGACTTGGGCCATCGTCCTTGCTTGGTGGGTAACCCAGCAGGGCTGGGCGGCAGGACACCCCCGAGGGTCCAGGATGGTGGAAAATCCCCAAGGACTTTTCGATGCCAACCTCAGGGTTCGGTTTCTGCAGGGGCTCAAAGAGGAGATGCTTGGTCTCAGTTCTGGGACTTCCACCTCCAGTTTCTCATGTTCTAACCAGGTAACGACTCCCAGCATGCTCAAGGTGTCCTGGCTGGCCCCGCACCTGCCTGGGGCATCCACACTTGCCGTCGGGTTGATGGGAAAAGAAAGGATTTATACATGTATGTTAACCTTCTCGGGACCTTTTTAAATGGAAAAAAAAAGTTTTAATTGGCATCGTTGTGCATGCATGTAATTTTTCTTTATTTTTTTATTAAAGTTTTGTTTATTTTTAAGGCATCTCTACGCCCAACGTGGGGCTCGAACTCATGACCCCAAGACCAAGAGCCGCACCCTCCACTGACTGAGCCAGCCGGGCCCCCCTAAAATTTTTTCTTTAAATACTGTGCCCCATTACAGGAGGGGACAGGTGAAGCGGGAAGGTGGGAGGCTGGGCTGGGGATGAAAACTTACAATGTCTAAGTGCCAAATCCATCGCTGGTCACCTGTGGAGAGCACATGCGCGTGTGCCCAGGCCTGGTGCACGCCAGTGTGGGTGTGTTTGTCCTGTGCAAAGACCGAGTCCATGTCAGTAAAGACAGAGACTCCGAGGACACTCCCTGGAGCAAATATCACTTTAGGGCTTTTTGTGATTAGCGAGAGAAGGTCACTTTGAACCAGTTTGCGGACCGCTCCTGGTAGTAGAGGCAAGGCTAGGACTGGCCTCGGGGAGGCAGGACGAGACCTTCTCTTCTGCCACTGTGTCTTGTCTGGCCTCCTGTATCCACGAGGCAGGAACCTGAGGCTTATAAACTACAGCCTCAGGAGCGAAGAGGAGAGATCCCAAAGACCTCAGGAAAGACCTTGATTTTTGCAGGCTAGTTCAGTGAGAGGGACAAGCTATTGGCCGGGCTGGGATGGGATAAGTCCAGGGACGGGCAGCCTCCCCCCAACACAGCATGGGTTATATGAGAGGCACAACTGGCCCCTAGAACAGAGGAGTGGAGGGCAGAGCAAGCAAGATCAGTCTGTCTCACCCTGGGGGATGCCGTTCCTGAGCTAGGCCTGGGGAACCAGGGAGGATTTGAATGGGGGGAGTGAGAGCAGGTGCAGACTCTGGGGACCCCTGATGCTCAAAGCAGCAACACTGGTTTCTTGGTGATAAAATCCATTCATCTCCACCTCAGCTTCTTCAAAAGATCCTGGACGTGTTTCGAGCTTCCCCAGAAGCCAACGGCGAGGGCGAGTCCTGACTTTTGGGCTCCCCTCCTGGCCCCAGAACCTCAGGAGATGTGGACAGCTTCTAAGTGTTCTGGAAGTGCTTATTTCCTCCACCAATGACATTCCCAGTTTTAAAAGTTTCTTTGCTTTCTAGAGTTTTTGTTTTGTTTTTTTAAACATAGCTATTTTGGGTGGACATGAAAATACCCACGGCTCTGACTGGAAAGACAGCTGCAGGCTCCTGCTAAGAGCATGGGACCCTCCTCGTCCCATAACTCCCCACAGAGCCAGAGCCCTTCTGGGGGGCCTGAACCCAGTGGGTGGGAGGAGGAGGCCCTCCCCCAGGGGCCATTCAGGCCTGCAGGCCCATCACAGGCCCTGTCTCGAGTTCCCCTGGGCTCGGGATACCCTGCTGCCCCTGAGCCGCGAACGCGGACCCCATTCACACCAGCAACGCTTGCACTGTCTCCTCTTTCTGTGGGGCCCCCTCTTCTCCTCGGTAATTCCTGGCTTATGTCACCGCGGGTGAAGTCCCTCAGCGACCTGGCTGGAGAGTCACCTCTGAAGACCATGGCCAGTCTGGGGTCTGGGGGTGTGGGGGAATCCTAGGGAGCCCGACTTCCTCATGCAGCCCGACTTCCTCCCCTACCCCCAGAAGGGGGCCCCTCTGAGGCCGCACAGCCTGCGGAAAGCTTTCTCTGGCAGAGAGCATGATCTGAGCACAATAAGTCTTTGGATCAAGAAAGGTCCCAGGGTGTGCCTTGGGTCATCGAGCGCTGACTGCCGCTCTGCAGATAGAGCCTTCTAGAACGCGGCCTGGAGCCCCTGACTTGCGGGCGTGAGGGAGAGCGTGGGGCGCTAACGGCCCAGGGCAGCTGTCTCCTCGAGCTGTTAGCTTCAGCTCACAGATTTCATCTGGTTGCATTACCTCTGCCTGTCAGGAGCTCTCTGAACTTCCACGTGTCCATCTGGTCTATCTACTGTCTTTGGCCACGGATTCCACAAGCTCTTTGGGTCCTCACCCCGTTAGCAAATTCCAGCTGGGCCCGCAGAGCTTGTGGACCGAGCCCTGCACTTCCTCCCAGCTCCCGTCAGCTCAACCAGCGCCTCGTTACAAGTCCTCCTAACCACGTCCTAACACTTCCACACGTTCCCCTCATCAGCCGGTCCACGGGCGAGCAGATGAGTCTCACCTGCCCCGCGTTCCTGCTAAACCTGGTGGGGGCCCAATGCCCGACTTGGTGGGCAGATTCCCACTTGCAGAGGGATCCGATCGCCGAACACGGGGGTCCCCAGGACAAGGGGGGCGGGAGGTGAGGGTCTGAAGGAGGGCCGGGCCTGCCCTGGGGAAGGATAGCCTTCGTGCTAAGACCACCGCATGAGCAGAGGTCACGGAAAGAGGGCGCGAGTCGGGATCCGGCCAGTTGGAAAAACGAGAGCACACAGGGGTTTGAGAAGCCACCAGAAAGGTCACATGAGTGACCTTTATTTTTATTACATAGAAATATGTTTATTACATAGAAAAGAGGGAAAGGAAGAAAAAGTTTCTAAAGCCGTATTTTCAGGATTTAAAAAAACACAAACTTGGAATGCCAAAGAGATGCCATGCTTTGCATATTTATAATCGGAATATATAAATATGTACATGGAGATATGTACACAGGATTTGACAGTCATGCGCACTGCTTCCCATTACACGGACAGCAACGGTGCTTGAGCTGGGACTTCCGAAGCTGGCGGGGCGCTGGGGAGGTTGGGACCCTGCCTCCAGGGGCCCTGGGGACCCGGGCAGCAGCGGGGGCGGGCGAGATTGCTGGGGGCTCGGTCCTGAAGGTGCGGGGAAGGCCAAGCCGCAGGCCGGCCTGGGCCCCAGGCGGCAAGTCTAGAAGCTTCCCTAGGTCCCCAGCTGGAGAATTTCTTCCTCTCGTGGAACCAAAGAAGGCTCCAGTCACTGGCTTGGGCTGGAGACCCCCTTGGCTGGCTAGGATCACAGGGGAAGTGGCTGGGGGTGGGGGGTGGCCCCCGAGGATCTGGGCAGAAGTAAATTGAGGAAGCCCTGAGAGGTCGGGGAGAGGGTCTCAGCAGAGAACAACAGAAACGGACAGCGATTCCTTTAAGGGGAGGAAGACAGACCCAAACAAAGTCGCTCACATATCAAAAACTACAAATCACAGCACAACACTCATCCAAATATAAATTCAGCTAATATGCACAGAACCAGTGTTGTTTTTATGTACGTTGTTTTCAAAGATTTGGCACCATTTACAATGGCATGTGTACTTTAGCCCGTGCAAAGGGCCCACCAAGTGTGTCCACGGGGTGCCCCAGCCACTTACGGCGACCACGCCACCTCCCTGGCTGGGACACCCGGCCAGGTGCTCACCCAGAAAGCAGGGTGGGCGTGACCTCTGCCCCCTTCTCTCCTCACTGCTTCTCATCCTGGGGCCGGGGGACGGGGGGGATGGTGGGGATGACTGTAGCCCCAGAAGAGCCCAGAAAGGGCTCACGGTCCCCTCCTCTCTGGGAGACCCATGTCATCCCTCCCACAGAAGGCCAGCCAGGTTTGGTGGCCGGGGGTGTGGAGCCATGGACCCCGGTAGGAAGTGCTCCTGGCCCAGGGGCCCTTCGGATCAAGGGAACTGTGTGTGTCTGGGCCCTGGGTGGGGTGACAAGGACAAGTGCCGCCTGCCAGGGCGCACGCTGGAGGGATGGCTCCCAGGCAGTGTGAGGGCCTCTCTGCAGATGTTAAGGTCTCAATCCTGAGACCTGCCCTCACCCAGCAGCTGGAGGGGCTGTGAGCATGTGGCGCGGGGGGGGGGGGGGGGCGTGTGTGCACATGCGTGTGTGAGAGAGTGTGCATGTGTCTGTGCTTCTGCCGGCCTAGGGTGCCGGTGACCTGGTCTGGGGATGGCTGGCATGTTGGCAAATCCAGGCAGGCAGGGAGAAGGACTGGGGACTAAACCTAAAGAGACAACTTGTACAGGAAACTCAGGACACCTACAAGGACAGCCCTGTCATCAGCCTCCCGTGTGACTGGATCAGGAGGGGAGAGAGCGCCCATGTCTGTCACTAGAAAGAGTCCCTGCGTGCCAAGTCCATGAGGCCCACACAGGAGCGCGGCTGCAGGGCCCTGGGCCTGTCCTCCAAGGCCTCTGCTCTGACAGAAATGGGACCGGCATCAGCTTCCCAGTCCCTCCTGCCCCGCCTACGGATGGTCCAACTGAAGCACGAGACGGGAGGAGAGACAAACAGCACTGAGGCTTGAACTCGCCCCAGTGTTTGCGGCACGGGTTTCCCCACGCATCAGCACAGGGATTAGGGCAGATTCGCGAGTCCGGCCCGGCTTGCATGCCTCCGTGATCCCACAGACATTCTGAAGCTCTCAGAGCCCAAAAGGTGAAAAACGCGGACCCCGACCAGCGCCCACCTGCTCGGGAGGCCCCCAGTCCCCCTTCCCACAGCCTGGCCTCATGGCTGCCTGGCCTCGTGGCCTCCTGGCCACACGCAGCGGCCTCCTCCGCGGGGAGAAGCGCCCCTCCTGCCTCCGCTCGCCTTGCTGTTCCACCTGTGCGGGCAGGAAGGGCAGGTGCTGTGCCGCGGCGGCCAGGGTGCTGCTCTCTGGGAGCCCCCCTCAGGTGCATCGGTGCCCGCTGAGTGCTTGCTGGATGCACAACTGTGGAACACGGAGCCCCGCTTGGGAAAACTGCCTAATGGCAGCACAGGGGGGCCACTGAGAAGGTGGCACCCTGGCTCCCTTCAGCCTCGAGCAGGTTCGTGAGGAGCAGCTCACACGGCTCCCCCACCCCCTGCGAGGTCACGGTCTCCAGGAAGGGTCAGTGCAGCTGGGGGTGCTCTAAGCCTCCAATCCCTCTGTTGAAAGCCCTCCAAACAAACCAGCAAGAGGGGTCAACAAGGGCCTGTGACCACAGACTGGGGACTAACATTTAGATTATACATCCCCAAGCCATTTCCACAATGCCGAAGTGGTCAGCATCACCAACCAGAGAAAAACATCCAGGGTCGTGAATGCCTCCGGGCCCCGGGAGCAGGATGGGGCCCCACGCTGGCTCAGGCCCTAGGCCCAGCGGCTGGGGCCAGGCCCACACCCAAGTGACCCTTGCAAACTCACCCCATCTGCGTGAGGATGGGGTTCACCCCCCAAAAAATTGTAGATCTTTTGGGGGGATTTTAAAGAGCTGGGCTGGCGCAGGAGGACCACCTCAGTGGACCCCTCGCGTCCTCCTCCAGAGTCAGGCCTTCGGAAGGCATTCTCTTGGGCCTGGGGGCTCAGTGTTTGGCTTTTCTTTCTTAGGTCTAGGTCTTTCCGGGGGAAATTCTGACCGTGTGGCTTCCTCGACCTTCTAGAGTTCATGTGCTCCTCACTGTGGCTTGGGCCTCGTGACGTCTGCATGAGGCCCAAGCCCCAGCCAAGCCTCTGGGAAGTGGGGGGTCGGGGGCCTGGAGCAGGTCCCCTGCCCACTCCGGGCTGCAGGTTGGAGGGCCGCCCAGGACAGCATGTGGTGGAGCCAGCCCCCCAAGACCCCTTCCCGTCACCTGCTACTTCTGCACAGGCAAGGAGGTCCAGAGAACCCTCCAACCCCCAAGACCCCTTCCCCTCGGCTGCAAGACTTCGCTGCAGGCCGTGTCAGCTACGCCACGGTGTTCGGGGCCTTGCTCTGCCGGCGCCTCAGTCCTGACACCTGGAAGGTCCGCAAACTCACGGCCCCCCTGCCAGGATTGTTGGTAAGGGTCACCGCGGGTCAGATGCACCACACCGAGCCTAGCAAGGACCCAACATCTGGAGGCTGTCCTTGTCGTCCACGTCATGTGGACGTGGGGTCGCGGAGGGAAGCCATCCTGCCCCAGGTCCCTTCCTCACCTCCTATCCCTCATCTAAGCCGGTGACGCTTGGGCCATAGTCTCATGGAGAAAGTCGCTGTCTCGAGCTGCTCCTCCGCACGGCCATCCTCACAGACTGGGGGTTCAGAGGACCGGGGTGCCCCCATTCCTCGCACACATCAGCTACGCGGGAAGGGCTTCCTCCAGAGGCTGACGTCCTCTCAAGTTTGGAAGCAGCTGGGGCCGAGGGGAGCCTCAGGGGCCGAGGTGGAACTGTCCTTCTGAGCCCACAAACCCCTGTATGAGCCATCCTGTGCCGGGGTTCACTCAAGAAACCCCCACCTGTGTCTGGATCACCACCAAACATGCTGCACAAATTGCTGTCTCTTCTCTCCCCCTCAGCAGCCACCCCAGCCCGAGCCAGGAAAGCAAGATCCTCGGCTCCCACTGATGGGGGCTGTGCCCGAGGCCGGGCATCCCTCTGGGCGTGTGGGGTGAAGGGCCCGGCCCAGCCCTCAGCCCGAGCTGCTCTGGCCTGGCTATAGGGGTGGCTCCCTTCTCTGATGCAGCCTCCCGGGGCGCAGCCAGGAGCCACCTGCTGCTGTCTTCTCGGCCCATAGGATGCCGTCTTCACACACCAAAAGCTTCTGGCTTTCTGGATAAAACCAAAGCTGGTCCCACACCTTAAAAACGCACAGGATTCCAAACACGAGAGAAGCAGCAGACACCAGGCTGGGATCAGGAGGGAAGGGGGGCAGGATCGGGGAGTGGGGCAGGGGATTGTTTCTCCATGGGTGCCGAGAGCTGCCCAATCCACAGGGAGCCCAAGGCCCACTTCCCTGGCAGGACAATAATCAGAAAGCCCAGCGGGTGAGGTGACTGGGCTCGGGGAGCAAGGGGGCCTGTCCAGCTGCAGGCTCCCCAAGCACACCCATCCAGCCATGGGGAAGAGGCCACATTCTGAGTCTCTGACAGACAGGAAGAGCTCCCTCGGGGAGCCCAGTGGGGTTGCAAACAGCTTTGGGCCAGTCCCACAGTTTAGCAATTCCCATGTTAGGAAGCAAATGAAAACAGACGGTAGATGTCCACCATGACTTTGGATCGCCTTTCTCTTCATTTCAGAGCAATCCCTGACCCACAGTGGCCCCAACACCTCCTGTGAGTTCCTCCCCCACCAGGATCCAACTCCCGAACAATCACGCACCGAGCAGGTGCCCTGAAGCGTCACCGGCTTAGATGAGGGATAGGAGGTGAGGAAGGGACCTGGGGCAGGATGGCTTCCCTCCGCGACCCCACGTCCACATGACGTGGACGACAAGGACAGCCTCCAGATGTTGGCAACGGGAGGAATCCCTGTGTAACAACAGCGGGATCCCCAGGGCCTCACTGGCAAGAGGGATTTTTCAGATAAAAGTCTGCCACCCCACACAATTTTTTTTCTTTTGCAATTCTCAATCCCCAAAAGCCCTTGAATGCTAAGTTTTCTTCCATAACTTATTTAGGCCAAGATCTGACCTGAACCAAGCAAGGTGAGGCTATTTATGGTTTTTATTGATCCCAATTAGTCTGACTTTTCACAGGATTCTCTGCAAAAACAGTCATGCACTCAATGGTTGGGAGGTGCTCCAGATTGCGGGCGTGTTAGGAAATGCACGGTACATGGGTCTTATTCTGTCTCAAATCCACGTTTTCCGAATTTGGAGACCCGTCCGGCCCCAAGGATTTTAGGAGGACTACTGACCAGGAGTGGCGTTCAGTATAATGTGAAAGGCTGCTGGCCTGTGCTCGCTCACACCTGCACTGAAGATTCTGTGTATGAACACCTGTCAATTCTAGCCGTTTCGCCCAGGGATGGAGTCGCTGGCTGCCTTCTAGGGAAACAAAGGTCAAAACACACCCAGGCCCAGAGATTTCAGCGGCGAGGAGGGGGGTGGGTGAAGGGTAGGCTACAGTAAGGGAGCGCGGGCCCAGGAGAGACTTTCAGGGGTCCATCCCCAGGAAGGCACGGCAGGCCTTTCCACACCGGGCTGGGGACATGTGCATCCTCATTCCTGTCCTGGCGCGGCCCCCAGGAGACAGCAGCGCAAATAGACAGGGGCTGGGGACCCAGAGGAAGGGTCCACCGCACCCTGCCCCTCGGTGAGCCCCTGCTGCCTGACCCGGCAGCTCCAGGGTGCCCTCACAGTGGGCAGGGAGATGTGCAGGGCAGGGGAGAGCTGAGCATCCCAGTCTCGCTGTCCGCAACCCTGCCCCCACGCCCCCCCAGATGCTCTGGGGGCCTGTGTCTTTCTGGAGCGTGGGGGTGGGGGTGGGGGGGCTGGCAGCCTGGCAGCCTGCCAAGAAAACATATGCGTTTTCAAAATAAATACTGTTTTTTAAATACCCCTCTTCCACTCCGACCCCAGGAGATGGCAGAAAAGCGTGCGTAAAGGTCCTGGTGCCGCCTGCGGCCTGGTACGGCCCCCATGAGACCGCCCTGGAATTCTCAGCGGCTCCTTCGGGCTCACAGCTGCTGTGGGATGCCCTGCTCCTTGTAGCCTGTGGGGAAGAAGCAAAGGAGAGAGGGTTAGATGCCCGCTTCCTTCAGGATTTCTCTAGGAGGTGCCTGCGAACCGTGACATGGTCATGAGATCTTATTCACACTAAGGTGTGAATGACAGCTATACTCAAGGTCCACCTTTCCCCGAGGGCATGGACTTTTTCACCAGGAACGGAAAGAAGCAGGAAGAACTGTGGAACTTTGGGTTTAGTGGGGTTACAGGACAGGAGGGCATCTGGGGAGGGGGGGTGGTGGCACCGTGATCGACATGCCCTTGCTCAGAAGACTAGGGCGGGCCTCCATCCCCAAGCGCCAGGTACCTGGGATGTGTGGACGGAGAGGAAGACGGAAAGGAAAACAGCAAGACAGCACACAAAAGACTGTCACCATGTGTGTGTTCAATTAGCCAGACGTCTGGGACACAGACAAACATGACCGACGACTCCGAGCCTTTAAGACACAGCAGTGTCACAAGATCCCTGGGGAAATTGAGCCACTGAAATATTTAGGCATGAAGTTACGAGTTTGAATTTGCAAAATGCCCCCCACCTCACCATTAGCTGGCAACTTAGCCCCAGAGGAGTTTCTGAGGACCTAACGGTTGTTTTCTCTCATTATTTACCAAATTATTCACCAATTTTAAGTCTGAATAATGTGCAGAAATGCAGGAAATAGATAAGACGTCACAGATGACACAGGAGTGACTATGTGTTGTTGAAGCCTGTGGGCCCTTAGGGGCTCAGTGCACTAGGCCCTCGACTTTTGTCTACGCTTCTACGTTTTCCAAACTAAAAAGCTGGAAATCCAAACAAACAAAAAGAAAATACAAATAGAAGAAACAGAAGCACAACAATAAATGAAAATAGATAAAAACCAAAAACAAGATGAAAGCCCGGTGGCCAGCTTGGTGAGTGTGTGTGCAGAGGGTGCAGGGGGGCGGTGGGGGCGTGGGGGAAGCAGCCCAGGCAGGGGCCCCACACCCAGCAGCAGACTCACCTTGGGAAACTTGGGGGCAACACAGGGTTGTGAGGCCACAGGAGGGACAGGAGGAAAAGAGAAAGAGAAAACAGGGTGAAAACAGAGGTCGGAGGGACTGGCTGAAGTCTAAAAGGTGTCAGGACGCGTGAGCGCTGTGCCTGGGGTCCAGCGACCGGGAACCACAGGTGGGTGCTGGGCTGCAGGGGCGCATGGCCGGGGCTCCCCCCTCCCCAGGCTCACAGCCTGTAGCCCCGCCAAGAAGCTCCCTCGGGGGCCACCCCTGCTCTGGGCTCACCCCCACCCGGCCTAGAGACACCAGCTGGGTGCACCTGTGGAGGGATGGCTGTGGGACACTCTCAGGATTTTGAGGTGCCCCCTCCTGGCCCCAGTCAGGCTCCGCCTGAGCTGTCTGGTCACCCCATATAGGGACAGGAACCACATACATAGACTCTAATGCCTCGGGACAGACTGAGGCCGGGACATGGCAAACAGATTTCGTCCTGCAGACATCTCGGATGGAGATGCCGGAAGCCCTGTGTGGGGAACACGTGGATGGATGAGCAGACGGTGTCGTGATGAGGGGGGCAATGCCTGCCGTGGGCATGGGGCAGAGAGAGCGCGGAGAACTACGGCGTATTTCTCCATCCTCGACCAGGACAGTCTGTAGTTGGTTTGTGATTATTATCAACAGAGCCGCTTGCTTGTGTCTCTGGTTTTAACGTCTACTTAGATCTGGAATTCCCTGCTTGTCCTCTTAGCAGTTTTTCCGGACAGTGTATGTGCTGATGACACCTTGGCCAGTGCTGTGTGGAAGGTCATCCTTGGGATGCCTGGGTGGCTTCAGTCCGTCAAGCATCTGCCTTCTGCTCAGGTCATGATCCCAGGGTCCTGGGATTGAGCCCCGCATTGGGCTCCCTGCTCAGCTTCTCCCTCTGTTCCCCTCCCTGTTCCTTCTCTCTCTCTCCCTCTCAAATAAATAAAAATAAAATCTAAAACAAAACAAAAAACTCACCCTGTACTGTTCCAGCTGAGAAGTTTCCTTCATTTTTGCGGGAAGGGGCTGGAGTGAACCCAGAAAGAACGGCCCCCACCCAACTATCAATTAGGACAGATGAGTCACTCGTGGGACCTCCCCCCAAAGTCGCCATCCCGGGACATGCATGCTTTGCTGTTGCTCAGAGTCACCCTGGCCTGCAGCCGCATCTCGAGAGTGGCAATTACGCATCCTTCCAGGGTGGGTTTACTTTCTGGAACAAGGCACCCCTGCAGAGATGGGTGGCTGAGTCCGGAGGGCAGGCGCGGTTGGTGGGCCGCGGCGAGGTGTGGCGGGTTTTCTCATGCAGCTGTCTGAAAAGTCTGACGCAAAAAAACCAGCATCCCCGGGGCCAACGTGCAGACACCCAAGAAGCTGACTGGCCACAGCGAGAGCCCGGGGCCCTGGGGTGGGATGGGAACGGGACTCCTCGTACCGGGTATCCCGCCGCCCGACCACACCTGCCGCACCAGCCATAGGGCCAGGGTTTCTGGTTAGGCCCACGGTCTGGGGTGGTGCAAAGAGAGGAAGTAACCAGGTCCCCATCTTACTCCTCGGGGTCCACGCTTCCTTGTCTAGGACCTGATCAGGGGGCCCTTTCAGTTATCTCTAAGATATAGACCCCGTGGCTTTTAAACCCCTGGGTTTTAAGGGTGACCAAGATAAAAATAACCAGAAAGCTCTAGGGACTAGGCACTAATTCACTTTTATTGAGACGGGGCCCAGTGACGTAGGCGCATTCCACTTTGGTGGAAAGTTTCCATCCTCAAGTGCCCAAGTGCCTGGCCAGACACTGGGGTGACGCGGGAAGAAGCAGTCAAAGGGGTCAGGCTTTCTGACAGTGGCTGAGGACGTGTCCCAGAGCAGGCCTCCCAGGTTCCAACTGGGAAAGGGGTCAGGAGGCTGTGGGCCATCCCACAGGCCCCCTGGGGAAGCCTCGGGCTCTGCAGCGCTCCCCGCCTGCTGGCAAGTCTCACCAATCCCTGGTCAAGGGCGCAGGGCGAGGCGCCCAAGATGGGCCTGCCTCGGTCTCTGACTCCTCTGCCTGCTCCCCTCCCAGGGTCCCCGTCCTCCCTGACGTCCTGACGGGCTGCGCCTGCCCTGAGAGCAGCCCTCCCCAGCCTGCTGACCCTCCCCAGCCTAGCCCTCCCCGGGGCCAGCCCATTCCCCAGCGGCCAGCCAGGCCTGCTCTCCCCCTCCCATTTCTCTGGCTGCCCCCGCCTCCCAGGGTCTGCCTGGGATGTCCTGGCAACAGGCTCCCCACTTCCTTCCTGACCTCTGCTGCTAGATGACCTGCTCCCAGGCAGCCAGTCTGTCCAATCCACTGGCTCCGCTGGATCTCTCCGGCTCTGGGGCCTGCACTTTCTCTGGCCGGCGGCTTGACTGGTCACTGACCGGAGGCCTCTCCTGGCCCTGGCATCTGTGTGTGCCCTGCATCCTCCGAGGATCCTGAGCTCAGATAGAGTCAGCTACAGGTCATTCTAGATCATTCTAGGGCCCCCAAAAGCCTGTCCGGCCTCGGCTGTCCCTCCCTCTGACACTGAGAGTCCCGCCTAAGCGTGGCTTTGTTGTGTCAGACACCACGGGGCGCCTGGTGCCTGAGGGAGGCGGCCCATCGGCGGCAATTCGTGGTGGCGTGGACAGAACACGGGAAAACGCAGGCCACGCACGGGGCTGCTCCAAGGCACGTGCGGTATCTGTTCTAAGAGCTTGCTAGGTTATTTCATAGATGTTAAGTCATCTCGGTGACCTTTGTAACGTTAGGCACTTTCACAAAACAGTTTTGTGTCTGAATCAAGTTTGTGCTAGGTGAGTGGCGAAGGTCCCCTCAACAGGGAACAAATCTTGGGTCAAAGGAAAACCACGCTGTCCTGGCTATAAAAACAAAACAGAACAAAACAACCCATAGTTACAGGGCTTCCTGTGGGCACAGATGCCACGTGGGTTTCCCTTCTTTCTGGAAACTATGGCCACCAGGCCCAGGGGACATCACCTCACACAGGCCCCACCCCGGCTAACCAGGGTGGTCCGGGACAGTTCCCTCGACAAAGAGGATGCCCGATGCGTCTGAGCTGAAGAGAAGCTCGGCCCTGTCTTGTTCACACACTCAGGCTCAGGTCTCTGCCTGTCTGTGCTCAGAACTCCCTGCAGGCATTGGGCTGGGCGTGCGGGGGGGCCGGGGTGGGGGCGGCGGGGAGGGTCCCCTCTGCCAGGCGGCTGCGGACTCTAGTGACTGGCAAGGCGCCAACACCCTGCAGGACCACAACCACCCAGACTATCTGGCGCCTGACCTTCCTCCAGCCCTGCCCCCACATCCCGGCCCAGCCCCCGACCCAGAAGGCGTGGCATGGGCGGCTACTCACTGGCCAGGATGACCATGTCCATGCCCCAGAAGATGCTCATGATCCAGCCCACCATGACGATGGCCGTGAGGGTCTGGATGAGGGCTGCTGCGATGTTGAGCCAGAAGACACAGCATACGTGCCTGTCCGGGAGGTCGGTGCGGGCTCCACACAGCACAGCAAAGGCCGAGACAAACGTCCCTGTGAGAGGGGACAGGCTTCTGAGCGCACTGGGGGGCACAGCCACACGCGTGCTTCCGGATGGCCTGGGGCCCCGCTGCCCGCCCCCCCAGGGAAATAGGAGAGGGGCGGCCAGAGTCCAGCACCTTCCCACTCAGACCTGGCCCGCCTCTGATCCCCGTGCTGGGGGGCCGAGGCACCAGCCTGAGGACATGTGGATGGTTGGCCCCAGGCCCAGCACAGTCTTGGGGCCATGACAAGACGTCCCTGCCACAAGGGAGCCACAGTGCAGCCCCCTGCAAGGACAGTGAACAGCCCGGGGGAACGACATCAACCTCTCGTGGCAAAGGCTGTAAAGGCCTAGCAGTTCGGAAGTAGGAACCAGCATCCCTGGGGTGACACGGAAGTCGCCCACGGAGATAAATTCAGGAAGTGACCCCCAGCACACTCGCTAATTGCGAAGGGACAGGCGCGGAGGCCCCAAGTGCCTGCAGAGCGGAGAGCGCAGGCCAGTCCTGATGTTTCAGAGACCCTTCTCTGAGGGGTTCCCCCAGACACCCCAGACCTGCTGGGGGAGGGACAGAGTGCCCAAGATTTATTGAACACTCATGACGCACAAAGCGACGTAATGTGTGTGACCAGGTCCCTTAGCTGGTAGGACTTCCCAGATCCCCACAGGTACCAGCACTATACTTACTGGCATTTTCCTGGAGCCAGGCTCTTTTCCTCCGTGGGCTCTGAGCCTCAAGGCCACCCTGCAGGGCAGCTGGCCTGCTCCCCATCCGTGTCAGTCACCCCGTGGCCACTGGCCCGCTCCCCGTCCATGTCGGTCACCCCGTGGCCGCCGGCCCGCTCCCCCTCCGTGTCGGTCACCCCGTGGCCGCCGGCCCGCTCCCCGTCCATGTCGGTCACCCCGTGGCCGCTGTAACAAGTCACCACAACCTCAGTAGCTGAAAGCAACATAAATACACCCTCTTACAATTTGGGAGATGGAAAGTCGGAAATGTCCTCGGGGTCCTCCTGGAGGCTCTTTTCCTGCTTCCCAGGGCTGCTGCATGTATTGGCTCCCGCCCCTCCTCCACCACCCCTTCATCTTCTCTCCCTGACTCTGACCACCAGCCCCCCCGGGGAAGGACCATTTGAGCACATGGGCCCTCCAGATAATCCAGGTAAATCCCCCCATCTCAAGTCACGTGTGCAGAGCCCCCTCTACTGTGTAAAGGAACACTTGCACAGCCTCTGGGGTCAGGGTGTGGACACCTTTGGGGGGAAGCATTATTCTGCCCACCACACTAACATCCCATATTACCCAGGTGTTCCTCGTGCTTCCACACCTGGGGTCTTGCTGCCCCAGAGAGACTGTCCCTAGAGCTAGTACGTGACCCCCCAGTCCAGAGCCCACCCCCCAACCACCTCCTTTATGGGCTCTCACCCTCTGGGCCCTTAGCCCTCCACCCTAATCGTTCAGGGCCAGATACTAGACAACCAGGGACAGCCCACTGAAATTATTCAAACGAGCTAGCCATTAGCCGGCTTACCCTGCCTAGAGTGTTCCTTCCCTGGAAACCGCTATAAAGGCCCGCATTGCCCCCCGTGGCCTGCCCCCTGACCATCTCTGGCACCTCCTCATGTGGGGTCCTGCAGCGTGGGGCACCCCTCCTCTGAGGAACTGTAACCAACTGTCCTTTCAGTGGCTGCCATTTCTGATCTGCTTGCCCCTCCATACCTAAACAGTAAGAAAACCTACATTCTAAAGGACGCACACACTCGAGAATCGAGTATCCTGTCCAAGGTCACAATCACAGGCAGGCACGGACCCCACGGCCATGTGATGCCAGTGTTCTGTTCCTGCTGGTTCCCACTGCCTCCCAGGTGGGGACGAGCTGTGACAGCAGGTCCAGACGAGGGAGCAGTCCATTTGGGAAACCAGCCCGCAGACCAGCGACCATCCTCACGCTCCTCTTCCTGGGTAAGCTCCTCCCTGTCTGCACTCTGGCTTCTGGCCCTTCCCTGCTCAACCCTGGTGGCTCCCGCGGCCTCCCCAGGTGGCCGAGGCACCCATAAGCCTCAGATCCAAGGCTGACGCCGGGGTGCATGTGCTGATTCCCGATCCCAACCCTGCCCATCCTCGTCCTCTTAACAACTGCCTCCAACTGTGTGTGTTTCTGCCTCCCTAGGGGCTGACAGTCCCCCTGAGACCCCAGGTGGCATCCCGACCACCCTCTGCCCGAGCCCCAGCACAGTGCGGTATACAGTAGGCAGAGGGGCCCCCGGCACGGTGCCGTATACAGTAGGTAGAATGTGGGGGTCCAAAGAAACGCAACCAGTGTGAGGTGCCTCCTCAGACCACCTGCTGTCACCTGTGGTATTTGCTAAAACCACAGATGACTGGAGGGAGTGACGTCACCACGATGGCGACACAGGTCTTTGCTGACACCCCTCCCCTTCACAACAAGAACAGCTAACAACTGTTCATGAGCAAAACACCACTGAGAGGATCCCAGAAGCACCCCCTGCCCCACAGAGACCAAGACAGGCTGCACTGGGAGGGCCAGAGCCGTGGCTCCCTGCTGACCACCCTGCCCCTCCCCTACCCGCCCACCACCACCCAGAGGCCTCCCCTGAGCCTCTGGGGAAAGGGGAGGGGACAACCAGCCCCACCCCCCGGCATCGTGGGTCACTTCTAGGGACCCCTACTCTGATCTGGCTGCACAGGGAGATCAGCGGGGCCCGAGCACCGGAATCGGCTTGTGATGGGGGTGGGGCAATCCTCAACAATGGGCACAGATCTTGGGCACGGAGTTCACAGTGGCAAGGCCCAAGTCGTCATCCCAACAGTGGCCTCGCTCACCTGCGGAAGCACGTCAGTGACGCACTCTGACCAGGGGCCTAGGTGGGCCTTAGAGTCCGGCTTGCCCCCACACAGGCAGGGAGCTGTCACCTGTGTGGGGAGGGTCTCCCAGCCACATGCGACCAGAGGGCGGGAAGGAACATGTGCAAGGAACATGTGCCGAGAGGCAGGCAGGCAAGCTAACCACCCCCAGGGCAAAGCCAGTGCCCACTGTGGAGGGTGTCCCTGCTCTGCAGAGGCTGAACTCATGGCCGAGGCTGAGGGTAGCTCCCAGCTCCTCCCAAATGGAGAGTCTGGGAAAATGAAAGTTGCCCGGAGCAGCCCCCCTACCCCCACCCAGACAAGGTATGAGACACAACCCTATCTGCCCAGAAGAGCTCCTGTGCCCTCTCTCTCTTTCCCTCTCCAATAAATAAATAATTAAAAATATATATATATACACATAGAGCTACAATAAGCAAACCAATATGGTACTGGCAAAAAAACAAACAAACCAATGGAACAGAACTGAGAGCCCGGAAATAAACCCAGGCATATACAGTCAACTAATCTTTGACAAGGACACTGAACGTGAGAGAAGACAGTCTCTTCAATCAGTGGCGCCAGGATAACTGGATATTCACATAGAAAACAATGGAGTTGGGCCCCTACCTCACACCACTCACAAAAATTAACTCGAAATGGACCAAAGACTTAAATATAAGACCTGAAACCACAAAACTCCTGGAAGGAAACAGACACAAAGCTCTCCCGATGTGGGTCCTGGTGATGGTTTCTTGCATGTGACACCTAAAGCTCAAGCAACTGAAGCAAAAATAAACAAGTGGACAACATCAAACTAAAAACCTTCTGCACAGCAAAGACAACCTGGGGAACGGGAGAAAATATCTGCAAACCATACATTTGATAAGAGGTTAATCTCCAAAAAACAGAAAGAACTCATTGACTCAGTAGCAGAAAAACCACCCAATTAAAACATTGGCAAAGGACCTGAACAGACGCTTCTCCAGAGAAGACTTTCAGACGGCCAACAGACAAATGAAAGGATGCTCAACATCACTCATCCTCAGGCAAATGCAAATCGAAACCACAGGGAGATCCCACCTCACACCTGTCAGAATGGCCATGATCAAAAAGATAAAAACACAAGAGATACCCAGTGTTAGCAAGGATGTGGAGAAAAGGAAACCCTCTTACACTGTTGGTGGGAGTGCAAACTGGTGCAGCCACTCTGGAAAACAGTATAGAGGTTCCTCAAAAAATGAAAAACAGAACGACCATATGGTCCAGCAATTCCATTTTGGGGAATATATATATAAAAAAAGAAAACAATTCAAAAAGACATCTGCACCCCATGTTCACTGAAGCATTATTTACAGTAGCCAAGACACGTCTATGGATGGATGAACAGATCGAGACATTGTGGTATAAATGTGCACAATGGAATATTATTCAGCCATAAAAAAACGAGGAAGTCCTACCACTCGTGACAACATGACGCCTTCATTAAGCTAAGTGAAATAAGCCAGACAGAGAAAGGATCTCACTGATGTGTGGGATCTAAAACAACAAACAACAAACTCAGAAAAAGAGATCAGATGTGTGGTTACCAGAGGGGGGGTGGGGGGGCTGGAGGAAGGGGTCAGAGGGTCCAAACCCCAGGTGCATGGTAAGTAAGCACGGGGGGTGTTGCGTAGCCGACATGCTGTAGGGGAAGCTAAAATCCTGAGTTCTCGGGGCGCCTGGTTCGCTCAGTCATTGAGCGTCTGCCTTCGGCTCAGGTCATGATCCCAGGGTCCTGGGATTGAGCCCCACATCGGGCTCCCTGGTCAGCGGGAAGCCTGCTTCTCCCTCTCCCACTCCCCCTGATTGTGTTCCCTCTCTCACTGTGTCTCTCTCTGTCACATAAATAAAATCTTTAAAAAAAAAAAAAAGGAAAAGAAACTCTGTCCCTGAGCTCAGAGGTTCTCAGAGTTAGAAAGCCATCTCCTGTCTCCTGTCAAAAGATGGACCCTCACCAGAATCACCAAACTGATTAGAGGCCGCTGGGCATCTGCATGCACCTGTCCACCTGCCACTGGGAGAGCATGGCCTGACGCACCTGCCGCTCGGGGACACGTGGAGCTGTGACACATGGCGACACCAGCAAAGACCCAGGCTCTTCTGCTGGGAGGAGATGGGCTGGCCCACGTTTTGTGTGAAAGAGGAGGCAAACTCGGGGCGCCTGGGTGGCTCAGTCAGTTGAGCGTCCGACTCCTGGTTTCGGCTCAGGTCGTGATCTCGCTGTCGTGGGATCGAGTCCCACATCAGGCTCTAAGCTCAGTGCGGAGTCTGCTTCAGATTCTCTCTCCCTCTACCTCCTGCTCACTCTCTCTCTCTCAAATAAATAAATAAAATCTTTAAAAGGGAGGGAGAGAGGGAAGAAGGGAGAAAGAAAGCAAGAGAGAAAGAAAGGAAGAAGGGAACAAAGGAAGGAAGGAAGAAAGAAAGAGGGGGCACACTTACAGTGTGAGGTGTGGAGGGACTTCTGGTCACCCCTGTCTTTTACCCATGTGGACATGCTCGGGATTACTCTGGGACATGCAGAGAAACACAAGCACCTTGTACACTTGCTGATTTGCACAATATGTATATGTATAGATGTTACCAGCAGTTGTGCTCATTTGGATAAATTAATCATCAATTACTAATTAGGATCAATAATTTCACTAAGTAGGAAATGATGGTAATAGGTCCCTTTTGCCATATAAGGTTACATGTGCCATAGAAAATAAGGATTGAGTGAATGGATTTATAATATAAAAACATCACTTCAATCTTTTCAGCAGAAAATTTAAAGAATGGTTTTAGCACATTTTCCTATGAAGAAGTGTTAATTGTTTTAAATGAGTCCTACTCGCTAAATAAAGAGCCCTGCCCAACAGCGTGTTAGTTCTAATTTATCCCACTGAGTGCCAACCGTGTGCCAGTGCTGGGTCTGGGGATGGGGGGGGGGCTTGGCCCACCCCCAGCTCGGGAGTTCACACTCTGGTAGGCACCCCGGGTCACGAAATGAACAGTGACAAATTCTCTTTGGTTGTTTTGGGGAAGACTTCACAGAGGAGTACTTGATGGTGGGGAGAGGTCTGGAAGTGGATGGAGATGGTCCAGGGAAGAAAGAAAGGTAGAGCATCACAGACACAACCCAGCAAGTCCATCTGGGGGCTCAGAGGGTGGCACAGGGCAGCTGGGTACATAGAGGAGAGCAAGGAAAACAAGGCTGGCTCGTACTTTGGTAAAAAAATAATAATAATAAATTGGGGCATGTGGGTGGCTCAGTCGGTTAAGCATCTGACTTGATTTTGGCTCAGTTCATGATAACAGGGTCGTGAGATTGGGCCCCACATTGGGCTCCGCACGGCGCGTAGAGCCTGCTTAGGATTCTCTCTCTCCCTCTGCCCCTCCCCGTCTCTAAAAAAAAAATAAATAAATATGATAAATAAAAATAGACCACCTTCATAAAGTAAAAGAATGGGGCTAAAGTGGGCCATGGTCAGACCAGAAGGGCCCCGAGGGCCTTGCTGTGGAGTCAGGCTTCTCTCTCCTGGCGACGGCAGCTCCTGGGAAGGGACTCAATGGGGAATTATACAGCCAGGTTTTAATTTCAGGATAAACGCTGTGACCCCAATGGGAGGACGGGGCCGAAGGGCTGAGGCAGGAGGCTGGGAGGAGAGACATGGCCAAGATCCCCGTGACAGGTCAGAGGTGGAACACGAGGAGTGGCGGCGGGGACAAGGTGGGAAGGAGCCCAAGGAGGAAGAGCAGGTAACGTCCCCGGGGCTGGGCGACCGGCTGCAGGATGCGGAAGGTGGGGGTAGGGGGCCCAGACAGCTGTGGGCTCCCGGTTTCCACACGACACCATAAGGGTGGAGCCAAGAACCAGGCGGAGAGCCTGGGGGGGAACCTGGGGATCATCGGCCAGGAGAGCATGAACGGGGACTCAGGAGGGTGGACTGCAGGCCGTGGAAATCCCCCAGGAGTGCACGGAATTCAAGGAAGGAAGGTCAAGGCCAGAGCTGGGGGGACATCAAGATCTTCGGGTGAGCAAGGACAGAGAAGGCATAAGGGACGAGGGCGCAAAGGTGGAGGAGCAGGTCAGAGGGGTGAGGCTTGAGGTCCCAGACATGAGAGGCCGACTCAGGGAAGAGAAGCCAGGATGGGCTCCTTCTGCAGAGATGGCCTGTGGCAGGTACCAGGGATGGAAGCCTAGCCGCATCAGGCCAGGAGTGGCCTCAGTGGGGGGTCTGAGAGGGTGCCGAGGTTTGGGAGAGAATGAGGTGTGTGGATTCCAGGACAAGGCTGAGGACGACCTTCAAAAAGTACATTCAAGAAGCATAAGCCAGGGTACCTGCTGGGAAATCACTGTGTGGGGAGGGAGGCTGAAGCCATAACCAGATGAGGCAGGTGGGTATGAGCCTCCCAATATGATGAGGATCTAAAGGGTGGGGGAGGGGGTCTACTGCCGTTTTCCAAGCCAATTTGTGCATCAGGATAAACTGAGGTCTCTAAAAATGCAGGTCTCGGGCCCCACCTCCAGACCACCAAAGGCACAGGGATCAACCCAAGAATTCCTTGTTTAAAGAAATAAACCCTGCCCCATTGACTTTCATGTACCATCCGATTTAAGACCCCTTCTCTGAGGGGAGGAGAGATTGGCCTCAGAGATACAGAACCAAAAATTCACAGCCCCTCGTAGGAGACCCATGCACGATCCTGGCCCTTCGCCCTGCCCAACAGTGTCACCCCACAGCACAGGGCTGAGCTGGGGAGATCATCCTGTGCCCCCCGGGCACAGTGTTCCCGGGGGGGCTGAGGCCAGGCCACCACCACCTGGCACAAGGTGGGTGACACTAGTCAATAGTGCTGTCAAATCAACGTGATCTCCAACACTGTGACCTTCAGCATAGACATGAGCCTCGTGCACACATCATACCATGATGCCAAGGAAGAAGACCTGAGGAGGACTGCCCCACACACACACAGAGGGAAGGAAGGTGTGAGGAGGAGGACCCCCCCACACACACAGAGGGAAGGAAGGTGTGAGAAGGACCCCCCACACACAGAGGGAAGGAAGGCATGAGGAGGACCCCCCCCCCCACACACACACAGGGAAGGAAGGCGTGAGGAGGAGCCCCCACACACACAGGGGGAAGGAAGACCGGAGGAGGACCCCACACACACACGTAGGGAAGGAATGCGTGAGGAGGACCCCCCACAAACACACAGAGGGAAGGAAGACCTGAGGAGGACCCCCCCCACACACACAGAGGGAAGGAAGGCGTGAGGAGGATCCCCCCCACACACACAGAGGGAAGGAAGACCTGAGGAGGACCCCCCCCACACACACACACACACACTCGGAGACTTCTAGCAAACATGCCCATGGGCTTTGCAAAGCTCAGTCCCCTCTGGCCACCACTGCTCCCCCAAGGGGGCTGGGCCAACAGCTTCCCCAAGCAGTTCGGCGCTCGGGCCCCAGGGACAGGCACTGGGGAGGGCAGGGTTCGGTCCACCTCTGTCCCCCTGGAGCTCCTGCACTAGAGGAGAAGTAGCCCAGACGTGGCAAGCACATTCTCCCAGAAGGAGGGGCTGCCCTGCTCCCTCCAGACAGAGCACAGGGTTCTGGAAACCTCCTCCACAAGCCCCCCGCCTGTTCAGCTTCTCGCAAGATTCGGAGCTGTGGAAGGTGCTGGGTTTGAAGACGGGGTCTGGAGGAGTGTGACCCCTGGGCCCCAGGCAGTCTGTCCAGTCTGATCCCAGACGCCGCCGGTAGCGGGCTCTGCAGTCACTCAGATGAGCGGCTCCACACCTGCACACTCTCCATCACCCTCCAGGGAGAGCTGACGGTGCCCTTTTCAGGCAGACCCTGAACTTGAGCTTCGGGGAACTCAGGGGAGATGTAAAGGACAGCTCGGCCCCAACTTTACGGCCGATTTCGGAGGATGCGCCACACCCTAAGACAGAGGTCCCACTGCTGACGCTGTCTAGTCCCGGCCAGAACAAGACGAACGGAAGGTCACCCTCGGGGTCACACTTGGCCCTAAGAAGCTTCAACTCTCAGACCTTGGGAGGCCCCAGCCCCCCAAGACTCTAATGCAGCACATCTGGGGGCGGAAAGAGAAGGAGGACAAGTTCACAGATGATTCTGGAAGAAAGTTTAGAGTAGCCTGAACATACACATACCGGCCTCAGTGAGCCAGCGTGGGCTGCGCAAGACGAGGCCTCGGGCCTCCGCAGGGCTCGGCGCGTCCTTCCATCATGTACACACCTGGGGGCTGTTCTCAGGAAGGGGCAGGAGGGGGAGGACCTGGGCCCCCTGTGTTCGCGTGCGCCGTGAGAAGGTGCCGCCCATCTGCAGGCGTCCACTGGGTGAGCCCAGAGCAGAGTACAAGGACGAGGCGGGCGAAGCGGAGAGGAAGGGGCGCCCAGACCACGTCGAACGGGCCAGTGCGAGTCGTAGAAGGTAAAGAGAAAGACTGGGAGCCGAAGGACGGTTGCCCAGGATTCGAGGCTGTGGAGGTCAGTGGGGGCAGCTGTGTCCTGGGGCAGGAAGGGTTCCATGGACCCAGCAGCACTGGCCTGTGCCTCATGACCTGCCCCGCGGGGAACTTGCAAAGCAGAGACGCTGTAAAAGCGAGATAGGGGAGTGCAGGGCAAAACACAGACAGTTCTGCTCTCTTGTCATCCTGACTGCACTCAAATTTCCTGAGAACGAATCCGCCTGTGCCTTCAACCCGTCTATGCTGGACCAGTGGTAAAAGGGTGTGTGGACGATCTCCCACTTCCCGACAGCACACACACTCCTCAATGAGGTCACACCGGCCCATCGCACACTGGAAGCACATCATCACCCTGCAGTGACCGGGCTGTCCCCTGCGGTCCCCAGCTCCTACTGACCCTTCTATCCACCTCTGATCACTCAGAGAATTTACTATGACTTCAGTCTTTCCAAGCACAGGTTTCAAAGAAGACAAGTCAGGGAGGGTGGACAGGTGGGCCTTGCATCCCTCCACAGGGAGGAGGTGGAGGACAGCCGGAACAAGCCTCCTGGCCCTTAGCCTCAGCTGCTACTCCAAGTCCAGGGCCTTCCCCTCCCACCCCGGAGACAGAAAGCACCAGCTCGGGGCACACTCGCCTACTCTCCCCTGGGTCACAGCGAACTCTGAGGGGCTCGGAGAACAGAGGCAGGCAGAAGCCTTCAGACGGATCAGAGGCTTATAGGTGAGACCCGGCCGATGACAGTCCTTGGTGGCTACAGCAGCCAGAGTGGGCCCTGCATTCCCAACTGCAAAGGCCCCGTGACATAAAGGCAGTAGGACAGGGAGCTCCCTTGGCTGCCCTAAATCAATCTGTCGTCCTTCTTCTGGGGGACGGAGAATACGAGCCCAGCTCCCTCTGTCCTCCAAGCCTCCACCGCGACACCAGGCTGATTATCCTGCTGGAAGCTAGATTAACAGGAGCCGATCATTAATTTTTTTTTTAAGATTTTATTTATTTACTCATGAGAGACAGAGATAGTGGGGGGGGGGGGCAGAGATTTGGAAATGCAGGCTCCCAGCAGAGCACGGAGCCCAATGTGGGACTTGGTCCCAGGACCCTGAGGATCATGACCTGAGCCGAAGGCAGGCGCTTAACCCACTGAGCCATGCAGGCGTCCCGCTGATCATTAATTTTAATAGCGCTGGGTGTTGCATCAGCCTCCCTGTGCTTGTTTGCAAAGCTCCCCTGCCCTCCACCGTGGCTGACACCCCCAGATTGATGCAGAGCAGAACTGGACACCTCAGGTCTCTCTCAGGGTGCCCCAGGATGTTGTGCCTGAGCAGAAATCTAACCGCATGGAATTCTCGGTTCCCCATCTCTGAGCCGGGCGCAAATGCCAGAGGGTGAACTCAGGGGTGTGGGGAGGGGGTGGGGAAGGGGCTACGCAGGGACAAGGGCGCTGAGGCCCTTGGGGGCTGGGCTGTGGCCTCCCCACCTTCCAGCGGGACTGGTGTTACGGTTGGTCAGTCAGGTGGAAGGTGAGCAAGGGCAGCCCGAGGACAGGCGTTGGAGGGACGACACGTTCCTGTCTGCTCAGAATCTGCAGCCTGACAAAATGAAATTCCATGCATGGGCAGACACTGAGATTGAAACCAGAGAGGGGCTCGGCCCAAGGTCAAAGCCGCCCAGAGAACCCGCCACACCAAGAACCCACAGGCGGCTCTGAGAGCAGGGACCCCTGGGTCCTACAGCCACCTGTGGCCTTCGTGGGCGTCTTATCCCAAGGACTCGGCTAAGAATTGTGGGCTCATGGCTGAGCCTCGGTCAGTCGTTCAAGCCCCCAAGTCACATCTGTCTTTTATGACGTGCCTACATGTCCTCAGCACTGAGCTTGTACAAGGAGTCACTGTGTCCTTATCCACTCAAGCCACAGAGGGGAGATGCCCTGGGCCTCCAGCATCAAGTGTGTGTTAGGCTGGGCATGCCGGGCACCGGGGAGGCTCACAGCTGGGCGTGACAACCCCCGGGAGTGCAGGGCCAGGCTGTCCCCAGGCTCCCAGAGTTGTGCCGCACACCCCGGGGAATTGGGAGGACAGGGCAGCCAGCCCCGCATCCTGCCCCTGAGCCCGCGCAACGGAGGCCTCGTGAGCCTCCCACGGGCATCGGAGGCAGCAGGGAAATATCTGCAGTCAGGCTACCTAGGCCTGGAGGCCTGCCTTCCTGGGCACAAAGCTGCCTCTTCCTTACAATCACCTCCTGTTCATTCCGTCCATTCAGGTCCCCTTGTATTCAGGGGCATTTATGAAGCACCTGCTGGCTGCCAAGAACTGGGAACAGAAAGGCAGCGTCCTGGCCCTCAAGGATCTCACAGAGCAGCGAGGGACGAGTCAGAAATGGAACACAAGGCCGTGCGGGCAGTCCCCGAGAGAGGGGTGGAGGGGGGATGCTGCCGTGCTTACAAAGGTGGGCCCCAGGGTCGAAACGCCACAGGCCTGAAGCCCAGCTGCACCACCAACAGGTCACGCGGCCTTGCCCAGTGACAGGACTTGTCCAGACCTCAGTTTCCCCATCTGTAGCCTGCCTCCCGGGGGGGCTGAGGACCGACGTCGTGCGGGTAGCACTGAGAACACAGTGTGCCCTCAGTGAAGGCTATGTGAGCACACGAGGGGGGCCGCAGCCCCGGCCGGAAAGTCTTCCCCAGGGGGCAATGCCCAAGCAAAGCCTGGAAATAAGGGATGAGTCAGGGGGAATCTGACGACGAGCTGAAGATCCCAGCGAAGCCTGTCATCATCGTGGTTTGTGGCCGGTGATGCTGCTCTTCATTCTGTCGGCCTCATGAAGCCCGAGGCCCGGTGCTCGCCCATATGCCACGGCGTTACATGGCCAGAAAAATGGTAATAATGCGGGCCACATAGGAAGACAGGCAAATGCTTTAAATTATTATAAAATTATAAATTATAAAAGTATCATGTATGCTATTCCCGGGACTGTCGAGGTCCGTTCCCATTTGCGGACAAGCACCAGGGCGCGTGAGAATTGTTTTGCCGTGTAAAGTTGCAGGTGGCAGGTTCTTTTTCTTTCAAAGCAAGCTACTCTTTTCCATTAAAAAAGCTTCAGGCACCTGTCAAGTGCCAAGTCAGCAAGGCCGCCCAGCAAACGGCATCCCAGTGGCCATGGAGAAGGCCACGTGACGGGAGAGCAAGCTAGGGGATGGAAGCCACGCGGACACGGGAGCGAGGAAACAGACGATGCCGTGTGACCGTGCCAGGGCATGACAGAGGCCCCCGAACTTCCAGGAGGGCCTCTGGGACACAGCCCCCGGTCGGAAGGTGTCATGCCCAGGTAAGCAGAAAAGGCCAGGCTCTCGCTACACAGACGGTCTAGCTCACCCTGCCAGAGGTGGCACAACCGGGAGGACGCTGAGGGCTCTTGTGTGGAAGCCAGGAAAGAACTCCAGTCCCAAGAGCCCCCGAGGAGCCACTGTGCATCATCTAGGTGGCCACGTGACTGCAGTGGCAAAGGGGGTGGCCAGGCTGCGCCAGCGCCCCAGCCTCCCAGAGGAGGCCTGTGGGGCTCATGCTCAGCTGCTCCCTGTCTGGCCGGGGACGCCCCACACGCCCGGCAGACACACCTGCTCCTTCTCAGAGGTGCGCCGTGCAGGGGGGCAGGTGCTCCCGGGCCAGGGACAGCTTCCTGCAGCGGCTCGCAGGATCGGGCTCAGGATGGCCTCTCCAAGTGGGCCTTATGTGGCTGCTCATGCCACGGGAGCATGCCATGCTTGCTCAGAGGGGAGTGAGGCGACTGGAAGTATTGGACGTTCCCGACACGGGGCTGCCAGGCCATGCAGGATATGGCCTTTCACCCACACGACCACAGGCTGAAGCCCGGGATGGGAGACTGGGCCACTGTGACTTCTGGGCCTCCTGGACACAGAACCGGACGTCTTCTTGCCCCCCCAGCCCCCTTCCCTCGAGGGATGACAGGCTGGTCGGGGTGCAGAAGACTGCGTGGACTACAAGGCTGTGGGGAAGGAGAGGGGGGCTCCCTGAAGACCCTTCTAGAGGCATGGGGACTAATGAGCCACCGAGGAGGAACTGCTTTACGCTGTCCTTTGGGGTTGGGCACGCACCTCTCTGGACCATTGTGGTTTGAAGCCACAAAGTTTGGGGGAGCAATGCCAACTGACGCACCAACGGGGCCTGTTTTCCCAAACCTGTGGCCACCGGGAAGGGGGAAGGAGAGGCTGAGGACTGGGGCTTCTGCCGGTGCACCCACACTGGGCCTGGAGAACACCTTTCCAGAAAATAAGACCCAAACAAACGTGGTCCGGCTTCCCACAGGTTGTCCCTTCAAAAAGGCCACCCCTGGGGCAGCCCTTCAAGATTCACTTGCTGATTTCCTAACGGAGCAAACAACAGAATGGGTTTGATAAACCTACTTTTTAACAGGAAAGTTACATCAGGAAAGGACCCAGAATCACGACCAGCTGTCCTGACGAAGGACTTCAGTCCCCAGATCCAGGTGGTGTGGACCTGACCGCCACCAGGGCGGGGCCCCTGGGACCACAGCTCCAAGAGGAGGCTGGAGACATCGGGGCCAATGAGGCTGTGGGGGCACTAAGCCGAGGGCCATGGGAGGGGTGCGGGCACCGATGCCCAATGGGGAAGACTCGTGAGTGGGGAGAGAGGAGGAGAGAGGAGCTGGGTGGGCTGCAGTTAGAAATGGAAAACAGGAGGATTTCAGAGAAATCCTGGCAGCTTTGGAGGGGACGCACACAATGCCACTCTGCAAATCCAGGCAATGGCTCTAGGTCACCGTGGCCTCTCAGAGCCCCGAGGGACCAGGCCAGGCCGGCGCAGGAAGGAGCTCGTGTAGTGGGGTAGCTGGGTGGCGGGCTGGCGGGCCGGCGGATGGTCAGCACCAGCTCTTCCCCGAGGGCCCCGCTTCCTACCCCAGCCACCAACTCCCAGCTGACTTTGGTTTCCTATTCTTCTCCCCGCCCACTGGCTGGCTCCCCGTATTCCCCATCCTCCCTGCCGATACTCCCTCCCACTGCACAAGCTGTCCAGCGCTCCAGCTCAGAGCTCGGAGCCCAGAGCCCCGGGTGGTTTGCAAGCAGCCCACGCTCCACCCTAGCCCCGCAGCTCAGATCACCCCTTCACGCTATTTATGTGCAGATCTGCTCTCCCCACGGCACAAGCCTTGTCTGTTCCTCTTTGAGGCCCCCCTCACCGAGCTGCCTACAAGAAGAACTGGCATATCAAAGATACTCAAGCACCTAATGAATCTGAATTTCCTAGAATCACTTCGTGTGACCAGCATGAGGACAATTCCTGGGTGGAGGGTGGTTCCAAGAAGGCATGGCTTGTCCTGTGCACCAGCTACGAGCCCCTTGGGGTGGTACAGCCGAGAACAGACTCTGATCACAGCCTGCTTGGGTTTGAGCCCCAGCCCCGCCACGTATCAGTGCCCTGTGTGACCTTGGACAGGTCACTTAACCTCTCTGTGCCTTGGTTTTCTCAGCTGAGAATGACAGCAATAATCTCCACCTCTCTGTGTTGTCCTGAGCATTACAGGACGTGCAGGTGCTCAGAAGGGTACCGCGTACCCCGCGGGCGCTGCAGAAGTGTGCATGTTATCTGCTGCTGTGGGTTTGCAGTACCCACCCCCTCCAGCCCAGGCACCAGTGGGATGCAGGCCTCTAGTGAGGCTTCTTGAAGGACCAGATCACCACAGAGGCATCGGTTGAGGCCCGAACATACGTGCGTCTATGGGACAGGACAAGCTGTCCTCTTCTTGGCATCACGTGATGGCACTGGTGGACCGTGCACGCCCTGAGCTCCCACACCACCCTCCACCAGCCTCCCCTCCTATGGGCGGCACGCACAGGAACATGGTGCCCTCGTGGCCCATCCTCGATAAGAAGCTGACGGTTACTCAGGCCGAGGAGACTGAGCTGCCTTTCCTGGTCCCTGCAGCTGAGGGATGGGCTAAGGTCCCACCAAGACCAGCAGGCTGTCTGCACGCCATCTGACCTTGGGGCCGCGTGGTAGAGGAACATGGAGCTGCAGTCCTGGCTTGCGGCCCTCATCGGGCCCTTCCCATGGCCATCTCTCCCGCTCTGGGAGTGCCCCCTCCGCCCCCCAGCTCCCCTGCCCCTCGCCCCCGGGACAGTTGTTAGTGGTGTTACTACTCCTGGCGCCCCGCAGATTTCAGGGCACGGGAGGCTTGGGCTGGGCCCTGCTCTGCCTTCTGAACTTGGAAAGGACCCCTGCTTCTCTGGGATGGCACAGTTCGGCAAGTAGCCTCCTCCCCTCCCAGAGGCCTGGCTGGGTCTGGGAAGGGGACAGGGAAGGGACAGAAGCCCTCGGGGGACAGACAGCCTGACAACAAGACACCACAGCTCTATGCAGAGGGCTACTGAATAGCATAGGGACTGTGTGACCATCACAAACAGACCTGAGCACAAATCAGGGGAGAGTTCCCCGAGGGGGCTGGGGGCCAAACCACCCCCCCACAGTGAGATGCCAGAAACAACTGAAGCTACAGGAACCCCCTTCCCACAGACGGCAGCCCCACAGGAGGGGAACCCCCTCTCGGAGCGGCTCGTCCGGGCAGAACTCGAACCCCACACAGCTGCCCCAGGACCCACGTCAGGAAGCAGACTCAGGGTGGGGTCGCAGTCCCCTACCCCTGCCGACAGAAGTCCGATTGCTCGGCTTGATCGCCACTTTATGGCCATTTCCATAAATGAATTTCACCCTCTTTGGGTGCGTTTTTGGAACAATTTAGAATTTTCATTCTTATGAGCTGCTGACCAAGACAGCAGAGCCCTGGAGGGCGCTCAGTGTGTTCTGAGCTGTAGCAGCCCTGCTGGGACCGAGAGACTCGGGACGAGAGCATCTCCATAAATGTGCATCTCGTAAATGTGAACTGATTCCACTTCTGAGTCACCTCTTCAAGGGTGATGGTGTTCAAAGGCAGTTCTGTTCTCTCTTACGCTCCTTTCCTTGTGCATCGCCAGTGGGGATGGATGCCCAGGGGGTCTGGAGGCCGGGGAGCAGCTGAAACCTCCAGCACCACCAGCCTCCTCTCTAAAGGAAAGATCGGCAAGGAGTTAGGCCCTCCCTGCATTTCAGACTTGGCACGTCACCTGCTGACGAGCCCTGGGCCACCTCCACGGGGCTCGGAAAAGCAGGTGCAAGGGGTGAGAGGCATCTGTCATTCACAAATGCAGCACACCCACCGAGGTCCCGGGGATAGCAGCGTGTATATTCAGTGTAACTGGCTGATGAACCCAACAAAAATGGTCATTTGTGCCACATTATCTGTATTTACAATGAATGGCAGACGTATGACATTACTGTGACTGGTAAATTGCCCATTTCTATGCGTTGTTTCCAAAGAGGAGCAATTGAAGGACCCAGTAAAGGAATATTGCTACTCATAGATTTCTCTTTCTTAGGATACTTTGGGCTGGAAGAGACACAAAGCCAACCCAAACTAGCTGAACTGGTATGAAGCACTTATTAACTCCAGTGATGAGAAGTCCAAAGGGAGTTCGGAGGCAGGTTTGGGAAGCAGGTCACCAGGGTCACCAAGGGCCAGGGCACTTTCTGGCTCTCTGCACAGACATTCTGAGGCTTCAACCTCAGGCTAGTGCCCAGGTGGCTTCGGCAGTCCCGGGAGTCTTAATCTTGATGGGACAGGTCAGGAGGAGGACAGCGAGCCTCTTCCCGTGGCCCTGTCCTAGGCATGAATAATCACAGGGTCACCTGTCTGCATCTGCACCAGTCCCTCACAAGAGGAGCGTGGTTACGAGATACGGGGCCGAGCCAGCTTGGCAGAGAGGATGCCGAATTTCGACCTCGCTCTTGGCCCACGGGGTGCTTACCCAGAAGCAGGTCCCCTCTCTCTCCTCCTGCCTCTGGGCACCTCCTCTGGATGTGCCGAGTCACCCTGGTGACGGACGCAGGCAACTGGATGCTCCAAGTCACCCTGGTGATGGACGCACAGCGCTGTGCTCGACATCACGGAGTTGTACACTGAAAAAACGTCCACAATGGTACGTTTTATGTTAGTGTACTTTAGCACAGTAAGAAACATCCCCTGGGGACGTCCGCTGACTCAGCAGTCACCAGGAACCTTAGGGACAGGCGGGTCTGTACCCAGGACACTCACGCGCCAGAGAGCAGCCTGTGGGAGCCTCGCTCACGCGCCATCTCCCCACGACTGAACTCCATTCTTCCGTGGCCTCTGGAGTCGGGCAGAATCCCTTTTTCCTCCCTGGCTAGCATGCCAAACTGATTGAAGAGATCCAGTGCATAGGGACAGAGGGTGTGCATGCCAAATCAGGGCTCCTGGCCGCCTGGGGACACCCTGGCTGGGGACCCCAGGACATACCGCTCCAGCCATGTCCCTCCAGCTCTGCTCTGCAGCCACCTCGGCCAGCAGCTCCAGGAGACTGTGCCTCACCCCCTTTAACGAGGTCCTTCTGAGCCATAAGGACAAGCCATCCATCCACCTGCCAAGGAGCCGCTGGGAGGGGAGTGCTCCTCCTGCTGACCCTCGGATTGCTGAACCATGGAGGGAATGACAGGGCCAGACAGAGCCACCGCTGCAGCGGACGGATTTCTCAGAACAGGGCTCATTAGGTGGAGGAAGACTTATCTGGGGTTTTGCAACCCCAGGCAGTACATTCTAGAGCTGGGGCGGGCAGGACTTGGCCCGGGGCCAGATGCCAAGGCAGGCTCTGGGGAGAAGCTCACCAGCAGACATTTCCTATTAGGGCAAGAAAACTGCAGTGTGACAGGTTGAATTTGTGTTCAGAGCATGGTTCCCTTTGATATTCTGGTAGTGAAGACTAGCCACTGTGGGCTCCAATCCATCCAACATGGGGCTGAAAAATGGGTGGCTGGTTAGGGTGCACGGTTCACGTGGAAACAACTATTTCTTCCTCTTGGAGTTGGCACCGGGAAATCTTGTCCGCTGCTGGACTCCTGGGGCACCCCACAGCTTTCCCCAGCAGCCACAGTGCTGGCCGAAGCTGGCCTAGGCATCACCCCCCACCCTGCCCCACACTTCCCCACACTCACCTGGCCATTCCCACTGAGTGTTACCACTCCCACCGAGCTCCCCAGCACTAGACACTGGCCGGGCCTAGCCACCGGGCCTAGGGACTGGCTCACCTGCGTCCTGCCTGCCTCTCGCAACACCCACCTGGACAACCAGGCCAGGCCAGTCTTTGCGGGCGCTCTCTGTCCCCAGCCGGGGGTGGTTCTAACTGTGCTCCCCTCTGCTTTGTCTCCCATCCTACATGTGCAACGGCACGGAGTGGCAAAGCTCACTGTCCCTGTGCGCCTGGCCCATGCAGGTGCTCTGCCTGCAGAGCCTCACGTAGTCCTTATAAACCCCTGGAGGTGGATGCCGCTTGCAAGGGAGCAGGAGTTGGGGCAGGGGGCGGGCAGCCAGGTGGACGGCGGCTGCCAGGCTGTTGGAGTCCACTGGCTCCGCCCCCTCCTAACCTGAGGCAGGCGCATCAGGGGCTTAGCATCTCGGGTTCTCCTTTTGCACGACGGGACTGACGTCACCAGCACCTGCCTCCCAGGTGTCTGCTCGGGCTGCCAGACATTCAGAGCTCGCGGTTCTGGAAGCTGGAGGTCCGCGATCAGGGCGCCAACCAAGGTGGTTTCTGGTGAGAGCTCCCATCGGGCTTGTAGACACCTTCTGTGTTCTCATCTGGCAGAGCAGGAGACAGCAAGCTCTCTGGGGTCTCTTCTGTTTTTTTAAAGATGTATTTATTTGTGTGAGAGAGAGAGCATGTGGCTGGGGGGGGGGAGGGGGGAGAGGCAGAGGGAGACAATCTCAAGCAGACTCCGTGCTGAGCGTGGAGCCTGACTCTGGGCTCGATCTCATTACCGTGAGATCACGAATGAGCTGAAACCAAGAGGTGGACGCCCAACCGACTGTCCACCCAGGTGCCCCTGGTGTCTCTCCTGATAACGGCACAAATCCCATGACCTCAGAGCCCCATAGTTAGGACCTCATTTAACTTAGCCTCCAAAAAGCCCTATCTCCAAGTATAGTCCTCGAGGGTTAAGTGTGAATTTGCAGGGGGACAAAATTCAGTCATGGCAACAGGCCAGACATGATGAACACGTGAGTTAATACACACAGAGCTCCTGCAACAGAGCCAGGCACTCGGGAGTCATGGCATGCGATCCACACCCGTGCCCTTCACCCTGATATCGGGACACTCTCCGCCCATCTCGTAACTGGGGATGGGATGGGGGCAACGGTCCATACCCACTCTGTGTGCTTGCCGCCCGTGAGTATGGGACAAAACTTTCCCTGGGGGCTTGTGAGGCCCTTCACCCTGGGCCCCTGATCTCCAGCCCCCAGCCCCGTTCCATTTCCCTGGTTGGCTCAATGCCAGAACCTGACTCCCACCCCCTCTGGGGTGCAGGAATCCTATCACCACTGCAGGCCAGATCCAGCCCTGGGGACGGTTAGATTGCTCGAAAAGGAATTCCACAAGGGCCCACGCCTTCACCCTCAGAAAGGCGTCCGCTGCTCATGCCGTGCAGAGACTGGGGGATGGGAACCAGACTCATGGGCCAAAGTCTATTAAGTGACGTGAGTAACTCCCCAAGGAAACCCCTCAGGGCTGCCTTGGGACTGTGTCAGGGACAATGTCTCCAACACCATGTCCCCTCCTGGAAACAGTAAGCTCCCCACCCTTGGCTCCCCGAGACGTGTGTTTCCGTGAGGTCACCATGACCTATGCCCTGTCTGGTCACCTGTTCTTTTTGCCGACTCCACTCAGTCCCCCTTACTCTGGAAATAACACCTGTAGCTTCCTTTGGGGTCTGCCTGTGCCTCACTCTCCAGCCACGAAATCTGGGAGGAAACCGACTTTGGCCCCCAACTCCTAAGGTGAGCCCATGCCACAGGCCTGGTCAATCCAAGCACTCCGGTCCCCAGGCCACAGTGACTGGCTCGGAGATGGCACATAACTCAAGCCAGGTCAGTTCCAGAAGTTTCCCTGGACCAACTAGGGGGAAAACCCTCTTTCCATAGGAATTGCTAGTTTAAAGGACAGAGTCACCACAGAGCACCCAGGAGTCACCATGTGGAAACAGGCCACCTAGAATTCAAACCATACAGGGGAGTGGAAGTAGGGTCAAGAGCTGGGAAGAGAAACTGAGTCCTGAGGACATCCCTGAGTGCCTGGATCAAGCAAGGCCTGAAATCTACCAGGTCAGTGAAGCAATATATTCCCTCTTCTGTGTAAGCCGGTTGAGCTGGCTTCCTGATCTCCTAACGGAAAGATGATCGCCCACCACCATCTGTTCTCAGAGCTCTATGTGTATTAACCCTCGTGTGACGACAAGCCTGTGAAGCGGATACTGTTAACATCAGGTTCTGAGGCACAAAGAGCTTAACCGACCTGCCCAAGGGGAGACAGGGCGGAGCCAGTGATGGCGGGCTGGTGTCCCACTATGGGAAAGCGGTGGCACGCACTAACTAACCCGCACGGGCCTCTAGACCACCAGTATCAGTCCTGCCCAGATAACAGTTGTGGTTGTCAAACTGACTCAGCGGGTTGTGCACAAGGCAAACGGCATCACCCGCCACAGGCCCAGACACGGCACGACCTCCAGCCCGCCTCCCTGGGGGGGCGGAGCAGGGAAGGTGTGGTCACCTCCCACTGCGTGCTCTCGCCCAGGCTCTGACACTGCCCTGTGACGTGGGACAGTCCCTTTTGCCTCCGAGCCTTGGGGTCCACGTCTGCAAAATAAGACACCTAGATGGCATGTTCCCCAAGAACACTTCCAGCTCTAAGGTTTTGTGACCCTGGTCCTGCAAAACAGAAGAATGCCAGTCTGGCAGAAGCCACACCGTGGGGCCCACGACTTTCCCACTCAGCAAGGGGTGGAAGCACCTGGGGGACACTAAAGCTCAGAGGCTGTCTTTGGCTCAGAGGCTATCCCAGCAGCCTGCAGGTGGCCGTGCCCCGGGCCAGGCAGCCAGAGCACGTGGTTCGCAGGAACCCTGCGCCGCAGCAGACCCAGGGACTGTGGGAACGCCAGCGTGCTTGTCCCGGCTCCCCATGCCCCGCCTGCAGGCCTGCCCTCCAGAGGCAACCCCTGCACCCCTACACCATGTGCACAGCCTCCGAGGGGGCCTCTCGCCACTGCCCCTGACCTGCACTGCCTTCCGTCTCCCCATCTCCCCTGGCACCCGGCCGCACTGGACAGGTAACCTCCCCACCTCGGGTCTCCTGGCTTCCACTGAAGCCCAGCTTTGAGAGGACAGCACAGGAGGCTGGACTGTGCTGAGAGCCCGCTGCATCCGAAGCACTTCTTAAAATCCCTGCTGTACACTATTAAGTGAACATAGCGGACATTATTAGAAAAACAGATGGAAAAAAGCCCCTACTCCTGTTTCCCGAGAAATTCGTGTTTCCAAGATCAAATGCCATTTCGGTGACCTTGACCCTGGACACCCGTGCGGCGAATGTCTCTCTGTGGAGGAAGGTGACCTCAGGGGCTTCTCTGGGGAGCGGGCTGCTGGGTCCTCCCAGCGGCCCCAGCACCGCCATGCCCTGGAGCATCTCACTGCCTCTCTGTCCTGCCTGTCTGTCTGTCCTGCCCGCATAGCAACTCTGACAACACAGGGTTTGGGGTTTTTTTGTTTGTTTTAAGTAGGCTCCATGCCCAAAGTGGGGCTTGAACTCGCGGTCAAGATCTGAGAACAAGAGTTGGGCGCTCCCCCCACTGAGCCACCCAGGCACCCCCTAACAACGCAGGCCTCAGGGACACAGAAGTGGGGACCAGGAGGATGCATGAGGGAAGAGCTTCTTGGGGTAAACCCGGGGTCCGCACACCCCGCACCCTGGGATCAGCTGGGACTGAAGAGCATTATTTCTGTATTTACACTAACCTCCAACTCAGTGTTCGCATTTCCTTTCCTTAAAGATGCAGGCAATAGCCACGATAACGTTACTAGAGCCTGGTCTTCCTCATCAACAGAAATCACGGATATTTCTGTACCACAGTGCAGCTGGGAAGATTTCTCAATATACCATCAACACGAATCACTATTTCAAAGTTACAGCACATATTTGACCCATGGCTGGATCTTCCCATTTAATGTATTAAATACAGAAACACGGTGTTTCAGTATACAAATTTGGTGGGGTTTTTAAATAATTATTGGTAATTTTGAAAATTATTTTTCAGTATCTTTGGTTTTCTTTGTATTTGGCTTCTCTGTAGGCATTTAAATGCATTTTTAAGGGTTGGAACCTCTGGATTTGGGTCTTTTTTTAAGATTTTATTTATGTATTTATTTGAGAGCGAGAGAGCGAGTGAGCTGGGGAGGAGCAGAGGGAGCGGGACAAGCAGACTCTGAGCTGAGCATGCAGCCCAATACGGGGCTCGATCCCACAACCCTGAGATCATGACCTGAGCCGCAATCAAGAGTTGAACGTTTCACCGACTGAGCCACCCAGGCGTCCCTGGATTTGGGTCTTTCCGATATCTCCTCCGGGGCTCCAACCAGCCATTCTTCCAGTTCAGACTCTAGAAGGACATTTGGAGGCTCTGGGTGCCAGGGAAGGAGGGAGGCATGACCGCGAGATGCTGGTCAGAGGAAGGGAGCCCTGCGGAGGCACGTGGCTCAGCAGGTGGGTTAGGAACCTCCCCCACCCGCCCCTGAGGCCACTCCGGTCTACACCCCGTCTCTGGGCTACACCTGTTGTCTGCAACATCGGCTCAGGGTTCTGAGCTTTGTTCTCCTGCTGGAGGCACTCCGCTTAAATCTTCTCTCCTACTCTCCAGATTTTTATTGTATTTTCTACAGTGCTTGTGGGCACCGCTGGGTGTTCTGACACTGTCGGCGTGCTTGTGCTCCGGATGAGCCCCGTTGCTAAGAAACAAATCCGAGATGTATCTTTAAACACACAGCTCCATAAAAGCACATTCCTCCGCACTCAGCTCCATTCTGCCTGTTCTCGGGCCACTTAGGTTAAACTAGCCGCTGTTCTCCAAAGGTCTCATTTGGAGCCTCGAGGCAAACCCGATGAACTGCTCTAATTACCCAGAGAATCCACTGTCAGAGCTCAGGGCGACGGCCATGGGCAGAAAGGGGGGCACCATCCTGACCACAACAGCCTGCAGACTCCGAGCAGGGAGGGTGCTTGGGAAGGGGGGCCCCCAGAAGGCCCCGCTCAGGTGGAGGGGGCAAGAAAGGCCCTGACCTGGGCGCCTGGGTGGCTCAGTTGGTTAAGCGACTGCCTTCGGCTCGGGTCATGATCCTGGAGTCCCGGGATCGAGTCCCACGTCGGGCTCCCTGCTCAGCAGGGAGTCTGCCTCTCTCTCTGACCCTCCCCCCTCTCATGCTCTCTATCTCATTCTCTCTCTCAAATAAATAAATAAAATCTTTAAAAAAAAAAAAAAAGAAGGGCCCTGACTGGTGGACACAGCTCAAGGGACCAGCAAGCCACAGCCCTGTCCTTGGTTGTCCTGTCCTTTCGGCATTTCTAGGAATCATTGGGCTCACCATTCCCTGCAGAGCGGTTCCAAGTTAAACATGCTTTAGACCAAACCTGACCACAGCTTCTGTCCCTGGAGGGCCCCAGGCTTCCCCACCCCAACACATGTTCCCAGACGAGAATAGTGTTTAACCAGAAAAAAATAAAATAAAACATGGGCAGAGGACCTCAATGGACATTTCCCCAGAGAAGACACACGAGTGGCCAACAGGTACACGTAGATATCACAAATCACCAGGAAAACACAAATAAGCCTCAATGGGCTCTCCCCTCAGACCTTCAGAATGGCCATCATCGAAAAGACCAGACATGACAGGTGCTGACAGGTGCCGGCGAGGACATGCAGGAAGGGGACCCTCGTGCGCTGTCAGTGGGGATGCGAGCTGGTGCAGCTGCTCTGGGAAACAGCGTTCAGGGTCCTCAAGAAATAGAAGCACTAAATGATCCAGCAATTCCACTTCTGGGTATTTATCCACAGAGAATGAAATCACTATCTCACAGAGACAGCTGCCCCCATGTTCCATGCAGCCTTCTAGCCAAGCTAAATGTCCGTCGATGGACGAACAAAGAAAACGTAATATATACACAGCAGAATATTATCCCGCCTCAAAATCAGAATGAAACTCTGCCATTTGCGACGTGAATGAAGCTTGAGGGTTTGAGGCTCCATGAGGTAAGCCTGACACAGAAAGACACACACTGTGTGATCTCACGTGTGGAACCGAAAAAGCCCAGCTCACAGCGACAGAGAGTAGAATGTGGGTACTGGAGGCTGCACCACGGGGGAGAGGGGAGAAAAATCAGTGCCTTTGGAGCCTGGAAAAGACATGGAATCCTCACTGTGCTCCAGGCACTATTCCAAGCAGTTTCTGTGGAACAACCCATTTAATCTTCAAGAGGCCTGTGTGGTGGGTCCTGTGATTGCCCCCCTTTTGCGGATGAAGAAACTGAGGCACAGAGGACTTAAATAACTTGCCCAAGGTCACACAGCTCTCCCCTGGTAGAGTGGGATCCAGGAGGGATTCCCCCAGCAAAATAAATTAGTTCTACCCGGCAAGGGGTCACCAGGATTCAGGGAAGCACTCACCACAAAAATTCTGGATCCTTGGCTCCCCATCATCAAATGACCTTTGTGCTCGAGCACCTGACCCTCCTATGTCCCCTCCTCTGGGCAACGTGGCAGGTGGTGGTACTTCTGCTTACTGTTTCCTCCCAAAGGATGAAATCTTCCCACTCCTGGCGAGGGGAGCGGGGACCGGTCCTGACCTGCCTGCACCCAGAACACCACAGAGCATCTTGGAAGGCCATGCCCCGAGGGCCACACGCTGACTCAATGAGGAGGGAGGTGCTCCCCCACCCTGCTGCATCAGTCCCGGGATGCTGCTTCCCTCTCCCGCTCACCGCCCACCAGCCCCAGCCGAGAGCCAAGCTACCTGCCACTGAGGCATTATTTAAAACAAAAACAAAAACAAAAACCTTTGCATTAAATGTGTGTTACAAGAAGAGGCTGGTGCAGCGCGGGTGCTGAGCCCCACTCCGCCTGGGACAGTGAGCCACTTTCCGGCCGCGTGCCATGCCAAATTCCTCTGGGCAATTTCAGGGCAAACAAAAATGCCTGCAGAGCCCTCAGAGCACGTCACCACCCCCACCCCCCCGCCTTGCCAGCCAGGCACAACCCCGCAGCGAGCCCTGCCCCCAGCCCCACGACTCCAGAGGCACAGAATGTCAGCCCACACTCCGGGTTCGTCTTCCTCCTCTTCAAGAGACACACTCAACAAACCCCAAGTCGACAGCAGCTGTGTGGCCACAGACTTCTGTAGACGGGCCGGTCCGTGGGCCTTTTCCACTTCGCGGAGTGCTCCGTGCCCGTCTAGCACACTTCCGAACACGCCCTTGTTCAGTGCACATTCCAGGCATCCATCGGCGTGCCGCTGACATGCGCAACCTCTCCTGGACACCGCGGGTCGGCTCTCCAGAGATGGAGATGGGTAACTCCGCCACTCGGGGAGTCTGGGACGTTCTCCTCTGGGTGGCCGTGTTCGAATTTCTGGTACTACCTAAATAAAAACAGTCAACACAAAGCCTTTCTAGTAATTCGTACTTGCTTATGATTCATGATTCCGTATGAATCAAACCCCTCGGCTGAGCTAGGCAGCGCCTGGCGTGGAGCGTCTGGCCCGACACTGCTCTGCCATCTCAGGCTGACACTGCCTCCTGAAACTCCTTTTTCTGGCCGTTTCTCTCCCCAGACGTTCTTTGTTATTAGAAATCTCTCTCTTATTTGTTCTGCTTCTCCCTTGATCTCTCTGTATGTTCCATTCTCCGGGAAATAAAGCTTAACAGTGAAGTCTCTCCATGAGCCAAAGCAAATGTCTAGCATCACTGATAAGCGTGGTGCCACTGGGACCATCTAACTCTTCTTCTAATCAAATCTGCTTTTTCTCAACTACTGGCATTCTAGAGGACTATAAAATGCCTTCTTATTCAATGCCTTCTTGTCTTGTTTAACAGCTAGTATTTGTTACATTTTTATTTTCCATTGCAAACGTTCAGCATTTTAGCAGTATTGTGAATTAAAATAGAATTTTTTTTTTTTTTATGAATCTGGTTCAAAGGGAAAGAGTCTCCAGGCTCTCCACTGCCCCTCGGGCAGCTCCAAGGTTGGGTCCTCCAAGGCTTTGTGAAGCCAAGGTTTGGCGAGAGAGTGCAGGTCACTCTGACGTGGGCTGGACCACTGATGGGCCACGCAGGTACCCGTGATCCCCCACCCGGGGGCTGGCCCCCTTCTCCCCTGACCAGGCTCACTCCCCAGAAGCCTAGGGTGTCAGATGTGGTGATTAGGGGTCTAGGTCTCTGCCATGACGTGGATCCCTGGAACCAGATCTGCAGCATTTGAGGGAGGAAGCAATGGGGTGGCTGCCAAATTCACCACCTACTCTCCCCCAACACTGCTATCAGCCTCAGCCTTCAATGTGCAAAAAATCCCCACAAAAAAATCATGTTTATGGAAATTATATCACTATGGCAACTGTAAAGGTCTCACAAGTATTTTTAAAATAGCAAATTAACAAAACCCACTTATAAAAATCTAAAATCTGTTCCTTTACAAGCATTAGTGAACATACAGATTCTAACAAACACAAAACGTGTTTTGTGGCATGACAGCCAGAAGTCAGTAAAAAGGGCTCTCGACCCTGGATTCACTGGGGACGGAGGGTTGAACCTGTGAAAACAAAAGTTTTATTTTTCTAGTGAGAGCTCGCGCTTTGGATTTATTCTGGAAAATGACACCAAGCTCTCCAGGTGCAGAAAAATGTGGGTAAGAGACCTGCATTCCTGAAATACTAATTTTTTACTTTCTATTTTCACATCCCTGATGTTATTATTATTACCTTCTCCACTCTGCAAGACTATTCCATTTTTAACTCATAGGTTTTTAGCCATTGCATAAGGTTCTGCCGCTGTGATTTAGCCTGGCTGAATCTGTGTTATAAAACCTGCCTCTCGGAAGTCTGCATACAAATCACAAGGAGGGGGAGAAAACCAGATTCAGAAGAACCCAACTCGAACCCCTCTGCTTCTTAAAAACGTAATTGGTATGGCTAGCAAAGGGGCTCCTTGCAAGTAGATGATGCGCTAATCTTTGTTGTCTTTTGTGAAGACTTAATGCATAACGGGTATGTTTTGATGACTCTTCTCATAACGAGGAATCACTGGGGGCCTTAGCTACTCAAACACTGGGGGTTCTTTCTGTGCCAGGAGGAAGAAAAATCAAACCACGCAATGAGGACTTCATTCTTTCCCAGGTCCCAGGCTCCAAACAGTGGGGAGCAGAAGGGAATGGGGCGGGCGGCGAAAAGCAAAACACTGGGTCTTAGGGAGCGGAAAGTACATTGGACAGAGGTGGTGACTGGCTTGTGGTGCCTTCTGGCTATCTCAGGAAGCGAAAGAGGGGTGCCAGCAGTGGCCAGATGGTGCCTCTTCCAAAGTGACCATCGTGGTGGAGACGGGTCCCTAAGTATCACCAATGGATGGGGAGTGAGTTCTTCCAAGTTGGAGGTCTACAGCCCGTGGGGAAGGGGGGAGGCGGAGTAGGTGGTGGTCTGGAGGGAAAGGCAAGAGAAGGGGGGCCCCAGGCCGAGGAGGGCCCCAGGTGGAGGCGATGAGGGCACTCCCAGGATGGCAGAGCTTCCGAAGCCTGGCCTCCCTGCAAGGCGAGGTCAGCCCGGAGCTTCGGGAACCAAGCACCCAGCCCACAACCGCCCAGAGGAGCTGGGCTGAGGCTGGTCATGAGGCAAGAGCATGAACACCATACAGGATGCAGGGAGGAGGACCCCGGCTGGGACGCCGGGGCGTTGCGCTCAGCCTGGCCCCGGCCCCCCGGGAATGCAGCGAGTCACGAGCAAGAGAGCCATTTGGAAGCTGGACACCCACGCTCCCCAGCCAGCAGGAAGCTCTGGCTCGGTGTACGGGCTGTTCCAGAGCTTCCAGGAGGAAGACTGTGCTAGAACCAACTTCTGTAGGAAAATGAGGGGTGGGGGCGGTCGTGGTGCCAAGCTGGCGGGTTGGTATCCCCCAGCCCCGTGAAGGGGGCGCTGGCAACAACCAGCTCTGCACCCAGGGGGTCCCGGCAGGAATCGGGCTTGAGCCAGGCTCTTAACGAAGGGGCTATTGCTTTGACAAAGGTCTGGGGTGGGGGACCCACGGGGAGAGTGAAGTGCTGGGGGCCTGCAGCAGCAGGAGGCCGGTCCCAGGCCGGGCCTGAAGGCCCAGGGAGAGAGAAGGGGGTGTTGTCTGAGTCCGGAGAGGGCCGGAGGGCAGAAGCCACGGTCATAGGCAGGAAGCCGGAGGAGCCAACACCCGACCTCTCACCCCTTCCCCTCCCTCCCCTGCCAGGGCCTCCCATTGTCCAACACACCTGCAGCAGGTGAGGCAGGTCAGCATGCCGGAGCCCAGGGCAGGCCGGGGAAGAGATGCGGGGCCAGGGAGACAGGCGGTGGAAGGGTCCTCTCCTGCCCACCTCTGCAAGGGCAGGGCTCACTCCTTCAGAGCCTGAAAGCATGAAATCAGCCAGGACCAGCCAGACAAGCGACCAGCGGAGCCTCCATTCACCTCCTGACTTAAAGGTACAAGGTGCCTATGGCCCTGATCTGATATCTTTGAATCTCGGCAAAAAGAGGCAGGACTAGTAAGCACTCCTGCTTCGGACAGGTACGAAGTGGGGCCTAGACAAGGACGGTGAGCTCCATCAGCCCACGGCTGCCCTCGTGGCAGAGCTGGAAGGAGAAGCCGGGATATGGGCTCTCAGCTCTCCTTCCCAGCTCGTTATGGGTCAGCAGCTATGCTGGGATCCCGCTGTGCGCTCTGCACTGGACCAACAGTTGGGGAAGACACACAGAAAAGGTGTCATCAAAGAGACAAGACCAACCCACAGGATAAACGGGAAAGCCAGAAATGAGAGCAGCAGGTAGGCCAGATGATCCAAAAGATTAGATACTCGGTTTTAAAGCACACTTTACCCACTGCTCCACCTCCTACCCCCAGCCAGTGTTAATGATCTTCAGATTTGGGTTAAGAATCACGACTGGTGCTGATGCCAGTCCCCTGATGGCTGGGGGTGGTGTGTGGGGAACCCCAAACAGAATGTGAAATGATGGGATGCAAACAGCACTGGGGAGACCAAGGTGCTCACCCGCTGCCTTCCCCTGGTCTGCCTTCAAGGAGTGCTTTGGTCGGTCTCCAGGCATGCCTGAGAATCTACACAGGGAGATCGAGAACATCCCTCGGCATCAGTTTCATGGGGCTCAAGTGAGAGCTAGCAGGAAAGATAAAACACACAACAGTCCCATCCAAGAGTGGGCGCGAGCCATCCGGTATCTTGCCAAAGCCATGGCTTTTCTCTGCTTTCCTTCAGTTCAAACCAGTTCCCAAGCACTGAGGCCCCTCTTATCAGGATGTATCAAACTTGGAGCCCAGCCCCAGGCACGGAGGCCCAAGACCGGCCAAACCTGCCCTCACCCAACCTGCAACTTTGGTGCGTCCTCCACGGCCCCCTTTCTGCTCTGAACTTCTAAGAACCCCAGTTATTGGGGCCTAAGATGGTTATGATTTTGTTTGCTTTTTCCCACCTCTGAGTCAGCACAGAGTGATTTCTGGAAGGATTCCACTTGCATGTTCAACCACAGGACCCCTGAGAGCAGCCAAGGCTAAGGGGAGGCTCTCCCTCACTCTCCTGGCATGCTCATTGGCGGTTGGTTTGAGGTTGGTTTCTTTGAGGTCCATGAATGACTCTTGGACTCCATAGGGAGATGTCAAACAGGAATAACCAAGAAATGAGACTTCTCCAAAAGAGATCTGTGGCATTGGGATCTGCCCCAGCTCTGGCTGCAGTGTTTGGATTCCTGGTCGACCCCAGAGGCAGGCCGCACAAGCAGTGGGTTTAGTCCCAACCAGCCACTGCAAGGACAGCTCACTATGCACCCGCTGTATCTCCCAGCCTCCTGGGAAACTCGTTTCTGTTATACCCTGGCCTGCGCTGGTGGGGCAGAGGAAAAGCTCACACTCCCAAAGGGCTGCAATAAACTTTTGCGTGACCTTGGGATTTAAATGGTACGAGTCCTGGGGAAAATCTCTTCTGGGGGTCTGGGCCCTGCACGCCAATATGCCACTTCACCAGGACTCTGTCCCTGTGGCCCCAGATGGCCCCTGAGTTAGTGAGAACTGGCAGACCTTCGGTGATAAGAAAGAGCTTACAGTACTTAGGATTTAGCTGTAACTGCTACGTCTGAAATGTCTGAGTGTATTTGGCTTTTAACTATATAATTTTATAATTTTTCTTTTCAAATACTTCCACACTTGCAGAAAAGTTTCACGAATAATATGGGGAACTCCTGTCTACCCTTTACCCAGATTACCAATTCTTAATACTTTGCTACATTTGTCATTCTCTTTCTTCCATATTATTATTTATTTTTCCTGAACCCTTTGTAAATAGGCGGCATACATCATGGCTCTTCACCCCTTAAACCTCAGTGTGTTTCTAGCAACAAAGTTGTGTTTTTACATATCTGTAGCACAGTTACTGTCTTTTGGAAATCGCAACATGGATATGATATTTATCTAATTGACAGCCCATATTCCAGTTTTGCCAATTGTCTCAAAGACGTCTTTCTTGGGATTCTTTTTTCCTCCGGTACGGGATCTAATCCAAGATTATGCTTTACGTTTAGTTCTCAAGTTTGTTTAGTCTTCTTTAATCTTTCATGACAATGATGTTTTTGAAAAATACCAGCTAGGTATTTTGTTGAATGCCCCTCAGTTTGGGCTTCTCTGGTTCCTTCCTCAGAAGATTTGGGTCATGCACCCTGGGTTGGGATCCTGCACAGGAGATCCCACCAGGAGACATGCGATGTCCATCTGTCCCACCTCGGTAATGCTAATCTTTTAACCGCTTCATTGGGCTATAATTCACATATGATAACATTTGCCCATCTAATAATTCGGTGTGCAACCAAGCACAATCACTTTTAGGACATTTTTGCTACCCCAGAAAACCCCCGCTACGCCTTAACAGTCCCTCCCTTGTGCTCCCAGCCACACTCCTCAGCCAAGTTGCCCTCCACCTCTACGCATCAGTCAATTCTAGATTGTCCATATAAATGCAGTCGTACAGTGTGGGGTCTTTTGTGACTGCTTTCCTTCATCTGGTGTAATGTTTTCAAGGTCCAGGCGATGTTATTCTGTTCACTCAGTCAAGATGCTGTATCACTTTTCTCTTTACAAGTTAGAAGCATTCTGTGGAGGCACTTAAAGATCATGCAAATATCCTGTTTCCCATCAAAATTTCCCCCTAGATTTCATTTGATGGCTATTGCCCAAACCAATCTTTATTAAAACGGTTTACTGAGATTGATCATCTCCACTGCCCCCCTCCCCCCTTCTCAGCCATTGGGTATACCACTTGAAAGGATGGATGGTGGCCCGGCTCTTCTCAGTAAGCTCGTGACTGTCCCAGTGAACCCCCCACAGAGCAGGTGCTCTGACCCAGCAAAGGGGCAGGCAACATCCCTCCTCTGCCCCATGGCCCTCCCCTGAGTGGCTGGGACACCAAGGACCCCTCAGAGACAGCACCCCCCATCCTGCCTGCAGCCATGAGAACTCTGTCCCTCACTTCCCTCTGAGCTGGGAAGGCTGAGGAGTGACATGAAAGCCTGTGTCATGTTTGGGGTCACTAGATTCGAGGAACAAGGACCCGCTCTCTGCCCCACATTTACAGCCAGAAATCAGGATGCATTTAGTTCAGCTTGATTGCAACAGGGGTGCTAGGCGCCCGGCGAGGCAGAGGGTAAGTCACGCACAGCCCCAACCCTCAAGGAAACGATTCACGGAAGACTAAGACAACAGAGGGGTGCATGGCCGGCTCAGTCCGAGGAGCGCATGACTCTTGATCTCGGGATCGTGAGTTTGAGGCCCACGTGGGGTGTAGAGATGACTTAAATAAATAAAACTTAAAAAAAAAAAATATATATATATATATATATACATACACACAACCAGAATTTCCGGGGAGCAAGAGGAACATCCTAAGTGGCTTGACAGTCCTGGAAGGGGGAGCTCACTGCACAGAGGGGTCAGGAGGCCATCTGAGGTGGGCCTTGACGGCTGGGGCAGGCGCTGCCCTCGATGGGGGGTCGCGGTCCCAGGCACAGGAGCACCGTATGAAAGCAAGTGGCCCCGCTGGACTAAAGAAACCAGTGGGGGAGGGCGGGGACAGTTCACTGGGTCCCATGGGCCCCGTGCAGAGTAGGAACTGGGCCCGTGGACGGCAGGAGCTGTCGAAGGCTTCAGAGCAGAAGAGGAAGTGGTCAGAGCCGAGACGCGAGCAGAGATGGCATCTGGGGACACAGACCCTGTGTGCACAGCAACGTCGTGCCCCGGCCACACTGACCACCCTGTGACCCGGGAGGGCCCACATCCATCGAGTGGCTCCTGCAGCCAGGCCCAAGGAGGACACGTGTCCCTCGCACAGTGCGGCCACAGCTGGCCTGTCCCCACAGGGAGGGTGTCTGTGCACCTGGGACAGGCCCTGGGGCTCAGCTTCTTCTCTGGCGCCATGCTGTCACGTTTTCCTTCCTGGCTTCCAGATGCTTCTTGGGCTCGGGAGCCTCCAGGCTGGCTGCCTGCATGCGCCTGGCCGCCGCACTGACGTGCGCCCAGCCCACCCAGACGCAGGCTCCTGCCCCCACCACCCCCGGGCAGCAAGCCCCCACACAGAAGCTTCCTCGAAGCCACCTGTACTCATGTGTTCTTGTCACATCACGCGTCCTAGGATCTGAAAGAAGGCGGTCAGGGAGTAGGACTGGAAGACGGGGCAGGGGCAGGCACAAAAGACGAGGAACTGGCTGAAAACCACGGAATGGGACACTGGGTGACTGTTCCGGTGTGGGCAGGTGGCCCTGGGAGATCCGGCGGGGTGGGCGCCAGAACTCCACAACCAGGCGAGGGTCACAAAAAAGCAAGTCAAATGCGCTGCTCGGCTTCCAGGACACAGAGAAGTCATGTTCACACTCTACTGCAGCCTATTGGGTGTGCAACAGCATTGGGTCCAAAACAAAGCACATACCTTAATTTAGAAAGACTTTGTTACTGCCCAGTGCGAACCGTGTGAGCTTTCGGCGTCACCATCACGGATCACAGCCCGCTAGAGCCAATGTGGTAAGGAAAACTGACACAGCACGAGAATCACCGGAATGTGACACACAGACAGGAAGTGAGCAAATGCTGTCGGGGACGTGGCGCCCCTGGACTGGCTCCATCCATGGGTCCCGAGAAGGAGGTGCCAGGGACCCCCTGCACGGGCCATCATGAGGGAGGACGAGCAGGGACGGGAAACTGACGGGTCCCTGGCACGTTGTCCCTCCCCAGACTTTGGAAGGCCCATGCACACGTTTCATTTGAAAAGTGGCAATTACAGCAATTTGGCACCCACGACAAGCAGCCCTGAGGTGGCAGGAGGGCCTCTGCAGGTGTCAGCAAGGTGACACTGCGGTGTCAGGGCGCCAGGGATGGAGGGGCCCCCTCTTAGGTAAAATGCAGGGACTGGAGCCGCCTTAAGGCTGCCTGGTCCTGGGAATGTTGGGCCATTTCCTTTGTAGAGGTCTTTGGATGGGCTGTTCTCCACAAACACTAAATTATCTTGGCATGGCCGTCAGGCTTCCCAGTCAACAACGACCAAAGCCCATGGGATGCGTAGCTCCCCCAGAGCACCCCAGCCAGGCCTGCCCCACGTTCCCGGTTCCGGAACAGCCCTGTCTTGTGTCAGCTACTCCAGCCAAGAAAACAGTCTCTCTGATGAGTTTGAATAAATGCCCAATATATCCCTGTGTTCTGTTGTTTGAATAAGAAAATGCTGTCCTGGGCGCCTGGGTGGCTCAGTTGGTTGAGCGACTGCCTTCAGCTCAGGTCATGATCCCAGGGTCCTGGGATCGAGTCCCACATCGGGCTCCCGGCTCAGCGGCGAGCCTGCTTCTCCCTCTGACCCTCTCCTCTCTCATGCTGTTTCTCTCTCGCTCGCTCTCCAATAAATAAATAAAATCTTTAAAAAAAAAAAAAGAAAATGCTGTCCCCACACCATCGCTTCAGCATCCCCTTAGAAACTCCGTTCCTGGTTAGCATGGCTCAGCCTGGGGCATAGAGGCCCCGCACCCCATTCTCCCAGGAAGCTCCCACACTGAAGACACACCTGCCCGACGTACATCCTGCTGAGGCCTCCTCCACCTGGCCCAGGTGACGGGGTTTCAAGGCTCTGTGCCACCCACATGTGCCTCATATAAAGGTAAAGTCTGTGGTGGCCTTTGTGTGTGCAATGCACACGCACACACATGCGCACACTCATCACCAGTCATGCTCCTACAGCCTCTCACCCAACAGTAAAGTCAGCCTCGGGCCCTGGGTTTGGGGGACACCCCCAGCATGTTGGGTGTGTGAGGCAGGTCTCGGCTCTGAGGGACCAGGAAGCACTTACGGGGGGGTCCTTCCCACCCTGGGAGGGGGCCCAGAAATGACCTTGGGAACAAAGGACATTTGGCCGATGTTAACTAGTGGTTAACAGAACACAGTGACCTTGTGAGGTGGCCTAGCGGGAGTCCTGAGCCCCAGTCTACCAATAGGGATGTGGAGGCTCAGGGAGGTGAAGGGACCTGCTCAGGGTTCCATGCTTTTGAGAACCAGAGCCAACTCTGAGGTCTCCAGCTTCCAGGATGTTTGGGGCTTCAGGAATCGGACACACAGCTGGAAATGTTACTCTGTTCCCTGCCGTCCGGGTCATTCTGTTTCAGCCCATTGCTCACTTCCTGGCTAGCTAGCTGTGGCGGAAACCACTCCCTCACCGCCGTGACTGCATTCAGGTGGCCCGGCCTCCAGTAACTCGCACACCCATTCATGACAGCGCACCTCCCATCAGCCGGTCAGCTCCTTGAGGGAGGGGACCGCGTCTGCCTCGACTGTGGTTCTCAGCCCAAACACGGACCTGGCGCACAGTAGGGGCACGCTGCTCGCCTGGCCAGTGACACGCTGCTGGAGGCACTCGGAAGTCACTCTCCTCTGCACAGCACTCGGCGACACTTGATGGAAACACGGACTTCCTCAGTAGCATCTGCTGGCTCACCACTTCCAGCAGCTCAGTCCCTTGCAACACCTCAGAGGAAATAGGGACACTGTTGGCATTCCTGAACGTGACCCGGTCACCCTGACCCAAGCCACAGTGGGACACATCCCACAGGAGACTCACGGAGCACGTGTCCCTTGGCTCCCGAGAGTGACAGGGGGCCTCTGACCCACTGCCACACCTGACCCGGCGCCGCATGGACACTGATCATAAACGATCCTGCGGGGACCCCACTGTCCCAGGCATTTCCCAGCCCCTCACCGTTGTGAAAACAGTGCCGTACTTGCATTAGACCATCGTAACCTTACAGGAGGAGTTTGCTCAAGACAATGCTGAGTCAGTTTTTCTAATTACAAAAGTAATACATTTTGTGTTCGTTTTAGAAAATTTGGGAAATGTGTAAAAGTATGAAGAAGAAAATAGCCCCCAGGCGCTCCCCACCTGTTAACATCTCGGTGTCGTCTGGTTTTATCTACCCATCTGTCTTCTACCTTGTATGCTCTTGATTTTAAGATTCCACTGATCATGAAACACACCGTGAATTTAGCAACAACTTTTTAGGAAAGAAAGGAAGAAAAGAAAGAAACCATTTCTCTTGGTATCAGTCTCACGTTCAGAAACATCCACACCATGGGGAAAGGAGGTGCCTTAGAATCCACAAAATACCGAAGACTTGAGATCCTACGGATTGCACAATTTCAAACTATGTTTTTCCCATTTCCCCCTAAAACTTGCTGCCCCACCGTCAGAAACTCTTTGTAAACACCATTTCAAGGGGTAAATAATATTCTACCATCCTTCTATTGTTGTCATCTGGGTTTATTTATAATACCATTTTTATAAAGTCATTTTTACGTCCCACGCAGAGCTTGAACTCACAACCCTGAGATCAAGAGTCACCAGCTCCGCCCACCGAGCCAGCCAGGCACCCAGGTTTGTTTATAATTTTCAATGTTACAAATAAGGCTTCCTGGCACATCTTTATGCATAACTTTCTGTCCCTGTTTTTGACTTTTCTTAGGATGAGTTCCTGCAAGTGGGATTACTAACCTAATGGGTATGAACATTTGAAGACTCTTGATACCTAAGTGTCAAACTTGTTTCCAGAAAATATGTCCCAATTTACATTCCTATCAGTGACACATAAAAGCCCCTTCTCTTTCCGTGGCATTGATTCCTATCCAAAAAAAAAAAGGCAAGTAATACAGGTATACAGTTTTAAAAAAATCAAACAGAGAAAAAAGGGCTTTTAGGGGCCAGCAATACTCAGAGAGCTCTCGTTGCTGAGTCCAGCTTCCCAAAGGCAAGCACTTCTATTTATGGAGCCCCCATCATGAACGAGGCACTGTTCTAGGGTGCAGAGATACAGCAATGAACAGAACAGACCAAAACCAGCCAAACAAAAAACAGACAATAGAGAAAATAAGTTAAATATACAGCATGTTTGATAGCGAGAGTGTTCTCGAGGAAAAGGAAGTAGGGAAAGGTAGGGCCTGTGGGGAGGAGGGAGAGTGGGGAGGAGGGGGAGAGCTGCTGTCTTAAGTAAGATCATCTGGGAGGGTGTTTGGGCTGAACTGTGTCCCCTCAAAATCCACAGGTTGAAGTCCTCACCCCCAGCACCTCAGACTGTGACTGTATTTGGAGATAAGATCTTTTTTTTTTAAAGATTCTTTCATTTATTTGGCGGGGGGGAGAGGGGGGTAGGGAGGCAGAGGAAGAGAACCTCAAGCAGACTTCCCGCTGAGCAGGGAGCCCAACACGGGGCTCGATCCCACGACCCCGAGATCATGACCTGAGCTGAAGAAGCCAAGAGTCCGGCATCTCTGAAGATAAGATCTTTAAAGAGGTGATTAAGTTAAAATGAGGTCTTTGGGTGGACCCTAATCTAGTATGACTTGAGTCCTTAAAAGAAGGGGAAATTAGGACGCAGACACGAGCACACACAGAGCAAAGACAGCGTGAGGACAGCCGTCTACAAGCCAGGCAGAGAGGCCCCAGGAGAAACCAGCCCAGCCTCCAGGAGCGAGAAGATAAATTCCTGTTGCTTAAGCCACCCTGTCTTTGGTGCTGGTTGTGGGGGCCCCGGCACCCCCAACACAGGCGGCTTTGCTGAGTCCGTGACACTGGAGCAAAGCCCTCGGGACGTGAATGAGCGAGCCACATAGATATCTGTGGGACGAGTCTGCCAGGCAGAAGGAACAGCAAATGCAAACCCTCTGAAGTGCGAAGGTGCCTCTTCAAATAGCCGAGGAATGGCAAGGAGGCCAGTGGGGCTGGAACCGAGGGAGCGAGAGGGGGAGGAGTGGGAGGTGAATCCAAACGACAGCAGATGGCAGATGCTCTGCAGCTGCGGGCCCTGGAACGGGGCTAGTCCAAACTGAGACGTGCTGTAAGGCTTTGAAAACGTAGTATGTAAAAAAGAAATAGTAAACATTTCATTAATAATTTTGATTGACATGCACTGGATGATAAATATATTGGATATACTGAGTTAAATAAATATACTAGTAAAGGTAATTTCACCTCTTCCTTTTAGTGTTTTATGATATAGGTACTAGAAAATTTTAGATTACACCTGTGGCTCATGTCATATTTCTTTGGGAAAGTTCTGACCCAGGGCCTTGTGGGTTATGATAAAAGCTTGAGCTTTTGCTCTAAGTGACATGGAGACTTTGGAGGGTTTCCAGCTCAAACGATGACCTGATCCAACTCACTCGTGTTTTCAAAGGATTGCCCTGGTGGCCATGTTGAAGAGAGACCACGAGGAACATCAATAAAAGTGAGCAGACCAGTTACGGGCCCATGGCAACCATTTAGGAGGAGATGGGGCTTGGACCAGCAAGGCAGAAGCAGCGTGGTAAGAAGTGGTCAGATGCTGAATTGATTTTGAAAGCAGAGCCAGGAGCATTCCCAGACAGATTGGGCGTGGGGTGCGAGAAAAAGAGGAGTCAAGGATGAGTCCGGGTTTTTGGCCTGAGCTCCTGGAAGGATGCCATTTGCTTCGAGGGGGATAAAGAAGGGAGAAGCAGGCCTGGAGAAGAACATCAGGAGCTTGGCTTTAGGTGAGTTAAGTCTCGGATGCCTGGTGGGTTGCAAGTGTAGATGCTGGGAAGTCAGCTGGGTGTAAGACTCCGGAGTCCAGGGGGAGGTCTGAGCAGGAGATCTGACTTTAGGAGTGATCATCATAAAGATGCAAGAGAGGGCGCCTGGGTGGCTCAGTTGGTTAAGCGACTGCCTTCAGCTCAGGTCATGATCCTGGAGTGTCTGGATCGAGTCCCGCATCGGGCTCCCTACTCGGTGGGGAGTCTGCTTCTCCCTCTGACCCTCCTCCCTCTCATGTACTCTCTATCTCATTCTCTCAAATTAATAAATAAAATCTAAAAAAAAAAAAAAAAGATGCAAGAGAAAGCCAGGAGAAACCATCAAAGGGGCCAGTGTAGGCAGGAAGAAGAGCAAGGTCAAAGAGAAGGCCAAGATCAAGAGCCCCGAGTGCCCAGGGACTCCCAAGGTTGGAGGCTGCCAAGACAAGCAAGGGAGACAGAGAAGGCGCTGTGAGGCACAGAGAAAACCAGGAGAGGGGAGTGTTCCAGAAGCCAGAGGAAGACAGTGTTTCAAGGAGGGAACAGGTACTGTGTCCAATGCTACTGAGCGCTCCAGGAGAAGGAGACAGAGATCTGGCCACGGGATTTAGCAACCCCGAGGTGCTGGGGATCCTGAAAAGTACAATTCAGGTGAGTGGCGGACGCAGAATGACTACAGTGGGTTCAAGAGAAAGCGAGAGGAGAGGGATCAGTGACCGCCAATCCAGGTAACTCCTGCAGGGAACTATACTGTAAAGGGCAGTGGCAGGAGAGGGGTAGAAGATCAAAAGAGGCTATTTTTAAAAGGGGGGGGACAAGGTCAGCATGTATGTACACTGCTGGGAATGAGCCAGTTGGTAAAGAAACAATGGTGATATCAGAAAGAGTAGGAATTCTTCTGATGTTTTTCTAATCTCCAGAGTATACTTATATTGCTTTTTCATGTTTTATCAACATTAGACATTGACTTTCTGCTATGATATGTAAGATCAGCTAACTTACATCAGCCCTCATCTTCCTGTTGCTCCTGTCCCAATACTATCCCAGTATATCATTGACCCACTATTGTTCCACTGTCCCAACATAGCCTTATTTCGGTTCATCCACTGATCACCTTGGTAACCTTTATGTCTTGATCTGCAAATGACGGACAGCATCCCTTGATTCTCCCCTGCCCTTTGTACGAGGAGGGTATTCACACCTCTACCCTACCCTCTCCATGTCAGTCAGCTTTGGTAGGGTGCACTAGGACAGTAACAATGCTAATTACTACAAAATCTCGGCAACTCACGTTTATTTCTTATTCATGTGACATGCTGTGCTGTGCTTCTGATGTCCCTTTTTATTCTGGGAGGCAGACTGAAGAGCAGCCCCATCTGAGACCTGCCACTCTCATGAGAGAAAGAGAAGACCAATGCCAGAACCTCACAATGCCTCTTAAAGTGTCTGCTCAGTCATTGCATATGTCACTGCCACTCACATTCAATTGGCCAAAGCAAGTCACGTGGCCAAACCCGTTATCAGTGGGCAGGGAAGGAAATATTCCCCTCCCTCCCACAGGAAGCATGGCAAACCATATGGCATCAGGTGGGGATGTGCCATCCTCTTTTCAGGGAGGACAGTGAATAATTGGGAACAATAACCTATCACAACCCACCTGCCAACTTCTAGAAGCTATAGTTGTCATTTTATATTGTGAAGGTGGAGAAACTTTACATCTTCCTTTATAGCTATTATTAAGCAGGCTTCAGTGCCTTGTCTGTGGTTGCTTTTAAAAGCTGAAAACCACCGAGCAGCATTTATATTATTATGACTAAGCAAATATTCTTTGCTGCAGAATCAAAGAGGTGCTAAGAGCCCATATTGTGCACCACTGTTCCAATGGCACAGACCCTATGCACTTCGAAGAGCCTTTTTTATATATTCCATCATTTGCTCCATATCAGGCCACATTTTGATTTGCTTCATATTTGAGCTTTGCCTTTCATGAAAAATTTTTCGTCTCCCTGAAGTTGCTGATTACATCTCTTTTTTTATTGTTGGTGGAAGAAACATGTGCTTTCTACACTGTATCCCCAATATCCTCCAAATTCTTTCTCATTCCATTTGTTGTTTGGAATATTTTTCTTCTTCTTTTGTGAAGTCTGCTGACCTTCTGATCTAATTGGGCATTTTGCTTCATTTTTGGATCTTAATGCTTTTGCATAGCCTTTTGTCTTTACTGCTGTTACTAATTGCCTTCTGTTTTTCATCCAAGGTTTAATTTCTGGCAGTCCCAGTAATACTCTTAGCTCTATGGAATGTCCCCTTCTCATACCATTCTCGGAGAACTCTTTCCTGGGGCCTTCATCCTCCCACTCTAAAGAAGACTGCCTGGGCGCCTGGGTGGCTCAGTCAGTTAAGCGTCTGCCTTCGGCTCAGGTCATGATCCTGGAGTCCCTGGATTGAGTCCCGCATCGGGCTCCCTGCTCGGCAGGGAGTCTGCTTCGTCCTCTGACCCTATCCCCTCTCATGTGTTCTCTCTCTCTCATTCTCTCTCTCTCAAATAAATAAATAAAATCTTTAAAAAAAAATAAAGAAGACTGCCTGCTCTCAGGCCCGCTGAACAATTTTATCCTCGATTTTCATGGCTGCCCTGAATTGGATCCCTTGTTTCCTGGATCTCGTATCTTCTCTCTTGATTTTCTCTCTGGTTTTACTGAAATACATACTTAAATAACTGCCTTAAAAAGGTTGAATAGGATGTAAACTTCCTTGGTCCTTGCATCCTCAGGACCACCACACTTACATATAAAATAAAGGCATTGGACCGGATGACCTCTAATGCCTATTCCAGGAGTATAATTCTAGTCAATATTCATTCATATATAGCATACTATATCAAGGAGAAATTTAAAATGGTTGCTGCTTTCAAGGAACTTACATTTACAGAGGTAAAAAATAAACTCTTGAAAAACAATTTAAAAAGTCAGCAGTAGATGCCACAAGATAGGGCAATATTCATCATCAGTTTGAGCCTCGGGGCTGGAGGAAAGACAGAGAGAAGCTGAGCCAGCCTGTGGGGCTCTTACCAGGGAAGCAGACTTTCGCTGGGTGTCAAAGAGTAGGCAGTATATTAGAGATAGATTAAATATCTATGAGTATTCTCCAGTAGATTTGTGGCCAACATTAGTCTGAAGTCATGGTCAACGGTCAAGGGAAGCTCTCCCCACTACCACTTCCCTGTCACCATCTGAGTTATCAACAATTTCGTCTCACCGAGTCAGTCAATAGAGATAACATTTTTAAATATAAAAGTATAACTTTGCCCGTAACCAACAGACAAACTCTCTGTCCATTCTGGGACATAACAATGAACTTTCATTACATATATGAATACTTGCGTGTAAACTTATAAGTGCCCTATTTTTTGGACTATGAAGTTACTGACAACGGTCTGTATTAGTAGTGTGTCACTGAATAAGACGAGGTGGAGGGGCACTCTCTTTACCAGCATCCATGTTTTTAAAGATTTATTTATTTGTTTGTTTGAGAGAGTGTGTGTGCATGTGCACGAGCAGGGGGGGAGGGGGAGAGGGAGAGAGAAGCCCATCTCACAACCCTGAGATCATGACCTGAGCCAAGAAAACCAAGAGTCGAATGCTTAACTGACTGAGCCACCCAGGCGCCCCTACCATCATCTCTTTTTATCTGTTTTGTATTGTTCCAATGAGGAGTCAGAGTGACCATAAATCATAAATCCCAGGAGAGGAAGCATCCCTCTATGGAGTGACAGCACTGTTGCTTACATCGACAAGGCCCCAGGAACAGTAAGGACTGGGCTTCTCATGCTAGATGAACATGAGACACCCGCATCAGAGGAAAAACATGCCTTCATCCAGCCCCCCACCCCCTCCCCTCTGTCCCATTCGATTTGCCAATGAGGAGAATACTTGCAGAGAAGGAAGTTTCCAGAAAAAAGAAACGATCTTTGGGCCAAAGGTCTGACCAGTTTCCAAAGAGTGGAAGTGAAGTCAGGACAAGCAAGGGCTTGGGGCCTTGTGGCTGATTTCCTGGGCAGGGTCTCACCTCCTGCAACACCTCTCGGAAGCTTTCTCTGAACTCCACTTCCACCTAGGAAGAATTAACTGCGCTCAAACGTTCTGGTCTTGCTGCCATGACAGCATTTATCAAATTCAAACAAAGTTTGCATCCATTTTCCCCAACAGTCTATGACACCTCGACTGACTTCTTCATTGTCACACCCCAGAGCCCGGTATGTAGTGGTTGCTCTGTGTTGGTTGAATGAGTGAGAGCAAATGCATCGGAAAAAAGCTGCACTTCATAAAAGGGCAGAGCCCGACATCAATAGTCAGTTTTCACGGGAGCTTCAGATAAGCCGGAAGGACCTAGAGGAGGGGATCTAGGCCAAGGCGATGATTTCCAGGCGCTGGGGCCACTCACACCACTCATGGAGGACAAAAAAACAAAAACAAAAACAACACAAAACAAAAAATGCCTGCGAGTTTTGCATGGCCTGCCTTGTCACCCTGGGCTCCACTGAAGGTTGAGGGGAGCAGAGAGATCCACAAGGACTCAAAGCCAAGGTCCCGAAGAAGCACCCTGCACAGCCAGAGGTGGGGGGCAGTGCTCAGCTCTGCAGAAGGGCCAAGGGCAAGAGGAACCCACCCTCCCCGAAGCACTGCCTCTGCGCCCAACCCCTGAGCTTTCTAGAATTTCATTCTGTCCTCTCCACAGCCCAGAGTGACAAGCATCCTTGCCTTACAGGTGAGAAACACCACCCAGGATCAGGAGCTCCTCCTTGGGGGTGCAGAAGGGCGGGGGCCTGCGTGCCAGCAAAGTGGACAATGACAAGCAAAACAAAACGAAAAACATGCCTGGATTTGGTCCTTGAAAATTCAGAAACCTGTACACACTTGGCTCACCTGTTTTATTAACTTTTGCAGTTTGCTAATTTTCCCTTTATTTTCTTCTGGCTTCTCAGAAAGGTTTCTTAGAAAAATCCCATAGGGTTCTGATCTAACAAAGGGAGGTGCAAAGAGGGAAGAAAGAGCTGGATGCCCAGGGCAGGGGCATAACCCGCGGTGGGGAGGCCTGCACAGGTGCACAGGTGGGCACAGCTGGGGCCTCCTGCTGGTGGTCCGCCGCGGGGGGGGGGGGGTAGATACCCCCACCCATTAGCAGCTTGGGGCAGCCCCTCCCAAGGGGGAAACAGAATGCATTGGTTTCCTCAAAAGACCGTACAGGGTGCCATTTGCTTCACCACTTTTAAAAAAGTGTAACGAAGACCCATCCCCGCTCTCGATCTTCGCGTCCCCGTTTGTACTCCAGCAGGTGGGAATTTCTGACACAAACGAACAACGGCTAGCTGTCCCCGCGGCGTCCAAGTGTGCGGACAGCCGGCCTGGTGACACGGCCCCGGGGGCAGGCTGCTGGACGCGCCGCGAGGGGGGAGCATGGCTGCCGCCCACCTAACTTCCTGCTCAGACAGATCTGTGGTCCCGGCGCCCCGCAGCCGCCCAGGGAGCGCACAAGCACAAGCAAGCCCCGAGGGGAAAGTGAACGCATCCTGCGTAGATGGGTGTGACCTTCCCTACCACCGGCACGGCACGGGCCCCGGGGAGCTGGCTAAGCGCGAGGCCGTGAGAAAGGCCAAAGTAAAACAGCAAACGGCTTCGAGCTGACCTGTTCTTGGAAACTTGGAGCCATGCACTGGCAACTGGCTGGCGCAGGGGCAGGCTCTCTCCTGGAGAGGGCACAGAGGTGCCTGCCGCTCCAGTCCCGCACGCATTTGGCGGGGGGGCCTCCCGGCAAGAACAGCCGGTGCCAAGCAGGCGAGCCAGGAGTTGGGGGAGGGCACGCAGACAGAGATCTGGGGTGGGGTCAGGAGAGGGAGGGTCAGGGAAACTTGGGACACTGGGACCATCAGGGCGCCCTCCAGGCAGAGTCCCACACAGAATTACATCGGCGCGCTCCCCACTTTCTCAGGAACGGAAAGGACGGAAGAGAGCAAACCCACAGGCATTGAAACTAATGAGACCGCCCCCCGTCCACCCCACCCGAGCCCTGCGGGTGCTGGAGGAATCGCGGACACACCGGAAGGAGGCGGAGGACACTCGCCCCCGCACGGTCCGCACTCCGCAAAGACAGGCGGGCTCGCGCGGTGTCGCCGAAGCCCGGCTCGGCCGACCTCTCCAACGCCCGGGAGCTCGGTCGCCGCCGCGCTCCCCCGGCCCGGCCCCGCGCCCCTCGAAGGAAGGGGCTCGCGGGAGGGCGCGCGTGGCGGCGACGAGGAGCAGGATTTCGGGGCGTCTGGAGCGGAGCCTCGCCGGGGCCGGGAGGAGCCGTCCGCGCCGCCGCCCGCCGGCACCCCCCGCCCCGGGTCCCCGGCAAAGTTCCGGCTTTTGGGGCCGGACCACGACGCTCACAGTTGGGAGGAGGTGAAGGGCGGGTCAGGGAGCCTCGCGCCGCGCCTCCCCCCGGGCGCCTACTCCGCGCGCCTCGGCCACCCGCCCGGGGGCGCTGGGAGCGCGGGCGCCACCCGAGGGCGTCCCCCGTGCCCTCCGCGCCGGGGTCCGGGGCGCAGGGGTCGCGACCGCCGCGTCTTACCCAATCCCGGCACGAAGGTGTTGAGGAAGAGGCAGATGACGGCCACCGGGAAGGGCATGTAAGGGATGGCGGCGCGCAGGGGGCCCTTCTTCTCGCGGACCTGCACCACCACCCCGCTGGACGAAGACGCGGCGCGGGGGTCCCCCGCCGCCGCCGCCGCCGCCGCCGTCTCGGCGTCTTTGTGCGAAGGCTCCATGGCGCGGCGCGCGCAGGGGCGGGTGGCGGCGGCTCGCTCCGCGCCGAGCTCAGGCGGCCAGCGTGCTCCCGCGCCGCGCGGCTCACGGAGAAGCCCGCACTCCCGCGTCCCCACGCGCCCGGCCCTCTGCAGCGCGCTGCGCCGCGCCCACACCCCGGCGCGGGGCGGAGGGGGTGGTGCGGCGCTCGGCGACAGCGCTCCGACGCCCCTCCCCGCCGGGCCCCTTCCCCGCCCTTCTCTCCGCCTCCCCCCCCCCGCCCCCCCTACAAAATGCCACTTACGGATTCGGGCGGAGGCAGGAAAGTAGAAGAGGAACGCGGAGGGAGCCCGCGCCGTTCAGGTCCTGGGAGGGATGGACGCACCTCGCCTCCCCGGAACAGGTGAGCCGGGCGCCAGCCTCGGCCCGGGACACCGCGAACGGGGCTGGTGTGCTCGGCCGGCCCTGTCGCGAAAGCCGGGAGCTGAGTCCTTTCATCTGGAGGAAGCACACAACGCTGGGCGGATTGAGGCCAGGGGCGCACAGCGCCCGGTGCCTAGTAGGCCTTCAACGCATTCCCATTTAAGTGGATTTCGTTCCAGTCGATAATAGAGCTGAAAGCAGGAGACGCGGCTTTTCAAACAGGTTCAAAAGACTGGTTGAACAATGCTGGGAACCAACCCCTGAACTGTCCTGGACGCGAACCTAGCCTTTTGCGCTCGACGTGGTAGTTCAAAAGCCAGCGAGGACACAGCGCCGTCTGGTGTCGACAACGTGACAGTTAGTAGAAGCGAAAGGGTTCAGCCACAGTGTCCAAGCCCGCGGCGGGAGGCCCCACACTGAATTAGGGGTTTGGGGAAATTTTTTTTAAGTAGGCTCCCTGCCCAGCATTGGAGCCCAACACGGGCTCCAGCTTGGACCCTGAGATCAAGACCTGAGCCGAGATCAAGGGTCCGAGGCTTATCCCAGGCTCCCCTGAATTAGGGTTTTGAATAATGCTGCCCTCACCTCCACACCTGGAAAAAGATGAAAGCAACCACCTCCTACCTTAGGGAGATGTTCAATGCGGCAGAATTACCCAGATATTCAGAAAATCTTCTGAATAATCTGGAGAAGGTTTATCCATGTCCTTCTCTGTGACCCTCCTTCTCCAGGAATAGTAGTGATTGTACCACCCTAAATCAGCGCAGAGGCCAGAGGAAGGATGCTGAAAGACCACAGATTATTTTACGGGTATCTGAATAAAATAATTTTAAAAGCAAATGCTCACTAGTGATGATACTGTGGATGCACACTCACGTGCACGCTCGGGTGCATGCACACACAGTAACTAGCTTGGGCCTGGCAGTCGGAGTGAATGAGACTGAAAGTTTTAGTCACTACTCAGCCCCTAATTACCTGTATGACTTAGAAGAACTCGTTGAACCTTTTCTGGGCTCAGATTGTAACATCAAAGCAGGATTCAATACATATTTATTGAAGGCCTAATACCACTCCAGTTCTGGGGAGAGTTAGGAAGGAGTAAAACCCAGACTCTGTCTTCAAGGGTCTAATAGATTAACTGAGCCACAGTGATAGGGTCAGACAATGATAGATGTCCCCGCTTGGCAAGCTGAAGGTGCTGAGCGAAGCTGGGCCTGCCCCTGGAGCCCACAGTCACACTGTGGCTGTAGCAATGGCTAGAGCCAGCTGCTTGCAGGAGATGTGTTTTATTTTAAACAAACACTTCCAGGACGCCTGGGGGGCTCAGGCAGTTAAGCCTCGGCCTTCGGCTCAGGTCATGATCTGAGTGTCCTGGGATTGAGTCGCAGGTTGGGCTCCCTGCTCAGCGGGAGCCTGCTTCTCCCTCTGCCTGCCACTCCCTCTGCTTGTGCTCTCTCTCTCTCTCTCTCTCTGACAAATAAATAAAATCTTCTAAAAAATAAAATTAAAAATAAACACTTCTTTATTGGAGCACTCTCTGCCAGGCACCCTTTTAAGCACTTTACACATTTTCACTCAGGGAATCCTTATCAAACCTCTCTGGAGTATCATTTATTCTCTATTCTGCTGATGGGGGATAATCCTGGGAGCCCAGAAGGGTTGAGTAACTTGCACACAGTCACCCACTAGTAAGTGACAGAGCTGGGATTGGAATCAGGGTGATCTGGCCCCAGAATCCATACAGATAACTGTTATTTTATCAGAGACCCAGGAAATAACCCACATTCTTTGAATATTCTCTCGCAGAGCACTTGAACTATTTTAGGGCCATGCAAACACTAGTCTTCTTGGGGAAAAAAAAAGGATTTCAGGAAAGAAAGGAAGAAAGTGGGTTTACATCTCCCAATTTGCCAGATGATTCGCTTAATGTCTGGATGTCAGAAAGACATCCGGACAGAGCGACAGCACATACGAAAGCAGGGAACATCCCACGGATTGCGGTATGTCTGGGGCTCGGGCTCGTGTGGGAGGGACAGGAGTTGGCTGTGGGAGTGGGAAGGAACCTGGTGAGGAAGGGTAAAGGAATCTGGATTTTATCCCAGTGGCCATGTGGAACCCCTGGAACATTCCCAGCAGGGGTGTGGCATGGCATGAGTTTTCCAAGTCACTAGTACTCTGTACCAAACTACCCCAGAATTTGGTGGCTTGACCCAACCTTTTGGCAATGATCACAAATTCTGTGGGTCAGGAAATGTCTGGAGACTCAGCTGGGAAGACACAGACGGTGGCAGCTGGAGCAGCTGGGGCTGAGGATTCATGTCCAGAATGGTGCACAGGTCTGGTACTTGAGAGCTGGCTCAACCAGGACCATTCCCTAGACCTCTTTTTAGCAGAAAAATAATAACAATTCTGCTGAAATCTGCTTCCAAACTGCTCTCGGGCACTGTTTTAAGCACTTTACACGTTTTCACTCATTTCGCTCTAAGAAATTCGTACACCAACTGGGATGGCACCTTCTGGCCAAGACTGGCATTGTGGCATCGATGGTAGAAAGACAGATTGTGCTTGAAGCTCTGTGTCTTTGAACAATGTCTTGACCTCTCTCAGCCTCAGGCTCCAAAATTAGAAATACTACCTATCTCATTTGTCTATGTATAAGGATTAAGCGAGAGGATATGTGGAAGGCACTCGATAAATGGCAACCGAGTGAGGAGGTTTTTCATCCCAAGCGATCGAAAGTCAACATGGACGCACTTCGGTTGCGCAGTCAGTTGAGAGTCCAACTTGGTTTTGACTCATGTCCTGATCTCAGGGTCATGAGATTAAGCCCCACATCAGGCGCCGCGCTCAGCACGGAATCTGCTTGAGATCCTCTCTCCCTCTCCCTCTGCCCCTCCCACTCATACTCTTTCTCTCTGTAAGAAAGAAAGAAAGAAAGAAAGAAAGAAAGAAAGAAAGAAAGAAAGAAAGAAAGAAAGAAAGAAAGAAAGAAAGAAAGCCAACACACATTTAGGTTTCAGGATAAAAGAAAAGAATGTATGGATATGATGGCTTTTTGATGTATCAGCTTGGAGAGGCTGAATGTCAGTCTCCAGAATCCCCTTTCCGTTTGTTCCCATTCAGGCTGGGTTGCCGGTGATGATCTCTGTCAAGGGCTGGAGGACAGAAGGGAGGCTGCAGCCGGTCCCTAGCAGACTCGCACCTTCTCCAAGGCATTCAGCCAAACACTGATGTAGGTGCTGCGGTGAAGGAATTCCGCAGGTGTGGTGAAAGCCCCTAATCAGTTGCCTTTATGTTAGTCAGTGGGAGGTTGTCCTGGGTGGACCTGGCTTCATCAGCCAGAAGAGACAGCCCGAGCAGCTGCTGGGCCAACAGATGCTCTCCCTTCCCTCTGGATCTTCCTTCTTCACTGCAACCTGTGTACACCTAGCTTTGACCTTACCATGGGGTTCCAGCCTGCTTGTGATCTTCCCACCCCGAGCGCCTGCCTTGTGGCCCCCAGACTCGCTGAGCCAGCCCCTACAGTTAACAAATCCATACCTCTCTCTATCTACCGTCTGTCTATCATCTATATGATTCTGCTAGTTCTGCTTCTCTGGTTGAACCCCAACTGATACAATGGGCTCAAATTATGTCAGTGAGTCATCTAATCAGTTAATACCTCTCTGTCTGTCTCTTTCTGTGTTTCTCTCAAACTCCATCTCAGCTCTGCCGGCCTCTGTGTGTGGCTTCATTCTGTCGGCCGGTTCTCCCCAGGTGGGGAGGAAGATGGGCTCTGAACAGCCCAGAGTCACATCTTCCCAAGCGAGCCTGGCAGAAAGACACGTCTTTCTCTCCAAGGGTCCTCTTGGATCAGTAGTGACTGATCAAGGGTACTGTGGCTGGGTACTCAGTTTGACCAGGCCTGTGATGAGGGGGATTCTGGAACTGTTTGCTCCCTCCAGCCTCGACAATTGGGTAGAGGTGCAGCCAGACAGGAGCCTGGGGATGCATGCTAGACAAACGTCTGTAGTCACCACAGTCTACTCTGAATAACAGTGAGTGGGTTTCTGGATAATTAACCTTCTCAGTCACTGACCTTGACCTACAGGAGTCATGTGTTTGGACTTCCTTCCATGGGTTGCCTTTCCCAGAAGCAACATACTCCTATGAAATCGTAAAGACAGAGCCCAGCCTGGTTGATCCCCACATCTCACAGCACTTCTACCCAGCAGTGTGATCTTGGCGAGAGCACGTCATCTCCCTGTGCCTGCATTTACCCATGTGTGTAATGGGAATAGCCATGCCCGGCCTTCCCACTCCAGAAGACCGGGAGTGCAGACTTAGACCACAAGTTAGAACAGGAGCATGATTTCCTTACTCCCTCTGTGAATGGGACTTCTCACCCTTCTTCCCCAAACGACGTCTGCCCTCCCTACTGCTCCCCAAGAGCCCTAATGTTGTAATGTTTGCAGAGGAGCGTGATGAGGGAAAGAAAATTTGTAAGGCCAAGGGCAACCAGAGAAATAAAGGTCCGTGCTCCCAACGACCCAACGAGAGGCACACTGGGGCCAGGGTGCTCTGCTGGGCTCAGAGTGGGCTGCTGTTCTCCCCTCTGTGGGTGTCCTTTTGTAACTTTAATAGGGTGGGCATGATGGTAATGGTGGCAGCGGAGAAATAATCAGACCAGGCTGTCTCGATTTGGACACCAGCTGTTTACCGAAGTATTTGGAAAGTTAGTGCTCTCAGGAAGTCACCCCCGTGGGGACAGGTGATGGTGGCAGAGCCAACCATCCTGCAGGAAGCTGAGCTTGGGCATAGCACCTATCTGTGGGGGAAGGACCTGGGACCCCAGTGAGTGCCAGGCCCACTCTGAAACCATCTTGCTCCTTGCCCCACCCGGACTTTAAGGACCGAGGGGCGAACCATTAGCACACTGAATTCAGAGTCTCGATGACCTGAGAAAAACATCAGTCACGATGAGCTCCCGCGGGGACAGGGAGAAGGAGACCACTGTCTCAGTCCCAGGACAGACACTCAGAGCAGGAGCTTACCGTGCAAGTCCTGCTTCTTACGCAAACAGTTTCACATTTTTCTAAAGTTGGTAAGGCTGCAGCTACAGACCAGGTCACCAAGAAAAATGTGAAATGCTATTAAGAGAGAGAAGAGGAGAGCCAGCAAAAGCCTTTGTGATCTGAAAGCTGCTAAAATTGGGCTGATTTACATTCTCTGAAGAACCCAGGACTCCCAGACCCCTGCACACTGAAGCATCAGCCAAATTCTGAACCTCACCGGGAAGCGAGGAGGGCTGCCCGACAGCCTTCTCCCTACACGGGCAGTACCAGCGTGCAGGGTAAAGGGCTTGTATGTATTAATAGTATGTGGTGGTAGCAGTACATAGCAGTAGTATGCGGTAGTATATAAGGGTAGTATCTTGTAGCAGTATGCAGTGCTAGTATGTAGTAGTTGTCATATGTAGTGGTACTAGTACTATGTAGTACTACTACGTGGTAGTAGTATGTAGTAGTCATAGTACCTAATACTACTAGTAGTATATACCAGTAGTATGTAGTGGTAGAAGTAGTATGTAGTGGTCATCCTACGTAATACCAGTAGTGGTATGTAGTAGTGGTTCGCAGTAGTAATCGTTGCAGTGGCCATAGTATGTAGTATCGGTGGTGGTATGCTGTAGTAACGTACTGCTCAGTACGGTACCCATCAGCCACCTGTGTCCACGGAAATTTAAATTAATTAGAATTCAGTGAATTTCCCATTCAGGGCCCCAGCTGCACCGGCCACATTTCAAGGGCTCCATGGCCACACTGGCCTGGTGGCTACCATATTGGATGGCTCAGATAGAAACCATTTTCACCTGCTCAGGAAGTTTGCATGGACACTGCTGAGGTAGGAATGATTGGGCTGCAGGTTCATGATGGAACATCAGACTTGCCTCAGCCAGACATTGGTCTCTTTCTCTATTCCATCAAATTCTAGGTCAGTATAGTGGCTCCGTGCCCCCAAGTCACCAGGACTGGCGAGGCTTACACGGTGCCCACTGAGTCGGGCAGCCAGGTTCCTTCCGTCTCGGCACTCTGCCATTCCTGGGGTGTTCTCTTATCTACGGGGCCCAGAAAGAGTGCACCTGCTCCATTGTTAGGTACCACCTGGCTCTGCACCCATCAGTTCCACTGGTGTCCACTGGGCAGAAGCAGTCACATGGCCTCGCCCAATGCCGAGGGAGGCTGGGAACCTTTATACTGGTAGGAAATGGTGAGCCCATCACTGTGGGTGAGGAGGAGCCCATGGCTTCCTTCCATCCCTTGCCCCACTGCACCTCTTCACTCTCACTTTACCTTCTCAGCCTCCCTGTGAGCAAGGTGTTCGCTGTGCCCATTTCACAGATGGACACCTTGTGCCTCAGCAAAGTAAAATAGCGAGCGGGGGCCAGATAGGTCCCAGAGTTCTCTCCCCTGTTCACCTGCGTCCCCTGGCGCTTCCTTCCTACCTGCCCCAGGCCCACCCCTCCTTGCCTGGGATCCCTGCTGCCCCCCTCTCCTGCACCCCAGGCCCCCCCCGCCAGCCTTCTGGGGCTCGTTCTGTCCTGCCTCCAAACGCAGCAGGCCCACCTCACTTGGCCTGCTAATAAATCTTTTAAGGTGTAATCAATCTGTAAATCAGCTCTCCTGATTACATCTGGTGAGGATGAGGTTTGTGTTTCCTATAATTACAGCTGAAGATTCAGGCATTAAAGCAAAGTGATGACAGGGAAAATGAGGTAACCTCAAAAGACCCTACCTCTTCTCCACTGGGGGCTCTCTGGCCAGGTCCTGGCCACAGATGACCGGCTCCCTGCTCTCCTCCTCACCACCTGTCCCCAGGGCTGAGGCTGTGGGGGGCCAGAATGGACCTCTGGCCTCAAGCCGGAGGTCCATACCCTGAAGGTCACAGAGAAGAAGGCCTCCCAGGGGGATGGGACTCCTGCAGAGCACTCCTCCTCCCACTCAGGAGAACCCGTCCTCCTCCAGGTCTCAGGTAATAATTCTCTCCCTCTACTTGGGTACAGAGGCAGGAGAGGACAGGGCTTTCCGAGAGCTGTCCATCCCCTAACTAGTCTGGAAACTGCATTTGGTCTGGGCTATTCCCAACGAAACAGAAGGGGACTGCAAGCAGCAGGGTGGGGACCCGAGGTGGGGGAGGGGCTACAAGGACCAATGAAAAAATGCTCTGGAGAGGGCGCCTGGGTGGCTCAGTTGGTTGAGCGACTGCCTTCGGCTCAGGTCATGATCCTGGAGTCCCTGGATCGAGTCCCGCATCGGGCTCCCTGCTCGGCGGGGAGTCTGCTTCTCCCTCTGACCCTCCCCCCTCTCATGTGCTCTCTCTCATTCTCTCTCTCTCAAATAAATAAATAAAATCTTAAAAAAAAAATGCTCTGGAGGCTGAAAATCAGCCTCCCTCCCTTCTCCCTCCCCAGAAGCCCAAGGAGGGTTGGAGCAAGGCCATTTGGTTGAGGCAGGTCATGCTGACCATTCGTCCCGCCCTCCTGTGAGGCTCCTTGCGGTCCAGCTTGGGCTTCTAGAGCCTTCTGCCCCACCCCACCCTCTTCCCTGCAACACCCCCACACCCAGGCTGCGCACAGAGGTGGCACATCCTGGGTGTTCAATCAATGTGAATTGCCTTCGCCCACTCGTGCGGGCACCGATCAATTCATACATCTCCAAATGCAATTTTCTTGTTCAGCTTCCTGGCGTCCCTAAAGCCACTGATGTCTTCTTGGAAGCAGTGGGTGTCCTAGATGAGTCGCTAGAGGAGGAGAGAAGCCAGGGAGAGGTGGGTTTGGGAGAGGGAAGGAGAGAGACAGAGACAGAGACAGAGACAGAGACAGAGACAGAGAGAGCTTGCCTTTTACCCTAAAGGTAATCCATGCCAGGGTGTGAGGCAGCTCTTGCTCCATTAGGCTCAGGATGCTGGCTTTGAACTCAGAAAGCAGCAGGTGGGCCAGGTGCTGGGCATGAAGGAGTGCACCTGTTGTGATGAGCACCACGTAAGGGAGAGACTTGTGGAATCCTGTATTGTATACCTGAGGCTAATATAATGCTGTCTGTTAACTATCCTGGATTCAATAGAAGGAAAGGAAGGAAGGAAAGAACTGGAAAAACAACGAAGAGCAATCAATCACAAAGCCCCCCCCCCCCCGCCGCCGGCCCGGCAGGCAGGTGCCAGCGGTCCCGGACATCCTCACGTCACTGAAGATGGGTCGTGCAGAGATCCCGTGGCTTCTTCCTGACCTGTTTCCAAGTCTGTCAGCTGAACTCCCTCCGGCCCTAAAATTGGGCAGCATGGCCAGGCGACCCCCCACCACCGAGCCTTCTAGCTGGGCTCCCAGTGCCCCGAGGGGCAGCGGGCAGGGCCGGGGGCGCTCTGCACCGTTGTGTGGTCTCATGATTCCTGTGGTGACACACAGGGACACGAAGCGCTGTTATTCCGGTAGCCACCACAGACTGGTCTCTCTTGGCGGTTAGCTCCTGGGCATGGGTTGGTTTGTTTCCCTCCTAAGCAGTCAGCTCTTATGTCAGTGCCTCCCAAGTCTCCTGGGGGGCCGCGGAGCTGCCGTGCCACAAACAGCAGCTCCTCCCTCCCCGTGCTACCCCCCACCCTCCCAGGGCCCCCAGAGAGCCCGTGTGGCTGCACCCCAGGGAGGCATGCTGGGCACGCGTACATTCGAAAGCAAGGACAGCAGGGGCTCAGGCCCATGATGAGCAGTGTCTGTGGGGGGGCAATCCTACGTCTGCCTCTCACCAACTACGTGACACTGAGCAAGAGACTGAGACTCTCAGGGACTCAGTTTCCACACCTGTAAAATGGGACAACAACAGTACCTACCTTATAACATCTGTGTGAGGATGTCCAGGAGAGAACTCAGCACAGGGCCTGGCATACAGTAAGTGCTCAATAAAATGGTACTGTTTCGTCATAGAAAGTATATGTACATTGGTCTCTGTCCCCAGTTCCTGGAACAGAACTCCTGTGATAGGAACACTAGGAACGGTGACCTCCATTCCTGACACAGGGCTCCTGAAACCCTTGTCAACTTCCTGGGTGACAGGACTGTCTCTTGTTCGAATGAGGTGACTCTGTGTGGGCTCCTGGATGGGGGGGTCACGGGAAAGATCAAGCCATGATTAGGAGATTGGAATTTTCAGCCCCCCTCATTCTCTGGAGAAGGGAGAGGGGCTGGAAATAAAGGTAAAGATCGATCACACCCACAGGGTGAGGCCTCCATAAAACACCAATAGTTCAGGGTTCGGAGAGTTTCCAGGTAGGGGAACATGTCCACAGGGGAGGGGACACACCCCAACGCCACCGGGCACAAGTTCCTGTGTTCGGGACCCTCCCAGATCCCACCCTACGTATCCCTGCGTCTGGCTATTCCTCCGTAACTTTTACATCCTTTGATACACTGGTAAATGTAAGTGTTTCCCAAGTTCTGTGAGCTTGTCTAGCAAAGAGAGGGTCCTTGGAACCTCTGATCTATAGAGGGTTGACCAAAAGCCCAGGGGACAGCCAGGACTGCAACGTGTCCGAAGTGGGGGGGATATGGGGGCGGGAGCCGTCTCATGGGGCTGAGTGCGGTGGGGTCTGACATGATCTCCGTGTCGACAGCGTCAGAACGGGGCCAAATTGTAGGACACGCAGCTGGCATCACAGAACTGCTGGGTGGCGGGGGGGGAACCTGCACACATCCACTGACCAGAGTGTCTGAAGTAGGTGTTCTGTGTGAGTAGAAAAGGAGACCCACAGGGAAGAAACAGGGAGGGGAGGACTGGGCTTTTCCATACACAGGAAGGTAGAAAACCGAGTTGTTCCTTTTAGGTGCATATCTACCACTGTCATCACTAACACGTCATGGAGCATGTTGGCACAGTTCCCCTGGTCCCAGCTTGTCATCTCATTCTCGAAGCACAAACACACAAAGTATGGATGGTTTATCAGCCAGTCATCCTCTGGGGTGGCGGTGGGAGGGAGACATGCCCCCAGAACCTTCCAGAAGATGACCCCACAGAGTAACAAAGTAGGTGGTCATCTAAGCAGAGTGATTCAGAGCGAGCTTCTCAGCATCCAAACGAACCATTTTTACAACTCACAAGTCACAGATCCCTAAAATGTGCACCACTGGGGGCACCCGGGCTGGCTCAGTCCATGGAGCATGCAACTCTCGATCTCAGGTCGTGAGTTCGAGCCCCACTTTGGGTGTAGAGATGACTTAAAAATAAAATCTCAGGGGCACCTGGGTGGCTTAGTTGGCTGAACGTCCAACTCTTAGTTTCGGCTCAAGTGGTGATCTCTGGGTTGTGGGATCAAGCCCCGTGTCGGGCTCTGCTCTCCGCGCAGAGTCTGCTTGGGATTCTCTCCCCCTCCCTGCCAGCCTCTCTTTCTCTCTAAAAGAAATAACTAAAAATCTTTAAAATAAATAAATAAATAAATAATAAAATCTTAAAATGTACACCACTGATCACTTCTTTGGAATAAGGCAGAGGCCCCAAAGAGGAGGCAGAGTCCCCTTTGGAGGGCATCTTCAATCTGGACATTTCCACCTTGTCAGACAGAGGGGAGGAAGACTGAGTTGGGCATGACGGAAAAAGGTCTTTGATTACCAGCTGAGAAGAGCAATCTGGAGGGGCTGGGCATGGGGAGGAAGGTGGGGATCACAGGGCCCAGCAAGCTGGGAGAGGGACTAGGGGACTGGAGCCTGGGGTTTCCCAAAGAGGGTGCGAGGGACACGGCCTGGATGGCCTCCACGATTTCTATCCCTGGCTAGTCACACCCCTTCCTCTGAGCCTGGGTGGGACATGTGACTATTTCTAGCCAATGGAATACGGCAACCTTAGAGTGATTTTGCAGATGTAATTAAGGTCCCAAATCCGTTGATTTTGAGTTAAAGGGAGGTTGTCCTGGGTGGGCCTGAACCAATCAGGTGAAAGCCCTTGCAGGAGGACTACGCCCTCCCTGAGGTGAGAAGCTCTCCCTGCAGGCTTGATGAAGCCCCAGGCCATGTCGAGGAGGCCCATGTGGCAGGACCTTCGGTCATAAGGCCTCCAGGAGAGAAACTCCTTACGGCTCCAGAGAGAAGAAGAGCGGCTAACATGGGGATTGCAGCCTGTCTTGAGGTGGAAAGGGGCCGTGTTGGTGGGATCTGCTCCCCTAAAAGCTTTTGCCTGAAGCTGCCATGAGGAGGGTGGCATCCCTGCCTCACGCTGGGCTGTAGGGGGAGGCCCCCTCAGATCTGGCCTGCCGCCCTGCCTCTCCCTCGGTGCTCCAGGGACATCCATGGCATGGGCTCTGTCCCCCGCAGGCCTCACACCACCTTTAGGTAGACCACAGGCCACTCCTGGGTAGGTAGGCCGAACCCCCCAAGATGGTACCCTCAGACTCCAGGCACAGATCCGTGGGTGTGGCTGGAGCTGATGCAGAACCCTGCCCCACCGCCCCCCCCAACCTCGGCTGGCCCTCCCTCAATGGCAAACCCTCCTGGGCCTGCCCCCACCCCCAGCAGCCCCCACGGTCTGTTTTCAGACACCCCTGCCTGTCTCCCTCAGGGCTGGCCAGGACAGCAAGGGGCACCCACTCACCCCGACGTGGCTGTCAGTCAGTGAGAACATGGTCCACAGTCATGAGTCCCTAAGATTTCGGCCCCTGAGCTGTTTTCCACCCGAAGACTAGGATCCTTGCTGCCCCCCACTCCCCTGGTGGGCAGCCCCGACTTGGGGACCCGCTATCTGGGAGGCAAGGCACCTGGCCTGCCACAAAGGGATTCACTAGACAGAGTTGAAAGGAGCTTATCGTTACTTAGTCCAGCTCCCCTACTCAGTCCATCCCCACCAAGAAGAAGTAGTCCAGGCTCTCTGTGGATGCTTCCCAAGATGAGGAACCCACTATCTTACAAAGCAGACGTCTCCTTGCTGAGCAGCTCCTGTGGAAGTTCTCGGTCACCCACTGGCCCTGCCTCTGGGTCTCAGGAGGGAGCCGTGTGTGGCCTGCCCTAAGGCAAGTCGCTCCCTGCCCCCCCGGCCACTGTCCTCAGAGGCCACTCATGTAAACTGTCACGTTGGTGGCCCAAGGACCCATGCCTCCCAGGAACCGTGGCCTGTGTGTTCCCACCTCGAGACTCCCAGACTGGCCACATGGCTTGCTTGGGCCAGTAGGATATTGGACAAGCCCTTGCCAACTGGGACTTGCTCCCTTAGAAAGTCCCTTCTTGCAAGCCAGCTGCCTTGCTGGAGAAAACTCAAGGGAGGTGCTGAATGGTGCAAGGCCATGTGGGGGTGGAGGGATGAGAGGCCACCGCGGACATGTCAGCCACAGGTGGACCCCAGGGGAACGCAAGCCTATGAATGACCTAAGCAACGGCCCACGGAATTGGGAGAAGTAATAAATTGTTATTTTAAGCCCCTGCATTTTGGAATGGGTTGTTATGCTGTGATAGATATTATTGAAAACCACTGATAGACTTCTTCTGGGAGCAAGTTTCTGGGATCGAAAGGCCAAGAATTTTCATCCCAGGTCAGCCTCTTGCAAAGACAATGGACCCACGGGCTCGGCTGAGGGAGAAAACGTCTTTACTGGGGACACTGGGAGCCTGGATGGCTGCCACTTAGAATTGAATTAGAAGCAGCCAGGGAGAGACGGGGAGGAGGTGGGAGCCATTGGCTTGAGCAAAGTCAGGGAGGCCTGGCTGGTTGACAAATTATGCAGAACAGCTTGGCTCTCTGCACCAAATGGAATTATGCTTCAGTTCAAGTTCTTTGCTGCTTCTAAATTACTTCTTATTTTATTATCCTACAAACTGCCAGCCAGACAGGCATGAATTCTGTTTGGATACGCCCATTGTTTCCCAGAGCTGTGAGGGTACAAATCATGCGCCATCCCCAGTGGTTTGGGAAGAGATGCTTTTTCTTTCAGAAAAAAAAGGGGGTGGGGGGTTTGGGTACATGTTTGTGGTAATGACTCAGAAGTGAAAACACAGCAAGATCAATTGGGGGCTGTGCCAGCATCCTGAACAGGGTAATTAGTGTGAAATGTTCCAGAAAGAACGTTGCCCCAGCCTCCAGAAGCATGAGTGGAGCACCTAGGGCCCCTGCCTTCCTGGAGCTCACTGTTGACGAGGAGAGTGGGACAGGTAAGTCAGCAGGTGCCAGATGGTGTGATAACCAGTGAGTCTTGGGCCAGGGAAGCACCTGGAAGAAACGATATCTAAGGTGAGAGCTAATGGGTCAGTAGAGCATTCTAGAAAGAGAGAAAGGACACTGAGTGGCAGAGGTTACTCATTCCTGCCTCGTATGCGTCCATCTCTTCATCCTTAAAATTAGAGTACCATTTTATTCACGCTGGGCAGCGTCCAGCTAAGTGATGGCACTTCCCAGACCCCCTCGTAGCTAATAGTGAATAATGAGATGTGAATGGAAATGTATAGGGTTTCTTGGAAGGAGTCCTATCTCACCTAGGAGATGCAGCCTGGTTCCTCCGTTTACCCGCCTAGAACGTGGACCCGATGGCCGGAATTTCAGCAGCCATTTTGTACCAGGAAGCAAACCTCTGGAGGGAAGCTAACTGCTAAGAACAGTGGGGCCGAAAGTTGAAAGGAGCCTGGGCCCCTAGCAGCTGGGAGCAGTTAGACCAGCCCTGGAGAGCCTTCCTTCCAGCCGCTTTCACATGCAAGAGGGATGAACGTCGTATTTCAACTACTCATGTGTGTTGTTGTCCTGTGCAGCTGCACCTAACCTGACTGACGCAGCCGCCTGCACCACGGCCAACGGGACAGAGCCCGGTGCACGGTCCTCAGTCCACAGAGCGTGTGGTAGGGAAGGGGTGGTGAGGGGCCTCCAAACTCCTGGCATTGATGAGGGGTTTGAAAAAACAGGCTCTCCCCTTCCTCTTGTCCACATCTGGGGAGCAGACAACCTCCCGTCCCCGGAGCCTCGGGACTAGGGAACAAAGTGTCGCATGTGTCTCAGCACTGGGCCCCAGTCACGGATGACAGCTCTTGTGTGTGACAACAGCCTCCAACAGTCAAATCCAGCCTCCCCTCCATGGGCTGTTCGAGGTTAGAGAACAGAACTTGTAGAAAACCAGGAAAGGTCTCTAGCCTGCCTTCACGGGTCGTGCCTGAGAGGCCTGCTGCCCAGGCTGGCAAGATCCATGCGCCATGCCCGGCAACAGGGACCCCCGGAGCAGCCCAAGTCCGTGGCTCCGTTGGTCTTCTGCATCCACGGCCACCCCAGCAAAGGTCAGATGCTTCCCGGCTCCAAGGGGAGCATGACTTGCCCTCTGCCACCCTGAGAGGCCTCCAAACCCAGCCCTTCACCTTTTTGGGGGAAACCTCCTCACCCTCTTCTGGGTTGTCTCCCACCCCCCTGCCCAGCACCAGGCCCCACCCTGCCCCCACCCCAGAGGAATTCAGCCCAAACCTCCCGAATAAGCCTGAAACACAACAGAGATTTACCTTCCACCTTCCTATCGCTTCTCCTGCCTTGGGGAAAGGGTTGTTCTAAGGAGCTCCTTTAAAACTCAGTTAGGCTGGGGTGCCCAGGTGGTTCAGTTGGTTAAACCTTTGGCTCAGGTCATGGTCCCAGGGTCCTGGGATCAAGGCCCACAACCGGCTCTCTGCTCATCTGGGAGTCTGCTTCTCCCTCTGCCTCTCCCCCTGCTTGTACTCTCCCTCTCTCTGTCAAATAAAATCTTTAAAAAAAAAACAAAAACTCAGTTAGACTTCTCCCCACATCACTGACAGCCGAGATGCGTGGAGCAGCCTGTCACCCCAGCCGACAACGACACACCAGAACACAACTGGGGTCAGGTCAACAGGACCCTGGAGGCAGGGTGAAGAGGCTCTCCCTGGCCAGAGATGAGACAGCGTGTGCCAGGAAGGACAGTCGCTTCAACAGACTGAAACAGATCAAATGTATTTGAGTCCCTGAGGCTGTAAGGACACTATAAAAAAAAAAAAAAGAAAGAAACAAATTAATTGGTTATCAGTTAAGGATGTTAATAAACTAATTCTTTATTTTGGAAACTGACAAGTAAAAGAAAAAAAATCAAGCTAGAAACAAAGATAGAAAGAAACCACTCTGTTCTGAGTAAATATATTCCAAGATGTTACTGGAGGAGGGGGTGTGGGAGGGAGGGGGGAGAGGGAAAGGAAGGAGTAGGAGGGGAGGGGAGGGGAGGAGGGGAGGGAGGGGAGGAGGGGAGGGAGGGGAGGGGGAGCAGGAAAGGGGGAGGAGAGGGGAGGAGCCTAGCCTGCCATGGGTCCAGATTCACGGAAACAGGACTATGCCCTGGTGGTCAACAGAAGGTGACCCAGCGGCCGACGGGCAGGGGTCCAGAAAACCACAAGCAGAGACAAGGGAGCTTCTTTTTCTAGGCCTTTTTAAAAAACAGAGACAAAATGCTGGGATGGTTAAGATCGTGAATCCTGCAACCAGCCTGGCCAGGTGGAATGCTAGCTCCACAGCTCGCTTCCTTCACTGGGCCTCAGGTCTTCAGGTGGGAAATGGGACAACACTGGTGGGCAAGGCCGGAGCAGATCTGCATCAGGGAGGGGACAAAGTGAGCGCTCATGACAGCAGTGACAGACAGTGAGTCTCTACGACGGCGGCTGCCACGGGCCTTCCCTGGGCCCTGCTCTCCCCTGCGGGGGTCCCTACATGGCTGGGGGTCAGCTGGGGCCAGAGGGACCCCTGAGCACCTGGGGTGTCATCTTGCCCACATCTTCTCTGAAGTCTGCCCCCTTGGGGAAGGAGCCTTGAAGCCGGGCTTCAGGCACAGTTTTCACCCTGGGTGCCCCCTCATTGTCTTCTTGTTAAATCCCCAACTAGACACCGGGAGACGGAGGCATTATCGACTTTCCTTCAGAGGAAGAAAATGCCAAGTGGTCAGAGGTCACACGGGAGCGGTGAGAGCCAGCCGCTCAAGCGCATCTAAAGGTGGTCCCGGCACTGCCTGCCCGTGTCCCCAGCACATCACTCCTCCGCCAGCAAGCTGGGGTCTTTGACCCCTGCTCTTCTACCTGAGCTTTAAACCCACCCCACGAGCAAGGGGCACCTGGGGGGCTCAGATGGTTAAGTCTCTGCCTTCAGCTCAGGTCATGATCCCAGGGTCCTGGGATCATGTGGGGAGTCTGCTTCTCGCTCTCCCTCTGTGCTCTCTCACTCTCTCTCTCTCAAGCAAATAAATAAAATCTTTTAAAAAATAAGAAAATACAATAAAATAGGTATCGAAGAGAACATCACAGAATATCAATCATCTAGTAAGAGGGTCAGAGAACATCAAGAACCTATCAAAATATGTGACCTCCTTAAGCCCCTAGGAGAGCTCTCCCCCAAAATCATTCTCTTGAACTACTCTGGAGGGGCAGGGAGAGGACCCCTCACCCTCTCTTCTTCTGCTTTCGGAATCAGCTTTTTATTTTTTTAAAAAGATTTTATTTATTTATTTGAGAGAGAGAGAGAACGAGAGAGAGCATGAGCAGGGTGAAGGGCAGAGGGAGAAGCAGACTCCCCACTGAGCAGGGAGCCTGATGTGGGACTCGATGTAGGGACTCCGGGATCATGACCTGAGCTGAAGGCAGATGCTTACCGGACTGAGCCACCCAGACGCCCCTGGAATCAGCTCTTTATTATTTGTAATTCTTCCCCATCACATTCGTATTACTGAGAGATTATAAATATATTCTGCAGCATCTGCAGCAGCCTCACAAAGGGAAGGGACGAGTCTAAACCTAATGTGGCAGATTGGAGACGGTCAGAAATCCTTATGAAGTCACATGCCGAAGTCCTAAGCGCCAGCATCGCAGAATGTAACTGGTTTGGAGACAAGGCCTTGAAAGAGACGATTAAGTTAAAATGAGGTCATGTGGTGGGCCCTCCTCCAGTCTGACCGGGACCCTTATAGGAGGAGGAAATCTGGACACACAGAGAGACCTCAGGAACGTGCACACACAGGGGAGGGACCCCGTCAGAAGGCATTCGTCTGCAAGGCAAGGAGAGAAGACTCGGAAGAAGCCTGCTCGCACCTCACATTTGGACTTCCAGCCTCTGGAGCTGTGAGCAAGTAAATTGCTGTCCTTTAGGTAGCTATGGCTGCCCTAGCAGACTCGTGTACTACCTGTGCAGCCCTGGACACGTCACTCGGCCTTTCTGAATCTCTCCTCTCCATCTACAGCCTGGGTCGTCAGGAAGAAAGAACCCGTGGACTACACGGCGATCTCCAGCATACACTAAGTGATGGACGCAAGGTGCAGTCCAGTAACTAGAATGCTTCCCTTTGAATAAATAAGGTGTTTTGATTATCTACTGCCGCATAACAAACCCTCCCAAAACCTAGTGGCTTAGCACATCAACGAAGATTAATTCTCTCTCACGAATCTGTGGTTCTGCTGGTTTCCTTCTCGTGCTGCTGCCCTCAGATGGCGACCGGGCTGGACCCACCAAGGTGACTCACTCGTATGTCTGGTGCCTTGGCGCAGACGGCTGGGAGGCTGGGGCCTCTCTGTCTCCACATGGCTAGCTTGGGTTTTTTCATTTGGCAGCTGAACCCTAAATCCCAAGGGTGAGCTTACCAAGGAGGAAATGAAAGTTGCCAGGTGCCAGAGCATCCCTCGCCCTGCGTTCTATTGGCTAAAGCACCCACAGGACCAACCCAGGTCGAAGGGGAAGAGAAAGAATGGGGAGAGTGACAAAAAAATCGTTACCATCACTAATCCACTACAAAATGGGAGGGGATAATGTGAATATATACATATTTGCTTATTTTTTCAAATGATGAATGGATAAACCAAGTAATAAAAATCACCTATCTTAGTAAAAGTTACCAATGCAGGGCGAGAGCGCAGGGTGAAGGACCTAGAAACAGAAGCCAGACTTCTCGGAATATATCCGGTTATATAGTTTTGACTTTGAATCCATAATTTTAAAAAAATAATAAACATGGCAATATGCCTAAAACTAACATAACACTGTATGTTAATTATGCTTGAATTAAAAAAAATTAAGAGTTTTTTAAAAGCATGGCAAAAAAGCAAGTATTAAAAATTGAAAGCAGGTGCGGCACCTGAGTGGGGCAGGCGGTTGAGCGCCAACTCTTGGTTTTGGCTCAGGTCATGATCTCAGGGTCGTGGGATTAAGCCCTGCATCAGGCTCTGCACTCAGCGCAGAGTCTGCTTGAGAATCTTTCTCCCTCTCCGTCTGCCCCTTCCTCCCCACTCACGTGTGGTCACTCTCTCTCGCTCGCTTTCTCTCTCTCTCTAACAAATAAATAAATCTTAAAAAAAAAATTGAAAACAGGGGTGCCTGGCTGGCTCAGTCAGTGGAGTGCATGACTCTTGATCTCGGGGTTGTGAGTTCAAGTCGCATGTTGGGAGTAGAGATTACTTAAAATTTTTTTAATTAAAAAAAAAATGAAAACAAAAGGAAAGAAATTCACCTCACTGCATATCAAGTCACTAGCATAACAACACAGAGAAAATAATTATTCAAAAGACTTTAGAATATGGAATTTCGATTAAACAGTCCTAGTAATGTATATTCTAAGGACAAAACAAACCACAAAGAAATATTATACTGTATTCAGTAATCTTATTGTTAGCCCAATACACATATAGCTATTTTGAAACTATTATAGTTCTATTGTGGAACAAGTCAAATAAGTAATTGTGTTGAAGTCATTAAAAACCAAGCTTTTCAGGGGAGCCTGGGTGGCTCGGATGGTTAAGCGTCTGCCTTCGACTCAGGTCATGATCCCAGGGTCCTGGGATCGGGTCCCGCATCGGGCTCTCTGCTCCTTGGGAGCCTGCTTCTCCCTCTGCCTCTCTCTCTGTGTCTCTCATGAATAAATAAATAAAATCTTTAAAAAAAAAAAAAACAACCAAGCTTTTCAGCAAAGAGAAAAGAAATGAAAGCATAAATTCAACCAAGTAAAAACCCTGTACTCTTACATTTGAATTGGAAATAGCATGAACTCATAAGTTTTTCCTTTAAAAATATGAGAATAAAACCATTATATTTGTATCAAATTTGCATCCATTTCAAAACCAAACAAAACCTATGATGATAGAAATCAGGCGGGTGGTCTTCTTTGTGAGGGGGTAGCGCCTGGGAGGGGGAGACAAGGGGGCCTTCCAGGTGCTGATCACTCTATGTGAAAATTCATCAAGCTGAATGTTTATGATTTATTCACTTGCTTGTTATATGTGTTCTGCTTCAATGAAAAGTTTAATTGAAGGCACATAAACACACCCCCGAGCTCCGAGCACTGTCAGGTCTGCAGCTAATGATGACCCAGCAGCAGTGAGCACCACTAGTAACCAGCTGGGTTTCTCTAAGTACCATTTCCTCCCAGAGTATCCCAGGCCAATTCTAGGTCTAGGGCAGGAAATGCCTAAGAGAAGCTTGGGGTATTTTGTTGTACCAGAAAAAAAAAAGAAAGCACTGAGGTCACATCAGAAGGACGGATTATGTACCTACCGACCTAAGCAGAGACAATCTCAACAACACAGGAGAATAATAATCACAATAGATTGGAGGCATCACACATATAAAAATCTGTGTGCCCAAAGGCTACTACGAACAAAAAATGTCATTGGTCAATATTCAAGGCTGCTGGGGCACGCAATCCTTACTCTGAAAATTGACTAAAAGGAGAGAAATTATTCTTTATAAAAGGTAATCCTCAGATAACAAATCGGAAGAAATGATAGAATGGAAAAATCACTCTTTTGCAGCCTCTAAGGAAATCGTGAATCTGAGCTTCTAAGCCATCTTGCAGGTATGACCTGAAGCCACCTGGAGAGACAAAACAGACCTGTGCCTCACGCTGGGATGCGGTAAGGAGCATATAGCACCACCTACAAAATCTTCTTGCCTGAGAAATGGAACTTGGGACCCCGTGGCCTGCCAAGGAGGGGGTCAGGGGAGGTAGGGGTCCACCTGTGTACAGGCGACAGGTTACTTTGTGAGAATTTAAACCAATAATAAAACCAAAAGTCGGTCTGCCTTTATTTAAGTTTTGTTTATTTAAGCAATCTCTACACCCAACATAGGGCTCGAACTCACGACCCCGAGATCAAGAGTCGCACCCTCCACCAACTGAGCCAGCCAGGTGCCCCTCGGTCTGCTTTTTATTATCATCAGACACAAGCAGCGCTGAACGATGTTGGTGATCAATACCCCTGCCTCCAGGAGGTCTGTCCCCTGTGGTTCTCCAGCCTTCATACAGCTCTGCCTGAATAACAGCTTAGAGAAAATATGGAGCATGGAAGAACATGTCAAATGACATGATAAAGAAACATTTGTCCCAGTCCAGAATATGGAGCATCCTACAGGGCAGATTCCCCGGGGTCTCTAAGTGGAGGAGGTAAAGGAGTGGAGGGGTCCAAGGACACTTGGCTAATGAATGAATCTTCAGACCTCAGGGGGCTGCTGATTTGGACAAAACAGCTGCTTAAAATAATTGCATAAAGGTAATTAAGGTAATTTATGACAGGTGTGATAATGACATGACACTGTATTGTAACACACGTACATATAAAATCAGTTCAAAATGACTGAGATCATTTATAACTGAAATATCATGACATTTAGAATTTGCTTTAAAATACTCCAGTAAATGGGCACACCTGGGTGGCTCAGTCGGTTGGGCATCTGATTCTTGATTTCAGCTCAGGTCATAATCTCAAGGTCTTCGGATCGAGCCCTGTGTCCGGCTCCGCTCAGGAGGGGAGTCTGCTTGAGATTCTCCCTCTCCCCTTGTCCGTCCCCCCGCTCACATTCTCTCTCTCAATAAATAAATAAAATCTTTAAAATAAATAAATAAAATACTACAGTAAACAAATGAGCAGGCAGCCAAGTGGGCAGAACAGAGGATGCAAGATTGGCCATGAGTTAGGTGATGGATACACAGGGGTTCCTTACTCTTCTCTCTTTTGTGTGTATGTGTGTTTCAACTTTTCTCATAGGAAAAAAGAGGCAATGTATGCACAGTGGTAAGTTCCGTCATCTTCATCACCGCCATCAGATGTGAAGCAAGCCGGGGCTCCGACGTGGAGAGGGTGGCATGTCGTTCTCTGGGAAGGAGGGCATAGCAAAAGCCAGGTAGACCCCAGGGAGCTGAGGACAATGTCACTGCAAAGAGGTGGCACATAATCTAAGCACAGGGTCAGCATTGGGAGCTGAGGCAACTTTCAGACATGATTGGGGATGGGAACCTGTCCTCCACTGGCCACATGGTCTCAGGCCTGAGGGGACAGGGAGGACCAAGGACCTTAGGGACAAAACAAGGGGCTGGCAGTCGTGAGGAAATTCTCTGTCCCTGGGACCACAACTCGACAAGTCATAAAAACACCTCATCACCGAGCTCAGGAACAGCAGGGCAGGTTCCAGATTCTAGATCCAGGTTGGAGGGGGTCCCTGCACTGGTGCCCAAGGGCGGGGCTCAGCTCTGGGCATCCCCCAGCCCAGAACACGACCGACCAGCTCCAGAGGGCAGAGTATGGGGGAAGCCCGAGAAGGGGACTAAGAACCCCAGAGGGAGGAGGTTAAAGTACTAAACTGGCCACTTCTGTGAATGTCCCTCCCTCCCTCCCTCTCTCTCTCTCTCACACACACACACAGATTGCTTGTACTGTTGAAGATGTATTAGAATAATCTTGTATTGGTCCTGATTACATTAGTAGCCTGTGTTCTTTCAATTTGTTTGCATGGCGTCTGCACACGAAGCTTCTTATACTCCCAGTAGAAATGCCCAGGGCGCCTGGGTGGCTCAGCACACGGTCTGCCTGTCCCTCTGCCTCTGCCCCTCCCCCCTCTCACACTCACACTCACGCTCTCTCTCAGATACATAAATAAATAAATAAGATCTTTAAAAACAAATAAATAAAGGGGAAATGCCCTCCCACCAGGCAGGAAAATGGGCATGAGGCTCAGCACCCCTCCTTTGGGCAGCAAGGCTGGTCGCCTAAGTGTTGGGGCACCTGGGTCTGTAAGATGAGAAGCCAGTTTGGACGTGCCTCTGGGGCTGACAAAGTTGTAAGACCTGAAAGAGCAGAGAATTACATTGGCAGCTGCAGGATGAGGGACAGCTCAGGTGAGTCTCCTTCCCTCTTCGAATCCTGGACCCCCAGTGCCTTGCACCCTACCAGTGGTGGCCGGGACCGCCAGCCTGGCCCCTCAGGTCCTGGGCTCGGGGCACTTGCAGCGTCAGGACAGTAGGGAAATGATTCAGACCCTTCTGGCCCAAGGAAACTACCTAAACCTAACCCTTTCTTCAGAATTCGATTGGAAAATAAACCCCTATTTTAAAATAAATGCCAACATTTTTTTTTTTTTTTTGACAGAGAGAGAGGGAGAGAGCACAAGTAGGCAGAGTGGCAGGAAAAGGGAGAGGGAGAAGCAGGCTTCCCACTGAGCAGGGAGCCCGATCCGTGACTCGATCCCAGGACCCTGGGATCATGACCTGAGCCGAAGGCAGACGCCCAACCGACAGAGCCATGCGGGCACCCCTATGAATGCCAACATTTTAAAATCCAAACGGACAAGCTATTTCTTGATGCAGGCATGTTCTTTGTCGGGTAGCTCACTGGGGGCAAGCTTGAATATAGTTCTCCACCAACGGTTCTCTGCCAGAAGACCACAGATGGCCTACTGCAGACCTCTCGCGCCCAGCATTTAGCAGAACAGCAGCAGGGAAGACTCCATGCTCGCTAACTACAGTCACATTTCAAAGCAGTGATAAGGGCCCACAGTCTGCTTTGTTAGAGCTTGAGTGATGGTTAGGGAATGAGGGACCCATTACACGGCCTTCCATCTGCCCGTCTCCCCCTTTTCTCACTCCTCCCTTCCGCTGGCTGTGTCTCAGAATGCGCATGTGTGACATGTGTGCGGGCATGCACGCACGTGTGCATGTGTGTATGTGTGTGCATCTACTCATGTGTGCGTGCGTGCTCGTGTGTGTGTGCTTATGGGTACATGCACGAGGGGTGCATGTGTGTGCTTTTGCATGCACACTTGTGTGCATGCGTGTGTTTATGCTGCGGCAGGAGCGGGTGAGAAAGGAGAACACTTTCTGCCCAGCACTGGGGTGGCCTCTGCGGGCTCCTGCCCCCTCCTCCCTGCACCCCAGGATACAGTCTCCAGAGAGCACACTGCTGGGGCTGACACAGAGAAGAAAAAGGAGGACCTGGTGAGCTGGCCGAGGTGCAACTCTCCTGCCCAAGGCTCTGCCACCCTGGTCCGCCTCATCCTGGGCCGCCTGTGTGCAGGGCTAACGCCCTCCTCGGCTGAGAACTTCTGCACCCCTCAGGCGCAGGCTGAAGTGTGGGTGTCGCGAGCTGCCTGCCGTGTGAACGAAAGCCCACTTAGGGACCACATCCTGCTTTCTCTCCAGCCCCACCCCCAAGTCCCACTGACACCCCAATGGCCTGAACTGGCCAGCAAGGTCCTCTTCTGGGGGCCGAGGGGTAGCCATGACAGCACCCATCGCCTTAGAAACCCCTGCACAGCCCGCGAAGGAGAATTCTCGGAGGAACCTTGGCATCTCCGCTCCCCGCTCCACAGAGGAGCTCTAATTCGTTGCAAAGCTGCTAATCAAAGCCGCGAGCTGCTGTCCGTGGGGGGCTCTCTGCATCCTGGGGTTGGGGTGCCATATGAGCCCAGCTGAAGTCCAAGCTGAGGCTGTCCAGTGCCAGGGGGTTCTTCAGCGATAGGCCAACGAAACAAATGAACCCCCAAAGGCCCCCGCTAAAGTCCATACTGAGCTGTTTTGTTGTTTTGATAAGAGACTGAAGCCTCATCCTGACTGGCTGGCCAACTTGCAGAGAATGGGGGACAGACTCCAGAGATGCGCTAACTCTGCTTCCATCCTGGGTGAGCTTCTGTCTTACATTAATTGGGGGCTAATTTATGTCTCTAAGGAGAGGCCTTCAGACTTTCATGCGGATTGAAGGATGGCTCGAGTGGGCAGCAAGAGGCCAGGGGTGGCCTGGCTCGAGCCAGCAGCGACATTAATAGGCCTTTCAAGACCCTAGCAGCTTCAGCGCCGGTCCTTTGCCCAGCAGCCCCGTGAGAGTGAAGAACGGAAGCCAGTCTTACACCTGCCCTGAGTATGCACGCCCAGGTCTGCAGACTCACCACAGCTTCGTGCCCTGCCTTGGGGGGAGGACAAGCGGGAGGGGCTTCAGGGAAGAGAAGGGGCTAGAACTGAGGAGGGCAAACAGAAAGGGGGAGGGAACCAGGGAAGGTGTCTCTGGTCAGGTGGGCGGGGGGCACGCCCTGCAGCGCCCAGCCCCCTGAGAACCGTCCCAGCCCCCCCGGGGACCTGCCCTCCCGACCTCTCTCCACCTTCCTCAGAAAGGCCAGCCTTCGTGTTGGGGGGAGGTGCTGTCCCTCCCGGCTCCCAGGCAGAGGCATCTGTGTGGGGAGGAGGCTCCTGCGCCCTCTTCTGGGCGAGTGACCTTGAGTGAGTCACGTCCCCTCTCTGGGCATGCTTGGGGAGTTGGGGGAATAAGGACGGAGGGTTTGGCCCAGACATCCGGGGACCCTCTCCCTGCCCCGCGGGTGCCCACATTGCCCGTCAGGCTCCATCTAAACTGTGCAGCGTACACCCGCCTCCCCAGCGCAGCCCCTCGCCAGCCCCCTTCCCGGTTCCTCCCTCGCTGGCCTGGCAGTGCCCGTCACGCTTGCTGTTCTTGCTCTGCCCTCTGCTGGGACTGCCCACCCAAACCAAGCCCCACTTGGCCTTCTTGGCCTCTTCTTCCGAGCACATTCGCTACCAGAAATCATCGAAGTCTGCCGCGGCCCGTTGCGCGTCTCCCCCGACCGCAGGGCCGGAGCTGCGCATGCGCCTGGCACGCCCCGAACCAGGGACCACAGGAACGTGCCTCCTCCACCCCTTGGTACCGCACCTGCCCCTGGCTGCCCCCTTTTCCGCCAAGATCATCAGCTCTCAGAGTCCCCCACCTGCCTCTGGAAGGCTTCCCTGAGCAGGGCCTCCCCGCTCGCAGCCCCCTTTGCTCTAATGCTGGAGTACCAGGGGTCCGTGGGCGCGCTTCCCGCCGGGTCACGGCGACAGCAGTGCCGGGGACTCAGGGACTCAGGTGTGCTCACAATGTCGGCCCCACGGTCCAAGTCCCAGACACAGGGGTTCAAAGAAAAGCAAACGCCATGCACACACTTGGCACGGAGGGGAAAATTAAATCTCCTTCTCAAAGCCTCCAGCCCACAGAACTCTGCTAGTCCCTTCCGGGCACCACAGATGCTTAGTGACAGCCGAGATCTGTCTTCCAGAAGCAGGAACTGGGAGTATTTCTGGCCCAATTAAAATTGCTTTAGTGCTTGACAAGAAGTAAATGCAGCCTCATGTCTCTTCGTGCCTAATGTGAGAAACATATGGGCTCTGTGCGCATCTGGGCCGCGTCACCTGCCTCCCAGCAGGTGCTTCGCACCACGGACGGGGTGCGCGCGGGTCACAGCTGCACGCGCAGACACGACACGTCTCTACAAGGCTGTGCTCTGCCAGTAGCATTGGCCTCGGGCTCTGTAGACGAGTAGCCTTCTACAAATTATGAATATTAGAAAATCAAGCGATTCTCTCCATTTCGGAGGTAGGAGATCTTTTCCTGCCGCTATTTTCCTGAGCAACCTCGGTCCTATAAGTGCAAACAGCGCTGCCGGGAATAAGGTAGAAACTTCCAGACGCAACAGAGTTTACGCCAGCAGTTTTTGCAGGGCGATCGGACTTGAGTAATGATCTCTGATTGAACACTGGCCCCTAGGGAGATGCAAAGACAGACTGGGCAGCCTGTGTAAGAGCACACATTTTTGAAATAGAACAGCACTTCTCTATCGGCTCCAATATAAGTGGCTCTCCTTCAGAAAGAAACCACAAGCAAGCAGCTTGTCCTCAGGGTGAAGAAAACTCCTTCTTCTCCGACGGTCCGCGCTGACAGCAGACCGCGGTGCAGGTGCCTCCTGTTCACTCCACCACAGGGCCGGGGAGGGGTCAAGGTCAGTCCCCACCCCAGGAAAGGTTCTCGAGGAGGAACAATCTGTTTGAGGTCAAGCCCTGCCGGTGGATGAGACTCCTCTGTGATCCCTGGCCCCCAGATCTCCATGTCCACCTGACGTCACCTCCAGGGTCTTGCTCTGACCCCTGCTTGAGAATCAATCCTGTCCCAGGCTGTAACAGGAGGCCTGACTGTCTGCCTTGCTGGTCTTCCAGTTCAGATTCCAGGAATCTGAGCTTGGCTTGTCCCTTTGTCCCTCCCTCCTCCTATATCCCAGTCCCCAAAATTGTATGGCCACAATCTGCCTCAGTATCCCCACCCGAACCATGCCCTGGGAATAGGAATCCTACTTTCCCCCACACTCAGTCCCCAAATATCTGGCTAAACCCCGCTCCCAGGGGACAGAGGTCCCCAAGGTCAACTGCCTGTCAGCCTGGCCCACTGCCCCCGCGTGCCTGACTCGGAGAGTCAAGTGTCACCAGTTCTGAGCCCGCCTCTGTTGTCTGCACCCCGCCCCCACCCCCGGCCAGACCAGACTCAGGCTGGGACACTCGTGAGCAACCTCGCCATTGCCCTGGGACCAAAGAAGGCCTAGAAGTGGCCCCAACAGGGATGGGCTCTGGCTTCTGCTAATGTCCCCAGTGTGGGAGCAGAGGTGGCATTTTATTTCTTATAGATTTTAATTTCCCCACATGAGACCCCCAAAGACAGGACACCATCACGAGTGGTGGGAGGGCTCAGCCGCTGCTGCAACCCCAGAGCTCAGCCACTGCTCAGAACCGTCGGGAGAGGGGGGGACGCCCTGTAACCCCAGCCCGAGGAACCAGAGACGTACCTCCTCCCAAACAGGACTGCAGGCATTTGTCCTGTCCTCCTCCAAAAACCCCCTTGCAGACAAACGCAAATGCATTCTTTGAAAGTAAACCCAAAGACTAGGAGAAATGAGAAGAGATCATTATAGGTAAGAGATTTCAACAAAGCTTTAAGAAGACAGAAAGCAGATGGAGGAGGAAAATTGGCAGAGGAGGCTCGAAGCAAAAGCTCCTGTAAAGAAGGCTCCAGATGAGAAGCAAGCCGAGTTGCTCGCAGAAGACCTGGGATACTCGGGACCTGGAGGCAACAGGTGCAGAGAGCTGTGGCCACCCGAGAAGGGGAGGCTCGTGGGGATGTCTGTACCAAGTTAGACCCAAGATGCCCTCCTCCGCCGTGCACCAGGTGAGGAGCCCAAAGCCTGTTCCCTGGAGAAGCAGAATGACGGCTCTGAACTTGGGGGTCCCAGGCAAAGTGGGGGTAGGGGTGAGGTTCAGTATTGTTTCCCATTACTACAGAATGAATGACCACAAACTTCGCTGCTTAAAACCACAGATATTCATGATCTCACAGTTTCCCTGAGTCAGGAGGCTGGCATGGGTCCTCTGCAGGCTCATCAGGGCTCCTATCAAAGCATCGTCTGGGCTGCGTTCTCATCCGAAGGCTCGACCTAGGAAGAATTCTCTCCCAAACTCATTCAGGTTGTCCGTAGAAGCATATCTTGGTGGTTGCAGGACTGAGAGCCCCAGCTTTTTGCTGCTGTCAGACCTACAGGCTATGGAAAGTCCCCAGAAGCCACCCGGTTCCTTGCCATGTGGGCTTCTCCATCCCGGCCACTGCCTTTGTCAAGGCCACAAGGAGAGCCTTTTGCTCCAGTCTGCTACGATGGGGTCTTCTACAACAGTAAACATGGCGGCAACACTCCATCCCCTTTGCCACACTCAAGGGATGTGAATGCCAGGAGGCCGGTATCATTGGGACCACCCCACATTCTATCCACCAACAGGAAGTGATTATAGTTTTATTTTTTGATAAATGAATTAAAAGAGTGACTTAAAGAGTGACTCCCTCCCACCCATTTCCTAGCCAACCAGCTGTCTTCCCTGGGGGGCAAATATAACCCATCTCTCTTATAACCTAACACACCAGTCTGCGTATATAATGGAGGCCCACACACTCCTCTCCACTCACTCCCTCAGCCCCCTGCCCACACCTGACGAGGTCAGCCACGACTTCCCCGAGCTCTCCAGGACACTGGGACACACTTGCATCTCTTTTCCATAACTGGTAGCACACCGTGCAAACTCATCTGCCCTTATCTTTTGCACATAATATATCCTGAGATCATTTTACATTGGTATATAAAGAGCTACTTAATTGTTTTGCTGCCGCTACACAGCATTCACTGACCATGTGATGCATGGTCAGGTCATTTCCAGCCCTCTCCTATTGCAAACAAAGCTGCTGTGACAAGTATCTCCAGGGGCGGTCGTTTTGCTAATAAAGCTGCCTCTGGGGAGTGGGACAGGAAAGGGCAGGATCCATTGTTTTCATTGTAAGCTTTTTACTACAACTTGGTTTTTTTTAAATTCTGTACATATATTACTTTCATAACTATAATAAGGGCCATGGAATCTCTTCAGGGACTGAGGCTGGCTATGTGGGGAAGCCTTCTTGGCCTCACCACCATAACAACAAGCTTCCGAGTCTCCTTGAGCTGCCAGCCCCTGTCCGGCTCAGGCCTCTTTCTGCTCAACATTTATTGAGCATGTGCTCTGTGCCAGGCACTTGGAGACCGGGACTCCAGGGAAAAGCCTCTTTTGAGGCAAGATACCCCACTTGTCCCTCTTCATTGTGAAGCCAAGCACTGACACAGTCCCTGAGTGTCCAGGCGAGCCACGACCTTGTGACCTTCTATCTGCCACCGGGCTCCATCCCACGTGGACAACACAGTGTAACGTCTGCAGGAGTGAGGCAGGCACACAGCATCTTAGCTGGGGAACCAGGCCTCCCTGCTTAGTTGTCTGCCCCCGCTCTTCCGTAGCAATGCCACACTGTTTACTGAGAGCCCTCCTGGGCATCAGACCATTTAATCCTCGCGGCATCCCTGTAAGACAGTCTCGCCGCTATCCCCGCTTTATAGATGAGCAAGCTAGACCTCTGGGCAGTGCCTGCAATCTGCCTGTGGTCACATGGCCAACAAGTGGCAGAGCCTGTATTTATGCCTGGGTCTGCTGGTCTCGAAGCCACGGCTCTTACTCTCAGTGCTGTGGGGCTCATCCTATAAATGGACAGCAAGCACATTTTCCGTTCTCCTTCTAGGGAGCATTGGCCCTGCCGATGACGCACATTGACATTAATCCAACAACCACAGCTGTCTGGCTTCATTCTCCCCATGTGTAAAAACCCACTCAATGTTGCTATCCGCTGGCCCACGTTTCTTCGGCGTGGCTGCAAGGACCTGAGACCGTCCTCAACCGCCTTCCCAAAATCAAGGCTGCATTGCAACCTGAGAGCCCATCAAGCCTTTCCCTGGAGATCTCCCCGAGCTGACAAAGCAGCGGGAGCCCAGCGAGCTCGCCGCCCATCCTGCCCCTGCTCCTTCCTGGTCCGGTGGGGCTGGCCCTGGTCAGGGAGCTCTTCTGCCCACCAGAAACCAAATCACAAAGGCGCTGTCGCTTGAAGTGACAAAAAGCAGTACAGAGGAGGCAGAGGGGGACGTGATGGCCATTGCCAAGTGGTGGAAGTGAGATTAAAATGAATCTAGAAGCAGCTGGTGCTGCGGAGATGCACTCGTTTATCAGCCCAGGGCAGCAGCCTGGAGGACAGGTCAGTCCCCCCCCACAGGCCCTCTGTCCTCCTCCTCCTCCTCCTCCGGAGCAGCCTTGTGCACGGAAGCCTGCAGGTCTCAGGCCAAGACCCCAAGGAGTAGCGGAAGGTCCTGGGGATGAATGAAGCGCATGGGAAGTGTGACACATTCAGAGCTCTTACCACATTGGGTCCTGCTAGAGGAGCAGGTGTGGCTCAGCCCCGCACAGCCCCTGTCCTTCAGCAAAGTGGACACAATGATGCCGGATCTCCTGGTTTGGCAAAGAAGCTGGGACTCTGGATTTTTGATCGAAATCTCCCAGTTTTTCCATACTGGCAACGACTGCCATGGGAAAAAACCAAACACACGCGTGGACCTGATGAAATCAGCCTGTGGGCCACCCTCCAGCTGCATGCCCTGCCGTGAGCCCACAGCAGAAGCGCTGAGACCTGGGAATCCAGCCCTCACCTGGGGGCTTAGAAACCTGGCACGGCAGTCTTCCAAGCCTCCTGGGTCCCACACCCTCCACAAACACAGACCCCAAAGCACCCCGGGGATGTTGCACCCCCAGTTGAGCCCTTGCACCTGACAAGGGGCCGGCTGCCCTTCCAAGTTGGCAAGCAGAGCAGCCAAGGGAGAGCCAGGGGGCCGGGCGAGGGGCCGCCTGCGCTTGGTGAATGGAGCAGCAGGAACCCGCCATGGAGTATTAGAGCGCCCCAGCTGCCCTGGGCCTCTGCCTCCCCTGAGCAAAACGGGCTTGAATTGCCCCCCGCCCCCGTCACCTTCTCTGATGGAACCCTGATCCTGGGCTCAGGGGTTCGGGCCCCTGCCTTAGGCCATGACCGCAGTTGGCTGCCATTATTCATGGGGGTGGCAGTAGCTACAACAGCTATGCCGAGGCGTAAACAGAGGACGGGAAGCACAGCTGTAAAGAAGCCCACAGAACTCCCATAGCTGTAGTCTGCTGGTCCACTGTCCCCAGGTCAGAGGGACAGAAGTGACCCCCTAGGGGTCTGTCCCTGCACCAGGGCAGGACTGGGAGGGAACTTCTCCGGAGAGGAGCAGGTGTCCTTCCCCTCAGCTCCCTTTGCCCACAGTTCTTCTGGGGCGGGGGGTGCATCCCAACAGCCTCTAGAACCTTCCCTGGGGTCACTTCTCTCCAAAGCTCTCCCTGGCTAGGACCCTGGAGGAGTCGCTGATGTTTTTATGTAAAGGGATGTTTTCATGGAAGGGAATATTCCTTCAGACCCCACCCCCCTCCCCCTGCCCCTTTGAGAATGGTGATCCTCTCCAAGTGGGGAGGGCAGCGGTGGGAAAAGACAACTCAATATCATCAGCGCCATCAGAATGACACTGGTGTGGTTGCTAGTGACTTTCCTGGCCTTGGAGGGGAGGAGATCAAAGGAAGGGGCCCTGTGCAAGCCGGAGCCCCTCCTGCCCGCCGCCCCCGCTGCCTGCTGGAGCAGATTTGTAATACACTCCACCTGGTTCCCTGCCGAGGCGGAACACGCTCCCGGGGGCCTATCAATAGAACGCAGCAGAGGGTGACCGGGCAGCAGATTGAGGGGTGGGCGGAGCGGCTCCTCAGTCGTGCTTTGTGGGGGGGGCGGTGAGAGACCGCGGCTGCAGGCGCCCCCGCCCCCCGCTCTCCGCCCCTGGCCTGCCCCTCCGCCCTCCCCGAGGTCCTGCCCAGGACCCCAGGGTGGGCTGCGCGGCAGGGGAGGGGGGCGGAAGAGACGTCCCCGCGCGCTGCAAAAGGGCGGGGGGCCCTGCTTGGCCACTCGCACCCCAGCCCACCTGCAGCCTCTGGAACCTGGTGGGGGGGAGGCGGGGGCGGGGGGGAGGCATCTGCAACCCGCCCCTCTCCCCTTGCTCCCCATTTGGGGCTGAGTCCCTCTTTCCCCAAACAAAGCCCTCTCTAAAGCCTGCTTGCCCTCCACACGGTCCTTCCACGCAGTGTTTCTTTGTCCTCAAACTTCAGAAGTTAGGTCCTCGGAAGCCCTCCCCGCCCCCCTTGAACTGGGTTAATCCGCCCAGCAACCCGCCCCCAGGAGTCTGGTTTGGACCGTGCACCTGCCCGGAATTGCCACCAGGCTGTGGACCCCCCCACACCAGGGCAGGGGTCATAACCCTTCCGTCCACCGTGTGTTTCCCCAACTCTTGCTCCCTGCCTGCATCCAGCAGATGCTCCATGATTAACTGACTTCTTGAAATAAAGGTTTAAAATTTGCAAAATTAAACGATGTGTTGTTTAGAGGTACATACATTTAATAAATCTACCAAGAAGAAGAGAAGAATTGTATGTTCAAAACATCAGGATGGTGGTCACGCCCTTTAGGATGGCTATTAAAATAACAAGTGTTGGGGGGCGCCTGGGTGGCTCAGTGGGTAAGCGTCTGCCTTTGCATCAGATCATGATCCTGGGGTCCTGGGATGGAGGGGCTCCCTGCTCAGTGGGGAACCTACCTCTACTTCTCCCTCTGCCGGCCACTCGGCCTGCTTTTGCACGCTCTCGCGCTCTCTCTCAAATAAATAAATAAAATCTTAAAAAAAAAAAAAACAAGTGTTGGCCTGCATGTGGAGAAATTGGAACCCTTATGGTGGGATGCGAAATGGTGCAGCCATTACGGAAAACCATATAGCATTTCTTCAAAATATTGCACGTGGAATTGCATACGATCCCGCAATTTCACTTCTGGGTGTGCACACAAAAGAATTAAAAGCAGGGACTCCAACAGGGATTTGCACATCTATGTTCACAGCAGCATGATTCACAATAGCCTAAAGGAAACAGCCCACATATCCATCGACAGATGAGTGGATCGGCAAAATGGATGGTGTATACCTACAGAGGAATATTATTCAGCTTTAAAAAGGAATGAAATCTGGGCACCTGGGTGGCTCAGTCGTTAGGCATCTGCCTTTGGCTCAGATCATGATCCCGGGGTGCTGGGATCAAGCCCCGCATCCAGTTCTCTGCTTGGTGGGAAGCCTGCTTCTCCCTCTCCCTCTCCCCCTGCTTGTGTTCCCTCTCTCTCTGTGTCTCTCTCTGTCAAATAAATAAATAAAATCTTAAAAAAAATAAATAAAAAGGAATGAAATCTGACACCTGCTACAACACGGATGAACCTTGAGGACATCACGCTCAGTGGGAAAAAAACCGGTCACAGAAGGACAAATACTGTCTGATTCCACTCACATGAGGCACCCAGAGTGGATAAATTCATAGAGACAGAGAGGAGAAGGGTGGTTACCGGGAGTTGGGGAAGGGAGGAAAGAGGAGTTATGATTTATTTCAGCTTCTCTGGCTTCCGTTCGGGGTGAGGAGAAAGTTCTGGAGATGGATGGGGGTGATGGTTGCACGACAGCGTGAATGTGCTTCATGCCGCCAAAGTGTACACTTAAAAATGGTCTAACGGTAAATTTTATGTCATGAATTGCTCATCCTCAAAATAGACACATTTATTTTACCAGCAAAAGATGGTTTGTACCACGTTAAAAAAAAAAACCAAGATGACGTCACAGCAGGGGGAAGAGAGGGGTACATAAAGGAAGATGATGTCAATGCAGGGGAGAGGAAGGGTGCGTAAAGGAAGATGATGTCACAGCGGGGGAGGGGTGCATAAAGGAAGATGACATCATAGCAGGGGGAGAGGGAGGAATGCATAAAGGAAGATGAGGTCACAGCAGGGGGAGGGGTGCATAAAGGGCTCAACTGTGCTGTGGGCAGTACCCGGGCTCATTCTATTAGACTTCTCTGCCTGGATCCACCCCCACCTGCCTCCTCCTCAACCACATATGTATGCCATGTATCTTGTCTCATTGATTCTAAGACACACAGTTTTAAAATTTAATCTCTCTGAGATTGGGATGCATCTCACAGCTGCTAAGAACAAAATAGCCCTGTGCCATAATTCATGTGGAGGTGCTATATTTCCTTGTGGCACATAAAATAATGATGCTTCCAGCAATTGAGGGTGCCTCAGAGTAGAAGAAACACAGGGTATGTACTTGTAAGGAAAAGGATTTCCTAATAAATGTACAGTTGACCTGTGGAAGGTGTGCAATCGGAAGGCTTTTATATGTTCACAGAGCCGTGCAACCACAGGCCGTGTTACGACGTTCTCGTCACCCCCAAAGGAGCCCTGCATCCTGCAGCAGTCACTGCCCATGCCTCTCAACCCCCTCAGCATCCGGCAACCACGAATCCACTTTCTGTCCCCATGCACCCCCTGTTCTAGGCACCTCGTATCAGTGGAGTCGGGCAGTAGACGGTCTAATGTGACTGGTTCTCTCACTTCACTTGCTTTCAAGTTTCCCCCGTGCGGTAGCATTTTACTTCATTTCCAAGGTGGTCCATCCACTCCTCAGCTCCCTGGAATCCGGCTGCTGAACCCACTCGTGTGGGTCCCAAGCCGTCGCCCCCTTGGACAGCATAGGGGCCACTCCTCAAGCTTCCCTTTGAGCACATTTGGCACTAACCCTGGGCGAGCGTGGACTTCCTGGCAGCTCTCGCGGGAGTCACTCATCTTCTCCCTAAAATGCCCCTCCCTTAAATTCCACACCTCACCTCCCAGTGCTGTTCACCCGCCCTGGCCTCCCGGGTGCGCTCCCTCGCTTCTCCCTTCTCTTCCTCCATCTGAGTGAGGGAATTCTGCAAGGCTGTCGTGGGCAGCGTCCCCTCCCGGGTCTTCGCCTTGATCTCCAGCAGCCTGGAGACAGCAGGAGCGGGCTGTCTCTGCAGCTGCAACCTGCTTGCAGCCGTCTGCAGGACGCGTCTCTCTGGGTGCCCACGGTGTGGGACGTCTCCCCTGCATGACCCGGGGCTCGCAGCTCCTGCTATGCCACTGAAGTCCCGCCTGGTGCTCCTTCATTCTGCGAAAGCTGGTGAGCATTGGCTGTAGCCGTCCAAGTGCCAGGCGCATGTGAGAAAAGAACAAAGCCCCTTCTTTCTTGCGGGAGGCTTCCACTCTGGTGAGAGAGATAGATGGGAAACACTGAAGTTTGCAATAGGGCAGGCGGTGATGTGATCCTTAAAACAGCAGGTTAAGGGGATGAAAGCTCCCTTGGCTCTGACTTCCTGTTGGATTAGGCAGAAAGCAGAGATGAGGTGGGGGGAAGGGGAGCCATGGCGTTCTGGTAAATATTTATCAGCCAGCTCGCCAGAGAGAAACATCCAGATTTGTAGCTTTTGCCCGCTTCCATGGAGTAAATACTGCACCTGGAGAGATTTCAGACGATCAACTTGACATCGGGGCTGGAGACATGCAGGCGACCTCCCCTCCTGAGCCAATGGGAGCCAGTTCCAACACACCAGGGGTAGGAGGAGAGGGGGGTCTAGAAACGTCTTCCAGCTTCCTCCCGCCCGCCAGGACTGCAGCTCTAGGCAACCGTGTCCCCCAGACTACTGGACTCTAACCAGATGCTGATCTACCATTTCCTCCTCCTACCTCCTGGGGCCCAGGTTTGGGAATGGCTTCTCAGGGACGCTGTCCCTGGGGGCCTCACTATCCCTAGTCAGGTCCTTTCCCTGCTCGGGCTCTTCATTAACGCCCCTCAAGATTCCTGTACAATGCACCCCGTTTCCCGTGGGGCCTGGACTCTCCCAGGAGCGTTGCTCTCTCCCATAGAGCGACAGGGACAGCCTTGCCGATGTGGTCACACTGAGGCAGAGAATAAGTGACAAGGGATGTGTGCGTTGCTCTCGCCGGCCCTCCCCAGATCCCCCGCCCCCAAGCCTGGTAACCCTGGCCCTCCCGCTCGCTCCCTTGTGGGGCCAACCCCAGCTCTCCAGGAGTATCCAAAGCACCTGCTAAACCATCCAGCATCTCAACGGTCTGTTGCTTTTCCTCCACCCTCTGAGAAGTATTCCCTGTTCCTGTGAATTTCACTAAAGCTCTTTCGTTCCTGTTTGATCTTCTGCGGGGCGCCTGCCAGGGAGCCGGTGCCGGCAGGAGCTGGTACAAAGTCCTCCTCCAGAAATCACAGTCGTCAAGGAAAACACCACGGTCCTCTTACACAAGTCGCTGGATTTGGGAGCAGAGCGGATAATTTACATACATTTAGAAGATGAATTCCAAAGCCACTAAACACAAGCCAGGGAACTAGAAATCAGCATAATTCACTGCAATCGTACTTACACTCGACATGAAGGCCAAATCAGTGAGATTGTATTGTGAACTTTCTCCTCGTAGAGCAGAAACCACCAGTGTTCGCACGACCTGGTGGGCCGGGTCTGAGCGGATTCCACTCCTGCTTCGGTCCTGCCGCCCACTTCCCCCACTGGCCGGTAACCCCTCTGTACCAAGCCAGGCTGAGGGGCTGCATGAGGCCCGCGGTGTCCACACTCACACCACCAACCTCACGGGCTCCTTGCGTCCTGTCAAGCAGCCCATCTGCAGAGATAAAGGCAGCTTGGGGGAGAGAATGGGTTCTTTTTTTGGAGGAGATTAGGATTAGGGTTGCAATTTACCTTGAGGTTGATAATGGTTAATCTTATGTCATCCCGGCTGGGCCACAGTGCCCAGGTATGTGGGCAAACATCCTGCGGAAAGTTTCTGTGAATGTTTTTGGATGACATTAACATTTAAATCAGTGACGTTGAGTAAAACAAATTGTCCTCCATCGTGTGGATGGGTCTCGTCCAATCAGTTGAAGGCCTGAAGAGAACAAAAGACTGACCTCCCCTGAGCAAGAGGGAATTCTGCAGCAGGCGGCCTTCTGACCGGACCTGCAGCATCGGCTCCCGCTGGATCTCTGGACCGGCCTGCCCCGGAGCTTTTGGACTAGCCAGCCTCGATAACCGCATGAGCCGATGTGCAAGCCGATGCTTGTGCCCTCTCTCACTCTCTCTCTCTCTGAGAAATAAATAAAAATCTTAAACAAAAAAGATTGGGGTTAGTGTTAAAATTATGACTGGTGTTATGATAGTGTTGGAGAAAGGTCATGGATGGGATAGTAATTAAGTCATGGTTTGAGGCTAGACGGGGAAATTGAGTGTGAACGTGAGTTGGAGAAGTATTTTGGCAGCTGGAATGCTTCCTTGCTCTTCCTCCTTCTCCCTCTTCCAAATGATTGCCTAGACATACCTCCTTGACTTGCAGCTTTGGACTTCAGGATTCTTCTCTAAAATCACCAGATTTAGCAGTGGGCTCTTGATTCTCCTTGGAAATATCACCCAACTGCTGCTGACAAGATCTGCGAACCTAACGTCCATCCCCCCTTCTTTTAGTAACCGAATCCAGAATTTATTTTGTTTCTTTTTTTTTTTAAGATTTTATTTATTTATTTGATAGAGAGCAGGCAGGGGGGAGGTGCAGCGGGAGAGGGAGAAGCAGGCTCCCCTCTGAGCAGGGAGCACGATGCAGGGTTCGATCCTAGGACCCCGGGATCATGACCTGAGCCGAAGGCAGACGCTTTGCCGACGGAGCCACCCAGGCGGAGAACCCATTCTCTTAAGCACCATGTTCTACTTCCTCCCTAAACAACCGTTCATTCATAACAATACTTAGTGTCTTCTGAGCGCTCTCGATGAGCCGGGCTCTGTTCCAGTGGTTCTCAACCAGGGGTGACTGACCACCACTGTGGTGGGGGGGTACTATGGTATCAAGGACGTACAGGCCAGGGGTGCTCCCAAACGCCCTACAATGCACAGCACAGCCCCACCGCTGATGAGAAGGAATGATCCAGCCCCAATGCCAACAGTGCCCGGCAGGAAAAGTCTGACCTGTGCCAACACTTCCTGTTCTCTCATCTCGTCCCCTCGACCATCCTATGAGACAGGTGCTGCTGTTCCCATTTTCCAGGTGAAAAAACTAGCTGCAACTGAGATGAAATAATTCACCTGAGGTCGCAGAGCAGGCAGATGAGGAGATCATTCAAACCAACATCTGCTGGGGGCCTAAACGTGGTCTGGGTCCAGACGTTGTGCTATTTGATGCACATCTCTGTCTGTTGCTGAGGGCTGCTGGATCAAACTACACCAACCTGGTGGCTTAACACACCAGAACTGTATTCTGTCCCGGTTCTGGAGGCCAGACAATCAAGTCAGTATCCCCGGGGCAAACAGAGTGTGGGCCAGACCATGCTCCCTCCAGAGGCTCTGGAAGAGAAGTCCTCACTTGTAGCCACGTCCTCCCCGTCCTGCCCGTCCTCGAGGCTCCTCCTCCATCTCCATGCTGGCCTGCCCCCTGCACGTGCTCAGGTCTCCCACTGCCTCCCCCTGACTAGGACACATGGGATTGCATTTAGGGCCCAGCCGAGGAGCTCCAGGTCATCTCCCCATCCCAGGACATTTACCTTAATCCCATTTGCAAAGGTCCTTTTTCCAAGCACAGTAAAACTGACAAGTTTGAAGGATTATGGTCTGACATTTTGGGGGCCATTATTCAGACCACCACACACATAGCTTCCCAACAGCCCTGCACCGTAATTATATTATGTCCATTTTACAGTTAAGCCTGGCTCACAGTGGGGATGGCTTGGCCCCAGGTGCGGAGGGTTAAATCTCTGACATAGGAAGCGACAGCCTGGGCAGGAACCCCACCACACCACACACACACACACACACATGCACACACACGTGCACACATCTACTGACCTGACCAGACTTGGCCTTAATCATCCTAAGTTCAGAAAATGTTTTTTTTGAAGATTTTATTTATTTATTTATTTGAGAGAGAGAGAGCACAAGTAGGCAAAGCGGCAGGCAGAGGGAGAAGAAGAAGCAGGCTCCCATGCAGGACTCGCCCCTGGGATCATGACCTGCCCCGAAGGCAGATGCTTCACTGACTGAGCCATGCAGGCACCCCTAGAGATTACTTTTTAAGCCACTTCTGTTGACTTTACTTGTGAAGAAATTCTTGTAACGCAAACGACTGCTCTCAGGTCTCTCTGTACCTTAACTCTTGTTTTGTTTTTAACATGAGCTTTAAGTCAGAGACTCCACTGGTACTTTATATACCAATACCTTATCTTTGTTCTGCCCTTTTAACACTTCACATTGCAATTAGCTCCTAGGCTTTACATGCAAAATCGGGGGCTGTGGGGGATGCCCGAGGTGATAAGTCAAACAGAACAGGTAAACACCAGCAGCCAGGCACCCGGGAATGGGGTAACTGGGTGATGGGCATTAAGGAGGGCACGTGATGTGACGAGCACTGGGTGTTATGTAAGACTGATGAATCACTGATCTCTACCTCTGAATCTAATAACACACTAAATGTTAATTAATTGAATTTAAATTTTAAAAAATAACCAAAAGGCAAGTCACAGAAGATGGATGCTATAGTTCATTTAGGAAGGCGTTCAAATACAAGACCAAAGAACGTACTGTGTAGGGTACATATTTGGTGAAACCGCAGGGAAAACGGGGTAGTGATGAGTGCGACACCTTCTGGGGCAGAAAGGATGGAGAGCAGTCGGGAGGCCAAGAGGCTCCTGCCTCCCGCGGTGCGGGGATTGCGCCAAAGCAAGGCGGTGGGTGGCTGGTGCCTGGCTGCCCCCTGCAGGCTTGCTGTCCACCAGGGCAACGGTGTGGAGCTGCTTGTAGGTTTGGCGTAGAGGTTCCTTTCTGACGCACGCGCAGGGTGACACGGGGCGGAACTCTGCCTAGGCCTGGAAGAACTCTTTCAACAAGTTTTCAGGGAAAAAGCCTCAGAGATAAGAAGAATACGAAAGAGAGGGGAGGGGACCGTGGGGCTTGGGGGGCGGTGAGCATGGGGTGCTGCAGGGGCCGGGGAGGGGCCAGGGAGGCGGGAAGGAGCCATGGGAGGTACACCTGGGAACTTCACCTCCACAATGCCCTCCAAAAGTCCGGAGTACTGGGTGCAATGACTCTTCCATCATTCACTCCTCGTTCTCGTGAGCGCTTCTCCAGATGTGACCCAGCTCCGTCCTGGTCAGACCCCGGGGACGAGGACACTGCAGGGTCGCCGTGAGCAAATGGCCTGTATTAGTACTGATTAGTTTATATCTGCCTCTTTGCAAAAAATTTTAAGAAGCACCCATGTTAAGGCAAGTGCTTTAATCTCCCTGAATCTCATTTTCCTCATCTGACAGTCTGGTTCCTGATGCCCAGCATTGGGGGGCCGGGCAACAGGATGGGAATGCACCACCAGCGCCCGCAGAGCACCTGGGGTTGCGTACAGCTCCGGGGCCGCCCGTCCCCGGTCCCCTTAAGTGCTCGTCCTCAGTTACAGGAAATCACGAGGTAACAGGAGCAGAAGCGCCCTGAAAGCAAACGTCTTCTGTAAGCACAAGCTGTTATTGCCGTCTGTATTGTTGTTACTTGAAAGTGCCTCGCGGACACGAACTTACTTGACAAAGGAAATGTAATTAACTGCTTGTCCAGGAATGGCAAGTATCTGATGCTTTCCCCAAAGCTCTGAGGGCTGGGGGAAAGGGAGGTGGGCAGGGGGGCACTTTTAGTCCCTGTCCCTTAAAGGTGCTGGCCGGGAGAGGGAGGGATGACGCGCACTCTCCACGCCCCGCAGCGAGAACTGACCAGCGGCTCCACTGGGAAGCAGTGTGCTGGACTCCTCAGTGAGTGCTCTTGGCGCCAGGCAGCCCCGCCAGACAAGCTGGACACCGGGGCCGTATATCCCCCCTGGGACCGCTGCTGGTGAACCGAACCTCGGGTCAGGTCCTGGGGAGCTGCTCTGTCCCATGCAGAACAGGAACAGAACCGGCACAGTGCCCTTGCTGATCCAGCAATGAAATTTTCTGGGAAAACAGCCCAGCTGAGTGCCCCGTGTTCCCTGACCCACTGACCGGTCGCAGACGGCTGCAGCCCCCTGGGCAGACTCAGGCTCACCTCCCCTCTTTGCTCCCGGGCAGGCTGCACTCCGGAGAAGCACCTCATCTCAGGGAGGGCTTTCCCCCAGGGTCAAGTGCATTTTCACCTGATTTGCATGTGCCTGGCACATTTCTGCACAGGCTCTGGGAGTCACCTCTATTTCTTCCCTACGCACCCTCGCATCTTGCCCTTCCTTCTAGCCCAGGAAAAGCATCCCTGTGTGCCTAACAGCCTCCTCTGTGATTCGGGAGCACGAATTCCAACGGTCACTGACACGGTCCCCGCGGCCACTGCACACCAGCCGTGCGTGCGAATAGGCACTCGGCCCCAGACTAGATCCATCATCTCAAAGAATGTGGGGGAGAAACCACACAAACCTCACCCTGAAGGCTCTCAGGGCAGGCAAGAAAGATGCATCTTGACTCGTTAAGCGGCCGCTGGGCTGGGGTTGAGGGAGTTTGAGGGAAGGTTGTCCCCTGGTCACATGACACCCGCGCCCCTGCCCGGCCCCACCCCCAGGGTCCCGGACCCCTGGACAGGCTTCAGAGAGGATGACCAGGACTGTTCACAGGACGTGATCGACTTGAGGCTGCTCAAAAGAAGAGGCGCCTCGCACAGGCTAGCTGTGGGCGTCATGGTGAGTGTTGTTTTCATGAAGGTAACACGCTCTGCAGGCCTGAAAGCGAACAAGGCAGAACTCAAAACAGACAACCCACAAGTCCTGAAGTGTGTTCTCCTCTCCTTGAAGCCCAATGGTGCTGGAAGCAGAAGAGGTCTGCAGAGCCGAGGGGAGGGCGGTCGGCCCGCCCTCGTAAGGAGGTGCGAGCTCACCCAGCGCCTCCAAGCACTGCTGATGGGCTCAGCAGACACCGCCCGGACCCTGGGCCCAGAGCAGGGCAGGGCTGAGGCCGGGAGGCTGCTTTTTGCTTTTCCAAAGCTGCCTTCGGGGGGCCCAGATCCTGCTGCAGATGGGCTTCCTCCCTCCCTGGAGTTGGGCGGTAAGGCACACTGATGGTGGGCACAGCCCAGTCCCCACCTGGGTGCCTCCACTCTGCCACGACAGCCCCTCCACCCTCCTTGAAGGCTGCCTGGAGGGCAAACGGGACAGGTCTCCTAGATGCCACCACCCGGCTGAGCACCTTCAAAGAGAAAGAGAAACGGCTGGAGTTAGCGGTTGTGCGGGCGCTTTGCCCTCAGCCCCCAGCAAGATCTGGGGGAGACCCTGATCTTTGTGCCTCCTGGGAAGGGAGCCTCCTGAGAAGGGGCATGGGCACCCACAATGCCGGGGATGAACTCCCTGACCCCCCTGCGTGGGCCTTTGTTCTCCTGGGAGTGCTGGTCACAGACGGACGTCACCAGCGTGGGAGTCAGGTGCGGCCCAGCTGAGTCGGGGGTGGGGCTGGTGCAGGTCAACCCACAGGAACCCTCCTTAGTCACAAGCTTTGATGTCACTAGTGGGACCAACGGAGGCAGCCTTGTCAAATCACTTACATTTGTCACAAGACTGGTTCAATATAACAAAAAGTATCCAGTATAAAGTCATCTAAACTAACTCTTTTTATTTAAAACACACTTCTGTGAAGTTTGGTCTTAGTCACCTTGTAAAACCGAGATTCTCCCCGCCCCGCAGCAGGTGCAGAGGCCATCCTGGGGACTGGGTCCCAGAGGAAGATGCTCACCAGAGACCGTGGATTACATGCAAAACAGCTAACGCAGTTACACCGATCCTAGATCCCGTAGCTGTATGTGCTGGCCCTGTCACCCCGCCGTCTGGTTGTGGGTCTTGCAGGTATGCACATTAGGCACCCAAATATATTTATGCAGATGGGATGAGGTGGCTCTCATCAGGATGCAGGCAGCCCTCACCGGCTGGTACTGACTCATGCACTCTACGCAAATGTGCTTGTCTCCCTTAGAACAGAACTAGAAATCTAAGAGCAGTCTTGTTTCTCTTAGTTCTTTTTTTTTTTTTTTAAGATTTTATTTCTTTGAGATAGAGAGCAAGAGGGAGAGAGAGAGAGAGCACGCACAAGCAGCGGGGAGGGACAGAGGGAGAAGCAGATTCCCCGCTGAGCAGGGAGCCCGACACGGGGCTAGATCCCAGGACCCCGGGATTGTGACCCGAGCCGAAGGCAGACGCTTCACTAACTGAGCTACCCGGGCACCCCTCTTAGTTCTTCTTAAGCTGCCCTTCCCAACAAGCCCCTTAGCGAGCAAGCAAGCGAGTGAGCAGGGAATGAAAGCAGACCCTAGTCAGGTCTCCCCCCAGCCCAAGACAGAGCTTGTAAACATCTGGAGAGAAGGATCTCGTCTGCCTGGCTTCCCGCATCCCCAGCCTGGCACCCCCTGCAAACTGCTGCACAGGGGCGCCAAGCCACTTTGGTTGGTATTGGCAAAGCGCGTCCTCCACCAGAGCCCCATGGGCGCCGCTGGCCCAGAATGGACCAGGCAGTGTTCCTTGTCGCCCGGCCACAGCAACTGGTGGAGAAAGGGACACAGGCCCTAACTGGGCTTCCCTGAGATTAATTTATAAACACTGGGAGAGATCCGCCTTCATGGGGACCTGCCAAGCAGGGCAGCCGGCAGCCACAGTGCAAATGACACGAGCAGGGTGAGCCAGGCCGATGGAAAGGGAGACCCTGAGCACCTCAGCTGAGCGCCTGGATCCAGCCACACCGAAAGCCACAGCAACCCTGTTATGCACGCAAACGGAATTTCTTTTTACAAGGCAGCTCAGTTTTTCTGGCAAACCGAGTTCTGATCACTGTGTATCCGTGCTGTGGTGCTCCCGTCTCCTCACGGTGCTCACACAGGCCGTGGTTACTAAGAGCTCATTGCCTTTCTAATTAAAGTGATGCACAACAGCAAAGCCTTTTGTGCCCCCGCGGTTGCCCTCGTAAGTCAGCTGAATTGACCCCTGCGGGATTAAAGAGTCACCGAAGCTCCGGCCCCACTCTTTTGAAACGTGTACCTAGAAAATGTCCAAATCCTTCCCGGACAGTATTACTACCTTCTCGGTTGCCCCCTTGGCCACCCAGGTCTGTGTAGTCAGCTTGAGAGCAGGAAATCCCTGTTAGGATGGGTCTACCCAGCTTGTGGTCACTCTGTTATGATCACCCAGAACCCAACACCGACAGTTCACAAGCTCAATCAGGGTAATAGTCCACATTTACACTTACCTAGGTATTTTATTTTTATTTTTAAGATTTTATTTCTTTATCCTAGAGATAGAGAGAGTGGGGGTTGGGGGTGGGTAGCAGAAGGAGAGGGGAGGCAGACTCCATGGTGAGCACAGAGCCTGACATGGGGCTTAATCCCATGACCCCAAGATCACGAACTGAGCTGAAATCAAGAGTCGGACGCTGGACCAACTGAGCCCCCCAGGCACCCCAGCACTCACCCAGGTATTTAACATGCGGTTTAGTCATTCAGGTCCGGAGGTCCAGATGTCCCCACTTTTCCAGGGCTCATGGGGCCTTGGCCAACGGATTTCACCAAAATTCCAAAGGAATGCTTTGAGGAAACAGAAGGACTATTAATTAATTTAGAATGAGAAATATGGCATTTAAGATTTAACTGACAAAGTCAGAATCTTACATTGTCCACGCTGAGCATTGTCTTCTTCGTAAGAAAATCTACTTGAGACATTGACTTAAGAAAGCCATCGGGTAAGTATGAAGTGAAACGCACAGCGTGGGATGGTCACGGGGCTTCCTTCAAGCTGGAAGAACCAGACGACCATGCCTGTGGTGCTCAGTCGGTCACAGCACTGCTCCAACAGACAGAGTCGTGTAAAGTCTCCCTTCTGTGCCCCCTTCCCTGTGCATCCGGCTGTTGTCATCATCCAAGGCCAGCTTCAACACGACTCGGAAGAGGGAAACCAAGAATAAGAAGGGCCCGAACCCCTCTCTGGTGGGCATTGCTGATCACCTACCCCACACTCCTCCCCCACACCCAACAGAATGCCAGTGTAGCTCAGGTGTCGTGCTGACCCCATGCCACCCACATGCTTCCAAGGAGGACACACTACCACCGGCATTAGGAGTAGATCTGATTAATCTCAGGGTATTCCGGTCTCCCGCCAAGTGGTTGGTTCCAGAAAGGGACTGTGACCTAATTTAAGCCAATGAGGTAGAGAGCTTCTGGGAGGTTAGCCTCACTTTCTTCCTGTGGAATGTTCTCCTGTTTGACCATGAGGCTGGATTGGGGCTCCCATCTTGCACCAGCCTGAACTTGAAGGCAGCCCAGGGGAGGGCCGAGTGAGAGAGAACAGGGCCAGAGGCTCTGGGCGTAGTGTCCACCCGGATATCACCACCACCACCACCACCACCCCGGGACATGAGCATGCAGGACAGGAGCTGTCTTCATTGTTCAAGCGAGTGGAACTGTGTTTTTCATTACTTGCAGCCCTAGGCAGCCTAGCTGAAACATTCCCTCATTTGAGGAATATTTGGGGAAGCAGGTGTGTTTGTTTGGTATCCTAGGGCAGAGCCTAATAAGCTCCTCTCGTTTCACAGAGCTATTTCATTGGACTCTGAACCAATGCATATAGAACAAGGACCCTGGCGACCAAATCCCTAATTAGCTCATAACCTTCATTTCCTCCCATTCACAAAGCCTCTCTCAACAAAAGAGGACGTCCACAGCCTCCATTTTGACCTTGGCCTGTACTTTCTAACTGATTATGGTCTTCTCTCCTGCTTATCTCTTAACTCAGGCAAACGCACCTCAGGCAAAGCATCCCCAATGGGAACTGAAACTACCCCTTCAAGTAATAGGAGCTGCCCTGAGCCTCCTGACTGACCTCAAGATAGTGATGGACCCAACCTTCACTGCCCACCTGCAAGGACCCACCGACCTTTGTCCCACCCTTTCTGTACGTAAACCTAGAAGTATTTTCAGCACTTTGGAGACCACCTTTCAGACGCTAGTCGGCTGTCTCCCCGGTGTCGGCCTCCCTGATATAGACTCCTTTCCTGTTTCACCATCACTCCACTCTCTGCCTTCGGTTTTGTTGGTGGGGAGTGGCCGGCCCTGGTCTGTCTGGGACCCCGGAGGCAGGTGGTCTCACCCCTGTCCGTTCCAGCTACACAAACCCAAGAGGAAAAGAAAAGGAGGAAAGGTGAGATAATAAGACTCATGCTAGGGAGAGTTGGAGAGCTTTCCATAGGACAGCATGGCCTTTGGGGTCGGTCTGTCACTCCAGCCCACAAGCAGCTCACCACATGGCTGATTCAGAAAGCCTGTGGGGTGGGGGGCCTCCAGGCCTGGGCTGGGGGTCCACTGCTCTGTCTGGGGTAGCAGGAGGGAGGGGAGGGGAAAGCGAGAGTTACATTATCCTAAAAAGCTGTCGAGGGGCACCTGGGTGGCTCAGTCCATTGAGCGTCTGACTCTTGATTTCGGCTCAGGTCATGAGATAAAGCCCGGTGTTGAGCTCCACGCTGGGCGTGGGGCCTGCTTAAAAAAGAAAGAAAAGAAAAAGAACATATTAACCAGGCTGACTAGGAAGATGCTGAAAAGGAGAGTGGTGAGGAGACACTGGCTATGGAAACATACCGGATATTGAGACATATCGGAGAACTTCAATAATTACAACAACTTGACCAGACTGAGGATGGAACAGACATTTTGCACTGGGCTGTCAAATATGGGGATTTTGTAAACAACACAAGAGACCCTGAAATGGACGGGAGAGAAGATGAACCACTGGGTAAAGGGAGCTGGGAAAACTCAGTGGTCGTCTACAAAGCACATTCAGTCAGCATCAGACCTCACACCGGCACAGCAGCACGAGCCAAGAGAAAGTCCAAACAGACTGACTGCGTGAGAGTTTAAATCAAAGGAGGCGGACGGGAACAGAAGGACCCAGAAGAGGACACATTCTGGGCCCGGTTCAGGCACCTCCCTGGCTCCGGACCAACGAGACAGGACAGACAAGAAGGAGCCAGTGGATTAGGCCTCTCCCTCCCCGCCCCCCGCCCCCCCCCCCAGGGCCTTCTCTCCCGCATGGTGGCGAAAGCCCCCGTTGGGAGGCAACCTGCTCTATCTCTTGTGGGACTGTAGCCTGCTGGACAACATGTTAACTTCTTTGTTTTAAGATTTATTTTTATTAATTTGGGGGGGAGGGGAGAAGGAGAGGAAGAGAAAGAATCTCCATTAGACTCCCCGCTGAGCACAAAGCCCAACTTGGGGCTCGATCTCACGTCCCCCGCCCCGCCCAAGATCATGACTTGAGCCGAAATCAAGAGTCAGACGCTTGACTGAGCCCCCCAGGTGCCCTGGATACCGTGCTATCTTGCCTGTGCCTTCCTGCCTCGCTTCCTCTCACACCCTCTCCTACTGCCTGGAGGGGGCTGCATCTTCCGAGCAACATCTAGCTTTGCCTCCTGCTATTCGCTAGGTAACCTGGCTAAGACACGGGAGGAGAAAACCTGGTGGACTTCCTTTGTAATCTTGGGGTGAGAAAGGCTCTCTCTCACTAGGACTCAACATCCTAGAGCCGTAGAAGAAAAGATTGGCTAATTCAAATACATAAAAAACAAGAACACCATAGACTTAGGCAAAGGCAGACCACGAACTCGGGAAGTAATTACATTCTTATCTCAGACAAGGGGTTAATCTGCCTAATGTATAAAGACCTCCTGGAAAACAGCAAAACAAAGATTCACAACTTAGTAGAAGGGTGGGCTAAGGATTGTAATGTTTGCAGAAAAGGAAATACTATTGGCCCTCAAGCAGGTGAAGAGCCGCTCCACCTCTTGCAATAACAAAGAAAATGCAAAATACATCCCCACTGAGAAATACATAAAGAACTCTCATAACTCAGCCTTAAGACAAATAAGTCCATAAAAACGGGGCAGAAAAAAAATGGGACAGGGCTTTGAAAAGACATTTCAGAAAAGGTTACAAACGGCCAATATGCACACGGAAGGATGCTTGACATCCTTAATCATCAGGGAAATGCAGACTGACTCTGATTAGATACCACTCAACCCACTAGAAAGGCTACAATTTTAAAGACCACACAAAGTGTAGATGAGTATGGGAAGCTATTGGAATTCTCCTTGAAGTGTAACACAGTACAACTAATTTGGAAAGCAGTTGGCTAGTTTCTTATCAACTTAAACATACATGTTTTGTATTACTCAGAAATTCTACTTCTTAGTAATTACTAAAAAGAAACGGAAGCATATGGGGAGTGGAGGGAAGGGGGAGGGGAAGGGGGAGGAGGGGAGGGAAGGGGGTGGGGAAGGGAGGGGAGGGGCGGGAAAACTCTCCGGGTGGGTCTCGTGGCACCACTCAGGAACAGACAGTGTTGTTTTGTTTTGTTTTAAAGATTCTATTTATTTATTTATTTGACAGAGAGAAAGAGAGAAAGCACAAGCAGGGTGAGGGGCAGAGGGAGAAACAGACTCCCCGCTGAGCAGGGAGCCCAACTCAGGGCTCGATTCGGGGATCGCAACCCGAGCTGAGCCCAAGGCAGACACTTCACGGAAGACAGAGCCCCCCAGGCGCCCCCAGCCAGTGTTAACACCACGTGACCACTGGCACGTACCAAGAGAGGGTTTGGTCAAGCCCTCCCCTGGCTGTGCGTCTGGGCTGTGATAAGCGCTCCCTTGGGGAGGGGCCAGCGCTGGGAGAAAGGGGTGCGTGCTGGGCTCTGTCAGCCCCCCTCCCAGGCATCACACCCGCGCCCAGCATCAGGGGCCAGTGGATGACCTTGGCAAGAAGAGCCAAGCTCTGCCTGCTCGCCCCGAACCCATCCGCTCTGCTCGGACGCCAGCCGCCTGTGGAGACCCGCGCCTTCCGCAGCTCCCCGGGCATGTGTCAGCTGTGCCAGTGAGCAAGTCCTGGCTGTGCCGTGCCCGACTGCTCCTCCCCGTCCTGCTCTCAGCACTGCCGGCCGGCCGACGACCCAGCATCGTGCGGGAGCTCGCCGTGCTGCGGCTGGGGCCACGCGCCCACCATCGCCCCCACAAACCCTTGCGGCCGCCGCCCGGGCTGCCACCAGTGATATGGCTGACGTGCCGGACCCCTCACGCTGCCCACGCTGGGCAGTGGTCCGTGGCAGCGTAGGAAGGATAGCATGTTCTAGAATGTTTCCAGGGAGGTCCCGAAGCAGGGGTGCCTGTGTGCCTTAATGACTGGGGACATCACAGCTGACTCCTCGATCCCCATTCCCGCCCAGATGAAGGGTCTGAAGCAGGCCCAGTGGCCCCCACCTGCGTGTCACGCCAAGAGCCCCGGGATCCGCTGGCCCCAGGGCCTGGTTAGCTTCGGACTTTCCTGTTACAGGAAATAATCATATTGTCTCGGTCATTTTGAGCGGAGGTTTTAACTAGAGAAAATCCACATGGCAAATCTCCCATGGGGCCCCCAGCCCCCGTTACCCTTGGACACCAGGAGACGGTCCCCCAGCAACTTCCATGTCCCGGCAAGTGGCCGTGGCAGGTGGCTATGGACCATGACTTCAGACTCACGGGATGGTGGAAGGCAGAGGTGGGGTCCCAAAGGGCACTCAAATCTCGTCACTGCTGTTAGACCTTCAGCACATTGGCCTCCTAAAACCCCCAGGCCTTACCTGTAAACTGGAGAGAATGCAGTATCCACCCCAAAGAGTCACCATTCATGCATCGACGCCCCACCTGCTGAGTGCCACCCACACGCCCGTGTCCGAGGCACCAGGACACGCCGTAAAGATCCCATGACACGTGAGGGGAAAAGGTGTGTTCCATAGATGTTGGCTTCCTTCTTTTTCACCGAAGTCAGGGAGCCATAACTCTCTGGGGGTCGGGAAGCCGGGCCGGGGGGAGTCGAGCCCCTGCCTGCCCACAGCAGAGAAGCCAGAGAGGAGTTATTCCCTTCTGCCTTCTTCCTGAGTCTCCTGGTCCAGTACTGGACACACCCGGCAAGGGGGAGGGTCTGTGCCGGCCATGGGGGTGACCTGGGTGCCGAGGGTCATGTCGAGCCCATGCCCGCTCCCTCCAACAGGTGCCCAGCATGTCAGCACCCCTGGTGGAACCAGGCAAAAGGCACAGGACTGGCCCTGCTCCCGGCGCGTGATGACCCTGGAGGGCTAGGAGACCCCTCTGAGCAGCCGGAGGGGAGGGAGGCAGCAAGAACAGGCCTGGAGGCTCCCCAGAGAACCACTGGATTGGCCATTAACTTAATTCTTCTCAGCAGCTGTCTCCTTGAGTTTTATGAAAACCTGCTTGGCTCTGATAGATGAGGGCAAAGCATTCAGGAAAGCTGATGCTCCCCTGGGGCTTTGCCTCAGAAGAAGGGAGTATGGGCTGCTCCTCCCTGACTCCTCAGCAACTGCGCTGGCTCAGGTCACCACCATCCCGCCTTCTAACAAGAGACAAGGGGCTTCCGGGCCCTCTTTCCCGTTCCTGCTTGGTTCTGCCTTCAGGCAGACTTCCCATCCCAGAGACTGGGCCACCTCCATCACTCTGGAGGGCCGGCCATTCCCATCCACGTCCACGGTGGACACAGCCCCCATCCCCACCTGGGGCCCTCCTGGGTTCTGCAACCCCCGCGACCCCCCCTGCTGCAAGCCCAAGATGACAGAAACCCCCACAGCTCTGGGCCCCTCCAGAAGGAAGACCCAGAGCCATGAGGCTCACCTCCTGGGGTAAAAATCTCAGACCCCAGCACCCCGGCCCAGAGGAAGATGATGGGTAGAGTTCACCCTCCGCGCCCAGAGAAATGCCTAGCCCCGCCAGAGGTAAGCCAACAGCTCCAAAGCAAAGCCTGGCTGTCCCTTGACAGGGATAACCTAATCTGACTCGCATGCCTGTTCCATGCCGTCTCCAGAGGGGACAGTGTCTTCATTATGGTGCAGGAGTCTGGATCCGGCAGCTGCCGGCTAATTGAAAATTGATGACAGCCTCTGGGTGAGGGATAGACTCTGCCCAGCCCCAGGGCCTTGGGGCCTCACCCCACGCTGTGTTCCCGCAGCTCTGCTCCCTCTCCTGAGAGACACTGTGCCCTGCCAGCCCATCCCAGGGACACAGGACCGGCCCTGCCCCAGGGGGTCCAGGGACCCAAATGGGGAGCGACCTCGTCAGCCCCCTCCAGCTGCCACATCCTGGCATGGTTCCAGGATGTGCGGTGCAGAGGACATGAACAGCCCGCTTCCTCATTCATCTGTGGATTGATATTTTTCACTTTTACTTACGTAAAAAAACAAAAGCTTCTTAAATGTGGTTCAATCGGAGTTGTGACTCAGTGTAACAATTAGCCGATCCAAACTTTGGCATCTAAACCTCTGAACAGGGGCACTGGGGGGCTCAGTCGGTTAATTAAGTGTCTGCCTTCAGCTCAGGCCATGATCCCGGGGTCCTGGGATCCAGCCCCACATCGGGATCCCAGCTCCTCGGGGAGCCTGCTTCTCCCTCTCCTTCTCCTCCTCCCCCCTGCTTGTGCGCTCACATGCTCTCTCTCTGTCAAATAAAATCATTAAAAATGATATTAATAATAAATTAATATATAAATAAAGACAGGTCCCAGGGAGAGCACGCATGCCACCGCCCCCCTCCTGCGGTCCCTGTGCCCCACAGGGCCCACACCTCTGCCCTGAGCCTCAGACTCCACAAGGGCCCACACAGCAGCGTGGAGCCCTAATGGGGCGCAAGCTCGGGCCCCCGCTGAGGAGCCGAGCCCTCCCCATCACATCACTGTCCTCTGCCCAAAGCCAGGGCCGCTGTGGGGGTGTCACTCAGCAGTGTGTGAATGAAAGAGTGAGGAGAGCCCCCAGGAGCCCCTGCCTGTTGGAGTCCCCGTAGCCTGTGCCCTCAGGACCAGGAGGCCAGATCCTTGGTCCTCAGGAAGGAAGTTTCTGGCGCCGGCCCTGAAGAGCCACCACGGGAAGTGGCATTCAAACACCCTGCTCTTGGGGGGCTGCAAACACTTCCGCACTGAGAGGTCTGCCCGCCTGTGGCCTCCACTCCCCCTGTGGCTCTGCTGGCCCAGCCTTCCGAAGAGGGGGCTCTAGCGAGGGAGGGGCCTTCCTCAGTCGCTGTGCTGCCCGCTCAGGCACCTGCTCTCTCCCTCTGTCTCTCTGCTTCCCTGCAGCGCTCACTTGCCCCGTCCCACCCCCCACACAGTCTTTCTTTCCAGGGGCTGAGAGTCTGTCTGTCTCTCTGCACGGCTCTTGGATGAATGATTGAACGCTTTCATTTATTTGGCAGGAGACCTCAGCACAGCAGTGCAGAGGGCTCTGGGATGTGCTGCAGGGAAGCAGGGGGCGGGGGACAGGACTGCGGGAGCGAGGGCCGCCTCCCCCAGCACGCAGGGCCAGCTGGGACCTCTCAGTCTGGCGATCGCCAGGATCACCGTGATGCCCCCCAGCCCCACAGCAGGCCAATTAAATAAAGCATCAGTACGTTTGAAAAGCTTCCCTGGTGATTCCGAAATTCACCCAGAGGAGAGAGCAACAGGCTCAGCTGTGACTGCGGGCGGGGGGGGGGGGGGGGCTGGGCAAAGGGGTGTCAGGCCTGCCACACGCCTCCCCTGTAAGGCCATGCAAATGTCCAGAGAACCAGAGGACAAGGTGTAGGGCCTGGGGAAGTGTCCCCAGCTCTAAAAGAGGAGGTGGCCCTGCAAAGCTCAGTGTTTCTGGAGACAGAGGGGGTCCCTGCTGCTCAGATGCCCCGGAGAGTAATGGGAGAGGGGAGGAGGGAAGGCCTCTTCCCTTTGCTTCCTCTCTTCCTGATGAGATTCCCCCTCCCTGCACCCCCATCATCCTCACCCTCTAAATCCTCACTGTTTGCAAAGACTCCTCCGATTCATTCAACAAGCAAATACATAGCACCCACCGTGCGCCAGGCCTGGTTTCCACAGCGGAAAGAAAAGCCGTGGCCCCAGCCCGAAGCTGCTCCCGGAGCAGAGGGACCCTGGGCATCAGGGCTCTTCCCGCAAAACGGTAAGCCACAGGGGCCCTGGGCTCTTAAATCAGCCCAGGCTCTGCCCAAGGGGGCTTGAGGCTTCCTGGGAGGCTATGAGCCAAGTTTTAAGGGGCAGCAAGGTTCCTTGGATGCTTTCTGAGACTCTCACGCCCTCCGTGAACACCACACACGTTGGCCAGTGAGCACCGCACACTGCACCTGTCTCCACCAACCGGCAGGGCCGCATCTGGGGCTGAGGTGAAGCAATGGGGTGCCAGGAGGGGGCTTCCTCACCCTGGTAACTGGCACAGTGCCTGGTGCACAGCAGGTACCAGGGGAATGGTTGTTGGCGTAGGGTTCTCATTGTTGCTGCAGACGGAGCAGAAAGCTAGAGCGTTTCCCACAGCCTCATGCTTCGGCCTCTGTGGATCCAGGTCCCTCGCACCAGCTGCTGTCCGGACTCAGGGGTGCTCCAGGCCCTGGTGGGGAGAGACATGTGCTGTGCACAATTCACAGGAAGGACAAGGGACAAGGAGAGAGAGTGAGAGGGCTTGGAGGTGTCCTGGACAAAAGAGAGGGAGAAAGCCGAAGGAAGTGCAGAAGTGATGAGCAGCTCAGAGTCGAAGAGAGAAACGTAGCCCACGGCCCCCCGAGGGACCCTGAACAGCAGCTCTGCCAGTCAGCGGCCCACGTCCCCTCCCAGGACGAGCCTGCCAGGCCTCCGCGGCTTCTCCCAGCCGGGCAGGGGCTCTAGAGGGTTTTCAACACACACCGACTCAGGCCCATCTGTCCCAGAGATTTTGATCTGGGCAGGCACCCAAGATGTGCATTTGGGGGGAAATACAGGACATTAATACATGTCAGGTGCTTAGAAGGGCTCACGTAAGCACTCAATAAATGTTGGTTGTTTTATTTCCCATTACCCGAAAAGCCTACATGGAATATGCACTCTGTGCAGCACGAGGCGTATCCCCTGGAGAAGCCAGCAGCTCTGCCCCGCTGGAGCTTACAACTTGTAAAGGGAACTAGTGAATTCAGACCGTGGCATGTCCTCTCAGCCGTGGGGGCCTGTCTTTCCTCCACCTGTCCACCGCTCTCTGTCCCCAGTGCCCACAGCCCTGGCTCAGGCCACCCTCCCCTCCTACCAGGACAGCCCCCGAACTTCTCCGTCTCCCTTCTTGCAACCCGGCCACTGGAGGGACTGCCCTCCTGCCAGTTCCCAAACCCCTTCTAGGGCGTGAGACCAACAAACGAGACAAGACACTACTGGGAAGGACTAGATCTTGTGGGTTCTGTTTCTGTGTGAGCAGAGGATGTGTGTGGTGTGGGTCACCATCTAGTGGACAGCGGGGCACCTTATTTCCAGGCTCAGGAAGGAACTCGCCAAGCTCTAGAGAGGCTTCCCAGAGAACATAGCCAGGTTTTAAAAGAAAGGATGCTCTTGAACCCCCAGGAGGATCAACGGGGCACAGATGACTTCGAAGCAGTCGCTTGCTGGTAGACCGGGGCCGGGGGGGGAGGGAGGGTTAAGGTGGTGCCACGTGGAGGGTCCCCTGGCTTCCTGGGCCAGCTCTGCTGCCAAGTGCCCGGCCGGGAGCAGCTCATCTCGTGTCCTGGGCCTCAGCTGCCTCATCAGTAATGAACAGCTTATTCTAGAGGACTCCAAAGGCCTCCAACCTATGAAACCCCACTCCCCTGCCCAACCACAACTGTCCTATACATGGCGTGACCGTAGGACGGATCCTCCAAGCCAGGCCACTTTCCTCCTGGAGACACGCTAAGCCAGGTGGACACCAGGACGGCAGGTGTGAATTGGACGGTCCAGGTAAAGCAGGATGAATGGCCACCCACCCCGTAAAGAGTCAGCTCTTTGTATCCATCAGTGATGGCCACTCGCAGGATGAGGACATGACCCAATGCCCCCAGGCCCGTCCCAAGAACAGAGTGAGAAGGGCAAGAGTCCCTCCGTCCAGAGTGCCTTGGTTTGTGCTCCCCGGAAGCAGAGCTGGTGGAAGGAGGCGAGTGATGTCAGCTGTGGAGCAGGAGGGAAGTGGGGACGCAGTGACACGGGGCGGGACAGTCACCAAACACGCTGTCACCTCCGAGGGCAGCTGACGCTGAGTCCTGATGGGACACCCCGGGAGTTCCACAACGATCCCATCCCCCGGGCCAGAGAGCTGGGGTGTTTGTGCATCATCAACCAGCACTGGTCACGGGCTGCTGGAGGTCGAGGGGACGGGGCTGCCCCTCAGGTGGGCAAGGCAGTGCCGAAGCTGTGGGACAGGAACAGAGTGGGGGAACCTCCAGCAAGGAGCAGATCCCTGCTGCTGGGCGGGGTAGGGGGTCATGCACCGAGTGAGGGACACAAGGGAATGGGGGGCACCCACAGGGTCTACTATGCTGGGCTTTGGGAAAGATTTCACTGTATCACGTAGGCAACGTTTCCAGAAAAAAGAAGGAAGAAGAGATAGCTTTGCCTGAGATTTGCATAAAAAAAGATGGGGGGACGGGCACCTGGGCGGTTCAGTTGGTGAAGCGTCTGCCTTCTGCTCAGGTCATGATCCTGGGGTCCTGGGATAGAGCCCAGAGTTGGGCTCCCTGCTCAGTGGGGAGCCTGCTTTTCCCTCTCCCTCTGCTGCTCCCCCTGCTTGTGTGCTCTCTGTCAAATGAATAAAAATAAATAAAATATTTTTTTAAAAAAGATGGAGGGTGGGGTTGTAAGTATAAAAGGATCCCACAAGCACCCCCCAAACCCACCATCATCCCTGTAAGAGGAAGGATTCTTCTCCCTCACTGCCCACAGGAACGACTTCTAAGCCCAGACCTGGCCTTTCTCCCCTCCCTCCCGAGGACACAGAGGTACCTCTGTCCCCCTCGCCCCCAGGGTAGGTCCAGACACACCTCCGACGTCTGCTTTCTCCTGCAGTTCAGTGTTAGCAGGGCCACTGGCCCCCAGCTGTAAGAAAGGGAATATTTGTCCTTCCTCTTGTTTTATTTCTCTGCATTTCTAAAGCCCAGGTAGAGAAGAGGGGTGCCATTTACTGGGGAACCTCTGGGACACCCAGACAACAGGGAACCAAACCAGGGTTCTGTGCCTTCCTGCGTCCCTCCCTTCTGCTAGCACCCTGCCCCCGAAAAGGGGCTACTCCTTCAGAGCCGTCCTCAGTGCTCACTGGGGTGCCGTTTTCCCTGCACGCAAATGACCTTGGGAACGGAAGGGAAGAGGCGGGCACACCGGAGGACTTGGCAGGCACTGGCTGGGACCATCTTGGCCACAGGGAGCACGCTGGCCTGGCCGTCCGTGTCTCTCTCTCATCACAGCCTGGTGCCCAGCGGCGGTGCTCCCAGGGCGGGCTGTGGGTGAGGCCCCTCCGGTGCTGCCCGCCCCCCAGCACCTCTGCTCCGCCCCTGCCACCTGTCGACCGGGAGTCAGCAGGGAAGGCCAGATTACTGCCCACCTTGGGCAGATGGGGCCAGAGCACAGAGGAGGCGCGGTGCCTGGTGACCCTGGAGCACGGGGCAGTCTGTGGTTTCACAGCTTGTGGACTTTGGCCCTGGAGACCCTCTGTCCATGCCACAGACACTGGCCCTTGCGCTGAGCCCATCTGGGTGTGGCCATCTGGTCCTTCCCACCCTCCACGCCCACCTTCTCTGGGAACGGTTGTACCTGAGGTCCACGGGCAACAAGGCCCCTAGGACGCCAGCACTCAGACCACTGTGGAGGGGTGCCGTTTCCAGCACAGCTTGTGGCCTGTGTTTTGAACTAAACCACCAGACTCTCCTGGCCATTCCTGTCCCCCGCCCCTACCCCCACCACCCGGGGCCCTGAGGTCTCTGTGCCCAAGGTGCTCCTTCAGCTCAAACCGTACGTCTCCGTCTTGCATGAGGCTAAGAAGGCAGCCCCCCGAGTGAGGGGGAGCCTGCTGTCCTGCACGCAGCCACGTCTGGGCCGGACACTGCCCCAGCATCGGGGTCGCAGCCGGGAACAAGAGCCAGACTGCGGAGCTCTGCCCCCGGATGCCACCTGCACGGCGGCCCCCAGACCCTCAGCAGTGGCATTGTGCAGTCCTACCTTCTTCCCCATCATCGAAGTCATGTGGCTTGGTTTTGTTTTTACACGCTGCATGTATTATTATATAATCAAGAGGAAAAGCAAAAAGGCTGTTTCTATTGTGGGGTTTTAAATTTTTTTTTTTATTTTTTAAAGATTCCTGTATTCACTTGAGAGAGAGAGAGAGAGCAGGGGGAGGAGCAGAGGGAGAGAGAGAAGCAGACTCTGTGCTGAGTAGGGAGTCCTGAGCGGGACTCAATTCCAGGACCCTGAGATCATGACCTGAGCTGAATGCAGATGCTTAATATCTGAGCCATCCAGGCATCCCAAATTTTTTTATTTTTTAAAGATTTCTGGGGCGCCTGGGTGGCTCAGTTGGTTGAGCGTCTGCCTTCGGCTCAGGTCATGATCTCGGGGTCCTGGGATCGAGCCCCGCATCAGGCTCCCTGCTCGGCAGGAAGCCTGCTTCTCCCTCTCCCACTCCCCCTGCTTGTGTTCCTGTTCTCGCTCTCTCTCTCTGTCAAATAAATAAATAAAATCTTAAAGAAAAAAAAGTTTTCTTTTTTTTTTAAAGATTTTATTTTTTATTTATTTATTTGAGACAGAGAGAATGAGAGAGAGAGCATATGAGAGGCGGGAGGGTCAGAGGGAGAAGCAGACTCCCTGCCGAGCAGGGAGCCCAATGTGGGACTCGATCCCGGGACTCCAGGATCATGACCTGAGCCGAAGGCAGTCGCTCAACCAACTGAACCACCCAGGCGCCCGAAAAAAAAGATTTCTGTATTCACTTGAGAGACAGAGTGATCAGGGGGAGGAGCAGACTCCCGGCTGAGCAGGGAGCCCCGAGCGGGGCTCGATCCCAGGACCCTGAAATCCTGACCTGAGCCGCAATCAAGAGCCCAGCAGCCTCTGGTTCTCCCAGGTGAAGACCCACTTCACCTGCCCACCCAGCCTCCCCGAGCACCTCTTTCTCCCTTCCTCAGGCAACAGCTCTCTCCTCTCCTCGTTAACATACCAGGCAATGTCACATAATGAGATAGAGCATCTGGGAGTTAGGAGCAAACAGGGAAATAAAGTAAGACATGTTTATGTCATTTAAAAAAGCTACGAAGTGTAAACAACGTGGGGAATGTTTTTTAATGGTACTGCAGGAACTTCACAGAGGAACAACTGAAATAGCCAACGGAATATAAAAAGATATTCAATCTCATCGGCAATCAAAAACTATATCAGTAAAAATAACGTTAAAAACGACAATACGAGTGGTGCCTGGGTGGCACAGTTGGTTAAGCATCTGACTCTTGGTTTTGGCTCAGGTCATGATTTGAGGGTCATGATCTCAGGGTCGCGAGATGGAGCCCAGTGTCTGGTTCCACACTCACCGGGGAATCTCCTTGAGATTCTCTCTCTCCCTCTCCCTCTAGCCCTCCTGTTCATGCTGTCTCTCTCTAAAATAAATCTTTAAAAAATAAAATGAAATGAAAATAAAATGGAAAAGGGTTGTACATCTCCTGCACTCTGACCAATGTGAATATTGATAGTCTCAGTGCTGCTGGGGGGAGTAAAAACCAGCACCACGTCTTCAAAGGGCAATTTGTCAGATTCTATAAAAGTTTTAAATGCACACACCTCATCGGCCATCCACTTCTAGGAATCTGCCACGTAGAAACAATAGCACAGCTATCCAGAGACAAATGTTCAAGGGTAAATCAGCATTATTTTTTAAGAATAACAAAAAAATAGGAAACAATCTAATTTTTTTAAAAAGCCCAGTAAATTATGGGGGGGAGGTACAGTATGAGTATATATTACCTAAAATCCCTCAGACCCGGCTCGCCTCCTTAGCATGTGGGTTTTCTAAGTACAGCAGGATTGCAAGGGGAGGGGTTCCCCAGCCAGGCCAACCGAGGCGGGAGTGTGTGGTTCCTTCCTTCCTTCCTTCCTTCCTTCCTTTCTTTCTTTCTTTCTTCCTTCCTTTCTTTCTTTCTCTCTTTCTCTCTTTCTTTCTCCCTTCCTTCCTTCCTTTTTCTTTCTTCCTTCCTTCCTTCCTTCCTTCCTTCCTTTTTCTTTCTTCCTTCCTTCCTTCCTTCCTTTTTCTTTCTTTCTTTTTCTTCCTTCCTTTCTCTTTCTCTTTCTTTCTTTCTTTCTTTCTTTCTTTCTTTCTTTCTTTCTTTCTTTCTTTCTTTCTTTCTCTCTTTCTTTCTTTTTCTTTTTATTCATTCATTTGCCAGAGGGAGCGAAAGAGTACAAGCAGGGGGAGTGGCAGGCAGAGGGAGGAGCAGACTGCCCTCCAAGCAGGGAGCTGATACAGGGGCTCAATCCCAGGACCCTGGGATCATGACCTGAGCCGAAGGCAGACGCTTCACCCACTGAGCCACCCAGGCGCCCTGTGTGTGTGGTTTCCACTGACGCCTCAACTCTCTCCCACTGTGCTCTTGGCTCCTTTGTTTGGGGTCACGCATTCTGAAGCCTTGTGGGTTTTCTCCCTGTTTTCCTTCTTTCTCCCTTTAAGGCCTGACCACCCTCTACGGTTTCACCTGAATGTGCTGATTTGCTAGTGAGTCTCGGGTCTTCTTCTTCCCCTATAAAATGTACATCGCCGTCTGAATTTTCTCCCTGATCAATACTACACGAGTCTGCCATTGGGAAAATCTGATGGCAAATGGATTCTGGTTCGTCTGAGTGGGATCTTCTCTCTCCCTATGCAGGTTGTTATGAACATGGTTCTCTTTCTGGGATTTCTGTTATTCAGAGGTTAGCATTTCTATTTCTGTCCTCAATTGGGTAGGTGGCAATGTCAATATCCAAACTAGTGCACATTGGAGAGGGATCAGGGCTGGAGAGGAAAAACGAGAGTTCACTGTCTCTATTTTAATAAGCGAAAGATAGTCATGTATCACTCGTATAATTACAAGCAATTTCATTTTGCAATTAAAGTATTTATGGAAATAGAATAACTTTTTTCAAAAACAAAGTAAAATAGACACCTCAAATCAGAAAAATATGGCCAAAGCAGAACCCAGGATAAGGTGTATAGCTTTAAATAAACATTGGAGGGGCGCTGGGTGGCTCAGTGGGTTAAGTGTCGGACTCTTGGTTTCATCTCAGGTCGTGATCTCAGGGTTGTGGGATCGAGCCTCGCATTGGGCTCCACTCTGCGCTCATTGGGGAGTCTGCTTGAGATTCTCTCTCCCTTTGTCCCTTCCCTGCTCATGCACGTGCATGCGCACTCTCTCTCTAAAATAAAAAAAATAGATCTTTAAAAAATAATAAAATAAATACACATTGAAAACAATGAAAATAAGTGACAACACAGGGAGGGACATGGGGGTGGAGGACGAGGTAGAACTTTCTTCTATTGCTCTGCAAACTTTTGTTTTCTCTCAAGCACCTCTGCCCAAAGGAAAGATAATGCAAGGTTCATACATAATTTAAAATTTTCATTAGCCATATTTAAAGAGTAAGGAGAAACATAAAATTAATTTCGTCATATACTCTCTTTGACTGAATAGTCCCAAAATATTATCACTTCATCATGTAACCAATATAAAGCAATTACTAATGAGATCTTTTCCTTCATTTTTTCCCTACCAAGTCTTCAAAATCCACTGTGCGTTTACACTCAACAGCACATCTCCGTTCAAACCCATCGCTCCGCCATGCTCAGTAGTGCCTGTTCTCGTGGCCGCTGTATCCAACAGAGCAGGTCTGAAAACTCCACAAAAAGGACATGTTTGTACATCATGTGGAAAATATGAAAACTGTATGAATAAAATACATGTAGATAACATTTCATCCTTCCAAACAAATTAGGGTACAGTGTGTCCATAATAAGATCTTGAACTCTGTGTGTGTGTGCACGCACGTGTGCACAGAGTCCCGCAGGACACAGCCCAAACGATACACAGGGACGAGTGATGGCCTCTGGGATGTGGGAATGGGGAGGGATGGAGAGGAAGAAAAATTCTCACTCATCATTCTGTTTATGTGTGTGTCATTGTAATCGTTTTTGTTTGTTTACCTTTATCAAAGGAAAATCACAGTAAACTCCTTGAGCTCATCCAGAGCCTCGGTCTCTCATGCCCTGTCCCCCTGCAAGACATCAGGGTGCGGGCTCAGGGGTCCCGTGGGCACCCCTTTGCTGTTGAGAAGGTAGAGAGATGTGGCATGTGGCAGGGTCACAGGGCTGTGGGCACATGCATAGCCAAACATCAAAAATAAAAGAAACTACTTGAATCAGAAGTTAGGATTTGGTGCTGGATTGGGTGTGGAACAGAAGAGAAGAGTCCAGTTGACACCAAGGTGTTTGGCCTAAGCAATGGGAGAGCCAGGGACCACATGCTGAGTGGGCAGTACTAGAGGAGGTTTTTGACATCCCTGGAGAAGCATTTAAGACATCCAAGCAAAAATACTGAGTAGACAGTGGGATCCAGCTGTCTCTCCTTCAGGTTCTAGGGAAAGGAATTCCTAATCTTTGTGTGTGCACAGGACCCCTTTGTCGGTCCAGTGAAGTCCGTGGACCTCTACTGCATCGGTAGCTCCCAGGGACACATCAGGCAAGGTATCCCAGAAGTCACAAAAGAGAAAAAGCCTCACAGACCAAATTAAGATGCTCGAACTATAAGGGTTCATTGAATCAGTTTGAAAAACCTGATTTAAACTTCCTGCAGAAAGAGACACAACATGGGGTGGATGACACACACAGGACCAGGTAGAGGCTAGGCAGAAGGCCACACCATCTAAATCTGGGGTTATGCAATGTTTGTATGTTCATATGTTCTGTCTCTCTCCACTGCATCAGCCAGACAAACAGTGGGTTACAAATACCAGAGCTGAGGATGCTCAAGGCCACTCCAAGTACCTGGAGCCCACTCACAGAGACACATGCAAGTGTGCCCGGCCACGGCTGTAGCTCACCAATTAGCCTGTTGAACAGACAAGGGTTTTGTCTGCAATTCTTGGGCAGGGCATATGGGATCCAGAATGGGACCATGATGTTAGCCCCAATGAGTGAACCCAGAGGTCGAACGATCCTGTCTTTTGATTTGGTTACTCCCTAAGTAAAATTATTTTATTTCTTCCATCACATACTCCTTATTCTCTTCACCTTCAACACCGCTAACACACCTAACTTAAGATTCTTGCCTGAGTCTCACAACCTACTTGCCTATTCAACATCACCTCTCTTTATACTAGCTTTCTTCTTTATGCTGCACACGCTTCATGAGTTTCATCGCTCCTGCTGATTTCTGTCTGCTCCAGCAGAACTCAATACTCAGATACAGCACACGCCACTGTAGTGTTTTATTTTTGTAATTATTTAAAGTAGTCTGCGGGCCCAAGGTGGGGCTTGAACTCATGGCCCTGAGATCCAGAGTCGCATGCTCTACTGATTCAGCCAGCCAGGCGCCCTGGCCACTGTAAGGTTGGTTGGTTGGTTGGTTGGTTGGTTGGTTGGTTGATGATGTATTTATGTATCTTAGAGTGAGCAGGGGGAGGGGTAGAGGGAGAGAGCATCTCAAGCCGACTCCCCGCGGAGCGCGGAGCCCAGGATCACAACCCGGGGGAAATCAAGAGTCGATCCTGAACGGACTGAGCCAGCACACACCTGCTCTCTGCCGCGGTTTAAAGGACTACACTAAAACGCACAGGCTTAGAACAGAAACCAGTTCTTTAAAGACAGTTGTTTAGCAGCAGGTCTTCTAACCGTCGCCAATTTAAGTGCCCAGGAGCCTAAGCGTCAGGTGCAGGGAAACACCTGCAGGGACGCCCGCTGGCCGAGCCCCAGCGGCGTCCGTGCACCCCGGTTGCGCGCGGTCCGGCGGCCGGCACTCGCCCCGGGGCACAGCGGGCACGCTCTCTAGAGGGGGGCGGGGCGGAATTCCGAGCGGGAGCACACCGGGACGCAGCGGCGAGGACGCAGCGGCGAGGACGCAGAGCGCCCTCCACGCCCCGCCCCTGCACGCTGCCACCGCCCGCCGGGCTCGCGCAGTTGCAGGCGCCCAGGGAACGCCGCCCCCGCAGCCGGCAGAGGGCGCGCGCTGCAGGCGTGCCCCGAGGACGCGTGCGCGGGAGGGCGTGCCCCGAGGACGTGTGTGCGCGGCGGCCCCGCCCCGAGGACGCGTGCGCGGGGGGCGTGCCCGCGGCCCGGCGTCAGCAGTCGACCGGAGTGCGGCGGGGCAGCGCGGCGTGCTCGGCGGCGTCGGCGGCGGTGGCGGCGGCTCGGGGCGCTGGGGTGCCTGCGGGGAACGAGGAGCGGGCGGCGGCGCGTGTCCAGGGCGGGGCGCCCGGAGCGGGCGGCGGCGCGAGGGGACGATGGCGGAGTCCTCTGACAAGCTTTATCGGGTGGAGTACGCCAAGAGCGGGCGCGCGTCTTGCAAGAAATGCAGCGAGAGCATCCCCAAGGACTCGCTGCGCATGGCCATCATGGTGCAGGTGCGCGCGGCCGCTTTGTGCGCGGTGCGGGGGAGGGGCCGCCCCCGGGAGCCTGCGCGAGGCCGGGGCCCGCCCGCCCGCCAGAGCCCGGGAAGTGCGGGCCCCGAGCGCTGCCGCTGGGCGGGGGGCTGCTTCCTTCCCCGCCGTCCGCCGGGGGGGAGGGGCGAGCGTGGGCTTCTGAGGCTGGCCTGGTTCTGACCTCCCTCGTGCTGGGAGGTTTTTGTCCTGCATCGATGATGGCGACTGGCGCGTGAGGAGTTTTTTTGAATTTATTTTCGTTTATGGCTTCAACCCAGCCGCTTACTCTCGGTTTTTTTTCCATTATGCAGAACTATACCGGTCGGTGTCATTTCTGTATAGTGCATTCACTTTTGGCCTAATTCGTGGTTTGAAATAATGTTTTCCCCAAACTTCCAGGTTCACAGGCGCGTTTTCTTCCCGATGCATTTAGAGCTGTCTGGTTTGAGTAAGAGAGGCTCAGCGGGGGTGCTCGTCGGGGCTTTTGAACACACCGGAGATGCCCCGACGGGTTCCTGAGGCTTCCCAGATGGGGGTGTGGGGCTGGGCGGTGTGTTTGAGGGCCCCTGCCGGGGCGGAGGGCTTCCTGCATCCTCCAGCTGCCAGTCTGCCCGTCTGCCTGTTAAATCTCGGCTCTCCCCTGCCCTGTCCTACTCTTCTCCAACATGAAGCTTCTGTTCACTAAGTTCAGTGCTCGTGGTCTAGGTAACTTGATTTTCTTTCCCTGCAGTGAGGCAGCAGTGAGTTTTAGGAACGACCAGGTAGTCCTTCTTGGGTTTTCAGTACTTACCTGGTGGGGCAGAGTGGGTACCAAGTGCCAGGTGCACTTAGAGACCGGGGCTGTGGTCTATCTAACCAGTACCTGCCGCACTGTACCTACCCTTTTGTGAACACCGAGCATGTCAGGCACTGCATTAGGTACTAGGAGCACCAAGAGAGACCCCCTGCCCACCCCTGGAGCCACCAGCTTGGTTAAAGGGACAATAACTGTTAAACATACCTGTGTACCAGGCATGGAGTGCCTGGGGTGGGAGCTTGATTAGGGATCCTTATGCACAGAAGTGGCAGGAAGTTGAGGCTGGAGAAGCAGACGAAGCCTACCATCTAAAGAGTCAGATCTACCACTAAGCCTCTCTGATCTTAAATCTAAACGAATGGACTACAAGATCAATGTTCCTTTTTATAACACTGTTAACTATCTTGGAATTAATATTTTTAAAATAATAAGAAGGAGAATCTCCCTCAGTGCAGGGGCGCTTAACCTAAAATCTGTGGGGTGGCAGTCGGTGGGTTGAGAAGAAATTTACATTTCTCTAGTCACTAATTCTAAAATAAAATTCATTACTTCCTCCAGTTATGAATGTAAAGCAGCAAAATGCAGAAAAGCAGAAGCAGTACCTATGATTTTTGTCACCAGTGATAATTACAGATATTTTTGTACTGCTTTATATTTGATTTCTCAAAATAATCCATTATGCTCATCAGTATTCAAAGTTACTGTAGTTGTTAGAGTGGACGCTAAATCTTATTTCATGCTCTAAGCTCGTATCTCACCAGATTCTTAAATGTTTTGATAATTACTTCAGTCTAATTAGTTTCTTTTGTGAGTCCATGTATTCTATTATGCGTTTTTAAATTTTATTAGAGAAAAGCACATCCACAGGCTTCACTAGTCAGCCAGAGAGAACCCTGTCCTATCGGGAAGGACAGCAGAAAACCTTCGTACAGCCAGTATGCCGAATACAGAGGAGGGCTAGTCTGGCATTCCTGATAGTGAAAGAAATTACTATTAAAACCAATTCACTGAATAAATCCAGTTCCGGGGGGGGAAAAAAAAGTAAGTGGTTTTCTGTAACTATTTAGGGGTGGAGTTGTTAAAGTCTGGTCTTGTAGGCAGATTGGAGGCCCAGAAAGAATGAAGCCATTCTTCTCCCATTTGGATTTAAATACCTTCTTTTACATTTGTATGGGAGGATTGTTCCTGAGTGTCAGATACCTGATACTTTAGGTCAGTGTGCCCTGGGGCAGCCTCCAGGGGCCGAACTTTGCAGCCTTTTGAGGGGTGGGCCCGGCGTTCTTCTGTGTTGGGCAGTTGTGGGGCAAACAGCAGGGTTTCACATTGTTAACCGTCATTCCGTGCTCTCTGGGTAGGTGGGCAGTGTGCTGGCCAGTTTGATGCAGAGGGAAACAGAGTTGGCTGAGTGAGGACCCAGGTCCCTGGTAGGTGCTGGGAGTGTGTTTACCTAGTACACAAGAGATTCTGCCACTTAGAGTTGCCAAGTGGAAGCATAGTCTTGTGACCTTGTTCCAGTTCCCTCCCTTCCACATCATTGTCACTCTCAAGTTCTAGGGTAAAGCTTGGCTTTGGTCAGGGGTCCTTACTCTGAAGGGTGACCTGGAGCCCCTACAGTCCCCCCAAGCTGGTGCTGTGAGTACAGCCTTGGGCTGCACCTCTCGGTCGCCCCACACTGCACTGATGGGACACAGCACCCAGACCAAGGTTCCCACCAGAGCCAGGAAACAATGCCACAGTCACAGGGTCTAGTGTGAGGCACAGGCACTGGGCCACATGTCGTCCTGTGCATGAGTGTGACCCGAACGCTGCGGAGGAGGGGTAGACGGGGCACCAAGGCAGGAGGAGCCCAAGTGCAAGCCACTGCGGACATACAGTAAGATGGCGGACGCTTCTGGAGGTGTCGCCTGCCTTGGAAGTTTGGGAGCCAGGACACAAGTCCATTTGGGAATGCCATTTATTGGGGGTGGGGAGGACCATCTTTTGTTAGGTTCGGAGGGCATCTTTTCCCCAGCAGGAATTCCCCTATCCTTCCCTTCCGCTTTCTTATCTCCAGACTTGGGGTGTCCACACTCTGAGTGCCTCCTATGAGCAGGTGTTGCCCGATGCTAGGAAGACGGGCATCACGCCCTTCGGGGAGCTTCCAGCCCAGTGCAGGACACAGGCATTGACCCTATCATCGCCCAAACGGATTGTTCTTAGCTGGGAGGGGCTTGGGAGGAGCCTTCTGGGGACCTGAGTAGGGCTGTCAGGCATTCTGGGCCAAGGGAACAGCTGGTGTGCTGTACACCGGGCTGCTTGATGCTGGGGAGTCCTTGACGTGCCCTGGCGTGAACCTTCCCTATGCATGTATTACGCTGAGAAAAAGACCACTCACAGCCAGCGGGGGCTGAGGGGGAGAAGTCATCGCTGCTTTTCCAGAACATGTCCCCTGTCCGACAACTCCATCCAAAAATTCCTATGTGGTGTTTATGTTTGATGCTGTTTATTCCTTCTGCATGGTATTTAGCTTTATTTCCTATAAAAGCAAATATTTGGAGCCTCCTCTGCTTTGGTCAGACCCATTTATGTATTTTTAAGTAGCTCTTCCTGCCAAGCAGCATAGTGAGTGGACAGAACTTTGCTGTCTGGTCCAAGTAGGGCTGAGTCACTTGCCGCAGACATCTGTGAAATGGGGGTGCTGGTTCCTACCCAGAGGCAGTTGAGGGTTACTCGGGATGGCTTGTGAAGGGTGCCAGTCCCCCTCTGCCCAGTCACCGTCACCATCCACTGAGGCCAGACGGTGCTCAGGGCCCGGGAGCCCAGAGCTGGTAGTGTCCCCAGAAGAGGAACCTGATGCTGTCGCGTCAGGAACAACCCGAGTGTGAAGCATCAAAGAACAGAGGAAGTGGCACGGTGAGAGGGGCAGCACCTTCCCCTGCGGCTGGACTTCGGGGCGCACGCTCACCTTCCGGCTCCAGGCCCTGGGGACTGCTGTCATTGGCTCCCTGGGCAGTTCACCCTCGGAGAAGTTCGTTCATTCCACTCACATTGGTGCGGCTATTGCCGGCTTGACATAGTTTCCTGACACATTTTCTCTGTTTTGCTCATTATCTGGGACTTGTTCCTTGTTCTAACAGCAGAGGCACTAAAAGAGCCCTTTCTGGGCTACACAGGCCTGACGGAGGCGGGCGCTGGCCTCCCAGGCAGGCACAGCAGGATGGGGTCACGGAGCAGGGGTCCATGTGTGCATTCCACGGCGCTGGAGGGAAGTTGAGTCACTGAGGTGTGCGGCCCGTGGGGCAGAACTCTGGTCAGAAGCACCACTGTTCCCCATGTTCTTCCCCATCCATGTCCCGTGTCCTGAGAACAGACTCCACCTCGGCAGATGACTGTTGGAGAAGATCTTGAGAAATCTGGACTGGGATGCCACTTCTCATCGGCTCACAGCTTTTCTCACGAGACGTGGGGGACACAGGCACAGTCCTCGTTTTACAGAGAAGGAGAAAAAGGGCGTCTTGTGCGCACCTGCTGAGGGTTGGGCTTATGGCTGCTCCCTCACCGCCCTCTGTTCTCTTCCAGTCGCCCATGTTTGATGGAAAAGTCCCGCACTGGTACCACTTCTCCTGCTTCTGGAAGGTTGGCCACTCCATCCGGCACCCTGACGTAGAGGTGGATGGCTTCTCTGAGCTCAGGTGGGACGACCAGCAGAAAGTCAAGAAGACCGCGGAGAGTGGAGGCGTCACAGGTGTGTAGAGACTGGGGAGGCAACAGGTGTGGTCCTCCGGCCCCAACCAGGCAGCTTCCCCAGGGGCCTTTTCTGAGAGAGCGTTCGGCTGCCCGGCCCCCGTGTTTCCCAGGAGCGCATGTAGGTAACAGGGTGCCATTGTGTGACTTCAGCAACACCTCATTGACTTGCCTATGGCAGGGTGTATTGTTTTTTAAGATGCTGGAGATGGAGCCTTTATTTTTTATTTTTAAAGATTTTATCTTTAAGTAATCTCTACACCCAACATGGGGCCCGAACCCACAACCCCAAGATCAAGAGTTGCTGCTCCTCTTAGTGAGCCAGCCAGGTGCCCTGGAAATGTAGCTTTTAAGCCTGTTGCAGTTTTGTTTTTAACAGACTGTTTTTAGAGCAGTTGTAGGTTCACAGCAAAATGAAGCAGAAAGTGCAGAGAGTTCCCGTCTACCTCCTGCCCCCACACAGGCAGGGCCTCTCCGTATCTCCCTGTAGAGCGGTACATGTGTTACAGTGAGGCCCTCATCACCCCAAGTCCATAGTTTCAGGGTTCACTCGTGGTGCTCTATGTTTTATGGGTTTGGACAATGTACAGTCGACCCTTGAACAGCACGGGTTTGAACTGTGTGGGCCCCCTTCTCTGTGCATCTTCCTCAGTAAGTTCAGTATGGTGCTGTAAATGTTTCCTTTTCCATAATGGTTTTCTTTATAACATTTTGTTCTCCGTAGCTACTTTATGGTGAGTACGATATTTAATACAACACGTGTAACAGGATATGTTGACAGTCGATTATCAGTGGGGCTTCTGGTGAACGGTAGGCTATTAGTGGTTAAGTTTTGGGGGAATCAAAAGTTATACACAGATTTTCAGCACACGAGGGGGTCCACACACCCCCCTTTGTTTGAGTGTCAGCTGTACTCAGGGTCATATGTAGCCTCTTCACATTGGCTTCTTCACTTAGTAATGAATGGACGTTGCAGGTTCCTCCATGTCTCTTCATGGCTTGATGGCTCGGTTCTTTGTGGCGCTGAATGATATTCCATTGTCTGGAAGGACCACAGTCCTTCACTCACCTATGGAAGGACATCTTGGTTGCTTCCAGGTTCGGGAAATTACCAATAAAACTGCCGTAAACATCCACGTGTAGGTTTTTGTGTGGACGTAGGTTTTCAGCTCATTTGGGTAGATTCTGAGGAGCATGATTGCTCATTATTCCGGGAGGAGTATGTTTCGTTTTGGGAGAAACTAGCAAACCTGTTTGCATTCCCACCACACCCTCACCAGCGCTTGGTGGTGTCCGTGACCGGGATTTTGGCCGTTCTGAGAGGCATGTAGAGGTGGGTTGATTTGCAATCCCCTGATGTCATATGATGTGGAGCATTTTTTCGTGTGTTATTGCCATCTGCATCTCTTCTTTGGGGGAGGAGTCTGGATATTTTGCCATTTGTCATTCGTGGTCTTATTGCTGAGTTTGAGTTGTTCGTATATTTTGGATAGCAGTCCTTTATCAACTTGGTCTTTTGCAAATCTCTTCTCCGTGTCTGTGGCTTGTCTTCTCTCTCATTCTCTCGACAGTGTCTGGCACAGAGCAGAAGTTCCCAATTTAAGAAGTCCAGCTTACCAGTTCATTTCCTGGGCTGTGTCTTTGGTGTACCTAAAAGTCATCAGTTGTCTTATCTAGATCAGCTAGATTTTTCTCCTGTGTCATGTTCTGGGAGCTTTACAGCGTGGCGTTTTCCATTTACGTTGAATTTTGTAAAGGAGATAAAGTCTTTGTCTAGATTAGTTTCATGTGTGGGTGTCCAGTAGTTCACCACTTGCTGGAAATTGTCTTTCCTCCGTTATATTGTGTTTGCTCGTTTGTCAGACGACTGATTCTGTGTCTGGAGTCTGTTCTGGTCTATTTATCAGTTCGTCCATCCTGCCAGTACAGGACCATCTCGATGCTAAGTCTTGAAGTCAGACGGTGTCGGTCTTCTGACTTTTTCTCCTTCAATATGGTGTTGGCCATTCTGGATCTTTTGCCTCCATGTGAACTTGAGTCATCTTGTTGATACCCACAGACCTAACTTCTTTGAGATGCCTTTACATTTTAAATCGTTTTTCATCACTTTGTTGAAGATCTGAGACTGCATTCTCGTTTGTCCACCTTCTAAGCTGACCCCGTTCTCGTGACTGGGCTGTTGAGGGGAACAGCCGCCATCCTTCCCCACAGAGCTCTTGGTGCTTGTGCTGCACTGTTCTCTCTGTCCTTGACTCAGCATGTTTGTGTCCCGCTGCTGCAGGTCTGTGGAAGCTGAGAGGTCAGTGACACCGCTCACGCCGTGAATAAAAATAACAGCAAATTTGCCAAGAAACGGTCCAGAGAGTGAGCGTGTCAGTTTTCGCTGAGGGCAGTTGTAACAAATTCTTGTTTGTGGTCGTTTTCCCTTTTGTGTTCAGGTTGGTGGGGGTTGTCTGTTTAGGGATGTGTCCCATCTAGTTACAATTTATATGTATCAAATTAGGTAATTTTATAATATGAAAAAGCATAACAAGTTTGCTATAACTGTGTTTCACTTGGGAAAACATCTTAAGTCTTAAAGTTAACATAATACCTGCTAGTTGTCCAGGGATTTTTGTATCCAAAGAGCCTAATTTAATAGACATAGACACACAAGTTTACATCTTCTCAGATCCTGTAATTCCAAGATGACACCTTGTGGGGTGTCTCCCTAGGAATTTTCTATTCAAATACTGATTCACGTGTGTGCTGCATTTATTCTTTCCTGTAGAAATGGGATTCTTAGTGATAAATGCTCAGTCACTCTGTGTGGTTAAACACATGTAATGGGAAATCCATCATCTGAGCCGTGTTCCGGTGTGGGCTTTGGCAGCATGACCCACACTACAACCGGCACTCCATCCCCTCCAGAATGTTCTCATCTTCCCAGCTGGAACGCCGTGCCCAGTTCACAGTAGCCCCTGTTTTTCCTCCCCCACTATGATTTCTGTCTGAATGGGCCTCCCGGGAGCCTCCTGTGAGGGGAGTCACGCAGGGTTTGTCCTCCTGGGACTGGCTTGCCTCGCTCGGGGTCGTCCGTGCTGTCATCCCACAGCGTGGGTACGCCACAGTTTAGTTATCCATCCCCCCATCCCAGGGCTTTGTCCTGTTCAGTAGTCGGTTTTATTAATTTGATATTTGTTAGGTGTCCTTGCCTCATCCTTTAGGGCATTTTGTGTTTTTCGTAATGAAACAAGATATGAATTCTTTGTTGTCTGTTCTGCAAATATATTTACCAGTTTGACTTTTTAATATGTATAGACTTTTTTATTTTAATATAAAGTTTTGTTTTGAGTAAACTCAACCCCTGACATGGGGCTCAAACTCACAACCCTGAGATCAAGAGTTGGCGTGCTCCACCAATCAGCCAGGCTGCCCTTTGACGTGTTTCTTTGAAGCATGTTTGTATGTTTTGCCACATTAAAGCTTCATCCTGGACTAAATGTTCTGCAATCATGTCTGTTCGTTTACAGTTTCTGGTTCTGGTCTTATTTTTCAGTTCTTCATCTGGGATTTTTAAAGTGATGTACATGCAGTTCCGTGATATTGGACAAACGCAGGCAGTCGTGTAACATACACCCCATGCTGTTGGGGAGCTTTCCGTTCCCCCCAGGAAGTTCCTTGTGCCCTCTCTCTGTTACCTCCCCACCCAGGGGACCAGGCTTTGATTTCTGTCCCCTTGGATTGATTTTGTGTGACTTAGGATTTCAGAAGCAAAGGAGTAGCGTGGACTTCTCCCATAACCTCCTTCCGCTCAGCACAACGCCCGTGAGACACGTGCGTCACCACGTTGTGCTTTTGACGGCTGAGGGGTAATCTTGCAGTAGATCCCCATTGATCTGGCTTTCTGTTGCCAGCTTCACGCTGGTACAAATACAGCTGCTGTTCACGTGTGTGCACGTCTCTGCATGACAGCGCTCGTGTTTCTCCGGGGCGGACACCTAGGAATGGAGCCGCAGAGTGTCCGTAGGTGTCCATTTAGCTGTTTAAGGAAACTGCCAAACTGCCAGCACCTGGCACGGGCACTCTTCAGTATTGGCCACAGATGTGTGTGTAGTGAGAGCGCGTTGTGGTTTTAATTTGTAGTGGTCTTTTGGGGGTTTGTTTTTTTTAAGATTTATTTGAGAGCGTGCATGTGTGCGAGCACGGGCAGAGGGAGAGAGAATCCCAAGCAGACTGCCCACTGAGCATAGATCCTGACGTGGGGCTCGATTTCACCACCCTGAGATCATGAACTGAGCCGAAGTCAGACGCTTCACTGACGGAGCCACCCAGGCACCCTAATTTGCTTTGGTCTTTTTCTTGAGTTGTAAGAGTTTTTAGAATAGGTGCAAGTCTTTTATTACATATAAATAATGTGAATACCTTCTCTCATTCTGGGGTTTGTCTTTTGTTTAATTGCTGACATTTTATGAAGAGCGGTAGTTGATATTTTTTTTTCTCCTTTTTTGGTTAGTGCCGTCCGCATCCTGAAAAATTTTTCCTGTTCTAAGATTGTAACCATACCCTCCTTTGTTTTCTTCTGGAAGTTTTGTGGTTCTGGCATTCATGTTTGGTTTCTGATATGTCGTAAATGAACGTTTGTGTTAGGTGTGAGGACGGGGTGGGTTTTTTGGTATTTCTGTGTGGATACCATGTTGTTCCCATACCATTTGTAAAGACTTTGTTAAAACCAGTTGACTGCAGGTGTCTCTGGACTCTGGTCCCCTTGGCTGGTTTGTCTGGGGGCACCCCACCATCTTAATTCCTACAACTTTGTGGGACATCATGAAATCACGTAGTGTGGATCCTTCAGCTTTGTTCTTTTTTCAATATTCTGTTGAGCTTTCTAGGTCCTTTGCAGTTCCTTAGAAATTTTGTGGTAAACGTACTGATTTCCTGCGCAGACAGGCTCGCTAGGATTTTGATTAGCATCACTTGGAATCTGTGGATCAAACTGGATTGACTTATTGATAACGTTAACAAATTGAGTTAATACATAAACATGAAGTGTATCTCCATTTATTTAGGTCTTTGTTAATTTTACACCATCCTAAAGCTTTCATGTAGAGGATTTGTGTGTCTTGGTAAATCTGTTTCTGAGTGTTCTATGTGTTTAAAGGCTAAACAGTTTAATTTTTTTTCTAATGTGTATTTTTCATGTATAGGAACTTTTTTTTTTAATCTTATTTGTTTGACAGAGAGACAGCAAGAGAGACGGCGAGAGAGAGGACACAAGCAGGGGGAGTGGGAGAGGGAGAAGCAGGCCTCCCGCAGAGCAGGGAGCCCAACGCAGGGCTCGATCCCAGGACCCCGGGATCATGACCTGAGCCGAAGGCAGATGCTTAACAACTGAGCCACCCAAGCACCTTGTATATAGGAACATCTTATATATTGACTTTGCATTATCCAAATTTACTCAATTCACTTAACAGTAGTAGTTTTTTTTCTCTTTTTCTGCTGGTGCAATCCTGTCTCTACAGGTAGAGGTGACTGTACCTGTCCTTTTCCACGCTTACACCTCTGGTCTCTGTTTCTTGCCCAAGGGGCCCTTGGTAGAGCCTCCGATACAACGTTGCATAGATGTGGTGGGGGAAGATAGCCTTGTCTTGTTCCCGATCTTAAGACAGAAACATTCAGTCTTGGACTGACTTTTATGTAAGAAAAGACTCCTTTGTTCCTGAATGCTTGGCTGTGTGTTCCCAGGGCTCCTTGCTGAATGACCGCAGCTTTCCCCCACTGATTTAGAAATGCTGCCTCCCTGCGTGCTTCTTACTTGCCCTCCTGTCTGTTGCTGTATGAAGATACACCCTTTAATTTCAGCACATAACTTGATGCCTAGAAGGATCACAGAAATCAGAAGGTGGAGTTCGAATGTAGTGGAGGACGTGGCTTTCACAATAAGTGCTACGGAAGCACTTTCTGAAGTGAGGGGGGGCCAGGGCAGTGATGGAGGGAGCCGGAAGGTGAGACAGGTGGCCGCCGGCGCCGTGCCCTTTCGAGAGTGTGTCCGAGGAAGGGTTGTCTGTTATTGCTGGAAAAGCAGCCGTGTTAGCCACAGCGGTTAGAGGCAGACGCGGGAGGGCCAGACATGAGGTGTCCCGGTGAAGGGGTCTCGGGGGTCCGGGGGATTCGGGCTCTCCGGAGCCACCCTGAGGCTGAGCTCAGGACTGCTGTGTTCCATCCTTCAGGCAAAGGCCAGGATGGAGGCGGCGGCAAGACGGACAAGACGCTGTCTGACTTCATGGCCGAGTACGCCAAGTCCAACAGAAGCACGTGCAAGGGCTGCTTGGAGAAAATAGAGAAGGTGAGCCCGGGGTAGGGGGCAGGCCCCGGAGCCGCTCAGGTATCTAGAGAAGAGGAGATACCCGGGCTCGGGGGCCTAGCCCAGCGCTAGTGGTTCGGCGTCCCATGCTCCGGAACTCCTGAGGAACGTCGGGCGCGGTGCACGAGGCTGCTTGGGGTTTGTAGCATGTGGGCAGCGGTGGGGATGGCAGAAAAGCCCCCTGGGGTGGGGTGGGGGTCTGCAGGGTGGCGTCCTCGGTGGTGGTCCAAGGCCGGCTTCCGGGCTAGCAGAACATTCTCAGGGAAAAGGTTGCGTGTCCTCACGTGCCCGTGTGGGTGGGTAGATGCCTAGTTGGAGTTGACCCCATTTAAAACTGGGGTGCTGAGGCCTAGGCTAGCACACAGTCCCTGGGGGCAGAAAGCGGTCTGAAGCTTCCATGGCCCTCCCAGTGCCCTCGGTGTGGGCCTGAGGCCCTGCCGGCTGGGGCACCGGCTGACCCATGTCCCCCCAGGTCCCTGATGTCGCCATCTTCTTGTCTTCTTGGTACCACATGTGGTTCTTCCTGCAGGGCCAGATCCGACTGTCCAAGAAGATGCTGGATCCAGAGAAGCCCCAGCTGGGCATGATCGACCGCTGGTACCACCCAAACTGTTTTGTGAAGAACAGAGAGGAGCTGGGCTTCCGGCCCGAGTACAGTGCCAGCCAGCTCAAGGGCTTCGGCCTGCTTGCTGCAGAGGATAAAGAAACCCTGAAGAAGCAGCTTCCCGGAGTCAAGAGTGAAGGGTAGGTGGGGGACCGTGGGAGGCGGGTGGGGCTTCGGGGAGACCCTGCAGAGTCCAGGCTATTCCTGTGTCTCCCTGTGCTGACCGTCAGCAGGCTGGGCATGCGGAGCGAGGGACGGTGACAGCCGCGCTCCGCCCCTCCCCTGCACACGCTCCTGTAGTGCTCTCCCGTCTGATCCACAGACAGGCACAACCAGCTAACCAACCCACTGCCAATCCCCTCCTGCCCTGAGTATTCTCCCTGCCTGGCCATCCACCCCATTTCCTGGGACCCCTGCGTGACTCGCTTTCCGGTCCCCACGGCATCCCATGTGTGGGTCTGATGCTGCTGTTAGGATGGTGGTGGGAGCCGTGGATGAGAAGCCCCTGGTGTAGCGTCAGAACGCCATGGGGTTCCTGTGGCGCCAGCATTCAGGATGGGAAGCCCGGTCGGAGCCAGTCGAGTCCATGGGCTCTTGTTCTTTCCTGTGCCCTCTGCTGGGCCCTGGGCCCCAGTCTGGAGTCGCTGGGGGTCATGGGCACAGAGGAGGTGTGGTAGGGCCATGCTTGGCTGTGGGCGGCATTAGGATTGGGGTGGCCCTGACCTTCCTGTCGTCACGGGGCTGTTGTGCGCTGTCTGGGTTCATCACACACAAGCTGGCGCACAGCATGTGCGGCTCCGGGGTAGGTGGGCAAACTGGAAAACCGGGCTTGTGGATTAAGGTCATGCGCAGGGAGCCTTCAGCTCCCGTGTGGCCGTAGCAACAGCCGGCACCGGCGGGGTAGTAACAGTGTGGTGGGCACCGGGCTGTGGGCTTGGTGGGGGACAGTTCACGGTCCTGGAGGGCGTGCGGTGTTCTGTTTCACAGATGAGGGAAAATGCAAGGGTTTGAAGTCGGGTCTGTAACAGCTGCATTTGAGTTAACCACCATGACTGCCCTGCCTTGTTCCAGCACGAGGGCGCTGCCCATGACCCTTCCTGCCTCCCTCCGCCTGGTGAGCGGTGCCGAGAATCTCGCTCCTGTGGATGGGGTTGGGATGACAGTGCAGCCCCGCCCGGGAGAACTGCCCTAGGAACTGCCCTAGGAGCTGCCCTGCGGTTTAGCTTAAAAGGCTGGGTCCCTGGCATGAGTGGTTCGTCTTTCTACAATCCCTGCCCGTTGGCAATGGGCTTACCTGTCACGGTCCCTGCCAGAACTTTGGAGCTACTTCATTCGTGCTAAGAGATACATGGGGGTTTTCACGTCAGATGGGGCCTGAGCCATGGATCCTGGGCAGGCTGTTCCAAGGCCGTGGGGCCACGCCTGAGCCTCTCGTTGGCAGCAAAGTATGTGGGGCCTGACGCCAATCCTGCCTGGGCAGACCGCGAGCTCCCAGGGGCAGAGGGACATGCAGTGCGTTTGGGGCCTGGCAGACAGGAGGTGCACAGATGGGAAGGTCCTGCGTCCCCTGAGTCACTGGTTCCAGGGTTCTGATGGCTCTCTTTCGTCCCGTGTCTCTTTCAGAAAGAGGAAAGGCGACGAAGTGGATGGGATGGTTGAAGTGGCCAAGAAGAAATCTAAGAAAGAAAAGGACAAAGATAGTAGGCTTGAGAGGGCCCTCAAGGTGAGTTCTGAGCTGTGTGTCTCCGCTTATTGTTGTCTTAATTTTTTGCCCTCATTCTGGGAGGAAGGTTCCAGGGGGTGTGTGCGTCCCACTTACCAAGACCTCCAAGAACTCCCAAACTGGAAGCAGTGGTGAAATAGCACGGCGTTCCCTCCACCCCCAGAGAAGGCCTTGGTGCTTGAAGGAGAGCCCCACCTGGGACTCCCCAGCCTCACGGCACCGTGCATCCTGCACCTGGAGGGTCACTGGCGGACGCTGCACACCGAGTGTTAAGTTCAGGGATGCCAGACTTGCTCAGTACGCACAGCAGATTGGAAGAGACAGGGCTGTTCCCTAGTTCTTCAGTGGAGAGCTCTTGTCTGCAAAAGCGATAGAAGGCGTGTAGTGAAGGACAGAACCACCCACAGAGTCCATAGTCGCGGACCAGACATTCAGCACTGTGTTGATCACACATGCGTTGAATCCAAGTAAAAATGATTGATCAGAAAATGCTGGGTGTTCGGTGCTGACACACAAGCTCGTGCACAGTATGCGCGGCTCTGGAATGTGTGAGAAAACTGGAAAACCAGGGGAGGACCCGTGTCAGTCTGGTCTTGGGAACATGATTTCCAGCTACTTGGCCCTCTCGTGAGAGGATTCAGTTTTTGCCAGCAGAATAAAAATCAGAAGCAGTTTCTGATCGGGTTGCAGCTGCTTGCTAGGAATCACCGATTGGTGTGATGGTCGTCCTTCAGTGAATCTGGCTGTGGTAGGGTTGTGGTTGGGTTATTTGGTGTGGTGGTCCCTTGAGCGTCATCAGAGATGAAAGGAAACGTCCAGAATTCACATGTTCCCCAGGCCTTGGCCAAGCAGGTGATGTGGTTCCAGTCCCTCGGTTTAAACTTGGACTGCTGGACTTAGCAGGTGCTCCCTCGTCCCCCTCAGCCCCGTGACTGGCAATGCGGCGCAGGTGCTGGGGGCCGGGGCGGGGGGGGGGGGCGGATGGCAGGTACGGCGAAGATGGGAATAGGCGCACATGTGTGTGGTGTCGCTTTGCTGGTCGCGTTAAAATCTTTCTCACTTGAGGGGCGCCTGGCTGGCTCAGTCGATACAGCCTGCAATTGTTGATCTTGGGGTCATGAGTTTGAACCCCGTTTGGGGGGGTAGAGATTACTTAAAAATAAAATCTTTTAAAAAAAAACAGGCCCCATTAAAATCCTCACTGGTGTGGAGAGTGACTCCATGGGGTCGATGGGGCTGGCATTTTAGGTCTGGTATGCAGAGGTGCAGTCTGCGGCCAGGAGGTGGTGAGTATCTTGCTGGGGACCCTAGCGAGGGAGCTCATGGCTCACCCCACCCGTGCTCTGATGGGGGAGGCTGATACGCAGAGCTTCCACAAGGAGTAGGCACTGCATGAATGTTGCCGCCAAGACTGAGAAGTGTAGATCCGTCCCCGTGTGATGCTGCTGAGGCCGGTGGGGGTGCTTGGGAATTGTCCATCGGTCCCACCCCGCCCCATGTTCGGGTCGGAGAACAGCCACGCCCCGTGTTCTTGGATGCAAATGTTGGGGCCAGTGAGCCCTGGCACCTGGCTCTTTGCCGGGTGGTCCCAGGATGGTGTGCTCCCGGTAGAACCAGGTGGAACCGGAATGCCATGGGAGCGCAGCTGGGCCACTTTCCTGTGGAGGAGACCAGCTTGGAGGTGCAGCTCAGCTGACACACAAGGACCCCAGTGGAGACTGAGACGGGGGATCCCTCTCTAGTGGGGTCTCTGTTTGGACAGAGCTGGGCTGTCACTTGTCTGGTTCTGTCTGCAGGCCCAGAATGAGCTGATCTGGAACATCAAAGACGAGCTAAAGAAAGCGTGTTCGACAAATGACCTGAAAGAGCTGCTCATCTTCAACAAGCAGCAAGTGCCCTCCGGGGAGTCGGCGGTGAGCTACTTCTGTGTTCAGTGAGACCCGGGAGGGGGCCAGGATGCTGGGTGCCGTTCCTGTTGTCGTGTCCCCCCCGCCCCTCCCCCGGGGGGATGTGTGTGCCGCCGTTCTGTGGTCTGGTCACCACGTTCGGGGGCAGGAAGACCTCCCCCTATGTCCGCCCTGGGTTTAGGATTTGGGGGAGACTAGGGTGGGCTGTGTATTTGCCTTGTGTGTTCATGCCACACATTTTAAGGCCCAGACGCCCAGGGGCCACCAGGTCTGGAGGGCATGGAGCCCCCCTCGCAAGGGGAGGCCTGCCAGCACCCCACTGGTTCCCCGGGTGGTGTAGCTCCCTGCGCAGTAGGAGGGGACGGTGGGCTGTGGTACTGCGGTGTGGACAGGAGGTCTCTTAAAGCAGAGAAGCCAGACTACTGCGTGTATACCAGCGGCCCCGGGGAGTCCTTTTCGGGGCCAGCCCTCTCCGCTCAGTGAGTGCGGTCTGCCCACGTTGGTGAGCGGCCTTCCTGTAGCTTCTCCTCTCTTGGCTTCAGATCTTGGACCGTGTGGCCGACGGCATGGTGTTCGGTGCCCTCCTCCCCTGTGAGGAGTGCTCGGGCCAGCTGGTGTTCAGGAGCGACGCTTACTACTGTACGGGTGATGTCACTGCCTGGACCAAGTGCATGGTCAAGACCCAGACTCCCAGCCGGAAGGACTGGGTGACCCCAAAGGTAAGTGGGGGTGGACGTGGGTTCTGGGATCTGAGCAGAAAAACACCGCCCACCCACCTTCCAGGCCTGTCCCCACGACTGCCGTGTGTCCGGCTCCGAACACGGAGCAGGGCGCTTCTGGCGGGAGCACGGGTTTGTCCAATCGCTGTTGGTAGTTCCTGCCTTGGCAAGGAGGTTTTCCTGCCTTAGAGCTGGGGGGTTGGGTCCCGAGTTCAAGGAGCTCCTCCTATCGTTGGTCCTTTTTTTTTAAAAAAAGATTCCACCCATTTGACAGAGAGAGACACAGTGCAAGAGGGAACACAAGCAGGGGGAGTGGGAGGGAGAAGCAGGCTTCCCGCGGAGCAGGGAGCCCGATGCGGGGCTCGATCCCAGGACCCTGGGATCATGACCTGAGCTGAAGGCGGACGCTTAACGACTGAGCCACCCAGGCGCCCCCCCCCTTTTTTTTTTAATGAAAATGCATATTGAATTCTCAGGATGCTAAAAGCTCACTCAGGGAACCTCAATTGGGACTCTCCTGCACCCTGAGACTCGGTGCGAGCCGGCGCCGGGCTGCCTCTCCCCAGGATTTGGGCTTTGAGCTCAGCCGGGTGGCCTCCCTCCCTTGCGAAGTTCAGGGGCTGAGCCTGTGGGACAGCAGCACGTAGTAGGCACTTGGGTGTCCCGCGGCCCTCTTGCCCCCCTGCTCACGGCCGAAATTACACCCCAGCCCGCCCCGCCTCTGCACGTTCTCTTGAGTGGTCGCTCCAAAAGCACTCTGACCCCCTCACTCCCCGTATTTTTACAGCCTTACGCCCGTCCCCGTTTCTTGTGGAAATATTCCCCAGGTTTTTCTGAGTTCTTTGAGAAAATAAGATGGTGAGAGATAGGAGCTGTTGTGTGTTTCATATACCAGTTGCACGGCATTCGTGTTTATTTTGGAAGGTGCCTGCATGCGTAAGACCCATTTTCGGGTCCACGGTGCTTGCCACCCGTGCAGAGTCCTGGACTTGCAGCCCCATGTGAGACTGCTGTCCCCGCAGCGCGGCCCACAGAGTCAAGGTCCACTCCGGCTTCCCCAGGACCTGCCCGGCTCTGTGGGCCTTCTTCCACCCTTGCTGTCCTCAGGCTCTGTTCTCACTGCCCGTGCACGCACACGCCGTATCTCCAGCTCTCCACACTCCCCGCAACAGGGCACTAACCAGCCAGCGTTCCCCGCATACCACAGTGTGTCGGCCACATGTCTTTGCATGAGCCCTGCCTTTCCAGCCCCTAGCCATCTGAGCAGTCACTGCCTCCGAGGAGCCCTCTTGGAGTTCCCCATCTGTGTCCCATTGGCATGTTCATTGTAGAGCCTTGCTCCTGTGTTAAAGTTAGTTTTCGTGTATCTGACTCCATGAGGACTGAGCTTGTTTCTCAAAGGAAGAAACTGTCTTTATGACTTCATGGTGATCCATGGCACGGTAGGTGCTCAGCATGCATTGGACCCTGTTCTCGGGGCTTTCACTGAGCACAGGTACGGCGGGAGCAGCCTCTTCTTGATTGGGTGAAGGTGTAGGAGCACAGGGACCATGCTGTTCCCTGAATTCCATGTGTTGGACGCTCCCAGAGTGACTGCCTGGAGCAGAGCTCGTTGTCAGTCTCCGGGAGGAAGGTGAACAGACTTTTGGCAGAGTCCGTATTGAACACTGTCGTCGGGCTATCTGCAGCCATGTTCCCTCATAGGAAGGGAGGGAAACTCCTGATTTTCTCTCAGGAAATACAGTTTCTCAGTGCGTGCAGTCTCAGGAGGTGGGCATGCGGCCCGTGAGGGGCCCCTCAAGGGTGAGTCCGATGCGGGACTCGACCCCAGGACCCTGGCTGAGCCGAACGAAGGCAGACGCTTAACCATCTGAGCCACCCAAGCGCCCAAGAACTGGTTTCTTAACTGAAACTTAAATTCTTTAGGAATTCCGAGAAATTTCTTACCTCAAAAAACTGAAGACCAAAAAGCAGGACCGAATATTTCCCCCTGAGACCAGTGCCCCAGCGGCGGTGGCACCCCTGCCCTCCACAGCCTCGGCGCCTGCCAGTATGAACAGCTCCGCTCCACCAGGTACAGCTGGGGGCGGGGGCTGGGGCCCTGACCTGAGCAAGAGGAGGGTTTCCCTGTGGGTCCTCTTGTCTGCCGATCCTGTGGGGAAGGCCTGCCGGGCTCCCCTCAGCAGGAGGAAGGTGCTTGGGAGGCATTCTCCCGAGAAAGGCCCAGGGGGCCGTACCTAGAATGACATTCCGAATGTCCTCCTGCCCACCCAGCAGACCTTGCTTTCCCGCCTCCTGGCAGCCTTACCCCCATCGGGCATCCTGAGCCTGATGGGACGCTCATGGCTCTTGCACGCCGAGACGTGCTGTGTGCCTGGCCTGCAGCGCAGACTAACTGACCCATTTGAGGGCAAACACGCCTCACTGGCAGGTGCAGTGACACCAGTTTGGGGTTTTCCATCTGCTGAAGAGACTCCCTGCTTTTGTTCACTTCGAGACACGTGACGGAGCCTGAGGGTTACAGCCACAGTCGGGTGGGCAGAGGACCAGGGTCTGACCCTGAACGTGAGCCTGTTGGTGACCTGCCGTCTCCTGGGGAGGGACGTGTGTCTGTGCTCCGGTGCACGTGTCGGGTCAGCGCTGACTTGCCCTCATGGAGGGCTTGGGAGCCTCCCTCCGGGTTCTCGTGCTGGGAGTGCGTAGGCGGCACCTGTCCGCCTCTGCCACAGACAGACACTGCTCTGTTGAGGGCCTTTCCGGCCTCCTCAAGTGCCGGGTTCTGCCTTGTGCCTGGAATCAGTTACCCTGCTCAGTGTCCTGTTGACTGAAGCTTTGAGTGACTGCCTTGGGGAGACTGGTTTGTTGGGTGGGGTTAATTAATAGGTATCACATAAGAAATTGCAGTTTATTTTTAGACGTGGGTTGGGGAAAGAATAAAAGTAATTGGGAGCTCACCTGATTGCCTCTCCTCTTCCCATCCCACTGGCAGCCTTGTGGTCCCCGCATGCAGCTTTCCGGGTCTGCCCGTGGGGCAGGGCCAGGAGTCATCGTCTGGCTTCTCCCCCGGCCTGGTCCTCTGTGTGCCAAGGGACGGGACAGGCTCTCCGCGTGCTGTCCTGTCCTCTGCTTTCCTACTAGCCCTGGGCCTCTGCTTTCCTAGACTTTTCCCTCGGGGATGCCGATCAAAGGAGAGCTGAGGGTGTCCCGGCCTTACTGGGACCTCACAGCCTGACAACTGTTTTCTCGTCCCAGAAAAGCCGTTGTCCAACATGAAGATCCTGACTCTTGGGAAACTCTCCCGGAACAAGGATGAGGTGAAGGCCATGATCGAGAAACTCGGGGGGAAGTTGACGGGCACAGCCAACAAGGCCTCCCTGTGCATCAGTACCAAAAGTGAGTTGAATCTGGTTTGTAAAGGAGGGGACGCGCTGAGTGCAGCGTGGCACCCACAGGACACTCCCAGATGGGTCTCTTCTTTGGTCAGCAGCATTGTTTGGGTCGTTTGTGAGGGGAGGACAGTGCCGGTATTTGCACGCTGCTCTGTTGTGTGTGTGCGCACACGCCTTCCATCCCCAGCTGAAGGCTGCCTGCTGCTGTTCTCAACCAGCCTGAGCTCCTGCCCTTGGACACACCAATGGCCTTGCACGTCCGCGACCTCGGGGGGCGTGGACAAGCTCAGGGCTCTGTGGGGCCACAGAGCGGGGGCAGGGCTGCACAAAGAGGGTGCTCCTTCAGGACCGGGAGACGTGCTTGTTTCGCTGACCGATGGAAACCCGTAGAGTGAGGCAAAATGAAGAAACGGGAGTATCTTCCAAATGACAGTACAAGATAGTCTCAGAGGAAAACAGTCTTGCAGAATCGGAGGTAAGTAATTTAGGAAGTCGGGAGCTGGAAGTAAGGGTCGTGAGGTGCACTCCACACAGACTCCGGCAGACCCTGTGGAAGCCCAGGGCTGGTCTCCGGGACTGGAGCAGATGGTCCTAACGTGTGCAGAGCCACAGACTCCAGAAAGCCAGAGCCAGCGTGACAAGGGACAGAGCAGGAGACCTCACGCTCCCTGATTGCAAACTACGTCACAAGCTCTAGCGATCGGAACGGTACAGAGCTGATGTAGGGACACGCGTGGATCCACGGAACGGCCTAGAGAGCCCGGCAGTAAGCCGCCATGTGTGCGCCGGGTGCATCTACCACAGAGAGCCGAGTTCACATGTGGGGACAGCCAGGTCCCTGCCTGATGCCACTCACAGGATTCACTCAAATTGGATGGAGCCCCGGAGCCATAGAACTTGTGGGAGAAAACACAGACGGCGAGCCCCTCAACCTTGGTTTTCGTGATTTTCGACACTGGCACCAAGACCAGCCCAGCGGGGCTCCATCAAATTAGAAAGCTTCCTCGCATCAGGGAAACTATTGACAGAATACAGATGCATCCTGCTGGCGGGGGGGGGGGTGCTGCGCACGTGCAGGGTCCAGCAGAGGGGCAGAATAGAGGCATCCTGCCGGGCGGGGGGGCTAGCGCCCGCCGTCAAACCACAACTCCTCCCCTGGGGCACACCTGCCCGCACCGTCGGCCACCCCCCGTGCCAGGTGACGAGGAGGGGGCTCGTTCGGTGGGGCTCTGGCTTCACTTCACACTAACATACCAGTTGTTCTTGGCCCTGATTTGAACAGAGGAGGTGGAGAAGATGAACAAGAAGATGGAGGAAGTGCGAGAAGCCAGCATCCGCGTGGTGTCCGAGGACTTCCTCCGGGACATGTCCGATTCCACCAGGAGCCTGCAGGACTTGCTCTCAGCCCACGTCCTGGCCCCGTGGGGCACCGAGGTGAAGGCAGAGCCAGCGGAGCCTGCGGCCTCGAGAGCAAAGTCGGGGGCTGCGCTGTCCAAGAAGAGCAAGGGCCCCGTCAAGGAGGAAGGTGAGGCCCCGGGTCCGTGTGCTCCTGGGACACTCTGGCTGAGGCTGCCTAGAGCCCTGTTGGCCCCTTCACCCTGCCTTACACTCCACCCCTACTTTCTGGTTTCATTTCACTCAAAACATTTTCGTTTCTTGTTTCCTTTCAAGGCATCAATAAATCTGAGAAGAGAATGAAGTTAACTCTTAAAGGTGGAGCTGCTGTCGATCCAGATTCAGGTGAGCACACGGGAGTGTGAGCGGGTGGGTGGTCAGGAGACCAGGGGCATCTGGACCACACCTGTGCCCTCCTGCTTCCTTGGGCTCCCCCGGTCCTGAGGACACGTGGGTCTTTTGGGGAGCCTCCCAAACGTGGCAGTAGAGTGTCCAGGCGGGTCTGAATCCCCCACCTGCAGGCACCCTGCCTCTGCGACAGGTCTGGAACATTCCGCACATGTCCTGGAGAAAGGTGGGAAGGTGTTCAGCGCCACCCTCGGCCTGGTGGACATCGTGAAGGGAACTAACTCCTATTACAAGCTGCAGCTCCTGGAGGATGACAAAGAAAGCAGGTGTGTTGTGGGCACAGGGCGGAGTCCCTGGAAGGTGGCCCCATGAAAGGGGTGGGCCTGTGAGGGGTGTGGTGCCTTCAGCGAGAGGGAAGATGCCGGCGCCCACACGGGTTGGCTCCTTGGCATCCATCCAGCTCCCTGACTTCACGGGTTGTGCTGCCCACCATCTCCCAAGACTCTGCTTACAGCTCCTTGAAGAATCCAGAGCCTCTGATTGCTGAACACACGTGGACCCAAACTTGGTCTTTTAATGTTTTTTCAAATTCCCTAGTCCCGACTCTCATGGGTAAACCGGGACAGTTTCTTGTCAGCAAGTGGAAGCAGCTTCCCCACCGGAACTCTGGTGGTTGAAAGGTACGGCGAAGCGGTGGCCCCGGGGGCGCGACACCAGCCCCTAGGAAGCCTTGGCCGGCGGCTGTGTTCTTCCATTGCCTCAGCTTCTCACCAGAACTTTCCTCCAAAAGTGAATATTGGAAGGGATCTTAAAAGTCCAGAGTATCTAGTAGGCTAAATAGATTTTCTGAAGAAATAAGTCCAATGTCATGTGGTTTATCACCTGCTCTGGTGACCTGGTCTTACTGATTTTCACAGTGAATGGGCAACGTGGGCTGTCAGTTAAGGACGCTTTTCAGGACAGCTAAGGACGCTTTTCAGGACAGCTCAGTATAGCACCTCCCAAACATTTCCAGGGAAACCCGAGGAGAGAGTGACCTGTGCCTCTGGGCAAGAGCCCAGGAAGCCCCAGATTTTCTTTGAGATCTTTGGTTTACTTAAAAGTGCATACAAGGGGGCGCCTGGGTGGCTCAGATGGTTAAGCGTCTGCCTTCGGCTCAGGTCATGATCTCAGGGTCCTGGGATCGAGTCCCGCATCAGGCTCCCTGCTCTTTGGGAGCCTGCTTCTCCCTCTGCCTCTCCCTCTCTCTCTCTCTCATGAATAAATAAATAAAATCTTTAAAAAAAAAATGCATACAAGTCGGGGTGCCTGGGTGGCTCAGTCAGTTAAGCATCTGCTTTCAGCTCAGGTCATGATCATAGGGTCCTGGGATCCAGCCCCATATTGGGCTCCCTGCTCTGCAGGGACTCTGCTTCTCTCTCTCCCTCAGCTCCTCCCCCTTCTCGTGCTTGCTCTTGTGCTCTCTCAAAATCCTTAAAAAGAAAGAAAAGTACATACAGCTCTTGTATTTGAGGTTCTTTTTTTTTTTTTTTTTTTTTAAGACTTTATTTGAGACAGCACGAGCAAGGGGGAGGGGCAGAGGCAAAGGGAGAAGCCTGACACGGGGCTGGATCCCAGGACCCTGAGATCATGACCTGAGCTGAGGTCAGATGCTTCACCAGCTGAGCTGCCCAGGCGCCCCTGTATTTGAGGTTCTGATATATCTTTACGTGATGCATTATGTCATTCATTCTTTCCACCAAGAGAAATGAGCTCCCCCAAAGCTGAGCAGCAGGGCACCTAGGGTACCAGTGTGTGGGGCCCGGTTGCCATGGGAACCCAGAGCGATGGCCTGACCCTGAGGCCCGGCCTGCATGCCGCTGACACACGTGCACGCACCCCACCCCACCCCGTCGGGGCGTCGAGTTTCCTTTGTCCTTCTGTGCCTATCAGCATCGTCGTGGGGGGTGGAGCTCTTTGTCCCCCAAGCGGAACGGAAGGGAAGGGGGACTGTTGCCGACACGTGAGCAGCCAAGCCACAGGTTTGTGTGTGACCCTCCTGTCCTCCCCGCACCCTCGCAGGTACTGGATCTTCAGGTCGTGGGGCCGTGTGGGCACGGTCATCGGCAGTAACAAACTGGAGCAGGTCCCATCCAAGGAAGACGCCATTGAGCACTTCATGAAGCTGTACGAAGAGAAAACTGGGAATGCCTGGCACTCCAAGAACTTCACGAAGTATCCCAAAAAGTTCTACCCTCTGGAGATTGACTATGGCCAGGTAATCCCCGCTCTCGCACTGTCTGCTTCCAGTAGAAGGAAGGGGCGCCCTGTCGTCGTCGTCCTCTTCCCCCCACTGCCCACCGCGGCAGCTTTTGGAAGATGCTGTCCCAATAGAGATACACAACCCCTACGTGGCCTTGATATTTCAGTAACTGCATTTTGTGTGTTTTTTTTTTTTTTTTTTTTTTTTAAGATTTCATGTGTTTGACAGAGACACAGCGAGAGCAGGAACACAAGCAGGGGGAGTGGGAGAGGGAGAAGCAGGCTTCCCACGGAGCAGGGAGCCTGATGTGGGGCTCGATCCCAGGACCCTGGGATCATTACCTGAGCCGAAGGCAGACACTTAACAACTGAGCCACCCAGCACCCCAAAATAACATACTTCTAAATGACTCAAGCATCAAAAAAGAAATCACAAATAAATTCGAAAATATTTTCTAAGTATTTATTTTTGCGAGAGAGAGAGAGCGTGAGCGGTGTTGGGGAAGGGGGCAGAGAGAGAAGCAGGCTCCCAGCCGAGCAGGGAGCACAATGTGGGGCTAGGTCCCAGGACCCCAGGACCATGACCTGAGCCGAAGGCAGACGCTTAATGAGCCACTCAGGCATCCCTGTTTTATTCATTTTAAAAAGCAAAAAGAATGGGGCACCTAGGTGGCTCAGTTGGTTAAGCAACTGCCTTCGGCTTGGCTCATGATCCTGGAGTCCCGGGATCGAGTCCCGCATCAGGCTCCCTGCTCAGCGAGGGGTCTGCTTCTCCCTCTGACCCTCCCCCCTCTCATGCTCTCTATCTCGTTGTCTCTCTCAAATAAATAAATAAAATCTCTAAAAAAAAAAAAAGGCAAAAAGAAACTATGAAACTAATCTTAGTAATTTATATCCCCCCCCCTTTTTTTGAAGGCAAATCTTTGAAGTCTGGTGTATTTTCAGCCCTTGCAGTATGTCTCCGTTCAGACTGGCCTCCTTTCAAAACCAGGGGCCACTGAATTCAAGTGTACTGGCCTAGAGCGACGTGTTAGGGCTGCACAGATGGTCAGAGGTAGTAGTTTATGGTCTATAAGTTCTCTGTAACGATGCTACTGAATACGTAAAAATCTCTGTGGCTGTTAGCCCCAGAGGGAGATACTGGGTCACAGAGTACATGCATTTAAACAAAGCTTTTCACCATGAACAGTTGGCCTCCCTGGGGAGCTGGAAGCCGGGAACATGAAAGCACTAAAGAGTCAGTGCTGGGACAGGAAGCGTAGCTGGCAGTCGCAACCTGGACTGTGAACACGGCCCGCGGCCCAGCACGCAGCTCGGGCGAGCTCAACAGATACTAGGACCGGTGTCCACTCAAAGCAAACACCAAACAGGCTAGTTGCTAGGGACACTGAGGGACAGGGCACAGTCCCTCCCCTCCTGCCGTTCATAAGTGATGAGGATTCAGACGTTTCCAGTGCCGAGTGGTCCTGGCTTAGCCTGGGTTCCCCAAAGAGCAGGAGTGTAGTCTTGTGCTGTTAGCTCGTCAGGAAGTGTGACCGCGGGGGGGGGGGCAGGGGGAGCAGCAGAGGATGGAGTTCATGCCGTCGGTCTGTGTGGCAGGAAATGGGTCTGGGTGTTTGGATCTTTGGGACTTTGTAAAAGGCTGTTGGCCCTGGCATGAGGCAGTACAAGAAAGGGGAGAATTGGTCCGGTGTCCCCTTGGTCCGTGGTTTGCCCTGGTGGTGGCATGGGCCGTGGGTAGGTCAGCCGGCACAGAGCTGGGCGCTTGCAGTGGCAGGTTGGAGGAAGGGTCTGGAGTAGCCACAGGGACTTGGGGGCTCACGGGAAGTGTCTGGTCCCAGTGCAGACCCGTGTTCCTGGCACCTGCTACCTCTGCCTTGTCCCTGATCGCTCAGCCTCTGCTGCTGGTGGCACCCAATCCTGTGGCTCCTTCGTCTGCAGCCCAGATACCACCACTTGGCTTGGGTTGTTGAAGAGGGTCTCTAACCAGTTTTCTTTTCCCTAAAGGATGAAGAGGCAGTCAAGAAGCTGACGGTGAGCCCCGGCACCAAGTCCAAGCTCCCCAAGCCCGTGCAGGAGCTCATTAAGATGATCTTCGACGTGGAGAGTATGAAGAAAGCCATGGTGGAATACGAGGTTATTGCACTCATCGTTTGGTCAGCAAGCTGGGGGGTGGTCGGGGCAGGTGGCCGTGTCCCCTGCCTGTCCTCCTGCTTGTTGCTGCTGCTCCCCGTTCGTTACCCCAGCGCTCGCGCAGCTCTGTCTGTGTTGTGCACTGCGGGTGTGGAGGTGCAGGGTGGCCCTGGGGGGCTCCGGAGGGGCTCGGCGCAGGCCACACAGGCCACTCCCCCACAGGGGGCGTGGGTGCCTTTGGAGGAAGGTGGCCCCATTTTCTGGGTGGGAGATGGAGGCTGAGCTAGCAGCGGGTCGCGTGCTTTTCCCGCTACATTTGCCACTTATCTTGATGGTAATTCCCAAGGTGTGAGCAGAAGCCATATTGCTAGAATAAACATGTAACTTTTCAGGGTAATTGATTTGAAAAAGAACGTTAATTTGAATATAAATACATATAGGAGCCTGTACTTTTAAAAAAAAAATTCTTTACCAGTTTATGGTCCTTATTCAGTTGGGAATTGCCTTGGCTCTGAGGCCCCAGGGAAGGTCATGTGGGCTGGCCCTCATCCTTACTTTGGAACCGGGTGAGAGTTGTGCTGGGCCAGTGCAGACGGAGTGTGGGGATGGAGGCGCCGTGGCTGCTGTAAACGAAGCAAGCGGGACCCTCACACAGACCCCACGGTGCGGGCGGGGCAGCAGATGAAGCTGGATCTCTGCTGCCAGCCAGGCCCGGGAGCCCCAAGGGGGCACTCGCCAGCTCGCCTGTGGTCCGCTGCACAGAGCGGCTTTCCAAGGGAAAATTCCCGTCTCCTCAGATTGACCTTCAGAAGATGCCCTTGGGGAAGCTGAGCAAGAGGCAGATCCAGGCAGCGTACTCCATCCTCAGTGAGGTGCAGCAGGTAGGCGGGGGCCGCCACTCCGGGCCAGCTCGTGTGGGGGGCGGGGTGCAGGGTCAGGGAGGTACCGCGCCCTGATGCCTGAAGACCTAGAGGCTTTTTCAGTTCTGTACATATGGTAAGTGCCTGCTCCTTGCTATGGTGGTCACAGAACTAAGGAAATAGCCATGTTTTCAGTGATCAGATAGGTAATAAACTCCCTATAAACTGAGTAAGGTATTTGGTTCTCCTGCCTCATAAAAACATCCTGATTTTGTGTGTCCTTAAGAGTTGAGGGGCGCCTGGGTGGCTCAGTCATTAAGCGGCTACCTTCGGCTCAGGTCGTGATCCCAGGGTACTGGGATCGAGCCCCGCATCGGGCTCCTTGCTCAGCAGGAAGCCTGCTTCTCTCTCTCCCACTCCCCCTGCTTGTGTTCCTGCTCTCACTCTCTCTCTGTCAAATAAATAAAATCCTTAAAAATTGGGCTGAAATTGGGGCACCTGGCTGGCTCAGTCAGTGGAGTGTGCAACTCTTGATCTCTGGGGTCTTGAGTTCAAGCCCCACGTTGGGTGTAGAGATGACCTAAAATGTTTTAAAAAGAAGCTGAAATTATTTTGCAGTTACTGGAAAATCAAAGAGAGCAAAGTGTATTTCCTCACTTTGGTTCATGCTCATTGGTCAGCACCTCACCGGGCACCCCATAGGGTCCCCCAGTCCGCGGGGCCTTCCTGCTGCGCCCTGGGGGGCCGAGGTGCAGGGCTGGCCTGTGAAGGAGGGGGGGGCTCCCGGGAAGCAGACTTTCAGCTGGTGCTGAGACGCAGCTGATCCTGAGCCCCGGCCCCTTCCCTGTTCCAGAATCCTGGTGGAGAGGCCAGGAGAGCATCCTTCCCCATGGTGCAGAGCCAACTGCAACACAGACGGAAATTGAGGATGGGGGGGTGGGAGGCCTGCAGGGGGCCAGATCGCGGCCCTTCCACTACCCTGTAGCCACCCAGGTGCCCGCCCAGCATCACAGCGGTCCTGCTCTTCCATCTCTGCATTTATTGAGCACCTTCTGCAAACAGAGCACGAATGGGCACTGATGCAGGAAGGGGAACTTAGCCTGTGTGTGGCCACCTGAATCTTCATGTGCAAGAAAAGCGAATTCCTTCCCTTAAATAAGGCTGAAGATCCGTGGATAAGGGGCGGGCTGCCAGAATTCGTAGCAGTGAATTTCCCCTTTTGACTTGTGAGAAGTTCCCAAACATTGAAACAGTTGAAAGAGTTTTATTAGAAGTACACATGAGGGCGCCTGGGTGGCTCAGATGGTTAAGCGTCTGCCTTCGGCTCGGGTCATGGTCCCGGAGTCCTGGGATCGAGTCCCACATCGGGCTCCCGGCTCGGTGGGGAGCCTGCTTCTCCCTCTGACCCTATCTCCTCTCATGCTGTTTCTCTCTCTCTGTCAAATAAATAAATAAACAAAATCTTAAAAAAAAAAAAAAAAGTGCACATGAACCCACTACCTAGATGCTACAGTTGACACCTTGCGTGGTGGTGGGGCTGTCACAGGTCTCCGTAGAAGTGAAAGTTTACGCGGGGAGGGGGATCCTGCACTCGGGCTGGCTCGACATCAACGTGAGCTGGTCTTGAACATTTTCCCTGCGTTTCCTGGCTCGTGCCCACACCAAGCCATGTCAGACTCGCTGTCTCTGTCTCTGTCCCCTCCCCTGAAGGCGGTGTCCCAGGGTAGCAGTGACTCCCAGATCCTGGATCTCTCTAATCGCTTCTACACCCTGATTCCCCACGACTTTGGGATGAAGAAGCCCCCACTCCTAAACAATGCGGACTGTGTGCAGGTAGCCCGGGGCTTCCAGAGGGAGGTGCAGGCCTGGGTGGCACTCCCTCAGGGCAGGGGCCCCACTTCTGGGCCCCCGTTTTGAAGTAGCATTTCTTCCCACATTGGAAGAGACCCAACCACAGGCCAGACAGGCGGGTTTTCCCTCCCTGTCTCGCCAGTGATAGCCGCCCCCGCCCCGTTCTTGCTGTAGCCTTGTAGCTTCTGGCTCTCCCTTCCCCCAGGGAGCACGCCCCCCCTTGGCATCCCAGGACACCCCGGCAGTGTTCACTACGAGCAACGGGTGGGTGACAGGGTGTCCCCAACCAGCTCAGAGGCCCCCCTTCATTGTCTGTTCCAACCGTTATCTGCATGTGGGTTTTCTCTGCCAGACCTAGATATGTCTCCCTCACCCTGGTCCTAAGCCCAAGGTTTTCTGTCTGTTCCTCTAGGCCAAGGTGGAAATGCTGGACAACCTGCTAGACATTGAGGTGGCCTACAGTCTGCTCAGGGGGGGCTCTGATGACGGTAGCAAGGACCCCATCGACGTCAACTATGAGAAGCTCAAGACTGACATTAAGGTAACAGGCCGCCCATCTAACTGCTCATCCCCAAACTGGAATGCATTTCTCCTGGAGAGCTCCTTGAAACAGATTGCTGGTGCCCAGGAGCTGGACTTCCAGCATATTCCCAGATGCTGTGCTCACGGCCCGTGGAGACCTGAGGACGTCTCACCTGGAAATAAGCACCTTGGCCGGGCAGGCTTCCAAGCCAGGGCCTTGGGTACAGAGACTCGTTTTTGAGCGGCCTTCCAGAAGGTTCATTTTTCCTTAATCTGGAGAGGATCTGATTTTGGAGACTTACGAGCTTTAGGAGTTTTGTCATGCCCATTTCAGAAGTGGAAGTGCCTGATGACAGCCGTAATGAGTGCACGGGGCCTGGATTCCTACTTTCGGGCTGAGGTGGCCATGCTGGGGCAGAAGTCACCCTGCCCTGGTCCCTAGCTTGCCTTGACCTTGAGCCTGGTCTCTCCCGCATCTCACCTCCTGGGATCCTGTGGTGTGGCGCATTCCCTTGAGCCTGGGATGGGGTGTTTACAACACTGCAAAGAGCCTCTGCTTCTTGCCTAGGACAGAGCATAGATCTGTGGGTCCGGGTAGAATAAGCCACCAAATGTCACTTGTTTGGTCCCTGGGGCACCTTCTTGATGGGAATGCTGTGGGCATGATTGTCTATGCAGGGCTTTTTCTCTGTCCTGAAGCCTTTGAATTAAGTTGTGAGGAAAAGCAGAATTCCTGGGTTTTCTGCACTTTGGCTAAAAATACAAAAATAGAAAACACAGCCTTTTCCGTTGTGCACTTGTGTTTGTGTGGCGGAGATTACGTTGACAAATTGACCGTTACCTGGCGGGGCCCTGAGGATTCAAAGATGCGGAGCGTTGGTTGGTTGTCCTCAAATCCCGACAGTTTATGGGGTCGTTTTGGCTTCTGATTGCAGTCTTGGCTGTGGGACATCTCTTGGCCCCCGTGTTGGGTGGCTCTGCTGGGGGTCCCCCTCGCTCTGACTCCACGACGTTGTTCTAGGTGGTGGACAGAGATTCGGAGGAAGCGGAGACCATCAGGAAGTATGTTAAGAACACTCACGCAACCACGCACAACGCGTACGACCTGGAGGTTATTGATGTAAGAATCCTCCTGCCCGCTCCCTCCAACCTGGGCCTAGGTAGAAAAGGACGCTTCACTTTAAATGACTAGAGGAACTGTTTGTGGAAAGAAAAATTAGTCTTAGGGTCTGGGGGTGGCTTTGGGTTCTTTTCCTAATCTTTTTTGTTCATTTCCGATCTCAAAGCCTCGTTTGAGAACCGGAAAGTACACTGAGACAGATGCGCTGTGAAGCGCCTGGGGGTCCTGCGCAGGGCAGCTTGTCCCCACCTGACCCCACCTCCTTCCAGGTCGCGGTGGGCCGCGTCTTCGGGACAGCTGGCCTGTCTGCCGGGTCTGGTGGGTCTGGCTGTTAGAGTAACGCTTCCTGCGTCTCCTTCCCTTAACCCCCGAGCAGATTTTTACGATCGAGCGCGAGGGCGAGAGCCGGCGCTATGAGCCATTCCGGCAGCTGCATAACCGCCGGCTGCTGTGGCACGGCTCCAGGGCCACCAACTTCGCCGGCATCCTGTCCCAGGGCCTCCGCATCGCCCCGCCTGAGGCGCCCGTGGTAGGTGGCTGGCCCAGGGCCCCTGTCCAGATGAGGTTTCGGCTGAGCGACGGCCGACAGGTGGCCGTTGCCCAGAGAGCGTCTTCACCTCGTGCTTCCACCCCTGACTGTGGATGACGTGGCTGCACGTCTGTCAGCCGTAGCTTCTGGAACAAAAGATGCAAGGTGTCCGGGCCTCAGGGCAACCTGAGAGCAGATGGGTGTGTTGATGTGCAAAGAACAGGCTTTGGCCACGGGCTGAGCTGAGTCCAGACCTGCCTCTGCCGCTTTCCGTGGCGGCGGGGGGGGGGAACTCCCATGAGCCCCAGGGTGTTCCTCAGGAAACCGTGGGAGGGCGTGAGTGAGGCCCTGTCCCAACACAAGGGCTCAGTGCGTCACCTCCTGGGGCTTAGAGGTGACCCGCGGGACGGGCACTCGGAGGCGGTCTAGCAGGCCTCTTGCTTTCCAGTTGCAACAAGTGGGGAGCAAGGGGTGGCTGGCTGGTGCCACGTGGTAGCACGTGATCTGGACCAATGCCCTGACCTCCCTGAGCCTCTCGTTTGACTGACAGAAGGACGTGAGCATAAGAGCCACCCTTTGTGGGGTGTTTATACGTGCCGGGTACTGATCAAAATGCTTACGGACTTGGCCAGTTTTCACAAGGGCCTGTGAGGTGTCTTTCCCAAGTGCAGAGAGGTTACGTAGCTCCCTGCGGTCCTGGGGGCCCGGCGGGACCAGGGTCCGAACAGCCTGGCCCCTGAGCTCGGCCTCGGGGTGTGGTCCGCACTCGGGAGCTCACTGGTGCCACCAACAGCCCCAGGTCTTCAGTGGCCCTTTTCCCACCCCCGCCCCCCAGACAGGCTACATGTTTGGTAAAGGGATCTATTTCGCCGACATGGTCTCCAAGAGCGCCAACTACTGCCGCACGTCCCAGGCAGACCCCGTGGGCCTGATCCTGCTGGGAGAAGTCGCCCTCGGGAACATGTGAGTCAGCCTGGCCTTGGCTGGGGCCGCTGCTGGGGACGCACGCGCTGGGTCTACAGAGGAGAGCTCTGCTTGGCCGGGAGGGGACCCTGGAAATTCACCACCACGATGGTAGAAACCGGTTCTAGTTAAGTGACCGAGGGAGCCGCAGGGCTGAGGAATCCAGCCAGGTCTCAGGAACTGGCAGCGTCCATCCTCTCTGTGGGCTGAATTGCACAAAGGATGGGTCGCCCCCTAGCACGCATGCGTACCCACAGATGTTAAAAGTTTAAGACCAACTCAGATTAAACTGGAGTCAATCTCAGTTTCAGAGTCTTTGCAGAAAACCAGTTGGTCCTGCCTGCATCGGGTGTCCACCTTGGTCCCGTCACCGTGATGCAGAGAGCAGGGTCGTGTAATAGAGCAGGGGCCTGGGGTTCATGGCCTGGGCAGACAGAGAAGCCTCTGGAGCAGCCGGCACAGGCCGCTCACGGGAACTGCGCCTTCACTTCCCGGAACCATGGGTGCGGGCTGGGTGGTTCTTCTCACTTGGCCTCCTGCTCATCACATTGGTGGTTTGAGAGCCCGGGGTCGTCAGAGGCCCTTCTGGGACGGTCCTCTCTCCCGTAGGTACGAACTCAAGCATGCTTCACACATCAGCAAGCTCCCCAAGGGCAAGCACAGCGTCAAAGGTACTGTGTTCCAGAAAGTGCTGCTCCAGCGTCTCTCCCCAGCGGGCCGCGCGCCTCTGGCTGGAAAACAGCTGGGGTTCCGTTAGAAAATCAAGTGGCCTTGTCTGCTGCTGGTGTCGCAAGTGCTGACCGCGTCTCGGTTCGAGCCCCAGGAACCAGCGGCATCAGCTTTGGGTTTTAACACAACTCTCAGCGGCAGCACTCAGGGATGTCCCCTGACGGAGCACTGCCCAGGGTATCTGGGATTGCTGGAGCGTGGAGCACCTGCTGGTTTAGGGCCTCCACCTGCCAGGTTGGAGTGACTGCTTCGGACTTGGGCTCAGCAGAAATACAATCCGGGCTGGGGGATGGGGCGCTGCTCTTGTTACCGAAATCAGTAAGGCATGCGCCCTGGGAGCTTGATTTAGAACTACGGGTTTGTATCTGTAAGAAGGATAGAGTAGGGAACGCGGGCACGTCTTTAAAACGTACACATAGAACTGACAGAAAATGGATCTCATCTTGGAACATTTCCAATCTCTGTCCTCATGGTTCCGCAGGTTTGGGCAAGACGACCCCTGATCCTGCAGCCAGTATCACTATGGACGGTGTGGAAGTTCCCCTGGGGACGGGGATTTCGTCCGGCGTCAGCGACACCTGCCTGCTGTATAACGAGTATCCTTTGCGAGGGAGCCAGGCCGTCCACTCAGAGGGACGTTGTGGGGCTGCGGTCACTCACGTGCGCCTGGTTGACCGGCGTGGGGGCGGCGTGTGCTCTGGCCACCGTGAAACCGTGCGCTCCTTGACACGCGTCCCCTCCAGGTACATCGTCTACGACATTGCTCAGGTAAACCTGAAGTACCTGCTGAAGCTCAAGTTCAACTTCAAGACGTCCCTGTGGTGAGCCGGGGCGTGTGGCTGAGGCGCAGCCCGGGGCCGGGGTGCAGAGGCCGCCCGCAGAGCAAGACTTCTCGGCATCTCCTGATGAGGGATTTTCTATGAATGTTGCTTCACGTGTTAGACGATTTTTTCCCCAGCTTCCCAAATCCTTTGTTTGTGTGGGTCTGGGGGTGGGACGGGGGAGGGGCCTCCTTGCGACTGCCAACTGACCATAGAGAAGTGGGGGCTGGGGGTCTAGACTAGTCCCGCGGGAAGAACTGCACATGTCAGAATGCCTGCCTGCCTTGCCGGCTTCCCCAGCGGACGCAGAACTCAAGCCCACCCTTCTAAGTGTTCACCTTTAGTTTCGGTTTTGGAAAAATGTTAAGCATTTATTTTGAGGTAAAAATAAAAACTAATTTCGTACTACTTAGATTTTCTTTTTTATTTTGCATTTATTGTCCCTTTTTATTTTAGCTTCTTTTGTGTGAGTTCTGTGGGGAGAGCAGGAGGAGGAATAACAACAATTTCCTCACCCTTAGAAACAAAAAAGTGCTTTCCTCTTCTGGACACGCTTGTATGTGGAAGCTCTCAGAATACATAGTGCAGTGAATTAAAAGTTGCGTTTGAAATTCCCGAATTTCCCGTGAGCGGTTTTGTCTTCCAGATGAAAATGGTATCGTTAATACTCCCAGGGGCTAATAGTGCTTCTCGCTTAAACGGGAATGTCTTCTCCGTTTGTGTATTGTGCATTTGGTCTCGTGCTGACGGTGGATCCGGTTCACCCTCACAGCACAAGGTCCACAAAGACTACAGGGGGCTGTTGGCGCCTGTATTTGTGGGACCCCAGAACGTCCGGCAGCTAACGGGGTTACCGTGGGAGTGCCCGTCTGGGCGGCAGAAAACCAGATGCCGGGAGGCGCGTGCACTTTCTCTGGTCCCCGAGTGTGTGGTGCCGGTGCACGTCCTGTCGTCTGACCGTCCATGGAGCACGCAGCCCACCACCGCTGCTCTCTGCAGGGGGGATGAGCCCGAAACGGACAGCAGGGTGACCCCTGGGACCCGTGGGCCAGACGGTGGTGGCACGGCGAGCCAATGCCTGGAACCTGAAAGTTAGGTGGGGGTTTTGGTGAGGGAAGTGGCACAGACGGCATTCCGGAGCAGAGAGCGAAGCAGGGGGTGCCGTCGGAGTGGAGCTACTCTGATGGTGGCACCAGCAGGGGCCCGAGCTCGTGTCCGACTTCAGGACCTCACCTGATAGCGGCATCCTTGCTTTTCTCCAGCGTCCTGGACTCGTCCCTGGCGCCTTTGATCTGAGACGCGCTCCTGATCGGCCAGTCAGCAAGGCTTAGGCTTCCTGCATCCCGAATGTTCTCTCTTCTTCACCGTCCTTGGCGCAGAGAAAGGCAATCACCCTCGCAGTCCTTGATGAACAAAGTATTTTTAGGTTGGAGTGGTTGCTCAGCGGGTTCCCTGTCATCACAACTGATTTCTTAAAGAGGTTCGTGTTTCTGAATTCACATCTTCTCAAAGGGAACCTACCATACGATGCTTCAGTATTTATATTTTTGAGTTTCTTTCCTCACTTAAAAAAAGTCAAGTCCTATCCCAGGGCATAGCCAAAGTGCATTCTGGTCATTTTAATTTTTTTTTTAAGCCGTTCACAGAAACCCCAGCAGGAGGGGGTTTGGGGCCTATGCTGAACCGCGGTCCCCTGGGGGGCCCACGAGCATGGTCTCAGCCCTCGAGGCAGAAGCCGCGCACGTCCCTGTTCCTCTGTTCCTGCAGGGTGTTAGCTGGCGGATCCGTGTTGGCGGTTCTGCCTTGCCCTCTCTGGAGGCGGGAACTGCCACGACAATGTCCCAGGGCCCTTTGCCCGGACCGTCCCAGCTCTGTGCCCTGAGCAAGCGGACACCCTCCCATCCCGACGGTTAGTGGCCACTCTGGAGGCCTGCCCGGCACAGGGTCCGTCACTATGGAGGTCTGGGTCGCAGGCACGGCTTCTCTCGGACCTCTCGGCTAACTCCCACGCCACTCCGATGGCATCGAGGTTCCTTAGGGCTTTCGTGTGTCCCAAGGTAGTGTCACTTTCCTTAAATTCTGTTCAAAGTCCCAGAAGATTGGGGTCTGTGGGTTTAAGGAATGAGATAAGGCCTTCGAATTGCAACTTACTTGGGGCTGATCGTTTGGGGTTTGGCGCGGTCTGGTGACAAAGCGCGCCCCATGCCCCTCGGTGGCCTCTCTGGTCTGGGGCGGTGGGGGCGGTGAGTGGTGTGGGTCTGTTGGCCTGTCTCAAGTAGGTTCCAAGAACGCATGTATTTGGAGACTCACTTTGAAAAGTGAAAAGAACCATGGCCCATAAATGCTCTTGGGTGACCGGGCCCTTGTGTAAAGGAGGTTGCCCACCGCCGGGCTGGGGGCGGTGCTGGCCCACATCCCGGGGACTCGGAGGGAGTGGGCACGTCACTGGTTCTGCCACAAGTGGCTTCCTCGTGGTGCCAGCAGTGAGTGCTCTGGATGTAGGCAGCTCCACTTTGTGGGATCCAGTATATGCTGTAAGCCCGAGACCGCTGGGTGTCGCTGTCCCCCACAGCCGCGTGTGTGGGTCTGGGGGCAGGGGGGGGAGTAGTCCTTACTGACCACATCTGGTACCCCTCGCTGTTGGCTTCCCACCCTGGAGCTCTGCTGGTTTGGAGGTCTAAGGCCCTGAGGGAGAAATGTCTCCCCTTGGGGACAAACACTAGGTCTGCTGAATTGGAAGAAGAGGCCACCACCTGGCTGTCTGCGTTCCTTAGAGGCTGCTGTCCCCATGGCAGAGAAAGGGGGTTAGTCCACTGACCACCGAGGGGGAGGCTGTGTCATTGGGGTGAGCACCTCCTAGACTCAGGAGCACCACCTACACTCAGGACCACCTCCTAGACTCCGGAGCACCTCCTAGCACTCAGGATCTCCTCCTAGCACTCAGGAGCACCTCCTAGCACTCAGGATCTCCTCCTAGCACTCAGGAGCACCTCCTAGCACTCAGGATCTCTTCCTAGCACTCAGGAGCACCTCCTAGACTCAGGACCACCTCCTAGGCTTGGGAGCACCTCCTAGCACTCAGGACCACCTTCTAGACTCAGGACCACCTCCTTAGACTCAGGACCACCTCCTAGACTCAGGACCACCTCCTGGCACTCAGGACCACCTCCTAACACTCAGGATCACCTCCTAGACTCAGGACTACCTCCTAGACTCAGGACCACCGCCTAGTGCTCAGGACCACCTCCTGGCACTCAGGACCACCTCCTAGCACTCAGGACCACCTCCAAGCACTCAGGAGCAACTTCTAGCACTCAGGAGCACCTCCTAGACTCAGGACCACCTCCTGGGCTTGGGAGCACCTCCTAGCGCTCAGGACCACCCCCTATACTCAGGACCACCTCCTAGACTCGGGAGCACCTCCTAGCACTCAGGATCTCCTCCTAGCACTCAGGAGCACCTCCTAGCGCTCAGAAGCACCTCCTAGATTGAGGACCACCTCCTAGACTCAGGAGCACCTCCTAGCATTCAGGAGCACCTCCTAGACTCAGGACCACCTTCTAGACTCGGGAGCACCTTATAGCACTACTGTGTCCAATAGGAACCAACCGCCCCCACCAGTGACATGCAGGACCATTGAGGACTCGGGCCCTCAGTGGTGAAGGACAGATCGGTGGAAGTCCTGACCGAGGGCAGGGAAACAGGGAATCGATCGTGGGGAGGAGTTGTAGGCTAGCAGGTTCTCTGACCAGCTGTGGGAATGAGGACTGAAGCAGCCCATCGGGACCTGAGTCTGGCGTGTGTGATAAAGGGTTCCAGTGGCTGCGAATATAAAACTGGACTCTAGTCTGTGGAATATCTATAAATGTCTAGGTTAGGGCGCCTGGGGGGCTCAGTTGGTTATGGGTCTGCCTTCACCTTGGGTCATGGTCTCAGGGTCCTGGGATCGAGTCCCACATCGGGCTCCCTGCTCCACAGGGAGTCTGTTTCTCCCTCTGCCCCTCCCCAGTCGTTCTTTCTTTCTCTCAAATAAATAAAATCTTAAAAAAAAAAGTGTGTAGCTTATGTGCATACCCCCAGATTGCTCCCATCCCAGCTCAGTGCATTCTGAACTCGGAGGGCTACTATTGCAGAACCAGTGGTGCACTCTGCATGGGAGAAGAGGTCGGGACCCAAAGCAGATGAGACCCATACCCCTGGGGTGTCCCGATCCCTGGCCCCTGTCTGGCCCTTTCAACCAGGCCTCTTCCTCATTGACCAAAAAGATGAATCAAGCCACTCAAAATCCCTGAAATCTTTTGGTACCTACCTCTTTGAGTTGTCTATTTGAAGATTTTATTTTGAAGTCATCTCTACACCCAACGTGGGGCTGGAACTCATAACCCCGAGATCAAGAGCCACGTGCTCTCCCGACTGAGCCAGCTGGGCGCCCCACTTTGAGTTGTTTTGAGAATGTGTGTGCTAATCCCTGCAAAATACTTCGTGTGGCCCCTGACCTTGATATGCCCTCAATAAATCTCAGCCATTACCGCTAAAGTCCCAGAAAACATTTAGCTGGGGTATAAGTCCAAAGATGAAGCCCCAGATGAAAAAGGGGAGACCCAAGAACCGGGACAAAGACACCAATCTTGTGCTTGGGACAGGGGAGCTGGATGGTCTCTGGAGGAAGAGTCCAAGGCTGAAAAGGGGCCACATACTCCCTGCAATCCCTCATGAGACCTCGCCAGGACACCAGCCTTCCCGCTCAGTGTGGCCTCGTCCTCCCATGCCCTCCCCCCTGCCCTGTCATCTGTTTGTCCCAAAGGGACCAGACTCCAGCGCTGCCCCCGCCAAGGCCCGGCCCCACTTCCAGGAGGGCCTGCTGGGGCTCAGAATAGCCCAGCTGCTGCCTCAGCAGATGGCCGGGCTAATTTTAGCCACGCGGTGCTCACCCAGGGACCAGGCTGGGCCTTTTAGATTTGAATAAGCCAGTGTGCAGCTTTGGTTTGGAGCCAACAACAAAGCTCTGAGCTATTGTGATCTGTGTGTCTGCCTAGCACGTTACAGGCATTCCAGAAACACACTGCTTAGACGATTTCGTTTCTCTGAACCAGCAAGAGCCCAAACTACGGAGCTAGCAGGTGGTGAAGCCTGTGGGGGTGCCGGGGATGAACCGGAACACCGAGTGCTGACAGGCAAGTGGCAGGTCCTCGGTGTTCCCGGGCACCCTGGCTCTCTTGCTGTCTTGGCCAAAATGAAAGAAGCAAGCCAGCTTCTTAGCTCCCCGGCTCCTTGTCGGGACCACTCCTGCATTTTGATGCTGGGGGAGGACAGATTCGGAAGTCATCAGCCACACGTGCCAGCAAGGACCTGGGGACAACCCAGTGTGAAGTCGGCAGATGTGGGACCTGAGGCTCACGGAAGCAGCAGACTCCACCCAGGGGCCCGACACAGGTTAACATTGAGCTGGTCTGGGGACGCCTGGGTGGCTCAGTCGGTGAAGCGTCTGCCTTCGGCTCAGGTCATGATCCCAGGGTCCTGGGATCGAGCCCCGCATTGGGCTCCCTGCTTGGCAGGAAGCCTGCTTCTCCCTCTCCCACTCCCCCTGCTTGCATTCCCTCTCTTGCTGTGTCCTGTCAAAAAAAATAATAAAAAATTAAATTAAATTAAAATTAAAAAATAAATAGTTCAGCGAGGGCATCTTTCTCCTGCACCCATTAGAACATCCTGTAGGCAGGCCCTGTGCCTCTTCCATAAAGACAGATGGCCTTTCACACCCCACGATGACTCAGAGATTCACACAGTTTCAACTTCTCTCCACGCACTGATCCCGGACATGGGGAGGTTCTAAGAGTCATAGAACTCTTCTCAGACTGTTTCCTCTGCATGCCCGTAGTGTTGTGAAGTCTCCCTTGTAACTTCAATCCGACTGCACACCATTTAATTTTACACTCGCACCAATCCTGGGAAACTGAGGCACAGTGTGGTGGAGTGACTTGCCCAAGGCCGTACAGCTAAGTACATGACTCAGCGAAGTTCTAGACATGACTTTCGTTGCCTGACCCCTACACAGATCCTGCTGGGTGGGGGACGAAGGGAGAACCCTCCTCACCCAACCCAAGGTCAGCAACGGATGACCACTGCTCAGTCACTTGTACAAAGAATATCACACCTGCAAGGAAGCTTCTGGGGGTGATGGAGACGCTACGGATCCTGGTTGTGGCATCATAATCACTGAGTTGCACACTTTATTTTTTTTTAAAAGATTTTATTTATCTATTTGACAGAGAGACAGAAGAGCACAAGCAGAGGGAATAGCAGAGGCAGAGGGAGAAGCAGGCTCCACACCGAGCAGGGAGCCCAAGGCGGGACTTGATCCCGGGACCCTGGGATCATGACCTGAGCCGAAGGCAGACATTCAACCATCCGAGCCCACCCAGGCGCCCCTGAATTGCACACTTTAAATAGATGCAGTTCATCGTAATTAAGTGACCCTTCAATACAGTTGATTTTTAATCTTTTTGATTTTTTTTTAAGTAGGCTCCACACCCAGCATGGAGCCCAACGTGGGACTTGAACTCAGGACCCTGGGATCAAGACCTGAGTTCAGATCAAGAGTCAGATGCTCAATGGGCTGAGCACCCCCAGGTGCCCCTACAGTTGATTTTTAAATACCAGTGGGTTAAGTAGTCATAATGGCCTCTGTCCTCAGTGGCAAAACCAGAGCGGCATCGGCGGCTGGACTGGACTCTGCGTGATGAGCTCGTGGGAGTCACCAAAGGGGACAGAGGTGTCTGGCAGATTTCCAGAGAAGCCACGTGACCCTTCCCAAGGGGGAGAGAAGCCCAGCTCCTGACACTGCCTCCCCCTTCCTGTTTCCCACAGAGCCCGAGCCCCTCTGTTTCCTTCCCGGTGAACTCCCACACACTGGCTATGAGCCCCCAGGCCGACGCCTGGGGCTGAGCGTGGTCCCCGCTGGCTGCCAGGGCTCAAATCCTGGCCCGACCATCTGTGAGCCCCAGGGCTGCTCACTGACCTCTGCGCACTCCCTCTTCTTCATCTGGAAAGTGGGGCCTACGGCACCTGCTCACGGGGCTGTTCCAAGGACGGTTGGGTCTTTTTTATCTCGTTTTCGCGAGTTAATGGGCGTGAAGTTCTTAGATTGGTGCCTGGTACACGCTTGTTGGCGTGTGGCCACGGCAGCGAGGACCACGTCCCCCCACACTCAGTGGCCATGGCACGATTCTGCCCCCCCCCCAGAGGGGGTTCAAACATTTCTTTTTTTTTTTTTAAACATTTTATTTATTTATTCGACAGAGAGAGAGACACAGCGAGAGAGGGAACACAAGCAGGGGGAGTGGGAGAGAGAGAAGCAGGCTTCCCGCTGAGCGGGGAGCCCGATGCAGGGCTCGATCCCAGGACCCTGAGGTCACAACCTGAGCCGAGGGCAGACGCCCAACCGACTGAGCCACCCAGGCGCTCTGGGTTCAAACATTTCAACCATTGCACTTGCTTATCACCCCATCGACATGTATTAGTTTTATTAAAATTGAAATTTGTTTTAAAATTTCTTCGATGCTGTGTCTTACATTTTCGAAACCTGTATCATGCAGCATAATGCAATTCTGTGAGGGAAAAAAATTAAAAGATACACGCCTAGAAAAAATGCTTAAGAAGAAAACCGCGAGATGTAAAAGTAGTAGTGTCTCTAGGTGGTTGGCTCACGGGGGATTTTTCTCTTTTGGGTTTTTCACTTTTTTTTTTTTCCCCCATAAGAAGCCTTTACAATCAGGTCCTAGAAACGAATGTCTTTAATACGGTTGGGGAGTCTCTGCTTTCTGGCCGCACTCTCCTTATCCCTGCTGCGGACCACAGATGAGCCCTGGTCCCGGGTGCACCCCACCCCTTATCTTTCCCGACTTTTCCCCGGGGGGGCCGGCCCCAGAGAACTCACTGTTGGGGGGGCCCGCGGGCACCATGGCGGCTCTCTGCCGGGGTCCCCGGGCCTGGCCTCCACCTGCTGGCCCCTCAGGCACCTCCGCACCGGTCAGGGCTCCCTGACTCCCCAGAGCACGTGCCTGAAGGCTGGCCGCCAAGCTCGGCGCCCCCAGAACACTTCCTCCGGGCCTCACTGCCCACTGGGCAGATTTTCCCGCACTTCCACAGGACGGGTTGGCTTTTCTGACTGGGAAGTTGGGTGGACCCCGAGGGGAGGGAATCGGTGAGCTCTTCGGCTGATTTGGGCCTAGGGACAGCTGAGCAGGGGCGGGGGCCCTGCTGTAAGACCTGGAGAGCTTCTGGGGCCGAGGGGACTTCCCCACATAGGCCCTGGCTGTCAACAGGGACCGCTCCCATAAGGATCAGCAGGACACTCGTGTGATGAAGAAGAAAGAGGGGAGCAGGCATGTCTGGGCTGACTCCTCTGCCCCCAAGGGGCCCTAGAGGAGTGGAGACAGGTGGAGGGCCCCAGCCTGGCCAAGGGTGTGCTGGGCCTGAGCAGTAGGGCATCCAGGATGGGGGGTCCCCAGCAGAGTCCCCGTCCTAAGTGCCCCCCGAGAAGGTGGTTTAAATCCCAGGCCATCCCCCTTTAGGGGTGCTGCGTGTCCAGTGAGGCTGCCGGGCACGGGGTGCACGCAGGGAGCGGTGGCTGAGCCCTGCAGTGAGGACACGGGTTTGGCTTCTGCTGTGAGAGACAGTATGGCACCTGCATCCCAGCGGTGGGCTCCTTGTCCGTTTTCCGCCGAAGAGGGAGGCCCGGCCACAGCCACACGGCTTTGCCAGTCCTCACGTGGATGCCGGCTTGCTGGGCGGTGCCTGAGCCCGTCCCTTCTCTCCACAGCCCCTGCTGGAGACAAAGGTGACCTGGCGGGCGGCAGACGGTCACCCTGGCACCATCTCCGGGCCAGGAAAGACACCGGGCCCAGTGTGCTTAAACACCTCTGCTCCATGGGTATCTTGCCCCAGGTGCTCAGCTGAGGCGTTCCAAGGCAGGTAACCAACTCTCTTGGAGGGCTTTCCCCTTGGATCTCTCAAGCCACCAGACTGACAAAGCCTTGTTACCTCTGAAGCCTCGAAGCACCTGCCTCTCGGTTTTCAAGAGAAAATCGTTAGTAAGAGGTAATTTTGGATGCACCCAGCTGCCTCAGTCGGTGGAGCGCGCGACTCTTGATCTCAGGGCCGTGAGTTCGAGCCCCCTGTCGGGTGTGGAGATGACTGAAAAAATCTTTGAAAGAAGTAAAGAAATGATTTTGTAGAAAATCTTGAGGGGCGCCTGGGTGGCTCCGTCGGTTAAACGTCTGTCTTCGGCTCAGGTCATGATCCCAGGGTCCTGGGATCGAGCCCCATGTCGGGCTCCCTGCTCTGCAGGGACTCTGCTTCTGCCTTTCCCACACCCCCTGCTCGTGTCCTCTCTCTTTTCTCAACTAAATAAATAAAATCTTTTTAAAAAATCTTGAAAAACACCTGAGTCAAATATTTAAATATATTCTGTTCTTTGTTATTCCAAGAAACCCTCTTGGAATCATCACTTTGGAAATAGTTGGTATTTAATGGAAAGCAAATCAGTTACTGGGCTGAAATGAAATAAGGCGTCAGAGGATGGGTGAGTGGCTCTGGGCCCAGACCCTGAGAACCGCCTCCTAGCCATAGGGGCAGGCCTGCTGGCCCCGTGTCAGCCTGGAGGGCTGTCTGGAAGCCTCAGCCCTCCATCCACAAACGTCAGGGGCTCAGCGCCTCTGCTCTGCTTTAGAAAGAAACTGAGCCATATGGTGAATGGCATGGATCTTGGATGGAAAACACAGAAGGCAGGGAGGGAAGGGAGGCGTGGAAGCCGGGGCCCCAGCTAAGGCTGGAGCCAAGCCCTCAGGTGTTGGTTTTGGTGGTGTTACCTGTCCCTGCAGATTTCCTGATCACAGGTGGTAAGAGCCCATCTGTTACTGGAGCTGGATGGGGCCTCGGGGTACTTAACACAGGGATCCCGGGCCATCTCAACTTTAACATGGAAACTTCTGTTGTATGTGGGAGTGTTGGTTTTAAAAGGCGTCCACAAATTCGTTGTGGATTTTCCCCTCGAACGAGAGCTAACTTGTCTTCCCTTCAACGTAGGCGGTATTCGGTGAATTGCTTCTAGAAAAATAGGGCCTAAAAGGCAGTGTGGCTGCCTCCTTGCTTTCTCTCTTAATTCGCTCTGGGGGAAGCCAGCTGCCAGGTTGTGAGGACACAGGCAGCCTCGGCGGCTGCATGAGAGAACCTCTGAGAAGGAGATCCTCCGGACCCAGGCAGGCCTGTGGATCAGGGTTCTCAGCCTTGGCACTATAAACATTGGGGCTGGATACTTTTTCTATGGGACAGAGGGTGGCTCTCCTGGGCCCTGCAGGGGGCTGAACAGCACTCCTGGCCTCCACTCACTGATGCCAAGAGCACCTATACACACCCCTCAGTGACAATCACAAATGTCCCCGGCGGGACAAAGTCACCCCCTGTTGAAAGCCACTGCAGCCCTGGTCAAGATCATGACTTCCTGCTCCGTGAATCACCCAGAATCATGAGCCAGAAGCACCCAGCTAACCTGCCCCACAGAAACTGCGAGGTAAGATACTATGTATAATACATAAAATATGTAATACATAATCTATACAATATATAGCATATATATAATATATAAAGTTCTTGGGGGTGGTTTATTGTGCCGCCATAAATAACCAACGGACATAGGAGTTTTTCAGAGGAAAAGAAGGGTCTTTACCTTTCTTCGGGTTCTCAGGGGGCCCCTGACCCCAAAAGGTTTAAGGATCCCAGCTCTAGTCCAGCCTCCCCGCCGGTGTAAAAATCCTCTTCACTGCATGCCTTGAGCGCTGGTCAAACTTGGACTGCTCGAATGGTCCCAGTTCTCCTACCTCCTAAGGTCACTCAGCCCGTTGTTAACAAATCTGGCTGTGGCGTACCAAGCCAAAACCTGCTGCCTGAGCTCCGGCCTGGGAGGCTGGCCTGTTTATTCAGGTTTCCTCACCAGCTCCTCAATCCCTGTCAAAACGTAGCTTCTCTGTGCCCTTCTATTCCTCCTCCTCCTCCTCCTCTCTCTCTTCAGACTCTTGTTAACTAGCGAACTAATTCTTGCTACTCGGAAAAGATCAGCTAGCAAAAGAGCGTGCATATCCTGTTTAGCACTCCTGGAAAGAAGAGTGTCAGACCAATCATTTCTGGGAGTGCTCCCTGCTGGGGGAGGTCCCCACTTGTGTTCAGGGCTGCAATTGCTGGGCCTTTCTCTTCACATCCCCTGAGATCATGGACGTGCGGCAAACAGTTCCTTCCTGCCTGCAGACTTGGGCTGCGGCAACGTTTATGATCTCCTTCGCTGAGTCCGAGGACTCCGGCAGGCATTACTCCCGGACGGCCACCTTGAGGGCCCCTTTAGTCTCTGTTGCAATCCAACAGGATACTTCCCCTTTGTCACAGGTCCACCCCCATGACTTCTAAAGCCAGCCGTTGTGGGTCAGAACCACTTGCCAGAAACAAAACAGATGCAGAAAGAGAAACCACAGAGCAGTGAACCTCTTTCCAGAACGCATCCTGCTAAGGAGAATGCAGGATTTTCACTGGCTGAGAGCTCATGCCCGTGCTCATTGGCTCAGGGGGCACAGCACGGCCGGCTCTGCTTGGCTAAAAATGCACGCAGGAAGGGGACTCTCGGAGCAGGGGAGAGAAAGTAATGCAATACCGTGAAAATGTGGGTGTGTGTTTGTAAAAGAAAAACATTTCTAAAGACAAGTAACTTTATATTGAGTGCTAGCGGGATGGCATTATGTACGAATATGCACATATATCTGCTCTCCTACTTAGACAATAGACTAACCAAATTAAAAGCATTTGTCTCCTGAAAAGCCGTAACAATTTATTCTAATGGTAGAACTTTCAGATGCCCTGTTTTTACTTTGGCCACCTTGGATAAACTTGACAGACTCTCAAAAGCAGTTGGTATGCTTGCCTGTCTCTGTCTCTTTTATTTATTTTTAAGATTTTATTATTTGACAGAGAGATAGAGAGCACAAGTAGGCAGAGTGGCAGGCAGAGGGAGAGGGAGAAGCAGACCCCCCTGCCGAGCAGGGAGCCCAACGCGGGACTCGATCCCAGGACCCTGGGGTCATGACCTGAGCCGAAGGCAGACGCTTAAGCGACTGAGCCATCCAGGCGCCCCTCTCTGTCTCTTTTAGACTGCGATCCTAGCAGGCAGGACCCATGTTCTGTTTGTATTCCTCAGTCGTCCATGTACAGTTAATGAGTTTGTACACTGCACAAGGATGCCCAGCCAGGGCTGAAATCCAGCCTGCTTCTCTAATCAAGCTCCACAACTTGGGGTTGTGTCTGCCCAGAGGACTGTACTTCTCCTATTTTATCTGACCTATAGGTTTTCCTTATTACCTAATAGTGCCCTTTGATTTCTCATCTCCTTAACATTGTGGGAACCCGATAAATGTTTGCAGAAAGAGGAAATGAATCAAAAAAATAAAAAATTTAAAAAATTAAAAAATTAAAAAAAAAAAGAGGAAATGAATCAATGAAAGAATGAGTGGACATACTCTGCTTTCAGGGAGGTGATTTTTTTTTTTTTTTTTGACCAGTCCAACAATCATCCCCCACTTTCCCTGCCCCACTTTTTTCCCTGCTATCCACCCCTTTCCCATTCCTCTACCCCCATCCCGTACTCAGGGTGAATCCTGAGGAGTCTAAGGCAGTGGTACTGAATCTTGGCTATGCATTAGGGATTTTTACAATCCCTATGCCCAGGGCCCAGCCCAGCCCAGTTGAAGCGGACCGTGAGGAGGTGGGCATCAGGCCTCAGTGGTTTTAAAGCTCCCCAGGTGATTCCATGCACACGAGGCAGACACCACTGATCTAAGCCAGTCATGGTGGTCCCATTCCCCTCGCTGACATGCAGGTAGGACAAAGCATGTGGCCCAATTCTGGCCCATGAGGCTTGAGGGGAGGCTGCCAGGGGCTTTCAGAAAAGAGGTCCTCACTGTGGTGGGCTGGAAGAAGTGGCTCCTTCCCTTGGGCTTTCTGCTGTCCGGGTGTGTAGACGTGGTAACCATCAGTCACGGTAAGAAGAGCTCTCTCATTCTCCAGGACAAGCCAATGTGCTGAGGAAGGCGGGCTGAGGAGACGGGAGGGGCCCAGGTCCCTGGTTATGGCCCCAAACTGCACGACCCCCAGCCTGAAGACACGCCATTTCTTTACCATTCAAAATCATTTGAGTGAGGTTGTTTGTTACTTAGAAAGGTACAACTGAGACAGTTAAGAGCTCTCAATATATAAAGGATTTTATTTTATTTTTTTAAAGATTTTATTTATTTATTTGACAGAGAGAGATACAGCGAGAGAGAGAACACAAGTAGGGGTAGTGGGAGAGGGAGAAGCAGGCTTCCTGCCAAGCTGGGAGCCCAGTGTGGGGCTCAATCCCAGGACCCTGGGATCATGACCTGAGCTAAAGGCAGACACTTAACAACTGAGCCACCCAGGCGCCCCTATATAAAGGACTTTTTTTTTTTTTTTAAGATTTTATTTATTTATTTGACAGAGAGAGAGAGAAAGCACAAGTAGGCAGAGAGGCAGGCAGAGGGAGAGGGAGAAGCAGGCTCTCCACTGAGCAGGGAGCCCGATGTGGGGCTCGATCCCAGGACTCTGGGATCACGACCCGAGCCGAAGGCAGCCGCTCAACCGACTGAGCCACCCAGGCGCCCCTATATAAAGGACTTTAAAAGATTTATTTCATTGGAAGAAAAGTCCAATGAGAGTGCGTGTGTCTATGAGAAACAATGCAGAAGAGAAAGAGAGAGAGACAGAGGGAGAGATTGTGTGTGTGTGTGTGTGTGTGTTTCGCCCCTGAGGAGAGCACAGGTGAGGAGCAATTGAGACACAACATGAAAGCAGAGCGGGGAGGGAATAAAAAGCCAAGAGCTAAGGGCACCCGGCTGGCTCAGTTGGCATGGGACTCTTGATATCGGGGATGTGAGTTCAGGCCCCAAGTTGGGTGTAGAGATTACTTAAAAATAAAATCTTTAGAGGCGCCTGGGTGGTTGCATCGGTTAAGGGTCTGCCTTCGGCTCAGGTCATGATCCTGGGGTCCTGGGTTTGAGCCCCGAGTCGGGTTCCCACCTGGCGGGGGGGTCTGCTTCTCCCTCTCTCTCTGCTTTTCCCCCAGCTCGTGCTCTCTCTCTCAAATAAATAAATAAAATCTTAAAAAAAAAAAAGAAAGCCAAAAGCTATATATAGACAAAAACCCATATACACAGTTTGGGAGGAAATTAAGCTTTAAAAGAGGAACTAGAGGGATGCCTGGGTGGCTCAGTTAGTGAAGCTCTGCCTTCGGCTCAGGTCATGATCCCAGGGTCCTGGGATCAAGCCCCACGTCAGGCTCCCTGCTTGGTGGGAAGCCTGCTTCTCCCTCTCCCACTCCCCCTGCTTGTGTTCCCTCTCTTGCTGTGTCTGTCTCTCTCTCTGTCGAATAAATAAATAAAATATTAAAAAAAAAAAAAAAAAGAAGAGGAACTAGAATCATAGACGAAGAAGCTGGAGGAGGCGCTAAACAACATGAGGACGTAAAAATGCTGGTGATCGATACAGTCGCAAAATGGTTGCTGAATACATAGGTCCAGGGGGAGGGTTAGAGCCCAGGAGCTAAGGTTGTAGGAGAAAGAACGAGTTCCGGGACCGGGGGTGGGAGCCAGGGAATGCACCAACAGTTAGTTATTAACACCCACTCTGTGTACTCACGCAGCTGACACCACGAATCCAAGAACACTTGCAACCAACATGCAAGGTTTCCTCTCAAGAAGCTCCTGGAGAGCACTCCATCCTGCACATAAGATGCATGTAGTAAATATTAGTTGGGACACCTGGCCCCAGTGGGTTGAGCACCCAGCGCTTGGTTTTGGCTCAGGTCATGATCTCAGGGTCGTGAGATTGAGCCCCAGGTTGGGCTCCCTGCTGGGTGGGGAGTCTGCTTGAGATTCTCTTTCCCCCTGCTCTCTCTCCTCCCCACTCTCTCTCCCTCTAAAATAAATAAATCTTAAATAAATATATATGGGTTGAATCAACCAGAGACAATATATGATCAAGCAGCAAATTGTTGGTTCGAGGCTATTGTGTCTTTGGGATGCAGAGGAAGGGAAATTGGCAGACTCGCTGGAGTGATTCTGGAAAGAACCATGGAACATAGGAGCCCGGTCTTGACATGTACAGAGGATTTACACGGGCAGAGAAAATGGGCAGAGGCTCAATGACATGAATTCTCAATCACGGATTCCTGGCAGTTGCTACAGGCCAAGTAATTCCTATCATTATGATCCAGAGACAAGTACACTATCGAGGCAATCGAATTTGATGTGTGACTAATTGTTTTTTTTAAAGATTTTATTTATTTGAGGGAGAAAGAATGAGACAGAGAGAGAGCATGAGAGGGGGAGGGTCAGAGGGAGAAGCAGACTCCCTGCTGAGCAGGGAGCCCAATGGAGGACTCAATCCTGGGACTCCAGGATCATGACCCGAGCTGAAGGCAGTCACCCAACCGAGCCACCCAGGAGCCCTAATTGTTTTTAATTTGAAAAAGGCAAAGTATTCCATTCAAACAGAAAACTGTATGAAAAAGCTGGGAGTAATTAATAAAATCCTTATGCCGCTCTTTTCAATGTTAGCAGTTTTTACATTTTTACATGAACAAACGGGCACATGTAGAAGCTGTGCTGAAAGAGCCTTTGTGAAGCTTGGTTCTCCTTCTGTTGACAGACTGGACCCGCCACTGTCACTCTGGGCCAAGGGACACCAGCTTACTGGCTGTGAGATCCTGGAAAGTTTCCTAAACTCCTGGAACATCAGTAAAATGAGGGATAATCATGGTGCTTCTCTCAACAGGTTGTGAGATTAAGGGAGAAAATTGCAGGTAGTGTTACCTAGTGACTAATATGTTGTGGGTATTCTGTAAATGGTAACTACAAGCTATCATATAAATGCAAAATAACCACTACCATGAGCATGCAGGTAGTCTAAGGCTTAAAATCGAAGGAAAAAAAATAACCAATAATTACCAAATAATCACCAAATAACCAAAGCGAGCAGCTATTAACATTTTAGCACATTTCCTTCTGGTCTGTTTTCTAGCTAAAATGTTTTGGTTGTAACCCTACAGTAAGGATAATTTTGCATCCTACTCTTCTGAAAGAAATTAAAATAAATAAAATCTTAAGAAAAAAACTAACCCAAAGGTTTTCAATTGAGACAAAACCCCAAAAGTCTGAAAATACAGTTTTTCTTCTAACAGGTTTATTGAGATATAATTCATATACCATGCATGTCACCTATTTAAAATGTACAATTCAGGGGTGCCTGGGTGGCTCAGTCGGTTAAGCGTCTGCCTTTGGCTCAGGTCGTGATCCCAGGGTCCTGGGATCGAGCCCCGCATCGGGCTCCCTGCTCAGCAGGAAGCCTGCTTCTCCCTCTACCACTCCCCCTGCTTGTGTTCCCTCTCTCGCTATTTCTCTGTCAAATAAATAAAATAAAATCTTTTAAAATAAATAAATAAATAAATAAATAAAATGTACAATTCAATGGCTTTAGTAGAGTTGTGCAAACATCACTGCAGTCAGGCAATTTTAGAACATTTTCATCCCTCCCAAAAGAAACCTTGTACTCTTCAGCAATCCCACACACCCGCCACACCCCAGCCAACCGATGGTCTACTTTCTGTCTCTATTTGCTTATTCTGGACATTTCTTATAAATGGAATCATACAATATGTGGTCTTTTGTGACTGGCTTCTTTCACTTAGCATGTTTTCAAGGTTATCTCTGTTGTAGTATGTATTAGTACTTAATTTCTGAAGAATATTCTGTTATGTGGACATCGCTTTTTATTATTTTTTTAAGGTTTTATTTATTTATTTGACAGAGGGGGGTGGATATCACAAGTAAGCAGACAGGCAGGCAGAGGGAGAGGGAGAAGCAGGCTCCCCGCTGAGCAGGGAGCCCGATGCAGGGCTCGATCCCAGGACCCTGAGATCATGACCTGAGCTAAAGGCAGATGCTTAACCGACTGAGCCACCCAGGAGTCCCTGGACATTGCTTTTTAAGAAATAGCTCCTTTTAGGGGCACCTGGGTGGCTCAGTCGGTTGGGCGTCCGACTCTTGGTTTTGGTCAGGGTTGTGAGATCAAGCCCTACATCGGGCTCCACACTAAGTGCAGAGTCTGCTTGAGATCCTCTCTCTCCCTCTGCCCCCTCCCGTTCATGCTCACTCTCTCTAAAATAAATAAATCTCTCTAAAATAATAAATCTTTTTTTTTAAAGATTTTATTTATTTATTTGACAGAGAGAGACACAGTGAGAGAGGGAAACACAGCAGGGGCAGAGGGAGAGGGAGAAGCAGGCTTCCCGCGGAGAAAGGAGCCTGATGTGGGGTTCGATCCCAGGACCCTGGGATCATGACCCGAGCCAAAGGCAGACGCTTAACCGACTGAGCCACCCAGGTGCCCCATTTTAGCCATTTTTACAAAAGACTTTAAGTCATCTCTACACCAAACATGGGGCTTGAACTTACAACCCGCGAGGCCACGAGTTGCACATCCCACTGACTGAGCCAGCGGATGCCCCCATTTTAAGCATTTTTAAGGGTGGTTTTGGGTGGCATTATGTACATTCGCACTGCTGTGCAGCCATGACCGCCATCCGTCTCCAGAACTGCTCCGTCGTTCTAAACTGAGACTCAGCACCCACTACACACTGACTTCCCCAGGACCCCTGTTCTATTTTCTGTCTCCATGAATGCGACCACTCTATGTACCTCATACAAGTGAAATCCTTACAATATTTGTCTTTTTGTAACTGGCTTATTTTATTCAGCATAATGTCTTCAAAGTTCATCCACGTTTGGGTGCATATTTCAGAGAATTTCCCTCCCCACTCCTTTTTTTTTTTTTTTTTTAAAGATTTTATTTATTTATTTGAGAGAGAATGAGAGACAGAGAGCTCAAGAGGGAAGAGGGCAGAGGGGGGAGAAGCAGACCCCCCGCTGAGCAGGGAGCCCGATGCGGGACTCGATCCCGGGACTCCAGGATCATGACCCGAGCCAAAGGCAGTCGCCCAATCAACTGAGCCACCCAGGCGCCCCCCCCCCTTTTTTTTTTGAGAGTGAGGGAGCACGAGAGTGGTGGGGGGAGGGGGAGGGAGAGAGAGAATCTCAAGCAGGCTCCACGCTCAGCTCGAAGCCTGACACAGGGCTCGATCTCACAACACAGATCACAATCTGAGCCGAGACCGAGAGTCAGATGCTTAACCAACTGAGCCACCCAGGTGCCCCTCTTATATGTCATTTTAAATTGGAATACACAATTAGGGCCTGTGATGGATGTGTTATTGTCATACCACAGAGGGAGAAACTGAGGCAGGGAGAGGGGGCCAGGTTCCTGATTCTCTCACCTGGTCGATGTTGTCTTTGAACAAGTTTCCAGGTTGTTGGGAGAATCAAGTAAGCCAATGACTTAAACTCTCTCTCATAAATATCCAATAAAGAACCTCACTGAAGAGAATAGTTTAGTGCCCTGTTTGCATTCCCACAGTTAATACATGGTCGATATGGGGCTGGGAGACAGCTTCAGGCTTCAGAGTGTGAGAAGTCTCACATTTAGGGTTTTTGTTTAAAATGCAGATTATCAACTATCTATTAGAAAACCTGAAAGACTCCACCCCAAAATGCTTCAATTGATATATTCAGCAAAGTCACAGGATAAAAAATCAATGTGCAGAAATCTGTTGCATTTCTGGACACTAACAAAGAAGCAGCATAAAGAGAAAGTAAGAAAACAATCCCATTTACAAACGCACCAAAAATAATAAAACACCTAGGAATAAACCTAACCAAAGAGGTGAAAGACCTGTGCTCTGAAAACTATAGAACACTGATGAAAGAAATTGAAGATGACACAAAGCAATGGAAAGACATCCCATGCTCATGGATTGGAAGAACAAATAGTTAAAATGTCTCTACTACCCAAAGCAATCCACACATTAATGCAATCCCTATCAGAATACCAGAGTATTTTTCACAGAAATAGAAGAAACAATCCTAAAATTTGTTTGGAACCACAAAAGACCCCAAAGAGTGAAAGCAATCTTGGAAAAGCAAAGCTGGAGGCATCACAATTCCGGACTTCATGTTATATTACAGAGCTGTCATCATCAAGACAGCATGGTGCTGGCACAGAAACAGACACATAGATCAATGGAACAGAACAGAAAACCCAGAAATGAACCCACAACTCTATGGTCAACTAATCTTCGACAAAGCAGAAAAGAACATCCAGTGGGGAAAAGACAGTCTCTTCAGTAAATGGTGTTGAGAAAACTGGGCAGCAACGTGCAGAAGAATGAGTCTGGACCACTTTCTTACACCATACTCAAAATGGATTCAAGACCTAAATGTGAGACCTGAAACCATAAAACTCCTAGAAGAGAACACATGGAGGAATGTCTCTGATGTGGACCATAGCAACTTCTTTCTAGATATGTCTCCTGAGGCAAGGGAAATAAAAGCAAAATAAACTGGGGCACCTGGGTTGCTCAGTGGGTTAAGCGTCTGCCTTTGGCTCGGGTCATGATCCCTGGATCCTGGGATCGAGCCCCACATCCGGCTCCCTGCTCGGTGGAGAGCCTGCTTCTCCCTCTCTCTCTGCCTGCTGCTCTGCCTACTTGTGCTTTCTCTCTCTGTGTCAAATAAATAAATAAAATCTTTATAAAAAAAAAAAGCAAAATAAACTATTGGGACTTCATCAAAATAAAAAGCTTCTGCACAGCAAAGGAAATAACCAACAAAACTAAAAGACAACCTACTAAATGGGAGAAGAGATTTGCAAATAACATATCTATTAAAGGGCTAGTAACCAAAATATATAAAGAACTCACAGAACTCAACACCCCAAACCCAAATAATCCTATTAAAATGGGCAGAAGACATTAACAGACATTTCTCCAAAGATGGTCAACAGACACATGAAAATATGCTCAATATCATTCACCATCAGGGAAATGCAAATCAAAACCACAATGAGATATCACCCTACACCTGTCAGAATGGCTAAAATCAACAACAGGTGTTGGCGAGGATGTGGAGAAAGGGGAACCCTCGTGCACTGTTGCTAGGAATGCAAGCTGGTGCAGCCACTCTGGAAAACGGTATGGAGGTTCCTCAAAAAGTTAAAATAGAGGGGAAAAAAAAGTTAAAATAGAACTAGCCTGCAATCCAGTAATTGCACTCCTGGGTATTTACCCAAAGAATATAAGAACACTAATTCAAAGGGACACATGCACTCCAATATTTACAGCAGCATCTACAATAGCCAAGATATGGAAGCAGCCCACATAATATATCTATTCCGATGTGTGATACATATACACGATGGATTATTATTCAGCCATAACAAAGAATGAAATCTTGCCATTTGCAACAACATAGATGGACCTAGAGCGTATTATGTTAAGTGAAATAAGTCAGTCAGAGAAAGACAAATACCATATGATTTCACTCATATGTGGACTTTAAGAAACAAAACAAACAAAGGAAAAAAGAAAAAAAGACAAACGAAGAAACAGATTCTTAACTCTAGAGAACACACTGATGGTCACCACAGGGGAGGTTGATGGGAGGATGGGAGAAACAGGTGATGGGGATGAAGGAGGGCACCTGTCCTGATGAGCACCGGATGATGTATGGAAGTGCTGAATCACTCTATTGAACACCTGAAACTAATATTACACGGTGCTAACTATACTGGAATTTTTTAAAAAAATAATAAAGTTTAAAAAAACAACAAAAAATAAAAGGCAGATTATCAGAAGAAGAGCCTAAAATTACTTAAACAGCAGACCTGCTGTTATGTGTGAAATCTGCGTTCAGATAAAAGCTGGTTTGCTTTGGCCTAATGATACTTTGACCATGGGCTACTTTGCCACACTTGACTTACCCCAGTCCTCTATTCTTCCATTCTCAGAGTTGACCTTTTCTGGAACTCTCCATATTGGTATGACTTACCCCCACCTGCTGACAGCAGCAGGGATGAGTTGTTTTCGGCTCCTTAGAAGGTAGATCAGGATATGTCTAGAAGGCACAGTGAAGCAAGGGTTACTTTGTAAAACTGAAGTTTCCACCACACTGTTCCCCTTCCTACCTCAGCAAGTGGCACCTAGTTTCCAAGACAGAAGCTGGTGGCACCAGGGAGACCCCCTATTGCAAAGTGGTGGCAGCAATAGCTAACAGTTGAGCCCAATTGTGTGAGCAACTATTTTTTTTTAAGTTTTTTTTTAAAATTTATTTATTTGACAAACAGAGAGAGACAGCGAGATAGGGAACATAAGCAGGGGGAGTGGGAGAGGGAGAAGTAGGCTTCCCGCCGAGCAGGGAGCCCGATGCGGGTCTCATCCCAGGACCCTGGGATCATGAACTGAGCGGAAGGCAGACACTTAACGACTGAGCCACCCAGGCACCCCATGTGAGCAGCTATTACAAAACCTGTACATCTACCAACTCATCGCATCCTCAAAATCCTCTGTGATTATTTGCACTTTCCACGTGAGAATGTGAGGCACAGAGATTTAAGAAACAAACCTGAGAGGGGCCTTGGGTGGCCCAGTAAGTTAAGCGCCCCGACTCTCTCTCCTTTTCTGATCAGGCGGTGATCTCCTGGTGGTGAGATCGAGCCCCTAAACCCGCCCCACACTGGGCTTCTCGCTCAGCGCAGAGTCTGCTTGAGATTCTTTCTCCCTCTGCCCCTCCCGCTGGTGCTCTCTCTCTAAAATAAATAAACCTTTTAAAAAAAGGAGAAACAAACCTGCATTATAGATTATACAATGGCAGCCAGAACGGCAACCAGGCCTTAGGGCCGTAGAGCGCGCCCTCCGACAGGTGCAGACGTCTCTCCCTTCTTTGGCCTGCCCGCCCTGAGGAGCTTCCCCGCCACCAACCATACGTGTTTCCAGGGCCCATGGCACCGCAATCCACTGCCCACATTTTTGTTCTGGAGCACAGATGCAAGCAGGCCACCCTGTTATCAGAATTCGCCTTCTGCATCGCGCTCAGCAAGTCCCAGTGCTGAGCCCGGCCTCGGCTGCCTGCCCCGTCCGCGCTTCCAGTCCCTGGAATTCACCTGTGTTGTCCTGTCCTTGCCTCACTCTCCCCCCGACCCCCTAAATTCCCGGACAGGAAGGCTCGGGGCTCAATAACGTCTGTTACATGAACTGCTGACAGCCACGGCGGCTTTATCACGGGACAGGGCCATCTCTCCCGCAGCGGGACGAGCTGTCATCGCTGTTCCCGGAACACCTGGGGCAGGGGACCTGCCGCCCCGCCGCTGACTCCGGTCGCCGGGCCGGCAGTGCCCCCGTCCCGCCGTCGCAGCCGCAGCCGCAGCGCCGGCGGCGAGCCCCGGACGGCCGGGCGGGCCTCGGCCGCTCCCCGCGCGCTCCGGCGCCGGGCCTGGCGGCGCGGCCTCCTCCGCCTCGCTCCGGCCCGCGGCCGGCCGGAGGCCGGGGCGGGGGGAGCGGCGCCGGGCCCGCTCGGCCGCACCCCTACCCGGCGGCCGCGGGCGGAGCCGGCCCGCCTCAGCCGGCCGCAGCGGGAGCGGAGCCGCGCCGCGGGCAGCGAGCTCCGCATTCGAACCTCCCTCGCAAAGACAGTCTCCGCCCCACAATGCACCGCGGCGGGCAGCCTTTGAAAAAGCGGCGCGGCTCGTTCAAGATGGCGGAGCTCGACCAGTTGCCTGACGAGAGTGAGTAGCACCTCAAAGCGCCCCCCGCCTGCCGCCGGCCGCCCGACCCCGGGCTGCGCCGGCCGGGACGGGCAGCCGTGCTCTCCGCCGGGCGAGCGGGCCGGCTGCCAGCCCCGCCGCGCTCCCACGGTGCTCCCACTCCGGGGTTGCCGCCGCGTCGCCGCCTTTGTTATGGTGTCTGTGTGTTGGTTTCTGGGGTGGTGTGAGCGCCGGGGCCGGAAACCGAAAGCCCGGGGGCCCGGCGCGCGCCCGGCTGAGGCGGGGGCCGCTGTCCCGGCCCGACTCGGGCCCCCGGCCGGGTGGGGGAGGAGCGGCCCCGGGACCGCGGGGGCCGTACGCGCCGCCTGCCCCGCTCGCCCGGCGCCGAGGGACGCCCGGCGGGGTTATGTAACCCGCCCGGCCGGGGCCGCGCGGGGTGGGGGTCGGGGAGGGGCTGCCCGGGCCCGGCGTCGCGTCCTGTCGCGGCTCCTGCCTCTGCAGACGCTCGGGATCCCCGCTGTCCTCCCCCCACCCCCCCTCCGGTGTGTCCACCCCTGGAAGTGTTTCCGTGTCAAAGGGCTGGCCCCTTCTCCTGGGACCACAGGTGGCTGTGGACCTTTCCGGGGGGATCCAGGCTGGGCGCCCCAGTGTGCAGGTAGCCCCTAGCCCGCAGACTTCCTGGTGTGCGTTGGTGCCTTCAGAATCATGGGGGTACCTTTCTGCATGGCTGAGAGTATCAGAGCATGCACACACAGTGCCCTGCCTGACACCCACCCCTGCGATCATCTGCCTTGACGGTGTTTGCTCACCCTGCCGCCTCTGACCTGCACACTCACCCGTGTTTAGTAAGTGCAAGCACCAATTCCGTAGTTTAAGCACGACAGGGCGGAATTTTGTAATTTACAGTGTTGTATGAAGTATGGAAGAAGGCAGGTATTTGAGTTAATTACAGAAGGGTCCTGATCCACACTCACTATTCGGTTTATATGTGCCTATCGTTTGTGAGAGTCTTAGTGTAGCAAAAACAAAAGTCTCAATCACCGCGAAATCCCAACTGTGCAAGCTGGAGGCAAATAGACACTTTTAAAATGAGAGCTACATACAGCCAACTCTGTTTTCTTTGTGGGGTCATGTATCCTTAATGTGTTACAAAGTGGAAAGTTCAAGTTACCAAACTGGTGAAAAGAGTTTGTGTTTTAAATTTGTTCTAGACCAGAGCGAGGTTCCAGTAGAATTTTCTGGTTGATGGAAATACTCGATTTTGTAATGTCCAGGAGGGTAGCCACGAGGCACCCGGGGCTATGGAACTCTCCAGGTGTGGCTAGAGTGACGGAAGAACAGAATTTTAAATTTTATTTTCATTAGTTGAAATTTACGGGGTCACAGGTGGCTAGTGGCTACTGCATTGGACTGGGCACATCCTTGGACCATCCATGAGTTTTGTTGTTTCTTGTTTGGAGAACACAGTTGTGATTTCAGATGCCCCCAAATAAGGGTGGGCCTACTAAACACAACATGCTTGTCATCTGAAAATCTGTGCTATCTTTAGAATTAAGATGTTTTATCGCAGCTTAGAAGTCACACCCACTAGACCTGTTATTTTGATTACTGTGGTCATTCTGTTGAGATGACAGGCATTTTAAGTGGCTTTCTTTTAACTGTCATTTGGAATATTTGCTTGTCATTGTTAAACATTTATTGAGGACTTACTTTGGTTCTTTGTAGAGACTTGGGACTCACAGTAGGGTGCAAATTCCAGCTACATTCTCAAACTATATAACTGACATTTATATTACTTTGTGACATCTGTGGTCCATTGGGGTGTATATGGGCATACACCTGTGTTTGTGTGGTGTAGGTCTTGTTTAGCTAGACCACAACTTGTTGAAAGCAGGAATTGCCTTACTTCGTTGGTCACACAGAGCTACATATTGGGTATATATAAAAACTTGATTTATATGGAATCGAAGGTAGGATAAGAGGCATTCCTTATGAACCTGGAGCAGAGTCTTGGAAAGGAAAAGTGATTTCAGTTTGGTACTGGAAATAGCTGTATGTTCCTCTGCCAATTTTAGTCAAAGGGGCTATCTCATGCATTAGCCAATAGCCGGTATAACATTATCAATGATAAAAGTTACCATCTGAGTACTTACTGTGAACCAGATGCTGTGCAAAGCGTATGATACGCATTTGCTCACTGAGTGCTCATTTCAGTCGACTAAGTACTCTTACAAGCTGGATTGTGTGTATGAGGAATCGGAGGCTCTCTTCTGCCCAGGCCTTTCCTCTGAACTCCCAGACTCAGTATCCCTTGCCTGTTTCACATCTCCTCTTAGATGCCTCAGCAGCCCCTCAGACTTCACAGGTTCAAGACCTACGTCATAATCCAGTGGTTCCTGTCTTAATGAACGGCTCCACTGTGCGTTGATTGAAACCTGAAGGCTAGCTTTGGCCCTTCCCTGTCTTCCATTGTCCCATATTGAAGCCTTTACTACATCTTGTAACTTTTACCTTCTCCATGTCTCGATCTGCCTACTTCTCACCATCTCCTGCCCCAGCCAGGGTGACGCTCCTGTGCACCAGTCACCATTAACCCACGGCCCGCCCCCACCCCCCAGCCTACATTCGGCCTGAGCCGTCCTTCCAGAATGTGTACATGTTATCCTGCTGCTTGGAACAGTTTAGTAGCCACAAGAGCCTTTGGACTCTGGCCACACTCCACCTCTCCAGCTTCAGTTTGTACCACTCTTCCTCTCATCCTGTCCCTTTGGGCTAAATTTGGCCTTTTTGATTCCCTGTACTCCCCAGGCTTTCTTCTTCTTCTTCTTTTTTTTTTTTTTTGCAAGGCCTTTGCACATGCTGCTCTCATTATCTGGAGTGCGCTTCCTTCCCCTCACTTGCAGTTGACAGCTACTTACCCTTCAGATCCCATTTTAAGCTTCTTTAGAAAGTTATTTTCTGTCCATGACAAAGATTACATCTTCTTATTAAATCTTTTCCTACCACCATGGAACTCCTTGGTGGCACCTGTCACAGTTGCAGCTTTACATTTGTTCACGTGATTGGCTAGAAGCCTCCTGGAGAAAATACCATTTCTGTTTTGCTTCATGCTTGCATTTCTTGTTCCATGCATAACACCTGGCTCGCTTCTCTGACCCTTTTCCATGGCCCTCTTCGTTTGCTAGCTACTCCCTAAGCACAGTGCCCTTTCTCCCTGTTCCTTGAATGTTCTAACTGTTCTATCTCAGGTTTTTTTTTTTTTACCTGTTAATTCTTCTGCCCAGACTCGTTGCTTTGACCTCCTGCTCCCTCAAGACTAGTCCTTTTTAGATGTTACCTCCTCAGAGAAGCCTTCCCTCACTCCCCTGTGTAAAATAACCACTTCCCCCACTGAGATCCCCTCATTTTTTTCCTTTATGACAACTGCCATGCATCATTGTCATTTCATGTACTTGTTTCTTGTGTGTCTCCTCCCACGGGAGTGTAAACTCTCAGAGAGCAGAGGCCTTTGTCTCTCTTGGCCTTCAGGTAATCCCAGCCCCTAGAATAGTGCAGTGGCAGGCGTTCAGTGGAGACTTTGTTGTTGTTGATTGATCAAAGTAATGGTAGCAATAAGCATGATCTAAAAGTTAGCCATGTGCTATGTGTATTGTTCTCGAAGCACTTTAACATATGGTAACTTGTCTAATCCCCATTTTACAGATGAAGAATCAGCAGCACAGAGAAGTGAAGTAAATTTCTTAAGTAACTCAGCAAAAAGTGGCCGAACCGGGATTCAAACACAGCTAGTCTCCATGTGTGCTTTTGACCGCTATGCTATACAGCCTCTCAGAGAAAGGGTTAAAAGTGGTGGGTCAAAATCCCCAGGACAGAGTCTGGCCTTCATGGAGCAGGAATGGAGATCCTTGTGGCTCACACCTCTTCCTTCAGATCTCTGCTCAAATATCACCTTCAGAGAAACTACTCATGAGTACCTCTTAGAAAAATAGTCTTCCCTCTCCCAACCCCGGCCTAGATTCCTGTTATCCTGCTTTACCCCCCCCCCCCCCCCCCCCGTGCCCCATAATCACTTGATGGGTGCCTTTGTTTGTCTCCCTTCCCTAGAATGTAAACTCCATGGGTGTGGGGACTTCGGCTCTTTTGCATGCTGTTGTCTCCCCCGTGCCTACAGCAGAGACTGGGGGTGCGGTCGGCACTCCACATATTCACTGGATGAGTGGATGCTACCACTTTTTCTAAAGTGAGCCATATTTCTCTGGTAACTACGTGGCCATGTGCCCTGTCCACTAGCTGCTTCCCAGTTGTGTTCTATGTGAGGCCTTTTAGCTAGACTTTATGGCCTCTCTCCCCACTTCACCCCCACAGTTCTACTTCCACTGGTCATTAAACCACTGTGCCATTTGGAGGCTGGTCAGATGTCCTGTTACCCAGTCTCCCACATCTATGCAAGAGTAGAGTGAGAGCAAGGGTGGCTTTGGTGTTGATGGCTTGTCTGTTCTATAAGCGTCTTGTCCTGCCCTGCAGAGGAAAAGTCAGCTGAAGTTTAGGGATCGGAATGGTATAAAAATATTTCATAGCCAGAACCGCAGTACATTTTCGTTTCTCCTTTAAAGTCTGTTGTCCATTTGTAGGAGTTGTAAATCATGGCTGCTTTTGTTGAACACCAAGGAGAACTAATCTGTCTTCTCTGATTTTTTACCTGGTTCATATTCTTCTTTATTACTTTATTTCCTGGAATCATCATTTACTTATATTTGTGTTTTTATGAAATGCCATGATGGATTGGCTCCTTAGAGTTACTTGCACACATTTTGAACTTGCCATTTAAAAATTTGTCTTTTCTCAGTGCAGGTAAATGACCAGCCTTTCAGATAACAACTACTGCCTGATCTTAGATTATATTCTGTCAAACATAAATGGATGTCACAGTAACTGAGATGAGAACTAACTGGTTCTAAAATAAAGCAAATTACTTTATTTATTTATTTATTTTAAAGATTTTATTTATTTATTTATTTGACACAGAGAGACACAGCAAGAGAGGGAACACAAGCAGGGGGAGTGGGAGAGGGAGAAGCAGGCTTCCCGAGGAGCAGGGAGCCCGACTTGGGGCTCGATCCTAGGACTCTGGGATATGACCTGAGCCAAAGACAGACGCTTAATGACTGAGCCACCCAGGTGCCCCTAAAATAAAGCAAATTTAAAAAATGAGGAATGATACGTAATAATTTGACTATAATAAAAGAAAAAAGTGTTCTAAACTGTTTGGTTTTTTTTCTAAGTTAAAGAGGGAGATTTCACTCAGGTAGAAATCTGTGAATAATTTCCATTTTGAAGCGTAGAAAGGATTTTTTTTTCTGTTAATTTTTGTTGTTGTTGAGCTATAATTGACATTTAACATTGTATTCGTTTTAGGTGTACAGCATAATGATTTGATGTGTGTGAAATGATTGCCTCACCTGGGTTAGTTAACACCCATCACCACACATGGTTACAATTTTTTTTCCTATGGTGAGCACTTTTAAGATCTACTTTCTTAGCACCTTTCATGTATACAATACAGTATTGTTAACTGTGGTCTCTGTGCTCTGTGGCACATCTCCGGGATTTATTTATCTTGTAACTGGAAGTTTGTACCTTTTCACTGCTTTTACCCATTTTGTCCACGCCCCCAGCCTCCACCTCTGGCAACACCAGTCCATTCTCTGTATCTAGGAGTTCAGGTTTTGGGTTTTTGTTTTTGTTTTAAGATGCCACATGTAAATGAGAGACATCATCCTTGATTATTTTTCAAATGACTTGGACTTCTTTGCAATATACATTTTCAATTCTGAGATTTTCAATTTAGTGCTCTCCCTGTCTCATAAAAATGTATTTTCCTGTATTTTCTCCTGCTTCCCCTCACCCCTAGATCCCATCCTTTATTCACACCAGAGCCTGTAGCCCAGTGTGTCTTCAGAGTGGGCCTGAGGGCTACCTGCAATGGAACCCCCGAGGACCTTTATTAATAATACAGCTTCTGCATGCGTGAGGTGCTTCCTGGTTATTCTAATATACACTAAGGCTTGTTTTAGGCAGTGAACCCCTCCATCAGTATGCTAGCCCCTCTGGCTCTTCTGAACTCCCTTTTCCAGCTTGGGTCTTGAAGGGTTGCACACATCTGCATTCTAGACTTTCCGAGGCACTTTGTTGCCTGATACCCACAGCGCCCCTGGATGATTTTCACTTTCTCTTCTCTCTGCTCTATTACTGCTTCCGACCTTTGCTTCAGTAAACATCAGTCCCTGTCTCTTTTCCTTCTCCAGCACCCGAATACTTCTGGATGTGGATGCAAAATCTCTCTGTGCCTACTCTCCCCCTTCCCTCTCTTGGAGAGGCCTCTGGTTCTCGCTTCAACAGGACTCCCGGGTCTCTCTCTCCAGCTCTTCCTTACCTTATGGGACCTCTGGCCGATAGCTTGAACGGCCCTCTAGTTATCTCTGATTGCACATCCCACCGTCACTTCAGCCTCAGCACCACTAAAACCAGACAGGTCACTCTCACCTGGTAGCCAAGTTCTTTTTTTCTCACACTGATTATGAAATAATATTGATTTGTTTTAATTGCAGGCTCTTCAGCAAAAGCCCTTGTCAGTTTAAAAGGTAAGATCATAGCACAATTCTGTAGGTATGGCATAAGCTAGAAATTTAATTCATTAAATTGATTTGGGTATAGTCTTTTCTAAGTTAGGATTCAGTATAGCTTTTAAGTATTCGTTTTCACTGATGATAATTTTAAATTCATGGGCTGTTTTAGGAGAATTGGTCCTTGGTTGTTGGAAATTATTAAGAAAATTTTTCCCCGAGAATTATTGATTACAGAACTTTTAAAAAATTTTTTTAAGTAAGCTCTTTGCCCAGTGTGGGGCTTGAACTCATCACCTGGAGATCAAGAGTCGCACACTCCACCAACTGAGCCAGCCAGGTGCCCCAAGAACTTTTTGTTTTTTTTTTTTTAAGATTTTAAGTAATCGCCACACTGAATGTGGGGCTTGAACTCCCCACCCTGAGATCAAGAGTTATACGTTCCCCATGAGCCAGCCAGGTGCCCCAAACCCCAGGAACTTTTTAATTTTTTTAAAGATTTTATTTATCTGTCAGAGAGAGAGAGTACCAGCGGGGAGAGCGGCAGGCAGAGCAGGCAGAGGGAGAAGCAGGTTCCCCGCTGAGCAAGGACCCCGATGTGGGACTCGATCCCAGGGCCCTGGGATCATGACCTGAGCCGCCGAAGGCAGATGCTTCACTGACTGAGCCACCCAGGTGTCCCCCTCCAGGAACTTTTTAACTAAAAATTGCAAACATCTTACTAGAGTGAAAGCATTTATTGAACAGCTGTGCTCAGCTGTATTTTTGCTTAGGAGTTTATATTTTTAGCGGGGCACCTGGGTGGCTCAGTCAGTTAAGGGGCTGGCTCTTGACCTCAGCTCAGGTCTTAACCTCAGGGTCCTGAGTTTGAGCCCCGCATTGGGTTTCATGCTGGGTGTGGATCCTACTTTAAAAAAAAAAAAAAAGAGTTTATATTTTTGGGAATTCTGCTTTCTAAGTAATAATGCAAGTCTCTTGATATGAAAGAATGACAGTACTTTTTTTTTCCTGAGAACAGGGTTATACATATTCCTTGATCTTGCTCTTTCTTTCTGCAAGTACATTAGACCAAGCCTCTTACTGTAGTTTGTTTTGATTTTTTGCTTGAGCAGGGTTCTGCTAAGTAAGTTAAGTCTGGAACCAAGCTATGCTCAAAAGTTCACTAGTACTTTTAGTTTTTAAAGCTACTGTGTTGTGCTTTGGATTGGTGATTTACCAAATCAAGTTCTGGCTTAAGAACACTTACCTTCCAGGACTACCCTAATTTATTTGCCTAGCAGAATCAACCCTGGTCCAACTCTTTTCTTTTGTACTTAAAACGTACATCTGAAAACGTATTCCATTATTCTTTTCCTCCCAGTATAAAAACTCTTTTTTTTTTAAAAAAAGACTTACACAAGTGATACATTTCTTACAGAAAAAAATTAGGAAATGCTGATGAGCAGCTAGAAGAAATGAAAATAGCTATCTTGTGTGTATTCATCCCAGCTTTCTATGTCTTTCTCTACATAAACATACCCTTTTTATAAAAATTAAACTCACCGTTCTGTATTTTTATAATATGTCTAATCAGTTACTTGATTGGATTTTTTCTGGTTGCATACAACTCTGAAGATATTTCTTTGAATCAAGGAAAACAGAAACACCCACACATTTTATTTTTGTATATCCACAGCTTCACTTATTGAAGCAGGAAACATTTAGAAATATACTCTAAATTCAAGGTTAGAAGCTTTTTCCATTTTTCCACTGCACTGTTTTCAATCAGATTGTACTTAAGCTCCTTAGCAAATTAGAATAAAGGAATTACTAAAAACACAAAGAAACCACACATATTTTAATATGAGAATTTAATACTTTCACGATGCAGTGCCTTGTCAAATTATGTAGAGTTTGACCAAAAAAAATACAGAAGAGATTTTTCATTTGTAATAAACCAAAATTACTGTGGCCAGTATATTTTTTCCATATTCGTAAATATTTCAGATATATTGCTATAAATAAAAAGACAATGTTCATTGTATAAAATCCTTTGAACTAAACTTAAATCTTACTAGTAATAATTACTTATTACAGAGGGAAGCTTATCTAACACATGGAATGAAAAATACAGCTCTTTACAAAAAACACCTGTTTGGAAAGGCCGGAATACGGGCTCCGCTGTGGAGATGGTAAGGAATTAGTTTTTCTTACTCTTTAGAATATGATAGCTAAATTGTTTGTATGATTGTCACGTGCGCAGCTCTTACAGGACAGTAAGAGTTTCCCAAGGTTCTCCCCAACTACAAGCATTTGAATCTTTTACGTGTCACTGAGTGTAGTATACGATCATACTTAGTCTGTAGCCTTTGATAATCTGGTCACCAGTAAGCATTTGTTAAGTAATTGCAATTTCTTTAAATAGACAGGATAAAAAAAACTCTAACAACCCCAAATCATGCTTTATTTAGAATATAAAAAATTTCATATGGTTCTGGTCCCTGCAGAAAGATACATAAATAAGTGGTAAGATAATAAAATCTTGTATAGGTCAAGGGTAAGTACATGTAGGGTAGAAGGGTAGAAGGGACTTCTTTCAGGGCTGTGGAGTATTAAGACCCTTGGTTGGTTTAATTTCAAGGGTCAGTACCTCTAGCCTTACCCGATTGGATGCTGCCCATATGTTGTTAGCCCTCTGTACCTACCACCCTTCCAACTGGGCACGCAAGTCTGTCTGCAGTGATGGAGAAGGATTTGAAACAGGATGTTGGTATGATTGGGATATTATTTCTGTTGTTCTTCTGCCTGAATGAGGCCTCTGAACCTAGGGTGGACTGTAAAATTGTTCATATTACAGACCCTTTAGTGAACAATGTCCTTTGGGTACTTCAACAAAAGTTAGTTCTGGTTCTGCAGCCTAGTTTAGGCTACAGTCACTTACCAAATACCTGTGCCAGGTGTCTTGTACTTTTATTCACAGATAGAAATTCAGTTAACAATTTTTGACAGGGCATCTAGTGCATTATTATACATTGAGATTGACTCTCTAGAGTGATCTAGTAACTTTGTCCAGCCCAGCCCCATGTGGCCAACACAGCATGTGATACACCCAAGTACTATTAATCCAAGCACTAACATAATGAGAACTGGAATTTCCAGAACTTGTTTTCCTCTCGTCCCCATTCAAGGATGCTAAGGAGACTTGGGTTCCAGTTTTAATCATCAGCTAGGTGTTTCATTTAGTCATCAGCTAGATGTTTTGATTGTAAACAAATTGCATAAATATGTACTACTTTGTAAATCTAAGATTCTTTGTATTCGACGTGTTCTGTACTTTGTATTACCCATCCTTATCCTTCCAGGCTGCTGATAGTCCAGCGTTAGCTGTGTCTCCCAAGTATAGAATTGTATTTTGGAATAAAAATGGGAAGTGTTCAGTCTTTTTATTAACTAAACAAATTTCTACCATAGCCTTTCAGAAATTCAAAACGAAGTCGACTCTTTTCTGATGAAGATGACAGACAGATAAATACAAGGTCACCCAAAAGAAACCAGAGAGTTGCAATGGTCCCACAGGTATGTGTGTCACCAGCATTTTGTTCCATGTGAAAGGAAGTGAAAAATTGCTCAACATAATAAGGTTTATTTTTTATTTTTCTGTTACATTTTGAGTAACAAGTTCTTTTTCTTGAGTCAGTGCTCCAATTCAGCTCCTATATTAGTTACCTAGAAAGGCCATTATTTTATTGATGGACTTTTTCCGGGAGTAGAAAGCCGGTCCTCAGTCTTACAAATGCACACTTTTAAGCACGGAGAGGAGAGTGGACTTTAAGCAGATGGATTTGGCAATAGGGAATCAGTTTGGAGTTTTTCATGGAAATGAGACGGGGGGAAAAACATTTTACTTTATCACTGAGGAAAGTGTGTTGAAGACTTCTTATCCAAAAGAAGAAACTATATAGCATGAAGTCATACCTTCTTTTTCATTTTTGGCATTTTTTTTTTCAGTAAAAGATTAATTTATTTGATTTCCTCTCATTAGTTTTTTAACTTTTTTTTAAATTGAAGTATAATTAACAGACAGGGTTATGTTAGTTTCAGTTGTATGGTACAATGATTGAACAATTCTCAGTGCTCATCATGATAAGTGCACTCTTTTTTTTTTTAAGATTTATGTATTCATTTGAGAGAGAGAGAGCAGGGTGGGTAGGGACAGAGGGAGAGGGAGAATCTCAAGCAGACTCTGAGCTTAACATGGAGCCCAACACGGGGGCTCAATCTCACAACCCTGAGATCATGACCTGAGCTGAAACCAAGAGTTGGACTCTTAACTTAGTGTGCCACCCAGGCGCCCCATGATAAGTGTACTCTTAATTCCCTTCGCCTATTTCACCTATTCCCCCACCCACCTTCCTGGTGAACACCTTTGTGTTCAAGAGTCTGGGTTTTTTTTGGGTTTTTTTGGTCTATTTTTTTTCTTTGTTTTGTTTCTTAACATCCATGTATGAGTGAAATCATATGGTGTTTTTCTGACTAATTTCATTTAGCATTATATTCTGTGCCATTACCAATGGCAAGATTTCATTCTTTTTTATGGCTGAATCATATTCCATTGTATATATACGCCACATCTTCTTTATCCATTCATCTATGGATGGACACTTGGGCTGCTTCCATATCTTGTCTGTTGTAAATAATGTTGCAGTAAACATAGGTATCTATCTTTTCGAATTAGTGTTTTTGTTTTCTTTGGGTAAATACCCAGTAGTAGGAATTTATTTATTTGTCAGAGAGAGAGAGTGTGCAAGCAGGGGGAGCGGCAGGCAGAGGGAGAAGCAGAATCCCCGCTGAGCAGGGAGCTCAATGCGGGGCTCAATCACAGGACCCTGGGATCATGACCTGAGCTGAAGGCAGACGCTTAACTGACTGAGCCACCCAGGAGCGCCTCCCCTCCAACTATTTATTAGGAAAATTTTCAAACCTACAGAAAACTTGTCTCTATGACTGTGAAACCATCCTGCCCCATCTCTGTCCATTCTCCTTCCCCCAGGCACGTCGTTCCTTCTAGAGCTAGTTTACAAAGTGCTTTCTGCTTCTGAGCCATATGGAGCAGATATAAATAAGACAAACATGATATGAGACTCCTTCAAATATGTGAAAAGTCTTTATATCCTATGAGTTTTCTCTTTTCTTCTTTTAATATACCTATTTCTTTCCATTTTTCATTTATGCGACATGGCTTGTTCTGTTCCCCTTCTAGTCTCAATCTGTTGGATTCTCTGGGTTTCTTTAAGGAGCCCTGTCCTGAACTGACTAATTGTAAAAACAACTTTTACTGAGTACTTAGTGTGTGCCAGATTCTGTTTTAAGCACTGTGTATACATGGCTTTGATTTGGTCTTCAGCAACCCTGATGACCTAGGCTACTGTCCTCTCCCGTTTTTCAGCTGAAGAAGCAGACACAGGGAAGTATCCTGCTCGCAATCCCAAAGATAGCAAGTGAAGGCTGCACACAAATGACCTGCAGCCTGTCTCTGGGGCCTCCTTTTTTCTGTTGTCCTAACAGCTTTATTTTTATTTATTTTAAGATTTATTTATTATAGAGCATGCGGGGGGTGGGGAGAGGCAAAGGGAGAGGGGAAGCAGACACCCCGCTGAGCATGGAGCCTGCTGCGGGGCCTCCCTCTCACAACCCTGAGATCATGACCCCAGCCGAAAGCAAGAGACACCCAACTGATTGAGCCACCCAGGCATCCCCTAACAGCTTTATTGAGATATGATTCACATGCCATATGATTCAACTATTTAAAGCGTACCATTCAGTGGTTTTAATATATGTACAGACTTGTGCAACCAATTTTAGGACCTCTTCATCACCCCAAAAGAAACCCTGTACCAGTGACTCTCTGTTTTCCGTCTGTTGAAGAAACCCCTAAAGTGTGATTGCTACAAGGATATTTACATTTAAACTTTGGAAGATACTACTATATATTCATAGAAGGGGATCTTTAACACAGTTATATAGCCAATGAGCCACTAATACCCTATTTAAATAAAATCTGGGTCAGTAACTCAATAGAAAGAAAAATAGCACTTTTTTCTGATAATAATATTTTATAATAATTTGGTTATTTATGCTACACAACTCCCAGCATACAAACTTTTTTTTTTTTTTTTACATTAAAAAGTTAATTTTTTAAAGTGGCATGTGCTATCCTGAATTGTATTCTGGGACAGAAAAAGCACATTAATGGAACAACTGAAGAAATGCACATAAAGTCTGTAATTTAGTTAATAGTATTGTACCAGTGTTAGTTTCTTAGTTTTGACAAACCATGGTTTTTTAAGATGTTCGCATTAGGGAAAGCTGGGTGAAGGACATATGGGAACTCAGTACTATCTTTGCAACTTTACTATAAATTTAAAATTTTCCGAAGTTAAAGGCTTTTAATAAAAAAATAAAAAGTTAATTTTTACCTCTACCAATTCTCCACATCTACCTCCCTCATTAACTGGTAACTACTGGAATTAGTTTGATTAGCCTTTTAGATCTTTATAGACCTTTCTTAAAATTTTATATGTGTATTCATAGATATCATCATTCTGTAATTCAGTTTTTCATTTAAAAGTCTGGTTTTGAGATTTGGCCATTCTGATTGATTCAGATCGATGACAGATAGACTTCAATATTTTGTTTCTCAACAAAATTATATATATTATTCAGCCTTATGGTACTGTAGTTTATACATTCTTCTACTTATGGGCATTTAAGTGGTGTCTAAGTTGTTACTATTACAGACAATGCTGTAGTGAACACCCCAAGCATGTTTATATAAATTTGCAAGTGTTTTTCTAGGACAAATGCCTGAAGTGTGGAATTGCTGGATCATAGGATATACACATTTAAACATTTTAAATTATTCTCCAAGGACATTGTACTGGTCTATATTTTCTTCCTTTTTTTTTTTTTTTTTAAAGATTTTGTTTATTTATTTGTCAGAGAGAGGGAACACAAGCAGGGAAAGCGGCAGGCAGAGGGAGAAGCGGGCTCCCTGCTAAGCATGAAGCCCGATTCAGGACTTGATCCCAGGATCCTGGGATCATCACCTGAGCCAAAGGCAGACGACTAACCGACTGAGCCACCCAGGCATCCCTGGTCTATATTTTCTACCAGCATTACATCATAGTGCCTGTTTTCCCAAATGCTTGCCAGCTCAGTATATTAACAAACATCTAGATTGTTGCCAATCTGATAATAGCATCACGCTGGTTCTGGGTGGCATTTCATTTATGAGTGACGTCGAGGTACTTTTCATGTATAAAAACGATTTCTTTCCTGTAAACTGTTTGTCTTTTTTTCTTATTTTCTGTTAGATTCTTGGTCATTTTCTTATTCATTTGTAAGAATTTTATAATATTCTATAATTAAGAATATTAGCCCTTTGACTACTTAAATTGGTTGTTATTTTTTTCAGTTTGTAGTTTGTCTTTTGACTTTGTTTCTGTATTTTTACTATGTAGGATTGAAAAGAAATTAAGGGTCAGATAAAACTGTCTTTCCTTTTATGACTTCTTGGGTTTATACTTACTCAGAGAGATCTTCCCTAGTCTAAAATTTATACTTTTTGAATTCACTCAAATTTATTTCTTAATACTTAAATTTTCAATCCATACTGAATTTATTCTGGAATAAGGACTGAGGTAATACTGCAACCTTGTGTCTCCCCCACCCCCCGAAGACTATTTAGTTGTCCTGATAACATTGAGTGAGTAATCCATTTTTTTTTTTAAAGATTTTATTTATTTATTTGACAGAGAGAGAGATCACAAGTAGGCAGACAGGCAGGCAGAGGGAGAGGGAGAAGCAGGCTCCCCGCCGAGCCAGGAGCCCGATCTGGGGCTCGGTCCCAGGACCCTGGGATCATGACCTGAGCCGAAGGCAGATGCTTAACCATCTGAGCCACCCAGGCGTCCCGAGTAATCCATCTTTTATACATTGATTTAAAATGCTACCTGTATCACAAGCTAAATTCCTGTGCATATTTGGGGTTATTTCTAGACTTTCTATCTATCTATGTCTAATATGTCTCTGTATGTGCTAGTGCCAAATTGTTTTAACATGGCTTTATACAATGTTTTAATGTCTAGTAAGACATTATTACATATCCTTTTTTTAGGTTTTCCTAAGTATTCTTGCACATTTGTTTTTCCGTGGGTACTTTAGAATCAACGACTAGGAAAAAAATCCTGTTGGGATTTTTCTTGGCATTGCACTAATATTATGAATTAATTTATGCTATGTGACATGTTTGTAACATTGAGACTCTCTATCCAAGAACTGGTTTTAGTTCCACTTATTCAAGCCTCAGTGTCCCTCTGTAGACTTTAAAATATTTTCCCATGTTGATCTTGAACATTTGTTAAGTGTATTCCTGGGTATTTAATACTTTTGTGCTTGTCACTTTTGCTTTCATAAATAAACAGGATATTTCTTCTGCTTTATTGTCTGTAACTAGTTCCCACTTATACAGAGAAAAGTAGTGATTTTTTGGGCGCCTGGGTGGCTCAGTTGGTTAAGCGACTGCCTTCGGCTCAGGTCATGATCCTGGAGTCCCGGGATCGAGTCCCACATCAGGCTCCCTGCTCAGCTGGGAGTCTTCTTCTTCCTCTGACCCTCCTCCCTCTCATGCTCTCGGTCTCTCATCCTCTCTCTCGCAATTAAATAAAATCTTAAAAAAAAAAAAAAAGAAAAGAAAAATAGTGATTTTTTAAGATACTGATTTGTATGTTAACTTTGTATTTGCCCACTTTATTAAATTCTGTACTATTTTAAATGGTTATAGTTGTTTTCTTGAGTTTTCGAGGATAATCATATCACCTTCAAATAATGGTTTTGTTTCCTCCTTTACAGTTTTTATTCCTCTTATTGGATAATTCCATCAAAACGACGTTAAAAAATTGTGGTGATAGTCAACATCTTGGTCACATTCTTCACTTTAATAACAATGTTTTTAGTATTTTAACATTGAATATGATAATGACTTGGATTAGAATGAGGAGAAATAAATTTTACAGGTTAAGAAAGTATCCATCTAGGGGCGCCTGGGTGGCTCAGTCATTAAGCGTCTGCCTTTGGCTCAGGTCATGATCCCAGCCTGCTTCTCCCTCTCCCACTCCCCCTGCTTGTGTTCCTGCTCTCGCTATCTCTCTCTGTGAAATAAATAAATTTTAAAACTCTTTAAAAAAAAAAAAGAAAAGAAAGTATCCATCTATTTTTGTTTTCTTGGTCAGTAGAGCTAAAGGTCCATCAATTGATATTTGCAAAGAACTTTTGGGGGTGCCTGGGTGGCTCAGTCGGTTAAGCATCTGCCTTCAGCTCAGGTCATGATCCCAGGATCCTGGGATCAAGCCCCGTGTCAGGTTCCCTGCTCAGCGGGGAGTCTGCTTCTCCCTCTCCCTTTGCCCCTCCCCCTCCCCCTGCTCTCTCTCTCGTGCACTCTCGCTCTCTCAAATAAATAAAATCTTTTAAAAAAAGAACTTTTGGTTTCATCATTTTGTCTCTTATTTTTCTGTTTCACTTATTTCTGCTTTAATTTTTATTTTCTTCTTTCTGCTTGCTTTGGGTTTTCTTTGCTCTTCTTTTTCAAGCTTAAGGTGGAGGAATAGGTTATTTATTTGAGATCTTTGTCCTTTCCTAATATAGGCATTTACCTTATAAATTAACCCCTCTCCTGCCTCCCCTGCCCCAAACACTGCTTTAACTGTATCATTTAACTTTTGGTATATTGTGTACTTTCATTCTGTCTAATTCTATTGAGAGTTTTTGTTAATGAATATTGAATTTTATCCAGTATCTTTAGCACCAGTAGAGGTGACTACATGATTTTTATTCATTAATAATGACAGACTATATTAATAGTTTTCTTTTTTTTTTAAGATTTTATTTATTTATTTGACAGAGAGAGAGCACAAGCAGGGGGAGCAGCAGGCAGAGGGAGAGGGAGAAGCAGACTCCCCGCCGGAGCAGGGAGCCCGATACGGAGCTCGATCCCAGGACCCTGGGATCATGACCTGAGCCGAAGGCAGACACTTAACGACTGAGCCACCCAGGCGCCCCTATATTAACAGTTTTTTAATACTGGACCACCCTTGCATTCTTGACACACATTCCACTTGATTGGGTGGTATTCTTTTGATGGTCCAATGATGTTTATCTGGTACCTTTTTTTTTTTTTTAAAGATTTTATTTACTTATTTGAGGGAGAGAGGGAGAGAGTGTACACGAGAGGAGGTAGGGTCAGAGGGAGAAGTAGACTCCCCACTGAGCAGGGAGCCTGATGTGGGACTTGATCCCAGAACTCCAGGATCATGACCTGAGCCGAAGGCTTAGATGCTTAGCTGACTGAGCCCCACAGGTGCCCTGGTACCTTTTTTTAAGCTTTTAAAAAATTGAGATAATATTGACATATAACATTATATAAGTTTCAGGTGCACAACCTAATGATTTGATATTTGTGTACATGGTGAAATGATCACCACATTAAGTATATAGTTAGCATCTGTCACCACAGTTACAAATTTTTTTTCTTGTGATAAGAACTTTTAAAATCTATTCTGAAAAAAATAAAAAATAAAAAATAAAATCTAGGGGCACCTGGGTGGCTCAGTCAGTTAAGCGGCTGCCTTCGGCTCGGGTCGTGATCCCAGGGTCCTGGGACCGAGCCCCGCATCGGACTCCCTGCTTGGCGGAGAGCCTGCTTCTCCCTCTCCCTCTGTCTGCCGCTCTGCCTACTTGTGCTCTCTCTCTCTGTTAAATAAATAAATAAAAATCTTTTTTAAAAAGAATTCTTTAAAAAAAAAAAAAAATAGGGCACCTGGGTGGCTCAGTTGGTTGAGCGACTGCCTTCGGCTCAGGTCATGATCCTGGAGTCCCTGGATCGAGTCCCGCATCGGGCTTCCTGCTTGGCAGGGAGCCTGCTTCTCCCTCTGACCCTCCCCCCTCTCATGTGCTCACTCTCTCTCATTCTCTCTGTCTCAAATAAATAAATAAAATCTTTAAAAATAAATAAATAAATAAAATAAATAAAATAAAATCTATTCTGTTAGCAACTTTTAAATATGCAATACAATATATACTATAGTCACCATGCTGTACATTACATCCCCACGACATACTGATTTTATAACTGTAAGTCTGTACCTTTTGACCCCTTTCAACCCATTTCACTCCCCCCTTCCCAGCAACCACCAGTCTGCTCTCTGTATTTATGAGTTTGGTTTGTGTATGGGTTTTTTTTTTTTTTTTTTTGGTCTGTTTTGTTTTTCAGGGGAGTTTTTTTAGATTTCACATTTAGGTGAGATCATTTGGTGTTTGACTTTCTCTGACTTATTTCACTTACCATAATGCCCTCAAGGCCTATCCATGTTATCACAAATGGCAAGATTTCATTCTTTTTTTATAGCTGAATGATATTCCTGTGTGTGTGTGTGTGTGTGTGTGAGTGAATGTATATATATGTATATATACACCACATTTTCTTTATCCATTCGTCCATTGATGAACACTTAGGTTGCTTCCATGTCTTGGCTATTATAAATTATACTTCAATGAACTTTGGGGTGCAGATATCTTTTCAAGTTAGTGTTTTTGTTTGCTTCAGATAAATACCCAGCAGTGGAATTATTGAATTATAAGGTAGTTCTATTTTAAAAATTTTTTTGAAAAACCTCCATACTGTTGTCCACAGTGGCTGCACCAATTTACATTCCCACCAGTAGTGCATAGGGCTCCCTTTTTTCCACATTTGCACCAACACTTGTTATTTCTTATCTTTTTGATTCTAGTCATTCTAAAAGGTATGAGGTGATAATCCTATTGTGAATTTGCATTTCCCTGATGATGAGTGATGTTGAGCACCTTTTCATGCACCTGTTGGCTATCTGTAGGTCTTTGGGAAGATGTCTCTTCAGATCCTCTGCCCATTTTTTAATTGGGTTAGTTTTTTGCCATTCAGTTGCATGAGTTTTTATATATTTTGGGTATTAACTCTTTATCAAATATATAGTTTGCAAATATTTTCACCTATTCTGTAGATTGCCTTTTCATTTTGTTGATTTCCTTTGCTGTGCAGAAGGTTTTTAGTTTGATGTAGCCCCACTTGTTAATTGTTTCTCTCTTTTTTTGATGCCTTTGCTTTTGGTGTCAAATTCGAAAACATCATCACCAAGACCAGTGTCTAGGAGCTTACCACTTACATTTTTTCCTAGGAATTTTATGGTTTCAGGTCTTACATTTGAGTCTTTAATCTATTTTTTTAAATTTATTCTTTTATTATGTTTTTTTAGAGAGGGGGAGGAGCAGAGGGAGAGAGAGAATCTTGTCTTAAGCAGGCTCTGTGCCCAGCATGGAGCCTGATGCGGCACTCGATCTCAACGCCTTGAGATCATGATCTGAGCCAGAATCAAGAGTTGGATGCTTAAGTGACTGATCCACCCAGGGGCCCCAAGTCTTTAATCTATTTTGAGCTAGTTTTCATGTATGGTGTAAGATAGTGGTCCAGTTCATTCTTTTGTATGTGACTGTCCAGTTTTCCCAACACCATTTTTTTTTAAAAATGCTGAGGTTTTTTCTTTTAATTTTATTTATTTGAGAGAGAGAGTGAGAGAGAGAGAGCACAAGAAGGGGGGAGGGTCAGAGGGAGAAGCAGACTCCCTGCTGAGCAGGGAGCCCGATGCGGGACTCGATCCCGGTACTCCGGGATCATGACCTGAGCCGAAGGCAGTCACTTAACTGACTGAGCTACTCAGGCACCCAACACCATTTTTTGAAGAGACTGTCCTTTCTCCATTGTATATTCTTGCCTCCTTTGTTGTAAATTAATTGACCATATATGCATGCATTTATTTCTGGGCTCTCTATTCTGTTTTATTGACCTGTGTTTCTGTTTTTATGCCAATATGATACTATTTTGATTACTATAGTTTATAATATAGTTTGAAATTAGGGAGCTTGATGCCTCCAGCTTTGTTCTTCTTTCTCAACATTCTTTGGCTATTCAGGATCTTTAGTGATTCCATACAAATTTTAGGATTGTTCTACTTCTGTGAAAAATGCCACTGGAATTTTCATAGGGATTGCATTGAATTTTAGATTGTTTTAGATAGTATGGATTTTTTTTTTTTTTTAAAGATTTTATTTATTTGACAGAGAGAGAGCACAAGTAGGCAGAACAGCAGGGAAAGGGAGAGGAAGAAACAAGCTCTCCACTGAGCAGGGAGCCTGACGTGGGGCTCGATCCCAGAACCCTGGGATCACGACCTGAGCCAAAGGCAGCCGCTTAACCGACTGAGCCACCCAGGCGCCCCTAGATAGTATGGATATTTTTAACAGTATTAATTCTTACAATCCATGAGCACGGAGAATCTTTCCAAGCATTTTCTAAAATTCATGCAGCAGGGCCTGGGTGTGAGGTTCAGTCGGTTAAGTGTCTGACTTCAGCTCAGATCACGACCTCGGGGTCCTGGGATTGAGCCTCTTGTTGGGCTCCTTGCTCAGCAGGGAGTCTGCTTCTCCCTCTCCCTCTGCCCCTACCCCCACTCATGGGCGCTCTCGCTCTCTTTCAAACAAACAAAATCTTTAAAAAATAAAAAATAAAATTAATGCAATTGAGTGTTTTTTTGAGATTTTCTTTTATTATACTTTGGTAGATTTTATCTGCTTATGCTGTCTTGATAAAAATAATTGTGAAGCTCTTTTTTTTCATTGAATTAAAACATTTTAATAGCATTGGTGCTGTGATTGATACAGAATTCACTGGTGAAACCTTCTGGGCCTAGTGCTTGTTTGCTTGCATTTTCTCTGTCTCTTGTTTTCTTCCTACATACCTAAATTGAAATTGGACCTCAGTACAAACATGGTGGAGGCAAATGTTTTCACTTTCCTTGTCAGAATATCTTATGAAACTGGAGACTTTAACTTCGTAAGAAATAATCAGAATGTTTATTTTGTTAAATAATGACAAAAAAATTTTGTGGTACTGAATCTTTTTGAGTACTTAACCATAATCTACCTTTTTACAAATGTATTCGATGTTATAGATGTTCATTTTTGCATGATGGACCTGTAATTAATCTCTATTTTTTTATTGTATAGAAATTTACGGCAACAATGTCTACACCAGATAAGAAAGCCTCACAGAAGATTGGTTTTCGATTACGTAACCTACTCAAGCTTCCCAAAGCACATAAATGGTGCATATACGAATGGTTCTACTCAAATATAGATAAGTATGTATCATGGCTTACATTGTGGATATCACTTGAGCCAGAAATTTAAGTTTTTCAAACGTTATAAGCTATTTTCTTTTCTGTAGGTCTGTTTTGATTCTTTTTTTTCCTGATTTCTTTTTTCTGTTCTTCATTCTACTTTGATCCATTTCCATTCCTCATAGTTTGCTTTTCCCCTTCCTCCTTTCAAAAGTGGTTATACATTTTTGTGAAAACTCAAATGAAAGTATAATCTGTATTATAATTTACAAAGACCGTGGAGTGGAGATGCCCTAGAACAAAGCTCCCTTATTTGTAATAAAAGAGACATGTTTTTCTCTTTTATTTTTTTTAAGATTTTTATTTATTTATTTTAGAGATAGCATGAGCAGGGAGAGAGGGAGAGGAGAAGTAGACTTGGAGAAGTAGACTCCCCGCTGAGCAGGGAGCCCGATGCCGGGACCCTGGGATCATGACCTAACGCTCTAGAGTCTTCCAATTTTCTTTTTTCTTTTTTTTTTTTTTTTAAGATTTTATTTATTTATTTGACAGAGAGAGAGATAGAGCAGGAACACAAGCAGGGGGAATGGGAGAGGGGGAAGCAGCCTTCCCGCTGAGCAGGGGCCCCAACGCGGGACTCGATCCCAGGACCCTGAGATCATGATCTGAGCCGAAGGCAGCCGCTTAACCGGCTGAGCCACCCAGGCGCCCCGAGTCTTCCAGTTTTCTAAAACTGATTTAATCTGAGGGCACCTGGGTAGCTCAGTTGGTTAAGCGACTGCCTTCGGCTCAGGTCATGATCCTGGAGGCCCGGGATCGAGTCCTGCATCAGGCTCCCTGCTCGGCAGGGTGTCTGCTTCTCCCTCTGACCCTCCCCCCTCTCATGTGCTCTCTCTCTCAAATAAATAAATAAATAAAATCTTTAAAAATAAAAAAATAAAAATAAATAAAACTGATTTAATCTGAAAGAGGACTCCTTGGTGTTGGGACAAAGATACATTGTAGCTAACATTGTTCATCCTCACTGGATACAATGACAGTGCTAGGATATACTAGGATATACTCATACATGAGATTTAACAAAAATCAGTGTCTCCTTGAATCTCTAGCACAGACAATATTTCTTGAGTAACTTATATACATTGGTTGTTTCACAAATGCCACTTTTAGTTTTAGCACTTTGAATTTGTGCCTCTTTTGTATATGTTCTGGGTAGAAGTGAAAGAACATTTGATGATTAGTATAATGTTGAAAATTGGAAAGCATATTTTGAAATTTATGCCTCTGAAGTAACTCATTGTATCTTAACCATTAAAATACCATTTCTGTTTTACAGACCACTTTTTGAAGGCGATAATGACTTCTGTGTATGTCTGAAGGAATCCTTTCCTAATTTAAAAACAAGAAAGTTAACAAGAGTAGAATGGGGAAAAATCAGGCGACTTATGGGAAAACCACGGAGGTAAAAATAATATTTTTATTTAAAATAAAATCAGTCAGTTAATTGTATAATTACCACATTGATTCTTTTTCATCTTCACAAAGACTAGTCCTGAAAGATAACTTTTCAGAATAGTTATATGTTAAATATATCTGGTTAACTAGCGTTAATGTAGGTCCTTTTTATACCTATGCATCTTACAATTAAATGTACAGTTCCATTTTTGTTCAAATTACAGGCTTTGCGTATAATTTTCTTACATTCTCTATGCCCCACTATGTTCCAAAAAATATTTAAGAATGCACTAGAAAATATAGCTGATCCTTTAACAACATGGGGGTTAGGGACACCAACCCTGCAGAAAAATCTACATATAACTTTTGACACCCCCAAAACCTAACTACTAGTAGTTTACTATTGACTGGAAGCCTTACTGATAACAGAAACCATCAATAACACATATTTTGTATGTCATGTGTATTATATACTATGTTCTTACAATAAAGTAAGCTAGAGAATAGAAAATGGTATTGAGAAAATCATAAGGAATGGAAGATATGTTTACAGTACCGTACTGCATTTGTCAAAAAAAAAAAACATGTACAAGTGGATGTGGGTGGTCATATCCATGTTTTTCAGGAATCAGCTGTATTTAATGAAGCTCTCAGGAGCTTCATTAAAAAGTTAGGGATAACTTTTAATCCCTAAAAGTTATTATCTTTTAAAAAGCCGTTTAGTACTGCAAAAGCCTTCTTAGAAGTGCGTATTTTACTTTATATAAAAATGGGATAAGGGGGTAGGTGAAATGGGTGAAGGGCATCAAAAGGTACAAACTTGCATTTATAAAGTAAGTCCTGGCGTGTTGCGGATAGTGTAATGACTATAGTTAATAATACTATAGTTGCTGACAGTGGATCTTAAAAGTTCTCATCCCAAGGAAAAAAATGTTTTATCTATATATGGTGTCAGATGTTAACTAGACTTAGTGTGGTAGTCATTTCACAATATATACAAATATTGAATCACACTGTTGTACACCTGAGGGTTACAAAGTGTGTTATATGTCTATTATACTTCAATAAAATAAAAACACATGCTATCTCAGAAAAACAAAACCCCAGAAGGAAAAATCAAGTGAATCTATCCAATGTGTTGTTTTCTGAAAATTACTTTTCATGTGAAATGACTTTTCCTTTTGCAGTGTTATCTTGCTTTCTAACACATTGGAAAACCTTATATTACTCTTGAGTGAAGTTTTGAAATCTGTTAGATTATTTTCATATTATGTCTCTGCCTAGTAAAAGCATATACAAAAATTTTTCAATTTAGATGGTGGGAATATCCAGGAAAGGCATGGAAATATAGTGACTTGGGCAAGTAGAAACAGAATTTAATTTTAATGATTTCTGTAGACAGTGATGAAATGCAAGGAGAACTTTTAATTGAACTGGTAATATTTTATTTCTCTATTAAAAGATGATGTTGCTGATGATGTTTTTAATATTTCCCTCATTTATAAGAACACTTGCACACACGCACATGCACACACACACACAATGGAATACTACTCAGCCATAAAAAAGAGTGAAATCTTGCCATTTGCAACAACATGGATGGACCTCGAGCATATTATGCTAAGTGAAATCAATCAGACAAAGAAAGACAAATACCATATGATTCACTCATGTATGGAAACTGAAAAAAGAAAAAAAAGAGGCACATGGGTGGCTCAGTTGGTTGAGCGTCTGCCTTCGACTCAGATCCTGGGGTCCTGGGATCAAGCCCTGCATCGGGCTCCCTGCTCAACGGGGAGCCTGCTTCTCCCTCTCCCTCTGCTGTTCCCCCTGCTTGTGCTCTCTCACTCTCTCTCTGTCAAATAGGTAGATAAAATCTTTAAAAAAAAAAAAAAAGGACAAAAACCCAAAAAAACTCTTAAATACAGAGAACAAACTGGTGGTTACCAGAGGGGAGGTGGGTGAAATAAGTATAGTGAATTAAGAGGTACAGATTTCTAGTTATAAAAAGAACAAGTCATGGAGATGAAAAAAAAAAAGTACAGAATAGGGAATATAGTCAATGATATTGTAGTAACGTGGTGACAGGTGTTGACTGCACTTATTGTGGTCAACATTGAATAGTGTATACAATTGTCAGCTCATTATGTTGTACACCTGAAACTAATATAACACTGTATGTCATTTTCATGTCAATGAAAAAAATGCAAAAAAAAACCCAATTAATAAATTGCTAGATGATTTCAATAGATGCTTCACCAAAGATACAAGGATGTCAAAGAAATACTAGAGAAGATATTCAACATATTAGTCAATAGAAAAATGCAAATGAACCCATAGTGTCTAGAATTTACAAGATTAAGCATACCAAGTATTGGTGAGGCTATGGGGAAACTTGGAATCCTATGTGCTGCTGAGGGGAATTATAAAATGGTGTAACTGCTTTGGAAAACTGATGATTTCTTGCTCTCTTTTTTTTAAGACTTTTTTTTTTTTTTTTTTTAGAGAATTTTAGGTTTAGAGCAAAATTGAGAGGAAGATAGATTTCCCATATACTCCCTCCCCCAACAGATACACAGTGTTCCCCGTAACAATATCTCGTTAAGATAGCGATACATTGTGGTGAGTCTATATCAACACATCATAATCCCCCAAGTCCATAGTTTACATTAGGGTTTACTCTGTGGGTTTTGAAAAATGTGTAATGACATATATTTATCATTATAATGTCATACACAGTATTTTTACTGCTCTAGTAATCTTTTGCGCTCCACTTATTCCTTCCTCTCCTCATGGCCCCAATTCGTGGCAACTGCTGATCTTTTTACTGTCTCCAGAGTTTTGCATTTTCCAGAATGTCATATGTTGGAATCATACCATATGTAGCCTTTTCAGATTGGCTTCTTTCACTTAGTAATATGCATTTCAGGTTCCCCTGTATCTTTTCATGGTTCAATAGTTCATCCTTTTAATGCTGAATAATATTCCATTGTCTGAATATACTACTATTTTTTTTATCCTTTCACTTACTAAGGGACATCTTGGTTGCTTCCAAGTTTTGGCAATTATGAGTAAAACTGATGTAAACATCCATGTTAAGGTTTTGGTGTGGACATAAGTTTTCAGCTCATCTGGGTAAATACCAAGGAGTGTGGTTGCTGGATTGTATGATAAGACTTGTTTAGTTTTATAAGAAACCACCAAACTATCTTCCAAAGCGTCCATGCCATTTTTACATTCCCACCAGAATGAACGAGAGTTTCTGTTGTTCCACATCTTGCCAGCATTTGGTGTTGTCTGTGTTCTAGATTTTGGTCATTCTAATAGATGTTAGTAGTGTCTCAATTTGCATTTCCCTGATGACATATGATGTGGAGCATCAAAGTGGCTTATTTGTCATCTGTATATCTTCTTTGGTAATATTTGGCTTCTTTGGTTTCTTAAAAGGTTAAACATACACTGATCATATGCCCCAGCCATTCTATTCCTAAGTATTTAGTGAAGAGAAATTAAAGCATAGATTATATGAAAACATTTCTATACAGAAATGTTCGTATCAACTTTGTTGTAATAACCCCAAACTGGAAACAGTGCAAATGTCCACCAATAGGTGAATGGATAAACAAATTACAACACATTCAAAGAAAAGGATACTGTTCTCCAATAAAAAGAATGATCCATTGAGGGACGCCTGGTGGCTCAGTCAGTTAAGCATCTGCCTTCAGCTCAGGTCATGATCCCAGGGTCCTGGAGTTGAGTCCTGCATTGGGCTCCCTGTTTAGTGGGGAGTCTGCTTCCCCCTCTCCTTCCCACTTGTGCTCTCTCTCACTGTCTCACTATCTCATTCTTAAATACATTATTCAAGAGAAAGAGGAAAAGAGGGAACGGTGAGATGGATGGTCTGATTTCAAGTTTTTTTTTTTTTTAATGTTTATTTGAGAGAGAGAGCATGAGCAGGGGAGGAGCAGAGGGAAAGAGAGAAGCAGACGCCCCACTGAGCAGGGAGCCAGACGTGGGCCTCAATCCTCTGTCACTATCTCTGTCTCTCTCTCTCAAATAAATAAATAAAATCTTAAAAAAAAAAAAAAAGAACCATTGATACATGTAACAACATGGATTAATCTTGGCATAATTATGCTGAGTGAAAGAAGCCTGACAGAAGAATTCATACTAGATGATCTCGTTTATATAAAATTTTAGAAGATAGAAACTATAATGACAGAAAGCAACTTAGTGATCGCTTGAGAAGTGGGGGTACAGAAGTGGGAGGGATGCAAAGGAGGGATAATCGAGTGCCACAAGGAAACTCTGGGGAGTGATTGATGTCTTCAGATGTTCATTATCTTGTCTGTGATGGTGGTTTTATGGATATATATTTTATGGCATGAAAGCTATGTTTAAGTTACTTTGGTTCATCCCAGTATTTGAAAATAGAAGTAAGATAGGCCCTAAAGATAAGGGTAAATTCAGTATTTATGCTTTAAGGCAGGAAGTATGATTAAACATTTACACAGTGGTAAGCCTTGTCTTTAGTTCTATATTGGCGTGCTCTCTGGGTCATAGGGAAAATATCATGTTCTTCTAAATAGAATATTATAGTTGAACTTTTTCCCAGGAGGAGACCTGGCATCCAGATGCAGTGTTGTCAAAGGATGGTGAACAAATCCTCCTGCTTTGTAGGGAAGGATAATGTAGACTTGCTTATAACCCTTTAAGTCTTGCAAAGCCCTATTTTTAAAAAGATATAATTTACTTTGAAGAGAAACAATTATTATTTCTAAGAACTCAAATACATTATTCAAGAGAAAGAGGAAAAGAGGGAATGGTGAGATAGATGGTCTGATTTCAAGGTTTTTTTTAAATTTATTTTTTAAAAATGTTTTATTTATTTATTTGAGAGAGAGAGCATGAGCCGGGGGAGAGAGAGAAGCAGACTCCCCACTGAGCAGGGAGCCAGACGTGGGGCTCAATCCTGGGACTCCAGGATCACGACCTGAGCCAAAGGCAGACGCTCAACCGACTGAGCCACCCAGGCACCCCTGTTTGTTTTGATTTTAAAGATTTATTCACTTGAGGGGCGCCTGGGTGGCTCAGTTGGTTAAGTGACTGCCTTCGGCTCAGGTCATGATCCTGGAGTCCCGGGATCGAGTCCCACATTGGGCTCCCTGCTCGGCAGGGGGTCTGCTTCTCCTTCTGACCCTCTTCCCTCTCGTGCTCTCTGTCTCTCATTCTCTCTCTCTCAAATAAATAAATAAAATCTTTAAAAAAAAGAAAAAAGAAAAAAGATTTATTCACTTGAGAGAGAGAGTGTGAGCATCAGATAGGGCAGAGGGAGAGGGAGAGAGAAACTTTAGCAGACTCCTCGCTGAGCTTAAGCGCGACCTGGGCCTTGATCTCACGACCCTGAGATCATGACCTGAGCCGAAACTAAAAGTCAGATGCTCAACCGACTGTGCCACCTAGGGGCCCCATGATTTCAAGTTTTTGTATAGGATAGTTATCAGTTTATATGATTTTTATAATTTATTCTAGATGTTCTTCTGCATTTTTTGAGGAAGAGAGATCAGCATTAAAACAGAAACGACAGAAAATAAGGCTCTTACAACAAAGGAAAGTTGCAGACGTTTCCCAGTTCAAAGATCTCCCAGATGAAATTCCTTTGCCCCTGGTTATTGGAACCAAAGTTACAGGTAAGTAAGTGAACATAAGCTCATTCATTTTGCTTTATAATTTTTCACCAAGATAACTACTAGGTAACCACTAGACAAATGGCTTTTAAATTTTAAAAGCTTAAACTCTAGTTCTATAGCAATGTACTACAGAAGTTATTATTTCTTCTTCTGTGGCATTTGGTTTTTAAACTACTTGGGAAAAAGTGTGGTGGTTCAAAGCAATGTCTACTACAACATAAACTAAAGCAAACTGCCACAAAGATGAAATTTAAAATTCACTGGAATAAGCATAGCTAGACATTGTTTAAATTTCTAAAATTTTAAATTGTTCTGTCTTTTGGTTTCACATCATTTATTTTCCTTCCTAACCAATCTTAAATGGTTAGTTCACAAGTACCATTGTTTTTGTGCTCTTTGGGTTTGGGATAGTCCATTTCTAATGACTGAATAGTAGGTAGTTTGCTCAGAATTTTATTTTAAGGGTGTAAATTCTGTCAACTCGTAGATGTGAGTCTGTGTGTTCTGTTCAGTTATGACATGGAAGGAAAGTACCACCAAAACCTCAAGTTTAAATTAATCCTTAATAACTTGGTAAACTAAAATTACAATTTATATAACACAGGAAATAACAAGGTGTTAAGTGAGTAGGTAAATTAGTAACTATTGGAAGGGATTAAAAAATGGTTGGATTAAAAAAATGGATTTATCGAAGAATATTTTCTGGAGGAAAGGTAACCTTGAGTTACATATTAATATCACTTTTTCTGGTTATAAAAGTGGTACATGTTTCCATTATATTATAAAAAATGGGTAATTAAATGGAAAGGTAGATTAGAGAGAGGAGACTGTATCATGCGTATAAAATGCAGGTAGAAAAGAGAAGAATTGATTTGGTCATAACTTACCATGACAACTTAACCATGTACAGAGTTATAGATGATCTCTCTCTCAACAAAATTAGTCTGCGGGTGAGATTGGAGATGAAGTGAGGGAGAGATTGTAGTCTTGAAAAAATACATTAGTTCTAAAACACCATATAAATAAGTACAGATATAAAGTCTGCAGTACCACTACAAATCAGAGAAGTTTGGAATGCATAGAGTGACATAAAAGTTAATTGTTTCAGAATTTTAAGAACTGGCAGTTTTATGGAGGGTCTATAAGTAGGTTATTCTTGTTACAATGGAGAATAGGTTGGACAGGATGTATCAAGATATGAGAAAAGGGGGTGCCTGGGTGGCTCAGTAGGTTAAGCATCTGCCTTTGGCTCAGGTCATGATCCTGGAGTCCCAGGATCGAGCCCTGCGTCTGGCTCCCCACTCGGTGGAGAGCCTGCTTCTTCCTCTGCCCCTTACCTGGCTTGTTGCGCTCTCTCTCTCTCGTGCTCTCTCAAATAAATAAATAAAATCTTTAAAAAAAAAATATGAGAAAAGTTTGGGGCGCCTGGGTGGCTCAGTCGGTTAAGCGTCTGCCTTTGGCTCAGGTCATGCTCTCAGGGTCCTGAGATTGAGCCTCACATTGGGCTCCCTGCTCAGTGGGGAGCCTGCTTCTCCCTCTCCCTCTGCCCCTCCCCCTGCTCATGCACACACACACTCTCTCAAATAAATAAATAAAATCTTTAAAAAAAAAGAATGATTTTTACATTTTAATTTTTATTTTAAAGATTTTATTTATTTATTTAGAGAGAGAGCACGAGCAGGGAGGAGAGGGAGAAGCAGGTTCCCTGCGAGCAGGGAGCCCAACTCGGGCCTCGATCCCAGGACCCTGAGATCATGACCTGAGCCGAAGGCAGACGCTTAACCAACTGAGCCACCGAGGCACCCTGAGTTTTACATCTTTAAATGGCTGAAAAAAATCCCAGTAATAATATTTTGTGACACATGAAAATTATATGAAATTCAAAGACTTCATTAAGGAGGAAAGATGGTTCATAACTGAAACAGACTAATAAGAGGAAGCAGGGCAGGGCCAAAAAAAGTCTGCCAATAATTTTTTGTTTACCATACTGTCCAGTATGCAATACAAAATTACTAAACCTATGAAGAAACATGAAGACCGGTTCTGTAGTCAAAAGAAAAAGCCATCAGTAGAATTAGCTGAGATGGCTTAGATACTGGAATTAGCAGTGGCTTCAAAATGTTTGTTATAAACTTAATGTAAGTGTCGTCATAATGAGTGGGGAAATCTGAGAGATAAAGAGGAATTATTTAGGTCTAACAAATTTAGAAGTAAAAAGTACAGTATCTGAAAAGAAAAAAAATTTTTTTTTTTTAGAGATTTTATTTATTTATTTGACAGAGAGTGAGCATGAGCAGCAGAGGGAGAGGGAGAAGCAGGCTCTCTGCTAAGCAAGGAGCCCAATGCGGGACTCGATCCCAGGGCCCTGGGATTATGAACTGAGCTGAAGGCAGATGCTTAACTGACTGAGCCACCAGGCGCCCCAATAATGAACTTTTTATAGAAAATGGCAAATATGGGGGCGCCTGGGTGGCTCAGTCGTTGGGCATCTGCCTTCGGCTCGTGTCATGGTCCCGGGGCCTGGGATCGAGCCCCGCATCGGGCTCCCTGCTCCGCGGGAAGCCTGCTTCTCCCTCTCCCACTCCCTCTGCTTGTGTTCTCTCTCTCGCTGTGTCTCTCTCTGTCAAATAAATAAATAAAATCTTAAAAAAAAAAAAAAAAGAAAATGGCAAATATGTGTAAAATGGAACAATCATGTTGCAAGCTTCTTGAATTTGTTATGAGAGCATACGATGTTGACTATGAGTAGATTGTAGTAAGTAAAGCTTGGGTATTCTGATCTGTAGAGTATTGAGGTTCAAAACCTTCCGGGTGCATCAGAATTACCTGGAGGTTCTGGATGAAACAAATTGCCCTTCCACCCTCCGAGTTCTGATTCAGAAGGTCAGGGGTAGGGCCTAAGAATTTGCATTTTAACAAGATTCCAAGTGATGTTAGGGCGCCTGGGTGGCTCAGTCATTAAGCGTCTGCCTTCATTTAGTGGTTAAGCGTCTGCCTTTAGCTCAGGTCATGATCCCAGGGTCCCTCCTCTGCGGGAAGCCTGCTTCTCCCCCCTCCCACTCCCCCTGATTGTGTTCCTGCTCTCACTGTCTCTTTGTCAAATAAATAAATAAAATCTTAAAAAAAAAAAAAAGATTACAAGTGATGATGCTGCTAGTGTGGGGCTATACTTTGAGAACTAGTAGAAGGACCTACTTTTTTTTTTTAGAGAGAGAGAGAGTGGGGCGGGGAGGGGCAGAGGGAGAGGAAGAAACAGACTCCTTGCTGAGGGCAGAGCCTGAGGCAGGGCTGGATCTCACAACCCTGAGATCATGACCTGAGCCAAAATCAAGAGTCTGACGCTTAACCGACTGAGCCATCCAGGCACACCAGGACCTACTTTTTAAAAAATGCTGAGAGGCGCATACCTAAAAAGCCAACAGAGAAGTTAATTTTGAAATTCTAGCAAATAATTAAGTGAAAAGATGATGGGAAATAAAGGACGGGAACAAAAACCATGGGATAAATAGAAAATAAACAGCAAGATGGTAGACTCAAGTCTGGTCCTGTTTTCATTATATTAAATGTCAATGAACTAAGCACAATACTGAAAAAGTAGAGATTATCAGACTGGATTAAAAAAAAAAAAAGAAATGTCTGGTGCGTCCGGGTGGCTCAGTCTGTTAAGCATCTGCCTTTGGCACAGGTCATGATCCCGGGGTCCTGGGATCCAGTCCTGCATCAGGTTCTCTGTTCAGCAGGGAGTCTGCTTCTCCCTCTCCCTGCCGCTCCCCCAGCTTATGCTCTCTCTCTCTCTGTTAAATAAGTAAATAAAATCTTTTTTAAAAAATGCCTAACAGTATGCTATCTTTAAGAATTATACTTAAAATATAAAATCACCAATAGATTAAAAGCAAAAGGGTGAAAAAGATATGCCATGCAGCTATTGACCATAGAGAGTTGAAGTGGCTGTATTAACATTAGACAAAATAGATTTCAAGACAAGGAGTATTACCAGAGAGAGAGAGAGGAATGTTTGATAATGATAAAAAGGTCAATTCAGCAGAAGAATGCAACAATCCTAATATACATTCATTAATAAGTCCTTCATAACAGAACTTTAAAATACTTAAAGCAGGGCACCTGGGTGGCGCAGTCGTTAAGCGTCTGCCTTCGGCTCAGGTCATGATCCCAGGGTCCTGGGATCAAGTCCCACATCGGGCTCCCTGCTCGGCAGGAAGCCTGCTTCTCGCTCTCCCACTCCCCCTGCTTGTGTTCCTGCTCTCGCTATCTCTCTCTCTGTCAAATAAATAAATAAAATCTTTAAAAATAATAATAATAAAAATAAATAAAAAAAAATACTTAAAGCAAACACTGAGACAACTAAAGGAAGCCATATACAAATCAACAGTCATAGCTATAGATTTTAACACCTCTCTACCAGTAACTGAGAAGAAAAAAATCAGTACAAATATAGAGAATCTGAAAAACACTGTCAATTATGATGATTCAATTGATAAATTTTTTAAAGATTTTATTTATTTGAGAGAGAGAGAGAGGAGGGACAGAGGGACCATGAGATCATGACCCGAGTTGAAGTCAGAAGCTTAACCAACTGAGTCATCCAGGTGCCCAGATCCAACTGATATTTTTGAACGCTAAGCCCCAAAACTATAGAATACATATTCCTTGCACATGCACATGATTTGTTTGTCGAAATAGACCATCTGATGGCAATGTCAATAAATTTTAAGAGATTGAAATCATACATAGAATGTCTCTGAACACAACAGAATTTAATTAGAAAGCAAAACAATAAGATCCTGAAGACATTCAAATATTTAGGAATTAAATATTCTACTTGTAAGTAACTCCTAAGTAAAAAGAGAAAGTTCAAGGGAAAATAGCAAATACTTCTAATATAAAAATAATAAAAATATGACATAAAAATTTGTGGGGTACAGCTAAAGCAGTAGTTACAGGAAAATTTACAGTTTTAAATGCTTATATCAGAAAAAAATGCTTATATATTTTTAAAAACTGTTTAAATTTGCATTTTAAGAAACCAGAGAATAAACCCACAGCAAACATCATACTCAACAGGGAGTTGAACTAATAAAAACTACTGGAACTAATAAATTCAGTAAAACTGCAACGATATAAAATCAATATACAAAAATTGTTGCATTTCTGTATGCTAATGTTCAAAATACTTGAAAAAGAAAATAAGAAAACAATCCCGTTTATGATGGCATCAAAAACACTAAAATACTTAGGAATAAAGTTAACCAAAGAAGTGAAAAATCTATACACTGAAAACTGTAAGACATTGATGAAACAAACTGAAGACACAAATAAATGGAAAGATATCTCAGGCTCATGGATTGGAATACTCAATATTGTTAAACTGTCCATGCTTCCCAAAGCCATCTATAGACTCAGTGCAGTCCCTGTGAAAATTCCAGTGGTAGGTGCCTGGGTGGCTCAGTCAGTTAAACGTCTGCCTTCAGCGCAGGTCATGATCCTGGGGTCCTGGGATCAAGTCCCGAGTTGGGCTTCCTGCTCAGTGGGGAGTCTCCTTCTCCTTCTCCCTCTGCCGCTCCCCCTGCTTGTGCTCTCTCTCTCTCTCTCTCTGTCAAATAAATAAATAAAATCTAAAAAAAAAGTTCTGCCAAGATTAATCTGTTGAGTCCAAATCACAGCAGACATTCTTTTTTTTAATTGAAATTGATATGCTTATTCTAATATTTATGTGGAAATGGGAAGGGTAGCCTAACTCAGAAGTGGATCCACACATATGTGCAGTTGACTTCCTAAAGGCATCAAAGCATTTCAATGGAAAGGAAGGGCATTCCAACAATGCTGGAGCGATTAGATATCCATATGAACCTTGATGCTTCCTCACACCTCACAAGAAAACTTTATCTAAGATGGACCAAAGGGCTAAACATAAAAGCTAAAATTATAAAGCTTCTATAAGTAAATATAGGAAAATAGCCTTGTGATTTGTAAGTAGGCAGATATTTCTTGGATCTGACAAAATAACAAAAGAAGATGATTTTTAGGTTTAACTTAAAAACTTTTGCTCATTAAAAGTGACCATTAAGGAAATAAACAGGCAGGCCACATATTGGGAATAAATATTTCCAAAATGTATATCTGAAAAAAGACCTGTATCTAGAAAATATAAAGAACTCTGTAAGTTAGTAATAAAAAGATAGTCTGGTTCAAATAACTAGATAAAACACTTGAGTAGACACTTCCCAAAGGAAGATATATGAATGGCGAATAAGCACATGAGAAAGTACTCAACATCATCAGTCATCAGGAAAATGCAAATTAAAAGCACAATGAAGTACCACTACACATGCCCCAGAATGGCTAACCCTGAAACAACTAGTAACACCAAGTGTTGCCAAGGATGTGGAGCTACCATAATTCCTGGACTTTTTTGGTGGCGTTGTGAAATGGTCTACTACTTTGGAGAAAAGTGTGCCAGTGTTTTACAAAACTAAACTTATGCCTGCCCTATGATCCAGCTCTTCTCCTCCAAAGTATTTCCTTAAGAGAAGTGAAAACAGCTGTCCCAGAAGGATAGCTATGTATAGAATGTTCATAATTTTAAAGCCAAACCTGGAATCAACAACAGGAAAATGGATAGACATAATATTTTCTTATGATGGAATACAAATTAGCAATTAAGAGAAACTACTGACATATAGATTAACTTCAGACAATATGCTGAGCAAAAGAAGCTGAAAGCTATAGAATGCATATCGTTAGGTTTTCATTTCTATGAAGTAGAACGAGCAAAATTAATTCATGGCAGAAAAATATCAGAAAAGTGGTTCTGCTGAAGAAGAGATTGATTGGGAAGGGGGAACTTTCTGGAATGATAGGAATATTCTGTGACTTGATAAAGGTTTGTTCTACATGGATATTTGCCATAATTTATAGAATTATACACTCACATTTAGATTTCACTATATGTAAATTTTACCTAAAAAAAAGTGCTATAAACAAAATTCCACATTCCTTACTGTGAAAAATTTTTTAGTAAACAAGTAGTAGTAGACCAGTTCTTCCCCCAAAACAATGACAAAATGGATTTTATTTTATTATTTTTAAAGATTTATTTATTTGACAGAGAGACACAGCGAGAGAGGGAACACAAGCAGGGGGAGTGGAGAGGGAGAAGCAGGCTTCCCGCTGAGCAGGGAGCCCGACACGGGGCTCGATCCCAGGACCCTGGAATCATGACCTGAGCCGAAGGCAGACACTTAACAACTGAGCCACCCAGGCGCCCTGACAAAATGAATTCTAAACTATTGAATTCTAAACAATTGGGGGTTTTGCAGTAAGAGCAGAGCAGGCAGGTAAAAAGTGACTGGGCTTTGTAAATGGTTCGTCGTGCAGTGGGAAGAGCAGAGGAGTTCTGACAAACACCAGGGTGCTCAAAGTGATGGGAAGTCTGAGTAGTGGAGAAGTTTGGGGGAAATGTCTAGAGAGCACAGTGTAGCCACACTGTACAGGAAAGTGTTCATTAGGTGTCCATTACTCCAAAGGGCTCTAGAGCTAGAACTCTGTGTAGTCAGAGAACTCAGGGTATGAAAAAAGATTTTGAAATCATTTGTTTGTTAGGAAATTGTAAGAATCTGAAGTGTCCCAAAGGTAATGTAGTTTGTCTAAGTCAAAGGGGTAAAGGGAAAGAGACCGCCACGAAGATAGGGAAGATGTGATTTATAGAAATAAATAGAGTTAAGATTTGACAGCTTCTTGTTAACCCAAACTCGAGTGCTAGCCCATAGCCGAGGCTCTGACCCATAATCTTTAAAGCTGTCCCTTGATGGCTAATGAAATTACTTTCTAGACTTTCAGGATGCCATTGGGTATATTCACCACATTACCAGCAAACCATCTGCTGTGCTTAAAGAACTGCCTCTTGGGGTGACTGGGTGGCTCAGTCGGTTGAGCATCTGCCTTCAGCTTAGGTCATGATCCCCCAGGGCATTGGGATCCAGCCCAGCATCGGGCTCTCTGCTCTGCAGGGAGTCTGCTTCTCCCTCTCCCTCTCCCTCTCCCCCTCCTCCCACTTGTGTGGTCGCTCACTCTTTTTTAAAGATTTTATTTTTTTGAGAGAGAGAGGTGAGGGACAGAGGGACAAGCTGAGCAGGGAGCCAATGTGGGGATCCGTCCTGAGACACCGAGATCATGATCTGAGCCAAAGGCAGATGCTTAACCAACTAAGCCACCCAGGCACCCCTTTCTCTTAAATAAATAAATAAAATCTTAAAAAACAAAAACAAAAAACCCTACATTTGGCCGTACACAAATCCAAAGGAGCAGAGTGACCATGTAATTTATTACCCGAATGGGCATACTTCTGAATGTTGTTAATAACTGAACTAGAATAACAGGTGTGAATGAACATTGTTCTGGGCTAACCAGCTAATAGGGTCATTCTCCTTAAAGGATGTATTTGAAAATTTTTCTTATTATTAAATAATCTCAGAAGCCGTAGGATAATGCTGATAATCACAATAACGTGTTTTTTCTTATATTCCTGAACTTGGCATTCTGACCTAGAGTCTACTTTTTCCCCTGAGTGATCATGTATACTAATGTAGGTTGCTGCTCTTGTTTTTTAATTTTTTAGCTTTACATTGTCAGCACAGTGATCCCATACAGAAATGACTGTTAGGGGGCCCCTGGGTGGCTCAGTCGGTTAAGTGTCCAACTCTTGGTTTCGGCTCAGGTCGTGATCGCATGGTGGTGGGATCGAACCCCGAGTCAGGCTGTGTACTCACTGCAGAGTCTGCTTGAGATTCTCTCTCCCTCTCTCTTGTTTGTGTGTGTGTGCTCTTTCTCTCTAAAATAAATAAATCTTAAATAAGAAATGACTGTTAAGGAGAAAGCTACATTAGAGACAAAGAAGTTTATTTATTTTTTAAAGATTTTATCTATTTTTTGACAGAGAGAGACAGCGAGAGAGGGAACACAAGCAAGGGGAGTGGGAGAGGGAGAAGCAGGCTTCCTGCCGAGCAGGGAGCCCGATGCAGGGCTCAATCCTAGGACCCCGGGATCATGACCTGAGCCGAAGGCAGATGCTTAACCATCTGAGCCACCCAGGCGCCCCGAGACAGAGAAGTTTAAACCAAAATATTTTTTAAAGTTTTTGAACCAGTTAAGTAGAACTGAATAGAAGTTATCCATCGCTTGAACAGGTAAGTACTCCTGTAATAATAGGGGAACCTGACTTGCACTTCAGATATAGATCTGTGGAAGAGGGGCATAAAGTTCATCTGCAGGGCACCTGGGTGGCTCAGTCGGTTAAGCATCTGCTTTAGGCTCAGGCCATGATCTCAGGGTCCTGGGATCGAGTCCCGCATTGGGCTCCCTGCTCAGTGGGGAGTCTGCTTCTTCTCTTTCCTCCCTGCTCGTGCTCTCTCTCACTACCTCTGTCTCTCTCAGATAAATAAATAAAATCTTAAAAAAAATAAAATAAATGTTATCTTCAGATAATATATTAAAAATGTGGCAATATTGTTTTTCTTGATTTATGAAAGTAATACATACTCAAAAAAAAAAAAAAATCCCCAGAAGTGCAGAAGTGATACCCTCTTCCCCCAGTTTTATATTTCTCTAAAGTTTGGTGTATTTAGTCCTATAATATATGCCAAAATATAAGCTTGTCCTCCCTCCCAATTTTCCCTTGAGAAAAATATATGCTTTATATTCAAATTCTTATATTTTTCATTTTACAAGTATCCTCTCAGATTATTTTACATACCCAAGCCCAAGGGCTTTTTGGTGAAGACTCACTGATTTCTAACATAATTTTGTTGTGGTTTGAGGATGTACTGTGTATGATTTCAGTTCTTTTAAAGTTACTGAGACTTAGGGACGCCTGGGTGACTGAGTTGGTTAAGTGTTTGCCTTTGGCTCAGGTCATGATCTCAGGGTCCTGGATCGAGTCCCACATCAGGCTTCCTGCTCAGCAGGGAGCCTCCTTCTCCCTATGCCTGCCGCTCCCCTGCTTGTACACTCACTCTCTCTATCTGTCTCTGACAAATAAAATCTTTAAAAAAATAAAAAATAAAGTTATTGAGACTTGCTTTATAGCCTAGCAGATGGTCTGTCTTACAAAATGTCCCATGTGTGTTTCAGAGGAATGTTTCGATGTTGGGTCAAGTGTTCCATATATGTTAGTTAGACATAGGGTTGAGAGTTTTGTTCATATCTTCTATACTGCGCTCTGACCTTCCTTGTTTCTGATGAGATTGTTTCTGATGAGATGTACCTATTGTGTTGCTGTTCTTCTATATGTCATTTTTCTCTTGATGCTTTCAGTATTTTCTCTCTGTCCTTGGATTTTGGAAATTTCACTGTGATGTTTTAGGTATGATCCTCTTTGTATTTCACTGAGCTCCTTGAACATTCAAAGCATCTTGGATTGGTAGGTTAATTTTTAAATCAAATATGCGAGATTTTTTTACCACTAATTCTTCAAATATTTTTTCTGCTTCTTTCTGTCTTTTGGGACTTTCATTACAAGTATGTTGGTAACATGATATCTTCCCATAGGTGTCTCTCTTCTTTTTCTTCCAATATTTTTTTCTCTGTTCTTTGGATTGAATAATTTCTGTTGGTCTCTTCTTAATAGATCATAATCCAGACTTCTACAATACATTATTTGAAACATTCAGTGATTCTTCTGCTATCTCAAATTTGCTCTTTACCTCTAGAGTTTTTCTTTTGTAGGTTCTGTTTGTTGAGATATCCTATCAAGTATTGTCATCTTTCTTTTAATTCTCTGAACATATTTATAGTATCTACTTCTGAAGTCTTTGCTAATCTATCATTTCTGACAATTTCTACTTAATACCTCTTTGATCCTGAGTAAGAGTCATGCCTTTTTATTTCATTACATGTCTAGTAATTTTTGGTAGAAAACTTGACATTTTAGATAATGATCATAGTAACTCTGCCTTCTAATTTTTTTGATAGTTGTGTTTGCTTCAGTAACTTGTCTAGTGCAACCACTGATGTCTCTGCTCATTTTTTTTATTCTTATATTTTTAAGCTTGGCTTCCTAGGAGTTGCACCTGTGTCTGTATAACTTAGTGATCAACCAGTGACTTTGGCAGAGGTTGTGCTCAAGCATCTTAATAAGAAAGGCCTCCGATTAATCCTTGTGTGAGTTGGGAAATACAGACAAAGTTGCTGTCAGTTTTCAAGTGAACCTTAGCTTTTACTTTTTGCCAGGCTTGCTTACATCTTCTCTACCCATTCATATAGTTTTCCAGTTAGCTAGAGATTTATGGAGAGCTTTCAGCCCTTTATGGCTCTTTAGTTTCCAGAATCTCCCTGTTCTGCCACGCCCCTTAGCCAGGACTACACTTTGGGCTTACAAAACTGTGGGCTTCTCTTATTCTCTCCTTATCAAGTTTACCACTTTTAACTGGCAGGGTCACAGGTTTTACCTGTTGGTCCACATTGAGTCTGCCCCCTTTGGCAATCACATTCCTGTTTTCATGACCAGCCATTCACTAGTAAAACAATTCTTACCAACCAAGGTAGTGGTGATGGCGGGGGTATAAACAGCCTCATGCAAAAGGCCACTGACTTCCCTTGTCCTTACCTGAAGCTTTATCAGTTTTTTTAACAGTAAATATTTATTTTTTCTTTAAATATTTACTTATTTATTTGAGGGAGAGCATGAGGGGAGGGGCAGAGGGAGAGAAGTAGACTCCATGCTGAGCATGGAGCCCGACGCAGGGCTTGATCCCACAACCCTGAGATCATGACCTGAGCCGAAATCAAGAGTTGGACACCCAACCAACTGAGCCACCCAGGCACCCCAAAAGTAGACGTTTCATAATTGTTTTTTGCATTTGGTCCATTTCCAGAGCCCTGAATCGGTTGTCTTCGACAATCACAGTTCAGATGCAGTACATCACCTCTGTTAGTATGGGAACAGTGGGAGCGCTCCTGAAATTCTTTTGATAGTTGCTTTGAAAGTCCTCGCAGGCAGCACTTTCTAAGGATCGCAGTCTTAGGCCTGCTGTATTAATCTTTTCTGAACATCATCCTGGTCTTTTTTTGGTAGTTGAACTGCTCCTAGTGTTTCACTTCAGTATAATAACCAAAATTCTTCTGTTGACTTTTTTTTTTTTTTCAATTTGGGGTTTAAAGCAATGATTTAAAAATATTTTCCCCTTGGGTGCCTACGTGGCTCAGTCAGTTAAGTGTCTGCCTTCAGCTCAGGTCATGATCCCAGGGTCCTGGGATTGAGTCCCGTGTCAGGCTCCCTGCTTAGCTGGAAGTCTTCTTCTCCTCTGCCCCTCCCCCCTGCTCGTGCGCTCCCTCTCTCTCTCTCAAATAAATAAATAAAATCTTTAAAAATAAATTTTCCCCTGGTAGATATATGATTTCATTCGTATATCAAATTAGCAATCATCATTTTTTTTAAAGATTTTCTTTATTTGGGGCGCCTGGGTGGCTCAGTTGGTTAAGCAACTGCCTTCGGCTCAGGTCATGATCCTGGAGTCCCGGGATCGAGTCCCGCATCGGGCTCCCTGCTCAGCAGGGAGTCTGCTTCTCCCTCTGACCCTCCCCCCTCTCATGTGCTCTCTCTCATTCTCTCTCTCTCAAATAAATAAATAAAATCTTAAAAAAAAAAAAAGATTTTCTTTATTTGACAGAGAGCGAGCACAAGCAGGGGAAGCAGCAGAGGGAGAGAAGCAGGCTCCCTGCTGAGCAGGGAGCCTGACGTGGGGCTCCATCCCAGGACCCTGGGATCATGACCTGAGCCAAAGGCAGAGGCTTAACTGACTGAGCCATCCAAGCACCCCGCAATCATCATTTATAGTTGTAGTTTAAAAATTTTGTTGTTTCTCTAAACCTAAAATGAAGTGCATGCTTTTTTTGAGACTAGAGTAAACAATAATACTATACTTTCTACATTTTAAATTACATGCTTGGAGCAATTTTGACAATTTATTATATCTTCCAAATATCTTAATGCCTTTTTGTTTCTTTTTCCCAGCTCGATTACGTGGTGTTCATGATGGTCTCTTCACTGGACAAATAGATGCTGTGGATACTTTTAATGCTACTTATAGAGTAACTTTTGATAGGGCAGGGCTTGGAACCCATACCATCCCTGACTATGAAGTTCTTGTAAGTATTTCATAATACACTTGTGTCTTATGCCTATTAAATATGTTACATGGGGCGCCCAGCTGGCTCAGTCAGTAGAGCATGTGACTCTTGATCTTGAGCTTGTGAGTTCAAGTCCCACGTTGGGTGTGGAAATTACTTAAAAATTAAAAAAAAACCTTTTTTTTTTTAAGATTTTATTTATTTGTGAGAGAGAGCATAAGCATGGGGAGCAGTAGGCAAAGGGAGGAGCAGGCTCCCCGCTGTAGGGCTTGATTCCAAGACCCTGGAATCATGACCTGAGCCAAAGGCAGATACTTAACTGACTGAGCCACCTACATGCCTCAAAAATTTTAAAAATCTAAAAAAAGAAAAAACCACAAAGCAAAAAATAAAAAACAACTGTGTTGTGTAGAATTTTCTACAGACTGTATTTTGTGATAGAATCAAGACTTCAGGTCATGGAGGAAGAGATCCTTAGGAGTTCGCAGACCTGCCTCCTAGGCCCCTAGACCAGAACTCTACTCAAGTCTTCAACATTGTCTAGACGTGAACATCCCTCCATTGTACCTTACCCACACACCATTTTAGTGTGACAGAGCTGATCACTCCTCACTCAATTACCTTGGGGAATAAGCAAAATGACACTTTTATTCCAGCTGTGTTGTTAAACTAAGGTCATCTTGCAAAATGATTTTAAAAGTATGAAGTAACATCTTGCACATTAGGATTTGTTCTCTTGTTTTATCCTCAGAATTATGCAGGGTGGCTTTTAATTATTCTCACTTTTTGCACGATGAAACTTAAGACATAATACATTAAGTGGCTCTAGAGCTGGTTTCCTGGCAGGCTGAGACCAGAATCTGGATATTCTGAATTCTTGAATCAGTCCTTTAAAACTAGGCCATTATTTCACCATTTCATGTCTGATTTAGCAATGTCATGAGAGTTATGCACCTTTCCAATAAGTCAAAATAATTTTAAGAACTAAGGCAACTCTGCAATCTAATGAAGTTTTTTAAAAGTTGAATGATGAACTTTCTTTTTTTTTAAGGTTTTAAAGTAATCTCTGCACCCAACGTGGGGCTCAAACTCACAACCCTGAGATCAAGAGTTGCACACTGTATTGACTGAGCTGGCCAGTGCCTCAATGATGAACTTTGTATTTTTTATTTTTATTTTTAAAATTTTTATTTTTATTTTTCAAAGATTTTATTTATTTGACAGAGCACAAGCAGGGGAGCAGCAGAGGGAGAGGGAGAAGCAGGCCCTCTGTTGAGCAAGGAGCCTGATGCGGGACTCGATCCCAGGACCCTGGGATTATGAATTGAGCCTTTAAAAGTTCAAAAGAAAGACGCTTAACTGACTGAGCCACCCAGGTGCCCCAATAATGAAATTTTTTTAACAGAATTGTTTGCCACTAAGCATTATGGAAATTAAATTGTTCGCTTTTAACGTCCCTTTTTTCATTTCTGTTATAAACTTGATTTTTAAGGTTTATGACCTTACAATTAAAAATCAAAATTTCTTGGGGCACCTGGGTGGCTCAGTCGGTTAAGTGTCTGCCTTCGGCTCGGGTCATGATGCCGGGGTCCTCGGATTGAGCCCCACATCGGGCTCCCTGCTCAGGGGGGAGCCTGCTTCTCCCTCTCCCTCTGCCTGCCGCTCCCCCTGCTTGTGCGCTCTCTCTCTCTGTCAAATAATAAAATATTTTTTAAAAATAAAAATTTCTTTATCTCCTTAGTGCAAATATAGAAGAATTTTCTTTTTCTGATACATACTTTTTAAAAATTAAGGCTGTTTATTGTGAGGCTTTCCTTTTCAAACATACTTTTTAGAGAGGAGAAATAGAAGAGAAAGAAAATTTGGACTACATTTGCAGAGCAAAGTACACCAACCTTAAGTGTTTTTCCTTAAAGGATGCAACCTTTCAACCTCCCCTGTCAGAAAAGGAAAACTGCTTTTCCAGTTCATTAATGTAATTTCCTTTAGGAGATCATCCAGATATTCCTCCCCGGCCGGGTAAGAGTGCACTGTAAGTGCAGTAGGTAATATTGAGCCAGCTTTTAGCACACAGCAAGCACCGGTAGTCCTAGGACACTTGAAGATTAATCTTTCAGGGTGCCTGGGTGGCTCAGTCGGTAGGCATCTGCCTTCAGCTCAGGTCATGATCCCAGGGTCCTGGGATGGAGCCCCGCATTGGGCTCCCTGCTCGGCGGGAAGCCTGCTTCTCCCTCTCCCTCTCCCTCTGCCCTTCCCTCCCACTCCTGCTTGTTCTCTCAAATAAATAAATAAAATCTTAAAAAAAAAAAGATTAATCTTTGATTTCCTGTTTCGATCCAGTGGTCTTTTTCTTAATTATTCTGTTTTGTGAGTTCAGCCTTTGATGGCGAAGTAGTATTTCCATATTCTGACTTACGTTTTAGGCCTTTGACCTTTGTAGGATAATAGATTCTGTGATAAATCATAGCTCATGAGCGGGTGCGTGTTTCCAGCTTCAGTGTCATGTTTGTAAAGCTCAGATGGTCGGTAAAGTTCTTCAAGACTTGTGGGCTTTCCTCTTTTCTCAAAGAGTAATGAGCCTCATGAGACGATGCCAATTGCTGCCTTTGGACAAAAACAGCGGCCTTCTCGATTCTTCCTGACCCCACCACGGCTACATTACACTCCCCCTCTCCAGTCACCCATTACGGTAAGTGCCATTTTGTAAGTGTCGGCAGTAATGTAAATGAGTATTATGAGCGTGAGTAATGTTTTTATGAAATACACATCTATTACAGCAACTTCAAGAGGTAGCTACATTATTTTAAGTTGTCTGTTACTAAATAAAATAAGTAAATCGTTGTTGCAACTCTGGAAATATTTTCCTTTTTGTAAGATTTTTGATGTAATATTAATTATAATCAGATTTACTTTTTATCTAAAAATAAAATGCCTTCTTTTGAACAGTCAGTGGTTAAATGATTTCCCTCTTATTCCCATAGGATAATGATCCTTTACTAGGACAGTCACCTTGGAGAAGTAAAATTTCTGGCTCTGACACTGAAACGTTAGGTGGTTTTCCAGTAGAATTCCTTATCCAAGTGGTAAGAATTGCTCTATCTTGGCTTGCTTATGAAGAAAACTCAACGTCTTTTGTGTTAATTAAAATTGAAAATTTTTCTGACCAAATAATTTTACTTTTTTTTTTTTTTTTAATCATTGTGTTGGTTTTAAGAACCCTGTTATTTCCAGCAAAGCTTGAAAATAAAAGTCAGGGCGCCTGGGTGGCTCAGTCAGTTGAGCATCTGACTCTTGATTTCAGCTCAGGTCATGATCTCAGGGTTGTGAGATCAAGCCCTGTGTCAGGCTCAGCAAGGAATCTGTTTGATATTCTCTCTCTCCCTCTGCCCCTCCCATCCACTTGTGCTCACTCTCTCTCTCTCTCTCTCTAAAAAAAATAAATAAATAAAGTAACCTTAAGGAAATAAAAGTTATAACAGCCAAAAAAGACTTAGAGGTCTTTTTCGTTGAGCTCTTCTTGCTATGTTAAGGACTCTAACATTACACCATATGCTCTGTCAAACCTGAATGGTTAGCTGTTAATAACTTGTGTAAGTACAAAGGCCTTTATTTAGTGACCTCAGTGCGTCCTGCAGTTATCAGTCAACTGAGCAGTTACAATGCGTTGGCTTGCTAACTAGTGATAGACACTGAGAAATATAAGCCTCACCTGAAACAAGTGTAGAATTATTATGTAGAACAATATTCCTGAAAAGACCGACTCATCAGAATGTAATGAGCTGTTCACTTTGAAAATTAGATTAAATCAATCATTTACTTTGAATCATAGTCTAATGTTTGATTTCTTTTCCTGTTTTGAAGAGAAAAACTGCTTTGGCTTGGGGTAAGAGTATAAATAAAAATATTTCTAATATAATCCATTAAAATATTCAGTGTTACCACTTGCAATTGATGTTATTTTAAGGAAACATTTTATCATTTAGTTGCAAATGTATAGCATTTTGTATTCCTTGATCATACCTTGGTGGTTATCCTTGCAATGCAGATTTTCTTTTGCCTTTTGGCTTTCAAAGATAGATAAGATATTTTTATACGAAAAGTTGAAATTATGAATAGAGCGAAGCTTTATCCTCTTCACAAATAGGACACTTGTTTTTTAAAGAAATACTTTCTTTTAAGTAATAGAGGTAAAAACAAAACTAATATGACCTATTTGGGGCTGTGTGTGGGTGTGTGTGTGTGACAGAGAGAGAGAGAGAGAGAGAGAGAGAGAGGGCGAGAGGGAGAGAGACACCAGCAGAGGGAGCCAGAAGCTAATTACTACTACAGTACCTCTGAAGTACTGATATTTTTACCAATGCTGAAATATTTGGCTTCAGTGCTTAATTTTAACTTCAAAAACTAGGTATAAACCCTAGTTAAAACACTACTTTCATTATTGTTTTAAGCTATCTAAGAGGTAAAAATAAAAGTTCTTTTATGTACTTGTCTTTTATAGTATGTAAGGTTTTATGAAGCTCAAGTTGCTCTTGTTAATATTAAGCTTTGAAGTAGATGTGTGTGTGTGGTTTATTTTTTTTTAAGTAAGCTCTATACCCAACATGGGACTTAAACTCACTTTTTCGGTTCTTAATATTTTTTTCTTATGACAAAAGAAGTATTAAAAATTTTTTGCAAGTTTCGGGGCGCCTGGGTGGCTGAGTCAGAGAAGTATCAGACTCTTGATTTCTGCTCAGGTCAGGATCTCAGGGTCTTGAGATTGAGCCCTGTGTCTGGCTCTGTGCTCAGCAGGGAGCCTGCTTAAGATTTTCTTCCTCTGCCCTCCCCCACTCCCCCTCTCCGCCCCTGCTTGCCCTCAAAAAAAAAAATTGCAAATTTCATAATTCATAGTTTACAATGAATTTTCTTTTTGAGGAAACTTTTTATTTCCTGGGGTTAGGGATTTTGAGGAATCTAAAGAGACTGATCAGCTTTGTTCAAGACGACTCAGTTTTGAAAAGAATGAAAAGGAAACAGCTGAGATTTTTTATCAGAAACAAGCAACACCACACTTAATAGAAACAAAAAAAGAACAGTTGCCTTCATTCCATCTTTTACTGCTTCCATCTCTAAAGAATGACACATATTTCCATAAAAATCCAACAATTTATAAGAGAAGGGAGACCTGTCCCCAGCTCTGGGCCTGCTGAGCACTAACTACAGTCTGTTCCATAACAAGTATGGGGCATATCTTACTAACTAGGCCCTCTGCCTGTATCAACTTAGGCCAATTCTTAGGATTTTTTATTATTGAAAATTTAAAGCACATAAAAGCAGACAGAATTGTTTACTGCTCCTCTGTGTACCCATCATCGAGCTAGAACCTGTTCTCAGCAAACTCCTGGTCAGTCCTATTTCATCTGTCCTTCCACCTACTTTCTCCCTTTTGCATTATTTGGAAGCAAATACCAGACATTGTATCATTTATTTGTAAATATTTTATTACATATCTCTGAGATAAGGGCTTTTTTTTTTTTTTTTTTTTTTAAGAACCATAACTAAGGGACACCTTGCTGGCTCAGTCAGAGGAGCATGCGACTCCTGATCTCGTGTTGTGAGTTCGAGCCCCACATTGGGTGTAGAGATTACTTAAAAAAAAGAAAAAGAAGAAAGAAACTATAATACCATTATTACATCTAAAAAGTAAACAGAATTGCCTTTTAATATCATCAAATGTTGAGTCAGCATTCAAATTTTCTACTTGTCTCTTAACCATTGAATGCTCTTTTCCCTGTACAACTTACTTGTTTGAGAAACTGGATTATTTGTCCAAAGAGTCTCCCACAGTGGGTTTTACTGACTGAATCCTTGTGGTATCATTCAATGTGTTCTTTTGTCTTTTGTCTTTTATGTAAATTGCTCATTGGATATAGAAGTTTGATTAGATTTGGGTTTTTTATTTTGTTGGTTCATTTATTTTATGTAACTACTTTTGTAGGAGGTTTTGTGTTCTGATAGACCCATGCTATTTTATATTTTTTATATAAACTTAGCTGCCACTGATTATCAGTGCCTAGATCCAGCCATTCATTAGGATTGCGAAATGGCACTGTTCTCGTTCTATCATTCCTCTTCATTTACTAACTGAAATAGTCTCTCTTTTTTTTAAGATTTATTTATTTATTTTAATTTTTTTTTTTTTTTTTTTTTTTTAGAGCGAGAGAGTGGGAGTTGGGGTGTAGAGGGAGAGAGAATCTCAAGCAGACTCTGCCCCGAGCACAGAGCCTGTCTCGGGACTTGATCCCATGATCCCGGCAGAAATCAAGAGTCGGATACCTAACCGACTGAGGCCCCAGGTGCCCCTGAAACAGTTTTATAAAGAAAAGCTTCCCCTAACCTATTATCTGGTTACCTAATGGTATAGTTTGTGTAGGAAAGGCAGGATAAACACGTGATTCTTTCTCTTTGTCTTCCAGCTTATAAAATAATGAGTTTGGTCACTGGCATTCTCCAATAATGGTTAATTTTTATAAAGTATCTGTATGAACTCATAAATTTTAATATATTTGTACTTCGGTCCATCCCAGTGGTTATTCTTACTGGTCCCTGAATGATCCCACGTGGGCCAGTGAAAGCTTGTTCAGACTGACTCCTGGGTCCTTTTGACATGTTCCGGTTAGAATGGATTTTAAGAAAATATTTTTCTGCTAGCCAATCAGATTTATTTTTTAAAATGCATGTGCTGTGTTTATTTATATTGAAACACTAAAATCTGCTAAAATATCTTAGTGAAAAATTGGTAATTTGATGTTTGTTATACCTAAAGGCCTCTATTCCAAAACATCTCTTTTTCTTTGTCTGTAGACCAAATTATCAAAAATTCTCATGATTAAAAAGGAACATATCAAAAAATTAAGGGAAATGAACACAGAAGCAGAAAAATTGGTAAGGACATTTCTCTTTTTTCTTTATTTGTCTACTTTTAAAATGGCAGAGACTTCTGTATCTAAGGAATTAAAAATACTTTATGGACGAAAACCTTGAGATAAATGAGATAAATCTTATTTTTAAATCCTCATTTGCTATCTTTATCTCTTGTTATACCGAACACATGCTAAGTAAATTAGCAGTGCAGTGCATTTCATTACCCCAGACCTCATTATGCCACTGACTCTCCGGTTGGATAGGATTAATGAGTGGGCTGGGTTCTTGACAGTTTGCATGAACGTAGAATCCCTAGCACTGGTGCCTTGACTAAGAGAGTCATGTTAACAGAGGTTATTAAAAGTGATTCAGAATAAATAAATCAAGAAATATATAAGTTGACATATTCGGGTTATCTTGACAGTGCTTTATATCCTATTCTATTAATCTAGTCAGTCCAAAAATATGAGCGTCAATTTTAGTCATTGGAGAGAATTATCAGAGTTTTTTTTTTAATGTAGAAAATATTCACTAAGAAAGTTTTTGAATTGTACTGAAAGTCATAACTTGCTTATGGATTTGTAGGATGGCAAATAGATTTCATCCCAAGTACCGTCTCCAAGTGACTGCAAATGGCCACATGGAGATTTGAAAGTAAGAGAGAACTCAGTCACTAGACACGGGCAAGCGCTGTAGCTCCTTACTAACATCTGCCTTGAGCGCAGGACTAGGGAGTCATAGCATCGTCATCTCTAGTGCGTGTGGGCCAACAGATGGATAAGGGATGCCTAGCTGAAAGAGGAACAGTCTTCTTTTAGGATGATGGAATTTTATCTGAACTTGACTTTGAATTTTCTAATTTGAACCTCCATTTTATGGAATTGGAAAGTGGAAGACCAAAGATGTCAAGGAATTTCAGTCTAAGATCATCCTGCTATTTAGTAGTACAGATACCAAAACAGCCTTCTTGGGGTGCCTGGGTGGCTCAGTTGGTTAAGCGCCTGACTCTTGATCTCAGGTCTTGATCTCAGAGTCATGAGTTCAAGCCCCACATAGGGCTCCAAGCTGGGCGTGGAGCCTGCTTAAAAACAAACAAACAAAACAGGCTTCTTGGTCCCAGCTCAACTCATTTAGGCACAATATGAAAACAGTATTGACAGATACACAGACTATCAAAGATAGCAAAAAGTTAGTCATAATGTATTGCCATTATACACCCTAAACATAAAAATGTATATATTTGCTTCTTTCCTTAATTCCTTTCTTGATTTCCAGCAGTTCTACTTCTACCATTTTCTCTATGCCTTTTCATTGCTCCCCAGCAATGATCTCTTCTGATCATTTTATCATCTCTTTCATCTGTATGCATAGTCTAATTATGTCACTTTCATATCACTAGTTAGGACTGCTCTGTGTTTGGGTTCCACACCTTAAAGTACTGGGCTTGCCTTAGCCTGGTTAGTATTACCTACTTTGAATAGAGGCCTGATTTGATGTTGGCTCGGCTCTTGGGCATGTGAGAATTTTGTAGAAGTCTAGATGGCTTGATATGTTTTATTACTTGTTTTGTTTATGATTAAAAACAATTCCCATTATAAAAATTCAAATATTTTAAGACTGATGACAACAGTTCTTTATAGTGCCTTCCCCATAGATGAATGTTACTTAGCTTAGTATATGCTATAAATGTTTATATGTTAAGCATATGGACTTCTTCTTCTATGCATGTACAGTCCTATATGGTTTTGAAAATTATTTTCTAAAAAAATTTAATTCTGTCATTATATTAACTTAATACAGTCTTTAAAAATTTCTGTATTGTGCCATAATTTAGTTTATTAATAGGTATTTGAGTTATTTTCCTTATTTTTCTAAAATAGTGGTAAAGGGCACCTGGGTGGCTTAGTTGGTTAAGTGTCTGCCTTTGGCTCAGGTCATGATCTCAGGGTCCTGGGATCAAGCCCTGCATTGGGCTCCCTGCTCAGCGGGGAACCTGCTTCTCCCTCTCCCTCTCCCGCTCCCCCTGCTTGTGCTCTCTCACTCTTACTCTCTCTCAAATAAATAAATGGAGTCTTAATAAATGAATGAATGAATGAAAGGAGGAAAGAAAAGAAAGAAAGAAACAAAAGAAAGAAAAAAAGAAAGAGAAAGAAATAGTGCTAAAGTAGGGCACCTGACTAGCTTGATCTCAGGGTCATGAATTTGAGCCCCACACTGGGTGTAGAAATTACTTAAATAAATATTAAAAATAATAAATAAAATGGTGCTATAGTAAATATCCTCATCTGTATAGTTTTGTGCATTTGTCTGTGTCTGTAAGATAGATTCTTAAAAAGTAGAATGGCTGGGTCAAAGTATATGAACATTTTAAAGATTTAATGAAACTTCTGGTTTAAGGTGGTAGGCTGAAAACATGTTTTCTTCCTATCCCCTACAATTTCACATAAAATAAGATGTACAAATAAATAAATAGAATAATGGAAGCAGACTGTTTAATAATGTATGCAAGATTTTAAAAATTGTCCATGTTGGGTGAAACACGGCTGAGATGAAACATGGCTGAGAGTCTGTATGTTGGAACCCTAAAGAGGCTCCAGGCCCAGAGTTGCACATTTGATGGAGGAATGCAGAAGTAATGTGCACCACTTAGAGGAATTGATTCAATGTCTGTTTCCTCATTCCCCGTTTTCATCCTAATGACAGAACTGGGTAAATGTGACATTTACCCAATGTAAAAAGAAGGGAACAGATGCTCCTGTAAAGAATTTGAATATGGAATTTGGGGGAAATTTAAGGCTTCTGCTTTTAGTAATGGTAGACTAGGTAATTTGGATTAACCTTTCTAATCCAAATAGTTGGCAACAACTATTTCCTCTGGAATAAAATATAAAAATAACCTGTTTGAAGACACTAGAGCATTAACTAGATCTTAAAGAATTATAGATAGATAGAATCTGGGAAAAGAAGTAAACTCAGAATGGGGAACCTGGCATTTAGCATTGCTTTTTTCTTGAGGGGCTTTCCACACTTCCAGAAAAGGTAGCTGAGAAACTGAGTGGCATTCCTGAAAGGTATACAAGGGGAGGGAGGACAAAAATTAGAGTCCAGAGACCACCAAGGGTTAGGGGAAGCTGGCAAACCTTCCATGCTCTGAGCTGGAACCCCAAAAGGCAACGCTGGCCCACCTTCAAATTCTCTCATCTCTAAAATGGAATTAAGGTGATCTTGAGACCCTTAAGTAGCCCACCAGAAGTAAATATTCCTCTTAGTGAAACATAATACTACCCTAGGCTTCAAATTATTTCTAAACTTCTTAATATACAGTGTCTAACACTCAATTTTATTTTTTTTTAAGATTTTATTTATTTGACAGAGAGACAGCAGGAGAGGGAATGCAAGCAGGGGGAATGGGAGAGGGAGAAGCAGGCTTCCTGCTGAGCAGAGAGCCCCCCAAGACCCTGGGATCATGACCCGAGCCAAAGGCAGATGCCCAACAACTGAGCCACCCAGGGCACCTCCTAACACTCAATTTTAAATCTCAGACACAAGAGGAGACAAGATAACCCTAACAAAAACCAAAAGAAAGTATAGACAATTGGCAGATTCTAGATAATGGAATTTTTTAGACATAGATTCTAAGTGCTTAATTTGTTTAAAGAAATGAGACAAAATTGAGAATTTTAGAAGTGAACTGGAAACAACAAAAAGGACCAAATGAAAGCTCTAGAAGTAAACTACAACAATCAAAATTAAGAACTCAGTTGGAAGGTATAACCACAGCAGATTAGGAACAGTTGAAGAGAGCTAGTCATTGAAAATAGATCAGAAAATATCCAGAATGAAGCGTAGAGGAAAAACAGATGGAAAATACAGAAGAGTAGAGAAATAAGGGACATAATGAGAGGTCTAACATGTATAATGGAATAACAGAAGGAGAAAAGAGATGATGGGACAGAAGGAGTATTTAAAGGCATAATGACTGAAAACATTCCAAAACTGTCAAAAAATAATAGACCACAGATTCAAGAAGCCCTGTGAATCTCAATGGGATAAATAAAAAGATAAGGACTCTAAGGCACACAATCGTAAAACTGCTAAAAACTAAACACAAAGTAAAAAATATTTAAAGTACCCAGAGCCAGGGGCACCTGGTTGGCTCAGTCAGTAGAGCATGCGATTCTTGATCATGGGGTCATGAGTTTGAGCTCCACATTGGGTGCAGAGATTACTTAAATAAAAAATAAATAGGGACGCCTGGGTGGCTCAGTCGGTTGGGTGTCTGCCTTCAGCTCGGGTCACAATCCCAGGGTCCTGGGATCGAGTCCCACATGGGGCTCCCTGCTCAGCGGGGAGTCTGCTTCTCCCTCTGCCTGCCGCTCCCCCTGCTTGTGCTCTCTCTCTCTCTGTGACAAATAAATAAATAAAATCTTAAATAAATAAATAAATAAAGTACCCAGAGCCAGATGGGTACTGGGCAGCAATTTGTTTGACATCTGACTTCTCCACAGAAACAATAGAGAACAGAAAATGGAATGACATCTTCATGGGGCTGAAACAAAATTGCTACCAACCTAGATTTCTATACTCAATGAAAACTCTTTCAAGGTAAAGTAATATAAGGACTATTTGAAGACAAATTTATAGAATTTGTTACCAGAATAACTATACTAAAGGAAATAATAAAGCAAAAGAAAAAACTTGAGGGGCACCTGGGGAGCTCAGTCAAGCATCTGCCTTGAGCTCAGGTCATGTTCCCAGGGTCCTGGGATGGAGTCCCACATCAGGCTCCCTGCTCAGCAGGGAGTCTGCATCTCCCTCCCTCCCGCCCCTCCCCCCTGCTTGTGTGCGATCTCTCTCTCTCTCTCTCTCTCTCTCACTTTATCTCAAATAAATAAATAAATAACTTGAAGTTTCAGAAGGAATGAAGAGAAACAGAAGGGATAAATATATGGATTAATCTAAGTGATACTATATAAAATCATACCTCATGACATTTAAAATATAAAGAATTAAAAATACAATCCACCTGGGGCGCCTGGGTGGCTCAGTCGTTAAGCGCCTGTCTTCGGCTCAGGTCGTGATCCCGGGACCCTGGGATCGAGCCCCACGTCGGGCTCCCTGCTCCGCGGGGAAGCCTGCTTCTCCCTCTTCTACTCCCCCTGCTTGTGTTCCCTCTCTCGCTCGCTATGTCTCTGTCAAATAAATAAATAAAATCTTTAAAAAAAAAAAATACAATCCACCAGGGGCACCTGGGTGGCTCAGATGGTTAAGCGTCTGCCTTTGGCTCAGGTCATGATCCCAGGTTCCTGGGATCAAGCCCCACATCGGGCTCTCTGCTCAGCGGGAAGCCTGCTTCTCCCTCTCCCACTCCCCCCTGCTTACGTTCCCTCTCTTGCTGTGTCTCTGTCAAATAAATAAATCTTTAAAAAAAAAAAAAATCCACCAATTGCTTATTGGTCAGAGAGTGGGGGTGTGTGTATACGTATAGACTTTGATAAATCAAGGATGTACATTTTAACTTCTGAGGCACCTGTTAAAATAATAGTAAAAGATGCATAACTACCAAGCTAATCAGGGTGAGGTGGGTAGGGAAATGGAACAATAAAAATAGTCAATCAGTCGGGGTGCCTGGGTGGCTCAGTCATTAAGTGTCTGCCTTCGGCTCAGGTCATGATCCCAGGGTCCTGGGATCGAGCCCCACATCGGGCTCCCTGCTCGGCGGGAAGCCTGCTTCTCCCTCTCCCACTCCCCTTGCTTGTATTCCCTCTCTCGCTGTCTCTCTCTCTGTCAAATAATTAAATAAAATCTTTAAAAAAAAAAAATTCAATCAGTCTTAAAAAAAAGACAAAGGAAAGAAAAAAATGACACCAAATGGGGACAAATAGAAGGGAAATAGTAAGGTGGTAGATTTAAATCTAAATATATCAGTAATAGGGGCGCCTGGGTGGCTCAGTCGTTAAGCGTCTGCCTTTGGCTCAGGTCATGATCCCGAGGTCCTGGGATCGAGCCCCACATCGGGCTCCCTGCTCGGCGGGAAGCCTGCTTCTCCCTCTCCCACTCCCCCGCTTGTGTTCCCTCTCTCGCTGTGTCTCTCTCTGTCAAATAAATAAAATCTTTTAAAAAATAAAATAAAATAAATATATCAGGGCGCCTGGGTGGCTCAGATGGTTAAGCGTCTGCCTTCGGCTCAGGTCATGATCCCAGGGTCCTGGGATCGAGTCCCACATCGGGCTCCCTGCTCCTTGGGAGCCTGCTACTCCCTCTGCCTCTCTCTCTCTCTCTCTCTCTCTGTGTCTCTCATGAATAAATAAATAAAATCTTTTAAATAAATAAATAAATAAATATATCAGTAATAATATTAAATATAAGTGGACTAAATCTTCTGAATAAAAGGCAAAGATGGCCAAACTGAATGAAAAGTAAAACCCCAACTCTATGATGCATATAAGAGACACATTTAATATTAAAGGATCCTGAAAATAAAAAATTTTAAGTGTATGAAAAGGTATACAGTGCCAAGTTTTTAAAAAGCAGTAGAAGATCTGATAGCTATAGTAATACCTGACAGTGAAAGTCAGGGCAACAAATATTATTGGATATAAAGAAGTGTGCTCCTTAATGATGAAAGGTATCATTTCAAAATAATTTCAAAGTTATATGTACATAATTATGGCTTCCAAATTCATAAAGCAAAAATTGGCAAAATTCAAAGGAAAAAGGCATTTCCACTATATAGATAAAACAACTAATCAAAAAAATCTAATAAGGAGGGGCTCCTGGCTGACTCTTGATCTTGGGGTCATGAGTTCAAGCCCCATTTTGGGCATAGAGCTTACTAAAAAAAAAAAAAAAATCAACTGGATTTAGTAAAAATTTTTTAAAAATCAATGTTTTTTAAAATTTTATTTTATGGTTTAATATTTTATTTACTTATTTTACAGAGAGAGAGAGCACAAGCAGGGAGAGTGGCAGGCAGAGGGAGAGGGAGAAACAGACTACCCGCAGAGCAGGGAGCCCAACATGGGGCTCGATCCCAGGACCCAGGGATCATGACCTGAGCCAAAGGCAGTTGCTCAACCGGCTGAGCCACCTAGGCGCCCCTGAATGAGTTCTTCCAAACCAGTGAATTCAACCAAATAGTTACTATTTCAAAAACTTTCAAACATCCACTTTCAAAAACTTCTTCTAGAGAATGGGGGGGAGGGGAAGGAACACTTTCCAATTCATTTTATAATGCTTGAATAATTTATCAAAATCTAATGAATTGCAAGAATCCTAAATAAAATATTAACAAATGGGAATTTCTGTGTTTAGAAAAGTATGTCAGGGTGCCTGGCTGGCCCAGTCAGTGGAGCATCTGACTTCGACAAAATCATGATCCCAGGGTCCTGGGATCGAGTCTCACACTGGGCTCCTTGCTCAGCGGGGAGCCTGCGTCTCCCTCTGCCTGCTCTGCCTGCCGCTCTCCCCGCTGGTGCTCTCTCTCTCTCTCTCTCTCTGACAAATAAATAAAATCTTTTTTTTAAAAAAAGAAAGAGGGGCGCCTGGATGGCTCAGTTCGTTGGGTGTCCACCTTTGGCTCAGGTCATGATCCCAGGGTCCTGGGATGGAGCCCCACGTCGGGCTCCCTGCTCAGCGGAGAGCCTGCTTCTCCCTGCTTGTGGTCTCTCTCTGTCAAATAAATAAATAAAAAGAAAGATGAAACAGATAGCAATTGATTTTAGGGGATCTCCAGGTTGTCATAAATCAACAACCTTCTACTCATGTTAATATCTTGATTATTACAATGCAAAACACTCAAACATTTAACAAAAGAATTCCAGTTGGTAAACATAACCTGGTCATTGGTAATAAAATATTTAAAACACGCACCCTCACGACATCTGGCTAGCTCAGTTAGAAGAGTGTGCAACTCCTGATCTCAGGGTTGTGTGTTCATGCCCCATGTTGGGTGTGGAGATTACTAAAAAATAAAGTCTTTTTTTTTTTTTTAAGATTTTATTTATTTATTTGTCAGAGAGAGAGAGAGAGCACACAAGCAGGAGGAGAAGCAGACTCCCTGCTGAGCAAGGAGCCCAATGCAGGACTCACTCCCAGGACCCCGAGATCAGACCTGAGCCAAAGGCAGATGTTCAACTACCTGAGCCACCCGGCCGTCCCTAAAAAATAAAATCTTTTTTTTTTTTTTTTAAAGATTTTATTTATTTATTTGAGAGAAAGAATGAGATAGAGAGTACGAGAGGGAAGAGAGAAGCAGACCCCCTGCTGAGCAGGGAGCCCGATGCGGGACTGGATCCTGGGACTCCAGGATCATGACCTGAGCCGAAGGCAGTCGCTTAACCAACTGAGCCACCCAGGCGCCCCAAAAATAAAATCTTTAAAAAATAAAATAAAATATAAAATAAAATACACTCATTATGTTTCCAGACAACAGGAGGAAAAATGTACCATGGTATTTTTTTTCTCCTGTCAGGGCATTGTCATTTAAACGTAAACCTGGAATTCAGGTTTACAGGATAAGAACAAGGCAAGAAGTATCAGATTACTGTAGAATAATGTTTGTTTCCCAAAGAAGGAAAAGCATAAATCACAGTTTACTTAGTGAGAGAGTTGAAATTTAAATTGTTTAAAGTAGCAGGTAAGGGGCATCTGGGTGGCTCAGTCGTTGGGTGTCTGCCTTCGGCTCAGGTCATGGTCCCAGGGTCCTGGGATCCAGCCCCTCATCCTCCTTGCTCGGTGGGGAGCCTGCTTCTCCCTCTCCTACTCCCGCTGTTTGTGTTCCCTCTCTCACTGTTTCTCTCCCTCTCTCTGTCAAATAAATAAATAAAATCTTAAAAAAATAAAATAAAGTAGCAGGTAAAATGAATGCTGTTGCAAATTGTGTTGATTTTTGAAGAGATGCTAGCGACTAGTGGTATCAGAAGTATGTTCAGGAATGTTTTTGATACCTGTATTACAAACAAATGGTGGAGCAGGATGGATTTATTTCAAAGTACCTCCTTTGTATTACATATAACAAACAAACCATACCTTTAAGTGGAATCCTCAAAAAGTAAACAGATGTATGATCTGTGATTTGGGGATTAGTCTTGGAATGTAAACAAAATGTGGCAAATATCCTTAGAGACTGTGCCAGTTCTAATATATTGATGTAAAATATGTATAGCACCTTGTAGAGTGGTAAAAATCAAATGCTATCTTTTAATCTTTATTTTTAAGATTTTATTTATTTATTTATTTATTTATTTATTTATTTATTTATTTATTTGAAAGTGCAAGCGAGAGAGCACAAGCAGGGAGAGAGGGAGAGGAAGACTCCCCGCTGAGCAGAGAGCCCAGTGCGGGGCTCGATCCCAGGACCCTGAGATCATGACCTGAGCCGAAGGCAGACGCTTAATTGACTGAGCCACCCAGGGACCCTGCTATCCTTTAATCTTAACATAGCTATTACTCATCCTGTTTTGTACATTACTTGTGAATTGGAATTTTACAGAGTATTTCAGGGACAAATACAAATGATTCAGTTCCTTCTTTGCAGAAGAAAGAATCCCAGATATTATGATGTGAGATTTTATTTTAATATCTACAGAACTATTATTTTAAAAAACCTTCAGAAATATAACAATTCTTTCAGATTTATGAATTATAAATTTTCTGGGTATACATTCCATTTATTCCTTATAACTTTCTTCCTTTTTTTTTTTTCTGAAGCTTCAGGTTAATGACAGGAAACTAACTGAACATTTACACTGCTAACCCCTAATGTTTTTAGCACCAAGGAGGAGTGATTTTATCTACCTTATCTCCACCCAGCCTCCACCCTAACAAATATTCAATTTTATTTAATTAATTTAATTTTGAAGTTGAAAGCTAAATTATGTTCTATTTTTACCAATGTCCTGATAAGTTTATTGTTTTTCGCCTCAAAGGACTGGGCATACTGCTTTGTTCAAAGTTTATTTTCTTATGGAATTTGCAAAGAAAATAAAATATTGGCCTGATGAAGTCTCCTTTGAATTTAGAAAGCTTAATTGTTTATCTTATACTTTACTCAGGAAAAGCAAACTGAAACCAAAGTAGTCAAAATATGAACTCAGATGTTCAAACTTTCTATTTGTAAAGTGAAAGGAGAAATTACGTTAGCTTATATTAAAATGCTTAGTCACTTTTATAATCCAAAAAAGACAAATTTCTCAATCATACACCTGAGACGTTTTTATGGAGTTCATTGAGAGTTGAAGCTTTGAGCAGACTTTTCTAGGGCAAATTATATAGTATATTAAAGTCAGTGAAAATTTGAGGTTATTCATTTCAATATGCCAATATGAATATCTTAAAAATACACTCACAAACAATAGTGCATATGGTATTAATTAAAATAGGTTTGAATTGCTCCAGCACTATATAAAAGTAGATATTGAACCAGTAGTCTAATAATTACTTTCCCACTTTGAAAATATCTCTTGTCATACCTGGAAGTTAGTAATAATTCAAGAGTAGGAAAAGGGATCTATCCCTGAGAATTCCGTCTTAACCATGTTTAAAACCTCGTATCAGTGGTTCTCTGGGTAATATGGTCTCTGTGCTTCTTCCCACTGTCCTGTCCACCACTTTGTAAGTTGGTTTTCTTGTCCAAAATGTGTTGTCAGAATTGTCCCTGTCATGTTCGGTTCCAGGACCCTGAGATCATGACCTGAGCCAAAGGCAGATGCTTAACTGACTGAGCCACCCAGGCACCCCTATAACAGCTTTATTGAGGTATTAGTCACATACCACACAATTCACCCATTTACAGAAAGTGAACCATTCAGTGGTTTTGAGTTTATAGTTCAATTGACGGGTTATACGGCCATCATCACGGTTAGGTTTTTTTTTTTTTTTTTTTTTAAGATTTTATTTATTTATTCATGAGAGACAGAGAGAGAGAGAGACAGAGGCAGAGGGAGAAGCAGGCTCCCCGTGGAGCGGGGAGCCCGATGTGGGACTCGATCCCAGGACCCTGGGATCACGACCTGAGCCGAAGGCAGATGCTTAACCGACTGAGCCACCCAGGCGTCCCTGGTTAGTTTTAGAATATTGTCATCATTCCCAAAATAAACCGCATAGTTTTTAGCAGTCACTCCTCATTTCCCCTCTGACCCCCCACCCCATACCTAGGCAACCACTAATCTAATTTCTGTCCACCTATTCTGGATGTTTACTGTGAACGAAGTCTTGCAGTACGTGGTCCTTTGTGACTGGGTCCTTCCCTGTGGCGTTGTGTGTGTATCGGTACTTTTCTTGACAAATAACATGCCAGTGTGCAGACTCACCGCATTTTTATCCATTCCTCCATTGATGGTGCTTGGGTTGCTTCCACTCATTGGCTGCTAGGAGTAAGGCTACATGAACATGTGTGTATAAGGTTTTATGGAGACATATGTTGTCAGTCCCGTTGGGTCCGTGCCTGAAAGTGGAGTTGCTGAGTCATGCGGTAACTTGATGTGCCGGCCTTGGAGGGACTGCCAGGCTATTTCCCAAAAGAACACAGATTTGGATGTGATTTTCCTTTTATCTGTTTGTAAAGTGGACAAGCTTGTAAGAGTGTATTAACCTTTAAATTAACTACAAAAATGCCTTAGATATTTATTTAAAAGGCTAGCAGGTAAGGGGCGCCTGGGTGGCTCAGTCGGTTAAGCATCGACTCTTGATTTCGGCTCAGGTCATGATCTCGGGGTCATGAGATCGAGCCCTGCCTTGGGCTCTGGCCTGAGCATGGAGTCGCTTGAGATTCCCTCTCTCCCTCTGTCCCCCTCTCACACATGCTTTCTCTCTCTCTCTCAGAAAGTAAATAAATAAATAAATGACTCTTTCTCTCTCTCTCAAATAAGTAAATTTTTTTTTAAAAGATTTTATTTATTTACACAGCGAGAGAGGGAACACAAGCAGGGGGAGTGGGAGAGGGAGAAGCAGGCTTCCCGCCAAGCAGAGAGCCCGATGTGGGGCTTGATCCCAGGACCCCAGGATCATGACCTGAGCCAAAGGCAGACGCGTAACGACTGAGCCACCCAGGCGCCCCTCAAATAAGTAAATATTTTTTAAAAAGAAAGAAAAAGATAGGCAGCCTAATAGAAAACAGGAAAGAGAATTGAACAGATACATTTTAAAAAGAGGATATTCAGGGGCGCCTGGGTGGCTCAGTCAGTTGAGCATCTACCTTGGGCTCGTGTCATTGTCCCAGAGTCCCAGGATCGAGCCCTGTGTCAGGCTTCCTGCTCAGCGGGGAGTTTGCTTCTCCCTCTGCTCCTCCCCCGCTCGCTCACTCTCTCTCAAATAAATTAAATCTAAAAAAAAAAAAAAGAGGATATTCAGATGTACAAAAAATTTTTGATAAGGTACCCAGCCTCATTAGTAATAGAGAAAATGCGAATTAATACCACAAAGAGATATCACTCACACCCTCTAAAGTGGCTAATATTCAAACACTTAAAATATCAAAGATCGGAAAATATGTCAAGCAGCCAGAACTTTTTTTTTAAGACTTTATTTATTTGAGAGAGGGGGTGGGGGAGGGACAGAGGGAGAGAGAGAATCCCAAGCAGAGATTGTGCTGAGCATGGAGCCTGATGTGGGGCTTGATCTTGCCACCCTGAGATCATGACCTGTGCCGAAACCAGGAGTCGGACGTCTAACTGACTGAGCCACCCAGGCATCCCAGCCAGAACTTCCTTATTCCATCACTTTGGGGAACTCTTTGGCTCTGTCTACTAAAACTACACATGTGGGTACCTAAGTACAAAATGTCCTAGAAGCACTATTCATATTGACCAAGAACTAGGTGCAGCCCTATTATCCAGTAACAAATGGAACCAATAGAATGGCTGATTATATCATATTTCTACAAAGGAATTTCTACACCACAGTGAATGAACTGTGGATATGCACAACCATGTGGATGAATTTCACAATGTTAATTGAAAGAAGCTAGGAACAAGAGTATATACTGTATAATTGCATTTTAAATAAATTTCAGAAGTCAAACTATGATGTTTGATGTCAATAAGGTTGCTTTGGAGAGAAAAGAGAGAAAGGATTGTAAGGTGATATGTGGGGCTTCTTAGCAGTGTTCTGTTGATGTAGTGGATTTTTCCCATGACTTCCCCAGCTTTGTTGAGGTATAATTGGTGTACAGTAAACTGTATCTTTTTAAAATGTATGGTTTGATCAGATATATGTGTGTGCCCATATACACATACACACCCATGAAGCCAGCACCACAGATGAGGTTACCAGTATTTCTGTCTTCTCCCCTCCTCACCAGATTTCCCTAAGCCCTTCATAATCCATCCTTCCCTCTACCCCAGCCTCCAGGCAACCATTGATCTACCTTCTGTCATCTCAGATTACTTTGCATGCTTTTTTTTTTTTAAGATTTTATTTATTCATTCGAGATAGAGAGAGAGCATGAGCAGGGGGAGAGGCAGAGGGAGAAGCAGGCTCCCCTCTGAGCCAGGAGCCGGACGCGGGGCTCAATCTCAGGACCCCGGGATCATGACCCGAGCCGAAGGCAGATGCTCAACTATCTGAGCCACCCAGGCACCCCTAGTTTGCATTTTCTAGAATTGTATATAGATGGAATCATACAGTGTATATGCTTTTCTTGCCCGGCGTCTTTCATTCAGTATAAGGATTTTGATTCATCCACTTGGTTGTGTGTTCCACAGTTCAAGCAACATACTGTAATTCTTTCTTATTGCTGAGCAGTAGCACATTGTGTGGATATTCCACAATCTGTTTATCCATTCACCTGTTGAGGGACATTTGAATTGTTCACATTTTTTAGCTATTACAAAGAAAATCGAACATTCATGTACAAGTCTTTGCATGGACAAGTGTTTTCATTTCTCTTGGATCATATGGTAGGTGTAGGTGTTTAACTTTTTTTTTTTTTAAAGATTTTATTTATTTGACAGCGAGAGCAAGAGCACAAGCAGGGGGAGTGGAAGAGGGAGAAGCAGGCTCCCCGCCGAGCAGGGAGCCCCATGTGGGGCTTGATCCCAGGACCCCGGGATCATGACCTGGGCTGAAGGCAGATGCTTAACCGACTGAGCCACCCAGGTGCCCCGGTGTTTAACTTTTTAAGAACCGGTGTTTGCATTGTGATAATTCACTGAATTGTATATGTATATTTTGTGCATTTTTCTCATGTTATACTTTTTTTTAAAGATTTTAAAGTTTATTTATTTGAGAGAGAGCACGCATACATGGGGGGAGGGGCAGAAGGAGAGGGGGAAGCAGGCTCCCCGCTGAGCAAGGAACCCAACATGGGGCTCCATCCAGAACCCTGAGATCATGACCTGAGCCGAAGGAAGATGCTTAACCGACTGAGCCACCCAGGCACCCATCATGTTATACTTTTCAATTAAAAAAAAATACTAAGTTACAGGGTGCCTGACTGGCTCAGTCATTGGAGCGTGCGACTCTTGATCTCTGGGTTGTGGGTTTAAGCCCCATGTTGGGTGTGGAAATTACTTAAAAATTTTTTAAGTTTTATATAGCGTGAAGTTATACCTGAGAGGTCTCATTCTGGCAGGCTGGGAGCCCACAGCCTGACAGGTTCCCCTTCTCCACTCACCCTGACACACAATCTGACAGTTGACATATCCCATTATATGCACAGGAATGCAAATATATTTTCTATTCCAAAAGAATTTTAAATATTTTCAATAGAAAGTTAAGAAGAACAAGTTGAGGGGTGCCTGGGTGCTCAGTCGGTTAAGCGTCTGTCTTCAGCTCAGGTCATGATCCCAAGTCTCTTGGGATCAATTCCCCATGTCAGGCTCCCTGCTCAGCGGGGAGTCTGCTTCTCCCTCTCCCTCTGCTGCTTCCCCTGCTTGTGCTCTCTAGTTCTCTCTGTCAAATAAATAAATAAAATCTTAAAAAAAAATTAAATGGCAAAAAGAACACACCAACCCAAGCCCACCAATAAAGGATAGATTTAGCTTTTTTATTTATTTTTTTAAGATTTTTATTTATTTATTTGACAGAGAGAGGGAGCACATGCAGGGGGAGTGGGAGAGGGAGAAGCAGACCTCCCGCGGAGCAGGGAGCCCGATGCGGGGCTTGATCCCAGGACCTTGGGATCATAACCTGAGCCAAAGGCAGCTGCTTAACAACTGAGCCACCCAGGCGCCCCAGATTTAGCTTTTTTAGAGAAAAAAAAAAGTGAATGGTAGATGTCCCGATGCTCCTAAGAATAGTCTCCTAAATAACAATAATACTGTTTTCACACACAAGAAGTAGAACATTGAGGACAGACAACTTCAATAAACTTCTGTTGTTTTGGAATAGTCAGATCTCATGTTAGATCACTGAAAGTGCACTGCTCAAAAAAATCCTTATCGGGGTGCCTGGGTGGCTCAGTCGGTTGAGCATTGAACTCTTGATTTCAGCTCAGATCATGATCTCAGGGTCGTGAGATCGAGCCCCAAGTTGGGCTCCTCACTGAGAGTGGCGTTGGCTTGGGATTCTCCCGCTCCTTCTGCCCCTCCCCCCACCCCGTGTGTGCTGTCTCTAAAAAAAAATCCTTTTCAAAATCTGATTTTTGGGACGTCTGGGTGGTTCAGTCGGTTAAGCGTCTGCCTTCAGCTCAGGTCAGGATCCCAGAGTCCTGGGATCAAGCCCCACGTCGGGCTCCCTGCTCAGCAGCGGAGTCTGCTTCTCCCCCTCCCCCTGCTCATGCTCTCCCTCTCGCTCACTCTCTCTCTCTTCCAAATAAATAAATAAATAAATCTTTATTTAATAAATCAGATTTTTTTCCTTGCAGAAATCCTATTCCATGCCCATCGGCATTGAATTTCAGCGGAGATATGCAACAATCGTTCTGGAGCTTGAGCAGCTCAACAAGGACCTCAACAAAGTTTTGCATAAAGTTCAGCAGTACTGCTATGAGGTAGGTGATGTGTATAAATTTCCCCTGAGGGCCTGTGCCCCCCTCCCCCACTCTTTTATTTGAAGCTAAATACTGTTATTTACCTTCACATTTTAGAAAATTCAAACTATAGCGGGAGGGGAAGAATGAAGCGGGGGAAATCGGAGGGGTGGACGAACCATGAGAGACGATAGACTCTGAAAAACAAACTGAGGGTTCTAGAGGGGAGGGGGGTGGGAGGATGGGTTGGCCTGGTGGTGGGTATTGAGGAGGGCACGTTCTGCATGGAGCACTGGGTGTTATGCACAAACAATGAATCATGGAACACTTCATCTAGAACTAATGATGTAATGTATGGGGATTAACATAAGAATTAAAAAAAAAAGAAAATTCAAACTACACCAACATCTCTATCAGGTCCTTTAGCAGAACCGGATTTTATGTACATTTTTACTCATTTTAGCATTAGTGTCAAAGAGTGCTTTACACACAGTCAGCTCTCAATTGTGTTGATTTTTGTTTCAATTACAAATGGTATTGCTCTTGAAAAAAATATAGAAAAATCCAGAAAAATGATTACTCTTAAACTCTTAATTCCACAATCCCAAATACTGTATTTTGGTTTATTTCCCCTTAGTATTTTAGATAGATAGATAGATAGATAGATAGATAGATAGATAGATATAATGCTTTTTCTCGCAAAGTTATGATCATGCTGTGTATACAATTTTGTTTCCTCCTGCTTTAAATTTTACATTAGAACTATGGATTCTTGAACCAAGTATGTAGAGCATAGGGTTATTTGTGAATTATTATCGTGTACATAAAATTATATGTATGAAGGCAGTTCAGTGGTTTCACCTCAAATGTGATTTTCTTACAACAAGGTAAGAAGTGACAGATGAGTTTAGAATGCTCCAGCACTTGCATTTTTAGAGGTTTTATGTTTCCTGTGAGCCACGTCCATTTGTGACATGAGGTTCTTCAACAGTTAGCTCTTTATGACACTAACCTCCTAATTAGTCCCGAAGATCTGCCGTAGGCCATGTTATCAACCTGTCCACCTGGAGCTGAAGGAAATGAACTGTGTTTGCCTGGAACTACACTCTGAGACTATTTTGCTCATTCCTCTAACCATCATTATCATTTATTTTTATTTTCCCGGTAGTTGTCCCCTACAATAGCAGTAAGCGTTGTCCTAGTGATTAGATTTCTCCCTCCGGGCCAGCTACTAACCCACGAGAGATGCAAACCAAGCAGTCCGAGACCGCGCGGAGCAAAGTTGACAACACGCGCCGAAGTGGACTGTTCATCACTCTTGTTGTGTAATTTCAGTATGTACACAGGGCCTTTTGTGATAGGTCCATTTCCCCATGAAGTAAAATGATTTCATTTTCACAAAGCTCTTGGGGAAGTACAATATTGATTTGATTTGCTTTTTAAAGATTGATTGATTGATTGATTTGAGAGAGAGTACGTGTAAGTAGGGGCAGAGGAAGAGAGAATCTCAAGCAGACTCCCTCCTGAGCAGGGAGCCCAACACAGGGCTCGATCCCAGGACCCTGAGATCATGACCTGAGCCAAAGGCAGACGCTCAACCAACTGAGCCACCCAGGAGCCCCTACAATATTGATTTTAAAATGCGTAAACAGTATGATTAAGCAATTCTATTTCTGATATATACCAAACAGGTTTGTGAACTTCTGTTTACCACTAGAATGTTCATAGCACCTAAAACTAATAGAATTTTTTTAAAGCGTTAGAGAAAGGTGATTCATTGCAGCATTCCTGGTATTTGCAAAATATTAGAAAAAACATGAATGCCCATATATAGGGAATTGGCTAAGTAACTTATGGTACATCCACACCGTGGAGTACCTTGCTGCTGTAAGAACGAACAAGGAAGCTCTCCATTTACTGATATGGAGTGATTTCCAGGATGTATTAAGTGAAAAAAATAAAGTACATGGAAGTATATATAGCAATTGTTTCCTTTGGAGTAAGCAGAAATATGTAAAAATAAAATACACATATATCCTCTTAGTTTTTCAAGAATAAACACAGGAAGGATAAACTAGAACTAATTTGGGGATGGGGCAGGGATCGAGGAGTGAGGGGAGTGACATTTCTCTGAGTGTTTGTTTTCTCAATAAATACAGATGAACTCCAAAATGGAGTATAAATAGAAGTAAACGAACCTAACTCTATGTCAAAGGAATAACATAAACACTAAAGGAGACAAAAATGAATCCAAATAACCTGAACTTAGTATTTTGACCCTATACCCTTAGTCTGAAGATAAATTGAACTTTAAATAAATAATGAACTCTAGTTAGTAAGGTTTTCACTCCTGGTGGTATGGATTCGCAGTTCTGAAACTCTGCATTCTAGGATGGAGCACATGAGTAACTTAAGTATATCGCAGATCGGGGAGGCCTGCCCTCTCACCTCTGAAGAAGGCAGTTATGAAGATGGGAGACTACAACAAACCCTGTGGTGTTGGGTTAGAATAGGGAGAATTGGTCTGATTTCGTGATTCATTTTGTTTTTATGACGTAGCTACGTGGGTGTGTGTGCGCGCGGGTGCACGCACACGCTGAGAGAGCCCAGAAGCACACACCTGACGGCACTGAGCACGCCCAGCACTCGATCATGGTTTCCAAATGCTGCTCTCCAATAAAAGGAAGCAGGGCTCCTTGAAAAAGAGACTTGATTCCAGAGGCTGGACCATCTCACTGTGCCCCCCAGCTTATGGGAGCGTGTCCAACAGGACCGGCTGGACACTATCCCCACTGACTAGATCTGGGGCAGTTTGGGCGTCAGCATAAGTGACTACACTCAGAGATTAGAACCCTTTGAGTAAAGTAAGAATCCATGAGTTCATACTAATATTAACCACTTAACCAATTAATTTTTTTTTAAAGATTTTATTTATTTATTTGACAGAGAGAGAGACAGCGAGAGAGGGAACACAAGCAGGGGGAGTGGGAGAGGGAGAAGCAGACTCCCTGCAGAGCAGGGAGCCTGATGCGGGGCTCGATCCCAGGACCCTGGGATCATGACCTGAGCCGAAGGCAGATGCTTAACAACTGAGCCACCCAGGCACCCCTAACCAATTAATTTTTAAGGGAAAGTTCTTTTTTTTAAAAAAAAAAAGATTTTATTTATTTATTTGAGAGAGAGAGCATGAGAAGGGGGAGGGTCAGAGGGAGAAGCAGACTCCCTGCTGAGCAGGGAGCCCGATGCGGGACTCGATCCAGGGACTCCAGGATCATGACCTGAGCCGAAGGCAGTCACTTAACCAACTGAGCCACCCAGGTGCCCTTAAGGGAAAGTTCTTAGAGTAAAATGCCAGCTAGCAACTGTAGGAGGAATGGTAGAGTGAGAGGAATGGCGCCTGGCAGCCATCACCGCAGGAACTGGTAAAGGCAGGGTGCTCAGTAAAACTTGAGGGTCAAAGGGTGAGGACGAGGAGCCTCCAAATCTCTCTTCACAAATTCTTACTCGTTCCAAAGGGGAAAATCCCGTCCTGTGGGGAAATCTGGGCGACACCTGACTCCCTTAACCGAGTGATCAGAGATACCGCAACCAGTAATGGGACAGATTGGCATCAGAGGCCTCCTGACCGAGATGCCCTGAGCAAGAACTCAGCATCACTCTTGTATTCCTCCCCAAAATGCATGACTTCAGTCTAATCACGAGGAAACAGACAAACCCATGTTGAAGGACAGTAGACAAAATAATTGGCTGGTACTCTTCCAAAATATCATGATATTTCATGAAAGAGGAACTGTTCCAGAATAAAAGAATCTACAGAGACATGACAACCAGATGTCTCTGGCGGGGGGTGGGGCGTGGGGGGGACTTACGTGTTGGGATGGTTGATGGACTGTGCACATGCCCTTTTAGAAGAATATGGTCTCCTGTCGGTGGGAAATTTCCCAGTTGTGACAGTTGCCCTGTGGGAATGTACTTCGGAAATGCAGACTAGAGTGTTTAGGGGGAAAGAGGCACAGTGTTTGCAGCTTATTGTCAAATAATTAAGGGGAAAACATTACATCTGTTATACAGAGAGAGATCAAATGTTGCCACACGGAATAAACAAGAAACTGAATCTGGGTAAAAGGTTTTTAGGAGTATTTTTTCTATTCCTTTTTAGCAGTTTGAAATTATATCAAAATTAAAAGTTGCCAAAAATATAAAATCAAGAAAAGAAAACCAAGAAGAAACATTTCTTCTGGTGTGAGGCCCATTTTCGTTATAAAGGCTAGTTTTGGAAACACCCACATCTGAAGACAGGGCACGAACACACAGACATCGTCTGGCCTGGTGACCGTCCATCTCATGTTGGAATCCTCTGTTTCCAGCTCGCTCCAGACCAGGGCCTGCAGCCTGCGGACCAGCCCACGGATATGAGACGGAGGTGTGAGGAGGAAGCCCAGGAGATTGTCCGGCACGCCAACTCCTCCACTGGACAGCCCTGTGTTGAGAACGAAAATCTCACAGACTTAATCTCCAGGCTCACCGCTATTTTATTACAAATTAAGGTACATCTCCAAGAAAACATTCTCTTCATTTTGATACCTACACAAACTGCACTAATTTGTTGATAAATTATTATAATACACAGATTATATCAGGTATTTTGTATCTGTATTTGAACTATAATTCAATTAAAATTTGAAATATTTTTTCCTTTAGTGTCTGGCAGAAGGAGGAGACCTGAATTCCTTTGAGTTCAAATCACTTACAGATTCATTAAATGATATCAAGAGTACAATAGATGCTTCTAATATCAGGTAATTCGTTAGGTGGACTCTAATCATTTTTCTAAGTTCATGGGGATTTCCAGTAAAGTTTTAAGAATTATGCATATTTGTGAAGCATTCCTATAATTTTTACCCTGTAAATAAATTCCAAAAGGACTTTTCAGTTATATCCCGTCTATTGACAGAATAGAAAGTTCACATGGATTTGGTTTATGTAAAGGAATCCGAAGACCTACGGTATTTGGGTTTGGGTTGGTGTGGGGGCTCCACTGAGTAGTTTCCCCAGAGAGACACTCTCACCCTTGCCCGCACCCCCGCGGCTCCTTTGCCCCCTCCAGCAGCCCTTCCCGTCACGGCTGCAGCCGGGGGGTAGCTGGTGTGATGGGGGCTTTAGTCCTTCCTCGGGTCATTATCTTCGCTGCTTTTTGGACTAAAATTCGGCTCTTCCTTTGTTAACAAGTATTTTCCTAACGTCGCGAAATAAGGGAGTGAACCGTGTTTCTTCTTCAGTTGCTTTCAGAATAACGTAGAAATCCACGTTGCACACATTCAGAGTGGCCTGAGCCAGATGGGAAACCTGCACGCCTTCGCAGCCAACGACACCAACAGGGACTGAGGAGGAGCCTCCACTGTTCGCGCTGCACAGGACATGGCGCTCCCTGCACCGAGGCTCCCAGCACCAGATAACCAGATAACCCAAGCGCTGGAAAGCAAGGGAAATGTAAATCTCCAACTAGGGCGTTTTAATATACTATACTGCTTCGTAAACCAGCATTGCTGACCAGCATTCTATTTATTTTTCTTTTTATTATTCAGCTGCAGTAGCATCGCTTATGTTACATGTTTATAAGCAAGTATTTTAAAACTGAAACTGAACGTAATAGGCTTTCACGGAAGAGTATGCTGACCCTTTTTTGAACGTGCATGAATTCAGCCCAGCACGCGCAGACAGCTGCGTGGGGGGGGGGGGGGGCATGCGCAGACACGGGCTCCTTGCGCTGCCGGGGGCAGTCCAGAACTCCGTCCAGAGGACTGCGGCGCAGGCTCCGTTAGCTCCTCACCCTGCCAGTCTCTGGAAGAGAGCACCCTCGAGAAATGGGCAGGCACGTGTGCAGGAAGCCTCTGGAATAGCAATGGGAGATGCGGACTTGACAAGTATGCGGGACGGATACTTGCAGTGTGACACGGCTCGAGAGATCATTTTATAATAATAACTATTTTAATTTATCATAATTTATAAAAGAAACCTTTGTTGTTTGTCTGTTGAAAGAAAATGAAGGAGCAGGAAAAAAATAAATTACTTGCAAAATGCTACATTTCAGCAAGTGGATTTGGCATGACTTTTCCCGTCAATTCAGGACAAAAAGTGCTATTGTTAGGAGACTTATTTAAAAAGACTGATAACACACTATTTTCATATTTTGTTTATTTGCACAACTTTTGAACCAGATGACTGGTTAAAATCCAACCGTATACAATTTATAAAGTCAAAAGATTTTATAAGGAAAACAAATAAAATAACCAGTGCTGTGAAATGCAGAAAAAAAGGTTTGTATTTGGTTGTGGGGTTTTTTTGTTGTTTTTTGGTTTTTTAAAGGAAAAACCCTGCCTAAAATGTTAATCTTGTAAAAAGTGTGTATTTGGAATTTTCTGTTTTAATATAGAATATTATAAAGTCAAAATATAATAAAATTGTTTTCAGATTTGGAGTTTAAGATATAGCTGTAGAAGTGGCTTTGATTCTTTTAGATGTCTCATAAAATGGGACTTTTTATATGTTAATGTATTATAAAACTAAAATGAGATTATTTTCCATTTGAAATTTTTGTATAGTTTAAAAATGCTTCCATATTCTTTGTTGGTCTTGTGCCACTGCAGAACTTTAGTGCAGAGTTTATATTTAGCTAAACTGTTAACGTTAATTAAGAAATGCATAAATCCTCTATTCTTAATATTTGTAATTCTAAATAAATTGATCTATGAAAAGTAATACTGCCTACCATTCTCATTTAATTAATACACTTGATAAGTATTCCTTGTTTGAAAAGTTTTAAGGAACTGTAATTTCCACTGTATTTTATATATACATATGAATATATGTATATTTTAAGATTTTATTTATTAGAGAGAGAGCGTGTGTGAGCGAGAGAGCAGGAGCACGGGGTGGAGAGGAGAGGCAGGAGCAGGCTCCTCGCCGGGCAGGGAGCCTGATGCGGGGCTCAATCCCAGGACCCCGGGATCACGACCTGAGCCGAAGGCAGATGCTCAACCAACTGAGCCACCCACATGTCCCTTCCACTGATTGATATTTTTAGGGGAAACAATAGAGATTAATCACCAAGTCATCTTGAATTACGATATCATCCAATCTGACTTTAAGGGAGGGGGTTTTTCCATCTGTACAAATCACAGTGAAAAAACACTTAACCAGTTCTTGGCTTACTGTAGACCCAGTGAGAGGTTGGTTTTAATACAGTCCGCCTAGGGGCACCTGGGTCACCATGCTGCCACGGCCCAGCACATTTTGCAAGTTCTAAAGAGCCATCAATGCTACATGCTGTGTAGGTTTGGTTCTGAAAGACTTTCGCTGAGTCCCCCAAAACCAGATTCGCTTCCACCATTGAGAATCTACCAAAAGATTTGCCTGTTCAATTCTTTCTCTTAAATTCAGGCACTTTCTGAGCCTGTGTCATTACCACCTCTCTCGCTCGGCCCGGCCGCCATCCCCGCCAGTCCGGAAGTCTTCGGTCATCCCTACCTTCTCTGCAGTGTCCACTCTGCCCCCTCAACTGCGACATTCGGGCAGTGATAGTCTTAAACTGCAGAATAGGTCATGTTCTCTCCATCTAAGGCCTTAGGGCTCTCAGAACAAACTCAGAACGCTTCCACAAGACCCAGACAGCAACGTATGGTCTGACATCCTCAATTTCTCCGTCCTGCTTCTTCCGCCACGGGGCCTTTGCACGTGCACTTCCCTCTCCTCACCTTGGTGACTCCTGACCATCCTACACGTCAGTTTCTCAGCTAAGCTTTCCTTGACCACAACACACCGTCTCCAGGTCCTCCTGTATCTCTGTATGCAGTGCGTACCACATTTGCAATTTTACATTTCTTCTTGGGTCTGCCTGCTGGCCTCTCTACTCCTGGCTTGGCTCACCATTTTATCTCCAGGCCCTGATAGAGTACCTGTTCATAGGCAGCAAATGTTTGTGCAGTGAGCAAACAAAAGTTTCAAAAGAGCTCAAACCAACATCAGTGTCACTAGAACCAGCATGGGGTTTTCCATGATGATTGCTTTGCAAGATGAGACTACTCCCTTGGATGCAGAAATTCTGCTTTGGGGGGTTGCCTTTAAGCATTATCACTCGTCCTGGTCCTGACTAAAAAGGCCAGGCCAATACAGGAGGCATGATTTGCTGGTGGAGAGATGGGTGGACGGAGTCCCAGGTTTGAGTCACTTCTGATCTGAACCATAAAGTTTCTTGTTCTTTAGAACAGTAATAGCCCCTGCCTTATACGGCATGGTAAGGATTAAACACACAGTGCCTGTAACACATTTAGCAGTTACGTCCCTTGAGAGTTCAAGGGAGGTGCAGACTAATGTTCTTGGAGGGTCCCACAATTTTTTTAAAAATTAAAAATAACAAGATTTAAATGTTTATAGATTTTGTAGGTATTCGCTAGGGAAAACACAATGTAAGGGCAATAATCCAATTAATTAATAAGCTCTTTGCAAGATTTACCTCTACGTGTGACCCTTAGTGGACTCTAAGTTCCGAGTGTCAGGTTTTCAGTCTTGTGGGTGTGAATGTCTGTAGTCTCGCACCTGTCCGGGTCACCTGTCCAAATGCAAAGGGACTGCGGAGCAGGATGCGGGGCATGCGCAAGCACTTCAATAACCGCAGCTAACGTTTACCATCTTGTGTTTGGTTTCAGACCATTTTCAAGGGTTCGGTAGCCAGGTCTGCCACTAAAGCCCGAACTGTCTCCCGCTGCTTCTCGCAATGCATTTGCTACGCTGAAACCTGCAAGTCACTTGAATAACACCTCTGGGAAAATGAGGGCAACCGGCCTGTGCGATCTCAAAGACATTCCAGGGCGCTCAGACTGTTCCAGTAACATCGGGACAGGAGTCCTGGCCTTAGCCACGGCTCCTGCGGGCCTCCTCCAAGGCGCCGCGTACAGAGACCCCCCCTCCATGGCCACCCCCTGTAGACAAAGTCTCCCTTGGCCCTCAGGAGTTTGAAAACCCTCAAAATATCAAGACAGGATTTTAATGGATCTCAGGCTAACTTACACCCTAATTTGCATATATTCTAATGTGTACACTGGGAGAGAGAAATCAGAAGCCAGCAGTCATGCGACTAATTTGAACAAGCTCTCAGCACAGCGGCCTGATGACCAAAGGCGAAGGGCCACATTTGCAGAGACTGTTCTTTCACAAGCAATGGAGGATGGCGCCGCACGACGTGCTGTCCAAAGGACCGAACTCATTTCAACAGAATGACAGTGGAGCATTTGTGGAAAGCATTTAATAACCCACTCAAGTTGCACCAAGTACAATTACAAGTGCTAAGGGTAATGTGGGAGTGACTGGAGTAAAACGTACAAAATCAGGATTCGAGGAAGGTTCAGACTCCGGGGGAGGGGGACCTCAAGTGTCTGAGACAGAGTAGTATTCATTTGGTCCTCAACAACGATGGACAGGAGGGGCTCGGGGACAGGACCACGCTGTGCACGGGTGACCTCAAGAAGATTTGCACGGCCGCCCCTTTGGCTGGAGATGTTGGAAGGGTATACCACCCAAAGCTTTTTCCATCTGGTGGCCACAGGAGGCTACCACAGATTTCTAGAGAGCGATGTGTGAAAATCTGAGAAGCCAGAGGCAGGGGGTTCTAGAAATAATCTGCATGAAGAATCACCGGAGCGACGAATGAGTGTAAAGATGATGGGCCACACACACAGAAAAGGAGTCGATCTCGGGGACAGGGTGAGGACTGTGTCCTGATGAGTTCAAAGTCACGAGCCTTGGAGGAAGGCGAGAAGCCGGCAGCTGGGGCGCACAAGGGGAGGGTGAGCCTGGCCGCAGTGTTCTTGGGAAGGGGAGAGGGAGTTCTGACAAAGCAGTCTGGAAGGGAAGAGGGGGACCAGCCACATGGAGCGGGATGCAGATGGAATTGGAGGTGCGGGTTTGGAGGCACCCGGGTCAAAGGACCGTGAGACTCCCGGGGAGGGGCCCTGCGGAGGGAGGAGAAGGGGTGAAAGGCTCACAGGCGAAGGGGAGGGAGCATCACAGGGGAGGGCGCCAGCGACACCTTCACTGAAGTTAACGGGCGAGTGTCCCTCGCCCCGGAGCCAGAAAGGACAGCCTTCTGATGTGTGTGTCCTCGCCTTCAGGGGCGCGGGGCTCCTCGGAGCTTACCCTGACCTCACCCAGATTCCTCAAGAGTTACCAAAGGCAGAGAAGATGTGTTCCTCCCACGAGTCCAGCTTTGAACCAGTGTCTTCAGAGAGGGGAGAGTAGGCTTCGAAGCGCTGACCCTGGCAGCTCGGGTGGGGGATGCCCTCCCCAACTCTGTTGGGATCGGGCAGGCAGTTCACGTCTACTTCAAGAGGCGACTGGGGCTTCAAACATTTCACTTCGGGTCCCTGCACAGCATGGTGGAGGAAAAGCTGGGATCTGGCCGAGGGCTGAAAGGCTTTCCCGCTCTGCCGCCTTGACTTGGCCCGCCGGTTCTGGAACCACACCTGGAAGAGGGCAGAGAAGCAGCTTTGGGTTGAAGTCCTTAACGCTAGTTCACCGTTCCCGAGTTCCCGGTCAACGTGTCCTGCTTCCCTGTCCGGAGCTTCCCGCTTTCCAGAAAGCACTTGGGCCAATGGGCGGCCAGGAGTTCAGAGGCCCTAGCTCTCTCTGCCTTACCATTTCCAGGTGCCAAATGGGGAACCCGCCTTGTTCTACCTGGGCATCAAATAGGGATATCTGCGATGAAAAGTGGGGTGGCAGAATGAGAAGCACTTAGCATTTGAGGATAAAAGGCTTCTAGCCTTGGAGATGACAGGCGGCAAGAGAATTTAGAAAATCGATTTCTGGAAGTGTGGTCCCTTGTCAAATCAATCAAGAAGGGGTTTTTGCTCTGCGGACTTCACTTCTGTGAATACATTTTTCTGCTCACCGTCTCCCAACAAATAGCGAGGGTGTCCTGCTTACGAAGCCTGTGCACCACCGGTTGGGGCCGACGGACGGATTCCACCAGGGACGCAGGAAAACAAGCCCGCTCCTCCCAGGGGTGAAGTGAGGGCTCCTACTTAAAACTGCATGTGGACGCAGACCATGCCCAAAAAGGCAGGCTCTTCGTCACCAGCAAGCTCCCGAATTCCGATCTCAATCCCTTTGCAATAAACGCGCCTGGCACCGGGTTTTTCAAACTGTGACAAGAAGCCCCACGTGCTTCAGGCTTTACCCCGAGATGCTACACCCCTTCGAACCCAATACCCGCCAAGAGAGGGGCCTTAGGGGCGCTGGGGGCCATTCGGAGACTCAGCCAGCCCTGCTCTCTCCCAGAGACTGGGGTCCCACCGGTGGAAGCCTCAACCGTGCCTCATCTGTCCCTTCCTGGATCGAGAAAAAGTGTGAAAGTGCTCCTTCTCACCCTCCTGCTCGGGAAGGACGTTCTGACCCTTTCAAGGGGCCGGCGGGCGTCCTCGGAGGGGCCCCGATCGTACTGGACGCCGACGGAGGGAAACGGCTGCGTGCGCCCCACCCCATCGCCCCAGCGACGGGTCCCGACACCACCCCCCGGGGGCAGCCCCTGCCCAGCGCGGGGCTCACCTGGATCCTGGACTCGGGGAGCAGGGTGAGCGCGGCCAGGCGCTCGCGCAGGTGGATGTCGGGGTACATGGTCCGGCGGAAGACTAGCTCCAGCAGCTGCAGCTGTTCAGCGCTGAACGACGTGCGCTTGCGGCGCTGGGACGCCGACGGGGCGGGCGCGCCTGCGGGGGGCGCGGGAGGCGCGCGGGGCGGTGCGGGGGGCGGCGCGGCGGGCCCAGGGCCCGCGCCGAGGAAGCCGGCGAAGGAGCCGGGGCCCGGGGCCGGCGGGGCGGCGGCGGGGCCGGGCGGGGGCGCGGGCAGCGCGGGAGCGGCCCCGAAGCCGAGCTGCTGGGACCGAGCCGCGGCCATCGCTGCGCGAGCCAGTGCGCCACCCAAGGGGCGCGGGCCCCCGGTTATAGGGCGCGGGCCGAGGGAGGGGAGCGGCGCGCTCAAAGGGCCGGGCGCGCGGAGACCCGTGTCCCCCCCGGGGGCCGGTCCGCCCCCAGCCCCGCCAGACGCCGTGGGAACTGCCGCTTCCGCCGCCGGGGGCGGGAGGAGGGGAGGTGTGAACTTGGGCCGCACCCCCCACACACACACACCGCCCACCCCCGGCGACCCCCGCCCGCCCGGCCCGCCGGCCGCAATCCACATCCCCGGGCCGGCCTCCCGCTCGGCGGCGCGCCGGGCCGGGGCAACGACCCTTGCCCGCGTCCTCGGAGCTATTTACTTACCCCGCCCCCCCAGCCGGCTACGTGCCAGACCAGGTACCAGGTTGGTCAAACAGCCCAGCCCCTGCCCTCCGCAAGCCGCCGCCGCACATCCTGAATCGGAAGGGGGTGCAGATTAAGGGGCGGCAGAGGGAGGCAGCGGCCTCACCGGGAGCGAGGCGCGGACCCTTTGGAATGCCCGCGGGCCGAGGAACAAGGGTCCCCTGGGCGCGGCGGGCCTGAAAGCGCGCCCACGTTTACAGACGCGTGCCCGGGCCTTTCCAACGATGCTCACGGACCGTCTGACGGACGGGGCCCCGGGAAGTCTCCGCGCCAGCCTGCCTCTGCCCCGGGGGGCCCCATTCCAGGTTCCCGTTTGGTCCTGACGTGTGCTCTGGCCCTGGTTTGCGTCTCTGCCTCCCCTCCTAGACTGTAAGGTCTGAGGGCGCAGGCACCCATTTCTCCTTCTCCTTCAAGTCCAGACATCCACTGTGCGTGAGGCACCGTGCCGGACCTTCCCTGCACGCCCCTTGCACTGGGTGCCTCTGAATTCACTTTATGGGGAGAGAAACGCAGGGTCCCGTGTGGGAACCGCTCCGCCCAAAAGAGGAGTCGGAGGCCCCGGGCTTCCTGCTCCCAGAACCTGAGCCCCGACTTGGCCAGGACGGTGAAAGGTTGCTCTCTGTCGGGAGGGTCCTTCAGGGCAGTGTCCCTGCCTGTCTGTCCATCCTGGAATACTGTAAGACCACCCCAGGAAGGCCTTGGATGTTTCCGTCCTGGAAGGACGTCCTGGGTGTCAAAGCAGAAAGCCTGCTGGGGACAGGAGCTCAGTGCTTGATTGGCTCCTGGTGGGTGGCTGGGGTGTCAGGGACTGTTTCAAACCCCTGAGGCTCTTCCGGATAGCCTGCTTCTCCATCTCCACCCCCACGCCTTCTCTCTCTCTCTCCTGCCCCCCTCCTCTCTCTCTTCCTTTGCTGGGTCATCAGAGTCTTCAAGCAGAAGGCATATGGGATAGGAGGTCAGACCCTCTATTTTGCTATGCTCCGTCATTCTTTCATTAACCCAAAAACCTTTTTTTTAAAGACTTCATTTATTTATTTGAGAGAGACAGAGAACGAGAGAGAGCATGAGCGGGGAGAGGGGCAGAGGCAGAGGGAGAAGCAGACTCCCCGCTGAGCAGGAGCCCAACACAGGGCTCCATCCCAGGACCCCGGGATCATGACCTGAGCCAAAGGCAGACACTTAACCCACTGAGCCACCCAGGCGCCCCCAGCCCCAAAACTGTGAAGCTTCTGTGGGCAAGGCCATGCTACACATGTGTTTCTATGAAGCGGGTACTCTCATCCCAGTCTTACAGGTCTGGGATAGTTCCACAATCCAGACGAGGCCCAGAGGTCAGAGTCACTGAGCGGCCTCCGGATGAAACTCCTGTGCTCACTGCTCACTTCCCCTGCACCCTCCGGAGGGGGCAAAACCCCTGTCTCCTCCATTCTTGCTGGTTGTCTTTCAGGCCCAGTGGGCTCATTAGGGTCCCAGTCGCAGGCAGCGGTGATAGAACCAGACCCACGCAGACCCAAGTTCCCTAGCTGTAGCTGAGCTACCAGGACCAGAAGGCCAGCCTCCGAGGGAGGCAGAGGTTTCCCGGCTGCTAGCCGCCACTTGAGGTTTAACAGCCGGAGATAGCCCAGCGAGCCAGAAACTGCCCAGGGCCAGGAGTCACAGGAATTCTCCGGCTGTGTGGACACCCCCCCGCCACACACACACAGCCCTACATCCCAGCCCCGTTCCTCGGCGGGGGCCCAGCAGGCCAGCAGGGGGACCTGCCCTGAGGAATGAGGTGCCTGGTCATGGGAACCAGGGAGGGTTTGATGAAGCCGCCTACACAGGAGGTCTTCGCTGCTTTTGACCTGGCAGTGAGCGATGCCAGCACTCGGTGTGGCCACGTCACCCAGCAGACCGACTAAACACGCGTTATCCTTCCTGACTTTTCTGGAGAGCTTGTGGCATTATAATCTTCCGCAGTAGAGTAAGATTTCAGCCTTTCCCCCTCTCAACTCCTTTTGCTCTTAATAACGTTTTCATGGTGTGTGCCTGCGTGTACTGAAGGCATCACCTCGGTGGGGCCACGGCGGAAACCCAGGACTGCAATCCCGAGCAAGGGCTTGGAGAGGGAGACTTTATCTTACACTCCCCGGAGCTGCTTTATTATGATTTTTTTTAATCATGTGCCTGATGGCTCTGTGCAATGTGGTATTCTGGGTTGGATCTTTTTTTTTTTTTTTTTAAGTAAAGTCTACACCCAGTGAGGCTGGAACTCACGACCCGGAGATCAAGAGTCGCATGCCAGGCGCCCTGGGTTGGGTCCTTAGGAAAGAAAAAAGGACATGAGCAGGAACACTTAAAATTGAATGTTTTTAGAAAACTAACGTTACAATACTGAGGCAGAGGATGCAAGTAATGTGTCTGGAAAGAGATACTGCTTTGCTGGGAATGGAATTCCCATGTCCGCCGTGGACGCGGACCCGGGTTAGGAAGTTCTAAGCTTCCACAGGTCTCTTCAGAAGCTCTCCTGTGTCCACTCACTCAAAATCACAGGTACTTTCCGCTCCTCTTGGGTGTGACAGACACCTCTAAAATCATAAGTGGTTTCCACAAAACCCAAGTTCTGGATGCCTTACTCCGTTACCCTGCTGCAAGCCTACAGCAAATATTTTTGTGAATTCTTCTATACCTGTTTCCTCAAATGGAAAACGGAAAGAGCCTGATCCTTGACAAGAGCTTAAAAAATAATTATGGCAAGTTATTTTCCCAAAATACACAATCTGTGAAATTTAAGTGCTTTTAAGAAATGTATTTTTTTTTTTTTTTGATAGAGAGAGAATGAGCACGGAGAGAGCGGCAGAGGGAGAGGGAGAAGCAAGCTCTCCGCTGAGCAGGGAGCCCGATGCGGTGCTCGGTCCCAGGACCCCGGGATCACGACCTGAGCCGAAGGCAGACGCTTAACCATCTGAGCCACCCAGGTGCCCCTGCTAAGTACATTTTTAATAGGCTCCAGAAGGTACTTTCCTGTACCAAAGCTAGTCAGGTTACCAGTTTCAGAATCCACGCTGAAGTTCAGGGTTAGCCGAAGGCAAGGGTCACTGAGATCAGCAACTCTTGTCCACACCTGGGCTCCGCTCACTCACCACCTGACTTGCTCAGGGCTTTGGTCCTTATTTGCATTTGTTCTGTTGGTAACATCTGGTGAAACAGATAGAAAGGGAGAGCAGGTGACCCAGAAGACAGTCCTCAGAGAGACACACCCTGTATCCTGCGGGAAGGCCAGTAGGGACTTGGTAGAAAAAGCAACAAGCTTAAAAAAAAAAAAAAAGTATCATTTTTTGGAGCAGCCCCAGTGGGGAGGCGGGAGCCACTCGGGGTGACGGTCCTGCTCTGCATCCTTGACATTTCCCAGCAGGGCTCCCGTCCCCCCCCCCCCCGCCCCCGGCTCCCCCAAACATTACAGACACCTGCCTTTCCTCACCAAGTGCTAAGTACCCTCTTCCCGGCTTTGTTGTTCAAGTCGGGCGTCCGACCTGTGACCTGTGCTGAGACCTGGCCCACGCTCCGAGCTGGGTGTTTATTGACCAGAGAACCAGGAAAAGGAGAGTTGATGGCTCCACTCCCACCCGGAGCCCCGAGCTGTTTGCCCCTTTGATCCTGCCTTTGACTTCCTCTCCTCTAACCCGGGCCTCCTGAGTTTCTGAAGTGTATTCCAGAAGCAGAGGTTACAAGAGATTGAGAGGCGACATCCCCCAAAAGGTATTAATGCACCAGGAAAGTGATAAAAGGTGAAGGAGCCTCTCTTGTTGTTTGGTTAACACCAAATAAGTTCCAATAACAAACGCGAAATACATTTGAAACCCAACACAGTGAGTTTTTTAAAAGGCCGATTCCTTTTCTTCTTTCAGTTATTTCTATCCAAAGCCTCTGGGCAGTGTCTTTTACCACCCAGACTCACACAAGCGAGGAAGTCAAAGAAACATCTCAACCTCAGAGAGAGAAAACCATAGAATCTCCAAGTTCGTGTCCACACGCTTGATAACCAAATCGACCAGCAATGGGGCTAGTGCCCCTGAACTGGGTTCTTGGGGGGTTTGTTTTCTTTTGTTTTTTTACTTTATTTCATGTTAACTGATTTAAATTTAAGCAGCTGAGTATGGCCAGTGGCCACCGGATTGCAACAGGAAAGCTCCGGGTCACCATCCAGCAAATTCCTCTTCTTTGATCGTTGCTTATATGTAGATCCAAGGAGGTATTTAGTCGGCTCAGATTCGTACACTAGATTTGAATTCTGCACTCTCGTTTTGAGTTGCTTAAACAAAGCTCTGGATCCTCAAAATGACGATCCCGCCTTCATACCGAGCAGTCCCCCAGAGATGCGGCCACCCATCAGTGCGTTAAATGTTGCCGTGGTCTTTCTTCAAAAATGTCCATGCTGATGAGAGCTTTGTGATGCTGCGGGTTTCTTTAACATGGTCATTGGGCTCGAACCCCGAGTCGTTCTGATCATTTTGTTCTCTTCCAACCATAGCGTGAAACTTTGGTTGCCTACCCTGAGTGCGGCCACACTGGACAAGGACAAATAGAGAGGCATCGGGAGAACACAGAATCTGCCAACACCTGTCTTTTCTACTCCCAAATAATTTTTTCTAAAGATTTTATTTATTTATTTATTTGACAGAATGAGAGAGGGGGAGCACAAGCAGGGGGAGAGGGAGAAGGAAATTCCCCACTGAGCAGAAAGCCCGACGTGGGGACCCTGGGATCATGACCTGAGCTGAAGGCAGATGCTTAGTCAACTGAGCCACCCAGGCGCCCCTCTACTCCCAAATAATTTGTTAAAGCGTTAGCAGATGCCCAGGGTAACCTAAGATCAATTCCAGACTTGGAGTTCCAGCCAGCAAGTAGTGGGAGTGTATGTCCAAAATACTTCCTTTTACTGCATATTATTGCCCACAGTAGATGAGAGACATCTGAGCGAGTAAAATGCCACTCTAAGTTGGTCCCATCAGACAGAGACTCTCGGATATAGGTGAGAAAGCACTTCCAAGTAGATACTATTCCATTTTAATTTGCACCAGGATGTATGGTTTTCAATAAATGGTTCCACTCTGGGCCTCTTTCAGATTGCACTCAATGTGCTCTCAGGGCCAACTCCGTGCATGGCACCCGGCTCTGAGACCGCGAGGGGGGTCCCCTTACCACTGGGCCTTCTGCTCAGCAGCCTGGCTTCTTGGGTGAGCGACCATCCTGCATCTGTGGAGGCCCCCGCGCCCCCCGCCCATGCATCTGACCCATGACTCCGGGGAGCGGGAGGACGTAGACCCAGACTCAGCCCACTCCCTTGTGATGCCCCAAATACGCTTTCGCTTTGGGTGTATCGCTTGAACAATGCCAGAGAGGGCCCTGCTTTTAACTTGGTTGATTATTCTGGGATTATTTAAACTCGTTCACTGCAGACTGTGGTCTCTCCACACCATTTCCAGTACAAAGGAGGGAAAAATGCTCCTTTGAGAAATGGCTCATTCTAGGTCAGGGGCAGCCAATGCATGAGTCTGGAGTATTCAGTCACATCTGCAGAGGACAAAACTATTAAACACCACTGAGCCAGCCTCTCAGGAAATAAGATGAAGAGGCTCCCACTGGCCAAACAGGACAATTTGAGCGCCAATAAGAATAATGAAAGCAATAGGTTGAGACACATCAAATATATTAAAATCGGGGTGCCTGGGTGGCTCAGTCGGTGACGCATCTGACTTGGGCTTAGGTCATGATCTCGGGGTCCTGGGATCGAGCCCAGCTTCTGCCTCGAGCCCACTTCTGGCTCTGCGCTCCGCGGGGAGTCTGTTTTTCCCTCTGCCCACCCCCACCTGTACTCTAGCTTTCTCAAATAAATAAATAAAATCCTAAAAAGAAAAAAAGAAATGAAGTTTTCTTTTTTTACATTATCTCTTTGTCCAACATGGGGCTCGAACTCACAACCCCAGACATCAAGAGTCACATGCTCTACCGACCGTGCCAGCCAGGCGCCCTGGAAGTGAATTTTCACAGGTGGTTTGTTCTCATCAGGATCCAAACACTGCATCGAGTTGATAGGGCTCTTTGGTCCCTTTTAGTCTACAGATGGTTCCCTCTGTGTCTCCCCGTCTCTCTCGTCATCATCGATTTGATGAAGCAGCGGGCGTTTGCCCTGAATTCCCCCGCGGTCTGGCTTTCGTTGATTGCTCCGCTGTTGCTCCCTGTGCCCTCCTACTCTTCCCTGCACTTCTGTGAAACCGGAGTGAGTTCCAGTCGTGGGCTCGCATTCTGGTTCTGTATTTTGGGGAGAATGACTCATTCATCAGCGGTGATGTGTGTTTCTACAAGGACGGAGAGTTAGCAGCCGTGACGATCACAGGGCTCATTACGTCATCAGACGTTGCCAAATGAGGGTCTTCTAACTCTATCGTTCCTTCTCCGTTTATCAGCAGAACACGTCCATAAGGAGAAACTTTTCTTCATCAACAATTTGTTTACCTGGCGCTACAGTCATACAGAAAAGGCAGGATAAATACTTGCTTCTTCGTTTACCAGGCGCCTCAAGAAAAATTCATTTCTAAGACCAGCTGGGACCTTTGAACCTTAGCTATGAGATGATATTAGGGAACCGTGGTTAATTTTTTTTACTTATGATAGTGATTTTGTGCCATGTTTTTATTGTCTTTCAGAGATACATAGAAACATTGGCAGATGAAATAATACAATGTTTAGGATTTGCTCCACAATAATCTAGTTTGGGGGCAGGGGGATACAGAAGAAGCAAGACTGGATATGAATTGACAACAGCTGAAGCTGGGTCAGGACCATGGACTATACCATTCTCTCTACTTTTGTATGTGTTTGAGGTTTTTCCAGAACGAAAAGTGAAAAAAAAAAGAAAGAAAGAAAGAAAGAAAAGCAAGAGTGAGTGTCTTTGAAATTCGTGGAAGAAGATACTGAACGTGAGGACAAGAGCATCGCTCCAGGAAGCCAGGGTCTGCTGCTTTGTGAACCGGGCAGAGGAGGAGGGGAGCCACAGGTCAGTGTTGAGTGTGCACCGGGTACGCTCCCTGGACAAGGGGCAGAGGTGGGGTGTGGGTGCGCTGGAACAAAGCCATGGGGAGAAGAGCTTAGAAACAAAGGTACAAAGGCAGGAATATTGTAGGACTATGGGGACCAAGGCAGTGGGGCCAGCAAAGGCCCTGAGTGCTGACCTGCACCTCATCCCTGGCTGTGCGCTTGGCCCTGGGCCTCTGGACCCACCAGAGGTGAGGTATGGGGCCTCTTCTGGCGGTGCGGGGCTGAGGAGCCCACTCCAGGAACTTTCCAGAAGAGGCAAGGCTGCCCTTGGTTCATGGTCGCCAGAGAACCTGTTGTAGGTTCTGCACGTGTTGCCCCCTGCAGGCCTCATGCTGCCCAGCATGGGGGTCCTGGGTGGGGCTCCCCTTCCCAGATTTGGGCTAAGGGTGCTGGGTTCCTCCTCCCAGGTCTCAGGCTCCTTCCAAATCCGCCCGCCTTGCAGGCCCTGTTCAAGCCCTCCTTCCGTGAACCCAGTCTCTCCGCTGTCCACCCCCCCAGTTCCTGGTGTGAGTCCTCCTCCCTTAGAAATCAAATGCAGCCACAGAGAAAGGGAGAGACCCGTAACCTATCTGGGGGCGACCGCTATCAGTCCTTTCGTGGAAAACCATTTTCACGAGTGGGCGTGTGTAAGGTTTTCATACCTATAGCTCTACAAGAAAACCGTATATGCATAGTTTTTACACACACGTCTTATTTACCTAACCTGAGAATAATTTCTCTGTGAGCATGAAGGTGTGTTATTATTTTGTGCCTAGCACACCATCAAATCTGGAAGAGGCTCTCGATATGTATTTGATTGATTTGCTCAAAGACATCTCAGAGCCCACAGTCCAGACTTGGTGGGCAGGCTCGCCTGCAGGGGGAGGGGTTGAAAATGGGGAGAGGGGCTTTCACGCTTTACCTTACGTGTGTTTAAAATATCTGTATTTCAGGACGCCTGGGGGGCTCAGTTGTTAAGCGGCTGCCTTCGGCTCAGGTCATGATCCTAGTGTCCTGGGATCGAGCCCCATGTCGGGCTCCCTGCTCACCCGGGAAGCCTGCTTCTCCCTCTGCCGCTGCCCCTCTCTCACTCTCTCTCCCTTAAATAAATAAAGAAAATCTTAAAACATAATAATAAATAAATAAAATTGTTAAAAAGAAATAAATAAAATACCTGTATTTCTCGTGCAGCAACCACTCAAACTCTTGTGGGTGTTCTAGGTTTGGGAGGACTGGGGCCACGTGCGGGATGCCCCAGGGGAAATCCCTGGATGCTCCCATCCTGGGAAGACCCTGCGTGACCGGAACCAGCCCTGCTTTGAAACCACCGGACTCTGGCTCTGCAGGTGGGCCAAGAGCGCGATGCCCTTCACCCAGAGCCTGAGAGTCTGAGCTGGGGCCTTGGGGATGGCCTTTGTCTTAACCCCAAGATGTTTCAAAAGCCTTTAGGGCTGGAGAGGATCAGAAACGTGAACCTCCTGATCAGGGAAGGGCTTGCTTCGCTGACAAATTTGCATCTCCTACTCGGGGTCCATGAGACCCCTTGAATCTGAGGGCTGGGGGTGTCATCCAGGGCTGGCTGAGGAGGGGCTGGCTGGGCCATTTGGCGAGCCTCCGTCGTAGACTCTGGAAGTCCTCTCCCTGTTCTGGCCCCACAGCTGTTCCTCGAAGCCGGAGTTTGTTCAGGAACAATATTGAGCCTTGAGCCGGACAGGGCAGCCTCCTCCGGTGCACAGCCTCATCCAAGGGACACTCGTCCTCCCACGCAGTCGCCAAATCTCCTGGCCTGGGAGGGATGGCTTGGGGCTCCGTCCCACATGGAAGTGTGGGAGCGAACACCCAGCAGCAGTCCTGGCCCCAAGACCCAGTCAGGGTCTTCTGCAGTTAGGGGCGGGGTGGGGGAGGAAGGGTCCTCTCCCAGCCCCCCTGCCTGCCTGCCCCTCTCCCCTGACCACTGCCTTCCCTGCGGACTGTCAGGAGCTGGGTCTGGCTTGTTCTCCACCCCCCACGCCAGCCCGGTACCAGCTACCTCACGAAGGCTCAGGGAACGTTTCCTTATGAATAAGCATTCAGGGGCCAGGGGGCCACCATGCTCCACGAGCTCGGGCAGACTACTCCCAGACTCCCACACCAGGAAGGGTGCAGATGGTGACACTTGTCTTCCCTCTAGTCCCTTCTCCATTGTCAGAGCGCAGGCAGGTCCCCTAACCTCTCAGAGCTTTGCTTTTCTCCTCTGCCAGATGGGCTTCCAGGAAGCAGAGCAGCTGACCTAAGAGAGGGCTCACCTGGCCGGGTAGTCAGGCCAAGTGCACACCATGGCCGACCTGCGCGTGGGAATGAACGCGCTCCAGAACACCGCCCCAGGGGCCCTGCCGATCCTAACGGTGGCATTGGCGGCGCTGTCGATCGGGTAAGGTGGAGGGGTCCTGTGCACGCTCTTTGGCTCTGCGGTGCCCCCTCCCCACCCTCTGTGGCCTGGCCAGGCTCCCCTGGCGCCCATCCTGCACGGCTGTCACATCCCCCTTGTGGCGTTGTAGTGTTTTCCCAGGTGGGTTCATCTGGGCGCCAACCTGGCCTGCGAGCTCCCTGGTGGAGCGGGGGAGGGCAGCTCCCCAGGGGTGCATGGAACTCTGGGTCCTGCTCAAACTGTGCCTGAGGGCTGCGAGTTCCTGAGGGTGCAGGAGTAAGGAGCATGGCCCCCATGCAGGGTGCTGAGACAGCGGACACGGGAGGGTGTCCATGCACGAGCAACCCTGGGCTTCACGGGCTCTTTCTGGAAGACCCAGTGGGGTCTCTGTCAGTACCTGCAGATTTCTGTCAACTGCTTTATTCAAGAGGAACTGGGGGTGGGGTCTCAGCGGGGGTGACTGACAGCTTCCCCCAGAGCCTCGGTTTTGCCAGCAGAGAAATGGGCAAAGTGGTACCTGCCTCCCACCTTCTTCCTGGAGGTTCTCTGACAGTTGAAGCTTTTTCAGGGCACTTTAAAAGGCTCAGATGAAAGGCACGGATGGGATGAAAGGTTCTTGGGGCCATATTAAGTTCCTCGCAGTTTTGAAGCCTCAGAGGAGGCTGGAGGAAGTGGTCAGCTGACAGGTACTTGTGAAGCCCCAGAGGGTGATGCGGTGGAGAATTAGCATGCCAATCAGCCACACCTAGGGTGGGAGGGGGTGGGGAAGCTGGGGGCCCTTATCTGGAGTGAAAACCTGTCATTTCTCGGAGGAGAGGGGTTTGGGGTAAGGTGCTGAGGACACTGGGCCCAGGGGTGGAGGCCAGAAAGGCAGGGGCCTTGGACAAGGACTTCTCTTCCCTTGGGCCTCAGTTTCCCCACGTGGGAAAGAAGGAAGCCAAGCAGAGGAATGTTCCCCCAACTTGGCTGCACACCGCAATCACCTAGGAAGATTTTCTTTTTTTTTTTTTTAAAGATTTTATTTATTTATTCATGAGAGACAGAGAGAGAGAGAGAGAGAGAGGCAGAGGGAGAAGCAGGCTCCCAAGGAGCAGGGAGCCCGATGCGGGACTCGATCCCAGGACCCTGGGATCATGACCTGAGCCGAAGGCGGACGCTTAACCATCTGAACCACCCAGGCGCCCTAGGAAGATTTTCTTTTGCTTCTTTTATTTCTTCTTTTCACCTAGGAAGATTTTTAAAACCCCGACACCCGGCTGCACCCCGGATGGAATAAAGCTGAGCCTCAAGGGGGTGGGACCCTGGCGTCAGAAGCTTTTAGGGCTCCCGGGGTGATTCCGGTGTACAGGCTGGTGTGAGGACTGGACCAGATTTCTAGAAGTATGTGATCGTAATGCACTTTCCCACCACGTGAGGAGTCTCAGGTGAGGGGCGTTGGTGGGGGGGTTCGGAAATTTAACCTGTCTGAGCGCCCTCTCAATGGGAAGGCAGAACAGGGCCGCGCCGAAATCCGCCCCCCCGAAATCCTTTTAGAACTCTCGTCAGTTGGGTTTCGTTCTCCTCCCTGACCTATTCCTTTTTTAAAACAGGGCTGCGAGTAGATAATCCCATCAGCCCGTGTTGGGTCCTCACTTGCCTCTTTTCTACTGACCCTCCTTGGTGGGAACCCCCCTGGGCAGTGGGAGGGGACCCCAAACCAGCGGCCAGGAGCCTGGAGGTGCGGGAATCCGCCACCGAGCGTAGGTGGTCCGCAGTGGGAGGGGCTTCAGCCTGGGGCCTGACTCCTCTCCTCTCTCTGCCCGGGAGACCCCACGTCAGGCCTCCATCCCCGCCCAGGAGAGCTTGGAGGGGCGTGGGCTTCAGATTCTCTCCGCCTCCCACGAGGGGCTCTGGACCTGCCCCAGGACCCTGCGCACAGAAAGAGAACAGCAACGCCTACGGGCAACATGGCTTCTATGATTGGCCAAACTTTAGTCGGGCTCCTGAACCTTCTCCGAGGCCCATCTGTGCACTTCCCTGTAAAATCCAGTTTTGGGGGGGCGCCTGGGTGTCTCAGTCGGTGAAGCGTCTGCCTTCAGCTCAGGTCCTGCGATCGAGCCCCACTTCGGGCTCCTCGCTCAGTAGAGAGTCTGCCTCTCCCTCTGCCGCTCCCCCTGCTTTTGTTCTCTCTCTGTCAAATGGATAAATAAAATCTTTAATAATAAACAAATAAATAAATAATAAAATAAAATCCAGTTTTGGCAAGGACCCTGCTGGGTCGGTTTGGCAAGAACATGCCCTCCCTCCCCCCAGTATCCGACCCCAGTGTTCTCCACTGTCCCCAGGTGATGTCCCGTCCCCTTGGCCTGTCTTCAGCGAGGATCCTGTTGGGTAGATTCAGCCAGAATCCCCCTCCTCCACATAATTTAATGTAATTTTAGTACTGACCTCTTAGTGACCTCCTAGGTGCTGCTCCTTGGCTGTACCCCTGACTTGCCGAGGCTGTGTTCACAGCTGAGACCAATCCCTGTCCCTCCCCTGCAAAATGCTATTGTATCCAGACTGTCCTGAATAAGGTCTGCCTATCTATTTTTAACAAGTGTCATGCATCATGTTTCTTTTTTTTTTATGATTTATTTATTTATTTTAGAGAAAGAGAGAGAGTGGGGGAAGGGGCAGAGGGAGAGAGAATCTCAAGTGGACTCCGGGCTCAGCACAGAGCCCAACGTGGGCTTCTGAGATCATGACCTGAGCTGAAACCAGGAGTCAGACACTTAACTGACTGAGCCACCAGGCACCCCCATATTTTTTTCTTTAACCCAGAGGCCACTTGTGAGAGTCTGACCATTTCGAGCACTCCATGCTGGGACCTCCGGACCCGGAGCGGCCCTGAGGCCGTCTGTCCCCATGGCTAAAGGGACATGGGAAAAGAGTGAGTGCTGTGTTTGGAGTTGCAGGGACAGAGGGGGCAGAGGTAGCCCAATACCCAGTGGGCTTTTCTTTTGTACCAAGTTCTTTGGTCCTATTGCTAGGAGCACTGTCTGCCCCTCCTGGCTATTCCAGAATTTCCCCCACCCTCCACGTGTGAGGCTCTGTAGCAGGCCCTGGGGGACAGCCCCGGCCTATGTCACATCATACAACAAGGCTCTGGTGGACCGAAGCTGGCCCTCGGCTGTCCAGGCAGCCCCCTCCTTGCCACCTCTGTCGGGACATGGAGCTGCGTTGCTGACTGCTAAAAACCCTTAGGACGCCAGACATGGACCTTTTACTCCAAAATCTTCTCCTGAACTCTGACCAATAGTGTGCTTCACCGCAGACCTGCGTAGGTGACTTAGCTCCCTGCACATCTGTCTAGAAACCGGTGTGGCCAGGCCCCAGGCTGAAGCCCCTCCCACTGTGGACTACCTGCGCTCGGTGGCGGATTCCCGCACCTCCAGGCTCCTGGCCACTGGTTTGGGGTCCCCTCCCACTGCCCAGGGGGGTTCCCACCAAGGAGGGTCAGTAGAAAAGAGGCAAGTGAGGACCCAACACGGGCTGATGGGATTATCTACTCGCAGCCCTGTTTTAAAAAAGGAATAGGTCAGGGCCTCTGGGTGGCTCAGTCAGTGAAGCATTTGCCTTCAGCTCAGGTCATGATCCTGGGGTCCTAGGATCGAGCCCCTGCATCGGGCTCCCTGCTCAGCGGAGAGCCTGCTTCTCCCTCTGCTGCTCCCCCTGCTTGTGTTCCCTCTCTCTCGCTGTGTTTCTCTCTGTCAAATAAATAAATAAAATCTTTAAAAAAAATAAAATAGGAATAGGTCAAGGAGGAGACTGAAACAAGACAACACGCGACCTCTCCCTTCTCTCAACTCCTGCTGGTTTATATTCACCCTGTGAAACTGCACGTGGTCTCCTGCCATGCTTGGTCTCCGTTTGCAGGTGGTTGGCATCCCCAGGACACCCTTGCCCTCGCTCGACCCAGAACAGGTGCGCGGGAAACACCCGCTGGTCGGTAACTTGAGCCCCCCACTGATTTGGTCATAGACCAGCGCCAGGAGGATTGGTTGGGTAAATTATGGTACATGCATAAGATAGAATATTATGCAAACATTAAAAGTTGTGTTGTGGGGCGCCCGGGTGCTCAGTTGATTAAGCGTCTGCCTTTGGCTCAGGTCATGGTCCCAGGGTCCTGGGATCGAGTCCCGGGTCCACCTCCTTGCTCAGCGGGGAGCCTGCTTCTCCCTCTTTCTCTGCCTGCCACTCTGCCTACTTGTGCTCTCTCTCTTTCTCTGATAAATAAATAAAATCTTAAAAAATAAGAAAATAAAGTAAAAAAAAATCCATCAGTTAGATGGATTACTCCCCAAAGAAGCCACCTCAAAGGCTGCTCACTACCCCCACCTACATTTCTCCTCGTGACACAAGAGGGGGTCCCCCCTCAATGGTTTCAAAGCTCTCCCCAGGGCAGGAGAATCCTTCTCTGCGGGAAGGCTGGGGTGCTGGGGCATGAGGTGGGGAGGGACCAATGCCATAGGGAGGGTTGGCGGGTCCGCGGGGCTGTGGGGACTTTGGATCCAGTATGGTTCCTCCAGCAGCTAGCAATGACTTGGCCAAACCTTAACCTCAGGTTTCTCACCCATGTAGTGTGGGCATCGGACTCCCAGGTCCCTTCTAATTCCATGACTCAAACCCTTACCTAGCTAGCATGGGGAGAAGGGGTAACTACAGAGCAGGAACGTGGTCCCCCTGCCCTTCCCCAGGCGTGCCGGAGAGACGCCTCCATGCGTGAGTTCATCCTGTCCAGTCTGCTGTGCCCTGAACCCCGCAAGGTTCCCGAGCGTGCCCACTTCCTGGTTAAATAAACAAGGGTGCATCTGTTCAAAGGAAATCTAGACCCAGCCAAAAAGAATTTGTAGTTCTAAGTGTACTATCATGGAAAGAAGTCCTCCAGGATATTGTGAAATGCAGAAAGCAAATTGCCAAACAGGATGTATACTAGCAGCACATCTGTGTTTTTCAAAAGGCTCTATGCTGTATATACATGTGTACATTTGCATATGCACAGAAAAAATTTCAGGGAAGGTTGCATGAGAGACTCTAACCTCTGGGATGTGGAACTGGGCTTTTACGGGTGGGGGAGGGGAATTTCACTTTTCATCTTCTATCCTTCGGTGCGGTGTGAATATATTTTTACCCCAAATATGTGCTATTTTGTGATTACTTAAAAAGTAAATATATTAGGGGCGCCTGAGTGGCTCAGTCGGTTAAGCGGCTGCCTTCAGCTCGGGTCATGATCCCAGGGTCCTGGGATCGAGCCCCGCATCGGGCTCCCTGCTCGGCGGAGAGCCTGCTTCTCCTCCTTCTCCCTCTGTCTGCCGCTCTGCCTACTTGTGCTCTCTATCTCTGTTAAGTAAATAAATAAATAAAAATCTTTAAAAAAAAAAAAGTAAATATATTAGAGCGCGGTGAATAAGGAGTAAAGACTATTCCTTTAGTAAGGATACATATTAATTATTATTGATATTTCTAGAATTATATTAATGCTTATCTCAAAGGTATATATTTGGTATTTGTTAAAATACAACATACATGGAGATGTACAAATGATAATTAATATTAGGAAAGATTAACAAATAAAATTTATAAGGAATAAAAAGAATAACAAAATATTGCCTGCTCCCACCACCTGGGTTTGACTGATTATGCCCTCCGGTGCTCTCGCTCTGTTCCATACCCAGACGTGAGAGCTTCATAGCTCTGCTTCCCAGGTAGCTTAAAAAAAAAAAAAATATATATATATATATATATATATATATTTTTTTTTTTAATAAGTAGATATAGCCTGGCACACAGCCCTGTGCCACGGGGGAGGCCATAGCTTGCACACCCGTGGTACTTATTTTAGGGTCCTTCATAACAGAGATTTTATCTGATTATCACCTTGATGTCTGCTTCAGCTGGGGATCCTGCTGTCTGACACCTGAAAAGCCAGCCCCCTGGTCCCCGCCCTGGGGCTCGTACACCACAGTTTCTCCTGGGGGTCAGGACTTCCTGCTGCTGTCTGAAGATATGCAGTGTGACAGGGCTGTCCTGATTCTTCAGAGGTCCTGCCCCCAAGCCTGCTGGCCGCCCCAGACCCAGTGCTCCTAACGGGCAGTGCCTCCCCTCCAGGCAGTTCTGTTTTTCTCAGCCTTGGTTGATCTGTGGGCCGGGTGGAGAACACTAGCTGTCTGTCCTGCCAGGCTCCGATCCTTCACCTGACCTCCCACTTCCTGCTGGAGAGTCCTAGAGACAAAGAACCGGTCTGTAGGGATCTGAGCGCAGAACCTGAATTTTGCAAATAAACAGTGAATTTTTTGCACGGTTTTATTTTTGTTAAAGATTTTATTTATTCATTTGAGAGAGACAGAGAGAGCACAAGCAGGGGGAGAGGCAGAAGGAGAGGGAGAAGCAGACTCCCCACTGAGCTGGGAGGCAGACGTGGGCTCTATTCATCCCAGGCCCCGGACTACGATCCGAGCTGAAGGCAGACGTCCAGCCATCTGAGCCACCCAGGCACCCTGCACAGTTTTTTTTTTTTTTTAAAGATTTTATTTATTTATTTGACAGAGAGAGACACAGCGAGAGAGAGAGCACAAGCAGGGGGAGTGGGAGAGGGAGAAGCAGGCCTCCTGCGGAGCAGGGAGCCCGATGTGGGGCTCGATCCCAGGACCCTGGGATCATGACCTGAGCCGAAGGCAGACCCTTAACGACTGAGCCACCCAGGTGCCCCACCCTGCACAGTTTTAACACACACTAAAATTTCCAGGGAAGGATCTACATGTAAAGTGATTTTTTAGAGGTATTCACGATTTCAAAAATCGTCTCAACCCCAGCAACCCCATTATCCATCTGCATTTGTGGCAGATGATTCCAAAGTGGTCCCACGTACAGGGAAAGCTTTGGAGAGCTTCACTCATATCCTGGAAGTCATGCTCAAACGCACACACTTTTGTCACCAGCTGCTCTGCCTGCATTTCTGCTTTTAAAACCTTTAAAAAATGATTGTGTAGATATGCTCTTTTATTTGTGGATTTCTTTCAGATAGTAAAAGAGATACTAAAAATGATCCGATTTATGAAGAAGCTTTGGGTCTGATAGGGTTGAGATCGACAGCACTGGGACGCGGTCCTGTTTGGCACACCCTGTCAGCTTCTGCACCTGGAATATATGGTAGGTGGTCAATAAATATTTGTTGAGTGAATAACTTAGCTATGAAAATAATTCAGGGAAGTTGACACCAGCTCCTTATGTAGTAAGTGACCAATAAACGCTTCTCAAATGAACGTGTGGAAATGGTTGAGTTTTGGGGAGAAGAAGATGGCTATACAGATGACATTTAAGATAACCTTGGTGGGGGGGTGCGCCGGGGGCTCAGTCGGTGGAGCGTCTGCCTTCGGCTCGGGTCACAATCCCGGGGTCCTGGGATCGAGCCAGCCAAGTGCCTCAGAAGATTACTCTTAGTATAAGAATAGAAGATCCATGTATTTTTAATACAAGAATATGCAATAGGAAGATTTTTAAAATTATCCCTAAGCTTCCTTCCCAGATAATCCTCAGTGATGTTTAGAAAACACAGTGCCCAGGGGACACCCAGCGGCTCAGTCAGTGGAGTGTGTGACTCTTGACCTCAGAGTCCTGAGTTCGAGCCTCATGCTGGGTGTAGCGATGACTAGAAAGAGTTTAACAAAATAATGCCCCGTGTAAGATTAGAAAATTCACACAGGTAGAAAATGAAGGGTTAAAGCCTCCCTCACATATCTCATATATATTGATTTCTGTAGCTGCATAGATATTCTAACCCAGAAGAACCATATTGTGAACATGGCTCTGCCCCTTGCCTTTGTAACATAGTAACATTTCTGAGATCTTTCCACATTTGGGGCATCATTTTTTTTTCTTTAATTTTATTTTTAAGTGATCTCTACACCCAACATGGGGCTCGAACTCACAACCCCGAGATCAAGAGTTGCATGGTCTGTCTACTGAGCCAGCCAGGCACCCCCATATTGGGGCATCTTTATTCGCAGCTACTGGAACTCCAACTGAGTGCAGTTACCGTTATGTATGACGCCTGGCCCTTATTGCTGGGCACTTTGGTTGCTACTAATATTTTTTTTTTTTAAAGATTTTATTTATTTGAGACAGAGAGAATGAGAGAGAGAGCACATGAGAGGGGGGAGGGTCAGAGGGAGAAGCAGGCTCCTTGCCGAGCAGGGAGCCCGATGCGGGACTCGATCCCGGGACTCCAGGATCATGACCTGAGCCGAAGGCAGTCGCTTAACCAACTGAGCCACCCAGGCGCCCCTAATATTTTTTTCTATTAAAACACTGTTGGGGCGCCTGGGTGGCTGAGTGGGTTGAGTGTCTGCCATCGGTTCAGGTCACGATCCCTACGTCGCTCTCTCCCTCAAATAAATTTAAAAAATAAAATAATAAAATAAAATAAAATAGATCTTTAAAAATAAAACACTGTTGTAATAAACATTCCTGTGCCTGTATGTTGGCACCCTCTTTTTTTTTTTTTTTTGAAGATTTATTTATTTATTTGACAGAGAGAGAGACATCGAGAGAGGGAACACAAGCAGGGGGAGCGGGAGAGGGAGAAGGCGGGAGCCCAATGCGGGGCTCAATCCCAGGACCCTGGGATCATGACCCGAGCCGAAGGCAGACGCTTGACGACCGAGCCACCCAGCTGCCCCAACTCTATGTATCTTGGCACCCTCTTGAGGGGCTCTCTGCACCTCTTGCCAAGTGACTGGAATCAAATCTTGTCCTAGCCTGGCCAGTCCCAGGCAAAGCCAGGGAAATGGGAGGGGGACTTTGTCTCTCCAACAGCAACCTCTGCTGGGCTTGGCCAGGAGAGCACAGTGTTAGAAACCACAGAGACACTGCTAATAGAACCTGTGTCCACATGGCTCTCTGGGAGGCAGAATTCTGCATGATTGTTTTTCTTTTTATTTTGTATTAAAATTTTCTACAACAAACACGTACTTTTACACTTAGAAAAAAAAAGCAACCTAGACTTTATCTTATATGATTTTTAAAAAATTTTACTTATTTATTTGAGAAAGAGAGAGAAAGAGCCAGGGGAGAGGAAGCATACTCCCCGCTAAGCAGGGAGCCCAACGCAGGGCTGGATCCCAGGACCCCGAGATCATGACCTGAGCCGGAGGCAGACGCTTAACAAGCTAAACCACCCAGGCGCCCAGGTCTTAAATAATTTTATGGCGTGTCCTAGAGGGAGGTAAGAATACCTTTCCTTCCTGCGAGGGTTCCTTGAAATGGCTTTACCTGCGGCAGCCCAGATGTGGGGTAGGAGCTGGTCTGGAGGTTTGGTGACAGGATCTTTCTCATCCCCTTGTTGACTCGGGACTCTGGGAGGCTTCTATAAAAACATTGATAATAAAAGAACAGACATTTATGGAGAATTTCTTGTGCTAGTTGCTATTCTAAGTGTGGTTATGCGTGTTAACACATGCTCTGATAAGGTACTATTATTATCATTTGCAGCTGTAGAAACTGAGGCACAGAATGGTTATATAGCACGCTCAAGATCACACAGCTGGGATGGTGGGAGAACGGGCTCCAAAATTGGGCAGACTGGCTCTATAATCCCTCCCCTTTCTGTTAAATAACGTTCTATTATTATAGATCTCCCTGGCTCTCTATTTTCTCTTCTGTAAAATGGGTTCATAACATCTACTTAATGAGATTTTGAGAAATAAGTGAGATACAGCATGTGAAGTGTTTGGGGCATCGTATGTGAGAAATAAAGTAACTGACCATCGTTAATACTGTTGGGGTCCCTTTTACCAGGGTGGGGGTTCCAGAGGTGGATTGTTTGTGGGCCCGGTCCTATAAGGACACATCCCCTTGAGGAACACTCTTTTTTTTTTTTTTAATATTTTATTTATTTATTTGAGAGAGAGAGAGCATGAGGGGGGGAGGGTCAGAGGGAGAAGCAAGCAGACTCCCCGCTGAGCAGGGAGCCCGATGTGGGACTCGATCCCAGGACTCCAGGATCATGACCTGAGCCGAAGGCAGTCGCTTAACCAACTGAGCCACCCAGGCGCCCAAGGAACACTCTTGATCTGCTCTGCGGAGGGATGGTGACAGCTTGTGGGGGCTTCGGCTCTGTAGCACCAATATTCAGAGCACAGAGAAGCTGTGTTTGTGGTGTCCAAACTGACCATCGGCGACACAGCCTGGCCTTCCCAGCAGCGCCTCCTCCAAACACGTGCGTACTCTGTATATGAAACGCAAGACTCAGAGGTCCGGGCCGACCTGGGCTGGAGGCACCTGATGGAGCTTCGGAGCCAGACAGACCTGGCCGCTAGGCAAGGACCTGCCAGGTGCTTCACCTCCATGACCTGGTTTCCTCATTTTTAAATAGGGACAGTGATGCTTATCTCAAACAGTTACTCCGAGGCTTAAATAAGACAATGTATAGAAGGGGGTTGGCCTAGCTCTTTACACATACATGTTCAGTAGCTACTATTGGCTCTCTTCAAGGATGAGGTCAAATTTTAGAAAGTCTTCCTCTTAGTTGAAGTTGGCCTCCTTCATGAAAGTTCCTTGCATTGCTATGAAATGTGCGTGCCCTTTCAGTCTTTCAGCAAACATAGATTGGGCACCTTCTGTGTGTGCCAGGGTCAGGCCAGGCCTGTGAGCACATCCAGAATTTGTGGGGCTTGAAGCTTATTCAGTGATGGGAGGAAGGGGAGTTCTTTAAGACAAAGAATAGAAAATCAGGTACAGAAATGAATGTTTATTTAGAATACAAAATGAAACCCAAATGAATCACAAATGTTAAGAAAGCTGACTGGTATGACAAAATTCAAATGACACAGTAATAGGGGCGCCTGGGTGGCTCAGGGTCCTGAGTTTGAGCCCCATGTCGGACTCTGTGCTCAGTGGGGAGTCTTCTGGAGATTCTCTCCCTCTCCCTCTGCTCCTCCCCCTGCTCACAGTCTCTCTCTCTCTCTCTAATAAATAAAATATTTTTTAAAAATGACACAGTAATAATAACCACTATTATTCATATGACTCAACTTCCTGATAGATCTCTATGCTTATTTTTCTTCCTACCTTTTTTTGGGCTGCATATCCTTTGTTGTCTATGTGATAACAATTTCAAAATTTAATTTTCTATTGAGGGGATGGAAAGATAATTCAGTCTTTCCTTCAGCAGGGCTGATTGAGTTTGGGTTTTTACATCCATCATTTAGAGAAGTGTCATGGTGCTCGGTGTCTTGCGTGGGGCAGACCCGCCCAGAGCCCCAGCCTTTGTTCTGGCTCTGCAGGTCCCAGGTGGGGCCACAGAGGCTGTCCCCACCCCCCAAAGCCCCCACCCCCTACCCCACCTTGGAGGTGGCTCCGGCGCAAGGGTGAGTCCACCTGTGGCAGCATTTCTGCATCTGGCAAGCAGGTGGCGCTGAGGGTCTCTAAAGCTCAAGCACTGGTCTCAGCATCTTGGGAACAGATCCTTGGAATCAGGGGCCTCTCGTTTCCTAAGCACTTCACCTCTTCCTACTGTCAGTGGAGGATACTACTTAGTCATAATTACCGGTATTATTATTATGTGGATATTAGCATTTGCAAACAGGAGAATGGAAGGCTGTATCCCATGTTGCTAATGTTGGTTGGGATTATGGGAGGCTTATTTTAAAAAATATTTTTATGTCTTTAATTAGACCCATTTTTACCTTTGCACCTAAACAAATGTGCATAATTTCATAATGGACAATGACCCTTAAGAATGTTTGGATGTGGGGGCGCCTGGATGGCTCATTCGGTTAAGCTTCCAACTCCTGATTTCTGCTGGGGTCATGGGCTCAGGGTCGTGAGATCGAGCCCCGGATCCGACTCCGTCTGCTTGAGGCTCTCCTGCTCCTTCTCCCTCTGCCCCTCCCCTTTCTCTAAAATAACCTTTAAGAGTGTTTTGAATGTGAAGGTCAGAAAGTGGTGGTAACAGCAGCTACACGAATCATATCTTACCTTCCCAGGAATTTAAAACACTTTCACAGATATAATTATTTTAGGCCCATTCCTATATCAACATCTTGTGATGGAAGCAAGGCAGAAACAATTTCTACTTCTTACAGATAAAGAGACAGAGATCCAGAAAGTGGGCCTAAGTTTACAATGCCTAAAAGGGGCCAGATTCTGTCCCTCTGCCTCCCCGATCCTGGCTGGCTCTGTGGGCTCCGGGTGCATCTTCTTGGAATCCATTTCTTCTTTGTCGTGTCCCTACGCTGCCCCTTCTCAGGATCTTGTCATCTTGGCCTGGGCTAACAGCAGCTTCCATCCCGAGTTCCCTACTGCCGGCCCCCCGTCTGTTTCTCCTTCTACCACTGCCTGCAGGCCGAGTCCTTCAGGCAGTTCTGGACTCCCCTTTTCGGCCTTCCGCATCTGGCCCCTGCCGTCTTCTTGAGGCTCCCCCCTCCCCACCACCCCTCCCCTTGCTGTTTCTGCTCAGGCCAAGGCTAAGCAAGCATGCCAGGTTCTCGTGACCCACAGGGTGTCAGCGAACGGTACTCCCTCTCCCTAGAATGTCATTTCTACCTTCTTCAAATATAAACATGCATAGGGATCCACAGAATGACCTCCTCAAAACTTCCAGGCAGGATACCATCTTCTCCTATCTTAAGGAGTCACGAACACAAAAGCCTGCAGTGGCCAGGCAGGTGGCACTAGAAATAGATAGTGTTGGCCTAAAATGATCCCTGGCATCTCCTACGGGCCCAGGATAAATAGCAAGGACGGTGTCCATCACAACGGGGTGGGGCCAGGGGGATTGTGGCAAACTTGAGACCACACGTCCCTTCTCAAGGAGGCAGCCTCCAGCTCACTGTTGTCCAGCGCCAACACCAGGCCCACATCTTAAAAGGCCAACCACCAGTTCACTGCAGGTGCCCCCTCTTGTAAGCCAAGGCAAAGACCACACGTTGGCCGACTTTCTCCTATGAGCCTCCCAAGAGCAGCGTCTCCTCGGCATTTTAATGAAATGTGGCACACAGCAGTGGCCCGAATTTCTGAAAAGCTTGGTGTGTGCCAGGCGGGTCCTTTCCTTAGTGCTTTACATGTATTCACACATCCTGTCTTCTCAGCAGCCCAAGAGGTGGGTGCTATTATTATCCCCAATGTACAGGGCAGGCGGCAGAAGTGAAGTCACGTGCCCAAGGTCACCAAGTTGGAATCCAGCCCTAATACAGTGCTTCTCACTGATCCCACCTACTGGACCACAACTCCTTGGGTTTAGACACCAAACACAGCCCCTCACCTTTGTATTTCCCCCAGCGTGTGGTGCAGGAGTCACTCCTTAACTGTACGTTGAGCTGAATTGGTATTGTATGGAACAGATGGAATTGGGCCTTAATTCATCCACTCAGTGAAACATTCTGAGTGCCTGCCCCTTTCCCCATCCTCTGTTAGGGACTGCAGGAGATCAGAGGCCGTAGCCTTTGCCCTCCAGATGCTTGCAGTCAAGGAGCACAAAATAATCATCACTACTATCGTGGTCTGCTTTACTGAGACTAATGGCAACATGTACTGAGTACTGATTATCACCAGAGAAAGCCAGAAATTGAACTCAGTCTCTGTCTGGAAATCTAATAATATTTCACAGAGAAGATGAACATAATGTGGAGGGAACAGTTTCCTCCCTAAGATTTAGGGAGGAAACTTCAGAAAGCATTTCAAAAATGGTAATACTTACTTGGCGAGTGTTTGAATGAATGGAGCTTAACTGAAATTCACATGGCAAAGTTGGCTGGTTGGTTGGAAAGTACCCTTGGGTCCTGGGATCAAGCCCCGCATTGGGCTCCCTGCTCAATGGGGAGCCTGCTTTTCCCTCTCCCTCTGCCCCCCCCCACCCTGCCCTGCCGCTCATACTCTCTCTTTCTCAAATAAATAAATCTTAAAAAGAGAGAGAGAGAGAAGTACCCTCAGGGCGCCTGGCTGGCTCAGTTGGTAGAGCATGCAACTCTTGATCTCGGGGTTGTAGGTTTCAGCCCCACATTGGGTGTAGAGATTACTTAAAAATCTTTAAAAAAAGAAGAAAAGAAGTATGCCCTCTTTTGTATAGGAACAGACGCGGGGAAGATATTTGAAAGGTTTTGGAAAATATACCATTTTGCTAACTCTCTGTGCCTCCACATATAAAAGAGAGAAATATGGGAAATACAGGTGGTTTCTCTGAATTGTTTTATACAAGTCAGATTCTATTGTGACAAGGACATTAGAACAAAAGTCTATTGAAAAGTCTAGGAAGAGTGATAGATATGTTATCTTGATCGTGGTTAATGGTCTTACAGGTAGGTGTGCATGTCAAAACACATCGCGTTGTAAACTTTGAGTATTTGCAGTTTGTTGGACATCAATTATATCTCAATAAAACTGTGCAAAAAAGTGTCCTAGACTCTTGCTATTTCAAATGTCTACAGACAGCTGCAGCCCAGGAGGCTTATTAGAAATGCCTCCCTTCTGACTCCCTTCTGAGTCCAAACGGGCAGTTTAACAAGCCATTCAGGTGATTAGCCTGCATGGCAAAGTTTGACCTCTTGTTCCAGTGAATGTCTGGAACTCACTTCCCATAATGAGTAATTAAAGGGAAGTTGTATTCCCTAATCTTTTTAAGCTCACTAATAGCAACTACCTGCAAGACGGTTCTTGATGGCTCAAGTAGGGAGAGGTTTAAATGTTTGATACAAAGGATGTTTCGAGGGGCGCCTGGGTGGCTCAGTCGTTAAGCGTCTGCCTTCGGCTCAGGTCATGGTCCCAGGGTCCTGGAATTGAGCCCCGCATCGGGCTCCCTGCTCGGCGGGAAGCCTGCTTCTCCCTCTCCCACTCCCCTTGCTTGTGTTCCCTCTCTCTCTGTCTCTTTCTGTCAAATAAAATAAAATCTTAAAACAACAACAACAACAAAACCAAAGGATGTGCTGATTTTTCAAGTCCCCTGTAACTAAAAGCAGGTTTACCGTAAATTCATGAAGCTTGTTTCAGAGCTCTCTGAAGGTCCTTCCAAGGCCTTTGGAAGAGCCCTAGCAGTATATTCACCTGGTCCAAAGTTTCTGTAAAAGTATCTAAAGTAAAATATTTAAACCCACTGTCTCTTGGCATTCTGACTTCCGTGACTCCTCTTGTGTTTGATGCTTTAGGAATGGCCAAGGGCTTTTTTGAGATCTGGCTAAGGGGACAATGATCAATTAAGGGATACATTTTTCTTTTAAGATTTATTTATTTTGGAGAGAGAGTGAGAGCACAGGGGGAGGGAGAAGCAGAGGGGGAGAGAGAGAGAGTCTTGAGCAGACTCCATGCTGAGCACAGAGCCCAACACAGGGCTCCCATGACTCTGAGATCATGACCTGAGCCAAAACCAAGAGTTGGATGCTTAACCAGCTGTGCCACCCAGGCGCCCGGAGGAAGGGATACGTTTAACTGGGGCTTAGCGGCATGCACTTACGTGATTTGCAGTCATTTCCGCGTACTGTTAAATCAGCGCTGTCCATGGGTGGAGGAATGGCTTTCTGAAATACACCTACTGCCCATTATGCCAACTCAGCCAGCACTCATGTCACAAAGGCACAGGGCCAGAGGGCAAAGGAGCTCTGTGATGCCCAGCCCTGAAAATACATGGGCGGTGGAGGGGGAAACAAGATGTGAAAGAAAAGGAGAAACTAGTCCATAGAAAATCCTCCCAACCATCAAGAGTAAAAAATGGTAAGTGGCAGAATCAAGTCTCTCAATGCCTAACCTAAAATGGAGATTCTCACATAAGTAATGTCATATATGCAACTGTAGTGTACCAGGCTTATGTTTATTTGTATATGAATCATGCAAAATGGAATATATTATGATTCTTGCGTTTATGGAACACAAATTTGTAGTTCAGTGAGTCTGTCTGTAGGTAGTCACATGTTTTATTCATCTTTTTTTTTAAGATTTTATTTATTTATTTGAGAGAGAGAATGAGATAGAATGAGAGAATGAGAGAGGGGGGAGGGTCAGACGGAGAAGCAGACTCCCTGCTGAGCAGGGAGCCCGATGTGGGACTCAATCCCAGGACTCCAGGATCACGACCTGAGTCGAAGGCAGCCCCTTAACCAACTGAGCCACCCAGGCGCCCTGTTTTATTGATCTTAATGGGAGCACACAGATCTTGTTCTGAAAACCACTGGGGATCGAGTAAAAACCATACAGGAAATTGCCACGGAAGTAGCCAAACGGCCCTAAAATACTATAGCTCATATGTGAAAGCAACCTGATACAGGTTGTTCCAAATTTGACAATAATCTTTTAAAAAGTACACACTAGAGGCGCCTGGATGGCTCAGTTGTTAAGCGTCTGCCTTAGGCTCAGGTCATGATCCTGGGTCCTGGGTTGTGGGATCCAGTCTGGGAAGGCTGCTTCTCCCTTCCCCACTCCCCCTGCTTGTGTTTCCTCTCTTGCTGTCTCTCTCTCTGTCAAATAAATAAATTCTTAAAAGAAAAAAAAAAAAGAACACACTAAGAACCCTAATGAGTTGTAAAACCACACTAAGAACACTAAAGAGTTGTGAAGCTGAAATATAAATAAAAAATTTTTGAGCACCATGCTGAAAAGAACACTGACCTTTCTCTTTTCTTTGTAGAAAAACATTACAAAATGTCGTAGGAAAATGTGATTAAAAGTATGCAGCCAAAAAAAAAAAGCATGCAGCTAAAAAGCGTGGGAAAAATGATCATAAATGGTGCCCATAGTCTAGACAGACAGGTAAGATATACGCAATGCTGTCAAGGGCATTTTCGATCTTCTAAACAAAATAATTGTGTTTCTGGACTTTGGGACACCCTGTAGAAGCGTGTCAGGAAGTTAATAAATGCTTTACCATTGTGTGTGTGACGCTTGTGGCTTTTTTTAACTTTTCAAAGTGTCATTTGTGATTTCTCATTCTAAGTATTTATGCGAATAATTTGGGGTATTTTTCTTTTTTAAGTAAGCTCCAAGGCGGAACTTGAACTCAAGACCCTGAGACCAAGACCCGAACTGAGATCAAGAATCACGAGTGGGTAGCTTAAGCCACCCAAGCGCTCCCGGTGTATTTTTTTTTTCTTACTGGGGTTCCCACAAATTGTATGGTTCCTGCAAAACCAGGGTCTGCCGATTAAAACAGCCGCAGAGAAGCAAACGATTTCTCCACAGCCTCAGCTTCCTCTTAAAAAAAAAGTCATTCGTCCAGCATTTCCTCAGCGCTGCAGTGAAGATCAAGGTCAAGTGGGGGGTCAGGTTCCGGGAAGTCCACGACCCCACAAACGGGAAGGGTCTCGGCCTCCAGCGTACGGCGCCTGCCCAGTCACCCCGGCCCCGCCCCGCCCCGCCCCGCCGCGACCCCCGGCCCCGCGGGCCCCGCCCCGCCGCGACCGCCGCAGGTAGGAGACTGGGGAGGGGAAAAGGGGAGAGGGCGGCGCTCGCGGGTGGACGCGGGCAGGAGGGGCGGGGGCGGGGGGGCGGGGCGGGTCCCGCGGGGCTGGGGTCGCGGAGGGGCGGGGCGCGAGCCTCAGCCCCTCTCCCGGAGCCGGAGAGCCTCATCAGCGGCGGAAGTTCCGGCGTCGGTAAGTAGAGGTCAGAGGTCAGCAGGAAGTCGATACGTGGCCGCCGCTTGTCCCCGCCGAGGAGGCGCAGCAGCCGGAGATGGCGGCGGTGCTGAACGCAGAGCGACTCGAGGTCTCCGTCGACGGCCTCACGCTGAGCCCGGACCCGGAGGAGCGGCCCGGCGCAGAGGGCGCTCCGCTGGTACCGCCGCCGCCCTCGCCGCCCGGGGTGGGCCGGGGGCCGGGCGCCGCGGGGGAGCAGCCGGATCCCGGGGAGGCGGCGGCCGGGGGCGCGGCGGAGGAAGCGCGGCGGCTGGAGCAGCGCTGGGGCTTCGGCCTGGAGGAGCTGTACGGCCTGGCGCTGCGCTTCTTCAAAGGTGAGCCGCCCTGGCCCCACCCCCGCCTCGGCCGCCCGGGCGAGTCCGATCCGGGCGGTGGCCCGAGCGTGACCGGGCCAGTCCCCTCCTCGCCCGCCCCGGCCGCGACGACCGGAGCAAGCTCCGTCCTTGGGGGTCCTCGAAGTTTGTCACCACCCGCTGGGTCACTGGGTCACACCCCTGAAGGGCCTGGAACCTCAGTATAGCAGTCCGAGTCCTGCCTCCCCGAGGATACCAGGACGTTTTACCCAGTTTAGCTTCTCGGGTTTCCATGGCCGGGGTGGAAGAATGAGTCTTTTCTCTCCCAGAGGATCCCGTTCTGGGATGACTTTTTGTATGGGTTTGTTTGTTTGTTTACTGTCGCATTCCTTTTCTTGTTTCCTGTGGCTTGGCACATCAGACTCCACCGATTTTTACCCCTTTTCCGGGCAGGAAGAAATCTTCCCGTAGGTTATGTTCACTCCCTTTCCAGCCATTCTGGAGAACCGTAAACTCGGGATAGGACTTGCTCACCTGGCAGTTTCGATGTGGCCGAGAGGAGGAAGTATTAAGCTAATAGGTCCCCTGTGGCTAATTAGCCTCCAAAGGGAAGGGATGCCCACTATGTTCTAGTAACTTCTAGATGGTTAAAATTGTACCTTGGAAGCAATGTGCAAGAATAAATTCTCAATTAAGGCCTAAAAGTACTCTCTCTCTTTCTCGCAGAGTTAATTGTAAAATGTCTCTTGTCTTAGAGCACGATTGTGGTGTGGATTTTTTGTGGGTTTTTTTTTTTAATTGGGTGATTCACTGGTGGTGATACCAGTCACATGATCTTTTCAGTGGGAAAGACTGATGAGAGGCCCGTTACTTTGATTCTTAGAGATATTTAGATCTTGAGGGGCAGATCTTCGGCAGAATGAAACTTTAAAAGTGGTTGCTAGGTTTTGTATACATTCCAGAACAGCATATTTGTGACACTTTTCCCAGAGGGAGTTCTTTTTGGAGTGCAGTACATACTTGAGTAACTGAAGTTGTGTAGTTCATTGTACTGATAACGTGCAAAAGTTATTTGTTCTCTGCTGAAATGTGCAAACTAATGAAAGTCTTTTATATATTTTCCAGAACATTTGATTATTCCACATTCCTTGTATTTTTTTTTTAAATGTTTTATGTATTTATTCATGAGAGTCAGGGAGAGAGAGAGAGAGAGGCAGAGGCAGAGGGAGAAGCAGGCTCCCCACCTAGCAGGGAGCCCGATGCGGGACTTGATCCAGGACCCTGGGATCATGACCTGAGCCGAAGGCAGACGCTTAACCATCTGAGCCACCCAGGCGCCCATGAATGTATTTTTTATTAAAAAGTTTACCCTTGAGATATTCGTTGTCATTGGACAGGGAGTTCAGCCCTCTGTGCACTGGCCAGCTTGGGGAATTGGTAATGGCTAATGGGTTTTAGATCACTTGACCCTTAGGTCACTGGCTTGAATTTAGTGTTTCCTGTGGTGGTGATATATTACCACTTATATAAAAATCTGGTGTTTCTTATACAATTTGTATAACTACATTTTACTTCATACTTTTATTCTTGGAACTTACTTTTCCAGTGTTCAGGAAGATTAAAGTATATAGTAGCACAAAGGTATCTAAGAATAGAAAAAGACCCACTTTTAATCCTAGCTTTTGCCACATGACTAACAAAAAAATAAAGGTCATTTTATCTTCTGAGCTTGTCTTATTTGCAAGTGGTAATATTTTCTTTGAAAGATTAAAACACTGTATAATGTGCGGTGAATTAGTATTGCTTTGGGAGTCAGGAGGCCCTGGATTCTATTAACCATGTAAACTCCTGGATAACTAACTTTTCTCTTCCAAACTCTGTTTCCAGGTGTGTGTGTGTGTGTGTGTGTGTGTAGAGCAGCTAGGTTAGATGAAATTTGATGTCTCAGGTTTAAGATTTGGTCTCAAGCTAACATTATTTTAACATGTTTGTTGAGTAGTAGGAGTCCTTGGGGAACCTGTAATTGGGGTGGTGTTGGAGTGCCTAGTTATCAGTGACCTTAGAGAAAAAAGCTGCATTGATAGGTATGGTTCATTGACTTCCTAAGTTAAGCTCTCAAAGCAATATTCAAATACTTAAAAGGAGAAATAGCAGTGTAGCAATTAAAGCTACTTTTCTGCATGGATCATTACATAGTTGGCATGATGAGGCTATCAGGATAAGAGACGACTAAGGGCGGGGTGGGGAGGGGCGTGTCTAAAAGCAGAATTATGGAAAGTAGGTGAGTCAAGTGTTGCTGCTTTTGTTTTAATGTATAAATTTTCCCAGTGCAATACTTGACATTTTTATCAGTTTTGTAAGGATTTCTAATAGATCACTATTTTGTGGTTTTTTGTACCAGAATCTCAGCAAGAATCAGAAATGACATTAAATTTTATCTTCCTCTGTGGAATAAATATCAGTCTCGAAAGCATGGCTATCCATCGAAAATAACTTGGATTGGGAATCACGAACCCTGTTTTTCATTCCATCCCAGTCACAGCGGTCACAGTCCAGTGATTGAACCCATTATGTCAACTACCTACTCTCTTTGATTTTATGCAGGTAAAAAAAAATAGTATATGTGCTGCCGAAGCGAGCACATGGTAAAAATAAAATAGTAGATGAAAATATGGACGAATGTAAGTTACCATTCTTACTGTCCAAGCTTCAGACATTATTGGGGCGCCAGGCTGGCTCAGTGGGTAGAGCATGTAGCTCTTTTTTTTTTTTTTTAAGATTTTATTTATTTGAGAGAGAGTGAGCGAGTGAGCGCACAAGCAGGGGGATCAGCAGGCAGAGGGAGAGGGAGAAGCAGGCTCCCCACCGAGCAGGGAGTGTGTTGCGGGACTCGATCCCAGGACCCTGCGATCATGACCTGATCCGAACGCAGATGCTTAACCAACTGAACCACCCAGGCGCCTGAGCGTGTGGCTCTTGATCTCGGGGTTGTGAGTTCAAGCCCCATAATGGGTGTAGAAATTACCTAAATAAGATTTAAATAAATAAACCTCAAACATTGTTGAATCCTTATTATGGATACAGTTTTATGTTAGATTACCACTGTAAAGGAGTAGTACGTTCCCTTTTGCTGTTAAGGAGCTTAGGGTCCAAAAGAGGAGTTAAAGACCCAATGACAGTCGCAATAGAGTGTGAAGGCTGGAAGGGGCAGATGCGGGGGGAGAGGGTCAATGGCCGACCAAGAGCCCTGAAAGGACAAGGCGTGTGTCGGGAAATGGCAAATAGGAAGCCGAGTGATAGAGCTGGAAAGGCACGTTGGTGTCAGTTCCGCGGAGGGACTGGAATGCCATTGTAAATAGCCTTTTTGTTAGTGACAGTGAAGAACCATTGAAGGTTTTTACAGGGTGGAGCCAAGTTGCCCGATTCTAGCTTAGCAAACTTCAGCTGGTATTCTCAGCTCTTTGGGTAAGGGCTGTATTGGTTGGCTTTATTGTAGCCTTTATACTTCTTGGATAGAGCTAACCTGAGGAGTTGTATTTTGGCTTTTAGAGTCGTTGGGGGTGAATGTTTCCTTTTCTAATATTTTATTTCCTCATCACATGAAGCTGTTAGATGGTTGCATTAATTTAAAATTCCAGAGTATTAGCCCCAGTTGTTGAGCCGATGTTCACTCTGTGTCAGGTACTGCTTTGAAATAATATAATGTATAATATGCATTATTCTGTGTAGTCCTCCACAGACCTTCTAGTGAGGACGTTGTTCTGGTTTCTTAGTAAAGGAACTTGATCCAGGTCCCTCGGTTATTAGTAAGAGGCAGGGTTGATTTTCTGATTCCAAAGAGGTCTTCCCACTACAGGAGATGACAAGTGAATAGAAACCCTGCTTTATCTGATGGTATTCTGAGCGAGATACTTAGAATTACTACCCTGTTGCCTTATCACATTTTGGAACTTTTAATTTATTTTTTGTTTTATTATTTTAAAAAAGATTTTATTTATTTATTTATTTGAGAGAGAGCATGAAGTGGGTGGGGAGAGGCAGAGGGAGAGGCAGGCTCCCTGCTGAGCAGGGAGCCCGGATTCGGGGCTTGATCCCAGGACCCAGAGATCATGACCTGAGCCGAAGGCAGACACTCAACCGACTGAGCCACCCAGGCGCCCCCTCTTTTTGGAACTTTTAAAATATATTTGCTTGGAAATATTAAGGGCTAATGGAAAGATTCCTATTGTTTTTTACACATGATGACTTTATCGAGTCTCTTGAGATATCTGGAGGAGTGAAGTGTGAGAGAACCATCTACTCTGAATTCCTACATGATATTGCTCTCAGGTTTGAAATTTTGGACGTAATGGGGCGGAAATTGCCTCCAAAAGACTGAAGTAAATGTGTTCATCAAAATATTGACATGCTAAATCCCACTGCTACTAATAATACAATATTAGATCTTTTGGGGGGCCCGCATTTAGCTAGTGTAATGATTTTTTTTAACTCTTGTAAATTGAAAATGGTTGTGTTAATTCATTGGGGATTGAAAAACAGACTCAATTGTCTTTCTTTCACTGGAATACTTTCCTTCATATACTATTTGGTGCGGAGTATAAATTCAAATAGGAAAGGAAAAATGCTTCTTTCCCTTTATTTTCAAAATAATGAGTTGTTTCTCTAGCAGCCTTAACATGTGACAGGTTTTTTTTATTGTCATTATGTACTAATGCTTTTAAATGTATTTGATTTTTTTTAAGCTCTTACCGATGCTCAGTACCGTCTTTAGCAAGTGGGAGCCTTGTCAGATTGGCTCTTAAGTTCCTTTGACATGACTGGTAATTTTTCATAGCTTCCTTGCTATCTGGTATGATGAGATATTCCAGGTTGTTCTTATACATTTCCTGCTTCAGCAGGAATCAGCCATTTGTCCAAGGAGACATGGTTCCCGTTAGTGGGAAACAGCATTTGAAGAGATGTAATCTGGGTGATGGGAGTGGGTGCTCATTGCTGCTGGATTGGTCATCATTTCTAGGCCTTTTCAGTAGATAGATAAAGGGTGTGTGTGTGTGTGAGAGAGAGAGGGTAGTATTTTTGAGTATATGATATATAAAAGCTGTAGTTGAATTTGGAGGAATTTAAGTCTTGGACTCAGAGTCTTTCTGGACTTGTTAATGCATTTCTGCTAGCAGCGCTGGTGATTATACTCAGTAGTACACTCAGCTGTGTTACTGGTCACACAGAGGCCGTCAGGCGGATGGGCCGAAATGGTTCTGTTTCCTTTTGTTACCTTTAGGCATATGCATTTACAACAACATGTAGGAATGGCCCCATTAATGTTTAAAAAAAAATGTACAGCTGTAATTTATATGTATGTATAATTAGTGTGTGCCTCCTGGACTTCAGTGGTCTGGCCTCAGATAATTTCAAGGTTAATTATTACCATCGACCATCTGTTAAATTTTGAGTTTATTTTTTCCTTCTTTTCTATTGTCTTTACCTTAAGACATAAGTGTGTAATAGTATAGGAGGACGCATAGACCCAAGAGACAATTGTAAAAAGGAAATTGTAACCACTAGGGGCACCTGAGTGGCTCAGTCAGTTAAGCATCAGACTCTTGATTTCAGCTCAGGTCTTGATCTCAGGGTCATGAGATCGGGCCCCACGTTGGGCCCTGTGCCCAGTGTGGAGTCTGCTTGTCCCTCTCCCTCCCCGCCGCTTGCGTGCTTGCTCTCTCACTCTCCTAAAATAAATAAAACCTTTTTTAAAAACCCCGAACCAAGAAAAAGAAGAAATTACAGCCACAAAGTATAGTAATACCTCGGGGTGGGGGGGGATAAAAAAAAAAAAGAATAGTAATACCTCTCAAGCATCTGATTTTTTAATTTGCTAGTTCATATTAAATTTGAGCTGAACTAAAGTTTTCATATGAAGACTGGATTCAAGGATATGGTTATACATGTGTGTATATATTTGTGTGTGTGTTTAATGTAAGTGATTTTAACATTCGCCAGAGGCCTCCTGTTTGTTTAATACACATTCAGAAAAGTACACAGGTGATAGGTGTATAGCATGATGAACTTCCACAAAGTGTACATGCTCTGGTAACCAACACCCAGAACGAGATAATGTTTATAGTAGTTTCCCCCTTATCCGCGGTTTCGCTCTCCCCGGTGGTCAGCTGCATTCAGGAAGCAGGTGATCCTCCCCTGACGGGCTGGCGGAAGGTCAATAGTAGCCTAGCGCTGCGTCATGCTCCGGCGTCCTTCATCTCACGTCATCTCGTCCATCATGGAAGCATTTTATCATCTCCTGCCGTCGTAAGGGTGAGGACAGGACAGTAAGATATCTTGAGAGAGACCACGTTCACTTACCTTTTATTACAGGGTATTGTTTAATTATTCTTGTTGTTATTGTCTTACTGTGCCTAGTTTTATAAATTAAGCTTTATCATAGATATATACATATAGGAAAAAGCATACTTTATATATAGGGTTTGGTACTATTCACAGTTTCAGGCATCCACGGTAGGCCTTGGAATGTATCCCTCGTGGATAAGGGAGGACTGTGGTACTTTCATCTGTTCACTAAATGAGGTCTACTCTGGCTCAGTATTTAGGAAGTTGAGCTCGGGAGTCAACACTGCCTCGGGTCCTTTTCCTAGTTCTGCCACTCAGTTTCTTTAATTCCGTGCCTTCCTTTACTCAGGGGTTGTTGTGAGAGTTACAGGGAATTATATATATAAATTCTTAGCCGAGTGCCTGGGGGCAGTTGATGTTCTGTGGCTGCTTATGTTGTTAAAGAGGAAAGATTACCAAGAATTTATTATAGGTTTGTTGAATTAATTGGGAGAAGTCAGCTTTTATTAAGCACTTAGTACATGCTAAGCCAGAGTGTTTCATAGTCATTGGCTCAGAAATACTGCATCGTGTTATACTTTCTTACAAGTAATAGAAGAATTTATCAGTCACATTTTTCTCAATCCAACATAGAGGAGATGTGATTTTAATTTTAGTATTTCTAAAAGATGGATTTTACTCAAAGTATATTCTTTGGGAGTCAGCAGTGTGCTCGGGCTGCGGAAGAAAACACATTTGGTCTTAGGCTGGTTTGGCGGAAATACCGTGTCTAAGATGAGGGAGGAGAGAGATGGTCCTGCTCTCCTCTGCACAGATCAGACAATCCCTGGATAATGCTTTTAGTTTGAGGCATCATCCTGTGGGGTTAAAGACAAATGGAGCTGGTCCAGTAGAGAGCAACTTGTCCGGGCGTGGGACTTCGGATCCCTGCTGTCATTACCATGATGGCTGCTCCGTGCTTGGTGCGGGCGCTCTATCAGGACTTTTCTAACCCTCACAAGAACCTTAAGGGGAAGGTAACCTCCATTTTATTGGTTAAATAAGTAGTCCCTGTTATGTACATAGCAGAGTGGGGATGTAAATGCAGGTCTTCGGGAGAGGCGAGGGAATGAGCTACGGATGTTCAGCCCAGAGAGTATAGAACTTGGGGCAACCATGACAGGTATTTTGTGGCTTTTGAGGTCTTATCGGTTAAATGTGTTTTACTTAATGCTGAGGACCGGAAATAGACACCGTGGATGGAAATGTGAGACGTGAAGTCAGAATAAAGAACTAAAAATCACAGCCATGCAGAGGTTGGAATAGAATGCTCTGGGACACTGAGTTCCCACCCCTGGACCTGCTCAAGCATCAGGTAGCAATTGCAAGGTGGGTAGGCTTCCTCTTTTTTAATCTTTTTTGTCTCTGCTACAGGTTTACCATGAGGCTTATGTAGAATAGTTTATAGTTAATATTAGGTTAAACTGGTAACTTCCACAGCATACAGAAACTGTACTTTTCCCTCTCTCATACTTTAGGTTACTGATGTTGTCATATGCATCTTTTTTATACTGTGTGTCCAGTAACAGATTGCTGTAGGCCAAGTGGATCTGCAGAGGGGATTTGAACTTTGGTTATGCAATTCAGTCACTGATGGTGAATATCCTTTCCAACTCATAGATTGTACAGTTTCATTTCATGAAATAAAGGCTAGAAGGGACATTGAAATACTTTGTTACATCCTCTACCTTCATCTCCAGAGAGAAGAGAAAAATAAGATTTCTGGTGTGAGACTAATAATCCTTTGTATAATTAATTTCAGGTGGGGACTTAATGTTAATCTTTCAGAGCTTTGGGCTTGGTAACTGTTATGCTGCCTTATTAGAACTGTAAAGTTAAGTACTAATGAACTTAATAAGAACATAATTTAGAAGCCACTTATATGTTTAGTTGCTTGGGAAAATGTGTTTTGTGGATTGCATTCGTTTCCTAATACCAGTGTGACAAGTCACCACAAATTTAGTGGCTTAAAACAGCACATACTGTCTTATAGTTCTGGAGGTCAAAAGTTCAAAATGGGTCTCCCCAGAATTTCAAGGTATTAGTCCATTTTCTAACTTTCAGTCTTCATACTCTTTAAGATGTCTGTAGTCTTTCTTATTCCCGGTCCTGTGTATGTCACCTGTTTTTCTTCCTAGAAGTTTTTAGAATTTTTCTTATCTCCAGTGTCCAGGAATTTCTGTTATTACCTTTCAGTTTATGTAAGTTTTTGAATGATTACGTTCATCGTTTGATAGTCCTTCTAGTCTCTAAACTGCATCCTTCATTTCTGGGAAATTTTCTTGTATTATTTCATGATAAATTCCCCTCTTTTTTCCCTCTCTTCACACTCTGATACTGTTAATATTAGGTATTGGGTCTTCTGGCTTGAACTTCTAATTCTGTTATCTTTTCCATCTTTGTCTTTTAGGAGATAGTCTCAACTCTATTTTCCAACCTGTGAAAGATTTTTAAAAATTTATTTTTACATTTTTCATTTCCAAGAGTTTTTACTGTCTAAATTGTCTTTCTTTCTGGTACCTTGTTTTGCTTAATGGACACATCAGCTTATGTCTCTGAGGATATTAAATACAAATTTAGTTTTGTTTTATTTTAAATTTTCTTTTGGGGGGGCCTGGGTGGCTCAGTAGGTTGGGCGTCTGACTCTTAGTTTTTGCTCGGGTCATGATCTCAGGGTCGTGGAATTCAGCCCTGAATCAGGCTCCACACTCAGCGTGAGGTCTGCTTGAAATTCTCTCTCCCTCTGCCCCTCCTGTGCTTGCACATGCACTCTCTCTCACTCTCTCAAATAAATAAAGTCTTTAAAATTTTCTGTTCGACTTTTTTCCCATGTTGGAAGCTTTCTTGAATGTCGGGTAATACTTGGATATTCATTCATATAGAAGGGTAAGGCACTGAGCAGCTAATTGTAACCTTGAGCAGAAGCCTTTACTGTTGGGTGAAGAGGCAGAGGTTTCATAGGAGAACCCTCAAGCGTTAGTATCTTTCAAATCAGTAACTGTAGGTTTTTTCTTTGGGGCCAGTTTCCCCTGCAAATACTCCCCTCTCCTTCCTGAGATGTATGAACTTAGTTGTCAGCATTTAGGAACCAGGCAGGAGAAGGGAGAGTGGCTGGAGTTGTTTACCATTTACTAGGGAAACTTCTGTTTCTCTGTTTTTAGTCCTGCAGTTCACTCCCAGCCTGGTGTCCTCCTATCTGGAGCATCTGTGAGTTCAGGTTCTCTAGTAAACATCAGCCTCTGCTGTGGTAGGGGTGAGGTAGCCATCTGCATGCTTGGGCTTGCCACACAGTGGGAGGGAGGGGTACCTGCCGCTTAAGAGTTTCAACCAGCATTCTTATCTCCATCTAAACTCCAGCTTTTAAAGAACCCAGAGCCTTCACTTCCTGAACCTTCCCAGGGTTCTCTAAATTGCCTTCCATATTCCTTTTCATTGAGGTCTCATTGAGGATCATGCGTGTTTAATACATCATGGTTAGCTAGAAGTTTATGTTTTCTATCCTTTTAATTATATTTGATTTTTAAAAATATCTAAAAATCGGGCGCCTGGGTGGCTCAGTTGGTTAAGCCACAGCCTTCTTAACCAACTGCCTTCAGTTCAGGACATGATCCTGGAGTCCCGGGATCAAGTTCCACATTGAGTCCCGCATCGGGCTCCCCTGGTTCCTAAATGCTGACAACTAAGTTCATACATCCCAGGAAGGAGAGGGGAGTATTTGCAGGGGAAACTGGCCCCAAAGAAAAAACCCTCTGACCCTCCCCCCTCTCATGCTCTGTCTCTCAAATAAATAAATAAAATCTAAAAAAAACCCCAAAAAACAGTAAAAATACTTCTTTTTCTAGTTAAGAGTCAGCAAACTTTTCCTAAAAGAACCAGATAGTATTTTAGGCTTTAATAGCCATATATGGTCTGTGTACATGTTCATTCTTTTTTGTTTGTTCAGTTTTGCTTTTTGTTGTTGTTTTACAACCCTTAGAAAACATAAAATTCAGGGGCGCCTGGCCGGCTCAGTAGGTGGAACATGCAGCTCTTGGTCTCGTGAGTTTAAGCCCCACGTTGGGTGTAGAGATGACTTAAAAATAAAATCTTTAGGAGTGATTGGGTGGCTCAGTTGGTTAAGCATCATACTCTTGATTCCAGCTCAGGTCATGATCTCAGAGTTGTGAGTTAGAGCCCCACATCGGGCTCTGCGCTGGGACCAGTGGGCAGAGCTGGTCCAGTTTGCCAACCCCTGCTTTAGTCTGTCTCCTTTAACCTGGCTTTTATCGGTCTTTGGTTTTATAGAAAATAAACTTTTTTTTAATAATTGTTGCTGGACCGATGCCAACAAGTGATCTCATTCAGCCCACTCAAACGAAAATGACTTGCTTTGCCGTCAACGCTTCCCTTAGGTGGTAGAAGTGGTCACTGTCTGCTTCTCATTGCTGTGTTTATACACATGGGTACCTGAAAAATAGCTCTGCAGCTTCTTCTTTTTTTTTTTTTTAAAGATTTTATTTATTTATTTGACAGAGAGAGACAGTGAGAGAGGGAACACAAGCAGGCAGAGTGGGAGAGAGAGAAGCAGGCTCCCTGCTGAACAGAGAGCCCGATGTAGGGCTCAATCCCAGGACCCTGGGATCATGACCTGAGCCGAAGGCAGACGCTTAACAACTGAGCCACCCAGGCGCCCCAAAGATTTTGTTTATTTTTTTAAGATTTTATTTTTTCATTTGACAGAGAGAGACACAGCGAGAGAGGGAACACAAGCAGGGGGAATGGGAGAGGGAGAAGCAGGCTTCCCACAGAGCAGGGAGCCCAATGTGGGGCTCGATCCCAGGACCCTGGGATCATGACCTGAGCCAAAGGCAGACGCTTAACTGACTGAGCCACCCAGGCGCCCCGATAGCTCTGCAGCTTCTTCTAAGCATAATTTACGTTTGTCTTTTTGGTTGCCGTAGAAAGAATTCCAAAATTGAGTATAACTTTGTAATCATTAAACTGTGAGTGCAGGAACCTAGGTTGATGCCTGTCTATCCCTTTCTGGCAGGCCTGAAATAGAACTTTCCTGTAGGAATGTGGTCCTGGTTAAAGATTTTTTAGTTTTGGCACGGCTTTTTCTGTGTAGTTAATGATAGTTATAACTTTCCTGTTAAGCGTATTTAATGCCCATAGATCCAAAAATAATTTAGAAGAAAATGATTCCCATCTAACTCAGAAAACTAAACAAAACAAATCCTGGGATGTATGAACCAGAGGTGGCTGAAGAGTAAAAGAGAAGTAACTTTTTTTATTATAATACTAATAGTCTGCCTAGTGGTGTAGATTGTGAAGGGTTTTCATTTTCTGCGTTTTCTTTTAAGTTGAGAACATCAGCACAGTGTGTGCTGTCCTGTACTAAGGGTGGTTGGGATTATTTGCACATCCTCCTGTGTTTTGTATATTCCTCAGGAGAATAATTGATTTGTTAACCTTGTCCCAAAGTCTGAAAGATAAGTTGTCTTGACTTTTTTTTTTAAGATTTTATTTACTTGTTTTTCCACACATGCATGAGAGAGAGAGAGAGAGAGAGAGAGAAAACACGCATGCATGCATGCAAGCATGAGGGGAGGGGGGCAGAGGGCGAAGCAGACTCCTGTTGAGCAGGGAGCCCGATGCGGGACTCGATCCCAGGACGCTGGGATCATGACCTGAGCCAAAGGCAGATGCTTAACTCACTGAGCCACTCAGGCGCCCAAGTTGTCTTGACTTCTAAAAAAAATGTTTGTTGAAAAAAAGCGTATATGTATTTAATATGAATGTACATATGCATATTGAAGAAAATTTGGGAAAATAAAAAATAAAGTCTGTAATCTAGTCTTTCAGAAATAACTATTACTATTAACAGTTTGATGTGTTTCCTTTTCTTTGTTTTGTTGTGTTTTTTTGTTTTTGTTTTAGATAAATTTTGTCCCCAACCTGAATAATGATGATTAATTTGAAGATCCAGTAAGAGTTTAAAGAAAAAATTATAGAACAGTTCCTTTTTTTTTTTTTTTAAGATTTTATTTACTTATTTATTTGACAGCGAGCTTGAGAGAGCACAAGCAGGAGGAGCAGCAGAGGGAGAAACAGGCTCCCCGATGAGCAGGGAGCCGAATGTGGGGCTCAGTCCCAGGATCCTGGATCATGACCTGAGCTGAAGGCAGATGCTTAACCAACTGAGCCACCCAGGCGCCCCCATAGAACAGTTCTTAAAACTGACAAGTGTGTTGGGGCGCCTGGGTGGCTCACTTGGTTAAGCGACTGCCTTCGGCTCAGGTCATGATCCTGGAGTCCCGGGATCGAGTCCCGCATCGGGCTCCCTGCTCAGCGGGGGGTCTGCTTCTCCCTCTGACCCTCCCCCGTCTCATGCTCTCTCTCATTCTCTCTCTCAAATAAATAAATAAAATCTTTAAAAAAAACCAAAACAAAACAAAACAAAAAAACTGACAAGTGTGTAAATGATTCTACGGAAATGCCAGTACAATTCATAAGAATGGATGTACTGTTTTGCTAATTCCCACAGAAATTAACCTATAAAGTTAATGTTTTCTTTAGTGAGATGTGTTGGGCGTGGTTTTGGTGGTACCGGTGAACCAAGCATGGTGCTTAGTGCTGGGGTTCATGGTGGTGAACAGATTTGACTGCTTGACCAGAACTAATTACACTTAAAACGTATTCCTCTTTTTTTTTTTTAAGATTTTATTATTTTAAAGATTTTATTTCTTTATTCATGAGAGATAGAGGCAGAGACAGAGACAGAGGGAGAAGCAGACTCCCCGCTGAGCAGAGAGCCTGATGCTAGGCTTCATCCCAGGATGCTGGGATCATGACCCGAGCTGAAGGCAGATGCCCAACCAACTGAGCCACCCAGGCACCCCTAAAGATTTATTTTTATTTATTTATTTTTTAAAAGATTTTATTTATTTATTTGACAGAGAGACCGCCAGAGAGGGAACACAAGCAGGGGGAGTGGGAGAGAGAGAAGCAGGCTCCCCGCTGAGCAGGGAGCCTCATGTGGGGCTCAATCCCAGGACCCTGGGATCATGACCTGAGCCGAAGGTAGATGCTTCACCGACTGAGCCACCCAGGCGCCCCTAAAGATTTTATTTTTAAGTAATCTCTGCACCCAACGTGAGGCTCCATCTCACAACCATGAGATCAGGAGTCCATGCTCTACAGACTGAGACAGCCAGGTGCCCCAAAACATATTCCTCTTTTGAAAAATTCTTTATGGATTGGCAGTATATTCTTAATTCTGTCAGGCATAAAAAGGGCAGATGTTAAAATGGCATTCAGAAATCCTGAAACTCACCCTGATGAGTCACTTTTTTAGGCTGGGGGTCACTTTTTCACCTTGCTGATTAATGAGTAGTTTCCTTGTTTACTCACCAATCCCTTCTTCCCGGCTCCTAGTTCATACTACTGAGTGTTCTGTGTTCGAAATACAGAAGTAAATTTGTTACCTGATAAGAAATGGGCCCTCCCTCCATTAAAATAACTGTGGTGTAGTCATAGGCTAAAAAGTTCCCCCTTGTCCATTAGACCTTTTAGTTTCAAATCCTCTCCCTGCAGCAAGTAAAATTTGTGTGTGTAGGTTTGAAAATTCCTGTATTACATGACTTATCAGGAAAGTGTTTGGTCTTCCAGTGAGTGGGGTTTCTATCTGATTTTATCTTTATTTACATTTACTTAGGTCAAAGCAACTACTTTCACAGAATTCGGCTTCCTCCCCCCCCCCCAAGGAAAAAATAAAACAAAATCCCAGGAATACTGACTGAATAAAGCAAGAAACTTGTGCCATGTGCTCTGCCCCTTCTATTTCTCAGGCTCACTACAGCTTTCTTGAGTCACCAGCACATAATTTCTTTTTATAAGGTTCAAGATAAAATGACGTAGTTAGAATAGTTCCTTTTTGGTTGTTTCAAAAAACAAAAACCTTCTGCGGCGCCTGGATGGCTCAGTCGGTTGAGTGTCTGACCCTTGGGTTCGTCTCAGGTCATGATCACAGGGTCCTGGCATCGAGCCCACGTCAGGCTCCATGCTCAGCGGGAGTCTGCTTGGGATTCTGTCCCTCTCTCTCAAATAAATGAATAAATAAAATCTTAAAAGAGGGGCGCCTGGGTGGCTCAGTTGGTTAAGCGACTGCCTTCGGCTCAGGTCATGATCCTGGAGTCCCTGGATCGAGTCCCGCATCGGGCTGCCTGCTCGGCAGGGAGTCTGCTTCTCCCTCTCCCACTCCCCCTGCTTGTGCTCCCTCTCTCGCTGTGTCTTTCTCTGTCAAATAAATAAATAAAATCTTAAAAAAAAAAAAAATCTTAAAAGAAAAACCTTAATTCTGTTTCAACTAATAGATCAGAAGTTGGAACTGTTCTTCAAATCATCACAAGTTGGTGAAAGTGAGAAGAACTTGTTCTGGGCTATGTTTCTTTTTTCTTTTTTAGTTTTTAATTTTTTTTTTTTTTAAGATTATTTATTTGAGAGAGAGAATGAGATAGAGAGAGAGAGCATGAGCAGGGGGAGGGTCAGAGGGAGAAGCAGACTCCCCGCTGAGCAGGGATCCCGATGCGGGACTCATCCTGGGACTCCAGGATCATGACCTGAGCCGAAGGCAGTCGCTTAACCAACTGAGCCACCCAGGCGCCCCAATTTTTTTTTTTTTTAAGTAATCTCCGTACCCAACGTGGGATCAAACTCACACCCTGAGATTAAGAGTCCCTCGCTCCACTGAATGAGCCAGCAAGGTGCCCCTAAGCTATGTTTCTAATGATTATCTGTGACATAATTAACACAAGAAGACTTCTGGTGGTTAATTTGTACAAAATAAAGGTAGATGGTTAAGGGTGGTTATGCACATCTTCAAAATTAAAGAAAGGCTTTTTGGTAAATGGTAGCCCAAAGTAGCCACTATTGTTTCACACATTTTAACAATCTAACATCTGAGAATAGGTTAAAACCCTTAAAACGTAGCTAATTTTGTAAGAAAAATCTTAACTGTAATTTTAAATTAATTTATTTAGAGAAAGAGAGTGTGGGGGCAGAGAGAGAGAGTAGGGGGTACCAGGGGAGTGGGGAGAGGGAAAGAGAATCTAAAGCAGGCTCCACGCCCAGCACAAGCTGACGTGGGGCTTGATCCCTCGACCCTGAGATCATGACCTGAGCCGAAATCAGGAGTCAGACTCTCAACCGACTGAGCCACCCAGGTGCCCCATTAACTGTCATTTTTTAAAAGGAAGATCTATAGTATGTATAATCACTCACCCAAATTCTTAAAATTTTATCTGTCTACATTCTCTGTGGTATCTGGCCGCATTGTAGGCATTTTTAAGTAATTCTAAACATCATATATAATTTTTCATTCTACTTACTTTAGTTAAGTACATCGTAAACCTGTTCTCTGAAATGCTGTGTATCCCTTATAATTGTCTAACAGCTGTATATTCTGTTCCCTGGATTACTGTAATTTAAGTGTTGTGTTATTGTTGAATAGTGAGACTTTTTAAAATTTAAATAATACAACATAAGTAGGCATAACACCATTTTTCTTGCCAAGATAGTTTTTCAGGGTTGTATTTCAGAGAGATTTCATTGGGAAGAGAATGAAATAGCAACTCTTTTGAGCTTGTTGGTTTTTCCATGAAAGACAGTGCGAAGGTATTTTTTGGTTTTGTAAACTCCAGTCCATTTTGCTTTATCTTGATTATAGACTGTGATGGAATTTAACTCAACTCCTGGCCCAGCCTAAGGAGTTGAAATAAGTCTACTTCATTACCTTTTGTTCTGTTTTCTTCTAAGTCAGAAGTGAGCTCTAAAATAATCTTTTCAGTTGGGCGTCTGCCTTTGGCTCAGGTCATGGTCTCGGGATCCTGGGTTCCAGTCCTGTGTCAGGCTCCCCACTCAGTGGGGAGTCTGCTTCTCCCTCTCCCTCTGCCCTACTTGTGCTCTCCCTCTCTCTCTCTCAAATAAAATCTTCAAAAAATAAAATATTTTCTTTATCTTAATGTAACTGTTATACTTTGCAGTAAATATATACCTGAAATACGCACCTGGCTACAGCTGGTTACTGTATTGCCATGTTATAAATTTGTAATTGAACCTCAATAATTTGTAAGTTATTACATGACGGCAATGAATTTACACTTGGGCTCAATATGTAGTAAGTTGAAAGTATGAATATAAAAATGTTTTCTATAATGTCAGTCATTAATTGAAATCGCATTCTAAGAGTTGGATTTTGAAGTGAGAGTTACCTTTTCGTTAGTAAATACAGAACTATGATAATCCTGTTGGCAAAGTTTTAGAGAAAGTTACTGCTCTTGTTGCTAATTGTCAAGTAATACTGTTTGCTCAGTAGCAGAGACCGATGGCAGGTCCACAGGTTGCTGAATTGTTCCGATTTTTTAAATAAGGTCAGTGCCACAGTTTGGTTTTTTCCTCATGTTTATTTTTTCCAAGTATTGCATGAGTTTGTTCTTGCAGAAAAAAAAATTCATATATAAACAAGCATATATAAATGGGAAACTCTCCTTCAGTCCTCATCCACTAGTTTTGCCGGTTCTTTCCCTAGAGGCAGTCCCTCTTAACAGTTGGGTTTGTCCTTCCACACCTTTTCCTTGGAAAGTTCGGATGTCACAAGGAAGGCTTCAGTTCTCTGAGAGACTCCTTGGGTCTCCTGTCTTGTGACTCCTGGATTTTGTTATTTGCATCTACCTTCATGTAAGGGTACCTGGAGAATATGCAATGTGGGTGTGTTTACGTGCTGTGTTTTGTCAATTCTAAGATTCAGTGTTATCTTACATGCTATTATTTAGAAAGAAAAAGCACTCTTGTAACTGTAGAATACTGGATTGTAAAACCGAATCTGATTTAAGAGATGTTAAAGCATGTGGTCGGGGGAGTGCTCGAATGGATGGGATAGATTGTGTGCTGCAATTCTGTATCGTTTTCTGCAACTTACTTTGGCACTTAGTGTTTCCTATAATTGCTTCATTTATACCACAGTGTGAATATATCACATTATTTAGCAGTCTCTATTGAGGAACTTGTAAATTGTTTACGGTAACAAGAAAACAGCTGTATCCCCCAGTATCACGGATGGGCCACAAGAATTGGAATGACGGGGTCATGGGGTGTGCACATTTTTACCTTTGAAATAAATTGCTGAATTGTCTTCCAAGATAACAGTGTATACTTTCAACATTAGTATAGGAGAGTGGATACCTCTTTGTTCCATTCTTACCAACTCTTGATGTTACCTGACTTGTTTGACCTATATGACGCCAGAGGCTTTGGTATCTAATGAAAACTTCGCATTTCCTTGACTGGTGAGGTCAAGGATCTTGGGATGCTCGTTGGTACCTTCTATGTTTTTTCTCCTCTGAGTTTCCTGTTCATAACCTTTAACCCACATTCTTGTCTCAGCAGTGATTTTATTTTGGTGACTACTATGTGCATGGATAAAATACGTAGGCAGTATCTACTCCTTTCTACCTTTTTTTAAGTGGTAGTCTCTTTTGTTAGAACCAGTCAGTAATTAATGCTACCATTTATCAGAGAAGCAGAACTGTTCTCTAAGGATTTCCCATTTTTACCAGCACCCACTTTCATACGGCTTTGAATGGTGGTGGTAGCTAAGTCTTTAGAGGTCAAAATTGGCTTCACTCTTCATTGCCCGTTGGAGCCTGCCAGAGCCAACCATGCTATGAAGGAGGGGAAAGGATCTGCTAGCTATCGTCGATACTACCCCGTTACCTCTGAAGGAGCAGTGGACTCCTCACTTCCTTGATGAACAGAGAGGTTCAGTGTCTGACAGCTAGGAAAGATCTGAGAGATTTACCTCTCATTTCAGAGCCCCTTCACCACATCGCACTGCCTCAGTGGGACCGATGTGTTTGACTATAGCCTTTCAAGGTACGCGTAACCTCTTAACGCGTGATCATCTTAAAGGTGACTGATGCAAAATTATTTTTTAAACTTTTAAAAAACGATTGTTACACAACTTTTGAATGGGTAGAGGATGTCCAGCAGAACAGTTTGTGTGTCTGACTGTTAGCTTGACAGATGGGTTTCTCTGCAGAAGTTTGAACGTAAATACTGGTACTCGGCTTCATGGAAAAAATCTCTGCATAAAGGATTTCTGTCTTAGGCTCCGACTGTTAAAATTTTGTATTTGAAATACAAATGCCACCATAAGATTTGTATCCATCACAGGCCGTGTGTGGCATCCCTTACAGTGGACCTTCAATGTAGAACACCGAAAATACGTTTTTTTGCCAATTCTAATTGTTTTCATGTTTCTTTATCTTGCAGAAAAAGATGGCAAAGCCTTTCATCCAACTTATGAGGAAAAACTGAAGCTTGTGGCACTGCATAAGCAGGTTCTTATGGGTCCATATAATCCAGACACTTGTCCTGAGGTTGGATTCTTTGATGTGTTGGGGAATGACAGGAGGTAACCGTGTTTTGTTGTATAATGACCTTAGAGTAGTGTTAAGAAGAGCGCAGAGTGAATCGGTTAAGATGCAAACGGCTGGTTCCTTAGCTTAGAGGAAGACTGAAACAGCCATTTTTGCTTGCAGCTTCTGGAGTCTTCAGATGTGTATCTGTTTTTGGCTTGGAGAGGTTTATGGATAAATAATACAGAAGAAGTTTACTCATCTGATTATGAACATAAGACAAGTACAACTTCATTTGATTCTTCCTAAATAACATTAAAAGCAGCCACTTAAAATACACAATCATTGCTTTCCTTACTGGGACATACACAGAGTGGTGACAGAAAACAGTGCCCTGAGAACTGTATTCAGTTAAGACTAAAATGTGACAAAAGGAAAGTCACACTCAGATACCCCTTTGCTTGTATGGAAGTTACCAGCAGTGCAGCTGAACTGTAGTTTACAGCAGTAGGTGTGGATTGTGTGTGGCACACATAATTTAATACATCAATAATGCCTACTTGTTGAAACTTGAGTTTTTAGCTTTTTGCTTATGGTAGAATCATGCTGCATTTTAGTTGTCGTTGAGAATTTTTCACATTTAGGCTTAAATTAAATCACATTCTTACTCTCTTAGGAAGAGGCAGTAATGACTTTTCTTGTTATTCCTTCCAGGAGAGAATGGGCGGCCCTGGGAAACATGTCTAAAGAGGACGCCATGGTAGAATTTGTCAAGCTCCTAAATAGGTGTTGCCATCTCTTTTCAACATATGTTGCATCCCACAAGATAGAGAAGGAAGAACAAGAAAAGAAAAGGTGAAGTTCGAGGATACGGTGTACTTTATTCCTGTGCAGCCCCGGTCCTGATGCTTTTGCCATATGGAATATCTGTTCTAGATCACATGTCCCACTGCCTATGGATCTCCACTTCCCCTTTTTTTTTTTTAAGATTTTATTTATTTTTAGAGAAAGAGAGCGCACGAGCAGGGGGAAGGGCAGAGGGAGAGGGAAAGAGAATTTCAAGCAGACTGAGCGCAGAGCCTGACGCAGGACTTGATCTCACAACCCTGAGATCGTGACCTGAGCCGAAATCGAGTCAGATGCTTAACCGACTGAACCACCCAGGTGCCCCTAGACCCCCACTTCTTACGGCAGTTGTTCAAACCTGCTTGTGTGAGCAGGTATTCATACTAGGAATTTGGGGGGCAGGGGGCTGCTGCTTCCATCTGGTGGCAACATTCCTCTTGTCCTGGTTACACCGAGATTTTGAGCAAGCTCCACCATAGTTCTCCCCTCCCAAAGGGAAACACTCTTTGCTGTTGTTTCCCTTGAGCTTCTAGAACATTATGCTCCATATCCTGGCTGTCACCTGTGCTATGTGGTAGGCCTTATGGAGACATCCATATTGGCTCTGGCTCCCAGATGGCTTATTAATTATTTCCAGGCGGTGGGTGGGAATGCTGCTGAATACACTATTTATTTTGATGGGATTTTTTGTCATGATTGTGAATTCAACAGCATTACAGTTAACACATTTTTTTTTTAAGATTTTATTTATTTGAGAGAGAGGGTGAGAGAGAAAGCAAAAGCTGGGAGAGAGGCAGAGGGAGAGGGAGAGAGAATCCCCAGCAGACTCCCTGCTGAGCGCAGAGCCCGACGCAAGGCTCAATCTCACGACCCCGAGATCACGACCTGAGCCGAAACCGAGTTGGATGCTTAACTGACTGCGCACCCAGGTGCCCCCAGTTAACACCTTATTTATCTAGAGGTTATATTTTCAATAACTTTGATTATCTGAAATATCTGAGGAATGAAAATGACACTATAAAGCCGTTTTTTTCCTCAGATACTTACTTTAGAAACTGTTGGTTCTCTGCTTTCTTACCTTAACCAGGACTGGAACAGAAAACAGCCTGATAGGAAGAAGACAGAAACCATGAAAAATAGACACAAGAATTATAAAAAAAGCATAGCAGTCAGGGGCCACTGATACGAAGATAAACTTTCCATCACAGTATTAGGACATAGACAGTTCTTAGGTGTGTAGTTATAACTCCTGAGTCATCAACAGACAGCACTAGGTGTAATTTATTCCTGTTTAAGGTGATAGGAAGTAGTTTAATACATTTTCAGGGGCACCTGGGTGGCTCAGTCATTAAGCATCTGCCTTCGGCTCAGGTCATGATCCCAGGACCGCAGGAGCCCCGCATCGGGCTCCCTGGTCAGCGGGAAGCCTGCCTCTCCCTCTCCCACTTACCCTGCTTGTGTTCCCTCTCTCACTGTGTCTCTCTCTGTCAAATAAATAAATAAAAACATTTTCAGAAGACATTTATCCAGGGCGCCTGGGTGGCTCAGTTGCTTAAGTGACTGCCTTCGGCTCAGGTCATGATCCTGGAGTCCCTGGATCGAGTCCCGCATTGGGCTCCCTGCTCGGCGGGGAGTCTCCTTCTCCCTCTGACCCTCCCCCCTCTCGTGTGCTCTCTCTCATTCTCTCTCTCTCAAATAAATAAATAAAATCTTTAAAAAAAAAAAAATCTTTAAAAAAAAAAAAAAGACATTTATCCAAAGGAAGATTGTTTTTATCCAAAGGAAAAGTTTTGATTCAGGTAAAACTTTTGGGGCCCTCTTGGGTCCCTCCGGAGCTCTTTGGGAGTTTTGTGCTATCACTTTACTATCGATCAATAAACCTCGCTTTGCTGCTCAAAAAAAAAAGAAAAAGTTTTGATTCTTAGTGGTAAATTGAAAAGTTAGTCATCTTAACATGTAAAACTGCATTTTTCCTTTTAAAAATGTACTTCTGGGGACTCAGTCACTAAGCGTCTGCCTTCGGCTCAGGTCATAATCCCGGAGTCCCTGCTCAGCGAGGAGTCTGCTTCTCCCTCTGCCTCTGCCCCTGTTCATGCTCTCTCTCTCTCACTCTCTCTCAAATAAATAAAATCTTTTTAAAAAATGCACTTCTTTCGTGAGATGAAATCCATCTGGCGCCCTTTGAAAGCATTTAAGCCTAGACTTTCTCGGTCCTACAGGCCCAGCTCTGGCTGTGGAACATCTTGCCCTTTCCCAGCTGTGACAGGTTAGAAGTAGGTCATGTTATTGCTGTTTTGAGCCTTGGCTGTGCCTCCGATGTGCTGTTCATCACTTACAGGAGTTTGGGGAGGAAAATGGGGTAAGCCGAGCAGTTCTTGTAGGACCAAGAAATGGTGTCCCCTCAGATCCTCAGAGACCACCTGCGTACCATCCTCAGCCATCCTGCCCTCCATACCGCGCTCAGCCGGCAACGCACCTGCTCCTCCTGCCGTGGGGTCTGTGCTCCCCCCGGGAAAGGAGCCGAGAGCAGGCGAGAGCTGGATAGAGGCGGCACCTGCATTTCTAGCTCTTCTATTTCTCTTTTAAAGTCAAAGCTTTGACATTTTTTAAAATTTCAGAAGTAATATACAGATACATGCAATATAAATATTTTTCATTTATGGCAGTATGTGACGCACAGACTGAAAACCTTCCCTCCCACCTTGCTTTTAATCGTTCTCTTCTCTCAATAGATGAGAAAGGACACATTTAAGGTGTATTTTTAAGACTGACTTATTTGAGAGAGAGTACATGGAGGAGGGACAGAGAGAGAGAAAGTTTAGCAGACTTCTGTGTTGGGCCTGGAGCCTGATGGGGGGCTCCATCCCAGGACCCTGAGATCATGACCTAAGCCGAAAGCAAAAATTGGACGCTGAACCGACTGCGCCACCCGGACGCCCCCAGTTAAGGTGTTTCTTTGCAGACCTTTTTCCTGTTATTTCCTTGCTCTTTTCATTAAACAAGTATATTAAGTGCATGTCAGGCCATATAGTCGTGGGTTTTGTTTGTGGCCACGTGGCATTTCGGGGTGCCTTATTCATTTTAGACACATGAGTTGAGGGCTTGTTCTTTCTAGCACTGTGCTCAGCTCCAAGGTTGGAGCACTGGGAGATAGGCAGCTTTTGCCCTCGCGGAGCACAGACTTTGACGGTAGGCAGGCATGTGGCTGAATTTCTCGTGCAAGCTTAATTACAACCACAGCAAAAAGTGGGAACGGAAAGCCTGTGACGCTGTGAGCGTAGGTGAGGGAAACCTTCAGGGTGGGCATATCATGATCTCAGTGGTCTCTTACTGGTGGACACCTTTCTCTTCTGCCACACAGCCGTAATTATTTCTGCCGTGTTCTTGCGGATTGTGAGATTGACCCCACAGGATAAATTACCAGCCGAGTGTATGCATTTCAAATTTCGATAATATGACCACTTCGTTCTCTCCGAGTGTGTCAGTTTTCACTGGGAAATAAAGTCTTCAGTGATATTTAAGCAGGATTTGTTGTACAGGGTTCACCGTTGTCTGTCCTCGCTTGTAGGAAGGAAGAGGAGGAGAGGAGGCGGCGCGAAGAGGAAGAAAGAGAGCGTCTGCAGAAGGAGGAGGAGAAGCGCAGGAGAGAGGAGGAGGAAAGGCTGAGGCGGGAGGAAGAGGAGAGGAGGCGAGTAGAAGAGGAGAGGCTTCGGCTGGAGCAGCAGAAGTAAGCGGGTCGGACTGCTTGTGTTGAAGCGGGAGAGCCGGACCGCCACGGCCTCCGGGCGCCGCGCCTTGGGAGAACTCTGTGACTTGTGTGCTGGGAGGTGCACGCCCCTCGGCTCCCGCCGTTTGTACCGGTGGTCTGTCACGTTCCCCAGGGGGCCTCGGCTCAAGCTTCAGTGGGTGGCGAAAAGGAAAGGGCTTGGGGTTAGCTGCCAGGACCCAGGGACTAGAGCAGGAGCTGAGGTGGCTTGCTGGCTCTGTCCCTGGGTCCTGGTGATCTTGTCTCGATTCCCAGTTGTATGTCTGTCTCGCCCCTTCTGTTCTCTGCCTTGGTGGACACGAGGCTGTCCTGGTGTGGATTTGTGTGGTCCGGGATTTCATGCGTCTGACAGACTGGCCGGAATTGGACAGAGCCCCAGGATGGAGCCCCCAGGACAGAGTCCCCAGGATAGAGCCCCAGGACAGAGGATGGGGCCTGAAACCATCTCTCGTTCAGGGTTGTGAGAGCAGCTGCATCACAAGGGACTGGTTCTTCAGGAGGGAGCTGTGGGGACAGGGAGGAAGGGGTTGACACCGCACGTGCGGGAGGAAGGTCTGAGGTGGGGGGGGGGCCGGGGGGGCGTCTAGAGGAAACCAGAGTATGACAGTCTCTTGATGTCTCGTTATCTCTCAGCGGCTCCTCAGAAAGGCTTCAGTGCTGGTTGCAGAGCAACCTTGGGCCTCATTCCGCTTTGGGGAGAGACTAGGAATGCTACATCTTTGGGAGCAGGCAGCGCCCTGGATGGGCCACGTGTCGGGTTCAGTGCAGGACTTTGTGAGATTTTGCTTTATCTCATCTGTCTACTTATTTGTCTATTGAGAGATGGCTTTCCGAACTTTGTTAAGTTGGTCACATAACTGAGGTAGGAAGCCTTTGGTGCCTGTAGGAGAGAAAATGAAATTTATAATAACAGAAATTACTGTCTCTAAACCAAGTGTGCTCAGATACTATTTTCAGTGTTGTTCTGGAAGGCAGGCTTTATTTATTTATTTGATAGAGAGGAAGAAAGAGCACAAGCAGGGAGAACAACAGAGGGAGAGGGAGAAGCAGACTCCCCACGGAGCAGGGAGCCTGACATGGGGTTCGATCCCACAACCCCGGGATCACGACCTGAGCCGAAGGCAAATGCTTAACCGACTGAGCCACCCAGGCACCCCGAAGGCAGGCTTTAAATGAAATGCCTGAGAGCTGCAGAGTTTCCCTGGCTTTACTTATATTTACCAGGGCCGCTCGTGACACATTCTGGTTTCTGTCCTGCCTCTTCCGGCTCTCTGAGTGTTCAGGTAGAGAAGCCGTGGCCGGCAGCTGAATGTAACCGTCATTGTGTTGTGTCCCCCCACCGCCCCCACGCCCCCACCGTAGATGACAGGGTGCCCTCTGACAGCGTCCTGCTGGGAGTCCGCGCTGATGCCGGCCTGCCTGACCACATCCCGGCTCTGGCCGCTCCCAGAGAGTGATCTCGGGCAAGTTCCCGAACGCCGGCACCGCCTCCCGTCTGAAGCCTTGTCTCCTCCCAGGTGGCTGGTACCTGCAAGCAAACGGCGCCTGGCGCACAGTCGGGGCCCGGCGACCGTTCGTAGTTACGATGGGGACGATGGGGATCCGACACGGGAATCCTTCTCCCTCTCCATCCCAGATTTTCCTTGAAAACCCTCAGTGAAAAGTGAGAGAGAGGCCCAGTGGCTTCTCTGAAGCCTTTCTTCTGGGCCTGCGGCACCACATGTGGGTGGGAAGGCATGCCCGGCTCAGTCCTTACACGGGGTGACCAGTGGTACAGATCAGCCACGGGGCCGTCTGCTCTGGCCACGAGCCGTGACCTGTGACCCGCGGCCCGACAAGTGTGTGTCTCTGGTGTTTCAGGCAGCAGATCATGGCGGCCCTGAACTCGCAGACGGCCGTGCAGTTCCAGCAGTACGCGGCGCAGCAGTACCCGGGCAGCCTGGACCAGCAGCAGCTGCTCGTCCGCCAGCTGCAGGAGCAGCACTACCAGCAGTACATGCAGCAGCTCTACCAGGCCCAGCTCGCCCAGCAGCAGGTGCGCCGGGGCTCCCTCCTCGCCGGGCTCAGCTGCTCCGCGCCGTTAGCTTCGAAGGAGAACGTGACTCGTAGGGGCCTTGTGGGGAGACTTGGGGTGCACGGGCAGTTACGAAAGCAGACAGGTGACATGGAGGCAAAAAATGACGTGACCACGGGGCATCCGGGGGTCGTGCGCACCGGGTGTCATTCCGGTGAGTCTGGGGCAGACCCTGTTGGTGATCCTGGGTGATTCGTGTTCAAGTTAGGTTGCCGTGTCCTTCAGGCAGTGGGCGGCCCTAGGCCGGGGCAGCTGCCCGTGGGAGGACCGGTCCCCTCAGGCTGTGAGCGGGTCTTGCGGGCTGGTCATCTAGATGTTTGCGTGACGTGCTAGAGCGAGACTGTGCCCCCCTGCACCACAGTGCTAGTCCCTCCAGCTCCCTACCCCCAGGGACTTGGCGTAGGTGGCGTAGCGTGAAGAGCGTGGGGTGAAGAAGAGCAGGGTAACACTTGGATTCAGTCCTGGCTTTGCCGTTACCTTGTTTGATATCAGACAAGTTACCTACTGCTCTGATTTTTCTGCCTTTTCTCCCAGTGAGCGGGAATGGGAGAAAAAAATCCCGGTACCGATCCCGCTCACCTCCCTGAACTCTCAGAGGACCAAAATGAGAAAAAGAGTTGCTCTTTGAAAGTGTTGTGTACGTATGGCAGATCGCTGATCTGTGTTCCCTTTTCACACAGGGCAGAGGCACTAATGCCTTCTTGGGGTGAATCTGGCGAAGTTTTACTTCCTTACTTTCCACTTAGAAAGTAGTAATGACCTGTCAGTCCACAGGAAGAAAGTGTGCGACATTATAGTTGCTCAACATTTCTTGTCAGATGAAGTGACCTTGATTGTTTTGCCAACCTCTTTAAATTCTCTGGAAATTAATATCCTTACTTAAAATACCTTTTCCCTTGAAGTTAAAAGGCTTGCAATTTTGTGTCGTTCATAAGCTGAAAAGGATGTCACCCCAGAGTTTATTCAAGACAGTAAGTGGCTTTTCTGAGGGATTTCTTTTCTGTCCTGGAAAGCCTGTTTCTGCTTGAGCGTACCACTCCCTCTTCCTGCTTGTAGGGCTTTGAGATGGGCTTTGAGATGGTTTTCCAGTGGGATAGCTCACACGCCCTGCCCTGTTTATAGGTTGCTGTCATTTAGTGAGAACAAACTTGGTCAAGTAGGGCAAACCAAGAATCTGTGGAAGAGAAGGATCTGGAATCCGTAATTTAGATTACAGTGATGGAACTCGGTTTTACACATTGACTGGTGGTCTCTGGGAATGGAGAAGGAAAGGCACTGGGGAAGGAACATAAAGTAGTAATTTTTGTATAAATACTGAGCAAAATGACAGAGTGCTAACACTTGTTCATTTGGAGGTGTAGTTACGTGGGTGTTTGTTCCTGTACCTTTCTGTGCTTTTAAAACCTTCCCGAAGTACAGATGAGAGACGATGTAAATAAATCATAATGATCTGCTGTTTGTAATAGATGTATATTTGTGGGCAGTGGGATCCCCAAGGGAGTTGTTCACTCTGCTGGAGGATTTCAAGCACGGCCTCCTGGAGAGCAGCCATCTGAGCTGGGCCTGCTGATCATCCACAGAAATGCTTTTCTAGCTGTCCTATCGCACAATGAATGTTCTGAGTGTGCCTACTTGTTTTGGTTGTATGCACGTTTTCGGGAAGCTGGTACTCTTTCTAGAAAACTCATGTGGGAATGACTGAGAATCTAGGCCTTGAAAGGAGGTATTTTAAAATCTTACATATATTACCAGCCTGCGTTAGCCACAGAAGAAAGCGTTGCTGTTCATGGAAATAATTGGATTGTAGATGATATGTTGAATTTGTGTACAGGTATGTAGAAATATGTCATTATCCCTAAACCGTGAGATTATAAAGGCTTTTTCCTATGTTTTCTTTGTTTCATTATTTTATTTTTTACTTTTATAAACGTAAGCTCAGTTATGACTTCATGTTTTAATGTAGAGTTACTTAAATGCCCAAATGTTTATCAACAATAAAATGGATAAATTTTATATCTTCACAATGGAATATCATAGCAGTGCAAACAAAATACAATTACTTTATAACCTTATGGATGAACCTTGCAAAAATAATGTCGAGTAAAAGAAGCCAGACACAAAAAAGAACATTTATTATACAATTCCGTTTATATATATAAATGTCGAAAAATGGGCAAAGATATGTAGTGTTTTAAGTCAGCTTAGTTGTGACCCTTGCAGCATGGGTCGGGGAGTGTGTCAAAAGGAGAATTCTGGATGCAGATAATGTCTTGACCTGGTGTTGCTTACGTGGGTATGTTTGTTTTATGAAGAATGATCAGGTTGTACATTTGTTTATGATTTGTACATGTTTCTTTATATATAATTCAAAGGTTCCTCAAAAGTTGCTTAAGTAACAACACTTAGGTATATCTAATAATACTAATATCCGTCTTGATAGAAGAGGGGAATGTCCCCAGATAGTTGTCCTTTGTGTTTAAGATGTTTTTACTCTTCCATTTTGACTTGGGACATTTTGATTCCATTTTTATGAATGTACATATTTTAATAACAGTGATGAATTGTCATTAAGAAAGTCTTTTGGCCTCAAGCTCCATTTTGTAAGCCTGTTTAATTCTTAGGTTGATATTTTTTATAACATGATTAACAGTTTTCAGTTCAATTGTGATGTTTTTCTGTGTATAGTTTATGGTGAAGATTTCATTTATTATTTTTGTCCATATTAGAGTAATCACCCATACTTAATTGATTACTTTGGGGCCCCATATCGGATTTTACTAATTACAGCTTTTGCCTTCGTGATTTTTCCTCTGTGATCATATATTACTACCAAGTTTAATTTTCCTGATTCAGATTTTATGTATCTGAATTTTATCAAGATTTTCTTCTGTCGGTTTTAAGAGCAAATGTTACTGTGTTCAATTTTTGTGTATAATTGTCTTTGGGGTTGATTATTTCTATCTACTTTAATTTTTCCTGGTTAGTTTTTCTAATGATCTTTAGGTCACAAAAACGTAACCCAGGTTTTTGTCCATGATAATTTTTCAGCATTTTTAGCTGTTGGCTCGGTATTGTCCTACTAATACTCATCATAGATAAGATAAAACTGATAAAAGTCTATTACTAATTTTTTTTTAAAGATTTTATTTATTTGACAGAGCAAGAGAGCGCACAGCAGGGGGAGGGACAGGCAGAGGGAGAGGGAGAAGCAGGCTCCCCGCCGAGCCGGGAGCCCGATGCGGGGCTGGATCCCAGGACCCTGGGATCATGACCTGAGCCGAAGGCAGACGCTTCACCGACTGAGCCCCCCAGGCGCCCCTATCAGTAATTTCTTGAAGCACAGTGCTTTAGTAGGACAAAACACGGGGTCAGAGTGCATTCCAGGGCAAGTATGCCATCCTTAGCCGTCCTGGTCAGTGTGTCTTCACTGTTTCTCCACTTGTAGGCAGCCTTACAGAAACAGCAGGAAGTAGCAGTCGCGGGGGCTTCTCTGCCTGCGTCATCAAAAGTGAACGCAGCGGCACCGGGCGATAGGATGTCAGTCAATGGACAGGCCAAAACTCAGACTGACAACCCAGAGAAAGAACTTGAACCAGAAGCTGCGGAAGAAGCCTTGGAGAATGGACCCAAAGGTATGGTTTGGCATGTGTGTGTCCATCCAGATGTCATAACTGAGATTCATGGAAAGCAAGGCAGGAGTCAGGCTCACTGGCTGTGGAGAGCAATCACATATTTGTGAGAGTTGAATGCTTTTGTACCCTTTTGAGTCTGAATCCGATGCCTCTGGTGACTCTTAGAATAGGCAGAGAAGAGCACGTCAGAGGACTTTTGGACACTTTGGGTTGTGAATTGGTTATCTGTTACTATGTGACAAATCGTACCCAGATTTAGCAGCTTCCAGTAACAGCTGTTTACTGTCTCACACAGCGGGTAAGATTACTGGGGTTTTGGGAAGCAGCTTAGCTGAGCGGTGGTGGTTCTGGTCCCATGGGATTTCGGTCACGATGCTGGCTGGCACTGGAGTTGGGTGGATGCTCCACGGGCACCAGAGGCTCTGCTTCCATGGTGCTTCCCTCCATGACTGGCAAGCTGGGGCTGGCTGTTGGCAGGAGGCCACAGTTCCTTGCCCTGCGAAGCCTGTCCTTCGGCCTGAGCGTCCTGGATGCAGTGGCTGGCTTCCTCCAGAGCACGTGATCCGAGGGGACAAGGCAGAAGTGGCAGTGTCTTTCACACTCTAACTTTGGAAGTCCTACATCGGCACTTGCACAGTATTCTGTTGGCCACACGTACCAACCCTGGTACATTGTGGCCAGTGACCTCCCAAGTGCGTGAATACCGAGACGTGAGGATCACGGGGTCAGGGGCATCTTGGAGGCTGCCTACCAAATATTGCAGTATTTTTTGAGACTAAAGTACCAGAAGATAACTTAGCATTTTCAAAGGTCTAGCTTTTTACGGGCAGCTCATTCGTTCCTTCAGCAACTGACTGAAGATTTTCTGAGCGTAGGGGGACAACGTGAGGGAGAAGGACACACAAGATGTAAACCGTAGCCACGTAAGGGCTGTGGTGGGGAGAGAGGCACTATGTAGGTCAAGAGTGTGTGATGTGGGGACTGTGACCAAGTGGCAGAGGTCAGCAGAGGCTTCCTGGGGAAGAGAAGCCTGAGCCGAGAAAGCCGAAGCAAGACTTGACACTAAGGTGGGCTGGGTGGTGGTGTGGTTCGTAAGGAAGTTGGTTTCAGACATCTGCCTTGTCTTTTTAGAGTAAGTAACTGAAAGCAGCTTTGGATAAGACTTTGAAAATCCCATGGTTTAACCTCTCTTCCCTTTTATCCTTATAAGAGTTTATCAGTATTTTTTTTTTTAAGTAATCTCCACACCCAATGTGGGGGCTGGAACCCATGACCCCAAGGTCAAGAGTCGCAGGCTCCGCTGGCTAAGCCAGCCAGGTGCCCCAGGTCTCCCAGTATTTTCAAATGAATCTTTTTTTTTTTTTTAAAGATTTTATTTAATTTTTAGAGAGCGAGCGAGAGAGAAACAGCATGAGAGGGGAGAGGGTCAGAGGGAGAAGCAGGCTCCCCGCCGAGCCAGGAGCCCGATGTGGGACTCGATCCCAGGACCCTGGGATCATGACCTGAGCCGAAGGTAGACGCTTAACCGTCTGAGCCACCCAGGCGCCCCCAAATGAATCTTTTGTTAAAGGTTCTGCAACTGCGTCTGAAAAACCTGCTGAGTGGTCTGGTGCACATAGACGCTGCTCAGCAAGAAGACTTTCCCCCTTTCTGTTCGGTCCCTAGCGGTGTCATCCTGTCCAAGTTTTTCTGTTTCTGTGAGCTCCTTTAGAATAGCCCCTGGAACTTTGGGATCCTCAGAGGTCAAGGGTTTTATTTTTTTTGACAGAGAGACTGAAGTCAAAGCCCAGCTTTCCTTGTCCAGATCCAAAAGTGAGTTTATTCCTAAGTCCAGACACTCTTCATTATTAGGTTTCCCTGGCTCCAGCTAGGAGGTTTCCAAGGTCAGTCTCAAATTCTCATACATAATCAGAGTGTAGAGAAAAATCTCTTCTAAGATTGTGGATTGCGTGTGTTCCTTGAAGTGGTGTGGTGACCTTTGATGCCTGGTGACTTTGGTAAATGCTGCAGTTCAGGGGGACACTTGGCTGGGGAGCCCGGACATTCCTCTGAGTCCCTGACCCTCAGGGAGACCAGATGGCATGTGGCACCTCACTGCGGCCGGGCAGGGGTCCCATGCGAGTTGGCCGCCTGCAGGTGAAGGCTCATCCTCTTCAGCGTAATTCCTGTTGCCTTTAGAATCTCTTCCAGCGATAGCAGCTCCGTCCATGTGGACCCGACCCCAGATCAAAGACTTTAAAGAGAAGATTCGGCAGGATGCAGACTCCGTGATTACAGTGGGCCGAGGAGAAGTGGTCACTGTTCGAGTCCCCACCCATGAAGAAGGATCATACCTCTTTTGGGAATTTGCTACAGACAATTATGACATTGGCTTTGGGGTGTACTTTGAATGGACAGACTCTCCGAACACTGCCGTCAGCGTGCATGTCAGCGAGTCCAGTGATGATGACGAGGAGGAGGAAGGTAGAGCCGTGGGTCCGTACTGACAAGTGCTGGGGTGTGTGTTGGCAAGAAGGGCCTGGTTCCTGTGTCAGCCACCCTTATCCTGATTAACTCTTTCTGGACAGGGATTCATCTCTTCAGAAGTGGGACCTCAGCTGGAAAGGCTGAGAGACAGGCCAGCCTCTCAGAAGGGCCTGGGGTCCGAACATGCCGTTGTTTCAGTGCGCGGCGGGTCTGTCTGGCAGTGTATTACATGTTATGTCGCTGCTTTCTCAGTACTGTTTTACTTCCAGCACTTTGTGTTGGAAAGCCAAATGTGCAAGATCATTTTGAAAAATTTTAAAAGAGCAAGCAAGAAATTCTGCCAGTTCTGGAGTTTATTTAAATTTACAGTTCTGATATTAGCTTTTTAGGTCGTTACTCTTTTTTTTTTTTTTAGTGTAAATACAGAAACTCATACCAGAACATTGTACCTAAAAAAAAAGTCAGCTGTTCTTCCCCATTTTACACAAGTATAATTTTTTATTTTCTCCCAAGTGGACAAAATGGAGTGTTTCCAAGAACAGTTTAAACTCTCTCAGTCTAGGAAGGAGACTGTAAAATGTATGCATATTAATGGAGAAGATGGTCTCCTTAATTTTGTTTTGCAGAAAAGGTAGAGCTCAGGGCTTTGGTACGTACCTAGTGAGCACTTGAGTTCCTGGGTCGGCTTGGCCGAGGCTCGTGTGGAAGGAGTGCTCTGGCCGTGGGAGTGAAGCGGCAGCCTCTCGGTTCTTGGAACTGTAACCTTTGGGGTGACTTGCAGACCAGCTGCTCGAGCTTGAAGACGGTTGGTAGTGTTTCGCAGAGATCACGTTGGGATACACTGAAAAAGGTAGTTGTCAGAGGTTTGTGGAGGAAGGCTAGAAGTTCAGGCAGCTGTGGAGGCTCGCAGTTGGATCTGGGCACCACACGTGCCGCACACCAGGCCCCCTGGGGCCACATATGGCAACACACGCGTGGGCCCGTGTCGTTGAGGGGCTGCTTTGTGTCCCGTGGCCTTTATCTCTGAGGTCCGGAGCCTGGTGAAGCATCGCCCACAGATACTGCTGACTGAACTGGAAGGGAAAACACAGGAGTGAGGAAAGAGCAAGCAGAGACAAGAGAGACCCCCGAGCAGGTGCCCCGACCCCCATGGCAGGTGCCCCCGAGCAATGTCAGGACCAGGGACTGGCATCTCTGATGTGCCACAGGGACTCATGAAAATCAGACTGTTTGCACATGTCTGGGAAGGGAGGTTTGTGGTGCAGACTGTTGTACTTCGAAAGAGCTTTGTGGCTAGTGTAGAAGTCTGCTAAGAAGTAGGTCGAGATGATCTGTTTCTCCTGGCTTGCCTGCTGGAGAGTCTCCAAAGGGAGGTTGTCCTAGTGTGAGCCGTCCGATGAGGGTCATTTTTGGCTACTGATGTTGGGTGGGGCGCCAGTAAACATGGCCGGGGTCCAGTGCCTCTCTCGAGGCGAGAGCCACGGCATACCCTTGATCTTTGCGTTCGTGTGTGACATCCCTCAGGTGGAAATGGACTTACCTGTCCTCGGGCTAGTCCTAATCATAAAATCATTTCTGTCTGAAACTAAGTCATTAATACCCCTGTGTGAACTGAAACAACAGTGAGGATTTATTGCTCCCAAGAGTTGTTTGTGAAGAGTGAGCATAACTCTCCTTTTTGAAGATTTAGCTCACAGGCTGCGTGTGTCCCCATGGCTTCTTATGAAGGCCACTATGCCACCTCGTCTTGTCCCCATAGTGCATTTTATGGGGGTCCTTTTAGCTTGGATTAAGATGGAAGAGCAGTCCAGTCTTTTTGTTGCTTTGGGGTTTTTTTTTTTTCTCCATTTGGTCTTGGAAGCTACAGGAATTTGTTCTCTCTGAAGTGTGGCTGATAACTCCCATTCTGTGCTCTGATTCTTCCCGTCTTTATTGCTGCCAGGTCCCAGGTCTTTGCTTAACTTGATGAAAGATGCATTGGTCATCTGTCTCAGTAACCTTTAGTTTTACAGGTTTTGAACAAAATCTGGATCTTGAATTACTGGAACAGTAATCTGTTTCATGGATATCCTTATAGGCAATAGTTTGCATTTTGAATGGCTCTGTATTTCTCATTTGCAAATGAAAGATATTTAAGTATTGCTATGATGAAGCAAATCTGATTTGGGCCTATTTATCAGAATGTCATTTGCTTTTTTTTTTTTAAGTAAACTTTTTTATTTTAGAATAATTTTAGATTTATAGGAAAGTTGCAAAGACAGTACAAAGAGTTCCTGTGTACTCCACACCCAGTTCCCCCTTGTGTTAACACCCATTTGTACTGTGGTACGTTCAGCATCAGTAACGAACCAATGTGGATACATTATGATTCGCTGAAGTCCATATGTATTCACAGTTCCTTAGTTTTCATCTAATTTCCAGGATCCCATCCAGGATGCCACATTTTAGTTATCCTGTCTCCTTCAGCTCCTCTAGACCATGAGAGTTTCTCAGACTTGCCTTGTTTAAATTCCTGTTAGTGGCCACTGACCGTCACCGCGCAGTTAACCAATGTTGCCAAAATTCACTCTGCCGTGTTATGGACCCGAAAGTCTTTTATCTTTTGCACTGCATATTCCTCTGACCTGTTTGCCTGAGGTTGTTTATATTTAATATGTGAAACTGAGATTTTAAGCTGGTTCATAATTTTCTCACTCCTGTAGGTTTCCAGAGGGTTTTTTTCCCTAACCACCTATCATTACAGTTCAGAAACTATTAACTGGGACAAACCTAGAATCAGAGCTCACTTTTTGCCACTGGGATCATCCCCGGGTTGACACAGGCCTATAGCGAAAGGAATGGATTTTCAGAGTGTCTCTGAATACCTACCTCTCTGCTGTGGTTTCCTCATTTTACTCTCAAAGCTAAGATGTACAGAACATGATAGTCCTCAGAAGCTCGATTTCCCCTTCCTAAAACAGAGAGAACTTTCATATTGTTGAGGAAGAGGACAGGAGCATCGTTTTCCTCGGTGCTGATCAGATGAGCGAGGTTCCGCCTGTCGGGAGGAGTGAGGAATCGAGTGGGTGTCCCCAGGGAAGAGTGGGCTCCAAAGTGGGAGCGGTGGTCCAGGGAGAGCGAGATGCTGGCTGCTTCCACCCCCAGCTAGCAGCTGCTCAGAGACAGGAACGAACAAATGAACGAAAGACGAAGCCAGGACGTGCTCACAGGCGTGTACATTGTAGAGTGGCTTCAGAGAATTCCTGATGAGCCGTTTCTCAGAGGAAGGATGGGGTTGCAGTGCTTGATGCAAATGTGGTTTTCCTGGATCTGTTCACTGACGTGTCTCCATTCTGTCTCACAGAAAACGTCAGTAGTGAAGAGAAAGCCAGAAAGCACGCCGCCAAGCCTCTGCTGGACGAGATTGTGCCTGTGTACCGGCGGGACTGTCACGAAGAAGTGTATGCCGGCAGCCACCAATACCCAGGGAGAGGGGTCTACCTCCTCAAGTTCGACAACTCCTACTCTTTGTGGAGGTCAAAGTCAGTCTACTACAGAGTCTATTATACTAGATAAAGATGTTGTTACAGAGTCTGGAGTCTAGGGTTGGGCAGAAGACAGCATTTAGTTTGGAATTTCTTTTGACTTTTGTGGAGCATTGCAGTCAGTGTTTACCCTCTTGGATTTTGGTCTGATGGCTGGTGAACTCTTGTTGGGACTCGGGGTTCCCTTGAGACCCTTTAGCATTAATACTCTGGGGCTCGGGGGCTTCCTCAGAGCCCTCCAGCCCTTGGGTGCTGACCACCAGAGTCACTAATGGATGCTGAAGTTACAGGAGCTATGTGTTAAATCTTTAAGGTCTCCAAAATAAAACCTCCCCACGTTGACCCCACCTGGCCGATGGTGAGTCCGTTGCTGCCTGCTCCATGTGTCTTATGAGAGCCCGTAGTTACCGTGACTGCTGATGGGACATCCTGTCAGTAGTCTCCTTGAGGTGCAGCTGACTTTGATGAAGGTCATCATTTTTAAAGCTTAAAAACTCAAGACCTCACAGATGATCATAGACAGATTGCCTCAATTCGGTTTTGTTCTGAACAACCCAGATTGTTTTTGCTTTGAGTGCAGCTGTTCAGTTCAGAGTTGTATGACAGAGAATTATTTTCTGAGATAATCTTAAGAATGTTCAGAGCTGATTGATAATTGAACTATCAGGACACCTAGAACACCTCAGACATCCATCTTAGCAAGCGTCTGCTTGGTCTTTTGCTTTTCCTCTGGTCCTCACTCTGCCGGTAACAAAGCAGAACTAACTCCTTTTTGTCTCGATTGGGCTTTTATAGAGTACCTCAAATTGAAACTGTTTTCTACACAAGCAGATAGGTAGGGGTTTTATAAACTCGAATTGGCACCTACTGAATTAAAATATATAAAATCACTCAAATATAATTTGGTGTGTGCGGAGTAACATTGCACTCAGTGGGAATGACTGCCAGAGACAGTCCGTTTTTTCTTCGTGTGTTAATACTTAGGCACAGACCCTACACAGTTCCGTTTGGAGTTGCTTACTAGAGAGGATTGGAGACGCAAACGCCCATGCTTAAGTTTTTTTATTGCTTTAATCTGTATTATGTCTTCATAGATGGGAAGAGGTACATTTTTGTTTTCCTTACTGAAAACAAATATGGATTAATTGCCTCATGTTTGTATAAGTGATCGACTAGTGTAGAGGTTCTTGTTTTCAGAGGGGAGGGGTGGTATAGCTAGAAAGTGACAAAGACGGCAATACACACGTAATGTTACTATATGTTGTTACTGAAATACTTAGATTTTTACAATTTCAAATCATAAATCACTTCTCATAGGAGGGTCTCCATTGATTAGCTGCGGTATATACGGTTCACTACACGAGGGGCTGTTGGTTTTTGTGTGCTGCATTTCTGTTTTTTAATACCTGGTTTTGTACATACCTAACTCTGTTCTCTTTTGGTTACTCAGAAACTGGATTATTTTCTCCTAAGCAGTGCTTAATTTGTGTTTTTTAATTCTGATTCACTAGTTCCAGCTCAGAGGTGTCCATACTGTTCTGTCTAGAACACTTTGAGGCTCTCCATCAGCTCTCATGTATATATGGTAGAGAAACCATGGGGTTAGGCACTTCTTGGCTTTTTTTTTTTTTTTTTAATGAGAAAATACTGTATTTAAAATGTAAAATAAACTTTTAAAAAGCAGGCACTAATATATATTTCTCCCAGCCTTTGATTACAGATTTGTCCTTGCACATGTTAAGGTAAATTATCTTCTAAAAATATCATTGTTCTCGGGAGCAGTGTATGTCACTTTACACAGCAGTGGTTCCTGTCATATGTGCTCATGTCAGAACATTTTTTGGTTTTAAACTTTTTTATTGCCTTTGGCTGTTGATTAGTACAGTACAAGTGCGATTTCAAAAAGATCTTGAAAATAATATATTTAATCAATTAAAATGTTTATCTGTAATCCATTGATGTTTCATTACTACAGTTACTCTCTGAAGCGTTAGTCCTGCACTTCCTCATTTTGGAAGGACGAGAAGTGGCCCAAAAGACCTTTTCTGTTTTAAAAAGTTGAAAACCAACAACAAGACTATTTCTGACTGATCAGTTTGTTTGTTTTTTTTAAGATTTTATTTATTCATTTGAGACACAGAGATAGAGAGAGAGAGCATGAGCAGTGGGAGAGGCAGAGGGAGAGGGAGAAGCAGACTCCCGGCTGAGCCAGGAGCCCGATGTGGGGCTCGATCCCAGGACCCCGGGATCATGACCTGAGCCGAAGGCAGACGCTTAACCATCTGAGCCACCCAGGCGCCCCAGTCTGACTGATCAGTTTTTGCTGTGAATTGCTCCAGGGAGTTAGGAAAGATTTTAAAGTGTTCAGACTTTGGTGGAAAGGAAAGCACTGGCTTTTCTTATTGAAGGGGACTTAGAAGATTATTCCCCACACAACCATGTGCTGCGTAGCGTGTTCCTTGAAGTTCACAGGGACCCCCTGCTCTAAATTTTCCACGGTCTGGCACCTGCAAAGCAGTAAGCAGGGGAGTGCCCCCGTCAGGATAATGTGGAGTGCCAGAAACTATTCCAAAAACAACCCCCACCCCCGAAATGCAGGCTGACTTGGACCTCAAATTTCGTTTGCTTGTGTGAGATTGGGAGAGACAGAAGGAGTTGGTCATCTTGGGGTTTTATTGCCGTGTTGGGGTACCGTGAACACTTACGGAGAGCTGTTGGTGTGTGAGTACATCTCGGAAGCCGTGCAACCGAGTACTGACCATCTGCCTTATGGAAGAGGAGAAGCAACCAGTTCAAAATCATAAGTGATGGCTAAGAATGCATTGGGGGCTCGGAGTGCAACAGTCTGCAACCAAAACCGTCTTTGTGTCGTCTTTCCCCAGCTGAGCTGAGTTCAGCACTTCCGTCAGCAACCTAAAAATGTGTGCATGTGATCTCCTTGGGGGAGAACCAGTCTGAACTTTATTTCCATAGTATTAATCAGACTTGGACTTTTATCTCACATACTTGCAGCTTTTTAAGATGAGTTGATTACTGTCCTTCCAACACTCTTCTTTGGAATTTATTACGTGGTCCTTATTTCAGGTGCTTATTATTTTGCTTGATTTATTTTGTAATGAAAGAAGCATTAGCTCCATTTTTATTAGCTGTTATGCCACTTTTAATAAGTTGTGATTTGATTAGGATACTTAAGTACCAGGAAACGAAGTGGCTGACTTTTCCAGAACTGACCTTGGCGTTTGGACTCGGGCCATCAAACGTGGGGGAGCAGTAAAAATTGGAGCAGTCAATTCCTTTCTTGTGGTTTTAACAAAGTCTTGAGCATGATTGCTCCGTTCAGCCTGGCCCTGAACTGCTCACTTGACTCACGAGTCTATGGAAAGAGCCAGTCCAAATGTGATTACATGCACTGATTTTTTTCACCTTTCTTTAATGTCCTATTTGTACAATTCTGACAGTTTTTACCCTTTACCAAAATCATGAACTTAAATATCTCCAGTTGAAGGTGACATAACTTTTTTGTGTGTGTGGCAGAATAGAGAGATGTAAACATGCTTCTCATAAGGTCTGCATTTTGTAACTTTTAATTCCGGTCTGTGTTCATGGAGAATTTTCCCTTTTACTAAGTAGAGGTCTACTCTGTTCTTTTAATCTGCTGGGTTTCTTCCATAGAGTAGTTCTTTAGCCATTTTTCTGTTAATTGAACATTTTAGGTTCCTTGTGGTTTTTTTTATTCTAAGTGCTGTGCCAGTGAACGCTCTCTTACGTGTCTTCCTGCACGTCTGCATGAGTTTTTCAAGGGTAGATACCAAGAAGTGGAATTGTTGGCTCACGCGGTCTGTGCAATTTTTTTTTTAATAGACCTGCCATGTTGTCCTCCAGAGTGGCTGACCTAATTTCCCTTCCAGCTCCATAGTGTTGCAGAATACTGCTTTTTCCCCTGTCAACATTCCATATTGCCAGACTGAAGTCTTGGTCAGTCTGATGGGTGAAAAATGAAATTTCATCTTCATATGTGTTTCTCTGATAACTAGTAAGATTAAGCATCTATTTTTATTGGCCAGTTGTATTTCCTCTCCTATAAATTGCCTGTTTGTGTTCCTCTACCCATCTTTCAGTTAGATAATTTTATATTGATTTATTAGCATTAAAAATATAGCTTGTATACTGATCATTCATTATATATATATCTTATTATATAATTTCTGCCAGTTTATTGCTATTCTGTTTTGTTTATGGCGTTAGGTCTATTTATATGTGTCTGTGTTTGGTCATAGACGTTATAATCTGTATTGTCAGTTTCATTTTTTTTCTTTTATGACTTCCATATATATGTATATACATATACACACATATATGTGCATACATATATCTGCTTCTAAATTCTGTTCCATTTATCTGACCACTTATGTGCTAATACTATAAATTACTGTAGTTTTAAAACATTTTTGTACACGACAAATCTCCCCCTTTTTGGATACTTTTTCTTATCTATTTTTGAACCTCTGTTCTGTATGAACATTTAATCATTAGCCTGTCATATTTCATGAAAAGTCTTAATGGGATTTACATTCGAGTATTGCATTATTTTCTAGGTTGATTGAGAGAGCTTACATTGCCTTTATAAAAGAGTGGTAGTGGGGCACCTGGGTGGATCAGTCAGCTAAGCATCTGCCTTTGGCTTGTGTCGTGATCCCGGGATCCTGGGATCAAGCCCCATGTTGGGCTCCCTGCTCAGTGAAGAGTCTGCTTCTTCCTCTCCCACCTTCCCTGCTCATGCTCATTCTCTCACTCTTGTTCTCTCTCTCAAATAAAATCTAAAAAAAAAAAAAAGATGGGTAGTTCCATGCTCTTAAATGGTATCCAGTAGCAGAGATGGAAGGCACAACCTTAAGCTGTTGTCCCTGGCATTATTAGTTAGGATGCCAACTAATCTGGGACAACAGAGATTCAAAAATAAAGTGGCATGGGTATCTAGCCCCACATCGGGCTCCCTGCTCAGCGGGAAGCCTGCTTCTCCCTCCCCCACTCCCCCTGCTTGTGTTCCCTCTCTTGCTGTGTCTCTCTCTGTCAAATAAATAAAATCTTTAAAAATATATATATAATTAAATTTAAAAAAATAAAGTGGCTCAAGTAAGATAGTTCAAGCTTATGAACAGGCCACAGGAGGCAGGTGGTGCAGGACGGGTAGGTTTCAGGACTTCGTGAAGTGATCGAGAGCCCCAAGTTTCTTTAATTTTGCTTCTTCACCATCCTACGGGATGGGATTGTTTCATACGCATTGGTTAGAAGCAGGCTTGCCAGGATCACATCCCCAGTTCAGTGAGGGAGGTGGGAGTGGAGAGGCAGGGATACATGCCCCATTTTAAAGGGAGAACCCTTATTTCTGTTCCATGAGCGAGCGCTTAGTCCCACGGCCCCCTCCAGCGGCAGTGTCTGCTGGGCGGTCACGTGTCCAGCCACAACTCAGAGAGGGGCGTATCTACTTTGAAACAGACATGGCTCCCAGTGCACAGTTAGACTGCATTTGTTGGCTGAGTTTTGAAATCCGTAGCTTTCATTAATCTTCTCCCCATTACAGGAGTCCTCATTTATTGTGGAAAATTTAGACAGTATACAGAGATGGAAAAGCGTGAAACTAAAATGATAAACTTCCCACCAAGAATAGTTATCATTTGGGAAATTCCTTCCTGTGTTCTTTTCCTAATCTTGACTTCTAGAATTCTAGCATACAAAAAGGTATAGAGCGTAGTAAGAGTACACGTACCCACCACCCACACTGGTCACATGGGTCATTGTTTTTGTCTCGTGCTCATCGGATCTTGTCAAAGTAATAAAACAGGAATGAGAGAGTTTGAGCCCTGTGTACCTTTTCCTGATGACATTTGGCTCTTTCTTCCTCCCAAAGATAATCGTTACCCTGATTTTGAGGTTTATCATTCCATAATAATGTGCATTGCCAGAAAAAGGAGATAATAGTGTTTTGCAGAATGCTTTTGAATTTTATATGAAATCCAAGGAAATAGGTAGACATTTATACATTCTCCCTTACCTAATACACTATGGCTTTCTTCACTTAGAAACTTATTTTGGTAATCTTCCTATATCAATACATAGGAGCTTCACTTGGATTTGTTTTTCTTTTTTTTTAAAGATTTTATTTATTTATTTGACAGAGACAGAGACAGCGAGAGCAGGAACACAGCAGGGGGAGTGGGAGAGGGAGAAGCAGGCGTCCCGCTGAGCAGGGAGCCCGATGTGGGACTCGATCCCAGGACTCTGGGATCACGACCTGAGCCGAAGGCAGCTGCTTAACGACTGAGCCACCCAGACGCCCTGGATTTGTTTTTCATTGTGTTAGGTGAAAATCATGTACAGTTAACCATTTTAAAGTGTACAGTTCAGCACGCCTGGGTGGCTCAGTCAGTTAAGCGTCTGCCTTCAGCTCAGGTCATGATCTCCAGGTCCTGGGATCGAGCCCCATGTCAGGCTTCCTGCTCAGCGGGGAGTCTGCTTCTCTCTCTCTCTCCCCCCCTCTGCCCCTTCCCACCACTCGTGCTCTCTCTCTCAAATAAAATCTTGAAAAAAAAAATGTACAGTTCAGTGGCATTTAGTGTGTACATTGTTGTGCACCCACCACCTCTTTATTTTTTTTTAGATTTTATTTATTTGTCAGAGCACACAAGCAAGGGCTGTGGGCAGAGGGAGAGGGAGAAGCAGGCTTCCCACTGAGCAGGGAGCCCGATGCGGGGCTCGATCCCAGGACCCCGGGATCATGACCTGAGCTGAAGGCAGACGCTTAACCGACTGAGCCATCCAGGTGCCCAGCCCACCACCTCTCTTAAAACTTTTTCATTGCCCTAGAAGAATACCCATGCCCGTTACAAAATCACACCCATCTCCCCTTTCCTCTTCCTCAGGAACTGCTAATCTGTTGTTTGTTTCTATGGATTTGCATGTTCTGGATATTCCATATATAAAGAATCATGTGATATTTGACATTTCGTATCTTCTTGGACTTTAAGCATAATGTTCTCAAGTTTCATCCAAGTTATAGCTTGTCTCGGTCCTTCATTGTTTTTATGGCTGAATGATAATCCATTCTATGAGTATGCCTCAGTTTGTTTATTCGTCAGTTGATGTACATTTGGGTTGTTTCTACCGTTTGATTATTATGAATAGTGCTGTTATGAACATTTGTGAACAAGTCCTTGTTTGAGTACTCGTTTTCACTTATTTTGGGTATATACCTACGAGTAGAATTGATGGGTCGTATGGTAATTTTATGTGGAACTATGTTTTCCGTAGTGGTGCACCATTTTACATTCCTGCCAATAGAGCGATAGAGGAGGGTTCCTATTTCTCCCTAAGTCCTCCAGCGCTTGCTGTTTACTGTTTTGTTTTATGGCATTGTTGTGGGTGTGAGGTGGTGTCTTGTGGCTTTGATTTGCCTTTCCTTAATAAGCAACGATGTCAGTTACCTCTTCATGTGCTTGTTGGCCATTTCTAGATCTTTTTTTTTTAATTCAATTAGCCAACATATAGTACATCATTAGTTTCAGATGTAGTGCTCAGTGATTCATCAGTTGCATATAACACTCAGTGCTTATCACATCATGTGCCCTCCTTAATACCCATCACCCGGTTACCCCATCCCCCCACCCACCTCCCCCATTTCCAGGTCCATTGCCCATTTTTAAATTGGGCTGTCTTTTGTTATTTAGTTGTAAGTGTCCTTTATATATTCTGAATATTGAATCAATACATGATTCCCAAATAATTTCCCCCATTCCATAATCTGTCTTTTTACATTCTTGATAATGTCTCTTGATGTACCAAAGCCTTTGATTTGTATGAAGCCCAGTGTATCTTATTTTTTCTTCTATTGCTTTTGCTTTGGGTGCCAAATCTAAGAATCCACTGCCAAATCCAAAGTCATGAAGATTTACCTCTGTGTTTGCTTCTAATAAAAAAGCTTTCTAGTTTTAGGTCTTAAATTTAGGTCATTGATCCATTTGGGGCTAATGTTTGTCTATGGAAGGGGTTGGGGTCCAGTCTCATTCTCTGGCGTGTGGCCATATGGTTGTGGCAGGACTGTTTGTCGAGGAGACTGGTCTTCCCATTGCTTGGTCTTGGAACCCTTGCAGAGGTCATAGGTGTTTATTTTTGGCCTCTCAGTGGGTTTTACCACTTCACTAATGAAAGATATTTAGGTTGTTTCCAATTTTTTGCATTAAAATTTTGACCTAAATGAACATGTACCTATATCATTTTGCTTATGTACCTTTGTGTACTTTCGTCTTTAAATCTCTGATACAGGGGCGCCTGGGTGGCTAAGGGGGGTAAGTGTCTGCCTTTGGCTCAGGTCATGATCCCACAGTCCTGGGATTGAGCCCCACATCGGGCTCCCTGCTCAGTGGGGAGTCTCCTTCGCCCTCTGCCTGCCTCTCTCTCAAATAAATAAATAAAATCTTAAAAAAAAATAAATCTCTGATATATATATATATAATTTTTTGAGAGGGGGGAGGGGCAGAAGGAAAGGAAGAGAGAGAATCTTAAGCAGACTCCACGCTGAATGGGGCTCGATCTCACGACCCTGAGATCACGTCCTGAGCCAACACCAAGAGTCGGACACTCAACCGACTGAGCCACCCAGGTGCCCCGATACTTTTTATTGCTGTCACAGATTATCTTTTTAAGTATCAGATTTGTATTGAGGTTTACTGAGATTTAAATTATATACAGTAAAAACACACCTTTTTATTTACGCTGTTTGATGTCACAGTGCCAGCATGTTTTGCCTTGTCCCATTAGAGTCAATCCCCTTTCCCCGCCTCCTGGCGGCCACTGATCTGATTCTGACCCTACAGATTGAGCCTTTGCCCGACCGTTAAGTGTGACCACAGAGCACAGAGCTTCTTGCGTCTGGCTCTTTTTCACTTAGCATGATGTTTTTGAGAGCCACCCATGTTGTTGATATATCAGAGTCCTGTTTCGTTGCTGGAAAGTAGCCCTTTGCCTGGAAGCGCCGTACTTCGTTTATCCATTCACCTGTTGATGTGTGAGTTTTTCCAGTTTGGGGTAATTAGCAATAAAGCTGCTATAAACCTTCATGTATCTGTGTGGACATAGGTCCTCATTTCTTGTGGGTTAATATCTAGGAGTCAGTTTGCTAAGTTGTAAGTATATGTTTAGTTGGTATGTGTGTGTGTGTGTTGTTTTTTGTTTTTTGTTTTTTAATAAACAGCCAAACTGGTTTTCAAAGTAGCTGTGCCATTTTTAAGTTCCCACCAGCACTGTTCGGGAGCTCTCATTGCTTCATATCCTCACTAGCATTTGTATGTCAGTTTTTTGTTTGTTTGTTTGTTTTTTAAGATTTTATTTATTTATTTGACAGAGAGCACAAGCACGGGCAGAGGGAGAGAGAGAAGCAGACTCCCCACTGAGCAGGGAGCCTGATGCGGGACTCAATCCCAGGACTCTGGGATCATGTCCTGAGCCCAAGGCAGATGCTTAACGACTGAGCCACCCAGGTGCCCCTGTATGTCAGTTTTTCAAATTTTAGCCATTTAATAGGTGGTGTCTTATTGAGGTTGTAATTTGCAGCTTCCTAATGACCGAGGTGCTGAGCGTGTGTTCACGTGCTTACTTGCCGCCCATCTGTTATTTGCTGAAGTATCACGTTCATATCTCTTGCCCCCTTTTTTTTTTTAAAGATTGTATTCATTTGGCAGAGAACGAGACAGCAAGAGAGGGAACACAAGCAGGGAGAGGGGCAGAGGGAGAAGCAGGCCTCCCACGGAGCAGGGAGCCCAATGTGGGGCTAGATCCCCGGACCCTGGGATCAGGACCTGAGCCGAAGGCAGATGCTTAACGACTGAGCCACCCAGGCGCCCCATCTCTTGCCCTTTTTTGACTGTACTGTTTTCTCATTATTTACTGGTGTGAGTTCCTTACATTTCGGGATACAAGCCCTTTATCAGGAGTGTGTTTTACAAGAATCTTTACCCTTCTTTTGGCTTGCCTTTTCATTTTCCTAACAGTACCTTTTGATGAGAAGACATTTTAACTTAATGAAGTTCAGTTATCAACTTTTTTCTTTTATGATTTGTAGTTTCTGTGTCCTGAGAAGTCTTGGCCTAACTCGAGGTTTTTCTGCTGTTTGTTTTCTAGAAATTTTATAGTTTAGGTTTTACATTTTAGCTTTATTATCCGTTTTAAGTTTATTTTTGTATGTGTTGTGAAGTAACAATAAAAGTCTGTTGTTTTGGGGCGCCTAGGTGGCTCAGTTGGTTAAGCAACTGCCTTCGGCTCGGGTCATGATCCCAGAGTCCTGGGATCAAGTTCCACACCGGGCTCCCTGCTCAGTGAGGAGTCTGCTTCTCCCTCTGACCCTACCCCCTCTTGTGCTTGCTCTCTCTCAAATGAAGAAATAAAATCTTAAAAAAAAAAAAAGTCTGTTGTTTTCTATGCAGACATGAATGTCTACATATTCTACCACCATTTATTTAAAAGACAATCTTTCCTCTTTTGAATTACCTTGGCACCTTTGTCAAAAATTAGTTGATCTTAGAGGCGCCTGGTGGGCTCAGTCGGTGGAGCATACGACTCCTGACCTTGGGGTCGTGAGTTTGAGCCCCACGTTGGGGGTAGAGTTTACTTTTACAATGAATGAATGAGTGAATGGATGGATCATTTTATGGAGAACTGGGGAGAATTGACATCTTAACAATATTGGGTCTTGGTGTATATCCATTTATTTAAGTCTGACTTTCTCAGCTGTGTTTTGTAGCTTACACTGTGCAAATCTTCTATGCATTTTGTTAGATTTATTTCTAGGTATATCATGGTTTTTGATAATATCATAAATGGTACTGTTTTCTTCTGTAATTTCACTTGCCAAATGTTCAGTTGACTTAGTTTGTATGGAACGTGTACTTGTCAGATTTTTTACTTCTACTCACTTTCTTACAGATTATTTAAGACTTTCTATATAGAAGATGATGTCCTCCACAAAGGTAGTTCTTTCTTTCCAGTCTGTAGGCCTTCCTAATTCTTTTTCTTGCCTGTTAACACTGAGTAGGACCTCCAGTACAATGTTTAAAAAGAGTGGGAAGAGCAGACATCCTTTCTTCATTACATCTTACAGGGAAGATATTCAGTCTTTAACCATTAAGGATGATGATAGCCGTAGGTTTTCCTTTATCAGGTTGAGGAAGTTCCCATCTTCTCTTAGTTTGCTGAGAGTTTTTGTTATATGTTGAATATTGCCAAATGCTTTTTCAGCATCTGTGGAGATGAGATCATGTGACTTTTCTCTTTTGGCCTGTTGATATGGTGAATTACACTGATTGCTTTTCAGATGTTGAACCAACTTTGCATTTCTGGAATAAGGCCCACTTGGTAATGATCCTTCTTCTATATCCCTGGATTCAATTTGCTAATACCTTGTTAAGGAATTTTATGCCTGTGTTCATGAAGGATATAGATACGTAGTTTTGTTTTCTGGTAATGTCTTGGTCTGGTTTTGGGATCAGTAATTGAAGGCTTCATAAAATGAATTGGGAAGTATAACCTCTTATATTTGCTGAAACAGTTATTATTTCTTATTTAAATGTTGGTAGAAATTTCCAGAGAAGCTATCTAGGCCTATAATTTTCTTTTTTTCTGTAATTTTTCTTTTTTTTTTTTTAACTGAATTCCCTTTCTCTTTGAATGTGTATATATATATATATAATATTATATTATATTCAGGTTCGTTCTTTCTTCCTTTTTTTTTTTTTTTTTTTTAGGTAGGCTAGCGTAGGGCTTCAGCTCACAACCCCAAGATCAAGAGTCACATGCTCTATGGACTGAGCCAGCCCGGCGCCCCTGTTTCTTCTTGAGTGAGCTTTGTAGTTTGTTCCTTTCAAGGAATTTTTCCATTTCATCAAGCTATCATTTATTTGCATAAATTTCATCATAATATTTTATATTATTAATATCTGAGGATCTGTAGTGTGGTCTCCTCTTTCATTCCCACAGGTAATTTTTGTCTTCCCTCTCTTTTTTGATCTGATTGGCTAGAGAAATATCAATTTATTGATATTTTCAAAGACTCAGCTGTTGGTTTCATTGATTTTTTTTTTCTATTGTTTCTATATTTTAAGTTGAATTGATTCTACTTATTGCTTCATTCTTTTTGTTTGTTTTGGGTTTAATTGCTCCCTTTCCCCCCAGTTTCTTTTTTTTTTTTTAAAGATTTTATTTGAGAGAGAGTGAGCGAACGAGAGAGAGAAGGAGCAGGGAGAAGGGCAGAGGCAGAGGGAGAAGCAGCCTCCCTGCTGAGCAGGGAGCCCAACCAGGGACTCGATCCCGGAACTCCAGGATCATGACCTGAGCTGAAGGCAGACGCTTAACTAACTGAGGCACCCAGGCACCCCTCCCCCAATTTCTGAAGGTAGAAACTTAGGTTATTATTATTTTTTTTAAGATTTCATCTATCTACCTGTCAGAGAGAGAGAGAGCGGCAGGCAGAGGGAGAAGCAGACTCCCCGCAGAGCAGGGAGCCCGATGCAGGACTCGATCCTAGGACCCTGGGATCATGACCTGAGCTGAAGGCAGACACTTAACCAACTGAGCCACCCAAGTGTCCCAAAACTTAGGTTATTAATTAGAGATCTTTCTTTGTCTAATAATTAAAAGCTATAAATTTCCCTTTAAACTCTGTTTTAGCTGCATCCCATAAGTTTGGTATATTGGGTTTTTTACCTTTCACTTAAAATATTTTCTAATTTTGAGCGCCTGGGTGGCTCAGTCAGTTAAGCATCTGTGTTCGGCTCAGGTCATGATTCCAGGGCCCTGGGATGGAGCCCCACATTGAGCTCCCTGCTGTATCATATGAACCATGTTTAAGTGTCCAGTTTCAGTGGTGTTAAGGACATTCACACTGTTGTGCCCCCACCCCCGCCGTCCGTCTCCAGAACTCTTTCATCTTCCCAAACTCTGTCCCCCTAAACAGTAACTCCTGTCCCTTTCCCCTGCCTCTGATAACCGGAATGGAAGAATGGACGCACAAAATATGGTTCGTCCACACAAAATGGAATAGTCTTCAGCCTTAGAAAGGAAGGGTGGCCTGCTTTCTATTGCCATGACTTGGACCAGTCTCGGTCCCGCATATAAATGGAGTCATACAATATTTGTCTTTTTGTTCCTGGCTTTTCTCAGTTAACATAATGTCTTCAAGATCCATCCGTGTTGTAGCAGGCGTCAGAGTCTCCTTCCCATCGAAGGCTGGAGACTACTACGTTGTGTGTGTGCGCACCACATTCTGTGTGTCCATTTGTCCAGTGTTGGATATTTGGGCTGTGCCCACCTCTTGGCTACTGTGAATAGTGCTGCTGTGAACGGGGGTGTGCAGCTCTCTCTTCTTGAGACCCTACTTTCAAATCTTTGGGGCATATACCCATCAGTGGGACTGCTAGATCATGTGGTACTTCTAATTTTTAGTTTTCTATAAATTGCCATACCACTCACTTCCCCCGTGGCTGCAGCAGTGTACATTTCTACCAGGAAAACACAGGGGTTCCGTTTTGGGGCATCTGGGTGGCTCAGATGAGCATCCGACTCTTGATTTCGGCTCAGGTCATGATCTCGGTGGTGAGATCGAGCCCCGCGTCGGGCTCCATGCATGGAGCCTGCTTAAGATATTCTCTCTCGGGGCGCCTGGCTGGCTCAGTCGGTTAAGCGGCTGCCTTCGGCTCAGCTCATGATCTCACGGTCCTGGGATCGAGTCCCACACCGGGATCTGCACTCAGCAGGGAGCCTGCTTCTCCCTCTCCCTCTGCTGCTCCCCCTGCTTGTGCGCTCTCTCGCTCGCTCTCTCAAATACATAAATAAAATCTTAAAAAAAAATTTCCCTCTCCCTCTGCCCTTCCCCTTCTGCTCTCTTTAAAAAAAAAAAAGTTCCAGTTTCTCTGTAACACCTGTTATATATATACACGTGTGTGTGTGTGTGTGTGTGTGTGTGTGTGTAAAACAGCCATTCTAGTGGGTGGGAAGTGGATCTCATAGTTGTGATTTGCATGTCCCTAACTGATGAGTGCTGTTGAGCATCTTTTACATTTTTTTTTTAAGATTTTATTTATTTATTTGACAGAGACACAGCGAGAGAGAGAACACAAGCAGGGGGAGTGGGAGAGGGAGAAGCAGGCTTCCTGCTGAGCAGGGCGCCCGATGCGGGGCTCAATCCCAGGACCCTGGGACCATGACCTGAGCCGAAGGCAGAGCCTTCACCGAGCCACCCCGGCACCCCGAGCATCTTTTAGATTTTATTCTTTATTATTCTTTATAGAAACCTCTATTCAAATGCTTTGCCCATTTTTAAATTGGATTGTTTGTGTTGTTGTTGAGTTGTAGAGGTTCTTTATATATTCTGGATCCCCATGCCTTACCAGATGGATGATTAGCAAATGTTTTCTCCGGTTCTGTGGGTTGGACAGGTTAATTTTTGGAAGGCTGTTGCTTTTTTACTAAACAGCACGAGCCCATTTGCTAAACCTTTTAAACAGGTGCAGAGGCTGCAGAGTGGATGACACTGCTTCCACCCACTGGACTTGGGGGTTCTGTGGAGAATAAGCTTCACGGTCACGGTCTGGTGGGCACAGCTGTGTCCCAGCGAGCGGTTGGTCGTACTTGGAGGTGAGCGTTCAGTGAGCATTTCCTTTGTTGTCTTGAAGAGCTTTATTTGACTCCTCTTCCAGGGGCTTCTGCTTTTTCTTTTAAAGCTCCTTTCCTCGGCAGGTGTGAGGAGACCGAGGGGTTCAGCCTGTATTGTCCCCACAGTGAACGTGGGGCTCAGAGCTCAGCCTGCTCCACAGGAGGCAGCCAGCAACTGCCTGGAGCCTCCGCTGATTGTGTCTGGGGGCAGATGCCGTCCCCAGAAGCCTCTCCTGCCGAGCCGGCCGGGAGAGTGGTACACATCTCTCCGGGAGCACATTCCTTTAGCTCATGCAGATAATTAAATCCCTTAAAGGATTAAAAGTCCTGTGGCAAACACTTGATGTCCCATTTATTAGTATTCTCTGAGTCCTGTTCCTGCCTGAGGGGTTGAATACTTCCATAGTCTTGGGGAAATCTGTATATTACATTATGGAGTACACAGACAGGCAGGCCAGTCCTGGGGGATTGCGTAAGACCACAGTGAGGACTTTTTGTTTCTTCTGGCTCAGAGGTGGTGTAGCGGAGTCCCTGGACTACTTTCTGGCTTCATGTACGAGTTGCTAGTGTCTGAACGGGCTGCCTGTCTCTTTCCTGTTTCTCTGTCTCCCCGGGACACCCTGCCTGCCTGCCCCCCAGGCCGATGGTGCACCTGCCACCAGCTGTGAGGCTGACAAGACGGGAGACTGCTCTGGGCTGGACTTGGGTTTCTTAGCTGGGAAATGGGCAGGTGGGACCAGATGGCTGATCTCGGAGATGTTTGGGACAGCCATTCTTCCGTCCTGGGTGCTGGTTCACCCCGTCAGCAGCATCCCAGGTGTGATCTGAAGCCGGCACCCAGACACAGTGGACAGGGGAGGGACGGAGGAAAGAGGCAGGCCACTCACTCTAGATGGGTTGAACAAGCACAGGAAGCAGACCTATGAGGCTTGTCTTGGGGGCTGCGAGTTGGTGGATCCCTGTGCCCGCCAGCCCACCCGCCACATCCTCACTATTCATAGAGCCTCAGCTCAGGTTCAGTCACATACCCCCTCCCTCCTGATGGTCCCAGCACCTCATCACTGTCTCAAGGTCGTCCTGGGGGCAGCTTCTGGGCGAGGTGACCGGAACCCACATTCCAGGGACGGGAGGGGGTGAGGAGCCTCCACGTGCTGGGATCCAGCTGCCGGTCAGCCAGCGGTCACATCCTCATGATGGGCGGTACTTTCCTGCACAGAGCAGTCCCCGTTCCTTCTGGTACCCCTCCTACAAAGCCAGAAACCACCCCAAGTTCTAGAGAGACATTTAAAGGAAGAACAAGTGGCTGGAGGACACTCCAGACTTGTTATAGTCCCTGGAGGGTGGGTAGCCACATGCCCAGTGATGCTCGCTGTGTCCGCCCCCTGCCAGGGTCAGTCACCAGCTGGAGCCTCTGGGGCTGTTCCAGGGCTCACAGACTCAGAGAACTTGGGCTCGAAGCCTCAGCGGAGAAACTGCTGCGTCCAGTTCCACCCTCTTTCAACACCACCACACCTCCCTAAAAGCATACAATTTGCAACAGAGCCCAAACTAGATTTGGAGCTACCCAGCTATTTTACCTGGAAACCGGTTTTTAAATTCCCTGGTTTTCACAGTCATTTTGCCGGGCCTCGGTATGTGCGCTCCAGTGGGACTGTACTATTTTACCTGTAAATACAGGCCATGACCTTGTGTCTCCCTGTTATGACTGCCATGCGGGGAGCGGGGGAGATTGCTGGCTTGCAGGAAGAGGGCTTGCAGTAGGAGGAGAAAAAACAAAAGCCTCCAGTCCGGAGCCTGTTTGTGCTGCTGGAGGGAAGCCCCTGTCCCTTGTCGGGTCCTGCGGCCTTGACCCTGGTGCCCCTGCATCAGCCATTCCTGGCCCCCATCCACAAATGAGTTCACCTGCTACCAGCAAGTGAAAAGGCCCCGAGGTGTACCTTGCACCTCCTCATCTCCGCTGACCTTGCTTCCCATCATCCTGTCCGGTTCCACCCCTGTCTCGGCGTCCTGTCCCCACGTCCTGTCCTCGTGTCCTGTTCCCCACCACTTCCCCTTCAGCAGGTAAGCAGACTTGAGGTTCATCCTAAGAGGAAGAAAGTTCGCATCCCTTGAGCCCGGCCCCCGTTCCGCTCTTGCCCCATCTCCTTCCCACTGCACACGGCTGGGGAGGAGGTCCTGGCCTCTTCTGTCTCAACACGAGGCTGGCTTCTGCCCCCACCGAACGAAGGTCACCAACAATCTGCTTAAAGCTAGTGATCTCTTTGTGCCCCAGCTGCTTCACAATATTTGACCCTGTTTAGTTCCTTCTTGAAAATCTTTGCTGGCTTCCAGCGTCCTCCTGATTTCCTGCTGCAGCTCTGGGCGCACTCCCACCCCTTCCTGGGCCCCCGGTCCCTCCACCTGTCTCCTAAAGGCCCGTGTGCCTAGGGGTCTGGCTGCAGGGGAGGCTGGTTCCTGGGCTTCCTCTTTTGTAATCCAGGAAACGGGAGCCCCCGCATGGCTTGCTTAGCTGGGACAGCGAGGTTCTGTGTGTAAAACCCCTTTTGCAATCAGTAAGTGGGAAACCGTGTTGGCAATTTCGAGAATCTGGGGGAGGGGGATGCTCCTGGTTTGGTCTTTGGACCCTGTGATTAGGCTGTTTCCAGGCACCCTCTGGAAACCTGTAAGCCGGATTTGGACACGTGGGTGGGCCTTTTTCTCAGCTTTCACCCTGTTCTCAAAGGGCTCGGACCCAAGAAGTGAGTTTGTGGCCAGTGGAGCTCGGAACTGGGGAGGGGAGCGGGGGGTGAGGTCAGGGGGACGGCAGGGGCACAGCTGGGAGGGCTTCGCAGGCTGGTAAGGGTGTGGATTGCAGCTAGGTGACGCCGGCCGCATGGTGAGAGGGTGCTGGCGCAGAGTACTGTGAGAAGGTTTCTCTGCTCCATCGGGAGTGGAGAGGTGTGGCCGGAGGTGGGGTTGCAGCTGCCGCTCACGTGGACGGACTCTGGAGCCGGAGCTGAGGGGACAGCAGCTGCTCTCTGGCAGTCTGCAGAGGCTGGCCGGGCTAGTCACCCCGAGGGACCCCCGCCTGGTGTGGTGGGCTCTGAGCCGTGTTACAGGTCCTCGGGTCCTCTGCTGGGGACCACGGAGGGAGGCCCTTGACGCCGGGGCAGGCTGGGGGCCACAGGGAAGGGGAGAGAAGTCTCCTGCGGACACTGGGGGGAGAGGGGTGCGTGGTACACGGCGCCACTGGGACACCTGCTGGATTCATCCGTGGAGTCCCACTGGTGTCCAACCCAGTATGTCCTACGCCTCCCCAAATCTGCCCTCCACAAATGCCTCCGGTCCGTGAGTGGCGGTGTCTTCAGATTCTCACCTCATCTGTCCCCGAGCCCCAGTGATGCCCACCCGGCAGGTGTCACCCATGCCAGCCTCCCCACCAAGCCCCCGCAGGGCCACCCGCGCTCCATGCCTGGCCCCTCCTCTGCGGCGCAGGCAGAGAGCTTGCAAAAGCAGGTCTCCTAGTCCCTCATCCCTGCACGCTGAAAACCCTGTGGATCCGCAGAGGGTTCTAGATAGATACCAGACCGTTAGAGCAGAGCTAGTTACTGCACTCACCCACACCGGGCTCCACCTGCCTCCCTGCTCCGCACTGGCTGCAGGGACATGGCCCGGAATTCATCAGTTGCCCTTCGGGGCCTTTCTTCCACTGCCTCTGTTCCCCTCCACTGAGGCCCTGGCTTGCAAGGCCGCCCCCAGAGCCCCCAGACATGGGAGCCCTCCTGGCTCTTGCCGGCCTCCCCCCTGGGGCTGGACCCCCCCAGGGCTGCCCTTTTCCTCCGGGGCTCCTGCGGTGCCCTCCTCCACACCCCCTTCCCAGGAAGGGAGAAGGCTTCGGCCAGTAGAGGAGGGAGCAAATCAAGAAGACTTAGAAGACTTAGGCTCCGGGAGAGTCGGGCCAGCATTGCCTGCACACCAGCCACACCACGGGGTCCTCAGCCTGAGCCCACAGAGCTGCTAGGCCCATGCGTCTGGGGAGGGGGTGGGGCAGGAGAGCGGAGCCTCCTGAGAGGCTCCAGCCCGGCTCCCAGTGGCGCCCCAGCCCGCCCCTGTCACCTGCTCCTCATCCCCACTCTGAGGCCTGGGGATCCAACCAGGTGGCAGCCTGCTGCTGGGCCAGGTGTCTGCGCTCAAGTGTATCTGCTCAGGAAGTCTCAAGGGCCAGGGCCGGAGCCTGCGAGCAAGCTGGACGGAGGCCCTCGGGGCTCACCCACGCCAGGGGACTTCTGGCTCCTGCCTTGGTCGTCCACCTGCCCCACCGGCCCTGGCCAGCCGCACTCCTGCCTGGTGCGAGGGTGGAGGCGTGGGGACACCTGCGGGAGAGGCCAAGCGGTCCCTGCCGGGGGAGGGGCGGGTATCCAGGTCCGCAGCAGAGCCAAGAAGCAGAGAACGAGACCGGTGGACACTGCGAGTGGAAGCTACCGTCTGAAGTTCATTTCCACCTGACAGAGGAATGATGGCCAGGGCCCGGCGTTTCTGTGCCAACCAAGGCGCTGAGTGCCCTAAACACGCCGTGTGCCCTAGGGAGGTAAGTAAGTTACCCAGTGTAGACAGCGCGCACTTGGCAGAGCGGAGATGCAGCTCCGCAGGCGGCAGAGCCACATGGCCTGCAGGCAAAGCCCCGCTCCGCCCCTCATGTGTCTGCACAGACTTGCCCTGTAACTCTGCTTCCCTGTCCAGGCTCACAGAGCACACCTCAGAAGCTGTCTGGGGGTGACGTGGACACACGAAGGTGCTCGGCTGGGGCCCTTGCAGACTGTTTCCACACCTGCGCTGCTCGCTCAGCGTCTGTATCAGACGGTGGGTGTGGGTCTGTAGGTGGCTGGAAGGAGGCGGGCTTCGTGGTCACTCCAGCACAGCACCCGTGTCCTGTCCTGACGGACTGCCGCCTTTCTCCTGGAGCCAGACGATGACACGTGCCTGCTTCTATCCAGGTGCCTATTAGGGGGATGAGTGTCACTAGATGCTCAGCCCCGGGCCCAGGGCTCCCGCGCTCCCGGCGGGCTCCTGCACCTGCTGGTGGGACTGTGGTCACTGATCTTTCCTTCTGTTTCAGGCTCCAGTACCATTCAGCTAAAGCTTGTGAAGGCTTTAAAATTGATGTTTTGTTCATATTTGGCATGAATTTTTATTTTTTATTATTTGACAGAGAGACAGCAGGGGGAGTGGGAGAGGGAGAAGCAGGCTTCCCGCTGAGCAGGGAGCCCGATGCGGGGCTCGATCCCAGGATCCCGGGATCATGACCTGAGCCGAAGGCAGATGCTTAACGACTGAGCCACCCAGGTGCCCCGAATTTTTATTTTTATTTTTTCAAATTTTTATTTTTAAAATACCATTAAAATATCTATCTTGGGGGTGCCTGCCTGACTCCATTACTTATGCCATTTACTATCAGTTACACAAGTCAGTCCCATTCAATGTGGAAGGGACGACACAGGGACATGAAGACCAGGACACAAGAATCATGGCGCCATCTTGGATGCTGGCTACCACACCAGGTGTCCTGCCCAGAGGCTCAGTGGTTGGGAGAAGCCTCCACAGCCTGGAACGAAAAATCTGGTGCAGTCTTCCCCCAACCCACCCCTTCTTGACCACACCCTCCCTCGGGCCCTGAGTGGTGCCGACCCAGGCCTGGGCTGTGGGGACCCATGTAGGCCTCACTCACCTGATTTCCGTACCCGACCCAGTCAGCCCTCCCCAGGGTTCCTGAATTTGGGTGGGAGTGAGTCAACACTGCCTGAGAGTAACTGGTTCCGGCTGGATGGGAGAAATGAGCCATGAGAGACGAGCGAACTCACTCCAGGCCTCCCCTCCCATTGTCTGTGAGCCCCAGGGACATCCTCGCTCTGCCTGGTGCATTGTCAGGTTTTAGAGCTGAATCAATCACCCCGCTTCCTTTCTGTCACTTCCTCACTTCTTCCCGGGTGGCTGGCTGTGGCAGATGATGCTGGGGTGTTGTTACCTAGGGCTCTTGTTGAAAGTGTCAGGGCCCCATCCCAAACCTACTGACTCAGTCTCAGGGGTGGGTCCAGGAATCTGCAATTTTAACCCTGGGGTTTGGGTGCGCTTCTGCTCAGTGTCCTAACATAAGGCAGCCACTCTCCACCTTCGTTCCGCTCAGGCTTGCGGTTCATGGCGGCCAGTGCGGATGTGGACTTCAGACATCCAGGAGGTAGAGGACCCACGAAGGTGGAGGGCTCCCAGCTGTGGGGCAGAGTGGAGTTAGGAGCTGTGGGCATTCTTGGCTGGAGGGAGGAGTCGTGGGGAGGTGGCTGGAAGGGGAGAAGCTTCTTCCAACTGTCCGTTCTCAGTGAGTGTTCTCAGCAAGCCATGTCAGCTCATGGCTGCCTCGTCCCCGGGGAAAAGAGGTCGGCCCAACGATTGCAAAGCTCCCTTCTAGCTCTGGAACTCAAGCCAGGGACCGTGGGAGCTGAGTGATTTCCTTTCCAGAAGACTCGGTCCTGAGGTTGCTCTGGGTTGCTCTCTGGGGCGGGCAGGGGGGTGCTGATCCCTGCTCCTTTGGTTTTTTTTTAAAGATTTTATTTATTTGACAGACGGCGAGAGAGGGAACACAAGCAGGGGGAGTGGGAGAGGGAGAAGCAGGCTTCCCGCAGAGCAGGGAGCCCAATGCGGGGCTCGATCCCAGGACCCTGGGACCATGACCCGAGCCGAAGGCAGATGCTTAACGACCGAGCCACCCAGGCGCCCCATCCCTGCTCCCTTTGTTTGTCCACTCCTCCCCAGGGGCTGGGTTCCCTCCGGGAAGCAGGTGCCAAGGAGCCTGGGCACTTCTGGGCTTAGCCTTGTTTCCACAGCAACCAGCCACCGTGCCAGCGGGCTCTGGGTTTCTACTGGTGGACAGCTGGAGGAGCTTGACCTCTGTATCCACACCGCTGGACCAGACAGAATGGAGTACTGGGACACCCACTAAACTGGGATTCGCAGGTCCCAAACACCCTTTCGCTCAGGCCAGTTGTTCTGGAAGTTTGGGCTCCCAACCAGGAGCAAGTAGCACCCAGGACCTAGTTAGAAGTGCCAGTGATTGGACTCCACACTAGACCCACTGAACTGGGAACTCCAGGGGTAGAGCCAGCCCTCTGTGTTTTCATTAAGTGCCCATGTGTCTCTGATGGACTCAGAAGTTGGGGAACCACTGCTTCCCCTCAGCAGGACTGGGGCGCTCTCAGTGTCAGCACTGAAAGTCTGCAAACCTCAAGCCCAGGCAAATTGGGATAGTGGTTCATCCCCAGCTTTGGGCTTTGTGTTTCATTATCTGATGCCATGAGGCACCACCAAGCCCAGAATGACCTCAAAAATGTGCCTGTTAACAAATCTGCAATTTGGGTTGCAGCAGGTGGACTTCTCCATGGTGCTCAGGGATCCAGGGGGTGTCCCAAGAGCGAGCATGCCAGGGGCACTGGGAGCACGACCACCACGGAACACGGTTTCGATAGTAGTTCCAGACTCCAGATCCCAGGGGAGGCAACGGAGCCCAGCCCCACGCAGGGTGTGCATGTCGCCCGGGGGTGGAGGGTGCTCACCCATGAGATGGTGCAGCCATCTATGGGAGATCTATGGGAGATCACTCGACCGCAGCTTGTCTCTTGTCCGTTCTTCCTCCTCCACAGTGCTCTTGGAGCACCTACACTGTGCTAGGAACTTGGTCTGGGGGCTCATGGTTCTCTGCAACTTCATTATTTAACCAAATCAGGCCAGAACCCCAGCCCTGGGAGCCGGGGACAGCTTCTGCCGCTGGGGAGACCGTGGCGCTGCTGTGGGCGGGCGACCTAGCGGCGGGGGCGCTGAACTTGGGGACAGAGGGGTTGAGGATAGTTCCGGAATCCTACAGCTTTCCTGGATAGAGGGGATAAGGGCCACACCCTCCCTCCCCTGGACATGGGCTGCGGGGGCTTCAGCACACCTCCCTCATGTCACCCAGTTTGATCGGGGAGTGACCAGTAGAGCGGTGCCCAGAACATATTGGGGTCCGTCCAGTGTCTACTTCCTCTACCCGACGGCAGGCCCCTGGGCAGGGGCTATCCTAGAGCCACTCCGCACCTCAGTGCCCAGCAGAGACCCCCCCCCGCCCCCACAGCCGTCTGGCCTGTACGTCCCCTGCAAGGGGGAGCGCCGGCGCCCTTGCTGCAGTCCCCCCGCCCGCGCCCGCCAAGTGCTCCCCGAACTGCTGTGAATCACAAGGCAGCGCCCCCGCCCCTGGGCTGCAGCCTGGCACCGCCTGTGGACCCATCGTGGGCGCCCCGCTCCCTTCGCACAACCTCCCAGGTGTTTACCGAGACAGTCAGGCTTGGGAGAGTCCCGGATGGCTTCTAGGAAGTAGCTCAGGGTCGGGGCCGGAAGCCCTCCTCGGCAGCCACGGGGCCTCATCTTACTGGCTTGGGCGCCATTTAGCGGCCGCGCCTGCGCAGGCCCCGCCCTCCGGCCGGGAGCAGAGGCTGCTGGGAAGATAGCGGGGTAGGGTGCCCCTGGGCTGACCTCTTGTCGCGTGGCCGCCTAGAGAGCACCCACGTCGGCATAAATAACCCAGAAAGCAGCCCGAAAACTGGCAGAACAGACTCTCCGCAGCCCGGCACAGACAAGCAGCCACAGCGAAGCAGGTAGGACCCGGCCGAGAGGCGGCCCGCGAGGCGGGCGGGAGGGAGGCCCCGGACCCGCACATCAGGGGAGCCCAGGGGCAGGATAGACCCCCCAGAGCATTCGGCTGGGAAATCCAGAGGGGCCGAATTTCCTGAGTTCTTACAACCAGCGGAACTTAACACCTGGGCTTTTAAAAATTAGCAGCTTGGCTCGCGGAGAGAGGAAGCCGAGGCCTTACCCTAAAAGGACAGCAGAGCAAACAGCCCGTGAGATGCTGGGTAGAACCAACAGTTTGAAAAATGCCTGGGGTATATGGGAGAGTTGTTGATTCATCTCAACTTGTGTCCCGGAGGGACAGAGGTCGGTGGGGACTCCTCCAGGGACAAGCGCTTGCAGGCGCTTCCCTCCCCGCCCCCCAGCCTAGATCCCCAGCAACCTGCCTGCGGGAACCAGCGTGGATACTCTCCACCTAACAACCCCCCCTGCTTCTGTGGAGTCACCTCTCCGGCCTGGCCTGCCTCAGTCCCGGTGCTTCAGGGCCCCTCCCACAGGGAACCATCAGCCCGCAAACCTTGCTAACCTTGATCCTCCACCTAACTTGCTTGCACCACCTAACCCACCCCCACCCACCACCCGCTGTGCTTCTATGAACCCTCCCGCCTGGCCTGCGTCTGTCCTGGTGTTGCAGCCCCCTTCTGCAGGGAACCACCACCAGCTCGCAAAACCTTGCTAACCCTCTCCGCCCCCCGTGTGCTTTGCAGATCCATCCCCTCCGATCGCTCTTGGCAAGATCCCGTCAAAGCAGTGCCACAAGCCTGGCAGTGTGTGCGTGGCCCAGACAAGTCAGCACCACTCCAAAGTGAGTCCTGCCCCAGGGAGAGGGGAAGATAAGCACACACCCGTCTGACTGTGACCCCAGCAGTGGGCTGAGGGCAGGCCCCTGCTCTGACTGCAGGCCCCAGCCACGAACAGAAGCTTCTCCGGGGACGGCACAGGGACAGGGCCTGCAGTTTGGTGCTACTGCATCTCCGGCAAACGCCTGGTCTGACTCAACTCCAGCCCAAGGCAGCCCCGGAGCAGCCCACTAACACCACGGGCACCAGACTCTGCCCACAACAGGCAGGGAGCCATCGCAGACAACAGGACTGAAGGCAAACACATCCCAGCCACAAAGGGAGGACACCCCTGGGGCAACACACATAGGAGACACCCCCGGAAGCACCAGGTTCTGGGGAACAGACATTGTACTGCAGGACCTCTTCATAAAGCCACTACTTTCAAGTGCAGGAGACGGAGCTGACTTTCCTAACACAGAGAAACAGACAACGCAAGAGACAGAATGAGGAGACACAGGAATATATCCCAAATCAAAGAACAGGACAAAATCAGAGTAGGAGACCTAAGCGAAACGGAGATAAGTAATATGTCTGATAGTGAGTTTAAAGTAACACTCATAAAGATGCTCGCTAGAATTGAGGAAGGACTGCAGGACCTCCATGAGACCCTCCACCGAGAGCTAGCAGACGTAAAAAAGAACCAATTAGAGCTATTGGACTCACTAAATGGAAATAAAAATAGAGCATCTGGAATAAATAGCAAGCAAGAGGAAGTAGAAGAAAGGATCAGCCACCTGGGGGACAGAGTCATGGAAAGCAATCAAGCTGAGCAGATGAGAGGGGGGAAAAATAAGCAAAATGAAAATAGACCCAGGGAACTCAGCAACACTGTCAGGCATAACAGTTGCATGATAGGGATCCCAGAAGGAGAAGAGCAAGGAAAGGGTGCAGAAGATTTGTCTGAAGAAATAATAGCTGAAAACTTCCTGAATCTGGGGAAGGAACGAGAAATCCAGATCCAGGAGGCACAGAGAGCCCCCAGCACAACCAACCCAAAGAGGTCTGCGCCAAGACACAAAGTAAATAAGATGGCCAAAAGTAGTGATAAAGAGAGAATTTTAAAAGCAGCAAGAGAAAGGAAAGCAGGTACATACAAGGGAAACCCCATACGGCTATCAGTGGGTTTTTCAGCAGAAACTCTGCAGGCCAGAAGGAAACAGCATGATAAATTCCAACTGCTAAAAGGAAAAAATCTACAGCCAAGAATATTCTATCCAGCAAGGCTTTCATTTAGAATAGAGGGAGAGATCAAGTTTCCCAGAAAAACAAAAATTAAGAGCAAAACCAGCCATGTCCCTGTCACACACGATGCCATCGGCCTGTGGGTCCCAAATTCACGGTCCACCCGCCCTCCTGCCCAAGTCAGCGTGCACGGCCTGCCACCTGCTAAATGCCAAGTCAACATGCCTTCACCTCAGATTGCCAAGGGCTCAAATTGACACTGTTCCCCTCAAATTTCAGCCCCTGTGCCCAAGTTTGTGCACAAAAGTGGGAATAATTATAACAGCAGAATGAAGCAACCCAAACATCTATTTCTGTGGAATATAAAATGGATAAAAGGAGTGTGCTAGGCTGAGAACATCTCCAAAAAGCACATGGACAATACATACAGCATGATTCTCGTTAGTAAAAAACAAAAAAAAAAAAACCTGGGAAGAATAAAACAAGATGAAACCGGAGAGGGAGAAAAACCGTAAGAGACTTTTTAAGCATAGGAAAGAAACAGGCTTGCTGGAGGGGAGGTGGGGGGGGGATGGGGTGACTAGGTGGTGGGCATGAAGGAGGAGGGCACGTGATGGAATGAGCACTGGGTGTTGTATGCAACTGATGAATCACTGAACTCTACCTCTAAAACTAATAATACACTATATTGTTAATTAATTGAACTTAAAAAAAAAAGGAAACCCAAAACTGGCCTTTACTTAATGTAGAAGTTTGAAAATGGATGGGGGTGGGGCTGGTCAGGACACTCACTCCAGGAGGGAGGGTTGGGGGAAGGGTGAGGGAGGCCTTTCCTTTTACACACCCTTTCTGTGTATTTTTTTAGGTTTCTAAGACACAAGGGAAATTAAGCAAACAAAACCTGTTGCCAGCATCTGAGTCCCTGCCAGTGCCCCAGATGCTTCAAGGAGGGGCAGCCCTGACCTGACTGAACCCCTTCCTGGGCTACTAGGTCCCAAGTGGCTTGCCCCTTCTCCCCTCAGGATGCCCTTAGCCCCCCATCGCTTCTTCCCTCATACCTGGCAGCCCAAACAGCGTTGCCTGTGATGCTAGCCCCTTCCCACGACATCACACCCAGCCAAGGCAGGGGGGGCTTTTAGAAGCCTCTGCAGTCTTGCTGCTCCTGTTGAAGACCCTCCATGGCCCTAAGTATCAGATACTTGGGGGGCTGTCCAGCGTCCACACCGCCTTCCTATTTGGGAGCGATCCCCACTGCGTGAGTCCCACGGGTGGCAGGGTCTGTCTTCCCACTTTTGAAACTGAAGGGGTCCACTATCTTTTCTCTCTCTCTGGCCAGCTGGGCTGCAGAGCCCAGACCCCGGCTGGGCCGTGAGAGCTCCCCCAGGAGCAAGTAGAGCAGAGACGCAGGGACATTAGCTTTTAGCGCAGTGCTCTCGCCACCCATCCGCAGCTCCTCAGTCCCTCCAATAACTTCCACTGAAGGTCCCCAGGGCTGGTTTTGATTGCTGGCCACCTCCCTGTAGGGCCCAGGCACCTTTCAAGGGGTTCAAGTACCACAGATTAAGGGTGTGAGGGATCAGTGCAACAGCCCGCAGTCCCCGTAGCAAGGGACCCCCGGCAGAGCAGGAAGTTGTTATCAGGACCCAGGTGTTTGAGAGTCCCGGGATGTGACATTCTAAAGGCAGTTTCCACAGCCACAGGACACAACGTTGCTGGGTTTTCAAAGTAGCTGAGGACGGAAGGCTTGGTGAGCTCCCACTGGGAGCCTCCCCGGGGACAGGACCGTCACCGCCGGTGAGTACATCTCAGGCAGGAGCCTGAGAAAAGGAGCCTTCCTGGGCCAACAAGGGCTGGTGATGTAGTTTGCAGGTATGCGGTAAACTGCCATTTTTACAAGCAGTAAGCTCTACTACCCATTTCACCCATTCTCCAACCTGTCCTGAGGGGCCACTTCACAGGTGCCCTTTCTACTCTCTCGGACTCCGCCAGCCCTCAGACACTCTTCAACCTCATCCCCACCTGGCCAACCTTCTCTCCAACCGACACACAAGGCGCAGCCTCAGCTCCTCCAGGTCGTTCCTCCACGCCCAGGAAAGCCCCTGGGCACCTGCCAGGCTCAGGACCCACCCTCCACCCCCGTCCTGCCAGTCCTCTGCTCGGCCACCTCCTCCCCACCCACCCTCCATCACGCGCAGGTCCGAGAGCGCGGTCCGCGGCCCTGGTGGCTCCTCGTCTCGCCCGGCTGCGTGGGCCGCCCCCTCCGCGTGGGAGCCGCTGGTCTGCCCCGCTCGCCGCGCCCGCGTCCCTATCCTTGGGAGCCCCCCTGCGGCGCCGCCCCCTCCTGCTCTGCTCCCGCCGGCGGGAAGGGCGGAGCGCAGCCGCCCCGCAGCGCGCAGGGCCGGCACGCAGGAGCGGGGCGCAGTCCCGAGCCGCGGCGCCGGCCGCAAACTGCCCTCGGCTCGGGTCTCACAGGCCGCACTCGGCGCCTCTGGCTGCGCTCCGCAAATGCGGGCGATTTTTAAAACGGGGAAGGGCCCGGGATTTCTCCAGCAACCTGTCTCCCCATGGCGCCGGCGGCGACCCCTCGCGACTTCGCGCCCCAGGGCTGGGGTCCGGGCTGCGTGGGGTGACGACGTAGCTACGGGTTCTCAGCTGAGGAGACGGCCGGCGGCGGCGGACAAAGGGGTGGGGCGGGGCCTCGGCGGCCGGATGGGCGGGACCTCGGGCCGGTGGGCGGGCTCCCCGCCCCGCCGGGTGGGCCCCGAGCCGCCCAGCGCCGCCGCCACAATAGCCGGCGTTTCCGCTCGCCGCGGCTGCCCGCGCTCGCTCCTCCGCACGCGCTAGGGCGCCGGGAGCGCTTCGCTCGCGTTTTACAGACCCGGGAGGCCCTATCGATGTCACCGATTTTACAGAAATTCGGTTTTAGCGCAAACGTGCTTTTAAAAAGGCAACGCGACCGCGAGGCCCGGACGCCCTCGCGCGGGCGTCCCCGGCCGCTGTCGTCCTCGCCCGGCTGCAGGCCGGGGGACTCCGGGCTGCCGGCTTCCGCGCGCGGCGGCCACCGGAGGGCGCCCGGACGCCGCCGTCCCTGTCCTCCGAGGACTCGCGTCTGGAACCCAGGCCCGGGAGGCGGTGCCCCGAGGCCCCCGACGGGCCGGGCCGGCCACCCCTTCCCCTGGTCCTAAGCGGGGCGGCCAGCGGCGGCCAGCGGGGAAGGGCCAGCGCAGGCCGCTGTCCCAGGTCCGGAGCTCCAGGCTGCCCGTGGGGGAGCCCAGCTGGGTGGCTGTGTGACGTCAGGGCGGGTGCTGGCCCTCTCTGTGCCAAGGTCTCAGCCTGTCTCTGTAACCGGGCCGATTGGAGGCTCCCCGGACCCCGCCCTGGAAGCCCCGTGTGTGGACCTCCCCAAAGCAGTCATAGACCAAGTGGTACAAACTGCCTGTTGCTTCTTTTCAAATCAAGTCCTTTGAGGGTGGGAGCCAGGTCCCCTGAGGGCCAGGCACACCCACCCCCAAGACTGGCTGCGTTTTCAGTACAAGCCTGGGAAGTCCTGAACAGACTTCCTTTAATCGCTTCTCAGGTGAAGTACACCGGGTAAAGGGAGATCTGGCCCACCCAGGGGACAAGCTTCCCTGGTAATGCTGGATATAGGGCTGACGGGGAGGAAAATCTTTTATTTGCCCTGCTGAGTTTCTTCTGGCGGGTCTAAGAATCACACTGACATGAGACAGATTAACAGCAACAAATCAAATTTAACTTCAGGCCTACTGGAACCCCACATACAGAGAGAGGTTCAAAGACAGCAAAGGTAAACTGAGGCACATGTGCCATCTTGAGCTAAGGAACGGATAGGGGTCTGGGGCCTCCAAGTGGAGGACCACCATCCACAGGGCAATGTCTGGTAATGAGATGTTTGCCCTGCCCCACAGATGGGTCACTTGGCTAAAATCCATCTCGTAATAAATCCGATTCTGGGAAGGACCCACAATTTACATCCTTCTGGATAGTTAGGGGAGGGGCAGAAGTTTCTCCTGAGTCTGCTGCATCCTGACTGCCCTCACCCCAGATAGTCCACATGCCAAAGTGGCATATTTTGGGGAGACTTGCTCTGAACCCCTTCGGGGCCAAGGGCAGGTATGGGATTGTGGGGAGCTGGCTTGGGCTCACCAGTATGCCTTCAACAGCTGCAAAGGACCCCGTTTGCTCCCCCTCCCAGTAGATCCTTCCCGGCAGGGAGTCAGGATTCTGCCCCACTCAGCTTGGGGATACTAAAGCTGGGCCCTTTCCTGCCTCAGTTTCCCTCTTACACACCCACATCCTAGGACAGATTCTTCAGCTGCTCCACATGCCTCAGCTTGAAGAAACCTGGAGATCGTCGAGGGAGCAGCCTCACTGGCCAAGCAGCTCATTGGCCAAGCAGCCTACATGTGCTGGCCAGGGCCCCCAACCCTGCCTGGAGTGGGTGCTCCTAGGTGGGGACTCTGGCCTGGGCACCCCCACCCATTCCCTACTCCCCTCCACCACCACCACCCACCCCACACACACACACCGCATTCCTGAACTTGCTGGACATTTCTCCAGAGTCACGCAGGTGGAGATGGCATCTCGGTCTCAAGGACCCCATGGGAAGTTTGGACCCAGTGGCAAAGACAGACAACCCCTGGGCATGGTGGGGGCTGGCCACACAAGCCTTGCCCTTCCCTGGGCCGTGTGGTGCTGGGCAGGCCCCCACCCAGGGCTAGTAGCACCTGCTCATTCAGCGCTTTACAATCCCCTGAACTTGGTGAATTTTTCATTAAGTCCCAAGAGCCGGCCTCACACAGAGCTCACCGCCTTGGCTGAGGGGGGGCAGGAGCTGGGGTTTGGCAGAGCCCTCTCCGCTGCCCCCACCCCGGCTTGCCCTGGCCAGAGGGTGAGGGCAGAGCCTGGGAAGCCTGTGGGAGGGTCATGCCACCTAGGGCCTCAGGTGGGAACCACCCGGTTGCTTTCCCCACAGCCCCCACCGTCCTGGTCCCCTGCAGCCTGGCTTAGAGGCCATTCGGGAGAGAGGGGCTCCATCCTCTGCTTGGCAGGTGCAGGAGGCACCTCATGCCACAGATTTCCTTCATTGCACCCTATCTGTTCTTCATTTATTTGTTCTGCCCACAGTTTCTAACACGATTTGAATCGGGTTCTCCAGTGGAGCTGGAGGGGGCGGGGTGTTAGGTAAAGACATATCTGTGTAGGATTCACAGAGATGCTTCTTCCTTCCTGATACTGGGACAAAGAACTCTGACTTCATTACTTCCCAGCTGTGTGACGTGGGGCAAGTTGCTCAGCCTCTCTGAGACTTAGTTCCGTCATCTGTAAGGTGAGACCAGGGGTGCCCAGAGACCTCCACTGGGAGTCTCTGCCAGAAGGCTAGGACAGGTCCCAGTGGAACTTTCTCGGGCCTCAGCCGAAAGATAGCCTGAGGCCCTGGGGACTGTGTGCCTAGCCCAGACCCTCCTCCCCGAAGCCTTAGGTCTTCTATCTTCTCCCACACCACCCAGGGCCCCCCTGTTGTCTGGGGTCATCCAACAGTCCCTGCCTGTGTGACTGGTGATCCACTGACTGAACATCGAGAGCCACTGAGGACCTGGGTCTGGGACGGGACAGACGTCCCACAAGGAGAGAAGGAGCTCCTGCAGCACCCCCCCCCCCCCAGTCAGGAGGCCCCCTTCCCTGCCTGGCACTGCCACCCAGTGCCCTCTCCCCCGGGACCTCCCTGCTCCCCCCAGGGCCTGCTCTGGAAGGTACTGCAGGGCCCCTCATGCATCTCCCTGCAGTCAGCCGTCAGCCAGGACGCTTGCTGTGCTTCATCCCTTCCCTTCCTCTCTCCCTGTAAAAATACCGCCAACCCCAGGAAAAGGCCCTTTCACACTGCCTCCTGCCCACCAGGAGCCTGCTCAGCAGCCAGGTGCCTGACCGCAGGAACCTCCCCTTCCTCCCTCCTCCGTCCCCCCTTCCTGCCTTCCGGCAGCAGCCCTAAGGTCAGAGGTGTGACAGATGTGACAGAGCCCCGCCCTCCCCGCAGCAGCCCCAGTAACCTTGACAAACGCAGACAGGCCGCCTCTCTCCCGCGGGGCTGACACCGTCAGTATGGTTCAGCTCCCCCATGTCATCACCATTACCCTTCATCGCCTCTCAGTTAGTGTTGGGGGCTTGGCTCACGAGCCTTCCAACACTGCCTCTCAGGGAGCGCCCTTCCCCTGCGGGAACAGCTCATCGGACCAGGGAGAGTCCCCCCAAGGTCTGACCTACTTCCCCCAGGGCTAAAGGCCCCCACATCATCCCGAGTACAGCTGGCGTTCGCCCCCCTGCCTGCTGGCAAGAGAGGGGACCCCTCCCGCGGGGACAGGGTTCATCCTCAGCAGCTACGTGGGGGTGGGAGTCAGGGACCCAGTGTTGAGGGATTTCCCAATACTCCAGGTCCCTGACCAGCCTGAGTGCACGGTGAGTGGGAAGATGAGGCTCCACAGCCCCCCAAGACCAAAAAGGGAGGAGATAAGAGGCCACTAGCTCCTGTCCCCAGTGGGTCAGCCAGATCCATTCCAGGAAAGGGAGAGTTGCTACTTTATCCTGGTTTGGGCCCATCCAGAACGTCTGGCTGAGCCTGAGGGTGGGGGCCCAGGCAGCTGAGGGTCATGCTGTTCCAGTAAGAGACATCCCCAGCCCCGGGTGGGCAGCGACATGGGTCACAGCTCCCTAGTCCTTTGGACCTGGTTGTGGCTTTCCCCTCACTTCAGGGGCCTCTCACCTTTCCCTGGCTGCTACCGCAGCTCCGTCTCTCCTGGTTCATTCTCACCTGTGCCCTAGTTCAGGACACCTCCTCCCTCCCTCCATGTCAACTCAGCAGGGTCCAACCCCCTGGGGTTCGACGGGTCTACCCCAGCCTCTCCCAGGCCCTCGGACCCCGTCTGGCCCAGCCCTCCTCTGGCCCGGGCTCGAATTGCCATTTGCACCCATCAAGCCAGAGCATGTGTTGCCTCATGGGGTCTTGTCCTCATGACATGTCCAGATGGGGGCATCCCGAAGACTTTGCTACCTACCCCAGTACCTCACGTCCTGAGAACTAGCTCCACGAACCTCCAGGGGGCTGAGTGAAAAATGAGTCTTGGGGTCCTGCAGACTAAAGGTGAAACTCTGGATCCACCCTGTGATGTGTGGTTTGTTTATTTAATTAATTTATGTATTTGAGAGAGAGGGTGGGAGAGCACATGAGCAGGGTGAGGGGCAGAGAGCGGGGGAGACAAGCAGACTCCCCGCTCAGCAGGGAGCCCGATGTGGGGCTCCATTCCAGGACCCTGGGATCATGACCTGAGCTGAAACCAAGAGTCAGGACATTTAACCAACTGCGCCACCCAGGCGCCCCAGCCCTGTGATGGCTTTAAAATGGGCCCTCAGTTCTTTGGTGTGCCTCCCTTCAAAATGTAGAGTACAGTCCACTGGACTCCGCCTAGTGACTCACTTATAGTGAACAGGAGGGTGCGGTGGGCGTGACCCGGGACTTCTGGGGCTGGATCATAAGGGTGTTGCGGCTTCCACGGGGCTTGCTCTGGGGTAAGCCAGCCTGCATGCTGTGCGGCCTCGCGAGCCACCCTTGGAGAGGCCCCCGTGGAGGTCTGAGGCTCCCGCCAACAGCCAGCACTAACTTGCCAGTGGTGCGCTGATGCAGGCTTGCCAGTGACCCCCCGGCCCCAGTCAGGCTTTCAGCTGAGTGCCGCCCAGGCTGACATCCTGACTACAAACAAGCTCACAGGAGCCCAGAGCCAGAACCAAGCTGCTCCTATAGACTCCTGACCCACAGAAGATGCGAGGCACAACCAAGCTGTACTGTTCCTAAGCCAGTGAGTCTTAGGGTGACACACTATGCAGCAGCAGACAACCAGTAAGGCCCCTTAAAAGCTGAGCACCCCTGGGCCGTTCTCTGAGTTTCCTGAGCCTCAGTTTCCCCTCCATAAAATAGATAATGGGTGTCGCTCACAGAGTTATGGAAAAGATTAGAAATAAGACCCACATGAGGCAGCAGGCCCCTACTGCGCGCTTGCTGAGTGTTAATCAGATAACATCGGTTCCTCATTTGCCCTTGCCTTCCACAAACAAGGCGTCAAGCTGTCCTGAGGTCGAGGCAGGCTGGACCCTCCATCCCACTGTCAGGGGCACGTCCGCAGTGTGGCTGGGAGCTGACACCTTTCAGCTGGGACACACAGCTGGGTCCGCCACAGGCTGGGCTGGGGTGTGGGGCCTGGCGGGGGGGGGCGCAGGTTGGTCTGTCCATACCTTTTTGTTCCTTTTCAGTTTTGAACTGTATGACTGTGCCATCCACCCGACAAGTAAATAAGTCAAATACCTACAAAACCAGCAACTAAATGAATCACAACAGAGTAACATACTCTTCAAGAGAATAAAAACGGGGTAGTAGGCCCAAATCGGAGTCACTTATGCTAAGCCCCCAGGCACCAAACCGAGACCTACCTTAATGACAGTTTCAGCTCTCCCAGAGATGGAATCTTAAACCAGCCAGTTGGGAATCTCCTGATCAGCACTAATGAGGTCGTCAGCCTGATAGACCCCGTCACCCCCTAAAGGAAAGTGACCTTGCCACAACCAACCCACTGCTTTGCCCAGAATAACTTTCTTGCTCCTGCTTCCTTCTGCCTATAAAAGTGATTTTGTACAGCTCCTTGGAGCTCCTTTCTCTTTCTTTTTTTTTTTTTTAAGATTTTATTTGGGGCGCCTGGGTGGCTCAGTCATTAAGCATCTGCCCTCGGCTCAGGTCTTGATCCCGGGGTACTGGGATCGAGCCCCACATCAGACTCCCTGCTCTGTGACAGAGAGAGCACAAGCAGGGGGAGGGGCAGAGGGAGAAGCAGACTTTTCATTGAGCAGGGACCCTGACACGGGGCTCGATCCCAGGACCCCGAGATCATGACCTGAGACAAGGGCAGACGCTTAACCGACTGAGCCACCCACGCATCCCCTTGGAGCTCCTTTCTATCTGCTAGATGGGATGCCGCCTGATCCAAATCAACTTTGCTCAAATACACTCTTAACTCTTTATCATGGCTCAGGTTATCTTTTAACAATACAAATCCCAATGGGGTGCCTAGCTTCATCAGGACACCCTGGGTACTGCCCTAGACCCAATTGTTCAGCTGGCTCCTTTCCCCACCCTAAACCCAGAGCTTCTTGTCCCTGAGAACTCTGTCTTTCTGGTTTCCTTTCCCAAGGTCTCTGCCCATCATTAGCAACAAGGAGAAGTGAGAAGGCTGTTGAACGGGTTCAAGCACATAAATTGTTTTTTCTGTGAGAGCAGGAGCCCAGCTCTGCCCTCAGGACCTTAGCCATGGAGTTCAGGCTGCCAGGCTGTGCGCGAGGCTCGCACACACAGGTGTCATTCTTGGCCATGGCAATAAGAAACCACACAGTGGTCACTAATGACCTTGCACTGCGGCCACTGGAGAAGAACAGAAGGAGGGATAGGGCACTTCTCGTCAGGAGGTTGTCCTCATCACATCCTGAGTGGCCTGGAAGGTTGCATGCATGTGAGAGCCCAGAGGGGGCCCCAGCTCTCCACACACGCCTGGCTGAGTGGCATATCTCGCACACATGCAGAGAAGATACAAAAGGCCTGGCGGAAAATAAAAGCTATGTCAGACTCCTAAAACTCCCTGAGCTTTGAATGCATTCCCCTGATCGACCCACAGTCCCATCGGCAGAGGGTGGAAACCTCTGGGGACAGCCTCTGACCAATTGCTGGCTCATGGGGCAGCCTCTAGAAAGGTCTTTTTTTTTTTTTTTTTAGAGACAGAGAGCACGAGCGTGAGTGGGGAAGGGCCAAGGGGGAGGGAGAAGGAGAAATAATCTGAAGCTTAGTCTGCACTGAGCAGGGAGCCCTATGCGGGACTCGATCTCATGACCAGGAGATCATGACCTGAGCCGAAACCAAGAGTCAGATGCTTAACCAACTGAGCCACCCAGGTGCCCCTAGAACGTCAAAACAAGGAGTGCCTGGATGGCTCAGTCGTTAAGCGTCTTCCTTCAGCTCAGGTCATGATCCCAGGGTCCTGGGATCGAGCCCCACATCGGGCTCCCTGCTCCGCGGAAGCCTGCTTCTCCCTCTCCCACTCCCCCTGCTTGTGTTCCCTCTCTCGCTGTGTCTCTCTCTGTCAAATTAATAAATAAAATCTTTAAAAAAAAAAAAAAGTCAAACAAGAAGGTAAAACCGAGCAGATAGCAGCAGCTTCACACTGTGGGGAGACACTCCACAGGATTTGTCCACGCAAGCCAACGAACACACGAAATCCAACTACAGCCATGGCACGGGGAGGGACCAGAATCCAGACCTGGTATGAAGTATTAGCTAAAATGTGCATGTGTGGGGTGCCCGGGTGGCTCAGTCAGTTAAGCGCCCAACTCTCGGTTTCCGCTCAGGTCATGATCTCAGGGTCGTGGGATCGAGGCCCTGGTCAGGCCCCATGCTTAGCGCAGAGTCAGATAGTTCCTCTCTGTCTCCCTCTGAGCACACGCACTGTCTCTCTGTGTCAAATAAATAGGTAAATATGTGAGATCTTTTTAAAAAAGTCCATTTGTGAAAAAAAGTAATAAAATGTCCATTTGTCAATAAAAAATATTAGGAGACGTAAAACAAAAAACAAAACCAGGGGGCGCCTGGGTGGCTCAGTTGGTTAAGCGACTGCCTTCGGCTCAGGTCATGATCCTGGAGTCCCGGGATCGAGTCCCACATCAGGCTCCCTGCTCAGCAGGGAGTCTGCTTCTCCCTCTGACCCTCCCCACTCTCATGTGCTCTCTCTCATTCTCTCTCGCAAATAAATAAAAAATTAAAAAAAACAAAAAAAACAAAACAAAACCAGGGGCTCCTGGCTGGCTCAGTCGGTAGAACATGCAACTCTTGATCTCAGGGTTATGAGTTTGAGCCCCATATTGGGTGTAGAGATTACTTTTTTTTAAAGATGTATTTATTTATTTATTCATCAGAGAGAGAGAGAGCACAAGCAGGGGGAGCAGCAGAGGGAGAGGGAGAAGCAGACTCCCTGCTGAGCAAGGAGCCCAATGTGGGACTTGGTCCCAGGACCCCAGGATCATGATCTGAACCAAAGGCAGACAGACACTTAACCGACTGAGCCACCCAGGCTTCCCTAGAGATTACTTTAAAAAAAAATCTTTTTTTTTAAAGATTTTATTTATTTATTTGACAAAGAGAGACACAGCGAGAGAGAGAGCACAAGCAGGGGGAGTGGGAGAGGGAGAAGCAGGCTTCCCACCGAGCAGGGAGCCCAATGCGGGGCTTGATCCCAGGACCCTGGGATCATGACCTGAGCTGAAGGCAGATGCTTAACAACTGAGCCACCCAGGCACCCCTAAAAAAAAAATCTTTAAAAAAAATTATGAGACGTACGAAGAAACAGGCAAGTATTGATGTGGGAAAGAAAGGCAGAAGAGATCTAACTGACAGATCCTACTGAGGCCATGCAGTGTTACAGGAGATCAGCCCTTTCCTAAATTTTGCAATCCGAGTTGTTTCCAGTGGGTTAAAAGGAAGAGTCCTTGGGAACTGAAGAAGAAGCCTACTGAGGCCATGCTCCCAGAAAAGTAAAGAAGGTCCATTACCAAATCCCCCCCACTCCCGGGGGGGCGTCCCATGCAGGATATGTCAGAGGTTCCAGATGTCAAAGTGACCAGAGCCATCCCTCAAACAAGAAATCTCTATTGATCACCATCCTGCCTTCCTGTGAAGGCATTCCTCCCGTAAAAGACCCCAGAGGGATGCTGGTGTCCCTCCCCTTCCCCATCTCACCCTAGGCTGCTGATGGGTGCCTAGTGAATGGACTGAAATACCGTGCCAGGCCATCCTATGCCCTGCCATTTTTAATCTATGGACAACACTAGAAAATTTTTACAAGAGGAAATGACCGAATTCTGTAGTTTAAGTAGTTAGTAGAGGACGTTGATGGACAACAGTAAAGATAGAAATCCCTCATGGTCGGGCACCTGGGTGGCTCAGTTGGTTAAGCGACTGCCTTCGGCTCAGGTCATGATCCCGGAGTCCCGGGATCGAGTCCCTGGTTGGGCTCCCTGCTCAGCGGGGGGTCTGCTTCTCCCTCTGATCCTCCCCCTCTCATGCTCTCTGTCTCCCATTCTCTCTCAGATAAATAAATAAAATCTTAAAAAAAAAAAAAAAGAAATCCCTCATGGTCTAAGTGACATTCCAACACATGTGGTCCCTACAGCCAACTTCCCTGAGAAACGGTTCCCAGTTGGATTTTTATTCCATTGGGTACTGGTTTCAGCCAGCTCCCAGTGGAGGTCCCATGGCCAGAAGCGGCTAGACTAGGGATGTGGAGGGGATCACATTAGATCAATCAGGAGGAAACCTCACACGGGAGTCTTAAGATTGGCAGCCATCCTGGTAATTTAGGTGGCTGTCCCGTGCCCAGACAGACAACTTTGTATAAGGACAGGAACAAAGAGAGGGCATGAAGTTTCTGGGTCTTATTACCATCCCTGCCAGGGTACTAAGGTCCAGCCAAAAGGCAGGCTTTCTCCTCCCCATAGACCAGCTACAGGCTAGAGGATTAGAGCCTGAGCAATGGGCATGAAAGTGTTCCAATAAGACCGTACTCCTTGAAGGGCCCTGGAATGAGAGTAAAGGAAGAGGAGAGAAAGTACCCACCAAGTTTGCTCCATGGCTCAGAGTCCAGATGAGACTCTGGACTCAAAGCCCCATGTTTGAGCACCATATGATGTAGGAAAGATGTCAGGGTTTGAAGCAGACAGCCAAGAAAGAATTCTTGAGACGTCTTTGGTGCAAAAAGGTGGTTTTATTAAAGCTCAGGGACAGGACCCATGGGCAGAAAGAGCGGCACTGGGGTCCTGAGTGGTGGCCCATTTTATTACTTTCAAGTTGGGGGGTGGCTAGGGATACCATAAGTCTCTAAGGAATTTGGAAGCAAGGTTTCCAGGACCTTGAGGGGGCTAGCTATTGTTGGGAAATGTCATTTATTACCGTCTAATAAAACCTGAATCATGAGACCCTTCAGTTGTGTATTGGTGGGCCACATGCTTGGGGGATGATTGCCAACATGTATCTTGGGGGGTTTAGAGATAAAGGAAATTTCCAAAAGAATTTTTTTTTTTAACATTTTATTTATTTATTTGACAGAGAGAGACACAGCGACAGAGGGAACACAAGCAGAGGGAGTGGGGGAGGGAGAAGCAGGCTTCCTGTGGAGCAGGGAGCCCGATGCGGGGCTCAATCCCAGGACCCTGGGGTCATGACCTGAGCCGAAGGCAGACACTTAACGACTGAGCCACCCAGGCGCCCCTCCAAAAGAATTTTTATACGTTAAAGTAGACTTACAGGATCCTGGGGTGGGGGGGGTCAGGCTAAGGTTGCCCTTTGCCCTTAGCAAAGTATTAACATCGAGGCAGTTGAGTCCCTAGAGGAAGGCCACTCTGCCTGTTTCAAGGACCTGTCAAAATGGGCTGTAGGTAGTAAGGAAATTTAATCGTTTTTCTTCTGCCTCTGTTTCCCACATCATTATGACCCATATTCTGAAAAGAAAGGAGTGAACAGAAACTCACTGAGAGGCCCCGATGTTGGGCTTTGTCTCTTTCCTTCCCTCCCTTTCCCTGTGCCAATTTCCAGGGAAGAGGCCCTGATCCTGCCAAGGGTCCACCCCTGATCCTATGGACCTTGGGGAAGTGAGAGGGGGAGGCGGCGGGGGTGGTGGTGGTGCTCAGGGCAGGCAGGGGGGAATGGGGATAGGGGCAGAAAAAATGGACGATGACATACCAGGTAGAAACTACCTCCTTGCCCTATATGGATGAGGCTTAGTTCCCAGAAAAATAGAAAGGTCGTTGATTCTTGTCCAGGTTGTGAGGTTGTGTTTTAAAAAAAAGAGGCATTTTTAAGAATTTATTTGAACAAAAATTGTTTGGACTGGCACAGCACCAAGGAGGAAGTGGTTAGAGAGCTCTGCCAGGAGCCAGGGGCAGAACTTACATAGAGAAAGTGCAGAGCAAAGACGGGATATCATTTACTTGGCTATAGCTTAAGCCTGGTTGGCTTTGTGATTGTTGCTCTCGCTTTGATTTCATGACCTTGAGGCATTTAGAGACTTGGATTTGGTTTGCTTACTTAGGTCGGCCACCATGGCATTAGAACCACAAATTAATTGAAGTGGATACCCCAAAGGTGTCTGCCCCTTTGCTTCTGATGGGGAGCAAAATACATGACCCCAAAATATGCGAACTTGGTATGTTGATTATTTTGAGTGGAAGGCAATTAAAACCCAGCAGACTCAAGAAAAACTTTTACCTCTCCCTTTACTACCTGAAAACTTTTAGATAGGGGGCCTGGCCCAGAAAGAGAGCTGTTACCAGAGATAACTTTTTATCTGAAAGACCTATCTGTATGAGGGCAACGACCCAATTACCAAACACCCTCTCTTGCCCCGTGAATCACTGTCCTCCGTCTAGAGCACAGCTCCCATCCCCTTCCTCTGCTCTGGAATGCGTAGAAGCCTCAAGGGGCCCCTGTCCATATGTAATTAAATTTGTTTTTCTCCTGTTAATCTATCTTATGTCAGTCTGATTACTAGACCAGCCAAAGAGCCTAGGAGCAGAGAGGGAAAAAATTTCCTCCCTTGCACTTCCTTTCTGAAAAGGTAAGCAGTGTTGCCCTAGGGGCCCAAAGGTACTCGGATTGTTCTGTCCCCAAAGGGGGGCATTCTGCTAGCCATTTATTTTTTTATTATTTTTTAAGATTTATTTTATTTTATTTATTTATTTGAGAGAGAGAGAATGAGAGACAGAGAGCATGAGAGAGAGGAGGGTCAGAGGGAGAAGCAGACTCCCTGCCGAGCAGGGAGCCCGATGCGGGACTCGATCCCGGGACTCAATCCCGGGACTCCAGGATCATGACCTGAGCCGAAGGCAGTTGCTTAACCAACTGAGCCACCTGGGCGCCCCTGCTAGCCATTTCTTAAGAAGGTGCCTTGCAGGAGCGCCTGGGTGGCTCAGGAGGTGAAGAGTCTGCCTTTGGCTCAGGTCATGGTCTGAGGGTCCCAGGATCGAGCCCCATGTCGAGCTCCTCGCTCAGTAGAGAGTCTGCTTCTCCCTCTGCCTCTGCCCCCGTCCCCTGGCCCCTGCTCATGCTCTCTCTCTCAAATAAATAAATAAAATCCTAAAAAGAAAAAAAGAAGGTGCTTTGCAAACATCCATTCCCTCCTGGAGAGCTGGAGGGGGGCAGTGGGAATAGGGCCCATCACCCCCAGCTCCTTTTAGTTATCATGTCTCAGAAGTGACAGCCATCAAATTGCACTCAAAGAAATGGCTGTTGGATCTTCTTTCTTCTCTTCCGACTGCTCCCACCAATAATCAAGTTTGGGCAGTGCGTCCGAGGGACCTGGGTGGGAGCCCTGACAACACTTAGGGTGGGCCCTGTGTGAAACTCAGGGCTCCAAATTTGCAAGGGGAAGACAAAAGAACCAGGAACAAGAAAAATAAAAGGTACTGAAATAGGCTTAGCTACTTTGGGGTTTTCCTTTGTATTTATTTTTAGCAAGGATTGTGTGCCTAACTCTGCATTAGAATAGCTGATGCTACCAGTCATGCTTTCAGGCCCCTGCACGTGGCAGCCTGGCGGGCTTTCTGCAGCCAAAAGTGAAGGCAGATGGCAGGCCTGCCCCCCCACCAAGCTGGGGGGGGGGTATTTGTTTCACGGACCCCTATCCCTGAACCCTGGGCACCATGAATACGAATGGAAGCAGGGCTCTTTGGGTATGGCTCAGGCCAGGGAAAGAAAGCTCCCAGGAGGCAGCCATGCTTGAGGACTTAAGCTTCCAAAAAGCCTCCCCTCCTGACGGTAGCCAGCAGAGGGCTGAGAATCCCCCACTGATCAGCAAGCCTGGCGGCCAGGGGGACAGATGTGGCAGCCAGCTCTCCATGTGCGAGTGCTCCGTCGGGGACTTTCCTTTGAGAGCCGGTTGGGGAAGAGTTTGTCAGCAAGTCCCACCTTATAAAATGCCAGAATCTGCCACATCCTTCTCTCTGGTCCTCCAGCCACCTGGGAGAAATGTGGGTGGCCCAGGAGGGGGTCAGAGGGGGACGGGGTAGAGGACCCTGGCGACTACAGTGTGAAGGTTCATGAGACAAACTTCCCTTTGTCCAAGTTCTTCCGAGTTTGGCCCTGGAGTAAGGACCTACCTCCACGCAGAGTGGGACAGAGTCCCTGAGCAGGTGGGGCTGATACTCCTGGGCGGGAGGGATGCCCTGTGTCCAGGACTGCCTTCGGAATACTGGGGAAGAGACGGTGTGATGACTTCCCTTTTCACCCTGGGGACAGTCCGTTAGCATCAGAAGCGTCCTTGTCGGGAACCCACACTCCAGAGGTGGCTATGTCAACCGCTTCAAATCTCACCTACCTATGCACCAGAGGGGTGTTGCAAATCAAGTTGGCAAAATGATCAGTGCTCCAGATGTGGGACTGGCTGAAAGCCTGAGCAGGCATCTCTGCGGTGACCGAGGGCATCACCCAAACCGCCAGCTCCGCGGCGCCGCGTGCGGGCTGACGGTCCCCTGTTCCCGTGGTCCCCCTTTAGGGGGCGATTCTGTTGGCTGATACTGTGGGAAGAATACTGTTGCACCGATTTCCAAGGGACCCTGTCTTGCAAGGCATATGTCGAAAATCTGGGACCTCGTTTGGGCAGCGGCGCTGTGACCTCGAGCAGCTTACTTGGCTTCTCTGAGCTCCATTTTCCACTTCTGTAGATTGGAACTGGCGATAAGCTCGCAAGGTGGTTGGGAGGGGCACGCGAGCTTTGAAAGGTCAAGTTTCTGCTGCAGCGCCCCCGCGTCGTGTCGCTGCATCAAGGTCGGGACGGGCGTCCGGACCTCGTCCGGGCTCTGGGCCTCACCGTCGCCGGCGGCCCGGGAACGCGGTCCGTCCTTCCTAGATGGGGCTCCCCGCGCCGCCGTACCTGCGCCCCCACCCGCTGACAGCCCACAGCTGGTGGCCCAGCGGCCCTCTCCGCCGCCCCCGCTCTCGTCGCAGCCCCGGGGCCCCTCTCTCCCGCCCCACGCGGGTCCCGCGGTTCCAGCCTCCCACGAACGGGGACGGACCCGGGAGGGGCCCCAGGCTGTCCCCAGGCCCCCGGCGCTGCATGCAGCAAGTATTAATAGGTACAAACTTCCTGAAAAGATTTTCTTCTCCCAGACAGAGGCCCCGCCTCCCTCCGCCAGGATAAATAAATACTGGGCCGCGCCGGGGTCAGGAGGCCGGGAGCTGGGGAGCCTGGCGCGGCTCCCGGGCGCCCCGGGAAGGGGCGCTTCTTTGTAAGTACCGCCCGGACGCGCGCCCTCCTCCCCCGGCCCCTCTCCCTCCTCCCTCGGCCCCGCTCCCTCTTCCCGGGCCTCCCTGCGCCCGCCTCCCGTGCCCCGCTCCCTCCTCTCCCCGCCCCGCGCTCCACTCCCCCGGCCCCGCTCCCGCCTCCCGGGCCTCGCCGCGCTCTCCGTCTCCGGTCCCGCGCCTTCCGCCACCCCGCGTCCGCCTTTTCGGCCTTGCGCTCCCGAGGCTCTGGGGGCCGCGCGCCCGGCTCCGAACGGCGGCAGCTCGGCCTGCACGGCCCCGAGGCCCGCGGGCGGGATGATGAAAGATGGAGCGGATGTAGGCGCCGCTGCGCGACCTCGGCCGCCCGCCCCAGCCTCGCCGCCCCCCGGCCCGGTGCGGGGGACGGGGGACGGCGAGGGGCGCCCGGGCGGGCCTGCGACGCGCGCGGTTGGGGTCCGCGGCTCCTCCTCCTGGGACAAAGCCCGGCCCGCCCTCCGCGTCCGCCCGAGGGACCGTGCGTCATTCAGGGTCCTCAAAACAACCCCCCACCTGGCGGTTAAAGACGTTAAAGACGCGCTCTGCTTTTTCCGAGTTCCCGGACCCCGGGATCAGCCGGGATTCCCTGCTCCCGGAGGAAGCCGAGCCGCCTCTGCCTTTCCCGCAGCCTGTGCGGTTCCAGACCCGCCGCTCTCTGGGGCGCTGAGGCTCCCGCACCAGCCGCCCGCCCGCAGAGAGCAGGGCCCGCACGGCCCCGGGGGTGGCTCGGCCCGGCCAGCGCCCCAGCTTCAGGCTTCTGAAAAGTTGCTCCAACTTTTCTCCCTGCCTGGAAGTCATTCATTCGTTCACGTGAAACATGGATGCAAGGCCTTAAGGCTCCATGCACCATTCTGGGCACTGGGGATCGAGCAGCAAACACGCACACACACACACCCCAGTCCTCCTGGAGCTTACACCGTAATGGAAGACACGGAATAGCATCAGTAGAACACAGAACATGTTAGGTAGTGATCAGGGCTAAGAAAAAAACAGCAGGGAAGCAGAAGACGAAAAGACGAAATGTGCAGGGGAGGTGGGGTTTGGTGGGTGACTGGGAAGGCGACAGGGAGTTTTGAGACCGGGCTGAGTCTGGCGGCCTTCTGCGCTCCGGGGCAGTCAGGGGGCCGGTGTGGCTGCGGCCGCAAGAGGAGGTGCCTGGGAGGCAGGAGCGGGGGGTCGCTTGTTGGAGGGCCTCGGGCTCCTGCCCTGGGGGAGGTGGGAGCCCTGCAGGGTTCTGAGCAGAGGAGGGACCAGTGTGACTTCTTTCCCCAGCAGCACTCTGAGCGGGGACCGGCTAGCTGCTGCAGCAGGGCCAGGGGCTGGCGGGGCAGATAGGAGATGCTCTGGACGAATCCTCATCCCGCAGAGCTGGTGGGGCGTGGCCAAGGCCGGGGCCGGGGCCGGGGCCGGGGCCGGGAGGCGCGGTGGGAGCCTGGAAATATCCTGAAGGGAAGACGGACGGGTTGTCAGGCCAGAGAGGAGGCAGGAGAGAGAGGAAGGAGGCAAGGGGATGGCAGGCCAGAGAGGAGGCAGGGGAGAGAGGAAGGAGGCAAGGAGATGGCAGGCCAGAGAGGAGGCAGGGGAGAGAAGAAGGAGGCAAGGAGAGGAGCAAGGTTTGGCCTGAGCAACAGGAAGAGGGCTGGCGCCAGTAACCGAGACCGAGAAAACTGGCCTTGCTACTTCGGGGGTTTTGAACAGGCTAGGTTTGAGGCACCCATTAGACATCCAAGTGCAGGGGTGAGTAGGCACCGGTCAGACAGGTCTGCAGTGCAGACGAGTGCGGGCCGCAGATAAATTCGGGAAGTCCCCAGCAGAGACAGCCACAATTCCCCGGGATGACCTAGCTCTGTGCGCTCCAGCCGCGCGTGGCTGCTGAACACTTGAAATTAGTGGACATTGTGCAACCGAAGAACCAAAGATTTCATTTTAATTTAATTGTTTAAAAACCTGATAACATGATTCGGTTACTGGAAAATGTGTGCGTGTGGAAACACTTGCATGTGTAAATCTACTTTTTCAACTGTAGAGTTTATGAAATCTAAATACAGATCAAGAATTTCCAATGACCCGGGGTACCCGGCTGGCTCAGTCAGAAGAGCACGTGACCCTCCTTATCTCACGGTCTTTTTTTTTTTTAAGATTTTATTTATTTATTTGACAGAGACACAGTGAGAGAGGGAACAACAAGCAGGGGGAGTAATAGAGGGAGAAGCAAGCTCTCTGCTGAGCAGGGAGCCTGATGCGGGGCTCCATCCCAGGACCCTGGGATCATGACCTGAGGGGAAGGCAGACACTTAACAACTGAGCCACCCGGGTGCCCCAGGGTCTTTTTTTTTTTTTTTTTTTTTTTAAGATTGATTGATTTCTCTGAGAGAGAGAGAGCCGAGCACAAACAGATAGGACAGGGAGAAGGAGAAGCAGACTCCCCGCTGAGCAGGGACCTGATCCCAGGACCCCAGGATCATGACCTGAGCCCAAGACAGATGCTAACTGACTGAGCCACCCAGGCGCCCCTGATCTCTGGGTCTTAAGTTCCAACCCTGCCTTGGGTATAGCGATTACTAAAAAAAAAAAAAAAAAAAAAAAAAAAAGGAAAGGAAAGGAAAAAAATTTCCAATTAAAATTTAGTGTTGGGGCGCCTGGGTGGCTCAGTCGTTGAGCATCTGCCTTCAGCTCAGGTCATGATCCCAGGATCCTGGGATCGAGCCCCGCATTGGGCTCCCTGCTCTGCGGGAGGCCTGCTTCTCCCTCTGCCGCTCCCCCTGCTTGTGTTCCCTTTCTCGTTGTCTCTCTATCAAATAAATAAATAAAATCTTAAAAAAAATAAAAAACAGGGGCACCTGGGTGGCTCAGTCGTTGGGCGTCTGCCTTCGGCTCAGGTCATGATCCCAGGGTCCTGGGATCGAGCCCTGCATCGGGCTCCCTGCTCCGCGGGGGGCCTGCTTCTCCCTCTCCCACTCCCCCTGCTTGTGTTCCCTCTCTCGATGTGTCTCTCTCTGTCAAATAAATAAATAAAATCTTTAAAAAAAAAAAAAAAAAAGATAAAATTTAGTGTCCACACTGAGAGATGGTGTAGGTGTTAGATACACATGGGATTTTGAAGATCTACTACAAAAAAGGAAAATATCTCATTAATAATTTTTACATTGACTATATGTCTAAACGATACTATTTGGGGATGCCTGGGTGGCTCAGTCAGTTAAGCATCTGCCTTCAGCTCAGGTCACGATCTTGGGGTCCTGGGATTGAGCCCCGTGTTGGGTTCCTTGCTCTGAGGGGAGCCTGCTTCTCCCTCTGCCCTTCCCTACCGCTCCCCCTCTTGTGCTCTCTCTCTCTCTGACAAATAAATAAACAAAATCTTTAAAAAAAGAAAAAGAAGGAAAAAATAAACAATACTATTTGGGCTATCTAGGGTTAATAAATATATTGTTAAAAATAATTTCACCTGTTTCTTTTTTACTTTTAAAAATGGCTACTAGAAAATTTTTTTTAATTTTTTAAATTTTAATTTAAATTCAATTAACATATAATGTATTATTGCTTTCAGAGGTAAAGGTCTGTGATTCATCAGTCTTATACAACACGCAGTGCTCATTCCATCACGTACCCTCCTTCAGGCCCACCACCCAGTTATCCCAGCCCCCCACCCCCACCCCTCCAGCAACCCTCAGTTTGTTTCCTATGATGAAGAGTCTCTTATGGTTTGTCTACCTCTCTGATTTTGTCTTGTTTTATTGTTTTCTCTCTTCCCCTATGATCCTCTGTTTTGTTGAAATTCTACATAGCAATGAGGCCATATGATAATCGTGATAGTGATCATTGATTGACTTATTTCGCTTAGCATAATACCCTCTAGTTCCATCGACCTTGTTGCAAAGGGCAAGATGTCATCCTTTTTGATGGCTGCATAGTATTCCATTGTACTTGTGTTGGATGGTGCCCATCCAGGGAGGGACTCTGGAGAGAGAAGAGAGGGGGTCCACCGATGGATTGAGCCAGGGACGCCCCCTAACACAGAAACCAGTGAGCTGGGGAGTGACGGGCAGAAAGCCTGGAAGGAGCAGAGAGGCAGGTGTGGCATCCCACAAGCCCCTAAAAGAGGGTGTCACCAGGAGAAGGGAGTGAGCCTCCTGTCAAGTGTCACTGCAAGGTCAATAAGGTGACAGGATGTCACTGGGGACATTGGCAAGAGTGCAGTTTTGGAGGTGCCGGGAGGGCAAAGCCTGATGGTGGAGGGCCCACAAGAGAAGGGAGGGGGCGCAGACACCAGATTTCACTGTAAAGAGAGAGGAGAAGGGTAGCTGGGGAGGGGCCCTTTGTCAGCTGGGAGAAGTGGCAGCCCTGTCCCTGCTGACCAGGATGGCTAGAGGAGAGGGGAGAGCGGCTGGAGCCATGTCCTTGAGTGGGTGGGGAGCAGAGGCCTTGCTTGGTGGGACCCAGAAGCTTCCATAGGCTAGAGGGAAGGAGGAGCGCTCGGCCCCGGAACCAGGCAGGCGGCTGAGGTGGCAGAGGGAGCGGGTACTGCCTCTCGATAGGTGCGCCCACTCACAATCCTGCCCACCCACTCTTTGTTTTTTCCTTATGATTTTATTTTTAAGGGAGACGTCCGGGTGGCTCAGTCGCTAAGCGCCTGCCTTCGGCTCAGGTCATGATCCCAGAGTCCTGGGATAGAGCCCCGCATCGGGCTCCCTGCTCCGCGGGGAGTCTGCTTCTCCCTCTGCCTTTGCCCCTCCCCCAGCTTGTGCTCTCTCTCTCTCTCTCAAATAAATAAAATCTTAAAAAAAAAAAAAAGATTTTATTTTTAAATAATCTCTACACCCAAGGAGGGGCTCGAACTTACAGCCCGGAGATCAAGAGTCCCAGGCTCAACTGACTGAGCCCACCAGGCGCCACACCCCCCCAGCCCCTGTACCCCAGAACTCCTCTTTTTATTACAAGACTTGGAAGCAGGAGCCAGGAAGGAGGTAGCTTCCCTCCTTTGCTTCCTGTGTACCTCAGGGCCCTCCCTTCCTCCTCTCCTCCCCTCCCCTCCTCCTCCCCGCTCCTCTCCTCTCTCCCCCGCTCCCAGCCCCGGGCGCTGGCCCCGCCCCTTCCCACCGCCAGGGTCACTCCCTCTTCTGGCCTCCCCACAGCGGGCCTGTCGCCCTGCCCACACAGGGCAAGTCCTGCCCCATCCTCCCTCCCATCCCCCTTCTGGGAGTGTGCTGGGGAGGGGTGCAGGGTACCAGTCCTTCCAGCAGCTAAGACATCCGCAGTCTAATTAGCCCTGCCCTGCTGGACGGGCCTTTGTAGCTGGTGCTGAGTCCCTGCATCGTGCCTTGCTCCTTCCTTGCTACCCTCCCTCCTTCTCAAACTAGGTCCCCGAGGTCTCCACCAGAGCTCCCCAGAGCCCAGCCCAGTGCCCCGTGGTCTATGACGAAATGAAGCTGGGCGTTTTAAAGAAGCGGTGCCTTAAGCTAGCATCTCCTAGTGTGTCCCATCGAAGCTGAGGATCCCGTGCGCTCGCTCCCCCAGGCGTCCTAACGGTGGGACTGGGGCAGGAAGGCCTGGAGCGGTGAGATCTGCATGGGCCCTTTTCTTAAATGGACTCGACCTCAGACCCTTTCAAAATGCTTATTAACAACACCCCAGGCCATGAATGTACTGGGGAGGATGCAGGCTCTTGCCTCTGGGGAGAAAGTCCCCAGGAACTCAGGGAGGCCAGCTCACAGGCCCTGGATGCACCTGCTCTCAGGGGCTGTCTGTGCGCTCCTACCCACCTGGCTTTCAACAGCAGTTTCAAGGGTGGGCAGTTCCCCGAGGAGGACTGGGGGCTCTCGGACCAGCCCACTGGTCCCAGGGCCCCTGGGCCTGCAGGGCCTGCCTCTGAAGCCACCTCTTCCCCGGGACACCGGCCCCACCCTCCAGGGCAGATACCCTCAGCGGTCACTGCTCTAAGAAATGCAAGGTGACAAAACACATCAGGGGTGGGAATTACACTGATCTTACCAAAAGATTCTTCTCTTTCAAGTGGCTCCTTGGAACTCTCAAGTGTTGTTTACTAGTCATTACCCAACCGGGGGAGGAGTGACCAATTTGAAAACCTCCAAACAACTCTGTTTAGGTGTCAGTGCCTGCTGAATACTGCCTACCACAGGCACCTCTAAGATTCACAAAGTCAGTCAATGGGGAACCGTGCCTAGAGTTGTAAAAATATGATTTGCACAGAATATTTTAGGGAGACTTGTTTAGGACTGAGGATCCTCTGGGTACAAGTCAATGAGTGAACGTTTGATTTGCCAAGCAGGTTTTTGGGAAGACGCATCTTGTGTGAAACGGAGTGGACCTGAATGCGGTTACAAGTGTCTGTCTCTTACATCCAAAGTTGGGAGGCAGGGATCCCAGGATTGGATGGTGGCTTCACCGTTCAGTAATGGCTTCCACTCTCCAGGCTGCCTTGTGACACAAGGTGGCTGCCGGTGCTCCAGCCCTTGCCTCTCAGTTCCTGGAAGGTGGAAGGTGGGGAGGACCAAGGGGGCTCAATTTCCTGTTGGGTGGGCCCCCTTTAGAGAGCTTTCCCAGAAGCCTCACGCAGCAACCCCGACCTGCCAGAGAGGCAGGAGCTGAGATTTCAGCCCTGTCCCTCACCAACTACCCGAGGGCTGGCGACCAAGGAGGAAGGGACCAGCGGGTACTGGGGAGGCCACCAGCAACCTCTGCCACAGCATCTGAGGCCAATTCTCTGGGTGGTTTGGGTCCCCGGGAGCCTGGAGGGGGATGGTTCTACGCTCAACGTCAGCCCTCAGCCACCCTGTGCCATCCTGGCAGCCGGCGGCAGAGCTAAGTGCGCCGTGAGGCCTGGGGCCTAAGGACGGGGTGGTTCTGGAGGTGAGGCAGGCTTTAAAAGGAGCCGAAGCTGAGTGGCCATGAGTAGGTGCATGAGGGAGAGGAGCAGACGTGGGCAGCGTGCGGCTCCCTGGGTCAGGTTCCCCGGGAACATACAGCGTGGCCAGCCGGCATGGGCATTGCTCAGAGGGTGTCAGGCCCACCTCTGACTGCCTACCTGGCCTCTGTTACTGTGTCCTGAGGGCATGCAAGACAACCCGGAGGCAGACAACTCTTATTATCCCATTTTACAGATGGGAAAACTGGCTCAGTGGTGCTCCACTCCAAGAGGCCATGCAGGGACGTTGAGCCCTGGGGTTCTTGGTGCAGTGGCTCCCAAAGTGGCTGCCCCAGGTCACAGGGCCCACGGGCTTCCCGACCCCAAAGCCCACATTTCTGTCCGCAGGCCTGGCAGGGGCCCTGTGCTGGAGGGCCTTCTTAGAAGTGTCTTTCTGGAGGGCGCCTGGGTGGCTCAGTCAGTTAAAAGCACCTGCCTTCAGCTCAGGTGGTGATCTCGGGGTCCTGGGATCGAATCCTACGTCGGGCTCCCTGCTCGGTGGGGAGTCTGCTTCTCCCTCTACCCCTCCCCCCTGCTTGTGCGCTCTCTCTCATGCTCACTCTCTCTTTCAAATAAATAAATAAAATCTTAAAAAAAAAAAAAGAAGTGTCTTTCTGGGGTTGTGGTCACATGTTTTTGGCAGTGTCTGAACATCTCGACACGCTGAGGGTCACCAAGCTGATGGATAGCCAGGTCTCGAGGCTCCCGCCCCCCAAGGATAAGGAGGGAAGTGGACAAGCGTGCGGTTTGGCTGAACTGAAGAGTCTTGGGGTTGCAGGATGTGAAATCAGCCTTGTTTCTTTGCATTTCTGTGGGTTTGAGCTGACTCCAGATCTGAGACCCTGTAGGTCACTAACCTCTTGGTCAGTGTGTGATGGTGGCGGTGGGTGGAGGGTGGAGGGTCTCCAGTCTGCTCTCTGCTTTCTCTGACCAGAGTTGCTTCTAGAAGCAGCGCTTCCTCTGGGTACCCCCCGGGGAGCCGGATGTAAAGACGAGCGCCCTTCCCATCCCCACTGCCCAGAAAGGGGTAGCCTTATGGATTTAGGAACCTGGCCCGCAAGCACCCACCAAATAGACATTTGACGCCTATTTTTAAAAATAACTTTATCGAGGGCGCCTGTGTGGCTCAGTCGTTAAGCGTCTGCCTTCGGCTCAGGTCATGATCCCAGGGTCCTGGGATCGAGCCCCGCATCGGGCTCCCTGCTCAGCGGGAAGCCTGCTTCTCCCTCTCCCACTCCCCCTGCTTGTGTTCCCTCTCTCACTGTGTCTCTCTCTGTCAAATAAATAAATAAAATATTAAAAAAAACTTTATCGAGTCATATTTTACATGTTGTCTCATTCACTCATTTCGAGTCAACTCAGTGACTTTTTAGTGAATTTACCCAGTTGCACGGCCCTCAGTGATGATTTCAGTGTCCACTACCTGGATAAGATCCCTGATGCCTGCTTTCTCCCTACCTCAGGCAAGCACTCGTCCATTTTTCTGTCTTTTCTGGACATTTCACATCAATTGATGATCCCGTGTGCTGTGTCCCGTGTCTGGCTTCTTTCCCGGTGCAGAATGTTCTCGAGGCTCATCCACGGCATAGCCCTGGGTCAGCACGCCATGGCTAGACCACATTCTGCCTACCCATCCACCAGCTGATGGACATCTAGGTGTTTCCCATTTGGGGCTCTTTTGAATAACATCGCTGAGAACATGTGTGTGCAGATACATTCAGTCCATTACTTCTAATGCTCACAATCCTGTGTCTCAGGTCATCCTGTGGATGAGGACCCTGAGGATCTTAGAGATCCAGTAACTCGTCCAAGGGCATACAGCTACCACATTTTATCAGTTCTAGACAGTACTTTTTTCCATTTTTTCTATTTCTGAAACCAGGATACATCTTATGGTCGATGGTTTGTCCCAGCTACTCGACAGCATTTCCCCCTTCCTCGGTGGTGCGCGAAATACTAGTATAGTTTACAGCCAAGGGCATCTTAAACTTGTTGACATACAGCATTTAGGTTCACACTTCGTGAGTAGGGATTCTTGGCGGCCAGGGACAGAAATCCAACTCAGAGGGGGATTTATTGGCGCCATGGTGGGGAGGGATCCTGGGAACAGGTCACGGGGCTGGAGGAAGAGCTGCTGGCCCTTGAAAATGGGACTCAACCGGTTAGGTCTCTGTCCATCCCTCTTCTCCGCAGGTCTCTGCCTGCCTCTGTGTGTGGATCTCAGGGAAGGACTCTGATCCGCCCTGCCTGGCTCACGTGGCCACCTCTGGTCCTGTCGCTGGGGCCTGGGGACTGGGGTACTGCCACGGTCTGGGCTGGGCGGACATGCCCTTGCTTGTGGCCGGAAAGTTGGTTACCAGAGGAAGGCGGGCAGGAGTGAGTGAGCAGGGCGCCACCACCGTTGCTCCCTGAGGCTCCACCCCATGTCACTGCAGACCTTGCGGACTAAGAGGGTCTTCAGAAACACCATCTGAAGCTTATGGTTCATTCCTTCTGTTGTGAGGTAATGTTGGAAAGAGGTTAATTATACCTCCAAGAGCTATGTTGTTTGAAGGATTTAATAAAGTGATGAAATATGCATGTAATAGACTAGCTGCAATTAGGTTTAAGCTTCTCATCAAGTAGAGATTTGTTTGCAGACAGTTGTCTAATAGAAACAGGAAAGAATCTTTTAGGATTTGCTGCTTTGAATTTAAGCCCCAAAGGACTGGCTTAATGCGTAGCCATCTCCTTGAACTGTGTACCATCTCTTCCGCGTCTCCCCAGAGGGTCTGGCACTCTCCCACTTCCGCCCTTTGCCCCTCTTTCCTTTATCTGAACTGCCCGAGCCCCTTTCCCGATGGTCCACATCCCACCTTTGATTTAGTGTCTCTGTCTCCACCCTAGCAGGAGTCCCCCTTATAGCACCATCTGAAGGCGTCTCCCCTGCTCCCAGCTTCCCACGGCCTCCTTGCCAGCACCGGTTATGAGTATCCTGCTATAAGTAGCAGGATAATTTCCTGAGTATTGGTTGGGTTTTTCCTGCCTGTGTTTTTATTGTGCCATTTTAGGAAGTAGCCAGGCTCTCCCGCGCCCTTGGCTCAGGGAAGGTTAAGTCACAGGGCTTGAGACTCTCACTTCCAGGGTTACTTGGGTTGAGGCTAAGCTGCTCTCACAAAGAAACCCTGACCCGGTCATTCAAAGCAGGTAGAAGTTTCTGTGTCGTGTGTACCAATGCCAAGGAAGGCAGAGTGGCTGAAGACGGGTCATCCAGGGGCCGGGGCTGCCCGGATGCCCTTGTCCCTCCATCCCCTAGAGGACCATCCTCATTCGTAGGGTTGCAGCTGGGACCTCAGCTCACGGAAAGGGGAGCATTTAGAAGAGCAGGTGCCCAGGGCTGGGACACAGCACACGTTACTTTGGCTCACGTTGCGTTGCCGGGAATCACATCAGAGAGATACATCCAGGTGCCAGGAATGCTGGCAAATGTGGTCTCTGTGGGTGCCAGCCTGGACGCCCTGCCCGTAGAGCAGGGAGAAGGTGGCAGGGGCCTAACTAGCAAGTTCCCACATTCTCCTTTCTGGCTTTAGTGTCCTCAGAGCTGGTATCACTGAGCAGGTAATGCCGGGTGCCCAGCGCGGGGGGGGGGGCCCTGAGGACAGGGTCTGGGGACAGAAGGGGGCCCTGCTCCAGTTGTCTGTTCCTGCAGAATAGACACTGCAGATCTTAGTGGTCACCAGCGACACAGCCGGCGGTGCTCACAAACCTGCTATCTGGGCAGTGCTCGGTGGGGACAGCGGGCTCCCATCTGCGCTGTCCGCTCGGGCCTGGACTCAAAGGCTGGGGGCTGGAATCACCAAGGACTGCTCCGTCACACACATGCAGGGGCTTGGCTGGGCCCACAGCTGCACCGGTGGCCAAACACCTACACGACGAGGCCTTTCCTGGTGGCCGCTGGGGCTTCTCCCAGCCCGGGGCTTGGGCCCTGGGAGCTGGCCTCTGGGGAGGGGTCACTTCGGAGTCCACCGCCTCTCTCCTGCCACATCTGTTCAGCACAACCAGGGGCTGAGGATGCTCAAGGGCAGGGGAATCAGTCTCTATTTTCTGATGGGAGGAGCGTCAACAAATCTGTGGGCATATTTCAAACCCACTGCAGGTGCGCGGAGGCTACTTGCTGTCAGCGCCGAGGAAGGGGACAGTATTTCAGGGGCTGGCTGCTTGGAACACGGTAGGGGAGACAGGTCCTAGACATGGGAGCCCCACCTCACCCAAGAACCCCAACTTCTTTTCCTTCTTTCTTTCTTCCTCCCTCCCTCCCCCCTTTCTTTCTCCCTTTCTTTCTTTCTTCTTTCTTTCTTTCTTTCTTTCTTTGCCTTTCTTTCTTTTTCTTTCTTTCTTTCTTTCTTTCTTTCTTTCTTTCTTTCTTTCTTTCTTTCTTTCTTTCTTTCTTTCTTTCTTTTTCTTTCTTCTTTCTTTCTCTCTTTCTTTCTCTAACCCCAACGTGAGGCTTGAACTCATGACCCTGAGATCAAGAGTCACATGCTCTACCAACTGAGCCCACCAAAATGCCCCAAGAACCCCAACTTTCTAAGTGGCATGCAAGCAGCAGAGCCTCCAGACCTGTAGGAACCGTGTGGGCTGCGGTCATGGGAGTCCCAGCTGACAGCATCATGGACCTAAGACTATGGATTGGAGAGGACCCTGGGATCATGACCCGAGCTGAAGGCAGACGCTTAACCATCTGAGCCACCCAGGCGCCCCAGCAGCAAGTCCAATTTAAACTGACTTTAAAAGGGGCACCTGGGTGGCTTAGTCGGTGAAGCGTCTGCCTTCGGCTCAGGTCATGATCCCAGGGTCCTGGGATCAAGACCTGAGTCGGGCTCCTGGGGACTCTGCTTCTCCTCTGCCTCTGCCCCCTGCCCCCTCCCGCCCCCCACTTGGGCTCACTCTCTCTCTGAAATAAACAAAACCTTAAAAACAAACAAACAAACAAACAAAAACAAAGAGCTGACCTAAAAAAAACAGTGCCTGGTTGGCTCAGTAGATGGAGCATGTGACTCTTGATCTTGGGGTCATGAGTTCAAGCCCGACATTGGGCCTAGAGCTTACTTAAAAAATTGAAAAAATTTAAAAAGTTTTGGGGCTCCTGGCTGGCTTAGTTGGTAGACAATGTGACACTTGATCTCAGAGTTGTGAGTTCAAGCCCCATATTGGGTATAGAGATTACTTAAAAATAAAAAAAAATTTAGGGGTGCCTGGGTGGCTCAGTCAGTTAAGCGTCTGCCTTCGGCTCAGGTCATGATCCCAGGGTCCTGGGATCGAGTCCTGCATCGGGCTCCCCGCTCAGCAGGGAGTCTGCATCTCCTCTCTCTCTGCCCCTCCCCCAGCTTGAGCTCTCTCTCTGTGTGTCAAATAAATAAATAAAATCTTTAAAAAAATAAAAAATAATTTCAAATAAAATCTTAAAAAAAGAAAAAGTAAAAAAAATAAACTGACCTTAAAAAGTAAAGGGACCCATTCCTGGGTATCTACCCCAGAGAAATGAAAATTTACATTCACGCAAAACCTGTGCACCAATGCTCATGGGAACTTTACCCCGCCCTCAAAACCTGGCAACCCAGCGAGTGCACAGATCCACGACCCAGCTGACTTGGACCATAGAGCACCACTCAGCAACCAGGATGGGCGATGTCACAGGCACCGATGCGGCATTGTGCCTAGTGACAGCATGGCCACGTGCCAGGTGAGTCCATGTTGATGGCATCGCGGGGAAGGCATGACTGTGGGGGGAGGGAAAGCATGAGGGATGCGAGGTGGGGGGGTGGAGACGCTCGGCATCCCCAACACGGTGATGGTTACGCGAATCTGCACATAAGATAAAGCTCTCGGGAATGAAAAGAAGATCAATTTTTACTGGACGATAGTCCCTCCTTATCCCCGGTTTCACTTTCCGTGGCCTCAGTGACCTGTGGTCAACTGCAGCTCGGATCAGATGATCCTTCTTCTGACTCAGCCTCAGAAGGTCAACAGCCTAGCCTAACTCTAGGTCACCTATGGGCGTCAGCTCACCACATGGGCTTCGTATCAACTCACATCATCACAAGAAGGGGTAGTACAGGACAATGAGATATTTTGAAAGAGAGAGAGAACAAGAGACCAGAGTCACATAACTTCTATTACAGTGTGTAATGATCGTTCTATTTTATTATTAGTTATTGTTGTTAATCACTCACTGTGCCTAATTTATATATATATTTTTAAAGATTTTATTTATTTATTTGACACAGAGAGAGCACAAGCAGGGGCACCAGAGGGAGAGGGAGAAGCAGACTCCCCTCTTAGCAGGGAGCCCGATGCGGGGCTCAATCCCAGGACCCTGAGATCATGACCTGAGCTGAAGGAAGACGCTTCACTGACTGAGCCACCCAGGTGCCCCACTGTACTTGATTTATAAATTAAACTTTATAATAGCTATAGGAGAAAAAACCAGTCTATGCAGGGCTCAGTACTAGCTGCAGTTTCAGGCATCCACTGGGGGTCTTGGAACGTATGCCCCATGCATAAGGACTGTAGGTAAATTCAAACACTAAAATGAAATTATGCTTTTCCACAAATGGGGCTGGAGCAACTGGACATCCGCACACAGAAAGGGGACTCTAGACACAGACCCCACACCCTTCACCAAAATTAACTCTAACTGGATCATAGACCTAAATGTCAAACTATAAAATTCCTAGAAGGTACTATAGAAGAATATCTAGCTGCCCTTAGGTACGGTGATGATTTTTAATTAAAGCATCAAAGGCATGATCCACGAAAGAAATTATTAATAAGGTGGACTTCATTAAAATTAAAAGCTTCTGGTCTGTGGGGCACCTGGGGGGTGCAGTTAATTGACTGTCTGACTCTCGAATTTGGCTCAGGTCATGATCTTTGGGTCCTGGGATCGAGGCCCATCCCAGGCTCCGCGCTCAATGCAGAGTCTGCTTGAGATTCTCTCTCCCTTGCCCTCTGCCCTCTCCCCCACTCTAAGAGAAATAAAATAAATCTTAAAAAAAAAACAAAACAAAACCCACTCTGCTCTATGACAGACACTATCAAGAGTGAGAAGAGAAGCCACAGACTGGGGGAAAATATTTGCAAAAGACACACCTGATAAAGGACTGTTATCCAAAATATGCAAAGAACTCTGACAACTCAACAATGAGAAAATGAATCAGCAGTTTAATAAGTAGGCAAAAGATTTGGACACCTCCCCAAGAAGAGACACAGATGGCCACTAAGCATATGATAATATGCTACACATCATCTATCAGTAGGAATTGCAAATTACAACAAGATACCACGACTCACCTATTAGAATGGCCAGAATCCAAAACACCAGCGACACCAAATGTTGGCAACAGTGTGGATCTAATAGGAACTCATTGCTGGCGGGAATGCAAATGGTACAGCCATGTTGGAAGACAGTTCGAGAGTTTCTTTACAAAATTAAATGTACTCTTACCACATAAGCAATCACACTTTCTCATGTTTCCCAGAGGAAGTTGACAGCTTAGGTCCACACAAAAAGCTGCACATGGATGTTTATAGCAGATTTATCCATAATTACCAAGACTCAGAAGCAACCAAGACGTCCTTCAGTGGGTGAATGGATACATAAACCGTGGTCCATCCGGACAGTGGAAAACTATTCAGCGCTGACAGGAAAGGGGCCATCTGGCCATGAAGAGACACGGAGGAACCTGAAATGCACATTACTAAGCGAAAGAAGCCAATCTGAAAGGCTACATGCAGTCTGACTCCAACTCTATGATGTTCTGGAAAAGGCAAAGCATGAAGACAAAAGATTAGTGGTGACCAGGTTTGGGGGAGGGGGATGAAGAGGAGGGCACAGAGGAATGCTAGGGGCGTGACAATGTTTGGGGTGACAGAAGGAGGATGGATCCCCAGAACGTAGAGCACCAAGCATAAACCCTAATGCCAACTACGGACTTTGGGTGATCGTGATGTGTCACTGCAGGGTCACTGACTGTAACAGACGTCCCGCTCTGGTGGAGATGCTGACAGTGGGCCGGACTGGACTTCAGACGGTGGGTGGGGGCAGGGGTGTAGGGGAGCTCTCCATACATTTTGGTTAATTTTGCTGGGAACCTAAAACTGCTCTAAAAAATAAAGCCTACTGGGGCACCTGGCCGGCTCAGTCAGAGGAGTGGGCGACTCCTGATCTCGGGGTCTGAGCCCCACGTTGGGTGCAGAGCTTACATAAAAATAAATAAGTAAATAAAACCCATTTCCAACAACTAAAAAATAAATGAAATAAATAAAATCATGGCACTTTATTAGCATACTAACTGAACAGCGCAGAGGTGGACAGGGCTTCCAGAAGCTTCTGACATCATCGGTGCTCTGGCAACTTCTCTCCGCTGCTCTCTTGGCTCTTCCCACTTCTGCACGTCAGCTTTGTTCCCACACCGATTTCCCTCGAGCAGATACAGTTCAGGGCTCATGTCTGTGCACAATGCCGTCGTGACGGAAAAAGAATGTTCTTATCCTAACATTTGAAGCAAAAGTCCCAGAATTCTTATTGAACCTGTTTAGTTTAAATGCCTCCTCCTGACCCATTTCCTTGGTTAAGGGAAGACAACATGCCGCCTGGGGTCACTTAGAGAGGGCTTTAGGGTGGGTTTGATCCAGCGGCACAGCCCTCCCTTCTGCATCCTGGTTTATTGTTGTTGTTCTGTGTTCTGCCTCTCATCTGATTTCCAGTGTCCCCTTTCACCCTAAGGCTGGTCACAGTGAGGTCGCCAAGCCTCTCGGAGCCTCACACTTCTTTGGCTGCAGGAGGCGGGGGCCTGTGTGCGTGTGGGGGGCACACTTGGAGTCTGTCTCTGAAGAGGGAGGACTCCTCATTTTTTTCGTAAAAGTTACCATCAGGGACACGTGGCTGGCTCAGCTAGAAGAGCACACGACTCTTGATCTCAGGATGGTGAGTTCGAGATTACTTAAAAATAAAACATTTAAAAAAAACATCCTGTCCACGATCACTGGCTCCAAGTGAGCCCCAAGTGTCCCCGCCCTGAACCTGTGGCTGTCCGGATGAGGCCGGTGCTGGTCCTCAGCCTCATTGTCCACCTGGAGAGCCCCAAGAGAAGGCAGCTTTCCCAAAGCTCATGGGTGGCATGGGGATGAGGGGCAGATGCTGTGGGAAGGGAGGACGGGGACACCATCACCTGAAGAAGGCCACCCTAATTGTGTACGAAACCACCCCAAACCTGCCGGCACAAAACCACCATTTTTCTTCAATGCGGACAGTTCCCGTGGGGTGGGAGTTTGAGAAAACACACAAAAACACAAAAAACCAACAATGATGCAGTCTGATTTTAGTCCAGGATGTCTGGGGCTTCAGGCTGGGGGTGGTGGTGGCTGGAATCACGCGAGCCTCTGTCACCTGTTCACCCGGTTACAGGGCTCGGTGGAGCCTCCTTGCAGCGTGGAACCCCCAGGGGGCGGGGGGCGGCGTCAGATTTCCTACCTGGTGCTTCTGGCTCCGGCTCACGAGGTGGCCACCGTGTCACCCTCTGTAGCGCAGGGTCACGTCTGCAGCCTTCCGCTGACCACGGGAGAGTCGTGAGTCCGTCCAGATGCAAGGGGACGGTAACTAGACTCCCCCCTCTCCATGGGGGGGTGGCGAGGCTCTGGAAGAGCATCACGGTGGCAGATCGGCCACCATACCCTAGTAACAGCTGAAATTAAGTTTGTGCCCAGGTTGCGGGTCAAGGGCTGAGTCAGATTTGGATTGGTTTCAAGAGCAAGGACTGCAAAGTGCTATCATGCAGTATCCCGTGGCCCAGCTGTGCCCGTCCTGGCCCCTTGTCCCCTGGATGGTGTGTCCCCGAGGGCGCCCCCACAGCGCTCCGGGGTCTGCAGATAGCGTTTGCATGAAAACTTCTCATTTGCAATCTTGAGTTTTGATTTTACTTATACATAAGAAAAAATAGAATCAGCCCGTCACAGACAGCATTGCTAAGAGCGAGATTGCATCTATTTAGGTAAAAAATAGTGAGTCTATTTATTTATTTTAAGATTTTATTTGACAGAGAGAGAGCATAAAGGGGGAGAGGGAGAGGGAGAAGCAGGCTTCCCGCCGAGCAGGGAGCCTGATACGGGGCTGGATCCCAGGACCCCGGGATCATGACCTGAACCAAAGGCAGACGCATAACGACTGAGACCCCCAGACACCCGTGAGTGGATTTAAAGAAATACATGAAGCCGTGGGGTTTTTTTTTCCCCCTCCCCTCCCCCTCTCCCTTCCCGGAAGCCGTAGTTTTGAGTGAGGACCAGAGCAAGCAGGAGAAGTGTCTGCGGCAAGGGTGGGTGCTAGATGAAGGCTCTGGGAGGCACCAGTACAAGCACAGCAGGGACCCCGGGGCTTTGGAGCAGATCCCTGCCTTTCTGCAGAATGCTGTTCTTCCGGCTTTGCTCCCGGTCCCTGGTAGAAATCGAGGGCTTGACCAGGGCTCATCGAGTGGCCATGCGTGTGCCGCGTGCGAACTTGCTCACCAGGCTGTAGGATGGGGCACGCGCCGCACGCACCTATCACGTGGAATGCGTTGAGAGGTTGGCCCTCAGCAGGTTCAGAGGGCACAAGTAAGTGGTGTGAGCAGGCAGCTCTTTTCCCCTTAATCCTAGGACCGCATACAAAATTCCCGTGATGAGCTGATTGGCGGGGAAAGAGTTCAGGTCCTGTTTACAGATGGTTCTGCACAATACGCCGGCTCGGACGGAACATGGACACCTGTAGCCCCCCCGCTCCCCCCACTGCGGTCTAGGGAATCCCCGAAGGACAGTGGTCAAGGAGATTCTCCCCACTCGGCAGGACCTGGGCCCAGGAAACCAAGCGGCCTCCCCTCACCAGTGCTCACGGGGCCACCTGCTGTCTCTGTGCCTGCAGCGGAGACCAACACTGCGCCCTGCCGTGGGCCCGCGCGGGGACCCAGCAGCAGGTGGGTCCCCCTGGACCCATCCCATGGTGGAACGGCCCTTCCCGCCCGCAAGGTTTCTGCCGGAACCGCCATGCCTGGGTTTGGCTCACCGGCTGTGCTGACATCCCAGCCGCACGGTGTCCGATCAGGGAAGTCGTCACCTCAGAAGCACGGCAGCAAAGCGCAGAAGCCCATGGAATTAGCTGGTCTGACCACGTACCTTCTCAGAAGCGGCTGACCTATTGGCAGGTGGAGTGACCCAGTTACGGGGCCTGTGGGAGTCACCACGGTGAAGGCATGGGGTTCCATCTTCCTGGGTCCAGCGGAGGCTTTGACTCAGAGGCCACCATGTGGTGCTGTCTCTCCCACGGGGCCACAGAACGTGGGCCTGGGAAGGAAGGGGGGCAGTGGCTGCTATCGCACCTGACATCCCACTCCTGGTCCCGACCTCTGTCAGGACACAGAAACCACAGCAGCTGTTGCAACAGAGAACGTCGATCTTAAAGGATTGGTAAGGATTGCTAAGTATGTAAAAAAACATGTTAACTAGGAACTGAACGAGTCAGAGGAAAACCATCAGGCTCACATAGACAGCTGCCGCTCGAAACAGCCAGCCTCCTCGGATGCACGGATTGCAAGGATGCAGGACCTCTGGGAGCTTGAGCGCCCCTGTCTCCGAAACTGGGGGATCCACGCTTATTTCTCAGGGTAGCTGTGATAGGAGCATGAAAACTTAGCAGAGTTGCTCGGCACACGGTGGAGAAGATATTCCGAAACCTCTGTTCACCCCAAACATGAAGCCAAATATCCTCCTTTAAAGTGTCTGTCAACCGTTTTCAACATTAAGTTTCTGGGTCCCTGGAAATCTTGGGCTAAGCCACTGTTCTTCATTTCTGGAGAGCGGGACCACTGGCGGACATCGGCCGAGCCTCCACACCTGACCCGGCAGGGCAGCGAGGAAGGGAAGGAGGCTCTGAGGAGATCCTAGGTAGAACCTAGCTGAAATCCCCAAGAGAGGAGGTAGCATCCTCTCTCTGGATGCGCCCATTCCTTGGAAAAATATCCTGCTCTCTGAGGACTGCTTTAACCTGCCTTCTCTTGGGCTCGCTGCCAAGTGCTTGATTCTGCCAGGTTGGGGGGACATCCTGTTAAAACCTCAGGGCAAGGCCGCCTTGAAGGGGATACTTGCGCCGGCATCTCCTCCTCAGGCCTTCCCAGGCCCCTTCCCCACACCATGGGAGAAGCTGAGCGGGGCCTGTAAGGCTCAAGGTCATCTAAATACCCGTCCACCTTTGGTGTCCCCAAGACTTGGCTTCTCCAGGACTTGGGACTCCCTCTCCCCCCAGGGCAGCCCTGCAGGCCTTGCGATGACCTCCTAGCTGATCTCTTTGCTGCACTCGGCAGGACTGGTTCCTGAGTAAGATCTGATCCTGAAGCCTGGCGGGGTGTCTCTGGTCCTGACCCCTGTAAGTCCTGCTCATCCTCGAGGCCATCGGGAATGACAACCTGGCCAAACGCTCAGCCCCAGCCTCTTCCCTCTGGAGTGTCCCAGAAGGATGCGCCTCAGCTTGGCCGGGGACCTGGGGACTTTGGGGAGCCGGGGGGCCGCCTGGTCATCCTTTCTCGCAGTTCCCAGCATAGGCTGAGCCCGAGGTAATGACAAGGCCGAAGCCGGAGGATGGCAGCCGGGGGAGGCCGGGGTCCGGTCCCCAGAGTGTCCACCCAGCTCTGCGGCCCGGTCATTCGGAGCCAGGTCCAGGCGGCTCAAAGGCTGCGGCGCAGCGGGCGGAGCACGCGGAGGGACGCAGCTGCGGGGGCCACGTGCGACCGGCGTCTCGGTTCCCGAGGCAGCTGAGCACTGCCCAGCTTTGTTTGCCCAGGGCCGCGTGCAAGCCAGCCGACGGCAGGATGGGCGGCACCTTCCCGGCCGCAGCTGCAGTTCGTGGGCCTCCAGGCGGCCACGCACTCGGGCCGGGGTCCCAAACTCGGGGGCCGGAGGAGCTGCGGGGACAGCGAGCCCGCGTCCTGCCCCGGAAGGCTGAGGCCCGGGCGGGCACGGCAGGGGGTCGGGAACTGCCGAACCCGATCGGAGGGGCGTGGCCGGGGACCGGCGGGAACATGAGGGGCGCGGTCTTGGAGGGTGAATTCTTGGGGGTGTGGTCAGGGAGGGCGCGGCGGGACTCCGAGGGGCGTGGTCTTGGGAGACGTAACCTGGGGGCGGGGTTAAGGAGGGCGAGTTCTCGGAGGGCGTGGTCATAGAGGGCTCGGCGAGATTTCCCGAGAGGCGTGGTCGTGGAAGCCGCGATCCGGGAGGGGCGTGGTCAGGGAGCGTGAGGCGGGACCCTCCGAGGGGGGTGGTCTGGGCGTGGTCTGAGGGCGCAGCGAGAACCGGTGGGCGTGGTCCTGGAGGGCGCGGCGGGATCCCGAGGGGCGAGGCCTGGGGGGGCCGCCGCTGGAGCCGGAGGACGCGCGGGGGGGTGGCAAAGGGCCGAGGGGCCGAGGGGGCAGGGCGAGGGGGCGGAGCGACAGGGGCTGGCCGGCTGCGGGGGCGCTGTGGGGAGGTCTCCCCGACGCCTGAGGGAGGGGAGAGGAGAGGAGGCCAGGCCGCAGCGGGAGAGAGGTTGGGAGGCGATCCCAGAAGCTCGCCGGAGCGACAACGGGGCGCAGGGGCGACGGGCTGGGCTCGAGGGGCGTGGAGGACCGGCGTCCCCGGGGTGAGGTGGGCGGGACACCGGGGGACCCCGGCCCGGCCCCCCCAGTGTCGGCTGTGCGCCGAGCATTAGTCGCGCGGCCCCAGACGTCCTCCTGCCACTTCGGTCACTTTTGCCTCGCCAGCCCCATCTCCACGATTATCATTAAAATGTTCTCATCCACTCCAAACCTAAAGGTCAAGAGGTGCTACCTGAAACCCCAGGGTTCATGTACAATGTTTATTATACATCCTAAAAATGTTCACTCCTGGGGGCGCCTAGCTGGCTCCGTCGGTGGAGGACGAGACTCGATCTCCGCGTGTGAGTTCGAGCCCCGCGTTCGGGGTAGAGTAGTTAAATAAATAAACCCAAAACGAAATGCTCACTCCTAAGCCACATGAAGTCACCTCCTGTTGCTACAGGGGTCCCTGTGCTTCAGACTGGTAAACCGAGGCTCGGGGAGGTTACCTGTCCTGCCGGCGGTTATGGGATAGGCCAAGCTAATTCCTCAACGTCTGCAGCCCCTCAATTGCTCACGTTGGTGACAGCGCAGGGATGCAACCTGGGGGTCCGAACAGCGGATTCTCGGGAAGCGGAACCACGGACCCAGGATGGGTCCGAGACTGGGGTGGGGCGGCGCAGGGCAGGTGGAGATGCTCGGCCATCTCTCCCGAGGAGAGACCTCACGGGAGAGAGCAGGTATTTCGCACTCCGTACAGCCTTGCTGCGGCTGTAAACAGGTGAGTAGCGGAGTCCGAGGCCTTGCCGGAGGAGTAGCTTCTCTGCCGGAATACCTACGGTGGGCTACGGGGGCCAGCCGCTCGGCGTGTGTTTCCAGGCCTTTCCCAGGCACGTGCACGTAATCTCTGCGCGTGCACGGTATGTCCACATCCACGCATATACTTAAAAAGGTTTGGGGTTGTTTACTGTGTTTGTCGTTAAACTCCCAGGAAGAAATATGCTACACTATCCCGCAGTTTGCTTTTTTTATGTAACTGTGTAGCTTGAACATTTTCCCACGTCCGCATACATAGGTTTCTCTGCCTCGTTCTTTTTAATGACTACATGGTATTTCTTATGATCACTACATACAATTTTATCTAGCCATTCCTCCACTGATGGACTTTACGTTGTTCAGATTTCTCCCGTATACAAAACAGTGCTGCAATATATAGGTTTATCCTAGAAATGCATATCTTTACATTTCTAGGGGATACAAGTGGAGATTTGGGGAAGAGCATTAAAACATGTATGAACGTTCGCATGCCCCTCCATGAATAGTGCAATTATCTCACTCTTTAAAAAATTGAACAGTTCACTTATTCAAGTGTGTTTTATTTATTTTACAGAGAGCACGTGAGCAGGAGCAGGGGGATCTGCAGAGGGAGAGGGAGAGGGAGAGGGAGAAGCAGGCTCCCCATGAGCAGGGAGCCTCACTCGGGGCTTGATCCCAGGATCCCTGGATCACGACCTGAGCTGCAGCCGCTTAACTGAGCCACCCAGGAGCCCCTCAAGTTGTTGGGTTTTTTTTAAGATTTTATTTTATTTTAAGTAATCTCTGCACCCAAGGTTTGACTTGAATTCAGGATCAAGAGCCGCATGCTTCACCTACTGAGCCAGCCAGGAGCCCCTCTTATCCAAGTTTTTAACACTACACTGTATGTTGGATTCCAATGTAATCTTCGTTCTGGTTCATTGTTTTTCTTTTTCTTTTTTTCTTTTTAACTTTTTTTTGGTGGGGGGAGGGCAGAGGAAGAGGGAGAGAAAGGGGGGGAAACTGACTCCCCACTGAACAGGGAGACCTTGGCAGGGCTCAGTCTCAGGACCCTGAGATCGTGACCCTGAGATCATGACCTGAGCCAAAACCAAGAGGTCAGAGGCTTAACCAATCTAGCCACCCAGGTGCTCCTACCATGACATGGGTTTAAAGGAAGTCTTTTCCCCTTTTTCTAAAATTTCTTAGTCCTTGCATATTTTCTCTCCCAGATGAAATTCAGAATTAGAGTGTCAGGTTCCATTAAAAAATCTTGTTAGAATTTTTGTTGAGATTGTGTGTAGATCAATGTGGAAAGAACTAAGATCTTTACAGTGTCGAATATTTCTATCAAGGAACATACATCTTTCTTGATTTATTCAGATCTTTTCTATGGCCTTCAAAAAGGTGTTTTTTTTTTTTTTAGTAATTCTCACACATTTCCTAAGTATTTTTTTTTAAAGATTTTATTTATTTATTTATTTGACAGAGAGATAGAGAGCACAAGTAGGCAGAGAGGCAGGCAGAGGGAGAGGGAGAAACAGACTCTCCACTGAGCAGGGAGCCCGATGTGGGGCTCGATCCCAGGACCCTGGAATCATGACCTGAGCCGAAGGCAGATGCTTAACCACTGAGCCACCCAGGCGCCCCTTGACATGTTTTGATTCATACAATCCTCACAACCCGGACAACACAGACATAGAAAACACGCAAAAGGGACGCCGGGGTGGCTCAGTGGGTTAAGCACCTGCCTTCAGCTCAGGTCATGATCCCAGGGTTCTGGGATCAAGGCCCACACTGGGGTCCCTGTTCAGGGGGGAGCCTGCTTCTCCCTCTCCCTCTGGCGCTCCCCCTGCTTGTGCTCTCTCTCTCTGACAAATAAATAAAATCTTAAAAAAAAAAAGAAAAGAAAACACGCAATAGCAAATAATCATTCTATTTCTCCCACCTTGTGAGGACACCCCCGCCCGCCCCAAGATCCCATTTTCCTCCTCAGCTACTTTCCATTTCTCTCCATTGTAAGCAAAACTTCTGGAGTCACCTCTTCTTGCTGTTTCCCATTTCTCCGATTCTCTTTTTATTTTTTTTAGGTCAGCTCCACGCCCAACAGGGGACTCAAACTCACCACCCGGAGACCAGGAGTCGCATGCTCTACCGACTGGGTCAGACAGGTGCCCCAGAAGTGTGCTCATTTTGATTAAAACCCCAACATCTCTTGACTCTACTCCAGTTGGGTCTTGAGCCCCTGAATCAAGACCACAGTGACCCCCACGTTGCCAGTTCCAGTGGGCAACTCTCAGACCTTACCCTACTTGATCTGGTCGTATCTGAGAGTGGCCGCTGCCTCTCTTCCTTGGAGCACTTTCTTCTTTTGGCTTCCAGACTCCATATATGCCTGGCTCTCCTGGTCAGGCTCCTTCAGGGCTCTGAAGTCAATGTTGAGTGCCTCAGTCTTTGGAGCTCTTCTCTAGCTACCCCTGCTCCCTTGGTGACCTCATCTAGCTTCTTGGCTTTAAGACCATGTCTTTGCTGGTGACTTCTAAATTCTGCTCTCCAGCCCAGACCTCCTTCCTAGACCCCAGGCTCCTATCCAACAATCTCCCTGAAATCTCCAGTGAAAGCTCATACGCATCTCAGCCTCAGTACGTCCACTGTGAAGCTCCTGCCAGCCCCCAGATCCGGCTTCTGTCACACCTCCCATTGCTCTGAGGCTCTCGGCAGCCATGCCCGCTCCCTGCTTGGTCTGCACACACCAGGCTTGCTCCCCAGGACCCTGGGATCATGACTCGAGCCAAAGGCAGACACTCGACTGACTGAGCCACCCAGGTGTCCCAGAAAATATTTTAAATGATAGGCACAATCCTGAGGCCAAGAGTTGCAGGTTCTAACGGAGCCAGCCAGGCTCCCCTCTAGAGCCTAACTCTTAAGCATGAAGCTATGCTGCAAATAATTACTTCCTTTTTTTTTTCTTTTAAGATTTTATTTATTTGAGAGAGAGAGAGAGAGAGCACAGCATGGTGAAGGAGCAGCGGGAGAGAGAGAGAAGCAGACTCCCATTGAGCAGGGAGCCTGATGCGGGGCTCGATCCCAGGACTCCAGGATCATGACCAAAGCCAAAGGCAGTCGCTTAACCAACTGAGCCACCCAGGCGCCCTAATTATTTCCTTTTTAAAAAAATATATTTTCTCGTTGCCTAGAACTTTCCAAAACACGTTTAAAAACAGTGGTGAAGAAGTCTTCACAACGACTTTAAGAGAATGCCTCTTACCTAGGGTTTCACCACTAACACTATTGATTTGACTCCATAATATTGATTATGCCCACCTGATCCTATTTCATTTAGGGACCAAGGCTTAATGGCATAAGAAGAGCATTATCCAGTGGGGACCTAATAAAAATTGCCTGCTTGGAAAGATCAGTCCTGGGGAAGATCCAGAGGATGTGACTTCTAGTTGGCCCATAACTGGACAGGCTTCTCGACCCCTCTCCTGTCCTTGGAAGGTGGGTTCTGCTTGTCTTCCCTGCTCCCAGAAGCTCCCCCCGGCCCCAAGGACAGCCTTGAGACAGTGATATGGTGCTGGCACCATCGCGGGGGGCGGGGGACGCGTGACCAAACCCCAGTGAGGCCCATGAACAGTGAGGATGTGGTGGGTGGATATGGGGATCCACCATCTTGCAGCCCCCAAGACAAGCTTGGTAGGTCTGTTCCCTGTGCTGTTCAACCTGCCGCCTGCCAACCTGCTAGGCCTGCCTTTCTTTCATCTCTCCCTGTCCTCTGAGTAGGGGGGCTGGTTTTTGGATTACAGTCGGAGGCTCCCGGGAGGCTTGCGAACCAACTGTTGGAAGTTGGGGGCCAGATTTTTCTTTACAACTTTGCAAGGAACGGTATGGATGCAGGTTTACTTTATCAGAACTTATCATTCTACTCCAGCATTTACTATTATGTGTCAGGCCTTGGGTTTTCACATCTATTTTCACTTCATCCTCAAAACAACAAATCGGGTTCCATCTATTAAGGTTATAGAGGCTTCAGTGTTAAAGTCGGAAGGAAAGCAGGAACATTCATTCTAGCATGACTCCCAACGGATCGTTATTCGGGTTTAGTATGCACCACCACTGGGGCTGCAGTGGAAAATACGGTGAACCCCTGTTCTAGCACATTCTAGTGGAGGTCGTCAATAAAAAAGCCAAGGTCATTTCAGATTTGGATAGATTCGAAGGAAATAAAGCCAAGGATGTGACAAAAGGCATGTGGGCAGAGGGTTGGCTGCAGCTTAGTAAGAGGTGGATGGAGGAAAGCCTGGCGAGGCCGTCACACAGGGCCTCACGAGCCGAGGAGTTTAGATGTGATTCAGTGTGCGGTTGGGGGTATGACCTGAAAGGACTTGTTTTAGAAGCATTTCTCCCGAGGCCGTGGGAAGGGGCCCAAGGGAGGAAGAACGGGGTGGCTGCAGACTGATGTGGGGTGTCCCGGGGGAAGGGGGCAGCCCTGGCGAGAACGCTAGAGGTGTTCAGCACAAAGTTTTGGATGCACTTCTTTAGAGCTAAGAGTCAACAGGATTTAATGGAGGTGGGGAGAGGGAGAAATTAAAGGGAGTTGCTCGAGACTGAACAGGTGGTGAGACAGGCAGAGGGTTTTCTCGTGATTTCTAGTCTGCCCCTCCTCATTCCCAGTGTTCTTTTTTCTGTTTCCACAGTCAAGACTTGCCTTCACTTCTGGCACTCCCAGCAAAATCAGTGACTCTTGTATCACTCTCCGAGCATGGGAATTAGAGCAAGGCCCCAGGTTTAGTCCACTGGAAAACAAAGTCTATCTCCTCCGTGAACTGGGTGGCCGTGGCCAAGTTTCTTCATGGGTAGAATCAGTCTCTGAGGGCACCCACCTCAAAGGGTCGAGAAGTTGGACTTGGAGCATCTTTATGCCTTTACGTCCTCAGCATCTAGCAGATCCTTGATTATGTTCAAATTTGCACATTTGAATTTATTTCCTCTCAGATTTTAGGCTGTCAAGATTGGAAGGGAAAAGAGCTTGGGCATTTCCAAGTGTTCACTCACCTAACAGTGTAAGCCTGGCGAGAGTCCCTCCATTTGCTTGAGAATAAAGTCTCCAAATTCCTTCCGAAAAGTTCTTCTAGCTAAAGTATTCCCGATTTCCCAAGACCTACTTACCTAAAATTATTTTTATCTTACCATATAATCTTGTAGGGTTTTTCTTCTAACAACTTTAGGAACATTTTCTGGAAGCTTAAGAGGTGTTAACTGGCTGTTTTCCTAAGTTACTTTAGTATTCAAAAGTGGGTTACCCTGCTGAAGATGTTGAAGACTGCACTTAACCAAGAGTGGTGAGGTAAGCCACAGCCCCCACTTGTCACTTTGGGCCCAAATCCAATTCACCAGACTCTTCCTGGGTAGGCTTGTCAAGTAATAATTCCAAAGCATATTGGGGAACAGGATTATCAGCCTGTCATCAGTGAGTTTTTCAAAAACTGACCCAGGGGTCAAGGTGGTGACAGATCACTTACATCCAAGAGTCCTAGAATAGCCCTGAACTCAAAGCTACTAGGCATATATTTAAATCAAAACTTGAAATAAAACAAAAACTACTATGCACATAGCATGTAACTGCCCATTAAGAATCCCAAGTTTCACTGCCTTATTTTTGAGTAGAAACGAATCACCTACTTCATAGGAATAGAATACACATCAAATATTGACAGACCACAGAATAGAGACAAGCGCATTACAATGGCCAGACATCTGTGTACGGAGAGTGCCAACTTCATCTATTTTATCCTCATCTTTTCCCCTAAATGTTCCATTTTGTCATATACAACGTATTGTGTGTTAGTACCTCAACAGTGAGCAGTTATATACTCCGCACTTGTTTAAAGTGAATTACCATACCCATTTCATAGGGAAACACAAAAATAGAAACATGCTTTTTAGTTCACGAAGTTTTAGAGCAAAATTTAGTACAGATTCTAAGGGATTTTAATTCGAAGGATGGCATCCCCTATTTGTAAACAGCTAACTTCCACCCTATTGGAGACATCCACTTTCCCTAGTTAAGTTTTCATGAACAGGCCCTACCATCTGTCCCTTTGCACTACAAAGCCTGAACTGGGGAAATTCATGAAAAACTGGCTTTTGGGGGGCAGCCTCGCTGGCTCAGTGGGGCATGTGACTCTTGATCTCGGGCTCATGGGTTCGAGCTTACTTAAAACAAAAACCTGGCTTTCCGCAGCTTGTATTATAATGAATACCCTGGCCAATTCTCCCAGGTAATACCAGCGCCTTAAGTTTACGCAATGGATTGCACTAAAAACTATGATCCCATGTCAAGAAATCAGAAAACAGGCTCTAAAACAAATTTCATAATTCTCTCATTAAGTGATTTTTGATGGAGAATATAAAAAAATGGAAGTTACAGTTAAAAAAGAGCTCGTGAGCAGGAAGAACAGAAGCCCAATGTTCTACACCTTATTGACTGCGAGTTCTCGGCCCATCGACTACCTAATTTTACTTCTAGAGTAGCTTCACAAACTCGAATGTGACAACTAATGTCAGTCCATTAGGGATGGGTTACAGGCTTTAAAAGGCTTATTACCCTCATTTCACACTTATCATTCCAATGCTAAACAAAACAGTGCTAAGCGTTAACTGTTGATGCTTGATCAGTAACTTCAGGGTTCACACAGCATCTTGAAAGAGCCCAATCTCCAACGCACGAGTTTTTAAGCTTAAGACTTACTGTTACATTTGCATTTAAATTACCACTGAACAAAGTTTAATAGCGTAGTAATGTTTATAAACGTACCTTCACTACTTACGAAGATTGTTAAATAGTTTTACTTCCACGCGATTCTGTTGGCCGGCTAGGATCGGGAACGATTGGTTTATAATACAACATATCCAAAGAGTTGAAATCTGGTTTTCACAGATTTACTCTCTGCAAATTTTATTTTGTTTTAAAAAGTTCTTAAGTCATCTCTGCATCCGAAGTGAGGCTCGAACTCATGACCCCAAGATCAAGAGTCGCATGCTCTTATGACAAAGCCGGCCAGGCGCCCCCAGTCTCTGCCCATTTTAAATCAGGATGAAAGCCAATAGAGCTCTGGTTTCCTTCCCACACAAAACTCCTTTCCCCATCTTGCAATGGCCTCATTGCAGATGTAAGGTGACAAAACACTTGATGATACTAAAATGATTTTTAATACGGATATCATCAAATGGCTCAACTCTACGGCTAAGGTGGACAATAAAGACCAAAAGCAGGTATAGTTTAATGTATTTTAATAGCAAACTTACAGGAACAGCACAGAAGACAGACAACATTAAAAACATGTACTTGCATGTAGGACAACTCAGTTAGAAAAGTATAACGAATGGATGGATCTACTGTATGATAAAAATGCTACAAACACCATTTAGTTGCCGTCAATAAGAAATTTACTTATTTTAAAAAAATCCAAATGCTGGCATTGTCCAGAAAAATTTAACAGGTTTATTTATAATTGTTATAAAGTTGAACTGCTGAAACGTGTTCACTGAAACATTTTGACTTGCATTAATGCTTTATGTCCCCGCATTTATATTAAAAATTCACACACAAATGACAATGGAAAACCTGCCAATACCTGATTTCTGTCCCCTATTTTTCCACTTGCAATCATACACTTAGGTACCTTTTGACCCCATGGAAAAAAAATATCTAACGTTCAGAACTACCAATAACAGGAAGAAGAGAAATTTTTTTTTTTTTTTTTAAAGAATGAAATGTTTTCCATCATAGTGGATTCTTAAGCACGTTCTCCACGTATGCGGCGCGCTAGCTGGATGTCTTTTGGCATAATTGTGACACGTTTGGCATGGATAGCACACAGGTTGGTGTCTTCAAAGAGGCCCACCAGATAGGCCTCGCTTGCCTCCTGCAAAGGAACGAGAAAAAACTATTAATGGTGTTATGACCAACATTTAAGATGTATCTGCATCGGTGAAAATGATGCAGGTTTCTGAACCCTTTGAAAACCTACTTCAGGTGACGTTGACTGTTTTGCTGAATGCTTCCACGGAAACGGCCTTTCAGCTTTGTCCCGCAGATGGTGATGAACAGAGAAAAGCTCATTTGGAAATCTTCATCCAATTACACAGAAGTCAAATTATTTCATTACTAAGAAAGTTTTGACTTTCCTAAAGTTTAACATGTGATTTCTTATAAACTGAAATGTCTTAAAAGTATATCCAACTTAATCCAAGAAATCCCACTTAAGCTTGAAGATCCTCCCTTATCCTTTCAATGATAAATGGAATCATATATCCAATCAAAACTAATACTCCCTCCTCCTTGCCAGGGTCCTCCTTAGTCTGAACCCCAGTCACACTCCAGTATCTGCTTGAACCCCTGCCTTGCCAATAATCCAAAATAGCTGACCACTGGCTCCCATCACACAGTCGTCTACCTTTCCTTTGAAACCTCAGTCTGATCACACGAGAGGACTATGGGTCCCAGAACACACTAGATCAGTGTCTTACTGACAGACTTTGACCTATTTGGCCTAGATGTGCCCCCTCCCAGGTGTACCTTCCTCTGTGCACCCCTATCTGTAATGACCTTTTACCCTCTAGTATTAATATTGATCCCTCTAGTATTAATATCAATCCCTCTAGTTTTTCCCATTACACTTTAAGATTCCTTGAAGGCATCCTCTTATCCCCACCAGTGGTCACCAAGTGCCAGCCGTAGGGACTCTTCCCGGACATCTGGCATGGGAAAAGGAAAAAGAGGAGCTTCTACTTATAATTAACTCTTAACTCAATTGTTCGTCTATCTTAACAGCTGTGGAAAGTTGAAGCATCCTTTAGTTGAACCTGGAACATCCGCTTACTCATTCTGGAATGAAGAATCTGTGTTACCAGCCCAGGCATCAGCCCAGCTGTTCTACTGGAGGCGGAGCATGAAATGAGAGGTTATTTGGCCCTGTCTCCTCCTCCATAGGGAAGTTACTTCTCTGTTCAAGATACTCAGAAAAAAATAGATTTTTATAGTTGCTATTTTTGTTTCCATTTTGGCATCTTTAGGCAATGATAATGCACCAAATACTTGAGCAATTAAAGCCACGTATGCTACATGATACATAAGATACGTAGATGGGAACAGCCAGATTTGCTTTTCACAAACATGATTTTGCAATAAAACTCCTGAGATTTATATGTAGATGGGAACAGCCAGATTTGCTTTTCAAAGCATTAACACAGCAACAATGAATTCAAATGATTCACATTAATTCATCATATGGAAAAACTACTTTTTGCACATTTATACCTTCATCTTTTTTGCCGCATGTCTCTCTTCTATAAAAATTTGTGTCATCCAAATTTGACCACCCCCTACATGTTTTTCTGCTGCATTTGTTAAGAGTTCAAATCTTATTTACCCATTAAAGCCTAGCTCAAGACTTCCGTGCAGGAGAAAGCGAGTGCTTCTCTTAGCCCTGGCTCCCAAGTGCAGGTAGCTGTGAACTCCTCCTAATTCCTTGGTACTCACGGGCCCTGTACATTTGCCACCTTTTAATGTAAGTTACGTAATAGTCTCATGATGGTCAACAAGTATTTATTTTTAAAAATCTAACCCTATTTAACTTTGCATCATTTCCATGCAAACATTCCAAAGAAATGTATTAAAAGCCAAAGACCTTATCCAGGGATTCATTCTTAAGATATTCTAAGAAATGGGTAAAAAGTTTGGAAAACATGGCATACTATAGCCTGCTCTAAGGGGTTCATAATGCACATCAGATACTACAACTGATGCTCCTCAGGAAAGATACCAGTTTAATTTTGTTCCACCCAACATCATCTCACGATGATGCACATCTGGAATGCTTTTGCCAAACCAAGCACTATGAGCCGCTATATGGACAAGCCAACAACAGGCCCTGTGATTTTTTTTTTTTAAGATTTTATTTATTTATTTGACACAGAGAGAGAGGGAACACAAGCAGGGGGAGTGGGAGAGGGAGAAGCAGGCTTCCCGCCGAGCAGGGAGCCCGCTTCTCCCTCTGCTCGTGCTCTCTATCTCGAATGAATAAAAAAAAAAAAAAAAAAGAGTGGTAGGATCTAGGCACCCTGGTCCTGGTCCGACGGGGCATGTGGGGCTCTTACTTCCGTCTTAGAAACCGGCTAATGCTGGTTTTACAGGTTCATGTCTGGTCAGCTCTGGGGGAGTACTGGATACTCCCAGGGGATTGGACCATGACCATATTTCTAATTCTGTCCCACAGGCCCTAGGGTCTCCTAAACATTAAGGCTGTAATGGGAATTAAAGACTGCCACGTAAATGTACACCCAACAAACATCATTTTGAGATAATGGCAAAAGAAAAAACATCTCACAACTACAGGGAAAGGCTCATTTACAGCATCTTGAGTATATTCAAGGTCTGGTTCTTCCACCATTTCAAAATACCGAGGTCTGTATCTTTAACACAAGAATACCTTAGTCCAAACTCTCAAGACGTTAAAGGCAAAGGTTAAATTTGAAGTTCGTCAACTCCCGAGTATCTCCCGGCAGAGCCAAACTATCTCCCTACCCTGCTCCTGCACCACCGCCCTTCTCATTTAGTGCTGTCAGGAAACTTGTCAACTGTGTGATTCTAAAGCCAGAAACACAGCGACTTCTGGCATTTTGTTTTAACCGCTCTCTTCTATTACTTTATTTCCATTAGCAAATTCTCCATCTCCAGGTCTTTAAGAGACCTGAAGCGTACGTATACAAAAACTATCTAACTGCTGGAGTACCACAGGCAGCAGGGGCAAACATTCTGCTTCAAACCAACACAACCACACTTAATAATGTAAGACACACCCCTCAGTGACAGGGACAATGGGAGTTTAGACATGAATTAAAAAGACAGTAGTCTTATACCCAGATTGTTTAGTCATTTCAATTTACAAGGCCCTACCACTGACAGGTGAGCTCAAACATGTGGGACTCCCAAGGATAACATGTTCTTGAAGCAGAGTTGGGCTAACCAGAAAACAGAACTAGCAGCTCTGAATCAAACGCCTGTCAAGCTCAGTGATGTCTCTGTGTAGTTAACAACACAGTGGGTAAAACGTGATTTGCAATTGTAGTAATCCATGAGACCTCAAGACAATCAATGATTAAGAGAAAATAGTTTTAAGTCACAGCACTGTAAATTTTAGTAGTTTGAAATTTCAGCAATTTCCACTCACTGAGAATCTAATGGAAGCCTACTCCTGGAATCCACCAATCAAATGAAGCTCAGACTAACCACAGAAACAGTTCAACCAATTACACTTCAGTAGAGAATCCACCTATCAAATCTCCCTCACATATAAAGCAAAGGCTCGGCTCGGCAACAGCAACCTGGAAAATCCCCCCATGGAGTACACGAAGATGGTGGACCCTCCCCACCAGAGATTCTGATCCAGGTCGGTGGTGCCTAGCAATCTGCATTTTGAATCACTCCCAACCCCACGCTCTGACAGAGGTGGCAGTCATAACCACACTTTGAGATTCACTCATCTAAAGAATGCCAAACACTCTATAAAATAGGTTACACTTTCCCAAGTGATTTAATTATACCCTTACACCTAATCAAGTACCTTCTTTGTGGGCATTTCAAGTTTTAATCTTGGCGCAAAACACAGTACTTCAGATACACAACCACCTCTAAAACTATCAAGAGTTCTGATGCCCTGGTGCTAAGATTAAACTCAACAGTTTCCCATTTAAGTGGAAATCCATAATCCTCTTTAGCTAACCACAAGTCTTGAAATCCCTGTCCCTTAACACATACAGTATAATCTTTAAGCACACCTTTTCTTCCTATCACCCATCCAATCCTAACTACTCTGTGCTTCTTTTACCTCAATTCACAATTCTTTAGTACAGCCTATTCCCAACCCAGACATTATGTGCTCTCTGCTTGCACCTGCCTCTTCAGAGTCAGCAGAACATTCATTCTACACCCTTTTAGAGCGGCCAGTCACTGCTTAAAGCTGATCACCAACACAGACCTTTAGTCCCATGTCTCTGTAATGTCCCATTAGGGGCATTAAACGTCTCTGCACCCAGAGACGAACAACAGGGTTCTTTTCCCCTTTAAGCATTGTTCTCAAAGCAACGTTTAAAATTTAAAAATGGTATACAGAAATGCGCACTAGGTTTTGGCATCAAATGGGTTCAAATGAGGACTCCGTGACCCAAGCGGGTTCAAATGACATTTTTGTGTATATGACCTTGAGCAACTTAACCTTTCTGCCATCTCAATGGTGATGTAAAGGTATCATCCACCTTACAGGCTTGTGACAAATTATGTAAGCACAAGTAAAGATTTAGAATTGTTCTCGGTACGTAGCAGGGTGGCCACCTCTTACAGAGCCTTTCCCACCCGCCATTTTACCTGCAAAGCACCAATAGCTGCACTCTGGAAGCGCAGATCTGTTTTGAAGTCCTGAGCAATTTCTCGCACCAGACGCTGGAAAGGAAGTTTGCGGATCAGAAGTTCGGTGGACTTCTGGTAACGTCTAATTTCACGGAGTGCCACAGTACCAGGCCTTAAAAAAAACAAAACAATAAAAAACGCACATTAAGGAAAGGGTCACCATATAAAAAACGTAAAAGGACAAGCAGTTAGCTTTGAAGAAATGCAGTCATTTTCCAAAAAATAAACCGCTCATTTTCTATTCTTTAGCCTCTGTATAAAATTTCACTTATCAATTTATGATGTGAACATTCAAGCCTATCAAGAGTAACGACAATACCTTTAAAGCAAAAAGTATGGTACTAAAGTAGAGTCTTGGCAGGAAGTTTATTCAAGTCCCGTTCATCTCCATCTATAACACAGATGTGGCAATAACTTCTGTTACCATTACTTGGGAGGGTGTTAGGCCACTAATCAAAGTCCTCATTCAGACTCTTCTCCACTTGGCACCATACTCCTTCCCACCCGCACCCTTAATTCTTCTAAAAACCCTACCAACACCACCCAATGAACCTCATTTAAACTACTCTTGTGGTCTATTTAAGTTTGATTCCCCAGGGTACGTTTACTTTGACTACTGCTCATCCCTCAGGGATGACAGAATTTGAACACTTACAACTGTGCAGTGCATCTCCCACTTTTTTGTTTTTTACTAAGTAACTGTGGGAAAAAAATGTACCTCAAGTCTGACTTATTTTCTTCCATCGAATGAGCTTTTATTTTAGAGTAACTATAAAATCATTTGTGGAGGCTAAGTATGGACAACTTCTGCCCTCTAATGGCAGATGCCCTTAACAACACTGCTCAGGGTAGTTCAAAACCCACTGTGCTAAGAGGAGGAAATAAACCAATTGAAATAAATGAGGGATGAGAACTTTACTCAAACAAGACATCCCCCATCTTGGTTACTGGTAAAATAAAAATAATATTAAAACTTGTCATTTTACCAAAAGTGACAGTGTCCTCAGAAATGTATTTTAAAAAACACTTTACTATTTAAAAAATACATATTACTAATGTAACAAACTGAATAAAACGCCACTCTATCCCATGAACGTTATTAGTGATTCAATTTGTCTCCTCTGGGTTCTGGGCAGTTTCAAAGTAAAATATTCCAATAAAACCCAACACTAAATTTTATATATATATTTTTTCAAGAATTAGTAAATATTCAAAAGTGGAAAGACACCGGATTCCCTAAAGCAAAAAGTGTGCTTATAATACATCTTAGCGTTATATTACACAAATACTGCTTCCTTGGACAGACTTTGTCCCACTATTTTATTTCCTCTTTTTTAAAATACCTGTAACGATGAGGTTTCTTCACCCCTCCAGTAGAGGGCGCACTCTTGCGAGCGGCTTTTGTAGCCAGTTGCTTCCTCGGTGCTTTACCACCGGTCGATTTGCGGGCAGTCTGCTTTGTACGAGCCATGGTACAAAAACCTCCTTACTTACCTACCAGCATTAAAAAACAAACATCATATATGCAACTACCAAACATCCAAGTTTTCCTGCCACTACCATCACCCCCACCCCCGAAAATCTGGAAATTATGACCAGTACAAAAAAAAAAAAAGTCCGTAATGTAATATAATTCGAAAGGGTGCAGATTACGTCTACCCCCCAATAGGACTTCTTGAAACAAACTGTATAACTAGAAAATTGCTAGCATTAACGCCAATCATCTCTCAAAATGCCAAATCTGAGCGACAAACGGCAAAACAAAAAGACCCCTAACAGCCTCTGCTTCAATCTCTTTAATTAAAGCAGAAACTAGGTATGTCTGTAAACACCCGATCCACGAACAAGTCAAAACACCGAAGCCACAAACCACAGAAAGGTCGAGTCAAATATCGGCATTAAAAAAAAAAAAAAAAAAAGGTTTTCGCCCCCCCCGCCCCCCCGCGGCTGCCCCCCAGTGCGCCTGGCAGCGCACAGATCTCGGTAAATATCGGCCAGCAGCCCTGGGTTCGCGTCTCTACAGCTCTCGAGGGCCGACGGGGCCGACAGCTCCCGCGGAGGGCCGTCCACAAAGCCCCGTCCCCGCGTCCAGCCCGCGGGGGCTCCGCGGCGACATTACCCGAGTGCCCGCAGCCCGGCCGCCCGGCTCGCGGAAACTTTCGGGCCCGGCCCGCGACCCGCCCGCCGCCCCGCGCGGCTCCCAGACCCCAGCAAAATGGAAACAATCGCGCCGCCGATCCGCTGCCTCCCGGACGCACCACACACCAAAACGCTCCAAAATGCCCCGATCCCCTGCCACGTGCCGCCCTCCAAAATGCAAAAGTTTTTTTGCATTTCAAATGCATCAAGTTTCCGCTTCTCCAAAAAAGGAGAGAAAAATGTCCCTCTGCGAAAAACGTTCCCCCGTTTATGAAACGGGGAAGAGAGAAACGGGGGAGAAAATATGGTCGGTGACCAGAGAAGAGAGACAAGATGGTGAAGCTTAGCAACAACTGTGGGGAGGCAGCAAAAAGCGAGTTACCCCGGGGTGGGAAGCGGCGGCGATTTCCAGCCCTTTCCCGCCCGAAAACCGCGGCCCGGGGCCCGGGGGCGGCAGTTAAGGGGCCCGCGCGGGTCGTGGTGAGGGTCTGGGGTCCCGGGAAGGGGCGGCGGGCGGGATTTCGCCGAAGAAAGGGGAGCCCGGGCCGCGGGGAGGAGGGAGAGCGGCTCGGCGCCGCGGCGGTGGCTGCTGTTGGGCTGAGGCGGCGAGAGATGGGGGAGAGCCGCCGCCGCCGCCGCCTCGGGCCGAGGGAAACTCGCTCCTCACCTCCATTTCAGGGCCAAAAAGTTTGCGGGCCAAGCCCGGGGGGGCCGCGGGGCCGTCCCCGCAGCGCCGGAGCCCGGCCCCGCGGCGGACGACGAACGGGGCTCGGTCCCGGCGAGGCGGGCGGCCGGGGAAACTTACCCCCCTTCTCCTTCGGCTGGAGCTCGGCGAGCTAGAGGCGGCGCTGGCGTTGGCGAGCGACGGCGGCGCGGCGGCGGCTGCGAACACAATTGAAAGATGGCTGACACCGAGGCTATCCCCCAACACACACCACCCCGCCCCCGCGCCGCGCGCCAGCCAATCACACACAATGGAGGGAAGGCTCGGCCCCGCCCCCGCCCCGCTCACGCCCCGCCCCCTCCCCTCCCCCCGCGCGCCCGTTCGCTGGCGCGCGCTCGCCCCTCCCCCGCGCGCCGCCCGCTCCCTCCCCCCGGCCGCCTCGCGCCGAGTGTGTACAAACACAAAAGACGTGCCGGAGGGTCGCCGGCTCCCGCCGCGACGGCCGGCCGCCCGCCTGTCGGCCCGCCCGCCCGCGCGCCCCGGGGCCGGCTCCCGCGCCCGGCCCGTCCTGCCCCCCAACCCCTTCCCCCGCCGCGCCCACGTCATCCCGCGCCCGGAGCCCGGGGTCCGGGCGCCTAGGGGCGGTGGGGGAGGGGCGGCGGCCCGGGCGCGGCCGGTGAACGCCCGGCCTGCGGCGGCGGCGGCGGGGGAGGGGTGGGGTGGGGGAGGGGGCGCCCCGAGCGGCGGCGGCGGGGCGGAGGCCGCGGCCGGCCGGGGGCGCCCCTGGGGACGCGCGGCCCGCCGGGGCTCCGGGGCCGCCCGACCCGCCCGCGCGCAACTTTCCCCGCAGGTGGCGGCGCGGGGCCGGAGCCGGACGCCTGACGCAAGATGGCTGTGCTCGGCGAGCCCGACAACAATGCGCGGCCGCCGCCGGCCGCCCGGGCCTCCGCAGCGCCGTGCGCTGGCACCGCCGGAGCGAGCGACCCGGTGGCCGCGGCTCCCGCCGAGCTCCCCGGCGGCCGGCGGCGAGGCGGGAAATGCGGCTTGGGGCCGGCTGCCTTGAGGCGCGGGGCTCCGGTGGTCCTCGGGTACCTGGGCCGGTCCCGCAGGGTCCTGCCGACGCTCCACCACCGTGCGCAGGCTTCCAGGACGCGTGTCCTGCGGACAGCCGGCGAACGGCGGAGGGCACTCCCTCGGGGCGCAACCTGAAGCTTTTGTAGAGCATCTCGGTCATGAACAGTGGCCTGAAACGGATGTACGGCCATCGGACGCGAGGGGGGAAGAGATTCGTCCAAGGTCACTTAAGGAAGGCACAGACCCAGGAGCAGCAGGAAACTCCAGGCCTCCTGGGTCGTTATGATTTAACGAATGTTAAGTGTCGGTGGTGGCCGTGCAGAACGCGGGCAGTCTGCAAGCCTCTCCTAAAAGCACGTATGCAAAGAAGCCCAGGGTGGGCGGCCCGCGGAAAAGAAGAGTTTTGTTTCGCTTGGGTTTTTTGTTTTTTTGTTTTCAGGAAACCAAAATACGTGTTGTTGGATTTATCCAGGAAAGCTGTTCTACATCAATTAAATTCATTATATTTTCACGAAATGTAAAGTGACGTAGGTAATCTACGTGCTAGATTTTTCAATAGCTCCAATTTTTGGCTTAAAATATTTCTAAGTAAGGGAGAGACTGTTGTCGGTGGAAGTTCTGGTCTCAGCCGTCCGTCTATAAAATGGAAGTATTATTTATCCCTGCGAAGATAGGCCACAAGTTCATTTCGGTTGTAGGATGGAATCCATAAGCACCTGCATGGGTATTTGGTTACTTACCTAGTGGATTCAGGATGTCCTCTTACTGAGTGAATATTTGTTGAGTGACAAACAATATAACTTCTGGGTGCTGGGGTTATAGCAGTGAACAACACAAGCAACAGTCCTGTCCTCATGGGGCTCATGCATGGTCTTGCACAGGGAAGTGGCACTCGGAGGAGGGGCAGGAAGGAGGTCCTCTGGAGCCCTAAGAGTGACAGAAAGCTGTAGCCCAGAGAAGAGGGCTTTAGGGTCCAAATGACGGGGCAGGAGAGCTGCCAGGGCAAAAAAACGGGATGCTAAAGGGGCACCGGGCTCAGTCCAGAATTGGCTCTACTTCTAAAATTCTTGGGCCAATCATGGCCTCCAAATCTGGAGTTAAAAAAAGGGGGGGGGGGGGAGGAGCAAGAGCTTTTAAGTTAAAACACTTTCCCTAGAATAGTATGCTCATAGTCACTAATTTAGACTTGTTTATTTTTTTTATTATTATTTTTAAAGATTTTATTTATTCATGACAGACAGAGAGAGAGAGAGAGGCAGAGGGAGAAGCAGGCTCCCAAGGAGCAGGGAGCCCAATGCGGGACTCGATCCCAGGACCCTGAGATCATGACCTGAGCCAAAGGCAGACGCTTAACCATCTGAGCCACCCAGGCGCCCTAATTTAGACTTGTTTATAAGTAAAAGTAAAAAAATGTAGAATGGAAAGGATTTTAAAAGCACCACTATTAATATCTGCTTGGCTCCTGAGGCATCAGATGCTGTGGCGGAGCGGCTGTTTCTGGCTAGTCCGGTGCGGCCCCCGCGCACTCCTACCACCCTGTTTCTCCAGCATCTTGATTTAAATGGTCATGTTTGTTTACATGTTTATTGTCTGTTCCCCCAAAGAACATGAAGTCTAGGACAGTGGTGGGCTTGTCTGTGTCCTTCCTCGGGTCTAGCACTGCCACCCCCACACCAGCCCCCATTCGGGGACCTTTCCTAATTTGCTCTCCCTCCTCACCAGGGGATCGATAGCAGCCAGTGCTGTGGAAGTTGTCAAAGATACGACAAAAGCAGAAAGAAAGTATAATTGAACCCCCATGGACCCATTACCTAGCTTCAAAAAGGAGCTGTTCGCGACCAGTCTTGGGCTTCATCTACTCACTTCCCCTGCCTCTCCCACTTGAAGTATTTTGAAGCTAATCCCAGACTTTCTACATCATTTCATGGATAGATATTTCAGTATGTATGGTAGGAGCCAAATACATGGTTGATAGGCCTATTAAATCTATTATCTAGAGAGTCTCTCGGTTTGCACTTCATTGGAAAATCCGTCCCGGGGCTTTGGATCCCAGTCCTCTCCCCAAAACTGTTTCCATCCAGTCTTACCCAGTGAACGGCTTTGTGATTTACTCCACTGCTCACACCAGAAAGCCCAGGCATCCTCCTCGAGCCTCCCTTTCTCCCCACCATGGTCCTGTGGGTCCTCCCTCTGAAAAGGTCGTCAGGCTGACCCACTTACTCCTCTCCTCCCCTCTCTCCTGGCCTCACAGTCCCGTCCTGTGTGGCCTCTTTCCACGGCCCCGTCTCTGTCCCCCCATCCTCTGCTGCAGCAGAGGTTACACCAAAGGGAAGTAGTGGGAATTTGGAGCCTTTGATTAAAAATTTCATTATACATTTTTATATATTCCATAATCACTGTAAGAAAATATTCCATTGTATTTATTTATTTTTTAAAGATTTTATTTATTTATTTGACAGAGAGAGAGACAGCGAGAGCAGGAACACAAGCAGGGGGAGGGGAGAGGGAGAAGCAGGCTCCCCACCAAGCAGGGAGCCTGATGCAGGGCTCGATCACAGGACCCTGGGATCATGACCAGAGCTGAAGGCAGACGCTTAACGACTGAGCCACCCAGGCACCCTGAAAATATTCCATTTTAAAGAAGATATTAGGGGCGCCTGGGTGGCTCAGTTGGTTAGGCGACTGCCTTCGGCTCGGGTCATGATCCTGGAGTCCCTGGATTGAGTCCCGCATTGGGCTCCCTGCTCAGCAAGGAGCCTGCTTCTCCCTCTAACCCTCCCCTCTCTCATGTACTCTCTCTCATTCTCGCTCTCTCAAATAAATAAATAAATCTTTAAAAAAATAAAAAAAATAAGGAAGTTATTAAACTAGTGTCAAACTCCCAAATAAAATGTTTTCAAAGGTTTCAGTGGGAAACATCGAGCTCGTATCTGTGGACAGAATGTTTTATATCCAGTTTTATGCTTAAAATGGCCATAGTCCATTCCTGATCACGACTTTATAATGCAGATCTCTTCAAATTCTTGATGGTCTCATCCTTGAGAAACTTCATTCACACCAGCAGGTGATAAAAAAGGCAAAATCATTGTTTTCAATCCTTCAAACAAGTATACCCATTGAGGTTAGGTATTTAAAATTCTTCCCTTTCGCTCATTGACAAATGTAACATTGTTTTTTCTTGGTGAGTGGATTTTGAATCCAATGGAGCTTATCCAAGGTTGCGTATTTAAAAATAATTATGTCGCTCAAATTTGTAAAATGCACACGTGCTTCTGAGCAGTCTTCCTGGGGCTGCCTGGGTCACCACCAAGGGGATCCGTATACTAGAGTGGAGACAAGTACCCTACAGGAAGACAGAAGCGCAGGTCTGTGCCGGGAGCCTCCTTGTCCCCAACCCTGATTGGCTGCGTTTTGGGTTGCACCAGTCCTTCCGGGCACCTGGCATGGGTATTCCTCGGTGTCCTTGTCTGTGATGGGCACTGCTCCCTGCCCTGCAGGACTAAAGCAGGGACCCAGGGGCTGGAGCACCTCCTCAGGTGCACTCATCGAGTATGCATACCACGTAGAGCAGTGAGTAGGGAGCACCTTGGCGGCCATGGGGCACGGGGCACACTGCTCAGGCTGCCCTCCAAGGAGATCCAGCTGAGGCTGCTCACAAGCAGGGGCCCTAGTCCCTAGGACTGCAGGGACCTACCTCCTGGCCCCCCGAGAGCCCATCGGGAAGACCACGGGCTGCTCTGAGGTCTCAGCTCCAGTGTCACTCCTCGGAGAGTCACCCCAAGTCCCAGTCTTCCCTGTCCCTAACACCCGTATGGTACTCTGTCACCTTTCCAGGCTTATTTCCTTCACGGCAACTCTCACAAGCTCGCTCTTTTGTTGATTTGTTTCCTGATTTGTGGTCTCCCCAGCTAGACTGTAAACTTAGCGTGAGAGCTTGGATGCTTTATACACTGTTCTATCCTCAACAACTTGCACACTACCGGGCGCAGGCTGGACACTTAATAAACACTGGATGGAGGAATATACAAAAAGTAACCCTATTTTACAGAGTTTGACAATCACTTGCAAGATGCGCTTGGTTTGCAGAAGAGTCACATCTGAAAAAAATGTACGTCTCAGAGTTCATGAGCTATAACCTACGTTGCCTTGTATTCTCATCAGTAGGAGGAAGATGACAAATATTTTTCTCATGGTGAAGTTGTGAGGATGAAGCATGCCGTTTGACCAGGGGCTGTCGCTCTTCGTGTTTTATTAATTTTGAACACTCATGGAATGATTGATGGCATCTCTTCTTCTTAGGATATCCTGCTCACCAGGTTACCTTGGGATTGCAACTGGGCCCTCTCGGGAGATCGGGAATGGCTTCCCCGGAATGCAGGGGACCGTCACATTCTCGGTAAAGGAAGAAACAACTGGCCCTATGCACATACTGTTCAACTGGTTAGTGTCGGTTGGCCGTGAGGGAGGAGAGCCAAGAAGTCAGAGTAGTTTCTGAAGAGTGTAGACCCAGGGCCGTGCCTTGAACCACAGAGTGTTCTCACAGGTAAATGGCGCCTGGGAGGCTTTTCAGACATTAGACGGTCTTTGAGATACTCCCCAACCCCTTCCTTCAAAGCCCGACATTCTGGTATAATGATCTGGACATTTCTTAAGTATGAATAAACAGGTAAGAAAATTCTGTAAAAAAAAAAAAAAAAAGCCTTTAAAAGAAAAGGAGAGAGGCGCCTGGGTGGCTCAGACGTTAAGCATCTGCCTTCGGCTCAGGTCATGGTCCCAGGGTCCTGGGATGGAGCCCCGCATCAGGCTTCCTGCTCGGCAGGAAGCCTGCTTCTCCCTCTCCCACTCCCCCTGCTTGTGTTCCTTCTCTGTGTCTCTCTCTGTCAAATAAATAAAATCTTTAAAAAAAGAAAAGGAGATTCTCTCTTTTTTTCAAAGTATCCTCTCTGAACCAAGAACTGGGTTAATTATCCAAGTTCAAGAAAAGCAAGGTTCAACAAGTACTGACTTTTCCTCTGGGAAGGAGGGCAGGTGAGTTTCCTTTGGTAGACTGAGAATGTATACCCTACAGAGCTTCCTGTCACAGGCATGGGGCTGGAGCTCCCAGTGAGCTCCATAATGCCTGGGACTGCTTTCCTTTTCCTTCCTTCCTTCCTTCCTTCCTTCCTTCCTTCCTTCCTTCCTTCCTTCCTTCCTTCCTTCCTTCCTTTTTAAATATTTTATTTAGTTATTTGAGAGCAGGGGAGGGGCAGAGGGAGAGGGAGAGAATCCCAAGCAGACTCTGTGCTGAGCTCAGAGCCAGACATGGGGCTCGCTCACAACCCTGAGATCATGACCTGAGCCAAAATCAAGAGTCAGATGCTCAGTCAACTGAGCCACCCCAGTGCCCCTAGGACTGCTTTTTCAATAGTCCAAGCAATGATGTACCCCTTTTTCTAGTATCAAAAAAGAGAGCAAATCCTCTCTTATATAACCCTTCTCACTCATAGCATTTACAAGAATACTTGTGATACCAGACAAGTGAACTTATCCCAATTATAGTAAAGAATTTTTTCTTTTTAATAGACTATTCTTTCCTGATTATGTTAAGAATTTTAATTGTAGAGGGGCACCTGGCTGGCTCGATTGGAAGAGCATGTGTCTCTTGAACTCCGGGTTGTGAGTTCGGGCCCCACGTTGGGTATAGAGATTACTTAAATCAATAAAACTTAAGAATATTTTTAAAGCCCCAGTATGGGGCTTGAACTCACAACCCTGAGATCAAGACCTGAGCTGAGGGGTGCCCGGGTGGCTCAGTTGGTTAAGCGTCTGCCTTTGGCTCAGGTCATGATCTCGGGGTCCTGGGATCGAGCGTCGGGCTCCTGGCTCAGCGGAGAGGCTGCTTCTCTCTCTCCCTCTGCCTGCCGCTCTGCCTACTTGTGCTCTCTCTAGCTCTCTGTCAAATAAATAAATAAAATCTTAAAAAAAAAAAAGACCTGGGCTGAGACCCAGAGTCAGACACTTAACCGACCAAGCCACCCAGGCGCCCCTGGCTGTATTCATTCTTACATGCAAACTGTGATGTCTTTGAGGGGATGTGTCATGCTTTATTTGGCTCCAGTGCCCTGCTAGGTAGCAAGTCAAGGCCCCTGGGGCAGAGTACGGGCCTTGTACTTCTACAAGAAGTTTGGGGGGAAGCTTAAGGAAGCAAATAGCCACATTACTAGAAGCCCCACAACGTGCCTCAGCACACAGGATCAGGAGGGAGGAAGATCTTTCTGTGCTGGTCCGCAGCAGTGAAAGCATCTCACTGGGACACAGAGAGAGAAAGAGAGACTGAGTCTGCCTGGGTGACCCTTTGGTCTGCGAGTACTGTCCTTCCCTGGATATTCTTGCTCACTCATCAAGGACACCCCACTGTCACTCAGGATCAACAGGAAAAGGCCCTTATTCCTCAGGGAAAGGGAGCATTTGGGAAGGAATGATGCCTAAACTTTCTCCAGAACACTTCTAAATTTTATTACGATTTCAATTCTCTTCTTATCAGAAAGAAGGAAACAACTACAGTAATTACTTCCAACACTTTGAGTTCATATTTTCAGATATTCTGACTTCTTTCCAGTATGTGATATTCATGTGTCGGCATGTGTAAACATGATACTCAAATGCAAACTTAACTTTTGGTGTTTCCTACAAAAAAAAAAAATAGGAATTGACACGAGCCTTGAGGGATGAGTGGGAACAGATCAGATGAAGAAGAGGTGGAAGGGTGTTCTACGTGTGGGGGAACAGCATGGGCGAAAGCACGGAGGCAAGCATTTCCATAAAAGCAGGGCTCATCTATGAAGGCAGGAGTCTCAGGATTGGAGGCTGAGAACCCCTGGGGCTCGGTCCCAGACTGCCTTGCCCATCCGGCTGGCCCGGGGCCTAGGGGAGGGTCAGGAGTGGGGAGATCCCATCATGCCGTCTTGTAGGAGCCTCCTGTTGGCAGCAGGGTGGGCGGTGCGTTTCAGAGGCCTTGAGACCCGAGGCCCAGACTCTGTGACACGTGCATGCACCTTGAGGACATCGCTTGAGGTGGTATAAGTCAGAGGAAGACAAACGCTGTGTGATCTCACTTATACGTGAAATCTGAAACCAAAACCAAAAGCAGCCCAAGCTCATGGATACGGAGAACAGATTGGGGTTTGCCAGGGGTGGGGGCGGGGTGGGTGGAAGGGGTCAAAAGGGACAAACTTCAGTCGTAAAATAAACCAATCAAGGAAACAGCTGTCCCGCACCGCACGGCGACCACAGTGAATGACACTGCCCCGCACGTTCCAAAGTGGCTAAGAGAGAAAGTCTTAAAAGCTCCCATTGCAAGAAAAAATGTTTTGTGACCATGCGTGGTGCCAGATGTTCACTGACCTCATCGTGGGGTCATTCCGCCTGATCTACTCGTACACCTGAAACCAATATAATGTTACCTGTCAATTACACCTACGTGAAACAAAAAAAGGAAATATTTATTTCTATTCAGCAAGTATAACTGCGTATCTACTAAGTGCCAGACACTGAATCAAAAACACGAAAAACCAAAGGCGGAGAGACTCGTGGAGAGACCTCAGAAATACATCTTTTTTACACCTAAGGACACCGTCGATTTTACGTCCCTAATTAATCCAAGCAGAATTTAGCTCTTCAGCAAAGATAGTTTAAGAATTTAATTATATTGGGGCACCTGGCTGGCTCAGTCAGTGGAGGGTGTGACTCTTGGTCTCAGGGTTGTGGATTCGAACCCCATGTTGGGTGTCGAGATTACTTAAAAATAAAATCTTTTTTTTTTTAAGATTTTATTTGGGGTGCCTGGGTGGCTCAGTCGGTTAAGCATCTGCCTTGGGCTCAGGTCATGATCCCGGGGTCCTGGGATCGAGTCCCACACCAGGCTCTGCACTCAGTGGGGAGTCTGCTTCTCCTTCTGCCCCTGTGTGTTCGTATCCTCTCTCTCTCCCCCCGTCAAGTAAACAAATATAGTTTATTTATTTATTTGAGACAGAGAGCACGAGCAAGGAGGAGAGGGAGAGGCAGACTCCAGGCTGAGTGCAGATCCCGGTATGGGGCTCGATCCCAGGACCCTGAGATCATGACCTGAGCTGAAGGCAGACGCTTAACGACTGAACACCCAGGAGCCCTGATCTGAGCCTCTTAATGGACAAAACCGGTGTGAAGGACCTGGTTCTACAGGTTCCCTGTGAGTGTTAACCGTCTCCTTCCCTCCGTCGACCAGTAGCTGACTGGTTTGTGTGTCCGGCCAGTGTTTACGATCACGTTAGACAATGAGAGTCATCCCCGTGCCATGCACCTATGCGCACCGTTGAAAACACTTATGTGGGCCAACAGTGCTTTCCAAGGGATTCACAGAGCAGACCTTTCCCGTGAGGCCAGACTGCAAACAGCTCCAGGCTGGCCTCAGACTCAGATCTGCCAAAAGGCTTTTCTTGTGGAAAAGCTACCCGGGTCACAATGGCTGTGTGCCCACTTCTTTGCCTGCTGCCCTTTGTTTGCTGGCGGGCCTCAGATGCATCCCTGGGAATTGTGGTTTGGAGCATCGTTCAAGGGCTTGTTTGGGTTTTTTGTTTTTTTTTCCCCTCCTGCTCAACCTGGCTTAAAAGACACCCCTGGTCAATTTACCGTCTTTTTTTTTTTTAAGATTTTATTTATTTATTTGACAGACAGAGAGAGACAGCGAGAGAGGGAACACAAGCAGGGGGAGTGGGAGAGGGAGAAGCAGGCTTCCTGTCGAGCAGGGAGCCCAATGTGGGACTCGATCCCGGGACTCCAGGATCATGACCTGAGCCGAAGGCAGACGCTTAACCAACTGAGCCACCCAGGCACCCCCCAATTTACCGTCTTTAGCATGTCTTCTGTTTATTGTCCATTTTGGACCTGTACTTTCCCTTCTAAAATAAGGTTCAGTTGACATGCTGTGAGTATCCTCTTGAAACTCCATCCTGACATGTCGGCTTGTGGGGGTGGGGTGGGGTGGCGTGGAACAGACACCAGCAGACATTGCCTGATGCTTGTTAGTACGGCTCTTTTGGAAAGCAGTTTGGGATATGCATCAAGAGTCGTAAGCATATTCATTCTCTGAGCTTATCATTCCGTGTGTAGAACGTAGGACAAGCTTAAAATATAGACAATGTGTTTACAATGGTATTTACTGGGAATTAATTAATACCAATGAACATTATGAACAAATAGAAATATGATTAATATATTTTAGTGACCTCCTGAATGAAATATGATCTTTCCACTAAAGTGCTTTCTGTAAAAATGTTTAGGGGCGCCTGGGTGGCTCAGTCGCTTGATGTCTGACTCTTGATTTCACCTCATGTTGTGATCTCAGGGTTGTGAGGTTGAGCCCCGGGTCAGGCTCAGCGCTGGGTGTGGAGCCTGCTTGAGATTCTCTCTCTCCCTCCCCCTGCTCCCCTCCCAACTTGTGCGTGCATGTGCTCTCTCTCTCTCAAATAAATAAATAAATAAATAAAATAAGTAATTTGGTTGGAGAAGGTAGGATATAAAATTGTGTACTTGTTTTGGTAATGTGCTGGGAAAATCATTATAGATACCTATACACTAGGGTGGCGGTACCTCGGGCGGGATGTTTTTCTTCCGAATTTTCCAGACTGTTAATCATAGGATCATATTATTTTTATGGTGGGAAGATTTTTAATAAGAAAAATTCTGGCAAGTATGATTGGAACCATATGATGAGATGTGTGTGATGAGAATTTTCAGAACCAACACCCCCGGGACACGTGGCCTGACTTCCGGTCTGGCGACAGGACCAGGGTTGGAGACTGGAACTCTTTCGCCAGATCCAGGACACATCCATGCATGTTCGCTGGCAGGGGTGGCTGCCGGCCAGAAGTGAATGTGCTGGATGGCTCTGCTTGAGGGAACCCTCCAGACGCTGCGCTGTCCGCGAGTCAGGGCCACCCAGGGCGCCATAGTCCCAGGGCTGTGCAAGCTGTCAGGGGACCAAATAAAATCAATGCCCTCCTGTGGCTGAAACAACGAGGCGTTCGAGCTCTTGTCCTAGCCAGGAAGCTTCTCTGGGTAGTGTCGTCATTCCGTACAAAGGCAAGTTGGTCGGTCCTGACTGACATAAACACCGTACAAGAGCAGGACAACCTCTTAGCTGCCGTGGAGCAGCTTTTTGGTGGAGTTCAGAGGACCGCCCCTGTCACGGCGCCGGTCCTGGGAGAAGAGGCTTCCTTCCGGCCCCGACACTCAGTAGCACGCTCCAGGATGGAGGCTGGACAGGAAACCAGATGCTCCTTCGCGTTCTCGTTTTCTGGTTGGCACTCACGCCCCCCGCCGCTATTACATAAACTCCAAATTAAGTTTTATTAAAGAGGTATTGCGGGGCGCCTGGGTGGCTCAGTCGTTAAGCACCTGCCTTCGGCTCAGGTCATGATCCCAGGGTCCTGGGATCGAGCTCCGCATCGGGCTCCCTGCTCGGCGGGAAGCCTGCCTCTCCCCCCTCCACTCCCCCTGCCTGTGCTCCTCTCTCACTGTGTCTCTCTCTGTCAAATAAATAAATAAAATCTTAAAAAAAAAAAAAAGAGGTATGGCTGGTGTCCTGAAGATCCATCCAGTCCTTTGTTCATTTATTAAAGGATTCATTTAAACAGGCATCATTTATTGCACACTGGAATTAAAATTGCACAGAAAGACATCCATTCCCCTGTGCCCCCGTTTATAGACTAGGTCGGAGTCACAGAAACTGCTGGGGAAGGGGGGTCTGTGTGTTTAGGACATGGGGACCCCGGGGAGCAGGGCTCAGATGGCAGGAGGGGAGGGGCCTGGAGAGGGGCTCAGGGGTGTGCCCCATGGAGGCCTTGAGAGGGCTGGCGACCCTGGGTATGCTGTTAGCTGGAAACTTGGAGGGACATGCAGAAAGGCGAGGGAGGACACACTGAGCACAAACGTCACCTACTAGACGATTTTGCGTTCGGTCGCACTTCGGGGGGTTCTGCTGTTCCAGAGCCACCTGCCTAGAAGGCTCCCGAGGGATTTATTGAGCAAATTTCTATGATGCCTGAGATTGGATGCGTCACGAGACTCAATCTGAGCAAATTCCCGAGTGTTGGACCTGGAAACGAAATTCTCAGGGCTGGGCAGGCCCTGCTGAATGGCCTCCTTCCCAGCCGGAGACCTGTAGTGGGACAAGCATGTGCTGACTTGGCCTGGGGTGCGTGGGGGGTTCTAGCCTTCATGTTCTGTCTGCAAGGATTTCTGGAGAGTACCAAGCAAGACTCTTCTTGGCCTAGGAGGTGGGAAGGCGAGGTGCAGGCGCTCCCAGGTTCTCCTCTGTGGGCGGTAACCCCATCGCTCCCCTTCTAGGCTCTCTTTTCTCCGTGCATCTTCTTTCCCCAATATCCCCCCACCTTACTCCCACTCTGGCCAAATGGACTGGGCAGGAGGGGCATGGTCAGGCCTGGGAAAGCCATTCTTCTTTTGCTTTCCCCCGTAGTAAGCCCCGGGCTTCGTCCAGGGAAGTACATTGGGGAACTTTGGCTGAGGTCACTCAGCTTCCAAAGTCAGCCCAGTCTGGAACGGATCAGCTGGGCACCATCCCTGGGCCCCTCCTGTGTCTTGGGGCAGAGCCAGAGTGGGGAGGGGACGCCTCACAGGGAGCTGCTGCCCCAACCCCTTCCACGAGTGTGCCTGGAAGAGCCAGACTGGCTTGGAGGGGCTGGGGCCCAAGCCGTTAGGGGAACGGAAGCTCTTAGCCCTTCCAGAGGTGAATATCCAGAACTCAGCCCCTCTAACTTACTCCAAAAAGATTTAGAATGAAAATTTAAATTATAAAACATTCTCACATTACAAAACATTTGGAAAAATAGAGACCAGATGAAGACAAATCCACCCATAATTCCATCAACCTATTACAATTACTCTTAGTATTTTTTTTAAAGATTTTATTTATTTATTTGACAGAGAGATAGAGAGCGCACAAGCAGAGGGAGAGGGAGAAGCAGGCTCCCCGCTGAGCAGGGAGCCTGATGTGGGGCTCAGTCCCAGGACCCTGGGATCAATGACCTGGGCCAAAGGCAGACGCTTAACCGACTGAGCCACCCAGGTGCCCCACAATTACTCTTAGTATTCCCAAAAGTTTGAGCTATGAATTCAGATTGGTGCTGTTGCAGGTACATAGGGCCAACATGAAGGGACCCACAGAGTCTTAGTTACAAAAAAAAAAGACTTTGCTTTGAGGATGAAATTAGGAAAATTGTTGAGATCAGCCCTCCACAGAAACAGCCCAATCCATGACATTGTGTGAAATATGTTTGCCGAGACATGTCAGCTTTCTCATTTGTAAAATGGCAATAATGCTCAGAGTCACTGGGAGATAAAGTGAAATAATTTCCCAAGCGTCTCCTTCCTGCACACCTGGACGGCCCTCAGGCTTCTCTGATGAGAGACTGGAGTCAAATCCTGCGTCAGATGGGGTGCCTGGGTGGCTCAGTCGTTAAGCGTCTGCCTTCGGCTCAGGTCATGATCCCAGGGTCCTGGGATCGAGCCCCGCGTCGGGCTCCCTGCTCAGCAGGGACACTGCTTCTCCCTCTCTCTCTGCCTGCTGATCCCCCTGCTTGTGCCCTCTCTGTGTCAAATAAATAAATACAATCTTTAAAAGAAATCCTTCATGGGGGGCTGAATTATGTCCATCCTCAAATTCCTATGTTGAAATCCTAACCCTCAGGGCGCTCCTTGGAAAAGGGGTTGCTGCAGATGTCATTAGTTAAGAGGAGGTCCTGCTGGAGTAGGGGGACGCCTAACCCTATAGGACTGGGCTTCATCATAGGGGGGCCATTGGAGACAGATGTGCATGGAGGCAGCGGGATGGAAAGAGGTGCAGGGAGGAAATGGCTGTCTAGGAGCCTAGGAGAGAGGCCTGCCATAGATGCCCCCCTCCCCGCCCTCAGGAGGAACCAACCTGCCCACACCCGGTTTCAGACTTCTGGCTCCCAAAACTGTTGAGACCATACACATCTATGGGTCAAGCCACCCAGTTCCCATCACTTTGTTATGGCAGCGAATTAACATGCCCTTCTTGTAGGAGATACTTTTTCTTCTCTGTGATTAGTTCCTGGAGAAGGGGGACAGGTTCATGAGAGGTCAGCCTCTCACCCCGGGCTCTTGGCTTCCAGGCTGCCAAGGCCCATCCAGCACCTGTGTGAGGCCTGGGACTGGGGGCTCACGGTTCTCCTCCGTCTCTGGTGCAGACTGATCCTGGCCTAGAATAACCCACATTGACCTAGACTTGACCACCGTTCCTGAACCAGCTAAGATGGGCACAGTAACTCCTTGAGACTTGGCTTCATCAGAACTTCCTCTGGCCAGAGTCAAGTCATTTGGGAACCTTTGATTAAGCAAGCCTGCAAACCAGAAACTCTGCAGGGGTGGCAAAGGATGCTGGATGCAGTACTGACTTCCTTTCCCAGGGCAGGACATTGGAAAATACGGATGGGGCACCTTTTTTTTTTTTAAGATTTATTTATTTATTTTAGGGAGGAGAGAGAGAGAGAATGAGCAGGAGGGGTAGAGGGAGAGAGAATCCCAAGCAGACTCCCTGCTGAGTGCAGAGCCCGACTTGGGCTCGATCTCATGACCCTGAGATCATGACCTGAGCTGAAACCAAGAGTTGGATGCTTAACCAGCTGAGCCACCCAGGCACCCTTTTATTTTTTTCAAAGATTTATTTGTTTTAGAGAGAGGGAGAGAGAGAGAGAAGACAGGGCATCTTACCCCAGTGTCCTTTGGTGTTTCATTGGGGGTTCATTGAAGGTTCCTTGGTTTCTGCCAAGAGAATTATCACTGGGAAGAAGAGGGCAGTTGGGCCAAGCATCAGACTGTAGCTTGAAAGTGGGCATATGTAGGAGCAGAAAGTTGAAGAGTGAGGGCAGACAGGCGGGAAAACAATGCAGACGAGGTGGCAGATGGTAAGGAATTACTGCTGACCTCACCAGGTGCAGTAATGGTGTTGGAATTATGTAGAAGATTGTTCTTATCCCTGCGTGGAGAGAGGGGGAGGGGAAGGGAGGGGCAAGGAGGGAGGAAGGCGGATACAGCAAAGGTGCATTATTAAATTTGGGTGTAATGTATAGAACTATCGTTGTACTATTCTTATAACTTTTCTGTATGCTTACATTTTTCATTATAGTATTAGGGGAGGAGGGGCGCCTGGGTGGCTCAGTCGGTTGAGTGTCTGACTCTTGATTTCGGCTCTGGTCATGATCTCAGGGTTGTGGCATCGAGCCCCGCATCGGGCTCCATGCTCAGCCTGGAGTCTGCTTGAGATTCTCTCTCTCTCTCAAATCAATCAATCAATCAATCAATCAATCAATCTTAAGAAAATGTTGGGGAGGGGAAGAAAACAGAAAAAAAAAAAAATCCAGGACTCGAGAGGAACCAGGAGAGGATTCAGAAGAATGAGATCATTTTGAGACAGAGGTGGGAAGAAAGGGGAAAACTCGGGAAAAGTCAGCGGCGGGCTGAGGACCGGCAGAAAGGGGAAGCTCAGGCCACCATCTCCATCCTTCATTCAGTTCCTCCGAAGCCAGAGGAAGTTCTGACAAAGCACGAAATTACCCCAAATTTCTGTTCCTACGTTGACGGGGCAACAAGAGAACGGAAGCGCAGAGTCTGCAGGGCTAGTGACGGTGCCGTGAGCGTGCGGAGGTGGGAGGCTGCCCGGCTTGCTGCCCATGGGCCAGCGCTGGGGGTCCGGCTCCCACCCCCCAATCCACGAGCTACACTGTGAGTTGGCTGCCGGCATTTGACAGGCGAGAGTGGCCTCGGGAGAGAAAACTAAGCAGACGACACTGGTCAAGACAGAGATAGCCGACCAGCCAGGAGAGAGGTGGGGCGGAAGGGGCCAGAAGCCCCCGGGAGAGCAGAGGGGCGCCTCCCTTCCACCCAGGTTCCATCTGCTGTGCCCCGTTCCCTGCTCTTGAATCTGAGAACCGAGACTGCGGGCTGTGTCCCCCTCCAGGGCCTGCCCCCCCCACTTCCCCCCTTGAACCCGGCTACCTCCAGTGAGCACCTATTTCTTGCAGCCCCAATCCCCTGGCCTGGAGCAGCATCTTGTCCTTATTGTGGGGCTACCCGGCCACCCCCTTCCCTGGACGGCCAGAAGATGGGACCCTCCCCCCCCCCCCCGCCACATGTCACATCCCTGTCCGCAAGGATTGCTCTCCGGCTCATGCTGTGGCTCTAGCCCCCGGTGTGTTTCTTGGTGTCCCGCAAACCCCCAAAGCCAGGCTTTGAGTGGATGAACTGCATCGCCTCCGACCTCAGATGGGCCCTCGGCTTTTCCTCTCCAGGACTTCACCTGTCCTCGCCCAGGTCTCTGTCCTTCCTGCACGGCCACCCCCTGCCGCCTCCTGGGCTAATGACAGCCAGCGTTTCCTGGGCGCCTGGGCCAGGCGCTGTTCTAGGTGCTTTACTGCTCTTAGTCTTTAATCCTCCTGAAACTTAGGAAGCAAATGCCCCCATTTTACAGATGAGAAACCGAGGCACAGAGGCGAGGTTTCCCGACCAGCATCACGGAACAGCGATGATGCGGACTGGAACAGCTCCAGGGTCGACGTCCCTAAGCCCGTATTAGTTTTGGGATCATTGAGCCCAGCAGTGCTCAGCAGCCTCAGTCAAAGAGGAGAGCAGGTGCTTTATCCCTTAGAAGGGAACAAGACGATGCCTTCAGGAAGCACATTCTTGTTCTCTGCCTAGTCAGCCACTGCCTCCTAGCTCACCAACCACAGCCAGGCAATGGGGCACGAATTCCTCCTCCCCGCAGACACCCCGCTAGACCACCTCCCCGGCTTTCTTGGGGCTCAAGGGACTGGTGCCCTCCTCCCTGTCCTGCTGGGGACTTGCCCCACTGATGTGCCAGCCAGGGTCCCGGCAGAGGAGAAGGGTGTGCTCAAAATTGGGCTGTTGAGCCCCGCTAGGGCTTAACCGAGGGAGCTCTGATGAAGGGGTCATGGCAGGGGTGTGGGCAGGGTCGGGGAGGGCACCTGGGCAGCAGGGGGCAAGGGGAGGAGACAGTGGTCTCGGGGCACTGTGAGGGGTGCCTGAGAGAATGGGGGCCTTGCACTGAGATGGGGAGCAGTTGTGCTCGGGAGTAGCAAGCCTTGCCTCTCTCTCCTCTTGCCTCCTCGCTGCGTAGAGACTTCTGGAAGCTGGGGGGGGGGGCAAGGAGTCTGCGAGGACATGGAGTAGGACAGAGGAGGAGGGGTCTTGGCTAAACAGAGACATCCCCTCTCTCTGGAATTGTCAGCCTCTCCCTCCAAGTTGGAGAGAACGTTCCCTCCATGCCAATTTCCCCTCCACTGTCCACCCCTCCCTTGCTTTCATGGGCAACTCTTCCATAGACTGGTTTATAACCCCTGTCTTCACTTTATTGCTGTCTGTTAACTCTTTAGAAAATCCTATTTCTTGGGCGCCTGGGTGGCTCAGTTGGTTAGGCAACTGCCTTCGGCTCAGGTCATGATCCTGGAGTCCCGGGATCGAGTCCCGCATCGGGCTCCCTGCTCAGCAGGGAGTCTGCTTCTCCCTCTGACCCTTCCCCCTCTCATGTGCTCTCTCTCATTCTCTCTCTCAAATAAATAAATAAATAAAATCTTTAAAAAAAAAAAAAGAAAATCCTATTTCTTGAGTTTCTGAATCCAAACACGCATTGAGTAATGCAAAATGTGAACACTACAAAAATACATGACATAGACAGTAAGAGTCCTCCATAATGTTCGCCACATCCCTACCTGCACCCACACCAGACATCACCACTGCCAAAAGTTCGGTGCATGTTTGTCTAAACTTAAAAATATATGAGTATAATCAGAATGGCTAAAACAGACACTTGAGACCACAGTATGGGTCAGCGAGCATGCAGAGGGGCTGCGCCGCTCCGGCGTTGCCGGTGAGGATGTGAAATGGTACAGCCCCTCTAGGAAAATGATGGCTGGCTCTTTCATGAGTGAAACAGGTGCTTGCCATATGACCCCACAGTTAACTCCTGGGCGTCTATGCCAGAGAAATACTTACATCCACACCAAAACCTGTGCATGGGTGTCCATGCTAGCTTTATTCGTAGTTGCCCCAAACTGGAAACAACCCCAATGTTCACACAGCTGAAGGGTTAAAGAGCCTGGGGTCCATCCACGCCATGGGATACTACTCAACACTAAGACAGAAGGAACTGCTGATATACACGGCCACCTGGATGGATCGCGAAGAATTCTGCTGAGTGCAGAAAGTCAGTCTCAAAGGTTACGCAGAGCGTAGCATCCTTGAAAAGACAAAATTATGGAGATGGAAAACAGATTGGAGGCTGCCAGGGGTATGATGTAGTTTTGGATAAGAGACCAAAAGGGTGCCAACAAAGGAGAACGTACACTCCTTCTCAAACAATGCTTGTGCATTCATTCCTGAAGTCCTTCCATTTGAAAGCTTCTTTTTGCTTCTGGAAATCGAAGCACAAGGAGGATTAGAGACAGCTCAACACAATACGTGGAGGGTGGATTTCACAGAAGAGAAGGCATCTCAGAGCGCCGAGATGCCTAGGCAGACCTGGTGACTTCGTGGCGTGAGGAGGGCTCTCTTTTTCCAAGAGCAAGTGTTGATTCCAGTACGAGGGGTCATCGGTTTGCGATCTTCGAGCCACCGGCCGAGTCCTGTATGGAGACCGCAGGGTGTCTCTATTTCCCTGATCACATGAATGTACATTTTGCTATGAGTGATAGGTTACTGGGAAGTCCTCCGAAGATGGTAACTGAAGGTCAGACTAAACCTACAGAGGAAAATGCGTCTACCTAGTAATTTCCTATAATTTAAATAGGAATAGTAAATTAAAATAAAAGTTTCTGGGGCAGGGCAGAGGGAGAGAGAGAATCCCAAGCAGACTCCCCACTAAGCACAGAGCCCGACATGTGGCTTGATCTCACCACCCTGAGATCATGACCTGAACTGAAATCAAGGGCGACTACTGAACCACCCAGGAGCCTCTAAAATAAAGTTTTCTGGGGCACCTGGGTGGCTCAGTCGGTGAAGCATCTGCCTTCGGCTCAGGTCATGATCCCAGGGTCCTGGGATCGAGCCCCGCATGGGGCTCCCTGCTCAGCGGGAAGCCTGCTTCTCTCTCTCCCACTCCCTCTGCTTGTGTTCCCTCTCTCACTGTGTCTCTCTCTGTCAAATAAATAAAATCTTTAATTAAAAAAAAGATTTGATATACTTATTAGAGAGAGAGTGAGAGAGAAAATGCGAGTGGTGGGGGAGGGGCAGAGGGAGAGGGAGAAGCAGCCTCCCCGCTGAGCAGGGAGCCCCACACGGGGCTCGATCCCAGGACCCCGGGATCATGACCTGAGCTGAAGGCAGATGCTTAACAACTGAGCCACCCAGGTGCCCCCGGGACTGTTTCTTCCTATGACCAAATAATATCTCATTGTATGGAGATGCTTAACATTTTGCTTCTCGTTCATCAGTTGGTGCGCTTTGGGGTTGTTTTCATTTTTTTTGCCGTTGCGGATAATGCTGCTAGGGAACATTCATGGACACGTAAATTGTCCTGTAAACACGTTTTCTGTTCTTTTAGGTGTATACCTAGGGCCGGGATTGCTGAGTCCTATGGTAACTCTGACTTTCTGAGGAACCGCCAAGCTGTTTTCCAAAGGGCTGCACCATTTTATATTTGCACGGGGGGGGGGGGGCTCATTCCTCTCCATGCTCCCCGACACTTTTTACTGCCTCTCTTTACTATTGCAACCTTCCGAGTCGGTGTGCGGTTGTATCTCATTGCCGTCTGTGTTACAGGCCCTCCCACCTGCGCCGCGCCCCTCCCCTGCCTCCAGGCCTCTGCCCGGTTCCTGCAGCCCTTGCGCGTAGAGACCGCTCGAGCCACGAGGACAGGGGCTGTCGCTGTGCGCACGCCAGGCTCCTGGAGGGCGGGGAGGCCTCTTGGTGACACGCTTGGTCACCCATCACAAGGCGCAGCAGGCAGCTGTCCCTTAAAGCGTGCTCAGTGAAGGAAGGCCAGTGAACTTGGAGCACCCCGTGACCCCCCAGAAAGGAAAGCCCGTGGAGTAGGAGGGCAAGGAGCTTCACTCCCGGCAGGTGGCCTTGCGGAGGTAGAATAGAAACTGCTTTGTGAGCAGCAGAAAGAGGGACAGCTGGGGGGACGACAGAAAAGAGGAAATGCCTTAGGGCAGCCACCTGGGGACTTAGAGCCCCGGAGCCTGCGGAGATACGCCACGGAGGATACAAAAGCCCTACCTCTCCTGTTCCTTCTTTGCTAAATTCAGCCCCTAAATTCTAAGTTCGGAAGCCCTTTATTGACTGAAAAGATGTTCAGGATCAACGGCCTCAAACACTTGGCACTTCTCTCCTCCCAGTGTATTTAGATTCCCTTGGAGCAAAGGTTGAATAATGGCTTTCCTGTCCCTCGGGAGCTTTCCTCTCGGGGAATAACGTCTCTTTTCAATTAGATGGTATTTTGAGAGTGCTTCTCTTTGGGAAAGTTCAAGAACAATCCGTTTAAATGCAGTCTTTGCTAATTATAAACATATTTGGGCGAAGGTTCATCCATCACAGGGGTGAAAAAGGATAAATTATAGGACTCACAGACAGAAAAACCCGTGAAAGAAAGTTTCAGGGACGCCTGGGTGGCTCAGTCGTTGGGCGTCTGCCTTTGGCTCAGGTCATGATCCCAGGGTCCTGGGATCGAGCCCCACATTGGGCTCCCTGCTCGGCGGGAAGCCTGCTTCTCCCTCTCCTACTTCCCCTGCTTGTGTTCTCTCTCTCACTGTGTCTCTCTGTGTCAAATAAATAAAATCTTAAAAAAAAAAAAAGTTTGAGCTTACCTAAGAAAAAGCTAAGTGAATGCCATCAGTTTCTTTTTGTTTCTATTGTATAAACGTAGAATGCACCTGGCTTATTTTCGTAATAAGACAAAGAAAAAGCAATACATTAATTTACTTTTTAAATTTCTTTATTTTATTTAAATTTAATTAATTAACATAGGATAATAGGTAAAAGCAATACATTTATTTCAATGAACACAATTACTGGTCCGTGGATCTGCAGTCAAGGCCACAAGAGGAGGGGGCCAAGCTGCCTCGCTCGGGTGGGAGGCTCAGGGGTAAGGGAGCACGTCTGGTTTCCGTGGGGACCACAGACTCCGAGCCTTAGAGCAACACCGGCCCCTTACCGCACACCCTGTGGGGCAGGATCTGGGCGGGCGCAGTCACGCCTGCGTCCAGTGGTCATCCCAGTGTCCGCGCAGCTCCGTTCCCTCCGGAGGCTTGACAGGCAGTGCATCTGCTTTCGGGCTCACCTGTTGGCGGGACTCAGTTCCTTACTGCTGTGAGACTGGGGCCCACTCTCTGCTGACTGTAGGGCGGAGGCCACGCTCGTTCCCAACAAGCTGCTGGCCACCTGGCTTCCTTGCCACCTGGGTCTGTCCGCGGACCCCCTTGCAATATGGCAGCTTGTTTCCGCAAAGCCAGCATGGGAGAAAGAAAGGCAGCGGGAATGGGAGCCTGAGTAATACCACCTAATCGCCTTTGCCATGTTCCAGGGGCTATTGGCGGTTGCAGGTTCCCCCCGCACTCAGGGCAAGGGGGATTGTATAGGATTATATAAGGGTGTGGGTCCTGGGACGTGGGGAGTCTGCGGACCATCTTAGAGTCTGTTTGCCACGGGAGTGTGACAGTTCTTGTGGGATCCGCACGCCCTCATCACTCAGCTGGATGTCCATTCCAGGACATTCTCAAGGCCGTCCGCTGCAAGAGTGCAGTTCTCCACCTGGGAGCTCTTCTTCCATGGGACGGACTTGCCTGGGGGACTGGACACCCTGGACTCGTGGAGGGACGGGACACGGAGGTGCCCCCACTTCCTCACCCCCGTGGGCAAGGACAATTCCTGTGCGGTCTCCCAGGGTCCCCAGCAGGGCTGGACCCCAAAGGCAGTTGCCACGGCAGCAATTTTGGAAAACAATGTTCCTTTTCTTGGCTTCCTTCCCTTCCCTGCCTCTCTGCCCTGCTCCCAGCCTCCCTGGGATCGCATCCTAAGTAAGCTTGCCTCGGGGTCTGATTCTGGGGCAACCCAACCCAGGACAGCATGGGTCCAGGCTGAAGGCAGGGTGTGCCTGGAGTCTGAGCAGCTCGGGCAGCTCTGACCGAAAGCCACGGACACAAAGGTCCACGTCTCCCACTCTGGAGACCGGAAGTCCAAGGTCAGGGCTGCTGTCCGGCTTGGTGTGTGACGGAGGCCCTGTTCCAGGCTGTGAATGGCCAGGCGCTCTTGTTGAATCCTCACCAGGTGGAAGGGTGAGAGGCCCCCTGGAGCCTCTTTTATTGGGGCACTACTGCCATTCGCGAGGGCTCCACCCTCGGAACCTGACGACCGCCCACAGCCCCACCTCCTTATGCCACCACCCTGGGCGTTAGGTTTGTAACAGAAGAATCTGGGGACTGGGGAGGGGACACAGACATTCAGACCATAGCAGCGTCTGGCTGAAAGGGCCCTGAGATCCGCAAGGAGTAGAGAGGGAGCCTCACGGGCCTGGTGGCGGAGAGGAGGAAGACGAAAAACCAGACAGGACCCTCAGTAGGTTAGTCAAACGTAGCTCAGCTGGGACCAGTTACGCTGCCCAGGTGTACACAGGGGACACACATCCTCACAGTGTAATAAGATTAAGCAGGTTTTTGCCCTCAGCCACTGATCGTGAGCGCGGCCACGTGGCCATGTCACGCAGGAAGGGCCCAGATGGGGCTGTGGGTTTTGGTTCTCCGACAATCAGTAAAACAGTCGCAGCGTCCAGTAGCTTTGGGGGGGGGCCCTTCCTTCTTACTTGTACCCCAGTTTTCCTTGCACCTGAACAGGTGCCTCGAAATCAGTAAGTCCCAAACCCAGCCCAGCCCACGAGTCTGCTTGCGGAAGGCAGGCTTACTTCAGTTCCCATGACCTGCCGGGTTGTGCCAGCTGAACAGGAAGGCCTCAGACCCGCATTCGGTCCACCACCAGGCCCTGCCATGTGACCTCCGCAATTTCTGTTGAGTCTGTGCGTTTCACTCCGCATCCCCCACTGACTGCCCCAGCCAAGCCCCTGTGTCTCTGGATTTCTGAAATAGTCTCCTCCCTGGGTCACTCGAGATCAGCCGACCCCCGAGGCCCTCCCAACTCCTGCAGGCTCTGCTCCTTAGGAGGAGCAGAGGGAGAGGGAGAGAATCTTCAAGCAGACTCTCTGCTGAGTGTGGAGCTGGACTTGGGCTCTATCCCATGACCTTGAGATCATGACCTGAGCTGAAATCAAGAGTCGGATGCCCAACCGACTGAGCCACCCAGGTGCCCCCATTCATATTTTTATGCTTTTATTATACAACGCGTGTTTTTAAAAATGAGTGGTTATGTTCCCATTGGTTTTTAGATTACGTGAACGATTCTATTATCATCAAATTGTGATTTCACATCTATTTGTATTCCTATTTGCTGAATGTTTCTCTCTCCCGCTTGATTGTAAACCCCACGAGAACGGAGCTGGTTTTTCACCGTTGAATCGACAAATCTGCCATGCTGCTCGACTCCCAAGAAGCTCTCGATGTACCTTTGTTGGCTGAGTGAGTAAGAGCTACCTTTCTACTCTGGATGAAGTTGGGACTTCTAGCCCTACAGGGTCCAAAGCCAGTGTCGCTCGTTTTTATGTAAACCACTTTGATTTCATGCAGGCCAAGACTATCTTGGTTCTTAGGCAGTGGGCTCAGGAGGGACCCAGAGGGAGTTTTCAGTCTGTGCGGGCCCACTGCCAGAGGCTTTGGGGTACGGGCTCAGTGGGACCCTGGATTAACAAGGGTGCCCAAAGGCCAGAGACCTTCTCTGGGACATTTCCTCTGCCCTCTCCTTCAGTCTGTTACAGAGGAGATGACACGGTTAAAGAAGCTTCAGGCTAACTGCTTCCAGATACAGGGGGAGGGCATGAAAGGGAGGCCACTCTCTTCCCGGTGGCAACGCCAGCCGATCCATTGACTCGGGACTGGGAATTGTACCTTGCCAAGACAAAGGGTCCAAAGAACGTTGTTGACTCAGCATTTTGGGACAGGGATGAAGTTATTGAGTCCCAGGAGGCAAGGGATCTTACAGCCTCATGTTGTCAAGACACTTGACACGTTTCCCTGGAACAGATCAGGCCCAGTGAGCTCTGTCACAGAGGAACTTGGGACCCACTTGGGACCCATTCCGAGGTGGGGACATAGAGCAGGGTTTGTTTATAACATATACTTTTTTGGGGGGTGGTAAATGAGGAAGTGGGAAGAGTGTGACCTTTGGAGTCAGATGGACATGGGTTCCTCTCCTGGCCGGTCTCTTGCCGGCGGTATGTCACCCAAGTATTAATTTCTTCTCCCTAACACTAGGAGAAAAATCCCATTTCAGGAGGTGTACAGAGAACTCACTGGCAGCACTGAACGCTGGGTCTCGGACACGACTGGACCCTGTTATCTGAACTGGAAAGAGTCAAAGCTGTGGCCAGGGGGCTGGGCCGGGGGGGCCAGGCTGGGACATATGACACGCAGATTACATTCAGGTGGCCTCCGCCGGCATCTGGAGGCTGCTGGGGGCTGGCCACAGCGATAGCTGGCTTGGTTTTGACCACCCAGCGGCTCGGGTGGGCGCCGGCCCACCACCAGGATGGTTGGGTGTTTGGGAGTGGCTCCCGTGGTTACTCACTGTGTCAGGGTGGGCGCGGCCCCGTGTCGCTCCCACGCCCGGGCTCCGTGTCCCTCCCACGTGCGGGCGCTCCCAGCTGGCGGGAGAGCGCTTTGCACTTTCAGCCGCACACGGAGCCCCAAAGCTTCCAGTGGAGCTGGTGAGACCCCGTCCCGAGTGGGGAGGTCTATGGCAGCGCCGTCGGACCTGCAGGGACGTGTCCCCCAGACGCTGGCACGACTGGAAACCCCGTCTCTTCTCCCCGCTGCGCAGCTGAGAGAGCGGCGCTGCCCACCGGCCTCCAGAGCTGGGTATGGGTCCCCGGTCTGGCGGCTGGGCTTGCAGACCCCGTCGGTGGGTGGGGCAGCCGCTCGGGAATTCCACTGCCTGCTCCACCTGCCTTGAGGCTGGAAAACACAACAAAGGGAGCATACATTATTCAGGCAATGTGAGCCTGTGGGTCCCACGCCCACAGCGAGTGGCAGGCACTCTCCAAGGGGGCGTGTGACGCACGGGCTGTCATATCTGGCTTCCAATAATGGGAATCCCCCGCAGGGGGATGCCCAAGTGACAAAGCTGTGCGTTCCCCTCCCGGGGCCACAGAAAAGGATCCTGGTGGACAGAGTTCATTCAAGCTGATAACTTCCCTCCCCAACCTACCCTTCTGGTCCTTTCAAGCTGGTTTCACAAGGTTTTAAGTAAGTCACCCAGGGGTGGGTGGAGCAGTATCCTTGGGAGCGGCTCCCAGGGACCAGAGATGCCAATGGAGATGGAGCACGGGGTGTTTCTGAGGCCGAGGGTTCTTCGGAACTGCAGTTGCTCTTCCCTGTGCGCCGATCACGCGTGGGCTTGGGGTTTGACGCCTGCACTCCAAGAGGTTGTTGGCTAGGGATTCAAAAATATGTGGAATCATAAGATAGGTGATATTTCTCCTTCCTTCCTTGGTTATGACATGATTGTCCTGGAGCTAAGCTGTCTGAGATGGTTTACACCTCGCCCGTATCTCGTATTGCAGGCTTATCCTCAGATTTGGGCTTTGGCACAGATGCCAAACATACAGATGCCAATTAGGAAACTAAAATCCAGTCATTACTCTGAGATTAAATATTTCAACACAGTGTCTCAAACTATAATTAAGGCAGCAAGCTTCATTACCGGGAGAAAAAAAGCCTGAGAGGCGACAACTATTTTTGGAATTATTCTTATGTTTGATAGGATCACCGCCACTTGATGTCTTATCAGCTTGCCTCCAGTCTACCCAAACTTACCAACCAATCTAAATAAAATGCCATGAAGCAACACGTTTGAGAAGCAGGGAGGTCGCAGGCAGAAGAGGGGAGGAGAGCAGGGCAGACGGGTGGAGCGCTCCTCCCCCAAAAAGGGTGAAGAAAGAAGGTGAGATAATTAAAATCTGGAGCCTGTATCGAATTGTAAGAGGTGGTTCACTTCAATTGTGACCCAAATTTATCCTTTGTGTTTTGTTGCATCCCCTAGCTCAAATCGCAGTTGCAAGAGTATGAAGTCCGGACGCACTCGGGTTGTCCATGTCTCCGGCGTACACTAACGAAATTCATTGTTTTAGAAGTATCAAGGTTTCTATTGTTTTATAAATGACAGGCCATATACCACAGAAGATATAGGTAGGCCGGAAAAAAATGACTTGTTGAGGAAATTCAGCTTAAAAATCCCATTTCCCATTACCTGAACATTTGGTCAATTAGCTTCTTACGGTTTCATTTCTCTCTCTCTCTGTCCTGCTGTTTTGGCATCATGTGAACCCTTTCTTAATGGCTTTTTTAAAAAACGAAATGAGTCAATGTAGATAAAGAGCTTAAAAGGACCATATAAGTGTGTACAATTATTATTATTGCTTCTGACTCCAGAAATTAACTGAACTAAGAATATTTAGAAGATACTTGAATATTTTACTGTATTTTTAATACTCTTATGGCAAGTTATTTCCAAAGCAGTGTCGGAAAACACCACGCATTTCAGCAATGTTTGATGCCAAGTATAGGAAGCCACATTCACACCCAGGAAGATTCGCCCCACTAGGTTACGTTTTCTTTCTTTCTTTTTTTTAAAATTTTTTTATTTTTTAAAGATTTTATTTATTTATTTGACAGAGAGATAGAGAGCACAAGTAGGCAGAGGGAGAGGGAGAAGCAGGCTCTCCGCTGAGCAGGGAGCCGAACGTGGGGCTCGATTCCAGGACCCCAGGATCATGACCTGAGCCGAAGGCAGATGCTTAACGACTGAGCCACCCAGGTGCCCTTGAGTTACATTTTCTGACAACCAGCGTGATGTCACCGCGTCAGAAATGGAAATGCATTTCATAGGTAATATTCTCTAACCTGCAGGTAATCAAGAACATCCCTCTAACACTTACAAACTTACCTATATCTAAAAGGAATCTTCCTTTTTAGAGTTATTTTACAAAGAAAAATGTCTAAAGTTTTCTCCCTCTGAGTCAGTAGCCCTCTAAACTTTATTATGGTAGGTGGGTATCATAATATAGACAATAGCCAGCTACAGTAGAATTACAGACTCTATTTCAATGATCGGAGAAATGTGGTTATCGTCTGGGTATTAGGAGAAACCAGGGACTGCTCTTTTTGTAGGTGTGACATTGACATTATGGTCACGTAAGAACACATGTATTTTTTTTAAGGTTTATTTATTTATTATTTGAGAGAGAGAGAGAGAGAGAGTGGGGAGGGGCAGAGGGAGAGAGAGAGAATCCCAAGCAGGCTCCATGCCCGGCGTGGAGCCTGACGCGGGACTCGATCCCACGACCCCGAGATCATGACGTGAGCTGAACGAAACCAAAAGTCAGATGTTTAACCAACTGAGCCACCCAGGCACCCCCCAAGAACTCATGTATGTTTTAAAGAAATGCATATTGAAATACGTAGAAGTGAGTTGAGATAATTTCTAGGATTAAAAAAACAATTCAGAGAAAAAGAGAGAAAGGGACAGTACAGCAAATCTTGCTAGTTCTTAAATCTGGGCGTTGGGTTTATCACTCTATTTTTGTGTAAGTCTAAATTTTTACAAAATAAAAAGGTTTTTTAAAAGGCTAATTCAAACACCTGGTTTCAGCAGTTTATCTCTCAATTACGCAGAGTGTAGATGAGACGGAGAGATTCAGCTCAGTTTGAGCCCATCTGTCAGAAGAATTTTCTCTAACTGAGGACTTCTCAAACTTCGGCGCACATCGGTCACTGGGGTGGGGAGGTGTCCCACTCTGGAGCGTCTGATTGAACAGGTCTGTACACGGGCCCAAGAAATGGCGTTTGTAACAAGTTCTCAGGGGATGCTGACTCCGCCGGGCCGGGGGGCCACACTTTCTCGCTAAGCCGCCTTTTCTAAACTACCTGGGGCGTGTTTTTTGCAATTGATTTAATTTCCTTTCTTACCAATTTTGTTTATCTTGTCACAGAGCCGGCTCTTAGTGTCATTGATCTTTTCTATTGTCTTTTTAATCTCTATTTCATTTCTTTCCACTCTGATCTTTATTTTTGCTTTCTCTAGTAAGTATGCATTTCATGCATTTTCTTAATTATTTCGTGTCAAGCTTGAGCTTTAACTGTTCACATGGGCCAGTTGCCAACCCTACTTATTTTATTCTGGAATGAATGATATCATTTATAAGATTAAAATTACTTATAAAAACATATTTTAAAAAAGAAAAATAGATTTATAATCATTTATAAAAATAAGTGATACAATTTATTCTGGAATATCAGAGTCAAATCTTGAGATTTTGTTAGAAAGGCTCTGCACTGTTTGGTCCTGGCCTACCTTGCTTTCCAATCATATCCTTCACTGTTTTCCCAGCTGCCGCGATATCAAGCTATCTGACCTCTAAACAAGTCAGGCATGTTTCTATCTCAGTACCTTTGTCCACGTTCTCATCTGCTGCTGGAATGCATGTGTGCACTTACACACACACACACACTCACACACTGAGTATCCAAGACAAGGTCTGGTCCAAATCCTCCTCCTCCATGAAGCTCTCCTGGACTACCAGCATCCATGGTGATCTCCCCCGCTGAGAACCTCTCAGTCTGCACTAATCATATCCTGTCATGAAATAAATTTTATATTATTATTCACTATACATACATATATATATATATACATATATGCATCTTATCTCTTCACTAGACTGTGAACCCCCCCGAGAGCAGGGGCTGTGCGCTATACAGAATATCGTTATACGGCCCACAGATTTTGGCCCAGAACGATGTATTAATAGGCAAGTCCGTTTTTCTACCAACTGAGGGGAAATAATCACCTTTTTTCTGAGTAAATAGGGGATGGAACCCGCAGTCTGCAGATGGAGGTGAAGCATCAGTGAGAGGCTAATAGAATTGTAATATCTGTTTACCTCCAAGCAGAACTGTGCGAATAATAAATGTTTATGCAGGCCTTTGAGATCTTCAGATGAAAGAGACTTTAGAAGAGTCCAGAATGACGATGATGGCTCTGGGGACTCTTTCAAAGCCTCAGACCAAATCTCTGGGCCCCCTTCAGGTTTTCTCAGACTGGGAGGAGGGTCGAGGGCTCCTCCCAACACCCCTGGGGGCCTTCAAGGAAAACGAACTTTAGGGGCACCTGGGTGGCTTAGTCGTTAAGCATCTGCCTTTGGCTCAGGTCATGTTCCCGGGGTCCTGGGATCGAGCCCCACATCGGGCTCCCTGCTCTGCGGGAAGCCTGCTTCTCCCTCTCCCACTCCCCCTGCTTGTGTTCCCTCTCTCGCTGTGTCTCTCTCTGTCAAATAAATAAATAAAATCTTTAAAAATAAAAATAAAATAAAATAAAATAAGGCTGGAGGTCACTCCAGCTCGTGATCACAGACACCGGGCTTCCTGTGCAGAACTGAAACAGATGCTCCTTTTCATTCTCTAGCGGGGAGACGTTGAGCTCTGGACCAGCTGTCTCCTCACAGTGCTCCAGAGTCCCAGGCCTGGGCTCTCAGGCCTCAGGGTGATCCCTGCAGTCACCTGTGTTAATTTCTCCGTGGTCACAGCCACTTTGGTCTGAAAGCACAGGTGTTGGCCTGCATTCTGCTCTTCGGGAAGCATCTCTCCCTCCATCTCTGTCTCTGTCTCTCTCCCCCCTTCTTTGTAGGATGGCTCCAGGGGTCTCTGGATCACCCCTGGAAAACCCATCTGTGGCCCAAGCTGGAGAAGGTGCCTCACATCCGAGCTCAGGCCTTCTCCAGCCTCTGTTTTCCTTGGCCACGATGTTCCCCTCTTTTCTTCTCTCTGCTTTGTTCCTGATCCTTGTTTGGGTTGACTCGGCTCGGCACCACTTTAGAAATAATTCATTAGCCATAAAAAACTGTCTTCTCGAAATCTGTAGTTACGGGGCACCTGGGTGGCTCAGGCGGTTGGGCGTCTGCCTTCGGCTCAGGTCATGATCCTGGGGTCCTGGGATTGAGCCCCGCATTGGGCTCCCTGCTTGGTGGGGAGTCTGCTTCTCCCTCTCTCTCTGCCCCTCCCCCCGCTTGTGCTCTCTCTCAAATAAATAAATAAAATCTTAAAAAAAATCTGCAGTTATGACTGCCTATGTGGGATGACAAGGAAAGAACTCCAGTGTTTTTACAGGCCCAGGCAGACGTGGGGACAGCTATAATTAAGCAGTAAATCACAACAAGATGCTGTTAGAGCATGCCTCAGATGTGTTGGAAAAAAGGCCAGTGCCCTCACCTGCCAGCAGGAAAGAGAGGGGGTGAAAAAAAACAATAGCCCAGTCAAGCTTGAACAGACAGGCCTTCTACCTGCTAGGATCATAAAGCCTCTCCTGGCTTGTTTTTCCAGGAATGAAAAATCCAATGTACAAAGGGCCAGGGTTCCATTCTCCGCCAGATGCTAATCCCCTCTGTTGCAGCGAGATCAGGTCAAACCGTTTCCTGGTTGGCACGGAGCAACTTTGGGCAGCCTGATGCACGAGATTAGAAGCGCTCGGCCCGCTGGGGCTGGTGTGCGTGAAAGTCTGCAATCACAGCAAAGCAGCAGCAGAAAATGCGCTCGCATAGACCCTGGGCGAGAAGGTGGAGGTTCTGAACCTGAGGCTGGCGTCGTTTAACCGGGATTGCAGGGCACGCTGGCTCCTTGCTCTGGCCTCAAAGGCTCATTGTTGGTGTTCGTCCCTGCACGGGACACCTGTGTGGGTGGCCCTTGATTCCTGACTCAGACTTGAGGAAAACAGACACGCGCTGGAGGAGTCCCTGACTCTAGGTCTCTAAGTGCCCTTTGAGCCCAATTCAGGATATGTTTCCGGGGAAGGAGGAGTCTTCTGGGCAAGTGTGAGCCAGAGATGAATTAATGATGCCTCCTGCCCACATGACACTGGCAGGAGAATGCTTCCCGAGGAGTCACAACTGGCTTCTCACCCCTGGAGTGTGACCCCTCTGTGGGTCGCAGACTCCTCATCGCAGGACCCGATTCTGGGAGAGACCCGAGGGTGATATAGTGGGGCTCCACATTTTTTTAAAAAGATTATTTATTTATGTATTTACTTAGAGAGAGCATGAACAGGGGGAGCGGCAGAGGGAGAGGGAGAAGCAGGCTTCCTGCTGAGCAGGGAGCCCGACGCAGGGCTTGATCCCAGGACCCTGAGATGGTGACCTGAGCCAAAGGCAGATGCTTGATCGACTGAGCCACCCAGGTGCCCCCAGACGCCAGATTTTCTGATGCCTTCCTTTAGAAGGCTCTGAGGAAGGGGATCAGAAGGTTTGTCACAACCAAAGTGCTCTGGTCTGGACCATGTGGGCCCCACCATCTGGGCAGTCATAGAGTCTCCCGGGAACTTATCAGAAATGCATTCTGGCCGACAGAATCAGAAACCCTGGGGATGGGGCCCGGAAATCTGTTTTAACAACCCCTTCGCTGAAGTTTGAGAACCACTGGCCTGTACGAAAAGCACGCCTTCAGGGAGGGAGGCAGGTGGGGAAGGATGCTTTCTTGTCTGCCCCAGTGGGCTTCATGTTCCTATAAACACCCGTTTTGCCCCTCCTCCCCAACCCAGTTTATTCATGTGGAAATTAGAAATTCTTTTCCCCTCTTACCCAAGAGAGGCCTGCTGATGCAGGGGGCAAACATTCTCTCTCCACCTGCCTCCCATCTCATGCTGGAGCCCAGCTTCTGCTCAGAGAAAGGTGTTCCCGCCAGGACCAGGCCTCTTTGTCCCACAGGTCCCCTGGTCATTTCGGAAGCAGGCCCGCTGCGCTCAGGTGAGGGACACCAAGCCTCGGCTGCTCCCCGACAGGGAAGGAATCTGCCCGGGGGCTCAGGAGGCTCAGGGAATAGTGGTAAGGCAGTCCACATACAGGCAGAGGGCTGAAGGCTGGGGCCTTGAAAAGCAAGGACAGGGGCACCTGGGTCGCTGCTCAGCAGGGAGTCTTTCTCCCTGTCACTCTCCCCCTGTGCTTTCCCTCTCTCTCTCAAGTAAATAAATAAAATCTTAAAAAAAAAAAAGGCAAAGCAAGGGTAAACGTCCTCAGTAACCTTCCACGGGCTGTTATCAGAAGAAATGGTAAGGCAGGGTGTACCCGCAGGGCTCCGAGCCCTTTCTGAGAAAGGCATGGTATGAAGACTATTCATACGCAACGTATGACTACACCTGGCTGATGTTTCTGTCTGATATAAAACAAATCCACCTGGGGATGCTGACAACAGGTTTGGGGCTGTCGGAAGAGGAAGTGGTAGAGGAGGATGCTGGGCAGAAAACCCTTTCTTCTTCTTCTTTTTTTTAAAACATTTTATTTATTTATTTGAGACAGAGAATGAGAGAGAGAGAGAGAGAGCACAAGCAGGGGGAGCAGCAGGGGCAGAGGGAGAAGCAGGCTCCTCGCTGAGCAGGGAGCCTGATGTGGGGCTCGATCCCAGGACTCTGGGATCATGACCTGAGCTGAAGGTAGATGCTTCACCAACTGAGCCACCCAGGCGCCCCAGAAAACCCTTTCTTACCCACCATAGCGCACAATGTATGTAGATTAAATGAAAGAATGCATCAATAAATAGCAGTATGAATTTTTTTTTTTTAATCACATGGGTCTGCTAGTCTTTACGATATCTTTGTCAGGCAGTTTCTGAGTAGCTTTTTATTTATTATTATTATTTTTTAAAGTAAACTGTACACCCCACATGGGAGGCTTGAACTCACAACCCCGAGATCAAGACTCACACACGCTCTACCACCTCAACACACCTTCTCAAAGCCCATTTCTATAGCTTTTATTTTATTTTTTTTAACCTCAGAATTGGATCAAACATGTCCTCATGATTCACGCATGCCTTTTATTTAGTTATTTGTAATCATGCAGGGAGCACCCACAAACGCAGCCCCAGGAGACGCCTGCCTTCCCCCATCTGAAGGAGCCTTTCATCCTGAATCCTGTGTTCTCACTTACTTGCTTTTCTTTTCATATCATTTGATTTCATCCCTATGTATTCCAAAAAAGTACATTTTTACTTCAGTCCCTTTTAACTTGATAAAAAGTTAAAATGCTTTTCTGTGTGGCACGTAATCTTGTAGAATTCAATTTTTCACCTAATACCTTGCCAGGCAGACTCCGCCATAGCGTTAGCTGTGGCTGTCGTTGGCTTGTTGTTACTGCTGACTCGTACTTCATTGTGGGGATGAAACACAGCTTCTCCGTCTACTCTTCTCTCGATGGGCATTTGGGTTGTTGGGGGGGGTTCTGCTACTGTGACCAGGACACAGGATGCTGGTAAAAGAACATACCCTGCAGGGGCGCCTGGGTGGCTCAGTTGGTTAAGCGACTGCCTTCGGCTCAGGTCATGATCCTGGAGTCCCAGAATCGAGTCCCGCATCGGGCTCCCTGCTCAACGGGGGGTCTGCTTCTCCCTCTAACCCTCCTCCCTCTCATGCTCTCTGTCTCTCATTCTCTCTCTCAAATAAATAAATAAAATCTTAAAAAAAAAAAAAAAAAGAACATACCCTGTAGACGTATGCAGCACTGGCCGGGGGCCGACCAACTGACCGAGGGGCTAGAACGGGGTGGAAGAAGCTGCCCGACATCAGAGGCGACATTTAAGACAGGGGGGAAGGAGAGACTATTTAATAAATGGAGTGGGATGACATTATTATCCATGTGAAAAAGGACGAAATGGAATTTCTTCTTCTTTTTTTAAAGATTTTATTTATTTACCTCGATCTATCATAAAACTTAACACCAAATGGACTAAGACCTTAGATATCAAAGCAAAACATAAAAACTCTGAGCAGGAAACAGAGGTGACTCCCGCAGACCTCGGGGTTGGAAAAATTTCTTCAGGCGTGAAAAGCATTCGACTAAAAAGGAAAAACCAATACATTTGATTATATGAAAAGTAAGAATATTTGTTTGCTCTAGATTTTCTGCAAGCAATCTCTTGGATGAAAGATTAGTTTGCGGGCACCTGGGTGGCTCAGTTGGTTAAGTGACTGCCTTCAGCTCAGGTCATGATCCCAGGGTCCTGGGATCGAGTCCCGCGTCGGGCTCCCTGCTCTGCGGGGAGCCTGCTTCTCCCTCTCCCACTCCCCCTGCTTGTGTTCCCTCTCTCGCTGTGTCTCTCTCTGTCAAATAAATAAATAAAATCTTAAAAAAAAAAAAAGATTAGTTTGCTGCTTTTCACTCCACCCCCATGTTAAACCTTTTATAATTTGAGATTCGATTTGAGTATAAAGAAAGTTTCAAAAAAAAAAAAAAAGGAAGTTTCAGCTGACACCATAGTCTTAGCAAGAACCACTGTTCCTTCCAAACTGTAAGTCTCACTGGGGCCAATCACCCTCTTCACTTGACCTGTAACTGGGGGCCCCTCTTGCTTCCTGGTCACTCACACTTGGAACATGAACGTCTCAGCCTCTTTAGGCTGGAAAGAGAAATGGGAAAAAAAGGTTAAAAATCATCTGGACCAAAGACACCTGGTGTCTCAGGCAGTTGAGTGTCTGACTCTTGATTTCTGCTCAGGTCATGATGTCAGGGTCCTGAGATCGAGGCCCGCATTGGGCTCCCTGCTCAGTGGGAGGTCTGCTTGAGATTCTCTCCCATTCTGCCCCTCCCCCCCGCTCATGTTCTCTCTTCTCAAATAAATGAATCTTAAAAAAAAAAAAAGAAAAACATCCAGACCTTTCTGTCGTTTTGAAGCAAAAAGGACGCTATCTCCACCCAAAAATAAAAATTTTAACTTATGAAAAAGAACATTTGCAACACAGCTAGGGAAAATTAATCAACATCCCCTCCTCAAATCTGTATGGAGCTCCAACTATCTGTCAGAGGCTGAGCCTGAAGCTAGAAGCACAAAAATAAATAAGATGCACGCAGTCCTTGCCCATCAGCAGATTATGATCTGTCACGGGAGGACAGAGAAGATAGGGCCACGAGTGCTCTTGGTGTCTTTAGGATCGCCGAGGGGTCCAGCAGGGGCCAGGGAAGGAGCGTTGGTCCTTCCAGCCAGGGCAGGGGATGCTGAGAAAGGCAGGAGGGCATGGATAATGAGGCGGGTACAGGGAGCCTAAGTAGCCAGCAGGGCTGAAGCAGAGCCCAGTGGGGGAGGCCAGAGATCGGGCAGAGAGGCAGGCAGGGCCAGCTTGGTTCTCCTAGAGGCAGCCAGGTGCCAGTCGGAGGATTGGGGCGGGGAGGTGACATCACTAACTTGGTTTCAGGGAGGTCACTCTGGCCGCTGTGGAGTATGGGTGGGTGGGGTTCGAGGATGGGGGCAGGGAGCTCACCCAGGCCAGAGACGGGGTGGCTGAAACAAGGTGTTAGCTCTGGGGGTGGGAGGGCTGGGAGACAGGTGTGAAGGATTTGGACATCCATCAGATTTGGGGGATGACACAGCATACGGATGTGTCACATCTGTGACGACGCTCAGCTTACAAATTGAGGCCTGGGGAGATCGAGGTCGGCACTGGGTTGGGGAGCACTGCAGGTGAAGCAAGCTTAGGGGGGAGGATGGTGGACCTTGAAATGCACAGGGGACACTGCCTGGGGCAGAGCTGAGACAGAGGTGCCAAGTGAGGGAGGGGTGGACATGCACAGAGAAGACCTCTGAAGAACCGGGTCCGGAGGGAGGGGGATGAGGATGGTGGTGTCCGAGGGGCACAGGGTCAAGGAGGATTTGAGGTTTAAGAGATGTGAAGCATGATTACATATCCAGGCTGCAAGAAAGAAGTCCGTAGAATTGGAACACTTGAATATCTGACGGAGGAATTCCTTTTATTTATTTATTTATTTATTTTTGGTCTCACGTCTTGTGAGTGTTGAAATTTCATAGAAAACATAATGGTATTTCCAAGAAGCCGCTCTTACCCTAAAATAAATTCCTAGACAGTGTTGACGTTCTAACACAGACCCTCCTGTGTCAGGGACAGCAAGCACCAATCTCGATGTACACATGAGGTAGGTATCCTATATTACGACAGGCGCACGGAGGAATGTGGCTCGGGAAGATACTCTTTATCTACATCTGCATTCCACAAGTGTCACAGGGGCGTCCAGGCCTTTTCACGGGGCTTTTCTATTTACACAGATTGATGACGCAAACGCACAGGCATTTTCCAGATTCATGCGGATAATAAGAGAATGTCACTATGAGCTCCTGACACAGAGACCTTGACAGGCTGCACGTGGAGCCCAGATATATCTGGAAAGGCAAAGCCAAGGAAGCTGGGAAGAAATACACTGATGATGAAGACACGACTGAAAGCGGCGCCTGACCTGCCCAGCTCAGTGCTCGGCAGCGGCCCTGAGGCTTTTGGCAGGAAGAAGGCGCTCCTTTCTTGCTCCGGGACTGTCTCTTTTCCAGACTGTGATTTCTCTGGGAGGCTGTCAGGAGCGGTCAGGCAGCCACCCATCCATTCTGCCTCTCTGCCCTCGCCCACCTGGTCTCTTCCCTTTCCTGCCAGTGCCCTCGCCCCCTCTGAGCAGTGGCCTAATTGTAGGACCCGGTAGGAGGTCCCCCTGCTGTGAAATCAGACCCGAGTTGAAATCCTGGCGCCGACACCTCCTTGCTGTGTGCCTTAGGTCAAGCCACTCAACCTCTCTGAGCCTGTTTCCATACTATTAAAACAGGAGGAAGAACTCAGAGGCAGGGTGGCTGTTGTTCATGCCTCCGGTCTGTCCCCCGGATTATTTCTCTAAAGGACAGGTCTGATCATGATCGTGTCTCTTCTGTGCTTGAGACCTGCTATATGGTCACAGGGACGGAGTGCAGCCCGTGGTAATGGTGACAGGTGACGGCCGCACCTGTGGTGAGCCCCGCACAACAGATACACACGCGGGGACGTGTCCACTCACTATGCCGGACACTGTGTGTCAGCTGCTGCTTCAGGAGAAACAGAAACAAAACCAGAAAGAACCTTCTGCAGTCTCTCCTTCCTTACAGATTGAGGTCTGGATGCTCGGCCTGGCATTACAAACCCCATCTACTTCTTCTGCGGTGTGCACCTGTCTCCGCGCTGTGCAGACTGGCAGTCACGGCTGACTTCGTGCGGGTCGCGAACCTGAGCTCAATTCCGCGCGGCCGGGCTTTACATAGGTGCGTGTGCGCATGCGCGCGTCCCTCGGCGCATCGCCAGCGCACCGCCCCCCCCCCCGCGCATCCCTCCGCGCATCCCCCGCGCATCCCCCCGCGCATCATCCCCCCCCCCGCGCATCCCCCTGCATCCCCCCCGCGCATCCCCCGCGTATCCCCGTCCTTCTTTGCCGCCGCCTCTCCTACGGACCTGTAGGAGGCCGTGCATGTGTGTGCGCTTGCTATCACAGCCTGCGTTGGTCTGGGATGCTTTCCAATGACTTGTATTTGCTAGGGTTTTAGAGAGTCTGGAGAGTCGGCCCTTACTGTTCCTCTCAGTCGTCCCTCCGGCTGGTCCCTTGCCTCCCACCTGTCTTCACCTCTGTCTTCTCCTGCACTTGGAGGTGAGAAATGAACAGCCGTGGAACTGAACTGAGCGACGCGCTCAAACCGCAGGTCTCCAGATCTTCCGTAGGAGCTGGGTGATACGACGCTCATCTTGACACATCAAATTCCTCCGTGTTTATTGACTCTGCACACGGGTATGAAGAGGACGAGTGATGCCGTTGTGTTCCGTTATTCCCTCATCCTCCAAAAGGCAGAAAGAAGATTTAGCTCGCCAGCCCTGATCCTAAACACTAGAAAAAACACATGGTAAAGTAGATTTTGCTGGTACGTGAGAACAAAGTGTATTTTTATGTATTAAAATGAACTGAACTCCTTAAATACCGGGAGGAATCGCCTTTATGATCAGTGTCTCTCTTTTTTTTTAAACCCCATTGGTTAATATCCAACATATAAAGAACTCACACAACTCAATACCAAAACCCACAAATGATCCAGTTAAAAATGGGCAAAGGACCTGAAGAGACATTTTCCCAAAGAACATTTTCCAAAATACACGAAAAGGTACTCAACATCATTAGTAATCATGGAAATGCAAATCCAAATCACAATGAGATGTCGCCTCACGCCCGTCAGAATGGCTAGGATCAAAAACACAAGAAACAACAGGTGTTGGCGAGGATTCGGAGAAAGGGGAACCCTTGTGCACTGTTGGTGGGAATGCAAGGTGGTGCGGCCACTCTGGAAAACAATATGGAGGGGCCTCAAGAAATTAAACCTAGAACTACCTTATGATCCAGCAATCCCATTTCTGGGAAAATATCTGAAGGAAACGAAAACACTATGTCGAAGAGATGTCTCCCTCCACTGCCCACGTTCATAGCTGCATTATTTGCAATAGCCAAGGCATGAAGCAACCTGTGTCTGCTGTGGGATGAACGGATAAAGAAGTTGTGGCTTATGTGTATATATAATGAAATATTACTCAGCCTTAAAAAAGAAGGAAATCCTGCCATTTGTGCCAACATGGATGGACCTTGAGGGCACTACGCTAAATGACAGGAATCAGACTCCCTTGTGGGGTTTGGCCTCATCCAACACTGCATGATCTCACCCACATATGGGATCTAAAGAACAAAAAACAAGGGGCGCCTGGGTGGCTCAGTCGGGTAAGCGTCTGCCTCCAGCTCAGGTCGTGATCCCGGGGTCCTGGGATCAAGTCCCTGCATCGGGCTCCCTGCTCAGCAGGGTCTGCTTCTCCCTCTCTCTCTGCCCTTCCCCCTGCTCATGCTTTCTCTCTCTCAAAGAAATAAAAATTTCAAAACAAACAAACAAATCCACAAAAAGCCAGAGTCATAAAAAAAGAGATCAGACTCGTGGTGGCCAGAGAAAGGGGGTGGGGAAGGCGGGGGAGTTGGAGGAGGGGGGTCAAACATTCAAACTTCCAGTTGTAAGACGAATAAGCACACAGGATGTGAGGGACACACGGTGATTGTAGCTGATGCTGCCGTAAGGCATACAGGGAAGTTAAGAGATAGGTTCCAAGAGTTCTCATCACAAGGGAAAAGAACATTTCTTTTTTCTTTCTTTTTATTGATATGGGATGCCAGATGTTATCTAAACTTACTGTGGCAACCATTTCATGTGAGTCACATCATGCTGTACACCTTAAACTTCTATGGTTCTGTATGTCAGTTATATCATCAAAACTGGAGAGAAAAAGAAGAAACCCCAGAGTTAACCGTACGTCCATCTGAGCCTTTTCTGAATACCCAATCCAAGGGCATGCTGATGGGTGTAGCTTGAAAAGAAGTTCCTTGGTCAAATAAGTTTGTGAAATATTGGATTAAGCAAAGATAACAGAATTTCTCGGGGCTTTTTATGATGTGAATGAACTTTGTGAATCTTTTTTTTTTAAGATTTATTTATTTATTTATTTTTAAGATTTTATTTATTTATTTGAAAGAGAGAGAATGAGAGAGAGCACATGAGAGGGGTTATGGTCAGAGGGAGAAGCAGACTCCCTGCCGAACAGGGAGCCCGATGCGGGACTCGATCCAGGGACTCCAGGATCATGACCTGAGCCGAAGGCAGTTGCTTAACAAACTGAACCACCCAGGCGCCCAAGATTTATTTATTTGAGAGAGAGAGACAGACAGAGAGAGAGGGCATGTGCGGTGGGGAGGGGAAGAGAGAGAGAAACTCAAAGTAGACTGCGCTGAGGGCGGAGCAGGGGCTCCATCTCACGATCCTGAGATCGTGACCCTGTGATCACGACCTGAGCCGAAACCAAGAGCCAGTTAACCAAGTGCGCCACCCAGGTGCCCCTGAACGTTGTGAAATGTCATGAGACAACATATGGTATGGGAGTGTAGCCAAATTCGTTTGAAAAAGGAAGTCTTTTAGAATAGCGCGTTGTGGTGACCTAGCGTTTCCTGGAACACACTTTGGGAAACATTGGTCTAATTTAATATTAATACCATCTGGAGAGCATATACAACAAATTCCTTGCCTCTTTAAATCGCAGAAGCTAATGTGCATTACTTCCCTCCTTCTGCCAGTGTCCACAGTGATTACAGGATAGCATGCATGTTCCTTCAGATAGCCCAGACACAAGCCTTGTAGATTTCTAGGAAATATTCAAAGGAGATCCCTCTGCCAGTTTACAGAGAATGAGAGAATCCTTTTATCTTCTTATCCAGAGTGGTACAGATTTTCTTCCAAGGCTCTGGGTAATTGAACGAGAAGTTATATGTTGAAATCACTGTCATATGATGGTAACAGGGGGAAACTGTTTATTCGTACACAAAACTGTCTTACTCTCTATTTGGAAGACATTAAAGAACAAAAGGTATTTGGTGGGGGGCCTAAACCGCTAAGACTCTCAGGATCGGGTGCTTTGGGGAAACATGCTATTCTGGATAGCTGAGTTTTCCCAATCCTTAGGGTTTAACCCATGTGTTTGTGAACGTTCAAAATCCTACCCTTGTTGGTGGACTTCTAGGACGTGTATCATGCGGCCTTGCCATCTTAACTAGGGCACCCTGAACACAGCTGAGCTTTTCCTTCAGGATTCAGGTTTCTTGGCATTTTCTCCCATGTTCTCACTCTGCTGTGATATAGGAATGCCTTTAGGGTCCACTGGGGTATGCCACGTTTCTTGACCAGATACCCAGAATCTGCCCAACGGCGGTGTCAATTTTGTTTTTGTCTTTTTATTTTTAATTTTTTTAATTTTTAATTTTTTTCTTTGTCTTTTTATATCACTCTGGCCACCGTTTCTTCTCATCATTGCCTCCGTCCGGTCTCCTGCAGCGCCCCCCCTCCATTTTGCAATCTGCTCCTGTCTCCCCGCTTCATGTAATGGACTTCATATTAATTTGCTAACTTTCAGTAGGCTGTTAAGCAGACCACCACACTTCTAACAATCCTTTTAAAACAAGAAGAGCCTAGGGTTCTTTGAGCAAAATGCAGACTTTAGCTGTGTAGGGGCCTTTGGGTTATTTGTTTTATTTATTTTTTTAAGTAAACTCTACACCCAATGTGGGGCTCAAACTCATGACCCTGAGATCAAGAGTTGCATGCTCCACCGACTGAGTCAGCCAGGCGCCCTTGTTTTATTTTTTTTAAATGTGTTTTAGGGGCGCCTGGGTGGTTCAGTCAATTGAGCATCCAACTCTTGATTTCAGCTCGGGTCATGATCTCAGGGTCCTGGGATTGAGCCCCATGTCGGGCTCCATGCTCAGTGTGGAGTTTGCTTGTCCCTCTCCCTCTGCTCCTCCCTGGCTCACTCTCTCTGTCTCTCTCCCTCTTAAATAAATAAATACTTTACAAAAATGTGCTTTAGGTAGGTGAGTGAGCCAGATGGCTGCGTTATTAAAATAAATTTAGTTAAGTTATTTAAACTGGAATCCTAAATCAGTTGCCTAATGACTGCTGGCCTTATGATTGATAAGGCACTAACACCATCTGTTCAAAAACTTCTCCACGAGTTTCACAAGCACAAACTTTGACCACATCTTACAATACAAAGGCGAATTCTAAGGACAATCCTAGCGTAGCTCTGTAACCATTCACAAGCGCGCGCCCAAAGCAGTCAGATGAGTTTCCCGAGTTCACACAATGAAACCTCCAGGGAGCAAGAAACATCTGACTTTTAATCAGTCTCTATTCATCAAATATTTTCTCTTTAGTTGCCAAAGTAAAATTAAACAGTGAAGGCTATTTCCTTATTAGAGATAACCCCAGTTAGTGGATGTGATGATCGATTTTATATGTCAATTTGACTGGGCCATGAGGTGCCTGGATATTTGGTCAAACATTATTTTGGGTGTTCCTGTGAGAGTATTTCTGAATGAGGTTAACATTTGAGTCAGTAGATTAAGTAAAGCAGATTGCCCTCCCACATGTGGGTGGGCCTCATCCAATCAGTTGAAGGCCTGATTAGAGCAGAAAACCTGACCCACCTCCCAGGAAGGGAGGATTCCTTCTGCCTGACTGCCTTTGAATTGGGACATCAGCTTTGTCCTGCCTTCAGACTGGAACTGCACCATTGGCTTTCTTGGGGCTCTAGCTTACTGACTTGCTCTGCAGATCCTGGGACTTGTCAGCCTCCGTAATTGTGGGGGCAAAGGGTGAGCTGATTCTTTATAACACGAAAGAATTTCTTGAGCCACCGGGGCGCCTGGTGGCTCAGTTGGTTGAGCGTCCATCTCTTGATTTTGGCTCAGATCATCTCAGGGTTATGAGATCGAGCCCCACGTTGGGCTCTGTGCTCAGCACAGAGTGCCTGTCGCTCTCTCTCCCCCTCTGTCCTTCCCCCTGCTTGCTCGTTCAAGCTCTCTATGTCTCTAACTAAAAGAAAGAAAGAAAGAAAGAAAGAAAGAAAGAAAGAAAGAAAGAAAGAAAGAAAGAAAGAAAATCTTTTAAAAAATTTAAAAAACCTGCCTGCCTCATTCTCATGCTTGGCAGATAATGCGTTTTTTACAAATTGAAGGTTTGTAGTAACCCTGCATTAAGCAAGACTTTTGGTATCATCTTTCCAACATCATTTGCTCACTTCATGTCTCTGTGTCACATTTTAGTAATTCTCACGATATTTCAAGCTTTGTCATTATTATCATATTACTATTATTATTATTATTAAGTAGACTCCATGCTAAGCGTGGAGCCCAATGAGGGGCTTGAACTCATGACCCTGAGATCAAGACCTGAGCTGAGATTGAGAGTTGGATGCTTAAGTGACTGAACCACCCAGGCTCCCCACTTTGTCACTATTATTATATTTTTTATGGTGATCTGTGATCTTTGATGTTACTATTGCAATTGCAGCACCAAAACAATGCTCATAGAGGACGGCAAACTTAATTGACAAATAATGGGGTGGAAATAGTAGGAGAACTAGAATCAGGAGTGGAGCCTGAGGATGGGACCGACGGGCTGCAGTCTCATGATGAAACTTGATCCCAAGATGGAATGTATTCTGGTGAAGATGCCATAAAGATCGTTGAAATGACAACGAAGGATTTAGAATATTCCAGAAACTGAGTTGATAAGGCAGCAAGGTTTGAGAAGACTGACCCCAATTCAGAAGAAGTTCACCTGACAGTATGAACATAACCTTTATATTCATTGGGAAACAAAAAAATTCCTTTGATTTGCTTTCTGGCAATATTGGCTTTATTGCAACATTCTGGAACTGAGCCCACGATATCTCCGAGGTGTGCCTGTATCTCTCTCTCTCTGTCCACTCTATTGGCTCTGTTTCTCTAGAAAACCCTAATACAGTGAACATACTCTAATGTCTAATGACTAAAAAATATTCCTACAGACTTCTGACTTTCCCAGGCGGAAAATCCCCTTTTGAATGGCTTGGCCATGCAGAACTCATAAAGAAGTATGGATTTTTATTGACAAGAGGGAAATTGAATGTCAATGTTGAAAACATTCCAGCGCCGAAATACCACATGTAGGGAAGACGGATGCTCCACCAATTTTGCTTTATAATTCTGGCACGGTGAGTGGCGTGACTGAAATTAACATTATCCCACGTAACAGCATTCTTCGATGGAGACCTGAGAATGACAACCGCCCAAGGTAAACAATACAACGTGCAAGGTACTATCGGGGCAACCAAGAGGGACAGCGTGTACTGACTGATGTAAATCCGCCCGCATGAAGATCTTTCTTCTTGCTGACGCCTCCAAAGAGGTGGGCTTCTGAGGCACACAGCACTGGCTGTGGGTCCAGCTGCTTCCCTCGGCCCCGCACCTCCACCCTACTCTTGGCTTCCGCCCTCTCAAGGTCCTTCCCAGCACCAGGGCTAAACACACGCTTCTTCCACCTCTCAACTCCACCTCGCCCTTGACGTGTCCGGGTTCCTTCTGTCCAATACAGGAAGGAGGGTCCTTGCTTCAAGCTCCACCTCCCACACCGTCCACCACCCAGTGTGGACTACACGGCTCTTACCCAGAAGCTGTTTTTCCATCCTAGGAGCTGACCTCATTGTTCCTGGGGCTGGAACCATCTATAAGGCAACGCTTGCCAATTTAGGACTTTATAGCACTTCTGCGTTTGGGGCACGGGAGGAGCAGGGCTGTACCATTGTCTTTTGTCCTAAAGATGGCATTGACGACCTCCTGTCCCTGCCTCTGAGCGTGAACGTGGCTGAAAGCACAGAAGTGTGACCTGCCTGTCGCACAGGGATATAGTCTGCAAATTCACTAGTTTGGGAACCTCACTGTCATTTATAAAAACTGCCGGAGCGGACAGCCCTGCTTCCTGTTCTTGCAGACCAGCATGACGTTTTGGCTCAACTGAGCCCCTGTCATGGGTTGCCACACAAACATTGTCTGGAGATGTCATTTCCTGGCAGTGAACAATTATTCCACATGGCCTCAGGATGCTCTTGCAGTGTCTTCCCGCTATGGGAACCAGTCCTCAAAAAGCAAAGTAGAGCTAGCGTCGATCTTTCAGAGGAGATGGGCGGGAACAAAGTGTAGGCTTATTGGAAAGGACAGCAAAGACGGTCCCAAGAGCGCGGCTACACTATTTTGCTAAAAGAGGAACTGGCCTCCACCCACTCACCACCTACTGGTCCCAACCCTAATGTGCCTTCCTGTCCCTTCCCTGCCTACCACTCCGAGGTGGGGAAGGTGGCAGAAGCTGTCTCTCCTTTTCCATAACCACTGACCAGTCTGGCCACACAGCAGTGCCTACTGGACACCACTGTAGACTCTCAGCCACCCAGCTCATCAGCTCTATTTCTAGATTTTCCTCTACCCATGTGTTCTTGGCTATAGCCCTGACTTTAGGGTCCTCAGTTTCCGGACTATTTAAATGAATTTTAAAACCACCAATCCAAGTTGAAGTCTGCATTCTTAGGATAGAAAGTGCTATACTAGTGCAAAATAAATTTCTTCAGACGTACATTGGGAATAATTTGACTTACTACCTTAGTGATTCATCAAATAGCCAGTTAATATTTATTTGACTTCTACTTGGTGTACATCACGGTGCTATATGCTCAGTGTGAAGGTTTAGGAGCGGTTATATATTGCTCAGTAAATATGTATCTTTGAAAAGGCAATCGTTAATAACAATAGTTATTTCATATTTGAAATGGCAATGCCTATTCAATACTTAGGATTTTTTCGACAATAGGAATTTAAATGCAACAGGAGATAAAGGGTGAACAATTTCATTCAGACGTGGGGTTTCAGAAGGGGGAGATAGAACGCTAGTAATAAACGACGTGGACTTTCCTTACTGAAAAGGACGAATTAATCTTACACATATAAATCACCGAGGCAAAAACGTTGTGTAAAGCTAAACTGCTCATTTGTCTGGTTACTTGGCAGGAGAGGAAGACCCCCAGACCTCTGAAATAGCCTTTTTTTTTTTTTTTTTAATCCCAAGAAGGAAGAAATGGTGAATAAACAAAGAGGCTTGGGGCTTGGATCTCTGGAGGTGGCTTGTTCGGGGACACTGGGGACGGAGAGCAGGGAAGGGGGTATAGAGGGGCTCGAGCTGTCCAGGGTCCGGACTGCCTTTCCATACTTGGTGAGGCACCCCGGGACTCCGTGCAGCCACGGTCACCGCGAGAGCCACTCTGCAAAGCGCTGCTCTCCAGGCACCACGGCCTCAGCATTTGGGGTCGTTTTTCTTGCGCCAGAGGAAGCCCCACCGAGGCCCTTTCCGTTTCCCTACAGGGCGACTGAGGCGAAGATCACAGTCAGAATCCCTAACTTCACAGGCCGTGGCTTTCCAGTCGTGCTCCCGCCGCCACAGTGAAGCGACTTCGGAGCCTCCGTGGAGTTTCCTCGGCCAGGCGTCCTCACTGCGAGCGTGGGGGCTGCGGGCCGGCACCCCGATGGCCCTGGGCGCCCCCGCCCCCCGCGGGGCCCACTCGCGGCCAAGCAAACTGCACACGGCGCCAGCAGGAGGAAGGAAGAAGGCACCGCGCGCGGCCGGCAGAGACCGAGGGGCAGCCCCGCCGCCGCTCCTGGGCCCTGGGGGGGGGGGGGGGGCGTCTCCGGGGCCGAGAAGGCCGCCCCCACCGCTTCCGGGACTGCAGCGCCTCTCCTCGCGCCCCCAGGGAGCGCGCCTCCTCCAGGCCCTGCTTCCCGCGACCCAAAAATAACCGCGCAGCGCCAGGGACGCGACCGGAGCCTGCGGGGCGGCGCCTCGCCAGCGCCTTATCGCTCGCGGCCAGAACGCTCGAAAGCCGACCCTGCACCAGCCTTTTATACACAGTCCCCCGAGCCCCGCCCCAGCAGTGTCTCCTAGCAACGCCTCGCCCTCGCGCTCCGCCGCCTTATCGGCCTCCTCCAGGCCCTTCCTGTTCCCCTCCCCCGCTGGCGCGGCACGGCGCGGCGCAGGGGCGCGGCTCACGTGACTGGCCCCGGGGGGCGTGGCGAGCGGAGGGTGTGGGGGCGGGGCGCGGAAGGCCCCGTGACGCCATCAAGACGCGCTGGGCGAGGGGCGGTACCTTGTCCACGGGACCCGGAGGTCCCGGAGTTAGTTGAAATGGCGGACAGCGCGCCGATGGTGTGGGTTCGCTGCCCCGGCTTCGGCTGCGAGGCTGTGCAGTGTGCCTCGGCCCGGTGCTCCGTACGAGATGTGATCCACCGACACTGCCAAGATCGGGTGAGGCTCGCGCTTCCTGGAAGGAAGGGCAGCGAGGCGGACGGGGAGCAGGATTGGGTGGGGAAGAGGGTGGGTCGGGGCGCGTCCGTTCCTTGGGGTTTTCAGTTTTTGAGGCTGAGGGCTCCTCAGTTTTAAGGTGCTTCAGACTGATGCTGAGGCTTTGCTTTGCTTTTGTTTTGGGGTGGCGGTGGTTTCGTATCCCTACAGGAGGGGGAACAACCCCTCGGCTCACAGGCGCTTAGTTCCGCCCTCGGTGTGGACGAACAGAAACCCTTGGCATTGTTTCTTCGTGTGCAAATGAGGCATTTGGCGCAGATGGCTTTTAGGGCGCATTTCCTTCCGTTTCCGTTGCATTCATCCTGTGCTTCTATGATGTGCATGTTGTCCACTGCACAGCCCTGTTGGCTCCAACGTAGAGGAGTATTTTCATGTCCAGACCGAGGCCAGAGGGTGGTTGGGGAGGGCAGTGGGTTCATCTGGTCTCTGGTCGGGGCCGAGCACTCACACACGTGTCCCACACGAGGGCGTGGGTTCTCGGGGTCTGTCGTTTAGATGTTTTCACTGATCCTCTGATGGTTGCATTTGCCCGTGCATATTTTTGAAAAACTGTCACGGACTTCTAAAGTTACATGTGTGATTTACGGAATTAATCAAGCCAGTGAGCTTCTCTCAGCAGTGAGACGTTAAACCTGTTCAGTTACCTAAAGAATTTGGTGATCCATCGGACTCCCTGCTGAGCAGGGAGTCTGCTTCTCCCTCTGACCCTGCCCCCTCTCATGTGCTCTCTCTCAAATTAATAAATAAAATCTTTAAAAAAAAAAAAAGAATTTGGTGATCTCCCCAAATCTAATTTTAATTTTGGCCCTTGATCTAGTATGTTTTTTATAACCTCACTTCATCCGTATTTCCCTAGTCTGTTTCTTCTGCTTGTTATTTATAGGCTTCACACATGTTAACACTGCAGTGGAAACCGAATCTTTATTTGGACGAGTTCCATGAAAAAGCAACGTATCTTTGCAAATAATGTGGTTTTTCAGCCTCCCCATTTGTCTTTCTACACTGCAGTCCAGTCTAGAAACTGTCAGAACTGTTTTTGACCATCTGGGTGGGGAAATATCTTACAAAATAGATGGATTTTAATATGTCTGAAAATAACTCTTATCTCTTTACAGTTGATCCAAAATGACCAGAAAAAATAGGATCTTAATTATGAGAGTATTGGAAAAAATAATTTTAAATAGGAAGGAAGAAATACAAATGGATGGTTCTGTCAGGTGCTCAAGAAATAGGACCATAACATTTGTGAACAGAAACAAGAAACTTATAAAAGGGCATTTGATGAGATACTGGAAGAAATTAAAATAGCTCAAGTTCACATCTGTGCGTTCTGAAACAAAATTATTCTGACACAGGATGAGGTCAGTGTTGGAGTCCACAGAAAAAGTAAAAATCTGCCCTGCTGTTCTTCAGGCTAGGATAACAGACACAGAAAAAGCCAGCTGCAAAGTTAATAGGAAACAGTATTTCTCCCGAGGACATGGTGCAGTTGGAAAATGTCATAATGACTCCCTTGGAAGTCTGCTGCTTTCTGATTCACTAAGAAACCTTGATCTGGAAAATTATAGACAAGACACTTTGCTGTTTGAAATTTTATCAGTGAGAATGAAGCATCCCACTCTTGCCTTGAGACTCTGAGTCACTTTGATATAGAGAAAGCACTCTAAATTTCCAGCCCAGGTGCAGAGCTTCAGATTAGGAGTTTCTGAACACAACATTCCATATTTATCTTAACTTTGTCGTTTCCAAGGAAACAGGGGTCTGGATCCAGTCTACTTCACAGTCTGGACTTGATGTTGCCCCTTTGTACACACAGCTCTGCTTTGTTTTGAGCCTCTCAAAACACTTTCATTTAAATTTCACCTAAACTCCACCCTTGCCCCAAATCCTATAATAATTGTTTTTTTTTTTTAATTTTTTAAAAGATTTTTATTTGTTTATTTGACAGAGAGGGAGACCGTGAGAGAGGGAACACAAGCAGGGGGAGTGGGAGAGGGAGAAGCAGGCTTCCTGCCGAGCAGGGAGCCTGATGCGGGATTCGATCCCAGGACCCTGGGACCATGACCTGAGCCGAAGGCAGACGCTTAACGACTGAGCCACCCAGGCGCCCCAATAATTGTTTTTTGTTGGTTGTGAGACACCCAAGGATTCCTCTTGTGTGCAGCCCCCCCCCCCTTGTTGCAGTGAGTCAATGAATTTGACTTAGGTGAACTACACATTTGTCTCTGGTGGCCTTAGACTGATTGGGCTAAAACGAACACTACTTTGTGCTTGAAATACTGTATAAAACGCAGATGGTCAAAGACCCTTAAATTGATTCTAAATTTCCTTTATCCTTTTTTCCTACTAGTGATTATTGATAACAATCTTAAGTAGAAAATGCAATTTTGTTGATCAGTTGTTTTGTTTAACAAGCAATTCTGTTTGGAAACGAAGTACGGTGTATATAATAATCTTTCTGCCTTCACATTAATGTCTTTTAAGGTTGTTTAGATTTTTAGAATACAAACCCACTGGACACAGAAAATATTAAGAGAAGCTAAAGTAGCTTTTCATTCATAAATGTAAAAAACCATGAGGTACATTACATACCTCATTTAATCTGTACAACTCTTAAAAGTGGACAGTATTTTACAGACAGGAATAGTCCTTCCTGTTAATCACATGCCTGCGTGTAGTCTGAGCTCCTTTGCTCCTCTCTTCTGCTAGCGCATTTGCCTGGGAAAACGCCAGTTACCTTAAATCCATCGATTCTGCCTGCTATCTGGGCAGTGACACAAATCAGTCTTACCGTAAATGCACAAACACGGACTACCTTCGTGATGCGTTGCACTTCTGCTGTATATTCCCAGGCCAGAGTGGGCTTCTGCTGAGGTGGAAGACTGCGGAGATACTGATCCCTGCAGCCCTCCGGCAGGGGGGGCAGAATCTGGGGGTGCCTCAGGAGCTTTGCTCATTTCCCCGTGTCCCCCGGATGTGTTTTCTGTACACCATGTTGTGAAAAGGCTTGGGAAACAGTGCCGAGTTCATCGCTCTCACTCTTCTGCGTGACTCTCCGACCTCCTCTCTTTAATAAAATCTCCAGTACTTCTCCCATCTCGAGGCCCATACTTTGTTTTCAATGAGAAAATACAGGCAGTCAAGAGAGACCTTCCTCGTCCTCATTCCAGTGCCCCTACCTCGTTGCCGTACATTCTGCCTTCCCATCTTCCGTTACTGTGAATGACTACCTCCTGCCACGTGTGCCATACCTGATGGTCGGTTTCCAGTCCTCCTGTCTCTGGGCCTGTCAGCATCTGTGGGCACGCTCCCAACATTCGCTCCTTGGCACACTTTGCTCACTTGTCCGCACGTCCACCTCACTAGCCTTCCTTCCACTTCCTCTTGCTGCTGCCTCCTTGTCTCCCTGATCTCTGAACCTTGGAGCAGTGGCGACTGGGTCTTCTCATCTTTGTTCCGGAGCCTCCTCCCTCCTGCGGGACACTCCATCCATGCTCAGGGCGGTGAGTAGCACCGGCGTGCTGACATCTTCCAGATGGAAATTTCCAGCCCAGACCTTGTCCCCAGACTGCAGACTTGTGTCCCCACCAGGTTCCTCAGCATCTGCATGTGGCTGTAAGACCTTTCAAACCAACACATCAAAAATGAGACTGGAGGGGCGCCTGGGTGGCTCAGTTGGTTAAGCGACTGCCTTCGGCTCAGGTCATGATCCTGGAGTCCTGGGATCGAGTCCCACATCGGGCTCCTTGCTCAGCAGGGAGTCTGCTTCTCCCTCTGAGCCTCCCCCCTCTTGTGCTCTCTCTCTCTCTCTCTCATTCTCTCTCTCAAATAAATAAATAAAATCTTTAAAAAAAAAAATGAGACTGGAACTCTCCCCCAAACGTGCTTCTCACTCTTAACAAATGGCAACTCAGTTTCCTGTTAGTCAAGCCAAATGTTTGGACTCCTCTCTCATTGCTCTGTGGCTCTCACTGCCCACCTCCAGAACCTTAGGGGACCCCCCACCCCCGTTTCTCATCCCCTTCTGTCACTACCCCCGAGACAAATGGCCTTCATTGCTCACCTAGCCGATGTCACTGATGTCTCTGCTTCTCTAGTCTTATTTCCAGTTTAACAACTAGAGTGATCCTTTAAGAATATAACTCCGCTCTCAATCTGTTCCACACCCTGCAGTGGCTTTATTCAGAGTGAAACCCAAAGTTCTTACAGGGGCTTTTAAAGGCCTTCCCATTCCCCTTTGGTAGACATCTTTCAGCCACGTTGGCCATGTTGCTGTTCCACGAATACTCTGGGCTTATTCCTGCTGCCCCTCTTTACCTCTGGAATGCTCTTCCCCCAGATAGCCACGTGGCTTGTTCTCTCCCTTTCCTTCATTCTCTGCTAAAATGACACTTGATCAGAGAGGCTTTTCTTGACTAACTGTATATGTTAGATAGATGACCGGCACAGCCATCCACACACGCTATCCCCTTCAGCCTGCCTATCACCATGGCCATCGGATAGCATTCATCTGGTCGTTCTCTGTCTTTCCCCGCTAGGAAAAAGGCAGGGTCTGTACTTGCTGTATTATTCACTACAATATCCCAACATGTGAAAGTACCTGGCAAATAGGGACTTGATTAATATATATTGAATGAACAGGTAGATCCCATTGAAATGGCCGTGGGATGTGGTCTGGAACGAACATTCATTGTGTCCACTTCGGGAAGATACCAGTTGTGCGTTTTTCCTTTCTGTTGGTGTGTGAGTCTTCTTTCATATGTTCTATTCATCCCTTGGTCTGAGAATGTTTGAAATCTACAGAGTGGGTGTGGAGGTACTTGGGGCTTCCGCTGTAACTCGGGGACATGGGCAGAAAAGACCAGCTGGCCCTCCACCTGCTACAGCTGATGTAGGTGTAGGCAGCCCATACTGTTGTCTCCTTCCCTCCTCCTGTTTGTCCTTATCTACACTTTTCAGACTGTGTATTGTCACTTTTAAACTTGTGCAACTTGATATTACTGGTTTAAAAAAAAGTCAAGAGAAAAAGGGCCTTTGCAGAGTTAGTGGGTCTGAGCCCCATGTAGTTTTCCACCTTGACTCTGATTTCCTATCAGAGAAGAAGAGAGCAGTTCTTATCTTCACCTGAAAGACGACAAGTTCTTGTGCATATCATGATGAGGTGTTAGGAAAAAGTCATACCCTGAATAAGTCCTAGGAAGTGACTTTTTTTCTTTGGATTTTCAGTCCAACAAATACTAATGGAACACACGCTATGTACTTATAACCGGAGTAATAAAAACATAATGGGCTAGGCCCCTTCCTGCAGGAGACTTTTAAAAACCCCATTTAAACCTCATTTAAAAACCCCAAACTTGTCTCTAGGATGTTCCAGTGGAATGCTTCTTTGTGAAGTGCAATGGATCCCTCGTGGACACCAGTGACGGAGTGCGGCATGGGGCTGTGTATAGTTTGGAACCCAGGCTCCGAGGTGGAAAAGGAGGTAGGACCTGCATGTTGGCTACCTCTGTGTGTCACAGCCGCAGTCTCTAGCCCTGGGCAGCCCTCTGGGGTGTGCAGGTCTCGTTCTGCCATATGAAATCCTTTATTCACTTTCCTAGTTTTGAGTATTTTTTTTTTATTCTTTTTGAGGAATATATTGTCTGATTATAATTTCTTTTTTTTTTTTTAAGATTTTATTTATTTATTTATTTGACAGAGAGACAGCGAGAAAGGGAACACAGGCAGGGGGAGTGGGAGAGGGAGAAGCAGGCCAAGCAGGGAGCCCGATGTGGGGCTCCTCCCAGGACCCCGGGATCATGACCTGAGCTGAAGGCAGACCCCCAACAACTGAGCCACCCAGGCGCCCCCCGATTATAATTTCTACCCTTGCCAGCAGCATAGCTCTTAGGCGATTAGGTTCTAAAACTTTGGGGAAATTGGATGAAGAGAAAGGATCATTATAGTTAAATCTTCTGCTTTTTAGCAAGATTTTGTCAGGTCATTGTAGTTCCAAGGGAGGACTAAAGTCAGCCTGTGGAATATAGCCATTTACAGACTGGGGTAGATTGAGGTCGTTGTTGTATGAACATTATCTAAGAATAGAGAAGAGAAACTAAAAGCAAAAATGGAATATGGGCAGTTCTGGGTATTTCTCCTGATGCGCTAACATGTCATCCTGAAGCTTTCTCAGAATCCGCAGTGATTTGGTTTGGTTTTTAGAGAGCTGGCTGGCATCTCATTATAATCATCCTGCTGTTTGAAATTGTGTCAATAAGAATGAAGTTTATCATATCAACCAGGGAAAACTTAAAATTGCTTTTCCTTTGAAACTTCCTGCAAAATCTCACCATAGCATTTTTTAAGTTATTAATCTGGAAACCTTGGGATCTGTGGCACTAGGTAAAGCCCTCTAAAATACCCCAGTGGGGGCACCTGGGTGGCTCAGTTGAATAAGCGTCTGCCTTCGGCTCAGGTAATGATCCCGGGGTCCTGGGATCGAACCACATTGAGCTCTCTGCCCAGTTGGGAGTCTGCTCTTCCCTCCCTTTCTGCACCCCCCACCCCCCATTCATGTTCTCTCTCACTCGCACTCTATCAAATAAATTAACATCTTAAAAAAAATATCCCAGTGGTGCAGATACAGTATTTCAGAAATATAAGAGGAAGGGCGAGAGGCACAAGGTTGAATCAGGTTTATCAATATTTTTACCTTCGATTCCTGGGCAGAATCTTGATGTCCCTTTCTTTAAAAAAAAAAGAAAAAAAATTTTTTTTAAAGATTTATTTATTTTAGAGAGAGAGTGTGAGCACGGGAGGGGCAGAGGGAGAAAGAAAGAGAAACTTCAGCAGACTCCTCACTGAGCTTGGAGCCCGATGTGGGGGCGTGATCTCATGACCCTGAGCCAAAACTAAGAGTCAGATGCTTAACCGACTGAGCCACTCAGGTGCCCCAAAGAGATCATTTTTAATCTTGTGATATAATAGCAAGTTCACAAATTTGGCATTTATCCATCCTGGGACCCTTTCTTTTTTTAAGATTTTATTTATTTATTTGATAGAGACACAGCGAGAGAGGGAACACAAGCAGGGGTAGTGGGAGAGGGAGAAGATGTGGGTCTCGATCCCTGGACCCTGGGACCACGACCCAAGCCGAAGGCAGACGCTTCACTGACAGAGCCACCCAGGCGCCCCCCTGGAACGCTTTTTAACCTGCTTTCTCCAAATATATTTGCACAGGGTTTGGATCTATGCTCCGAGCGCTTGGTGCTCAGATTGAGAAGACAACCAATCGAGAAGCTTGCCGGGACCTCAGCGGAAGGAGGCTACGAGATGTCAACCATGAGAAAGCGTAAGCTGCCCGCTGTGTTAATTTCTTTGACGATAGCAACGCACGTTCCTGGCGGTGGTGGTCCACGTGCCGTGCATGTCGAACTGTAGCCTTGGAAGACGAGTGCTCTCACTCCTTCTGGCCGTAGCTCTTTCCGTCGTTTAATAATTCCCATCGGGCTTGAGGGGGTCCTCCCAGCAGGCCCGGGACAGTGTGGGTTCGTCAGGGGTGGGGGCTCGTCATGTATTAGCAGGCATGTGCGTGATCTGTCTGGTCAGCGCCGTGTCTCCCGCCCGCCCCAGAATGGCCGAGTGGGTGAGACAGCAGGCCGAGCGGGAGGCCGGGAAGGAGCAGAAGCGCCTGGAGCGGCTGCAGCGGAAGCTCGCGGAGCCCCGGCACTGCTTCGCCAGCCCTGTGTACCAGCAGCAGTGCCATGACATGGCCGAGCGCCTGGAGGACTCCGTGCTCAGAGGTGAGTGTGGGGGCGCCTCGCAGAAGCCGCACTGTCGCTCTGGAGTCTTCGTGGGTCACAGACTGAGAATCGGGAAAGCCGTGGGACCCCTCCCCTCCGTAATACCCAGAACAAGGGTGCCTGGGGGGCTCCGTCGGTTCGGCGTCCAACTCTGGATTTCGGCCCGCGTCGTGACCTTGGGGTCGTGGGATTGGGCTCCGTGCTCGGTGGGGAGTCGACCTGACCCTCTCCCTCTGCTCTGCGCCCTGTGTGCACATGCACTCTTTCTTAAATAAATAAAATCTTTCAAAGTAATAATAGCGATAAACAGTATGCCTTATACCCCAGAAAAAAAAGAGCACACACACAATATGTGATGTACTTGACTCTTGAATTCTGGGGGCCCATGGGCCCCAGGTAAGAACACTTGTGCTTCGTGGGGGATACACCAAGTCCTCAGGAGGTGTTGACCTTGTTTGCTTGCTTCTAGTTTTAGGCCCAGGTTTTTTTTTTTTTTTTTTTTAATGATTTTTAATGAGAATGATTAGCTTTTTTTTTAGCATCTAAAGCATTATGCTAGGGTTCTTGTGGGTTCCACTGAATAAAAAGGAATCTTTTCAATCAAAAGGTTATCACGTAACACTGTACAAGCAGTGAGTAGCAGGGGATGGACCGTCAGGTCTGGGGAGGCCGGGATGCACCCGTCAGGCTCAGGACTACAGATGGGCCTTTGGTTCCAGAGCCTGAATGCTCAGTACTTTGAACCTGTGTAAACTTGAGTCCAGTCCATTTTAGCCATATTAAATTTTGGAACGTTAACAAACTCGAGCTTAAGACTGCAATGTGGCTGTGTTTGCTGTCCATGCTGTTGGTAATGTTTCCAGTTATACTCACTTCTGATAGTGTAACTGATTTGGGAACATTTCCGGTTAGGTATGCAGGCTGCCTCCAGCAAGATGGTTTCGGCCGAAATCAGTGAGAGTCGGAAAAGACCCCACCAGTCAAAAACGGACCGAGGAGCCAGTGCAGGGAAAAGGAAGTGCTTTTGGTAAGTGCGCTTCATCGTCCTCCCAGGGAGGTCTGTGCAGCCTGACGACATTTCCTCTTGCCTGTCTGGCGTAAATGCTTTTTAAAGTAAGGTTTGGTGGGAGCACGGACGTTTCCAGAGTGCTTCAGTCCTCAGGTGTCCATGGCCGTCACACGGTGCATGCTCCTCGTGGTTTCTGTCCTGCGTGCTGGCAACGGAAGTGAAGGGACGGCTTTTCGTTAGTGAAAGATCAAGTAGGAATCCCTTTATACTTGAATGACTGACTGGTGCTGAAAGAGTTAACTTTCAGAAATTCTAGCTGGAAGCCATGGCTGTACTTTCCAAATTGTTCTGTTTTCTCTGTGGGTTTTCAGTCATTACTGAGGTCTTGTGGCCACCGCCAGAGCTCCCTTGGTCCACTTTTGTACTTGCAGCTGAAAAGCACGACAGCGCCTTGTCTTATCCATGCTGCTGCTTGGCGCTCCCCCTGCCCACTCAGTCCGCCGGCCACTAGCTCACTTCCCTTGGGCCAAGTTCTAGAAAATGATGTCCAGACGCATCTTGCTTCCTTGCTGGCCTCTGCTTTGGGGCTAGAAAGATAATTGTTAATGAAAGATCGTGTAACTGTGCAAGTCCAGCGGAGAATCTTGGGTGTTCTTTGTGAAATAGGAATTGAGTGTTTTTGAGAGAAAAGGTAGTGGGATTGTGCTGGGGGGCGGGGGTTGAATCAGGTTTATTGGGATGCAATTTATACGCACTAAAATTAATACTTGTTGGGGTCCCTGGGTGGCTCAGTCATTAAGCGTCCGCCTTCAGCTCAGGTCGTGATCCTGGGGTCCTGGGATCCAGCCCCGCATTGGGCTCCCTGCTCAGTGGGGAGCCTGCTTCTCCCTCTCGCTCTCCCTCTGCCTGTCGCTCTGCTTACTTGTGCTCTCTCTCTAGCTCTCTGTCAAATTAATAGTCTTTAAAGAGAATTCATACTTGCTTATTGACTAGATCTATGAGTTTTGAGGAATACAGTCATGTAACCAAGATTTGGACTATTTCCATTTCCCTAAAAATTGCCCATGTGCTTCTTTGTGATTAATTCCTGTCCCCCTGCCCCCCACCCCCGGCAAGCGCTGATGCTGGTGTGGTGTTTGTTCCGATGGTTCTGTCTTTTCCAGAATGTCCTGCAGCCCTCTGTGTCTGGAGTCTCTCACTTAGCACAATGCTTTTAAAATCCATGGCTGGGGTGCCTGGGTGGCTCAGTTGGTTAAGCGACTGCCTTCGGCTCAGGTCATGATCCTGGAGTCCCAGGATCGAGTCCCACATCGGGCTCCCTGCTCGGCAGGGAGTCTGCTTCTCCCTCTGCGCCTCCCCCCTCTCATGTGCTCTCTCTCATTCTCTCTCTCTCTCAAATAAATAAATAAAATCTTTAAAAAATAAAAATAAAAAAAAAATAAAATAAAATCCATGGCTGGTATTACATGTATCAGTGGCTTGTCTTTTTTGTTGCCAAGTATCATTGCATCTGTTTTTACCATTCTGTTGAGAGTTTGGGTAGTTTTCAGTTTGGGGCGATTATGAATAAAAATAGGATTTTCTTTTAACTTTTTGTTAATTTATCTACATTTGTAACCGTTGAGACTTGAACAAGATAGGAAAAAAAGCTTTAGGCAAAATCAATTTTGTTTTAAGATATTCACAACTATTTTTTTTTTTAAAGATTTTATTTATTTATTTGAGAGAGAGAGAATGAGAGAGCAAGCACATGAGAGGGGGGAGGGTCAGAGGGAGAAGCAGACTCCCTGCTGAGCAGGGAGCCCGATGTGGGACTCGATCCAGGGACTCCAGGACCATGACCTGAGCGGAAGGCAGTCGCTTAACCCACTGAGCCACCCAGGCGCCCGATATTCACAACTATTTAGAGGCAACTGGGTGGCTCAGTGGGTTAAACATCTGCCTCAGCTCAGGTCATGATCTCAGGGTCCTGGGATCGAGTCCCGCGTCGGCTCCCTGCTCAACGGGGAGTCTGCTTCTCCCTCTGCCCCTCCCTCTGCTTGTGCTTTCTCTCAAATAAGTAAATACTTAAAAACAAAAAAGAGATTCACAACTGTAAAGAAGATTCCCTCTGGAATTTTGGGATGGTTGGTTTCAGGCTCACTGAATTTTTTCCCCTCCGTTTATACTTCTGAGTATCTTTCTCTGAAACTTAGCTACTGTCCATCTCAAGCGAGCAGATCCTTTGATCCTGACAGAGGCTGTTCCCTGGACAAATGGTAACTCTGTCCGGCAGAGAAGCCGTGCGTGGTGTTAAGCCTTTCCGTTGCTCCCGGCAGGTTGGGCATGGAAGGACTGGAGACAGCGGAGGAGTCCAGCTCGGAGACCTCGGATGATGACTGGGAAGAAGCTCCTAGTACTTCAGGAATGAGCTCGCATGCTGCAGACAACGGCCTCGATGGTGTGGAGCTAGCAGCTGGGTGTCCCTGCCACTGCCCAGGGGCGGCCGTGGCCAGTGCAGCCTCTCAGTCCCTGGAGCCACTGCTGGCCCCAGGGCCGGGCTCGGCGTGTGCTGTCTCCGCAGACGTGTGTGCCAAGTCGGGGCAGATCTCTGCTCAGTGCCGTGTGGACAGGACAGTGGCCACAGAAACAGAGAACGGCCAGGAGGAGGAGGGAGGGGCAGAGGGCGAAGAGCCCACAGAAGAGGAGGCTGCGGGGATGGGACCAGCCCAGGAGCCCGAGGCGGAGGCCGATGAGGACAGAGCTGCCGAGGCCACACCTGGAGAGGCTGGGGGGAGTGCGCCCACCACCAGACTGGAGGGAAGCCCATCAGGAAACACAGTGAGTAGTTTGGGGTCCACAGTCAGAGCCAGGGCAGCTCGATGGCCACAGTTCCTCAGTAAGTCCTCAACATGAAATGTGCTTTTCGCCATCGGCTGCTGAGTGCGAAGCTTTGTTTCGTAACCAGAAGTACGGATGAGGGCAAAGCTCGCCTCGGCTCCCCAAAAAGTCCTTTGGTTTTTTCCTTTTAAATTCTGGAATGGGTATCGTTTTGCCACCAGGGGGCGTCCTTGGCTCCATAGTTTTTATCTGTTCTAAGCTGCAGGTTGATCACATTTTAATGCCTGAATTGGGGTGGATGTCCCACATGAGCGCTTAACGGGTGTGGTTCGCCCGCTGAGCAGGGAGCCTGACGCGGGGCTCGATCCCAGGACTCCAGGATCATGACCGGAGCAGAAGGCAGACGCTCACCAGGCGCCCCTCATGATTGGGAGGAGTCTGTTTTTAATATTTTCCTTTCCCCCCTCAGGATACTGGTCAGCAAACTCTGGATTTGCTGGCTTTCAGCTCTGCGGCAGAACTGGAGGTGCTGGGTCTGGACAGGCTCAAGTGTGAACTCACGGCCCTGGGACTGAAATGTGGGGGCACCCTGCAGGAGCGTGCGGCCAGGCTCTTCTCCATCAGGGGCCTGGCGAGGGACCACATCGACCCGGCTCTGTTTGCCAAGCCTTTGAAGGGGAAGAAGAAATGAATGTCTTCGGAGCTGCTTTTCTAGTTCTTCACAGTCTGGCGTTTGTAACCTGCAGAATGTTGATTCCTGGCCGTTATTCCTGTTCAGTAGTAAAGCTGACTTTTTAATAACCCAGTTCTGACCCTCCTCTTTTTTCATTATTGTATTTATAGAATTAATGTGTGAAATCATCTGGGCCTGCAGTGTTCTTCGTGGGATGGTTTTTTAGAACAGATTAATAAATACAGGGCTATTCAGATTTTTGGTTTCATCTTGTGTCATTTAGGTAAGTTACACAGTTGACCCTTGAACATCACAGGTCAGGAAAGCACGGATCCACTTATACATGGGGTTTTTTTTATCAGTACAGTACAGTACTGTCAATATATTTTCTCTCATGATTTTAATAACGTTTTCCCTAGCTTCATTGTAAGAACACAATATATAATCCATATCACATACAGAATACGTGATGTTCATAGGAGTCCCTCCTTATTCTTTTAACATCTAGGAGCCGTGGTGGTAACTGCTTTTTCATCCTGGGACTGGTGGTTTCTGTTTGCTACTTTCCCCAGTCAGTCTCACGAGGGCTTTGTCAGTTTTGTTGAGATGATTTTCAAAGAACCAGCTTCTGGCTTTGTTAATTTTTCTCAACTTTTTCAGTTTCATTGATTTCTGCTCTTTATCGTTAACTTTCTTCTACTTAGTGTGGATTTACTTTGCTCTTTTTTCTTTAGCTCAAGATAGGTCATAGGTCATGATTTTAGACTTTTCTAGTAGAAGTGTTTAAAGTTACACGTCTTTCTTTAAGCACTACTTAGGCTTCATCTCAGAATTTTTAATATGTTGTATTTTCGTTATCATTCAGTTGTAAATATTTTCTAATTTCCTTGTGAATTCTTTGACCCATGGGTTGATTATCTAGAAGCATATGGCCTAATTAGCAGATGTCTGTTTTGCTTCCTAAATATCTTATTGGTACTGATTTGTACTTTAATTTCATCAAGGTTAGAGAATGTGTTTATGATTTCAGTCTTCTTAGTTTGATTGAGACTCCTAACATGACCCAGTATATGTATGGTCTGTCTTGGTGAAGTTCCACGTTCACTTGAAAAGAATATGTACTCCAAAATGGGTGAATTTGTTCTCTAAAACCAGTTAGGTTACATAATTAATACTATTGTTGTTCACATCTTCTGTGTCTTTACTGATTTTTTGTGTCTTATCAGGTGTTGCAAGGTGTTAAAATCTTCTGTTATGATTGTGCAATTGTCTGTTTCTATGATCAGTTTTGCTTCATAGTTTGAGGGCCTGTTATTAGGTTATGCTATGTCCTCCTAATGAATTGACCATTTGATTGTTACGAAATTCCCCTCTTTATCTCTCCTGATAGCTTTTATGTCCAATTCTGTTGTATCTGAAGTGAGTTAGAGCTTCTCCAGTCTTCTAAGATGTACCGTGTGCATGATACACCAGTTTCTGGCTCTCTCTTTCTACTTAAAGTGAGTGGCATTCTTATACACAGCACATATTGGATCTTTTTTTTTTTTAATTTTTTATTGTTATGTTAATCCCCATACATTACATCATTAGTTTTAGATGTAGTGTTCCATGATTCATTGTTTGTGCATAACACCCAGTGCTCCATGCAGAACATGCCCTCCTCAATACCCGTCACCAGGCTAACCCATCCTCCCACCCCCCTCCCCTCTAGAACCCTCAGTTTGTTTTTCAGAGTCCATCGTCTCTCATGGTTCGTCTACCCCTCCGATTCCCCCCCTTCATTCTTCCCCTCCTGCTACATTCTTCTTTTTTTTTTCTTTCTTAACATATATCGCATTATTTGTTTCAGAGGTACAGATCTGAGATTCAACAGTTTTGCACAATTCACAGCGCTTACCAGAGCACATACCCTCCCCAATGTCCATCACCCAGCCACCCCATCCCTCCCCCCCCACCCCCCACTCCAGCAACCCTCAGTTTGTTTCCTGAGATCAAGAATTCCTCATATCAGTGAGATCATATGATACATGTCTTTCTCTGTTTGACTTATTTCGCTCAGCATAACACCCTCCAATTCCATCCACATTGTTGCAAATGGCAAGATCTCATTCCTTTTGATGGCTGCATAATATTCCATTGTATATATATACCACATCTTCTTTATCCATTCATCTGTCAGTGGACATCTTGGCTCTTTCCACAGTTTGGTTATTGTGGACATTGCTGCTATAAACATCGGGGTGCACGTACCCTTTCGGATCCCTATTTTTGTATCTTTGGGGTAAATACCCAGTAGTGCAATTGCTGGATCATATGGTAGCTCTATTTTCAACTTTTTGAGGAACCTCCGTACTGTTTTCCAGAGTGGTTGCACCAGCTTGCATTCCCACCAACAGTGTAGGAGGGTTCCCCTTTCTCCGCATCCCTGCCAACATCTATTGTTTCCTGACTTGTTAATTTTAGCCATTCTGACTGGTGTGAGGTGGTATCTCATTGAGGTTTTGATTTGGATTTCCCTGATGCCGAGCGATATTGAGCACTTTTTCATGTGTCTGTTGGCCATTTGGATGTCTTCTTTGGAAAAATGTCTGTTCATGTCTTCTGCCCATTTCTTGATTGGATTCTTTGTTCTTTGGGTGTTGAGTTTGATGAGTTCTTTATAGATTTTGGATACTAGCCCTTTATCTGATATGTCATTTGCAAATATCTTCTCCCATTCTGTCAGTTGTCTTTTGGTTTTGTTGACTGTTTCCTTTGCTTTGCAAAGCTTTTTATCTTGATGAAGTCCCAATAGTTCATTTTTGCCCTTGCTTCCCTTGCCTTTGGCGATGTTTCTAGGAAGAAGTTGCTGTGGCTGAGGTCGAAGAGGTTGCTGCCTGTGTTTTCCTTTAGGATTTTGATGGACTCCTGTCTCACATTGAGGTCTTTCAACCATTTGGAGTCTATTTTTGTGTGTGGTGTAAGGAAATGGTCCAGTTTCATTCTTCTGCATGTGGCTATCCAATTTTCCCAACACCATTTGTTGAAGAGACTGTCTTTTTTCCATTGGACATTCTTTCCTGCTTTGTCAAAGATTAGTTGACCATAGAGTTGAGGGTCCATTTCTGGGCTCTCTATTCTGTTCCATTGATCTATGTGTCTGTTTTTGTGCCAGTACCATACTGTCTTGATGATGACAGCTTTGTAATAGAGCTGGAAGTCCAGAATTGTGATGCCGCCAGCTTTGCTTTTTTGCTTTTTTCAATATTCCTCTGGCTATGCGGGGTCTTTTCTGGTTCCATACAAATTTTAGGATTATTTGTTCCATTTCTTTGAAAAAAGTAGATGGTATTTTGATGGGGATTGCATTGAATGTGTAGATTGCTCTAGGTAGCATTGACATCTTCACAATATTTGTTCTTCCAATCCATGAGCATGGAACGTTTTTCCATTTCTTTGTGTCTTCCTCAATTTCTTTCATGAGGATTTTATAGTTTTCTGAGTACAGATCCTTTGCCTCTTTGGTTAGATTTATTCCTAGGTATCTGATGGTTTTGGGTGCAATTGTAAATGGGATCGATTCCTTAATTTCTCTTTCTTCTGTCTTGTTGTTGGTGTATAGGAATGCCACTGACTTCTGTGCATTGATTTTATATCCTGCCACTTTACTGAATTCCTGTATGAGTTCTAGCAGTTTTGGGGTGGAGTCTTTGGGGTTTTCCACATAAAGTATCCTATCATCTGCAAAGAGTGAGAGTTTGACTTCTTCTTTGCCGATTTGGATGCCTTTGATTTCTTTTTGTTGTCTGATTGCTGTGGCTAGGACTTCCAATACTATGTTGAATAGCAGTGGTGATAGTGGACATCCCTGCCGTGTTCCTGACCTTAGGGGGAAAGCTCTCAGTTTTTCCCCATTGAGAATGATATTCGCTGTAGGTTTTTCATAGATGGCTTTTATGATATTGAGGTATGTACCCTCTATGCCTATACTCTGAAGAGTTTTGATCAAGAAAGGATGCTGTACTTTGTCAAATGCTTTTTCTGCATCTATTGAGAGGATCATATGATTCTTGTTCTTTCTTTTGTTAATGTATTGTATCACGTTGATTGATTTGCAGATGTTGAACCAACCTTGCAGCCCAGGGATAAATCCCACTTGGTTGTGGTGAATAATCCTTTTAATGTACTGTTGGATCCTATTGGCTAGTATTTTGGTGAGAATTTTTGCATCCATGTTCATCAGGGATATTGGTCTGTAATTCTCCTTTTTGATGGGGTCTTTGTCTGGTTTTGGGATCAAGGTAATGCTGGCCTCATAATTTGAGTTTGGGAGTTTTCCTTCCATTTCTATTTTTTGGAACAGTTTCAGAAGAATAGGTATTAATTCTTCTTTAAATGTTTGGTAGAATTCCCCTGGGAAGCCATCTGGCCCTGGGCTTTTGTGTTTTGGGAGATTTTTGATGACTGCTTCAATTTCCTTAGTGGTTATAGGTCTGTTCAGGTTTTCTATTTCTTCCTGGTTCAGTTTTGGTAGTTGATACATCTTTAGGAATGCATCCATTTCTTCCAGGTTATCTAATTTGCTGGCATAGAGTTGCTCATAATATGTTCTTATAATTGTTTGTATTTCTTTGGTGTTGGTTGTGATCTCTCCTCTTTCATTCATGATTTTGTTGATTTGGGTCATTTTTCTTTTTGATAAGTCTGGCCAGGGGTTTATCAATCTTGTTAATTCTTTCAAAGAACCAGCTCCTTGTTTCGTTGATCTGTTCTACGGTTCTTTTAGTTTCTATTTCATTGATTTCTGCTCTGATCTTTTTTTTTTTTTAAGATTTTATATATTTATTCATGAGAGACAGAGAGACAGAGGCAGAGGGAGAAGCAGGCTCCCCGCAGAGCAGGGAGCCCGATGCGGGACTCGATCCCAGGACCCTGGGATCATGACCCGAGCCGAAGGCAGACTCTTAACTGACTGAGCCACCCAGGCGTCCCGATTTCTGCTCTGATCTTTATTATTTCTCTTCTCCTGCTGGGTTTAGGCTTTATTTGCTGTTCCTTCTCCAGCTCCTTTAGGTGTAGGGTTAGGTTGTGTACTTGAGACCTTTCTTGTTTCTTGAGAAAGGCTTGTATTGCTATATACTTTCCTCTTAGGACTGCCTTTGCTACATCCCAAAGATTTTGAATAGTTGTGTTTTCATTTTCATTGGTTTCCATGAATTTTTTAAATTCTTCTTTAATTCCCTGGTTGACCCATTCATTCTTCAGTAGGATGCTCTTTAGCCTCCATGTATTTGAGTTCTTTCTGACTTTCCTCTTGTGATTGAGTTCTAGTTTCAAAGCATTGTGGTCTGAAAATAGGCAGGGAATGATCCCAATCTTTTGGTACTGGTTGAGACCTGATTTATGACCTAGGATGTGATCGATTCTGGAGAATGTTCCATGGGCACTAGAGAAGAATGTGTATTCTGTTGCTTTGGGATGGAATGTTCTGAATATGTCTGTGAAGTCCATTTGGTCCAGTGTGTCATTTAAAGTCTTTATTTCCTTGTTGATCTTTTGCTTAGACAATCTGTCCATTTCAGTGAGGGGGGTGTTAAAGTCCCCCACTATTATTGTATTGTTGTCGATGTGTTTCTTTGCTTTTGTTATTAATTGCCTTATATAATTGGCTGCTCCCATGTTAGGGGCATAGATATTTACAATTGTTAGATCTTGTTGGATCGACCCTTTAAGTAGGATATAGTGTCCTTCCTCATCTCTTATTACAGTCTTTGGTTTAAAATCTAATTTGTCTGCTATAAGGATTTCCACCCCAGCTTTCTTTTGGTGTCCATTAGCATGGTAAATGGTTTTCCACCCCCTCACTTTCAATCTGAGAGTGTCTTTGGTTCTAAAATGAGTCTCTTGCAGACAGCATATCGATGGGTCTTGTTTTTTAATCCAATCTGATAGCCTGTGTCTTTTGATTGGGGCATTTAGCCCATTTACATTCAGGGTAACTATTGAAAGATAGGAATTTAGTGCCATTGTATTGCCTGTAAGGTGACTATTACTGTATATTGTCTGTGTTCCTTTCTGGTCTATGTTGCTTTTAGTCTCTCTCTTTGCTTAGAGGACCCCTTTCAAGATTTCTTGTAGGGCTAGTTTCGTGTTTGCAAATTCCTTTAGTTTTTGTTTGTCCTGGAAGCTTTTTATCTCTCCTTCAATTTTCAATGACAGCCTAGCTGGATATAGTATTCTTGGCTGCATATTTTTCTCATTTAGTGCTCTGAATATATCCTGCCAGTCCTTTCTGGCCTGCCAGGTCTCTGTGGATAGGTCTGTTGCCAATCTAATGTTTCTACCATTGTAGGTTACAGATCTCTTCTCCTGAACTGCCTTCTGGATTTTCTCTTTGTCTCTGAGACTCGTAAGTTTTACTATTAGATGTCGGGATGTTGACCTATTTTTATTGATTTTGAGAGGGGTTCTCTGTGCTTCCTGGGTTTTGATGCCTGTTTCCTTCCCCAAATTAGGGAAGTTCTCTGCTATAATTTGCTCCATTATACCTTCTGCCCCTCTCTCTCTTTCTTCTTCTTCTGGGATCCCAATTATTCTAATGTTGTTTCGTCTTACGGTATCGCTTATCTCTCGAATTCTGCCCTCGTGATCCAGTAGTTGTTTATCTTTTTCTCAGCTTCTTTATTTTCCATCATTTGGTCTTCTATATCACTGATTCTCTCTTCTGCCTCATTTATCCTAGCAGTTAGCGCCCCCATATTTGATTGCACCTCATTAATAGCCTTTTTGATTTCTACTTGGTTAGATTTTAGTTCTTTTACTTCTCCAGAAAGGGTTTCTCTAATAACTTCCATGCTTTTTTCAAGCCCGGCTAGTATCTTTAAAGTGATGATTCTGAACTCTAGATCGGACATCGTACTAATGTCCGTATTGAGTAGGTCCCTGGCAGTCGGTACTACCTCTTGTTCTTTTTGTTGAGGTGATTTTTTCCGTCTTGTCATTTTGTGCAGAGGAGAATAGATTAATGAGAGAACAAAATGCTAGCAGGGTAACAACGTCCCCAGAAAATATACTCTAAACAAATCAGAAAAGACCTGAAGCAGTGGGAAAAGAAAGGGAAAGAGAGAAAAAAGAAAAAGAAGAAGAAAAAGAAAAAGATAAAAAACAAAAACAGAACAAAACAAAACAAAAACAGAATATGATCAAATATGATCAGGCTGGTATATAGATCAGTGCCACACACTAGATTTTGGGTGTATTTTGGTCTGTTAAAAGAAAGTGCCTCCCAAAATTTTAAAGAAAGAAAAACTTATATATGTCCAAAAATAAGGGTTGATATGATGAAGGGATGGAATATGACCGTAAAGATGGAAATTATAAAAAATTTTATAAAAGGAATTGATAAGTTGTGTAAAAAAAGAAGAGGATTTCAAAAAAAAAAAAGGGAGAGAATGTGATCAGGCAGGGGAGTAGGAAAAAACCATACACTAGAGATTTAGAGTATATTTTGATCTGTTAGAAGAAACTATCTCAAAATTTTAAAGAGAGAACAACTTATATATATATGCCAAAAATACGGGTAACTACTATGAAGGGATAGAATATGACTCTTCCAGAAAGTGGTCGCTTTTCTGTTCAGAGAGCTGTTGCTCTTCTTTTCTTCGATCTCCTGTTGAGTTTGTAGGTGTTCAGAATGGTTTGATCCCTATCCAGCTGAATTCCTGAGAGGAGACGAAATCCAGGTCTCCTACTCCTCTGCCATCTTGCTCCGCCCCCCCCCCCCCCCCCCAGCACATATTGGATCTTAACACTTCTCTCTGTTCTGGACAGACTCCACCTTTTAATTCGTGTTTATTAACATAAGCTGTGATTACTGGTAGAGTCAGATTTAGGGTTATCATTTTATTGTGTTTCTGCTTGGATTAGTTGTTTATGTTAGAGTTACATTTTAATTGATTGGCTTTTTAGCTCTCTTGTCTGCATAATTTCTTAGTGGATGTTCTAGGAGTTATGACATGTAATCTGTTTTTCAGTCTGCCTAGAGTTCATGTACCACTTCACATAAAATGTAGCCGTCTTGCAGCTGCATGGGTCCACTTACCATCCCTGTCCTTGATGGTGTTGTTTTCATACATCTGTATTAAACTGTATTCCTTATCAGCCCTGTAACATGTTGCAATTTCTACATTAGTCATTTATTTTATTTTTTAAAAGAGTATTTATTTGTCAGAGAGAGAGCGCATGCACAAGCAGGGGGAGCGGCAGAGGGAGAAGCAGACTCCCTGCTGAGCAAAGAGCCCGATGCGGGACTCAATCCCAGGACCCTGGGATCATGACCTGAGCTGAAGGCAGACACTTCACTGATTGAGCCAGCCAAGGGTTCCAAACCTATATTTTAAAGAAATTAAGAGGAAGAGGGTTTCCTGGGTGCCTCCGTTAGTTGGGCATCTGACTCTTGGTTTCTGCTCAGGTCGCGATCTCAGGGTCATGAGATCCGAGCCCTGAGTCAGGCTCCACTCTCAGAGGGAGTCTGCCTGGGATTCTTTCTCCCTCTCCCTCTGGCCCTCCCCTCCCCACAAAATAGATAAATCTTAAGAGAAAGAAATAAGTTGGGACACCTGGCAGTCGGTTAAGCATCTGCCTTCAGCTCAGGTCGTGATCCCAGGGTCCTGGGATGGAGCCCCACATTGGGCTCCCTGCTCCGCGGGAAGCCTGCTTCCCCCTCTCCCACTCCCCCTGCTCGTGTTCCCTCTCTCACTGTGTCTCTCTCTGTCAAATAAAATCTTTAAAAAAAAAGAGAGAAAGGAATAGGTGAAATTAATTTTGATTAATAAAATTAACATTTATCCCAATATATTCAAAGTCTCATTTCAACATGTAAACAATATGAGAATTTGTTGTTTTTTGTGCCAAGTCTTTGAAATCCTGTGTATGCTTTAGACTCACAACACTTCAGTCTGGACCAGCCACCTCTCATGCTAGATTGGACTTCGGGGCGCTAGTGCATGGTCGGGAAGGCGTCATGGGGAGCTCTCTTAATCCAAACCAGCACACACACAGCCTCGAAGAGACCTAACATGAAGACACTAGACCCCCAGAGCTCAGCACTGACCTGTGCCTGTGCCCAGAATGTTCTTTCTCCACCTGCCCACAGGGATGGCTCACTTCTCACCTCCATTTAAAACAGCAACTACCGGGCATCTGGGTGGCTCGGTTGGTTAAGCATTGGCTCAGGTCATGATCCCAGGGTCCTGGGACCGAGTCCCGCATCGGACTCCCTGCTCAGTGGGGAGTCTGCTTCTCCCTCTCCCTCTGCAGCTCCCCCTGCTATTGCTCTCTCTTGCCCTCAAATAAATAAAATTGGGGCACTTGTGTGGCTCGGTCATTAAGCGTCTGCCTTCAGCTCAGGTCATGATCCCAGGGTCCTGGGATTGAGCCCCGCATCGAGCCCTGCATCGGGCTCCCTGCTTGGCGGGAAGCCTGCTTCTCCCTCTCTCACTCCCCCTGCTTGTGCTCTTGCTCTCGCTATCTCTTTCTCTGTCAAATAAATAAAATCTTTAAAAAAAAGTATCAAATAAAATCTTAAAAAAATAAAATGGCAACTACCCCTTCTCCATACACATCTTTCTTTCCTGCCTGTTCTTTTTCGTACTGCCAATTTTCATACTAGTTACTTTAGTTATTAAATACCTCTTCCCCCATAGAGAATAATTTCCATCATGGCAGATTTCTGTCTGCTCTGTTAATGCCTTGTGCATAGAAGGTGCTCAGGAAATACGTACTGAACGAGTGAGTGAACGTACTAGTCTAGTACTATGATGTATTTTATAAGACGATAAATCGAGTTCCGCAACTCATCAGTGGATCGTCAGGCGTATCCCGTGGAGTGTGTTTGACACGTTTGCTTGTAGGCCTGGGTGCCTTTGAAGGTTGTGGAGGAAAATGACTGGAAGCGGATAGTTGACTAGAGTCTGAGGGCAGCTGAAGTGCAGGCAGGAATGGCGGTCCTGTAGAAAGGGTTCTGTTTTCCTCCCCCGCCCACCCCGGGAAGCACCACTGGGCCCGGTGAGGAAGGCAGGCGCCCCCGTTGCCGGCAGGGGGAGCCGGGTGCTAACAGGTTCCGGAACGGTCCTACTCTCCGCACACAATTCTTTCCCAACCACTTGCTCTCCTGTGCTGCTGGGGGATTTGAGTATCCTTGCACATCCACAACTCCTTGATTTTTGTGCTCAAAAACATATTTTTTGGGGGTGTAGCTGTGCCTTGTACATTCTGACGTAGGTATTTCTGCCTGGTGCCCTCATGTCACATCAGTGGGAAAGGTCTGCCTATGCAATGTTCCAGCTCACTCCTGCCTATGTGGCCCCCAAGCACCCTGTGCCCTTTGTGCACTTAGTGCTTGCTGTCACCCCAAGCAAATGCCAGGACCTTGATTTGGGAAACAAACGTATTCGAATGAAATACCTTTGCTATCGCTTTGTGTATCAGAGTTCCAGCTGAGATACTATTTATACAAACAGGGTTTACCGATAAAAGTGATGTTGAAAGCTTTGGGGCAGAAGCGAGTAAAGTGGGAAGGCGGGCTAGATGATGGTGCTGAGATAGAAGAATGGAATATGTGACTCTTGTTAAGAGAGGCCAGATGTAAAAATCGTATGCGGAGAAGCAATATCGTTAGGTGACAACAAGGATGATTCCGCGGGAGGAACGAGCATGAGGCCATTCGGGTTACTGTTCCCCCAGATTATCCCTGGGGGATGTGAAACGGACTGTTTCCTCTCTTCCCAGTCTCCTATACTCCCGAAATAATCCATGATCAGCCTCCTCGTGTCATAATGACACATGTTAAGGCTCCTGTACGGGGGTATGTCCCTGTGGTTTGGTTCCGTTTTACTCCACAGCTGCCTGTGAGCGCCTGCCCCGAGCTCCGCTCTGCGCGGCCGTGGGGGTGCCCTTCTCCCAGAGGGGGCTCCAAGCTGGTGGCAAGAGCTGGTGTCCACCTGTGGCTACAGCAGTTTCAGACACAGAAGGTCAACGACGGGCATATTCATGGGGGCGTGGGGTGCAGGAGGAATGATACTGGGGAGGTGACTCGGGCCCTGGGTTTTTTATTTTAAAGATTTTATTTATTTATTTGACAGAGAGAGAGAGGGAGAGGGATCACAAGCGGGGGAGGGACAGGCAGAAGGAGAGGGTGAAGCAGGCTCCCCGCCGAGCAGGGAGCCCGACGCAGGACTCGATCCCAGGACCCTGGGATCATTGACCTGAGCCGAAGGCAGACGCTTCACCGACTGAGCCACCCAGGCGCCCCTGGGCCCTGGGTCTTTAAAGATACTCTCCTGCCTCTGACAGAACATGGCTCTGAAGTGAGGGATTCTTAAGAAGCAGCCTCTCATGCCACAGTATGACCTTGTGTCCTCTGGGACAGCCCAGGGCTGAGGGGGAAGCTTAGCTGCTGCCCTTTGCCCCCAGAGCCCCCAGCAGACCCCCCCTGGCCTCCCCAGATAAGCAAAGCTGTGCTTTGCTTATCTAGTTTGCTGCTCACACAGACCCTTCAGCGTAGACACTGTGTCCACGCCCATGTTACAGACAGAACACCGAGGCTTCCAGATACTACATACCCAGCCCCAGGCACGCAGCTCAGAGAGGGCAGAGCTGGGGCTGAAGCTGAGGACCTGGCTGGGAGCCTGTTCTCTTCCAGCACCTTCGGCCCTCCTCACCTGCCGACCCTCCCCGAGCCCAGCCTGGGAAGCTGGCTTCCCCCTCCGCAGAATAGCCCCGGAGGACCACCGGGGTGAGGCCGGGTGCAGCCCCGGGGCCAGAGGAGAAGGTGCCAGAAAGGCCTCTTCCCCGAGGACGGAGAATTCTTTCCGTTGCTGTCAGATGGCTTAGTGTCTCCCTCTCAGGAGAATCCACCTGCACCACCCACAGTGCCGTTTGGCTGGCTGACCGGCTGGGCCCAGCGGTGGGGAGCAGGGGTTCACGGCTTATTCAACCTCGGTGAACCCCACGTCCCTTACTTACAAAATAGGGACCCCAGTCCCTGCATCCTAAGGTGGTGTCAGGGTTCAACAAGGCACTTCCCCAAAGCACCCCCCAGGGACTAGATTTATGACCCTGTGCTGTCAGACCAAAGCCCGGGAGCGGGGAGCAGCTGGGGCTCGCTGACCAGACCCCACTGGATCGAGAGCCACTGCGGGTTTGATGCTGGCCGTCCTGCACCCCGACACATGCTGGGCTTGGAGATGTGCAGTGGTCTTACACGCGGGCTTTTAAGTCTTCTTGTTGGAAAAAAAAAGCATGTATCGTTTTGAAGATAACAGTATTAAAGACAATTCTGAAAATTCAAACATCAAAGGGCATGCTCGCACCATCTGTCTTGGAACTTTCTGGTTACTGTCTTTCATATTCTGTCATTGTCATTGGTCAATGGGTCAGAAACACACTGACCTTCCCCTCCGCTTCCCGTGGCTGAGCCCTGAGTGACCTGGTGGGCAAATCTGTCAGCCACCCACCCTCCCGATGCTGCCTAGTCAGGCCTCTGCCCTGTGGACAGGCCGCCGAGCACCGAGGGCTTGGAAGGTCCCTCTGCCTCCTCTCTTGGGCCCAGTTACTGCTGTCCAGTAATAAATCCAGTAACGGAATTATCTTTTAAAATTAGTTTTCTTGGGGCGCCTGGGGGGCTCGGTGGGTTAAGTTTCCGACTCTTGATCTCAGCTCAGGTCTTGATCTCAGGGTCGTGAGTTCGAGACCCGCATTGGGCTCCATGCTGGGCGTGAGCCTACTTAAAATTCTCTCCCTCCTCCCCACTTCTCTAAAAAAATAAATTAAAAAAATTAGTTTTCTTTTACTGTAGTAAAATATGCATAACGTAACATTGACTATTTTGACCATTTTAAAGTGTCCAGTTCTTGGGCATCAAGCACATTCAGGCTGTGGTACAACCATCACCGCCGTCCCCCCCCCCCCAGAACTCTTTCACCCTCCCAAACTGAAACTCTGTCCCCAAGAAACGAGACCCCCTCTGCGCTGGCCCCTGGCACCCACTGTTCTGCCTCCAGCCTCGAGGGACCTCCTATCGGTGGAGTCACACGGTATCTGTCCTTCTGCAGCTGGCTCATTTCACGGAGTATAAAGTCCTCCAGGTTCATCCACAGGGTCGCAGGGGTCAGGCTTCCTTTTTTAAGGCTGAAGAATATTCCATTGTACGTGTATAGGACATTTTGTTAATGCATTAGAATTATCTTTTAAAATGCGAAACAGATCATATCTCTTTTCTTGCTTAGCCCTCCTAGTGGCTTCCCAGGGCTCTTAGTCGGAGCCTTCCCATGGCCTGGGACTCCCTCCTCCAGCCCCTGCCCCTCACCCCTGTCTGCAACCCCACGAGCCGTTTCCTGACCCCCCCCCCCCACGGCACCCTTCCAGGGCCCCACAGGGTGCCTGCCTGGCCTGGACCGCGCCCCCCCCCCCCCCCCCGTGCTGGCCCTTCTCACCCCAGACGTGCCCCTCAGGGAGGCCTTCCCAGTCACTCTCTCTTTCATGACCCTGTTTACTTCCTTCCCGTTATCTGGCTTCTCTGCTGTCTTGTTTATCGTCTGTCTCCTCCCCTGGAATGGCCCAGGCCTGGGGCCAGGCTGCGTCTGGGTCACGGCTGCAGGGCTCGTGGGGGATGCGCTGATGGGCGCCTGGCTGAAGGGGGTGCCGCAGCCGGTCTGGGGGTGCTGCCTTCCGTGACTTGTTGTCACCTGCCCTACAAGCTCATTTATAGCAAAGCTGTATGGGCAGGCAGGCGGTGGATGGCCTGGGGAGGGGCTGCCCTAGCTGGTAGGAGTCCCAGCTTTCCCCTGTCCCTGCGCCCACACCTTCCTGATCACTGGAGGGACGGGGCCAGGCTCCCCCGCCTCAGCCTGAAGGAGGTGACCCCGATTTTGTGCAGCTGTAGAAAACAGAGAAACTAAAAACACTGGGTAAAGATAAAGAGCCTTAGAAAGAAACATATCAAATCCTTTCACCACAGGAGACAAGAAACCAAGGGCAACATCATAACATTATTTGAAGAATCTCCCCAGAGAAATGGCCAAAATTCCAACCACCTGCATTCAGAGGTTTGTACTGGGAGAAAATCGATCCAATAAACACACACAAAAAAGGAATTTATTTTCAAATTACCCATATCTGTGTCTTACAGTACCATCTGTAAAAATACGTAGTTAGGGAAAGATGAAGGGACCCTACAGAGCAGGGGAGCAGTGAAACACCTCCCCTACTCTCCACGTGTCTTTTCACCCACTGTGACTTACAGTAAACGTATTACTGAACGTAACATTCATACAGAACAGTGAATAAGTCGTAATGTACAGTGAGAAGTTTCCACAAGCGAACTGCGTGACCAGCACCCAGATCGAGACTCAGAACATCGCCAGCATCCCCAAAGCCCCTTTCTGCCCGCCTCTGGGCTGCACCTCCCGCGGGGGAACGCGAACCCGGCTTCCAGAGACGGAATGCGGGGTCCATTCTCTTTTGCGCGAGTATGGATGTGGATCCGGCGTATCGTTCTGGGTCGTTGGCATTTGCTCCCGTTTGTCGCTCTGCAGCATTCTGTTCATCACGCCGCAGATGATGGATGGGTGTCTGGACGGTTCCCAGCTTGGCAGCCTTACCAGGAGCGCTGCTGTGAACATTCTAGCACATGCTTTTGACGAACACACGACACTTTTCTGCTGGCCACACAGCTATGCTGGTCATAGGATGCGTGTGCGTCCAGCTTTAGGAGATAGTGGGAGAAATGCCAACAGTGGGTACTTTCTGTCCCCCCAACAGTGGGATGGTGGTGGGACTGTGCTCTATGTACTTGCCTTCTCTGATGCCTAGTGAGGGTCAGCATTGTTTCCTGTTTGTTGGCCATTTGGACAACCTCTCTGTGGCTGGTGTGTCGCCCATTCCGCTGTGGTATTGCTGTTCTGAGTGACTCTTACTAAGCCTTTGTATACTCTGAATGCAAGTCCTTTGTCAAATACAATGAATTGTATCTTCTCCCGCTGCCTGCCTTGAGGTTTTACTCTTAATGGTGGCTCTTGAGCAGAAGTCTCAAATTTATATAGGCTAATTTATCAAATTTCTTCCTTCACGGTTAACTTTTAGTTTTCTGTTTAATTAAAATATATTTGATAGTTAAACATCCCTGAGTTTAATATAGGTGAATTGAGCAATCTGGTTTTTTTTTTATGATGGTTCTATGATAGTTCTCATCTCCCTACTTCGTTATGATTTTGTGCAGATGTAGGAGACAGAGAAACTAAAAACATTGGGTAAAAATAAAGAACTAGTTTTATGATAGTGTCTTACGTGTCTAAGAAATCTTGCCCTCTCCTGTGTTCGTTGAGACATGAACCCTTATTCTCTCCTGAAAACTCAATAGGTTTGCCTTACACATTTAGGTCCATACTCCACCAGAAATTGTATGATGTGAGGTAGGGGTCCAATTTCATGTTTTTGCATATGGATACTTGATAGATTCAGCACTATTTGTTGAAAAGGATGTTCTTTCTCCATTACAGTGCTGTTCTACCTTTGTCATAAATCAAGTGTTCGCATATCCATGGGGTCTGTTTCTGACTCTCTTGTTCTACTGTTGTATTTATCTATCCCTACCAATATCTCACTGTCTTACTTGCACTAAAGACTTTGAAGACAATTTGCCACTTTGGCTATAAGTGGGGATATTACCTCTTGATATTTTCTGCAATTGATGTCTACAATTATCCCTTTCCAACACGACAGTCTAGAGGAAATGAAACAATAACTATGGAAAATAATTAAAATCGTAAGGCAGGGCAGCATAAAACAACACCAAGGAGTCATTTTATAGCTCTTGTCTCACAAGAAAGCTAGCTTTGAAGATTCCCCTATGGGGAAATACATACACTCATTTCATTGCTGGAGACTTAGAAAATGTGAACATCCTTTTGGAGTGCAACTAGGCAAACAGAGTAAGGAAAATGCTAGTACCATCTGCAAATCTACCCCCCAAGGAAGTAGGTCAAAAGAGAAAAGAATCACACGCACAGAGATGTTAATAACAGCAGTGCTTCCAATAGTAAAAACTGGAAACACCTTTGGTGTGGCCACAAAATTAAATCAAATACCTGTCAAAATGGTAAGTAGAGTAAATGTGTACAACAGGGACGAGTATGAAATTCCACTACATTAAAAACATAATCTGTCAAACTTGGAGATAGGTTATCTATTAAGATTTGGTGTATATACAGAAAGAAGTTGTAAGGGCATAAACAGAGGAATGAATACGTACCTCATAGTGCAATTGCTGGGGATGCCTGGTGGCTCAGTCGTTGGGCGTCTGCCTTCGGCTCGGGTCATGATCCTGGGGTCCTGGGATCGAGCCCCTCATCGGGCTCCCTGCTCCGCGGGAAGCCTGCTTCTCCCTCTCCCTCTGCCCCTGCTTGTGTTCCCTCTCTCGCCGTGTCTATCTCTCTCTCTCCCTGTTGAATAAATAAATAAAATCTTAAAAAAAAAAAAAAATAGTGCGATTACCGGCAGCAAAGCCAATCCACAAACTCCCAGAGGTGTAGTCTGACCGCCCAAGGGGACTACGCCTCTTCCGTAGCGGCAGCCCTTCGGCACGAAGCGTGGTGGATGGAGCTGTCAGGGAATGTTGCTTCTGAGGGGCCCCCAGATGCTGGCGCTTTGTTTCATTTTCTCACCCCCAAACTTCGTGAAGTAGCGCTTCTTTCCCCCCTTGTGGTTCATCAGACTGAGTGTCTGTGGTTAAATAACTCACCCCAGGTTCTAAGCAGGCAGGTTATTTGCAGAAAGTTATCTGTCGTAACACCCGAGGGTGTGCACTAAAAACAAAGCAAAACAAAAATCTCATTTTTCTGATTATTAAAAAAAAAAAAGGCTCTCAGGAATTCTGGGAAATACAGAAAGAGGGTAAAGATGACATTAAAAGTCACCCAGATTTCTTCAGCCCAGGAATAATCATCGTTAACACATTTGTAAATTTCCTTTTTTCCTTCTCCTGTGTATATTGAGAATCATACATTCTAAACGATGCTATGCATTCCTTTTTAAATTGACACTGTGTAGCATGAGCTCTCCTCATGCCATTTAAAATTCTTGTTTTTAAAAAAGATTTTATTTTAAAATAATCTCTACACCCAACGTGGCGCTCGAACTCACAACCCCGAGATCAATAGTCACACGCTCCACTGACTGAGCCAGCCAGGCGCCCCATTTAAAATTCTTTTTTTTTTTTAAAGATTTTATTTATTTATTTGACAGAGAGAGACACAGCGAGAGAGGGAACACAAGCAGGGGGAGTAGGAGAGGGAGAAACAGGCCTCCCGGCTGGATCCCACAACACAGAACCCAGGATCATGACCTGAGCCGAAGGCAGACGCTTAATGACTGAGCCACCCAGGCGCCCCTAAAATTCTTTTAAACATGATTTTTAATGACTGATAAGTTATTCTGTGTGTACACCGTCCTTTGATATTTCTTTTCTTGGGCATTTGTACTTCCTTAATTTTTTTTTATAATTATAGAAATGCTGTATAGAATCTTTGTAGACAACTTTAATCTGAGTCTCAAAGTATCTCCCTGGGACAGATTCACAAAAGGGGACTTGCCTGGAGCAAGGCTGGGAATATTTTTTTAAGTCTTTAATTCTGTTTCTTTTATTTTTATTGAAATCTAGTTGACACATGATGTCACATTCATTCCAGGTGATTTGATGACTCCACCTTACTCCCTGTTCACCACAGGTGTAGCTACTGGCTGTCAAGGCTACGAATATTTTTAAGGTCCTTGATGTATATTACTGACTTTTCACAAGGGGTCTCCACTAACGAGGTGCCTGTGGGATGCTCCCTTCCCGTTGACCAGGGTTCTGCTCCACGGATGGGTCCTGGCTGAGGGCCCTGGGGTCAGTTAAACAGCCTCTCAGATCCTTTCTTTTCCTTTTTTTAAAAGCACTTACATAGGGATTTCCTGTACTTTCTAAGTGCTTTATTTTTTTTTAAGATTTAATTAATTTATTTATTTGAGAGAGAGACAGCGAGCACAAGCAGGAGAAGGAGCAGAGGGAGAAGCAGGCTTCCCGCTGAGCAGGGAGCCCGATGCGGGGCTCGATCCCAGGACCTGGGATCATGACCTGAGCCGAAGGCAGACGCTTAACGACTGAGCCACCAGGCGCCCCTTCTAAGTGCTTCATAAGTACTAACTGATTTAACAACCCTACAAAGAAGCCTTGGTCCTTCTCCCTGCTCTGTAGGTGTGGAAGATCACATGATGCTGGGGCCACTCAGAAGCAGGGCAGGAGGGGTCTCTGCTGCAGGAAGAAGCCAGACCCTCCGGCCTGGGGCTCAGGCACACATCTCCTGACTCATCGCTTTCTTTTTTTAGTTTTTCTTATTTCTTCAGGTCTCTGAGCTTTGACGCTGTTGCCAAGCCCGGTCACGTGACCTGGGGCCCACAGGCAGCCCAGCCGGTGTCCTTTGGGATGGCAGGGAGGCCACTGGCTTTGCAGTCAAGGATGTGGCACAGCCATCCGGGTCTTGAGGAGCTTAGAGCTGTGAGTCAGTGTGGCAGGGCCTTCGCCCAGCCCAGAGGCTCGGGGGATGGCAGTCAGCGTGGAAGGGCCCCCCACCCCAAGGGAAGGAGAATCTGACATGGGCCGCTCCTCAGGAAGCTCATGAGAATCCATGTTAGCGGAGGCATCAGCTGGACCAGCCACACTCACCACCTGTGTCCTGGGAGTGAGCTCCCTCGGGGCAGGACCTGTTTTTGTGTCCCCAGCCCTGTCCCCTTTGTGTCTGCTGATTGACGGGTGCTCAGGGGTTGCGGAGGGGGTTCGCGGGCCGCCCAGGAGGAGCCTGCCGCTGGGATTAGGAGATTGTTTACCCACGAGATGAAGGTGCAGCCTGGCTGGGCAGGGGCCCTGGGTTCAAATCCCAGTGGGGTCCCTCAGTGTCAGGCTGCATGACTTTGAAACGGAATTAGTTTGTGCACTTTGGCCTCAGTTTCCCTTCTGAAAGCCTCCACTGTGTTGAGGGTGGAAAGAGATATGTCAGCAAGGAGGCCCAGACAGACACCGCGGGCCTGAGCCTTGGGTTGGGGGCAGGAAGCCACAGGGCCCCTGTCTGCTCCCCGTCTTGCTCCTTCTGAGGACGGGGATAGACACTCTTTGGGGTTCCTGGGTCGACTGACCTCCCCTCCTCAGGAAGGGGCTCTGCCCTTTGACAGGGCTTCGGCCGCCCCGAGGCCAGGAGCTGGCTGGAACTGAAGTCTCACAGCCAACCCCAGACTCATCCTTGAAGGCACACCGTGCAGATGCCACGCACGTGCACACGAACATATACAGCACACACCACACACACGTATCTCTTTAGGAAACTCATCAGCTCCCACCAGGAGCCCCTGAGAGCCCCAAGACCAAGCGGCGGCAGCCAAATGCTCCCAGGACGGCTGAGCGCTGCACTGCATAGGAAGCAAGAAGTGTTTGCAGGAGGTGTCGGGGCTGCGTGTCACACCCCCTAGTGAACCTACAGGAAGCGGGGCGAGCAGGCCAGGAGTTTCGCACCAGAGGGGACGGCAAAAGCTCGTTTCCTTTCCCAGATAGCTGCTGAGCTCTTGATAAAACTCTGGGGAAAGGGTCTGCTTCAGTGGGACAGGGCTAATCCGCGGATTCCCAAATGACTGCCTGGTCATTATTATGTATTTTGTTTACTCAGCCCACCTTTCTACCTTTCTAGTCGCCCTTCGGAAGGTGCAAATCCTTCCTCCAGCTTTATCAGCCCCGCTCTGGAGATTAGAGCCCCAACATCACTGCCTCCCGAGGGCTCGTCCCTGGCCTGGGGGCTGGGGGCGCTGGCACCCTGCTGAGGAACTCAGTACCTACAGCCTGGAAACACTGATCCGTCTGCGCCGTAAAGACTTCCCATCTAGAACAGGGTGACCCCACAGAAAGGCCAAGGCGATGAGCTGAGGGCAGGAGAACTGGGGGCCCCCTCCAGCCCTGATAACTCCCGAGGGCAAAGAGGGAGCTCAGACGTGGGCGGCTGAGAACAGGAGAATGTGCACCCCCCCCTCATCCTAGTGTGATCGCACACCTGGGCTTGTGCAGGTTGATGATTCTGGAAGTGCACCCACGAGACAGCTGGGCGGGGGGGGGGGCGGGGAACAGCGTAGGAGACACCTGTCACTGTCTGTCCATCCGCCAAGGGTATGTTTTTCAACCTCGAAGTTGTATGTGTTACTAGCTACGAGTAACCTAATCTGGACTAAGATCTTGAGTCTCTAATTCCCCCCTTCAGGCTTTTTAGCAAAAAAGAACTCATCCATCCACCATTCTCACTTCCCTTCCTCCCCTCCCCCGCACCCAGCATATACAGTTTGAGCCCCGGTTGCTTGCAGGTCCCAACGAGAGAGTGTCCTTGCTGAGTTGCTGCTCTGCTGGGGTATCTGTGTCCGCAGCGCCGAGACGGAGGGCCATCCGCTGTTGCCGTGAGGGATCAAGGGCATCCGGAGAACGGAGGGATGCACCGGGCGGGGAGAGACAAGGGTGACTAGAGCACCGGGGGGGGGTTTTCACGGAGGAAGGGAAATTTATGCCCGACTTGAAAGATGAGAATCTCTCAAAGATAAAGAGAGAGAAGAACGAGCCCACAGCTGGCCGGCCGGGGCTGTTCTGCGAGAGGCCAGCGTGTGGCATGGAGCGTGGAGCCCGATGCGGGGCTCGATCCCATGACCCTGAGATCCTGACCTGAGCTAAAACCAAGAGTCAGATGCTCAACCGACCATGCCACCCAGGCGCCCCGAAGTAACAGAAGTTTAGAGGGAAATGTTGACCGACATGATGTTAACTTTAGATGTTAAATATGAAACTTCATTTGCATATCATGATTCTGTTTGGAGCATTTAGGGAGAGAAAAAACCTTTCTGTTCATCTGTTCTTACTCTTAGACGTTCAGGGAGAACCCAAAAAAGACCTCAGGAAGAAATTCTTTTCCTTTTTTTTCCTGGGCCCTTTCTTTCCTCTCTGAGGCAATCAGGAAGCTGAGGAATCATCTGGAACAGGCCAGATCGCCATCACCTTCATGACAGGACGGACGTTTTTCCCTCTCAGGCCTGCTGCTGCAGACGCAGCTGGCCTCCCCCTGCTTCGGGCAGATTCTGGATGGTGTGCCCGGTGGCCCGGGGTCCGGCCGTCTGTGGACAGACAGGTTCCTGGGTGGTTCCAGGCAGAAGTCACCACACCTGGGGACTGTCCCAAAGAACAAACCCAGCCTGGGAGAAGGTGGGATGCCGGAACAGGGGTCGTGGGAGAGCTGTGTGGGGCTCCCTGCAGGTGCAGAGCAGGAGCCCACCCTCAAAGCTCAGGCTGGCTTGCATGTCCAACACAGCTGTGCTGTGCGGAGTGACAGGACCGGGCCACTGCAGGATCCAAGGCGTCCTGCACCGGGAGGACCGAGCGAGCTGGAAGGTTGGGCTCTCTAAGGGCCACTTCGGTAGGAGGAGACTTTGGTTCAAGTGTCCTGGGTCCTAACGTATACGTGTGCAACAGACCCAGTGTGAGCTCAAGGTACAGCTGACCCTTGAACCCCCGTGCCATCAAAAATCTGTGTATGACTTTCGACTCCCCTAAAACCTCAATACTTGACCAGAAGCCTGACTAATAAGCTGAAGTTGATTAACACGTAGTTTGTATGTTCTATGTATTATATGCTGTATTCTTACAATAAGCTAGAGAAAAGAAAATGTCATTAAGAACATCATAAGGAAGGGGCGCCTGGGTGGCTCAGTTGGTTGAGCATCTGACTCTTGATTTCAGGTCATGATCTCAGAGTAGTGGGATCGAGTCCCATGTGGGGCTCTGCCCTCAGTGGGGAGTCAGCTTCTCTCTCTCTGTCTGCCCCCTTCCCACATGCTTGTGCTCGCTCTCTCTAAATAAATAAATCTTAAAAAAAAAAAAAAAGGAAAATCATAAGGAAGAGAAAATACACTTATAGCCCAGGACTGTATCTATTGAAAAAAAAAATCTGTGTATAATTGGACCGATGCAGTTCAGACCCATGGTGTTCAAAGGTGTTTGCATTCTTTGTACGGCATTCAGACCGTCACTACTCCCAGCATCCCAACATATCTCTGGAAGATAAAAGTCTCTACATACACCTGAAGCGAATAGAACACTGTGTGTTAACTATACTGGAATTAAACAACAACAAAAAAAACCCCCCACCTCATTCTACCATTCCCTAGTTAAAAAAAAAAAAAAAGTCTTTGCAAAACTTTAAAATCCCCAGCAATACAGGTTGGTAAATGGTATGGCTTTCTTCCGCCTTACAAAGCCAGGGGCAGAGAGGGCGGATCTAGACAGCTTTAGTAGTAGTCTTCCCTCCCACAGGTCAGTAGGGGCGATTTTGTTGTTTTCCCGCCCTTGGAGCTCACCCTGGGCCCACCGTCCAGGCCAGACCGACCGCCCGGAGACGCACATTCTCTGGGCCTGCATCCCAAGCTCTGTGTCACAAAGGCCGCGGCCCTCCCTCCTGCTGGCTAATGAGCCCCTGGTAAAAAGTGTCCCAATCCACATTTGTGTTTTTCTTTTGGCCACTAGCTAATTGCCCAATTATTTTATTTCCCCAGCAAAACTTCAGTCGGCCTGGAATCCACATTCAGGACTAAAAGCCTGTGTCCAGGGAGTCAGGGGATTTGTCCTCTGTCTGTCTGCTTCTCCGTGGCCCTTGCCCAGCCCAGGCCCGACCCAACTGAGTCCCCAGCTTGTCTGGGGCCAGTGGGGGGGCGCCCTGCCCGCTTCAGAGGTCAGGCAGAACTGTGCCCTGGAAAGAGCTTCTGGGTGTGGAAGGAATTCGGGCCTAGGAATCGAAGGCTGGGCTTTCTGCCGGCAGCCATCAGAAACTGTGGGAGCTTGGGCAAGGGTCACCTCTCTGAGCTTCGCTCTTCTTGGCTTTAGAAATGGGGGCAGTGGGGGGTGGGGGGCAGATTGGCCTGGACAGGCCATGTTGGCTCTCAGCTCCCTGAGTCTACAACATAGCGGGGGAGTGGAGCAGGCGGCCCCTTGCTGGGCAAACCCTCTGGGGTTTGCCAAATGCTCCCAGGCTCTCCCCGCCTAAGGGAGGTCCCCAGGATCTGGAAGCGTTCTGTTTCCCAACTGTGGACCACCTGCCCACGTGCCCACAGGCCCCGAGGGGCCCCGCGAGCACCGGGTTCCCGAAGCCCATTCCTCAGTCAGAGATGCTGGGTGTTGGCTGGTTGTTTCAGTTCCCACTGAGGACAAAGCTCTAGAGTCGTCTCTGTGCTGGGAGGCCACCCCGGGAGCCCAGTGACAGGCCCGGGGGAGGCGGGAATCCAGCAGAGGATGGTCTTGCCCATTGACTTTCTTCTTGGGAAAGTGAAGTTTCAGTGTAACTGGTCGGTGACCCCAGGGGCAAAAGGGGCTCGGGACACTGAGGATTCCCAGTGGTCCTCAGCCCTGAGGGGTCTCCTGGGGTCAGGGGGAGAGCCTCATGTCCTTGTGCCCGGTCGGCCGGGGAGTAGCAGCACCGGGGTCCTGACCTCCCCCAGCCCTGGGACAGCAGGTCCCTGTGGAAACCAACACAGGGGGCCACACGGCCTCACTGTGAACTTCCAGCCCCCAGGGGGCTCCTGGGGCCTAGACGATGGGGGCCTGGGGAGGAGGTCCCTGGCCTGCGCGGGGCAGCCCAGGTGTTACTTCCTTGGCACCACCCTGGCCCGTGATAAGCCACCGGGCTTCCTCTCTGTAAGTGGACTCTTGCATATTTATGGAACAGCCGCTCAGGATAGCTTCCAGGGACTAAGGGCCACGGGTCCTGGGTCGCCTGCGAATGTGACACTCTGCACCTTTTGGCTTGACTTAAGGCCCAAATGTTTGCATCAAGTAAGTTCCTGCTGATCACTTGCAAAGAAAAGCCGCAGCTCTGCTCCCCGGCAGAGGCCGCGCTTGGCCCAGAGAGAGCAGGAAGCCCGTGGGGTCCTGCGGTGCAGGGGGGGTTCAGACCACAGGAGACGTGAGCTCCTCCCTCCCTCTGCATTGCTCCTTCCCTGAGCGGTATTCTGACTTTGCATCTGGAAGGTGCATGCGGACACCTGCCTCCTCTGTTGTTGCAAATACCTGCTCAGAGCTGAGAACAGTGCCTGGCATGCGGTGAGCACTCTAGAAATGATTGTTCTTGTTGGGGCCATTGTTAGAAAGGCCACAGGTAATAAGGGGGGCAAACCGTTATTGTGCACTTACTGTAGACCAGGCTCTGGGATGCGCCTCCTCCATGTGCTAATGCATTTGCTCTCCAGACTAGCCCTGTGAAGGAGACCCGATTATTACCACCTCTCCTTCAGAGGGAGAAACTGAGTCACTAAGGCCTTGAGGAACTTGCTAGAAGGTCCAACAGCCAGCAAGGCACACAGACCCCATATTTGCACCCAGCCAGTCTAAACCTGTGTTTGGGAGGCCCCGGGAGGCTCCCACTCCCGTGTGCTCCCCACCTGAGGCTTTGGACAGGACATGACTCTGGGCAGCTATGGCCTCGCCTTCCAGGTCCCTGTCCCTTGACCCGGGTCCCCCTGAGCACCGGTATGAGTCCACGGCCGGACTCGGGGCGTGGAGCACTCCCAGAGTGGCTGGCACAGCCTGACGGGCCTCGGCTGTGGGACTGCAAAGACGCTTGCAAAGTTGTCCTTTGTGGCACCCCCGGAGAGCCGGACCTGAGCGCGGAAGCTTCCTCAGTCAGGGACAGCACACAGTCTTCCGAGGGCCTGTGGAGAGCAGCAGGAGGGGGCCCGCAGGAACAGAGAAGGGGGGAAGACGGGTTGCGGGCTTCTGTGGGAGCTCGCTGAATGGGGCCTGGCCCAGAGCAGGCAGGAATGCAGAGTCCTCGCCCTCCTTCCTTCCTGATGAACACACGGAGACCCAGACTGGCCTCCAGGAAAGAGATTTCAACAGTTGCCAGATAGGATTCTCTTTCTTACAGAATAGGCCCACTTTTTCATAGGCTGGGACCGGGGTAGGGCCCGGGAAATTCAACAGGCACTGAAATCATCCCTGAGCTGCCCAGACAGCAATGGCCAGAGGCCCCGGGCTGGTGTGGCATCCAGACAGGCCTCTGTGCCCGTTCTAGACAGCCCCCTCCTCCAGGCTCCTGGACCTGCCTGGCTGCTGAGCTCCCAGGAGGTCCGAGGGGTGTGGCCTGGCTCCCCCCACCCCCAGGCCCTGCCCAGGGCTGGCTATAAAGCCGACCCAGCCTGACCCTAAGCACAGCCAGCCAGGACCCTCCCGGAGCCGCCCCCGGGGACACGTCTGTCGCCTCCGCGGCTCGGGCTTGTGCGCGGCCCCATGCGGCCACTGTGGCTGTGCTGGGCTCTTTGGGCGCTGCCCTTCCCCGGCCCCGGGGCCGCCTTGAGCGGGGAGCAGATCCGGGGCAGCCTGCTGCGGCAGCTGCACCTCAGCCAGGTGCCCGTCCTAGACGGGGGCGACGGTGACAGGCTGGTCACCCCTGCCCACGTGACAGCCCAGTACGTGGCCCTGTTGCAGCGCAGCCACGGTGCCCGCTCTCGAGGGAAGAGGTTCAGCCAGAAATTCCGAGGTGAGGCCTCCCTGCGGCTACGCCCCGCTCCTTGTCGGGGTGCCAACCGGGAGCTCAGGGGTTAGGGACACAGGGCGTGTGGGGAGGGTGTGGAACACGTCCCACCGTTGGCCTCCGGACTCGGTAGCCCCGCTAAAGCTGCTCACGGGCCCTGGACTCCTCTTGGGGACATCTCCCCGGGCATGGGAGGGAGATGGGAGGAATTCAAGGCTCTTGCTCTGCTTCTTAGGACACTCAGCTGGCCACCAGAGGTCTCCATGGCAGGGCTCTCTGCCCCCCCTCCATTGCCCACCTCCCCCCCCACCCCGTTTTGCAGTGCCCTTTGCCCAAAGAAGGCTACAGGTCTGGGGGCCTGGCTGGCTCAGCAGGTGGAGGGTGTGACTCTTGATCTTGGGTTTGTGAGTTGGAGCCCCCGCTGGGCCTACGTAGAGATTACTTAGAAGTAAAATGTTCAAACAAACAGAAAAGAATGTCTGTGCATGTCTGTGCACTTGAGGGGCAGCCCCAGCCCCCACATTCTCCCTGGCATCTCCCTGGGGACTGCTGGGGAAATGCTGTTCACTGGCGGGGGGCCCAGCCCCCTCGCAGCCGCCCTGGTGCTGCACAGGCCTCCTGACCCTGCTCCTGTCCCCAGAGGTGGTGGGCAGGTGGCTGGCGTCGGAGGCCTCCACGCACCTGCTGGTGTTCAGCATGGAGCGGCGGCTGCCCCCCAACAGCGAGCTGGTGCGGGCCGTGCTGCGCCTCTTCCAGGAGCCGGTGCCCAGGGCCGCGCTCCGTAGGCTCGAGCGGCTGTCCCCGCACAGCGCCCGCGCCCGCGTCACCGTCGAGTGGCTGCACGTCCGCGAGGACAGCTCCAACCGCACCTCCCTGGTGGACTCCAGGTGGGGGCTGCAAGCGGGGAGGGGGCGGGGGAGGAGGGATGCCGAGGGGAGGGGGGGAGGGGGGGTTCCTAGCTGGGGGGAGGGGAGGCGGGAGTCCCAGCACGGGGGGAGGAGACGGGAGGAGGAGAGGGGAGGGGCGGGGGTCCCAGCACGGGGGGTGGGGGGCAGGGAAGTAGGTGTCCTAGAGTGGGGGGAGGGGGCGGGGTCCCAGCGCGGGGGGAGGAGATGGGAGGAGGAGAGGGGAGGGGCGCGGGCCGGGGGTCCCAGCGCGGGGGCGGGGAGGAGAGGGGCACGGGCGGGGGTCCCAGCGCGGGCGTGGGGGCAGGAGGGCTCCCCAGGGTGAACCCGCAGCCCCCAGCTCAGGCCCCCGTCCCCGCGCCGCCCCGTCGCAGGCTGGTGTCCCTCCACGACAGCGGCTGGAAGGCCTTCGACGTGACCGAGGCCGTGACCTTCTGGCAGCAGCTGAGCCGGCCTCGGCAGCCCCTGCTCCTGCAGGTGACGGTGCAGACGGAGCACCTGGGCCCGCGGGCCGCGGGCGCCCACAAGCTGGTGCGCTTTGCCTTCCAGGGGCCGGCGGGCGCCAGGCAGGGCGAGCCCCAGCTGGAGCTGCACACGCTGGACCTGGGGGCCTACGGGTAGGCGCCCGGGCCGCACGGGGGGACCCCACTCCCAAGGCCAGCTCAGTCCGAGTGGGACTTTTCAGGGTGCCATGGGAGTGAATGCCCGCAGGAGAGTCCCTTTCAGTCTCAGGACTAAGGGCTCTCGTGATGTACCGTTTGGTTGTTGGTAGTGACCCGTCCTTATCCTTTTGAACATAATGAGCGCTGGGTGGCAAAGCTCCTCCCAGATGCCCCTCCCGGCTCCCCCGCCCCGGGCCCTCCCCGCTGACCTCTGCTTCTCCTTGCCCGCGCAGAGCTCAGGGCGATTGTGACCCCGAGGTGCCTGGGTCGGAGGCCCCCCGCTGCTGCCGCCAGGAGATGTACATCGACCTGCAGGGGATGAAGTGGGCTGAGAACTGGGTCCTGGAGCCCCCCGGCTTCCTGGCCTACGAGTGCGTGGGCGCCTGCCGGCAGCCCCTGCCCTTCAAGTGGCCGCTTCTGGGGCCTCGGCAGTGCATCGCCTCGGAAACGGCCTCGCTGCCCATGATCGTCCGCGTGGAGGAGGAAGGCAGGCCCAGGCCCCAGGTGGTCAGCCTGCCCAACATGAGGGTGCAGAGCTGTAGCTGCTCCTGGGACGGGGCGCCGGTGCCCCGGAAGCTGGAGCCTTAGGTGTGGGGCGTGGCCACCGCGGCGCCGCCCTGGACAGGTGCACAGAAGCAGGTCTGGACATAGGTGTTAATTTCCTCCTTAGCAAGTGACCCCTGGCCGCACTCAGCGCCCCTGTTTTACTTTTCCTGCACGTTCTTCCTTTTCTTGTCCTCCTGTGCATCACCCCCACCCTAAGCACTTAGGTGAGTAACTAATGCGGCTCAGATTGCTGAGCTCTAGAAGGAAATCCCAGCCTCCTTGTTAAGGAACACAGCCGGGCATGGGCAGACTGCACGCGGGGAGCCTCTCTATGGCAAACTCTCAGCTGAGTATGGACAACATGCCCTATGATGTGAGCTGGGGAAACAGACTGATTTACTCTACTGCATGATGGGAATTAAAACAAAAATTTTTTAAATCCCCCACTTTCCCCTAGGTAGGGAGGAGGTAAAAAAAAGAACACCCCTTCCCCAAAACGTTGACCCATTCTGGACTCTTGTAAACATGCTTGGGTCCCCACTCCCTTGAGAGATTGCTAGGAGGGAGGACGATGGGCTTCCAACTGGGGTACTTGGTTTCTGGATCAAACAGGGTCACAACTGTGACCTCAAGCCAATGGGGAAGCCTTTGGGCCACCATTTCCTCTTAAAAGAGAGGAGGTGGGAGTCAGCTGAGTCATTACCCTGGGGGTCAGAGAGCCCAAACTTCACCGGCTCCCCTGCAGACCCAGCTTTTCCTGTGTGTAGTTAGGTTATTTCCCCCACTGTTTTAGAAGCTTTACCACCAGAACCCAAATGTATTTACTTTTTAAAAAACGTAGCCAAAACAGTTGAGTGTAGATAATATGCCAAAATAAAGTGACGGTTTGCTCTGTGTCTCTGCATTTCGTTTCTGGTACCCTTTATACCAGAGAGAAGGGAGTGATGATGGGGATGAGATCTCATAATGATGTGAAGAGATGGGGAGACCAAGACCCCCGGTCTCTGGGGGTGCCAAACACTGCAATAACTAGGTTTGGATTAAGCTTTCATTTCTAATACTTATATTGTCCCCTAGCTCTCACTCCAAAACCGGTATCATAAACAATCAGTCACATGGGCCACCTCTTTAGAAAACACTTTCCCCCTGGCAGTGTTTATGGGGACAGACATGGGGTGACAGTGGTGTGGCAAGCAACCTAACATTTATTGAGCACTCACTGTAAGCCAGGGCGCTGGACCAGGCAATTTTGTATACCTTACATCACTTAATTATTGCAACAAATTCCTTAAGGTAGGTATTATGATTCCCATTTTCCAGATGAGGAAATCGAGGCAGGGCGATACAAAGCTGTTGAATCTCTACACTGAGGCATGGGTTATAACACTCCTTCCCACTGTGCTCCCCCCATCCCCCCACGTAAGCGTGTTCTGTTGATGACATGGGCGTTAGCCACCAGGTCATCTGGAAGCGGCCACACCTGGCAGTGCCCTAATGTAACCTTTCTAGGCAGCTGGGTTTCCTTATGCCTGGCTGTTGAAGTTCTTGGGCTCTGTTTTCACCCACAAAGCTCATTAATAACAACGGACTAGTGGAGGGGTAAATGGAGCCAGTCTCTGGACAGCCAGGATCTGAGAACGTGGCAAGCATATGGCTGGAGGCAGGGGAGAGGACTTGGCTTGGACAGAAAGGCCTAGATCACCTCCATCAGACATCTGAATGAAGCCCTTCCACGTGGGATGCTGTGAGGACCAGGGCAGACCGTTGTTTTCTTTACAAGAAGAGTATCCATACCTTCTAAAGAGTTCCACCAGCTACTCAGTGACCTATCTGCAGACTCCCAGCCAGACCATTCAATCAGTGGCAAGGATGGGCCTGCTCCCATCATCCCCTGTGAGCTAAAAAGTCCAGGAGATCCGCCTTATTTCAAAATATAAGGATGTGTTCTTCAGCACAGGGAGATGGTGTGGTACATAGAATGTTTTCCCCAATATATCCATGCCTCCCAATCCTTGGAGCCTGTGACTCTGTCATTTTATATTTCAAAGGGGATTTTGCAGATGTGATTAAGGTTACAGACCTCAAAATAAGGAGACGATCTTGGATTAACAAAGTACACACAATCTAATCACAGGATTCCTTCAAAGTAGAGAACTTTGTCTGGCTAGAGGCACAGAGATGAGGCTTTAGGGAAGGTCAATGAGAAGATGTGACCGCCAGTTGACCCGTGAGCTGGACCCGGGCAAGGGAAGCTCCTCATCCCCTCTCCTGCCTTTGGAATGTTCCAGTCACCTTGCCCAGAAGCTGCCCCCAGGACAGCCTTGAGACAGTGATGTGGTGCTGGGACCATCAGACCGACCCCCCCCCACCCCCCCCGCTGAGGCCTCTCTATGAACAGTTAGGATGTGGCCAGTGGACGCAGGGATCCACCTTCTCGCAGCCCCCAAGACAAGGCTCGTAGGTCGGTTCCCTGAGCTCCTTCAACCCATCTGGAGTGGCCTGCCTCTTTCCTCCATCCCTCCCTGTCCACTGTGTCTGGGCGCTGGCTTGAGATCACACCCGGAGCTCCCAGGAGGATGCGAACCAACAGAGGCAGAAGAGGAGGCCAGAAAGATTTGAAGCAGGAAAAGGACCGGACCTGCCGTTACTGGTTTACAGATGAAGGGGACTGTGAGCCCGGGAATGTGAGAGCCTTTGAGAAGCTGAGAACAACCCCTGGCTGGCAGCCAGCAAGGAAAGGGGACCGCATTCCTACAGCCACACGGAGCCAAATTCTGCCAGCCCCCTGAATGAGTCTTGGTGCCAAATCTTCCCCAGAGCCTCTAGAGAAGGACTCGGATCAGCTGCCACCTTGATGTGGCCTGTGGGACCCAGAGCAGAGAAACCAGCTGGACCCACTGACCACTTGTGACCTGCAACACGTGAGGTAACACATTTGTTCTGTGATGCAAAATTTGCAGGACATTTTTATGGCAGCAGAAGAAACGAAGACAGTCCGCCAAAGCCCATTAGAAGTGATGTGTAATTATGTTTTCACTTAAAAGACAAAGTAACAGCATTAAAGGTAATTTTGAATGACTTGAAAATTGCCCATAATCCCTATGGTTTTTGCATGTCTCCTTTATATACAACCTGACCTGTTCACATACAACATGAACACATACTTGTTTTAAAAATCAGGTTTAGGGGCACCTGGGTGGCTCAGTCTTTAAGCGTCTGCCTTCGGCTCAGGTCATGATTCCAGGTCCTGGGATCAAGCCCCGCATCGGGCTCCCTGCTCAGCGGGAAGCCTGCTTCTCCCTTTCCCACTCCCCCTGCTTGTATTCCCTCTCTGGCTGTGTCTCTCTGTCAAATAAATAAATAAAATCTTAAAAAAAAAGAAAATCAGGTTTAAGGGCACCTGGGTGGCTCAGTCTGTTAAGTGTCTGCCTTCGGTTGAAGTCATAATCTCAGGGTCCTGGGATCGAGTCCCACATTGGGTTCCTTGCTCAGCAGGGAGTCTGCTTCTCCCTCTGCCTCTGCCCCTCTCCCCCTGCTCGTGCTCTTTCTCTCTCGCTCAAATAAATAAAATCTTTTAAAAAAAATCAGGTTTAAGGTGTGCCTGACTTACAGAACAAAGAAGTGTCGAGTTATATTCCAAAGAGTCACACTGGATCTCTTTAGGTGGTGGGATTAAAAGCAATGTTCATTTTTCCATTTGCTCAAATTTAAATTTTTTCTACAATCAACATGGGTTATTTGTGTGATTTAAAAAAAAAGAAAGAAAGAAAGAAAAAGAAAAACCCATGCAAAATGTGCCTCCCTGGAGAGGTCCCTAAGTTAGGACGGACTGGGGTCAAGGGGACTTGCCTTAGGATTAGCTGAAAGCACCTCATTCCCTGGATCTGTCCATTGTTAGACCAGATGAGCCAGCTCATTAGATCAGAAAGGAGGCCCGGAGGCCCTGGGGGGTGAAGGACCGGAGAAGTGGAGGCAGAAATGATGCATTATCCACTTTGTCTGGGAAGGTAGGAGAGGGAGGAGTGGGACTGTGGGGAGGGAGGAGGGGGAAGGGCAGCAACAGTTGACCTAACTGACCAGGAGAGGAGGGGGAGGATGGAGGAGGGCGGGGGGGGGATGAAGGTGGGCAGTCCCAGAAGCTTGGTGAGCTTCCCCATTTTCCTTCAGGGCTTCTCTCTGCCTGATCAGATGGAGTAAAATGGAGAGGACACAGGTGCCGGACATGGAGAGCCTGTGTCCCCGGCCGGTTGGCAGCACCAGGCTGGGGCCCTCCTGGGGGGGCGTCCTAAGTAGCTGGGGGAGGAGGGCGCTTTCCTCCCTGCATCTCGCCAAGGGAACCCTGGCAGGACTTTAGAGTCAGCAAGTCATTACAAGAGAAGGAAATGGGGGTGCATATCATTAAAACAGAATAAAACTTTGTACATATAAACTTTAAACTTTGGAGATGAAAAAAAAATGATAGATCTCCAAGTACCACAAAAAAAGAACCAGTTTCTGGCCAGTGGCTCACCTGTCCAGGATCTGTGAGGAGGGCCACGTGCCTTGGCTGCGCCCTCTCTCACGTGGCCTGGCCCAGCCGGTGGTCAAGTCAGCACAGGGGCCACCAACATGGCCTCCCTCCCTGGGCCCCGGAATCCTCCTCACATCTCACCTCTACTCCTGGACGCCAAAGCAGGAGATGCCACGGCCACCAGGTCACGGATGGATGGTTGTGCGGAAGGAGTGAGACACCGCACCCCGCCCCACCCCAATCTTGTGTTTGCAGGCCAGAGCCAGAGACCAGGGGAAGCAAGGGGACCTGCAGGCTTCCAAATGGACTATGGGGAGCCCTGCTCCCTCAGAGGAGCCGACAGCATTCAGAAGCTCCCACCTTTCCTGCTGCCTGCCAAAGATTCTTCTACTAGAAAGGAGGCCAAGTGGGAGCAAGTAAAGACCAGAGAAGAGAGGAAGGATGTGGCAGTGCTGGGCCCCAGTTCCAGTCCCCGAGCTCCTCCTGATGCAGGTGCCCCTTCCAGATGGCACGCTCCCAGTACCTTCTCAAAGGCTGTACCGCAGGTCCCCCTTTCCTCCGCTAGTTTGAAGTGTCCAGTTGCCGGCCCCCCCTCAGCTGCTGTGGGGAGTCTCTAAAGCCACTACACACGGAACAAAGAACATAATCAGAGTTTGACAAAGATTTTCTCCCAGTAGTAGAATTAAAAAAAATTTTTTTTTTTTTTTTTTTTAAAGATCTTATTTATTTATTCATGAGAGACAGAGAGAGGCAGAGGCAGAGGGAGAAGCAGGCTTCCCGCTGAGCAGAGAGCCCGACACGGGGCTCGATCCCAGGACCCTGGGACCATGACCTGAGCTGAACGCAGACGCTTAACTGACTGAGCCACCCAGGTGCCCCTGAATAATTTTAAAAATGGACATAAGTTTGTGAGGATAGGGACCTTTGCTTTGTTCATGGCTGGACCCCCAGAACCCGGCTCAGTAAGCATGTGTGGAATGAATTAATAAACCTAATTTTGATCTTTGGGAGAATGGTCAGTGTGGTGCAGCCATATAATGGAATACTAAGTAGTCACAGATATCTTGTTTTAAACAACTTTTCAGTGACATTGGGAAATGCTTATTATACATCTCACGTAGAAGTTTCAAAACTATATGTATATCATTTATTCCCAAGAATGGAAAAGTATATATGCATAGACAATAATAATGTAAGGAAATCCACCGAAAATGTTTCTAAGAGACTGTCCCTAGGAAGTCTGATTATGGGACTATTTTGACCTTTACTTTTTTTTTTGGATTTCCCATATTTTCCTCAATATGCATGTACTCCTTTTCTAATCAGAAAAAGTTACTGAAATATTATTTTGCTTAATAGTGAACATTTGGTCCGCACCTTTAAGGGTGCAGGAACCAAGGAGGTGGGGACTTGCTCAGGGACGTGAGCAGGTAAAGGAAGCTTGCAGCAGGGAGAAACTTGCAGGGAAAGGGGTGGGGGGTGCTGCAGGGAGGGGGCGGGGCAGGGGTGCAGAACCCCCCGCAGACAGGCCGTGGGGAGCCCACAGTCCCCCCAGCTCCTAAGAGTCCTCCAGGGATCCCCCCCCCCCCGTACTTTCCTGACACCCGTTCTGGAGGCCCCTTTTACTGCTGGTGGAAATGCAAACCTACCGTCTGGGGAGCGTTTACAGCAAGTTGGGGCTGGGCGAGGGGGGAGTCTTAGACTTCCCCTGCCTCGGCTGGGCCCTACCTGCAGCTGGGGCGCCGCGGGCAGAGTCACCTGGCTCCGGGGGTCCCAGACAGACCAGGGTCAGCCACTCACCACTCACCAAATCAAAGGCAGAGAGAGGAGGAGGTTAAACAGGAAAGGAGTCTATTTCAGGGAGGCCGACACCAGGGAGACAGCCGACCAGTCTCATAGACGGTCTCCCAAGTGCGGCAAATACATGCAGGTTTGCATCAGGAAAATGCAAAGGGACAGAGGTTAGTGGGAGTGCGGGTGGGGTCGGTCATGGGTGGGCTTGCCAGGGCCGGCTCAGGGCGGTCCTTGTGGCTCGAGGGGCGGTTTCAGAGCTCAGGCCCGGGTCCTTTGCCCCGGGCTGTTTGCCTGGGGAAAGAGGTAAGCTGGCGAGGAGAACTTGGTTGGAAAGCACGCACAGATCAGAATGGAGGTGGCGGACCCCTGTTTCACGCTAAGGACTGGATCCTCCCAAACGCACGAAAGGAGCCGATCCTCCATTCTTAGGAACCGTGCAGGCTCGGCGGACAACGCGGCTGCTACCGCGCGCGGCCACCACCCCGCAGGCCGGGAAGGGGCGAGCAGCAGGGGCTTCCAGCCGCCCCCGCTCAGGCCTGCAGTCCACAACCCGCAGAGCCTCCCGCCCGCTAGGGCGGCTGACAGACCGCGCCACACACAACACTAGCCGTCTTCGGCCGGAATCCCAGTTCCCGGCCCCACCGGCCTCGAGGGCCGACTCTGGTCCCGGGCGGGCCCGCGGGGCGGAGACCCGGGCTGCCGCGCACCGCGCCGGAGGTTCCCACCGCCAATCCCGTGCTCGGGGGCGGGCACACGGCTCGAGCTCCCGGCAGCGGATTGGTCCGCTCGAGCTCCTGGCCGCGGATTAGCCCGCCCGAGGATTGGTGCCCCGCTCCCGAGCTCTCGGCCACGGATTGGTCCGCTCGAGCTCCCGGCCGCGGATTGGCCCGCCCGAAGATTGGTGCCCCGCTCCCGAGCTCTCGGCCACGGATTGGTCCGCTCGAGTTCCCGGCCGCGGATTGGCCGCCCTGGCGAGGCGGGGCGGGGACCCGTGAGGCCCCACGGCACCTCCTGCGAGGCAGGCGGTGGGGAGGGGTCCCGGCAGCCGGGCCGGAAGCTGCCGGCAGCTGTCTGGGTCCGGCTTCCGGGGCGTGCGGCTCGTTGGGGTCTCTCTCCGCCCGGCCTCGTGTATCCTGCGGCGGCTCCCTGGTGGTGCCGGAGGCGTTCCCGCCGCCATGAGCGTGGGCTTCATCGGCGCGGGCCAGCTGGCCTGTGCCCTGGCGCGGGGCTTCACGGCGGCAGGTGGGCGCGCGGGGGGGCGCGGGCCGCAGCCTGATCCGGGGACGCCCTCCGCCGCGCGAGCCCGAACGGCTGAGCGTCTGACGGGCGGGACGAGGCTCGTGGAGCAGCGAGGGTCGCGAGCCCGCGCGGGGCCTGGTTGTGGGTCCGACCTGCCCTCCCGGGGAGAGCGCGGGGCCGGAGGGCCGCGGTGCCCGGCTGATGAGCCCCATCTTCCGCAGGGATCCTGTCGGCTCACAAGATCATAGCCAGCTCCCCGGAAATGGACCTGCCCACGGTGTCCTCGCTCAGGGTAGGGGGGCGCGGGGGCGTGGGGCACGGGGGGGGGGGCCCGGCCCGCGCCCACCTCCCCCCAGGAGCGTCCGGCCCTCTGTGCCAACCCTTGCGCGCTCCCATTTCACCTGCCCCTCTGCCCGTGTCTCTTTCCGGCCGGGGGAACTTTCCTGGCAGAGGGGTGCCCGGGTGCCCGAGGCCTGGTGGGGATGGGAGACGGCCACGGCCCGGTGGCCTTGGGGAAGCGTGTGCCTGCCTAGCACTTGGCTCACTTGTTCGCTAGCAACAAGGGAAGACTTCGGCGGTGACGGGGGTAGGGGCAGACCCCGAAGGGACAGGGCAGGGGATTCCAGGGTGCTCCGGGGGCGGGGGGGGGTGGGGGCGGGCGAGGGAGGTTGCCTGCACTGTGAGCTGGGTAGTCTCCTCCTGCAGAAGATGGGCGTGAACTTGACCCGAAGCAACAAGGAGACGGTGAGGCACAGTGACGTCCTGTTCCTGGCTGTGAAGCCGCACATCATCCCCTTCATCCTGGACGAGATCGGGGCGGATGTGCAGGCCAGGCATATCGTGGTGTCCTGTGCTGCTGGTGTTACCATCAGCTCTGTGGAAAAGGTGCCCGTGATGAATTGTTTGTGGGGGAGGCTGGGGGCGCCAGTGGTGCCCTGGCAACTCACTGGGGCCTCTTCCTTGACCCAGAAGCTGATGGCCTTCCAGCCGGCCCCCAAGGTAATTCGCTGCATGACCAACACACCCGTGGTGGTGCGGGAGGGCGCCACGGTGTACGCCACGGGCACCCACGCCCTGGTGGAGGATGGCAGGCTCCTGGAGCAGCTCATGAGTAGCGTGGGGTTCTGCACGGAGGTGGAGGAGGACCTGATTGACGCCGTCACGGGGCTCAGCGGCAGTGGGCCTGCTTACGTGAGACCCCCTGGGGGCCCAGGGCAGCGGGATGGACTGGCAGGCCGCTTGGGCTGTGGGTGCTGCCTATGTCGGGGTGAAGCTAGCTGTTGGAGGAGGGCAGCCTTTGGAGCTAGTTGCGGTCATGAGGAAAAGCAGACCGCGGGGAGTGGCCCTGCGTGTCTGCGGCCCTGGGACTCAGCGAGTGTCTCCACAGGCATTCATGGCCCTGGACGCGTTGGCTGATGGTGGGGTGAAGATGGGCCTGCCTCGGCGCCTGGCGGTCCGCCTGGGGGCCCAGGCCTTGCTGGTCAGTATACTTGCCCTGCGTGTTCTGGACTGGGGTGTGGGATGGGGGCCCCGGGGGGGGGGTCCCTGAGCTGGGGGGGGTCCCTGAGCTGGGGTGGGGCTTGGTTGGGAAGCTGGGATAGCGACTGGGGAAGGGCAGTGGGTGTGGAAAAGCCTGTCTGAGGTACATGAGCAGTCTTCTCCTCTCATGCCTCCTGCCTCTCGCAGGGTGCTGCCAAGATGCTGCTAGACTCAGAGCAGCACCCAGGCCAGCTCAAAGACAATGTCTGCTCCCCCGGAGGGGCCACCATCCACGCCCTGCACTTCCTGGAGAGTGGGGGTTTCCGCTCCTTGCTCATCAACGCTGTGGAGGCCTCCTGCATCCGCACGCGGTGGGTCGCTCCCCCTCTGTGCCTGGGCTCCCTGCTCCCAGTGACCCCCAGGCTGGGCCCCGTCCCACAGAAACTGCCGCCTGTGGTCCCCTCAGCAGTCCTGCGCTCTGTCCATAAGCATGGTTTCTTGGAATCCGTTTTGCCGAGGGTTTGCAGGCCTTTCTACATTTAATGGTCACTGCAGTTCTGTTGGGTCGGTGGGGGGGGGGGGGGCAGGTAGCTTGGATTTATAGAAGAGGAGGTTGAGGCCCAGAGATGGTTTTCCTGAGCTCAGGCAGCTAGTACATAGTGGAGGCGGGCTGGACAAGTGTGTGACTCCAAGCCTGCTCACTGTCCCATCCGTACCATGTCTCCGTGTGATTGCAGAAAGCACGCAGAGCTACACATGTGCATGGTCACCCACACGTGGTTAAATAGCACTTCTGAGAAGCTCGGGGGAGTGTTTGATTTAGGGTTCTAATTTTGGGTGGTGTCCAGTCCTCCGGGCTTGGGGGTTATGTGCACGGGGAAGCTGTGTGGAGTTCTGGCTCCTCCTTCAACCCCTTTGGGGCTTTGTCTGCAGAGAGCTGCAGTCCATGGCTGCCCAAGAGAAGGTCTCCCCTGCTGCCCTCAAGAAGACCCTCCTGGACAGAGTGAAGCTGGAATCCCCCACAGTGTCCACGTTGACCCATTCCACAGGGAAGCTGCTTACAAGAAGCCTGGGCCCCGGGGGCAAGAAGGACTGAGGTGGTCTCTGCCCTCCTTTCTAGAACCAGAGCCCTGTGGGGGACCGAGCAGGGCGAGGGCAGGTCCGGCAGTTTCAGGTCCTTGTGATAAAACCCCCTTAAATCTGTTCAGACCCAGCCACACTAGTTTCTCGTCTTGTCCACGTTGGAAGATGCTCCCAGGGGGAGGGGGTGATGGTGGCGGCCAGAGGCAGGCCTGTGCACCTGTTGGGGGAGAGAGGCCACAACTCCAGTCTGAGCCCTGCTGGGTGAAAGGTCTGGAGACCTTCAGCTGGGGTCCTCTGTCTGGAGCCAGAACCAGAGTCCGCTTGACGCCAAGTCAAGGCAGAGAGAGGTACGAAACGTGACGAGGACTTTGCTCTCTGAATTGTGAGTGGAAAAGAAGTGAGCAACTTAGAATTGTTACAGTTAATCAGAAAAGCACGAAAGTATGTCATGCTTCTCTTTAACTCTTGCTTCATAGGTGTCCCGTTGGAAAAGTGTTACTGAGCTCTCTTAAGTTTAACTGCTTCAATATAGTTTTAATTTTTATTACCCTGCTTTTATTTTTTTTAAGTAAGCTCTGCGCCCAGTGTGGGGCTTGAGCTCACGACCCCGAGATCAAGAGTCGTGCGCTCTACTGACTGAGCCAGGCTGCTTTTTTATGCTTCATCTTAAGTCCTCATTCTAGAGAACTCCAGGACCTGACCAGGCATTCCCTGCTTCTATGGGGAGCGCCGTCTGAAGGCAAGAAGTAGGGAGGAGAAGAAATTATGGGCTAGGCCCTGAGAGCTGTACAGACGCCCTGCTCCAGCCTGACCCCCAGGGTCAGGGTCAGGAGATGGTTCTAGGATGGGCCAGAGCTCATGGCCGAGGAGAGCCAAGTGGCCTGAGCCGGGGGGAGGGTGGCTGCCCAGGCACAGAGGAGGAAGCTGCCTGCTTTGTAGTTGGCCGTGCACCTGCCGGGCTTTGGACCCAGGCGGACTGCACTCTGAGGGAGGAGCTACTTTTTCCCTCACTTGACTGCAGATGCTGAGGCCTGGGGACGAGCAGCTTAGCTCCTTGAGCTGGGCTCACGGGTGGGGCCGTGGGTGGGCCTGCTGTGTACACAGCGGGACGGAGCCTCCCGCTCGTCCCCAGGAGCTCGCCGCCTGTGGCATTGGCACCGGCATCCTCTCTGGGTTCAAATCTGAGTTGCCCCCCCCACAATTTGCGGGTAGATGTGTTTTTTTTAAAACTTAATTCCAGTTAGTTAAGCTGTACGATACAGTAATTCAACACTTCTAGGCGTTGCCCTGTGCTCATCACGACAAGTGCACCAGTTTCTGCCACTTTCAGCTAGGGGACCTTAGAGAAGCTACTGAATCCAGTCTCCAGATTTCATCCCCTCTAAATAGGAGGTCCCGCTCCATCAGAAGCTTCTGGTGGGTTTGCAGTGAGACCTTGTGGAACGGCTCAGCAGAACATGTGGAACACGGTGGACCACTCAAGCCTGTGGTGCTCATCCTTCACCCCCAGCTGCGGGAGGGGGTCCTCGGTGAGGACAGCAGCCCAGCTCAAACTCCAACCTGAGAACCGTGGACGAGGCTCGTTCCTGTGGGGCCACAGTGACAAGCGACAAGTTCTGCAAAGCTATTGTAAAGCCCACGTTAGGTGGCAGGCTCTGCACGCCCTTTATAGGAAATCTTAAGATTCAGGAACTGGGTAGAATAAGGCGAAGCTCGAGGAGGTTAAATAAGCTGCCCCCCAAAGATTCAAAGAGACATTTCACCAAAGAAGATAACACAGCAAATGGGCCTGTGAGGAGACATTTAAGCCATCGCTGACTGGGGAAATGTCAAAGCCCAGGGCGGTACCACGGCACAGCTGCTCGCACGACTGGTTTTGGTGGAGCTGGGGTTTACCAGAAAGCGATGTTGACAAGGATGTGCAGGAATGACAGCTCTCCTGTAAAATGGAGTGGCCACTCTGTCCAACAGTCTGGCAGCTCGGAAAGTTAGTCACCATATAAGCGATGCTATTCAAGTACCAACTCAAGGGACAGAGCACTTGTCCGCACAAACGCTTGGGCGTGAATATCCAAGACAGCAGCATTCCCAAGAGCCAAGAAGAGGAAACTACCCAAATGTCTGCCAGCTGGTGAGTGGACACCCACCAGCGTCACATCCACTCAAGGGAATAGCGTCCGGCGATAAAAAGGGAGCGCTGGTCTCGCTACACCATGAAGGCGCCCAGAAACATCACCGGAAGCGAAAACCCAGTCGCTGTTGGCCGTACATTCTGTATGATTCCATGGATTGGAAATGGCCAGGAACTGTGCGGTCTGCAGTGCCAGATCGTGGCTGCCCAGGGCCAGGTGGGAATGGGAGGAAAACGGGGTTTCTGCTGGGAGCCACGAGGTGATTGAAGAGGTGATGGTTGCACTACTGTGGACATACATGGTCATCGAACTGTATATTTAAGTGGGTGAATTTTAAGGACCGTAATTCACACTAATGCTTTAAGAAAGGGAAGGAAGTTTCCCCAGGTTAATACCAGGACTCAGGTCCATGCCTGATACTGAATCCTGTCCTCTTGGCGCCGTGCCTGATGGCGAGCGGTCCTTGGGGATTGGAGACTGTCCCCTCATCTCTCCCCCGCCCCCTCAAGGCCACCCCCTCCCAGGCCTAAATCCACCAACGTACATTTACTGAGGACCTATGCCTTGGTGCCTGCAGTCTGCTTGGCTCGGGTGAATCCTCACCTGCTAAGGACCCCTGTCCTTCACTTCTGAGCTTCCGCCCCGCACGGTTGGGCTGGACTTGAATGAAGGTGGCTGTGGCCGCAGTCCTCCAGGGAGAGGGGGGAGAGTCTCAGGCCTTAGGGAACAGTTCTGCTCTGCTCTCCCCGGCACCTCGGGCTGCCCACCTTCTCACCGCGGGCTGAGGGGTCCCGGGGCTGGGGACTCCCCACGAGGTCAAGGGGGCCCCCCGAGTATCAGGCCCTGGCCAGGTTGAGAGCTTGTGGCCTGAGCTGCCTGGAAGGCACTTGAGTGTCCCCTGCAAGCCTTCCAAGAGTAAGAGCTGGTGTTCGAGGCTAGCGCGGCCTCTCCGAGAAGTCCATGCCGAACGCTCCCTCTGCCAAGTGCCCGTGAGGCCTGGGAGCCCCCTGGTCAGCAAGACTGTCCTTGCTCGGAGCCACACAGAGGCTCAGGACAGATGTAGACACAGGACATGTGGAAAACAGGGCAGAGAGAGAGAGAGTAAGGAAGGGGGTAACCAGGCCCCCACCCCCAGCCCACCAGGACTCTTGGGGCGCCGGGCCTAGAGCAGGCCTCAGTCCCCACGTCACAACTGGCTTCTCTCAGGACCCCCAGAACTGCCTTACCTGCTGCCTCCATGTTGCTCTCCCGTAAAATGGGGCATGAATCTCGGCCCCGACTGTTCCCAATCGTTACCTCGGGGGAGTGGAGCTGAGGCTGGTTCTCACTTGATTTTCTTCCTTTTACTTTAGATCATGGCTGGCAACATGCAGGCCCCACCTTTTTAAATCCATAGTTAAAGGATTAAAAAATGGGGGCACCTGGGGGGGGCTCAGTCGGTTAAGTATCCAACTCTTGGTTTCAGCTCAGGTCGTGATCTCGGGGTCGTGAGATTGAGCCCCGGGCTGGGCGTGGAGCCTGCTTGAGATTCCCTCTCCCTCTTCCTCTGCTCCCCCAAAATAAATAAATCTTAAAAGAAAAAAAGAATAAAAAATGTTTGTGTTGTTTGGTGCTTCTGGCTGGCAGGCCATGTGGGGACACATCCTTGTCCCCGTGTGTGTGGCCGTCACTAGGCAGCAGCTCAGAGGGACACTGGAGAGCTTGACTGCGCTTCCCTCACCAGTCCAGGGGTGTAGACAGGCCTCTGCTGTCTAATCACATCCCTTCAAAGCCTTGACCCATTCTTCCCTTTTACCAACAAACCGGAACGTAGGCAGCAATGGGTACTGTGAGTCTGCAGAATCAGGAGCGTTGAGAAAACAGAACGCACCTCTTTTCAAGGTCTGAGCCAGTGGCGAGCACACTACTTTTATGAAAGACGGGGAGGACGACGTTGGATGAAGAAGCTCTAGAAGGATACACGAGACACCAGGGAAAGAAGTACTTGGGGCAGGGATGATGGGAAGGCCTTTTCCCACTGTACTGACTCAGGAATCACATGACGGTGTTATCTCATCACGAAATATATCTTGTAAATCTTTAGGGGGCCGCCAGGCTGCCCAGGCTGTGCGGTGCCCCAGCGGGACGCATCGCCCCAGGTGGCCGGCCAGGGCTGGAGCGAGTCCTGTGCGCCCCACTCCGGCCATGGGAACGTCTCCCTCGGCCAAAGTGGACAGACTGGTCCTCTGTCTCTTACCTCCACCTCCACCCACCTTCTGTGCCGCTAGCCTCCAGGATGGGCTAATCTGTTTGTCTGTCTCCCCCAGCAGCTGGGGTGCTGCCCCGGGTGGGGGACAGGCTGGGCTGCAGGCCATGCCCCCTGTTCTTGTGCTTGATGCTCAGAAAACACCGCCGAATAAATGCAGATAAGCAGGCATGGATGAATGAATGCATGACAACTCTGACATGGCGGGCTGGGCTGTTTCTTGCTGTGTCTCGGGAGTTCTCTGGTTTGCTGGGGTGAAAGCCCCGTGCACCTGCTAGCCTGTCTTTGACCTGGTATTTCACTGTTGGTTAGGTTCCGACTTTCTTTGGTTGAACCAGCAAGTGTTTCCTGAGCCCTTCTAGAATGCCGTGCTTGTGCTCAGCTGGCTGGGATGTGAGGAAGGCTTAGTGAATTTCTATGGGGGCCACTCTGTCTCGTGGCTGCTGCAGTAGAGGGGGTGCCTCCCCCATGGCTTCGGAGCCTTTCCTATAGCGTCGGGCTCTTTCAGGTAGGAGGGAAGCACGTCAGGAACATTTAGGTAAAAAGGGATTGGGATGGAAATCAGCTCCAAAGCAGTTTTCAGTTGTAGATTGTATACGGTTGGGGTGCCTGGGGGGCTTGGTCGGTTAAGTGTCCGACTCTTGGTTTCAGCTCAGGTCGTGAACTCAGGGTCGTGAGATCGAGCCCCGGGTCAGGTTCCAGGCTCAATGTGGGGTCTGCTTGAGATTCTCTCTCTCCCTCTGCCCCTCCCCCAACTCGTGCTCGCTGAATCAATCAATCACTCTTTAAAAAAAAGGGGGGGGGATTGGGATGGAAAGCAATTTCAAAGCAGTTTTCCTTTTTAGGAGGGATTACATGGATAAATGTTCTCTCCCCCTTGAAAATCGCTGACTGAAATGCACTCGGTGGGCTGGGTAGCAGCAAGAGAGCTCAGGTTGGACATCGGAGACTTTCTCATGCATCGGGGTACTTCAGTGGGGGGTGACCGGGAAAGCCTGAGAAATCTGCCTCTGGCGTGACAAACAGACAATTTGTCATCTTCAGTGGGTGTGTGCGAGCCTCTCAGTTACTGGTCTCCCCGAGTTCTAAGATAAGTGAATTTTAAATTGGATTTTTACACGTAGGATCTTGTCGGTGAAATCACGGCAAACGTTGTTTTCCTTCTGCCGTCTTAGTGAGTTTCTGCTACACAGAGAGCAAAGGCCTAGGTTCCAGTCTTCGCTGGCCAGGAGACCTCAGGCAAGTCATTGGTCTGTTTCGATTTCAATTGATGATTATGTCCCTTAAAAATGGAAAAATAACAATAATTGCCCGTCCTTCTCTGGGGGTGGTGACCGCTGTGGGTAAAGCGCAGCCTGGCAGCGCCTTCAGCAGGTAACACTCTGCGCTGATGCGGTCCCTGCTGTTTCTGCAGTCCCCGGAGCTCTATGCTGAGATTCCTTGTCTCCTGTATGACCTAAACCGTGCACACGGCCTGAGGCTACTAAGTGCCAGCCCAGGAGTACGTCCGCAAGACCCCTGATCTCGTTTCCTCTTTAAGAATCATGATGGGCTGGGGGCGCCTGGGTGGCTCAGTCAGGTGTCTGCCTTCAGCTCGGGTCATGATCCCAGGGTCCTGGGATTGAGCCCCACGTCAGGCTCCCTGCTCAGCCGGAAGCCTGCTTCTCCCTCTCGCTCTGCCGCTCCCCTGCTCATGCGTGCGCGCTCTCTCAAAATAAAATAAAATAAAATAAAATAAAATAAAAAGGCTTCTGATGTGGTTAGCATCTCCCCATTTTACTGATGGGAACACAGTAGATTGGAGAAGGTAGGAGCACAGCCAGTGAGGAGGAAAGCCTGCATGTCTAAAACCAAAACCCGTTTTCCAAAGGCCTGAACTGTGTAGCTCTGGTGGGCGCTGCCCACCTCACCGCGAGGACGGAGGGGTCCTCCTGTGGGTGCAGCGGCAGGAGCACCGGGCTGGCGAGGAGCTGGGGGATGGAGGCGGGGGTAATGCTGCAGGGGTCCCCGGCAGGTGCCTGAGAAGGAGACCCGGAAAACTGGGTGGGGTCAGGACTGGCTTCCTTACAGCCTTCACTGGGGGCTGGGAACCTTGCTTTGAGGGTTTCAAGCTATTGGGAAATGCGCTCCGAGAAGTAGGTGCTTTGATTTTTTCCGTTTTGTAGAAGCAAATATATATCATTCCTACTTGTCTTTTTTTTTTTTAATGGGAAAACTTCAAATTCTTAGTTGATGACATTTTGAGTCATTAAAGTCTTGATAAGCTATCTGGTCCATAAGTATATTTATAAGCAAAGAACTATTTATTAATAGTTTAACTATTTATTAATAGATAAACCAAGGCATATTAAAAATGTGTTTGCATGACATTTTTAATAGACTGTTTTATTTATATTATACTTTTTAAAAAATTTTATTTTATTATGTTATATTAATCACATCATTACATCATTAGTTTTTGATGTAGTGTTCCATGATTCATTGTTTGTGTATAACACCCAGTGATACATGCAGAATGTGCCCTCCTTAATACCCATCACCAGGCAAGCCCATCCCCCCAACCCCCTCCCCTCTAGAACCCTCAGTCTGTTTCTCAGAGTCCATCGTCTCTCATGGTTCGTCTCCCCCTCCGATTCCCCCCCCTTCATTCTTCCCCTCCTGCTATCTTCTTCTTCTTTTTTTTCTTAACATATAATGTATTATTTGTTTCAGGGGTACAGGTCTTTGATTCAACAGTCTTGTACAATTAACAGCGCTAACCATAGCACATACCCTCCCCAATGTCCATCACCCAGCCACCCCATCCCTCCCACCCCCCACCACTCCAGCAACCCTCAGTTTGTTTCCTGAGACGAAGAATTCCTCATATCAGTGAGGTCATATGATACATGTCTTTCTCTGTTTGACTTATTTCGCTCAGCATAACACCCTCCAGTTCCATCCACATCGTTGCAAATAGCAAGATTTCATTCCTTTTGATGGCTGCATAATATTCCATTGTATATATATATACCATCTCTTCTTTATCCATTCATCTGTCAATGGACATCTTGGCTCTTTCCACAGTATGGCTATTGTGGACATTACCGCTATAAACATCAGGGTGCACGTACCCCTTCGGATCCCTACATTTATATCTTTGGGGTAAATAGCCAGTAGTGCAATTGCTGGATCGTATGGTAGCTCTATTTTCAACTTTTTGAGGAACCTCCGTACTGTTTTCCAGAGTGGCTGCACCAGCTTGCATTCCCACCAACAGTGTAGGAGGGTTCCCCTTTCTCCGCATCCCCGCCAACATCTGTCGTTTCCTGACTTGTTAATTTGTACATTATACTTTTTAAAAAATACAAGTTATTTGGGGTGCCTGGGTGGCTCAGTCTGTTGGGCGTCTGACTCTTGATTTCGGCTCAGGTCGTGATCTCAGGGTCTTGGGATCGAGCCCTGCATGGGAATCTGCGCTCAGCTCACAGTCTCCTTGAGATTCTCCCTCCCTCTCCCTCTGCCCTTCCAACTCATGCTCTCTCTCCCTCTCTTTCTTTAAAATGAATAAATAAATCTTTAAAATATACAAGTTATTCAATTCATTTAAACTAAAGAAAAACAGTTCACCCATTTCATCCACCCCACGTCCCTGCCTCTGGCAACCACCAATCTAAGTCTCTGTATCTATGATCTCGGTTGTTGTGTTTTTTAAAGATTCCACAGATGAGAGAAATCATACAGTATTTGTCTTTCTCTGACTTACTTCACTTAGGATAATGCCCTTGAACTCGATCCAAGATGGCAAGATTTCATTCATTTTTATGGCTGAGTAATGTTCCATTATATTGATACCGCATCTTCTTTATCCAGTCTTCTGTCGATGAGTGGATTATTGTTTCCGTGTCTCGGCTACTGTAAATAATGCTGCAGTGAACATGGGGGTACAGATACCCTTCCAAGTTAGGGTTTTTGTTTTCTTTAGATAAATACCCAGACGGGGAATTGCTGGATTACAAGGTAGTTCTATTTTTCATTTTTTGAGGAACCTCCATACCGTTTTCCAGAGTGGCTGCCCCAGTTTGCATTCCCACCAACCAGGCACGAGGGTTCCCCTTTCTCTGCATCCTCGCCAACACCTGTTGTGTCTTTGGTTTTTGACTTTAGCTCTGCTGACAGGTGTGAGGCCACATCTCACTGTGGTTTGGATTTGCATTTCCCTGATGGTGAGTGATGCTGAGCCCGTTTTCATGCACCTGCTGGCCATCTGCATGTCTTCTCTGCGAAAATGTTCAGATCTTCTGCCCATCTTCTAATCAAATGTGTTTTTTTGTTATTGTTGTCATGGTTGAGTTGTGTGAGTTTATGTATTTTGGATATGACCCCCCTTATCAGATATATGATTTGCAAATATCTTCCCCCATTCAGTAGGTTGCCTTTCACTCTGTGGACGGTGCCCTGTGCTGTGCAGAAGCTTTGTAGCCTCATGTAGTTGTGCTTGTTGATTTTCGCTTTTGTTGCTTTTGCTTTTGGTATCAAATTCAAAAAATCGTCACTAAGACCAACCTCTAGAAGCTTACCACCTGTGTTTTTTCTTCTGGGAGTTTTATGGTTTCAGGTTGTCTTTAATCCATTTTGAGTTAGTTTCTGTGTATGGTGTTAGAAGGTAGTCCAGTTTCATTCTTTTCCATGTGGCTGTCCAGTTTTCCTACCACTTTATTTTTTTTAATTTTTTTTTATTTTTAAAGGAAGGATCTTTTTTTTTTTTAAGATTTTATTTATTTATTTGAGACAGAGAGAATGAGAGACAGAGAGCATGAGAGGGAGGAGGGTCAGAGGGAGAAGCAGACTCCCTGCCGAGCAGGGAGCCCGATGTGGGACTCGATCCCGGGACTCCAGGATCATGACCTGAGCCGAAGGCAGTCGCTTAACCAACTGAGCCACCCAGGCGCCCTCCTACCACTTTATTGAAGAGACTCTTTTCCCCATTGTATATTCTTGCCTCCTTGGTCATGAATTAATTGGCCGTATGTGTGTGGCTCTATCTTTGTGCTCTCTCTTCTGTTCTATCAGTGTGTCTGTCTTTACACTAACACCATACTGTTTGTGTATCACCGTAACTTTGTGATATAGTTTGATGCCTCCAGCTTTGCTTTTCTTTCCCAAGATGGCTTTGGCTCTTCAGGGTCTTTGTGCTTCCACACAAAATTTTAGGATGGCTTGTTCTTCTGTGAAAAATGCCACTGGAATTTTGATAGGGATAGCGTTGAATCTGTAGATTGGTTTGGGTAGTATGGCCCTACCCGCCTTTTGGATTAAGAGAAAGGAACAAGAAATGAGCGTTTGTCGACTTCCTTTTCCAACCCCATGGCCTGATTGTCCCAGAAGGCTCACTTTGCCCTATGCGGACATCTAGGTCTCTGCTGAGCCCAGCCCTCCTTCCCCACTGCCCTCCCCTCTGCTGCTCTTCTTGGCTTCTCTGCCCCCAGCTCCTTCCCCCACGCCAGCCCTTCACTGGTCCTTGGCATCCTGGACTTGCACTATTACTATTTTCTCTGGAGCGCAATGCTTTGCTCTTCAGTAACGCTTTTGAACTGACGAGGTGCTGTGGTCCATCACATCCCATTGGAGTCTCACCAGGGTCCCTGGGGGCGGGTGTGGGGGAGGGCGTGGCGCCCCCATCGCACACAAGAAGACCCCGAGGCACTGGTCTAAGGCAGCTGGGGCTAGGATCCCAGCCTCCAGATTCCAAGTCCTCCCCCCACTGTCTCAGAGGCGAGCGCGCAGGGACAGCGGGTGGTCCCGCTGAATACCCCTGACAAAGGGGCAGGCCCCGGGGAAAGTGTGTTCTGGCCTCGGTGTCCCACTGCTCAAATGTGCCACTAGAGGGCGCCAGGCGCCAGCCGCTGAAACCCCATCTGCCCCTGCCCCTCAGCGTCACAGTCCCCGGTGGAAGGCAGGTGCCTCCCTGGGTGGCCCTGTGTCCAGGCTTGTCCATGGTCATCGAGCTTAGGAGGATGCCTGGAGTCACATCCCTCACTAGCCGTGTGGCCTCGGGCGGGTTGCTTACCCTGCAGGAACTTCCCTGCTGGGCTTGGGGTCTGGCAGGAGGCAGCTCAAAGAGCCTGGGGTTGCTCTTGTTTTCATGGGGATCCATCGTTAAGGGATCTGAGGCTCAGGGAAGATGACGGCGGGGGGGACAGGTCCCGGAGCCAGGGCCTGGTGGAGCCAGGGTCAGGCTGTGGCCTGGGCGGAGGGCGGGGGGCGGGCTGGCCCGTCCATGGCCTCCCATTCCCCAGGCACCACCGGCTCTGGACCTGCTTCTCAAACCAAGTGATCACCTGCCTGGTTTTGTTTGTTTGTTTTTGTTTTTGTTTTTTTTAACGTAACACCCAACGTGGTACTCGAACTCATACCCCTGGGATTAAGAGTCCCATGCTCCACGGGCTGAGCCAACCAGACGTCCCAAACACCTGCCTTTTTTAATTCAGGGAAATAGAGACAAAACTGGTGTTGTTGAGTTCTGTTTCCAATCTTACTACCCTCTACCCTCCAAGATGCTCCCCTGTCCGGACCCCAGACCCACCTCCACCTGGATGTCCCCCTCCCTGGTTTTGCTTACTTCATTTCCTCCCCTGGAGGAATGTGCCTCTCTGAATGTGGCAGGTCTTCTTCTCCCACCCAAACCTCAAACTAGAGGTTCCGACCCTCAGGCGGAAGGGGGGCCCCTGCCCAGCACTGCCCCGTGAGCCCCACAGACGCCTGTTTGATCGAGTCGGGCTGACTGTGGCCTGCAGCCAACATGGGCCTTGGGGAGACACAGCAGACAGGAGGTGAAGACCCAAGATTACCAGTCGATATGTATTTATTTACGGCTTATTTGGGGGCCCACGAAATACAGAGTATTCACTTACCGAGCCCCTCGATGTGCTGGTGTCAGTATCCTGCGATGCCCAGGGCAGCCCTGGGGAACGGAGACCCAGCTAGAAGCAGCCCCAGGGACACGGGGGCAGGGGACAGGCAGGGCAAAGACGGGAGCGCCCCCACAGCTGCAGGAGATGAAGTGGGGCAGCTGTAAGAAGAAGCCTCCGGTTCAGTGGGACTCACGTGCATGTAATCCGTCTGCACATACGGAGCACCACTGTGTACCAGGCACCAGAGCCCCAGATAAAACCAGACTCATCCCTTCTTCCTCTAAGGGGGTTCCCGATCTGGTGGGGAAGAATGACAGGGAAGCGCCCATCCTACAAGGTGATAAATGCTCTGAGGAGGCGGTAAAGAGCCCTGGGAGCAGACAGGAGGTGCTCGGGAAGGTCTGGCAAGGGAGGTGATGCTGGAGATAGGTCTGGAAAGATAAGGGGAGGGGCACCTGGGGGGCTCAGTCGGTGAAGCGTCTGCCTTAGGCTGGGGTCGTGATCCCAGGGTCCTGGGATCGAGCCCCACGTCGGGCTCCTTGCTCAGTGGGGAGCCTGCTTCTCCCTCTGCCCCTCCCCCTGCTTGTGTTCCCTCTCTCTCTCAAATAAATAAATAAAATCTTAAATACATAAATAATCTTATTAAAAAATAAGGAAACTCTGTAAGCCTTGAGACTCCAGCCGTCCAGGGAAGAGGTGGGAGAGGCGCTGAGGAGGGCTGCGAGTCTCAAGGCTTCAGGTCCCCTCCCTGCCCCCACCGCCCCTATGTCGTAACTGATCCTTTAAAATTGAATTTGTCTAATGTGCAGATAAGCTGCTGTCCACCCCCCCCACCCCCCCACCCCCGCACACACAGGCTTCACCCCATGTATTCAGTAAAGCACTCTGGCTTGGTGGGGTGCTAGGTCGGGCTAGTGAAGCGGCCGCAGATCCGTGGATGGGGGCAGGCTGCAGGGGGAAAGCAGGTGTGGCGGCCCCGCCGAGGCTTCCAGCTTGGTGACTCCCTTGACTGAGCTGCCAGGTACTGCAGGAGGTCGGGCTCCCGACACACTAGAACAGCAGGTGCCCTTCGCAGAGCACCGATACAGGTCACGTCCGGGGCCCGGCCCACACGCAGCCAGCCCACCTCCTCCCAGGTGACCCTGTCAAGTGGGTGCCTCGGTTCCCTGCTTTTACAAACGGGGAGAACGAGACTCATGGTGTGCCAGGGGCTGTGGTGAGCGACTGCAGAGCTAGAGCCCGTGCGCACCCCTTTGCCGTGGGACCCCCCCGCCGAGGAGCAGGCGGGGACAGAGCCGGGGCCGGGTGTGGAGGTGCAATCTCGCACCATAACTTAGAGCTGGGCGGAGTTAGGGCTTATGTGCTTCCGCGTGGGAAGATCATTCTACCTTACTTACCTCTTCACAGGCCGTATCTCCAAGGCCAGTCACATTCCTGGGTGCTGAGGGTTACAGCCGCAGCATGGGAATTCAGGGGGACACAACACAGCCCTTCACAAGCAGAGTCTGGGGAACACGGAGATTTCAGGGCTCAGGGGCAGAGAAGGACCAGAGAGTGACAGGAGGGGCCGCCCCGGCGGTGGTGCGGGGAGCTCGGAGGATGAGGGTAGACCAGAAGCCCCCAGGCTGGCAAGTGACACAGGCCCCCGGGTGATCTGGGTGCATGGGGCCGAGCTCCTGAACCCAGAACTTGGAGGAACGGACAGCTGCTCGGGAGGGAAGGACGTGGCTGGCGTGGCCACTCCATCGGCAAAATCACCTGTCAGCCCCGCTCCAGACGAAGGTTAGCGTGGCCGTGGAGGGCGCCTCTGGTCATTGCCAGCCGGGGCTGTGATGTCTCCAGCTCCGTTCCTTGTCCTCCCTAGGCTGTCCAGGTCTGGAATCTACCAAGAGCTGCTCCTCTCTGGACACCAAGGGCCCCTGGCCTGTGAGATGGGGACGGGCCAGGCCCTGTTATTCTGGGGGCCTCAGAGGTACCCGGCATGAGGACCCGGCCTTCCCACTAACACCCAGATACAAACATTTCCTGGGACCCCCGTGAGCCTGGTTGTGTCCCTCAGTCCTCAGTGCTGACCTCAGTCGGCTTGTAGGCAGAGAAGGGGTTGCACCCTCATATACACACACGCACACACACGCACACCCCAGAACACGCTTCTGTGTTACTCTGTTGCTGCTAACACCGAGCTAACACATCTCCCGGAAATCTCTGTAAAAATGGACTCCTCCAAAGGAAACAGAGACACGTCGTGGATGATTCCTAACCAGAGAAGACAGCCGTGGTCTAGCACCAGAGTCGCTGGAAGGACGTGAAGACCGTGCAGGTCAAATCCCTCATTGTCCAGAGAGGGTCCTGGGCTGCCCAAGATCCCACAGCGCGCTGGTCCTGGCTGTGCCTGTGCTGGCCCCGTTAGCTGGTGCTCAGGCCGACCCCAGGCCGACTCCGGCCGACCGCTGTCCGAAGGCGCTGAGGACGCTCTCTCCCGGGCTGGGCAGCCTGCTGCTTTGATCTGAGGTGGGTCCTCCCACCTCCCCCTCAGCCTCCATCCCCTTTCAGGGTCCCCGGGCAGGACGCTGAAGCCCCCTGTGGGAAATGAGAGACTGGTCCCTCCCTCCCTTTATGTCTTACTCTATTCTTAATTACAGAGCCGAGGAGCAGAGCCTCCCAGGCTGAGCCAGAAATAGTCAGCTTTTTAATTGGATTTTTGTTCTCCCAAAGGAAAGCCGGGTGGGCCCACGGCACTGAGCCTGCGGGGAGAGCATGCAGGGGGAGCATGCAGGGGACACAGGGCTCACTGGGGCCCGGAGTTGGCAATGTGGGGGGATCCTGTGACCGAGAGGTTTGACTCCAAACTTAACCCTCCCTCAGCAAGTAAGGCGACCTCAGCAGGCCTCAGTTTCCCTGTGGGAATGAGGCCTGGGAGCAAGCTTCCCCTCGGGGCCTTTCCCGCCCTACTGATCAGGAAGGCCGGGTCAGCACTTGACCCCCCCGCCCTGTGGGCACCCTTGCAGCCTCTTGGGCCTCTCCCATCTCTGGGCTCTCCTCTCTCACTGTAATGATGAAGGCATTCTCTGTCTCCCCTGCCCTGCCCCTGCTTGGAGCCTGGCTGTGGCTCTCTGCGGTGGGGTGAGCTGGGGCGGGGGCCGGGCCTCTCCTTTGGCTTCTTTGACAGTTCTCCCCTGTCCCATGGAGATGCCCTGGGGGTGTGAGGGCCCCTCAGAGTGCCCAGGGGGCCAGAGCCTCTCTTGGGCCTGGGGAGACCAAACACTGAAATGAAGAGCTATTTTCCTGAGAAGGAAATGGAGTGGGGCTCAGCTCCCCAGTAAGGCCCTCCTGCAGGTGCAGGGTCAGCCCCGGACCCCAGAACCAACGGGGGCCACTGTGTGGACCGGGAGCCCCGCTCCTTGCTGGAAGGGGCTCCTGGGCGGGTGCAGACACTTCCCATCCACACTGGAGCTCACTGTCTGCAGGGGCCTGGTGCTTCGAGGGCTCCGGGGCAGGGGGCCCACTGTTGGGGAGCTGCCACCTTCCTGGTCCGGGGGAGGCCGTCCTTGGAGGGAACTTGCAGCATCTCATGCGGACAAGGCTTTGTCCGGGGGGAAGCCCAACCACCTCTTCTCCCTCTCAGTGCTTTGGAGCTGGAAGGAAAATCCAGTTTATCTCCCTCGTTTTACAAAGACATTGAGATCCCGAGATGCTCATAAAGTTTGCACTGAACTAAAACTCCCATCTTTCAATTCATTGATCTGTTTATTCATTCAACAAATATCAATTAAGTATCCACCGTGAGTGATTGTCCTTGTTCTCTGCGCAGGGACACAGCCGCGAACGGGCTGGACAATCACTGAGCCCATGGAGAATCTACATCCTAATGGAGAGGTAGTCCACAGTCAAACAAATAGATAAAGATGATAATTTTAGATAGGACTAAGTAGCAAGAGGAAAATAAAGCTGGATGATAAGAGAGATCTCGATTGGCAGGGGCAGGAAGGGGATGCACAGATTTTATGAAAGGGCAAGAGAGGGCTTTCTGAGGACCTGACGTTTGATCTGAGGTCTGAAATGACAAGAATTAGCGAACCCTGTGAAGGTCAGGATGCAGAGCCTTATAGGCAGTGGGTGCAGCTAGTGCAAAGGCCCTGGGGTGGAACCAGCGTGGCAGGTTTGGGGACAATGAGAAGGGCTGTGTGACAGGCTGTCAGGGAGCAAGAGTGGCAGCAGGAACAGAGGCAGGAGGGTGAGCCTGGTCCAGGTCAGCCTGAGCTTTCAGGCAAGACATTTGAGTTTTATCCAAAGTGTAGTAGGAAGTCATTGGAGGTTTTTGTGTTTTTTTTTGGTTGTGTTTTGGTTTTTGGTTTTTTGGTTATTTGAATAGACTTTATTTAGAGCAGTTTTGGTTCACAGCAAAACTGAGCAGAAAGTATAGGGAGTTCCCAGGGGCGCCTGGGTGGTTCAGTTGGTTAAGCGACTGCCTTCAGCTCAGGTCGTGATCCTGGAGTCCCGGGATCAAGTCCCAAATCGGGCTCCCCGCTCAGCGGGGGGTCTGTTTCTCCCTCTGACCCTCTTCCCTCTTGTGCTCTCTGTCTCTCATTCTCTCTCTCTCAAATAAATAAATAAAATCTTTAAAAAACAAAAAACAAAAAACAAAAAAAGAAAGTATAGGGAGTTCCCAGATACCCCTGCCCCCATACATGCTCAACCTCCCCGGCTATCAACAACCCCACCATGGTGTGCATTTGTCACTAAAAATCCTCTGTGCCCCCCCATTCATTCCCCCACCCCACCCAGCCCCTGGCAACCTCTGATCTTTTTATAATCCCCATAGTTCTGCCTTTTCCAGAATGTCACATGGTCGACACATAGACTTTTCAGATGACTTCTTTCACTTAGTAATACGCATTTCAGAGTCTTCCATGTCTTTTCATGACATGATAGCTCATGTCTTTTTAGTGCTGGATAATCTTCCATTGTGTGGATAGACCACAGGTTTGTTTTGTTTTATTTTGTTTTTTAATCCATTTACCTAGTGAAGGATGTCTTGGCGGCTTATTGGTTTTGGCAATTATGAAGACAGCTGCTATAAACATCCATGTGCAGGTGTTTGTGTGGACAGAAGTCCTCAACCCCTCTGGGTAAATACCAGGGCGCATGATGGCTGGATCGTACGGTAAGAGCAGGTTCAGTTTTGTAAGAAGCTCCATACCGTTTCCCAAAGTGGCCGCACCCGCTTGCTTCCCCACCAGCGGTGAAGGAGAGTTCCTGTGGCTCCACATCCTCGCCAGCATTTGGTAGTGTCAGTGTTCTGGAATTCGGCTGTTCCAATAGGCGAGTGGGGGAAGGGGACAGGAGCCCCCCTGGAGCCCCCCAGATGCTGGGCTCTGATGCAGACGTGGAGCTGCTCCTGGGCTCCTGGACTCCAACCTCACCGACCTCAGGGTCCCTTCTGGCTCTGAGCCCAGGCCGGGTCCAGCAAGTGGCCCACCCATGGAGGCTGAGGATGACCCAGGGAAGTCTGCTGTTTCAAGTGGGAAGGAAAGCTGCTGGGAAGTAGCCGCCCCCTGGAGGTGTGAGGCGGAGGAGGAGGTCGGTGCGGCTGGGGACAGAGACCAGCAGCCCTGGCGACACACAGCCCCACCTTCGGGTAGGCACTGTTATTCCGGGGACAGAGCCTGTGTCAGCCCCATGTTGCCCACGCGCTGGGAATGGCCCGAGGCAAATGCTCAGCCTCCGTGCATACCTCCTAGGTGTGGTCGCGAGGTTACTCGGCTCTGGTAAACCTTACTGTCCCGCCTGTCATCGCTGATTTCAGTTCCTGCCGGGTGTGTGTGCTTTGGTTCTGGGCGGAAGAAGCACGAAGACAAGGTCTTCAGATACATCTGTACAGTTGGGTGGGGGGAGGCGCAAGCGCACCGCGAGTTCATCAGAGCTAGGCTGCGAAGGGCTCTGACCCTGCCTGGACGTCCTGCTGTGGTCCAGTCCCCCCGCCACCCCCCAGGTGCTCTCCTTGCCCCCAGCCCTCATGGAGGACACACAGGGCGGGATGGGAGGTCCTGGAAAAGGAGTGGCTGGGTCACCGTGCAACCACGCATGTCCACCCCTGCTCCCGATTGTGCTAAGGCTGAGGGGGGTCCCCTCGCCCCCCCGCAGTGGCGTTGACAAAGCACTGGGGGCTGGTAGCCTTGGCAGCTCCCGGTGGCTCCCCACACACTGGCAGCCTGAATCTGGGGGTCGAGGAGCCTGGGAAGGCCCCATCTCGTCTGCCAGAGATCAACCAGCGTGTGGGAGCCCCGAGCCAGCCTCTGTCACCCAGGCAGGAGCAGCCCATCCCCGGAGTGGGGAGGGACAGCGTCCGTGGGATGGCTCAGGACCGGATGGCAGCCTCCCTGGGACTCTGGTGGGTTCTGAACATGGGGCCTGATCACCCCCACCTCCAGTCCCTCCTGACCCCCATCAGGTACTTAGGGGCTCAGAGACTGAAGCAAGACTGTCGCGTGGGAGACAAAGGGCCAAAGGGGGCTCTGCAGCTGTGGTGGGAGGCTCCCTTCCTCCTGCCACCACTCTCGAGCATGTCCAGGCCACCCCTCCACCCCCATACATTCCCCCCAAGTTCGAAGTGCCCCCTCCGAGACAGCCGTCTGGCCTGAGGGAGCCTCCAGACTCCAGACCCTGTAGCTGCTGGGGTGTGTGCCTCGCTGGGCGAGGACCTGTGTCCCATGGCCCTCTTCCCCTCTCCTCCTCGGCGGGTTCCTCACTGGCCCCCCAGCCGCCCCTATGGAGTGGCCTTTTTTGCTGTAATGGTTTTCTTCCTCGCTTGGCACTATTAAAGCACTACATACAATATTTTCTTTATTTGTCCGAGTGAATGGTCAGTCGCCCCTGCATTCCCACCCCACAGACTATGGAGCTTCTAGGGGCTGTGTGTCATTCTGGGATCCTGGCTGGTGGCTCCCCCACAGCCTGGCCCTGTGGCCCTCTACACCGGGTTTGAAAAGGCTTGGAATTCCTCAAGAAGGGGGCAAAGCCGGCTTGCTACTCAGGATGGGGATAAGGCTGAAAATGTAAACATCCCCAGGGAAGGAAGCAGGCCTACAGAAATCTCTAATGGGATTATACAGAGATCTCTGTATAAACACAGATTATAAAATTAAAATGTCATCACAGTATAGTACTGTTTTGAAATTTGCTTTTCCGTTTGCATTTATTTTATCAGGGACCTGTTTCCAGGTGAGTACTTTTTTTTTTTATTGCTCTTTAAAAAATTAAACGAGTGATGCCTGAAAATGTTCTCAATGTCAAGAATCCCGCCAGGGCAGGGGTGCCTGGCTGTGGGTAAATGGAGCATTCGATGCTTGCTCTTGGGGTCGTAAGTTCGAGCCCCTTGTTGGGCGTGGAGATGACTTAAAAATAATAAAAAATTTAGAAGAAAATCCCAGTGGGGCAGAAGTCTATAGAGAAAGAAGCGGACGTCTCCCTCCCCACCTCACAAATGCTCACACACTGGGCTGCTCCAACCAGTCTCATGGCTCTGCCGGTCAGAGGTCTGAGTCCGCTCAGCTGGAGTCTACGCTCAGGGGTCACCCGGCTGAGGTCAAGGTGTCTGGCGGGCAGGACACTGCTCTAAGCTCACTCCGCTGCTGGCAGGGTCCAGCTCCTCGGCCTGGAGGGCTGCGCTCTTTCCCTCGCTGGCTATGGGCTGAGAGCCCCTCTTGGCTCCTTAAGGGCATGGCTTAGCTCAGGTCGCTGGACCCAGAGACCACAGACGGGGCAGCTTCAACACCCAGCATGTATTTCTCGCACTTCCAGAGGCTGGACGTCCACGTTCAGAGTGCCAGTGTGGTGGGGTTCCGGTGAGAGCCCCCCTCCAGTTCTGCAGACAGATGCCTCTTGCTGTGCCCTCTCTGCACATAAGGGCGCGGATCCCGTCATGAGGCCTCCACCTTCATGACCTAACCACCTCCCAGAGGTGCGCACCTCCAAACACCATTGCACTGGGGATTAAGGTTTCGACGTGTGAATGGGGGGGAACATTCTGCCCCTAGCAGGGTGCCTACCTCCCTCCAGGCGGCCCCTCCATTTTCATGCCTGCTACTATGTGTCAAACGCTCCTTACGCTTTGAATCCATCTGACTTTCTCTTCTGCTACCAGCCAGAGAAAGCTCTCTGCTTTTTTTAAAAAAAGATTTCATTTATTTGAGAGAGAGAGAGGATCTCCAGCAGACTCCTGCCTGAGCATAGAGCCCAACGTGGGGCTTGATCCCAGGACCCCGAGATCATGACCTGAGCAGAAACCAGAAGTCTGGCACTGGGCATGGAGCCTACTTTAAAAAAAGAGAGAGAGGGTGCCTGGGTGCTCAGTTGGTTAAGCAAGTCTGCCTTTGGCTCAGGTCATGATGTCAGAGTCCTGGGATCGAGCCCCGCATCCGGCTCCCTGCTCATCAGGAAGCCTGCTTCTCCCTCTCCCACTCCCCCTGCTTCTGTTCCCTCTCTCGCTGTGTCTCTGTCAAATAAATAAATCTTTAAAAAAAAAAAAGAAAGAAAGAAATTATAAAAAGGAGAGAGGGAACTATATATACTCTTTAGCCTAGTGTATCCACTTGTAGACGTTTATCCAAAAGACACATTCATACAGGTATAAAGTGGCCCCTATTATACTAGGCTGTTTATTGCAGCATTATTTGTAACAGTAAACACTTGGGACCAATGTGAACTTCATTCAGAGGGATCTGGTTACATAAATTATGCTGCATCATACAGAGGAATTTTATGTAGCAGTAAAGTAAAACAAAAGCATGAGGCAGCACTGCATAGAAGATTCTCCAAGACATATTGTGGTTTTGTTTGGTTGATTGGTTTGGGTTTTTTTTAAAAAAAGATTTTTTTTAAGTAATCTCAACACCCAACATGGGGCTCGAACTCACAACCTCAAGATCAAGAGTCGCGTGTTCTTCCGACTGAGCCAGCCAGGCTCCCCTCCAAGACATATTGTTAAATGAAAAAAAAAAAAAAAAGACACAGTACGTATAGTATACTAATCATTCAGTTTAACAAAGAAAGGATGGGGCGCTGGGGTGGCTCATTTGGTTACAGGTCTGCCTTCAGCTCAGGTCATGATCTCAGGGTCCTGGGATCGAGTCCCGCATGGGGCTCCCTGCTCAGCAGAGAGCCTGCTTCTCCCTCTGCCTCTGCTCCTCCCCCTGCTTGTGCACAAATAAATAAATAAAATCTAAAAAAATATAATATAAAAGAAAGAACAAAATGCACGTGCTTGTGTTTGCCAACATTACCTCTGAAAGATACTTTAGGACGACAGTGTTTCCCCAAACCTAAGATCCTCTGCTGCTGAAGCTTTCTTCACCTGACCAGGACGGAAGTGTATCCCCCACAAATTCATATGCTGACATCCTAACAGCCAGCACCTCAGAATGTGACTGGACTCAGAGATGGGGACTTTAGAGAGGTGAAGAAGGGAAAATGGGGTCATGGGCCTGAGTTCTCATCCGATTGGACCAGTGCCCTTCTAAGAAGAGACAATTTGGACACACGGACCCCAGGGGTGCCCATGCACAGAGGATCGACCGTGTGAGGACAGCGAGAGCATAGCCACCTGCAAGCCAAGGGGAGAGAGGCCTCGGAAGAAACCACATTTGCTGGAACCTTCCCACCTCCAGAACTGGGAGAAAATCCAGTTCTGTGGCTTAAGCCTCCCAGTCTGTGATCTTCGTTATGGTCACCCGAGCAGACTAAGACACCAAGCGTCATCCGAAGGTTGTACAAATTTGTTTCAGCTGTCTCCTGGCTGACGATAAATTCTGATTTCAAGGAGGCTATGGTGTCAGAGAAAATAAGAAAACTCTTTTGTATCAATTAAACCGATAGCACTGGCTCAGGGGCGGGGCTGGAGGGGCCAAGGAGACTGGGGGCCAAGACTGGCCGAGACAACATTGTAACAACAAATTACAATTACAATTACAATTTCAGAAAGAGGTATCAGATCAGATTGTAAGATTTGCACGCTGGGGAGAGATGTCTCTGCAGAGCACAGACCGTCTCGGGGGAGGGGAAAGGGACAGATGAGGAGTGAGAGAAGGAGCCAGGCTGGGCACCCTGGACTCTTGTACTATGGGTGTTAATTGTAAAAAGATTTAAGAAACATTGTTAACTTAATTTTCTTAAAGTAAAACAGGGTAAAAATTAGTAGCACTGTGAAAGACTCCTGCTATTTATTAAGCACCTACTGTATACCAGGGGGCTGTGCCAGGCACTCTGCTGACCTCTTGATTAATACCGAGGAGTTCCTTGCAAAAAAAGAAGTGCATTGTTCCCATTTTATAGGAGGAGACTCATGTTGAAGAGGGTAGAAAACTCACCCGATTACACACAGCTCCTGAGTGGTACAGCCCAGGGTTCACAGCTGCCAGGAAGGGGCTGGTGAACTGAAACATGGGTCCCTATTCCTGCTCAGGGAGCCCCAGGGAGGACGGGCAGGGCCCAGCCAGGAGCTTGTTTGGAGACCCCAAGGGCCACATGGGCCCCCAGGCCTGGGGTCCGGGAGGCTGATGGGTGCAGGGTTGGGATGGCCCAGGGCACCTGGGGCTGGGCCTCAGGGCGTCCCTGGAACACCCACCGCAGTGCCTGCCCTGAACGGGAAGGGGACGGGAGCCCCCCCTGGAGCCCCCCAGATGCTGGGATCTGATGCAGACGTGGAGCCGCTCCTGGGTTCCAACCTCACCGACCTCAGGGTCCCCTCTGGCTCTGAGCCCAGGCCGGGTCCAGCAAGTGGCCCACCCGTGGAAGCTGAGGATGACCTCTGACCCCACGTTTTCTCGTGGCCCTCACCTGGCAGCCTGGACTCCGCCTGGAGTCACATCCTGGCCTGAAGGGCAAGGGGTGATGGTGGGCACATGGCCCTACTCACCTGCCCTCCTGCCTCAGCCCCCAGGACTACCTGGGCCCCGGGTTTGCGGCCCACACCCCACGCCGGCCCACTGACCTCCATGGTGCTCTCAGCTCTGGGCCCAGGGCCAGGTCCAAACTGGCGCTCGAGCAGTGGTACTGATCCCCCACTCCCTCACGACACAAGATCTGGCTCCATCTCCTGCCAAGGGACCCTGTGGAGATCTGGGCCAGACCCAGAGCAGGTTCAAGTCGAGGATGAGGACGAGGGGCTCCTTCCTCTGCATGACAAAGGGTGGGGACTGCCGTCCAGCCCCGGACAGTCCATCAGCCCACTGTCACAAACCTCCCAATCCACACTGGCTTTCTTGGGCCTCTGGCCAGGGCTGCTGGAGTTAGCAACTCAAAATATAGGACTCCCAGTGAAATCTGGACTTCAGATAAATAGCAAATGATTAGTCTAAGTATGTCCCCAACTGTCTCCTGTATTTTATCTGGCAGCATTACCTCTGGCCACTGCCCAGGTGTTTCATTTTCCCAGTAAAACTCTTCAAGCACCTGCAAGCCCGCCACCCCTTGCAGGAATCCTTGGGAAGCGGGGGATCGATCCCACCTCCGCCCAGCCCCATCACTGGACTGAGTCCCCCCCTGGCAGCTTCTGGGGTCAGGCAGGACTCTGGCTGGGAAGATCTGGAGGGTGCGGAAGGATTTGGGCTGGCCCCCGGAAGGCCTGATCTTCCTGCTCTTTTCAGAAGCTGGGCTCTCCTGGCCTCGCCCAACTACCTAGCAGGCAGTCGCCATTAGCGACTGTGGGAGCGTCAGGAAGGGGTCACCTCTCTGAGCCTCGGTTGTCTTGGCTCAGAAGTTGGAGGGAGCGATACACCGGCTGGTTCTTCCACTTCTAATCTCTGAATCCATGAATAGCCAGAGAGAGGGAGAGATGGGTCCTTATTGGACACACCCCCACTGGTGCTAAATTATCACAGGTTCCCTGGCCTAGGCAGGTACCCTGAGAACAGTGGTTTCCAACTGTGATCAGCCCAGGATCTCAGCAGCCCCTGGAGCCCTCAGGGCACCAGGCCAGATGCTCATCGCTGCCCACAGGATGGGTCCTGAATCCAGGAGCCCTGGTGGTGGGGGGACAGTTTCTTGCAGCCAGCAACCAGACCGCAGCTCCACACACCAGGGAGTCCAGTTGGCTCTGTGCCCGGGCAGACCGGGAATCCGGCACAGATGAGATGGGAATGAGATCCCGGCCTCTCCTCCACAACTCAGACCTTTAAAGTCCGTTGGTCAGGCCCCCCAAAGAAAGGCAGAAGGTCATGGGCACTGGACAGAGAGCCAGCTGTCCACAAGCCAGACAGGCCTCTGTGCCCGTTCTAGACAGCCCCCTCCTCCAGGCTCCTGGACCCGCCTGGCCGCTGAGCTCCCAGGAGATCCGAGGGGTGTGGCCTGGCTCCCCCCCCACCCCCAGGCCCGGCCCAGGGCTGGCTATAAAGTCAGCCCAGCCTGATCTCAGCACAGCCAGCCAGGACCCTCCCGGAGCCGCCCCCGGGGACACACGTCTGTCGCCTCCGCGGCTCGGGCTCATGCGCAGCCCCATGCGGCCACTGTGGCTGTGCTGGGCTCTTTGGGCGCTGCCCTTCCCCGGCCCCGGGGCCGCCTTGAGCGGGGAGCAGATCCGGGGCAGCCTGCTGCGGCAGCTGCACCTCAGCCAGGTGCCCGTCCTAGACGGGGGCGACGGTGACGGGCTGGTCACCCCTGCCCACGTGACAGCCCAGTACGTGGCCCTGTTGCAGCGCAGCCACGGTGCCCGCTCTCGAGGGAAGAGGTTCAGCCAGAAATTCCGAGGTGAGGCCTCCCTGCGGCTACGCCCCGCTCCTTGTCGGGGTGCCAACCGGGAGCTCAGGGGTTAGGGACACGGGGCGTGTGGGGAGGGTGTGGAACACGTCCCACCGTTGGCCTTCGGACTCGGTAGCCCCGCTAAAGCTGCTCACGGGCCCCGGACTCCTCTTGGGGACATCTCCCCGGGCATGGGAGGGAGATGGGAGGAATTCAAGGCTCTTGCTCTGCTTCTTAGGACACTCAGCTGGCCACCAGAAGTCTCCATGGCAGGGCTCTCTGCCCCCCCTCCATTGCCCACCTCCCCCCCCACCCCGTTTTGCAGTGCCCTTTGCCCAAAGAAGGCTACAGGTCTGGGGGCCTGGCTGGCTCAGCAGGTGGAGGGTGTGACTCTTGATCTTGGGTTTGTGAGTTGGAGCCCCCGCTGGGCCTACGTAGAGATTACTTAGAAGTAAAATGTTCAAACAAACAGAAAAGAATGTCTGTGCATGTCTGTGCACTTGAGGGGCAGCCCCAGCCCCCACATTCTCCCTGGCATCTCCCTGGGGACTGCTGGGGAAATGCTGTTCACTGGCGGGGGGCCCAGCCCCCTCGCAGCCGCCCTGGTGCTGCACAGGCCTCCTGACCCTGCTCCTGTCCCCAGAGGTGGTGGGCAGGTGGCTGGCGTCGGAGGCCTCCACGCACCTGCTGGTGTTCAGCATGGAGCGGCGGCTGCCCCCCAACAGCGAGCTGGTGCGGGCCGTGCTGCGCCTCTTCCAGGAGCCGGTGCCCAGGGCCGCGCTCCGTAGGCTCGAGCGGCTGTCCCCGCACAGCGCCCGCGCCCGCGTCACCGTCGAGTGGCTGCACGTCCGCAAGGACAGCTCCAACCGCACCTCCCTGGTGGACTCCAGGTGGGGGCTGCAAGCGGGGAGGGGGCGGGGGAGGAGGGATGCCGAGGGGAGGGGGGAGGGGGTGTTCCTAGCTGGGGGGAGGGGAGGCGGGAGTCCCAGCACGGGGGGAGGAGACGGGAGGAGGAGAGGGGAGGGGCGGGGGTCCCAGCACGGGGGGGTGGGGGGCAGGGAAGTAGGTGTCCTAGAGTGGGGGGAGGGGGCGGGGTCCCAGCGCGGGGGGAGGAGATGGGAGGAGGAGAGGGGAGGGGCGCGGGCCGGGGGTCCCAGCGCGGGGGCGGGGAGGAGAGGGGCACGGGCGGGGGTCCCAGCGCGGGCGTGGGGGCAGGAGGGCTCCCCAGGGTGAACCCGCAGCCCCCAGCTCAGGCCCCCGTCCCCGCGCCGCCCCGTCGCAGGCTGGTGTCCCTCCACGACAGCGGCTGGAAGGCCTTCGACGTGACCGAGGCCGTGACCTTCTGGCAGCAGCTGAGCCGGCCTCGGCAGCCCCTGCTCCTGCAGGTGACGGTGCAGACGGAGCACCTGGGCCCGCGGGCCGCGGGCGCCCACAAGCTGGTGCGCTTTGCCTTCCAGGGGCCGGCGGGCGCCAGGCAGGGCGAGCCCCAGCTGGAGCTGCACACGCTGGACCTGGGGGCCTACGGGTAGGCGCCCGGGCCACACGGGGGGACCCCACTCCCAAGGCCAGCTCAGTCCGAGTGGGACTTTTCAGGGTGCCATGGGAGTGAATGCCCGCAGGAGAGTCCCTTTCAGTCTCAGGACTAAGGGCTCTCGTGATGTACCGTTTGGTTGTTGGTAGTGACTCATCCCTATCCTTTTGAACATAATGAACACTGGGTGGCAAAGCTCCTCTCAGATGCCCCCCCGCCCCCCCCCCTGCCCCGGGCCCTCCCTGCTGACCTCTGCCTCTCCTTGCCTGCGCAGAGCTCAGGGCGATTGTGACCCTGAGGTGCCTGGGTTGGCGGAGGCCCCCGGCTGCTGCCGCCAGGAGATGTACATCGACCTGCAGGGGATGAAGTGGGCTGAGAACTGGGTCCTGGAGCCCCCCGGCTTCCTGGCCTACGAGTGCGTGGGCGCCTGCCGGCAGCCCCTGCCCTTCAAGTGGCCGCTTCTGGGGCCTCGGCAGTGCATCGCCTCGGAAAGGCCTCGCTGCCCATGATCGTCCGCGTGGAGGAGGAAGGCAGGCCCAGGCCCCAGGTGGTCAGCCTGCCCAACATGAGGGTGCAGAGCTGTAGCTGCTCCTGGGACAGGGCGCCGGTGCCCCGGAAGCTGGAGCCTTAGGTGTAGGGCGTGGCCACGGGGGGACTTGGCTTTTGTGGGCATCAGGGGTGTTGTAGGGCATGGGGAGAGCCGGGGGTTGCTGCTGATGGGCAAAGGCTCTGTGCCATCTACTGAGCTCTCTGTCCATTCAGCTTGCCTCCTAATTTTTGCTTCCCAGAGTCAAGACTCCCTGGCAACTGGGTAGCCCCCGCCCGTCTTCTCTGTTCATGTGACAATATCCCAAGCACTTACCTCTGTCAAGTCTATAACGTAAGAGCAGGAAGCCAAATTGTCATTGTTTCCTTGAACCGTCACTGGATCTGGGCTGAGCTCTGTGGAATGGGCCTGTGGTAGGGTCAAGTATGGGTTGTGTATTCCCAACCCAGATAGGGCATTTTCTAATGAACAAATGAAACATGTTTTAATCTGTATTTCTCTATTTTACCCAGAACCCCCAGGGAACAGAGAGTTCTAAAGGGATTAGGTCCACCTGCTTAGAAAGCTAAGGAAGGAGCTAGAGAGGACTCAGTCAAGGTCTCAGTAATATAGGAAGCTAGGACTGAAGCCATTCAGAGTCAAGTGCACTTGTCCTGCTAAAATCCAAGCAGACATTTTTTGTCACTGTTGACGTTTTTACCCTCCTGGGCACAGGGAGTGGGCTTTGTTTCAATTCTACTTGTTACAAAATAAAAAGTCTGTGATGATAAAAATCATCAGTACTGTAAGACTGTAGGTCACACCTTTAGCTTTTGGGGCAGATGAAGGGAGCAAATGCTGAAAATGTTGGATATGACATTTTTGAGTGCCTGGATTATAGGGGCTGATAAGCTGTGACTTCGATCCCAGCCTGGCCATCTTGAATTCCTAGCCAGTGTGCAGGACTCTTATTAGCTCTGAATTCCATACCCTCCAAACCCCTATCTCCTTCCCTATCCAACAGAATAATCCCTGACTCCCATACACTTACTGGAGATTTAAGGAAATGGTGTTTTTACCAGCACCCCCCACACGGATGATACATGACGGGTTACGGCCATCTCAACTTTTACAGGGGTTATGGCTGCCTCAACTCACATTCGGACCCTATTGGCCTTCTCTTGATTTTGAAATAAACTTCATTTACTGAAAATCAAATTTAGAAATCCCTTTCCTCTCTGAAATTTTGAAATCAAAGATTCTAACGTTTCTCCTTTTTTTTTTTTGGTCAGTGGCTTCACCATTCTAACTCCTGGGAATAGAGCCTGGCACTTCCCCGGACCCCTCAGTGCAGAGCAGGCCGGTGGTGGTGCCATTAATTGAGGCAGGAAGGAATGAGGACATGCAGGACAGGGGTGTGAGGGACAGGAAGAGAGTAGACAGTCTGAGAAGTCTGGTGGGGGGTTGGGGATGACGACGACGACGAGGACAGACGTCCAGCCAACCACACCCAGGAACCTTGGGGGAGGCCAAGTGTGAGGCCCTTGGCAGCAGGAGGCAACCCCAGGAGAGGACAGATACGCAGGCACTTGTCAGGCAGACAAGGGCTGAGCGCAGGGGCCCTCGGCAAACTCCAAGAAATAACTAGTGGCTGGGATTTGGGCGGGGGGACGGGTTGGCGGGCAAGGAGGAGGCCAGATGGGACCGAAAAGAACTGTTGGAGAGGCAGGAAGAGCCGCCGGGCACTCACCCCGGCCCACCCCAGCGCAGAGAGCCAACAGGCCGGCCCCAATCAGGGGCAGGGAGGAACGGGCAATGAAAGAGGAGAGGTCAGGCACGCGAAAGGGTCGAGAAGCTGCAAGGGCGCCCGCCCACGTGAGGGTCCAGTGCAGCCCCGGCCTTCCCGATCAGTAGTGCTGGAAAGGCCCCGAGGTTCCCCTGCTCCCAGGCCTGGGGCTGCAGATGCGGAAGACGAGGCCCGCTCAAGCGGGGCGCCGGAGGCCGCTGCCCGGGAGCGCGGCGCCCCGTCCCGTGCGCCCCGTCCCGTGCGCCCCGTCCTGTGCGCCTCGCACCGCCCTTGCGAGCTGGCAGCCCCTCTGAGCAAGGCCCCCGGCTCCGGGGAAAACGCGCTCCCCGCGCGGCCGCGCAGCTCAGGCCAGGGGGTCGTCGGCCAGCCTGCGACCTCCGGCCGGAGCCGAGCTGCGCGTCCTCGCGGGGGCCAGGGCTGCGCGCGAGGGGGGCGGGGGCCGCGGGGCGCCGGTCGCCGCAGCAAATTGGGCCGGCGGCGCGCGCGGGGCTCTGCGCATGTGCGGGAGGCGCCGGAGTTTCCCTTTGCAACTTTTAAGGGCCTGGGGACGCCGCGCCGCCCGGCCAGGTGGAGCCCGCCGCGCCCGCGCCGCAGGTAGAGGGGAAGGGGCGAGGCGGAGGGGGCGGAGGGTCGGGTCCCGGGCCCACAGCCTTTCCGGACTCCCCCTGCGAGGCTCCCTCTCCCCTCGCCTCCCCCCGGGGACTTGTCCCCGGGAGCTCGACCTCCCAGCCGGGACGGGGAGAGAGGAGCGCAGCCGGGGTGGGGGCTCTTCCTTCTCGGACTCTGTGCCTCGCAGGCCTGGGAAGGGGCCGGGCGCCCGAGTCCTCTGCCGCTGGGAAGGAGTAGAAGCCCCCGGGGCTATCTGTCCCTCAGGGACCCCTGCCCGCGGCCCTGCCGGCGCCCCGCGGAGGGAGGCCGGGCGTTCGGGGAGGGTGAGGAGAGTTCTGCCAGGAAACCCAAACCGCCCAGGTCCGGGGACCTGATAAGACTGGCCACCTGAGACGCTGGGGTGGCCTCCACCTTTCAGCCGCCGGTGGTGTCCTCAAGGGCAGGACTCCACAGTGCGGGAGACCGAGTGACCGCCAGCTTCCTTCCCCGCCGAACCTGCGCGACTGCGCCTACAGTGTCCCGGCTTCCTGGTTCGGCCGGTGGGCTGTGCTCCCCAGGCCCGCCCCAGGCACAAGGGGGACTGTGGAGGCGCGCTGGGGCCTTTCGGAGGCCCTGGCGCCTACAGGGTTGAAGACACTCGTGGGGGACGGGGGAAGATCTCCCCGTCATCCCTCACTGCAGGAACAACCAGTATTTCTCCCTTTTCCTTCCTCCCCTCCTCTGACACATGTCAGAGTCCCAAGTGTGCTTCTGCCTCCGGAGAATGGGAACAGAAGCAGAGGACCCCTCCTCTTCACACGACCTCTTCCTTGTTTAGTGTCCGGGCAAAGATCTCTCTTGAACTGGGCTGTAACAGAGAAAAAACATCAGAGGGAGTCCTGACATTGTTTCCCAGTAGCTGGAGGAGTGACTTAAAAACCAAGAGCTTTCGAGTGCTCGCTGGGACTAGGCCCTGGGCTAAGTGCTTCATGGCATGGACAGCCGTGTAAGTAAGCGGAATAACATCATCGCCCTCATTTTATGGAGAAGGAAGTCAAGGCACTGAGCATTTAAGCCACTTGTCTAAGCAACATGGTACCCTAAGTGCAGAGCCTGCTCAGGTAACTGCTGGGTGCCCTGCCTCCCCGAGGCTCCAGGGCCCATGTCTATGGAGGGAAACCGTTGTCCAGGGTCCCGGGTCCTGTCTGGTGGTGCTTTAAGAACTTTGTATTCACTCGCAAGCTTCTCCTGCATCCGGCAGATCCGAGTTAGCTCCCATGGCAGAAGGGCTGGAGCTGCTTGTGGTCTCGCTGTTGGAACAGAATCGGAAGGTCCGTGCTGATAAAAAATACCCTGAATTTGCATGGGGCCTTCTTGCAAGACCCGACAGGGCTCACGCACCTCCTGCAACATTCTGTTGGTTTTTCTGGAAGGAAGGTGTCGATGGTTAGGTGTGCTGCCGGTCAGGGGCCCAGCCTTGCTGCCAAGTCAGGCGGGCAGTGGGCAAGCTTGAGACCGGCTGTTGCATTCAGCCCTCCCTCCTGATGGCCACTACCAGACTCTGGGGTGCCCAAGGGCTGAGCTTGGAGTTGGGGGCCCAAGTCACCTGCTGTTCCGGCTGCAGGGCCTCAGCGGTGGCTCGGCCTCTCCTCCCCCCAGGTTATTAGAGAGCTCTCTGCAAGGCACGGGTAAGGCTTGGACTAAGCGGGTCTACACATAGGGGAAGATTGCCCGTGGGCCAAGTCGGGGCCAGTTAGGCTCCTGTGGCCACGGGGCCTACTTGCTGCTTCCCCCCACTGAGCCAGCCCCCTGCCTCCTCCCCAGCCCGGCAGGGCTGCCCTGTGGTGCTTGGGCCCCCAGCTGCCCGGCTCACAGCTTGTCTGTTCGGGAAGCTGCAGGGGGGCTGGTCCTGGAGGCACCGTGATGTTTCAGCAGAATTGGGATGTGACGTGTGTATAGCCCAGGGACAGTTCACGACTGAGCTGAAAGGTCTGCGGGGGTGGCTGGCTCTGCCTTCAGCTGGGCGCCTCCCCTGGAGGGGCTGGCCCGACCGGCCACAGTCCAGGGCACCCCGAGGCTCCCTCCCGGGCTGGTAGTATTTGCTGACTGACCTCACCAGCTCTTACCCAACTTTGTAAAACCACCCTGGGGAGCCTGTTTGGCAGGAGCAAGGTAACTTAGAGGTGTGCCCGGAGCCGACGGAGGAAGAGGACTCACCTTCCTCCCACGGGGCTGCTGCCCTTCTAGAAGTCCTGGCTGGCCGCCCCTTCTCAGGGACACTGCTCCCTCTGTGAGCATTTTATGAGGAGGATTTGTTTTTTCTTCCCACGTCACCTTTCAGGCCTTCCTTGTTTGTTGTGCTGTGTTCCTTCTCCTGACTCTAGTCCTTGGACAGCAGCTGCCCTTGGGGCCCCGATGAGGTCCTGGACTCAGAGGCTGACCCGGAGCCCACAGCCACCCCTGCTCCCGTGGGGTGGACACTCCCCAGTCCCCGCAGTGCCTGGAGCCAGAGAAGAGGGGAGAGGCTGCTGACGTTGCGGGGAGGAGAGAGGAGCAAGCAGCACAGAGGAGAGCCCAGCACCAGTTCTGGGAGCTGGGGGGTAGAGCAGGCTGGGGGAGCCCCCGGGGAAGAGCCAAAGGCTCCATGTGGGTGCCTGAGCTCAGAGACGGGGCAGGTGTGAGCGCAGGGCCCTGTGCCAAACTGGAAAAGGCAGCCCTCGGTGACTCGGGCTGTCTGTGTTCTTTAGGGAAGCCTGTGAAGGCTGGTGCTCCCTGGTCCTGGGGTCAGGAAGGCCCTGCAGGAAATGAGTAGCAGGCCCGAGGCATCTTGGGAGGTGGCTGGGGCACAGACCGCCTCTGTCTGTGCCAGAGCAGGAGGGGGAGCCGGCTCCAAGTGAGGACCTCTCTGAGGGACGCGCCCAAGTCCTTCCTGCTGATGAGTGTTGGGCGGGAGGGAGGGGCAGGCACTGGCCGTGCAGCGTCAGGCCAGGCCCCGCGGTCGGGGTGGGGCTGCTGGGTGACATTTAGAGCAGGGAAAGCAACAGGATCTGTGTCCCAGAGGTAGTCTTTGTGACTCTGTTCAGAGCCACCAACTGCAAGGCCTCATATCTTCCAGCCATTGCCAAGTCTCTTGCGGGGGTGAGAAAGTGACTCGGCCTTCTGGGGCCCCTCCCAGGCCCCCGGACCTGCCACCCCCACCCCCTTCCTGCACTGGCTGTCATGAGTGTGAAACTGTCCCCTGCCAGCCCCAGGGGTCAGAAGTGGCCCTCAGCACCCCATACACACCCCAGCAGCATTCCCAGGTAATCCAAACACCTGGTTGGGTTGTCTGTACCTTTTCTTCTTGTCCCAAGAGTTTTGTTCCTATAGCAGCTTAGAAATACAGAGCCAGGGGCGCCTGGGTGGCTCTGTTGGCTAAGTAGTCTGACTCATGATTTTGGCTCAGGTCGTGACCTCAGGGTCATGAGATGGAGCCCTGTGTCAGGCTCCTCGCTCAGTGGGGAGTCTGCTTGAGGGTTTCTCTCCCTCTCTCTGCCTCTGCCCCCCCCACTCATGTGCTCCTTCTCTCAAATAAATAAAATCTTAAAAAAAAAAAAAAAAGAAAGGGAAAAAAATATCAGACCTAGCAGAATCCCCAGATGTGGAGAGGTGGGAGCTTGAGGGAGGGTTGCTGAGTATTTCTGCTGGCTCTTCAGCCACAGACAGCGTGAGGCAGGGGCCAGAACTCGGGCGCTAACTCTGAGGCTTGGTGTCAAGGAGACAAACACCGGAGATTTCCATTAGCTTCACAGGGGTGCCAGGAGCCTCAGAAAGGAAAGGTCAACAACCAGCCGGGAGGAATATTTGCTTTGGAAATGCTGGGCCTTCCAGTTAGACCAAGGGTACCCAGGAGGGTGGGGGTGGCAGGACAGAGCTGGGGTGTGCTCCAGGGGTCCCTGAGGAGCCCCCTCCCTCCTCCCATCCTCCTCTATCTCCCCTGGCCCCCACCCCACCCCATCTTCTCTGGCTGCCCCTTCTGGGCCTTCATAGAGCTAATGTGGGGAGCCAGACGCGGAGCGTGGCAGGGCCGGAAGAGGCTGGGTCTGAGGCCGATTTGGCGCTGAGCCCCCGAGCCTCAGTTCCAAGCGGAAGGGCCTGCGTCAGAGGCCCAGCTGGACAGCCCAGGAGCAGTGGGGCCAGGGCACCGACCGTTGCCGCCTTCTTTTTTTTTTCCAAGATTTTATTTATTTATTTATTTGAGAGAGAGAGAGAAACAGCATGGAGAGGGAGAGAGGGTCAGAGGGAGAAGCAGGCTCCCCACTGAGCCTGGAGCCTGATGTGGGACTCGATCCCAGGACTCCTGGACCATGACCTGAGCTGAAGGCAGTCGCTTAACCAACTGAGCCACCCAGGCGCCCCCGTTGCCGCCTTCTTGGATGTCCCTTCTAATGTGTTGATTCCTGCGTTTACTCCCCGCCTTTATCTCCCTCCCGTCAGGTCTGTCCCCTGCCTGCCCACTGGAGCTCCGGGGCCCCCACAGGATGCTCCCTCAGCAGCAGCCCCTGAGGCCATGGCGGCCCCTGGCCATTCGCCCACTCCCGGGAGGCTGCCAACTCTGTCCCGGATGAGCCCTCCCCCCGCCCGGCTGACCCCTGGGGCTTTCCCCACAGTGGAGCTATTCTCATGGGCCCTGCCAGGCTCCTTGCTGCTGGCCCCCACCTTGGCCTCTGCCAGTGCAGGCTGGGAGACCGCAGGGGCGTCCACGCCCTGACCGTCGGCCCGGGTTTGCTCTCCAGGGAGGACAGGCGCGATGACCGGCGCCCGCCCCCTGGAGCTATGGCAGTCCAAGGCGGTGTCCATGCGTGAGCGGCTGGGCATCGGGGACCAGCCCAACGACTCCTACTGCTACAACTCGGCCAAAAACAGCACCGTGCTGCAGGGGGTCACCTTCGGTGGTATCCCCACCGTCCTGCTCATAGATGTCAGCTGCTTCCTGGTGAGACCCCTCCTGAACCATGTCCCCCTACCCGCCCTTACCCCGTCCCCAGGCCTTTTGGGAAGGTCAGGTGAGGAGCCAGGCCCACCTGAGTGTGGACACCAGCTCTGCTGCCCACCTGCTGTGGCCACAGCCTGCGTGTGCCACTCCAGACGGCGGAGGTCAGGAATCTTAGCTGCGGGATTTCCGGAGAAGATCCCGTCGGGCTCTGCAGGGACGGAGCCCACGTGGCTGTACCTCTGAAGCTGAGCACCCCCGGAGTTAGTAGCCTGTCGCGTGGGGAGGCTGCGGGAGGGGGGGGGCTGTCCGCAGGGACAAGAGCTGTGAATGGAAGGTGTGGGTTCCAATTAGAGTGGCCGCACCTCCCGGCCTAGAAACCTCACCTTCCGTCCCCACTGGGTCCTGGGCCTTTTAGGGGATCAGCTGCGGAGAAAAGGACAGACCTTGGAAAAGGCCCCCCTTCCTCAGAGCTGGGGCACACAGCGGCCTCTTGTTAGTGTAGACCTCCTGCTTCCCAAACAAGTCCCAGCCTAAAGTGCACCATTTTTCTCCCCTGTGCCGACCCACCTCTGGCCGGGTGGCAGGTGCTGGGGTCAGGTGCACCTTCCTTTGCCTGCCTGTGGGCCGGCCGGTGCCTCCTGATGCCTTCTCCCAACGTGTGACAGAGCCCATCAGAGTAAATGGGGTGGGACGGGGGTGGGGGCGGTGAGCCAAGGAGAGACGTCTGGAGACGGAGGCGGACGCCGCTGAGGGGGGCCCGGCTGAGGAGAGAGTCGCTGGCAGTGGTAGATTTTTATCATGGGACACTCGGGGTGCCCCTGGGAGCCAGAGGGGCCTGGAAAACGTGAGCGCGCGGGAAAGGTCCACACGGCAGCACGGCAGGGCAGGAGGGCAGGCACCTGCCCAGCAGCCTTCACGTTTACCCTAAGACAGGACTCACCTGCCTGTGGAGGTGTATCAGCAGCTTCCCCACTGGCCTGAGCTAACCTCTCGGAGAGCAGGAGCAGGGCCCCCCTGGGGTTCTGGCCTTCTGGATTCCCTTCAGGGGGACAAAACCCACTTTTAAAAGCTCAGCTCCTGACTGGGGCCGGCAGGGTTGTGCTCAAGGAAAATGGCTCCCTCCCTCTACCTCCCTGAATCTTTTTTTTTAAAGATTTTATTTATTTATTTTTTAGAGAGCGAGCGAGAGAGAAACAGCATGAGAGGGGAGAGGGTCAGAGGGAGAAGCAGGCTCCCCGCTGAGCCGGGAGCCCGATGTGGGACTCGATCCCAGGACTCTGGGATCATGACCTGAGCCGAAGGCAGATGCTTAACCATCTGAGCCACCCAGGTGCCCTCCCTGAATCTTGAGGGAGGGAGCCTGTTCAGGGAGCGGGGAGAGGCCCAGCGGGTCTGAGGACCGGCCAGGGCCGAGGTGTGGGGAGGGAGGAGAGAGCTAGAATGTACAGATTTTAGAGCTAAAGGGGGTTAGGGAGATGGGCCGAGGGCCCCAGCTAGTGGAGGCCGAGCCCGCCGGAGCACCAGGTCCTCGGTGGGCATGGCCCCTTCGGGAGAACCAGACACCAGGCAAAGGTGTCACCGCTGTGGCTCAGCCTGGGGCAGCTCTGCCTCCTTGTAATTAAACCTGCATGTCGGTGTGAAGTGAGGAGGGAGGCTGGTCCCCAGGGCAGCTGTGGGCCCAGAGCTTGTCTCCCTGCTCAGGAGCAGCGGAAGGCCTGTCGGGGCTGGGGAAGAAGAGTGGAGAACAGGGCCGGTGCGCAGGACGAGGGGGCGCGGGGGAAGCCCAGCACACTGGATGCCATCGTGCCTCGGGCACCGGGGACAGGCGCTGGGGAACGGGGTGAGCTGTCCCGCGCTCAGTACAGGTCACCTGATTTGGTTTCTTTTCTCCTTTTAGTGTTTAATTTTGGTGTTTTCCATCATAAGAAGGAGATTCTGGGATTATGGCCGTATTGCCCTGGTGTCAGAAGCAGACAGGTAACAAGGACACGTCACCTCGAGTGTGTGTGCGTGGGTGTCGCCGGGACGGGCGGGTGGCCCACACGAGACGCTGACATGAGACCGTGTCTGTTGCCAGGCCGGTGCCAGAAGTGCTGTTGGCTTCAGGCCGTGGAGGAAATCTAGCTGCTTGTACACGTAGGGCTTTCGTCAGCAGCTGAGAAGGATGCCGATGGCTTTCTCACCTTGAACGTCTTCAAGTGTCTCTTCTTGGAAATGAGCTAGTTTGGGGCTGGGGGCGAGGCAAGGAGGGTGAGGGGAGCTGCCCCTGTCCTCGCTCGGTGTCGGCGTGGGCTGGTGGCCCTCGCTCAGCCAGCATCGGGGAGTCTGCCGAGCAGGGCCCCCCTTGGCCAGACCCCCCCCTCAGGCCCTGACGGCTCATGACACCTGAAGGGGGGGGTCGGAGTCTAGTCCTGCGCCCTGGCATCTCCAACCCCAGCTGTTGCCACACTCCAGGATCTTGCATCAGGTGCAGAATAGGAAGCCACAGGGCAAACGCAAGTGTGCCGGGCCACCCTGCCCCCAGGGCCTCCTCGGGCGACCCCCGCCGCTCTTGCTCCATGGGCCGTGTTGAAACGTGGTCTGTGCGGCAGGGGCGCGGTGTGTTCGAGCACCTTCCTTCCTTGCAGCCTCAGTGCCGGCATTTGTGAAAGCAAAGCCATAAAATAGTTACGTCCCTTACAAGTGGTGGTGTCGTAGATTGGACAAAATGCAGCATTTGTTCCAAGTTTTATTTAACACATTGGGAAGCAGATCGCATACGTCGACGTTCTGAAGTCCCATTAGGTGGACCCGTGGGCGTCGCGGCCCTGAGGCCCCAGCGTGCAGGGCACAGGGGCGGTGCTCATGCCCGAGCCCTCGTCACTCACCCCTGTGAGGCAGAGTTTCACGTCTCACATGCCCAGGTGTGGGCATCTGCACATTTCGTGGGCCAAGTTGTATCTTGTGCCAGACCTTGAGGCAGGCTTGTAGCTTTGGTCTGGGATGTCAGGTGTAGACTTTTCTGTCATTCTTCCCTTTTGTGTTTCTAGTGAGTCCAGATTCCAGAGATTGTCGTCATCTTCCTCTTTCGGGCAACAAGATTTTGAAAGCGAGCTGGTTGGTACCAAAGGGAGCGGTGCGGCCATGGCTGTGGGCAGGGGCAGGCCACCGCGCACCTGTTCAGCGGCTGACTTGGGACCCTGCGTCCTGAGTGGCCAGTGCTGGTGACAGCTCTTCTCGGCACCGACCAAACCACCTGATTTGGGGGGCCCAGGACAGGGTCACCTCTCAGGCAGAGGGCTCCCCGAATCCCCTGCCGTCCCAGTGCTCGTCTCTGTGATCACACTCAGGGACAAGTGTGACAGCTCGTTGTTGACTTGCTGCTGGCTTGAGCCACCTGTGGGCAGGAACCATGCCTTATCCAATCCTGTTACCCCGAACGGATGACGACTAGATGTGTGTGTTTCCCAGCCGGGCGGCAGCCCAGTTCTGGGGGGATTGTGCGTAAGAGACGCGATGGACAGTAAAACCTACAGACCCCCTCTTCCCTCCATAACCCCACTCCGGGGGGGGACTGTCCCATCCACGAGGCTTGTCTCCCTGCATCCATCCCACGTCTCAGCCCATCGTTCAGGACAACCTAACAGAAGCCCGTGGAAGCTTCTCTGAGGCTCTCCTGAGCACCCTCCCGCTCTCTCTTCAAGTTCAGCATTTGCCCCTGGAGCCTGTATGATTCTGCAAATTGTCAAAGCTTGAGAGGTTTTTGCAAGAGTTCTAGGCATAGGGTGCTTGTCACAAAGGACTGGGAGCGTGGAGACCCTGTCACTTTGGGGACACGTGGTAGCTTCCTGAATTTGGGACAAAAGCGTTGCTTTTGCATCACGGGAGGGTAGGTGGTTATTTAGGGCACGGACAGTGATCACATCTGCCTCCTAAAGACACACACGTCCACGGCTGACCCCTGGTCTCTGCCTTTCCAGGGATGCTGCCCCTGGCTGACCGCCATCTTCCGCCTACAGTGAGTACGGCCCAGGTGGCTGGTGTGCGCGTGCACCCGTGTCTGCGTGTGGGTCGGAGCGGGAGCGGGGGGGTGTCTGGCTGTTGGTCTTTGTCTGGGGGGGGATGGTTAGCGTGTTTGGCCTGTGAGAAGGAAAGGTCAAAATGCCCAACCCCGAGATGGGGGTCTCTTAGCTGCTTCTTAGCTCAGGCCCAGAGCAGAATGTGGGGGCTAAGAACAGGGGGCCCAGAAGCTCCTGCACAAGCTCACAGAACTGAGTTTTTGTGCTCTAGGCAGAAACGATGGCCCCTTGGTATTTAACACCAACACGCCCGATGGAGGCTCTTCCCGGCAGGCTTCTGTGTCTGGTTTAGTGCAGAGAGGAGAAAGAATGATGCTTCAGTACGTTCACCTCATTGGGTTAAAAGTGGCCTTGTTTTTAAGATGTGGGGCCTGCAGAGAGAAACCCTATCAAGCAGGATCTGCTGCGGTTGTAGGCAGCACCCTTTCACGGTGCCGAGATATGCGAAGCACCTCTCAGAATTGATGATATCCAGCAGTTACGGGACGCTGGGGATGTCCCTCTCTCTGGGCCTCAGGTTCCCCAACTGTACAAGGGGGAGAGGTGCATTTGCCAACCCCACCCTTCTCCACCACCGCAAAATCACGTCACCAGGAGGCATTTCTCCTGACGCTGGAGGTCATAACATACTCCGTGCAATAAGTCCATCACAGAAGGAAAAGAATCAGTGAGAACAAATTTGAGGACACCTAGAACCCTCCCCCTGAGGGACACCCAGGGCATGTTCTTCAGTTGGCTACTGGGGCGGGGGGGGGGGGGTGCGGCTGGGTGGGGCTCAGGCCATGCCCCTACCCCTGGGCCGGGCGGGGCAGCGGGGAACACTGACTCATCATTTCCACAGTAACCCGTAAAGGCGGTGTGGGCAGATCTGCTCTGCAGCGGGCTCCTCTCCCTTGGCCCCGTTTTCATGGTTCTGTGTCCCCTCCAGCCCCCCCTGCGCCCCCCGCATGGACACGCACTTCTCATGGAGGGGCTGTCACGGTGCTACCGTGTATCCTGTCTGTCACCATGATGCTGGCCCATCTCCGCTCCGTGGGTTTTCTCCCCGTCTGTCCCTATCGCAGAAAGGACAGCAGCTTGATGTTTCTGAGGCTACAGTTAAACCTAGCAGCTGCTGACAGCCAGCATTCCCACCGACATTCAGAGAGGCCCTGCCGGGTCCTTAGAAGTGCCTTTCCTAGCCAGATCGGAAGGCAGAGGCATGTCCCCAGAAACACCGTGAATGAGAATTGCTCATTCATGGGTTTGAGTCTTCATCACTACTCCTTCCGGAAGCTGGATCCTGGGGCAGCTCCCTGTCAGGGGACTGGGACAGAGGGGTCCCCATCCTGTGTCCACGGCACAGAGGTCTGGCTCTCGGCCTCTGGAATTTTCCAGGTCCCCAAGCCAGCTGGAGCTTCCAAATATGGCACCCAGGAAAGGGTGGAGCGCCTGTGGGCCCCCCCCACCACCGCAGGACGCAGGGAGGAGGCAGGGCAGCAGAGGGCCTGAGCCCCGAATGCTCCATGCTTCGGAAACCGGCTCCCCCCTGCCTGAGGGGGGCCCTGGGAAAGAGTGGGGGCTGCGAGCCTGGCAGCCACCCTGCCGTGACTTTGCTTATTCACAGCAGCGGGGAGGGCTGCGGTGCGGCTGAGCTTCCACGCCTCGCCCCTGCACAGATGGCTGCTGAGACGGCAGCTTCCTGGGGGTGCGGTGCGGCGGGCTAACGGGGCAGGCTCAGGAGGCCCATCCTTGCTGTGCCCGCACAAGCTGTGTGACCGGGGACGCGGGCTGCGTCCTCATATGTAGAGCGGTGGGGGTGGGATGGGAACCCGCCTCCCAGATAGTCCTGAGGACTGAGTGAGGCCACTGCCGCTCACTGAGATTCCATGTGCGTGTCTTGGCCAGTGATGACCAGATCCTGGAGTGGTGTGGGGAGGACGCCATCCACTACCTGTCCTTCCAGAGACACATCATCTTCCTGCTGGTGGTGGTCAGCTGCTTGTCCCTGTGCATCATCCTGCCCGTCAACCTCTCGGGTGACCTCCTGGGTAATGACCCCTTGTCCTGCATGACTCGGGCCTGAGCAGAGCCGCGGGGCTCTTTGTGATAGGGCAGAACCCCAGGACTCATGCTTGGATTCAGACATGAGGAGTCCTCGAGGTGACTCTCGGAACTTTCCCTTCTGCCCAAAGGTCTAGAGAAGGCCCCCGCCCCCAGCCAAGAGCTGCCCCCCCCGTCAATTTCTGATTCTGTCCGAGTATGAGGAATAAAACCCCAAGATTTGTCAAATCAGGCTTTTGGAGAGTGCTTTCCACCTTCCTGCCCCCACCCAATCAGGAGGACATAATTAGTGATCTGGAAGATGTTCGTGATGCTCAAAGTCAAAATCGGAGTGTGGAACAATGTTTCCAAGCAACTGCAGGAAGCCAGCTTCCAAAATGCCATCACGAATCCACTTTTTTCTTAAAAAAAATTTTTTTTTTAAGTAGTCTCTCCACCCACCGTGGGGCTCAAACTCACGATCCCAAGATCAAGAGTCACACGTCCTGGGGCGCCTGGGTGGCTCAGTCGTTGAGCGTCTGCCTTCGGCTCAGGTCATGATCCCAGGGTCCTGGGATTGAGCCCCGCATCGGGCTCCCTGCTCCGCGGGGAGCCTGCTCCTTCTCTCTGCCTGCAGCTCTGCCTACTTGTGCTCTTTCTTTCTCTCTCTGTCAAATAAATAAATAAAATCTTTAAAAAAAAAAAAAAAGAGTCGCATGCCCTGTCGACAGAGCCAGCCGGGCATCCCAAAAATCCACTTATAAGAAGTGGATTCCAGTGATTCCCAACTTGGTGTTGGGCCCAGCTTAGGATGATTTTAGATTTCTCACGGAATGTCACAAGAATCTCAGAGCAAGAGGAATTCAAAGTTGACTTCCCCACATGGTGGGTTGGGGAGAAGTTGTCAGGTACAGCAGAGGTCTTGGCTGGTGGAGCTCTGAAAATACTGGACAGATGGTCAGGTCCTCTGATGGGTCCGGAGCCACACACCGAGGCTGCCGTGCTCCCTCCCCCTCCCCTAGCCTGACCCTGGAACTATGTGTCTTGCTTCTCTGCAGACAAAGACCCTTACAGCTTTGGGAGGACTACGATAGCAAACCTGCAGAACGAGTGAGTATGGGGTGGGGGCTTTGAGGGTGCTGACAGGGCGGGGACCAAGGGGAGGGCAGATTCCAGAGCCCGGCTCCGCCAGAGAGTCCTTAGCCAGTGGGCCGATGTGCGAGAGCCCCTCTGCAGCCAGCGCGTGTGGCTGGGTGGTGGGCATGGACATGGCCCCGTGGCCCCCCGCTCTAGAGGGGCACTGGCCATGAGGCCGCTGTTGGAGGCATCTGCTGGGATGGAGCCATTGGCCCTCAGCTCAGCACCGTGAGGGAACCCCGGGCCCAGCCCCTGCACCCCCACCCTGGCTTGGGAGCCCAGCCCTGATGGCAGGTGGTGTCCCGGCCCCCCCCAGCAATGACCTTCTCTGGCTGCATACCGTCTTCGCTGTCCTCTACCTCATCCTCACCGTGGGCTTCATGCGGCATCACACGCAGTCCATCCGGTACAAGGAGGAGAGCCTGGTGAGTGCGGCTGGGGGCTCAGGGGGGTCAGAGCCCAGTGGCATCCCCAGCGGGCGGGCAGATGGCCCGGGGCTTGGGAGCAGTGAGCTTCAACAGAGGGCCTCCGTGGAATGTGGCTGGCATGTCTGCACTCAAAAATGACATTCTTTTTTAAAAAAAATTAGGATTATTTTAGAACATGGATTTATCCCCTTCTGTGTTGCCAACTAGCCCTTAAATTTGTGGGGTCCAGGCTTATAGTTGCCTATCCTAAGTACCTTCTCGAAGTTCGGATTGGGAGCAGCCCTCTCTTTGTAACCCACAGCTTGATGGGGAGGAGGAGTTTCTGTGAGTTGGTTCTGGGCCTGGGTCCTCCTCTCATCTGCTGTGTAACCCCATTTGAGTCCCTCACCCTCTCTGGGTTCCTTCTCCCATTCTCGTCATGCAAGGGAGGCTCGCAGAATTGCTTGGGACGTGTATTGTGTGTACAGTCTGGAAGGCGATGCTGTGGGCACGGCATCCATCAGGGCTCCGCCAGGTGGCCCAGAGCAGCCGAGCCTTCCGAGCTCCTGCTGTTTCCTTCGGGGAGGCTCGAACAGGGTGGAAGAGCGGGGCCCGCCTGCGGACGGGCTTGCCCGGTGACTCCTCTCCCTGGCGCGTTTCTCCACAGGTGAGGCGGACCCTGTTCATCACGGGCCTCCCCAGAGACACCAAGAAGGAGAGTGTGGAGAGCCACTTCCGGTGAGCGGGGCTGCGGCCCCTGTGGGTGGGACAGGTGTCTTAGGGGAGCACTCCGTGTTCTGCTCGGGCACCCAGAGACCTGGAGGAGGGCCTGGCCCTGCCACACGGTCATCGCGTGGCTGCTGGTGCCATGAAAGGGTTCCGGCTGGGGCGGCCTACCCTCTGCCGGCCACCACGGCCGCCCCGGGTGACCGCAGGTGCTGGAGAGGAGGCCAGGCCCTTGAGAGCACAGGGAAGATGATCTGCCATGGGCTTCTCAGCATCAGCTGTGCAGAGACCGAAGCCTGAGACTGAGCTGGTCTCCAAAGGGGAGGGCCTGTGGCTGGCCCCTCCGCCCCTCGAGGGCATCTGGGGAGGGGGCACGTGTGTCCAGAGCCCTGTCCTCACAGAGCTCACCATTCAGTGAGTCCAAGCTCTCCAGGGCAGGACCTCCTTCCCGGCAGCCCCCGCTGAGCACCTGTTCCCACGGCTCCTGCAGGGGGGCGGGCGGGGGAGAGGAAGCATGTGCAGGGCTGGGAATGGAGCATCAGGACAGGGGTGGGGGGACAGAGCAGGTGCAGAGGCCCCTGGACCCCCTGGGCTGCAGGCGAGGGAGCCAGGCTTCTATCCGTCTTCACTCCCCACCAGCTCAGCAGTCACTAGTCTGTAGAGCGGACTAGGGGTGGAGGATGGTGTAACTGAGCACCATTTGTGAAGAACGCTAAAGAGTTGTAAAATGAGTGTTTAAATATATTGACTAACCTTTTCAGAAGCTCCAAGTATTTTAGAAATACTCTTTTATGTAAACAGATACTGGCGTGCTTTTTCTCTGTTCCTTGAAATACCTCCCGAGGGGCCTGCTGGGCAACACTGAAAACCATTGTTTCGTTTGATGTATAATCTTAAAGAGAAAAGAAAAGACCCCTCCTACCATACAGACACTGGATCAGAGATATCCTAGCTTAGGAGGCCCTTTTGGTGCATGCGGCTGCGGCAATCCCTGGGGACCGACGTGGGCGTCTGCCCTGTGGCCGGGATGCTCACGCTGGGGTTCCCTTCCCTGGTGCTCTTCCTGGGATCCTGGCTTGTCCTGCTGTTTAAATCAATGGCTGACATGCCTGTGGGCTTTGTCTGTCTCACGAAGATGGACCCAGAGGGTGCATGGTATGTGTGGGTGAGGACTTTGTGTGTCTGGGGAGGGAGCATCGTGCGGCGGTGCCAGGCTGCCTGGATTCAGATCGCGGCTCTGACAGCCACCAGCTGTGTGGCCTGGGGCACAAGTCCTTTAACCTCTCTGACCCTTATTTTCCTCATCTGGAAAATGGGGATGAAGCCTCCCACATTCTGATGAGGATTCAGTTAATCGTCTAACGGTACTTGCCAATAGCAAGGGTACGCACAGCATACGAACAAGTAGATGCAATCTTACTATGACGGTTAACGCGTATGCAGACATTTTCTGGGCTGAGGGTCTTTGCTTTCATTAAGCCTGAAATGTCTGTGACCTTCAAAAGGGTCACACACTGGATAGGGTTTCGGTGATGGTCCAAGGTCAAAGTGACCTAGAGCCAATGATAAATCTCTTCCTTTGGGTGGGTGGAGGACATCAGCAATGGTGTTCAGCCTTTGCCAGAAGCGCCTGCTGATTTAAAGCCGCGAGGGTCTAAACCTGTCACTTGCAGGCACTGACTTTCATGCTATTAAAAAAGGCCTTTTTGTATTACATTTCAAAATTTCCCCCTTTGATAAAAAATAAAGAGAAAAGAGCTCTCTACTGGCACACAAAAAGCCTTGGAGACTTGGGGTCTCCCTGCCTGGGGGTCCTCTTTTCCAACAGGCATCTTTTGGGCACAGGGACGCATACCCCACGTGTGAGCTGTTGGACGTACAGCTGTGCTACAACGTGGCCAGGCTGCTACACCTGTGCAAGGAGAGGTACGGGCGGCATGGGCCCCTCCCCCGCTGAGGCCCCTGCCTCCCTCCCGCTGGCCATGGCCGGAGCCCCCGCTGGGGAAGGCAGCAGGGCGGCTCTGAACTCCTGGGTCTGGTGGTGGCCGGTGGTTGGACGGTGGCGGGGGGTGTGCGCCACAGGGTTAGCGCGAGGCTGACGCTCCCCTCCCCCCCGCCCCCACAGGAAGAAGGCGGAGAAGAGTCTGAGCTATTACACGAAACTGCGGGCGAAGACAGGCCAGTGGACCCTCATCAACCCCAAGCCCTGCGGCCAGTTCTGCTTCTGTGAAGTGCCGGGGTGTGAGTGGGTGAGGGCCCGGCCCCGGCAGGAGCGCGCCACAGGGTTCCCGACCCCCACAGGGCCGCATGGTCACGGGGGCTGTGTCCGCCGGCAGGAGGACGCCATCGCTTACTACACGCGCTTGAAGGACCGGCTGACCGAGAGGATCGCCGAGGAGCAGTGCCGGGTCCAGGAGCGGCCGCTGGGGATGGCCTTCGTCACCTTCCAGGAGAAGTCCATGGCCACCTAGTGAGTGGGACCCTTCCCCGGCCGACTCCCCGTCCCCCTCCAGGTGACTTGCTGTCCGTGTCAGATGCAGGTGGTCCTGCGGAATCCATCCCAGGGATTTGCCGGTAGCATTTCCATCTCCTTCCCTCTCATCCCAGCCTGTGCTTGTGACAGCTGGGCGGGGGCGATTCTTCGGATCCCTCTCGGGTTGTTGCAGACTCACCCTCCTGCTGGGCTCTCACCAGCTGCCCCAGGGATCCCGTTGCCTCTGTCCAGCATTTTGCTCTCCTTCAGACGTCCACTCTGGACCTCAGATCTTCTTCTGTGCCCCGGCTTCCCAACCCGTACAAATGCACACCCCCCTGAGCACTTGGGGCACTCCCTTCTGCAGAGCCGAGGCCTGGGGAGGATTGCAGGGTGCAGGCAGGGGCGCTGGCTCCCAGAGCAGTCCCATGCCTGGCGTTGGGAGAGCACTGGGGACAGCAGGTGGCCACACAGATGCCCCTCCCCCTGCCTTCTCTGCGGCAGCACAGGTCCAGGAATGGACCCTGCCACAAGGGGAGAGCCGGGAGGGCGCCCGTGGAAGGGGGTGTTCCAAGGCAGGAGCAGGGGTGGGTGGGCACAGAGATGGAGAGGGGTGAGGTGGCCGTCCTGGGGTGGGTGTCAGAGTGGAAAGGAGTCGGGGAAGGGCCGGTGAGACCCTGGCCTGGCCACAGGATGTGCCCACAGCGCCAGCCGGGGTGAGCGGGGGGTTGGGGGCCCAGGGAGGAGCGGCGGGTTGAGGCCGTGCAACAGCGTGGGAGGCAGAGTCAGACAGATGGGGCGCACGCCTAAGTGGGAGGGCCTCAGTTTCTCTATCTGTAAAGCAGGAGTCCTCCCTGGCTTGCCGGGTTGTTCTAGGGATTCGACGGAATCCTCCCTGGAGGTTGCCAGGCAAGGCTTTTCTAAGCATTACCTGTAATAAACTAATAAAGCCAAGATCCCCTGCCCCAGGGGCCCCACTCTCGCTGGGTCCCATCTCCCATGTCTGTACGTGGCCCCTGGGCGGCTGGGCCCTGGCCACTTCTGCTTTTCCCGTCAGCATCCTGAAAGACTTCAATGCCTGCAAGTGTCAGAGCCTGCGGTGGAAAGGTGAGCCCCAGCCATCCTCCAGCAGCAGGGAGCTCCGCACCTCCAAATGGACAGTGGCCTTTGCCACTTACCCCGAGGACATCTGCTGGTGAGCCCCCGGGCCGGGCCAGGGTGGGACAGAGGCCCTGGGGCCTGTGGGACCTGCCCTGTCACCTGGAAGCCTGGGCGGGGACTGGCGGTCAGGGAGGTCCGCATGCGGCCCCTGCTACTCTCTGGGCCAGGGCTGGGGGGCGTGATATGTGTGTGTGTGGGGGTGTCCATGACCCGAGCTTCATTCCAGTGAATCCAAAATATGGAAAATTGTATCATTTCCACACGGGATCAGTTATTTTTTAGTTGAGATGTTTCTCTTTCTCATACTTAGTATCTTTGAAATGTAGTGTGTATGTTACCTTGGTTGGGACCCCCGCTGCAAGGCTCAGCAGCCAGGCAGGCTCCCCGTGGGCCCGGTTCTTGTACCCCCCCCCCATGCAGCCACCTGTCTGGCCTGGGGGACACGCTGGTGAGCTACGCTGTGTCCACGGGCCCATTAGCTAGCCTTGAGCAGGATGCAGGGGTGAGGGCAGCCCCAGCAGAGGCCTCAACACGGTTGGCCACAGTCCCCCACCCCGAGAGTGAGCTTTGGGGGCTCTTGTCCACTGGCTCTATCTTGGCCTCCGAAGGTCCTGCTTCTCACGTCACAGGGCTTACCAAACTCAGGGTGGTTTGTCTGTTCTTGGTGGGGTGGGAGACCGGGACAGGCTGCAGTGGGGCCCCGGCCCCTCTGTCCCCTGCCTCCCCCTCCCTGCACCCAGCCCCTGGCCCTGCCTGGGGAGGATGTGTCACTAGTCACCAAGGCTGCCGACATGGCTGAGACGTACCGGGTCAGAGCCTTGCTGCCTGGGTGCTCATGGCATCTCTTTGGTGGGTTCTGGCCCCCCTGCTGTTGCCGGGGAGCCATGTTCGTGGTGGATAGCCTGTTTTCCCTCTGAGCTCAAAGGGACCCCAAATTTGACATGGCTGAAGCTGAAGGTCAGTACAGAGCACTTGCCTGTACTCCTGAGATCGAAACGAGCCCCCTGCCGGAGCCCTCTGTCTGGTGCCTTACCGTGTCTAAGCTTGACCTGCTGACCCACCTACTCCGGCCGCTGTTGGTGTGGTGGGCAGCCAGAGCCTGGGAGATAAGTCTCCAGGGCCTGTGTCCTCCCCTCTGCAGGAAGAACCTCTCCATCCAGGGCTTCCGCTGGTGGTTCCAGTGGCTGGGCATCAACTTCACTCTCTTCATGGGGCTGTTTTTCCTGACCACGCCCTCCATCATCCTGTCCACCATAGACAAGTTCAATGTCACCAAACCCATCCACGAGCTAAATGTGAGTGACCATGCTGCAAGGCCCCTCCTGCAAGAAGGTGTGCTGGGCGAACGGGAGCCAGGGGAGGGCACTGAGCCGGGAGCAGCGTCTCTGAGCAGGGGTGCGGCCAGCGGTACGTGTGCACAGAGGACGCTCCTGCTGGGGCCTCTGCTGGGGCTGCCCTCACCCCCGCATCCTGCTCAAGACTCGCCAGTGGCCGTGGACACAGCTTAGCTCCCCAATGTGTCCCCCAGGCCAGACAGGTGGCTGATACCGGACCTGGGGAGGGCTGGGGGGCTGGGGGGGTAGGAAGGAGTGACAAGTGCTTCACAGATTGGGGCAGCAGGGTGCAATTATTTCTTTCATGTTCTGGCATCCGATAATCTTGTTACAAAACCATAGAATCTAGATAATAGATTATTTTTTAAAATCTTAGATATATCGAGAATAGCTAACACTCCCTAAGTTGGTTTCTGCTTAAAACGGTATTGGTTTCCCATGACTAGCTCTGCTGAAACATCACCCTAAGTCTTTTTTCTTTTTTCCAATTCCGCTGGCGTTCAGTTAATCATGCTGGGAAAGCACACAGGGCAGGAGGTTCTGAGGCCCTGATCCTCGCTCCGCCATCCCCTGGCTGATGAATTCTGATCCTCGGATTTTCATCCGACGGCTGGAGTGAAAGCACCTACCTTAGCATCTTCACGGGGCTGTGGTGATGGTGACCTCGTGAGCTAATGTGTGGTCGGAGCATTTACAGCCTATAAATATTCACGCCTTTGCCAATTAGGTGCCCCTGGTTCTGTAGCATTTTTTAGGAATTGGCCTTTATCGAGTCTTTCTGAAGTACGCCACCTTGTTTTCATGAAGTTTTCTCTCTATGGTTGTGCTCATTTTATCAGGGAAAGTAGTAAGCTGGTTGGCTCGTGTGACAGCAGCTGTGAGTGCAGGGGGCACACACAGGACTGGCCCCCACTGGGCCGGCGGGAGCTGAGCGGGCGGTTGTCTGGGAAGGCCCCGCTTCAGCATGCCCGCTGTGTAGAGGGAAGCCAGGGGGCGATGGGTCTGGTCAGGTGGACATCAGCTGTGTGTGAAGTTCCTTTCTTCGCTCCAAAGAGCTATACTGAAGTCCAGGGCGGTTACGGCCCACTCAGCCAACGTGATGGAATACCTACCCCATACCAGGCCCAGCATTGGCTCCGGGGTGGGGGTGGGGGGCAGCATGACCAGGAGGCCATCGCCCCTCCACCTGTCTCCTCCGTGGCCCTTGTTTTCCAGGACCCCATCATCAGCCAGTTCTTCCCGACCCTCCTGCTGTGGTCCTTCTCGGCCCTGCTGCCCACCATTGTGTACTACTCCACGCTGCTGGAGTCTCACTGGACCAAGTGAGTGAGCAGGGCGTGCGCCCTCCGCCCCCGCCCCCAGGGCAGCGGGCACCCAGCAGGGGCCTCCCGGGTCGCCAGGAGCACTTAGGGGACTGGGGGGACCCACCTCTGGCTTCCTGCAGGTCAGGAGAAAACCGGATCATGATGTCAAAAGTCTACATATTCTTGATCTTCATGGTGCTGATCCTGCCCTCCCTCGGCCTCACCAGGTACCTACCATGACCTCCTGCCCTGAATTCACGTCCGGTCACCTCTGGAGAGCTCTGTCTGTCCCTGGGAGAGGGGAAGTGGTCTGGGGGTGCATGCCAATCCCTGGCGACATCCATGCTGGGCCCACCCACTTGGGGTGCCCTTGGGCTGGCTCACTGATTCTTTTGGAAATATGGTCTTTCTTCCTTAAATGAAGCTTGAACACGAAACGGAGCATGGACCGTCGCCCTCGGGAAAGGGGAATATGTGTGCTTTAAGGGGGGAGTTGCTATGGAAGCCGGCCCTGATCGGTGATGCTGGAGGAAAGGGGCACCTTAGACAAGAGACGTGGACCTGGAGGTTCCACCTGCTGCTTAGAGCAGAAAAACGTGAAAATGCATAGTGAGCACAGGGAGCAAGGGACAGAAGTGCTCACAGCATTCTTTTTGTTTTTTCCCCAGTCTGGATTTTTTCTTCCGGTGGCTCTTTGACAAAACTTCCTCAGAAGCCTACATCAGGCTGGAGTAAGGATTGTCCACACTGCATTTGGGAGCCGCTGTCCCAGGGACACATCCCTTGGGGGCTTGGCTGGGGCTGCATGGGGGGGCGGGTAGTCTTTGCCCCGGGAAGTCCTCTCCTCCTGCGACCCCAGCACCCCTCCCAGGTGCCTGGCGGTGTGAGGCTGGGCAGATCCTTCGGCGGGCACCGAGGGGGCTGACCTACTTTGCGCCTCATGTGCAGAAACATGGTTCATCTCTGAGGCCGAAACTCCATTGGTGGCCGTCTTGTTCATTCTTTGAGACTTATTCCTGAGAACGGAGCCACCCGGGGAGGAGAGGAGTAGTGAGCCCTGTGGAGGTGCCTTCCCTGGTGGCAGAGAGGCTCCTGGACCTCGGCTCACCCCCCGCGGCCCCCCAGGTGCGTCTTCCTGCCCGACCAGGGCGCCTTCTTTGTGAACTACGTCATTGCCTCGGCCTTCATCGGCAACGGGATGGAGCTGGTCCGGCTGCCGGGCCTGGTGCTCTACACCTTCCGCATGTTCATGGCCAAGACAGCGGCTGACCGCAGGAACATCAAGCAGGTATAGGGGCGCGGCGGGCAGGGACGGCATATAGACTGCCTCCCAGGACCCCAGCCTCCGCGCCGGGTGGCTCCCCGGGGGTCTGACCCCGGAGCCTGGGGGGGGTCACTCTCCCGTCTGTCCTGAGCACCCTCTCCGGCAGGGACGGCATATAGACTGCCTCCCAGGACCCCAGCCTCCGCGCCGGGTGGCTCCCCGGGGGTCTGACCCCGGAGCCTGGGGGGGTCACTCTCCCGTCTGTCCTGAGCACCCTCTCCGCCCTCTGCCCCCCCACCTCCCAGCCTGCTGGGTTGACGTGATCAGATCGAGGGAGACACGAAGGGCCCGTGAATCCTGGTGGCCTGGGTGGGAGCCCAGCGAGGCTGGGGTCTTGCGGAGGGCACAGGGACCCCGAGAGGCCGGGGAGGGGGAGCTGCGCACCTCCCGTTTCCGAAGTCGTCCTCCGCGCTGTCCCCTGGCGGCCCCGAGTGAGCTCCTGGCCTCCCCACCCAGAACCAGGCGTTCCAGTATGAGTTTGGGGCCATGTACGCATGGATGCTGTGTGTCTTCACCGTCATCATGGCCTACAGCATCACCTGCCCCATCATCGCACCCTTTGGTGAGTGGCCCGGGGGTGGGGGCCTGAGCGGCTGTGCCGCTGACCAGCAGCCCTAGCTCGAGCCCATGTCCCGGACCTCACCGTGCCGCATGGTGCACGCCTGCGAGGCAGGTCTGGTTTCGTGGATGAAGCACCAGTGGGACGGGGTGAGGAGTAGACCCAGCATTGGAACCGGGGACCGTTTGACTTTAGAGACCAAGATCTTGCCACTAAAATAAACATCAGGTTCCTCGATTTTGCCACCAAAAAAATATACATATATAAATAAATAAAATAAAAACCAACTGCAGACAGATGGAAGATTCTGGAAGGAAACAGAACACTCAAGAGACCGTTGGCCTTGCTAGCTGAGGTTTCAGGACAGGAGGAGGTTTTAGTTTTCCCTGTATGCTCTTGAACTATTTAAAAAAATGTATAGTATTACTCTTCAAAAACGAAACAATTTTGTAAAAAGCATGATACGATCAAAGAGGCAGCACCCACCTTCTGTGCCGCCCCTGAGGCAGGACCCTCGGGCAGCTGTTGACTGCTGGGTGCAATGGGTCAGCATGGCTGGGGAAGGGAAGGAGAGTGGGGGAGCCTTGCAGGATGGGGGGGCGCTCGCGGGGGAGGGCCCAGGACGAAGCTGAGGCCAAGCACCTGGGTATAAAATAGCTTCTTTCTGCAAAATGGTCCTAGACACCTCTACTCCTTGGTGTCAGGGAGAGGTTGGGAGGGGGGAGCAGAGAGAGAAAGAACGAGGATGCGAGCAGCCAGGTTCTGCATCTAGCCCTACTTGGGCTTCATGCGATCGGACAGATCACCAGCCCCAGGAGGCGGCAGGTGGAGGAGCCCCGTGGCCCAGCCAGGTCTGCAGCTCACAGCCCATCTCTGCAGGCCTCATCTACATCCTGCTCAAGCACATGGTGGACCGGCACAACCTCTACTTCGCCTACCTCCCGGCCAAGCTGGAGAAGAGGATCCACTTGTCGGCCGTGAACCAGGCCTTGGCTGCTCCCATCCTGTGCCTCTTCTGGCTCTGTTTCTTCTCCTTCCTGCGCCTGGGTGAGGGGCCCTTCTGACCAGGGCAGGCTGTGGGGTGGACGCAGGAGGCAGCCCGGGGCCTCCCAGTCCCCATTCATAGCAGCCTGTCAGGTCCCTCACCTTGGTGCCCAATCAGAACACGGTGCCCGGGCGAGGGCTGGTTGGGGGCAGCATTGACCACCCAGCTCCTGAGCTGGCCGGAGCCTGGGGGACCCTGGGGACCCCAAGTCAGCAGAGAAGCTGTACAGAGAAGGTGGTCCCTTTATCCGCGCGGAGGGCCTGAACCGGAGAGGGGCAGGCTGGTCCAGGCTGCCCTTTGGGGCACAGGTGGGACCGAGTCCTCAGCACAGGGTGGAGGTGGGAGCACGCAGGAGGAGAGGGGGATACTCTCCGGCAAACGACAAAGGCAGGAGGGCTGTGACCGAGCCCCGGTCAGGTGAGGGGGGCCTCCATCCCATGTAGCCAGGGCAGTGGAGCCTGCCGGGAGCCGGCCCAGCAAGGAAGCGGGCAGCTGAACACTGACTTGGGGTCCCAGTTCCTGAAATCTGACCGGGGATAATGCCAGCCATTCAGCGGGTGCCCCCCTGGGTGCTCCCGGCCGTGGGAGAGGTCACACATGGTTCCTGCACCAGCTGCCCCTCTCCCCCTCCAGCATGGCTGGTGTCCCTCTGTCCCCAGGTCTGAAGGCCCCCCTCACCCTGTTCACCCTCCTGGTCGTGCTGCTCACCATCCTGGTCTGCGTGGCCTACACTTGCTTTGGATGCTTCAGGCACCTCAGCCCGCTGAACTACAAGGTGAGGGGATGTGGGAGGAGCAGGGGGTGGGCACGGGCCCCACTTGTCACAGCCCCGCGAGCTGGTGGCCTTCTCCCCGCCCACCCCTCCCCTACTCCCCGGCGCCCCCCTCCCCCACCCCGCTCCCCGTCCTCGGCTGCTGGGAGCTTGGCACCCGCCGGTCCTGGGATCCCGGCTGTTAACAGTCTGTGTGTTTGGAGGGTGCTAGTTCAGGGAGCCCGGTTTTGTTGATCATGGCGAGTCTCTGCTGTCACCTGCAGATGGAGGACTCAGGGAGTGACAGAGGAAATGAGGCAGACGCCCCCCGGCCGGCACCCTTCACGGTAAGTTCTGCTTCTTCCCGAGCCGGAGTGGCTCCCCGGGGGACGGAAGCGCCTTGATCACGTGGCAGCCATGGTTCCAGAAGGAATCCCTAGTCCCGCGGGACGCTTCACCTGCACAGGCAAAGCCACGTTCCAGAAGGAATGGCTAATCCCTGTGCAAGTGAGGCCACGTGTGGCCAAGGTGCCGCCCCGCCCCCTGGTTTCCGTTTCCGGCCCGGGTTCCTTCTCTGCGGGTTTAATGCCTGCCGCTGGGCCTCTCTGGGAGCGGCCTGGCGGGCGCCTGTGGCCGAGGAAGTGAGCAGGAAACAGGGTTGCCCCAGCGCCTGCCTGCCGCGTGAGGCCCCAGCATCCCCCACAGAGCCAGGGCCTGGCAGCCTTCTCCCCAGCCCCCGCCTCCCCTGGGTCAGGCTGTCCGTAGCGTAGGGCTGTCTGTCCTGGGACCAGCCCCGGCGGAGAGAAGGTTCTTGGACTCATTCCCCCAGGGCACCTGCCCCTGCAGACCAGGGAGGAGGCAGGGCAGGCGGATGGCCCGAATCCCCTTCTCAGCCCGGCTCTGGGGAGGAGCAGAGGCGGAGTGTGGGAGCACTGGGTCTGGAGTCTCCTGCCTGGGCCCCCACTCCCGCTCCGAGCACTCAGGCCCCCCGTTTTCTGGCAGCCCTACATGCCCCGGATTCTGCAGGGCTTGTCCTCGGAGAGAACTGCCCTGTCCCCACAGCGGCGGCAGACCTACGGCGCCATCCACAGCATCAGCGGGACTGTCCCAGGGCCGTGCCTGGCCCGGGGCCCCGGGGCCAGTGACAGTGGGCCGCCCGCCTACCAGGAGGCCTGAGGGCGGCCGGGCCAGGCCCGGAGCCAGGAGAGGAGAGCCAGGCGGAAAAGTGGCCTGACTCAGGCCCCACCTGTTTTAAGCACAGCTGCTCTCAAGAGATGGAACTGGAAAGGTGCGCCTGCCCTTGGCCGAGGAGGACGGGCCAGGACGACCATCGGGTGGTGAGCGCCGGCCTTTCCGGCCGAGCAGCTCTGTGCTCCCGCTCGCTTGCCGGGGGCCCGGCATTTCCAGGTCCCCCTCCTGCACAAATGTCCAGCCGTCCCTGGGGTTTTAGCAGCATCATGTGTTGGAGTTGTGCACCCACAGCCCTGTTTGCTGTGGTGATGGTGCCAGGTACGGGGGAGAGGGGAGAATGCAGGAGCCCCCTGGAGCCCCCAGCTCGAGGCACACACTCAACCAGTGCATAACCAAAGAGCCTGCGGCCATCCAGGCTGGATGGGGTCCAGATGAGGCTGGGGGTTCATGCCGGCTCCCCTCTCCGAATCCAGCCCTCCCCCTCCGGTCCCGGGAGTCCGCTGCGGGAGCAGGAAGGCCATGGGCCAGTCCGGGTTGGGTGGGCTGCGACCTCGGCTGGAAGGGCAGGTGGCCCCTTCCTTTTCCTCCCTGCGGGAGCGGGAACTGCAGCCTCCCACGGCCTCCAGGGGCAAGGGGGCGGTATGCGTGGGGGCCCACCCCGCAGGGGCCGTGTGTGGCCCAGCCCCCGCCACCCCGCTGCCCAGGACACGGGGAGGGGGTGGAGTGTCCTGGAGCCAGCAGGGTCCCCTCCTTAGTCCAGACCGCCGACCGGCCAGGTGTACTGGGGGGCCCCATGTCACCTGGTTCCAGCCACTCTTAGAATAAAATCGTTTATTACCCCTGCTCTCGTGCAGGCAGTGAGCAGGGGCCCGGCAGGGGCGGGAGCAGGCGTGGGGGTGTACACTGTCACCAGGAGAAGATTGGGGAGGGGGGAGGCTCGCTGCTCCTCTGGAGCTGCCCGGGGGGCGGGGGCAGCCTTCGGCGAGGGAGCTGCGGAGTGACAGCCCGCCCTGCGGCCATCAGCCCTGCTCCAGCAGCCCCACGAACTTGCCGATGTCCTGGGCCAGCAGCTCGGGCTCCTCAAAGGCGGCAAAGTGGCCCCCGCGGGCCATGTAGGAGTAGGAGAGGAGTTTTGGGTACTTGAACTTCACCCACTTTTCTGGCACGTGCATTAACTCACAAGGGAAGGCAGCAAAGCCTGTGGGCACGTGGACCTTGATCCTGGAAGACACAGCGATCCCACTGAGGGGTGAGATGGCATCCTGGTCCCCTCTGTCCCCCCGTAGCAGGGGGCTCCGATCACCCTCCCACAGGGAGCCAGAAAGGAAGGAGAGACCAGGGCTCTCACCACCCCCTAGAGCCGCCTTCTCCAGAAGGGCTGGCCAGGCAGAACACGCGGGCTCCCCATCGGCTGAGCCGGACAGGACAGCCGCTAGCCCCCCCAGCTGTGTTCCCCTTTCCCCACCGCTGCCCCCTGAGGGTCCGGAAGTCCAGGACCGCTGATGCCACATGGGGCTGGCCCGGTGTTCCCTTGATGAGCAAAGTGACACCGTGCTCTCATCCCAGGCACCCTGGGCACCTATGGTCCTGCCATCAAAGGACCTCCCTGGGGGTCAAGGGTGGGTGGTCTGGCTGCTCCTGGGGGCCCATCGGCAGGCGGCCCGTGCAGGCTCAGCCAGACTCACCGGTCATGCTTGTTGGCCATGAAGCCCTGGCCCAGGTTCTCCTTGTAGAAGCGCTGGGAGGAGGTGATGGTGCCCGTCGTCCAGTAGAGCATGACGTTGGTCAGCAGGTCGTCCAGGGAGAACTTCCTGCAGAAGCAGCCCCAGAAGGCCCCTCAGTGCCAGGCGCGGCTTTTAGGCTGCGAGCACCGGGGACCCCCGCCCGCCCGGCTTCCTGCTCAGACCTCGGCCGAGGCTGGTGCATTAGTCCCACGGCGCCCGGGCCTGGGGCCGCCAGCTATCAGGACAGCAGGAGACGGGGCAGGCTTGGCCCGGGGCCCTGCGGATACCTCCCCACTTGGCATGGGACCCCACCCAGGCTATGGGGCTTCACACATGGGGAGGAAGGAGCCATCTGGTTCTCACTGTTGGGGCCCGAGGGCTGTAGACCCTGAAACCCCACCTTCTCCTGGCCCCACCTGCTCCTTGGGCTCTGACCTGCTCTGGCTGGGCTCCCTCATGCTACCCTGTGTCCAGAGCCCCCTGGAGCCCTCCATGGCACCCCCCCGTCCAGCTGCTGATGCCATCTTCCGCCCCTCCAGCCTCCAGCCCTCCCCTGCCCACAGTCTGATATCCATGCTACCCAGGCCTGCCTTCCCGCCTCCCCTCTGCCCCGTCTCTCCTGCCCCCGCAATGCCTCGGCACCCCCCACTGCAACTGCTGACCCGCACTTGCCCGTCCCCCCATTCAGGTAGGGGCTTCTCACTTCTCCCTGCTCCCGGGGCTGCTGCTGGGCCTGCTAGTTCTCCCCAGAGCACAGTCATTTCCTCTGGTCCGACCCCTCCCCAGACTCCAGATCTCAGTCTGGTTACCAAGCGAGCACCTCCCACTCAGCATGTCCACGCTGGAAGTGGCCCCTGCATCTCTGCAGAGCCCCTCGTGGACACACACACTCTCAGATGCAAGTGCACCCACACACGCACGCTCACACGTGCACACGTGTCTGTATCCAAACCCACGGGCGCACACACGTGCACACTTCCATCATCCAAATGTGCACACACACTCAGAGGCTCCTCTCCTCATTCCCTATTTCTTGTTTGACAAAGGAAAGGTGTCCCTGCAGCCTGGTAGGGAGGTAGAAATTTCTACTTCTACTGCTGCCTCCCCCCCTCCTCCCTCCCACCCCCCACTGCCCCCTCTGAGCCCTGGCTGTCGCCCCTCCTCCCTCCCACCCCCCACTGCCCCCACTGAGCCCTGGCTGTCCCCCCTCCTCCCTCCCACCCCCCACTGCCCCCACTGAGCCCTGGCTGTCCCTCCTCCCACCCCCCACTGCCCCCACTGAGCCCTGGCTGTTGCCCCTCCTCCCTCCCACCCCCCACTGTCCCCACTGAGCCCTGGCTGTCGCCCCTCCTCCCTCCCACCCCCCACTGTCCCCTCTGAGCCCTGGCTGTCCCCCCTCCTCCCTCCCATACCCCCCACTGTCCCCTCTGAGCCTGGCTGTCCCCCCTCCTCCCTCCCACCCCCCACTGTCCCCTCTGAGCCCTGGCTGTCCCCCCTCCTCCCTCCCACCCCCCACTGTCCCCTCTGAGCCCTGGCTGTCCCCCCTCCTCCCTCCCACCCCCCACTGTCCCCCCTCCTCCCTCCCACCCCCACTGTCCCCTGAGCCCTGGCTGTCCCCCCTCCTCCCTCCCACCCCCCACTGTCCCCTCTGAGCCTGGCTGTCCCCCCTCCTCCCTCCCACCCCCCACTGTCCCCTCTGAGCCCTGGCTGTCCCCCCTCCTCCCTCCCACCCCCCACTGTCCCCTCTGAGCCCTGGCTGTCCCCCCTCCTCCCTCCCACCCCCCACTGTCCTCTGAGCCCTGGCTGTCCCCCCTCCTCCCTCCCACCCCCCACTGTCCCCTCTGAGCCTGGCTGTCGTTCCTCCTCCCTCCCACCCCCCACTGTCCCCTCTGCCCTGGCTGTCCCCTCTCCCCCGTCCCCCCCAGGCCCCGCTGATGTCACTGCGCCTGAATTGAGGAACTTGCCAATGCTCCCACTTGGCTCCCCAGCTCTCAGCCAGTAAGTTTAGTTGATTCATCAGAAGCCGATTTGCCCAAAATGGCCAGTGTGCTGAATTTGCTCGTGTGGTTGTGGTTGGCCATTTTATCCTCAGCACCACAGTTTAAGGAACATTACGCCCTCACCCTGGCCCCGGTCCCAACCAGTGCAGCTCCAGCAGGCGAGGGGCGGGGGGCGCTGGGGGGCGCAGGAGGGGTGCTGGGGGGGCAGGAGGGGCGCTGGGGGATGCAGGAGGGGCTCAGAGGGGCTCTGGGGGGCGCTAAGGGGACTCGGAGTGGGTACTGACATGACACACACAAACACGAAGCATTTGTAAGGGGAGAGGCTTCTCCAAAATGATGAATACATTCGTAAGGCATACTCCCATTCAGAAGTAGCCGTTCCTTGGGGTCTAGCAACAGCAGGACGGGGAAGAAGCGATTCTGAATTGCTCTTTGGAGGACCATGGAAACCAGCCAGTGAGAAGCACAATCAGAATCGTGAATGGTCAGAACCAGCTTTTAGCGAGATGCCCGGGGGCTCCCATCTCCCCATGGGCTCTGATCATAGCTAGCAAACGACCCCACCGACCCTCCCCACCCCAGTGCAGGCAGGGATCTTGCTAGAATACAGAGCTGAGCTAGTCTGTGCCCTGTGTCTGGCTCCAGGTACTGGTGGGCAAGGAGCAGGGCCACCCCTTTGCCAAGGGGCTGCTGGTGGAGCCCCATCACCCCTGGGTCCTGCCCAGTGTGGGGCGGGGAACAGATCCCAGGGTGAGGGCTTGTGCAAGGGCTCACAGCCCGGCCCCCGCGTACCTGCCCCCAGCCTCAGCAAAGTCAGCCTTTCCAAGAGCACCTCGCGTTTCTATCACTCTCACTTTCGCTTCTGCTCTTCTCTCTGCCTAAATTCTCTGCTTCTACCCTTTTCACCGGCAAACTCCTACTCATCCTTCAAGGCCCAGGCCAAATAGATTCTCCCGGTCATTTCCCCTCCCTGCTTGGTAGATGGAGCAGATCCTCTTTTCTCTGGACTTGCACAATCTTCCAGAGCTCATTCGTCTGGTGCATGTTTGTCGAGCTCCCTCCTTCCAGGCGCTGGGGCTAGAGCACGACCTAGACACGGTCCCCGTGGCAGAGGTGGGAGCCAGCCCCACCTCACCCCTCTCCCACTGCAGCGAGGTGTCTGGTGCTCTGCGTGCCCCCAGGGCAACAAAGAGGGGGAGGGGTCCTGGAGAAGCTGGGTCAGGGCTGACCTTGGTGGCGCCTGAGTCAGGCCAGAGGCCCGGGAGTCACCCTGCAGCTGCCTCCAGGCTTCCCCCAGGGCACACGGTCAGGAGGCCGTGATGATGCCAGGCTCCCCTGGGCTTGGGCGTGGGCGGGGGGCCCTGGCTGCTCACGCCTCTTGGCAATAAAGGGGCGCTCACCCCCCGGGCCTGCTGATCCCAGGAGGGGGATATCGAGCAAACGGACCATAGACAGTCTCGAGCCCTGTGTCCTATTCCCAACCACTCCACTGGGAGGCTTGGAGCGAGTCACTAGACCTCTCTCTGCCTCCGCTTCCTCATCTGGAGGAACTGGGGCCGGGTTCACCGGGGTGAGGGCCTGAGGGGCACCCAGCAGTAGCTGGGACATGCTGGCTGGCGGCTGGAAGGTAGGGTCTCACCTATCCAGGCCTCCGTCTTCCAGGTCTCGGAACTCCGGGTTGGTCCAGGTGGAAAACTTCTCCAGGATATAGGCAGCCAGGCCCACGGGAGAGTCGTTCAGAGCGCAGCCTGGGGTGGGGAGAAGTGAGGGAGGGACTCAGGCCTGGGACCAGCGAGCGGTCAGCACCCCGTCGGGGCACAGCTCTGCCCTAACCCTGGGGTGCTCAGGCACCCCCATCTACTTAACCATTGGCCTCGGAACTCTCATCTGAGAAAAAGGGGTAACACCGCCCCCACTGCATGGGCAGCTTCCCGCGTTTGGGGAGATCCAGATGGGAAATATGTATGAATGCTGGTTTTAAAAAGGTGGGGTTTGGGACACCTGGCTGGCTCGGTCCGAAGAGCATGCAACTCTTGATCCTGGGGTCGTTGAGTTTGAGCCCCACGTTGGGTATAGAGATTACTTAAATAAACAAACTTAAAAAAAAAAAGGTGAGGTTTTTAGTTTATATGCTCTGGTTTGTGAAAACTAAGAAACAACCTAAAAGTCCAAATTAGGGGAAAAGTTCCAAATGAATATCGACCCCCTCCACCCGCCCCAGTCCTGGAGCTGCCAGGTCCCCAGGCTCCCTCCTCAACTCAGGCTCAGGGTGCAGGGGTCAGGGGTCAAGGCCCCGGGGCACACCGAATCAGATCGAACAGGTGTTTGGAATGCGCTGGCCATGCATCGACTGACCTCTGCCTAGAAGTGCAGGGTGAGAAAGAGTTCGGGGCCCTCCCAGGAGGTTTTCATCCTGGAGCAGTGTTGCTGGGTGGGTAAGGCCCCCTGGCCATGCGCCTGGCTGAATGGGAGGGGTGTGGCTCCCGCCCCAGCAGAGAAGGCCGCAGCATCCGGAGCACGCACTCACCCACAGTGTCGGGTTTGGTGCCCTGGATGTGCATATAACCGCTCTCCCTCATCAAGCTGTAGAAAACCTTCTCCTTGAAGGGGTACAGCAGCTCTATATCCCTCTGGGTGTAGCCGAAAAACCTCGGGAAACGCCATCCCAGGAGAAGGGTCAGGGTGCCGGGATTTAAAACGAAAGCCATGTTCAAATGCAGGCCTTTCACGTGGCTGAGGGCGGAGAGAGGGTCCAGGTGAAGCTGATGCAGGGCTGGGGAGGGGAGACGAGCAGGAGGCCACGGGGCTGAGGTGCGCAGCGCCAGCCCTCTTGGAATCTGCGCCTCTGGGGTGGCCCCATGATGGGGAGGAGGGGGTTGGCGAGGAAAATACAGAGTTTCTAGGAAGTTCTGGGCTCTTCTGGGGCTTGGTGCACCAGAAATGTCTACTGCCTGACTTTCCCCTCCTCTATCTGGCCCTTTCTGCCTGGGCACCTGGCCCAGAGTTCCCAACCCTGTGTGACACCCAATAGAGAGAGAATCCACGTCAAGGTACCCCAGGCATGGCAGGGTGATGGGCGGGCCTCCCTCCCCTGCTCCAGGCCCACAGACACCCCGCCTGGGTGGCCCCTGGCAAGAGGACGCTCTAAGTCTCAGATAGCGTGCCCAGGCGGAATCCCCTGCATGGATGGCTGCCCCACCCACCTGACAGGGACCCTCACCTGGGCACCATCTGGGCCATGTTGGTGCAGATCAGGGACCCCCAATCCCCGCCCTGAACATAGAATTCCTGGAAGCCCAGCCGTAGCATCAGCTTATAAAAGATCCTGGCCGTGGCCACTGAATTCAAGCCTGGTTTGAAGGGGAGAGAGAACAGAGTCACAGGGAGGTCACTCCCTTGGTCCTCTTGGGCTCCTAGGAAATTCCTCACCTCCCCCCACCCCGTTTGCCCCAGGCTGGGGTCACAGTGGCTCACGGGAGGGGAGAAGGAGTCCGGGGGCCCCACGGCGGCATGGCCAGCACCCAGCAGGCAGCCTGGGCATCTGCGTTGCAGAGAGGGACAGCGAGGGGACGGCCACACAGCAAGGCCATGGTGGGCTCGGGCCAGCACCACGAGGTTCTGGAGGCCCTGCTGCCCGTGGGCTGGCCTGGGCTCTGGGCTGCTCTGCCCATCCCCTGCCCACGGCACCCGGCAGAGCCCCAGAAGGGGCGCTGGCCATCTGGCCCCCCAGGCTCCGAAGGGAGCTGTCCTGGCTGGCTCCCCGCCTGTGGGAAGACCTGGCCCCCAGCAGCCCCTGTACCCTTTTTGGAGGATGCCTCTGAGAAGCCGTAGCCAGGAATGGAAGGGCAGATAACTTCAAAAATGTGCTCCTCGCTCAGGCCGTGGTTCCTGGGGTCAGTCAGGAGCGGGATGATCTTATAAAACTCGTAGAAGGAGCCGGGCCAGCCGTGCACCATCAGCAAGGGCTTCGGGGTGCAGCCGGATGGCGGCTGGTGGGGCTTCACGTGGATGAAGTGGATGTCCAGCCCTGGGGGGCAGAGCACGGTCAGCTAGCAGGGAGGGGGGAGGCCCCGCAACGGGGGAGGCTGCAGCCACAGCCCTCCGCGTGTCCAGGCAGGCTCTGCACCCCCCCCCGCCCCCCCAGAGCCCGGGCAGTGGGGGCGGCGCCCTCAGGGGCCCACGGTGCTGGGCTGGCTGCGTGCCTACTCAATGCTCCAGCCGCACAGCCGCCTTGCCATGGACAGACCGTGACCATGCCCCTACACATCAGGGCACGAGCCCTGCCAGGCCGGGGCAGGGCTGCTCGTGCACTGCCCGCTTCCCAGAGCCCAGCGCAGGTCCTGGCTCCTGGTGGCCCTCGGGGAAGGCTGCCTAATAATGTGAAGACCGGGGCAGGGGCGCCCAGCCGGCTCGGTCGGTAGAGCACATGACTCCTGATCTTGGGGTTGTAAGTTCGAGCCCCGTGCTCGGTGTAGAGATCACTTAAATATAAAACCTTTAAAAAATAAAAAAAAGATTGAGGGACATCTGGGTGGCTCAGACGTTAAGCGTCTGCCTTTGGCTTAGGTCATGATCCCAGGGTCCTGGGATCGAGCCCCACGTCAGGCTCCCTGCTTGGCAGGGAGTCTGCTTCTCCCTCTGACCCTCCCCCCTCTCATGTGTGCTCTTTCTCTCAAATAAATAAATAAAATCTTTAAAAAAAAGTTTTCTCTGAGCAATAAAATTTCAAGTGAATTTTTTTTTTTTAATGATTTTATGTATTTATTTGAGAGAGAAACAGAGAGAGCACAAGTGGGGGGTGGTGGGGGCAGAGGGAGAAGCAGGCTTCCTGCTGAGCAGGGAGCCCGACGCAGGGCTCGATCCCATGACCCTGAGATCATGACCTGAGCCGAAGGCAGATGTTTAACCGACTGAACCACCCAGGTGCCCCTGAATTATTTGCTTTTTTTGTGTTTTCTGTACTTCCTAATTTTTCAACAAGGGATATAAATTCAAAGCATAACTTTAAGTGGAGACATTTTTTTAAAGTTGAGTTGCGTGCTGGGCACTGGGAACACATCCAGGCCGAGGGTGGCTGACTGGGCTCCAGGCCCCCCAGAGTCCCTTCGAGGATGGTCCCTTCCCAGGCAAGTGGCCCGGAGAGCACCTGGGCGTTCAGGGCAAACAGCCTGCGCTGCCGTCACACCTGCAGCCCTGCACCACAACCAGCTCACGTTCTGGTGGGTTATTAATTCATTACATAAATAATATATGTTTACTGTAAGAAACGGAAAACAGATAAATCAAAGGGGGAAAAATCACATGTAGTACCACTATCTGGAGAGAACACTGTGTTGTCTTTCCAAATTTTTAAAAATAAATTTGTTATTTTGGAACAATTTATTTTAAGGGATCCCTAATGCCCAAGGTGGGGCTCGAATGCATGACCCCAAGGTCAAGACTAGCATGTTTCGGGGCACCTGGGTGGCTCAGTCGGTTAAGCGTCTGACTCTTGGTTTTGGCTCAGGTCTTGATCTCACAGTGGAGCCTACATAAAAAAAAAAAAGTCTCACGCTCCATGGAGCCAGCCAGGCGCCCTGATCTTGGAACAATTTCAGATTTATAGAAAAATAGTGAGGATAGTACAGGAAGTTCCTATGAACCCACACCCAGTTTCCCGGTCATTAACGGCTTACATTAGTCCGGTACATTTGTTACAAGGAACGAACCAGTACTGATACGTTAATAACTCCACTAAAGTCCATCATTTATTCAGATCTCCTTAGTTTTAGAAACATTTTTATTTTTAAAATTTTATGGTAGGAAGAGCATTTAGTCCCTCCTTACAAATCGCTGAGTGTGCCATCCAGTACCGCCGGCTGTGGGCACTATGCGGCCTGTCAGGTGTCTAGAACTTACTCATCTGGCATAACTGAGGCCCTATACCTGTTACCGAGCGTCTCCCCATCTCCCCGCTTCCCCACTTCCCGGGTCCCACCTCCTCCTCTCTGCTTCTACGAGCTGGACAATCTGGGAGCCCCCCATACGTGGGATCGTGCGGTATTTGTGCTTGTATGACCAGCTTGTTTCACTCAGCAGAATGTCCAGGTTCATCCACGTGGTCACCTAGGGCAGGGTTTCCTTCTTCTTAAAGGCTGAATAACACTGGTGTCCACAGACAACGGAACACAGCTCAAATGTCCTGAGTTTTTACCTGACGTCCTTTCCCTGTTCCAGGATCCCATCCAGGACCCCACATTATGTTCAATTGTCTTGTCTCCTTAGACTCCTCTGGACTGTGGCAGTTCAGACTTTCTTTTTTTTAAAAATTTATTTGAGAGAGAGCAAGAGAGCAAGAGAGAGCACACACAAGTGGAGGGAGGGGCAGAGGGAGAGGGAGAGAGACTCTCAAGCGAACTCTGAGCTGAGCGAGGAGCCCGACCTGGGGCTCTATCTCACGACCCCAAGATCACGACCTGAGCTGAAACCAAGAGACAGACGCTCAACCGAGGGAGCCCCCCAGGCGCCCCCAGTTCAGACTTTAAAAAAAAAAAACATCATAACTTTCTTCAAACAAAAATAGAACCCTACATCCATTCTATCGTGGAGCCTTCTGTGCATGTCCCTCTATGTTGCTGTGTTTACTCCTGTTCTAGAGTTCTTTTCGGAAGTAACCTTCCCTCCTTCGGAACACGCTGCACGATGTGAGGGATTTCTAATGCATCTGCGTCCAGAGTTGGGGAGCCCCATGCGCACACACGTGGGCCGGAGTGCATGGGCGATCCCCGGAGGCGTGGGTGTGAGCACGTGTGTGAGGGCAGAAGCATCCCGGGGCGGGAACCGGTGGCCACGGGGGGCAGGGGCGAGACCGAGGCTGCTTTTTCACCGTGTCCTTGCATACTGTTCGAATTTTAAATACTTGAATTTTAAAAATGAAGAAAAATGTTAAAACCCATACTTCCTCATTGACTCTGCAGGGGGCTTCCCTCAGCGGAGGAAGCAAGCCGCCCTCCCCGCCGGCCAGGTTTTCCCGGTTTGTCTATGGTGCTGTGGGGTGCTCCAGGCTGTCCGCTCTGAACCCAGGAGCTGAGCTGGGCACTGGGCCTGGTGGGTGGTGACGGGGGGGACGGTGGGGGATGTCAGGGCCCAGGGCCTGAGCCGGGACAGGGGCTCGAGATGAAGGGTACAGGGCCGAGCTGGCCCTGGCCCTGAACCTCGGCCTCCCGGTGACTCAGCAATGCTGTCCTCTCTGGAGGGGATGGGCTGGGCCTGAGGCCTCCGAGGCCCTGCCTGCTTGCTCCCAGACTCTGTGGCTAGAGATTGATCTCCGGAGGAAGGCCCAGGCCTCCTCACAGGACAGGGAATCACATGCAGAGCCCAGAATACTGGGGTAGGGGCAGAGAGGACTCCAGAAAAGTCTGAGCCTGAGGGACCAACGAGGACGGCAGCAGACGGAGGGAGGAGGGAGGCCTTCTTGGACCACCCAGCCCGGGGACCCAGGGAAAGATGCACGGAGTTGTGCTGGGCCGGGGCCGGGCCACGAGCCAGGGGAGGCCGCTGGCCCGCACGTGGGTTCAGTCGCAGCGGGCTGCGGTCTGGGAGGACTCGATGCCCGAAGTCGCCCCCTTTGGAGCGCTTACACTGTTTTGTGCTGTGATGTCCAGGGGGTAAGGCTTTCTCGAGCCTGCAGCCTCCAGGAAGGGAAGAGCCCCTTTGTGCTGCTTGCCTCTGGGTTTTTGAATGTGCTGTTCCCTCCTCCTGGACCACCCTCCCCACATAAGTGGCAAACTCCTATTCATCCTTTAAGTCTCAGCTCAGATGCCACCTCCTCTAGGAAGCCTTCTGTCACACTCCTGGGTGGCATGGGCTCACAAAGCTCCCAGAGCCTCCTCCCTCACAGAACCCCTTACCCTGTGCTGGGATGGTTAGCATCACCCCAGAGTGAGGGCAGGGACCCCGTTCTCTGGCTGTGTGTCCCCAACCTCAGCAGAACGCCTGGGTCCATGACACACCTGCCTGTCAGCATCTGCTAGAGGACCAGTGAGGAGCTGGGACAGCAGAGTCACCTAATCACCATGAGGAGGCCAGGCCATCTGGCACCAGCGATGCGAAAGGCAACCTTTGGAAATGACATATGAGGACCTGTATGTACTTTGACTTGGATGAAGTGGCCTGGCCCTCTTGTGAGGCTCATGATGAAGACATCAAAGTCCCCTAAGGGACACAGCATCCATTGATTTATGTGTAAAATTAGTCCTCACCTTATTAAAGCTACAAATTTAAAAACCTAGCTCTCTATTAAGCCTGAGTTCAACTTACAAATATTGTTCTCTCTATATTGTTCAAATTTTATTATTATTTTTTAAAGATTCTATTTTTAAGTCATCTCTACACCCAGCAGGGGAGCTCGAACTCACGAACCCCTGAGATCAAGAGTCACATGACTCTCCCGACTAAGCCAGCCGGGCATCCCTTATATATTTATTTAATCTAAGCAATGTTGACAGTTATTCTCCAGAGGCCTCTGATTAATGGATGGTTGCATTTCTAAACTTGCTTAATGATGCTCCTTTAAACACAGCATAATTTCAATTTCCTTTTTACGAACTTTAGTTGATCTGTCTGACCCATATGTCTTCCACATACTTTAAGTTAATTCTCAGAATTTTGGTAGATTTATAACTATGGTAAATCCTAAATCTTCCAACACTGCATATAAGCTCAGGGAGATTTTCACATAAAATCACAGATCTAAACCCATTACTCAGTTACACACTCTAAATTAGAATGCAAAAGTCTTGTTGTTACTGGGAAAGGCCAAATTCCCTCAAACATGACGATTATTTACAATTCCAAAAATGGGGGCGCCTGGGTGGCTCAGACAGTTGAGCGTCTGCCTTCAGCTCAGGTCATGATCTCAGGGTCCTGGGATCAAGCCCCGTGTCGGGCTCCTTGCTCAGCGGGGAGTTTGCTTCTCCCTCTGCTGCTCCCCCGGCTTGTGCTCTCTCTCTTTCTCGAATAAATAAATGAAATCTTAAAAAAGGAAGGAAAACCTGATAGCTGCTACAACACGAATGAACTCTGAGGACCTGGTGCCGAGCGCAGCAAGCCAGGCAGAAGGACAAACGCTCTACTCATATGAGGTATTCAGGTACAGAATTCGTATTTAAATTCAGAGACAGAAAGTAGAATGATGGCTTCCAGAGGCGAGGGAAAGGGGAGAAATGGGGATTACTGTTTAATGGGACAGAGTTTCAGCTTTTTAAAATAAAAAAGTTCTGAAGATGGATGGTGGGGATGGTTGCATAAGGATAAAATGTGCTGAATGCCCCTGTACCAGGGTATTATACTTGCCTGACAGTGGTCGAAATGATGAATTTTCTGTAATGTATGTTTTATGATAATTAAAAATAAATAGATTTTTAAAAAGTAACACTATGAGCTTGAATTTCCTAAATATTCTAGGTGCTTTTTAAAGATTTTATCTTTTATTTTATTATTATTTTTAAAGATTTTGTTTTTAAGTCATCTGTATACCATAACCCGGAGATCAAGAGTTGCACACTCCACCGACCAAGCCAGCCAGGAGCCCCAACACTTCTGTATGATTCTGAATCTTTCTGGGGTTAAGATACGCTTTTCCAACAGACAGACCAGTGGAACAGAACTGAGAGCCCGGAAATAAACCCAGGCATATACAGTTAACCAATCTTTGACAAGGACACTGAATGGGAGAGAAGACAGTCTCTTGAATCAGTGGCGCCGGGATAATTAGGTATTCACATGAAAAACAATGGAGCTGGACCCCTACCTCACACCACTCACAAAAATTAACTCGAAATGGATCAAAGACTTAAATGTAAGACCTGAAACCACGAAACCCCTGGAAGGAAACACAGACACAGCTCTCCCAACGTGGGTCCTGGTGATGGTTTCTTGCATGTGACACCTAAAGCTCAAGCAACTGAAGCAAAAATAAACAAGTGGACAACATCAAACTAAAAAGCTTCTGCACAGCAAAGACAACCTGTGGAACGGGAGAAAATATTTGCAAACCATACGTTTGATAAGGGGTTAATCTCCAAAATATAGAAAGAACTCATCGACTCAGTAGCAGAAACACCACCCAATTAAAACATTGGCAAAGGACCTGAACAGACGCTTCACCGGAGAAGACATCCAGACGGCCAACAGACACATGAAAGGATGCTCAACATCACTCATCCTCAGGCAAATGCAAATCGAAACCACAGTGAGATCCCACCTCACACCTGTCAGAATGGCCATGATCAAAAAGATAAAAACACAAGAGATACCAGTGTTAGCAAGGATGTGGAGAAAAGGGAACCCTCTTACACTGTTGGTGGGAGTGCAAACTGGTGCAGCCACTCTGGAAAACAGTATGGAGGTTCCTCAAAAAATGAAAAACAGAACGACCATATGGTCCAGCAATTCCCATTTTGGGGAATATATATATATAAAAATGAAAACAATTCAAAAAGACATCTGCACCCCATGTTCACTGAAGCATTATTTACAGTAGCCAAGACACGTCTATGGATGGATGAACAGATCGAGACATTGTGGTATAAATGTGCACAATGGAATATTATTCAGCCATAAAAAAAACGAGGAAGTCCTACCACTCGTGACAATATGACGCCTTCATTACGCTAAGTGAAATAAGCCAGACAGAGAAAGGATCTCACTGATGTGTGGGATCTAAAACAACAAACAACAAACTCAGAAAAAGAGATCAGATGTGTGGTTACCAGAGGGGGGGTGGGGGGACTGGAGGAAGGGGTCAGAGGGTCCAAACCCCAGGTGCATGGTAAGTAAGCACGGGGGGTGTTGCGTAGCCGACATGCTGTGGGCTTGGAGGGAAGCTAAAATCCTGAGTTCTCGCCATGAGGAGGAAAGTGTTTTCTCTCTTTGTATTGGATCTGTACAAGCAACTGGACGTTAGCAGAACCTGCTGTGGTGATCATTTCACACCAAATATAAACCAAACCCTCACACCGTATGCCTCAACCTCACACCATGACGGGTCTCAATTATTTCTCAGACTGGGGAAAAATGCTTTTCCACTGAGGAAACTGTTCCCTCAGCCCAAACGATCTTGGGGTGACCTTGCCCAGACAATCTGAGAGGCGCCTTCCCTGCAGGCGAAGCTGTGGGACCACGTACCCCCCAGGGGGCACATGAGGTGGAGGGCTGCAGACAGAAAGGGCAATTTCTCGTAGGACTCTGTCTGATGGGCCGAGCAGCCTGAGCAGACACGGTACCCTGGACTCAAAACCTCGGGCGGGGTTGAGCTGCCCGAGGCCACGCTCTCTCCTTTCCAAGGCTGTTCCATCGCTGGGCCCGATTCTGCATTTCTTTGGCTTTTCAATGACCTCTGTGTTTCCCTGCCTTGCTCGAGGGCCCGCTGGGTTTGTGGGGATTCGGCATTCTTTCTGCCCCAGCGAGGTGACCCTACAAATACATCTGGAGGACCGGTATTTGGATTCTAGGTGGGGTCTAAGTCACGCCCCGCAACTGCGGAGGCCGCTCCCACGACAGACCGCCCTCACCAGCTGCTGTTGAGCAAACCTACCTTCAATCTTCGTCTTGAAGTGAGGGTACCTGTTGAGAATCTCCACCTGCTTCCTCCAGTCGAAGCCATTCCGCCAGTAGGAAAGGACTTTCCTCAGGTACTTGGAGTTGAAGCCAAAATGGAAGCGCACGTCCTCCAAAGGTGGGGTCAAACGGACCCTGTCGATCCTCCAGTGTAAGTCCTGGAGCAAAATGCGGGACCCCGGGGAGGGAGAGGGGTTGGGGGGTGGGGCAGAGCACAGAGCAGGTTTGTTTCCAGAACGCAGAGGAAGCCTGCAGTGACAAGACAGCGAGACAGCAGAGGAAAGCCGCCTCGTCCTGTTGGAGGGTGAGGAGGCCGCTGGTCTGCAGATGTGCGTGCTGGGCTGCCAGGTTCACCCCAGAAGGAGCCTCCTTGTTTCCCACAACAGCGGCTGTTCCCAAAGCCTATGTTCTTCGCTTTTAAAAAAATTAGAGAGAGAGAGCGCGCGCGTGTGCACTTGCAACGGGGAGGGCAGAGGGAGAGAGAATCTTAAGCAGCCTCCCCCTGAGCGCAGAGCCCGATGCAGGACTCGATCCCGGGGCCCGGAGATCACGACCCGAGCTGAAACCAAGAGTCAGCTCCTGAGCCGATGGAGCCCCCCAGGCGCCCCTATGTTCTTCACCTTTGACTTCATGTTTACTTCTCTTTGTTTTTAACCCCATGAATGACACGCATCTTTAAGTTCTCTGGGCTTACGCGTGGCCGGCAAACCTTTTGTCAGAGGCCAGACAGTAACTATTTTAGGCTTTTCTCGCGGCCACTGGGCCACTCTGTCCCCGGAGCCTGGAAGCAGCTGGAGGCAGGGCGCGGACGAACGGACATGGCTGTGTGCCAGTAACACTTTATTTACAGACACTGAAATCCGTGTGCCATGCACAGTTCACCCATCCCGAGACTGCTCTTTTTGGATTGTTTTCAGCCGTTTAAAGATGGAAAAGCTCTTCCTAGCATGGGGGCTGTATAAACAGGTGGCAGGACAGACATGTCCCATGGGCTGTGGTCAGCAGACTCCGAGCCTCAGCACTGAGGGAACCACGGTACCTCCGTTGGGATCAAGACACAGACCAGGAGAGAAGGCGCAAGCCGACCGGCCGAGCATTGGGCTAGGATGTCCGCGTCCGCTCCTGGGGCCTCCCAAGTGTTACCTTCTCAGTCAGCGTCCTCCCGAGCACTCCAGGAGCCCAGGGTTCAGATGTTTGAGACTGAGTCTGAGAAGCCATGGAAGGCGTTATCCTCAGGGCCCAGCCTCCGCCCTGAACAGTGAGGCGGCGGCAGCCCTACCCAAGGACGTCCGCCTGCTTTCTCTTGGGTGCAGCCCGCTTTCTGCTTCTTGAAAGCTCACTTTTTATTGGCACGTCTTACAGCATCCTACCTCACTGATCCCTCAGTTACCTTTCCTCCCTGCCCAGTCCTTCTCTCGACTACGGGACTATGAGGGAACGGCGGGAAGGGCCTCTCTCTCCACCGGGCACCCAGCACCGCACCTGCATACAGCAGGTGCTCCGATATGCATAGCCCGAGAGCAGGAATGGGTGGGGATGTCCCGGGTCCCATTCACCCTCCTGGCCCAGGATCCCACCCCACTGGGCACGGCCCCCTAACTCCAGCATGGGGAGGGGCACAAGCTCTGGAGTTGGATGGACTCGAGTTTGAATCCTGCTTATTATCTCAGTCACCTGGGGTAAATTGCTTTACCTCTCTGAGCTTCAATTTCTGCACCTGTAGAAGGAACGCCAGTCCTCACCCTACAGGGTCACTGCAGGGACTGAACGTGACCACAAGCACCTGGCACACAGCAGGCGCATAATTAATGCTGACCCTGCGGCAGCTTCTCTGTACCCGAGCATTTGATGTCACCATGGCTTGCTTCTCACTTAGGACCTCCGCCCGGGGCCCTGATGAGAACCTGCTGGCTTTCTCTTGCAAGCTCACTCCCAGGGTTTCATGGGGGCGCAAAGGAGGAGGAAGCTGCTTTCTGTGACCTTCGATGCAGGTGCCCGGGGCCAGCTGGCACGCCCCTCTCACCTGGGCCCTGCTGGGCCTTGGGCAGGGGAAGGAGGAGACAGAGGAGGAAGGAGCAGAGGGGACGGTGGGCAGGGGTCAGGCTCTGCACCTGCCCAGTGGGAGAAAAGCAGAGGGAAACCCGCTCCCCAGGTCTGTCCCAGCCGCAGCCTCATGGGAACCATTGAAGGGGCCTTGCTGCCCTCCCCTCTGCTCAGCCCCCTGCAAAAGGTGCCTTACCTCGATCTCCTCCTCGGAAGTCTCGACCTTGAAAGGGCGGATGCTCTCGTCCTCTGCAGCTGCGGGCCTCGCCCCAGGCCCCCACCACCCATCTTCAAGAGGCAACGTTTCCTCCTTGTCCCGGGAAACAAACCAGTAGATGACAAAACCCAGCACAGAGGTGAGGAGAATTTCCAGCCACATGATTCCTGCAAGAGCGAGGAGACGCTGAATCCCCACCTGCTCTCCCACCTGGCCCCTGACGTCATATACTTTTTTTTTAAAGTAAGCACCACGCCCAGCACGGAGCCCAGTGTGGGGCTCGAACTCATGACCCTGAGACCAAGACCCAAGCTGAGATCAATAGTCGGACCCTTAACTGACTGAGCACCCCAGACCTCAGGTACTTCTAACCTAGAAAAAGAATATAAGCACATAGAAGAACCGGAAACCAAGAAAAAAAAAGACAAGATTCATCTGTAATTCTACTGAGCTATGAAATTCATTCTTCAAATTAGAAATATATGGACTCAGGGCAGCTTCTCCATAAGCCCCGGGTGTGGGGGCTGCACTTCCACGGCCTTGCGTTTCTCTGAGGGGCCTTCAACGCTGGAAGCTTCTCTCCACCCTCCTGAGCTCCTCCATCCCCCAGGAGAGCTGGGCTCCGGAGGCTCTGCCCCTTACTGTCTCTGGAGGGACTTGTCCCCATGCACATCGGGAACCAGCAGGGAGGTTCAGGGGGTGTCACAGGGGGAGTGTTACAAGGCCCGAACACGGCCATACGTCTCAGCTGTAATTTTAAAACAGTTTTAGGAGATGGAATTCACATGATGTACAATCCACCTGCCTCAAGTGTAGGATCTGGTGATTTTTAATGCATTCGCAGCTACGTGCGGCCAGAACTACCATTTTAGAACATTTCCATTACCACAAAGAGAAACTCCGTAGGTCTCAGCCCCTTGATGTCCCTATGGCGGCCCAGCCCTAGGCAACCACGAACCCCCTTTCTGTCTGTGTAGACCCACCTATCACGTTCGTAGAAGCTGTCCAAGTCCTCTTTGCTGAAGGACCTGCTGGGGCCTTGCCGAGGCCCTGAGGTTGGCTCCTGCCGCAGCCGCCCCCCTAAACCGGGCCACCGGGGGGCTGGTCCTTGAAATCCTGGTCCACGGGCGTCCAGAAATCACAGGCTCCCTGCCCTTCCCGCAGCACCTCAGAGATCGAAAGTCCCTTGCTGTCCCCACCCCACTGATACAGGGGACAGGTGTGTGCCCCCCTCCCCCCCAGGCCTTCTCGCTGCTGGGGGCTTGCGATCTGGGCAGGTGACAGGCAGTGTTGGGGAGGGCTTCCTCCGGGCTCTGCTCGGAGCACTCTGTGCCATTCAGCTCACCTAATTATTGTAATAGGCCCATTTTACAGATGAGGAAATGAAGGCTAAGCAGTGTGTCCAAGCCCGAAGAGCCCGCAGATGGGGGAGGCAGGTTCCCAAACTGGATGGACACCCTCCCACCTTACTCCCCACGCTTGGTTACGCGGGGAAGATTTCTCTGCACAATGGAACTGTGTGCCTCTCGAAGGCAGGGAGGATGTCCTTTGCCGCCCTAAACTCTCTCTGTTTCCCTCTAAGGTGGCACGGCGACGTGGACGGCACCACCACAACTGTAAGGGAGCTAGCTCCTAGAGAGAAACTAGGATAAATCAAAACCTTGCAGGAGAATTTCCTACAATCTCTGGAAAACGGGCAGAATCTACTAGAACTGGACCTTGACGAAGTCTGTGACTCAGCAATTACCCCAGGTATAGACCTGCCCTGAACGTGTGCACATTTGCTAAAAGCCATAAACAGCAGCTCTATCTGTGCAGCCCCCCAAACTAGAAATGACCCAACGCCACCCATTCCGGATCACGGGGTCTTCACGATAGCACCCCACACTATGAGACGGTGCCAAGCCGGAGAGCCAGACGCAAGAGAGCACACGTGGCCTGATTCCCTTTATAGAAAGGAAAGGACAAGCACGACCGTAATCTACGGCGAGACTCCGGGAAGGTGTTTTCCTCAGGCGGCGGGGCGGGGCCGGCACTCACGGCTGTTAAAGTCCCGTGTGATTACAAAGTGTGGAAGGGACAGGTCTGCAAGCGGCCCAGGGAAGAGAGACGCGAAGAGCAAGGCTCGGGCAGGAGCAGGGCACAAGTCAGGGGTGCGCAGAGCCGTCGCCGCAGGGACACTCTGTTAGGAGCCAGGGTGGCCACGGTCACGGGCCCCCCGAGCCTGCATGCTGCCCCTCAACTGCGGCAACCCAACTGGGCTCTGGTTCTTTACTCAGCAAGACAGGCAGCCTGGTTCCCGGAAGCTGGGGGTGCACGGGAGGGCTGACCCGATCGCTGGGTCCCCTGGCGGGGGCGACACACTATCTTCCAGCCCCACCACACGCCAAGTGACACGCAGACCCCTTGTGGGTTTGGGGAAGCACCGTGATCCATCTGGGTATCACCGTTTGAGGATCCGGTGTGGCTTTCCCGGAGAACCCCCATTCCGTGGTACACCCCCCCAAGAGAAACTCTGACCACCCTGACTTTAAGAACTGGAACATCTTGGGGTTTACAAAAAGGGAGCTTCTACTGTTTCCGGCAGTTGAAATCCCAGTGCTACCGCTTTCCCGCGAGCTACCAAACCACCCTGCACATTTGTGGCCTCGTAAACTGGGGGTAACCATGCCCGGCTCAAAGCAGGTGCTCCGCCAATGTGCCTTCCTTCCCCTGAATCCCTTTTTACTGTGCACAATCTTCAGGCTGGCAGAGACCCCAGGGGACACCGTCTCTATTAGACAAATGAGCCCGCACCCCAGAGCCGTGCATGACACGGGCACCTGCCATCTGGGAGTATCTTCTCCCCAAGGACGTGGCTTGGGAGGATGGAGGCAGTGCGATGGGACCTCTGGCCATCTGCATCCTGAAACCCCTGTCCCTGGGCAGGTGCCCGTCTTTGTTTCCGTCTGTCCTGAGAAGCTGCAATTCTCAGCCCTGGGGGCAGATTTCTGTCTGGCCTTCACGTTTTCAGGGAGAGCTCTTGCACAGGGTCAGCTCCTGCTGGGGTAGAAAACACTCCACCCCCTTCAAAACATCAAGGTTCAGGAGCCACTGTGAAAACTTCAGAAGAGTCATGCGATGCAGAAGCAGCAGGCCTGCTTCGTGGGGCGGGCTCCTGCTACCCGAGCCTGGGAGGCACGCTCTGAAAGCTCCCGAGACGTATTCGACCTGACTGCATTGCCCTGTGTTGTTTGGTTCGTAATGCACTTTCCCAGAACCCAGACCAAACACTCTGCTGGGAGAGCTGGGGGAGCAGAGGGGAGGAAGTCTTTCCCAACGAAAGCATTTTTTCCTTGGAGTTAGGCTACCCTTCCTAAAAAAGAGATCAGCTTGCCTCATAAGGAAAATGTACTTTTTGTTGTAAACCAGCCTGATTTCTTTCTTTCTTGTTTAGCATAATACCTGACAGCGGTCATGTGGTTACAGGAGACTGTGCTCAGAGGGACGTTGAGGACTCGGATAAGAAACGAGATCCTATGGAGTTTAAATCCCCAAATTCTTCCCTGAGGTCAAGTTCTGGACACATACTTATGCAACCGGGGGGAAAAAATCACGATCGGGGCGCCTGGTGGCTCCATCGGTTGAGCGTCTGCCTTCGGCTCATGTCATGATCCCAGGGTCCTGGGATCGAGCCCCACATCGGGATCCCTGCTCAGCGGGAAGCCTGCTTCTCCCTCTGCCCCTCACTGGCTTATGCTCTCTCTCTCTCCCTCACTCTCTCTCAAATAAATAAATAAATAAAATCTTAAAAAAAATCAGGGATCAGTTTGCAGCGAAGTTACTTGGGCAATATGGTGACCTTAGGACTGAACGTAAAGTACTTGAAAGTGACAAGGGAAGCCCCCGGGGCAGTGAACTGTTTCCTCCTGCCTTGCTGGGTCTGACTTAGGAAGCACAACTCTAAATGCAGGAGGGCAAATAAAGGAGGCGCTTCCGTCTGCCACATGGCTGAAAAGAACATTAGTCTGATAATTTTACCGAATGCCATCTCTCTGTTGTGCTTGGGGCAAAAACACAAGTTTAAAAACAGACAATTCATTTAAGGACTGAGACTAAAAGCTCCACTCTTTTCTTGTAACTTGAATTTGGTCTGTATAAAGTATCAGGAAGTCATGTATTCTTGTAAAGTAAATGGGAGATTTGGATTGGTGCCTTGGAAAAGTAAGGATCGCTTTGCTTTTTGGACCAGAGACGAGCTCAGCAGACACCGCGCGTGCGTGTGACGAGGAGCCGGGTTCTTTGCAGGCACAGGGAGTGAGCAGGTGCCCACGCTCCAGCAGGACAGACGTGCTGATGGACACCTGACACCCTCCCAGGGATGGGCACAATGATACACGTACGCAGGTGGAGAAGCGTGCAAAGGTGGGCATGGTTAAGTCGGCCACAGAGGCTTCACGAGGAGGCAGCGGATTGGAGGGATACCCCGGGGTCCGCCGGCAGCGCACCTGCAGCGAGGAGCCCCGGGGGCCCCCACGTGGGCAGTGCTGGCGCTGACAGGCGAGAGCTCCGGGGTGCGGCTCTCGTGTCTGTCCCTTCCCCACCCTTCTGTGATGTGTTACTTCATCACGCCGCCGCCGGGGGGTTGTAACTCAGAGTCAGGATTGTCATTCAGGCGCCCCTTCTGTAGACTGGGAGCCGGGACTCGGGAGCGAGGTAAGGAAATGGGCACGGCGTGGCTGCGTGAGAAGGTGGGCTGGCCGGGTTACTGGGGACCCAGCACTGTGCCCCTGCAGCCTGCAGCGAGCTGGCCGCTCAGCAAACATGCGCCCGGATTGAGGCAGCGCCGCTAGGCACCAGCGACCTTCCGCCCTTCCTTCCTGGCTCGGGAGTTTGCTTTTAGCGGCAAAGCCCAGCTAAACGCTATGCTTCTTGGCCCTCCCTGCAGCTCCGTCTGATGGAGGGATTAGGTGCCGACGAAGAGCCGTAAGTGTATTTGGGGCAGAGCCACCCGCGGCCCCGACAGCACTGGGTATGAATTGGGAAAAGACGCCCGTTCTTCAAAACACGATCAGAAAATTAACCTACTGTACTGCTTCGGTCATAAGATGCCTCATTGTCATCTGCTGGAAAGTATTTGTAAGTAAACATGCAAATCCACGATGTGGGTGACCTGCATTGCATCTCTCGGGTCGCACAGTGCGCCACCTGCACGAGGGTGCATGGGTCCTGCACGTGTGTGGCAGACCACGTAAAGGGCGCTGACTCAGCTGGGAAGCTTGCACCTCTTGCCCTTCCCCTTCCTCCTTCATGTTTCTGGGGATACAGATGCGATGCCTGGACCCCGGTAGCCATTTTGGGCCAGGAGGGGATCTTGAGGAGAGAGGTCAGCGCTGGGGCAGTGATGGGGATGATGGGTTCCCGCTGACTGTGGCGCCAGTGGCCCAGTCCTGGATTACTTACTCCAAACTTCCTCTGGCTGACAGGGGAACAAACTTCTTTATTGTTTGGGCCACTGTCACTCTGTTGTATTATATCAATCCTCACGAATTGTGAAAGTCGGGGGGAAAAGAAAATATACCCAGTCCTCCCTGTGGACACTCTCTCAACAAGAAACACTCAGTCTTCAAAAGGTTCACTGCTGTATCTGTGCTCCCTGGCTGAGACATGTACCTGATGAATAAACATCGTCCTGTGGCCGGGCCACAGAGAAGGGATGTTCTCCAAGGGCAGACACAATGCAGTGGTGGGCGGGGAGTCCATGGAACCTGCGCCCTCATCCTTCTCGAGGACAAGAGAGGGTGTCTTCCCACTCGGCTGCTTCTTTACATGAAAGACAATTCTGTGACATCTGTCAAAATGTGAACCACGTGTGACCGGCAACTCCACGCTGGGATTTCTCTCCCCAGAACATGGAACCTGCGTTGTCATAAAATGTCTTATGCACAAGAGTATTTGCTGCAGGTTTTCTCCCCCTGCCCTCTCGGTAAAAGGGTAAGACTGGAAACAACCTGAATGTCCATCAGCTGGGGACGGAAATAAGCTGTGACGGATTCATTGAACGAATTTAGGGCCAGCCACCCCAAATGTGCCCCTTTGGCATTGTGATGATTTTAAATAAAAGTCACTTAGGAAGCAGCTGGTGCGAGAGCCCTCAGACCCTCCTGTGTCCCCCTGAAAGCAGGAAAACAAGCCTCCCAAATGGAAAATGCCCTTCCTGTTGTAAGAAGTAGAAAGACACCCTTACCACCAGAGATGAGGACTTGAGAGCTGAGGAAGCGGTAGAAACAGGCCGTGTTCTGTGTTTCTAATCTACTAGCTGCGGTCTAAATCCTGATTAGAATTCCCCCAATTGGGCGCCTGGGTGGCTCAGTTGGTTAAGTGACTGCCTTCGGCTCAGGTCATGATCCTGGAGTCCCGGGATCGAGTCCCACATCAGGCTCCCTGCTCGGCAGGGAGTCTGCTTCTTCCTCTGACCCTCCTCCCTCTCATGCTCTCTGTTTCTCATTCTCTCTCTCGCAAATAAATAAAATCTTAAAAAAAAAAAAAAAGAATTCCCCTGATTAAGGCTCGCAAACGCCTGTTTTCTTGATCCTCCATTCCTCACACATTGATTGTCTCTTTGTCTCAAAAGTATAAAAACTGTCTGCCTCAGTCATTTCTTTGGGCCCCAATGTCTTTTTTTTTTTTTTTTTTTTTAAGATTTCATATTTATTTGAGAGAGAGCGAGCGAGAGAATACAAGCAGGGAGATCAGGAGAGGGAGAAGCAGACTCCCCTCAGAGCAAGGAGCCCGACATGGGGCTCGATCCCAGGACCCCGGGATCATGACCTGAGCCGAAGGCAGATGCTTCACTGACTGAGCCCCCCAGGCGTCCCAGGCCCCAATGTCTTTACTGGACGTCCGTGCACAGGTCATAAAACTTTGGGGTTTTTCTCCTGGTTAATCTGTCTTGTGTAAATTGAATTCTTAGTCCAGCTGAAGACCCTGAGGGTAGAGGAAGAATTTTTCCTTCCCTACACTATGCAGAAGGTCACTTACCTGCAGTTCCAGAAAGATCTCCCTGATAGTTAAGTGAGAGCAGCAGGTACCACCGTGTTGACCAAAGGACACAACGTGCTGTGGACAGTCTGGGAATTCACCCGGACACTGGCAACAGTGACTGCCCCAAGATTTTATTTACGATTTAAGCAGGGGAGGAACAGAGGGAGAGAGAGAATCTCCAGCAGACTCCACGCCGAGCATGGAGCTCGATCCCACGACCCCGAGATTGGGACCTGAGCCGAAACCAAGAGTCGGATGCTCAACCGACTGAGCCACCAGGGGCCCCATGAGGGAACAGTCTTGCACTAAATAAGCTTTCGTACCTTGAAAAAAATCATCTTTTACCAAATGCATGTACTATCTAGTCAAAAACAACATAATCATACATTTTTTAAAACAGGAAAACACGTAAGGGTGACGAGAGTCTTCCCTGTGACTCGGCGTCAACAGTGAGTCGGACACCGTCTCCGGGCCAGAGCTGCACAGAACACGCTCACGCAGCTGTGGCCGGGGTCCCACTCTGTGACCTCCGGGTGGCCGAGACCCCGTCGGGATAAAGGACAATCTGGAAGTCCGGGGGCCTCTGTGGGCCACAGGCCTGGTGGAAATGTGAAGCCAATGGGTGAACAGGGCAGGCCGGGCTGCCAGAGATCCTGTGTCCAAACGGGGCCGTCCCTTCCTTGCGCGTGGCCCCTGCCGGCACGGGTGACAGACACATGCGTGGTTCTAACCTAGACCCCAACGCCCCCCTGCCAACGCGCCTGCTCCCGAGGATCTCAAAGCCTCCCCTGGTGCATCTGCAATTGTTCCGTGATCTCGTCTTCTTCTGGGGTTCCCGCTCACCATGGTGGGCACTACCCACCTTCCGAGCGCCGCACCAAAGGCCCAGACCATGACCTTGAACCCTCCTGCGTTCCACCCGCGTGGATGCAACCTATCGGCAAGTTCCAGCAGCTCTACCTCCAAGATAGTCTCGAGTCCACCTCCGTGACCACCTCCCCTGGACCAAAGCAAAGCCCCGGCCCGTCCCCTCACACGTGCGCTGCCCCCTCCCACATCCTCTGCAGTCAGAGTGACCTTCAACCCGCTTGCATCCCATCCCTCCTTAAAACCCTCGAATAGCTTCCCACTGCCCTTGGAACAGAGGGACACCGGCTCGCCCTTCAAGGCCCCTGCGGTCTGGGCTGCCCACCTCTCCCCTCCTCGCCCTCTCTGGGCCCAACCCCCACCTTCTTGGGGTCCTTCGGGCTCACCACGCTCCCTCCTCCTGCGGGGCCGATGCCCGTTCCTCAGTCTGCTCTTCCCTCCCGTTCTCAGCTGCTTAACTCCCACTCCTCCTTCAGATTTCAAATCTAGTGTCCTTTCTCCCGGCAGCCTAGCCTGACCTCTTTCAGCTCGGTGCGCCTCCCAACCCTAGCTCCTATCACGGTCATGTTTGTTCAAGGTTCTGCGCTACGGGCCGCCCCCGCTGGAGGGAAGCTCCTTGCGGGTCGAGACCCTGTCTGCCTCGGCTCCCCTCGGGTCCCCACTGCCTGGCGTGCCCTGGATGCTCAGAAGTATCCGTCGGATGAATGAGTTTAACGATTCTTCGAATGACAGTGTTGAAACTTTTTAGAACTTTGGAACCAAGAGATGGCTGAATGCTCCCTGAGGAATCATACAGGACCCACTTCTCAGCCTACTCTGTAGATGAAGGCCCCCTGTATCTGAGATGCAGGGAGAGGGCTGGGTAGGTGGCAGGGGGCTCCATGGCAGATCTCCCCCAGAAGGAAGAGTGGACCGCCAGTACGCCAGGCGGACTGCAGATCTCGGGGTTCTGGATCTAAACAGATGAGGATCAGACTCAGGACCCCGCTGAAGGCAACGGGGTGGGGGGTGTGCCAGCCTGCTCTCAGAGGCCCCTCCCTCACACCCAGGCAGGTGGGAGAACCCCACCATCAGCAAGTGCTCCTGAACTCACTGAGAGTAGCAGCCATCCCGGGCCCTGCACTTACCCGTCCGGCCTCGGGCCAGGGCATCCCAGGCTGCTCTTGGGAGGGGGCCCAGCTCTGCCGCCCCCGGGGGACCCCGCCCTCCGCCCCCACGGCCCTGATGGTTTCCTGTGATTCACACTCACATGAGAGGGAGAACCTCAGCCAATTCTGGGGGGAGTGTGTCTCAACAGAGAACTCTGGGGCAGAGGCGTGGGGGGGACACGGAGACACCACGGGCCCCCCTGACACCAGGCCAGGCAGTGAGGTGGCGCTGGGGGTCTGCGTGCGCCCCCCCGGGCCCAGGCCCCTGGCCACCCTCCCCAGTCTGGCCGCGCCTGCCTGGCTGAAGGCGAAAGGACATCCAGCGGGGAGGGACAAACAGATGGCTTCCCTTCCAGTGCAGGGCCGGCCTGCCAAGGCAGGAAGAACGGGAATGTTCTGCCGCCCAGGCACTGCTGACAGCCACCGCCCAGCCAAGGGGCTTCCTGAAGTTCCCTGGGGCCGAGAGCACCCTGGGGGTGCGGCTGGCCCGGATGGAGTGGGGAGGGGGGTACATCCTGCCCGGCCCCACACAGCCTCTGCCCCCAAAGACCTTTCCCCCGGACCCCGGTGGCCAATGGGGCCTCAGAGTGGGCGATGGGCGAGGCCCGGGACAGCCGCCAAGCAGCACGCCCTGCCCCCCTGCCCCCCCACCCCGCCCCGCGGCCTGGAGCACAGCCTGGGACAGCAGCCTGGAGCCAGCCCCGAGGTTGCAGGCAAAAACCAAGCAGAAGGAAAGAGCAGTAAAAATAGCGCGGGGCGGGGTGCGGGCTTCTTGGGGGGAGCCCTGCTCTGGGCCTGGTGGAGGCTCGTCGCCACCTGCCATGTGGCCTGTCCCCCACCCCCCAAACCGACTATTCGTGCCTCTGCATAGACAGAACATGACTGGTGTTGCTGGTCGGATGGAGTGTTCTCGGAGCCGGGAGCCAGCCGGCCGCTGGTCAGGCGCTGGCTGCCTGCCTCCGGTCCTGGCCCTTTCGCCCACTCCAGGCCAGTGGCCCCACCTCTCCAGGCCTCACTGAACTGGGGGGATTCAGAGAGTCACCTACGGGGGCACTCACTTTGCTTGTCAGTCCCCAGAACACCCCGACCCGTGTCCTTATCCAGCACTTTCCCTGAGGAAGTGCTTCCCGAACCGAGATGGGGAGCTGAGCGGTGGTCCTCGGAGGAGCAACGGCAGAAAGTGAGGGGTGCCCAGCCTGCCTCTCCAGCAGCGGGACAAGGGAGGGCCAATGGCAGGGCTGGCCGACCCCAAGCACCTCGGGAGAGGGCCCGGGGAATGCAGACTTAGCTGCCGAGCAGAGGTCCACACAGACCCATGGACACAGCCCTCCACGCAGGCCTGGGGCTGAGTAACGCAGGGGGCCCCGGGGTCACTGGAGGCCCTGCTCCCTCTCCTGGGCTGCCCCAGGAGACCGGGCCAGTTCTCCACTGGCCTTACCTTACAAGAGAAAAGCCCCGAGCAGAGCTCAGGTCACTGCCTCTGAGGAAAAGCAATTTACCTTGCCTGGGATTTCAACACTTGGCATCCCATTCATGAGGAGCGGGGGGGGGGGGGGGGGGGGGGGGGGGCGTGCAGGCTGAAATGCGGTCATGCGCATACTCGATCTCCTTCCCCTCTGCCCCCCAGGGTGGCCAACCCTCAACAATGTGCTCCCTGGTCTGGAAGCTTCCTCAATGTTGTTGTGTAAGGCGATAGCGCCCTTGGCCGGGGCCTCGCTGAGTAACCTAAGCCAGCTTTCTCCTCTGGCGAAAGGCCCCATCCAGGAATGTTCTGGGCTGTTGGTATCTTGGTAGGGGTTAGTTTGCTTGCGGCAATGTCTGGGTAGCAGAAAGGAATAAAAAGTTGCAAAAGGCTAAAAAGACTTCTCGAGTACGGTGGAAGGTCCCGGCGGACACAGCAGCCTGCCTTGGAGGGAGAGAGGCGGGTGCAGACCTGGGCGAGGACCTGCCACCTTCCTGCGCGTGGTGGCTGGGCCTGCTGGCTGCCACCTCGCAGCGACCATGTGGTCCAGCAAGTAGGCAAAAAAACCCCCCAAAAAAACCAAAAATGGGAAAGTGGAAAAATACATCCATGTCCCTCCAAAGACTTGGAAAGAGAGTCAGACTCCCTGAGCTGCACATGTCACTGCGTTGGGTCCAAGAAGACAACTGAATTCAGTGTATTTATCAATCTTCCCCAAAGGTAAGGGCGGCAAAAACTGTTCCCGACCCGGGGACCTCCTGTTCCTCCCATGGTCCTCCTTTGTGGGTCAGCTATAGAATCTTCTGGAACGTCTCTGAGCTCCTCGGAGACAAGAACCTTTTGTCCCCTAATGGGAGCACCTCCTGCGAGGCCTCGGAGAGGGAGGCTTTGCAGCAGCGGGACCACGCACCCACACACTGGACACAGTGGGGTGTCCACGCCAGGTCTGTGAGCCCGGCTGGGGGAGGGCCTGGGCTGGACCTCAGAGGGTGAGGAAGGGTGAACCCATGACCTCCCTCAGGAAAGTAAACACACCTTGATGGAAGTGAAAACCCCAGTTTGAACTCGGTTTGCACCGAGTGTGTTTGGTTATATAACTAAGGATGGGACTGCGCGCCCGCGCCCTGTGCGCCCACGCTCTCCTCGGCGAGAGGGAGGTTTTCCCAGAGCGCGCACCATTCCGCTCTCCTTAGGGAAGGCAGGTCGCTGACTCCTTGGCAAAACTTGGGTCCCCTCTTGGGGAACTGCTCGGGGGCCTTCTCCCTGCTGCACCCCCAACCCTATCCACACAGCACCCTGGAGTGCAGGGCCCAGCGCAGGAACACCCACAGGAGGGTGGGTGGCGACCAGGGGGCCAGCTGGGCTGCTTCAATCCTGAGCCCCCGACCTCTGCCCGAGGGTTTGCAGCTGCCCTCCTGCCCTCCATAGGCGGCAGGGTCCCCCCAGGCCCCATCAAAACTGACCGCTCCCCACCGACACATTTCCGTCCCTGAAGATCCATTTGGACTTCTTAACTGCACAGTTGTCAGATACTAGAGCTCCGGGGCCTTGCAGACTGAACAGCTCAACCCCCTCATTTTAGGGATGAGGTCTGGGGAGGGGGAGGGACATATGGATGGCACAGGTAGGACACACGTCCCCTCTTCTTTCTAGGCCAACTCGCCTTCCGCACCACTGTATTACCTCAGTGAAAAGAACTGCTGAGGATTCGGGGTCGAGGGCCCTTCCAGAGGTGGGTTGGGGCATAAGCTCCAGGGGCCCCGCAAACCCACAGCTGCCCGCGCTTCCTGTGGTCCTCCGGGCCCAGTGCGCGTCCTTGGCGCGATCCCCTCAACAGTGGCCCCCCCTCATTCTGTGTGCCCGGCTGTGTTCCGCGGCTCTGCGCACCTCCACTCAAGAACGGAGAAATGTGGAGTCTGGCCGTCCCTGTGCCGCCTCGGGTCTGGGCCCGGGCCAGGACGCTGAAGAGGATAGTCTGGGTGCCTGGGGAGCGGTTACTAAGCCTGGGGTCTATCGGGCTCGTGCGTCCATGGCTGGGGCTCCCTGTCAGTGGCCGTGGGAGCCCGGGACAGGCCCCTCTGCCCAAGCACACTTGGCCACTTTGAAGAGACACCCCGGCAAAAGGCCCTAGGCCCATGGGGGCACACAGGTTGCAGCAGATGGCCTTGAGGTTCACTCTGGCTACCCTGCTGAGCAGCTACTGTCTGTGTGTCTTTGGAGGTCTTTCCCTTCCTGGCACTGGGTGGGGGGCGGGGGCAGGCGCAGAAAGTTCCTGAGTCCTCTCGCGCTCAAGCTGGGCCAGTGCCATTTACACAGGAGGTCATTCACACCGAAGGCCCTGGTGGCAGCCAGGCCCACACTCAGAAAACACAGATTAAGGTCGTCTGTGCCAGGAGCTCTCCTGCCCCAGGGCCTTTGCTCTCGCTCTTCCCTCAGCCTGGTGCACAGTCCCCGAGGGCAATCTGCCACTCGCCACTCCTCAGGATTATTCAGACATCACCTCTCAACCGCGGCTTCTCTTTCACCTGACACCCCTTCCCTCTCCAGGGTTTTACTGTCTTCTGATGCACTTATATTTTACAAGTTTATTTTATCCTCCGCCTCTGCCTCCTAAACCTGCCCGCCTCGTGAGGGCACGTTCCGCCGCAGCCCCCTGCCCAGGGCAGAGCCAGCGGTCCCTGAGCACCGCCCACGCCTCTCAGGGAAACACACCGGTCCTCCACGGCCCTCCTAGGTGTGGAAATTTGGGGGAAAGCCACTGCCGAACAATCCCAGAACATTTTGCTAAAGTAGCCGCGGCGGCGCTAGCCCTGAAGGAAGCAAGCTCCCAGCAGACGACGTTACTTTCTGGAGCCAGGACGCTTCCTGAGAATGTTCATCTTCAGCGCGGCTGCATTCAGGTGAGGCCCACGTCCCGGGCACTTTCCCACACAGCTCACCAGTCCGAGCAAAGGCTGAGCTGAGGGCAGAGATGGCAAATGCACGCCCCCCAGCTCCCCCCTTCCCGGGTGCGGGCTGCAGAGCGTCGCAGACTGCCAGGGCCGGAGAGGGGGGTCTGTCAGTGCAGGCGCGAGGGCAGATCCGGGCTTCGCGGAGCCCGACGCCTACACCGTGGGGGCGGGAGGGCAAGCGGGCCACGCAGCCTTAGAGGAAGAGGTCAATCTTAGCACAGCAGGATTGTGCCCAGGTGTCCCCCGGCTGCTCGGCGGGCAGGCCTGCTCTCCCGGGCGAAGAGCGGTGGTGGTGGGGGGGGGGGGGGCCCGGGCGGCGGACACGGAGGGCAGGAAAGCACACTCCAACCGCGAGATCTGACACAGCTTTCAGGACTCCGGCGACAAACAAGGGCATTTCACTGCGGGGCGCGACGCACCCTGGAAGCAAGACTCTCGGGGAGTGCGGGGCCTGGGGACCCCCGCCGCGTTCCCCCTCGCCCCTCCCTGTCCCTCCCGTCCCCCTCCTCTGCCCCAGCGCGCTCGCAGGGCCTGCCCGGGCCTCTTCCCCCAGCCGCGCGCTCCTGCAGCCCCAGGGGCCCGAGGCGTGAGCAAGTCACGCCCGCAAGTCCCACTGCCGCCCGCGCCCCCACACCCGGCCCCCCGCAACCGCGCTCCCCGCAGCCGTGCCCCCACACTCGCCCCCTCGCCCCTCCGGAACCGCGTCCCCACAGTTGCCCCCTCACCCCTCGCGCCCCCACACTCGGCCCCCCGCACCCCCACAACCGCCCGCGCCCCCGCGCCCCCTTACAGTCGTCGGCTCCCAGGCCCCGAGGCTCCGGGGGCAGAGGCAGGCGCGCGGTCCCCTGCACTCCCGCTCTGCTGGCTCGGGCGGCCCCGCGCTGACCCCGCCCAGGCTCGGCCCCCGAGGGGCGGTCCGCGGTCGGGCCCAGGGCCTCCGGAGCACCCGGTTCAGTCCCGCCCCGCCCCTGTTACCGGTCGGGTCACCAGACGCCGGGCTGCGCCCCCGCTGGAAGACGGCGCCTCCAAGTGCGGCCCGCGGCCCCGGGTGCAGACTCGGAGCCGAGGCGTTTAGGGACCTGGGGCAGTTCGGGGCAGCCCCTGGGTCGGCTGACTCCGGGGGCGGAGGCGTCCTTCGCGTTTCTTCCCTGCAGACTTCGCTGCCCCTGCACCTCGCACACGTGTGGGGCCGGGCGCGCTGGGCAACTTAAGTCCAAACCCAGTCGTCTGCACGGAAGCAGGAGCTGCCCCCAGGTCTTCCCAGCGAGGACCCGGGTCTGCGGCGCTGACACGGAAGGGGTAGGGGCTGGGGCTCCCCTGACTCGTCCCACGGACACTGATTGCAGACCTCCGCCCGGGGACGGCCCCGCTTCCCTCCTCGAGACCCCGCAGCGCCTGTCATGCGCCCAGGAGGCGGCTGTCCCCACGCCCGGCACCCTCAGACCTCAGTCGGCAGAGGGCCCGTCGCGGGGGGGCGGAATGCTGGGGACCCGCCTCCGGCCTGGCCGCTCACCCGGACCCGGGACTCTGCCTTTCAGGGAGAGGGGCTGCTTCTGGCCGGCGGACGCACGACTCATCGCCGCCTCCGGGCCTTGGCTCGTGCCGCAGCCCTGGACAGGATGCCTTCCTGCGGCCGACGTGCAGGACGTGCAGTGCCCCGCGCCTTCATTCTACACCCTCCTGCAAAAGCCCTCTGTCACCCTGCGGTCCTGGGCATCTCTGTACTCGTTCAAAACTTGCCCTCTGTTACCCCCCGCCCCCCAATCCTTCCCCCAAATCTTTCAAACAGAAGCTCTGGCCATTTCACCAAGGGACTCGAATTTGCTGTTATTCTTAAAACGGCAGTAATGATGAAAACATTTTAAAATTAGATCTTGGTGATGACCGCACAGCCACAACCCTGTGAATATGCTGAAAACTACTGATTCGAACACTTTAAGAGGGTATAGTATGTGATTTATATTTCAGCAAAGCGGGTATTTTTTAAATAAAATAACCGCAGTGACATCGTAACCTCAGGGCTCATGCCTCTATCCTAACATCCTCCTCCTTGGTTAGGGCATCCGTCTAGCATTAGAATATGAACTCTAAGATAGTGGAGATACTGCTTCCTTCCTTTCTTTTTTTTTTTTTAAAGATTATTTATTTGACAGAGAGAGACACAGCGAGAGAGGGAACACAAGCAGGGGGAGTGGGAGAGGGAGAAGCAGGCTTCCTGCCGAGCAGGGAGCCCGATGCGGGGCTCAATCCCAGGCCGCTGGGATCATGGCAGACGCCTACCGACTGAGCTACCCAGGTGCCCCGATAGTGGAGATATTTCAAAGCACAATCTGTATCTAGGCAGTCGGTAAATAAATAAGCCAGAGTCCAACTTCGCAGGGCAAACTTCGGACAGATTTCCACTGCTTTTGGTCAAAAGCCACCCAAGGGTTTATGAAGCAAAAGGGTAGGTATAATGTGACCGCCAGGATACCTTCTATATTTTTAAAAACCAGAACAAAGGCTGTTCCTGTGGATAAACTCCTAGAGAGTTTCCAGGGACATCAGGTAGAATGAAAAATAATGTGGGGGAGGGGACGCTTTTAAATAAAAACCGTAGATCAGTTCCTGATTCACCACCAAGGAAACAAGATTCTTTATGTCAAAAATGCACGCATGAGGAAACATCAGTCAAAAACCAAATAAAGTAACAGTCTAGAAGCTAATGTCCTGTATCTCCAAAAATGTCAGTGTCAAAACAATGTCAGTGTCAGAAAACACAAAACAAGGCTGAGAAACTGTTTCTCACTGAAAGGCTAGCGAATCATGAAAACCAACTGCAATGCTCTATCTGGACTGGGCCCTGGGTTGGGAACAGTTCTAGAAAGGATTTACTGGGGACATCTGAGGAAGGTCTATAGATTAAACAATAGATTATAAATGTTACATATCTTGATTTTGAGAACTGAATTTTTGTTCTGAGTGAATATCTGTGATCTTAGGAAAATATACACTGATGTATTTAAGGAATAATAGAACGCCAGGTCTGAAATTGTTCAATCTATCTCTCTATGGAGGGAGAATCATAAAGGAAATGTTGCAAAATATCAATAATTAGCCACTGGGTAAAGAGTATTTGAGAACTCTTTATACTATTCCTGCAACAACTTTACTGTAAGCGTGGAATTATTTTGAAATAAAAAGCTTAAAAACTTGTGGGTCAGAGAGGGGCACCTGGGTGACTCAGTCGGTTAAGCAACCGACTCTTGGTTTCGGCTCAGGTTGTGATTGCAGGGCTGAGATCGAGACCCCCATGTCAGGCTCCACACTCAGCAGGGAGTCTGCTTAGGACCCTCTCCCTCTTCCTCTGCCCCTCCCCGCACGCCCCCCCCACCCCAACACTTGCTCTGTCTCAAATAAATAAATAAATCTTTTTAAAAATTGTGGATCGAAGAAACATACACATTTATCTCAGTTGCTGAAAACAACATGGAAATAACTAGAGGGATAAAGAAAAGCTATATATTCCATAGGGACAAAGTGAACAAGAAAAAAGGTAACAGCAGAGGAGAAACATCAAGTTTCTGTAAGGCTGAAAGTAGGGGGATTGATTCAGCAAAATAAATAAAGCTGAAAACCTTTCTACAACCAGAAGCAGGCACATTCTTGCTCTAGACCTGCAGAGATCAGCAAACTACAGCCCGGGCCAAATGTGGCCTGCAACTTACGTTTGTAAATAAAGTTTTACTGAGGCAAGGTTGCACTTGTTTGCATATTGTCTATGGCCGCTTTCCTGCTACAATAGCAGAGATGAGCAGTTACCCATACGGCCTAAAAAGTTTATTATTTGGCCCTTTCCAGGAACAGTTTGCTAACGCCTACCTTACAGCCCTGCAAAGTCTTAGGAGCTACAGGCATCAGGAGCCTCTGAAGGTAGGGATGTGGGTGGGTGTGGGGAATAGCGACCGGCCACACACTGAGTGTCCCTGCATGGCAAGAACTCAAGGCAAAGAATCATAGGGCATGATTGCTTAATGAGGAGAGAGTTTCAGTTTTGCAAGATGAAAAGCATTCTGCAGATGGATGGTGGTGATCGTTGTACAGCAATAGGAATCAACCGAGTTTCACTTAAATGTACACTTAAAAATGGTTAGGGGTTCCAGGGTGGCTCAGTTAAGCGTCTGACTCTTGGTTTTGGCTCAGGTTGTGATCTCGGGGTGGTGAGATCGAGCCCACATGGGGTTGTGCGCTCAGTGGGTAGTCTGCTTGAGACTCTCTCTCTCTCTCTCCTTCTGCCCTCCCCCATGCTTGCTCTCTCTCTCTCGCTCACTTGCTCTCTCTAAAATAAAGAAATAAATCTTTAAAATGGTTTAGATGGCAAATTTTATATGTGTTTTACTGCAATAAAAAAAAATTGGGGGGAAAAAACCCTAGAAGGATTAAGGTCTGTACAAGAAGTTATATCCCCTGTCCCTGGTTCTCAGTCTAAGCCCTCATCTTGGCAGGTCAGCGGTTTATTTCCTGAAACTGAACAGAGAGACTTCCCACTCAGGGGCATGCGGCACAAGTAGGACGGGGATGAGGCACCTGGCAGAAAACAGGAGAATCCAGTGAAAGTGTTCACGCTCAACTATGAGTCCCTCCTTGGCCCCTTCCTGCTGTGGGTTCACAGAACACTGCCTCCGGGTAATGACCCCAGGCAGAAGTAGAGGATCGGTCTCTGAAATAAAGGGGCAGTTCCCCGGGAAAAGAGCCACAGATAATGACATTTGGGGGCCTCAAAACACAACTGCTGGCTCCCCGTCTGATCACCCTCCGCTGAGGCCAGTGTGGGGTTACTGCCCGCCACTCACACGGAGCTGCCAACTGGTGTTTCAGTGTCTCAGTCCTAAATATTAAAAGAGCAGACACTTGGAAAGCCTCTGACATGAAAGGCAAAGTACAGAAGGAGTACTCGAAGGCAACAGAAGAAATGATAACATCCACAGAGATAAGAAATTAATTGTATTTATGAGCAGGAACAGGAGGCAATAGACAAAAGAAGCATTCAGACAGTTAGAAAACACTTTCTGAAATAAAATTTTTAACGGAAAAGTCAGAGCATGGAGTTGAGGAATTCTCCCAGAACAACAGAACATAAATCAAAGAGATAGATGGTGGGGAAAAAAGAAAGAAAGGAAAGAAAGGAAAGAAAGGAAGAAAGAAAGAAAGAAAGAAAGAAAGAAAGAAAGAAAGAAAGAAAGAAAGAAAGAAAGAAAGAAAGAAAGAAAGAAAGAAAGAAAGAAAGAAAGGAATAAAAGAAGGAAGGAAGGAAGGAAGGAAGAAAGAAAGAAAGAAAGAAAGAAAGAAAGAAAGAAAGAAAGAAAGAAAGAGAAAGAAAGAAAGAAAGAAAGAAAGAAAGAAAGGCAAGCAAAAGCAAATCAGAAGATCGATCCAGGAAGTCACCAGACTAATATGAGTTGCATAGGGGAGAAAAAAGAGGGGCGCCTGGGTGGCTCAGTTGGTGAAGCATCTGCCTTCGGCTCAGGTCATGATCTCGGGGTCCTGGGATTGAGCCCCGGGTCAGGCTCCCTGCTCCGTGGGGAGTCTGCTGCTCCCTCTCCTTCTGCTCCTCCACCACTATCCCCATTATCGCTCATGCTAGCTCTCTTGCTGGCTCTCTCTCTCTCTCAAATAAATAAAATCTTTATTTATTTATTTATTTTAAATATTTTATTTATTTGACAGAGAGAGACACAGCAAGAGAGGGAACACAAGCAGGGGGAGTGGGTGAGGGAGAAGCAGGCTTCCTGCCGAGCAGGAAGCCTGATGCAGGGCTTGATCCCAGAAGCCTGGGATCATGACCTGAGCCGAAGGCAGACGCTTAACGACTGAGCCACCCAGGCGCCCCTAAATAAATAAAATCTTTAAAAGAGAGAGAGAGAGAAAAGAATATAAAGAGAAGGAAGTAACTAAAGAAATAATCCAAGAAAATTTCCAAAACCAAAGGACAGGAGTCTCCAGATTGAAAATACACAATAAAAAGCCAGAACCACACCAATGCAAGTCATCGTGAACTTTCAGAATATTAAAGAAAAGATAAGCTCCTAAAAACTCCTAGAGAGAAAAACGAAAACGTAAAGAGGTCAACACAAACAACAGTCAGAATGTCTCAGTCTTCTTAGCAGTCACACTGATGCCATAAGACAGTGATGCAAGGCCTTCAAAAGTTGGAGGGAAATTATCTCCAGCAAAGTTCCAAAATGAAGTATGAGGGCAAATGCAACACATGCAAAAAACAAACAAACAAACAAACAAATAAAACAAAATACATGCAAGGGCTAAAAAAACCATTTTTACCTCTCATGTACCATTTCCTGAGATGTAACTAGCAGATGTGTTCCAGCAAAACAGGGGCGTAAATTACGAAAGAGGAAGACATGGCCACTAGGAGCAGGGGACCTAATACAGACGGGTAGCAGCAGGGGACAAGTGTGTAGCAGGCTAGGAGAGCAACCTGTCCACACAGGGCGCTGGGAGGCAGGGCTCCAGGGAAAAGATGGATTTAATACATTAACCAATAGAATTAAGCTTTTGGAAAATAATATGAATAAACACTTGTCAGATCTGATGGCGTATTTGGGAAAAAACTAAAGAAAGGAGCATGGAACAATAAGCAAAGGGGAAAAATTGAATAATTACAAGAAAAACAGAAAGTTGTTCAGGAAAGAAAATGTAATCATGGTGCACTGCTTTGTTCTGCAGTGAGCAGTGTTTATGTAGCCATGATTGTGTAAACTATTGAATTTAACAAAAAGCGACTATTACCAAATTGGGAGGATGCAGCAGGAGCAGTATAGTCTTTAGTATAAAATCAACAATGTCCAAAATTGACAAATCTGGAAATATGCATTATAAGTATGTCATTTATATATACGGAAGTAGATACTACAAAATCAACAGACAGGGGCGCCTGGGTGGCTCAGTCGTTAAGCGTCTGCCTTCGGCTCAGGTCATGATCCCAGGGTCCTGGGATCGAGCCCCACATCGGGCTCCCTGCGCCGCGGGAAGCCTGCTTCTCCCTCTCCCACTCCCCCTGCTTGTGTTCCCTCTCTCGCTGTGTATCTGTCAAATAAATAAATAAAATCTTTAAAACAAAACAAAAAAACAAACAAAAAAATCAACAGATAATGTCCAAAATTGACAAATCTGGAAATACGCATTATAAGTATTGCATTTATATATACGGAAGTAGATGCTAAAAGGCTTGGAAGGTAGAATAAGAAAAAATGAATGATGGGGTACTGTTCTATTTTATTTTAAGCTTTGATTATTTTATTTAAAAAAAAAGCATGTGCAAGGATAAAAGTAAAAATTAACTTGGGGACGCCCGGGTGGCTCAGTTGGTTAAGCGTCTGCCTTTGGCTTAGTCATGATCTTGGGGTCCTGGGATCAAGCCCTGCATTGGGTTCCCCACCCTCCTGCTCTCTCTTGCTATCTCTCTCTCTCTCAAATAAATAAATAAAATCTTTAAAAATAAAGAAAGAAAAATAAACATTAACTTAAAAATATTGTTTTCTGAGGTCATTGGACCCTCCAGATTCATTGCTTTTTCCTGTAGATTCTAGAACATGTCTTGTGCTCTCGCAAATTCCAGGCTCGGATCGCTTCCCACAAACTGCTCTTCCTCTCTCTCCTCACCTCAGGCTTTTCTTCCGCTCCTATTCACCGCAGGGCTCCTGCCCTGCCTAATCTGCTATCTGGACACTCCCCATACTTACCAATAAGTCACTTTACCAAACACCAATCGAGAGCTTACTGACTGCATCTGACCCTGCCTGCATTTTACGACAATTAGATTCCCAAAAGGGCATAGCGCCCACTACTCATTATTGCAAGATGAACAGATTACAAATCCACTGGGACATTAGGACATCAGGGTGGGGATGCCAAATAGGTATTTTACAAAATGTTCCAGAGAGAAAGACTTTTGTAAGATTATTAATTATATAGAATAGTTTCATCTCTGCGTGTTCTCTCATCATTTTTATAGTCAAGTATATTTACCAGTCATCTGTCAGCGTATGGTGCTACCAACGAACCAACCAATAAATAAGATGCAAGCAGAATTCCCAGTTTCTAGAAACTTGCCCACGTACAATACACAAGATAATTTGCAAAGGTACCTGTTGGGGAATATCAGGCATGACAAAATAATATATAATATATCCTATGTGCTGAGTTACTACTAATAGAAAATGATCTTAGATTTTCTATAGATTTCACATTTATAAAGAATGCAAAGAGGAGGAGAGATGCAATTTGTTGCATTTTAAAACATTTTCCCCGTGTCCACAGAAAGGAGGAAGGATAGATTATTACTCACGGATCCCCAAAGTTCTTCTAAATGATTTCACACTGACTCTCCAGACCACTTTCTCCAGGTGTCCCGGGTTCTCTGACTGTACCCTCTCGGGGCTTCAAGATATAGTGCGTGATATAAGTGCATGAAGATCAGAGGTCAGCAGAAGGAAGTAAAGCTGACAAGTACATGAACTTCCAAGGCAGGAAAAGCTCTCTTGGGCCCTCTATGAGTTTGCACTGGACACTGCATCTTTTCTATGTCTTCTTTGACTATGAAAATAATTTTGTTCCCATTCTGAACAGATTGGGGGGGGCTCTTATTTAAACCTCGTGTTTTAATCAATTATTTGAAGGATCAGCTGAGTCTGAGAGGTGTTGAAGACAACAGCAGTTTCAGCCCTTGTCCCCATTCTACCCCCAACCCCCGTTCTCCTGAAAGAGTAAAAACCAGGTTTAACCCTTCCAGTGGATTCTCTTTATATTTGTAAATTTACATTTGTTTCTTTTTTTCTTTTTTTTGTTTCTTTTTTTCCTACTCACATCTCAGGCATCTCAGACATCAACAGCTATGGAAATTAGCTCTTTCTCCAACTGACGTCACTCTGACGTCACTCCATGGACTCCCATCCTCCCCCAAATCCCCCAAATAATTTTAGTGTTTCACTGTTTTCATTGTTCTGAAGGGAATTCACCGCTAATCTATAGAAATATGATTTTCTTTTCCTGTTTAACATGTTTCCCCTAACATTAATATCTTTGAATTTTGCATAATTTCCTGTGGATCAGCCCCTACTTCAACACCAACCCCTCAGTAGTAAATTCATTCACGTTGGATTTTCTTCGATTTCATTTTTTTTAAGTGCCTCCAGAGACTGCTGACCTGCCTCATCTGGTCTGGTTGCTCCATGCCTGGGGCACCACCGCGGCCGGGCTCCCCTTCACCCCCATCCTGGGGATCCTTTCGGGGCTCTCCTGTTAGGTGTCTGCTTCCTGTACCCCCTTCTCGCTCTTCCTTGGCTCACTCTTTTAAGGTTTTAGAGGAGTGCATCCCTGATTGCTTCTTGTGAAGTTTTGAGACATCGTGTAGATTACTGTTCTCAGGGATTCCTGCCCTTTGCTTGGCCTCCAGTGCCTCCCTGTGGATGAATGTAATTCCCCAGGGTCACTGACGCCAGGCTTGGACATGTCACTTGTTTTGATTAACAGAACACGACATGACATCTGAGCAGAGGTTTCAAGAGCCGTTGGGAGATTTTGTTCTTTCCTCCTCGATCCTGGAATCAAGACATTGACTGTGAGTGGGAGCAGGCTTGTGGAGGCGCAGCTCCCTCTGATTTGAGCAAAAAATTAAAAATTTTTTAAGGTACTGAGATTGGGGGATCGTTACCTCAGTAAAACATAATCTAAGTGTGTCTGGAAAACATGTTTATTCGATGTTTCCCATTAATTGATGTACCATTCCAGAATGGAAGAATGGAAAGAATTTTCCTTCAGAAGTGTGATGGTTCCATGATCTCCAGGTTTCTAGGACTGCCGCTGACAAGTCCAAAACCATTCTTTTTTTTTTTTTTTAAGTTTATTTATTTAAGTAATCTCAGGACCCCAAGAGCAAGAGTCGCAGTGTTCCAAATGAGCCAGCCAGGCGCCCCAAGTCCAAAGCCATTCTGATGCTAGAGCCTTTTTAAAGAACCTCTTTTTCCAAGCTTCTGGGATCTTTTCTTTGCCCACACAGTTCTGAAATTCCAACATCACTGGTTTTGATACTTCGTTAACTTTCATGCTCTATACAGGGCACAAGGAGGGCCCTTCCAGTCTGGAAACTCACGTCCTTTAATTCTGTAAACACTTCTTAGGTCATCTTATTGACGATTTCTTCCACTTGATTTTCCTTTTTCGGGAATTCCTGTCATTCAAATCTTGAACTGCCTTTTTTTTTTTTCCTTCTTGGCTCCAATTTCTGAGATATTTTTTTTTGGAAGATGTTATTTATTTAAGAGAGTGCACCCATGAGCAGCGGGGAGGGGCAGACGAGAGGGAGAAGCAGGCTCCCTGCAGAGCAGGGAGCCGGACATGGGACTCGATCCCAGGATCCTGGGATCATGACCTGAGCTGAAGGCAGATGCTTAACAACCGAGTCACCCAGGCACCCCTCTGAGATACTTCTGTAATTTTTTCCCCCTTCACATTTTTGTATTTTCACTTCAGCGATCGTGTTCTTAATTTCCAAGAGCTTTTTGTTGTTGTTCTAATTCAGGCTCCCCTGAAAGCAGAGTGTAAGACAAGGGCTTGCACGTAAGGAGCTTATTTGGGACGTCATCAGAGGGACGGGAGTGAGGGCGGGGAGGTGAAAATGTAGAGGAAAAGATGATATGAGGATGTGTTTTCTTTTCATTTTTGGGGAGGGGGATGCAGAGGGAGAGGGAAAGAGAGAATCTCAAGCAGACTCCCTGCTATATGCAGAGTCTGATGCGGGGTTCAATCCCACAACACTGAGATCATGACCTGAGCGAAAATCAAGAGTCGAACGCTCAACCGACTGAGCCTCCAAGGCGCCCCATGAGGATGTGTTTTCGACTTGGCCACTGCTCTGGACAGCTGGTGCTTGCTTCTGTGGAACCTTCTGAGCTTTCTAAAATGAGTCTCAGAGCTGTCCACCCAGGGGATGAAAAGTGGGAGTGAGAGCTCCCATCCCTCATTGGCCCAGGGTGACCTCACGGGCTTCGGCTCCCCACTACTCGTGAGTCGTGTGTGCACCGATGCCAAGAAGAGAGATGTCAGACCCGATCGTAAAGGAACGGAGTAGGACAGTGAGTGGCTATCATCCAAATCTGAAACTTGTGTCTGACAAAAGCTTATCTGTAGCAGGCTGAGTAATGGCTCCCCCAAGGATACCCATGCCCTAACCCCCAGAGCCTGTGAATTTGCTGACTTATGTGGCAAAAGCGACTTTGCAGATATGGTCGGCATGGAGACATGATCCTGGGCTAGGTGGGTGGACACTGAATGTAGTCCCAAGGGTCTTTACAAGAGGGGGCAAGGAGGTCAGAGGAGGCAGAGGTGACGGGGCAGAAACAGGGTGGGAAGGTGATGTAATGTGGAGCCATGAGCCAGGGAAGGAGGACAGCCCCCGGGGGGACTGGCAAAGGCAGAGAAACGGATTTTTCCCCTGGAGGCTGGGAAGGAACAAACCCTAGTGACACCTTCACTTCAGCTCTTGAAGACCCTTTCCGGACTTCTGATCCTCTAAGAGAAAACATTCCTGTTGTTCTAAGCCAGCGAACTCGTGGCTTCCTCGTCTCACTGCAGTCCCTTCTGTGTACAGGCCCTTGTCCCCAAGGAAAGCACCCAGCTGCCTGCAGTCACTATATTTTGCAGTTTTTGCAGCTGGAAATTTGCCTACGTTAAATCATTCAGTAGGTACTCATAGACCCGGCTCCTTTGACTCAGCATAGTTTGAGGTTCATCCACTTTGTTGTGGGTATTGGTAATTATTTCTCCTTTTCCTTGCTGAGTAGTATTGCTATGTATGAATATACCACAATTTGTTTATCCAAAAACTGGACTTATTGATGGACTTTTGGGTTGTTCCCAGTTTGGGGTTATTAACAAATAAAGCCACTATGAACATTCATGTACAAGTTGGGGTGCCTGAATGGCTCATTCAGTGGAGCGTGCAACTCTTGATCTCAGGGTTGTGAGTTCAAGCCCCAGGTTGGGTGTACAGATTGCTTAAAATTTTTTTTTTATTTGAGAGAGTGCATATGAGAGAGCACGAGCGGGGGAGGAGAGGCAGAGGGAGAAGCAGACTCCCCACTGAGCAGGGAGCCCGATGCGGGACTTGATCCCAGAACCCTGGGATCATGACCTGAGCCAAAGGCATCTGCTTAACCGACTGAGCCACCCAGGTGCCCTAAAAATAGTATCTTTTAAAAAAAATTCATGTGCAAGTCTTTGTGTGGACGGTAGATGTATGCATAATTTTTTAAAGAACCTGCCGTTTTCCAAACGGCTGTACCAATTTACATTCCTACCAGCGGTGTGAGAGTTCTAGTTGCTCTCTGTCCCTGTCAGCTCTTGGTACACTCAAGCTTTTAAGTTTTAGCCATTCTAATAGGTGCGTAGTAGTAGCTCATGATTTTAAATTGCATCTCCTTAACAACTAATAATGTTGAACATCTTTTCATGTGCTTATTGGCCACGTGTACATCTTCTTCAGTGAAGTGTCTTTTGTGTGCTCTTTTTGGGGTGGGGGTTTATTGAGTTTTGAGGGTTCAGATATATGTATTACATATATATATATATATGTAGCTTTACAAATAATTTCTTTGGTATGTGGCTTGTCATTGTCTTAACAGTGTCTCTGGAAGAACAGAAGATTTTAATTCTGAAGTCCAATTTTTTTTATAGATTGCATACAGATTAAGAAATCTTTGCCAAACCAAGGTCACAACGATTCTCTCCTCTTTTCTTCTATAAGTAGGGGAGCCTGTGTGGCTTAGTTGGTTAAGTGTCTGACTCTTGATTTCGGCTCGGGTCATGATCTCGGGGTCCTGGGATGGAGCCCGGCATCTGGCTCTGAGCTTAGCAGGAAGTCTGCTTGGATTCTCTCTCCTTCTCCCTTTGCCCCTCCCCACCCACTCTCTCTAAAATAATCTTTTTTAAAAAAGTTTTGTGGTTTTATATTTAGATCCATGCTTCATCTTTAATATTTGTACATGGTGCAAGGTAGTTTGAATTTTTTAAACATAGGGATATCGAATCATCCCAGCATCATTTGTTAAATAGACTGTCCTTTCTCCATGACTTGCTTTTACATCTTTGTAAATTAACAGTTATCCATATATGTGTGGGTCTGTTTCTGGACTCTATTCTGTTCCACTGATTTCTTGTTTATGTTGGTGCGGTCTTAAAGAACTGTAGTTTTGCAAGGCATGAAAGAAGGTGGTTTTAGCTCTGCACTTTAGCTCATCTTTTGCAAAGATGTTTTAGCTATTCTTGCCTGGTCTTTCGCTTTCCCATGTGAATTTCAGAATCAGAATATCAATTTCTACAAAAAAAGCCTGCTGGGATTTTAACTGGGGATACACTGAATCTATACAACAATTTGAGGGAAAATGACATTTTAATAATACTGATTCTTCTGACCTGTGAATAAGATAGATGTCTCACTTACGTCTTAATTTCTCTCAGAAATGTTTTGTAGCTTTCAGTATCTTTTGATATTAAGAATGCATTTGTCAATTTAATTTCCATGTTTGTTGCAAGTACATAGAAATAAAGTTGTATATATTATATATATTAATCTTGTAACCAGCAAGCTTATTAGTTTCAGTGGTTTTGTAGATTCCATAGGATTCTCATGTAGGCAATCAGGTGGTCTACAAATAGTTATTTCGTCCTCTTCAATTAGGATGCCTTTTCTTTCTTTTTCTTGCCTTACTGCACTGGTCAGTCTCCTGTATGACATCAGTGAATGTTCCATATACACAGAAACTCATGTGTATTATGCTGTTGGATGGAGTGTTTTATAAATGTCAATTAGGTCCAGTTGGTTGATGGCATTGTTCAGTTCTACATCCTTGCTACCTTTCTATTTATTAGTTCTACTGCTAAGAGAATTATTTTAAAGAATTTTTCTGGTCTTTGTTCCAGGAAACCAGGGTTCCTGGGAACAAATCTCTAAATCTTTGACATCTCCTGAGTGATAGAAGTACCTTTGTTATTCATGGTGGGTCCCTGGAACCATCTCTGAGTTTATGCTAATGAGGTAATTCAGGAACGGGGCTAGCCATGCCAGAAAGACCAACCATGTGATTAGAGGGTTGGGGCTTTAAGGAGGGTTTTAGCCCATCCTCTGGGAAGGGGAAGGGTGGCTGGAGATTGAGCTCCAGTGCATGGCCAGCAATTCAATCTTTCCTATGTAACGGAACATAAAGGACAGCCAAAGCTTGGGCCAGTGTCCCTGGTTGGTAATCATTCATGAATGCATTAGAAAGGTAATTTGTCCTAAGGACATGGAACCTTTACATTTTTTTATCTTCCCAGACCTTATCCTATGTCTCTTCATTTGACCAATCCTGATTTATATCTTTTATAACAAAACTGTTAGAATATATTTGGTTCTAGTTTTTGGGTTTTTTTTGACAATTTCTGTGTGCTTAAGACTATTGGCATTTAATGTAAGTATTAATATGTTTGCATTTAGGTCTACCATTTTATTGTTTTGGGTTTCTTTCCTGTTTTGTTGTTGTTGTTCCTGATACCCCTTTCTTGCCTTTTTGGGGTCATTTAATTTTTTTTCAGTATTTCATTTATCTATCTACTAAAAGAACTATTTGCAGTTCTTTTGGTGGTTGCTTGAGAGATGAGAATACACATTTAGTTTTTCAGTCTACTTGGAATCAAGATTTCACTACTTTGAGTAAACTGTAGAAACTTTACTATCATACAGGTTCCATAATCCCCCTCCTTTGTTACTGATGTCTTACGTATTCCATCAGTGAAAACACCATCAATGTCATACTTTATTTCTATCATCAAACGTATTTTAAGAACTCAAGAGAATCGTTTAATTCTTTTAACCCAAATCATGACTATTTCTGTTGCTCTTCCTTCTTTCCTGAATGTTTCCATTTTTCTTAATGGCATCATCTTTTCTCGGTCTGAGGAATTTCCTTTAGTGGTTTGTTTTAGACCAGGTCTGCTAGGAATGAGTTTTCTTTTTCTTTTTAAAGACTTTATTTGACAGAGACAGAGATAGCGAGAGCAGGAATACAAGCAGCGGGTTGGGAGAGGGAGAGCAGGCTTCCCGCTGAGGAGGGAGCCCGATGTGGGACTGGATCCCAGGACTCTGGGATCATGATCTGAGCCGAAGGCAGACGCTTAACAACTGAGCCACCCAGGCACCAGAGTTCTTTGTTTTTCTTCATCCAAGAGTGACTTTTCATTTAGTGCCTGAAGGATATTTTCACTGGATATAGAATTCTGGGTTGTCAGTTCTTTCGTTTTAGCATTTTAGAAATGTTGTGCTCCTTCCTTCCAGCTTCCCTTTCTGATGAGAGATCCAGTCATCCAAATCATTATTTCCCATAATGTGTGTTGTTTTTCACTGGCTGCTTTCAAGTGTATTGTTCAGTTTTCACTACAATTGCATTAGGTGTGGGTATCTAGGAGTTTCCTGAATCCATAGGTTTAAGTTTTTCACCAAATTGGGAAGTTTCTAGCCAGTATTTCTTCAAATATTTTTTCCCAGCATCATGCTTTCTCCTCTCCTTCTGGGATTCTGATGGCACAAATGTTAGACCTTTTATTACTGTCCTGCAGATCTCTGAAGCTCTGCTCATGGTTTTGCTTTGTTTCCCAATCTTTTTCTCTGGTATTCAGATTAAATTCTCTTGGTTTATCTTCAAGTTCACTGTTTCCTCCATTATGCTAGACTATTCAGGGAGTTTTTAATTTTGGTTACTGTGTATTTCAGTTCTAAAATTTCGTTCTTTTCATATATATTTCCTTGCATAAATTTTTTCCCCCACTGGCTACAAGAGCATTCTTGATCATTTGCTGGAGCACTTTTATAATAGTTGCTTTAATGTCTTTGTCAGATAATTCCAACATCTGGTATCTCAGTACTGGGATCTCCTGTCTTTTTCTAGTTGAGATTTTCCCCATTTCCTGGTGTGCCAGGTAATTCTGGATTGTATCCTTGACATTTTGAACATTGTCATTAAACTCCAACTCTTGTTCAAATCCCACAGAAAATACTGAGTTTTTATGTTAGCAGGCAGTCAACCTGGTTAGGTTGCAGGCAAAGGTTTTATTATGTTTTTAAAATTCTGGCAAAGGGGCGCCTGGGTGGCTCAGTTGGTTAAACGGCTGCCTTTGGCTCAGGTCATGATCCTGGAGTCCCGGGATCGAGTCCCGCATCGGGCTCCCTGCTCAGCGAGGAGCCTGCTTCTCCCTCTGACCCTCCCCCCTCTCATGTACTCTCATTCTTGCTCTCTCAAATAAATAAATCTTTAAAAAAAATAAATAAATAAAATTCTGGCAAAATGGACATAAAATATTGCATGAGTTTCAGGTGTGTAAGATCAGGCAAAGGTTTTGAAAGCTAAACTGACACCTTCAGAAGGCAGTTTGGGATGGCAGTTCAACTTTCCAAACCATTGTAGTGTTTTTTGGATCTACTGCATGTGAATGCCTCCTGGGTGCCGTTCTGGGATTTGGGTGGTGGTCTCTTTAGAGTCTTTGGTCTGCTGAAAAGGATCAGATCCACACATACGTACAGCTTGGCAATGGACCCAGGGGTTCATCAACAACTTGATGAGGTCCCTGTCTGAATTCCTTCCTCTCTGTGATCTCTTTGGTACTTTCTGGTTCCTTCTATTTCTAGTTCTCTGGCCAGAAGACTACTTTTGCCACTGTGTCTGCATCCAGGGCCAAGTGGACGGAGGGCAGAGAGAAAAGTGCAATGGGGATTGGTTCTACCCTCTTGGGAGACAAAGCTGTATGGGAGAGGATCATCTCCCCAAGTTTTGGCTCCTGCAGGCTCTAACTGCCAGTAGTGGATGCTGTCACCATCATGGGATTGCTGGGGTAAGAGAATACAGAAGAATAAAGAAAACACAAAGGGTTTCTACACTCTCTTGGGTATATTAGAAGTGGCCCTTGTACTCCTTGAGCCAGACTGAGAGGGCTTGTGCCTGTCTGTGCCCCAGTACTCCCTTCCAGCTTTCCAATGTGCTGAGTTCACGATGGCGTGTATCAGAGGGGAAAATGGTGGACTCCTCATGGGTTCATTGGTACTTCAAATTCTCAACTTCTTCCCTAATCCACCTGCTGTTTTCTTTTGGAGCTCCACACACTCACAGCTGTATCTGGCTCTACCTTATCTGGAACCAATCCAACCAGTGATTTTAATGTATATTCTCTACCCCCACTGTGGGCCTCAAACTCAGGACTCTGAAATCCAAGAGCCACACTTCTCCAACTGAGCCAGCCAGGGGCTCCCCTACTAGTGCTTTTAATATAAGAAAGAGGGAACGAAATTATTTTGACTTTCTTCTCACATGATTATTTGACTTTCTTCTCACATGACTGCAGTCCTAAAGGAACATTTTCCCTGTTGTTTAAAGAGAAATAACCCTAAATATGGTGATATTGCCATTACCACAAGGCATTTTTAACAATTTATTTAGGGACGCCTGAGTGGCTCAGTTGGTTAAGTGATTGCCTTTGGCTCAGGTCATAATCTCAGGGTCCTGGGATCGAGCCCCGCATCCGGGCTCCCTGCTCGGCGGGAAGTCTGCTTCTCCCTTTCCCGCTCCCCCTGCTTGTTCCCTCTCTCGCTGTCTCTGTGTCAAATAAATAAATAAAATCTTAAAAAAACACATACACACTATTTATTTATTTGACTAAGATGAACAGTAGGAGGCAATAAATGTAGGGCTTTGGTTTTCAGTTTTATTTTCAGTAGGGAAAAAGGACAGGACCTCTTATTGTTCTTGGGCAATTAATTTCACATTTCACTCATTTTGAATTAGTTTTAGAATACTTTGAAGACTACTACCATCATACAATTGTTACTGTTAGATTTTTCTAAGGGTAACAGAAGGTATCAGCTATAAAATGCTGTCAACAACCTCTAATCAAGGACTTAAAGCTGTGCCTGAGAAAGAGACTTCATATATATATATATACACACACACACACACACACACACTTTTTTTTTTTTTTAAGAGAGACAGCACAAGCAACTGGGGAGTGGGGCACAGGGAGAGGGAGAGATCTTAAGAAGGCTCCCTGCTCAGCACGGAGCCTGACGCAGGGCTTGATCTGATGACCGAGATCATGACCTGAGCTGAAATCAAGTGTGGGACGCTTAACCAACTGAGCCACCTGGGTGCCCCGAGATTTTATATTTTTAAGACAGAAAGTTGGCAGACTAGGAACCCCAAGAGGGAGAATCCAACCCTTTATGTAAGCAGAGAACATATGCAGCCTAATAACAATGTTTAATGAACTCTGTGCTCCAAGGAGAGTGGGTCCTTAGAACAAAATGGAATTATTTTAACTGCTAACAATACCTAGAATCTCAATTACTATAGTGACTTCATGTGGATTACCTTAAAGTCAGCAGTGTTTGATCAAATATATCACAATTACATTTGTGAAAAATTAACCCAGGTAAGTGTGATTATGGCGTGTAGAAACACTTCATGATTAAAAAAAAAAACCGGGAGTATACAGCACTGCAATTTTCAGAATATATGATGATTTGGTGTTTTGTTATTTATATGGTCTTTAAGAAATGTGATACATTTACCAATTAATTATGTTAATTTTATTTTGTGCAGACACAAATAAGCAGAAGTTTTAGATTTAAGGATTTCCGTTTCTTCCCACATAAGAACATTCTCTATGGAGACAGTCTTGTTTTGCTCCCCAACTGCCAAAAATGGCATTTAATAATAGACACAGCTCTCGGCAGAAAAGGCAGATGTTACCTCTGAATAATCCTTCAATTAAAGTTATGAAATAAACTAAGGGCCGGCTATACTTTTTCCCCTGAAAAATACAGCTACTGTGGCTAGCAGCTCCCATTTATTGAGCTTTACTATGTTCCAAGCACCGTGCTAAGGGCTTACAATAGGTTCTACCATTTGACCCTCCTCAAGTCCTAGGAGTACTGTTGTCGGCCCCATTTCCAGAAAAGGAAACAGGTGCGCAGGGAAGTACCCTAAGGCCACGGAGTTAGGAAGCAGTGGAGCCAAGACTGCAACCCAGGCCACTGGCCTTGTAACCGCTGCTCTCCACTCTCCGCTATAAGCCACAAGGACCAGCGAACCTGAATCCGTCACTCCCCTCTAGGTTATTTTTATAAAGTAGTGTTAAAAAGCAGAGGTGTAAATGAGAAAGAAAAAGGCCAAAAAATCCTCCAGTGATCCCACAGATTGGGAAGGGAACCTCAAACCCTAAATACCCTTTACTATTTGATGTTACTTTTCTTAATCAAGAAAACCACCTTGCCATCAACATACATCTTCAGAGAAAGTTGTGTAACAAAAAGTACCAACAAACAAAACAACAAACAAAATTTACTTACAGTAACATCAGGCTCATTTTAGACTAAATGAATACAGTATATCCCAGTCAAGAAATCAGTAATTCTTGAGAAGTTAAAAACTTCAAGAAAAACAATATATATTCATATAATATTTTACTGACTTCTCCGAAACAGGCAAATATTCATATGGCTAATGGAATTTTCCATGTGAAAATGTTGCTCAACACAACAAATTCCTAACCAAAAAATATTTTAATGTAGGTAGCAACATGTGAACATTACATTTAGGTGGTAAAATTCAGGTTACAATAATATGATAAATATCAAATGATATCCCTCTGGCCTAATGGAAAACATAACAGTTGTGACAGTCACGCTTAACACCTTGGTTAAATACAGAGAGAAACAGGCAGGGGTGGCACAGACATATGCGAAGATTTAACAGTCTGAATAATCTTTAGCCCTCCTGAGAAAAGACGGAGGGGAAATCTGTGGCAAATACCTGTGTAATATGGTGGCCTCAGGCCACTAGTGATCATTCTGTTCATGCACTTAAAGTAACCACAGCTGGTTTCTGAGCACTGAAAACGAGAATCAAAGCAAGTCTCTGCTCAACAAGCTAATGATACTACAAATCCCTTACATTCAAAAATAGTTTAAATTTGGAAAGTTTTAGGTAAAGTAAAGCATACTTGTTTCCATGATTACTTTTTTTTTTTTTTTTAAAGATTTTATTTATTTATTTGACAGAGAGAGGCACAGCGAGAGAGGGAACACAAGCAGGGGGAGTGGGAGAGGGAGAAGCAGGCTTCCCGCCGAGCAGGGAGCCCGATGTGGGGCTCGATCCCAGGACCCTGAGATCATGACCTGAGCCGAAGGCAGACGCTTAACGACTGAGCCACCCAGGCACCCCTCCATGATTACTTTTAAAAATAACTGAGACTACACTACTATATTATACATAGTCAGGTACACTGCTGTGCACAGGCAATTCCAGTTACTGTATTTTGTTCGTTGGTCAGCAACAGCACAAATTTTATCTACAAAAGAAATATATCAATCCAGCAAAATGGTTACATCTAATTTTCTTTTAAAGACAAATTAACTAAATTTAAGGAAGAATTGCCTTTTTCAAATTACTGATACAAACTTACCATAGAATAATTATGTATTTTGCCCCATATCAACCTGCAAAAGGTTTCCCAACATAGATGCATTTGTTCAATTTTCAAAAATAAATAAAGGTTTTCTACCTGAAAGCATTTTACATTCCTAGCTCTTTAAATTAAACATTAAAACACAAAGTACAAAAAATGATCTCCCCACTTCTGAAGAGCCCATTTGGTTATATAAACTATTTTCTTTCCCAACACTTTTTCAGATTCAAAAGAGATTTACTTCGTAAGAACAGGACAGATCTTCAATTCAAACCATTTAGTCCGTTTCCATGGCAACACTGCGGGATTCCTTGGCTACCATAAGTCGCATTAGTTGACTGTGGAATTTCTCAATCTTCTTTACGTCTTGGGCTTGGTCTGTTCTATACACCAAACACTGTCAGAAATTTTAAAAGTACACATTAACTACGTAAAACCAGATTATCAACAACGTAGCAAATGGAGGATTGGGTACAAATATGAGTCTTTCCCACCACGTTTTGCTCTATTCCTTCCGGGGGTCAAACTAAGGCAGTTACAGTCAAGTTTCTAAGCCCCCAGCAATTACGTTCCTTTAGTATCTTATAGTATTTCCAACTCCACTGCTGTAAGCAAAAAGCTAAATGAAATCTAACAGAAGCTCCTCAAAAATGACCAATTAAGTAATATGCTAATCCTGCTGTGGGGTCTGATGAGAACTCCAGGCTTGGAATCAGATTATTTTCTCCCTGGGATCTGGTCATGAGTTAGTTATACTGGAGAAGCACAGCAATATTAGGATTGCTTTCCTTCCTTGTGAAATTGGGAGATGGGGAGGGGGTAGTAATGATACCTTAAGAAAAAAAATCCACCATCCCTTGCTCACAGCTGGTCACGGTCTAAATTAAACCAGATCAATCTGACCAACCTTGATTTTTTGAAGGTATTCATAATTTTTAGCCCAAACCAAATTCTTCCTTGCTATAAGTTAAATTTTTCATTAGATGTATACTTCAGATCCGCTTATGGTTTCTCAAAAACCCTTTGTTCTAGAGTCTTCAAAAATACCAAATTTAGGCTGGCAGTTCTTTCCCTCATTTTGTAACAAAAGGTCCATTTTTCTGTAGCCCATTTTAAAGGTTCACACGAGTCTTAAAGGGAACGAATGATCCTGCAATAATAGTCATCAACTTAAGTAACCTATAGTTCAATCTTATCACCCCGACTGGTCATCCTGCCTTTAACAACTATCACTTAATGTTGTTATGTACACGTTGTAGAAATCTGTGCAACAGTCTTGTAAAGAGGCCACAATAATCCCCAATGTTTCAATTTCACTACACGTACTGTGGGAGGATCTGTCTACCCTGTCACTACAGTTTGACAGAAAAGATTTCAGAGTCATAGAAAATATTACAAATCAGTCATGGGATCAGAAAAAAATGATGCATAAATGGGATTATAAAAAAGTCAAAGACACGGTGATAATAATAAATGTAGCCTAAGACTGAGTTCCTGAAGGAATTACTATTAAAATGAATTAGCAAGGGAAGTGTACACACCTTTTAAAAAAGTCATTAGAAAACAGATTTTTTTCTGTTGGAGTTGATTCATACATTTACAATTTAGGAGGACGGGTTTGACTGTGTCTTTGGCCCCTTCCAAATATGGCTAATTCTCAGTAGTTTTAAGAAAGAACACAGAAGGTGTTTTTCATTTTTCGATCTTGTCACAGGAATCATCAGTGTGACATGAAGTTCCTGCCACTGTTGCCATCCGCATATCCTTAATTACGTTTCATCATTACCAGAGGCAAAAAGTCATCATTTTGAGGTAGAGACTTTTGTTCTAAAATCAGCTGTGCGTTTTTTCCTATCTTAAAAACAGGACATGCCCACTTGGCTTCAGCGGATATACCTCCCCGCTCTGTGCCCATCACAGCAGAGAGACTGTCACGGGGACGCCCCGACTCAAGCACACGTGTGGATGCGCTGGGAGGCCGGCTCCAGGGCAGGTGTGTGTGGTTTACGCCCCACACCCCGGTCAGGGCAGCGGGCAGCCACCACGGCACTTCACAGACAAGGTAACGGAGGCCCAGAGAAAGCCAATCTACTGGTCCGAACTTTTCTAAGGCTGAGACGTTGGTAAATGGCTGAACTCGGATTCAGATCTCTTGACTCTAAGTCTAACACACTACACCGTTTTTCACATTTTCAGTTACTTCAAACTTAACTGGTTCCTGGAAGACATGGTAATCAAAGTCTGAATTCACGCCTCACAATGGAACCTCGAGCACAAATATATACAAGCTAAGACAAAAAGTGATTTTTAGTCACTCTGAAATTTTTTAAAGAATTAATCTATGAAAAACCTGTTTACTATGTACCCTCCGGGCCAGGACACCATGCTAGTCACTGGAAATACAGGTAAGAACTTTACTGCTCTCTACTGCCTTGAAGCTCACAATCTACTACGACAAGAAACATGATAAAACAATTGTGATACAGCACAAAAAGAGCCAAAAAGAAAAGCAAGAGATGAAACAATCCTTTTAGCTGGGTTTTGAAAGACAAGCACCCATCTCGCCAGACTGGGGCGGCGGTGGGATTCAATGCCCCAAAGGTGGAAAGAGGCCATCCAGAGGCACAGAGGCCTAAGACAGCCCGCGACGTCACAGGAGCCCCTCCATAACACAGAAAAGACAGGGTGGAGGGCACGTGAGGCCATGTTACATTATCAGTGACGAGGAGCCACTAAGGTTTTTAAGCAGGGTCGTAAGGACCAAACCCTGTATTTTTCGAAATCTCTCTGGACAACTAAAGGATGAACTGGAAGCAGGGCCACATTGGGGAGCCTAGTCTAGCAGTCCAGCCAAGCGAGGACAACACCCTAAACTCGGGGGAAGCACAGCAGAGACAGAGCACTCATGACAGGAAATGAGACGAGGGTGCTTGAGCCAGTAATTCCCAAATGCCTGGGAAAGCACATGGAGCATGTCAGAGGATCAAATATAAGCTCTTCAAGTGAGGGGCCAGTGGTCATGAGAACGGGAAAGGAAGGACCCTAACGTGCTAGGAAACAGGAGTGGCAGTTTGAGAAGAGATGAGGAGTTCCATTCCAGACGGGCTAATTTTGAGGAGCACCGAGGTAAGGAGAGCTAGTCAGGAAGTCAGAAGAAAAATGTGACCTAAATGTACAAATGTGGAGACAGACCTAGATTCCAGCAGTCCCAGGCACTGTGGCTGAAAGGACTGCTCCAGAAGCAGTATGAAAAGACCCAGGACAGAATCCTGAAGAAACCAATATTTATTAGCAAAGAGCAGTAAGACAGAAACACAGAAAAAGAAGATAAAATGGAGCCACAGATGCCAAAATAGTTTCCACCAGAGTGGTTTTCTGTATCAGAAACAGCCAGGAGGTCCAGGAAAATGTGAAATGATGAGACCATCAGGTCTGGAAGTGAGGGGATGCTGCTGGGCTCACCACGAAAGTAGTCCAGTGGACGACCGCACGTGGAGATCAGGTCCCAGAAGTAATGGGGTGTGCGGAACTAACAAGACTGAGCAGGGAGGGGAAGGGGGGAGCCATAAAGCCTATAATTTGTGTTCAAACACCATCATTTCCTTCCCACACGCTCATAAGGAGACCTCTATCCCCTCATATCCAGTTTTTGTCTCTACGCTCTTTTTGCTTAAGGTCTAAAGTAATTACTAAATTATACCTGACATACTACATTGGTGAAATAAGTTATTTCCCCACGAGTCTATAAAAGTAGCTCTAGAATGAGGTTTTTGACTTTGGAATGAAATGCAAAATTAGCATCCTAATACGCAATCTGCATAAATTCTATGTAAATAATTTTGAACAAATGATTAACTCAAACAGATCTAGAAGTATGCAACAAATAAAAATGTATACTTACAACTAAATCATCTGTTACTTTAATACACAAACTCCCATCAGAATGCCTATATTTGAGAACCACACGGGCCTGAAATAAAAATACACATTTAGAAACAGTGAAGTCAGAAGGTATTTCTCACAAATAATTATGAAAATGGTAAAAAGTGACAGGTTTGCTAAATATTATGAAATGGTAAAAGGTGACAGGTTTGCTAAAGAGGATCCCTCTAGAACAGCCAAAACATCTAAAGACATCTTTACTGTAAACATCATTATTGAATGAGGTAGAAAACAGTATTTTAGTTCACTCTTATTGCTATAATTCATTTTTTAAAAAGACTTATTAAAAAGTTGGATATTTACTTGCAGCCAGTTTGAAGAGAGATACTGAAAATTCCCAAAACACATCCACATTCAGGGAATGTCCATGAGACTCTTAACGGTGGTTTGGCATTAAGAATATACAGATCTTAGGGCACCTGGGTGGCTCAGTTGGTTAAGCATCCGACTCTTGATTTCAGCTCAGGTCATGATCTCGGGGGGTTGTGAGATCAAGCCCCATGTTGGGCTCTGTGCTGGGTGTGGAGCCTGCTTGGGATTCTCCCTCTCCCTCTGCCCACCCCCATGCAACAAATAAGAAGAATATACAACAAGAATATAAAGATCTTCCTCAACTTACGGTGGGGTTATGCCCCTAATAAACCCACTGTCAGTTGAAAATATCATAAATTGAGATTATCATGGGTGTGTGGCCGGCTCAGTCGGTAGAGCACCCGACTCTTGATCTTGGGGTTGTGAGTTCAAGCCCCTCACTGGGTATAGAAATTACTTTGTGGCCAGCGTAATGAGAGTGTTGTCTGCATCTCACTAGCCCGAGAAAAGATCAAAATTCAAATTCATCGTACAATTTCTACTGAATTTATATTGCTGTTGCAGTACCAAAAGTCAAAAAACAGAAGTCCAGGGGCGCCTGGGGGGCTCAGTTGGTTAAGTGACTGGCTTCGGCTCAGCTCATGGTCCCAGGGTCCTGGGATCGAGCCCTGCGTCGGGCTCCCTGCTCCACGGGAAGCCTGCTTCTCTCTTTCCCACTCCCCCTGCTTGTGTTCCCTCTCTCGCTGTCTCTCTGTCAAATAAAGAAATAAATCTTTAAAAAAAAAAACCCCCCAAAACCCCAAATGTCCAAGCATCTTAAGTTGGGGACCATCTATATACTGAAGGGGATCACAAAACATGTCACTTTGGCATAAGGACTGTTCTGAGCAGAGAACAATTAGCTCTCTGCCCTTTCTGGCTTTCATTAACCTTCGTAAAGGTGACATAAATTTCTAATAGTAAAGGTACTCCTTTCTCTCTTACTGGGAAAAGGAGGGCTCTTATCTGTGTAACAGTCCTTACTAATCACCTTCCCACAACTTACTTCCTCCGTAGAAGCCCCAAACCCCCTTTCCTTAATCCACCCTCTTCCCACACTTTATCAGCCTTGTTAAGATGGTACATAGGCCCAATTCTAACTGCCTCAAGTCAAATGCTTTGTGAACTCCATGCATACTGCATACATATGTCGGGTTTTCTCTCTTGTTAACCTGTCTTTTATCAGTTTAATTTGCAGGGCCCCAACTATTAAACCTAAGAGAGTAAAGGAGAATATTTTTCCTTCCCTCACAATACCCACAACCCAACCGCAGAGAAATGATAGAAAAAGTAGGGGGGAAAACAGCAGACAGGCCTATGCAAGTCCAAATCCGTGTGGCAAGAAATACGGCAGTCACAGTTCATGCTGTCCCCTACCCCGTGGCTATCAGGAGGTAGATTCGGACTCAAGCATTCAGCGAAGTCACGTCCTTATCATGATGGCACCAGACAATGTACTAGGACAGAAAAGCAGGATTCTGTCTTGAGAAGAAGTCTCCATCGAGAACTCTTCCAAAATAATTCCTATGTTGAGCACCATGCTACACAATACCTTTTGCTGTTCAGTATTCTACAGTTAGGGAACCAAGAAAATGATTTATCTACAAGAAAACATCTCCCAATAGAGTTTACAACTTCTGGAAACATCATTTTTATTTTTTTAAGTGATGGATTCGAAATAGTGTACTGCGGCAGAGTCCGTTTTTTGCTGACCAACATAAATAGCTAGCTGTTTTAAACAAAGTGCCGACTACCTACAGGCCAAAACAGGAACATAATTTTAAAATGGTCACAGTGTAGAACCAGAAGCCTCAAGACAATTCTGGAAACTAAAGAAAAAGCGCTATGAAGAGCTGTAACCTACAGCTTTTCCCATTATGTCTCTGCTCTCCTGGGATGGGGGGGGGGGCACACCACTCTGAGATTTGTTTTGGTGAAGGGGAAAAGGGAACTCAGCAAGCACTTACATAAATTACAACAACTAGATTATCTTTAGATGCCAGATTCTATATACTGGGTTATTTAATTCAGTTCTACATGTTTTAAAAAATTCAGTTCTCCAGAAACAAAAAGCAACTTTAAAATGTGCTAAGCATGACAACCATGTAAAATCTTAACTCTCGGTTGAAAGAATGGCTGGCTTCATGAGGAGAAGTGAGAGTTAAAAGCTCTACGGTATTATAAAAGGGTCTATTTTGTAACTGAGGGGGCACCTATGTGACCAGGTCAGATGCCACAAAGAGAGAAAAAACAATCAAGATTCTTGCTCTCTTAGGAACTTTGAATTCAACCAACCAAAATAACCAACACAAGACACATGAGTTAAGTCCTTTTATAAAGGCATACACAGGTAAAATGCTAAAAGAGAAAACAAGTAATTTAAATTGGGGATGGGGAAGTGTAAAAAGGCTTCCTAAAGGTGGCTTTGCCAACGCAAGCTTTTTTCTCTTAAGGAAGAGGGTGGGAGAGAAGCTGAAGGAGCAGTGTGAATGAAGATCTAAAATCTGTAACTTCATGAGACTAGAGCTGAGGATTGTGGGTACAGTGGGAAGACAAACCCAGAAAGACTGGAGAGGGTCCGACTGTGGACAGGGAGTCTGGACTTTACCCGGCAATCTACGAAAAACCAGTACTTAAGTAGGAAGCTGAGAGAATTCCATTTTTGTTTTAGACAGTTGTGGCATTAGCAAAGGAGTGATTAAAAAGGCAGAAAGAGGGCCGCCTTGGTGGCTTGGTTGGTTAAGCGACTGCCTTCGGCTCAGGTCATGATCCTGGAGTCCCTGGACCGAGTCCCGCATCGGGCTCCCTGCTCGGCGGGGAGTCTGCTTCTCCCTCTGACCCTCCCCCCCTCATGCTCTCTCTCTCTCTCATCCTCTCTCTCTCTCCCTCTCAAATAAATAAAAATCTTAAAAAAAAAAAAAGGCAGAAAGACAGAGGTTATCACACTGTCCAGCAGGAACACCATCTTCAGTGAGAGCAATGCAAGAGAAATGGTAAAAGGTGACATGTGTACTCAACAGGCTCAGGAGGGTGGGAGAGAAGACAGAGAATTCTCTAAAATAGATTCCAAGGAGTCTTGACAAAACTTCTTTAGCTCTGGCACAGACAGCACAGACTTGGGGTTTAGAGAACGGGTTGAAATTCTAGCTTCATCTTTTAGAGACCAGGCAATCCATTTAATGTATCAAAGGCTGTTTATTCATTTACCTCAAGGAACTGTCCTGACTGTTCCCATGAATGAAACACGTAAGGTATGCAGTGTAAAATGCCTGTCCCACAGAAGGCACTCCACAGAACTGTTAGCCAAGCGCCCCTCACCTATCACAACATCAGTCGAAAACCCGCAGAAGCTTCCGGGCCCTGGACTTTCCTGTGGGGTGAAGAGAGGAAAGGCTCGCTCTCCACCCTGCGTATCCTAGACTAATACGCTGTAAGGACCATCTTGTGGTCATTTCCCTATTAAACTAAGCTAAAATATGATTACTCCTGTGAATTTCTACACTCTTTACTCTGTTTTCAGATATTTTGCGTACGGTGTGGGTACTTCGGGACAAAAATCCTGGATCGTTTTCACAGCGCACTGCACGGAGAAACAAACGTCCCCACCAACACTGGGCGTCAACCGGATGGAGGAGCTGGAAATCGTGTCATAAGCAAAACGCTCGATTTCAAAAGTACCGAACTCATGCCATCACCTCTTATTTCATTTTACTGTAAAGAATGGACGAACACTGCCTCACAACTTCTTGTTGTGTATCTAGGTCTAGAAACTTAACAGGACTTTTAGTTAGCAAGGAGCTATCTAAATAATCCTTGGACAGGACAACGAAACAAAAACTCGAGAGAAGAAAAATCGAGACCCGAATGCTTCAATTCCCGTCATCTGGACTCCTTTGCTCTTCAGCAATTGGCATCCACTTATCCTAATTCTTGTGGGGGCCGTGGATGAGCCCCTAAACTGCCACCATTTATATTTAAAAGCATTTTCCTGAGGAAAGGGTGCAAAAGTCTCATACACACCGCGGAAGGACGGAAAAGGGGCTCCGAGAGCACTGAGGGTCCGGAGGCCGCAGCCGCAGGGGGAGGAGCCCTACCCTTGGAGACACGTAAACCAACCGCGGCCGCAGGGAAGTTCAGGGCTGGGGGCGGGGAAGGCAGAGCAGGGCCGTTTGGGGCCCCGCGAGGACCCGGTTTCCGGGCCTCGTCCCGTCGCTCCTCCGGGAGGGGGCAGCGGGAACCACGACACCTGGCGGGGTCCGTCTCCGCTCACCCCCAGCACCTCCTGGCGGGGCTGGAGAAGTTCCGGAGACCGCGCGGACCGCAGGGAAGACCTCCCGACCGGGGCAGAGGCAGCGGCCCCGCGGGCATTTACCTTCATAGGGTCGGCGAGGTAGAGTTTCTCGGCCGCGCGACTGAACTCCTCCCAGGTCTGATACTGCGGCATCGTGGGTCGGCAGCGGAGCGCGAGCGGGCTAGGCCGGGGACCGCAGGCGGCGAGATCCGGCCCACCTACCACCTATCTCTGGCTGCCGGAGACCGGTGCGGGGGCCCAGCGGCCCGAAGATGGCGGCGCCTCCTCGCACCAATGCCTCGTCCCATTGGACGGCCCGGCCCGCCCTCGCCCAATGGGAAGGAGGGATGCTTCCAGGAGGGGCGGAGCCCCGAGCGAGCGGCTCTGGGAGCTCGCCGGGAGAAGTCGAGAGCGAGGAGACAGGAGTGAGGTTGCCACAGCGCCCCCTTCAGGACTGGAGGAGAGGGGCGGCGGTGTCGGCCCGCTGTCCCTCCGGCGGGACTGCGTGGTCAAGGCCGGGGTCCTGCGACCACGACGCAGCGGCTGGCTGCGAAGCACTGGAGACACAGGCCTGGGGGCGGCAGGGTCCAGCTGACACCCCGCAGCCTAGCAAAGTCGCGGGGGTGGGGGACAGAAACGCAGGAGCGCCGCCAAAAAGTTTGTGCGATGGGCATCTATGTCGGTTCGCTGGACCCCAAAGGAAGCACGGTCGCCTGTAGGGGGGCGGGGCGGCGCGCAAGCCGTGTCGGGGGACGCGGCTGTTCCGCGGGAGGGCCGGGACGCTAGGCCCCTTCCAGATCTCAGCGGTACGCAGAGTGCGCGTGCTTAGGGCTGGGGGACCCGTGCCTGGGGAAGAAATTTGAACTTGGCTCTCCAGGCAACATGGCCTGGAAGGAAGGGTATCTGGCTTTCATCAAGCTTATCTAGGTATATTCTACGTACACTAAAACACACCGGTTGTAAACGTACAGTCTGACGCATCTCGACAAGCGCGTGTGTGTACCCAGTTGTCACTTACCAATATGCCCAATACCGCAATCAGGATTTGAAGCATTTCTTCATCTCCAAACGGTCCCTTATGCTCCTTTATATTTAATCCCCCACGCCCACCCCTGCCCCCCACGATCACCCATCTGCTTTCTGCGACTCTAGATTTCCTGTCCACTGCATTTACGGGGCTCCGGCTGCTCACCGGGACAGAAGGGCAATAGTGCAAACCCAAAGGCAGGGAGGCCCCTTACGCTGCTCGGGCCTAATACAGGCATAAGAGCCATGGATCTGGTTAGGGCACTAGCCTAGGACTGGAGAGGAGCAGACGGATTAGGGATGGACCTGGAGAGTCCCGTGGGGTACGCAGGAGAGAGTGGAGGGACACCCAGGCTGGGGGAGGTTGTGGTACCAGCACAGGGGAAAAAACGGAGCAGCCTCAGGGGGAGTCTGGGGAAGACTGAGCGGGTGGCGCCATCTGTCTCCATGGGAAACTCCAGCAGTGACCAGAAATAGGAGTCAGCAGCAGATAGGGCGTCGTGGAGCCTTCCTCCAGGGAGGACACAGCAGGAGAAAAGGAGACTAACACAGGCCCCAGGAAACAGCAACATGAACAAGGGTGAGAGAAGAGAGAGGGAGCAGAGCCCACAGAAGAGGCAGAGGAGAGGTTATCAGAGAGATAACAGGAGGCCAGGAGGGTCTGCGATGTGAGGGAGGAGCAGGTTCCGAGGAGGGACCAGTCAGTGATCTCAGGGGGCAGAAGGAGGGCACAAGTACAAAGAACTGAAATGAGTCAGTGGATCGTAGTGGTTGGTGAGCTCGGCCAGAGGAGCCTCAGTTAGATTGGGGTCTGGGTGGAATTGACGGGAAGCAGCAGGAGGGGCGGAAAGGTGGAGGCAGCTGCTTCATACTCTTCTTCATAGAGCTCAGCCTTAAACAGAGGAGATCAGAACATGGGCCGAAGACATTGGTGAAGGAAGAGTATTCTTTTTCCTTTTTTTGTAGGCTCCATGCCCAGTGTGAGCCCAACGAGGGGCTTGAACTCACGAGCCTGAGATCGAGACCTGAGCTGAGATCCAAAGTCAGATGCTTACCCGACTGAGCCACCCAGGTGTCCCAAAAGAGAGCTATTTTTTAAGATGGAAAGAGTGTGTGTCTGTTTGTAACTTTCAGAGAAAGAATCGTTAAGAGCTGGAGGGATTAAAACCACAAAGAAAGAGGAGAGGAAGATCTCAGGGAGAACATGAAGGGGAGGGCCAGAGGCACAGATGCAAACAGGAGGGGGCTCCTGGCTGCTTGGGGGTGGTGGGGAAGGAGGAAAAGGTGAGTGATGTGTAAGTGAAGATGTACGTAGGAGGGCAAGCGTGGATTCGGAGCCTTGAGGAGAGGATTTGGAAAAGCCGGAGAAATGAGTAAGGAAACTCAAAGACAGCATGTCAAGCAGACCTGAAGACCCAGTTGAAGTTGGAGATCCTACTCCTGGAAGAGCCCTGATCTGCACACTTTAGGGTCTGTTTCCAGTACCATCCAGAAGCCTGGGTCTTGCAGTGCAAAAGACAGGTAGTAGGAATTTGTAGGGTGCATGAGGCAGAAGGACAAGGGGACAGAGATGTTGAAGGTACTGGCGGGTGCGTGGTTGAAAGGATAAATCATGGGAGCCAGGCTAGGTAGGTGGGTACTTAATCGGGTCAGAAGAGAGAGGTTAAGGGAGCAGGTGTCGAGGACGTCGGATGAGATTTCAGAGGAGCTGTTGTTCCTGGTGAGGCTGACTTGTCCTCTCTTAATGAACGTCACTTACGAGTCAGGCAGAGGATGGGATGAAAAAAGAAGACTAAGAGCCAGGGGCCCAGTTACTGAGAATGGGGTGGAGGAGCCCCTGAAAACAGCAGTGAGGGGCCGAGAGGGCAGAGTCGGGACGAGTGACCCTCTGGGAGGAGGGGTTTTTGCCCGAAGGTGAAGACAGTAGGACTTGAGACAGTGCCACCCTTGCCCTCTGTCACAATGAGGAACATCCCGTATGTCAGGTGCCTACCGGGGCAAGTGCAAGGCCGACCCCGTCCCTGCCTCCTAGAGACCACGGCTTCGAGAGCAGGGATTTCCCTGAGCTTGGCCCAGCTCCAGCCCCTGAAGACAGACAAACCAGGATGAGCAAGAAGTTAGGGGCCCTGCCCTGGAAACTTCTGGCGTCCCCAGCTATGCTCGATGCATTCTCTGAAGCAGGTTATTTTTCTAGCTGTAGAGCAATGGCTTCAGAAAGGCTACCCTTTATAAATTGCACTTGGCTTCATTTTCACACTCACACGTACCTCTATTTGGGCGTTAAAACGAGCCCGACAGGGTGGGCCTCAAGCCCTTATCACAATTCTGAAAATCGGAAAAGCTCAGAAAAACAAAAGCATCTTAGTAACTCCATTGGTAGCAAACTTGACCTGACCTCTTGGAGGGTGGTTTGGAGCCTTTATTTGTCCCACTCGGCGTGTTTGAGGACAGGGTGGAGCCCAGTGGCTTCACGTGGCATATGGCAGGTGCGCCATCCTCCCTCTGTGGAATCCAACAAGCTGTGAATTCCCAAACACACGTGGCCGCAAGGATTCTGGGCAAGGGATTATGGATCTGTGCAACTCTCCTTTCTAGGTGATAAAGACTCCAGGTCTGAGGGGCGCCTGGTCAGCTTAGCCGGTTGAGCTTGCGACTCTTGCTCTGGGGGCTGGGTGTAGAGAACTTAAAAAATAAAGTCTTTTAAAAAAGAGAGAGCGAGAGAAAGAAACCAAGTCTGAGAATAAATTATACCCCACGGGTTGGCACAGGACTTTGCTCTCATTGGCCAGCAAGTGGCAAGCCAGCAGGTGTGTTAATCACAACAGGAAGTGGTATGATTAATTTTGGTTTTTAGAAATTGCAACTGGTAGCAATAGCAGAGCTGGGTTGGTGGAGCCAAGCCTGGGTGCCCAGTCGAAACCAAAAGCCTTTGTCCTTTGGCCTGTGCCAGTGACCTCCTTGATTGCTCTCCTGTCCTCGGGGTCTCCCCCCATCCCCCATCGATCCCATCGGCAGCGGAGATCCGGCCACCCTGCAGCCTGAGCTGGTCCCCACTAACCTCCATGTCGCCCTTCCCGCAGACGACTCTCAAGCCTTTCTTGCCTACTCAGCTGCACTCCAGGCCACTGGCCACCCATCGTCCTGAAAACTTTACAGGCCCCTGGCTTTTCTGACCTCATTGCCCCTTGCCCTCCTTCTCCCCATGGGGCTCTGTGCTGGCCCCCAGGGCCCCCAGTTCCTCCAGCAGCGGTCCCGAGGTACCAGGCTTCGCGCTCACCTCCCACCATAGTTAACCCCGGGGCCATGCTGCGCCACTCCCGGATTTCTGCTCAGGGCCGCCCTCCTCCCTGAGCCTGATTCCTGTATCCAAATGCCTGCCAGGCCCTGGGCTAACCCCAGTTCCATTTGGAGAGATGAACCTAACTTCTCGGCAAACTGACGCAACGTATAAGCGATATGCGTGATGCCTTCTTTTTCGTTTATTTTACCGTTGCTGTTGGCAAATTAAGCCACTCCTATCCTGTTGCCAGGAATTGAGTCCCTGGGCGTTACAGGCAGTCATTGGGCTGGACAAAGTACTTACAAGCTAGTGGGGTCAGGGCGGAAATAATCAGGCAAATTCACGAATCCCTGTAATAGAAGAGAGGAAGAGTGTCCCGGAAGGAGGGAGCAGTCTGACCCCCAGGACCTGGCGGTACCTGTGTGCTTTCCCTGCCCTTGATCTTTCCCCAAAGGAGAGGGTTCATCATCACAGTAACAGTCCGCAGTACGGCCGGCTTGCCAGCGACTCTGGGTCGCCTTGGTTTTCAGGCAGTGTTCACGGGACCCGCGACGTGCCGGGACTCCAAGCATCCGCTGTTCTGCGTACCTTCCTGGGTGACACGGAGTCACAGCAAAGCAGTCAGGCGGAGACAGTGATCGTGGGGAGAGGAGCCCACCGAGAAACCGGTTGGGCTGGGAGCTGTGTCCGGAACGGGGCAGGAAGGAGCTGTGAAGGCGGTTGCATCGCCCCGTGTCCAGTGGGGGGCAGTGGTGTGCCGACAGTCGCGGGGAGCCGTCCCTGCAGGAAGGGGACCCGGGGAGCCAGCCTCCCAGCATCGTCGCTTCGGGTGCCTTTGGTTACATGTTGCTCAGTCAACACTTCCTTTCGGGAGACAGCCCGGGCGCCTAAGTGTTCGCCAGGAACTTCCCACCCAGTGGAATTGATTAAGGAGGTACTGAGCCCCTGTCCCGTGCCGCGGCAAGCACAGAGCTGAGCGCAGAGGCTTGCACGCTAACGAGAGCAGAGGGGATGGGTAAGGCGAGGTGACAAATAATCAGAGCTGAAGGCAACACGGAAGGAGCCTTTCTGGAGCACTTGCAGCTGCGACCTGAGGCGCACTGGGGAGCCGGGCAGATCTAAGTGTCCCCTCTCCTCCCTGGGGTGTGGGGGCTGGCCGGTCAGAGGTCCAGACCCAATGATAGAAGGTGTGACTGTATAAAATGCCTTAAGCTTGTGTCCCCGTGTGTCAGGGGGAGTAGCCCAGGGCTACCCCGGGGGCCCACATTCAGCACTCCCCGAGCCTGGGGTCCCAAGCCCTGGGAACTGCCTGGGGACAGTAGGATTACCTGGAGGCTGGGAGGGGCAAAGGTAGAGAAGTTCTCTAAGAGACAAAGCTCCTTCCAGGAGCCTGGCTGAAGGGGGGGGGAGGGGTGCAGAGACCACGGCAGGTGTGAGAACCTGCACGCCACCCCCGCGGGTAAGGCACCCCCAGGTGCGTCTCAGAGCTCCTGGAGCCTGTCTCAGGCTGTCCCAGGTGCATCCCACTCCAAGAATGCTGACATTGCCGTCCATTGGGCAGGTAATGATCTCTTTCTCTCTTTTTTTAAGTAGGCTCCACGCCCAGTGTGGGGCTCGAACTCGCTACCCTGAGATCCAGAGTAGCTCGCTCTTCTGACTGAGCCGGCCAGGTGCCCCTCGGCAGGTAATGATCTCTTTCAGATGAAACCGATTTAAGCAGAACGAAAACATCTCAGAAACAACAACGGGGGGGGGGAGGTGTTGAGAGGCAATGACTGAGCCTTGGGGGTGGGAAGAACACCCTCAACGTTGCCCTCTCTGGGGGATGCTGGGTCAGGCCAGGTCAGACCTGCCCCAGCCCTCTGCTGGCTGTTCTAGAGACCGAGGCCAGAGGCCGGCGTCCTCAAGATCCCCAGGCTCCCGGCTTGTCAGTTGCATCTGAAATTGATTGGCATGAGTACACCCAAGTAGCTGGGAAGAAAAGGTCAGAATTTTACTCCTGTGTGCTCCCCACCTGGCGGGTCCCATCAGGGCTCAGGTTCCCCTGCATTGCCTGCAGCCCCGGAGAATGGCCCCATTGTCCGCGAGACAAACCAAAATAGCAGCATCTTCTGTTCCCTGCCTCAGGGAGATTCACTTGAAACCCAGAGTCGCAGATGTGGGGGACAATGGAGGTTGTTGTTGCAAATCAGGGAGCTGGAACAGATGAGACGCAGGTAGTGGGAAAGCAGCCCGCGTGGAGGGTTGGGCCGGCCGGAGAGCCTCCGCAGTAACCCAGTTAGCGCGCCGGCAGGAGTTCTGTTAGTCACTGAAGAAGTGTGGCGGGTCAACGGGACAACCCGGTGGGGGGGGGGGGGGGGTGGAGGGCCTGGGAGGCTGGGGTAACGGCGCTGGGAAGAAAGGCCGGGGAGGTATTTCTAGGCTGGTAAATGTTATTTTTATCGTTTTTTAAATGTGCCGGATTTTTTCCTAACCGTGCCCTGGAGCATTTGGGTGAACTGTGTTTGCATTAATTAATAAATCAGAGGACATCTCCACTCGGCTGCGGGCTGGGCCTCGGAAACCCTCTGGGTGGCCGGGAGGCGGTGACTGCGGACTCCTGACCAGTCCCAGCTGCGGTTCTGTGCTCAGTCGTTCAGTCTGGTCAGTCCACACTCCTGGCGCCTACCTCGTACTCACGTGGGTTTTGTGGGGCAGGGGGGTGGCCCCAGCACGGAAACGTCGGCGTGTGGGCCAGGGCTTGCTGTAATGAGCGGCATGTACCATCAGGTCACACAGTTGTGCTGAGCGGACAAGGCGCACTGGGATGGGAAGCAGGAAAAGCTGCACAGGGGCGCTGGAGTTCGATGATGATAGACGGAAGGGCCAGGTTTTTGGAGGCAGAGGGTGTGAGCAAAGGCACAGAGACAAGCTTTCGGGGAGCAGGTGCAACCCTTCCCCCGGGGGAGGTTGGGGTACCTGGAGTTTGGTGAGCTTGGTAGTAGAGTGGCCCAGCGTGGCCGCCCGGGAGAGAGTGCTGAAGGGGGCAGTGGCCTCGGAGGCGTGGAGGGCAGCGTGCTTCTGTCCCACCCCACCCTGTCTTGACAGTGTCTTTGCTGGAGGAGCTTCGTGTGGGGCCGCGGGGAGCAGGGTGCTGATAACCCCAGCCTTCACTGCAGCAAGGGGGCAGAAAGGGACCCCCGCCGAGGCCAGAGCTCCAGAGGGACAGTGTGAGAAGCTCAGCCCAGGCCCAGGGGAAGTGGAGACTGCCCTGGCCCCTTCCCCATGCAGACCCGGGAGCCTCACCCACAGCACCCTGCTCTCACTCTGGCAGGCACGCTCGGCTCCTCCTAAGACACTCTCCCCCTTCCCACCTCACCCAGCCTTCCAGTCCCCGCCAAAGAGGCAAGGAATAAAGTGTGCAAAGGTGGGTGTTGTGTGTCCCCTTGCATGTGACCAGGTGCAAGGCGGGGGTGTCTAGCCGCTCAGGCTCCTGCTAAGCTTTGCTGGCCTTTTTTTTTTTTTTTTTTTTTTTTAAGATTTATTCATTTATTTGAGAGACAGCATGAGCGGGGAGCGGCAGGCAGAGGGAGAGGGAGAAGCAGATTCCCTACTGAGCAGGGAGCCCGATGTGGGACTCAATCCCAGGACCCTGAGATCATGACCTGAGCCGAAGGCAGTCGCTCAACCGACTGAGCCACTCAGGTGCCCAGCTTTGCTGGCCTTTATGGTCCATCTTCAGGACGTAGGGCTGGGGGTGGGGGGCAGGCGCTGACCTTCGTAACCAAATACCTCGGACTGTCCTGCACAGTGGGTCGGTACTTGCTGATGACCAGCATGATGACACATGGAGAAATTACCCCCACCACAGTTTGTAGGAAGACATTCTTTTTAAATCACTGGCCAGGGGGATTTCTGTATCCCCAGAGACCTCTCAGGCATGTGTGCCAAGATGGATGAGCTGTCGCACGCGTGGGGTCGGGGCTGAGAAACATGTCTGTCTGGGCTTCTAGACCTCCTTTCTTCTGGGGCCGAGTCACCGGCACCTCCCTCCTTCCATTGGGGTTTGATGGCCCCCAGGCTGCCGGCAGTCCCTCCATCCCTTGGCGCAGGGCCGGAATGGCATCTGCACAGACCCAACGGGTCCCTAGAACCCTCTGCACCTTCTGCACCCCGCTCTCCATGCTGCAGCCCCAAGTCACTCCCGCTTCTTCTCTAGTTTCAGAACTGCCCAGTGACGGGCACCTGGTCCGGGTCCCCTGGGCTGCAGGGCTGGGGGCTGAGGGGCCAGCCACCTTCCCCTCGACTCCCTGCTTTCGAAAGCCTCCACATGGTCCTCGAAGCCACTGGGGTTGGAGGCTGGCCCGTGGTCGCGCCAGTCGGAGGGCGCCTCAGTGCGGGGCAGGAAGAGACCGACAGGTCTCAGGCCCCCCACGGGCAGAGGTGGGACGGCTGCTTTGGAAGGGCAAGGAAATGTGGCCAGGCCACGGTACGGCACCCGCAGGGCTTCCCCGCATCCCCTGGAGCGCGCCGGCCCATCTCCCAGCCGTGCTGGGCCCCGAGGCCCAGGCGCAGCCCTGGGCAAGCCCTGACTGCTGCGAGCACAATCAGGCCTGTGGAAGCTGCCTCCCCTCCCTGACCATCATTGCTGCTCTGTCATTTTCTGCCGCAGTCCCAGGGGGCCGGCGCCATCACCTCTCTGGGGGCCGACGCCGAGGCCCAGGGGCTCCAGGGAGAGAGCTGAACCCCTGTGGCCTGTCCCGGTGGTGAGGAAACCTTACAGCTGGTCTGGGCCGGCAGAGCCTTCTCTTGCCGACGTGGGGCCTTTTGGATCAGGGTGTTGGGGAAGCAGCATTTTGGCAAGAGCCTCGGTGGCCGATGCCAGCAGGAGGCTGAAGGCAGATAATTAGACCTGGTAATTGGTTGGCTTTGTGCTTTCTTGCAGGCAGCAGTGACTGTGGCCGGGAGGGAAACACACAGAAGGAAGTTGTTCTCCAGGACCAAGGCTGAGTCGTCCCTGTCGGCCTGCCATCCTGTCCCATCTTGCCTGGCGTGTCTGGCTGGCTGGGACCTGCTCGCCCGCACCCCACGCTGCCCCCCAGCACAGCCATGTCGCTTTCCCCGCCCTGCAGGTCTGTGCCCACCCATGTCCTGGCTGAGCCTGGGACCAGACGGCTTCGCGCTCCGGATTCCAGGGTCCTCTGTAGCTGGGCTTACCCCCCTCTGGCTCCTCCAAGAAGAGCTTCGGCGGGGTCTGTGGCAGAGGCCTTCAGGGAAGGCTTTAGTTTCTGGGCCAAGCTGACTCATCATTTCCCCCAGAGAAGTTTGCTCTCTGGGCGGTTTCCAGGCCCCCGTCCCTCCAGACCAGATGGCTCAGATGAGGTCTCCATGTGCACCTTGCGGCCCTTTGTGGGCACATGTTCTGGATTTGTCCCAACCTGAGCCTCTGATTCACCAGGACGTTCTGGGAAGTCCTCAGCACTTGAGTCCACCTTGGCCCGTCAGCATAGAAGCTGCGAGTCACATTTCCAGCTTTTGCGGGGAGCCCATTGATTCTAGGCCCAGACACAGAAGTGTGTGGTCCCGGGGACTGAAGTTGGACCTCGGGCTGGGGCTCCAGCAGCTGGTACTGCCTTTAGAGGGGCTGGTCACTCAGACTCCATCAGAGGAGGGACCGTTTTGCGTTTTTTTTTTTTTTTTAAGATTTGTTTATTTTGGAGAGCGAGAGCACGAGCAGGAGGGGCAGAAGGAGAGGGAGGGACAATCCCAAGCAGACTCCGCGCTCAGCGTGGAGCCCAGTGTGGGGCTCGATCTCACGACCCCAAGATCACGACCTGAGCTGAAACCAAGAGTCAGACGTTTAATCCGACTGCGCCACCCAGGTGCCCCAGAGGATGGACTGTTTTGCGGCTGTTTAGGGTCTTGGGAAAAGCAGAGGAAGGAGCTCCTGCCCAGGTAGACCTGGAAAGTGTCAGCTCAGTGGACAGCCTTCTGTGGCCTCCCCCCTTCCCAGCTGTCTGGTGCTTCCTCAGTAGAGAGTTGGTGAGCACATACTGGGTGCTGGACGCAGGACCTTCGAGGGAACCCCTGACCGGTGTCTGAGGTGGGGGGGCATTCAGGACCACAGCGCCCACCCAACGGACCTGGGAGCCGGACGGCCCCTGTGCCCTTTGGGGAAATCACTCGGCCCCCACAGGCATCCGATTCCTCCTGCACAGAATGAGAACAGGCTACCTTCCTCCATACTTTGTGAGGACTGGGCTGGCGAACTGATCCGAATTGCCCAGAACTGGGCCGGGGGCAGTGAGGCGGTGCCCAGTTGAGAGGTTTAGGAGGACGGATGGGATGAAGGGCTCGAGAGGCGTCCTGGGGTCCTGGGGCTGGACGTGCGCGGCCAGGAGCGCTGCGTCTGAGGCTGGGGTCCCCTCCTGTGCATATTTAACCTTGAACAGTTAGGCCTTGGCTGCTTCCTTTGTCAAGTGGGGATCAGACTTTCCCTTCCAGCCTTATCCGGAGAAAGCAACACTTGCATCTACTGTGTTCCAGGCACAGTTGTAGTCTAAGGATTGAGAAAGAACATATGTAAAAAGTGTTTCTATTAAAATAATCACCTTGGGGCGCCTGGGTGGCTCAGTCGGTTGGGCGTCTGCCCTCGGCTCAGGTCATGATCTCAGGGTCCTGGGATCGAGCCCTGCCATCGGGCTCCCTGCTCGGCGGGAAGCCTGCTTCTCCCTCTCCCACTCCCCCTGCTTGTGTTCCTCTCTCGCTGTGTCTCTGTCTGTCAAATACATGAAATCTTTAAAAAAATAATCACCTTGTCACCTGCGCAGTGCAACCCCTGGGTGACTGTGACTCTCTGCTCTGCCCCGCGCCCCTGGCCGCGGCCAGCGGAATGGGGGTGACAGAGGCAGGCACTCTGGTCTGGCTTCAGGCTTGCAGGTACCCCTGGGGTGCTGCTCTGCCCCTTGAGGATTCACCGCGTTTCCACGCTATTTAGGTCCGGATTACTAAAACCTCTTGCCCCCATGGGAGGCTGGTGATGTCCTCAGAGGAGGGCCTGGGAGCCCCAAGGAGCACGGAAAGCCTCGCTGAGGCTCTTAGGGGAGGGGACGCAGGAACGAGGTGCTCCGAGGGGTTGAGCGAACAGTCCCCAGAGCACCCTCCAGCCCAGCCCCTCAGTGCAGGTCCCCCTGCACACAGCCGGCTTGTAGGGGGGTGGGGGAGGAGGGTTCACACAGGGCGGGGTGGCCCAAGCGTCAGCTGGTTGCTTGCTCACCCTCGCGGGCTGCCCTCACACATCCCGGAGAAGCTTCTGGGCACCGTCTGAGGCTTGCCACCGAGATTCCAGGCCAGCCGTCCTGGCAACAGTGTGCGGGAGGAGTAAGTCTGCCGCAGAGCCTGTTTGGGAGCCGGGCCGATGCTAACGGGATTACCAACCGCCACCCCGAGGTCGGGCAGGACGTTGTGAAATGACATTTCAAGGGCCCCACCGCAGAGGGTAAGAGAGCGCGTGGGTGGACTTGGCGGCAAGTGAGGACCCTGGGGAAGGTGATCCGTTGCCCTGGCTCTTGGTTAGTCTCCCTGCAGAACAGAAGCACTGACCAGCCCAGCCCTGGGCAGCTGTGGACAGGACAGAGGGTCCCCTGGCAGGTTGGCGGGGCTAGTCTGGGCCTGGACCCACCCCTGGGGCCAGAAAGTGAGTCCCTGCCCTCTTGTCAGCCTCTCCCAGGCCTCTAAACCCCCTCAGTGGGTGCAGGGAAACAGCTGTGGCCTTGGGGTCCACACTCCCCGTTTGGAGGCCCTTCCTGGTCCTTGAACTGATCTGAGCCTCACTATTCTCTGCTCCTCTTGCAAAGTTCTTGTGAGTTGAAACAATGCACGTGGAAATTCTTTGTGAACTGCAAAATGCTTGGGACGCCTGGGTGGCTCCGTCAGTTGGGCGTCTGCCTTCAGCTCAGGTCATGATCCCGGGGTCCTGGGATCGAGCCCCGCATCGGGCGCCTGGCTCAGCAGGGAGCCTGCTTCTCCCTCTACCGCTCCCCCTGCTTGTGCTTGCTCTCTCTGTGTCAAATAAAGAAATAAAATCTTAAAAAACAACTGCACAAAGTGCTTTTTAAATGGAAGGAATTGCTCCCAGGCACAGGATTGAAGGCCCTGAGGGCAAGAGTTGCTGTCTGCAGGCTTTGGGGTCCGACTCTGGCCCCTGGAGGCTAGAGCACTTGCCCTGCACTCTTGAGAGGAGACCACGTGGGAAACGAGCATCCCCCTTCTCCCTGGTGGCCTGGGTCCCAGGGAAAGGAGCTGGCAAAGGTCCCAGAGCCGACTGGTTTTGCTGTCAGGAGGGTTCACCTGTGGTCTTGGGACAGCCCCGAGGCTCCCCAGTGCAGGACGGGGCGGGGGGGGGGTTGTTTTCCGCAGGATTTGTGTTTAGAACACGACAGTGTCTTTACCTTTTATCTAGCAAGAGTGAGTAATCTATTTGGGATATTTAACAAAAACCAGACATTACCTCACTGGTGTCTTATCCAAAGCTGCTCCAGTGATTTGGGGTCTTTTCCCGTGTTAAGCAGTATAGGGAGAATGCCACAGACTTGCTCCGAGTCAAGGGAATTACACAACACACACATTTGAGAAGCCCTATCCTAGTATTTGTATTCAAGCCTTTTTCCCCTCCAGTAAACATCTGTTTCTTTTTTTTAAGAAACTTTTTAAAAAATTTATTTATTTGACAGAGAGAGACACAGCGAGAGAGGGAACACAAGCAGGGGGAGTGGGAGAGGGAGAAGCCGGCCCTCCGTGGAGCAGGGAGCCCGATGTGGGGCTCGATCCCAGGACCCTGGGGTCGTGACCTGAGCCGAAGGCAGACACTCACCGATGGAGCCACCCAGGCGCCCCGAAGGCTACTTTCTAACAGAAGTGTCAGGAGAATAGCAGCTCAAGTGGCCGCAGGTGGCTCGTGTGTCCCTCCAGGTGTAGAAAGGCTGCTGGTTCCTGGAAAAGAGCACCTGTTGGGTTGGAGGTGGAATCACCCCAGGTCGTCCTCACCTAGAAGGACAGCTCTCGTCACCCCAGGCCAGGCAGTGGGACATGTGTCTGGCAGCAGAAAAATTAAAGCCCAGTGAGAAACCTCCATGTATCCCCGGTCACTACGTAGTAGGTGATATGAGGGGTAAGTGTGAATTTTGATAGGTGCCATCATGGTGTGGTAACTACGAAGTGTCCACCGCTCTACCAGTGTTACTGAGGTATGTGGGAGGGACATGACCTACTGTCTGCGATTAGCGGCGGGCGCCCGGCTGGTCCAGGCAGAGGCGCGGGTGACTCCTGACCGTGGGGTCGTGAGTTTGAGCCCCACGTTGGGTGTAGAGATGACTTAAAAATAAAATAATAGGTAAAATATGTTAGTAGAAACATAAGAAAGAAAAAAGAGGTAAAGCACGTGAGACAAAACCTTTTAACATTTGAGTCTGGGTAATGGATGATATGGTTTCATTTTACTGTTTTCTCAACTTGTGTGGTTGATCGAACATTTTCATAATTAGAAGAAAAATTAAAGACACCGTGAATAGTGTTAAAAGACAAGCCACAGAAGGGAGAAGATATTTAGAACACATGTAACTGACAAGGGATTTCTACCCAAAACGTATAAACAACTCCCGCAAATCAGTTAAAAAAGAAAAAAACAAAAACCCTACCAACCACACAGGAAAAAAAGGTAGATTTAAAAAAGGCAATTTCAGGGGCCCCTGGGTGGCTCAGTTGGTTAAACATCTGACTCTTGATTTTGGCTCGGGTCCTGGTCTCAGGGTCGTGAGATCAAGCCCCGCCTGGGGCTCCGTGCTGAGCGTGGAGCCTGCTTAACATTCTCTCTCTCTCTCAAAAAAAGTAAACAAATAAAATTTTAAAATAAATAAACCAATTTCATTCCCAGAAGGAGAAATTTGAATGGCCTATGTCCACCCTCCCAGGTGATCAGGAAAATGCAAAGTAGAGAATAAGACAGTTATGCCCATAATATTGGCAAGGATTTGAAAGTCTGGGAATATCAAGTATTGGGGGAGATGTAGAGTTTAAAACATATTCTCAGAAAGCAACTTGGCAGTATCTGTTAGAAGCATGTATCTCCTACAACCCAGGAGTCTACTTCTGAGCGTACATCCCTCAAAAAGTCTTGGGCAGGGGCGCCTGGCTGGCTCAGTTGTAAGAATGTGCAGCTCTTGGTCTTGGGGTTGTGAGTTCAAGCTCCACGTTGGGTGTAGAGATTACTAAAAATAAATAAATAAAAAAGTCTTGTGCTGGTGCACAACATAGATTTGGATCACACAGTAGATGCCTATTACTGCATTGTTTATAATTGCTGAAACCCCCTGAAATGGAGAAATAATTAATGACATATTCATATAAGGACATACTATATAGAAGTTAAAATAAATACAATACATATTAATATATTATGTATAATTACGGATGAATTTCCAAAACGTAAGATGAATATTGAATGAAATCAAAGAAAATTGCAAAGGGGTATGTATGTTATTTTACCGTGTATTTAAACAATTTAAAATCCCTACATAATATGTTTGGGTCTCTCTCTCTATATATGTCATAAGAGTACAAAAAATAATTAGAAGGGCCACAGAGCAATAGGACGATAGAGCTCATCTCCAGGGAAGGAGAGAAGGAAATGGGAATGACCTCAGTCTTATCTGTAATGTTTGTTCTTTCTTGATGGAAAAATGTTTTTAAAAGAATCGGAAACAAATACGTGGAAAGAGTGACATTTGAATATCTAAGTAGTAGGTACTGGGCGTTTATTATCAGGCATACCTAGTTGCATTGTGCTTCACGGATACTGTGTTTTTTTTACAAATTGATGGTTCAAAACTTCAGGAGAGGAAGTCGCTGCCGATGGGGAGGAAAGAGCAGGAGAACTAGAATCAGGAGTGGAGCCTGAGGATGGGACTGACGGGCTGCAATCTCATGATGAAACCTGAATGGATGCTCAAAGAAAGTGGTATCCTTCCTTCTTTTCTTTTCTTTTCTTCTCTTCTCTTCTCTTCTCTTCTCTCCTCTTCTTTCTTTCTTTCTTTCTTTCTTTCTTTCTTTCTTTCTTTCTTTCTTTCTTTCTTTCTTTCTTTCTTTCTTTCACAGAGAGAGAGACAGTGAGAGAGGGAACACGAGCAGGGGGAGTGGGAGAGGGAGAAGCAGGCTTCCCGCGGAGTAGGGATCCCGATGCGGGGCTCGATCATGACCTGAGCTGAAGACAGATGCTCAACTGACTGAGCCACCCAGACGTCCCTAAAATAAATAAATCTTTTTTTTAATATTTTATTTTATTTATTTATTTGGGAGAGAGAGAGAGAGCACAAGATGGGGAAGGGTCAGAGGGAGAAGCAGATTCCCTGCCGAGCAGGGAGCCCGATGTGAGACTCAATCCCAGGACTCCGGGACCATGACCCGAGCTGAAGGCAGTTGCTCAACCAACTGAGCCACCCAGGTGCCCCTAAAATAAATAAATCTTAAAAAAATACATATAAAATGCAAGTAAATAGCTCTTGTTATTTGATATGAATATTAACTACCAGTGGTAAAAATGAGATTTTGGAACACTAGGCAGGCACACTTTGATTTCTTGTCTGTTCATTTTTTAAGTAGGCTCAACGCCCAATGTGGGGCTTGAACCCACGGCCTTGAGATGGAGTCACGCCCTACTGACAGAGGCAACCAGGCGCCGGAGGCAGGCAGACGTTGAGAGGAGAGTTCGAGCACGTTCCCTCCCAGAAGCAGCACCGTGTGTCCTGCCACATTTTGCGAACTAGTAGAGGGCAGAGACCAAAGGAACATGGAGCGTGATGTTCTCTGCATGAAGAGCAATGAAGAGCAGACACAAGCCCTGAGAGCAGAAACTGTGGACCAGAAGTTTCTACGGAGGCAGCGGCTGACCCATGGCGCCGAGACAATGCGCGGATGCTCAGGAGCCGGCCCCAGCCTCTCGCCCCGAGGAGGAGGAGGAGGACGGCTGGGTTATCAGACGCTCGGCTCCAGACCTGTGTTGTGACAACAGGAGTCTCCTGACTGCTCAGGAATTCACTGTTGATCCTTTTGTCCTCCCTGATCCGCTTCCCACCTGCTTCTGCATCTCTACCCACAAGGAGTCAGGCGGCCCGGGCTCTCCCATTGTCTCCTGCCACCGCCTTGGCTCGGACCGCTCCTCGGTGAGGAGGGGACCCCAGCGTAGGTCCTGTCCCTTCCCTGTCACCTTATTCCTTCCTTGCCCATTCTGTCCGAGTGCCTTGGGCAGCAACCCCCCCAGCAGCCCGGCTGGTCCCCGGGGCTGGATGCCACGTGCTACTCCATAAATGATTAGCTGTGATCATTGTAAAAGCAAGGAGCTCTGTAAGCAGAAACACAGAGCAGAGAGGGGTCTGAACACACACAGACACACACACACACACACACACACAGGATGAGTTTTCTCAGCGATTCATTATGTGATTTTCTCCTGGTGGGAGCTTTTGCAGTCACGCAGGGTGGTGGCCGGGGCGGTGGCCGGCTCGGTCCCTAGATGCCTGCTTGAGCAAGGGGCTGGCGGTAGAGGACTTCTCCTGCTTACGGAAGCGGCAAGGGAACTGTGGGTTCCTTCCCAGGAGCTGGTGTGAGTGCAGTGGGGGCAATGAGTGGCTCCAGCCTTGCGCGCCCTCCCCGGCGGCCCACCCAGCACGCCCGGTGAATGCGGGTCAGGGAGTACTATTTTGAGTGCTCGGAGAGGGACAGGAGGCTGCAGGAGACACCAGCCTGCGCGTGGGGGGCCGAGGGGACAAAGCACCATCAAGGCTGCTCACTGACCCCTGCACTCGCTGCATCCCTCCAGGGCTCTCTGTCTCTGCCAAGAGGAAGCTGCCAAGACAAAGAGGTGCCCATGGAGCCAACTTCTATTTCCAGCCTGGGAGTGACCCTGGCGGGCAGCCTTGAGCAGGTCACAAGCCCTCCCAGGGTAATCACATCGGATTCCATCCTAGGTCCAGGAACTCCTGTGAAAATGGATAAATTGAGATTTTAAAGGGCCCTGAGATCTCAGAAGAGATAAATGAACAATGTTTGGGGCCAATGTTCTGGGCTGCCCTTGAAGTCTGGCCCTCCACGCACCGGCCATGTTCCCTCCTGACTCAAAGTGTAGAATACACTTAAGCCCAGTGATGGGGGCACCTGGGGGGCTCAGTCGGTTAGGAGTCTGCCTTCGGCTCAGGTCATGATCCGGAGGTCCTGGGATTGAGTCCTGCGCCGGGCTCCCTGCTCGGCGGGGAGTCTGCCTCTCCATCTCCCTCTGTGCTCCTCCCCCACCCCATACTTGTGAGCTCTCTCTCTCGAATAAATAAAGAAGATCTTTAAAAAAAAAAAAAAAAGATTAGTCATGAAAATAGCTAACATTGATTAAATATTGACTACGTGCTGGGCACTTTAGTTTAATACTCAGGCAACCTTAATGAGAGACAGTGGAAGAAACGGAAGTCCAGAGAGGTTAAGTAACTTTCCTGTGGTCACAGAGTCAAGAAGCCACGGCCAATATCTGAACTCTGGCTTCCTGAGCCCAGGGTCAGCCCTTATCCACGACATCGGAGCGTATTTACCGGGCAACCTGTCGTTAGTGAGCACTTGCTGTATGCCATGCTGAGCTGGGTGTGAGATTCAGAGCTGTATAAATAGGAGGCAGGCAAAGGCTGGGTTCCAAACTGGGGATATCGAGGGGCTCCCGGCCAGCTCCGTCGGTGGAGCGTGCGACTCTTGGTCTCGGGGTCCTGAGCTCAAGCCCCACTTTGGGCACAGGGCTTACTTAAAAAACCAGAGACAGAGCAGAGAGAAGAAAATGAAGAGGAGGGGGAAAACGCACCCTTGAAATGACAGCAATTATTGGCAATTTGCAACTGATTACTTCGTTGTTAATTGCTACTTGTCAATCAGTACTCTTTGGAAGACTAATAAATTGTTTAAAATGCAAAATAATGTAAATTTTCATCTTGGTGGGAGCTGGATATGCAGTTAGAGGGAACCAGCGTGGGGGCACGATGTCTAAAACGCCCCTCCCTTTATTAGCTTGGGCTGCTTTCTGGAGTGAGGGGCTCCAGCCACGGGAGGTTTGATGCCCAGACTGGAGTCTGCTGCAGCCCGAGGACCCCTGGGTCAGTGTGACTGCAGATGCCAATGGACCTGGCTGCTTGTGGAGAGAGCACCATCTGGGAGGTGTGTGACTTCTAGGCTCTAAACAGCCTGACTCCTGACGGTGCAGGAGAGACGTTAGGGTTCGAAGCCGACGGCCAAGAAAGAATTCTTGAGACGTCTTCGGTGCAAATAGGTGGTTTTATTAAAGCTCGGGGACAGGATCCATGGGCAGAAAGAGCTGCTCTGCGGTTGTGAGGAGTGACTGATTCTATACTTTCAAGTTGGGAGGGGGTTAGGGAGAGTGTAAGTCTCTATGGAATTTGGAAGCAAGGTTTCCAGGACCTTGTGGGGCTGGTTGTTAGGAAAAAGTCATTTTTTACTGTCTAGTAAAACCTGAGTCATGAAACCCTTCAGGTGTATATCGGTGGGTCATATGCTTGGGGATGATTGCCAACATGTACCTTGTGGGGCAGAGATAACGGAAGTTTCCAAAGGAATCTTTCTGTGTTAAAGTAGACTTACAGGATCCTGGAGGTCAGGCTAAGGTTGCCCTTTGCCCTTAGCCAAGTATTAACATCGAGGCAGCTGAGCGCCCAGGAGAAGGTCACCCTGCCTGTTTCAAGGACTCATCAGTGGGCTGTAGGCAGTAAGGAAATCTAAGTTTTTTTCTGCCTTTGTTTCCCACATCACTAACCCACTCGGAGTTTGGAAGCAAACCCACCCTGGGAGAGGTAACTTGGAAGCTGACACTTCAGAGGGGTCCCAGTGTGAGTGGGCAGGCCCTCACTCCCGTGGCTCCAGGGGCTCCTGCCGAGGGTGGGGTCCCTGCACAGGATGCAAGTACTTCTGACCATCAGTAGCTTTGGCTTAAGAAAATTCTGGCTCCAGTGGAGGGGGGGGTGGGGATTGATCTTGTTTGTTCTTTTTGTTCTTCTTGGTTGAGTTCCCAGTGTGGATCCTGCAGGCATTCCGTCCTCCGTGTCCGAACCACCCAGGCTAGGTCCTCGCTGGGCTGGGGGTCGCCTGTGGAGCCCTGACTCGTCCCCGCCCAGGGAAGCCGACATGCTGCTGGAGGTGACCTGGGGCCTTTGAGGTTCCTGCAGAGCCCCGCTCTCTGGGGCGTTCCAGGTCCACAGACAGCTCTTTAGAAAGGACTGGAAGGAGGGGGTGGAGAGACTCCGAGCCTTGAAATCCGGCCTGTGGTTGTTTTTCCTCTAAACCCGAATGGCTCTCCGCCCAGCACCTGGCCCTGGGCGCCCTTCCAGTCCCGCAGTGGCCCAGGAGGAGCAGCTGCGGGGTGGGGCTGGCTGCGCACCTCCAGGCTCCGTCCCCTGATTCGGAAGCTCTCCAGGCCTGGTGTGGAGCCAGCCCCGGCCTCGTGAACTCCTCCCCCGCTCGCTCCCTTCGTGCAGCCACGTGAGCTGGCCACGGCCACAGCTGAGCCCCCATCTTCAGTTTCCCAGTTCCCTTCCTAAGGATTCCCACCCGGCTGTGCACACAGGGTGCCTCAGACGAGTGCTACTGACAGGGGCGGGGTGGGGTGGGGAGGCTGCTTTAAATCCAGCATTATGGGGCGAGCACCGGAATCCTCGTCCCGATTCCGAACTTCTCCGATGCCTGCTAAGGAGCCCAGTGTGCCCAGCCACCCCCGGGTCTCTGGCCCGTTGCTGCCGGTCACGCCCACTGGAACAAAGACACAGGGTGTGTGCGGGCGCCTCGGTGTGAGGCTTTGGCCTCAGCCAGCTTGCCACAGGCTCTCTTGTGACTCCCCCCATCCCTGGCCCCTCTTGACCATCTGGTCACCCCTCTTCTATCTGGTGGGGGCAGTCTCTCCCCTGCATTAAAGCCTGAGGCCCAGGGCCAGGGTTCAAACAGCACCATGGGTTAGCTTGGGGGAGCCCCCCGGCTTCCCACCCAGGAGCCCCAGCGCGAGGGGACCAGACCACCCCTGGTCAGCTCCTGTATTTCCAGGCTGAGCGAAAACGTTTGACCGCGACCTCATCTTGGGACTCCAGCGGCTTCAGTCATGACAGTGTAGTGAACCGGATGTCTTCCTTGGAGTTGCTTTGTTCCTGACAAGCATAGATGCCAACGTTTGCTGTAGGCGTCCCGTGCACCCAGAGCTACGCCAAGTGCTTCCTGCATATTATCTCATTTAACCCTCCCTATGACTCCAGAGGGAAGGTTTGCTTATCACCCCAATTTTACTGAGGAGCTGACTGAGACCAGAGAGGGTGAGTAACTTGTCTAAGATTGCACAGCAGTGTGTGGCAGAGCTAAAAGTCTGACTAAGGGACGAGTCCTAACAGCCACCCTGGGCTGGGGCTCTTACCATCTCTCGTATGGATGACCTTCCTTTGTCCTAGACGAAAGCCTTTACATTTTACCAAATCTGGGTCTTGTGGTCATTGATCTAGCACAGGGGTCAGCAAACAGTGTATGGGCCAGATCTAGTCGCAGCCTGTTTTTGTAAGGCCTGGTTTTTCACAATTTTTTAAAAAATATTTTTTACTTATTCACACGTGCGCACACACTAGAGCATGAGCAGGGGGTTGGGAAGGGGAATGGGGGGAAACAGTCTCCCCACTGAGCGGGGAGCCCAATGCAGTGCTCCATCCCAGGACCCTGGGATCATGACCTGAGCCGAAGGCAGACGCTTAACCAACTGAGCCCCGTGGTTTTTCACACCTTTAAAGGGTTGTTAACACACACACACACACACACACACAGACACTGAATGCTATACTTAAAATGGTTCAGATGGTAACAGAGTTTTTTCTGGCTGGACCTTTGAATGCTTTAAAAAAAATTGTAGTGAAAACATAACATGGAATTCACCATCTTAACCATTTTTAAGTGTACGGTTCAGTAATGCAGCATTTTTACGTTGTTAAAAAATGGGTCTCCAGGATTTTTTTGTCTTGTGAAACTGAAACTCAATACCCATTACACAACGATTCTCAACCTCTCCCCAGTCCCTGGCAACCACCCTTCTACCCTCTGTTTCTAGAAATCTGCTTTAGAGACCCCGCTCGTATGAGTGGAATGCACTGTGTTTGCCCTTTTATGGCGGGTGCATATCCCTGAGCGCAATGTCCTCGTGTTTCTCCCCGGTTCCAACACACGTAACACGTGACAGGATAGGCTTGTCTTCCTTTTAAGGCCTGAGTAATATTCCACTGGGTGTAGATAGTACACTGTGCCTGTTGATCCACTGATGGACACGTGGGTTGTTTCTACCTCTGGGAATAATATTGCCCTGGATATGGGTGTGCAGATATCTCTTTGAGATCACGCTCCTGTTCTTTTGGATGGAAGTGGATACATTTTTAACTTTTTGAAGAACCGCCATACTGTTTTCCACAGTGGCAGCACCCATTTTAGAATCCCACCTACAGTGCACCAGATTCCAACTTCTCCACATCCTTGCCAACACTCACGGTTTACTGTTTTTTTATTTGTTTCCTTTTGATCGTGACCCTCCCAGCGGGTGTGAGGTGATACCTCACTGTGGTTTTTGATTTCTGTTTCTCTGATAATTAGTGATGTTGAGCATATGCATGTTGGCCATGTATCTCATCGTGGGAGAAAAGTCTATGCAAGCCCTTTGCCTATTTTTTAATTGGGTTGATTTTTTATGTTGTTGAGTTGCAGAAGCTCTTTACATAGCCTGGACACTAACCCCTTATCAGACAAGTGACTTGCAGATATTCTCTCTCATTTCAAAGATTGCCTTTTAAATCTGCCGATGGTATCCTTTGATGCACAGAAGTTCTAAAGCTTCCCATTTGTCTACTTGTGTTCTTGTCACCCCCTGTGCTTTTGGTGTCACATCTGAGAAATCTTCACAAATCCAATGTCACAAAGCTTTTCTCTGTGTTTTCTTCCAGGGGCTTTATAGTTTGGGGTCTTACGCTTAAGTCTTAAATCTATTTTGAGTTAATTTTTGTATATGGTGTAAGGTAAGGGTCCACTTTGATTCTTTTGTGTGGATATCTAGGGACTGGGGACTCTCCTTTCTCTTGGGGGAAGAGAGTAAATTTTATGTTATGTGGACCTGAACCAATTTTTTTTGAAAAGTAAAGAGGAAGAAGAAGAGGGAGGAGAAGAAGAAGGGGCAACAGAGATGATATTTGGCCCACAAATCCTAAACGATTTGCCACTTGGGACCTGGCCCTTTCCGAGAAGACTGTTGACCCACGAGCTGACACCCCACAGCATCCTACTGTGCCCCTCAATGTTGTGTTACTTACTGCTGTATCCACAGTGAGCCCCAGCATGCTGTCTCTGACTTTCTTTGGACCATGTCTCTTCCAAGAGTGGACTTCCCAATTAAAAACTCAATGATTTCATCCAGTGCATGAAGACGGAGGTGCCAGTGGGGATTCGGAAATCCTTGGCTACACCTTTGGGTCCGGGTAAACCTTGGACCAGTTGCCTGGCGGGTTGGCGCGTGGCCTGCTTCCTCACTTTCCTGGCTCTGAAGGAAGGATGAGAAATTTTGGCCTCAGGATGGAGAAAAACAGAAGAGGGGAATCTGACCAAGGTTTCCTGAGATGTTGGCAGGGAGCTCTGAGGCTTCTTCGAAGGAAGAACCGATGTGAATCCCAGGCAACACAAGCATCTTAGCAAGTCTCAGACCTCCCGGTCTTAAGCTCGGGGAAATACCTCTTGTGCCGTTACACCGGACGCGTGAGCGCGTGGCCAACATCCAATCTAACGTCTTGCTGTGTCTCAGCTCTCTACCCAGGTGGTGAACTCCCTGAGGCCGGGTCTGGAGCTCCTGTTTCCCTTCTCTGAGCACCTGGTGGCTCTTTGTATCTGCTTCCTGTCTGACTCGCATGTTAGGAGAAGACTCTGGAAGGAAAGAGGCCTCTGGAAGAGTCTCTTAGGGAGTGAGGGCCTTCTCTCTGCCCCCAGAACGATCTTGGGGCCCCAGCTAGCTGGGAGGACCGCACTGCCTCGGGTTGGGGTGTGGGGGGGCCCAGGCCTGATCACCCAGGTGTTTCCTCCCCTGCCTCCAGAAGTCAAACACTTTAGCACGCCCACATCTTCAGCATCCGACCCCCCCCCCCCCGTCAGTGCTCAGGGAAATAGCACGAGGGTTCATTCCTTCTGGGCGACTCAGAGAATTCTGTCAGCCAACCCCTCTTGCCCTCTTGCCGTCTTGCCGTTTCCCTGTGAGGGAGGCCTTGGATGCTCGGGGAGGCAGCCCCAGGGGGCAGGGAGGCCCAGAGGCCTGCAGCTTGGACCTGACCCCCAAGGGGCCAGGGTGGGGCTGGAGCTGGGGTGGGGGTGGCTCTGCATGAGAAGCCAGCTCTAGGACACTCTCACCATCAAGCTGCCTTTCAGCCAGTCCCCTGGGGCCGCCCCCCTTCATCGTGTTGATTGGAGATTGTGTCTCTGAATAGAGCTTAATGTCCTTGGAAATTGTTCTTTTTCTCTTTTAAAAAAAATGTCTCCTGCCTTCTCCATTTGGTTTAGGTTGTCACTGTGTGTCACTGTGTCCCTAACTGTCGAAGGTGGATAATTGCTCCCGCCCCTTCCCCCCCTCCCCCCACCGAGGATGGGAATGTCATCACCATCACCAATGGTCTGCTCTGAGGCCAAACTGGGGCTGGGTGGGAGGGAGGGAGGGGAGTCTCTGGGGGATGAGCCCTGGGAGACGTTTTCTCTCTGGTCCCGCTGTTGGAGGGGAGCCTGGGGGGAGGCGGGGAAGGGTGCGTGGGCCAGGGCGTCCAGAGGAGAGCAGAAGAGGTGGTGAGGCTGAGGGAGCAGGGGAGCTAGGAATCCACCTGGGGGATGGGATGGCTGGGGAGGGGGGCAGGAGGAGAACCGGGGACCGGAAGCTAGGTGGGGAGGAGGCCTCGAAGCCCAGGGCTCACTGCTCGCTGGGCAGCTATGTGCTTCAGCCTGTCCTCTGACACAGGACCAGGACAGGATCTGGAGACATGCCCGGCACAATGCAAATACACCGCTTTGTCTTCGTCCAGCAGAGAGGAGTTGGAGGGGCCGGGCGAAGGACTCCTCTCATGTGAGAAAGAGTCAACACGCTGGTGAGTTCCCCGCCCTCCAAGAGCCCCAGGCCTGTAGGAAGGGGAGGGGCCAGCACCCTGGTCCACCCCACCTTAAGCCAAACAGCAGAACACCCAGCCCTGTTACGCAAGAGTGGATAAATACTCATACACCTGTACGAGGAAGTGTTTCACAGATTATACCATTTAATCTCAATAACCCCAAGGTCTAGGTGCCCCAATAAACAAATGAGAAATGAAGAAGACAAACGGAGGGGTGCAGAGGTGGCCAGGGGTCACAGGACCAGAGAGGGGCTGACAGCCCAGCAGTGCTTGGCGTCCAGGGACAGAGGCTTTGTGGGACGAAGCGATGTGTCTGCCGGGCACCAAGACCAGGGCTTGTCCCCGCTCCCTAATCCCATCTGGGGCCCAGAAACTGGGAACGCCCGTGCCTACAAATACTCATGCACCTCAGGAGTATTTTCTGATTCAGCTGGCATCCCTCGCCCGTGCCCTCCCTTCCCCTGCTGCCCCCTCCCCCTCTCCCTCTCCAAGAAGGTATAGATTCATTATGTGATGTACCGGGTATCTGCCTGCCTAGCATAGTGCAAGCATCGTTCTAGACACTGGGCTTGAGAGTGTACCGAGCAGATAGAAATCTCTGCCTCGATGGGGCTGGCCCTCACTCCAGCCAGGGCACGGATGGTTGTCTGAGAGGCCAGGTTTCCCACTGAGCCTTGTCAGTGCTGTGCGGATTGGAGGGTTTGGGGGAGGCTGGAGTGGACCCTCCTTCCCCAGCTTTGCCGGCTCACATGCCCGTGGCTGCTGGCGTGGGCTCAACTGTGGTCTGCTGTGGCCTCCTCCCCTTCCCGTGGCTTGCACCCCAGGAGGGGCTTCTAAGCCAGGCTGGGCCAGCTGGTGTGGAATTGAGACTAAGAATCTCCTATGGCCGACCTCTTGACCACGTGAAAAATTATGCTAAGGCATTATCATCAAGTGATTATTTAATTCTGTGACTCTGCACACAGAGCAAGAAAAGTAGAGTGGACGTGGAAGCAGAGATGAGACGCGGAGAGACACTCCCGACTCCTTCCAGCCCCTGATTTCAGCCACGGTTTCGGTGACTTGTCCTTCCCTGCGTGAGCTGGCTCGAGTTGGCTTCTGCTACTTATAACCATTTCATTCGCACCTTCAATGTGAACAAAAACTTTCTGTTAAGGGCAGAAGCGGCAGGCCTCGAGCTGCCTCGATATTATCAGGTCTGGGAGTGACAGTCAAACGGGGCTGGAGACCAGGGCTCACTGGGGGTGCTCCCCTGCCCCCCCACCCCCCCTCCCAGGCCCCGGAATGTAAACGATCGGGATACATACAGAGTGTGACCTTCCCCTAAATCTACTCTTTGTATCGGATCAAATGGTGTGAACCACGCGCACTTTCCCCCTTGCTCTCAGCCCTGGTAGGGAGTAAACACTGTGGTAAAAGCAAAAGAAGGAAAAAGATGAACTCCCTTCTAAACTGTGGGTGCGGGGCGCCTGGGGGGCTCAGTCATTAAGCATCTGCCTTCGGCTCAAGTCATGATCTCAGGGTCCTGGGATCGAACCCCACATCGGGCTCCCTGCTCGGGGGGAGTCTGCTTCTCCCTCTGCCTCTGCTGCTCCCCAGCTCGTGTGCACTCTCTCTCTAAGTAAAATCTTAAAAAAAAAAAAAAAAGATGAATGGTGGGTCCAGCAACAGAATGGTCATCAGCATTGATCACCTCAAGATCACTGCAGGCTTAGCAAGAATCAGCTGCTGGGTCACGGACTTTTTGGAAAGGACAAGTGCGGTCCATTGAAAGGGGTTGCGCATCAGCCACAGAAAGCTTCTGGTTTCAAGGCCTGCCTGCCTCCCACCCGCCCTCCAGGCCCCAGTGTTTCCTGGGAAGCCTTCCCCGAGGTTAGGTTGGGGAGCTCCTCTCTGTTAGAGAACGTTCCTCCAGTACACATCTCATTGTTTAAATGGCCCGTAAGTTCAGAGAGTAGAGATCTTGTATCTAGCTCCATACCTGGCACGGTGGATGTGTAATACATATTTATTCAACAAAGTACTGACTTTAGGCATTAATTTAGTACTACCTACAAAGTCTCCGTACCTAAACTTGTACAGGTGAACATATGTTCTGTGCTTCATCACACTATGAGGGAGATTCACGTATGTGTGTTTAAAAGGCAGAGAGAGCAGATAGGACTCAGGTGCCCTAGGCTAGCTAGACATTCCAGGACCTTCAGTCAAACAAGACCCATCCTTTAAGGATTAAGTTAGACTTTATACAACAGATGCAAGGGCTCACTCTCTGGTGTCAAAGGAGTCCAGAGGAATGTAGTTCTGGGGAGGCATGGCGAAGTTATCAGGAAACCCCAAGCTGCTCTGGCTTTCTCCAGCACCATCTGTAGTATGGGCTTCTATCCCCAGGGTCACCTCATGGCTCAAGAGGGCTGCGGCATGTCAGCCATCCCATCTGCATTCCAGGCAGCAGGATAGAGGCAGAACGGCAAATGGCAATAGAAGGACAACGTGCCGTCCGAGTCTAAGCAGACGTGTTGAAAGTTGCACATACCCCCTCCTCTGCTATGTCACTGGCCAGGTAACCTTGCAAATGTAGACTTTAGCTGGGCACAGTGCTGCCACAGATCAACTTGGAGTTTTATAACAAGCGGGGAAAGGACAACGGGCATCACACAGGAACCTGCAGTCTCTGCCCTTGTCTCCAAGCAAAACTGTCAGAAAGGGCCTCTTTTTTTCATAAGTTAAAAAAATCCACAGATTTGTAGGCAGGTCCACTTTGCTGTACATCTCGGTGCCCTTTGATAGAGGGGTGAGCGATCCATACTTTTATCTCCACGTGGGGAACTGCGAGAAGCGGGGAGGGGTGGACCCCTGCTCTGCTTGCGCTCATCACTTGCACTTTACTACAAGACGGGCCCTCGCGAAGAGTCTGTGACAGACAAGCCGTGGAGAGGCTCTTTAGTGAGTGGGCACATCTCGCGAGGTGGGTTGACTTAGCCCCAGTGGGTACTGATCACGGTGGCCCACGGAGCACAGTACATTGGGGCCCTGCTGTGGGATTGGAAGCCGGGATGCTCTGCGTTGCGGGCCACGCCCTGGTCTCCAGGACGAGGAGGAGGACCCCTTCCCTGGCCCTTGTCCCCCCGGGCACAGGGCCCCCAGCCACCGCACTAACTGCATCTTCCCCCATGATCCTCTAACCAGCACCTGCTCCCATGGCGGCTCGCTTTCCTCAGAGACTGGAAATGCCTGAATGTGGGGCAAGTATGATAAGGGAAACAGGGGATAGTGGGCGTGCACTCGGGCTGAAGCCCTGGCCCTGCCCCTGTTTTCTGTGTTGCTTTGCTAACTTGACCTCCCCCCCCCCGCCCAGCCAGCGTCCGTTTCCTCAGGTAAATGGGAACGCCGGTGACACCCACCTCGGAGGATTCAACAAGCTAGTGTCGGTGGATGCGTTGAGCACGGTGTGTGGAGCACAAGAGGTGCTCCATAAAAGTGAGTTAAGTTTACATCTGAGACAGCAGAATGGAGAGAGAGGGCCACAGCCATTGTGAGCGCTCAAGCCCCGAACAAAGCTTCCTGGGAAACGAGAGAAATCTGCAACCCTGGCATCTTGGCCGGGATCCCGGGAAGGGATGGGCACAGCCCCAGACAGCAGGCTCCAGGGGGCTGGCCGGGCATGGGGAGCAGACTCACATCTTGTCCCAGGGATGCTGCGCTCAGAGCGACAGTATTGATTCTGGGATTCGGCTTGCCAGAGGGAGGATGCGGGACTGCGTTTCATCAAGGAAAGCGTCTATGCCTACTGTGCTTTCTATCTGACAGTGATTCTCATCGTCTCTCCTTAAGACAATCCTGGCGCTAGCTTCTTTCCGGGTCACGGAAGGACCTGGCTGGAGAGACTCCCAAATGTCCAGCTCCTTTTTACCTGAGCAGGCCCCACCGACCTGCTCCAGGACTGCCTGGCGGGGCCTCTCCAGTCACGGTCACTCACAACCACCAGGGAAACGCAGACCACGTGGCTGGTGGTCCTCGCAGCTTAGGGCAGGAGGTGAAAAGTTATCTTTTCCAGCCAAATCACGAGTGGATCTGCTGACACCAAGGTCTGGAGCAGGGATGCTGGTGCTCTTCTGGGGTGCACGTCACCTGCGGGGTCCAGAGATGGGCATGGGGTGGGCAGGGGTATCAGAGCCAGAGACAGCCCCTGTGTTCAGTGCCGGGAAGACATCATCACCGGAGCGTGGCCCCTGGGGTGTGGAGGGGGGTTGAGGCGCAGCACAGAGGCAGATCCAGGGGTCAGAGTCAAGGCGGCTCCCACTTACATTGCACCTGCTGTGTGCAGGGCCCTGGTCTCATCATTAGCCCCCGTTACAGAGGCTGGGGCCTGAGCTCGGACAGTCCTGCTCCCAATCCCGGCCCTTCGCTGTTCTCCCCCACACTGCCTCTCAGGAAGCTACTGACTGGGAGCCCATGGGGCTCAGCGTGGGGCCCCAGCTCTGGGGACCAGCGCCCCTCACCCGGGGAACCCGTGTCTTTGACCATAGGAGCACTGCGATCCGTCCCCGATACCAGAAAAGAAACACTCTTGGCATGGGCCCTGCTGGATGGGTCAGTTTTCAGAGGACAGGACATTTAGTGAGCTTCTCTTGAACTGCACCGAGAACATGGTGAACCTTCGAGGCCTGGTTGGCGAGGGGAATTAGGAGGGCAGGGCTAGTTGCTTTTCTGTCTTTGCTAAAGCCAGCGGGCACCTGAAATCAGCCCCCAAACTCGGGCCTGGCCTCACGCCTTCCTGGGCCTGGGAACAGTTCATCGATTCCAAAGAGCGCACTTGGTTTCATAGAATTCCAATACCAGAGCAGCTCCTTCTGCTCACCGGGGCAGAGCCCCTCCTCTCTTCCGGAAAAATCCCAAGTAACAACTGTCTTGTGTTAAGTTGTTGACCCAGCATGGAGGCTGCTCGTGTGGCCCCGCTCCGGAGCTGGAGTTTTGGGAAGATTCCGTGGGGTCGTGCGTACGCGCCCACTACAGGTTCATTAGCTGAGGCTAGGCACGATGACAGTTAGCTCACCAGACAGGACTCCGCAGGCAAGCTGCTGTGGGGGGCATCCTTAGCTGAACAGGAAAGCGGACGAGCCGTCCGACCTCCATAAGACACGTGTCACCCTCTTTTCGTTCCCTGGTTCTCCCCAAGGCCTTTTCCCCAGCAGGTGCTTCGCGTGGTGCTGATAGTTGGCACTGGTCCGTCAGAGCCCCCCATGCACCCGCTGGCTTCCCCGCCTCACGCAGGTGCCCGCCCCTCCCACTGGGACGCTGCCAAAACTCTTGTAATATTCTAACACAGCCACTGAAATGCCAGATGACAAAACTTCCCATGGAGATGGAGACATTGTGATTCAGATGATAGCAGAATTCTGGAACCTGTGACAGATTCGCTTTCCAGGGGCTGGGAGGGGCGGGTCAGGGCTCTAGGTCCCCATCCGAGCTCAGCCAAAGGACCTCTTCACTTTTTTGTGTTTCGTATACAGACAGTGGGTACAGATTTCGTTTGAAAGAGAGTTTTTTTTTTTTTAAGATTCATTATTTATGTATTTGAGCGAGTGAGAGAGGGAACACAAGTAGGGGGAGCAGCAGAGGAAGAAGCAGACTCCCCGCTGAGCAGGGAGCCCAATGCGGGACTCGATCCCAGGACCCCAGGATCATGACCTGAGCTGAAGGCAGACGCTTAACGACTGAGCCACCCAGGCGCCTGAGAGTTCCATCTTTTAAAAAATGTCCACAGGGGCCTGACCTGCATTATTCCTATGCCATCCATTAGCAGTTATGCAGAGTTTTGAAAGAGGAAAACCCAGAGGGGGAAGAAGTTAGCCCTTGGGTCCGAGGAAAAGCTACAAAAGTCACCTGGGTGTCAGCAGGGCACCTGTGAAGGTGTGTCCACATCAGCGACGCCACCTGCCGGGTTCTGGAGGAGACGGATCCTGGCCCAAAGGACCCCTCAGGCCCTCTCCTTTGGGAAAGAGGAAGATCACAATTCAAATGATTAATCCAAGGTAATCATCCCATACATAATCTGGAGCTAAAAAAAAAAAAAGTGAAATGAAGTCACGAATTCCCTTCAGATCTCGGGAAACACGTCTAGCCCCTGGTGGTCCTGAAAGACGCCACCCAGCGCGGCCTCAGGCTCGAGCCCAAGCATCAGCAGCTGCTACTGCTGCTGATTTGCCCTTTCCCCTCCACTCCTGGGCGGCGTGACCCTCTGACTGCAGAGAGCCGGAAAGGAGCATGTCAACCCGCTCAGGCGGTGGCCTCTTTCACAAGGAAACGTGAAGCCAGGGCTCCAACCTGCCACTGTCCCGAGAGGTCCCAGGGAGGTTTTGTGCCCTAACCTGGAGGCCCGTCCCGCCGCCTTGGCTGGTCCCGCCTCTGGCTCTATGCCCCCAAGGGCCCGCGAGGGTCCTGTGGCTGTCAGCTGACAGCTAACGTAGCCTTCCAGTCCTTTCTCCAGCTGCCCGGGGGGGGGGGGGGGGGGTGCCGCGCACTAGCTCTGCACGGTTCGTTCACCCCAGGGCGGGGGGCTGTGCGGCAGTGTAGGAAGGTTACGTGTTGGCAAATCAGCGTAGCAGGGGCAGAGTGACTTGGAAGCCACTTCACTGTTCAGTTCATCAAACTCCCACTCACTGCGGAACTCTTAACCAGCGACGTAAAACCTTTCTGGAGTTGTGACACCCTGGTGTCACTCACTTTATGTCATCAAACACCCACCCCTCCGAAAAATGCCACGAGGCATGTATTTATTTTTAAGATTAAGGTGAATTGAAATTGGAAAATTACCTGAGAATTTTCTGGCACTCTAGCAAAAAGGAGATTTACTGGAGGTGATTGGAAATCAGAGCCGGGGATCAGTGCTCTATGCAGGGAATCCCGTCGTCCCAGAAAGTCCCAGGGAACCTTTCTTCGCCGTCTCCCTCCCAGCGCACGTGTCCTTCCCCCGCGGGCATCCCCTCCACGGGCGCCCCTGCCTCCTTGCTGCCCGGTGCCTCATGCAGGACGGGCCCTTCCCACCCACTCACCCCTGCCCGCACCTGTCTCCCTGCGATGCTGAGTAGCACGCACCCAATCCTGTAGGCAGGCCGTGGCTTCGGACAGGTGCTAATGCCTTCTAGTTAGTCGGGTTAACGGTGGTGAGAATCGGTGCCTCCCAGGGATATTCGTAATGGAACTAGAGGTAATATCACGCCCAGAGGAAGTAATTTCCGCTGGAATTTCAACGGGTAATGGAAGTGGTTGGCGGGGAGCTGAGAGAGGGGTGTGCACTCCGCCTTTGGGTCGTGCGCATTCTCGCTATGCAGTTCTTTGCTTTGGGACCGCATCAAAGGCACTGGGTGAGGGTCAGGTGCTCTGAATCTGGTTCTGAGTCAACCTGGGTCAGCCAGGATATACTAAGCACCTGCTGTATGCCTGGCATTGGAGCCCGGGGATGAGACATCCCCAGTGGTGGGCAGAGTGCTCTGGGAAGGCGGAAGACAGCTCCAGAGATTTCATGTTTGCACTGGGCCTTGAGGGATGAGAAGGGCTTGGGCAGACCGAGAGAGTGAGGGAGGGCAGGAGGCGATTGCTGGGAGGGGCGTCCCATCACATGGAGCACCATGAGGGAGGGGGCAGGGCTGGAGCCGAAAAGCAAGAAGGGGGCCAGATTCTGCAGGGCCATCCATGCCTCACTCAGGAGTGGAAACGGTAGCCTGCACGTCGTGTGGAGCCATTAGCCAGAGGCCAAGGCAGATGGAAGCTTCCGGAAGCTCAGCTCCCCCTTGGGTACAGACCTACCTCTTCACTTCCTAGACGTTCAGCTGCCCTCCCTCTATTTATTTAGCTCTTCCTTTCCCTTTTTCTCAAGATCCTTGCCTGGGAAACTAATTATTCTTTTACAGAGAACTGGTGACTTCCTTCTTGCTTATTTCGGCTCAAACGTTGTTGGGCAAAAACCCATGTTCATGTGTGAATTAGGTCTCTGTTGTAGAGAGAAAGTACTTCGGGAAATGTTTGGGCAATTAGGAGTCCATCTCAAAAACCCTAGAAATGGGCGCGCTCTCTGACCTGGTAGCCCCACTTCCTAGAATTCACCCCAGAGTAAGAGTGCGTGAGTGCACAAGCACGTGTCTACAGTGTTGCTGATCCGGCTTATTGTCATAAAACACTTAGTAACCTAAAAGTCTCCAAATAAGGGATTAAGTGTAATCATGAAAGTTATCCATATAATTGTATTTTAGGAAAATTAACTCATTAAAAATGACAGCATAGATCAACACGTACGGACAACGAGAGAGCAAGAAAGATGTTCAAGATTTATACCCTGAAAATAATAGATTGCATCAACTACATGAAATTTTTAATAATGCTCTCTGGAAACCAATATCAGCACAACGTACATGTCAATTATCCGAGCGCACAGGGCAGGAATTACTGTTGGTCTAATGGATTTTCTTTCTGTCACACCCTGCACTGATCTCCCAGAAAACCCGTTGACCCTGTACTGTCATCATGGTCTGAGCCACTGTCCCACCTGCCCCAGGTCACTGACGTACCCCCCAGCCGCCTCCTGGGGGCTGTCCTCACCCCAGACACAGCAGCCGGAATGATCCATTTACATGGTGTGGTGTCACCTTTTTTGGTGTGTCACTTTTCGTATTGATGGTGTCACTTTTTGTAGTGAAACGCATGGAATGGTGCTGCTGAGCACAGAGCCGAATCCCGGGGTGACTTGCGAGGTCCCGCGTGGTCCCACGTGGTCCATCTGGGGTCAACATCCCGCTCGGCCCCTTCGCTCCCTCCCCTATAGCCACTCTGGCTTCTGTTGGTCTGACCACACGGACGTTCTTGCCCGAGGGCTTTGGACCAGCTGCCCCTTTGTTGAAGGGTCCTCCTTCTTGCTCCCCTCGGATCCGCTCAGATGCCACCATCGCAGGCGGGCTCCTGGAGGCCACCGGGGCTGGTGTCGGCCTGTGGGACGTTTATTGGGGAGTGCTCTGGGGTCACATCCCACAGTGGGGAGAGGGAGCAGCCCCCACGAAGCCGTCGGCCAAGCCCAAGGGGAGCCCTGACACTGGCAGGCCTCTCAGAGCTCTCCTGCGTCAGGGTGCAGGGCCAGGCCATTCCAGCTGATTCCACGGATCCCAGGATGAGGATGGCCCTCGGGAAGGGACCAGCCTCCGCAACAGGGAGGCTGGCAGCTGAGGCTGTGCACCGGTGGCCCCACAAGCAGCTGGGGGAACGAGGCCATCTGTCCCAATGCGGATCACAGCATCCGTCGTAACCTAGCCCCATGCACTCAGATTGGCTCCTTCCTAGAAGTTTGGGGAGCAGCTCCCCCAGAATCCCAGGGGGCTCCTCCTGGAGAAACCTCTAAGATGAAGGTTCCGGGGAGGAGCTCCAGCCCCTGACATTGCAGACCTTCCATCCGTTCTAGAGTCCCCTCCCCCACAAGTGGCACGTCTGCCGGCCCAGGTGGCTTACTTGGTCGGGGGATCCGGACCCTTCTTTCTGAGGGGTCTGTCCCCGGGCCGCCATGCCCTCCTCAGCCGGAGCTGCTGTGTTTGTCCATTAGCTGTCAAAGCGGGGCGAGGGAAAACCGAGATGGGTCGCCCATGCCAGACATGTTCCCTCGTGCCCCTCGCAGGTTAAGAGCGTCCTGCCTTCTCCTGCTGATCCAGATGCATTTCCACTGCTGACAGGATGTCTGTGGGTCCTTTGGCACAAGGAGCCTGGCCCAGCCGGACGGCAGCCCGAGCTCAGTGGGTGCCTGGGTGGAAGCGATTCTTCCTTTGAAACCAGGACCTCCGACACTGCAGAGCCCCAAGTTATGGAGGCCGGAAGCCCAGATCCCCTGAGCGGGTCATGCAGGGTGGTGGTGAGTGGAGTCGTCCTCATGCCCACCTCTTGGGTCCCAGATTCCCGTCCTCACAATGCCCCCACGGTGATGCGTCACCCCTCCCTCCCCCGACCAGGTGGTCCGGTGCAGGTGTCTCGGGCACGGGCCTACTCGGGTGCCTCCTGCACGGTAGCATGGGCCCCGTGGCCTGGTGCAGCGGCCTGTGGGACCCCATGCTGGGGGTCTGAACACGGAGCCCTTGGAGGCCGGTGCCTGTTGAGGCCCCACGTGGAGCGAAGGCAAAGCCATCCCTGGAGTATCTGTCTCATTCTCGCAAAGTTAATTACCAAGACAGAAAAAAAGAAAAAGGGAACTTAGTTAAGTAAAATAGGGCAGTGCCTCCTCACCAGTGAGACCCGTCGCCACCACTGGAAGGCACGTTTTAGAACATCGTCCATGCGGAGATGTGAGGAATCCTCTGTATACAAAACCAGCCGCACAACCGGACGTTGTAAGTGTCTGTGGGCCCTGAACGATATTCAGTCCCTGGTGCCTGTCCAACTCTGGCTGTGTGTTTGGGTCCCGGCCCTTTTCCCACACGTTGGGGGGCTGCAAGTCTTCACACCCACCAATCATTTCTGTGTCACACACATAATGCCGACGTCCCCGTCTGTGGTCTCTTCATTTGCATACAAGTAAGTGTTCAACGTTAAAACATTCAGATCTGGTCATCTTTGCCTCACTGGTTGCTTCTCTTGCTTTATTTAATTTATTTTTTAAGATTTTATTTATTTATTTGACACAGCGAGACACAGCGAGAGAGGGAACACAAGCAGGGGGAGTGGGAGAGGGAGAAGCAGGCTTCCCACCGAGCAGGGAGCTCAACTCGGGGCTCGATCCCAGGACCCCGGGATCACGACCTGAGCCGAAGGCAGACGCTTAATGACTGAGCCACCCGGGCGCCCCGTCCTTCTCTTGCTTTAAAGCCATGAAGATAGTTGTTCCGTTTTCTGCTCGTCTTCTCTAAATAAAATCGAATGGCTACTCTTTGCAAGGCAAGAGTTGAGCCCAAAGAGAGAACTCAGGGTTGGTCTCTTTCCCGGCAGGCTGGGTCAGTGGTGCGCACACGAGTGGCCTCCGTCCCTCCCTGTGTGGCTACCCCGCTCACGCATGCGCTATGCCAACCCTCCTGGTTATTAGTACTTCTTTGGTGGGTGCTGTCTCGGGGGCATGAGCATGCAAACCCAGGATCTCTCCACAGCTTGCCCACTCCCATACGTCCCTCCAAGTGCCTCTACCGCAGACTTCTCAGTCCCTACCTTCAAATGTTTCTCTTTCAAGGCCCTTGACTGAGCCACTCACTGCTACTCGTGAGTCCTTGTTTATTCTAAACCAGCCACTTCTTGTTTCCTGCGAGCTGGATGACGTTCACCGCTGGAAGGCCTGGCCGTGGAGAGGATCTCTGCCTAACATTGTCTTCAAGGTCACCCCTGAATTACATGCCGGTGTAGCTGGCACCCGTTTTCAGCGTGCACCCCCATATAGAATCCAGCCATCCATGAACTGTCTTAGGATCTTTCCTTCTCTCTTAACTGGTCCTGGCCAGCTCTCCAGAGATGCACATGGAGCCATGGGAGGGAGCCGAGGCAGAGGGGCTCAGTCAGTAGCGTGGGCGTCTGGCCCACCAGCTGGTTTAGATCACGTGTGCCCTTCTGCCCCCAACTTACCAATTACATTTCATGGCACGCCGTTTTGGGACGGCCTGGCCTGATGATTCTAATGGCTTGGACAGAACCCCGCTCACGATGAGCCGTTCTGGCTTGCCTGGCCATGAGTCCGTGGTCTCTGTGAGGGCCTAATAGCAGGCCAGCAGCCTTCTAGAAAGAGATTGCATTCTCTGCGGCAGGTGGCGTGGCCTTGCTCCAGGACGCTGGGGATCTGCACTGTGACTCTCCCACGGGGACGTGTCTGGTACCACAGGGCCAGCTGGCTCATATGGCCCAAGCAGTGGGACCGTTTGCTCCCCAGTCTGGAAGTTCTCCGTGGGGCCCTCTTCTGCCCTTGGCCTGCCTTAAACTGGACAGGCTTCCCTGTCATCTGGCACGTGGTTTGGAAGATGCCACCTGTAGATCTCAGAGGCCAGGTGCTGAGCTTGCTTTCTCGTGGTGGGAGGTCCAAGAGCCAGTGACATATCCTTTACTTCGGGGGGATGTCTCAGCATGCCCCAGACCCCTGGACCCCTAAAAACATTGCTGACACGGCAGGCCTCTGAATCTTCAGTGCGTTCCTCCCGTTCTTTGGAGTCACATGCTACGGAGGTCTCGAGCACACTAGTTGCTGCTTGCTCAGCTGGTCTGATGAGCATGATGTCATCAATGCCCAGCCGGTCCAGGTCCCTCGGGGCCGTGTTATGCCAAGAGCAGGAGCATCCCTGCGGCCCTGGGACAAGACTGTAAAGGTATATGTTGTCTGCTCCGGATGAATCAACTGTTCTGACCCTCTTTTTGGTAGGGATGGGAGAGAATACACTCACTGGCTCAGTGGCCACATATTATGTGCAATTATGGTAATTTGTTCTAGCGAAGATCACGTCCGGCTCGGCAGCTGCAGATGGGGCTCCTGCCTGGTGGCCCACAGTAATCCGTTATCATTGGCTAGGGTCCACCTGACTTGCGCTGGGTGCAGACTGGCGATCAACGGAGACATGATGGGGACCACCGGCCCTGTAGCCCTTAGGATCCTCAATTATTTTTGCGGTTACTTTGCATGAATTGCTGTCAAGCCTCCCCCAACTCCCCAGAATGCACTGTTGTTTTTAATTTACTAGCTTGGCCCACGTAGGCAGGTGTGGCACAAGAAAAGCAGTTTCAGGGGCACCTGAGGGGCCCAGTCGTTGGGCGTCTGTCTTCGGCTCAGGTCACGATCCCAGGGTCCTGGGGCCGAGCCCCCCATCGGGCTCCCTGCTCGGTGGGAAGCCTGCTTCTCCCTCTCCTGCTTCCCCTGCTTGTGTTCCCTCTCTCGCTGTGTCTCTCTCTGTCAAATAAATAAATAAATAAAATCTTTAAAAAAACAAAACAATGAACTGTTCTGGCTTCTGTTTCCTATCTGTCAAACAGATAACAAATACTTGAGTATTAACAGGTAATAAATACTCCTGTTAGTGACGTCACCAAAGTACATCAAGAAGAGGTGACTCCAATGCTCTCCCTACCAAATCCTAGCTGCCTTTTTTGCAGAAATCGACAGCTGATCCAAAGTCATACTGAAATCCCAGAATAGTCCAAATCACCACCCCCATCACCAGAAGCGCTCTCACGCTTCCTGATTTCCAAACCTACTACAAAGGTACGGGAGTCAAGACAGCCGGTGCTGGCGTAAGGATAGACCTGTAGGCTGATGGCGTGCAAGCCAGAGTCCAGAAATACACCCTGACGTATGGTTAATGGATTTTCGAGAAGGGTGCCGAGAATTCAGCAGGGAAAAAATAGTCTTTCCAACAAATGGTATAGGGGACAACGGGACATCCTTACGCAAGGGAATGAAGTAGATGCCCTCTATCAAACCGTGTAAAAATGAACTCAAAGCAGATCAGAGACCTAAATGTAAGAGCTAAACTATAAAACTCATAGAGGAAAACACAGGAGCAAATCTTTAGGAGCCTGGATCAGGCAATGGGTTCTTAGATATTCCACCACAAGCACAAGTGACAAAGGAAAAAATAGATATATTGGTGTCATCAAGACTGAAAACTTTCATGCCTCAAAGGATACCATTAAGAAAGTGAAAAGGCAACCCACAGAATGGGAGAAAATATTTACAGATCCTATTGTCTGATAAGGGACTCGTATCTAGAACGTATAAGGACTTTTACAACCTGACAATAAAAACAAAACCCAATTTGAAGATGGGTATAAGCTGGGGCGCTGGCTGGCTCCATCGGTCAAGCGTCCAACTCTTGGTTTCAGCTCAGGTCATGATCTCAGGGTGGTGAGATCCTCTGTGTTGGTCATGGAGTCCGCCTAAGATTCTCTCTCTCTCCCCCTCTGCCCCTCCCCTCCTGCTCCCACATGCTCTCTCTAAAGTAAAATAAAATAAAAATAAAAGTCTGAATCTTTAAAAGAAATGGGCATAGGCTTGTTTGAGTAGACATTTCTCCGAAGAAGATATACACATGGCCAATAAGCACATGGAAAGATGCTGAGCATCGTCAGTCATAAGGGAGATGCAAATCGAGACCACAGTGAGGTACCACTTCACCCACTAGGATGGCTCTGAGGGGAACAAGGAATGAAAACAAGTCGGGGAGCATGTGGAGAAGCCAGAACTCTCACACGCTGCTGGTGGGAACGTGAAGGTGAGTAACTGCTTTGGAAAGCAGTGTGGCACTTCCTCAAGACGTTAAACGTGGACTTTCCAGATGACCCAGAGATTCTGCTCCTACATATGCACCCGGGAGAACCAAAAGCCTGTGCTTAAGAAAAAATGTATACATAAGTATGCATAGGAGCATTATTCCTAATACCCAAAAGTGGAGACAGTCCAGATGTCCGTCAACTGACAAATGGATAAACGAGCTCCATGTGATGGAAGAGTCTTCGGCTATCAGAGGGGATGGATATATACTACACGTGGGTGAGTGAACCTCGAAAGCACACTCCGTGAAAGCAGCCAGATATGGAGGCCCCATATGTGTGACCCGTGTGTGTGAAGTGTCCAGAACAGACACTTTATAGAGAAAGTAGCCTGGCAGTCGCTGGGGGAAGGGAGGGGTGGGCGACTCTTCATGGGCTCAAGTTCTTTCTTAAAGTGATGAAAACGTAAAATTTTAGAGTGGTGATGGTGGCCAACTCTAAATACACTAAACCCCACTGAATTGCACACCTCTAAAAGGATGAATTTTATGGCATAGGAATTACATCTAAATAAAACTTTTTTTTAAAGGTGAATGACACAACGAGCTGTCTCTTGAACTAAGAAGTGGAGGCGGGACTCATTGCAAACCCCAGGGGGACAGGGACCCCCAGGGTCCCAGGGCAGCCTCCTGCACCGTGTCTGTCCTGCTCACGGCGCAGGCACCCATGCCCCTGAGCCCCTGGCACGGTGCCCGCCGTCGCAGCAGGTCCCTAAACGGCAGTCAGGGCCCTAGGCGGCCAGCAGCCTTCAAACAGCCCACCTGGAGGCTCTCCGTCCCTGGCCCTAATGTCTCCTCCACCTGCCGGTCTCGGCCCCCCTTCTCCGCCACCACAGGGCACCCCGTTCCTGCAGGCGGTCTATCCCCCACTGAATCACGAAGGGCAACCCCTTCACCAAATCTGGTGGATGAAAAACACCACCGGGGTGATTTTTTTTTTTTTTTCTTTAAGGCGGATTCCTGAGGCTCAGCACAGTGAAATTCTGAGCCAGTATGTCTGGCTGGGTGTGGGATTCGTGAAGCTCCCCCAGGTGATTCTCATGATCAACCAGAACTGGGTACCTTTGATCCACTCCGTTCACCCTCCCACCCAGGGCTACAGCACTCCTGCCAAGCGCTTGACTCAGCCTTTCCAAGGAGCATTCCCTGGCTTGCCTCGCCCGAGTGGGCTGCCCCACCCACGGGCTCATCCCCGCCTTCCTTAGTGCGCGTCCGGGACCGCCACCACCTGCATGGCCCGTCAACCCCTCTCCCCCAACTAGACTAAAAGCTCTTTGAAGAAGAGGACTGTGTGTTCTTCATTGTTTTACCCCCAACACCTGACTCATGGTAAGGGCTCAATATATTTGTGGAAAGAAGGAAGGAAGGAAGGAAGGAAGGAAGGAAGGAAGGAAGGAAGGAAGGAAGGAAGGAAGGAAGGAAGGAAGGAAGGAGCGTCACCAGAAATCTACTAATAGTCATTAAGGTGGGATAACCGTGCTTACAAATCATTGGGTACAAAGATTTGGGCAGTGACGATATTTATCTGGATATTATATAAAGCCAATTAGAATTTGATGGATGGATCAGTTCCGAAGATCTGACTGGAAGCTAGCTGCCCTTTGGAGAAGCTGGTCGAGCTGTTCTCACAAGAGCAACATTTAGGAAGACGGACCGTTTACCGGAAGGGTCTGATGTTCGTCCGAGGACCAAGAATGAACTTTGAACCACACTTTCTTGGCTGTAAGTGCCAAAGGAAAGTAGGGGCTGACTGTTTCTCAAGCTGGGAGGACCTAGACCCAACCATCATCCAGCCAGCTGAGGGCAGTTTCCTGTTTTGGGGGGTCCGAAGCTCCAACAACTCTGGAGGCCCTGTTTAAGACAGATCTCGTTTCTCTAATGTCCACAGACTTCCAGCGCCAGGAGCCTAGGACACACTCAGTTCTGCGACACCGGATCGGACTCTGCTGCTTTGCAACATGCCAGGTGAGTCTCCACAGTGGACGGCGGGAGTCTTCCTGGAAGCTGTTCCCATCCTGGACAGCTGGCAACAACTCAGCTACACACCTTAAAGCACGCACACCACATAAATAGGTCCCCGTGGCCCATACTGAGTGTATTCCCAGCGCCACGTCCTCTTAGCTGGGTCTCAAAATGCCCTGGCCCCTCCGTTGTCACTTGACTTCGGGGGAGGGTGATGGGGACAAGCTGGGCTAGAGACAGAGGTTTCAACTTTAGAAATTTTTATAAAATCGTAGAACTAGGGGCACCTGGGCAGCTCCATCAGTGAAGAGTCTGCCTTTGGCTCAAGTCATGATCCTGGGGTCCTGGGTCTTCCTCTGCCCCTCCCCCCCATGCTCTCTCTCTCTCAAATAAATACAATCTTAAAACAAAAACAAACATATAACCATGAGAGCACATAGTAGGGCCCCTCCCAGAGCCTCGGAAGGGGCCGGTGCGAGCAGGGTCTCAAGAGTGAGGGCTAAAGCTTAAACTCCCATGGCTTCACAGTCAATGCCTTGTGTGGCCAGCAAGCATTCGTCGAGTGCCTATTCTGTGCCGGGGACTAATTCAGGTCCCAGGAACGCAGCAGTGAACAAAATAACCAAGGTCCCTGACTTGATGGCGCTTCTGTTCCAGTCCAGCCAAAGTAGATGTGTCCGCCCGGCTCTTGAGGGTGGGCACGATGGACGCATGGGCCCCCGCTGCCCTACGCTGAATAAGTATTTGTGGAATGAATGAATGGACATTTCAGAACTAAAAATGGTCACGCTATGGAGGTTCGGGACGTCAAAACTGAACGTTAGGGGGCGCCTGGGTGGCTCAGTCGGTTGGGCGTCCGCCTTCGGCTCAGGTCATGATCCCAAGGTCCTGGGATCGAGCCCCACATCGGGCTCCTTGCTCTGCGGGAAGCCTGTTTCTCCCTCTCCCACTCCCCCTGCTTGTGTTCCCTCTCTCACTGTGTCTCTCTCTGTCAAATAAATAAATAAAATCTTAAAAAAAAAAAAATGAACGTTAGGACAAATTACAAGGTGGATCCAAAAGCCGATGGAAGGTTCTGAGGATGGTAATGACATGGGCGTGGCCCTCTGTTCTCCAGGACACAGCAGGACATGTGCGGGTACTGGTGGGTAACCAGCCAGCCTCCTCCTTTCTGGAACTAAATTGGCACTCTAGCGAGGACACCTCCACGGCGGGCCCGCCCTCAGTCCTGAGAGGTGAAAACGGACCAGTCCCCACTGTGGTGTTTGTTGCTGCCTCGTCCTCTGCTTCTGCCCCCCACCCCGGCAGCCAGGAGCCGCGCATGGGCCCTGGCAGGTGCCCACCCCCCACCCCCGTCCCACCACTCAGCACGCGGGCAGCCTCGCTCTCCCGCTGACCCCTCCGCTGACCCCCACCCCTACTGCACAGAGAGAGAGGACATCAGGTGACGATGCCCACTGTTGCCTGTCCCCAGACCTGCAAAGTTACCTGTGTCCAAGTCCCCCATCTGTCCCTCCACTCCTGTTGGCGTGGGACGGCCCCAGCTGCTCGGCTGGCTTGCGGCAACACTGAGCCATCAGGGCAGCTATGTGGGGCTCAGTGGAAAACTGGCCCCCACTTTAAAGTGGGGGTAATCACGGTTTAGCAGGTCATTGCGGGAGTGATAGGGGATACTGGGGATTAAAGGCTCCGTCCCGTGCCTGACACAGGTCCTCTCTGTCAGGGTGACAGTTACTACTGTCCTCCGGGCGGGGGGCCCTCAGTGTCCTGTGGGAGCCCCTCCTCCTCCCTGCGAGGGCATGCGCACCTGCTCTGGCCCCAGTCTGACTCTCTTTTCGCTCCCCCGCCCCCCTCATCCCAGCGACTCCGTGGCTTCTGTCACCACCCAGAGCTGAAGACGGGTGACCCACCTCTCATGGGGCTCCAGACGCATCATCCAAATGCCCACTGCCGTCCCTGCTCCCACTCTCCACAGGCCCTCGAAGTCTGTGTGTTCAAAAACAGCTCATCATCTTTCCCCACAAACTGCTTCTTCCTCCTGCTGCCTGTTCAGCTAGAAACGGGTCTGCCTTCATGTCCCCCTTGCCAATGCATGACAGGCCTTGTTGGCTGTGCCGAGGACTCTTCCAGTCTCCTCACCTCTAGCGTCATCCCTCCCGGCCTCTTGCTTCCGAATTCCCTCCCTCCTGTAGGATGAAGCCTCAGCCCGGTTGGCAGTTGGCGGGGCTTGGAGGCCAGGCTGGGCTCCCTGCTGTCCGCGCTCCCCCTCCCTCTGGCTGTCTCTATTCTCCCTCCAGGCATGCTGCCCCGAAGCACAAGGCACTGAGGGACATGATGGCTGGCTGAGTTAATGACCCTCCGGGTCAGCTGTGTCTCTGTGGCAGCCAGGAAAGCAGGGGCCAGGTGCCAAGAACCTTCTAGAACTCTCTTTGTGGGTATCTTAGCAGCGGCTGCAAACATTCTTTCCAGAGCGATTGTGAGCCTTGGGCTCTGGGAAGGCGGTGGAAGAGGTGGCGGCCTTCCCCTGTCGGAGACCTTGGGTTCCCACTTCTCTGAGTCACCACTCCCCTCCCCCTCCAATTTCTTGCCCGCCACTCGGGCTCTGTGCCCTCACCCACTTCTCCCTCCCTCTGCCCTGGCAGCCCAGGTTAGCCCTGCAGAGAGAGGACATCAGGTGATGATGCCCACTGCAGCCCAGGTTAGCCCCTCTCCCACTTGGGGGCCGTGATCCTCCACCTGTCCCCTCTGTCTTTACCTGTAACTGTGTCCCCCACCCCCACCCGCAGTCCTGTTCCCCGCGTGGCCTCTTCCAGCCCGAAGCAGCTCCCAGCGAAACACCACTCGCCTCTCTTCACCCACAGACTCCTCAAAAAGGACTTCCTGGCATTGAAAAGACAAGAGACAAGTGTTGGCGAGAACGTGGAACAAAGGGGACCCTTGTGCCCTGCTGGTGAGGATGCGAGTTGTACCTTCAAACCCGAGTGATAGGACCGCCGTATGGCCCAGCAGTTCCGCTTGTGGGTGTGAATCCAAAGGAAACAAAATCCCCGTGTCCTAGAGATGCCTGCACACCCGTGTTCACAGCGGGTCCACAACTGCCAAGACACAGAAGCAACCCGCGGGCTGAGGTCACCGTTTCGCAGTAGGAAGTTGGGTCCTCGTGCCCACACTGCACGCGGACACGTGGCGGCGGGGCCCATCCCACCCTGATAAGACAAAGAAAACGATCATAAGGAAGGAGAAGGAGAAGAGAGAGAGGAAACAGGATTTCCTCGTGCACGTCCTGCCTGCCCTGTTCTCAGCGCCCCCTTACTCCTTCCTCCTCGCCCCCCTAGGGCAGTTCCCCACGGAGAATGCCCTCTCCAGGTCACCAATAAATGTCCTTCCCCAGCCCAGACCCCGGGGCCCGCCCCGATCCCACTGACATGGGTGCGTGGGGCTTTCTGCCTCACCTTCTGCATCACCCAGCGGGAATCTACTGAGGACCAGTCCTGCGTGCAGCTCTGTGCTGGGGGCGGGGGGACATGGACAGCGTCAGGTGGTCCCTGAATGCAGAGATGCGACTGAGATGAACACGCGCGGAGCAGTGGATGGCAGAATGCAAGTACGTGCTGAATTCCATGGCGCCGTCCGTCCGTCTAGTCGGGCAGGGAAGCGGGAGAACTGCGAGGCTGGACACGCCCGAGGCGATTTTCAAGCATAAGGTACCAGCTGAGCTGAATACGGCGGGCAGGATTTGCAGGGGCAGGGTGGGGTTAGAGTACGAAGTGAGCAACAGGCTCCCTCAGATGTTTTCTTCATACTAAAGTGTAAATGACTGACAAGACCTTCCAATGAAACCTGTGAGTCCTCCTTGCTTTTTGCATTAAAGCCTTCAACTAAGAAGATGCAGCTTTACTGATAGAATCTCAGGCCTCTACTCTGAGTTGGAGAAGAATCTCAGAGCAAAACCCAGATACGCCTCTATCCCTCCCTCTCCGACTGCAAGTTCTCCTACATGAGACCCGTGCACGAATTTCCCAGCTCTGCTGTGCAGATACTTCCCTTACGCTGAGGTCAGAGCCAGGTTTCGGCCTGCTCAGGCTCACACGACCTCCCGTCCTCCCAGCGGGCTGTTTGTTCTCTGTGTCCTTTGATATCAATCTCTGTTCACTGGGCTTTTATAGCCCAAGTGTTATTTTAATCAAAACCAAGTTTTATTTTTTTAAAAATCTTTTCTTCTTTTGTACCCCCTGGCGCTCCCCTGTATCACCGAATAATCCTATCAGATATTCATATAATGTTTCAAAACACTCTGCATGGCACTGGTCAGCTCAATGCTTTTCACAACGGTGCTGTCATTGTCCCTAGTTATGGGTGAGGACACAGAGGCACAGTCAAATTACTTGCCTTTTAGAGGGGCGCCTGGGGGGCTCAGTTGGTGAAGTGTCTGCCTTTGGCTCAGGTCATGATCCTGGGTCCTGGGATCGAGTCCCTAATCAGACTCCCTCCTCAGCGGGGAGTCTGCTTCTCCCTCTCCTTCTTCCCCTCTGCCCTGCTCTCTCTCTCTCTCTCTCTCAAATAAATAAATAAAATCTTAAAAAAAAAAAAAAGAGCTATGGAAAGCTTCCAAAGGATTTTAATGGAGGGGGTGTGGAGTTAAAATGGTCAGATTTTACCTTTTAAAAACAAGTCTTACTTTTCCAGTAATTTAAACTCAATGCGTTTTCATAATCATTATAACAGGGAATTAATGACCCGTTACAGACATTTTCACATATGCACAGAAGTTTGGGGGCTGGTATCACGTAAGCAAGGGTTCTTCGTGATGCCCTTGCCTCTGAGAACACGCATGGACAACCGCCTCCATCTGCAAGGAGCTCAGCCTGTTGTGAGTGGCCGCGTGACCCAGCTCTGGTCACTGAGAAAAAGCAGAATCTGCCCTGGGTTCAGGCAGACGTTTTACTTCCCAGATGCAAGGACAGTGTCTGGTTAGCCTGGCCCCATCCCCTTCTTCCTGCCTTAAAAATGAGTCCTGGGGACACAGCAGCCATCTGGCCAAGCCCGAGGACAAAATCCCACACGGTAAGGTTGGTGGGACAGGAAGAAGAACCTGAGTCTTGGATGGCCCAGCCTGAAGCGCCCACTTCCCGTCTCCTTGTTAGATGAGGAAGATGCCTGTCTCTCCAGTGGAGCCCCTGGAAATCTGGTTTTCTGACTCCTGCTGTTGAGCGTAGTTGAGCTCTCCGATTGGAAATGGACAGTCTGCAAAATTAGATCAAACGGCACCACGCGGCATTCCCCCCTGGGGGCTGTTCCCATCTTTGGACGCTTGGATAATTCAAAGGAAGAAGGCTTTGCTTTTATTGCTGACATCCTGTCCCCCTTCTCAGCAGGAGCCGTAATGGAAGCAGTCATTCTGCCTTGTGTGTTTTGTCTCCTGAAAGGGAAAGGGCAAGCATCGAGGCTTCGGGCGGAAAACGCAGCTACACCGCGTCAGAATGTGGAATGTGCTGTTCTCATTTATTTTTTTAATACAAACCCATCTTTGCATGTGGGCACTGGCAAAAAAAAAAAAAAAAAAAAAAAAAATTGGTGGTTACGAAATACTGACGAGGGAGCTAACATAGGAGGTGAGTGACACACGGCAAAAGAATCTTGTCTTCAAATTACATAGGACGCCACCACTGTGGTCCGTGACCCAGCGCCCACATTCTTTCCATCTTTAGCCCACAGGGCTCCGGCGAAATAGAGCGTCCGCTCCATTTGTTAAGTGGACGTGTAGCCACACAGAAAAGCTGCTGGAAGTTCGGTGCAGCCGGCCTGCAGCCTGCGACTGCCCCTCAGCACCATCCAGCTCCCTCGAGAAGAAATAGAAAGGGTTTGTGCCACACTCGGGGATGAAGTATCCTCTATTCTGTACCTACTGCAGTGCCAGAACAGTTCCTGTGTCTTTATGCACAGAGGGGGTGTCAAAGCTGTGCGTCCAGGCAGAGAAGACGTTGCAGTTCTAGACACACACTCTCAAGAAGCCCGTAAGTCTACCACGTGAGGGACTTTTCGGGACTAACGGCTGTCTTTCCAGCAAAGCAGCCCCTACCACCAAGAATACTGGTTAGTGGGCGCCTGGGTGGCTCAGTCGGTTAAGCGACTGCCTTCGGCTCAGGTCATGATCCTGGAGTCCCGGGATCGAGTCCCGCATCGGGCTCCCTGCTCTGCAGGGAGTCTGCTTCGTCCTCTGCCCCTCCCCCCTCTCATGTGCTCTCTCTCTCAAATAAATAAATAAAATCTTTAAAAAAAAAAAAAAAAAAAAGAATACTGGTTAGTATCTCAGGGGCCAAGATAGAATCAGAGCAATGTGTAAACTCTCGTGCCCTCGAGAGAAGCCCACGAAGGGCTATCTGGCTGAGGAGGGACGTTTCAAAGGAACACACGCAGCTGTGTGGGCGGCCGACCAAAAATGTGAAACGCTAACCTGTGTGCATAGTGAAGCCTCCTTGGCTCATAACGGAGGGGAAATCCCTCCGATGGGGTCTGGCTGAAGCTCCAAATTAAGAGAACGAAGCTATAATCCCCATGACCTTGAGCTGGCAGCTGAAGACTTGAATATATGTCCATTTTCAGTCACTAAATTTTTCTAACATCTGGAGCAGGATTAAAGCCCAAAGAGGTTTAAGAACTTGTAATGATGCTAATTGTGGTCTGGCTGTCAGGAAAACAGATCATCAGGCACATAAAGCCTCTTTTGGGGTGAAAATGGACGTTTTGCCAAATTTGGTCCCCTCTTAGAAATGGCCTGGTCAGCTCTCTGAACATTACTTGAACTTGAGAAGTCCATTTCACTGGGTGAAATAGGCTTCCTGGTGTCTTAAGTAGATTTACAAATCTACAGAAAGTCTAAAAAGTTTCCAGTTCCCCATTTTGGGGGGAAAAAAAGAAATATTATAAATAGATGCACAGAAAAGTACCTTAGGAAAAACTTGGAAAGATCTATGGGGGAGTAGAATGACTACTTTTTAACGCACTTCACATTTTCCAAATTTTATGAACATGAGTTACTTTTATAACCAGGAAACTTTATAAACTATTTTTAAGAAGGAAAAAAATGCTTCGAGATACTCCTTAAAAACCCAGGCGGCCCCTTGTTGGGGGGACAGGTGAATGGATTCTGCCGTGGCCCCTCGCTGGCCCCTCCCTCGTAACTGGGGTACTGGGGATCCACTCCGTGAGACTCAGCGCGATAGTGCGTATAGTAGATGCTCAGGAAAGGCCTGTTAGCATCATTAGTCCTCACACGATGTTCAGTGCTCACAGCCCTTTCAGAGGGCCCCCGGGGCCGGATTCCTTTTGAGGAGAAATTTACCTGCATTTCAAAGTGGAAAAAGACCCCAGACTGTCCAGAAAACAGGATGAAGGAAGAGTCCTCTCATTGCTCCAAAGTAGGGGGATCCTCCATCCCCCTCAGGCCCCACGACCTCCGTGGGGAGGAGAGGGATGGCGGGAGGTCGCCAGTGTTGGGGGGCAGAGTCTGGCTCCCACCCCCACCCGCTGGCTTCCAGACAGAGAACAAATGTGAGGCTCTCAGGACCACTTGTCGGGGATCCCCAGGCCTGGGGTCAGATGCGTGACCAAGGACACCCAACTGGCCCGCCGCCCTGGCTGGGGACTATTTCAGGTCTCACCCCGTGTCCCCTGCCCCGTGAGCAAAGCCTCCAGAAATGCTTTGACCTCTTCAAGGACAGAAAGGCCCCACAACCTACCCCCGCCTGGAGGCCAGCTTCTGCTGACTCAGCCCCAGCGAGGATAGGGTTTCTCTCCTGGGTGGAGACAGACTGCTCCCCCCGCCCCCGCCCAAGGCCGGAGCTTTCGGGGAACAGGACCAGGAACATCCTTGCTCCAGGTCAAAGCCCTCGTAGAGACGTTCCACTCAGAGTTTTCTGGTCGTTTCAGCTGACGGTGTCTGATGGGAGCTGCTTCCTTTGGGGGCAGGTGGCGAGGCAGCGTCTGCAAAGCTGGGCTGGTGACCACCGCGTACGTGCCCTGACGTTGGGCTCAGCAGCTTCTCTGTGGCTGTGCTTCCTCCTCACAACAGCCCCGAGAGGCAAGCACAGCGGTTGCTACTTCTTCATACATCCCTGGCCCCAAATTACTGTGCGCCCACAGCCACCCTGTCGTGCGTGCATGCCAGGGAGCGCCCTCTGCTCCCTCTCTCCCTCTCTTGTGGAATTTCTCAAGGATGACCAGTGCCAACATGCTCCTGGTCTTTATGTATCCAAAGGAACAACTCCCATTTGTTCTTCTTTCTCTCCACATTCCCGCCTCGCTTACCCTGAGCCCTTCCCCATCAGATGCCGCGGGAAGGTTTCCAACATGGGTTCTCGAGATCATGTCCCCAAAGACGGATGCCTTGCGTCGTCCGCTCCCATATTCTCCTAAAAGCTGTGATACTCCTTTTTATGGCCTGGGGAGCAAATGTGCTTCCGCAGTGACCCAACGATGGGATGGGAGAGAGAACTGGCCAGAACCATATGCCCTGAATTTTTTAGTGTAAGAAGAGCCCCGAGGAGCCCATTATTCATTTATCATGCAGGCGTCTACTGGGCAACAGCCAACAGGTACAAAAGGACGCTCTGCTCGTTACCAGCTGTCGGGACGCTCAGCGCCGACCGGCCAGGGCGGCCCCTTCCTCTCTCCTCCCTTCTCCCCGACCCCGCTGAGCCCACTCGGGGCGGACATACAGCAGCTCTTTGGGCTTACCCCTCCTTTCCCGAGGTCCAAGTCTCGTCGACAACAGGGGATTTACGGCTGCCCCAAATGGAGTGTTTAGTTTTCTTTCAGATTATTCCAAGCTTGGGGCCTGCTAGAGGTTTTGTAACTACATAAATATTTATCTGGAGTTTTGGGTTACTGTATAAACATAACAAACATGATGCTGGCCCCAGATGCAGTCAGTCACATAGAAGTCTTTCAGTTATGAAAGAGGGAAACGAACTAACAAAGGGCTTTGGAATGGAGTCTTTTGATCATGAAATATTTGGATGGCTATTTTTAATGCGGGGCTTTTCAGATACCAAAGTATGTGCATCCTCGACTCTATATAAATATTCCAGACCTCACTTACTGTCCACCAGCCAGCTTGCTTAAGCATGCCCTGGATCACAGAGACACGGGGCAGAATGTGGATGGGGTGATACAGGGCTTCACCTCTATAAATATACTCAGGCTAAGAGAGGCAAGCTGGGGCTGACAAATGTTACTCTGGGCTTTATCACCTGTGAAGGCAAGAGATGATTCTTTATGTTCAAGTGTATGTTTGCACCTGTCCGTGGGTTCTGATCGACACTTACGGGTGTCGGGACAACGAGCCGAAGCGTTGACTGCCCCACATTCAAATTCTTAAGGCTAGCCACTCAAGGACTCAGACCTAGGAAGCCCACGTTCACGGAAAAATGTGAAGCGAATATCATCATGCGTTACTTTTTGAACCCCTGTTTACTGTGAATTTAACCCTCCGAAGCCAAGGGGCGAAGGGGATGGAGTTTGTGCTCTTCAGAGCTGTGGACTCAGGAGAAGGCCCCTGGCTGGACTCCCCAGTCCTCCACAGAAGGTGGTTGGTCCCAGGGAGACGGCATTGCCTGGCTTGGGTCCTGCTTCCTCCACCCTGGCCTGGCCCCGAATCCCCCCTTCCTTTGGCTCGCCGTCCCCACTGCCAGCAGACGCAGCAAGGCAGGCCCCTCTGTTGCTTTGCAGGTGATTAGATCGGAACCAGGAAATGGATCATTTTTTGCGTTGGATGGCACATTGTTAAAGGGAGCAAGTCCTGAAGCTTCGGCTTCGAGGTGAAACGGGGCAGTTTTGCTGGCTTAGCAAACCCTGGCATAATCTTTTTTTTTTTTTTAAAAGATTTATTTATTTGACAGATAGAGACACAGCGAGAGAGGGAACACAGCAGGGGGAGTGGGAGAGGGAGAAGCAGTCTTCCCGCAGAGCAGGGAGCCCGATGCGGGGCTCTATCCCAGGACCCCGGAATCATGACCTGAGCCGAAGGCAGACGCTCAACGACTGAGCCACCCAGGCACCCCAACCCTGGCATATTCTTATCCATTGCCCCAAAAAGGAGATAACAGCTAGCCCTGGACATCTTGCAGACACGGCTCTGGTGAGGCTCCAGGTCACTGTTTGAGGGACTCATGGCTTTAAGGGACTTAGCTGGTGGGCAGTCACTGTTGTTGCAATGCTATTATCTCCATTCTGTATGTGAGTAGACGTCGGCAGATAATGGTTTAATGACTTGCTCCAAATTTCAGAGCATGCCAAAGGTGTAGTTAGAGAAACACTGGCTGGAATTTCTGATTTTCAGACCCATGCTTTAGCTAGGAGACTCAGCTCTCAGTGGGCATGTCTGAAGCACACAGCAGGGCAATTAGAGAGCAAGGATGCGGCAGAATCCAGTATCTTCTAGAAGCTTTGGATGGAAGTTGCCGAAGGTCACTGCTAACATTTTAACTCTCTCGCCTCTGCATAGACTTGTAGGGACGAAGGCTTATCTGCTGCAGCGGGGAGAGGGTGAGCAGCTTGGCCAAGAACACATTTGTAGGGTGGAACCATGACCGGAGCTCCTGGTCTGCTGCCTCCAGGTCTGGGCTTTCCCCACGATGCTAGAAAGTGACCAGGTGAGGGCACCTGGGTGGCTCCGCCCTGGGATGGAGTCCCACGTCGTCGTCGGGCTCCCTGCTCAGCGGGGAGCCTGCTTCTCCCTCTCCCATGGCCCCTCCCCCTGCTCGTTCTCTCTCTCTCTCCCTCTGTCCACTCAATCTTTAAAAAAGAAAAAAGAAAGTGACCAGCTGGACTCTGGGTGCCTCGGGTACATCTGGGCGCTGTCTGGTGTCAACTAGGTTTAGCGGGAACCAGGTTTCCAGAACCTCTTTCTCTGTAGGATGCTGGGCGAGACATCGGGGCCAGATTTGAAAGGTGGGAGTAAACCCACAGCCCCTGTTCTGGGAAGGTGGCTGAGGTTCCAGGCGGTGGCAGGGGCCTACGGGCTAGGGGGCTCCGGCTGGTCCTTGCTGATTTCCATTCCATACCCAGTGCTTCTTCCTTTCTTTCCCACTTTATTGAGGTGTGATTGACCTAGAAAAAGCTGTCCACATTTCATGTGTGCAACTTGGTGGGTGTGGAGCTAAGTATCCACCTCTGAGGCCAGCACCACAGTCTGTGCCATAAACACATCCATCACCTCCGGAAGTTTCCTCCTGCCCTCCTCATTTGTTTTTCTTATTATCGTTATTTTGCGTGTGATTAACACGAAACTGAGATCTACGCTCTTGCAAGTGGCTGAGTACACGGTACAGCGTTGCTAGCCACAGGCTAATGGGGGGATCTCTAGGACCCGCTCATCTTACCTGAGATTTTCTACCCTTGGGGAATGCCTCCCCGCTTCCCTGTCCCCCAGCCGCACCCCCAGATGCAAAGGGGAGCATTCCCTGTGGACCAGCCCTGTTCTCACACCAGTGCTGCTGTGGGGGGGGGTCAGTAATGGACCCTGCAGCCCCCTTAGGCATCCTACTCCCCCAGCTTCTCCCACAGCTGCCTGGTGTGTCCTGCAATCACATGGGGCGGGGGGGCGGGGGGGGCCGCGTCCCGACCAAACCCTGGCTCACAGAGTGGCCGGCATGTGCACCGAGACCTGCAGAAGAATATAAGGGCGTCCCTGTCCTCCAGGGGACTTGGAGCCTTCAGACACAGCCAGCTGGGGACTCGTGACAGCCTACGGATCAGGTGACAAATGCACAGCATGATCACTGCCTTGCTGTCTCCCAGCGCCAGGCATGAGGAGCCACTGGGGAGGACGGAGAGTCCTCTCCACCATGGATACGGACTTTCTGCTCCTCTGTTCCATCCCAGCTCTGCATCGGCCTCAGAGTGGAAAGAAAGTTACTTACATATTGGCTGAGAATGTTGAGTTCGGCTGAGCATGAATGCTGACTTTGAAGATTTCTAACCCAACCGCCAGAAATTCCCGTGGCCTGCCACTCTTGGGTTACTTGAGTTCTGGAATTCTCCAGAATTCCAGCCTCGGTTAACCCAAACCCACAAATTTGCCGGCGTCACGAAGCTTAGTGAGAGCACTGTTTTTCTATTATTCCTTTCCAACATGGCCTGTGCTGAGCCCACATTACTGAATGTACGTACCCCCACTTTTAACCCTCTGCATGTTGATCGCCTTTTGGTGTCTGCCCAAAGAAAGAGAGAGAAGCACACGTTCCTGGTTTTTTTGGCAAAATACATTTTTATTTCTAACTTGGCTGGAGACGGCCCTAGCCACTCAGCCTATTGCCTCATTTTGTGGACCCTCGGTTTCCTTCTGCTAAAGACAGAGTTAGCGACACTTCTGTCCGCGGGGAGGTGTGAGCCCCAGTGCTTGGCGACAAATCTGGGTCAGGTATCTGGATGAGAGGTGGCTTGGAGTCCAGCAGTGATCGGGCTGAACGTCTCCTGGCAGAACACAGCCCCCGGCCCCAACCATGCCGCCAGCTTCTGGAAGCTGCTTGTGAACCGAGGCTTGACTTGACCGGCGTGCACCCACCTGCCTGTGTGTCTGATGTGGACTCTGGAGACCGGAGAACATGGTCAACGACATCACAGGTAGTGCCAGAAAATGAGGGTTTACTTTTAGCTGTGACCCTCATCTGTTCAGCGATCTGAATTTTAAAAGAAGGGAGAAAAGGGACAGAAATATAGAAGGCAATGCTATAACGTGGGGTTCCTTCTTGATCTAAAGATCAGCAGACAGGACCTTGCGTGTGGCTTTCCTCCTTTTCGGCCAGAAAGGTGTTGACAGGAAAAATGTCTGAGCGGCGGAGGATAGGCTATCTTCTGAGAATCTGGTGCTTTCCCTACACTCATGCATTTTGAGAGTGTCCACAGGGGAGGTGATGGTCTTTTCCATATACCGAGCCATGGGCTCAATACTCATTTCTTCCTGGATGTTGTGAGGTCCTGCTTCTGTGCAATCGGTCTTCTGGGGGCTTCCTGCACCCTCTCCGCTTCCGTGCTCTGTTTCCGAAGCAGCCTAGGAGCAGGGTGGGACAGACAGCGGGGTCGGGGGCAGCTGCATTCTAGTCCTGGCTGCGTCGCTAAATCACCATGTGACCTTGGAAAGGAATGACTGAGAGCGACATGCGGACATGGGTACGTCTCAGAGCCACAATATTGAAAGCAAAGAGCTGAGTAAAGAAGGCGACATGGATAGGCTACTTTTATAAAGCTCCACACACAGCAAAGTCAAACAATGGATCAGGTAGGTTACACAGGGGAGGGGAGAGTGACAGGTGATGTCCCGGTTCTTCAGCTGGATGGTGAGTTTCGCTGTATTGATTTTATTGTTCTAGTTCATCCTTTACAGATAGGTTTCACGTATGCATCTGTCTATCTCGTGTCTGAATGTGTGCAACATTACATGAAGCCCAAATCAATAGTCATAAAAACATCTAATCCACTGATTCAAAAAACATCTGTTTCCTGTAAGCAATTATCATTTTCCCTCTTGAAACAGAGATTTCCATCACAACCAACAAAAAATGGACCAAACAGGAGAAGAAGAGAAAGAGCAACCCCCTTGGGCCATCCTCGCTGACTGTGTGAAAGCTTCGACGACACAGATCTGAACCTGTTTTTGTAGCCGGTGAATGGATCAGGCGAGACTCCTGTTGAGGAGTAGAATGTTCACCCCTGGGATCGGCCCTTGACTGTTAAAGCAGAACAGGTTTCTGGAATAAATTCACCCAAGTTAGTGAGAGACCACTTGCCCTGTCTGTGTTTCGTGACGAAAACAGTTTGTTTTCTTTGAACTGCGCTTTTGCACGAGCCCATTTGCACCAGTGTGAGATGGCATGCGCCGGACCCAGCCCACGCTCTCTGGTGGACACGACTCAGTTGTTGGTCTCGCTCTCCACATGCGGTGGGGGTGGGTGTGTCCTGTAATCTGAATACAAACAATGGCTTCCATGAAGTATTCATGATTACTTATTACTGAGAATAAAGGAAAATCAGCCCCATAGCAGCCCAGGAAATCCATCTGCCCTAAGGAATCAGGTGTCTCTACACTGTGGCAAAGTAGTACATGGTCTTAAAAATCATCTCTGGCTCTCCGGATTTACTGGGATCGAAGCGTCAATTATCTGTTGTTGGGCTTGCAAAGGTGGAAGAAAGGTTCACATCTTTGTGTTATGGGTTGAATAGCTTATCTTCCAGATCCATGTGCCCCCTGGGACCTCAGATTGTCACTTTATTTGGAAATATAGTCACAGCTGATGTGATTTGTTAAGATGAGCTCATACAGGGGTAGGGTGGGCTCTTAATCCAAGATGACTGGTGTTCTCATCAAAAAGGGGACATTTGGGGGCACCTGGGTGGCTCAGTTGGTGAAGCGCCTGCCTTCAGCTCAGGTCACGATCCCGGGGTTCTGGGATCCAGCCCCACGTTAGCCTCCCTGCTCATCGGGGAGCCTGCTTCTCCCTCGGTCTCTGCCCCTCCCCCAACCCCATTTGGCTCTCTTGCGAGTGTGCCCTCTCTCAAATAAATAAATAAATAATCTAAAAAAAAATAAAAATACTAAATTAAAAAGGGGAAATCTGGATGCAGACATGCACACAGGGAACACGCTGTGTGAAGACAAAGGCGGAGATTGAAGCTTCTTGGCAGGAACCAAGGAATGCGAAAAATTGCCAGAAAACCACCAGAAGTTAGGCAAGAGCCTGGGAGTCGATTTCCCCTCAGCCGTCAGGACGAGTCACCTAACACCTTGACTTTGGATTTCTTGTCTCGGGAACTGCAAGACGATGATTTCTGTTGGCCTAAGCCACACAATTTGGGGTGCTCTGTTACTGTGGTCCCAGCAAACGGATACATTTTGATTCTTTACGATTTAGGCAAATGCTTTATTTCCTACTCGAATGCAAAATATTGTGATGATGACCTCTGCAGTTTGACCTTCAACCTTTGAACTCGAGAGACCTGCAATAAAGAGTCTCCTCTGCCTTTTAATCGGTTGTTTAACCTCAAGTAAGTCGCGTGGGCTCCTTGGGCTCCTGTTCTGGGGTGTGAAACTGTCATGACACCGAAGTTGACTTCCCCTGCTTCCTCTTCACAGTGGTAAATGGGCGCAGTGAGACAAAGCTGGGGAAACTGTTCAGTGAATTGTAAAGCACTAGGTCACAATCGATATCAATTATCAACTATTCTCGTGTGTTGTGCACGTGCTGGGTCCCCAAATAAAGCCAGCACAACCCATGGATGGGAGAAAGCAGAGTTTATCGCTTACTTTGAGAAGGGAGAATACCCCCTCGACAGAGCTTTGGGAGGGTCCCCAAGGGGAAAAGGCAAGGTCAGATTTTATTGAGAACTGGCCGCTTGGTTTCAGGCAGATCTTTCAACACGGAGGCTTGAGGACATCTGGTAAAGATTGTCCTATGATGCTGGGCACGGCAAGGCCAGGATTCTGAGACTGGGTTTCAAAGGGTCTTTGGACAAAAACCGTTGGTGCTTTCTGCTGAAACAGTTGGAAGTTCCTGTAACAAACAATAAGGTTATTTGCCTGTGAAAGTGTCTCCTGGCATAGGAAAGCAATTCTTTTTTTTTTTTTAAGTTTTTTTTTTTTAATTTATTTATTAGAGAGAGAGAGAGTGAGAGAGAGAGCACAAGAGGGGAAAGGGTTAGAGGGAGAAGCAGACTCCCCGCCGAGCAGGGAGCCCGATGTGGGACTCGATCCCGGGACTCCGGGATCATGACCTGAGCCGAAGGCAGTCGCTTAACCAACTGAGCCACCCAGGCGCCCCTTTTTTAAAGTTTTTATTTATTTACTTGAGAGAGAGAGAGAGCCCGAGTAGCGGGGGAGGGGCAGAGGCAGAGAGAGAAGCAGGCTTCCTGCTGAGCAGGGAGCCTGATGTGGGACTCATCCCAAGACTCTGGGATCATGACCTGAGCTGAAGGCAGACGTTTAACAGACTGAGCTCCCCAGGCGCCCCAGGAAAGCAATTCTGATAAACACAGTGGGATAAGGAAGTCACGCTAATGTAGACATTGGTGGCTTTTGTCCTTGTGTTCAAAGTTAGGGAGAGAAGGTTTTGGTCCTCAAGCATCAAAGGTGGGTGAAGAGCTTGAGCTTGCACTGCCCACTCCTCTCTCTCTCATGCAGGCTCATCCTGCCGATCTGTGTTGGTCTGTGTTCTTTTTCCCCAAGGTCAGCTCCTCATTCCAATTGGCTTTCTGTGGGAACTGTCTGTCCCTCGTCCAGAAACTTCGTCATCCAGAAACTCATTTCTTCCTGCCTTAAAACCCATTGCTAATTTTGGTGACTAAGGGTATGATATCACAGATTTCTCCTTGTTATAAGAGCCCCCTGAACAGAATCGTCTACTTTTAAGGAGAATTCAACGCAGCTGAACAATGCTGTGTCGACAATTCTGGAGGAAAAATCGTCTTCCAAAGAGGATAAGTAGATGCTCTCCTCCACCTACCTTTGCTGTACCCCTCTCCACCTTGGCTTCCAGAGAGAGGGCAGGAGGTCACTCAGCCCATTCAGCTTTTGCTCCTTCTGCTGTGCTGACCAGATAAAGTCTCCCTTAGATCGGCCGTGTTCAGTGTGATGAAGATTTCTTTGCATTAAAAACAGAAATAGGGCCACCCATTTAGAATTCAGACAGAGGACGTCAATGTGGAACCAGCTTCCAGGTCCTGGGGAACCTGGGCTGAATTAATTTAGATCCAATTTCTCACCCCTACCTGTTCCTGGCCTTTCTCACCCCCCAGAAGGCTAATTTCATGCTTTAAAAAGCTACTTTGAAGAACTGGTAATTCTCTCCTTCTGGTGCAATCACCAGTGAATGAATGGTTCATTGTTAAAGAAGTCATTCCACGGAACAAGAGTCTCTCCTTCAAACAAGGGTAGGAGTGTTGGACCAAAGGTTATACTGAAGCCGAGTATTTGTCTCTGTTCCTGGTTATGCAGTCCTGTGTAGATAGGCATTTCAATTCACTGAATTTTGGGGGTTCCATCAATGTTATTTGTGTTTTAAGACAAATGAATTTATAGATGGGTAATTAGTGAAGTACAACAATACTACCTTACGTTTCCAAAAGGGGTCAAAGACACCTAAGATTTTCAAAAACTTAGACATTTTACAGGGAGTGGGGAAAGTAGCTAGCAGTTTCTGGAATTGCTGGGAGAATTTGCTGGAGTTTGCGTTACCACGGCTTTTATACTTTTTCTAGATGCCCAAATCACCCTCCACCCACTTGTAATTCCTATGTGGGTGTGAAATAAAGATGTAATTTACTTACCGAGCCCATCCCAGAACGAGTAGAAGAAGACAGAACATTCTAGAGAAGTAATAAGCGCTTGTCTTTGATTTCTGGAAAAAAACAAGTGTAGCTAGAGATCCCTAACTTTTTGCTAGGAGATGTTACTTTTTTTTTCCTCCGGTGGTAAAATACACAAATCATAAAATTCACCATCTTAACCATTTTTAAGTGACAGTTCAGTGGTACGAAGCACATTCATTCACGCTGTTGCACAAGCATCACCACCAGCCCCCTCCAGGACATTTTCATCTTGCAAAATGTAAATTCCACACTGCCAAACCTAACTCCCCATTGCTTCCTCCCCTAGGTCCTCGTAACTTCCATATGACTTTCTGTCCCTAGGAATGTGCCTACTCCAGGTCCCTCATGTACGTGACATCACACAATATTTGTCCTTTTGTGATGGGCTTGTTGCACCGAGAATGATGCCTTCAGGGTTCATTTATGCTGAGAGAGACAGAGAGAGCCTGAGCAGGGGGAGCAGCAGAGGGAGAGGGAGGAGCCGACTCCCCGCTGAGCAGGGAGCCTGACATCGGGCTTGATCCTAGGATCCTGGGATCATGACCTGAGCCGAAGGCAGACGCCCAACTGACTGAGCCACCCAGGCGCCCCTGGATTTCCTTCCCTTTTAAGGCTGGAAAATATCCCATTGTCTCTGTTCTGCCACATTTTGCCTATCCGCTCATCCATCGGTGGACACTGGGGTTGCTTCCACCTGAGATATTATTTTTCATGTTTTTTTTTTCATTTTCGGACCTCTCCCATCTTCGGATGGCTATTGTGAGTCAGACACAGTTGCGGCGTGGGGGTGGTGGGAGCAGGTTGGAGGTGGCGTGGGCAGGTTGGTGGTGGCGCAGGTGAGCGGGACAATGAGGCAGGTGGGCACCCAAGAGCCCGTTCAGAGCATGGCAGAGAGGGTCCAAAAAAGTTCTACCTCTAAAAAAGCCTCTAAAGTAGAGGTTCTTCAGAGTTTCAGGGGTCCTTTGGCCCCTACATTTAGAACCTCTGGTCGGGTACAGCCTCTGGTAGACGACTCCACAATTACAGGAACATTTCTAAGTAAATGTCCACGGAAGCCGATCAGGAAGACCTTAATGGTAGCTAAGCTGGTCTGACCCTCTGACCCGGTCTTGTGGGGGCCCATCTCCCTACTACCTCTAGACAACAGTGTTCTAAACCTGAGTTTTCAGTTTCACTGAAATGGGATCATGTTACACGTTCTTCCCTCATTTAGAAAAGAAACAAAAGGGGAGCCTGGGTGGCTCAGTAGGTTGAGTGTCCAACTTTTGGTTTCGGCTCAGGTGATGATCTCAGGGTCATGCGATCGAGCCCCACGTTGGGCTCCGTGCTCAGTGGGGAGTCTGCTTGGGATTCTCTCTCTCCCTCTCTCTCTGCCCCTCCCCACCCACTCTCTCTCTCTCTCAAAAAAATAAATAAAGAAAATAAAAAAAGAAAAAAGGGAAAAAAAGGAGGCATGTGGCCTCTGGCAAATCAGGCTGTAAGACATTCCGTAAGTAAAAATGTTGATCATTTGAGGACACAACATACATATTTCAAAATCAATTTAAGCACAAAAGCTGGGTCATTTCATTTGACTTTCATAACAAGCCGAGAGGAGGTGAAGGCGGGGATTCACACACAGTTTTACATGTGAGAAAACCGTCTTTCCAAAAAGCTCCGTGACACATCGAAAGTCATATACCTACGCAGCAGCTGCACCAAGCTGGAAGCCAGGTCTTATGAACATAAACTCTAGGCCCTCTCTTGACGTCAGAGTATTTAATCCTCGGAAAACAGACAGAGGCAGAGACGACGGGCTGAGGGGAAGGATTAATTCCATGCAGGTTGTGAGTTCTGGCCGTGCTACTAACAAGTCACCTCACGCGGGATAAACAGCATCATCACGACCTCGCCTCCTGAGCGACTAGGCCCCCGGGGTAGGTGGCTCTCCCAGGGACTGGGGAGAGTGGGATTTAACTCTGTCTCCTTTGGAGAGTCCTCAACATTTACCGCCATTCTAGAAGCAGAAACACGTTTGAATTTTTGTGTATGGTTTCCCAAAGTTTCCTGATGAAGGCGAAGCTGCTCTGACTGAAGGGGGTGAGGGGCCCAGGGGCCGCCCAGGAGAGCGCAGTCCACAGGTTGACCACAGTCAACCCCTAGCCTCTATCTCCCTGTCTCTGTCTGTCTCTGTCTCTGTCTGTCTCTCCAGGCCAGAACTGTGGCGTTTACATTTTGTGATGTAAAAGCCGATCATTTCCCCCCAGCACTTCAAAACTGATTTCCCTAAGGAAGGCCCCCCCAACCCCAAGGGGGGTCATAGCTCTGCTTCCGGTGCTTTGCCATGGGATCAGCCAGAAGTGATCGTCCCACGCTTCTTCAAATACTACGAGCCGGAGGTGGTTAGTGGTCTGGGGCCCAAGTGCAGAGAGAGGGGAAAGGCCAGAATCCCCTTTCGGTGAGGGGGTGGGATCAGGCTGCCCCCTGCCCTGTGAGCCTGGAGTGCAGGTGCACCTGCCTGGAGAGAAGACACTCGGGGAAGGGGAAAGAATAATGCAGAGTGGCCCCGGGGAGACTGTCACCAAGGCGATGGGGGGCTGGCCTTGTGTGGGGTTACAAATGAGGCAAGCATCTGGACGGGTGACACAGCCTTTGTCTAGCCCTGGGGCGGAAAGCGCATTCCTCGGTATCAGCCAATATGGGAGACTTTTCTGGGTAACCGGAGCTTATTCCTTTAAGAACCCAAACTGCGAATTTTAAACTTTTCCTGTTGTTTTGGAAACAGAAGGAAGAAAACCAGGCTATCAAATTGTAAGAATAGAATGAGGCCAATTTTTAAAAAGATTTTTATTAGTTTATTTGAGAGAGAGAGTTAGCTCACGTGCATGAGCAGGGGGCAGGGGCAGAGGGAGAAGGAAAAGCAGACTCCCGCTGAGCAGGGAGCCCCTTGTGGGACTCGATCCCTGGACCCCGAGATCATGACCCAAGCTGAAGGCAGACGCTTAACCGATTGAGCCACCCAGGCACCCCCTTCCTTTTTTGAAAAAAAGATTTATTTATTTATTTAGAGATAGAGAAAGAGTGCTGGGGGGGAGGGGCAGAGGGAGAAAGAGAAGCTCAAACAGACTCCACGCTGAGCGCAGAACCTGATGCAGGGCTCGACCTCATGACCCTGACTGAGATCATGATCAAAACCAAGGGTCGGATGCTTAACCGACTGAGCTGCCCAGGTGCTCCAGAACTTCCTACCTCTTTAAGGCACATGAGATTTCATTGTATGGATATATACCATATTTTGTACATCTGTTCAGCTATTGGAGACCTGGGTTGCTTCCACCTTTTGGCCGTTGTGAATGATGCTGCTGAACGTGGCTGAATGGATATCTCTTTGACTCCTTGCTTTCAGTTCTCTTGGGTAAATACCCAGAGGGGGAATTGCTGGGTCGTAAGGTAGCTCTACTTTTAACTTTTTGAGGAAACTGCACACTGTTTCCCAGAGTGGCTGCACCAGTTTGCATTCCCACCAACAGCGCATGAGGGTTCCCCTTTCCCCATGTCCTCGCCAACACCTGTCATTTTCTGTTAAATGCCCTTTTTGCTTAAGGTTGTGGCTCTTGGTTGTCTTTTAGATATTGAAGACTACCAGCTTTCAGACACCCCTCTGGATCGTGGGGGTTTCCTACACGAAGCAAGAACAAGTTAAGCGGCATGTCTCACTTTGCACAGCAGTTAGAATCATAAAAAAACCGTGTTTTCAAGGCACAGGAGAGCTAGCTATTTCAAAGAGGCCTATAATCAATTATTTGAAAAGATCTTTTTAAAAATAACTTTTCATTGGGGCGCCTGGGTGGCTCAGTCCGTAAAGCATCTGACTCTTGGTTTTAGTTCAGGTCATGATCCTGGGGTCCTGGGATCGAGCCCCGTGTCAGGCTCTGCGCTCAGGGGAGAGTCTGCTTGAGACTCTCTCCCCTTCTCTCTAAAATAAATAAATACATCTTTAAAAAAATAACTTTTTATAATAAAATAACATATTCATTGTAGGAAATATAGACACTAGAAAAGTAAGTAAAAGAAAATAATGCCACTGTCTAGAGAGAATTTTGGTTAATGTTTTTTTTTTTTTTTAAGATTTTATTTATTTATTTGACAGAGAGAGAGAGCGCACAAGCAGGGGGAGCAGAAGAGGGAGAGGGAGAAGCAGACTCCCCGCTGAGTAGGGAGCCCGACTCAGGGCTCGATCCCAGGACCCTGAGATCATGTCATGCTCATTTTACAGATGGTGAAAGACAGACACCCAGAGAGGTAGTTCTGGTCTGGTGCCTTTTTTTAAATGGCAGGAATATTGATCTGCTACTTATGGAAAAGACACATGTAGTAGGGGTCAATTCAATGCAGCTCTCAAACTGTCAGGGGAGGAAGAATGTTTCTAATTTGGACAAAATTCCTAAAAACTACGAAAGCACCTTGGAAGGTTATTGTGATATAATTCCATGAGCAGCTTTCGCTTCAGAGTTAATGGATAGTTAACAGTAATTTTAACGGTGCTTTGATGTTGTCAGACCTTTGGGGCTGATGCCTCCATGTGTCTTTCTATAGAACAATTAATAAATGTTGGCAGTGTGCTTGTGGTCTTCTGAAATGCTTGCGAAGGATATTGTTGCTGCTGTAGCTTTGTGTATTTTGGGTCTTACAAATGGTTTACCACTTACTACATTTGAAATCCAAATTGTAGGGGCGCCTGGGTGGCTCAGGCGGTTAAGTGGCTGTCTTCGGCTCAGGTCATGATCCCAGGGTCCTGGGATCGAGTCCCACATTGGGCTCCCTGCTCCGTGGGAAGCCTGCTTCTCCCTCTCCCACCCTCCCTGCTTGTTTTCCCTCTCTTGCTGTGTCTCTCTCTGTCAAATAAATAAATAAATAAAATCTTAAAAAAAAAAAAAAGAAATCCAAAATGTAGAGCTGGCTCTCGCTGTTACCAGCTAACGAATGCATAATCCTGGGAAGAAGTTAAGAAGCTATCATAGACTGCTTCCATTTTGAACTTTTTCCAGGGTAATCATGTGGGAAGGAAACTTCTAGAGTTATAGGTCAAAAAAATATCATAGATAATTTGCATTATTTAAAACAATATTTGTCGGGGCACCTGGGTGGCTCAGTCGTTAAGCGTCTGCCTTCGGCTCAGGTCATAATCCCAGGGTCCTGGGATCGAGCCCCGCATCGGGCTCCCTGCTCCGCGGGAAGCCTGCTTCTCCCTCTCCCACTCCCCCGGCTTGTGTTCCCTTTCTCGCTGTGTCTCTCTCTGTCAAATAAATAAATAAAATCTTTAAAACAAAAAAACAAAAAAACAATATTTGTCATATCCCGTATGGAAAAAATGTCTTCATCATATATTTTTAACTTGATATACTTGGTAAACAATGTTTTTTTTTAAAGACGATAAATACTACAAGTTACAATTTAAGTCATAATTACTAGATTGCTTTAATCGTGACTATCCAACTAAATAGCAGACTGTATGTTCCTAAGTACTATCATTCTTCCTTTTGTCTTCCCTCAAACTGTAGGAGAGAAAAGCCCATGACACATAGAAACATAAAGGCACGAACTCGTAGGAAAATGTGAGAATATGCTGTTGCTGCTGCATATTGTAGATTTAGGCCCAGATGGGGCAATTCTTCATTTTCACATCTGCCAGAAGAGGTGACTGAGAAGAGTGCCACCATTTTCACCTTGTCACTTCATAATGAATCAGATGCTGCTCCTCCAAGCATCAAACTCAACAACAACCCAGTTACCTAATTAGCGCCCCTGGACCTGTCTCATCTGGTTTTGGAATATGGTGAAATCGACTATTTTACTGGATTTCGAATACTAGATATAGAATTTAGAAAACGTTAGACCTGGAAAGAAACTATGAGTTGGCTTTTCTACTCTCAATGTACAGATAAGGAGATGCAGGTCTCCGGAGGGTGACCGCTGGTCTCAAGGCAAGTTTTGGGTGTATTGGCTCAGTCACGCATCTCCATTCGGTCAGCCGGTGTTACCAAGCAGGAGTCTGTGCGAAGTCCTCAGGATGCAGGAAGGGGTAGGACACCACTGCTGCTCTTGAAGAGTTAAACTCCGGGCAGGCAGTCCCAGGGACCAGGCACCCAGCAGACTGTACTGAGGACCGCGGTAGCAGTGCATGCACTGAGTACCGCTAAAAAACAAAGAGAGCTGTGAGTTCTACCTGAGCAGGTTGGGGAAGCTTCCCAGAAGAGGAGACTTTTGAGCTGAGCTTTAAGGAATGAACACTTTTTGTATTCACGTGGAGAAGAGCAAAGGGCACCCCCAGGAGAATACATGGCATGAGAAAGCCACAACCCCATGAGCACGTATGGCACGGTTAGGGAACTGTCAACATCTAAGGTGCAAGTGTGGGGAGGAATGGTGGTCAGGGAGAAAAGATAGGGAAGAAAAATGGCAGGAAATTGGTCCTAAAAAGTCTTGTGTGGCTCAACTGGTCAAAGCATTGAATGCCATGCTAAGAAGTATGGACTGTATTCTGACCAAATAGGGCTCTACAGAAGGGTTATAGGTAGGGTAAGGATATGAGCAGCCCTTGATTTACACTGGAGTTGAGTTAGCAATTTACACTCTAGACAAGAGAGCCTAAATGCGGATGAGTGGCAATGATGAGGAACAGAGGAGATATACAGACAGCCAATAAGCACACGAAAAGACACTCAACATCATTAGTCACCAGGGACGCACAAATTAAAACCACAATGAGATAGCACTACATATCCACTAGAGTGGTTAAAATGAAAAAGGTTGACCATACTAAGTGTTGACAGGATGTGGAGAAATGGGGACTCTTACATACGCCTGGTAGGAATATAAAATGGTACAACAATATGGAAACCACCTTGGCAGTTTTCTGTAAAGTTAAATATATACTAACCAGATGATCCAGCCATTCCAAATCCAAATATTTACCCAAGAGAAATGAAAACATACGTTCACACAAAGAAGTTCACACATGAATGTTCATACCAGCTATATGCATAATAGCCTAAAAACTGGAAACAACCCAAATGTCTATCAACAGATAAATGGGTAAACAAATTGTGGTATGTCCATGCAATGGAATAGTATTCAGCATAAAAAGGAATGGTCTACAGATATACATAACAACATGGACGAATGGCAAATACATCATGTCGAGTGAAAGAAGTCGGCACAAGAGTATATTTGACACGATCACATTTATATGAAGCACTAGAAAAAACAAATCTAATCTATGATGATACAAAGCAGATGGATGGTGGCCGGGCTGAGGGTGAGGGAAGGAAGCTAAGAAAAGTCACAAAAGAGCTTTTTCAGGTGATGGACTTTTTCTACTCCTTGATTGTGATGGTGGTCACATGGCATGTAAATTTGCCCAAACTCATTGAAATAATGTACACTTGAGGTGGATACATTTTATTATATATAAATGATAGCACAATACGTTTTATTTAAAAATAATAAATTGAACTTGCTGGATGAAATAAACTAAAAACATGGTAGTTGATCTGATTTTACAGGCTTTCATCTTGGTTCTATTTAATTATGAAATGCTGTCTTAAAATAATCCAAACAGACACAGACAGAAACAAATACAGAAAGGACCTCCTGTTCCATCCAACAAACCAAAGGGAGAGACTTTTACAGTAAAATTCAGTAGCCGGTATAATACAAAGCCCCTGTTCTACACAGCAGCAAAAAGCAGCTCAACTAGATGTTAATAGGGGTAGTCATAAACTCCACTAGAATTAGAAATAATTTAAGGATTCACACACCACCTTGACCTGTTTGAAATGTTATTTTTATCTTTTTCTATGCTTTAAATGCATCTCTGCTCTATTTATGCATTTAGGCTTTAAATCATTGGGTTACCTTTAATACTGCTGTTTAAAGAAAGTTTGTTTATTTTTAAATATTTTATTTCTTTATTTGAGAGAGAGAGAGAGTGCAAGCACGGGGAGCAGCAGAGGGAGAGGGAGAAGCAGGCTCCCCACTGAACAGGGAGCCTGATGATGGACTCAAACCCAGGACCTTGGGACCATGACCTGAGCTGAAGGCAGACGCTTAACCGACAGAGCCACCCAGGTACCCCTGTTTATAGAAAGTTTAAAAAACTTTCTTTATTCATTTTTATTTTCATTTTTATTCTTACATTCATGATTTTTGTTATACATCCAGGTGAGAAGAAATGTGGGGGGCACCTGGCTGGCTCAGTTGGAAGACCATGCGACTCTTGATCTTACAGTCGTGAGTTGGAGTCCCACGTTTGGTGTAGAGATTACTCAAAAATAACATCTTAAAAGAAAAAAAAAAAAGAAATGTGGAGAAGTAAAATATGGAGGGAGATAAAATGAGAAAAAATAGAGCGATATTGCCCAGAACTTGGTTCATAGCCATGATGTCGTTATTAGACGTTATTCTGTTCTTTTCCATCTTACTCCTTAAATGAGTGACCCACTGGGAATCAGCAGAACTTGGTAAGGAGGCCCGAAGAATTTGCAACGGTCTTATTTCCATGTTCAGAGGAAACCCCCTCTCTTCTTTCAAGGAGCCTCCCTTCTTTCCTTGCAGAGGTCTGGTTCTAGGAGGGCTCTCTGGCCATGCATGGGACCCCAGCTGGACCATGTACGGGCACACGACCCAAGCACGTCCATTGGGGCGTGTGTCTGTCCCTTCGCCCGCAGTTCGCTGGAGTGGAGTGGTCCCTCTGACGACCAAGAAGGAGGGGAGCCAGGAGGTGCCAGCGGCTGTGCTCGTAGCCTTGTGAAGAAGCTAATACTCGGAGGGTACGAACGAAAGATGAGGTTTTGATGCTGAGACACCAGTCGTCCCTGCCTTTCCCAGGCTTTAGTACATGAGGAATCATTCCCTTAGTGCCAGCTAGCTGTCCATTGCAACCTTTTAAGAGGGGGTGCTTCATATGGGTCTCGTGTCCTCTAGTGTGACAATGCAGTCGGCCTGCTCAGGGCAGTGGAGAGTGACTTGGGACCCTAATGAGAAAACCACAGAGGGGTCCTCCGGCAGGGGGACACATATGTCGATATGTAATCTATTGGTTTCCGGGAGCCACTTTGCCCCAGGTATTTGGTTTTTTTTTTTTTTTTAAAGATTTATTTATTTATTTGAGAGAGCGAGAATGAGAGAGAGTACATGAGAGGGGGGAGGGTCAGAGGGAGAAGCAGGCTTCTCGCTGAGCAGGGAGCCCGATGCGGGACTCGATCCCGGGACTCCAGGATCATGACCTGAGCCGAAGGCAGTTGCTTAACCAACTGAGCCACCCAGGCGCCCTGCCCCAGGTATTTGTAAAGGGCTTTCCTTCCCCTCCCCGCCCCTGTCCTGGCTCTTCCCTCCTCCTGACCCCCATGTCCACTTCCGTCAGACCTAAGTGTCTTGAGCTCTACGTTTGCCTCTTACAGCCTCCTTGGATCTTGCCCATACTTTAGCTTCCCTGCAGTCTCGCCCCTGGACTACCGCCTGGTATGTCTGGAGGCCAAGATCTGAACTTTTGCTCTGAGCCCTCCAGGAATATTCGCTTCCTCTCCTCTTCTCTCCTTGGAGAGAAATGGCCTTCTTGAACTCTTCTGAGGGATGACCCCAGTGTCTTGTTCAAATTGGAGAGAAACATGGGTTTTAGCCAAACTCCTGCCTGGCTCCTTAGCCAGACAATGGTCCCTCACTGAGAACCATGACAGGTGATTCTGCAGAGTCTGGTCGATTAGGGGGAGTATCTTCCTCCTATTTACCTCTGCCACCAACCTGATGGCCTAAGAGGGGTGCTGTTCCCACTAGAAAGTTGAACTTGAGCATCAACAAAGACTATTCAGGCCTTGAGGACCAGCTGGGAGCAGTTTGGAACATTCCAGCAAAACTTCACTAAAGATTTGTGGATAACAAAAGGAAATGAAGCAGAGAGGGGAACAAGAATGTCGATTGCTCAGCTTACAAGCTGCAATTCTTGAGCATGACCTCAAGAACTCCTGTCTTACCTGCATTTCACTGGGTACCTCTAAGGCCCCACATTTTTATCATTTTGCTCATACTTGCCCGTCTGGCATTTCCTGCTCTCTTTTGCCTGGCGAACTGTAAAATATAGTAACCAACCAACCAGCGAGGCGCTGTGATGTCACACATGGACTCAGGAGTCCTCGGAGCATCCCTTGGTGTCAGAACCTGGGCCAACGTGGACGTTCTTCAGGTGGGGCAAGAGCTTCCAGAACAGATTTTCTCCTCAGGGCAGAAGCCAGCGTTGTCCTCGAACACCATGGGCACACCTTGAAGAAGAGAATTGGCGTATGAGTTTGTCTTGCTGCCTAACAAACTGCCCCATATCTTCAGTGGCCCTAAAACGATAACCATTATTTCTCATGGTTCCACAGATGGACCCGGAAGTTATTTTGGTCTGGGTCAGCTCAGGAGGGTTTGGATGGTCTAGAACCGTCATTCACGGTCTGGGGGTTGACAGGCTGTTGGTCTAGGACCTCAACTTGGGCAACTCTCTTCTATCCATGTCATCTTTTGTCCTTTGGCAAACCGGCCCCGCTTCCTTTATGCGTCCATCTCATTTTTGGTTTCCAGAGAGCAACAAGTAAGGGCAGGCCCCAATGAGCAAGCCTTTATAAGTCTCTGCTTGTGTCACATTTTCTATTGTCTCATTAGCCAAAACAAATCACATGACCAAGCTGAGCATCAGTGTGGGAGACCAAGCCAGAGGCACGGATATTATTATGACCATTGTAATATTACCTATTAGTATAAATAAATACTATTAGTATATAATAAATTATATTTATTTTGACCATTTTTATAAAAAATGTCACCACAGGGTGCACCCATGACTTGGTCCTGGCCAACTGGAGAACCTCTTCGCTCTGGTCCTAGTGACTGGTTCTAGGTGGTCATGTGGCTCAAGCTGGTCCAGAGTCCTTACTGGTTGGACAGACTGTCCAGCTTTGGGATCACAGTGCTAGCAGAAAGTGAAATCAAACCTTGTACAGTAGGAGAGAATAGGTCAGAACACGAAGCTGGAGATGGTGACATTGAGCCCTGCATCTAGCTATCTAGCCCATCTGAAGATGACACTTGAAATACACAGCTCCTGGGTGGCACAGTCCGTTGAGCGTCCGACTCCTGGTTTCAGCTCAGGTCGTGATCTCAGGGTTGTGGGGTCGAGCTCTGCCGTCAGCGTGGAGTCTGCTGGAGACTCTCTCTCCCTCTCCATCTGCCCCTCTCCCCCTAAAATAAAGAAATAAATCTTAAAAAAAAGAAATATACAACTAAATTCTTTTTTTTTTTTTTTGCTTAAGCTACTTCAAATTGGGTTTCTGTCCGTCACCATCAGAATCCTGACGAAAGAACCTGGATGGGGGGGTCAAAGCAGAAAACCTCCTTTTCTTGGCTATGTTGCTAGCAGTGGTGGAGGGGCTGAGTGGCATTTCGCAGCAGGGCTCCTTCCTTCTGTACTCTGTGTAGTGTCCTCTCACTAGAAACCCCGTTATTAGGAGAGGATTAAGTGCCTCGTGTGCTATGGATTGATGCCAGATGAGCAGGAGTCAACCAAGAGATCAAACTGCCCCATGACAACAGCTTTTGTGCATCTTCGCTTACACCTAGACTGCTTTAACGCTTCCTTCCCTACTTGCATCCCCCCCCACTCATAGAACATGGTTCCTTTGGAAAGTTCCGTGAGTCAAACCTGACATAAACTATGCACTTGGCTAGATACATCAACTTTCAATATTAAACAGACTATCTGGTGCTTGGGATACCAGGGGACCATGAAGAATCACAGGCCAGAGTGTTAGGAATTGTTTCTTAACTTAATTTGGGCATCATTCGGTAAGAAAGGAGCACCAAACCAGACTTGACACTAAACAGAGGCCTGAAGATATAAATAACTCAAATAAAGCAAGTCGAGACTACCATCTCATTAGCAATAGGAGAGAAAATAAGGTGAAAAGAAGGAAAAGGCCAGACTGTGAAATTTTGAAGGGAAATATTGTTCATAAGTGAGGGACGCCAAGTAAACTCAAGTTGGGCGAGATGCTCAGTGAAGGCAACATTGCCCAAAACACACAAAACAGGAGCTATTTATTTATTTATTTTATTTTTTATTTATTTATTTTTTAAAGATTTTATTTATTTATTTGAGAGAGAGAGTGAGAGAGAGAAAGAGCACAAGAGGGGGGAGCGGGAGAGAGAGAAGCAGACTCCCTGCTGAGCAGGGAGCCCGATGCGGGACTCGATCCCGGGACTCCAGGATCATGACCTGAGCTGAAGGCAGTCGCTTAACCAACTGAGCCACCCAGGCGCCCAAGGAGCTATTTATTTTTAAAGATTTATTTATTTTATATATTAAAAGAAGGGGGTGCCTGGGGAGCTCAGTCTGTTAAGTGTCTGACTTAGGCTCAGGTCATGATCTCAGGGTTCTGGGATCAAGCCCCACATCAGGCTCCCTGCTCAGCAGGGAATCTGCTTCTCCCTCTCCCTCTGCCCCTCCCCCTGCTTGTGCTCTCCGGGTGGGGCTTGTGGCGTGCAGAGGGAGAGGGGGAGAGAGAGAGAGTCTCCAGCAGACTCCCTGCTGAGTGTGGAGGCCAACCTGGAACTTGATCCCAGAACCCTGAGGTCATGACCTGAGCCGAAGTCAAGAGTCAGAGGATTAACCAACTGAGCCACCCACGTGTCCCCAAATAGGAGCTTTTTAAAGAAAAGTTAATGCCGAGATGCTTGACAGATATGAAATGCCACCTGAGTTAGACAAGAAAGCATGGACAGGAAGCTAAGACAGTAGGTGGGGTTGCATTCAAGACCTTTCCCTGACATATCATAACCATGTGCATCGGTGATACATTCTTAGTGAGTACTTCAGTCCTAAAAAAATCGTCTTTCACCAAGAAGTAGATGAGTCCTTTACAGAGATTATAACTCTCATCCTCGACTAAGACTTCCGTGCCCCATTGCTTTGCAAACGACCAAAGCTCCAGAGAGCATGGGGTCACCCAGCGGGTGTGGTGTTCCCTATCTAGGCTCTCTGATAACCAACCGGAAGATTAATAAAGAGAATGTAGAAATTTCTCTAGGCACCTTTAAAAACACACTTGGTCTTGGCCTCGTTTGTTGATTGCTGTGTATTCAAGGAGAAACATACTCCAACACATTCCAACATACTCCAAGCGTTTCCACGTAAGTTCTTGGTTCACCGGGTTGGTTTAAGAAACTGCTCCTCTAAGCTCCATACCCCTCTCCTAGTTGTGTGCGCGGGACAGTGGGGGTGAAGGCGAGCTGAAGGAGTGCGGTACCTCCTGTCTCTTCTCAGTAGTGTTATTATTCTGCAAAACAAACGAACGAACGTTATTAGAGGTCTCTCATTTGGAGAGACTCATCTGAGTGCTTCCATTGTGTGAGGTACCAGCCCGTGAACTCAGGACACAAACCTGTGCCTGGTGGGGGGGGGGGTGGCTATTTCCCACCGGGTGACCGGAGTGTCATGATTTACCGGGTGGCCTCCTGTCGTGGTGACCTGGGGTCGGTAATGAAGAAGTAAGTGACCTGAGAGTGTTTTGCTTGTTTTGTTTTTAAATATGTTAGTCCCATTTCCTAAGTGGACCGTGAGTCTCTCTCTCTCTTTTTTTATTTTTTGTTTTTTTTAAAGATTTTATTTATTTATTTGACAGAGAGAGACACAGCGAGAGAGGGAACACAAGCAGGGGGAGTGGGAGAGGGAGAAGCAGGCTTCCCACAGAGCAGGGAGCCCGATGCAGGGCTTGATCCCAGGACCCTGGGACCATGACCTGAGCCGAAGGCAGTAGCTTAACCTACTGAGCCACCCAGGCGCCCTCTCTCTCTCTTTTTTAATCAGAGGAAGTGACATAGACAAGGCTTTCTGGTGCACAGCCTGAGAGTGGGGCCCGTGGAATGGTCTTTCTGGCTTTCTCATCAACTGCTTAACCTTCCTGTGCTTCACTTGCATGAGCTGCAAGGATGACCATGATGGGCCCCACTTCCCAGGAATGTTGGCAGGATTAACTGAGGTATGTAAATGCCTTGCGGGTTAGCAAATACCATTACTGGCCAGCCAATCACTGAGCCCCCCTCACCGCTCACATTCCTGTGACTCAAGACCCGTACTTTGCTCAGACGAGGAGCCTATCCACTGGGCTTCCATGTGAGGCAGGGGTTGTTAGCACCGACAGGAGAGAGGAAGGATTCTGCCCTTAATTTCCTTAATTTTTGATTTGCAATTCAATTCGCTTACTGCTGCAGGAAGAATTCAGCCGCCGGCTACCTTGCTTAGGGACTCAATCCGTTACTACACAGAATGGATGTGACATCATCGGTTTCCCTCATCATGAGCTGGTGCTAATAATCAATGACTTAAAGGTGCTAAAATGCGTGGAGGTTGCTGCTTTTCTTTCAACTGTAGAAAGACTTGACCAGAGGCTGGATTTTGACGTTAAACTTAAGGAAATGAAGGTTCAAAGATCACTTCTCGAACTAGATTTTGGCCAGATCAGCGTGCTTAGCAACAGTTTCAAAGAGAAAGATAATCGGGATACTTAATGAACTTTGCAACAACCTGGCGGTGTGAGAAGAGCCACAGACGGTGTGCCGTGAAGCCGTGTGGGTTCATTTTGGACAGCCTGCTCGTTCAGGATATAGCCTAGTGGTACTATCTTTCTTCGCTACCGCGATTAGGCAGAAAATCATCTTTTCTTTATTAACTTTCCTCCTGATCCCCTTTGAGGAAAGACTCCAAGCTCAGTTGTCACCTGATCGTAATGTCCCTAAGATGATTGGCTGGTATTCTCGAGTCAGACTATAGTAAATGAGCTAAGTACATCAATGCAAATGCAAGAAAGAGGGAAACCACTAGTTCTTGCCAAGCTACCCGCAGATCTTAGAAGACGTGAGAGTTCAGAATTAGATTGTGGTGGTGCTTCTTTTCAATCCAATCTGTAAAGCACCATGATTTGAGTGTTATCTAGAACTCGAGCCCACCTATATAAAAAAAAAAATCCTAAAAAAGGTGGGGAGGCTCCTGGGTGGGCTCAGTCAATTAATCGTCTGCCTTCGGCTCAGGTCATGATCCCAGGGTCCTGGGATCAAGCCCCACATCGGGCTCCCTGCTCAGCAGGAAGCCTGCTTCTCCCTCTCCCACTCCCCCTGCTTGTGCTTGCTCGCTCTCTCTCACGAATCAATCAATCAATCAATCAATCAATCAATCTTTAGAACTGGAGCCCACCTGCCGTATTCTTTAAATAGCAGCTGTGGCCAAGGCACCGGGGGGCTCTGTCGGTTGGGCATCTGAGTCTTGCTTTTGGCTCAGATCATGATCTCATGGGTCTTGAGGTCGAGCCCCGCATTGGGCTCCCCACTCAGTGTGGGTTCTGCTTGGGATTCTCTCCCGCTGTCCCTCCCCTCCAATAATCTTTAAATCAAAGCTGTGGCTGAATTCTGTGGAAATAATGTATTGCATTTTATAGAATATGGTGTCTACCAATTAATGTTACTCCAGTGTGACCGTTCAAGATTTAGGAATCTTCTGTCAAGTTTCCACAGTGAAGCGCTAAGAAAAGAGACTCTGGGAAGAGGAAATGAGATTAACTGAATAAATCCTAATTTGGAAGGGAGAAAAATGACAAATGGGAGAAAAATGCAAATGTCAGAGGCAAATACTTTCCTCTCGTGTCTATGTCTTCTGATAATATTTTAGGACCCAGATTATATATGGGCAGCCAGAGCTGAAAGATGAGTAAGAAAAATATCTTGAATCCTACTGGAATATCATGTTCTACATTATTTCTTTTTTCCCTTCTTGGAGAGATAAAAAATATGCCGTGAACTAATTGCCACACAAGAAAAAACATTGATAGAAGAAGAAAGTGTACAATCACGTTCACTCTAAACTACCTGCTCTTCCCCACCCGTCCCTAAGTAACTCCTAATTTTTCAGGGGAGAGCCCTTTTCTGGGTGCCGGAGAGACCGTGCCTACAATCCTTAGCACTGACTTCCTGACTGGTGAGTAGCATTAGTCATGCATCCTCCTCATGCCCATAAATGGAGGACAAGCCCACACTGATGCTATCAGACAGATTTAAACAAGGCGTGTTCTGAGAGAACCCTCTGAGCCAGACTGACAACACTCCTGCAACAAACTCATCTTTAGCAGAGGCATGGGTTTTGTTTCATCTTACGCCTGGGTGCACACTGCTAACAGATGTGTAGACCAACATCAAGGCTGTGAATACCTAGGGCTTGGGGCAGACCTCCTACGGTCCTATTCAGCTGGGGTGTTGCTGGAGGAGGGGAGTGGAGGCTCACACACTTAAGAAGCCTTAAGAAGAGAATCCATTCCTTTTGATGAAGAGTCTCCTCTTCATCTTCAACTAGAGCAGGTAGACATGCCTGCCTGCCTGCCTTCACCTTTCAAACGTCTGGGTGCCTACATAAAGGCCAGGCATTGGGCTTCCGGCTGGGCAACCCTTCCAAGAGGAGTTCAAACCATTTTTGCCATCCAGTCAAGCCACATATAATCCCAGCTAATTTTTAAGCAGGGTTTATGAGAAGAGGACCAGCTTGAACTCTGACCGCCTCACCTCACTGTTATTTTTGCCAGAGTTAGGTGGTGGAAAGAGGACTACACCTGTCATTGGAAATCCTGGGTTTAAGTTCCACCACAAAGTGGCTGTGTGACGAAGGGCAGTTTAGTTAACCTCTCTGGGTCTCCCTTTCCCCTTTTGGAAAAATGAGTGGGAGGGACTTAAGATTCTTTCCATCTCTGAAATTCTTTTATTCTAGATGGCAATACATTCCATAAAGTTTCCTCTGTGACCAGAATTCGTCTGTGATTTCCCAGCTCAAGCTTTTCTTTGCCCCTCTTTGACTGTTAAACCAAATATGAACGAGGAGCAACAACATTTTGTCACAAGCAACAAATTGCCCTGCCACAGAATGACCTTTGGAGGTCAGGCCACCCATTGCAATATCTAAAGCCAAGGGCAATGGTACGCCCAACTCACAAGCTGGAGAGCTGCCACACCAAGGGATGGAAATGGTCGTAGGCAGCCAAGATTCTTGGCTGGTATATTTTTAATAAATGCGTAGACAATAAGAGCAGCCTTTTCCACCCAGATTGCTTAACTTGGTGCCCATACCATTGGAATGTTTGCTGTTAGGACAAAGATGATGTGATAGATCGCTTACTGAGTGCGGGATGGATTAAATTTCACAAACGAGAAGTAGGTTATGGAGTCATCCGTAAAGCATTTTCTGGCAGGAGATGGTTTGAGTCATTACAGCAAAACCTCCACCCCCTTTTAGCCCTTTGTGAGAGTTTTCCCTGAAACATTGCTCCGCTGGATTTACTGTAGTGCTGTGAAAGGACCAGGGCAAATTGGGCAAATTGGTGCGAGTTCTTTGTGGTCGAGTATGTCTTATTAATACCTCCCCCAAGATGGTTCAGCGTGTCTTTTTATTACTTTTCCAAGAAAAAGGCCTCCACAGCAAATGGTCTTTGGTTGATTTGGAGGATCGTCTTTGAGGTTGCGTGTCTTTTATGTGGATGGTAAGACGGTGAACCTCCTAGTGAGCAGCTGTGGTCTCTAACGCCCGGACGCACCCAGGCCTGGAGCTGTCTCCCTGTCTCTGCTTGCAATATGGCAACAAGGACACTTGACTGGCAAGGCTGTTCTCCCTCAGTGCTTGGAGATCCCTGAATTAAATACTCTGTGGCGGTAACCTGTAATTAGGTATGTGGGTGGAAATTAGTGTTCTCCAAGTACACCGTGTTAAAGCAGAAGCGAGGAGCTTTTTACTACCTGAGGCCACCCTGGTCCTGTGCCATAGCTCCAGGCCCTGCTTCTATAGGGCTGTCGGTTTGCGGCTGCAGGTTCTGAAAAGAAAACCCCTCAGTGTCCAGTCTGAAACCAGGAAGCTTTTTATGGTGAAAACTGGGCCGCACAGTTCCATTAGAGACGAGTCAGGCATTGACCAAGCATGACTGTCGCTTACTCGCTTTTCTTTTGCAAGTGCAAATGATCTCAACTGTCATAGCTGCAGCGAGAATTGTACGTCCATCTTAAAAGAACACACCAAAACTTTTGCACGGATTCCTGGAGTCATGCTAGGTCCTCCATTTTGGACCGGATGGTGCGGCGATCGGAACCCCGCTAGCAGGGGACCTTTTCCATCCCAGCCACCTTTTGTACAGTGCCCCCCCCTCCCTTGTCGTCGGGACTACGGGTCTCCTGCCATTTGTTCAGTCTGAATTCTTACTTGATTAGTGGATTTGCTTTTGGAGGCCGACAACCTCCCACACCATCAATTCTGCCTTGCTGGAGGCCGGCCCCCGCCCCCGTGGCTTTCCAAGAGCTTGCGGCGCCCACACTCCGCAGCGACCTCTCCAAGCAGGTGACTTGGGAGCCCTGTGAAAGACGGGACCTTGACCCCTTGTCGCGGGGTCGCCCCCAACCCCTCACCCCCCGGCTTGGCCCGCGCCCCCCGGCGGCAGCCCCCCGCTCGGGACCGCGTGCTCTCGGCGATGAGGTCATGCCCGCCCCCGGTGCGCGTGTCTCCCGGCTGGAGCGGCGCGCGGGCGACCCCGGAGGACAACGCGGCCCCCGGGTGGCGATTAGGCGCCCCGCCCCCGCCCAGGCACCCGCCGGGGAGCCCGCAGCCCCCGCAGCGCCCCGCAGCCCGGGCGCGGGAGAGCGCAGGCGGCGGGCCCGAGGCCACAAAAGGACTCCGCCAAGCGCTCCGCAGGCCCGCGGGTCTCGGCGGCCGACGCGGGGGCACTGCCGCCCCGCCCCTCGCCACGCGCCCCCCCGCCCCGCCCCGGGGGGGGGTGAGAGGGCGGGGAGGAGGAGTAGGAGGGGAGGGGGCGGGGCGGGAGCGAGGGCGGCGTCTGCGTGCTCCCCGGCCGCGCGCCCCGCCTCCCCGGCCCCGCGCGGCGCTCGCGGCTCTCCTGCGCGGCTGCGGCGCCGCCTGTACTCGGCCCGCCGGCAGGCTCCCTCCCAGAGAGGCCGGGCGCTCCCGCAGGGCGACAACGCACAGCCGGCGGCCCGCCCGCCTCGGCCCCCGCCCTCGCAGTCTCAGCGCTCGGCCGGCGCCGCCGCTTTGTGTGAGGACATGGTGTAGCGCCGGCCGCCGGAGGAGGAGCCGCGCGCCGGCCGCCGTCCGCCGTCCGCCAGCCGCGTCCCCGCCCCCGGAGGAGAGGCCCCGGCTCGCGCCCCCCGCGTCCCCGGCCACCGGGGAGCCGCGGGCCGCCGGCACCATGAGGTGAGGGTGCGGGCGGGGGCGGCGGGCCATTGTGCGGCGGGCGCCGCGACCCCGCGGAGGCCCCCACCCCCGGCGGGCGCCGCCCGGCCTCGGCGCTTCCGTCCCTTTGTCCCTCGGGCCTCGCTCCGCACCCGCCGCGGCCCGGCGCTGGGTCTCGTCGCGGCTCCGCCTGCCGTCCCCGAGGCCCTGCTCGGCGGGTCCCCTCCCCCGCCCGCGCGCCTCGGCCCGGTCCGGGGATGGGGAGGGGGTCGCGGGCCCCTGCGTGCGCGTTGCCGGGAGACGGGTATTGTTCCGGGCGGAGGTGAGGAGTCGTGCGCCTTCATCCCGGCTGGAACCGGGGGTGGGGGGGGACCGGTGGGGGGGACAGAAAAGTTTGGGAGCCCCGAGTGTGCGGCAGCGGGTGCCGCGGCGCGGTGGGCGCCGAGCGCTGCTGGAAGGTGACCGGGCGCCGGCGGGGCGTGGGCGCGGCGCGGGCCTGCGTCTGGAGGGCGCGCTGGCGTCCGGGGCGACCGTGAGGCACTGCAGCGGCTGCTCCCCTCTGGCTGCCCCCGGGGCCGCCCCGGAGTCGAGGCGCCAGCGTGCCGTCGGGACGCGGGGTTGCGGCGGCCGCGCCGGGAGCCGCGCGGAGCTGCGCTTCCCCCCGGCCTGCCCTGTTCGTGGGAGAGGCTGCGCGGGGATGCGTCGCGCTCTCCGCGCCCCGGGGGCTGGCGCAGGGCTCGGGGCGCACCGGCCTCCGGGTGCCGCCGCCGGGGGTCCCGCGGGGGCCTGCGCGCCGGCCTCGGGGCGGGGCGGGGGGAAGGTGGTTTCTCGCTGCCCTTGCGGCCGAGGCCCTTTGTGTTGGAGATTCCTGGCCAGCCGCCGCCAAGACCTTCATAACGCCGTACAATGAGATTACAGCGATAGAGCCTTCAGATGCCTTCGCTTTGGCGAGAAAATGTCATGTCATTGGGATTCTTTCCCAATTGGAGTAGTTTCCATTTGAAACGCAGGTTTTCTTTGTTTTTTTCTATCAAGCTTGAACACTTTACCATTTTTATTTTTAAATATGTTTTTGTGTGGCATGGCTGTGTTTTTCACTTCAGCTTTCTGGGAATTTGCGGTTTTCTTTGATTCCAAGTTACAAACCCTCATTTGTTGGCCTTAAAAATGTGTTTAATGCCGTGTCTGTAAGTGACCTCTTTCCCTTAGTCATTCCACACAACTTATTTTAAAATGTAGTGGATCAGTTTAAAATGTAATTACGGCGTGCAGACCAAAACGCATAATCTCTGTAAAATATGGCTGGAAAAACTTGAACCATGGGTTTGAGCATGTTTGTTGTTGTTGTTATTTTTTTTTTAAATCTGGGTACTGATGTCCTTGAAAACGCAGGAACTGTAATAAAACATATGTAACGTTATATCTTCTAAGACCATGTATTGTTGATCTGTTTTAAAGACTCTGCTGTAGGGAGTTTTGCAGACCAGAAGTTACAAGGTTTTGTTTTGTTTTGTTTTTCCAAATTTGGGGTAAATTTATCTCAACATTGAGAAATGTAGAACAGCAAAAATTGGGGTATTCTAAAATAAAATCATAAAGCTTTCTGATTCAGAGGTTATGAACCCCCCCAAAAAAGGTGAAGTTTTGGGTGTTCAGTGAGGTTTGATCACTGTCCTGTGTAGTTGCTAGGCTGTTACAGGTAAATTATGTCTTCACTTAAAAGTTCCTTTTCTAATGCAGAGTAATTTGTAATTTCTTTTTCTTTTTTTAAAAGATTTTATTTATTTGACAGAGAGAGACACAGCGAGAGAGGGAACACAAGCAGGGGAGTGGGAGAGGGAGAAGCAGGCTCCCCGCAGAGCAGGGAGCCCGATGTGGGACTTGATCCCAGGACCCTGGGATCATGACCTGAGCCGAAGGCAGTCGCTTAACTGACTGAGCCACCCAGGCGCCCTAATTTGTAATTTCTAAGCTTACTGCTCTGTTCCTTACTAAATTTGGAGAAGGAGGATCATACTGATGCTTTCTGGTAGCATAAAAGCAAAACATGGTTCACAGGTCTGAAAGGTTCATTCACGTAGTCCACAGGGATCCTTTGTAGGCGAATTCTGAATAATTGAAGAGCACAAAAGAGGATCAGCTTTTCACTTGGTAGGCATTGGATTATTTGGTAGGTGGTTTGTGCAACTCCTGTGTACACGTTTCCTTAGATCCCCGGGAAAGTAGGCTGCTTTGGTGTGGAAGTAAAAGGTTCTTGTGCCAGATGCAAAAAGCTTTGGGATATTTCGGTGCTTAAGAAAGGGCTTTTCAGGTTATATTAATATTTGATTTCATCTCAATGCTTTTAAGTACAGTAGGACATAAGTGTTACAGTATTAAGTTGAGTCTTTGTATTAAGGGGTACTGATGGTTTAAAGTGCATCCCGAAATAGGAATGCATGGGCAGGAATTTCCATTAAGTTGGTCAGAGTTCCGAAGAGAGGATATGATGAATATGTTGCCATTTAAGTATTTGTGATAAGATCTCTCAGATGACTTCAATTTCAGGAATCGCAGGCTCAGTGGGTGTAATGTTCCCAGGCAGAAGGGGACTGGATAATGGTTTACATTCCTGAGACAATCTTAAAGGCATTCTACACATATATTTATTTATTTATTTTTAAGATTTTATTTATTTATTTGCGAGAGAGAGAATGAAAGACAGCATGAGAGGGAGGAGGGTCAGAGGAAGAAGCAGCCTCCCCGCTGAGCAGGGAGCCCGATGCGGGACTCGATCCCGGGACTCCAGGATCATGACCTGAGCCGAAGGCAGTCGCTTAACTGACTGAGCCACCCAGGCGCCCAGGCATTCTACACATATAAAAAGCTGTATATGGAATTACTGGCTAATACTTTGTTTAAAGAAGATGCTTTAAGAGTTGAGAAAGTGTATTTCCTTAGACAAGACAGCGAGAAGACAGAGGCCCAAAAAACTGGTAGTTTTGTTACTATAACATCCAGCTTCTTGGTTCTACTATTTTTCATTTCTGTAATATTTCAAAAGTATAAGATGATTTGTGTTGGAGGTAGGTAGGTACATATGTAATATTAATAGAGTGTAGGCCTTTTAAATGATTGCTTTTTTTTTAACTAGTTGGTTAAATATTATTTATTTTTTAAAGACTCTATTTATTTATTTGACAGAGAAGGAGAGTAGGAACAAAAGCAGGGGGAGTGGGAGAGGGAGAAGCAGGCTCCCGTCTGAGCCCGGAGCCGGAATGTGGGACTCGATCCCAGGACTCTGGGATCATGAACTGAGCCGAAGGCAGACGCTTAACTGACTGAGCCACCCAGGCGCCCCTAAAGATTTATTTATTAAAAAAAAAAGTTACTTATTTTAGAGAACACACAAGCAGGGGGAGGGGCAGAAGGAGAGGGAGAGAATCTCAAGCAGACTCCGACTACCCACTGAGCACAGAGCCCAATGCAGGGCTGATCCCACCACCTTGAGATCATGACCTGAGCTGAAATTGAGTCAGAGGGTACTTAACTGACTGAGCCACCCAGGCGCTCCAAGATCTTTTTTTTTTTTTTAAGATTTTATTTATTTATTTGACAGAGACACAACAAGAGAGGGAGCACAAGCAGAGGGAGGGGAGAGGGAGAAGCAGGCTTCCCGCGGAGCAGGGAGCCCGATGCGGGGCTCGATCCCAGGACCCTGGGGTCATGACCTGAGCCGAGGGCAGATGCTTAACAACTGAGCCACCCAGGCGCCCCCCCCCCAAGATCTTTTTTTATGCAAGGAGGAACTTGTGTGATGTAACACAATTGCATGTAGGCTTGTGGGTAAGAAGAGCTCAGAAGAGTTTTGGGTTGACATTCATGGGTCCGTATTATATGTAAATGGTCCACGCTTCTCTTCACTGCTTTGTGTCTTTCTCACCTTAGAAAGAAAAGGCGAGCTGGGGTTGTAAGGGTTCATCCAAGCCACGGGTAGCTGGAGGACCTGGAGTTAATCCCATGATTTCACTGATCTTAATCTATGTAAAAATGGGGATGGTTATTGACTGGGTAGTGGGGGTCACATGATCGTGGAAGAGAAGATGCTTGCATGCTGTATAGCCGTCTACAGTAACGTTGCTTCTCTTGTTTCGGGGCTCAGCTCTGTCTTAGACTAGTTATATATATAACTTTTGGGTAGTCTGCTTTACCTTTCTGGGCTTCTTCTAGTTCAGGGATGGTAAGTAGGTTACATTTTGCTCATATTCTCTTGGTAGTGGCTCTCTTGTTGATACGGACATAAATGCATTTCTGGGCTTGGTGGGAAAGAGTGCGTGCTGTCCCCAGCATCAGGGTTTGTTTGGGACATGCAGTCCCAGAGAGTGTTGGTGGGAGGGTTTCCTGGCATGCTCTTTCCGTGATCACCTGATCCAGTCCGGCCTTCTTACTTCATAAGGCAGGAAACTAATCTTTACCGTTTCCTTCCTCTGTGGATATTTAGAACCTTTGAAAGACTTATTATGATTTTTGTTACTGTCCTTTATGGTAATAATAAGCTTAATACACATTTTAGAACGTCGTACTATCAGGGCTCAGAAGATTCAGGATTTGCTCGTTAATTGAGCAAACTGGTAAAAATGGGGATATGCTATTCACAGGATTGTTGTGTCACGTGTCAAGTGGGATATCCGTGAAGGGGTGCAAATCCTAGTGTCTCTGTTCTCACTGGTCTTCACTTACACTGTCGTGGTTGGGTGTCTGACTTACCCACAGAGGTTTATTTGAAGCCAAATTTGCATTTTTGCGGGAATGCCAGGGCTTTGTATTCAGGCTTTGGTTTGTGTTTTAGATGTTTATTAAGTGACTAAATCTTGACCACAGTTTGGGTTAATGGAGAAAATTTACTGAGGTTTGCACAGTATTCAAGGTTTTGGATACCTTGCTAGCCCAGTTGGAATAAGCAAAATACCTAGTCAGACCTACCCATGTGGCTGGTCTAGAAGAAATGACATCCCATACTGATGGTTTTGGTTCCTTACCCTACACACAGCTTAAATCTAGGGTGATTGTATAACTTGTAAAACACCCAGTCTTTATTATGGATGTAAGAAGGATTTGGGAAAATGTGATTTCAATTTTTATGTGGTCGTGGGAGAGGAAGAGAAGTAAACTCTGTGTCATTTAAATCAGACCTCCCCCCAACTGTTGGATGGGATTGAATGTAGGTAACAGTTAAAGGAGAGAGTCTGAGCTGAGCTGTACCTCAATAGCTGGTTCCCCAAGTAAAGGCTTAGGAAGCTCTCTGGAGTAGAAAGCAAGAAGGGAATTCTTTGTCAACCATCTGGGATGTAGTCCCAGGTTTATATACCTCCCAGCCATTCCCCTGTGGTCCCACATACTCTATTTTTTTTTTTTTTTTGCTTTTGCATTTATTACATTGTTTTATAAATTTCTGGAGCTATCTGTCCTTTTTCACTGTAAGCTCCTTGAGGGCAGGGATTGCATTTTTATATTTACGGTATCGGTAAAATATTTGGCAAATGGAGGGTGCTCGTGTCAGTGTTTGGCTTTGGCCGGGGTAGTATTTTCCAGAATCTGTTCACTGGCAGTAACAACCACCAGTTTTGGAGCACCTGTAACATTCTTTAAGCTGTGCTGGGTACTAAAGGGTATATCATAGTGTGTGGCATGTGAATCAATGTTAATTTTTTTTTTTAAAGATTTTATTTATTTATTTGAGAAAGAGAGAATGAGAGACAGCACGAGAGGGAAGAGGGCAGAGGGAGAAGCAGACCCCCTGCTGAGCAGGGAGCCCGATGTGGGACTTGATCCTGGGACTCCAGGATCATGACCTGAGCCGAAGGCAGTCACTTAACCAACTGAGCCACCCAGGCGCCCTCAATGTTAATTTAATTCAAACAAAAGCCACTATCTGGACCACACGAATAGCCGTAGAGTTTGTGTCTTACACAAACACAAAGCTCGGAAATGGCCCAAAGAGTGAGACTCTGGTTTGTCTAACTGCAAAGCCCCTTTGGAGGATCCCGGGGTCCTGCACTGTCTCAGTACATTCCTCTGTTTTTCAGTGTCTTCGATCATGGGAGTTGCAGCTGTTTTTGAGCAAAAAGCTTTTGTGTGTCCCTTGGGTTAGCTTGTTTCTGTTGCACTTAGTGCCTCCTTTGTTTTGATTTTTACCAGTGCTTAAAATGCCAGTAATTGGATAGTTTCTGATACTCACGAAGATGTATTTCTTAGCTCAGCCCTGCCACAACAGAAAATACCATAGACTGGGTGGCTCGAACCACAGAAACTTCAAGGTGCCAGTGTGGCCAGGCTCTGGTAGGGCTCCCGTTACCTGTGGCAAACTGCCTTCCTGCGTGTTGCCGTGTGGCCGAGACATAGATCAGAGATCTCTTTTCCTCTTCCTATAAGGTCACCAGTCCTATGGATTTAGGGCCCCACCCTTATGACCTCATTTAATCTTAATTACCTCCTAAAAATCCCATATCCAAATAGAGTCACATTGGGGGTTAGGGCTTCAGCCTACGAATTTTGGGGGGCACAATTCAGTCTGTAGCAGAAGGTACCCAGATTTTTTTTTGTCTTGTCATTGATAGAACTTTGATGGAAGAAGCTCATCTGTGTAATGTTTAGGCAGTCTGTAGATAGGTTTTAAGTAACTCTACACGTGAATGTTATTTGTTAAAATAAATGAGGGAACTGATTTATGCAGGAGACCTCATATGTTCTAGAAATTTCTGTACATGGGTAAGCTTCTGTTTTATAATGATTCTAATAAATTTAATTAACATGTAGATTTTCCAAAGAACCATTTTGGTGGGAAGCAGTGTCCAGGTATCTGAGTGTACAGGTGGGCATGGCAGAGGGTGAAGTGGGCAGGCTTTGAAGTCAGCCTGAGTTTGGATTCTGTTTTGACATTTACCAATTAGTTGGTCTTTGAGTAAGTTCTAGTTTGAGATCTTCTGTAAGATGGAGATGCTTTTTGCATTATAGAATTGTTGGCAAAACTAAATCAGAAATTATATAAAACTCTGGCATGACACTCGGCCCATAAAACGGACTTGAGAGGAGCTAATCCTTTATTTCTATGAAAGTCTGACGTCTCTTCAGTTTTTGTTAACAATGTGAAAAACCCTGTAAAATGGTACAGCTGCGTTAGAGCACAGCTCGGCATTTCCTTAAAAAGTGAAACATAGAGTCGCTGTGGACCCAGCAGTTACACTCCCAGGTGTAAACGCCAGAGAAGCTGGTCCACGGATGTCCACAGCAGCATTGTCCGGAAGGGTCAGAGAGTGGAGACAACCCAGATGGTCACTGAGTGCCGAGTGGCTCATCCACACATGGTGTGTCCACACGAGGGAGTCATATTTGAACGTCCAGAGGAACCCAGGGAGTGGGTGAAAACCTGCCAGGCGGAGGAAGTCAGACAAAAAGGCCATGTGTGGTCGGGCTCCAGCAGGAGGAGGTATCCGGCAGGGGCGCGTTGTGGAGAGACGGCGAGAAGATGAGCGGTTGCCAGGGCCCGAGCGGGAGACGGAGGGCGGAGAGGGAAGTGGCTGCTTTTGTGGGTACGCACGGGGTTTCTCTCTTTGGGGATGAAAATGTTCTGGAATTGAACGGTGTGACAGTTGCACGGCCCACTGAATTTAGGTGGGCCTAAATTTGATCCTTTCAAACGGTGAATTTTGTGTTATGAGTTCTAGTTCAGCCCTACTCCCTCATCCTTGGTTTGTTCTTTTCACTTCTTCACTAGAATAGATGGTACCATTCGCTTCACATGGTTTCTGACATCTTGTCAGCTTTGGACTAATCTTCCTATTTTCTGGGGAAGAGAGATTGAAGACCAAACCGCCGGGCTTTTGTCTGTGGGCAGCCAGGCAGGCGGGAGTGCTCTGGGGAAGACCTTGGTAGGGTGCCCTTGGGGAGCCTGAGCGACTTTGGAGCCCTCGCTCTGGTACAGATGGCTGAGGTCACAGAGAGTCCACGAAGCAAATCCATGAGAATCCGATGAAAACTGTGTAGTCTGCTGGTGAGTTTTCTTGGGTGTGTCTACAGTACCCTTCAACACCAGAGAAAGTTTTGTCTTGACATTTTTAAACAGGGCTGAAGACTTTTTCAGGGCTGAAGGCCTTCTAGAACTTCTGGTCTCGGTAACCAGTGCATCTCATGGCATGAAGTCCAAAAATGACTACTTGTCACTGTGTGGGGGGGGTGGCCCTCAGTCTTCTGTGCTTTTGGTTTCTGTGTTACCCTCGTCAACTTGGTAGGGAAGAAGCTTCCTCGAGAACTGCAGAGCACGAGTGTGATCGAATGAATAGCCCTGTAGGTCAGATCTCAGGGGAGTGCAGGTGTGGTGGGGGATCTTTCTGTGGTTTCTGTGTTTGTCCTGCATTGTCCTGCAGCCCTGAGATGACCCTTCCCCTCCTCCCTGGCTCCCACCTCCTCTTAGACCAGTGTTGCAAGCAGACTGGGACAGGTCAGTTTTTAACCATTTAACAATTCATGAATCACAAATTTTAATTTAAAACCTTGAGTTACTTTTATGACTTTGTAATCCCTTTAATCGTTGTATTTGTAGTATTTTGAGAGAACGAACCAATTACTATTGTCCAAATAAATGTCTGATCAGTGTTGTGTTTTAGTGACTTTTTTTGCTTCCATTATAAACTTCCAGTACAGGTTTTATGTAGATTTTAGAAGGTATGGAAAGTATAAAGATGTTAATAATCAAACCCAGACCATCTAGAATTTTGCTGTTTTGATTTGTAGCTTTCTAGGCTTTTTATAATGCACATATGCAGCCATAAATGTGTTTGTGTGTGTGTATGTTTTAAGTAAAAGTGAGATCGTACTGTTTATAAGTGAAGTTATACTACATTATATGGTGTGTAATTGGCGCCTTTCAACGTAATCCTTGTCACTGAATTCTGAGCTGTGTAATTTTAAGTGACTGCACAGTATTTTCACTATGCTTTGGATGACCTTAATCTACTTAATTTATATCTTAGGGGATGGACTTCTAGGGGTTTTTTTTTTTTCATTATTTTTGTTATTATGAAAGCATTGCTATAAACATTTTTGGTTATATGTCTTTGTGCACATGTTCGATTTTTTTTTTAAGATTTTATTTATTTGTCAGCGAGAGAGCACGAGCAGGGAGGAGGGGCAGCAGGAGAGGGAGAAGCAGACTTCCCTGCTGAGCAGGGAGCCCGATGCAGGGACTCGATCCCAGGACCCTGAGATCATGACCTGAGCTGAAGGCAGACACTTCACTGACTGAGCCACCCGGGAGTCCCAAGATTTATTTCTAAGTGATCTCTACACCCAACGTGGGGCTTGAACTTAAAATCCCAAGATCAGGAGTTGCACGCTTCTCCAACTGAGCTGGCTAGGCACCCCTCACGTTTAGGGTCTCCTTGTTTCCATTCTTGTCTCCCCCGCTCCGTTGTCCGCGAAGCAGTTAGAATGATCTTCAAGGTGGCCATCAGCTGCTGTTATTCCTTGCTAAAGCCTTCAGGGGCATCTTCGTACTCTTAGAATGAAACCCTAATTATTAAAGTCCTGATCCAGCTGTATCCCTAGTTCCCAGCACGGGCCTCTGTAAGTACACAATAAATATTCAAGTGAATAGTAAATGAAATGAGTTTACCAGACCAAAGGGAATTTTGTTAGTTTTGGATACACATTACCAGATCAGCAGCAGCAGATGAAGAGTGCCCGTGGTCTGACGTTCTGGCCAATTTAGGGCATTATCAACATTTGTAATCTTTGCCAATGTGTAGTAAAAGGTGTTATCTCAGTGTTTTGTTTTTTAAGTTTCTTTTAAGTCATCTCTACACCCAACGTGGGGCTCGAACTTCTGACCCCAAGATCAAGAGTCGCGCGTGCCGCTGTCTGAGCCAGCCGGCCACTCCTCGGTGTTTTGATTTGTATTTCCTTGGTTACTAGGAGAATCGAACATTTCCTCACGTGATTATGGGACAGTTCTGTTTTTGTGCGAATTGTCTGTTTTCCCCGTGGGATGTTCAGTCTTTCCTGCAGTGATTTATTCTGTCGTTAACAAGGAGCCCTTCATGGTGCAGGTAGATCAGTTGCCTAGTAGAACGTGTGTGAGCGGGCCGGGCGCACCTGCTGCTGGTGCGTTCTCATCCCTTGGCTGGGCTCCGCCATGCGTCTGTGTCTCTCACTTAGAAGTGGTGGTCTTAGTGCGCAAGCTCTTGTCAGACCTCAGCCCACAACCTGTTCCTTTGTCTCCTGGGTCTGCGGGGGAGGAGACTTGTCACCATGTCTTTTAGTTTTTCTTGTTTTGGTGTAGAAGCACTACCATTTGTCATGTCACCTCTGTTCGTCCTTGCCTTGATCGTTTCTGCCTTTTGTGTCACGCCTTCTCCAGTGGGAAGTTGTATGTGTACGCCCCTACGTTTTCTTCTCCTTTGATTGTTTCATTTGTTTCAGTGTAAGCCACCTGGAATTTATTGTGATGTCAGGTGGGAGAGATTAGGTTAGCTTCAAGCTAAATATTGAGTGGTCATCTGTCAGTATCTTTTGTTGACTAACCCACCTTTTTGCATTGGTTTGAAATGCCATGTTCGTGTGTCCTGGGTTTCCATAAATACTGGCTTCTGGATCTGGACTCAGTTATCTAATTTTGTGCTGTTTCCTCACGGTTCAGTGACTCCAAGTTTAGAATATATTTTAATGTCTACTAACAGAAGTTACTGTTCATTTTCTTAGGATTTTCAAAATTTTATTTACTTTTTCATTTAGTGCATTCTTCTAGATTAGTTGTAGAATTATTTAATCAGTTAAAACAGAAATGAAATAAAAAAAGAAAAGGTATGTCTGCAAATCTGTTGGGGTTTTAGTTTGAATTGTGCTAAGTTAATGGGTTAATAATGGGTAGAGGACAGAATTGATCCTTTGATAATACCAAGTTTTCCATTCTTTCTCTTTCCGCATTCAGATTTTTCACATCAGCTCTAGGAAGGTGCAGCATCACGTAGTTTCTAGTTCAATAGGTTTGATGTGCTACCTTTAAAAAAGTTCTATATTTAGAAGTTAAACTTCTAGCTCGTTTACACTGCTAGTACAACATCTGTTCCCATATTTGCTTGTCTTTTTTTTTACTTAAAATATATGCACTTGTATTTAAACATAATGCCTGGGATTTTAAAGAAGTTTTTCCTTTGCTAAGAACTTAATTCCAATGTTGGCATTTATATTCTTTGGTTTTCTTAGATTTTGAAATCTAATCGCTAACAGTTATTGAGTACTCATTGCTTGAAATACTTTACGTATTACTTATTGTACTCATTGCCTGAAATACTTTACGTATTACTTATTTGATACTTCTCTAATAACTTGTAAGGTAGTAGGAGCTGTTGTTATTTTGTAGATGAGGACCCTGAGCCACAGAGGGCTAAGCGACTTGCCCCAGGGTCACCTGCTAGTAACCAGTGGACCCGGGGTCCTGTCCCGGCCGGCTGGTTCTGGAGCTCACACTGTTAACCAATGTGCCCTGGGGCCTCTCTGTCCTGGTTAACTTGTGTGAACTGAAATGGGTATTTGAGTTTTCTAAAATGTTGATGTGTGAGTGAATGATTTATTTTCTTTGTGATCTCATCATCTGAGGGTTCTTTATTTTCTGGAAATAATTGGTCCAAGAGCAAGGCCATGTAGAAGGAATAGACCTAGAATAGATTGAGCGACACTTCAGAGATAGCTGGGCTCGGGAGATAAGGTCTTATTTGGCTTTAATCTTGAAAAATGAAACAAAATTATGAAAACATTCTTGCTATGGTTGCAACTGTGTTAAATTTTTAGAATGGGACAAGAATGAAGCAAGTGTTAGTTGCTTGTTTTTACGTCATTTTTCTTTAAAAATTGTAAGATAGGATGGACTATACCCCTCCTGTTGTGATAGACGTTTTTAGTATAATCCCAAAGAGAGTCATTTTGCCAGAATACTCAAGGGCTCTGCTGGTAAGGCCGGGGGTTTACCTTGATTTCCAGTTATTTCCTTTGACCTCCTGTTACCTCATCTCTGTTAGCTTTCTCCAATTATTCACTGGTTGTATCTGTTAAAATGTTTTCAGCTGCAAGTAACAGACTGAATGTATTTAAACATTCACGTTTATTGACCTGTAGTTGGGAGTCCAGAGGCAGAGCTGGCGCCTGGCTCCCCGCACCCACGGCTCCTGGTCTTTGGTCTCTGCCCCAAGCTGGATTCACATTCAGACCCCGTCATTCTTGGAGGGAGGAGGATCATCTCTTGTCATCTCCCCCAAAGGTGTAATTTACGTACAGCTGAATGTATTCGTTATAAGTGTCCATACAGCTTGATGGGTTTTTACTGTATGTGCCCTCTCTATAGCCACCAGCCAGCTGAGGCTACAGCGCATGCTTCCCACCTGGTAACTTCTGTCACCTTCCTGTCCCATCAGTGTCCCTCTCAGATTTTCATTGTTGTGGTTTTGCCACTGGTTGGAAACGGTTCTCTTTGTTTTTAGTGACTTCCTGAAGGCTCGCACTTCAACTTGTACATGGTTTGCATTGCGTTGCTTTGTCACCGAAGCCCGTGCCAGTCACTCAGAGATTGACGGGGCAGAGGGGAAGTGGACTGACAGGGGCCGGTGCCACCTGGCACGGATATCTGATGGGGACTGATGTCAAAAATGGTGAGTTCATTAGTGGATGTTTCTGTATTAGGGTTCCTTTTGTGTTGCTGGGCAATCTGGCATTTTGTTGGAGTCTGGCAATGCATCCTATCAGGACCCCTGGACCTATTTTGTCCTGTATTACATTTTTATAGATGTGGATTCGCTATTGTATGGCTCTGTTCCATCCAGTCTGCTGTCTGCAGTAGTCAGCTCTTTCTGCAGTTCACATGTGGTCAGCTCATCTCCTGTGTAACACGCTTCAGTGGCCTCCCTCCACTGTTAGAATTAAGACGGGTCCTGGTCTACATGCACGATTCCTGTGTGATTCTTCTTCCTCTGTGATCACACAGTTAGTGATGTGGCCCTGTAAGATACATCCTCAGAAACCACTTTATAGAGGTAAAGATGTGGGGCGCCTGGGTGGCTCAGTCGTTGGGCGTCTGCCTTCGGCTCAGGTCATGATCCGAGGGTCCTGGGATCGAGCCCCGCATCGGGTTCCCTGCTCCATGGGAAGCCTGCTTCTCCCTCTCCCACTCCCCCTGCTTGTGTTCCCTCTCTCGCTGTGTCTCTCTTTGTCAAATAAATAAATAAAATCTTAAAAAAAAATAAAAAGGTAAAGATGTGCATAGACATGCATTCCCTGGTTCTTGTAGTTTAGTTGGGAGAGTAGCCATTAATCGCTTTTCGCAAGCTTTGAGGAGTGGTATATGGTATCACGAGGGTAGAGATCTTTTCATATATTTGTGTTTGATTTCTTTCAAAATGTCATCTGCAGATGATACTTAAAAATTTTCCCTTGTAGTATGCTTTTTTTTTTTTTTTTTAAGATTTTATTTATTTGACAGAGAGACACAGCGAGAGAAGGAACACAAGCAGGGGGAGTGGGAGAGAAGCAGGCTTCCCGCCGAGCAGGGAGCCCGATGCGGGGCCCGATCCCAGGACCCTGGGATCATGACCTGAGCCGAAGGCAGACGCTTAACGACTGAGCCACCCAGGTGCCCCTCTTGTAGTATGCTTTTTACTTACAGCAGGTCAACAGCATTATTTTGTATTGCTTTAGTATTTTGTTACACTTGTCTGTTATTTTGTTCAAATCATATACTTTAAGGAAAATCTGTCATCTTTTTATATTCCTTTGGATATGGAAGTTTTTCAAGGTGTTTTCATTTTGGGAAGAGAGAGTCAAGTTTAACAAAATCCTCTTTGGTTTCGAAGCCATTCTGCTCTTTACTGGCTGTGAGACCTTCCCTTGGCTATCCAGGTCTCAGAGTCTTCCTGTGCAAAATGAGATTAACAATCCATTGCCTTGTTTTGCAGTTCCCCATAGTGCATTTAGAGGATTTATGGATTTGGTGTATTCTAGTTATTGTTTTCTTTGTGTTGTACCTTTACTTTCATTTTAATAAGTTTAGGCTTCTGAATGTTCTTTGGCCTTTTTTCTTTAACTTCGAATATGAAAGACTTCTGTTTTTAGGCACTCTTAAGAGCAGAGAACTCTTACAGAACTGGTATTTTAAAATGATGTTTAAAATGTGTTAAGAGGCAGCATCAGATTGAAAAGCAGAGCCCTGAACTGTGGAACCATCGTCTGCGTCACGGGGAACCAGCCTCCCTGTGTCCCCGGTTGGAGCCTTCAGGTCTCCTCCTCGACCTTTCCGTCCTGATGCTCAGGTGCTGCATGGCCGCAGTGCCCCACACTTGCTCCTGAGAACCTTGACCTGTACCTGGGGCCCTCAGGCAGGACGTCTCCACCTGGCCTTCGGGCACATCCACAGACCTGCCGCCATGTTCTCTGTGCCAGGCATTCATTTCAGAATGATCTGTCTGTGGTTCCCCAAAGGTACCCATGGGATTTTGGTCTTGTTCCTTCTGTTCCATCTTCCGGAAAGTTGTCTGGGTGCCTGCTCAGTCTCTTGCTTCAGCTTTCTCTTCCACTTTGTCTTTAGTGATCACTCCCTTATTGAACTGCTAGCATCTGTCACCTTCCAGAGCATTTGGTATTCCAGGCACAGGTTTTCCCTCAAAAAATTAAAGGTAAGCTTTGACTCAGGTGCATTGCCCTAGGCGCTTTGTAACATGCTGGGTATCATCAGGGACTTCCAGTAACTTTTAAAAAATAAATTTGAGGGGTGCCTGGGTGGCTCAGTCATTAAGCCTCTGCCTTCAGCTCAGGTCATGATCCCAGGGTCCTGGGATTGAGCCCTGCGTTGGGCTCCCTGCTCGGCAGGGAGCCTGCTTCTCCCTCTCCCACTCCCCCTGCTTGTGTTCCCTCTCTTGGTGTGTCTCTCTGTCAAATAAATAAAATCTTAAAAAAAATAATAAAAAATAAAAAATAAATTTGAAAACTAAACTCATGATTATTGATTGCTCTAGGCCTTCGAATTGTAATTCTTTAGCTGAGTCATGTGATTTTCAAAGGTATTAAGACAGTACTTTGAACAATTTTGGGTCTAACAGCATGTTTTTATACCCCTGTGATCAAGTGACGTGTAAAGGTATGAATAAGTGACAAAGTGAGGGTGTCATGGTGTAATATTTGGATAAAAAATTTTCATATGTAAATGTTAATATGTAATATACTTGGAAGTATAAGGACAACACATCAAGTCTATATTTTTCCTGCCTGGAAATCTTATACAAATAGGTATCCTGTCACCCAGTCAGCACTTCTCTTCCTTTTAACTGATTAATTGGTGCAGTTGTCTTTGGATCTGTACAAAGTACTAAAATCGGTGATGTTTTTATGCAGATCATGGGTATAGTTATGAAGCAGGCAGTTTATTTTTTGTGATCTCCAAATCTACTCTTTCCCTTTACTGATGGCTGTTTGGAATTGATTCATGGTGAAGGGGCCTGAGACGTCTGAACTCTGTAAGGCAGGCTGGAAACTCAGACGAGTTGATCTTGCATCTGAACTTTGTAGGGCAGGCCAGTAGGCTGGAAACTCGGGATTTTTATGTTACAGTCTTGGGGCAGAATTCCTTCCTTGCCTCTTCAGCTTCTGGTGTTTGCTGGCAGTCCTTGGCATTCCTTGGCTTCTATAAATGCATCAGTCAGTTTCTGCTTCTGTGGGCATATGGCCATCTTTCCCTGTGTGTCTCTGTCTTCACGTGGTGTTTTCCTCTTTTAAGGAGACTGATCCTATTGGATTAAAGGGCCCGGCCTACCTCAGTGTGACCTCACTGTTACTGATTACATCTATAATGATCCTGTTTTCAAGTAAGCTCACATTCTGAGGTACGGGGGGTAGGGGGGGCTAGGACTTCAACATCATTTCCTGTCTGAGTTTCCCACTGGGGTATGGGGCACAGCTTTGGTCTCCTTCCTGTCTCCCTTTGATCAGCTAACTGCCCCAGGTGACAGATACAGAGGAAGGCATGCATATGCACACGTTAAATAGAAAGCCATGCAAAACGTATATAAGGGCTACCAGAACTAGGAAATAAATTCAGCAAAATTGCAGGGCATGAGATCAACACACAGAAATCAGTTGTGTTTCTGTCACCAGCAGTGAACAATCTGAAAAGGAAAATAAGAAAGCAGTTCCATTTACACTACTCTCTCAAAGGATAAAATACCTAGGGATAAATTTAAGCAAGGAAGCAAAAGACTTGTATACTGACAACTATAAAATATTGCCGAAAGAAATTAAAGACCTAATTAAATGAACAGAGCTCTGTGCATGGATTAAAGACTTAATGTTAAGATGACAGTACTACCCACAATAGTCTACAGATTCAGTATAATCTCTGTCAAAATCCCAGTGGCATTTTTTTTTTGCAGAAATAGAGAAGCCCACCCTAAAATTCAGATGGAATTTCAAGGGACCCAGAATAGTCAAAACATTCTTGAAAAAGAGCAGAGTTGGAAGACTCCGACTTGCTGATTTCAGAACTTCCCACAAAGCTGCAGTGATCCAAGCAGTGTGGTGCTGGCATGAATATGACCCTGCACACCAGTAGAATTGGACAGAGCACCCAGAAGTGAAATTTGCACATTTGCAGTCAGTTGACTTTTGACAAGGGTGCCAAGACCATTTGATGGGGAAAGGATAATCTTTTCAACTGATGATGCTGGGAAAAGTGGGTATTTCTAGTCGTTTTGAAAGAAAGGTTAGTATTTTTTCCTGCACTGTGAATCCCAACCTCTAAATCAGGCTTTATTGATGTTTCTATGTTGTGGGGGCTGCCCCAGCTGCTGCCCATAGATGCCAGTAGCTCACCCCAGCCTTCCCCAGCGGCGACAACCAGGGATGTCTCCAGACAGCCTCAAATGGTGCATGGGGGAAAGGTCACCCCAGTCAAGAACTGTTGCCCTAAATTCTGTAATGTCAGGAACTACTGAACAATTTTGAAAGGCTAAAAAAACTCGACATTTAAATGTTTTGTGTTTAAGTGAAAAGTGATTTTTGTGCTGTTCCTTTTATTATAAAAGACACATCTGTTTGCTTATTTAGACTTTATTTTGGTGTAACATAACCACAACTTGTAAATAGAATTCAAAAAAGAAAATCTGTCCTGAGAATCGGTTGATATAATCCCATTTCTAAGTTAGGAACTCCATGAAGATGAAAAACCACCAGCTTTTGATTTTTAACATAACTGAAATAAAAAAAAAACCCATTGAAAGAAATTGTTATACCTCATTGTTAGTTCAGTGCAAGTATTTAACATACACTTAGCTCATTGTTTTTAAAGATCTTTTCACGATTAACTTTTGTGTCCCAAAGACTTGATGAGTTTCCCTCGCTGATCTGGAAGCCTGATACATGCCAGGCACAGGGCGTGAGTCCCTGGCTAGAGGTACAGTGTCTCCGAGGTGAACCTTTGCTCACGCTGGGTACAAACCAAGTGGGCCAGCCAGTGACATATGACAACTTTTAATATTCTCTCCTTCTGTAAAGTAAGTCGATCGGTGATACGCGTAAAAGCTACTATTTGTTGCACATTTAAGGGCAGGCCAGGCGACTTGCTAAGTGCATCCCGTGAATCACTTTATATAACGGATTAGGATAAGCCGTGGGATTGGTGCCGTCACTTACCATGGAGGACACCTGGGCTTAGTCATGTGGTTGGTGAATGACAGCTGGGCTTCAAATCAAAGTCCTGCATAATTTCAAAGACCTTGCTCCTGAGACTTTATATGGCCTGTAATTTTTTTACCTTCCAGTGCTGCTTCTCACATTTGATACCCTATCCTTAAGATCACATCTAGTGCTGTCTCTGCTCTCATCTTGGAGTTTGTGCAGGAAGGAAGTGATGGGCAGTGTGGCAGGGGGGCCAGATTTTGTAAGTCTCTGAAGGACAGGTAAAGGAGTGATACTGGTTGGGGGGGGGGATTACCCTCGGCGATGCCCTGGCCCGAGAGAGAGCATGCATGGCCAGCAAGCAGCGGATCCCGGACCTGAGTCTGGGAGTGCCTCACTTCCAAACCTGTGGGCACTTTACCCTAGGTCTTCAGAATGATTTGAACTTGTCTGATAGATTAATGACTTCCCATTTGTGGGCTCTGGGGGCAGCTGTAAGATTATTTCACAGAGCACCTGTACACCTGTGTGCACTAAGCTTTGTCTGTAATCCAAAGCTGCCAACCTTCAATTCACATGCATCCTATTTCAAGTATATTTGTACATGCTCTTAACATATTATGCAGATTAATTTCAAAGACAGTAAATTCATAGTGCATTTATATATAATTTTTTTTTAGAAAGAGAGAGAGGGAGGGGCAGAGGGACAGAGAATCTTTAGCAGACTCCCCCTGAGTGCAGAGCAGGAGGTGGGGCTCGATCCCATGACTCTGAGACCATGACCTGAGCTGAAATCAAGAGGCGGTTGCTTAACCGACTGCGCCACCCATGTGGCGCCCAAAGTGCTTTTCAATCACATTTTCTCAGTCAACATACATTAAAAGTACAAGTCATGACTTTAAACGGCCTCCTTGTCTTTGAAAAGTTTGAGAGCCACTGGAAGTTTATCTGGTATTTAATCTGTTTCTAAGGTGGAGCATGGCAGCCATTGTGCAAAAGAAATGGGGAAATCCCAGAACAGTGAATGTGTTTAAAGCCATGGCAAGAGTAATGACAAACTTTTATGTTTTGGTCTTTGGATGAAGTAGAATTCTGTAAAAAAAAAAAAAAAGTTTTATGAAATGTTACTAGTTACCTGTATAGGTAATACTTACAAATAGTTCAAATAACATTTTCAGTCGGAAAAAATTTAAGTTAGAAAATTACAGCCCTTGTTCATAAATTACGATTTTTAGAAAATAATCTGAAACACTCAAGGGCCTTCTTTTAAATTATGAAAACAAAAGATGCGTGGGTATGTTATTACCTAGGATTTTTTTTTTTAAACCAACTTCTGCAGATGATGCTTTTCAAAGAAATGTGTCCAGTGGGCAGCAGCTTTTTCTCCTAGGTAGGGAACCCGCATAGTAAGGGCATCTCAGTTGCTCTCAAGATGGAAATGGGCTGGGATTTGGGCTTGTGGTTCTGTGGCTTTAGACTTTATACCAGGATGCTGCGGTGTTGGTCGTAGTCCTTCCTCAGCAGCGATGGGGTTAACTGTGGCTTGGCAAGTGGAAAAAAGGAGTTCTGTGCAGTTTCCAGCCTGTGGGCTCTTGTTGCCCAGCAACAAGCATTGTCAGTCAGTACAGGGTATCGGAAATTGGTATTCTGTGTCCCTCTGCACCACATGCTCATTTTGTAATCGGAGAGAAGTGGTTTGGGGCTCTTTTGTAAGGTTTCTTTTTAAAACAGACATTTAAAGATGATTTTCCTTGCTTTTTCTAGTTGGTTACTTTATAGCCTTGGAGGTCTTTCTGTTCTCACGTAGACATTACACTGAAATGCTTGTGTTCAAAGAAAGGGTTTTATGTTTTTGCTTTGTATTGTATTTGTGTTTTTGTTTTGTTACTGTTTACTCAAAAACGAATACATTTTTGCTGGAAAATTCAAGTTAAGTAATCGGAACATCAGAGCTTTATTTGTTTTTTTAAAAGTACAGGTCCAGAAGTTGTATAAGAATCCCTTCCTTGATAAAGATTATTTTTATAGGATTCCTAGCCTTGTATAGGATCTCATGTAGAATTTGAGAGTTGACTTTTTTCTAGGAGAAATTGAAATGTTTTGATAGCAAGTGGGTGACAGACAATAGCCTTTTTCTAGAACATGGTGGTACAGTATACATACCGTCAAATGTACTGTCTCAGGGGTGGGTTGTCTGGCATTTGGTGCGTTCATGGTGCTGTTCCGACCGCCACCTCTGTCCTCCAGGGCTGAGGGACAGCCTTGTGCGGCCACTTGGTGACCTGGGCCAGGCTGTCTTCCATGTGCTTCTGATAAACTGACTTGTGTAATCTTCGTGACAACCCTGGACGGTGAGTGCTTTTGCTGTGCTCCAAGTGGGCACCGTGGTGTGAGGCGGAGAGCAGGACACACAGCCGGCCCGGGGGGTGGGCTTCCGGCCCCAGAGCCCAGACCCGGGCGCTCAGCCACCACAAAACGGCATCCTCTTTTGAGTCCCTTTCTTTTCTATTCAGTGGTAAGAGTAATGATTTTAACAAAATTACCTACCAAAAAAAAAAAAAAAGCTACTGAGCTCTTTCAAGTAAATTTAATATCCTTTGCCAGCGTTTTAGACTGTTAATGAATTTAGTTTGGCTATAAATCGTCTGTGTCCTAAATTTTAAAAGGATGCTATTTGTATTTTCTATTGTGAATTGTGTATAACATTATAAATGTTACAGTTAATTACGTGTTGGGGATTTAGTGCCCTTTTCCAGCCCATTTCTGGGCTGTTTCCCACGCTGTTCCTTTTGGGAGAGCGCAGAATGCACATTATTTCCGGTAGCATAGTACACATGTATATAGGGAGTTAGGTTGTTACGAGGGGATTCTCATGTGATGCATCTGATGTCTAAAGCCAGTCGGCATCGGATCTTGTGCTTCTGAGTATTTCTGAGTTCATGCTACTCTTTTTCATGGAGGACCTGGAGTTGATGTTCATATTGACAATCTTGAATAAGGAGCAGTAGGCCAGAGTGAAACAGGAGAGGGCACTGCTAGGTGCCCTTGGGGCTTTTAGTTGATGCAAGAGATGATGAATTTCCTTTCCGCTGGGGACCATATCTCTAGTCCCATTTTTTAATTTTTTAAATAAAGATTTACTTATTTATTTTAGAGGTGCGGGAAGGGCAGAGGGAGAGAGAGAATCCCAAGCAGGCTCCACGCCAGCGTAAGCCTGTGATGCGGGGATCGATCCCACAAGCCCGAGACCATGACCTGAACCGAATTCAAGAGTCAGATGCCCAAGTGACTGAGCCACCCAGATGCCCCTCTATTAGCATTCTTTAGCTAAAGAACTTACTCTTCCCTCTGACCGTTTCCCTCCCCCAGTGAATATTCTGGCACATCTTCTGCCTTGAGACTCCTTGACCTGGATCCCTCCTGATTTGTATGTTCCCATCCTGATCAACCAGATTTGCTCTATGCTTCCAATTCTCTTCACTGTTGCACCATTAAAAAAAAAAATTTCCTCCTTTTATTTTTGTGCCTTTATGTACACATTTGATTATGCTCTCCCCATTTTTTGTTTTGTTCACTTAATGTTTTACATTTTCTATGCTTCTAAAAAACTCAGTTTTATTAGTTGCATATTTCACTGTAATTTACCTGTTTCCTTTTAAACTGCTATTTTGTGATTTTGTATAATGAATAATGCTTTCGTGAGCTCAAAGCGTTTTTTTTCTCCTAATTGCAGACTAATTCCTTAAGATGGATTTCCAGAAATAGTATTAGATCTCCAAATAAATAGAAACAGTCTTAAAAGCTCTTGAATCATAGTGCCAAATGTTTTCCAAAAGTGTTGTGCCAGTTTTCATGCCAGCCTGCAAATATATGAAGTGTCCATTTCACGGCAAGCAGCGGCAGCAGAGAATGTTTTGATGTTGACCTTTAAATCTAGAAGAATTGACTCATGGCTCTGCTGGGCCTTTCTCCTGAATCACACCTAGATTCTAAAGCTGCTGGGATCGGGTTTGGGAGAAGGAGGGCCTGGCTACCCCTGTTGCCTCCAGCTCTCTTTAAGTTCTGTGGTGATGCATTCGCTGCTCAGGTAAGCAAGCTCTCATTTAATGCAGTGCCCTTTTGGATACATGAAGCAACTGACTTTTTCTGCTTTCATTGTTTTGATAAGTTGGAGGATGTGGGACAAAGTAGTGAGTGTTCGAAATGCCATTCCCTTGGAAGCTGGGGGCAGGAATAGGTTTGGCTCTCTCCTTTGCCCTGCCAGGGGGCTCTGTACGGTCAGCAGAGGCATCCCAAATGAGGTTCAGGAGCCACCTGTCCAGCAGGTGCTTCTCGGATGTAGCCTGAGTTACTGATTCTTCTCTATCTAGAAAATCACTAGCAATTCTGGAGGTAAAGTGGTTTTTCTCTAAAAGGTTGTTACAGGATTCTGAGCTGTCACATGCTGATGGAATGTTTTCTCCGAGGAAAGGAAGCTGAGGAAGGGACTCCTGGTCACCCCGAGCCTTGTCACAGCATCCAGCACAGTTGGCCATCCTGGCCTTGAACCACTTGGACTTAAGGGACTTGAAGCTCTTGCTTCTCTCTTTATCACATTGGCTGCGTCCCTTGGTCCTTCCCTCCGGTGTCTTTCTCTTCTCCTCCTCAGACTTGCATTCCTCCCAGTTTTACTTTGCCCCCATGTGCTGCTGCCTCCCAGATTTAAACTTCTGTCTCAGTCTGTCTCGTGAGCTCTAGATAATCATCTGAGAACTTAATTCATTTGTGTATGTAACAGGCACCTTCAATACCACGTGTCCCAATCCACATGTGTAGTATGTTCCTACAAATTTATACTAATTGAGAACTAGGTCTTGCAATGACAGTGTTTTCTTAGAGTTTTAAATAGAACAATAACATAAAGGGCTAAATTGTTAAAACGAATGTCTTCTGCCTCATTTTGTAAGCTTTAGATCCCATCATTTTCTTCTAGTAGGAAGGTTTGCCTGCATCTTCCCGGATGACTGAGTCCAGAAGTTCTTGCTCAGGGATTTTACTTGTGGGAGCTCTCATGCCCCCCGTGCCCACAGACCCTGCTCCTGGTTTCCAGGTTAGCACTTTTCATGTCAGCTGACACACAAGAATGTGGACGGTTGGCACAGTGAACGAGCTGCCAGCTCGTGGTTTGCCGTCAGTGTCCTTGGAGAGTGATGTGGATTGATTTGACTGTGACTGTGCTTTTGCCCTTATAAAAATGAGGGGAAAATAGAAGAGATGGAATGTTAATACACAGTCGACACAAATCCGGAAGTCACTAGGTATCTATCCCTGAGCGGTGCTCATCAGTCTCGGTGGGACTCGACCCTGTTTGTACGTACGCTGGTGGTCTGTGTCTATATGGTAGGTAAGATGATTTCGTTGACACTGATGGACATTCAGGTCAGCTGAAGAAGTACATCGCTTCCAGAATCAGAGCCGCCTTCGGGCCTCAGGGATGAGAAGAATGCTAGCAGTTTTGGTTGACCAGGAGTTACTCTGTCTCTTCGCTTTGCTTGGCTTCATTCTTGTCTCTACAGTCTTTTTTCACTCAGTTTCTCCAGAGGCCCACTCCTCTAGCTTTTGTAAGTTGAAGTCAAAGAATGTTTCCTGTAATCTTCAGCTAGAAACATCCTGGGTTAACACTGGCGAAAGCCCTGCTGGGGTCGCCGCCACTCTTCTCAGTGGGCTGGGCTTCTGTGACGAGCCCCAGTGGTGCTGGGGATGGACACTTTGCGAAGTGGGAGAAGGATATCTGGAAGCAGATACCCATCATATGATCTTCAACTAAGGAGGACTGTAGCAAAATTGAGTTATATAAAAAAAGACAGGAAATGGGTCTAAAAGGTGAGGTCTTAGGGTAGAAGAGGTTGATTCATTTTTTAGTGATCTGTTAGGTTTACAGAATTATAGAGCTTGTTGAGGAATGTAGCTTGTAGCACTCTCTTTACAGTAATAAAAGAAGGCTGAGGCTCAACATCTTCCTACGAAAATTTAAAAGAAAATTGGTAAGACAACATCTCGTTTCTTACAAACTCTCTGAGCAATGAAAAAGAAAATCACTTGTCTACCAAATGTTGCATTAGGTAAGCAAGAAAACTAGAATTCGAGGTGAGAATTATTAGAAAGTAAATTTTATCTGTATTTCATCTTTGGTTTAAGTGATTGCTCCTATCTTAGTTTTTAAAGCTAAATATCCACCCCCTAACTAGAGGTTTCATATCTTTTGACTGTTAGAATGAAAAATCATTTTTAAAAAGGATTTACTTATTTGAGAGAGCACACGTGCACACGTGTATGAGTGGAGGGAAGGGTAGAGGGAGAGGGAGAATCTTTAAGCAGACTCCTTGCTGTGCGCGGAGCCCGGTGTGGGGGCTTGATCCCAGGACCCCGAGATCATGACCTGAGCCGAAATCAAAAGAGTCAGACGCTTAAGTGACTGAGCCACCCAGGCGCCCCTGAAAACTTATTTTTTATATTAAAACTGTTGCTTGGCCCTTGCCTATTCAACCTTCAGGAGTGGGTCATGTAAGAGAGTAGGGATCCTGGGACCCGGTGTCTGATGAGTGTTCCGTGTCCACCTTGTTGACTACAGCATTCCACCATCAGATATCAGAGTAGGGGAAAAGCCACTTCACATCCCACCAGGTCAGGGGCACTCACCTCGTAGCTTTCCCACTTGGTGATGCAGTGATGTACATGCCATGTAAGATTGGCCTGGGGAGAATCTACCCCGTGCCAGGTGTCACAAGAACCAGGATCCTGGGTATGTCCCCTTCAGGGGACCTTAATCTTGGCTTCTTCAGCCCCTGTGGTTAGAGTCCGGATGTGGGAGACACAGCACCCTTTCGTTGTTGAGGACAGATTCCTTAACCGCCATTGAATTGCGAAGCTTTTAACTTTTAAAATCTCTCTTCCAAGAGATTTGTTAACGAGAGAGTCATTGATTGGATTTATAGGTGAAATTATGGGGTTTTGATTGCTTGATAAAAAGACTTGTTGGCTGTTTCCTTTCTTTCTCTCACTCACCAGGTTAATGCAGGTTGTTTTTTAGAATAGCTACCCAACACAAAAGGTTACCCTTGAATCCGAGAGCCCTTGGAGAAGTATCTTACTAATATTTAGCAAAGTAAAAAAATTGGGAAACACATTTTAGAAAACAAATGAAAAGGACTAATTTACTAATTATAGATAAAATACAAAAAAATGGGGCAACAGAATACAAAAGTGAAGCATAAGCATATATCCCTAAACAAACAAAAAAACCGCCGCCTCTTTGTTTTATCTTGTCCCTTTCTTTATTTTTTTATTTTTTCCTGAGATTTCCTAAATCCATGGTAAGAACTCTAGTGTCTTGAAAGTTCTTGGCTGCTTTTCTTCTGGGTTTTAGTGTAATCCCAAATCTCTGCAATACAAAAGTTCCACTTCTAATGCCTTAATTTACGAGTATTTTTTTTGCTTCAAGTAGAGAAGGCTTCTGTGCCCTGGGTGTGTATGTGGGGGGGTGTTTCTTTAGAAGCATATCTTCTTTTCCCGTTTGTCCTTTCTTTTTGAAATTCACTCTCGGGGTGACTTTATGGAGCAGATTCCTGTCTGATCCCTCTCCTCCAGCCTTTCCATGTTTCCATGTAGTTCCATGTTTGAGGTTTGGGTTTATGTCATTTTGCCGCAATTTCTCAAGCATACCACTGAGACATTTTAACAGCTTCATTGATGTACACTTTATATATACAATGTACAGTTTGATAAGTTTTGACATGTCTGTGCCCCTGAAACCATCAGCACAGGCAAGCTAGGGAACATATCCATCACTCTCAACTTAAAATTAGAAGCACTGTCAACAAAAATTTGGACTACAGGAAAGAGAAGGAAGTTATCTATAAACCCTAACACTTAAGATGCATGACTTTTAGTGTCTTTGATTTAACATGGTATCATGAACACTTTTCCATATTGTTACATGGTCTTAATAACAAGACTTTTTTTCAAGAGTTGACTGATGACATTAAAAACACCCTCTCTACGCATCTAACATGATAGTACACAGACTGTTTCATGTTGGGGGTAGAAACAGATTTTCAGCTGCTTTTGATGAGCGGGGCTCGGAGAGAGAGTGTGGCAGAGCGCAAGTGGGTCTGAAAGGCCCCTGTCCACCAGACCAAATGCTGCTGTCCCCGTGGGCTGTGGGGTAGCTTTGGAGGAGGACATGCGTGCCGCAGAGAGCTTGTACTTGGACGTGTTAGTTAGGGGAAGCTGAAGCCACCAGAGCTGCCCAGGTGGTGGGATGTGTTCAGTTGCTGCAGGCTCACGTGCCATACGGGAGAAGTCGAAGTACTTAATTTAGGAAAAACCACTGAGGGTTTCGGTGGGTGGTGGACAGGATCCTCATGGTGTGTAAATACCCTTCGTGTTTGTTTAGTGGGCACCGGTCTGTCTCCCTAGCTTTATGGAGATCTCGTTGACAGTAACGGGGGAGTTGAAGTGTGCACTGTGAAGATCTGATGTGTGTCTGTCGGGAAAGCATCACCCCAGTGAGGTCGGCTAACTCCTCCATCCCCTCACATGACTCCCCTCTTCTCTGTGGGGAGGACACTGAAGGTTACTGTCTTGACGACATCCGACTAATTCAAGGGAGTCCACGCTGTGGGCGCCCCAGAACTTGGCTCACAGCGGTGTCCCTCTGACGGCGTCCCCACCCGCTTGTCCCTGCAGCTTGTTGAGGTTCCCGGTGTCAGTGAGAGCCTACAGCGTTGTCCGTCTGCCCGACTCAACCCGGTGCCCTGAGGCGGAGAGCTGTTACCCCGAGGTCCGGCCACGTGTGGGTCACGGGTAGGAGCAGGAGGAGACGTTGGGACGGTTCTCTGTGACGGCCCAAGCTGGGGGCACGGGGGGGCCCGCCCGTGTCCGGAATCGGCGGTTAGGCCGGAGGGCGTGCGGGCACTCCTCCAGGGAAGTGGGGCAGGGATTTTCCGGAGAAGACCCCGTGCCGGATGCCTGTTACCGTTCACTAGTTCGCGGCTCTGCCGAGAGCTGGAGTGTCAGGGACTCGAAAGGATCGTGTCCTTCGCTGGTCTGGGCTGAAGGGACTCGGGGAGAACTCGACGGCCTGGGGCGGGCAGTGGGCAGCGGCCGAGGCCCGGGGCGGGCGGCGTGCCGGGCGCAGCCGGGTGCTCCTCCTGGGACGGGCTGCATCCTCGGGTGCCCTGCGCTCTTAGGGTGAGCCCCGGGCTACGTGCTGCCCTCGGGTGCTCTAGGCCAGGGACCGGAAGTGCGGGCAGCCTGCGCGCGGCATCCTGGGAGGGCCAGGATGGCGGTGCGCGGGGCTGACGAGGCGCGGCCCTGCGTGTGGTGAGGGGCCTTCAGGGTCGGAACCGACTTTCCTTCCGGCAGAGTGCACGTTTAGACCACGTTCGGAACAAAGACCCCTGACCCGCACCCCGATGAAAAAGGGCAGGCCTGTGCGCCCGTAATCTTGCTGGAAACCGGGAGCAAGCAGGTGGTGGTCCGGCCCTGGGCAGGGCTGGCGCACGCGCCCCCCCCCCACCCCCCCCCCCCCCCGGCCCGAGCGCCCGCCCCGGGCCGACCCAGCTGACCAGTACCGTGAGGCCCGCGAGGCGTTCCACAGGGAGGCGGGAGGGGCGCCCTGCCGACAGACTCTGCTGTGGGTGTGTGCGGGCCGCCGCCTGGCGCTCGCTCGAGGCGGTTACTGGCCATCCACGGATGTCTAGTCAAAAGGGGTCTAGGTAACCTGTATAGAAAGGGTAAAAAACTTAAGATGTTGTGAGAAAAACCCGTCAGATATGGGCAACTCAGTATATTCAGTTATCACCAGCGATTTTCAGTGTCTGTGATTTTTTTGACACGTACTAGGGCCACAGAATGGACCGTGGACGTGTCTTAAAAATACTTTTCCGGGACTACCCCTTTCAGAGTTTCACAGTTCCCCTCGGTGCTGCTCCCTCCTCTGCCTGGAGAACAGCGACTCCCTGAGTCTCCAGGCTCGGATGGCTCTTCTCTCTGGGAGTTAGCCTCCCTTCCTCGGTCTCCAAAATAAGGCTGGGAAGGAGGCAGCAGGGCAAGCAGGGAGTGTTTTAGGGTGGTGCTCTTCGAACTGGGTTTTTGACACTGTTTGATCAGAATTGAAAGAATGGAACATGTTAGAATACGTGGCAGTGGGAATGGCAGGTATTGTTCCGTGAAGCCGTGTTGTTTCTCTGAGTGTCCGTGTAGGTACAGGCTGGTAGTCCGTGTGGCGTGTTTATCACCGGCCTCAGAGCATTGACAAATGCTTTTTTGGGAGATGAATCAGTGTGGGTTGAGCATCTCTGCAATTCAGGGTATGCCATTGTAGGGGTCTTGGGGCTTTCTTAACCTTCTGCCTTTCTACTGTGGCAGAATCCTTTGAGGTTTGGTTTGGTTTAAGGGGCTTCCTAGTAGTTGCTGGTATAAAGGTAGTTAAAAACTGGAAACTTAAGGCACGGAGGTGGCTTTCTTCTTTTTCATTTCAGTGTTGTAAGAAGAATATAAAACTTCTGGTTGAGTTTGGTACAGAAATCACTGAGGATTCATCAGTGATTCAGAGGAAAGCAAGGTAGGATAGCGCGTGCCAGTTAGTGGGCACTCAGGGAATCTTTCTGGACTGAGTGAACGAATGGATGGGGAGAGCCCTGAGCACCTGTCTAGGATCCCTGAACTACTTATTAGTAAGCAATGAAGCAGGAGTGACGGTAGGAGCAGAGGCAATTATTGTCTCCTTATTTCTATGCTGTATTCTTTTGGAAGGAGAGAGATAAGGAGACAGGAATTCTAAATTGGCAACTGGTTGGTTAAAAGCAATCCCTGTGGCCAGTTTTTTTATCTGGATGGCCATTCTTTTTTAAGAGAGATGGGTGAGCCCTTTGTACAAAGAGCTGCTGGTGGTTTTAGTTTTTAGGGATATTAGCCCCTGGTTCGCTTTTTCTTTTTCCCAGTTATCGAAAAGTTGAATGTCAGGAAGGCTGATTGCTTTCAGGGAGTTGTCATTTTCCTCCAGGGGGATGTTTGGATGAGGATGGAGGCTACTTTGCTGGGGCAGCAGCTGCTGAACAGTCTGGGGATGAGGTGCACATTGATATATAGCTGAAATCTGCTTCCTGGTTCCTGAAATCGTGTTCCTTTGCCTCGAGGATGAATGTTTTCTCCGCTCACTCTCCTTACATTCACTTAGTTCTGGCTGGTGATGCTTCTAACTGATAACCTTTCTGTTTAGGGGAGCTTCCTTGAAAGAGTAGTTGACAGCTAGTATTGAGCAAATTAAAAATGTTGCTTCTGTCTTCTCTTAGTTTTTGCTCAGAATTTAATTATGAGTGGTGGTAGCAGAATGTAAAAAAATAGCTGCATGTTATTTAACCATTTTGGCAATGGCAGAGACACAAATGCCTTCCTCTTGTTTGGATGGCAGTATGAGGCATGATTTATCCATATTTTGTATTAGAATTTAAATTCTAATAATTTCTAGAAGCATTGGTAGTGGAATTTACTTAGCTGGTTGAATCCCAAGTTTGCCTAGTGGGTTTGGGTTGCATCCATGGGGTCAGATATCTCACCTGTTCTGATGGTTCTAATTACATCAAGACTTTACAGAAGAGACTAAATTAATTGCCACTCTGTGACTTAGTACTGCTCTGTTGAGATTCTTTTGATCATCTGAATGAACACTTATTTAATACTACAGAAATAAGAACCTGCGGTGGGTACTTTTAATGTGGGTGTATGCTGACCTTTTATATACCAGATAATGTGTCTAAATCATGAGCCAGGATCTTAATAACACCTATAATGTGTCTAAATCATGAGCCAGGATCTCAATAACGCCTGGGTCTATTTAGACTTGGACTGCAAGCTGTCAGTCAACAGCTAGAAGGTCTTCCGGTGTTACCTGGGCAGGTCTTTTTATCTAGAAGGTCTCTGGTGGAATCTCTGAGCATTGAAGGATAAGGTAAAACAATTTGGAGGTATATTTATGTATGTAGTTTGGTTGTATCATTGTGAGTAGAACTTAAATCTACATTTAAAATGGCTGGCACATTTGTCAGTAGACCGGCAAAGTTCTTCTAATGACAAAATGACAGAATTTTTTTTTTTTTTTTTTTAATGTTCAAGGTTACACTTGCTGACCTGAGCTCAGTAGATTTTTAGCACTTAAGCCAGGCATCTTCAAACCTTGATTTAGTGGATGGGCACAGTTTTCCAGTCACTGATGGAAACGATGACAGTAAATTTTAAATGCTTGTATTTTGTTGGAATCTGGCATTGTCCTCTACAAAGTGTGGTAGCACTTTTGATTCTTGAACGACTCAACTAGCTTTCTCTTCAGAAAAGGATATTTTTCTTTTTAATTTTTATATGTGGATACAATATAAATATAATTATAAATACTACGTATAGCTATGTTCTTGTGAAACTGCATTTCAACCTCAGATTAACAGAAGAGCAAATGTAGTTAGGCTGCTTTTCTAGTGTATCTTAATTTGAAATTCATGTATATGAGTGAAATTTATTTACTTCTCGACATCATTTAATATTTTTGCATACTGTTTCCAGTGAGTTCTGAAATAATTCTCATGCCTTACATGTGACTCTTTTAAAATGGCACTCAAAGGATATGTATGTGGGGGGAAGGTCATGGGTGATGGAATGAAGGGAGGATTGGTGTGGGGAAAGGTGATAAACACCTTATGGAACTAGAAATTTGAGCTCTCAAGCTTCTGAAAATAGGTAAGAGGCTATAAAGGTACTAGGGCATTATCCTTTATTAAGAAGGATTTATGATTAGTTATTTTTGTGGTTATGATTGAAAACTAGACCCTTAGCTTGTCTTTAGGGAATATCCAATGAAGTTCTGTATTTTCTTTGGCTTGATAAGTAATATTTACACATTGAAGTAGTTTAATCTTTAAAAATAGGATTAAAAACAAAAATAGTATATACTTATTATAGAAAATTGACAAACTGTGGAAAAGTAAAGGGAACACATTAATCTCAATGAGTATTTATTGATTAGCTTCAACACATACTCCTTATGGTTGGCAGGTACAGTTGTCTGGGATGTGCATATAGACAAGGTAAGAGTCCCTGTAACCAGGGGGTATATTTTCTTGGTAGGGAATGGAGAAAGCAGTATGTACCACTAAATCAGCAGTTAAGTGTAAAGAAGATGAACTGTGGGGTGGGAAAAGGTGGAGTAGGGGGTGCACCCGAGGCCTGTCGTGATGGGAGTGGGTAGGAAAGGCCCTTCCTTCTCAGGGATGAAGTCTGAGTTGACCTGAAAGATGAGGTGACAGTCATGTGAGATGAGGAGGAAGAGTATTCCAAGTAGACTGAGCAGGTCCCAGGGCCATGAGATGAGAAAGAGCTTGCTTTGTTCAGGGATGAAAATACAGTGTCCATAGCAAACCCATAGTAAACATTCTTTGAGTCTTTTGTTGCAATAATTGGCTTGTGTTTATAGAATTTGTGTTATTTGCTTTTAATCACAGTTGCTTCATCATAATAACATTCCCCCATTTTATAATGGATGCCTTCAGTAAACATTTTTAGTTTTGGCACAATTAATTTTATAAATATATTGTTGATTTACTTACCCATTCCCTGATAGCATGGCATTTAGTTGTTTTTTTGTTTTTTTGTGGGGTTTTTTGCTATTACAGATGTTACAATGAGCACTTTTGGATCTAAAGTGTTTTTTGTTTCTTAGAGTTCTCAGGAGAAATATGAACTAAGACAAAGATGAATTATTTATTATTTATTGCCAAAATTCTTTACAAAATGGATTGTTTTCATTTTAAGTGCTAACCGTATCCTGGCCTGCATTTAAGAGTTACCTTTTTTCAAAAACATTTTTTTATTGTGGTAAAATAGATATAATGTAAAATTTACCATGGTAACCATTTTAAAGTGCATGAGTGAGTGGCATTAAGTACCTTCGTCATGTGGTGTGACTGCCAGCACTGTTGGGCTCAGATTTCATCCTCCTAAGTGGAAGCCCTGTACCCATGAAGCAGTCGCCCCCCCCCCCCCCCCAGCTCCTGGCAACCACTCATCTGCATTCTGACTTGACAGATTTGCCCATTCTGGGCATCTTATATAAATGGAATCAGGATATATGACTTTTTGTGTCTGTGGTCTCCCATCTAGCTAGGGTTTCAGGGGTCATCCGTGTTGTAGTAAGTGTCAGTACTGAATTCTTTTCCACACTTTGATTCCTTTTCATTCTGTTGCTTGGTATCTACATTTGGTTCTCCATTTATCTGTAGGTGGGTATTTGGGTTGTTTCTACTTTTTGGCTGTTGTGAATAGGACTGCTGTGGACGTTTATGTACAAGTATTTGTTGAGGCCCTGTATTCAGTTTCTCTGGACATAGACCTCGGAGTGGAATTGCTGGGTCATACGGTAAATCTTGTTTAACTTACTGGCGATGTGTCCAACTGGTTTCCCCAGTGGCTGCACCATTTTCCACTCCTGTCAGCAGTGTATGCGAGTTCCAATTTCTCCACATCCTCGGCCAACACTAATTTTTAGGTTTTTGTTTTTTTGGGTTTTATTGTGTTTGTGGCCATCTTAGTAAGTGTGAAGTGGTATCTTGTGTTTTTTCTTTGTCTTTCCCTAGTAATTACTGATGTTGAGTATCTTCTCATGTGCTTGTTGGTCAGATGAGTATTACCATTCTTCGATTTAAAATTATTATTGAAGAATAACATGTATGGAAAAGTACACATACCATAAGTTTTCACTAACCCGGTAGGCGCATGTAACTAGCACCCAGATCGGAAAGAGAACCCTGCTGCCCTCCTGCTTTCTCACAGTCACAGTCTGTCCCCAAAGGGTAACCACTGTCTGACTTGTAGCGGCGAAGATTAGTTTTGCCTGTTTTGGTACTTACATAAATAGAATCACACGGTATGTATTCAGTGTCTGGCTGCTTTGGCTTAACGTCAGATTTGTGTCATTCGTGCATATCGTTCGTTTAATTCCACTCTGTGAAATGCTAGTTTGTTTATCCATTTGACTTGTGATGAGCATTTGGATTAATGTTGGGATATTATAATGTCATGAACATTCGAGTATTTGTTTTGTCCCCCGAACACACGTGTGTGGGCCAAATCCAGCGTTTGTAGTGATTATACTAGCTTCTGTTTTATAAATATTTCCTCTACTTTGTTGGTTGCCCTTTTTTTTTTTTTTTAATTTTACTTTTAGTTCTGTTTTGGACATAAGAGAAGTTCTGAGTTGTTTTCCTTGTTCCAGCATTTTGTTACGTTTTAAATTTTCAAAGTGACTCCATCTACAGTTGTGAAACTGGAAGTCAGCTCTCTGAGCCCTGTAATCTTGGTGTGAAGTGTAAGACAGATGAAATGTAAGCACACTTGAAAAGGATGAGAACAATTTCTGACATGGGGACCTGGCATTGTTTTTTTCTTGCTAAATTTTAAGCGTGTCCCCCAGGGTTTTTATAGTAATTATAAAAATCACAAATTTATTTTTAACCACACAGTGGGTCCTAAGTGACTTATTGGGACAGGAATCATTATTAATTTAATTCTTTGGTCTTTGGGCTCTAATTACCTTTTACTCCTTCTTGAATGAATTCAGTTACAAAGTAATAATGTGTGTATATTCTAGAAAATTTGAACAGTACAGAAAAGCTTACATAAGAAAATGAAAATGCCACTACTCCAGAAAAAAACACTTTTGGTATGTGTATTTTCTATTTGGTTTTTTTAATGCAGTTTTTTTTTATTGAACATAATGTTCTGTAATGTGATTCCCCCTTGATAATATACTGTGAATACTTTCCTGTGTAATTAAATATTATTCTAAAGCATGATTTTTATTTATTTATTTATTTATCTTTTTTTTTAAAGATTTTTATTTATTTATTTGACAGAGAGAGATAGCAAGAGCAGGAACACAAGCAGGGGGAGTGGGAGAGGGAGAAGCAGGCTTCCCGTCGAGCAGGGAGCCCGATGTGGGGCTCGATCCCAGGACCCCGAGATCATGACCTGAGCCGAAGGCAGACGCTTAATGACTGAGCCACCCAGGCGCCCCTAAAGCATGATTTTTAAAAACTAAAGCATGATTCTGAAATTTAATTTTTATCAAAGTAGTACAGAGTTTATGAGGTCAAATAGTTCCACAGAGCTTAGAGTTTAAAAAAAAAAAAAAGGGTGCCTGGGTGGCTCAGTTGGTTAAGCGACTGCCTTCGGCTCAGGTCATGATCCTGGGGTCCTGGGATCAAGTCCTGCATCGGGCTCCCGGCTCGGCGGGGAGCCTGCTTCTCCCTCTGACCCTCTCCTCTCTCATGCTGTTTCTCTCTCGCTCGCTCTCCAATAAATAAATAAATAAAATCTTAAAAAAAAAAAAAAAAAAAAAGGCAATCCTAGCCCTGTACGTTTCCCTCTAGAATCCAGCGATCCAGAAGAACTCCTGCCACCTTTACGTGCTTCTTCTGCAGTGTTTTGGTATTTCCAACATTTCTTGACTTGCTCCAGTTTTAGAATTGATGCCCTGACTTCCTGTTATGGAAGATAGGAATTTAATTTCTTAGTCCCGCCTCCCTCCCCACTATGTGTGTTTTTCTTTTCATCTTCTAGATACAGTTATGAAACAAATTTTGCTTAACCACGATCTGTATTGTTATGATTACATAAATACCATTTACATCTGAGCTCTGTCTACATCTGAGCTCTGTTGTACACCATGGTCACATTTTCCTTGCAGATGACTTTGTCGTATCTAGATTTAGTGAATCTTAGTATTCTGTGCTTCGTTTTCCATGCTCTCACCGCTTTCTCAGCCTCAGACTCTCCCATCGATGGTGACCTCTCCTTTCAGTACAAACATACCAGGCCATCCTTCAGCGGCTTTTTATTTTTTCTTGGATACCTTTAACCTTCTGTTCCAGTTTGGACCAGTTGCTTTTTTGGCCAACTTACAGTACAATTTTCACCGTCCTGGGAAAGCTCTTTGCCTTTTTTCTGTATTGCTTACCGCTTGTAGCTTTCTGAGAAATGGGGCATGGGAAGCAAGTTCTTGTAGACCTGCAGTGTCTAAGTATATTTTTCTTAGAGCCTCCTCTTGATTGGTAATTTTGTTGTGGTTAGAAGTCAAGGCTGGAAATTATTTTTCCTCAGGATTTTGAAGGTGTTGCTCCAGTGTCTTTTTGAGTTCCCTATGTTGCTCTGAAAAATTGGATGTCATTCTGCTTCTCAGTCCTTTGGAAGAAACCTGTTTTTTTTTTTTTTTTATTTCTGGAAGCTTTAGGAACTTCCCTTTATTCCTGGTGCTCTGAAACTTTATAGTGATGTATCTTAATGTGAGTCTGTAAAAACCTGTTCATTGTGCTGGCTTTTGATGGATGCTTTAAATCTAGAAGCATATGCGCTTCAATGCTAAGCAATTCATTTCTTTGGTAATGGGCTGTCTGAAAGGGAAGAGCTCTTGTTATGGGGTTTCTGGGCCTTCTGGACCAGCTTTCTTTCTTTTTTTTATTAACATATAATGTATTATTTGTTTCAGGGGTACAGGTCTGTGATTCATCAGTCTTACACAATTCACAGCGCTCACCATAACACATACCCTCCCCAGTGTCCATCACCCAGCCATCCCATCCCTCCCACTCCCCTCCACTCCAGCAACCCTCTGTTTGTTTCCTGAGATTAAGAGTCTCTTATGGTTTGTCTCCCTCTCTGGTTTCATCTTGCTTCATTTTTTCCTCCCTTCCCCTATGATCCTCTGTCTTGTTTCTCAAATTCGTCATATCATTGAGATCATATGATACTTGTCTTTCTCTGATGACTTATTTCACTTAGCATAATACCCTCTAGTTCCATCCACGTCATTGCAAATGGCAAGATTTCATTTTTTCAATGGCTGCATAATATTCCATTGTCTATATACCACATCTTCTTTATCCATTCATCTGTTGATGGACTTCTAGGCTCTTTCCATAGTTTGGCTATTGTGGACATTGCTACTATAAACACTGGGGTGCATTTGCCCCTTCAGATCACTACATTTGTATCTTTGGGGTAAATACCTAAATACCCAGTAGTGCAATTGCTGGGTCATACGGTAGCTCTATTTTCAACTTTTTTGAGGAACCTCCATACTGTTTTCCAGAGTGGCTGCACCAGCTTGCATTCCTACCAACAGTGTAAGAGAGTTCCCCTTTCTCCTCATCCTCACCAACATCTGTCATTTCCTGGCTTATTCATTTTAGCCATTCTGACTGGTGTGAAGTGGTATCTCATTGAGGTTTTGATTTGTATTTCCCTGATGCCGAGTGATGTTGAGCACTTTTTCATGTGTCTGTTGGCCATTTGGTGTCTTCTTTGCAGAAATGTCTGTTCATGTCTTCTGCCCATTTCTTGATTGGATTATTTGTTCTTTGGCTGGACCAGCTTTTATCTTCTTTTTTTCCCCCCATTTATCTTTGTTGTTATTTATGTTTCAACTCTTACTGGATTCACGAACTTTTACTGTTTTTTTTTTAATTTCAAAGTGTTGTTTGTTTTATGAATATTCCTTCTAATAACATGCTTATTTCACCAATGAATATTTCCCTTTGAGGATATTAATTATATATCATTTGAAAATTTTCTTTTTTCCTGCATTGTCTTGTTTTTGTTTTATAAAAAATGTCTCCCTTCCCTCTGTTTTGTTTCTTATCTTTCAAATTGCAGGATTTCTCAAATGTTCTACAGTCCTTGGCTGTCACATTTAAGTGACACCCTTACTGTGAGTTGGGAGGCACATTCCCTCGGCCCAGAGCTTACAGAGGGGTGCCGCTCTGTAGGCCAGACTGCTAGATCCGACTTTCTCAGAGAGACCTTCAGCTGTCAGTGTCTGTAGGTCCTTTTTCCCGTAGGGAAGAAGGGGTCTTCCTGCCTGAGGGGAGAAGTCGGACTGCGGAGACCCTGCGGCTGAGCTGGGGGGAGGCCATTCCTGGTGGGCCTCCCTCAGAAACCCCTTTGTTCACGTCCTTCTCCTGTGAACTTGCCAGTGTGGAGGGCTCCATGTCTGCTTCTTTGCTTGGGTTACAGGATCTGGGAGCTTGATGGATGACTCCTTCTGGGGTGTTTCAACCAGTTCTTTTTAGCCTTCCCCACTCCTGATTCCTGAGGCTTTCTAGGCTTTTTTTTTTGGTACCCACCCCCAATGATTCCATGAGACAAATTGCGTGTTCTTTAGTCTGCTTCAGTCCTCTGCTCTTGTTTGTTTGCTTGTGGTCTGTGCCTTTAAAAAAAATCATTCATTATTTTAGTGTTGGACTTGTAAGACACACCACTCTCTGCTCTGCCGAGGGAGGGGTGAGCGGCGAGGCAGTCTTGGGTCTTGGCGGTTGGCACTGTCTGCGGCGTTATTCAGGACCTAGGTGGTTATCTTATTGGATATGTGTAAGAAGGGCTAGTTCGGGGATTGTAAGGTTATTCATATTTATTTTGAATGGGCTACCAAAACTTTTAAACTAATATGGTAATTCCAGTAAGTTAAATTGAGATATATTTCTTAAATGATCTCATATTTCATTAAAAGTATTTGTAAGATGTTCTCTTTTGGTGCTTTATGGGTAATCTATCTAAAAGCATATTTTCTTTAATATGGGGGAGATGTCAGGTTTAGGTTTTACAGTGTTTCGGACTTCCAGAGTAAGGGCACCGTGGTGGTCTGCTAGGGCCGCTGTAACAGAATACCATACGCTGGTGCCTTAAGCGACGGAAACGCATTTTCTCTCCGTTCTGGGGGCTGGAAGTCCAGGATGAATGTATTGGCGGGTCCGTTTTCTTCTGAGGCTTGTCTCTTCGCTTTGCAGATGGCCACCTTCTCACTGTACTCACAGGCTCTTGCCTTTGTCTGTATCCTAATCTTTTCTTCTAAGGGCGACAGTCAGATTGGATTGGGGCCAGCTGTATGATCTCGTTATACCTTAATCACTTCTTTAAAGGTCTGATCTCCAAATACAGTCCTGTTCAGAGGTGCTGGGGGTGAGGACTTCAGATAGGATTTTGGGGGGGGCACAGCTGAGCCCACAAAAGGTGTTTTCATGGTCTCTTATGCTTTGAAAGCAGTATTATTTCATTACAATTTTTTAAACATGTCCTGGATGTCCTCCTGTTATTGATATTATGTTATAATATTAGTTCTAATACACTTAAGTAACCTATTGGAGATGGTAAGGGCTTTGAAGTCAGACATAGAAGGTCTGCTTTGAATCCTCGCCTTGCATTTGACTAGTTCCCTAAATTATTTAACCTCTCTGAGATATGCTCCCAAACCTGTGAGCTGAGAGTCACAGTACGTTACAGGGCGACTGTAGGAGATTAGAGATGATGTCGGTAAAGGTGCCAAGTGTGGAGTTGACTCTCAGAGATTCTCTTCCTATTGGTCTTTCTTTTTACCTGAAATTGTGTGGTTTGTGTCCTGCTTTTTCCTGTTTAATATTTAAAAAGTCAACTTTAAATATAGATACATAGTATTTTAAAAGCTATTGTGTGCATTTCTATTCACAAGTGGCTGAATATCGGCAGTTTCATAAGGTTCAACATGAAAAAGTATTTACCTGGTTGGTCCCATGTTGGAATTTCCCATCATCATGAGTGGTTGTTGGTTTAACATTCTTACACATACATAATACACTTACATAATACACTTAACTTATAAACAGTGTAATCCGCCAAATCAGCAGATATCTACATTTCAAAGGCTCTTGATGCATAAGGACAAATAGCCCTTGGCAATGCTTGTGCCATTTCACTATTATCAACAAGGTAGACCCTTTTCCCACACCGCCATTATCAGGGTTTAAAAGGATATCTTGTTTTAGCTTGCATTTCTTTGCTATAGCTAACTTGGGTGTTTTTCATCTCTGTCCGTTTTCTCTGAACGTTTTGTGAATTGTCCATTTTTATATCGGGGCATTTATGTTATTCTTATTGATTGATCTCTCTTTTCCAGTGCTTCTAGATCCCTCTTGTTTAATAGTTGAAACGTCTGTTGCTGTTTTTGCATTTTGTTAGTTAGAACCTTTGATTGCACAGGGATGAAGGAGTTGAAACCCAGAAGACCAAATACATACACACTTGGTAGTTAAGGGAAACATTCTGGGCTCAGATGGCTCAAGTTTGAATCCTGGGTTTATGACTTAGTACCTTTCTAACCATAGGCAAGCTCTTTAACATCTGAGCCTCAGTATCTGTCATCTGCAGTATGGGGATAGCAGCAGTACCTGTTTGCTATGATTATTCCAAGAATTGAGTTAGGATATGGTTGTGAAGCTCCCGCCCAGGGAGTAGGTGAAGCTAACTGTTGAAGGTGAGCTGTCAGCAGTCAGATTAGTTAATGGTTGGAAGTATAATCCTTGATTCAGTCAGTGCTCTTCATTTTTGGCATTCCAAACCTTTTCACTAGAAATTTCATCAGCATTTGATAGAATTTAAAAATTTTAAATAGTATTTATCATTTTTCATTTCAAGACAGAGTATGTGTTTCCATCTAATTGTAGTTAGTGTTAAAGTAATTTCTTGAATACATCTATTTCGTTGCTTTTGCTTTTCTAATCATGTGATGTTAGTTTAAAAACAGCGTAAGATAGAGTACACCATGTTTCAGAGGGACTCCTGTTGTAAATCACCATTGGTTTTCAGTGGAGATCAGTAACTGATTTGTGTCTGTGACGGTGCTTGAGTTTTGCTTGGTACCTGGTTAGGTTACCACACCAAGCACACACTGTATCTTGATTGTAGCTTGCACATTACAAGAACTGTTTGAACTGTTTGCCCAAGGGGCTAGTTTTAGCTGTGACATCTTGCTTGACATCTTGATTAAATACTAAGAAAAAATGGCAGCTTTATTTTTTCTTCCCCCAATAAAATTTAAGAGCTAGATCTTTGTCTCCAATCTTTTAAAATTGGATTATAATAATTCACAACTTGTTTAGCCATCATTAGTAGTACTTTTTTGTGACATAATGACTGTTGAAAGGGAAGATGTAGCACTTTGTTTTATATGTTCTGAGCTTTATTTTTTGATGTTCTTACTGTGTTTTCAAAGTAATATGCCTGTTTACAAGATATTGGGTTTTTTTTTTAAGATTTTTAATTTGGTATTTCCTATCTGCATTCAGAGATGAACAAGCCCTTGATTGCTCTAGGTTCATGTTTTTGGAATTGTTTTTCTGTTGTGCAAATTTTCCTTCATAAATCCTGTGAGAAATAAGTGCTGTAGGCTGACATCATCCCCTTTGTGTATTGTTTAACCCTTGACAACCCCTACTGGAATGTCTAATTAATGGTGACTAAAGTCAGCTTGCAGACATTTTGTAATCTTTTCTCTTATGGCTTACTTACATTTCCTATTATGCTTTATTTTCAAATCTTATTTTTTCACCATTTTGTAAATGGTGAAATTTTGAAAATTTTTGTAAAATATTTGCTTTTTTGTGATATTCAGCTGAATAAAAAGAGAATTTCTACTGTCGGGTCATATGCATACTGTTAGTAACATAGTCTTGTGTTCTATGTTAACACATAGGATTTTTATACCATGGTGTTCACTTCAAGTGGATAAGTCACTCTGTGCAGTCCTCCCTTGTTCAGTAACCGCTCGGTGCCTTTTTCCCACCCACTTCTTTCCCCCCTTTTCTAGGAAGAAGCCCTGTTCCCCTTTGGCTCTGTTCGTCCCTTGTCTCTCAAGGCACTGACATTGTCCAAAAGAAAAAGGAACAGTAGTAACTTCGTTGGCCAAAAATGGTAAAAGAGTCTGGACTTTAATTTGCCTGGAATATCCTCTAAGAGTTTTTTTTTCCCCCCCCTCAAAATGAAGAGACAAGGAATTCCTGTTTTTATTGTCTACCACTAAAAATAGCTTGTTTAAGATTCTGAGTTTACTTAGTGGAATGACTGTTATTATTTTATTCATAATGTGTACTATTACTAAACATTTTTTGGCATACACACAAGTGTTTGCTTATTAGAAGTTCCTAGCAGAAATTTATAGTGCTCACAGAAAGTTTTACCTTGAATTATAGTTGAATAAATAAGATTGACCGCTTAAAGCCGGATATGTGAAAGGCTTTTGGGTGGTATTTTCGTTTGTTTTATGTAACACATTTCTGATTTCGCCATGATCCTTTTTTCTTTATAATTCTGAGTGACTACCAATTTTTATTTTGACCATTCAGTCCCATAGCCATATGCTACTTAAATTTGTGAAATTTTATATAAAGTGAGTTCATTTTTATGATTTTGTATAGTGGCTCATGCTCTGATTTTTAAAACTACATTTGGTAAATACAGATGTTTTCCTTAATATAGTTTTCACAGTCCTTTTGATTGATAGGCCCTAAGTGTTGTCTTTGAAAATAAGCGTGACTCGGGGCCCAGCGTGCCTGCCATGAGCCTCTCCTACGTTCTGAGGCTCTGGTAGGATAAATAACAGCTCCCTGCCTTTGTGAATCTGAAGCTTGATACTAGTGTTAACCTTAGCTTTATAGAACTGCGTTGTGGAGAAAGAGAAAAGCATGCTTCTGTTTGAAAGTGTACTTCGTCCCGTTTTTTCTAATTTTCAGTATTGTATAATTAAAAATTTTACGGGAGCTACAAGTTATCATATCTTAAATTCTTTCAGGGGTTATTCTTTTAATAGTGTCCTAGCTTTTAAACATGTATTTTGAACTCTAATAAAAAAACTGTATGTGTTGTTAAAAAAGTCCTTTGAAGTTTCAAGAAGTTCCACATGTAATCTTAAATGCTTGTTGAATTACTTAATTTTACTTAGGGAAAATGACTGTTTTAGGGTAGGGTCCTCATTTTGGATGGCCAAGACCATTGATTCAACAATCCATTGTTTGGCCATTGATTTGTGGGGCCCTTTTATCCTTTTTTTTTTTTTTTTAAGATTTTTGAGAGAGAGAGAGAGAGCGTGCACGAGAAGGGGGAGGGTTAGAGGGAGAAGCAGACTCCTCGCTGAGTGGGGAGCCTAATGCAGGACCCGATCCTGGGATCATGACGTGAGCCAACAGCAGACGCTTAACCGACTGAGCCACCAGGTGCCCCCCTTCTATTCTTTATTAAGTTATCATTTCATCCTGTGTCACGAAGAAAGTTCCATTTTTTCCTACTTGGCCCTTGTTCTTGTGCTCACACCTTACTGTTCATACTGTTGTGTCTGTAATTTAATAGTATGTCTCCCTATCTGATTGTGCAAGTTGGTGCTTTTTCAGGTTGATTTAGGTGTTGATTAACCATTGCTTTTGCATAAACATATTAGGTCAATTTATTGAGCTCTTTGAAGAAGCCAACTAGAATTTGAAATTGCACAAATGTACAGATTGGGGGGCAGTGGATTGTATGGGTTCTCGTAGATGGACGATGATGTCAGCGGCACTCGTGCCAGTTTTCTCTCTTCTTCTGAGCGTTATGCTCTTTCTTTTTCCTTTTTCGGTGTTGGCCAGGCTGTCTGCAGTTCTTCTTTGACTTAAGGGGAACGCATCTGAAGTTCCTCTATATTTGTCATAGGTTTATGGTATACATCACCTTTACCAAAAGAAGGAAACTCTCTTCTGTTCCTCTCTTGATAACATATAAAAAATTGTTAGGTTCCTTCATATTTTTCTGCTTCTATTGAGATAATCATGTTTTTTCTTTTATCTTTGACTATGGAGAATCTTTTTTTTTTTTTTTTTTTAAAGTACACTACTGGAATTTGGTTGGTCAGTAACTTAGACCTACTGGTTTTCAAATCAAGATGACACTGGTCTGATTAAATGGGCCAGGCTGCTATTGCTCTTTACTTTCTGAACACACTTATTTAACATAAGAATAAACTGTTTCTTCAAGCTTGGTAGAATTTACCTAATAAAAATAGCCTCAGGAGTTTTTGTTTGTGTGTGTGAGTGTGGTGTGTGTGTGTGTGTGTGTCTGTGTGTGTCAGTGTCTGAGTGTGGTGTGTGTGTGGGTGACAGGGGCGTTGCCATTTCAGTTTCTTTAATCTTTTGATCTGAATACAGATCCTCTATTTCCTGTGATAATTTGGGCATTCATCTAGATTACACATTCATTGGTGTTGAGTTAAAATTCCTGTGTTAGGAAAATCTGTCTAATGATTTTGCTACTCTTGGGTCTTCTAGCTCTTTCTTTCTACCACTCTTAGCAGAGTTTTATCTGGGTTGTTAGTATTTATTATTATTTTGAGGGAGTTAGTATTTTTTTTTTTAAAGATTTTATTTATTTATTTGACAGAGAGAGACACAGCGAGAGAGGGAACACAAACACAAGCAGGGGGAGTGGGAGAGGGAGAAGCAGGCCCCCCCGCGGAGCAGGGAGCCTAATGCGGGGCTCGATCCCAGGACCCTGGGATCATGACCTGTGCCGAAGGCAGATGCTTAACCGACTGAGCCACCCAGGCGCCCCAAGGGAGTTGTTAGTATTCAGAAACAGTTTTTGGTGTTAATTTTCTCAGTTCTCTTGGTCTATATCTTCATTGATTTCTGCTTATCTCGTTTTTCCCTTTTTATTTGTTTGGTTTTTCTCTTTTGGTTTAAAAATTTTCAACCTTTTCTATTTTTTGATACATGTGTTTAAAGCCACGTATTTTCCTCATAAGTTCTGCCTTTGCTCTAACACATGTTTTCTAAATGTTTCTTTTATCGATCTCCTTTTCAACCTCAAGGTTATGTAATTATACTTTTTTTGGTTTCCAAATTTGGGAATTTTTAAGTAGTTATTTTATTATTTATTTCTGATTTTATTGCATTGTATCAGAGCATAATCTATAAGATAGATTCTGGAATTTAATGAGGCTTCCTTTTGCCCAGTACATGGCTTATTTGTATAAATATTTCAGATATGCTAGAAAACCTGCGTATTTTCTCTTTTATTCGGGTGGCAGTCTGTGTATTTCTAATTCGAGTCTTCTAATTGTGTTGTTCAGGACTTTGATGTTTTTGCTTATATTTTGTCTGCTTGATTTGTCCATTCTGAATAGTAGATTCAATTAAGAATAATTGTCAATTTTTTTTCCCCTACAGTTCTGTTAGAGATATTTTAAGGTATATTGTGTAGAGTGAATGTGTTCATGGTGGATAGACCTTATTTTTCTGCTTTCATCAGTATATGACCTCTTTATATCTTTTTTTTTTTTTTTTTAAAGATTTTATTTATTTGACAGAGAGAGACACACACAGCAAGAGAGGGAACACAAGCAGAGGGAGGGGGAGAGGGAGAAGCAGGCTTCCCCCGCGGAGCAGGGAGTCCAATGCGGGGCTCGATCCCAGGACCTTGGGATCATGATCTGAGCCGAAGGCAGACGCTTCACAACTGAGCCACCCAGGCGCCCCCTCTTTATATATCTTTATATTCCTTCAAATTTACTTTTTTGGGAAAATTTTCAAAGTTACAAGAATGTTCCAAAGAAAATTAATGTACTCTTTATGTAGATTCACCAGTAAATATTTTTTCATATTTGCTTTCTAATTTTTCTTTGTGTGTTTGGTGCACCCTTTGGGAGTTGCACGCAGTTCCCCCGAATGTGAACAACATGGGCACCTTGCTCTGTCATCACAGTGAAGTTACCAGACTGGTGTTTAACTTCGATGCTGTGTTTTCTAACATGCTCTCTTCACCCAGAGTTCCTTAAATTTACCAGACACGTTCTTTATTGCTCTTCCCCTCCCTCCATTCATCAGTTCCATCTGTCCATCCTGTCTCTGGTTTCTTGTAATCTAGATGCTGAAAATGGTTCTTCAGCCTTTTTTCCTGTCTTGCTGTTGCCATTTTGAGGAGTCTTGGCCAGGTGCAGGATTATTTCTGCTTGAGTACGTGTAGGCTGACCATTGAGGCAGGAGTTTTCTGTTATGTAGGGATGTTTTCCAGCCCATCATGTGGAGGCCCGTGATGACTGTCGTCTCCAATGCTGGGATGTTAGGTTTGATCATCTGGTTAAGGTGGTGTGGAATCACATCTCTTCATTATTGATAAGTACTTTGTGGAGTGATGCTTTGAGTATGAATGCATATCCAGCAACTGCAACCCAGTGTTTAGCATCCATTGATTTTTACATGAATCAAATATTATTATAGGATAGTAGTTTTATTTTGTTAACTACCATGCTTCTGTAATTTTGCTTTACCTTTATATTTTATTGGCATTACTGCTTTTCCAGCTCTTTTATATCGATTTTTTAATCGTTTTTTATATTGTTTACTTTCCTTTTATTCTTTTTTGCCTCTCCTGCCTTCCCCTGGATAGATGGACTCTTCCCCCTTTGGTTTCAAAGTTATAGTTTGTGTGCATGCACGTGTGCTTGAGCACCATTTGCTCTTAACCTAAAACGTGTATGTTTATTTACTTTTGTTGGTTTTAAAAATTTCCCAAAGACTGTACCTTCTCTCATGAGACAAGTGCCTTATTACATTTCATGTTCTTGTGAGGCCTCCCCTTGCCCACAGAAACTGATGTTATGTGGGGTTTTTAGTTCCTTTTATTATGGATATACTTTCTGTCTTTCCTTTTCTTTTTCTCTTTTTCCTTTTTCCTTTTTCCTTTTTCCTTTCTTCCTCCTTCCTTCCTTCTCACTTTCCTGTTCCTGTGGGGTTAGCTTAGAAGACAGTAAGAGATGGTATAATTTATAGTTTCTTTTTAAATGATTAAAGTAAATTAATTACAAATAAAGTTTTGACACTTATGTATGAGCATATAGGAATACTCTTGTAAGAGAAGCACCTTCATTCTCTGTGAACTTGACCGCATGGGACGTGAGTGTAACAGACCATGTGTGAAGGGGCTTTGGGTCCCGCTGGGCGTTCTTCTCTGGTTCCTTCAGGCTTTTGCAGCTGCTGCCATATCTTTAAAAAGGAATTAAGAGTACTGACCTTGCAGAGGTTTGTGAAGATGGAGGTCTTTGGGAAGCATATAACTAGATAGTAATTGTAAAAAAATATTACATAGAGGGAAATTCTTAATGCCACTGATTAAAAAGTAAAGGTTTAAATGAAAAGTTCGACAGGTTGACTTTAGATCTGGATCACCACAGAATATGATCTTAGAATATACCTTGTGGACCTAATGCATTGTTTATGAAAATTTGTTCAGATTTAGTGTAGCAAAAGAAAACCGTATTTCGTAGTCCAAGAGTCGATTAAGATGGCATGTGGGATTTCATTATCATGTGTCTTTTAATATGGAGCAGCTCCTTCAGTCTTTCTTAACCTTGACCTTTTTGATGAAGAAAGATTATTTTGTATAGGGTCCTCCGGTTTGGGTTACAGGTTGGGTTTCAGTGTTAGCGTTGTTCAAGGCACTACCGTTACAGAGTGCAGAGTCTCTCTGGGTAGAGATTTAAATTGTCCTGTGTCACCCCTGGCGGGATGTTTGTCTCTTTCTGGAACAGAAACATAAAAGCGTGGCTGCTTTGGATAGGAGTGGTGTCCAGGGCGTGACTGGAGGGCTTCTCTTGCGTTCTCCAGAGTGGGGGAGAACGGAGGGGAGAGATGGGGGGGCGGTTCCCATAAGTCTTCTGCCCCACGGCACTCATCGGAATGACAGAAACAGTGCCACCAACAGCTGTGTCCATTTGTTCAACTTATTTACCATTTTTATCTCACTGGTCAGATGCTTAATTTTCATCTGAACATTAGAGAGAGAGATGGAAGTCTTAAGGTGGCAGCTGTGTGAAGAACAGCCTGTCCAACTGCGAGATAAACCATGATCTTTAACCCTTTGCCACCCAGCTTGTGTCTGTATCACCTGATTATGTTTTTAAGATGTATTTATTTATTTTTAGAGAGAGGAGGAGAGGGAGAGAGGATCTTAAACAGACTCTCCACCGAGCGTGGAGGCCAAGGGCGGGCTTGATCTCACAACCCTGAGATCATGACCTGAGCCGAAATGAGCCAGGTGCGCAACCGACTGAGGCACCCAGGTGCCCCTCACCTGATTATGTTTTTATGTAGTGGCTTCTGAAAAGAAATGGCTATCTAGAAGATCAGATTTTGAACCATAATCCTAGACCAAGTAAGTAAAATTTCCTAGAAACTGTTATAACTAATGTAGAGCAACATAATAGGTTAAGTTACTCATTTCAGGCTTAATAATTGGAGAAGAATATTTGTAGTCTTTGTTGTTCTTGTAGCATAATTTAATGCTGTTTGGTAAATTTAAATAGTGAAACTTCTTGGAAAAGCCTTATTTGAAGCCAGGCCTCTCAACCCCCCATCTGAAGTTGTATGGCATTACTAGGGCTGTATGTGGTCCTCTTATTTTGTGATGACTTGGGTAATTTCAGGAACCCTTTTATTCTAGAGATCAGGAAATTGAAGACCCAGGAGGGCTGAGGTCAACGTGAGCCCTCCAGATTCTCTGCTGATCAAGCAGCAGGTCTGACTGGTAGAGGGACCGGTTCGGACAGTATAGGTCCCTGTTGTGATTGTCACTGAGGGGAAAAAGTACCTGAAAATTGGGTTTTTCAATGAGGACTACTTTGTGTGAGACGTAGTTGTTGGTCTCACGAGCAATGGGACTTGCAGAGTTAACAGTATTAAAAGGTGGCATGACATAGTGAGGCAGCTTCAGAAAAGTCTCAGTTACGGTTGTGGGAGGGCCGAGAATTATGTCAAGATACTGAGAAAATTATAGTTTCTAAATTTTTTGCCAAATGGAATATCTTCTTTAGTAGTAGGGAGATAATAATAAAAAGAATCCTCTGAGTGTAGTTAGTTGCAGGCATTATATATCTTGAGGAAAAAGGAGGGCACTTCTAAAATTAAAATGCAGCCCCAAAACGTTTTTATTTTTTATGAATTGGATTACTCATCATTTTGAATGTTGCCTTCTGCTAAATTACTTCTTTAACATGAATTGAGTTGACTGTATTTTGTTCAGTCATATTCCTAAATGTTAGATGAGATTCATTTAGTGTTTGAACTTTACATTTTTAGGTATACTATAAAAGTTAACACAGCTGTTGCTTGGAGATGTTGTGTGAATTACTTTGAGAAATAGGGTCAGGATTTAGGTCCCACGCCAGCTGATAGTCAGCTGCTACACATTTAAGAGATTAAGCTAACCCATGAGAATACGGGTAGGAGCATCATACGTTAGAATGTTCTGATTCCTCACGTGCGGTATTTTAGGTATCCATTTGTCATGACAAAGCACATTTCATGATTTGGAGACTGGGCAGAAGTCGAGAGTACTTGTCCCTCATTTTGCTGGGTGCTACAGTAAGAGTGACCACCTACCTACTCATGTCAAGATTCATTTCATTAAATCTACTTCAGTTTCATACTTCATCTTGTTAAATTAATTGATGAGTAGAAAGATTTAGTTTGAATCTTTGTGCCATGATTAATGTGGTTGTTTTAAGAGTGAGTTGCTCCCATGCTTCAGTGAAATAGATCTGACACTGTATATGTTATTTTCCATATGCCTATTTTTCCTAAATTGTATCAGTTCTGTATATTTGTGTAGTGCATAGTATCTAACCTTCATGGATTATACTTTTAGCAAAGATGTAAAGTAAGAGACATTTACCCCAGTTGACTTCAGATACAGAGTGGCATGTTATTTCTGTAAGCTGATCTCTAATTTAAAAAAGTTTGAAAAGATTAAATAGTGGTGGGCTGTGGTTCACATGGATGTTGTACATTCATTTGCTCATCTGGTGTTCAGCAAGTACTTGAATATGCTTCGAGTATTAACACTGTGGGTAGAGGTGATGCAGCTCTCTATGCTAGGACGCCGGGTCTAGTTAACAGATTGTGGGAATACGGTGGGAATCATCTGGGGTAGGGTGATACCGGAGTTTGGTGGTTCTCGCATACCTATGTGAGGGCTGGTGTGGGAAGTGGCCGGTCTGAGAAGGCAGCTTGGGTGTGACCTGGGAGTATGATGGAGCAGCAGTGCTTATTAACAAGGTGGTCAGATGAAGAAGGCTTTCCGGACGCTCAGCAACAAATAGCACGATTAACAGAATGGAGAGAAGAGACTGTTGCCTCAGTGGGAATGACGGGAGTTAGTAGATTGTCATGATGTAATTTCCCTGAAGAAATTCCAGAAATAGGGCGCCTGGGTGGCTCAGTTGGTTAAGCGACTGCCTTCGGCTCAGGTCATGATCCTGGAGTCCCGGGATCGAGTCCCGCATCGGGCTCCCTGCTCGGCAGGGAGTCTGCTTCTCCCTCTGACCCTCCTCCCTCTCATGCTCTCTGTCTCTCATTCTCTCTGTCTCAAATAAATAAATAAAATTAAAAAAAAAAAAAAAAAGAAATTCCAGAAATAGATTTTGTGCTCTGCTTGAAAATGTCGTCACTGAAGTTGAAAAAATAAAGATTGCGTGGCTTGTCACTTTTTACAGCCATTTAAGACCAAATTGCCCCTAAACGTTGAATCTAGCAGGGTACCAGAGAAGCAATGTGCTTGGTTCTCAGGATAATAAACTCGCCTCACCTACACTTTTATTTCATGCATGCCCATTTCAGCTTCTTCAGGTAGATGGAAGAGAAGTTTACAGCTGAGACTGTGTGAGAATTGCAGGTGTGCTTCCAGCAGGTTCCAGCGAACTTTCTTGCCTGCAGGCAACCATTGACCGATAACTCTGCTTTGCCCAGAAGATCAAAAAAGCACAGCATGGAGGCCTTCTCATCAAGCACTTTTTTTCCTTAAACATGTAATAATTACCACTCCACCTTGTTTGAATGCTTTGTAGGGCATAGGACAGACCCTTCTGAAATCTCTGGAGGTAAAAGTGGGCTGCTGGTTTTAAGATGACGGCCAGTAATTCCCTTCGATCATGCTGTGCTATAATTACATTCTGAACACCCTGCCAAAGTGTGTGAACAAAACATCATATGCTAGTGACGCCTAAGTCACTCTTTGCTTTTATCATGTTTGTTCTGTTGTCTCAGTGACACATGACTGCTGACTTCCCATCTATACGTATCATGCCCCTCCCCGGCCCTGTGGGAGGCTTTGGTGTGAAGGCCTTGAAATTCAGGCTTCCTCCTGGGGCACTACAGCACTCTTGGGTGCTTCTGCCTTTTCGTACTGGGGTACTTGTACCCCCTTGGGGCCAGGCTGTGGGGTGCCAGCATGTGGAGCAGACCAGGTGAATGTGATATACCTACCTGGAGTGTCCATTTTACTGGAAGATTTTGGGGGAGAGAACATACTAAAACTGGCTGTATAATGGAGTGAATTGCAAAATGTTCATTGAATTTTAATATGAAACTTGCAAGATCTGTGTTGGCTGTAGGCTCTTCAGGGCTCCCAGACTCGTGTAGGGTATGTGTGTTGAAGGTCCACTGTGTGCCATCTCAGATAATGGTTCAGGAATCTTTTCTGGGGTTTGTGTTGTGTGGAGGTCGTATAGTCTAGTTCCCAGAACTGAGGTATGCTGACCTTGTTTGATTTAGCTCATTGTGCTGAGTGATCTGGCCTGTCGTGTGTAGGGGCTGGAGTGCTGGTCTGTGTGGAGGATCCTTCTACGGAAAAGAGGTGAGAATGTGCTTTCCCAGCTGTGGTGGACAGGCCAGAATTCAGGATAGGATTTCACAATGTAAGAAGTCGTTTTGAGCAGGGGTTGGCAGCTAGTGAATGTTGAGTATTTTTGCCAAACTGTATAAATATCTAGTCTGGACCCATGAATGTCTAAGAAGTACTCTTGGAAAATTAAGGGTTTCCTTAGGATGATAGGAAAACCAGGCTTGCCTCAGCTGGTTATTTTCCAGCACGAGCAGCATCCGTTTATAGTCGATGTAGTTTGACTCAGTGTTCAAAGTACTTGGATGTTATATTCACATATATCTTGTTTTAAGTTGACTTTTAATTCAAATACTAAAAACAGGAAGGCAACTTGGTAGGACTTGGAGAGGTCATAACCCTTGTTAGGTCACATGCGGTAGCAGCTCATTTTAAACAAGAAGTGAGGGTTGTGTTCTAGCCCCGGAGAGATGCACTAGGCAGCAGCCTTTGAGGCAGGGCACTGGTGACATTTCAAGGCCGTGCTGAATTCCCGAGTCACAGACATCCCCTGTAGCCTCAGTGGCCACACGTGAAGTGAGCCCCACTGAGCACAGATGATAGGGAGTCGGTGACGCTCACCCCACGCACGCACCGGGCTGGCCGAGTGGGGAGCCCCGAGTTTTTCAGGGGATGACTCCGCCCACGGTGCGGACCTTCAGGCGGCTTGTCCACGCGTCACATGCTGAGGGGGCGCTGTCATTGTTCCGTGGTGGTGGAGTGCTCACTTGCGATTCTGGAGCCCCGTTTATTTGCGGCCCTCATTCACCCCAGTGCTGTTGCTGTGGTAGGAAGAGCGGTGAGCATCGTGGGCTACTCACCGTGTGCAACCCCTGGAGCGCATGACGCCCGTGCTTGTGCTCTTAGGACTGTTCTCTGACGCGGCCGATGCTCTTCGCTCTAGAGGGGAGTGAACTGAGGCTCAGCAAGGCCCAGCGCTGGAAGGGAGGTCCTCTGCGGGCTCCGGTGCATCTAGACACCCGCTCTGCGGGCTCCGGCACTGCTGTGATTTCAGGGAGAGACTGGAAGCCCAACTGCGGGCGCTGGGAGGGAGAAGCGCCCAGTTTGTGTATCGATGATTTGGGTGGTGGATGTGGACCTCAAGCTAGTTCCGGAAGGAAATCTAAGATCTTGGTGTTACCGGCCTTAACCATGAAACTGATGAGGTGATGTGAATAATAAACTGTCTTTCACAGTTTCCCTGAAAATGACATTAGTTAAGCCAGCAGAAATGTAAATCTGTTTTGTAAAAGTCCTAATTAAAATAACCTTAACTAGAGTCTCCTATGGGGAAATAGTGGGATGGTACATTTTCTGGGTACTATTTGGATGCTTCTCCTTGTTCGAAGTGCCTGTGCTGGGGCTGCTGTCAGGCGGCCGGAGAGAGGGCGGTAATCCAGGACAGAAAGAATGCACCAGTGAGTGAGTGGGACAGAAGGAAGAGGGGGCTGGTGGAGATGGTTGGGGGCCGGGCTTTCTACCTGGGCCCAGACAGCAGGGTCTTCGGTACCCTTCCGCCAGGATGGGAAATAGAGGGAGGAGTACACGGGGTGAGGGAAGAAAAGAGGTGGTATTTTGAGGTATGTTTGTGACATTTAGGTAGAAACACATGCTAGGTGGTTGTCTGTGTGGGTTTGGAGCTCAGGAGAGAAGGATGGGCTGTCGATTCCTTTATGGCGCTTACGGCTACTGTTGGAACTGTGGGACTCGGGAAGCCTTGGTGTGTGTGTGTGTGTGTGTGTGGAACTGTGGGACTCGGGAAGCCTTGGGGTGTGTGTGTGTGTGTGTGTACGGGAAGGGATTAGTCACTACACTGCTGCCAGACTTTAATTATTTTCATCTACACATTGTTTCAAAACTGATCCAATTTAAAACTTTTAGAATTCTTATTTGAATGAATATGGAGAAATAAAACATGCCAGTCTTTTGTCTTCCCTTTTTATTAACAAAGCTTTAAAAATGTACTGTTCTTGCATAATTTCCATTACAGGTATGAAGTGTGTGCAAAATTAGCTCCTTTATAGAGAACGCCACAGAGGCATGAATACTTAGTTCAGCTTAGTCCCCCTTCCCCACAAGTTTATTATGAGCAATTTCAAACATACACAACAACAGTTGAAAGAATTAATGAAAGAATTATTCAGTGAAAATATGTATACCCACAATCTAGATTTTACCATTAACATTTTTTAACATTAACATTTTTTTAACATTCTTCAGGATTTTGGTTTTCAGCAGTGTGAAATTTATATATTGATTGGATTTTGGCACAAATGTGAAGAAAAAGTATGTGTGTGGGTATATATATTTTCTTTTTTTATCAAGATATAATTGACATTGGTTTCATATGTACAGCATATAGTGATTTGATGCTTATGTTGGGAACTGATCATCACAGTAAATCTAGTTAACATATGTCACTGCACACAGTTACAAATATTTTTGTCTTATGAGAACTTTAAGATCTACTGTTGTACCAACTTTCAGATATACAAGACATTTTTACTAACTAGATTTGCCATGCTACACTTTGGACCCCCAGGACTGATTTTCTAACTGGGAGTTTGTGCCTTTTGACCCCCTCCATACCCTGCTCCTCCCAACCCCCCCACCTCTGGCAGCCATCTGTGTGATCATTAATACTTTCCTGGACTTGCTTCATCACATGCCTGTCCATTTATCCATTTACAGATATGTGTGTGTGTATAAATTATTGATTGAGATGAATGTCCAAGAAGTAAGGGACAGTCACCAGTGCACGGTGTTTTAGGTATTCAGTATGTATACCATTAACCAGGGCCCAGTAATAGTTTTCCTTCCTCTTGTGGCAAAATATACACAGTGAAATAAACCGTGGGGTGAGTTGACAGATGCACACACCCATGTAACCCAAACCCCTTTCAAGACACACAACATTGTGGGGAAGAGGGTGTCATCCTGGCTTTCATCCTTCTCCCCGACGGATAACTGCTCTTCTCCTCACTTTCTACTATCAAGTCACGTTTCCGGTTCTAGAACTTCATTTGTTAGGAGTCTCGGAATGCGGACTTGCGTTTAAGTCTTCCTTCACGGCGGGTATCGCAGGTGCCAGTTGTTTTGTTTTCTTGCTCGGTGCTAGGGCATCGTGTGAACGGACCACAACTACCCATTGTCCTGTTGTGGTGGTCTGGGCACTCACCAGGTCTGTTAGCCACCCCAGCGTGGGGGCAGCAACTGACACGGCCATGCTGTGTCCACACAACCGTGTTGCGTCTCACTTCCAGTCCTGTGTTGTGTAAGTTATGGGAGAGAGTCCACACTTGACTGAAACAGGCTTTGTATTAGAGGCTAATTAATGTAAGTGTTCTGAACACGGGTAAGGTGGGCGAGGCTCAGGAAGTCAAGTGTATGAAATGTATTTCAACTTAGAGCATTTTCAACTTAAAATGGGTTTATCAGTACGTAACCCCATCCCATCATGAGTCGAGGAAGATCTGTATTTAGTGGTAGTTTTAAAAACAGATCCTGGATACGTGCCAGATTTGTTTTGTATTTTTTTCTCCTTCTCTGCTCCTTGCCTATACATTCCCTCCACCCTCCCTTCTTCCTTTCTTCCTGTAACAACTTTATTGAGCTATAATTAATATTCATACATACACAGTTTCTTAAAGGTGTATTTTGATGAGAGTAAATTTTAATTTGCCGACTTCTTTCTTCTATGATTTTTGCTGAAACTTTGCCTGCACCCAGTTCATGGGGACACTCTATTTCCTTCTAAAACCTTTCTGAGTTTAGCTTGTATGTTTAAGTTCGTGATGTGTCTTCAACTAATTTTTTTTGCGTGGTGTGAGGTATGGATTGACATTCGTGTTTTTTTGTCCTCTGGTCCCGATTGTTTCTGAAGAGAAGTCCATGGTGTCTGAATTGTTCCTGTATGTGATGTTTCATTTTTTTCTGGTGTTTCAAGCCCTTCTCTTTATCTTGGACTATAATATGCCTGTGGGTGGTTACGTCTGTGTTTTTTTATGCTTCACTTTTTTTTTTTTTTGGTCCTGGACTCTTCCTGCATGTATGTTAGACCCGCTGCTACTCCCCACAGGTCCCTGAACCACTGCTTGTTTTTTCCCCCAGTCTCTTCTCTCTCATCTTTATATTGGGTTATCTCTACTGATACATTGTAAAGTGTACCAATTCTTTCCCCTGCTATCTCCATTCTGTTAAGCCATCCAGAGAATTATCATCTTAACAATAAAGAAAAAAATATTTTTTGGTAGTGGAAATTTCTCGCTGATACTTCCTGTCTTTCCATTGTAAGCACATGTACTTTATGTCATTGAACACGTCTTAGGAGCTGCTTCAGTCCAGCACTGCTCACCTTCATCTTGTGCTTGGGCTCTCGTATCTGTCCCTTCTCTGGACTCTGCTGCGCATTTTCATGGACTGACGGACCTGGTCCGGGATACGCTGCAGAGCCTCTGGCCTCCGTTGCGGCGCTCTGAAGGGTGTTGGTGATGCTGCTCCCGCAGGCCGGTAGCTTGGCTGAACTTAAACTGCACGTTCAGTCTCTCTGGCAGCCGGTGGTGTTTCAGTTCCAGCCTGTCAGCCTTAGCTGGGCGCTCTGCTGAGAAAGTGCCAGCACATGCGTCGTTGTAGGGCTCACCAGGAGATGTAGGCAGAGTGTGTACACCGAATCTAGCCTGCCTTCCTCCACCCGCTTTGTTTCCCTAGAATTATCCTCCACCTTTCCAGCACCTTGGATTGCCCTCAACTCTATAGCTTTTGCTTCTTTAAACTAGAAAGACTGGCGTTCTCTGTTGGGGTACATCTGCCACGGAGCACTGACTCCGGGACCTGTCCTCAGGCTGAAAGCTCTAAAAATCAGGGGTCTCTTCCCGTATCGTTCCTTTTCTTACCAGAGCTGACTCCCTTCCCATCGTTCTTCAGCACTTTGAGATTGTTGTTCTGTACATCTTACCCAGAGTTTATGGCCTTATCAATGGGAGGGTCATTTGGGAAGGAGCTCATGTGGCCATTACTTGGCCAGAAGCACAGCCCTCCTGGAATAGATTTTTGTGGGGGAAAAAGTTTCGAGATCCTACAGTATTCTGCCTCAGTTCTTTCTTAATCTCATGTGGTACCTGTTTTTTTCCCTATTGTTCACACATGTTCACTGAATTATTACCTCAGGAAATTAATAACCTTTCAAAGTGAGACTATAAAGAGAAATAAGTGAAACCGCATCCACCCCTGCCCCACACCTGTTTTTACTTCCAAGTCTGGCCTAGCCTGGCCCTGTCTGGAGTCTTTATAGCTAAAATCAGCCATACTTGCTATTTTAAAAAATTTTTTTTAAAGATTTTATTTTTAATCTCTACGCCCAATGTGGGGCTTGAACTCACACTCCTGAGATCAGGAGTCATGAGTCACATGCTCCTCTGACTGAACCAGCCAGGCATCCCCTGGGTATTTTTAACTCAAGCAGTGCTTGGAAGTACTTTGGGCTGCTTTGCTATATAACCTGATGAAAGGAATGTGAGGCAAAAAGCCTCAGGAAAAAGGTGAAATATTTCAAGCTCTAATCAGTTGTTCTGAGAATGATTTCTTGTTAATGGGAAGATTTGCTAGGACAGTGAAGGTATGTGTTGCCAGGTGAAGTGTCTCCACATATTTTTCCCTTCTGTGATTGTTTCTAAATGTCTATACTTTGTGTGAGCTCTCATGCTGTTAATGAGGTTTTAGGTTTGCTGGTGCATTGAGAATTGATCTTTGACAATGCAAGTTCAATTTAAGGAGATGGGGGGCTAGCTAAAGAATATGTGCCCTGTGTGTCTGTCATCTGCTAAGTGCCATGGGGCATATGAGTTTGAGATTATCTTGGCTTTTAAGAAATACTTTGTACATTTGTGCTAAGAGAATAGATCTTAAGAGTTCTTATCACAAGAACAAATATATTTAACTATATGTGGTGATGAATGTCAACTAGATTTATTGTTGTCACTTTCACCGTATATACAAACACTGAATCATATGTACAGCTGAAACTAATATAATGGGGGAAAAGTTTAAGGTTTTAGGGACAGGCAAGAGGGTGTCCGGTCCGTGTGGTATAGTAGTTATTAATGGCTGTACAATAAAATTACAGCAAAACTTCAGTGGCTTAAAATAATACATGTTCATTACCACACGGTGTCTGTGGATCAGGAATCTGGGTACGAGTTGTTCAGCAAGTGCCGTCAAGATGCCGGCCAGGGCTGCAGTCCTGGCCCAAGTCACCCCTGGGAAATCTTCTAGGCTTATTCACAGAGTTACTGGTTGGATTCAGTTGCTTGTGGGCTGTTGGACTGAGGGGGTCAGTTCCTTCCTGGCGGGTGGCCTTGTCATGTGGGCCTTCCCCACAAATGGAAGCCACTGTTTCTGTAAATTAACCTTGGAAGTGACATTCCATAACTTTTGCCAAGGAATAGAAGCAGGTCTCTGGGTCCTGCCCAGAGACAGTGGGAGAAGATCACACAAGGGCATGAGTAGCAGGAGGTGGGGGGCACTGGGAGCCCCCTGTCTGGTCGTTGTTGGAAGGAGGTAAGGAGATGTGAATTGTTTCTCATAGTGTGTAGTTATAGCAGGGGCAGGAAATGTACACGAGCGAGAGATTTTAAAGCCTGAGTTTACAACAAGGAGGTAATGGGTCGTCAGTAACAACCCAAACAGAAGTCTTATAGAAAGAAAGAAATCAGAGTAGCAGAGTATCTCAAAGGAGAGTACAAAACTTTAATTCTTATTATAACAAGTTAGATTCATTCTAGAAAATACCATCTTTGTTTTCATTATTAATACTGATTTCCTAAAACTTGTGTTAAGATACAACCTTTAACCAAATGCAAGTAAGATTAATAAATACAGTTTTATTCTTTGATGGACAAAAGATACTTTCTTACATTTCCTTAATAGCTAAAGCTATTATAGATTTCTTTTTCATTGTGGCAAAATACACATAACTAAATTTACCATTTTAATCCTTTTTCGGTGTACAGTTCAGTGGCCTTAAGTACATTCACATGATTATGTAACCATCACTGCCATCCATCTCCAGAACTTTGTCATCGTCCCAAACTGAAACTCGACCCATTGAATCACTCCTCACTTGTCGCCCCCTCCAGCCCCTGGCAAGCACTGATCTCCTTTCTGTCTCTGTGAGTTTGACCGCTCTGGGTGCCTCACATAAATGGCATCACACAATATTTGTCCTTCTGTGTCTTGCTTATTTCACTCAGCATAATGTCCTCAAGGTTCATCCATGTTATAGCAGGTGTCAGGATTTCCTTCCTTTTGAAGACTAATATTCCATTGTATGAACAGTTGACCTTGAACAACATGGGGTTAGGGTGCTCTTCCCTTGCGTAGTCAAAAATCCATGTATAACTTCTGACTCCTAAAAACTTCACTACGATAGCCTCCTGTAGACCGGTAGCCTCCGATACCATGAACAGTTGATGAGCACATATTCTGTATGTTCTATGAATTGTACACTGTGTTCTCACAATAAAGTAAGCTGGAGAGAAGGAAATGTTGAGGAACTCATAAGGAAGAGAAAACACTTGCAGGACTGCTCTGTGTCCATCAGAAATCCACATACAGTTGAAACCCATGTTGTTCAAGAGTCTGTTGTATCCAGGTTCTCTTCCCTTAGCTTCACGTTAAGTAGAACATGAAGAATAATGTGGAAAGAGTAGAACACTTTGAGGAGGTAGTTTTATGAACTAATGTAATTGATTGTTAGACTCTGTTATTCAAGTAGAGTGGTCGTGAGTCGTTGCTCTGAACCCCACTTCTGCCCCGTCTCAGTTCCCTACATGTAAGATGGGGAGGTTGACAAGTATCTACCCAGTAAGGATGGTAAATAGATAAATGAATTAATAAAGGCAAAGCGCATAGGACAGTGTGTGACACTTTGTGATGTATTCATATAGTCATGTTTTTATTAGTGTCATTTTCTCCACAGCACTGGCTCAGTAATTAGTGATCTCTGTCACCAAAATGTGTCTGGGTTTTAGTTCTTTGATGATGTAAAGTGATTTGGATTCTTTATGACCTAGACTTTAAGAGGGGATGTGTCAGCCTGTACTAGATACCAGAGAGTAGTGCCATTAGTACATTTTCCCTCCTTGATTTTGTTAGGATTTAAATATTTGTCTATAGATAGTTGTAAAGCACAGTCTCCTGAAGCAGTTGGTTTTAATTTTTAGAAAAATACCATTTGCTTTACTTCGGGTACCTAGTCGTCTTGTGTACCCCGGGGGAGGCAGGAGGGCTTGAATTTGCCTGCGCTCCTTCGCAGTGAGGCCTGGTCTCCTTCCGTGTGCCCAGCCTGAGTCGTGCACTGAGGCAGGCTCCCATCTGGGCTCTTTCCCGTCCTGCTGCTCCCATAACGTCGCGCAGCTCTGCTTCATTTTCTTCTCTCCCCACAGACTCCTGTAACTCCCGTCCTTGCTTCCTCCTCCCGTGTGGTTCTGAGCACTCCAGAGCTGGGCCTTTTCATTCGCTTTGCTGCTCTCTCTCCAGCTGCGCTGTGGACCGAGCTGGTTTTTTTTGTTGCATTGATAGGATCGTGCACGTTCTAGACTTGCTCAAGTAAGAGCTAGTCATAATTAAAGCCAGATAGTCCATAGGGATTTTGGGGGCTGCCCTCCTTACTTCTGAACACACACAGCTGTATGCAGTGAGTGCCTCCTCGAAGGTACTTTTTCTACATTTTATCCAACTCAATGGTTTCTCCCCATTTTAAGAGATTTTTTTTTCATCCTACAGGATAACCTAACAAATTTGCTGAAACATTTTCTAAAACATGCTGTTTTGCTTTAGATAGACTGATCATTTCCTTTGGTGACTGTGGATCAGTTATTATACTAGATTGCATTTGGACTTCACACATGAACATAGATGTTGCGGGATGAAGGGTTTGGTGGTGACACGTTGATGTTTTCCCTTTTTAACTTTAGTATTTCTTAGAAGAGTGGTGTACGCCTGTGTGGTCTTTACGGGAAGTTTTGCCTTTCTACATATGCGGAGCTGCTGCCTCCCAGATGGTTTTCTTGTCTTGCAGAAAACAGATTGTCTGCTGCCCTTCCTTGTGTTTGTGTTTGTCAGCATTCACCTCCTTCCTGGGTCCCTCAGCGGCGCCTGTTACTAGCAGGCAACTTTCCTTCTGAGTCTTGTAAGGTGGTTCTTTTTTTTCCTGGATGGAATATGAAGGAGAAGAGCTTCATCAGCATTTCATAAATGTGCCCTGTAGTGGAAGCCCTCGAATCCGGTGTGACCTGTCCTGGTTGTGAAGGTTGGGTCACTGAACTCGTTCAAGTTTGGTGTCCTTAAAAATGATTTATGCCTTTAAACGCTTCAGTCTCCTTTATAGTATATATGTTAATTCTGTAGCCTTTTACTGGTAAGCTTTACTGTTGGTGTGGTGATGAGAATTCTACATTATTTTTCTTTCCTAAGGCAGGCCCGTGTCTTATCTTGAGTTGCAGCTTTGGTTTCTTGGAAGTGGAGGGAGAACAGAGACGCACACGAAGTCTTCTGACTGTAGACCTCACCAGACCTGGTCGAGCCCTCCACCCTATATGTGTGGCTCACAGCTCTTCAGTGACTCTAACCTTGGGAGAAACTTTCCAAAACATTGAACCTAATTTCATAGAATTTCTATATACTCACAGGGTATCAGTTTAGTAAATTGCACAATCAGAGTGAACACACTCGGTCACAAATGCAGCTGACTCTTGGTAAGTGCACTGGCCAGCTGCTGGGAGCAGAAGAGCATAGGGCCATGGCTTTTGAGTGCTAATGATGGTGTTATTGATGGGTATTGATGGTTGTCCATTGGAAGTCAGAAAGGGGACTTTCCCCGGCATATTTTGGGGTTCTTACTCAAAGCTGGCAGATAGTCTTTTTACTTCTTGCAGTTACTGTCTCTCACTGCTTTAACCAGTCTTCACGAGGGGAGAAGAAAAGATACAGTGGCAGCCCTGCAGGGGTTTAACATGACGCCGGTGGAGAGGTGATGTGTGGAGTGTGTTGTGAGAACACAGAGAATGAGTTCTGTTGGGGGTGTGGGGCAGGAAAAGCTTTCAAGAAGATGTGACACTTGGGTTTAAAATGTGGGGGACGGCTGAGTATTAGGCAGAAGGTATTTGGGGAAGAGGAAGCGTGCAGATGGGTGGAGGGAAAGGCAAGGGCAGGGTGTGGACATATGGACAAGTACGGCATAATTGTCACTGTGGTGTTGGGGTTTGGAAGGTTTGGAGCACTGACGTGCCCCCAGCACTAGGGTGCTGGAATGGTACCCGGCACTCATCAATAAGTATTTGAAAGAAAGATAGGATATTAAGGAAGACAGTGGACCTTGTCTGCCGTGTTTGGAAGCCAGAGTCTATCCTGAAATGAGTCTTTGGAATGTCTTCACCCGGAGAGTGACATGATCCAGTTTGACTTAGAAAAAGGGGGAGGGAGTAAGAGTGCAGTTAGAAATACCAGTTAGGAGATTGGTGAAATAATCCAGTAAAAAAACTAGGGAGGGCCCAGAGCTTCTGAGCATTGTGACGCAAAGGGGAGGGAGGGAGGGAGGAAGGAAGGAATGAAGGAAGGAAGGAAGGAAGTCATGAGAAATTAGGATTGGCAGGTTGTGATGACTAGGTGAGGGCCTGGGCAGATGAGGGTGCGGGGGCGGGGGGAGGTTCTGGAATGACCCCTGGGTTTGCAGGGTGGCCAGATCCCGCAGTGGTGAACTGAGTGTGATTTGTGATTCTATGAGCGCTTTACACAATATAGAACATGCTATTTATTGTTTACTTCCTATTAGGGAAAAATATGTTTATTATTCCAGTTGGGATGCATAGTCTTTTATAACTAGATGGCCTAGCGCCCGTTCATTCTGTGCCCCAGGCCTGTGCACTATGGGTGTGAGCAGTGTCTGTGGCATTGAACTGAAATCTAACATGGTTTTACTCTAAGTGTCTTTAATGCTGGGAATGTTATAACATTTCAGACCTGAGCAAAAGTTGCTATCAGTGCATAAGACAGAAATCCTATCTTTAAAATTCCCAACTTTCTTGTCTAATTTTATTTAATATTTTATCTTCTGAATTACATCTTAGTTTGTGGAATGACTCAGTATCACAACAGACAAGATGCGAATTCTCCTTCTGAAGGTGGTTGGTAGTATAGTAGAGGTTGTGCAGACCTGGGAAGTTTACCACAGGTGAGCCTCTGTGGGGCAGTAAGTAAATAAAAGAGCAAAATTAGTATCAGGAAGATGAAGTATAGTCAGCCATGTGTACCAATGGCATTTGGTCATAAAGTGAAACTGATTTCCTTCCTGATCTTCACAAAACTACAGTAATTTACTAATTTAATCTCGTGTGCAGTTCCTTTACTGACTCAGAATGTTGAAGACTGACTAGCTGTTTATTTTTTAGACTTGTTACAACACAGATAGAAGGCTGTTTAGAGGATCATAACATTTTTGTCTCTTTTGCTGTGCTTGTTAGATCTGCATTTTCTTAAACATTTTTGTTTCTTTTTGACTCTTCAGTAGCTGTGGTACTTAAATCTTGCCTGCCTTCCATTTCACTTTTCCCTGAGAAACTGTGCATATGTATATATAATTTCAGCAGTTTGCAAGCTCACCCGTTGACTTTCTCAGCTAAAGATCCTAGAGAAAGCTGGAAATTCTTATCAGAAGAACCTGTAGGCTGTCTGTCATCGCTCCATCGCTTGCACACACCTCAGTATGCGGGTGGCTCTGTTGGGACCGAGGCCAGTCTTAACTTTAAGGCCCTTGTTAAGTATTTCACCAGGACCAGGGAGAAATGGGGGGAAGTGGCCTACGTAGAGAATTTTAGAGAAAGCTAGTTGTTACAATTACATTTACATTACATTACATTACATGATTTTTATTTTGAGATTTTTAAATTCCAAAGTATCCTCATTTTAGTAAGTTGATGTGGTGTTTCCTCCCTCCCTCATCTCCTCCCTGGCAAGTAGACCAAAATATTGCCAACCAGTTCTATATTGATTCCTGCAGCCTATTTTTGAAGTCTGTGGGTTCATGAAATCCAAAACTGGGAGCCACTGGCCTGTTTTATGCACACCTGTAATCAGAGTTGGTATATGTGTGGTTTTCTTCTCACACCAACCGCCACTTCTTTCCAGTACCAGCTGACACTGACTCTCTGGAGTTAGCGTAGCCACCACAGGTTAAGGGCTCAGTCCCCTGGGACTGGCCCCACTTCAGGGACCAGCTGCTGATGGGGTACTTAGGCTACCCACACATTTAATGCCTAGCTGACCACAAATTCTGATGTTCCTCCCACCTCCCTTCAGGTTCAGTAATTTGCTAGAACAACTCCTAGAACTCAGGAAACTGCTTTGCTTACTGTTACTGTTTTTGTTTGTTTGTTTTCAGTAAAGGATATAATTTAGGAACAACTGGGTGGAAAAGACACATAGCGCAAAGTATGGGGCAAGCACAGAGCCTCCATGCCCTCAACCGGCTTGCCACCCCGCTAGCCCTGTGGTGTGAGCTCGTTGGGGTGTTTTGATGGAGGGTTCATTATGTAGGCATGATGGAGGACACTATTGCCGATTGGTGAGTGAACCCTTTCTCTGGCCCTTCTTCCCTCCCCAGAGGCGAGGGGTAGGGTGGAACTGAAAATTTCCACCCTCTAAGCATGGCATGGTATTTCTGGTAGCCAGCCCCCATCTTGAAGCATAGAGCTGTTGATGAGCACACCCGAGACACTCTTACTGCCTGGGAGACCCCAGGGGTTTTAGGATCTCTGTGCCTGGAGCTGGGACAAAGCAGGTAATTTCTATTACAACACAGATGTCTGTCTGGTGAGGAGAGGTCCTCAGATGCTGTGGAATGGAATTGGAAGGACTTGGCTTGCATTTGTCACTGAGGACCCCAGCGGGTGATGCTGTCCCTTCTTGTCTGGGCCTTGCTGTGGCTTCTAGGACGACAGAGTTATTCAGGCATAACCTGTCCCTCACAGCTTGCCACACAGCCTTGTTACTTTTTCTTCTCTTTAATCTTTGGCTTTTCTTTGTGCTTCTTGGCTTCGCTTAGAGCTGGGTTTGTATTTTTAGCATCTCATTTTGAAGATTTCTTTTCATCTTCATTAGAAAACTAGTCAACTAATTTTGTTTGGCATTTCTGTCCTCTCTTGGCTGCTTGGATATGTCTCTTTGTCTTTGTTTCTGTGGTGATAGCTTTCCTAGGGAAATGGAAGTGACCAGACATTTGATTGCTAAGTAGTTTGTATGTATCTTGATTAATCAAGGATTAGTTAAAGCTGTTGAGTTAACTGTGTGCTTCACTATTTGGAATGTCTCCAGCAGCCCACTCCAGAGCAATGGTGGAGAAAAATGGAGGAAAAAGTGGGGACAGTATGTCTAACTCTCTTGGTTTTAGATTTCCTATGTGTATTTAAAAGGTTTTTTTGTTTTGTTTTGTTTTGGTTTGGTTTTTTTAATCATGGAATGACTTAATTACAGCAAAAGGGGGTTTATTGCTTTGGCTTCTATGATCCCACTGGGACTTCTGGAGGAGACATTGTATTATGAATCTTAAGAAACGTGTCCAAAATACTAATTTTTTTGAAAACTGGAAAATACTGTTTTGTTATTTACGATTAGTAGTAGATTTCTTTCTTGGATGATATGTTGTAAGGGGCACTTTGCCTTAGCTTGTTTCACATAATCTTTGTGTGAGGTCCTGAAAATGCTGTCACTTCACAAGTATTTCTCTTGTGAGTGATGAAGAGATTTCAACTTTTGTGCTGACAAGTGCTCTTTAATCAGGCATTTAGAAATAATTCAAGCTTTTGTCATTAACTTGTTTTTATTCCCAGGATTAGTTTACCAAGAAATTTCAGTGCAACATAAAAATTTAGACAGTACCACTCTATTTCAGTGTGTGTGCTGCACAAATATTGTTACGAGTTTTTGTAAAGTTTCTCTGATGGAAAATTAGAAATAATCATGTTCTGAAGTGACTGTTGCTCAGCACTGTGACCCCTGTGGGTCTCCCCTGTTCTTCTGTCATCAAGTCACGTGACGGGGCAGGAGTGTGAGGAAGAAGAGAGGGCCTGAAAGTGACTTTTTGTTTTTGAGGACATTGGCCAGGAACCCACATGATTAGTTGTTTAAAATCTTTGAGGCTAAAATTGGTAGATGAGTGGTGCTTTTGTTAAGGATGAGGTTGATGAGCTACTTGGGGGCATCTCCATTAACTTCTGCTTTAAGCATCAGGTAAGTCTTCACTGTGGAGATTGTGTTATTTTAGTTGGGTCAGCACAACATATCTGTTTTCTTCTGTTGCTCACTCTTGGTATTTGATTCTTTAAAAAATAAGATATGGTATGAAGTAATAAAATACAAATCAGCCTTTTTTTTTTTTTTTAAAGATTTTATTATTTGACAGAGATAAAGCACTGAGCAGAGAGCCCGATGCGGGGCTCGATCCCAGGACCCTGGGATCATGACCTGGGCCGAAGGCATACACTTCACCCACTGAGCCACCCAGGTGCCCCTCAAATCAGTCTTTTTCCCCCTAGTAGTAGTATAGAATATTTAAAAGATGAACCTAGTACTTAATAGGAAATTAAGATCATCTCTACATTTTATTTCTGTATCTCAGGCTTACTTGGTAACAAATAGTTGAAACAAAGCTGAGATTTAGATTCTAGCATAGAAATAGCCTTTCCTTTAATATTTGTCTATGAAGGTTAGAATTAAAACTCTAGAAGGATCTTTAGAAATTATCTCATTTTTACATGAAGAAATTCAGGACATAGGATGTTGTCTTGCCGAAGTGGAAACAGGGACTTAGTTCCATTGCCACATCCATTGATTGTTAGTGGCCACTCCATATTTCAAGGGGAAGATAGAGCTTATCAAAATTTGTTTTGTAGAACTTGAAGCAAGCCTGATGGTAAAACTACTCTTGCCAGTAAAGAGTGGGTAATCACAGGTCACCAGTATTATAAACAGATGTGCAGTTGAACAAATGATGGTTAATTTATACTTGTAGTTGTATTCAGTTTCATGAGCGTGTTAGATACTCAATGTATTCAGTTAGAAAACAATTCTTGTGTTGCTTTCTCTGTGCTCTTCGTGGATCCGGGCCTCCTGCGGTCCCTCATCATACTTCGGTTTTTGGTCTCTTCTCCCCATCAGGCTCTGCCCATAAAGGCAGGAAGCCGCTGTCTTTCTTGTTCCAGCACCCAGGAAAGCACTGATTGTTGGCTAACTCTGTATAGCTGTTTGGGAAACTTAGCATATTTCAAATATCTTAAGTTTGCGTGTTTTATTTTTTGCAGTGAACAGAGTATCTGTCAGGCAAGAGCTGCTGTGATGGTTTATGATGACGCCAACAAGAAGTGGGTACCAGCTGGCGGCTCAGCTGGGTTCAGCAGGGTTCACATATACCACCACACAGGCAACAACACGTTCCGAGTGGTGGGCAGGAAGATTCAAGACCATCAGGTAAGGGTCTGCTAAATCCTTACTGAAAGTTGTCTAGAATCACAAAAGGACGTGTAAAATAGTAAACTGAAGTCGTGCTTTGCCGGTGCACTCAGCATATTCTGTGTGGGAGAACTGGGTACCGGTTTGCCTTCCTAAGGGTGAGGATTTAGAGCTAATTGCACAAAAATATAAGTAAGACTTTAAATTATGAACATGCATGAGGTCTTCTGGCCTGCCAGCTAACTAGGTTTGAGACTCTAAAGTAAATTTAGGACAAACAAAAATGTGAAATACCACTTAAGGAGCAGACTGTATGTTTTTTTTTTTTTTTTTTTTTTTAAAGATTTTATTTATTTATTTGAGACAGAGAGAATGAGAGAGACAGAGAGCACACGAGAGGGGGGAGGGTCAGAGGGAGAAGCAGACTCCCCGCCGAGCAGGGAGCCCAATGCGGGACTCGATCCAGGGAATCCAGGATCATGACCTGAGCCGAAGGCAGTCGCCCAACCAACTGAGCCACCCAGGCGCCCCAGGAGCAGACTGTATGTTTAAGGAATTGATTTCCTGCCGAAGGTGTGGGGCTAGCGGAAGGAGTTGAAAGTGTAAATAATTTCAGAAAATACTGTTGAATTCATGTATGATAGAAAAATTGTGGTATTAAGGTTGTTGGAATAGTTAGGCTTTTGCGATGCCTATCTAGGATGAAAACCAAGCTTTTATTAATTCCCTGACCTGGATTTCTTAGAAAGGTCACTGAATTTATCAGATGAGTTGATTTCTTGGGCCTTAACAGACCAGGAGCAGTAGATAGAGGAAAATGTAGATGGGGTCTTACTAGCATTCAGTATATGCTAATAGCAGCAAGAACTTCTCTGAAGGACAGCTTTATGAAATGCTTTTGGTTCTGGTAAGATGGTGGAATCAACCAGTGTTAGCCACATGCAGGAAAAATGGAACAGATTTCCAGCTGAGCCCTTAACTGAAGAAAGACAGGTCTCCACTGGGACACCCTGAGGTGTCGTGTGCAGCTGGACACTGCAGCAGCCCTGTGTTTTAGGGTGGCGGTTATAAACTGCGAGCACCTAGGGACTCAGGTTCGTCATGGGTGTGTGTGGTGGCTGTGGGCCTGTGAGCGGTCGGGCTCAGACCACAGTTTGTGTGCAGGGCGGGGCTCCACCCCAGCCCACACACCGTCAGCCTGGGAGGCAAAGGCGTGTGTGGCTTTCTGAAAGATGGGAGCCTCCAACTTCATTTACACAACCGTGGTCCGGAAATTAACAGACACTGGTGACCCTCCTGGGACACCTTGCAGAAACGCATGCAGTGTGGAGTCGTTCCGCGGATAGAGCAGTTCCCCTGCTTAATGCAAACTGCCCAGCCTGCCCCCCTTCCTGCCTTCGCAGGGTCCCTTCTCCCTCTGTTGGCCACCCTGCCCTGTCCTTTCCCTCCTCGGTCCCCCCCCCCCCCCCCCCCGCTCTCCGCCCCATTGCTCAGCCCTTCTCTGGTCCCCAGTCTGTGTACCAGGACCCTTCGCTGCTGGTCGGGAATCCAGGTGCTGCAGAGGGCTCTCCCTCCGGCACTGTGTCCCCGCATGAGTCAGGCCCAAGACAGATCAGACACTCCCAAAGATGCTATTACAGAGAAGAAAGTGAAGACTGCACAACTCAAACTTGCTAGAAATGGCTCAGCATTTTTAATACAACATGTCAAACCAGTACGATACATTTGGTAAATTTGATGCATTGGTCATTTCATAGTACTGATGAACGACCCTAAAAGTATCTAAATGTTGGTAGAAAAGAAAATGACTATTTAAAAATAGTTAGATTGAATTGTTATATTGTACACCTGGATATTATTATATAAATATAATGTTATGTATCAGTTATGCCTGAATGAATGAAAAAAATAACTAGATATTTATGTCAGGAAATTTTCATATGAAACACTGAAATTTTTATTCGTAAGTAAACCATGACTTCTAGGTTTTGATAAATGGAATGTTTTTCTTGGAATGTTTGGAAATTTTAAAAAAACTTCTAAATAATTTGTGACACTAAGATGAAATCATTATGAAGATTAAAAAATGTTTAGAAAATAAAAGACTTCGACTGGAGTGACAGGATGTTACATGTAGAAACCGGTAAAACATCTAAGCTGCTCTTTGGACAGATCTTCATGGCATGTAATGAGCTTGACCCAAAGAAAGCAGGAGGAAATACTAAAAATAAAAGGAGATATTAAATAAATAAAAAAGAAATGGGAATTATTAACACAAAAGCGTTTCATTGAATGGAAAAATAGGCAGAATCAAACAAAAAATGAAAAGTTACAAATAAACAGTATTAGGATTAAAAAAGATTGTTACAGTTATAGTAAGGAAATCAATTATAATATTATGAACAGCTTTTCTGCTTCTTCCTCTCCCAGTCCCCCTGCTTGTGTTCACTCTCTTGCTGTCTCTCTGTCAAATAATTAATAAATAAAAATCTTAAAAAAAATATTATGACCAGCTTTAGCCAAGAAATAGGTCATCTTGTAGAAAATATAATTTACCAAGGCTGGCAGAAAAATAGAAAAACAGCCCGACAATCATAAAATATATCAATAATTAATAGTCTGCCCCCCAAATCTAAAAAACAAGGAGGGAGGGTGTCCAGAGCTTTATAAACAAAATCTAAAAACCTTTAAGATATTACCTGTTTTATACAGACGGTTCTAAAGAATAGTATTTTATGAGGCTACTGTAATTTTGATACCTGCAACATAGAACAATTTGAGAGGGGAAGATTATAGGCCAGCCTCAGTATGAGCATTGACCTATAGATATAAAAGCCCTCAGTAAGATACTAGCAGACCTAATGCAGCAATCTATATGGAAAAAATTACCACCTCTTGACCAATAAGGTTTGTCTCCATCTCAGTAATGCAAGGCTAGTTTAACATTAGATAATTAATTAATGTAATTTACCAGGAAAAAGCCTATAAAAAAGAGAGAGATTCAGAAAAAGCATTTTATAAAATCCATACATAATAATTTTCAGCACATTTGGCATAAAAATGGATTTTCTTACACTAATAAGAATGCATAGTATAAACATACATCCAACATCTTACAGGATGGTGTAATGTTGGAGGGGATTACCATGAGACTCGGGAATTACTTGGGGATTTCAGCTTTAATCATTTGCATTTAGCATTGCAGAGGGGAAGGTAACCTAGTGATAGGAAGATGAAGGAATCCAAGCTCTATGGTTTGGAAAGGAGGAAACAGAGCTGACCTTATTTCTTGGTGATACAGTTGTCTACATAAAAAATCCCAGGAGCATCTGCAGATGAGATATGAGAACTAATAATATTGTTGAGCATGTTTGCTGGATAAAAGATCAGTTTATAAAAATCACTAGTATTTTTGTGTACCTAGCAATAAACAATTTGAAAATGTTGTTCAAGCTGACCCCTGAACAACATGGGGGTAGGGGTCACCACCTCCTGTGCAGTTGAAAATCCATGTATAACCTTCTACTCCCCCAAAGCTTACCTGCTAATATAGCCTGCAGTTCACCAGAAGCCTCACCGATAACATAAATAGTTGATGGACACGTTATCTTGTATGTTATGTGTATTAGGCATTGTGTTCTTACAATGAAGTGAGCTGGAGAAAAGAAAATGCTATTAAGAAAATCATAAGGAAGGGTGCCTGGGTGGCTCAGTTGGTTAAGCGACTGCCTTCGGCTCAGGTCATGATCCTGGAGTCCCAGGATCGAGTCCCGCATCAGGCTCCCTGCTCGGTAGGGAGTCTGCTTCTCCCTCTGACCCTCCTCCCTCTCATGCTCTCTGTCTCTCATTCTCTCCCTCTCAAATAAATAAATAAAATCTTTAAAAAAAAAAAAATCATAAGGAAGAGAACATACATTTACAGCACTGGATTGTTTCAAAAAAATGTCCGTATGTAAGTGGACCCATACAGTTTAAACCTGTGTTGTGCAGATATTTTACAAAGATACTGCTAAAGTATCAAAGATACTAAGTATCAAAGTACCTAAGAATATATCTGATAAATGGTTGACTTCTTTTCTTTTCTTTTCTTTCCTTCTTTCTTAGAGGTGGGAGGGACCGAGGGAGAGAAAGAGAGAGAGAATCCGATGGGGGGTTTGATCCCACAACCCTGAGATCATGACCTGAGCTGAAATCAAGAGTTAGACGCTTAACTAACTGAGCCACCCAGGCGCCCCTAATTGGTTTCCTTTCATTCCAGACCATCTTGTTAACCTTTTTTGATTTTTTTTAAGATTTATTTATTTTAGAGAGAGGAAGCGGGGGGGAGGGGCAGAGGGAAAGGGAGAGAGAGAATCTCAAGCAGAATCCCTGCTGAGCATGAATCCCGACCCGGGGCTCAATACCCGACCCTGAGATCACAACCTGAGCCTAAACCAAGAGTTGGATGCTTACCCGGCTGAGCCAGGTACTGCTACCTCGTTACATTTTTTAGTGGTTATCAGTCTGTTTTAAGTGGAAACATGTTTTTATACTTTGTTAAATAATATCTAAATTTTTTGTAGTGAGAGCCATTTTAAAAAAAAATCATCCCCCATTTATTTTTCAGATTGAATGCACACATATTACATACATACGTATTAAAATATTCTCCCCCCCTTTTTTTGCTTAACACTTTCTAAGTGTGTATTGTGTTCTAAGCACTGTGCTTACATTTGAAAGAAAGCTGCAGTAAAGAAGGAGTTGTTTCAGTTATGGTAAATGTAATTCGCAGCACAGTGCAGCATACAGAAACCGTCATTTTGTTGAGAAGATGGGGAGGGAGGGTCGTGAATGACTTCATAGACAGGATCAGATACTGAGCCAAGAAGACAAGGAAGAGTAGATGCTCAGTGTATGGTTTGCTCTGCTAGGATGTGTCTGGAAGTGGGTGAGCACATGGAGGATAGAACATTACCATTCATCCAGACTCAGGCTCATTAGATGGGAAGTATTGAGGGTGATGATCAAGTCCAAATCTGGTGGCATCCCTTGTGGACCTCCAGCAAGCAGTTAGTCTTACGTGAACATACCTGCTTTCCCTTTTACTTTTGTTTTTTGAGGGGTGCCTGGCTGGCTCAGTAGAGTCTGCGACTCTTGATCTCAGGTTTGTGAGTTGCCATATTGGGCATGGAGCCTACTTAATAAAATGTAAAAAATAAATAAAAAATTAAGTTTCTTGAGATTATGTACAGTACTGCCTATCCTTGAAAATTAGAAATAAATGAAGTAGTTGAATCAACACGTTCAATCTCTCCCCGTGGTGGAAGTGAACTAATGATCTACATAATATGATTTAAGTAACATTTTCCTCCTCTTTTCTAATATTCTGTTGCTGAACGATTGATAAAGTGAATGTCGCTGTTTTTGCCCGACCTTTTCAGATTATTTGCCAAGCAGGGATATAGATCCACCTTCAAATGGGGCTTATAATTTTCTGATGATGATTTGTGGCCCCCGCTCCGATACGTACAAACATCACATGACAAGAGGCCATCGTTGTTTAAATTGTAAAATATACATCACGTAATATTGACCATTTTACCCGTCTGAGTGTAGAGTTCAGTCAGTCGTATTAGGTTCACTCACATGGGTGTGCAACCATCACCACTGTTCATCTTCCTCCCATGCTGAAACTGAACCTGTGAAACAGTCTCTGTTTGCTCTTCCGTAGTCCTGGCAACCTTCATTCCACCTGTTGTTTTTAATGAATTTGACTATTGTAGGTATTTCAGGTAAATGGAGTCCGACAGTATTTGTCAGTTTGTGTCTGGAATAATGTCTTTAAGAGGTCATCTTATTTAAAAATAATTTCAAGTTTGGGTATTGGTGGATGAGGTAATATAGACAGAGCTTCTCTCTGAGAACTAACACAATTGGACAGAATAATAGTAAGAGGAAAGTGTTTGGAGTGCCTACATGACAACGAATTACGGGTCCATAATCTGCAAGAAGAGAGAACCAGAGAAGTGAGCCCAGCTTCAGACCTCTATTTACCTAGAGGCACGTCTCAGTTTTGAAGGAGGGGACTAAGCAGAGCTTCTGGCGGATTCCTGGGACTAGCAGAACAAGAACTCGGGAGTTAGAACCTGCTCATGAGGGAGGGTTTTCTTGGTAAGCCTTGGGCCATGATTTGGGACCCCCAAGCCCCATCCCCTGGGAAGAGGTTTGCCTCAGAATGAGGCTGGTCTTTACGGGAACTGATACCCAGCCTCTAATAACTTCATTCATTCTGGGATTAAGGTGATTTCAGATTGTTAGTTTTCCTAGCTGCTTGCCAGAAGCAAATGGGTGAATCTTCCCTGGAAAAATATAACGTCATTGTAGGCTTCACAATTTCCGTACAGTTGTCCACACACAGCGTCTGGCATGAAATCAAAATCACCAGGCTCGTGAGGAGGCAAGAGGGGTGGTAACAGAACAGACCCACTGGGAATCCAGAATTAACTTTAGAGTAACTCTCCTTAACATATTCAAGCAACTAGCACAAGGTTGAGAATTTCAGCAGAGAATAGAAACTTGAAAAAAGAACCACATGGAAATTTCAGAATTGGAAGCTCAGTGCTGTTAACAGTTCGCTAGTGGGTTTTACAGCCAACTAGGGACAGCTAAAGAGAAGCAGTAAACGGAATATAGGTCAGAAGAAAATATTCAGGGGCACCTTGGGTGGCACAGTCGGCTCAGGTTGTGATCCTAGGGGTCGTGAGATGGAGCCCCGCATCAGGCTCTGTGCTAGGGGTGGAGCCTGCTTAGGATTTTCTCTCTTCCTATGCCCCCCACCCCAAAAAGAAGAAGAAAATATTCAAACTGAAACTAAGAAATTCTGAGAGAGGAAAAGTATGGACACATAAAAAAACACAGGGAAACAAAAACTAATTCCAGAAGGTATATGCACCCATATGTTTATTGCAGCAGTATTTACAATAGGCAAAATGTGGAAGTAACCCAAGTATTTGCTGATGGACACATGGATAAAGAAGATGTAGTGTGTGTACACAAGAGAATATTACTCGGCCATAAAAAAGAATGAAACCTTGCCGTTTGCAACAACATGGATGGATTTGGAGGTTATGATACTAAATGAAATAAATGGAGGTTATGATACTAAATGAAATAAAAGACAAATACCATATGATTTCACTTACATGTGGAATCTAAAAAACAAAAACAGAAAACAGAAATAGATTCATAAATCCAGAGAATAAATGGGGCATTGCCAGAGGGGAGGGATGGGGGGTGGTGAAAAAGATGAAGGCAATTAAGAGAAAAAAGACGATTGTGGATGTAGTGAAAAGTATAATGTATGTGTAATTGGACGCATGAGGAGAGGAGAGACTAGGACAGAAGAAAAACTGAGGTCACGAGAAAGAATTTTCAGAAGTTAACAATAGAACATCAATGTAGAAATGCTGTAAACCTTAAGTGGGATAAATACAGAGAAAACCATATATAAACCCATCATATGAAATCATTATAAACTAAATGCAGTGTGAGACCTGTGAGCAGCCAGTGAAGACAAAACAGCTTGGAGATGCTGCAGCAAATGGTCAGCTGACTTCTCAGTAGAAGCAGCAAAAACTGAGAAGACAGTGGGCTTGAAAGAAAACAAGTGGCCTACGTAATAAAAATCCTCTTCGAAAATGAAGGTGAATTAAAGACATTTTCTGACAAAAATGGAGAGAATTCATCACAAGATCTATATTGAAAGAAATTGAAATTCTGAAATGTGTTCCTCATGATCAGAAGCTTGGAAAGGGCAGAAGGAATAAAAAGTAGCAGCAGGTGTAAATATGGGCAAATCTTCAGTGATCATCTGTTGTATAAAGTAACAGTGAGGTGTTGATGCATGTCATACTCTCTAGGGCAGTGAAAGCTTGTATAACTAGCAAGCTAGTAGAAGGGTAATAATAATACACTCTTAAAGAAGGTGGGATGTAGGGGCACCTGGGTGGCTCAGTTGGTTAAGCGACTGCCTTCGGCTCAGGTCATGATCCTGGAGTCCCTGGATCAAGTCCCACATCGGGCTCCCTGCTCAGCAAGGAGTCTGCTTCTCCCTCTGACCCTCCCCCCTCTCATGTGCTCTCTCTCTCAAATAAATAAATAAATAAATCTTAAAAAAATAAAAAGAAGGTGGGATGGAGTTAGCCCCAAATTCATATATAATTTACATGAAACATAATAAATTGACCGAACCCTCCAGTGAAAAGCGGAGACAGGCAGATTGTGTAAGTCATGCAGAATTAATAATCTGAATATAAAACTGTAGCTGCACACTAGGAATTGAGGCTAGCCACAGCAACAGTGAAGAACGACAGAGGAAGGACGACATACTCTAGTGGCAGTCAAGGTTTAGGATAGAGCTACGGTAATTAAGACACTGTGATGTTGGCTCAGAGATAGGCATGTTGACCAGTAGAACAACAGAGCCATCTAGACACTTGATTTATGAAAAAAGTAAGCCCGCAGCATAGTTAATAGATCGTGCTGGATTGATTGGATGGCCATATTGAAATGAAAAGGAAACTCGAACCTTATTTCACACCAGAGGCTAAACTTTCCAGGTGGATTAGGAGATGTAACTATGAAAGTAGAACAGTAAAGCTCCTAAAATAATATGGAATAATATTTTCATGGTCTTGGAATTGAGAAGCACTTTTTAAACAAGTTACAAAAAGCATTAACCATGAAAGGAAAAGATCACTACTTTGGACTGAATAAAAGTTAAGAACTTGCATTCATCAGAAGACACCATTCAGGGAGTGACAAGGCAGGCTGTACCCTGGGAGAAGGTATTTGCAGCCTGGATAACCCGCGGTGGGGTCCTGTCCAGAATGTATAAAGGACTCTTCCAAATCAGCAGAGAAAAAGATGGACAGCTCAGTAGAAAAACAGGCAAGAGATTTAATTTAAGCAGGTGTTCATAGAAGATATCCACATAACCGTTAGAACATGGAACAGTACTAAATCTCATTAGTAATCAGGGATATATGCAACTGGAACCACAGTGGTATGGTACTCATACCTACCAGAAGTGCTCAGATAAAGGCAGACAATTGCCGTTGTAATGTTGTATGTGTGCTTACGCAAGCTGTTGTATGCTGCCATGGAAGTGAAAATTGATAGAACCAATTTGCAAAGCTACTTGGAGTTGTCTGCTGAAGTTGAGCATGTCTTTGGCCTGTGACAACTCCACTCCTGGGTATACGCTCAACAGAATGGGTGCCCATGTGCAGCAGAAAATATTTAGTAGGGTGTTCATAACCAGTGTTTTTAATAGTGCCAAACTGCAAGCAATGCAAATGTTCATGAATGGGAGGATGGGTAAATAAGCGTGGTTGGTACGATGGAACACCACAGAGCGGTGAAAAAGAATAAACCAGAGCTGCGTGCAACGGAGAGCTGACTCCCACGAACAGTCCTGAGGAACGGAGAGCAGACACTGACAGTAGGTACCGTGTAGCTCCGCTTACGTAAATTCAGAAGCCCGAGAACTGATCTGTGATGCTAGAACTGTGGCCGGCGCCACATGTTAAGCATGTTAAAATATATTTAATGAGGGTGTAGATTTTTTGTTGTTGTTTTTCTGTTGATTTACTGTTTTAAGGCCAGACCTTTGTAACATCAGACAGCTTACCTTCCATCAGACTGTTATTTCTGCTGGCTGATTTTACCAGAGGGAATGGTTTTTAACCTTTTTTTTGCCAAGGCCCGTGAGGAACAGGTTTGAATGAGTACATCCAGTCAGGGTTTGTTGATTCTGCTGAGTATTAGGTTGACTCCGTGAGGCATCCCTGTCTTTCAGGTGGTGATAAATTGTGCCATCCCTAAGGGGTTGAAGTACAATCAGGCTACGCAGACCTTCCACCAGTGGCGAGATGCTCGACAGGTGTATGGCCTCAACTTTGGCAGCAAGGAGGATGCCAATGTCTTCGCAAGTGCCATGATGCATGCCTTAGAGGTGTTGAATTCCCAGGAAACAGGTACGGTGTCTGGGTTTACTTGTTTTCTCGAAGTGCCATGTATATGTGAATGTGAAATATATTTGAAGTTAATTCTTGAATTTCAAAACAAAACTTTGGTTTGTTGACGATAAACATATGGTCTAGAAGGATAATCTCATGAGATTGGTTAGTCAGTCAATTTTTAACCCTCTCTTTTGAAGATAGTTATGCTCCTCCTGCTCTAGAACCTCAGCTTTTCTTGCATGATGTGAGGCTCAGAGAATATGCAGTGGATAGAAGTTATGTGTATGTATCATCTTGCCCTTGTACGAAGAAACACATGTTTTCTGAAACATGTTTTTTAAGTCATTACCGAGCCCATTAATTTCAAGTAGGACTGGATTCCCTTCCTCCACGTTCATAGAACTTGATCCTGAAAGTTGTTTAAAGATTTTAGGAGTGCCCTCAGGTGGTACGAGCCATGAATTGCATCTCCTCTTACACTGCATGGTGGTTAAAAAGAGAGGCAGAAATAATTCACTGTTTAAGAACCCAGGATTTAAATCTGTGTATGCATCAGAGATGAACTGTTTTTTAGTTTTGGTTCACAAGATGGAAGAGGAAAAATGCCAATGTGTGGTGAACTCTTTGGGGAGAGATAGATTTTATATTCTAAAAATAAGTTATGTGTAAAACAATGCAAATGTGATTTCTCTTGCTTTTGTTGCGTGCTTAGTAGTGATGTTGAATATACAAATGTGCCATAAGCAAAATGTATTTATATATTTTAAGAGGAGAGATAGAGTAATTTTTGATATTTTGTTGAAGGTATAGAGTTTCAAAACCTGTTATAGATATGTTAAATTTTTATACTATGTCTTATTCTAAGAAGGGTTGAAACATCTAGCTCGTGGGTTAGTCTATTTCAGATACGAATTTCAGAGTAAGAAGACATTTTGGAATCTTGCCGAAACCACCTTTTTATGCCTGTAGATGTTTTATATGAGCTCTTTTGAGGAAATTAAGATTTCTGTAAAGCGTTGGTACATAGCTCTTACATCTTACCTGTTTTGAGAAACCTCTGGAGCTCCTGGTTTGTCAGTAAGTCCAGAGGGTAGCAGAGAGAAGCCCTCGGGTGTGCACCGTCTCAGGTGTAGATGCTCTGAATGCCCACATGTCCGTCTCGTGTCGGCTTTCTGCTGCAGGGGTAGAATGCCCCCTTGTTGTGGTCTCACCATAGCAGAGAAACTAGAATTGTGGCTCTTAATACCCTACGAAGACGCCAACTGCACACCAAATAATGAAAGACCCAAAATGTAGAGGTTGTATATAGGACACTGACATTTTGGCTTCCCCATATTTGAAATGAACTAGCATTTTTATTTCTAAACCTTCAAAAGAGTGTCCATGGATGATATTAGGAACTAAATGTTACTAAAGTGGTTAAAATGATTATTTCTTATCTTGTCATCAATTTGTTTTTAACCCAATGGAAAGGATTGTTTTTATCAGTGTGTAGTCCTATAGTTTGTTTTCAGAATGCAAGTGCTAATGTTTTTTCTTCTGATCTCCATCTTTTGAAATTAATGAGTCTTAGTGTGGAGAGGCTACGTTACATTCTCTTGTAATTTTCGCATTCTAGAAAGTTTGGCAAGTGGGAAACTCGCCCATCCTCTCACTAGCTACGAGCATTTTGGTAAGGCAAAAAAATTTAATAGAGTCTTCTTAGATGATCTCGAAATTTGTTCTTTTCTTTTTTTTTTTTTAAAGATTTTATTTATTTATTTGACAGAGACAGAGAGAGCAGGAACACAAGCAGCGGGAGGGGGAGAGGGAGAAGCAGGCTTCCCCCCGAGGAGGGATCCCGATGTGGGACTCGATCCCAGGACCCTGGGATCATGACCTGAGCCGAAGGCAGATGCTTAACGACTGAGCCACTCAGGCGCCCGAAATTTGTTCTTTTCTGTGTCACAGCCTGGGCCTGTCATGCCGTGGGCCGAGGGGAGGGGGACAGTGGTGGAACAGGGGGCCCGACTTAACCATCTCCCTGCGGGGAGACTTTGGTTTTTAGCAATTTCATCAGAGAAAACAAAGCACGGGTAATGATTTATTTAGAAAATGACTTTTCTCTTAAATTACTGTAGTTAAGCACTAATTTCTGATCTTTGACGGTATTAACTGGCTTGGAAGTGGATGCACAGGAGGATTTGGGTGCTGAGAATCAGAAGGTAGAGTTTTCTCTGTAGATCTCCGCAGTGGGACACAATGTCCTCCCCCCCACCCCCTGGATTATTTAGTGGCTCGTCCGTCCACCTGAACAAACGTACCCAGTGATGTCGCCTCTCATCTTGAGCGCACCTTCCCTTTCCACAGCCGTTTGCTGTGGGTTCACAGCCTGTTTCTTGCTGAAACCATCTCTTGTCTTCCTGCCAGAGCCACGTTGAAAAAGCTTAACTTGGTGTCCCCTCCCTAAGCAAACAGTATACCCAATGAACCTCAGATCAGAAGCAACAGAAACAAACATTCCCAAAGGTGAAGTGACTGCAGGCATCAGTCTTTCCTGCTGCCTAGTGATTTGCCATGTTTTAAAACCATTTTTTCATATTGAATACTTCTGTTCATTTTGTTTTGTTGTTTTTTTAGCTGTTAATATGGTTATTATCCACTGAATGTTGGTTTATCCTTCTGAGTGATTTTCAGGTTTTTTTAAAGTTATGCACACCTTTGTTCAAACAGAATCGTCTTGAGAATCTCAGTGCCTTCACAGAGAAAACCGTAGCGCTGCTCTGATGTGGGGGTCAGAGCCCAGGGCCACCGAGGCACCATGCGGTTCTCTAGAGCAGGGTCTGAAGTTACTAGCCGGTCTCTTTTGCCAAAACCCATAATCGCACTGTTCTCCTTTCCCCTGTCCCTTGTCCCTGAGTTCTCTAAACCCTCAAAAATTTTTTTAAATGAAGAAAAACCTACTTTCTTTGGGGCTATTCATACTGACCTATAAGGTGCTCTGTGTGTGTGTGAGATTTCCATCTCTTTTATGAAAAGGGAGGGTGGCAGGAATGTTTTCCTTTATTTTGTTTTTAACTTGGCGTGCAATTATCTAATATACTGGAAAGTACAGGAGGTGCTAAATACAGCAAGTTATATTTGGAATTTAAAAAACACAAATCACATGTTCTAATATTCTTGAAAAAGAGTTGAATTAGCCTTCGTTCTTCTATACCAAATGCTACAGTTTATCTCTTCTCTTTCTCTAATGATAGACTCGATTTTAAACACATTCAGATCGCATTATCCAGACTGATATTTTTTATTCCTGTGTTGTTTGTCAAGTACATTTATAGCAGTTTTGCAGATAATAGTTGTGGATTATATAAAATGTAAAGTTAGTCCTTGTGATGATTAGTGGAGGTAAATTTGCACAATTTGTTTTTGAGGAAGGTTCGGGGCATTTGAAAATAGGAAATAATTTTTTAAATTCACTTTTTAAAAAGGAAAATCATATGCATAGCCAGTAAATATATTCTGCTTTTGTTCTTCTTGACCAAGATTAAGCATACGTTTGTAGAAGGAAACCTTTAAATATTCTACCATTAACTAAGACTGCTTTTGCTAGATTTTATTTTATAGCTATTGAAGATGAGAACACAATGGGATTCTTATGTTTAAATTTTTTTTTTAGATTTTAAAAATATTTTTATATAGAGATTCCATTAATTTTTTTCTTACTGGAAATTTGGTCTGATACACATTTCAGTATGAGCATTTATATGAATTTTATCTCTGCATTTTTTAATCTCTTGGAGATATGTTTTGGAATTAATTGGATTTTAGAAATCTCAGAAAGTTTCTAGAAATACCTTCAGTCAACAGTGACATTGATTTCTCAGCCCTGCAGATGGCACGTTTCACGGGACCAATACTGAGGTCCTCTCACAGACGCCATCAGCTGTGTTTGGAGCGTAGGCCCTGTGTCAGGCCCAGGGAATAATGGCAGCCGGTGCAGGCCTGTGCCTTGCCCTGTGGGCTTTCAGTGGGGCAGGAGCTGCTGGAAACAAGATCAGCACGCTAGGGTACAGTGTGTGAGAGGCTGTGAGTGAGGTCTGCACAAAGGCCTGGGGAGAACCAATGAAAACTCTGGGGTCCAGGGGACATTCGAACGGCAGATGATGTCAGAGGTACGATTTGAAGAATGCGTAGGCCTCAGCCGTGGTAGGAGAACATTCTAGACAGGCTGAGAGGTGGTGTTGTGGCCTGGGTGTGGGAATTTACAGAGGAGGGAAATCTGAGAGAGAAGGTGGGGAAGGCGGGGAAGGGCCCGGTGTCCTGCTGAGGGCTCTGCGTGGCCCGGCGCTGGGCCGGGGAGATGCCGCCTGTGAGGGGGGCCGGGTGCGTGTTTCTGTGAGCAGGTGTGTGCCCTCAGACGGAGGTGATGGGCTGGTGAGCGTGTGCCCCAGGCCTGGCCTGGTTAGGGTGCCGTTGTGATGCTGTGGGTGAGAAAGATGGCGCCCCAAAATGAAACCCTCACGGCCAGGAGAGGAGCAGATAGAGGAGGAGGTGACACCTTCCCTTCCTGCTGTTGTATCCTGCTCCATTTTGTCCTAGAGCTTGTCTAAGGCAGGAACAGTGATCTGTTTATTAGGTGCCTGCTGAATGCCAGGCCCTTACTGGGCACACGTATTACTGACGATCTTTATAATAACCCTGCAGGGTTGGGGGTGTCATCCTTCTCTTGGAGATGAGAGTGCAGCTTATAGAAGGTCACGGGACCTGCCCTGGGGCCCACAGCTAGACCACTGCATGAGATCGCGTTTAAGATCTGTGTCAGCGACATGGGATGAGCAGGCCCGGAAGGAGGCAGGGGTGCCATAAGGTGATTACGGATGTGTCCCTCCAGCCACTGGCCATCATCCAGGCTACCGGCCAAGATGGCGTTAGCCAGAGCAGGAGAGGAGAGGGTGCGGTTCTGGGCCCTGGGTTACGGATCTGATTCTGGACACACTGTATCTGGAGCACTTTATTTATTTTTTATTTTTTATTTTATTTTATTTTATTTTATTTTTAAAGATTTTATTTATTTATTTGACAGAGAGAGACAGCAAGAGAGGGAACACAAACGGGGGAGTGGGAGAGGGAGGAGCAGGCTTCCCGCGGAGCACGGAGCCCGATGCGGGGCTTGATCTCAGGATCCTGGGATCATGACCTGAGCCGAAGGCAGACGCTTAACGACTGAGCCACCCAGGCACCCTATTTTTTATTTTTTAAAGATTATTTATTTGTGTGAGAGAGAGAGAGGGGGGCAGGCGGGCAGGCAGAGGGAGAAGCAGACTCCTGGCTGAGCAGGGAGGCCGATGTGGGACTTGATCCTGGGATCCTGAGATCATGACCTGAGCCAAAGGTAGACACTTAACCAACTGAGCCACCCAGGCGTCCCTTGGAGCACTTTCTTAATTTCCTCATAAAATCATACGATATTGGACCTCAAAAGAATCCCAGGGGTCATCTTGGACAGTATTTTTCACTGAGTTTTCCTCAATCAACTTATCTTACTGAAGTAACCTTTTGAGACAGACGAAGTGTTAGCTGCTCATCAGGATGCAGTGAGTAACAGGTTTGGGGGTCAGGTGGGTGGGACAGTCTTTTTGTGGGTACGGTCACGTACTGCTTTTATGCTTACCCCTTCCGCACCCTCCCCCACTTGTAAATTCACAGTCTTCACAGGAACGTGAGGTTAATCTGCAGGAGCTGTGTCCCCAGTGTCTAGTTACAAAAATCGGCAGGACAGATGGGACTTCCCTTGAGTCATACACCTGGAGGGGGAGGCACAGCTGGGGTTGGGGATTCTGGCCCTGAGGCCATTTCTCTGCTTTTCAAATCAACATCTTCAAAGCACATTTTTATGTATGTATGTACGTATGTACAAAAAGGTGCTTTTATTATAGCACAGGGACAGGACCTGTGGGCAGACAGAGCTGCGCTGGGATTGTGAGGGGTAACTGATGGGGGTTAGGGATGAAGTAAGTCTCTAAGGAATTTGTGTATGCTGAGAGCAAGGTCTCCAAGACCTCACAGGACTAGCTATTGTCAAGGTAAGGTTAGTCCTTATTGTTTTAGCAAAGCGTTAGTCATGAGACCCTTCAGATGTGTGTCAGTGGGCCACATGTTGAAAGAGGAATTTTAGCATATCCTGGGTGTTTATGGTTATCAGAGTGGGTGACACTGGCTAGAGCAAATCTTCATTGGTAAAACATTAAAAAAAATCCTTGAGGGAGTTGTAGGGGTGTTACACCCTGTATGTCTCAGGGATTTATCAGTGGGCTGCAAGTTGTAAGGAGTCCTCATTGTAGCTTCATTTCTCTTGCCTTCAAAGCACATTTAAAAAGAGTTTGAGGAAAGTCATTTAGGGTGAGAAAATAGGAAAGAAAAGAACTTTCATTTACTTTTTGTTTTATGGATTTTGGTAAAATTTCAAGGTCTTATTGTGATTTAGTGGAAAGCACTTATAATTGGAGTCAGAGACTGTCTCTTCCTCTGGTGGTGGGGTGCCTTCTCTAAAGCTGTTTCCTTTTGAGAATATGTTATCATTATGGGAATTAAGACATTAGTATTAAACTATAAGATGTTATTTTTGAATCCTAATATTTATAAATACCTGGAAAATTCAGCTGTGTGGATTAACTTGCTTCGAGAAAGAAAAAGTGGCAGAGAGACTTAAGATTTTCTCTAGCCTCTTCCTTGTCTTTACTCCCTGGTGAAGACCTGTCTTGTTACTTTTTTTTCCTCGTAGGAAGTTAGTTAATTCATCTATCATAGGGGTGCATCTAAATGCAAGGGGAAATTAGACTCAAATCTCCTCCTCAAGGATTCTTCTCTCGGAGGGGAGATAAGACGACACCCATCATCCCCAAAAGGAGGTCATCACTGAGGCATAGATAAAATCCTATCTGAAGGGGAGTGAGGTTTCTTTTCATTGGAGCAACTGGGCAAGTGTTGATGAGGTGGCTCTTTGAGCTGATTTTGGAAGGGGGATGAAGTGTAGGCACAGGGAGCCCGGAGATGGCGTGGGAGAGCAGCAGGGGAAGGAACGAGCCGTGTTTGCCAAGCAGGGGCCTGTTTTGTCCTCTGGGGAGAAAGTCAGAAGCTAGATCTGATCAAGAAGGGCCTTTGAGAGCCATGGGTGACACAGAGTTAAGGGAGTAAGGGGAACAATGCTGCACTTGAGAAAGTGGCGGTGGTGTGAAGAGGGAGCTACTGGAGGCGAGGGGGACAAGCATGAGATTGCCTCGCGGAGACGGAAGTCACGAGAGTAGAGGGGAAAGTGAAACAGGAGAGATCGCAGTGAGAGGTGAGTTGGCACGGGAAACCAGTATCGTTCTAGGTAACTGCTTTCATTAAGAATTCTGGCTGCCCGTTTGACATGACCGTGGCAGAGGTCCATGGGAGAGCAGGGCATCTGCAGGTGATGTGGTACGACAGTTATGTTTGCAAGAAAGAGGGGAAACATGAAAGCATAGCTCAGCATAAAGTTGATTTGTACTGTGAACCTGAGCCCAGGTTTCAGAAGGGAAGGTATGTAGACAAAATTTTGTCTTCAGTAGCTCACAGTACAGGCAAAGAAACTATAAATTTTTTCTACAGATTTTAAAATGAAATCAGAGAGCAAATCTGTTCAGCCTCAGTTTAAAGATTGATTTATTAGAGAGAAGGGGAGAGGGAGAGAATCTCCAGCAGACTCCCTGCTGAGCGCAGCCCAACACGGGGCTCAATCCCACAATCCTGAGATCACGCCCTGAGCTGAATTGGCTCAGCCAACTGAACCGCGCAGGCGCGCCCCAGTTTGGTAACCTCCTGCCGGAGTTAGCACATGCACGTGTCCTCTTCTGTGGGACACGACCCCGTTCTCGCTGGAGCAGTGATGTTCAGTTTGTTAGCCGCGAGACTGCGACAGGACAGCTGCAGTCGTTGTGAGGTGACCTCCCTGGGTTTGGAAAGCCAAAAGAACAGTGGCTGCCATACGCTGTAGTGATAGATGACGTCACAACCACTAACTCAAATACTAAATCTCTTCGCTTAGGACTAAAAGTTACCAGCTCTTTGTAAAGATACTTAAAGCCTATCAGCAGTTTTGACTGACTGTTGTTGACATTGTAGGGATTTTTTGATCTTTGTGTGATTTTGTGATTGTGCCAAGATGCCAATAAGAAAAGTTTAAATAGTCCCAATACCTGAATTGAACACATGACCAGTTGCATATCTAATTCCTTGTGAAAGAAGGTTCTTTGGACAGGCCCACTCTGAACATCTAGTCCAGGAGGGTTCGTTAAAGTAATAGGGTTTCCAGCTGTGAAGGGATTCTGCTGCTGAGTCATATGTCCAAGCCTCCTGTTTCCTGCCTGTGTCTCTGCCTTTCTCAGCTGGGCTTCCACGGGGGAACTGAGCGCTTCTGGAAAGTGGTTTGGGTGATAGATCTCTGCTCTCCCCAGGATGGAACATAGGCATCCTTACTTTCAGTGAAGGTACCAGAGCCAGATTCCCTTGGAAGGCTGCCTCTCACGGGTCCTGTTCCCTTGGCCTCCCTCTGTGCCTCTGCTTTCTGGTCTCGCATTCACCTGCAAGAGCTACCTTGAAGTTCTGGGACTAGAAAGTGACTGTGGATTAGCGCAGACAGTGAACACTACGGTATCACATCCTTCTCGTTTGTTCAGTATAGCCCTATCCTCCAGCATTTGCACTAAGTCGTATTTGGAATTACTCTGTAGCTAGTTCTTGGTCGCTTGGAGGACAGTTTGAATGAATGTTTACCTTGTAGCTACCACTCATAGTCTGCAGACGCTCTCGTTGTCCCCAAGTCATCGGAGAGGTTGATGCCGTCTCTGGGGTATGGCCTCCACCCAGTTGTTCTCCATATTCTCATTTTCTTTGGGCCAAGCCACCTGCAGCATCAGAAATCTTGAGTTGAAAACCTTAACTCAGGATTTAAAAAGTGTGCTCCAGGGACCCTTGAGGACCCTCTCCTAGGCCCTTTCAGGGAGTCTATAAGGCACTCCTTTTTCCTTCTTATACTTCAGCCAAAACAAGGTGCCATAACATACTGAATGCAAAAGCAAATAAAATAATCCAGCTGTATTCTACTAAGCCAAACATTAAAGAAATTTATAAAAATATAAAGCCATGTTATCCTAATAGCTAATAGTTTTTATTTGGGAAATAATTTTTGTTTTGGGAAATAATTACTATAATAATTTTTAATTATTATTTTTAAAATGAATTACTAGAAATTAAAACTGGAAGAATATTATTTATTTAATACAGCAAATAACAGTAGCTATACCTCACCTAAACAAGAGCTGTTCAGGGTCTTTAATGATGTTTAAGAGTATGAGGGGTGCGTGACCAGAACCTTTGAGGGTGACTGCCCTCCCTAATTGGGAGACTGTTGACTGAGAAGAGAATTTCCAATGGCATTAGTCCTTTCCAGGCAGCCTAGCAAAGAGCTCTTGTCTACTGGATAAGATTGTCTAGTGGATGAGAATTGAGGATTCCATATTTTCTATCTCTTTAGGACCCTGTGTCTCTAAGATAAGCCTAGCTTTGCCTGTACCCGGAAGCCGTTCTTCTATCGTCATTCTTCCCTCTGTCTGCTCTGTGTCTTCTCTCCTTCCCAGCAGGATGACTTCCTGGGGGCTGGGTGTGTCGGGGAAGTGGGCACTCCTGCCCTGACCGGCACCACCTGTCAACGACAGGGAGAGTGGAGATCTGTTTCACGCTGCCCCATGTATAAAAATTGCCCCATGAGGAGCTTTGAAACCATCTTCTCTCCAGCACCAGTAAGCACTGTTGCTGTGTGAGCACTGCCTCTTAGAAGTTCAGGTCCTTCGGTTTCTTATTGGTACATGTGTGATTTTCCCGGTGATGTTCCAATCGGTGAATCCGGGAAGTATGATTCACAATAAATGAGCTTTAAAATATCTGCTACTAGACTTGTAAGTTCTGGACCACTAGCTGTTTGGGGAAAGCTCCTCAGCACGTCTGTGGCTCAAGTCTGACACCACGTTGTTCACGGGTGTGGCTTTAGTCTTACGGTGCAGACTTCCATCTGGTCCCGCTCCAAGATGGATGTGACCAAATGGCTGACAGAGACAGGACTTTGCTGTTTAATCTGCACGTGTCAGTCTTATTGAAGGTGCCCGTAGCCTGAAGTTTGTTGGCACTCTATTCTCTCTGCCTCTCATTCTTGTTTCTCTGCTTCTCTGGCGGTGGGACATCTTGTCAGGTATTGTCTGACGCACGTCTAGCTGGGAACATTTCTCAGCTTTCTTTACAGATAGCTTAAAATTTAATGAGTGGTGCTGCAGTGATCCGAGGATGTCTTCCTTGATTATCTGCATGTTTTACCGCAAGAGAATAGTAATTATATACACTTACTTTACTTGTATTCCTGAATTTTAATCCTATTTGTTGCCCATAAATTGGAGAAGCATTTGCTGGATGTCAGAAATTCTGATACCTGTTTCGTAGGACTTTCCATCTTTAAATAAGGATGTAGGGAGTAGGGAGAAGCTCTAATAGAACAGAATCTGTCTTGTTCTTCATTGATGAGAACTGAATCGCAGGAACTACTACTACTACTTCTCCGGTGAGACCAGTCACAACACAACCGTGGCAGCCAAGCCTGCCCCGCCATTCTTACAGCTGAACGTGCTTTTATCGGTCTGTAAATGGGATGGTGTATTGTGGACTTGTCTGTGTTTGTAGTCAGCAAAGAGCACGTGTACATTGCTGCCTCTGAATGAACATTAGATGTTTCTGTTTTTTATGTTCTAGGCAAGACAGAAAAATTCTAATCAGTCTTTTGAAGATGGTATTAAACAGTGGTATCACTGAAATCAGTATTGTATATCTGAAGAATATTGTTTCCTTAATCCATAAAAAATTCCTAAGAGGTAGGTGGTCTCATAATCTAAAAGAAGAAAAGCCACAGGGAACTGAATTATTTGTACTCTTAGTAAGGTTCTAGGTTACGTGTTCTGAGAGAAACAAAAATGAGTAATTCAAAACTATGGACCTAAAGGGGCTGTGAATTGCGTAGAGAAGACAGATGAGGTCAGAAATGTCTGCCTGGCAGTGTTCGTCCCTCGAGTGAGACAGAGTGGCAGTTGTGAGGTAGAATGAACACAGCAAGCTGCTCGTGGGAAGATACCGAAAGTAGTTCTTGTAAGGTAGACCTGCTGCTTCTGTGGGCTTTTGCAATTTCTGAGAAAATTCACACCAGAAAACAAATGGTTTCTGTTTTGTGGAAACTCTCAGGGGTATTTGGTTATGACAGTGTCGTTCACATAGGAAGAAATGCATTTATAGTAAGGAGTCTCCTTTGCAAATACTATCCTGATCTTTACTGTGGTAATGCTATACTAAACACAAATAATTACCTTTTCTTATTCAGATTTAGAGTCCCTTAGTCTTCGTATATTTAAGCCATAGAATCGTACATTCCCAATTTGAAGATATCGACTGGATGCGTGACATGAACTCCCAGGAAGTGGGTCTCTATTCTATTTGCAAGTACTGCTTCGGATGGACCTTACGTTGATGGGGTCAGGGTAGATTCGTGGGCACCAGATAGCCTTGTGTTAGCTTTCCCTTGTTTCTAGAACAAAGTAGACTCCTTAATGTGGCCCCTGTTTCTCGGGAGCTGGCCCCTCTCGGCTCTGTATTAAGTAAACACACCCCCCTGCATCCAGGTTTTCAGCTTTCTGTTTCTTCTTTCACCGCTGAGGGACTTAGTGTTTTCTCAGAACAGTGTTAAACTGTTAATTTCTGGATTGAATAAATGAATTAGGCAGAACCAAAGTTAGTGACAGTTAGACACTGCTAATCTTTACTAGCAGATTCTATTGGCACAAACACATCAAATTATTCAAAGCATCTCTGTCTGCTGAAGGCCAAAAGACACATATGTTTTTTTTAATGTAACCCACAGCCTGCTAATTTGGACTAAGATGGGATCTACAAACGGCTCTCAAGTACATTTAATGCAGGAATAGTACTTGATAGTATCATTTCCATGAATGGATGTTGGAGTGTCGAGAATTCTGTTCTTAGGAAGCCCTAACTGTTATACTGCTCCAAAGGGATACGTACTATTCTTTGGGGAAATCAGCTTGAATGACATCTCTTCACTTTTAAATAAACACATCTGCTTCTGCTTAGATGGCACAGTTTTATTTTTGAGTATCACATTCCGCACAAGCCCTAGGTGTTCAGGACTGTGAGGTTTCCACCTTGTCTATTAGTGCAGCTTTTATTTCTCTGCCAAAACTTCCCCTCTACTTAGTGAAGTATGATTTTGAGCAAGTGTTATTAAAACTTGATCTTCCTATGAATAGTGATGTGATAGCAGCCGGGAGTCGAGTGTGGACTTGCTTACGAACAAGTTCAGGGTAAGTTTGTTAGGAGGATGCATGGCCAGATTACCTTTCTCCACACGCCCCTGGCTTCTCAAGTCCTGCCTGCCTTTAAGGTTGCTCCTTCCTGTGCCCTGCCTTCTGATGGCTCTTGGTTGTCATGTCAGGACTGGGCAAAGAACTTGCCTTCACCTGAATTTCTTCACTCTGGGAAGTGGCTATGGCCGAGGCAGCTTCCTTGCTTTTTAAAGAATTAATTCTTTCCTGGAAGCTACAGTCCATTAAAAACTTCACATACAGGTTTTCTGGGGTTTTCTTTACATTATACTGAATTAGGCTTTACAGGAACTCCCACTTCTCCATCCACATAAAGGTTGTTTTTCTTATTTAAAAACAGGTTTATTTCCCTGACTTTTGTTTAAATATTTCTGGTCTTATATATCTCTCCTTTTTAATAAAATTATGTACAGATTGATTCATTCTCCTATCCATCCTACCCATTTGCATCATTTAGATGGATTGATACATGTAAAGGTACTTAGACTACCGCTAGCACACCTTCAACAGGTTCTGTTTAATGAGCGTGAATTCTGTAAAAAACCACTTTAAACAAATGTATCAGTTACTTTGTGCCAAGCTGGTCATGCTGGTTGCTCACACTAGGATGATGAACATGGCACAGACGTTACCTTTGAGCATCTGCAAGCCAGGCGAGGCAGACCGCTAACTCTGAGTAGACAGTACACAGTAATAACTCCGCAATCACACAGTGCATCCAAAAGACCTTAGGCTCCAGCGGGTGGTCCTGGCGTTTCATGATGTTCCTTCTGGGCTCTTGCTGATACTGAAGACCCCCAGCCCCCCATTTTGTTTTTAAATAACAGTGAGTTGCTGCTGCTTTTACATCTTATTTTTAGAGAGTGAGTAGTTAAAAGATTCAGATTTAACATGAAAAATGTCTAATGAAGAAAGTAGAATAATTGAAACCTAACAGTTCAACAAAAATACTAAAAATATAATTTAAAAGATAAGTATTTAGTGTACAGTTTTCCTGAAAAAGAAGTACTTTATTATTAAGAGTGGGAACCTGTGACACTCCTAATTTAAAGTTTCCTTAATTTGGGGGGCACCTGGGTGGCTCAGTTGGTTAAGCGTCTGTCTTCGGCTCAGGTCATGATCCCAGGGTCCTGGGATTGAGTCCCATGTTGGGCTCCCTGCTCTCTGCCTCTGTTTCTCCCCCCACCCACTTGCTTTGCTCACTCTCTCTTAAGTAAATAAATAAAATCTTCAAAATAAAAAAAATAAAGAGTAAGGATATAAAAGTACATATTGTTGTGGATGTAATTAAATTTCGGAGACTGAAGCTCCTGGTGTCGGCAGAGTGTCCATCCTTGCTGACAGGTGCACCCCACCCCCCCGCCAGCACCCCAGGTGGTAAACCCCACATCACGTGAACAAGCCCAGCTTATTTTGTGTTTTATGTATTTAACCAAACTATCCTTTTAATAAAACTTTATATCTTTTTGAGTTTCAAAAATAAACGACACCTTCATCATAAGTATTAGTTGCCTGGTGTGGTTTTCGGTAGAAGTTGCTTCTTAGTCTACGTGCTGGAGTATCTGGCATTCCTGTGCAAAGAAGATGAGAGCCGGGCGCTGGGCCCCGCGGACAGGGAGACCACCATCCTGGCGTCACTGGGATGACCCATCCCGAGCACACGGGTATTCAGAGTCCCTGCCTAAGAAACGCCTTTGGTGTTGATTCCTGCTGGCGGGGGGACTGCCATGGGCCTTCCCACACCAGCTCTCGAGTTTGGAAAGGGCATCCTGGCTCTGCTGCCCTTCCAGACCCTCGGAGTCACCCTGCTGTTATTACTCCGGTCACTTCCTTCATCGTTTGTATCCGTTTCTGCGATCCAAGGCCAGAGCCACAAGGGCCCTCAGCTGGCCAGAGATCTTGCTAATGGAGCTGTAATTTCCAGCAGAGCATTTTGTTTTTCAGGGGAAAATAAGTGGGTTTTTTCCTGATTAAAAAGTTATGTTCTTATTGTAAGAATTTAAGTAGTACAGAAAAGCATAAAGAAGAAAGTAAAAAAATACCCAAAATCCTACCACCCAGAGATAATCACCTTTTATATTTTCCATAAGGGAAAGGTGATAGATGTTGAAATATTTTTCAAGTTTGTGTTAAAAATGGCTTCGAGATGAAGAACACAAACCCAGCATGGGATTATATTTTTCCTTCACAGCTTCCTTGAGCTCGCACACAGTTTACCTGCGTGAAGCGTACAATGCAGCGGTCGGTGTTTTTGCTGGGCTGAGCAGCCGTCCCTGCAGGCAGCCTGAGACCGTTTAATCACACCAGAAAGAAGCCCCCCTGCCTGAAGCCACCGTCACCACCCCTCCCTGCTCCTGGCGACACTGAGCTACTCTCTAGATTCGCCTATTCTGGACATTCCCTATACGTGGAATCAGATGACCAGCTGTTATTCAGTGTGATGTGTTCATGCCTCAGCTGTCTTGTAGCATGGGTCACGCGTGGCAGTTTGAGAAGTCAAGCATAATAAAAAGCATGTGTCACGTGTCTAGGCGTGCTAAGTTGTGCCAGTGGGACTTTCATGTTTCAACAGTTGGCTTTCTTATTTTAAAGTTGTCGGATGTGGTGTATGGTCAAAGTAATGACTGAATCATAGCATTTTTTAAAGTAGAGAGCTTAAAAGCAAAGCAGAAAGCCTTCCGCAGATTCTTCAGTTTAAAAAAAACTCAACCTGTTAAACCTTGGTGAATTGCAGCAGAAGTATTATGCTGAGCTGAATGCACATGGAGCGAAGCACTTGACCGATTCGCAAGATGTCTGACGGTTGTCTTCTTTTGTCTCCACGCTCAGTTTTCCTGCCCACAGTTGCCCTGCCTTCATTTTTCGCCACATCCAAGAGCATTAGCTTAGAAACTTTATACTTTTTTTGGTTCTCTTAATTCTTTTTGTCTTGTAAAAGTAGGAGCGAAGAGACACGGTCTTTGAAAGTCTCTGTGCTGTACGATGAGAGTGTAAACACTTTTTTAGGTTACAAGCGTTTCTGCTCTTTCCCCGTGGGTAAGGGAGTGAGGTGGTGTGTTTCCTGAGAAACAATCGGAGACGTCCTCGAGTCACTGATAGCATCTCCCGTGAGCCTTCCCCGTGGAGCTGGGTGCCTTGGTCATTCTCCCCCCGCTAGTCTCCAGTGCTGTAAGCTGTCGTGGGCCCGTTTTGTCTGTCTCTCGCCCACATAGAAGTTTGGACCACTCTGCCTAATTATAATATTGTACTGAAACCTCTCTCCTAAGTCTTCAGATAGATTCTTCAAATTTCTTAGAAAATTTGATAACTACCTAATTTTTATTTATGCTTATTACATCCTGTCAAATTTTTTGAAGTGGCTAACAGGAGGAAACATATATGCTAAAACCTCAAGTAGGAAAAAGAACTCCCAGTGAAGGGGGGAATAATTGTCTTCGTTGTTCGGGGCTAAGGAACTCAAGTTGAGTGTTGACTACCGGCAAGTTAGCGTTAGTGCAGAAGGAAATCTTCCCGCTGACCAGCAGAGGACCACTGTGGGCAGAAGGCATGGGCAGGGTAAGGTGGCCATGCAGATGGAGGAGCCTCGACCGAGCACATTGGAAAGGTGGAAAGAGCAGGTGCCTGGAGCCTAGGGAGACAGAGCGTGGACTGGATGAGAGAGGGAGTGGTCACGCCATGGGGAGAAGGCGCTGGAGTTTGAGGTTCGTCTGGAGAGCAGTGGGAAGCAATTGAAGACATTTTACAAAGGGAGGCGATTTGGCTCAGTCGTTAAGGCGTCACCGGCTATTGAGGGGAAGGGGGTGGTGCCAAGATGAGAATGGGCAGCTTCAGGAGGTGGTGCTGTTGTGACAGGGCTGGTGGTCTCGGAGCGTCTGCACTTACCACCTACTCTGTGTGTGTGTGTGTACTTTGGTGTTGACATACTGCATACATTATGGAACGTTAAAAGAAAAGGATGAGAGAAAAATGAACAGAAATAGAAGTGCTGCTGATTTCTCTCCCATGCCAATGTACGTTTAGCATCCTGGGATAAGTGCATCCCTCTATGAAAACCACTCTCTGGAGTGGAGGCCATTTGGAGAGAGGGATTTCGAGGTGACAGGAGGAGCTTGGCAGTAGGTTCACTAGTCGTAATAAAAAGGAAGGGGTGACGAGGGCCCTGGACTTCTGGTTTGTGCCACTGAGGAGATCACAGTGCTGGTTAGAGGCCCAGCCAGTGCTCCAGCAATAGGCTGATCCTGTTTGTTGAAGTAGCCGCTGCCTGCCTGTGCATGTGCGTCCCAGTGCCCTTGGCCACAGAGGGGGCCTCTAGGGTGGTCGGGGGGCTGGCTCTGCTCTGCAGAGAAGTGGACGTGGGACGCAGGTCACTCTCGCCTTCCCGAGTGTCAGGACGTGGCAGGATTGGTACATTATGGTCGACTCTGACGGTTTCTGTAGCTGTGGATAGACTCCTTGATTCTGCAGCTGAAGGTAAACGGTGTACGGAGCAGGTGTGGGCTGGGGGCATGTCACAACTGTCGCTGTTCAAGCTTCTGCTGAATTCTCCGCAGTTTGTCAGCTGTTAGCAGCCGTCTTCCATTTGCTGAGAAGAGAATAAAGCATATCTGAGGCCGTAAGTTGGGGAGGATTAAACAAATGAACGGGGCAGGGGAGCCCCATCGCATGTACAGTTTGCCTAAGACTAGGCACAGCGACACGACAGAAGTTTCTGTGTTGGCGTTTTTTTCATGTGTGGCTAGAGATGCATGATGCTCTACTTCCTGAGGTATATAAATATTTCATTAAAAACTGTACATATTTTAAAGCGAAATGTGAAAATTTTTTTGAAAATATTAAAATGCCACTTTAAAAACGCCACCACTCTGCACACAGTTTGCTCTTTGTTGTAATTCTCGTGTGCTGGTGCGGAGCCCTGCAGAATGAGACCTAGGTCTGTATGTCTGTATCTCTTTTGTTCAGTTTTACTGAGGTATAATTGAAGAACAAAACTGTAAGATATTTAAAGCGTATATACTGTGAAAGCGTCCCTCCCATCTAGTTAGTTAGCACATCTACCACCTGAACCTCGTGTGTGTGTGTGTGTGTGTGTGTCATTTGGGTGAGTTAGCACAGTTCAGTTACACAGTACAGTGCTATCAACTACAGTCACCATGTGTCTGTTAGATCCTCGGTCCTCATGCATCTTACAGCTCAAAGTTCGTACGTTTTTACCAGCCTCTGTCTATTTACCGTCCCCCCCCCCCCCCCCCCAGGCCCTGGCAGCCACTTCCCTACTGTTTCTATGAGTTTGGATTTTTTTTTTTTTTAAAGTCCACATACAAGTGATGCCAGCAGTCTTTTGTCTTTCTCTGTCTGGCTCATTCCGCTTAGTGTGATGCCTGCACGGTCCGTCCATGTTCGTGCAAGTGACAGGATTTCCTTCTTTCTTCTGGCTGAGTGATATTCCATTGTGTGTATTCCGTAAGATTCCAGAATGGAATCTCTCTCACATGCACACACACACGCACGCTCTGCATCTTCTTGACCCGTTCATCTGCTGATGGACATTAGGTTGTTGCCGTATCTTGACTACTGTGAGTGACTAAGGCTGCAACGAGCATAGGGGTGCGGGTGTTCTTGTTTTCATTTCCTTTGGATGTGTGCCCAGAAGTGGGATTGCTGGGTCATGGGGTAGCTCTGTTTTTAATTTTTGAGGAGCCTCCATAGTGTCTCTGCAGTGGCTGCACTGTTTGCATTCCCGTGATTCCCGTGGTACCTGCTTTTGTTTGTTTTGTTTTTTCACAGCAGCAGCCACACCGCTGCGGTGTCTTCCTCCATTGTCTTCTAGCCACCTGAGAACAGACACACATTTGCTTTTATCCCCTTTCAGAATGTGTGTCGTAGAACTTTGCGATCACGAGGGTAATACCTGGGGGCCTCATTGATGGTCAAAAGCATGAACACTGCTCGTTTGGAAGCTGACGATGTATGTGCCCACTCAGCAGACTGGCTTTCTAGAGAGTAAATTGAAGTAAAACCAGCTTTAAGCAAACATTATCTCATTGAATCCTCAGAAAAAAATGCCTAGATGGGTAGTATCCCTGTTAGCACTTGCCTCGGGACTGCAGCTGGGGTTCTGCTGTTGTGATTATCTGGCGGCAGCATCCGTCATGCTGATCAGATGCTAACAGCCCGTCATGGTCGCTGCGGCCGGTCCGCCCAGGCTGCTGCCTTCTCGCTGCTCGGACCAAACACCTGTGGGGACAGACAGCGTGGCAGGCAGAGCCTGAGCGATCACTGCTTTGCAGACTACATGACAGTAGATGCTAAATTTTGTGTTTTGTGTGCATCTTAACCCCCTTGGCGCGTGCTTTCCTGCAGGGCCCATGCTTCTCTCAGTGCCGAGCCTGATTAGTCCTGTGGCTGACTTGGAGAGAAGGGGTCTCTCGGGGTGGGGTGGGTGGAGCTGTAGGGAGCACTGGCCCTCGCCCTGACGGTGAGGATGCTGCAGGCGTCCTGTTACTGCGTCCGCCCAGTCCGGGCAGTGACTGCTGCATCCCGCACTCCCCCTCCTCCCCGGCTGAGCCCAGAGACAGTGGCATCAGCAGTCAGTTGGCAGGAAGCGCTGCCGTCCGCCCGGCCGCGTGCCTCAGTGCCGACTGCAGTAGAATGGAGATCAGTATTTTATGTGGTGACGAGGAGTAGAAGTGTGTAGAAAGAAGGTGCCTGAAGATACCGAGGGCAAGAATGGTGCTTTGTAGGTGTAAACTGTGAGAAGAGTGGGAGTTTTTGGTGGACAGTGTGGGATCTCACGCGGGCCGAATGGTCTCCCTGCATTCTGACGGTGGTCAGATGACTGTGCCAAAATGATTGGCAGCACAGCGTGGCAGGTGCTTTGCTGTCCGAGACGAGATCATTTCTCGGGGCTTTCTTGTAAGTTTTTATATTTTCCTTACTCTTTTTCCCTTTAAACATGAATTAAAGGAAGGGTAAAACCTGAAGACCAGGCATGTTTGTTAATAAAGGCTTTACAGAAGTAGTCATTTATAGACATCAGTAAGCAGAGTCTTTTAAAGTTTAAACTTAAAATATAACTTGAAAATTTCCTAAATTGTTTATCTCCTTTGAAATGGTGTGATTGACTTGGTAGACATGTTATATGCCTGTGGTCTCTCTCCTGTCATTACAGTGAATATAATGCGGCTTTAATAATAATAATAGACGGGGTTGTTGGAAGTACTTATAGGAAAGGTGATGTTTTTCAAACTTACTTATTTTGTTTGTGTTTGAAAATATCTGCTATATGTAATATTTTTAAAGCAAGGTTTAAACTTAATTGGATGATATTAAATCTTAATTTCTAAAAATGATTTTAAAATTCTGATTGTTTAAGATTTATTACCATTTTCAGATGTACAGTCTTTAAATTGATTTGGTTCTGATTCTATGCAAACTTTTAGTTAGCATAAATTGTATTATTTAAAGAATACGGTTTAGGCGAAATCTAAACTACTGTCTTGTTTGCCTTTATGCAGTCTTTCTTGAGTCAATATATTTTAATCTGTTCATTGTTTTTTGGGCTAATACCAATGGAAAAAGAAAATCCTACGCTGAAAAGAATTTTGTTGGAATTTTAGAAAATTATTGATATAAAATTTTGAATGTCACTAATGTAATACTAAGAAAATTTTTCATTTTGTTTTTCCCATCCCAATTTTGAGTGTCACCTTGATTTTATATAAGCCCTTCCCCATTTCATAAATTAGCACCTTCTTACTGAGTTTTTTTCTGTTAAAGAGAATTTACTTCATTAATACTTAGGGTAAATTTTAATGTAGGTAGCCTAAATAGTAAATGGCTATTTGAAGTGGCCACATGTTTTTAATAAGATATTTTGTCAAGTATATAAACATATTGGGGGGGGGGAGGAACGATAAAATGTGGCTTGGTAAAACAATGAATAGTTTTGATGTTTTTTCAGAGTGCAAAGCCAATAAAGATACTCTTACTTACATCAGTGACTGTAAACCACTTTAATTGCTACAGGCTGTTTAAAATGGCTTTTGTTTTTTTCTACTAGTAGAAATGAGTTCTTCTTAGGTTAAGTTAATCTTGTGTTTCCCCTGAGTTTTTCTGAGGGGCAAAGTCTTCTAAATGAGCAATACCGAAAGAGGGTAGATACTGTAAAATTAAGTCAGCCATGGATGCTGACCTCCTATAGCTCAGTTCCATTTACTTTTCAAAATATGGTTGTGAAATGTAAATCGATTGCACTCTCTGATTAACTCTGGAAAGAGCTATAAGTGCCTTGTTTGGTTTGTGGCTTATTACAGGGTTTTTCCACAAATAAGATTACACATAAAAATTCTTTTTAAAGTTTATATTAAAGAAGATACATTTTTATTAAATTACAGAGCTTCCAAAATGAGGATCTAGATAGGACGTATGTATAAAAACATTTTGAACCTTTCAAAGCACCTTTTAGTTTGTGTGAAGTTCTTCTTCTAACACCAAGGTGTCTGTTGCAGCCCAGAGCAAGGTTGCTGCTACCCAGGACAGCACTAATTTGCGATGTATTTTCTGTGGTAAGCAACATTACGTTTACATTACTTTTTCAAGCTGTGGTACATACTACTTGCACATTTCCATAACTTTTGTTTCTGTAGGCCATAGTCTGGCTTGTGGTATTCGGGGTATCCAGCAAGCTACGTTTTATGTTGTGCTATCTGTTGTGGTTCATGTAGGTGATTCGGTCAGCTTTTGAATTGACTTCTTAGTGAGGGTGTAGTTAGGATGAGGGTCTTAGAATGAATTCTTCTGCAGTTCTTGCAACACGAACGAGAGGGGTTTTTGTTTGTTCGTTTTTGTTTTCAACTATTTTGTTTGAAGCAGTCTTTTAATTTATAATTTAAGGGACAGAATTACATCTACCTTAGTATGTTTTGAGGAATGTGAATGTGTCTTATCTGAAGGGAGCTTTTGCTCCACTTGAGTGAAGTTGTTAGGTGCACAGGTCGTGAGGCGGATGGCAGCCGTTGCTGCTTCCCCGGCTTGGCTTCTCAGTGACTGCCTTCTTTCTGCAGTAGGTGAGGAGTGAGCTTGGGCTTACAGAGTGCTCTTGCACTCCTGTGCACACGCGCGCACACGGATGTGTTGTTCGCATGCATGAGCCGGAGACGTCCCTTAGCTGCCCTGAGTCACAGTCAGACAGGTGCATGCTCGTGCCCTTACACAGGGATAGAGCAGTGTGCGCGCGCACACGCACACACGCGTACACACACACACAACACACGCACACCTTCCTCTGAATTGTTTTTATCCTTATTTGATTCTAAAACCTTCTGTTTTGAAAAACCAAGTTCAAAAAATGACTTGTAATTGTTAGAACTTTTTTTTTGGATATATATATATATATATATATATATATATATATATATATATATATATTTCTTACTCCTGTTTACCTTGACTGGCCCGATTAGTCTATGAGAGAGAAAATTATAAAGTAATAATACTGCTAAAATTTTATATAAACAGTTCAGCTGTGTATATGTACTTTATCCATGTGACTTAGTTTTTGATGTGATTCTTCAGTATTTCTGATATTGTTTCTTTACCTAATTCTCTTTAGAATTATTTAAAAATTTATGTACTGCTGGTTTAGGCAAAGAAGCATGTGTTATAAATTTCCAAAAATGAAAACTCTGATGTATTTCTTAATCACCTAAAGTTCCATTTTCGGCTTGTTCTGGGCGACAGGGTCCCATCAGTGAGCCTGTGCTGCTGGTCTTCATAACTCCCTGCTCCCTAGGGTTTAATCAGTGACTCTTAGCGATGCTTCTCGGCCTCCTCCTGGGGGCTCTTCTAGGCCACCTTTTGAACTAGCCATGAGTTATTACTCGTATTGGTGTTACTTGGACTTTTTTTAGTTCATTCTGAAAACCTACTTGATGTTCTGTACTTTGCTATTTACTGTGTTGAGTTCCACATGCAGAATAATAGATACAGTTTACCCAGTTGCAGAGAGGATTGATTTGCCCTTAATAAAGTTGAATTTTTAAGTTGTAAAATAACGTGTTAAAAAGCAGATTTTCCCCATTATTACCTTTAATTGATTTAACTGTGTACAGTGATATAATTACCACATTGCTAAGTTTACACTTGATTGTATTGTGTATAATAACACCTCTTGGTCTTTTAGTCCTGTGTTTTTAAGCAGTCTGTGGCTAAGTGTGAAACCAGATTTGTGAAAATTAAAATGTGACAGCAGGTGCAATGTGCTTTAGCCAAAACTCAGTATTAAGTCAAGACTGAAATGCCATTCATTCCTGGATTCGAGAGACACTCTCTTCTGCTTTCCATCATTTATAGAGAACCTATCAGTGACATGGACATATTTTCTTTATTAGAAACTAAGTCACATCTCTGCTATATGAATTCTAGCCAGGACAGATTAATATCAGTCCTTGTCTCCGGCTCTGGTAATAAAACAGAGAGAGTAACCCTCAACGTTAGCTGCTGTCTTCATGACACCACCGTAGGGACGAGGCAGGCTCATGTGTTTCTTTTTTCCCCAAAGAGAACTGTCAGCCACCACATGATGCTCATAGCAATGCTGTCATTTGCCCACCGGATAGGAAAGTGCCTTTTTTTGGATTCTGTGAGAAGACAGATACTCTTTTAGGAATATGACCGACATGAGGTAATAGTTACAGTGCAGAAAACACAACAGCTGCCGGCAGCCTCGACTGCTCTTAGTTGCTGCTTCATGTCATGAGCCTCATGTTGGTGTGATCGACCCCTTGAATGACCCCACAGAGTGACCAGAAGGAAACATGAAACTGTGTCCCGGGAGTTCTTAAGTGACCCCGAACTCTTCTATTCAGTGCTTATGGTGTATTTACATTATGTTGAAATGCACATGAATTTCAGTGTGCTCATTATCGTGACTTACGGTACTGATGGAGGAGAAACAGGACAGCCAGACTAAATACAGGTACACTAAATACAGACCCCAGGGGAAGGCCCCTCCTCTCCGGCCCACCACGGAGGGGGTGTCTGTGGAAAGACAAGCTGCCCGGTACCACAAAGAACCATGTAGGAAACACTCGTTAAGAGCTTTTCTGGGATCAGAATTCCCCTCATTTTAAAAGGATCTTCCTTAAGTTTTCCTCTTTTAGCTGCATTAATAAACTGTGGTAGATTAATTTTTTAATGATATCACCCAGAGAATACTTCCCACATTTTTAAAACCTTTTAAAACAAGTTTGTTAAAAAATCCAAAACAGTTTCTGTTTAAAAGATAATTTCTTCTCAAACTTTTTTTAAGTCAAACTTGTTAGTTTTTTTTTTAATCTGTTTAATAAAGTCAGGATTGAGTTGAAATTTTGACACACTTTTTGTGAACTTATATATTTGAGCTAAAACTTAAATGGGTAGATTTATAATGCGGAATTTCATCTGTCAGTATCGCTGTAGAGGTCACAAATGCTTGTGCTAGATGTAAGCAGTCTGTTAGTGTCCTTCTTTGGGATGGGTGCTGGACAAGTCTCTCCAACCCCGTGGCATCCAGCTGTTTAATTATTGGAGCAGTATGAGCTTTTCACTTAAATAAACATTATTTTAAAAAATAATTAAGCCAGAATGGTCTCAGGAGTTGCCCAGGCTAAATGCTCACATTTAATATTTTTGGATAAATGTAACTTTGGGTATAAAAATACTTCCCCCAAATCGTTTGTATTTTCTCAAGATTACCCTCCACCCCCAATCTTCTGTTTGTCCCTCCTTCTGCCGGAAGAGACAAAGACATCTTTTCCTTCTAAGAGTATAGACGTTAGTGTATGGCTTAATATGACAGTCAATTTTTACATCAGTATGTTCATTTCCAAAAGCAGGAAAGAATTCTGGCCTGTTTACTAGACAAGTTCTACTTTTCATTTATGCAAAAATTTAAGTGCGTGTTTAACATTAATTTAAAAAGCTTTTTGATTTTTTGTTGTTGCTGATGACATAGGATTAATATATTTTAATATTTCCTTTATGTGGTTTTCAAAATAGCAGACTTAGGAAATCTCATGAAATACATCACTGCATCACTGTCTTTTAGAGTACAAATTACATGATTAATCTAGAAATGGGTAAAGAGATGAGAAAAAAAATTCAGTAGGTAAGTTTAGATCCACTTATCTGTATTTCCAAATTTGGGATATGCCAGTACCGTACCAACATTGCCAGGAACCTTATCCTTCTAGCTGCAAGGTTTACTTCCCTAGCACAGCACAGACTTACCAAGAATTTGAATTAGTACACAGAAGCGTTTCTCTTACCTGTTTCTAGTATTAGCGGCCTACACAACACTTTGAAGATCTCTGTTAGGGGCATTTGCTGGCACACTAGATTTACTGTTTACTGGATTCTCTTGTTTACTGGCTTAGATTTCAAGATTGATCTGTTTTAACCCTAGGCTTTGCATATTAGGTCCAGTATTTATTTCTCTCATGACACATTTAATTTTTATATCCAGTGACACTAAAATGTCCCATATCTAGTGGCATTTGTTATAAGATGGTAAAAATGGGTCTGCATTGCACATGGTATGTGGGAATGGATGGTCTTTAGTTTCTTGTGACAGAGCCATGTTGGTTTGGTTGTAGGTTTTTGGTTTTTGGGTGGTTTTTTTTGTTTTTGTTTTTGTTTTAACCCCAAATGAAAAGTTATTAAGATTACCTCTGTTACATTAAAAATTCAGATAAGTAGGTTAATTATATATAGAAGTTTAGCAAATGTTTGTTTTCACTAGTGCTGGAAATGCCTAGCCATTAAATAAAAATGGCAGCTTAAATTGGGCAAATTTGATAAATGCATTAGCATTCTTCATCCTAGTAATAAGGTTCTCATGCTCTCTCTCTCCTGTTTTTCATTTCCAGTGTTCTATTTAGGTGAGTTTTTGAATTCTGATTTTTTCATTTAAGTTCTCCCTTTCCACTTCATGAATAAGTACCCCAAAGAGAATGTCTCATTGTCTTAGAAACGTCCAGCTCAGGTGCCTATTCAGATGCTCATTGAACACTTGTTTTCCTCAAGCTCTTCATATATAAATGTTTATTTTTCCTTTATTGTTGATGTTTTCCATTTGTTTCAAGTAAGCCTTTTGGAGATGATGACGGTATTATGTTGCAGTCTTTCATTTGCTATGTGTTACGTAAAGCTTATATTTTATTTTGCTAAATGAAAAAGAAGATACATTTGTAAATATGTGATGGTTTTATGTTATTCTTCTCGTGATTTTATCTCCTCTGTCCAGCTAACTATAAAGATAATGTTCATCTATAATATTTTCCTCCCTTTTAGGGCCAACATTGCCTAGACAAAATTCTCAACTACCTGCCCAAGTTCAAAATGGCCCATCACAAGACGAATTGGAAATTCAAAGAAGGTAAATTTTTTATAAGTTGTTATTTGCAGTTTGTCTTTCTACTGCAGAAGCCCTGTGAGCATCCTAATATCAAAAGTGGATTATGTCTTGTGAGCCATTTAAAAGTCACTTAGCAGCATACAAAGTGACTTTCACTTCAAGGAGTCTTATTTTTATAGCAGTTATAAATTGATCTATGGTCATTATGGCTTTCACATAACTAATTTAACTAGAAAGTTGAAGTCGTGTTGGCTGTTCATAGAAGTCATTGATCTTGAGGTATTACCATAGTGCTTAGTAATGGAATACAGACTCATTCTGTTTATGATTAAATTGCTGGTTAGGTGAGGTCAATAATATTATCTTGTTGCTTCAGTGCAGTTTATAAAGAAATACATTGGAAATTCAAATACAGCCTCATTTAGGTATAGTTGTTTCTGAATTAGTGAAGTCTCTGAACTATAAGCTACCAAATTCATAACAAAATAGTTATATAAAATTCAGGTACGTACAGTAACAAAAATTGAGTTAGTTAATCCAGGTGTCCCATTTTAAACAAATGAAAACTTTTTGGAGATGTTGATGTTGCTTTTTACCACTAGTAGGTCACCTGTTTTATTTTAGCTGATAACCACCACATAGATGGATTCTTCCATTTGACAAGCATTTGCTCCATGGCAAGCCAGCATTTCTTCTTGTGACCTTGGATTTGGATCTCACATTTGAAACACTCTTCAGATTCTCCATGTTGTTTTGAAATGTGTGTCACGTTCCCCTGACAGACAGAAGGATCTCTACTGTGTTCTGTGTTGGCTGCTTTGGGGCTATAACTGCTTAGCTCTTGGGAAAGGCCCTCCCGAAATGAATTTTGTTTTTGTCACAGCCTTTTATATTCAGTTCAATCGCTCCAGAAATAGCCCCCAAATTTGATGAAAATCTATAACAGATACAAATAAAATTAAGTTTTTGTAGAAATAAGGAGAGTTTAAAAGATAGAATTTTGGTTCTATATTGAGTGTTTTAAACACACCAGAACAATTCCAAGAGTTAGAAATTGTAATGATTCTGTTGCCCCCCCTACACACACACACACACACACACACACAGAAAAGTAATTAATAAAAAATGATCATGGGGCGCCTGGGTGGCTCAATCCATTGAGCATCTGAGTCTTGGTTTCAGCCCAGGTCATGATCTCTGGATTTGTGAGATCAAGTCCCAGGTCAAGCTCTGCACTTGGGGAGTCTACTTCGCCTCTGCCCCTCCCTCCACTTGCATTCTCTCTCTTTCTCCATCTCTCAAATGAATGGATAAATCTTTAAAAAAAAAATGATCATAGTATTATTGGGCATAGCATTTGTAGAAAGCTAGGAAGAACCAAGAGAGAACCCAAACATAACAGATAATTTCTGGCATCATGGCATGGCAAGCAGGTGGCCCCTGGGACAGTTGCTGGCTGAGGACAATACAGAATAGAAATTGGAGCCAGCGGAGGGTGTCGCTGGCTTGTTAAGGGTCTCTGATGGGTGCTCCACTGCGCGGAGGTTGTGTGCAACTTGCAACTTGCAGTTTTAGTGGAAATGAGTATTGAGTGAATTTTTACTAAATGCTGTGAAAATGCTGTGCCCGTATCTAATTTGGTTTTGCCAGTGCTGGCAGGCCCTGCAGCCCACCCTGGACTTGAGGCTTGTCTGCTTGTATGTAGGAAGGTACCACAGGGCTTGGAAATTGGATGTTGTTTATATTACTTACTTAGTTCAAGACTTGAATTCAGTTGTTTTAAAGAGTGAAATCCAAAATTCTGAAAAATGGGTGTAAATTTTAAAATTATTTTCTGTCCATAGCAACACACAGAGGCTTCTTTCATTTTTAAAAATTTTTTATGTTTAAAATTTTTTTAAAGATTTATTTTTAAGTCCTCTCTATACCCAATGTGGGGCTCGAGCTCACGACCCCGAGATCAAGAGTCACACGCTGCACCGACTGAGCCAGCCGGGCGCCCCTCTTCTTTGTTTTAGGGAAACCTATCGGAGACCACTGTCTTTGTCAGTGTTAATTTTTAGCTCTGTCCCTTCCCTTCTCTCTCTCCCACCCATTTCCCTTTTTATCTGGTGAAATCTGTTTTGTGTCTGCTCAAATCTCCTGGAAGTGCTGCTTCCAGCATTGACTTGTTTCTAGTTGAGATTTCTTCTCCTCATGCACATCTGCCTCTTTGCCTTTCTTCCTTTTGATCCTGCAGAGGCTCTTCCTTGCCACCCCCTGTCCCTCGAGCCCCTTCGGCTTCTTGCATGAGCATGTGCATGAGCTGTCCTTTTTCTCCCTCTGTACACGATCTACCTTGACAGACGTGATTGGGTATCATGTTGTAGCTTCCTCTTAACTGTCTTTTGCTGGTGGCTTCCACATGGACAGCTATGACTCTGCACCTGAGATCAGTGAGATATTTCCCACGAAATGGAGCAGTGTCATGGGTCCTTTTGAGAATTGGGTGACAGCAATGGACACGTGCCCTCTTTCCCCCAGTCCCCACCCTTCTGATATGCATGTAGATGTGCATTTATATGTGTCATTTCAGAGGGTCATGGACCCTCTCGGTTCCAACAGTTGATCAGCGGTGAGAATTCCTGCCGTGGAGCTCACGCATTTGGGTGCGCGCACTAATACCGCAGTGTCAACCTTCATGATGTCATTCTTCATGTGCATGCTTTCTTCTCTTTAGTATTTCTCCCAGACTTTCTGTGCGGGAGGCCTGTAATGCTCTTCCTTCACCGTCCCTGTCCCAGTGCACCCTGTGACTTCTTTCTCTAACAGCTTGTTGGATCTACTCTTCTGACACTTGTGACTAATAGCTTCTCTGGTATATGTTCTCTCTGTACCGCTACTGTTTTCTAGTGGGTTTTCCAGTCTTTAACCGAGACCCCTTTCAGCTGTTCCCACATTATTACTGTCAGATCAGTTCTTCTTAAAGTCATTTGCACGTGGTAGACCCCCATATGGCACCGGAGAGCATAAGATGGGAAGGGTCACCTGCACGCAGCTGTGCCCTTCCCTTCTTATTAATCTCCAGAATGAATCACGCCTAACCATTTCTACGTTTAGTACTTCTGATGGCTTCTTCAATAGCATGAAGATAATAGGATTCTGTTCCTAGTTCTTGATGGTCACGTGATGGCTGGGGGCTGCTGACCCCCCCCCCCCCCCCCCCCCGCCCACTAGGAAGTATGATTTGTCCACCTGCCTGGATGGCTTCCAGTAGCTGTTGTTTTAGTCCTGCTGCTGGTTTCTCTTTCAGATTGAACCTGCGTCTTCCCTTGAGTGGTCTCTGTGCTCCTCGCTCTGTGACACCCCGTCCCTGCGCTTCCATCCCACCCCCAGGTTTTCTCGCTTCACAGTTTAGACATTTGCCGTCTTTCGACATCTGTTGTTAGCTCTGTCCTTATGTTGCAGGTGATCTTTCCCCCACCCCTTCTGGAATCCTTTAAACCTGTCAACCACAGTAATCTGGGTTTTCAGGAATAGGTCACTAGCTAAAGTTTTTGGGTTTTGTGGTTTCTTTTTCCTGCATTTTTTTTCTTTAGCTCAGTACTTAATGGACCTTTTCCATTTGAAGACTTAACAGCCATTTAAACATTTCTTCTCTGTGTTTTCTCTGTTCTCTTTTTTGGGAACTCCTACTAGTCGAATGCTGGCCCTTCTAGATTATTTCCTCATGATACTTCTCTTTTCTCATTTTTTGCTGCTTGTTTTGTTTTTTATTCTTGGGGATATTTTTAACGATATATTCTAGACCAGCACTTTCTAGTAGAAATACAATATGGGCCATGTATGTAATTAAAATTTTTCTAGTGACCATATTAGCAAAAGCAAAAGAGAAACAGGTGAAATTAATTTTAATGATATATTCTATTTAACCCAGTCTATCTGAAGTATTATCATGTCAACATGAAATATGTATAAAAATTGCTAAGGTGTTTTTCATTCTATTTTTCATACCAAGTCTTCACAATTTGGTGTGTGTTTTACACTTACCGCACATTTCTGTCTAGACAGGCCACATTCCAAATGCTCAGGAGCCACATGCACGGCTCACAGCCACCCAACGGGGACAACACAGTAGTAGATCGTCTATTGAAAGATGAATCTAGTTTTTTCTATTTTGTAATTATTCCCTTTTTAACAGCCTGTTCCAAATTCATGATTCTATCTTAATTCTCTCCTATTTCTCTTCCTTTGCCTGAATCTTCTCCTTCCTGTAGAGCTGAATTGTTTGTTTTACTGGTTTTATTCAAATATCTGGTCCTCTTTAGTGGTCCATTTATTTCTAAACAGATGAGATTGATTGGCATCAGTCCTTGGCTTGGCTTTCCTCTTGCATCATGGAAGCAAGATCTCTGCTGGGCATGTTCCTCCCTGACCAGGAGGGCCGCCTGGAGGTCTATGGAAGTGGGTGGAGCATGTAGGCTGGCGGGCTCTCCTTTAGGGTACAGTTGTGGGGAACCCACAAATGCTGAGCTACTCCTAGTTCCACCAGAAGCCCTGACTCACCCAAGGCAGCATGTTGAGTTTGTTTCAAAAACAGTCTTCAGTGGGAAGTGCCATCCCATCCATTGAGCTAAGGCTGGGGAGGAGAGGGCTGGCAGATGCCACTCTTCTTCAGACAGGGGTACGAGTTTATTAATCAGTCTGATCTGATGGCCATGCCACCCTCTCCTGTCCTCTGTGTCTGCTGGCCTCATGGGAGGTCTCTCCCAGGTTTCTCTTGTTGTGTGCACTTCAGCTACTCTCAGTATGTGTTCTAGTTGTGGTTGCCTTTGCTCTGCAGCACGGCGAGGAGGTTCCAGGCACTGTTCCCCGTGCTTAGGACACACCAGGATGGGGTGGGGGGGACCTAAACAGCCTTACCCCATCCGATGGTAAATGGTAGACATGACAGAAGATGACTGGTGCTCTGGGAGGAGGCCCAGCTGAGTGGAGGGGAGTGTGTGTGGCGGAGGGGCAAGGGGAGACTGGTTATAATAGGCTGGTCAGGATGGGTCTTACCGAGACACAAGGAAGGAGCTAGCCAAGCAGATGTCTGGGTGAAGTGCTTTGCATGCAGAGGGAGCAGCCAGTGCAAAGACCTTGGGGCAGGATTGTGCGTGTGTGTGCACGCGCACCTGTGTATGAGGACAGATGAGGCCACGGCGGCCTGGGCAGAGAGAGCAAAAACAGAAAGGAGAGTGCTCAGTGAGTTTGAAGCTAATGGAGAGTGCAGCACCTATTATGCAGCACCTGCCCAATGATTGCAGAGAAGGCAGTTTTTGTTCTGAGAGAAAGAGGGACCATTGAATTTTTTTTTCAAGAATTTATTTATTTTAGGGGCGCCTGGGTGGCTCAGTTGTTAAGCATCTGCCTTCGGCTCAGTCATGATCCCGGGGTCCTGGGATGGAGCCCCGCATCGGGCTCCTCGCTCCGCGGGAAGCCTGCTTCTCCCTCTCCCACTCCCCCCTGCTTGTGTTACCTCTCTCTCTCTCTCTGTCTATCAGATAAATAAATAAAATATTATAAAAAAAAGAATTTATTTATTTTAGAGAGAGAGGGGAAGAGAGAATGGGGGGGCAGAGGGAGAGGGAGAATCTCAAGCAGGCTCTCTGCAGAGCGTGGACATGGGGCTCAATCCCAGGATCCTGAGATCATGACCTGAGTCTAATTCAAGAGTCAGACACTCAACTGACTGAGCCACCCAGGCGCCCCTGAATGGCCTTGATAGAAATGATTTGGCTTACCATACTAACATCCGTGTGGCTGCTCTGTTGAGACTAGCCCGTGGAGAAGCACAGATGGAGGCGGGCCCGGGGCGGTGAGCGCAGCCCAGTGGGGAAACCAGGGAGGCTGTTAACAGAAACTAGGCAGGATGTAATGGTGGCTTCCGCCAAGTCACAGAGATGGTGAGAAGGCAGATTCTGGCACTTTCTGGGGTGTGTGTGTGCGGTACAAGAGAAGGGGAGTCGTGGCTTTTCACCTAAGTGAATGGGAAGGATGGAGTTGTGCTTAACCGAGATGCGGAAGACTGTGTGAGTGGAACAAGTTTCCTTGGGACGTACCAGAGGTGAACTTTGAGAATGTGAGAGGGAGATGTTCATTGGACATCCATGTAAAGATGTTGAATGGGCACTTGGATATACTTGTCTACGGAAACTGAGGAAAGAGGTCTAGACTTAACTCCTCTCTGCCGTTTCTGCTTTCCAGACCTTGATGGTAGAGTTGGTCTGCTGACGACCCCTCAGTGTTCTACTTTGTCATGAGTTTGTTTATGCACAGTTAAGACTTTCTGGAATTCCAATAGAATCTTGGAGTGGGGGGAGACTTGAATACGAGTTCAGACAGTCCTGCCGCGTCACTTCGCCCTCAGCGCTCCTGAGGGCTGGCCCTGCTCACGTCTGAGGACCCCCTGCGCACCCCCTGCGCATCTGTCTCCTCTCTCCAGGCTGCCTCTCAATACACCACCCTCGGCTTTTCCTCTTCTGACTGCCTTGTTGTGGTCTGTAGACTCTTCTCCAGGTGTACCAGGGGCTGCTTTTCTGAACTCCTACAACTTCATCACACATTCCCTTATTTTACATTTTACCATTTATTCAGTTTACAGCTGAGTCTCGCCTCCACAGCGAACATTACAGGCTCCTTGAGAGTAGAGACCTGAATAAAGTTTCTGAGAAAAAGCCAGGAAGTTTCTGGTAATGAATTCATATATCTGTACATGTTAGGTATGGGAGGCAGAAAATATATGAGTTTGTACGGCTTGGGGGACAGTTAAAGAAGGTAATACACGCCATTTTCATGCTGCTCAGGCTTTTCTATCTGTGCTGTTTGGGAGACGCTAGGAGGCTTCCCTGAGGAGATGTGCTCGGAGCCGTGCCTTGAAGAGGAAGGGCAGTAGGAATTTTGGTCCTCGGAGGGAGAAACATTCCAGGCAGAAAGAGCAGATGTGTAAGGGCACAGGGTACAGACAGCCCTGTGACACGGGACAAACAGTCAGATGAGTAGGTTGGATCCAGCTTGTAAAGTGCTTTTTCCCTGAATTTGTCGTATAATAAAAAGGCACCTTTTTAACATGTTAGTATTCTCAAATTATGAGAAAGGTAAATGCCATTCTCCTTTGGCCTACCTCCCGTAGGATCTGTTTTTGCCCCTGGTGAAACCCTACTTGGAAGAAGACCCTTTGGAGTATGTTTTTATTTTTTTTTTAATTAATTTTTTTTTAAGATTTTATTTATTTATTTGACAGAGAGTGAGCAAAAGTAGGCAGAGTGGCAGAGGGAGAGGGAGAAACAGACTCCCTGCGGAGCAGGGAGCCCAATGTGGGGCTCGATCCCAGTACCCTGGGATCACGACCTGAGCTGAAGGCAGACACTTCACCCGCTGAGCCCCCAGGCGCCCCTGGAGTATGTTTTTATACAGACGCTTGGCACTGGCCTTTGTCTCTGCAGCAGGGCGTGGCTGGGCCGCGGTCTGCAGCCAGGGACACACGGTGACAGCCGGGTATGCAGCACAGTCTGCTCAGAAGTTGGGTGTTCACTAGATTCTATTTCCAAAATTTTTTCATGTTATTTATACAGAAATAAATTTTCTTGTGTTTGATTTTATTTTCAGAGGCACATTACAGTACCCTCGGCCAGCTTTTATTTTGTGACCTTATTAACTTTGGCTCCCTAATTGGCTCTTTTCTACACCATTACTGAAAAGGGTAATGAAAATGAAGATTCATTTGCATCATAATACTCACCTGTAAGACTTGGGTAGTTCTATTTTTAGTATAAGGTTCATGTTATAATAAATGATATATTTCTGTTACTGCTTTTAGGTAAGCTGTTAGGAGTATTATGAGTTGATTTTTGAAGACGGGCACGTGGTTTGTACTTGGTGATCAAATAGAAGGTGATGGGTAGGGAGAGAATGTTAGGAAAAATGTGCTCCTCAGGCATGTATGTGTTGGGTATGTATAACAAATTTGATAGGATTTTTGCTCAAAACCATAAATTATTAATGGATTATTTTAATTAATAGCTAAGAATTCTTATTCTTTAAGTTGTTTTTTGTGGCTTCTGAAATAGTTCCCAAAAGGAAATTAATTACTAAAGAAACGTTTAAACAACATATTTAGAATCTGGTTTGTTTAGGAAGGTCAACTGCACTTTGAAGAACATCGGTCATATAATGTGACAGATAAAAAATGGCCATCCACTTTCTAATTTCCAAAATTGTATTGATGAGGGATGTTATGGATTGAATTGTGTCCCCCAAGAAAGATATGTCCTAATCCCCCGTATCTCAAAATGTGACCCTGTATGGAAATAGATTTGTTTATTGAGATGAGGTCATACTGAAGTGGGGTGGGGCCTCTTAATCCAGTATGACTGATGTCCTTAGAAGAGGAGGATACAGAAGCAAGATGGCCCTGTGAAGACAGACACTGACACAGGGAGAAAATCATAGGTTGGAGGCAGAGACTCTAGTGATGTATCTGCAAGCCAAGCAACACCAAGAATTATCAGCCGTTGCCGGAAGTTGGAGAGTGGAGTGGAGCAGGCTCTACCTGGAGAGGCTTTACAGTTCTGATGGAGAGTTTGGGGTGAAGCAGGGATAGTGTAAAGAAGAAGAATCAAATGGAAAAAAAAAAATAGTAATTTTTTTTTTTAATAGTAATTTTTAACACCTGAGCAAGAAGAATTGCTCTGAAAAGTAAATGTGATCAGCCATGAGTAAGTGAATGTTGATGTATCCAAAGTGGTGGTGTGGTTTGGTTGGAAGAATGAGGGAGAGGTTCTGTGAGTCAAAGGGTTAGGAACTGTCTCCTTTGTGCGGTAGGACGTCAGCAGATAACGTGTCAGTCTGGGGGACTAAGAAGGAGCCGCTCGGAACAAATCACTGTCAGTACCAGATTGAAAGTAGTTGCTTCTGGAGAGCGAAATCAGGAGCGGGAAGGGTCTCTTCCCAGGGAAGGGATTCCTGTTTTGTTACAAGCTTTGTTGTCCTACTGTGTGTTTATTTTATACCTTTCATTATTTTACTTTAATGAGGGTGAGTTCGAGTTGAAGAAACGAATGTTGCCTTTGGATGTTAATCAGTCCCGTACCTTTCCTGTTGTCACATGATGGTAGTATAGCTTAGTTTTCTACTCATTTTTGTTTCATTTGTTAATATCAGTTTTTGGTGTCCACTCATATTATTAATATTTGGCTTCTTTGACAGTGATGAAAAACATATTTAAGAAACGTGAGTCAGTCCTGTGTTTAGTCTCAACATAGAGCTCAGTTTACTTAATGTTTATAAATAGTTAGCAGATCAGCACCACTACCTGAAAGTTATAAAAAGGGACTGGTCGTCCCAGCACCCAAGCAGCAGGGCAGCAATGAGGGTTTATAGTCCCCCAGTCGGCCTTCACAGGCAGGATGGACCAAGAGTCGACCACCTCCTCCTGTAAGTACTGGCCCCGTAAGGTTACATCTTGATTGTCTTATTTCGTTTTGTCCCCTTTTGTTTGTTTGCTAATAGAGAAGTGAGGTACCCACATGATGTGATCAGAAAGTATTCATGTAATTTTTTTTTTCTGACAAATGTCAGGAACATTGTAGTGTTACTAAGTGTTATCAACTCAGATCATTTTCCAAGTCTGCTCTCCTATACTTCATTGAGTCAAAATTTAAATCATTCTTGACCTACCTAACACTCTCCCGCATAGGTAAAGGTGAATGAAATGTATTTTTAAACTTTAATTATATTTTGCTTGCTTTAAAAACAAGAAGTCTTTGTGTCAACATAAACTAAATCTATGTCCGAGTGTATTTAAGAAAAAGCTATTAACCTCATCGTTGGCTAGTGCTTTGGGCATCTCTGCATTTGGGGATAGCTCTTTCGAGGAAATAGGTATTTTGGTGGTAGGAGGAACTATTTCTGATGTTTTTTAAATGCTCTTGGTGGCTATAATGGTCGTTTGCACTCTAATTGTCTTTGAAAAAATGTGTATTTTCTCAAACTTTCAGGTTAATGTAAAATCATATCCTAGCTTAAAAGTTAGTCTGGCAGAATTTTTGCATAGTTCAGAATTCAAGCCCTTGTATTTTGAAAAAGTCTTCAAATGGTTCTAACAGTGAGTAAGAACAGTTGTAGACAAAGCTCTGGGAAGAAGAGTCATGTGCGTTTCCTGTCTGTGAGTCGGCAGTGATATTTCTAAGAAAAGCAGGGTTTACAAACTTGGAAACTGTCCCCTGAAAAGATAATACAGATGTCCTGCTTTAGAGATCAAAACATAAATGTCAGGTTTATATATTGTCCAATTTAGGTGGCAATTATTCATGCTACTAAAGATCTGTAAGCCTGAGATTTTCTTTTTGACACACTACTTTGGGAAATATATTTAGATATGCATCTTTTCAGTGAGCAGGCTAAAAATTAGCCAGGGACTCTTATCACCTCCTTTTTTCCCCTTCAAATTAAGAAAATAGTCAGCAGAATCTCATGCAGCTGTATGAACTGCCTGCTCCACTCACTGTCTGTGAACTTGGAGAATCTCTCTGGCATCGTACTCCTCTCCTACATCCAGGAGATGTTCTTGATCTTTAAAGACTGAAAACCCTCAAATAAATATTATGTTCTGACATGTGGAATAATATTCCTAAGTCAGGACTCCCTGGCTGTAAATGTCGTTATGCAATAATTCTTTGAGACTTGGCTTTCTGCCTATGGCTTAAGCTTACTTTTTGTGATAAAAGCATTGTGTTGCTTGGAGGAGTGGCCGTCAGCTGGGAGGTAAAAACAACAACAAAGGGGCGCCTGGGTGGCTCAGTCGTTGGGCATCTGCCTTCGGCTCAAGTCATGATCCCAGGGTCCTGGGATCGAGTCCTGCATCGGGCTCCCTGCTCGGCGGGAAGCCTGCTTCTCCCTCTCCCACTCCCCGTGCTTGTGTTCCCTCTCTCACTGTCTCTCTCTGTCAAATAAATAAAATATTAAAAAAAAACAACAACAAAACAGATCAAACCAAAGAACGTCAATATGAAATGCAGTGTGGGGCACCTGGCTGGTTCAATTGGAAGAGCGTGTGACTCTTGATCCTTGGGGTCATGAGCTCAAGCCCCACTTTGGGTGTGGAGATTACTTTAAATAAATAAAGAAAAGAAGAGAAATGCAGTGTAGTCTTAGGATACTATATGGTGTAGCTGTATTAATGATGTAGACTCTGACTGTTGATTACACCAGGAATGCGTACTCTCCTGTGATTGTGCTGGGAGAGGCTCGGGTGTGGTAAGGGGGCCATAGGAGTTACTTGTAGGCAGTACCTGAAGTTAAAAGAAATGTCCGAAAAGAGTTGACAGTAATTAGAAACAGGGGTGGGAAGGTTAGAGCAATGAACTGTTGGTTTTTGTTAATAAGCTTTATGTACCTGTATTATGTTGATAAGAATAAAATGAAAGAGGTGTCATGGAAACAGAAAAAGGCCTAGGAACTTGTATCTTTTCATCCTGGATTTCTTGGTGAGCTGTTATACTCTGAAGCTAAACAGTTTCCCTTAGCTTCTGGACAGAGGTATGTTCTAATTAGAATAGTACGGGTGTATCTTTCCCTCTTGGACCACGTAGATTGCTTCGAGTATCACATTACAGAGTGTGCTCGTATTTTTTGACACATATGGTGTGTTTTAAATGTAAGTCCCAGCCGAGTTCATTTATTAGAGGTCATTACAAAAAGAACCGACTCTTCTCTAATTTATTATTGAGAACATCCTTGTGAATACCCCAAATTTTTGCCTTCACTCCTGAAGCAGTATTGTTACCCCTCAGAAGCTGTGGTAGCTGGTGCTTTGTCTGGTGGCGTTGCCTTAAAACTCTGTAGCCGGTGTCTGACCCAGTGGCTGCTCGCACTGAGCACTGCTCTAGGAACGCACCCCCCCCCCCCCCCGCCCATGCAGGTACCGTTAAGGACGGGGATAGGCCCAGAGAGAGCCTTCCTGCTTTTCTGAGACAAGGGGGATTGGCTCACTTGTCAAGTGGGCTTTTTCCTTTTCATAGTCTGTTTAGGAAACATGAAGGGGAGAGACTTCTGGAGAAATCTTGGTGGCTTCTTGGTGGTGCTGGGAGGGACAAAGCCGGGCATCCACGCTCTGTCACTTAGCTCTGCCTCTGCGGGGACCCAGCAGTTTATTAGCCAATCCAAGGAAAGTCCTCACGTGAAATTCCTGATCGTAGCTCACATTAATTGAGTGTTCTTATGCCCCAGGAACTTTTTAAAGAGCTTTTTGAGGCATTGCTTCATTTAACCTTACCCACAATGCTATGAAATATGTTATGTATAAGATGGGGTGGTTTTTTATTTTGGGGAGAGTTAACTTTTATAGCAAGACTATCGTTTAGGTCCGAGTGGGTACTTGGAGACATTTGCTTTCTCTGTTACTTACATGTATGGAAGTTAAAAGCAAACTGTATGTTTCAGAGCCATATACATTGGGCCTCTTAGGTTTGAATATAATCACAGCGTTGGAAGTCCTAGAGTGAAAGGAGATTTTTAATTTAATTGCATAAATACTGAGACATTCCATACATTCTTAGACAAGGAGATTAAAAGACATGTGTTTTTCTCATTGATCTTCAAATTTAATAAAGCGTTAAATAGGATTGAGAAGGATAGGTCTTGGCAGAAGGGGTAAATTTAACAAAGTGATCCTGAAACTTACCCAGAAGAAGCTAAGTATCTGAGAATCATCTAGAAAAAGTCAAAAAGAAGAGTGATGAGGATAGTTGCACCCTACTAGATATTTATTTCAGATGTCAAAGTATCAAGGTACTGGTGCCATACTAAAGAAACAGATCCACCAACCAAAACGTTCTGTAATATCAGAAACAGTTAACACACATAAAGGTGGCATCCTAAATCAGGGCCATGAGCGACTCTAAATGGTGCTGTGACGTAGCTCACTCAGTACTACACATCCCAAACCCAAGATGAATTTCCTATGAACTAAGGATTTTGTTGTAAAAAACATGTAATGATATAACCTTGTTGTGAGAAGGGGCTAAGAAAGATCGCAGAGGCAGGTCACATAGAGGAATACCAGCACTAGACTTTCTATGTAAGTTACAAGCCAGATCACAACTTCAACAAAGTAAACACATTACGGTTTTAAATGAAACTTTAAAAATCAAAGGCTTCTAAAAAGCCATACTAAAAGTAGAAGTACATTACGACCAGCGTTTGTGACAAAGGGCTCTTACCTCTGATAGAGAAAGGAGCTCGTCAAGTGAGTAGGGAGCATGACCTGTCCGGAGCAAGCCGGTGGGAGAGCGCGTGCGGCGTGTCTCGTGCGGCGTGTCTCACTTGCGCGCTGTCTGGGAGCGGGCTCTCTGCCGCCGGAAAACGGGGATCGCATTCGCTGTTGGAGTGGAGAAGGGGATTCCCGTCTGTTGGGCTGCTGGGGAGCCCAGCCCCGTGCCTGAGCACAGTTTGGAGCCATGTTTCCAGAGCCTCAAGATGCGGTAGCCTTTCTCCCGGCTGGCCTGCCGGTAGGTAGTGATCCTTCAGCTGCCGTAGGGACAGGACGCGAAAGGAAGTGAAGCCGACTGCTGTCGAGCTTCGGCTGTGGCCGGCCACGGTGTTTCCTCGGAGGAGCATGACACAGGGACGTGGCCTTCATTTGTTGTAGCACTTCCCCCGTGAACAGTGCGAGTGGAGTGAGACGCCAGTGTCCTGTGCGGGTGGTGCGGCTGCGGCGCCATCGTGTGTGTCCCGTTTCTCCACTAGCGGATGGGGGTTGCAGGCTCCGGCCACTTTGTATCTGCTTCACGACCGAGGCGCGCGTAGGTTCATCTGAGGGACTGGGTGTTTAGTGGTGAGTGGCCCTTGTCGCACAGTTCTGATTTTTCAGTATTTAAATTTCAGGCAGCTGCAAGAGCAGCAGCGACAGAAGGAGCTGGAGCGCGGGGAGCGCGGGGAGCGCATGGAGCGGGAGCGCCTGGAGCGCGTGGAGCGGGAGCGCGTGGAGCGCGTGGAGCGGGAGCGCCTGGAGCAGGAGCAGCTGGAGCGCGAGCGGGAGCAGCGGGAGCAGCGGGAGCGCGAGCGGCAGGACCGGCTGGAGCGTGAGCGGCTGGAGCGGCTCGACCGCGAGCGGCAGGAGCAGCGGGAGCAGCGCGAGCGGCAGGAGCAGCTGGAGTGGGAGCGCGAGCGCGAGCGCAGGCTGTCGGCCGGTAAGAAGTGTGCGCCTCGCTCTGCCGTGGGGCAGGGGGGGGCTGAGGGCGGGGCTAAAGGGGCCCGGAGGGGCGGGGTGGGGGCAGGCAGGACGGGCGGACAGGGCAAACGGGCAGCACTTGCTACTTTACCAGTTCTTGGTCCTCTCTGTGTGGCACATACTGCTTGGAGACTTAGGAAAGCTCTGTGTGGTCCGGCTTTCTAATTCTTCTGACTTGCTGTAAATTGGCTGTAAAGTGCAAGTGTCTTTTTATGGGAAATGTTTTATATCGGGTGGACTAGGAATGTATGACCCTTCGGAGGTTGCTTAAACTGTCTTGAATCCTGTAGGATTCAAGAAATGTGCTTGACGGCACTCTAGAGTTGTCCGAGGAGGAAAATACCCTCTCTACAACTGACTAGTATTTTATGGATGTCCCAATATTGCAGACTTTTAGTGAAAATTTCCAAGTCTGATGGAATTTATTGAAAGACGTAAGGGTTAAGATAAAACTGAAAGTTTGAGACATACGTTAAAATTGACATTTATTGGAATAGGATTTAAGAATTATTTTTCTATTCCATATGGCCTACATCAAAGGTCTCAGCATGGTTCTCAGTGTGGTCGATTGGTTTGTTGTTTGCAATAATTTGTTTTTAACTGCCTAATTATTTGCTGGGGTGATAGCCAGCAAAACAACACTTATCCACAAATAAGCATTGAATAGGGGGTTCCTAGCCCTTTATAAAACTTTTTACCAGTTTCGCTATTTGTTGTTCTTAAAAGACCAGTAGAACGTATTCTCCTGTTTGTGGTCCTATTCATGTAATTTTAATGTCCTTTTAGTGGGCTAAATAATGAGAATTAAGATACAGTCTTGTTCTTGCAAAGGATAAGCTAAGCCATTTAATTTATCAGTGTGCTTATCAGCGAAAAAACTGAGTTCTTCCTCCTCTGGGTCTCAAAATGCACGAACAAGTTCACACGTTCTCGGGTGAGATCAGTTCTTGCACACGTGCTTAGTTCGTGGGTACTAACTGTGGTCTACATGTGTACATTTTGTCTGAATGCTGGTTTTGTGGCTTTACTAGCTCCCTTTTTCTCTCTCCTTTTTTATCCTGTCCTTGCTGCTCCCCACCTTCTGTGCAGCTCCATCCTCCGACAGCTCCCCGTATAGCGCGCCACTTCCTGAGTATGCCAGTTGCCAGCCTCCTTCGGCACCTCCTCCATCCTATGCTAAAGTCATCTCAGCTCCAGTGTCGGAGGCCACTCCTGACTCTGCTGTAGTGACCGCTTTGCCACCTCCTTCCACACCCCCTACACCACCACTTCGACACTCAGCGACACGTTTTGCTGCATCTGTAGGTTCAGCCTTCCACCCCGTTCTTCCCCATTACGCTACAGTTCCTCGTCCTCTGAACAAAACCTCTCGGCCTCCTTCTCCTGCGAACACACCCTCTTCTCAGCCTCCAGCTACGAAGCCCTGTGCCTGGTCTACTTCCACTGTCGCGTCCCTCCCTCCATCTCCTCCAGTAATGATTAGCAGCCCCCCAGGCAAAGCGACCGGTCCGAGGCCTGTCCTCCCTGTTTGTGTCTCTTCTCCTGTGCCCCCAATGCCTCCGTCACCAGCAGCACCCAATGGGCCGCTTGACTCTGTCCCGTGTCCGGTGTCCCCACCGCCTACCTCAGGGCCAGCAGCGCCGCCGCCTCCACTTCCGCTGCCTTCCCTCGCACCGCGCTCACACTGTGGATCGCAAGCCTCTCCTCCTCCAAGCACCCCTCTTGCCTCAACTCCCTCATCCAAGCCTAGTGTTCTCCCTTCTCCCTCTGCAGCTGCCCCTGCCTCTGCGGAGACTCCTCTAAACTCTGTGCTGGGGGACTCCTCTGCTTCTGAGCCAGGCTTGCAGGCAGCCTCTCAGCCGGCCGAGACTCCAGCCCAACAGGGTAAGGCTTCCGTTGTTGCTACTAACAACGCACCCTGGAAACGTGGTGTGTCCGCGGCGGTCACTGCCTAGAGGCACGGGGAGGGTGGTTCTGGTAGGTGAACAGCCCTGTGTCACTGTGCCCAACTCTGTGTAACCTAAACAAGTCCAAGATGAGAGAGGCTCTTTCCTGGATTAAGTGCAGTCGGAGGATCAAGGTGGGGAGTGTCCGCACTGCTTTGGATTTTCGTGTCTTCCGCGGTATCGTAGCTGGAGGGGTGTTCTGGTATTTGAGGGCCTCCGCAACACGTTCCCTGTAAATCCCACTAGGAAAACGTTACTTGACACATTTCTCTACACGATAAATACATGGCCTGCCTAACTTGTCTTCCTTTACTTTGTGGGAAATTGAGAGATTCTATTTGGTGCCCAACTGAAGTCATGAGATGTGTCTTCCTCGAGTCTCCTCCTGAAGAGTTCTGATTCTTGGGCCCTGTTTCATTTTGGCCTCTCCTGTATTGGGCTTCCCACATTGGACTAGGTACGCCCCAAATCCTGAAGAGCAGCCCAACTTTGCACGAGGGGTGGGGAGTGTTGCAGGCCTGATGTATGCCCCAGGGGATTCCCGTGCTCCAGAAGTACAAGAAGTAGTGGCCTGAAGGGATAGTTGGAAGAGAACAAGCATCCTCCACAGTTATCCCCCCCACTTCCTCCCCTCGCCCCAACTGGCCGTCATGGTGACAGGGGAGGGAGGATGTAATCGTCTAAGTTTGGATTATTTGTAAGTAGAGAAGGACCTGGTTCCATAAGTGAATAAGAAGACACTTGGCAACACTTTTTTTCAAAGATAGGATCTAGCAAGAATTACAGGAATGAATATGACAACTAATTTGTACGTAGAAAGAAACGGTGTCATAGCCTGGATTTAATTAAAAACACTTCTTTAAAAAAAAACTTTGTTCTTAAGATAAGTAATAAGACCTGTTATTGCTGTGTCTATGTTTTTCCTGTTGACGCATCGATTTTGCTTAAACACTGAGTCAGAATTCTAGTACATGCAGGCTCGTGTCACGTGACGGTAATGCCGGACAAGGGGGCACAGTGAGCCTGACAAGGTCACGGGACCCACCTGCTGTGCCCTTACAAGCCCACAGCCCGAGGGAGGGAGGCAGTCTGTTGCTCTATGTTCCTCTAAGAGCTGCTGGTGTTTTCAGTTTCAAAAAATTACCACCCAGTGTGCAAATAACATCTTATTTGTCCTAAAATACCCCTTTAAAAGACTTCAAGGAGGGAGAGTGCCTACTAGCTCGGTCTTCTGATACTGAGTAAGTTCTCGTTCACTCTCTTTGTGATTTTACAAGATTTGGAGACATTTCTCTCTTACCCCTGTCTTCTAGACTAAAAGGAACTTCAAATTCTGTATCGTTTAATTATTTCTGGTAGTTACTTTCAGGTTGTACTTTGTTCTAGTAGATTCCTTTACTTCAGTGATTCTGTACACATTGGAGTTAAAGGTGGAACATTTTAAAGATGCGGGACCCGCCCCTCCCTCCTGTTCTCAGTCCAGCCACTGTGGCCATCTGTCAGCGCCTAAATACCGGTCTTCACTATGGTAGGCTTAAGGGTCTCAACCTTTACAGGTTCACACAGACTCTTGGGGGTCTGTTACTTCCAACAGCCCTAACTGCGGTCCTACACACGGGCTCGCTTCTTCAGGGGCACCGCTTCCATCACAGATTTTATAAGCACTTAAGCGGCTCCATGAACCCCCAAAGATGTAACTAAGTGACTTGTCGCACAGTTCTGTTAATAAAGCTCTAACATTGAAGTAAGATGTTAAATACTTTGCTTTGCATTTTAGTATCTTTTTAACACCGATCTAGACTTTAAACGTTATGCTAAATGGAACTCATTAATAGGTAGTAAATGTCTGAGGCCACTTAATTTAGCATGGCATCCTGCATCCCTTTCCACAAGATTGCGCCCGCCGCTCTGTTGTTGACGGTCTTATTTAACGTCTCTTTCTCTCAGGCGTTATCTTGGGACCACCTGCACCTCCGCCCCCACCTCCGCTCCCCTCGGGTCCCGCCCCGGCTCCAGCAGCGCTGCCCCCTCACCCGGGGCCTCCGCCTCCCCCTCCGCTCCCTGCCTCGGGGCCTCCGCCCCCGCCCCCTCCGCCCCCTCTTCCTAATCAAGCGCCTCCCCCTCCCCCTCCGCCTCCTGCTCCCCCCCTCCCTGCATCTGGATTTTTTGCCGGATCCGCGTCTGAAGACAATCGCCCTTTGACTGGACTTGCGGCTGCCATCGCCGGAGCGAAACTGAGGAAAGTGTCCCGGGTAAATGCACCTCCACGTCTCTGTGCTTTCTGCTTGTGCCTATTCTCCCTCAGTGACTGGGATAGCGGATTGACTGTCTTCTCATTTCATGAACCCTGTGTTACTTCACTGATTCAAAAATCTGAGACCGTTTATACTCGAGAGAGAATACAGCTTCTGTAAACCCAGCACCCAGACTCACCACTTCACATTTTACCGTATTTGCTTAATTCTTCTCTGTGTGCATGTGTTTCCTTCTGCGGGACACACACACTCTCCCTTTTTGTCTGAACTGAGAGTAAGTCAGACACACCACGTCTCCCGTCTCCCTGAACACTGGGGCGTGTGGTCTGTAGGAACAGGGACGCTCACCTACGTGCCCACTGGAGAATGATCAGGACTGGGAAGTTTGGACTCTTCTTATCTACAAATGTATTCAGATGTCACGTATTGTCCAACACTGTCCTTTACGGCAGTTTTCTAACCCAAGATCACTCAGTACGTTTAGCTGTGATGTCCCGAGCTTGCCATAAAACTGGGATAGTTCCTTCACTGTTTCATATGTGAGGTTGACTTTGGTGAGCTCGCCCTTCAGTTTGGTTTCCCCAATAGTTTTCTCAAGATTAGTTTTGGATTATGCATGTTTTGGCAGATTACGCATTTTTTTGCCACCAGAGTGACGTGTCCTTCTCAGTGTATGGAACAGGGAGACATGTGGTAATGTTTTATTCCATTATTGTTGATGTAAACTTGGATGGAATTTCCACTGATTAATATAAAGTTAGTGCCAATCACTCCATTGGTTCTTAAAAAGATTTAAAAAATAATAATTGGATGTTTGTATTGAAATTAATGTCCTAAACACAGGAGTTTACTATCTGTCCATATTCTCATTAAGATGGAGGATGCCTCTTTACCAAGTGGAGGGACTACCATAGGTGTGAACCCAGCCTCATCGAAGTCAGACACGGGTCGTGGGAATGGACCCCTTCCTTTAGGAGGCAGTGGGTTAATGGAAGAAATGAGTGCCCTGCTGGCCAGGAGGTGAGTGAGAAACTATGTGAACACGTTCAGAATTGAGAGGATTGTGTTCATTTTATTCAAGTACAATTTAACTAGAGGCCGTTCTTCCCTTTCAGAGTAGTTTTTATACTAAGAGATGAATTTTTTAAAAATCTGATTTATCTTCTTTCTAGGAGAAGAATTGCTGAAAAGGGATCAACAATAGAAACAGAACAAAAAGAGGACAAAAACGTAAGTTCATAAAGAGAGTCTACTGCAACTGGAAACAGGAAAGCCAGGCGTAGCTCATTCAGGAAGTGATATCCGAGATTAGGTGGAACTTAGAATTCCTTATTTCAGCTTTTCACGTATTAGAAATGGCTTGTTTTGAGGATGATGTATCACGTTTTCATAGCCTTCTGTGTGCGACGGGCAGGGCATGGGGACCCGTGGGGAAGGGGCTGCACTCAGTTGTGGAGCGAATGCCGTACATTCACTCGATGTCCTGAATCTCATAGGGTCTCCATTTCCTTGCACTGAGAAGGAAGGAATTAGACTAATCCCCTAGGAGCCCCGTGGTTATCAAGCTGTGTGCCCGCCGTTGCTTCCCCACTGCATTTGGGCTTCGGCACCCTTCCTCCCGCCTGTCACTAACGTCCGGCTCAGTAGCGGTGGCTGGTGCCGCTCAGGAGGATGGGGGCCTGTGGGGGACAGAGGAGGCAGTTCTGGGCTGCAGTGGAAGGGAGAGGAGGCTAATGAGGGACACAGTGGGAAACGCAGCAGGCATGTTGGACATGGAAGCGTGTGAGCCCCTGAGTCTGTGCTCCAGGTTTCTGGCGGGTGCCATGTGATTAATAAGTGTTTCTATTTAGGAAGATTCGGAGCCCGTAACTTCTAAGGCCTCATCGACAAGTACACCCGGTAAGTTCAGGAGGTCTATTTTAACCTTTATGAACCTTCTCAAAATACTAATACTCCTCAATTAAAAATGCCCCATTTACCCATGTTGGGACCAGGTTCCTGCCTGGTGATGAAAGCGTTAAAGTTTTCATTCACGCTTGAAAGCAATGACTTGCTTTTCCTCTGCCTTTGTGAGATGGAGCGATCCATTAAAACCCAAAGGTTTTTTCCTGATGATTCTTTCTTTGAAAATCATAATTTTTACACATTCCATGTGTACTGCTTTTGAAGATTTGAGGCTCTTCACTAGAGCACGGAGACATACATGATCAGATGAAAGAGAAGTCCTTTTAGTCCTGGATTCTTAAAGGTGAAGTTTAGGTGAGCAGGTAGTTAGCACTCATGTCCATGTCAAAGCATTCTCAAATGGAGAGAGAGTGCTGTCCTTTTAGCCATACATTGGGGTAATACTGATAATCAGGGAGATAAAGCTTCTCTTATGTAAGGAGAAAAGAAACCTCCTTACAGCTTTGGGGAAGTGGTGTTGAACTCAGCGAGGTTTCTGATGTTGAAGACTCTAGGTTGCGAGTGTATTCCGTAGAATATGGACAGACTACCTCTCCCTGGAGGCATCTGACCAGCACAGCGTCTGTGACGAGGATGTGAGGTGCCGTTTCGTGTGTTGACTAAAGTGAAGAGTGGGTCTACCTGTTCAGCTTTTTATCTAATTTGAAATAAAGTGACGTGAATAATAAATTTGGTAATTTCGAGGAATTAATATCTAGAATGGCCCATGAGAAGTTTTTATAGAGAAATGTCCATGTTAATTCCTACCCATTTTGAGTTGGAGACTACCAGCGACCTCTAGAATTCCACTGTTTAGAAATTCTAAAAAAAAAAATTCTGTTTTGGTGATTGTAACCCATTTGACAAAAAAGAAAAAAATCTCACATTCTCATTACTGAATGGTGATTATTCAATATTTTGATGGCTGTATTGTGGTTAATATTGTGACTTTGTGAATTGTTTTTCCTCTAAATAGGACTCAGATCAGTTTGTTGATGTTACTTTCGTTAAAAATTCTCTGGTTTATGAACTACTTACTGTAATAGCTTTATTTTCTTCCAGAAGCCAAAATTAACATATATGCTGATACTGTAGAACTCCACTGTAAGTTAGGGTCACAGGACCGTTTACAAGTTGAAAAGAACTATGAATCCGCCCCCTCCCGCCCCCCTCCCCCCTGGGGATGACCGTATTTTTATACAGATTTGCTCATAATTTCATGCACTCCCTGAAGCTTATGCAGACCCCAAGCTGAGAACTCCATGTCTAATTAGGGAGCCCTGCTTTGCTAGAGAGGCTGTGCATCTCCTGGTGTGTGGGCTTCCAGTGTCGGAGACTTCGCAGCCTGTGGCTTTCCCAGGGGGCTCGTCACACTTGCTTACTAATGTCCTCTCATTTTAATGTCTGAAGTTGTACAAATTAGAATCCTTACAGATTTTAAAGTTCAGAATTGTAATTAAAAATTTTTCATTTGTATTACTTACATAAACATATATGATGTTACTTAGTATTTCGTTATTTGTTTTACAATAAGTAACTCTGGGAGCACATAGGATACTTCGTAACTTAATGTTCCTTATTTTTAAAGAACCAACCAGAAAACCTTGGGAAAGAACAAATACAATGAACGGCAGCAAGTCACCTGTTATCTCCAGGTATGTTTGTTTTCTGACTTTTATGCTACATGTGTATCTAAAAAGAAATTAACCTCTCCAAACTCCAGTGGTAGATTTGAAATAGTACAAAGGAGCAGATGAAATCTGGAATTCTTCTGCTGAAGACCACTGAGCACCATCGTACTTTTTCTAGTGATTGGATGCTTACTGTGAGCCAGGTTGTCTGAAATTTTAAGATAGCTTTTATTCCTCCCAATTTCTTTATTTTGAAAAATTCAAAACTACAGAAAAGTTGAGAGAATAGTGGAGGAACCCAGATTCCTCAGTTACCAGTTCTGCCCGCCTCCCTTCCACACATGTTCCTCTGGGTTGGAGAGCAGTTTGCAAATCCTTTAGCATTTTCTGTAAGAACTGGGATATCCTTCTGTGTAACCCCAGTGCCATTGTTGCTCTCAAATTTAATGTTGAACAATGGTATTATGTAACATATTCACATTTCCCCAGTAGTCTCAGTGACATCCTTCATTTTGTAAATGTCATTTTTAAAAGAAACTTCTATATTTTAAATTGAAAAGCAGCTGGAGAGAAATGCCTGCAGTGTTTAAGAGAGAGCAAAATAAAACCTGAAGTTTTGAATTTGTGAAGTAGAAAGATTGATTTCTGTCTCAGTTGGAACTTCTAGTTATAATCAACTTAGAAAAGATAGTGCCCAGAAACAAGACTAGTGAATTTCTCCCAGTGGGCGTGAGGCATGATCTTAGCAAATTCAGCATTTCTTAGCTAGGCATATTTTATTGTCATACCAAATTTGTATCTCAGGTCTTGCACGTAGATGAAACTTTTTCTGGATTTATGAGACAGTTTAAAGGACTTAAATTTTTTTCCAGAAAAAAAATATGTGTTTAGAGACTAAAAAGTTTTTGGCCTTTTCTCTCAGAGTTGTTTGCTTTATTTTTACCTCTTAAAAAGCAAACTTGACTCTAATAGAAAAATACAAGGACAGACCTCACATTGCCACAAATCTGTTCAGTGTTAGCCTAAATCTAAATTTGGATTTGTTTTTATGTGGTTCTTTGTTCCTGTAGGAAAGATTCGGTGATGACACAGTTATTTAAATTCCTCAATGCCTTTTCGACTGTATAGAAGCTTTTAGTTTCTCAGTGACTATAAGATGAATGTATTTGATTTTAGGAGAAAATGCAGGAATTGCTTTTGGTGGACATGTTTTCAATAGAATAGAAAAATTGCACATTTGTGTTTATCAGATACCTGATTGATGTGGCCTTCCAATGCGTCTCTGGTAGTTTTTATAGATTTTCTCCACGAGCACATTTTGAAGCCTGATTTATCAAGTACGTATCAGAGAACAGAACAGTGATGCCCCATGTATCTTTGAAGACATAAATGGGACGGGAAGAATTTTTCTCTTTGTGTCTACTCTTCATCCCTACCTTATTGATATGGGTTCCATAGTGAGCCTGAAGTGAACCCTAAGTCCATCGAGGGACATGAAATGGCTTCTCCAAATGGAATAAAAGTTCCTTGACATGTTTGGGTTCATTTAAAAAATATTCTTTGAAAGATTTTTCACCCTTCTAAAGGAAGTTTAATAAGTGTTCTGAAAATCACCATTTAAAAAAGACTCTTCTGTAGATTAACCAGATACTGGTTCTTATTATCTAGTGGTGTATCGTTATGGTGTCCTGCTCTGGTAGGTGGTTTTCTTCTCCTTTCCTGAAATGGAAATTTGGAAACGCCATCGCTTCCTGACCACTCCTACCTTTTGATTTGATCCAGCCAGTGATACGTGTCTTAAAATTTCACCGCAAGCAGTTTTAAGCCATGAAAGACTTTAAAAAGTATGTTGGAAGGACTAAACTGGATGGCTTTTCATCCCAAGTTTTCTCCCCTGTTCCTGCTGAGAGCCAGTGTATTAATACGGCCACTTGATGTTTTGTTTTTATTGAAGTGCACCTCATCCTTTTGTGGTGGTGAAAGTACCCCTTTCTCTTAGGAATGTCCATGTCGAGGTTATGTTAGTGATAGGATGGATCAATACCCTGTCATACACATGAGGTGTACTGCATTGTGCTCTATTTATTAAGCAAAGATGCCAGATAGTAGGGTAAAAGCAAAAATGTCATTAAAATTACTTGAAGCTATGACTGGAATGTCCCATTGGAAAATTTGTGAGTTCTCATATTCAAGAGAACATGTGAAAATTTGTGAGGTCTGATATTCAAGGTAGAAAAAGAGTTTCCATGCTTTTTTTCTGAGAAGAGTTAATTTTGTACTTCAAACTACAGTGATTTTTGATACTTATTGATACTTTGTGTAGCAGCTTTTACTATGTCTGCAATCTCTAAAAGTGGTCATTGCGCCACGATTTCCTTTTTGTTCTCTGTAATTGTCAAATGAGTATCTTAAATAACCAGAATTAGTGTCCAAGTACCTTCTTTTGTATTGGGGAAAAAACTACTGTTTTAAGGTTAATGGACTCCTTTCATTGTTTTGCTGTGACTACAAATCTATAAAACAGAAACATAGTGCGAATTGTTTTTTAAAAGCTCTATTGTATTTCCCTTTAAATGGTTTTTCCCCTTCATAGACGGGATTCTCCAAGGAAAAATCAGATTGTTTTTGACAACAGGTCCTATGATTCATTACACAGGTATCATCCTGATGTGACTTTGTGGTTTGAGACTTCGAAATAACATGTTGAGGATAGGGCTGAGCTTTTTCTACCTGGACTGGTAATCACCACAAGGGGAGATGCTTGAGGAAGATCGAATCTTTCATATTAGCTTTATTTAGAGCAATTTTTAAAAAACACTAAGAGATTTTAAGTAGAAAAGTTAGTAGGGTTCATTCCCCTGCCTTCATTTTCTAGTCGGATCAGGGTACCTATGAGTGGTGGACACACCAGCAAGGCCAGAGTGGGGTCTGAGGCCCCCTGTGTCTTCTCCAGCCACTTGGCAGCTCTTGCATTTTCTTCTGAAGGCTTTTCTCCTTAGAAGCTTGAGACAAAGCCTTTAAAAGGTAGAGAAGAAGATTTGTACTCTGTGTCAGTGGAACACGGGACTACATTACAGCCACACTTGTGAAAAGTGGATTCCTGGATGAACATCTGTGTCTCGTCCATTTGTTGCAGCAGATTGCATGCCTTTACCAATCTGTCTCCCGTCCTGGGCACGTGGTTTTCCAGGATGAGTCCTGTTACACCATTTTTTAATTAAGAAAATTAAGAACCATTTATTTCCTTCTTAATTAAAGAAATTGACAATTTTTTATAAAAATCCTCAAGTGTTTAAGCTTATATTTAGAACTGATTTGGAGGAACAGGGGCTTTAAATATTGTGGTAGTTATTTGATAGGCAGCTGTTTAGAGGTAACACAGAAACCTCTGGGAAGGCCTCATACTTTGTTATCAATTATGGTGAAAACCCATAGATTACAAATCACCGAGGTTTGCCCATGTTATCATATGCACCTATTTTTAAATATACACATCAAGTCTCCTGGGAGCATGACTTAAATAGTATATGGAGGGGTGTCTGTGGCAGTGAGTCAGCGGTTGTGCAGACTGTATTTGGCCAAATTACTTTAATGCCATTGATGATTAAAATATTTGATAAGTTTGTCAGCCAGTTAAATCTGCATAAAATGTTTGTATTACACGCATGAAATAATTTTTCCTGCTTTTTTCAAGGTGGTTTAATCATTGTCACCAAAAGACTTACTTGGAAAGTTTGCTAGTACACAGGAAGATAGCATTTAATGAGATTTTCTGTTGTTAATCTTCTCAGTTCTCTTGCTGCTTTCCCACGTAGGGCCCCTTGATAGATAATGTTGATAAACCTTTTTTAAAAAAGTGGTGATTACTTCTTTCCTTCAGTATGAAAAGTTCCCCCCTTTAGTTAATTATCATGGTGGTGGTGGTGGTGGTGGTGGTGGTGGATTGCATGTTAGCATGAATTAAAATTTCTTAATTGCATGTTTCCTCTATAGTTTATTATGTAACAATAATGTGTTGTATTTAATAAGTATGGATATATTCATAACATACTGCCGGTTAATTAGCAGACTACAGTTGTTCATGTGAATGTTGGGGATATTCATTATATAACCTGGGAGAAAAGCATTCACTGGTTGTACCACTTAAATGTGAAAAGTGAAAGAAAAGCAGAGAAATTAGGAGTGTCAGTCTGGCGAGCAGGAACAGAGAGCGTGGGTAAATAAAACACAGTGTGTGGACCGTCAAGGGTGTTCCCCAGATCGGCCTGTGCCCAGGACACCTGCCGTGTCTGCTGTGGCTCTCTCTACCTCCTCTGTGACCGGGGGTTGCTGCTGGCCCCTCAGCAAAGGGAGAAGGTGTATCCTCTCTAGAGGAAAGGAAATGTGTCCTATAAGTAAGTCTCTTCCACCGCCCCCCTATGCCTAGCTCTCAGGGCTTACTGAGTGAAATTTTCTGAAAGTTGTTTTCCCTGGTTCATCCAAGCAGGGCAGCAGAGATCTCATAAAATAAAACTGGTTGACTTGCTTTACATGACAACTTGTTAAGCAGCCATATGTTTGATATGAAAGGAGATTAGCTCAGTATTTCATTTTCACAAACAATGCCTGTGGGTTTGGAGTATAATATGCCTTGTAAGAGTTACAAAATCATAACTTGGAAAAGTTACGGTGCGTACTGAGTTTTGATTCAGATTTGTGATGTTGGTCCTCTGCAAACCTGAAGACATGTGACTCAGCTGATAGTTTTCATCTACACTGGGTTGTGGTCCTCAAAGCATAGCCACTTACCATACTGAACCAGAACATAGAGGAGTTAAGACTCTAGATTTTCCCCTGGGATTTCCTCTACTTGCCGGAATTGGAGAGGAGCCATGACTGGTTTATTTGATATTGAAACTTTTGCTTAAAATATACCTAATTTCTAAGACTTACTTCTTCGTGTAGAATTTTTAATAGAAGCTAAACTTCTGAATGTGTAGTAATAATTGGCAAACTGCTTCTATGTGGCATTTCCTTTTTTTTTTTTTAAAGATTTATTTATTGGAGAGAGCGAGCGTGCATGCACGTGGGGGAGGGGCAGAAGGAAAGGGAGAGAGAGAATCCCAAGCAGATGCCCCACTGAGTGTGGAACGCCACGTGGGGCTCAATCCTGCGACCCTGAGATCACAACCCCAGCTGAAACCAAGAGTCAGATGCTTAACTAACTGAGCCACCCAGGCGCCCTATTATTATTATCTTTTTTTAACAAAATTAGTTGTAAACACGTCATTCAGATGGCATCTCCATAAAAACTTGTCTGGAAACAGCCACATAGCCAACTGGATATGAATATACTTTTAATTATTTCCCCAGCATTCTTATTTATTTGGATGCTTGAAATGGCATGAAACACATAGAATGAATCATGCTTATTACTCAGATGGTTTTATCCCATAAACCAAGGCATCGAATTTGTAAACTGATGTATCTTAGTGGTTGGTCTGCCAGATGTTTAGTAGGCTCTGCACTCTTTCAGAAGAACGAGATTGCACTCCTCGGGCCTCAGTGTCGCAGCTGGTCTGGCGTGTCCGTCCCCGTCAGCGTGCTGCACACGATCCCGTTTCCCAGAGAACGCGCTCCTCTGCCCTTTACTGAAGAAGTGTCTTCATCCCGTCACCGTTGTCTGATTTGTTTACAAGTAACTGGAAACATTGAGCAAAGTGAAAAATACTTTGTTTTCTGTTCTAATCAGTCCTGCAACTTTGACAATTAACTTTTTAACATCTGTGTTTTAAGTACTGAAACATGGTGTTGGGTTGGTAAATTTGCAATTTTTTGTAAACTCTTAAACATCCCAAGTGTTGTTTACCTGTCCTGGAAATTCCATTTGTACAGACCAAAATCTGCACCTTCATCACAGCCCAGTGCCAATGGCGTCCAGACGGAGGGGCTAGACTACGACAGGCTGAAGCAGGTAGGCGCTTTCCCTCCACATGCACTGGTGTCTCTGGAAAAATGTCTGGTGTGCTGGCATTTGATGGGTGGTGAATGTACTGGAAAAGAATAGAGTGTTTAGGTCTTTCTATGCAAATGAAACAGTGATATGACTACTGTATTGCTTTTTCAAATCTTCATTTTTTTGGGTCAGTGCGTTCACGTAAAGTTCCAGCGGTGGTGGAGAGTGGGGCAGGTGACTTCACGGTGTAATATAAACTTTAAATGTCAGTGCATGGTGTATAATTGTAAAAGGAAAATGGGGTTGCACTTTCCGCTGACGGCAAAAATGGACCCAGCGAATCTGGTTTTGGCAAGAACGTGAGGGAAATGGGCACTCTCGTATACTTTCATTTCCTAGAAGCAGTTGGGAAAAGAGATGACGAGCCTTAAAAATAAATATCTTACCTTTGAACCCAGCAATTTCACTTCCAAGAATGTATGCTAAGAAAATATTGCAGAAGTATATAAATCTGTAGTGTTGGGGAGGGCCCCGTGGTCATTAAGGAATCAAAAATGAGAGTATTGAATACTGAATGATGAAAAAAGGATCTTGTCCATATTTTGGATACCTCTGCATTATACACATAGGTACTCAAACAAGAAAGGGGAAGGAGTGATAGGTGAGAAGATGTGTGGGCCTTTAAAATATTTTATTCCCAGAAGAGGTAAAATAATTTTTAAAAAAATTGGTAGTGTTAAAAAAAACTTAAAGGGAGGGCCAGTGTACACACCTTATTAGTAAGACAGTGGTCAGTTTCACAGACCTGAACCCAGGTTTGCTGCAGCGAGCAGGGTTGCCTTGGGCTTCCGGCCCCGCACCCTGGGGACCTCTGAGAATAGTGACCCACACCACTCCCTGTCGCAGCCTCGTACTGACCTGCTGGTGGATGTGCAGGCCAGGGGCTGGCTGGGCTCCTAGCACGGTGCTGTCTTCTCGCCCTCGTGGGAGGCCAGGCAGGCAGTGCTTATACCCAGACTGCACGTCCGAGGTTCCGAGGCATTCATTCCATGGCTCAGCCCCACAGCTCGGTCAGTAGCTGAGTCAGGATCAGAGCCCTGAGATCTTTGCTCAAAGCCTGTGTTCTCTGTGCTGTCACTCCTTTGTCAAATGTCTGGGAGCTCAAAAAGGGACCAAGAATGTTGCAGTCATAGGAGTTCAAAATTAAAGTCAAATATGAATTAAAGGGAGAAATACTAACAATAATTTCAGATAAATCTAATTTTTATACTGCAAAGCTATTTGAGAAGTTAAATTGAGTTATATAGTTTGAAAAGGAAGCTTGAGGTCATTGATAATCAAGCCCTAATTTTCCTGTATATTAAACATGGCTTTCTTTTCTTGAAAAACACATTAAAGTAGACGCTTGCACACACTTGAAAACGTGGTAAATTCTTGGCTATCTGAAGTGTAGTGGAGAAGAGAGGAAAGGTTTCCTGTTAGGGCTGCTTTTAATAATAATTTGAATAAGGATATCTGATAGTTTGTACTAAAAATTTCTGTGCTTGTTTTGTCATTGGTAAAGTGGAGGAGTTATAGTAATTGATAGTTTCAACCTTATTTTAAACATGAAAAGCTTTTTAAGAAAATGAACCTTAAATAGAGCGATTTAATTTTACCCAAGGTGTGCAATAATAAAGAAGGTCACATATTGGAAAGTAATCCATCCAAAGGGGAGGTGTTATTCTTCAAATTGTGTCACCTTGTCAAAGCCCTTTTAGCTGGCATGTGACATTGTTCTTGGTAATTTGGGGAGGGGAGGGGCAGAGGGAGAGGGAGAGAGAGAGTCCCAAGCAGGCTCCATTCCCAGCCTGGAGCTGGACGCAGGGCTCGATCTCACAAGGCTGAGACCATGACCCGAGCCGAAATCAAGAGTCAGACGCTCAACTGACTGAGCCGCCCAGGAGCCCCTGTTCTTAGTGATTTTTTTTTAAGTTTGGGTGGGGGTAGGGTGGTTGTCCATTATTTCAAAGTGAACTTATAAATACAGATTTTGCAAAATATTTGAAGGTGGAGTGGTTTTCATGGAGGAAGGAGCATCTAGAACTATTAAATCAATACAAATAGGGATCACACAAGTACTGTAACATTTCTAGTAGCCATATTAAATGAAGAGAAATAGGTGAAATTCATTTTAATATATTTTATTTAACTTAATATAACTAAAATAATATTTCAATATGTAATCACTATTTTAAAATTACTCATTATTACACGTTGTTTTTTTCACACTAAGTCCTTGAAATCTGGTGTGTGTTTTCCCCGGCAACGCATCTCATTTCACACTGGCTACGTCTCGGGTGCTTGGTGGCTCCATGTGGCTGTGTCTTCTGTTTATCGGTTCGGACCGTGTAGGTCCAGCAGGGGCCCAGCCACCCTCGTCCTACCCGTTAGGGCAGCCCGTAAGGCCGCTCCAGGGGAGTCTCAGGTTCCTAGAAGCATGGTTTGGCAGCTGTGGTGTTATTCCTAAGGAATCCCATACTTCAAACCAGATCACAGATTGGCCAGGATCTGCTCGTCTAGTTTACTTCTCCTGTTCCTTGAAATTTCATTACGGGCCATCTTTCAGACTGCTCCGAGAAGACGAGGTTGAGGGCAGAGCTATTCCTGTTCTAGAAATTACCTGAATCCTACCTTTCACTGGATGGCAGAGCATTCTAATGTTTCATGTTTTGCTAGGCTACAATAAGCAAAGGCTGGGAAGACTGTTAAAACAGAATCATTGCCGGCCTGCTCTAAGACAGCCTTGTCTGGGAGGGACTCCGGCAACACAGACCATTCCTCAAACTTCGTATATTCCTAAAATTCTGTATGACCAAGAATATATGTAGTGGTGATTTTTTTTTTTCTGTATTCCTGATGTGTTTCTCTCATATTTTAGGACATTTTAGATGAAATGAGAAAAGAACTAACAAAGCTAAAAGAAGAGCTCATTGATGGTGAGTATATGAACAGATTTGCTGTCCCTGTAATGTTTGAGAATATCCTTTTTTAAGGAAATGCACATAAAGAAAGAACCAGTTTATTACTTGAGGGCATAAAACAATTACTTTTGCATAGTATCCTGCCCTTCACTTGGCTTATTAGGATGTCAGGGAGGAGCCCTCTCCTTCTTACGGTGGAAGTTATTTGTGAAAATAGGAATGAACGAGGTCCCTATGTCAGGGCTTGAGTAGCGTCAGATGGAAGTCCAGGCGGATGGGCCCGTCTCTGGCCTCGCGTCCCACCTCGCTGCCTTCTCTGCAGACCCTGAGCCCACAGAGTCCGTGTTGTCATTTTGCACACAAAAGGGAGAGAGCAAATGAGAAAGTGTGTGTGTGTGTGTGTGCGCCTGCACATACATAAATCAGTACCGTCTTTGTGTCAAGAAAACACAGGTCTGTGCAGTGTAAGATACAGGGTCCGTTCGTTTCCTTATTACTGGGAGTTTGAAGACAGCCACTGAGATTTCTTAGGAGTGAATCACTCATTGATTTTACCTCATCGTCGTATTGACTTGAAATACGTTTCCTTTTCGTGCCCAGCGATCAGGCAAGAACTGAGCAAGTCCAATTCTGCATAGAGAGACGAGCCGAGGAGGAATAGGACTTTAGTCTGGAGAAAGGAGAAAGACCCCTGCGAACAACAGCTGTTAACAACAACAAACCCCTACATTTGTGAGCTGTGACGAAGACAGTGGAGACAAACAGTCAGAAGGAGGAAAACCAACATCCTCGCGAGCCTTCAGACGCTATTGCTCTGGCGATAAGCTATTTCCCTCCCAGTTTGCTGCTTTTTTCTGACCTTTTCAATAGGATGGAAGAGTCGGATGCGAATTCCTGTTTCATAGTTATGCAGAAAGTACTAAACCCATCAGGCAAGATCGCCGTGCATTGAAATATTTTCATGTCAAGACAAAATAGCACGTTTTTCACAATCCATTGCTAAAATAAAGGGGAGAAAGGCTTAAGTTTGTTTTCAGAGAGTGCTGACAAAGAATTGAGCAAGTTACACTATTATATTGTAAATGTTTCTCTCAGGTTTGTCTTCCTATCACATTTGATATTCCGTGAGGAATGGAGATCAGCCCTGTGTAGGTTAATATCCTAAAATGTGCAACAAATGGAATTGTATGTGTTTTCCAAGGGTGATATTTATAAGAAAGTGTCCTAAAAATGATTTGTCTGGCTTGAGGAATTTTAGAATGATAGGAAGTCTCTCGAGTTAGCCTTCATGCAATTTTGTAGATTAAAACATAAAAATCGTCCAGAATTTAAAGATTTAGATGCCTTCCTAAATTGTTAAAATGCTTTACCAAATCTCTGACTCCTACATAATACACACCAGTGGTCAAATGTAAAACAATATATTGTAGACTTACTGTAGGTTTTCAGCCTTTTTTAGATTTATGCATGTGGACATTTTTATAATGTAATTACAACCACCACAAAATTAGCTTTTTTAATTGCAGACAGTAATGCATGTCCCACTAATACGTAGCGGCCTTTTCAGGCCTGGTCCCAGGGAAAACCTTTTGTAGAGTCTGGGGTGGGTGGGAGGAAAGGAAGGAATCATTTTTTTTTTAGAGTTAATTTCTGCACTGTCTTTGTTTTCTCAACGACTTGCATGAATACTAATGAGGACTGTTTTGTGACTTTAATTGGTAAATATGTTAGCAGAACCGAGTACTCAATCTTTTACGTCATGTCTTCAGCTGTTCATATTTTAACTTGAGTAATTTCAGTGGTCTGAAACATGATTCTGAGCTTCACATGGATTACATTGTACTGTGGAACTCGAAAATTCGATCCCTGAATTTGGCAGTTATTTACTACCTAGGTGCCCTGCAGTTGGACAGGTGTTCAGGTACATGTTCCTGACTATGAAGCTGCTTTTGAATTTTGTTACATGGAAACACATGGAGTAGCCATGTCCACAGCAACCAAGGTCACAGATACCATGTGGCTGAGGGGACCAGCGAGGGGCTCTGCATGGTTCTCTTGTTGTGACCGAGCAAGATTCACGTGGTGGGAAGAAGGACCTAGGTGGTCTGCTCACCCCCATGCGGGTGTGCACGTGGTGTGCACGCCTGTGCGTGCCCATGTAACCCACGCCCTTCTCCTGGAAACTCGCAGAGATTAAAATGGAGAAATTCTATATGTTGCAATGATAGATTTTTTTTTTAATTTAGGAAATCACAAATTCTCCAGACTCTCCATCTTGATTTATTCTTCAGTTATGTGCCATATTTGCTTTGAAATCTTTGATTATCTGAAGTTTTACTAAAATTTTGAAGAAATAATCCATTTTCATCTGCTTTCTAGATTTTGTAATCTCAGTTGGTCATACAGCTTGTCAGTAGCATAGTTTACCATTCAAAAAAGGTTTGAGTGAGGGAATTGTTTTCCTTGTTAAAATAGTTCCTGTTTCTGTAGAGACTTCAGTTTTAGATTAATCTGTGATGGATGAGCTATGATAATTCACATCTACAGTTTTGTATCCACCATTCATCGTCAGGCAGTAGTAGGAAAGGCATTCAAGCTGCAGCAAGCCTCTAAAGTCCTGTCTTCTAAAAGAAATTGGAGGCACTTTGATCTTTATTATTGTCCTTTTGATTATGCAAACACTTGGATGGTATAAACGCTCACGTCCCCTATAAATCTGGTGAGAAATCACTTGATTTTGTTGGTGAAGTTAGTCTCTAGTAGGATAGAACACTGGGTACAAGTGGTCCAAAGTCAGAGAAAAGACTTACAGCAACACGCTGGATCTTAGTGCGGAGCTGGCGTAGGCACTCGGTGTCTCGTGCCTTGGCCCGATTCTCCCAGGAGGTCTGTGTAACAGGACAGGGCCAGTGCTGGGTAACAGTGCGTTCCATCAGTGTGCGTTCGTCCGGATCGCTAAATGTGTTCTTCCCAATCACTGTACACATTTACTGTCCTATGGGACAGTTTTGTCGTCGTTAAGAGATTTCAGTAACTAAAATGGGAAGCAGAAGCTTAGGTGACTTTCCTTGGTGATGTTCCTTGGAGCCCGTCATGCCGACGGTGTTCATGCTCTGTGCTCACTGGGTGTCCGAAGCCGAGTGCAGTTCAGGGGGTCCTTTCTGATGACAGGAAGGCACTTCTTTCCTCAACACTGTGATCTGACCTGTGACAAATCTGTCCTATACGCTCTGTAAATGGCGAGCAGTCCATTGCAAACCAACTGAATGTACACATCTTAACGCCGGTGCTGAAATCTCTCCACAGAGTAGTCGTCGTGATTTCACAGTTTGTTCACAATTTGCAAGCATCACGTGTCAATCCGAACTGAAGATGAAACACTAATGAATGTTGGATTCTCATGCTTTAGGTGTGCTTCCTTTTTAGATTTTTCGGTTCTCTGCTATTTTTACCGTACTGTTTCATTTACATTTCCTACCGCTAACTTCGTTTGTGTGATTGAAATAAACTTGCAGTATATACATGTTGCTTGTTTGTGACGCTTAGATGACACTATGAAATAATCTGTCGGCTCTACAGTAAGTTCTTCTGAATGTGAAAAGCCCAGGACTTCACTCCCCAAAGTTTACACAGCTCGTCACTGTTCCTTCCAGATTTCCTAAGTTGAAAATACTGAGTAACACAGAGGGAAGACGTGATCATGTGTCTCCTCCGTTTGTTTCAAATGGCTGTTGCGTGTCCCCCGGCCCACCTCGGCATGGTGGCTTACTCCTCCCGTCAAGAGCTCAACAGAGGTGTAATATTTTACTGTTTTGTTCTACAGCGTAGACACTGGAACTCACACAGTTTCCCTTATGTAGTTTGCGGGTGAAAGGGCCTTTGCAAGCCCTGAATTTTAAGCATAGGAACGTCTGATCTGTGGTGTTTTGTACACCGATTTCATGAAGACTTCGTATGAGCAGGGACACTGTTGAGCTGACTGATTTGGAGTCCATTGTTGAAATTCTGATGCCTTCATTAGAGGTACAGTAAGCCCTGTCTTTCCACTTTCACCACACCCCGGGTTCTCTCCGTCATCCTCTCCACTGGCTGTGGGCACCTGCAGCATATCCCCGTCCACAGCTCCAAAAGTGTCAGCTGTCTCAGGCGCGTGCTTCTCTGCATATAGAAATCACAATGTTCGTGTACAAACCAGAATCATTTCCCATTCAGAAGTGAATCCAGCAACATGGGGCCCCTGGGAGCCATAGTCGGTTGAGCCCAACTCTTGGTTTTAGCTCAGGCCATGATCTCAGGGTTGTGGAATCGAGCCCCACGTTGGGCTCTGCGCTCAGCACAGAGTCTGCTTCTCCCTCTGCCCCTGCGCGCGCGCGCTCTCTCTCATAAGTAAATTCTTTTAAAAAAAAGTGAATTAAGTAACAGATTGCAACCTTCTCAATGTGCCTAGCCACAGCTTGTGTGTCTCCTGAGAGCTGTATGTACCTTCAGTGCTATTGTGAAGAGTTGGCCTCTTGGTTCTAAGTGTTAACCCTCCACGGCACAGTTTACCAAGGAATGCTGTGTCATAACTTTATAACCCCGTAGCCTGAAAACGGTACCACATAAAGTGCACTGTGCGTAAGAACGCTCCAGGGACTCTTGCTCCTTTATGTCTCTGTCCTGTAGTCTCCTTTCCTAAAGACGTTTACTTCAAAACCCCAAACTTGTTGTTGTTGTGCCGTTTTTGTTTTTACTAGAAAGATGGATTTGTGTCCGTACGTCTCCTCAGAACTCTAAGGGATGTGAAAGGGGTCCCCAGAGTGCATCCAAAGGGCTGATGCTTAATACCTCTGACATGTCCCTGAAAAGTCACTTAGTATTTATACTCGGGTGCTCTGAAGTTGTCAGAACCTGGAGCATGTATAAGGAGCTGTGAATGTGAATGAAGTGTTCTAGGGGCCTTCGGTGCCATGCAGAAGGGGTGAAGAACACTGACTCAAGAGTAGCTTTCTCTGGGGTCTGAGCACACTTGACGAAGATGCTAGAGCGGGCAGCCCTCCAGGGAAGGACGTTTCCTCAACTGAGCACCGTGCGGGGGGCCAACATCCCGATGGGCCGTGGGCTTCCCGTGTCCCTGTTAGGTTGTCTCTAGAGAGTTTTTGAGAATCGAGAGATTTTTACATCTTAATAATACTAGAAAAGTGAAGCCTTCAGCTTAAGTCTAAGACTGATTAGAAAAGAAACGGCTACAACAGCAAACCTTGGGCAGTCGGGGATGACAGGGCGGCCACGGGGCGCTCCCTTGAGGGGCGGCCGGGGTCTTCTGGGAAGGACACACATTCACACACTGCCCCAGTACAAGCTGTGTGAATTGACCTGCCTTTCTAAGTAGTTTTTCTTTATAAGGTAACCGGTTTTATGAGAGGGTAAGTCTGTGACATGGTCATAGCGACTTAGGATGTAAAGGAATGATGGCCACGTTTATTGGTTATTTTTGTTAAATCTGAAGAAATCATAGATGTGAAGACTTTGAATTATACAGGTGTCTGTGGCCCAGAAACTCCCTAAACTGAAGTCTACGCACCAGGGCACGAGCCTCTAGACACGAGAGAGCACAACTTTCTGTTTTAATGACCGCTGTTAGGAACGCTTGCATATTTCACTGGAGGACTAAGTTTGTAGTTATGCCATAATGAAAAATCTGTGCCAAGGCAACCTCCAAGTTCCTCGTGTGTAAATTTAACTCTTTCCCCTTCGCTTCTGAGAATGATTTCTTTAGCGGTGGGTAACAATTTTTTTAATATGTGAAGAAGGAATCACTGACGTAGCGAATAGTGTTCTGTGGGTGGGTTTGTTTTCATATGTGGTGGTTTTCCCAGGAGGGCAGATGTGCAGAGAAGCATGCCGCTGGGCCTTTGTACTGCACGAGAAGTGAGGCTTGGGGGAGGGGCACTGAATCCCCAGCAGGCACACGGGTTTGGGTTCCTTTCTGTAGAGGCCGGGAAAAGAGGTTTTTGGCTAACACTTCGTGACGCACGTGCCATGGGCAGCTTCTTCACACTGGTTCTTAAAACTCCTAGCACTTCATGCCCGTAGTCACACCCGTGGAAATTGTAAGTCCCTTTTGAAAACAGGAATGGCATTTTAAACGTCTTTCAATGTGCTTCATTATATTTTAGATGAGAAATACCAACTTGGGATTTTCCTTGCCGCCCACCCCCCACCAGGGTGAACCCGGGGGCGCACGTGGTCTCTCCTGCCTGCCACAGCGTCAGGTGCCCGGTGGCTCCGAATTTCCCTGACTCCGCGCACCCTTGAGTCCGGCAGCGGCGTCTGTGCTCCCAGTGGGCTGTCGCCGCTGCGCTGGGGACTGGCCAGTGGGACCAGTGAGGAACTGACGCAGCGCCCAGAGCAGCCCTGGGAGCTTCTGTGGGAGGCATGGACTTTGTCCCCAGAATCTCCGGAGAGGAGAATTTCCCTGAGAAAACTGCTGGGAGGGTTAGATGTTCAGAAGAGAGCCGTGTTGAAGCCTGGCATCGTTTCATCAGCCGAATGGGGTGGGTGGTGTTCACAGCCCTGGTCCTTCCCCACATTGCGCCTACCCTGGGCAGTGTCAGCTGCTGACCTTGAACTTGAGGTTCGTGCTGCCTCTGAAAGGGGGCGGTGTTCCCGGACTCCTGAGGAAGCCACGCATTCGCCCTTTTCTGGGCCTGGTGCCCGGAGCTCCCCATCTGCGCGAGGCCCTGCAGGCACTGCCGGAGGTCCTGGGGCCGCGGGATCGGGGCCTCCCAGGTCTGCCTCCACCTTCCCCTTTGGCCACTGGCTGGTTGGTTGATTCTTTTTTGATCCAAGAGAAGGGAAGAAAGCCCTGACTTCGCTCTGCAATCTTAAGTGCAGCTTTTAATAAGTGTTTTAAATCTTAGACCCTAATCACTGAGAAATGCGCATCCTGTGTGGGAACAATAAGGAAGGATCTGCGAGGTGACCGTCAAGGTCAGGGCTGTCACATAAGGTGCTGCTGGTGCCCGAGGGGACGACGGGTATCCGCTTGGCAGCGTCCATGCGTTCTCCTGGTCACAGCCCTCCGCCCCGAAGCCGCTGCTGCTCTTCACGGCTACCCCGTGCCGTGCAATCGCGTGAGACTGGCGACCCCGCGTCCGCGACAGGACGTCCTTGTTGGGACTCTTTCTGGTCCAGGAGCTGCATGGGGTGAAGCTGCCCTCCTGTGTTTCTTGGGGAGAATGCTCTTCCACGGCTGCCTGTCCCCTGAGCCTGCTGTGCCCCGACCCTTGTGTCCTTCTGTAGAAGCACACGGGTTGTCACTTGCCCCAGCTCCTCAGTTTGATCCCAGCAACTTCTGGGCCGTTGGAGTGAGTGTTGTCCTGAGTCCTTGCTTGGCCTCGACAAGAGGAAGGTAATTGGCACGGTCAGAGGTCGCCCTGGAAAGTCTGGGTTATACAACAGGAGCCCTGTTGCGCGGACATTGACTTCAGTTCTCGGTGGGTGTGCGAGTGTTTTGGGATTCTGTGTTTGTTAGCAATAAGATAGCTCTTCGTCTTAGGAGTGTTTCTTTTTTGGGAAAATGAAGTGTTTCTAACAAACGTGAATGAGCTAGAAGGAAAATTCTATCTCGAGACATCTGTAGTTGATGCAAAATATCCCAAACTCAGTTACAGTATTTACATATTTTCATAGAAATTCTTTTTTTGTGTTGCTTGATAAGACTGAATGAGGAAGCCTCCCCGCAGTCTGTAATTATAGAAAACACTGAAAACCTTGAGTCTGTAGCTGGGGGGCAGAGCGTGGGTGTATTGGGGCCAGCGAGTCGGAGGCGGGCCCTGTGGTGCTGGCGGGAAGCTTTCTGTCACCTCAAACCCTCCTTTACTTGACCTTGGGGGCCAAGAGTGGGCATCTGGTTTGGAGCTTTGTATTTTGTTTCTGGGAACGCCGGAGGCGGTGAATTGGCTTTCTGGCCAGAAGGACAACCTCCACCATTTCCATGAAGAGATTTGGAATGTTAAATACATTTTCCTTCCCAGACCTGGCAGGTCGATAGGCCAAAAGCATTCAGTAGAATAGCACAAAAGATAAAATGCAAAGGTGACTTTTCCTTATGGTCCAGATGGGTTAGTCTCTCAGGTTATCTTGCTTTGCTACAAATTTTAAAGCTGGAAATAGGCGTTTATGCCCTTAAAGATTATGCAGAGCTGTTTTCTTTGCTAAAGATGTGAACACATGCAGCCCACAAAATGAAGGCTTTATAATCTGGGAGTGAGCCTCTTACAGCAGCAGGGATGGAAATCATGCCTTAAAAGTTAAGGTTGAGGGGCGCCTGGGTGGCTCAGTCGGTGAAGCATCTGCCTTCGGCTCAGGTCATGATCTCCGGGTCCTAGGATCGAGTCCTGCGTCGGGCTCCCTGCTCAGCGGGGAGTCTGCTTCTCCCTCTCCCTCTGCCTCTCCCCCTGCTTGTGCTCTCTGTCTCGCTCACTCGCTCACAAATAAAATCTTAAAAAAAAAGAAAAGTTACAGTTGATTTAAGCACACACAAGCCTGTGTTTTATATGCAGACGGAACTCATGTGTCTTATCTCATGGAATCTGAGTTATGGGCCAGGCTCAGTTTCAGGAGTGGAGGAAACTGGGAACAACTTGTCTTAAAGCAACAAATTGTAAATTGCTGGCTTGGCTCAAATCATCAGTGAACTCAGATAAGAGAGGGTCTCACTGTTGGGAAGCATTACCTTCCGAGCTTGGCATCTCCCTTTGGGAAGGGGAAGTGGATGAGAGGGTGAGCTGTGAAGCCGGCCAGCAGGGCACGGAGGATCAGGCAGCCCCGGGTCTTGCACCAAAGTGTCAAATAGGAGAGAGAGGAGAGGACCCGCAGAAGAACCCAGCAGGCAGGAGCAGCGCCTGCTCGGGGCGTGGTGCCCTCCGGGTGGCTGTGGGAAGTGCTTGCCTTTCGCGTGACCATGAAGTGTGACCTGTATGCGGGTGACGCATCTAGAATGTGTACAGCAAAGGCTCAGCTTCCAGAAACGGGGCCCGGTGAGCCCCGGGACCTGATGGGATGGAGGTTTGCCTCATCCGACTCTGCGTCCAGCCGCCACGCCACTGGGATCTGACCCACTTCTTGCTCCTCTTCCCTCAGCAGCTTTGCTGTTTTAACTGCTCTGCCCTTCAGCTGCTTGGTTTCCTTTCTTTTTTTAAAATAAAAAGACGAGATAATTAATACAGAGGAGACTTGTGTTCATTGTACCAGTTGCTCTTAGTTTTCCGAAGATGGCGTGAGAGTTTTGTGTTCCGCTTTACTGGTGGTGATTCTGACATGAGATTCGCTCAGTCCTGGGGCTCCTTAATCTCAGTTAAGCGACCGACTCTTGGTTTCGGCTCAGGTCCTGATCTCAGGATCCTGGGATCGAGACCTGTGTCAGTTTCCACACTCAGCATGGAGTCTGCTTCTCCCTCTGCCCCTGCCCCTACTCGCACTCTCCCCCCCCACCAAATAAATAAAAACTTAAAAAAAAAAAAAAATACGCTCAGCTCTGAAAGCTTCAAGAGCTTTCTCTGGGCACCTTCCGCATGTCACCCCACCGCTGGGGAGGGTGTCAGGCTGTGTCCGTACCTGGTGCTGCCCTTCCCTCTGCGCACCAGAGTGCCCCGCGACCTCGGCGGTATCTTGGCTGGAGACGTCCAGGGCCACAGCCCAGACTTCTTGGGAGCCCGTCGGGTTAGTGAGTGGCTGTGTGCACACCCTGGTCTTCCTCCGGGCCTCCCAGATGCCCCTGTGCTGTGTACCATCGACTGCATTTAGGGTGCGATCCAAGAGTGGGACCACTGCAGAGTCCCTCGATGCCGTGAGCTTGGAAAACGTCCAAGGCACGTCCAAGACCCTATGTTATTAATGAGGAATCCACATCGGACGTCCTCAGGCGGTGCCTTGCAGCCAAGGGTATCTGGGTCTGGTTAGTGCAGGGCTCGCTGGGATGATGGCCCTGGCCCCCCCGCCCCCGCTCCCCCGACTGACTAGAGCAACTTCTTCCTTTCCTGCAGCCTCGGCTCAAGTTCTTGACCTCTCCTCTCCGGGTCAAATGCCCGAGAAGCCCCTGAGGTTGGCCAGAAAGGAGTTTGTCGGGGTTGGGGGGGAGGCACACGGCAGTCCTGTGTTCTCTGATGCTACTGGTTTCAGGCTAAATCCTGTTATTAGACACAGGGCTCATCCCTCCAGAGATGGTATGATGGAAACGTTTGCCAGGCCCTCCGTCCCCAGGAAGGCACTGTGAGATGTGATATCCCAGGATGCTGGGCTGGGAGTCGTGACTGCAGGACGCCCCGGGGCGGCTGGGTGACATGCGAGGTGAAGCCAGCACCCCCCCCCCCCCCCCCGCCCGAGTGCGCCCTGCACGTTGGGACTAGTGTTTAGCACTTCTGTTCTCAGCTGGAAAGTTCAGTGTTTGGGAATTCAGAGGCCATCCCAGCTGTACTTTCGTGATGGTTCTGTGCTGAGGGATACGTAGCTGCAGGGGCTGGGGGTCCCCGCCACAGACGGGCCAGGCTGGCCGTGACATTGGGTGTCCCAGAACTCAAGAGGGCCTCTCTGACCCTCCCTGGCAGTCGCAGACCTGGCCCAGGGGAGTGCGGGGAGGTGTGGCTGGGTGCGTGGCTGGGAGTGGAACTGCGGGGTCAGAGCAGGTGCCTGTGTTCAGCTCCGTAGATACCAGCCCACGGCAGAGCCAGAGGTTGAGGCTGCTGCCTGCCGCTATCCTCCGATGGGGGGCAGCCGGGACGCCCCACCGCGCTGGCTTCTTCTTTTGATTGAAGTAAAGCACCAGACAAGGCACATACCCATACAGCTCACTGACTCCGCACACTGAGCCCACTTGACCAGCACCCAGCTCGGGAAATGACATCAGCATGACTGCAGAAGCCCCCTTATGCCCCCTCCCAGCCACTGTCTGCGCCCGCGGCCAGCCCTGTCCTGACGTCTGACCACATTTGTGCTCCATGTAAGTGCAATGGTGCTTTTCCGGGTCTGGTTTCTTTCCCTCAGTATTCTGTGTGTGATGGCGCAGTCCCCAGCTCGACTCTCACAGGCAGCCACACCCGGAATGTTCTGGCACGTGTCTGCCGAACCCGCAGTTGCTTCTCCGGGTGTCTGGCCCAGGGTCACCTTCAGGGGCAGCTCGGCCCGTCCCTGTCCTGCGGGGCCGTCCTGTGTGTTGCTCCCTCCAGCAGAGGGGAGGAGCCAGGTCCAGTTGGTTTGCAAATGCGAGGGGCTCAACGCCGGCCCCTGGGCCTGAGGGCGGCCCCGTGCCAAGTTCTCTCAGGGCCTCGGCGGCAGGTGAGAAGGTGATGATGCCAGGGGCCAAATTCTGGGAGGCAGCCCTGTCCCGATGCTGGAGCCTGCCTGCCGCGTCCACCTGGAAGACCGGAAGACAGAGAAGAGTTGATGAGGTGTCTCTGAAACATGGCCCCTGCCCTTGCATGTGCGTGTGCATGCGTGTGCGCAGCGGCAGGGTCGGGGACCCTGATGAGCCACATCCACTGATGTTACAGAGCTGATGACATATGGGTGCTGCCCACAGGGGATTCCTGGCGCCCAGCTGCCAGCCGGGCTGGGCGTGGGCTGGGAGATAAAAGCCCCTGTGGAGACGTGGTGAGAGGTGGTGTCTGGGGCGGTGGGAGAGAGTGGGGGAGCACGCACACTTCCCCCCGAAACCCCAGCATGGGCCACACCAGACTGGCTGCTGCAGAGGGTCAGAGGTCCCCAGGAGAGAGATCGATTCTGATGTGTAAGAGGGTATCTTGAGTTTCTAGGGCGGCGAGGTTTGCAGAAGGTATACAAACGTGCGGCCGGCCCACAGCGGTGTCTGGCTGGACATGTGTGCACACACCTAGGCCCTGCCTGGAAAAGGCATATAACCAGTTGAAATGGGTTTGCAGTGTTGAGACGGAAAGCAGAAAGGACTGGCCCCTTGGGGAGAGCAGGGCCCTCACTTCTGAGCGATGGCGGCGGGGGCCCTGGGTGGGCTGCTGGGCCATCAGTAGAGGCACGGCTCCCCTCCCACCGTGGGGACAGGAAATGAAAGCCGTTGGTGCCGCGCTCCCGAGTCCCGTTAGGTGGGTCTGGCGGCCAACACCCAGCAGGACGCGGGGTGCTGCCAGAGCACCTGGGCTTCTCCCGTGGGTGCTCCCAGCCAGAGCGGCCTTCCGTTCCCCCAGCTGGGGAGCCACCTGCCACACCCCCGCCGTCAGGAGCAGAGCCAGCAGCGGGGGCTGGCGGAGGCCGTCTTGGTCCCCTGGGGGGCCCTCCCCGCTCACCAGGCCACAGCATGTGGTACTGGGTCTAAGTTCTGGTCTCTTGCTGTAGGATTGTTTCAGCCCGGGAGCGGTAAGCCCCCAGCCAGAAGGGTCCTGGTTGGTTAACGCATCCTCCTCTCCCAGCGGCCTCTCGCGGTCTCTGCGCTGGACGGTTGGCCCTCGCCCCCTAACCCCCTGGGGCTGCCGGGCGCATCTCTGGAGCCCAGCACCTGCGTGCATCTGCCACCTGCAGCACCTCCAGCTCCAGGCTACCACGCCCTTGGCCCGGGCTGCTGTGGCTCATCCATTGGCCCACCTCACCTGGGACTGCACGAGCCCCTCCCCACTCCTCTGGCTCCCGTCCTGCCCCAGTTAGGCCAGGAGCCCCCTGCCTCCCGGCGCACCCTAACGTGGCCGCCCTGCCCTTTCTCCCCCCTCGCCTGCATCCAGGCCATAGCGGCAGCTTCTGCATGCAGCTCAGAGCATGTCCCTCCCGCTCCCTGCTGTACCCAAAACCAAGTCTGCATCCCTTACGAGCCCTTCCAGGGTCTAGTGCCATCCTCTAGGCTGGGAGGCGGGAGCGCAGCAGAGACCATGCATTGCCATTCGATAAGCACCAAACAAAGGCAGCAAAGTAGAAATAGGTAAGTGGGACATCAAATTAGAAAGCTTCTGCACAGCAAAGGAGACAACGAAATGAAAAGGCAATCTGCAGAATGGGCGAAAATATTTGTAAATCATATACCTGATAAAGGGCTAATAATCCAAAATATATAAAGAACTCACACAACTCTATAGCAAAAAAATCTGATTTAAAAATGAGCAGAGGGGGCACCTGGGTGGCTCAGTCGGTAAAGCATCTGCCTTCGGCTCAGGTCATGATCCCAGGGTCCTGGGATCGAGTCCTGCATCGGGCTCCCTGCTCAGCGGGGAGCCTACTTCTCCCTCTCCCTCTGCAGTTCCCTCTGCTTGTGCGCTCTCTCACTCTGTCTCTCAAATAAATAAATAAAATCTTAAAAAAAAATAATGAGCAGAGGATCAGAATAGACATTTCTCCAAAGAAGACATCCAGATGGCCAACAGGCACATGAAAAGATGCTCAACATCACTCATCATCAGGGAAATGCAAATCAAAACCACGAGATATGGACTCACACCTCTCAGAATGGCTAAAATCAGCAACACAAACAACAGGTGTCAGTGAGGATGCGGAGAAAGGGGAACCCTCGTGCACTGTTGGTGGGAATGCAAACTGGGGCAGCCACTGTGGAAAACTGTGAAGTTTCCTCAAAAAGTTAAAAGTAGAGCTACCCTGTGATCCAATAATGGCACTTGGGGATATTTCTCGGAGGAAAGTGAAAACACTGCTTCGAAAATCTACCTGCACCCCATGTTCACTGTGGCTTTATTTACAACAGCCAAGACATGGAAGCAGCCTGTGTCTATGGACAGATGAACGGAGAAAACGTGATTTCATTTATGATCACGGAGTACTATCCGGCCATGAGAAAGAATGAAACTTGCCATTTGCAGCAACGTGGCTGGACCTGAGGGCATCGTGCTAAGTGAAGTCGGTCAGAGGAAGACAAATACCATTTGACCTCACTTGTTTGTGGGACTTAAAAAACAAAACCCAAGCTCAGAGGCTCAGAGAAGAGATTGGTGGTCGCTAGAGACGGGGTGGGGGTGAAATGGATAAAGAGTGTCAAAAAGGACCCCAGAAAAGCCTTCCCCCCTCCCTTCTTTCCTGATGACAGGACCCCATTTTGTTCAGGTCTCAGTTAAGTTCGCTTGGTGTCAGAAGTGGAGGTCCGACCTGGTCTGAGGGGGGCCAGTGGGCCAGTTCTTGACAATGAGGTGTAAGAGGACACCTGTTGGAAGCTCTTGGATTGAAGAAAGACAAATGAGAAACGTTCTACCCTGCCCGGCCCCTCATTTCTCTTGACCATGAGGTGAGTGTGTGATCTCCGAGCAATGGCAGCCATCTTGTAGTCATGAGGGGAAGGTCAAGAGACTCTCAGAGACCTCGGATCTGATGTTACTGAGTCACTGAACTAATCAGCAACCACCTTCCTCCATACTTAAAGGAAAAATAACTCCCAATGTATTCAAGCCACTGCTAGTCAGAGTTTCTAGTTCCTAACAGACAGGAGCAAGGCACTGGGGGGGCGGGGCATGCAAAGGAAGGCCTGGGGGATGAGGGAGACTTTGTGGCCGAGGTGGCATTTGAGATCAACCTTGGAGGGTAGATGTGTGAAGGGTGTCCCAGGCTGGGAGAACTGAGGAACAAGGGCATAGAAGCTACAGAAGACTTCTGAGTTTGGGTGATTCATGTGAAGATTGGAGCACGGATGGGAATTTCACCTCCTTGGGGCAGATACCAAGGAGCGTCTAGGAAGAGTATGTTTCGTAAGAAACTGCCAAACTGTCTTCCAAAGTGGCTGCACCATTTTGCATCCCCACCAGCAAGGGGGTGCTCGCCAGCATTGGGTGTTGCCGATGGATTCCCACCATTCTAACCGATGTGTTGGTAAGTGGCCATTTTGACACCAGGATACTCAAAACACTCTAAAACACAAATTGTCAGGGGCGGGGCGCCTGGGTGGCTCAGTCGTTAAGCGTCTGCCTTCAGTTCAGGTGATGATCCCAGGGTCCTGGGATCCCCGGGCTCCCTGCTCAGCGGGAAGCCTGCTTCTCTCTCTCCCAGTCCCCCTGCTTGTGTTCCCTCTCTCACTGTGTCTCTCTCTGTCAAATAAATAAATAAAATCTTTTAAAAAAAAATTGTCAAATATTCTCTTTTTCCAAAATGAAAATAATTGTTTCTTATTCCGATTAGAAAAGTAACAAGTTAGCATTGAAGGATAAGACCACTAAAATTATAACATATATATATAAATATGTATTTATAAAATATATAATTATAATTATATATAAAATATAAGCTATAATAAATATATAAATTATATAATTAAAATATATAATTATAATGCATATATAAAATATATGTATTTATAAAGTATACAAAATATATAAAAAATATATACATTTTTTTTTTAATTTCAGTTCTACACCCCAGAGGTGACTATTGGTAAGGTACTTGCTACATACTCTTCCCAGATCATATTCTGTTACTGTTTTATTACCTTTTAAAAAAAAACTTACTAATATAATGTGGGCTAGTTTCTACATGTACAAATATAGACCCACATCCTCTTGTTTAATTGTGAAACATTTTGTTTTTAGGATCCTGGATAGTTACTTAATCAACTTACTGTTGATGGCCATTGGATGATTTGGTGTCCCACTGTTATAGCAGTTCACCCCTATGGAATCAGTCAGGATTATAGAAACACACGTTAAACTTACTGAATCAAACCAGAGAAATTGTTGCTTATGCCAATGAAAGACCAAGGGAGTTCTCTGGCTTGGGGCATAAGTGGCTCTAAGACTTTATTCTGTGCTTTAGATTCTCAGGCTGGCCATCTCCCTCATGGTGACAAGGTGGCTGCCAGAAGCCTAAGGGACAACAATCTTCTCAGAAGAAAAAGCAAGCTTTTTTTTTTTTTTTTTTAAATCAGTTCCTACAAAATCTCCTGAATATAATCTCATTTATGCTGATTGACCTGGCTTGGCCATGTGCCCAACCCTGAGGCGATCGTTGTGGCCAGGAGGGAAAACCACAATGTCCTCATGAACATCTTTATGTGCACAAGACACTTCCACCGCGTACAGTTGTTTCCAAGGACAGTCTCCAAAGAGGATATGTTGACTCAGTACATTTGCACATGTACCATTTTCCTCCATATGCCCAAAGAATTTGTCTCTGCCAATGCAGAGAGTGAGGATGATATTGTGTTGCTCTTTGGATTAGGATCCTGCATTAGTCAGGGTTCTCCAGAGAAATAGAGCCAACTGGATGTATGTATATACACATATACTATAGGGAATATCATATGTCGGTATATCATGTGATTACAGAGGCTGTAGTCAGTAAGCTGGAGACCCAGGAGGGATGATGATACAGTTCTGGTCTGAAGGCCAGCAGGCTCAGGACCCAAGAAGGGCTGATGTTTCAGTTCAAGTCTGAAGACAGGAAAAAACTGAAGTCCCAGATCAGAAGCAGTCAAGCAGGAGGATTTCCCTCTTGCTCTGGGGACCTCAGCCTTTTTGTTCTGTTCAGGCCTTCAACTGATTGGGTGGAGCCCACCCACGTTGGGAAGACAATCTGCTTTACTCAGTCTATTGATTTAAATGTTAATCTCATGCAGAAACGCCCTCACAGACGCAACCAGAAAAATATTCGACCAAATATCCGGGCATCCATGGCCTAGTCAATTTGACACGTAAAATTGTCAGAGAGATGTCCTCCTGATTGTCCCTTGGTGCCAGTCCTGGAGGACACTTTGGAAACGGGACTTTTTCTCTACTCTGATCCAGCTCGAAATGCTGTCCCTTGGCTTCATCCCCCACTAGGAGGAAGGGGGACTGTGTAAGCATTTATGCCCTTCCCCACCCTGACCAGAAAGAGGTTTTTCCCCATTTCGTTGGCAAGAGGAAGAGGTGGTGTTCAAACATCTGCTTCCGTGTCCTGTGGGTCATTCCTCAGACCCTTTGGTTTCCCAGCTCTGCCGAACTGTGCTTCTCCACAGAGGGGACCCTGTCCCCGGAGCTCTCAGGTCCATGGGCGCCCGCTGCGGGCTAGCGGGAACGGGATGGGGGGCAGTGAGGACCAGCAGCGCGAGACACCGGAGGCCAGGTGAGCGGAGAAGACTGGGCCGGACTCAGCTCTGTCATGTTCTTGGCCGCGGCCGGCTCTGGGTTGGTTCCATTTAGTAAAGGTGCGTCCCTCCCAGGAACACCGTCCCCACACCTGCTCATCGGCCACAGCCGCTGAGGTTGGGATGCGCAGCTGGGCGTGGGGCGCCGACACACTCGGCCTTCCAGGAGGGCAGGTGAGGCACAGGGCAGGGGCAGCCAGCGGGCTGGGGCCGGCACTGCGGGTGGCAGGTGCAGCGAGGGACCCGCCCTGGCCAGGCCTCGGCCCGCGGGCCTGGGCAGCGGCGCTCGGGCGCCCTGTGGTGGCCGCCGGCTGTTCTCGTCGCTCCTCCTTCCGGCCATGCCTTGCACTGGGCAGGTGCTATACTCGCCCCATTTGACCGTTAAGGAAACTGAGGCTAAGGTGTGCACGGTGGCAGTGACTGAGATGGACATGCAGCCGGCTCTTTGCACGGTCAGCACCGAGTCCAGGAGAGCTGACCTCACGGTGTGTTCACGAGAAGGTGTGTGTGGAGCCGTCGTGGGCCCAGCTGACCTGACCCCTCCCGGGAGTGGTGCTGAGCCCTGGGTACCCCACTTTGGGGAAGCCACCAGCAAATGGCACATCCGGACTGAGTGGCCAGGGCGGGCGAGGACTTGGGGACAGGAGGGCCACAAGGAGGAGGGTCGGGGCTCCCGGCTTCCGAGGCCACGGTGTCCCTGTGGTTGGGGACAGACTGTGGGAGTGAATCTGCCCTGAGCACGTGACCACAGAGCTGCAGGCCTGCGGGGTGAGGACGAGGCGAGTGTGGAGGCATGACCCCCACCCCCGGCTGAGGAGGGACAATGTCCTGACCCCAGCAGGGGAAGAGGGGGGCAGTGCTGGGCAGGCGGGGGCAGGTGCCTGGGAGACCTTGGTTTGGTTTGCTTGCTGCTCCCCTGCGTCTCTTCAGGTGTTTTGATTGTAGTGGACGCTTCTCCGCTGGGTGGACATTGAGGCCACCAGGGGTGGGGAGCCGCATTCCCGCTCCTGGCACCCTGCCTGCTGGGTGCTGGGCGGTCACACTCCCCTCGTGGAAACCGAGGCACGGGCTTTGGAGAGGGATCCTGGGCTTAGGTGCTCCAGGAGGCCGGGGTGAGGGCAGCAGGACCGGGGGAGGAAAAGGGAGACAGCGGGGTGAGTGGGAGGAGCCAACGCTGCCGCCCAGAGGGGCCCACGCGGGTGGACGTGGCCAGGCTCTCCAACCTTGCCTCCTTCCGTCACTGGCTGGAGGGGCCAACAAGATGACCTTGACCAGGGCTCCAAAGCTGGGGCCAACCCTCCCTCAGGGTAGCCATCAGCTGACCCCCCTCCTGGTGCCGGGCAGCACCCTTCTTGAGAGGCTGGTGTTCGGTTGGTCACAGTGGCCTGGCCGGACCCCAGCCAGGGGTGGAGCAGGGCCTGAAGCCAGGTCTGGGCCCCACAGCCCAGGGCTCCCCTGAGAGGCCGCCCTAGCACGGGGTCTGCCCCAGGGAGGGGGCCGTAGGCTGCACGGCCCTCCCGGGGCCCCCCACAGTCACCCAGTGCAGAGGGGTGGTCTCCTAGCCGTCCGGGCCTGGACCCCAGTAAGACTGGGCAGAGGACTCAGGCAGTCCTGTCCCTCTCGTCTGGCGTCCAGCAGAGCCGTCTTGAGGAGGAACCTCCGTGTAACGGGCAGGGGGCAGCTTGGAGAGGAGGAGGCAGGGTGGGAAGGCCACTGCCTTCGTCAGGGTGACAGTGTTGGACCCGAGCCTCTCACTCACCTCCAGCCTGTCCTTGCCTGCAGCCCAGGCCCAGTGTGCTGGCCGCAGGGTCGCTCTGCCCACTGGTGTCCGTCCCCTTTTCCTGCTGTGCCCGCAGGAAGGGCCGGATGCAAGCTTGGGGGTGCTGGAGCCTCCCCTCAGGATGCCCAGGCGCTCCGGCCAGGCACAGAGCTCCAGGGCCGCCGCTCCTCTGCTAGCATCCCCACTTTCCCCTGGCTCGGGGGTCCCGAGGCGGACCCAAGGTGACAGTCTCTCAAACCTGTCATTTCTCTCCTTAAAAACCACTGAAAAGAAGCCAAGTCTGGTCCTGTGTTGGTCCAGTTCCATGTGGTTGCAAAGCAGCTCAGCCTGGGGGCTTTGGTGGGGGCTTTTTCCCAGCTCTGGAGGTGGAGGGGGCCCCCCTCTCATGACTACTCACCTCCCAGAGGCCTTCTCATGGCATCACGGTGGGAGGTGGGATTCACCTACGAATTGGGGGGGGCAGACATTTTGTCTGGAGCAGCTCCGTATCATGCTCACCCTTGAAGCCCAACTCGGTTGCTGGGGGGCGGGGCGGGTGGATGTCTCTCTGATTTTTCACTCTGGCCTCTGGAATGGTCTTGGGGAGGCTTGTACCCGCACCACCCTCCAACCCGACCCCGGGAAGGGCTCGTGGGGCCGGAGGCTGCCCCGTCAGGGACCAGGGCCCCCTATCTGCAGAGTAGGTGGCAGGAGCCGCCCCAGGTCACCCAGCACTGCCTCTGACAGCTGGTTGGGACGCGGGAGCTCCTGAGCTGGTGTCGAAAACGCCCGCCGCCGAGCTGACCACCCCCAGCCTGCGGATTACCTCCTTCCTCTGAGCACGGCGGGCTGGGGCAGGCGGGGAGCTCGGCAAGGGCGAGCACCTGCTGTGTATGCTGTGCGGGGTGCCGCGAACACACGGAGACGTGCTGCACAGTGTTGCCTGGGCGAGCGCGGCCTCCCCATCCGTCCATCCCCAGAGCACAGACCAGCCCCGCAGACAGGCGAGCGCATCTTCCGGCTACTTCAAGTCCCACTGCTTTCCTTTGGTGACGCAGCCGGACGGTCTTGTTCTGGGCTCCCAGGGAGCTTTTTGCAGCCAGTCCCCAAATGCCCCAGCAAGGCACCCACACCCGGAGGCCAGCCTGGGGCCGGGTCCCCCCCACCCCTGGGTGGCACCAGCGGCTGCTTTCTTCCCGAGCCAAGGCAAGCCTGCCCCTCAGACAAGAGTGAAGGGACCCGAGAAGCGCAGGGCGTCCTGCGGTTCCCCGCCGATGTGTCCTTGTGGAGGCTCTCAGCTGAGTAAACGGAGGGATGAGGGGGTGCCCGGACAGAGGGCACAGCCCGCAGGGGTCCTGGTTCGCCAGCCGGGTCTGCATAACGGAGCACCCCGGCGGGGTGTCTGAACCCACAGAAATGTGCCACGTCTCAGTCTGGGGGCTGGAAGGCCGAGATCAAGGTGTGGGCAGCTTGGCTCCTACTGAGACCTCTCTCAGTGACCTGTAGATGGCCGTCCTCTGTCTGCATCTTCCTGGTCCTCCCTGCCTCCGTTTCTGTGTCCCAGTCCCCGTTCCCACGAGGACACGGCCCACCCCAGTGACCTCGCCGCCCCAGGATGACCTCTTGAGATGGTCTGCGAGGAACAACTCCAGCTCAGCTCGCCTGCCGTGTTCCTTCCCCGTGTGTCTCCTTTCCTCCTCACACGGAGCATCTCACTTCTGACACCGCTGGTCCCAGACATGTGGGCTTTCCCGCCAACAGGGAATGCTGTGCCACCAGGCGTGTGTCCCACGACTGAACTCAGTTCCGACGCTGGTTACCCGGGCGTCACACCTTTCAGGGCTCGGTCCCGCGAGACAGCCCCCCACGTCAGACCCACAACTTCTGCCAACTTGGCCACAAATCGGGGAGGTCCCACGATCTCTTCCTCGGGGGGGCGGTTAATTTGCTGGACTCGGGGAAGCACTTGGTTGACTGGCTTATTACAGGAGGTGATGACCAGCCAGAGGAAGAGACGTGTGGGGCGAGCTCCAAGCACCACCCTCCCCGCGCCTCCAGAAGCTCCCCAAATCCCCTGCTCTCGGGATTTTATAGAGGCCTCATCACATAGATGTGACCCGTCACTAAGTCCATTTCCAGCCCCTCTCCCTTCTCCAGAGAGAGGGGCAGGCCTGAAAGTTCCAATCTCCTAATCGTGGCTTGGTCTCCTCGTGACCGCCTCCACCTGGGAGCCCGCCCAGAGTCGCCTCATTAGAACAAGACACCCTCCTGTCACCCAGGAAATGGCAAGGGTTCCAGGAGCCCCGCCGGTGTCAGGAGCCGGGGGCAGAGAGACCAACGTCTGTTTGCTATAACCTCGCGGACCCTGTGTCCAAATGAGGTCACTTTCTGGGGTACTGGGGGCTAGGACTTAAGGGAGGGCACAAAGCAACCCCAGCTCACCCCAGCTCCGAGTTGCCATAGTTACCGGCATCATGTGCGGGGAGCTCATGGTCGGGGCAGGGGCCCCGGGACCCGCATGGAGCAGTTCTCCACGTCGGAACCCCGGCCCAGGCCACAAAGTGCCCGGGGCCGTGCGATCCCCTGGGGACGCGGCAGGATGCCTGAGTGCTTGGGGCAGACGGCGGGCACGGGACCAGGAGATGGGGGAAGAGCAAGCTCAGGTCTGTTCCTGGCCCCGAAGTCCCTCTGCAGGTGCCCAGGCAGTCCCAGACGGCGATTTGCCTTCTTTCGGGTGGGTGGGGGAGGGGGCAGGGCCGGGGGTGGCCGCTGCACCCCGTCTGCCGCCCCTGGAACTCCAACCTGCCAAGGCCCCTCCTGTCTCAGGGGGCTGGGGGTGCAGAGCCCCCCTGCCTCGGGGATTCCCGATTTTGCAAATAAAAATACAGGGCACACAGTTAAATTTCAGCTTCACGTTGCAGTAGAAGGGTTTCCCGGACGGTGCACACAGGACCTGCCTAGACCCACCATTGCCTCTTTCTCTGTCAGAGCAGGGGGTCAGGAAAGACCTCTGAGGAATGTGCGGGCAGAGACCCCCATGGGGGGAGGTGGGGGAAGCACGTGCCAATGGGCCATCAAGCTGCGGCCTCACGTTCTGGGGTGAGCTTGTTGAAATGCACCTTCCGGGCCCTGCCTCTAGCTTAGTAGGTGTGGGGCGGACACGGGGCTCCTCTCTGAGTCTGCCGTACTCCCTCCTCCTTCTAGAATTTTCTGCGCACGGTCTTGGGCCCAGAGCTGGCAAGGGGGTCGCCTGGCGCAAAGCCCTCCTTCCACTGCCCAGTAACACCTCCAGGGGTCTCAAGGGCCTCATCTGAGGGGCACGCAGCTCTCCTGGGCCACGGCGAGGTGCCTGGTTTTCAGTTCCATGTGTTTCTGGAAGGAGCCGAGGAGCAGGTGCATGGTTTTGGAGAAGCCCCCCCTGCCCCCCGCAGCCGTGCCTTCTCAGTTCAGGGCCTCCCACCCGGACTTCTGGCTCGAGCAGGTCATGGCCCAGGGCCCACGAGGTCATCCCCACCTTCAAGCGCTCGGCCCCCTTACCCTCAGGAAGGGCCAGCAGGTGGAACTCAAGTCCCTTTCTTCTGGTTTGGAAGAACAAGCAGGAGAGAGGAGGCCCAACTCGCACAGTCCGCGGGGCCAGGGAGCTCCTTCCCCTTTTCCCCATGTCCGGGTGGGCCGGCCAGTCCTGGCCTCTGACCCCGAGGAGCCTCTTCTCAGGCCCCACAGTCCTCTGTCCGCGGCAACTCCATCCCCAGCCTCCTCTGGGCACAGAGCGGAGGGGGCCCCAGCAGCCCCGCGCTGCCCCTGCCCTGTCCCCTCCCGGAGGCTGCACACCGGCCTCCACCCTGACACAGAACCCGGGCAGGAAATGGGCGGCTCTGCAGTCTCAGCAGGTGGTTTGCCGTCCTGGGCCAGGGGGACCTTGACCGTGCTCCCCGCCCCTCCTCCGGCGGCTTCCGGCGTCGGGACTCGATGGGAACGGCCTTGCGTGAGATCAGGGCTTATCTGACTTGGGTGACCTGGCACCAACCAGGCCTGCAGCCCGCTTCCCGCCCCCTGCCCCGTGCTTGCTGAGGCCGAGGTGAGCGCCAGACAGCCCCAGCGCCGCCCCCAGCAGCTGCCGTGGCCCCGGCCTGTCACTTACGTGCTGGGGCTTGGTTTCCTCGGGGGCGTGGGGGGTATGGTGTGGTTGAGATGAGGAAACGGGTCACCGCGTAGGTCGCCCGCCTTCTTCCTGCCTGTCCTCCCTGGTGACTTGTCAGGAGTGTGGGAGCGGACACGCGCGGGCTGGCCGCCCGGGGCCTGACGGAAGCAGCACAGGAGAGAGGTGGAGAGATTCCTGGTTCTCCAGGTCCTGGCTGTGTGACCTTCAATGAGTTACTCGACCTCTCTGTGCCTTGCTCCCACATCTGCAGACCGGGGGGAACGACAGTAATGCCCACCTCAGGAGGTTGTCGTGAGGACTCAACAGCCCAGGTGGACTTGTCCGCTCAGTGCTCGGCACGTGGCAAGGGCCCAGCAGGGCCTGGACGTATAAGCGCTCGGATGATGACCCCCGCCTGGGGGAAGGCAGCAGAGCTGAGCGGCCGGGCTCTGCTGGACCCTTGCCGGTGCCCCAGGACCGGGACACCGCGCTGTCTTCAGGTCTTTTCTGCTTGCTCATCCTCTTTCCAGTGAATTGCCATTTTTTGGTAAAAGTCGGGGTCTCCATTACCCACCTACCCGTGGAATCGCTCTGTGATGCTGAAATGTGAAAGCAGCAAACACCATGTCCCAAATGACACTAATCTGACTTCAAGCCTGCACCTCCTGGACGGGGGTCACCCACGTTTGGTTTCTGGGGACCCCTTCCCACTCCATGGGTTCGTGGGGAATCCCAGGCTCTTGGGGGGGAAGGTCTGGGCCATAGTCCTGTGCGGTCGCTGTGGCTCCTTCTGTTCCCTGAGCACTGGCCCCCCCCCCCCCAGGGGCTCCGAGATGCCCCGAGGGGGATCCCCTCTTCTGCTCTTGGCACCAGGAAGCTCTGTGGACTCACCCATGGAGGGAACCCTCGCCGCGTCCCTGGGCAGTCTGGCCTTCCTTCTGGAGGAGTCAAGGCTCAGGCTTGCTCCCGGCGGGGCCCCAGGACCCTGAGGGGATTCCGCTGGGGCCTGGTAGCACCAAGAAGCAGCTCATGTCCGTCCTGTCCCTGCTTCTGCCTCTGAGAGCCTGGCCGAGGAGCACGAAGGCCTGTGTGTTGTTCTGCGGGTGGGAGAAGGGGACCTTCCTCCCATTCTGCTCCTTATGTGCAGTGAATCTTACAGCCGTCCTGCACTGCGCACCACACACGATGCCCGAGTCGCGGGCGGGCCAGGCAGCAACCCGGGCCACGGTCCCCGGCCGCCCGCCCGCCTGCCCGTCTGTGCTGACCCGGGCACCGGAGGATCCTGCCATGACCCCTTCGCTCGCTCAGAAAGACGACGCTTCATATTGCGTTTTCCGAGCGTTGTCCCGTCACTTTCTCGGATTTTACTTTCTGTCGCTCACAGGCCCACACGTTCCCTGGACTGCCCCGCTCCCGGACTCCTGGGTCTGCTCCCGGGCCCCAGATGCCCAGACCGCCCCTGGGGGCGGCACTGTCCCTCCTCCTGTGAGCGGTTACAGAGGCGACAGGGATGGAAAGCCCTTCCCTGCTGCCTGCACCCTCCAGGCCGCGCGTGTCCCTCCGCCCACGAGCCGCCCCCGCTGGACTCTGCTGGTTGCGCTGGGCTCTGGGGGCACCAGCCCCTCGGGACCCGCCACCTCTGCACCGCTCCTCCCGGCCCCCGCCTCTGCTCACTTCCTCCTTCAGGATGCGGGGTGGACTCGCAGGCAGGGGCCGGGTCTGGACAGATGCCCAGACAAGCCTCCAGGGGCCTGTCATTAACAAGGGAAACAAAGAAATTGCTCAGAATTTTCAGACGCGAGCGAATCCCAAGATGACGTCTTTTATTTGTCAGCAAAGAAGAAATTCCAGTGGTCAGGCTTTACTTATTTTCAACTCAATGGAAACGGACGTTTTAATGTGAGGGGAAAACACAGGGTCCTTGTGTCTCCACCTCCTCCTGCCCTTCACCCCCAGTTATTGCGCAGCGACATCTTTCTTGCTGAGCAGAATGACATCCTCAGACTCTTCCTCAACCCAGTGCCGCAGGCCACCAGTGCGAATCGGAGGGCACTGCCTGCCGTTCCGGGGCAGCTGAGCATCCTCGGCCCTGACCACTGGGGCCAGCCATGGCTGCACGCCTGGCTCCCGCCTCCAGGCCCACTCCGCTCCAGCGGCCAGCGAGGCCTGGTCCTCTCGTTCTCGCTCAAGGGTGAAAGACTGTCCACAACAGGGGCGGCAGACCATCTCTGCAGGTCAGGCACACAGGTTCGAGGTGTGCTGGCCGCGGCCGGACACAGCTCAAGGCAGGCGGGTCAACGTTCCAATGAAACTCTATTGGTTCTTGCCTGCCCCCGGCCTGCCGCGATCCCAGGGTCTTGGCCTCCCACGTTCCCCTGCACCCGAGCATGACTGCACTTGCCCTGTCGGCCCGTCCCCGCAGCGCCCTGCGCCTCTGGACCCGGCCTGCTGGATTCCCGGCTCTCCTCGGCCCAGATGGCCCACCGCATGCTCCCTGGACTGGCGGGGGATGGGGGGCGGGGGGCAGAGGATCCCCGTGCAGGGTCGGGGTCCACAGGGGAGCAGGGGGCTGGCCGACTCCCCCAGACACGGCTCCCCAGAGCCCAGCGCCCCGCGTGGACAGTGCGGCGGGGCCTACACCACAGCTGGGCTTTTCTCAGGGGGTTATTTTTAGGGGATTGTTTTATGTATCTGGCTAATTGGGTTTTTATGTGCTTGAATGCAGCCCCTCTGGGCCTTGGCCGCCACCCCCCCCACCCGCCCTCCAGCCCCCAGCAGACATCCTGAGACCCGGGAGAGGGCAGGAGGGAACCCCGGATGTGAGACGACCCCGGAACCCCTCTGAGCCCCCGTCTCACGGCATAAAACCTGTGCCCTTCTTACAGAGTTTTGGGAAGAAGAAATAAAGGAGATACTCCACGGACCCACCGTGCAGGTAGTACTTAGTGAGTCCTCCAGGCGCACCAGCTGGGCTCGTGACTCCATCCTTGGGTCCCACCTCCCTTCCAGATTCTGCTCCCGTCCTGCACCCTCACTGCCACAGCCTGGACGCCGACCTTTGTCACGTCCTCCCTGAACGACCCCCACAGCCTCCTCACTGCCCTCTCACCCTCCCTCTCCAGTCCAGCTGGAGAACACCTTAAAAAATACAACAGCCGGGGCGCCTGGGGGCTCCGTCGGTGAAGCGTCCGACTCTCGGTTTCCCCCGTAGGTCCTGATCTCAGGGTCGTGGGATCGAGCCTGGAGTCGGGCTCCCCGCTCAATGCGGAGTCTGCTTGAGCCTCCCTCCCGCGCACACACTTGCTCTCTAAAATAGATAGGCAAATCTTTAAAAAAAACACAACAGCTTTACTGAGCGAGATCATTCATATACCGTGTAATTCATTCATTTAAAATGTATAATCAATGGCTTGTAGTATGTGGTATATTCGTAGTGTGCAACCATCACCACAACCCACTTGAGAACATTTCTCTCCCCCAGACAGAAGCCCCGTGCCCCTGACAGTCACTCCCCATTTCTGCATCCACCCCCAGCCCCGGGCAATCACAGACCTCCTGTCTGTATGGATTCGCCTGTTCTGGACGTTTGATATTAATGGAATCACACACTGTGTGGTCTTTTGCGACTGGCCTCTTTCCCTGCGCGTGATGTTTTTGAGGACCATCCACACTGTTCCATGTCATCCCGCCTCTTTCTGGCCAGTCATGCTCCACGGTTCGGAGATGCCCCATTTCCTCGCGCCATTTGCCCGACGACGGACCGGACACCCAATGAGTTGTTTCTGCCTTTTGGCTGTTCTGAGTACTGCTGCCAGGAAATTCGTGGGCAAGTGTTTGTGCGGACATACATTTTCATGTCTCCGTACACCTAGGAGTCCTGTGATAACTGTAAGTTTAACTTTCTGAGGAACTATTTCCCAGAGCGCCTGCACCATTTCACAGTCCTCTCCGTATGGCTCGAGGGTTCCGATTTCTCCACATCCTTGTCCACACTTGGTATTTCTCTGTCTCTGTCTCTCTTCCCTTCCTTTCTTTCTTTACTCTCTACTTAGTGGGGGTGGAGCGGTGTGGTTTTGATTCGCATTTTCCCAATGCTAATGTTGTATTTTTCCATATGCTTGTTGGCCATTGGTATATCTTCTTTGGAGAAACGTCTATTCAGATCTTTGCCCATTTTAAAATTAGATTAATTATCTCGTTATTGAACTGTAAGAGTTTTTCGTATATTTTTAAAACAAGTCTGTTAATAGATACTTGATTGGGGAAACTTTTTCCCATTCTGTGGGTTGTATTCTCGCCTTCTTGATAGTGTCCTTTAATGGTATTTAGAGGTACAAAAGCTTTTCATTCTGATGAAGTCCAGTTTAGCTAATGTTTCTCCTTTGATTGTTTATGCTTTTGGTTTCGTGTCTAAGAAACCATTGCCTAATCTGATCTCACAAAATTTATACCTATATTTCCCTCTAAGATTTATCATTCTAGCTCTTACATTTAGGTCTCTGATCCATTTGGAGCTATTTTTTGTGTATGGTGTGAGGTAGGGGTCCAACTTCATTCTTTCACATGTGAATATCCAGTTGTCCCAGCGCCATTTCTTGCAAAGACTATTCTGTCCCTATTGAGTTGTATTGGCACACTTGTCAAATATCAATGGACTGTAAATGTGAGGGTGTATTTCTGGACTGAGTCCCATCCCATCATCGATCTATATGTCTGTCCTGGTGCTGGTGCCACACAGTCTTGATTTCTACAGAGACTAAGTTTGGAAACCAAAAAGTGTGAGACCTCCATCTTTGTTCTTTTCCAGGATTTTTGGGGACTCTTCTGGGTCTCTTGAATAAAAAAATAATAATCTGGGTCACCCTTTTGCCTAAAGACCTCTTGTAATTCCCTGTGGACCATGGAGGAGTGGGCACACTGGGCCTGGTCTCCCGAGACTCACTGTGAGGGTGGGTGGGTTGTGTGGGGGGCCAGCAGGAGTGGCCACTTGCGCTGCTCGGCGGACCGGATGTCTCCGTCACTCCGGCTGAATGGGTGGCCGAGACACGAGGTGGGAAATGTCAGGTAATGGGCTGGCTGCATTTGGTAGACCACGGGCCCCTAACCCAAGTGCCCTTCGGGATCACCGTGGGAACTCATTACAGTGCAGATGGCTGGGCCTCCTCATTCACGAATGTGCCCTGAGTGTCTGTCCCGTGTGGACAGACGAGCCTTGCTCTGGGGAGTTTTCACTCTAGGAGGGGGGAAGGCCACTGATGAGCAGCTTAGGATCGAATACCATTAAGCACTCTGCAGAAAGTAGCAGAAATGACCTGAGGAGTATTGGAGGGGTTCCGGAGGTCAGGTGAGGGGGCAAGAGCTCCTGGAGACAACATTTCAGCGGTGACCCGAGTGACCAGAGGCAGCCTCCCACACGAAGTCCTTCTGGCGTGCCCAGGAAGTGGTCCTTTAGGGTGACCATGGGGGACCCCCTCCAGCCAACCTCGGGCAGGGGTCCTCACTGGCCTGAGCCACATCCTTTCGCAACAACGACCACTTTGATTTTAGTTGTGTTCTTGTCGTGGTATCCTGTCCCCTGGCTGGAGATATTTCCATGCTACAGCCCTGTTCTATTATTACTCACCGACGGTCGGCAGGGGGTGGGGGGGCGGGCAGGGACGGAGGGGCTGCGGTCACTCTCCCGCTAGAAGACACATTTCCTGTGGGCAGTGCTGCTCCCGTCTGCTCCCATCCGAGCTCTCCGTGCCCCGACAAAGTGCTCAGTGAGTACAGGTGGAAGGAACGACTGATGCCGGACCAGCTTGTGCGCAGGGGCTGCTGGGTGTGACCCGTGGCGGCGGGGAAAGCTCACGGCCCTGTGTGAGGGCGCACGGCTGCCGGCGATGGGTGCTGTGCTCAGTCCAGCCCGGAGACGGAGTGGGGAGCAGCTTTCCCTGCGCAGTAGGCGCCCCTTTCTGCACAGCGCCTGGCGAGAGGTAGCGCTTGTCCGTAGGATTTGCCGTGTGTCGCTGCAGACACTGACTTCCCGAGGTCGCGCAGCTGCCTGATGAGAATCCGGGGTCTCCACGGGGGAACTGTGCTTCCAGAATGTACGATCTTGCCCTCTACACCGTGCGCCTCCATCCACGGAAGTGCCCAAACAAGCCCCAGCCGAGGGAATCTGCAGCCGGAATGCACCCACATACTCACCTAAGCAGCTGAGCTTGGAAGTTTAACACACTTGTTTGATCGTGGTAAACTACCCATGCGCTTTACCGCTGCGACCACGTGGGGTGCGCAGGGCAGAGGCGATCCGCACATTCGCATGCTTGTGCGCCCATCCGCAGACCGTCTCACCTTCCCAGACATAGACTGTGCGATCGTTCAACAGGAACCCCTCTGTTGCACCTCCTCCTGCGCCCCCCAGGCACCCACCATTCTACTTTCTGTTTCTCTGAATTTGGCTATTTTGGGGACTGCGTAAAGGTGGAATGATGCGTTTGTCTTCTTGTGGCTGGCTTTCCAAACTTGGCATAACGCCCTCCAGGTTCATCCACACCGTAGCAGGTGTCAGGATTTCCTTCTTCTCTAAGACTGAAGAATATTCTGTCCGAGACACACAGTAAACCACATTTTGTTCGTCCGTTCACCCATCTGTGGACACGTTGTGAGTAATGGCTGTGGTGAATCGTGCTGCAGCCAACATGGGCGTGAGAAGCGCGCTTCTACTGTACCAGTCAAGGGAATTGAGGCCTCGGAGGAGAAGGTCCATCACCTGGGCCGCCCTGCGCCCCGCTGATACTGACCGCCGCCTCGTCTCATCCCTGCAGGGGACCCGGCGGCTGGGGCTGGGGTTCGCGTTCCTGGGGGGGTGGGGGGTGCACACGCCTGTAACAGCCACACGGGGCACCGTGCGCTGGGACACCTGCACGCCCGCACTGAGCTAGCTCCCGGGCCCTGGAGGGTCCTCTCCTGGGGTCCTCTCCTGGCCTCCCACTGGGTCTCCTGTCCCCCCACCGACCAAGTCTGACAGGTGGGGACAGAGTGAAGTCTGAAGGTTTCTGGCAGGCATGGTTCTTAGGGAAAGTTCCAGGAGATACTGTTCTGCCAGAATAAAGGAGGGTCTCAGGTGCTCATCTCCAGAGGATCACCAGGTTAAGTTGCTCAGTCCTTGTGGAAGGAGGTCACTGGCCTGCAGGGGCTTGGCTGCAAATGGGTATCATTCCGGTCGCCACGCTGCCGTTCAAGGGGCGTCTGATCACCCCACAGCTGCCTCTGTCCTTGTGAAGAAAGGGGCAATCTGTGGCTTACTCTACCCAGGGGAGTCTCTCACCCTTTCATTCCCCTGGAGTTCAGGGAGCACCTGCTATGCCCTGTGGCACTGCTCTAGGGCTGGGGAAGCAGACCACCTGTCTGCCCTGCGGGAGCTACTCTTCTAATCCTAGACACCGGGGAAGGTAAACGGAGCGACATAGGTATGTCTGATGGATAGTACCATGGAGATAAGGAAAGGAAGTGTGGGGTTGGTGGTGAGTTGTATTTTTCAACAGAGTGGTCAAGAAAGGCCTCACCGAGATGGTGACGTGGAGGCAAGACCTGAAGAAGATAGGGAGAGAGCCACAGAGTGTCCGGGAAGTGTTCCAGCAGAGAGGGCAGCATGTGCAAAGGCCCTGAGGTAGAAGCCAATGGCAAGGAGGCCGGGGTGGCTGGAGCTGAGTGCGCAGAGGGGTGGGGAGGGGGATGAGGCCTAGGAAGGGCTTTGTGCACCAGCATGAGAGAAGCAGGCAAGTGACTTGAGCTCACGTTTTCAGAAGAGAAAATCAAGCCTGCAGGGCAAGGGCAGGGGCTGTCGAGTGCCGAGGACTGGTAGACCCCTGGATGAGAGGTCCACGGGCCTGGCTTCCGGCGCCGTCCCACTCCGCCTCCTGCTGGCCCTGGGACGCACCTCAGCACCACCAGTCTCCGCATCTGTACAAAGTGGGTGAGAAGGGTCTGCCCCTTTACCCCCTCGGTTATTTGTGAGGATCAAAGGAGAAATCGCCGTGATCGCTCACCGGAGGCTACATGAAATTTTGGGGACTTTCATCCCCTGCTGAGCTTCTACCAGACGAAGCAACCCGAGGGTTTGGCTCAATGGTAATCGTATTTCCATCAGCGAAGACACCCTCAGTGGGATCTCTTCCTTGGGGAGGGGCTCCAGAGGGGTCAGCCCAGTCTCGGGGCCTCCCTTCCCGGTGCCACTGTGCTAGGAGTCTGCCCCGATGCCCCGAGTCCCGCCCGGAGCATCGCGGACACGCGGACCAGGGCTCCAGGAGGGGAATGGGTGCCGAGATCCAGCCTGAGCTGCCCCTGCTCCAGGCCTCCTGCCCCCCTGGGGGCTGTTTTGTTTTGCTTTGTTTTCTCTCTATTTTGCACATGGAGGCTCAGGTAGCCAGGGGGGCTGCTCGCAGGGCCCAGCCTCTCCCCAATCTGCTGGGTCCCATTGGAATGCCCCCACGCTGTGGCCCGTTGCCCTGTCGGTCTCTCCTGCTTGGCCATGGCCAGGCTGTCCCCCAGTGCCTGCACACCACAGGTGCTCAATCGACGCAGCTTTTGTCCACCATCGATCCGCAAGACCCCGTGGTCCCCTTCCCTGGTGTCCCGTGGGCTGTGGGCTTACCGCAGGCTCACGGCGCCATGCCGTCCCCTCAAGGGTGCCGACTGTATATTGTCTTGCTGGCAACAACATTTTGCATTATTAAAAGTGTCTCTGACACGAACCCTTTAATTTACAGGATGAGTCCTGCCCCTGGGAAGGGGCCTTTTTTTCTAAATGCTGCAGAAACCGCTTGGCAGGATGCCCTTCCAAGGCAAGTGCATGCAGCCCGGGCGTGGACCCCTGGGGGACAGCAAGGCCCAGAGGCAGAAGCACCTGTTCCTCTCTGGGCCGGACTTGGGAATCGCTCCCCAGCTCCCCCAGGAGGTCCCCTCGGCCGCGCCCCGAGGGCTGGGGACTGGGGGTCTCTGCAGCCGTACTCCCGCCCCCCCGGTCCGTGTGAAAACGGCGTCCTGCTGCTCAGCCCCAGTGCCCCATCCCCACCCCCCCACAGGCGTCCTTGATCTCAGAAGCTGCCAACCAGGGCACCGGCTTCCGGGACACACCCAGGCAGCTGGGTGGAGGCAACCCGGGCCTCGGCTAAGCTCCACGTGTGGCCCCCGGGGGCCACCTGCCCCAGACCCTGAGAGCCCCACTCCTGGGCAGCCGGGCCCCAGGAACTGGGTATTTATTTTAAATCCCAAATGCTAGTTAAGATCAAAGTGCTTCTGGTGTTCACCCTGGGGGCGCCCCCCTGTGCCGGCATTCCTGGGGGCCGGGGACACGGCGGCAGCGGCGTCCACATGGGGGTGCACTTGGAAACCTGGTTAGCGGGGTCCCATCTTTTGGAACAAGGAGACACGTGGGAGGAGCGGCGTTGGTGGGCGAAGAGCAGACGTTCCGGACACCGTGTGGCAGGAGCACTCCCAGGCCCGCTCGCCAGGTGGCAGGTGGTGCAGAGCCGCGGGGACGCTGGTTTCCTCGCCCCCCCGTGGTCCCCGAAGCCTTGGGAGCTGGTGAGGTAGGCCAGGAAGCTCCTGTCACTGAGCGTCCATACCTTCAGCCCCACTGAAACGCTGGTCCCTGCCCGCGGAACTTTCTGGCAGTGAGTGAGCGCTTGCTGACCCAGGTGGCGATTCCTGACCATCTGTCTGATGTTTCAAGACCCACAAGACCTACAGACTTAGAATGACACGTTGGCTCATTGGCTTTACCCACTGAGATGCCCTGTGACCCCACCCGAGGGCGTCAGCCTGTCCCCTCCTCCTGTCACCCCAGTCAAGCTGCTTCTCACTCACGTCAAGCTCAGGGAGGGGCTGTTGGTTTTAGAGCGAATCAAACTCCTTTTGTGTTTAAAACAATACCATTCTTGTAAACTGTGTTCTGACAGGCCCATTCTGATGACATGATCACATCTGGGGCACACGTCCATGTGTTATGGTTTCGCCAGCCGCCAGGACCTGGTGCTTCCTGCGGGGCACAGAGGCTGGCCGCCCCCTCGGCCTCCAGTAGCCGAGGCCCAGCCCCCCGACGTTGGCACCTCAACCTCCCCTAAGATAAGCTTCCTGGTTTCCATGTTGCAACATAAACCAAACCGCAGAGGTTATGACTTCTCTGTTCCTTCTTTCATGAACCCCCAGGCAGAACAGCGGGGCCTGCCCACTTCCTGCTCAGGCGGAGGGCCTGCAAAGACCTTACACCCCAGGAAGTGAGGTCAGAGCCAGTCCTCCCCCCCGGGCCCCCCCCTCCCACTGCGGCCAGCTCTGCGGCCCGGCCCTGCCCGCCCGCCCGCCGGCTGCACCAGCGGGCCTCCTCCTGGAGCCCGTCCGGCCTATCGCGGGCCCAGAGCTGTGGATCTGAGGGATCCATGGAAGCGTTTCTGAATCCTGTCCCATCTCTTTGGGACCTAGGCGGGGCTTGAGTCGTGCCTGGCTGGCCTCCTGGTCCCGGGCACCTCTCCAAGGCCCCGTGTCCCCCCTGCATGTGGGCAGCAGGCGGGGGCCGGGGGGGCGGCTCCCACGGTCCGGGCTCTGCCCCTCCAGTGTATCTCTGTGAATGCACAACCCCACCTCCACTCACAGCATGTCTCAGAGCTGCCCTGCCCTCGGCCCACTCTCCGTCATCCCTCCCCAGGAGAGGCCAGGGGGGCCGCGCCTCTGGGCAGCGACTTGGGCGGACGCTGGCGGTCCCGTCGCTCCTGAGCCAGGACGTCTGTGTCCTCCGAGCAAGGCCCAGCCTCCCAGGGTGGCACATTTGCCTCCATTTGCCTCATCTCCTCTTCTCACTTGTTGTTAGCCTTTTTTGTCCCTGCATGTGTTTGTTTCTTATCCATCCAACAGATCTTTGTTGGCCTATCCCATGCCCCATGCCAGGGACACAAAGGGCCACTAAAATGAGGCCATGGGAGGCCTCTTGGCCAAGACGGGCCCTTCTGCCGGCCCTGCGGGGCCTGGTGCACCCCAACAGCCCCCCTAGGGCTCTGGGGGGGCCCCGAGCGTCCTGATGGGGGCCCACCCCTCCTCCAGGGAGTCTTGGAATAAAGGAGGTGCCCCAGGCCCTGCTGCGGGATTCTCTTGCCAAAGGATCCTTTTTTCCTCCTGTTCTTTCTTCCTGTTTAAAAACTTGAAACAGAAAACAAAGGGCTCAGATGTTGTTTTATTCTCTCTGAGCTCCTTCAGGTGCCTGACAAACAGCGGAAGAGCTCCCGGCCCCATTGCTTTCGGTTTTGGGGGCTCACCATCAGGAGGTTCTGGAAGGGCTCCTGAGCTGGGCAGCAGACTTCTGTCTGCACGGGTGAGCCTGCCTGCGTGTCCGTCCGTCCACGGCGAGCTCGTGAGGCATCCCCTGCTCCGCCATCCCTGCTTGCCGATTAGAAACCGCTCTCTCTCTCTTTTTAAAGATTTTATTTATTTGAGAGAGAGAGAGAGCACAAGAAGAGAGGCCAAGGGAGAAGCCAACTCTTGCTGAGCAGGGAGCCGGATGCGGGACTCGATCCCAGGACCCTGGGATCATGACCTGAACAGAAGGCCGTTCACCTACTGAGCCACCCAGGCGCCTGAAACCGCTCTCTCCTTGAAAGACATGTGAACAGAACTACCCCCTGCCCCCGCCCGCTGGCAGCAGCTGAGCCAGGAGAGGAGCTCAGGACGTCGTTAAATATTAACAAAGTGTATTCAGAATTTCTAACATTTGGCACATGGGCACTGGGAGCGATAAACATTTAAAAACGACTCAAATCTCCCCGACAGAAGGTGAAACTCATCATAAGACGCTCCTGAGCTCATGGCCAGACAAAGCAAGTTCACTCCCACGTGGGCATGGGTGTGAGCTTTGGGAGCCCTGAGCGTTACCGCAGAGCTGGCGGGTGCCATGCCCTGCGCCCTCCCCATGCCCCGCGCCTTCCGCTCTCTCCCTGCGGCCAGTGCTTTCTTCCCGGGGGCCTCAGGTCGATCCTCAGTGCATGGACCTGGGGGGGCGGGGCGGGGGGAGTCTCAAAGGCCCTGCTGTGAGTTGCCTCCTTTGCTGCAAAATGTATTTAAAGGCAGAGGATGTGGCGGAGGTCTCGGGGGGCGTGCGTGGCGGGCAAGTATGGTGGGCAAAGAGCACGCTCAAGCCATCGTAGGACTTTCTGCCAACTGGTCCCTGGCATTTTGCCATCACTCAGCGCCTGTGAAATCACGAAGCACTACGAGTACTTTTAGGAGGAATATTTTTGGATTCTGAGTTACTTCCAAACACTGGGAGAGACGGTTTTTTTCCACCCTAGTTACTCTAAACTCTTTTTGGGATGGCAAAGGAACGGCAGGCTCCCTGCCTGGGGTGGGGGCGGGGCTGTGCTCCCAACAACAGCATGCTGGTCCACTTGCTTTTCCAGGCGGTCCGACTGTCCAGCAGCACGTGGGGCCTTACAGGAAAGCCTTACTGCAGTTATCCTCAAAAAGCCAGGCACTTCATCCTCCCCGCACTAATTTATACCATAGTTTGATAAACATAAAAATCCCAGGCATTCCTAGAATTTGTTGTAAAATTTTTTTAAATTTTGTTTTCAAATTTCTTCCATCATGACAGTTCAAGGCACTTTTGCTGAATCAATAAATTAATAAATCACTGAATCAGAAGTATTTTGTGATTCCTTCTTTTTAAAATTTAAACCTCGCAACAGCCCTGGGAATTGTGGCTATTATTTTTCTTATTTTACCGATAAGGAAACAGTCTGAAAATAAAGTCTAAGCACCTTGCCTATGGTCCCCAGTGTTGGGGGAGAGGCCGGGGTCCCAGGGCAAGTCTCCCCGACTCCGAAGTCTGCAGACAGTATGCCTCTAGCTCTTTCTGGCATGGGCTCTTGGAATTGAAAGAGAGTCATCCTTTCTCTTGGCTACCGTTTCCCTGTGTGTGTATATGTTTTTAAATATTTTATTTATTCATTTTAGAGAGACAGAGACAGAGAGCACGCGCGCAAGGGGAAGGGGTAGAGGGAGAGAATCCCAAGCTGACTCCCAGCTGAACACAGAGTCCAACGCAGGGCTCAATCCCAGGACCCCGAGATCATGAGCTGAGCTGAGCCACCCGGGCGCCCCCCTTCCCCCGTGTGTATTTCAAAGGAAGATGTAACACTGGACTCTGTATGCTTATGTGTCCCAAACATTCGCTCTGCAGTCCACAGGGTCTGACACATGTCTCTCCTCCTTGGAAACTCGGATGGGTTAATAGTGGCTTCTCCGGCGTTTGCTAACCCGGCTCCCCTCGGAGAAGTGTTCTCTTGTTTTGCAAAAGGACAGTCCCTGAGGCTTGCTCTCCTCCACCCTGCCTTACCTACACTGAGAAGTGACTCGAGCCAATACTGTGCTTCTGTGGTAATTTACTTTTGTTAAGCTTTTATACTTCAGCTCTTCTCAAATCCTATTTTCCTCAGGAAATGGGAAGAGTTCTTCACATGCTTGCCAGCATTTTTCTCGCTCTTAGCCTTGGCCTCAAGTCGGTAGCAAGATTTTGAGCTGCGCTGTGCTGGAAGCCATCTTGCGTTGTGCTTAAAAAAAATGCACGGCATGAATACCATTGAGTGTCTTCAAGCAATCATGCTCGATGTGCTAATGGGCACATCCTAAGTCAGAATTTGCGGGTGCCCCATGTGGTTGACTAAGCATGTATGATGTAATACAAATATTTATAAATCACAAACGTATTTTATTAGGATGTTGGTAGGACCAGCTTTCTCCCATTGGGATGGGTACTAAAAAAAAAAAAAAAAGCAGAAACCAGAAAAGATCAAGTGCTGCTGAGGCTGTGGAGAAATTGGAACCTTCATGCCTGGTTGGTGGGGGTGTAAAAATGGGCGCAGCCAACGTGAATGGCGGTTCCTAAAACAACGAACGTAGCGTAAAATGACCATATGATCCCGCAGTTCCCCTTCTGGATGTATACCCCGAGGAACTGACGCAGCCAGACTTCTGCAGCGTTGTTCACAGCCGCCGAGACGTGGAAGCTGCCCAGGTGTCTACGGCCAAATGTGCCACGGACATCCAAGGGGATGGGGCTCTGTCTTTGAAAGGAAGCAAATTCTGACCCCTGCTACCCCAGGGATAAAACCTGAGGCCATCGTGCCTGCACCGGCGTGAGGCCCCTGGGGTGGCCAGAGGACTGGAGACAAGAGGTTGAATGGTGGCTGTCGGGCTGGGGGAGGGGGAAATGCAAAGTTATCATCTGAGGGGGACAGAGAGACCGTGACCTGAGCCACAGTCAAGTGTCTGAACCCCCCCAGGGCGCCCCTCCTCCAGGACCCTTAGTTCTGATGCCCTAAGTCTGGGCTCTGAAGAACCGCTTGTCTGTCTGCCTGCCTGTCTGTCTGTCTGTCTGCCTTCCCAGGGCCCGTCTTCGAAGACTCACTTTTAGATCACAGTAATCTTCATTTCATATGGTATCCGGTGCAATCAGATCTGCGTAAAACACGTTTGAGGGTGATGATAGAAAATAGTTGAGATGGATGCCAGTGGTTTAAACAGAATTGTAATTTGCATAAATTTAAATATGCAAAAATAAAATGTGCATAATCATTTTACGTTTCTTCACTGTATTTTGAAGCAAGAGCATTCTAATTGACTGTACAGCCTAAAACCTATTTGGGGCACAGTAGTCTGTTGAATTATTTTATCCAGAACACACGTTGTACAGAACTGGCTTGCATACGTATCCAACAGCTCTCATAGTGTGTAGCTTGAATATTTGGGCGGAAAAAAATCACGTAATCATACTGAATTGCTTAAGATATTCCTTTGCTTCAGTTCTTCCATTGAAACTGAGGACAGCAGGGTACTTGGATCCACGTCTTCCTCTGATAGTGAAACAGTAAGAAAAAAGAAGCAGGTAAGTGCTACAAATAGACATAAGTGTAAGTGTTTCAAATAAAGATGAAAAAGTCATTGTTATCGAGATGGACCTGATTACTCCACCGCGGTAACCACGAGCTCCGTTTCTGTGAATAGGAATGATTCAGATCAAACACCATCAGTAGAAATGTGCTATCAGATGGCTCCTGGGGTACTTCCACGTCATGAAAGGCTTTCTGCACCTCCAGTGTAGAACTCCTTGTTCCTTATAAAACAGGACCGGGGCGCCTGGGTGGCTCAGGCGGTGAAAAGTTTGCTTTTGGCTCAGGTCATGATCTCAGGGTCCTGGGATCGAGTTCCGCGTCCAGCTTCCTACTCAGCATGGAGCCTGCTTCTCCCTCTCCCTCTGTGCCCCCTCCTTTTGTGCATGCTCCTCATTCTCAAATAAATAAATAAAATCTTTCTTTTTTTAAGATTTTATTTATTTATTTGACAGAGACAGAGACAGCGAGAGCAGGAACACAAGCAGGGGGAGTGGGAGAGGGAGAAGCAGGCTTCCCGTTGAGCAGGGAGCCTGACGTGGGACTCGATCCCAGGACTCTAGGATCATGACCTGAGCCGAAGGCAGCCGCTTAACGACTGAGCCACCCAGGCGCCCATAAATAAAATCTTTAAACAAAACCAAAAAAACAGTACCAAAGGTGTCCAGCTGGATTTCCTCATGCCACGTTAAATTGTGCCTAGACCTACTTCCCGAAAGAACTGTTTCAGTCCTCATAGCCCAGACCCTCTGCAAAGCAGAAGCAAAGACCTTCCATGGGGAATCACCCTGCACGAAGCTCCTCTTTCCCATGCAGGGTTTCCTGGCCCCAGTGTGGTCTCTGGCTTTGCTTCCCCACTGCCTCATTACTGACCGCAGTGCCAAGATAGGGCTCTTTAAGTGACTCTGACTTTACAGTTTCTGAAAATCCACAACTGGCTAATTGTGGTTGACAAGCATCTCTCTGAGAACTAACCCTGGAAATTCTCCACTCCCCAAGAGAAATGAGAGGAAAATACCAATCCTTCCTTTATTGAGAAACTAACATAGGTATTAATCTGATTTTCCCAACATACTTCTGTCTACTAACTAGAAATAAACAGTAAGAGAATTACTTTTATTTTTTAAAGATTTTATTTATTTATTTGACAGAGAGAGACACAGCGAGAGAGGGAATACAAGCAGGGGGAGCGGCAGAGGGAGAAGCAAGCTTCCCACCGAGCAGGGAGCCCAATGCGGGGCTCGAACCCAGGACCCCGGGATCATGACCTGAGTCGAAGGCAGACACTTCACTGGCTGAGCCACCCAGGTGCTCCGAGAATTACTTTCTCTGATGTCAAAATCAGTTGTTTTGAAAAACGTTTTTGGTAATTTATAAGGTAGAATGTTAGCTCATTCTAGTGATTTACAATCTTTTAACTTCATTTTGTTATGAGGCTTTTTATAAACCTGACTTTTAAAATGCAATGTGTGTGTTTTTAAAGATATCTTTTATTTCATAAACAGAAATGATCCAGGAAATGCGTCTCTCAAGGGAAGTGCAGTGAAATCCTGGTCCTGGGCAGGACAGAGGAGAACGAACAGCATAGCGCTGCTTAGCCATTAGGAATAATGACTGTCTTAGGGCCCCTTATGCCTGGAATAGAGTTTTCATTTCTGGGTCATCTGCTGCAAAAAAAATGAGGCAGGGGTAATATTATCTTACCTTAAACATTATTAGGACAATGTGGGCCTACGGCTTTGCCAAAAATCAGGTTTTCTGACTTTGGAGTGCAATGTGCATTTCTGTGGCTCAGATCTCCACGAAAATTCCATGACAATGAAGACAATTCGATGTCAGAACTTGTTTCCAGGAAAGGCTCTGATGAAAACTTTCACACTGGATGTGAATGTCTGAGAAAGCTCAATGCATTAGCTCCTATTTATTATTTATTTAAGTAGTAAACCTGAGTGTTTTGTGGTTTGTAACTGAGAGGAAGAACTCTTGAGACCAAAGCCGCACTGCAAAAACCTGTTTACTATTTTAATTTAACTGACAGTGTTTTTAAAGTTGAAATTCACTTAAATGCACCCAGTAAGTTAGGCTGGCCTAGCATGGGGTTAAGAAATACCTGAAGACCACATTGCAAAATGGGGAACTTCAGTGGACTTCTTTAAGCTCTCAACCTCAAAGGAAGGAAACCAACTAACCAATAATGGTAACTTGGAGAAAAAAAGGTTTAAGATCCATACCAGATTCGGAGTTAATGTAATGATTGGCACTTTGATGGCCAATTAGCACCGGACTCGTGGGGTGCGGGTGGTTGCCCAGCGCGCAGGGTAAGAGTTCTCGGTCCCCGGCCGCACATTACTGGGTACCGTCTGGCGCCTCCGGCCAGGACCCCCGGTCCCCGCGCCCCCCCCCCCCCCTCCGCCCGCGGCCCAGGCCCGGTCCCGCCGCCTTCAGGACAGAGGAGCCAGCGCCCAGGCGGCCGCAGGCCCTGCGCGGTTGGCAGAGCTCGGCCAGCGTCTTCGCAGGAAGCACCTGCGGCCCCGGACAGTTGGTCCGGACTCATCACCGCGCGAACTGAGCGTTTGCAGCTTTTTATTATCTCTTTGGCCAGGCCGGCCGTGGCCCGAAGTGCGCGGCGCCTCACCGAGCGGGGCCGGCAGCTCAGAGGCGGGACGGGGGCGCGGCGCCTGGGAGGCCGCGATAAGGCGACCGCGGGCCGGGCGGTGCGGCTCCGCCCGGCTCCGCGCCCCGCCCTCCCCGCCTCCCCACCGCCCCGCGGGCCGGCCGGGCGGGGCGGACGCGCCACACGCACGACCAATCGGCGGCGACGGGGACGATTCAAAAGGCCGAGGGGCCAATGGGAGCCCTGGGCGGCCTCCATGGGGGGCGGGGCGGGGCGCGCGCTCGAGCGCGGGGGCGCGGGCGCGGGCGCGAGGGGCGGCGTCGTGCGCGCGGAGCCGCCGCCGGGTGCTGCTTGGCGACTGTCCCGGAGCCGTTCGCGTCCCGCCGGAGCCCGGCGCAGGTGAGCATCCCCGTGCCCGCCGCCCGGCGCGGCGCAGCCTCCGGGGGGCGGGGGGCCGGGGATGCGCGGCCTCGGCTCCCCCTGCAGGGGGGCCCCGGCGGAAGCGGAGCTGAGGTGGAAATCGCCGGCGCCTCCCTCCATTTTGGGCGCGCCGCGGCGGTGTCGGCCGGGAGGGTGGCGGTGGGGGGACTCGGGCCTCTGCGTGCGGCCGCGGCGGGGACGGGGACGCGACGGGACGCGGGATGCGCTGCCGGGGTCGGGGGGAACGCGGACGCGGGGATGCGGGGTCCCGGCGGGCGGGACGGGGGCTCGGGGGACACGGGGCCGGGGGACTCCGAGGGGGCGCGGAGGGGATGCGCTGACGGGCACAGAGCGCGGCTGCCGTCCGCCCTCGCTGTCACCGGGCCCCGGGCCCCCACGCTCTGAAAGCGGATGGTGAAGCGGGCTGCGCGCGCTCGAGCCTGTGTTTTCACCGTTTGAAGGCTTTTAAAAAAGTTCTCGTCGTGACACCGGCCCGCGGCCTCAAGGGGCACTTCTAAGGGCTGAGCGCGGAGGGCCTGGCCCGGGAGGACTGCTCCCGCCGGCGCGGTTGCTCCGGGCGCCCCCCCCGCCCCGGCCGCGCGAGGGCCCCCGAGGCCGCGCTCCCCTGCAGCACCTGCCGCGCCAGCCCCGCGCCGCGTGCACGCGTGTGCCGGTGCCCGGCCCTCGTGGTCGCAGCCGTGGCGGGAGGCCGGGCGCTGCGGGGCCGGAGCGGGGCCCGGTGTGGACGGAGCACCGGCAGCTCGAGCTGGCGTCCGAGAGCTGTCTGCGGAGGAGGGCCAAGACGAGCCGCAGGGCAGTGGACCTTACCCTGGCGCCTTGAGATCCCTCAGGGCGGTCGCGCGGTCTGCCCGGGCCGGCCTGGCCGCTGGTGTTCCCTCGGCATCCTGCAGCCGGGGCGGGGCGGGGGCACGGCCGGGCCGGGCGTTTGCAGAGCTGGCCTTGGGCCCTGGGCCCAGGTGTGCAGGGGCGCGGTCCGGCTTCCTTTGAGCTTCCCTTTCTCAGCCGTGTTTGGACCGGTTTGGAAAAATGAGGGCAAGATGACCAAAGGCCCTTGTAACGCTGTGCTCTCTGGTGGGCAGCCTTCTGTGGTGCTGATAACATAGCGGAGCCCAGACGTGTGAGCATCCCAGCGCTGCCAAGCAAGTTAGCAGTGGCTTCAGAGGAAGAGCTGGGGCGCTGGTACTCAGGCAACAGGCTTTTCCTTTCTGCCCTCAGGGAGGCCTTCCCGTGTGGGGCAGGACATCGTCAGGTGGGTGCCTGGCCCATTCGCTCCCGCGGGGGATTCTGGTGGAAGGTGGCCGCCAGTCACAAGTGTGGGAGGAGCTTGGCCAGAGTGGAGGTGCGCCTAATGCTGTGGTTTCATCTTCTGGAACATTTGTGGATACCACAGCAGTCTCCTAAGGAGAGGCCGGCTTGGGTTTTCTTCCTCAGCCGCCATGGGAAGCATCGCTGTGAAGTCCCAATGCTTAGTTGTCATTTAAAAAAAATTAAGCTTAGCTTTATCTGGTATGTCATTTGCAAATATCTCCTCCCATTCTGTCAGTTGTCTTTTGGTTTTGTTGACTGTTTCTTTTGCTGTCAAAAAAAGACTTCTTGATGAGGTCCCAATAGTTCATTTTTGCCCCTGCTTCCCTTGCCTTTGGCGATGTTTCTAGGAAGAAGTTGCTGCGGCTGAGGTCGAAGAGGTTGCTGCCTGTGTTCTCTAGGATTTTGATGGATTTCTGTCTCACATTGAGGTCTTTCATCCATTTTGAGTCTATTTTTGTGTGTGGTGTAAGGAAATTGTCCAGTTGCATTCTTCTGCATGTGGCTGTCCAAAAAAAAAAAATTAAGCTTAGCGACCTAACAGATATCTACCACGTATTTTAATTTATGTAACCCAAAATATTTAATTGGGTAACAAAGATGGCAGTAAGTCAGTGTTCAGCAAGGTGCAGTATCTGCTCCAAGGGCTTTTTAAAAAATCATTTTTTCCAGTCTTTGAAGAGTTGTTGTTTGAAACTTGATGGCATCTTCGTGTAGCAAGATACAATGGTCTTCTTTCAAACCTGGTTGACCAGCCTCAGAGCATCAGTACCAGTAACGGTGGTGTGATTTTAGGGGGTCCCAGGAGGAGGGGGGGCACGAGAGAAGAGAGAAGGGTGGCACATTTCCTTCCTCTTTCTCAGTATTTGGAGGCTCTCGGACCTGAATGTTGAAACAGGCAAGGTTTGCTGTTGTCACCTTCCTTTTTGTCCCCCTCCTTCATGGCTCAAGGCGTCCACTGCCCCCTGCTTGCCAAGTGCCCCTCAGGTGCCGCCTCAGCCAGGTGTGACTTCACCCCAAAGCTTCTGGCTCCTCTCCCCCTTGTCCGAGCCCACACCCCTTCATTAGCCCGCGATGCTATCTCAGGTGGGTGCGGGCAGAGAGCACCCTCTCTGCTCACGTGTGACGGGCTGGCACCCTCTAATCACTGGATAAGTGGCTGGGTTTGCTTTCATCTCCCAGCCCAGCTCCTATCTTTCTAAACAAGTGAAGTTTGTGAAGTATTTTCTCAGGCAATTAACAGTGAAGAAATGTGCTTATGAAAGGTCTCCCCCCGGAGGGGTGGGGTAATGCCGCTTTGTCCTTTCCTAACTCCAGAGAGTTGCTGGGGTGCGCACATGGCGCTGTCCAATTGGGTCTTGGCGGCAGCGGGGTGAGGAGGCGTGCTTACAGGCCCGGACCATCTAGCAGGTGGCCAGAGCAAGGTGATTTGGGGAGCATTTCTCTTCTTAGATGAGGCCCCCAGCTTGTTCAGTGGCTGGTGCAGAAGGCGGGAGGCGCTCAGCTTTATCACGTGGCAGTGGGACTCTGCCGCTTGGTGGACGCAGAAAGCTTGCTGCCCAAGAGCTGGAAGCACCCAGCACCAGTTGATAATTGAAGAAGGGGGGCCAGCAGGCCTCCCGTAAGTGGTCATTCTTGCGGGCTGCGTGTGGTTTCTTGGAGTGCTGTTGAAACGTGGCTCTGGGGCCATGTGGGAAAGAACGTTGTAACTGAGGGTGGATGCCTGCTGCGAACCTGAGAGGGCCGCTAGGATGAAGGCCCGTGTGTGGTTGGCGGACTTGCCTGGTGTGCATTTGGGATTTTAGCTTTAAGACTGGAAAACTTTATGAAAGCACCCCAAATTTGCTATTTGTATGGGTTTGGAATTATTTTTCTCCTTGTTGGTGGGTTATAGTAATGTTAATTATACATCCTTGGTTTTCCCAGATGGCTGGTTTCTTCTTCTTTAAATACATTTTTAAAGCCTCTGTAAGACTATCTGCAAATTTATTTATCTATCTATCTATTTAAAGTAAGCTCTACACCCAGTGTGGGGCTTGAATTCCTTGACCCAGAGATGAAGAGTCACATGGTGTACGAGCCGAGCCAGCCAGATGCCCCGTATGCAGATTTATAAATCAGGAAATGGGTCCTTTGTGACTGCCTTGTTGAATAGCAAGAAATCTGGTCACTCGGGTGATAGCATTTTGCAGAATGCAAACCACTTGGTGCCTTTCTGTCCTGCTGCATCTTCGTGTCACCGGCAGGTACCACAGTGGCGAGATCATCCTGGGTAAAGTGACTGCAGATGAGATACGCCCTAGCACAAAGAACAGCCTCTGTGCATCCCTCCTCTGCCATTTCCTGCTATTTTTATGTCCTTGGAAAAACCGGTTAACATCTTTATACTTTGTTCTCACTTTTGGACCAAGGGGTCGGATATTCTCCCTCTCCCCATCCCCCCAAAGGCCTTTCTGGTCCTAAAATCTCTGCCAGTTAAACACTTTGGAAAGTTGTATTTTAGTGTGCAGTCTCTGAAAAAAGACACATGCAGTGACTCCTTGTTTTTTTTCTTTTAAACTATTTAGGCTGATTTTTCAAAATGCCGAGTAGGAAATTCGCCGACGGCGAGGTGGTAAGAGGTCGGTGGCCTGGAAGTTCGCTTTACTATGAAGTCGAAATTCTGAGTCATGATAGCCACTCCCAGCTCTACACCGTCAAGTACAAAGACGGCACCGAACTTGAACTGAAGGAGAATGATATCAAGGTAAGTGCTCCTTTGCTTTGCCAGAGTCTGTTTATAGGCAGGGAAATAGCTAGTGGTGTGTTTCTAGGTGTAGAGCGGTCAGTTCTGGCTCTGTGTGGAGTGGTGGGGCCGCGCTTCGGCTTCGGGTTGGGGAGGCACGAGTCCAGCGTGGTGTCCTGGTCCCCGAGGCTCCTAGTTCTGGGAGAAGACCTCCTTCTGTGATCATGTCCCTGATGTCATGCCTTCGGTGAGGAAGTTTGGCGGGTGGTGCTGGGTCTCAGGGAGGGCTTGCAGAGGACACGTGGGTGGGTGCTGAGGCCAAATGGGGAAAACCCGGGGGATGGAGGTTCATGGCTCTTGCCAGAGGCTTTGGGGGGGGTGGCGGACAGGGATGGCCAAGTGCGCGGTGGGCAAGGGCCAGCTGAGGGTTAACAGGAGCAGAACCAGAGAGGTTTGGGCTTCATCCCGACCACTGAGGATTTCATCAGGCGGGTGACATTAACTAGAGGTAGGTCTGGCCCAGGGTTTCTCAGCCTCTCTGGTGGGGGCCCGGGCTTTAAATGATCTGGTCCATGGTGTAGAGTGCTTACATAAAATACCATAAATGACTTACTAGACGCTTGGAAGAAAGATGCGCGCAGTAAAAGCCCTAACTTTGTAGTGTTAGATTCAACAGGCATAAAATCACTATGTTGAAATACTGTGAGGATTTCTACACGTCCAGTCTCAATTTCATTTTTTGTTGTAGATCAGTAAGAAACAGTTCTTGAACCCATAGCCTCTGAACCACAGTTTCAGTACTCTCGCCTGAGGTTGGCAAAGCTTTTGAACAAAGGGGCAGATAGTGAATATTGTAGGTGTTACGGGCCATACAGTTTCTGCAGTGCGAGGGCAGCTCGAGGCGGTCTGGAAGTGAGTGGACATGGCTGTGTTCCAATAAAACTTTATTTATGGGTGCTGAAATGAGAATTTCAAGTAATTCTCATGTGTCACAAAGTTTCATGTTTCTTTTGTCGTTTGCAATCATTTACAAAATGTAAAGCCATTCTTAGCTCCTGGGCCACACAAAATCAGGTGGAGAGAAGAGGGCAGAGTGAGATGTTGCTCATAAGTAACCCAGCCTTGCCCCCCGCTTTCCAGATCCGCTGGGCGTGTTATTGAGAGCGCACCTGCGGGACTCGGTTTCTTGTTACTGTATGTGGTTCGCTTGTCCCCTCATCTTGGTTTGACTCGGTGTCTGGTAGCTGCTCTTGGAGGTGCTGTTGGCAAAGTGCACAGCTAGTTGGCTTGGACACACCCACTCCGGGGCAGTACCTTCTGAGAAGAGTCAGGAGTGGAAAGGCCGCACGTGTCCCGTGGGAGGTGGGCCACTGTGGCAGCATCTGCTTGGCCTGGTCCAGCGGTCCCTCGGCTGCCCTGATGCCTGGGGTGGTCGCAGAGTCGATGGTACCGGGCATGCCTTGGCGCCCTCTTCTCGTTCAGGTCTGTCTTGTGCTAAAGCTCTGTGCCTTCTTGTCCCTCTCTAGCCTTTAACTTCCTTTAGACAAAGGAAAAGTGGCTCAACTTCCAGTTCTCCCTCCAGACGCCGAGGGAGTAGGTCAAGGTCGCGCTCCCGATCCCCCGGTCGACCACCTAGAAGTTCCCGCCGATCCGCCTCTGCTTCGCACCAGGCCGACATTAAGGAAATGAGGAAGGAAGTATTGGAAGTGAAATTGACCCCGCTGGTGTTGGTGCGTGTGTCGGGGCTCGCGGGAGGCCTTTACCCTTGTCCTGTGTTCGGTCGCAAACCATCTTCCTCTTCGTGTGCATGTTTACTCAGACCGTAGTGAGTCATAGTAAAGGGTCAGGGAAGCATCGCATCGAAGGTGCTGACTTTGGAAGGTTACGTAAACCAATGGAAGAATAGGAAGTATAATATTTTTAAATGCCAATGAAAAAGAATGCCAAGTTACAAGAGTGCTATTTAATATCATGGCTTTAAAAAAGGCAGTGTTTAAATTGCACATAGATGTAGATTGTAGGTTGAACTGAAAAAGTTTTATAGTTTATAGAAGTTCACATATAAAATAAGGAAACATAACTGTGTGTTACAAAAGCATACGCTTGGTTTCTTGGCATCATTATACTCGATCACTTGCCCTATTCCAAGATGATAACTTTAATGGAATTACTTTCTGAGTTGAAGTTTGGAAAGGTCGGTGGACAGAACCTGTAGGCCCGTGCACAAGGATATCTTAGATGGTAGGCCAAATGGAAATGAGTTTGAAGAAAAAGAATTGAATGCAGGTTATCTTTTGTTCTGTTCACTTATATTATCTCTTTTCTGGATAAATGCACACAGATTTTTAATAATCCTAAAAAACCGGATTTAGGTACACACTGTTTTATAGTCAGATTTTTAAATTTTAAAATATTAGGAATAAACTGCGTTATGTTTTTGTACATCGTTGGCTGTATGGAACTGTCCGGTTGGTAAGTCGTACAAATGCGACGTGGTTGCTCACATCAGCTCTCTTATTAATGACAGGCTTAGCTTTTTCTCTGTCTAGTGAACAAATATACAACATCTGATACTTCCTGAAGATCAGTGCTTGGTTGGAAGTGGAACGGCCAGCTCAGATGGTAGAGCAGACTCGAGGCTGGAGCGCATGTGGCCAGACTGCCTCGAGAAGGTTTCTGCCAATATCCGTAGGGTGTGAATGCCCATTTGCTCATTCTGAGAATTATAGTGATAATTTTTTTGGTTGATTTGATTGCCGAAGACCGTCAGCTCACCGCTTTCCCTTGCCTTTGGTGATTACTGGTGAGCTTGAACATTCCGTCTGTTAGCGGCTCTGAGGGCCAGTCAGCGGACTCAGCTTTAAGGAACAGATGCTTCATGCTTTCTGTCACTTTTTCATTTTTAGCATCTAGTGCCCGTTCTGTGTTTACAGTGTGACCTTCTTACAGTCCTGGTGACCCAAGAGCCACAGACTGGCTGTGTTCCTCCAGCAGAGCCCTGGGCCACCGTGTGCGCACCCTGGAATTGAGGATGGTGTGTTGCATGGGCAGGGCCGCACTGTGCTGCATGTAGCTTGGCGGTCACGTGGCTGCCCCATCGTGACCTTTTGCAGTAACTCGCCTCCCTATGTGCGCATCTGTCACTTTGCCATCAGCACGGTTTGAGGCTGGCCGACCAGCCTGTGGTACAGGGTCACAGGGTGGCTACAGATTATATGGCGGACATTGGAAGTACGGAGAGCGTGGTATTTTTTTTTTTTTTTAAAGATTTTATTTATTTATTTGACAGAGAGACACAGCGAGAGAGGGAACACAAGCAGGGGGAGTGGGAGAGGGAGAAGCAGGCTTCCCGCCGAGCAGGGAGCCCGATGCAGGGCTCGATCCCAGGACCCCGGGATCATGACCTGAGCCGAAGGCAGACACTTAACGACTGAGCCCTCCAGGTGCCCCGAGAGCGTGGTTTTTACGTAGCTCCGTTTGCTGCTGAGTGGCTCGCTGGTGCCTTGGCCGACTTAAGTGTATGTTGACTGTTCGCACCGCTCAGTTTGACTGCTCTGAGCTAGAACTTGACACTATCTCACTGCGGCCCTTTGCCGGTGGGCCTCCCCAGGACGTTTTTAACTTGCTTTCCTCCTCTTGGTTTATTAGTGTTCTCATTTGTCAGTGATGCAGAAAGGAGCAAAGTGACAGATTTCAGCCATGCATTGCCTGAAAAATCTTTCGCAAGCTCACATACTTCCCCGGTTCAGTCCGATGAGAAGTTCCCTCCACTGTCTGGAGAGTGTGAGGAGAGGGACACAGGCAGAGGGGGCTCAGGGCTCCGTAGAAACCGGGCAGCAAGGTCACTGGCGGCACTCCCTAAGTACCCACCATGTCTTAATTTCCCCTTGGTGGCTAGTTTGGGGCAGTGAATGTCTCCCCTCCCCCCCCTTTTTAACCACTCAGTGAACTAATTGACCAATTTTTACTTTCTCTAACTCATAGCAAATATTAAGAGTATCTCCCATTGAACCGTGACACGGTAGCACTCAGTCTAATTATGTTTAAAGGATGAAAGATCTCGTGTAGAGATCTATACTGCAAAGTCCACTCTTTCCAAGACTGGGAGATTCTAATCTTTTATTCCTTTTCCTTTCTAACAAAAGTATGCTGAAATCCCTTAGAATTGAAGCTGTGAGAATCTTTGGTTTGTTTTATTGCTTGATCTCATAATAGCAAATTTCTGCCAGCATGGTCTTTTTAATAAGGTATGATTCTTAAGTTTACAATGGTTTGATTTCTTCACCTTAGAAGCCATTTGGGAACAGCATCAGCAGGTACAACGGGGAGCCTGAGCGCACAGAGAGGGATGGCCTGCCTCACAGAAACACTGAGGTACGGGGTGTCCTTCTCGTCTCCGGCACTTGTCCTCTTTGTAAATGTGACTTTCCCTCAAGAGTCACACTGAACACCATAGTGTTCTCTTACGATCTCTTCTAAGATTGTGTCCTTAAATTAAGAGTGAATATAATTTAAACAAATTTATTCTTGTTGGTAAACGGCTATATTAAGATGCTGAATCAGTTAATGTGGTAGCACCAATGATAATTACTGGCCGTAAACATTTCTATTTTCTATTTTTTAATTAGGAAAAATTCCATCTGTCGGAAGAAAGTAGTTACATATCTACACAGTATAGCCTTCGGCCAAGAAGAGAGGAGATCAAATTAAAAGACATAGATTCTAAGGAAGAAAACATTGTTGCAACAAAAGGGTCTACATTATTGAAAACCTCTGAAGGGCCAGCCACACAGACCGAGGGTCTGGAGTTCGGCGGAGTCCCTGGTAGGCGGCAGCGCCGGGCTTAGCGTGGGGAGGGCGGTGGCGGTGAGCATGCGGTGGAGCGGTGCCGGGAAGGAAAAAGGCTTTCCTCTGAAGGAGTGTGAAGCAGGCCGGGCCTGAGCTGGGCAGGAGCCTGGGGAGGAGCCTTCCAGGCAGAAAGTCCTGCCGTGGGAGCAGTTTTGAGAATCGTCCTAGAGTGGAGAGGGTGCCCGTGTGGCTATACTTAAAACTTCCAGCAATCTGTTAGTAGGTTTCGAACAAAGAAGTGCAGAAGGTAAAGGGAAGGTTGGTATGGGAGGTGTATGCGGAGGACAGTGACAATTAGGGACGGGAGAATGGACTAATGAGGCCCGAGGGGGCGGAGCCCGAGCGCAGCCGTGCCGTGGGCAGAGGCCATGTCCACGGAATGGGGTCAGGGCGTCTGCCAGACCTGCCCGACGGGTTGGCTGTGAGCATCCGAGATCTGAAGTGTTCAAAGGCTTAGTGTTCTGAAGTGGGTAGTAATTTGAAAGTGATGAAATTTCATGTAAAAGAAAATACTAGTAAAAGAAGAATACGCCCTGGCTTAATTGCCTTGTGTTTTGTAAGTTGTAACTGGGCTGGTCGGGCGGCGAGAGGTGGTGTCCAGCATCACTGTGTTTTTGTTTTTTGTTTTTTTTTTTTAAGACCTTATTTATTTGAGAGAGAGAGACAGCGGGAGAGGGAACACAAGCAGGGGGAGTGGGAGAGGGAGAAGCAGGCTTCCTGCTGAGCAGGGAACCCAATGCGGGGCTCGATCCCAGGACCCTGAGATCATGACCTGAGCCGAAGGCAGACGCTTAATGACTGAGCCACCCAGGCTCCCCGAGCATCACTGTGCGCATGCGCTCCGTGAACGGGATCCTGTCCTAATTGCTAAAAACTTAGGGATAGTTTGTTAGCTTTTTTACGATTAGGCTGGTAAGTTTTAGATGTTCCGATCTCTAGTTTGCCAGAATCTCCACATGTCTGCTGCCGTGGTGGTTGGATTTTAAATGTATGAGAGCCTGGTCTGTGAGGCGGAGTTCAGCTGTCTGGTGCTGGACCTCAGCTGATTTGCTGTCTCCGGGCGCTCGCCCACTGGCCAGACGGGTAGAGATGAGGAGCTGATGGTACCCTAGCAGTCGGTCAGATGGTTAGCCAGCCTTCGGCTCTGCCTTGAAAAAGTAAAACCACTAGATAAACCGGACTGAAATTCGAGGCTTGAACGGTCACTGATTGTTTGCAGGTGTGTTTCTCATCATGCTTGGCCTGCCCGCCTTCCTCTTCCTGTTGCTGTTGATGTGCAAACAGAAAGAGCCCAGTCTTCTGAATTTCCCGCCTCCTTTGCCAGCTTTGTCTGATTTGTGGGAAACCAGAGTGTTTGGGGTCTACCTCCTCTGGTTTTTGCTTCAGGCTCTATTCTACTTACTGCCAGTCGGGAAGGTAAGTTTCCGTTGTGAGGGCACAATGTCTTGCCCACCCCCCCAATCAGGCATTTTTAGGGTAAAGCTCTACAGTAAAAACACACATTCAGATTAACTTAGATAAGCCTACTTCAAACTAGATGACTTTCAATAAGAAATGCAGTTTCTATGGTGAAAGATTTTACAGATATACATGTACATGTCTATTTTCACTTATTTATAGACTACAGCCCAGCACAGTAGTTGTTAGATAAGGATCCTTCGGCGGTCATTTGAAATTAGCATGTGGGATTCTGCTAAGGCTGTGAGCTCCACCAGGCCTCACCTTTCTCCTGGGTCCCCTTTTGCAGCCAGTGAAAGGGAAGAGGAGTCTGGCCCAAGACAGAGGACACTGTGTTAGTGCTTCCTATTTCCTACAATTGCAGCATTTCTGAACAGTCATTTTGGGGGGTAGGATGTGGCTGCCATTGGGCAGGTGAATTTTTTCACTCATCCCAATGGAGCTGTGTGTTTGTTGAGTGTGTGTGTGTTGGGGGGGTGGGGGGGTGGACTGCGGATGAACAGACGAGTGCCCCCGAACCGGAAGTGCTCACTGCCTCCTGGAGATGGAGAATCTGCGAGCGGCCGAGTGAGTGTGCGCGTGTGTGTGCACGTGTGTATGCGTGTGTAACGAGAAGAGCACGGGAGTGTGTGGGACGAGCCCGCACGTGGCAGGTGGGCCAGGGTAGCCGGGCTCAATGTGGGGCCGACGGGCTTGTGCCCTGTCCCTGCAGACGTGGGAGCCGGAGGCGGACAGGGTGGTGGCAGTTTCCAGGCAGGGGCGGTCGGGCAGCCTCAGCCGAGCAGTTTCTCCACGGGGTCTGTGTGCGCCAGCCCGTCCGCATTCACAGCCTGTCACTGCCTGGGCTACAGAACGATGTCGAAATTTAAGATGTAGAGGTTGGGCTTTTTAAAGTTTTAAACTAAAAAAACCCTTTTTTTTTCTGTTAAGGTTGTGGAAGGCATGCCTCTTACTGATGGAAGAAGACTCAAGTATAGATTGAACGGTGATTTTTTCTTTTTCTTTAAGCTTGAGTGTGATGATCGCCCGGAGCCCGTGAGCGCTGTGCTCTTGCATGTGTCCGAGCCACTGGCCGCCGGCGGGACTAGTGCGTGTTCTTGCCCATGGGCTCCACGGCTAATTGATCGGACCTGTCTGTGTGTTTAACACCAGGGCCCGGGGGCACGGCCAGGCCCGGAAGTCCCATGCTGCCCCGGGAGCCACGGCCACTGGCCTCTGGGTGTCTCTGGGCTGCACGTGCGGCCTCCTGCTGGGACACTGTCCCCCCGAGTGTCTGGTGGCACCCCTGTCAGCGCTCTGCTCAGGGAAGCCCTCGGGTCACTTTCTCTCCTTTTTTATATTTTATCTTTTAATTATTATTTTTAAAAGATTTTATTTATTAATTTGAGAGAGTGAGAGCAAGTGAGAGCTTGAGTTGTGGGGGGGAGCAGAGGGAGAGGGAGAAGACGGCTCCCCACTGAGCAGGGAGCCCGATGAGGTGGGGACTCGATCCTGGGACCCTGGGATCATGACCTGAGCCAAAGGCAGACGCCTCACCGACTGAGCCACCCAGGCGCCCCTTTAGTTCTTATTTTTATCTTAATTCCAGTATAGTGAATATAGCGTCATGTGAGTTTCAGGTGAACAATAGGTGATCCCACACTTCGTCCATCACCTGGTGCTCATCCCTTCTGTCCTTTCTCCTGTTTTCCTCTGTAGCGGCTGTGACAACCAGGGGCCGGGGGACTTGGTTGTGTTCCCCTGGGACCCTTGGTGCCGGGAGGGGGACTGGCCTGCAGGAGGTGCTCTCACTCTGAGTGGCGGGCTGGGAGGTGGGAGGGCCCCCACGGTGGGAGGGCGCGCTGCGTCAGAGGATGTGTGCGAAGACCCAGATCCAGTGCAGCTGACCCGCTCTCGGGAGCTACGTGCACCGTGTGGTTGTCCCTCAGCAACGAGAGTGAGTAGACGCCCTGGGGATTGCATTAGAAGTTTTCATTCTTGGCCGTTTGAATCCTATCCCTTGTTACCATTCTCACCTTGGGTACGTCTTCCTGTGACTTGTCAGTGCCTGCTCTGTCTGGAATCGTTCTGCTGGGTTCTAGAAGGGCAGGCAGAGATACTCGAGGTGCGTCCCGTGCCAGGCACGTAGAGCGTGGAGCCGTGCTCGGTGCTGGAACCGTGTGTGATGCGCTGCTGCTGCGCAGTCGACGGCTTCCACCACGCCTGTTGCTGCTAGAACCCGGCTTAGGCTCTGCAGCCCCCGTGAGCCCCGCCCCGCAGCGGGGCCCAGTCTTGGGAGAGGTGGGCGGGGCCATTATTGTTGCCTTCGGGCCTGTTGACCCTTGTGTTTGTGGGGCTCCCTGGGCACTCATTTCCTTCTTCTCGAGGCGGTCATGTTTTCACTCCCCTCGGACCGCATGCAGAGCCTGGGTGGCGGCCGGACTAGCTGCTCCACCCTTCTCCGACTTCCCCATCCGGTGGCTCCAGTTCTAGCATTAGATTTCTTGGGTGAGATTTCAGCCCCGTAAAGCCAAGGAGAGCCCCAGGACACTCCGAATGATGATTTGTAGTGCACACGGGCTATAGGGCAGGAAGCTGCTTTATCTGCTACCCTTTGCCTTTAATATTCATCAATTTTATGAGAGTTAAATGACTGTTTTAGAAAGTTAAAGTTGGGGCGCCTGGGTGGCTCAGTCGGTTAAGTGGCTGCCTTCGGCTCAGGTCATGATCCTGGGGTCCTGGGATCGAGCCCCACATCCGGCTCCCTGCTCAGCGGAGAGCCTGCTTCTCCCTCTCCCTCTGCCTGCCACTCTGCCTACTTGTGCTCTCTCTCTCTCTCTGTCAAATAAATAAATAAAATCTTTTAAAAAAAAAAACGTTAAAGTTAAAATACCTAAAAGTCTTTGGACTAAACCTGGTATGTGGAGGATGTGGATTTAAATAATAAACTGCAGGTGACCATTTTGCTTTACAAGACCTGTGATTTTAGAATTCGTAGGTAAATAACAGCTACCTCTATTCTGTGTTTGGTGGTTTGTCCAAGTGTAACCTGCTGACCAAATCAGAACACTGCTCTCGTAGGCACTCAGCTCCTGGAAGCAAAAGCTGTTTCTTTAGCTCAGAGACAAGGCAGGCAGTCCTCAGAGCCCGCCGCTCGGGTAGTGAGCTGAGCAGGGCCGGCTGGGCCAGGGTTCCCTGGGGGCCTCTCCTCTCCTCTGAGGGCGGGGTCCTGAGATCTGTATTCTGAGGGGAGAATATAACTGGGATCTTCTGAAACCATTATCAATCAGGTATTTTCAAGTAAAAACACAGTTTTTTTAAGATTTATTTTTAAAAGATTTATTTATTTTAGAAAGAGAGTTGGGGGGAGGAGCAGAGGGAGAGCGAGAGTCTTGAGCAGACTCCCCGCAGAGCAGGGAGCCCGATGCGGGACTCGATCCCAGGACCCTGGGATAATGACCTGAGCCGAAGGCAGACGCTTAACCGACTGAGCCACCCAGGCGCCCCCCTTCTCACCTTTTTAATAGTGAATTTCTGTGCACATTCAGCTTTCTCTTAATTAGAAGTGCATAAGGACTGTTTGTAGCGCACAAGAATAGCTTAAGTATGTTAGAATATGGGAAAAGCTGAGCAAGTGCCACGTTCCGTACGGAAGGTTACCTGCCGTGCGCGCCGAGCCCGAGTCCCGATGCTAATGAGCCTGGCGAGAGGATGCTGTGCGTTGCGTCATGATGTACATCTCGGGATGGCTGCGTTAAGGTTTCTGTGTTGCCCTGTTTTTAGGGTTCTACGCTCTCCTGCTGACGGCTGCGGCCATTGGGGCAGCCGTGTTCTGGGGCGCGCCGCTGCTCTTTGTGTACCAGCACTTCCTGCAGCTGGTGCTGGCCGCCTTCGCCTTTACCGTGGCCCTCAGCACCTACCTGGCTGTGCGTGCTGCGGGGGCGCCCCCGGCCGCCCTGGCCCCCGCCAGCTCTGGTGAGCAACGTCCCCCCCCCCCCCCCGCCGCTGCCGCTCTGGGTCCCGGGGGAAAGGAAGGAAGAACAGCGTGGAGAAAACATGTAAAGGAAAATACATTTAAAGGGAAAACATATGTTCAATATTTCCCTCCTCCTTTCCTAGTCGATTCTCTTCCTTTTTCAGTCACGGGATGACAACAAGTAAGACCTTTTATTGTCATGACTTAACGTATAGTCACCAATGTTTTAGTAACATCAGCATCACAAATTTAGGATGATTTTCTCCTTTGGTTTGAAATAGTAAACATCCTTGAAAAGACCAAGCCAAGTCACGGAGATCACTAAAAAAGCTCCGGTTCCCTTAAAATCATGGGCTCTGGCCCTCGAGGCCTCGCTGCTTCCAGACGGCTCCTCATGGCCCGTCCTCCTTGGCGCACCCTCCCGCGCTGCCCCCTGCCGCACCTGGATGGGTTGGCCTGGGGCCCCGGACGGCAGACAGCAGTGGTCTTTGTAAGCCTCCCAATTGCCGTACTGTTTGCGTAAGAACTTTCTCTTTCCAGGAAATGCCATCTATGATTTCTTCATTGGCCGCGAACTTAATCCTCGGATTGGTACTTTTGATCTCAAATACTTTTGTGAATTGCGCCCCGGATTGATCGGATGGGTATGTCATCTTTCTTTAAATTTCAATTCTGGCGTACACAGTAGTCTTGCATTTAGAAAAAACTCTAGATCATTTCAAGGAAACTGTGGGTTTTAGGAATAGTTTTATCTGTTTTTAGGAATAAGTATAACTTTCCATGAATCTGTATTTGAAGTATTTTGTTCCTGCAGATAGACTCCTCGGGGTTAAGATGCCCTTGTTATAGGCATGAAACATTAAGGGTTTGTTTTATTCTGATTATAGCAGGAACGCGATAGTGTAGGTAAATTCACATAAGAAAAAATGTATTCTTGTCATCTTTAAAAAGAAAACAAAACGAATTTTGACCTAATTTTAGACCTGTGGGGGCGTTGCAAAAACAGAGTCAGGATTCCCTTCGGCACCTTGCTCGTCCCCCGCATGAACGTGGGACACAACCATGGAGCCTCGGGGCCAGCAGATTACCCTTGTTACAGGATTATCAGCTAACTCCACAGACCTGTTGAGTTTCCCCTCTTTTTTCCACTGTTGGCCTTTTTCTGTCCCGGCACCCTTGCTGGACAGCCCTCCAGGGCACGTGGTTGTGACTCCGCTTTGTCTCCTGGAGTCTTTCCCTGGCTCGTGTGACCTGGCCACTTGCAGCGTGCTGGTCACATACCGTGTAGGGGGCCCGATGTCTTGTCATGATTGGTGTGAGTGATGCATTTTTGACAAGTGTCCCACGGAGGTGACCGTGTGTCCTTCCCGAGGCATCACACCTGGGTTCATGGTGTTGGCGTCTCGGCCCTGCAGGTCGCTGCATGGTCAGGTGGACGCTATGGCTTTCTTGGCTGTGAGGTGACCGTCTTCCCCCGTGGTGGCGAAGGGTCTGGGGAATGAGATGGTACTCACCCCTTTTCTTTTAGGTGGTTGTGAACTTGGTGATGCTTTTGGCTGAGATGAAGCTACAGGATCGAGCTGCTCCATCGTTGGCGATGATTTTGGTTAACAGTTTCCAGCTCTTGTATGTGGTGGACGCTCTCTGGAACGAGGTAATTCATTCTAGGAGCAGAGGCCTTGGGAGTCGGGGCTTGGAGTGCGGGTGAGTGGCCTGCCTGACTGCTCGGAGCCTCAGCCTCCCGCACAGGGTGGGGGGGTGCACCCCTCCCAGGCTGGTGAGGCCTGGAGTGTGTGTGCGTCCCCGTGGCCCCTGGAGCAGACATGGTGAGCGCTAATGCATGGGAAGTGTCTGGGAATTTGCTGGTGCTTCTGTGTGTGTGTCAAGTGCTCCTTGGTGCGAAGTATTTAAGATCTGTGGGTGTGATCGATTCATAAATAAATCTCAGTTTCCTAATTACTGTATCAAATGAAAGATGGATAGATCATCATTGAATTAGGATAGTGCTTTCTGGATTATCAAGAGACGGCTAGTTTTACATACTTGGGGGGGAGGGTTTATTGTTGGTGTTTGAAAATACACAGATAGCTCTGGCCGGATGGATAGAAAGTCAGAAGTCCCGGTAATGGAGGAAACCGGCTTAAGTCAGGCCAGGTTCCTAACCCGAGGCTTTCCTCACGCTGAGAAGCCGTCAGTGTTTTCTGCTCCTTGAAGACTCTTTATCTCGACTGAGGAGATTCCCCTTGAAAATAAGGCCTTTTTACACCCAGGTTACCAGTTTCCTGGCATCTTTGTAATCTGTGCCTCCAGATTTCACAGTGAGTTTTCTCTCGGTTTTAAAAACAATTGGCAGCCGATGTGATCCTGTTGCAGGGCCAGTTCGCGCACCAGTCTGTTGGCGTCTGGAGTCGGAGGTGGCTCCCGCGGGCCTTGGGGTTGGTGGCTAGGCCGGCCGCCGAGAGCACCGTCAGAGCAACTTGGAAGGCCCGGTGCTTGTCTTCCAGTGATCTGCCTTGTCTTTGGGAGCGCTAGGGCCTCTGGAGACCAAGGAGCCTCAGCTACAAGCTCATGGCTCTTCATTGAGCTCCCGCGGCCCCGACGGTCCGCGTCTCTGCCCGCGGCGATGTGCTTTTGGAAGAAAACCCCGATCCCAGAAGCGTGCTTGGTCGTGCGGGCGTGGCCTCCTGCTGTCGGGTGATGAGTGGCCCCTAGGAGGCCAGCGGACGGTCGCCTAAGGCAGACGAGGCTTCCCTGTTGCTTCATCATCTCAGAGGCTTTTTTCACTTCCTTTCTGGTAGCTTGTCGGTGATTAGTAGTTTTAGTTTCTCCCCCTCCCAGCTTTCTGACTCGTGGTGGCGGTCCCTGTTGACGTGGCTGGAGATCACAGGTTCTGCACGTGTGGCCACGTCTGCTGTCGAGTGCGGGGAAGGGGCGCGGGGGCGCAGTCGGGCGGGGGCCGTCCCCGTGTGTCATCGGCCCTGCAGCCTTCGGGGCAGGGCCTTCAGCCTCTGGCTGCTGCCTGGTGCAGGGTAGAGGCTGAGCCACCGCCTCACTAGGTCGGGGGACCCGAAGGAACCGAGAAGAGTGATGAAACACAAGGGAGCGTTCCCTGGCCTCTCTGCGGGGCTGCCCTGGGGGCCCCCTCGCTGTGCCCGCTCCAGGCGGTGCTCGTCCCCCCCATCCCTGCAGTCGGCAGCACGCTCAGGAATCACCTGGCGGGCTGAGAGCCTGTGCGCCCAGCAGTGGGCGCTCTGGAGAGCGGCTGACTCCTGTTGTTGTGTGCCGTGGTCTTTCTGGTAGAGAACGGTCTTTGGAGGGACCCCTTTGTTTCTCTGACCTGGGCCAGCAATCCTTCCCCAGAGCACGCACTTGCTATTCTTCTGTAGTCTGGGAACCTCAGGGCCTCCTGAGTTCTGACCCTGGTGGCGGCTCTGCATCGGGAGTCCGACCTGCATGTATGCAGGCCCACAGAGGGCGTGTCCACTCGTGCGGCCAAGCGGCCCGCATGGAAGGCAGACGTGAAAAGCCAGATCGTGATCAGAAGGTAGACGGGCACACAGGCAATGGGCGCAAAGGCAGGCTCTCAGGCAAACCCGGAGAACACTTACTGCAGAGCAGGCGAGCGGTGTGCTGGGGGGATGAGGTGACAACACGGGCCCCTGCCTTTCCTCCTGCGGCCTGGTGTGGAGAGTGGTGGGGCCCGTTCGGGCGTTCGCTTTAGCCTGCGAGCAGGTGTGGCTTTGGTCTGGTCAGGGGGCAGGGGGGGATCAAGAAAGGTGGCTCAGGGGGCGTGGGGGGTGTTGCCCGGGGAGCCGTAGGCTGAGGTCAGAGAAGGGTGCCCCGGGCAGACGCAGGAGGCATGGTGGCCTTTCCGAGATGCGTTATTTCCACATCGCAGAGCAAGCGGGTACGGTGACCAGAGATGGAGGTGGCGGAGTGACCTGGGGGGGGGGATACGTGCCCGGGAACCAGACCGCCCCCCAATAGCTCTGTATGAATTGGACTCGAAACCAGTATTTTATTTGTATACCTGAAACATAGAAGCTTTCATCCCCCGAAGGTCTTTAAAAATGGCTTTTCCGGCTCTTTCCTCGCAGGAAGCATTGTTGACGACCATGGACATCACCCACGATGGGTTTGGGTTCATGCTGGCTTTTGGAGACTTAGTGTGGGTTCCCTTTATCTACAGCTTTCAAGCCTTTTATCTCGTCAGCCATCCCAATGAAGTGTCCTGGCCCATGGCCTCTCTAATTATTGCTCTGAAACGTGAGTACTGATTTCAGCCTCTGCGTGTTCAGTACCGTGTACCGAGTCGCTTGTGCTCCGGCAGCTACACGTTCTGATGCGCCCTTTTAAATGGCCGTAACTAGCTCAGGTTTGAAGTAGTTTGTGATGGGTGAGAAACAAAAAGATTCTTGCGCTTGCAGAGAGCACGGATGCTTTGTCCTTCAGCGGTTTTTCCTTTGCAGGGCCTGCTTTTTCTGCTGGGCACCCTGGAAAGCAGGAAGGTTGGTCCTGCCGTGCTAGGCCCGCCTGCTCTCAGACACGTGTGAGGCCTGGCGCACTAGCGGGGGACTTACAGCCCGAGGAAGGTCGCGTTGAAGGTGGAGAGAATGTCTCTGGGGAACGTCAGTCACTGTAGACTCACTGGAGGATAGGGTGTTTGATCTCAGTTGTGAGCAGGTGGGGAAGGGTTGGAGGGGTGGGGAGTGCAGCTTGGTGGGAGCCAAGGAGCATCGTGGGCGGGTGTGGATGAGCGTCAGTGTGGCTCTTCTCCTAGGACACTGTTAAATGCCCGCACCCGAGGTAGGGTAGGAAAATCAGCAGGAGCTTCATACGATACAGTGAGTTTTCCTACGCTAACTAGTGTCCATAGCAGAAGAAATTCCAGACATTGGTTAAGATTAGTTTCATCATTGGTTTGGTTATCCAAGCTTACCATGCCTGGGTGTTGCTCAGGGCGGTGTGCGCCTAGTTTATGGGTGAGTGCCCCGTATCCAGTGCTGTGTGGAGGCTGGACGAGATGGTGGTTAACAGGCAGTGATACGTCAAGGCCGATGAGACATTTGAAGCCTGAAATAAACCAACCAGCTTGTAGGCTCGTGGTGGGACTTGGTGGGTATTTCTGCGCAGGTCATCCTGGTACCAGGTCCAAGCTGCAGTTTGATTTTGAGTCCTGCAGCGTCCGTGTTCCAGCTTGTAGGTGCTACGGCACCAGAGGACTTGCCCCGTGTTCCTGATTCTGCCGGACACCAGCCTTGATGGAATTACAGCCCGGGCTATAGCCAGTTGTATTTGTGGATGTGACCGTATTGATTGGTTTGGCATTCCCCTGGTGGATGGTGAACTTTCAGGATCGTTCTCTTGTTTTGACATTCTGAGATTGAGTTAAGAACAGTTCAGAACCTCTCAGAGTATTCCTGTCCTTTGGAAACTTCCTCAGAGCATGAATCATTTCTAAGTGAGATTACAAATGTTTTTAAATATTTGATTATCTAAATTGTTAACGTGCAAGTTTTAAAAAATTACAGTTTGTGGATACGTAATCTTCCGATGTGCAAATTCTCAGAAAAATGCATTCCGGAAAAATCCCAGTGATCCAAAGCTTGCATGTAAGTATTGGTTTATATTTATGTTATCTCCAGCACAAAGATTTTGTGTGTCTATTTGTGTAGAGATCGTTATAAATGTATTTTTATTTTTATCTAGATTTAAAAACTATCCATACTTCAACCGGAAAAAATCTTCTAGTTTCTGGATGGTGGGGCTTCGTTCGTCACCCCAACTACTTGGGTGATCTCATCATGGCCCTGGCGTGGTCCCTCCCCTGTGGTGAGCACTGTCCAGGGGTGCCGTCGCGGGGTCCTGGGAAGGGGGATGGGCCGGGTGCTCCCCCTGGCTGCAGCAGCTCCCACACTTGCAGCTGCACCTGATCACTTTCTTTCTGAGCTGAGTCTGGGGGAGCGAAGTTAGCGTGGACTCGAGGACTCATTGTGGGAGGGTACGGCTGTCCCTGTGCCCTGCAGAGCCTGTCCTGCAGATGCCGCCTTCTGCCACGTGGTGGGGGTGGGGGGCTTCCCTGTCATGGGAAAAAGGGAACAATCTCGCGGTTCACTTGGGAGGACTGGGGGGAAAAGCAGGGAAGATAGTGTCAGGACCGTGAAGATACTTCATGCGTCCGCTGCCGCACTCCACAGGTTTTAAGCACATTCTGCCCTATTTCTACGTGATCTACTTCGCCATGCTGCTGGTGCACCGCGAGGCGCGTGACGAGCGCCAGTGCCGGACGAAGTACGGCCGGGCCTGGGAGCAGTACCGCCAACGCGTGCCCTACCGCATCGTCCCCTACGTCTACTAGCCCTTCGCTGGGGCCCGGACGGCGTCTGTCTTCTCCGGTCAGGACTGTGGGGCTGAGTGGCCTCTTCACCTTGCCACGTTTATTGTTATTAAATCACAACAATTAACAGAAGGAAACAGGTAAAGGTGTTAGAATTTGCTTTCTAATGGGAAAGGATCCATTCTTAAAGAATACCATGGGTGTCTGGGTTTTGGTGACTTTTCAAATTGTGATTGTTTTTGTCGGTGGTGTTTCTTACATGAAACCAACTGTGACCTTCGAAGCACATTTATGTTTGGTTATATTCAGAGAAGAGAATTTTCATCCATTTCCTTTGGAATTAAATCATCTACTAGTTAAGTGATTTGAGTGTAGACCCCCGTCCTGCATTAAGTGCGTTCTGCGAAGAGTGGGGGAGAGCTCGTTAGCAGCCACGGATGAAGGGGGAGTATTAGGAGCAGTTCACTTACCCTCAGCTTCTAGAACTGCATTTGAAAATGTAAATACATAGCTTTCATGTAATATATGGGGACTTCAGATTTTTCTGTACAGTATTTTGAATGTGACATAGTCAGGAACTAAGTATGTTTTTAACGAAAACATTTGCAGTATTTTAAATTAAGTTTTATAAAGTAATACATGTCAATTAAAAATTGCAAAACAATTAGAATTCATTTAATGTTGTATAAAGATGCTGTTAAAAGAGAGGAAGGGTATTTTTCTCAATCCAAAGTTTGTGAATTTGGCTTTGCTACCTCAACTGCAGCCGTTCGTTTGCCTTTATAAACTGTTGCTGATAGAAAAAAATAGAATATATATTTTTGCAGTAACATCACTATTTAAACATTTTTACACAGATTGGTGTTTGAAGACTTGCCATTTCAGGCTGATATTTTTGTATGTTTTTTTTTACTTTTTTTTAAATAAAGCTGTGGCTTTGCTACTGCTGAGGTTGTGCCGTTCATACTGTATTTTGTACCTCCCTCCCTCCGAGTCACAGACCACTGCTCCCTGAAGGAGGCGTTCACCTAAAACAAACGTTCCAAAGCACTTCTCCACTGTAGTTTACTGCATGTGTGTAGGGTGGCTGTGGCTATTAAATTCTAGTTGATGGACTCTCATTATTAATTGTCCTAGAATGGAACAGTAGCAAATTCACTAAAATTTTGTGTTCAAAGTTAAATTGTTCTATCTTAAATATAGGGGAATCTAATGAATATAGTGTGTATGTTTGGGTTTTGAAGGATGCATTTTATATACAAGACACTTGGGTGTATGTCTGTTCTGTGTGGCCACAGGCAGTGGAGCCGGCCTCCGTCAGTGTGACCCTGAAGTCGGTTTGCTCTTGAAAGCTTGTTTTGGGGCAGTTGTGCATGTTTTCTTCGCACTAATGGAAGCAGGCAGCTTTTTGATTCTGCTTTTCTCCGGTGTCGGAAAGCGTGTCCCCGCGTGCTCTGTGCTCGACTGACCAAGGAACCTGTGGGGCAGAAAGGAGGACATTTCCTTCTCTCTACGGGAATGAGAAAAGAGCCTTTGCCAGCATAGTGTTGCCGTTTCTGATCTCAGCTATAATTTGTTCATTTTGTTTTTGACACATTTGACAAGTTTTATGATGAAGTTTTAAGTTGGAAATAAAGTTGGAAATAAAAAAGATGTTGTCCTTTGCATCTGAGAGGCTCTTTGCCCCGCTCGTGACACAGGAGCCTGGAGGTGACCACCGCCACCCTCCTGGGCCGGGGGGTGGGGGGGTCCAAAAGGCGACCTGGGCCCACGGCTCTTGGCATTGAGGCTCGCAGAAGGGCCATCTATTTCGTCCTTGTTTGAGAAGATAGAGAAACGAGCCAAACCCTCATGGTCGGTCTTACTCTCCGAGCCTGTCTGAGCCCCACAAGCATCTAAGGATGGTGGGAAGACCGTGCGCGTCTGTGAGGTGTTTGTGTGTCCGTTCCCCTTGGCCTCTACTCCTGGACTGTAGGCAGAAAGGGCTGCGGCTCCAGAGCTCATGGACCTGTTAGCAAACTGTCTAATTCTGGAAGTTACTTTAGCATTTTCTTCATTTCTAACCGACAGGGACTAGGTTCATTGTTTTCAACACCGCTGCGTGTAACTAGCTTACATGGTTTTGGGATGGTTACCTTCAGACAAGTGTGTAGACGACACCAAAGTAAGATGTTACCATTTAGTTTGTGGCTCTCACGGATCTGGGTGTGGGTGTGGGCCCCGCGCTGCCTGCCCGCCACAGGGACAGCCAGGTGTTGGTCATCTGTGCACACGCTGGGGGCTTTCTGCCTGCACACCTGCTGTCGACGGAAGGCGGCCACGGATGTGGCTTTGGATCACACTCCAGGCAGAGTGAGCCCGGGCGAGACTCGTCATGCCGCTGCCGACACCCCACGGGACGTGGAGGATCACAGTTCTGACGTGTGCGCCACACCGTGCTCGGTAACAAAGATCCTGCTGGCAGAAGCGCATGTTGATAGTGACCCAACCTGCCACCCGCTCGGGATTTGGGGTTCCAGTGGGATGAGTGCTGGTGACGTCCTAGGACCCCTTCTTTAGGAGAAGAAGATCCACCTGTCTCAGAAGCCCACAGTCAGGCCAGGAGGTCCTGTTCTGGGCTCCACACATTTGGAACAAATTCCTAAGAACTAGCCCTTGTGCATGTTGTATTGTCGGTAACTGCAGAAATCAGTACTGCTATTTGCTGGGCACGGAGGTTTCCATGCTCGGAAAGGGAGACCTGCTCGCCTGGGGCCTGGGTGCTCACCTGGAGGTGTGCCCTGGGGCCTGGGTGCTGAGGACAGAGAGCAGCCAGCGGGTCCCCCTGCAGGTGCTGGGGGCTGGGGGGGCAGTGCGCGACAGGCTGCACCTGTCTGGTCTGGCTGAACACGGATGTCTCCGTGAAGGGTGCTGGCTACATGCGATGGTCTCGAAACACATCAGTGTGGCTGGAGTCAAGCATGAAATGGTTTGGTACGTACATTTATTTCTCATTCTTCTCACACAGCAGTGCGACCTGCATTGTGATCCAGTGACTAGGAGGTGTCTTCGTGGATAAATACACAGAGGTTAGAAAGTTCGAGGGTAAGCCAGTAGTTGTCAAAATTCTTGACCGCTCAGGTGTCTGATAGATGGGGCATTCGAACGTGTAGAGCTCGGAATCTGTCTGCTCAGAAGCATTTGCTCTTTCAGTAGAAATCTTAAAAAGAAAAAATTCCAATGATCACATTGCAAACCAGGAGCTCCCATCTTTCATGTGCTAGATTTGGAGGACGGTTGTAAATTGCACGCATTTCCAGTTAGTGGTTCTGTGGCTGCGCATGCAGGTTATGCCAGAGACTAGAAATTTCCGGCTGACCCATCAGGACTGCCCAGGACGTAGTCTTGAAAAGCAACATTGGATGTTGGCATAGCATTTATTTCAGATGGTAACAGTATGTTGGGCTATTTTAAATGTTGTTTGTCATCTGAAATATATCATCAGACGTCTCAGGGAAGCCACAGGGAGTAGGGACTGGAGGGACAGCCTGCTGTCCCCGAGGGAAACGCTGGGGGCTTGACTCGGTGGTAGACACGTGGGGGTTACCTTTGTTGGCAAGAAGTAGATTTCCGGAAAATCACAGCACAGCTCACGAGGTGGCAAGTCTTCTAGAACTTTTTGTTCATGATTCCACCTTGCCCCCTCGATGAATAAACCAAAAATGTGAACTCCCATGTGTGTGCTGTCTGTGCCCTAAGATCAAAGAGAGGTGGCGTCAGTGGGTCCCCGAGCACAACACTGCCTTTCCCAGCAGCTGTCTGCAGCAGGGTCTGGGAGGGGACGGAGCGCTTCCCGCCCAGCCCAGCCCGGGGTGTCTGCCCAGGTTCTCAGTCTTCCTGGTCCGTGAGGGCTGCTGCTGTTCATCTCAGTCCTGCACATTCCCCGTGCTTTTGTGCGTTGCAGCGGCCCCTGTGAACAACCGTACGGCTAGCCGTGGCCCTCAGTTGAGTTCCCAGGTATAAATCCAAGCCAAAAGAGGATTTGTGTCCATCAGTATAATGCTAAAGCAGCTCTGATCGTAACAGTCCTGCCCAGACGACAGCCCTCCAGGCCCGCAGGGGGAGCTCAGTCGTACACGGACACAACGGGACCCTGCAGAGCCACGGATCTCGCACACTAGCCGTGGAGCACGAACAGCCAGGCGTGGGAGGGTCCAGACCGCATGGTCCTGCTCACGGGGAGTCGGAACTAGGAGACGCAGCGGAGGCTGAGAAAGGCCAGAACAGGGACCACCTGGGAGGGGACGTCCCCCTGGAGGGGTGCTGGCTGCACTCGTTTATGGCCTGATGGGGGGCTGAGTGGAATACCTGTGTTCTTTATAGGTTGTGCCTCGGTGAAAATAAACACAAGCTAGTAAAAGGGCAATAAAATAAACTCCCAGAAAGCAGAAGGAACTAAAAAGGTAAACAGAAAACACCACTAGAGTTAATAAAGGCAAAATTTGGTGTATTTGATAAATAGACAAACTTGACCAGTTTAAATTAGGAAAAAAATAGAAATGAGTAGAAGGATGTATAATAAAGAATTTGGGGGACACCTGGGTGGCTCAGTCAGTTAAGCATCTGCCTTCGGTTCAGGTTGTGATCCCGGGATCCTGGGATTGAGCCCTGCATTGGGCTCCCTGCTCCGCGGGGAGCCTGCTTGTCCCTCCCCCTCTGCCACTCTCCCTGCTGTCTCTCTTTCTCAAATAAATACAATCTTAAAAAAACTTTTTTTGGTTTGCCTTCTCTCTGGTTCCTGGGAGGTGATCTCTGGATCCCAGGATTTTATTCCTGGGACCACCCCCTGCAGGCTTGGTCCCCAGAGAGTTTATGCTAATGAGATGGCTCAGGATGGGGGCTGGCCATGCAGAAAGAGCGAACATAAGATTAGGGGTTGGGACATTGAGCCAGGTGACATCAGGCCGACTTCCAGGGATGGGAGAAGCCATGTGGGGCAGTGATTCGCTTAAATATGGCTATGTAGTGAAACCTCAGTGAGAAACTCTGAACACCGAAGCTCAGGTGAGCACTCTATCTTGTCATTCTACATCGACACTAGGAGGTAACACATCCCTGAGGGCATGGAAGCTTTGTGTCTGGGACCCTCCCAGTCCTAGATTCTGCCCTATGTGTCTCTTTGGCTAGTTTTGATTTGAATCCTTTTGCGATAATAAAACTGTAATTGTAAGTGTAGTGCTTTCCTGGAGTCCTACCAGTCTTTCTAGCAAATGATTAAACCTGAGGGTGGCTTTAAGGAAACCCCAAACTTGCAGTTGGTGTCCTTACCTCAAGTTTGAATAACCGCAGGTGAGAGAGCAAACAACAGAGAGTAAGATGTAGGGCATTAAAAATCCTGTTCACAATAGCAACAATTATAAACACTTAGGAAAACAGTGTAACCATACATTTTTAAGACCAGTGTGAAGAAAACAAAACCTGAATAAATGGAAAAACAAACCATGTTCCTATATGGAAAGACTCAGATAGCAATTCTCCCCCGAATTTATACATAAATGTACAGCAAGCTGATCAAAATCCCAAGTTAAAAAATGAAACGTAATAGGCCTAGTGTCAAATTCATCTCGAAGAGAAAGCACACACAAGACTGTTTTCAAAAGGGACGATGAGGTCATGGATTTGAAACAACACTTGTGTCATTACCGAGTCAATGCTATCCCTATCAAAATCCCAATAACATTTTTTGCAGCAACAGAGAAATCCATCCTAAAATTCATAAGGAATCTCAAGGACAACTGAGTAAACAAAATAATCTTGAAGAAAAAAGTTGGAGGTCTTACTCTTCCTGATTTCAAAGTTTATGATAAAGTGACGGTAATCCAAACAGTGCGCTATTGGCAAAAAGATGGACGTATAGAGCAATGGGACAGAACAGAGAACCCAGAAATAAACAGGTTCGAATGATTTGCAATAAAGGTGCTAAGATATTCAATGGGGAAAGGACAGGTCCCTTCAACAAATGGCACTGGGAAAACTGGACATCAGCACACCGCACAGACCATGAACTCAAAAGACCTAAACTTGGGGCGCCTGGGTGGCTCTGTCGTTAAGCGTCTGCCTTCGGCTCAGGTCATGATCCTGGGGTCCTGGGATCGAGTCCCACATCGGGCTCCCTGCTCGGCGGGAAGCCTGCTTCTCCCTCTCCCACTCCCCCTGCTTGTGTTCCTGCTCTCGCTGTCTCTCTCTCTCTCAAATAAATAAATAGAATCTTAAAAAAAAAAAAAAAAGACCTAAACTTAAGAGCTAAAACTATTAAAACTCTTAGAAGAAACGTGGCAGACAGCTTTGTGACTTGGGGCTTGTTGGTAATTTCTGAGCTGTGACAACCTTGTGCTACATCACAATGAACAACTTCTGTGCATTGAAGGACGCTGTCCTGGAGCGGAGAGGTAACCCACAGGACCAAGGAAAATCCTTGCAAGCCACACATCCAATGAGAAATTAATACCAGACTACATAAGGAACTCCTACAACTCACCAACAAAATATCCTGGTGAAAAAATGGGCAAAGGACTTGAATAGATATCCTCCAAAAAGGATGCACAGATGGCCAACGAGCACACGAAGGGTGCTCAGCATCACTCATCACTGCGGAAACGCACATCAAAACTGCAGTGAGACCCCCACCTCACATCCACTGGGATGGCTACTATCACAACACAGAAAATGACGTGTGGGCGAGGATGTGGGGGAACCCCTGGGCACGGTTGGTGGGCATGCAGACTGGTGCAGCCACTCTGGAGAACAGTATGGAGGCTCCTCAAAAAGGTGAACAGAACTGCCAAATGATCAATCCCACTCCTAGACACGCACCCAAATTAATTGAAAGCAGGGACTCAAATACTTGCACAGCCAAGTTCACAGAAGCACTATTCACGATAGATGGGATGAGAGCAACCCAGGTGACCACTGGCAGGGGAGGTGTGCAGCTGTGGACTGATCATCCCGTCCCCCCGATCCCGGCGTTGAAGCCCCATCACCCAGCGTGGCTGAATTTAGAGAGGCGGCCTCTAAGGAGGTAATTAGGATTACGTGAAGTTGCACAATGGGGTCCGGATCCAATAGGATTAGCGCCTCGAGAAAAGAGAGCAGACAGCTCGCTTTCTCCACATATCTACATGGAGGAAAGTTCTGGAGACGGACCCTGAGTGTGCATAATGCCACAGAACTGTACACTTAGAAATGGTTAAGAAGTTTTACATTATGTATATTTTACATTTCACAAGTGTGAAAAAGTAATAATTCGCTTAAGGAAAAAAAGGGAGAAAATGAGGATTTGCGCATACCTTTAGGACTCACACAGCACCTGGCCCAGGGGAAGGCTGCGGACAGGCTGCGGAGGGAGTGGCTGGTTGGACAAATGGACACTCACTCTGCTTTAAGCGTGCCAGTACCTTAAAGGCCCTCCTGGCAATGTTGAGTTTCTTTTGGATGATTATGGAGAACTCGTCGTCTCTGATGTCACTGGTGTCCGAGGTCACGTGGTGGGTAAAAGTGAGGGTGTCTGTGGAGATTCCTCGGGACCTTCCGTAGTCTTGAAGCACAGCAGTAAGAAAGGCTTTGGAGACAGACACACACCAACCAGTTCCCTGGGGGTCTGGGGGATCAGGGGCTGTGCCCTCCCCAAGGGTTCCTGGGGGCTGGGGGAGCAACAAAGCTGGGTCCCAGGGACAGTATAAGACCCGAGGGTGTCAGAGTCTTTCTCAAGAAATGGCTTCCAGGCACTGGGCAAAGGAAGGCATGTGTCCTCTGGAGTTGCTAAGCTGTGGTGGCTGTTTGTCCCCTTGGTTGCACAAGAAATGCTGTGTGCAGTGGGAAAAGGAGACCCAGACACAGTGGGAACAGAGCTAGGATAGGGGGAGGCAGGCTGAGAGTAACACAGGTCACCTGGAACCACCGCTCCTGAAGCCCAACCCCTTGACTTCCTTTCCACTCGTCTGAGCCTAGAACTTACTCTGTTTTGCTCAGGTTTGGATTGCATTCTGTGTCTGAATACCAACACTCCTAACATAGCTCCTCACCTCCTGGTTTAATCCATCCTGCATACGTTGCCCAGAACTTCACGCCCCTGCCCAGAATCCACCACACCAGCACGCACAGAAGGAATTTTAGTGCCTCCCCTGGGCAGTCGAGCCCCTGCCATGCAGCCCATGTCCTCTACTCGCTGCTGTGGGCACCTCACATGATGTCCATGCACCTGCCACCTGCCTGGGGCAGCCTTTCTCCAAGTTCCCTGTAACTTTCCGAGGCCGCCCGTGCTGGCCAGCCTGAAGGGCTCCTGTCCTCCTCCGTGGCCTCTCAGAGCTCTGCAGTCTCCGGGAGAGGGGACTGCTTTTGGCAGCAGCTGTCCCGCGGTGGCCCGAGCATCCCGCAATGCTGCCCCGCTGTCTGTGGATGAGTTCCAGCCCCGAATGGCCAACCACCCACTGGCCATTGTGTTGTCTTCTCCGAATGTCTCCGACTGGCCAGGTGGCTGTCCCCTCACTGCTCGTCACTTTGCTCCTCCCCCTGCATCTGGATTTCAGTAAAGGACGTCAGTGTCCACCCAGCTGTCCGAGCCATTCCAAACCTTCTGCTCCCTTGGGGTCCATGTAGGACTGTTGTCCAGGTCCCCTCCGGGCCACCACCAATTCCCGCCTGGAGAATAAAGCAGACTCCAAACTGCCTGGGACCCAGACTCCACCCATGCTGCTCCCTGGCCTGAAATGTGGCCGTGGCCCCTGGGCCGCAGGAGGGGGCAGACTCCCCAGTGGGCCCTATGTGCCCCAGAGCTGGCCCATGTCCACCTTTCCAGCTTCATCCAACACTGTTTGCCCGCTATGGGGCTTGCGCTCGGCCGTGGGAACCTTCCACCTCCCTAGTGTGCTCTTCCCCTCTCGTATCTGGCCCTTCGGCTCCAACACTCAGTTCCCAGTTCAGCGCCACGAGGACACACGTGGATTTCCAAGTCAGACCCACCACGTTCCTAACTCGCCACAGGTGTGTCTGGCTGTGTGACTTTGGGAAAACCACCTAACTTTGCGCCACAGCTTTCCTCTCTGAGAACAGGGATGATATGAAGGACCCCGTGAGATGATCATGAGACCTGATGAGCTTGTGTCCACAATGTCCTCGGAACAGCCCCTGGCTCAGTGTGCAAGTATCGCGTCAGTGTGCAAGTATCATCCTTCCACCTGCACGCACCTGGACGTGCCTCACGGGCAGTAAGCTGTTCCTGAATCGCCTTCCCTGACCTTCGTATCTGTCCCCCCATGTTGTGCTCCAGAAGTATTCCTTTGTTCATTTATTCATATATATTCACACAGAAAATCACTTAATCATTCTTCAAAGATTTGCCAAGAGGTTTTTAGGTGCTGGGGGCTGTATTAGGTGCTAGGGATACGACAGGGTGTGAGGACAGACCTGGGCCTGCCCTCGCAGTGCTTACGATTTAGGGTTTCCCCTTTGCCACCTCATCACACCCCCAACCACATGCTGTTGGGACGAGGTTGGCTGTGCTGAGCATGGCGCCCAAGACCCAGCACCATTTATTAATCAATGAAAATGGCTGAAGCACAGATTCAACCCGTCAGGCAGGTACCCACCTCCACGAGTCCTGATAAAAGGTAGTGGCCTCTGAGAGGGATGTGGTGTCGGCCTCGGGCCTCACAGATCAATGGCCTACAGGTCTGGCAAGGTGCAGGTGCGGTCTGGCGGTGGTAGGGGTGAGGAAAGGAAGAGGGTGGGAGGGAGAGAGACCTCCCTGGTGCAGGGTGCCTGTGGGATGCAGGGTCTCATGCTGGAGGGGAGGAGGAGGGGGGCCGGCAGTGGGGGGCCTGGGCACAGACTCGCCTGTGTTCTCACACTCACCTTGTGGGAAGAAGAAAGCTGGGAGCCAGTATTTTGCAGGAAATCCTTCAGAGAAATCACTGTGCTCATCTTCAGGGCATGTGGGGGTTTGGGTAGGTGATGGAATGGAATGCTTCCAGGTTGTGACAAATCTCATATACCTGTTGGAGGCAGACCAGGGGCCGAGAGGTCAAGGGCTCCACCATCACACGCGTTCTGCCTCCATCCTTCTGAGGCCCCTCCTTCCCTTTTCATCTCAAGCTCTCCCCACTCAGGACCCAATCTTGCACTTTAGTGAGGACCAGCTGTGGTTTGGACGTGCCGGGAAACCATGGATTTGGGTGATAAGGGGTATTGCTCCGCAGGGGGGTCCTGGCTGTGCCCTGAGGAATCTGTGGATTGTTCCAGAGTTGCTGTTTCTCTCAGAGGATGTGGCCCAGCACTCAGAGTTACATGGCCCGAGAGGCAGTTTGGAACCAGATTTTCTGGGTTCAAATCTCAATACTCCCACCTTCAGGGTACGAAGCACTGGGCAAGCTACTTCATGTCTTGTGCCTCTGTTTGCTCATGTCCACAGTGAGGGTAATGGAGGCCAGAACCTCCTGCGTGTCACAGGGCCACTGTGACAGGTACATGAGGACGTGGGAGAGGCACTCCTGGAGTGTTGGCTGCTCTCGTGTTCGACTGATTTTGATTTACGTATTAAACACATTTAAAAATGACACATAACAGATTCTCCTTTCCTTTTGCGTTTCCCCCTGCTAGTTTCCCAGGACACAGTGTAGAGTAACAGAAGGAGTCAGGTACCAGGTCCGGGCCTGTCCATCCCTTAGAGTGGACGGACTGCAGACAGGACCCTCAGCACCCCATGTGTCTCCAGGCCTTCATCCTAAACTAAAGACAGCAGTCCCCTTTGCTAAATTTACATGCTGCTCTGAGAACCGCAAAGACCAAGCATATGAAATTACATGGTAAACCATTAAGCTCTAAGCCCAAATAAGGAAGAGACACAAAGTGGCTTCTGTCCATACCGATGATGTATTGCAGTGTAAGCCATTTTGGCCCAAGTATTGAAGAAATTCACTCGCTGGATGAGATCATTAACCCAGGAACTCAGGGGCTTACAGGACTTGTAGGCATGTTTCTGTTGGGATTTAGAGACAGGCACATCATTTTTTAAGCACTTATCTTTGGGGTTATCGGAAATGTATCTGCCAACTTTGGTAATGTACGCAATTTCCAGGGAGAAATAACTTGGCAGGAGGAGGCCATTTTCCAGCCGAGAGCACATGAGAAATAGGAATACCCAGGGAGAACAGCATTATCTTAACTCTGCCTTGGACGGAACACCTGCTGTTTCCATCCTGGCTGAAGGCTTTCATCACTCTCCTCAAGTCCTTTGATCTTCTCCTTTCCCCTTCTCTGGGCAGCTTAACTTTACTTGCCATTAGATGTGAGCAATTTCAACACTCTGGCCTTCCCCTATACCAAATCCTATAAACCCATCCACTGCCTACTGTTGAATTGCTGTGCTCCTTCCAGTTCTGAGTCGACCTGCCCTGCCCATGCTCTGCAAAGCCTTTCTGGAGTATTTCGTCTCTTCTGTAGCTTCAGCTTTCCATTCTCCACCCTGTTTATTAATGTGTGATTCTATCCTAAATACACAGCCACCCGACACTCAATCCTACTTGTTTGATTCTCAACAAAATACTAGCAATTCAGGAACACATTAAAAGGATTATAAACCATGATCAAGTGGGATTCACCCTGGGATGCAAGGATGGTTCGATATAGGCAAATCAATAAATGTAATGTACCACATAAACTGAATGAAGGATAAAAATCATATTTCAATAGATGTAGGAAAAGCATTTGACAGAATTCAACATCCTTTCATGATAAAAACACTTAAATTAGGTATAGAAGAAATGTTCCTCAGCATAATAAAGGCCACATATGACAAGCCCATAGCTAACATCATATTGAATAGTGAAAGGTTAAAAGCCTTTCCTCTAGGATCAAGAATGAGACAAGGATGTCCACTCTCACCATTTCTATTCAACATAGTATAGAATGTCCTAGCCGTAGCAATTAGGCAAGAAAAAGAAATAAAAAGCATACAAATTCAGAAGGAAGAAGTAAAATTGTCTCCACAGAGGACATCATCTTATATATAGAAAACCCTAAAGATTTGAAAAAACTGTTAGAATAAATGAATTCAGTAAAGTTGGAGGATATAAAATCAACATAGAGAAATTAGTCGCGTTCCTATACACTGACAACAAACTCTCTGAAAGAGAAATTAAGAAAGCAATCCTATCAACAATAGCATCAAAAATAACAAAATACTTAGGACTAAATTTGAACAAGGAGATAAAAGATCTATACACTAAAAACTGATGAAAGACCTTGAGGAAGACACAAATAAATGGGAAGATTTCCTGTCTTCTTGGATTGGAAGAATATTGTGAAAATGTCTATGCTACCCCAAGTATCTACAGATTCAATACAATCCCGATCAAAATTCCCATGGCATTTTTCACAGAAATAGAAAAAGTTTCCCAAAATTTGTATGGAACTACAAAAGACCCCGCATGGCCAAAGCAACTCTAAAAAAGAAGATCCAAGCTAGAGGCATCACACTTGATTTTAAGCTCTATTACAAAATTGTAGTAATAAGAACAATATGGTACTGGCATAAATATAGGCACATAGACCAGTGGAACAGAATAGAGAGCCCAGACATAAACCCAGTCATGTATGGTCAACTAATTTTTGACAACGGTGCTAAGAACACAAACTGGGGTAAGGAGAGTCTCTTCAACAAACGAAGCTGGGAAAACAGGATATCTACATGCAAAACAATGGCATAGGATCCCTATCTTACACCTCTCATAAAAGTAGAAATGGATCAAAGACTTAAATGTGAAATCTGAAACCATAAAACTTCTAGAAGAAAACATATGGAGAAAAGATCCTTGACATTGGTCTTGGCAATGATTTCTTGGGTAAGACACCAGAGCAACGGTCAACAAAAGCTAAATAAACAAGTGGGGCTATATTCCTTCTGCACAGCAAAGGAAACAACCAATAAATTGGAAAAGCAACTTACAGAATGGGAGAAAATATTCACAAGCCTGACAAGGGGTTAAATTCAAAACATATAAAGCACTCATCCAACTCAACAGTGAAAAAACAACAATCCAAGTAAAAAATGGGTGAATGCCCTGCAGAGACATTTTCCCAAGGAAGATACACAAATGGCCAACAGGTACATGAAAAGGTGCTCCACATGACCAGTTATCAGGGAAATGCAAACCAAACCCCCAGGAGATATCACCCCAAACCTGGTAGGATGGTTGTCATCAAAAAGACAGGTGATGACAAGTATTGGTGACAATGTGGAAAAAGGAAACCCTTACACATTGTTGCTGGGAATTCAAAATGGTTCATTTATTTTATTTTATTTTATTTTATTATTATTATTTTTTTATTTGAGAGAGAGAGAATGAGAGACAGAGAGCATGAGAGGGAGGAGGGTCAGAGGGAGAAGCAGACCCCCTGCCGAGCAGGGAGCCCGATGCGGGACTTGATCCCGGGACTCCAGGACCATGACCTGAGCCGAAGGCAGTCGCTTAACCAACTGAGCCACCCAGGCGCCCCTCATTTATTTTATTTTAGAAAGAGCAATTGCACCTGTGTGAGTGGGGAGGGGGAAGAGGGAGAGGGAGAGAATCTCAAGCAGACTTCGTGCTGATCGTGGAGCCCCACGCAGGGCTCAGTCCCATGATCCTGAGATCATGACCTGAGCTAAAACCAAGAGTTGGACACTTAACTGACTGAGACACCCAGGCGCCCCTAAAATGATTGTCATGATGGAAAACAGTATGGTAGTTCCTCAAATATTAAAACTTGAACTACCATGTGACCCAGCAATCCCACTCCTGGTTATGTATCTGAAGGAACTGAAATCAGTGTTTTGAAGAGAAATCTGCAGTCCCATGTTCGTCACAGCTTTAGTCACAACAGCCCAGATATGGAAGCAACCTAAGTGTCTTTCAATGAATGACTGGAAAAGGAAAATGTGATATATACACACAATCAAATATTATTCAGCCATAAAAAAGGAAGGAAATCCTGCCATTTGCAACAACATGGATGAACCTGCAGGGCCTTATGCTAAGTGAAATAAGCCAGACAGAGGAAGATAAATGCGGTATCACTAATGTGTGGAATCTAAAAAAAGAAAAGTCAGTTTTGTGGACACAGAGAATAAGATGGTGGCTGCTAGGGGTCGGGGAGGGGGAAATGGGGTTGATGGTGGTCAGGGGACACAGATTTTCAGTTATAAGAAGAATCTGTTGAACTGGTGGACAACGTGGTGAGTGTAGTCAATAATGTGGTGTTGTGCACTCGGACATTGCTGCGAGTAGATCACGAGCATTCTCACCAGCATGCACACAAACCAGAGTTAACTATATTACCTGTGATGTTCATTATCTTGATCTTTGCAATCACTCTACAATGTTTATCAAATCATCACATAGTATACTTTCAATATATATAATTATATTTGTCAGTTATTCCTCAATAAAGTTAAAAAAAATCCTACTTGTTGTGGGGGAATAGAAAGGTCCCTCAGCCCTTGCCCCGTGACACCCCCTTTTCTTAATGGTCTGGTTTCTTTTTTAAGATTTTATTTATTTATTTGACAGAGAGAGAGAGAGACAGTGAGAGAGGGAACACAAGCAGGGGGAGTGGAGAGGGAGAAGCAGGCTTCCCACAGAGCAGGGAGCCCGATGCGGGGCTCGATCCCAGGACCCTGGGATCACGACCTGAGCCGAAGGCAGCCACTTAACCGACTGAGCCACCCAGGCGCCCCTATGGTCTGGTTTCTTGACAAATTCACCGGTTCCTGCCCCTTCTTCCTACCGACTCTGAACCTATCGCCTTTGGTGCTTCTTCAGAAGTCGCCAGCGACCTTCTACTTTTCTTATTCATGACTCCACCCCCACCCCCCCACCTGTCCTGCTTTGCACCTGTTCTCTGCAGGTCACCTCTGCCCTCACTCTTGCCCTGGCTTCCGTGACCACTTTCAATCCTAACTTCCTCTCTTATTCTCACTGGCTCCTCAGCTCCTCCCCCCCACTTTGGGTTGGTGTGTCTAGACCATCCCTCTTCTCTTCCTACTTCAGCTTCTTCCAGAGGTGATCCGGGACTGTGGTTTCCACTTTGTCAAGGCAATCCCTAACCTACTTTCTGTCTCTGGATTTCCCTGTTCTGGACATTTCCTGGAAATGTAATCCTACCACATGTGGTCCTCTGTGGCTGCCTTCCCTCACTCGGCATCAGGTTTTCAAGGTTAATCTATGCTGTAGCATGTGTCAGTACATCTGTCCTGTGGATGGGTAACATTCCACTGCATACATGTGTTTGTGTATATTGATGTGATCTACGTATCTACCATATTGTTTGTCCATTCATCAGGAATGTTGGAGTTGTTTCTATCTTCTCGCTGCTAGGAACATTCAAGGCAAGTTTTTGTGTGGCTATGTTGTAATTTCTCTTGGGTATATACCTAGGAGTGGAATTGCTGGGTCAAATGGTAATGCTGTTTAACTTTTTGAGGAACTTACAGATCATTCTCCACAGTGGCCACACCATTTTACATTCCCAGGAGCAGTATATAAGGATTCCCATTTCTCCATATGTTTATTACCTGCCTTTTTGATTCTACTCATCCTGGTGGGCATGAAACTGTAGCTCATTGGGGTTTTGATTTGCATTTTCCTGATGACAACTGATGTTAAGCATCCTTTCATGTGTCTATATAAGTTTTTAATCTGGTGCAAGAGTCAGGGTTTGAGGGAGGGCTAGTATAAAGGGAGAATTTACCTTCTGGAGCAATGGTTTTGTGTTCAACATCATCTGACCTTTTCAACAATCCTTGTTCACTTCCTCCTCCATGCTACCAGAACTTCATGGCTGATTTTATTCCTGTTTTAATAAATTTTCTGTTTCTAAAACTTTGTTTTCTGCTTAAGGCTAAGACCCAGTAATCATTTCATCTTTTGTTTTTAATTTTTAATTTAAAAGTGTCATTCAGTTTTTTTCTATCTGCAAAAAGCAACATATTCTCATTGTAGAAGTGTGAAAATATAGAGAGGATAAGGCAGAAATAGAAATCACTCATACTTCTATCACCTAGAGAAAATTTATTTTTGTATATTTTCTTCCAGTTATCTCCATATATACACACATATATAGTTGATTCGCCTTATTTGCAGTAAATTTTCATGAACACTACATTAGTGAACACTGAAATATTGCTCCTGATCGATCACCTTTGTCACCCAGTCAGTAAATCATCTTGTTTTATGTGTGTTTTGTGTTTAAAGACCTCTACATAGTATTGATTTCATGAATACTGAACTCATGGCCAATAGCAGTATAATTCATGGATGAACAAAGCTCTCTAACACATGTATTTCCTCCATAAAGCACAGCACAGCCTTCTGTGTGGGAACACTACACAGCATTTCAGCACTATGCTTGGGAGCCATTCAAAGCAGTAAAATCACCAATAAAAAGCACAAGATGTGAAAAATGTAGCACTAAACAGATTGTGAAAAGAAAAAACAAGAAAGAGAAGATCGCCTTTTCGATCTCAGCTGGGAATGTGCATGTAGGGGGAGTGCCATTTTTCCCACTGTACATGTATGTAAATGACTATCAAAGCACCAGGAGTACAATTTTGGAGTTAGAAATAATTCTTAGGGGCACCTGGGTGGCTTAGTTGGTTGAGCGTCCAACTTGTAATTTCGGCTCAGGTCATGATCTCATGGGTTGTTGATTGAGCCCCATGACAGGCTCCGTGCTCAGTGAAGAGTCTGCTTGAGATTCCCCCGCCTGCCCCTCCCCCTGACTTGTGCTCTCTAAAATGAAATCTTTAAATAATTTTTAACAGGCAGGCAGATTTGCAAAGATGTAATTCATGAATAAAAAGGATTGACTTGGCAAGGGTTCGTGAGGATGTGTGGACCATCCGTGGGAGGGAGGGAAGAGGAGCAGACCCCACCCCAGGCACCCTAGGCGTGGGAGACCCACACAGATAAAATAAATCCCCAAAACATTTGGCTCTGAAAACCAGAAGGGCCAAACTTTGTGAGTTCTCACAATCAGTGGGGCTTTACACCTGGAACTTTAAAAAAAATCAGCAAGTTTGGCTCTGGGAGAGCAGGGAGGGTGAGAGGAAACCGAGTTCCTGCCCTTAAAGAGAGAGAACACATAGCCTGTGGAGACAGAGTGCAGGAGCAATGGTTTGAAGAACACCTGGGGCCTGTGGGAGGGAGATTTGTTTATTCATCACAGAGCCTGTGCTGGAGGGACAGAGATCCTTAGGAGACCCCTCCAGGGACAAAGGAGCCGGCAGGCACCATTTCCCTCCCCCAGCCCACAGACACCTGTGGGAAGAGCACAGCTGGATCGCTCCCCACCGAGGATTTTAACAGCGTGCTCTGCCCCCCCACACTCCTCTTCACACACGCCCCTTCCCGCCAGTCCTCCACCTCAGGTCCCCTCCATGGCAGACCTTGCAGACACTGCTAAGACTATGTACCCCACACCCCCCACTCTTCTGCAGACCTGCCAGTTTCAACATGCCCTCGGCAGGAGCCCGTCAAAGCGGTGCCACAAGCCTGGCAGTGTGTGCGTGGCCCAGACAAGTCAGCACCACTCCAAAGTGAGTCCTGCCCCAGGGAGAGGGGAAGATAAGCACACACCCGTCTGACTGTGACCCCAGCAGTGGGCTGAGGGCAGGCCCCTGCTCTGACTGCAGGCCCCAGCCACGAACAGAAGCTTCTCCGGGGACGGCACAGGGACAGGGCCTGCAGTTTGGTGCTACTGCATCTCCGGCAAACGCCTGGTCTGACTCAACTCCAGCCCAAGGCAGCCCTGGAGCAGCCCACTAACACCACGGGCACCAGACTCTGCCCACAACAGGCAGGGAGCCATCGCAGACAACAGGACTGAAGGCAAACACATCCCAGCCACAACGGGAGGACACCCCTGGGGCAACACACATAGGAGACACCCCCGGAAGCACCAGGTTCTGGGGAACAGACATCGCACTGCAGGACCTCTTCATAAAGCCACCACTTTCAAGTGCAGGAGACGGAGCTGACTTTCCTAATAACACAGAGAAACAGACCACGCAAGAGACAGAATGAGGAGACAGAGGAATATGTCCCAAATCAAAGAACAGGACAAAATCAGAGCAAGAAATCAAAGTGAAATGGAGATAAGTAACTGATAGAGATACAAAGTAATGCCTGGTAGAGATATAAAGTAATGGTCATACAGATACTAGCTTGAGAAAAGGGTGGAGACCTCTGTGAGACCTTCCACAAAGATAGAAAACAGAAAAGAACCAATCAGATGAAGAACTCAATAACTGAAATTAAAATACACTAGATGGAATAAATAGACTAGAGGAAGCAGAAGCACAGATCAGCCTTCTGGAGGACAGAGTCATGGAAAGCAATCAAACTGAAATAGGTGAGAAAGAGTGAGGGGTTGGGGGGGGCGGTGGGAAGAGACCCAGGGAACTCAGCAACACTGTCAAGAATAATAATAGTTGCATGATTGGGATCCCAGGAGGAGAAGAGAGAGAAAAGGGGAAATGTGTGTGTATAGGAGTCTATTTATTTGAAGAAATAATATGAAGAAATAATACTCAAAGAAATGATAACTGAAAACTTCCTGAATCTGGGGAAGGAAAACAGAAATCCAGATCCAGGAGGCACGGAGAACACCCAACAAAACCAACCCAAGGATGTCTGCCCCAAGACACAAAGTAAATAAAAGCAGTGATCCAGAGAGAATTTTAAAAGCAGCAAGAGGAAAGAAAACAGTTGCAAACAAAGGAAACCCCTTAAGTCTATCAGTGGATTTTTCAGCAGAAACTTTGATTATATCCTGCTGCTCCCATCTGGCCCACAAAGTGCTAAAAGTAAACATCTGCAGCCAAGAATACTCTATCCAGCAAGGCTATCATTCAGAACAGGAGAGAGAAAAGGTTTCCCAAACAAAAATTAAAGGAATTCATGGCCACTAAACCAGCCCTACAAGAAGTGACAAAGGGGACTCTGAGTGGGAACACAAAAGCAGGAAAACACAAAAGCAGTAAAAATAAGTATACGTGTAAGTATCTCTCAAGGGACTCACAAAATAAAAGGATGTAAAGTATGATGCCATATACCTAAGTCATGGGGAGGAGTAAAAATTTAGTGCTTTTAGAATGGGCTCAAATTTAAGTGACCATCAACTTAATATAGACTCCTATACACATAAGATGTTATATACAAACTCAGTGGTAACCACAAATCAAAAACTGGTAATAGAGAGGCACCTGGGTGGCTCAGTGAAGCGTCTCACTCTTGATTTCAGCTCAGGTCATGATCTCAGGGTGGTGAGATCAAGCCCCATGTTGGGCTCTTCGCTGGGTATGGAGCCTGCTTGAAATTCTCTCCCTCTCCCTTTGCCCCTCCCCCTCACTCTATTTAAAAAAAAGAACAAACTCCACAAATGACTGGTAATAGATACGCAAAAAATAGAGAAATCCAAGTATATCACTGAAGAAAACCAACGAACAGAGAAGAACTACAAAAACAATCATAAAATGAGTAACAAAATGCGAGGTGGAGCAAGATGGTGGAGGAGTAGGAGACCTGGATTTCGTCTGGTCCCAGAAATTCAGCTGGATAGGGATCAAACCATTTTGAACACCTATGAACTCAACAGGAGATCGAAGAAAAGAATAGCAGCAACTCTCTGAACAGAAAAGTGACCACTTTCTGGAAGGTAGGACGTGTGGAGAAGTGAATCCAAGGTGATATTCGGGAGGATAGACGGCAGGGAAGGGGGCCTCTGTCAGCCGCTTCTGGCGCGTGATAGAGCCGCGGAGCACAAAATTGGAACTTTTAGAAGTCTTCTCCACTGAGGGACGTTGCTCCAGTGGCTAAGCGGGGAGTGGAACCCTCATGGGACAGTGTGGTCTCAGGACCCTCGAGGTCACAGGAAGACCAGGGGTGCCTGAGTGCGGCAAAGCTCCCAGGTATTGGAGCAGGGAAGCTGGCTGCAGAGACAGAGCCGAGGCGCGGACTCTCAGCTCAGGGTTGCCATAAACCGTGATCCGCGGCACAGTCAGGCCACTGCTCCTCCAGCAGGGACCCAAAAAGCAGCAGATCTGGGGAGACTCCCCTTCCTCCCCTGGGAGGAGCAGCATGGGAGCACACCACAGGGATGTGCTGGGCTTGGAGACTCCACACCGAGTCAGGAGTCGGGTGCCAGAGATAGAAAAGCTCGGTCACAGGCTGGGTGAGCACAGAGTGTGGCCGGAGACCAGGGAGACAGGAGTGATGGACTGCTTTTCTCTGGGGGCTCACTGAGGAGTGGGGTCCAGAGTCTGCAGCTCCTCTGGGGCAGAGATTGGGAGGCCACCATTTTCACTCTCATCCTCCAAAGCTGTGCGGAAAGCTTGCAGGGAACAAAAGCTCCTGGGAACAAACCCGAGCAGATTACTTAGTCTGGACCGGCAAGGGTGGGGCAATTCCGCCTCCGGCAAAGACATTTGGATACCATGGCAACAGGCCCCTCCCCCAGAAGATCAGCAAGAACAGCCAGCCAAGACCAAGTTTACCGATCAAGGAGAACGACAGAACTCCAGCACTAGGGAAATACAGCACAGAGAATTCATGGCTTTTTTTCCCCATGATTCTTTAGTCTTTCAAAGTTAATTTTTTTTAACTGTTTTTTTTTTTTTGAATTTTTCTTTTTCCCTTTTTCAACCACATCTTATCAATCCCTTTTTTAATAAATATTTTTTATTTTTCATTTTTAGAGTTATATTCTATCCCTTCATAGTAGTTACCCTTATTTTTGGTATATATATATAAGTTGCTCTAAAATTTTAAGATACAGTTTCTTCTAACAGATCAAAATATACCCTAAATCTCTAGTGTATGGCTTTGTTCTAGTCTCCTGCCTGATCACATTCTCCCCCCCTTTTTAAATCCTCTTCTTTCTTTTTTCAACCAACTTCTTATCTTATCAATTTCTTTTATAAAACCTTTTATAATTTTCATCTTTACAGTCATATTCCATCTCTTCATTGTATTAATCCTTATTTTTGTACATATATGTTTTTCTTTCTGTAAAATTTTGGTAGGCACTTTCTTCTAACAGACCAAAATACGCCCAAAATCTAGTGTGTGGCACTGATCTATGCACCAGCCTGATCATATTTGATCATATTCTGTTTTTGTTTTTGTTTTTGTTTTTTTTTTTTATCATTTTCTTTTTTCTTTCTTTCCCTTTCTTTACCCCCAGTTGCAGGTCTTTTCTGATTTGTTTAGTGTATATTTTCTGGGGATGTTGTTACCCTGTTAGCATTTTGTTCTCTCATTCATCTATTCTCCTCTGGACAAAATGACAAGATGGAAAGAATCACCTCAAAAAGAAGAACAAGAGGCAGTACCGACTGCCAGGGACCTAATTAATATGGACATTAGTACGATGTCGGAACTAGAATTCTGAATGATGATTTTAAAGATACTAGCTGGGCTTGAAAAATGCACGGAAGTTATTAGAGAAACCCTTTCTGGAGAAATAAAAGAACTAAAATCTAACCAAGTTGACATCAAAAAGGCTATTAATGAGGTGCAATAAAAAATGGAGGCTCTAACTGCTAGGATAAATGAGGCAGAAGAGAGAATCAGTAATATAGAAGACCAAATGATGGAAAATAAAGAAGCTGAGTAAAAAGAGAGATAAACATCTACTGGATCCCGAGGGCAGAATTCGAGAGATAAGCGATACCATAAGACAAAACAATATTAGGATAATTGGGATCCCAGAAGAAGAAAGAGAGAGAGGGGCAGAAGGTATATTGGAGCAAATTATAGCAGAGAACTTCCCAAATTTGGGGAAGGAAACAGGCATCAAAATCCAGGAGGCACAGAGAACCCCCCCCCTCAAAGTCAATAAAAATAGGTAATAGTAAAACTTACGAGTCTCAGATACAAAGAGAAAATCCTGAAAGCAGCTCGGGAGAAGAGATATGTAACCTACAATGGTAGAAACATTAGATTGGCAACAAACCTATCCACAGAGACCTGGCAGGCCAGAAAGGACTGGCAGGATATATTCAGAGCACTAAATGAGAAAAATATGCAGCCAAGAATACTATATCCAGCTAGGCTGTCACTGAAAATAGAAGGAGAGGGACGCCTGGGTGGCTCAGTCGGTTAAGCATCTGCCTTCGGCTCAGGTCATGATCCCAGGGTCCTGGGATCGAGTCCCGCATCAGGCTCCCTGCTCTGCGGGGAGCCTGCTTCTCCCTCTGCCTCTGTCTGTCTCTCTCTCTCTCTGTCTCTCATGAATAAATAAATAAAATCTTAAAAAAAAAAAAAAGAAAATAGAAGGAGAGATAAAAAGCTTCCAGGACAAACAAAAACTAAAGGAATTTGCAAACACGAAACCAGCCCTACAAGAAATATTGAAAGGGGTCTTCTAAACAAAGAGAGACCCTAAAAGCAACATAGACCAGAAAGGAACACAGACAATATACAGTAACAGTCACTTTACAGGCAATACAATGGCACTAAATTCATATCTTTCAGTAGTCACCCAGAATGTAAATGGGCTAAATGCCCCAATCAAAAGACACAGGCTATCAGATTAGATAAAAAAAAACAAGACCCATCGATATGCTGTCTGCAAGAGACTCATTTTAGACCCAAAGACACGCCCAGATTGAAAGTGAGGGGGTGGAAAACCATTTACCATGCTAATGGACACCAAAAGAAAGCTGGGGTGGCAATCCTTATATCAGGCAAATTAGATTTTAAACCAAAGACTGTAATAAGAGATGAGGAAGGACACTATATTCTACTTAAAGGGTCTACCCAACAAGAAGATCTAACAATTGTAAATACCTATGCCTCTAACATGGGAGCAGCCAATTATATAAAGCAATTAATAACAAAAGCAAAGAAACACATTGACAACAGTACAATAATAGTGGGGGACTTTAACACCCCCCTCATGGAAATGGACAGATCATCTAAGCAAAAGATCAACAAGGAAATGAAGACTTTAAATGACACACTGGACCAAATGGACTTCACAGATATATTCAGAACATTTCATCCCAAAGCAGCAGGATACACATTCTTCTCTAGTGCCCATGGAACATTCTCCAGAAGAGATCACATCCTAGGTCACAAATCAGGCCTCAACTGGTACCAAAAGATTGGGATCATTCCCTGCATATTTTCAAACCACAATGCTTTGAAACTAGAACTCAATCACAAGAGGAAAGTCGGAAAGAATTCAAATACATGGAGGCTAAAGAGCATCCTACTAAAGAATGAATGGGTCAACCAGGGAATTAAAGAAGAATTTTAAAAATTCACGGAAACCAATGAAAATGAAAACACAACTGTTCAAAATCTTTGGGATGCAGCAAAGGCAGTCCTAAGAGGAAAGTATATAGCAATACAAGTCTTTCTCAAGAAACAAGAAAGGTCTCAAGTACACAACCTAACCCTACACCTAAAGGAGCTGGAGAAAGAATGGCAAATAAAGCCTAAACCCAGCAGGAGAAGAGAAATAATAAAGATTAGAACAGAAATCAATGAAATAGAAACTAAAAGAACAGTAGGACAGATCAATGAAACTAGGAGCTGGTTCTTTGAAAGAATTAACAAGATTGATAAACACCTGGCCAGACTTATCAAAAAGAAAAGAGAAATGGCCCAAATCAACAAAATCATGAATGAAAGAGGAGAGATCACAACCAACACCAAAGAAATACAAACAATTATAAGAACATATTATGAGCAACTCTATGCCAGCAAATTAGATAATCTGGAAGAAATGGAGGCATTCCTAGAGATGTATCAGCTACCAAAACTGAACCAGGAAGAAATAGAAAACCTGAACAGACTTATAACCACTAAGGAAATTGAAGCAGTTATCAAAAATCTCCCAACAAACAAAAGCCCAGGGCCAGATGGCTTCCCAGGGGAATTCTACCAAACATTTCAAGAAGAATTAATACCTATTCTTCTGAAACTGTTCCAAAAAATAGAAATGGAAGAAAAACTTCCAAACTCATTTTATGAGGCCACCATTACCTTGATCCCAAAACCAGACAAAGACCCCATCAAAAAGGAGAATTACAGACCAATATCCTTGATGAACATGGATGCAAAAATTCTCACCAAAATACTACCCAATAGGATCCAACAGTACGTTAAAAAGATTCTTTTTTTTTTTTAAAGATTTTATTCATTTATTCATGAGAGACAGAGAGAGAGAGAGAGAGAGAGAAGCAGAGGGAGAAGCAGGCTCCCAAGGAGCAGGGAGCCCGATGTGGGACTCGATCCCAGGACCCTGGGACTATGACCTGAGCCGAAGGCAGACGCTCAACCATCTGAGCCACCCAGGCGCCCTAAAAAGATTCTTCACCACGACCAAGTGGGATTTATCTCTGCGCTGCAAGGTTGGTTCAACATCTGCAAATCAATCAATGTGATACAATATATTAATAAAAGAAAGAACAAGAACCATATGATCCACTCAATAGATGCAGAAAAAGCATTTGACAAAGTACAGCATCCTTTCTTTATCAAAACTCTTCAGAGTATAGGGATAGAGGGCACATACCTCAATATCATAAAAGCCATCTATGAAAAACCCACAGCGAATATCATTCTCAATGGGGAGAAACTGAGAGCTTTCCCCCTAAGGTCAGGAACATGGCAGGGATGTCCACTATCACCACTGCTATTCAACATAGTATTAGAAGTCCTAGCCACAGCAATCAGACAACAAAAAGAAATAAAAGGCATCCAAATCAGCAAAGAAGAAGTCAAACTCTCACTGTTTGCAGATGACATGATACTTTATGTGGAAAACCCAAAAGACTCCACCCCAAAACTGCTAGAACTCATACAGGAATTCAGTAAAGTGGCAGGATATAAAATCAATGCACAGAAATCAGTGGCCTTCCTATATACGAACAAGACAGAAGAAAGAGAAATTAAGGAGTCAATCCCATTTACAACTGCACCCTAAACCATAAGATACCTAGCAATAAATCTAACCAAAGAGGCAAAGAATCTGTACTCAGAAAACTATAAAATACTCATGGAGGAAATTGAGGAAGACACAAGAAACGGAAAAATATTCCACGCTCATGGATTGGAAGAACAAATACTGTGAAGATGTCAATGCTACCTGGAGCAATCTACACATTCAATGTAATCCCCATCTAAATACCATCCACTTTTTTCAAAGAAATGGAACAAATAATCCTAAAATTTGTATGGAACCAGAAAAGACCCCAAATAGCCACAGGAATGTTGAAAAAGAAAAGCAAAGCTGGTGGCATCACAATTCCGGAGTTCCAGCTCTATTACAAAGCTGTCATCAGCAAGACAGTATGGTCCTGGCACAAAAACAGACACATAGATCAATGGAACAGAATAGAGAGCCCAGAAATGGACCCTCAACTCTATGGTCAACTCATCTTCAACAAAGCAGGAAAGAATGTCCAGTGGAAAAAAGACAGTCTCTTCAACAAATGGTGTTGGGAAAATTGGACAGCCACATGTAGAAGAATGGACCATTTCCTTACACCACACACAAATATAGACTCCAAATGGATGAAAGACCTCAATGTGAGACAGAAATCCATCAAAATCCTTGAAGAGAACACAGGCAGCAACCTCTCCGACCTCAGCCGCAGCAACTTCTTCCTAGAAACATCGCCAAAGGCAAGGGAAGCAAGGGCAAAAATGAACTATTGGGACCTCATCAAGATAAAAAGCTTTTGCACAGCAAAAGAAACAGTCGACAAAACCAAAAGACAACCGACAGAATGGGAGAAGATATTTGCAAATGACATATCAGATAAAGAGCTAGTATCCAAAATCTATAAAGAACTTATCAAACTCAACACCCAAAGAACAAATGATCCAATCAAGAAATGGGCAGAAGACACGAACAGACATTTTTCCAACGAAGACATCCAAATGGCCAACAGACACATGAAAAAGTGCTCAACATCGCTCGGCATCAGGGAAATCCAAATCAAAACCTCTATGAGATATCACCTCACACCAGTCAGAATGGCTAAAATTAACAAGTCAGGAAATGACAGATGTTGACAGGGATGTGGAGAAAGGGGAACCCTCCTACACTGTTGGTGGGAATGCAAGCTGGTGCAGCCACTCTGGAAAACAGTATGGAGGTTCTTCAAAAAGGTGAAAATAGAGCTACCATATGATCCAGCAATTGCACTACTGGGTATTTATCCCAAAGATACAAATGTAAGGATTTGAAGGGGTACGTGCACCCCAATGTTTATAGCAGCAATGTCCACAATAGCCAAACTGTGGAAAGAGTCAAGATGTCCATTGACAGATGAATGGATAAAGAAGTTGTGGTATATATATATATAATGGAATATTATGCAGCCATCAAAAGGAATGAAATCTTGCCATTTGCAACAACGTGGATGGAACTGGAGAGTGTTATGCTGAGCGAAATAAGTCAATCAGAGAAAGACATGTATCATATGACCTCACTGATATCAGGAATTCTTAATCTCAGGAAACAAACTGAGGGTTGCTGGAGTGGTGGGGCATGGGAGGGATGGGGTGGCTAGGTGATAGACATTGGGGAGGGTATGTGCTATGGTGAGTGCTGTGAATTGTGCAAGACTATTGAATCACAGATCTGTACCTCTGAAACAAATAATACATTATATGTTAAAAAAAAAAAGAAGATAGCAGGAGGGGAAGAATGAAGGGGACGGAAATTGGAGGGGGAGATGAACCATGAGAGACTATGGACTCTGAAAAACAAACTGAGGGTTCTAGAGGGGAGGGGGTTGGGGGGATGTGTTAGCCTGGTGATGGGTATTAAAGAGGGCACGTTCTGCATGGAGCACTGGGTGTTATATGCAAACAATGAATCCTGGAACACTACATCAAAAACTAATGATGTAATGTATGGTGATTAACATAACATAAAAATAATTTAAAAAAATGAGTAACAAAATGGCAATGAGTACATACCTATCAATAATTACTGCAGATGTAAATGGAGTAAATGCTCCAATCAAAAGACACAGGGTGACAGAATGGATAAAAAAGCAATACCTGTGTATATGCTGCCTACAATAGACTCATTTCAGTCCTAAAGACACCTGCAGATTGAAAGTGAAGGGACTAGAAAAACATTTATCATGCAAATGGAAGTGAAAAGAAAGCCAGGGTAACAATACTTATATTGAATGAAATGGACTTTAAAACAAAGAGTGTAACAAGAGACAAAGAAGGACACTATATAATCATAAAGGGGACAATCCAACAAGAAGATGTAACAATTGTAAATATTTATACACCCAACATTGGAGCATCCAGGTACATAAAACGGCTAATTAACATAAAGAAATAGTTAATACAATAACATTAAAGGACTTTTACTCCTCACTTACATCAGTGGGCAGATTATCCAAATGGAAAATCAATAAGGAAATAGTGCTTTGAATGACACATTGGATCAGATGATCTCAAAGATCTATTCAGAACATTCCATCCTAAAACAGCAGAATACTCATTGTTTTCAGGTGCATATGGAATATTCTCCAGAGTAGATCATATATTAGGCCACAAAATGAGTCTCAACAAATTCAAAGACTGAAGTCATACCATGCATCTTTTCTGACAACAGTGCTATGAAACTAGAAATTAACCACAATAAAAAATCTGGAAAGAACACAAATATATGAAGGTTAAATATATGCTACTAAAAAAAAATGAATGGATCAACCAAGAAATCAAAGAGGAAATTAAAAATATACATGGAGACAAATGAAAATATAACAGTCCCAAATCTTTGGGATGCAGCAAAAGCTGTTATAAGAGCAAAGTTTATAGCAACAAAGGGCTACCTCAAGAAGAAAAATCTCCAACAATCTAACCCTTACACCTAAAAGGAGCAGGAAAAAGAGGAACAAATAAAACTCAAAACCAGTAGAAGGAAGGAAATAATAAAGATTAGGGCAGAAATAAATGAAGTTGAGATTACAAAAACAATAGAACAGATCAATGAAACCAGGAGCTGGATTTTTTAAAAGATCAACAATATTGATAGAACTAGCCCAGACTCCTCAAAGAGAGAGAGAGAGAAAGAGAGAGAGACAGAACTCAAATAAACAAGTCAAAGAGGAGAAATAATAACTAGCACCACAAAATAATAAAGGATTATGAGAGATTATGTAAAATTATATGCCAACAACTGGACAACCCAGAAGAAATGGATCAATTCCTAGAAACATGAATAATCTCCCAAAACTGAATCAGGAAGAAATATAAAATTTCAAGATTAGTGATTCAATTTAATTGCTGGTAATTAAATCAAAAAGCTCCCAACAGACAGAAGTCCAGGACCTAACAGCTTCCCAGGGGAATTATACCAAACATTTAAAGAAGAGTTAATACCTATTCGTCTAAAACTGTTCCAAAAAATACAAGAAGGAAAAGCTTCCAAATTCATTCTGAGGCCAGCACTACCTTGATACCAAGACCAGATAAAGACCCCCCGCCACACACACAAAGAAGAACTACAGGCCAATATCCATGATGAACATGATGCAAAAATCTGCAACAAAATTCTAGCAAACCAAATCCAACAATACATTACAAAAATTATTCATCACGATTGAGTGGGATTTATTCCCAGGATGCAAGGATGGTTCAATATTCACAAATCAACGTGATACATCACATCAATAAAAGCAAAGATAAAAGCCATATAATCCTTTCAGTAAATGCAGAAAAAAACATTTGACAAAGTACAACATCCATTCATGATAAAAAAAAAATCCCTGAACAAAGTAGGTTTAGAGGGAACATAACATAATAAAGCCCATATATGAAAAACCCACACTAACATCATCCTCAGTGGTGAAAAGCTGAGAACTTTTCCCCTAAGATCAAGAACAAGACAAGGGTGTCCACTCTCATCACTTTTATTCAACATAGTACTGGAAGTGCTAGCCATAGCAATCAGACAAGAAATAAAAGGCATCCAAATTGGATTTACTATCTGCAGATGGCATGGTACTATATATAGAAAACCCAAAAGAGTCCACCAAAAAATTTGCTAGAACTGATAAATTCAGTAAAGTTGCAGGATACAAAATCAACATACAGAAATCCATTGCATTTCTATACACCAATAACAAAGTGGAAGAGAAATTAAGAAAACCGCCCCATTTACAATTGCAGCAAAAATAATAAAATACCTAGGAATAAACCTAACCAAAGAGGTAGAAAGATCTGTACTCTGAAAACTATAGAATACTGATGAAAGAAATTGAAGAGGACACAAATAAATGGAAAGATAGTCCATGCTCATGGATTGGGAGAACAAATATTGTTAAAATGTCCCAACTACCCAAAGGAATCTACAGATTTAATGGAATCCCTATCAAAGTACCAATAGCATTTTTCACAGGACTATGATAAACAATCCTAAAATTTGTATGGAACCCCAAATAGCCAGAGAAATCTCAAAAAAGAATAACAAACTAAGATTTCCATCCAACTGCAAACCCAGATTTCAAAATACACAACAAAGCTGTAGTGATGAAAACAGTATGGTGCTGGCACAAAAACAGACACATAGATCAACGGATCAGAGTGGAGAGCCTAGAAATAAAGTCACAATTATATGGTCAATTACTCTTCAACAAAGGAGGAAAGAATATACAGTGGGAAAAAGATAGTCTCTTCAACAAATGGTGTTAGGAAAACTGGGCAGCCACATGCAAAAGAGTGAGTCAGCACGACCTTTTTACACCATACACAAAAATAAACTCAGAGTGGATTAAAGACCTAAATGTGAGACCTGAAACCATAAAAATCCTTGAAGAGAGCACAGGCAGTAATCTCTCTAACATTGGCCATAGCAATGTTTTTCTAGATATGTCTCCAGAAGCAAGGGAAACAAAAACAAAAATGAACTAGTGGGACTACATCAAAATAAAAAGCTTCTGCACAGCCAAGGAAACAAAACTAAAAGGCAACCCATGGAATGGGAGAAGATATTTGCAAATGACATATCTGATAATGCGTTAGTATCCAAAATATATAAAGAACTTATACAACTCAACACCCAAAAATAATTCAATTAAAAAAGGGCAGAGACATGAACAGACATTTCTCCAAAGAAGACATGCCGGGGGCACCTGGGTGACTCAGTAGGTTGAGCATCTGACTCTTGGTTTCAGCTCAGGTCATGATCTTAGGGTCATGGGATCAGGCCCTGCGTTGGGCTCCGTGTTCAGTGGGGCATCTGCTTGAAATTCTCTCTCCCTCTTCCTCTCCCCGCCCCCACCGCCAACTTGTGCTCTCCCTCTCAAATCTTTTTTTTTTTTTTTAAGAAGACATGCAGATGGTCAACAGACACATGAAAAGATGCTCAGCATCACTGATCATCAGGGAAATGCAAATCAAAACCACAATGAGATATGGACTCACACCTGTCAGAATGGCTAAAATTAAAAACACAAGAAACAAAAGGTGTTGGAACAAATGTGGAGAAAGGGGAACCCTCCTACACTGTTGGTAGGAATGCAAATTGGTGCAGTCACTGTGGAAAACAGTATGGAGGTTCCTCAAAACATTAAAAATAGAATTACTGCATTTCCATTAATCCACTAGTGGGTATTTACTCAAAGAATACAAAAACACAAATTCAAAAAGATATATGCATCCCTATGTTTATTGCAGCATTATTTATAATAACCAAGACCAATATAACCAATAACTGAAGTGTCCTTTGATAGATGAATGGATAAAGAAGATGTGGTGTATATATACATACAATGGACTATTACATCGCCATACAAAAGGATGAAATCTTGCCATTTGCAACAACATGGATAGACCTAGAGAGTATAATGGTGAGTGAAATAAGTCAGGCAGAGAAAGACAAATACCATATGATTTCACTCATATGTGGAATTTAAGAAAACAAAGAAAAAAAAGAGACAAATCAAAAAACACTCGGGACGCCTGGGTGGCTCAGTTGGTGAAGCATCTGCCTTCAGCTCAGGTCTTGATCTCAGGGTCCTGGGATCGAGTCCCGCATCGGGCTCCCTGCTCAGTGGAGAGTCTGCTTCTCCCTTTCCCTCTGCCCCTCCCCCCTGCTCATTCTCTCTCTCTCAGATAAATCTTAAAACAAAACAAAGAAATAGACTCTTAACTATGAAGAACACACTGCTGGTCACCAGGGGGAGGTGGATGGGGGGAAAGGGGGAAAGAGGTGATGAGGATGAAGAGGACACTTGTCCCGATGAACACTGAGTAATGTATAAAATTGTGGAATCACTATCCTATACCCCGCCAAGCTAATCTAACACTGTATGTCAATTATACTGGAATAAAAATTAAAAAGATATGAATATGATAAAAAATCAAAATAGTACAGTAAGATACAGTGATTGATATAGGAAATGTAAAATTAAAGCTTCTTTCCCTGCCCACAGGACCCTCAAGATTCCCCCATGTCAGGCAACCACTCTTAGGAGTTGCTTGTGCATTTTCTCCCAAAACTTTTGTTTGGGTATCTTGAATCTTGAGGCACGTGTGTTTTTATAAGCACATATACATGCACGTAAGTATATAGGTTTTATTATCTTTAAAATGACATCATTTTCTGAAACTTACAATTTAACAATACGTCTTAAATTTATCTAAGTGGAATTGCCAATAAATTCATACATACTCACACCACAAGTAGGTCAGTGGTAACGGAGTATTTCACCAAGGCCCTGGGGAGCAAGTGAGCTGGGAATGGTAGTGCTTACCTGCCACAGCATGGGTACTCGCATATTAAGGAAAGAGCTGTATATTTCTTCCAGTTCTTGGGTAAGGATGATCTCCCCTTTTATTGCAAATTGAAGGTCTTTCAAAGACTTATGCACAACCAATAAGAACTTATCAAACCGTTCAATTTCTTGGCTCAGAAAGGATAGCAAGGCGCAATGGATAAGGGGATCATAGCCTGGATTTAAACAGACGGAAAAGAATGTTAGTTTTCAGATAAAAGGAGGCTTTACATGGAGAAATATAGGCTTTGGAAATCAAAGGAACTTCATGTGTCCAGACCAGGGATTGAGACACTTATTTATTTATTTATTTTTTGCCAAAAATCAGTGACTGGGCAGGCTCTGGGGCCCTCCTGTGTCACGACCGTTCAGCCCTGCTTTGGCCATGTGAACACAGGCACCCACACATGAAAATGAGTGAGCACAGCTGCACGCCAATGAATATTTGTGGGCACTCAAACTGGAATTTCACATGATACTTATGTGCCGAAAATATTCTTCTTTCTTTCTTTCTTTTTTAACCAATAAAATCATGTAAAAACCATTTTCGCATTTAGGTTGATCGAGAAGGAACGGTAGCTGGATTTGGCCACAGCCCTTGTTGGCCGGCTGTGGTGCAGACTCAGCAACAGCACTGACCGCATAGACTACTGCTCAGCATTGGGTCCCCAGATGAACTTTCTTTCGAGGGTTAAGATATGGATGTTGACAACTTAACCGGGCCGGTTGCCCCACCCTGCACTTTGGCCCCCCGGAGCCTTGCTGCTCAGAGTCGAGGGCCCCTCCAAACCCCGCTGCTCCTGGCCTGCTTTGCCACAAGGATGACTCCCTCCCCTCTAGTCTTAGGGCCACCCCTCCCCCCACCTCCCCCCCGTCCCAGCCTCAACAAAAACAGAAGCAAAGACAAAGCCATAGCATTGTTTTCTTGTCTGCTCTCCATCTCTCAGCTTGGACAGAGTCCGCTCTCCCACTCACTCAAGCTTTGTATTTCTGCGCTCCCTTTGGTGGGACCTCCACTCTTCCTTCCTCATGCTGCCAGAGTCCTTCCCTGAGGCCACCACTCCTGTCCCCTGCTTACCTTGGATACCTTTATAAAGAGACTCCCAAATGGGGCTGGACATGATGTACTTCAAGGTGCTGGGAGTTCCAGAACATTCCTTCTCCACAGACATTGGCAGCCGCTTTATCATGTCAGATAAAATTTCCATCACCAGTTCATCGTTACTCTGCTCATGACTGCAGAAAGAATTAGGAGGAGAACGAGCTTCAGATCTGTTTGAACCGGGAGAGCCCTCCGATGGGTCCCGTCTGAGGGCCAACACAGCCTCCCAGAGCCACAGAGCTACAGGCAAGGACCGTGGAGTTTGCTGCATTTTACAGATGAGGAAACTGCCCAATGCACTGCGGACATTTACAACAAAACATGATTTTTAGGTTTTTTTTAAAAAGATTTTATTTATTTATTTGACAGAGAGAGAGAGACAGCGAGAGGGAACACAAGCAGGGGGACTGGGAGAGGGAGAAGCAGGCTTCCTGCCAAGCAGGGAGCCCAATGCGGGGCTGGATCCCAGGACCCTGGGATCATGACCTGAACCGAAGGCAGACACCTAAAGACTGAGCCACCCAGGCGCCCCATATTTTTAAAGTTTTAAAACTTTAAAACTTGTCAACTCTGCATCCTCTGAATGCATGTGTGTGAAGTGCCACCAGCGGAATGAAGAAAAGCAGGCAACCTGACCGCGCATCCTTGTGTTAGGGGGACACAAACAGAGCCAGGAAACGCTGAAGCTGGAGCAGCTCTTTGAAACCGGGGCTCGGGATGGCGACCGCACCTCCCTACCGTGAGTGGAGGAGATGGACATGGGATGTACCTACTTTGCGTCCTGCTCAGTTACTCTGAATACCAGCAGGGACCGGCTTTCAGTAACAGCCCAGGTCACACACCCAAATGAGGGTCATCCTGGAAGGTAAAAGCGATAGTCTGGAAGCTACCGCTGCAGGCAGTGCAGTAGGAAAACCTTAGTTTTTGACTTGAAAGTAGGGTTACTTGGTGGGATTCATCAGGATTCAAAAAATCAGACGATTTCAATAAGCAAACATCTCCAGAGGGCAAATGTTTGCTACCACCAAGGTGGTTACATTGAACGGGACAGATCTTTTAAGTCTGCTCACACAGAGAAGTTTCAAGTACGTTTTGAGTAAAGGCAGCCTAACTGCAGTAATCATAGCCTCCCCAAAATGAACCAGAGGGACACAATTAACCTATTCCACGTGCTCATGAGAAGCAGCCCCTTACAATCATCTCATCTCTGACTGGTGTATTTGTTGAAGACCAACAGTATAGAATTACTATTGAGAAGTGTAGGATGTGCGGGGAATTTAAGCTGATATTCTGGGGACATACTGGAAGATTTCCAATGACCTCCCCCTCTCTGTGTGCAGCTTTCCTTCTATATTGTAAATAGTTAGGATACATTCACTCAGTCAGTGAAATGAGTGCTCAGGTATGTCTATTTTGTGTCACCAAATAGCCAAAGCCATAGTGAGAATCCAATCAGATACCATTTTAGCAGGAGTTTCATGGTCCAAAGAGACAGGAAAGACCCTAAGAGTACAGGATTCCCATGGGTTCAGAGGTTTGAGAGGTAAGTGGAAAAAAATACACGTGTATGTTAAGAGCCTGTTAGAAGGTGGAGGAGGGTCAGTCAAGTATCTTCCAGACGGAGAAGAGTTTTATTCAGGGTGACTTACTGACGGGGGAATCCGTGGATGGAAGATCCTGACGGTATGCAGCTATTCTCCACAAAACCCAGGCCTCAACCCACAGCTTCTGTAGAAGGAGGGGCCTAGGGTAAGGTCACAGGGTAGTTACCCAGAGTGGGGGCCCCTGTGCACCAGAGGGGAGAGCACGGAGGCCCCAAGTGGAGCCAGTGTTCCCAGCTCTCCTGCAGGGCAAATGAAGCGTAACTCCCAGTCTGTGAGTCTATGCGTCTATTGGGGCACATGTCGTTGAGACCCAGGGGTGTGGGCGATGTGACTGTCACCTCACAGGTTTTGAGGTTGTTACTATGTTGTTGACAACTCTAATCAGGGCTCAAGGCATCCTATGAGTATTGCCAATAAGAATCAATTCATGTTGTGGTTGACATTTCTGTTTTAGTTTATTGGCTTGGGTTTTTTCCAACCTTAAGCCCTGAGAAGGCAGACTCACCCATCCTGGACAGTGATGCCCCTGGTCCCTGCTTAGCATCTCTCAACATAGGGAAGACTTAGAAGCTGGTGTAGACAAGACTAACAGAATCAAAATCAAATCAAAGTAACAATAGTTTTGTGTTGGGGAATCTGTACATGTTGGTGTTTTAAATATTTGGGATAGTTAAAAGATTCGGGGCTCTTAAAACCTGAAGGTCAGCTTTGGGACTCCAACTTAAAACAGATAATTGAGAAATTGGTTTAAATTTATGATTTTAGGGGTGCCTAGGTGGCTCAGTCAGTGAAGCGTCTGCCTTCGGCTCAGGTCATGATCTCAGGGTCCTGGGATCGAGCCCCGCATCGGGCTCCCTGCTCAGTGGGGAGTCTGCTTCTCCCTCTGCCGCTCCCCATGCTTGTGTTCCCTCTCTCTCAAATAAATAAATAAAAAATCTTAAAAAAAATAAATTTATGACTTTAGGTTGAAACCACCTAAGTTGATATATTTAAAAATATAAGAGGGGCACCTGGGTGCCTCAGTTGGTTAAGCATCTGCCTTTGGCTCAGGTCACGATCTTGGGCTCCCTGCTCACAGGGAATCTGCTTCTCCCTCTTCTCCCTGCTCATGCTCTCTCTTTCGCTATCTCTCTCAAGTAAATAAATAAAAAAAAAGTAAGAGAGTTTAAGATCCAGCATATTTGTTTAATTATTAGATTTATAAGACTTATTGAAAGACTCGAGAGGGTTTGGCAGTCAGCTAGCTGAAGTACGTTAACTTTGTAATGAATGTTACCATATTTGAAAGTGTTTAAGTTTGTAGATGGAAATAAACACTATTCAAAGACCTTTTAAAAATGCTTGTTAAAATCCTAGACTTGCAAATTGGAACACTAGATTTTTTAGGCCGAACTTACATAAGGAACTTGTATTCTGAGCACAGCCCTGCTAGGCACTATTATTATTTCTAATTTAAACATGATGAACCCGAAACAAAAGACTTAATTGGCACCCCCAAGTTTGCAAAGTCAAGTGACAGAGCTGGGATTTGAACCCAGAGCCAGTCTGTGTGTGTTGCCTGTGTCCTGAGAAGCTCTGAGTGAGCAGAGCAGGAACACACTTCTCTGGGGAGCTCACCCAGGTAGTCGTGGCCTTAACAACATATGACCTTATCTTACAGTTACAGGCTGATGAGGCTGGAGAGTTTGGGGTACCTTTGTGAGACCGTCTAAAGCTCACGATGGCCCTGATGGGTAGACAGGCGATGTGTCTATGTACAGATAAGCAGAGTGAGGGTACCGGGGCGGTGTGACTAACAGAGTGTAAGCCACACAGGCCTCTAAGGGCAGAGCTAACCCCTCTTGACCACACCGTCCTCTTATTTATTGTGACGGGGATCCTTCCCTGTCCTAGAGAAGTAAATGTGACATTTCACACTGAGACTAATTCAGTTTAAAAATGCCACTCACTAGGTAGAGTACCAGCACTCATTCCACAAACATTTACTGAGTACCCACCACATGCGTGGTAATTATATTTCTGTGTGCGTGCACATGCACTCCTGTGTGCGTCTACTCACCTCTGTCATTTGGAGGATTTAGTCTCTATTTTTAGACTGTGTTTTAGGTTTTACACTATATTTTAGACTTCTTTATCCACAAGTTCAGCATTGTATCTCTTCAAATTATTAAATAATCATTTCCAACTAAGCCTTCTTAATGATTTAGTGATTTCCAGCTAAACATTCGTCCTAGTGGGTTCTTACCTGATCATGAGGTTTGCAGTGGTGGCTCTGGGTTGCAGGACGATGAGGCTGTCAATGAACTTCTGGCCCTGGATCTCCCTGCAGCCTCGTATGGCCTCAGGGTGCAGCCCTAAGAGCTCTGGAGGGTCGTCGTCAGGTAAGGACTGGATGACGTGTATGCAGTCCCTGATGCTCGCAGATTTGGGCACTGGCTGACGTCTCTGAAGAGTTAACCACGTCGTCAGTCTCTGCCCAGACCGATTCTTACATTCCGTAATGCATGAAGACACTGCTGCCCATGAAGTGTATACTGAAGGCCCTTCTTAGTTCTAGGTGGAGTTGTATTGATCTGCACAATAACTTTCTTGTTGAGAAAAGAGAGACTTTAAAGGCTAGGCTGCTTCTCACTGCCCGCTGCCTCCCTGCGCCATACCCACAGTGGACGCAGTCTAGCCTCCATATACCATTTCACTGTGGCAAGACCTATATAAGGAATGTGATGCTGAGCTGAAGAATCATTCTGACTGCTTGGGAGGTGGGGGGTGGGCAAAATGGGGAAGATGGACAAAAGGTGCAAAATTCCAGTTATAGGGGCGCCTGGGTGGCTCAGTCGTTAAGCATCTGCCTTCGGCTCGGGTCATGATCCCAGGGTCCTGGGATCAAGCCCCGCATCAGGCTCCCTGCTCAGCGGGAAGCCTGCTTCTCCCTCTCCCACTCCCCCTGCTTGTGTTCCTGCTCTCACTGTGTCTCTCTCTGTCAAATAAATAAATAAAATCTTTAAAAAAACAATTCCAGTTATAAAATCAATAATAAAAATTGCAAAAATTGACAAGCTCCTTAATGGGCATAGGAGGGCTCTTCTTCCCAGGCCATCGGAGGTATCTTCCTGCGACTCGCTGTAACTGGTGCTGCTCAGTAAGGCTGACTCCCAGAGTCACATCTAACTGGGAGAAAATGGGCCTTCAAAACCCTACTTAGCAATGGGGACGAACGTAACTATCTGGCTTCTTGGACTCCATCCCTCTGAGACACGGCTGCCTTCTCCTCTCCTGGAACGGAGGTTGGACTGTGCGGCCGGCTTCTTCTGACAGAGCGCGGACCGGAGGGGACCAGCTCGTACACGGTGCTGCAGCCTCGTTTCTCTTGGGTGGTTCGGTTGCTCAGGGGGTGGCCAGCTGCATGACCCCGATCCCCTGACATCCCCCATCGGTGGTGGTCAGGAGCCACCCCCACGCTGCCCCCCCCCCCCCCCCGCCCCGGGGATCCCGCACATGGAGGCACTGAGGCTTCTGGCCATCAGTCCCGTGAGTGGCCTTGGAAGTGGCTTCTCCCGCCCCAGTGAAGCCCTATGACCGCAGCCCCAGCTGACATCTTGGGCATAACTCCCCGGGAACCCTGAGCCACCAGGACACAGCTGAGCTGCTGGGACATGTGCTGGTTCACCTCTATTAGAGAGGATGACAAACTGGTTCCAGAAAGTCACAGAGCGTAACAGTGAACGGTGTCAGCTTGGTGTGAAAGGGACAGAGACAGTAGAAGGTGAAGAGGACGCCAGACTGCAGTTCAACTGCAGAAGGGAAGCTGCTGAAGAAACTGATTAGCTATAAAAATGGGCCCCTTTCTATGGAACTGAAAGGATGGCGCAGAGGGCAGAGCCAAGAGCCCGGGGCATGGGGACAGGGACCTCTGGGTGCTCCCAGGAAGTGAGACAGGGTCCCAGGCCCAGAGCTGCCGACCTTCACCCAGTACAGTCACAGAATGTCTGGGGACTAGGGGCCATTGTGTGTCTTCCGTCTGGGTCTCTGCGAAGGGACAGGTTTACAGAGGCATAGGGGTTTGCCCAGGGGAGGTGATGGAAGACGGGAAGGAGGACGTTGCCATCAGGGTGACCGCTGTCAATCGGGATGATTGAGGGAACAGAGGTCATATCCAGGTCTCCTCTGGCCTGGAGAGTACGGATGGATAGATGAAATGTTAACTGCTAGAGTAATGCCAAATTATGTCTGTAAGACTGGAAGTTAACAGGGGCACCTGGGTGGCTCAGTCGGTAAAGCATCTGCCTTCGGCTCAGGTCATGATCCCGGGGTCCTGGGATCGAGCCCTGCATCAGGCTCCCTGCTCAGCAGAGAGCCTGCTTCTCCCTCTCCCACTCCCCCTGCTCATGCTCTCTTTCTCTCTGACAAATAAACAAATAAAATCTTCTAAAAAAAACACTGGAAGTTAATAAGAGCCATTGAAAGGGAACATTAAAATTTCTTTAAACGCAGATTTTAAAGAATGCAACAACACTTAGGTAAGCGAGTGATGTAAGGAAATACATTTTCTTACTTCATCACTGGAGAAACTGAAGTCCTCTCTCAGCACTTCAGGATTACAAAATTTGTAGAGAAGGGTGTTCAAACATCGCCTGTCCCACGTGTCGGTCACCCAGCCACCGTAAATCACTTCCCCAATCAAGTAGCGCAGTGTTGGCCACGAAATACTGGACTGTGTGCTCAGGGCATGTTCCAAAATCTTGATGGAGACCTTTGGAAAATCCACCAGTTTTTATTATTTCAGCACGTGTTTGCAGCTCACTGGGATGTTTTAACACAAAATCATCAATTCTCAAACAGACACAGATATTTTCTCTTTAAAAATACAGCTGACCCGTGAACAGCAATGCATTTGAATTATGTGGGTCCCTGTATATATGGGTTTTTTCACAGTCCTTTGAATGTATTTTCTGTTCCTTATGATTTTCTCAATAACATTTTCTTTTCTTGGGCTATTATAAGAACACAGTATATTATACATACGCCATACAGAATACGTGTTAATTGATGTTATCGGTAAGGCTTCCAGTCAATAGTCCGCTATTAGTTACGTTTGGGAGGAGTCAAAAGTTATATGTGGGTTTTTAACCACACAGGGGGTCAGTGACCCTGATCCCGCATTTCAAGTGTCAATTGTATATGGAAATAGCAAGAGGAATAAAAATATTAGGATTACATTTTCATCCATTAATTCTTTTTTGTTGTTGGACAAACATTGAATTCTTGAATTACAATTGTTATTTTGAATAGACAAAACCAGCTGGTGGCGCTAAATTCAGAGGCACATCGGGGTAAACAAGGGAATGCGAGTGTCCTCACATCCCCTGCTCTCACCATCAGACACCCCCACCCCATGCCGTAGCCCCCTCTGTGCCCCGTTTCTTGGGTCCCCTGTGCACAGACGTTCTCACAACTCCATGCAAAGTAAGTGGACCCCATTCCTCCTCCTTTCCCCCCGCCATGCCTCCTGCAACCAGCACTCTCCCTCCCTTTCATCTTGTTTCCCTTTCTTCCAAAAATGCTAGGCTGGCATACGCCCACCCTGCAACTGGACAGTGGATCTCTTATATACAGTTTTCGTCTTATTCCCTCATCATTAATATGAATGAACATGATTTTACATCGTTGATGGGAATGATATCCTCTGTCCTGCATTGACTAGAGCTTTGGGGCAATGCTGAGTGTCAATGGTGAGGATGGGCATCCCTGATTTTTTTTTTTTTTTTGATTCTGGATTTTAGTAAAAACAACTTCAGTGTTGGCTATTTAAAATGATATTTTAAATAGTTTTTTGGTGGCCTTTTCCATATTTAGTAGTCTCTTTTAATCCTATATTGTAGAATTATTGTCAGGAATGGTGCCCACATTCATAATAAAAGCCTTTTCTGCATCTACTGATGTGATCATATAGAGTGAGTTACGGATTTCCAGATATTGAACCATTCTTGGAATAAATCCTACTTGGTTATAGAGTATTATTCTTTGGATTCATTGCTGAAGCCTATTAATACGTTATATAGAATTTTTCCATCGAGTCCTAAGTAAAATTAACCTATTTTCTTATGTATATTATTTTTATCAGGTATTCATATTAAAATTATGGTTTCATAAAATGAATTGGGGAGATTGCCATCTTTTTCTAAGGTTTAGAACAGCTTAAATAATATTAATATCTCTGTTTCTTAAAGTCCAGAGTAAACTAAGCCATGAAACCATTTCATTCTGGTGTTATTTGCAATGTTTTATAGCAATTGATCTACTCAAAATTTCCATATCTTTTGGAGTCAATTTTGATAATTCATGTTTTCCCAGAAATCATTGGGTTCATATAGATTTTCAAACTTTATCTGTCTTATCAAAAACCAATTTTTGGATTTCTCCTTTCTATTTTTGTATATTATTTTATTACTATTAAAATTATATTATTTTAGTTCATATTATTGTTTTTTTCTAATTTCTTAAGATGAATATTAATTTACTGCCTTTCTTAATAATGAAGATATTTAAGACCATAGTTTATTTTTTTCTGAGCATATTTTTGTACTGTTGTATCATTTTCAGTATGAAGGAATCTCATTTCCTTTGTGTTTATTTTGTGATTTTTCCTTTTAATATCCTCTTTGATAAAAGAATTATCTAGAGGTATGTTTCTTAATTTCCACCTTAAGATTTTTGGGGCCAAGTTTTTATTACTTCTTAGGTTGTGATCAGAGCACGTGGCCCATAATTATAGATTTTACTTTGTGGCCATGTTCATGGTTGAGTTTTCTAAGAGTTCCTTAGATACATCAAAGAAGTATTTACTGTCTGCTGGAGGGATGGTAGGTTCTGTATACCTCTGTTCACCAAGTCTGTTGATGGTATTATTCTAGTATCGGTCTTACTTTTGCTTATCAGAGCTAATTCTGAAAGAGGTTTTTGAAACTCCCACAACAATTACACAGGAATGCACACATGTGATGTACATGTGTATGTATGTGTCTGTACACACACGTGGGTGTGTGCGTGCTACCACAGGCTATTGTCTGACGAATATCAACACACAGTGTGACTGAGACCACCTGTGTTTGAATCCTGTCTGTTCCAGCAACTTCCTCAGCCTCTCTGTACTTCAACGGTAAAATGCAGATGATATCACCCTCTTCATAGGGTTGATGTGAGGCTCAGGTTAATCAATCCATAAACCACTTAAAACCATGCCTGAGGAGGCTCTCTATAATAAAGTCAACTCTTCTCATGAATGTTGTATCTTCACAAATTGTTTCTCTTTCTACTGTTTGGTGCTTTTTCAGATTAAATTCTATCTTGTCTGATATGAACATTGCCATTCCTGCTTTGTTGCTGTTTTTAGTCTCTTGGTAGTTTTAAGCTGTCTCCATTAATTTAAATGTTTTTCATACAAATTGCATGTGTCTCCTAATGAGGGAGTGCAGTCTGTTTACATTTCAAATAATGCTTGATAATGTTCCTTCCACAGGACTTTGCTACTACTTATTGTACTTGGTTGTTTCTCTCCCTTCTTCTTATTTTCGATAGTTTGATCAGATTGCTATTTTCCTTTTTCTTTTTCACTAATTTAGACGTCAGAGTGTTTCCATTATAGGTGACCTTTCCTTTCCTTGAATTCCTATTAAAATAACATTTCTTTTTTCAAATGGAAAGAAGACTTCAATGACCCACCCCCCGCCCCCCATGGAAGCGTCTATGTTCCCATTTCTTCCTCTGCCCTTCCACTGCTCTGTGCTCCTTCCTGTCTTCACAGGGACTCCTCCCTGCACCATAAGCCCCTCCTCCCCCACCTCTAGGTTCTGCTGAGACAGGTTAGTATTTTTAGCTTAAGGCGATTAGAGGAATTTTTCTTGTAATATGAGTCTTCCTTTTAAGTAATCTGTATTTAGGGTCACCTGGGTGGCTCAGTGGGTTAAGCGTGTGCTTTCTGCTCAGGTCATGATCTCAGGGTCCTGGGATTGAGTCCCACATCGGGCTCCTGCTTGGCGGGAGTGTGTCTCTCCCTCTACCCTCCCCATGCTTGTTCTCTCTCTCTCTCAAATAAATAAAATCTTTTTTTAAAAAATAAAAACTCCAAAATCTGGAAATAGGTAAAGGGTGAGCACGTATCTTTTCCATGCCCCACTGAAACAGTGTCTGACGCACTCTTTCAAGGGGATTATCGAATATTCCAGGAGCACCTACTTCTGTTTTGATGTGCTATTGGTCAGAGCACATAAAGTTCTGTCAGAGTAGTTGCTAACTTACAGAAAACTGAGAGCCCTGCCTGTGATTCTGATGACAATGCAGATGAATTTTGTCCTAGAGAAATACAAATGCTGTCTGGCTCATAAAGCAATTTACAAACCAAAGGCACAATTTTATTGCCTGCAGGGCATTTATCAGTTTGGGATATAACTTAGCAATCGTATTTCATTACAATTTCTCTCAGTATTTACAAATAATTCTGCTCTCCTATATATATATATTTTAAAGATTCTATTTATTTATTTGAGAGAGGGAATGAGAGAGAGAGCACAAGAGCGAGGTGGGGGTGAGGGGCAGAGGGAGAAGCAGACTCCCCACTGAGCAGGGATCCTATATTTTTAAAAATCAGTTTTACCATCCTGCTGGTTCTTCTGTCAATAAGTTTAAAAAAAAAACGTGATATGTGCGCACCTAAAAAAGTCATGCACATGAAACACGTATGTGCATGTATACAGGTGTGAAACGTGTATTTCTTCACGGCCTCTGACAGTTTTCTGTTCTATTGCTTATGTTCTTTCTCTCCCTGGCCACTGGGTCTCATTAGATAGGTTGTTTCTCTTGGCCTTGTCAATGGGGCTGAGGTCGTGGTTTTGGGGAAGCTTTCAGTGGCCGTAGGCCTGTGTGCGGTGGAGGGTCCACTAATGCTAAGCCCCGTGGGCTAGGACACAGCACCGGTCAGACCGCCAGTCCCCTGAGCAAACCCCAAGTTGCCCGACAACCAGCTGGCTGGCGGGGACTCCCCCAAGTGGGAGGAGCCATGTCCAAACTCAACTTCCCAGGGAACCAGAAGTGCCCACTTCGTTCCTGAGGGGGGCTGTGCATAGAGCCCGTTCCGCACGAAGTTCCCAGCTGGAACCTCCAGACGGTCAGAAGCTTGGCACCCACCCAGGCTTTCTCTCCCACTGGCAAGGCTACTCTCACATCTGCCACACAAAGAGGGGGAAGGCAGGAGGGGAAGGGTACCTCTCTGGGACCACAGCGCCATGACGTCACCAGCTGTTTCCAGTCAGGCCTCTCTGCAAAATGCCAGAGTTAGGGCACCATCTGGCGACTTCCAGCCTGCACCGAGAGCTGCTGATGGTATTGGCCCAAGCTCTGCGCAGGACAAAGTGCCCCTGCTGACACTGGCCATCCCAGTCCTACCATTCATCCCCCTGGTAGATGGTTTGGATGTATTTCTTTAAAAACCATCTGCAAGGGAAATGAGTTCTATATATACACAGAAATGACATCATATGTTCAATCTCTGTTATAAGTAATTTCATTAAGCGAGCCCATAAATGTGAGCTATCTTTCTAAATCAATGATACTAGGCATTCTTTGCCTCCCAGAAAGTTAGTAACAATCGCAGCAGCATCAGGAGACAGCCCCCACTTCTCTGCATTTGTGCTGCTTTGTTTTAGCCACCGGGGGGCGGGGTGAAAGGTGCCATCTCATCTTAATGAGATTTTAATGAGCGTTACCTTGATTACTGTATTCGTCAGGCTTCTCTAGAGAACCATATATGTCTACAGAGATTTACCATTCGGACGCGGCTCATGTAACGATGGAGGCTGACACATGTCAAGACCTGCGTTTGGCAGCAGGAGACCCAGGGAGAGCCAATGTTCCAGTTCGAAGCATTCAGGCAGGAGGATTTCCTTTTAGTGCCGGTCAGTCCTTCAACTGATTGGACGAGGCCCACCACGTTAGAGAGAGTCTACTGATTTGAATATGAATCTCAACCAGAAGCACCCTCAGAGACATCCTCAAAATAATGCTTGACCAAACACCTGGGGGTCTTGTGGCCCAGTCAAGTTGATACATAAAATTAACATCGCAATTACTAATGAAATGGAATACATTTTCATAATCTTTTTTGCCTTTTTGTATTTACATTGCAAAATGCCTAACCAGGTCCTTTGCCCATTGGGGTAGTTATCATTCTCTTATTAATTTATAAAAGATCTTCATATAGGGGCGCCTGGGTGGCTCAGTCGTTAAGCATCTGCCTTCGGCTCAGGTCATGATCCCAGGGTCCTGGGATCGAGCCCTGCATCAGGCTCCCTGCTCCACGGGAAGCCTGCTTCTCCCTCTCCCGCTCCCCCTGCTTGTGTTCCCTCTCTTGCTGTGTCTCTCTCTGTCAAATAAATAAAATCTTAAAAAAAAAATCTTTATATAATCAGCCTATTAGCCCTTGCATAATATACGCTACAGGTATTTTTCCCCCAGTATACTGTTAGCCTTTTGATTAAGCTTTGAGTGTGGTTTGGACAAATGTGCTTGAGCCCGTATTCCTTGGCGAACACCCAGAGCACGGCTGTTTCATGTCAGGCTCTGGCTGGGGGCACAAGCGTGCACTCGCACGTGCGGGGACAGGCAGCTGAGCGTGCAGAGAGCTGTGAAGCCTCAGGAGGCCCTAGAAGGGAAGGAAAGGTGCCCTTCCAGGGTGGGTCTCGGGGGCAGGTACCCAGAGGCAGAATCAAGATTTTGCTCAGAAAGTTTTTTGGTATCTGCTCTAACCTGGTGAAAATTTAAGCAGGTGTCACCACCTGTTCACTTTAGCTGTAAAAAAAAACCACCAGGCAACGTCAAGCAAATAGAAGGTTCTAGACAGAGAATAGTAAAGAAAGACAGTAAGCTACGTGTCCCCCCCACCCCCCCTGCGGTGGGTCAGTACCAAGCTCTTACTTTAAATAAATCTGGTAGAAACGGCAGACACGTTTGCAGGGGTTTCTGTGTGTCAGGCACTGTCCTGAGAGCCTAGCCTATGTTAACCAGTCGGCTTCTTATAAAACTCTTTCAAGTAGGTACTGGTGTCTGCCCTCCCTTCCCCTATCCTGCTTTTTTTCTTTTTTGGCCAAGGGAACAAAGAGCCTGAGAGCTCATTAGCTCGCCCACCGCCCACCAGATTAAATGCTTGTACATCCGTAGGTGGGGGGCTGTGATCTGTTTCCAGAAAAGCTGGCTTCCCGGTTCATGCTTCTCCGCATTAGCCCTTGTTACTGGTCAGAGTTCATTTTCCAGCACCAGGAAGATACTTAGTATCTGTGTGGACAGACACTAGGCAGTTAGTATCCTATTGTGATTTATTCATTAGTGTTTATTTGGAAGGTATCACACTTACCGCCAAGTCCGAAGAACTAAATTTATAAGCAATATTCCAGCCCAGTATTCCGTAATTTTTTCTTTCACTGATTACAGCATTGAAAAAACATAAACTGAATAAAAGTTTTTTCCACGAGGGTCCACAGTCAGGTTTTTCAAGTATCTCTTCTGTTACCTCTCCGCTCCCACCATATCCAAAGGTCTGTAGTAAGTTACTTTTCAGTCCCTGGGGATTTTCCACTGCAATCTTTAAAATAGAGATGAGTAATGACAGCAGGTGAGTGGAGGCACTGATCGAGGGGACGCTTGCTCAGAGAGCGGGCTAAGAGTGTAACTGTTTGCAAAAGTCATTGGCAAGTAAGAACTCTTGTGTTAGTCTTTTTTCATTTGAAAATTTCTGTTAAAGGATTGTACCTGATTTCCTACTGTTCCAATTCAGATCTTAAAATGAAAAGTTAAGACTGTCATTAAAAGCACTCCTGTTTGCTTGAAGTCTAGCATTCTGGAATCACAGCATTCTGGAAAGTTTGACAGTGAAGAGCTACTGTCGTCAAAACTCTCAGTGGTGGCCAAGCAGCCTCAGTGAGGTGACAGATGGGGGGCTGGGGGGGCGGGGGGTGCCCAAGAAAAGGAGACAGAGAACCAGTGGAGCCAACAGAACCATCTTGTCAGCACCGACATTAAGAAGGAGAACAATGAACTTGGTGTACTACCCAGCTATTTAGCTTCCATTAAAATTCCCTTTGCTTGACTTCCTAACTAGGAGACTTGCAGTGAGGAGGGGCAGAGGTGAAGTGGGGAGAGACTCAGTTGGAGGGGGCTTTTTAAAGAGCATGGCTGTTAACTTCCAAACTGTACAAGGTTTGAAATGTTCCCTTCCTTGCACACTTTACACATATACACACACAGACACACACGTACACATACGTATTCATGTATAAAAACCGTGTGGATGTGCAGATCTGTGTGGGTCTGTATATACGACACATGGATGTGTGTGTACATGAACCAATGTTTCTGGATCAAGGATCAGAGCTCACGGTGCTTCCCCATGCTCTGATTCCCACGGGGTGATGGGGGGGGCCAGATGCACCCTGAGCGTGTGTATAGCGGGGATGAAACTTGGTGCTTATATAGAACGTCTTACAGAGCAGCCCCTCCTTCCAGAGACAGTGAGAGACAGAGAGGCGTTCCAGTTTGCTCTGGAACGCAAAGAGATTCTCTCTGGGGAGAGAGGAGGAGGTAGCTGGGTCTTCACAGTCCCTGGAGTGTTAAGCAAATGGCTATGAGTCTTATCAGCCTGAGAACTTGGACACGTAGCTGTAAGAAGCGCCTAGTAGAGCAGACGTTCTCTTCCTTCCAAGGCATGTTTACCTTTCAATATCTGTTAATGTGGATTGTCTGCAATGTTTGCTGAGAAAGCCCTGACTGCACACATGAGAAAGTGTTCACAGAGTGTCGTGCCTTGAGGCTCAGGGTTGAATCTTTGGAGACTCCTGCTTGTGTCTCCAAAAGTAAAAATCTGCGCAGCCCCATGAGGAACGACATATGAAGGGCGGAGGCAGGAGGGGAGCTGGGCAGTGGGAGAGGGGGGGAGAGAGAGACAGAGAGAAAATGTTATCTTGGGGAAGAAAGTTGTTCATATCTGAAGTGAAGTTGTATTTTGCTAATTAGAGCAATGGACCGGATTGAGGTGAAACGTCCCTGGAAGTTCTATGTCTGTCCCTCCCTGCCAGCCTTTGGTCCCCTGTCCCCAACACCTGCTTTGAACCTGCTTCCTGCCAGAGCATTTCCAGAGATTGCACCGTGGGATGGTTGGGGGAGCTGAGACAGGAAAAGGCCAGAGAAGAAGGGCGAGAAAAGGACAGAGATCATGCGTTCTGGTTTATAACTGTTGGAACTCTAAGCATCCTGGTTGGACAAAACTCCATCAAGCTGTGAATCATTTGAAAGCAGGGAGCTCATTTACTATCTTAGTGTCGTTCCTGGCCCACTGTGCATGGGGAGCACAGAGTAGAAGGTCAGCATGCTAGAGTCAGGAATCCCTTCGTAATTCGGAATTATGAATGCAAGATACTTTACACTCAAACCGTGCTCCTTAGGCAACATCAAAATCTATTCTACTCTGTCCTTACCTTCAAACTCTTCTGAAGAATTGGAATTGGGAAAGAACTGTCCGATTTTGAGCTTAACCACAGCCTAAACTCAGGGTCTATTGTCACATCTGGGCTATTAAATCTGCAAAATACAAAATTTATAAATATTTTAGTGTAAAAAATTTTTTTTAAAGATTTTATTTGAGAGAGAGAGAGAAAGAGTGAGAGAGCACGAGCACAAGCAGGGGAGAGGGGCAGAGGGAGAAGCAGGCTCCCCGCTGAGCAGGGAGCCTGATGCGGGGCTCGATCCCAGGACCCTGGGATCACGAACTGAGCTGAAGGCAGACGCTTCACTGATGGAGCCACCCAGGCACCCCTAGTGTAAAAAATTTAAGCCAAACCAACATGTTTTAGGAATCACAGAATCTCAATGTCTGAAGTGACCTAGAGCTTGTTGCAGTAATTATCTACAGGCCCTATTAGTCCACCGTGGCCTTTCATGCTGCACAGAAATTTGCGCAAGACCCAGTAATTCCCACTTTTGAAAAGTAGTTTTTCCACCTATAAACACAAAAGTGATACACACTCATTGCAAAAAACCTTGGAAAAATGACAAAATAAGAACAAAATGACATGTTCCAGGGGTCAAATCTGAAACAACTGAACATGAGAATAAATGACAGTGATAACAGACGATATGCCATGGAATAAAACGGGAACCCATGACTGATATAAACAAAGCAATGAATAAATGGGGGTGGGGGGAAGCCTCTTCCTCAGGGTAGAACATCATTTGGTCAATTTAGAAGGAACTGTGGAGTTAGAAAGTCACCATTTGGCAAATAATAGAGTCCTAATTGAGTCAAACATTCTCAGTGGTTGTTAAGACCAGTGGGTGAAAGGTTGAGATGTTGACCTGGTCTGAAAACCCTACAGGTGGCGGATGCCACTTCGGTCAAATGTAATGGGACAGATGGACATTGTGTGCCTCCGGGTATGTGCAGCAAGGAGGACACATCTCTTCGGTGGCATTCCTGCCGCGCTGCCTCACCATCATGTAACCATGGGAAAACAGCGGACAAACCCAAATGGATGGACATTTGACAAAGTAACCAGCTCGTGCTTTTCAAAAATGTCCAAGTTATGAAAGAGACCGACTGAGGAACAATTCTAGAATACAGAGGATTTAAGAGACTCAACAACTGAATGCTATGAGAAATCCTGAATTAGAACCTGGACCAGAACTTTGTCTTTCTTTTTCTGCAGTAAAAGTTATTATTGGACCAATAGGCTAGATATGCTAAGGTCCTGTGGGTTAGATAATCAATAAGCATGCTGAAGTATGTAGGGTTCAAGTGGCATCATGTTGGCAATTTACTTTCAGTGATTCAGAAAAAGTGGCGTACATATGTACAAACAGGAAAGACAGGACACGGCCAATGTTAACAGCTGGGAAAGAGAGGTGACGTGTGTAGGAGAGCCTCTGTGCTATTCTTGCAGCTTTTCTTCATGTCTGAAATTATTTTTGTAAAATGTGCAAAACAACAAAAGCAAAAAAAAAAAAAAAAAAGAACCCCAAAAAACAAAAACAAACCAACACAACAAAAAACAAATACAGAATTAAACAGGAAAACAAAAATAATCTAAAATCCCACTAAGTGTAAGTATACATTTTTTCCTTTTCTCTCTTCTTTTTGGAAAAAGATTTACTTATTTGTTTGAGAGAGAAAGAGACAGAACGAGCAGGGGGATGGGCAAAGGGAGAAGGAGAATCTCGAGCTGACTCCATGCCCAGAGTGGAGCCCGACAGGGGGCTCAATCTCATGACCCTGAGATCATGACCTGAGCAAAAATCACTAGTTGGATGCTCAACTGACTGAGCCATCCAGGCGCCCCTCTCTCTCTTTTTCTTTAAATAAAAATATTATGCTGTACGTGCTGCTGGTAGCCTGTTTTTCCTCTTAGCAATATGTTGTGAACATGTTTCCTTAACTCTTAAACGTAAGAAATTTGCTTCACATTTCTCTCTCCCACAGTAGGCTGCTGGGTGATAGTCTTAAACACTTACAGGCTTGATTTGATAAAGAAGTATGAATTTCTCTTAATTATACTGATTATATAGAACGCTTTTTTTACACGTTGCTAATTACTCTAAGTCTCTGAAATTCTGTTCTGCAGAACGTTCCTCCAATTTCTTTTTTTAGAATGATACAACACTATCTGCTGTTCTGTTGTTGCTCTCTATCTTAATACACTCTGGAAGGCTGATACAATGTCCATCTGGTCCATACAGTGTCCTGAGTCTCTAGAATGACTCTTGGCAAATCGGCAGGTGCCCTAGAAATAGTTTTTGAATGAACAATGACTGAAGGCCCTGGAAGACATTATTGTGTCGTCTTCCAAAGCTTACAACTATTGAAATCATACAACTAGGCAAACTTCATCTTCTAGCTCTCTTCAGTGATGAAGTAAATGTGAAAAAGAAATTATCAAATACTTTTTAAACTGCTAAAAGCCATAGGGTCTGAGAACAGAATGAATGATGCTAATTAAATTTTTAGAACTTTAAGTCAGGGCAGTTGCATTTTGGTTTAGTTTCCTTGTGGACGCTCACGACATACAAATAGCAGCACGAAGATGACGCGGCCCTTATTTGAGCACATGTGTGAAATCCAGCACCGGCTGCAGCCAGGAAAGCAACAGAAAGGCAAAGCTGGAGAGAACACTCCAGAACACAACCGGTTACAACTTTACTAACTTAAAACGTCAGTCGGTTGAGCATCAGTCTCTTGGTTTCGGCTCAGGTCATGATCTTGGGGTCGTGAGATGGAGCCCTGCTTGAGACTCTCTCCCCTCCCTCCCCCTCCATTTGTGCCCCTCCCCCTCTCGTGCATGCTCACTCTCAAATAAATAAATAAAATCTTAAAAAAATAAATAAAACATTGTTAATTCTTCACTCAAAGTTACAGCAATCGACTTGCAACCACTTCCACTGCCAACAAGAAGGTTGAGCCTCTGGAAGTTTCTGCCTGAGTGAGCAAGTCTGGGAGAGGCAGCCCGAGAAAGAGCAAGTACAAACTACAGCCATGAAATAAATCACCACTGGAAGGAGGGATGTGAGCTACTACATTCTGCTATTTGGAATCATGGAGCATATATATATATATATATATATTTTTAAAGATTTTTAAAATTTATTTATTTGACAGAGAAAGACACAGCGAGAGAGGGAACACAAGCAGGGGGAGTGGGAGAGGGAGAAGCAGGCTTCCCGCAGAGCAGGGAGCCCAATGCGGGGATCGATCCCAGGCCCCTGGGATCATGACCTGAGCCGAAGGCAGACGCTTAATGACTGAGCCACCCAGGCGCCCCTGGAATCATGGAGCATATTAAAAACTGTGGTTTAGATCCACAGGGCCGGACGGATGTGTGGCTGTGGCGGGTTCATCTGCGGAGCAGGAGGGCTTGAGAAGCAGAGGACAGAAGTGATGAAGGCCACGGAGAGTAAAGACCAGAGAGGTTTTTTTCCCTAAAAAACCAAGGTATTTCTTAGTGCAGTTTTAAAGATCCTGGAGAAAAGAGAACCCGCACAAGAAAGCCTAACTTCCCCTGAGCGGCCGGCGCATTACTTTCTCATCGCTTAAACATGGCCATTCAGTCTCACCTCACTGGTCTGCTCACTCATCTGATCCCTTACAAATCACATAAAGCTCTTACAACTCGATGATTGTGCACAGCCTCGGCAAAAACGACGTTGCAAGGTGACAGTTCTGCAGGAAGACCCACTGTGCGGCCCTGGGGAGGGACTTCATGATGAGCTCCTCTGCCTTGGCAGCCTGGCTGCGGCCCAGGGAAATAATGGTCACGTGACTTGTTCCTCCTTTTAACTCTTGTGCCAATTTCAGGACAGTGTTGGTGAGGTCAGTCCCTGCACAGAAACATGGAAACGTTCACACAATTATAACCTCATTTCATTCCCTCCAGAAAACATATTGCTTGCTTGATTGATTGAGTGTAGGTTCCACACCCAGCGTGGAGCCCAGGGCGGGGCTTGAACCCACAACCTGAGCTGAGATCAAGATCAAGATCTGTTAACATGTTTAATACTTCCTTTCTTCCATTCTATTGTTTAGAGTGTGGACGTGAGGGCTAGAGCCCTGGCAGCCATTCTGGGCTATGTCTTCAGGAAATGGACAGCAGCTACTAAGAGTGTGTCAGGTGAAGGACAGCCGCTTTACATAAAAGGTTACAGAGGAGGAAGCGTCCACGTGCACGCACTTTTAGAAAGTTTTTTTTGCCCATAGAATCAAAGTCTTAATATGGTGAATTCTGAAGACATTTGATTTAGAGATGACAAAGAACAGAAGATAAGTGAAAATATTTTGCTTAGGGTCTGTGGGGCAAAGACAAGGGGAAAAAGCATTTGGAGTTTTGAGGTACACAAGGGCTGGGTTGGCAGGGCCACCTAGTGTTTTTTTTGTTATGTATTATCTTTTCATGAGCCAAAGGATTAAAACAGTTAACAAATACAAGGGCCATCCCAACTTTCAGATCAGTAATATGTGTTTAGGAGATATTTTCTGCACAGAAAATTAGCATGGGTAAGTTTTTCCATGGTTATGAATCTGGGAGATTTTATTCTTCTTTGTTCTTTTACATTTTTAGAAATATTCAGTCTTAATATAGTTTAAATAGTCCCTTTTCCAAAATACTTAACTAAGAATAGGAAAATATTTTAAACATAAAAACACCCGACCCAGAACCTACTTGTCTACACCTTCCTTGGAGTATGAAGGTGGCATCTTACCATGGGAGTGAATAAGTATTATCGGAGTTCTGGCATTGGATTCCTTATACGACTCTCTCAAATTAATTCCAGTTCTGAGAACATATTCACTTCCCATTTTTTCAGTTATAAACATTTTCACTGAATTCTTCAAATGTTCTGGTTGAAGAATTTTTATCTAAACAAGAAAGCACAGAAGAGAAGGTAACGTTAAAAACCGCCCAAGGGAATGGTCCCTATGGCAAATGGAACAAAGCGAGGAAGTGTTCATTATCCACGTGGGTGGAGTTTGACGGAGCTCCTCGTGTTGGGCACGTGTAATGGAGAGTCCACACGTGGCAGAGAAGCTGCCACCTTGGCTTGTGGTCCCTCCTCGGAGCCAGGGCCACCCTGTGCCTCCGTTCCTCTCACACTCTGACAGAGATCTTGCTTTGGATGCAAAAATCCCAGTTATGGTCCCTGATGCTGCAAAGAGAAATTTCCCATGGGCTTCTTCCTGCTCTGCTGGACGTGTCTGGAGCAGGATGAAAATCAGGACAGCACAACCGGAAGGCGACTCCTCCAGGAGTAACACGAAGATAAACAGCACCGCAAATGGAGTGCGGATCCAGAAAGAACCCTAGGGCTGAACGAGTTTGGAAACTGTGTACAGGTGGTAAGTAGAGGCTCAGGGTCCACTGGAAGAAATCACTGCAAATCTTGGAGGAAAGACCTGTTCCATGAAAATTGTTTCATACAAACTACTTACGTGCTTTTTATAAAATGACCATGAATTCTGTCCTCAGCCTCAGAGGCCCCATCATTTAAGGCAAAGCTGAAATGGTGTGTGGATCTGTGTGGATGCCCTAGGTTGAACCATGGGAAACTACCATTTTTACGGGTCGAAAACTGCCAAGTATTGGCAATTTCACTGTTTAACATAATACATGTGATCATTATGTCAAATTCTGCTCTTTTCTCTTACACCTTGGAAAAATGAATCTTGATTTTCTTTGACTTAAATGACTTAGATGAAAATTGGCAGCACACAAAGCATCTGGGGTCTAAGAGTAGAGCTCACCCAGTGCGTCCGCTTCATGAAAGTGCTAGAATCAGCGTAAGGCAACGGATGGTCAGGTGTGGTCCCGACACGGCGCCCTGAGAGTCTGTGCTCCCGGACGTGGGTGTGACCGGCTGTCACCATCATGCGGCAGCTCCCTCACTTTATTGACCAATGGAGCAGAGCGATAAGTTTTAACAGTGGAGGTGGGGAGAGAAAGCAGGACCAGAAGGAATGGGGTTGTGCTGAGCTCGGTTCAGCCAGCTGCTTTCTAAGCAGCTACGGATAGTTCTGGAAATTATCCTCATGTGCCCCCCCCCCCCCCCGCCCCGTCATCTTCCCACAGAGCTGTAGCGATGGGGAGCGGTGCATGGACTGGACTGAGTCCTTGCCCTCACGGAGCTCTGTGCTTTCATCCTGCCCCAGGAGGAGCCTTTCAAACACATTCTAACTGAATCTCTCTTGTGGCAATCTCAGTGTCCGACTTTTACGGGCCAGACCCAGTTTCAAATATTCTAACTCAATTTCTTTGTCATGTGCACGTGACCCTTTATCAGACCATGTCTTCTGACAGTGGGGTTAGAAAATAGGATCGCTCTACTCATGAAGTTTCTAGCTGAAAAACTAGAATCATCTGGAGCTTATTGGGGAAAGTAAGATAGCACAGGCTTTAAAAAGTTAATTTTGCTGTTAGAGTCACACTGGCTACGTAAAATTCAAATAATACAAAGAACTAGAAATTGGAAAATGGAGGTCCTATTTTCTGGAAAACCACTCGTTTTTTACGCACATACGAGCATCGCTCTGTCTACACTCCTGTTTTCCACGGCTGGACCTGTGCTACACAGACTGTGATGTGTTTATAGCATTTGTCAGTTAGGACAGCTGAAATGTATGCTCCTGTCATGACGAGGCCAATAAGCCGCAGGTAGAGAGGGGGTCACAGGCTGTCTACACTGCCAGGTGGGTAACATGAATTAGAGAAGCAGGTTGGACAGAATGAAAACAATTCTCCCCGGAGGAAAAACAAAGCTGGAACTATGGTGCTTGCTGGCGGCTAACAGTCACCGTCACTGTGAGGAAGTGATCGCCAGTGGTGACAGACGACCAACCGTGGCTCATGACCGTGGCGCATAACCGTGGCTCACGACCGTGGCACAGTGGTCCTTGGGGCTGGCGCCGCTCAGCTCCAGCTCTTCCTGCTGCCTGCAGACCCAGCACTGCCTGATCTTTTACTTTTTCAATAAAAACTGGAAATATGGATTTTTTGGTGAAATCTCTCAATTTGCAAATTTTGGCTCAAAGAAAAGAACAACACAAACCAAACGTGGACAACACTCTTGTCTGCAGCGGCATTATTCACGACAGCCCAGGGGAAGGAGGAACCCGTGTGCATGGCCAGATGAACGGAGGAAGAAGATGTGGTGCATCCTCAGCCTTGAGCAGGAAGGAGGCTCTGACACCTGCTGCCACACGGAGGAGCTCTGAACACCCTATGCCAGTCACGAAAAGATAAATGTTGCATGATTCCACTGCCGTTAGGTCCCTGGGATTGGCGACTGGAGACAGAAAGTAGGACAGTATCTGCCAGCGTCTATTGGGAGGAAGGCACGGGGAGTTATCAGTTCGCAGGTGCAGAGTTTCTGTTTGGGAGGATAAGAAAGTTCTGGAAATAGAGGTGGTGGTTGCACAACATTGTGAATGTACTTCATGCCACTGAATCTCTCAGAATTAAAAGAGTTTATTAGGATTAAATGAAATTATATTTTGCCACAGTAAAACAAATAGAAGACAACTCACTTCAAGATAGAAGTGTACACAGAGTTTTTAAGTCGTGTGTGATATCTTCGTTCTCTTTAAAGACTCTGAAGTCTCGTAAGACAGATCTCCAGAGGTTCAAACCCGTTTGTCTGGTGACAGTTTACACTTAAATCATTGCAGAAACAAAACAAAGTGAAATGTCTGTAAGCCAGATGCAATTTTGGGGGGCAACCTCTCTCTGGAGTGAATTTTAAAGTGTTACAAAAATAAAATTTAATGCAGAAATCGAAGGGTGACCGGCTGTCCGGGCTGGTGGTTTGCATGAAGTCAGGGCCGATAGGGGAGAGAGAGGAGGGGTTTCTCCATCCCTAAGCTAGATGGCAGATGCAGAAATAAAAAGAAGCTTTGCAGGCTCATGAGGATGAACCGAGGACGAGGATGGTCTCCCCTGGGAAAAGTAGTGTTACTGCCGGAAACCAGGTTTTACAAACGCTCTGGGTTTCAATCCTGGCTCTGTTAGCGGTCTCATCTTGTCTTGTCTCTTTTTTTCTTTTCTTTTCTTTCTCTCTCTTTCTCCCCACCTCCTCCCTTCTTCCTTTTCTTTCCTTTCCCCCCTTTCTTTTCTTTCCTTTTCTTCTTTCTTTTTTCTTCTTTTCTTTCTTTCTTTCAGATTTATTTGAGAGAGAGAACAAGCAGGAAGGAGGGGCAGAGGGGCAGCGAGCAGAGAGCCTGATGCGGGACTCGATCCCAGGACCCTGGGATCATGACCTGAGCTGAAGGCAGACACTTCACCGACTGAGCCCCCCAGGTGTCACAGCCATTAGGCAATTTCTAAGCCTTGGCCCCCTAATTCTGTGATGTGGGGGAAATAATCATAGCTCCCCCCCCAAGATTATTATGAGGATACATGAAACAATGTCTGCAAAATGCTTAGCACACCCTAAGCTTTAGCTGTTTTAAGGGGCTCATGACTGACACCCATTTGCATCCCCAGTGGCACCCCCCCTCTGCGATTGTGAAGCAGGAGGAGTCAGGTAAAATATCACCTTTATTAACAGTAGCAGGATGGACATGCTTCCTGACACGGAGCCCTCACAGGCTGGGTCCGTGCCTAGACCACTGATGGCATGGAGAGCAGAGCGTGGGACCAACCGTGGTCCCACAGTCTGCAGGAGGTGGACCCGAAGGGACGGGGTGAAGGCACTGAACCACCACTCTCCATCCCTCACAGGCACCCGTTTTCCAAGTCCTCCTCTCTGGGGGCGGGGGAGTGCGCAGGGGCAGAGGGGGCCTGGAGTGCCACCTGATCGGAGTGTGAGTGCGCCCCTCTAACATGAACGGTACTTGAAAAATCCATACATTTTGCTAAAAAAATTTTAAACTTGAATGGTTTAACTTACTGATAAAGTGCTCAAAACATGTAGAATATCACTGTTTTCTCACAGCACATCTTACCAAAATAAGTCTCTGAAATGCACTGAGTTTCTCCCAGGGGAAATTCACAGGACTACGTACTTCTTCCTTTTTATCCAAAAGTTCAGCTAGATATAATTTAGAGAAAGAAACGGACGTGAACAATCAAGTGCCTTGGATCACTAAGAAACACACAATGAAAATTCTCTTATAAAACTCTAAAGTTTGTTTTAAAAACATGTCTTATTTTTTATTTTTTTTTAAAGATCTATTTACTTTAGAGAGAGAGAGAACATGCACATGTGTGCAGGTTGGGGGGGGGTGCAGGGGGAGGGAGAGAATCCCAAGCAGCCTCCCCACTGAGCACCAGACGCGGGGCTTGATCCCACGACCCTGAGATCACGACCTGAGCCAAAATCAAGAGTCGGATGCTCAACTGACGGGAGAAGCAGGGGCAGGCCAACACTTTACAACCTGCTCCTGCATGTGTGAGGTTTTTCCAGTGAGTATAAACTAATAACTCTAGAGGTTAGAAAGTTCTCGTCATAATCTACCTATAAAGATATTGGAAATGAGAATCAGGTGGAAATGCAACAAGACTCTCAAATTTTTGAAAATTGAATATTATACAGATCTGTGTTTTTAATACTGCCCCTCTGCAGTAGAGTCTGCAAAGGGGTCCTACGTGTGCATTTCCAATTATCCTGGTGTACCTATCATTTCTGCCTCCTACTACTTCCATGTATTTTCCCCGTGTCTAACTTTAAACACAATGTGGATTACAGAGATAGCTTTTTTGAATAGGGCTAAAATGGGTGTGTTGATCTTAAAAAAAAAAAGTCCACGATACACGAAAATCTAGTTACAAATGGATAAATCTGATTTTTCCCCCCAAATAAAAAGGTTTTCACTTTACAAAATAAAGACCTAGAGAGAAAACTCTAGGGGAAGAGGAGAACTTCTTAGAAGTCAGAACTGGAAATCAGGAAGCTATAAAATAAAGTAGATGTAATTGGCCATACAGACATTTCCTCATTGCCTGGTAGAGACAGTATAAACAAATCCAAAAGTCACTGGCCAATTTTTAAAAATACTTGAATGAACAGGTTGGTATCTTTAACAAAACAAAAAGTTGATTATCTGTTACGCCAATAGGGTTCTTACAGAAGGCCACAAAAGAATGAATAATTCAGTAGAAAAATGGGCCAAGTATGTGAACAGGAAAGTCCAAATGCTCTACAAACATCTGAAAAGGTACTTAAACATGGTGCTAGTCAGGAAATCCAAATTAAAGTACCTTAAAATTTTCAGATCGGCAAGAGTAAGAAAAGATCAATACCCCTCTTGGAAAAGGAGAAGTCATGTATTGCTGCTGGAAATGTAAATTATCCTGGACTTTTAAGATGAGCAACCTGGCAGCAACAGTTCACATAAAAATCGTATGCTTTTGACCCAGCGGTTCCGTTTCCGGCTGCCCATCCCAGAGACAAGAGCAGAGGAAATGGGTGTAAGGGTCCTATGTTGGGGCAGAAGCTCACAGCAGAGCTACATTCCTGCTGGGATACTGAGCTACGTCAGTAAGTTGACCATCCCCATGCACATTGGTTAGGTTAAATAAAACATCAAATGCTCTCTTACTTTCCTTCGGTGATCTCTTACTCTCCTCCACTGAGGCACTTTCTGGAGGGAAAGGGACGCTCATCAGGCAATAGGCAGCCTGGCTGGTTTTGAAAGCTTCCCACTGGGGCACGTTGGACAGCAGGGATTTGCACAGGAGAGAGAAGGGCTTGAGCTCACTGCTGACATACCGGCACTGTCTCCACTGGGATTCCGACACCCACTGCAGATGCCCACCGCCGCACGTCTCATACATGCCTACCGGAAGAGGGAGAGGGCCGATACCTTTTACCTTTGAGTTACTCATTAAAGGCAGACTAAATAAATATTGTTTTTGAGGAAAAGGCATTTTACATAAAACAAATTACATAAACGGCAAGTTTTTCATAGTGGTAAAAACACCTAACATTTACCTTCTGAACTATTTGTACGTGTTCATCCATGTTAAGTACCTTCCTGTTGTTGTGAAATGGATCTCCAGACCTTTCCCTGCAAATCTGAAACTCTGCCCCCATGAAACAGCCCTCCCCCGCCCCTGGGCAGCACCACTGTACTCTCTGTCTCTCTCTGATTCCAGCGACTTCGGATGCCTCAGGTAAGTGGAATCACACACATGGTTGTTGTCTCTTGGTGACTGGCTTCTTTCCCTCGGTGTCATGTCCTCAAGCTTCATCCGTGCTGTAGCAGGTGCCAGGGTCTCCTGCTTCTAAAGGCTGAATGATACTCCCTTGGAACTACACACTGTGTTCTGTGTGTCCCCTGATGGACTCATGGCTTCCACCTACTGGCTATGTGAACACTGCTGCTGGGGACGCAGGCGTGCAGAGAGCAGTCTGAAACCCTGCTTTCAGTTCTTCTGGCCGTATAACCAGTGTAGCATTCTTAGCTCATATGCAAGTTTTAACTTTAATTTTTTGAGGAGCCTCCATACCGTTTTCTGTGAGAGCTGTACCAGTTCATAGTCCCACCAACAGCGCACGAGGGCTCCAATGCCCGCACACCCTCGCCAGCACTTTTTTAATTTTCTGGTTTATTGTTTTGTTTTTTACAGTAGCCATCCTACTGGATATGGTCTTGTGATTTGCATTTCCTGATGATTGAGGATATTGACCATCTGTTCACGTGCTTCATCTTTAGAGAAATGTCTATTCAGGTCCTTGACCCATTTTAAAATTGGGTTACTGGATTCTTGTTGAGTGGTCAAAGTTCTTTATATATTTTATACATTATCTCCTTACCAGATATAGGATTTGAAATTGTTTCTCTCATTCAGTAGGTTGCCTTTTTATTCTGTCGATGGTGAGTTTTTAAGTTTGATGTCATTCCATTTGTCTATTTTTGCTTTTGTTGCCTGAGCATTGGTGTCATATCCAAGAGATCATTGCCAAGTCTGGTGTTATAAAACTTTTCCCTTATGCTTTCTTCTAAGAGTTTTATAGTTTTAGGTCTTATGTTTAGATCTTGAATCCATTTTGAGTTTATTTTTGTATTTGGTATAAGATAAGGGTCCAATTTTGTTCTTTTGCACGTAGATACCCAGTTTTCCCAGCACCATTTGTTAGACACTGTCCTTTCCCCATTGAGTGCTCTTTCCATCCTCACTGAAGATCATTTGACCATATATGTCTTAATTTCTGGGCTCTCTGTTCCATTCCATTGGTCTATTTATCTGTCTTTATGCCAGTGCCAGGCTGTTTTATCGCCGCTTCATAATATAGCTTGAAACCAAGATGTATGATGACTCCAACTTTGTTGTTTTTCAACATTGTTTTGGCTATTTGGAGTCCCTTGAGATTCCATATGAATCTCAGGAAGAATTTTTCTATTCCTGCAAAAAGTTCTATTGGGATTTTGTTAGGAAATGCATTGATTCTGTAGATTGCTTTGGGTTAGTATGGACATCTTAACAATATTGTCTGCCAATCCATGAACATGGTAAATGTATTCCATTTATTTGTGTTGTCTTCAATTTCTTTCAGCAGTGTTTTGTAGTTTTCAGTATATGCGTCTTTCACCGCCTTGGTTAGGCTTATTCCTAAGTGTTTTATTCCTTTTGCTGCCATTACAAATGGGATTGTTTTCTTAATTTCCTTTTCATATTATTTGTTGTTAATGTGTAGAAATACATTATATATGTTGTTAATGTATAGAAATGCATAATATAGAAATGCATCTGATGATGTATGTTGGTTTTGTATCTTGCAACTTTGCTATATTGGTTTACTAGCTCTAACAGTGTTTTCATGGACTCTTTAGAGTTTTCAACATGTAAGATCATGTCATCTGTGAACAAATAGAGTTTTACTTCTTCCTTTCCTATTTGGATGCCTTTTCTTTCTTTCTCTAGTGCATTGGCTAGAACTTCCATGCTAAAAACAAGTGGTGAGAGCAGGGGGCATCCTTGCCTTGCTCGAGATCTTAGAGAAAAACTCAAGAGTTTCACCACTGAGTAGGATGTTAGCTGTGGGTTTTTCACAAATGACTTTTATTGTGTGGAGGTAGTTTCCTTCTATTCCCAGTTTGTTGACTGTTCTTAATTCCTAAAGAGTTGAATCTTATCAAATGCTTTTTTTTGCATCATTAAGATGGTCATGTGGTTTTGTCCTCATTCTGTTAATGTGCTTATTACATTGACTCATTTTCTTATATTGAAACAGCTTTGCATTCCACGAATAAATTGCATTTGGTCATGGTGTATAATCCTTTTACTATGCTATTGAATTTGGTTTGCTGTATTTTGTGGAGAATTTTGACATCTATAGTCATCAGAAATATCAGCCTGTAGTTTTCTTTTCTTATAGAATCTTTGGCTTTGGTATCAGGGAAATGCTGAACAAGCTTAGAAGTATTCCCTCTTCAATCATTCTTCTTCTTCTTCTTCTTTTTTTTTTTTAAGAGTTTCAGGAAAATTTGTGTTTATTCTTTTTTAAATGTTTGCAGAGTTTTCCAGGGCAGCCATCTGGCCCAGCACTGGCATCCAGTGCAGAAAAGAAAAAATTTCTTTTCTCTGTTCGGAGATTTTTGCTTACTGAATCAATCTCCTTACAAGTTATAAGTCTATTCAAATTTTGGTAGATTATACATTTCCACTTCTTCTAGGTTGTCCAATTTGTTGGCATATAACATTTCGTAGTGTCTCCTATCATCTTTTTTATTTTTGTGGTATCAGTTTTAATGTTCCTGCTTTCATCTCTGATTTTAGTTATTTGAGTCTTCCTTTATTTTCTTGTTAATCTAGCTAAGAGTTTGTCAATTTTGTTAATATTTTCAGAAAGCCAGCTATTAGTTTTGCTGATTTTTCTATTTTTTTTTAATGCTCTATTTTATTTATTTGTGCTCCACTCTTTATTGTTTCCTTCCTTCTGCTAGCTTTGTAGTTGGTTAGTTCTTTTTTTTGCTAGTTCTTTGAGGTGTCGGGTTAGGTTGTTTATTTGAGACCTGCTTTTTTAATGTATGCATTTATAAACTTCTCTCTTAGTACTGTTTTTGCTGTATCCCGTAAGTTTTGTTATATTGTGTTTTAATTTTTATTTGTTTCAAGATATTTTCTAATTTCCCTTGTAATTTCTTTGACCCGCTGGTTATTTAAAGGTATGTTGTTTAATATCCAGATATTTTTGGATTTCTCATGTGATACTGATTTCTAGTTTCATTCTGTTGTGGTCAGAAAAGCTACTTTATATGTCAATCATTGTGCTTACTGTTTAGCATAAGAAAAAACAGGAAACCCAAGTCTCTAACTTGAAAGAGTGGTTACATAAGTTTTGGTCCATTCAAATATTGGAATGTTGTGCAGACATTAAAAAGTCTTAAGTATATTTATTGATGTAGGAAGCTACCGTTGACATATTATTAATTTCAAAAAAAGTAAGTCTGTACAGCAAAGTCACCTGAAAGAATACACATGAATATTCCTATATGAATATGAATATATGTAAAGAATATATATATGGAGGGAAACTAGTGGAAGGACAACCCACAGAAATATTAATAGTGATTATCTCTAGGGCGCCTGGGTGGCTCAGTTGGTTAAGCGACTGCCTTCGGCTCAGGTCATGATCCTGGAGTCCCGGGATCAAGTCCCACATCGGGCTCCCTGCTCAGCAGGGAGTCTGCTTCTCCCTCTGACCCTCCCCCCTCTCATGTGCTCTCTCTCATTCTCTCTCTCTCAAATAAATAAATAAAATCTTAAAAAAAAAATAGTGATTATCTCTAGATTGTGGAATTACATTATTTATTTCTTTTTGCTTATCTGTAGGTTGGAATGGTTTGTTTAATAAACACGTACTGCTTGTATAACTAGAAAAATGGAAGCTATTACATTGTTGTTGTTGTTTCTTAAAATATACCGAGGATGTTTTTAGGCTTCCAAGTGCAGTGGACGCCTCATGGGTCGGCTTTTCTGCTGCATGACCTTGTCTCCTGGTCACAGGTGGGTGGTTCAGGAGTAGAGTCCTGATGGCACTCAGACCCACCCTCCTGGAGACTCGGTGTCTGACCATGAGGCCCAGGGCCTGAGAACTGCTGGATGTTGGGTTAACAGTGGTTGCTGGTTCGTCTCACGTTGGTGCTTGGTTACTCATATTTTCCTTGCTGTTTTCTGAGATACCCCAGAATCCTTCTAGACATTTAAATTTTTATTTTGGTTTAAGATATTGAGTCATTGTTGTCCGTTTTTGGCAAGCCCAAGAATCTTGGTAAACTCACAAGAGCATTTATTAACTCAACATTCGTTTACCAAACATCTACTTTATACCAGGCTTTGGTACAAGTAGAAACAAACAACAAAACAAAACTCTCCAAATGTCTGGTATCCGCTAGAGCAATTCTTTGATATTTCCATTCTGACTGAAGTCTTTGCTAATAGTCTCAGAACCACCACCTTTTCTTCCTCAGTGAGAATGTCAGACCACCTTTAGCTTTATATTTTTTGTGACTTAAAATTACAACACAGCACAACAACGTCAATGTACTTCATGCCACTGAACTGGACACTTAAAAATGGTGAAGAAGGTAAATTCTACGTTATGTGTATTTTACCACAATTAAAAAAAATGAATATACTTAAAACTGTACGACACAGGAGGATTTGAACAGATTCTATACGTGGTGATTTCTGCCTAAGCATTTTGCACAAGCATAGTTTTTGTGGTTCAAATTTTCCAGGAATTTTCCTAAGACACTGCAGGTGACTAGTGATACAACCTGCCTTCATTGAGCGACCCATCTCCCAAATAAAAGCACCAAAAATCCGAAAGTAAAAAACTCTTATGGAAAGATTTCAGAATGAAGGAACTGCATTTAATATTCCAGTGGATTTTATTTAAATTCATTTTTTGTTTGCCTTCAGAATGTGTGTTAGATGATGAGGAAATCGTAGACATCTTAAGAAAAGCCAAAATGACTTCAAATGAAATTTCAAAGCGCATCAAAGCAACAGAAAAAGCGGAAAGTCAAATCCAAGAGACGCGCAAAAGCTATCTCCCCATTGCTACCCGAGGTGCCCTGCTCTACTTCCTGGTGGCCGGGCTCGCCCAGGTCAACTGCATGTACCAGTTCTCCCTAGACTGGTTTCGCCAAGCGTTCATTCAAGCAGTAGTCTCCAGAAGAAAAGAACAAGAAGAACCCGGCTCCAAAAGGGAGGCGATGCCTCTGAAGAAAATTCGTGATACTACAAACCTCTCAAAAGAACCAAAGTTAGAAAGTGAGGGAAATCTCTCCCAGAGATTCCACACTTGAACAGTGGAATCTGTTCAAATCCTCCTGTGTCGTACAGTTTTAAGTATATTTATTTTTTTTAATTGTGGTAAAATACACAACATAGAATTTACCTTCTTCACCATTTTTAAGCATCCAGTTCAGTGGCATGAAGTACATTGACGTTATGCTGTGTTGTAATTTTAAGTCACAAAAAATATATGTGAGTAACCGAGCACCAACATGAGACGAACCAGCGACCACTGTTAACCCAACATCCAGCAGTTCTCAGGCCCTGGGCCTCACGGTCAGACACCGGGTCTCCAGGAGGGTGGGTCTGAGTGCCATCAGGACTCTACTCCTGAACCACCCACCTGTGACCAGGAGACAAGGTCACGCAGCAGAAAAGCCAGCCCACGAGGCGACCACTGCACTTGGAAGCCTAAAAATATCACTCTAGGTGGTATTTAATCAATGTGTGTGTGCACGTGTGTGCTTGTGCACACGTGCGCATGTCCCTAAGGTCTAGCATTGGGCGTTCAGATTTACAGATTAGGATTACAATAACCATAGCAAATGCCTTCCACTCATTCATTCAGAAATTACTGAGTACCAATTATGTGCTCAACATATAAGGACACAGCAATGAATTAAACGTCACACCTGACCTCAGCTGCTTTTAGTTTAACCCACATAGAACCACTGACCTGGAGCACCTTAAAAATCTCTCCGTGTTTTTCAGGGAAACATGTTTTTAATGGCTTTTAACAGAACCCAGAGCAGTACCTTTTACTTACTATTAAGTTTGACCTGGGGCATTATACCTTTAATATTTATCAACATGCCAGAATGTAGGAAGAGGTCCCATTCTTCATCCGGTAGGGACCCGATGTCATCACCATTAGCGTTATTTTGCATGATTGTGATGCAGAGCCGGAAGGAGAAGCACAGTTTATGTTGGTTAAATAGAGCTGAAGAGACCACCTAGGGGGGAAATGGAGAGTTAGCCCAGCCGGCCTAGATTAAATACATATGCAAAATTCACATGCAAGGATGTCTCACCTTAAAAATACTTCTTGTCAACACATCGATTGAATTTTTAAGATGTCTCTGGGAGAGATTTCCCTCACTTTCTAACTTTGGTTCTTTTGAGAGGTTTGTAGTATCACGAATTTTCTTCAGAGACATCGCCTCCCTTTTGGAGCCGGGTTCTTCTTGTTCTTTTCTTCTGGAGACTACTGCTTGAATGAACGCTTGGCGAAACCAGTCTAGGGAGAACTGGTACATGCAGTTGACCTGGGCGAGCCCGGCCACCAGGAAGTAGAGCAGGGCACCTCGGGTAGCAATGGGGAGATAGCTTTTGCGCGTCTCTTGGATTTGACTTTCCGCTTTTTCTGTTGCTTTGATGCGCTTTGAAATTTCATTTGAAGTCATTTTGGCTTTTCTTAAGATGTCTACGATTTCCTCATCATCTAACACACATTCTGAAGGCAAACAAAAAATGAATTTAAATAAAATCCACTGGAATATTAAATGCAGTTCCTTCATTCTGAAATCTTTCCATAAGAGTTTTTTACTTTCGGATTTTTGGTGCTTTTATTTGGGAGATGGGTCGCTCAATGAAGACAAGTTGTATTTCTGAATAATTTGGTTAATAGCACACATCCCCCCCATCTCTTCTTTATATTACTTTAGTAGATGGATGCTATTTTCATTATAAGCATACGATAAATAGCCACTTGGTCATAAGGAATGACCCATCATCCGCATAGACAAGGAGACAAAATTTCCAGAAAATAGCACATGCATTCTGATATCCTCTGTTGTTTTCTATTTTACTAAACAATAAAGTTGGTAATGACCAACGGAATTGATTTCTCATTCCACGAACAGGTTGCAACTTACCTTTTGAAAAAAGCACTGCTCTAGAAACAGAATAATTCTCTCCCTTTCAAACATTCAAGACGGTTCTCCTATTTCCATTATAAACTCTTCTATTTTATGAACATTCCCATCTTCCTCAAGTGCTTTTGTTAATGATACGATTTATAGACTCCTCACTATCCTTGATGCTTACACCACACACATGTTAGTTTGAGAAGAGTCCTCTTAAAGTGTGGTATTGATGTGGGAAACAAAGACAGAAGGAGATGTAGATACCATCAAATGTCCTTATAAGCTGCAACCCATTGCCAAGTATTTGAGGCAGGCTGAGCATAAGGTTCCTCCAGGAAGCTCCGACTGTCTTCACTGTCTACAAGTAAATGCCTTGCTAGAGGAAAAACCACCTTGTTTTGACAATAGCAAGGCCTCCAGTGTCCTGAGGATCTTCTTTAGCATATGAAAGTCCTTTGGGAACTTTTCTTATTTTTACTTTCCACAACCACCAAGGTATATAACCAGTTGCTCCTCACAATCCCGGGACAGCAACTCTTTCTGCCCGCGGATCCCATCCCCGTGCTTTAACAAAACCACCATTTTGCACCAAAGACGTCTCAAGAATTCTTTCTTGGCCATCGGCTCTGGACCCCATCAAACCTCACCAAAAACATTTAAAAATTACATCCATATCAAGAACTAAACACAGCTTCATATCATCCTTGTAAGGAATTATGGGAGTATTACATTCCATGACCTGGATACCATATTCTGATTGATTTTAGTGAAGCTTCCTAGTAATGTTGGGACCTCGGCTGTGGGCTACTTCTTGGTCCCCACCCACCACACCATTGCCCACAAGGAGTGGGTGGCCACCCTAAAGATACACTATTTACAAAGAGACAGTAAGGATGATCTACTTTACTAAAACTTGGGAAAAGGGAGGAAAAATATGTACCAAATCGATCGAGGAGTCTTTTTATTTAGTTTTTTTTCAAGAACAATTTATATTATAACCACTATTCGTAAAAGGTTAGTCTTTAAAAAAAATCTTATAGTGTGATGGGTGTTATCATAAACAACTTTCCATTTGTCTCATTAAATCTATCTTTTGTCCAATTTAGGCAAAAGTTACAGCCAAACATGACATCTGTCATACAGTGGTTCCTAGAACAGGAGAGACTATACTTGTGAGTCTTGTTAGACCAACAGTCATCTCCTGTGGGTCACGTCATCCCTAGGTGTCCTGGTTTTGCTCCCTAAAGAGTGATCAGCTGCTGATTCATTCCAACCTTCCCAGAGAAACAGATGTGACAACCTGGTCCATGCAACCTCGTCCTAGTCTTGTCATGAACAGAAGCATGGCTCAGCTGTGTGTTACACAGAAATAGTGTATTAGGTGTAATAAAATAGGAAGGAATACAGTCAGAGCCTTAATAGGGAACTAAAGTATCGGAGAGACTTTCAAGCCCCACTGAGTCACCAGTTAAGAGAGAATGGCAATCCACCGCTAGATAAAAAGTATTTGATCACAGAGGAGTCAGGAGCTGCGATACTGTGACTTATAATAGGAAATATACAGGAGGTCTTCATCCCCATCTCTGGCTTAGAGTGCTGAATATCCTGGGGATGAGAGGAATAAAGGCATCTTTTGTTATGTTAATTAGGTGACTTTAGTCTCCATCTAAGGGTGGGGTGGTTGCCAGGACAGTGACCCCCAACAGAGGCCCTGCATCCATCCTCCACATCTCGCCTCACACATCTCTTTCACCTGGCTGTTCCCAGTTCATCCTTTCAGAAGAGACCAGTAATCCAGTGAGCAAACAGGTGTCATCCTGAATTCTAGTCTGCTAGCGAACTAGAACTAATCAAACCTCAGGAGGGGCTTTGCTGGAACTTCTATCTGGAGCCCATGTGTGGGGAGGGGCAGCCTTGTCCGACTGAAACCTTAAGGGGTAGATCGGGTCAGAATGGAGTTGAATTGTAGGACATCCACCTAGTGTCTGAGCATTGTTATTAGCATGGGGGTACCCCATCCTGCATGTTGAAACTGGATATCCAGATCCGCTTTTAGGAGCAGATAGGTCAGTGTGCCCCCAGGAACTTATAGTGCTTTAGATTTGGTTGTTTAGAAGTTATATTGTTAAGATTTAAAGACTATGGTTTGTGTTGAAGAGGAAAATAATTTCTACTGCTGTTTTAATAAAACACCATATTTTAATGGGATACATATGAGTAAGTCACTGGATTCTGTCCTGGTATATTTTATTATTAATACTTGGGGAAAACCTCATCTTTTGGTCTCTACAATCTAACTTGATACATATAACAGATGTCAGATATATGACGGAGTGGCCTCCATAAGATTTTTCTTACATCTTGCATGATTATCTTGTGGCCAATGTCGTACAGTATAATGAGCTAAAGCAGAGGTAGGAATGTAGGAACATCAACATCCACAGTGTTTTCATTTTAGAAATGGGGTGTTTCACCCATATTAATCAGTTATCTGGTGGAAATGCAGATCTGATATTTTGGGTACCAATCCAGAATGTGGTTCTTAGAGCTTTCATTCTGTCCTTCACAGAGGTACACAAAGGTCTCCTAACATCACTAAAGACCTGCACTAACCTTGTGCGTTCTGCAGTACATTCAACGTTTTTTCCTCTAGTTCTTCAAGGGTTGTAGCATCGAGGGAAATACTCTCCAATAGTTGGAGACGTTGATTTTCTAAGGAAGGAACTTCATGAGTTAATATGGTAGATAGGAGCTCTTCTTGCAAACCTTGGAATGTTACGGTGAAGTTGATCATTGTAACAAAGTTATACACTGCCTGAGGAAAATGGGGGTTGTCTATTTCTGTAGATATGTATAACCTAAAGAATGAGAAAGGCACCGGTTAGTCAAAGGGTTTGTAGAGGAAAAAAAAACTAATTAAATAATGGAAAAAATATTTCTCCTGGAAGTAAAGAAGGTTAATTTTTAGTGTTGTTCAGCCTTGTACACAGAAGAGGCTCTTGCTTTACACCGTGTGAATACGTTTGCTATTCACAACTTTAAGAAATACAACCATAGATGATGTCCCTACTACATCTGGTGAAACATTGGGACAGAGGAAAGTAAAGTGCTAGTTAGTAGGAGCTTTGACCCGCCGCTAGATGATTGTCAATACTGTGGTTTTTACTGTGAGTGAGAGCCTGGTGGAGGGTGTGAGTAAAGGGAGGACGACCTTCCCTAAAGGGACCACTGCTGCCCAGAGAGTAACCTGGGATGGGAGGCTTGGGGGTGGGGGAGAAGGAAGCCAGGAGACTGGTTTGTGAGTGAGTCTGGAGTGGGGTGGTCTGGGGTGGGAGCGAGGGTCAGGAGTGATTCTTGACCTTGCTTAGTCTCCCCAACAACTCAGCCCAGCAGGGACAGCTCCTCGTTCCATTTTAGGAAGAGAGGTTCAATAAGTCGCTCACATCCCGTGGCCACACAGTGACAGAGTGGGGAGCCGGGTCCTGTCTGCCCCCCACACGGGTGCCCTCCACCACCTCCTCAAACACACAATTGAATATGGGCACCAGGTGGGCAATTCGGCAAAATGTTACATCATTAGCCTTCCTAGAGCTGTTGCTCAAGCAATAATGTTCAGGGAGAAAGGAAGAACCGTGTCCTGCAGAACGCTGCGCCCTGGAGAGTGTTTGTCACATTGAAGGGGTGTCATGTCCTTGGAAGAAAGAATCCTGTTGGTTTAGCCTAGTGCTTTTAAGAAGTATGGGGCCCTTTCTTGAGTGACACCCTAGAATGTTGTTCTGAGGAACATACTTTGCAAGAAGGAGGGAGGCTGGGCGAGGGGAGTCCAGGCTGTGTAAGTGTGGTGAGGGGCAAGGCTGTGGAGCCCGGCCCGGGGGCAAGGACCCACTGACCACACAAGCACTCAGAGTGTTAGGACCCCTGTAAGTCAGTGGAGTGCACTGGCTGGGCACCAGTAAACCCATCTTCCAGCTCCCCTTGCTGACAACTCGCTCACACAGTGAATTCAAGGGCAGAGTGGGAATTCTATTTTTGTGGTAAGTAAATCTGACTCTATAAAAGAGCTTTGTGACGTTGGCAAGGGGGGGAGGTGGGAAGGTGGGGGTTGCATTCCAGAAGGTCCCTTGCTGCTGGGAACATGGATACAATGTTTTTATCAGCCCACACGGAATCTCTTTTTGCTCTGGATATCCAATATGGATTTTGTTTTTTAAAGGAGCAGAAGGTTTTCCTGCTGAAATAAAATGTTAGGCAAAGAGATCAACTGGAGTTCTTGTTGATCAAGTGGGGCCAGGCTTTGTACACCTTCTGGGGACTCCCCCTGGACCTGTGGGTCTTATCAGGAACAGCATGGAGAATGCTGGTTTGGAAAGCTTGATAAACAAAAGTCAGTTCTCTATTCTGTGTACTGATGAGGGCAACCGGACACGCAGATAGACAAAACGTTCACAATGCAACCTCACTCTTTCCTCTGGGAGAAGCTTACCGGTATGGAAATACAGGCCTTCAATAGTATTGTCTTAAAAAATATAAACATTTGACTCAATTTCATAGGTAGAGACTTTACCTAAATTTGGAATTGTATTCAATCTCAGAATCATCAACCCTTATGAAATACTGTCCTCTTCTCTGATGGATATCCTTCTTCAAAATTGCCTTCAAACTTGGAGCTAATGTTTCAGGGAGATTCTGAAAAACCCAACAGACATAAATAAAAAGCTCATCTTATAACAAATCAATCAGTTGAAAAGACAGAGCATTAAAAAAAAATGTATATCTGGGGCGCCTGGGTGGCTCAGTCGGTTGAGCATCTGACTCTTGAATTTAGGCTCAGGTCATGATCTCAGGGTCGTGGCATCGAGCCCCACATCGGGCTCTGTGCTCAGCAGGGAGTCTGCTTGCGATTCTCTCTCTCTTTACCTTTGCTGCTCCCCTCCCCCACTCTTTCTTGTCTCTAAGAAAAATAAAAAGTAAATTTTGTTAGTATTTGGACACCAAAGAAAGCCTGATCTGAGAGAACTGAACATTGAAAAGTCACTGTATTTATTATTTTTTTAAAAAGATTCTATGTATTTTGAGAGAGAGAGAGTGCATGTGCAAGGGGGGAGGGGCAGAGGGAGAGGGAAAGAGAGACTCTCCAAGCAGACTCCCCGCTGAGCGTGGAGCCTAACACAGAGCTCGATCCCACGACCCCGAGATCAAGACCTGAGCCGAAATCAAGAGTCAGACGCTCAACCGACTGAGCCACCCAGGCGCCCCTGTTTATTTATTATTTTTTCCCTGACAAAGTTACCTGTAACTCAAAGCTTTTAGTTTCTATGCTTGGGGCACACAGTGTATATGTCAGCTGCATGGAATTAGGGAGTGAGGCCATTCTGCCCAAATACCTGCAAGAGGACACTCCCTCCTGTTTTCATAGCATTTTCAATTGTTTGGATGTAACCGCTGTCCTTGATGGAGAGCTCCTGTAGCCGGGGCCCTTCCATCTGCCGGATCCAGTTGTGCGCCTGCTTGTGCGGGTCAATCAGCAGCGGCCACTGCAGGCTGTTCTTGATCAGGATGGCGTTCTCGGTTGAATACTGACCAAGGGGGAGCCCCTGAGAATGCCATCGACCGATCTGGAACAAGAGCATTGTTACCTTACGGTTTCATACACTTGTTCACATCTTCAGGATCCTACAGGGTCACTGCCTTTAGGAAAATCAAATACTCTTTAAAAGGACGAAGGAGATGAACAATTTAAAATGCTGGGATATGAAATTTTGGTAAGATGAGTAATTATTCACTAAGTGACATTTTTCTGTTCATCAGGAAGGACAAATGCCCATCACAACAAAGATGATATGGGAGAGAGTTAAGAACTGTTCCCAAGGATCTTGGGCTCGAATGCACACATGAGCCATGCAAGAACACAGAATGATACAGAGGTAATTACAGTTCCTCTGTTGCACACCCACCTCCTGCCGAGCACACACGTACATTATCTAGCTCATTTGCGACAAAAACGCTCATTTCTCGGGAGGAGGAACCGGGGTCTGCCCATGGTCATCCTGTCAGAGGAAGACACAGACCCAGGGTTTGACTCAGACGCTGACTCCAAGACTGATAAACTTCTCATCCTTACAGAATCTTTGCCTGCAGCTCTGACTTCAGGGCAGTACCAGCAGGTTGGGAGGAAAAAGCCAGGAAGGCTCATGGAGGTCAGAGAAGGAACAGGACCCGGGGACGGTCCAGTGAAAGGTGGTAGAGCGTCCCCGGAGAAGCCAAGGATACGTGTCAGTTTTTAAAGGAAAGTAGTATTTTGTCTAAGCCTGTGAAGAACTGCATGCTCTCAAAAGGAAACCGGACAGGGGATGAAGAGTCCTGAAACCCAGGAGTAGCTCCGTCTGCACAGGTGCAGGAGAACCAAGGTCAGCGCGGGGAGAGAGACAAACTTCTGACCCAAGAGTTTCTATTCTAAAAAAACCAATCAGGGGGCACCTGGGGGGTCTCAGTCGGTTAAGCAGCTGCCTTTGGCTCAGGTCATGATCCTGGGGTCCTGGGATCGAGCCCCGTGCCGGGCTCCTTGCTCAGTGGGGTCTGCTTCTCCCTCTCCCTCTGCCTGTCCCTCCCCCTGCTTGTGCTCCCTCACTCTGTCAAATAAATAATCTTAAAAAAAATCATTTTGACTTCCATGCTTTTCTTTATTGTTTTACCAAAGTCCTAAATGCTCTAATTTCATTTTGCTAATTTTGAAACTTTAGATAAAGGCAATCTTCAAGATATTCCCTTTTCTGTCTGACCTCATCCATGTTGTTTTATAACTGTATTTATTCATTCTCACTGCTGTATTTAAGAACACACCTAGATTTATTTATCCATTCTACTGGTGAGGGCATTTAGAGTATTTCTCAAGTTTTAGGCTATTATGAATAATGCTACAATGAACATTCTTTTATATTCTTTTGATCAACTTACATATGCATTTCTTATGGATAAACACCTAGCAATGTTGGTCATGGGTTTTTTTTTTTAAGTAGGCTACACACCCAGCATGGAACCCAACATGGGGCTTGAACTCACGACCCTGAGATCAAGACCCAAGCCGAGATCAAGAGTCGGATGCTTAACTGGCTGAACCACCCAGGCACCCCAGGGATGTGTATTTTTAATACTTGTAGCTAAAGTCAGTTTTCTAAGATGATTTTGGCATTTTATATTCTCACCAGCAGTGTATGAGAATTTCTGTTACTTCATATCCATGTTCTTAAAATTATTAGTCTTTCAAATGTTAGTCCTTTTGGCTGATGTGTTACCATATCTCATTTTAGATTTAACTTTCATTCCCCTAATGAATAATAAGGTTAAGCACCTTTCAATTGTTTATTGGTGATTTTGTGAGCCGCCTGTTCAAGGTTCTTACCCACTTATTTACTGGCTTGTATGTCTTTTGCTTACTGATTGGTAGTAGTTCTTTTTATTGCAAATATCCTCTTCTATTCATTGACTTCTCTTTATATCTTCTGAGTGCTATCTTTTGATGAACAGAAAGTCTAAATTTTAATGTAATTCAATTAATGTTTTCCTTTATGGTTAGTTCTATTTAAAAAATCTTTTCTTGGGGTCATGAACATATTCTCTTAAATTATGCTTTACTGACTTGCCTTCCACAGTTAGGTCTACAATTCAGTTGCAATTGAATTTTTATATATGGTGTGAGGTAATAATCAAATTTCTTTCTTTTTTCTTTCTTTTTTTTGCTTCTGGATATTCACTATTTATTGAAAACACTACCCATTCCTCACTGCACTACGGTATCAGCTTTGTCATAAATCAGATGTCCACGTACGGGTGGGTCTGTTTCTGGGCTCTGTGTTCTGCCCCATTGGTGGTGGTGTTTGTCCTGCACTGGGACACAAATGGATAAATAATTCCACTGTCCCAACTAAATGTCCTAAATGTCGATATTTGATACAGCAAGTCCTTCCACCTTGTTCTTCATCAACAATATCTTAGACACGTTGGCTCTCTGCCTTCTCTTTTAACTTTCAGAATCAGTTTGTCAGGTAAGCACATACATGCTCCCCTACCTGCTGGAATGCTGATTGGGATTACACTGGATCTACAGTCCATTTGGGAAGAACTGGCAGCTTCAGGATACTGAGTCCTTTAGTTCATGAACATGGCATAACTCTTCACTTATTTAGGTTTCTTAAAATTTATCCCAATAGTTATTTTATAGTTTTATTTCTGTAAGTTTCACACAACTTCTTGATGGATTCATTTTGATGCTATGATAAATGGTATCTACAAACATTGTGCACCGTTTGTTGCTGGTGTAGAGAAATGCAATCAGTTTCTATATACTGACTTCAATTCCAGAAACATTGAGAAACTTTACTAAACTTCTATGAATTCTCATGATGTATCTATAGATCCTCTTGGATTTTCTAGGTACATATCTGCAAGAATTTCTATTTTTTGTTTTCTTCTTTTCCAATCCTAATATCTTTTTCTTGCCTTACTGCACTATCTAGGATCTCTGCTAGGGTGTTAGATACAGTGGAGATGGTGGATATGTTTCTAGTCTCAAAGGAAAAACTTTGACCAATGCTTCATTTTTTCAATTCTGATTGCTTCTCTGACCTATGGTTAGTTTGGGAGTGTATGTCCTAATTTCCAGAAATATGGGGATTTTCAAAGAAGCTTTTAATTATTGACTTCTAGCTTAGTTGCCTTTTGGACAGATAACGTACTCTGTGATTTCAGTCCTTTGATATTTGTTGAAACTTTTTTGTGGTTGGTTATATGGTCAGTTTTGGGCAGTGTTCTACATGTGCTTGCACAGAATGTGTAGGTTTCAGGTGTAGGCTGCAGTGTCCTGTGTATGCTCATTAAGTCTGTTTGCTGATTATGTTGCTCAAATTTTCTCTATTCTTACTCATTTTTGTGTTCTTTTTCTATGAGTTATAGGAAGAAGTGTGTTAAGATCTTTCACTAAGATTGTAGATTTGTCCATTTTTATCTATATTTCTTTTAATGTGTGCTTTAAAATTATTTGAAGTCTTATTAGTAGGTACAAATTCAGAATTGATAAAACATTCTTGGAGACTTAAACTAATTCTTATTGTAACATAAACTTATTTAATTCTAGTAATCCTTTTTTGCCTTATAGTCTGTTTTGTCCTTTTTTGGTAATCTGTGGTAAATTTCCTCCCATTTTTTTTTTTTTTTTTACTGTCAACCTTTACATTTTAGATGTGTCCTTTCTAAATAACTTATGGTTTCTGTTTTATGCTTTGGTTTATATTTTTATATGGTCTTAGAATCTTACCCTTTTAAGTGGACCTTTTAGACCACTTACATCTAATGTAATTATTGGTATATTTGGGTTTAAGTTGGTTATTAGCATTATGAAAATGAGAAGCCAGTATTTGCTTCTGAGATTGGATGGTCAGTTTAAGTTGGGTTATCAGTGGGGGAATCAATCTAAAATTACTCTTTGGGGATGAATAAAAAAAAGGTGTATTTCTTTTTTATCCCCTCAACATAGATAAATAGACAATAAATATTTATTGATAAATGTGAGGTCTATGTGTTTGGCTCTTTCTAAGAATACTACCTGTGGCTCAGTAAGTTCACCTATTTTACTTTTTTTAAAAATATTTTATTTATTCATTTTTAGAGAGAATGAGTGAGCGAGTGTAGGGAGGGGGAAAGGGAGAGAGGGCCTGATCCCACAACCCTGAGATCATGACCTGAGCCAAAATCAACAGCCAGATGCTTAACCGACTGAACCACCCAGGCGCCCTGAGTTCACCAATTTTATTAATGAAAGGGCCTTCTGGGACAGAAACTGGGCGAGGCAGTAGGATTACAGTGAGTAAGAGGATTTTCTGTGACTTTTGCCCAGAGGATGATAAATAAGAGACGTAACTAGCTGCAGCATTAGAACTATAATATAAAAAAAAAATTTTAAAGACCTGGAACAGATTATAGTATTTTCCTTTATCAAAACAATTTGGGGAAAGGATCCCAGTTTAAAAAAAAAAATGCATTTACACCCAAAATTCAAATCAACAACAGCCACTTAACTGGATAATAGAAACATGTTACTACCTCATGTTTTTGTGCCATAATTTCAATTAAGGAAAAGTTAGGAGACAAATAAATGTTGTTTTTAGGGCAAAGAGTCTCCCATTTGTTCACAATTAACTGGCGAAATTCTGCTGTTAACACTCCAGTGTAGACAATGCACGCTGCAGAAATAAGTATGTCGCCCAAAATTCCTTCCAACTTCTTGTCTATTTGATTGATTGTTTCTTGCCATCGAGTCTAAATGTTAAAATAAAAATGAGTTCTTGTTATTTGACATAAAATATACTATTATGAGACATTTAAGATATTCATGATCTCCAACTTGGATCCAGCATTGCTATTACTATTACTGTTCTCATGCTGTGTTTGCAATAGAATTAGTATTGGATAATATTATAAAACAAACAGTTTTCTAAGGGGAACATGAGTCCTATTCTTGGATTTGTCAACAGTGTTACATTTGTTAGCACCGATAGCCACGTCAAGTCCTCTGAGTCATAAAGCAGGATAATTTTTAAATAACAATTCATTATATTATTAATGGGGTTCCATAATACTAGTTACTGATATTTATTAAATCCTTCCATGTCTAACAGGAATTTTACTTTGAAAATCTCATTTGACACTTTCAATATCCTATTAAGTAAAAGCCATTTTAAGATCAGAAAGTTGAAACTTAGAGAAGATCAGCAGAACTTTAAAAAAAGAGATAAAAGAGGTCTGAGGATTGACAGAGAAGAATAAAATGTTCTTCTTCCTTATGACATCTCATCCCCTTTAGCCACTCTTGGTTTATGCATTTGGCTTGGGTTGTCCCTGTGCTCAACAGGGAAAGCTTACTGACAGTTTACCATGGACCTCATCAGACTGGAGAACTGTGGTCTGGGGAGCAAGAGAAAGTCAGGTTGGATCCTTGTAGTCTGTTGCCTCTGGGTTAAGACACTTGACCAGAACTCCTTTATTTTTATCATGAGTGCCTACTGATCTCAGTAAAAAACAACTGGATGATAAGATAGTTTTAGGGGGTACATAATACAACCTTGGGTGAAATAGCATCTTGGGGCTTGTCAAGCCCAGGAGAAATTACTGAAGGAGATACAGAGCCAAAGAGAGTCATGCCTTCTCATCCTCCAGCGTGGTTAGTAGGATAGACGCACACTGCAGGCGCTTGGTGGCCAGTTTTCTTCTGTTGGCTAAGAGTTGTTTTTCAGCAACTACGTCTTTGTAGGCTGCTTGCAAAAACAGCAGATGTTCTTCAACCTGAAAGAATTCATTCATTATTGAGACACACTACTACTCTCATTTTGCCTCAAGAGTTTAATTGTCACTTATATAAATACAGTGCATGGCCACTTCATTTTCACATCCTGGAAAATCTTCCTGGAGAGATGGGCTATGTTAACAATAAAAATGTAGTCAGTAAATAAATGATTCCTTGATACTCCAGTTTGTTTTTAAAATGCCACTTTCCTCAACAGGCTTTCGTACAAGCTCAGCATTTGGAGATTCATCATTTTCTGATTTCTTTTTCACACAGAGAATGTTATATCCAGTTTCCTTCTCCAAGAAAATGACTGAACTTTCTCATTCCACATACACTGACCAGCCCGGAGGAACTAATGGGGTTTTGAAGTGAGGCTGGTAGGATAAAGGGGCCTTAAACTATGCCTGGGCTGTCGGGGGAAAGGTATCGTCATGAATAGCTGACAAAATGATATTCTTAAATTAGCACTTATCTTGATAATGCCTTTGCTCAAAAGCATTTGGTGAATTTCTATAGAAATGATCACCCACGGATATGGCCCGAAGTTTTGGCCCCATCAATAAGAGCCTCCCTGATCCGATCCCAACCTCCCTCCCCAGAGTCGTCTCCTTTCCAGTAATATTACCCTGTAGCCAGACTGCTTTCTTCTGCATTTTGTCCACACTTCTTAAATGTTCTGGCCTCTGGGGTTTGGCTCACATCCTTCCCTTACCCTGAAATCGTTCCTTAAAGGGATGTAGATCCAAGGCATTCTTTAAAATCCATATTACATTCTAGCTGTCACGAAGCCTCAGTCCTGTCACATCCACACTGACGTACTGTTTATAACAGTCGTGAGAAGTAATTATTAATTGCCTGATATTATCTCTTGGGTTGTGCCTTATTATCTTTATATTATCCTTATATTGCTATTTATATTTTATATTTATATTTTTGAAAGATGTTTGTGTCTTCTCAAAATCTTTGAAGACAGTGTTTAGCATAGAGACTTGAACACAGTATGTTTATGAAATCATATGTACAAAATTGTGCTTACTGAACGCAGTTTCTAATTTATAATCCCCCCCCCCATTCTAAAGATGTTATCCTGGTGAAAATACCTAATTAAAAAAATATATATACACATTAGCTACTTTTGGCATGATTACTCTAACAATTTATTTATTCCTGGTTCACCCATAATAATTACTCAGTTGTTTCTACTCTAATATAAAATGCTGTTTTTGTTTGCTTGCTCATGCCCTCTGATTTTATTCTGAGAAAATGTTCTTGCTACTCATGACCTAGTGAGCTATATAAATATTCAAGTGTAGGATTTACTGATTCAATTAAGCACAATGAAATTCCTTTTTCTTTTTTTTTGCTTTGTATTGTAATTTGATTTCTTTTAGTTCCAGTGTAGTTAACGTACAGTGTTATACTAGTTTCAGGTGTACAATATAGTGACTCAACAATCTATACATTGCTCAGTGCTCCTCACAAGCACACTCCTTAATCCTCATCCCCTATTCCCCCACTCCCCTACCCACCTCCTCTTTGGTGACCATCAATGTGTTCTCTAGAGTTAACAGTCTGTTTTTTTGGCTTTTTCTTTGTTCGTTTGTTTTGTTTCTCAAATTCCACATATGAATGAGATCATATGGCATTGATCTTTCTCTGGCTGATTTCGCTTAGCATAATACCCTCTAGTTCCATCCACGTTGTTGCAAATGGCAAGATTTCATTTTTTATGGCTGAGTAATATTTTATAGTATATATACCACATCTTCTTTATCCTTTCATCAGTCGATGGACACTTGGGCCGCTTCCATATCTTAGCTATTGTAGATAACACTGCTATAAACATCGGGGTTCATGTATGTTTTCCAGTTAGTGTTTTCACATTCTTTGGGTAAATAACCAGTAGTGGAATTACTGATCATATGGCAGTGTTCAGTACCACTGATCCATACTGTTGTCCACAATGGCTGCACCCAGTTTGCATTCCCACCAACAGAGCATGAGGGTTCCCCTCTCTCCACATCCTCGCCAACACCTGCTGGCGACTCTCTGAGGTCAACAATGAGTGATACTGAACATCTTTTCATGTAAACCCATGAAATTTCCTTTTATGATAGGCACTATGTTCCCCAAAGGAACATTTTTAATGAATGCTCATGTGATATCATATGTTGTGGCATTATTTATTTCCCCTAAAGTTCCCTAGATTTTTTGGAAATATTTTTTATATTAGGGCCCAGGTGAATAAAAGACCTATTTTTTTAAACATAACTGAGTGAGAAGAAAATCTCAACGAAGGGCTTCAAACCAGTGGAGTTAACTACCACAGTCACTTTTAAAACACTAAGTGTATCCATTAACATTTTATATACATTTCAAATACACTTTTTTGAGTTCAATGAGTTAAAATATTAGAAACTTCTCGTGAAGGCCCTGGTTGCAAGCTGGAAGGGAATGTAGCCTATTAATAAGTACGGTTCTGACTGAAATTTAGAGTTTACTTTTTTCTGTCCTACCACTTGATAATAGGAAAAACAAATGGACAATATTATAAATAAGAATTTGTTGGGTAAATGAGTGAAAATACAAAAAATACACAAAAAAATCATGAATATCAGGAGAACTGGAGTAAATACCAAAATCGAATATACCAAGCATGAAAGAATATGTAATAGGGAGCTCTTATCCAAGGTGGCGATGGAGGAGGCATCTGAACTCACCTGCGCCTGCGGATGCACCAAACCTACAGCTACGCATGGAACAATTCCCCATGAAAGAAATCCAGAAACTAGCTGAGCAACTCCGACACACTGGGCCAATGAAGAGTCCTCACATCCCAACAGGAAAGGCTGAGACACACTCTCACCATAATCCTCACCCCTGGCACAGTGACACAAACAGGAGAACTCACAACTCCAGCTTCCCCCTGAGGGCAAAGGTTTTGAACCCAACCTCTAGTGTCTCAATTTTTAAGAGTGAAAGCCAAGAGTGCTTGCATCCCGACTGGAGCAAATACTTTCTAACTGGCTCCCCCCACCCCCCCGCCTCAGCACCCCAGGGCTCAGCATAGAGGAGGCAAATAGAAATGCCTGTCTCCCAGCTATTTGAAAGAGGCTGTGGCCTGCGGGTCAGGCTTCTAGTTTAGCACACATTTAGGGGTTGACTGTGATCCTCCCCAGGGACCTGGGAGGCTGGTACGTGCCCCGGCGTTGGTGGCGGTGGCCCAGAGGATATACCACTTGAGCACCTGTCTCTGGTGGCTTGTGTTTGTGGGTCCCATAGAACTACAGCAAACCAAGAAATGGTTCTTAACTGGCTCAGTGCCGAGGGCTCAGACAGAAACACCCATCTCCCAATCTGTCCCTGAAAAAAAACTACTTACACAGGATTCCAGGGAGCTGACTCACATGCTCCCCTTTGGGACACTAATTCTGAATTCTGGGAGCCTTGTTGTTCAAGGCTGCCTGGGCACTGCCATGGTGTGGGAGAAAAGCAGGAGCTCAGGCTGGACTGAGGAGGTTTTTATATCTTACACAAGACCATTCTGTCAGGATAGGGAGAGGTGGTTATTTTATCAAATGCACAGAGATCAACACAGACAGTCAAGGAAAATAAAGAAACAGAATTATCTATTCCAAACCACAGAAAAATAAAATAACTGACCTGAAAAATAAAACTATAGAGTAATATCCTTGATGAATATAGATGCAAAAATTCTCAACAAAATACCAGCAAACTGAATTCAAAAACACATTAAAAGAGGGGCGCCTGGGTGGTTCAGTCAGTTAAGAACACTTTAAAAGAGTTGTACACCATGACCATGTAGGATTTATCCCTGGGATGGAAGGTTGGTTTAACATATGCAAATCAATAAATATGTTACATCATATTAAGAGAATGATAAAAGTCACGTGATCATCGCAATAAATGCAGAAAAAGCATCTGACAGAATACAATATCCTTTCATGATAAAAAACATCAACAGATTGGGTATAGAAGGAACAAACCTTAAGATAATAAAGGGCAGTTAATACAAACCCACAGCTAACATTATACTCCACGGTGAAAAACTGGGAGTTTTTCCTCTAAGATCAGGAACAGGATAAGGATGCCCACTCTCATCATTCTTACTCACTGTAGTATTGGAAGTCCTGATTAGAGCAATCAGGCAAGACAAAGAAATAAACAGCACCCAAATCAGAAAGAAATTAAGTAAAAGTGTCACTATCTGCAGATGACATGCTTTTGTATATAGAAAATCCCAAAGACTCAACCAAAAAACTGTTAGAACTAATCAACAATGTTAGTGAAGTTGCAGGATATAAGATCAATATCCAGAAATCAGTGGCATTTCTATACAATAATAAAAACAGTATGGTACCACCATAAAATAGACACACAGACTAATGGAACAGAATAGAGAGCCCAGGATCAAATCCTGGCATATATGGTCAACTAATATTCAACAAAGGGACCCAAGACAACCCAACGGGAAGAGGACAGTCTCTTCAACAAAAGGTGCTGGGAAAACATGCAGAACAATGGAAATGGACTCCTACCTTATACCACTCACACAAATTAACTCAAAATAAATCAAAATACCATAAAACTGATACCATAAAACTCCTAGTAGAAAATGTAGGGAAGAAACTGCTTGATATTGGTCTTGGTGATGATTTTTTGGATATAACACCAAAAGCATAAACAACAGAAGCAAAAATCACCAATTGGGAGTACATCAAACTTCAAAGTTTCTGCAGAGCAAAATAAACAATTAACAAAATGAAAGGGAAGAAAATGAAAGGGTAACCTACAAAATGGGAGAACAGTTTTGTAAAACAGTTGGGTAAGAGGCTAATATCCAAAATATATAAGAACTTCTACAACTCAGTAACAAAAAACCAAACCATTTGATTAAAAAATGAGCAGACGATGGAGCACCTGGGTGGCTCAGTTGGTTAAGTGTCCAACTCTTGATTTAGGCTCAGGTCATGATCTCAGGGTTGTGGAATGGAGGCCCACATCAGGCTCTGTGCTTGGCGAAAAGTCTGCTTGGGATTCTCTCTCCCTTTCCCTCTGCCCCTCCCCCCACCCATGCGTGCTATCTCTCTAAATAAATAAATAAATAATAAACCTTTAAAAAAATGAGCAGAGGAGCTAAACATTTTTCCAAAGAAGACATACAGATGGTCAACAGACATGAAAAGATACTCAACATCACTGATCATCAGAGATGATTCAAATTAAAACCAGAGATATCACCTTACACCTGTTAGAACAGGTATCATCAAAAAAACAAAAGATAACAAATTTTGTGGCCCCATACAAATTTTAGGATTGTTTGTCCTATTTCTGTGCAAAATGCCTTGGAATTTTGATGGAGATTGCTTTTAATCTGTAGCTTGCTTTGGGTAGTATAGACATTTTACAATATTAACTCTTCCTAGCCATGTGCACAGACTCTTTTTCCATTCATTTGTGTCTTATTCCTTTTCTTTCATCAATGTCTTACAGTTTTCAGAGTACAGGTCTTTCACCTCCTTGATTAAATTTATTCTTAGGCATTTTATTCTTTTTGACACAATTGTCAATGTGATTGTTCTCTTACTTTCTTTTTCAGATAGTTTGTTGTTGGTGTATAGAAATACAAGTGATTTTTGTATATTGATTTTGCATTTTGCAACTTTACTGGCTTTGGTTATTCTACCAGTTTTTTTGGTGGAATCTTTAGGAATCTAAGTTAATGGTTTGTTAATGTTGGTGATCTTTTCAAAGAACCAACTTGGTTTCACTGATTTTCTCTTGTCTTTTGATTCTTTATTTTGTTTACCTCTGCTCTAATATTTATTATTTCTTTCCATCAGCTATATTTGGGGTTTAGTTTGTTCTTTTTCTAGTTCCTTAATGTATAAAGTGAGGTTGTTGATTTGAGATCTTTCTTCTTTTTAATGTAGCAATTTATAGCTATGAATGTCCCTCTGAGCACTGCTTTTGCTACATGCCATAAGTTTAGACACATTGTGCTCTGTTTTCATTTGTCTCTAAGTATTTTTTACCTTACCTTATGATTTCTTCTTTGACCCATTGATTGCTTTGGAGTTTATTGTTTGATCTTCATGTATTTGTGAATTTTCCAGTTTTCCTCTGTTCTTGGTTTCAAACTTCATTCCATGTGGTCAGAGAAGATACTTTATAGGATATCTGCCTTTAAGCATCCATGAAGACCCTTTCTGTGTGTTCTGCTGTTGGGTGGAGTGTTCCGTAGTGTCTGTAGGTTTCACTGGTTCTCTGTGCTCTTCATTCCTCTCTTTCCTTATCTGCTGTCTGATTGTTCTATCTCAGACCTTTGAAAGCTCTGATTTTTGCTTGTTTAGGCTTTTGAGTTTATTTTTAGTTGACTTTTAGTGACTAAGAATTTCCTGAAAACCGGGCACATCATTCAGGTTTTTAAATTTATTTACATAGAATTTCTAATAATTATTGAAAAACAACAAATGGACATTTCCATTAAATTAAAAATTACAGGTGAGCCTTGAACAACACAGGGGTTAGGGGTGCCAACCCCCCATGCAGCTGAAAATCCACATATAACTTCTGACTCCCCAAAACTTATTTACTAATAGCCTGCTATTGAGTATTACTGATAACACAAAGCATATTTTGTATGTTGCATATACTATATATTATATACTTATATATAGTATAAGAATATACTATATTCTTATAATAAAGCAAGGTAGAAACAAGAAAATATCATTAAGAAAATCATAAGGCAGAGAAAATACATTTACAGTGGTGTGCTGTATTTACTGAAATCAATCCAGGTAGAAGCGGACTTGCTGTTCTAGCCCGTGTTGTTCAAAGGTCAACTGTATTTCTTCTCAAACTCCCTGTTTACCAAGTTGTATAATGTGTAATTTTTTTCTTTAAATTATGAAGCAAACTTTTTCCTTTCCTGGGTTTGCTCCTTTCATTAACTTGTGTGTGGGACAGAAACAGGCTGATGGAGCCATGCCAGTTGTTAAAATACCGAACTATTTCTGCAGTGGTTGCTACGTGGTCCTGTGCCATGCCCTGGAGAGCACCCCCAGCCCTGCCACTGCCTGCCCCGGCCCTCTCCCCACTATTCCGTCTTCGCGGGTGGCCTCCAAGACCCCACGCTGCTCTATGACTGGTTGGCATCTGGGCTACACCAGCTACTGGATGGTTTGCGTATCACTCATGCAGAGGAGTGTTTTTAGTGGAGCAGGTAAGTGATTTTGAGTTAGACAGGCCTGGGTTAGAGCGTGGGCACCACTTAGAGGTTCAAGGTGTTGGACAAATTTACTGAATCTTTGACTTTAGTTTTCTCCCTTGGAAACATCTCCTTCTGAAAGCTGACTTGAGGATAGACTTCGAAAGACTGTATAAAGCCTCCATGTGGCACTTGGAACACAGTATACGCTCCGTAAATGTTAGCTACTAAGCAACACATCTCTAAATATGACTATATACGTACATTGTAAGTGGCAACAAAGAATTAGCAATAAAATGATATATCAATATAAAATACATTCGGTAAAAATTTGTTAATTTTCTCCAAAAATGTCCAATACTCTTTATACAGCTGAGTTTGCAAGAAATGCCTAGGGGGCAGGCAGGTGACATAAATGTTTGAAGTGAGTTGGGGGCTTCTTATAGCCAAGTGAGAGTGCCAGCCCATGGCTGCCAGATCTTCTGAATTTTCAAGTGAAGACCGAAATTCAAATTTTAAGTGAAATCCCCACATTTTACAATGTGGATAGCTACATCAGAATGGGGGCGGGGGTAGGGAGAGAGACCATCCACGCAAACACAAGACACCAAGAAGCGGGGCTGCATTTCCCTGCTGGGTCACCCCCTCTCAGAATGCCTGTGCGTGGGCTGGCGACCTCGCTCTCATAATGATATCCCTGTTTTAACTTCATACCGAGAGGTTTAAGAAATAACCATGTCTCCACAAAACAACAGAGTAATTGATACAAACAGGTTAAGGACAGTTTTTTAAGATCACAGATTGATATTGGGTAAGCCTTTGGTAGACAGAAGTCACAAAGCTCTCCTGGGAGAAATCTGGTGAAATGGTAAATTAATATATTAATGACATGGTAATAATTAGCATTATTGAGTGTTTTATTATGTGGAAGTCACCTTTACATATAGTCCCTGTATTATTTACTCAATCACAGTCTCTTCACTACCTTTATTATTATCCTCATTTTATCCTAAACTGATAAGACTCTACTGAGGTAATGACCTTTTCTTGGTGTTTCTGACTACTTCACAGAAAGCTGTTGCAAGCTTAACAAGCAAACAAATGTCTTACCAGCTGCAAACCTCTTTGTTTCTCGGCCAACCTTTGTTGTGCAATTTTAAGGACATTTTGAGCTTCAGCTACTTGGATTTGCTTAGGGCCCACCACCTAAAAAAGAATGCCACAACATTTAAGTGTTAAAAAATGTCAAGTTCACTGTTAAAAATGTCCCTTATGTTTGAAAGACATTTGTTAAGTGTCAATTCTTACAATCGGCTTTCCTAGAATTATATGTACAAGAGGGATATCCAGGGGGGCCTGGATGGCTCAGTCGTTAAGCGTCTGCCTTCAGCTCAGGTCATGGTCCCAGGGTCCTGGGATTGAGCCCCGCATCGGGCTCCCTGCTGGAAGCCTGCTTCTCCCTCTCCCACTCTCCCTGCTTGTGTTCCCTCTCTCACTGTGTCTCTGTCAAATAAATAAATAAAATCTTTAAAAAAAAAAAAAAAGAGGGATATCCAGTAATTTAATATGGTGAAACATGAAAACCAGCAGATAAAACAAGAGCATAGTTGCCATAAATAAAATAAAATCATAAAAAATAAAAATAAAAAATATAAATATTTATAAAATAAAAAGATAATAATAAAAATAAAATAAATAAAATTGATATCTGTTAGTGTAGTAACTTTGATTAAAGTAGTTTTCACTAGGAGAATTATTTTCAGCAGTTCACGTACACCTTGTGAAGTGCGCATTATCTCTGGGGCTCTCGTCTGACTTTGGGGCTGTTACCGACACTTGGGGGACAGAGCGTACCTTCTGTACTTCGTGGTAGTTATTCAAAGCTATGACCCACTGGCACATAGAGCAACAGGCAACAGAAACGAGAGCAATCTTGTTTGGGTTGAAATCAGGTAAGATTAAAATTTTTTTCAGCTTCGTGAAAACCTAGAGATAACACAATTCGTGTATTACAAGAAAATGAAATGTTACTGACCCAAAGTTTTTCCCAGTCCACATTAAAATAAACTTGTATTTCCCATGAGAAATACTCCGCTACTCTTCATGCGTAGACCCAGAGCCACAGCTGGGAACACGGCGTCTCTGGCAACAGAGGAGGGAAGCCATCTTGTTACTGCCATTGTTGGCCCAGTGGCTTTGCTGGAATTTCACCAAAGAGCCTCCATAGTAAAACAAAGAGTAAGCAGGTGGACTTTGTGGACTTGGTGGGCAAGGTGGTCTGCCGTCTCCCTCTTGCGCACCTGAGGTGTGAACAGACAGACACCGTCCCCCACCTTCTATCCCCAAGGGGCATATCGGCAGGGCAGTCCCTAGTCAGAGGGCTGTGTCATCAGTGGTGGAGGCGGGGAGGCCCGGGCACGCGGGGGTCCCGAGGACACTCTGGCTTACTTGTGCCACAGGCCCACACACCCACCTCATCTACATAGACAACCTTGTTTCCAGTTGGGTATATATTATTTCTCATCTACTTTGGGGAGCCATAATCCAAATAAAATCTTTCTCAGACTGAGATTCCTTTTCTCTTCCTTTCCAACCAGGCATTTGCTCTCTTGCCTGGTAGGACAGAACCATTTTGCTGAATAATTTAGATGGCAGATGGTCCATTATCAACTTATTATTGGTGTTTTCATTACTACTTAAAATACTGTTATGCTTTTAATAATTTCTTTAGATGAGCTATTATTTTAGCTTGAAAGATCTATTTAAACAAAACCACAGGGAATCATTTTTGCTAAGAATGCTTCAGAGAGTGAGTAGTTGTTACATTAATTCAGGAATAATATGGATGTCACCATTAACATTCTGCTAAAAAAGTCACTTTGTTCATATATTACCCTGTATTTCCTAATAGCACAGATCATCATTGTAAGTAATTAATTGTCTTATTAGCTGTTTGATGTCTGACTTCCCTATTACAATGTCAACTTCATAACACAAAGGAAGGAGTTGATCTTTTAAGCTATTGTCATGTCTCATGATGTCCCTTGGAAGGTTATTGAATGAATCAAGGACAGTGCCACATATGCATCTACAAATCTACCTGCTGCCCCTGCACAGAGCTCTCAGCCCAGCTCCTGCTGGTTTGGATATTCCTCTAGCCTCTACACATTATCCAGTTCTATTCATTTTCTGTGAGCATTGTGACAAACTACCACAAACTGGGTGACCGAAAACAACAGCAATTGAGATTTGGGCCCCCCAAGTTCCCAGTCCATGGTGGGCATGGACTGCTTGAGATTCTCTCTCTCCTTCTGCCGCTCCCCTACCCCCCAAAAAATAAAAATAAATAAGAATATACAATGACGAGGGCGCCTGAGTGGCTCAGTCGTTATGCGTCTGCCTTCGGCTCAGGTCATGATCCCAGGGTCCTGGGATTGAGCCCCACATCGGGTTCCCTGCTCTGGTGGGAAGCCTGCTTTTCCCTCTCCCACTCACCCTGCTTGTGTTCCCTCTCTTTCTATCTCTCTCTCTGTCAAATAAATAAATAAAATCTTAAAAAAAAAAAGAATATACAATGATGAAAGGACATTCTCTACAATAAATGGTATTGGGAAAACTTGTCACATGCAAAAGAATGAAGCTGGACCCCATCTCACATCACACACAGAAATAACTCAAAATGGATTAAAGACTTGGATGTAGACCTGAAGCCATAAAACTCCTAGAAGAAAACACAGGTGGTGAGCTCCTTGACATTGATTTTGGCAATGATTTTGGATTTGAAACCAAAAGGAAAGGAAACAAAAGCAAAAATAAATAAATAGGACATCAAACTAAAAAGCTTCTACACAGTAAAGGAACTATCAGCAAAATGAAAAGGCAACCTACAGAATGGGAAAAAATATTTGCAAACCATATGTATGATGGGATTAATATCTAACATATATAAAGAACTCCTATCACTCAATAGCAAAACAAACAAGCAAAACACACCCCAAACAAAAACAAAACAAAATAACCCCCCCCAAAACCCAATCTGATTAAAAAATGGGCAGAAGATCTGAATAGACATTTTTCCAAAGAAGACGCTGAGATGGCCAACAGGAGCATGAAAACGGGCTCAATGTTACTCATCATCAGGGAAATGGAAGTCAAAACCACAGTGAGATATCACCTCGCAGCTGTCAGAATGGCTAGGATTAGAAAGACAAGAGACAACAGGTGTTGGCGAGGATGTGGAGAAAAAGGAACCCTTGTGCACTGTTGGTGGGATTATATATTGGTGCAGCCATCATGTCAGAAAGTGTGGGGGCTCCTCAATTAAATTAAAAATGGAACTACCACTGATTCAGCAATTCTACTTCTGGGATGCATCCAAAAGAAACAAAAGCACTAACTTGAAAAGATATATGTATTCTTTTGTTCATTAAAGTATTATTTACAACAGCTAAGACATGGGAGCAAACTAAGTGTCCACTGATGGATGAGTGGATAAAGAAAAAATACACACACACACACACACAATGCAACATTATTCAGCCATAAAAAAGAAGGAAATCCTCCCAGTTGTGACAACATGGATGGGCCTTGAGGCCATTATGCTAAGTGAAATAAGTCAGAGAAAGATGACACCACTTATCTGTGGAATCTAAAACAAAAACCTGAACTCATAGATACAGAGAACAGATTGATGGTTGTCAGAGATGGGAGGGTTAGGGATGGTGAAGGGGGTCAAAAGGTTCAAACTTCCAGTTACAAAATAAATAAGTCCTGGGGATGGAATGTACAGCATGATGACTATAGTTAAAAATATCATATTGTGTATTTGAAGGTTGTTATGGAGTAGATCTTAAAAGTTATCATCATAAGAAAAAATATTTGTAACTGTGTAGGGATGGATGATAACTAGGCTTACGATGGCGATCATTTCACAATCTATACAAATACTGAGTCATTATATTGTACACCCGAAATTAATGTTATATACCAATTATATCTGAATTTTAAGACATTTCAAACACTTTTATCCACTCCTTGCAGTTTCTTAGTGTAATGAATTTCACCATTAGAGATTCATTCATTTAGGTTAATCTTTGTTCTCTTTTACAGTCTACTTTAGTCTACCCTCTGTTGGCCTATTCTCTCATTAAAGAGATTCTGAGACAGGGCCTTCCCTGATGTGGGTGACACACTGCTTTCCTCGGCACGCCTAACAAACCTGCCACGTCTGGTTGTGGAGCTTACTCTCTCATCTTTTAACGTGCACCACTGACTTTCCATTCTAATGCACAATGCCAATTTTAACACTTCTGTTGGACTCCTATAGGCTATGAGCATGGAATGCATCAGTTATGCGTTAATTAGGTGTCGGCTTTTTACCTTCTCGGGAATGCTGTCCTTGTCAAGGTTAACCAGTTTTTTCAGGAAACCAGTTTCTGAAAGAAGCAACTTCGCTGAAGCCCAGTTAGGTTTCTTCTGCAGAAGAATGCAGACTGCATTCATGACGGTCAGCACCAGGAAGGGAGGCCGCGTGTACACTCTGCAATAGTGGTGGAAACCTCATCAGCCTCACAGCTGGTGTCAAATGTGCCCTGAAACCGTCTCGGAAGACAATATACACAGATGTTGAACAGGCATTTTTGTGAGGGTAACTACTTAGCTATGGCAGTTTGGGGTATTTTTAAACATCTGGGTATGTTTAATATATGGGTATCTCTGCTTTAGGAAGATGACATGCATGAAACTTAAATATGAACAACAGCTAAGTTAGAGGTTAATTCTTTTCATTATGAAAGTACTCACTGCAGAGTTCTTTAAAGCAAGAACCCTCATGTTTTATCCCAGTGCGGAGGTGCTAATGACTACTTGACAGACACAACTGTGCCACTCCCCTTAAAACATCCTCTGACTTTTGTCCTCCCTGACCTAAAACTCCTCCATAAAATCACGGACACAGCAGAGTGCGGGAGGGAGGGCAGGCGGGCAGAGGGGGACGGGTCTCTTGGGTGTGATTATCCGAACACTGGAAGCTTCTTCTCTGTGTCCTCATCAGCTGACATACCATTGCACTGCTAATGAGAAGGTCAAACTCTGGAAAGCCAGGGGGTCAGAAGAACAGTCACAAGAAGTAAGTTTCAGTGAAAGGCCACGAGGGTGGTGGTTGCTATGCAACAGCATTTGGGACTTGGGAACAAAAGGGATGGGTCCATCCATGGTAATGAGTCTCCCCCAAATGAAACCATACAGACTTCCCAAAAGGCAGGCAGGCAATGGAGCCAACTTTACGTGCACAACACTATCTACAGGGGTTACCAAGAAGGTCCCCCTGCCTTAATTTCACCATTAGAGATTCATTCATTTAGGTTAATCTTTGTTCTCTTTTACAGTCTACTTTTAAAACACAGATATTTTTCAGGACCAAATAATTAAATCATTAACACTTCGTTTAGAACTAATTTATCAGATGGCTTTTCTGAAATTATCAGTATGGTTTTTGAAACTATATGAAATAAGGAGAAAGGTTGTAACAGAGGAACTAGGAAAAGAGAGATAAGGTCCACAGGGGAGAAAGGAGAACTCCAGAAACAAGCTTTTCTTCCATTTTGCCTACATTTGACTCTTTCTAAAGCAAACATAATGGGAATATAGTCAAATTAAGATAAAGTATATTATCTATAATTTTTTAATGTAAATTAAAGGGAAAAGAGATTCAATTGACTATAGTCCCACCTACATGTCACTTTCCAGAAACAAATACCTGATTCAAAGCAAGACCTACCTACCCTGGAAATCTGCTTTAAAGGCCTAATTACTCCACAGGAGTCCTTTGGTTTAGACATTTATTGGTTTGCTCCAATCTGTATTTTCTACTATCTCCCTCCTTCTTCTAGCAGCTAATGCTGCTAATCCTGTGATGGGGAAATCCTCTGCACTTTGCCGCTGGAAATAGCAGCTAGGAAAGAGAACGGGCTGGACTGGGTATCTGCTGGATGTCTCTGCCACGCATCCTAACAATTCCTATCGTAAGGTGTCCCATTTCTCTGGCGGTGGAATCAAAGTGAAATGCACATTAGCAATATCGCAAGGGAGAATCCTAAAAAACAAACAAAAAACCCCCAAGGCATATGGAGGGAATCCCTGGAAAGGCTAGGTTTTTTTAGCCAGGGAAGGGGAGTGGGCCTGCTTGATCCAAGGAAACCTCTTTGCATTGAAATAACTTGAGCCCTTGCCAGAGACTGTTCCAAGCACTTGACATGTTTTAACTCATCCAGTCCTCTGATCACCTGTTATCCCTGTTGCATAAAAGGGAAGCTGAGACACAGAGAGGCAATGCCCGGGTTCCAGCCTGGGAAGCTTGGAGCAGAGCCTTTGAGCTTACCCAGGTCACACACTGCCCTCAGAAATGAGGCTCACAGGCATTTGCACTGACCCCTCTCTCGGGAATATCCGCCAGAGAAAAAATGAGAGAACAGAACTTCTGGAATGAAGGCACGAGGCACAGGGTGGGTGATGCTGGGGCGGCATGGACACTGCCACTTTGCCTGTGGGGACCTTGGCCATCCCCTCATGCTCATGGGCCACAGCCCCCCTGGCGTGGGAAGTTCCCCAGGCCCACAAAGCACACTTCTGCCTTCAGACTTTTGTGCTTTCCATGTCTCCTGCTTACAACACCTTCCTTGAGACACCTTCCTGGTGTGCGTGCAAATCCACTCAGTTCTCTGCTTCCATGCCACTGGCAACTGGTAACCCTCCCACTTCCGCGGCCAGACTGGGGCCCAGGGCGCAGCGCACTCAGCATCTCTGCTGCACGAATGTGTGAAAACACATTCCGGTGAATGAGGTCAAACAGGAGAGAGAGGTCGAGAATCTGCTCTGTTCCTCTTGCTTGTCTCTCTCTTCCATGTCTGCCCTTCATGTAGTTGAAGGAGCGGCTTTGGCACCGTGGCGCTCCCCGGAGAGGCACACTGATTAAAGACAGCTTGTTTGTCCTCTTCTCTTCTTGTCACCAGAGTTAAGCACGTGTGGCAAATATCACTGTAGATTGGCCTACTTCTGCATCTTTAATAGGAAATACTACTTCCGGTAAATAATGGACAACTCAACACATCTGAGAGGTGACAGCAAAGTCTTCTTGTCTGTTGGGCCATGAATGCCAGTCGAGAGCATCTCACCCAGAGATTCAAACTAGAAACATCGGGATCAGGCTCTGGACCTTGGAGAGTCTCATTTCTTCTTGCGCGGCATGCAGTTTGGTTGGCAGGAGCTTTCCTTTCTTGAGGCGACGTAAGATACTGACGTGCTGTACGGCTGATGGTGCGACAATGCGGAGGACACACGGTATGTAACACGCATAAAGTCACTGAGATGGCTAAGAACAACTCAGTCTAAAAATAACAGAATACTTGGTCACTCTTGCTACGTGTTTATGTTTTATTTTGAGCTTCGCCAGCTCCAAACGAACTCAGGTGACCTACCTCAGCTCAGCGACGTCCGCTTTATCCAGGGCGCTCAGAGCCATGACCGCCTTTTCTAGAGCCGGCAGCACGCTTTTTACTTCATGGGCAGTTTCCTGCAACAAAGTTAGGGGCCCCCAAACGTGTATGAGTGCACAAGTTTGCACACCATACACTGATAGATTTTATTTATTTATTTGACAGAGAGAGACACAGCAAGAAAGGGAACACAAGCAGGGGGAGTGGGAGAGGGAGAAGCAGGCTTCCCGCAGAGCAGGGAGCCCCATGCAGGGCTCAGTCCCAGGACTCTGGGATCATGACCTGACCCGAAGGCAGACGCTTAACGACTGAGCCACCCAGGTGCCCACATTTTCCTATTTTGAACTTGGAAAGTAGATTTGACCTTTTTAGGATGCGCATTACTTACACTGCCGGGCATGTGTGCTGGAGTCCTAAGGGCAGTGCCTTATTCCATCCCTGAGGAGAAGCTGTGTGTGGTTCTGGCTTCTCCATCAGACTCGGTGGGCAGTAACAACAGCCTTTCAAGGGATGGTCCCGAGACAGGGGATCACTGCTCAGCTAATGAAGCCTAAGCTTAAGAGCCCCCCTCAGTGGCCCAGGCCTACCCCCGGGCCCTGGAAGGAGCTCCGCCAATGTTGGCAGGGCCATGTGTCTTTGCTACGCTTGTAGAAGTTAGACACTGTAACTGCAATCAGGTTTCCTCTCGGGTCAGGTGTCGCTGGAATGGCCGGGGGCATGTTTGGGGTCCGCACAGAGTCACCTGTCTGTATAATTAAATTACTGCAAGCTATCTCAATTAGGAATGCCTTGTAGAAATACTTTTGCTGTCCTCTGTTCCGGCTTTCTTGGGCAGGTGACATTAAGGCGCTTGGCCAGGGGACATATTGTAATAATTTATGCCATGGGGCCTAGCACCAGAGCTACGTGGGTAATGGAGGGGAAACAAGGTTTGCAACACACCAATCCAGAGTCTGGTCTGTGGAAAGTGCTTGCATGCACCAGATGTGTGAGACTGTAAGTGTAGGGTCAGGGTCTCGTTGATACCTACCCTGAATGGAAGTTCACTCCATCACGATCACACCACATATCGCAGCGCACACTATTCTAAACGTACCAGACAGTGTCTGTTTTTTTTTTGGGTGGGAGTTACACAAAAACAAGCCAGCAGAATTCCTAAGTTTTGGGGTAACAGCTACTGCATTTAAAAAGATGTTTTGGAATATCTCAGTGAAATAAGTGAGAAATTAGAGGTTCCTTACATAGAGATGTGTGAAAGGTGCCTTATTTTATAATTTTAAAATCTTAATTTACAAATAATTAAGACAAAACTTTGTGGACTATAAAACAGAAGTGATTAAGTGTTAAAATCAATAGAGATTGTTTTGTTAGAGGAGCAAAATGTGATGAAAATGTTCAGATTACCCCAAAAGCAATAATTTATTAAGAGGAAAAAAATACATTTAGGATAGAGGTAATGATCTGGCTCTTTTCTGTTTAATAATCCAATTCACAAAGAAGAAGGCATCATACAATCACATTGGAAAAAGTCAAGGTTCTGGCTGAGTTTGCAAAAACTATTGACATTAATGAAAATATAAATATCAGAAAACAACTCTATAAGGAAGACATTGGTAGAAAACCGGTTAGTGAATGCTCTCAATTCACACACATCTAAAAGTATTCACTGCCCAAGAAATCCTGAAATGCCAGTTTTGTTTATACCAATTGATAGCAACGTTAAAAATATTCATGACATTATCAGTGATGAGTTACGAAGTTGAAAGGAAACTGTCCTCGACTATCAAAAATGAAAACCACATTTTTATCAACTAGGCTGAACATTCCACAGGAAATGATACTACAAATAATTCTCACACGAAGAAGTGGGGAATCATTTTGCAAATCTCCAAATAATTGTGATCGGTCATTTACCTGAGCATACTCTTCCACTATTCTTACTTCTTCGGCCAAAATTTCTTCATCCTGTTTAACAAGCATCTGGACCTTCTCCACCACTTGTGAATCTTTCTCCAGTTTTTCCATTAGGGCTTCCTTTTCCTGAGACACATGGTTCTTTTGAGAATGAATTTTAAGAGACATGCTATCTCTTCTTTAAAGAGAAATTTGTTTCAAGAAAAATTCATAAAGCTCATTTCATTATTATAAAATTTACCAAAATCATCCTGAAATGTATTTGTTGAACAGACTAAACTGGAAAGGATGAATACAGCCAATATCATGTCCTCCGACACATGTCGAGTTTTAGAACACACTGCAGACTGCAAGCTACCACACGAGCTACATCAGGTTGATGTAACTAACAACGGCAGAATTATGCTAGGCGAGCTTTTACAACTAGTCGTGGGTCTGCTGTCACACTGAGTGCTTACACTGTGATGCTGTCACTATTGTTATTGTCTTGTCCATTTTACAGCTAAGAAAGTTGAGGCCAACAGGGCTACCTGCTGCATGCTAACAAAGCTGGAATCCTAATCCATGTTCGCCAACTATGAGAGCCTCTGCTTCCCAACACTGCTCTGTATTACACCATAAAATATTTAAACAAGATTTCAAACCAGATATACCTTTGTTTTTTGTTCTATCTGTGGGCCAAGAATCAAGAGATCCTCTTGCATATCCGTGACAAGAGTGGTTGCTTCCAGGATCTTGGATAGACCCATATAAAAATGATTCCTGAGAAGGGGAAAAGTATTAAGAAGGCATAAGATGTAGTGAAATATTGGCAAGGCCAGATATACTGCAATCTTGTATTGGAAGACAACATGGTAAAGATGTCAATTCTCTGCCAAAATGATAGACAGTTTAATGTGATGCCCCAAAATTGCAGTATGATTTTTCTTTTGTAGATACAGACAAGCTTCTTCTAAAATTTATATAGAAAGGCTGATTAAAACAATTTTGCAAAATAATAGAGTGGGTGGGACCTCTCTACCTGACTGTGAGACTGATTAGGTAGTGACAGTCGTCAGGACTAGGGTCTTGGCAGAGGGTCAGGCATGTCGGTCAACAGAACGGGACAGAGAAGCCGGAAACAAACCCACACAAGCACAGTCAATTAGCTTTTCACAAAGGTGCAAAAGTGATAGAGGAAGGAAACGTTTTCAACAAAGGGTGTGCAGCGACTGGTTATACAACACGAACCTGGACGTAAGCCTCATGCTTTACCCAAAACTAAGTCAAAGTGGGCTGTGGAATGAAGGGTAAAAGATGGGACTATGCTGCTCTTAGAAGAATGCATAGGAGAAAGTCTCCAGGATCCAGGGCCACGTTCACAGACTTGACAAGAGAAGCATATCCGAGAAAGAAAAACAAATTTGACAAACTGGACTTCACCAAAATTAAAACAGAAACATTCTGTCCAGAGGATGACAAGTAACTGCTGGGATAAAATATCTACAATCCATATATCGGACAGAGGACTCCTCTTTAGAACAGACAGCTCTCAAAGCTCGGCAAAGAGAAAAATCGAAAAATCCATTTAGAAAATGTGCCAATGCTACAGAGATGTTAAACCAAAAGGACGCCCAGGTGCATAGTGGCCCGTGGAGACACGTGCGATGTCCCGTGTGTTTGCAAGGACACGCGGAAGCTGGATTCCTCAGACTCGGCCACTGTGGAGCACTGGCATTTTCTCTACAACCCGGCATACACTTACTGTATGACTCAACGATCACGCTTCTGGCATTTCTCCTAGACGTGTTCCTAGTAGCTCCGTTCAGAACCGCTCTACCCTGAATGCAGCCCCAGCTCCTCCCGCGGATGAGGGGTTGCACAAACCGTGGCACGTCCATACCGTGTGGTGCTTACAGAAAGGATCAAACTATCAGTACGGGCAACAGCTCGATGGAATTCCAAGGCGTTATGCTGCTTGAAGCCAATCTGGTTCCCGTGTAAGGGGGAGACAGAGACCAGACGGTGGCCAGAGGTGCTGGGGGCGGTCGGGGGGGGGGGGGGGCAGCGGGCAGCTGTGGCCATGTGGCCATGGGCCAGTCCTGCATGTCCATTGCTGTGGCAGCTCCGCAAATCCGCACACAGGGCATGGGGCGTGGGGCCAGGGACACACATGTGCCAATGCCAGTGTCTGGGTTGTGGACAATGTAACGATGGGGGAACTGAGCGGAAGCTGTAAGCTGGACCTCTCTCTACTATTTTCCAACTTCCAGTGAATCTATTTCAAAGTGAAAAGATTTTTTTTTTTAAAAGAAGCAATAAGTTGAAAATTTTCCATTTACATATTCACTAGGATAAAAAATGGAAAACATAGTTTGTAAGGAATAAAGTAAATAAGCACAATTACTGTAAAATCAGCGGACTACAGATCTGTCAGTCAACAAAATTTTAGTCCCAACTCTAGCAGGAGGAGGAAAAAGCCTGTGAAGGAATCCGTTTCAACTTCTTGGCTTTCCTAACCTAAAAGGATGTCGTCAACCATGCCCTGCACAAGGTCAATGACACGGATGCTGTCGGGCATTTCCCACTTTGATCTAACCCTCGGACAGGTCCTTAAAACGTCTCATCCAGATTCCTACAATAGCTTTCAAATCTCTGTTTTGAGTTTTCTATCTCTCCAATTTATCCCCCATTCTAATACCAGAGGGATCTTCCTAAAATACACATATTACTCACCTATGTAAACAGATTGTTATTTGTTGTGTTGCATATGTCGGCCACTGCCGACCCCCAAGAAGCAGGTGCTATTAACAATAAAATGAACTCTGAGAAACACTGAAAACAAAGTGGGGCTACTGAAGCTGAGCTCCCAGGGGAGCACACATGTAAGGCAGGCAGTTCGGGACTTACCTTCCCTATAAACGGAATGTTTTTTATGAGTTCTGGGGTGGGGGATAGACGTGGATTGGCTGTAAGGGACCCAGACCACACAATGAACCCTCCCCACTTTTTCTTCTCCCATGTCTCCCCCTGGGAAATGGGGCTGCAGGAATTGGCGAGTAGCGAAGAGGAGCTGGGGAGCGGGGACCGCTCACCTTCTCACGTGACAGATGTGAGCAGTTATGGACAGCGATGGTAGAGACCATGTGTATAAGGGGACATCCTGGTCTGACCCACACATTGGGGGGGCTAGCACAAGGCATAGAAACCACCGAGCCACCCAGACAGATGTCTGGGCTGATGGCGTGCGTGAGGCACGGGCAAGCCGGGGAACAGAGGACGCAGCAGGGACAGGGACTGGTTGCACCGATCGCCGTCTTGTAGTTGCAGATGGAGGGCAATCCCCCCGCCCCCCGTGGTGGGAAGGGGACACCTTGGAAACTTGGAAGGATCCTCTTATCTCTTGACTCCTGTGTGGGGGGCATCGGGCCGATTTATCCAGACTGCCGTCATCACCCTCAGTTTAACCACCGACCAACAAAAAGCTCAACCTAAGGACTTGGAGAAAGCAGCCAAGAGCCCCTACCTCCAGGACTGGAGAGTCTTTACTTAATAGAATAAAGTTCACCTTTAAACTGACAGGATTCCTTGTAGCCTCACCGCGTTCACGGACTCCAGCAACGGCTCTAAATGGAGCGGACGTTGAATCTGCCATGCCCCACCCAGCCTCGTTAACAAAAACTTGAGAAAATGAGCCCCTGAGCTGTGTCCACATCAGGCAGCTGCTGAGGCCACCACTGCTTCTGGCCTCCGCTGGTCTGCCGGACGCAAACTAACGTCTCTAGCATGAGAGGTGAGGAGACACTTCCGTTGTCCTGGGCTTTCCGTGGCGCGTCTGAGGCTGAGTTATGTGTGGCCGCCAACGCGTCTGGGTGCACCCGGATTAACAGCATTCCTAACTGGCCTGGCTCCACATGGGGAGCCTGGCTGTGGCCTATCGTCCAGGCGGGAGTCAGTCATGGGCACCATCCTCCAGGGTCACTGAAGACACAGAATGGACTTGCTTCAAGCCCCTAGCAGTACGGTTAATTAGAGTGTCTCATCGGGTGGCCCCACTTCCTGTAGCAGGATGTAGGCCAGGCTGGAGGATGTCGCCGGAGGGCAGCAGCTCTGCCTGGGTATCCTGGCAGCCCCCATGCCCCGATGCGGGTCATGCAGGCCTCATTGCGACTGCTCGCAGTCTCATCAGACCCCCTGTGGCCTCCTGGAGCACAGAGTGTGGGATGCTCATGGGCAGGTGCTACAAGGCCGGTTCCGCTCACGTTCCTGTCCTCCCGGGAGGCTGTTAGAACACAGTTTCTGGTGTCGCTGGGGCTCTGATCAGGTCTGAGAGCTGCTGCCCCGTGTTTTCTCACCCACCTTCCCAGCGGCACCTGGACACAGTGTCCGCAGCACCGGGGCGTCCCGCTGTCTGTGACGCAGACATTGGGCTCCTGGTATGTTGGTGTCGTCCCTGGGATAAAGGCCATGACCGGTGGCACCTGCAGCTGCTCTGGTTTCCACGATGCGATCTAGCGACGGCTCGACACTCCCTCCCTGTCTCCACCGACCGGCAGCCTTAGAATGCCTCACCTCCTTGAAGGGCTTGTGCCACTGTTGCCCTTTCCCCTCACTGGAAAGGCAGCTACGGGCTCCTCTTTTGTGTTCGTGTTTCTTTTTACAAATAAAAGCACCGATTAAAAAAATATATGTATTTCTGATTTGGTCTCGAACTCTTACCTCTTTGTTTGCATTTCCTTCTCTCGTGACTTCAAAATGTGAGCAAACGTATCCAGGAACCGCAAGTAGCTACTGGGAGTGATGTAATAATGCCTACTTTCCTGGAAGTATTTTGTGTTCAAGTCTTTTATACTTTTGTGGATTTGGACACACATTGGGGCAAGTTTTTCTTTTAAGTTCTGCAAGATAATAATTTTTAAGAATCAAGAGAAAGCAATATAAATATACATAAAGAAAGAGAAAATAACTTGAAAGAGTTTATCATTCTGAGATATGGGGAGGTAGAAAAGGTCCTGGGTTAATGGGATCAAGAATAGAGAAGTCTTAGTGGTTTGGATGGTGTTAGGGTGGACGAAGCAACAATAGGGACGGTGGTTAAGGACATGCCAGACTCATGCTACCAGGCTTTACCCTCATTTCTGCTGCAGCCATCCAAGGATTTCGGGGGCCATCACCAATGGCCTGGGTTCATGGTGCCTTTTTATTTTTTTAAATTTCCCATCTTCCTTTCCTAAAGTAGGTTATCAATTACAAGAGACTCCACCTCTCTTCCTTGAGTGAAGTAAAGCTGCAAAAATGTCCATACATCCTCAAAGGATATAATGATATGTGGGTGGGAAAACTAGAGGAGAAAGTGCCCCTCGCTTAATTTTGGAGAAAATTCGGAGACAGGACTTAGCCCTGGTGCCCACCTCCAGCCCACCAAGGCGGCCAATCACCTGGTCCCCTTTAATCCAGCTGCATTTTCTTCCTGACTCTACCCTTGGCCTTTGCTTTTCCTGGACGCTTCCCATGTGAGGTCGCAGCCCTTTTCCAGGTGCCGTGCTGACTTCTGGGCTGCTCTGGGGTCTTCGGTGGGGCTGCACTCGAAAAGATTCGTACTTACTTCTGGACTCATGAATTCTGGGCTCATTTTGCGTGTGGTTCATTGTCGCCAAACCAGAGAGATCGACAGGGAGCACCCAGAAGGTTGTAGCGTCCTTACCATGGCACCTGGCGTGCCAACTGGAGGTTGGTCCCCTGCAGGGAAACCTGCTGCTCACCGCGACCGCAGGGCAAGACCGTGCAGAGACCCAGGCAGTGAGGAATCTGGGCATCTGTGACACAGGACGGGCCAGGGGGCTAAAGAGATGGGGAGCTGATAAAGAGTCAAGGCAAACACTTGACCTATTTCATAGTTTTGCCCAGAGCTGCCTATTTTCACCTACCCAGGATTCACTGCTATTCAGAGACATAATTCTGCCAGATGCTGTTAATAACCTGAAATCTTCCCTTGGATCAGATTTTTAGAAGAGGTTGTATTTACCTCTCTGTTCTTTAAATCCACCTTTTCTCTTAAGAAAGAATTGGCTACGGCAAGGAGAGCTTCTTCTGACCACTTCTCATACCAGTCGATCGTGCAGGTGGTAATCATAGAAGGATAGGCTCTACAGTGCTGGCGAAAGGTCGGTCCTTCGGGACTCATGGTCATAAAAATATGAAGATTTTTATGGATCCTCTGAAAATTAATAAAGATATAAGTTGTTAAAATGGAATCCCCTGCTTTGGAAAAAATATTACATTAAAAATTACTAGAGGTGATCAGGTGCCCTCTGAGCGCCTTCCGAAGGGGACCGCAAGTCCCGTGGAGCTCTCTCGAGGAAAGAGGCCTGGTTCTGCCCTCCGTGACCCGGAACATCCCCTCCATGAACCAAGTCACACGAGCGGGTGTGGTGCTCGAGTTCTGTTCAGGAGGGGACCTTACATCAGATGGAGGCGGGTCTATTTCACTCTTTGCTCTGGGTTGGTGTGCCACTGAGATTCCCAGAAACTCAGAGTGGGAAGTGGTTGGAGGAATGAAAGCTGAAAGACACAGAGAGAAACAGACCGACGTCGTGGGCAGAGCACAAGGGGGGGGGGGCAGTAGTAAACCCCTGAAGGGTTAGCACTACGTGGTATTAGACCCGCTACGGTTTCGCAGGTCTTCAGCAAAGGGCTGGCTTCCCTGAAATCTCCCTGCCTCCTTCCCCCCACGAGGCCAGGCTGTGCGGCTACTGTTCCTGGCTCCTCGGAAGGACTGGCGTGGGCGGAGAGTCTCTCCTCATGTCCATCTGTCATGTTCAATGAAACCACATAACTGAAAGCAGCTTCAGTGAGTCAATGTTCCTTCCAACTCAAACAGTTCAATTTGTACAAAGTGGTAAGATGTTTGAGTATCAAGCAACCTATTTTGCCAAAGAAGTGCGGTAAAGCTGAAAGAAGAGGAAAGTGTAAGATTCTTTTTCCTCCTTTTTATCTTTAAAAAATGTATGAAAGCAAATCAAACTGCTCAATGCAGAATTCATACAACAGAGAAATGTTTAAATTAAAAATGAAGTTAGCTCTCTTTGCTTTACCCATCCCCAAACTCCTCCTTGAAGATATTCCATGTTAACGGTTTCAAGTACTCCTTCACTCATTACTGTAAGACACTTCAAATCATTTTTGCAAGTGTGGTATAAAGTAGACATATAAATAATTAAAACTGATTTCTAACTGGGATTCTTGGTTTATTATTTTTTTTATTTCTGGAGGGCACTGTTCTCCAATGAGAAATTCTTTGTTCTTCCTTGCCAATCACAATCTATATAAACCAATTTAGTAACAAGGCACTAGAGGGCCACAAGTTATCAGGACGACTGCATTTAAAAATATCACCCAATCTAAGCATCCATTCACGTGACATTGTTCTCCCTCAATTGTGTACTCGATTTGTGGAATTTTTTACATCTTCTCGTGCCGGATCACTAAGTGTCCACTGAGGATGGATGGTGGGCCAGGTCGATTTTCAGATGACTCCATCATCGACAGGAACTGGCCCAAGAAGTAAGTAGGCCTGCGGTGCTCTCCTTTGAAGGTCTGGTTTGGGCGATCCTGTCTCCTCTCTCTCTCCCTGCTGAGCCGATGGCTGGTCATTGTGCCTTAAAGATGCAGAAAGCTTAGCTCGTTGGTCTGGACTGTCTCCAGACGGACCCCACTGCTGAGTTCCTTCTGAATATCACCTGCTCTGTCTGGATTATTTCTGTCTGTGCCCATCACCCCCTGGCCAATTCCAGGGCTATTCCAAGGAATGCAAGAATTTGGGTCTTTTGCCTTTACAGACTTGTTACCAACCGTGGTCAGGGAGGGAAGTCAGTGTAAGAAATAAGCCTGGTGTCTTATTTCTCTTGTCATTGTCTCTTGCTGTTATCATGTTCTTCAGACACACTGGTAGCAGGCCCAGATCCTCGCTGACCTTGGATTTCCCTAAGGGTGTGGCGTGTCTGTGTGTGGGGATCTAGTCACTAGTTTTAACTTAAAAACTCATTTAAAGAACTAAAAAAAAAAAATTTATCCAACTTGAAAATCAGGTACAGAATTATAAACGGAGTCTACTTGTCATTTAACATGGCAATTTGGTAAAGCCAAGCCACAGAAGAGTACCTTTTGGAAGAATGCAAGTAGAGACTGCCTGTTATCAATGGAACCAGACTGTTCAGCAAAAGATCTCATCCTTAGTGCAATGGAATCCAGCTCCTCGTTTTCAAACAGGTCAAGTATATTCCTCAAATTGAGAATGTTGTTCAAATCCTCCAAAAACGACTCCTTAGATGAAACAGATACACATCAGGAATGAGTAAGTTATTTACGTTTTCCACTCTAAACATGCCAAATGGAGACCCAGGATAAAGAGCAGTGAAAGAGTTTTTATTAAAACATATGAGCATTTTGATTTTGAGAGAAAATCCAAGCTTTACTAAAAAAAAAAAAAAAAGCATCTTTAGCATCATCACCTCCTCAGGATACTCCTGAGACCCTCACGGGTTCCTGGTGTTTCAGGCGGGGAAGGAAAGCGAGTGGGAGGACCGTCTCCAGGGGAGAGCCGACAGAGCTGCGGAGGGGCTGGCTGATCTCCTGTCTCACCCACAACTGACGGAGAACTGATGGAGCTTCTTAAACACACTGATCATTTCCTCCTGGTCAGGGGGTTCGCTTACCTACCCCAGGGTGTTGCTGCCTCGGCATCTGCTTCATTCTACCAAGCAGCCTGCGGGGACCCTACACTCACACCAGCCCCTGGTGCAAGCCGCCCGCAGAGGGACGAGCAGGTGCTGACTGCTGGTAGGACTTCCCCGACAGCCTGGGCTCAGCAGCCATCCCACCTCCCACGGCCCGCGGGCCTTACACGCCCCTTAGACAGAACCCCCCATGGGCCTAGCCAAAACCCCACTCTTTGGGTGTGAGTGGACCCATCTAGCCCTAGTGGGAGCCCAAGTCACGCCACCCATGGGCCCCGGATCCTGCCTCTCCTGGCCTGACCCTACCCTGATCTCCTCGGGTGGCCCCTCAAGGCATGCTGTGTACTTCTTCCAGGACCTCTAAGAAACTTCTCGATTTCAATTTCTCTCGTGGTCTTCTGTTGAATGGTGGATCCCCATCCAGCCCCCTGTGCTCCATTTAACAAATGTTAATTTAACAAGTCATAACACCATTTTTTGGATTCACATGGAAAGCAATGATATGGCCAGGAGAAAGCTGGAAAGTGGGGAGAAGAGATCCAGTGACCTTGAAGTCCTGAATGACATGGGAGTGGATAAGCACATTCAGCCCAGCTCCAACTGATAGTGCATTTCTGAAAAAATGATTTCTTAAATTATAACAGCAGGCTTCCAGCATGGGAGAAGTGACATCTTCTGAAATCCAGAGAAGTATCTGGCAGAAACCTCAAGCTGATGAACAGAGCAGGGTATTTAGATTTGGGAAAGGGAGGACATATAATTAAAGTGGAAAACTGGACACTCTGGAGAGCAGCAGATAACAACACAGCACCCAGACTTACTCTTGAAGTGCGATGTGCAAGAAAACCACAACCCCGGGGAGAGAGGCCCAGCATGAGGAGAGAAAACAAGATGCAAGTTTGAAACAACACTCATAACTACATGTGTCTGGAAATGTTGCCACAAAGAAGTAAATACAATCTGAGATGGCCCATGACGTTTAGGCTGTGGAAGGGCATAATTTATGCCAGATAACAGGTGAGAACAGTAGTTGGGTGATTAGCATTTTTTGCTTGTGTGTAAACCTTTTAGGGAAATACGTGAACTATAACTACAAGGAGAGTCCTAAATGTGACAGTGACGTTGGAGCAAGAGGACCGAGGGGAGGAACGGGAGTCTCGAGTGTGTGGCTGGCATGCTGCGGAGCTCATGCACACACAGTGGATTCAGATGACTGTGTTTTTTCCAAAACACAGACTCCACAACTAGTTCAGGTACGTGGACCAATTACTTCTCATTTGTCAATTAGAATGAAAATTGTAAAGACAGAAGATGCTTTTGCAGAACTCTCAGCAGCATGAGGACAAATATATAAATGCTGTCGGCTGGGAGTGGGGAGGACAGAAGAGCGGGAAAACCAGGGCAGGCCGGCAGGACTATACCTTCTTTTCAAATATTAAATGGGGGGGAGGAGCACTACTTAATGGCAAACGCTAGCAAATGCTAAAGACAAAAAGTACTTACCTGCTTTGGGTTTAAACTAGCAACTATCAGAGCAGTGGAGTTCCCTTCCAATCCTGCCTGAATGAAGCCCCTTTTAAAGTCTTCTTTGAAATCGATGTAGGCATAATTGTGGGACGTGGGCACCCGGTATAGTTGGCACTCTGTCAGGTAACAGGCCAGAGCAGCACAGGTCTCCTTCCCACAGCCGTCTGTGCCAATCTGTGCGAGAAGAACAAGCCAACATACGGTTCCTATGTACGTCCCAGACACATTGCAATGCATGGTTTCCTATCACCAAAATACATATTTTTATAACCTTTTTGGGAAATACGTGAAATATAACTACCGTATTTATCAAAGTTCTATAGGGCTTTCATATACATTCAATATTTTCACCTTTTCTCTTTATAGTCTCTTGAAATATATGAGACAATTTGACTGGAAGGAACGATAACACAATCTGAAAAATAGCATCGACAGGTTATAAATCATTACATTACTGCCAGTATTTGACTTTTCATTTAGAAGAATTTAGATAGGTCTTTTCCTATTTATTCTGAGCAATAACCACTTAGGTGCTCTTTGGTAATAATGACAAAGTATTACCTTTTTTAGCAGCTTTGCTGAGGTGTAACTTACAGGCTACACCTCTTTTTATGTATATAAATTCAATGATTTTTAGTAAATGTACAGGTTTGCAACCAGTAAATCCAGTCTTAGAATAGTTCTGTCCCCCAGGCCTGTTAGTAGTGAGTCTTCACTTCAACCCCAGTCCCGGGCAACCATTAGTATGCTTTCTGTCTACAGATTTCCTATCCATCGAATAGTAAATATGAAGTCTTTTGCATCTGCCTCCTCACTTAGCATGATGGTTTTGTGGTTCTTGCATGTGGTAGTGTCTATTAGTAGTCTGTTCCCTTTTATTGCTAAATAGTATCCTACTGGATGGGACCTACTGATGGGATACTTGGGAGTATGTCCACTTCACGGCTATTCTAATAATGCTCCCGGAACACTTACGTGCAAGTCATAAAGTGAACGTTTGCTTTACTTTCTCTTGTGTCGATACAGACAAACAGAACTGCTCTGTTAAAGGGTAAATTGGGGTTAACTTTATAAGAAATGGTCAGACTGTTTTTCAAAGCAGTTGTACTATTTTACATTCGCGCCGGCCACGTGCGCAAGCTCCCGCTTATCCACAACCTTGCCAACACTCGATACAGCAGTTGTGCAAGCACATGCGGGCTAATATCTCCATGGGCTTTCAGATCGCCTTTCCCAAATGGTAAATGATGGCAAGTAGTTTTCTCATAGGCTTATTCCCATTCATGTCTCTTTGGTGAAATATCTAGTTAAATCTTTGGTCCACTTAAAAAATAAACTTTTTGATTTTAGGAGAGTCTTTGATTTACAGTAAAATTGCCAAGATAGAAAAGAGAATTTCCATACACCCCACATCCAGTTTCCCCTACGAACATCGACCTAGTAGGATATACTTGTTCTCATTAAATGAAACAGTATCGATCCATTATTAACTAGAATCCCTACTTTATTCAGAGTTCCTTAGTTTTTAACCTAACATCCTTTTTCTGTCTCAGGAGATATAACTAGTAAACACATTATGTTTACTAGTTATATCTCCTGAGGCTCCTCTTGACTGTGATGGTTTCAGACTCTTTTTTTGTTTTGTTCTGATGACATTGACGGGTTTGAAGTGTGCTGGTCAGACATTTTGTAGAATGCCTCTCGGTTGGGATTTTCTTGATGTTTTCCTTCTGACTAGACTGGGGTTATGTGTTTCTGGGAGGGAAGACCATGGGGATAAAGTGTCATTTATCAACATGATTTATCACTGTTGATGCTGACCTTGGTCACCTAGATAAAGTATTGTATGCCAGCCTTCTCCATTGTGAAGTTACTGTTTTCCCCTTTCATACTGCATCCTTTGGGAAAAATCACTAATAGCTCACAGTTAAGGAGTGCAGAGTTATGCTCCAATTTTGTATGCTGACCTTTGCATACACACATTCCTATAAATGTATGAAACCATATACATGAAGCCAAACAGGAGTTCAACTGCTGTCTTCAACCCTCATCCATCACCATATGGCTCACTCTAGCCTCTTTCCCTTGCTTATCTGTAAGCTCCCGCTCCAACAGTGAGAAACCTGCTCCCACCACCTGCCATCCTTTACTTACTCAGTTGTGATATATATGCACAGTGGTATCAGAATGGTGACCTCACTCCCACAGGAAAGCACTTTATTAGCTTACATACAGTTTCTTTTGCTTTTAGTCTTATAGACTCCACTCCCTTCCAAATTTCCTTAGGTCAGTTCCTTTCCTTTCCACCCTCTTCAGGGAGACTGTTGCACACACTGTGACACAGTTTGGTTGTTTTGTCACATTCTGCATTCCATCCTGGGATTCCCCAGACCTCCTAAATGACTCTTTGGAACTTCCATACACTAAGGTTCACTCTTTGTGCTGTGAAGTTCTACGGGCTTCGACAAATGTGTGGTGTCATGTACTCATTATTACAGCATTGCACAGAATAGTGTGCTTGAATATCTTACATTTCACCTTCCTTCCTCTCTCCAAACCCTTGGCAACCACCAATCTTTTTACCATCACCATAGTTTTGCCTTTTCCAGAATGTCATATAATTGGAATCATACAGTGTGTAATATTTCCAGACTGACTTCTTTCACTTAGCAATATGCCTTGAAGATTTGTCCATGTCTTTTTGTGGCTTGATATCTCATTTCTTTTTATCTTTGAATAATATTCCATTGTACCCCAGTTTATCACTTACTGAAGGACATTTTGATTGTGTCCAATTTTTTAATAAAGTCGCTGTAATTACACATGGGAAGGTTTTTGTGAGGATGTAATTTTTCAAATATGTTAGGTAAATACATAGGAACGTATTGCTAAACTATATGGTAAGGCTATCTCTAGCTTTGTAAAAAACCACCAAGCTATCCTTCCAAGTGACTGTGCCATTTTGCATTCCCATCAGCAATAAACAAGAGTTCTTATTGCTTTGTACCCTTGCTAGCAATTCCTACTATCTGTTTTTTGTTTTTTTTTTAAATTTTGGTCACTTTAATAGGTGTATAGTGATTATCACATTGTTTTCCCTAACAACAAATGATATTGAGAATCCTTTTATATGATTTTGTGAGATGTCTGTTTATTTTTAATTGGGTAGGTTGTCCTTAGGATTTTCTATAAACGGGATCATGTGGAATGTGAATAAAGAGAGTTTTACTTCTTCTAAAGTAAGTATCTGGATGGCCTTTTTTCCTTTTTCTTATCTAATTGCACTGGCTACAAACTCCAGTATAGGGTTGAATAGAAATTGTGAGGAAAAAATGTATCTTTGTTTTGTTCCCAGTCTTAGAGGAAAAACATTTAGCCTTTCATCATTAAGTATGAAAGTTTTTCATAGATGCCTTTTATTAGGTTGGTAAACTTCCCTTCTATTCCTTTTTGCTGAGAGTTTAAAAAAATCATTGATGGTATTGGATTTTATCAAACGTATTTTCTGCACATATGATCATGTGGTTTTGCCTTGTATTCTATTAATATGGTGCATTATATTACTGCTTTTGGATGTTAAGCCAAACATGCATTCCCAGGATAAATCTCACTTGGTCATGACGCATGATACTTACATGTTGTTGCATTGTTTGCTAATATTTTGTGTGGGAATTTTACAACTATATTCATAAGGGATATTGGCCTGCAGTTTTCTCTTGCCGTGATGTGTCTTATCCAGTTTTGGTATCAGGTGATACTGGCCTCGTGGGTGAGTTGGGAGCTGTTCCCTCCTCTATTTACTGGAAGGGTTTGTGAAGGATTGATCTCATTCTTCCTTAAATGTTTGGTAGAATTCTCCAGTGAAGCCAATTGACCAGGAGCTTTTTTTTCCATGGGAAGTTTTCAAATTCCCAGTTCAATCTCTTTGTTTAGGTCTTTTCAGGTTTCCTATTTCTTTAGCTCAGTCATTTGTGTCTTCTTCCATTTCATCTAGGCTATCCAATGTGCTGGCACACAGTTGTTCACATTATTCTCTTATAATCCTTAATTCCTGATTTAAAAAATTTTAATGATGGATTCTCCTTTCTCTTTTTTTTCTTGGGTTGTCAATTTTGTTCATCTTTTCAGAGAAAAAAGCTTTGGTTTCACTGATAATCTCTATTGTTTTTCTGTTCTACTTTCTTCTCTCATCTTTATTAGTACCTTCTTTCTGCTTTGGGGTTTAGTTTTCTTTTCTTCTGTAGTTTCCTAATGTGGGAGGTTAGGTTATTTGAGATTTTTCTTTAAAAAAAAAATTTAGGCACTTATAGCTTATATACATTTCTCTCTAAGCACTGCTTTGGGAATGCTGTGTTTTCACTTATCTCAAAATATTTTCTAATATCTCTTGTGATTTCTTCTTTCACTCATTGGTTATTTGGGAGTATGTTGTAAAAATTCCACATATTTGTGAATATTTCAAATTTCTCTCTTTCTTTCTTTTTTTTTAAAGATTTTATTTATGAGAGAGAGAGCATGAGCAGGGAAGAGGGGTAGAGGGAGAGGGAGAAGCAGGCTCCCTTCCCAGCAGGGAGCTCGATGCAGGGCTCGATCCCAGGACCCTGGGATCACGACCTGAGCCGAAGATAGCCACTTAACCGACTGAGCCACCCAGGCACCCTCAAATTTCTTTCTGTTATTGATTTCTACTTTAATTCTATTGTGTTCAGAGGACATACTTTGAATGACTTCAATCCTTTTAAATGTATCGAGGCTTGTTCTATAGTCTGGCACATGGTCTATGTTGGAGACTGTTCCATGCATGCTTGAGAAGAATGTGTATTTTGTTTTTGTTGGAAGGAGTCTACTATCTATGTCAATTAGGTCAAATTGTTTGTACAGTATTATTGACATATTTATATCCTTGTTGATTTTGTATCTAGTTGCTCTAGCAATGATTGAGAGTGGGGTTATCGAAGACTCCAATCATTGCTGCTGAACTGCTTATTTCTCTCTCTTCAATTCTGTCTGTTTGGCTTCACATATTTTGGAGCTTAGCTGTTAGGTGTGTGTGTTTAAACTGTTGTATCTTTCTGATGATTGATGCTTTTATCATTATAACATCTTTCTTTTCTCTTGAACACTTGTTTTTTTCCCTGAAAGTCTATTTTGTCTGATATTAGTATAACCACTCCAACTCTCTTATGGGAATTATTAGCATGAATTATCTTTCTCCATCTTTTCTTTTTTCTTTTTCTTTTTTTAAAGATTTTATTTATTTATTTGTCAGAGAGAGAGAGCACAAGCAGGGGGAGCAGCAGGCTCCCTGAGGGAGCCTGACACAGGGCTCGATCCCAGGACTCCGGGATCATGACTTGAGCTGAAGGCAGACGCTTAACGACTGAGCCACCCAGGCACCCCAGTAATGTTTACTTTTAACAAGTCATGTATGATATGCTTTTTACTTCTTTATCTATTCAACTAATCTCATTTGAATTGACCAATCTAGATCATGATTATTTTTTTAAATCTGTTTTAAACGTTCTTCATCAAGTCATTACGCTCCCTCCGGCTGCTTCTCCCTGCTGAAGCTGCATAGGCTAGGTCAGCTTCCAGTTATATTACCATTTTACACAAGTGAATCCCAGTGCAAAGATCTATCGATCTATTGATGATCTTTAATTGGGCAAAGTAGTCACAGGATCAGAGAGGAAACAGGGACTTGCCATGCTTTGCCTTGTATTTTTAACAGGGGCTCTGATAGGACGATAGGGTCATGAGAAAGCATTGTTAAAGAGGCAAGTTTCTAGTTGAGCGTTAGGTCTTTAAAAATTGCTCTGAATGCATTCTCAGGATTTTAGAATTGACAACTCTTTGTAAACTCACTTGTTATTAGAAAAGAAAGTCACTTTGTGGTAAAAGAAGCAAACTGAGAGTATGTACCATTTGGGAGTTAAAAAATAATCTATTATTAACTGAAATAGACAAAATCATAGATCTTATAGAGCTTATGTTCTAAATGTGGAGACAGGTAATACATAAATGAAAAGTTAAATACGTAAGATCCAATAACACTAAGGTCTAGGGAGAAAAGGCAGAATAAAGGGACAAAGTGACAGGGGCCGAGGGGAGGGGAGAGACAGGGGAGGCAGGAGTCCCGGGGGCTGTGGTAGTGGCTCGGGTAGGGTGGAGGCAATCGAGATGTGTACGAGTGTGCTTTTTAAATACAGCTATTTCGGAAGCTGTATTTCCAGGATGTATTGACGGACTGAGGGTGGGGTGTGACAGAAAAGCGTCCAGAATGAGGGGTTCCTGGGTTTCTGGCTAGAGCGGTATATCTATGTTGGTGCCATTTATGAGATGGGCGAGGTTAGTAAAGGAAGAGTTTCAATGGAAGAAATATTTGCTTTTGTATTTTTGCTTTAATTCTATTTTTCAGTTTTTAATTCCTTTTAATTACTCTTAATGCATGTCTGTTCAAATAAAGCTCTAGTAGTTCTGAATGCAAAACAAGTCTTTTTGGGAAAAAATGATGTGAATTAAATAACTAGTTATAAATAACAAAAGTATAAAATACATAAATAATAGGCATAAGCAATAGCTTAAATGTTCATAAATACTGTGACTCCTATAATTGGCTGTTTGTGTTGGGTTTTATTTAGCCTTCTGAAAGCTTTTGTCTACTCAGGTTGTTTGGGGATTTGCCAAGAATTTATCTCCCACTTGTTTTCATGAGAAGTAGAATTTTGTGCAAAGACTCAGTTTCTAAATCCATATTCCAGGAAATGTACTGTTTTCAAGGTCAAGATCCACCAGCACAGACACTACGTTGGTGCTGAGGATATGCTAGAGATGCTGCCAGCTCCGTCACTTCTATTCACATCAAACGCTTCCAAAAACAAGCATTTTTATGTGCTGATAAATTTCTTATGCGAACTCTGGAGAGGAAGAGCACGTTGTGTGGGACTCAGTGGCTGCAAGCTTTCACAAAGAGAAAGTTTGCATAAGTAAAACTTTTGTAAGCAAGGTAGATTTTATCAGATTCCCTCAATTGTTATTTTGAAACTTAAATGTATTTGAACAATTTAAACTCCTACCAGTAACATGTGACCCCCTGGCTGCCGAAGGACCCTCGCAGCTCTTGCGATGTGTTCTATGGCTTCCTTGAAGAACACCATGGAATGAAAAATCTAGCAGAGGAAATGGGACAAATAAAGTGCTTACAGGCATAGAAAAGTCAAAAGTTCACTGCAGTTTTACATACAAGGATCCGGGAGTGAGACTGACGATTTTCGTAATCCAGCAACCTAGACCCACTAAACTGGTTTACATTTCTGAAAAATAAATTTGCATAATGAGGAGTCCCTATGCCAGTATTGCCGTGAGCAAGACCGGGGGAGTCCCAGGCTCAAGGGAAGAGAGAAGGAGAACAACAGCATCGGGGCTGTTCTGCGGCTGCTTTATCTTGGGTGGGACTCGTGGTGAGGGAAGAGTCCCAGGAGACGGGGTGGCGGCATCTGTGATTCTGTTGGGGCCCCCGGTCTGACACCTGTCTGCCCAGGACAGCAGTGGCAGGGATGCTGCTCCTTGCTGTTGCCCTGGACACGCAGGGGCAGAGGGAGAGAGAATTACAAGCAGACTCCCTGCTGAGTGCAGAGCCTGACACCAGGCTCGATCCCACGACCCTGAGATCACGATGTGAGCCGAAATCAATTCGGACACTTAACCGACTGAGTCACCCAGGCACCCCTCTTTCTCTCACTCGCACACACGTCTTGAAAATATCTGTTGTGAAAGAAATATACCCATCCATGTGTGTGTATAACACACACACACACACACACACAGCACTCCTCAGAGTCTACACAGTGCACGTCTGTACGTACCTCCAAAGACGTGGAGCTCAACTTCTTTTGGAATTCATTCAGCACGTTGGCAAGTCTATTATAGTCATTGGTATTCCGATAGATCTTTTTCCTATGAGGCTTGTTTATATCCAAGAAATCCACAAATACAATTGAGTCGTTCATCAGTTTTTCTTTGGTCCATTGAATCTATTGTAAGATCATCATTTAAGAGTATGTGTTAAGAGCCAGATTCTACTTGTTATCAAAACGAATGGAACAGATCTGTATCAGAGACGCTCTTGGCACAACAGATCCAGGTAAGCCTTGGGGGCTCTTTCCCTTTGCTGTGCTATGGAACCTGTGGGCCCTTTCTCAGAATACGTACATCTGGTGCCATACAAGTGTTGCAAAGGAGACCGAATACATTGACCTGGAGTTTCTGCACCTGCACTGCAGGCCTGCGCCTCCCACTAGGTCTCAGCAGCCCCACCCCCACCCCCTTCAGGTGTCCAGCGCTGGAAATTCCCAGCAGGCACCCAGGAGATGAGGTTGGGCGGCAGGATAACATGACAGGTAAGAGGATATCAGGAGTCTGATCTCCCCGGTTTGGATGACTCCACCACTTAACTAGCTATGTAACCTGGGGCAAGTTCTTAGCCCCCTCTGCCTCAATTTCTTCATCTGTACAGTGAGGATAACAGCAGGACCTCCATCGCAGAGGTGTTATAGAGACTAAGATGAGCAATGATATAGAAAGCTCTGGAAACAGTATCTGGCACATTGTAAGTGCAACAATTGTTAGCCTTACCACATTTTATTTTTTAAAAGTGAAAATAAGCCAAACTGATTAAATGATACCATATAAATGCAAATTCTCAGAGGACTAATTTATATCTTTATGTCCTTAAGGAAGATGGGTCAATATGTCTTTACTCTGGGGTCTTGCAGCGGTTCCTGCTGTCCGTCCACAGGGCAAGCCGTGTGTCCCTAAAGCGTGTGCGAGCTCATGTCCTACCGCCTCTGCATCTATTGCTTGTTCGTCCGGCAAAGTCCAAAACCTGGACTGCCCTGCCATTTACAGGAGGGAGTTTGCAAACTTCACCCGGGGGGGGTGGGGGAATGATCTCTCTCTAGTTATGTTAGCAAAGTCCCTCCCTTCCTCCCAGTTATCCTTATCAAGCACCAACTGAGAGGAAGGAAGGATGCTGAATTCTGGTGATTAGGTAGAGATAAAAATCAATGACTTTGTTCTCATAGAACCCACAGGTTAGAGAGAGAGATAACTAATTACATCATAGTAAGTTCTAGGATAGGAAAGTCCACAGTCCTGGGAGAACACAAAGAAGGGACCCTCAAACTGGAAGGGGGGTGGTGTTGGCCAGCGACATCCACTGAAAGAGGAAGCGTGAGCTGAATCTTGAAGGCTGGCCAGAGGGGACCCAGGGGTGTCGAGGCAGAGGCAGGAGAGACCACGGACGCCAACGCCGCATTCCAGCTGGGACGTGGGGCTGAGGTGCGAGATTTCTGGCGTGGTCACAGAGGTGGGCAACATCAGGCCAGGGCACCGGGAGGTGCAGGGAGCACAGCAGGCAAAGACCGGGAATGGTTTTGCAAGTGGTTTTGTGTGTTGAGCATGAAGCACCCCGAACACCGCGAGCCAGACTTGGAAGACAAACCAAGGTCTAACTTTAGAGCTCAGGTTCTTTCTGCCGAACCACCTGTCTGTATCTGAAATGTAGACAGAAAGTCCAGTTCTTGCCCACAGCTTACATTTATAGAGCGCTTACTGTATGTCAGAAACTGTTCTAGACACAAAGGGGTGCCGCTGATTCTCAGCACAGTCTACAAGTGGGTATGGCTGCTACCCCAACTTCAGAGATGAGGGAATGGAGACATGGGGGGGGTCCCCTGCCAGGGCTCCACAGCTGCTCAGGGGATGGGCTGGGCTTTGAAGGTGGACAGGGCCCATGGGGGTAGCCTCTATATTCAAGTGCTTCTCAGGTTGCCAGGGAAGAAAAGCGGGAATGGTACCCAAGTGGGTTGGGGAGTCTAGTCTCTGAGCAGGGGAAACGGGGTGAAAGTAGGGACAAGAGGGGTCTGAAGCGTCAACGAAGAGCAGCAAGGACAGCAAGGACATCACCAAGGACAGCAGGCCAGGTCTGAGGGACTCCACAAGTGAGTGGAGGTGTGCTGGTCTAGCAGGTGGGAAAGGATCACCCCTGTGAGCTCAACGGAGACATGGGAGGGTAGGGGCTGTGCGCTGACATGAACAATCACATCAAGGAGGAGCTGGGCTGGGCTGAGAGCAGAGAGCTCTCATCTGGGCTGAAGAGCAGAGAGCCTGGACTGAAAGGAAATAATGATGGGAGTGTCTCGAAGGTATTTTTTAAAAGCTTTCTGGATTTGGGACTAGTCTTAAACATACATATGTACATGTACACAGTACACACACACACACACACACGAACGCAGGTCTACATATATGTATATACGCTGCATTCTGAGTTTATGTGCATGTCTGTATCTCTAGGTATAAGGTTCATACCCAAAAGTCTTTTTTTTCTCTGTTGTGAATTCATTATATTTCCTGGGCTCTTATGAACAGGACAAGAGAAAGCAGCACCACCAAAGAAGACAGAAAAGGAAGGAGGAGTCACCTCTGGAAGGAATTCCGAAGGACCCCGCCCCCCCCCCCCAATTCTCTCGAGAGGAACTCACACCATGGCCTCGTGAAGGCGCTGAACTCGCCCCTGTGCTTCCCCACCAGCTTGTGGTGTGGTTCAGTCTCCTGAACTGCTCTCCTTCCTTCTGGACTGGGAGCCCAGGGGCTCCGTGGAGACCAAAGTTCAAGGCGCTGGAGCTACGGGGACTGAGCGCTTCTGCCAGGCCTGGAGAAACGTGAGCTGTGTCAGGGCTTGAAGGCCAAACGCATGAGCAAGGGCATCAAGACTTTGTCATTTCCATCCCATCAAATCCATGTTCATTTAGACATTATCAAGTGGAAAATGGGATTGTTAATGATATTAATAATGTTGTTATTAATATTATAGAAATGCCTGAGGGCTTTTAGAAAACAACACTTTTGCCTGAGATACCATTTAAAATAATTTTTAAAATATAGGTTTACCTGAAAATAAGTCTCAATTTCCTTTGAGAGAAGTTGATAGAAAAGCCCTTTTTCGGTATATTCCATTAGGCGATCGTGAAACACTCGGGTGGCTTCGTGAACTAAGAACAGAGCCGCCATCTGTCTGGAGTTAACGACGACCTTCTCGGCTTGCAGCAGTCCCAGGAGGAGCTATTAGGGATTGAAACCTAAGGTTTATTTTGAACATTAGCAGGTAGTCTGTGAAGCAGAGGCTCAATTTGTTCAGGTTTACGATTCCATACAAACAGAAGCGATGATCTGAGGTGAGAAGTGTCCATTTCTCCAAGTGATAAACTTGATTTTTGATGAGATGGGCAGGTTGTAACTCAGAGAAAACTGGCATGGCACACCCCCCCGGAGGGAAAGGGGCTAAGGCCCCCTCGGCCGGGCCTAGTGGAGGCCTCGCCGGCTCGGGAAGCCATGGGTCCTGACCACTGGGGCTGACTTGGAGCCAGGGGTGCAGGTGGTGACCGGGACATGCTTCTTCATGCAGGCATGTTCTAACATTTTGAATTGGATTAAAAGAATTTATAACCCATTTCAAACATGATAAGCACTATTTTGGACCACAGGTCCATGGCAAGGAGAGAAAGACCGAATTCAAAAATTGCTTTTCTTAATGTTTTAATTCTGAAAATTATTTGATCAAGGCTAGTGACTGAGTCAGCATGGTTGGCAACATTTCCTGTTATAAAAAGCAAGACTCGTGGGAAATGCAAGCATATTTATGAAATGCATACAGGCTTTCATTTTCTGAGAGCTGCACTAATATCTCAGAAATAAAGCAAAACCAAAAGCTGTGTAATACCCTTGCCACTGCTTTCCCTGCTGAGACTCTCAGCCAATATTCTAACAGTCTGTGCGGCTTCATCACTGAATTCTCTGCAGGGCATTGTTTTAATGATTCTTTTTAAATGGCTCATGGGATAAACTGCTAATAAACAGCAAAACTCATCAACTTGGATTTCTTGTTCCCCCCTTCTCTAACAACTGAATGTTGACAGTGGAGCAAAGAGGAGAGAGAGAGAAAGAGAGTCAATTCAGTAAAATTACATTTCCTCAACTTACAATTTAAAGTTAAGCTAAAAAATGGATTTTAAAACACACCTTAAAGATATCTCGGAGATTAAAGAGGTAGTGGCATTTTGCTGGGGTTGGCAACATGTTCTGACATACTTGATAGTAGACAGCGAGAGAACAAGATATTATCTGATCCTTACTTTTCTGAACGTTGGATGTGAAGTTATTGATGGAGAAATACATTCCCAAATGAGCCTTTAAAAGGAAATTTTATAGTCAGCCTCAAAGTTTAAGCACAGTTTCTTCCTAATTAATCCCTACTAAAAAGGAGATGTGTGTACTATCATGGAGGATTTATGACATTTAAAATGTTAGTAATTAGAATCCACTTTAAACCAAACAGACTAATACAAAGACACTGCAAGGGTCGCAAACCGGGGAAATTCTCCTTGGTCCGAGTTTGGTGAATGATCTAGAGGCAGGTGTTGCTGCGCTCTGGGGACAATTTATGCCCTACCTGAGTGTGTACCGGGAGTGCTGACAACTGTCCTGCCCCCTTGCTCTCTAGGAGAGGTTACGAGATGGAATACAAGGTGACAGAATTATTTTCTCATTTTGGGTTGGTGTATGTATATATATTCTTCTACATTAGGATTAAGAGTCAGACGCTTAACCCACTGAGCCGCCTAGGTGTCCCTCAAATTTATTTTTCTCATCAAACTAGATTTAAAGTCAAGCCATTTTTCTAATCAGATATTTCAGATTTTCTTACTTTGTATTCTACAAAGAAACAAAGAGAACAAACCAGGATAGCAGAACTCTAGGCGAGCTTGTTAATAATGCAGACTCCTGAGCTCCATCCCAGATATGCTGGATTAGGGTCTTTGAGAATGAAGTCATAGGATGCACATCTTACCCATGCATTAAACGTGTGCCACATGTATTTCTAATGCACACTGGCTTATGTTTCAGTTATTTAGAGGCAAATTACAACCACAGGCCAGAAAGGGGTGGCGGGTGGGGGGGGGGGGAGACAAAACCCATCCCCTTGAGGGAATTTTCTTTCAATATCAGTGGTTTTAAGTTTTCACATCTTCTCTTATACTATGGAATTAAAATTCTTGTTCAATAGAAAATGAACTGACTGCATTACCTGGAAAATAGCGCGCAGGGCGCTCTGTGGAGGATGAGGCAGCACCAGGATGGAAAAGTGTTTGAGGAGACGCGGGCTGACGTGCCTCCTGACTGCTGCAGGGCCGCAGGCTGCCACTAGAGAAAGATCTTGAATGTTCTGTGGGAAGAGTGAAAAGGGCGAATACATGTATCTGTAGAAAGTGAAATATCACCCATTTCTCAGCCCCTAGTAAACAGAAGATTTCAATGTTTAGACGAAAAGATGATTTACTGCAAAAACAAAACCTGTGACCACAATAGAAATTGATCTTCTTAGAAGTAACTGAAACCCTCAAATGCAATTTCGAGACAGCTTCCTTCTAGGAGGCTTTCTAAATGTCATCAAGCCATAGCCTGACTTTGAAAAAGCAATTACTGGACACGGAGCAACATGCTGAGGCGAGTGGAGGACTCTGGTGATGAGGGAGGGCTCAGGAGCACGGAGCGGGTCCCCAGGGAAGGCAGGGTTGTGAGGGTCACGGCCCGTGGACACACCGTGCCTTCGGAGCACTGCAGAGCGGGCCTCGGTCCTGCAGACCGGCTCACGGGCTCATGGCGGGCTTTGTAACAGCTTTGTAACAGGCCGGACCCCAGCCACAGAAACCCCACAAGAGGCCAGTCTCCTGGATTTTCCCTGCCCGGGCTGCATCTGGATTCTTCTCTTGGCTGCGGGATAACGGGTGGTTCACATAGTCTGGTGTCTGAGCCGACAGGGTGGCGTCCAGGATCCCTGGCCCAGGTTTGTCTGAGACGTGAAACTTTGTAATGCAGCCGTCTAATTCCACAGACAAAGTCAGTTCTTGAGCGCAGGGCTCGTGATTTCCAGAGAAGGAACCAAGTAAGGAGACAAGTGCATTTGCTTCTTCAAAAACTGCAGCCATTCTGACTAGTTCAAGGTAATGGAAACAACGGCCCAGGAATACCGCCCTGTGAATCTGTTGGACTGTGCAGTGCTATGGAACATCCCTGATTAGTGATCTTGCAGAGAAAGACGCAGAGCACTCTTACACAGACAGTAAGATGCACGTGCTGGGGCGCATTTTCGCTAGCTTTTCTCCTATGTGTTCACTGATGCTGCATAACCTGATGAGCTGCTGATGTGATTAATAATGGTGAGCATTTGACTCAGAAATTAAACCTACACGGCATACTTGGAATTTTCACTAACAGCGAATCCTATGGAGCCGTGTGGAATGACAAAGATGTCTTCGGCACGGTTCAGGTAGGGTTTCTGATGTGTTCTGTGTGTTCATCCCAAGTGTCTCAACTCACTCAACTCGGTTATGAACATTTAGTTCATTGTTAATGGGAACAAAATCTTTGTATATGCTGTACCTTCCAAGCGTTCTTCTCAGTGTTGTACAGACCTCCCATATCTAGTAACTGCCTGATCAGTTCCAGGGGTGGCTGAGCTCCGGACGTATCCGGTTCCGGTACGTTCAGATCATCAATGAACAGGACAATCTTGAGCAAGACAAAAGGTTTTAAAACATATCACTTGGTGTTGCCTTTCCTTCAGTTACACATTAGGAATACTAACTACACTATGGTGTAAGAACAAAGTTATATGAAACGACATGCCTGTTTTTCTATTCAAAAGCAGGAGACCAAATTCCTTTTTGAAGAGATGACTTTAGACAACAGTAAGTTTTCAAAACAGCAGCTACCCCCAACAAGGCTATTCTCTTGGTACCTTTCCCTTAGGCTTGCCTTCCTCTTATCATCATGTTAAAAATAAGACAACAGGCCCCAAATGGGAGTCCCTGGTAAGCCCCAGGCCACCCAACCCAGACTTAATGACAGCTTCGGCTCTCCCAGGCTCTCCCAGAAGGGTATCTGAAGCCAGTCACTCAGCTCTAGGTTGGTCGTCCTGACACACCCTGCCACCCCCAGGGGGAAGGTGACATCATCACAACCCACATGCTGTTTGCCAGGATAACTTGCTTCCCGCCCCCTGCCCCCCCCCCCCCCCCGCCGTCCCGCCCTTCTGCTTGTAAAGTCTTTCATTTTGTACAGCTCCTGGAAGCTCCTTTCTTTCTGCTAGTTGGATGCCTAGCAGATTCATGAGTAAGTGAGTAAAGCCAATAAATCCTTAAAATTTACTCAGTTGCATTTTGGTTTTTAACAGTCCCAACTCATGGTTGTGGGAAGAAAATGTGGTCAAATGCACCGTTACGAAACCATCTAAAGCATTTTTTGTCTTATCTGGTCATGTTTAATTTAGATTCCAGGAGCTTCTTTTGGCCTTAGTAATTCCAAATCCATATAATTGATTAGTATTATACTGATCAGTATTTATAAAGTGCATTCTCTAGCAATGTGCAGGGGTGCTTTCTCTGTTTATGATTATTAAATAAAACAAATCACATTATGGCTAGAGTGGCAGAAGCAGATTAGTCAACGGGATGGGAGGCGTTTTACCCTGCTGTTCTTTGGTGCTCCAAGAGTGTCTTTGGTTCTTCTTACTAATTTCTTCAGGACCATCTCCTTGGCTTTGGCAGCTGTGGTACTGACACTAAAATTTACTGTTGAGACTATAATTCCTTTCTTATCACTTTTCAATGAACTTTCATCAGTTCTGACTGCTGGCTTTTTAATAGGCTTATCTGTTATGCCAAATATGGAAAGAAACACAAATTTAGAGTACTTTAACAGTATTTGTGATTTATTTTAAGGTGTTAGGAAATATGAACGTTACATAATTTTACTCTTTTGTTGTAATTTGCAAGAAATCACTCTGAGGACAATTCAGTGAGAGAAGGAGTACCAACTGTGAAATGTTTCCAGTGGTTTCCTCCCTTCCACGTGGTCTGCGGGGTCTCTGTAGTTTATGCACAACTGACACTGGTACCTTTTTATGACTTCAAAGTACTGGGATGTGCAAGACGGTATGTATCTACTGAAAGCACCCAGGAGAGGTTTAAAAGCAGCGTGCACCTGCGTCCACCAAAGGCATCAGACTTAGGACACATTCCCTGACAGCATCCTCCACAAGGGCCACTCGGGATGGTGCTACGGCAAATATAAAAGTAAAAACAAAACCAAAAACTCCTCTGGCAAGAACCTTCTGGCCAGGCAAGAACCTTCACGATCTGCAGCTGTCTGGAGGCTGCCCCTGCTTTTCCTCTTCAGAAATGGAGCGGCTACTCCCAAACCACTCGGCCCAAGTTCTCCAGGAGGATCTGAGAACTCATCCAGTAACTTCTCCCCTGCATTACTCGGACAAGCATGAAGGAACAGGAGAGGCCAACACTGCCTCCAGGTGCTTCCAGACTTGGTCCAAAGTTCCCCCAAGATGCTGGGGTCCCCACTTGTGGGACACTACGCCATCAGCACCCCAGCTGTTGGGCAGGGCATGGCAGTCTGAGGGGGGAGTGGGGATCTTTCAGGACTCTCGATTTTAAGCTATGAGTGGAAATCTGTTCATTCTGACATTCCAGACAAGCATGCAGTGACCTGATAGGAAGGAGTTTCACCCAACGTAATGCGTACCTCGACTTCCAGCGGCTGTCTTGTGGGTTTCAGAAAGCAAGATGCTGATATTCTGCTTCAGGCTATAGGAATAAAAGGTTTTCGAGATTCAAAATCAGCTTGCTTACCATACTAGCCATACGAATAAAATACAATCAAAGTAGCAGTGTGTGCTGGGTTCTACCTCATTCTCCTACAAGAAAACAAATACTCTTTTTTCCTGCTTACACTTTCACAGATAAGATCGTGCCGCCACTGCCACATTAAGTCCAACACCACAGGATTATTCTCAAAAACAAACTGAACAAATCCTGGGGCACCAGGTTACTGGTATCCCCGATGGGTAGTAAGCCACTAACTCACTGGTCCCTTTATAAAATGTGCTTTCCCTTGTGGATGACTCAACAGAAACCCCTTCCACCTTTATTTTGGTCATGTCTTCAGGTGTTTCTTTGTAATGTGATTTCTTTCTTAAAATCCAGTTCAGTTTAAATAGTGAGCCTACAGTAAGATTTCTTTTTTAGTGCCGTTATTTATGATTATAATAATTCAGATAAGGAATGATTCCTATGGCATTAAATGTTTCAAAAATTATTTCTCTGATTTTTTACAGCCTTATTTAAGTGTAGTAGGATTTATTCCAAAATCATTCCAGGTGACAGTGCTCTGGCTACCAGTAGTGTTGGAAAGACAAATGGGGGAATTCAAGATGTCTTGGGAAGATAGGACAGCTTTGGCGAGTGCAGGTGGGAGATGGGCTGCAGTTTGGGAGGAATCCAACGGTATCATTTGTTTCAAACAACAGTGTGCTTCTTCCATATTTTAATTAGAATTAACTTTAAAAATTTGCATTTTATTTGCACAGTTTAGAACTCTTTTTCATTGCTTCCCCCTCCACCCCCTTTTAAAAAGAGACATGGAGAAACAAAGTTCTTTGTAAAGAAATTTTTTCTTCAAGTAGCCTCCACACCAAGTGTGGGTGAAGCTTAACGGGCTGGGAACCCAGGACCCTGAGATCAGACCTGAGCTGAGATTAAGAGCCCCACGTTTAAAGAATATTTTATATTTGATAAGATGAAAATTCTAGTGCAAGAAAACCAATTATATGCAACACTTTTTTGGTATGTTTTAGGTGCATTTTTCCAAGAAGGAAAATAGTCTATAGCTGCACTTTGCTATGTAAGAAAAAGGAGATTTTAAATTTAGTTGTATTTAAAATAAACGTAAACATTCCTCATTTAAAGGAATTAATCTAGGTGTAAATACTTCGGAAAAGTACAGATTTTCTTCTTCACTTCTCTTTGGAAGAATTTTGCATTTTTACATAACAGGTTTGCTTTTTAAAACAAGGCACATTTAGGGGCGCCTGGGTGGCTCAGTCGTTAAGCATCTGCCTTCGGCTCCGGTCATGATCCCAGAGTCCTGGGATCGAGCCCTGCGTCGGGTTCCCTGCTCTGTGGGAGGCCTGCTTCTCCCTCTCCCACTCCCCCTGCTTGTGTTCCCTCTCTCGCTATGTCTCCCTCTGTTAAATAAATAAATAAAATCTTTAAAAAAAAAAAAAATAAAACAAGGCACATTTATATGTTAAAGCAAACTTTTTTTTTTTTACCAGACAAATCAAATTTAACGTTTAAATATACAACCTTGATTTTTTAATTTCATTGTATAGTAGGACTTCTCCTAAGATGGAGCCATATTTCACATCCAGTGCTCCAGGGCCCTCCAACTTCTGAAGCATTTCATTAATGGCACTGGTTTTCCCAACAGCAGGGTCTCCTGAGGTGAAAAAAAGACATTAGGTTAGATTTATAGCCAAGGAAATGAATAGATACTAACATATTAAGATGAACCAGTAACATTTTATTTGAAAACTGCATGAAAAATACGGATTCTTTTCTCCCTTTTTTATTTTTTTAAAAATTTTTATTGTTATGTTAATCACCATACATTACATAATTAGTTTTTGATGTAGCGTTCCATGATTCACTGCCTGTGCATAACACCCAGTGCTCCATGGTTAAGATTTGGGTAAATCAGGAAGTAAATACGAAATCCTCTCAAATTATTTACATCTCTTATAAAAGGACAGATTCAGAGTTAACCATTATTTTTAACTGAACGCTCATTTATGCCTATCGCAAATCTTTTTGCTTATAGCAAACGAAATTCATTTCCCTGAGAATTTTTGCCAGCACCATCTGGGGGAGAGATGTGATGACAAACTACTGCAGGGTCACGACTTTACAATTCACCGGATATTAAGAGTAAGAATTTTCTTAGGCCAAACTGGAGGCAAGGTAGGGATTGTCTGAGAGTTCCAGCCTCATTTTGCCTCAATATGTTCTGTACGGAACTCGGGAGCACTACCATGGCCCCTGGTGATGGGCAACACAGCGTAGGGAGCTGGGAAAGGTAAGGAAGGTGGGGCTGTATTGAATCACTCATGGGGTAATGTTCAAAGACGGAAACCTTTGAGCAATGGGGTGAAGAACTGCGTGTGTAATTTTTTTTTTTTAAATCAGGCAGGTTCTTTTCATTTGTTCCTTGTATGTAATTATGTGAGTACATTTAATCAGACCATCAGGGACCCTCTAAGGCCGTCAGCCCAGAGGCTGTGCAGGCCGTGCGTGCATTGATCCTATAGTTCTACTTCTGGAATTTGTCTCGGAAGGAACAGAAGGATGAAGATTTATAATGTCCTCTACCAGCGAACATGGGGAAATGGGCATTCATATACTGCTGATAAGAATATATATTGATATGGTATCTAAAGCTTTTCAGGGAATATTTTTTCCCCCAGTTATAAAGTAAAATGTTTAGGCTAAATAATTACTAAGCCTGTTCCTAACTCTATAAATTCTCCTTCTTTAAATCTTCTTAATACCTGTGAGAAGTACAGGGCAGAAATTCTTTAAAAGAAGGCTTATGAGGAAGGAAAGGGACACTGTATCTCTGGTGGCAATATGACTGATGCTGTCTCCAAATTCTGGGATCTTCAAGAGGTTTTCACTTGATCCTTCAGGGTCCACTAGTACTGACGTTCCTAAGGTAAAGTTAAAAAGTTTCAAATGACCTATAGATAAACGTTAATCTTTGAGGTACTAAATACTTTCCGGAAAAGTCTGTACATTGTACAGCTCTGTATAGAGCTGATGCCAGTGCCGGGGGGTCCCTGCTGATCTCAGCAGCTATTCCTTCCACCCACACTCAGCTGGTGAACCAACCCCCCATTCCTCAGACTCTCCCACCGCCCGCACACAATGCCCCTTCTCCTCATCCTTCCCTCCAGCAAAAGGAAGAAAGCAGCTCTCCTGCTGAAGCCTCCTGCAGCCCTTTAGAAGAACTTCCCTTCCTGGGTAAGCCTTCTCCCCCCATTATCTGTCTTTTGTTTCTGTTGACTTTCCGATGTACAAACACTTATGTACCAGTATCTCCATCTTTTTATTGGTCGACCGACAGGAACTGACATTTATTTAGTAAAAACCAGTTGAATATGGGCAATTTTATATGAAATCAAACACACACACACACACACACACACACACCCCAAAACTAAACCAAATCTCTCTTGATCCCACAGCTTCTTCCTCTCAGAAGGGCTCCCCACAACAGAGACCTCACTTGCTCATCTTGTAGTCGCTTTTCTAATGTTAGACACACTCACATGGTGCACGATTCTGAAGTATATAAAGGTATGCGATCAACAGTCTCGCTCATTCCTGTATTCTAGAAACTAGGTCCCGTACTGTGTATGCTGGTCAGGAACTTTTAAAAATTGAGTACATTTTAGAGATGAATGTTATCATAGATTTCTTGCTAGTGCTCCAGCAATGGAGATTATGGTCTTTCCAGTCTTTTGCTGAGTTTATAGAATATACCCATGTCATTCTGCACACAGCTTCTCCCATGCAGAGTTGCTGGGTTAGTATAAACTGGCATATGATTTATAATTTTGATATATATTGACAAGGTGCCTTCCAGTGTTTTCATTCCAAAGCACCGTGTATCACTAATGGCATTTCTGAGAATCTTCCTGGATTCTTACATGAACAAAATGTGGAGTTTTGTTATGTTTTTGTTTCTGGTGCCAGAGACTGGTCTGGTACCAGGACCTCTGATTTACTTTGCACAGGCTCTATTGAAGAAGATATTGTGATGTTCTGACATTTAGATTCCTGTTATAGGTTGGCTTTGAAAGCTTGGGAGGGTTTTAGTTTCTTCTAAGCTTGTTGCCTACAATTAGGATAAGGTGGGACCAGAGGAAGTGGTATCTCAGATTTGGAGATTCCCACAGGAATGGTAAACTAAGATACTGAGTTACATGCATTGGTATTCAGTTGTGTTTTTGTACGTAGTAGTAAAAGCTAAGGATTAAAATAACCAATATAGCACTAACATATGATATACAACTCGGAGGTTTTAAATAAATACAATCACCCACTAATACTTACTGTGACAAATATTATACAATAGAATGCTGGTATAAATTAATTCAAAATTAGAACTTTCTGGATGCTTCGTAATTATGATACCTCTGGTTTTCTGCCAGAAAGTCTTATAACCAACCTTTGAAATTCACTGAGGAGAGAAACCTGACCTCAAAGAAATTCAAGTTAATTTGCATTTATTGAATTTCTTAGATTTGCAAGAACTCTAAATGAAGCTTGATCATTAAGTTCCTGCCTCAAGCTTCAACCAAGCTCTTGTGGTACAGCAATTTTCTGTATCTTTGTTTTCTATAAGTATGCAGAAGATTGAGAATAAGAACAATGAGGCATTTATGGATATTTGTGAAGTGTGAAGGTATGATTCTTCTTTTCTAATTAGCTGTTTCTTTTATAATCAAGTGTAGTTCTTACATATATGCTTTTCCTATTTTAAAAGAGGTCCTCTCCCTTTTCTGCTTTCAATAACCACAGCTAATTAAAATACTAAATATTTCTACTAGTAAAACTTTCAATGAGCTATAGTTTTAAAATGCACAATTGACTCAATCAAATAGATTCCAGTTTCTCAGAAAGCAATACTCAGGGGTTATTTTCTTAAAGGCATGCTTCATAAACATAGATCTAAACTGGTTCTGCACAAACTTGGAACAGATCAATCTTCAAAGTTGCTGATATAACTTTTATATATAAAGTACTCTCAACATTTTAGAAAAGTTAGAGTATGATTCTTGTAATTCTTCTTACCTTTTTGAATTAGTGTCTGAATACTAGGAAGTAATTCTGACCATGGTATGAATTCGCATTGCTGTAAATCCACAAAATAGCCAAAGATAGAACGTTTACCGGATGGTAGATTGATGCCTACATTTGAAAATGAAAAATAAATAAATCCAGTAAGAAAGGTTCATTTATGGAATGTTTCATTGATGATATGATCTCTATGTGAAAAATCTGATTGTTGAATCAGAAATAATAACTATTCACCAAGGGTATATCATCCTTTTTTTCCTTCTGATCTTTAATTGCATAAAAATGTCTTTTTATATCCAGAAAGCAAGGTGAATCATGATCTGATATCCTTTGAAATCTTACCCAGAAGTTCTGCTTATTATCACGTGTTGGATATCATTAAATGACAGTGATATACTGGTTTTAGTCAAACCAGTGTATTAGATAACTTTGCCACTTATTTGTAAAGCACATTTGTTTTTCCATTATAAAAGTAATAAATTTTCTTAATAGATTCCAAAAAATACAGAACAATAAAAGCAAAAGAATTTAGTCATGGCTTCACCATATGAAGATAATAGTGTGAATATCTGATACAGTTCTTTGAATCATTTATAAAATTTTTATATACCAGAAAATTCATTTTTGGGGAGTATACAGATCTAGGAGTTTTTTGCTGCCTGAATGTATTTTGTAATCACCATAATGGATGAGATAACAGAACAATCCTAAAACCCTAGAACAACTCCCTAGTGCTACCCCTTTTGTCTTCTGTCCTAACCCCTGGTAACCACCCATCTGGGTTGTTTTGTTTGTTTGTTTTGCTGCTACTGAGTTGTAGGAGTTCTATCTATATTTGGGATACTAGACCACATATATGGTCTGCAAATGTTTTCTCTGCTCCATAGGCTGCCTTTTTATTCGGTTGTTTCCTTGGCTGTGCAGAAGCTTTTCAAGTTTGTGCAGTCCCATTTGCTTATTTTTTGCTTGTGTTGCCTTTGCCAATTCCAAAAAATCATTGCCGAGACCAATGCCAATTCCTTCTAGGAATTTTATAGTTTCAGGTCTTACATTTACATCTTTAATCCATTTTGAGTTAATTTTTGTCACTGGGGTGAGATAGGGGTCCAACTTCATTATTCAGTTTGCATGCGAATATCCAGTTTTCCCAATTCTGTTTATTGAAGAGACTATCTTCTTGGTGTCTTTGTCAAAAATTGGTTGGCTCAGGGCCCCTGGGTGGCTCAGTCAGTTGGGCGTCTGACTCTTGGTTTTGGCTCAGGGCATGATCTTGCAGTTGTGAGATCGAGTCCCGCAATGGGCTCTGTGCTCAGCGTGGAGTCTGCTTCAGCTTCTTTCTTCCTCTCCCTCTGTCCCTCCCTGCTTGCCTGTGTGCTCTCTCTCCCTCTCTCTCTGAAGTGAATAAAATCTTTTAAAAAAATTGGTTGGGTATACGGGCATGAGTTTACTTCTAGACTCTATTCTGTTCTATTGGTCTATGTGTCAGTTTTCAATGCCAGCACCATACTATTTTGATTTTTATTGCTTCGTAATACGGTTTGAGATAAGGAAGCGTGATGCCTCCAGCTTCGTTCTTCCACAGGATTGTTTGGCTCTTCAGTCTTTTCTGGTTCCATATGAATTTGAGGATTGTTTTATCGATTTTTGTGAAAAATGTCACTGCCATTTTAATAGGGGTAGCACTGAATCTAAGATGGCTTTGGGTAGTATGGACATTTTAACAATATTAATTCTTTCAATTCATAAGCACAGACTATTTATTTGTGTCTTCTTTGATTCATTTCATCGATGTCTTGTAATTTTCAGTGTACTGATCTTTTATCTCCTTGGTTAATTCATTCTTAGGTATTTTATTTTTTGATGCACTTATAAATGGGACTATTTTCTTAAACTCTTGTTCAGCTAGTATATTGTTAGTGCATAGAAACACAAGTGATTTTTGTGTGTGATTTTGAATCCTGCAACTTTACTGAATTTATTAGTTCTAAAAGTTTTTTGGTGGACTCTTCAGGATGTTCTGTATAAAAGATCATATCATCTGCAAGCAGAGACAATTTTTCTTCTTCCTTTCCAATTTGGATGCCTTTTACTTCTTTTTTTTTCCCATTCTTTTCAAAGATGTTTTATTTATTTTCTCTCATCTTTTTTTTTTTTTTTTTTGCATTATGATAAGTGCCCTCCTGACTCCCCATCATTGACCTCCCTCTGGTGACCATCAGTGTGTTCTCTAGAGTTAAGAATCTATTTCTTGGCTTGTCTCTCTCTCTTTCCATGTGTTTGTTCGGTTTCTTAAATTCCACATATGAGTGAAATCATATGGTATTTGTCTTTCTCAAGACTGACTTATTTCACTTAGCATAATATGCTCTAGGTCCATCCATGTTGTTGCAAATGGCAAGATTTCATTCTTTTTTATGGCTATGTAACAGTCCATTGTATGTATATACCACATCTTCTTTATCCATTCTTTATCCAGCTGATAAACACTTGGGTTGCTTCCATATTTTGGCTATTGTAAATAATGCTGTAATAACCACTGGGGTGCATATATCCCTCTGAATTAGTGTTTTTGTATTTTGGGGGTAAATACCCACTAGTGTGATTACTGGATCATAGGGTAGTGCCATTTTTAATTTTTTGAGGAACCTCAGTACTGTCTTCCACAGCGGCTGCACCAGTTTGCATTTTCACCAATGATGTACAAGAGTTCCTCTTCTCCACATCCCAGCTGACATTTGTTGTTTCTCGTGTTTTTGATTTTAGCCATTCTGACTGGTGTGAGGCGGTATCTCATTGTGGTTTTGATTTTCATTTCCCTGATGACGAGTGATGTTGAGCATCTTTTCATGTGTCTGTTGGTCATCTGTATGTCTTCTTCGGAGAAGTGTCCTGTTCATGTCTTCTGCCCATTTTTAAATTGGATTATTTGTTTTTTGGGTTTGAGTTATATCAGTTCTTTATATATTTTGGATGCAAACCCTTTATCATATATGTTATTTGCAAGTATCTTCTCCCATTCCATAAATTGCCTTTTAGTTTTGCTGTTTCCTTTGCTGTGCAGAAGCTTTTTATTTTGATTAGTTTATTGCTTTTATTTCTCGTCTCAGGAGACATATCTAGAAAAATACTGCTACGCCCATGTCTAAGAGGTTACTGTCTGTGTTCTCCTCTAGGATTTTTACGGTTTCAGGTCTCACATTTAGGTCCTTAATTAATTTTGAGTTTATTATTGTGTATGGTATAAGAAAGTGGTCCAGTTTCATTCTTCTGCACGTGGCTGTCCAGTTTTCCCAGCACCATTTGTTGAAGAGACTCTCTTTTTCCCATTGCATTTTCTTTCCTGCTGTGTTGAAGATGTATTGACCATATAATTATGTGTTTATTATTTTTTTAGAGATTTTACTTATTTGAGAGAGAGAGTTGGGGGGGAGGGGAAGAGAGAGAAGGAGAAGCAGGCTCCCCACTGAGCAGGGAGCCCTACTCGAGGCTCGATCCCGGGACCCTGAGATCATGACCCAAGCTGAAGGCAGACACCCAACCAACTGAGCCACCCAGGTGCCCCTAACTGTGGGTTTATTTCTGGGCTCTCTATTCTGTTCTATTGATCTATGTGTCTATTTTTATGACAGTACCATACTGTTTTGCTTACTACAGCTTTGTAATATAACCTGAAGTAAGGTATTGTGATGCTTCCTGTTTTGTTTTTCTTCTCAAGACTGCTTTGGCTATTTGAGGTCTTTTGCAGTTCCATACAAATTTTAGGACTGTTTTTTCTAGCCCTGTGAAAAATGCCATTGATATTTTGATAGGGATTGCATTAAATCTGCAGATTGCTTTAGATAGTAGAGACACCTGAACAATATCTGTTCTTCCAAACCATGAGCATGGAATGTCTTTGCATTTCTTTATGTTATCTTCAGTTTCTTTCATCAGTGTTTTAGAGTTTTCAGAGTACAAGTCTTTTACCTCTTCAGTTAGGTTTATTCCTAGATATTTTATTGGTTTTGGTGCAATTTGAAATGGGATTGTCTTCTTAACTTCATTTTCTGCTGCTTCATTATTACTGTATAGGAATGCAACAGATTTCTGTACATTGATTTTGTATCCTGTGACTTTACTGAATTCATTTATCAGTTCTAGTAATTTTTCAGTGGAGTCTTTATAGTTTTCTATATTTAGTATCATGTCATCTGCAAATAGTGAGAATTTTACTTCTTCCTTACCAGTCTGGATGCCTTTTATTTCTTTTTATTGTCTGATTGCTATGGCTGGGACTTCCAGTACTGTGTTGGATAAGAGTGGTGAGAGTGGACGTCCTTGTCTTGTTACTGACCTTAGGGGAAAAGCTCTCAGTTTTTTCACTATTGAGTATGATGTTGGCTGTGAGTTTCTCATAGAAGGATTTATTATGTTGACCTACTTCGCAGTTATTTATTTTTGTTGCCTAATTTTTCTGGCTAGAACTTTCAGTATTATGTTGAATTGGAGTAGTGAGAACCTTTGTCTTATGCCTGATCTTAGAGGAAAAGCTTTCACTCTTTAACCATTGAGTATGATGTTAGCTGTGAGCTTGTTATTTATGGCCTTTTTGATGTTGAGATATGTTAATTCTATATCACATTTGTTTGGCGTTTTTATCATGAGATGATGTTGGATTTTGTCAAATGCCTTTTCTGCATCTATTGAAATAATATGTTGTTAATCTTTCCTTTTTTTTAATGTGATGCATCATATTTATTGGTTTGCATAAACTTAACCATCTTTGCATCCCAAATCCTGCATGATCATAGTTTGTAATTCTTTTAATGTGTTGTTGAGTTTAGTTTGCTCATTTTTGGGGAAAATTTTTGTATCTGTATTCATTAGGAATATTGGCTTGTAGAGTTTTTTTTTTTTTTTTTTTGTGGTGTCATTATCTGGTTTTGGCATTAGGGTAATGCTGCCTTGTAAAGTGACTTTGGAAGTTTTCCTTTGTCTTCAATTTTTTTTGGAAGATTTTAAGAAGGACTGGTGTTAATTCTTCTTCAATGTTTGATAGAATTCACCAGTGAAGCCATCTGGTCCTGGACTTGTGTTTGATGGGAAGTTTTTTTGCTTACTTATTCAATCCCATTACTTGTTTAGGTCTGTTCAGATTTTCTATTTCTTCATGATTCACCCTTGGCAGATTGTATGCTTCTAGGAATGTCCGCACTTATTGTGGGCTATCTAATTTGTTGTTGTATAATTGTGCATAGTACTGTGTTATGATCTTTTGTATTCTTATGGTGTCTATTGCAATGTCTCTTTGATTTCTCACTTTATTAGAGTCTTCTTTTATTTTTTCCTTAATCTAGGTAAAGGTTTGTCAATTTTGTTTATCTTTTCAAAAAAACCTGCTCTTCGTTTCATTGATCTTTTCTATTGTTTTTCTGGTCTCTTTTAATTCATTTCTACTCTGATCTTTGCTATTTCTTTCCTTATGCTAGCTTTAGGCCTAGTTTATTCTTCTTTTCCTTTTTCTTTGAAGTGTAAAGTCAGATTATTTGAGAACTTTCTTTTATCATCATGTAAGCATTTATTGCTATAAAATTCCTGCTAAGAAATTTTTATTGAAACCCATAAGTTATTGCATGCTGCGTTTCCATTTTTGTTTCTCTCAAGGTTTAAAATTTTTTTAATTGATATTTCAGAAGTGTGTCATTTAATTTCTACATATTTTTAATTTTCTAGTTTTCATCAAGGTATTGATTTCTAGTTTCATTCCACTATGGTCAGAAAAGATACTTGGTATAATTTTCAATCTTATTAATTTGTTAAGACTTCTTTTGTGACCTAACATATGATCTATGCTGGAGAATATTGCATTTGTGCTTGAGAAGAATGTGTAGTCTGCTGCTGTTGGATTGAATTCTCTCTATATATCTGGTAGGCCCATTTTCTCTAAAGTATAGCTCAGTTCCAATATTTCCTAATTGATTTTTCTCTCTGAACAATCTATCCATTGTTTAAAGTGGGGTATTAAATTCCCCTATTAATGGACTGGTCTCTATTTCCTCACATCTGTTAGTATTTGCTTAATAAGTTTAGGTACTGTGATGTTGGGTACATATACATTTACAGTTGTTATATCCTCTTGATGAATTGACTCCTTTATTATCACTTAACGACCTTGTCTGTTCTTACACTTTTTGACTTAAAGTCTATATTGTCCAATATAAGTATAGCTTAGCTACACCTCTCTTTCAGTTTTCCATTTGCATGGAATATCATTTCCCGTCCCTGCAATTTGAGCTTCTGTGTGTCCTTGAATCAGAAGTGAATCTCTTGTAGGCAGCTCTTGTTTTAAAAATCCATTTATATACTCTATATCTTTTGATTGCAGAATTTAATACATTTACTTTTAAAGTAATTTTGAAAAGCAAAAAGACTAATGTCATCTGATTGTTTTCTGGCTGTTTTGTGGTTCCCTTGTTCCTTCTTCCTCTCTTCCTTTGTGAACTGATGATTTTTCCTAGTGGTATACTTTAATTTCCTTTTCTTTATCTTTTGTGTATCTACTGTTGGTTTTTGGTTTGTGGTTACCATGAAATTTACATAAAACATCTTTTAAGCTGATAACAAGTTAATATCAATCACATGCAAAAACGCTTTTACCCTCCACTCACACTGTATGTTTTCCATGTCACAATTTATCTCTCTTTATACTGTGAATCCATTACACATCTAAGCAGCTATAGTAATTTTTAATGTTTTGGGGTTTTAATTTTTATACTAGAGTTAAGTGATTCATACACCACCATATTACAGTATTAGAGCATTTGAGTTTGACTATATACTTACTTTTACCAATGTGTTTTATAATTTCATATGTTTTCCTGCTTCTAATAAACATTTTCACTTCAGTTTGAAGAACTCTTTTTAACATTTCTTGTAGGGCAGGTCTAGTGGTGATGAACTCCCTCAGCTTTTGTTCATTTGGGAAAGTCTTTATCTCGCCTTCATTTTTTTTTTTAAAGATTTTATTTATTTGAGAGAGAAAGAAAGAGAACAAGCAGGGGGAGCAGCAGGCAGAGGGAGGGGAGAAGCAGACTCCTCACTGAGCAGGGAGCCCGATGCAGGACTTGATCCCAGGACCCTGGGATCATGACCTGAGCTGAAGGCAGACGCTTAACCAACTGAGCCACCCAGGCACCCCTCAATTTACTAATTCTTTCTTTGATGGTCCCAAGGGTAGAGTTTATTTGGTCTACTGACTCTTTCACTTGAATGACTACAGAATTTCTATCTGGTCCTTTTTCATAGCCATATGTTCTATTTTCATTTCCAATATTTTTTTTTTCCTTCATATATGCTTATTTATTTAAAAAATCTTTATCTTTCAAAAAAGAACCCTAAATACATTTATATTAAAGTCTGTTAGGCTATAATAATTTCACCTAGAATGAATTAATTTAATGATAGGTGATTCTATTGGTAGACTTTCTTAGTATTAATTATTTTGTGTTTTACAATTTAGTTCATAGGATGACCAGGATGACTACAAGTGGGAGGTTTCTGGACTCCCTTTTTTCTCTTCTCATTTCCATTCTGATGGTTTTGTACTTTTTACGATTGTGACCACCTGCCTCTCCTTTCATTCCTACACCTCGTCTCAAACTAGCTTTTCTATTGGTACTTCAGATGACAAAACAAAATTTCATATTCATCATTTTAAGATAAACAATCTAACATGATGTATAATTTATTGTCTTGTCTTTAGGTTCACAGGGAGAAGAAATAATGGAATTTGAGGTATTTCTGCCTGACAAATAAATCAGGCAGTTTGTTTATCTTAGGAGTTAGCAATATCCAGTTGAATCACTAAGTTCAACAACAAATTAACATGCAATGCTTTGATATTAAAAGTTAATTTCTGGGGCACCTGGGTGGCTCAGTCAGTTAAGCATCTGCCTTTGGCTCAGGTCATGATCTCAGGGTCCTGGGATCGAGCCTGGCAACGGGCTCCCTGCTCGGTGGGGAGTCTGCTTCTGCCTCTCCCTCTGCCTGCCACTCTCCCTGCTTGTGCTCTCTCTCAAATAAATAAGTAAAATATTTTTTAAAAAGTTAATTTCCCGGGCACCTGGGTGCCTCAGTTGGTTAAGCGACTGCCTTCGGCTCAGGTCATGATCCTGGAGTCCCAGGATCGAGTCCCATATTGGGCTCCTTGCTCAGCAGGGGGTCTGCTTCTCCTTCTGACCCTCCCCCCTCTCATGTGCTCTCTCTCTCTCATTCTCTCTCTCAAATAAATAAATAAAATCTTTTAAAAAAAAAGTTAATTTCCCATGATTCACTGTATCAATAACTAATGAAGTACTGTATGGTGACTAACATAACAACAACAAAAAGTTAATTTCCATAGGAAATAACATAAGACTTTGTGATCAAAGATATCTTAAGTAGAACTTTTACAAATAATTTCAAAAGGATACTTTAAGAGTTAACATCACACAAACTGGTCAAATCTGTACTTTTGGTAAATATTTTTAGCTCTCATCTTTATTTAACAAAGTTCTTTTAAATACATTCATGTTCACTATTTTGTGTCTTTTTGGTCCCTGCACCAAGGATCTCTTCATCTGTTCCAAGTTCCTTTAATCAGTAACAGCTAATTGGGAAGGCTTACCATTCCAGAATATTAGAATAGATTACATTTGTTAGAACTGACTCAAAAAACACATATAATAAAGAAATCTAAGACTCCATAAAATAATTTTTACAATATTAGTCTTTAAAAAGTAAATGAAGCTACAACCTACAGAAGTTCCTGGTGCATGATGATATGTGTAATACAGATCCAGCTATATGTCTGGTGGGCTCAACTGGGCTGAGACCATAGTTTCAAGGCTTTATCTTTGTTCTTCTGTCTTACTTGTGTTAAAGCTTCCTTAGAAACAAGAATCAACTAGGAATCGAATATACTTCAGTCTCTTTTTGCTGAAGTAAGAGTACTGGAATGTGCTTTTACCTTTAATCTCACATTTTAAAAGATGGGCCTTTTAATTTGAGCCCAACCATAAAGAGTTTCAAACTAATTTTTTAAGGGGGGGGAGGGCAGAGGGAGAGAGAGAATCCATCTCACAACCCTGAGATCATGATCTGACCCAAAATCAAGAGTCAGACCCTTAATTGACTGAGCCCACCCAGGTGTCTCTCTTTTTTTAAAATTTTATCCAGAGATTTATATTGGCTCTGACAAAGTATCTGTGTTTTTTTTTTTTAAGTAGGCTCCACACACAGCAAGGGGCCCAACATGGGGCTTGAACTCATGACCCTGAGACAAGACCTGAGCTGAGATCAAGAGTCGGACTGAGCGGCTGACTGAGCCACCCAGACGCCCCCAAACTAATATTCTAAAGTAAGCATGATTATGACTGCTTCCCCCAGAACTTACCTATATGTGGATTGCTTTCAAATAATTCATGCACAAGGTTGTCAAAATCGTAGGTCACTCTGGCAGGAGTATCAGGCTCGTGGCTCGAATACAGTACTGTGTCATCTTCATGCTCATCCTCACGCTTTAAAGTTCCTCCAAACGCCCAAGTAAATGCAAACACGAAGAGCTTTTGAAGCATAATTTTTAATTTATCAGGATTCTTCTCCAGATACCATGTATTTTCAGCTCTGGGGCAGACACATGTGGAAGGGTGAGAGTTAAAATTTTTAGAAGGAAGTTCAGTGATTTCAATATCATGTCAAAGTTTCATTATTAAAAATTGTAATACAGTTAGGTGTTGACATAAATGTTTTAAGGTTAATGTACAATTTTCATTGATAAGTCATGTAAATTATACACTGCTACTATTTTTAAGGTACCATTTGTATAAGAGATTTGTAGTCAATCTTTATTTCATTTATTTAGTACAAATGATTCACTTTTATTTATTAGATCAGTTTATTAGTTGAGAGTTTACCTATCTTTTGGGAGAGGATCTGGTCTCTCTGTACAAAAACATAAGTGAATAGTCCCTCACTCTGTATTCCTCTCAACCAAGTTCTAGAGGCTGATCTAGTTCTACCTGGCTAAAGCCAGGCCCTGTGAGTCTGAGGAGAGTCTCGTCCGGTCTGGGCCAGCAAGGTCACCCTGGTCTATGGACCCTGAGGCTCTCTAGTGACAGCGTTGATGCTGATGGACTGAATGAGAGGTTTGAGCTTGATTTCAAGGCATTTAAAATAGTTCAGGATTTATTGGCAATCCTGAATGTCCAATGCACATGTACCATTCTATTTAAAATTTCTAGTCATGTGTGATAGTTCATTCAGCAAATATTTACTGAATTCCTACTATGTATCAGCTCCCCAGGACAAAGTGAACATGACCCCTTCTCTCCACAAGAACATGAATGCTAAGCCACGATGTGAGTAAGGAAGGCAGTCACACGTGCTGGGCGCCTCGGTGGTAGAGGGGACTGCGTCAGCCTGCGGGAGGCAGGGACAGCCTCCGGGGAGAAGTGACAGGTGATCGGGGACGTGAAGACTGAGTGAGATTTGGCAAAATGTAGGAGGATTAACATTTCCAGCACAAGGAACACATGTGCCACGACCAGGAAGTCAAAGGATCAAGGCTGGTTTGAGGAACTGAGACAAGAAGCTGGAGTCGGTGCAGAGGTCGGCTTTCATGCTCTACAAGGCTTCTGTCCTTCCATTCTGAGTGTAATGGGAAGGCATGAAATGCTGATAAAAAAGAAACATTCTAATTTGTTATTTATTTATTGTAGTGTATGTTTCTTTAAAAACCGAACATCTGCGGGGCACCTGCGTGGCTCAGTCGGTGAAGCCCCCTCTGCCTTCAGCTCAGGTTATGATCTCAGGGTCCTGGGATTGAGTCCCGCATCGGGGTCCCTGCTCAGTGAGGAGTCTGCTTTTCCCTCTGTCTCTCCCCCCTGCTCATGCTCTCTCTCTCCCTCTCTCTCTCTCTCAAATGAATACATTTTTAAAAACCTTAAAAAAATTGAACGTCTGCATATAAATACCAGGAGACAAGTACACGCATATTAATCGCAGTAGAATTTGTCATAACAAAAACTGAAAACAACATATATGTCCATCAACAGGTTTATACAATGGACTAGTAGACAGCAGTGAAATGAAGAATCTCTACATGCACAATGAATTAATCATAGAACACTGAACAAAAAAATGTAAGTCACCCAAGAACACAGTGATTGCATTAAAGTTTGAAAACATGTAAAGGTGAAAAGTACGTTGTTCGGAAATGTACTGATAAATACAAAATCCAGGCTGGTAGTTACCTCAGATGATGGGATGGCATAAGATCTGGAGAGATACACAGGGGACCTCAAAGATAAATCACAAGTGTTTTCTAGAGCTATGTGGTGTGTACAGGGATGTTTGTATACCGTTTGTATATTGCACATACTTTACAAATATTCTTTTATGGCTACTCACCATTTAACAAAAATTTACAATAATGTATAGCTGTCATGTTGAGAATGGACTAGAAGAACTGGGAAAACCAACTGGGAGGCTCTTGCAACAGGACAGGTAGGAAACAGTGAAGGTTTGGGCAGGATGCGGACAGTGAAAATGCGGACAAGAGGGGGAATCAAAGAGGGAGTTGACAGAGTAAAAACCGCATTTAAATGTTCTGTCATTTATTTTTTTTTTCAAAGATTTTATTTATTTGACAGAGAGAGAGAGAGAGGGAACACAAGCAGGGGGAGTGGGAGAGGGAGAAGCAGGCTCCCGGCTGAGCAGGGAGCCCGATGCAGGGCTTGATCCCAGGACCCTGGGATCATGACCTGAGCCGAAGGCAGATGCTTAACCAACTGAGCCACCCAGGCATCCCCAAATGTTCTGTCATTTAAAAGAAAATGTGACATGAATGTGTCAGGGCCTTGTAATGGGATGCAGGAAGGCCTCAACAGTGGCTCTATGTACCAGGCACTACTGTAGACATGTAGCACATCACATAATTATTCTAGTTTTATAAATGACAAAATCAAAGCTTAAAAATATTTAGTAACTGGCTCAACATTTCTCAGGTCATAAATGGCAGATTCATGAAATAAATTCATGCCAATTTTATTCCTTTCTCAAATATGTACAGAGTCTGCACAGATGTATTCATATTATCCAATTTACTTAGCATCAAAATCTGGTGAACTCGCATTAGATACACAAGGGCTCTATTTAAGCTGCAGTAAGATAAATTTAAGTGAATTTTGATATTATAAGTCACAAAGGTCCTGGTTTATTGACGGGTAATCCTGAGCTTGCTTGAGGGTCTGTCACTTAGTAGGTACTTAAACAGTTGTCTGTTGAATGAAGGTAACTGACCTCTTTTTTATACTCTTGAATTTGACAGAAACTTTTGAATGTGAAGAACTTTTCTCCTCAGTTGAAATGTCCTTCAAATCTTCACCTAAAAGGGAAGAGTTTTTTTTCACAGTGAACAACAGACCCCAAATTTACCTGGTAACTTAGTGAGGTTTAACCTTCAACATTGTTTCATTTGTGAATTGTCACAGAACATCTTTCTTTCATGCATTATCACGTAGGTACCTTATCAGACCAAAGTGGGAGTTACCTTTCTAAGAGAAGAGGAGCAGAGAATGTACCTGCAATTGTCTGAAGTGATTCTAATCTATTTAAAGCATAAATCGACATACTTTTTTCTTCATTCTATTCTAGCAACTTTTTTGTAAGTTGGATCGTTCCAACATGAAAACTTTAGGACATTCAGGTAACTACCTCCAAAAGTGGTGTACATTACAAACTAAATAGTAAATGGGTCCTAATGAAGTGAAGGATTAGAAAAGAAAGCTATGTAATTTCAAATAATGAATTTACTAAAACAAACATCAAACAGGTGCACTTTAGGCAGGTTGTACCCATGTCCCTCCTACCCCTGTCACCCACCTGTTCTGTCCGGTCATGCACGCCACAGAGGAACAGAGAGAGTGAGCGATTACTCATTCTTCCTTTTAGCTTATTTTCTCTTTTATAATGTTTGTTTTCTTTATATTAAAATAATATAGGCTTCTTGTAGAACCTATCACTCTATAATTCTACCACACATAGGTTAACAAATGATTAAATGTTGATGCATTTCATTATGGTCCTTTATATAAATACGTAATATTTAAATAAAGTATTTTAAAATTTAAACCCAAACCAAAAGTGAAGAAGAGTTGGCTTCTCATCCTGCTTTTTAAGTGTGTCTTCGTGTCTCCCACTGAAACGTGACATGGCTGCACTATGCTGTTTTATAATAAATAACTTGCTGTTTTATAATAAATAACGCTGCTATAAAACTCCTTGTGCATAAATCTGTACACTTCTGTGATTATTTCTTTATAATGAATTTCTAGAATGAGAGATTCTAGGGCAAATACATGGATATTCTTGACATATATTGCCAGATGGCTCTCCAAGAAAGGCTGAATCAATTTATACCTTGAATAGCTTCTGTGAGAGTTTATATGTTAATACATTCTAGCTGTTGATGTGTTTTCCCCATTCAAAAATCTCTGTATTAGATGAAAATTTTATGCCATTTTCAAATAAATGCTCTTTTCATTATCTGTAAGGCTAAACATTTTCTTAAGAACTTTAAGTTTCATTTATCGGAAATTTTCGTAGTTGTGAGAAGACCCCTGTGACCAGGTGGCGTTTGTACTGGCCTCCCCTCTATCCTTCCAGCCCCTTGTGCCATATGCCACAGACACAACTGGAACTCAACAGTTATTTATAAACCAGTGAGTTTTATGTTATTGTGCCGGATTCACAGATAAATGTTACTCTTGGAGCTATAGGGTCTCTCTTTGTGTCTGTCTGTCTGTTTATGTGTCTGAACAGATAGATATATGCCGTGTATGGATAACATTTTTCTGTATCTAGATGATATTGTCAAAATTAATTTATAAAAGATCTCTATTAATTGGCTTAAAGAAAAATAAGCTTTAATATCAAGAATGAGCTTATGTGAAACTAAAACTTAATTTTCTTTCATCTGCTAAAAAGAAAGTTTTCTGGGACTATTGATTTGTTCTTGATAGGATTATATGAGGTTTTTCTTTTTTCTTTTCTTTTTTTTTGAGGTTTTTCTTTACCTTTTAAGTAATCTGCCTAGAAAACAATGATTGCTGTTTTACCAAAATAATCTACAGGGATTCATGTTGTTTTTATCAGGTCTTTGATTACTTAAGAAAACTGAGTCTTCTCTAGTATAAGAGCTAAGTTTTTTAACAACTATGTAACTTTTTGTATTTGCCTCAATTCTTTGTCACTTTGGTTAAATTAATAACTAAATATGAATTTCACAGTGATACAATCCTCTTTGATCAAGTATTTTAAAACTTTGTGAAATTTCTGATAAACTTCCCCCAAATCAAATTCTAAAGGAAGTCTTTTTGACTTTGAAATAACTTTGAGATTTTCAAGAAGGTCCCTGGACAAATTCAAAAGATTTACTATCTCTCCCTATAAAAGAGAGATTTTTCAACTAATTAGGCTTATTTGAAATATTAAATTACACAGAAAGCATTCTCAAATAAAAGTGATACTAAATTTTCTTTAGGTTATATATAAAAAGATGTATGTTATTAATGTAAATATTCTAAAAATTGTATGAAATTCCTACAAATCTGGTGTCTTAGTATAATGTTATCAATCATTTAGTTATTTTTAAATTAAGATATCACAAAAATAATCAAATCTCCTTGTCAATTGCATTATAATGAACTCTCATCAGATCTTTAACCAGAGCTGTTTTTAAGTCTTTTGTCACTTAGACAGTTGTTTTCCTCTAATGCTTCATGTTCCAGAAGAGCTGCAGAAAAGACTACTGAGGACAGGGCTCTGATACTGAACTAAGAATTTACAGAACTCTAACAAAAAAACTTACAAATTCATAAAACCGATACCAAAAGATCAAGATCAACAACAATTAATTACACAGAACTAAATGAACTGATGAGGATGGTTATAATTTTTATGACTTTTTGTTTAAAATATTTTTGGTTCTTTTATGTTTTGTTTTTTCTGACTTAAAACCCTTTTTTATAAATTGGGAAAATACAATTAAAATCTGAAAGACAACAGAAAACTGTTGAAATGGTAAAAGAAGGAAAACCATGAGAATAAAACTTTATGAAAAAAAGCAATTTTTTCCTTTTATTTTTATCGTATTTATATGAAAAGATGGATGTTAACTGAACCTAGTGTAGTAATCATTTCACAATAGATGTAAATCAAACCATCATGCTGTATGCCTTAAACTTATTCAGTGTTGGATGTCATTATTTCTCAATAAAATTAGACAATAAATGTCAAATCATCAAAAAAAAATTTTTTTACAACGATTGTGGATTTGACAATTTCCTATAATTCTGTCAGTTTTTGATTTAAGTATTTTGAGGGCATGTTGTTAATTGCATAAATGCTCATAACTGTGTACTTTCTTATTGGATAGTTACAATTACACCAACACAAAATGCCCCTTCCTTTGTCCCTTCAATGTTTTTAGCTTACAACTCCTCTGGCCTCCTATTACTATTGCCAACCCATATATAGATGAATATGTACATATAACACATATGTACAAGTACAGCTAATGGTTTTCTTATATATCTTTCCCATTACTCTTTCTTTAATAAAGATTTTATTTATTTGAGAGAATGAGTGGGGGGGAGGGAGGAGCAGAGGGACAGGGAGAAGCAGACTTCCCGCTGAGCAGGGAGCCCGATGCGGGGCTTGATCCCAGGACCCTGGGATCATGACCTGAGCTGAAGGCAGACGCTTCACCGACTGAGTGACCGAGGCGCCCCCATTACTTTGTTTTCGATCTTCATTTCATTATGATTTAAGTGTGTCTTTTATAGTAGGGTTGAAAAATCAAATTTGAGAATCTTTATCTTCATCGCAATCAGTGACATATTTGGTATTGTTTGTCATTTTATTTGAAGTGTTTAAACACGCTGTTTCCCCCTTTTCTTAAATTTCATTATTTTGATCACTGTTTCTGTTGATCTGTTTTACCTCCATAGTACGAGTTGTACATTTCACAAAAAATACTCATTGTACAATAGTCACAGTATATAAAAAGTATAAAACCTGAACAGTAAGTGTTTTTTAAGACTCCCTCTGGGTTGAGCTATGAAGCATTCCTAATACATCCACAGACCTCTGTCTGCAGATTTCAGGTCACATTCTAGCTGTTTCCTGCAGACATTGCTACGAGGCTGAAGTTGTTGTTTATTACTGTCATGAGCAATGAAAATAATTTCAGTAGTATGTATCCCTAAAATGTATACAGTTTCACTTTATAGGATTTTAAAAATCTATATATGTGGTGTCAAATGTATGTACTTTAACAGTTTGCTTATTCTACTCATTAGGTTTGTGGAGCATCATGTGTGTTGATACATGTAGGTTTTAATCCATATACTTTATACATTCTGGCTAATAATATTTTGTTGGTTATATGTGTTACAATCTGGGGCTTGTCTTTCAAACTTTTGATGCTTGAGAAACACAGTCTTAGTTTTTCTATAGAAAAATACACCAATCTTTTTCTGAAATTTTGTATCTTAGAAGCCCATCATTGATTCAATATCATGAACACATTCTATTATATTTCCTTCTAAAAGTTCTCCAGTGTCATTTTTTTTCAATTAGTCACTTTAATCTACCTGAGACTTACTTTGTTTTTGTGTATAATGTGAGGCAACAAGCTCTTTTTTAAAAAATATAGTCAATCCAACACAATTTACTAAAATGTTTATTCTTATTGAGCTGTTGAGCTACTTTTGTTATTTATTTTGTCTAAATCATCTCTGTTTTTCATTAATAGTTTTTCTCAGCCTATATTATACATTAGATTGTTTTCTGGCTTCCATTTTTGTTGTTGAAAAGTCTCTTGTTAATCTAGTTATGATGCCGTAGTAGGTAATCTGTCCTTTTTCTCTACCTTTCAAATGTATTCTTGTCTTTGGTGCTCTGTAGTTTCATGACGGTAAATGTAGGTGAGTGCTTCATTTTATTTGTCTTGCTTGAGATTTGTTTCACCTTCTGTACTGAGAATACATCTATTTTACCAGTTCTGGAAAATTCTCACCAATTTACTTTTTGCATATAGCCTTTTCCTCATGATTTTTCTGGAACTTCAAACAAATGTATGTGAGAATTTCCCTATCTTTGTGCCATCTTTTTTATACCCTGGTTTGCTCACTCCCTTTTCAGCATTAGATAAAACTAAGTCAGTATTAGCCCATCCGCTCAGTTTTCCGTTCAGTGACTACATGTGTTATTTTAGAAGTTATGTTTGGTTATTTTTTGTATTGTTGAATAAATTTTGTTAGTCTCTCAAAGTGCTCCTGTATTTACATATATGTTATGTAATGTATAAACTTACATATTAAATAAACGGTCCAAATGCTCCACCTGAAAGCCAGGGACCATCAGATGATAACAAAGTGACAACCAAATATAGTCTGTCAACAGGAAAGGCACTTCAAATGCAAAAACACAGGTTAGAAGTGAAATGATGGAACGAAGTATAGCAGATGTTGATAAAAAAGCAGAAGTGGCTTTGTTAATATCAGGCAAAGTAGATATTAGAGAAAGGGTAATTGCCAGAGATAAAGAAATAATTAACCAAGGATTCAATGCACCAAGAAGAGATAAGTCTAAATGTATGCACCTAATAACAGCTTCAACATACACAAAGGGAAAACTTACAGAACTGAAAGGATACAAAGACAAATCACAATTGCAGTTGGAGATTTTAATACTCCTTTTTCATTAACCGATAGAATATGGAGCAAGAAACTCAGAAAAGATAAAGAAAATTTGAGCAAAACTATCAACTAGACTAAGTTGATATTCCTGTTTTCAAGTACACAGGAACATTTACCTAGATAGATAACTTCTGGGCTATCACACAAGTCTCAATAAAAGTAAAGCACTAAAATCATGCAAAGTACATTTTACAACAGGAAAAATTAAACTAGAAGTTAATAACAATAACAAAAGACATCTAGAAAGTCCCTAAATATTTGGAAATAAACTCCTCCACATTCCCAACCATAGGACAAAGAATAAATCACCAAGGAAATTAGAAAATGCTTTATTTAAAATATTTAATAATCTCAATATATGCAGAAAAAACTAAAAAAAAGAAAACACTATCCATGATAAAGAACGTCTGTGAAAGAAACCTATAGCTAAAATGATACTGAAATGGTGAAAAATGAATGATTTCTCCTTCAGATTGGGAGAAAAAATGGTATGTCTGCTCTCAAAACATCTATGAACTTTATATTGGAGGTCCTACCCAGTACAATAAGACAAATACAAGAAATAAAATGCACACTGATTGGAAATACAATACTCATGTCTTTATCAGTATAAAATATCAATTGTATTTCTATGTACCAGCAATAAACAAATGGAAATTAAGATTTTAAAACTTAATTTTGTATTAATTTTGAATTCTTGATTGCCAGTTCAGTAAATTGAACCTTGGTCAAGAGTCCCTGTTCCTTTTATTACCTGGCCCTCACAGGCCCCACTCTAATGGAAGGGGAGCATGAAGATGCCTTAGGTTTCTGGATATCAGTATCAGTCAGACCCTGTGTCCAACAGTTCTAAAAACCGTTGAGTATCCCTCTCTCCCTAGTGTAAGTTACTCAAGTAAATGGCTGCAGTCTCCTTTGGAGAAGGAGCAGTGTAATTATTTTTAGAAATACTTCCCATGATATTGCAGAAGGCCCCAGCCTCCTCTTTATTCAGTGAGTTCTGGGCCTGAAAGCTGGTTTGGGTTTGGAAATGGGCAGGGGGTCCTGACTTACTATTGAGGCAGCTATCCTCCCCTCCTGATCACTCATCTTGGACTTTTGCTCATGATACAAGCTGATGGTACCTAGTTGGTTGCCCATATATTTTGCCCCTAGGGATGCTACATTCTACTAATAACTTATCTTAACATATTACTATCTAATATATTAGATACTATCTTGTATCTTATTATCTACTATCTGATCTAACATCTAATACAATCTAATATCTAATCTAATATCTAATATATAATACAATCTAATATATTAGATACTAATATCTTACTATCTACTAATAACTTATCTTAATAACTCTGACAATCATCTCTGCTTCCCCCACCCTTGCTTGGCTGAATTCTTCTGGTTTCTGGCGGTAAGCGCTACATTAGGCCTTCCAGTGAGACTAGTTCAGTAATGGTCGCCCCTGCTGTCTGCTCTGGTCTCCAGAGCCACCAGCATTGAACCTATTAGTAACACACACTTTGGAGAATTGAGCCTGGGGGGGGGGGGGGGTCAGTATTTGGGGTGATGTCTGCTCAGATGCTTCCACCCTGAGTGTCAGGGTTGGTCATTTTCTAAAGTGTGGCCACTCTGATGACCAAGTCCTGGCCTGGAGCTTTCATTTCCCTTCAGCTGAAGGATGTAAAGAATTTCTCTGTATGCTTACCTGGGAGGCCTCCCAAGAGGGGCTGCTAAAGTATCTGTGATTACCGATTTGCTTATTTAACACTTAGTTCTTCTGTCTGTTGTTTATATATTTCCCCTCTCTCTCTCCCTCCCTCCATGTGGCTGTGTAGGTATCATAATCTGGAATATATACCTCTAAATGTTCTGAATAGGTCTTAGTCTTTTAATTGCTTAAGACAATTTTCATGCTAAAATAAAATTTGGGCTGATATTTTAAGTTGACAGCTTGGCTTTCTTTTCATTTACATTATGTACCTTATTTCTACCCCTTATTCCAGCCATTCCATGTCCACCTTTGTAAATAATAGATTGAGATATAATTCATATAATATAGAATTCCCCCTTTAAAAATGCACAGTTCAGTGGCTTTTAGTATAATCAGAGTTGTGCAGACAACACCACTATAATTTTAGAATGTTTTCATCGCTCCAAAAAGAAACTCTACACCCATTAGCAGAACTGTCTATTTCCTCCTTCCCGCCAACCTCTAGCAAGCACAACCTACATAAGATGCACATATTCTGGACACTTCATAGAAATGGACTCATACAGTGTATGCTCTTTGTGACTGGCTTCTTTACCTTAGCATAATGTTCTCAAGGTTCATCCATACTGTGCATGTGTTTCATTTCTTTTTATGGCCCAATAATATTCCTTTACCCATTTAACAGGCTTGTTTCCACTTTTTGGCTATTATGAATAGTGGTGTTATAAACATTTGTGTCCAACTTTTTGCATGGACACATTTCCATTTCTTTTGGGTGTATTTTTTTAGGAGTGGAACTGCTGGGTCAAATAGTAACTATGTTTCATATTAGAGGAACTGCTAAACTGTTTAACCAAAGTGGCAGCTCCATTTGTATCCTTTTGATTTAATGATGATACTTGTAGAGAAAAAGTTACTATTTGTTTGTTTTAAAATTGAATCAGTTTCAAAAAAGAGAGAGAGGGAAGCAACCCATGAAAGACCCTTGACTATAGAGAACAAACTGAGGGCTGATGGAGGGAGGTGAGAGGGGGATGGGCTAGATGGGGGGGGGGGAGATTAAGGACGATACCTGTTGTGATGAGCACTGGGTGTGATAAGTGATCAGTCACTCAATTCTACACCTGAAACCAGTATGACATTATATGTTAACTAACTTGAATTTAAATAAAAACTTGAAATAAGAAAAAAGAAACTATAAAACAAACTGAAATCAGTTTCTATCTTTTAAATGAGAGGGAGTTTAACTCATATTATTATAATTATTGTTAAAGTTGGATCAATTTTTTTGTTATTCAAATTTCTTTCTTTTGGTTTCCTTTGCTACCCTCTGTTATAAAGAATATTCCTTTGCATATTTAAAGCTATGGATTTTATTATTTTTAAAAAAGATTTATTTATTTACTTCCAAGGAGAGAGAGAAAACAAACATGAGTGGGGGGTGCAGAGGGAGAGAATCTCCAGCAGACTCCCTGCTGAGCGTGGAGCCTGACTCGGGGCTCAATCCCACGACCCTGAGATTACGACCTGAACTGAAATGAAGAGTCAGATGCCCAACTGACTGAGCCACCGAGGCGTCCCTCTATGGATTTTATTATTACTCTGAGGCTTACTCCTAACACATTAAAATTATACTTATGTTTATTTTTCTCCATCACTTTTTAGACTTTGCTTCTGTTTTTTTCCTCAGACAATGCAGGTAATCATTCTCTCTCAGCTTTCTTTGAACTGCCACTTCCTCCCTTCCTATCCACTTTATGTTGGAACTGTCTAAAATTTTGTTCTGAATTTTATTATTAATACTTCTGAGAAGTGTTCTTTGCTTACTTTGGTTGCATTAAGTTTTACTAAATTATTTCATCACATCTAACTTCAATATCTCATATAATTCTCCTTAATCCATTTCTTGCAGTATTTACTCCTTAAGTGTCTTGTGTTAAACTTTTTCAGGCTTTGCATATCTGAGAATATGTTTAATTAGCTAAATATACAATGCTTTGAAGATAAGACATTTTTTCCTTTAATCAGTACTGCTGTTGAGAAATCTTATGTTACACTGTTCTTATAATCCTTTTGGCTTTTTCTCTCTGGAATTTCTTAGAATCTCCCTTTAATCTTAGATAGTCTTAAATCACAACAAATTGTTTGCTGAGAAACCGCAGGCCTGAAGTTCAGGTGCCCAGAGCCTGCCTTAGAATGAGGCTAGAGGGCACCTGGGTGGCTCAGTTGGTTAAGCGACTGCCTTCGGCTCAGGTCATGATCCCGGTGTCCTGGGATCAAGTCCCACATCGGGCTCCCAGCTCAGCGGGGAGCCTGCTTCTCCCTCTGACCCTATCCCCTCTCATGCTGTCTCTCTCTCTCTCTCTCAAATAAATAAATAAATAAATAAAAAGAATGAGGCTAGAGTAGGAGAACCCAGAAATCATCCCTGCTCCCACTGTGAGCCTTACACCAAGTAACAACAACAGCCATCTATCTCCAGGGGACGTGGGGGAGCACAGAGACTCTGAAGTCTGTGGCGCGCTGAAGGTAAATATAAGCAACAATAAAGCCAAGTCCTGGTCCAGACAGACTCAATTCTCCCCACTATTAACTCAACAATCTGGCAGAAGAAAAGGTGTAACCATTTCCAGGTATAAACTCAATACACCTGTCTCTCCTCTTCCTTTCCCCACAATCTCTGGCATTCAATAAAACATTATGAGACACAAAAATAAGCATGAAAAAGAGTCCTGTTGCCAAGATGCAAAGCAGTCAATAGAACAGATCCAGACATGGCCCAGGTGTTGGGAATTTAAAACAGCCCTACAATCAAACTGTTAAACATCTGACATAAAATGAACAGAGAGAGAATTTCAGCAGACCACTGAGCACTATAAAAAGAGAGTCAAATGGAAATGCTAGAAATAGAAATCACAATGACAGAGATGAGAATTCTTCCAATGGGCTTATCCAGTGGACTGCATGTGGCAAAGAATCAGTGACTTGGATTATAAATCAACAAAAGTTATTCAAACTGAAATACAAAGAAAGGACAAACAAAAAAATCCCACAAACCAAAAGAACAGAGCATCCTAGAACGGGGAGGGGGGGGGGATGACAAAATATCAATATAATACTTCTAGGTGTGAGTTTTTACTTTCCTAATCTATTTAATAGTCCAGGCTCCTATTCAATCTTAGGTCTTATATTTTCTCAAATTCTAGAACAACTTGGTAATTATTTCTTGAAATATTTCCTCCCTTCTATTTATTTTAAAAAATTTCTTTCTGGAGGTTCTGTTATATGGATGCTAAACTTTCAACTTTTATTCATCTTTCAACTAAATACACACCCTCACACAACATAAACATACACGTACGCATATATTATGTAAATGACTACTTCTAGTTAGTTCTGCTGAAGTGCACACAGGCACAGACGCGGTATTTCCTCTCTCTGGCGCCTCGTGCGCTGTGACCCAGGAGAGCCCTTGAGCTGTGCTGTCATCCAGCTAACCATGTCAGCATTCAACCATTTACTGTGTTCCTTCTCCTAACTCCTCTTGCCTTGTTTCTAGTACTCCCACTTCCCTGGCTTATGCTTCTGATGAATTTAGAACTGTGCATCTGGAGGGGAAGTGGACACTCTTCCAGGCAGGAAAGTTGTGCGCTAACAACTTGTATCCACACTGACACTGCTCTTTCTCAAATGCAGTCTCTTTCTCTTAATCACTTAGACTTTAAGACGCAAAGGGGATTGGCAGTGGGAAGAAATATGCTTGTAGCTGTTCCTTAACCTAGTCAGGCGTCACTGCCAACACGCTATGTTCTTGCAGCCTCTATCTAGCTGGGCTGTGGCGTGCTGACCCGCAAAGGGAAGGCCAATGGTCCGCTCAGAGCCGTGCGAAGGGGAGAGGCCCACGTAAATATTCTCCCAGCCATGGTATCCAGCTCTCTTCTACTCAGGACTGCTGCTCCCCCAACTGGGACCTTAACCATTTGTCGTCCCAGGGATTTCTCACAATGTCTGTTAGTTTGATGGATCACAAACTGGGTTTTAGAGGCAGAGTTGGGAGCCTGTACTAATTACCCGTCTCGTTGGGAGCCAGACAAGAACCAGTGTCTGAAGGTAGGCGTCCTGAGTCCAGAGACTATGCTACACTGTTTTCTGAATCTTTTGCTCTCACCTCACGCTACTTCCCACGTTTACACCTTTGCATGATTACAGTTTACACCTTGGGTTCTGAACACATCTTCCCCACTATTTCTATCTCTAAGAATCTTTAAAACACATCAAAAGCATTCTTCCCTAATAGAGACCCTCTTAGGATTCCTTATACTCATTTTTCTTGTGACACTTCAACATATGATATCACTTTACCTTATTGATGTGCTCCTTTATAAATGGTTTCTAGTTTGTTCCATGTGCATGTCTGCTGTTGGTCCCAACAGACTAAAAATTCCCAGTGTTCCTTCCTTTGTTTTCTTTTATAAAACTCAATAGAAGGTGATGAATATAATTGGCATTGATGAGCTGGGATACAAGACCACTAACATAAGGGGGAAAAACTCACATTTTCCAAAGCCTCCATTTTTACCCATGAAGTCAAAGAAAGCATCAAGAATTCTGCACAGAGTTATAACGATTGTTATGCCTTGGACAGGAAATGGCTGATATTTCTGATACTTCTTTATAAACTGTAGTCCATCTGCAACACTATTTTTCATCATGAATTCAAGACAACTCACTCCTGTTTGACTCATAATTTTAGAAGTTTTCAAAAGCCATGACTTCGTATAAGGCTCCCATCCCAAATCAACAGGATCCTAACAATATAAAGCACAAGATAATTTTATGTAAATAAAGAAAAATAGTGTGTCCATCTTCTTTCTTATGGTCTCTTTACTTCACCACTGCCCCCGGCAAAATGTGGTTCAGAATCATCGTTCGTTAAAATGCAACTGATCAAAACAGCTTAAAGAATGACCTGTCTCAACCATAAGAGACTTTTCATCATAGGAGACAAACTGAGGGTTGCTGGAGGAGCGGGAGGTTGGGGGACGGGGTAGCTGGGTGATGGGCATGAAGGAGGGCATGTCATGGAATGAGCACGGATGAATCATTGACTCTACCTCTGAAGCCAATAATACATTATATACCAATTACTTGGATTTAAAAAAAAAAAAAAGAATGACCCGTCTCTGAAACGATGTGTGGTTTGTGAGCAGTCTTACAAGACTAGAAACAACTGGGGGATTGCGCGGAGCGGGGAGAGCTGAGGTCCTGCCTCCGTGGTGACGGGAAAGGCAGCATGTAGCTTCGCCACGGTGAGCTAAACGAGTCAGAACACAGGGCTAGTCATGGCTGGTAATTAATGTCCTGGAGAGAAGAAACTTAGTCTTTGTGTCTTCCATCCCCTGCACCAGGGTACTGGGTTCCGCAAGGCCTGAGGGTCAGAGAGCACGAGCGAAAAGGCTTTGGGGCAGTCATTTCTCTCCTGGAGAAATAACCCATGCCCACAGCCTGGCCTGCCTAGCGAGGGCCGCACTCGTTTGCCACTGTGGGGAACACGGACCCTGCAGGTACGGAGCAGTCGGAATTACGCTCATACTCACTTCTGGGTTAGGAGGCTTCAGGGGACACAAAACTGAACCACTGCGATCACCCTGCTGAGTCCAGGGGCAATGATAGAACAATCATCAGAAATGCTGTAGATAATGACTAACAATACACTTTCTTTAAGAAATGTGTTTTTGGAAACTTACCATATAGACCATTGCGCATCGGCTGATAGTAGCAGGACTGGCTTGAGAGAGACAGTCCACTTCAAAAATCACTCGTATTTTATTAGTTAAAGCAATTCTCTCACTGTTTGCCAGGCATAATGTTCTGGTATCATCCAGCACAGAGTTTAGATTTTCTACCCAGAACGTATCCACCGGACCATCTAAAATAATCCACTGCCAATCATAGTCTGCAGAGAAAGATATTTTTAAGGTAACTGAGAATAATCTCAGTCTTCTTTTATTACAATCTTGCAAATTTTCTATTTCGTTTGGAAAATGATATCCTAGAAAACACTAGACCGAATATGTTTATATGCAGTCTCTAATATTTAATAAATAAAAATAACTATCCACAGTATATAGTTAGTAATTCTTGAAACATTGTTTCAATATTCTTAGATTACTGCATTGTATAATCAGCCCTTAGATTCTGGATAAGAGAAGATCCACGGATTTCTCTTTTCCATAATAATGCGGTTTGTGAGTTTCCCCTTCCACCTGGACACTGTGCGGATGTGCCGCCTCTGGGAAATAGGAAAGGGAAGCAGACGCCCTTCAAGGAAAGACTCAAAAAGATTTCAGGTAGCTCACACTGTGACCCCACTGATTCCTCTTTCAATTGCTACAGGCACCGCCCTGGCTCCACAGTTCTAGAAAACCCACTGGTCAAGCTAGGGGAGGAACGTGTGGGTCACTGTGGACGTAGAAAATAGTGAGCCACCTGAAGGACATGAGAGCCCAGCAGAAGAGGGAGGACAGCCAGGATGTGGATGGTCGGACTGGCTGACATAGGTGCCTCGGGGCCTGTCTTCAAACCCTGGAAGGGAGCTTGCTGTGCTCAAGGACTATGCTCCCGAACCTGAACCCCAAGAAGGGACACACAACAATGGAGGACTTCTGGAAGCCTCTTTCAGCACGAATGTGTGGCTAGAGGGTCACCATGGGGCCGTGAAAGCACCGGTGGGGGTGGGGATGGGGCTCCAACAGCACCCTGCCCCCTCCTCTGGAGCAGAACCCCCCTCCCCCGCCCCGCACAGGCTCTCCATCCCCCGCACACACACAGCAGGTGTGCAACTGTTTTTAGAGGAGAATGCTTGGGTTGTAGTACTTGGCCTGGAAATACGCACACTGTCTCGAGTCCCACTTCAGAGGCGACATTAGTTAGGTTTCCACACAATGTCACTTCTAACTTGAATATCTACTTGGTTCTTGGGAGATATTAATGTTGCTTTAGAAACTGAAAGGGTTATATGAGATCTACCACTTCTATAACAGAATTGTAGATGAACATACCATAGTATGTGATAACAGTCCCCAAATTCTAAATAAACAAATTCAGAAAAAATACACAGGAAAAGAACAAAATATCATTAATCAAAATGTTTTTAAAGATATTAATAAAGCTCATTTGGTTCAGTTTGTCTTCTCAGTTAATCAATCACTTTATTGAATCTAATAATAACACTTACCCTGACTTTCTGGAATGTTAACATCTTTCCCCTCCTCCTTCTCAAACATATTAACATCAGTATCTGCTGCATCAGAGAAATCAAGTTTGAAAACCTAAAATATGTAATCAATAATGTTAATTTGATCACGCTTTCCAAGTCCAATGGACTATATGTCAATATGCTCTCTTGAGTATAAAAACGGGAAAGTCTTAATTATCTGGCGGACTTTATTATTTATCTCCTCAACAGGGTTGAGTCCCATATAATCAGCTGGTTAGCACTGGTTTTCTTTGCCCCCAAGAGTAGGGGAAGCCGACCAAACACTAGAGCAATGCTTTGGGCACAGAGTGGGCTCCACAGAGAGACCTCACACAGGAGTGAGCACCACGCTTTGGCCCAGGCCTTGCAACTCAGCAGATGGTAGCCAGCCACTTCCAATACTCAAGGCTCATCAGGGACAAGGCTATTTCCCATGATTATTTCTATTGCAAAAGTCTGCACTTCTCAGCCTGTACCTAAGTCATTATGTTCTACTGCATTTCTTTCTCTAGATTCTTTTTTTAAATGTGGGATTATGGGTCAAATGTTCTCTGGATTTTAGTCTTTAATAAATTCTACTGGATTTCTTTTTGAAAGTTTGTGACAATAATACTCCCACCAATAAGATGTAGGAATGTTTGTTTCTCCACATCTTTCATTCACACCAAATGTTTCAGCTATTGACATTCTTATGTTGTGAAAACCTGATGAGAAAAAATGTGACGCCTATCATTGTTACAATTTTTATTTTTTGACTGATATTTAGGCTGAGCATTTTTCATATGTCGACAATTTTCATGTGTTCTATCAACGTCCTATTCATAGCCTTCCTCATCTCCCGAGCTGTTCCATCCTTTCTTATTCGCGCCTATTTCTTACAGCACCTCATCTACAGCAGGGACACTAACTCCTATAAGATGCTGTAAATATTTTCTTCCAGACTTTGGTTTGCTTTAACAAGAAGCTGTTTGTTGCAACTATTGAAAAAAACATTTTCTTATACTACAGTCAAATAATTTTACCTTCTGTTTAAGATTTTTGGGTTTTCCCAGTTTTAGTTAAGGTCTTCCTAATTCTAAAACTATGTCCCTAAATATTATTATGTTTTTATAATTTCATTTTTATATTTAGTTGGTTATTTCATCTGGAACTTTTTAACCTCCTTCCTTCCTTTCCTTTCTTTTTTAAATTTATTTGACAGAGAGAGAGAAAGAGTGAGCAAGAGCAGGGAGAAGGAGCAGAGGGAGAGGGAGAAGCAAACTCCCCGCTGAGCAGGGACGCCGATGCAGGGGCTCGATCCCAGGACCCTGAGATCATGACCTGAGCTGAAGGCAGACGCTTAACCAACTGAGCCACCCAGGTGCCCCTAGAATTTTATTTCTGGGTAGGGAATGAGGTAAGGGTCTTTCTATGTTTTCACATCAGAAAATAGCAAACTATATAAACAGTGAATTCAGTAAGAAATGCTTTTCCTGCTGATTAGAAATATTACTTCAGTAGCATACTAAATTCCTATATATATCTGAATGTTTCTGGACTCCATCTGGTTCCATTTCTGTGTGAGTACGTTCCGGGGTTTTTATTCAGGTTTTTTTTTTTTTATTAAAATGTTCTATTTATTTATTCATGAGAGTCAGAGAGAGAGAGAGAGAGAGAGAGAGAGAGGCAGAGGGAGAAGCAGGCTCCCCGCCTAGCAGGGAGCCCGATGCGGGACTCGATCCCAGGACCCTGGGATCATGACCTGAGCCGAAGGCAGACGCTTAACCATCTGAGCCACCCAGGCGCCCCTTTATTCAGGTTTTGAAAAGTACTATCTTTTTTTTCCTTTTCCTGAAATATACTCAAAACTCAACATTACATTAGTCTCAGGTATGCAATATAATGAATTCAATATTTGTATAGATTGTGAAATGATCACCACAGTAAGTCTAGTTAACATCCGTCACCACACATAGGTAAATATTTTTTTCTTGTGGTGAGAACTCTGAAGACCCACTTTCTTACCAACGTTTGAATATACAATACAGTATTTAAAAAAAAAATTTTTTTTTAAAGATTTTATGTATTTATTTGCGAGAGAGACAATGAGAGACAGAGAGCATGAGAGGGAGGGGGGTCAGAGGGAGAAGCAGACTCCCTGCCGAGCAGGGAGCCCGATGTGGGACTCGATCCCGGGACTCCAGGATCATGACCTGAGCCGAAGGCAGTCGCTTAACCAACTGAGCCACCCAGGCGCCCCACAATACAGTATTATTAGCTACGGTCACTGTATTATATTGTACCTCACTGTTTTGATTACAGTATGGATTTGTTCTAAAATTAATATAAAACATTTTAGAAATACAAAAGCACTACGGTTTTCTTCCCAGATTTTTTTTTGAACTCTTGGAACATTTATACTTCCTAATGAACTTTAAAGCCATTTAATTTGATTTTTTTAAAGAGGGACTTTGCTTGGAAAGGCATTATATCTATATATAATTTGGTATAGATTGGCATTTTTAGGATGGAAGTCTTTCCATACAGGAATACAGTATCTCTTTCATTTATTCAATTTTTGCCAACTGTATAGGTATTCCTGCCTCCCTCCCTGCTACCCCCCCATGACAAGTTCCTTTCTTTTACATTTATTCCAATATATTTTTTACAGATTTTTGCCACTGTTAGCAGAATTTTTCTTATTTCCATTTCTAACTGGTGACAGTTAGTATAAAGAATTTAATTACGGCCACTTTACTATATTCCTTCTCTATCAATTACTGAGAAAGATTCAATAAAATCTCACGCTAAATGTGATTTATCAATTTCTCTACAAAATTCTGTTGTTTTCCCTACACATTTTTACATTACGTCATAGGCACATAATAGTTCAGAACTGCACCAATAGTTCAGTGTGCACCAATAGGACACTGTTGTACCCCAATTTTATAATAATTCTTGACATCTGGCAGATCCAGATTCTTCCCCTTGTTTTTTTAATTCAGGAATATCAGGGACCTTGGTTCTTCTATACACATTTTAGAATCAGTTTGTCAAGGTCTTAAAAACTACTTTAGCTTTCTATTTCAAAACTTAATGCAAAGCTCCAGTAATCAAACGTGGCATTTGCATAAGGGTAGACAAAGATGAATGGAACAGAATTGAGAGTCTAGAAATAAATACCTACATTTATCGATCAGTTGATTTTGACAAGTGTGACAAGCATGACAAGACAATTCAACGTGGGAAAGAACAGGCTTTTCAACAAATAGTTCTGGAACAACTGGATATTCAGATGCAAAAGAATGAATTGGGATCCCTTCCTTATACTGAACACAAAAATCAACCCAAAATAGACCAAAGACCTAAATATAAAAGTGAGAACTATAAAACTCTTACAATAAAGCATAGAAGAAAGTCTTTTGACCTTGAATTATACAAAGCTTTCTTCAGATATGAAGAAACAAGTGACAAAGGAAAAAATAGATTGAACTTCATCAAGGTTAAAAACTTTAATGTTTCAAAGGATACCATCAAGAAAATAAAGACAACCCACAAAATGAAAGAAAGTGTTTGTAAATCATAGTCTCTGATAAGGGACTTGTATCTAGGAAAAAAAAATACATATGGATTGGAAGACTTAATATTTTTTTTTCATTTTAATTCCAGTGTAGTTAACATACAGTGTTATATTAGTTTCAGGTGTACAATATAGTGGTCCAACAATTCTATACATTACTCATATGTGGAATTTAAGAAACAAAACAAATGAGCCAAAGGGGGAAAAAAGAGAGAGAGAGAAAGAGAATCAAGCCAAGAAATGACTCTTACCTCTAGAGAACACACTGATGGTCACCAGAGGGGAGGTGGGTGGGGGGATGGAGAAAATAGGGAAAGGGGACTAAGGAGGGCACCTGTCGTGATGAGCACCAGGTGAGGTATGGAACTGCTGAATCACTATATTGTACACCTGAAACTAATATTACACTCTATGTTAACTAATCGGAATTTAAATAAAAACTTAAAAAAAAATCTTTGCTTATCTGGTTGGTTGTAAACGCCATTCTTCTGTTAATATATTTTGGCTAATGAAATTTACTAGTATTTTCTACTTATGACTAATGAGAATACAACATCCAAATTTTTGTTTGCGATTTATGTTGATTTTGTGATGAATTTTGTATCAAAAACTTTTTCACCTTTCCAGTGAAGTATTTCCATACCTCATTCATTTATAAGGTATACCGGTGGTGACAGAATCACTAGATCATCCTCCGCTTACACTTAACCCACTCTGTGTTACTTTAAAAGCCAGTATCTTTCATTTTATTTTATTGTTTACCAAGCATTTTAAAGCACAGTGTCATATTTTCTGTTTTTTTAATAGCTTCTAATTTTTCTCCTTTTTTTAAAACTGATCATAATAATTTTTAAATTTACTTTAATACTGGTAAGCATCTAATAGTGCTTAAATATCAATCTTTAAACAATGAAGTAATCCACAATAATCAAATAAAAATAATCCTTCCATATTAACTTACATTAGATGCATCTGAGATTCTTGATTTCAGTCCGAAATCGCTGTCTTTCTTTGAGTTCCTTGCAGTGTTAAAATATACATAATTTCGAACTGCTGTTGATAATAATCCATCAGTCCATTCCATAGTATTAGGATCCAGTTGTCCATACAGTTCACCAACAGTGATACACTTTGGATTTAAAACACAAATATCTACTTTTCCTTTTCTTCCTGGAATCTGAAAAAAATCCAGTGTGGTTTCTTAAAGGCATTAACTATAGTACAATTATTTAAATTTTTGCACTGTTAACACCAAAGAGTTTTAGGAGAGTTCTTTCCCTCCAAAGAAAGAGACCCTAATAATCTCTGATCATCAATTAATGATCTAGCAATTTGGTATCTATTTGAAGAAAACAAAAACACTAATTTGAAAAGTTACATGCACCCCTATGTTCATTTCAATATTATTTACAATGACCAAAATGTAAAGCAATTGGTCCACTGATGGATGAATGGATAAAGAAGATGTGGTATGTATACATACACATGCACACACACACACACACGTGTATATATATGATGGAATCCTACTCATCATTAAAAAAAGAATGAAATCTTTCCATTTGTAACAACACGGAAAAAATAGATTGAACTTGATCATCAAGGTTAAAAACTTTTGTGTTTCAAAGGATACCATCAAGAAAATAAAGACAACCCACAAAATGAAAGAAAGTGTTTGTAAATCATAGTCTCTGATAAGGGACTTGTATCTAGAAAAAAAAAATATATATACATATATGGATTGGAAGATTGTTTTTTTTTTTTTATTTTAATTCCAGTGTAGTTAACGTATAGTGTTATATTAGTTTCAGGGGTACAATATAGTGATTCAACAATTCTATATAATACTCATATGTGGAATTTAAGAAACAAAACAAATGAGAAAAGGGGAAAAAAGAGAAAGAGACAAGCCAAGAATAATCTTAGGATTATGCTCAGGAAATGAGTCAGAGAGAGAAAGACAAATACCACCTGATTTCACTTATATGTGGAATCTAAAAGACAAAACAAACCCAAGACTCATAGATACAGAGAGTATGTTGGTGTTCCCAGAGGGGAAAGGTATTGGGAGGGGAACCAAAATAGGTGAAAGGAATCAAGAAGTACAAAATTCCAGCTATATAATAAATAAGTCATGGGGCTGCAATGCACAGCATGGGGAATATAGTCAACAATACTATATTAATTCTGTACAGTGACGTGGTAACTAGACTAGTGGTGATCATTTCACAATATATATAAATGTCAAATAACTATGTTGTACACCTGAAACAATATTATACTTATGTCAATTATACCTAAATAAAAAAGGAAATAAGTATTAAATAAAGACACAAATAAATAGTAACAGAAATAAAGTATGGACATTACTAGTGCCTTGCAGAAATTAAAAGGATTATAAGAAAACACTATGAATGACTGTACGCCAAATTATGTAATCTACAGGATACGTATAAATTCCTAGAAATAACAAAAATTATGAAAACTGACTCAAGAAGAAATAGAAAATCTCAACAGATCTGTAACAAGCAGAGAGACTGAATCAGTAATTAAAATCTCCAAGAAAGAAAGTCCAAAATCAGATAATAGATGAGTTTTACCAAACATCTGAAAATGAATTAACACCAACCTGACTCAAATTCTTGCAAAAAATAGAAAAGGAGGGAATACTTCCTAACACATTCTATGAGGCTAGAATTATCCTGATACCAAATCCACTCAAAAACACCCTAAGAAAACGACACACCTGTGTCCTCTATGAATAGAGATGCAAAAACCCTCAAGAAAGTGCTAGCAAACTGACTGAAGCAGCACAATGATTGACCATGACCAGATGAGCTTTGTCTTAGCAATGGAGGGTAGGTTCAACAAAAGAAAATCAATCATACTAACACAACAAAAGAAACAAACTGCATGATCACATAAAGAGAGGCAGAAAAAACATCTGATAAAATTTCACACCCTTTCATGATAAAAACACTCAACAAACTAGAAAGGAACTTCCTTACTATAATCAGGGGTATTTATGAAAAACCCACAGATGATATCATACTCGATGGTGAAAGGCTGAAAGCTTTCTCCCTAAAATCAGGCACAAGGCAAGAATTCCCATTTTCACCACTGCTATAAACACTGTACTGAAAGTCCTAGCCTGGTAATTAGGTGAGAAATAAAATAAAAAGCATCCAAATTGCAAAGAGAGAGTAAAAGTATCTCTATTTAAATACGACATGATTCTATTTTTGAAAATCCCAAAGAATCTACAAAACAACTACTAGAGCTAATATATGAACCAGCATATTTGTAGGATACAAGATCAACACACAAAAATCAGTTCATTTCCATATAGCAGCAATGAACACACTTCAGCAACAACAAAAATTAAGAAATTCCAAGTCCATTATAATAGCATCCAAAGAATAAAATGCTTTGGAATAAATTTAATCAAGAAGGAGAAAGACATATATTGAGAACTACAGAAAACAAATTTTCTTGCTTACTGAAAGAACGAACTAAAAATGGAAAGAAACTGCACACTAGCTGAAAAAAAAAATCTGCAGAACTGAAAAGCTGACTTTCTAAAGCTTTCAGAATAGACTGCTGAGTCTTTAAATAAGATAACTGAAGTACACATTATTTATTGGAATCTAACCTTATATGGAATAAAAATACCATCTGATTTCACTCATATGTGGAATTTAAGAAACAAAACAGATGAACATATGGGAAGGGGGGAAAGAGAGGGAAACAAACCATAAGAGATTCTTAATGAGGGAGAACAGACTGAGGGCTGATGGTGGGAGGGGTGTGGGGGATGGACTAGATGGGGGATGGGAATTAAGGACGGCACTTGTCATGATGAGCACTGGATGTTATACATAAGTGATAAATCACTGAATTCTACTCCTGAAAGCATTATTACACTATTAACTAGAATTTAAATAAAAATGTGAAAAAAATAAAATAAAAATGTCATTTAAAAAAATATATATACATATCATGAAAAATCGGGAGTTATTCTAGGAATTCAAGGACAATTTAACATTAGCAAATCTATCAACATACCTTATTAACCAATTAAAATATAAAAAATAGATTCTGAAAAGTTATTTCATAAATTCCAAAAGTCAAAACCAAAGTATAATGAGAACGGAAGAAAATTCCCAATGTATGAAAGAACATTTATCATACACAAAAAGCAAATACAGTATTATTATTTTTATTATTATTATTATTATTAAAGATTTTATTTATTTATTTGACAGAGAGACACAGCAAGAGAGGGAACACAAGCAGGGGGAGGGGGAGAGGGAGAGGGAGAAGCCGACTCCCTGCTGAGCAGGGAGCCTGATGTCGGGCTTAATCCTAGGATCCTGGGATCACGACTTGAGCCAAAAGCAGACGCTTAACTGACTGAGCCACCCAGGCGCCCCGCAAATACCATATTAAATGTAGTAATATTAACTGCATTTCAGATAAAGTAAGGAACAAGATATTATTACAGTTAACACTGTCTTGGAGGGTTAATCAATACAATAATATAAATTACATAAATATTACAAGAGACAAAATTACATTCATTCGAAGACGATTCAATTGATCACCTATAAAAACAATTACAATTTAACGTTACCAGTCCATGAAGATGACTAAATACAAAATATATAATCCAATAAATTTATTTCACACTCGTAATTACTAGTTTGAGATTCAAAAAAAAAAAAAAATCCCACTTACTACAATGATTCCTAACTACAAAATTCCTAGCAATAAATTTAACAAGACTATACTTATGTAAATAGGACATAAAATGTTACTGAAGTATAAAGTAAGATCTGAAGAAATAGGGAAACATACTACTTAGTGTCTACCTGTGAAATAGATTCCCTTTCTTTACTTGATAGGAAGTCTTCAACTGGTGATAGTGTTAATGCTCTTTCTAAAACTCTTCTGACTGTTGTCTTTCCTCCACATGTTGGACCTACTAACATCACACCAACACAAGCCTAAAACAAAAGTGCAGATTTATGATTTAATTTTGGTTCACTGATGGATAACCTAGGCTGAAATCTGAAGGTAATACATCTCTGTATTCACAAACCCTTCCTTCAAATCACTGTTTAATCTATTATAATCTGGGTTCTGTTTTCATTGGCTAGATTAATGTCAAAATAAACAGAAATCTCCTAATTTTAAAATTCAAATGATAACTTTAAATTCTTGATATTTGACAGTTTATCTTTTTCTATATCTCCTTTATTTCTGTACTTTTCTCTAAGATTGGCTTCTGTAATATGATTTATCTCAGCTTTCCTCTTCTCTAGACTTTTCTTTCTTTTGAGTTTCGAATGTCATTTCCATGTTAGTCTTCCCTAATTCATCCTTCTCTCTCTCTCTTCTCTCTACATTGGCCCTACCAATCTCATCAACTTGAATATCTTTAACTACAACCTAAGTGGTAATGACTTCCTAATGCATTTATTTTTTCCAGTCTTTGGTTCTATGTGCCTGAGTGACATTTCAGTGCTCTACTAGATACTTCCATCTGGATGTCTCACATGATTTTCAGAGTCAACATAATCTAATCTACACCTTCTTTTCCCACTTGTTGCTTCTCTTATTTCCTGATCTAGTTAATAAAAACACTAAGTACCCATTGTCCAAAGTTCCTCATCTCTTATAAAATTTGCTTGATCCTATCTTCTTCTGCCCAACCCAATCACAATTGGTGTTACAGAGTATATGTCTGCATCTCCCTAAAATTCAAATGTTGAGGCTGACACCCAACGGGATACTATTGGAGGTGAGGCCGTTGATAGGTAATTAGGTTTAGATGAGGCCAAGAGGGTGGGCCTGTGATGGGATTAGTGTCCTTACAAGAGGGAGAGGGACCAGAGTTCAACATCTCTCCACCATGTGAGATCTCACACAGTGAGAAGGTGACCATCTGCAAGCCAGGAAGAGCGCTCTTACCAGAAACCAAATCTGCTAGCACTTTGATCTTAAACTTCCCAGCCTCCAGAACTGTGAGAAATAAATGTCTGTTGTTTAAGCCACCCCATCTATGGTATTTTGTTATGTCAGCCCAAATGGACTAAGCCAAGGAGGTCAGATGCTAAAGCTCTTAAAAGTGTCCGTCACCATCTCTTGTAGACTATTGTAATAGCATTAAAGAAATGATTATCTTTAGTAATGTATCAAATAAATACATTAAAATTCAAATATGGATAAAAAGCTAAAATAGTTTTCACTTCCATTCTAATCTCTTTATCCTCATGTAGGTTTGTGGTTCTCTGGTCTATCACTGGCAAGGTGAGAAGGGGTCTAGAAGCCTTGCATGACAAACGGAATTAGATGTTCAAGAACGCAGCTAACTGGCCACACTGGTGTCCTGGCTTTACATGAAAGAGGGGCAGCTGTCCCTCTGGGAGCAACCTTACCCCCTACTTCCCCTCCTGGAGCACAGCTGCTGGCTCAGTGAAGCCCTTGATTTACAAAGATCCCGTCAATGCCTTGGTCTGGTTTACTGGTGGCTCAGCCTAGCTGAGACCTGAAGACTCCCGCTGTTCCTCCTCAGAGCCAACTATGAAGACCCAAGAGCAGACGTGTCAGGTCTGCTTATGGTGAGAACTCTGTGGCTTGGGCAGTGGCCTAGCTATTTGGTCTGCCCCTTGGGAAATTACAGACTACAAGATTAAAGATAATCCTCTCTGGGGTTGTGAACTGTGGAAACAAATCGGGGCTGCTAAGCAAACTACCAGAGTTACTCGTGGGCCCAAGACGAGGACCCAGAATCAAGCTGCTGATCAAGCCTGCCCTTCCCAGACTATCATGATCGTTATATGGACACATGTCACACTGGATGTGGCAACGTGTTCTCCATCACAGAACTCAAAAAGGACTGTGTTTGTGACACAGGAACTACTGCTGCGCTCCAGACTCCAGTTTCACGGTGGGAAAAGTCGCACTGCCTGGGGCACGAATGACTCCCACATACTCCTGGCAGGTCCTACATCAGTTCTGTGCTCCCCTCTCCTGGGGCTATTGGTGGTGACTCACTGACACTAACTATTTCAAGCTATGGGACTGCTGTTTTGGTCCAATTAGCTAACTCTAGCCACACCATTATGTTTCTTGAGATGAAATTTGTGTCATTTGGATTTCTGGACCATCTGCAGTCTGACAATGGTATACCTTTTATTGCAAGAGTCTCTTAACCATGAGCTGATGGTCAAGATATTTTATGGGCCTTCTCCGTTCCCTACCACCCATACGCATCTGTTATTGAGCATTGGAACAGCCTTCTCAAAGACTGACTCCAAAGATTTCTGACTCCATCCCCCCTCCCTTCTCTTTGTCCACACACCTTACCAGGGAGGGTTGGTCATTGAATGTGGACATCCCTAGAAGGGGATCATTTCCTTTCATCTGCTTCCTGGGTAATTATCACATAAAAGAGATGGGGGATTACAGAGATCTATTTTGAGAATTTGGGATTCATCCTAACCATTCCTGAGCATGGTGCTTCTTTCTGTTCCCTAATGACAACCCCAAGCCACCCTGATTGTACACATTCCAAAATGGGGCCCAGAGGGTTCACATTTAATTCTGGTTCAACTGCCTGGATTCTCTTGGATTGACCTGGTCTTAGGCCATAAGGGTAGTGAATGGGGATGTAAGGATAATTGCTGAACTGGGGCATACCAATTTTGTGGCAATGCAAGCACAGCAAAAACCCAGACACTTAGGGGGGACATGCCTCGGACCATGGAGTAGGGGGGGACGGATGACTATTGAAGATAGTCTCCTCCAAGAATTAAATCTTGGGGACACGGCTACTGCTGTTGCTGAGTGATAAATGGTCCTTTCTGACCCAGGAGTCTGGTGCTTTCTACCGCCGTGAAGCTATGCCAGGCTAACTTGTTAAATCCACCCAATATATTCATGAAGGGAAAAATGTGATATCATAAAATGAAAATTCTCACCACCAGCTATTCATTCAATTCTATCCCAATAAAAATCCAAATAGGATTTTTTAATTTTAATTTAAATTTTTATTATTTTACTGGCAGTCAATCAAATGATTATCGAAGAATCGGGAAAATAACAAAGAGGGAGGATTACGGCAGGGCTCAGGACAAGACAGGCACCCTGACCTTGGCGTGTTAGATAGATTAAGCTGGAGGAGTCTTTTCCCACGGCAGAAGCAGGAAGCTCACTCTGACCTCCCCCATCTCACCTTTCTTCCCTGAAACAGGTCATAAAAGTCCCACGTGAAAAGTGCCCTCCTCGTATCCGAAGGACAGAAACATCCTTATGGGGAATGTGGGGCTGACAGGCTGTATGAGCAAACCTGGTTCGTCTGCCCATATCTTCCTAGTTACTTCTTCACACCTACTACCCCCCCAGCCCAAACCCCTCTGCCCTGCCAACTCTGCACAAAGTCATTGTTTCTTTATTTAAAAGGTAAAAAGCCTCCAGTTCTGGTCACTTCTTTGGGTCTCTCTATTCTCTTGTGAAGGCTCCCTTGTAAAAAAATATCAATTACAGTAAAATGTGCGTGTTTTCTCCTGCTAATCTGTCTTTGTCAATTTGATTTTCAGACTTAGCCAGGAACCCTAAGAGGGTCAGGGAGAGCTTTCTTTTTTTCTCTTACAATTGGTACTACCAGATATGGAGACCTATTGTAAAGCTATGGCAATTAAGACTGGTGTTGTCATAAGATAAAGACCAAAATAATAAAATATGGAAGAAATCAACAAAGAAAAATTTAGATCAGAAACATGGTATGTGAGAGAAATAGCAAATCAGTGGGGAAAAGTCTTGGGAAAACTGGTTATCCATCTGAGGAAAAATAGATCCATATTTGGCATCTTAAAGAAAAATTCCAGACAATTTAAAAGTAGGAAATGCAAATACAAAAAAATTTTAGAAAAAAAATCATAGAAAATATCTTTATGAAATACGATAGAAAAGATTTCTAAAAATTCACAAAAACACAAACCATAAAAACAAGATCAATGGACTTCAATGCATTAACAATGTCTCCTGCACCACTGAACACTAGGAACATTTCTGAAAACCTAAGACTTAGAGAATTTACCTGTAATGCATATAAACAATAAGGAGATAGGATATTAAAATGCATAATGAAAAGTCTACACACACTTGGTAAGAAAGACAAAAAACCCAAATGATAAATGAGTACGTTACATAATCTGGCAATTTGTAGGAAACTCAAATGGCAAAGAAATAGATATGAGAATGTACAATTTTACTAATAATCAGGGAAATGCACCGTCTTTTCCAAAGGTTCATTCATGGGGACAGAAAATTCAAAGAAGGTATAGCTATGTGAGGCAGAACATTTATACCATATGTGTAGGGTTTTTTAGAATCATGTGGTAAGGGGACAAAGGAGAAGAAGATTAATCTGTTCAAAGTTAAGTGAGGGTAAATAACCGAGTCAATCACTTCATTGTTATCCTAGTTTTCTCCTTGATCAGAACTATTAAAATTCAGGAGCAAAGAGCTGCTAACATGCCATTCCACACTTACCTGAAGTTGATTATAAAACTGTATGATTTTCTTTTTCTGAGCTGGCCATTGTTGTAAGCCCAACTGTTGCGTTGCAATAAATATTGCTTTCTAAAGAAAATAAATACATTAATTTAAAGTGCATTGCAAATTAAACCCTTAATACATAATCCTACAAAATCTCTCTTAACGATGTACCGAATACTGCACTTTAAGACAGTAGTTCTTAATTTCACCAACCTGAGATATTACTTACCCCCAAAATATAATACACACAATATGTTATGTTCACAGATCCATGGTAGCAAACTTATAGACCCTCCCCCAGTTTAAGAATTCATTCTTAGGGCGCCTGGGAGGCTTAGTCGGTTGAGCATTCATTCAACTCTTGATTTCAGCTCAGGTCCCGATCTCAGGGTCCTGGGATTAAGCCCCGCCTCCCTCAGTAAGGAGTCAGTTTGAGATTCTCTCTCTCCCTTTCCCTCTGGCCCTCCCCCAGCTCATGCTCTCTCTCTAAATAAATAAATGTTTAAAAAAATTCATTCTTTAAGATGTATTTAAGAATTGCTACCATAGTACCATTGTCTATTTATCATACACTAAAAGAAAATTTAAAAGAGTCTATATCTTTGTGTAATTCCAATCACATTAAGGTAGTTTTTCAGCTTTGTAACAATTATTTTAATGTTTCACTGTTAAGAATATTCTAGGATAGGGCGCCTGGGTGGCTCAGTTGGTTAAGCGACTGCCTTCGGCTCAGGTCATGATCCTGGAGTCCCGGGATCGAGTCCCATATCGGGCTCCTTGCTCAGCAGGGGGTCTGCTTCTCCCTCTGACCCTCCCCCCTCTCATGTGCTCTCTCTCTCTCATTCTCTCTCTCAAATAAATAAATAAAACCTTTAAAAAAAAATATTCTAGGATAGTAAGTATAATTTGTAAGATTGAGGACTTGACATGGTTAGACATTCAAACATCCAGTAAGTGGCTGCAGCTTGGAAATATTCTTAATATTTTAATGCAGGAATTATAAGGGCAGCCTCATTTCCTTCTAAAGTGGGGTTTAGGGGTGCCTGGGAGGCTCAGTGGGTGAAATGTCTGCCTTCAGCTCAGGTCATGATCCCAGTGTCCTGGGATCGAGTCCCGCGTTGGGCTCCCTGCTCAGTGGGGAGTCTGCTTCTCCCTCTCCCTCTGTCCCCTGGCTCAGTGCTCTCTCTCTCTCTTTCTATCTCAAAAAACAAAAACAAACAAACAAAAAAACACTTTAAAAAAATAAAGTGGGGTTTATTTCAGTGTCGATACTATCGGTAACTGTGCCTACAGAAAAAAGCGGGATCTATCCTTTTCCTCACTGACCTCTCCTACTGCACTTCTCATTCCTTGCATTCCCACGATGGGACAAAGGTGCTGCTGAAGGAGACACAGACACTCAGCAGGACTGTACAAATGGAGAAAACGTAGCTCCTGTGGCCAGGCTACCGGAGGTTAGAAATCAGCTGAGAGAAACCTCTTTTATTTTTTTAAATTTTATTTTATGTACATTCAATTAATTAACATATAGTGTATTATTAGTTTCAGGGGGAGAGATCAGTGATTCATCAGCTGCATACAACACCCAGTGCTCATTACATCATGTTCCCTCCTTCATGCCTGCCACCCAGTCACCCCATCCCCCCACCCCACCTCCCCTCCAGCAAGCCTCAGTTTGTTTCCTGTACTTAAGAGTCTCTTATGGTTTGTCTCTGGTTTCATCTTGTTTTATTTTTCCCTCCCTTCCTCTACCTCCTCTGTTTTGCTTCTTAAATTCCACCTATGAGTGAGATCATATGATAATTGTCTTTCTCTGACTTATTTCACTCAGCATAATGCCCTCTAGTTCCATCCACGTCATTGCAAATGGCAAGATTTCATTCTATTTGATGGCTGCATAATATTCCATTGTGTGTGTATATATATATATATATATACATACACACAGCACTTCTTCTTTATCCATTCATCTGTTGATGGACATCTGGGCTCTTTCCATAGTTTGGCTATTGTGGACATTGCTGCTATAAACATCGGGGTGCAGGTGTCCCTTTGAATCACCACATTTGTATCTTTGGGGTAAATACCCAGTAGTGCAATGAGAACAACCTCTTTTAAATGGAGGTGATGAGACATACCCTTAAGGCCTGAACGTGGAGCAGTTTTAGATGCGGGGGCTAGGAATTCTCTGTCACAGACAATACAAACCTAGACACCTGCCTGGATGTAAGCCAACAGTCCACAGGAGTGGACTAGGGATAGCATGGGATACACAGAGGATCAGCAGAAGTGGGATAATCAAAAGAAGAGATATTCAGACAGGGCATCCCTCCTGGTTAAAGATTTTCACAATTCCTTACTTTGGAAGGTTTTGAAATAAAATCATAATCCTACTGTAAAGTATTTATGGTTGTAAATGATGTTCTGTAGAGTCAACTGCATGGCAAACTATACATCATTTATTCCAGGATATGGTTTCGGTAATTCTGTTAATCCTGTGGTTGCCCTGAGTTAACGACACCCCCACCCCCACACTGTAGATATTGTTAGAGACAGAAATGTGAATAAGTTGGATAGATTCCAATTGCCTATTGCATGCAATTTAGATTCCTGTACCTCAAATGAACAAGAAGTGTAAACAGCACACCTACAATGTATTATTTAACAACATATATTCCTATATGGATATGCTATATGTGACTGGACACTGTGTAAACCATCAAAAATACACCATTAAATAGAAGACTGGATTATTCCAAATTTAATATTAGACCTATAAATTATGAACTTTGTGCCATTTCTTGAGCCATACATTAGTATTTGGCAACATTTTGTTAACAGTTTATTTATTTATTTAACAGTTGATAGCCTGCATATTTATCAATGTAAAAATTATACGAAGGGAAAGTAGCAGAATAAACGGATGCTTATAAAATTGATGAAGAGATGAATATATAATAAGGTTAAAAAATCAAACCATCAACGTGCACCTAGAAATGCTATTATGATGGCAATGCTATTTATTTTAGCTGTGACTTGAAAAATGTTAAAGGTAAACACATATCTAGAGAAAGGAGAGGAAGGAATGTGTAGGCCCCGCCGGGGAGAGATGGAAAGATGTTTATATAAGACAGAGAAAGCAAAACTTGTCAACTAACATCTTCCTTCCCTTTTTTTAGCAGAGTGAAAATCCTCAAAATGTAAGTATAAATATGCAAAATGTAGGCAATGGCTTAGGTGCAACCATCCACTGTACATCTCCTGGAAGCCACACAACACAAAACCACAAAGACAGATCTATAGATAACTATAGATCTCAAATTCCATTTTCATTAAAATAAGAATAAGGAAAAATCTCCAAAACCTAAAATGCATGTAAGTGCTATGAAAATAGTTAAGCCTATTTAGCTTAGAGTTTGGACCTACAGTTTCTTGGTCTGGAAAAATCCAATTCACTGAATTATGTGGAACAAAGAATCTCACAGCCGAAGTCCCCTTCCTGTCAACATAGAGAACTAAAAATAAATGGCTCCATATTAAAACGGCTAATAGAATATGAAAACACATAACTAGAGAATTTAAAGTGAGATTTAGAATATCAAAGACAAAATGAAAGTTTTCAAAGCTTCCAGAGAGACTTGCAAGGAAGATGGTGGAGTAGGAGGATCTTGGGCTCACATCATCCCCTGATTACAACTAGATAACACTCACATCAGGGTAAATGACCCAGAAAATCCCCCAAAGACTGGCAGGACAGACTCTCCACAGCTAAATGTAGACAAGAGACCACATTGAAGAGGGTAGGATGGGCAGAGACAGAGCTGGGAACCAAATGGACCTGCGACACTGTCCGCAGGAGGGAGGGACCCGCAGGCGCAGGCATGGAAGAGGAGCAGACCCCCAGCCCAGGAACCCCAGGCCTGGGAACCTGTACCAGGAAGAAGAATCCCTATAACATTGGCTTTGGAAACCAGAGGGGCTTAACTTCGTGAGTTATTACAATCAGTGGGGCTTACCACCTGGAACTTTAAAAATCAGCAGTTGCAGACAGGAAGCTGAGTCCCTGTCCTTCAAGAGACAGCAGAACCAGAAGCCCCTCTGAGATAAGTACAGAAGCAGCAGTTTGAAAAACACCTGGGGTACACGAAGAGGAGGTTTATTTACTAATCTCAGAATGTGTGCTAGAGCAGCAGGGATTTCAGGAGACTTCTCCAAGAACAAAGGAGCTGGTGGGCACCATTTCCCTCCCTCACCCCCAGCCTAGACACATGGACACCTGCAGGAACCAGTGCCGTGGGAACACTCTCTACCTGGCTCACTAACAGCTGCTTGGCCCCAGCTCCAGGCTCTGGCTCCAGGTCCCCTCCCGGAACAGACCCAACAAACCTGGCTAACTCTGCACATCCCGGCCCTCCACGTTCTCCTGCACACCTGCCCCCTTCACTGTGCCCTGGACAGAAGCCCATTCCCAGCGGCGCCACAGGCATGCCAGTGTGTGCAGACAGCCCAGACAGGGGCCAGCACCGCTGCAAAGTCACTCCTGCCTCAGGGAGAGGGGGAGATAACCACACACACCAGTTGGACTCTGGCCCCACCCACCAAGGAAAGCTTCTCAGGGGACAATGCAGGGAAAGTGCCCTGAACTTTGGTGCCACCACAGCTCTGGCAAATGCCTGGTCTGGCCCAGCTCAAGCCCCACACTGGCCCACTATCAACACAAGGACCAAACCCTCCACACAGGGTAAAGAGAGCCACCACAGGTGACTGGACTGAAGGCAAATGCAGCACAACCACAACAGGGCAACACGCACAGGAGACACGCCTGAGGCTCCGGGTTCTGGGGAACAGGGGACACTGCACTGCAGGGCACTGCAGGGCCAATTCTTCATAAAGCCACTTCCATCAAGAAGAGGAGAGGGAGCTGACTTTCCTAAGACAGAGAAACAGACACAAAGAATTAGACAAAATGAGGGGACAGAGGCATATGTTCTAAGTGAAAGAAGAGAACAAAGTCATAGCAAGAGACCTAAGTGAAATGGAGATAAGTAATACAGCTGGTAGAGAATTAATAGTGATCATAAAGATACTTGCTAGACTTGAGAAAAAAAAAAAAAAAGAGGAGGACCTCCACTTTTTGAGACCCTCCACAAAGAGATCAGAAACAAAACAGAACCAATTAGAGATGATGAACTCACTAAATGAAATTAAAAATAAACCACCTGGAATAAACTGCAAACAAGAGGAAGTAGAAGAATGGATCAGCCACCTGGAGGACAGAGTAATGGAAAGTAATCAAGCTGAGCAGTGAGAGAAAAAAATGATGCAAAATGAGAATAGACCCAGGGAACTCAGCAACGCTGTCAAGCATAATAACAGTCGCATGACAGGGATCCCAGAAGGAGAAGAGTGAGGAAAGGGGGCAGAAGATTTGTCTGAAGAAATAATAGCTGAAAACTTCCTGAATCTGGGGAAGGAAAGAGAAATCCAGATCCAGGAGGCACAGAGAGCCCCCAGCACAACCAACCCAAAGAGGTCTGCACCAAGACACAAAATAAATAAGATGGCCAAAAGTAGTGATAAAGAGAGAATTTTAAAAGCAGCAAGAGAAAGGAAAGCAGGTACATACAAGGGAAACCCCATACGGCTATCAGTGGGTTTTTCAGCAGAAACTCTGCAGGCCAGAAGAAAACAACATGATAAATTCCAACTGCTAAAAGGAAAAAATCTACAGCCAAGAATACTCTATCCAGGAAGGCTCTCATTCAGAACAGAAGGAGAGACAGTTTCCCAGACAAACAAAAGTTAAAGGAATTAATGACACTAAACCAGCCCTCCAAAAAATGTTAAAGGATATTCTTTGAGTGGAAAGGAAAGACCATAAGCAGGAGTAAGAAAAGTAGGAAGCACAAAAGAGGTAAAAATAAGTGTATCTATAAAACTCAGTCAAGAGATTCACAAAATAAAAGGATGTAAAGTATGCCACCATATACCTAAAATGTGGGAGGGGGAGGAATAAGAATGCGTTCAATATATGGAATTGCTGAATTGTTATGTTGTATACCTAAAACTAATACAACACTGTATATTAACCATAATGGAATTAAAATTAAAAAAAAAATAAAGAATCCCCCCCCCCCCCAGAAAAAACCAAAACCCACAGGAAACAACAAGTGTTGGCGATGATGTGGAAAAAAAGGGACCCTTGTGCACTTTTGATGGAAATGCAAACTAGTGTAGCCACTGTGGACAACAGTATGGACGGTCCTCAAAAAAAAAATAAAAACAATCACCATATGATCCAATAATTTCACTACTGGGTATTTACCTAAAGAAATGCAAACAGTAATTTGAAAAGAAATATGCACTCTTATGTTTACTGCAGCATTATTTACAACAGTCAAGGTATGGAAACAGCCCAAATGCCCACTGATGGGTGAATGAATTAAAGAAGATGTGAGATACACACACACACACACACAATGGAATATTACTCAGCCATAAAAAAAGACTGAAATCTTACCATTTGCAACAACATGGATGGATCTAGAGAGTATATTGCTAAGTGAAATAAGTCAGTCAGAGAAAGACAAATACCATAGGATTTCACTCACATGAGGACTTTTAGAAGAAGAATAAGATATAAATATATATACCACTTATATTTTCAAACTATATAAGGCCAGCAATTGACAGAAATGCATAAAGGAGAAAAGAAGACATACATCATTGTTCATATTAGGGACTAACAGATAATATCCAAGTAAGTGGAAAACCGGAGATATTATTATAAAGATGTATAAAGTTACCCTTAGAATAAAAATACTAACCTGCATAAAAATCAGTAGAATAAAACAAAATTTAAAAACCACTTCACTTTGTGGAATTTATAAAGTTTGGAAAAAAAAAAAAAAAAAAAAGTCCAAAAGTGTACAAGGCAAACAAAACATGGGGTAACCATCTTAACAAACAAAGTGGAATTCAAGCCAAATAACTGTGGACAAGAAAACAAAAGCACTACGTATTGAAGGGTGCAACTCATACAATGATTTGTAATTGATATTCGTGTGTCAAACAACATGGTAACGACCATTAGGATGCAGAGATTATAAGAATAAACAGGAGTGTGTTAATAGGAGACATGAATGCACCTGAGTCCAAGGAAAACAAGTAAACAAGTGCAAGTACCACTGATAAGAGAGAGAAAATGGGGCCGAGAGTTCAGCTAAACTGCTTCAGGATATTGCTGCCTCTGCATCTGCTCAGCCCCACAGAACAGTCTGCGGGGACATGACGCCAGTCCCTCACACCAGCGCAGGCCCCGACAGCAGCCCGCGAAGCCGTGAGCAGGTGGACGCTGCTGGTAGGATGTCCCCCCTGCCAGGGCCTGCCCCTTACACGCTCCTTAGACAGCTCCCATGGGGAACTTACCAAAGTCCCGCTCTGCTTGGTTTGAACTGGCCAATCCAGCCTTAGCCTGGGAACCCCAAAAGCAGTCCGGCCATGGACCCTGATGAAGGCGTGTGCCCCGGGGCCGGCCTCTCTGCCTGCACCTGGCCTCATCCTCCCCATGTGGCTCTGGAGGCCTGTACCACCAACTTGCTCCATGGCCCGTGAGTAACAAGTGTCTCTATTTCAGTGTCTCTGTTGAACCGTAGCTCACCAGCAGGTCCCCTGTGCTGCTCTTAACAAATGCTAATTGAACAGTCATAACAAATGCAGATAAACCAAACTCTGTCTTATATTTGTGGTCCATGATAAGATACCTTCTTCTCATGTACACAGGGACTATTCACAAAAACTACTTATATATTAGGCCATAAAAAAGTCTAAATTAAATTCTTAAGGAAAAATAACAAAGATAATATTCTCTGATCATAATTCAGTAAGACCAGAAATTGGTAACAAAATCAGAAAATAAAAAGATCCTTTACCTGGAAATTAAAAGCATGAAAAACTTCTGTTTTAGGAAAGAAAGGAAGTACTAATTATCCTATCAAATTTCTGAGAAAAAAATGCTTAGGGAAACCCTATCTACCTGAACTTACAGCCTATATATCTAAAGCAGTGCTTGGATGAAGTTATATAGTTTTCTTTTGTTGTTTTTTGTTTTTTAAGTAGGTGCCACACCTGGCATGGAGTCCAGCGTGGGGCTTGCACCCCAACCCTGCGAGCAAGACCTGAGCTGGGACCAAGAGCCAGATGCTTAACCAACTGAGCCACGTGGATACCCCTTGTTTTATAAACTTACATTAATAAAAAATAAACTATTCATCTTACTTAGACAGGTGGAGGGAAAACACAAAACAGAGGAATAAAGGAAGGTATTTAAAAATATTAATATGGATATTAAAAGATTAGGAATCAAAAAGATGTATTAAATAAATAAAAAGCTGTTTTTTGAAGAAAACAGAAATACTTCTAGGTCATCTATATAGTGAAGAAAGCCCAAGCTAAGACAATAAGACCTGCCTGGGAGAGTAACATCGGAAACAGGAAACTGCAAGGGCTGTGAGACAGTGGTTTGTTCAAATCCACACAGAGCATTTTAACACATAAATACAATGAGAATACTCTCTAGTTCAACGAAATTGAGCCTACTGAAATCTAACTAGACCAGAACCATGAAAGAACTATCGTCTCATAAAAGACCTGGTCCGGGTGGTTTGCAAGGGAAATTTTCGCAAACTTTTCTTTTTTTTTTTTTTTTAAAGATTTTATTTATTTATTTGAGAGAGAGAATGAGAGAGAGAGAGCACATGAGAGGGGGGAGGGTCAGAGGGAGAAGCAGACTCCCTGCCGAGCAGGGAGCCCGATGCGGGACTCGATCCAGGGACTCCAGGATCATGACCTGAGCCGAAGGCAGTCGCTCAACCGACTGAGCCACCCAGGCGCCCTTTCGCAAACTTTTCTACAGAACCTCACGAATGATCTTCTTTCGCTAAGCGCTTCATGTGTCCTTCAAAATATGTATTCTGTGCCTGCTAGGTATGAGGCTGTGCACATAGCTTATACCTATATTTAAAAAAGAAATAATTATGAAGCTGTTTAAACTATAAGCTACCTAAACCACATATTTTAAAATAAACTTAAAAAACAGTGTTTCAAAAATTGGGCAGGGCACCAGAGAAAGGAATGCCTGGGTTTGATGGCCTGAGACCTGATAAGGGCCCAGGAAGAGCCAGAAAGCAGAGAGAAGTTCAGGGTGGAAAAAGCTGCGGGAGGTAAAAGGACACACGGCAAAGTAGCCCAACGTGGTCAGACTTCAAAAGGCAGTGTGACCCGTGCCGGGGGACCTGACTCTGGGTTCGTCTGCTGGGGGCTCTGTGGGCTCTGTGTGCGGGGGCAGCAGGAGAGAGGTCGACACCCCACCTGGACAGTGGCGGTGACCGCAAGGCGGCAGAGGTAAGAGGAAATAGAGGGCTCTCCAGTCACAGTATGTCATTTTTATGACCACAAAAGTTCACATTGTAATGTCCTTTCTCATAATTCTGATCTAATTTGATCCTTAAAGTACCCCTTTAAAGTAGGAAGAGGAAACATTATCATTCCCATTGGAAAGACGAGAAAACTGGGGAACAACGTAAGTAGCAGCCTTCCTTGACAGAGGCCGCAACACTGTTTTTCTCCCAAGGAGAAATACATCTCCGAATATGTTTATCCCTCCAATTAGAACATAAGTAGAGTGTTTCCGGAAGAGCAGTAATATTTTTTTACTTACATCGTTTCTTATCTTAATTAACGCTCCACCTCTAAATCATTTGTGATGGTTTTCAAAAGTCTTATTACCTCCAAGGCAATCTGATTTGCTGTTGAAACTGCCACTCCAGGAAAAATATCTCCTATAATCTTTTCAAAACGTGGGACGTCTTCAGGGAGAAATTTTGGCAAACTAGCTTCTCTCAGAGCCTCAATAATGATCGGAGTCTCATCCGTTTCAGAAAGATGGTCGTTGGTGTTACTTTAATGGAAGAAGAAAAGAAAGACAAAGTTAGCAAGTATGCTTCGCTGACACTGAAGGCCGTTACTATTCCTTTGTAGAGGCAGCTGTCCCAACAGCCCCTCCTCCTCTCCCTCACTGCAAAGCAGCTCTGCGGTGTGCATGAGGTGAATGTGGTCCCCGGATCCAGAGACGGGCCCGGGCTGGTCTCGAACTGTCCACTCCCCAGTCACTGATTCTGAAAATAACAGAACGAATTCAAACTAATATCAAATTAAAAATAACAGCGATTTACTCAAAATCTCTAGGCGAGCCAGGGAAGCAGGCTTGCAGGCTATGCAGCTGGCAACTGTGGCCAAAGTTACGCCACGGAAGTGGTCCCATAAAGACAAATAAACCTGAAACCCTCGTCAGAGCAATCCTCCCCTGCCCGCCTCTGGAGTTTCTGAGGGAGAGAAACAGTGAACTCCCCCTGCCGTTCAAGCCAGCTTAAGGTTTCTGGTTGTTGTCACGAAAGCCCCCAGATGTAAGAAGTCATCACATATATACTGCCCCATAATAACAATATTTTGCCTATTGAACACTTCAGTACATATTGTACACATTAAACATGCAACCAGGAGAAAGAACTGCATGCCCTACGATCGGGCTGCAGAGATGCAAAGGAAGAGACGTTCTCTGGGCGGGAGGGGCCCTCCCATCCTCCTGTGGACAATGTCCAAAACTCTTCATCAGGACAGAGATGATTCTTAGGTCTTTCACCCTTAATAAAAACAGCTAATAGCTAACGTTTAATGAGCACTTTTTACCGGCCACTCTGCTTAGTTCTTTAATCGAAGAATTCATTAATCTTTCAACCACTTAAGAGGGAAGGGAGAGTAATACTCAACATGACCAAGGTCAGACAGCTGCTGGGTGTCAGCGAGCTCATTTTTTCCCAAGACAGAGCTTGCTTTACATTCAAGGAAGATAAATTTAAAAAAAAAAAGAAAGAAAGAAAGAAAAGAAAGAAATGACCACTATATCTGGAAGTGATCACAGCTTATATATAATTATATTGTTATGATACTTTGCTATTAGATATAAAAATAAGACTTGACTAAAGTTCTACAGAAGAATAATTTGGGGGATGGCATCTGAGATTATCATAGGGAATATCTGTTGTCATTTAAGAATAAAAAATGAAATCTCTAGACTAACGTCAACTAAAATTCAAGAAAAGGATAGTTATTAAACCTTATTATTATTATTATTTTTTTACCCATTTTGATTGTCTTCATGATACCTACCCATTCTTGGAATTAGTTAAGACTCACTTTATGGGCTTACTATGGTAAGTTTTGTTAAGTGTTTACCTGAAGAGATATTAATTCTCCAGCTGTTGACAAAGCAAATCTTTTCTACCAAGGACATCCTAGGATTCCAGCTCCTGGGCAGTTTGTTTTCCAAACCAAAGGGGAGATAGGGAAACCTCCTTTCTGGGATTGACAGAGAAGCTGCCTGCGGGAGGCAGACAAAAATGTCCCGCAGAGATAAATTCACCTGCTAATCCCTGGAACCTGAGAATATTATCCCCTACAGCAACAGACATGACTAAGTTTATCCCAGATGATCCAGATTTAAAAGCAGTCACGTGCTCCTACCGAGAGCGAGGCAGAGAGACACGCAGACAGTGGGAAGACGGGGCAGACCCCAGCGTGATGCGCCCACAAGCCCTGGGGTCCTGGCAGAGCCCAGGACGGACTCTCCCCCAAGGCCCCTGCAGGGACAACAGCCCTGCCCACAACCTTGATTCCAGACTGCTGGTCCCAGGTATTTGGAGAAAACATCTTTCTGGTGTTTAAAGACATCAAGTCTGTAGTGATTGGTTATGGTAAACCTACAAAGCGAATACACAGTCCTTTATTATTTTTTTAAATGTAAGCACCTCAGAACTCTTTGGGAGTTAGAGCTAGAATCCGCCAATGCGCTCTAGACAGAAAAGGTGGGAGAAAGCATCTGGAAATGAGGGACATTTGTGGTATCCTTGGTGCCCGGAGGCAAAGCCAGGAGCCTGAGGGAGAATGGGCTGGAGCAGAGGGATAGGAAGGGACGGAAGGGAAAAGGACAGACAAGAAGAACAATGATAGTTTTTGGTGTCAGGGAGGGCCAGTGGATTTTTAAAAAGCAACAGTCTATTTTTAAATGCTTGCTGTGCTTTACTCTGATAAAAATTCCCCAATCCTGTTCATAATACAGTCAACTTCGCACAATCACATCATCTACTTTGCTTTCGGGGGGACCAGGGAGGTGGGCTGTCACAGCTGTGTAAGCACAGACAGAAGACAGCCGCTCCCCATGGCAGCAGACATACTGACAGCACATGGGACACGGGAGCCACAGTCCAGGCGCCTGGGAGAACGGAGGTTTTTCTGTGACAGGAAGAACACGGATCAGGGACTCCCTCACTGGAACAGGTACTCGTATGTAAGAAAGACTGGAGGACTGGAGGACGGCAGGAAGCTGAGTCCTGGTACTCCGGTCTCTAATTCTTCCCAATTACAAAGCATTTCCTAACAGATACTCATTTACCTGCCATCAGTCTTAGGCCATTTTGCAATACATAACTCAGTTCCTTCATTTTTAGGAAAGAACATACTACAGTCAGGCTACAGCCTGATCCCTGACTCTTCCCCTCCCACACTACGTTCTGTGCTTGGTGCTATATCTAGGTACCACAATCTATAACATTTACTGCGTTCATGTAAATGGCATATTGACATGTCCTTTTATAACATATTCATGTTTTTCTCATTTAATTTTTAATAGGTAATACATGAATACAGTCCCAAATCAAACCCATACAAGTAGGTCCGCCCCTTAGCGATAATGAAAACAAATGCCCGTTTCCCTATAGTTTCACCAACAAAGTCCCGTCCAACTTTCGTATTTTTGCCCATCTGATGAGAAACAACATTTCAATTTTTAATGTGCATTTCTCTGATTAAGAGTGGGGTTGAGTATATTTTCATATATTTAAAAACTTTTATGTTTCTTTTTCTGAGAACTGTCCTTTGCCCATTTTCCATACCATTTGTTCCCCGTGTTTTTTAGGCAGTCCTCACGTGTTATGAGGATGAGCTAACTCCCTGCACTGAGAGCTGCAAATATCCTTCTTCCCAGCTCATCATTTGGCTCCTTACCTCACAGTGTTTTTTGACCATTGTCACTCTTTTCCTTTATAGCTTCTAGATTTTTGAGTCTTAGTTTTAAAGGCTTTCTGTAGTCCAAGCATATAAAGGACATTTTGTTTCTTCAAATACTTCTATGTTTTTAGTCCTTTTTTGATCCTGTTATCCAGGTAAATAACAGTGGCCATGGTTCCAACTGCATCTTCACACACATGGCAGTTTAGTTTTCCCAATGGCAATCACTGAAAAGTTGTTAGTCTGTTCTTGTCTCACGACTGACAACAGACTACATGCCCAGCGTGTGCAGTCCTGTCTCTGGGCTTCTGTTCTGTCCCGATGGCTTGCTGCTCTCTGTTCAGAAGCCAGCACCACAGTATTTAACCAATGAAGCTCTATAATAGGTTTTAATTGTTTATCTTTCTTTTTTTAAAAGATTTTATTTATTTGCGAGAGAGTGCGTGTGCACACAGCGAGTGCGGTGGGGGAAGGGCAGAGGGAGAGAATCTCCAAGCAGACTCCCTGCTGGGTGTACAGCCTGATGCGGGGCTCGATCTCACGACCCTGAGACCATGACCTGAGCTGATACCAAGAGTTGGACGCTTAACGGACTGCACCACTGAGACACCCCTTTCTATGTGAACCTTAGAATCTGCTTTTGCCCCCAAAAAACAAATGAAACCTTTGGTATTTTCACTGGGGTGTATTTCCATTCATAAATGAACATTTAGGGTCTTTAAATCTTTAAGATGTTATGATATTAAGTACATGATATATTATTTCATTTATTCCTATTTTCATTTGTGTCCTCTACAAATGTTTTCTTCATATGTGTTTTACATATTTCTCATACAGGTATATTCATACAGGTTTTACATTTCTCATTAAATTACTGCACTTTTTTTTTTTTTTTACCGACTCCCCACTGAGCAGGGAGCACAATGTGGGGCTCAATCCTAGGACCCTGGGATCATGACCTGAGCTAAAGGCAGATGCTTAACCGACTGAGCCACTGAGGTGCCCCCTAAATTACTGCTCTTTTAAATGAGGGCTTTAATTACTATGTATCTTTTATTATTTAAAGGTAAGATACATTTGTTAAAGAATAGGTTCTTCGGGGGGAAAAGTACCCAGGGATTTTGTGCATTTTTTTCTTCCTCTTCTTTCACGTTCTTAAACATCTCTACCATATTTCACTGTGACATTCTGGGAGCTCCCTGTTTTATCTTGTCATTGTTACTTAGACTTTTACCAATTATTTTCCCTGTGTTGTATAACTCCCTTTGACTTAACGATTCAAAATTCAACTCACCATTTAAACATCTGTTTCTTCTTTCCAGCCATTATTAAAACGGTCTTCAGAGACCTCAAGCCAAAATCATAATGATTCTATAAAGCATTAAAATATCTGAGTTATTAAGTTTCTGAAGGAAAAATGGGATGACTTGGAAATAAATGCATATCCTATGCAGTTAAATCCCTAATCTGTACCCTGTGGAGAGAGACCGTGATGTAACTCAAGAAAGCCTGCATTCAGCTTCCAATGCCCTCACTTCCCCCACCAAACTGATGCCCCTAAGTCTCTTTCTTAAAAGAGAGAGTCACAAGTATTAAAGCTGTTAAAAACTATTAGTATCTAAATTAAATTTTCTCTGAACTGGAGAGAGGAACTGAAAGAATATGATAAAGAAGAACACTTAGTGTGGCTGGTTGTCCAAACCATGCTGAGTCATAAACAAATACTCATTAAGCCAGCATATCCCAGAACAGTCCTTTTCAAAGCGTGGTACTCAGATCAGCCACATCAGGAACTGTTGAGAACCGGTTAGAAATGCAAATTCTCAAGGGCCACCCCAGACAAGCTGAAGGTTGGTGGTAAGGTCCAGTGATTTGTGTTTTAACAAATCCCCCCAATTATTTCGAAGCACAAAAAAGTGTGAGAGTCGTTGCTATAGAAGCTAACTCCCTTGTATGGAGGAAGTAGTCCATGATTTAACACAGCGGCTTCTCTATCATTCTCTCCAGGTCCCGGATGTAAGGCTTGCAACCCTACTGATTTTACACACCACCTCACAACCACGCTGGCTCGCCACCTTGAAGCGCTGATGGGATTCTCACTCCGTTATTTCCCCAGGTCATCCTTGGTCTAAATAAGACCAGAAAAGTCTTATTTAAAATTTTCTATAATCATCTTTACGTTGAGAGAAGCAGTTTGTTACCTGTTGTGAGAGCTGCTTACTAGCTAATTCATAAACGCTAACCAGCTTTCCAGAGAGTGATTTTGCAGATTTGAAACCAAGTGAAAACAGCATAATTTCAGTAATCATTTGATAATGGGGGGCCATCATTGCCACAGGGCGAAACAGAGACTTTAAGTTATCTGGGAGTTCTACTCGACCTTTGTACCTTAAGAGGGTAAGAAAAACAAAGAAACGACAACAACAAAAGAGCAGTTTTTCAGTTTTCAGGTTTTCTGATGAGGAACCACACAATATCATTTTCCCCAGAATAATCCTGTTTGCTTCCTACGTGATCTTCATTTGGGAAAACAAGCGTATAAGACAGTTTCTATTGTACTTTTCATCTCAGGAGCTTCCCCCTCTACCGACTTTTCTTTCTGTGCCTCCTCCCACAGTGCACCTCACATCAGGCTGCTCCTGCCCCGACTGTCACCACGTTCTCTCAACAGGTGTTTACTGAGCCTGCCCGGCCTCCACTCCTTGTAACCACCAAGTTCCCTTCTTTCTGCTACTCTCCGCTTTTTTGTCTGTCTCCTTTGTGACCAGCAGCTAACCTTTTCCTTTCTCTCTGGCTATTCCTGAAGTGAAAATGTCCCTCAGTCAGAAACTTAATGTGAGACCACCCATGTGGACGAGTAGGGAGCTGTAGCTGTTTATAAGTGTGCGGGCAGAGGAGGGAGTCAGGTGGTGGCGGTGAATAGTACATTACAGTGTCATACAACTGAATCATGGCTAACATTTCAGAAAACGACTTTGCCTCCATTCCTAACTTAGATTAACTGATGCTTACCCAGGGTTCATGGTGACAAATACTGCACAAGACATGTTGATACGAATTTCTTTTCCTTCCAGTACAAACCTACAAGACATTGGAAGGGGTTCAGAATGAGCACCCCCCAAAATGTGCCACTTCATTATGTGCATTATTTTTAGCTGAAGACAATGAAGGCCCAAAAGACTCAGAAAGAGCTTTTTAACTCCCCCCTTTAACTGTTTCTAAGAGTTTAGACAGAGGGATGGGTCCAGAAAGACAGCTCTCACCAGAGACAACTACAGAGAATATGGGCCGGGTGTGGTAAGTTGTGGGGAGCTCAGCAGGCCCGTTCATTCAAATTCCTCTCTGTCCCGCTGTCTCTGCAGGACACGACAAATATTTGTTCACCAAACATTTACTCTTTCCAGTTCCCTGTGACTTCTCTTTCTTCCCTTTGTAGCCCCAGGCCCCTTCCCCCTTCTCCTTAGCTCAGGATGGCATACAAACCTTAATTGCCTGTCTCTGAACCTCTCATATCTGTGTGAGGCTCATGTATGTACACAATTAACCTTTTCTCCTGTTAATTTATCTTATGCCAATTTAATTAATAGACCAGCCAAAAGAACCGAGACAGGTAAAGGAAAAATTTCCCTCCCCTGTCCATTATAGTATTCATTACTAAGAGAACTGTTTTTTCTAAGTCAAACTATGTTAAAACAATAAGCGAGTTTGGGAACGTTCCTAAGGCTGTGTTACACTTAAATCCAAACAGCACATGCTGGGAAAAAAAATAATTTTAAAAGGGGAAAGAAGAGGGTCATCTTGAGCCAAAGTTGTGAGCCCTGCTGGGGTTCAGATTTTTTTTTAAAGATTTATTTATTTATTTGAGAGACAGGGGGAGAGAAAGTACGGGTGGGAAGGGCAGAGGGAGAGGGAGACAGAATCCCAAGCAGACTCACAATCCCCTGAGATCAAGACCTAAGCCAAAACCAAGAGTAGGATGCTTAATCTACTGTGTCATCCAGGTGCTCTGGGGTTTCAGATTTATTTGATCATGTCTAAAGAGTTTGTGGGGCCTAAGGCCAGAAGGCAACCACCTGAATAACCTGACTGAACAGAGAAAAGAATCCAAGGAGACCCTTGGACACAGAATTCTCCCTGGGTGACACCACAGAGCAAAGAGTGGCCACGGCACAGAGTTCTTGTGTTAGCACACAATGCAGCCTGCCCCCAATTCCCCAATCAAATAATTTTGGGACCGCTGTGAAGTAGCACCTTGGCCTGGAGATTAGGGTCCTATTGTCAGCACCAGAGATAGGGACCATGGAGAGAAATGCTCTGGTGACCTTACGGACAGGTGAATCCAGTGAGGGTGGTCGAAGCTGGAAAGGAAAAACACTGGGAACAGAAGCTGAGGACTCCCTGGACAGAACAGAGGAAAGCCTGGCAGACAGTGAGGCGCATTTGAGAACTGGTGACGTGTGGCCTCCTGTGACCCCCACTTACACCCACAGATGTGTGAGGCCTTGCGACACTGACTCTCATGGTGGGAACAAAATCCTTGAGAGTAAAGCCAGAAGTGAGCGTCCATTAGCCTGAATTAGAAATATGGGTGGGGGTGGCGCCCAGCTGGCTCAGTCAGAGGAGTGTGTGGCTCTTGACCTCGGGGTTGTGAGTTTGAGCCCCACGCTGGGTGTAGAGATTACTTAAAAAAATAAAATTTTTAAAAAAAGAAATATTAGATCGTAATAGAAATTTTACACCCACAAATTCAATTATGCCCATAAAGTAAATCATGTGAGTTCCTGAATTTTTCTGAAGAGAAAAAAATTTTGCTTAGATTAGTAAATGTTAGTAATCCTAACATACAAATATTATTTTTACAGGATTTTTTAAAAAATAGAAGTATATTAATTCAGAGTAATGGGATAAGAGAGGCTTCAGGTATGTGGCCAGTATAATTTGTTTTTTAAAAAGCTGTAGAATTAAAGAAAAATACTTCAGTTTCTTCAAGTGCAACATCATAACATGGAAAGGTACTAAGGGAATTTAAACCCCGAAGTAAAAGTAACTGGATATATCTGTGACCTGTCCTGGTGGCCCAGAGACCGTTCCAAGGCTGGATGGGAGCCTGGGTACCCTAGGCTGGCATGAAGGTTAGTTACATATGTTTGCATGGTACTTGCCCAGCAAAGGAGACATCCAAGACGTCATTCCTTTTGGTCTGTGTTTAGAAAGAAAACAACACCCAATCCCTTCTTGGAGAAGAAATATCGAACATTAAGTGACCAAACACATCCACCCTGTACCTGACAGAATAGCTGTCTTTTGCTGCCTTGATTGTGAGGATCTGCGACGCAATCACCGAGAGGACCTGCACATCAATCCAATTGAACTCATCCAAACAGCACCACGCACCTGACTGCACCAGTCCAAAGAAGAATTTTCCCATTATCTTGAAAACAATTACACGTGGGTGAAAGCTTTCCGTAGGCCTGGGCTCCGTGCGGCTCCGCAGTTTCCCTGAGGCCAGTGCACGCCCTCCCCGCCCCCCCCTCCCCCAGCACACTGGGCACAACCACGGAGCGCCCCTGGCAGGTGCAGGGCAGCACGGCCTGTCCCCCAGCATGGGGAACCTAGTGATGCCTATGTGCCGGCAGCTGAAACCAGCAGAACGCTGTAGGCCCAACACAACACATGTGGATGAATACGGGCAAGGGAATGTCTGCTCTCGGGGCAGAGTGGGGAACACACACCAGAGCCCCTTGGGCCCAAGACACAGAAGCCGGTTCTTCCCACTGGCTGTGGGAATCAGGTCATGTCTTGCCTGAACATTTTGGTATTTCATTTATCATGGGGTTTCTGGCATTAATTTTTTTTTTCAAGATTTATTTATTCATTTGAGAGAGCGAGAATGAGAGAGAGTACATGAGAGGGGGGAGGGTCAGAGGGAGAAGCAGGCTCCTCGCTGAGCAGGGAGTCTGGCATTAATTTTGATTCTAAAAAAGTATTGCATTAAAAGATAATTTATCTTGATTAGCAGGTTTCTTGGCTCCCACTCCACTGCTCCCAGCCCTGTTCACCCCACTGGAGGGCAGTTCCCAGGGAGGAAACTAGGGACCCTATGTCTTAACAATACTCATGCAAACAGCTGATTTATGTTTATTGATATTTTTAATGTGCTGAGCACAAACTGAAAACGCAGGATCTCACAGGTAATGTGCTTTTAGCTGCCAATACAATGACTGTAATAAAAGGTAAATGGTTTGACTTAACATGCACACCAAAATAAATGGGAGTGTTTCGAAACTTTAAGTAAATCTGTGACTGGCACAGAGGTACAGGACATTTCAATAAATATTTCAGAATGTTATGAGCTATGTCTTTGGTAATATGCCACCAAAACAAAGTAAGGCTGACATAAAATTGTAATCATCAATACAAACCCTGACTCAAATTTCTGTGTTAATTATAATAGCCTCATTGTTCTTAATGATTACCTTTTCAGTAAATAAAAGTATAGGGTTAGAACTTATAAAATAAACTTAGATTAATAGAGTAGTACTCTATTTTTTAAATAAATTCATGTTCCATATCAGATTTTGTTTGGAAAAATCCCCCTGTCAAAAAGTTTGAAAACCACTGTCTTAAGAAGTAGTTCAGTTGCATAAAAGCAAATTGCATGGTGTTTTAAGTTTCTATTACATTCTAAGTTTCTATTCTATTAATTTAGAAGAATTAATAGCATTTACAGTTCTGTTAATACTTAATGTCTCTCTAAGGGAAATATTTTTCTTGTTCTTTCAATCCTTAATAAATTATTTCTTTTACGTGCACAATATTTTTTTCTTGCATGTATATGAATAAGCTTTACCTTATAATCCAAATCCTCAAAACAGCTGAAGACCACACAATGTTTGCCTAAGGACTGAGAAACAAAGAAATTATTTTAAAAGATCTCTTGAATTATGACACAAAATACTAACACTAAAACTTCCAGAGTAATGCCTTTACTCTTTTGAGAAAACTGCAATTTCCAGATGAATTACATACCAAATTTAGAAATTTACAAATCTTAGTAGAGTATAAATGCACATACACTATTAGTTAGGTTGATTAGTGCATGGAACACTAAAGTCATGTTTTTAAGACACGTAAATGAATAAAAAACTAAGAAAAAAAGCATTTCAATGATGTCGTTCCAGGACATCCAACTATATCTTCCACTTTCATCAGTTACTTGTCTCTCCCTGTGTCTGTCTATCACACACACACACACATACACACGACCCCAGGTTGAAGTCTGTGTGTAGCTCAAAATCACCCATAAATGAAGGGCAGGATGCTACCATTCACTCATCAGTTAGCACAGTCAAATCCCAAGTAAACAGAAGAATACTTGGCCTGCAGAGGTCCCACATCCCAGCACACAGCAGACATGTAGTGACTGGATGAATTACATGACTTAACAAATGTGGTAAGGTGTTTGTTAAAAGTTACGAACATCTTAATAGCAGGAATGGTGTAAATTTAAGATACTGTTAAGGTTTGCGTGACCAGAACAACCAGTATTTTTGGCTACCGAAGCACTTACTTTGGCTAGATCTTTGACACTCTCCGTTTTGCCCGTGCCGGCAGGGCCCGCAGGGCAGCCTCCAAGATTCAGGAGCAGTGCTCCGGTGAGGGTGAGCCAGCACCTGTTAGTAAGGGGCGTAACAACCAACCGGGGAGTGCAGCCCAGGTACTCGTAGCCGTACGTGAAGCTGGCATCTCCTTGAGACACGTAGCACAACTTCTGTTTGTCATTCCATTTATACTGCAAATGCCTGAAAACAATATTGTAAGTGTGCATATTATTTGGGCAAAATTAGTTTTAGTTTTCACATGTAGAAACATAACAAAGATTAACTGGGATGTTGACTAAAAAAAACAAAAACGTTAAAACAAAATGAAAAGCGCTATGGACAGTTCATCAGTGACGATGTTAGACATGAAATATTAGAACTCCGAATCCTACCAGCATGAGAGCAATTTCCCCGCGAGGAAAACAGTCTCACGGAGTCCTGCTGCTTTGATGTGATGTGGGCACTGCACAAACAGAGGATTTATACAAGAATCATCCCCAAGAAGTGTATTATGGTTTTCAATAAAGATGTGGCTCAGACATTGTTCATTATAACCAGGATCCTGACTACAAGGGTAACTCAGAGAGATGCTATTGTGGTATTTATCTTAGGAACACTGAGAATCGTGTGGCTAACCGTAAGTTTTCTCCTCTATAAGGCTATGAGTAAAACTTGCAACCCAGTTGTAGCTTTAGAGTATGTATTCTTTTTCCCCAGATTTACGGAGATATCGACCCAGACCTTAGTGTTAGTTTAAGGTGTACAACATAATGATTTGATATATGCACATACTGTGAAATGATCACAACAGATTTAGGTAACATCTATCATTCACATAGTTATGAATTTATTTTTCTTGTGATGCCATCATTTAAGATCTGTCTTAGCATCCTTCAAATATACAATCAAGGATTGTTAACTATGGTCACCACACTATCCATTACATCCCCAGAACTTATTTATCTTGTAACTGGAATTTGTTACCTTTGACCTCCTTCATCCATTATCCACATCCCCTGCCCCTAGCCTCTGGCAACCCCAATCACTTCTCTGTTTCTATGAATTCAGTGTTTTTGGGTTTCACATATAAGTGAGGTCACACATTGTCTGACCTATTTCATTTAGGATAATGCCATCAAGGTCCATCCGTGTTGTAGCAATTGGCAGGACTTCATTTTTTTATGGCTGTGTGATATTCCATTCTATACATGTACATTTTCTTTATCCATTCATCAGTTAATGAACGTCTTGGCTATTATAAATAATGCAGCGATGAACATGGGGTACAGATACCTTTTTGAGATAGTGATTTTACTTCACTAGGGAAAATACGAAGAATTGGAATTGCTGGATCATATGGTAGTTATAGTTTTAATTTTATGAGAAAATGCCATACAATTTTCATAGTGGGTGCACCAATTTACATTTCCATCAATGATGTATAAATTTCTCTTTTCTCCACATCCACACCAAAATTTATTTCTTGTCTTTTTGATAATAGGCATTCTGACAGGTGTGAGGTGGTATCTCATTGTGGTTTTGATTTGCATTTTCCTGATGATGAGAAGTGCTGAGCAGTGTTTCCTGCACCTGTTGGCCATCTGTATGTCTTCCTTGGAATATGTCTATTCAGTTCCTCTGCCCATTTTTTAATCCCCAAAAAATTTTTTTTGCTATTGAGTTGTAGGTGTTCTTTATATATTTTGGATATTAATCCCTTAGTGGATGCATGGTTTGCAAATATTTTCTCACATTCAGTAGGTTGCCTTTTTATTTTCTTGATGATTTCCTTTCTTGTTCAGAAGCTTTTGGTTTGATGTAGTCCCACCTGTTTACTTTTGTTTTTGTTTCCTTTACTTTTGATGTCAAATCCAAAAATTATTGCCAAGACCAATGGCAAGTTTACTGCCTTATGTTTTCAAGTAAGAGTTTATGGCTTCAAGTCTTATGTTCAAGTCTTTAATCCATTTCAGTTGGTTTCTGGGAGTGGCATGAGGTAGGGGTTCAGTTTCATTCTTTGTGTGGGGATATCTAATTTTCCCAGCATCATTTATTGAAGACACTGTCCTTTCCTCATTGTATATTCTTAGCTCTTTTGTTATATATTGGCCATATACGTGTGGTTTTATTTCTGGGCTATTCTGTTCCATTGGTCTATGTGTTTGCTAATGCCGTACTGTTTTGATTACTACAGCTTTGTAATATAGCTTGAAATCAGGAAGTGTGATACCTCCAGCTTTGTTCTTCTTTCTTAAGACTGTTTTGGATATTTGAGGTATTTTGTGGTTCCATACAAATTTTAGGTTTTCCTATTTCTGTGAAAAAGGTCACTGGAATTTTGAGAGGTTCTGCATTGAATCTATAGATGACTTTGGGTAGCATGGGCTTTTAACAGTATTAACTTTTTCAATCCTCAATCATGGGTTGTCTTTTCATTTATTTGCATCTTCTTCAATTTCCCTCATTAATGTCATAAGAGTTTTCAGTGTACAGATATTTCACCTCTTTGGTTAAATTTATTCCTAAGTATTTTATTCCTTTGGTGTAATTGTAAAAGGGATTGTTTTATTTCTCTTTCTGATAGTTCATTGTAAGTAGATAGAAATACAACTGATTTTTGTATATTGATTTTGCATTCTGCAACTTTACTGGATTCCTTTATTAGGACTGTCAGTTCTTTGGTGGCATCTTTAGGGTTTTCTACACATATGTCATCTGCAAAGAGAGAGAGTTTTACTTCTTCCTTTCTAATCCGCATGCCTTTTCTTTCTTCTTCTTATTTAACTGTTCTAAGATCTCCAGTACTACGTTGAATAGAAGTGGGGAGAGTGGACATCCTTGTCTTGCTCCTAATCTTTAAGAAAAAAGCTTTCAGCTTTTCACTGTTGTGTATGATGTTAGCTGTGGACTCCTCATATATGGCTTTTACTGTACTGAAGTAAAGGAATGATAAACTAAAGTAAAAGCTATCTGCTATCCTAAGACCCAGGATTTGTTTTATGATTCAAGTACTAAATCATCACTTAAATTTTAATTTCCAGAGCTTTACTCACCCTGTTATTCTTCCCCTAGAACAGGGGTTCCTAAACTTGCCTGATTTACTGCACCTGTAGTATATCAGTAATTTTTTTCTTGATTACTCCAGTCAAAAGAAATACTTCACAGTTAATTTCATTAATTTTTAGGCCCAAAGCAGTTTAAAGGTATTTTTGTCTTAATGAACTTGGTAGCTTATTTTTAAAATATATACAAATAAATTGAAAAGAAATGAAATTTTTATTTCATTCTTGAATAATCACCGTTACTTACTAATGGGATGTGTGTACCTGTCGTGCACTGCACAATTTCTCAAACCCTAGAATCAGATAGGATACTGTTAATTTTGTTTCCTATACCATGTTTTCATTTAGTGCTTGCTTTTTTATCAGAGCAACTGCCTAAAACATAGCTTTGCAAGAATAAGAAATCATCATTATGATGATTCTAATGCTTAATGGTCTAATGTTAAACTTGTCAACTACTCTGAACTACAAGTTTGCTTGGTGTCTGACACATGATACATATCCCTCTGAGTCCTTCAAAAGTTTAAAATGTTTTGCAGTGAGAACTCAACTCTTTGAATTCCTATGGGGCCTTGGGGCACTTTGGCATGCAACTTGGGAACTGTAGCCCTAGAATCATAGATGCTCACAGAGTTGATTAGAATCATGTCTTTCCTATTTTACTTTTCTAAGTATGCTCTTCCACCTGTCATTTTCACTTTCAAAGAGAGTTACTAGAAAGTAATAATGACATACTGAACTTTTGGGTGATGGTTCATCAATACAGCATATTTCTTTGGCAATTAAAAGTGGTATACAGTTAGGAGGGCGGAGCAAGATGGCGGAGGAGTAGGAGACCTGGATTTCATCTCCTCTCAGGAAATCAGCTGGATAGGGATCAAACCATTCTGAACACCTACAAACCCAACAGGAGATCGAAAAAAGGAATAGCAACAACTCTCTGAACAGAAAAGCAACCACTTTCTGGAAGGTAGGACGTGCGGAGAAGTGAATCTGAGGTGATATTCGGGAGGATAGACGGCGGGGGAGGGGCCTCCGGCCGCCGCTTCTGGCAAGTGATAGAGCCGCGGAGCACAAAATCGGAACTTTTAAAAGTCTGCTCCGCTGAGGGATGTCACTCTGGTGGCTAAGCGGGGGGTGGAACCCTCTGGGACAGTGTGGTCTCAGGACCCTCGGGGTCACAGAAAGACCGGGGGTGCCTGAGTGTGGCAGAGCTCCCAGGTATCGGACCAGGGAAGCCGGCTACAGAGACAGAGCCGAGGCGCAGGCTCTCAGCTCAGGGTTGCCATAAACCGTGATCCGCGGCGCAGTCGGGCCCCTGCTCCTCCAGCAGGGACCCAACAAGCAGCAGATCCGGGGAGACTCACCTTCCTCCCCGGGGAGGAGCCGCACGGGAGTGCACCGCAGGGATCTGCTGGGTTTGGAGACTCCACCCGGTGTCGGGTGCCAGAGACAGAACCGTGCGGTCACGGGCCGGGTGAGCACGGAGTGCGGCTGGAGACCGGGGAGACGGGAGTGACTGGCGGCTTTTCTCTGGGGGCTCACTGAGAAGCGGGGCCCCGAGTTCTCGGCTCCTCCAGGGCGGAGATTGGGAGGCTGCCATTTTCACTCTCCGCCTCCAAAGCTGTACGGAAAGCTCGCAGGGAACAAAAGCCCCGGAGAGCAAACCCGAGCAGATTACTTAGCCGGGAGGGGGCAAGGGTGGGGCAATTCCGCCTCCGGCAGAGAAATTTGGAAGCCACGGCAACAGGCCCCTCCCCAGAAGATCAGCGAGAACAGCCAGCCAAGACCAAGTTTACCGATCAATGAGAACGGCAGAACTCCAGTGCTAGGGGAATACTGCACATAGAATTCACGGCTTTTTTACCATGATTCTTTAGTGTTTCAAAGTTAATTTTTTTAACTGTCTTTTTTTCTTTTTTTTCTTTTTGAATTTTTCTATTTCCCTTTTTCAACCAACATCTTATCAATCCCTTTTTTTAAAAAAAACATTTTTATTTTTCATTTTTAGAGTCATATTCTATCCCTTCATAGTAGTTACCCGTATTTTTGGCTTATATATATAAGTTGTTCTCTCTTTAAAATTTTGAGATAGTTTCCTCTAACAGATTAAAATATACCCAAAATCTCTCGTATATGGTGTTTTCTATTCCCCTGCCTGATCACATCCTCTCCCTTTTTTTTTCTTTTTTCTTTTTTTAAATCCTCTTCTTTCTTTTTCAAACAACTTCTTATCAATTCCTTTTATAAAATTTTTTATAATTTCCATCTTTACAGTCATATTCCATCCCTTCATCATGTCAACCCTTATTTTTGTACATATATAAGTTTTTCTTTCTTTAAAATTTTGGGAGGCACTTTCTTCTAAAAGACCAAAATACACCCCAAATCTAGTGTGTGGAACTGATCTATATACCAGCCTGATCATATTTGATCACATTCTGTTTTTGTTGTTGTTGTTTTGTTTTGTTTGTTTTTGTTTTTGTTTTTGTTTTTATCTTTATCTTTTTCTTTTTTTTTTCTTTCTCTTTTTTCTCTCTTTCCCTTTCTTTTTCCACTGCTTCAGGTCTTTTTTGATTTGTTTAGAGTATATTTTCTGGGGACGTTGTTACTCTGCTAGCATTTTGTTCTCTCATTAATCTATTCTCCTCTGCACAAAATGACAAGACAGAAAAAATCACCTCAACAAAAAGAACAAGAGGTAGTACCGACTGCCAGGGACCTACTCAATATGGACATTAGTACGATGTCAGATCTAGAGTTCAGAATCATCACTTTAAAGATACTAGCTGGGCTTGAAGAAAATATGGAAGTTATTAGAGAAACCCTTTCTGGAGAAGTAAAAGAGCTAAAATCCAACCAAGTAGAAATCAAAAAGGCTATTAATGAGGTGCAATCAAAAATGGGGGCACTAACTGCTAGAATAAATGAGGCAGAAGAGAGAATCAGTAATATAGAAGATGAAATGATGGAAAATAAAGAAGTTGAGAAAAAAAGAGATAAACAACTACTGGATCACGAGGGCAGAATTCGAGAGATAAGCGATACCATAAGATGAAACAACATTAGAATAATTGGGATCCCAGAAGAAGAAGAAAGAGAGAGAGGGGCAGAAGGTATAATGGAGCAAATTATAGCAGAGAACTTCCCTAATTTGGGGAAGGAAACAGGCATCAAAATCCAGGAAGCACAGAGAACCCCTCTCAAAATCAATAAAAATAGGTCAACACCCCGACATCTAATAGTAAAACTTACAAGTCTCATAGACAAAGAGAAAATCCTGAAAGCAGCTCGGGAGAAGAGATATGTAACCTACAATGGTAGAAACATTAGACTGGCAACAGACCTATCCACAGAGACCTGGCAGGCCAGAAAGGACTGGCAGGATATATTCAGAGCACTAAATGAGAAAAATATGCAGCCAAGAATACTCTATCCAGCTAGGCTGTCATTGAAAATTGAAGGAGAGATAAAAAGCTTCCAGGACAAACAAAAACTAAAGGAATTTGCAAACACAAAACCAGCCCTACAGGAAATCTTGAAAGGGGTCCTCTAAGCAAAGAGAGAGCCTAAAAGCAACATAGACCAGAAAGGAACACAGACAATATACGGTAACAGTCACCTTACAGGCAATACAACGGCACTAAATTCCTATTTTTCAATAGTTACCCTGAATGTAAATGGGCTAAATGCCGCAATCAAAAGACACAGGCTATCAGACTGGATTAAAAAACAAGACCCATCGATATGCTGTCTGCAAGAGACTCATTTTAGAACCAAAGACACCCCCAGATTGAAAGTGAGGGGGTGGAAAACCATTTACCATGCTAATGGACACCAAAAGAAAGCTGGGGTGGCAATCCTTATATCAGACAAATTAGATTTTAAACCAAAGACTGTAATAAGAGATGAGGAAGGACATTATATCCTACTTAAAAGATCTATCCAACAAGAAGATCTAACAATTGTAAATATCTATGCCCCTAACATGGGAACAGCCAATTATATAAGGCAATTAATAACAAAAGCAAAGAAACACATTGACAACAATACAATAATAGTGGGGGACTTTAACACCCCCCTCACTGAAATGGACAGATCGTCTAAGCAAAAGATCAACAAGGAAATAAAGATTTTAAATGACACACTGGACCAAATGGACTTCACAGACATATTCAGAACATTCCATCCCAAAGCAACGGAATACACATTCTTCTCTAGTGCCCATGCAACATTCTCCAGAATAGATCACATCCTAGGTCATAAATCAGGTCTCAACCGGTACCAAAAGACTGGGATCATTCCCTGCCTATTTTCAGACCACAGTGCTTTGAAACTAGAACTCAATCGCAAGAGGAAAGTCGGAAAGAACTCAAATACATGGAGGCTAAAGAGCATCCTACTGAAGAATGAATGGGTCAACCAGGAAATTAAAGAAGAATTAAAAAAATACATGGAAACCAATGAAAATGAAAACACAACTATTCAAAATCTTTGGGATGCAGCAAAGGCAGTCCTAAGAGGAAAGTATATAGCAATACAAGCCTTTCTCAAGAAACAAGAAAGGTCTCAAATACACAACCTAACCCTACACCTAAAGGAGCTGGAGAAAGAACAGCAAATAAAGCCTAAACCCAGCAGGAGAAGAGAAATAATAAAGATCAGAGCAGAAATCAATGAAATAGAAACTAAAAGAACAGTAGAACAGATCAACGAAACTAGGAGCTGGTTCTTTGAAAGAATTAACAAGATTGATAAACCCCTGGCCAGACTTATCAAAAAGAGAAGAGAAATGACCCAAATCAACAAAATCATGAATGAAAGAGGAGAGATCACAACCAACACCAAAGAAATACAAACAATTATAAGAACATATTATGAGCAACTCTATGCCAGCAAATTAGATAATCTGGAAGAAATGGAGGCATTCCTAGAGATGTATCAACTACCAAAACTGAACCAGGATGAAATAGAAAACCTGAACAGACCTATAACCACTAAGGAAATTGAAGCAGTCATCAAAAATCTCCCAACAAACAAAAGCCCAGGGCCAGATGGCTTCCCAGGGGAATTCTACCAAACATTTCAAGAAGAATTAATACCTATTCTTCTGAAACTGTTCCAAAAAATAGAAATGGAAGGAAAACTTCCAAACTCATTTTATGAGGCCACCATTACCTTGATCCCAAAACCAGGCAACGACTCCATCAAAAAGGAGAATTACAGACCAATATCCCTGATGAACATGGATGCAAAAATTCTCACCAAAATACTAGCCAATAGGATCCAACAGTACATTAAAAGGATTATTTACCATGACCAAGTGGGATTTATCCCTGGGCTGCAAGGTTGGTTCAACATCCGCAAATCAATCAATGTGATACAATACATTAACAAAAGAAAGAACAAGAACCATATGATCCTCTCAATAGATGCAGAAAAAGCTTTTGACAAAGTACAGCATCCTTTCTTGATCAAAACTCTTCAGAGTATAGGGATCGAGGGTACATACCTCAATATCATAAAAGCCATCTATGAAAAACCTACAGCGAATATCATTCTCAATGGGGAAAAACTGAGAGCTTTCCCCCTAAGATCAGGAACGCGGCAAGGTTGTCCACTATCACCACTGCTATTCAACATAGTACTGGAAGTCCTAGCCACAGCAATCAGACAACAAAAAGAAATCAAAGGCATCCAAATTGGCAAAGAAGAAGTCAAACTCTCACTCTTTGCAGATGATATGATACTGTATGTAGAAAACCCAAAAGACTCCACCCCAAAACTGCTACGACTCATACAGGAATTCAGTAAAGTGGCAGGATATAAAATCAATGCACAGAAGTCAGTGGCATTCCTATACACCAACAACAAGACAGAAGAAAGAGAAATTAAGGAGTCGATCCCATTTACAATTGCACCCAAAACCATAAGATACCTAGGAATAAATCTAACCAAAGAGACAAAGGATCTTTACTCAGAAAACTATAAAATACTCATGAAAGAAATGGAGGAAGACACAAAGAAATGGAAAAACGTTCCATGCTCATGGATTGGAAGAACAAATATTGTGAAGATGTCAATGCTACCTAGAGCCATCTACACATTCAATGCAATCCCCATCAAAATACCATCCACTTTTTTCAAAGAAATGGAACAAATAATCCTAAAATTTGTATGGAACCAGAAAAGACCCCAAATAGCCACAGGAACGTTGAAAAAGAAAAGCAAAGCCGGCGGCATCACAATTCCGGACTTCCAGCTCTATTACAAAGCTGTCATCATCAAGACAGCATGGTACTGGCACAAAAACAGACACATAGATCAATGGAACAGAATAGAGAGCCCAGAAATGGACCCTCAACTCTATGGTCAACTCATCTTTGACAAAGAAGGAAAGAATGTCCAATGGAACAAAGACAGTCTCTTCAACAAATGGTGTTGGGAAAATTGGACAGCCACATGCAGAAGAATGAAACTGGACCATTTCCTTACACCACACACAAAAATAGACTCCAAATGGTTGAAAGACCTCAATGTGAGACAGGAGTCCATCAAAATCCTAAAGGAGAACACAGGCAGCAACCTCTTCGACCTCAGCCGAAGCAACTTCTTCCTAGAAACATCGCCAAAGGCAAGGGAAGCAAGGGCAAAAATGAACTATTGGGACTTCATCAAGATAAAAAGCTTTTGCAAAGCAAAGGAAACAGTCAACAAAACCAAAAGACAACTGACAGAATGGGAGAAGATATTTGCAAATGACATATCAGATAAAGGGCTAGTATCCAAAATCTATAAAGAACTCATCAAACTCAACACCCAAAGAACAAAGAATCCAATCAAGAAATGGGCAGAAGACATGAACAGACATTTTTCCAAAGAAGACATCCAAATGGCCAACAGACACATGAAAAAGTGCTCAACATTGCTCGGCATCAGGGAAATCCCAAATCAAAACCTCAATGAGATACCACTTCACACCAGTCAGAATGGCTAAAATTAACAAGTCAGGAAACGACAGATGTTGGCGGGGATGCAGAGAAAGGGGAACCCTCCTACACTGTTGGTGGGAATGCAAGCTGGTGCAGCCACTCTGGAAAACAGTATGGAGGTTCCTCAAAAAGTTGAAAATAGAGCTACCATATGATCCAGCAATTGCACTACTGGGTATTTACCCCAAAGATACAAAAGTAGGGATCTGAAGGGGTACGTGCACCCCGATGTTTATAGCAGCAATGTCCACAATAGCCAAACTGTGGAAAGAGCCAAGGTGTCCATCGACAGATGAATGGATCAAGAAGAGGTGGTATATATATACAATGGAATATTATGCAGCCATCAAAAGGAATGAGATCTTGCCATTTGCAACGACGCGGATGGAACTGGAGGGTATTATGTTTAGTGAAGTAAGTCAAACAGAGAAAGACATGTATCATATGATCTCACTGATATGAGGAATTCTTAATTGTAGGAAACAAACTGAGGGTTGCTGGAGTGGGGGGTGGGGTGGGAGGGATGGGGTGACTGGGTGAAAGACACTGGGAGGGTATGTGCTCTGGTAAGCGCTGTGAATTGTGCAAGACTGTTGAATCTCAGATCTGTACCTCTGAAACAAATAATGCAATATATGTTAAGAAAAAAAAAAAAGAAGAAGAAGAAGGTAGCGGGAGGGGAAGAATGGAGCGGGGGAAATCAGAGGGGTAGACAAGCCATGAGAGACGATGGACTCTGAAAAACAAACAGGGTTCTAGAGGGGAGGGGGGTGGGAGGATGGGTTAGCCTGGCGGTGGGTATTGAGGAGGGCACATTCTGCATGGAGCACTGGATGTTATGCACAAACAATGAATCATGGAACACTTCATCTAAAACTAATGATGTAATGTATGGGGATTAACATAAGAATAAAAAAAAAGTGGTATACAGTTATACTTCTGCAGTAAAATGAACATGTGAATATATATCAAATGTAAAGTATTCAGTAAAATTCAAGTGGTGTTAGTCAAATATATCAGCCTCCCTGCTCCCTTTTCCCTAGAGTTTAAAGGAAATTGTCACATCTAAAATAAGGAAATTTATACTTGTGCAGAATTTCTTTAAAAATTAACTTTTCTTGAGAATCAAAGACCTTATGCAGTCAGGACAGTTATTTTTCCACGAACAGAGGAATCTTTAGGAAAAAAAAAAAAACTCAGAAGTTTGAAACTTCACATTTATCATAGGAATCTTATGCTTGCTCTCCTCTTCTCCCCAGGGTCAGTGGCTCTATTTTCCTACAGCTTCACACTTGTGGTGTTTCATATATGAAATATATATGTATGAGTATATACTATACCAGGCTCCTGGTAGAAGAAAGGAAGCTCTGAGGTACAGAACTGGCTAGAAATGTTCTCTGGTTTGTTTCCCAGTTTAGAGTATTCCAGAACAGACAGCACACAGGGGAGAGTCGAGGCCTGAGGGAGGGCTGCACTCTGGCGGAATGATGGGAGGAGCCAAGCCGATCCAGAAAGATGAAGGAAGTTAAAATGAAGGGAGGGACAGCGGAAAAGAGAGGGAAGAAAGCACAGGCATAGGGGACTCAAACTGACACAGTTTGTCCAGAATTTCTATAAATCCCAGAAAATTCAAAGGCAGGTTTGACAAAATTTGCGGTAGAGAATCAATCTACCTAGAGGTAGCTGTGTGACGAGTTATTTTAGGCAGAGTCGTAACTGGGATCTACTTACCTCGTCCACTCAAAATCGCCCGCACTGGAGATGCCTTTCAGCAGTAAATCTCTCACGATGTCTCTGCAGTGCACACGGAGCGTGAGCAATGCTCCCAGGACAACCTGCGTGCGGGAGTTATTGGTGTCCAGCGCCACCAGCTCTGCAATCTCTTCTAGGTGATGGATCACGCCAGCATGGACCTTCTCCAACTCTGCTCTTGAATGAGAACTCACGAAACTTTTGATGCAATCATTATAAAACATGATCTGGCTCTGAAAAATTAAGATAGAAAGACGATCATTGAAAAATAAACTTTATAAATTAAACCAGATGTTTTCTTGATGTCTCTGTGTGGTGTGAGTACGTTTGTGTGTGAAAGAGAACTTACACATTTGAATGTATTTGAGAGTTAGACACTGAATTTGATTAATGCTCGTGGGGCCTTATTTTTTAATAAATTGAAATATATTTACTACCAATAGTTCTACTTTCGAAATCAGATATTCTTAGCCATCATCACTAGACTGAGTAATAACCCAGGATAGTAATAATGGTAGAAAACTCCAGCATGAAATTAGGACTGTGTGCTGAGCAGAACCCAGAAACACTCTTCCTAGAATATGTCGTCTGTGATAGTTTTCAGAAAGTCTGCAGGACTTCTGTTATTTGATGCATCTTTGAGGCTCTCTCCCTATGTGCCAGAGTTGTTTTAAGAAGGCCACTGGCTTAATGTCACATTGACCTGGGAGTCAGTGGAGGGGCATACGTCGGGAGGCTTGTAGGTTTCTGGCCCGTGATTGGGTGAACTGTGATTTTGGTCCCTAGGATAGTACCTACCAAAGGAAGAGTGTGCTGGAGGATGAAGGGGCATAGTGAGTTCGTCTTGGGATTTCATGAATTTGAAGTGCCTAAGGCTATAAAGAAATAAACACTGGAATATTTAGCATAGGGTAAGAGGTATAGCGGTGGGACTTTTTTCCAGAGCAAGGTAAAAGGGGAGAGGATGTGGAACCTGATGCAGCAGTCTGTGTTCTTGGCTGCATGCAGCAGGAACCAACTCTGACTTTCTGAGAGGATGTGGCAGATTGACAGGAGGCGAAAGGCCGTGGCTTGGGAAGTGGGCAGGAGCGAGTCTGGGCCAGGCGGCAGGAACCAATGTCACGGCCACAGCACAGAGGAATCCGCTCAAAAGCCACTGCCCTGCTGCGTTTGAAGCATTTATTCAAGAGTCACAGCCTCACAGAGAGCATCTGATGGGCCGGGTCCCCTTGCTAGGCTGCATCAGTGTGGGCTCTGGGGAGGTGGGCTGTGAACCAGATCTTTCTTTCCTTAGACAACTAGAAGGGAAATGTCCACTGTTGTGGCTTGGATAAATCCGCACTGAAATTCTCAGTGGCCAGAACATTCAGGCACGTTATCATCCCCACCCCCGCAGTGCTCCACATGCAGAAGCGCAGGAGAAGGGGACATTGTCAGTGGTGCACTGGGATGGGAAATTAGCAGCAGGCTGGGCAGACAGGGGAGGAAATTTGGTAAAGTCTGTTCAATGATTTCAGTTCAAGCCGCTTCTTATTGGTCAGCATATTTGGAGGACCAGGGACCTGGGGATGATCTTCTCTTTGTAGAGCAGATCTGATTATCTGGATGCCTGGTCAACCACAGAAATGTCCAGACTGATTCATCATCATTTTGCTGCCTTTGTAGACAACAGCTTAAACAAGTCCTCGCAGCTCAGGATCTTCGAGTATTTTACCAATATTCAGTCAAATGCACGACGAAAGGGACCGGGGAGATTGGACATCATTATTTGTGTGCAGAATCCCAGGTGATCTGAACAGAGACGTGAGAGTTGTGGTGGGGCAAGGCACAGTGAAAAGATGTGATGCTATCTTTAAATTTAATAGAGTCAAGTCTGCTTTACAAACACTTGATGATGGTACCTCATGGGGCTGGGCTCCATCAGGGCAGGGGGGAGAACCACTGTCCCCAAGTGCGTGGGGACTCTCATCACCGACAGGCGTAACAGACTTTTCAGACCTCTCCAGAGCATTTTAACATGACAACCGCTCACTATCTCCAGAGGAAAGTCAGTCCAGTTCGCCCTCTGCTCCCGTAGCTTCCAGGACGCCTCTGGCATTGTCCTTCATGGAGCCCCTTCCTTCGCCTGCTTGCTAAATGGGGGATGTCCCCTGGGGTCTACCCTTGTCCTTCTTTCATTCTACATGGTCTACAGGGGAATTCCCTACTGTCCTGGCTTTAACCACTACTTCACGAGCTCTCCAAAGAACCCCGTGTTTTGGCTTCCTTTGCTATCACACACACCTCATTTCTCTTCCTCCTTTGCGGTCCAGAACAGTGACACTTGGCAGAATGAAGGCTCCCTGGAAAGACATCCTTGAGCAAATCCCCAGAGTCTGTGCCGTTGCCACCTGACATGGCAAAACGGACTTCACAAGTGTGATGAAATCAAGACCTTCAGATGGAGAGAGTATTCTGGGTTATCTGAGTGGGGCCAGTATGACCGTGTGTACCCTTAAACCTGGAGAACTTTTTCTGCCTGCGAGCAGAGGGAGGTTTGACTACAGAAGAGCAGACAGATGTAAACATGGCTGGCTTTAAAAATGAAGGCATGCCAGTGGCCTCTAGAAGCTGGGAAAGAGAAGGGAAGGGACTCTGCCCTGAGCCTCCAGGAAGGAATGCAGCCCTGCCGACACCTTGATTTTAACCAGCGACTCCAGGGAGGACTTCAACCCACTGCGAGATAACAAACGTGTGCTGTTTTAAGCAACTAAGTTTGTGGCAACTTTTTAATGCAGCAATAGACCCCAAATACAATGCAATAGAGGGATATCCCTGAGAAAATAATTTATGACTTATTTTCATTCAACATTTTATTATGAAACAATTTTAAAACCATAAAAAAGTTGAATTATAAAACAAACACCCATATACCCACCACCTATATTCTAACTAATTTTTTGTTGTATTTACTTTCTCACACATCTGTCCGTGTATCCATCCATCCGTCCATCTCATTTTTTGATGCATTTCAAAGTAAGCGACATGTATCAGTACCCATTGTAATGGTTTATTTCTAAATCTTTGCTTTCTTGGCAGAATAGCCACAAACTAACTCACCACCATGAGGACCACTTGTCCTGGATGAGACACCACCCATGTAGAAAAAGCCTGGCAGCTCCAGTCTTCGACCCCTTGACTTACAAACCTACAAACAAAACATTTTATTTCTATTATTATGTGTAATCATACTGGCCATTTAATGATCAAGCATGACAACATCACGAGGGGATTTTCCTTTAGGATCTCTGGTTTTTTAATTCTAACTTAGGTATATGTGTATGGGACCAAATGCTAGAGTTGTTAGAGCCTTATTCATTCATGCATAACGCATATTCCTTAAATTTCCCTTTAATAACACCAGTACTTCTCCAATAGAGCCACTGAGTTTCTGGGGTGGTAAAACTAGAAGGGGGAGATGATACGTATTAGCTTTGAATTTCTAATACTAGCAATGACAAAATCAGTATTTAAAATAATTTGAAACCATCAAATGAATTTTAGCAGTAAAGCCTTGCATTTAGCTTTAAAAATTAATCATAGGGGGGAAATACAAGTCAAAACCTCAATGAGATACCACCCCACACCAATCAGAATGCCTAAATTTAACAAGTCAGGAAACAACAGATGTTGGCAAGGATGCGGAGAAAGGGGAACCCTCCTACACTGTTGGTGGGAATGCAAGCTGGTGCAGCCACTCTGGAAAACAGTGTGGAGGTTCATCAAAAAAGTTGAAAACAGAGCTACCCTACGACCCAGCAATTGCACTACTGGGTATTTACCCCAAAGATACAAATGTAGGGATCCGAAGGGGTACGTGCACCCCGATGTTTATAGCAGCAATGTCCACAATAGCCAAACTGTGGAAAGAGCCCAGATGTCCATCGACAGATGAATGGATAAAGAAGATGTGGTATATATATACAATGGAATACTACTCAGCTGTCAAAAAGAATGAAATCTTGCCATTTGCAATGACATGGATGGAACTAGAAGGTATTATGCTGAGCGAAATAAGTCAATCAGAGAAAGACAAGTATCATATGATCTCACTGATATGAGGAATTTGAGAAACAAGACACAGGATCATAGGGGAAGGGAGGGAAAAATGAAACAAGAGGAAACTGGAGAGGGAGACAAACCATTCGAGACTCTTAATCTCAGGAAACATATGGAGGGTTGCTGGAGTGGAGGGGGGTGGGAGGGATGGGGTGGCTGGGTGATAGACATTGGGGAGGGTATGTGCTATGGTGAGCACTGTCAATTGTATAAGACTGATGAATCACAGACCGGTACCCCTGAAACAAATACATTATATGTTAATTTTAAAAAATTAATCGTAAGGAAAAAATAGGATTCATGAAAAATATGCAGACATTTTTATTTAAGATCAAGTTAATATGTGCCAACAGAGTATGTCTGCATATTGTTACAGTGGGTTTGTTTCACTCAGAAGTGTTTAGTTTCTACATAATCAAATTGATCAATCTTCACATTTCATCACTGACGTCATGTGTCAGAAATTCTTGACACTAAACTTCACTCATTTTCTTCTCCTTCGATGGCTTCTTTTCTTACTTATCAACTTAATTTAGAATTTAGTTTACTGGGGCACCTGGGTGGCTCAGTCGTTAAGCATCTGCCTTCAGCTCAGGTCATGATCCTGGGATTGAGCCCCACATCAGGTTCCCTGCTCCATGGGAAGCCCGCTTTTCCCTCTCCCATTCCCCCCTGCTTGTGCTCCCTCTCTCCATGTGTCACTCTCTTTGTCAAATAAATAAATAAAATCTTAAAAAAAAAAGAATTTAGCTTACTTTTAAAATGAATATTTGTTCCTCTAAATTTTGCTGTAATTGCAAATGGTGTCTGTTCTTATTATTTTCTTATCACTGCCACTGGGGAGAAATAGGTTTATAACAACTTTCTATATATTTCAAAACAACATCAGTGGCAAATGTATGTTTCATCAATTAAAACGACCTTTTATTTTATGTCTTTGTTTTCTTTTTGCTTGCTGTTACGTGACCTGTCTTTCCTGCTTTTATTCACAACTTTGTGTAGCACTGCTTTATCTCTCAAACAACATGTAGTTCCAATTCTCTTTTGACAAAATCTTCTTTTAATTAAGATCTTACTTCTATTTTGACACTTGCCCTGTGTTTATATTTATATAAATACACACACACACACAGAGCACACTTATTTTGTTTCCTCCAGGGTTTTGGAAATATTTATTCTGATTTTTTATAGTCTCTTGGGAGAGAGTGGATCAAGATTTTTGACCTAATAATCCTGTCTTCATCGTGAACCATATCCCTTCAAATGACAGATAATATATGAATACTATATAATAATACCTATGTCATATATATTCTACATACACACATATGTACATGCACACACATAGAAAACCCTGGAACACAAGAAAGTGTGCTCCAGGGCATCCACAACTTGAAAAGTTGGATTGAATGATAGAAAGAAGAGCAGAGCCACCAAAGAACACTCCTGCCAAGTTTGACACACCCAAGAGGGAGGGGGGATTGGCTCTTCGGGACGATGAGGAGAGAGCTTTCTAAGTAGGGACTGCAGTGGCCTCTGCCTGTCCCCACACCCGCCGCCCCCTACTCAGCCGCCGGTGGCCACTGTGAATGCAAATCTCCGAGGGCCAATGAGGCTGGAGAGAGAAGCAGAGTAGGGCCTGCAATCACACCACACATCCTAAAACACGGTGGGAAGCACAGGGAGGAAGAGAGGAAGTGGAGAGAGGGGAAGAAAGGAACCAAAGTTTGTCGACCCTGGCATTTTCCCATAAGACATGGCTGGTGTGTCTGAAGCAGCGCTGGAACCCGTGCGCCAGGGAAGTGACAAAGGCAGTTTGCAGCGTCCAGGAGAAATGGAAAGGAACATCCATGCACTGGAAGGTGTGCCACTCCCAGCCTGGGGCTGCGCATCCGTCCTGCGACCCGCAGCCGTGCGCACAGGGGGCCTCTGTGATTCCCAGGAGCACCCGGTGGGAGAGGGAGAGGGGCTCGCCAGTCTGACTGTGAACGGACAACCAACGGAAGCAGGAACCTGGGGAAGCAGTGTTAACAAAGCTCACGCAGCCACAGACCGCTCCTTTACCGGTTCTAACACCGGCTGAAGCTCTCGGAGATCAGGGGCATCTCTGGCATCTGACAATCGCTCCACCAGCAGGGCGTGTGCCATGCGAACATGCTCTGGTGAGATCAAACACTGCCAGGCCCTGCGATATTTGATGAAAGAGAAATCATTTCCCCAGAGGGAATACTGAAAGTATGTACTCAAAAGCTCAGAAAAGGTTCCAGGTAGAAGACACTGTTTTGCCAAATTGAATGCGTGATGAAGATAACACCTCACCATTCTGTCACGTGTGAAAACAAAAATGATGCTTTTTCCAAAACCCACCGTCAAAGGGCAGCCCCTGCTCTGTGTCCTCCAATCCCAAACGGCTGTCCCCTGATCTCTACCCAGCTGTAATCAAGCCCCACACTGCAAGGCCTGCCTGAAACCAGACTGCAACAGGACACACATCCCAGTTTAACCCTTCCTCGCCTGGGCGCTCTGGGGGGGCTCTCAGTAGGGCTTCTCCTTTACCCCACACACTCAGCTCTGTCTTATCAACACGTTGTTTGGGTCACATTTTGGGGAGCTAGCATTCAACAAATTGGATTTGAACTTAAAATTAATTCCGTTCAACTAGCCTGCAAGAGGGAAAAATAAAAATATTTGCCACTCACAGATGTTTTCCAGAAAATATTACTTGGAAATATATATAGCACAAGGAAAACAAACTCTAAAATGTGAGACCTATGAATCGGTAATGAACAAAAACAAAACAAACCAAGAACCTTACTAAGACTAGATAATTACTGATCCATAAACTGAGAACTAGCTTCATTTGGAATAAAATCCTGCATGATTACAACAAGGAGGCTGTGATGGAAGGGTATTATGAAGTGATCCATGCTCACTGTGGACAAATCAGAGATATTTACTGTAGGCTTTGATAAAAATATGTTTCACTTTGTACATTAACATTTAAAGAGTATTCACTAGATAAAAGGAACTGCTTATGACTTTGGCATGGCTGCCCCAAAAGACATGAAGAAACTCAATATAACAATAGTAAGTGAAACCCCCCAGATCAAAAGCCTGGTGATTGGAAGACATACAATGGGATGGGGAGCAGTGAAGCAGGAGGGCACATGCATGCAAAGGGTACCTCAAGAGTTCAATGAAAGGACTCTTTGCAGACATGGGGACAAGGTCAAGGGAGCCAACAGGGCTGGTGACACAGTTATTTATTAGAAATAAATGCTAGAAATTAAAAAAAAAAAGGGTAAGGACAAACCCACAGAAAAGGAGGAAATGTTTAATACAGTTTTCTAGAAAATAAAGTAAGTGGACCAAAAAATGAACAGGAAAATCAAGGGAAGTTCAACATAAGGAAATTCATGACAACCACAAATTAAAGGCAAAAGAGTATTTGGGTTTCTTGACAGATTCATTAAAAAAACTTTGAACAAATGAGACATCCTTTAATTACTAAAAACTTTACACACAAGGAAGAGAATAAAACTCTTTACTTTGATGAGGGGTATATTCCAGAAATCCAAGCATCATAACAAACGATGAAACGTTAGAAATGTTCCCAGTAAAATTAGGAACCAAAGAAGGATGCTCACTGTCATCTGTACTTTTCAACACTGCACAAAATTTATCATCCTAAATAACAGGAAGAGGAAGAGACATTTCTAAAAGGACTGCAAAAAAAGAGAAAGAACTATCATTAATAGTAAATGATTAGATTGTCTGACAAAAGTCCCAGTGCAACAAGTGAAAATCGGTTTGTCCCTCAAATGTCCAGATGCATTTTTCAGGGTTCCTTGCCCTCACATGTAGACATCTGGCTCTCATCACGTCACCCCAGGGAAGAAATGGAGCCAAGGAAAGTCATCCTGGTTATTTATGGAGTAAGTAATAATCTGCTCTGCTCTAGAAGTCTTGTGTTGGCATTCAGGATCATATTCATAAACATAGATATTAAAACCCCAAGACTAATAAATAGCCTTTCTATAACCAACCACAAATAATTAGAAATGCACAAGACGGCTCTAGGAAATTCGTTGAAAAGTTCACGCTCTGAGGCTCTTTCTTCACTCTAAACGGACTGGAAGTTACAAAGGAGAACATTACAAGGCCTGAACCAAGCAAGCACTGCGAGGAAGCAGAAGTGGGGTGGGCTGCAACCCGAGCCTGCTGTGCATGGGGTCCTCAGAAAGCAGGCAGCAACGTGCCGTCACGAGTCCAGCTCCTGGCCAGTTTGCAGATAGGCGTGAGTCCAAGCACACAGAACCCACCCGAATGCACTCCCTGATCATGCTTTCCAACTGAAATATTCACACTGTAAAAAAATGCTTATTTTCCCTTCAGCCATGTGCTGTCATGTTCTATCAAAACCCATTTCATGAAACTTTACTCCATACATTTCTGCAGATACTTCCCACTTGGATTAGCAGATAATTAAGCTTAAATATATATAATGTAATCTTAGGGTTAAAAATTGTACTCACTTTTTCAGCACATCAAACATGCTCTTCTCTACATTCACCAGCCACTGTTCCACAGCACTTCTTACGCGAATTTTCCTACAATTTTTTCAAAAATAATTTGCAAACAATTTTTATCCATGTTTCACTCCTTTGATAAGGCTGTAGACTAACTTTTCTACACTTACACCATTCACAGGCCAAAGGACCATAATTCTCTAATTTTGTTTTTTCTAGATCTCAATTTTGAAAGCTATGCAGACAAAATATCACCTAACTTTAGGGAATTCTGACATCGAAACCATGGATTTACAAAATTAAGAGGTTCTGGTAAAACGTGAACTGACGAAGTAGGTAAGTTATATCACAAAGCTCTTTAAACAGCCAGCTGAGTTCAGGGTTGGGTTAGGGACTCTGGTGGATGGGAACACTTGGACGCAGCATGTTTTCATCAACTCCCATCAGGAGCCACATGCCACAGGCTGGCAGGCAAACTGGACCAGTGTGGTGGCAGGACCCAGTTGTTGACACCGGCCTGGAGTTGTTCACAGCCAGCCGGGCCATGGGGTCAGGGACCGGGGGCAGCATTAACAACACCAAATAAATAGTAAAGTTCCTTCCTAAGTGCCTATAATAAAACCCCATTTTGGCATTCAGGATAATACCAATGAATATACACATGGAAAAGTAAAAATCTGCATTAAGTACGTATCTTTGAAGAGACAGTTTGCTTAGCAAACTTCTATGAAATATCAGAAATTTCCAAACAGAGGTTTTAATTGTGAAGTTTTATAGAGTCTGAATGCTTAATTCATAACACATAGGTCCTACTTGGGCAACAGAAGAGTCTCCCCCTCAGCAGATATGAGCATTATCACAGCAGGAGGTCCGATTTCTTGTTTCCATATCAGTAATTGTTTTATATTTTCAAAACACTTCACAAGATGAGGCTGTGGACCAGAAACAAGCATCAATAACACTATAAAATTCTGACCTGGTTGGGAAATAATGTCACTGAGCAGAGAATAATATTACCTGTACAGACTCAGGAGTTCCGCTATCAGCTAGAATATCAAGGAGTTCAGCGTTGCTAAGAAAGTAAAATCTTGGGAAAATCATTCTTTTAATTTCAAGGTAGTCCTGTCCAGAACCAAAAGAAACTGCAGTTCATAATGTATGTTTAATCATGATAGGATCACAGCCTCATTTGGGCCTACATTTGCACACAAAAAGCATGATATTTAAATTGCAGTATACATAGTAGCAGGAGTAAAACTAAGAGCCCATGCTTAATTGATTCTTAAATTGCTAAATTAATTTTTCATAAAGACAACTAAAACAAATGAAAGTAAAACCCAAAAAACCCCACCCGTGAACACATACGCACACAGACACCCCGCTGTACGTCAGATCACCAGCACTGACTTCCCGTGCCCCCACCTTTCTGCTTGTTTCCAGTCCTCAGGGAATAAGTCGTCACCTCACGTCCCTGCTGCTGCATACACAGCCCCTCCAGCCCCAGCCCTGCCCACCGCTTAGCTGCACTCACACCTGTCTTCACTCCACTCCCCCTTCTCCAGAAGAAGAAATGCCCGTTTCCACATCCCAGGCAAGCCATCCTGTGTCACTGATCACTCTCCTACACTTGCAAGCTCTCCTTTGCAACCTCTGCTCCCTTTTACCTCTCTCTCATTAAAAATATTCGTAAGCAGCCCCCTCTCGCACTTTGTTTTTCTCTAGCTACTGTCTACTTGCCCACCTCCCTTCCACGGTCACAGTGCTTGAAAAGATCGTCTATTCATGAACAGACATTTTTCTAACAAAGACATCCAAATGGCCAACAGACACATAAAAAAGTGCTCAACATCGCTTGGCATCAGGGAAATCCAAATCAAAACCTCAATGAGATACCACCTCACACCAGTCAGAATGGCTAAAATTAACAAGTCAGGAAACGACAGATGTTGGCGGGGATGCGGAGAAAGGGGAACCCTCCTACACTGTTGGTGGGAATGCAAGCTGGTGCAGCCACTCTGGAAAACTGTATGGAGGTTCCTCAAAAAGTTGAAAATAGAGCTACCATATGATCCAGCAATTGCACTACTGGGTATTTACCCCAAAGATACAAAAGTAGGGATCCGAAGGGGTATGTGCACCCCGATGTTTATAGCAGCAATGTCCACAATAGCCAAACTGTGGAAAGAGCCAAGATGTCCATCGACAGATGAATGGATGAAGAAGATGTGGTATATATATACAATGGAATATTATGCAGCCATCAAAAGGAATGAAATCTTGCCATTTGCAACAACGTGGATGGAACTGGAGGGTGTTATGTTGAGTGAAATAAGTCAATCAGAGAAAGACATGTATCATATGACCTCACTGATATGAGGAATTCTTAATTGTAGGAAACAAACTGAGGGTTGCTGGAGTGGTGGGGGGTGGGAGGGATGGGGTGACTGGGTGATAGACACTGGGGAGGGTATATGCTCTGGTAAGTGCTGTGAATTGTGCAAGACTGCTGAATCACAGACCTGTACCTCTGAAACAAATAATACGTTACATGTTAAAAGAAAAAGAAGATAGTAGGAAGGGAAAAATGAAGGGGGGGAACTCGGAGGGGGAGATGAACCATGAGAGACGATGGACTCTGAAAAACAAACTGAGGGTTCTAGAGGGGAGGGGGCTGGGGGGATGGGTTAGCCTGGTGATGGGTATTAAAGAGGGCACGTTCAGCATGGAGCACTGGGTGTTATATGCAAACAATGAATCATGGAACACTACATCAAAAACTAATGATGTAATGTATGGTGATTAACATAACATAATAAAAAATAAATAAAAAAAAAAGAAAAGATCATCTATCAACTCGGGGTCTTTGCTGACTCATCTCTCAGCCATCCCCGGGCCCTGCCGTGCGGCCCCGCTGCTGCGTCTGACGGTTGGCTCTGTCCCTCATTCTGCCTGGGAAGTCACTCTCCTGTTTTTCTTCATCCCTCGGCCACTTCTTACCATTTGCTTTCAGGATCCCTCGTGGTCCCCACACTTGAATGCTGACATGGCGCACACCCCATCTCTCCTCCGCCTGTCCTGCTGGCTCTGTGGCTCCTGTCACTTTTCCCTGCCCCAGATCTGTATACCCAACTGCTGATTGCAGATGTTCATTTGGCTGTCCCATAAGTCTTAGATTTTCAACATGTCCAAAACGTACTTATTTCTACACAAGCCTCTCCCTCCTACTTCCTCTCTCTGCACTGGGATCCCCTTACACTTGGGTGTCCAAGCCAGAGATCTCGGCACAAGCCTGGACCTTCTTCCTCTCTCCTCCTCGTGCCCATCTGAAGCTCCTGGCTCCACCTTCCTTAACCCCTACCACTGTCTTACCTTAGTCTCCCAGGATTTCTAGTCTTGTAATGGGGTTCTTTTCATCTATTCTCACTGACCACCCCCCTTCTACACATAACTCTATGCTCTCTTCTAGGGAGACATTTCTAAATCAAATCATTTCACTCCCCTACTCAAAATCCTTCATTATGATATTCAAGGCCCTTCATCATCTGGCCCTGCCTCCCTGGGGAATCTCATCACTTAGCCATTTGCAAACTAGGTTCCATTGGTACCATCTTGTTTATGTCTCTGGAACATGCCACACTTGTTCATGGTTGCAGATCTGAACTTCCCCCTTGCCTAGGATGCTCTTCCCACCCAGCCACCCACACACAGTGACCCTTTTACCTGCCTAACTCACACATTCTTCCAAAACCCAGCTGAAGTATCACTTCTCCCAGGCTGGGTTGATCTCTCTTCTTTCATGTGACCATACCACCCAAACTATCACAGCATACATCACATGCTAGTATCTCTCTACTTTGGTTCCTATAATAGATCTTGAGTTCTGTAATAGTAGGGAATTATCTTGGGAGTCCCAGCATGTAGCAGCAGTACCTGGTATAAAGCAGGTGCTCAATACGTGAATAAATGGAAAATTACTGGTTAGTAATGATGCTTAGTAATAGTCCAAAGAAACGCTAGAAATAATTAGAGGGTTTATCTCAATCTTTACTCAGTAAACTTGCTATTATTAACCATTCATATAGCAGAGGGTCTTCCTGGGCAGAGAACTTTCTATAGGCTGTAACTACCATATGTGGGTATTCTGGAGGGGTCATCACAACCACTGTGACTTGTGTTCAACAAGGAAAAGATATAAAAACCCAGAAAGAGATCTTGGTTTATGAAGTGAAGTGAATATAGTCACCACGAATCTCAGATATTAAAACCCGGTATTTTAAAATATGTACGTCTAGCTGACAATTAAGTGTTTTGGCAATGTTTAAATATATGGAATCAATAATTTATAAAATCATCAAACAAGGACTTCTGGGGAAATGGTGGAGTAGGAGGACCCTGAGCTCACTTTGTTGCCCCGGTAAACCTAGATAACACCCACATCAGCATAAATAACTCTGAAAATGACCTAAAGACTGCCAGAACAAACCCCACAACTAAATGTAGAAAAGAGGCTGCAATGAAGAAGAGAGGAAGGGCAGAGAGGTGGTGGGGAGCTAAATGGACTTGTGGGTCTGTTGGTAGAAGAGAGACACCCACGAGCACAGACGGGGGTGCGGAGGGGGAGAAACAGACCCTCTCACAGGGGGCCAGCATGGGGCAGATGAATCCTCCTAACATTTGGCTTTGAAAATGAGATGGGTCAGATTTTGCGAGTTCTTACAACCAGCAGGACTTAAAACCTGGAATTTTAAACATCAGTGGTTCAGCTCTGGGAGAGCTGGGAGGAAGAGAGGAAAGGGAGTCCCCACCGTTAAAGAGACTGCATGACAAACAGCCCCACAGAGATACAGCACAGAAGCTGCAGTTTGAAAAACACCTGGGACGCACAGGAAAGCGTCATTGACTCATCTCAGAACCTGTGTTGGAGTGACAGAGATCAGTGGGGGACTTCTCCAGAAACAAAGGAGCTGGCAGGTTCCACTTCCCTCCCCTAGCATAGATACTCTGACACCAGCTGGAACTAACTTACTAACAGCAATCCCCTCATTCTGGCGTGGACATGCCCCCTCCAGCCAGACCTCAGCTCCAGGTCCCCTCACACAGCAGACCTGCACCCCTGCCCACATGCATGTTGCAGATCCACCCTCCCCACCCCAAATGGGCCCTCGGCAGGAGCCCATCAAAGCAGTGCCACAAGCCTGGTAGTGTGTGCGCGGCCCAGACAAGGGTCAGCACCACTCCAAAAGTGAGTCCTGTGGGAGGGAGATTTGTTTACTCATCACAGAGCCTGTGCTGGAGGGACAGAGATCCTTAGGAGACCCCTCCAGGGACAAAGGAGCCGGCAGGCACCATTTCCCTCCCCCAGCCCACAGACACCTGTGGGAAGAGCACAGCTGGATCGCTCCCCACCGAGGATTTTAACAGCGTGCTCTGCCCCCCCACACTCCTCTTCACACACGCCCCTTCCCGCCAGTCCTCCACCTCAGGTCCCCTCCATGGCAGACCTTGCAGACACTGCTAAGACTATGTACCCCGCACCCCCCACTCTTCTGCAGACCTGCCAGTTTCAACATGCCCTCGGCAGGAGCCCGTCAAAGCGGTGCCACAAGCCTGGCAGTGTGTGCGTGGCCCAGACAAGTCAGCACCACTCCAAAGTGAGTCCTGCCCCAGGGAGAGGGGAAGATAAGCACACACCCGTCTGACTGTGACCCCAGCAGTGGGCTGAGGGCAGGCCCCTGCTCTGACTGCAGGCCCCAGCCACGAACAGAAGCTTCTCCGGGGACGGCACAGGGACAGGGCCTGCAGTTTGGTGCTACTGCATCTCCGGCAAACGCCTGGTCTGACTCAACTCCAGCCCAAGGCAGCCCTGGAGCAGCCCACTAACACCACGGGCACCAGACTCTGCCCACAACAGGCAGGGAGCCATCGCAGACAACAGGACTGAAGGCAAACACATCCCAGCCACAAAGGGAGGACACCCCTGGGGCAACACACATAGGAGACACCCCCGGAAGCACCAGGTTCTGGGGAACAGACATCGCACTGCAGGACCTCTTCATAAAGCCACCACTTTCAAGTGCAGGAGACGGAGCTGACTTTCCTAATAACACAGAGAAACAGACCACGCAACAGACAGAATGAGGAGACAGAGGAATATGTCCCTAATCAAAGAACAGGACAAAATCAAAGTAGGAGACCTAAGCGAAACGGAGGTAAGTAATATGTCTGATAGCGAATTTAGAGTAATGTTCATAAAGATGCTCGCTAGAATTGAGAAAAGAGTGGAGACCTCAGTGAGACCTTCAACAAAGATAGAAAACATAAAAAGAACCATCAGAATGAAGAACTCAATAACTGAAATTAAAAATACACCAGAGGGGGCGCCTGGGTGGCTCAGTTGGTTAAGTGACTGCCTTCAGCTCAGGTCATGATCCTGGAGTCCCAGGATCGAGTCCCACATTGGGCTCCTTGCTCAGTGGGGAGTCTGCTTCTCCCTCTCCTCCTCCTCCCTCTCATGCTCTTTATCTCTCATTCTTTCTCTCTCAAATAAATAAATAAAATCTTAAAAAAAAAAAATACACCAGAGGGTATAAATAGATTAGAGGAAGAAGAACAGATCAGCGACCTGGAAGACATGTAATCAAAACCCATCAAGCTGGACAAGACAAAGAAAAAAGAGTAATAAAAAACGAGAACAGGTTAAGAGAACTCAGGGACACCATCAAGCGTAATAACAGTCACATGATAGTGATTCCAGAAGAAGAACAGAGAGAAAAGGGGGCAGAACATTTATTTCAAGAAATAATAGCTGAAAACTTCCTGAATCTGGGGAAGGAAACAGAAATCCAGATCCAGGAGGTACAGAGAGCCACCCTCCCCCAAAAAAATCAACCCAAGGAGGTCTGCACCAAGACATGTAATTAAAATGTCAAAAAGAAGTGATCAAGAGAATTTTAGATGCAGCAAGAGGAAGGAAAACAGTTGCATGCAATGGAAACCCCATAAGGCTATCAGCTGATTATGCAGCAGAAACTATGCAGGCCAGAAGAGAGAGGCATGATCAATTCAAAGTGCTGAAAGGAAAAACCTGCAACCAAGAATATTCTATCCAGCAAGGCTCTCATTCAGAACAGAGGGAGAGATAAAGAGTTTCTCAGACAAATGAAAGTTAAAGGGGTTCACAACCACTAACTCAACCCTACAAGAAATGTTAAAGGGGACTTTGTGGGTTTTTTTGGTTTTTAAATTCATTTATTTTTATTTAAATTCAATTAACATATAATGTATTCCTGGTTTCACAGGTAGAGGTCAGTGATTCATCAGTCTTATGTAATACCTAGTACTCATTATAATGAAAATGAAAACACAATGGTCCAAAATCTTTGGGATGCAGCAAAAGTGGTTCTAAGGGGAAGTTTATAGCAATACAGGTCTACCTCAACAAAGAAGAAAAATCTCAGACAACTTAACTTTACAACTAAAAGAACTAGAAAAAGAAGAACAAACAAAACTCAAAACGAGTAGAAGGAAGGAAATAATAAAGATCAGAGCAGAAATAAACAAAATAGAAACTAAAAAAACAATAGTACAGATCAATGAAACCAGGAGACAGTTCTTTGAAAAGATCAACAAAATTGATAAACTTTTGGCCAGAGTCATCTAAAAAAAAAAAAAAAAAGAGGGCTCAAATAAACAAAATAAGAAAGGAAAGAGGAGAAATACAACTAACATCACAGAAATACAAAGGATTATAAGAGAATATTATGAAAAATTATATGCTAACAAATTGGACAACCTAGGAGAAATGCATAAATTCCTTGAAACTTATAACCTCCCAAAACTAAATCAGGGAGAAATAGAAACTCTGATCAGACTATCAGCAATGAAATTGAATCAGTAATCAAAAACCTCCCAAAAACCAAAAGTCCAGGACCAGATGGCTTCACAGGCGAATTCTACCAAACATTTAAAGAAGAGTTAATACCTATTCTGCAAGCTATTCAAAAAAATTGAAGAGGAAAGAAAGCTTCTAAATTCATAGTATGAGACCAGCATTACCCTGATAACAAAACGACAGAAAGATACTACAAAAGAAGAGAACTGTAGGTCAATATCTCTGGTGAACATATATGCAAAAATCCTCAACAAAGTATTAGCAAACTGAATCCAACAATACACTAAAAAAAATCATTCACCATGATCAAGTGGGATTTATTCCCAGGATACAATGGTGGTTCAATATTTGCAAATCATTCAACATGATCCATCACCTCAACAAGAGAAAGGATAAAAAAACATATGGTCATATCAATAAACACACAAAAAATCATTTGACAAAGTACAACATCCATTCATGATAAAGACTCTCAACAAAGTAGGTTTAGAGGGAACATACCTCAACATAATAAAGGCCATATATGAAAAACCCACAGGTAATACCATCCTAAATGCAGAAAAACTGAGACCTTTTCCTCTATGGTCAAACAAGACAAGGATGTCTACTCTCACCACTTTTATTCAATATAGTACTGGAAGTCCTAGCCACAGTAATTAGACAAGAAAAAAGGAATGGGGCGCCTGGGTGGCTCAGTTGGTTAAGCGACTGCCTTCAGCTCAGGTCATGATCCTGGAGTCCCGGGATCGAGTCCCGCATCGGGCTCCCTGCTCGGCGGGGAGTCTGCTTCTCCCTCTGACCCTCCTCCCTCTCATGCTCTCTGTCTCTTATCCTCTCTGTCTCAAATAAATAAATAAAATCTTAAAAAAAAAAAAGAAAAACGGAATAAAAGATATCCAAATTGGTAAGGATGTTTGCAGAATGACATGATACTATACATAAAAAATCATAAAGACTCCACCAAAAAGCTACTAGAACTGATTAAGGAATTCAGTAAGGTTGTATGATATAAAATCAATATATAGAAATCCATTGTATTTCTATACACTAAGAATGAAGTAGCAGTAAGAGAAATTAAGAAAATAGTCCCATTTACAAAAGCACCCAAAATAATAAAATATCTAGGAATAAACTTAACAAAGCAGGTGAAAGACCTGTACTTTGACTATAAATGATAAAACACTGATGAAATAAATTTAAGATGATATGAACAAATGGAAAGATATTCCATGCACATGGACAGGAAGAACAAATATTGCTAAAATATTTATACTACCCAAAGCAATCTACACATTAATGCAATCCCTGTCAAAATACCAACAGGGCGCCTGGGTGGCTCAGATGGTTAAGCATCTGCCTTTGGCTCAGGTCATGATCCCAGGGTCCTGGGATCGAGTCCCGCACCAGGCTCTCTGCTCCTTGGGAGCCTGCTTCTCCCTCTGCCTCTCTCTCTCTCTGTCTCTCATGAATAAATAAATAAAAATTAAAAAAAAATTATCATTAAAAAAAAATACCAACAGCATTTTTCACAGAATGAGAACAATCAATCCTAAATTCGCAGAAGACCCCAAAAAGCCAAAGCAATCTTGAAGAAGAAGAACAAAGCTGGAGGCATCACAATCTGAGATTTCAAGATATACTACAAATCAGTAGTAATCAAAACAATATGGTACTGACACAAAAATAGACACATAGAGGGGCGCCTGGGTGGCTCATTCGATTAGGTGTCCAACTCTTGATTTTGGCTCAGGTCATGATCTCAGGGTCATGAGATCAGGCCCTGTGCATTGGCCCCATGCTCTGTGGAGCCTACTGGGGATTCTCTCTCTCTCTCTCCCTGTGCCCATCCTTGCCACTCATGCTCTGTCTCTCTAAAAAAAAAAAAAAAGATACACAGATCAATACAACAGAATAGCGAGCTCAGAAATAAACCCACAATTATATGGTCAATTAATTTTCAACAAAGGAGGCAAGAATATGCAGTGGGAAAAAGTCGCTTCAACAAATGGTCTTGGGAAAACTGGACAGCAACATGCAAAAGAATGAAACTGCTTTCTTACGCTATACACGAAAATAAACTCAAAATGGATTAAAGACCTAAATGTGAAAACCTGAAACCATAAAAATCCTAGAAGAGAGCACAGGCAGTAATGTCTCTGACATTAGCCACACTAACTTCTTTTTAGATATTTCTCCTGAGGCAGGGGAAACAAAAGCAAAAATAAACCAACAGGACTACATCAAAATAAAAACCTTCTGCACAGCAAAGGAAACCATCGACAAAACTAAACAACCACCTACTGAATGGGAGAAGATATTTGCAAATGACATATCTGATAAAGGTTAACATCCGAAACACATAAAGAATTTATACATCTCAATACCAAAACCCCCAAATAATCTCATTAAAAAATGGACAGAAGACATGAATAGATATTTCTCCAAAGAAGACATGCAGGTGGTCAATAGATACATGGAAAGATGCCTAACATCACTCATCATCAGGGAAAGACAAATCAAAACCACAATGAGATCACACCTCACACCCGTCAGAATGGCTAAAATCCAAAACACAAGAAACAACAGGTGTTGGTGAGGATGTGGGGAAAAAAGGAACCCTCGCGTACTATTAGTGGGAATGCAAACTGGTGCAGCCACTGTGGAAAACAGTATGGAGGTTCCTTGAAAAATTAAAAGAACTACCATATGATCCAGTAATTCCACTATAGGGTATTTACCCAAAAAATACAAGAACACTATTCAAAAAGATATATGCACCCTTATGTTTATCACAGCATTATTTACAATAGCCAAATTATGGAAGCAGCCCAAGTGTCCACAGATGAATGGATAAAGAAGATGTGGTCTGTATATACAATGGAATACTACTCAGTCATAAAAAAAAATGAAATCTTGGGCACCTGGGTGGCTCAGTCGGTTAAGCGACTGCCTTCGGCTCAGGTCATGATCCCAGAGTCCCTGGATGGAGTCCCACATCTGGCTCCCTGCTCAGTGGGGAGTTTGCTTCTCCCTCTGACCCTCTCTCCTCTCATGCTCTCTCTCACTCTCTCTCTCAAATAAATAAATAAAATCTTTAAAAAAAAAAAGAAATCTTGGGCGCCTGGGTGGCTCAGTTGGTTAAGCGACTGCCTTCGGCTCAGGTCATGATCCTGGAGTCCCTGGATCAAGTCCCATATTGGGCTCCTTGCTCAGCAGGGGGTCTGCTTCTCCCTCTGACCCTCCTCCCTCTCATGCTGTCTCTCATTCTCTCTCTCTCAAATAAATAAATAAAATCTTAAAAAAAAACACAACAAATCTTGCCATTTGCAACAACATGGGTGGATCTAGAGGGTATAATGTTAAATGAAGTCAGTCAGAGAAAGAAAATACCGTATGATTTCACTCATATGTGTAATTTAAGAAACAAAACAAACGAACAAAGGAAATAAAAAGACAAACCAAGAAAGAGACTCTTAATTGTAGAGAACACACTGCTGGTTACCGTGGGGGGGGGGGGGGGGGATGCGGATGAAACAGGTGAAGGGGATGAAGAGTACACGAACCTTGATGAGCACTGAATAATGATAGAATTGTTGAATTATTACATTGTATCCCAGAAACTAATTTAACACTTTATGTTAACTATACTGGATTTAAAATAAAATAAATAAAATAAACTATTCCATTTCAATTTTTGCTGATTTTGTCAATGTAATAATAATCATAGTGCTAATATAAATAATTCATTGAATACTTTCTTTGTGCCAGCTCTCATGCTTTAAATGCATTATCTCATTTAGCACAAAGCCCCTCAAGGTAGGCACTACCATTATTCCCAATTTAAAGATAAGGAAATCTAGGCACTTAAAAAATGTGGTATTATGTCTAAGGCCATTTAGATTGATCTATCCAATTTTTTTTTCTTTTTGATAGTATTTTCATTAACCCTATAGTTGGTGAGAGTTGGAAATAGAGGAAAGAAAATCTGCATTAGAAGAGTTTCTGTTGTGCATTACATTACATTTTGAAGAGTAAATGACTCTCCACTTTAGGATTGCTATATAGTTTTACCTCCAGACCTTTCATTATATAGTCAAGACACGTATTGCAATTTTGCAGAATTTCAAGGACTCCTGCAGAGGTGGTTATTCGCAAAGCATCCAGTTTGTTTTGTATTTTTAACATTATTTCTCTCCACATGGAAATCACATGAGAGAAGAGTTTTGCTTCTGCTGGGAGCTGCCTTTAGAAAGAAAATTAGAGATAATTTTATCTTTTGAAGGTACTATAATTAAAATCTATAATCTAAATGCATTTTCCACAGAATATTGTTCAATTTTTAAAATGTTATGACCTGTTTTATTTTTGCTGATCATTAGTTGAAGATAGTTTATAGTGTTCACTATGTATGGTGATGTACACGGTAGGAAATACCAGGATAAATCAGACATGCGTCCATCATTTAACAAGATTATACCTAGTGAGAGGTGTAAGATAGGCATACACAAGTTCTACGTAAAGTAAAAGTGACCTGTGTCCTAGGAAATGTAATAAAACAAAGGCTACTGAAATTCTAGAGGAAATGGGATCTGGAGAGTGCTTCTTGAGAAGAAGCTACTGATCTTGGAGAAGCGATTTTTGGCATTAGAACTGCCCAACGTCCCCTAGAGGGCACCGCCACCTGTGCGTGAGCACCTGTGGTCCCCGTAACTGCGTGTTCTCGTACTTCTCTGCTCTGCTACTAAAGGATGCTTCAGAGCTCTCCAGAGAAGAGGTGAGGCCTAGTTTCTAATGCCCCAAGCCCCAGGGCAATCAATACACGTCAAGCTCTTCCACTAGCCCCCTCCCTTACCCCCCGCCAATTATCCCAGTCCCCATTTTGGGCGATGGGCCTAAAAATTTCTTCAACGCAGTAAAAATCCTACTGGGGAGGAGCCTTTAACCTCCCCTCTGTTGGGCACCCTCCCAACACCCACAGGAGGCTCTGGTGTGACCTCACAGTGAGTATGGTGGGAGGGGAATGGACAGCATTCCCTTTGAACAATTCTCCTTGCTAATGAATCTCTCTTCCCCTTCCTCTTTTTCACACTCTCCCCGGTAGGAGTGCCCCCCATCCTTCTCCACTAGTCAAAGGCAGGTCCATTACAGATCCGTGTCTTCTTTCCTTTAGCACTCTTGTACAGGACTCCAGCAACACTTCATTAAGAGCCCCCTTTTCTCTCGCAAATCCTGTGAAGAACAACTTGGTGACATTCTGAACTAGGGGTCTTATCTTTCCATCAATTAAGAAATCTTTAGGAAAGAGTAATATTGAAGTTCGAGTTTAAGGCAGTAAGTTGTTATAATCACAAAGGGTACATTCCTTAGGTATGTGGTTTCACCTCTGGGAACTCTAGAATAACTACAGATAGAAGAAACTAAAGCATTCATATGACAAGAAATACACATGTATAACGAAAATGGATATTGTTCCCTGCAAAGCAGTACTCGCATCTAAACAGTTTTCTTTTGTGAGCCTCTCATAGCTCCCCTTTGCCCCTAAAATAAAATTCACAACATTTAACCTGATATTCAAGGTCTTCTATCATCTGCTCTAATATACCTTATAAATACACGCTATGACTTCCTACCTTATTTCAGAATGGCTTCTATACTAGCTTGCATGATTTATGGTCAACACTTTAAATTCTGTCCAGATAATACATGTGTCAGAACTTACGTACTATTAAGACCAGTCATTTTAAAGAGAGACCAATTAATTTGAATGCTATGAATAAAAAGAAAAGGTAGAATTTTCACCAACTGTCTTTGACCTCCATTCTTTCACATGGTCCAAAGTAAGAAACTACCATTCATGTATGAATGCTATTTAAAACATGTTTATTATTCATATCAAAACCACACTAATATTCTAGAACTAAACAGACACACAGTATTGTGGTTTAGGGATTACAATGACCTGACACTCCTTTCCCAGTCCGTAATAGTTTTATATCAATAATTGAGAAATAGGACTTTAAAAAAAAAAAAGATGATGCTTACGATCTTCCATGAAAAACAAATTCAGATTATACTCCTGTGCCCACTGGTGGATTATTTTAGAGCGTATATTGAAGAAATGACTTCTCAGGGATTATAGGCAATAAATACCCACCATGCATTTTTTTTTTAACCTCTTCATGGCTTTTTTTACCTTTGTATTTCTACAGAATGAAAGATTGGTTCAAGATAAAGCCAATTTCTTTGACAATTCATCCATTCCTCAAGAGTATGAGAGAAGAGAGTCAAGTTCTGATCCCACTCATCCACAAGATCCTATAAGATGAATACACACATTCATAAAGTCTAAAGATTCATTTAGTAAAAATACTGACATCAAAAGTGATTATCAGTCACTGACATACAGACAGTATTATGGAGGGTCACATAAATAAATGTAAATCTAATTACATTTAGTTTTGGGAGACATTTGATATGTTCTGTCCATGCAATTTTCTGTTTTATTTTTTATATAACATACAAATGTTTTTTAATATATGCATATTTTATTTAATTTTTAAAAATTTAAATTCAATTAATTAACATACAGTGTATTGTTCGTTTCAGAGGTAGAGGTCAGTGATTCATCAGTCTTATATAACACCCAGTGCTCATTCCATCATGTGTCCTCCTTAATGCCCATCACCCAGTTACCCCATCCCTCCCCCCCCTCCCCTCCAGCAACCTTCAGTTTGTTTCCCATGATTAAGAGTCTCTTACAGTTTGTCTCTGTCTCTGATTTCATCTTGTTTTATTTTTTCCTCCTCTGTTTTGTTTCTTAAATTCCACATGAGTGAGATCATATAATTGTCTTTCTCTGATTTTTTCGTTTAGCATAATACCCTCTAGTTCCATCCACATTGTTGCAAATGGCAAGATTTCTTTCCTTTTTTGATGGCAGAGTAGTATTCCATTGTGTGTGTGTGTGTGTGTGTGTGTGTGTGTGTGTGTATATATATATATATATATATATATATATATATATATATATATATATATACATACCACATCTTTACCCATTCATCTGTCGATGGACAATCTGGGCTCTTTCAATAGTTTGGCTATTGTGGACATTGCTGCTATAAACACTGGGGTGCATTTGCCCCTTCAGATCACTACATTTGTATCTTTGGGGTAAATACTTAGTGCAATTGCTGGGTCATAGGGTAGCTCTATTTTTAACAAATATTTTTTTGGTATGTATATTGTTTCAGTCCTTTCTTTAAATATTTTTGTACATCCGTACATGTAATATCTTTAACAGTTTACATCAATGCAACCATATTATACACATTGTTTTGTAACTTGTTTTTTTTTTAACTTAATTGTGTGTTTGAGAGGCTTTACATTAGTACTAAAAGGTTTTCTTCATTCTTTTAATTAAAAACAAACAAACAAACAAACATTGTGTGGCTATAACATCTTTTTCCAGCTTGTATGTTTATTTTTTTTTTTTAATTTATTTATTTGACAGAAAGAGAGATAGAGCAGGAACACAAGCAGGGGGAGTGGGAGAGGGAGAGGCAGGCTTCCCACCGAGCAGGGAGCCCGATGTGGGGCTTGATCCCAGGACCCTGGGATCATGACCCGAGCCGAAGGCAGACGCTTAACGACTGAGCCACCCAGGCGCCCCGCTTGTATATTTATTAAAGTAAGAGCAAAATGGTTAAAAATCAATTAGTACTAAAATGCCTGGAAACCAGCAGACTGGCCCATCCCCTAACTTGGACTCCTCAGAGGGAACCACGTGTAACTCATTTAGATCTCCTTTCTGCTATGCACCTCCCTATTTCATTTAAACTCTATTTTATATTTCAATAACTTTATTGAGGTATAAGTGACATACAGTAAATGGCACCTCTTTAAATTGCACAATTTAATGTTTTGACATCTGTTTAAAACTGTGAAGCAATCACCACAATCAAGATAATGAACACATCCATTACCCTGGAAAGGTTTCTTGTGCCCTGATGCAGTCCCTTCCTCCAACTCCAGCCTATTCCCATCCCTAGGCAACCACTGATCTACTTTCTGAAACCAAAGCCTAGTTGGCATTTTTTTAGAATTCTCTATGAATGAAACCATATAGTATGTACTCTTTCTGGTCTGACTTCTTTCACTCAGCATAATTACTTTGAGATTCATTCATGTTGTTGCATATGTATTTCTTTTTTTTACGGCTGAGTAGTAGTCCACCGTATAGATAGACAATGATATATTTACCATCCAGCAGGTGTACACCTGGGTTGCTTCCTGTTTTTCACTATTACAAATAAAGCTGCTATGAATATTCAGGTAAAAGTCTTTGGACATAAGCTTTCCTTTCTTTGGGGTAAATATCTACAAGTGGAATGCCTACATCATGTGGTAGGTCTATTTTTTAACTTTTAGTAAACCTTTGAAGTGATCGTAACATTTTACCTTTCACACAGCAGTGTGCAAGAGTTCCCTGTTCTGCTGCATCCTCACCAACACTGGGGATGATCAGTCTTTTTAGTTTTAGTCAATCCATAAGGTGTGTAGTGGTACCTCATTGGGATTCTAACTTTTCCCTGAGGAATAATGAAGTGAAGCATCTTTGCATATGTTTATTTCCCATCTAAATATTTTCTTTGGTGAAGTGTCTGCTTAAATCTGTTGCCCATTTCTTTACTTTTTTTATTTTGAGAATTCTTTATATATTCTTGAAACAAGTCCTTTACCAAATACAAGCTTTGCAAATATTTCCTTCCAGTCTTGGCTTGTATTTTTCCCCTTGATATTAAGTGTCTTTTGAAGGGCACAAGTTTTTAATTTTTAATAGAAATCCTTCTATTGATCACTCTTTTGGTGTCATTTTGGAGAAAACTGTCTAGCCCAAGGTCACAAAAATTTTCTCTGATGTTTTCTTCCCAATGTTTCAAAAATTTCTTCTCATGTTTTAGGTTTTGCATTTAGGCCTATGATCCATTCCTGAGTTAAAGTTTATAAATGCTACAAGACATAGCTTGAAGGATTTTTAAAAATTGGTTTTGCATGCAACTGTCCGATTTGCCAGCTCCATTTCTAAAAAGACTTCTTTCCAGAATTGTCTTTAAACTTTTGTTGACAATCACATGTCCATATATATGTGGGTCTATTTCTGTACTCTCTATTCTGTTCCATTTTTCTATCTTTAAACCAATATAAAACTGACAGTAAGTCTTAAAACCAGGTAGTGTTGATCTGCCAGCTTTGTTCTTCTTTTTCAAAATTATTTAAATTCACTAACTTCTCTCCTGCAATGTCTAATCTGCTGTCAATCTCATCTGGTGTATAGTTCATGTCAGATATTATAGTTTTCATCTGTAGAAGTTTGACTTTGGTCTTCATATTTGTATTTGGTCTGTATTATCTTCTACATATCTACTTTTAAACATATGGTATAGAGTTAAAATAATTGTTGCAGGGGCACCTGGGTGGCTCAGTCGGTTAGGCGCCTGCCTTTGGCTCAGGTCATGATCCCGGGGCCCTGGGATCGAGTCCCGTGTTGGGCTCCCGGCTCAGTGGGAAGCCTGCTTCTCCCTCTCCCTCTGTTGCTTCCCCTGATCATGCTCTCTGTCAAATAAATAAAATCTTAAAAAAAAAAAAATCATTTCACTGTCCTCATCTAATTCTGACATCTGTGTCACTTCTGGATCAGTTTCCTTTGGTAAACTTTAGATGTTTCATACTGAAACATCTAAAATGAAAACATATTCATTAATATTCAGACGCTTCACCAACTGAGCCACCTAGGTGCCCCTATTTTTGTATTCCCATAAATATTCTTGGACTTTGTTCTGAGTGCTGTTAAATTACTTAGAAACAGTTTCATCAGCTGGGGGTTTGCTTTTAAGAGCTGTAGAGCAGCATTTAGTTTACTGTGGCAAGATCCTTTCCAGTGCTCCGTCTATAATGCTCACAAATCCTAGTCTCCTGTTGTGGCTGGTGAATATGGGCCCCATTCCCAGCCCTGGGTGAATGGTTCCCTCAGATCCTCTCAAGGGATCATCCCCCTGGTTTCAGGGCATTCCCTGGAATTCACATGCCAGCACTTGGGGCTGCAGAGTACCTGAGTAGGGAGCTTCCACGGCTCCTTGGAGTTCTATCCTTGCTGGTACTTCGCCCTGCAACCTCTGGCCTCTGACTTTCAGCAGCGGCTCCCCCTATCAGGGAGTCGCCAGGCCCAACCGAAGCCTGCACACTCAGGTTGGGGCAACCATGGGGCTCCTCTTGTTTGCTTCTCATCTCTCTAGGATCCTTGTCATTCAATGCCTGATGTCAAGTGTCCTGAAAACCACAGTTCCATTTTTTTCTGTTCTGCTTTGGGTATTTCAGGCAGGACAGTGTATCTTGCTGGAAGCCGGAGTCCGTGTGTTTGTGCGCGTGTTTTTCAGCTTCTTGAAGGATACGCGATGTATCACTTACTAACTTCATTTTTACTTTTTAATGAAGGCATTTGGTGTTCTAAACCTTCATTTCCATGGGGCTCTAAGCCAATTATGACAAAGTTTGATTTAGAATTCTTTTTTAATGAAATTTTTTTTTCTTATGGATGCTTTGAAATCAGATTTTTTTGTGTGTGATAGTTTTGCTGTTGTCTATTTTTTGCTGTTTCTCTGCTGTTTTTTATTTTAATACATGTGGTTAGAGAATATAGTCTATTGGTTCATCCCTTTTTTGTGATTTTTTTTTTTTTTGGTCTAAGGTTCAGTTAACTGACATTTAACTGACATTTTCTCTAAATGTTTATGTGTTTGTGTGTTTGCAAATAATGGAAATTCCACTTGATGGGTCCACATTTCTCTCTCTCTCTCTGTATCAATTATGGTAACTTTACTATTAAGTATCTGTATATTATTACATTGCCTGTTGAGTTTTCTGACGTTCATAAATGATTCTTGGCCACGGTATTGGACGTGGGGCAGTCCAGAGAGGGGCCTTTTGGGGAATGCTGAATACCTGCTGGCCCTGTGCTTCAGTTCCTAACCATACGAGCGCAGAGGAGCAGGCTGGTGTTCAGCAGTGGCTGCAGGACACACAGCGGTGCAGGCAGGACTAACCCTTGTGAGCAACAGCATAGGAAACGAGAAAGAAGCATTCCACGTCAGCAAGCAGAGTCCGCAGGCAATGGGTTCGACATGGGCTCTGCTAGAAATGCAGGTATTTCTAGAAGTTACTTCTAGTATTTACACTACTAACATTCATTCTCATTTCTTTGTAAGTATGTGAGTGATTTATACAATTCAAAAGGCTGCAAAATGCAAAAAATTAAAGTGATAAATAAAACTATAAACAATTACAATAGTTTCCCTTTGCCCCAATATTTACCCGAATGGGCCCGAGAGAGGAAGATCCTTTAACTGTTGCAAGTATGATTTGAGACTCTTCTAACTGAGTTAATATGTCGTCTATGGATGAAATTATCAGGATGGACACCGTCTCTGACTGATGAACGACTAAGTGTAGCGGGGTCGTGTTCCATTGGTCAATAATCTTAAACAGCATCTTCTCAAGAGCAGCTTCATTAGTGGCAGAGGTGGAGATTTCGTTAATTTCATTTTCATACTGAAACATCTAAGATGAAAACAGATTCATTAATATTTAGTGGACGAATGGTTCCTGATGCATTTACAACACAAGACTTACATGAACACGCACGTCCCAGGCCCTGGAGACCTGCTCCCAGCCCGGTGACACCCTGACTGGAGACTGCGCGTCCCGACCCGCACGACAGGGCCCTTGGCTGGCTTCATCCATTCGAACCCTTCCACGTTCTGCACACTCAGGGAAATTCCTAGTCACCGTGCGTGTTTCCTTTAATTTGAGCCCATGTGAAGAACAGTAACAGCACCTTCTGCACACGTGCAGACGGTATTAGCCCCTCCAGCTTTCTTTTCTCTGCACTAACGCCAACTGCTTCCTCACTCTGTGACATACTTTTATTTTCTGCAATAATTCTCGAGATACAATTACCTGAGAGGATGTAATCCTAATGGACCCAAGCTTTCCATGGCTTCCCTTTCTTGGCCCAATCGCCATGAGGATACATGGCTCTCAAAACACTTTAGTGGAGTATAAATAGGCCTTCTTTCCAATGGGCATGGACTGCCAGTTCTCTCAGGACAAGATCCTGACACAAGATCTCCAGGCTCACTCACTGCAACAGAAATACTCAGAGGGCTCCTCATTCCCATATCGTAGAATTAACTGGCTGGGCTAATTGTTTCTATCCCTGAAAGAAGAATCTACCACTGTTCCCATATGTCATCTTCATGGGGTTAAAGAGTGATGCCTAATCCCTAGGTTTTGGTAATGCAGCTCAGTGGGGACTCTGAGCAAATAGGACTAGTGTTCATCATCTGCCACAGATGGGTGTCAGAATGGTGGGATCAGTCGACTGTTTATGGCCTTCACTAACAGTCTGAGAAGGAGGTTTGCCTTCTGATACAGGTTATTCAGCCAAAGGCAGATAAGGAACCACAGGACCATCAAGTTTCTATGCTGAAGAAAGAACTTGTTGCTTAATGCTGACATTCTGAAATTGCTAGTAACTAAATCCAGACACTGATAATGTGTAGAGCAAAATTTCAACCACGTGCATTGAGCCCTTTCAAGTCCTTCTGGTCAAGGTTTGGGACCTGACTAACAAATGGTCAGATCTCCCAATCAACTAGGTAATACTAGGAGGTTTCAGATGAATCTTAATGCCTATCATTGATTATCTGCCTCTCTGATAAAGCATCTGGTTTCTCAAGTGAAAAAGATCAACCATGAAGTGATTGTGAGCATTTTATGCACACTACTGACCTCTTCCTCTTAATTTACTTTGGGACATGCTTTTCACGTCACAGGATTTACAGAGCCTACATACTGCGCTGGACAGAAACGGCTGTCACTAAACATCATCATTTATTCCTCTGATAGGACGGCAAGTGAACCTCTGCCACAGATTGTCCTGGGCAGTCCTGCAGCATGACTGCTGTCCCTGGGTCGACCCTATGACACGCATGCTCTAGGACATGAAGGCTGAGTTTCTGGGCCAAATCCTGTCCATCTAGGTACACATATTATACTGGATAAGTTGTCGAGTAGAAAGAGGATGATCACAGTCTTCCAGGAACTCTTTGGGCTCAGGTGAGATTGGCAGCTCATTGCCTGCTATCCTTTCTGACTACTAAACAATCCACCTCAGGAAGAAAGGGTTCCTCTGATTCCTGGCTACAGTATTTCAGAGGCTGAAGACTGTGTTCACTTTTGTTCAGATGCTGAATTCTCTTAATTTGGATCCTCCAAAAACTTCATGGGAATTCCTTTTTAAACTATCTATTCACGTCAGAAATGCAGGGACAGCTCACTGGAACCCTCTGAGCTACTGTAGGCACCAACCCCAGGAAGGCCTGTCTGCCCTCACTTTTACTGCTTGCTGCTAGACTGCCAAATTTCACCCTTCACCCGACCTGCCCAGGGACAATTCCAATAACCCAAGACTCTGAAAAGGAAAATGTCATTTCAATTGAGCAACATTTCTGGAATGCTGTTCTGAATAAACCTAACTGTTGACGTATATGTTCTGAAATAATCTAGATATTTTGCTGAATTCCCTGTTGGCACAAAGATCAGTCAGGAGGCCCGGTAATGATCCAGGAAAGGATGAGAAATTTAGATGGGATGAGGACTGGGAGAGCAAGAAAAGATTTAAAGATTATTTCATGATTTTTAGCCTAAGCAGCTGGAAAACAACAGAGGTGCCCTTAGCTGAGATGGGGAGAGGAGGCAGAGCACGCTAACGGTGAGATGTCTCTGAGACATGTAAGAGCAGATACTAAACAGGAAAGTGGACGTGTGAGTTCAGGAGGAAGATGGAGGCCAGGGCCCGAGATACACAGCAACCTAATTTTAAAGATCAACTAAAGTGGCCTTTTATAAGTTCTTTTTAAATTCCTTAAAATTTCCCATTTCCTCATTATAACAGATCATATAGTAGAAAATTATAAAATAGTGTTTTTAATTACATTTGGCACTGTTAACCCCGAAGCCTAAAATATAAATGAAGCTTATTGTAAATCAGGTCTGAAAACAGAAAAACTTTTAACTAAAAATCATGGAATCTTATTTTTATAACAACACCTATATGGCAAATCAAATAGTTCCTAACTGTGTATTTATAGTATTGAGTTATGGGCAGAGCTATCCTAACGTGCTCTTAATGCATTTTCATATTATGTAAGATGGAATCCAGTACTTTGGATGTTTCTGTTCCCAGATTCTCTGTAAGAAGTAGCACTGTTAGCTTCATTTGTCACACAGGAAAAGCACAATCACCGTTTCTGGACCACCGGGACGATGCCATAACAAATGGCGCCCTCGAACCTGCAGCTACATGTAACTTCGGCCACCTGACCCCCGCCAGTCTGCTCCCACCTTCCCAGACAATTGACAAAAAAACTCCCTTTTCTAATTCCTATTCCTTGTAGATGTACTTGCTTGCTTAAAATTGGCCCCTCTGGTATTTCTTTCTTTCTTTTTTTTAAGATTTTATTTATTTATTTGAGAGAGAGAAGGAGAGACAGTGAGAGAGTACAAGCAGGGCAGAGAGGGAGAAGCAGGCTTCCTGCTGAGCAGGGAGCCCGATGCAGGACTCGATCCCAAGACCCCGGGATTATGACCTGAGCCGAAGGCAGATGCCACCGAGGTGCCCCAGCCCCTCTGGTATTTCAACCTACTTTTTTTTTCAGATATTATTTGTTTACCTTGAGTGCTAGAAGATTCTCTATTGTACAGTCTTTGTCAAGAGAAACGGACTTTCCGATAACCTCCTGGAGTGCCACCCAGTGTCTCGGCTTGAGACGGGGGTTTCCCAGAGCCATGATAATAGGCACCTCCTGCTTAAATTCTGTCACTGACTGCTTGAGACGTGCCACCATGTCGTTTTTAGGTAGACCTAATAAACAGCAATAGGGCAGAAGGTTAAGATCCATTCATCCTATTTTTTTAAACCAGAAAACACCTCTGCTATTTAGTGTAATTCTAGTTTCTCAGTGATTAGTCTGCATTAAGATGATGAGTTTTATTAACATCACCCTCCCAGAAGAGCCAACTGTGGATTCAAACAAAGAGAAACAGTTACCAGGACTGGTGATTACAATCCGAGACCTTCAAAGCCAAGTTTTCTTGGAAAATGTGATACTAGGGATAGCCAGCTACCACAGAGTTTCCCAGGTTTCTCTTGACTAGACAGACAGACAGGTACATGCACATACATTCAAAAAACTGTGACAGGTTTGGGGCTTTTAAATTCTGCTAAGGAGGAACATCAAGGAGGAGCAAAAATCTGTCACTATCATGTCATAAAGAAAATACTTCACACTGAAACGTAGGAAATGTCAGTAAAGATCTAGCCACAGAGCAGGACCGGTCCGTCCTCTGGCGTTGACAAACCCCTGCCGTCCAGGACTCACAACCTCTGCAGTTGAAACTTTAAACCTCAAAACCTTTTTACTCAACTCATAAAAGACAAAGAGAGGAGGCCGAGAAACAGCCAGAGTTGGGGACTCAGGAGCACTGAAAAGTATGCCTATCTGCTTGAATAGCCAGTTGGTATAGATGGGGCTTCTTTTGTAAAGCCATGTTGAATAATAAAATGGTTTCAAGACTCAGTGAAAGAAAAGGACAAGAGAATAATTTCTGTGTTTGTAAATCTACGTTTTGGCAAATAGCAGGATTTTATCTGGGAAACCACAGATAAAAGAAGGTACTGTCTGCTTGTCACTCCACACCCCGTCCTCTGAAACACCCAGGACTAAACCCTGAGAGAAGACGCACACAATTAGTGTTATGTCGAAGCAGTGAGGCTCTGGGAGGTTTGTTCCCAGCTTATCTCTTTTGTAAACTTCTCGTGGTATCCTTCTATTTCTGTTATAATCTGAAAACAAGCCGATTCAAGTATTTTTCTGGAGAGGAAATTATAGCTCTCCTGCCGAGTGAGATGAGGCGCTCGCCTGGTGGAGAGGTCAGATCTTACAGAATCGACCAAACAGAAACAGCATCTCTGTGCTTCACATGTGAGCATCAGCAGAAGGGAAACCTCACAAAATGACTTTTTAGCTATTTTCCCCACCAGCCAAAGCACCGGCAGGCGTAAACAGTGAGGATGTGGGTGAGCGCTCTGAAGGTGGGCCTCTGTCATCAAAGCACGTGTGGCCCGAGGAAGAGCCACGGTTATGGGGAAGCCTCCGCCATTCTGCCCAGGGAAACAACTTCTAAAGGATACAGAACATTGTTCTTAAGTACTGAACTTTTTTTTTTTTTGCAAAGTTTTCCTCTCTTTCTTGCTTCAGGAACGATTCCTACCCCTAGGCTCCTGTACTGCCTCTCCGGCCATTAATGGCCAGGCCTGGGCAACAGGTAAAGAAATAAGGTCGAGGACCATGATTTTCCCAGCCCAGGGGCCACTCTGTGTATAATCGTAGGTGGGAACCCCGAGGAAGACACTTTTACCTTTTTCTAGGACAAGGATTTTGTGCATCCATTTTGAAACGTTTCTCTGGACTGATTCTATATCAATACTGCGAAGGGTACTATTCCTCCATTCCCAAAAGAGCGTCTTCCATTCCTCTTGGACCTCCCACAGTATCTTCCTCAAGGTGAGGTCGTACTCAATGTCCGAAACCTCCCCAAGGACAAGTTGTGTGATCTCTTCCATGTTGAGAGAGTGCATGTGGGACGGGGCATCATCGAAGCAGTTCTGGTAGCTGGAGTAGGTCTTAGCCTTATGCGCCAGGGCGGCAGCTTCCTCTGTGAGCGTCCGCATCATCTCTGTGACGGTGTCCACGCGGCTGCCAGCGCACAACAGGATGGGAGTTCTTATCTAAAGCATGACAGCAAGACGGGGTCAGGACTCACACGTGTTTACTGATGGCATGTCAGCCCGTAATCGAAGCCTTATCAACCCTTATTTGCAACTATCATTGGGAGACACTGTCCTTAATTTATAATTGTGTTTATTAAGATTCATTTTAATTATTTAATTATTATTACCATCATACGTATAATCTGTCATGTTCCTTCTCTATCTTGGGCTCTGTGATAAGGAATACGTTACCTTACTTACTAAAACCCTACAACAATCCTGAAAGAGAGTTAATATTTTTCACAATTTTTCGAGAAAGTTCTAAAGTTACAAATAATTGTCACATCATCCAATGGTAAGTGGCAGTTTGAGGGTATGGCCTCCAGGGCATGGTACTGACTCCAGAGGTCTCTTCCTTTTTCTGATCCTGTTTAACCTTGTACTTTTTTTTTTTTTTTTGAAGATTGTACGTTTTGAAGTAATCTCTATACCCAAAGTGGGGCTTGAACTCACAAGCCTGAGATCAAGAGTCGCACGCTGTTCCACTGACTGAGCCCCGCAGGCGCCCCCTAACTTTGTTCTATTTTTATGGTACTTGTCACATGTTGCCTTGTATTAGAGTTTAAATATTACACATGAGATTGTGGACATTTGCAACAATGACCTCCAAACAAAGACATAAGTAGAAGTTTATCCCTTATTAAATTATAAGCTTCTCAGGATTAAGGATGGTTTCGTCCATTTATTTCCAAACACCTCACAGAACCTAGTACAGTAAGATGTAGACAGTAATTTTTATTAAAAAGTTATTGAACAAATAAATGAATTTGGATCCTATCACCTTATTCTTTTAAAAAATCCAACCCATGGAATCACAAGTAACACTGTGTTTTGTGTGGTGTGTTCATGCCGTACAAAACTGATAAACAGTACTCATGATAACGGATAGAGCTTAATATATGATCTGCAAAAGGGATGCTCATTTAATGGACATATAATAAAGTTTTCCTTAGCCTTCTCCCATAGTTTTCGACTCATTAATATTTATTTATGTTTGTCAGTGAGCTATCTCGGGGGGAGATAGTTGGAGAAATGATCTTACTGGCTTATATCCCGTCACGTTTTGCCAGTCCTACTAGCAGTGTTCCACTCGAGATCTTCACAGAATGATCTCAGCCATCAGGTAAATAGTGAAATCGTGTGAAAGGTTACACAAAGTCAGAAGACAGAGTACATGTGCCCCACCCTGGCTCTCCCCAGGAGCAGCATCCAAGGAGTCTGAAAGTAAAGAGTATAAGGCAGGCCGGGGACGCAGACAGTCATCCAAAGCACCACCAGATTAGTGGTAAATTGACCCCAGTGTCTTCCTAGCAGACCCTGACCTCCGCTCGGTGTGTGGGCAACGTGGCGGGAGCCTCAGGGCCACAAACCGTGAGAGTTCTGGAGAGACTACTACTGGGGACTCAGGAGCAGGAGAGGGTCTGGCAAGGATTCTCTGCCTGAGCACACTGGAGTCAGGCTCCTAAAGCTTCTCTGAGGCCCATCGGTGCACGTCCGTGTCAAGGCCGGTTTCTGTTTAGCCAGAGCCTGCACCTGCCACGTCTGCTCAAGTCCTACACCGTCCACCGCCCCGGGGACTGACTTCATTCTGGCCTGTCTTCAGCCAGAATCCCGACCGGTTGGTTTGGTCGGAGGCCTCCTCACCCTGGACATCTGCCCCTGGTAATGTGTCAGGCGCCACTCCCCTCCCAGTGCCTGGCTCTTGAGCTCTGCCGGGTGCATTCAGAGCCGAGCCATTCTCTCCTGAGCTCCCTTTCTTTCCCTGCTGTCCATGCAGCCCCCATTCTTCTCTCACCGCTGCGGATGCTCACAAGGTGCGTGGAAGGCCTCTCTCTCCTGTTCTCTCCCACCCCGGCCCTCAGACAATCCCAAGGGGGTGTGACAGTGGTGGCAGTAAAGACCTCAGGGGAGACAACTGTCCTCTCTTCCAGGGAGGGGCAACCCCACGGACCGCTTGCTCTGTGTCTGCTGCTTTGCCCCAGATGTGTGTGCAGTTACGGAAGTGACTGGCAGAGCACAGTAACCAGCCCCAGCTTTCTGAACAGAGAACTGAAAAGAAGAGTGCCAGGAATGTGGAAAATTCTGGGATGATCACAGAGAGCAAGAGACTCCAGAAAACGAGCTCCCTGCGAAGTGAGTGCACCCCCCGTGAGCTGCACGCATGTGGATTGGCTCCTGTTCAGCACCTCGGGGACTACCTCCCAGAGTGAGATGGAGTGCTGCATGGCGCATGGGGGGACGCATCTGCTCTGTCCTGCCAAAGTCATTACACCTACAGTGACAATGGGACTGCCGCCCAAAGAGCATGGGCTGGGACGTGGGACCGGACGAGGTCTGCTGCCTGCTAAAACAAAAATACCAACCTTCTATGTGGTTTGAATAAGACACAGTCTGACAACCCAATACTTAATCCAAAATATATCACACAAAATTATTCAGCATATAAAAATCAGGAAAACCTCAACTCACATAAGAAAATCCATCAACAGACAGCAAAGTCTCCATGACACAGATTTTAAAATGATCTGACAAAGGATTTAAAGCAGGTATGATAAAAAATGCTCCACCAAAAAATGATGAATATTCTTGAAACCAGTGGGAAAACAGAAAGTCTTAGCAAAGAAAAATGAAAAAATGTAGGCAAGAACCAAGTGGAAAGTTTAGAAGTAAAAAACATAATCGGCAGAAATGAAAGCTTACTGGGCGAGGCCCAGTAGGTGGGGAGAGGACAGATGCTCACTCGACACGGCTGAGCCCCTTCCCAGGAGCTGCCCTTGGCCAAAAAGAGCTAAAGTCACCCACAGTCATGCCCCTGGGAGGGCTGGGGGTGCAGGAACGAAGGCCCGGCTCAGGACAGCTCTGCAGAGTCGCCCCTGGCTCTCGACTCCCGCAGGGTCTCTGAACCCTTGGTGACAAGGGCACAAACTCTCTCCTGTCCCAGCCCAATGCCCCTGGCCTGCCGTGTGGTTGCCCAGGACTCGGCAGTAAACTGACAGCAACACAGACCCCCATTTCAGGCAGTGTCCACAACCTCATACACTTTAACAAACAGAACTTGTGTACACCCGTAACTTTTGTTTGGGAGCGTCTGTACGTTTCTAGTATGATTTTAAAGGCTGCAGACGGGGTATGTGTATCAAGTGCTTTCATGACCAATTTGTTTCATCTTCACTGTATTTGTGCGAAATGGTGCAGATCAGCCGTGTCAATGGAGAAGCCGAAAATCCAGTAACTGCAGTAAGTCACGCTGTGTCTAATCCACGCCAGGCGCTCACGCTGCATCGACTGCCTGGGCGCTAATACCTGGCAGCGCCGGCGAGGACAGACAGGGCACGGAGCGAGGTTTCTGGAGCCCTGGCTATTACTTGCTGTGTGATCTCCAGCAGGTTAGCTGACCTAAGTCTCATTTTGTTTTTTTCAGACAGATAAAAGGGTAAAACACGGAGGACAGTTACTGACACTTGGGAAGGGCTCAGCAAACACTGGAGGTTTACTTTACAGTCTGCTCTCTGTGAGTGACTGAAATCATACCTCTCCTTACATCCGGCCCAGACTCAGGCCCAGACAGATGTCAGGGGCGTTTCAGCCCCTCGGGCCAGAGGCCTCCTGTGGCCGACTGTTGAATCGTATGGGAAAAGTCGCTGCTTTGCTGTTTGTTGTCTACATTCATTCATAATTGAAGAAAAGGCTACATTTCAGTTAGAGGTTAGTGAAAACAGACATGCAATTTCTCTCTCCAGTGAAGCTCACAAATCACCAAGATTCTGTCTGTGGATTCTAGGTTAACATCACTTGGATTAAATTATTGACCTAAGACTCCACAGAAAGCAAATACCTATAAGCTTAGGCCTACGTGAAACTAAGATCCAGTTGATTTTTTTTTTTTAAAGATTTTATTTATTTATTTGAGACAGAGAATGAGAGAGAGAGCACATGAGAGGGGGGAGGGTCAGAGGGAGAAGCAGACTCCCTGCTGAGCAGAGAGCCCGATGCGGGACTCGATCCAGGGACTCCAGGATCATGACCTGAGCCGAAGGTAGTCGCTTAACCAACTGAGCCACCCAGGCACCCGATCCAGTTGATATTTAATGAACAAAATACTGACCTTGGCCTTTAAGTTACTGAGGTCAACTCGCAAACCAGTGATGTGTGCTTCCAGATTGTCTCTGAATCTAGAAATAGCCGCATCTTTATTTGTTTTGCTTAGCTTCACAGAAGTTTTTAGTTGACCAAACCTGCCAAGAAGAATTTTGTGTATGGCAATTTGCTCTTCTGAAATCTGAATCTGGTAATACTGTACAACAGAATGCAGCTGAGCAACCGTGGAGTACTCTTTTTCTAATGCAAATATTTTTGAGGAAATTGCATCCAAAAAAGTAAAATGTTCCACAAATTCTTCTATTTCAGTGGGATCAGAGTCCAGCTTTCGCAGTGATGACTCCACGACCTGCAATCGTTAACACATTAATGAGATTTATATAATGAGTTCTGACACTATTTTACAAGACTACTCTTTTAGTATCTCTCACTAACTTACATCATTATAATTTCACAAAAAAATGAAGACATCATCTAAACATTATTCTAACTATTGTTTAAATACTGGAGCATTAACATGCTCAAATCCTTCCTATTGTTAACAGACGGAACCTGAATGTACCTTGCACATAAAATAAATGCTACTAAGGTATACAGGAAGTAATATTATGAATAACTTTGCCTCTACGAAATAGACTAATAGCTACAGCAAGGGCATGGCTGAATTGTGAACAATGTATAACCGCCACCCCGTTTGGGGCACTGATGTGCTAGTTCTGTTTTGATAGCACATCTGCTCACTAGTTTGCACAGGAGTAAACAGTCTCAGAGGGATTCATTAGCCTAAAACGAGAAATATAAGGAGTTACTGATCAAACCCAAGTCTGATTCCAAATCCCATTTTTATCTATTATAAATGTATGTATTCATTATATGTATAATATCAATACTTTTCTAAGTATAGTATGTATATCATTCCATGAAATTTTCAAAATAATTGCATTTCTATACTCAAATTACAATTTTGTCATATTTTTTCCTCATGTTTTCAGGGCTCTTAATGAATACTCATGCATAATTTTGGAATCAATGTCATTTCAATTTTCAATTTCACAGCCTTGAATTAATTTCCTGGATGTCTCTAATTTTTTGAACACTTTATTCTATTTGATTATAAAATAGATGCTCATACAAAAACTGCAATACAAAAAAAAGCTTTTAATGTAGAAAATACTTATTATTCCATCACTCAGAAATAACCACTGTTAACCCACCACAGTTTATATGGACAGGCTTTAAAACCAGAGAGGCTTGTGTTTTGAATCCCAACTCCAGAGTTTCCTAACTGTGTGACCCTAAGCAAGTAGCTTTCCTTTAATGAACTTGGATAATATAGTCTAGTAACAGGCTGGTAATTGTACCTACCACATTTAATTGAAATTCATGACCAACACAGAAGACAGTAAACAGGGCCATCTTGACTCTAACCACAAATGCCATTTAAATGCCAGAAAAAAAGAAAGAAACACATGAAAACGCTGGTTTGTATCACAAAGAAAACAGATAACCCCAATTTCATGCAAAAAATAGACGGTAGAAACAGCTGAAACACACCCAAACTCCCTTTGTCACTAGTAGTACACCGATACCAAAGACAGTGAGAATGGTAAAGCCAAGTCACAAAGCAATCTCACTTGCCAGCATAAATGCAAACATCTTACAAAGAACGTACAAGTCAGTGCATGTGCGTGCTGGCAACCAAACCCACCAACCCAAGAAAGCCAGTTAATGTAATAACCACATTAAAGGACTGAAGAAAACAAATGTGTGATTGTTTCAAGGGATGCAGAATAAGCATTTGATAAAACTCATTTATGATAAAAAATACTCTCATCAAAATAGGGGAAACTCCTTAACTGCGTAAATGAAAGCGACTCAAAGCCTCAGGAAATACATAAAAACACACCTGGGGCATGCGGGAGCCAGAGAGAGGATGAATAAGCAACTTTCAAAGCTGGTTCCTAAAAAACAATTGTAGCTCAGGGGCACCTGGGAGGTTCAGTCGGTGAAGCATCTGACTCTTGATTTCAGCTCAGGTCGTGATCTCAGGGTCTTGAGATCGAGCCCCGCATCAGGCTCCACGCTCAGCACAGAATCTGCTTAGACTCTCTCCCTCTCCCCCTGCCCCTCCCTCCGCTCGCATGCTCTCTCTCTCAAATAAGTGAATAAATCTTTTAAAAAAATTATAGCTCAGAAAGTTTTCTGGAACTAAAACCCCTGACCCTTCTAAGTGCAGAAATCGAGTTTGCAGTGACTCACGTTCATCTAGCGCTCACTATGTGCCAGAATGTGTTTAGGGTTTTATAACCCGTAGCTCATTTAACTCTCACAAACTCTCTAGGTTAGTCAGTAATATTATCCCCAATTTACAGATAAAGAAACTGAGGTATAGCAAGAATAAGGATATTAACTAAGGTCTTTCAAGTAGTAAATGGAAAAGCCAGGATTTTTTTTTTTAAATCAGTTGAAGCCAAATTTACATACAAAAGATGTTAACTGTACATCATGATGAGTTTTAACACATTTATACACCTGTTTAGTTACCTCTGTAATCAACATATATAAAACTTTCATTGCCCTAAAAGATGCCTTGTGCCCCATCCCTCCTAACTCCTGGCCTCAGAAAACCACCATCTGCTTGTAGTGGCTACAGATTAAATTTGTATTTGTCAAGTTCCATATGTATGGAATCATCCAGCAGGAACTCCTTTCGGTCAACATATTTTTGCAGTCCATCCAAACTGTATGTAGCACTCGTTCATTCCTTCTCACTGCTGAACGCTATTCCAATGCATGAATGCACCATTTTGTTTTGTTTTGTTTTCCTTACTTGCCTCTTGCTAGATCTCTGGATTGTTGGCAGGTTTTGGCACTTGTGGTTAAAGCTTCTATGACTATGTGAGTACAAGTCTGTGTGGACCTATTTTTATTTCTTGTAAGTAAATAATGTGGAATGGGGTAGCTGGGTCGAATGGTAAGTGAACATTTAACTTTACAAGAAGTCGCCAGTTTTCCAACATGACTGCACCATTTTCATCGTCACCAACAACGTGTGAACGTTCTAGTTTCTCCGCATCCTCTCAGAATTTGCTATTGTCAGTCTTTTTAATTCTGGCCACTTAAACAGATGTGTGGTTCTCACTTCCCTGACGACTGTCATGTTGAGAGTATTTTGTATCTCCTGGCCAGCTTCCTTGGTGAAGGGTGGCCAGCAAAGTCTTTGATCACCATGTTGTCTTGCCAGTGCTTGGGACTGAGAGACCGCAGCTGCAGCACTGGGTAAACAGTCGGAAACACGTGGTCTCGTATTCTGGTTCCTTTAGTACTTCCAGTGAAATCCTCAGAGACAGACTCTTGCTAAAATGAGCTAAGCAGAGATGGAGGGAACTATGGCTCTGATAAGAAAATTCTTCTCTGCCTTTTGCAGAGCCGACTTGAGGATTCTTTCATTCACAGGCTTGCAGAAGCTGAGACAGGTGATGGTTTCTGCACTCTGAATGAAAGTGGTGGCTTCAAAGTGGCAGCCCTAGCAAGAGAGAAGAGCTCTTATCTTCAAACAGGCACCTTCGCCGAAGAAGGTGGGACAACAGGACTGGCGGGAAGCTTGCAGGCAGAGACTATTAAGGGTGTAACTTTTCCTCCCAAGTCTATGTTCCAAACAGCATCAGCTATGGAACCACACTTTTAGGGGGGAGAGGGAAGTGTCAAACAGACAGCAGCTAAAAATAAAAAGTTCTCGGGCTTCAAAGTCATGTCTCGACTCAAGTGTAGAATTAACCAGAAGCAAACAGGAAAAAATTATTTTAAGAAGCAAGTCCAAGTCTAATAACCATCAATGACATTTCCTAAGGCAGACACAGGTGTCCCTACTCAGGCCAACAGGAGATTCATTGGTGTACTTGTTCAGGGCCCAGCGAGTACAAGCCCGTGATGCCCGGCTTGGATGAGGGGGTGAAGAATACCAAACCCAGAGAGTCCTCCTACAGGATCTAACTGGGGGTCACCGGGGACAAGAGACCTGAGCCAGAGACTGCCAGACTGATCAGCCACAGAGCTTACCGTGCCCTCAAATAAAGGAACTCTCGGTATTTCTGTCCAGCAAGATTTGATATTTGCTCTAGACCACCTTAGGTGGCTGTTTCCCCATTTTCTTCTTCATAGGATGGAAGTTTCAGTTACACGTATCCTGTTCCTTCTCCACCAGTTTATATTCTTCTGCCCTGTCTTTGTTTAGAACTCACTGAAACACTAAGCGCCATGTTACATTTGATAGAGTGTGCATAGCCGGGGGGAGGGGGGCAGCACTCAGCCCCACTTCTGATGTCTCCATGAGGCGGGGGCCCCTGCTCGTCCAGCCTTCCTGGTGGCCCCTCCACCCCACACTCACTTCCTGGGGAAGGTGAAGTGACTCCTGGGACTGGGGAGTTTGGAAGGAGAAGGTGGACAGGCAGAGCCTAGACACTCCTCTCAAAAGCCGACCTGTCGGGGCGCCTGGGTGGCTCAGTTGGTTGAGCGACTGCCTTCGGCTCAGGTCGTGATCCTGGAGTCCTGGGATCGAGTCCCACATCGGGCTCCCTGCTCGGCGGGGGGTCTGCTTCTCCCTCTGACCCTCTTCCCTCTCGTGCTCTCTGTCTCTCATCCTCTCTCTCTCAAATAAATAAATAAAATCTTTAAAAAAAAAAAAAAAAAAAAAAGCCGACCTGTCCGCAGAGGGTACGCGTTCCTCTCTGCTCACTGTGGCCAGGATGTTGGTCGTGTTTCAGGGCAACCAGTGCTGAGTGGGCTAAGTCTCTCCCTAAGTCTGAGCTTCTGTTTGGGGAAGGTTAATTTTAAGTAAATAGAAGCCATATTCTCCAAGGTCTACTTCATTAGTAATAAAGGAAATCCTTGAATCTCTTTTGCCTTAACCTGTCGTCTTATTTCTCAGTCGGTTGGTTCAGTACCCAGCCAGGTAAGAGCGGTGAGATCTGTGATGCCCCCTAAAACTCACTATGTGGGAAGACGGGTGTGAACAGCCAAGGCACCGACTGGGGCAGATGCAGTAAGTCTGACTTGAAACCCAGCCCACTCCATCTTCTGCTTGCTTTCCTCAACCACTGAGGCAGAGGAGCTCTGACGTGCCCGTTCAGTCAGGTCCTTCTGAGCCGGTGGCGGCACTGTGACCTGGTTCTGGCGAAGCCAAGCGAAGTGAAACGCAGCGCACTGCTGCTTCTGCGTCCCCGTGTTTCTGCCCGGACGCGAGCACAGGGCCTTGGGGCAGCAGCGGCCCTAGTCACGGGAAAGGCGCTGACACAGCAAAGGCCCGCCTCACCCGCGCCAAGACATCCTTGTGCATCAGGGAAACCGCTGTGCTGGGCGGTACACTGGGTTCGGTTTCTGATACTTGGGGAATACCAGCCTCAGCGAAATAGGGGTTAATTCTGTGTGCATTTTAGGACTGTTGTGGCTCCAAAGACCGACACTTTCCAACCCTCTCTTAAACTCTTTGAGGCATTAAAAGCTACTAAACGTTCCCTCTTTCTCAGGCCACTCCCTTGCTTTCCTCGCCCTCTCTGGTGGCTCCTCTGCAGGCCCCTCTCCGTCTAGCAGCCTCCTGCATATTCGCATTCCTCAGGCTTCTGCTGGGGGGTCCTTTTCCTTCCTTGCTACACAAATACAGCAGGCGCAGCCTCCTGAAGGGTGACCTTGAAGAGCACCTGTTTGCCGGTCACCTAAACATGTGCTTCTGGTCCAGACTCCCTGCCGACAGTCGGATGTGCACACTGCATCTCTGCCTGACGGTCACGCGGTGAAGCAAGCACTGTGCTCCCTCAGCCTCACATTGCAGCCCTGCTCGCCCCGCAGCCCAACCCAAAAGCTCAAAGTATCATTAATTCCTTTCTCTTATTCCTTACATTCTGCCAATCACTACATCCTGAAGATTCCATCTCTTAATGGATCTCAAAGCCATCTGCTTCCCAGACTCCACGCTGTTCCTGCCCTGGTTCAGGCGCGTGTCACCGCTCCCCTAGACACCAGAAACAGCTTTCCCCCTGTCCTGTCCCACTTCAACCCATTCTCTACACTGCAGCCAGAGTGGTCCCTATGAAAATGCAAGTTGTATCATGTCATGTCCATGTTCGTAAGTTTGCAAAGATTCCCAACAGGGAAAAGACGTAACAAGGAACATGGGGCGCCATTTTAGAAATGGTGGACAAAGAATGTTTCTTTGAGGAAATGATATCTGATCAGAGACCCAAACAAGTATTAACACATACTAGAGTTTTCTGAGGATAACACTCATCATTTATATTTCCTAAGTACACATTTTAAAATAATAATCTAATGATCATAAAGATTCTCATGCAATAGGCATTTCCACAACACTTACTTCCAGTAGATTTGTATTCTTTCTTTCAATTACAGATCGCAAGAGGTTGTGGATCAGATGTATGACATTCTCAACATATGGTAAGCATTCTGACTGATAATTGAGACTTACAACTTTGAAAATACCAATGCGTTTCTCAATGGCCATATTAATAATATATTGAAGATAGTTTCTGAATTTAGCCAGGATAGTTTTAAACTGTACTGAAGTCAATTCGTCTATCGATGAGATTTTCATACTCATGGCTTTGGCCTTCTGTACCATGGAACAGTATTTTATAAACTTGCAGCTGTAAACATTAACTTGCCCCATGGAATTACCAACAACAGTCAGGAGACTGGCAATCTGTAAATAAAGTGTTAACAGGTCAGAATTATAAGAGTAACAAGTGTGGGCTGACAGGCTGATGGTTCTGTCAGAATACGTACAACAACAGTTCTCTGTGGGGTCTGTTTTATGCAGAACGCACACTGCAGAACTATGTTGGAAACCTAAGACTTCAAGAAATTTAGATGGCTTTTTCAATGTCCAGGCCATTTCTCTTTCTGGTCAGCATGTTGCTTGAAGCCGCTAGAAACACCAGTCATGTATTCCTGTGTTAGAGCAGATGCTCCATGCACAGCCCCACACTGTGTTACCTCACCCGTTCCCAAGAGACGGCTCCCTGACCGGGCAGAATCTGAGCCAAGTGGAGATGATGAGATTCTCCTGTGGATCTGAACCACAATACCCAGTGGGATTGGAATGGGGAAGTCCCAGCCAAGGCACGTCAACACACTGGCAATTCAGTACAGGGAGGGAATCATGCAAGAGAAAGCTCCTTTTCGTAGTAGAAGTTGGAAAAAACAAAAGAGGTGAATGGAGCTAAAAGCCCACGAGAAGGACAGATGGGGACATGAGCCGGAAATGACACGTCCATTGCCCTAAGTTAGGATACTCGAATTTTTCAGCAAGTCCCTTTAATCTAAGAATCTCCGTGGGTTTCTGCTCCTAGAGCCAAGTAGTCCCTGAGAGAAACTCTTTTTAAACTTACTTTATTTTGGTAGATAGGATCCATCTCAAAAAGGATCTGACAATCTGGCCATCTGGCTGGCTTCTTACAGGCCATTCCACTTTCAGTCTTATTAGGCAAACTCGTAATTAAAAACGATTCAGTAAAAAGAGACAGGCGAGGATCTTGGCAAAGAGGAATAATCTTGGCTAAAATACAGAATTCAAAAGTTAGTATTTTCAGGAGTCCCACCAAAAGCATCACCTTAAAATTATCCATGAATCTAAAACTACTGGTAACTGAGGCTGATTTATTATGAGGGCTAGAGAGTGTTCTATACTGATAAATGGAATTTAAGACAGGTGTAAAAGTTTGGATTTAATTTTATGGGAACAACAGAATCACTCAGAGGTACGGGGTGGTGGTGGGCCAAGGCATAATTAAAATAGAAGCTGAGAAAAAATCATTAAGTTGAGAAATAGTTGAAACGTCAGTGCTACGTGATGCCACATGGAAAGCATGAAAGCAGCACGCATCCACCAGCAGCGCGTTTACAGTCTAGCTGAAAACTGATGTCTGCACGCAAACACACACACAAACAAAACTTCTACATACACTTCATGCCTTATGCGAAATTAACTCAAAACGAATCATATATCTAAATATAAAGCACAAATTTATAAATATCCCAAGAGAAAAAAAAATCAGGAAAAATCTGTGTAACTTTGAGTTAGACCAAGAGTTTGTAGATACCAAAGCATAACAAATCCATAACAGAAAAAAAATTGACAAGTCATACTTTATCAGAGTTACGAAGGTTAGCTCTGTGAGAAAGAATGAAAAGATAAGGCACAGACTGGGAGAAAATGTTTGCAAATCTTCTCTCTGATAAAAGACTTGTATCCAGAGTACATATAAAGACCTCTTACAACTTGACAATAAGGAAACAAACATCCCAATAAAAAAATAAGCAAAAGATCTAAAGATTTGACTATAAAAAAATGTACATAAGCATATATATATAAGCATATGAAAAGATGAACAATATTACTCATTAGTGAAATGTAAATTAAACGACAATGAGATTATCACTACACACCTATTACAATGGCTAAATTTTTTTTTTATACTCTGACAATAGCAAGTGCTGACAAGGACGCAGAGTGACTGGAACTTTAGACATTGTTGGCAGGAAAGCAAAATGATACAACCACTTTGAAATTCTTATAAAATTAAACATACACCTATCATATGACCCAGCAATCCCACCCGTGACTCAAGAGAGAAGAAAAACTTATGTTCATCCAAAAACCTGTATGTGAATGTTTATAGCAATTTTATTCGCCATTGCCCCAAAATGGAACAGCCCGGATGCGAGTGGGTAAACAAGCTGTGGTACATCCAGACAAGAGAACACAACTCAGCAACAAAAAGGAATCAGGCTACTGCTTCATGCAACAATATGGATGCATTTTAAATGCATTTTTCTACATGAAAAAAGCCGGACCCAAAAGGCTACCTATCCACTTATATGACATTCTGGAAAAGGCAGACCGGTTGCCAGGGACAAGAGGGTGTAGAGGAGGGTTTGACTGTCAAGCGGCAGCACGGGGAAGCTGGGGATGTGTGGAGCTCAGATGGTGCACAGGGAACTGTCGAGCCCACACACTGAGAGCCACACACAGGGAATCTTACCACAGGCAAAGTTGTGAGGGACCAACCAGGACACAGGGAGAACCTAAGATGGAATACCAACTGGGACAAAGTAACCTAGCTACATTACAAATAAACTCTATAACCTCACTGAAGAGGGTAGACAACAAGTAAGTTGATCCAAGGAACTTTGGAAAACTTTTGACTGAAAACGAGAAGGACACAGGGGAAAAGAACTGCACACAAACAGTATGTGTTGGCTGACACATTTCTTCTCAAGGAGGTACACAGCAGAGATGCTGACGTGACCTTCCATGTGTGACACAGATCTGCCCCAGCTCCTTTCACTGTGGGCCTCACAGCAGCGCCACCCCCACAAGGAACAGGCATGCCCCAGGGCTGAGGCGGAGAACCACAAGAGGGGCCTGGGGTGTCCCGTGGCCCCAGCAGCTACAGCGGTCACAACAAAGGGTGAGGGTAAGGTGAAAGGGCACAGGACCCATTTGGAAAGAACTGTTCTGCAAAAGCAAAGCCAGACACTTTGAACAACAAAATAAGTAACAATAATACTGTTATACTCCCCAGATGAAAACAAGTATCAGTGAACCTAGGACATTCCAGGGGGAGAAAAGAAGTTACAGAATTACAACAGAATGGTACTGGTTCATGAGTTACAGACAGATCAACTATATATAGTCCATAAACAAACATATTAAAATATAATAAATGATAAAAGTGGCATTTCAAATCAGTGAGGGTGAGGAATGGATTACTCAGTGACTGGTACTGGGACAGACAGATCATCAGTCATCTGGGGAAAAATTACAAGTCTACATATGCCAAATAAATGTTAGAGCAATCAAATATTTAAGCATAAAAATGAAATCATAATAGAATTAGAAGACAAGTAGGAGAATGTTTTTATGATGTGGTCACTGGGCAAGCCTGTGTAACTAGGGCACCACATCCTGGAGCCTCTTCTAAAAGGCTCTGCACATGTTATACTATAAAAATAATGTTCTCCATGGCAAAAATATCACCATAAAATCAAGCCAAACAACCTACTTATTTTTCTTAAACTCATATTAAACATTAAGGATTCACTTTCTTAATCCAAAAGAACCACAAATCAGTAAGAGGAAGACTTTAGACCCATGAGTTTCAATCTCAGGCAATTACTCTGTGAGAATGTCCCATGGAAGCCGCAATCTGTGCACAGATGTCAATGGCATGACTGCATTCAGTAACGAGCATGTTTAACTTTGCACTCATGGTTCAACATATTATTGCACAGTAATGGAATGTTACATAGCCATCTAAGTGACAATTATAAGAGCATATGCAGGAATGTGGAAAATGTCTACAATATAATGCTAAGGGATAATAAAATATTTTAAATATAATTTCACTAATGTATGCCAGTGAAAATAAAAATACAAAATGCAAATAGCTGTTATATGAGGGTAGCTGAAATGATGGGGTGATCAAGATATTTTGTTTTTTCTGGGTGCCTGGGTGGCTCAGTTGGTTAAGTGACTGCCTTCGGCTCAGGTCATGATCCTGGAGTCCCGGGATCGAGTCCCGCATCGGGCTCCCTGCTCGGTGGGGAGCCTGCTTCTGCCTCTGACCCGCCCCCCTCTCATGTGCTTTCTCTCTCTCATTCTGTCTCAAATAAATAAATAAAAAAAAAATCTTAAAAAAAAAAGATATTTTGTTTTTTCTCAGGTAAATATACACACACACACACACATACATGTATACATTACATACATAAATGAATATGTACACAGATCAGTGAATCCACATTTATATAAATAAATAACTGAATAAAGAAATGGATCCACTAATTAATTAGTGGCAAGATCCACAAATAAATGCTAAAACTAGTGGGCAAAATTTTCAGAAGAAACAAAGATATCTGACCATCTCAAGACATCCCTTCCCAAATTTATTAATAACAAGAGGAAATATAAACATTTAAAGAGTTGACAAGGGTCCTGCTATTTTAAGATCTTTATAAGACTTAGATCATGGAGAAGGCATAAATTCATTGGTCGGGCTAGTAATAGCCATGTAATTTCAGATTGTATACACATAGCTAGAAAAGAATTAATAAAAATCTGTTTAAGATGGAAACAGAGGGGGCGGAGCAAGATGGCGGAGGAGTAGGAGACCTGAATTTCTTCTGGTCCCAGGAATTCAGCTAGATAGGGATCAAACCATTCTGAACACCTACAAACTCAACAGGAGATTGAAGAAAAGAATAGCAACAACTCTCTGAACAGAAAAGCGACCACTTTCTGGAAGGTAGGACGTGCAGAGAAGTGAATCCGAGGCGATATTCGGGAGGATAGACAGCAGGGGAGGGGCCTCCATCAGCCGGCTACTGGCAAGTGATAGAGCTGCAGAGCACAAAATTGGAACTTTTAGAAGTCAGCTCCGCTGAGGGACGTCGCTCTGGTGGCTAAGTTGGGGGTGGAACTCTCGCGGGACAGTGTGGTTTCAGGACCCTCAGGGTCACAGAAAGACCGGGGGGTGCCTGAGTGTGGCAGAGCTCCCAGGTATCAGAGCAGGGAAGCCGGCTGCAGAGATGGAGCCGAGGCGCGGGCTCTCAGCTCAGGGTTGCCATAAACCGTGATCTGCGGCACAGTCAGGCCACTGCTCCTCCAGCAGGGACCCAAAAAGCAGCAGATCTGGGGAGACTCACCTTCCTCCCCCGGGACGAGCGGCGCGGGAGCACACCGCAGGGATGTGCTGGGTTTCGAGACTCCACACCAAGTCGGGTGCCAGAGATAGAAACGCTCAGTCACAGGCCGGGGGAGCACGGAGTGCGGCCGGAGACTGGGGAGACGGGAGTGATTGACTGCTTTTCTCTGGGGGCTCACTGAGGAGCAGGGCCCCGAGTTCTTGGCTCCTCCCAGGCGGAGATTGGGAGGCCGCCATTTTCACTCTTGTCCTCCAAAGCTGTGCAGAAAGCTTGCAGGGAATAAAAGCTCCCGAGAGCAAACCCGAGCAGATGACTTAGCCCGGACCTGGCAAGGGTGGGGCAATCCCGCCTCCGACAAAGACATTTGGGAACCACGGCAACAGGCCCCTCCCCCAGAAGATCAGCAAGAACAGCCAGCCAAGACCAAGTTTACTGATCAATGAGAACGGCAGAACTCCAGCTCTAGGGGAATACTGCACATAGAATCCATGGCTTTTTTACCATGATTCTTTAGTGTTTCAAAGTTAATTTTTTTAACATTTTTTTTTGAATTTTTCTTTTTCCCTTTTTCAACTAACAGCTTATCAACGCTTTTTTTAAAAAACATTTTTATTTTTCATTTTTAGAGTCATATTCTATCCCTTCATAGTAGTTACCCGTATTTTTGGCATATATGTATAAGTTGTTCTCTCTTTAAAATTATGAGATAGTTTCTTCTAACAGATCAAAATATACCCTAAATCTCTAGTGTATGGTTTTTTCCTACTCCCCTGCCTGATCACATTCTCTCCCTTTTTTTTCTTTTTTTTTGAATCCATTCTATTTTTTTTCAAATGACTTATCAATTCCTTTTATAAAATTTTTTATAATTTTCATCTTTACAGTCATATTCCATTCCTTCATTATATCAACCCTTATTTTTGTACATATATAAGTTTTTCTTTCTTTAAAATTTTGGGAGGCACTTTCTTCTAACAGACCAAAATACACCCAAAATCTAGTGTGTGGCACTGATCTATGTACCAGCCTGATCATAATTGATCATGTTCTGTCTTTTTTGTTTTGTTCTGTTTTTGTTTTTATCTTTATCTTTATCTTTTTCTTTTTCTTTTTTCTCTCTTTCCCTTTCTTTTCCCCCTGCTTCAGGTCTTTTCTGATTTGTTTAGAGTATATTTTCTGAGGACGTTGTTACCCTGTTAGCATTTTGTTCTCTCATTCATCTATTCTCCCCTGGACAAAATGACAAGACGGAAAAAAATCACCTCAACAAAAAGAACAAGAGGTAGTACCGACTCCCAGGGACCTACTCAATATGGACATTAGTAAGATGTCGGATCTAGAGTTCAGAATCATCACTTTAAAGATACTAGCTGGGCTTGAAAAAAGCATGGAAGTTATTAGAGAAACCCTTTCTGGGGAAATAAAAGAACTAAAATCTAACAAGTTGAAATCAAAAAGGCTATTAATGAGGTGCAATCAAACATGGGGGTGCTAACTGCTAGGTTAAATGAGGCAGAAGAGAGAATCAGTGATATAGAAGACCAAATGATGGAAAATAAAGAAGCTGAGAAAAAGAGAGATAAACAACTACTGGATCACGAGGGCAGAATTTGAGAGATAAGCGATACCAAAATATGAAACATTAGGATAATTGGGATCCCAGAAGAAGAAGAAAGAGAGAGAGGGGCAGAAGGTGTATTGGAGCAAATTATAGCAGAGAACTTCCCTAATTTGGGGAAGGAAACAGGCATCAAAATCCAGGAGGCACAGAGAACCCCCCCTCAAAGTCAATAAAAATAGGTCAACACCCCAATATCTAATAGTAAAACTTACGAGTCTCAGAGACAAAGAGAAAATCCTGAAAGCAGCTCAGGGATAAGTCTGTAACCTACAATGGTAGAAACATTAGATTGGCAACAGACCTATCCACAGAGACCTGGCAGGCCAGAAAGGACTGGCAGGATATATTCAGAGCACTAAATGAGAAAAATATGCAGCCAAGAATACTATATCCAGCTAGGTTGTCATTGAAAATAGAAGGAGAGATTAAAAAACTTCCAGGACAAACAAAAACTAAAGGAATTTGCAAACACCAAACCAGCCCTACAAGAAATCTTGAAAGGGGTCCTCTAAGCAAAGAGAGAGCCTAAAAGCAACATAGACCAGAAAGGAACACAAACAATATACAGTAACAGTCACCTTACAGGCAATACAATGGCACTAAATTCATATCTTTCAATAGTTACCCTGAATGTAAATGAGCTAAATGTCCCAATCAAAAGACACAGGCTATCAGATTGGATTAAAAAACAAGACCCATCGATATGCTGTCTGCAAGAGACTCATTTTAGACCCAAAGACACACCCAGATTGAAAGTGAGGGGGTGGAAAACCATTTACCATGCTAACGGACACCAAAAGAAAGCTGGGGTGGCAATCCTTATGTCAGACAAATTAGATTTTAAACCAAAGACTGTAATAAGAGATGAGGAAGGACATTATATCCTACTTAAAGGGTCTATCCAACAAGAAGATCTAACAGTTGTACATATCTATACCCCTAACATGGGAGCAGCCAGTTATATAAGCCAATTAATAACAAAAGCAAAGAAACACATTGACAACAATACAATAATAGTGGGGGACTTTAACACCCCCCTCACGGAAATGGACAAATCATCTAAGCAAAAGATCAAGAAGGAAACAAAGACTTTAAATGACACACTGGACCAAATGGACTTCACAGACATATTCAGAACATTTCATCCCAAAGCAGCAGAATACACATTCTTCTCTAGTGCCCATGGAACATTCTCCAGAATCGATCACATCCTAGGTCACAAATCAGGTCTCAACCAGTACCAAAAGATTGGGATCATTCCCGCATATTTTCAGACCACAATGCTTTGAAACTAGAACTCAATCCCAAGAGGAAAGTCGGAAAGAACTCAAATACATGGAGGCTAAAGAGCATCCTACTGAAGAATGAATGGGTCAACCAGGAAATTAAAGAAGAATTTAAAAAATTCATGGAAACTAATGAAAATGAAAACACAACTATTCAAAATCTTTGGGATGCAGCAAAGGCAGTCCTAAGAGGAAAGTATATAGCAATACAAGCCTTTCTCAAGAACCAAGAAAGGTCTCAAGTACACAACCTAACCCTATACCTAAAGGAGCTGGAGAAAGAACAGCAAATAAAGCCTAAACCCAGCAGGAGAAGAGAAATAATAAAGATCAGAGCAGAAATCAATGAAATAGAAACCAAAAGAACAGTAGAACAGATCAACGAAACTAGGAGCTAGTTCTTTGAAAGAATTAACAAGATTGATAAACCCCTGGACAGACCTGTCAAAAAGAAAAGAGAAATGACCCAAATCAACAAAATCATGAATGAAAGAGGAGAGATGACAAACAACACCTGAGCAACTCTATGCCAGCATATTAGATAACCTGGAAGAAATGGATGCATTCCTAGAGATGTATCAACTACCAAAACTGAACCAGGAAGAAATAGAAAACCTGAACAGACCTATAACCACTAAGGAAATTGAAGCAGTCATCAAAAATCTCCCAACAAAAGCCCAGGGCCAGATGGCTTCCCAGGGGAATGCTACCAAACATTTAAAGAAGAATTAATACCTATTCTTCTGAAACTGTTCCAAAAAATAGAAATGGAAGGAAAACTTCCAAACTCATTTTATGAGGCCACCATTACCTTGATCCCAAAACCAGACAAAGACCCCATCAAAAAGGAGAATTACAAACCAATATCCCTGATGAACATGGATGCAAAAATTCTCACCAAAATACTAGCCAATAGGATCCAACAGTACATTAAAAGGATTACTCACCACGACCAAGTGGGATTTATTCCTGGGCTGCAAGGTTGGTTCAACATCCGCAAATCAATCGTGATACAATATATTAACAAAAGAAAGAACCAAGAATCATATGATCCTCTCAATAGATGCAGAAAAAGCATTTGACAAAGTACAGCATCCTTTCTTGATCAAAACTCTTCAGAGTGTAGGGAAAGAGGGTACATACCTCAATATCATAAAAGCCATCTATGAAAAACCTACAGCGAATATCATTCTCAATGGGGAGAAACTGAGAAATTTCCCCCCAGGTCAGGAACGCGGCAGGGATGTCCACTAACACCACTGCTATTCAACATAGTATTAGAAGTCCTAGCCACAGCAATCAGACAACAAAAAGAAATCAAAGGCATCTGAATCAGCAAAGAGGAAATCAAACTGTCACTCTTTGCAGATGATATGATACTTTATGTGGAAAACCCAAAGGACTCCACCCCAAAACTGCTAGAACTCATATAGGAATTCAGTAAAGTGGCAGGATATAAAATCAATGCACAGAAATCAGTGGCCTTCCTATATACAAACAAGACAGAAGAAAGAGAAATTAAGGAGTCGATCCCATTTACAATTGCACCCAAAACCATAAGATACCTAGGAATAAATCTAACCAAAGAGGCAAAGAATCTGTACTCAGAAAACTACAAAATACTCGTGAAAGAAATTGAGGAAGACACAAAGAGATGGAAAAACATTCCATGCTCATGGATTGGAAGAAAAAATATTGTGAAAATGTCTATGCTACCTAGAGCAATCTACACATTCAATGCAATTCCCATCAAAATACCATCCACTTTTTTTCAAAGAAATGGAACAAATAATCCTAAAATTTGTATGGAACCAGAAAAGACCCCAAATAGCCACAGGAATGTTGAAAAAGAAAAGCAAAGCTGGTGGCATCACAATTCCGGAGTTCCAGCTCTATTACAAAGCCGTCATCAGCAAGACAGTATGGTCCTGGCACAAAAACAGACACGTAGATCAATGGAACAGAATACAGAGTCCAGAAATGGACCCTCAACTCTATGGTCAACTAATCTTTGACAAAGCAGGAAACAATGTCCAATGGAAAAAAGACAGTCTCTTCAACAAATGGTGTTGGGAAAATTGGACAGCCACATGCAGAAGAATGAAACTGGACCATTTCCTTACACCACACACAAAAATAGACTCCAAATGGTTGAAAGACCTCAATGTGAGACAGGAGTCCATCAAAATCCTAAAGGAGAACACAGGCAGCAACCTCTTCGACCTCAGCCGAAGCAACTTCTTCCTAGAAACATCGCCAAAGGCAAGGGAAGCAAGGGCAAAAATGAACTATTGGGACTTCATCAAGATAAAAAGCTTTTGCAAAGCAAAGGAAACAGTCAACAAAACCAAAAGACAACTGACAGAATGGGAGAAGATATTTGCAAATGACATATCAGATAAAGGGCTAGTATCCAAAATCTATAAAGAACTTATCAAACTCAACACCCAAAGAACAAATGATCCAATCAAGAAATGGGCAGAAGACATAAACAGACATTTTCCCAATGAAGACATCCAAATGGCCAACAGACACATGAAAAAGTGCTCAACATCACTCGGCATCAGGGAAATCCCAAATCAAAACCTCAATGAGATACCACCTCACAGCAGTCAGAATGGCTAAAATTAACAAGTCAGGAAATGACAGATGTTGGTGGGGATGCGGAGAAAGGGGAACCCTCCTACACTGTTAGTGGGAATGCAAGCTGCTGCAGCCACTCTGGAAAACTGTATGGAGGTTCCTCAAAAAGTGAGGAAAATAGAGCTACCATATGATCCAGCAATTGCACTACTGGCTATTTACCCCAAAGATACAAATGTAGGGATCTGAAGGGGTATGTGCACCCCAATGTTTATAGCAGCAATGTCCACAATAGCCAAACTGTGGAAAGAGCCAAGATGTCCATCGACAGATGAATGGATAAAGAAGATGTGGTATATATAGACAAATGGAATATTATGCAGCCATCAAAAGGAATGAGATCTTCCCATTTGCAATGACGTGGACGGAATTGGAGGGTATTATGCTGAGCGAAATAAGTCAAACAGAGAAAGACATGTATCATATGACCTCACTGATATGAGGAATTCTTAATCTCAGGAAACAAACTAGGTGTTATGCACAAACAATGAATCATGGAACACTACATCTAAAACTAATGATGTAATGTATGGTGATTAACGTAACAATAAAAAAAATTAAAAAAAGATGGAAACAGAATCTTGTTATGCTATAAGATATGGCTTATTTAAGTCTCATAAAATTCTATAGTATATCATTGAAAAATCCAAACCTTAGGCTATTTTCCTAATGCCCATCTTTTATGCACTTTGTGGCTGTACGTGTAATTCACACATCCTCAAATAATCCCAAGTTCACACTGATCCCAAAGACTGGGAATTTCTGATCTCCTGATACACTGTAGTATGTGCCACATCTCTGGGTATAAGCATCAAATGCCTACATCTAAGAAAATATTGCCAAAGGAGGCAATGTATCTAGCTAAACTTTTAAAATACTTACTTATACATTTTTCAATGTCAGTCACCATATTTTGAATTTTTATCGAAAACTCTAATCTGTTGGGAGCTAAGAAGAGATTTGTAGCAAATCGCGAAAATCTGAGAAAATAAAAGCTTATTTCAGAAAAATGCAGTAACTAACAGAAATTATAATTACTTGTAATTTTTAAAATGTCGACTACTTACTCATCATATATGTATTTATTCTCAAACTCAGTCATGATTTCTATGTCTGTAAGAATCCATTGAAAAAAAGAATAAAACACTGATTGGTATTTAAACCAGCTAAATGATCAATTGACATGTGTCAGTGGTTCCCAAACACCTAAGAATAAGCTGGAAAGGTCATCTAAAAGGTAGTGTTCCAGCAGGACACCTCACCCCCAGATCTTGATGGAGTCCGAGAGCCTTAACTGTTAACAAGCATCCCAGGTGGTGTTCATCCTCACGGAGGGAGTCCCCAGGTCCCTTTAGTGAGAAATGGTGTGAGTACTGAGACCAAAATGAATGATGGTGTTATTACTTACACACACCACAAATGATCTAAGTTTATGCTCACTTTGAGCATTCTTAACATTTACAACCTAGTCATGGGTCATATATAAACTACTATAATTTTCTCTCATTTGTCTTTTCCAGCTGTTAGGACATTTTCCTTCTTTCTTAATAGTCTCCTTCATCTTACCTGAAAGAATTCCTTCAAAGTTGTAAGAGAATTTTTTTGGTTTCTTCATTATTTGCAGTTCTTCACTGGAGTGTTTCATGAGACACCCAACTTCATTTTTTGATTCCTCATCTTCTTCACACAACTCAGATTCTTCGGAGGACTTGTCAGACTCATGAGAGTTCTCTGTGGAAATTTCTGAAGACTCACTCTCTTCGGGAATGCTCAAGTGTAGAATTACTTCAAATACTGGTGCATATATTTTTCTCAAATCCTCATCCATTTTAATCCTATTCAAAATCTAATGAATAGACATGTTAGGATGACAGTTCTAACTGAAAGAACATTCCTTTAAATTAGAATGATACAGCTCTAACTTTTAAGTGACCAATAATAACTTCAGTATAACTAAATAACATTATGTTACCATGTAACTGACATTTGCATGTTAAAATAAGTTAATGTAAAACACAGGTACATTATAATGCAGTAGTCTCCCCCAGAAGACTGTAAATTAATGCCAGAGTGGGTACATAGTAATCATCTGAGAGCTTATTAAAAATACAAATTCTTAGGCCCTATCCCCAGAGATTATGAGTTAAAAGGTCAGGGGCAGGGCCCAAGAATCTTTTTTTTAAAATTGAAGTATAATTAACATACAATGTTACATTTGTTTCAGGTCACAATATATTGATTGAGCAATTTTATACCAAGAATTTGAATCATTTAAAAGCTGAGCAGGAGACTTTACTGTGTACTCCACGTTAAGAATTACGAATCAGGAATATACTTCAAATCCATTTCTATAGGCGCTAGTTCCTCACTTTAACATACATATCCTAGTACGGGTATCCATCTCTAACGAGAAATAACCGGAGTATTTTACGTATAAATATCTTACTTATACAATGTGTTTGCCCTTAGGCTCTGTCTTGGCATGGGTTCTCCACTAATGAATGGATTCCTCAGAGCCCACATGCAATCCATTGTTCTGAGACACCCAATGTTTCTCAGTGGTTAGCTATTTTGCCTGTTAGAACCTCGACCATTCATTTATAAATAAAGGCAGTTAACAGTATAAACAAACACCATTAACACCCTTTTAAGCTGCTGGGGAAAGAGCCTGAGTAGATGCTGAGGGTGATATGCAATCCTTAAATGTTCCACACAAATAAATAGGAAGTTTCTATGGGATGATTAAAAACTTCTGCAAAATGGATAGTGCTGATAGTGCACCCCATTGTGAATGTCCTAGTCCCACTGAATTTTATTTGTAAAAATGGTTAAAATGGTAAATTGTACATTATGTACATTTTATCACAATAAAGAAGTTCACAGACAATTCCAAACAAATATATAATGTGTTGTGTAGCTTCTTCTGGAAAATAACCTCTAATTCTGATAATGACTGGACCTCAACCCCTACACACCTTCTAATATTATAGTACATACATATTTTGCATAGACTCATTCTTGAAATATGTATACCGGACTTACTACTTGATACAGTATACTTGGATCTATATCAAATACTGAAGTATACTTGATACAGTATACTCATAGCATACCATAATTTGATATAGTTACAAATTGATGAGTACTTATCATGTCCTAGGCACTATAGTAAACAGGTTACCTTCACCTCATCTTCATAGTAACCCTGAGGAAGAAATTATTACTCTTATTATGCATAAAAAGAAAACCCAGACTCGGGAAGCTTATATTGTCAAAGGCTATATTGCTAGCATGTAGTTAAGGCTAAAGTTTGTTGTGGGTCTGTGACTCCAAAGCCCACAGTTAAGATATGAACTGGGGCTTGAAAATCTTTTTGTAATAAATTTTTGGGTGTCTTTTTTCATGCCAACAAGAATGGATCTCAGCAAATAGTCTGATTTCCTCAAGACTGTACATTACAAGAGAGAAATAGCTACATCTAAATTCTACAGTATGCAATGGGAAGTGGGGACCTCCCCCACTTTAGCCCTGCTCTCTCTTGAAAGTCAAATCTAGATTTCCAAAATCCTAATAGAAATATTTTCACCTGGTTGCCCACAGGTACCTGACTCAACACATCCCAAATAAAATAATTATCTATCTTTTTTAAGATTATTTATTTATTTATTTGACAGAGAGAGGCAGCAAGAGAGGGAACACAAACAGGGGGAGTGGGAGAGGGAGAAGCAGGCTTCCCACCAAGCAGGGAGCCCGATGCAGGACTCGATCCCAGGACCTTGGGATCATGACCTGAGCTGAAGGCAGACGCTTAACCGACTGATCCACTCAGGTGCCCTGTTATCTATCTTTTCTTGGACTAGATATTAGAATGTGCTCAGAAACTCAGTCCATACCAACATGAGTTTAGCAAAAATAGGAGAGAACCAAGGTCAGATACTAGAGGGCAGAGTATGAGCAAGATGCTACAATCAGGGCTGTGGGGCAAAAGTGGAACCAGGGACACACAGGATTTATGCCAGGATCACAACACTGTCTACATCAAATCTACTCATAAGCAAACTGGAAAATCAGAATCAGTATTGAATTTTAAAACATCAAAATTAAGAATTTCTATTACCAAAGATCTATACCTAAGATTAATAGACAAGGACAAAGTTAAGAGGTAATATTAACAAAGTCTAAAATTAACAAAGAATCAATATCTGGAATACACAAAAAGTCCTAAAAATCAGTAAGAAACCCAATAGAAAAAATGTTCAAAAGTATCAATATGCAATTCAAAGAAGAAAAGTGGGAATACTGTGTAACAATCAGAAACGATAAATTATGTACGTGTGTGTGTGTGTTTCTGTTACATACTGTCATAGATTGGGTTCCCCGGGAAGCCAATTTGAGACAGGCAGGATGTAAACACTAAGGAATGTGCCTGGGTCAACATGTGTGGAAGGGAGAGAAAGCAAGCAGGGTGGGTAGAGGGGAAGGCTGAGCTGTTATACAGGCCACACCACAGGCTTAGCCAAGCCATGGGGAGCTCAGGAGCAGGAATGGCCCTTCAGAGTTTTTTATACCCTTGTAACAATTGTTCATTGTATGTGCGCCTCCCCCCAAAAGGGGCATGACCTTGAACAAGGGGGCTGCACTTGAAGCCATCTCTGAAAAAGCAGACAGCTAAAGGCCATCTGCTGACAACACTTTCAGTCCCACACTGAGGGCATTTGGTGGCATATCACTGTGAGATCTGGACCCAGACCCACCGATATGTGACACGAGTCTTGACAACATAATGTTGAGTGAGAAAATGTACAGATGCAGCATAGCACTGCGACCCTACGCAAACTTTAACATGTATATTCCAGTAACCAATAATATATTTCAGAAAAAATTTACTGTGAACTCCATATGGAGGGCAGATTGAAGAATGCACAAAAAATAATGCATGAAAATTTATATTTTCATGGCCTAACAAATGGTTATGGTCTGTATTTTATAAATAGTTTTGTAATTCAGTAAGAAAAAAACTCCATCAGAAAAATGGGAAAGAACACCAAAAAGTCGTAAAAATGAGAAATACAAATGGCTAATGAGCATAAGAAAAATGTCTAAGATTATGAGTAATACGCAAAAATTAAGACCAGTTAATCCCAGATTTCAGTTTTCAATAAGCAACAGCAAGTATAAAATAGTATACATTTAAAAGGCAGCCTTTAATAGAAATTGGTATAACCTTGTCTAAAGAGAAATTCTGCAATGTAAATGGAAGGCCATAAAAAGGTCCATAGTGCTGATTTAATGTTAATCCTAAGGAAAAAATTAAAGCAGTGCATATATTTTTATCTAAAAATATTTCTATTCTGAGGTGTTCATAAAGAACTAGTAGCAGCAATTCCCTTAGAGTATGGGCTGGGACTATAAAGCACACAGGCTAAATCCACAAAACAAAACAAAACAACCCACAAGATTTTTATGAAAAAAATTATAAAAGACATAGAAAAACATTAAAGAAGACTTAAATGAATTTTACAATCATGTGAGAAGACCTAGTATCATAAAATATTAACTCTCCCCACCTTCTAGGCAATTTCAATCAAAATCCAAATAGGGTCTGATTCTAAAATGTATACGGAAATGCAAACAGCTAAGAATAGACAAGACACTCTTAGAAGAGACTTATTTCAAAGCTATACCATTAATCTGGTGTGGGATCGGCACAGTAACAGGCGAGTAGATCAGCGGGACAGAGTAACAGTTTGGAAAGAGAAGACACATGTATGGAGACATATGATAAATGATAAAGAAAGAGCTGCTGTGCAGATTGGCAGGCAAGGGATGTAAAGAAATTGTGCCTGAGCAACAGTCACTCATACAGAAATAAACGAAAATGAACCCTAACATACACTACGCACAGATTTAGAGATAAATGTGAAGGACAGACTCCAAAGCTTTCATAAGAAAATAGAGAAGAATATATTTATGACTCAGGATGGTAAATAATTACAAACACAAACACAAATATAAGGATTGATAAAATCAATTACACTGAAATTAAGAATTATAGATAATAGAGGTGCTTGGGTGGCTCAGTCAGTTGAGCATCTGACTCTTGATTTCGGCTCAGGTCATGACCTCAGGGTCATGAGATTGAGCCCCATGTCAGGCTCCACACTCAGCGGGAGTCTGCTTTCCTCTCTCTCTCCCTCCCTCTCCCCCTGCCCCTACTCCTGCTCGCACTCTCTCTCTCTCAAATAAACAAATCTTAAAAAAAGAATTATTGATAATAATACATCATAAGGGAATAAAAGTAACAAGCCACCTCATAGGAAAAGATAACTGCAATATAGACATGAAGAATTCCTACAAAATAGTAAGAAAAATCCATCCAGGAGCTTAATGGGCAAAAATTTCCAGTAACATATATTTTAAAATATACCAGTAATAAGAGAAATACAAATTAAAATAAAAAATGTAGACATTTTATTTTCCCTTGTTACCAAAACTACCTATTTTTTAAAGGAAAAATGTGTAAAGTATACCTACTATACAGTGCTATCTCATAAAAATGCTGCTTTTGCCAACTAGGACAAGCATCTAGCACATAAAGTTTAATCCCAATAAAATATTGGGGGGTGGGATACAATTCTTCATGGCAAGAAAAGATTTCCTAATTAAAGTTTTTCTAGGATTCTGTCAAGATTTCTCATATTTGACTTGTGTCATTTTTGAGTTAGTAATAACGAAAAAAGTACTCTGAAGACCAGCAAAGATTTAGAGGTATACAGTAGTGGGGGCCGAAGTGGGTAGCTGCTACTTTAGATAGGGTGGTCTCTCCTGACCATTCCCATGTAAAGTAGCGTACAGCATCACTCTGCATTACCTTATCTTCCTTTGCTTTTCTTCATGGCACTCATGGCTTCATTATCTGTCTCTCTTAGCAGAATATAAACTCCAAGAGGTCAGGGACGTGTTCTGCCCACTGCTGTATTCCAGTGCCTAGCTCAGTGACTGGTAAATAATAAGTACTCAATAACACGTGAACAAATGAACCAACTGATATAAGTGTAATTATAGCTTTCTACAGTGGGAAGGATGTCTGTGTGTGTGTGTGCACGTGTGCAAGAGACTGTGAATAATCATAAATCATATTTTTAATTCCAAACTTATTCATTTTACATAAAAAAAATCTATGCTTATATTTTTCAAAGACCATTTTACCTCATTAATATCTGCTTCCGTTTTTACTTCTGACTTTAAAACAGAAGTGGCATGTAAGTTTGAATTATCAACAAATTCTTCGTAATCATCTGTTATCTTTTCAGTGACAGAGAAAACATTCTTGTATATTCTAGATTAAGAAATAAGAAGAAAAAAAACATAGTCTTTCCAAACTTTTATATCTTATTAATAGCCAGAACACATGAATAATTAGACATTCCTCCAAAGGAGATATGTACAGGTGGTCAATCAGTACAAGAAAAGATGCTCAGCATCACTCATCATTAGGGAAATACAAATCTAGGCCACCGTGAGATATATCTTCACAACAATTAGGATGGCTCCTATTTTCTAAAAGTATTTCTCAGTAATTCTGTCACTGAGGATTAGCACCCTGGTGCTTGCTGGTGGGAATCAAACTAGAGCAGCTACCATGGAAAATAGCTGGACACTCCTCAGAGAGGTATATGTGGGATGGCCATACGATATAGCAACTCCAACTCAGGGCATATCAACAAAAGAAACAGAAATGATAACAACATCATTCACAAGAGCAAAAGGTAAACACGACCCAAATGTCCATCAATAGAAGAATGAATAAATAGAACGTGGTGTATACATACTAGATTGTTATCTAGCCTTAAAAAGGAAAGAAATTCTCATATGTGTTACCACGTGAATGGACCTTGAAAACATTATACTGAGCAAAATAAGCCAGATACAAAGTTCAAATATGGTATGAATACTCCACCGAGTAAGTTACCTAGAATAGGTAAATTCAGAAAGACAGGAAGTACATTAGAGGTCACGAGGGCTTGGTGGAAGGACAGGGGCCATGCACAGGGAATGAATTGTTACTGTTCACTGCACACAGAGTCCCAGTTTAGGATGATGAAAATGTTCTGGAAATGGATATGGTGATGGTTGCACAACACTGTGAGTGTGCTTAATGATACCGAATTGTGTTACTTGTATTTTACTACAATAAAAAAATCATAGGTCTCATTTCAGCAAGATGGAAAAGTAAAAATATTCTATTACTTTTAATTGTTTGAAATAAAAAAATGAAGCATTTTTATGGAAAAGTGAAGATTTACAAATATATGCTAATATGGAGGTAAAATTTATATCATAATTATTAGGAAGATGGAGATTTCATAAACACACTGAAAAGCATAAGAAACACTAAAACAAAGAGGTAGAGGGAGGCATTGGGAATTAAGAGCCATTCAACTGAATCAACAAAAATGAGAAAATTGAGAAAGTGAAAGAGAAAAATTAACAAAGTAAAATAAATAATAAGCATAAATAAAATGGAAGGAATAAAAGCAAACCATACCGTTTATTACTAAATGTGAACAGGTTCAATCTCCTACTAATCAAAAGACAGAAACTATCAGATTGAGTTAAAAAGCAGTATCAAATCATAGTAAGATACAATAGACACCTCAATTTAAGGTGAAAAAATAAGGTAGAAAATAAACCTATGAGGAATTTCTGGCAACAAGATAATGGCACAGAACCATTTAAGAAAATCTTTCCACACACCCTCATAAAAATCGGAAAAATAAACAATCTGAATAGGACCACATCTATTAAAGAAACTGAACAATTCATAAGCTTTCAAAATAGAAAGCCCCAGGTTTTCTTGTGAATTCTGTCAAACATTTAAGGAAGAAATTATACCAATTCATTCAAAAAGCCCACTATTTTCCTGGAACCCAAACCAGACAAAGACATCACAAGAAAACTACAGACCAATATCCTTTATTGGACAGAGGCACAGAAACCCTCAACAAAATACCAACAAACTCAATCTAGCTGCATATACAAAGGATTCTATACCATAACTGAGTGGAATTTATCCCAAGAATGCAAGGTTGGTTCAATGTATAAAAATATACATATGGGGCACCTGGGTAGCTCAGTTGGTTAAGCGACTGACTTCAGCTCAGGTCATGATCCCGGGGTCCTGGGATTGAGCCCTGCATCAGGCTCCCTGCTCGGCAGGAAGCCTGCTCCTCCCTCTCCCACTCCCCCTGCTTGTGTTCCCTCTCACGCTGTCTGTCAGTCTCTCTCTCTCTGTCAATTAAATAAATAAATAAAATCTTTAAAAATACATATATATAAATATATATGTATATTAATGTAGTATACCATATTAGCATAAAATAAAAAGCACACGATTATTTCAACTGACACAGAAAAACAACACTTAACAAAATCCAACATTTCATGTAAAAACATTAAACTAACAATAGAAGGAAACTTCCTCAACCTGATAAAAAGCACATGCAAAAAACCCAGTTAACTTCTTTCATATTTAATGAAAAAAGACCAAAGTTTCCCCTCTGAGATGAGGAATAAAACAGGAATGGGTTCTTCCCACTTCTAGTAACATTGTACTGAAGATTCTAGCTAGGGCAATTAGGCAATAAAAAGTAATAAAAGATGTAAGACTGGACAAAAAAAGAAGTAAAACTATCTCTATTTGCAGGTGTTATGATCCTGCATATCCTAAGGAGAAAAAAAAAATAAACAAACATAGAACTAATAAACAAGTTAAGATTGCTGGATACCAGATAAATATACAAAAATCAGCTATATTTCAATACATTAGCAATTAATAATCCAAAACAAAATTTAAAAAAATAATTCCAGTTACAATGGCATCAAAAAGAATAAAATACTTAAGAGTAAATAAAAGAGACCACCTGCAAGCAAGATGGCAGAGGAGTAGGAGACCTAAATTTCGTCTGGTCCCAGGAATTCAGCTAGATAGGGATCAAACCATTCTGAACACCTACAAACTCAACAGGAGATCGAAGAAAAGAGTAGCAACAACTCTCTGAAAAGAAAAGCGACCACTTTCTGGAAGGTAGGATGTGCGGAGAAGTGAATCCGAGGCGATATACGGGAAGATAGACTGCGGGGAAAGGGAGCCTCCATCAGCCGCTACCGGCAAGTGACAGAGCCACAGAGCACAAAAGCGGAACTTTTAGAAGTCGGCTCTTCTGAGGGACGTCGCTCCAGTGGCTAAGTGGGGGGTGGAACCCTCACGGGACAGTGTGGTCTCAGGACCCTGGGGGTCAGAGAAAGACCGGGGGTGCCTGAGTGCGGCAGAGCTCCCAGGTATCAGAGCAGGGAAGCCAGCTGCAGAGACGGAGCCGAGGCGCAGGGTCTCAGCTCAGGGTTGCCATAAACCGTGATCTGTGGCACAGTCGGGCCCCTGCTCCTCCAGCAGGGACCCAACAAGTAGCAGATCCGGGGAGACTCCCATTCCTCCCCCGGGAGGAGCGGCATGGGAGCATACCTCAGGGATGTGCTGGGTTTGGAGACTCCACACGGGGTCGGGTGCCAGAGACAGAAACGCTCGGTCACAGGCCAGGTGAGTGTGGAGTGCGGCCAGAGACCAGGGAGACGGGAGTGATTGACTGCTTTTCTCTGGGGGCACACTGAGAAGTAGGGCCCCGAGATCTCGGCTCCTCCGGGGTGGAGATGGGGAGGTCGCCATTGGAGATATATCTTGAAAGAAGTTGCTGTGGCCAATGTCAAAGAGGTTACTGCCTATGTTCTCTTCTGGGATTTTGATGGATTTCTGTCTCACATTGAGGTCTTTCATCCACTTTGAGTTTATCTTTGTGAATGGTGTTAGAGAATGGTGGAGTTTCATTCTTCTGCATGTGGCTGTCCAATTTTCCCAGCACCATTTATTGAAGAGACTGTCTTTTTTCCATTGCATGTTTTTTCCTGCTTTGTCAAAGATTATTTGACCATAGAGTTGAGGGTCCATATCTGGGGTTCTCTATTCTGTTCCATTGATCTATGTGTCTGTTTTTGTGCCAGTACCATGCTGTCTTGGTGATCACAGCTTTGTAATATAGCTTGAAATTGAGCAACGTGATGCCCCCAGCTTTGTTTTTCTTTTTCAACATTTCCTTGGCAATTTGGGGTCTTTTCTGATTCCATACAAATTTTAGGATTGTTTGTTCCAGCACTTTGAAAAATGTCATTGGAATTTTGATCGGGATGGCACTGAAGGTATAGATTGCTCTGGGTAGCATAGACATTTTAACAATGTTTATTCTTCTGATCCATGAGCATGGAATATTTTTCCATCTTTTTGTGTCTTCTTCAATTTCTTTCATGAGTGTTTTGTAGTTCCTAGAGTATAGATCCTTTACCTCTTTGGTTAGGTTTATTCCGAGGTATCTTATATTTTTTGGTGCTATTGTAAATGGAATCGTTTCTCTAATTTCTCTTTCTACAGTTGCGTTGTTAGTGTATAAGAAAGCAGCTGATTTCTGTGCATTGATTTTGTATCCTGCCACATTACTGAATTGCTGGATGAGTTCTAGTAATTTGGGGGTGGAGTCTTTTGGGTTTTCCACATAAAGTATCATGTTGTCTGCGACAAGAGAGAGTTTGACTTCTTTGCCAATTTGAATAGCTTTTATTTCTTTTTGTTGTCTGATTGCTGTTGCTAGGACTCCTAGTACTATGTTGAATAATAGTGGCAAGAGTGGGCATCCTTGACATGTTCCTGATCTTAAGGGAAAGGCTCTCAGCTTTTCCCCAATGAGGATGATATTTGCTGTGGGTTTTTCATAGATGGATTTTATGAACTTGAGGAATGTTCCCTCTATCCCTATACTCTGGAGAGTTTTAATCAGGAAAGGATGTTGTATTTTGTCAAATGCTTTTTCTGCATCAATTGAGAGGACCATATGGTTCTTCTCCCTCCTCTTATTAACGTGTTCTATCACACTGATTGATTTGCGAATGTTGAACCACCCTTGCATCCCGGGAATAAATCCCACTTGGTCGTGGTGGATGATCCTTTTAATGTATTGTTGGATCCTATTAGCTAGGATTTTGTTGAGGATTTTGGAATCCATATTCATCAAGGATATCGGTCTGAAATTCTCCTTTTTGATGGAGTTTTTGCCTGGTTTGGGATTAAGGTAATGCTGGCCTCATAGAATGAGTCTGGAAGTTTTCCTTCTGTTTCTATTTTTTTAAACAGCTTCAGTAGAATACGTATTATTTCTTCTTTGAATGTTTGGTAGTATTCCCCAGGGAATCCATCAGGCCCTGGACTCTTGTTTTTTGGGAGGTTTTTGATCACTGCTTCAATCTCATTACTGGTTATTGGCCTATTCAGGTTGTCAATTTCTTCCTGTTTCAGTCCTGGCAGCTTATAGGTTTCCAGGAAGACCTCCATTTCATCCAGATTGCTGTTTATTGGCATACAGTTGTTGATAATAATTTTTAATAATTGTTTCTATTTCCTTGGTGTTAGTCGTGATCTCTCCCCTTTCATTCATAATTTTATTAATTTGGGTCCTTTCTCTTTTCTTTTGGATAAGTCTGGCCAGTGGTTTATCGATCTTATTAATTCTTTCAAAGAACCAGCTTCTAGTTTCGTTGATCTGATCTACTGTGTTTCTGGTTTCTAATTCATTGATTTCTGCTCTAATTTTAATTATTTCTCTTCTAATGCATGGCTTAGGCGTCGTTTGTTGCTTTTTCTCTAGTTCTTTAAGGTGTAGAGTTAACTGGTGAATTCGGGATTTTTCTATTTTTTTGAGTGAGGCTTGGATGGCTATGTATTTCCCCCTTAGGACCGCCTTTGCAGTATCTCATAGGTTTTGGACCGATGTGTTTCCGTTCTCATTGATTTCCATGAATTGTTTAAGTTCTTCTTTGATTTCCTGGTTGACCCAAACATTCTTGAGCAGAGTGGTCTTTGGCTTCCAAGTGTTTGAATTCCTGCCAATTTTTTTCTTGTGATTGAGTTCCAGTTTTAGAGCATTATGGTCTGAGAATATGCAGGAAATAATCTCAATCTTTTGGTATCAGTTGAGACCTGATATGTGACCCAGTATATGGTCTATTCTGGAGAAAGTTCCATGTGCACTTGAGAAGAATGAGTATTCTGTTGTTTTAAGGTGGAATGTTCTGTAAATATCTATGAGGTCCATCTGGTCCAATGTATCATTCAAAGCTCTTGTTTCCTTGTTGATTTTCTGCTTAGATGATCTGTCCATTGCTGAGAGTGGAGTATTGAGGTCTCCTACAATTAACGTATTGTTATCAATATGACTATTTTGGTTAACAGTTGGCTTATATAGATGGTTGCTCCCATGTTGGGGGCATAGATATTTACAATTGTCAGATCTTCTTGTTGGATAGATCCTTTAAGAATGATATAGTGTCCTTCTGTGTCTCTTATTACAGACTTTAGTTTAAAATCTTATCTTTCTGATATAAGAATTACTACCCCAGCTTTCTTTTGAGGTCCGCTGGCATGGAAGATGGATCTCCATCCCTTCGCTTTCAGTCTGGATGTATCTTTAGGTTCAAAATGAGTCTCTTGTAGACAGCATATGGATGGGTCCTGTCTTTTTATCCAATCTGCAACCCTGTGCCGTTTTATGGGAGCATTTAGGCCATTCACATTGAGAGTGATTATTGAAAGATATGAATTAATTGTCATCATGTTGCCTGTGAAGATGTTGTTTTTATAGATTGTCCCTGTAAATTTCTGTTGTGTATCACTCTTGGGGTCTTTCTCCTTTTATAGAACCTCCCTTAATATTTCTTGCAGGGACGGCTTAGTGGTCACATATTCTTTCAGTTTCTGCTGGTCTTGGAAGCTCTGCATCTCTCCATCCATTCTAAATGAAAGCCTTGCCGGATAAAGTATTCTTGGCTGCATGTTCTTCTCATTTAGTACCCTGAATATGTCTTGCCAGGCCTTTCTGGCTTTCCAGGTCTCTGTGGATAGGTCTGACGTTATTCTGATGTTCCTCCCTCTGTACATAAGGAATCTCTTCCCCCTAACTGCCCTTAAGATGGTTTCCTTGGTTCTAAGATTTGCAAGTTTTACTATTACATGCTGGGGTGTTGGCCTGTTTTCCTTGATCTTGGGAGGGGTCCTCTCTGCCTCTAGGACTCGAATGTTTGTTTCATTACCCAGATTAGGGAAGTTCTCAGCTACGATTTGCTCAAATACATCTTCTAGTCCTCTCTCTCCACTCCCTCTGGGATTCCAATTATTCTGACATTGGAACGCTTCATGGTGTCACTTATTTCTCTGATTCTATTTTCATGGATTCTGAGTTGTTTTTCCCTGGCCTCCTCTTTTCCCTTTTTACCTATTATATCGTCCTCCAGGTCGCTTATTCTCTCTTCTGCCTCAGTTACCCTAGCTGTTAGATTATCTAGATTGGATTGGATCTCATTGATAGCATTTTTAAGTTCTGCCAATTCACCTTTTATTTCTGCCCTTAGAGACTCTATGTTGCCATTAATTGATTTCTCCATTCTAGCCATTGTCTTCACAATTGCTAGCCTGAATTCCATCTCCGACATTTTGGTTATATCTGCATCCATTTGTAAATCTGCAGCATAAGTCATAATCTCTGAGTCTTTTGTTTTGGGAACTCCTCCTCCTAGTCATCCTGTTGATGGGTGTTTGAGGGAATGTATAGAGTCCAAATTATTGACCAGAACCCAAGCAAGATGCACCTGTTTTCTTGGGGCCTTAGGGTTGCTGGTCTCTTGTTTTCCCAGCCTGTCTTCTGTGGGAGGGGCCTGCCACGCTGTTACTCAGGCAACCCTGTTTAGGCGGAGTTGCCCTGCGCCCCCGTGGCAGGGGATGGGCTCAGTGGGAATCAGTTTTTGGGGCTTTTGTTCTCTGGCGGCTTTCCCTGGCGGCGTCTCTTCCACGAGTCAGAGCAGAAGAGACCGTTTCCAATCCTCTGCCTCAGAGCAGAGAGATCGCAGTCTGTTCTTCAGTGAGCTCTCCAGGCCACACCGTCTCCGTTTCTGTCCGTGCTGCTATAAACTGCAGAGTCCTGGGTTGTGCGCCCCTCCACAGCGCTCCCAGTCCTGCCTCCAGGTCAGAGCACGTCTCTGCCCTTTGTGCTTCTAAAACCGCCAGCCGCTCCCAGTTCACACGCGCGCAACCCTGCCACTCTGGGTTTCCGTCCTGGGGGCTGCAGTTCGCAGGCGCGACGCCGCCGCTCCAGGTTTCCACCCCGGGTGCTGCCCTAAAGTCCTTTCCCCACTGCTACCAGTCTGCGAGTCTGCACCCCGTCCGCAGCGCGCAAGGCTGTCGCTCACCAGCGGTGTAGGATCCCCACGGCCAGGCACCCTCCCACTGACATTTATTCTCCGATGTCTGCCCGTGGAATCACGGCTCCCTGCTTCATACCTCCAAACCAACCGCCTGCAATATTCTGTTTGTAGAGATCCAGATCTTCTTACATCTCAGGCTGGTTTTGTGGGTGCTCAGAGTGGTTTGGTAGATATCCAGCTCAATTCCAGGGACCAGTTGAAATAGGGTCCCCTACTCCTCCGCCATCTTTCCCCCCCTCCTGATATGAGGAATTCTTAATCTCAGGAAACAAACCAAGGTTTGCTGGAGTGGTGGGCAGTGGGAGGCATGGGGTGGCTGGGTGATGGACATTGGGGAGGGTATGTGCTATGGTGAGCACTGTGAATTGCGTTAAAACTGTTGAATCACAGACCTCTACCTCTGAAACAAATAATACATTATATGTTAAAAAAAAAAAAAAAGAAGAAGATAGTAGGAAGGGAAAAATGAAGGGGGCGAAATTGGAAGGGGAGACGAACCATGAGAGACTATGGACTCTGAGAAACAAACTGAGAGTTCTAGAGGGGAGTGGGGTTAGCCTGGTGATGGGTATTAAAGAGGGCACGTATTGAATGGAGTACTGGGTGTTATACGCAAACAATGTATCATGGAACACTACATCAAAAAGTAATGATGTAATGTATGGTGATTAACATAATAAAATAAAAAATAAATAAAAACAATAAAAAAAAGAATAAATAAAAGAAGCATAACATACACACTGAAAAACAAAAGACCACCGAAAGAAATTAGACTACCTGTATAAATGGCAAGACAATCTCACATTCATGGATTGGAAAACTTTATACTATAAAAATGGAAATGCTCCCCATATTTATCCACAGATTCATTGCAATCCCTATATAAGTTCCAGCTGTTTTTTCTTTTTTTTTTTTTTGCAGAAATTGGCAATCTTATTCTATAATTCATATATAAACCAAGGGAGCCAGAAGAGCCAAAACCGTGTTGAAAAGGAACAATGTTGGAAGATTCACACTTTCCAATTTCAAAACTTACTACAAAGCTACAGTAATCAAGACAGTGTGGTACTAGCATAAGGATAGACATATAGATCAACTGAATGAAATTTAGAGTCCAAAAATAAACCCATACATCTATGGTCAACTCACTGTCAAAAAGAGTGCCAAGACAATTAAATGGAGAAAGAACAGTCTTATTAACAAGTAGTGCTGGGACAACTGGACATCCATATAGGAAAAAAAATGAATTTATACCCTTATCTCATACTGTATACAAAAATTAAAACAAAATGGATCAAAGATCTAAATGTAGGAGCTAAAACTGAAAATCTTAGAACATAGGTATCAATCTTTATGACCTTGCATTAGGCAATACTTAAAGTACAATCAGAGGAAAAATAAATTGGCCTTTTTCAAAACTAAATACTTTTGCTCCAAAGGATACTATCAAGAAAGTGAAAAGATGACCCAGAGAATGGGAGAAAATGTTTGCGAATAACCTATTATTTGGTAATAATAGGGGTCTTGTACCCAAAACATATTTTAAAAACTCTTGAGAACTAGGGACTCCTGGGTGGCTCAGATGGTTAAGCGTCTGCCTTCAGCTCAGGTCATGATCCCAGGGTCCTGGGATCGAGCCCCACATCGGGCTCCCTGCTCAGCAGGGAGCCTGCTTCTCCCTCTCCTTCTCCTGCTCCCCCTGCTTGTGCTCTCTCGCTCTCTCTGTCAAATAAATAAATAAAATCTTTAAAAAAAAAAAAAAACTCTTGAGAACTTAACAATAAAAAGACAACACAATTTAAAAATGGACAAAGGACATGAAAAGACATTTCTTCAGAGAAGATATACAAATAGCCAATAATCATATGAAAGGATGTACAACATCATTAGTCATTATGGAAATACAAACCAATACTGTTAAGAAGGTCAATAGAAACAGATTAAATAATGATAGCTCCTACTTAGCAGGCATTTACTCTGTTTATTCTCAAACAACATTATGACATAGTTATTATTGTTATCTCTAGTCTCAGATGAGGAAACTGAAGTCTAAAGAATTTATGTCTCCTAGTTTACTATTACTAGCTAACCTAAGTCACACAACATGTCAGAGATGAACCAGAGATTAAAACCCAGACAGTATGACTCCAAAAACACATGTACTTGAACCACTATACACGTATTCCTCCTATAACGTTAATATATATATATATGAGACATGTTATATTTTTTAAATGAACTATGAAATAGTACACTAGGATTACAACAGAAAAATACATAGGAAAAGTCTAGAAGAAATTATACCAAAATAATAAGACATTGTATTTAAGTGATGAGTTAGGGTAATTTCTGTTTTCCAAATTTTCTATTATATGATGAATTAACTATAATAATATCTTTTAAAAAATTATGTTCAAAATTAAAAACTTCTAAACACACAAACACACACCTGTAGTTTTAGGAGAAATAAAATTATAATGTGCTATTACTAAATAGTTGTGCTCTTATATAGGTTAAAGTCCTAGCACTGACTCAAAGTACTTATGAGGCCTTAGAAAAGTGATTTAAGCTCTGTTGGATTCAATAACAAATTAGAGAAACAGTATATTATCTTTAAGATTCTTCAAAATTTTATGAATTTATTTTTCACTCTCTAGTTATGATACTGAAACTCTGATTTGACTTAAAATGATATTCCTACATTTTGACAGTTTGAACATAAAGTATTCTACAATGTCAATTCATATTCCATGGTTTACAAATTACAGCAATAGATCCAGTTGTGGTAAAAAAGAAAAAAGTATTAACAGTAGTATTTAAATAGAAGGTGAAAATAGGGGGCACCTGGGTGGCTCAGGTGGTTAAGTGTCTGACTTCAGTTTGGGTCATGATCTCAGGGTCCTGGGATGGAGCCCCACATCAGGCTCTCTGCTGGGTCGGAGTCTGCTTCTCCCTCTCTGTGAGTGTGCACACATTCTCTCTCTCTCTCTCAAATAATTTTTTTTTAAGATTTATTTGACAGCGACAGACACAGTGAGAGCAGGGCTTGATCCCAGGACCCTGGGATCATGACCTGAGCCGAAGGCAGACACTTAACGACTGAGCCACCCAGGTGTCCCAATAATTTTTTTTTTAAAAGGTGAAAATATTTGGTTTTCAATAGATACTTGGAATTGCCTCAAATTCCAATTGAACCTTGTGGCTGGATACTTCCAGAATCATTCTTACAAATGATTTTTTAAGAACTAGTTCTGAATATTACCCAGCTATCAGAAAGGATAAATACCCAACTTTTACATCAACATGGATGGGACTGGGGGTGCCTGGGTGGCTCAGTCGTTAAGCGTCTGCCTTCAGTTCAGGTCATGATCCCAGGGTCCTGGGATCGAGCCCCGCATCGGGCTCCCTGCTCAGCGGGAAGCCTGCTTCTCCCTCTCCCACTCCTCTGCTTCTGTTCCTGCTCTCGTTATCTCTCTCTCTGTCAAATAAATAAATAAAATCTTAAAAAAAAATAAAAAACATGTGATGGGACTGGAGGGGATTATGCTAAGTGAAATAAGTCAAGCAGAGAAAGTCAATTATCATATGGTTTCACTTATTTGTGGAACATAAGGAATAGTATGGAGGACATTAGGAGAAGAAAGGGAAAAATGAAGCGGGGGGAATTGGAAGGGGAGATGAACCATGAAGGACTCTGGACTCAGAGAAACAAACTGAGGGTTTTAGAGGGGAGAGGGGCGGGGAGATGGGTTATTAAGGAGGACATGTATTGCATGGAGCACTGGGTGTTATACGAAAACCATGAATCATGGAACACTACATCAAAAACTAATGATGTACTTAACATAATAAAATTAAATTAAATTAAAAAAAAACTAGTTCTGAACTTTGAAGATACAGCATACCTATACATAGGATTGCCAGATTTAGCAAATTAATACAGAACACCAAATTAAAACTGAATTCCAATAATTTTTAGTATAGGTAATATCTGGGACATACTTACCCTGAGATATTATTCATTATCTGAATTTCAAATTTCACTGGGTATCATATACTTCACATAGCAACCTAGCCTATGCAGAATATTTTTAGGGGGAGGGAAGGAAATTTTCTTATATTTTATGCATACTATTAATGAAAGTATTACCAGATAAGAAGCTCAGATAATTGCAAAAACTGAGTACATATAATTTGCTATGAGGAGAATTTTCAAATTCTAGCTTAAATTATTGGATATTTCCTCCATAAGTGACAATATATTACATTATGATCATAAATTCCTTTTATAAGTCAAAAAATTGTGATTTACTTAATGAGATCTTCATTCCTTTTTTCCATTGAAAATGGCATTCTAGCAGAATTATTAAATAATTCCAAAAGTAGTGTGATTGCAGTATTCATTAGTTGACGGATGAGTTCCTGAAATATGTAGTCAACCAGTAGCAGAAACCTCAAAACTGTTTCTAATAAACATCGATATTTAGGCAGCTTGAAATGTACTGTGTCATCTTCAGAGACGTTTGACTCAAAATATTCTTTAATTTCTTTCTTTTCTGCCACCTACAGTTCAATAAACAATTGAGAAACAAGTGATAATTTCCTATGTTAATATAGCATGATTACAACACTGCAACTAAACATTATTATGACAATTTTCATGAAAACTTCATGCCTGGAAAACTTTATGCACTGTATTTAAACAGCAGACAAAAAAGAAGCCTATGAAGTTTGGGGTCTCACTTATAAGCAGATGAGTTTATGGAACTCAAACAGGAAGTACATACTAATGGTTATCTAAGCATTCCTACACAGAGGGACCCTCCTCAAGTATACCACTGGGAGTAGAGCTACCAATGGGGGGAGAGTCAAGTGTAAATAATAGGTATCCTAAAATCCAGTCCAATGCAGCCTCCCTTATGCTAGGCTATAGCAATTACTTTGTTTGTTTTTAACACTTATATGATACATAATACAGAATTAAGAAAAAATTTAAGTTCATCAAATCTGATGTCAGAGTTTTATCCTTTAAACAATGTAGCTCTTAAGACAATTGACTTAGTATGTTACTGGGGAATAAAATCAGTACTACTAGTACCACCAAAACTTCTAAATTGTGTCCTCTAAAATAATCTCAAAGTTGGTCAAATGTTTCTTTTTAGACACATAAACATTTTTTTAAATTATTGATGGACCTTTAAAATTCTAAAAATATTTCCAGTATTTGTTCACCTATTGGTTGTTCTTTTTATTTTTTGCTCCATTGATACTTAAATGCTTGATAGTCCTTTCCAAATTGTATTCTAATTTTTTTTTATTTTTTTAAAGATTTTTAATTTTTTATTAGAGAGAGAGCACGAGTACAAGCAGGGGAAGCGGCAGGCAGAGGCAGAGGGAGAAGCTGACTCCCTGCTGAGCAGAGAGCCCAACGCAGGACTCGATCCCAGGACCCCAGGATCATGACCTGAGCTGAAGGCAGACGCTTAACCATCTGAGCCACCCAGGTGCCCCGATTCTAATTTTTAAAAACACAATTGCATTTATGTTGCCTCTCTTCAGGTTTCTTTTTTTTTCATTTGTATTTTTCTTTCTTTTTAAACTGAATTAGGTCAGTTGATTATCAATTTGGCAAGTTTTTTCCAGTACTGGTTGACTCTCTGGAGGAATGGTTTACCATGGTGATGTAGTTCTTTACTAATACAACAGATGCTTGCAGAAATTGGGCTAAAAAAAACCCAAGATAACTCATATACCAGTTATGGGCACAGCTATGCTGGGTCTGACAAATGAAATACTGACTTTATTAATAGGTTATGTTTTTATTGAAAAGGTCATGTTTTTCCAGGAGTGGCCACATGATTTGAAAACTTTATCTGCAAAATGCATTTTAACTGGTAAAATGGTGAGGGAGAGTCTATTAACTATTCAAAATAAAGATTTTTAGCATTGGTACTAAAGGAATTTTAAATAGCTTAATAACTGTATCAATATAAAAGTATACAGTAGTAAGCCTGGTAATGCTGGCCTTTTTATTGAACATTCTGAGGTTAATGGAGATTCTGACACCGATAGGCAGATAGGTAGATAGTCTCTAGCATCACAGGCTATATTTTGGGTCAGGCATATCTCAAGTCTGACTCTAGGTTCACATCCTGATGGTGGGTTTCGGTTTTCATTTCATCAGTTCTACGCCTGTGCTGTGTCTGGGCAGTCCCCAACATTGCCCAGAACACCTTTTAAAGTAGCTGCACTTTAGATTCACCTGAGGAGCTTTTTCACTGCTGGCAGAGGCTCCATCCTCAGAAACTCTGATTTAATTAGTCTAGAGTGGTCCCAGAGATCAATATTTACTAAGAGCCCCCCATCCCACCCCACCAGCTGATTCTAGTGTGCTGCCTAAGGTCTGGCCACTGAGGAGTCACACATTTCAGTTTTAAAAATTCACCCAAATGGCACTGTAGGGAAGCCCTGCCTCTGCCCCCAGCAAAGATCTACAAGTAAGACAGGTGTCCCTGAACAAAAACAGCTCTGGGAGAACTCTGGAGTCCACTGAGGAAACTTCAACAACACTGTGAAACAAAAATCCTGAGAATAACCATGCAAAAAGAGAAGGAAGACAGCTTCAATTTGCCCACTTCCTCCCATCCCTAGCTGGAACTGCTCAGTGCCAAGAGGAAACTTCCCAGCTAGAAAGAGTCCCCTCTCTCATCAGGAAAGGAAGAGCAGAGTGAGCAACCAGCTTCCCCAGGCTTTGGGGCACTGAACAAAGGTCCCACTTCGATTTCACCCTGCCCAGACCAGCAAAGCTGAGATGGATTGAACAAGGAAGAAAAACATGGACTGCTAATAGCAGCCATGCAGCGGGAGTGATCCCTGTTCACAGTGACCTGCTCAACACACAAACACAGCAACTTTTGCCACTGAAGAAGGAATCAGTAGCCAGCACAGCTGCCACAGACCCCCAGCCAATTTCACTAGCTTTTGACAGGCAGGTATTTGTATTCACTGATGCCCGCTGCCTAAGTCCCTTTCCATCCCCTCCCCTCCCCGACCCCACACTGTCAGCCAGCCCAGGTTTCTGTGGGTGCATGAGTACAAGACACTAGCCTAGAGCCCCATCACTGAGCCCCACCATGCACATGCTCGGGCTATTTCTTCAGGTGCATTTGCATGCTGCTGGCCTGACACCTGTCACTGGCCTTGAATGCCATGCCCCTGTGGTGTGACCCAGCAGCCACAGGAGAACATGCTGACACCCGTGCACCCACAGTTGGCCTGGCCCTTGCTGCTTACCCTGACCCTCACCAATGGGTGTGTCTCCAACCAGCCCCTGCCACTATAGAGAAACCTGCAGATGACCCGAACAGCCAAGTGTGTACACCCCACCAGTTCCGGCCACCACCACTGTCTGCCTTGGTCCCGAGCCCCTGGACCTGGAGCCACTACTGAAAATCCTTACAGCCACTGCAGACCTCCAGAATATTTGCGAAGAACCACACAGCTGTCAAAGCTCTGGTCCCCAGAGGCCTGAGCAAAGAGACATCATAATGCCCCAGGACCTGGTGCAGTTACACAGCCCCACATTTGGCACCCTGCACCGCTAGCGCCAAGACCCAAGATGCTCCAGCATGCCCCACCTGCAGGCGAAATTCTTCCCTTATCAAAGTCAGGTCATAGTGTCTGGAAGACGTGACTCCTTCTTCAAATGCACAGACACCTTTGCAAGGCTACTGGGATCATGAAAATCAGGGAAACATGATTCTACCAAAGCAAAACTCAGTCACTGACCCCAAAGAAATGGATATCCAGGAATTTCCAACAAAGAATTCAAATTAATTGTTCTAAAGATGCTCAGAGACAAAAACAGACACAGATCAATGCAACAGAATAGAGAACCCAGAAATGGACCCTCAACTCTATGGTCAATTAATCTTTGACAAAGCAGGAAAGAACATCCGATAGAAGAAAAGACAGTCTCTTCAACAAATGGTGTTGGGAAAACAAGACATGCAAAACAATGAAACTGGACCACTTTCTTACACCATACACATAAGTAAATTCAAAACGGATCAAAGACCTAAATGTGAGACAGGAATCAAAATCCTAGAGAAAAACACAGGCAGCAACCTCCTCAGCCTTGACCACAGCAACTTCTTGCTAGACACGTCTCCAAAAGCAAGGGAAACAAAAGCAAAAATGAACTAGTGGGACTTTGTCAAGATAAAAAGCTTCTGCACAGCAAAGGAAACAATCAACAAAACTAAAAGGTAACCTACAGAATGGGAGAAGATATTTGCAAATGACATATCTGATGAAGGGTTAGTATCCAAAATCTGTAAAGAACTTATTAAACTCAACACCCAAAAAGTAAAAATCCAGTTAAGAAATGGGCAGAAGGGGGGGCGGAGCAAGATGGCGGAGGAGTAGGAGACCTGGATTTCGTCTCCTCTCAGGAATTCAGCTGGATAGAGATCAAACCATTCTGAACACCTACAAACCCAACAGGAGATCGAAGAAAAGAAGAGCAACAACTCTCTCATCAGAAAAGCGACCACTTTCTGGAAGGTAGGACGTGCGGAGAAGTGAATCTGAGGCGATATTTGGGAGGATAGACGGCGGGGGAGGGGCCTCCGGCCGCCGCTTCTGGCAAGTGATAGAGCCGCGGAGCACAAAATCGGAACTTTTAAAAGTCTGCTCCGCCGAGGGACGTCACTCTGGTGGCTAAGCGGGGGGTGGAACCCTCCGGGACAGTGTGGTCTCAGGACCCTCGGGGTCACAGAAAGACCGGGGGTGCCTGAGGGCGGCAGAGCTCCCAGGTATCGGAGCGGGGAAGCCGGCTGCAGAGGCGGAGCCCAGGTGCGGGCTCTCAGCTCAGCGTTGCCATAAACCGTGATCCGCGGCCCAGTCCGGCCCCTGCTCCTCCAGCGGGGACCCAACAAGCGGCAGATCCGGGGAGACTCACCTTGCTTCCCCAGGAGGAGCCGCGTGGGAGTGCACTGCAGGGATCTGCTGGGTTTGGAGACTCCACCCGGGGTCGGGTGCCAGAGATAGAAACGCGCGGTCACGGGCCGGGTGAGCACGGAGTGCGGCCGGAGACCGGGGAGACGGGAGTGACTGACGGCTTTTCTCTGGGGGCTCACTGCGGAGCGGGCCCGAGTTCTCGGTTCCTCCGGGGCGGAGATTGGGAGGCCGCCATTTTCACTCTCCGCCTCCAAAGCTGTATGGAAAGCTCGCAGGGAACAAAAGCCCCGGAGAGCAAACCCGAGCAGATTACTTAGCCGGGAGGGGGCAAGGGTGGGGCAATTCCGCCTCCGGCAGAGAAATTTGGAAGCCACGGCAACAGGCCCCTCCCCAGAAGATCAGCGAGAACAGCCACCCAAGACCAAGTTTACCGATCAATGAGAACGGCAGAACTCCAGCGCTAAGGGACTACTGCACATAGAATTCACGGCTTTTTTACCATGATTCCTTAGTCTTTTAAAGTTAATTTTTTTTTAACTGCCTTTTTGTCTTTTTATTTCTTTTTGAATTTTTCTTTTTCCCTTTTTCAAACAACATCTTATCAATCCCTTTTTTTAAAAAAAAACATTTTTATTTTTCATTTTTAGAGTCATATTCTATCCCTTCATAGTAGTTACCCATATGTTTGGCTTATATATATAAGTTGTTCTCTCTTTAAAATTTTGAGATAGTTTCTTCTAACAGATTAAAATATACCCTAAATCTCTAGTATATGGTGTTTTCTATTCCCCTGCCTGATCACATCCTCTCCCTTTTTTTTTCTTTTTTTAAATCCTCTTTCTTTTTTCAAACAACTTCTTATCAATTCCTTTTATAAAATTTTTTATAATTTCCATTTTTACAGTCATTTTCCATCTCTTCATCATATCAACCCTTATTTTTGTACATATATAAGTTTTTCTTTCTTTAAAATTTTGGGAGACACTTTCTTCTAAAAGACCAAAACACACCCCAAATCTAGTGTGTGGCACTGATCTATATACCATATAGATCATATTTGATGACATTCTGGTTTTTCTTTTGTTGTTGTTGTTTTGTTTTGTTTGTTTTTGTTTTTATCTTTATCTTTTTCTTTTTTTTTCTTTTTCTTTTTTCTCTCTTTCCCCTTCTTATCCCACTGCTTCAGGTCTTTTCTGATTTGTTTAGAGTATATTTTCTGGGGACGTGGTTACTCTGCTAGCATTTTGTTCTCTCATTAATCTATTCTCCTCTGCACAAAATGACGAGACGGAAAAAATCACCTCAACAAAAAGAACAAGAGGCAGTACCGACTGCCAGGGACCTACTCAATACGGACATTAGTACGATGTCAGATCTAGAGTTCAGAATCATCACTTTAAAGATACTAGCTGGGCTTGAAAAAAATATGGAAGTTATTAGAGAAACTCTTTCTGGAGAAGTAAAAGAGCTAAAATCCAACCAAGTAGAAATCAAAAAGGCTATTAATGAGGTGCAATCAAAAATGGGGGCGCTAACTGCTAGAATAAATGAGGCAGAAGAGAGAATCAGTAATATAGAAGATGAAATGCTGGAAAATAAAGAAGCTGAGAAAAAGAGAGATAAACAACTACTGGATCATGAGGGCAGAATTCGAGAGATAAGCGATACCATAAGACGAAACAACATTAGAATAATTGGGATCCCAGAAGAAGAAGAAAGAGAGAGAGGGGCAGAAGGTATAATGGAGCAAATTATAGCAGAGAACTTCCCTAATTTGGGGAAAGAAACAGGCATGAAAATCCAGGAAGCACAGAGAACCCCTCTCAAAATCAATAAAAATAGGTCAACTCCCCGACATCTAATAGTAAAACTTACGAGTCTCATAGACAAAGAGAAAATCCTGAAAGCAGCTCGGGAGAAGAGATATGTAACCTACAATGGTAGAAACATTAGATTGGCAACAGACCTATCCACAGAGACCTGGCAGGCCAGAAAGGACTGGCAGGATATATTCAGAGCACTAAATGAGAAAAATATGCAGCCAAGAATACTCTATCCAGCTAGGCTGTCATTGAAAATTGAAGGAGAGATAAAAAGCTTCCAGGACAAACAAAAACTAAAGGAATTTGCAAACACAAAACCAGCCCTACAGGAAATCTTGAAAGGGGTCCTCTAAGCAAAGAGAGACCCTAAAAGCAACATAGACCAGAAAGGAACACAGACAATATACGGTAACAGTCACCTTACAGGCAATACAATGGCACTAAATTCCTATCTTTCAATAGTTACCTTGAATGTAAATGGGCTAAATGCCCCAATCAAAAGACACAGGCTAACAGACTGGATTAAAAAACAAGATCCATCGATATGCTGTCTGCAAGAGACTCATTTTAGACCCAAAGACACCCCCAGATTGAAAGTGAGGGGGTGGAAAACCATTTACCATGCTAATGGACACCAAAAGAAAGCTGGGGTGGCAATCCTTATATCAGACAAATTACATTTTAAACCAAAGACTGTAATAAGAGATGAAGAAGGACACTATATCATACTTAAAGGATCTATCCAACAAGAAGATCTAACAATTGTAAATATCTATGCCCCTAACATGGGAGCAGCCAATTATATAAGGCAATTAATAACAAAAGCAAAGAAACACATCAACAACAATACAATAATAGTGGGGGACTTTAACATCCCCCTCACTGAAATGGACAGATAATCTAAGCAAAAGATCAACAAGGAAATAAAGACTTTAAATGACACACTGGACCAAATGGACTTCACAGACATATTCAGAACATTCCACCCCAAAGCAACGGAATACACATTCTTCTCTAGTGCCCATGGAACATTCTCCAGAATCGATCACATCCTAGGTCATAAATCAGGTCTCAACCGGTACCAAAAGATTGGGATCATTCCCTGCCTATTTTCAGACCACAATGCTTTGAAACTAGAACTCAATCCCAAGAGGAACGTTGGAAAGAACTCAAATACATGGAGGCTAAAGAGCATCCTACTGAAGAATGAATGGGTCAACCAGGAAATTAAAGAAGAATTAAAAAAATACATGGAAACCAATGAAAATGAAAACACAACTGTTCAAAATCTTTGGGATGCAGCAAAGGCAGTCCTAAGAGGAAAGTATATAGCAATACAAGCCTTTCTCAAGAAACAAGAAAGGTCTCAAGTACACAACCTAACCCTACACCTAAAGGAGCTGGAGAAAGAACAGCAAATAAAGCCTAAACCCAGCAGGAGAAGAGAAATCATAAAGATCAGAGCAGAAATCAATGAAATAGAAACTAAAAGAACAGTAGAACAGATCAACAAAACTAGGAGCTGGTTCTTTGAAAGAATTAACAAGATTGATAAACCCCTGGCCAGACTTATCAAAAAGAGAAGAGAAATGACCCAAATCAACAAAATCATGAATGAAAGAGGAGAGATCACAACCAACACCAAAGAAATACAAACAATTATAAGAACATATTATGAGCAACTCTATGCCAGCAAATTAGATAACCTGGAAGAGATGGATGCATTCCTAGAGATGTATCAACTACCAAAACTGAACCAGGATGAAATAGAAAACCTGAACAGACCTATAACCACTAAGGAAATTGAAGCAGTCATCAAAAATCTCCCAAAAAACAAAAGCCCAGGGCCAGATGGCTTCCCAGGGGAATTCTACCAAACATTTCAAGAAGAATTAATACCTATTCTTCTGAAACTGTTCCAAAAAATAGAAACGGAAGGAAAACTTCCAAACTCATTTTATGAGGCCACCATTACCGTGATCCCCAAACCAGACAAAGACCCCATCAAAAAGGAGAATTACAGACCAATATCCCTGATGAACATGGATGCAAAAATTCTCACCAAAATACTAGCCAATAGGATCCAACAGTACATTAAAAGGATTATTCACCATGACCAAGTGGGATTTATCCCTGGGCTGCAAGGTTGGTTCAACATCCACAAATCAATCAATGTGATACAGTACATTAACAAAGGAAAGAACAAGAATCATATGATCCTCTCAATAGATGCAGAAAAAGCTTTTGACAAAGTACAGCATCCTTTCTTGATCAAAACTCTTCAGAGTATAGGGATAGAGGGTACATACCTCAATATCATAAAAGCCATCTATGAAAAACCTACAGCAAATATTATTCTCAATGGGGAAAAACTGAGAGCTTTCCCCCTAAGGTCAGGAACGCGGCAGGGATGTCCACTATCACCACTGCTATTCAACATAGTATTGGAAGTCCTAGCCACAGCAATCAGACAACAAAAAGAAATCAAAGGCATCCAAATTGGCAAAGAAGAAGTGAAACTCTCACTCTTTGCAGATGATATGATACTTTATGTGGAAAACCCAAAAGACTCCACCCCAAAACTGCTAGAACTCATACAGGAATTCAGTAAAGTGGCAGGATATAAAATCAATGCACAGAAGTCAGTGGCATTCCTATACACCAACAACAAGACAGAAGAAAGAGAAATTAAGGAGTCGATCCCATTTACAATTGCACCCAAAACCATAAGATACCTAGGAATAAATCTAACCAAAGAGACAAAGGATCTGTACTCAGAAAACTATAAAATACTCATGAAAGAAATTGAGGAAGACACAAAGAAATGGAAAAACGTTCCATGCTCATGGATTGGAAGAACAAATATTGTGAAGATGTCAATGCTACCTAGAGCAATCTACACATTCAATGCAATCCCCATCAAAATACCATCCACTTTTTTCAAAGAAATGGAACAAATAATCCTAAAATTTGTATGGAACCAGAAAAGACCCCGCATAGCCAGAGGAATATTGAAAAAGAAAAGCAAAGCCGGTGGCATCACAATTCCGGACTTCAAGCTCTATTACAAAGCTATCATCATCAAGACAGCATGGTACTGGCACAAAAACAGACACATAGATCAATGGAACAGAATAGAGAGCCCAGAAATGGACCCTCAACTCTATGGTCAACTAATCTTCGACAAAGCAGGAAAGAATGTCCAATGGAACAAAGACAGTCTCTTCAACAAATGGTGTTGGGAAAATTGGATAGACACATGCAGAAGAATGAAACTGGACCACTTCCTTACACCACACACAAAAATAGACTCCAAATGGCTGAAAGACCTCAATGTGAGACAGGAGTCCATCAAAATCCTAAAGGAGAACACAGGCAGCAACCTCTTTGACCTTAGCCGAAGCAACTTCTTCCTAGAAACATCGCCAAAGGCAAGGGAAGCAAGGGCAAAAATGAACTATTGGGACTTCATCAAGATAAAAAGCTTTTGCAAAGCAAAGGAAACAGTTAACAAAACCAAAAGACAACCGACAGAATGGGAGAAGATATTTGCAAATGACATATCAGATAAAGGGCTAGTATCCAAAATCTATAAAGAACTCATCAAACTCAACACCCAAAGAACAAAGAATCCAATCAAGAAATGGGCAGAAGACATGAACAGACATTTTTCCAAAGAAGACATCCAAATGGCCAACAGACACATGAAAAAGTGCTCAATATCGCTCGGCATCAGGGAAATCCAAATCAAAACCTCAATGAGATACCACCTCACACCAGTCAGAATGGCTAAAATTAACAAGTCAGGAAACGACAGATGTTGGCGGGGATGCGGAGAAAGGGGAACCCTCCTACACTGTTGGTGGGAATGCAAACTGGTGCAGCCACTCTGGAAAACTGTATGGAGGTTCCTCAAAAAGTTGAAAATAGAGCTACCATATGATCCAGCAATTGCACTACTGGGTATTTACCCCAAAGATACAAAAGTAGGGATCCGAAGGGGTACGTGCACCCCGATGTTTATAGCAGCAATGTCCACAATAGCCAAACTGTGGAAAGAGCCAAGATGTCCATCGACAGATGAATGGATAAAGAAGATGTGGTATATATATACAATGGAATATTATGCAGCCATCAAAAGGAATGAGATCTTGCCATTTGCAATGACGTGGATGGAACTGGAGGGTATTATGTTGAGTGAAATAAGTCAAACAGAGAAAGACATGTATCATATGATCTCACTGATATGAGGAATTCTTAATCACAGGAAACAAACTGAGTGTTGTTGGAGTGGGGGGTGGGGTGGGAGGGATGGGGTGACTGGGTGATAGACACTGGGGAGTGTATGTGCTCTGGTAAGCGCTGTGAATTGTGCAAGACTGTTGAATCTCAGATCTGTACCTCTGAAACAAATAATGCAATATATGTTAAGAAAAAAAGAAGAAGAAGAAGAAGAAGGTAGCGGGAGGGGAAGAATGAAGCGGGGGAAATCGGAGGGGTAGACGAACCATGAGAGACGATGGACTCTGAAAAACAAACAGGGTTCTAGAGGGGAGGGGTGTGGGAGGATGGGTTAGCCTGGTGGTGGGTATTTAGGAGGGCACATTCTGCATGGAGCACTGGGTGTTGTGCACAAACAATGAATCATGGAACACTTCATCTAAAACTAATGTTGTAATGTAAGGGGATTAACATAAGAATAAAAAAAATTAAAAAAAAAAAAAAAAGAAATGGGCAGAAGACACGCATAGACATTTTTCCAAAGAAGACATCCAGATGGCCAACAGACACATGAAAAGATGCTCAACATCACTCATCATCAGGGAAATACAAATCAAAATCACAATGAGATGGCACCTCAGACCTGTCAGAATGGCTAAAATAAAAAATACGAGAAACAAGAGATGTTGGCAAAGATGCAGAGAAAGGGGAAGCCTCTGACACTGTGGGTGGGAATGCAAACTGGTGCAGCCACTCTGGAAAACAGTATGGAGGTTCCTCAAAAAGTTAAAACAGAACTACCCTATGACCCAGTAATTTCACTACTAGGTATTTACTCAAAGGATGCAAAAGTACTGATTTGAAGGGGCACCTGCACCCCAATGTTTATAGCAGCATTATCAACAACAGCCAAATTATGGAAAGAGCTCAGATGTCGATTGACAGATGAATGGATAAAGAAGATGTGGTGTATATATACACAATGGACTATTACTCAGCCATCAAAAAGAATGAAATCTTGCCATTTGCAACGATATGGATGGAGCTAGAGTGTATTATGCTAAGCAAAATAAGTCAGTCAGAGAAATACTGTGATTTCAGTCATATGTGGAATTTAAGAAATAACAGATGAACATAGGGGAAGGGAAAAAAAAAAAAAAGAGGGAGGCAAACCATAAAGAGACTCATAACTATAGAGAAAAAACTGAGGGTTGATGGAGGGAAATGGGTGGGGGGATGGGTGGTGGGTGTTAAGGAGGGCACTTGTGATGAGCACTGGGTGTTATAGGTAAGTGATGAATCACTAAATTCTACTCCTGAAACCAGTATTACACTATATGTTAACTAACTGGAATTTAACCAAAACCTTTAAAAAAAAGATGCTCAGAGATCTATAAGAAAAGAACACAGGTAAACAATTTAATGATATCAGGAAAACAATACAAACAAAATGAGATGCTCAAAAAGAGACAGAAAATGTAAAAAAGAAACAAGCAGGTATTTGGAGCTAAACATATAGTATAGTAACTGATAATAATATAGTAACTGAATGAAGAATTCAACAGAGAGCTTCAACAACAGACTTCACAAAGCATAAAAAAAAAATAAGTGAACTGCAAGACAGATCAATTGATATTATCCAACCAGAGATAAAAGAAAAATGAGTGAAAAAGAGTGAAGAAAGCCAAATAATCTATAGGATACCAAGAAAAGAACCAATTTTCAAATTATTGAAGGTCCAAGAAGGAAAGGGGGGGGGGGGAGAAGGACAGAAAAGAAATTTTGTAAAGAAAATGAGAACTTCCCAAATCTGAAGAGAGACTTGTGTATCCAAGTTCATGAAACTCACAAGCCAGTAAACAAAAATCAAAGAGATCCTCTCCAGGACACATAATAAAACTGTCAAAAATCAAAGACAAGGACAGAATCTTAGCAGCAAGAGAGTGGGTGGGGAAAAAAGCTTGTAACTTACAAGGGAATTGCCATAAGGCCATCAGCAGATTTCTAAGTAGAAACTTTATGGCCCTGGAGAGAGTAGGAAGATATACTCAAAGAGCTGGGGAAAATATTGCCAATGAAGCATACCTTATGTGGCAAAACTGCCCTTCAGAAATGAAGGAGCAATAAAGGCTTTCCCAGACAAACAAGAGCTGAAGGAATTTCTTACCACTAGACTTGCCCTACAAGAAATGACGGAAGGTAGTGTTCAAGCTGAAATGAAAAGGTGCTAGGTAGTAACATGAAAATATACAACACAGTGATAAAGGAAAAAATATAGTCAAACTTGGAATACTCTAAAAATGTAATATGGTGGGCTATTAACCACTGACCTCTATGTAAAGGTTAAAGAACGAGAGTATTAAAAAGAACTACAGCTCCACTAACATTAATGTTAATGGAAATACAATATAGAGAGAGGTAAATTATGTCATTAAAAACATAAAAGGGGGGAGAATAAAATGGTAGAGTTTTGTTGTGATAAAAATTATCAGTGTAAAATAGATTGTGATAGCTAGCCTCATAGTAACCACACAGCTAAAAGCTGTAAGAGATTCACAAAATATAAAGAGAATTGAAGCACAGCACTATGGAAAATCATCAATTCACAATGGAAAGCATCAAGAGAAGAAAAAAGGAAGAGGGAACTACAAAACAACCAGAGAACAATAAGAAGGCATTAGTAAGTCCTTACCTATCAATAATTACTCTAAATAAAAATGGATTGAATTCTCTGATCAAAAGAGATGACTATGAACAGTTATATACCAACAAATTGGTTAACCTAGAAGAAATAGATAATTTACCAGAAACATAGAACCTACCAAGTCTGAATCAGGAAGCACAAATAACAATCAAGGACACTAAATCAGTAATCAAAAACTTCCCAACAAAGAAGAATCCATGACTATTCAGTTTCCTTGGTGAATTCTACCAAACATTAATGAAGAATTAATGCCAATCTTGTTTAAACTCTTACAAAAACCCTGAAGAGGGCACACCCCCCAAACTCATTTTACAGCATTAGTCTGATACCAAAGCTAGATAAGAACACTACAAGAAAACTACAGACCAATATCCCTGGTGAATATAGATGCAAGAGTTCTCCACAAAATACTAGCAAACCAAATTCAACAGCACATTAAAAGGATTATAAAATATAATCAGGCAGGATATATCTCTGGGATGCAAGGATAGTTCAATATACACAAATCAGAAAATAAGATATATCCCATTAACTGAAGGATAAAAATCACGTGATCACCTCAACAGATGCAGAAAAAGCATGTGACAAAATATACAACATTCTCTGATGATAAAAATGTTCAACAAATTGGGTAGAGAAGGAACATACCTCAACATAATAAGGACCATATATGACAAGTTCACAGCTAACATCATCATACTCAATGGTGAAAAGTTGGAAGCTTTTCCTCTAAGATCAGAAACAAGACAAGAGTGCCTACTCTCTCCACTCCTATTAAACATAGTACTGGAAGTCCAGCAAGAGTAATCAGGCAAGAAAAAGAAACAAAAGTTATCCGAATCAGAAAAAAAGAAGTAAAATTGTCTTTCTTTTCAGATGATATAATCTTATACACAGAAAATTCTAAAGGATTCGTCAAAAATATCCTAAAACTAATAATCAAAATACAGAAATCAGTTGCATTTCTGTAACAACAAAAAATCTGAAAAAGAAATAAAGAAAACAATCCCATTCTTAATAGCCTCAAAACAATAAAATATGTAGGAATATCGGTAACCAAGAAGGTCAAAGATCCACACACTGAAAGCTGCAATTTTTAAAAATCAAGGTACAGCTGACGTACAATGTTATATTAGTCTCTGGTATACCACATAGGATTTGACAATTCTATACAATATACTATGCTCACCACAATAAATGTTCTTACCATCTGTCACCATACAACATTATTACAACATATATTCCCTATGCTATACTTTTCATCTCCAAGTTTGTACCTTTTAATCCCCTTCACCTATTTTGCCTATTCCCAAAGCCCCTACCCTCTGGCAACCACTAGATTGTTCTATTTATGAATCTGTTGTGTTTGTTCATCTTTTTTCAGACTGAACATATAAATGAAACCATACAGTATTTGTCTCTTATTTCACTTAGCATTAATACCCTCTGGGTCTAATCCATGTTGTTGCAAATGGTAAGATGCCATTCTTTTCTATGGCTGAGTAATATTTCATTACATATATGTACCACCCCTTTATTCATTCATCTATCATCCAACATTTAGGTTGCTTCCATATATTCACAGTTATAAATAATGCTGCAGTAAACACAGGTGTGCATATATCTTTTCAAATTAGTGTTTTTATTTTCTTTGGGTAAATAACCCAGTAGTGGAATTACTGAATCATATGTTATTTTTATTCTTAATTTACCTCCCTACTGTTTTCCATAGTGATTGCACCACAATTTATATTCCCACCAACAGAGGTTCCCTTTTTCTCCATATCCTTGCCAACACTGTTATTTCTTGTCTTTTTGATATTAGCCATTCTGACAGGTGTGAGGTGATACTTCATTGTGGCTTTGATTTGCATTTCACTGAGGATGAGTGATTTGAGCATTCATAGGTCTATGGGCCATCTCTATGTCTTCTTTGGGAAAAATGCCTATTCAGGTCCCCTGTCCATTTTTTAATTGGATTATTTGGGGGCTTTGGTGTTGAGTTGTACAAGTTCTTTATATATTTTGGATATTAACCCCTTTTCAGATACATCATTTGCAAATATTTTCTCCCATTCAATAGGTTGCCTTTTCATTTTGTTGATGGTTTCCTTTGCTTTAAATATTCTCACTGCAAAAAAAGTAGTAGTAATTCTGTGACATGATGGAAGTGTCCATCATTTCAAAAAATTCTGAGTGGTGAAACTTCCTGGCAAGTCAAATTGATAGGACAGATGCTTAATAATTCAAATTCTTAAAGGGTACAGCCATTGAAACTTAAAGCATGATTCATTATTTGTTAAAATCTACCTCTGAAATTGTGACTTTATTTCCAACAGAGAGCTCTGAAGCTCTCTTGAAATCAATGCTTCTACCGAGCTCAGGGAAATTTACAGTGAAAAATAAATACAATCTTAGAGTGTATTCAATTCACATTTCAAGTTTGAGTCTGAACATTTAAATAAACGGTCAATATTCTCCTGGAAGGGGGCGCCTGGGTGGCTCAGTCGTTAAGCGTCTGCCTTTGGCTCAGGTCATGGTCCCAGGGTCCTGGGTTCGAGCCCCACGTCAGGCTCCCTGCTCAGTGGGAAGCCTGCTTCTCCCTCTCCCACTCCCCCTGCTTGTGTTCCCTCTCTTGCTGTGTCTCTCTCTGTAAAATCTTAAAAAAAAAAAAAAATTCTCCTGGAGGAATTCTAGAGCAGTGGTTCCAGGACCAGCAGCATCAAGCTTCACCTAGGGACTTGTTAGAAATGTGAACTCCCCAGCTATAGCGGCTGAAACTGAGACCCCTTGTTTTAGCAAGCCTCCTAGGTGATTCTCTTGCCCACAAAAGCTTGATAATCATGGTCCTTAGCATTTCAATATGAAATGCCCTAACAAAATAGTAGAGGTAATGTCAAGTGCTTTCTAATTACACTTAGTCTGGAAATGGGGAATGCTGCCTGCCTTGGGTAGCTGCACGGGATGGGACCCAGCAACTCAGCCATGCGTTGGCTAAAAAGCCATGTCAACAGAGAGGGAGCCAAACCATGAGAGACTCTTGACTCTGGGAAACAAACTGAGGGTTGTGGAAAGGGAGCTGGGTGATGGGCATCAAGAAGAGCACATGATGTGATGAGCACTGGGTGTTATATGCAACTAATGAATCACTGAACACTACACCAAAAACTAATGATGAACTACTATATGTTGGGTAATTGAATTTGAATTTAAAAAAATAAAGAGCCATGTCAAAATAGGGCACAAGTCTCTGTTGGAGAGATAACACCTAAAGAAGGAAAAAGCAATGCAATACTTTATTGATACTTCCATTCCCCATATCCTCTTTTTGTTTGCACCCATTCTCAGTTTTATGATCTTGCCATTTTTATTAAATCTGCTTACTTCCGTGGAGTGAATAATTTTGGTGGATTTCAAAAACAGGGTTGGTTGGCATGTGGGTCTAATGGATTCTTATCTGAAATTTATTTAAATAGAAATCTCTTAACAAATATTTATGACCAGATCCTGGTGATGCTGAATGGGAAACACTAGAATGTGTAACTACTATCTCAGTGGCCTAAGACATATCGATTTATATGATCCTTGGCCAAACTGTCCCAGAGCCCAAACTGTGTCCCATATGCTGGGGCTTAGGGAGGTTAGGGTGACTTCGGAATACAATGAGGAAAGAGATCCTTCTTTCACTGATGTGAAACAGCTGCACTTCATCTTCTTGTCAAGAAGCAAAGCCTTGAAGTCACTGCTACCCTGTATTTATTAAAAGTTTAATTCAGAGGGGCGCCTGGGTGGCTCAGTTGTTAAGCGTCTGCCTTCAGCTTGGGTCGTGATCCCAGGGTCCTGGGATCGAGCCCCGCATCGGGCTCCCTGCCCTGTGGGAGGCCTGCTTCTCCTTCTCCCACTCCCCCTGCTTGTGTTCCCTCTCTCGCTGTGTCTCTCTCTGTCAAATAAATAAATAAAATCTTAAAAAAAAAAGTTTAATTCAGAGAAATAACATCTGAAAATGGTTTGAGGGAGACCCAGTCCACCTACTCCGCCAGAGAGCCTCAAATATCCACCTGGATTCCGCCAAACCAGCAGAGAGAGGCAGCAAGCCCATAAGAAGAGACACTGCATCAGTCCCTTACAAACTGCATTTGTGAACCATGCTTCCACGTGTTGTCATTCCCTATGTAGGGAAGCTATAGAAAATAACCCTGTGAAATGAGTCACAGCATTTCAGGTAAGAATGCTCATTGTATTATTGAATCCTTTTTATAAAATCCTTAGGGAAGTTTTGTCTCATCTAGGTATGTTTCTCTTGAACAATAAGTTTTCATCTTAGAAATACTGAAATTTGTAACAAACTGTATTTCCCTATATATGTCAGCTCAGATTAAATTTGAGGTATCTTGAAGGTGTATATGTAAATATACATATACATGCATTTACACACACACACTCTCTCTCTCTCACTCTCTCTCTCTCTCTTACAGGTTTCCCCCACTATCCAAAAGTAGAGTTGCTATGAAACCTTCCATAAGCCAAAATAGCATAAAGCAAAGAGGAAAAATTTTTGAGCATTCCCAGACCCCCAAAAATAACCTCTGTTAGGCTTTTCTGATACTGTAGGACACATCTTGCTAATGGATGCACAAACTAAGTCAAGAAAAAGCACAGACGCTTGCTCACAGATAACAGCCCAAAGCTCTGGTGGCCTGATGCTGAGATGCTGCATGTGGGTCCCAGGGCAGGAGCTGGGGGGGGGGGGGGCTCTCACTGCTCCAGGTGTTGCCCCATAACAGCTCGCTGCAAAATGGACTCTGAAGGCTATTTCTGCTTCTGGCTTTTTTTCATAAAAGTGAAAATGCTCTCTGGATTTCTTTCACTTAGCTAGCAAAAACAGGTACGAATATAGATCTTTTGTAAAAGCAACATGGTGTAACACGAACTTTCAAAAAGCAGGGGATACACCTGTACACATCAATATTTGCACTCTACACAGCACCTGGAAAATGCCCTGCACCCAGTAAATATGCGGCATTAGCTGGTCAGCTGACGAATCCACCTGCCCATTTCCAGCACTGTTTCCAGAGATGCAAGCTGGAGCAACGGCTTTACTCAATACACCAGAAATGTATAAAAAGAGAGGCTATAATTAAAGAATTACCTGTAAAACTGTATTTTTTATTTCGGAAATAGCTTTATCTCTGATATCCTCAAGCTGCTTCAGTGCCTGGGTGGCTTGCTGTAACTGTTCTTTACAAAATTCATCTAGAGAATATGTTCGAGACCTATCCAGCTAATTAAATGACAGTAAACGTTGAGTGTTGCAAAGTCAAAGTTCATTACAAAAAAAAGAGATATAAAGTATTATGGTCACACCCTCATGTCATAAAGAGCATATTTTACCCTTCCTTTTGTATACATTATGCTTTATATACCAAATGCTTTTCACATTCTTCAAATCCAAGCACCAGTAGTTAAACTAAATCTTGATAAAAGACAGAAAAATACATTCTCGTTTTAATTGTAACTAAGATTAAGCCTCAGCAGAAAAATTCAAAACTCGATGTATTTTTGAAATATCTATGAACCCAGGGGAACCACCAAATCCAGGAATTGCTTTTACCTTTGAAATCCCAATTATGTGTTAAGACTTAAAAACACGAGCACTGGGCGCCTGGGTGGCTCAGTTGGTTAAGCGACTGCCTTCAGCTCAGGTCATGATCCTGGAGTCCCGGGATCGAGTCCCACATCGGGCTCCCTGCTCGGCAGGGAGTCTGCTTCTCCCTCTGACCCTCCTCCCTCTCATGCTCTCTGTCTCTCATTCTCTCTGTCTCAAATAAATAAAAATAAAAATCTTTAAAAAAAAACAACACGAGCACTAAATGTGGGATAAAGAGGCTAAAATTACATAATCCAAGTGACATGCATGTTCTACTGAGCTCATTCGAAATGTGGCCTGGAGAAATTCCAACTCCTATGCTACCAAGCCCTGCCATACACAAACAACGTATAGCCCAGCATCCTTCCTCTTTCAGAATTTTCTCATTTTTCCCACATTCTGTTAATTCTCTTGCCAAAATACATTTTCATCAATAAATAGCAGACATCTTTATCCCTAGTTATACTGCAATGTTTTATAAATGTACACTTCCCTCAAAAAAAAAATAGAAAAGTGCTGTTCTAGCCTTAAAATTCTGGATTAACTCTTTCTTTGTGTTCTCCTTCTCCTGGTCCCGTATCTGTCTACCAGGTCCTGATTTTTCCAGTACATGTGTCTCAAAATCTCCCTTCCTTTCTGATCTCACTGCTAACCTCCTACCTGAAGCCATCCTTGCTCACACCTGCATTATTCTAGCACTCTATTAGCAATCTCTTTAACTCTGTATCTCCTTGCTTTTAGTTTTTCCCATAAACCAACATCACATTGATTTTCCTACAATAACATGTTCAGAAACTTTCATTAATTGTTAAGAATATGGGGTGCCTGGATGGCTCAGTCGGTTAAGCCTCTGCCTTCGGCTCAGGTCATGATCTCAGGGTCCTGGGATCAAGCCCCACATCAGGCTCTCTGCTCATCAGGGAGCCTGCTTCTCCCTCTCCCTACTGCCCGCTACCCCCCGTGCTTGTGCTCTATCTCTGTCAAATAAATAAATAAAATCTTTAAAAAAAAAATAGGTCTCAGGGTGCCTGGATGGTTCTGTGGATTGAGCATCTGACTCCTGATCTCAGCTCAGGTCTTGATCTCAGGGTTGTGAATTCAAGCTCCACACTGGGCTCCACACTGGGCAAGGAGGAGGCTACTTTAAAAAAAAAAAAAAAAAAAAAAAGGATAGTTCTCAATGTTTACTCTGCATAGGAAATCACCAAGCGGGCTTGCAAAAGTGTAGATTACTAGCACCATTCACCGCACTTTCTCCAAAAGGGGTAGGATACAAATTTACATTTTTATTAAGCCTTCAAAATACTGCGTCCCCCAACGCAATCATTCTTGAACCCCAAGTCCCAACTCTTTAGCTGGTTCTGTGGTTTTAGATAAATCACTGTCTCTCTAGGACTTGGTTTCTCAGTTGAAAGGGAAGGTCTGGATACAATGATCCACGTGTGCCCTGCGCCATACAGTTCCAGACACCCAGCCCCTGCACAGTGCCGGTTCATCCCGGCAGAACACTGGCACCCGCACGCACTCCACTCTAACTTCTGAACGGTCCCTTGTCCGCACTCCTGCCCTTGCTTCATCCTCTCTGCCTCCTTCTTGTCAATCCTCATTGGTACCTGCATCCCCAGCAGTCCTAACATACAAGTGGCCACCCTCTGATTCCTGACCTCCATATCTCAGGTTCTCCTGGCTATGAAACTCTGTTCTCCCTCCAATTGGCCCTGGTCTTTCCAGACAATCTCAGAAACTCCTATTCTTGCTAACTTTCTTCACAACCCCCACTAGGAGTGCCCCAGCCCTAATGCCCAGGTTCCGCTCCTACTTCTCCCTTATTCTGTTATTCTTGGCCCAACATTCAAGACCCAACCTAACTTTCATATCAAACATATATTGAAAAGAGGACACGTTCTGCATGGAGCACTGGGTGTTATACGCAAACAATGAATCATGGAACAGTACATCAAAAACTAATGATGTAATGTATGGTGATTAACATAACATAATTAAAAAAAAACATATTGAATGCTTTACTCACATTCTGCTGCCTGGCTATTCCAATCCACCGTGGCCTAGCTCATAATGTGCTTCCTTCATGAAACATGCCCTGACTTTAACTGCTTCCTCTGAATATCTGAGGCAAGAATATTTTACAAGTATTTTACAGGTATTGTGTGCCAGGAAACCTCCCTTGCCTTATATTTTGCTAACTGGCTAGTTACAATGAACAGAAAAACCGAGGGACTACCTCTGGAATTAGCAATCATTTTTAAATGTAAAGAATTATCTCTTCCAATAAACTGTAAGCAAAATAAAAATAGCAGTAACTCATTTTTAGTTTGTATCATCTCCTTTGCATATAATAATTAACAAATATTTACAAATTGTCTGGAAAGCTCTGTTCCCTTCCTCTTGACATTCTGGGGGAAGCTGATAGGGTCTAAGGTCACTCCGTTAGCATTACCATCCAGCAGGCATGGGCATTCACAGATATTCCGAAGTCTCCTCTGCCTTATTGCCCACCATTAACCAATAAATTCTGCCCCAAATTCACTCATAAAACAACCTAATATAGCTGCCCAACCAGTCTCCTAAAATAAAACCATATCAAAAATACTCCTCTATGAAATGTGTCCTTAACTTGAATGGTAATCCTCTTGAAACAGTCATCTCAATATAGCTATAAAAAATGTACTTGATCTGTAGTGATTAATTCATCTTTCTTCATTATTTATTCACTCAAAGACTATTTATTAAGCATCTATCATGTATCAGCCACTGTATATAATCAATTCTAAAAGTAAGCTACTGATTTATAAGTATTAAACTTATTGTGTATAGTCAACACAATTTTTGAGTTGATGATCAAATTTATAACTTGTCCACATCCTTTTACTATTTTTAAGTCTAGGTGACTATCAATTTTACTTTTCAGTACCTTCCTCACTCAGTGAGTAAATGAAGTAAAAGCTGCTGGAATCCTGTTCAATTGTATATTAAACACTTAAAACATACACTTCTATGTACTTTAACCTCTTTAAAAGAACTATTCTATATAATCTGAATTAAATCATCCACTAAGAAGGTCACCCTTTCTTAGAATTGTGGAACAGATGAATTCATAAATTTAACCAAAACCTCTGGGTTGTAACTCATGACAATTTCTTGACAGGCTATTATTGAGAGACTAGCTGGTAACTATCAATTGTAGTTGAGATAATTCTTTATAAATGATATTACATATTTAGAGTTTTGAAAATAGAGAAAAGACCTCATAACAGACTTTGGTTGAGTTTAGGGAAGAAATTATGTATAAGGAATGTTGTTAATTATTAAAAATGACTATCCAGGGGAATAATGTTCTTTGCAAGTATTTTAGAACATGAGTTCTAATCATGATCCATTTACTGATGGATCTAGCAGTATGAATTCCTTCGACTCAAAACTCTATTTGTCTTCCTGGTTTCCATATACAAACACTAGCGTACAGCAGTGCACTTCTACCCACCTTTATGAGGCATATGGCAGATGGATGGTCTTCGTGTTCGTTACCTTTTTTGATATCAACTGCATCTTCACAAAGTCCCTTTATATAAAGCAAACAGCCTTGAAATAACTCATCGGCCCAAAAAAGATGGCGGTACAAAAACGACCTGAAAGTTAAAAGAATTTCCAGACTTATCTCCCATTCAAAAATGAGTACAGTGAATTTAGAGGTACCCAGTATAATTTGTTTTGTATCCATATGAGGTTTGTTTGGCTGGTAATGCTGAAAGCAAGGCTGTGTACAGGGTGCGTTGAGTAGGAACAAAATAGGGGAGACAAGGGATGACGTTACGAGTTTATGCCACTGAGTTCTAGTAATTCTGAAATAGTAGGCAGTGACACGTTTCTTAAATTCTCCAACCAGCCAAATTCTAGAGAAGACAGGCCCTTCTCTTTCCTCAGCGCCTTCCTACTGTCTGGTTGTGGTCACAAAGGTGAGACAGACCACTGCCAACAACACAAGACAGACCGAGGGAGAAAGGAGCAGAATGGGAGAGAGAAGGCTCCAGAAAAACTGGATCAAGAAAAGCAAACTTCCCTGTACAACAGTGTATAAAGAACAGGGGGTCTTCTGCCCTTCACTGATCCCTTGTGGGGTGGCTGATTTTATGGCTGATTTCTGTATTTTACACAAAAAATATAATTATCAGAAATTAACCCCTTCCTGGCTTCCCATTTTACTGGCCAAAGCTTTATATACCGTGAGGCTAGTGAAGCTTAAGTTCCATGGGCCCTTTATTCTCGCTGCCTGTCCCAAAGCCTTGTGCTGTCTGTCTCAAAGAAGGCCTCCTCACTACACACACCTCACGTAACCTGAGCTACTCACAGAGGTGGAATTGGTTCATGACATTCCCGAGTATCTAGTACGGGGAGGAAAAGAGATCACAAAAGACAAATGGCACATTCCAGAAAGTGAAACACCACAAAAATCAGACCCAATCTTGATAAGAGAATGATGATCAAAAGTCACACAGTAATGAATTCACATTACTCAACACTGTTTAACGCTTTCTTTTCTTCCCTTAAAAAATATAATTGATTTTATTTGCATATTTTAACACAGCTATGAGGAAACTAGGGAGGGTGCATTATAAAAATAATGAACAGTGGGGAAAGCATGAAAAAATTTAGAATTGTGATGGTGAGATCTGACAAGAGAAAAATAATGCATCATCTGATGACTATTCAAGCATAGGGGCTATGAGGAACTCACCAACAAATTCCATTCTATTATAACAGAAAACTAACTACATTCTCCAAAACTTTACTCACAAGATAGAACTTCTTGGTAATTAAAAATACACCACAGAAATCTATTAAAACCTAGGTCCTGGCTTCTAGAAAAATGGAGCAAGTGTACTTTTCACCATTCTTCCCTCTGAGCACAACTAAACACTGTGAACATCATACGTGAAGGGAACGTAAGACGACCCTGACAGGCAGAGAAGATGGACCAGCTAGGAATGACATGGCACTAGGGTCCTTGGGTTTTCTCGTGCCTCCTCCATCCCAGGCTTGGAGTTGGAGAAACCAGCAACCTGGAAACACCAACAGGTGCCTGCTGTCCAGCTACAGGATCAGGAAAGGGGTAGCTGAGCAGGACAGAACATTATCAACAATAACCATTCTACTCCAGCGAGATACCACAGGACACAAAGGCCACGTGGACAGTGTGGAGTTCCACCTGTGGCAAGTGGTAACCAGGCTTCCCCAGCATTCCTCTGGGGGTTTCCAGGGAAAGCGGAGTAGGGAATCAGGAATTTCACCTTCCCTGGGGGGGAGGCAAGCAAAGAAACAGAAGTCAAACAAAGAAACAGAAGACAAAACAAGGACTAAATTTCCATTTAGAACTGAAATTTAAAAACTCAATACACTGTCTCAATAGCACAATGGAATGGACAGAGAAATCAATGAACTGAAAGAACAATAGAAATTATTCAATCTGAACAATAGAGAAAAAAATAGACTGGGGAAAAAAAAAACAACAACACCTCAGACCCTCAGGGACAGCAGGACTATAAAAAAGATCCAGCATTTGTGTCTGAAGTCCTAGAAGGAGAGGAGGAGGAGGGCAGGGCTGAAAAAATACTTGAAGAAATATGGATGAAAATTTACCAAATTTGTCAAAGGATGAACAAACACAGAGGTGCAAGAAGCCAGGGTGACCTAAAACAGGATAAAGACAAAGAAACCCAACCAAGACACATCAAAGTCAACATTCTGAAAACCAAAGGCAAAAGAAAAAGTCTCGAAAGCAGCAAGAGAAGAAACATGTATAGAAGAAAAGCAATTTGAAGACCATGGAGGCCAGAAGAAAGGGGCGCACGTTTTCAAATGCTGAAAGGAAAGAACAGTCAACTCAGAGTCCTGTATTCGGCAATAACATTCCTCACTGGGAGGGAGATCAGGACACTCTCAGATAAAGGAGAAGCAAGAGATTTGCTGCCAGCAGACCTGCCCTAAAAGAATGGCTACAGGAAGTTCTCTAAACAGAGATTAAACAACAAAACAATAAAAGAAGGAACCCAAAACACTGAGAAGGAACCAAGAACATGATGAACAAACCAAACTGAACACATTTTAAAAATGCAGAGGCGCCTGGGTGGCTCCGTAGGTTAAGTGTCTGACTCTTGATTTCAGCTTGGGTCACAATCTCAGGGTTGTGAGGTGGAGCCCCCCAGTGGGCTTCACACTCAGTACAGAGTCTCCTCTCCCTCTGCCCCTCACCCCTGCTTCCATACTCTCTCTCTCTCTCAAATAAATAAACCAATCTTAAAAAACTAAAACAAAAATAAAAATCTATAGACTATCCTTCTCTTGGGTTTTATAACTTACGTTTGATGATGGAAGCAAAAATGGTAACTCTTCTGATATAGTGCCAAATGCACAGAGAGGAAATATTTAAGACAATTATACTATAAACGGAGGAGGTAAAGGGACATAAAGCTAAGGTTACTACAGTTCAAACTAATAAAATGACGACACTAGTAAACTGTGTGTTATGTATATATAATGCAACCACTAAAAAGCCACACAGAAAGAGACATTAAAAAATTCTATAGAAAAAATCCAAAAAGAATTCTAAGAAATATTCAAATAATCCACAGGAAGAAGAAACAGAAAGCAGAGAGAAGAAACAGAAACCAAAAAATAAAATGGCAAACTTAAGTCCTAATATATAAATAATTTGATTGAATGTACATGGTCTAAATACACCAATTGAAAAAAAAAAAAAAAACCCACAATGAGATCCTACCACACAGCCACCAGAATGTCTACAATGAAAAATAGTGATAATTCCAAATGGTCTCGGATGTTGCTGGTGGGTATGACAAATGGTACGATCATCTCTGAAGAAACCTGAACATGCAATTACCGTGTGACCCAGGACGGCACTCCCAGGCATTTCCCACTGAGAAATGAAGACTTCTGTTCACATGAAGGTTGATAGCAACTCTGCGTCTAACATGAAAACTGGAAGGCAGCAGCTGTCCTTCAACGAGGGGTGACTAACCACGGACCACTCGGCCCGCAGCAAAGGAATGCTGACACGGAGGCAGCAGCCTGGATGGAGCCCCACTCCCACAGACCGCAGACTGCAGGGTCCCACTGACACATTCTTGAAAAGACAAAACCATAGAAATGGAGACCTGAGTAGTGCTTGCCACGGGCTCAGGGGGTGTGGAATGGGAGGGAAGGGCAACAGGAGGGGTCCTGCCACAACAGAGGTCTGCTGTACACTCAGTACGTCAACACCACTGCGCTGGTCGCCATACCACTGTCCTACACTAGGTCTACTAGATGTTACCACTGGGAAAACAGGGCATCTCAGTATCATCTCTGTATCATTTCTCACAACTGCACTCAATCAGAGTTACCGCAAAGTAAAAAGTTCAACAACAGAATATGGCTGCTGGACATCCTGCAAAGTAGGATTAACAGCCATCTAACTGCTATGATGCAGTCATTCCCCTTCGGGAAGAAAAAGTTAAATCAAGTGACCACAGGAAGACATCCTAAGTGCTTTATAGTACTATGATTTCCTCATATCACAGATTGGCATACCGGGAAATACAGTGTTTATTATTATGTTTACATATAAATAGTGTTTAAAAATAAGATAGGTTAAATTTAATCATAAAGGGTTAAATTTTTTTTTAAAGATTTTATTTGTCAGAGAGAGTGAGCATGAGCAGGCAGAGTGGCAGGCAGAGGGAGAAGCAGACTCCCCACTGAGCAGGGAGCCCGATGTGGGACTCGATTCTAGGACCCTGAGATCATGACCGGAGCTGAAGGCAGACCCTTAACTGACTGAGCCCCCCAGGCATTCCCATTAAGGGTTAAATTTAATCATAATCATAAAGTGACTTTCCAATCACTGAGTGAAAAATGACTTATACCTGCTTCCGTACTACATATTTAAAATAAATAAAATTTTTAAAATTACATTGCCTATCAAAACTTACCTGCTCTTCTCTGTCTTAATTCTTCTAACATTCAATTTCCAAGTAACAAATGATTTATTAACTCTGAAAAGAAAAACATTTCTTACATTCCATATTCACAAATCATGTATTTATATAGAATACATTTAATAACATCTTAGGAATGCTAGATTCCCTAGAACATGTTTCATTCATAAATTTTACCTGAAGTACATACTAGATCATATCACTTCTCTCCCACACTATCAACAGAACATAGAACAAGTCATTGTAATTCTCACAGACACATAATTTAGTTACAATATCCCAGTAAGTATAAAAACTATAAAAAATATAATCTTCTCGGGGGTGCCTGGGTGGCTCAGTTGGTTAAGTGTCCAGCTCTTGATTTTGGCTCAGGTCATGATCTTAGGGTCATGGGATCGAGCCCCATGTGGGGCTCCATGCTCAGCAGGGAGTCTGCTTGAGATTCTCTCTCTCCCTCTCCCTCTGTCCCTTCCCTCCTCCCAACTCATATTCTTTAAAAATAATAATAATAAAATAAATATTTTCTTCTCTCTATACATTTACTATCTTACTATTTTTAAAAGAGACTCATATTTCAAGAAGAGTCAAGACTGAATTTCCAGTGATGATGAAAAGGTACATTGATAAGAAATTTTTGTATACCAATATGTAAAAAATTAAGCTAGTGTTTGTCATTTTGATATTTAATATTTGTGTTTTTGAAAAGATGCATTTATAGTTTTCAAAACTCAAAGAATCTGTCTGAGAAGGAATTTAATGGTGATGCCTGTTGGCCAGAGGGAGATTCCTTATGCAGCAAGAGGAACTTGTGGGGCCAGGACTCCCCAAGAGGACAACCCACCCATCTCACTGGCTGACTGAGAATCACAGAAGCCGGAAGCAGCTCCAAAAGAACCCCGTGATGTCACACAAACAGGCACAACTGAGGCCTCAGAAATCAGAAATGCCTCCAATCTAGCACTCTGACTTTAAGTCAGGCTCCTAGGAGGCATTCCAGCTAAGTTACTATCTCACTTTTCTCCAGTCACGGAACCTCAGCATTCCAGAAGACCCCTGGAAAGAATCCCAGACGAATCCCTCCACTGAAGGCATGAGGAGCATCCACATCGGGCCACAGAAGCACCAGGCCACAGAAGCGATGCCTCCAGGCAGGCCCCCGAGGTTAAGAAGCTGGTGTTGCTGCTCAGGGTCACCCCTGCACAGCACACACCGCATAGCCAACAGAAGCCACCCACGCTGCAGATTTACCTCATTTTCTGCTTGGAATGTTACTTGTTACAATGTTAGTCATAAAAAACTTCACAGAACATATTAAAAATAAAATTCAAAAATCAAATGAAGGGGATGCCTGGGGGCCTCAGTTGGTGAAGAGTCTGCCTTCGGCTCAGGTCATGATCCTAGTGTCCTGGGATCGAGTCCCACCATCGGGCTCCCTGCTCAGTGGGGAGCCTGCTTCTCCCTCTGCCTCTGCTACTCCTCCTGCTTGTGCTCTCTCTCTCAAATAAATAAAATCCTCAAAAAAAAAATAAAATAAAAAAATAAAAATCAAATGAATTTATAAGTTTTAACCTGCCTAAACTTTAATTTATACTTTTTGTAACATGAATAAAGAAAATGAATCATTCTGACCATGGACTGACTGATGCTAAATGTCATATAAAAAGATGACTCATCCCAGTTTCAACTGTGTTTCGAAAGTTTAATCAATTAAAATTATTCAGAGTGGAGTGGACCCCAAGGATTTATCACAGGCAAGGACAACAGTGGAAAGTCCAACACTGACAATTTAAATAAATAGATTCTGAGAATAGTACTTTCCATACTATCATAAGCTGCCGCCCGATGGACAGGGATGCAGCCATCACACACGTTCTCGAAGAGGACCTGCTCAGAAGTGTGTCTCCGTGACCCACGTCCACTGCCACATGACAGGTGCCATCACAGGACTGGCGCCCTCGCGTCCCAACCTCTCCAGAGCTTCAGCCACACCATCTCTACCCTTGCATACACACTGACCCGTATCTGCCTCAGAACTTTTCATCTTGCCATACTGTCTGAAACTATTCTCAACATTCAGACCTCGGATTACATAGCACATCTCTGGCCATCCTATCTAAAGCAGCAACACATACACGTCCCTGCTTAACTTCACTTTACTACCTTTCTGGCCCTTACCCCTAGCTGAGATAATCGTATTTACTTGTTATTGATCTCCCTGCATTAGAATGGAAGTTCTCAAGGAACACAGACCTTGTATTATTTTTTACATGATTCCATCTCCAGTGCCCGTAAGAGGGGAACAGAAGTACCAGCAAGTATCTATTCTGTAAGTAACTTCTCTGCCACAAAATCATTCACTTCTCTTATAAAAACACTTCAACTCTTTATCATATTAAATGTTAACAATTTAAAATATTACCTCTCTCTTTTCCTAGCCTCCAGCAGATAGCAGCAGACCACAAGAAAACACAGACATTAGAAGATGAGTGCAATGGCGCTGTACAGGGACAGATGGCAGCCACCCTCGTGGGGAGCGCAGAACACCCAGAGATGCGGAAGTACTATGTTGTGCACCCAAAACTAATGTAACATCATGTGGCAATGATATGCAAAGAAAAAAACTAGATACAAACACTAAAAGAACAAGCCTGGCACTTCTGGGTGAGGGATCAGAATCTCAGAAATCCTGGTGTCATGTCATGTCACGTCACTTAGAACTAGATAAATTTTTAAATGATGACCTTGAATCAACAAGCTGCCCAGCTCCCTAATTCTCTGATTTATTTTCCATTACAACATTCTTTCTCTACCTGATATTTTACATATTTATATGTCTATTTCTCTCCCACTCTGTTATTTGAGAGCAGGACATTTGTTTTGTTCTATCCCCAGCATCTAGAACAATGACTGGTTCGTAGCAAACTCTCAATAAATATTTAATGAATGCATGAAAAACAAAAGGCAAATTAAAAGTTAACACGATGTTACCAACTGTACATTACATCCCCATGGTCTACTTTATAACTAGAAGTCTTTACCTTCCGATTCTCTTCACTCACTTCATCCCCCTCCCAACACCTTTCCCCTCTGGCAACCCACAACTCTGTCCTCTGTGTCTTTATGAGTGTAGGTTTTGTTTTTTAGGTTCCACATATAACTGAAGTGATATGGTATCTTTCTCTGTCTTATTTCACTTAGCATAATACCTTTAGGGTCCCATCCATATGGACACAAATGGCATGATTTCAATTTTTTTTATGGCTGGGTACTACTCCATGTATGTATACACCACATCTTCTTTATCCATTCATCTATCATGAACACTGTGGTTGTTTCTTTATCTTAGCTATTGTAAATAGTGCTGCAATAAACAAAGGAGTGCATATATCTTTTCAAATTAGTCTTTCTGTTTTCTCTGAATAGATATCCAGAAGTGGAAATGCTGGATCATATGGTAGTTCTAATTCTAGTATTTTTAGGAATCTCCATACTATTTTCCATAGTGGCCACACCAATTTACATTCCCACAAACAGTGCACGAAGGTCCCTTTTCTCCACATCCTCATCAAATCTTAATAGTCATTCTGACAGGTAGGAAGTAAAATCTTATTGTGGTTTTGATCTGCATTTCCCTGATGATTAGTGATGTTAAGCATCTTTTCATGTGTCTGTTGGCCACCATATGTAGGTCCTGGAAAAATATCTATTCAGATTCTCTGCCCATTTTCTTTTTTGGAAGACTTATTTATTTTAGAAAGAGAGAGAGCGCGCGCACAGGCGGGAGGGGCAGAGGGAGAGGGAGAGGGAGAATCTCAAGCAGACTCCCCGCTGAGCATGGAGCCCAATGTGGGGCTTGATCCCAGGACCCTGAGATCATGACCTGAACTGAAATGAAGAGCTGGACACACAACTGACTGAGCCACACACTGCCCCTTCTGCCCATTTTTAATTGGATTTATTTTTTTCATCAAGTTGGATGAATTCCTTGTATTTTTTTGGATATCAACTCATTATATTTATGATTTGCAAATATCTCAACCCAGTCAGTGGTTTGCCTTTTCATTCTACTAATGGGTTTCCTTCACTGTTCAGAAGCTTTTCAGTTAGATGCCATTCCATTGGCTTATTTTTCCTTTTGCCACCTTTGCCTTTAAGTCGGATCCAAGAAAATGTCGCCAGCGTCAAGGAGTTTATGACCTACTTCTCTTCTGGGTGTTTTATGGTTTCAGGTCTTACATTCAAGTCTTTAACCTATTTTGAGTTTATTTTTGTGTGTGGTATAAGAAAGTGGTACAGTTTCATTCTTTTGCACGGTGCTGTCCAGTTTTCCCAACACCATCTATTGAAGAGACTTTTTCCCATTGCATATTATCTCCTTTGTCATTAATTAACCATATAATTGTGGGTTTATTTCTGGGCTCTCTATTCTGATCCATTGATCTGTCTATTTTTGTGCCAGTACCATACTGTTTGATTACTACAGCTTTGTAACGTATCTTAAAATCTGAAATTGCAATACCTACAGCTTTGTTCTTCTATGTATAGTATATAATGTCATCTTTAAAAATCTAAGTTTTACTTATTCCTTTCCCAAGTTTGGTAAGAAATGGATAAATTCCTAGAAACATACAACCTACGAAGACTGAATCATGAAGAAATAGAAAATTTGAAGAGGCCAATTACTAGTAATGATATTGAATCAGTAATCCAAAACTTCCCAACAAAGTCTAGGACCTGTTGGCTTCATTGGTGAATTCTACTAAACAGAATATTTAATACCTATTATTCTCAAACTCTTCCAAAAAAAAAAAAAAAAAAAAGAAGAGGAAGGAATGCTTCCAAAGTCTAGGTGTTTTTTTTATTTCTTCTTTGCTTTCTTCAATGACCCCTTTGTTATTCACTAGCATGTTGCTTAAGCTTGTTTTTGTGGTTTTCCCAGTTTTCTTCTTATAATTGATTTCTAGGTTCATACCATCATGGTTGAAAAAGATGCTTGATATGATTTCAATCTTGTTAAATTTATTGAGACTTTTTTGTGGCCTAACATGTTATTTATCCTGGAGTGAGTACCACGTGCATGTGAGAAGAAATGTATTCTGCTGCTTTTGAATTAAGTCCATCTGGTCTAATGTGTCCCGTAAGGCCAATGTTTCCTTATTGATTTCCTGCATGGATGATCTTATAATTGACATGGGTAGGGTGTTAAAGTTCCCCTCCTATTATTGTATCACACGGTCTCTCTCCCTTTAGGTCTGTTGATATTTCCTTTACACATATTGGTGCTATGCTGGGTGCATATACATTTACAAATATTATATCCTCTTGACCCCTTCATCGTTATGTAATGCCTTACCTTGTTTTCTGTAGGTATTGAAGTCTATTTTGCATGAATACAGCTACAACAGACTTCATTTCCATAAAATATCTTTTTCTATACCTTCACTTTTAGTCTGTGTGCCTTTACTTCTGAAGTGAGTGTCTTTTTTTTTTTTTTTAAGATTTTATTTATTTGACAGAGAGAGACACAGCAAGAGAGGGAACACAAGCAGGGGGAGTGGGAGAGGGAGAAGCAGGCTTCCCGCCGAGCAGGGAGCCCGATGCAGGGCTCGATCCCAGGACCCTGGGATCATGACCTGAGCCGAAGGCAGACCCTTGACGACTGAGCCATCCAGGCGCCCCTAAAGTGAGTCTCTTGATGGCAACATATACATGAGTCTTTTTTTTAAGTCCATTCAGTCACTCTACATCTTTTGATTGGAGAATTTAGTCCATTTACATTTAATTTTTGAGGGCAACTCCTTTGGGTCCCCTCCCCTCCTTGGGAGCTTTGTACTATCACTTTGCTATCCCTCGATAAACCTTGCTTTGCTGCTCACCAAAAAGAAAAAAAAAAAATTTTTTTTTGGTAGGTATGTACTTTTTGACCTTTTGTGAATTGTTTTCTAGCTTTTTTTTTTTAATTTTATTATGTTATGTTAGTCACCATACAATACATCATTAGTTTTTGATGTAGTGATCCACGATCCATTGTTTTCGTATAACACCCAGTGCTCCATGCAGTACATGCCGTCCTTAATACCCATCACCGGGCTAACCAATCCCCCCTCCCCCCTCCCCTCTAAAACCCTGCTTGTTTCTCAGGTCCATAGTCTCTCATGGTTCATCTCTCCCTCCATGTTATTCCTTATGTTCCACAAATAAGTGAAACCATATGATAATTGACTTTCTCTGCTTATTTCACTTAACATAATCTCCTCCAGTCCCATCCATGTTGATGTAAAAGTTGGGTATTCATCTTTTCTGATGGCTGAGTAATATTCCATTGTATATATGGAACACATCTTCTTTACCCATTCATCTGTTGAAGAGCATCTCGGCTCTTTCCACAGTTTGGCTATTGTGGACATTGCTGCTATGAACACTGGGGTGCATATGGCCCTTCCTTTCACTACATCTGTGTCTTTGGGGTAAATACCCAGTAGTGCAATTGCTGGGTCATAGGGTAGCTCTATTTTTAAATTTTTGAGGAACCTCCACACTGTTTTCCAAAGTGGCTGTACCAACTTGCATTCCCACCAACAGTGTAAGAGGGTTCCCCTTTCTCCACAACCTCTCCAACATTTGTTGTTTCTTTCTCTGTCCATTTTTGCCATTCTAACTGGTGTAAGGTGGTATCTCAGTGTGGGTTTGATTTGGATTTCCCTGATGGCTAATGATGATGAACATTTTTTCATGTGTCTGTTAGCCATTTGTATGTCTTCTTCAGAGAAGTGTCTGTTCATCTCTTCTGCCCACTTCTTAACTTGATTATTTGTTTTTTGGGTGTTGAGTTTGAGAAGTTCTTTATAGATTTTGGATACCAGCCCTTTATCTGTAGTGTCATTTGCAAATATCTTCTCTCATTCTGTGGGTTGCCTCTTTGTTTTGTTGACTGTTTCCTTTGCTGTGCAGAAGCTTATTATCTTGATGAAGTCCCAAAAGTTCATTTTTGCTTTTGTTTCACTAGCTTTTGGAGATGTATCTTGAAAGAAGTTGCTGTGGCCGATGTCAAAGAGGTTACTGCCTATGTTCTCCTCTAGGATTTTGATGGACTCCTGTCTCACATTGAGGTCTTTCATCCACTTTGAGTTTATCTTTGTGAATGGTGTTAGAGAATGGTGGAGTTTCATTCTTCTGCATGTGGCTGTCCAATTTTCCCAGCACCATTTATTGAAGAGACTTGTCTTTTTTCCATTGCATGTTTTTTCCTGCTTTGTCAAAGATTATTTGACCATAGAGTTGAGGGTCCATATCTGGGTTCTCTATTCTGTTCCATTGGTCTGTATGTCTGTTTTTGTGCCAGTACCATGCTGTCTTGGTGATCACAGCTTTGTAATATAGCTTGAAATCGGGCAACGTGGGATGCCTAGCTGTTTTTATAGTTTCTCTCTGTTCCTTTATTCTTCCTTTCTCTCTTTCCTTGATGTCTTATAACTTTCTTTAGTGTTGAGATTCCTTTCTCATTCATTTTCTATTATGTATCCAGTTTTATGGTTATCATGAGGTTCATATATAACTTCCTACATATATACTGGTGTATTTTAAGTTCATAGCAACTTAAATTTGAATACATTCCAAAACTGTACATTTTTATCCCCCTCTCCTATGTTTTAGGTTTTTGATGTCACTTTTTACAACTTTTTATGTATTCCTTAACTAATTATTGTAGTTTTAATTTTACTATATTGGTCTTTTGACCTTTGTATTAGCTTTATAAATAATTAATTCACTACCTTTACTATATATTTACCTTTTCCAGTGAGATTTTCACTTTCACATGTTTTCTCATCATTAATTAGTATCATCTCTTTTCAGCTTAAAGAAGTCCCTTTAGAATTTCTTGTAAGGCTAGTTTAGTGATAATGAAGTCCTTTACTTTTGCTATATGAAAACTCTTCATCTCCTTCAATTATGAATTATAACCTTGCTGAGTAGAGTATTCTTGGTCACAATTTTTTTTCATTTAGTACTTTGAATATGTTCTGCTGCTACCTTCTGCCTTGCAAAGTTTTTACTGAGAAATCTTCTGATAGCCTATGGGTTTATCTTGTATACAACAAGTTATTTCTCTCTTGCTGCTTTTAAGATTCTCTATCTTTAACTTTTGACATTTTTTTTTTATTTTTTTAAAGATTTTATTTATTTATTTGAGAGAGAGAGAATGAGAGACAGAGAGCATGAGAAGGAGGAAGGTCAGAGGGAGAAGCAGACTCCCCGCTGAGCAGGGAGCCCGATGCGGGACTTGATCCCGGGACTCCAGGATCATGACCTGAGCCGAAGGCAGTCGCTTAACCAACTGAGCCACCCAGGCGCCCAACTTTTGACATTTTAATTATACTGTATTTTGGTGTGAATCTCTTTGGGTTCTTCTTATTTGGAATTCCCTGGGCTTCCTGGATATGGATGTCTGTTTCCTTCCCCAGGTTAAGGAAATTTTCAGCCATTATTTCTTCCAATATGTTTTTCTGCCCCTGCTTCCCCCTCTTCTTCTGGGACTCCTATAAAGAGAATGTTACTCCACCTGAAATTGTCCCAGAGCTCACTTATGTTATCTTCACTTTTTAAAAACCTCTTTTTGCTGCTCTGTCTGGGTGAGTTCCATTGCTTTGTCCTCTAGCTCGCTGTCTAACCTGCTCTTCTGATTCATCCAGTCTGCTGTTGAACCCCTTTAGTGTATTTCTCAATTAATTTATTCTACTTCAGCTCTGAGACTTCCATTTGGTATTTTCTAGCTCTTTGCTGCAGTTTTACTGTGTTCATCCATTCCTCTCCCAAGTTTGGTAAGCATCTTTCTGACCATTACTTTAAACTATTTATCAGGTAATTTACTTATTGCCATTTCATTAAGGTCTTTTTCTAAGGTTTGTCTTGTTCTTTCATTTAAAGATATTCCTCTGTCTCATTCTGCCTGATTTTCTGTGTGTGGTTTTTTTTTCCCCCTACATATTAGGTGGAAATAGCTACCTTTCCCAAACTTGAAGTAGCCGTGTGTAGGTGACCTGTGAGGCTGAGAAGCACAATCCCCTCTGGCCACTGGTGGCAGGTGCTCAAATGGAGTCCCAAGTGTGGGCTACACACACCTGCTGGCTGTGGCATGGCTGTGGCATTGGAGGGGCATGGCACTCACCTGGCAAGCTGGGGTGCAGTTATGGCTAGGGATGGATGGGATGCTTGCCCAGATGGCTGTGGTGCACCTGTGGTGTGGGGGGGCGTGGGGTGTGCCCAGGTTACAGGAAGATTGCCAAAACAGTGACTGCCAACACTGGCCTTAGCAAAGCCGAGTGGGATTGCAGAAATGGCACTTGCCAGCACTTCTGTCCGAGAAAGAGTCCCAAAAAGTTCCTGCTTCTCTGGCATTCACTTAAGAATAGTAAGTGGGTCTCTTTTACATGTGGCCTAGATGCTTTTCAAGGTGCAGCTTTTGCTCTGGGTCCCAGGGTGAGTTGAGCGTGCATGCAAACCCTTTATGAGCAGGTTCTCCATTCCCTAGGTTCTATGGTTTTCCTGGACATCATTCCCATTGTTTTCCATTTTGGTGGCTCATCTCTTTGGTGCAGAACCCAAGGATTGGGGTGCCTGATGTGGGCAACATTCCTCACTCCTCAGTTTCCACATTTTTGAGATCCTTCCTGTTTGTGGGTTGCTGCACTGGGGGTGGGTTTTTGATGAGAGCAGGTCTCTGTCTCTCCTACCGATCTCCATGTTGCCTTTATCCTCTGTTGTGGAGGTACTGTCCATCGAGTTTTCAGAACTCTTCCAGAGGAAATTATTCCACATATAGCTGTAGGTCTATTGTGTCTGTGGGAGGTAGTGAGTTCAGGATCTTCCTACACCTCTATCGTGTCTAAAAAACTTTTATGGAATACCCCATTCTAACATTCCCCATAAACATGGCATAATGTAGTAGAACCCACCCATCAACCAGGCAGTTGCTATTTCAACAGGACCATACTACAAATAATTGGTTTCATTTTCTTTCATCTCACCGAAAATTGGAAAATATCTTGAATTGCTGTAATAAATAGTAACATGTTCTTTCTAAAAGCCATTCCAAAGTAGGTATGAGTTCTATTTCTTCTACATCACCTATTTTAGTAACCTGTAAATATAAAGCACAAAACCATTTCTTCAAAAAATATGCACTATTTTCAAGAAATTAAGAAAGCCTGCGTTTGCCTCATAACTACTTGCTTTTATAATTCAGCTTGTTCTATATATGACCTCCACCACTTCATCTATACCCAAACCTGATTTCCCTTCCCACACTGCTTCTACACTTGCCATTTTTCCAATTTTAGTATATGTGCTGCCGAAGCGAGCACTACACTTGCCATTTTTCTAAAGCTATTTCTCATGCTCCAATAGAGGAAGAACAAGAGAAACTTCTTCCTCACCCTTAGATACTTTTCACAAATATCTGTTCATTTTTTCAGTCTCATAATCTGCACATTTTCTATAAAAGTAATATTTATGAGCTCAATTTTAACTACAGGGATGTAGTAGTTCCAAAGGGACCAATAATCCCATTACCAAGATACCCTATTTTGACATCCAAGAACCACAGGCCTTTCATCAAGAATTCCTTTCCTCAGAGTCGCTCTTCCCCATCGGAATGTTAACATTTTTAAAAATTTCTTCTGGAAATAAAAGTATGCCTATATCAGCACATATGTACTTATGTGCATAGAAATTGTTCCTCCCATTTTCAGCTGATAATACACATCAGGGATATCTCCACATCTACACCTACAGATCTGCTTCATTCAGATGTGGCCCTGCCCACATGTGCTTACAATGTAGTTGGGAGGCTGGGAGAGTAAGGGGAAGCAGACAGACACTAAGAAAATGATCAAAACAAGTAACTCTATAATTACAACTTGCAGTATCAGAACGCTATGTAAGAGTGTAATGGGGGTTAAAGAGGGCAATGAAGTTTCTGACAAACCTGAGGAAACACTTTTTTCTTTTACTATTGTAATTCCTATTATATCAACAAATCCCTGTAGTCTAGTTTCCTTTAAAAAAAAAAACTATAATTGAGATAAAAATATTATTAAAATTGAATACTTAAGCTATCTCTCTACAGAAAAGAAAAAAACTTGCTGTTAAGTAACTTTCTCCCAAAGAGGATCTTAACCATAAACTATCCCTCAAATGACCAGGTTTATCTGAAACATACAAAGACAATCTAAATTAGATAATATTTTTCCATTATGATTCTAAAAGCTGAAAACACCCATTCTATATTACCTTTGAGATAAATGATGCAGTAATAATCCAAAATTCTTTGCAATGTCTAGCTCTGTGGGCAGAGACCACCTGAAGATCATACGGATTATAGAGAACTTGATGATTTTTCCGAGGAAGGCAATATACAAATTCTCCATCATCTGTTAAAGGTTCCTGAGGTTAAAAAATTTTTAATTAACTTGACCAGATTAAGTAATAAAATGGCTGAACAACAGATTGCTCAGTAAAATGAAATAATTTTACATTTAAATTAAGTGTAATATCACTGAGGAAAGCTAACATCAAATTGTGTCCAAAGTTCAACAAGATCAGTCTTATGAAAGATTTAAAATATGTAATTTTCATTCTTATAATGTGGTGAAACATTCATGAAAATTCATCTATATGCTTCCTAATGCATGCTTATTCACACAAAGAACATGGCAATATATCTTTTTTTTTTAAGATTTTATTTATTTGCAAAAGAGAGAATGAGAGACAGAGAGCATGAGAGGGAGGAGGGTCAGAGGGAGAAGCAGACTCCCTGCTGAGCAGGGAGCCCGATGTGGGACTCGATTCCGGGACTCCAGGATCATGACCTGAGCCAAAGGCAGTCGCTTAACCAACTGAGCCACCCAGGCGCCCGAACATGGCAATATATCTTTAACACCCATGTCCCACTTTCAGTAAATTTGTCTGCCAATACCAGAAGCTTTTGGAGCATGTTAATCATTTATTTTGATAATGATGGTGGCTCAGTATTATAATAATAACTAATATTTGTGAAGTAAATAATATTTAATAAGTAACAAGTGTTTCATATACATTATACACAAGAATTTAATCTTCTAAATTAAACTTTTAAATTATCTGCAGAGATGATCTTTTTAAGCTCATTAAACAGATGCAGAAATTAGTATTTTGAGAAATTAGGTAATTTGGGAAAAGTCACAAAGACAGGAAGAAGCAAGTTGAGATGTGAATGCAAGTCTGACTAAACCCATGCTCTGAGACACTGCAATATACTATAACGCCTCTTTTTTATTTACCTGGCATTACTGAGAAATCAGCCACTTCATATTAAGAAAAAATTTTAAGTGAAATTTATTTCTTTTACTTTGAGACTTTCTAAGTATTGGAATTTAAAATTTCAGATCCAGTTTTACTTCTTAAAAAAGTTTTTGTCCTCATTGAAGACTGTTACTGTTTCTCCCTAATCGTCCCAAGTGCTGTCTTGTTTATTATCCTTTTTTTTAAGATTTATTTATTTGAGAGAGAGAGAGAGTGGGGGGGGCAGAGGGAGGAGCAGAGGGAGAGGGAGAGAATCTCAAGCAGACTCCCTGAGATCATGACGTGAGCCAAAACCAAGAGTCAGATGCTCAACCAACTGTACCACCGAGGCACCCCTCACTGTCTTATTCTGACCTCTGATAAGTTACGCTCCTGGAAACCTTAAGAAACAAGTTTAGAAACTGCAAGTAAAATGAAATAAATAAGCTACAGGTAATGATTTGTATAATGGCTTGGTTACAGTTATGTGGCCACTTGAGGCATTTTTGTTCTATGTTCCAGAAAGTTGAGGATACTAGTAACTTAATGTAGACACCATTATCCAAATGGGTCATATATGTCATTAAATCACCCACTTATTAGAAGCATAATACGTTCCAATTAAATTATTGTTTTTGAATTAAAAGCAAGTATTTTTTCAAATTCTCAATCCTTTCTTTACAAACAAATGAAACATCCCTTATCAGTGAGTCCAAGGACATCTGGCTCATGCACAGCTATGTGTTTTCTAAATTACCATGCCCATTATGTGCCAGACACTATGCCACCTGCATTCCTCATTTAATTTTCACGACTCTCTAAGGTTAAGTACTATTATTTCCATTTCAAGCTCAAAGAAGCTGAAGCTCAGAGAGGTCAGGAACTTGCCCAAGACCACACAGTGAGCATATAAATAGAGATTCAAAGCTGGGTGACTCTGCTTCCATTATGCATGGTACTCTGCTTTGCATTAATGCCGCCTCTGACAGTGATCCCAGGACCATTTGTCCTCCCGGTAACAGGTTAGAGCAGGGGCCAGCAAACTCCGGCCAGGACTCTGTGCCTATTTCTGTAAAGTTTCACTGGAGCACAGCCACACCCATTTGCTTAAGTCTGTTGCTGCTTCTGCACTGCAGCGACAGGCCTGAGAAATTACAACAGGGATCAGAGAGCCTGCACAGCCTAGAACATTCATTATCTGACACTTTTCAGGAAAAATTAGCTGGCCCCCGGTCTAGAACAACACTTCTCAATTGTGCATCAGTATCACCTGGAGAGCTTCGTAAAGTACAGATCACTGGGTCCCACTCCCAGAGTTTCTGATTCAGAAGGTCTGGAGTGGAGATGAGACTATGCATGGCTAATAAAGCTCCAAGGTGATGCTGATGTGATTGCCTGGGAATTAATTGCCCTTGGAGAACCCTGGGTCTAAAAGTAGTTATAGAGGATCCTGTCCAATCTTCCATCTCTTGTAATGAAGAAGGACACAGGAGGCAGACCTTACTCTTCATCGCTGCTTGTACCCTCTGGTCATGTGACTCTGCACATGCTAAAACTTCTCCGAAGAAGAAAGGATAAGGAAATACAAAGATAATGAGATAGAGAATTGGGTACCAGGAAGTAAGAGCGAGGATACAATGTTACAAAAGTACATTAGCATTTTTTAACTCACAAAAAAAAAAAACCCTGATGAACAGGAATAAGAGAGTAGATTCAAATTTCAGGCATATATCTTTATCTGTTCTCCATCCTTGAAATAAGACAAGTGAAATGATGCCCAACACTTTCACAAGCATTTACTGTGAAACAATGATTGTAATTCGGTATTAATATAATAATGTCTAATTTTGATATAGTATGTGAAGTGAATGAAATTAAGATTAAGGTACAGTTTTAAATATTAAACTTTATAGTACAAAACTGGATAAAACAGGCTAATACCTTTAGAATAATCTTCTGAATTGCAATTTTGGAACTTTTATACTCCAAACAGTGCTGTGGTAACATCGTTTGCCAACCAAACTTATCTCTTAGCCTTATAATATGTCTTGTGACATCATCATCCTCTGGTTCTGGTTTAGAACATTAAAAAAAAGATCTAATGTAAATGTGAGTACAGGCATCACTTAAGGGTAATGTATAATATTCCAAATATTTCTACATAGAGAAAAAATTTAAATGGAAACTTAAAGTTTACACAAAGACTATATAATTAGACAAGAAAGTATAGCTTAAAATTTAATTTTAACAGAAGCTGGAAAAAAGGAATAATATTTTTTCCATTTAAAAAAGATATTTCAAAAGACCTAATTCCACAGTTACACAGGTAGCTGGCATGAGAAGACACTCGAACAGGAGCCAGTTAGATGGGGTGGAAGAGTAGGATCAGGAAAGAAGTGATGACCATGCAAGGTGGAAATATTCTTCCTAAAGATTCTCATGCAATAGACTCTTCCCTCCCTCCCTCCTTCCTTCCTTTCTTCCTTCCAAGTAGGCTCCACACCCAGCTTGGAGCCCAGGGCGGGGCTTGAACTCACAACCCTGAGATCAAGACCTGAGCTGAGATCAAGAGTTGGACGCTTAACTGAGTGAGCCACCTAGGCGCTCCTGAGACTGTCTTTCTTGATCTCTTAGCAGCTAATGATTATCTCCTTGAAACATTCCCTTTTCTTACCTTTTATTCACCATGCTCTACAGTTTGTCCTCAGCCCTTCTGCTTTTCTTGATAAAACAAATCACGGGAAGAGAAGCAACCCAGAAACCCTGCTGGCAAAACCAGCAATGCTATGAAGTTGTTCAAGATTTCTGGTTCTCTAGATCACCAACTGATCAAAACAGCTTTCTTAACTCAGGACTAAATAGGACGTGAACTGTTGTATAAAACAATGTCAGGACCAGGATATGGTCCTACACAACCCTAAGAGTAAATTCTTCTTCTAACCTTGTGCCCTAGGCACCTCACCTGTCTCACCCTAGTCTGGGCCCTCTCAGTTGCTTAAACAGGAGAGAAGTTTAAAATACTTAATTGAGAAGAAAGCCAGTTAGTATTAGGTATAGAAGAGAGAAGGGGTGGGGCTGACACTAGCATAAGGGATGGCACAAGGTGTTTATGTCCAGCTGAGCGGTAAGCCATACATACTAGGCTATAAAAACGCACATCTATCGAAATCACCTTCCTATGCTGACGGCATAGGAAAACAGATCGGCAAAACCAATTAGAGACCAGAGATAGGACCACTTACGAAAGACAATCTAGTAAGTGAAAAAGGTATTTCAATCAGGAGAGCAATCATTAACTTCATAAATCATAATGGGAAAGTGGTTAGACATTTAGAAAACTATGCAGTTATATGCAAGCATAAATTATAGAAGGATTATAGAAGTAAATGTGGAAAAGGAATTACAGAAATATTAGAAGAAAATATATGTTCCTGAAAAATAATCAAAGCATGTTAAAAAAAATAATAAATTTGACTTCTTCAAACTTGGCAATTTATACAGCAGAAAAGCCACCGTAATTATCAAGTTAGGATAAAATGTTTATAACCTACATAAGAAGCTAGGGATTAACATATCAAATATTTAAAGAGTTCTTCCCAATAAGAAATAAACATTTTGATAGAAAGGTGAATGATTTATTGGAAAAGACAAATGGCCAGTAAACATACCAAAAAATATTCAACCCCATTAGTAATCAGAAAATAATAAATTAAAATTACAACGAAAAAGCCATTCTCACCCACCAGACTTGCAAAAAATTAAGTTAGAAAATATCAACTGCTGACCACGGTATTCCTCTTATGCAATATTGCAAAAGCATAAATTAACACATCCATTCTTGGTGGCGACCCGGCAGATTTAATGAACTGATAGAGACCATTGGAGAATGGAAGCGATTTAGGACAAATTTAAAATAACGATTTTTCGGAATAAGTAGTAAACTTAAAGAAAATATGTATCCTCCAAAATGCTGGGGGGAAATTTTTCTAAAAAGCCAGATTAATTCAGAAAATTATAGATAGGGATGCCTGGGTGGCTCAGTTGTTTAAGCGTCTGCCTTCAGCTCAGGTCGTGATCCCAGGGTCGTAAGGTCAGTCCTTGCTCAGCAGGGAGCCTGCTTCTCCCTCTGCCTCTGCTGCTCCCCCTGTTTGTGTTCTCTCTCTCTGACAAATAAATAAATCTTAAAAAAAGAAAGAAAATCACGGATATTTACTAAAATGAGACAATCCATTATACACCTAGCATGGCAGGGTGAAGCACTGTCCTAGCATGCTGGGTGTATGGTATGATCCAAGACAGCAATTCTTTATATCAGAACTACGAGGAGACTAGCCTGTATTCCACTTTCACAGTGAGTCAAGAATACAGGTACCAGAAGTAAGGTCAGGAAATTGCAACTTTCAAGAGAAAAAAACCATGAAAAAAAAAGAGAGGGAGAACGGCGTAACACAACCATTCTGTTATAGACACAATAAAACCTCATCAGTGAGCGCTGGGCTGAGCTTCTAGTGCCCTCACCTTCTAATCTTATAGCCTTGAAGAAGCACTATCACCGGACAGAAACTTGAACAGGAGTAACAGTGAAGACAGTGCTTAATGAAGAGTTCCAGCATTTAAGGGTAAAATCACCTATCTTTAGAATGAAAATAAAACTGTTCTTTTAAGAAGTTTAAGAAAGGCCCCTGGGTGGCTCAGGCGGTTAAGCGTCTGACTAGTGATTTCAGCTCAGGTCATGATCTCAGGGTCATGAGATGGAGCCCATGTCAGGTTCTGCAGTGGGCATGGAGTCTGTGTGGGATTCTCTCTCTCCCTCTGCCCCTTCCCCCACTCTCTCTCTCTCTCAAAAAAAAAAAAAAAAAGGTTTAAAACAGAACTTCTGCTGCCTTGGAGTTTAGAATGTAAGTAATTATATTATTCCACCATGTGAATGTGTCCTCATAATGAAAGATAACATATAGAAATTGTCAAATGAGCCATACTGCTAGTAAGTACTGTGTTAACTCCAAGGAGAGGATCACTGCAGACTAGGGACCTCACTGAGAGCTTTATAGAAGTCTCATAAAAATGGATCTTGACATAAGACTTGAGAGGGTTAAAAAGAGAAAAGAGGACATTCTAGACAAAAAGTCATCTTAAAAGAGAGAAAGAGTAAATTCCAAAAGCACACATCAACATGAGTGATCTCAAAAGGACAGGTTACAAAAGGACACAATAAAACATCATGTATGTGCATATTTCAAAGCTTTTACTGAAGTATAACATACACACAGAAAAGTACACATATCATTTATAGACATACAGCTTGATGCATTTTCAGACATTAATATACCCTGGAACCAGCACTGGAACAATCAAGAAAAAAAGCATCACTAGGCCTCCTGAAGTCTGCCTTGAAACCCTGCCCAGTTCCTATTCCCACTTCAGCCCATGCCCACAGAAGTCACCAGTATCCTGCTTTCTAAGAGTAGAGGCCAATTTTTCTTAGTGTTTACTTTCTATAAGTAGAATCACACCACATGTATTTTTCTCTATCTAGCTTATTCTGGTCAATACGGTGTGTGCACTTCTGCATACACAAAATAATGCCATATGTTTTATGGATGCATTAGGTATCTATTGATGTGTGAGCAACTGTCCTAAAATCTAGAGGTTAAAACAAGTATTTATTATCTCGCAGTTTCTATGGGTCAGGAGTTCAGTTTCCCATGAGGCTGCAAGCAAAATGCTGAAGGCTTTCCTGGGGCTGGAGGACCCCTTCCCCGGTCAGCTCCCTCATGTGGCGATGCGCAGGAGGTCTAGTTCTTTCTCCAGTGGACCTCTCTGCAGGGCTGCGTACGTGTGTCACAGGACCCCGGCGGCCCCCAGAGAGCGCGCAGGAGACAGGATTTCTATGTCTGTCCTGACTTAGTCCTGGAGGGCACAGAGCATCACTCCACCATGTTCTACTCTGTACAACTGCAAACTACCACGCCCACTGTATTATTGGTTAGAACTGAGTCACTAAATTGGGCCTTCATTTAAAGGGAGAAGTGCAAGGCTCCGGGGCTTTAGAAGGAAGGAGTGTCAAAACCTATGTGACAAATTTTTAAACTCCCTCAATGGACAAATATAAATGTAGACAATACATAAAAGCATCCATGGAAAGGACAGTCACCCATGTGAGTGTGACTGTCAGCTGGCCCAAGTGGAACTGAGGACAGCGGCGGAAAGGGGAGGGCCTTGAGCTACTTGTTTACCACTTTACTTCTGTACTTGCTTTCTGCCGCCATATATCAAATTACCGCAAACTGGGGGTTTATGACCCCCCAATTTCCAGGGGTCGGGTATCTAGCAAATTTTAGCTGGTCCTCTGCTAAGGGTCTCACAGGGCTGACATGAACGTGTTGGCTGACAATGCCCTCATCCGGAGACATGGCTAGGGAAAGAACTGCCTCCAAGCTCCCCTGGATTGTTGGCAGAAGTCATTTCTCGGGGGCTGCGTGCCTGGCTAACAGTTGACCGGGCACTACTGTCGGCCACGAGAGTCTGCTTTGGGGTCCTTGCCCCAGGGCCCTCTCCACAGCATGGCAGTCTGCCCCTTCAAAGGCAGCAGCGTGGCATCCACTACTGTTCTGGTCTTTTTTAAAGGCTCATCAGATTAGGGCAGGCTCACCCAGGAAAATCTCCTTTTACATCCCCATTGCATCTCAAAAATGCCACACAGACTGACCTAGTCCTAGGAGCAAAGCTCCATCAAACTCCCAGCTGCTGTCTGCACTTGCCGGGAGGGGGGTTTTGCGCCACTGGAGGCATTTATAATAGTGAAGATCTTCTTTTTTAAAAACATGAAGGCTATTTAGGTTTCAATAGCTTTATGACTAATCTGCCTCGGACCACAGTGTATCAGTGAAACACAGAAAAGTTTCCCTTTTCCTGTCAAACTTAAGATATTAATACAAATAAGAATTTCAGGTATAGAGAAAGTACAAACTGGAAAGCCTGAGTGAGGAAAATCAGTTTAAATGAATTATTTATTTGGGAATTTAAACTGTGTCAGACAAAGACACAAAAGAATTAAATATAATGAGACCACAAAGTTTTACTAAAAGGATAAAACAAAGCCATACAACTGTATTTCCAATTCTATAACCATAACCTTCAGAGATTGTTCCTACTTAAGAACATAGTCAGGGTACAGACTCTGCCAATTTTTCAGTCTACCGATATTTTAGATTTTCAAAAAGATTTAAAAAAACTAACAGTTCTTTAAGCAACCAAACATAAAATTCAATAAGACTGTTTCTTCTAAAGTCAAATACATAAAACCACAAAATTATCTGAAAAAAATGTCACGTCTTCTGAAAAGCCTGGGTTGGTGATACTACACACCTGTTGTATCATATGACACAAGCCTTTTTTTCTTAACCTTTGGACAAGCGTGAGTTTGATCCTTTTTTCCCTTTGATTTCTCTTTCTTCTTATGAGAATCGGGTTTTGAAGGATCTTGCTGAGTTCCAATTTTTTGGAAGTAATCTGAAAAGAAAAGCATTATTAACTGAGTAACCAGCAAGAGCTATAAATAATACCATGGCAATTCCACATGCCAGGCCATACGGTGGATCAGGATACAATTTCAGTTTTTAAGAGCACAGGCTGTGAGTCAGACCGCCTGTATTCCAAGCAGTTAGAAGCTTTGCCACTCAGTGCTGTGATTTACTTTTTAAGTAACCCATCCGCCTTTCTTTACCCAGCTGTGAAACGAGGACTGCTGAAGTGAGAACCTCACAGTGTTAAAAGGAAGTTTAAAGCATACAGTAGGGGATGCCTGGTGGCTCAGTCGGTTAGGCGTCTGCCTTCAGCTCAGGTCATGATCTCAGGGTCCTGGGATCAAGCCCCACATCAGGCTCCCTGTTCATCGGGGAGTCTGCTTCTCCCTCTCCCTCCGCCCCCTGCTCATGCTCTCTGTCTCTCTCCCAAACAAATAAATAAAATCTTTTTTTAAAAAAAGCACACAGTAAGTGCTTACAAAGATAAATATTAATTTTATCATAATAAATCTTTAAAATGTGAAAAACATAACAGAAGCTTTTTATTACTATAGTTTGATAACTGAGGTCAGAAAATGCTTAGAAATGCAGAAAAGTCACATACAGCCTATTTCTCAGATTCCTTCTATGACTTACCTGATTGGTGGATTCTCAGCATGAAGAATGGGGAAATTATTGAAAATGCAGTTTTTCAAAAGCAATTAATTTTACACTTTCTCATTGATTTAAGGAAGATTTATGTAGCGTACAGCACTGAGCTACAATTAAGTAGGGGGTAAGACACAATAATTACAAACAAAACAAGTACAAGCGAAACAGCCAGTATATTCTATTTCAGCCAATAATCATAACTGAGAGGAGACACAGACGGAGGGATAGAGAAAGAACATGTCCCTATTTGTATAATCAAGAGACCACACACCCATCTTGCTCCATGGAATCAAACACTGAATGATGGTAAGGTTTTTACTTGCAGGTGGGGTACAGAGAAAGGTAAGAAAACGGAAGTCTTGTTCAGGAGACCGCACGACGAAATATGGACTCCGGTGGAAAGTATGTGAGAGAACCATGCAAACCTGCCTTTCTCCCTGACGGCTACTCCAAGAGCTTCTCCCGCTCACTCCCAGGCCTGAATGGGAGCCTGGTAATTTCCCAGACCTCACCAACATGCAGGCCTCTCAAGCAGGGGTTATTGATAAGCCAGCACCCCAAATGCCTCGATATCCGAAAGTGGGCTTGTTTCTCTCCCTGTTCCCGTTCACCACTTCCAAATCCTTACAAATTGCCCCCTCTCAAAAAAAAAAAAACAAAACACTCCCCCAGAGCTCATGCCTTCCCACAACCTCAGACCCTTCCAGGCTTCGCTGGCTTCCACTCCCGGCATGGCCGTTCAGTGACTGGAGCCCTGGCTCAGCGAGGGCCTACTCTCCCAGGAGTAAACCCCCTGGTTTACTCTAGTGGCTGACACCACACCCCCGCCCGACTCTCTAAACACCCTCTCCTCTCTAGTCCGCGTCAGCCAACCTCTCCCAGCCTGCTCGGAACTCCCGACGTCACCACTTTTCTTGACCTCATCGGCACCTCCAGTTCACAGCCCCATGACTTACTACCCATCATCCCTCTGCTGCTTTTCATCTTGCTCTTGACCCCGCTGAAATTACGTTGTCTTTCAACAACACTCTTGCCAGTAGCCTCAACGCTCACCCTTGATCTCATCTCCGAGGCAGAACAGTGGCCCTGGAAGAAGCCAACTCTATGCTCAGTGTGCCGATGTCTGCATAGCTCGGTGCTGTTACACGAAGGCCCAAACACGAGTGGACTGGTAACTTTCGAAATCCATGTTAATGAATCACAAATGGCCCCTGAACACTCATCTGAAATCCTACTGTTTGCCTGGCTCACTTGCCCGCCTGGCTTTGCAAAGGCTAGCTCAGATGCCCCTCAAAGCCCTGCACCTTCACCTTCCAATCGCTCTCCTTCACCGGATCTCCATGCCTACTTCCCAGGGCACACAGATGCACCAGACGGGAATTCCTTCAACGTGCCTGTGCTAAGTAAGCCAACGAACCCACCCCTACACCGTCCTTTCGTCCTGCCCCTCTGACTTCATAGGGGAGCTGTTTCTCCTTCCATCCAAACCAATCCTTTCTGCCCTTCCATTGGACCCCATCCCCTCATGCCTGCATTAACTATTCTCCTTTGCGGATCAAGCTCCCACCATAAAGCTCGAGCTGCCACCAAGCTTCACCTATTCCGAGACCACATTTCCCTCTAGTTGGTGAGCTCTCTCACCTTTCTTCACAAACTTCTCAAAAGAGTTGCATGTATTCACTATTCTATTTTTTCATCTACTCCTACTTCTTAATCTATTCTAGTTGAGTTTTGGACCTCCACTTAAATAGCACTCAAGTGACCACATCCTTCGTGTCAGTAAATTCAATGGGCATTTTCAGTCCTCATTTGACTATTACTACTTTCTACTGCTCCTTCCTTTTTTAAAATTGAGACATAATTGATAAATAACATTGTATTAGTTTCAGGTGTACAATATAATGATTTGATATTTGTACATATTGCAAAATGATCATCACAATGAGTCTAGCTAACATTCATCACATAGTTGCAATTTTTTTCTTGTGATAACTTTTAAGATTTATTCTTAGCAACTTCCAAATTTACAACACACTACTATTAACAACGCTCACCATGCTGTACAGTGCGTCCCCATTATTTATTTATAGCTGAAAGTTTATACATTTGACCACCTTCCCTCATTTTACCCACTCCCAACCTCTGCCTCTGGCAACCACCAACCTGTTCTTTGTATTCCTGAGTTTGGTTGTTGTTGTTTTACATTCCACATATAAGTGAGATCGTACTGTATTTGTCTTTTGATGACTTATTTCACTTGGCACAATGCTGTCAAGGTCCATCTATGTTGTCACAAATGTCAAGATTTCATTTTCTTATGGCTGAATAATACTCCATCCTATATACATATTGCAGTTTCTTTATCCATCAATAGTTTATTTCTATGTCTTGTAAATAATGTTGCAATGAATGTGGGGGTGTAATACATCTTTCTGAGTTTTCATTTCTTTTAAACAAATATGAAGAAAGGCAATTATGGGATCATACCGTAGTTCTATTTTTAGTTTCTTGAGGAACCCCCATACTGTTTTCCACAGTGGCTGCAGCAACTTACATTCCCACCAACGGTGCATGAGGGTTCCCTATTCTCTACATTGTCCCCAACACTAGCTATCTCTTGTCTTCTGATACTAGCCATCCTAACAGGTGTGAGGTTATAGTTCATTGTGGTTTTGATTTACATTCCCCTGATAATTACCTGTTGGCTGTCTGCATGTCTTTGGAAAAACGTCTATTCAGGAGCTCTGCCCATTTTTAACTGGAGTTTGGTTTTTATGGCAATTGGGTTGTAGGAGTTCTTTATATATGTTGGATATGACCCCCTTATTAGACACATAATTTGCAAATATCTTCTTCCATTTCATAGTCTTTTCATTTTGTTGGTGTTGTCCTTCACTGTGCAGAAGATTTTTGGTTTGATATAGTCCCACTTGTTTATATTTGCTTTTGTCACCTTTGCTTTTAGTGTCAATCCAAAAACAGATCACTGCCAAGACCAATATCCAAGATGTTTCCACATATGTTTTCTCTTAGGAACTTCATGCTTTTAATGCATTGCTGAATTTGGTTTGCTAATATTTTGTTGACAATTTTTGCATATTCATCAGGGATATTGGTCTGTCATTTTCTTTTCCTGTGCCATCTTTGGTTTTGATATCAGGGTAATACTGACCTTGTAAACTGAGTGTGGAAGTATTCTCTTATTTTTTGGAAGAATTTGAGAAGGATTGGTATTAAATCTTCTTTGAATGTTTGGCAGAATTCACCAGTGAACCCAACTGGTCCTGTACTTGTTTGCTGGGAGGTTTTGATTACCGATTCAAATTCTTAATACTAATCGTTCTGTTCCAATTTTCTATTTCTTCATGATTCAGTCTTGGTAGGTTGTAGGTGTCTACGAATTTATGCATTTATGCTGGGTTATCCAATCTGTTGGTGCATAATTGTTCATAGTGTCTCTTTGATCCTGTGGTATCCACTATACCATCTCCTCTTTCATTTCTCATTTTATTTATTCAAGTTTTTTTGTGTATATGATTCTTGCTAAAGGTCTGTCAACTTTATCTTTCCAATGAACCATCTCTTAGTGACATTGATCTTTTCTATTGTCTTTTTAGTCTCTATTTCATTTATTTTTGCTCTGATGTGTTATTTCTTTTCTTCTACTAACCTTTGGCTTTGTTTGTTCTTTCTCTACTTCCTCAATTGAGATTTTTCTCATTTATCAAAGTAGGCCTGTGATGCTATGAACTTCCCTCTTCTAACTGCTTTGCTACATCCTGTAAGTTCTGGTATGCTGTATCTCCATTTTCATTTGTCTCAGGCATTTTTTTAAATTTCACCCTTGATTTTTTTCCTCTGGCCCTTGGTTGGTTTTTTTTTAAATTTTATTATGTTATGTTAATCACCATACATTACATCATTAGTTTTTGATTAGCGTTCCATGATTCATTGTTTGCATATAACACCTAGTGCTCCATTCAGTACATGCCCTGTTTAATACCCATCACCAGGCTAACACATCCCCCCACCCAACTCCCCTCTAGAACCCTGTTTGTTTCTGAGTCCATAGTCTCTCATGGTTCATCTCCTCCTCTGATTTCCCCCACTTCTTTTTTCCCTTCCTACTATCTTCTTTTTTTTTTTTTTTAACATATAATGTATTATTTGTTTCAGAGGTAGAGGTCTGTGATTCAATAGTTTTACAAAATTCACAGCACTCACCACAGCACATACCCTCCCCAATGTCTATCACCCAGCCACACCATACCTCCCACCCCCCACCACTCCAGCAACCCTGATTGTTTCCTGAGATTAAGAATTCCTCGTATCAGTGAGATCATATGATATCTGCTCTGATTGACTTATTTCGCTCAGCATAATACCTTCCAGTTCCATCCACATCGTTGCAAATAGCAAGATTTCATTCCTTTTGATGGCTGCATAATACTCCATTGTCTATATATACCACATCTTCTTTATCCATTCATCTGTCAATGGACATCTTGGCTCTTTCCACAGTTTGGCTATTGTGGAAATTGCTGCTATAAACATCGGGGTGCATGTACCCCTTCAGATCCCTACATTTGTATCTTTGGGGTAAATAGCCACTAGCGCAATTGCTGGGTCATATGGTAGCTCTTTTTCAACTTTTTGAGGAACCTCCATACTGTCTTCCAGAGTGGCTGCACCAGCTTGCATTCCCACCAATAGTGTAGGAGGGGTCCCCTTTCTCTGCACCCCCACCATCTGTTGTTTCCTGACTTGTTAATTTTAGCCATTCTGACGGATGTGAGGTGGTATCTCATTGAGGTTTTGATTTGGATTTCCCTGATGCCGAGCGATGTTGAGCACTTTTTCATGTGTCTGTTGGCCATTTGGATGTCTTCTTTGGAAAAATGTCTGTTCATGTCTTCTGCCCATTTTGTGATTGGATCATTTGTTCTTTGGGTGTTGAGTTTGATAAGTTCTTTATAGATTTTGGATACTAGCCCTTTATCTGATATGTCATTTGCAAATATCTTCTCCCGTTCTGTCAGTTGTCTTTTGGTTTTGTTGACTGTTTCTTTTGCTGTGCAAAAGCTTTTTATCTTGATGAGGTCCCAATAGTTCATTTTTGCCTTTGCTTCCCTCGCCTTTGGCGATGTGTCTAGGAAGAAGGTGCTGTGGCTGAGGTCAAAGGGTTGCTGCCTGTGTTCTCTTCAGGGATTTTGATGGATTTCTGTCTCACATTGAGGACTTTTATCCATTTTGAGCCTATTTTTGTGTGTGGTGTAAGGAAATGGTCCAGTTTCATTCTTCTGCATGTGGCTGTCCAATTTTCCCAACCATTTGCTGAAGAAATTGTCTTTTCTCCATTGGACATTCTTTCCTGATTTTCGAAGATTAACTGACCATAGAGTTGAGGGTACATTTCTGGACTCTCTATTCTGTTCCATTGGTCTATGTGTCTGTTTTGGTACCAGTACCATACTGTCTTGATGATGACAGCTTTGTAATAGAGCTGGAACTCCGGAATTGTGATGCCACCAGCTTTGCTTTTGCTTTTTCAACATTCCTCTGGCTATTCGGAGTCTTTTCTGGTTCCATACAAATTTTAGGATTATTTGTTCCATTTCTTTGAAAAAAGTGGATGGTATTTTGATAGGGATTGCATTAAATGTGTAGATTGCTCTAGGTAGCATTGACATCTTCACAATATTTGTCCTTCCAATCCATGAGCATGGAACGTTTTTCCATTTCTTTGTGTCTTCCTCAATTTCCTTCATGAGTATTTTATAGTTTTCTGAGTACAGATTCTTTGCCTCTTTGGTTAGATTTATTGCTAGGTATCTTATGGTTTTGGGTGCAACTGTAAATGGGATCGACTCCTTAATTTCTCTTTCTTCTGTCTTGTTGATGTATAGGAATGCCACTGATTTCTATGCATTGATTTTATATCCTGCCACTTTACTGAATTCCTGTATGAGTTCTAGCAGTTTTGGGGTGGAATCTTTTGGGTTTTCTACATAAAGTATCATATTATCTGCAAAGAGTGACAGTTTGACTTCTTCTTTGCCGATTCGGATGCCTTTTATTTCTTTTTGTTGTCTGATTGCTGTGGCTAGGACTTCTAATACTATGTTGAATAGCAGTGGTGATAGTGGGCATCCCTGCCGTGTTCCTGACCTTAGGGGGACAGCTCTCAGTTTTTCCCCATTGAAAATGATATTCGCTGTGGGTTTTTCACAGATGGCTTTTATGATATTGAGGTATGTGCCCTCTATCCCTATACTCTGAAGAGTTTTGATCAAGAAAGGATGTTGTACTTTGTCAAATGCTTTTCCTGCATCTATTGAGAGGATCATATGGTTCTTGTTCTTTCTTTTATTAATGTATTTTTTCACACTGATTGATTTGCAGATGTTGAACAAACCTTGCAGCCCAGGGATAAATCCCACTTGGTCGTGGTGAATAATCCTTTTAATGTACTGTTCGATCCTATTGGCTAGTATTTTGGTGAGAATTTTTGCATCCATGTTCATCAGGGATATTGGTCTGTAATTCTCCTTTTTGATGGGGTCTTTGTCTGGTTTGGGGATCAAGGTAATGGTAACCTCATAAAACGAGTTTGGAAGTTTTCCTTCCATTTCTATTTTTTGGAACAGTTTCAGAAGAATAGGTATTAATTCTTCCTTAAATGTTTGGTAGAATTCCCCTGGGAAGCCATCTGGCCCTGGGCTCTTGTTTGTTGGCAGATTTTTGATAACTGCTTCAATTTCCTTAGTGGTTATAGGTCTGTTCAGGTTTTCTATTATTTCCTGGTTCAGTTTTGGTAGTTTATACATCTCTAGAAATGCATCCATTTCTTCCAGATTATCTAATTTGCTGGCATAGAGTTGCTCATAATGTTCTTATAATTGTTTGTATTTCTTTGGTGTTGGTAGTGATCTCTCCTCTTTCATTCATGATTTTATTTATTTGGGTCATTTCTCTTTTCTTTTTGACAGGTCTGGCCAGGGGTTTATCAATCTTATTAATTCTTTCAAAGAACCAGCTCCTAGTTTCATTGATCTATTCCACTGTTCTTTTGGTTTCTATTTCATTGATTTGTGCTCTGATTTTTATTATTTCTCTTCTCCTGCTGGGTTTAGGCTTTATTTGCCGTTTTTTCTCCAGCTCCTTTAGGTGTAGGGTTAGGTTGTGTATTTGAGACCTTTCTTGTTTCTTGAGAAAGGCTTGTATTGCTATATACTTTCCTCTGAAGACCGCCTTTGCTGCATCCCAAAGATTTTGAACATTTGTGTTTTCATTTTCATTGGTTTCCATGAATTTTTTTAATTCTTAACTTCCTGGTTGACCCATTCATTCTTTAGTAGGATGCTCTTTAGCCTCCATGTATCTGAGTTCTTTCCAACTTTCCTCTTGTCATTGAGTTCTACTTTCAAAGCATTGTGGTCCGAAAATATGCAGGGAATGATCCCAGTCCTTTGGTACCGGTTGAGACCTGATTTGTGACCTAGGATGTGATCTATTCTGGAGAATGTTGCATGGGCACTAGAGAAGAATGTGTATTCTGTTGCTTTGGGTTGGAATGTTCTGAATATATCTGTGAAGTCCATTTGGTCCAGTGTGTCATTTAAAGTCTTTATTTCCTTGTTGATCTTTTGCTTAGATGATCTGTCCATTTCAGTGAGGGGGGTGTCCCCTACTATTATTGTATTGTTGTCAATGTGTTTCTTTGCTTTTGTTATTAATTGGCTTATATAATTGGCTGCTCCCATGTTAGGGGCATAGATATTTACAATTGTTAGATCTTATGATACCTGCTCTGATTGACTTATTTCGCTCAGCATAATACCTTCCAGTTCCATCCACATCGTTGCAAATAGCAAGATTTTATTCCTTTTGATGGCTGCATAATATTCCATTGTCTATATATACCACATCTTCTTTATCCATTCATCTGTCAATGGACATCTTGGCTCTTTGCACAGTTTGGCTATTGTGGAAATTGCTGCTATAAACATTGGGGTGCACATACCCCTTCAGATCCAACAAAATCTTCTTGTTGGATAGACCCTTTAAGTAGGATATAGTGTTCTTCTTCATCTCTTATTACGGTCTTTGGTTTAAAATCTAATTTGTCTGATATAAGGATTGCCACCCCAGCTTTCTTTTGGTGTCCGTTAGCATGGTAAATCGTTTTCCACCCCTTCACTTTCAATCTGGAGGAGTCTTTGGGTTTAAAATGAGTCTCTTGCAGACAGCATATCGATGGGTCTTGTTTTGTAATCCAATCTGACAGCCTGTGTCTTTTGATTGGGGCATTTAGCCCATTTACATTCAGGGTAACTATTGAAAGATATGAATTTAGTGCCATTGTATTGCCTGTAAGGTGACTGTTACTGTATATTGTCTGTGTTCCTTTCTCGTCTATGTTATTAGGCTCTCTCTTTGCTTAGAGGACCCTTTTCAATATTTCTTGTAGGGCTGGTTTGGTGTTTGCAAATTCCTTTAGTTTTTGTTTGTCCTGGAAGCTTTTTATCTCTCTATTTTCAATGACAGCCTAGCTGGATATAGTATTCTTGGCTGCATATTTTTCTCCTTTAGTGCTCTGAATTTATCCTGCCAGTCCTTTCTGGCCTGCCAGGTCTCAGTGGATAGGTCTGTTGCCAATCTAATGTTTCTACCATTGTAGGTTACAGACCTCTTATCCCCCAGCTGCTTTCAGGATTTTCTCTTTGTCTCTGAGACTCGTAAGTTTTACTATTAGATGTCAGGGTGTTGACCTATTTTTATTGACTTTGAGGGGGGTTCTCTGTGCCTCCTGGATTTTGATGCCTGTTTCCTTCCCGAAATTAGGGAAGTTCTCTGCTATAATTTGCTCCAATACACCTTCTGCCCCCCTCTCTCTTTCTTCTTCTTCTGGGATCCCGATTATCCTAATATTGTTTCATCTTATGGTATCACTGCTCTCTCGAATTCTGCCCTTGTGATCCAGTAGTGGTTTATCTTTTTCTCAGCTTCTTGATTTTCCATCATTTGGTCTTCTATATCACTAATTCTTTCTTCTGCCTCATTTATCCTAGCAGTTAGAGCCTCCATTTTGGATTACACCTCATTAATAGCCTTTTTGATGTCGACTTGGTTAGATTTTAGTTCTTTTATTTCTCCAGAAAGGGTTTCTCTAATATCTTCCATACTTTTTTCAAGCCCAGCTAGTATCTTTAAAATCGTCATTCTGAACTATAGTTCCAACATCTTACTAATGTCCGTACTGATTAGGTCCCTGGCAGTTGGTACTGCCTCTTGTACTTTTTTTTGAGGTGATTTTTTCCGCCTTGTCATTTTGTCCAGAAGATAATAGATGAATGAGAGAACAAAATGTTAACAGGGTAACAATGACCCCAGAAAAATATACACTAAACAAATTAGAAGAGACCTGAAACTGGGGAAAAGAAAGGGAAAGAAAGAAAAAGGGAAAAAGAAAAAGATTAAAAAAAAAAAAGAATATGATCAAATATGATCAGGCTGGTGCATAGATCAGTGCCACATACTAGATTTGGGGCATATTTTGGTCTGTTAGAAGAAAGTGCCTCCCAAAATTTTAAAGAAAGAAAAACTTATATATGTACAAAAATAAGGGTAAGTACGATGAAGGGATGGAATATGACTGTAAAGATGAAAATTATAAAAGATTTTATAACAGGAATTGATAAGTTGTTGGTTGAAAAAAGGAAGAGGATTTAAAAAAAAAAAAAGGGAGAGACTGTGATCAGGCAGGAAATTGGAACAAAGCCATACACTAGAGATTTAGGGTGTATTTTAGTCTGTTAGAAGAAACTGTATCCCAAAATTTTAAAAAGAGAACAACTTATAAATATACATTCCAAAAATAAGGTTAACTACTATGAAGGGATAGAATATGACTCTAAAAATGAAAAATAAAAATTTTTTTTTAAAAAAAGGGATTGATAAGATGTTGGTTGAAAAACAGAAGAAGAAGAAAAAGAAAAAGAAAAAAAGAAAATTTAAAAAATTTACTTGGAAAGACTAAAGAATCATGGGAAAACAGCCATGAATTCTATGTGCTGTATTCCCCTAGTGCTGGAGTTCTGCCATTCTCATTGATCGGTAAACTTGGTCTTGTCTGGCTGTTCTTGCTGATCTTCTGGGGGAGGGGCCTGTTGCCGTGGTTCTCAGATGTCTTTGCCGGAGGCAGAATTGCCACACCCCTGCCAGGTACGGGCTAAGTCATCTGCTTGGGTTTGCTCTCGGGAGCTTTTGTTCCCTGCAAGCTTTCCGTACAGCTTTGGAGTATGAGAGTGAAATGGCGACCTCCCAATCTCCACCCCGGAGGAGCCGAGAATTCGGGCCCCACTCCTCAGTGCGCTCCCAGAGAAAAGCAGTCAATCACTCCCGTCTCCCGGGTCTCTGGCCGCACTCTGTGCTCACCTGGCCTATGACCGAGCGTTTCTGTCTCTGGCACCCGACCCCGTGTGGAGTCTCCAAACCCAGCACATCCCTGAGGTATGCTCCCATGCCGCTCCTCCCAGGGGAGGAATGGGAGTCTCCCCGGATCTGCTACTTCTTGGGTCCCTGCTGGAGGAGCAGGGGCCCGACTGTGCCACAGATCATGGTTTATGGCAACCCTGAGCTGAGACCCTGCGCCTCGGCTCCGTCTCTGCAGCTGGCTTCCCTGCTCTGATACCTGGGAGCTCTGCCGCACTCAGGCACCCCCGGTCTTTCTCTGACCCCCAGGGTCCTGAGACCACACTGTCCCGTGAGGGTTCCACCCCCCACTTAGCCACTGGAGCAACGTCCCTCAGCAGAGCCGACTTCTAAAAGTTCCGATTTTGTGCTCTGTGGCTCTATCACTTGCCGGTAGCGGCTGATGGAGGCTCCCTTTCCCCGCAGTCTATCTTCCCGTATATCGCCTCGGATTCACTTCTCCGCACATCCTACCTTCCAGAAAGTGGTCGCTTTTCTTTTCAGAGAGTTGTTGCTACTCTTTTCTTCGATCTCCTGTTGAGTTTGTAGGTGTTCAGAATGGTTTGATCCCTATCTAGCTGAATTCCTGGGACCAGACGAAATTTAGGTCTCCTACTCCTCTGCCATCTTGCTCCTCCCCCTCCAGTTTTTTTTTTTTTTTTTTTAAGATTTTATTTGAGAGACACAGCTCACAGCGGGAGGAGTGGCATAGACAGGGAGAAGCAGGCTCCCTGCTGAACAGGGAGCCCAATGCGGGGCTTAATCCTAGGCCCCTGGGATCATGACCTGAGCCAAAGGCAGACACTTAACCAACTGAGCCACCCCAGGTGCCCTAGCCTTTGGTTGTTCAGTAGCACGTTGCTTAATCTCCATGTTTGCGAATCTTCCAGTTTTCTTTTTCTAACTTATTTCTAGGTTTTGTTTTGTTTTGTTTTTTTACCATTGTGGCAGAAAAGATACCTGGCATGATTTCAACCTGCTTAAATTTATTGAGACTTGTTTTGTGGCCTGTTGTGTGATCTATCTTGGCGAACGTCCATCCCACGAACACTTGAGAAGTTATGTGTAGTCTGCTGCTTTTGGATGAAATGTTCTACTACATCTATTAAATCCATCTGGGCTTACATGTTAACACCAATGTTTCCTTATTGTTTTGGGGGACTTTTTTGTTTTTGTCTGGATGATCTGTCCCATTGATTTAAGTGCAGTGTTAAAGTCCCCCACTATTCCTGTCTTTTTATCAATTTTAGGTCTGTTAATAATGTATGTAGGTGCCCCTATGTTGAGTTCATATTTACAAATGTTATAATCTCCTGCTCTATTGGCCCCTTTATCATCATCATTATATACTGACTCTTCGTCTCATTACAGTCAATTATGACCACAGCTTCTGGTTTCCATTTGCATGGAATCTTTTCCATCCTTTCATTTTAGTCTGTGCATGTTTGTGCAACTGAAGTGGGACTCTTGTAAGGAGCATATGGATAGGTCATTTTTTCTTAAGTCCATTTGGCCATTCTATATCTTCTGTTTGGAGAATTAGTACATTTACATTTAAAAGAATGACAACTGATTTCTGGCTGTTTTGTAATTCCTTTGTTCCTTTCTTCTCCTCTTGTCCTCTTCCTTTGTGATCTGAGGGCTTTCTAAAGTGTATTCTTACATCTCTCTATCTTTTGTGTATCTACTATTGGTTTTTGTATTGTGCTTATCATGAGGCTTACATAAAACAACTTATATTTATAACAACCTATTTAAGTCGATAGCAACTTAAGTTTGAATGCATTCTAAAATTCTACATTTTTACTCCTCCATCCCACATTTTTATGTCTTTGATGTTCACAATTTACATCTTTTTTTTTTTTTTTAAAGATTTTATTTATTTATTTGACAGAGAGAGAGACAGCGAGAGCAGGAGCACAAGCAGGGGGAGTGGGAGAGGGAGAAGCAGGCTTCCCACTGAGCAGGAAGCCCAATGTGGGACTCAATCCCAGGACCCTGGGATCATGACCTGAGCCGAAGGCAGACGCTTAACAACTGAGCCACCCAGGCACCCACAATTTACATCTTTTTATCCTCTGTATCCATTAACAAAATTTTGTGTTTGTAGTTCTTTTTACTACTTTTATCTTTTAACCTTCAAACTAGCATATAAATGATTAACCTACCCCCTCATTACAACATTATTCTCCCAGACTGTGGGTGCACCTCAGTATGCTATCTCTGCTCTGTGCCCTCGGGGACAGGGAGCCTGTAAGAAATGTTTTTTCACTTGTAACAGTTCACCAGGACTCACATGTGCAAGCCCCATGGTCACCAGAGCCAGGAGGTCAAAAGGCATCTCCTATGTGGCAGATGCAAAAATCAGGGTGCCAGACCAGTGCACACGTTCCCACCCCAGGAGATCCCAGTGACCCAGAATGAAGCAGAAGGACAGCACCAAGATGGCGCCCACTGGCCTCTGTCCCTGGACAGTACCTAGGTAGGCTCTTAGATGTGCCCCAAACAAGAAGCCTGTCCTGCAGGCTGAAGCTCCAGGACAAGCCAATAGGCCCCTTTCCCAGAGAGACTGGGGGTGTGTTTCAGTCTGCTGGGTCTGGGCTGGGCCCTGGGTGGAGCCAGTTAAGAACTCTTTCTCCACTTACTACAGAACTATGGGACCTGAGAGTATAGGCCCTCTGGCCACCAGTCAGGACATCTAGTGGTATCCCCAGGGTGGCAGCCACAAAAATCAGATGAGAGGACATGCTCCTTTCTGGGAGATACTGGGGACCTGGAGCGAGGGAGAGGGAGAGGGTAAGGATGGCTTCTGCCAGCTTCCATTTTTGGAGAACATTTCAGTAGGCACTTGGATGTATGTTAAATCAGAAGCCTGACCCTCAGAGCAAAGCTTTAACATAAGCAAATAGGCCTCTTTCACTGAACAACTGGGAATTTTTAGTCTCCCACCTGCCTGTGCACTGCGCCCTGGGGTGGCAAGCCTGCACGAGCCCTTTAAGAACTGTTTCTCAGTTCAGTGTAGTCTTGTAGGTCTCGTGGATCCAAGCCCTGGCTTTCAAAGCTAGCTGGTTTGGGGGCTCATCTCTCAGGCGCAAGTCTTAAAAGTTGAGGTGCCCAATGTAGGGGTTCCAACTCTATGCTCCTCAGGGAGCAGCTCAGGATTGTGAGTTCACTCCTGAATGTGGGCTGCTGTACCACAGGTATGGTTTACAGTGAGACTGTGTCTTGGCCTCCCCTACCCATTCTGAAGTGGCTTTTTTCTTTATTCACCCACTGTGCAGGAGTTGACCAGCTAGTTTTGGGGTGTTTTCCAGAGAAAACTGTCACATATGTGGCTGTAGATTTGATGTGTCTGTGGGAAGAGGTGAATTCAGGATCCTTTTACATCAGCAACATAACCAGGACCTACTCCTTCATTTTTGATGACATTTTCTCCTTTGGCTTCTATGATACCCCATAGCCACCCTCTTGCTCATCACTCTCTCTAGCCTGACTCTGACCATCCCCGTGTGTGCACTGCAGCCACCCTCCTTTATCCAGGCCAGAGCTGCTACAGTTCTTTGGCCCTGTCTCTGTGTCACTACAGACACTTTCCTGAGGCCATCTCACCCATGGCTGTGCCTTAAGTTTCCACCCACATAATTACTCCAAATGCATCACCTCAGCCCTGGCTTCTCTGAGCCCCAGACACATATAGTCAACTGCTTCCCTGACATCCCCACTGGAATGGACCGAAGGTAGTTCAAATGCAACATGACCCAAACTGAACCATGATCCGTCCCCAAATCCCTTCTTCAGGGCTTCTTATCTCAGAGAGTGGCACCACTATTCATTATACCAAACCAGAAACCTAGCTATCACCTTTGACACCACCTCTCTCTCACCAACCCATTACACTGATAATCCTACCTTCAGAATATCCAAAGCCTCGTAACTGAGCTCCAGTATCAATTCCTGTTCCCTTCCAATCTATTCTTCAGTCTGCAGCCAGTGATCTCTGCAAAGCAGAAATCTGATCGTGTTAACTCTTGGTGTAAAACCTTTCTGTGGCTTTTATCTTCATGGTATAACGCCCCAAATCCCTAACAAAGCCAACAAGCTGTTGCTCGGCCTGGCCCTTGTATTCCTATCCAGCTTGTACTTCTGCTCCCTCCTTTACTGAGGAAAGTAACAGAAGGGTCAAGGTACTTCTACTTTCCACTCTGCTGGAAAGGAAGCTTTGTCAGGCCTGCAAACACTTAGCTAGAAGGCCCAGGCACTCTCTCTGTCTTAATCTGTCAGATAAAACATTCTTGCCCAATGTATGCCAAAGTTCTTAGGCTCCTTCAGAAAAGCAAACATACCATATTCAGACAGAGACTAAAGGCAACTGCAAGAAGCACCTACATGCTCTGGGTATATACTTAATAAGAAATTTTTTAAAAATGTATTGTTATTTAAAATCGTCAGGCTATAGTCTAGTCCACAGAGGGAACACTAATTTTGGCAGAACCTAAAAAACCTGAAAAGCAACAACATTTAAAGGGCAGATAAAGAAATAAAGATCCATGAAAGAGACCAAAAGAGAGCAGACAGAAAAGTAGACAGAGGGCCGACAGAGTAGTCTCCTCAGAAGTCAAGGGAAAAGGAAGGAAGGAAGTGGTCAAAAGAATAAAATGTTGTAGACTAGTCCAGTAAGAGAAAGATTATTTGATGTACAGACTAATTCTTTTTACTAGGAATTAGCCATGTGGAGGTATCTGGTGACACTGGGGAGAATGGAATGGGTGTCGGAACTCACGTGAGGAGGGAAGGAGAAGGAAGTATGTGGGGGGGAGGGGGCCTGCTCTTGTCGTGCAAAAAGGCATCACAGGCCCAACAGTGCTGCTGGGCTGTTTGGTCGAAGACAGGGAGCCTGCAGCGTGTTTATGCATGGACAGAGAAGAGCTATCAGAATGGAAGATGACCCCACATTCCTGAGGACGTGGCAAAAAAGGAGCTGCAGAAGTGAGACAAGTACCAAAATGGGGCCAGGGAGCTGCAAGTTAGAGGTTTCCCTTTGATTCCTTCTATTTTTTTTTTTTATAAAGTAGGAAGCATAATCAAGGACAGGCTTATGGTTAAACTGTGACAGTGTAAAGAGATGCAGTGAGTAATGAGAGGCAAAGCTCAATGGAGACATAAAAGGGCACCAGGCAGTGCTGAACACCCCACTGATGCTGGAGACCACGATTCAGAAAAAGAATGAACCCATGTGAGTGAGAAAGTTTTCTGCAAAAAGGCTTACCGGTATGAGGGGGAAGGCCGGGAAAACGGACAATTACACTGAGTTGCAGTTCTGCCAACCCAGGAGCAGAGGAGGGAAGTGGGAAGAGTTAGGGACACAGCTAACAGGCTGCTGGGGGGAGAAGGGGCCATGGATGGAGATCAAAGAGCAAGCTTTGTAAAAGTGAGGGTAGAGAAGAGCAGGGTAAAAAAGGAAGTGTGGTTAAACAAATCGTTTTACATACTGTTAATAGTGCAGTTGGGGGAAACAAGTGGAGGGAAGGAAGATGAACAGGGGCCCGTGAAGGAGCAGTCAGGGCCCCGGCAGACAAGAGCACAGAGGAGGTCACAGCACAGCCAGAAGGCAGCAGGGCCTTCAGGGAACGCGGACCCAACTTGAGGGTCCTCACCTCACACAAACCCCAAGAAAGATGACATGCAGGCAAGAGTGAAGTCAACTCTAAGTTGCTCCAGAAATGTCAGATATTCTTGGCGGTGGCAGCGATAGCACTGTTATTTTTATGGTGAGGATTACTTAGATCACGTTCCTTTTAAGAGACAAGCTCTATATCTGAAGATCTCACCAACAGCTACGACTAACGAAATCAATAAAGTACCGAACCTCGTACTCTGAAAATAGACTAGTATTGCAATGTAGTTCACTCGTTATTCTTAAGTTAATGCTATGAAAACTTCTTTCCATCTCCATAAAAGAAAACATAAACTGGCATGCCTGGAGAGTAGTAATCTTGACAGATTTCTCCTGTTTCCTCTGACTTCAGGGGTACAGAAAGCATTCTGAATGTTTTATATTTCGAGGTTTCTTTTTCTGCTACTTTAGCTGGTTGATCCTCTGACAGTGTGACATCTTCATACTCTTGCTCTTCATATTTTTGAAGTCTAATATGACAAAGAAAGTAAGACACTATGGTTAACAAACTCTAGGACTCAAAGTTTAAATCCTTATACTGTACTTTACAATATGATATCTATCCTTTCAAGCAATTTTTGATACACTTTAAAAAGCAGATCTGAGGGCACCTGTGGGGCTCAGTCAGTTAAGTGTCTGACTCTTGATCTCAGCTCAGGTCTTGATCTCAGGGTTGTGAGTTCAAGCTCTGCCCTGGGCTCCATGCTGGATGTGGAGCCTACTTAAAAATTAAAAAAAAAAAAAAATTTTAATAAATAATAAAAAATATAAAAAGATCTGAAACATGGAGAGTCTAGTTAAATGCAAAAGAGGTCTGATATTATCATGGAAATTTTAATGCTGGAAAGGACTTAAGAATCCTCATCTAACTTAAAAGATGAAGAAATATTAACCAATTAGCAGCAGAGTGAGGTCAGAATACAGTTTTTTGAAATTCAATACTCATATATTACCCTTCTTTATAAAACCAACACCAACAACCACCCTTATCAAGACTAAAACCAAATATTTCACAATACATTAGCCAACTGCCTATTTGTAAATGTTAGAAAATCTTTTCATAAGAACAGAATCCAAAATCAGTGCCTACAGCTGACTTATGCCATAGACCATATTTTTGCAAGGTGGAGGAAATGCAGAGCTCTGTAGATCCTCACATGCTGCTCAGTGGGCAAAACTACCCATTGGTATATTAAACAAAAATATTTAGTCACATGAATAAGAAGGCAAACTTTCTCTTCAAAGACAGAACACGACTTCTTCATACTTGTTCATGGATACCTTTATTAAGTATTCTTAAACCCTTCTCCCTTGAGCATTCTGAGTCCCCTTTGGTTTATAAACACCTTGAACAGTTTCCTCTTTGTTGAAATGTCTAATCCATATCCTCTTTCTTTTTTTTATAGTGAATTGTATACCATTTTCTTAACAATGTTCAGAAGTTCTCTTCACATTTTATATCGTAATCTTTTGTCATTTTACATGTGCTAAAAACCTTTTCTGGTTTGGACTCAACTTCTCACTTTCTTGATGAAGCCTTCATAAATCTAAGTTCTTCACTTTAATATAACCTAATTTATCTATCTTTGCATCTACAATATGTGTTTATTCTTTTCTTTTTTAAAGATTTTATTTATTTATTTGACAGAGAGAGACACAGCAAGAGAGGGAACACAAGCTGGGGGAGTGGGGGAGGGAGAAGCAGGCTTCCCGCCGAGCAGGGAGCCCGATGCGGGGCTCGATCCCAGGACCCTGGGACCATGACCTGAGCTGAAGGCAGACGCTTAACAACTGAGCCACCCAGGCGCCCCTACAATCTGTGTTTATTCTTAAGAAATCTGTCCTTACTTCAATCTTGACAAAACTCTTATTTTTCCAAATAGTTTTAAAGTTTTGCCTTCCACAAGTCTTAGAGTTCATCCTTGAGTTTGGGGTATGATGTGAAGGGCAGATCCAATTCTCCCTGCTCCCACCCCATAACGGTATGCAATTGTCACCACGTATTAATGAACACCCCCATCCTTTCCTTCCCTGACCTGTAACTCCAGGTATACAATTGTATACAAGTCTGCATCACTCCAAAGTATACAAGTATCCACCTCTGGTTCTTTATTTTTATTTGTCTATCCTTGTTTTTCTATCCCACTGCTTTAATTGCTATAGTTGTCACAGCTGTAGGTTCATGCCTCCAAATTTTTTTCTTAAAGAGTGCTTACATATCCTTGGCCTTTTGCTTTTCCATATAAATTTTGTTGCATTCTCAATTAAATTTTGTTATTTTCTCCACAAAGGCCAAACACACGATTTTTCCTAGGTACTGGGTTTTTCATTACTTTTTTTTTTTTTTAAAGATTTTTCTTTATTTGACAGAGAGAGATACAGCGAGAGAGGGAACACAAGCAGGGGGAGTGGAGAGGGAGAAGCAGGCCTCCCGCCGAGCAGGGAGCCCGATGCGGGGCTCAATCCCAGGACCCTGAGATCATGACCTGAGCCGAAGGCAGACGCTTAACGACTGAGCCACCCAAGCGCCCCTGGGTTTTTCATTACTATTACAAATGGTAGTTATGATTAAAATTAAGTTTTCGATCTATTGCTGTACTATAGGAACGAAATTCACTTACATACACTGATTTTAAACTAGCAGCCTTGCTAAGTTAAATTAACTTATTAATTACAAAACTGTAAATTCTTTTGTACTCTCTTACTAGACATCATATCATCTAAAAATGATTACGGTTTGTTTCTCCTTTTTCAAACCTTCCAGCTTTCATCTTTTTTTTTTTTTCTTGTCTTATTGACTTAGGACCTTTAATAGGATGTCACACAGAAGTGGCAATAGCAAGTATCCTTGCCACTTTTCTCAACTTAAAAGGAACACTTTTAAGACCCGACCATTAAAAATACTTGCTTCAGGTTTTTGGTAAATGCCCTTAATCATGTAGTTTGCTAAAGGTTTTTTATCATTAAGAGATAATCCATTTTATCAAAGGCTTTTCTTCCTTTACTATATTAATGGTAATTGGTATTGATGCACTTTCTAATGTTGAACTAACCTTGCATTTTTGAGATAAGCTATTCAATTTGATCTTGGTGTATCATCCATTTTTATATGCTACTGTAACCTGTAGGTTAGTATCTTATTCAGGGTTTTCTGCTTCTAAGGTTATGAATGAAACTGACTTAGAAGATTGTATAAATGGGGGCGCTGGGTGGCGCAGTGGGTTGGGCATTGGATTCTTGGTTTAGACTCAGGTTGTGCTCTCAGGGTCATGAGACTGAGCCCCAGCTCAGGCTCCGAGTTCAGCACAGAGTCTGCTTAAGTTTCTCTCTCTCCCTCCCGTTGCCCCCGCCCAACGTGTGTGCGCAATTTAGGGACAATTTTCTCTTTTTCTGTTCTGTGGAAGCAGTTGTATAAGATTGGAATTATTCATTTCTTGAATTTGTTAGAACTCAGAAACTCAGAAACTCTGGAAATCTGCCTGAGCCTAGTATGTGTGGTCTATGGGGGAAGGGGAAGTTGGGGAGGCAATCATGATTCATAACTACAAATTCAACAATTTTAGTGGATAAAAAGGAATGAAATCTTGCCATTTGCAATGATGTGGATGGAACCAGAGAGTACTGTGCTAAGCAAAATAAGTCAGAAAACAACAAATACCGTATGATTTCACTCATGTGGAATTTAAAAAACAAATCAAATGAGCAGAGGGGAGCAAAAGAGAGAGAGAGGCAAATCAAGAAAGAGGCTCTTAACTGTAGAGAACACAGTGAGGTACCAGAGGGGTGGGGGGGGGCTGGGTGAAACAGGTGATGGGGATTAAGGAGTGCACCTGTCCCGATGAGCACTGGGTGTCTTTGGAGGTGCTGAATCACTATATTGTACACCTGAAACTACTGCAGTAACACTATGTTAACTAGAATTTAAATAAAAACTTTAAAAAGTTCACCTTGCCTATTACTTATTGAGCCTATTTTGTTCATACTTTTCTTCAAACGTTGACATTTTGTTTCAGACTAATTACCATGAAATAGTTAATTTTCTCCTCTTTTTAACTGCAGACCCTTCTGTGCTGACAGAGCTCCCATCTCTCACCCCCTTGGTAGTGGTTACAGAGCCACTGCCTGGCACTGCTCCGCTCCCCCTGTAAAGCAGGGAGGCAGTACACAGAGAGAACACATGCTAAGCGGAGCTTCCTAGAGCTGTGCAATGCACAACCCTGACCGTCCACTTGTGACTTCCTTTTTCCTGCTCCGTTCTGTCAAAGATCTGCCGATTGATCGACAGAGGCTGCTTTTCCTGATTTTCTCTTTGATTTCTATTTTGTTAATTTCTGATACTGCTCATCTCCTTCCCTCGATTTTGTTTTGGTTTAGTCTGTTCAGGTTTTTCTCCTTAACTTCTTGGAATGGATTGTTACCTCATTAATTTTCCAGCCTATCTTGTTTGCTAATGTAAGCTGTAGACTATAAATTTCTCTCTGCACAGCTGAAGCGGCTACACCACACCGCCTGTAAGTGCAACAGGATTAGCCAGGCAAGTTCAACTCCTTCTTGTTTCTTGCTTTTCTAGACTCAGTTCTACATTGTTCCCTCCTGGGGCAGGGCTCTTTCAGAAAAGTGTCTGTTTTTCAGACATCATATTTCCAAATGTAGACTGGTTTTCAAGTCAACCTCTTGTAACTGATGTCTACTGTGATTAAGATCTATTGAGATGTCTTGAGAATTTGTTTAAACAAGTTTTACGGTCTGCAATGAAGTCTTGTCATTGTTCCCTATGACCCAGTAGAGAATATGAAAGCATCTTTTTACTTTTCATCTGTTGGTACCCTTTTGCTTTCTAAGATGTTTCCACACATGCATTAATCCAGTTTGACATTTAAAAAAAAGACCAAAGTGTAGCCCATTTGCATTTACTGTGATTACAGGAATTTTTGGAATTTATTTCTATCATCTTATTTTTGTCTCCTATGTATCCTCCTTCTTATCTTTACTCTCCTACTTTCTATCTCTACCTTTCCCTTTTTCCTTCTGGAGAACTTTCTCAGCTTTATCTTTCACCTATGCTCTCAATCTCCATTTCTGTTATCACATATTTAATTTCCAAAAGCTATTTTTTTCCTCCAGATGTCCCCTATTTTTTATTCTCTTAATGCTAGTTCTTCTGTCACCTGACAACCCAGGATAGGCTTGTGCTGGTTGTTACTGAACTTTTCTTCTCCCTGCATGGTCTATTGTCTCCAGGCTTCTATGATTTGAGTTTCCGTCAAGCTATAAACTTTCCTCAAACGATCATGGGTCATCTGCTCATATTTAAGAATCATCACTGAGGCAGCAATGAGACCACTCTTCATGCACTGGTGGAATCTGTCAACTGGAAGATTTCACTGTGGTATATCTGAGGCTTGGTTGAGGTTTTCCCAAGTGGCCTTATCTTTCCTGTTGGCTGGCCAGATTCCCAGAGAATAATATGCTTCGATTCTGGCTGTGAGCTTCCTCAAAGTCCAGCACAGGAAGAATACTAAGGTTCCCTATGACTTGGGTACAGTAATGTACTCTCAGCTGTGTTTGGTGTCCTCCCATTCTGGATGTCTTCTGTTGGAACGAAGGAAGAAACATTCTCCTGGCTGAGTGAGGTTAAGGAAGGGGATCTGCGTTCTGTTTCTTCTACAAACTGTCAGGTTACTGCTTTCACTGCCACTGCCACTTCGAGAGGATCCTTAGAGGTAGGAGGTCAAGTGGCAGCAGGGATGAAGCTGCTGCTTCCGGGCTTCACCCTTCCACCTTCAGTTTGCACTGCCAGCTCTGCAAAATCAGTAATTACTTATCCTTCTGTTCCCAAGCTTCCAAAACGACAGGCGCAGCTCCCATGTGTTTGTCTCCTCTTTCCTTCTCTTGAGGGTTTACTCCTTTTTGATCACTTGGTGGCATTTCAGGAAGGAAAGCAGTAAGAGCATGAGTTCAACCCATCAGGTTTAAATAGAAGTCTGTTTCTTCAAGTACTTCCTCACTCCATCATTTTCTTCCTGAGTGGATGCTGATCCACTGACAGGAATGTGAAAAAGGAAGCACATAAATCTCCCCAACCTCTTCTCCGTCTGCTTACACCTAATCACCTTCGGCCTTCCCAGGGTTTTTCAGCTGTTGGTTAACTTCTCATTTCCAGCAACTCCTGTCTCACGTTTTTGGCATATCCAAGACTGGTCTGGGAAGAAGCTGGTGTTAATCTGCCCTTCTTGTCAGGAACCCCTCCCTAAGGTTTGCTAAACTCCGGCACCCTCATCCATTCCTCACATGACACTGTACATTCTTCATTGTCAGAATGGCTTACCACTAGTCATATATTGTTGAAATTTTAATTTTATTATATCTTATTTTACCTTGCTTTTGTGTTGCTTTTCTCCTTGTCCATGTCTGGATTTACTGTTGTCAAATCAATGGGTATATTTTCAATTATTTTTTTCTAAACAGAACTATGAAGTAACAGCCTGTAAAAAAAAATACGTTCATGTTACCTTTTAAACATAAAAGATGCTTTCACAGCTATGACTATTGGTTTCAAAACGGCATATATGGTTCTGAACTTCCCACTAGGCTTAATTGAATATCTCCATTACCTTCAAATGTTTCCTCCATATAGTGTGCTTACCAGACCCTTCACTATGCTAGTTATCCTTCTCAGGGCAGCCTCCATATTGTCTACCTTCCTCTCTAACGCAAGGTTTTCTTTCTTACATTGATGCGTTTATGTACATGAAATTCTAATTTACCTTAAATTCCATCCTGAAGATAATGCTAAGTTTTAAGATCCTCTCCTCGGGGAAAATCATCAGAAAGAACATAGGGAAGTCAACAGAACTGGTGGCCTAAGCTGTTAAATTTGTTTCACCATTCACTAAGTTCTAAAAGGCCATATCCACATACTACTAGCACTCTTTAGACAGAACAGAACAAAAGGGAGTGGGTTTTGAAATATGAAAAAGAAGCATTCTCTTTCTGATTACTGAGGGAAATCTAACAAGGTCCAGAAAGCCTCCAAATAAAGAAAATGTGCTGCACAGGCATGGAAGGGGTAGAAAAAGCTTTAATTGTCAAGTGAATAAGCATCAGACAAATCAAGTATGACAGACTGAAATAGGCCAGAGGCAAGAGGAGTTCTTCCTGGAATAGGAATGATAGAAATTTCCACATCAAAAATGAAGCCAACAACACTATCAGTGCAGGACTGGTCTATCAGGTGATGAGACTCAGGGTGTAGAAAGGGTCCCGATCAGACCCAAAGACTGCCAAGAATGGCCACAGAAGGATCACTTACTGCAGCCAGGAACTGAAGGCTACAACTCTGGGGCCTACGCTTGAGACAAGGTTCAGATCCAAGAGACATTCCCACTACATTCAAAAGCATCCCTGAATCAAACACATTCTGGATTTACAACAGAGTAGAGGTCAGAAGAATTCTTCTGAAAAAAGGCCAAAGAGTAAATACTTTAGGTTTGTGGACCAGAGGGCAAAAATCAAAGATATTACACATTATTCATACAGCGAGAGAAAACAAATTTCCACAAATGTTTTATTGATGAAATTCAATATGACAATAGTTGAATACAATTTTTAAAAATACTCCTATATATTAATGAAGAACACAGAATTCTTTTGAGAAGGGTAACATGTTACATACTGGGATTCAATGTGTTATTTATCATCAAATTGCTTGCCATTATTCCTTTATAAAAACCATTCTTAGCTTGCAGACCTACAAAAACAGGTGGCAGACCAGATTTGACCAATGGGCCATCATATGCCAGCCCCTACAAGAGAGTATATGTTAACTGCAACATCTACTTTAACTTTGGAGTAGCTTGTATTTCCATGCTATCATCATCACTACCAAACATCCAAAAAAAAAAAAGAGAGAGAGAAAAGTTGTTTGATCTCACTATTAATCAAACGGTATAAAAAATCAAATCAGTTATTCTTTTTTCCTATCAGACAAGTGAAAAAATCAAGTTAACCTCACACTTCTTCACAGCAACATACAAATGCCAGAATATTTCCTCAGGAGAAAAGAGTGGCTTAGGAAGTTTACACAGAGCCAAGTTTTCATGTAAGTATGAAGCTAACAAATATTTTCACACATGCAAAATTCAGTAAAGAGATCATCCATGAACCCTTCTTGTAAAATGTACGTGATAATAAATTCTACCCTCACGTGATGAAGGCAAAATATGGTAATAAAGAAAATAACAGGAAGAGCATTAAATTCATTTAAGCACAGAAGTAGGTCAAAACAACTATAGAGCTTCTGATACAAAGCAGTACTTTGGTAGTATAGAAATAACACTGTAAGTACTAATCAAGAGAGAAGAGGAGGTAAGTGGAATATACAGAACATAAGCGCTCTTCATCTTTCAGATACACAGAGATCAATAGATACTACTTAAATGTGATAAATAAAATAAGAGAAATTTAACTATATTATTTAAAAGTATAAAGGTACCCATAAAAAGAACTACAATTATAACATATGGAATAAACATTAGGGGGTATGAGGTATCAGATAAAAAGTAAATGCATTAATTATGTTCTAATTTCTTCATTTCACAATGTAGAGCCAACAGATGCTAAAGTGCATAGATCACAAAACAAAGGTTGAAATATATATGATGTTATAAGTCTAGAAGAACTAAAATGATGCATGAACCTTCCCAAATATCAGAAGCAAAACATAACTATGTATTTACACAAAACAGGGATTTAAAACATCAAAAAAATAAAGGACAGCTGTGTTTGACTTTAGTAGGTTGCCTACATAAAATTCATTCCCTCCTTCCCTTTCCCAAACAGTATTCTGATTTTTATTCAGGTAGATCTGAACAAATTGTCAAAAAAGGGATAGAGATGAAAAAAATGAAAGGACAAGTTAAATAGTAGACAGGAGAGAATGATAAATCTGACATTAATACACATCAGAAGTCTGGAAGAAGAGAGAAAATGGGGAAAATAATGACTGAGTTTTCTGAACACCAACCTACAGTTCCACAGAGTCCCGCCAATTCCAGGCAGGATGAACATACAAGTGTACCCAAGCACGTGTACACACACACACCCCTCCAACACAGTGGAACTGTAGAATGCCAAAGGCAAAGAGGAGATCATAACAGTAGCCAGCGACAGGTTAAAGTGAAACACAGACTAAGTATGGGCTTCTTGATAACGTGAGCATGCACACACATGCACACACACATGCACACACGCAAACTAAAACAGTGATATAACCTCTCCAATGTGCTATGGAAAAATAACTGTCAACTTAGAAGTCTATACGTGGCAAAAATGTTTTTCAAAGATGAAGGCAAAATAAAGACATTTCAGGCAAATAAAATCAACTGACATACATAAAATGTACTGTAAAGGACTTCAAAAAGAAGGACTATGATCCTGAGATGACAGGTCTAAGATGTAAGAAATTATCTGCAGAAGTAATGAATATGTGTAAAGCTAAATAAACACTAACTGCATAAAAGAGTAATTACTTTTTGTGGGATTAAAAGTGAGAAGGCACTATAGTACACGACAAACAACAGCACAGAGGTCAGGAGGAAGATTTTTGATTTTTCTGGAGGAAGATGGAAAATAATTAAATTTACACTTTGGTAAGTTTAGCATACATCTTAAAACTTCTATGGTAACCACAAAATAAGGTAGCAGAAATAAACCAAAACATATTAATAATTAGTCAATACAAATGCACCAAATTTTCTAAAAAGACAAAGACAGAAAAACGGGGGGAGGGGAAATCCAGTTATATCTTATTTAAAAGACAAATCTGTAAAACCAAAGGATACAAAAAGAATGCAAGAAAAGGATAGTAAAAAGATAGATCAGGCAACTATTAGGCAAAATAAAGATATTATAGCTATATTTCTATCACAAAAGTAGATATCAAGGTAGAAAGAGTCACTAGACATAAAGAAGTTCACTACATAATGATTAAGGTTCATTTCACCAGGAAAATAAGACAGTTCTGAACTTCGACCTAACAACATAACTTCAAAATATGTAGTACAAATATGTAACACAAAATACATAATTCAAAAACTGGCAGAACCATAAGGAGAAACAAATAAATATAGTAGATAATAGACCATCGTAACAAATTCATTTCAGTTAATCAGGCCAACCCCCTCTGTCACCAAAACGAAACACAAACAAAACCAGTATACAGACTTTAATAATCTAATTTTAAAGCCTGACTTAACAAATACACTATGTACAACTCGAGAAGTGGAGAATGCATGTATTTTATTGTGCACATGGCACAGTTTCAAAATTAACCACCTACTGGGTCATAACGTAAGTCCCAACAAATTTCAAACACTTTATCATCATATAATCCAAATTCAATGACCACATTGTGATCAGATTAGAAATAAGGCGATAAAGAGTGAAATCCCATAAATCTGGAAATGAAGAAACACCTGTCGAAATAACTCATGGTTCAAAGAATGATAATGAAAACTGCAAAATATTAAGAGCTAAATGCTAAGATATTAAATTTTAAAACTTGTGAGATGCATCTCAAGAGGTACTTACAGGTAAATAAAAGCCTTAAACACTTACACCAGAAGAAAGGAAAGACTATCGAAAGAAGTTAGAAAAAGCAAAACTTTATAAATCCTAAGAAAGTAAAAAGAAAAAAACAAAGATGAGAGCAGGCCTCTGGACATCAACAAGGTCATGGGAGTAGGAGATACCACTCGTTCCCCCCCCCCCCCCCCATAAAAAAGGACAAAGAGACAGCTACCCATGAACAAAAATAAGCCTGGGAGAGCTCAAGAGTCCAATTAAGAACTACAGCAATGCAGTGGGAGAAAAAGAGAATAACTCTACAGAAAGGATCCCTGGGGAGACTGGCTGAGCTCAGAGGCTGGCCAAGAACAAAGAAGGTGGGCTGTCTGTATCAGTCACACGGGAGCTGCCATCCAGTCCCCAGTGGCATGTTCTGCAGAGGACCCTGGTAGCCTTTGCCACTAAGGATCTCAGCAGCTCCTACAACAGCGCAGACTCCACACAACGCTCCTGGTGGAGGATCCTCTAGTGTCTGTTGTGTGGACCCCACCATGCTGCTCCACAGAGAACACCAGAAGCATCAGCTACCAAGATCACCAACAGGCACCACTGCCATGGAACACCAGAGAGGGAGACTCTGCTGCCCCAGGACCAGCACAGCCACACCCCGAGCCCTACACATGCCTTGGTTCCACACGTGTGCACACTTGAGACTCCGTCTTCTGGGCTGCTCTGTACAGGCCCATGCTCCAAACCCTAGCCCCATGGCTGCTCTGCAGGCATCTCCGTGGCAGACCCTGGAGCCACCGCTGCTGGGGGATAACCAGCCACGAAGACCCAGAGCTTCTGGTACCCCAGAAATGCCCAGACACCAGACACCAGTATCACCACCACTACGAGGGCCCTCAGCCCTGTGCCAAGAGGGATCTCCTGAACCATAACACCCTGCACAGGGGGAAAAAGGACCAGGAATTCTCTAGCACACTTCACTAGCAAAGACCTTAATAGTCCCCACTGCCACTGTGAACACTTGCAGCCGTGCCCACTGAGAACCCCTAAAATCTACACCAACACTGACCTCACTGAAAAAGCTACAGGGAAACTATGTTGTAGGGTCCTCCCTAGAGCCAGAACTGCCACACCCCACCAAGCGGGTGCCTTTGCACCCACCCACAGGTGGTCTGGAACCACCAAAACCAGTCCCTAATTCTGGAAGAGATGACCGCTCAATGAAATTATTGGACATCAACATAAAGCTACCACAATTAAGGAAACATGACACCACCAAAGGAATACAGTAATTTTCCACTCACAGGCCTCAAAAAATGGGAGACGTATGAATTGCTGGACAAAGAATTCAAAATAATTGTTTTAAGGAAGCTCAGTGAGCTACAAGAGAACACAGACAAACAAAATCAGAAAAATACAAGAACAAACTAAAAGGTCAACAAGAGAAAGAAATCATAAAAAGGAACCAAACCAATTCTGTAGCTGAAGAATACAATTAATGAAAAGAAAACACAGTAGCATCAACAGCAAACTTGATCAGGCTGAAGGAAAAAAAAATCTGTGAACTCAAAGACAGATCATTTGAAATTATCCAATCAGAGAAAAAGGAAGAAGAATGGAAAAGATTAAAGAAAGCCTATGCAAATTGTGAGATACTATCAAGTAAAACGATATTAGGATATGAGAGTTCCAGAAAGAGAAGAGAGAGAGGAGCAAAAAGCTTTTTTAAATAATGGCTGAAAATCTCCCATATATGGGGAGGGTGAAAGGTGGGACATCCAGGTGCATGAAGCTAGTAAGTCCCCATACAGATTCAACACAAAGAGGACTTCACTAAGATACACTGTATTAAAACTGTCAAAAATCGAAGACAGAGAATTTTGAAAGCAGCAGAAGAAAAGAAACTCAACTTGTAAAAGGGAACTCCCATAAGGCAATCAGGGGTTTCTCAACACAAACCTTGCAGACCAGGAGAGAGTGGGATGATATATTCAAAATACTGAAAGAAAAAAAAAACTGCCAATGAAGAATTATTTTACCCAGAAAAGCTGTCCTTTAGAAATCAAGGAGAGATAAAGACTTTCTCAAACAAAAGCTGAAGGAGTTCATCTCCATTAGACCTGCCTTACAAGAAATGCTAAAGGGAACTCTTCAGGCTGAAATGCAAGGTTGCTAATTAGTAATACGAAAACATACGGAAGTATAAAACTTACCAGTAAAAGAATATAGACAAATTCAGAATAATACCATAATAGCATTATACAAATCACTTAACTCTAGTACAATGATTAAAAGATACAAGTATTAAAAATAACTAGAGCTAAAATAATTTATTAATGTATACATAATATAAAAAGATGCAAACTGTGACATCAAAACCATAAAATGTATGGTGGGGGGGAGAAGAAAAAAGTATTTTGTATACAATCAAAGTTAAGTTGTTTCCAGCTTAAAACAGACTATCATTACTAGAAGTAGTTTTACATAAGCCTTTTGGTAACCTATAGTAGACGCATAAAGGGTAAAAGAAAAGAATCAAAGCATACCACTCTGGGAAATCATCAAACCACAAAGGAAAATGGCAAAGGAGGTAGCAAGTAACAAAGGAACTATAAAATAGCCAGAAGGGGCACCTGGGTGGCTCAGTCAGTTAAGCGTCTGCCTTCAGCTCAGGTCATGATACCAGGGTTCTGGGATCGAGCCCCACATCAGGCTCCCTGCTCAACGGGGAGCCTGCTTCTCCCTCTGCCTCTGTCCCTGCTCATGCTCTCTCCCTCTCTCTCTGTCAAATAAATAAATAAAATCTTTTAAAAAATAGACACATAAGCCAATGGAACAGAACAGAGAGTCCAGAAATAAACCTACACATATACAATCGACTAATTTTTGACAAGGGCACCAAGAACATACAATGAGGAAAGGATAGTTTCTTTCATAAACGGTGTTAAGAAAATTGGATACTCCAATACAAAAGAATGAAACTAGACCCCTTATACCATACACAAAAATTAACTCAAAATGCATTAAAGACTTATATTTAAAACCTGAAATTGCGAGACTCCTGGAAGAAAACATAAAGCTCCTTGACATTGGTCTTGGCAATGATTTTTTAGATATGACACCAAAACACATGTAATAAAAGCAAAAGTAAACAAGTGGGACATCAAACTAAAAACCTGAACAGCAAAGGAAATAATCAACAAAATGAAAGGCAAACTACAGAGTGGGATCAAACTACATGTAAAAAGGAGTTAATACCCAAAATATGTAAGAAACTCAGACAACTCAATAGCAACAACATCCACAAATTATTGGATAAAAAATGGGCAAGGGACCTAAACAGACGTTTTTCCAAAGAAGACATCCAGACAGACAATAGACATGAAAAGATCCTCAATATCACTCATCATCAGGGAAATGCCAATCAAAACCACAAATACCACCTCCCACCTGTCAGAATGGTATCAAAAAATCAAGAAATAACAAATATTGGTGAGGATGTGGAGAAAAGGGAAGGCTTGTGCACTATTAGTGATGTAAATCGATGCAGCCACTGTGGAAGTTCCTCAAAAAATTAAAAATATATGGGACGCCTGGGTGGATCAGTCAAACATCTGCCTTGGGCTCAGGTCATGATCCCAGGGTCTTGGGATCAAGCCCCGCATCAGCGGGAAGCCTGCTTCTCCCTCTCCCTCTGCTGCTCCCCCTGCTTGTGCTCTCTCTCAAATAAATAAATAAAATCTGGAAAAAAAAAAAAATAGAACTACCACGTGACCCAGCAATCCCACTTCTGGACACATATCCAAAGGAAATGAAATCAGTACCTCAAAGAGACATCTGCAATCCCATGATCACTGCATTATTCACAACGGCCTAGATAATGAGACAATTTAAGTATCTGTCAGCAGATGGATGAAGAAAATGTGGTATATATAAATATACAATGAAATATCATTCAAACTTTCAGCTATAAATGAATAAGGTCTCCAGATCTAATGTATAACATAGTGACTACAGTTAATAACACTGTACTGTAAACTGAAATTTGTTGAGAGTAGCAATTAAATATTCTCACCAAAAAAAAAAAAATTTTTTTTCTTCTGACACATGCTACACCATGGATAAACCTTGAAGACATCACACTAAGTAAAATAGGCCAAACACAAAGAACCAATATTGTATGCTTCTATTTATATGAGATGCCTACAACAGCCATATTCACAGAGACAAAAAGTAGAATAGAGATGACCAGGACCTGGAGAAAGGGGTAATGGGGATTTACTGTTTAATGGGTATGGGATTTCAGTTTGGGATGATGATAAATTCTGGAGATGGATGCTGGTGATGGTTACACAACAGTATGAATGCTGAACTGTACACTTAAAAATGATTAAAATGATGAATTTTATGTTATGCATATTTTACTACAATAAAAAAATAAAGGAACAGAAAACACTACAGCATGCCAATGCAAACCAAAAGAAAACTGGTTAACAATATTATGCCAGACAAAATAGAGTTTAAGGGAAAAGCATTAATAAGGAGAAACTGAAATCTCAACAATAATACTAGAAGGGACAATCAAGAAGCTACAACTTATAACTTTTATATAACACTGCCTCAAAATACATAAAGCAAAACCAGATAGAATATTTGACATTTCACAAAAATGGTCATGGTGAGATATTTTAACACACCTATCTCAATGATTTACAGATCAAGTGAACAAAAAAGTAACAAGTAAATAGATCTGACCCTCACGAATAGGCTTGACCTATTAAAGAACTCTGTACATAACAAGGAATTTACTTTTCAAATTCCGTAAGACATTTATGAAAATTGACCACATCCTAAGTAACAAGACTTCACAAATATCAAAGAATAAATATTATGCAGACCCCAGTTTCCAGTAGAGCACAAATAAATAAGTCAACAAAAATACTTTAAAAAATGTACCATATTTGGAAACTTGAAATAGCACTCCTAAATCAACCATGGATTAAAAAGAAAATAAAACTGGAAATTACTCTCTAGAACCATTCAACAATTAAAATATCACATATTCAGGGGCACCTGGATGGCTCAGTCTGTTAAGCTTCTACCTTTGGCTCAGGTCATGATCCCAGGGGCTCCCTGCTTAGCAAGGAGCCTGCTTCTCCCCCTCCTTCCCTCTCTTGCTATCTCTGTGGCTATCTCTGCCTGTCTCTAAAAAATAAATAATCTTAAAAGAAAATCACATATTCAAACCTGGTGGATGGCAGCTTTAGTAGTTCTTAGAGCTTAGAAATTAAAATTTAAGAGTACTGAATGCATTTACTATTTTAAAGATTAATTTGTTCAATAAAGAAGCCAGAATATGAACAAGCTAAAAGTAGAAGAACTTAACAGAAACAGAATAATCAAGATTAATAAAATTAAAAGCTGATGAGGGGGGAAAAAAACAGTACTCAAAAGGCTCCCTTTGACCCCAAAGAAGTAAAAGACACCAGACCAAAGGAGCTTTACAGGTGAGTTTTATCAAATATACAAAGAACAGAAAATCCTTACACTATGCAAACACTTTCAGAAATAAAGGAAAACTATTGAACCCACTTCTTGAAAAGTAAAAGCAATGCTTCCCAAAACAGACGAGACAGACAAGAACAAGTACATGCACCAAAAAATTTATAGACAGTAACACTCCTGAACATAAATGCAAATATCCTAAACAAAATATTAGCAAATCAAATCCCAAGTGTCAATGTATATACATGTGATATATGTAGATTTATAGCTATCTTAGTGGAGTCTATCTCACGAACGCAAGCACAATATCTACGGATGTTATTAATGTAATCCAACATATCAACTTATTAGAAGGGTTATCTAAATCTCTCCATTAAACGACATATATGCTCATTTATTTCTGTGTGTGTACATGTAGATGCGTATGCATATACTACGCAACCAGGAGGTGCACCGCTGTTCAGAGTTCATTACTCAATTATGACTGCAAAACAAAACTCCAAACTCAGGAACCTAGGAACAGAACAGAGATCACTTGGCCTGACAAAGGCCAAATAAACCAGCGCCGTGAGAAAGTGCGCCCCTTGAGGGCAGCGATGGGTCTGATTCGAGCCCAGCGCTTGAAAGCCTGCAGCATGAAGACTGAACGTGGGACTTGGGAGGCACTGCCCCGCAAGCTGGGGACCCCCATTTCCACGAGGCACCCCCAGGCCAACCCCAGGCCAGACCACCACACCCCCGGCCCTGCCCCTCCCGGCACGCCCCCCCCCCCCCACTCCCTGGCTCCCGACTCAACCCTACCCCCTCCACCCAGGGGCCCCATCAGTCCCGCCCCGCCCCCTCCAGGACTGCCCTACATCCCCCGCCGGGTCCTGATTCCCGGCCCTGCTCCCCTGACCCCTCCCACCCACGTGGCCACGGCCCGTGGCCCCACCTCCCCGGCCCGCGCACCCCCAACTCCGGTCCTACCCCGCTGGCCCGCTCGGCAGACGCACTCAAAGGGCGGGTGTTGACAAGGGTCCCAGCCGCCGGCCCTCACCCGCAGCACTGTGGCCCAACGACCGCTTCGAGCCCTCTTAGGGCCAAGAGGCGAAGGTCCGGCTTACACACGCCGGATGCGGGCGAGGACAGCACCAAAGAACGGCGCCCCTACCCGTCTTGGCCTTAACCGCCGGCCAGTCTCGGGCCACGGCCCCGCGCCGCGCTTGCTGCCAGGGTCTCGAGGCCGCGCAAGGCACGCTGGGGCCTGGGGTCACGAGGTCCGCGCAACGCACTCCGGGGGCTGGGGTCGCGAAGCCCGCGAGGGCCGCGCAGTGCACGCTGGGGGCTGGGGTCACGAGGCCCGCGAGGCCGGCACAATGCACGCTGTGTGCTGGGGTCGCGAGGCTCACGAGGTCCGCGCAGTGCACGCTGGGGACTGGGGTCACGAGGCCGGCACAGTGCACGCTGGGGGCTGGGGTTGCGAGGCTCGCGAGGCTCGCGCAGTGCACGCTGGGGCCTGGGGTCACGAGGTCCGCGCAACGCACTTCGGAGTCTGGGGTCGCGAAGCCCGCGAGGCCCGCGCAGTGCACGCTGGGGCGTGGGGTCGTGAGGCCCGCGAGGTCGGCACAATGCACGCTGGGTGCTGGGGTCGCAAGGCCCGTGCAGTGTACGCTGGGGGCTGGGTTCGCAAGGACCGAGAGGCTCGCGCAGTGCACGCTGGGGCCGCGGCCGCGCACAGAGCCCACCAGGGAGGACGTGGTTGGTGGCTCCTCAGAGGCTCGCACCAGGCCATTGCTGTCCGTGCGCCCCGGGCGGATCCGATCGCTACACACAGGTTGCGGCCCCGGGTGTGAGCTCCCCCACCTGCACGGCTGGCTGGATGCGGCCGGCAGGCGGGAGAAGCCGGTGACTGCGCAGAGCCCGCGGCTCTGGGACCGTGGGGAGGAGCGACCCTCCTCTTGGCACCTGTCAGCAGGGGCGGGAGCTCGTCCCGTGAAGGCCCGCGTCAGTAGTAGAGGATTATATGTGGACGTAGAGTGGGGCGCAGAGAAAGTCTGGGAACGCGTGTGCGGAAGTGCCTGCTTCCCTTTCGTGTGTCGCAGGAGCGGCGCGGCCAGCAGATGCCCGGTTCCCCGCTCGGCCGCGAATTGAGCTAGCGCCCGGGACGCTCGGTCCACTCCCTTGTACTCCTGCGGGAGGCCACGGAGGAGACACAGCTGAGAGCCGCTGGGGCTGCCTGTGTCCGAAGCCGCTTAATGTGTTGAAAGCATAAACTGACCCCTTGTCAGCGTGTCACAACGGGACGTGAGTGCGACTTGGGGTCTTTGAGAAGCTGTCAGAAGGGTTTGGTGTGGAAGGTGAGGAAAGATGCCAGTTAAAAGGGAAAATCATTTTGGAAATTAGCCAAAACGTTGAGAGCCAACTCAGCAAAATGCCGGTCAACAAACTGTGTAAAACAAAATAGGATAAAAGAAAGGCAGACCATGAGGCCCTGTTGCCCAGTCTTCCCCGTCTCGACGAACAGCGCCTCTCCTGCGGGTCTCCTTTGACACGTCCCATGTCCCATTCCCTGCGCCAGTGGACTCTTGCCAAGGCCTGTAGGTTTCGCCCACGAACCATGTTCAGGTTGTCCCTTTGGCCCATTTCTACTGCTTTAGCTGTAGACAAAGCAGTGGTCTTCAAATTAGGGCGCAGCCGCTGTAGGAAGCGCAGGCGTTCAGGGCTGGGAGGATAGTGATGGTTTGAAAGGATACACACTGTGTTAACATCTTGAAGATGGGCCTTTTCTAACCCGTCTTTCAGAATCTCCCTTAACCCACTTTACGAGAAAAAGACAAGCTCTCTCCTGTCTGGAATCCCACTGCAGTGCTTCCCCGCCGTAAAAACTTGCAAGGACACCAAAAAGCCACTGCAAAAAAAAAAACAACAAAAAATTAGAATGAGACACCTCTCTTAAGATTAATTAAAGCACCTGTAAACACATTGTAGGGCTTCCTCTTTCTCTGTTTTTTTCCATTAAGAGTGAAGAGGGATGCTAGACATTGCAGCCCTTAGGCTGTCTTGGTGTCACATCATTGTATAATGTGGACAGTGGATTCGTGAGGTTTTGCCTTTAATGGATTCATCTCTTCCATACCCCGACCGGTGTCAAGTAATTCTTTGCTCTTAACGGAGAGTCAAATAAATGCAAGACAGAATCTGTAATAAATATTGCTTACTAAATAGGTTTTTTATTTCATGGATTAAAAAGTAAGCAGTATTTTTCAGTTGTTCATAATACTCATTTCCCAGAATACATTAGCTAGAAATAAGAGCACCTTCAAACAGTGACACAGTACTGGCTAGTGGCACTAATTCTTTTAAATGTAACTAGAATATTTTCTAGACCACCAGATTCTTCAAAACACACTGGATAAAACCTGAGCACTAAAGGGATTTCTTTTAAATTAATTCTGTAATGCAATAAGTTAAAACATTTTATCTAATATCATGAACTAGATATTCCAATTACATTTAATCTTCATTTTATTTCATAATATGTCTAATATTTCCTACTCTCAAAAAAACCACTTCCTAGATTCTGAACCAACTAGATTTTTTTTAGCCTCATATATCTTTCCCTCATTAAGTACACAGATATTTTTACCGTGAGGTATATGACATTAATAAAGTTATTTCCAAAGCAGTCTCTATGATGTTTTACAACGAAAGCTGATGACCAGTTTTCAGTAACAAAATAGGCTTTTAATCACACCCCTTCCTTCATAAACCATGTATATTTTAATTACATATTACATTGCAGTATTACAATTTAACTAAGAAATGGTACATAGGTTTATTCTTATTTGTGTAACTTATTAACATGAATAAGTTATATCTACATTATTTAATTTTGACTTGATTGGTTTTATTAATCCATTTCTAAAAATACATTCAAAATTTCTTTCCCATTGCTTTCTGTAATAGCTTTTGAAATGTTTATTAATTAATTTGTTTGACTTGAAAACTGAAGTCAGATTTTATGATCGAAAGTCAGTCTGATTTGGCTAATTGATTTGGTAATGCTAATAATACAGCAGACATTTTCCATAAATTCAGTGAGCTAAATCCACAGATTCAAGGTTTTGACAAAAAATATTGAAAGACATGAAAATAGTAAGAGTCTTTAAATTGTATTGACAAAGGTGTACTAAAATTTGATCAAATACTTCTATTTACTTAATCCTTTCTGAAAACATTGGGTTAAACGAGGCACCTGTTAGTAAAAATATATATATAATAATAACTAACAGCATAATTAAGTTATTTGATAAAAATCCGGGTAATATTTTGGAGGTAATACTGGTCTAAAATTGAGAAAATGAATGATTCTAATGAGTAGGTGATGAGCACGACCTTGAGACCTCTCTCCACTACTGCCCAGCCCAAGGAGTCAGGCACCAAGCCTCTACCTTTCTCTCCCAGACCCGCCAAACTGTGTGGACTCTTCCGGCTACACTCCTGCATAGAACTCCAAGGGGTCTGATACTTTTAAATTTAAATCTAGCCTTCCATGTCATTATGAAAGTCTATCCAGATAGAGAGATAGACCCATGATGATAGAGATCCATAGAACCTATTTCATTAAACAATGTATAAACTTGTTTGACAGCCCGTACTCATTATTCATGGGTTCCAGATTTGTGAATTTGCCTACTCACTAAAATGTACGCGTAAGCCCCCAAATCAATACTTGTGGCGCTTTGTGGTTATGTGGGGGCATGCACAGAGTGGTGACAATTTTGAGTGGTAGATTCCCAGCTGAGGCTGAACTAAGCAACACCCTGCCTTCTTATTTCAGCTCTCATGCTGTAAACAGGGATCTTTCCTGATCTATTCAGTGCCATGGTTTTTCACATTTTTATGCTTTTTGCTGGTGGTTTTGCTGCTTAAATGACCCCCAAACATAGTGCTGAAGTATTGCCTAGTGATCCCAAGTGCAAGAAGGCTGTGATGTGTCTTACAGAGAAAATAGGTATGTTAAATTTGCTAAGCTCAAGGCTTTGTTATAGTGCTCTTGGCTCTGAGTTCCATGTTAATGAATCACAATATATATCAAATACCTTCCAGCAGAAACACACATAAAACAAGGTTATGGATTGATCAGTTTATAAAAATGTGAGTAAATGCTCTTGGGAACCTAAACCTGTATTTCCCTCGGAGCAATGGTTCAGGATTTGCTAAATCAATGTGGCAACGTTTTAGAACGTAGCTGCTGCAAATAGCAAGAATTAACTGCATATTTTTACAGAGTTAAATATATGGTTTGGGGCTTCCTTTACTTCCAGCCCTGCGAATATTAGGGCCTCCAGGTTATAAATCAATCTTTTCCAACTCTTTGCTTTCAAAAAAAATGAATATTTAATAGAATTGTTAGCTGATAGATTATAAAAAATTTTTATGATGAATTACTATTTGGATTTTTGCATATAACTCAGGGGTTCAAAGAATGACTACAGCAAAACTCCTTTCATTCTTACCTATTGTATTTATATGAACATGGGTGTCACCTCTCTCATGTATAAGAATGAAAAATAGGACCAGATTTGTTGCTGAACCCCATCTCATTCCATCAATAACTGATATAAATCATATTTACCCATGGACACGTAAAGTACTCGGGAAAAAAGTATCCCATTCATCTCATTAAAAGTTGATTTCCAAAACAATTTTATTTTGTCTAATAATTGTTTATAAAAGTCTCTATAGGATTTGTGTTGTTTTGATCAATTGTGTACTAGTTATAATTGTAACTCCCCAATCCATATTGAACTTAGAGCCTTTTGGTAATTTATATGCATATTTTTGTTGCAGACACATATAAGAGGTGAGTCAGGAAGAGATTCTCAAGCATAACAACATGCAAATTAGGACAGAATCTTGTGGGGAATTTGGCATGGAATCAGAAGAGAAAAAGGAGTGATACAAAGCTCCCCCTGGTAAAGAAGAGCGAGTTCCTGGAATTTTCAAATGGGTAATAGTGGTATCTAATCACTACAGGTTCTAGATTCCCGTTTAACCCATTTAAAATAGCGATGCAACAATTTCATTTTAAACTGTCGATACTTACAATACAGCAGAAACTATGTCCTTTGTAATTGTTAAGCATAATAAAAAACATAAATGTTATCTTAAAAATGTATGAGGGGACACATCATTTTTGCAATAATTGGAGACCAAAAGCAGGAAGACCACTGGACCAAGGCATCATCATCTTGGTCTACTGAGATGTAGACGTCCTGTGTCCACTCTGCCCTCCTCCTGTCCATTCGCCCACATTCCCAGAATGCTCTTTGTGAAATGCAGATAGGTCAGCCCCCTCCCCCACCCCCCGGCTTACAGACCTTTGGGCGCTTTCCATTTTCCTGAAGGTATCCCGGGTGAGACCCATAATCCTATGGGTACCGCACGCCCAGTATGGCCAGAGCCCAGTCCGGCTCTCTGAGGCCCTCTCATCCCTCTACCCTTCTCCCAGCCACTCACAGTGACCTTCATGCCTCTGCCCGAGCTGCCCTTCCCACAGTCCTCACCTCTTTAACTTCAACTTACCCTCCAGCGAACGGCTGAGATGTCACTTCTTAAAGAAGGCTTCCCCGGTGCCCCAATCTAAATTGCGTCCCTTGGCAAACCCTCTCATGACACCCTGTCATTTTTCTTTATGGTGCTCATCACATTCTATAATTCGGTATTTATCAGTATAATCACTGGTTTCATGTCTGTCACACCCACTAGTCTCTGCTCCACAAGGGTCTGTCCTCTGCTTTATTCAACACCATCCTCAGCCCCGTGGCTAACATCAACAACTATTACACAAATGAAATAAGATGGCTAAGTACATTAGCATTTTTTTCCTTGCAAAAATATCAGTGCCCATGTGAGTCATATGTTTCTTCCACTTTTTAGCTCTCCTTTTCGAGACTGAAATTCATCTATTTTTGAAAAGCTCTTCCTAGTCTTCTTTGTTAAGTCGCCCTCCCCAACAATCTGAAAACACACCTCAAAACTCACCTTTTTGGTTAAATCCCCAGCAGTTACGCAGCTGGGTTCTATTTGAATGTGTGCCCATTTTAATTATGTTTTATAGATGCAAACTCTTTTCCACATTATTGTTGTGGATCTTCGGAATCGAGGGCTTGTCAATGACTCTGTAACCCATCCAATGCAGTGTTAGCACTTACACAGGCTCCTGGAGGAAGGTCCTGAACTGAGACACCGTTGTCCGTAACTGGAGCCATTTACCCCAGCACTAAATCTGTGGCTTTCAGGGCAGAAAGAAGTCTTAAAGGTTATCTGGTTTTTCCTTTCCATTTTTCAAATGAGAGTGATTTTCCATTGTTATATGTAATTTCCACAAAGAATTTCCATTTTATTCTCCTAAATGAAAATTAATCAACATTAAAATGATTTCCCGAAAGGAAATACTCTTCAAATCATTAGTTTCACAGTTAAAAGTATTGCTCTGCTCCTCTACACATTTAATTCTGGCTTGTCTGCCACTTTAAAAAAGTATGATGAACTCAAATTCAGTTATTTTAGGTCATCTAAATGCCCCCATTGCTAAAACCCTGGCAGTTCCAGATAACTCAGCCTTTCACTAACCTATTCTTGGTTAATCCTAATTTGAATTTCAAAAAAATGGGATGACTAATCTTCGATTTTTTTTTTTTTTTAATCTTAATTGCTTAAATCCAAACTTGGAAGGAAGTTCACTGACCGGTGTCACGTCAAGTGGTCTGACCGGCTGAGTGGCGCCAGGGATCCAGCAGAGGCCGAGATCTCTTGTTGGACCTCTCAAACGCTCACCTTCGTTGGGCTCATTATGTTCAGCAGACTGGTTTCTTTCCCAGCCGATGCTTCCGTTCCAATGGGGACTCCCTTCTTTCAACCCTAGCGTAGCCTCAGTGGAGGCAAAAATACCACTCAAAAACATTACTTTTTTTTTTCTACTTCAAGGAAACAACTAGATATTTGAATTTAATGGGTAAAGAGAAAATCATTCACTTGCTATTATTTGGATTTTTAGCAAGACTTTTGGTAAAAGTTCTCATGATATCCTCATGGACACCATAGTGATACTATGCTTAGTTGGGTTTGTAATCCATGGGAAAGATTTCTAACATCATGTTGCTAGGCTTTCCTTGGCCCAATCTCATTCCAAGTTGTTTTCAGAGACTCAGACATTGGCAAGTACAGCACACTGCTTTAGGTGCGTACGTACAATGTGAAACAGGGATGCAGTATGTACGGTGACTGAGCCAGGACCTGGGAGAACCTCAGTAAGCTGGAACAACACACCAAATCGACCATGACCCAGGATCACAGGAGAATACAGAAAATACATTTGCATCTAAAAAGCTAATTTTACCCAAACATAAGAGGGAAGATGTGTTTAAAAATAGTAATCGTGAGGGGTGCCTGGGTGGCTCAGTCGTTAAGCGTCTGCCTTCGGCTCAGGTCATGATCCCAGGGTCCTGGGATCAAGCCCCGTATTGGGCTCCCTGCTCGGTGGGAAACCTGCTTCTCCCTCTCCCACTCCCCCTGCTTGTGTTCCCTCTCTCGTTATTTCTCTCTCTGTCAAATAAATAAAATCTTTAAAATAAAATAGTAATTGTGAAAAATCTTAAGATTTTTAGTCCATTGTGAATTCATTGAGTTAATAGTGTGATTTGGCTCATGGTAAAGCCAGTCCTCACGTATCCTGAGGACGTGGGAATAGACATATCCTTGGATGCCCCAGAGCCCATTATGGCAGCCTATGCATAGAAACTACAGAGAGGCAGACAGACGTTAAATATGAAGGGAAATTTTCTCCTCAGTCAAGCCATCTAACCATGAGTTCCACACCATGATGAGCTGTGAAGTCGGCCACTGGAAAGAAATGTTTAAGCAGAGATCCGGCGAGCACTCGAAGAGAATGTGGAAGAGGAGGCTGATGCGCTAGATGGGAAGTTCGAGTCAATGATTTGCAAGGTCTCTTCTAGACCCACGTTAGGTGGGATGGTAGGATGCCAATGAGCCATGCATGCCCACAGCAGACTCTCGACTGCCGTCTCTACCCCTGAGGGTATATACCTTGGAAACCGCCAACAATTGAGCGATAACATTCTAGATGCCAGTAGTAGTTACCCCGTGGCTGCTGTAACAAATTTCCACAAACTTGGTGGCTTCAAACAAGAAAAAACTGTGCTTGCAGCCACGGAGACCAGAAGTCTGAAATCAGTCCCAAGGGGCCTGCAGGGCCATGTTCCCCAAAGAGGCTCTGTTCCTGGCCTCTCCCAGCTCCTGGTGGCCACATCCCTCCAGTCTCTGCCTCCCTGGTCACGTCACCTTCTCACTCCAGGTCTCCCACTGTGCCTCTTAGAAGGTCCCAAGTGGTTACGTTTAGGGCCCACCAGATAATCCAGGACAATCTCCCGGCTCAAGATCCTTACCTCAACCACATCTGCAAAGCCCTTTTTTTGCCATACAATACAACATTCACAGGTTCCAGGAATTACAACTTACATATCTTTCGGGGAATGACTATTCAGCCTGCCACAAAGCTTATACACTATTCCTAGGGAAAATAATATGAAAATGTATGGAATTAAAATATAAAACAGGGGTGTCTGGGTGGCTCAGTCGGCTAAGCGGCCGACTCTTGATCTCAGCTCAGGTCTCGATCTCAGGGTCATGAATTTGAGCCCCACATTGAGCTCCGCACTGGGCATGGAGCCTACTTAAAAAAAAATGTACAATAATACAGCAGCATAACATAAAACATGGACTTTATAGTTACACTAACCTGAACCTGAATTCTGGCAACTAACAACACGACCTTCTGTAGTTTAATAAAATGTACAAAGCTTTGGTTCCTTGACCATTAAATGAAGATCATGCCTCATCTCAGAGCATTGTGTTAAGGGGGGATGAGAAATGCATGCCAACTTCCATATGGCAAGCCCTTATTAAATGGTAGCTATAATAATGAGTTACATAAATTATAATTAAATGTAATCTATAAAATATTAGTAGTAGTCCTTTGAAGAAGTGATAGAAAGAAGCCAAATTGTAGACTCACAATGTAATAAGATAGTATGCCAGTAGCCCCTGATATTCCTTTCCCAACTTCTCAGTAAAATATTTGAAATGGTACACAAAACAACAAAAATTAACTGCAATTCTGGAGATCAGTCTCCTGAGATGTTCTACCACTAGTGGGATATATGGCCACTGACTGAGAAATTCATCCCTGACCTTGACTTACCCTGCTGACCTCTTTCCCCATCCCCACATTCCCATTCAGAGACCGTCACTCGCAGGATGCCACAGAACCCACAGCAGAATACACAGTGGAGGACCCACTGTGATGTGTGAGTCGTTCGTTACATCCTGGATGTGGGCCTGGGGGCAGGCGACGGGAAGGAGTGGGGTCTTTGATTTTGTACAAAAACCCTCTACATACTGCATCCATCTCTGATAATCAGGGCGATCATCTAGCAGGGTAGGGAAGACTCCATTAGGAAAACGCCTGCAAAGACAAAAATCGGGCTAAGGGCTGTTTATATCATCACCCTTAACACTGATTCTTTGTGTGAGAGAAGGAATCTGCTAGCTCCCAAATTAAAACTGAGAAGAGCTGAAGACACTCAATGTCACTGTTGGCCCACGCCAGGCTAATAGACGTTTCCTTATTCAAAGATTATTAAAGAAAGGGACACTATAATGGTAGGACAGAGCGAGGCACAGGTTTAAGTTCTGTGCCAATAATTCATATATCCTCTCTCAGCTCTGAATCACCGTCTCAGTATAAGTTCTGTGATAAACAATGGAATTCTTTGACTATGTCTCCTTGCAAGTGAACACACTGTCCAGCTTTCTCGGTAGAGAGTGCTGGAGAAACACTGCCTGAGGGGGAGGCTCTCCTGCCCTTTCCTGCAGAAACTGGGGTTGGTGGTAGAGGTGTGAGTGCATTCCGCAGAGCCTGCACCAGCCACAGACCTTGAGACCCTGCAGCCATGGCCTGCCAATACCCTTCCAAAGCCCTTTCAACACAGACACCATGCCCCGCCCCCAGCCCACGGGCCCTGAGGGGCTCCCATTCCTGCAGATGCCAGTTCTCCCACTGCATGCCCACGCCACACCTGCTCGTCGCCTGCTTGCATTCCAGAGGGCGGCCTGCAGCTCTGCTCGCCCAGCAGCTCTGGTCCGGCCAAACAGGTGAACTTCTTGATCCTCGTGGGCTGACCCACCTCTCCTCCAGCCAACGCTGAGCCCTTTCCAGGTCTGTCCTTCCTGCCTCCTCAGCCTGGAGGACCACACGGAGTTTCCTTCTACCACATACTTACTCTTTTATCATCGTTAATGCGTTTTGACATTAAACTTCCCCAGCTTAGCCTGCTGTGTGGTTTCTGTCTCCTGACTAGACCAGACTTCAAGCACTTTGTGTATGCTAACCCCTTTACCTCTCATGCCAACCCCTCGAAGTAAGTACTAGTATGAGACTTATTTTCAGACGAAGAAATTATGTGAGATCACGTAGCTCACACAACGATTGAGCCTTGATTTTTAAAGTTCTTTGAATATAAAAACTCGGAAGAAGGCCATGCTCTCAAAAATATTTTGTGTAGGATATAGAAGAAAACTTAAGAGAACTTCTGCTTGATTTTCTCAAGGAATCAAGAAAACGTAGTGTTTCTGTAATTGGAACAATGCGTGGTACAGAGTGAGGCAGGAAGGGGCACATTAATCCTGCAGAAAACTGAGTGACAGTCTAAAAACAACTCTCCAAGAATGCAGAGGAGAGGGAGGTGACAATAATGGGAGAGAACATAGAGAAAGCAGGCCAAAGAAGTGAGGGTGTCAGCAGCTTCACCCCAAGACCTGACCTTGGCTGCCCACCTGCTCCTCCTCACCGACCCTCGTCCCACACTTTTCCTTAAGCTCTTCTTTCCAGCTCATTTCTTTTTTTATTTTTTATTATTATGTTTAATTAGCCAACATGTAGTACATCATTAGTTTTAGATGGCAGTGTTCAACGATTCATCCAGCTTGTGTCTTAACTCAGGCAAATGGAAACCGAAACCACCCCGAGCAGCAGTGACTGTCCTGACCAGACCTCCAGCCAGCCCAGACCCCCCAGACCCTCCAGACCCGTTTGAGCAAGATCCCCAACTCGCCCCTGCTCGGGGGGACACGGAGTGACCTCTAGAATGACAGACAGCTACCTTTACCTCATTAGAATGCTAAAATCCCACCCAGGAGAAGCACAGGCCTCATTTCCATAACATACAATGTATGCATCAGCACATTTCCTTAAGGCGCGTGCTCAGCCTTCTACCCACTGCTACATATGATGACAAGGCTCCCCTATCCAAATATTCATCCTAACCCTGAACAAAAGGAATGCGTCCGCCCTCTCTCAGGGAGCCACCACTTTGGAAGCTGTGGGTTTGCTGCAAATAAAGCTTCCTTTGTGTGACAATTCACCCGGTGCGGTTTCTGACTCACCAAGGAGTGAATGCATGTGGGTTCGGTTCCAAAGGCAAACCTACAAAATTCAGATCTGCCCAGGGAAATAACTAGAATAACAGAGCCAAACTTACCAGCAGAGATCCTAAGAAGAAACTGAGATTCATATGGGGAGACTTTTCAAATTATTATTATAGGACCTCCTCCAAACCCTTCTAGCACTTTCTTTACATGTGGGCACGTGACTCTGGCTTGACCATGGCAAGAGCGCTAGAAATGCACTGAGAATCCTTTCACTTATCGTCTGTGTAATGCCTCAGCTCCCGGTGGCAGTGTTATAACTACCTTATAACCTTATAATATACCTTATATTTAGTGAAAGTAGTTTCTCTACCTTAAAAGGTTATTGGATGATGTAAATAAGAACTTACGTGGAAATACCAATAAAATGACCCCTGACCTGGAAATTTTATATCTCAATGTGAGCCTAAAAATTTAAGGACAGAAATTGGGTCTGTTCCCCTGCATCTCCCGCAGTACCCTGCAATTGTAAGCACTCTATAAATAATTACTGAGCATGTTTAATTTAAAATGAAGGCTAGGAGAATAATCTCTAAATCTGTCCAACTGTCACAGAAGGAACAATGGGTTCCATAAAGACCAGAAAAGTAGAGATGAATAGAATTGATTGTGTTTGTAAACAGAAACAAAGTTCATTTCTTATTGCTAATTGTCTTAATTTCCATGTTTATGAAAGACAATGAACATTAAGCTTTTCAGGGTAGATAGTAAATTTTGATAATTTTCTCCATTACAACCGAAACACTAGTTCAATATACTGAAATCTGCTACTAAACTGTGATGCAGAATGGTGATTTGTAACAGTTTGTTTTCACACACGCACAAAAAAGAAATTGATTTGAAATGACAATTAACATAACCATCCAAAACAATACGTTCTAAGCATATAAGATGACTAGCATAGTCAGTGGGAATTTGCAATAATTTAGATTCACAAATATGTCAGCTGAAATCAAGAACCTTAAATTTCCAAATGTAAATCAAGTTGTAAAAATCAGTATCTAGGGGCGCCTGGGTGGCTCAATCGATTGGTTAAGCGTCTGCCTTCAGCTCAGATCATGACCCCAGGGTCCTGGGATCGAGCCCCGCATCAGGCTCCCTGCTCAGTGGGGAGCCTGCTTCTCCCTCTCCCTCTGCCTGCCACTCTGCCTATTTGTGCTCTCTCTCCCTCTTTCTCTCTCCGTCAAATAAATAAATAAAATCTTTTAAAAAAATCAATATCTCCCTAATGACTTCCCTACACCTGCTATGGAAATAACAGGTTTGAATCATATTTAAAAAACCAATGTTATCCAAATACAGAGTTTTCTCAGACTCTTTCCCGGGAACGTGCTGCTGATGTTGGTAACTGAGGCCACTCCCAGAGAATTCACCCAAGTCCAGAATGTCCTCAGAGTTTGAATTAGTATTCACCTGTGTAGAGAGGTCCTGTCTCTCAAGTCGCTAGATAGATTCTATTCTGAATTGAGTTGATGGGCAATTCCCACGTTGACACGCACCACCATGAATCTTACAGACTTGGAGATTAAGTCTGGAGAGAGCTTTCTGGTGACCTCCACCTTGAGAGCCCCCTGAGCTTGCATTTTATCAGACCCAGTAGGACTGAGTTGCTTTTCCAGTGTTGCAACTTCTGCATTATTCACACGGATTACATGGTTAAGGTTTGTGTGATGCTCAGATCCATTTAGATCAGGGTGTTTTTGTTCTGCTTCTGCATGATTCACCTGCACGGTTTAGTCCCACTGGGAGCATGAGCCTTCCCTGGCAGTGCAGGATGTGTATGCGAATTCAGAAGAACAGGGAGAAAGAGATGGAGTTTGAAAGTCCCTCGTCCCAGACTTGTTACTTTGAGCTCGCCTTAGAGAATTGCTGATTTAGATGGCTTCTGTTCTCTGATTTGTGCCCTCTGTCTTAGCTAAAATAATCAGTTTGCCACCCTGCTAGGAAGAGGTAGGCGGAGTCTGTGCACCTGAGTTTGTGGAAAACCCTGCAATAATAGTCTATTTTCAATTAGACATCATTTCCTCTCCACCTGACTCATTTATGCTGCTTAATTCCCTGCTCTTTGAACCAGCGCTGCTGCCAGGTTTGCATCAAGTTGGCTCTTGCTTTTGGCAACTTTCACCACCTAGTCCTTAACTGTAACTCTGAATTCTTACTTTGACTCTCTTTCCCTATAAACAGAACAAAATTTGCAAAGGATGCACATGATTAAACGTGAATTATGCATTAGTTCACCTGACTACAACCCTTCCCTGCTGCTGAGTGATTTGGATTGTGGGCACGGGTGTGCAAATGGAGCAGGCTGTGGCAAAGAAAGAGCCGTAGTCCTTTTGGGGCCACTGCCATGGGAAAGCAGCTGGGAGGAGCCCAGACACCAGGCAGGAGATACAGAAAAGGAAGATGGGAGAATCCAGAAGGCTGACTTCACCGAATCCAAAGGACTTGGAACATGTCCTGGTCATTGGAACCATGTGTTGCCCCGTATGCCCTTCAACACTGCAGGTGCGACCACCCTCTCCAGCCACCATGGATTCATGGCTACGGTCAACTCCACTGTGGGCTGTGCGTCAGTCAGGGATGGAGTCCACCACCAGGCCTCTGACCCTGCTTTTTGTGGTCACCACAGAGCAGAAAACATGAAGGCTTCTGTAAAATTAGAGCCCACTGGGGGCGCCTGGATGGCTCAGTCAGTTAAGCATCTGACTCTTGGTTTTGGCCCACGTCATGATCTCAGGGTCATGAGATTGAGCCCTGCATTGGGCTCCACCCTCAGCAGGGCATCTGCTGGAGATTCTCTCTCTCCCTCTGCCCTTCCCCTCCCCTTGAGCACTCTCTCTCTCTCTCTTTCTCTGAAAAAAAAAAAAAATTACAGCCCACTTTATTGTGTTTTGCTTATTAAGACCATTTAAACACAATAGCTACTATATTTGTTTCTGTGTAGTAAGGAATTTGGTCTTATCCCAAGGAGGACTGACCTTTATCTCTGGCTCCTGGGAGATGACTTTGATCCACTTAGAATTTCCTGATAGGGACGTCTTTCTCATTCATGGCAGGCCCCTTGACCACACCTGATAGTTTATGCTGCTAAGATGACTGGTTGTTGGGGGGGCACCCCTACTAGACTTGGGTGGGGTGGGGTGGGGGGCTGGTGGAGAGGCTAGCCAGGTCAGAAAGACCAACCATGTGATGAGAGCACAGGGGTCTCAGACTGCCTGATCTCCAGAGAGGGGACCTAGAAGTTGAGTTCAAACACATGGGCCACTGATCAACCAATTATGCCTAGGTAATGAAGCCTCAGTAAAATCTCTGGATGCCAAAGCTTGGGTGAGCTCCAGGACAGACAACCCTCCATCAGTCCAGCCACACATCAGTGCCTACAGGAACACCTGAGCACAATGGAATCTTCACATTTGTAAGCTTCCTAGACTCTGCACTATGCCCCTTCCTCTGGCTGATTCTAATGCATGTCCTTTCCCTGTAATAAAGGTGTCCATGAGTCTAACAATTCTCCATGAGTTCTGTGAGACTTTCTAGTGAATTCTTGAACCTGAGGGTGGTTTTGGGAAACCTGTGAACTTGCGATTGGTGTCAGAAGTCTTGGGTGGATTTGACCGTCTGGAGGACCGTGCCCCTGAGCTTGAGTTTGGCTAATTCCAGATAGATGCCTTTTCTGGATTTGAATTGGACATTGTGTTGCCATTCTGAAGCTCTTGAGATTATTCTTCTCTGAGAATAGCTTCATTCATACTACATGGTCTTGCCCTCCGAACCCATAGTTGTCTGGATATGGGGGTCAATGCTTGACTAAAACTGGCCAATCAGACCCTCCTTCTCCCCCTGTAGATTGGGACTGAGAGACAGGCAGTCCCCGTTTGGGGCCATATGCTGCAACGCACGCTGAACTGACGGGAAAGCCAGCCTGCAGGTAAAGGAGAAGAGAACAGACACAGAGAGGAGCAGCAGAGGTTCCTCGTGTCTATACAACACTCCCTTTCCAGTTGCCCCCCGCGTCCCACATGCTTCCTAAAAGCTTGGTTCCCATGACTAATGACAAAATGTCCTATCTGGTACCTGATGGTTTCCCTTCAGTCTTGTCTGATTCTTGGGCCCAGCCCGCCAGGCCTGCTCCATCCGTGGTCATCTCCCTCTGGACGTGCCCTCCATCGTGGCAAGGATCTCCTGGAACAGTAACTCTTTTGATACAGATTGGTTGTGATTGTATAAAATAATTACTCCAGAGATGCGTTTCTAAGGTTAAGACTAAGACACCTGTGATTAAACCCTGAAGCAACATGGAATAGAACAGGGATGGTCACTGGGCAGCAGGAGAGAAATGAAAGCGTGTGGAGACGTAAACGCTTTCTACATGACCTCATCCCATTTGCCCCAAACAATTAAAGGATAAATCCCATATTTAACTTGAGATTCAGGTGGAGTAATACGTTCAGTGTCCTATGGTCATATCTCCCGGCGGTCTGAGCCTCCCTCGTCCACCCCAGGGTGATACTTAAAAGATATCCACAAGGTGAGAGCGATCACTAGGGCTTGAATTTGGAAGTGTGAGGCTGATGTGGCAATTCTGTGACTCTCGGGGCAGAATGACCCTCAGCTCCGCTGGCTCCCTTATTGGTTCTTGTATGTTTTGTGTGTTTAAGTTCCTGGTGGATGGAAAGGTGCTTGAGTGTGAAAGCCATGCCAGATTCACCTTTATCTCCTTCGTGGGAGGGTGTTTTACACCTAGTAAGTGTTTATGTGGACTAAGTGTGTGACAAATAGATAGAAGGACCCATCTTGCTTTTAGGATAAAGGGAAAGAAATGACTCACCGTGGCCCTACTTGATGGATGCCCTTCCCGTACCTGCTGCATGTTGCCAAACTGCACGCTTCCAGGACCTAAAGGCATCATTTTGCAGAAGAAACAGAGATGCTGATGTTTTAGAAATATGGTGTAGCTGGCCAAACAGTGGCCTCCCCCACAATATCCACGTCTTCATTCCCAGAATCTATGAATATGTTACAGTACATAGTAAAGGGGAGTTAAGGTAGCAAATCAAATTAAGGTTGCTCATCAGCTGACCTAAAATGTGCAGATTATCCTGGATTATCTGGGTGGACCAGAGAGTTCTTAAAAGTGGAAAAGGGAAAGAGAAAATTAGGTCACAAAGATGCCATGTGAGAGACACCACCAGCCCTTGCTGGCCTTGAAGGCAGAAGGGGGCCAAGGAATGAGGACAGCCATAGAAACCGGAGAAGTCAAGAAAACGAATTCCCTCCTAGCGCCTCCAGAAACGAACACCACCCTGACCTCCCCTTGGTTTTATTCCAGTGAGATTCATTTTGGATGAAATGGGACAGGCGGTCCAACAGGAGGTGGTCACGGAGCAGTGCAGTCCCTGCTGGAAGGGTCCCCAAAGCAGGGAGAGGGGTGGAATGCCTCCCAGTAACTGCTACCCCCGACTAAATGAAGCCTTTCACAACCATGGGAATGCAAACATCTGTCCTGGTCCTCTCCTGTCTTTGTCTCCCACTAACCACGTCAGTCTGGCAGGGTCAATCCTTTGTGTCAGGGCCTTTGAGACTAGACCCAGGTAATGTCCTGTTGGAAACGTCTCAAAGTGCAGGCTTCAAATATTGTCATGGATGTTGGAGGCCCTCAGCCTGCTCTGAGTTTACCTGCAGCGATGGTGTGCAGTTTCTGTGCACATAGACCTTTCCAGACTCAAGGACCCACACCTATGCTTCTCTGCAGAGGCTCCCCAGACACCTCAAAAGCTTGCCTGGTTCGGGAGAGGCCACCCCCAAGAACTGGGACTTAAATGCCCCCAGTGGCACCTCTCAGTCAGCCTGGGACTGTTGCCCGGTGGGTAAGACCTCCAGCTTTCTGGTCCTCTGATGGGACACTCCTGAGCTGCATCCACACTGCTCCTCGGAGGTCTCCACAGGACTGAGCCCTGGTCACCCACAGTGGGAGCCCACGCAATGGTGCGCCCCTTATAGGCTTTCCTCCCTTTCCTGACTCACCTTCCCCACTCCCTCACAAGCATCTAAGTCCTTGTCTTAGAGTTTATTTTAGGGAAAACCAAACTAAGAAAAATGTGAGGCAAACATAAAGTCTTGCTAAAACGTTGGCTGGCCCTTTCTCTGAGGGCATGCTGTAGGTCTTTCACATCCTGCTCACACCTCCTGGGGCGTGGTTGGTGATGGGGGTGGTAAGGAGAGGTATTTATACTCCAACACGCCCTGTGACAGAGTGGGGGGTGGCGGAGAGCAGTGTTCAGCAAAAAAAGGCTACCCAGCTTTTCAGGAGCCCTTGGATTCCAGGATATGATTTGTGCATGGTTACTGAACTCCTCCTTTGGTGTGATTGTATCACTCACATTTCTGTTATATGGGCCATTGGTTTCCAATCCTGGTTTGTATCAAAAGTACCCAGGAAGCTTTAAAAATACAAATTCCTGGGCCCCAACCTTTCATTGACAGAATTTGTCTCTTGGTGAAGAGTGAGGTTGTGTGTGTGTTTAAACCCCCAGGTGATGCTGACGCCCAGTTCAGTCTGGGAACTGCTATCTCTCACCCTTAATGGGAGGGGGTTACAGAAGACAGGGTGGTAAGACAAATCGTGGGAGGGAGGCTTGTAACATGTGGTAATTGAGACATTAGAATTTTACAGCTCCATAATGAAGATGATTTCCTGACAGTGTTAAAAGCCTGCACCCAGATCACTGAGACATCTCTCAGATTGATCCGTCTCCGCAACAACCTGTAACGTGGGTGGTAAGGACACAAGTCTCTTCGATGATCAAGCATCATCCTTGAATATCTTTTATGTAAATGTAACCTTTAGGTGAGGAAGGGGGAGAGACCATATAATCGGTGAATCAAAAGCAGATAATCAGCACATCATGGTGTTGGCATATAATTACAAGGCTGAGATCCCTGTAACTTGAAATTTGGGCAAAGAAGTAAGGAAAAACACCTGCAACTCATTCTGCAAAGTTGAAGTGGGATTCTCTGAAGCCTGTTTCCAATACAACATTAAACAGAACACCAAACCAACTAAAAAAAAAAAAAAAAAACTTGTTAAACTGCAAACCCAGAAAGCAGGTGCAAATGATCTCTTCTCACTTGGTATCTACATCACAAAACCATTAGCAATGAGATTTTACAACCCTCCAGTGAAATGCAAAGACTGTATCAAATTTTCTGATGCTATAAAACACCCCTGTGATTAAATCTGTCAGCCTGCCCAATTTCCATGAACCCTCCACACTCGGAAGTGTCTGCAGAAAGTGCTCGGGGGCAGCGGTTTGTGTCTGGGAGTCTGATACCCTCCCCTCGTGTGGCTTCTGTGAGCCACGGGGTTCCGTGGGAGCTATGGCTCACTACAGCGCCCAGGGCACGATTAATGAAGGCATAAATGAGTGAATGAATGAATGCACGCATGCGGCTCAGCCCTCACACTCCCCTATCCCTAACTGGCCTTGTGGGCTCTTCCCTGAGTTCCACAACAGAGGCACGCGGTCCGTGCTGGGGTGTCAGAGATCAGCAAGGCTGGACGTCAGGTAAGGTGGTGGAAACAGTATTCAGTAACTGCTGATGGCAAGGGAGCTCCGCTCTGATTTATGCAGATGTGACTGGGAACTTTAAGGGGAACATGAGGGGGCAGGCAGGGACGCAAGTAGTCACAGAAGTGAAAAATGACAAAGCGTAAATCAGTGTAAAGGAGATTAGGCAGCTGTGTCTACGCTGGCTGGCAATGATCAGTCAAGGATCTGTCCTCCCACAGAGACGGGCAGCAGAGGCCCTGTCCTTCCTGATGGCTCTCAGGTCCCTGAATCACAGGAGATGCGTATACACGTCGGAGGGACACAGAGGGGGTTTACAACTGTAAGCCCTTTATAGCGAATACCTTAGAAAGAGGGGTCAGGGGGCCATCGGCAGATGTTGGCTAGGATGAACAGTAAATTCTTTTCATAGATTTTTCCAGACAGGAACTCAGCGGGGGCTGGGTTGTCCCAGGGATGCTGACCATAGGCTGCCAGAAACCATGTTTCCACTTGGTCATGTCTCTTGGTGCAGGGGTTTGGGGAGACATCATGTGCCGAGTGTTCTTGGGGGCTTTGGAACAAAAGATGGTGAGTCAGACCAGCTGCCTATCTTCAAAGTCCTCACCACTGAGAAGAGATAGGTAGACCAAAAAATTTATATAGAACAAAATATTACACATGCGGGAGGAACTTGTTTCTACAAAGCGCAGTGGTAAGGATTCGTGGATATTGTCACAGATTATGGAATGATGTAGTAGGTCCGCGATGAGGAAATACTAGGAAATGAACCAGAAACCAGAGAATTTCTCAGCAGAGGCGTGAGTACATTGGAAGGGAAGCAGTCTGAACTATCCAGGAGCTCCAGAGAGAAGAAGAGAGAGTAGGACAGGGAGGGAGATCCTCGTGCAGGGGACAGAAAACATCGCTTTCCTTCTGTTCCTCTAAGCTTTCTGCTGTGGCTCCTGCCACAAAAGACAGATTAACAAGAGAAAAACAAACGAAGTTTACTAATACGTAGACCTCAGGTGCCGATGGGCCATGCCCAGGGAGAAATGAGTAGTTCTCAAAGAGGTGGCTCAGAATTCAGGCTTCAACACCGTCTTCAGCTACATGGAAGAGAGAAAAGGCATGTGTGAGAGGGGGGGGGGGGGGGTCAGTTATTGGCAGGTGATGGGGAAAAGGACGTGAACAGAGGGAGGTTAGTTATACAGATCTGAGTCCTGTTTTCTCCACTGGTGAGCATGTCCTGACATGTAGCCAGCCTTCTCTTCCTGCACAGGAAGGGAGATACCCTCCGTAGCTGCCCAGTCCCTTACAAAAGGGTAACTTCTATTCTATTTCCAGAGTTTCTCCTGTGTCTGCTATCTCCCCAAATAATCAGCTCAAAATAACCCTTAGGCCAAAGAGGCCACCATCCTTCACACAGGCCTGGCTCAGCCACGAGGGCAGCGGTGGGGGTGGGGGGAGGCGGTTTCAGGTTCTGTATGGGCACTGACGGGCTGGAAGTCATGACCCCAACACCAGGCACAGGAATTCTTAGACTGAGTCTGTACGGCAGGTGGCAGGACCTGGGGAAGAAGGATGCTCATGAATTCCAGAGGCTGACATCGGGCTCCATGCTCAGCAAGAATGAAGCAAATGCACTGAGTAAATTGGGGGGAGGAGAGAGAGCTCATAAATAAAGTATCTGATAAAGCAGGATGATGATCAAGCAGCCAACCAGCTTGCAAAGAAGTTTCGCACTCAACACGCCTCCCGCCAAGCTTTCCGACTCTGGAAACAATCAAAACATGGTTTTCGCCTTGACCAATCCATCAAGATTGAACAAAGTAAAGCAAATCTACTCCAGAAAGGATCCCTGGTTTTATATTCACAGGTTTGTTTTCATGTGTTTTCCAGCTTATGCCCTGGATTATGGGCATTTACCAAATCTCAACTTTCCTTATAGAGAGTATCAAACTTGCAGTTTCTGCAAATACTTCCTGAGGTGGGTCCGTATTGCTATATATTTCCCTCTCAGGACCACTTTTGCTGCATCCCAAAGGTTTTGGACTGTTGTGTTTTCATTTTCATTTGCTTCCATGTACTTTTTAAATTTCTTCTTTTATTTCCTGTTTGACCCACTCATTGTTCAGTAGGATGTTATTTAACCACCATTTATTCGTGGTCTTTCCAGATTTACGTGTGGTTGACCTCTAGTTTCATAGCATCATGGTCAGAAAAGATGCGCAGTAGGACTTTGATCTCCTTGAGGTTGTTGAGGCTTGTTTTGTGACCTAATATGTGATTTGTTCCGGAGAATGTTCCGTCTGCACCTGAAAAGAATGCGTATGCTGGCGTTTGAGGGTGGAATATTCTGTTACGTCCATCTGGTTCAGTGTCATTCAGAGCTATTGTTTCCTTGTTGCTGTCTGTCTTCACATCGCTGTTTCCGTGCTGGGCATGGTGGGTTGTTGGCCTGCCTTCTCCCCAAGAGCAGTTCAGTGTTCTCTTAGCCCCCCGCCGAGCCCGCGGACCTTCAGAACTCCGGGCTTTAAGCCCTGCTCGCTGCAAGAACTCAGGAACTTCGGCCCCTCTTGCTTTCCAAGCCAATTGCTACGGGGGTTCGTTTTCCCCACGAGCTCCCCTCTGTGCTGGTTTGTCTCTTGCCCATGGCTCCGTCCTCACCATAGCAGCCACGATCCAATTCTCTCCCAAACTGCGTCTCTGTACTTCCTACCTTCTTCGATGTGGCCTCTTCTTTCCCTTTAACTGTGCAATTTGTTCTGTCGGTCTTCAGGTCTATTTCTGGGGTCTTTAGGATGACTTGATAGTTATCTAGTTGTGTTCGTGGGACAAGGCGAGCCTGGGGTCCTCCTGCTCTGCCACCATCTTCTAACCCCCAGTTTAAGTGAGATAATTTTCATAGGCAATTCTAACAGACATTCTTTCTCTGGTAGACCAGTGTTAACGTTACTTAATAGAAAACTGAGAGAATACTCCATGCGTGTTTTTGTTTTGTTTTTTTTAATTGAAATCTGACAACTGTACAATTTTCTTCTGATTAGTTCTGTGGAAATTGATGAATTAATACTTTAACAATTCACTCATGTGAGCCAATAAATCCTCCTGTATTTTAAAAATCCATAAATTTTACAACTCACCTCATATCTGCACGTTTGAATTCACCACAGAGGCAGGGACTCATGGAGATAGTAGGATGAACGGATTTAGAAACAAAGAAGATCCAGGACTTACCCGCTATTACTTTAAGTAACTCTAAGCACTTTAGGATAAAAAAATTAATCTTTATTGAGCCAATAAATAAGGCTGCTATAGTCCTTACTGAATAACCTTAAAAAGATAACTGAATTTTTTCTTTCAGAAACAACCCAAGAATAATGAAACCATAGCTACCATTTTGAGTGCAGACTACATTAGCTTCGTACTTCGTTAGGTCACATCCTAACGTAGATCCTAAAAACCAGCAACTGATAGGAAGCTGGAGATACTAATCTGTGACTATCTGAGCTCTAATACTTTCTCCCCCACACTATTATCCAGTAATTGGAATATATAAATGTGAGGTTTTAGAGGCGATCACCAAGTGTTTAAACTGGAGAGTGGCATTATTACATAATGAGCACAATTCTTTCCTTTGAGCTTATTCATAAAGCCCAACACCATTAGATGGATGAAGTAAAATTGAAGGGCAGAGCGCTCCTTTGGGTTTATAACTCAGAAATGAATTTCTGTGCAGGTTAATATTTGCTCAAAAGAAGGACATCATTTATGCATTTTTCCTCAGCTGTGAATCGTGAACTCTCAAGTGTTGCCCAAGGTCGGCTGAACCAGTGATTTTTCCCATTGCAGAAGGGGACATGCGTAAACGCCTGCAGATGCTCATTTGCTGTGAAGCCTCTGAACGCGAGCCCTGGTGTTATATCTTCTGGGCACGATTCCTGCCTCAGTCTCTTCAGTGTTTCCTTGGGCACGGTATTTTTCCATTCTCTGCTTCAGTTTTTCTTCTATGAACTGGAGGTAATAATAGGATACACTTTATGGCGTTGGATGTGGCGATTATGTCGCCTAGTTCATAGAGAGCATGTTAGAACAGTGCCTGTTTGATAAATTTTAGTTACTATTTTATATATCAATCCAGAGTTTGGGTAGTTGACTAAGATCGTATGGAATAACTAACATGAAAACTACAACTTGCAGCCTCCCATCGTGGAGACTTACATCATGTCAAAACACATCGTGACTATTTTACCGCTTTTCTCCCAGCTCTCCAAAAATTGGCTGCAATGAGCTTGCATTTCATGCTGGTCCTCTCTGGAGAAACTGCTTTCTAATGGGGAGGTGAAGCCTGCCAGCGCAGGTCCGTGAACACAGGCTTGCTGAGGAGCTGATGTGAAATGACCAGAGAACGCATGTGTCCCCGTCTGAGCACCAACCCCTCCACCTCTAACACTTCACGCTAAGGAGCCTTGCACACATGCCATTCCATCCCTTTGCCTGTGACCGACTTAGGAAGAGTTGGGCTGCATAATCGGCCAGGATCAAGGAGGGGAATTCTGCTAAGGGGAGACTGGGAAAGTCTTTGTCTCTCTTAAAAAGGAACACAAAGATGAGTGCCCTGTCCTCCAGCCGTAGGATATTAGTGCACGAGGGTGGGAATCCTGGGAAGGCAGCACACCCGAGACACCACCCATGACCTGCACTTACCCAGCCCAGGAAGCCCACCTACTATCTACAAGGTGGACTCATCCGAAGTCAGCCTCCTGTCTCTAAGAAATAGTCCAACAAACCAAATAATAAGTCCTGTGATAATTGGCCCCAAATAGCCAAGACTTGATTAATAACAATCAATAAAACTAAAAGGCAACCTACGAAATGGGAGAAGATATGTGCAAATGACATACCTGATAAAGGGCTGGTATCCAAAATCTATAAAGAACTTATCACACTCAACACCAAATAACAAATAATCCAATTAAGAAATGGGCAGAAGACATGACTGTTCATGACTGTTCATTTTTCCAAACAACACATACAAATGACCAATGGACACATGAAAAAATACCCAACATCACTCATCATCAGGGAAATACAAATCAAAACCACAAGGAGATACAACCTCACACAGGTCAGAATGGCTAAAATTAACCACTCAGGAAATGACAGATGTTGGTGAGGATGCGGAGAAAGGGAAACCCTCTTACACTGTTGGTGGGAATGCAAACTGGTGCAGCCACTCTGGAAACAGTATGGAGGTTTCTCAAAAGGTTGAAAATAGAGCTACCCTATGACCCAGTAATTGCACTACTAGGTATTTACCCAAAGGACACAAAAATAGTGATTTGTAGGGGCACATGCACCCCAATGTTATAGCAGCAATGTCCATAATAGCATATGGAAGCAACTCAAGTGACCACCAGCAGATGAATGGATAAAGAAGATGTGGTGTATGTATATATGAAATATATGTATATACATATACATACACACACACACACACGTGCACACACAATGGAATATTACTCAGCCATCAAAAAGAATGAAATCTTGCCATCTGCAATGATGTGGATGGAAGTAGAGGGTATTATGCTGAGCAAAATAAGTCAGAGAAAGACGAATACCATGTGATTTCACTCGTATGTGAAATTTAAGACAGAAAACAGGTGAACATATGGGACGGAAAAAAAGAAAAAAAGAGAGAGAGAGAGAGAAAGAAGTAAACCATAAGAGACTCTTAACTATGGGAAACAAACCGAGGGTTGTTGGAGGGGAGGGGTTGGGGTGGATGGGGTAGCTGGGTGATGGGCATGAAGGAGGGCACGTGATGTGATGAGCACTGGGTATTCTATGCAACAGATGAATCACTGACCTCTACCCCTGAAACTAATAATACACTATATGTTAATTAACTTGAATTTCAATAAAATCTAAATAAATAAATAAATAAATAGAGCCAACCAGAGAAATCAAAATCAGCAATCACATAGGATGCCCTGCTTCTAGTTAGCCATCCTGCAGTTCCCCAGGCCAACAGCCTCCAGCCGGGGACTCCCCGGAAGCCGCCCCTGTTCCAGCCACAAAGCTTGGCCGCTCCTCTGTGCCTTCGAGCCTCTGCCAGAACGTGGTGGAGGCGGCCGCCTTGCTGTTGTGAGCTCTGGACAGTCTTTGCCTGCTCCTGTTTGGTTGGTCTTCGTTTATCTCCATATATTTGAATGTACTATTCTAGCCCAACTTAGAATCTGACGATTTTCCAGATCCAGGTGAAAGAAGTAGGACCCCCACGACAGTGACCGTCCTCTGAGCCAGTCCTGTGGAATGGGAAGAGCAGGAGGCTTGCAGTTAAGACTCTATGATCAAGGGGTGGGGGTGGGCGGCGCCTGGGTGGCTCAGTTGGTGAAGCATCTCCCTTAAACTCAGGTCAGGATCCCAGGGTCCTGGGATCAAGTCCCGCCTCGGGCTCCCCGCTCAGTGGGGAGTCTACTTCTCTCTCTGCCCCTCCCCCTGCTCATGCTCTCCCTCTCTCTCAAATAAATAAATAAAAATCTTAAAAAAAAAAAAAGACACACGATCATGGCTCAAGGCTGAGGGAAATAGCCGTAACTCTGGGCACTGCCGCTCCAGACCTCAGTTTCCCTACCTATAAAATGGGAAGGGCGGGGGCGGGGAGAAGACTGCATCTCTAAAATAGCTTCTGTTTCTTGACCACAGAATATTATAGGTGGTTTCTATATTTGCCTCATTCTCAGTGAACCGGAACAGATGTCTTACCCATGGGAACATGGCATTCCCTTATAGCAAGTACTTCACAGAATAGTCTTCAGACCCACTTCCACAAAAATCTGCGAGTATTTGTCTAAAACGCAGTTTTCTGGTCCCCATCCCACACTTAATGAATCTGGATCCCTGGTAAGGGGCCCCAGAATCAACACTTCCAACAAGCTCCCAGGTGATCGGTACACTATTAATAGCCAGTGTTTATTCCCATGTTCCTGCATTGTTTCAAATGCTTTATATTCATTCATTCGTGTAATCCTCAGGGGACCTCTGTATGGTCGAATTGTCCCCATTTCCCAGAGGAGAAACAGAGACACAGATTCTCTGGTCCAGGGTCACTATGCTAGTGTAGGAGAGAAAAAAGATAGTTTCCCCTCAACCATCTTTGGGTCCCTGGCTGGATCTGGAAATTAAACTGACAAAAACAGATTAGCAGGAGAAAAGCATACACATTTATTTATTTAATTTGTTTATTTTTTATTTTTTACATTTTATTTATTTATTTGAGAGAGAGAGCGCATGAGCAGTGGGGAGGTGCAGAGGGAGAGGAAGAAGCAGGCTCCCCGCTGAGCAGGGAACCGGATGTGGGGCTCGATCCCAGGACCCAGAGATCATGACCTGAGCCGAAGGCAGACACTTCAGTGACTGAGCTACCCAGGCGCCCCCAAATTTATCTAATATAAATTTTACATGACACAAGAGTCTTCATAAGGAAATGAAGACCCGGAGAAACAGTGAAGCCCGAGTGTTTTGACGCCCGCCTTGCTGGAGGGTGGAAGTCATGGGAATATATAAGAGGGCAAGGAGTGTGAGCTAAGTGTAGTAAATGGGAAAAGTTAGCAAGATCTGTTCGTTTGGGGTCTTCCAGGTGTCTGTCGGCCTTGGAGATAGATGGTCCTTTCCTCCACATACAGGGAGGGCACCGCTCTTCTGAGGAGCTTATGATCTGTTTTAGGGGAAAAGAGTCGGGGCGGAGGTCAGAGAGACCTTCCTGCTTCTACCCTTTTCTCAAACTCTACCTTCTGCTTAAAATATCCAACAGGCCAAGGTGCCGTCTTTTGGGGTACTGTGTCCTGAACCCCATCACTACTAAGTGACGAACAGCCCAGAGACCCAGGAACCGGACTCAGACTCCGAGCTCCAGTCATCATTCTGTGGTCATGCCACCAGTTTATGGGAGGATAGGCGGTCAGATCAGGAGACCCCTTTGCACCTTTTCCCCGCCAGTGCTGAATCTGCATTTCCCTCCATGCAGCCTAAGGCAGACAGATTGGTTATGTGGTTACTCTCGGGTAATAAACAGCTTCTTTCTCCAGGTATTAAAACATCCAGGCCAGTATAGTATCAGGAACCCAGACTCATCCTGTGTAAGCCTTCCCCTTTCCCCAGCTTGGCCTGACCTCAGGCTACAGAGGCCGCTGCGCGGGGTGGGTGGAGGGGGGTGGTAGACAACAGGTGGGGACAGGTGCAGTGCCTTCTGGTCGGCACTGTAATCTGGGGCCCAGGTCTCCTGGGAGGCTGATATCCCACCGCAGGCTCCCTGGGCTCCACCCCCACCCCCAGCATACATGCACCCGCGCGCACCTCACCGCACCCCCTGGAGCAAGTACAGTCTGTCAGTGCTGTCCCCCCGCTCCGGGTTCTGTGATCTTCGGTGCAGCTCTAGCCTCTTTCCACCAAGGAGTCCACCCAGGGAGGTGTCACGCCAGCAGGACGCTTCCTGGCCAGGTTCCTAGGAAGGGCATGGAGCCCGTGTGCTTCTGGTCCCGAGAACCTCCATCTCTGCCCCTCCGCAGGGAAAGGGCACCTTCCCACACACAACCTTCCTCCCTCCTGCTGTAGCCTCTCGTGTCATTATTTTTCTGGGTGTGCATCACATCACAGTCCCTGCATACTCCAGGGGACCTGCCTGAGCTCTGGAGGTGATTTCTCTCCAAGTTTAAAGAAGCCCTTCTCCGGGTCCGGAGCAGGGCTACCCACGTGGCTCCTAGGCCCTGAAGGTAGAAGCACTGAGCGCGGGAAACGTCTGGCAATCTGACCTTGCCTGCCACAACGCGCAAGAACAGGACTTTGTATTTCACAAAAGCGTCTTTTCACAGCGGACCGGAAGGTCCTTCTCTATAGATTACACGATTAGAATATATCTCAGGACATGGGGTACTTTTCATCCTTGTTTTGTTTCTTCGCCTTTGTGCATCTGCTGAAACTCTGACAGCTAATAGGGCCGGTCCATCTGCAGATTGTGAGTACTTGATCTTCCTCATCCACCAAAACGAAAGAGGGAATCTGAAAGTCCAGGCTATGCCCACTCCCGCAGTGTGCAGGCCCTGCAGAAAGGCTGCCTTACCAGCTGTGTGTCCAGCCTCCACGTAGACACATGTGAACCCCAGCTCTGGGCCGTCCTCTCCCCTCCCTGAACACGGTCGTGAAGGTGGCAGACATCTAACTACGGAGGCTGGTGCTCGGGCCAGCTCAGCAGCATGGGTTGTGGAGGCAGTCGGCAATGCGCACTCCCACACACTCCTGCCGTGGCTTTCCGACCCTGAGCCTTGGGGCTCAGCTCGGATGAAGGCAGCTCGGAGCCTCCATGGCCGCCCAGCATTTCATGCTGATGAGCTGGAGGCTGATCACCGCATTCCCCTGCTGCAGTGCAGAGAGTAATAACAATACCAATTATAATTGTAATTGTTTTTAAGAGAGAAAATGATGTTCTCTGGAGAGTGTGCACAGACCACAAACTGTGAAGACTGTAAATCTAGGAACAGCCTGGAGTTTTATTTCCACGGTTCTTGAAAGCTGCGTCACATTTGCAAAATGTGAACCGATTCCCAGGAATCACATACACTTAATTACTCGACGTTGACTCCAGCTACTTTGCCAATTACTTTTGAGGGGGAGAAAAGTAGAAAGAACATGTGTTAAGGAGAAATGTGTTATTATAATTCAGTAGCTAAAAGGGCCTTCTCTCAGTACAGAGAATATTTGACATGAAGGGCGGATATGAGTTTCAATTCTGGGTTCACCCCTGAAAACACTCGAGACGTCCTTATTCTGTGTCCCTCCAACATCCACCCCACCACCTGTCTTCCGCAAAAAAAAACCACCCATGCGGATATGCCTATCACACATGTGCATGGCAATGAAGAGATGATTTGGGTGGTATTTGTAATTATGGAAGGCAGCACGGGGTTTTGGGGTGTGTGCGTAAGAAGGGAAACTTCAACCAAAATGGAGTCAAGGGGCACCTGGGTGACACAGTCAGTCAAGCGTCTGACTCTTGATTTCGGCTCAGGTCATGATCTCAGGGTAGTGAGATCGAGTCCCGTGCCTGGCTCTGCACTCAGCATGGAGCCTGCTTGGGATTCTCTCTCTTCCTCTGCTCCTCCCACCCCCCTCCCACTCACACACTTGCTATATCTAAAATAAATAAATAAATAAATCTGAAAAAAATAAATGGAGTCAGGAAGGCCTAAGGGGAGCAGCCTGCAAACCAACAGGGGGAGGGAAGACACTTCCCATGTAGAACTTTAGCTCCAACTTAAAATTTATAAATAAATAAACAAACAAACAAAAGGAAAATTCCTCCCCACCCCCACCCCCCCCCGCCCACCCACCCCACAACAGGGCGCCGACCACCACCTGCAGCCAGGGAGAAACTGGATGACCTCTTACTCTTCCTCAATGAACTCTAGTTCAGAACAACGCTCCCCAATTTCCTCCTAACACTTCATAACGAGAGCTGACCTTACCTTTGTCTCTTCGGACTCGCCTTTGGTTCGCTGTAGTTGGCTCGCCCTGGATTGTGACTCCTCTGCTCTTCCCAAATACACTCGTTTGCTCGTAAAATAAAGGACTCTTTTATTTGTAAGGTTGACAGGTCCTGCAGGGCTGGCTTTGAGCTCTGCCTTTACTACCATTTAAGCGTGGCCTTGGATGGCTAATTCAGACTCTGAGTCTCCCTTTTCTGTAAAACAGGAATAGTGTCATCTTCCTCCCAGCCCCACACGTAGCTGAGTGGGGTGGGGAAGGGCAAAATTGAGGACATCTGTGATACTCAACAAATCTCAACCTTCCCCTCCCTTCTCTTCAGTTCCTTCACCCGAAAACCAAAACTACCGGTCGGCCATCCTCCAGGGCTATCTACATTAACATAACTACTGTTCCAGGCAAATAGCCTGGCTGTTCACTGTATGAACTTCCCGAAAGGTTCACCAGCTCTTCATGGGAAGCATCGACAGGGTGGTTGCAGCCCAAGATTCCCTTGCTTTAGAATCTTTGCCCTGCTGTCCCCACCCACCTCCAACCATGAGAGGCTCAATATACTACGAACCATGCCCAGACCACATCCACAAACAGAACTCTGACCTATAGTCTGCGGCAGCCAGCCGAGGAACTAGTCACAGTCAACAATAACCAGCCCGGGAAGCCAACCTAGTACCTACAAATCAGACTCCTAAGAAGTCAGCCCACTGTCTCTAGCCAACAGTCTGGGAAGCCAGGACCTGATTAATAATCGCCAGCTTCCTGGTTGCTGGGCTTACTTGCCACTTAGACCAATGGAAGGAGAGAGCCAGGGGGGCACCCCTAACCAGTCACATGGGATGCCCGGCATCCGGTCAGCCCGCCTATACCTTCCCCATGCCGATAGCCTCCGATCAGGGCACAAGTGAATTCCCTTTCTCCCACCCCTCTGCTTTCCTTTGTGTCTGTGCCGAATGCGAGCGATGGTGGCTGATTGCCTCGCTCTGAATCCATAGTCTTTGCCCGCTCCTGTTTGGATGGTCTCCTTTGTTTCCACAACTGCTGTGTCGTGATCTTGACCCAATCCCAACCAAGGCTGTGTCAGGAAGCAAACATTTTCATATTTCTAAGAGTCAGGGCTCTCTGAGCAAATTTTCCCGGAATCTGATGAAAGGACACATTTCAGAGGTTAAAGGGCATGTGGGTGCCACAGAGCGCCAGAAAGATTCACCTCTCTGGAGATACACATTTGTACTTCAAGGGAGGATAAAACCTAGACATGGAGACATTCCAGGGTTGTAAGCAAGCCCTGAGAGGCTTGTCTTATGTATCTTTGGACACATTTATTTACATTCCACGGGGATCTGCCTCTTCCCAAGGAGACTGTGTTTGTGGGGAGCTGGGCTGCAGTGCATGCCATCCTATGTAAGCAGATTGACAATTCGGGGTTCCTCTCCTGTATGCAAGGAACACCCAGGCCCAGCCACCTGGCTCTCACTTATATCGTTCCCCCCACCCCCGCAAAGAGGGAAGAATTGGCATGTGGGGAACTGATGCAGTTATTGCTGTAAAGAAATAATAATCTGCCTGGATCCAGAGCACTTGTGGTTTCAGGAAAACATAAACAAAAATTTGTAAGATGTAATATTAAAGCTTTAAAGATACTAAAGATATTTTTGAAGATATTAAAAACTTTTTAGCATACCCCTTCCCCTTGGAGAGAGAGACTTGCCTTAAACCAAACTTCCGACTGTCAGTAAACTCCAACCTTCCCTTCCCTCTGTGAGACCCAACGGTCAAGGTGGTGTTCTTCCTTCCCACTATGTCTTACCAATGGTTGGTATTGGCAGTAGCTGGGGAGCTGATGCTTGATATAACCAATATTTGTTGAGCACCTACTGTATCTCAGGGACTGCTCTGGGCACCCGGGCTATGTCAGTAAACAAAACAAAATGCCCAGCCCTCCAAGCTCATGTTCTGCTGGGGTGGGGTGCACAGTGACATCAAGAAGGGGAAGGAAGTGGAGCAGTATGGAACAGTACGGTAAAGGGGGGACGAGGGAAGCCTGAGCAGGGGAGGTGGATTGCAGGATGAGAGACTGAGACTTGAGTAAGCACTTTGTAGGGGAGGAAAAGCAATTTTCCCTCCACCCTTCTAGGTTCTTGCCTGAGACCCCCCCCCCCCCCGCCCCCTGCCATAGTAAAAAGTTGATTAACAGGAGAAACACCCCAGAAGTTTAACAATATGGGTACCTCTTATATACATAAGAGAGATGCCCCAAAACAGAGTAACTCTCTAAATGGCCCAGACCATCACCTTAAATACCATCTCCAGCTAAAGACGAAGGAGACTGTGGGGGTGGGGCTCGGGATGAGGAGGTGGGGGAAGGGGGCTGGGAAGCCAGTCCTGGGGGTTGTCAGACAAAACATAGTCATCAACGATATGGATGTTGTGCAGGTTTAAGACTTGCCTTCTTTACTGATAAGAGTTTCTGGAGATTCAGCCACCCTCCTCTTCCCAGTACAGAGAGGGAGACGCCCTTACAAACAGATTTCCCCTATAAACTTAAGTGTATCTTACAAAAGGGTCACTTCTACTAGTTGTCAGAGCTTCTCCTGTGTCTGCTGTTTCTTAAAAATAACCAGCTCAGGGTGTCTGGGAGGCTCAGTCAGTTAAGCATCCGACTCTTGGTATCAGTTCAGTTCAGGATCTCAGGGGCATGGGGTGGAGCCTCGTGTGAGGCTCCAAGCTCAGTGCAGAGTCTGCTTACAATTCTCTCCCTCTGCCCCTCCCCTGCTCATGCATGCTCTCTCTAAAATAAATAAACAAATAAAATCTTAAAAAAAAACAACAACAACTCAAGCTCAGCCTTATGCCAAAGAGGCATATTTTGGGTGACATAGTCCACTCTCCTTCAGCTTGGAAGAAGTGAGGGCATAGGCCTCTGGGAAATCTGGGGGGGAGGGTGTTCAGGCAGAGGAACCAGCCAGAGCCCCTGAGAGCTAAAAACAACCCATGTATCAGGCCATGCAATGCATTCACTAGAGTTGCAAGTTGTCCTAAAACACTTCCTTAACTATACCTTGAAAGGGATTTATCTATTCCCATATTTCCACTGTATTTGCAGCTCAACTCCCAATTAGAAATGCAGTACTACAGCTATCCGTGTGCAAGAAAAGGGAGTTAACAAATTATGCCTGACATTTCCAGAAGCAAGTTTCTTTACAAGGATTAAACTTCAATGTGCTTAGGAAACTAAATATTTTATAGGGTTTGTGGCAAGAAAATGCCACAAAGAAGGTCAAAGTTTTAATAGCAAAAAACAAAGGTATTGAAATATCTTTGCATTTGCAAGCCTTTCTCAGCACATGAAAAGATCTGATTTCAGTTGATTTCAGTCTTTAAAACACAATGGAAGACTGTTGCTGATTGTTAAAAACATCTTTTTTTGCTTTAGTAGATGTTTTTATTTTAAAAATATTTTTATTTATTTTTTTAAAGATTATTTGAGAGAGAGAGAGTGAGCGCATGCACATGCACGTGTGCGGTGGGGGGAGGGGCAGAGGCAGAGTGAGAAGCAGACTCCCTGCTGAGCAGGAAGCCCAACACAGGGCTTGATCCAGGACCCTGGCATCAAGATCTGAGCTGAAGGCAGATGCTTAACCGACTGAACCACCCAGGCAGGCCAGTAGTTTTTATTTTATTAAATTAATAAAAACTTAGTCATTTACCATAAATAAGCAGAGAGCTCCTACCCCAGACCTATGCCAGGTGAGAAGAGCAGCCCTTGGTCAATTCACAGCCTCAGGAGAGAAACATATAGATAAGTAACTGCAATACAAATGGTAGGGAAAACAGGGGGACCGTTCATCAGGCGTGATGGAGCTCAAAGAGGAAGGGGCTTTGGAGCCAACACTTGAAAAATGACAGTAGCAAACACAGTGCTGACTGTGTGTTGGGCATTGCTCTGAGTGCTTTATGACTATTAGGTCACTTTATCTGAACCACAGTGCCATGAGATAGAAATTGGTTTTGGTCACATCTGTAGTTGAGAAAACTAAGGCACAGAGAGGTTAAGGAACTTGCCCAAGGTTAACATAGCAAGTGCATGACCCAAATAAGAGCCCATGGGATCTGGTACCCGAATGTGTGCCCTTACCCCCAGTGCTTCTTCTCTAAGAGTGGGAGTTTCCCTTTCTGGAGTCTGACTGGTCTTCCTAACACCCTGCAGGGGAGGAAGACATTTTCCTTCACCTACTGAGGTTCCCTGGCTGGGTCTGAAAAAGTTTTTCTTGTTTTGTTTTGTTTTGTTTGCCATATAACATCATATTAATTTTAAGTGTACAACATAAAGATTTGATTTATGTATACATTGTGAAATCATCCTTCACCACGCACAGTATAATTTATGTTTCTTGTGATGAGAACTTGTAGGATTTACTCTCTTAGCAACTTTCAAATCTATATACAGTATTCTTACTCATGCATAGTCACCGTGCTGTGCACTGCCTCCCCAGGACCTACACTCATCTGATAACCGGAAGTGTGCACCTTTGACTTCCTTCACCCGTTTGGCACACCCCCTACCCCCACTGCTGGCAACCACTACTCTGTTCTCCCCATCTATGTTTTCAGGGGGTTTTTTGGATTCCACATGTAAGTGATATTATTCTGTTTGTCCTTCTCTGTCTGGCTTAGTTCATTTAGCATAACACCCTGAATCATGAATTATTACTGAATTCATTTATTAGTTCTAAGAGTTTCTTAAGGAGTCTTTAGGGTTTTCTATATATAGTATCATGTGATCGGCAAATAGAGTTTTATGTCTTCTATTCTGATCTGGATTTGTTTTCTTTTTGCCTGATTGCTGTGGCTCAGACTTGCAATACTGTGTTGAATAAGTAGCAAGAATGGGCATCCTTGTCTTTTTCCTGATCTTAGAGGAAAAGCTCTCAGTTTTTCACCTGTGGCCTTGTCTTTTCGGCCTTTGTTATGCGGATGTACATTCCCTCTGTACCTACCCTTGAGCGTTTCATCATGCATGGGTACTGACTTTTGTCAGAAGCTCTCCTTTTTTGTCAAAAATTCCCCTTGGCCCTCTTTAGGGTCCCTGACTGGGTCTAAAACAGAACAAGAGGCTTTTATAGCTTTTAGACAAGGAAGAGATCTATTTGTGAATCATTGACAAGACAAAGGGGAGTGAGTGGTAAAGAGGTTGAGTAGGAAGATGAAGGTTGGTTTAACAAAGTTTGTAAAGATTTCCTGGCCCCAAATTCCCAGAATCTGGGTCTGGTGATGAGAATGTCTTCTTTCCTCCTGATACAGGAAGGGTGCCTTTCACATGGGGTTCTATGGCCTGTTTCAGGGAGGAAGGGTGGGGGCTGGGGAGGCAAAGTGACCTTCCCGATTCTTCCATTCCTATTTAATCCACCATATTTGGGGGCAGTGTGTCCTGAGCCCCGCCAACGTGCATATGAAAAGCACCAGGCTTCCCCATTGACTTCACGATAGCACAGCACTCTTATCCCTCTGTCGGCACCCCTCTAACTCAGCTCCCGTGCAGGAGCAAATGTATCCTGGGCTTTCTCCACTCCAAACTTCAAGGTCAAATGTGCCATGCCTTTGTTCACTGGGATCCCTCCACAGGCTAACCCTTACTGGTCCTTCAAGGCAGGACTTCAATCACATGTCACGGATTTGTGGAGTGAATAAGACAAGCAGCACGCACCACCACTCTGTGAGTCAGTGTTCCTGTCATCCCGTTTTGCAGTTGAGGACACTGAGGCTCAAGAAGGTTCACCCAGGATTACAGGGAGTAAACTGTCTTTAATTCTTCAGATGCCAAGTCCAGTGTTCTGCCCGTGCCTGGGGAAGAAGGATGGCCCCCAGCAAGGTGCCTAGAGCTGATGGAACTGGAAGGGACAGTCCCTGTGAAGGAGAGTGCCCCTTTTGGTTATCTCGATGCCAAGTTTGGGGGGAAACTTGGGCTGCTCCAGTACTCTGTAATGCTTGCTGAATTGTGAAGGTTCTCCTTAAAACTCATGCTTCCTTAAAACTGTTCCCATTCTCTTGTTTTTAATGAATTATGAGCCATCACTTATTTATAATCTATCTACAGCTGCCTTTATGGGGCAGAAAATGAACTACTTGCCAAAGTAATTACCCTTTTTATAGACTTAGAACAAATGCTCCTGGCCCATTCCTTTCTAAATGGCTGTCATGCTAGGTTTCTGCTCTTTTCTGACCTGCCTGAATCCCTATGCTCATTATGGATCCAGTTAGGGTGATTTTTCTCACTCACCCTAGAAGCCAGACTGACTTATGCAGAAAGCTGGCTTCTTTCTGTAAGAGCTCAAGCATTTTTAGTAAAAGGTTGTTCCTTTCCCAAGAGTGAACAGGTGCCTTCAGACCAACGCAGCCTTCTCTGAGCGCAGGCTTGTAATCTGCTCGACATGGGTGCTGTCACTTAGGTGTGTGGCTCGCTTGTCCAGCCAGGCGGCAAGGAGGGAAGCCATGCAATTTGTTCAGCTCAGGGCAGGAAACATCAGGCATTTATGTCAAAGAGAAAGAAAATTACTAGTTATTGATTTGACTCGGTATTCAGATTTAATAGTTACATTTAGCATTCCTATTTATAAATGTACACAAATGTATACACACAGAGCAACATATTGTTCAGCCAGTAATTATTCTAGAAATTATCCTTGTGTCTAAAATGAACCGAGCACACAGGTGAAAGCTGCTGTTACCAGTTACCTCGTGTAAGAATCTCCTTGATTACTTTTTGCTGAGTATTATTAGATTAGAAGCCAGAAGTCCTCCAAACCCTGAATGCAATTTCTAGAGGTGATAGTAAAGAAGCATTTTAAAGGCTGAGGCTCAGAGAGACAATAGAATTGCAAATGGGTTACAGAGAGGATTCCAATGGTCGGGATTAGTTAAGAAACGGGATTTTAAGGCACAAATGTGACAGGCCTGCTGTCAACCTCATTCTAGGGTTCTGGTCTCAGAAACGAGCCAGGTCTGGACTCTCATGTGTTCTTTCCATGCTTAACAAGCAAAAACTTTGCCTAATGATTGGCTGACAAATGGACTGTGGGAAGACTTGAGATGTCATCTAGCCTACGATGCGGTGGTTTTAAGCTTCATCCAGGGATGGTGGTTATGCCGTAAGCAGCTGTGTGATTTTAGGTGAGTCACTGAGCCCCTTTCTGGCCCAGGCTTCCTTACTGTGAAATGAGGCATCTGTGAATCTGTGACAAGCCACCAGGGAGGATGGAGTCATCTGTCGGTGGGAACAGATCATAGGAGGATTGAGCACCATGTAGAGAAGATGGGGACCCTCCACGTCCAGGGTGCATCTGGGCATCTCTTCCTGCCCCTGAGAGAAGGGAGGATGGGAGAATGGTGGGAGGGAAGGGAGAGAATGGGACAGGAGGGGGCAGGGAAAATGAGTGGATGCGCAAGGGGATGAATGGTCCCAGCAGGGCAGAGAGTGAAGGCCGGGTCCCTCCAGCCTCCAGGTTTTTTGGTCTCCCGGCCACTTCTCCAGAGAAGGCGAGTGGGGCCACCCTGCCTCGCCCTGCAGCCCCACTGGCCTCTGCAGGGGTCTGGCCAGCATGCTCACACTGAGGCTCTCTTGAGCCTGCTGTTTTCTTGAGGGCTTTTTGGTAACAATGGCTGTATTTCCAGAAAATGTGTGTTTGGAACATAGTATTTTAGACAGAGAGGAGGCCAAACGTATTCACTCCCACCCTTTACTTTTACGGGTGAAGAAAACACAGACCATATTTTATTGCCACTTGCTTGGACAATGCTTGAAGTGCCTGAGACTTCAAAAACATGACCTTTCAGTACTAATGAGACACTTGGTAGAGAACGCCCAACGAAATGTCTATGCTATTTCTCAGCTGTTCTGTGTAATCTCCCTGGACTGTAAATGTGTTAAGGAAAGAGATTATGAGGAGATTCTTAATTTCGCACCAAACACACACTCGTGCACGCTGCATGCTCATAAACATGCAATATCCAGCCACAGAATGCACACACATGCAATGGACACACATGTGCACAGCACACGGCACACACAGCATACATATACGCACACACATACGTGTGCGCATGTGCAGATGCACATGTGCATATATACCAGGCCTGTAAGACATGTGCACCTATATACATACCTGCACACACACACACGTGTGCACACATTCTCTAAGTTCAGTGTTCTGCACCAGGAGGCACCAGGCAGTCCACAGGGCGCACTGCATGACTGACAAGGCCACGGGTGGCCTCATGCTTCCGTGGGATTATGCCCTCCGTCTTTCCCCATGAACCATTTCGTTGGGTTGAAAGGATTTGTAGGAGGACACCTGAATCTAATAAGAGAACCGTATGTTTGATGTGGTCTTTACCGCCAGCTCACGTCTTTAGCGTGTGTCTCTTTCAATCTTGCACATCTCAGAATGTCTGGATTCTATTTTCTTCTCTTTAAACCATGCTTTCAAACAGACCAATGTGACTTCATCAGAATTAAGTAACATTGCCAAGAGAAGGACAAGCCAAGCCATTGGCTGGGAGAATACACTTGTAGATCACATTTCTGACGATGGACTTATATCCAGAGTATACAAAGGACTCTCTTTAATAAAAAAAAAAAACCAACAACACATTTTTTAAATGGGCAAAAGATTTGAACAGGCACGTCACCAAAGAAGACATACGGCTGACAGAGAAGCACGTGTAGATGTTCCACATAAGTGGCCCTGAGGGAAATGCAGACATAAGCCGCAGTGAGGCACGGCCACTTCTCTGTTGGGCTGCCTCAGCTGGGGGAGGCAGGGTCTTAGAAATGTAGACGTATGCTCACCCCCAGACCCAGCAACCTCACTCCTAGATAGTTACCCAAGGGAAAGAAAAACATAACTTCACTCAAAAACCAGTATGCGGGGGCGCCTAGGTGGTACAGTCGGTAAGCGTCTGACCCTTGGTTTTGGCTCAGTTCATGATCTCAGGGTTGTGAGATCGAGCCCTCCATCAGGCTCTGCGCTCAGTATGGAGCCTGCTTAAGATTCTCTCTCTCCCTTTCTTTCCCTCTGCCCCTCCACCTACCCTCCTCCCCCTCTCTAGAAAACAAAACAAAACAAACAAAAAATGGTGTGCAGATGTTTATGGTGCCTTCTTTGTAACTGCCAAAAACTGGAAAGTACCTACGTGTTCGTCAACAGACAAGTGGATCAACTGTGGTCCTTCGAAACAGTAAAAAAATACTCAACATTAAAAAAGACTAAACTGGGGGCACCTGGGTGGCTCAGATGGTTAAGCGTCTGCCTTCAGCTCAGGTCATGATCCCAGGGTCCTGAGATCGAGTCCCGCATCAGGCTCCCTGCTCCTTGGGAGCCTGCTTCTCCCTCTGCTTCTCTCTCTCTCTGTCTTTCATGAATAAATAAATAAAATCTTTAAAAAAAAAAAAAAAAGACTAAACTGTTGATACACACAACCACATGCGCAAACCAGAAACACATAAGCCAGGTGATGGTAGCCAGACTCAAAGCTCACCTACTGCAGGATTCCGTTTACAGCACACCTGGACAATGCAAAATGACAGAGACAGAAAAGAAAAGAATGGTTCTAGGGGTTGGACCTGGAGGCAGGGGCTTCACTCCAAAGGGGCATGGAGCAATTTGTCAGGATGATGGAATCGTCCTATATTTTGATTTTGATGGTAGTCTCATGACTTGTCCAAACTCCCAGACTGTACACTAAAAAGGATGGATTTTGGGGGCACCTGGCTGGCTCAGTTGGTGGAGCATCAGACTCTTGCTCTCAGGGTTGTGAGACTGAGCCCCACGTTGGGGATGGAGCCTACTTCAAAAAAAAGGAGTAAATTATACCTTCAAACAAATAAGCTGATTATTTTCTGAGTATCTCTTTCTTTTAGTACGCTATTGAATACAGCGAACACCAACCAACCCACCGTGAACATTCTGCCTTGAAATCTCTTCACCCAGAGCCACAAGTTCGTTAGTATATTCTGGACAGTCTCATCCAGTGATCCATCCACATGGCAAAGCTTGCACACTGGCCATCTCCCGAGGCCAGAGCCTACCTTGCAGGATGGATTCGGCTGCAGCTCGAGTTCGGAGCCCATTCCTGTAGGAGTCAGCTTGTGCCACAGCGACAGACCACACTCAGATTCCAGGCGGCACGGCAGGGTTTCTGTCTCCCCTGTGAACCACGGGGGCCACGGGCGGGCCGAGGTTCCCCCAGGCCGGGCTGCTCTCTGCTAGGCTCCTTGTGTCTGCTCCTTGCGCCCTGAGGACAAAGGAGCCGCCACCACCTGGGGTGTGGTGTTTTCACACCACAGGGCAGAGCCTCAACCACACAAGTACAGAAAACTGTTTTGCTCAGAGATGGCAGCACACGTTCCATTGGCCAAAACAAGTCCCATGGCCAAGTCCAAAGTCAGGGCAGGAGGGAAGAGGACTCTCCCGCCCGGAAGCTCAGCAAGCGTTGGGAACACAAGTCACTGCGAACAGAACAGCCGTTCTCAGGAACACCGTGTGACTGCAGGGAAGAGCCAGACAAGAACCTCAGTGCACAGAAGATCTGACAGCGTCACACCGTGAACTAGGTCTTATACAGCAGCTAAAGGGAATCGACCATCTGTTCATATCCATCCATCTAGGTCATCAGGGATCACGCTCAAAAATACAATGTTGAGTGAAGAAATGAAGTTGATGGTTTGGTTGGTGTTGGTTGCTTAGCTAAACTGCTCTGTAATGGTGCTGCTTCAGCTACAGCAACATCCTAAGACGGATGATTTAATTCCCCCCAGAGAAAGACAGGCAGAATAAACCCCCGGCAAAATGACTGGGCCTTGAAAGTCTCCAGAATCTATACCCAAGCCATGGCCCAAAGCATCCCTTCTTTGCAGACCCCGAGAAAGACTCTGCATCGTCTGGAGTTCAGAAGCTCAGCTCAGGCAGGCCCGGGTATGAAGCCAGCTCTGAAGGGTCGTAGGAACGCACCACTCTGCAGGTGGGCAGCACCCAGAGCCCGTCCCACATAATTACCAGTCCTGTGGCTGCGGGCAAGTGATTGAATGCCTCCGGACCTCAGTTCTTCCAAACGTAGGATAAATGAGGATGATAATGGGGTTGTTCTGAAGAAGGAGTGAGGTTGTCCATACAATGCCATTAGAGAAGGGACTGAAACAGGACCCCGTTCATCCTTCAAAAAGCTGATTGTCTACCCACAACCTTTAAAAAATGAAACAGAACTGGAGATGTAGCTGGACAGTTTTTCCCGTCCAGCACTTTGGGGATGACATTCCGCCCTTTCTCCTGGCCCGCAAGGATCTGCTGGGAAGCCCCCTGACAGCCTCCTGGGGGGCTCCCTTCCTCTGCTCTACCCCCCATTCACCACCCCCACAGTAAGTGTCGTCTTCGTCCTCCGAGAAATAACTTCACGGCACCAAATGCACCCGTGCCGAAGTGAGCGTGGAGATGAATGTGCTCCAGGACCGCAGGGTGAGGGAGGAAGAAGGCGGGCAGGGCTGGGGAGAGCCACAGAGAGGCTACTACCCCCGCCACCTGCCGCCGCACCTCTCCCTCCATCTCCAGCTCAAACTCAAACCATTTTAGGAAATCGCCTGCAAAGCCTAAGAGTGCCTGGCAATGCTTACAACCTGCCACAGCCCCCCAACGCTCCGGAGCGCAGGTTTCTGCCGAGCGGTGGGGGCACGTTCGTAGGAGGAAGCATTTTTGGAAATAGAACCTCCACACCCCTCAAGATTAAACGAGAACATATACTCCTTGGTAGGGATTCTGACAGTGTTATTTCTTACTCTGCGGTGCAAGAAAGAGAAGCGTATGGTGCACAAACACCTTTCAGGTCCTGGGTGTGAAGTCATGAAGTTGTTTGTGAAAAACAGCTCAGTTCTATACTTAAATGCCTGCAACACAGCTGCCTCCACGGTGCAACACGGGACGCCAGGTGGCATTTGGTAGACTGACAACAAAAGAAGTTGGTACTGGATGTACCCTGGTGTCACAGGAATAATTATGCTACCGAACAGTTGCTGAAATCTATTTTTAACATAAACCTCAATAATAGACATAAAAATGAAAGATTCTGTAAACCTGTTATGGGGGAAAAAATGACTCAGGTTGAGAGACTTTCAGTAAGTGAGGGAGATTGTCACTCCCTTTGTCCTCTTGAAGGTCAAGAACAGCCATGGTCATCCCCCCTCATTTCTCTTCACCCCTCGTGCTTCGTGCTATCCCCCCGTCTTCCAAAGTACCGCCCTCGCTAGGTTCTCTTCCTCTCTATTCCTCCGAGTACATTCCTGCCCTTCTCTTTCCCTCCTGCCCCGAGCAAGTGAAAGAAGTGGTTAAGAAAGCGAGCTGGAGTCAGATATCCGATCGGATATCACTTCTTTGAGCAATCTTGGGAAATAACTTAATATCTGTAAATCTCCATGTTATCATCTGTCTAATCAAGATTATGAGCATGCTCCTACAGTGTAAGCTCCCTGCTGGGCCTCCCCTTTGTACAACTTCAGAGGGCCCCATTTCACTCCGCGCACATGCCCCCTGCGCCCTATACTGTATAAGGCAGCAGGCAGCCCTGGCTCCCTCACCGGTTTGAGATCTACGTGGGCAGATACTGTCTGTTTGGTCCACCAAGTGCCTAAGGCACTGTGTGGAGTATAGTAAACACCCAGTAAATGCATATGAGCATCAGCTCTGTCACCATTTGCCACTCAGGGTCTTCTCATCTTTCTGCTCCAACATCCTGCAGTGCAGCTCCTACGCTCAAGGTCATATCACCGTCCAAGACGGCTGCTGGAGCACCAGCCATTGCATCCATATCCAAACAGCAGAAAGAAGAAAGGGCAAAAAAAAGTGTGCTTCCCAGCTAATCCATTCTCAGTAATGAGCCTTCCCAGGAGCGCCAGGAAATGCTTCCATTCACAGCTCTTGGTCTTGAACTTAGATGTGTGACTAACCTAACTGCAAGGGATTGAGAAATACAGTTCTTGGCTAGCTCACTGCTGCCCCATAAAAAATCAGGGTTTTGTATTTAAAAAGAAAGGGAGACTGTACATTGGTAGGCACCTAGCAGTTTCTGCCACAAGGGCCTGGGACACGGCTCAGAGACCTCCCTCCAGGACTCCTCAGTGAGGCCCAGCCCCCGGGCTCTGCCTTCACGGCCTCACGCTAGGGAGGGCACTTCTCTGCAGAGTGGCCTGTCACATTTTTGGAACAATCAATTTCTGAGCATTTCTGTTTTTTATTTGTTTTGCTTTTGGCTCCAACAATCATTTTTCTGTGACTTCTGCCAATCTGTACTAGTTCTGCTTCATGAAAACTGTACTGAAAACAATCTATGTTTTTCTTCAGTATGACGGTGAATGCTTTCCTGAGTGCTTGGACAATATAGCCCTTCACATTTTTTAAGGAGGCCACTCTGTGATCACTGCAAACTTGTCTTCTTCGAGCTCTAGCTCTCCAGTTCCCTAAACCTTTCTTCACAAGACCCTTCCCTGTTCGTCTTGCTCTCCACCCGGTTGTCACAGACCTTCATAAGACCCAGCTCCCAAGCTGTGTAGGACGCTCCAGATCTGAGCCAGCCAGTGGGGACCGTGGGGGACCTCGCTCTGTCCCTGTTCTTGCTGTCACCTGCATCACACCGGTGGCTCGTAAGGAGCTGGGTCTACTGAATTCCAGGTAGCTTTCCCAGGAATCTCTATCAGGACAAGCGCTCCCATTTTGTAGTTTATAATGTCGTTAAACTGAGTACATTTCTCTTTGATCTTGTTGTATTTTCTCTTTAATGTGGGCCCCAAATTTCAACTTGTGGAGACGTTTTAGGATCTTGATGCTGCTGTCCCCACCCTCCCTCCCGCAGCCTCATCGTGTCCGTCCCATGTCTGAGCAGCCTGCCTCCTGAGTCTTCATCGGGGCCAACCCTTTGGAAGAGCATTGTCACGTGAGGGTCAGAGTCACATACAAGGACTTGGGTGAATTCCACAGTGTCATGTAGATCGGGTAGGGAATGGACTCTACTAGAAAAAAAACTTACAAAATGAGGGTCAGCAAGAACAGGGAGGACGTAAGTCTTTCTCACAGTGACAGCTGACCTCACCATGTGACTTTGGGTGCTGGGGGAGGGGCCTGGCCCCCAGTTGCTGTCCCTTCTTCTAAGGCAAATTCGAGAACAACCTTACTGGGCACCTGGCAGCCCAGATCTGGGCTTTCTGGGAAAGTTCTGCACCTGGAGACCCCAGGGCCCATGGGACATTGCCACAGGTACTTCCCACGTGCCACTGGAGGACAGGGGCCCCAAAGCCCGGCTGGCTGGCTGTCCAGACAACCTGGGGTGGGGGGTGTTTTCCCAGGGTCATTTGTGCCCAACTCTGCCACCTGCACCACACCTCTCAGGTAAAGACTGAATGCAGTCTTTCATTCAGCTACAAACTCACCTAAGAATATTGATGTCCGACTCAAAGCATGTCTGCCTATAAAGAAATCAGTAAAAACATGCAGCCCTCACCAAAACCTCACTGCACCCATGCATGTACCCAGCCTACCCCCTTCCAGAAGTGAAGCTCTTCAAGCACAGAGACTATGCCTTATTCAGTCACGGACTAGAGGCTAGGCACTGCACCAGGGGATCTGTCCCGTTCTAGATCTCCCACATCTGCTGTTTCACCGACTCTGCAACCCTTCAAGGGTGGGTAACACCCACCAAACAGGTGAAGAAACTGAGGTTCAGAGGGGTGAAGTGTTGCACAGATGAGGGGCACTGGGGCTGGATTTCAGCTGAGCTCTAAGTGCCCCAAACCCTGTCCTGTTGTATTAACTGCCTTAATGTGTGCAGGCTCGTGATAAATACCAATGGAGGGTGTAGTCAGTGTGTCTTTGCACTCCCAGGCAGGATTATGAGTGACAATTCCCGACACAGATAGACGAATGTCCTTGTAATAGAGTCATGTCAACACGGTCCTCCCAGGAGGACACCAGGCGAAGGGCACCTGTTACCAGGTCATGAAATGGGAGGCACCCTGGGCACGAGCTCCCGCAAGCCTCTCTAGGATCTCACCAGCCTCACCCCCACACCCCCACACCCCCCACCACCCCTCCCCCGAAGTCCTGGCCCAGCACCGGGGCTCTCAGCCACTCGTCACTGACAGCAGAGGCTCGGCTCCTCTCAGGCCATCAAGTGTCCAGTCTGGTCTAATATCGAGAGTCCAGAATCTCATGCAGTTCAAGGTCGTCCCTGCTCCACCTGCCCAGGATGCCTGGGGAGTTGGGGCCCCCTCTGAGAGCTGCTCACAAGCTTCCCACCCACCCCCATCACAGGTTCCGCATCCAGCAAAGTATCCCCAGCCCCTCTTGGGGCAGGGGCTGCACCTGGCAGAATGTCTTCTTGGGCAAAGCATTTTCAGGTCGCTCACAGCCGCTCCTCAAACTGCAGCCTGTGGCTCTCCCCAGGTGTTCTCCGATGGTCGTTTCTCTTTGGCTGCCAGTGAAGGGAAGGGCCCTGGTTCGTGGGCCCCCATAGGTGGGGTGGGGGCAGGGGTGCACTGGATGGGTTCTTGGCCTTTCCTTACACCTGCCAGGTGCTGGCGGGGAGTGGCCACTGTCCTGAGGTGTTGCTCCTGTCGTTCTCAGCCTCGGGTGCTTCCGAGACCGTAGGAACGGGTGTGTTGGACATCCGTAAAAATAAGCAACTCAAGGCTGCAGGAGGGGGGGGAATAAAGTGATCCACAAGGGGAAAGAGAGGCGTTAACATCAGTGCCGTGCATGGGGCACCCTCTTCGTGAGCTCTCCGTGACGCGGGTGACAACCCATCGGGACGCTACCGTCGCCCTGCCCGCTCCGTGCATCCTCTGGCAAACCCACAGATACGGACAAGGAAGGTCCTGCCTTTCTGGGGAGCCCAGGTGACACAGCTTCCAAGAAGCCGGCAGGGAGGGTGGCTCGTCTCTGGGAGCCACGAGGACGAGGGACAGCCCGCCGTGTCTGGGGCCACGCTGCTGGAGGTGTGACCGGGAACCCCTGATTTGCGCTGCTTCAGGTCCCATGACAGACAGGCGTGGCGGCTCCGGACACTGTCCCATCGGAGCTAAACTCCTCCACCCACCGTCCCAGGTCCCAGGTCCCACCGAGGCCGCTGGGCGCGCCCACCTGGCCGCCGGGGGGCCCCTCCGCCCCACCCCAACAACCGCTTTCCTGGCCCCCGGTCAGCGGCCTGGCTTCAGCGTGACGCGCTTCCCCCCACCACGAGGTCACCCCGCTTCAGCAACGCGCACAGACCTCTCATTTCACGTCCTGACCGAGACATCCAACACAAACGTGCCTGCTTCCTCTCCGCTCGCGCTTCCGCTTCCCCGGCTTCCCCGGGCACCGAGGAACCAGACTTGCAGTTGGCCGCTACGGCCGCCAGGCGGGGATGGAGCGCGGCGCGGCGCCGTGGGGACTCGGCTTCCTAGGAGGGCCGGGCGGCCGCCCAGGCTGAAGCGCCCGCCGCCCGCCGCGCAAGGCGGCCGCGCACGTGCGCGCGGGCAACAGTGAGTGCGCAGTGAATGGTGCGTGGGGGCTGGGCTTGCGCCCTGGGGGTTCGCAGCGTGTGACCCGGTGTGCGCAGTCCGCGCGAACGGGGGCTACGTGTCCGTCTGTCCGCCCAGAGTCGGGCGCCCAGGACCACCCCGGAGAGGCTTCCTAGCGGGGTCTTGGGTTCCCAGCGCAGCGAGCGGGCGTCCAGTGGTCTCCCGGCTGAACGAGGGTCCTCAGCTCTTCCTCTTCGCCGGGCGGACCCTCCCTGAGAGAGACGCAGAGGACGGCGGGTGGAGCCACAGAACTTTCTGGACTCGGATGGGCCAGGCAGTCAGCCCTCGGGGACCAGGGTGAGTAGCGCGGGCCTGCGCCTGCCGGGCTCATCGCCCTCAGCGGCCCCCTGCCGCTCCTTCGCTCTGGTCCCCAGCCCGTGGCCAGAGGTCCTCTCTGCTGACTTCTCTGACATTTGATTCAAACCACACGGCGGCCCGAGGAGGGACCTGTGTCTGGACCTGCCCTTCCTCCCGGGCGTGCCGGGCGGCTGTCCACGTCCCCCAGAGGGCACGGCACCCCAGCTGGCTTCTGTCATGCATGCGCCGGCTGAACACGCTGGAAGAACATCCTTGAAGCTGTAGCCTTGTGACTATGCCCGTCATAAACCCTGGGCTCTACGGGCCGGCCTAACTTGCTCCAGGGCGTTAAATTAAGCATGCTTTGCAGAATTAGGCTGACACCGGATAGGGTGATGGAAATCTGGCTCACCTCCCTTTGCGGGGGGACTCGTGGGACACCGCAGGTGTCCTGTCTCCTGGGGCGCTGTCCCCTGGGTAAGGGCAGCCGTCACTGGCCAGCAGGAGACAGTGCTGAGCGCTCCGCGTGTGCCACCCTGCCAACCCTCTCAGCCCCCCTGTCCGCCTTCCTGGAGGACAGACGGACCTCTCAGAGCCACCTGCCCTGACCATGTGACCTCGTGACGACGTGCTTAAAGCGGTGCTTAAAGCCTCACTCCTGTGATGACTGCAGGCTCGGAGAGCACCCCCTGGGTCCCCAACTTGTAGCGCAGGCGGGAGAGATGCCGCCACCCCAAGGAGTGGCCCGAGGGTCTGAGCAGTGAGCAGAGCCCCACGTCCAGGCGGCTGCTCCACCCCCCGCCACCGCGGTCCAGCACTAATCAGAAGACATGGTGGCCCGGTGCGGGGACCCAAGCGTCTCCGTCCCGGGGGCGGGTGAGAGGTAGGAGAGCGGCCAGGCACGGGGCACACGCGGACCAGGCCCCAGCCCTGGAGCCCCATCTGAGCTGGAAAGGAGGAACAAGCCAGCGACTCCAGCACTGATGAGTTGTCTACACGGAAAACCACAAACAGGGACTGTTCCTGTTTGGCTCCATCCTGAGCTTGCTCTCTGCCCAACTCGGCGGCCGCACACACAGCCCTCGCCCCAAACACCCTCCGGACGGACCCGCACTGAAACGAGGTTCGGGAAGTAGCGCTCTCCGCTGCCGTTTGCAGCCAGGTCATAGCCAGAGGACTGTGTCTCGTGTATCGGGACAGCACGCCAAGCGTTTGGAGGACAGGTGACTGAGGACAGCCTTGGTCCAGCCCTTTCCCCTCAGACCGACGGGCTGTCCGTGCACCAGGCTGGCACCCCCCGGGACAGCCCACTCCCTTGCCAGCCTGATGACTCTTTCCAGGTCACCTAAGTGACCCAGTCTGGACGCTGTGTACATGAGTGTGAGCTTCCGAGGTATGCCGGGCCCTCCCTGGGGCCCCCCCTCGGCTGCGCGTGGGTCCCAGCCCCGCGGTCAAACGCGGACTTGTAGAGGCTGGGATCTGGTACCTGCTTCAGAGGAGACCAAGACTTCAATCAGGTGCCAGATTCCAACCATCAAGACGGTGCCGTTCGCTTTGGAAAATGACCCGGTCGACAAGGAAATGCTTTGGGATTGGGATCCCCCATTCACTCTTCCTTCTAGAAACTCCGCTGGTGAGACGGGCAGGTTTTGACCAAAGGCGTCACCTAAGATGAGAGTGTCGGGTTGAGATGGTATGTCGTTGTTAGCACAACTGAGCAGCGTCACGGGCCTTCCTCTGAGACCCTCTGAGACCTGCTCCAGACCCAGATTCGGGGGTTTGAGCTACCTCCTCACAGTAGGATAAGGACCAGGGGCCTCACATAGCGTCACTGTCCCATCCAACCCGCGCTGGGCACACTCGAATCAGATATATCACAGAGAAGCATGATGAACCAGAGTGCAGGGCACGGTCTCCAGGCCCCAGCTGCCGGGCCCCGTGCTGTGTGTCCTACACACAGGAGGCCCCCGGCATCCTTCCGGGTGGGCCTTCGAGGAGAAAACCCAACTCCCAGGTGTGATCAGAGACACCAGGGAGCACTATGTATGGAAAGGCTCAATCGTGGCTCCTATCTTCAAAAACTTGGCACCGATATGGGGAGATCCAACAAAAATTAACTTTGGTAAAAATGTAAGTTGAGTTATGTAAATACCAATAATCGATTCATGATTAATTGGCAACTGAAAGCCGTGGATGAAAGTCCTACGACCTTAGAAACGAGAGCGGCCGTGAGTCAGACTGGCTGGCACAGCCTCACAGTGGCGGTGGGGGTGGTGGGGGTGCAGACAGGCCTGGAAGGTCGCTTCTGAGCACTATTTGCACAGTTAGCCGCAAAGACAGATTTTTTTTTTTTTTTTAAGAGAGAGAGAGTGCGTGAGCATGGGGAGGGCAAAGGGAGAGGGAGAGAATCCCAAGCTGACTCCCTCCCAACGCGGGGCTCGATCCCACAACCTGAGGTCATGACCTGAGCCGAAACCAAGAGCTGGATGTTCAACTGCCCCAAAGACGGATTTTTTAACACCTGGAGTTGGATTCTCCCTGGAAGGTCTGGTGCTGCTCGTATTTCAACCATAGCCATTGTCCCAGGATAACTGTCCAGCTCCAGCTGGTACTCACTCATTCCCTGGGTTCCCGTCCCCCGTCAGCGTCGGCAGGGCCGCCTTGGACTTCAGTCTCTCCCGGGGCTGAGGCTGACGAGCCTCCACACCGCGGCCTGTCCCCCACAGGCCCCTGCTGCAGGGTGTCCGCCGGACGGCACACAGAGCTATCCCAGCCCCCCGCCATCAGCCCTGCCCAGAAGCACATGGACGGGCATGGAGGTCAGAGATGACGGAGACATGGCCTTTGTAGACCGAGGGGTGCAGCCCTTACATGAACTTCCGCTTTGTGTCATGAGCAAAACAACAGGGGCAAACAAAGGGAGCTAAGGGGGTGTGGAGGGGGCCTGGGAAGGCTTCCTGGAGGAGGTGGTGCAGGAGACAGACACTGAGAAAGTAACCAGGCCAATGGGGGAGAGCTGATGGGAGGGCATCACAAGATGAGAGAACACTGCGAACAATGGGGCCGAGGGACAGCAGGTGCATGCTGGTGCCCACACCTCCGAGTGCTGGACGTGCAGGACTTTCCGGCCCCTAAAACTTGGGTAGCTCAACACTGGCCTTAGTGGGAGTATTGATATCATGGAAATTGGCAAATGCTACAAATAAGGGGTGTTTTTGTTAATGGAAAGCCAGTTGACCAGCACGCCATTGGCCCGTGTGCATGAGGCACCAGGGCGACTGGTCAGCTTTAGAACTACCGAGGATCTTGATTAAAAGGAACAGGAGTTTATACGACGGGTCCTGGGCTACCTTGAGGCTCCGAGGAAGCGGCATGCCTTTGGGAAAGGATATAACCAAGAAGCTGAATGCTGTCACAACCTTCCAGAACCTTCCGGCACTCAGCTCTGCCTTCTTAGGACATCTGTCTTGTCTTTCCCTTTCGCTCTCTTTCCTCTGTGTCCCGGTTCCAGGGAACATGTCTGATAGGGCTCTTAAATTTTAAATGTGACAGCTCAGCTCCTGAAAAAGGCTTCTTTCTCCGTCTCTGTTCTAGTTCCAAAATATGCTACAGAAAACCTGGAATCCTCTCACTTTGGCCAGGTGTTCACTGCTGCTCCAGCCACCTGTGGCAGGAGAGGGAACTGAAACTGGTCCCTCTCCAGTCGCAAGCCCGTCCCAGAACCTATCGACGGTGGCCAGGGGTCGCGTGAAGGCCGTGGCCTCCGAGGTGGCCGCGGGGATGGTCGGGGGTGGCAGTTCCCAGAGGGAAGGAGGCACGAGGCAGAAACGCAGTTGGCTTCGAGGAGGAGGAGAGCAGGAGGTAAGCCGGCAAGGTGGGCAGACATCTGTGCGGCAGGCGTGGGCTGGACCCAGTGGGTGACCCGGGCCCGGGGGGTGGGGGACCTGGGGAGGAGTGCCCTGCTCACATTTCTGGGGGTTCGGTTTCAGTTTTGACACTGGCTGAATTTTTATTATTTTTACGCACAGAAACCTCAATAGCATCCACTCAGCCCCACTGGGTGGCTGGTGCTTTATCGTTTGCGTTTTCCAGCTTGGCCCAGGAGCCAGTGGCTTTGGACACAGGATGGTCTGCCTGGTGACGAGGGCTCCCAGGCTCCCCGCCACCGCAGCTGGTCCTGATCGTTTCCACCAGCTGCGCCGGGGCTCCCCCATCTTCCCAGCTGAGCTGCATGAGGGCGGCCGGGGTGCGGGTCTTCCTGTGGACACTGCGGGCAGACAGGGAGACAGCGGACTCAGTGAGATCCACATCTCGCACAACCACTGCCAGCTGAGCCTTCTTCTTTCCAGCAGGGAGGTGACAGGGTCCCCCCTCACGCGGAGGACAGGTGGCCTCTTGGTGGGGGCACCCCAGGCCAACAACCTCTGCTTCCTCTCTGGCCTTGCCCTGGCTCGGTGTCTGTGTGCCAGCCGCCGCAGGGGAGTAGCTGTTCGGTGCTCCAAGGCCAGGGCCTGTTCAAGCGCCGGAGACGCTCTCAGACTTTGCTGCAGCCGCCAGCGCCGGGGGCCACAGACACAGCGGGTGAGGTCCCGCTGGGCTGGAAGTTTGCTCCGCTGCCCAAGTCCTTGGGCCTTTTCTCCAACCGGGGACTGACCTCCTCCTGGGCCTCCTGTTTTTTGCCTCGGCGCCCGCAGGGAACATCAGGTTTCTGTTCGGAGTGCCGCCGCCGGTCCCCGTCATCGTGGAGGGTGAGCCTGTGACACTTCGGATGCAGGGCAGCCATTCCAGGGCGATTCTCTGGCCCAGGCTAGCCCTGGTCTAATGCACTCCCTCCTGCAGAGTGCTCGCAAGGCCGTGCTTTGGTCCTGCCTTCCCACCCCCACCCCACCAGAGTTGCAAGTGCCTGCGGTCCTGGTGGTCGCCTTCCTGCACCCAGGGGTCACGAGCAAACTCATTTCTCTCTGCTCCCTATCACATAAGGCGCCAGGGTCTGGGCCCCACGCGCCTCTCAGTCCCGGTTGTTGTGTCCTTGAGCTGAAATGCAGCAGGTATCACCCCCTACCCCCAGCCGTTTCCCGGAGACCTCAGAGTGCTCTCCTCCAAGGTGTGTTGTAACCACCCACTACCCCGATTTTACCTCATTTTAATGAAGCAGGAGCATCGTGTAGTGTTAAGAACATCAAACAAGAAGGAGAGCGAAGTGAAATAAGCGATATTGGAAAAGCGGGAGTCGGGGAACAGCCCAGAACTCTGGGATGATAGGGAGGGAGGGAGGCCAGACCGTGACAACTTCTGCCGGACTTACGTCATAATTTGCCAAGTCCCTTTGTAAAAACGATTACTGAGTGAACTTTGGGGATTTTTTAATTCAAATATACATCCAGGGGCGCCTGGGTGGCTCAGTCGGTGAAGCATCTATCTGCCTTCAGCTCAGGTCCTGATCCCGGAGTTCCAGGATCAAGCACCACATTGGGCTCCCTGCTCAGCAGGGAATCTGCTTGTCCCCCTGCTCGTGCTCTCTCTCTCAAATAAATAAAATCTCTAAAAATAAAATAAAATATTCAGAAAAGGACTCGTAAGTGAACAGCTCAAAGAGTTTTCACAAACCAAACAGATTATACCTGTGTATCCAACACCGGAATCCAGAAATAAAATTACGTGAACCCAGGAGGACCCCCTCCACACACACCTTGTGCTCCCTTTTGGACAGTAAAAGCTACACGGATAAGCACAGCCTCTGCTTCTAACAGGATAGACTGGTTTGTGCCTGGTCTGTGTCCATAAACAGATTCCTGTGGCAATGTTCTCTCTTGGGTCCAGCTCCTTTGGCTCAACATCACATATGTGATGTTCATCTGTACTGTAGTAGGAAGCTGTAGGTCACTCCTTCCCGTTCCAGTGGGCGAGTGCGCTACCCCTGATCTATTCTTTGGTTGATAGCATTTGGGTAGTTTCTGGTTTGGGGTCACTGTGAATACTGCTTCTATGGCCCATCCAGTTAGCTGTGAATACAAAACTAGTCCTAAATTCCTTATTCCTAAACTATTAATTTATTCAGCCTCAAGGAGCAGATCAAAGTTTTTAACCGGGGCTGAATTTAGCCAATCTAATGTGAAGGACCATGAGGCATGAGACAGAGAGCAAGAACAGAGAGGGAGGGAGGGCAGAAGGGAGGGAAAATACGATAAAAGAGGATGACTTTGTCTTGGGACAAATGAACTCAGTGGCAAGAGTGCCTTAATCTCTGTGGGACACTCTGCCTCCATAAACTGGCTTCCTTCCCTCACACCTAACCTCACACAATAATAGTACGACAGTGTAATGTTTCATTTCATCCATCATTAACACCACGGTCACACTTCCCTCGGCGTCTGCCCATATTACCACTTTTCTTGGATAGCAAATCCAAAATTTAATTATTCATTTTGCTGAGAGAGACCCTGTGGCATTTTAAATTGCTCCCCTCCCCATTCCCCCACTTCTTTATATCTCCGGATACATTTGCCTTTGAGATTGGAATTGAGCCTATTCCTTATCTGGGAAACAAAATAAGAAATAATCCCTACATGAGGCAAAGCACAGTGGGTCCTCAGAGTCTGTCAGAAATGCACACATGCAGTATTCCACTGCAAGAAGTTTCTACCTTATTAGAGTTGACATCTAGCCCCACATCTGAATTGCAGAAAATAACTCTTTCTAAAATAAATGGCAGAACACCGATGACCTTGCCATCTGCATGAATTATTTTAACTTTGCAGTGTAGGTAGCAAATGTTGCATTCCTGTCTCGTGGCTTTACCCACGGCCACATTTCCTGTTTCCTGCTTGAAATAAAAGGGGGGAGAGGGGGCGGGGAGCCGGGACAGGTCCCCCACCAGTCAGTGACTGAAACGTGACAATGACATCGTGCAGATGTCACGAGGACAGTGAGGAGGTAGGTGGGAACACAATGGTGCAGTAAACACTGTCAGACCTGCCACGGACTCTCTACAAACATTGCGGTTTAGGTTGAGAGTTTGGGAGCGAAGTTCTGCCAACAAGCCTAAACAATTTTTTTCATCAATTGGTTCTTTGTTCGAAGAGGAGAATGTCTGATTTGAAAACTTTGCATTGTAGAGTAGCTTCTGGCCCAGGAAAGAGCCCTAGATCAGGAGCCCAGAGACCTGTGAGCCAGCCCCGTCTCCCCCGCGGGTTAGCTGTTTGACCCTGCACAAGCCACAGCCTCTCTGGGCCTCTGTTCCTCCACCGATGAGTCTCAGATAAATCAATGCAAAAGTGTTCTCTGTAAACACGCCGTCCTGCTCTCTGCCAATGAGTTAAGCTTGCGACAAGATATTTCCCTTAGGAAAGTAGCTCTTACAGAAATAATGTGCCAGCTAATAACATAAATGTTTGTGCTCTGTCCTTCTGTTCATTTTTCTATTCTGCGTGTGGCTTCTGAACCAGGTGGAAGATCCACATGCACTCATAGGTAAGCCGTCTGGAAACACAGCAGTGCTAGACCAGCCCCCACGGTGATCGTGGCTTTATTACTCTACAACCAGAGGGTATGAGTTGGGTGTGCAGCCAGGGATGGTGTACAGGAGGACGAGGCAGGGGCCCTGGGCTTCCAGAGTAGCAATAAACATTTTTTTTTTTTATGGAAAGATAAATTGGAAGAGAGTAAAAAGAAACCAACCTTGTCTCTCATAGAACGCTAACAGTCCTCTGGGGACACGGTCCCTGCAGTCCCAGCACAGAAGTACTCTGCAATGGGGTAAGGACTCTGAGAAGGCCCTTCAGCTCTGAGAGACCCTGCAATCACTGAGTACCAAAGTCCCCACCTCAGACCTTTTTGGTCAAACGGAATCCAGATGGGACGAGCATGTCTCACATTTAGATAGATGGGTATGTAGGTATCAAGTCGTATTTCCAGCACCATGGATGACCTTGGACAGCACTGTGGGCCTGAGAGCTGGGATAGGAAAGGGAAAAGCTTTGCAGAAAGCCAGCCCAGGACTGGGTTTAAGGATAGGAGATACAGACTCTGTCCTCAAGGACATCAGTCTAGTAAGGACCGAAAACATAAGCCAATATTAATGCAAGTTAAAGAGTGCAAAATACAGAAACCCATATTGATGAGTCCAGTATGCTCATTTTATAGGTGGGAAAACAGGCCGGGAGAGCGAGTAAGTGACTTCTCCAAGGTCAATCAGCTGGCGGCAGAGTTACACCAAGGATCCAAGCCCCCCATCTCCTCACCAACTCTGTTCCCTGGCCTCCTCACTTCTCCTCTCCTTCCAGAAGGGCTGCTGTTTACTTAGCACCTTTAATGTGCCAGAACTGTGCTAAGTTTACATGGATGTCTTTTATGACCACAATGGTATGAAACTAGAAATTAATTACATGAATAAAACTGGAAAATTCATAAATATGTGGAGAGTAAACAACATGCTACTGAATAACCAATGGCTCAAAGAAGAAATTTTTAAAAAAAGAAAACAAAGTACCTTGAGACAAACAAAAATGAACATGTACCAAAATTTGTGAGATGCAGCAAAAGCAGTTCTAGCAGAGAAGTTCATAGCAATGTATACCTACCTCCATAAAACAAGAAAATTCCCAAATAAACAACCTAATACACCTCAAGGTATTAGGAGAAGAACAAAGCCCAAAGCTGGTAGAAAGAAGGAAATAGCAAAGATTAGAGCAGAAATAAATGAAATAGAGACTAAAAAGAGAATAGAAAAGATCAATGAAACTAAGAGCTGTTTCTTTGAGAAGATAAATAAAACTGACAAGCCTTTAGCTAGACTCACCAAGGAAAAAAGAGAGAAGCCTCATATAAATAAAATCAGGTATGAAAGGGATGTTACAACTGATACCACAGAAATACAAAGGGTCATAAGAGACACTATGAACAATCATACGCCAACAAATTGGACAACCTAGAAGAAATGAAAAAATTCTTAGAAATGTACAGCCTACCAAGACGGAATCATAGTGAAATAGAAAATCTCAACAGACTGATTACTAGTAAGAAGATACAATCAATCATGAAAAACCTCCCAAATAAAAGTCCAGGACCAGTTGGTTTCATTAGTGAATTCTTCCAAATATTCAAAGAGGAGTTAATACCAATCCTTCCCAAACTCTCTCAAAAAATAAAAGGAGGGAACTCTTCCAAACTCATTTTATGAGGCCAGCATTACCCTGATACCAAAACCAGACAAAGATGCCACAAGAAAAGAAAACTACAGGCCAATATCCCTGATGAACATAGATGTAAAAATCCTCAACAAAATATTAGCAAACTGAGCTCAGCAGTACATTAAAAGGATCATACACCAATCAAGTGGGATTTATTCCACAGATGCAAGGATGGTTCAACATCCACAAATCAAGTGATACACCACATCAACAAAATACGGATAAAAACCATACAGTCATCTCAATAGAGGCAGAAAAAGCACTTGACAAAACTCATCATCCATTTACGATAAAAATACTCAACAAAGTGGGTATAAAGGGAATATACTTCAACATAACAAAGACCACAAACAACAAGCCCACAGCTCAATGAAAAACGGAAAACTTTTTCTCTAAGATCAGGAACAAGACAAGGATGACCCCACCTCCTACTTTCATTCAGCATAGTATTAGGAGTCTTAGCCACAGCAATTAGGCAAGAAAAAGAAAAAGAAAAGGCATCTAAATCAGAAAGGAAGAAGTAAAACTGTCATTATTTATAGATGACATTATACTATATATAGAAAACCCTAAAGACTCCACCCAAAAACTGTTAGAACTAATAAATAAATTCAGTAGAGTATCAGGATACAAAATCAATACACAAAAATATGTTGCCTTTGTATACACTAATAACAAACTACCAGAGAGGGAAACTAAGAAGACAATCCAATTTCAGTTGCATCAAAAAGAATAAAATACCTAGGAATCAGTTTAACCAAGAAGATGAAAGACGCTCATATTGAAAACTATAAGACATTAATGAAATAAATTGAAAAAGACACAAATAAATGAAAATGCTCATGGATTGGAAGAATCAAGATTGTTAAAATGTCCATCCTACCCAAAGCAATCTACAGAATCAATGCAATCTTTATAACAATTCCAGTGGCATTTTTCAAAGAAATAGAACAAATAATCCTAAAATTTGTATGGAACCACAAAAAACCCAAATTGGCAAAAAAATCTGGAGAAAAAAGAATAAATCTGAAGGCATCTTTCTCCGGCATTTCAAACTATATTACCAAGCTGTAGTAATGAGAACAACATGGTATTAGCATAGAAACAGATATGTACATCAATGGAACAGAATAGAGAGTCCAGAAATAAACCTACACATTATAGTCAATTAATTTACAACAAAGGAGCCAAGAATATACGATGAGGAAAGGACAGTCCCTTCAATAGCTGATGTTAGGAAAAAGAGCCACATGCAAAAGAATGAAACCGGATCACTATCTTACACTATATACAAAAAAAATAACTCGAAGAGCATTAAAGAGTTGACCTTAAGACCTGATACCATAAAACTCCTGCAAGAAAACATAGGGGATAAACTCCTAGATGTTGGTCTTGAGGACGCTTTTTTGAATCCAACACCAAAAGCAAAAGCAACAAAAGCAAAAATAAACTATTGGAACGACAGCATACTAAAAATCTTCTGCACAGCACAGGAAACCATCAACAAAGTGAAAAGGCAACCTACGGGAGGGGAGAAAATATTTGCAGGTGATATATCTGATAAAGGGATAATATCCAAAATATGTAAGAACTCACACAACTCAACAGCAAGAAAACAAACAATCCAATTAAAAAATGGACAGAGGATCTGAATAGACATTTTTTTCAAAGAAGACATCCAGATGGCCAACAGACACTTGAAAAGATGCTCAACATCACTCATCGTCAGGGAAATGCAAATGAAAACCACGATGAGATATCGCCTCACATCTGTCAGAATCCCTAAAATCTTAAACACCAAAAACAACAGGTGTGGACGAGGATGTGGAGAGAGAGGAACCCTCGTGCATGGTTGGTGGGAATGTAAACTGGTGCAGCCGCAGTGGAAAACAGTATGGAGGGTCCTCAAAACATTTTAAATAGGAAAAAAAAATTAAAACAGGACTAACTTATGATCCAGCAATTCCACTTCTGGGTATTTATCCACAGAGAACAAAAACACTAACTTGAAAAGATTTCTGTGCCTCCATGTTCGTTGCCGCCTTATTTAAAATAGCAGGTAGATGGAAACAACCTGTGTCCATCAATGGATGAATGGATAAAGAAATGGTAGGATATATATATAATGAAATACTATTCAGCTGTAAAAAGAATGAAACTTGCCATTTCCAACATCACAGATGGACCTCGAGGGCATTATCCTAAGTGAAAAAAGTCAGCTAAAGAAATGCAAATACTCTATGATCTCTCTTATATATGCAATCTATAAATAGAAAAAGAAAAAGACCAGCTCATAGATACAGAGAACAGATTAGTGGTTGCCAGAGGCAGGTAATGGGAGGTGGGAGAAATGGGTGAAGGGGGTCAAAAGGTAAAAAAAAAAAGGAAAAAAAAGGCTATTGTGTTACAGCCATTATATAATTGGGCCTATCTGTGCAGCTGTTGGCTATCCACATGATCACAACAAGGTGGAACGTAAAGTGGTTAATTAACATACTCTAGACCACACAGCAATGCAGTGACTTGGTCGTGATTTTTTCTAAGGTCTAAACTCGAAACCATTGGTCTTCCAAGCGGGGCACGAGACAACCCAGTGTTCGAGAGGACACGGTTTAAACAGGAGAAGTTCTATTCATATCTGTATTTTGTGTATATTTTTCAATGCATGCATTGTATCAGCACTGTTGCACATGAATATAATGTCTAAATAAAGATGTATACTTATTTCGGTGACATGTGCTTGAAATTTGTGTACTTATGGGGTGAACTACCTAAAGAGCTGGACTGAGCAGTCCTCAGTGTGAAGTGGAGGTGGGCACTCGGGGCTGGTTTTGCCCCAGTGGTTTGCTGTCTCCTACACTCAGATTTTCAGCCAGAGGAACATCTATAGACGACTCTTGTTTTTTCATTGACTACTAATTAATCCTTACCTTCAGGTCTTCCCTCTTTGCAAGAGAAGAACAGAGAAGAAGAAGAAGAGGAGGAGGAGGAGAGGGAGGAAAACAGAAAAGCACATCTGCTCTTCCTCCCTCGGTTGTCCTCCTGGGAGCCTCCAGGTCACGTTCTTTTCCGGATCTGTGGCTCGGGCTTCCTTACAAGTAGATGTTTGTTCCCGGGCACTTCCGTCCTCTCTCGCGTTGTGAGCCTCGCTGTGCTTGTGCTCACGAGTGCTCGTGCACGTGCTTCTGGGAAAGAGGCCCCAGCTGCTGTGCTCAAGTCTGGCCGTGCCGACGCACAGCAGGTCCCTGGTGGCCCCAACGGCTCCAAATCCTTGCGATTCTTCTAGGCTTCTCACGTGCTGCCTTCCCTCTTCACGGCCAAAAACGTCAACCCGACACCCAGAACTTCCTGCCGTCCTGTTTGCATGCACTTCTGTCCTGGGCTTTAGGCTTTAGGGCACTTGTCTAGTTATTCTTGCTGCATAAGAAGTTACCCCAAAACTCAGCGTCCTAAGCCAACATTGATTTTGCCCGTGAATGTGCAATCCGGCAGGGCTGCGTGGAGAGAGCTTGTCTCCGCTCCTCTTGGGCTACAGCTGGGATAGTTTGGAGCTGGAGACGGGAATCACCTGAGAGCTCGCTGACTCCTGTGTTTGGGCGTTAATGCGGGCTGCCGGCGTGTCTAATGCTGGTGGCTGGAGCAGCTGCACCTGGCCTCTCCGTGGGGCTTGGGCTTCCTCACCACACGACGGCTGGGTCCCACAAGCAAGTGTCTTGAGAGACTTGAGCCACGTGGAAGTCATATCACGTCCCATGACCTAGCCTTTAGAACTGTCACTTCCATCCCATTCTATTAATTGAGGCAGGTGCAACCCCCCCCACCCCCACCCCCAGCCCAGTTTCGGGGGGGCGGGGAATAGACTCCATCTCCGGGCGGGACAGTGCTGGTGTTCCGGGAGCACACGTAGGCGCAGAGATCTTGCGCCTTTGGGGAAAATACAGTCAGCCACAGAGACTCTTGTGATGGTGATGTAGGTTCTCCCGGTCGGGAGATTTTATTTCTTCACATTTCTAATCATGATAGGAGCAGTAAGGGCTACCTCAAACTGCAAGCTTCAGACTTCTCGTTCTTTGACTTAAATGTTAAAATCAAGGGGCACCTGGGTGCCTCGGTCAGGGAAGCGTCCGCCTTCGACTCAGGTCATGATCCCGGGGTCCTGGGATCGAGCCCCGCATCGGGCTCCCTGCTCTGAGGGGAGTCTGCTTCTCCCTCTGCCTCTGCCTCTCCCTCTCAAATAAATGAATAAAATCTTTAAAAAAATAAAATTAAATAAAACAAAAATTCTCCATAATTTTATGGAGAAAACAGCACACATTCATATGCTTTCATAAAAAATATTGTTGGTCGGGAATAAAATAAGATTGTTATTGTTTATGTCAGCGCGCAGTGTGTTCTTTCATTAATATTTGTTCTGACACTGGTAGGAGACATGATTTTTCAAGAGCTTTCAAAATAAGTTCTCTTGCCGTCTGCACACACATTTCCATCTGTTCGTGGCTGACACGGGAGGCGGTCCAACTTCCTTCAAGGTCACTTGAAGCCAACATTTTGCACACAGTAAACACTGTCACTTGTTAACAGACTTGTGGAAATTTGGGATGGATGCATTTCACTGCACTTCAAGCCACAGCCGCCTTGGATCTGCTGACAGCCGGGCAGCCACAGGTGTGAAAGCTAAATCTTGGGAAAGCAGGAAAACCTAAACTAGTTACCCCGTGGGACGTGTTCAAGATTGGCCAGCCCCACTGAATCTGCCTCCACAGGATGCCCAAACCTTGCTCTGTGCCGAGAAAGTGCACACGCACAAGATGAGAAGTGGGCCGCTTTCCTGGCGTGGACGTCCTCTGCCTTGTTACCCCGAGGGTTCGCGCACACGCCTGCTCGTTCGCCTTCCCAAAGCAGAGTCTGTTCTCGATTTCACGGGCTCCGTCTCCTGCCCAGCATGGTCACCTGGCCGGTCACCTGTCCCCTGTCCAACCTGTCCTCTGACACCTTTGGCCCCACTCCAAAGCTTTCTATGGCTATGAATTAACATCTACATGTTTCTCATGCACAGGGAAGAACTATCCCGCTCTGCCTCTGCTTCTGGCTACACCCAGATGTCACATCCAAGCCGAAGCACCAGCTCCCCCAGCACGGCCCCCACTCTGAGGGTCGCGCCTCAGCCCCCGGCCTTCCCTCTTTTCCCCACCTGTCCAAACCCCACCTGCTTCTCAGGATCCCACTGGGAGCCACCCTCAGCCCTGCGGCCGGAAGGGACGGGGTTCTCTGGGTCCTCGTGCTCACTCTCTCCACTTGTGTGCCTCTTACTCAGGGACGGCCGGAGCTCCTTGTGCACAGGGGACACCTGCGTGACCCGCTGGGGAAGCTGCCCGAGCATCCCACCAGGCATCGGCACGCGGGGCCTGACTCATCTGCTTCCCCTCCAACTCTGCCCCTTCTCCCGACTCCTCTATTCCAGGAATGATGCCCTCCATCCCTTTCCACACTCCCAGCACCACTCCTGCCGAACAAACCCTTCCTGCCGACCGTCTGTCCGTGCACCCTGGCTGTTTCCCCGGTCAGCCAGGCCCTGTTAGCAGCCACCGTCGGCCCCACTCGCAGCTCTGGGCCTGACACCCGGGGGCACCCCTCCCTGCCCCGGGGCTTCTCTGCAGAAGTAACACACCCCCAGAGCTGTCCTCGACCGGCGACCGACAGGAGAGGGCGTCCAGGTCCGACGGACCCCTCCCCTCTCAGGGATCCATCTGAGGAGTGGGTTTTACACTCATGCAGACTTTCCCCAGGGATTAAACTCCCTGCCCTCCCGAAGTCTCCTGCCCCTCACGTAAGCCATGCACCTTAGCGTCCTTATCTCTGGTCTCCTTCTGAGGGAACCCCAGCTAGGGCCCCAGGTGAACAGACCTAACGCCCACCCGTGAGAAGCTAACGTCTTCGCCATCAGTTTCTGTTTAACATAAAGATAATTCCCTCTCTCCTCCTCCCTGCACACAACCAGAGGGAGTCTCCCTTCCAGACCAGTGGTCTCCATCCCCTGGCGAGCTCTGATCCCTGACCTCGAGCACTGCTGTGACTACTTCCGTTTCCGTCCCATCTGCCGGGCCCTCGCCCTGCCCGTGGTTCAGATCCTGCGGGGCCTCTGGAGGCGGCTTAGCTGGGTTCAAATCCCAGCGCCACTGCTTAGCTGCTCTGTGACCGCGGGCAAGTCACTTGAGCTCTCTGTGTCCCAGTTTCCTGGGCTGAAAGATCTGGATCACCAAACCCAAGTCCGAGGCTCGCTGTGAAGAGTAACAGGTGCAACATGCAACATGATAGAGCGTCTGACACCCAGAAAGCACAAAAAACTATTAACTGTGATTAGGGATGTTACTAGAAATAGCAGTACCATCAGTGTTTGTATCAGTAATACTCATCTTTAAAGGGAACTCCTCAGGACCCATCCCAAACCTACAAAGTGAAAGCTTCTCGAGACGCAGAGTGGAGCAAAGGAAGGAGGACCGAGAGCTGGAGGCCATGTAGGATCCTGGACCAGAAAAAGGACACTTGTGGGCCACTTTGCAAAATTTGAGTAAGATCTGCAGACCGATTCACCGTATTGTGTCAGTGGCCATTTCCTGGCCTGAAATTAATTCAAAACAAAAAAAGTGTTGACATTTTTCCTAGGTTGGGGCATGCGCATTATCACAAGGCTCCCCTGGAGGGTGACGACGTGCGCCCCTGCTGGGTGACCATCCCCAGCCCAGCCCGGTGTTGCTCCCACAGGTGAACGGAATGATCCAGCCCGCATGCCTCAGAGGATGATTTAAAGTTTGGTGGCTGCTTGGCCGCCTCCCCAGCAAATCTATCCGCACCCAGTAGGCGGGGCCGTTTAGCTCCTGTGTGGCTCCCGCAGGTCCTCACCAGACACACCACAGGCTCAGTTATACACGGCATCTGTTTAATCGAATTTAACCAGCACTTCCTTCTGTGCGTTCCCAAGACAGTGTTCAGGAGCTGTCCTCGGAATATTGACCTCTTTCCCAAGATCTAATGAGTCTGTTTAAACTCAGTACGGCAGCTCGGAACACAGATAAGCGCTTTGGACTCCTACCTCCTCCTCCACTTGCCTGTCGTACCTGGAGGGAGTCCAGGAGAAAACTGGAAAGGACAATCTTCACCTGGCAGTTTCTCTGAAATGCCACAAATCATCATGCCCTCAGTGGAAAGAAGAAATACTCCTTTAGAAAAATTCTGCTTCGTGGTGTAGGAGGCAAGGAAGGTGTGCGATCAGCGGCACCGACCAGTCATTGGGGAGGCCCATGGGGGGCCTGAGACAGGTAATGAAGGTGCACAGGGAAAGCATCCCTGAGAAGTTGCTTGCCCCCTAAAGAGAGCCCTGCGGTCCTGGGAGGGATCAAGATGTCACCGACCTCATTCAAACGGGACAGTGATAGAGGGTTTTGTCCCCCAAAAGCAGTCAGGGCTTCACGCCGTGACTAGAGGCAGCTGAGAATCCGGGTCAGCGTCCGAGCAGCCCATGCACCTACCTTGCCGCATCTGGCCACCCACCGGGCTGCTCAGTATCTGAGGAGCTCTCTGTTTTTCAACGGGGAGGCCTTTCCGGGCACCTGGGCGGCTCCGTCGGTAAAGCGTCTGCCTTCGGCTCAGGTCATGATCCCGGGGTCCTGGGATCAAGTCCCGCATCGGGCTCCCTGCTCCACGGGGAACCTGCTTCTCCCTCTGCCCTCTGCCTCCCTCCTTCCCCCACTCGACTTGCTTGCTGTCTCTCCCAAATGAATAAATAAAAAATCTTTAAAAACAAACAGGAGGCTTTCAAGGGCCCCCGCTGTTGACCTGTACTTGATCCCCTTTACAGACTTCCCGCCCCAGCTCTGTGCCTGGGGCCCCTCCGCATGGCAGACAGGGTCCACTGCTGTCCCTGCCCATCCCGGGAGTCCTGCTGGCGCGGCCAAGAACTGACGTGGAGTGAACTAGAGACTGTGACGCTGGCGTGAAGGAGTAGACAGTTGCAGTCAGGATCTCCGAAGGAAAGTGAAGTGCCTGCCTTTCCGTATACGCTCAGAACATTCTTGAGTCTCTGGTACAGACTTGTGTGGAGCAACACAATCTAGAAGCCGGCTGAGCCGATCCACAAGGTCAGGCCAGCAGGAGACAAGCAGACCACCACTCCTGACTTCACGCCACACCAGTGACCCCACAGCCCACCTGGCTGGGGCCCAGGGGCTCTAACGCTGTCCAAGCCTGGACGCAGAATCTAGGACCATGGGCGGACGGGCAACGGCATTCACACCATTCTACAGCGTTGACATAAAGGAGACCCAGGCCCAGCACCAGCACCCCAGCACCGGGAGCTCCCCATCTCCCCACACGGCCAGCCCCTCAGCAGGACTCCAGGGAAGAGGCCAAAGTGACCCAGAGCAAGGTGGCCCCCTCTCCACACTGGACCCACCCATGGACCTGACAGGTCTGACCCTTCAGACCTTCCCTTTCCTCCTAGAACAAAATCCAGACTCCTTACGAAGGCCAGCTGGGTGGCCGAGCCTCCGGCCTCTCCTCCTGCACCACAGGCTTCCGGGCCCGCCTCTCTCCCGGCTCGGGGCTCTGTGTGCGCCCTGTGCCAGCCCCTCAAATTCTCCAAGTCTCAGCTCAGAAGACTTGGCCTCCAAAAGGCCTTCCCGGAAAGAGCTTCCCGACACCCTGCACCCCCCGCCCGGTCACTCTCATGACGGCATGATTTATGACTGCTGAAATACATGTTTATGGATAGGGCAGTAATTTATGATCCGTCTCCCCAAGCTGAGTCAAAGTTCCAGGAGGGCAGGCCACACCTGTGCTGCTCCCAGTGCCCTCCCAGCCCTCGCCCCCTTGGAAGGTGCTGCACAGTATTTTAATGAGCCGGATGCCCCTTGACCCTGCCCGGCCCCCGGGGGCAATTTCAGTGAGTAGGACTCCGCTCATAGCACCCGGCTAGCCCGCTAAGACCCTGCATGCCACAGAGGGGGTGAGACGGCCTCCCACATCGTGGACACCCCGAGGCTTAATCGTGTCCACCAGGGCCGGCCCATAGTCTTCCCATTGCCGCTCTGTACACAGTCCCGCGCCCGCACAGGTAATGGGCGCCCAGCCACCAAAGAGGACAGACCGCTGTCCCTGCTCCTTGGTGGCCTCGACCCCCGGCCGGCTTTCGGCTTCCGGACGCCAGCCCTCCATTGGGCCGACCTCCAGCAGCTCCAACACTCCCTCCGGCCCTGGGTCTATGGCACATCTGCTCCTGCAGGAGTTAGGAACGCTTCCGGGGCGAAGGACAAAAGCGCCAAAAACATCAGCCGTGCAACATGACAAAGCAGATCACTCAGAGGGAAGGCAAGTTTCTTCCTCCCGACTCAGGAAATGCTCCCACCGAGGGGGGCAGGGGAGGCCCCACCTGTCACCCTAAGTCTCCCGAGGACTCCAAATATTTTCTGCTAGGAGTTGTTCCTGGGACTAATCACAACTTCGTGCTTTGGTGTTGAACCCAGACACATAACTAGAATGCCAAGGGCCACTGTGGAGGTGAAGAAGCAGGTCTGCGAGTTTGTGGACAACCCGCCCTGGGGAGGTGGGGTCCCGGCCTCCCGGGGCCCGGGTGGGACTTTGCAGCCTCCTGGGCGGAGGGTGGCCTCGGCATGGTTGCCCCCAACACTGGCTCACCTGCAGGTATGCTGACCTTCCCGGGAACCTTCAGCCCCGTGGCAGGGGAGAAGGACCGGAGAGAGACCCATCACGAGCAGCCTCCCCCGACCCAGCCCCGCCGACGGGTCTCCCAGCTGCACTCCTGCACGTGGACCGAGACCCCACCGTTAACTCCCCCACTGACATTGTGACCTGGTGGGGCCTGGGGGTCACAGGAAGCATCTAAAGTCCCCCGGAGGGACACGATCAGAATTGTCCCCTTGAGAAGGTCCCTCTGGTCTCAGCGGGGAGAAGCGCTTGGTGGAGGGTGGATGGGAATTCAGGGAACCTGCTGGAAAATCAGCCTCCTACCACCCTCCCAGGGGGACCGCAGAGCCACCCACCTGTGACCCCACCTGCTAGGACAAACTACGCCACTGTGAGCAGGCAAGCTGCAGGTTCTCCTGCTCGCGGCGGCCCACGCCTTCCACAGGCTCAGCGGGAGGCAGAGTGCCGCAGGTCAGCAGGGCAACTGGGTTTAGATGCTGAGCTCCACGTGCTCCTATGGGGAGACGGCGAGAGTACCTTGGTGGGGCGCCTCGCACCGCTCATGTCTCAGGACACAGGCTTCCTGTCTCACTGGTCATGGCCAGCGCTGCCTACATTCATCACTGAGCACCCTGCCGGCCTCGTGCACGGTACCCAGGACGGGCAAGGCCCTCGCTGTGCATGTTAGCTCCTCCCAGGGACAGCACAGACATGCACACAACACCCGCAGACGGCTGAGGGTCCCCGCTCCTGCCAGCCAGGTCTGAACCTGGGGCTCAGACCTGTCTTGTCTGGGGGCTGTGCAGTAGGGCACCCGTGGGCACCTGTTTGCCCCAGGGAGCTGGCGAGGGAGGGAACAGCCTGCAGGCTGTGACCCGGGGGGGATGGGTGCGGAGGCTGGGGCTCAGGACCGTTGCTGCAGGGAGGATACAGGTTCCAGGGGCTTCCCTGCCACCCAGGAGCAGGCACGCTGACCAGAACAGGGGCAGGGCACTGTCCTCCCTCTGCTTGGGACTGGGCAGCCCCAGCTGCGTGAGGTCTGTGGGGCAGGCAGCAACACCTTCTTCTTGAGGGTGGGCAGCTTGGTGGGTCCCACCCCCGACACAGGTGTTGGCCCTTGGGGGGGCTCCAAGCCTCAAGGGCAACCAGGGAGGAAGAGAGAGCTTCTGCGGGTTCTCGTGAGCGCCTCCCCAGAACCTCCAGGAAGAGCTGGTGGCGTCTTAAATAAGGCTGAGGTCTTCCTTGTGCTGCTGGAGACACGGGTGGGGAAATCACATCCTGCTACTCTCCCTCGTGAGGAAATGAGGCCTGGGGGAAGCTCGGCTCGTCCGGGAGAGCCAAGAGCAGCACGACGATGCTCCACCGACAAGACCTACACAGGACTCTCCCAGGTCCCCTGGCGTGGGAGAGGGCCAAGCGTGGGGAGGCCTGGTGCCCCTTCTCAAGAGGACCAGCCTCCATCACCCACCGCGTCATGCTCTGCAACGTTCGGTGGACAAAGACTTAGGCGGGGGCGCCTGCACGCAGGGAGGGGCCGGCAGCAGGGAGCCGGACAGGGGACGGGGTTCTAGCAGGTCCCCGGGCGAGGTTGACCTGTACCTCCATGGGGTCAGCACGTCCACGTGGTCCACGTCGGATCGGCATGTCCACGCGGTCTATGTCAGGTCGGCACGTCCACGCGGTCCACGTCGGGTCGGCATGTCCACGCGGTCAATGTCGGGTCGGCACGTCCACGCGGGTCAAAGATGCAGAAATCCCACGTGCTGATGGAGGAGCGTTGGGTCTAGGAGTTTGGGTGCCTCAGTCCATCTTCCCAGGAAGTCCGCATCTAAATAAGAGCCACGGGTGTCGAAAGGAAGGGGACCATCCCGAACTCCGTTCCAAGGCTGGAAGGGGACGCAGTTCGCACTTTCTGGGTTTCCAGAAGCCCCGGCTGGCTGCTGAGGCCCCCCGGTGAGGAGGCCATTGCGTCGCAGGACCCGGGAACACACCGAGCCCTGTGTCTGCAGGACAGGGGACTGCTGTGGACCGAATGTCGGGTCCCCCCAGATCCACGCGTTAGAATCCTAACCGCAGTGCCACGGCATGAGGGGGCAGGGCCTCCGGGAGGGGATTTGTCCTTCCAAGACCAGGAAGAGCCCCCCTCCGCCCTTCGAGGACCCCACACAGAGACGGCCCTCCACAAACCATGAAGAGGGTCCCCGGCGTCCAGAAATGAATGAGAAGCCAGTGCTTGTTGTGCAAGCCACGCAGGCCATGGTGGTCTGTCCAGCCGCCGGAGCTGCCTGGTGGGGGGGGACACGGGTCCTGACATCCCTTGAGATTTCCAGGACTTCGCCCTCTCAGGTGGGCAGCTCCAGACGTGTGGGGCGCAGGAACATAAAACCCAACCAGGGGAGCACCACCCCAAGCCCACAGAGATGCGCATGGGCATCTGGACTCTGCATTTGAACAGGTTCGCTTCCGGGTAATTCTGATGCGCATGATGCAGAGACCGAGTTTGAGAAATAGTAAAATGCAATGTGTGGTTTCCAGACTTTTCTGAGGAGGACCTCGTGAGAAACCAATGTCCTGGTCCAAAACACAAGCCCTTCGGGAGCGGACGAACAGAGAGAGGCTTCTGGGGCTCAGCTACTTTGCGCTGTTTTTATTCATCCCATTTCTTAAATGCTGTCCCTGACCAACTAGATGCTTTGCAAACCACATCCTGGGAGAAACCAGCAACACTGAAGAGAGGATTTCCTGGCTTTCCTCCCTCCTCTTTACAGTAAAACCCCAATTAGCCGTCCCCATCCAAGACAGCTACACTCTCTCTGCTGGGATTAGGTCATCGCGATGAACTCCCAGCGAGGTTTTGTTTCTGCCACGGGATATGTGGTTTGACCTTGAAGAACCCTGGGCCCTGATACTGGACAAAGCCAGCCGGGAGCTGCGGTGCAGCCCTCCGTAGTTGACTCCTGGGGGTCAAGAGCCCTCCCGTGCCCAGCGGAGCACCTCGGCGAGCGGGCTCAGAGCAAGAGCCGAGGCCCCCAGCGAGCTGCACCCGTGGGGTTGGAGCCCAGATCCTGAGGAGGAGGAGGAGGGACTGCCTGCAGGGGTGTGTCTTGTCTTCTCTGAGGGACACCCGGTGGAGAAGGCATGGGGCAGACCCAGCAGGTGGACGGACTGTGCGCACCTGTCACACTCTCTCTGGGCCCGCAAGACCTCAGGGAGTGAATGAGCTCACCCAGCGCCTGACCGAGTGGCTTTTTGCTCCATTAGAGAACCCCTTTGCATTTGCGATAAGAGGAAAAACAGCCTCAAATGGAATGGCAGGAGCCGAGTTGGAGGGGGCAGCATGCGCCCCTGACCTGTGGGTTACGTTTTATTTCTCACTTAATCTGACAGAACTTCCATCTTACAAGTGGAAAGGTCAGGTCGTCCTGTAATTTAGAAGCTAAATCTGGACTGAGAACAAAGCTACCCGATCCCTCCCCCGGGGTGTCCCCAGGCCCCTCCCGGGACGCACCACCCAGACAGAAAGAGGAGCCCAGGACCCAGCTCGGGCTCCCCAACTGCTCCCTGCTCTCCTTCCGTGGGGAGCATGCGCGAGAAGGGCTGTGTGTGGCACCTGCCCCCCTCCCCACGCGGGGCTCTGTGAGTCTGGGCAGGGCAGTGAGCACGTGCGACACAGCCCCTCACCCCCCGGCCCCGCGTGCAGTCACAGAAGGTTATCCCCCGTCTCCAGTGCGTCTGCACCATTGGGCTCCCTGGTCAGAGCTGCTGCCCATCCTGCCCGGTCAGGGGGAGGGCAGCGCACAGCCGTCCCTTCCCGGTCGCCCAGTCGCGCCAACACTGCAATTCAAGAGCCAGCGCGTGGCAACAGGGCCCGGCGGGCGGCAGGGCCATCCAGCCCCGGTGGGGTCACACAACAACCACGCGCCCTCCGCGCCAGCAGGCCTCACTGAAGCCCCACAGAAGCCCCCTGGGCGCCCAGCTGACGTGGTTATTTTGGTGCTTTGCCGCAAATAACTGCTTATTCTAAGGTCTACATTTCGAGCTGTCATGAACGTTTGCATCTAGGACCACATGCTTAGTAGTCCCAAACTACTGGCATCAATACAAGTGAGTTGGAAAAAATTCAGGAATTCTGTTTATAATCTGAGATGAATCCAGTGGAGTGTCCTTCAGCTCCACGTGCTAGGGGCATAACACAAAACTGCGAGCACGTCAGCACACACAGCTTCAAGCCGCAGGAAGGAACGAGAGAGAGACAGACCCAGCCCCCAGGGCAGGCTGCGGCCGACCCGGGGAGCAGAATTACACCCGCCGTGCATGAAGAGTGCCTCGCCCACCCGACCTCAGCAGCAGGTGAGCTGAACAATTCTGTGACGGGGACATTACCTGCATTTACAAACTTCCATAGGCTCCACAGCGAGTACCATGGATTTAAACACACTGCCTCCCAGGCACCGGGCCCGCCTTCCCACGTGCGCTCTTGACCCCATCCCTCGGGCTCCTGGCAACACCAAAAGGGACGGGGATAGGAAAGAGCTAGAAGGGCATCCCCTTCTCGTCGGCTGTCTTGGTCCCCCAAATGCAGCTTCACGTGTGGCTTCTACGGACAACCCTCACGTTCCTGCTTTTCGAGGCTCACGCTGTCTAGTGTCCTGCCTGGCCTGGGCCGAAAGCTCACTGCGTGCAGAGTGGAACCCTTGCAGCCTGAGCTCCATCAGCACGGGAGCACATGGTGCCTTGCACGGGCCCTCCGCACTTTGCCCTTGTGAATGCCCTCCTCCGTGAAAAAGTATTAAAAATTCTATTTTGCAACCGTCTGCTGTAGAGAAAAATAGAACCAGGCTGGATTTGCTATTACACATTCTTTCATTATTAGTAGTATATTCTATTTTCCTTTTGACTTTAAGAGAAATTTAAATGAAAATGTTTTTGCAGACTCTGGAAGTGGGCCTCAGACCCTGAGCTTGCTGCACCTGATGGGTGAGAAGTCCCTGGGTCACAACCAGCTGGGTGACCCTGAGCAGGTCAGACCTCCTCCTCTGCAAAGCTAGCCTGCCCGCTCCTCTGGGCGAGCATGGATCCCGGGAGAGACCAGCAGAGCCCGCCGCTGTGGCCTGATCTGGGCAGGGGCTACAGTGTGGCATTGGGCCAGTGCCCTGGGTGGGGACAGACGCCAGAAAGCGCTCAGCTGGCCAAGCCAGACGCACATGCACGCACACACACAGTGCACCAAGTCACGGTCACCAGGAGCCAGCAGACCTCGGTGCCCCAACGTTACACAGCCCACGGTGCAGTTCTCATGCTCTGAGCCTATGTCCCAGTGCAGCAGACCTCACAACAGAGTTCCTAAACAAAACTAACACCAGACTCATTTCCACCTGCATCATTTCAACTGGTACTTGTTTCTCGGGCTTCTGATCTTCCAGCTGGGCTACCTGTGTTCCCACCTCTCTCAATGTTGCTTCACGTCGGTGTTTAAATTTGGCATCTAGGCTCTACATCAGGCGCTTCCCCAGGCCCATGAACCTGCCACTCCTTGGCTCATGCAACGTCAAGGTGGGCCGCCAGGTAGCTCTGGCTGCACGTGGCCCGATACCCTGGCTTCCGTTGAGGAGGCGCTCGAGTGTGGACGGCCTGCAGGCCGGGCGCTCTGGCAGTGAGCAGCCCCAGACCAGCAGCCACCTTCCGGAGAATGCTTGCATCCACGCTGGTCCCCTGGGGAGGCATGCAGCTGTATCCTTGGTGAACCGCCGTGGGCGCCTCCCAGGGCTCAGTGCTGAGCGAAACAGGCAAAGCATAAAGAGTATCCAAGGTCGGCTGTCTTGTGTGAGAAAGCAGGGCCGGAACTATGCGTACCTGCTCATTTGTGCAAGAAGCAAACACAGGAAGGGCAACCAGAAAAAATAAAGAGATTGGTTGCCCGGGATGGGAGGAGATAGAAAGGTTGCAGTGGTGGGGGTAGCCCCTCTCTGAGCACACTTCCTGTGTAGTTCTGACTTGAGAATTGTGTTGGTGTCTCAGGTCATGACAGACTGGGATGGGGGATTTAAAATAGAATTACAAACAGAAACAGTATTTCAAATGAGCAAAATCACTAGACTTAGAGGGGACAGGGATGCAGAGTACAGCACTACCGTCAGTGACTTTGGAGTGATGTATTTTAAGTCAATGAATGGTGTACTCCAGGGTGATTTGTTTTCGCAGTGGGATGGGTCACCCGTTCTAAAACTACTGTAGCCATGTTCTAGCACCTAGCAGATAAGCAAACACATTGCACACAGTGGGAGAGGTTTCTCACTGTTGGAGAAGAAACCCATAAATAAGAAAAGGTGGGGAGGCTCCCGTGACCCGTGTGGTGTTGGAGGGGAACGGAGGTCAGTGTGAACTTGCACACACACGTGGATGTGGACATAGATGTGGACTGGTGGACACATACGTAAGCCACGTCCTAGCTCTCCTCACTGAGGAGGCTCGCAAACGGTGACACTAGAGAGGGCAAACCAATGAGCGTACCTAGTGTCTAGCCCTTCAGTCCTTTCTTTCTCTTTTTATTTTTTTAGAGAGCGGGGGCTGGGTGGGGGAAACAGAGGGAGAAGGAGAGAGAATCTTAAGCAGATTCTATGCCAAGCACAGAGCCCGACTTGGGGCTCAGTCCCACGACCCCGAGATCATGACCTGAGCCGAAACCAAGAGTCGGACGCTCAACCAACTGAGCCACCCAGGTGCCCCTAGACCTTGATTTCTAAGTCCATTTTCCAATCAGAGAACCAGTTCTCCTTGGAGAAATGGAGAGTTCCAGGGCTGGGGCACGGATGGCGCAGATAAGCCTGGAGCATTCTGTGATACCAGAAGGCAAGGAGGCGCTGCAGAAACGACGAGGGCCAAAGGACGGAGGGGCTAGCTGCAAGAGGCTCCGCCGGCCAAACATGCGGCAATTTGAGCCACAAAATCACAATGGGTTACATCCAACAGAACAAAAGAGCCCATGAATCCATACCGACATAAACTAATAGAAGGGGGGAGGAAAAGCTCTTCCAAGTCATAAAAGGAGCACAGACGATGGGCGTGGAAAACCCCACTCGGAAACCAGCACAGTAGTGACCGTGTCAGGCTAGAGCCGTTCTAAGAGGTGAATGTAGGAGGAGAAAGCATGAGAAACAGGCCATTTACATAGTTTCAAAGTATTTACCCACAAAACCTTCACTAATGAGAAAGGAAAAACAGGTTAACTTCACAACGGAGAAATGTGGCGCACACCACCAAGATCACGCAACCAAAGTGACCATCACTTGTAATAAAAACAGACATAAACGCAGCGCGTGATCGTGAGTTAGGAAAGGATGCGCGGGGGACACTTGGGAAACTTTGAATCCGGTCTTCCAGAAAAATCAGAGGAATGTTGGTTCGTTACTTCTGTGACTGCACTGGTTATGTAAGAGAAGGCCCCTGTGTTTAGGAAATAAACACTAAAATACAGAGAGCTCAATACTTTCAAACATTTCAGAAAAATAATTGTGTGTGTACGTGTGTGTGTATGTGTGTCTGTGTGTGCGTATGCATGTCTCTGTGTATGTGGGTGTCCATGTGTGTCTGTGTGCGTGTCCACGTATAAGTGTCTGTGTGTGTGTCCATGTGTGCATGTTTCTGTGTGCATGTCTGTGTCCTCATGTCTCTGTGTGCACGTCTCTGTGCATGCATGTCCGTGTGTGTGTGTCCATGTATGAGTGTCTGTGTGTGTCCGTGTATGTGCACATCTGTGTGTGTGCGTGCATGTCTCTGTGTGTGCATGTCCATGTTTGTGCACGTCCATGCCTGTGCATGTGTGTAGGTAGAGAACAAATGATTAAGCAGGTGGTAAAATGTTAACATTTAGGGAATCTAAGTAAAATCTATATGGACATTCTTTGTTCTATGTCTTCTCCAAGTCTGAAATTATTTCAAAATAAACAGTTAAAAAAATCTAGGACGAACATTAGCCGCTCATATTCACAACAAAATGCACCCTTCTGAAGTGTTACAATTCAAATCGACTGGAATGCAACTTCTAGACTGACAAACAGCATGTAACACGGTTTTAAGCCTGGTGCATGATGTGGTTTTTCTGGGACACTTGCCACTTTTATGTTGTTAAGTTTGGTGATGATAAATCCTAGAATGTTTCTGTCAAGACGCCGGGAATCATAGAGCGGGACACCCTTTTGCTGAGAAGCTGTATTATAAACATTTCTGATTTTCTGTATTTATATGTGATGTTCTGACATCCTAAAATGCCTTTCTGGCTGGGGAGCCAATTCTTGGAGTCAGCCGAGGGCTCCACATGCCTCTGATCTGCAAACTGACCACGCGGGGCCGAGGACACGGCGCTCCTCTGTTTCGATCATCCCGGGCCCGGGGACCAGGAGAACGGGGAAGGACACCCGCGTAGCCCCCAGCCTGCTGGTGTCATTATTCAAACTGGCCGGAACGTAGCCATTCGGTGGCCCTGCCTCTCCCTCTGGCCTGAGCCTTCCCTTCACTCCTGACCACCTGGGGTCCCCACATGGCCCTTCGAGCCCACATGCCTGGGCCTCCAGCACCTGGGCCTCTCCTCAGCCTCGTCTCGAGGCTGCACTGGGCTGACCATCTCGTAAAGGAACACGCTGTCTTATGGCGGCTGCACCCGGGGGGCACAAGGCAGAAAGGCCCCGGTCTCATCAGGAACACAGGATGCGCAGGGACAGCCCGGAGGCCCTTGTGGGGCTCCCTGCTGGCTCCCGGGCTCTGCTGCCTGGAGGAAGCGCAGGCTGTGCCTGGCGGTTGGAGCCTGCCCTTCGTGGCTTGCTCGGATTTGCACACGGGCGCCAGGCCCCAGGGCAGAACTGTTCCCTGCACTCCAGCCTTCTTCTGGTTTTTGTTTGTTCCATCAACCAGAGACCCCGTAGCCCCGCGTTGCTCCCTCATCTTCCCTGGGGTTTCCCCGGAAGCCCTTCCCCCATGGAGCCCATCTTCAGGCCCCCACTAACCGCACCACCACGCTGTGACCCTCAATGGGGCTGAAGGACGTACACAGACCACCCGGCCCTGTTACACTCTGGGTGTTCTGGGATCTGTCCTACTGTCCTACCCGTAAACCTCCAGGGCCAGGCCCCAGCCAGGCCCAACGCTCAGATTTCTCCGCTAATGTGCAGACGCCCATCCATCACTTCTCTGCAGGACAGACCTGCCCCAGACTGGGAGGCTCGGACTGCTGACCGCTCGGTCCTGTGGGCTGACCGGTCTTGCTGGGATGCACTTGGACCCCTGCGTCCAGTCAGTCGGCAGCCAGGGTGCCTCTCCACATCCTCTTCTCGGTCAGACATTTTCAGAGGCAGGGGCTGCCAAGCTCCTGGGGCAGGAAGGACCCTTCCCCCAAGTGTGGGGCCAGCACCTGGGGGCAGGCGTGTTGGGAGGAGGGGTGAGGGGCAGAGCCAGGCCAGGCAGGAGGACACGGGCAAGTCGAGAGTGGGAACGAGCAGGAGGCTCTCCCTATGAAGTGTTATTCCAGGAAAACGGACAGGCTGATCGCACCCACTCTGCGTCCCCACCTCCTGTCTCTGTTTATCTGCCATCCTCCGAGGGGCAGGAGGGGTCAGCAGAGCTGGCAAAGGGGGACTGAGGCCCTCCAGCCAGACCTCCTCCTCCCTGCCCGGGATACCCGGACAACGCGTGAGGAGAGGGGCTGGGGGTCAGAGGAGCCCCGAGGAGGCCACCCCCCCGGATGGTGACTCCTCCCTTCTCTGTCTTCCTGCTGCTCGGGGTCCTGGACCCCACAGGATATCAGCAAACCTTCTCGAGCATTCACGGAGCCCTACATATCATAATCCACTTCATCCTCCCAAAGACACCATGCGGTGGGTACGGTCACTGGCCCCATTGCCCAAGAAGAAGTCACTTGCCAGAGGCCACAGAGCTGGGAGCGGCAGAGCTGGGCCAAACCCTCTCTTACCGCACGGCCCTTCTTCTCAGCAGTAAGGGCTCTCAGTCTCCCTGACGTTGTTAGGAGCCTCAAATGCATCGTCTGGGGACAGAGAACGACATGCGTACACAGGCTATGGAGATTAATGGCGTGCAGACTCGCTTGCAGGTCGCTGATGTGCTCCCGGGGTCTTTTCATGGAGGCCTCCCCCGGATGCACCCAGATGCATCTAGTGCGAGATGCTGGGCCCTGCAGCCATTTCTGCGGGCTCTGCACACAGACAGGCTTGCTGGCTCTGGGCCTCTACTTAGTCTCAACGTTACTCCTTCCATCAGGTAAACTCCTAGTAAGTGGGACTGCAAAAAAAAAAAAAAAAAAAAAAAAAAAAAAAAATTTCTTTTGGGTCCAGTGTGGTGCTGTTCCAGGGTCTTACCCTTAGTTTACTGACACAGTTTTGGCCGAGGCTGAATGCAGCCACCTCTGCAGTGTTTCTCCCCGTAACGGTGGGCAGGATGGCTGGCTCAGCCCGCTGCCCCATGCCGGCACCGGAGGGCCCTCCGTGGCTCGCACGCCTCCCACGGAGCCAGGTGGGATGGGGCGGGACGCGGGGGGGCGGACAGTAACGCCGAGTACCGACTATGGGCCAGGCTCCCGGCGCTTGGCGCTGAGAAACTGCAGCGGGGAAAGTCTGTGAGCCTGTGAGCAGATGGCGTTTCATGGATACAACCCCGCCGGAGGGACGCCGCCTCCTTCTCACCCATGGAGAGGTGACAGAGGAGTGGAGGTGGCACCAAGATTTCTTCCAGAAGGTCTCTACCTGACGGTCATGACCTCGGCTGGAGCAAATGCAGTTAGGCGGTCAGAACTCATGTTTATTCTAACCGGCTGGACTGGACGGAATTACCAGAGTGCAGAGGGGGAAGGGCACGTGGGGCAACTATTGTGTGTTTAATTTACACATGCGTGCACGTGCACGCACACTGGGTCACACTGCATTCCTTATTGTGGATGACGTCCAAAACATGTGCAAGCCACTGGCTTGTCCAAATCCCAACCTTCCCTTCTACTTTCTATGTTGCCTCCTCAGAGAAAGAGACTTCCCAAAGTTTTCTAAGCCTCCCGCAAACGTTCGTGAGCATTCCTGGCCCCATCACACGGTGGGTGGTGCTGCGGGGCTGAGGCCATGTGCACATGCCCCGCCCTCCCTGCGGGCAGAGGAGAGATGCCCGGGAGAAGCTCCATGGCAACCAGCAAGAGAGGATGGAGATCATCTAATTTTTGATATCACTCAATAATCAAATGGTGGCAAATGATACAGGAAAAAGGACAAATGACACCACCTAACACTCTTGCGCACCAGAACCATGATAATGTGCCAACCCAGAACCCTCAAGGGTGTTAAGCTGTAGCCACCAAGCCTCAAGGTGGCGGGCACAGGATGACATCTCCAGTTTCCAAGGCATTCTGTGGTCCTTCCACCTGAGGCCAGCCTCCTCACCTGGCATCTGTGAGCCACCTCTGAGCGGCTCCTCTTGTGTCTGGAGGACAGCGTGGGACGGAGAGAGGTGGTGGGTGGGTCTGCGGAAACAGCCCCGCTCTGCCAACCAGGGGGCGGGGTCCGGTCCCAGCTCTGACCCTCTGCACACAGGGACCTGAGCAAGTCACTTAGTCTGTGAGCACCAGGATCTCCCCCTCCAATGGAAATAAAAAGGATTTGCATTATTTTTTCCATTTATTTATTTACTTGAAAAAGAGAGAGAGAGTGCACGCGAGTGGGGGAGGGGCAAAGGGAGAGAGAATCTCAAGCAATCTCTCCGCTGAATGGGAAGCCAACGTGGGGCTCAATCTCACGACCCTGAGATCATGACCTGAGCTGAAATCAAGAGTCGGACACTCAACCAACTGAGCCGCCCAGGCGCCCTTAAGGATTTGCTTTATTTACAGGTTTATGAAGATTAGTGAAGATCTCACAACCGTGTGCCGTAAACTCAGTTTAGATTCAAAGATGTGCAAAGGCCAGAAGTGAAGGGATGGAAAAGATCTTTCACCCAAACGGAGATCAAGAAGGTGGGATGGTTATACTTACATCAGAGAAAATGGATTTAAGTCAAACATTGTCACAAGAGACAAAGAAAGACATTGTATAATGATAAAGGGCCAATCCACCAGGGAGAGTCAACTGTTATAAAGACATATCGGAAGCACACATGGACAGAACTGAAGGGAGAAGCAGTCCCATCGCAGCAGGAGACTTCACGACCCAAGTGTCATTAAAGGATAGAACGTCCAGAAGAAGATCCACAAGGAAAGCGAGGACTCGAACAACACTGGACCACGTGCCCCTGACAGGTGCATATGCAGAGCCTCCCCCCAACGGCACACTCATCTCTCTCTGGAACCAGCCACACGTTAGATCCCAAATTAGTTCTGATGCATAGGAAGATGGAGACTCTACCAAGTACCTCCTCTGACCACAACAGAATCAAACTAGAAATCAAGGGCACACGGAAGAATGGGAAATTCACAAATAGGCAGACATTAAACCAACACCTATACTGAAAAAGAAGACTGCAAGTAACGACCTAACTTTAGCTGGAAAAGGACCAACTAAGTCCAACGTTGGCAGAAGAAAGGCACGACAAGGTCTATGGAATCCCCCACCTGGTCCCTTCTTCTTTCAGCAGGGCTCTTCCCCTGTCTTTTTTTTTTTTTTTTTTTTAAGATTTCATTCATTTATTTGACAGAGAGAGACACAGCGAGAGAGGGAACCAAGCAGGGGGAGTGGGAGAGGGAGAAACAGGCTTCCCGCGGAGCAGGGAGCCCGATGTGGGACTAGATCCCAGGACCCTGGGATCATGACCTGAGCCGAAGGCAGACACTTAACAACTGAGCCACCCAGGTGCCCCTTCCCTTGTCTTTTTACTGTAACATCTTGTTTTATTTGAGACTCTTTTATTCACAAATAACTGAAACCAATTGGAACCAGTTTAACCAAAGCCAAAAAAAAAAAAAAAAGATGGAGGAGGAGGAGGAGGAAGAGGGAGAAGGAGGCAGCCAATGTGCCAAGAGCTCAGAAGCATCTCACAGATGGCAAGGCAGAGGCAGAGCCAGGCTCGGGGCACCCGTGGCACCTGACCCCCGAACCAGCAAGCTGTCCAGACCTGGAGCACAGCTCTCGGTCTGTCTCTGGGGTCACGTGCATCACGCCTCATTCCACCTTCCCGCCACTGCACTTGGATGCTGCCTACTCCTCCGAGTTAGGGCAGCCCCACCGTGGTGCCAGCACCTCTCGGACAGGTGGGCACTTGCTCCCTCCCTGATCCCGGGCGGAGGCAGTATGATTGGCACGCGGGGGTCGGGGGTCTACTCCCATCCAACCAACTCTCTTTTGTGCATCTTCCTGCTGGAGAAGTGGACCCTCTCCTCAGAAACATGAACATATGTGCATTTTTTGCACATAATTTCAGGAGGCTTACAGATCCTCTGAGGCAGAATGGTGAGCCGAGGACCCCAGGGGAGGAATCCCGGGTCAGGAGAGTTTTATGGCTTTACCTCTTTTATCCGCGAAGGAAGTGAGTCAATAATATAATGTGCACAAAGTGAGTGTTCGCCTCCCAGAGGCATGTCTTCGCACCCGATAGCAAAGAGCTGTTTGGATACAAACACAGCAACAGCAATGATAGTTCACCTCCACTTCCCCGCGGACTGTGGCACCCCCACGTCCTGACAAACCGTTTCCATGCATCTCCCCCAGCACAGCGCCCGCCTGCCGCGCCAGCAAGCAGCGCTCCCCTGGGGCTGTGAGGCTGCATCTCACGCTGTGGCCCCCGACTCGTCCTCCTGAATGCAGAAGGATCCTCACCTCCTTTCCTTCCCTATTTGCCAGCTGGACGTGTGAGCTGTAGACCCCGCGTGTCACAGCCATGACTCCCCGGATGGTGCCCTTCCTACCATGCTGCCCCAAGCTACGTGCTTCTGCCGGGAGTCTGACACGAGGCAGAAAAACCCAGAACCGTAGCTCCAGCTGACCTGAGGGAGGGAGAGCTATGACGTCAGTTCATGCCACTGCGAAGTCCCAAGTCAGGAGAGTTGAGATCAGGTCCAGCTATATCCAGGGACTACAGAAGATCACGCAGACCATGCCAGCTGCACCTGCCCCTCTGTCAGCCTCATCCCAGACAGGACCTAGCCACAGCGAGCCCCCGCCGGCTCTGGGCTTATATGCTCCTTTTAGCCAGCATCCCCAGCAGGAGACTCAAATCACGTGTGGTCCCCCACGCCCATCTCTCCGATGAGGGAGATGGGAGACCCTCACAGGCCAGATCGGGTCCCACGCTTGTCCTGGACCCGGTCCCCACAACTGCCAGTGGGTTTTCCGACCAGAACCTCATGGAGTGAAAGGGGGTCTTCAAAGGAAATTCAGGGACATCGTCAGAAGAATGACTGATGAGCAGTAGGCAGGAAAGGCCCATTACCTCACCCCTGTTCTCAGAATCACGGTTTTATGGCATCTTGCACATCCCAGAGCAAAAACAGCTACATTAAAGCTCAGCATCAACTCTGGGGGGGGGGGAGTCTCTCCACTCAGTGGACCCCGAAACCCCTGGATGCACAGAGGGACCAACGATGGAACAGAAGTAGAAATCTGCGCTGTCCGTGGCTCACACCCCGGACAAGAACACCGGTTTGTTTCCAGACTTTGGTCCTTATGACTGCGTTATCACCTCAACAGTAATTTTACGTACGTGCACCTAAGCCTCGCAATCCTGACTCAGAGAGCAAGGCCATCTGCTCAGAACTACAGTTTGAGGGACTATTGAGGCCACCTAGAATTTGTTTTGCTAGAATCCCACATAAGGGACTCTGACCAAGCACACAGTAGGCCCGTTTTTTCTCATCGTGCAAGAACTTGGGCTGCATCGTCTCATCCCTGAGCTTAGGAGGAAGCAATTGAGTTTGCTTCCTAAGCCCCGTTTAATATGAACACTTGCGTTGCCTGCTGCACAGTCAGCTCCAAAAAGCAAATAAAGATCGTGTATGTGAACGTACTTCGAAAGTTATAAAGTACAATTCAAGAGCAAGCTATTATTATTATTATTAAATTACAAAGTTACTTATTAAATCATTGAACAGTTACTTCCTAGATATGTACTCTTTCGAACATCATGGCATTTTCTCGGGCTATGAAAATGAGTAAGGTCTCCAGGAGCTCACTTTGTAGCAGGGAGCAGACTCGTGAAGAAGTAATTGCCGTGTGGTGGGGCCAGAGGTGAGCACAGAGGTGCAGGAGCACCCAGGTTGCTCGGGAGCACTCCCCAGGAGCGAAGGCATGGGAAGAAGCATCCAAGGGTGGGAGTCATCCTGCCGGCTAGAGCAGGGACAGGACGGACAGATGTGCCGCCCAAGACACAATGTGAACAAAGACCAAGCGTGGACAAGCCCGTGCCAAGTGGCGATTCGTCCGAAACTTCCTGGCGGTTTGCTGGCTTATCTGCTTCTAGCTTGTGCACCCATCAGTCTGTTTCCTGCTCTTTATTGGACTTGCTGCCACTTTAAACAACACTGAGGCTCAGTGTTCCTGTCCCTGAACGTTTGCTGCCGCCCACCGTTCACTCCTTACCTCCTTCTTCCTCTTGTTTTTAATATTTCCCTCCTCTTTCCTCCGAAGACTCTGTGCCCATTTTGTCCAGTCTGCTTTAAGGGGAAAACCCAATTTTTTAAACTGGCTGCAGAACCAAACACCCACCAATGGCTGTCTTTACGTTTGGAACTTAACAGCCCAAGGCAGCTAAAACTTTCCTAACTATGCTTATTTACTGAAAAGAAATCAGTGTTGGGCAACTGGGGGGCTCAGTCAGTGAGGAGTCCGACTCTGGATTTCGGCTCAGGTCGTGATCTTAGGGTCGTGGGATCAAGCCCCACGTCGGGCTCCTCAGTCTGTGGGGAGTCTACTGGACATTTCCCTCTGTCTCTGTTCCTTCTCTCTCTCTCAAAAATCAATCAATCAATCATCTTAAAAAAAAAAAAAAAAGAAGTCAATGTCATGGAGCTACTTCTCTCCAAGTAGGCGGAGCAGTACCCCATAGAAGCAGGTATACTGAACAGTTAGCTTCCCCCAAACAGGAGGACACTCACAGTGTCGATCGTGACTGTTCATCGAGCATGGTTTCCAGGCTGCACAGGCTTAGTTGTGAGCAAGACTCAGGGCTCACCAACCACGGTGTCCCAGCAAAAATTCTCTATGTTTCTCCTTCACAACCGAGATGTGAATTCTCTGCCTCAGTCTCTCCATCCGCAAAACCGGGTCTTGCTCCCGCTACAGGCGTCCAGAAGAAGAAAGTGGTGTGGATCCTGCTGCCTGCCATGACCCACGTGTCATCTCCAGGTAAGGGAGACACAGACTGGTCCATGTGGATGGCTGGGCCGCCAAGCCTCTTCACGGCGGCGATGTAGCCAGCACGTGAACGGGGTTAGCTGCACAAACGCAGCCAGCAGTCCGGCCCACCCGGGGGCACCGGAGCAGGTCCCCATGCGTCAGAAGACCGAAGTGCTTGGAGTTCATCCTGCACGATGTTTATTCTGTCGGGTGAGGAACGGTGAAAACTGAGAGTGTGGATCCGAAAACAGAAACAGAGCAATTTGCAGATGGAAAGCGAGTGTCTCCCCTTCGATAACCTTCCCCATCCAATCCGGAGAGAGGCAAGCCACATTGCCCGGCACTTGACGTAGCTGATCACTAGTGAAGAAGAAAACACAAAGCAAGCGTGCTCCAGCCGCCACCCGCCCTGTTCACTCGGTGGGGGTCCCAACACCGCAGCACCCCCCCTGCTGCTGCTGACATTTTCACGGCTCACATGGGGGGACAGGCGAGGTTGGACGTGCGGATTCAGTAATGAGGTGCAACTGCCCTCAGGGCGGGAGGAAGCAAGGGGCTGGATGTCCCTCGGCAGCGCCCAGCCCACCGGACACTCATCGTCCACTCTTCCTCCAACAAGCAGCCATGGAGGGCTGTAAGGAGTCTACTCCAGCAGTACGAGGGACGAGGGAGCCACCCGGGAAAGAGGAGGCGCCACCTCCAGGGAGCAGGTGAGGCAGCAGGAGAGGCCGAGGGCATGTCCCTGATGGTGAATGAGGGAGACCCCAGGTGAGGCTGTGCAGCCAGCCAACAGGCCAACCCCGGCAAGTCGGAGGAGGGAAGAGGAGGCGGGACGCTGGCCAGGAGACGAAGTTGAACGCCTGATGTGTGTGAGTGTATTGAAAGGTTTACATAATTGGGAGAGGGTCCGCAATTGCGACAAGTTAGCAATAAAGCACTTTAAAGCCTAAGCAAAGGAGACCATGATTAGCTCCCGCCCCAAAACTCCCCAATAGCTATGTCATGAAGGAGAGGTGACTGGTTCCGCTGGTGAACAGGGTTCCCGTGGTTGTAGTGATGTGAACCCTGACTATGGAGTGGGTCAAAATCACCCTAAAACGATCTTGGGAGGTTGCAGAGAAGGGAAGCTTTGTGAGCAGGGGTGGGGAAGCCTCACGTTCTCGTCTTCCATGGAAGGAGGTCAGACACTGAGACAGCAAGACACAGCGATGCAAGGCCGACATCGAGAGACGGGGCAACCCTGGCCAGAAAAGCCAGAGGAGCTGGAAATAGTCGCCTCTGAGCTGGGAGAAGTGGAGGGAGGGAACAGAGGAACACCATGGTTTTGCAGCCCGCCGGGGATCTCGGACTTCCCCATCCCTGTGCTTATGGAGCGTGGAGAGAAATAAGATGTTAGACACACAAAATAAAAGAAACCTTTGGAATCTCAAAGCTGTATTTATCGTGAGTCAGTCTATGAGATAAAATACGGAAATCCCATTAAATCTGAATCTCAGATGAGCATAAAATTTTTAAAAATTTAATTTGATTTTTTGGCAACAAAAATTGTGTATATTAAAGGTGTATGACATGATGTTTTGATCTATGTATCCATTGTGGAATGATCACCACCATCAACTCCTCCACCATCAACTCCACACACATTTTCTGCGTGTGAGAGAGAACCCTAGCTAATTTCAGGCGTACAAGTCAGTACTATCCACTGTCATCACTGCGCTGTTCATCAGATCCCAGAACTCGTTCATCCTGCATGACGAAACTCTGTACCCTTGGCCGGCGTCTCCCCATTCCCCACCCCAGCCCCTGACCCCACCATCCCACTCTCCGTTTTCACGACTCTGACTTTCTTAGATTTCACATATCAGTGAGATCATGCAGGATCAAACAAGTTTTTCGTATAAGTTATGTCCCAAATATTTCATGGGACATAACTTATACTAAAAAATTATTCATTGCTTATCTGAAATTTAAATTTAACTTTAATTGGCTAAACCTGGCAATGAGTATATTGTATTACCAGCTACCTTGTTCAATATAGTACAGGGGACAGTTTCTAAAGAACCACAGAAGAAATTTCTTTAAGGTTCCAGAAAGAGGGACGCCCAGGTGGCTCAGTTGGTTAAGTGTCTGCCTTCGGCTTGGGTCCTGATCCTGGAGTCCAGGGATCGAGTCCCGCATCGGGCTCCCTGCTCAGTGGGGAGTCTGCTTCTCCCTCTGCCCTTCGCCCTTCTTGTGCTCTCTCCCACTCTCTCATTCTCTCTCTCAAATAAATAAATAAATAAATCTTGAAAAAAAAAAAAAGGCTCCAGAAAGAGTTTGTATTATCTTCTGAGCAATGAGTTCATCTTTTCCTTCTGGTGACGACGAACCGTGTAGAAGAATTGGTCCGGACCAGAGATTTGTTAGGAACACATCGTCATTCTGAGGACATCTGCCCGCTGGTCTAAACCTGACAGAACCACCACGAAGTCCCTGCTTGGACGGCCTGTAGACGAAGAGGAGAACAGCTACATCAACCCAACAGGCAAACTTTACTATTAAAAGAAAATACAGGGGCGCCTGGGTGGCTCAGTCGGTTAAGCATCTGCCTTCGGCTCAGGTCATGATCCCAGGGTCGTGGGATCGAGCCCCGCATCAGGCTCCCTGCTCAGTGGGAGGCCTGCTTCTCCCTCTCCCATTCCCCCTGCTTGTGTTCCCTCTCTCGCTATGTCTCTGTCAAATAAATAAAATCTTTAAAAAAAAAAAAAAAGAAAAGAAAATACAAAAACTCAATAAACAGCAATAACTGAAGCAAACGCCCTAATTTTCTAAGCCAGGCCCTTCCTGATGTTCTCAAAAAGCATCCGGAGCCGGCCAACACCCTTAGACGGCCCGTGAGCCCATCAGGCCCTGGAGCCCCTCATTCAGCAGGAAGCCCCCCGCCCACCACTGGCCACTCATTAGGATGCCGGATTCTGCCTCTTTCTCTCTGTAGGAAGAGAGTGTCTGTCCCTGAGGCGGTGACATCCTCAGCTGCCAGAGAAGCAGGATACATTACCCCCTGTTTGACGTGCCCTGCAGCCACTCAACAGCAACAGAGCGGGGAGCTGGGAATGAAGGGGGGAGAAAGTTGTCACTTTGTGCTTTTAGTTCTGCTCAGAAGCTCTCCTCCCGCCGGCTTCCTGCGTGACAAGGCAAAATGAAGCCCCACGGTGGTCACGGTTAGGGGCTCCACCTCCTGGTGATGGGCATCAGGAAGGGATGAGCATTTCTGCGAAGCTCCCTGCAAAGGCTACGGGACATAGTCTCTGGGTTAGAGGGCTCTGTCTGGGCTCAGAAGGGCCTGGGGACTGGAACCTGACTGAACCACTTACTTACTAGCTGGGTTTGCCTTGGGCAAGTAGCCTCCTTAAGCCTTTGCCTTCTCATCTGTAAAATCGGTATGATGAGTCCATCTTTCCCCAAGTTTACTGTGAGGACTATATATGATACTGAATGGTGCTTGGCATTGAATAAAGACTCACTGAATGTTCTTATTGACCTGCAAACCCAGCCCTCTGAGCTGTGTGGCCTCCCCTCCGCCTCAGCCCCGTGGAGGGCAGCTAAATGATCAACCTTACACGCGGTGGGAAGACAGGTGGGATACCTCTACTCTGGAGGGAGTGCTGGTTCCAGGCCTCGGCGCAGCTGGGTATGGCAGGAAGCTTCCATGCGAGAAGAACACAGCCGTGGGGTGGCCGCTGGGCAGCCCCCAGGGCTGCACCTGCCTCCTGGAATACACCTGGCAGTACACAGGTGCGCCCTTCCTTTCTGAACCAGCGACTTGCTCACGTGACACAGGTGAGACTTAGTGGCCTGGGCAGCCTCCCAGAGCTCGTGGCAAGAGTTCTTCTGGGGCACCTGCTTGGAGCATTGTCGGGGTGGAATGGCTGAGGGGTGAGCAGAGGGCTCCCCACTCTAGGGGAGAGGGTGCAGCAAGAAAGGACAGGCTTATTTCAGATCCTCTTGGTCAATTCACCCTGAAGGCTTACTCCAGATCCTCTTGGTCACTTCACCCCGAGCGTCCAAGGCCATTTCCTTATGGCTAGGACATTACATCTTGTGGCAAGAACTATGATTTGCCACTCTACTCTCCATTCATCCCTTCTGCCTTGTTGATAGAATCCCTCATTTTTTGCTGGGCACATGGGCCCAAAGACCAGTTTCCCCCTTCTCCTTGCAGTGAGCTGTAGCCATGGGGCTAAGTGCTGGTCGGTTAGATGGAAGCAGAGTGCTCTGTAGCAGCTTCCAGGAAACTGCCCTAAAAGACAGCTGACTTTGTCACTTTGCCATCTTCTCTCTTATTCTTGCAGACTAGATGGTGGATGTGATGGCTGGAGGCTAAGCAGCCTTTTTGGGGCAGAAGCCAAATACTGAAGGAGGAAGAGGTGGGAAGAAGGAGCCTGGAGCCTGGGTCCTCGAGGCTACAAATGGCCACATTAGCTCTGCACGACTTCCCTCTGACTTCTTCTATGATGGAGAGAACTATCTTGTTGAAGCTACTTTTGCTTATCTATTTACTTCTGTTACATACATTCAGGACCTGACCCTAATAGATCCATCTTCTAACTCAGAAAGAATCCTTATAGTCGTCACACAACAGGAGAAAAGACTATCTGGATGGTAATAGGACCAAACAGTTCTCATCCCAGACAATCAGAATTTTTTTTTCCTATTTTTAAATTACTTTGCTATTGTTTTTGTTTTTTCTTCTCTCTTTTTCTTTCCTTGTCTTCCTTTCTGTACTTTTTCCCCTCTTTTTTTTTTTTTTTTTTTGCATGCCCATTCAGAACACCAGACAAAATCTCCCTTGGCTCCACCCCCTTTTCTTTTTGATTCTATTCCTGAAAGGCCTGCTATTTGCCTGGGGATAAATGCTTTCTGACTTTGTTTTAATCTTTGAATTGCCTCCACGTGAAGGACTTCTCATAGATTCCAATGTAAATTAGGGGTTATTCTTTTGTCCCCGTCCTTGCCATGGATGTGCCAGGTTTCTGGGGCCTGTGTCCAGTGGCTCAGAGGAAGGACACTCACCCCGCAAGCCGCTTGGGCCGCACAGCTTGTTGTTGATCAATCGCACACCTGCAACCGTCCCCACCACTGAGCGCACAACAGCCTCCCGGCCTGAGAAGTCTTCTTCTCTCGGTCATTCTGAGTTCATCCTGGCTGGTTTTCACAGCTGGCTACATTGGCTATGTCTGGTCCACAGCTGCTAGTTACTCTAACTCAGCACCATTATGGCAGTCCTGGTTACGAGCCCGTGTCTTCCATCTCTGTCCCCGAGAAATCAAGTCCGGCCCAGAGGAATCTTGTTGTCACACTTGAGTTTTCCCACCTCCTTCTGTGGGATTTCACAGGGGAAATTTCACGTCTTGGGAAGCCTGATGGTCTCCTATCCTACACACATGTCTGCACTCCAACCTCCATGTGTCAGGGTTTGGGGCCGTGGGGGAGGGGTTTGAAGACCCTGATGACAGGAATCACCTATCCGATCCCAAATCCCACCAGCCCACCCAGACCCACCGGATCAGAACCTGCAGGGGAGGGGCCTGGCAGTGAGGAAAATGCTGACCTCGATCTTCATGAGCAAGGCCAGCACAGATGCGGCCGAGGCTTTGGAGTTAGCAGACCTGACAACCCTGTCCTGGGCAAGCGAGTTAACATCGGAGTGCCTCAGTTCCGAGATCTCTCAGACTGGGGGGGTGGGAGTCCCATCACTGGGGAATAGGGTCTACGCGACAAGGCAAAATGGTGCTCAGCCGTCGCACGGCACCATCAGCATGATTACAGTGACAGTGATTTTCTCGAGGCCAAAGAGGACTTTGAACTTCGCCCAGGGGCTTCATTTCCCCTACCTTCCACACTACTGGGAGCTGCTGAGGCAGCAGCCAGTGGGAGGCGGGCGGGGGCGCAGAGTCCTGCCATAAGGTCCGGCCCAGGAGGCCGGCCTCTCAGCCACATTAGTGTCTAAGGCGTGGGCTCATGTTTGTCTGTGAAGTGCTTTCAACTCTGTGGGCAGGTAGTTGCTCTGCGGGGGATCACGTGGGGTACTGCCCGGCTCAAGCAGCAACCCCATATTCACGTGATATCTTCAGGCAAACCAGTTCCCAGGTCAGGTCTCCCACAAACCCCGAGGGAAGGTGTTTGTCCTAAATCATCTCCAGGGTTCTGCCTGGGCCTTCCTGCCGAGGGGCCTCAGGGACCTCCTCAGGCCTGGCCTAAAGCCTTCATGGCCTTGATCCCTCTCTCCACACACCCCCTGAGGCCCCGATGCGGGACTGGGCTCAGAAGGTGGGGGAATTCCGGGGAGCCAGGCGGGTCCTTTCCTCCTAGAATAACACGGAGACTCTAAGTGGACCCAAACGTGGTCCTTTGGCCTCTCCTCATCTCCTGGCTGGACCTGTCCACACACTGACAGTAGGACTGTTTTGCAGCGAAGAGATGACCCTGGGGATGCTTGGCTGATGCGAGGCCCTCCACCGAAAGCCCCAGATCCAGCAAAACATTAGGGGTGGGCGGGGAGGCTATGAGTGACACTGACGGAGATGTCACTTCAGGGTTCTTTAAACCTTGAGCCGAAAGCTGACCTACCCCCATAAGGCTCTTTTGACCCCTCGGGCAGAAGCAGGGAAAATTTGTATTTTAGGCTTTGCATCCACGCGGTCCGTGTGGCAGGTCAGCTCCGCCCGTAGAGAACGGATGGGCCCCCACCAGCAGGCTGAGGGGCAGTAACACCGTGGAGCCGTTGCGCACGAGTCTCTTTCCTGCCTGTGCCCCACGCTCTCCTCCACGCCCCCACAGTGCACGCGGAGCGTGAGCGCACATCCCGTAAACCAGATGTTAGCTGAGGCCACACGCAGACACAAGCCTACGTCCCACCCCGTCTCTCCAGGGGCAGTGAGCCTGCCCTGTTCTGCCGAAGTGGCTTGTTTACGAATCATCTTCCATCCCGATTCCACACCACATCCTGCCTGGGCCCTTCCTTAGCTCACACGCCCCAGCGCACACAGACACGCACACCCAGCTATCCAGAAATCCGCGTTCGGCCAACTTTCTCTGTGGGGAAATGGATGTTGCGTTTACACTGAAACCATTTAAACTATTTAACATCAGACACGTCACCCTTATTCTCAAAATTCCTTTGGCCACTTCCTCTTTAAGTTGGAGCCTCCTACCCTCTTGCTTGGCTTGCTATCTTCTGGAAACTTCTGCCGCTTTGTTAGCGGAGCAGTTCAGCCCTCAGGTCAGCCCGTCTCCACGCCCAGCAGATGCACCATCTGCTCTTCCTCGCACCCACCAGCCCCTGCCAGAGGAGGGGCGTAACTCAGAACACCATCATCTCGAAACTACCCTCCCCTTTAATATCAAAAGCCGCTCTACGGTTTTAGCTTCAAATGACACCTTTTCTCTATTACGTAAGTTACAAACCACTCTGTCTGCTAAGACATGTTTTACTCTGAGCAATCGAAGTGAACTCTAACATAACTAGGAGCGGGGGCCCATTGCACACATCCCAGGGCTCGCTGGGAAGATGGTTTCTGAGGCAGATGCGACCGGACAGCTTGGTCTCTGTTCTCTAGCTTGGCCTGTCACCCCATGCGTCTCTGTCCCACGATGGTCTCCAGAGACAGTGACGCACTCTAAGTGTCTGGCCGCCTCCTGACTCTGGGAGCCTGAACATAGAGACTGGCAGCCTCTCACAAACCCAGACCACGGGAGGCAAGTCCCAAAACAGGGGTGCCCCCCTCAAAAACGAACAAACAGGGGCGCCTGGGTGGCTCAGTCATTAAGCGTCTGCCTTCGGCTCAGGTCATGATCCCAGAGTCCTGGGATCGAGCCCCGCATCGGGCTCCATGCTCCGCGGGAAGCCTGCTTCTCCCTCTCCCACTCCCCCTGCTTGTGTTCCCTCTCTCTCTGTCTCTCTGTCAAATAAATAAATAAAATCTTTAAAAACAAACAAACAAACAGCAGACATCCACTCTGCTGTGTTTCCAAGCAAAGGCTTCTCAGCCGAGAGGACAGATCACTGATCAGAACGTCTAAAATTGTGTAAGAGGCAAATTATAAGGACATCCAAACTTGGCCGTTAGACGCTCTCTCTCTCTCTCTTTTTTAAATATTTATTTATTTATTTTAGAGAGAGAGAGAGCGTGTGCGAGCAGGAGGAGGGGCAGAGGGAGAGAGAATCTCAAGCAGACTGTGTCCTGAGTGCGGAGCCCAACATGGGGCTCAATCCCTGAGATCATGACGGGAGCCGAAACCAAGGGTTGGCCATTTAACCAAGTGAGCCACCCAGGCGCCCTGCTGCTTCTCACTTTCCTGGCGCTGGCTAAGGTAGCGTTTCTAAGCTATAGATACAACTCGTACTGAACCCCCGGCTCCTGCCATAGTCTGGCTCCTGTAGGCTCATCTCTTCACGATAGCCCCGCAGACCGCAGGTGTGGCTTTACGCCTCAGATGCAGCCATCGTGGTTTGTGCTGGAGGTGGGATGTGAAATCGGTCCTTACTGCTTCAAGCCCGCTCCGCGACGGAGGCCTGAGGTCTCTTGATTGTGCGGGTCACCTGCATACCCCAGACCCGTCTATCCCAAAGTATCTTGATTGTGCGGGTCACCTGCATACCCAGGACCTGTCTGTCCCGAAGAACCACAGCCCTCCCCCCACCTGCGTATGCAGAAGCCGGCCCTGTGAGGCCCCCCAGTCTCTCTGGACTCCTAGGGGGAGTGGGGGGCATCTCCCAGGTGCTCCCTGCTCCAGGTTCCCCACCAGGGCTCCTGGCCCCCCTGAGGCCACTGCCCTCCAGGAGGATACTGAGACCAAGGACACCCCCACAGAACTCAGGCCTCTTTCCCTGCAGAAGCCAGACTTCTCAGGACCCCAGACGGGTCCCCATGGCCCTCAGATTGGGGCCTGGGAGCAGAGTAGAGGGACGGCCCACTGTCCAACTTGGGCCACACTATGTTTCTTGGTCCCAAAGAGATGCTGATGGTTCCGACATTGACAAAGACTGTCGGCAACGCTGGCCTTTCAGCCTCGGGCCCCCGAGCCTCCTCCAGCTCACTAGCTCCCACCTCAGAGCCCTTGCTGGTTGGTGCGTGCCGCACCCGGGCCGCGAGAAGCGCGGACAACACTTCTCAACTCACAGTACCGAAGTCCCAAATACACAAAGAGAGTTCTAGAGTTGGGATCCAAAAACTAACAAATAAAAATGCCAAGTGCCCGCCAGGAAGCCACCCCCCCCACCCTGCCCAGCTCTGTCCCTGGATCCTCTGGTCTCCTTTGGCAAAAACAAGGAAGCAAACAAATATTAGAATCCCATTGAATTGCATATTAAATCATGCAATTCAATACCGAGGAGGAGGCAGAATCCCACACACCAGAGGACTCTTTTGCACAATAATGAAAAAGAAAACTGCGAAAAGCTTTAAATAAGACAATGCCAGGGAAAATGGCGCAGACACGGCTTCATAAATGTCCCGCTTCCTCTTCAGTCTGGGGCATTACAGTAACTCAGGTTCCTAAGTGCGCAGTAAGCTAGTTTGTGTATTTCCGAACAACTTTACATAGATAGTTACACTTGTCTTATGAAAGCATTTTATTGCCGTGAGAAACATCTATAATTGTTTTTAATAAGAATTTTAAAAGAAATTGTTTTTACTTAAAAAAGAGCTTTTCTTCTAAGTGGGAGCTGTAGACTAGAAGTTTTCAAAGAGCAGTCTACAGTGGCTAAGGAAGCAAATTTTATCTGTGATCTGGGGGCTCATCCAGGTGAAGGGACATTAACTTTTGGGTGCAATACTGCTGTGTGCAGCTTCCTGGTAGGCCCTGAGCTCAGCAGCCGTCCCACCCCCGTGGCCCGCGGGCCTTACGCGCCCCTTAGACAGACCCCCCCCTATGGGCCGAACCAAACCCCCAGGCTTCGGGTGTGAATGGACCCATCTGGCCCTAGCCTGGGAGCCCAAGTCCCGCCACCCAGGGGCCCTGGATCCTGCCTCTCCCGGCCTGACCCTGCCCTAATCTCCCCGGGCAGCTCCTGGAGACCTCGGGTCTCCAGGTCCCGTGAGTAATAAGTGTCTCTATTTCAGTGCCCCTCGTGGTCTCCCATGGGACCGTGGTCACCGTCCAGCACCCTGTACTCCGCTTAACAAACGTTAACAGAGTCCTAGCTCCTGTGCTCAAGCTCTTCCACTGAAGCCCCTTGCCCCCTTGAACGGGCCCAGAGGGACCGGCGCTTCCGGAACCTTCCTCCTGCGGCCCCGCCAGGGTTGGCAAGGATTCTGACATCTGAGGAGGCGGCTCACGGGTCGGGGCTCCATTCTGAAGCCCACGAGGGATTTTCTCCCTTGAGAATGTTTCTGGTGGTGAAGTGTCACGTCACCCGGCCTCGGCCAGGCTGCCCGACACTGACCTGGAAGCAGCACCCAGGCTGCCAAAGTAAATGTTCCACAGTGTCTTTGTTTGTCCTTCTGTAAACGTGGCTATTTTTATTTCAGAAATATTCCGTGCTCACTTAAAACGCTTGGAAATGCAAACGATAATATGAGAACATAAACCATGGAGCGTCTTCGCAAACACAGCGCTGGTTAACATGTTAGTGGTTTTCCTTCTAGGCTTTTAGGCGTGTACTGTTTCTCTTACAAAACTGTGGACACACCACAAAGGCAGACTCTCCCTCAGCCTCTTGCCCCCAGCGCTTTCCACGATATTACGTAATAACCTTCATAAACATCCATCGTAATGGCCGCAAGATACTCCAGGGAGCAGAGGAAGCTTCATTTACGTAGCTGTTCCCTTTAGAGGCCGTTGGGGTATTTCTCACCATAAACAATCCCCATCAGCACCTTTGTGCATAAAGCTAACTTCATAGGGAGCTGTGATCCAAGATTTGTTAGCTTCTAAATAGCAGCAAGAGCTACGAGACGCTCTGGGGATTTTTCCTGCGTTACTCCCATCTGTGACTCCTCGCAGTCAACACTAATATCACCAAGTCGTAACCGGAGGACCTGAGACTTAGACATTCGTCTGCTTTGACACAGAGCCCGGCCAGCGCCGCCCCTGGACCCCTGCTCAACCTCTTCCTGTCCTCTGCTCATACTGGTACTGTATTATCCCGGAGGACACGCGTGTCCTGTCAATTCTGTCACTTTCCCTCGGTGTGGGAAATTTTGGTTTTAGGGATCTGCCTAGGTCTGAGTGCATGACTGACGGTTGGACCTGCTCCCGCCTGTAAAGTTCAAATTGCCAAATGCTAGTCTTTCCCTCTCTTCTAAGCTTAGAAGACTGGGAAATCTCTCCCACTTTTTCTTTTCTATGTTTCCCATGGTTTGAATGTTTTTAGACTTAACTCCTTGTTTCATCAAGCATTTAGCGTCGTATGTGGAATTAGGTGTGGAACTTAGTATGTAGAATGAAGATAAACGAATTTCTCTCAAATTCCCAGTCAGTTAACCTAGTTCTATGTGTCACGATAAATTCCTCCTAACGAGAGATAGTAGATTCTTCCTCTATCATAGAAAGAGTTCCTTCGATTTCTCTTACGCTTCTATGCACCCGTCCAGCAAGTATGAATTCAGTGCCTGCTGTGTGCCCGACTGTGCTGGGTCCTGGGGGTCCAGGGGGTCTGGGGTAGACGACAGCGGTTACCACACGGGTGATCCAACCAACACTCGTTTAGTTAGAAGGCATCTTGCAGCCGGGGAGAGCCCGGAACACCGTGATAGCTCACAGCAAGAGCACCCGATTCATTCCTGCACAAGGAACACCCTTCCAGTTCCTGAACCTCTCTGAATTTTAATATCTAATAATTTACTATTTCCTCCCTAACTCACTGCTACTCTTGTCTGTTTATTCTGCCAGGTAGAAGTAGGAATGCTTTCTTTTTTTCCCCACTTATGAAAATATCACATTGTATGACCGAATTAAATAACATTAAATAGAGTGGTTAAAGTGTAAAGAATTGACATTCTGATATTCCAAGACAATTCTATTCAAGTGTTCTTTTATAATTCTCAATAACATTTTGTAGTTTCATAGTTTTCTCCAAATGCATTGTCAGCTTCCCCGGTAAGCTTGTTTGTGGGCAGCGCCTGGTACGTGTCTTTGTGAACATTTTGTATTTTTTCTGCTATTGTACTCGGGATCCCAGTTTTTTTTTTTTTTATGCTTTATAACTTGTTTTTAATGTTATAAAAGCAAACTATTAATTTTTATGTATTTATTATGTACTCATCTACTCTGCTGAGCTCATTAATTCCCATTCCCCCCCGCACCAATTTACCCGTTTCAGTTTTGTATAGATGCATTCCAATCTGCAAACAATAGACTTGTTCTCTTTCTTCACAATATTTAGGAATTTCTGTTTTTCTATCCTATCTGTATCAAATTTGCCAGACCATCCAGAAAAATAAACAAGAATGGTGATTATGGGTTTCCTTAATTTGTGCCTGGTTTGGGGGAAAGTTTGTCATTATTTCACGGTTTCATATGCTACTTTTTAATCAGGTTACGAAAGTATCCCTCTATTCCTAATTTTTTAAAAGAGCTTTTATTAGAAACAGGTGTTGGATTTTATTACTTCTGTGATCTCTCATGCCGTTTTCTCCTAATGACTATTTGTGCAGGACAATGACTTCTGTGGCTTATAGTCACCTGCATGGGTCACACTTGACTATGCCATTTCCTGATGTTTCTCTAGAGACGGTCGCAGCATCCTTAGGTAGTTTGGCAGCGCTGGAAAGGGGCTGGTCCTGGAGTCAGCCCACCTTGGAAGGGCAGAGACAGCTCTGTGGACTCGAGCGGAAGACGCTCCGGGCCCCAGGCGATGAGACCCAAGCCCCACCAGACATCCAAGAGAGGACCGCTGCGACATGTTGTGCAATCTCGGGGAACACCCATTTCTCCGGGAGAATGATGAATGGATCTGGAAATGGAAGGGGCATTGCATTTTTCAGTGTCACGGGGTGGCAGCCGATTTGGGGCACTTCCTCCTCCTGCTACGTGGTGTTCCTGGACCTCTGTGTGGTGGGGTCTGGTAGGTTTGGTTGGAGGACACGGCAAGCATCAGTGAAATGCAAAGTTAATCTTGGCCATGACGTTTGGGCCTGGCATTTGGTCGACGTGGAGTGGGCCTTCTGTGCAGTATCTTCCTGCCCGGTCTTGGAGGCTTCTGATAGCTGTGTTCATCAGCCCTGGCTCGCTGAGCTGCCCCTCTTGTTGGCTCTCACTCAACAAATACTTACTGAGCACGGTTACTGTGCCCCGCACTGTGCTAGAGTGTTTTAAAACGTAGGTTTTATTGTTTTTTGGTGAGGCCAGCAGATCAGGAGGTAACTGTCGTGGACAAGATTGTCTGTTCCCCGTGGCCCCCAGGAGGAGGGAGCGAGCATGCTGTGCGGGGCCCCATGGGCGCACCAGGGCCGGTCCACGAGCAGAGGGGGCGGGAAACACGGGCAGAGAGCCTATGGTTCCTGTGGAAACAGGCAGCCTGGGGACTGGCTACTTGGAATGATTGCAGACAACTCGGGTGTGTAGGGGCTGCTCCAGGTGGGTGGGGGACGGGGGGAGCGGGGATCAGGGCAGGTGGAGAGTGACCTGAAGTGTGAGAGCCCCGTGAGAGCCCAGGTGCTGAGGGGCCTGGCTCTGGGCTGGTTGGTTGGCACATGAGCCCTGCTCTTGCCGGTGGGTCCCATACCATCTCCAGGAACCAGTTAGCCTCCCCAGGGTCAGCAAAGCCCCCAAATGTAAAAACGTAAGAAAACGCAGAAAATAAAAAGACACGGTCAATGCACAGAGCTTATAGGGAGAAAGAGAGAGGTGGCAAGCCATGAGAAAGCATCAGAGAAATAACTTGAGGGAAATGCCGGGGAAACCAGGCTGACATTCCGCTGATGTCGACAACAGGCCAGGCCGCCGAGTCCTTGAATTAACAGAAGAACAAAGGAACTATGATGAAGAGTTAACTGGACTCTCTCCCCTCTGGGGATCTCACAGGCTTCTACTCCTCCACCCCTCCAATTTTGCTCCTTCTGAAATGGGTCAAAACAGGGACAGTTCCAAGGCCAGAGGTGAGGAGCTGGAGGAATAGCCGAGGGGAGCTCGTAAACAGGGCTGGATGGGACGGGCACTCTCCTGACAACGGCCCCTCTTCAGGTGGCTCTTGGGCCCCCCCAGTTCTCCTCTCCCGTGTGGCTTTAGAGTGGGGCTGGGGGCGCGGCAGCAATCTGCCCCCAGGGTGCGCAGAGGAGAGCTCCAGGCCTCCAGCCAGTCCCTGCCCCACATCAGAGTCCAGCAAACCCAGTTTGACAAACCCAAGTGTCCGTAGTAAAGAATGGGACCCAGCTGCCCAAACGTTCATTCAAAATAATAACCGAGTCTTAGGTTTTATTTGTTTATGTGCCTTGACGGGGAAGGACACGGTGTCAGTGATCCTCGTCGGGTTTATGGAAGGAAAGGCGCAAACATGCACACCCCTCAGGAAACCGCTATCAGAGTAAACATTCTTCCATCACCCAGGCGGCTGGTCATAGGCTCACACAGCCATCAGCACATGCAGACGTTCCTTCTGGCCAGTTTGCTCTAGCATTCGCAAGCACTGACGGGGCAGAGCCATTTCAAGGACACAGAGGACTTTGTATCTGGGAGACGGTTTTCATCAGCAGGTGCACGATTTTGAAGTTCAAATGGGATCTTTCCTCTTTTAGCGCCTTGGCACGAAAGAAGAGGCTGGGGATCTGAGACCTTGTGTGGTCGAAAGGAGGAAGGTAGCACAGGGGTGTCACCGAGATGTTCTCATCGGTGCTCCTGAACACATCTGTGCCAGTGTTTATAGATGTTCTCAGACACGATGCTCCCTAGAGCCCACCCGAGTGACTCGACCCCTTGGGCCTTGCCCCCCACTCCTGGACCTAGTCCTCTCTCTCACTAGACACTGGCGTCCTCGCTGATGGAAATGCTCTGGCCTCTCTCCCAGGTGCTCCCACAAACGTTCCCTTGGAAGGACAGCAGGGAGGACAGTCATCGGGTTCTCTCCCTCACCTTCAGGGAGGAGATGTTATTACTCCATAATTAACGTTTTTTCTTTATGACCCTTCTCATCAGTGTGGCAATATCGAAAGGGCCAAGATTAGGGTGTAGCTCTAGGAAAATGGTCCACAGAGCCCGTTTGGTATGTTCTAGACCAGACCCCTGCTCCAGTGGTATGAGGGCTGGAGGTGCTCAGGGAGGGGAGAGGGCGAGGTCAGTCTCCAGGGGACTTGACCAAATTACCCGTGCCTCTCCACGAAAATTCAAAGCTCATCCTCTCAACTGAGAGTCAGCTTGATTCTCATCTTCTCAACTCCTGTAAAATTCAGTTTATCAGCAAACCCTGCTGGCACCACTTGGGAGCGAGCCCAGATCCAACCATCTGGGCAGCCACCGCACTGGTCCGACCCACTACCAACCGCCACTTGCGTGACCGCGGTGGCAGACCCGTGCTCTTGTCCTGTGGCCACCAAAACCACCTGGCTAAAAGCAGTACAAACTCATCATCTTTGGGTTCTGGAGGTCAGAGTCTGAAATGAATCTCACTGGGCTGACACGCAGGTGCCGTAAGGATGCTCTCCATGAGGGGCTCGGGAGTGACTGGGCTGTTGCCATCCAGCCCCTGTACACCGGCCAGGGCTCCGAGCCCAGTCCTCCCAAGCTTGCCGGCCTCCCTGCCTCACTTCTGAGGACCTTTATGAGTGACTGCTCTGGTCCCCCAGATAACGCAGGGCGATCCCCCAACCTCAAGGCCAGCGGATTAGCAACCAGAATCCATGGCCGCGCCTGTAAAACAGCATGTCCACGGTTCCGGCCAAGGAGGTTGACGTCTCTGGGAGGCCCTTATTCTGCCTCTAACGTGTCCCTTAGCTTCCTCTAGCCCCTGCCTCAGTCTCCTCTCTACACGCAGCCAAGGGACCCCATGAAGCCCTTTATCACACCACCTCACTCTGCTCAAAACCCTCCCAGGACCCCGCTGCCCCCCCTCCGCAATCCCGGCACCCTGAGCACCACGGAGATCCCCCCAAACCTGCAGTTCTGGCACCCCAAGCACCACAGAGGTCCCCTCCGCAGTCCCAGCACCCCGAGCACCACGGAGGTCCCCCCCCTCAGTCCCAGCACCCCAAGCACCGCGGAGGTCCCCCCTCAGTCCCAGCACCCCGAGCACCACAGAGGTCCCCCCCTCAGTCCTGGCACCCCGAGCACCGCGGAGGTCCTCCCTACCCCGGAGTTCCGGCACCCCGAGCACTGCAGAGGTCCCCCCACCCCACAGTCCCGGCACCCCGAGCACTGCGGAGGTCCCCCCTCAGTCCCGGCACCCCGAGCACGACGGAGGTCCCCCCTACCCTGCAGTCCTGGCACCCCAAGCACCACAGAGGTCCCCCCACGCTGCAGTCCCGGCACCCCGAGCACCGCAGAGGTCCCCCCAAACCTGCAGCCCCAGCACACCGAGCACCGCGGAGGTCCCCCCAAACCTGCAGCCCCGGCACGCCGAACACCACGGAGGTCCCCCCCACCCTGCAGTCCCAGCACCCCGAGCACCGTGGACGTCTCCCCCCCCGCAGTCCCGGCACCCCGAGCACCATGGAGGTCCCCCCACCCTGCAATCCCGGCACCCCGAGCACCACAGAGGTCTCCCCAAACCTGCAGTCCCGGCACCCCGAGCACCGCGGAGGTCCCTGCCACAGTCCTGGCACCCTGAGCACCGTGGAGGTCCCCCCCACCCCGCAGTCCCCGCACCCCGAGCACCTACTGTATCAACGGGAGTCGGACTACGCTTGCATGCTGGTGTTTTATTCACAATGTCTTCGTCCGTGCTCCCAGGGGACATTGGTCTTTGCTTTCTGTTATCTGTGTTTGATTATCTGTGTTTGGTATTGCTTTGTAGATAGATTATTGGAAGCTTTGCACCTTCTATAGCTCAGAGAAATATAAATAGCATAGACATCATTTCTGCCTTTAAAATTTGGAAAACAGGGCACCTGGGTGGCTCAGTTGTTAAGCATCTGCCTTGGGCTCAGGTCATAATCTCTGGGATCGAGCCCCGCATCGAGCTCCCTGCTCAGCGGGGAGCCTGCTTCTCCCTCTGCCCCTCCCCCTGTTCCTGTGCTCTCCCTCTCCCTCTCTCAAATAGATAAATAAAATCTTTAAAAAAATAAATAAAATAAAATTTGGAAAACAATCCATGCCTTTTTACATTTTTAAATCTCAGTGAGCCTTCAGTTTAGCATAGCAAACAGTAAGGAGCCAGGTGAGGAATTCTCAGGGAGCAAGCTCTCAGAAATACATGTGGCTTGTTGTCATGCTCCAGGAATCTTCCCATTCTGCGTATCCATTTATTTTTGCCCAAATTCAACACACAGACTTTGACTACGGTGCTCCTTTCTAACCCCCATCCAGCCCAGTGTGGAGCCTGAGCGCCAAGGTGCTCCCACCCCGGGGCTGCCAGCTGGCTGGGTGTCCAGACGCCCCACACTGCCGATCAGATGCTGACCCCGCTCCCAGGGCCCTTCGCTCTGGCAAACCGTGGGCTCACTGAAGGCCTGGGTCACTTTCCAGGCTCTGGATTGGCCAGGAGACGCTTGGCCAGTCCTTCACAGCCCAGGACCCCAGGTGCGACCCCTGACGGGCCAGCATGGAATGAGGAGAAATGAGCCACAGTCCCCCACACACGTTAGGACAGCGTCTTAGTCAGGCTTGAACATTTATTCCTCACGTGTGGGGAGGCGGAGAATCCAAGGTCAAGGAGCCAGTATGGCTGGTTTCCTGGGAGGGCTCTCCTCCTGGCAACCCCCAGGTCTCCTGTTATAAGGGCACCAATCCCATCATGAGGACTCTCCTCTTGTGGCCTCATTAACCCTCACTATCTCGCAAAGGCCCCCACTCCTAATACCATCATGTTGAGGGGTTAAGTGAACTTGGAGGACACAATGTAGTCCATAGTAGATGAGTACTCTTTAGTCAGGAGGAGGTCATCTCCACTTCAGTCCTCCAGAAGAATCGACACAGAGACAACGCCTTTATTTTAATTAGAAGCTACTAACTTGAAATTGGCATCCTATTATTCTCCCTGACACCATCTTAGCCAATATTTATAAACTATCTCTGCAAGAAGGTCCAGCGATGTCTGCTTTCAGGAAGAGCCTGAATCCATTACAAGAGGGAGTCTCATATCAAGTCCCTAAACATGATCCCAGAACAGAATTTAGCCATTCACCGCGTGTCTTAGAAGAAGCCTTTGCTGCCCGGGGGAGGGACGGGAGCTGCTCCAGAACCCTCGATTGCCGCATCATCTGAGGATCCTTGCAGACCGGCTAACCCAATACTCGCCATCAGTCCTGGGCTTTCCTTGTGTTTCTGATGTCCCAAAACTCAGATAGAGTTAGTTATATACACGTGTCCACGCATCCCGCCGGCGTTTGCTAGAGGGTGAAGGGAAGCCTTCCAGTCTACTCCACACGCACCCCTGCAATCAAGGAGCAGCCTCAGTGGCGCCTGAGCCTCGCGCCAGGATGGACGGTCAGCACGGCACTCCCCGCTGGTGAGGGTGACCCGAGACTGCCCTATACTGTGCCTCAATATTGCCCCTCCTTTGACTTCTCAGGTCCATCAGAGAAGCGCTACATAGTAGAAGTGAGGGGCTAACGAAGGCCACACGACACCCTTAGCTTCACGAGATCACACCAGTGCAACCGCGAGCACCTGTAGGGTGTGCCAAGCCCAGTGGAGTGGGAGAAATGAGAGTAGCACAACAATCCGTTCAAGTATTTGGCGTGCCGGGTGCTGGAACCCGTGTGTCCTCAGAAGAGCAGCTTCTGGTGTTGTGACAGCCGGTCCCGGTCACACCCAGTTGTCGTGAGCGGCACAGGAGCAATGTTGACCAACACACATGTCCGCCTTCCTCCTGGCCCTTGTAGGGGCCCACACACCTGACCACGAGCCATGGCTAGAGGTGGTGCACAGGGCAGAAGCCAGGGGTGGCATCCGCTGTCAGCTGTCCAGAGCGTGAAGACCCAGACGGGGAGACCAAGCCAAGACCTACAAAGGAGCCCAGAGTCAGGGCGGAGACGCTGGAGCCGAAGGCGGGTCCCCCAGCTGCGTGGGAGGTTGTCCACAACAGAGCTGGGACAGCCGCCAGTCACCTCTCCAGGCCGCTGGTCGTGGCGGTGTTCCCATCAGGAAGCTGAAGGGTCAGGGCCCACAAGCAGGATGGGACCACAGTGGTTCTCGGAGGGGGGGTGCCTTAGGTCCAGCAGCATGGGCATCACCTGGGAACGTGGAGAAATGCAAATCTCGGCCCCCAGACCTGCCGAATGTGAAACGAAAGGTGGGCCCCAGCATCAGCAGAAAGGCACCGCAAAGCCCTCCTCCTCTACCTTGGCTCTGCCGTAAAACTACCTGGGCAGCCCACCCTAGGCCAGATGGGCAAAATCTTTGCAAAATCTTTGAGGGACGGGTTCGGGGTATCTGGCTGTCTTTTCAAAACTCCTCGGGTAATCCCAGTGCTGGAAAACCACCACCTCTAAAAACATTCCTGAGGAGAAGTCCTTTATGAACGGTCATAGTATGTCCTCACCGTTCCGTGGGCTGGAAACAGTGGACAGAGCGCGTGCTCCCGCCGTGCGGGCCCCCTTCTCCAGTTCCGCAGCCCTGAAAGCGGAGGGTTATCCCGAGAACCATTAGCCACACAAACTCGCCGCACTTAGGAAGCCTTTCTCCTCTCGGCTCTGCGGCTGGCTGACTCCTCAGCCGTCAGAGTAGGAACTGTAATCCTCAGAAGTGAGTTAGCACACGCTTTCCAGAAACCTGGGATCAACACAACACACGGGAAGGAAGCTGTGTGGGGGCGCAGGGGTGGCCTGCGAGGGACCCAGTGCGTTTCCCAAAGAAGCCGAGAGTAACAGGTCTGTTGTGCTTGCTGTAAGATGATCTGCGTACAAAGGAAACAGTCAACAAAACCAAAAGACAACTGACAGAATGGGAGAAGATATTTGCAAATGACATATCAGATAAAGGGCTAGTATCCAAAATCTATAAAGAACTCATCAAACTCAACACCCAAAGAACAAAGAATCCAATCAAGAAATGGGCAGAAGACATGAACAGACATTTTTCCAAAGAAGACATCCAAATGGCCAACAGACACATGAAAAAGTGCTCAATATCGCTCGGCATCAGGGAAATCCAAATCAAAACCTCAATGAGATACCACTTCACACCAGTCAGAATGGCTAAAATTAACAAGTCAGGAAACGACAGATGTTGGCGAGGATGTGGAGAAAGGGGAACCCTCCTACACTGTTGGTGGGAATGCAAGCTGGTGCAGCCACTCTGGAAAACAGTATGGAGGTTCCTCAAAAAGTTGAAAATAGAGCTACCATATGATCCAGCAATTGCACTACTGGGTATTTACCCCAAAGATACAAAAGTAGGGATCCGAAAGGGTACGTGCACCCCGATGTTTATAGCAGCAATGTCCACAATAGCCAAACTGTGGAAAGAGCCAAGATGTCCATCGACAGATGAATGGATAAAGAAGAGGTGGTATATATATACAATGGAATATTATGCAGCCATCAAAAGGAATGAGATCTTGCCATTTGCAACGACGTGGATGGAACTGGAGGGTATTATGTTGAGTGAAATAAGTCAAATAGAGAAAGACATGTATCATATGACCTCACTGATATGAGGAGTTCTTAATCGCAGGAAACAAACTGAGGGTTGCTGGAGTGGAAGGTGGGGTGGGAGGGATGGGGTGACTGGGTGATAGACACTGGGGAGGGTATGTGCTCTGGTAAGCGCTGTGAATTGTGCAAGACTGTTGAATCTCAGATCTGTACCTCTGAAACAAATAATGCAGTATATGTTAAGAAAAAAAAAGAAGAAGAAGAAGAAGAAAATAGCAGGAGGGGAAGAATGAAGGGGGGAAATCGGAGGGGTAGACGAACCATGAGAGACGATGGACTCTGAAAAACAAACAGGGTTCTAGAGGGGAGGGGGGGAGGATGGGTTAGCCTGGTGATGGGTATTGAGGAGGGCACATTCTGTATGGAGCACTGGGTGTTATGCACAAACAATGGATCATGGAACACTACATCTAAAACTAATGATGTAATATATGGGGATTAACATAAGAATAAAAAAAAAAAAGACGATCTGCGTACAGTCTCATTCAGGCCTTAAATCTTTATTGTCTGCTCAGCGTTCAACCTGTTTTCGTCTTTTTGTGCTTCTCTATTGAATTCCAACATTATGGTGCCCTCTCTGCTTTGCCCTCTTTTCTATGGAAACCTGGTTTGCTTCCTCCTGCTCTTCTCCTCGCCTTCATCCCTCACGTGGTCTGGGAAACGCTGTACAGATCTGATGTGACACATCCTCAGGGCTGTGCCTTGCTTGGGTTAAGACCATTGGAGATGACCTCCAGCCACCATCGCCATTATAACTGCATGCAATTATGGGCTAAGTGTGCTGCCCAACCCTAACCCTTCCATAATATCTTGATGCTTCTCATCATGTTCAGGGGCCACTTAGTTCGGCCCTTCTTCTAAACTAATTAATCCACAGCAATGTGTGCTTAACAGTCTCTGAGTAATTACCAAGCTTGTCCAGTCCTGGCTAAGCTCAGCTCTGCTGGGGCAGTGGTGGGGTCCCGGGGCGGCGGCACCCACCCAAAGCCCTGTACCTGGCTCCTTCTGCCCCTGCTCCTTGCCAGCAGGTGAACGGTAAGCTTTCTGATCGCTTCTCTGCTTTTTTCAATGATGAGAGACGGGGAAGCAGAAATAAACTCCCGCTCCTACAGAACCAGTCTCTTTATGCTTCACGCTCCGCTGCAGGGCAGGGCAGCTGCAAGGAGGCCTGGGGGTGGGGACCCGGGGGACCCCAGCACAGCCAGAGCTCAGGTGCCAGGCCGGTGGGGGGAGGGGTCCCCGGAAGCCACAGCCCTTCCTGCTCCCATCAGTTAGCTCGCAGACCTGCCTGCACCCCTCCCTCCCGCCCCCAGCGCCCCGGCCCTGCCCCAGGCCCCACGGGGCAAGAAAAGCCTGTGCTTTGCGTCACAATCACCCTCGGGTGCACTCAGTTGACTCTTGGCTTTTCTCTTTAGTTCCTGCACTTCACTTCATCATGAACACACTGGAGGCAAAAGCAGCCGCCACCTCAAAGGATTGCTGGGCTGGCCTAGACTGCGTGCTCAGCAAACCGCGTGTGAGGAGGGAAGTGGCCACGGCTCCCTCCGCCTGTCCCTCGGGCACTGTGCGTGCCGCACAAGAGGGGGCGACACCTCTCCATCGATTTGGGAAGAGCACAATGGCCGTGCTTGGCCAAGGGGGAATGGAACTGACCACTCGGGGGTCAGACCTGCCCTTGGAGGGGGTGGAGGCCGGGAGGAGGGAGAATCCCCATCCACTCCGATCCACTGATCCGGGCCCGCCAGCCACAGCCGGAGCCCCGTGGGAGCAAGCCATAGTGGGGTGGCCCCCAGACCGCCACGGCCCATGACCCGCTGGAGACTTGTGCTTCCCGCCACTCCGATCCTGGGCATTTTAGGGTTAGAGGTCCAGGTTCAGGGTCGGGAGCATTCCCACCAGGCGACACACCGTGTCGGCAGGGGAGCTGAGCCTGACCAGCAGGAGGGGGGAGGGCTGCCATCCATGGCGGGGGCACGAGGAATCGGGGGCACGGGTCATCAGCTTTGCGCCTCTTGGCATCCCCCTGGCCAATTTTGGTCGTAAATGGATGTATTCAGCAACCTTGGCCAAGGGCCAATCATGTGGGATGAGGGCCCGAGTCCCACACCTTGATCGGCAGGGGGTCAGCAGAGGTGAGGGAGACGAAGAACATAGTCGTGGCCTCGAGATCAGTTACTGTGCTGGGCTGTAGTTTGCCCACCGACCTTTCTCGTACGGGCTTCTGGCCTCCTGGAGAAGCCGCTTCCAGAAACCGAATGAGGAAGCAGGTGGTTTGGTGGGCCCCCCCGTGCTGCCAGGACCCACTCTGGGGACTGAAGGACTTGTCCCCTCTGCTGACAGCCTTCTCTGGGGATTGTCCCAGACTGCACCTTGCTGTCCCCCAAGGCCACCCAAGGTCACCCAAGACAGACTGAACCCAGTGACCAGCACACAGAGAAGCAGAAAGACCCACATGGGGCCGAGGGGTCAGCCGAGGCCTTTGGAAGGATGGCACCACGTTTCCTCTGCCAGCCCTGCGTCTGTCCCCTCCTCTCCCCTCCCCGCCCACCACTGCGGCCCCCAGAGGAACTCCCTAAGAGACTTCCCACAACCGAACCCCCAGACTGTGCTTCCTGCCACGGAAACCCCTTTCAGTCTAGTAAGCCAAGTTCTCCAATCTACCCTTGTAGCTAAGACGGTGTCCTGCCTACGTCTACCTTACTCTTCACCTTGTTTCTGACCCAGAATCCGGACAGGGATTGGAGACGCTGTTTAATTGGACTGCTTCGAAATCCCAATAGCCGTTATTAGTAGGGTACCCTGTCCGGGGTACCAGAGTGTCACCGCCGCGTGGACCATCGTTTCCGACCGGGCGCCCTGCCGAGAGCCGGGGGCTCAGGGGAGCTGGGGCGGCCTCAACCACAGCACAGGAAGCTAATCTCAGGGCTCATCCCTCATAAGCAGCTCACTGCAGAGAGCCTTCCGGGCGAGGATCAGGCCAAGAAATACCTGACGCTCACGAGGGACAAGGTTTTGGTTTTTTTAAGATTTTATTTATTTATTTTGAGAGAGAGCGCACGCAAGCCGGGGGAGAGGGAGATGCAGAGGGAGGGAGAGAATCTAAGCTGACTCCACCGTGAATGCAGAGCCTGACACGGGGCTCGAGCTCATGACCCTGAGATCATGACCTGAGCTGAAACCCAGGTTGGACGTTTCACCGAGTCTGCCACCCAGGCACCCCGGGACAAGGTTTTAAAACGCTCCTGATCACCTCGCCGTCCTGGCCCGCTGTCCGCAGTGGGGTCTCGTGAAAACCGCACAGGCTGGGGACCAGAGTGATAGGGGCATGATTCACCAATGTCCCTAACGCCGTCCACATGAGCCTGAACCGGCAACTTGACCCTGAGGGGCTTACCTTCCTTGTCTGTAAAACAGAGAAGAGCCTTCCAGAGCTGGTGGGAGGATTGAGATACCGGAGCCCCGAGCCCGGCCTTCCACACCTGATAGGCATTCGTGTTTCTCACAGAAAGGGTCGTTCAGCTTCTCAGCATGAGGAGTTATGGCCGGACCCTCCTGGCCAACTCATTTACCTCCCGCTGCTTCATTTCTAAATAGGGAGGCTATTTACACATGGGCAGAACAAGGGGTAAGCTTTTGGGCAGCGATATAGGGCAGGCAGCCACCTAATGAGCCTGGCTTATTTTTATCCACACTTCTGCATGTTGGACATCGCTATTTTAATGCAGGTCAGCCCTTCCGGTAAAAGGATGTTGCTGCTCCCCTGCAAAGGGTGAGTTATATAATTGCCACTTGGCCCCCAGGACACGAGGCCATCAGCTCCCGGAGAGAGGTGTCCAAGCACAGCCCGAGGACGTGAGAGATTGGGAGCCCCGAGTCCAGGGCCGGGCGTTGCCAGCGACAGGGACCTCCACTGGGACAGTGCCACCCGAGAAAGGGCGTCTCCTTGGTTCGGTGGCAGGTCTTGAGCTGCTTCCCCCAGGGTTGGCTGCTAGAAACCGGTGTCGGTCATTCAGGAGCAGGAAGGCTGGACACATGTGTCAAGGGGAGCAGGTAAGCCAGCGTCCGAGGCTCCAGTGGGAAGACGCAGGCCGCATCCAGCTTCGGTGCTATACCTCAGGCTCCTGCCAGCCACAGGAGCGGCTGGGCTGCCCACCGCTGACCCCCTGGGTCCCCACATCCCTGGACTCCGGCTCTGGAATCACTAGAGAATTGGCCCAGCTAACAGAAGGGGTGAGACAAGCAGGGGAGCCTCCTCGGGGGACTGGACCCCAGGAACGCTGAGCTGGCTCCTCGGCGAGGCTGCGGGGCCGAGGACCAGACCCAAGTGCTCTCTGGAAGGATGAGCCTCCCAGCCACCTGGCGAGCAGTCCTGCAGCTGCCCTCGCCCGAGCTCCTCTCAGGCACGCTGCCCAGCACGCGGACCCCGGCCCGAACCCAGCACGCAGGGGAGCTTGGAGGCCACGTCCCCCGAGTCCCCTCTTCCTTCTGCCCCTGGGGCTGCCTCTCCACCTCTGGCCACAGGAGCTGCTCTGGGGAACGAAGCCTACACAAATTTTCTTCACTGAAATCTGCTTCTGGATGGTTTGCTGGTTGGGGCTCGGCTGACTGCCCTGGGTGGAATATATCCCCACATCAGAGAGAAGGGGGGCAAGCACGGGGCTGAGGCTCTCCGCACTACCCACCCTGCCCTCCACCCCCCCCCGCCCCGCGTCCATCGGTGTGAGCAGCCGGCGGCCCCCCGCACAACTGCGCAGGGCAACAGTAATCAGACATCCGCAGGGCTCTGGGAAGCAAGCAGGCGATACCATCTTCCACAACTGTAGAGGGGACAGAACGCCCGCCCAAGATTCACCCCAGTTCCAGGTGACCGCAGAGCACCTAACCCCACTTCAGTCCGTGTAGCTCCAGCCAAGCACCCCCTCCTCCAGAGACCCCTCCATAACCCCACCCCATTCCCAGGCCACTTCTTGCTCACAGATGGATGCATCATTTCCTTTATCTATGCGTCTGCTTCCCTGAGCCGACTGAGGCTCTCCTGAGGCCCTTGAGGGCCAGGACTGTGCCATACCCTTCTTTCTGACCTGGGCCCATGCAGAAGCTGGTCCGCCATGGCACTGAGCTGGATTTCTAGGCTTTCCCGGGGACAGGCAGTCCTGCGGGGTCCTGAGAGGTGCACAGCCGAGGAGGCCATGGGGGCTGAAATGTAACCTGGAGCTGGCTTGTCATCAGCCCCAGGTGCCCTCACGGCGACTCCACCATCCAACCTGGGACTTGGCACCTTCACAGCCAGGCCCACAGGGCACAGCCCAGGTGCTTCCAGTCCAGCTCGCTTTAGGAGATCTAGTCGATAGGGGTCATCAACTGGGACGTGTCAGGGACTGGATGTGTCCCCCCGGATTCGTATGCTGAAACCGACCCCCAGCATGGTGGCGTTGGGGGGGGGGCCCGGGCAGTGGTCACAAGGGTGGGGTCCTGGGGACAGGGTTAGTGCCCTCGCAGGAGGCCCGAGAGAAGCTGCGGCTCGCTGCTCTCCACTCTCTGCCACATGAGGACACCACAAGGAGTCGGCGGACTGCGGCCGGGAGCCCTCCCAGGGCTCCGCGCACCACCGACACCCTGATCCCGGACTTCAGCCCTGGATCTGTGAGAAGTAATGTGTGTAGTTGGTGAGCCCCTGTGTGCGGCGCGTTGTCAGACAGGAGGTAATCTGGATGCTGTCTGGGAAACCGAAGTCACCAGGAGTCACCAGGAGCACGGGGCCCTGATCCGTCCCATCCCCCCGACGGCACACATCTTGCTCCTTACACCATCCGAGACCAGAGCAACGGCCCCGTAGGCAGGCTTACACAGGCACCCCCACGTCCTTCCCGGTGAAACAGAACCAACATCACCACCAACAGAAATTATTTGTAGCTATTGTGATAGTTGCTGATGAAATGAGCTAAACCCACGTGTTCCTGGTAATTTGATTCCTCCTGCCAACCAGGGTGCTGCTATCTTCTGGACAACAGGATAAAACTCATTTCAGCCCCCCGTTTGGCTCATGGGCTCTGGAGCCAGACTCCGCGGCTGGGTCCCCAACTGACCGCCGTGCGACCTCCCTTCCCTGACCTGCTTCCCCACCTGCCAATAAGATGGGGACAGTGATGGCCTGTAGGATTACAATGAGGGTTTCGCAAAATAATCCCAGTGAAGCACCGAGCACAGTGCCAAGCATGTAGAAATGCTTACATGTAATGAAACTATTCCATTTTTTTAAAAGATTTATTTATTTATTTGGGAGAGAGGCAGAGAGCTGGGGAAGGGACACAGGGAGAGAGAGAATCTCAAGCAGACTCCTGACACAGGTCTCGATCCCACGACCCCAGAGATTATGACCTGAACCAAGACCAAGAGTCAGGCCTTTAACCGACTGTGCCACCCAGGTACCCTCAAACCGTTCCATTTTTAAAAATCATTCCTGTTTGAGATAAAATTATTCCAGAGAGATCTGGCCCTTTGAAAAGCTCAGAAAGTCAGTCTTGTTCGCTGTCAGAAATTGTGCCCGACACATCTTAGTGGATGAGTTTGCTTGCGTGAGCTTGGGGGGGGGGGGGGCTCCCTGAGTGATGACTTCACCACACGTCCTCGTCCCGTGCCCAGGCCTGGTGTGCCACTCGGTTTCCAGCCACAACTGGACCCCTCTGACCAACCAGGTGGTCTCGGGCAGACCCCCCCCCCGGGGACTGAGGGTCACTGGGTCATCTTGGGGGCCACCACCCCTACAGGCAGGGTTGGAGGAGACACACCTGAGCCTGGACCAGGGTGACCCAAAGTCCTGGTTTGCCCGGGGCCCTCCCAGCGTCAGCACAGAAAGCCCGGGCCACCCGCGGAGAATCCGGGTCCCCTCACAGACGGTGCCTGAGCAGAGCTGTTGGTCTCATCAGGGTGGGCAGCGGTCCAGAGCGCTGACCCCAAACCTGTTCATCATGACCTTTTGGTTTCCTCAGATGCCTTCAGAGGAATCAGCATCACCAGCCTCTCGCCGTGGAAGACCTTTGATGTACTTACAGAGCATTTTATTTCTTCCTTCAGTTTTCTGCAGATTGAATAACACCAGTCCCACAGGCTGTGGGCTTATGCCATGACCCCCGGTCGTCTCCACAATGGCCCCAGCCCCCGGGGTTTGGAGCCAGTGGGAGGACTGAAGGCTCCAGAAGTTGGGCCCTTCTCAGGGGCGAATCCTCATCTTTAGAACCTTTGGTGGGGGGGTGGTGCTGGAGGGTCAGGGCCCAGGAGAGTCCAGCCTGGCCTAGCGAGAAGCTCATCACAGCATCCAACTCAGCCCTGGACTCTCTGAGGGGCGTGGGGGGTGAGGTGTAAGGCAGAGAAATGTCTGATTTGGAGTGAAACCAGGTCAGAGTGGTGGGACTTGGCCCAGAGCACCTCCTTCTTACGTGCCCCACTTCCCCAGGCTCTTAGAATCAGCCCTCTGCAAACGCACCTGCCACGGGCAGAGCCCCATCCCCAACACCTCCCGAGAAGCCTCCCCAGACTCAAACCTCCTAATGGGCCCCTTGTATGCACGCCTGGTGCTCCCACAAAGATGTGCAATTCATCACTGTCTTGGCTCTAACCTCCAGTGATCATTTCTACATTTTGTCACGAGAGAAGCTTCTAGAATGTGTAGAACACAAAAGGATCCATAATAATAAATCCCATTATGGGGGAGGTGGTTCGGGGAATGACTGTCTTGTTATGTTTCTAGACTGTTTTGTGTTAATTTTATTTTTCCAGGGATATTTCAAGATCTTTTAGGAAGGAGAAGCTTGACTTACTTATCCTGCTTTCTGTTTTTCTTTTTTCTTCTTTTTTTAAACCTTCACAGGATGTGTCAGGGTGCCAGGAGCTAAAAAGCCCTCAGTTACTATAGTCAGAGGATGAGGAATGGATTCTGCATAGGCCGCCACCCAGCATGACACCCCGCACGCCAAAGCTCAACGGTGTTTGTTGAATGAATGAGCACTCCCTGTCTCGGAAATGGATCCTGCTTATCCCCTATTTGCCAGCCTGGTGAATATGAATTTGCCAGAAACAGAAAACAACATAAAAAAGATGGAATAGGACAAAAATATACAAGAGTGGGATGAAGTGCTTGGTATTTAAGTGATTTCTCGACTTTTTACAGGGGATTCTGGCTCCTATCCTCTCTCCCTCACTGGCAAAAGGAGCTGGGCGTATATTTGAAAGGTCCTTCCTCTGGGATTCATACTGAGTCACCTTCCAAAACCCCCAGCTCCTTCAGTCGCAGAAAGGCAAGCTGCAAGACGGGAAATTCAACGTGAAGTGTCACATACATTTAAACACTGGTATCCGAGAGAAAATCTTCCATGGGACTTTCAACACTTTTAGCTGCTGTCTGCACCCGCGAACTGAGGTTTATTTTACTAAGGGTGGCATTAGGCGAAGGCTTCAGCTTGACATAGTGATGGCTTCCTCTAGCAGACGTGCTGGTCAATTTGCCTGCCGTGCTAAATTTCCCCCCTCATTTAGGATGCTGTTCCCATGGCCTCCAAAGAACCAGCCCCTGAGCTAGAACACAAAAACCTAACACAGGGACCAGTGTGACTTCCCATGTAAAGAAACTCCAGCCAGGAAACCCTCAACATCACTTGGTCTGTGTCTTCATTTGTGAAGTAGGCATGTGATTTGGAATTAAATGTAATCACTTCTGCAAAGCACTTAACACAGGACATAGGCTAACGGCTCAGGAAGTGTGAGTCCTGGCAATCACGGTCACTGTAAATATATTACCGTAAAGTACATTGTCGTCATTGTTGCTGATGCAGGAGTGACAAGTCTGGGGGCTGGGGCCTGAGTTTCCGTGTGGGGCCGTGAACAGTAGATGGGGTGAACGAGATCACAGCTCCTGTCTTCCCAGCTCAGCTCCACTGGCTTCTTGCTCTCAGATGCTCATAAGGTTGAATCTGGTGCCCATAAGTCTTTGCCCACCATAGCCAGCCTCCCAGATGGCCTCGCTGCCACGCCCATGTGCAGTCCCCTCCACCGCTGAGCCAGGACCCGAAACACAATGGGCTTCTCTCTCTCCCCTAGGTCGTCTGGAGGAAGTGTGTCCATGACATGAGGGGAGGCCCACGTTGTGAGGAGCCGAGAACCAGAGCCCCCCACCCGGAAGCACTCAAGTCTTCTGATGATCTCAGCCCAAACCAACACACACACAACCTCAAGAGACATCCAAAGCCAGAAGGACCCAGCTAAGCCACCCCAGAGTCCTGGCCCTCAGAGAATGGATGTTTGTTGTTTAATGCAGCTAAGTTTGGGGTGATTTGTTATGTAGCAAGAGATAACTCATACATATCTTTTTGCTTAAACCTGATTGAATGCATGTTTGGACTTGCAGTGCATGATCTCAGGCCAAGATCCTTAACTTTAAGAATGTTAGCTTAAGAAATAGAAACGCAAATAAAACTGTAAAAGTTGAAGTTTTCCATGCTCTTTTTCTGAGGTCTATAAAAGCTGCCCTAGTTTTAGGGCATATGACTCACCTATCTGTCCGTCATTTCCCATCCCACATTCATCCATCCATGCCTTAAGATTGGGGTTTTAAGATAGAATATACATAGATAAATAATACACAGTGGTGGGGGAAAGAATCCTTTTTCTTTCTAGAATTTCTTTTGGGAAGGTTTCCTCAGAAAGCTGTTTTTGTGGGCATCTGGGTGGCTCAGTTGGTTAGGCATCAGCCTTCTGCTCAGGTCATGATCCCAGAGTCCTGGGATTGAGCCCCACATCGGACTCCCCGCTCAGGGGGGAGTCTGTTTCTTCCTCTCCCTCTCCCCCTGCATGTGCTCTCTCTCTCAAATAAATAAAATCTTAAAGAAAAAAAAAAAAAAAGGAAAACTGTTTTTGACCAACTAACTTGTGGTAAAAGTTGAGCCTCCGGGACATGATTTATTCAATGTGAGACTGTAGAGTGTGTGTGTGTGTGTGTGTGTGTGTGTGTTGGGGCTGGGAGGGTTGCAAGTCACATTTATTTATGTATCTTCAGAAGAAACACAAGAAGAGGAAGAGGAAGGGAGAGGAGGGGGTGAAGGACAAAGGCTCCATGCTGTAGCTCTTCCCCTCGCTCTCCCTCATCTTATGCAATATTACTAAACTCATAAGTGAGGCATATGAATTAGAGAGGCAAAAACCACGATGGCACAATCCTCTGTGTTCACATCAATGCATTGGATTATGGACTGTCCAGGCACAGCAGCAGGGAGGAGGAGGAAAGGTTGGGAACACAGAGGAACTATGGGAGGGCTTTCAGAGTTTCACAGAGCTATAATATGGGGGGGTTGAAATACAGTTGAATCTCTGAGGGCTGCTGAAGACCCAAGGTACCTTGGATGGATGTGTGGATGGACGGATGGATGGATGGATGGATGGGTGGATGGATGGATAATAAATGGAGGATGGATGGAGGATGGATAAGGGGCGGATGGGTGGATGGATGGATGGAGGGATGGATGGAGGGATGGATGGATGGATGGACAACTGATGGATGGGTGGGTGGATGGATGGACGGACGACGGATGGATGGGTGGATGGATGGATGGACGACGGATGGATGGGTGGATGGATGGATAGAGGATGAATGGAGGATGGATAGATGGAGGATGAATGGGGTATGGATGGATGGATGGGTGGATGGGTGGAGGATGAATGGAGGATGGGTGGATGGATGGGTGGGTGGATGGAAAGTTGGGTGGGTGGATGGAAGATGAAAGAATGGATGGTGGATGGATTGGTGGATGGATGGAGGATGGAGGGTGGATGGGTGGGTGGGTGGATAGATGGAGGATGGGTGGTGGGTGGATGGATGGATGGGTGGGTGGATGAGTGGGTGGATGGGTGGGTGGATGGATGGGTGGGTGGATGGGTGGATGGATGGAGGATGGGTGGAGGATGGATGGAGGATGGATGGATGGGTGGATGGTTGGAGGGTAGATGGATGGATGGATGGATGGATGGATGGATGGATGGGTGGATGGGTACATGAATGGATGGATGGGTGGGTGGATGGATGGATGTAAGAGGGATGGATGGATGAGTGGGTAGATGGGTGGGTGGATGGATGGAGGATAGATGGATGGATGGATGGATGGATGGATAGATGATAAATGGAGGATGGATGGAGGATGGATAAGGGGTGGGTAGGTGGATGGATGGATGATGGATGGGTGAATGGGTGGGTTCATGGATGGATAATGGATGGATGAATGGGTGGGTGAATGGAAGGATGGATGGATGGATGGGTGGGTGGGTGGGTGGGTGGATGGAGGATAGATGGAAGATGGATGGGTGCGTGGATGGATGGAGGGTGGATGGATGGAAGATGGATGGATGGATGATAAATGGAGGGTGGATGGAGGATGGATAAGGCGTGGATGGGTGGGTGGATGGAAGGAAGGATGGATGGATGGATGGATCGATGGATCGATGGATGGAAGGATGGGTAGGTGAATGTATGGGTGGATGGAAGATGGATGAATGGATGGAGGATGGATGGGTGGATGGATGGATGGATGGATGGATGGAGGATGGGTGGATGGATGGAGTATGTGTGGAGGATGGATGGATGGATGATAAATGGAGGATGGATGGAGGATGGATAAGAGATGGATGGATTGATGGATGGATGGATGGATGGATGGATGGATGGATGGATGGAGGATGGGTGGATGGATGGAGTATGTGTGGAGGATGGATGGATGGATGATAAATGGAGGATGGATGGAGGATGGATAAGAGGTGGATGGATGGATGGAGGATGGATGATGGATGGATGGGTGGATGGGTGGATGGGTGGGTTGGTGTATGGAAGGATGGATGGATAGATAGATGGATGGATGGATGCATGGATGGGTGGACAGAGGATAGATGGAGGATGGGTGGGTGGGTGGATGGAAAGATGGGTGGGTGGATGGAAGATGAAAGAATGGATGGAGGATGGATGGATGGATGGATGGATGGATGGATGGATGGATAGATGGAGGATAGGTGGGTGGGTGGATGGATGGGTGGGTAGATGGATGGATGGAGGGTGGATGGATGATGGATGGAGGATGGGTGGGTGGTTGGAGGGTAGAAGGATGGATGGATGGAGGATGGATGGATGGATGGAGGATGGAGGGATGGGTTGATGGATGGATGGGTGGGTGGACGGATGGATGGAGACAGAGGCAGAGTAGTTGACAGGTGCCAGCTCCCTGAGGGCTGAGAGCTGCAAGTTCATTTTATTCATTTTTGTACACTCAACGTGACACGTGACAGATTTCATAAACCTTCATGGAATAAATGAGTAAGTGGGTGAATAAATAACATACAAATGAATAAACAGATGGTTTAACTTTCAAGTTCTAATCTTCTAATATGTGTACTCCATGTCTGTACTCACTGTGTGGTTATCCTGAAAATCATGAATTTATTTCATAAGCTTACACGTATTTCAAGGCTGTGGAAGATATTCTGCCAGCTCAAGCATACTCACCACAAAGCCATGCTTACTGCTTCCAGAAGGCATCACCTTTCCTCCTGGTCCACCAGACAAACATTTATGCTCTGTCTTCACCTGAGAGATGCAGAACGGACATAGCATATGTGTCCAGCCTAAGCTCTCACAAACGAGCTGGCTTGTGCTGATAACTGAGTTCTGATTCTCTTTCTTGGGCTTCTCCAGGATTCTGCAACTGAACCTGCCATTCTTCTGCACACATCTGAGCTGCTCTCCTCATGGGCCACGCATGAGAGTCCTCTGCCTGCAGAGCCCTGCATCAGCCACAGAGGCTCTGCACACACACCACACACGGCTCCAGGGGTCTAAACTGGGGCAGCAGCAGCCACTGAACTTAACTCAGTTTGCTGGTTTTTTCCTAATCGCACAGAGAACCTCAATAAAAGGAGATCATTGCAATACCAGCTGTCAGCTCCAGTGCGGTCCTGTAATTATCACCTTGCCAGACCTTGAAATCCTCCTACATGCTATGTCATGGTTCTGAGTTCATCTGAACTTATGAATTATTTGCAGAGATAATGAAACGTATCAGATTACCTTTCAACTTCATTAGAAAGGAAATGAACTGGCAAGGATACTGTAATGACTTACGAGAAGACTTTCATGTCCTTAAAATAGCTGACCGACTTCGTCTCTCCTCTGCTCTCCACCCTCCCTCCCCTCCTGTTCTCCTGCTACTTCCTTTTCCTTCTCATCCGAGGCTTAGAAGGGCAGGAGACTGGAGGGACCGATCATGAGAAAAAGTGTGTGTGCGTATGTGTGTGAGTGTATGAGTGAGTGTGTGCATGCACATAGGAGTATGTATGTGTGAGTGTGCGTGCACATATGAGTGTGTGTGAGTGTGTGCACGTGTATGTACATGTGTGTATGAGTGTGTGCACACATATGTTAATGTGTGCAAATGAGAGTATGTACGTGTGTGCGTGCACCTATATGAGCATGTGAGTGTGTGCACGTGTGTGTGAGGGGTGTGTGCGTGAGTGTGCCCAAGCAGCTGACTCTGACTCACAGGGAAGGGACCCACATCTTCCTGCCTGCTTTCTCCTGCCCCCCACCCACACCCACTGCTTTGGGTGAGATTGTAGAAGGCAAGCCTCAAGCATGAAAACCAACCAGAAAGGATATTGTGAATAAAATTATCTTTTCCTTTTCTTTCCTCTTCCTCTCTCATCGCCCAGAAGGCTATTTATGAATGTACGGCACTCACCCAGAACTTCTTCCTCAGACTCTACCCCACTACCTAACACCCCCTCGATGGCCAACTGACAGTCCGCATGCCCATGGGAGGTGCTGCTGCGTGCTCACTGCCTGGCTGCAGGGCACGTCTTCTGCGTGGGTGGGCTGCACACCTGAGCGCCAGGCCTGTGAAGAGCAGCGTGCACCTGACCCTCCATGCTCTTCCCTGCTGTTGACAACACAGACAATCCTAAAGGCCTCAAACAGGTGGGGCTACAAGATGGAAGGGTCCAGCCTCCAATGAGCTCATGGGAGGCCACTGGACCAGAAGCTTCTCCCTTAGACCAGAATGAGCCAGAAATAAGCTCCTTGTGCATCTAGCATCTACCAGTAACCACATGTTTGCTTGCCCTGAAGTAGGGGCTGGACCAACCCCCCACTCAAAATTTGACTTGCATGTTGAGCCCGATGCCACACGTGGACCAAGAGGAAGAAAGAGTTTATAACTGACATGATGAGTCTCTCGGGGGAGCAGGGCAGGCTCCCAACAGGATGGCTGGAGAATGAGGAGGGGTCTGGCTTCTGTTATGATCGGGGGTGGGACTAGGGCGAGGGGTCCCACACACAGGCTGGGTTTTGTGCGGCTGGAACTCCCCACCCCCGGTATCGAGGGAGGGAGCATGCAGACCCTCTCCTCAGCTGGCCCAGATGTAGGGAAGAGGAAGAGGGGCTGAGGAGGCCCAGAAGCGGTCAGCAAACACACATGGAAAATGGAGTCAGCCTCCCTGTTACACCACAGCTGGAACCACCTGGACTTACAGGACATCAGAACCGAACCCACGATCTGTATTATCTGGCTCGACCCTGGCCGCCCCCCTGCTCTCCTTGGGACCAGGCCCACCAGCCCCCAAGCTGGGCCTGAACAGAGGGCCATGTTGCAGAAGTGGTTGGGCCTAAAGTCATTGTCACTGTCCACCCACCATTCTCACCCTCGCCCTCCCCTCTGCGGCCCCAGCCGGGAGAACCCCCAGGGCCCGTGGGGAGACCCCTGTCTGCCAGGAGCAATGCTTAAGGGCTGGACTGCAGCTGCTTCCACATGCCAGGGAGCCGCAACCCAAGGCCTGGCTCTTTTTTCCCTCAAGGTTTTCTAAGCTGGAGTCTAGGGTTGGTCACTCCATGACTCTGGAGAGCCACCATCTGCTCCTGTGGGTCTAGGGGTTGTGTTTTCCTGATTCCGAGAAGAACGAGCCCAGAGAGGTCTTTGCAGAGAGGGGCACCTGCAGATGCACCGGCCGTGCTTGCACCTGCTTTATCACTACTGGGCCCAACAAGGCATATCCAGGACGCAGCTGCATGAGGCCTCCACATTCCTCCCAGGACACCGGTTCCCACGGACCGGAGTGGCTCTCTCGGCTTCCTGCTGATTCTAGAAGGGATCCAAAATTTCATTCAACATGGATTTGTGGCAGTCTCATGAGAACCAAGCCCGGCTCTGGAGCTACCTAATGAAAGCCTATCCTCATAGAGCTTATGATCCAGGGGATCCTGAATCCAGCCCTTCCTACCTTTTTCTGCACTTGGATTATGTGGATTAATTCTCATTAGTGCCATTCTCCAATTTGGGGCAAGCCCCACCTTTTCACACTCATTCCCATCCTTAGGTCCCTGTGTGGACCCATCCCACCCCAATACACGCTCATGTCTCAGGCCACCCTCGACCAGAGGGCTCTGCCCCACTCCTCCCTCGGAGTCCCCAGGGCCACACTTCACAGCGAGTGCCCTGCAGACCAGCCTCCCCCTTGATGCCGGGACCCGAGCTCCCTGCAAGGGCGATTGGGGAAAATCTGCGGGTGTGTTTAGCCCTGCAGGGCCCACAGGTGCTTGACCACAGATCTCTGCTTTCACCCAGCACCCCTCCACGCAGACGGCTCTCTGCAGCCCGTGGAGCCCAGAACGTCACCTCAACATCACACTTACTCCCTGCGGAGCTGTGGGAAAGTCAGAACAGCATCACAAGACCTGTGCCCTGATGCCGCCGACCAGCAACATTTCCCCAAGAGCCTCCAGCTCTGCCCTGCTGTTTTCATTGCCGCAGTCAAAACAGGCCGTCCCCGGCTTGGGGGCCCAATGGATGCCTCTCTTTATAATTTAATGTGGGGACTGGTGCTTAACCAGTTCTCCTTTCCCCCAGGTCCCCTGCTCTGGAATCTCAGAGATATATTCCTATCGGAAAGGTGATGCTGTTTCTCCAAGGTGCCAAGCATTTCTGAAAGGGCCAGGGTCTTCTGCTCAGAGCCTGGGCATGGCATTGGGACAGAAACTCTGCCGTGGTCTGTAAGTCTCTCTGCCAGCTGCCAGGATTCCTTCCGGAAGCCAAACAGCCTCCCTGTGCCGGTGCATCTCTCCACCAGCAGGTGCGTGTTTGCCCCTGAGGTACCTGGTCCAGGAGGAGAGGGGCCTGCCTGGGGGAGGGGTGTGTGGGGAGGAACCACAGCCGCATGGCTGGCTGGGAGCAGACACCACACTCAACAGCCTGCAGAGCCGAGCAGAGAAAAGCTGTGGTTCCCGAGCTCGTTCTGTGTGCAAAGCATGGCTGCAGGCACCCGGAGACGCCCTGGACCCTCGTCAGCCCCCCACGGGACGCATAACGCGCGAAGTGTGGTCAGTATTCACCCCAGCACTCACCCAGGACCCAGGCATTCAGCTGCAGGACATGGAAGACCCCAGGGACAGGACCCAGCGTCCAGGTGGTGGACAGGAAGGACAGCTGCCCCCAAGGTAATTCAAGGGCACTGGGGCACAAGTACAGAAGCACGTTCGCGCTCAGCCGTGTTCTCACGTTATGTGCAGGCCCTCAAGCCTTACAGCTGAAAAGTCTACTGTCCGATCATCTCTCGGGGACAAAAGCACATAAATGAGAGCCACTGGTGTCACTGCCTGTGTGGGAGGCAGGTCCAACCCCGAGAGCCCTGGACACTGGGCTCTGGTGCGCATGCCCTCGGCAGGGCTGGCCACCAGCTGCCACATGGCCGTGCCGCGGACGGGTGGACGTGAACCCCGGGTACTGGTCAACGTTCAGCAATGAGCCCGGGGGAGGCGTGCGAGGCAGGGGAGGGCACGCGATCTGCTGCAGGTGCACACACTCCGACCGGGCTGATTTCGAGCTGCCAGGGCACCCCAGGGAGGACGCAGATCGCTATGCTTACATGGTGATCCCCCGTACGCACAGCACAGAGCACAGAGCATGGCAAGATGTCCTGAAATAACCAGGAGGTGGTGAGTTTTGACTCTTCGTTACCTTTGTTTTGAATATGATTTATTTCATTGTGAGCTTACATAAGCCGTTTTCAGAAGGGCCGTGCTCAGAGCAAGAGCCCTAAGAAATGTAAGGAGCGGCTCCACAGCCCAGCACTCACCAGCTGGGAAGGAAGCCTGCGTGGGCGTCATGTGGTGGCTGAGGGGTCAGGTTCAGCACAGGAAGACACTCCTGGGGGGCCCGGAGCTATCTGAGCAGAGCTGAACAGGAGCAGAAACGGCCGTGGCGATGTGGGGCAAAGCCCGGGGGGCCTGCTACCCTGCCCGGCTCCTGGGTGCGGGGGCAGCCAAAACCCAAGCCAGGGAGCGCCCCAGTGACAGCAGCGGCCGCAGCCCTCTGCCCAAGCCTCGCAGCCCAGGCCGCCTGAGACCCAGACCGCTTCACCAGCGCACAGTTTGGAAAGGAACAGCCCCAGCCCGGGAACAGGAAGGGTTAGGAGGGGTCTGTGCAGTTGTCAAAGCAGCTCCACTCGCCTCTCTCGGGAGAGAACAAAACTGCCCCAACAGCGATAACTTCATTCAACATCGGTGCAATGGCCAAGCCTACAAACAGGAAGCACAGGGGAGATCTCGAGAGGGCTGAGCCCTGTTCCCCGGGATCCCGTGCCGGCCGGCCGCAGGACTGGGGGGTGGGAGGCAAGCAGCTAGCGTTCAATTCCAGGAAGGCTCCCTTCACGTCTGTGGTGGGGAGGGAAGCTGGACACTGAGGACCAAGGTGTGCTGAGCCCCCTGCACAAGCCCTATGCACATAACTCACTTTGATGATCGCAACCACACTAGCAAGGGAGGTAGTCTTGCCCCACCTTACGGACGGGACAGCTCAGTTTCAGAAACATCGGGAAGCTTGCACAAGACCCCGTAGCGCAGACCCTCCCGAATGTCGGGTCATGTACCCTTAGCTACTGGCTATGGAGAAGGCAGGTGTGCTGGCCACGCTCCTGGGACAGCGTCCCTCCCGTTCTCCCTCCTCCGGCCCTGTCCAGCATCACCCCTTCAGGAGTGCAAAGGGCTCAAGGCCCTGGGGACAAACAGACGTGGGTTGGAGTCGAGGCTCCACGCGTCACTGGTAACTGTCACTGGCGTAACCTCCACCAGCTTCAGTACTTAAACTATGAACCGGACCAGTGACAGCCCCTACTTCGCGATATTGTCGTGGGGGTTAAGGTGAGACCGTGCGCGTCGCATGCTCTGCACGGGGCCTGCGCGGGGCAAGCGTTGGAGAGCGGCCAGCACAGGCTGGAGAGCACAGCGCGGGAAAGAGGGGTCAGGATACTGTGGCCGGAACGAGGCGTCAGGCGGACAGCTGGTCCAGGTGACATCCCCCCTCCCTCCAGAGGCCCGGGACCAGGATGCGCACAGGGCACAATGAGGACAGCGAGGGGGACCCACCTCGCACAGAGGGGGGACCTCTTACCTGACTTCCCACGTGCAGGGCACTCTTCCCGGTTCTTTGCAAATATGACCTCATTTAATCCAACAGGTCAGTGTAGTGGGTGTCATCATCCACCTCAACTTAGTGACATGGAAAGTAAGTGACCCCCCCCCAGTCCTGCTCTGCCCCTTTGGGCACAGCCAGGCCTACGGCTCTGCCCCTCCAAGGAAATAGGAATCGGGTCCCCACGGCACCTTCCCTGACACCTGTGCCCCTGAGAACCTCTCTCCCAGTGCCCAGAGCCGTGCCAGGCAGGGAGAGCCGCTTTGGGATGTACCCAGGGCACTGTCCCCTGCTCTGCCCTCCCCCCTCGACTGTGGGACAAACAGACAGGTGAAGATATCCCAGCAGGCAACGTTATGGGGGGGCACATGGGGGCTTCGATGCCGGCCCCAGCTCTGCCCGCCCCTCCCTCGCTGAGGGTCTCTGAGGTCCCAGAACGTCTTCGTCTATAAACGCGGATAACGTGGACCCCACGGTGCCGCGAGATGCGAGCGCCTGGAGCAACGGCCGACACCTGGGTTCAGAGCTGTGGTCACCATCCCCCACTGAGGCGCAGCCCCGAGCCCCGGTCTGGCTCGGTCCCTGGGGCAGACTCACCCACCCGAGCGTCCCTGGCCTCCTGGTTGGTAACGCCCAGCTGCTTTGTGGGGTTGTTGTGGGCTGGGCGAGGTCATGGCACCTGGCGCGGCTCCAGCAGCTGTTCACCCCTGTGCTCGTGATTAGCTCTCACAGGACCCGAAAACCGGCTCAAGCCCCCGCCAGACCAGCAGAGATGGTTCGGGTTTGCAGCTTGTGGGAGGGGAGCGCTGGGGTGTTCGTGCACTTGCAGCTCTGCCAGCTTTCAGGGGAGCCCCTCAGGGAAGAACCCGCCACGGCGAAGCAAGGCTGAGGCCCGCACAGAAGGAGCAGAAACCAGGCACTTTGTCTATAGCTCTGTGGCTTTAAATCTCCTTTTCTCCAAAAATGTGTGCTAATCCAACTGTCGCAGGGGCCTGAGCTGCTTCGCTGGCTCTCGGGTGATGGAAAGGACACGGGGTTTTGAAGTCAGACGACCTGGGTGTAGAGGCAGGTCTGTGGCTGCTGAGTGACTATGGGTAAGTCGCTTACCCTCTCTTAGCTTCTGCCTCCTCCCTTAGAAAATGGGAAAAAGAAGAGTATCGACCTCAGAGGACCATGAGGAAGGTCAAAGAGGACATGAAAGCAGCCTAGGCGAATGTGGGCTACCCTTTGCTGCGAAGAGAAGGCAACATTCAAGGTCAGTCTCAGGAATCAGAACCTTGGGATGTCGGTGTGTCCTCCTCTGTGGGTCTGAGCTCCCTACTTCCATTTCAGTGGTCTCTGGGTAACTGTGTCTGCTATTACGGACCACTGCGCATCCTTCTGGAAGGAGGCAAAGTACAACAGCAAACAAAGCAGCTCGAGGGTGAGAAGTATGGCGAGTCAGGGCTCTCGCAGCCGGTCTTCTCAGGAAGGGGGTCAGATATGGGGCCAGCTGGCCCCACATGCAGCTCGCCCCCCAGCCCCAGCTAGCCAGCCTGGACAAAGGGAAGTCTGGTCCCCAAAATACCGCCCAGAATCCCCTGGTTTTATACCTTCAGCCTCAGAGCAGAAGTCTGAGTTTTGTTCTCTGTACAATTTTAGAAGCAAAACACCTTTTGGAAACTTTTTTTCTAATGTGCCAACCCCGCAGAGCCGAATGCAGCCTGTCATGGGGTTTAAACGAGACCAGCCAGGTACGTGAGACACTGGACCTGCCACGGCATGCAAACGTGTGCACGGCGTGTCACACCAACACCATTCATAAGCCTGAGGCACGGGCCTCCGCCGGGAGCTGGACACAGGTATAAGCAGTCTGTGCGTGTCCAACAGAAGCAAACAAGCAAGTTCTGGGAACAAGGTGGAAATCACTGTGCCCAATCCACATGGAACATCTCAGCCTTGTCATTATTTACAAGCCCCTAGAACAGCGGCTACCCACAGAGGACAGATTGTCAAACGGAAAATTCTCAACAAGCAAATGTCCCCGCGTGAACGATGCAGCAACATATGACTGTGCCGTGTCACTTCCCAGCCGCGGGCGCAGAGCAGGGACCGCAGTGCTTTCTGGGCACGTGGCTGCTCGGGGTCCTCGACTCAGGGTGGCTGTGACAATGTGGAGCCATCGATCCACGCTCATGGGCTCTGTGGTGCTCTGGATTGACAGCCCAAGAGTACAGCTCATGGGGGCCAAGAACTAACACTTTGAGCCTGTGAATGTTTTACAAAATCATTCTTCCCTCGGATTCCCACCTCCCCTCGACTTTGGACATAACTCAGGACGGATGGACAGCCCCACGCTGCGTTCCTGGGGTCGCAGAGCCGGCTCTCCCACCACAGAGTGCGCAAACAGCCCGCGGGCTCGGGGCCGGTCAGGGCTCAGAGGCCAATGTGTGCGCTCTCCAGGCCGTCCCACAGAAGCGCGGGGCATGGCCAGTGGTCAGAAGAAACACGAGGCTCAGGGGGTGCCACACACTCGGCCTGGATCCTGGGTCATTCCGTCCTGGGCAGGCCCCGGGCAGCCTGTCAGCCACCCCTCCCGCGGCCCCGGGGCTCAGCGTGCACGGCACGGAGATGTCGGAGAAGTGCGTGCGCTCAGGAAGCAGCAGTCCTTGCCCAGGAGAGGGCCCACGGCCCCAAAGGGACCACACCCTGAATGCAGGCTGGGCAGCGACCCCTTGGCCCACTGCTGCTGCAGGGGCCCTCAGTCCGCAGGTGTCTCTCACGCGTCCCCGTCTGGGCCCGGCTCCCGTGAACTCAGCCTCGGAGGACGTGAGCGGTCTGAGTTAAGAGCTCACTAGCGTGTAGATCATGCTGAATGCAGAGAGAAAAGGAAGAGAGGGAGTGAGCGGGGAGCCTGCGAGGGACTCAGACCGACCTTCACCCAAGGGTCCTTCCCCAAGCCGGACCCCATGGCTTCTTTCTCGTCCCGGCCCTGGAGCATCTACTCCCCGCCCTGCTGGCCCCACTACTTCCCACCCCACTGGACTAACCTGTGCTGTGAGCGTGCACCGAGTCCCTTGGGTAGAAGATGTGATTGCTCTAAGTGCAGCTTATTATGCTCATCCGCATGGTTATCATGGTGGCTGTGCCTCCTTCCTGCAGGTCCCCAGGCTGGGGCGTGCAGGGGGTTCTCTCCACCCCACCCACCTCTGTGATACCACACGATACCCCACGCTGGGAAGAGGCCCGTCGTCACCATTCTGAGGCCCCACTTGTGAACGCAGGCCCTCTGGGCATACAAACGACACGAATTCTGACCCGGGTCACTCCCTGGCCCTCCTGTGTTTAATGGAATGCACGCATTAAACGTGCATTAGGAGCATGTGTCCTACGGTGGTGACCCAACGCAACCAGGGAAGGAGTCACGCATCCCTGTGCTTTTAGGAAGGGCGGCAGGCTAATTCTGCAACATTGGGTAACATTCCACGCCAAAATATACCACTTTGCCTTCCTGGCACAAAGAAAAACCACCCCCGTTCACATTATAGAGAGGAAAAAGGGTCATCTGAGAAAGAAAACCAAGCGGGAAGAAAGTCTGCTTCACTTCTAACCCTATCCAGTTTCCAAGGCCCTACGAGCTCCTCGGAGCAGCTGAAGTTCCATCTCTGCGAACCCGGTTCACCGTGTGTCCACGGAGCATCACTGGCCAGGCCCAAGCTGGAGGGTCTCCCTGCACTCAGGGGAGCCGGGGGTCACGTGAGAAGCAGACCATCGCTCAAGGTCACAGAGCCAGGGAGGCAAGGCAAGGAGCCACGCCCGTCTCTCCGTGGTGATACCGAGTGGGGTCACGGATGCCCTTTACTCACTCTACTCACTTTCAGACTTTCAGCCACTCATTCACCATTATTGAGCGCCTCTTGCATGCCACGCACCATTCTCGGTGCTGACAGACAACGGTGAGCGTGCAGACTGACACCTGCCTCGAGGGACCACACAGCCAAGCTGCAGCAATAACAAGGAGCTCGTGAGCACCTACTGTGTGCCACGCTCCAGCCAGGGCACCACAGACACACAGGCGGATGAGACAGATGGGGTGTCTGCCATCAAGTCGGCCAGAGAGAAGACAATCATAGAGGGAGAGGAATACACAAGAAGGAGGCAGCCGTGACCCAGAGCAGTGGGCGGGAGGCTGGTGCCACCTCACCCTCCTGGCTTGAGAGATGGTTCCAAGGCGCAGGCAGACCGTCCACCCTGGACTAACCGCCGGTGTTTGCATTCCTGTTGGCTAGGATCCACCCCAGGAACCTGCAAGCATCTCCTGGTCCACGGGGCACCTGCTGGGGTATTTAGCACACGATGCTGAGACGAGTCCGGGCTCTGCAGCGAGACAAACGCGTCTCAGCTAGGGCCTCGGACACATTTCTCAATCTCTGCAAGGTCCTGTGAAATGCCAACCCCATCTTAACAGGGTCCCTGTGGCTGTCACTTCAGTCCATCCCTGTGCTCAGCTTGGACGCAGCTGTCCACCTGCGTGGGTCCCCCTTTCCCCCACAAGAGTGGCCGGGGCCGACGGTCCTGTGCGCCCACAAGCCCTGGCTCCAAGGGGCTGGGAGTTCTGGGGCGAGAGACACGGGGTCTTTGAGGAGCTCGGCAGAACCTCCGACACCAGGTTCAACAAAGAAGGGGGAGCCCCGGCTGCCACCCAGGGTCCCGCGAGGCAGGGAGCAGTTGTTCTAGTTTTGTTTTCGCAACACAGTAACTAACAAATGCAACATGAAGGCAGAGCCAGACTGAAGGAAGGACAGACAGCCAGCCGGAATGTGTGGGACACGAGGTTTATAGGATGATCACGCTCAGGCAATGGGCAGGAGCCGCCCAGGCCGCCCGCCCGCCCACTGCCGCCCCCTCGCGCCCCCTCCCACCACCCCCGCCACCCCCCTCCCACCCCCTGCCGCCCCCCTCCACCCCCCACCGCCCCCCGCCGTGCCCCCCCCCACCCCCCCATGCCCCCTCCCGCGCCCCCGCCGCCCCATCCCACGCCCCCCGCCACCCCCTCGCACCCCCTTCCACCCCCCACCACCACCCCCGTGACCCCTCCCGCGACCCCCACAGCCCCACTGTCCCCCGCCCCCACTGCCCCCTCCTGCCCCCCACAGCCCTGCAGGAAGGGAGCTACTTTGCTGTGACTTCCCAGGTCTTCTTTCCCACAACAGACGGATGCTGGCAACACAACTGAAATGAGGGGATGTGACCTGCCTCCATCTCCATCTGGACTAGGGTGGACCCCAGACGAATGAGGAAGGAGCCCGGGGGGCACGGCTGCCTCTGGGGCAGGCTCATGACTCTGCAGTGGGGGCGTCTGCAGACCCCCACAGAGGAGACTGAGCTCACTCCAGCACCTCACGTTAGCCCACGGTGTCAAGTCCTTAAGCCTGGAGGCCACCCTCTTTGGGCTCCCCAAGGCAGGAACCAGCTTGAGCGAGCTTCAGTGGCTAGAAAGTTCTGAGTTGGAGTCAGAGAGACCCGAGCACGGCTCATTTTTAAGTGTGGATAATGCAGCCACTCCCCAGCCCGCCCCAAGCCTGGGGCGGCCTCGCTAACACCCCACCCTCCTCTTCCTCATGTGGCTAGCACCAACAGCAGTACCGGGACACTGGCAGCTTTCCTGGCCAAACGCAGGTAGCCACCGCGTAGTGAGGTGGCAGGTGAAGTGTCCCAGAAATGAGCCCAAAGAGGAACAGGAGGGAGATGCTTTCAGAAAAGGTGCTCTCGGGGCCTGGCCATAGGCAGTCTGCTTTCAGCCATCTGCCTCGCTAGGCCGCTCTCTGCAGAGGTGCAGACATGGGGGCGGTGCTGAACAATCGCAAAGTCAGCACGGTCTACCTCATTAGCGAGTTATGTAACATGGGCAGAGTCGTGAGCCTGAGCACTCAGTGACCCCGCGTGCCCCTTTGAGACGCGCGACCGCCCCCCGGGGTCTCTGTTCTGTCCCCCAGATGCTTCCACGTGGACTAGGGGCCACAGGGGACCCAAGTGGCTGAGCTGGGGACGGAGCCCTATGGGGAAGGAGTGACCAGCTGTGTGTCACCAACCGCCTCCCCAGAGGTGTGGGGACAATGAATTTCTCTGTGAGGCCCTGCGGATGCACCCACCAGGGGCCAGGCCTCCTTCAGGACCCGCCACCCCTCACGCCTCCATGCACAAGCCCAGGCTCCCGACCGAGTCAGACAGCTGGCATCAGACCCATGCGGCTGCGACCCCACCCTCACAGCCCTCCCCCCCCCCCAAAAGCCAGAGGCACAAAGCGCCTGCAGGACCCAGAGCGCCAGGAGGGATAGACACTCACCAGTAAAGGTAGTAGAAGAAGGACAGGAGATAAAACGCGAGTTTGCACCAGGCCTCCTTCTGACAGTAGCTCAAGGTGTCCGCGTTCATGACCGCCGGCGGGTCGTAGGCGAGCTCCGAGCTGTCCGCTGGACAGTGGAAATACCTGCGGCGACAGAGGACACGGCGTCCTTGGCTCTGGGGCTTGGAAGGGCATCCGAGGGATCTCTGCGAAGCAGCGTTCCGCCGCTGCCCACATCACTGCCCAGCACTGAGGGCCGCTCCCAGACACAGAGACCCTCCGGCACCACGGGCACCGCGCCCACAGAGAGAGCTGCTCCGAAGGAAGGAAACCGAGTCACCTGGAGGCACCGAGAAGAGCCTCCTTGCTCCAGGGCTGTGGGCACCCCTGTGGGCGTCAGCCCAGAATGGGGCGGCAACACGCAGGGCGGCATCACCCCCGACCACATTCTACCCTGATCATTAATGACTCTGGGTGTCATGCTGTCCCCCACACAGACCCTCTTTTCAAATCCGGAACACTGGGGGAGAGATGTCACACTCCTGCAGGAGTGCGGTGGGGTTCAGACACTTTTCTTCTTGGTAGAAGGACCCAGAACAGCCAAAGAGCATTGACCATGGCGGGGGGCGTAGCAGCAGAAGGACCCAGGGGGAGCAAAAGCACAGGGCATGGGACAGAGGGAAGCTGAAGCAAGCTTTGTGTCTGTGGAAACACCCAGCGGAGGCCAGGACTCTGGTGGTGAGGCTGGGCGGGACTCAAGGGCCACCCCGCGGCTGACCTCTGGCCCCCGGCACGGCCTCTGCGGGCTGCTTTCTGTCACTTGGGTGAAGGAGGCCAGAGGTTGGGCCGGAGAGGGGCCCTGAGCAGATGACTCCCGGGCTCAGAAGGGTACCCTGTAACCAGGAACATGGGACCCGGTGTTCCAGCCTGACCTCACCCCCCAGAGGACAGCGACAGCGACAGTCATCACCGGGTGCCAGGAGGACAACGCAAGCCGGGTTCAGTGATGCCTGCCGGCTCACAGCTCTCCAGGCCACACTCCTTGCCTCCCTGGGAGCACATTCCAAATCTACTGGCCTTGCGGAGACCTCGCTCCGTGGGGACAGGGGCAGCCAGGTGGCCAAGCGGCTCGGTGGAGAGAGTCAGGGCTCTGCGGCTACCAGCCACCAGACTGACCATCCTCCAGCCGGCCATTGATCCCTCCGAGCCTCAGCTTTGTCGTCTGTAAAATGGGGACGGAAGTGCAGAGACAACTGGGTGCTGGATGCAATACTCTGCCAAGAATGGGACCGGACGGAGGTACCCCACTGCTTTCCTCCAGTGCCTGAGAATAGGGCGGGAGGGGCCGGGTCTGCGGGACAACGTCCTTAGCCCATGGATGAAACAGAGAAGGGGCCTCAGCTCACCCGGTTGTGTGGATACTGGGTGAGCTAAGCCCACACAGTCCCTGAGCCGGCAGGGACTACATTCCGACGCCACCTTGTTCCCACCTGACTGCTCTCCAAGCTCAGACTGCAGGGGGTTACCCTCACTCCAAACAGGACGCTCTCTGGGCGCTGGTTAGGAGTCTGCCTTCAGCTCAGGTCAGGATCCCGGGGTCCTAGGCTTCTCCCTCTGCCCCTCCCCCTGCTTGTGTGCTCGCGCTCTCTCTTTCTGTCTCTCTCGCTTGCTCTCTTTATATAGCAAATAAATAAATTAAATCTTTATTTAAAAAAAAAAAAAAAAAGCACAGGACTTTCTTGTGTAACTGAGTCACCTTCCTTTCTCCCTAACCTGCACTTTGTCCTCTCCTCCTGCCACCCGTCAGGGGCGCCATCCCCTCCCAGCCAGCAGCTTCGAGGCTACCTCTGCCCTGCCCACTGCACCTGCTCACTGGCCAAGGCCAAGTTCACCTCCACGTGAACTCTCTGCCCTTCCGACTTCCATCGCTCTGTCACACTGGGGTCAAGTCCATCCTCTCTTCACCTGCGATGCCATGGTGACCTCCCAATTCCAGATTCACAAGTTCACCCTCCTACCTGTCCTCCCCATGGCTGCCACCAGTCATTTTCCTAAAACTAGGATCAGGCAATGCCACTTTCTCCCCGAAAAAGCTTCTGAGCACTTCCATTTCCTTCAGAATACGTTGATTCCAACTTCCCCAGCAGAGAGCTTCGGACCCTCCACCCCTGGTCCCTCTGCTGTCTGTCAAGCCCACGTCCATTCACCTCCATCCGAGGACCCTGCATCCAGCCTCGCTGAACCAGGGCCCTTCCCCAGCACACCGAGTGCTGTCTCACCTCTGAGCCTGTGCCCGTGTTAGCCCCCCAACCTGCAGACTTCACTTCCCAACCTGCAGACTTCGCTGTGTCCCCCAGCCTGCAGACTTTGTCCACCAGCCTGCAGACTTCGCCCCCCAACCTGCAGACTTTGCACCCCAACCTGCAGACTTCACTGTGCCCCCCAGCTTGTAGACTTTGCCCTCAGACTTTGCCCCCCAGCCTGCAGACTTCACCGTGCCCCCCCAGCCTGCAGACTTCACCCCTCAACCTGCAGACTTCACACCCCAACCTGAAGACTTCTCTGTGCCCCCAGCTTGCAGACTTCACCCCCAGCCTGCAGACTTTGCCCCCCAGCCTGCAGACTTCGCTGTGCCCCCCCAGCCTGCAGACTTCACCCCTCAACCTGCAGACCTCGCAGCACCCCCCAGCCTGCAGATTTCATAGCGCCCCCCAGCCTGCAGACTTTGCCCCCAACCTGCAGACTTCTCCGCACCCCCCAGCCTGCAGACTTCAATCCCCAACCTGCAGACTTCACCCCCAACCTGCAGACTTAGCCCCCCAACCTGCAGACTTTGCAGCACCCCCCAACCTGCAGACTTTGCCCCCAACCTGCAGACTTTGCCCCCCGGCCTGCAGACTTTGCCGCGCCCCCCCCAGCCTGCAGACTTCACCCCTCAACCTGCAGACTTCGCAGCACCCCCCAGCCTGCAGACTTCACCCCCAGCCTGCAGACTTCACCCCTCAACCTGCAGACTTTGCAGCGCCCCCCAGCCTGCAGATTTCATAGCGCCCCCCAGCCTGCAGACTTTGCCCCCAACCTGCAGACTTCTCCACACCCCCCAGCCTGCAGACTTCAATCCCCAACCTGCAGACTTTGCCCCCCAGCCTGCAGACTTAGCCCCCCAACCTGCAGACTTCGCCCCCTAACCTGCAGACTTAGCCCCCCAACCTACAGACTTTGCAGCACCCCCCAACCTGCAGACTTCGCCCCCTAACCTGCAGACTTCGCCATACCCCCCAGCCTGCAGACTTTGCCCCCAACCTGCAGACTTTGCCCCCTAACCTGCAGACTTTGCCACGCCCCCCAACCTGCAGACTTCACCCCCTCACCTGCAGAGTTCACAGTGCCCCTCTGCCAGTCTAACTTACCCGTTTGTTCTCTGCATGCCTGCGTGTATTCCTCATGTCCGCTAAGAACCTACTTCCCTCTGCCACCGGGGTGCACGCTCCTTGAAGGTAAAAATTCTATCTCACATCCACGTTGGGATCCCCTGCAATGCCTAGCATGGGGCGTGTCTCCCATGTTTGCTAGATGAAGGAGTGCGTGCTCCCGCCGTGACAAATGCAGGCTACGTTTCACAGTAAAATAACAGTGAAGAGATGTTTGCGGGATGGAAGCTCGGGGAGCAAGGGGTCGGGGTGGTCGATTCACCTGCACAGCTGTCTTCTTTACTTTGGTTCCCCCTTCCTACGTCCTAGGTCCAGACAGTGACCGTATTTTACTAAAAGCCCAAATCACGTGACCTGATGCATAGTCTTGACAGAGAATAGAATATTTAAAATCAGAACTGTCCCAGAAAATCCAGCCCATCTCGCAGGTGCTTTTTTATTAAGATACAGTTCAGGGCGCCTGGGTGGCTCAGTCTGTTGAGTGTCTGACTTGGTTTTGGCTCAGGTCGTGATCTCAGGGTCATGAGATAGAGCCCTGGGTCAGGCTCCATGCTGGGGGCAGAGCCTGCTTGGAGTTCTCCCTCTGCCCCCCTCTCTCCCTCTCTAGGATAAATAAATAAATCTTTTTTCCAAAAAAAAAAGATATAATTCACATACCAGAAAATTCACCTTCTTAAAGTTTACAATGCAGGGATTGTTAGCATGTTCATAGAGTTGTCAACGGTCAGCTCTATCTAGTTCAGAACACGGTCACACCCAAAGAAGACCCATCCCCGTCAGCCGTCCCCCGTCCCCATCCCCCGTCCCTGTCTGCCATCCCCGTCAGCTGTCCCCCACCCCCCCGTCCCTGTCTGCCATCCCCCGTCCCCGTCCACCATCCCCCACCCCCGTCCCCCGTCCCCATCCCCATCAGCCATCCCCCATTCCCTGTCCCCATCCCCTGTCCCCATCCCCTCCCTCCCAGCCCGTGGCAACCACCCACCTACTTCCCTTCTCCTCAGAGTTGTCCATTCTGGACCTTTCACATAAATAGCCTCTTGTGACCGGCTTCTTTCCCTTGTTGTGTTTTCAAGGCTCATCCATGTCTCAGCGCGTGTCAGTATGTCATGACCTTTTACTACCAAATCATGCACCCTTGCAAGGACATGCCGTGTTTTGTTTATCCATTGCTCTGTTAGCACCAATCTGGATTGTTTCCATTTGGGGACGATTGTGAATCCTGCTGCAGGGGCTCTTAACACCGATCCCGGAGGGAGGGAGCCGGTAAGAAGGGCCGCCGTCTGGGAGTGGCTTGGGAAGAAGGCCGCAGAGAACAGGTCTCCGAAGGGCAGGGAAGAGAGGGAGGCATGGTCAGGCAGCCGGTCTGTTTGGGGGACAGTGTCCCTGAGGGCCGGCCGCCCACACAGAAAGGAGGGAGCCCAGAGCAGTCCCAGGCAGACTCACCTCCAGAAGTGATAGAAAAGTAGAGGGACGTTCAGCCCCAGGGTGAGCCACTCCTGAGCGCACAGGAACATGATGCAGAATAGGCTGTGGATGGAGTATTCCGGAAGCACCAGCTGCAGGGGAGCAGAGACATAGGCCTGTGTCAGCGGGAGGGAGTTACTCCATTGTCCCACAGGCCGTGCTGGCGACCCCGAGGCCGCCCCTACACCGTGGTCCAGCTCTGCTCCGTTCTCCTCATCGGGGTCCTGGAGCCATGCTTCATACCCAAGTCTAACGGACACAGGCTCTCAGCACCTACTTACTGGAACGGGGCCCTTGCTTCTGGGGGTAACCCCTGCGTGGTCACGGAAGGCGGGAGGAGACACCCCCAGAGAGTCTCCACGGTTCTGTAACTGCCCTGCTCCTGGCTTCCCGGTCCCTCCGTACCCTCCTACACAAACTCACAAAGCTACAGCAAACGGGTGTATCTGTTTCAAATGGAGGCAGGCTGGGGAAGCATCGAGAAACAGCACCTCGCCTGATGTGGGTGGCCTGGGGAGGGGGGAGAATGACCGGCAGTGATGAAGGAGGAGAGGCCAGCCCGGACCAGAAATGGGCCAAAGCTGGGGGACCAGCAGGAAGACCGAGTCCCCCAGCCCCCAGAGAAGCCACGCGGGGGTTAATGGTAAAAAGAGCTTCAAGTCATGAACTCCCCAGGGTGTTTAACAGAAATCAAAGTTGTAACGGAGATCACAGCAGCTGTAAAGGAGAAACTGGTGCCCAGACCAGTGAAGACACCCCAAGTTGGAGAGGGAAGTCACCCTCCTCTCCCTCACATAGGCCCACGTACGCAGCACGTATGCTGCTAGAAAAATCCAGCCAGCCATGTGGGCTCGTCTCTAATGCCGCCTCCTAAGGGAAGCCGAGCCCAGACCACCCACCCCGCACCCCACGGCCCCTGCGGCCCCAGGCCCACAGCGTGCTCCCTGACCTCCCCGCTGAGTCAGCGCCCTCCTCCCTCCCCCAACACACCCCCCCACCACCCACGATGTCTCTTCTCAGCCGGCGTGCAAAGCTCTTTGCACTTAGTAGAGGCTGAGTGAGCACGAGATACGCTGAGCTGACCAGGGACATGGGTCCGCGGCACAGCCGGCTGGTGTGAGGGCCCCAGCCTGCGCTCACCCACCAGGCCTTCTGTGGGCGGGAACAGACGGCCTCACACTGTCCCATCTGGGTACCGCCCACAACTCTGGGCTCCCTCATCCCTCCCTTTGGTCTCTGGGGTTGGCTGCCCCAGATGACCATGCACAGGGAGACGCGCATTAAAAATACACGCATGCAGGGCGCCTGGGTGGCTCAGTTGGTTAAGCGACTGCCTTCGGCTCAGGTCATGATCCTGGAGTCCAGGGATCAAGTCCCACATCAGGTTCCCTGCTCAGCAGGCAGTCTGCTTCTCCCTCTGACCCTCCTTCCTCTCATGCTCTGTCTCTCATTCTCTCTCTCGCAAATAAATAAAATCTTAAAAAAAAAAAAAACACGCATGTGAGGCACGCGTGCAAGAGATGCATTCTGTAAGCAAGCGGCGCCTTCCTGACTCGCGTCTGCTTGAGAACAAACACGTCGACCCACGCGGATCGAGGAGCCCTGGAACCCGGCTCACAGGGCCACTCCATGGCCCCGGGGCACCGTCGGCACAGCCAGCCTGGGGGCCAACAGAGCTGGGTTTGCCCCTCTCCCCCCAGCGTCGGCCCATCTCACGAGCACGGCCAGCGTGGCGGGGCTGGGGGACCGTGGGGCCATCTCAGTCCTTCCCATGCAGCAGCTGGACTGGACGCACCCTCTTCTCTGAGCTCACCTGTTACATACAGATCACCCGACCCCTGACCCCCGGGCAAACCCTCGACCCCAAGCCACCCTCCGCACTGGAGAACGTTGGGTTTTCCCAGGAAAAGCTGCCAGATAGCACCGATCTCATTCTTCCCCCCACAACGCACAGAGGAGCTGGCTCACGCAGGTGTGGTCTGTGCAAGTCGCTGGTCTCACTGCGAGTGTCACCGTGCCCCGCTCGCGGAGCTCAGTGCGCTGCATACGTGGCCCATGCAGATCCCACGGAGCTTGACAGGGGGATGGAGGGATGCTGGGGAGGACGAGGAGACCTCGCCACACAGGGAAGCCAGAGGCCCGAATTCGGGGACCGGAGCCGGGGGCACAGCAGAGAGTCGGCAGGAGCTAATGGGGGGGGGGGGTCCAGCACAAGACGCCTGCAAGGGCCACTAACTCACCACGTGGTGGAACGGAGGCCGGCCTGACGCAAGCCAAGCCGGGGCAGAGGTGAGTTAACGCCCGGCTGCCAGGACCTAGCGCTGAGCCCAGCTCGCACACTTGCCCAGGAAGACCTCACCGATTTCGCCACGCCCCAACTTCTTTGGTCACTCCACCTGTCCTGACTCCCTGCCCAGGCCCTGGGCCTCACCTCCTCGTCCTGGCGGACATTTCCACCTGGATACTTCCCGACCACCACGTGCTGAAAACCCCCGTTCCTCCAGCCCCTGCAAACCCACCTGCTTCAACTCCAGTCTGCTTCCAAATCTTGCCATTTCTCCTCCACACCCACTTGTGGTGGTTTTTCCCTTTGCCCCAGTACTGCCCCCACTGGTCTGGACCCCTGCACCCCTTCCCACGGCCAGGGCAAGAACTTTCTGGCAGGTTTCTGTCCTTGCACGCAGTCATGTCTCCCCGCACACGCCCCTGGGCTCGGCTCCCGAATCCACAAACTTGATCTCCCAGCCATTTTACGTGTGTTCAAAGTGGTTTAACTGCATTTACAGGTCTTCCCGTTCGCTGGTGTACCCATTCATTCCTGGCGCTGGCCCACAAAGATCAGCGGACTGGTAGCCTGTGGATTCGGGGAGCCGGATACAATGATGCCGCCCTTTGTCTTCACCTCGGGACGCCGGAACGCTCTCCCAGCCCGCACAGCGGGGGATGTGGGACGATCACACGATGGGACCCCCGAGACAGGCGGAGGGGAAGACAGTGAGGATCATGCCCGCCGCACGGCTGCACACCTGCTCCCGCCCCCCACCACACATCCCCGGCAGACGGGCTCGCCGAGCCACTGGTAGAAGCGTGCCTGGGACCAGACATCCCGAGAGCCACATGGAAAGCCACGGGGAAGGTCCCAGGGCTGAGTGCAGCTTGCAGGGAGGGGCAGCTGTGAGACCCAGTCTCCACGGACTCAGACAATAAGCTTTTCAGCTGTGACCGTGTTGGACTAAAACTATTAGCCCGCTATCTCCAAGTGTTCTGTAAGTTCTGGCGGCCACATAATGACCTCTCTGTGGTGCTGAGCATGCTGGGTCTTCACTCCCTCATCCGTAAACACCAGCACTGATGACCTACCAGCGAGGCTGCTGGGGGACACAGCTTCTCCCGCGGAGGAGGCTGCTCTCAGAGGTGGAGCAGTGTTGAAGGGGGAGGTGCGTTGTCTGATGAACGGGACCATCACTACCACTAATAATCACACACCCCTAATCCCAGTCTCGGGTAGGTCCCTTGTTGCTCTTACCCAGAACCGATTTTGGTTTCCTGATTCTCCACCCAGTCTCCTCTGAACCGCAACCCCATCCCTGCGAAAACCAAGCTCCCGGCTTCCCCAAGTGGGGAGAGAAACCAAACCTGCCTCTCCAACCGGGAAAACCCAGGCCCTGCCTGTTTTCAAGGACACTGTACAAGGACATCCTGTGTCTATCTGCCCCAGGGACAATCGGTGTGAAAAGAAAGGATAATGTCCTTTTGTCTGATTCCCCAAACCAGGAGCCCTCCTGGGATGAGCAGGGAGGAGGCAATTTTCTCGTAAGCGTCCAGGTGGAGACACCTGCTCGCAGGTCCCCAGGTGAATAATCGCACCCCTGGTTCACCTCAGGGGAGGGGCGGTGGGAAGGAGGGAAAGAAAGGTCGCTTACCTGGGAAGTTGAGATTTCGCTGAACTGGAAGACGAGGAGAAGAGCATCCCAAGCACTGGCAGGAAACCCTCTTCTGAGTCCCTCCGCTCCAGAGGCCACTTTCTCTGTAGTCGCTCTGGGCAGAGGGCTCCTGGAGGGCAGCAGGGCAAGAGCCAGGCCAGCTGCAGACGGGGCGGGCGGCGCGGCCCCCTGCAGGCCTCAGAGGGCATCATTAGCAGAGACCCCGACGGCTGGGCTGTGGTTGGGCTGAGCGTTGCCCATTTCGTGGTGCCAGCCAGTTGAAGCGTTCGACCTCCTGGAATGTGCACTGATGTTCATCAAATACTTTAAGGGGTGAGCGGATGACTCTGGTACATAAGCACTCGGCCCAGAGTCACCTCGTCTAGAACCGTAACTTGAAAAGCCAACATTAACCAGTCTCATGCGTGCTGAGGCCTGTCCCCAGGAACCCCGGGCCTGGCTCTGAGCCCCGCACAGCCAGCAGCAGTCCTGGGTGCCTAGGCCGAGTGTGGCTGTCCCTTGTCAGGGTCAGGGTCAGGCCTGCGTGGCTGATCCTGGGGACTGGGCCCTGCCTCCAGGGAAGCCAGTCCCCGATCATTTCCCTGTGGGCCTGTTCTGAACACCAGGAACCCCAGGAGAATGGGAAGCAGACATCAAGAGAAGGACTTGCCTGCCAGGGTCCCAGCACGTGAGGACAGAAGGATCTGCCTTCCCTGGGGAGGCTGGTGGTCAGTGAGGGCACGGAGGTGGCCCAGGAGCCAAGAAGCATGGTTTCCAGCCCCCCACGTTCCAGCCCCATGGGGCCCTCCCCCCCCCCCGTCCTTCCCCCTCCCTCCCTGAGCACATTTCATCCAAACGGGAGTATCTGCGGCCTTCTTGCCCACCCACACGGACTCACTTCTCTGCAACAGAGGCTCAGGGAGAGAAAGTGGGGAGCTATCCCACACCCCCCTGCCCACTGCACCTGGCTCCCCAGTGTGTAGACAGCCCAGCTCACAGCTCAGCCCGGAGGCCCCGGCTGGGAACCGCTGGGCGCTGACCGAGCTGTGCCACCTGTCGTACGTGCTCCGGACGCTCACGCGGCCACCTCGGGCTCCCCCCAACCCTGCCCCAGCCCCCAGAGCCACTGGTCCTTCCTGCGATGACTGCCCCTGGGACCAGCTCCCAGCCTGACTGGTGGCCGTCGGCTTGGGCACCTCTGGCCCTGCTGCCACTGCCCGTGGGCCCTGACCGCCAGCCGTACCACCTGCTGGGGACACCAGCCAAATGGGCCCCCCCGCCGATCCAGGAGGGAAGTGTGCGTGCCCAACCCCTCAAGGAAGAAGGTTCCTTCCATCCGAAATCATAGGGGTCTCGGCTCTGTTTCTGGAGGAGAGGGAAGCTGGGAACAGAGGGGACAGAATGGGCTTTGCTAACGGCTCCCCTCCCCTCCCCCAGCCCACTTCCTTAAGCAGCTCAAACCTCACGTACTTCCGAATCAGCTGGGGGTGTTGCTAAAACACACGGGGCTGGGGCCCACCCCCAGAGGTTCAGATTTCGTAGGTCTGGGCGGGGGGCGGGGTTCCCAACCAGATCCCAGGAACCTGCCAGGAACACACGATGCTCCCAGGACCAGCATCACCAGCATCGCCTGGGAGCTTGTGAGAAATGCAGAACTGGGACCCCACTCCAGACCTCCAGACGTGTGGAACCAGAACCAGAACCTGCAGATCCCCAGGGGATCTACATGCACATTCAAGTTTGCGAAAGGGCCCCTCAGCACTGACTCCCAAAATAGGGTCTGCCAGCCCCCTGCAACAGAATGCCTGGGGCGCGCAGGTTAAAATGCAGATTTCTCAGTTCTACACCAGTCTACCCAGATACTCTGCGGGCCAGCCCAGGTGATTTTGTTAAACATTTGAGCTAAGATTCATAGACCCAGGGCTTGAAGAGGACCCAAGGCAGAGACTTCCTTTCTGAAAACCGGGGGTCTCGGTCCTCACCCCCAACCCCCAGCGGGACTGTGACCGTCCTACCCTCACGGACTCCAGTCCTGGGCAGGCAGCCTTCACAGATAAGAGCAATGTGTCCGGCTCCCGGCTGCCCCAGCCTCTGCCATGCAGGAGAACACTCTGGAAACAACCCCCGCGTTGGCCCTGGTATCTTCCAGGGATGGGGGCCAGCGACCCCAGCATCCTTCAGCACCCAAACCCCTAGCCTCCCATACCGCGACTCTACCTTTTCCCAGCAGGCTACCCAACCCCCAAACCCAGCTCCTTCCCCCTGTCTCTGACCTTCCTTGTGTCCCAGTGGGCTTTCCAGATTTGGGAGGTGCCTGGTTCCTTTTAGGACCAAGCTCTGGCCCTGCCCCGCCCACACCTCCCAACCTGCCTTTTGTCACCGTTTTCATGCAGCTTCCAGGCACACTTGAATTTCAAACGCCTCTCTACCACTTCCTCACGCTGTTACCAAGTACCCAAGAGCCCGGTGAGGGGGAGGGGAGAATAAACACCCTCTCTCACATAATGCCACATTTTCAAAGGGACAGAATTCTCTTACAACCAGCCCGCCGGCGGGAATCCAGAGAGATCTGAAGTCACACTTGGCCACCCACTCCTTCACTCCTTTTCTTTAAGCCAGGGATGGTGGGAGTAGGAACTGGGGTCAGGATACAGGGAGTGATTAGGCAAAAGCTCAGACTGTGGAGAGGAGAGATGCCAACGGGAGGGAATGTTCTAGAAGAAGGGCAGAAGGGCAAGGGTTTCACAAGCCTGCCTGCTGGTGCTGAAGAGCCCATTTACGCACTCAGCAGATCCGTATTGTGAGCACTAGCCAGGTGTGAACGCCGAGCAGTCCGGTGAGCAGAGACCGCGGTGCGAGTGTGCACGGCGCGTGGAGTCTGGAGCACCACCGGACACGAGCCGAAGCACAGCGTGCAAGCAGCTCGATTCAGGAGGAGGGGAGACATGACACACGTGTTCTGAATGCGCTCCTTGGAGGGAACTCAGCTGAGGTCCGGAGGACGCTGCTCTGGGGAAGGTGGAGTGTCCGGGCAAAGGGCATCCCCACGGGGCACTGGTGTCTGCCTTCACTGTGGCTTGAGACAGTCACGTCCTGGAATGATATAACCTACAAATCTCCTGTGGAGATGACATGGAGCCCGGAAATCCTTCGTACCAGCTTCTTACAGCCGCGAGACGGCAAGGAATGGCCGTGGTGATCTCTCCTGACCGGGGAAGGCCACAGGACAGCTAGGGGGCTTCTGCCCTATGTTGCCCTCAGCCCGGAGTGGAAAATCAGGCACACGGTGGGTGAATCAGTCTCCAGGTCGGAGTCACCGTCTCCTAAAGCCCCACAGAATCTAGGCTTGGAGGCCAGCCGTGCCCACCCATGCTGCCCTCCCAGGCCCACGTGATGGCAAGGAGCTCCAGCTCTCCTCCGGACTCCCGGTCCCATCCACGGGAGGCTTCTGTCCCCAAATCTCTCGTGAACAGGCACCACAGACAGTTTCTTAATAGAGCGAACCTGGTAGCAGCCTGGGGCCTGAGCAGCACCATCAGCTCCCAAAGGAGAGCCTTCTCCAGGATAAAGACAGATGATTATCCCACTTAACAGCTCTCAAGTGTGTTAATTACCTATTACCTCCGGCTGCTTGGAGACTTTTTGCTCAAAACAAGCAAAGGAGGGTGAGCTGAACCGGAGAACAAGTACGGGTAGCTGGGGAAGAAGAGCTGTCAGTCCTATTTGCTGAGTGCCCACCGGCCTCTGGACCCAGAGCCCTCAGGCAAGATGGGACCGGTGAGCACCACCCTCCAGAGTGCCCGGCACAGGGCGGTCGGAGTTCAAGCACACGTGACCCCTGATCAACACGGGTCGAACGACCCAGGTCCACTGAGACGTGGATTTCTTACAGCACAGGACGGTAGAGGTATTTTCTCTTCTTAATGGCATTTTCTCTAGCTCACTTTACTGCAAGAATACAGTATATAATCTGACAGATCTCACAAAGGGTTGGCGCCCCTCCCCACCCACCCCCCACGCCGGTCAAGAGTCAACTGTATACACAAGTGTGTTTTCCAAAGTCTGGCAAAGGCGGAGAGTAGCTGGATTGTGCCACACTTCACTGGGAATTTGATTTAGCAAGTTCACATTCTGGAGAAAAGGCAAAAGAATATTGTAATTGGCTTCCAGGAAGGGTTCGAGTTGGCTGTCTCGGCAAAAACAGTATTCGATTCCGGAACAAGAGCCAGGCTCTAGGCCTGCCCGTCCAGTGCCAGAACCTTGGGCCTGCTGTTTAAGGTTGATGGGCTCAGTTTCTCCATCTATAAAATGGGGATAAGAATGGCACCGACGAGAAGAGGCACTTGACCCCACGCTCCCGCGCCTCTGCGGTTCGTGTCAGCTCAAGTACTCCATCTACTTCGTAAAAAGCAGCAATTAAAGTCTCTTGAAAATCAAACCAACGTGTCTTCCCTTTCCTCTCAGTCCATTTCTAGTGCTTGCAAATTTTTTAGATCCTCTCCCTCCGTGCATTTCTGTCCCCAGAAATGCCATCATTGTCCGTGTCACCGTTAGCCGCTCTGGAGTCCTAAACTCTCTGCTTCTCAGGAGTGATGTCACCCCTCCTGAGTCGTGCACCTGTCTGTGCCCTTGGCGTGTCCATGTGTGTCTCTGTGGGTCTCTCCATACAGCTCTACCAGCACAGCACCTGGTAAGCGTTGGCAAACTCACCACTCACTCAGTCAACAAGCATGCGCTGAGGGCCTCCCCGCGAGGCTCAAACACGGGGACAGGCGCTGGAGGGGCCCATCGGCGAGCACCAGGCTCCGGCATCCCCGGGCAGGTGCGAGGGACCCTGGCGAACAACAGAAGGTGCACCACACTTAGTGGTAAGCAAGCCTGAAAAACGGGCAGTGGGGAAACCGAGGCAGGCGCGCAGCCCAGCCGCAGAAACAGGACACACCGTGGCCAGTGCCAGCGTCTGCCACCTGTCACGGGAGCGGCGCCCCCCCCCCCCCAGCCCGGCTCCCAGCCCACTTTCAGCGGGAGCCACAGAGATGTTTCTGAAACAGAAGTTAGTTCGTGTCACCTCTCTGCTCCACCCTGCCAAGCTTCCCCGCTGCTTCTAGAACAGGACCTCTCCCTATGATGACCTCCACGGCCCTGTGACCCGGCCTCCCTGCCCTCCTGACCCCCTGCCCCACATCGCTCCGTTGCCTGCTCACTCAAGCCAGACTCAGCCCCTTGATGATCCTCACACCCAGCCTGCCTGTCACTACCTCAGGGCCTTAGCACGCACTGTCGCCCTGACCTCCTCATCCGGGAATGCACGCACAGTCACCTCAAAGCAGCCTGCCCTCTGGGCCCGCTGTTGTTCTGTTCGACTTGCTCTAAGTGCTTCACAGCACTTACCATCACTGTCTGAACATTGTCAATCACACATCTGTTTACTTGTTTACTACCTGTCGCACATGTAGGATGCTCACAACTCCCTCCCCGGTGCCCGGACCTGCGGCTGACACGCGGTGCCACTCGGTGCTGAGTGAATGGTCAGTGTGCGCACAAACGCAGTGATCAGCACCCCAAGCTGATTGCTCAGTGCGAAACCTGCATAGCCATCTCCCAAGACTGACACATGGCGCTGACTCCATGGTCACTCAGCAAGCCTCGGGGTCAGCGGTCTGCCCCCCACACCCCCAGACGGGAGCCCCAGCTCCGGCCGGTCCTTTACGGTACCTGCGGTGTGTCCCCAGGGGGGTGAGTAAAGCAGAATGACTGCAGACTCAGTCACAGCTCAGCAACTAGAGCTCGGAGCGTCCAGGGCGGCGGGTGAGGCCCGGCCATGAGACCAGGAGAGGTGAGCAGAAACTTCCGTGACTACTACTCATTCACTCAACACACGCCGTATTCAGGGTCCGTGTGCTGGGGGGAGGGGGTACAGAAGCGAAAGAGCATCATCGGTCTGAGGGAAGCTTCCCTCCTGGTGTGGAACACGTGCTGGGAAAGGGAAGAACGTGATCCCGGGAGCCACAAAACAGTGGCCAGGGGTCTGGGGTCTGGGAGGGCTGCCCTGGGGGAGAAGGGTCATCTTCTGGCCTCACTCCTTCTCCGGAGGGTCCGGGCAAGAGACGGTGGCGGTCAGGACAGGATGGGCAGAAGGAACGGAGCCAAGCGATGGGCTTGAAGGATGCGTAAGGGTCCCAGCTGGTCACCGAGAGCCAGCGGGAGGAGAGGACAGAGCCGTCACTCCCAAGCCCTGCACAGCGGGCGTGGGCGCATGCACAGGGCAGCCCTGGAAGGGGAGGTGTTCTGGGGGCCACAGGCCAGTGTCTCAAGTGTCTGTGGGACAGCTGGGCGCCAGGGTCGGTCCTCACCACAGGGACCTGGAGGCTGAGGAAACGAGGCAAAGGAAATTCGGACTGCCTGGTGGAGGGCGCTGAGCGGAGGAGGCAGGGAACAGCGCCCAGTGTGCGGAGGGACGAGGAGAGCGGAAGAACCCGGGAGGCTAAGGAAGGGCGGCGTGGGGCCCAAGGCAGCAGAGGCAGGCATCGGGACCGGCAAGTTCACGTTGGAGGAGAAGTGACGCTGTTTTCGGCAGGGAGGAAACGCAGGCTGGCCTGGGGCACCAAAGTCCCCGCCGCGTCCCCGCCTTTAGCCACTCAGTCTGCGAAGGGCAAGCCTGGGAACACACAGGGGCCCAGGGCCTTCGTCCTCAGGTTTGCTTTTGTGAAGGCACCTGAGCATCACAGATGACGCGGTGACCGACCTGTCCTGCCCCTCACCTCGCTGGTGACACGGATCCCTGCATGGCCAGGGGCACCAAGCGCCAGGCAGCGGCTTCCAGGTGACTTTCCGGAATGCAAATAGTCCGGGCACAGGTTGGGAACAGCGCGTGCTCTCGGGGGTTAGACCGGCGGCCACTAGTCCCCACTAGTCCCACTGCCCCGCAGCCAGTGCCCCTCTCCATCCACTTGTGCTGTGGATCTGGGGGCCCACCCGCCACACCAGGGCTCCAAGGCCCTGCGGCTCCCACCCTCTTCCAGTGTGGGGGCCCAAGTGGCCCGGGGGTGCAGCCCCCCTCCCTCCACCATGCAGCTGCCCTGCTCCTGTGAAGCAAGGGTGCTCCCTGCAGATAGCAGGAAACGCCTCCTCCAGCTCCCGGAACCTTCCGCGTCGTCCCTGGGGCCACATGAGGAGTTTGTAACAACGAGGCAGCTCTCGGTGACTCTCAGGAGTGGGGGTCAGAAGTACATGCTCTTGTGAAGCTGTTTCGATGGAAAACTCAGGAAGAGCGCCACTGAATGGCAGGGCTACCGGGGCCATCCCGTGCCCCCAACCCCCCCGCAGTGGGTTTCTGGATGCGGCTGTGACCTCAAGGAGCCCAGGCCTCGTAGAGGCTGCTCGGGAGTGACAGGACATGAACGCGAGGTGCTACGGGCCAGTTGACAGGGGAGATGCGAGCCTGGGCACATTTGCTCGTGGGGGCAAACAGCTCCCGCCTGGCTCCTTTCCTTCCAGAAAGCCTGACTACACGCATCTATGTGGGATGACGGTGATTTCTGCCGAGTAGGAGCTGAAGCTCAGAGAAGCACCAGGAAATTGACCCCGACCCCATACGGCCCCTCGGTGCCTCCGCGGGGCTGCAGCCCTGGTCCCGGATCCCAGCAGCGTTGCGGGCCCCCAGGGGAGCCGCAGACCTGCACACAGCCCGTGCAGGGGGGCAGCGCACACAAGCGGGGCAAGGCCAGAGCTGGGACGTCGGCAGTGCCATCAGAACTGGCCGCGGGCGGGGCTGTGATCATTGGGAAGCACATGCGCCCCCAGCCGTGACGGTTCGGTTCTGTGTTTGGCTTTTCGGTAAAACCAGAGACACATTCTGGAAGACACCGTGCAGTGATTCGGTTCCGAATCCTCCACTGCGGAGGAAGGAAGGTGTGTGTCCTGCCGGTGAGCACGCCATGCACCCTGATGACAACGGTGCTAGAAGGTGGCGTCTCTTCGAGGAGCTTTAGGAGTTTGGTGACTCAGTTAGAGTAGTCGGCGCCAGCCTGTCGGTCGGGGCACAGCCCAGACACGGTGCAGCAGCTGGAAAAGTCTACCGAGTTTGGAAACAGGACAAAGCGTTCCGGAGTTTTCAAGGTGGTTGCTAGAGCAACCCCAGTGACCAGATTCCAAAACATTCTATTTTTAAGGCACCAGTTGATCATCAGAGAGCCAGAAGCGAAACACCGGGATAATAAGGTTCACACTGGGCATCCTCATAAGGATGAGCATTTTCTCAAAATGGGAAATAATTCAATCCATGCACAGTATTTTGACCCTGGAAGCAAACAGATTTCAAAGTGACACCCCGGAGGCTGATGACCGCCTGCATTTTACACAGAATACTGAAGTTGAGAGGTCCTCTCTCACTGGGGTCTTCTCTCGACTCCTGGGTGCATCACACGTTCCCTCCAGCCCTCACGCCTCACCCCTTCGAAGGATGTCCCCGTGCATGCGTGCAACACACACTGTGCTGAGACTGTCACAGCTGCACGTGCCCCGTCCTGCCAGGGGCTCCAGAGGCTGGACACTTGCAGATGCCACCCTGCCTTCAGGAAGAGGACGATCCAGAAGACAGATGCACAAACACAACCAGGGCGGTGGGAGATCCCGTGCTGACTGCAGGGTCCCCAGCACGATTACACATCAGAATCCTCAGCTAGATCTGTATTGAAACGCAGATTCCCAAGCCCCACTCCGGAATTTCCAGAGGGTGGGGCCCCGGAGTCTGTAGTTCAAATGCTGTGCTTGCGACTCTGATGCGCAACCAGGTTTGGAAGCAGCTGATAGGACAGGTGCCGGGGTCGGGGCGGCTGGGCTTCGGGTGAGCCTGGGAAGGCCACGGCTCTCCCACGGAGGGAGCGCTACCTGGCTGGCCCGGGCCGGGGAAAAGCAGGACGAGCACGTGGGACAGGCCCTGGGGAGGGCCGTGAAGGTGGGCAAAGGCCCTGGGATGGGAGGGACACGCACACCAGTGTCGGCAGACATAACCCAGCACGGTTGCGATGGCTGGACCAGCATAAGGTGGCATCTGGTCTCGGAGAAATCAGAGAGCAAACCTGGGTCCTGGTGAGTAAAGAGATAAAACTCTAAGCTGGGAGGCGCTGGGATGGAGGGGGGCAGTGCAGTCGGTTAAGCATCTGACGCTTGGTTTTGGCTCAGGTCATGATCTCACAGTCATGGGATCGGGCCCCGAGTCGGGCTCCGCGCTCAGTGCAAAGTCGGCTTCAGATTCTCTCTCCCTCTCTGTCTCTCCCTCTCTCAAATTAATTAATTAATTAATTAATTAATTAATTAATTAATTAATTAAAAAAACCCTCTAAGTTGGTTGCACTAGGAATGAAAAGCAAGAGATAAACGTTATTCACCATTTTTAGATGCAGCTTTATTTCAGAATGGGTTGCAGGTGGCTCACCAATGTGCTAATTGATCATGACGTGTTTATCTCTGTATAGCTGTACTCAGCAATACCTCGGATCATGTGTAATTTATTCGTGTTTTTAAACACTTTTCCTCTGGATTTGTTCCATTTCCTACTTCGGAGAAAATGCAACGTTATAACCACTCATGAGCAGAGTGTGTCCTGGACGGCAGGACAGCAGAGGCGCCACGGAGACTGCGGGGCCCGTGAAAGGAGTCGAACATGTGGACCGGGCTTCACAGAACAACTGTAAGGGATCCGGGAGGATGGAGGAGGCAGAGGGTGCTTCTTGTTTAGTGGATTAGAGAAAGTTTTGTGGAGGGGACAACATCCGAGGTGGGATATAGTATTTTAGCCAACAGAGAACATTCCAGGTGGTGAAATAGTGTAAGAAAAGACACAAAGAAAGGAAATCACTGGGGCGCCTGGGGGCCCAGTCGGTGAAGCATCTGCCTTCGGCTCAGGTCATGATCCTGGGGTGCTGGGTCCCATATCGGGCTCCCTGCTCCGTGGGGAGCCTGCTTCTCTCTCTCCCTCAGCTCCTCCTCCCTGCTCATGTGCGCACATGCTCTCTCTCAAATAAATACATAAAATTTAAAAAAATTAGAAAGGAAATCACAGGGCAGTCTCACACATTTCTATTCACAGTATTCACAATCCCCGGCGCACAGTAGGCACTCAGTAAATGCTGGGTGAGCAGGGAAGTGTTTGAAAGGAAGTAGATTTCTGTAAGGTGAGGAGAAATCACAGACAGCCTTAGAAGCACTACTAAGTACTGGTCATTTGTGCTCCAACACTGCGGCCCAGAGAAGGCTCTGGGATAAGGCGGTTTTACCTGATCGAGGTTGGCTTAGATCATTGGCACAGGGTGAATCCAGGAGGAGGACCGGAAAACAGACCAAAGGCCAGGGGGTAAAAAAAACGAGCTAGTAAGCTACTGCACCAGTCCAGGCAAAAGAAGAGAGTCTCGGGGGAGGAGGGTTGTAATTCATGAAGCACATGGGAAACAGAACCCACAGACAGAGGACAGGTGTGGTATTAAACCTGAGTGACATGGAAGACAGTGTCTCCCTTATAACCAACATGGGTCACCTGACAGAGCAGGTTGCCAGCCAGCATGTTTACGGCTGAATGAGGGGAGAACTCGGAACCCTTCAACCTCTCTGCACTCCTGCTTCAGCCAATACAGCAGGAGTTCCCACCAGCCATTCCCACATCTCGGGGACGCACTCGGGAGGAAGCCCAGGCCTGACTTCTCTTGCTGCTGTCCCCAAATGGCATCAGCCATTCCCACATCTCGGGGACGCACTCGGGAGGAGGCCCGTGCCTGACTTCTCTTGCTGCTGTCCCCAAATGGCATCAGCCATTCCCACATCTCAGGGACACACTCGGGAGGAAGCCCATGCCTGACTTCTCTTGCTGCTGTGTCCCCAAATGGCATGCTTTCTCTGCCCAGTCCTGCAAGCATGTGGCCCGTGCATGAGGTCCAGGCCTGGAGCCCGCCCCCCTTTGGCACTTTCTGTGTCTGTCTGTGCATCTCTCTCTGTGTGTGTGTGTCTGTGTGTGTGTGTGTGTGTCTGTGTGTCTGTCTGTCTCTCTCATACTTGAAGGTACTGGAGTCCCGCCATGACGGTCTATGCAGCTGACCGGTGGGACACTGTATTTTAATCCTCATCTAGACTTTTGTATCTGTTCTCAACTGGTTCAAACCCACAGAGGTGGAGAAGTGTGATTCTTCAGCCCTTCTAACCCCAATGCAAGACGTAGAACCAGGTCCAGGGGCTCAGTAGATGGTCAAGAATGCTTGCCTGGAATTCCAGAGAGAGAGAGCAGGGAGAAGGAATAGTCGGGGGACTGCGGCAAGATGAATGAGGACAGAAGCCCCAGTGCTGGGGAGGAGAGCCCCGAGGAGGCAGAACTTACCCTCAGATGCGCACGGTGCGCAGTGACGGGAGGGCAGGGTGCAGGGGGTCTGAGGAACACACCTCCCATCAGAAGGGTCATCTGCCACCCAACCCCGGCGGATGCTACCTTGAAGAAAATAGCTCTAATATTGCCGGATCTTGTGCATCTTCTCCCAAAAGCAAGCTGAAAATCTGGATTTTTGTGTGAATTTTTCAGATGCTTAAAATATTAAATGGGCTGAAGAAAACAAATTTGCAGTCTGTATGTGACCCACAGGTTGCTGACTGCAACACAGTACAGGACATGAAGAAAACAAGGCCATGGCCAGGACCCAAATGGACACCTGTGTCTTTGGCGTGGGGCTGGCGGGGGGGGAGGTCAAGGCAGAGGTGTGTGTGCACGGGACAGAGGGAAACTGGAGTGCTCTCTTGCCAGGCGGCCAGAAAGGAGGACGTGACCAGCAGCGTCACACTACAGACCGCCAAGGGGGACGAGAATGAAAGCATCGGGCTATTGGAGTTGGTCATCGAGACGTCACCGGTGACCTTCAAGATATCAGCTTCGTGGAATGACAGGAGTACCTGCCACCTGGCAAGCGATTCTCAGATGAATAGGAGGGAGTGCAGGCGAGGGTGTTCGTGGCTCTTTCCAGAATCTGGCAACATGAAAGAAGAACCATGTAGGCTGGTAGCACAAAGGTTACCAAGGTCAATGACATTTTTAGGACAAGGAAGACTAGATGTGTTTGAAGAGCCAGAAGGTACTCGGGAAAGAGGGGGCTAGTCCGGACACGCTCCAGAATGAGCTGGAAGGAGACAGAACGGAGGGAGCCCCCAGCAGGGGCAGCCGGCCAGTGCGGCAGGGAGGGGTCCTGAGATAGGACCAGAGACAGGAGGGCGCCAGGCAGAGCAGGACAGAGACAGGGAGCTCAGCACCAGCGCACCACCTACTCCCAAGAACACGGGGTCACTGCTGGGAAACCTCAGGATAGCTGGGACACTTAGGGAGGCACAGAGAGTTGGGGGCACGTGATGGGGCCGCACGGGCCATGGGGCTGTGGGGGGCCAGCACCAAACCTCAGCACTCCCCTGGAAACTCAGAGGGTGGGGCCAGAGCCTCGGCATTTCATGAAACCGCCAACAGGGCCTCCAACGTGCAGGCGGCGGGAAAACCACTGTCCCGTTTCTTGTCGAGCTGACCTTTGAAACCCCACCCCTCCTGGCCGGCAACTGCTTTTTCTACCTGCTGGCGGTGCCAGGAGATTCTGGGAGCTAATGACCGGGGGGCCTGTGCATCCCACGCAGCCCTGCACTGGGGGCAGGAGGGCAGGGCCAAGGTGCATTGGCCACCAGCCCCGCTGAGCCCCAGCGGCCAGGCCACCAATGCAACATGGCCGAAATGCATTAGTGAACCTGAATAATGAAGCCTGTTTAGCAAAGGGTCTCACACTGGGCTGCACATTAGAATCACCCCAGGGAAGTTTTAAAACTCCCGACACCAAGGATTTATTCCGAACCAATTAAGTCAGAATCCCTGGGGACAGACAGTAGGTCCTAAAATTCCCCAAGTGATTCCAACGTGCAGCCAAGTTTGAAAACCAGTGTCTTCAAGAGCACTTTGCAAGTGTGAGGCCCCACGGTTAATAATTACGTGGCCAGGCGAGGACCACCGTCAGCTCCTGATTTCCTGCTGTCCTCGGGGGTCTTCAGCGGGCAGGCTGCCTCTTCCAAGGATCCCTAAACCAGTTCTTGAGCTAGAAATAGAGTTTCTGACGCAATTTGTTTCTTGAAAGACAGAAGCTCATCTTTTTTTCATGAAGCCTAAACATTCCTAGTATTGTTATGCACGTGAACCACCCCGTGGTTCTGCAGGACCCCCAGCTCTCCCGCCAGCCACGGGCTGGGTCCACACACAGCGCACAGCAGTGTTGAGGCAGAATGAGGCAAGCACCTGCACACCTCCTGCACCCCAATGCGCATGAGCGTGCACACACACGTGCACGCACACACGCACACCTCCCTAGTGGTCTGCAGGCTTCCTACATCAGCCACTGATGTGTTCTAACTGTTCCAACTCAGGGTGCACGCTGGACGGCTGTGAGCAGCAGGGTACCCATCATGCCGTGGAAGAGACCAGAGCTCTCGCGTGTGGCTGATACCCCCACCAGGGGTGCGCCTTCCATCGAGCGCGGGGCTATGCCCCCACGGCAGCTGTGTGCATCATGCCAGCGCACACTGCAGGGACGCGGGGCGGGCACCGGGCGGAAGAAGGGAAAGTCCGTATGCTGCAGGATATGAGCGGCACCCCAATGCAGAGGGAGGACACCACTGGACTCCCCCGTGTTTCTGGTCACGAGATAGGGGTGCGTGAACACCGTCTTCTCTCCCGGAAAGAGTGCTGCAAACCGGCCCGGGAGAGAAGGTTCTCTCAAGGGCCGTGCGGGTCCCGCAGGGTCCTCAAGGCTCTGAGAGCCAGCAGGGGACTCTGTGCAAAGGCTAAAGGCAGCTCTGACCAGCAACGTGCTTCTGCAGGACAGGGACAGGGAGCAAGAGGCGGCGGGCGGAAGGAAACCACCTGCAGCTTCCAGCAGGGTCCCCGCGGCCCGTGCACGAGAGGACCCGAGGACGGGGAAGGAAGGAGGATCCTAGTGTCTGCAGGTCTCCCAGCAGCTCTCTGCCTCAGCACCCACCAGCACCACTGGGGGGCTTTTGAAAACATCACTGCCCGTGCCCCCTGGACTAGTTAAGTGAGACTCTGTGCGGGCGTGGCCCCCATATCCAGATTTTAAAAGCTCCCCGGGAAACTCGAATGTGCTGCCAGGACTGGGAAGCTCTGATCGGTGAGAACGACGGCGGACAGCAGGGCAGCCTGTGGGCTCCCCAGGAACATCTGGCCGTGGCGACCGTGATGTGGGGAAACAGGCACCCTGCACACTGCTTGGGGCAGGACACACGGCTTCCACCTTTTGGGAAAATAATCTGGCAACTTTTTCAAGTACAAATTCATATACTCTTCAACCCAACGATTTTCCTCCTGGGCTACAAAGTCACGAAGGTGCTCCCTGCGGGGTTACTGGTAGGGGCCAAACAACACTGAAAACAGACAGAATGTCCACGAATCCGTGCACTGGATAGATTGTGCGTAGGATGGCATATCAGGACGGTTTCTTGTGCAAACTCGTTTTGATTTTGAAGAGAGATCTATAGTAGTGACCTACAGGCGCGTCCATACTGTACAGCATGTGGGGAAGGAACCAGTTGCAAAAGACCAATTTTTCTTCCGTTACTGGGAAGAAGAAACAAGTCAGCTCAGAGTGTGAGTGTGAGTGTGTGCGTGCACACCTGTAGTGTCTGGAAGCGTGTGGAAACGTGAGCACAGGGATGCAGGCCCCAGCTGGTGCCGTTAGTTAGGTTAGAGGGTTAGGGACAGAGAAGGACTGGGAGCTCGTTAATAGCTCCTTCACATTAACTTAGCATCAGCATCATTTCTGGTCAGAATGAGGACAGACTACTTTCACAACTAAAACGAACAAGGGAAAACCGAAGAGCGAGCTCCGGGTGAGACTGGCCAGACTGGAGTCCAGGCCTGGGTCACCGGCTGTCTGCCCTCACGACCCTGTGGTGAGGGGGACCCAGGGACACCGCATCGAGCACTTCCTGCCCCAGCCGGCATATTCTCTGCCACGCACAGTAACATAGTACACACGGTCATCACGGAGAAAACGTTCCATCCGCCTCCAGGGACCAGCCTTCCACGTCCGGGGGGGCGTGGCCCCTCCGCACGGAGAAGGGACCCAAGCCCCTGTCCTCGCCCCGCACTGCACGTCACGACCTCCGCGTGCGGCGGCCATGCTCCATATGATTCCGCCAGCCCCAGGATGGGTCGCGCTGTCCTGCGACCAAGCGACAACTTCTAGACAGGGAAGTGCCCGCAATCACCTGGGAAAGCATGCCCTATAAACAAAAACAGTTATAATTCCGTAACTTCAGCCAGCAGCCCTCCTGTGAGAGCGCACATCCCGAACCCAGGTTTGGCGCTGACCCAGGCCTGCTGGGGAGGCAGGAACTGGGCTGATGAGAATGACGGGTGAGCTGGGACTCGCCCCGCAGGCACCTGACTCACTGGGCTCAGGGGGCTGGCTCCGCACGCTGCTTCCAGCCAGGGAGCTCCCCATCCCTTTTGCTTGGCTCTTCTCCCCTTGAGAGCAATGGGGCAGTGTTCACAGGTTTTGCTCAGAGTAATTTTGCTTTTCATTCTGATAAACGCACAATAAATCCTACAGAAAGGACCAAGGTCTTGTCCTCGTGTTCACTGGATTACACCTGTGGATGACGGGATACCGTGAGTAGAATCTGAACCCAGGGGCTCACTACTCCCTCTGTTACTCACCAAGGAGCGAGTCTAGGGAAGCCCAACCCTTTCTCCTCACCACGGGGATGTCGTTTTCATGAAAACCCTTCTCTGGTGCATGGATCCTGTCTCCCCCAATCCATATGTTGAAGTCCTTGGCCCCAGTACCTCAGAACGTGACTGCATTTGGAGAGAGGGTGTTTAAGGTGGTCATTAAGGTAAATGAGGTCATTGCTGGGTTCTGATCCAATATGGCCTGGGTCTTTGTAAGAGGACGCATGAGGACACACAGACGCACAGACAGAGGGACGACCATGTGAGGACATAGGGGAAGGCGGCCGTTGGCAAGGCAAGGGACAGCCTCCAAAGGAACAGACCCGCCTACACTTGATCTTGGACTCCCAGCCTTCCACGACCGTGAGGAAATGAATTTCTGGTGTCTCAGCCGCTTAGATGTCCCAGGCCCCACCAACTAACCCGGGCAGAGGGTGCCACAGCTTCCGACGGCTGTCGTCCAGGCCAACCTGCCCCCCACAGTCTCTCGAAATTGAGAAGATGCTTTGGTCCAGAGCTCTTAGCCTGCGCTGGACTTGGAGGCCGAGGAGCCACTGAGAGGGGCGGCTGTCAGACCAGAGGTGCGCGGGGCCGCAGGCACAGGGGTAAATGCCAGGTGCCCAGGGTGGCGTCCAGGCACCTCTGAGAACCACAATGGCGTGGGACTGTCCTGCGAAATGTGGACATGGAAACATGAGGACTTCTGGAAGGACAGGAGCCTGGGAGTCAGAGCAGGGTGACCCCACATCCGCCACCCGCAGAGCAGGGGCCACGGAGGAACCCCGAGGCTGCCAGCCAAGCGCTCCTGGTTCCGTGCTGCTTGCGGGAGAGTGCCGAGCGGGGGGCCAGGCGCCCAGACCCGCCTGCGCCCACCGCACCGTCTGCTGGGGAAAACCAGCAGGTGCCTGACTTCCCCCTTCCTGCCCCCACTGCCCTCCTCCTCAAGTCCTGACCATCGACCCCTGAGATACTTTATCAATTAACACTAAAAGCCCACCGTTTGCGTAGCAGTTGGTGTCCCCACCATCAAAAAAGCATCTGATAGCGCGGTGGCGGATGTGAATGTCCAACTCCCCCAGGGACGGAGACACGGCCCCTCGAACTGTCAGAGGTCCCTCCCGCTGACGTAATCTGAACACGTCCCCTGAGGGCAGGAGCCTGGCTAAGTGGCTCCTTTATTTGCTTCCCGCCAGCACACCGGTGGTGCTGACAGGCTCGATGCGGATGCCTTGGGAGCGCTAGCTGTGGTGAGGTCACCGCGGGAAGGCCACAAGAGCAGAGCTGTTCTGGCTGTGGGCTCCGTGCCCACCTCCTGCGCTATAATCAGTGACCATTGTCCTCCACGATTTCATCATCGCTTGACCCATTTGGCAGACACAGAAAGGGAACGGGATGGTTTTTCTGTCCCCTCATAATAATGGCACTTTGCATGTGTAAAGCACATCGCACACATTCAGCACATTTCCCCGTCTATCGCCGAGTCTTATCCGAGTGAAACAAAACTCCATGTGTTTTGTGATTGCGCCATAGAGACAGTTAGGGATCAGAGCCAGTGAAACTCTGTGCTGCAGGAGGACCAATGTCCCAAATCGCTTAAAGAATCACAAATCCCACATAAGTGGCGCATGGAGACAGCACGATAGTGGGGCGGCACAGCCAACCCGTGGGGGCAGACACACCTGGAGCATGGGAATCGATGCAGCTCCAGCCGAGAGCCCCCAGCGAGGCTCATCTGAGTCCCGGGGGTCTCTCTGTCAATGCGGGCAGGCGCCGGGATTTAACTGTAGAGAGAGGCGGAGACTAGGGAGCTCTAAGGGAGCAAGAGACCATGAGACCTGGGGGATACTGGCACATTCTGTGGCCTAGAAACATGACCCAGAAATGTCTCTTGCTTGTTCAGCAATTGGGCAAAGAGCAAGAATGGATGGAGGGTGAGCATCTGTGTGTTGTGGGGTGGGGCGTGAAAACAGAAGGTTTTACTCCTCATCACACTGTGGGAAAGGGGGCTTCTGGAAGCAAAGCTGCAGCGAGAAAAACAGGCTGTCTGCAGATTCCGTGCAGAGTCCTCCCTGGGGGTGGCCCTCCCTCTCCTCGGAAGCAGGCAGCAAGCACTCACCCCGTGGGTCCAGCACCCACCAGCAAATTACTGCTTTTACTCTGGCACCACTTAGGGAACTTCGGCTCTCTCAATCACACCCTGGGGGCTGGGCAAGCGGAAACCCACCCACCTGCTTTGCCAGAGCCTAGCTTATCCTCCAACTCGGCAATCTGCAGCCTCGCCCCAGGATTCCCCAATCCTGATGCCCAGGCCGCGTCCCACACCCACGAGATGGAATCTCCCAGGGTGGGGGGGGACCCAGGAGCAGCGTTCTGTAAGCTCCCAGGTGATGCCGATGTGCAGCCAGGTTGAGAACCGGTGCTCAAACCCCAACTGTCACCGCGCTCACCCGCCGGGCAGCGAGGGACGCTCCACGAGACAAAACACCTCACGCCGGTCACTGGCCCCTCCAGTCCCATCACCTGCCTTAATCCCATGCTCAGCAGAGAGAATTCTGCCACAGCCAAGCTCCTGGTCCCTAATCCATGTAGCTAATTAACATAAAGCAGACACCAGGCTTGGCAATGTGGCGGGGACACAAATTAGGGGGGCATGATCCCTTCCTTCAAAAATACAAATGTGTAAGATGTGTGCAAGCGACTATCCTATAAGGTATTGTGTGGTTGGGGCTTTGAGAGACACTTTGAGGGGCAGGAATTCAGGAAAAAGAAGCAAGATCCCTTTTAGCTGGGTGGAGCATGTGTCCACAGCTCGCTCGCTCGCTCTCACACACGCACACACACACCCCATCCCCTCAGCACAGGCCACAGGGCCACAGACACAGCAGGTGCTGTGTGTCCAGCCAAATGAATCAAGTCAGATCAGTGCCCACTGGAACCCGCCAAGCCAACGTCCAGGATGCCTTGGCTCCCCGTCCGGCCCCACGATGCACAGGCTTCTCCGGGTTAACACCACCGCCCCAACCTCTGTGGCTGGGCTCTCCCCCGCCCCCACCTCACGCGGTGCACAGCCTTGGCCCTGTGCCCTGCGCTGGTGGCTCTGCAGACTGACTCCTCCCTGAGGCCAAGATCGGCCCCTTCTCTCTGGAATGAAGCCCCCGATCTTTGGCTGAGTACACAGCCCCCCCAAAGTAAGACCAGCCACGTCCACTTGCCTAAGATCTGGCCAATGAGTTAAGTGGAAGAGGTGTGTGCACCTTCCGGCCCTTCCCTCCCGCCCCCCGGGGCTTGAAGGGACACCGTGGTGTGACACCCCTGCAGACCTCGTGGATGGGCAGGGGGAGCATGGGTCCCCAGATGAGGCCTGGGGCAGAGTCTCCTCCCACTGCACCCTGTTCTGGACAGGCTCCCCAACAGAGCAAGCTCCCTGTGTCCTTCACTGGCAGTGGACCCCACACAGGAGAGGAGAAAGGGGCTACGGGGAAGCAGCCAGTGATTGGGCGACTTCTCAGAGCTGAACTACCGAGTCCAAAAATCCGCCTAGAAGCTCAGGCTGTGAGACAGGCTTTGCCGATGGATGAAGGGAGTGGACCGGCCTCCTTTTCTGGTCCACACGACTGTGGAGACCACAAGGGAAACTGGGTGCTCATCCCTCTTGGTCAGTGGCCTGCAGAGACGGGCCCCTGGTATACAGCAAGAAGCTACAGAAGGCATGGAAAGTTACCGGCTCCCACGGACGGAAACAGCAAGAGAGAAAGGGAGTGAGCATGGGCTCTGGAGCCAGACCCAGGAGCTGGGTGACCTTGAGCAAGGAATTTACCGTCTGCCAGAGGCCATCACGTTACCCACATCACAGAAGATTCCGCTCACGGCAGTCCCAGGGTCCGTGCACAAACCCACTGAGCCTGAACTTCCCAGGATGGGGGGTACATTAGTCAGGGTCCTCCAGAGAAACAGAGCTGACAGGGTGCATGTGAGTGTGTGTGCATGCATGTGAGCACATGTGTGTGCTGTGTGTGCATGTGTGTTTGTGTGTGGGTGCACATACTATGTGAGTGTGTGGTGCATATGAGTGTGCATGGTGTGTGCATGTGTATGTGACTGTGTGCATGTGTGTGTTGTGTGTATGAGTGTGCATGAGGTGTGTGTGACTGCGTGTGTGAGTGTGCATGCTGTGTGCATGGTATATGCATGTGTATGTGACTGTGCATGTGCGTGTGTGTATGTGACTGAGTGTGCATGCTGTGTGCATATGTGTGTGCATGGAGTGTGCATATGTGACTGAGTGTGCATGTGTGCGTGTGACTGAGTGTGTTGGTGTGTATGGGTGTGCGTGGGGTGTGTGTGACTGTGTGTGTGATTGTGCATGCTGTGTGCATGGTGTATGTGTGTGTATATGACTGAGTGTGCATGTGTGTGTTGGTGTATATGTGTGTGCATGGGTGTGTGTGACTGCATGTGTGAGTGTGCATGCTGTGTGTATATGTGTGTGCATGGTGTTTGCGTGTGTATGTGACTGTATGTGTGTGTATAAGTGAGTGAGCATAGTATATGTGTGTGTGCACGTGTGCGACTGTGTGCGTGTGTTGGTGTGTATGAGTGTGCATGGGTGTGTGTGACTGCATGTGTGAGTGTGCATGCTGTGTGCATGTGTGTGTGCATGGAGTGTGCATATGTGACTGAGTGTGCATGTGTGCGTGTGACTGTGAGTGTGTTGGTGTGTATGAGTATGCATGGGGTGTGCATATGTGACTGAGTGTGCATATGTGCGTGACTGTGTGTGTGTGTTGGTGTGTATGAGCGTGCATGGGGTGTGTGTGACTGTGTGTGCGTGCTGTGTGCATGTGTGTGTGCATGGAGTGTGCATATGTGACTGAGTGTGCATGTGTGCGACTGTGTGCGTGTGTTGGTGTATATGAGTGTGCATGGGGTGTGTGTGATTGTGTGTGAGTGTGCATACTGTGTGCATATGTGTGTGCATGGAGTGTGCGTGTGTACGAGCCTAGTCAGCTGCCCACACCCTCATCACAATATGGCTTCGTTGGACGTGCGCGTCTACACGTACATAAACAGATTTTCAGGGACTGGTTCCTGTAATGTGTGTGTACATGTGGGAACCCCATTCTGCCAGGTGGGCCAACAGGCCAGAGATCCAGGGAGGCCCCATGTTGCAGCTGAAGTCTGAATGGGCTACAGAATTCCCTCTTGCTTGGGGAGGTCAGTTTCTGTTCTATTGAGGCCTTCAGCTGATTGCACGAGGCCCACCCTCATTATGGAGAGCAATCTGTTTTATTCAAAGTCCACCAATCTAAATATTAATCTCATCCACAAACACCCTCGCAGAAACATCTAGAATAATGTCTGACCACGTGTCTGAGCGCTGTGGCCCAGCCAAGCTGACACCTAAAATTAACCATCATAGGGGGTGGGCATCCAGAAATCCGTATTTTCAATAACCTCCCCAAATGTGGCGCAAGGCCCAGCCAAGTTTGGGGACCACTCTCAGTGATGCACCCCAAGGTCACTGATGGTTTCAGGGTCTCTCCCTCCCCCTCCACGAGGGTCGCTGGACTTCCTCTGTGGAGCAGAACCAGTCTTCCTCACATGGGGCCACAAGAACATTCCCTCCACGCACGGCCAGGACACAGCAGGCAGGGTTGCTCCTCCAGCCCAGGGATGCCTGCCGACTGCCGACCTCTCCGGCCCCAAGAGCTTCTCTCTTCCCCTCTCCCACGGCAGACACCAGACCCTGGGAGCTGCTTGTGAGTCACCAGGACCCCTGCCAACCACTCAAATCACCAGCTACATCTCACAGAGTCCCTCCGGCGCGGCTGCCCATGAGATGCCCCTATGGGGCATTTTCCAATAACAGAGCCGGACCCTCCCAAGCAGCGTGCCTGGTGGTCCTGCAGAGCTGTCTCTTGCTTCAACAGTGTTTGGATGGAACAGACCCAGGGACACCAGCCTCCGACCACCCTCCAAACTGTTTCTCCAGCTGCAACCTTCGGAGCATCTCCCCGGCCACCCGGTGCCTCTGTGACCGGCCAACACCCTATTTTGAGCTTGGCTCCTTATTACCGATCTGCCAGGAGCTCCCAGATGCATCAGAGTCATTCCACGGACATGGAGGCCGCTGTCAACCGCCTGGTCCACCCGCGGGCTTCCCACACCCACCTCTGTCTGGGCTTCTGTTTCCACCGGGAGGATGTGGTTCTGGAGGGCGTGGGCCACTTCTCCCATGAGCTGGCTGAGGAGAAGCGTGAGGAGAAATGGACACTGAGCGTCCCCAGAAGGGGACCAGTGCAGCAGTAGGGTCAAATCCAAGATGAGTGGGGTCAAACCCTGGACACCATGGAAGCCACCCGGGTTCTGGAGAGGAACCTGAGCCGGGCCCTTGTGGATCCACGTGCCTGGGTTCTGCCCACACGGACCCCCATCTCTGTGACTTCCCAGATGAGGAGGTGAACTCATCAAGAAGCTAGGCGACTGCCTGACTCACCTCTGCAGGCCGCCCGGCCCCCGGGCTGTGTGACCAGGAGCCCCTGGAGCCCCACAGCCTTTGGGGGGCCCCTGGCACTCCCCCGTGCCGAGGCATGTGCCTGAGCCTCTCCCTGCAGCCATGAGGCAGCTTTTTAACCCCCCTGGAGCCCTCGCCCAAGCCCTGGACCACATGGAAACAATAAAGCTTTCTGCAGCAGAAAAAGGGGGAAAAAACTGGACCCTCCCAAGACCTCCTATGGCAGAACTTCTGGAAGTGGTTCCTAAGCAGATGTACCTTAGACGTTCTCCACAGGGGATGGGGGGGCCTGGGGGGCTCAGTCATTAAGCGTCTGCCTTCAGCTCAGGTCATGATCCCAGGGTCCTGGGATCGAGCCCCGTGTCGGGCTCCCTGCTCAGCAGAAAGTCTGCTTCTCCCTCTCCCACTCCCCTGCTTGTGTTCCCTCTCTCGCTGTCTCTCTCTCCGTCAAATAAATAAAATCTTAAGAAAAAGAAGATCTTCACGGGGGATTTCGATACGCAAAGTGGTTAGGAACCACCAGTCCCACTGACAAACACAACAAAGTAGTGCACTCTACCGTTTACCACTTCCTGACGCGATGCTCACACGTGATTTTGCACAAGACAGACTGCAAAGCTTTCCTGCCAGTGATAAGTGCCCTCCGTGGGCAATTAGTGGAAGTCCTGGGTGTAGAATGTGGAGTGGAGAACAGCAAGGCCATGCTGCAGTGTTGGGAGGGTGCTGGGCAGCTGGCTAGGCTCACTCACTAGCTCAGGAACATGTTCATACCCCTGGCCTAGAAACATGCAGGATCCAGATCCATGGCACGGCTCTATTGCCAATTTCTGCACGTGGCTGACCAGAGCTGCTCGCAAACAGAACCACAAAGGAGGAGTTCTTGAAGACCCATGGCACGAATGAGGCCACCCCTTTGGTGGAAGCGAGCTAAGACCTCTATACAGTTGTCATGATGAGAAGAACAAGTGGAGGCTGGAGGGATGGTGTGGTACTCTCCTCACACTCACGAGTCCACTGCAGACTGCCCGCCTCCCCCACATCTACATGGAAAGACCACTTTTCACCAGAGAAGAGCTGATTTTGAAATGACCAACGATCTTTTCCACAACTCTCACCAGGAATTGCAGACTATAAAGGTGGCAGCCTCATTCCCAGGCCTATCGGATGCCAAGTGGGTGAGGGGTTGTAGCCCGGCGGCAAAGACAGAACTCATGCGTAGTCAATGCTACTCGGGATGAAAGGACCACTGGTATGGGGTAGGGATTTACCCATGCCAGTATCCGGAGCTCAGCCCCGCAGAGGCACTCGTGAGCAAGCAAGGTGTGGTCCCTGCCCCAGAGAGCTCACAGCTGGGTCCCCTTCTGCCCAGCCTCAGTGACCTTGGGCTCCCAGAGAGGGGCCGTGGCCATGCCAGCCAAGCGGCCCAGACACATGGTGCTAATGTCACCTCACCACTAAGCCCTCGGGTCTCAGTTTCTCCATCTGAAAATGAGGGGTCCAGCCAGATGACCTACAAGGTCCACTCCGGTCTTAGCATTTCATTTCCTGGTCACATACCAAACATCAGCCTCGGGTCCCACATTGTGCTGAACTCTGGGGTCCTGAGGATGAACAAGACATTGGTGTCTACACACCACACCTTCTTTCTGCATCCATCCGTTGATGGACACTTGGGTTGTCTCCGCATCTTGCCTGTTGTGAATAAGGTATAGATGTCTCTCCAACTTCGTGCTTTCACTTCCTTCGGATATATAACCCGAAGTGGAATTGCTGGGTCATAGGGTAGCTCTATTTTTACCTTCTGAGGCTCCGCCATAGTGTTTTCCAGAGTGGCTGCACCAGTTCGCATTCCCACCAATGGGCACGGGGTTTCCCTTTTCTGTGTGTCCTCGCCAACACGTGTTATCCTGTGTCTAACAGGAGGCAGGTGGTGTCTCATTGTCCAAACCCCCAAATCTTAATCTCCTTCGTACAGGTAAGTGGTAGAACGACAGCAATTATGGTGCCACACGGCCTCACTATATCCACACCTTTGCCTGTAACCCCTGCCCTGTATTGGGGGAGCTCACTGAGAGGACATGATCGACGGCTGACCTGTGAGGTGGACCCTGGTGATCAGGGCTCGTCACCCCCTTCCCTGTCCTTGGAATGTGGGTCCCGCTTGCCTTCCCTGCTCCCAGAAGCTGTCCCCAGGACGGCCTTCAGACAGTGATGTAGTGCTGCGACCACGTGAGCAGTCCATGTGACTGAACCCCATTAAGGCTCTTTACAAACTGCTAAAACTCGGTGGGTGGATGCAGAGATCTACCCCTCTTCTGGCTGCCCAAGACAAGCCCCATATGTCCGTACCCTCGCTTGTGAAACCGGCCACCTGCCAACCCGGAGCGGCCTGCCTCCCTCCTGAGGCCCTCGCTGTGCTCTGCTTGCACCTGGCATGCTCCCGAGGCGCTTCTGAACCACACGCTGGGCTTGGCCATGTGACTCGCTCCGGCCAACAGGACACTAGCAGATCAGACGCAAACCAAAGCTTGAAGTGTTCCCGCTTCTCCCCTGGCCTCCCTGTGACATCATGAGAAGAGCCTGGGCGCGTTGCTGGAGGACTGGCAGTGAGCACAACACCCCCTTCTCCCCATCAGCCCAGCCAATGTGGGGGGAGCCAACCGGGGACCCATGGACCCACCGGAAATAGAAACCACACTTGCTTGCGGTAAACTGGCTTGATCCTCTATAATCATCGTAATGAAGAACTGGGAAGGATGGGGCCAACCAGCCGTGGGCCTGAGGAGCCAGAGTGGCTGCGGGGGGCTCTGCGGGGCCTGCCACGGCCTGGGGGGCAGAGGGAAGCGAGGACAGGCCTCCTGCTCTCCCCGCCGCCCAGCTTCTGGCTCAGCAGCCCTGTGACAGCACCCCTGTTCACACAGCGAGTAAAATGCTCCGTCTTTCCCTCTGACTAACAAGGACTTCGCCACAGAAACCGACTGAAAATGTATTATACATGAGACACAGTTTCTGAACTAGTTGCAAGTGTTGTTCTAGGATATTTTTACTTCTCTTCAAACACTCCCTCTGGGGGTGAACTGGCCTACCAAGAAGTTAAACGGAAATAGAAAAGAGCCTTGAAGGAATCCACCGGACCCCAGCCTGGCAAGCCAGCCCAGGACAGGGTCCCTGCAGCCCTCTGTGGCTTTGGGGACTCGTATCTTCCCTTTAAACAGCGGGCGATGTTACCGGAGCTCAAGTCCACAAAGAGCATGTTTCAGAGAACCAACAGTTTCCCCGATTCTGTGATTAAAAATGTGGACTCTGGTCAGACTCGTCTTCAGATCCCAGCTCCACCGGCTTGGGAAGCATGAGACCCCAGAGGTAAACCTCTCCACGCCCCGACTTCTCGTCTTTCGGGTGGGGCTCCTCATCATGACCTACTTCATAGGGTTGTCAGGAAGATTACAGTTTATTCTTGTAAAGGCGGACGGTGGTCACTCAGGAAATGTAAGCAGCTCTTGGCCCCAGCACGCTTTAGAAATCCGCCAGCCAACACGGAATTCTGATCTGGAAGATTTCTGAGTCAAGGATGGCCTCTCTCCGGCCGCCGAGTTTGTGCATCCCTTTTCATTGCCTTACGTCTCTCAAATAAAATGCACCACTCCCTCCAGAGCCCTGCAGGAAGAACCGCACCAGCAGCCAAAGAGACTGGAAATCCAGTCCATCCCTTGTGGCAGGGATTAGAGAAAAGGACTGTCTTCGCTCTTCTTCCAAGTAGCTAATGCATGGCAAACATTGTGATCCAAAGCGACATGGGTCTTTCTCTCAGTTCTGGTACATTAATGCATTTAGTAGCCTCCTCTGAGGTCAAAGAAATTGTGGCAGAGTTTGAAACCATCTATTTATAAATTTGTAGAGTCAGCAAACAGCTGATGTGTGCAGGCACAGGACACAACCACGTTTTTAAAGAAGATTCTCCCCCTATGTAAGTAGCACATGCTTACAGCATCAGTGAGCCTTACTAACGCTGCATAACAAATCATTCCAAATTTCAGTGATAATCACTTACACCTGCTCATGCATCTAAAGGCTGAATGGGGGCCGCCGGATCCAGGGGGCTTGGCTCTGAGCTCCAGATGGGCTGGGGTCTGCATCCCATGCTCCTTGCACCAGTGGGTTGGCCTTGGTGATGTCAGGGACACCCAGGACTCTGAAGCCTTAGCACACCCGCCACCTGCCCACATTCACGTGGCCGAGCGGAGGGGACCTGCACAATCACATAGCAAGGTCATGGGTCCAGGCAGGGCTGGCTTCAGGGACGTGACCCAAGCAGCTGCACATGACCCCATGGACACAGGGGATGGGGAAGAATCTGGAACGACAGTGTGATCTTCCTACTCGACAAACGGGCTCTGCACTGGGAAAGGGTCCTAACCGCTCCCCACCTCCTCCAACCCCACTGGTGGGACCCCGTCGTGGAACTTCTGCAGGGGACCCGGCTTCACAGCATTCAGCCACACCTGACCCCGTGATGCCCCGCCCCCCACAGGTGTGGCTCGGATAAGCAGGAAGGGGGGGGCGCAGGTGGTCATTGGTGGCAACACCGTGGCCTTAGCACCACCGCGTTCTTCCAGATCACGACCTGGCACACCTGCCCCCTCCCACCAGCCTGGTTACACCCCAAAGACCTCAACACCCCAGCACCCCAACCCCACCCACTCCTCCTCCACGTCCCGGGGCGACTGCTCGATGGAGGGGGAGAATCACCCATCCACCGTTTAGAGCCACAAACGTCAGAAACCTGCAGGGGGCTGGAGACACGCTTGTGGGTTCAGGGGGCAAGGTGGAGACGTCCAGATGCATCAAAGCCAGAAGGGACATCCTGACCTCTGCGCCTGAGTCTCCCTCCCCCCGGCAGGCTCAGCCAACATGAAACCGTCACAGACTCTGTTGTCTGACTTGGCCTAAGGGAGGTGACATTTCATGGGTCCCCAGGGACAACCGAGTCCAGGGTCTGAGGAGCCCTGCTCACAAGGCATGCTTCTCCCCACGCTCATGCCAACCTCGGGCTCGCCCATCAACTCCTTTCCTCCAGCCGTTCTCTGAAGTTGCAAGATGCAGCCGGGGCCCCAGGGCAGCTCCACCTCCTCCCTGCGGGGCCTGTGACACTTCCTGACCTTCTTGACCTGCACAGCGACCCACGGAGCCCACGTCCCACTCCAGCAGGCGAGCAGCATGTGAAGTGGCTCTTGCCATGGAAAATGAATCACACGTGCACGTCGACACGGGAATCCTGCAGTTCAGACAATTACCCAAAGAACACATTTTCTGATAATTAGAGAGCTAAAAATGGATCCCCTTTGAAAATCCCTTCCTTCCTCCCGAGAAAGCTGAGGAGGTGGTTTAGCAACAATCAGCTGCAGAGATACATCACATTCTGGGTGTTTGGGGGACAAGTTCCAAGAAATTTCTTGGAAGGTACATTTCCCAGAAGGTGGTGGCGCTAACCAGACCCACTAACGCTCCCCACGTCCCCGGCACAGGCTCAGGCCGGGGAGGCCACGGGCCACCTCACCTGCCTCCGGGGTGTGCGTGAGCCCCGGGGGTGTCACATGGCGCTCCCGGCAGCCGCCGGGGCTCAGGACGCCTGCGGGAATGCGCCCGGCGCTGAGCAGCTCTGAGCCGCACACACCTATAGCTTCTCGAGGCAGGCTGGACGGATCATCAGGGCAGGGGCAGCATCTGGGCGCAGCAGAAGCCTGCGTCCCCCACCACCTCTCCCGTGGAAGGGACCAGAGCTGGTGGGCAGCAGACGGGGGTCAGGTGACTGCACAGACCCTAAGGAGGGCAGCGGGCACGGACGGGCAGGAGAAGTTGTCAGTTAGGGACCTGCCCGGTCAACGGCCGACACAAGAGAGAGCTACGTGCGACTTTAAAATACAAATCTGATGAAAGTAGTAAGTGTAGTAAATATAGTAGATGCACATGTTTCGGGCTAGGTCCTCGTGCCACTGGTCGTGGGGCCAAAGACCGTTGGGCCGCAGGTCTCATGATCGGGCGCAGCTGGAACACCCAGGAACTTGAAGTCAGGGTTGCCTGTCCGCAGTGTCTACCCTGGACCAGCCTCCCTGGGGTTTCCTGCTAACGATGAACAGCACCTGTGTTCCCAAGGGCCACAGAGGCCACCGCATGGGGGGAGGGACCACATGAAAAGGACGAGAAACAGAAAAAGGTACTTGGCGTAGGTTTCCTGGAGCAAAATGCCTGCGGTTTCTAGAAACTTACACAAACTATGTGTAAATTGACAAATGGTAATGCTAATTCCTGCCCAGCCTGGGTTCTCTCCTGGCCTCAGCTCTCACTTTGGGCTCTAAGCAGGACCCTGGCAGTCGCAGCCACCGGCCACTGTTCGGCCAGAGTCAGTGGCCAAGCAGTGCCAAAGGATGAGCCAGACTCATAGGATGGATGTGAGAATTGGGGAGGCACGTTCAGGATGGGGGAAGGGAGCGTGACAGACTCTTAGGTGTCAGATAGGAAGTGACCGCCGAAGGGATTGCTGGTGTCCAAGATACGACAGGCGAAAGTAACGGACAAATTCCTGAGTTGCCCTTAACACCAAATGTCATGTGTTTCCTTACATCATTCTTTACTCTTTGGGTCCCTAATGTTTTCATGTGTATTTTCCCTATCTGACCGCACTTCCCTGCTACGACCCACAAGCTGGGGAACCCAATCAGACCGAGGCTCTAGGAAAGCACGAAAGGACAAAGTGAGTAGCTGGAAAAATAAGTAAATACTTGATTAGGCTCTCTCCTCCAGTGAAAGGTATCATTATGGAAATACGGAAAAAATCCAAAAGCTCGCACCGTTACTCCCTGTCAATGTCGGTGGGGTAGGCGTTTCTCTCGAATTCACCCACGGCTCAGAAGCTCCCTCTGGGCTGACAGGTGGCTTCCCCATCCCGTGGCCCAGCTATGTCACGGAGGTGAGCTAAATACCAAGCTTGAGCTGCACGCGCACACATGACCGTGTGTGCACACGTGTGCTTCCAGATGCACTCGGGGCCGCTGTGACCTGCCACCCATCCGTTCACAACTCTCCCAATGCTTGGCCCCCTCTTCGATAACACTTCCCATCCCACCCCCAAAATACTCCCAGTGATGCTGCCCATCAAACCACAAAGCTGAGCGGCAGCCTGAAACCTCAGAGGAAATCGAGCATCTAGTTAAAAACTTCCCTGAGCCCCGCCAGGAACAAAGGCTGTGCGGTTACATGAGCTGGAAACGCCATCCATCATCATGCGAAGGTAAAGAACCTCCGAGTCCAGCCAGAGGGCACCTGCAAATATCCGGTACTGCCCTGTCACTTTGACTGATGGCCACCCCTTCCAATGAGCTCCTTTTATCTCGAGGTTTCCAGCGAACGAAAGGCTCACTTGCTCCCGCCGCCCACTCCCCTACCATTTGCCTTTCCGGGGAGACAGGACTGGAGCAGGTGCCAAGCCTCACCAGCCCCTTCCGCGCGTGACCAGCCATGACCACGGGACCGTCCACCCTCGGGCGTGGAGTTCCTGCACTGACCTTTCTCAGGAGGAAGCAGATGCGCTCGATGTTCCTCAGACGTTCTCTCTATCGGGATGCAAAGGAAAGAAAAAGAGGGGAGGTTAGATGCTCTGCTGAAGGAGCCCCCACATTCAGCCCCCAGGAGAGAAGGCAGCACCCACCAGAGACCTGCGTGCTCCCACCCAGTGGCTCAAGGAACTCAACAGAAAAAAAAAAACAAAAAAACTAATAATCCAAATAAAATGGGCAGAGGGTCTGAACCGGTATTTTTCCAAAGAAGACATACAGATAGCCGGGGGTACATGAAAAGGTGCTCATCACTCATCATCGGGGAAATGCAAATCAAAACCACGGTGAGCTATCACCTCACACCTGTCAGAATGGCTAAAATCAAGACAAGAGACAACAGGTGCTGATGAGGACGTGGAGAAAAAGGGACCCTCGTGCTCTGTTGCTGAGATGGATATTGGTACCGCCGCTACAAAAACATCAGGGAGGTTCCCCAAAGAGTTAAAAACAGAACTGCCGGATCATCCAGCAATTCCACTTGTGGGTATCTTCCCGAAGGAAATGAAATCACAGTCTGGAAAAGGTATCTGCACCGCTGTGTTCACTGCAGCATTATTTATAAGAGTCACGACACAGAAGCAGCCTGAGTGTCCATGGATGGGTGAACGGATAAAGAAAATGTCATGTGTATATATATATATATAGTATAATATACTCTCATACGGTCAGGATACACACACACAGGAATATCACTCAGCCACAAAAAGAAGGGAATCCTGCCATTTGCAACAACATGGATGGTGTTATGCTCAGTGAAATAAGCCAGACAGAGAAAGACAAGTACCATGTGATCTCGCTTATATATGGAATCTAAAACAAAACAACAACAAAACAAACTCATAGAAAAGATCAGGTGTGTGGTTATCAGAGACAGGGAGTAGAGGAGAGGCAACTGGCCAGAGGGGGTCAAAAGGTACCAACTTCCAGTTATAAGACAACTAAGTCCTCAGGACGCCCTGGAGGCCGAGTCACCCTCCCAGGAGGACTGCCCACCCGGGGCTCCGTGTGCCCTGATTAGAGTCTACGGTCGGGAAGTTCTCTGCCTGCTGATTTCATTTTTCTAAAGTGAGTGCATTTAGAGGAAGGAATCATCCCACTAAATTAGACACCAGCAGCACCCCCAAGCTAAGATGTCTCGAGATGTCAAAGTCCATGCCCAGAGCCCGGCTCAGGGCTGAGAACAGGTGCCCGCGGCCGGGCGGGGGGTGACGGTCACATCACACAGGGTGTGCCACCATCCCTTTCCCGCAGTGACTTCTTGTTTTCCAAAGCCCCTCTGAGCACAGCTGCAGCCTCTGTCTGATGCTTCGTTACGAGGCAATTTGGTAACCGTGGACGTGATGCTAATGAACTTGCTCGCGGATCTGGGGAAGACAGGTGGTTGGGCCACTTCAGCTTCCCTAACTGAATCGTACAGTGATTCCTGTGCATCCTTTAAGCCCAGAGGAAAGAGCCCACATCAGGACAAATTAGTGTCCACGTGGCTAGGAAGACAGACCACGTCCTCCGCAGCAAACCCCGTGTCTGTCCACATGCGCATGCGCACACACAAACCCCACACGCGGCTGGGCATCGAGGCTGCCTACATGGAGAATAAGAGGAAAGATGTGAGGTGCCAGGCACAGAGAGGCTGCCACGGGGCCCGCACCGGCTCCTTCCCCACAAGCTGGTCCTCTGCTGGCTCCCCTTCCTTGACGGTGACACTAAAGGGCCTGCTGATAAAGGAAGGGGAAGGGCTGAATGAGAAGGTAGGAGTAGAGCAGGGCCCTCCTCGTCCCTTCCAGCTCCTGAAAGGGGGTCCACCCCAAGGGCCCTGCAAGATTTGGAGCTCTAGGGGATCTTCAATCCAGAGAGCCAGTGGGCCTCACGCTTGCTCATAGAGTTACTGTCTGTAAGCTAAGTCCATGCAGGGCGGGTGTCACCAGTGGGCGGTAGCTCCTTCAAGCCAGCTGAGGCGGTGATGCATTTTTGGGGGCTCTACGTGAGTTAATGAGGCATCCAAAGCACTTAGCTCCCTGCCAGGGAGTAAATCGTCAGAACCAAGAAAATATGTCTAATATTCATCCATGTAGGGTTTTAATGGATTTTTTTAGAAATCTCAGACAAGAGTACTTTCCCGGGGGGTCTTCAGTCTGTCCACGGACTATCTGGCCCACAGGGTCCAGGCTCCTTGATTAAGTCATTACCCAGTTAGAAGCGTGGCTTTCACGATAGGAGTGAAGAGCCGAGACCCAGCCTCCACGGTACACCTCACCCTGCAGCAGATGCATTCTCCCTCTGGTCAACAACAGCTGAGTGCCTACGGTGTGCAGGCTTCGATCTTGCGCTGACCTTCCCCAGAGGCTGCCACGGCACGCGTGTCGGTCCTATATCCTCTTCGTGACTCCACAAAGCTGTCTCACGGTTTCACCGATCGCCTGGGCTGAATTGGCAGGACGGGGCGGAGCGGAGGACACGTTTCCGCACTAGCGTGCACCCGGGGTCATTCAAGAAAGCCCTGCGTGTTTTCAGTGAGCTCATCTGAGCCCACACAGCTAGGAGGACGGATAGCAGCCTCCCTCTAGGACTAGAGCTCCAACGGGCCAGGTGTTTAACCCTGGTGCCAAACAGAAAACGTCCAAAAAGAAATGAGACTGGGGGGTAGCCCTTCAGGCCTGGTGGGGCCAAGTTACCACAGGGTGGGGGGGGGGAGGCCAGCAGATGGAAATAAAAATGGACTTTAATGGGGCGCCTGGGTGGCTTAGTCGTTAAGCGTCTGCCTTCAGCTCAGGTCATGATCCCGGGGTCCTGGGATCGAGTCCCACATCGGGTTCCCTCCTCGGCGGGAAGCCTGCTCTCCCTCTCCCACTCCCGCTGCTTGTGTTCCTGCTCTTGCTATCTCTGTCTCTGTCAAATAAATAAATAAAATCTTTAAAAAAAAAAAAATGGACTTTAATGGAAGTACAAAGCCTAAGAAGTTTCCAAGTGCATCTTAGGGACTCTTGCAACTTGCCACAAATTTCTGCTTCACACCCTTGACTTTGAAAAGGGTTTGGCTCTATTTCACAGAACCAAAGAATCTGATGCCAAAGGGATGATAAAATCAGGCATTAGAAAATCCAATCTCTGAAAGAGACACCATGGAGTAGCTAGGTGGTAAGAACACGGGCTCTGGGGACAGGCAAACCTCCAGGGGCTGTGGGCCCTTGCGTACGAGTCTGCACATGCAGTAAATGATGCCATTTGGGCAGAGTTGTGAGACTGTAAGTTATACGTGTAAAGTTCCTAGTGTGCAGTAAAAACTCACCAAAATGTACGACTCCAATAAAAGCCCTGTGCTTTCAGAGGGGACACTGAAGCCTAGTTCCCTGGTCTTCTGGCTCCTCCCAAGAGCACATCTTTCTTCAAGGAGAACAGACCTCTTTGTCCGTGTCGCTAGAGTGACACCATAAGCCTTCCAGGTTAAGATGGATTCACACTAGGGGCGCCTGGGTGGCTCAGTTGGTTAAGCCACTGCCTTCGGCTCAGGTCATGATCCTGGAGTCCCGGGATCGAGTCCCGCATCGGGCTCCCTGCTCGGCAGGGAGCCTGCTTCTCCCTCTGACCCTCCCCCCTCTCATGTGCTCTCTGTCTCTTTCATTCTCTCTGTCTCAAATAAATAAATAAATAAATCTTTAAAAAAAAAAAAAAGATGGATTCACACTAGTAAATCCTGCTGTCCGGTCTACAACCTCTAACTGAAAATACCCACAGAGCAATTCAAACAAAAACTTGGCTTGGCACTGGAACCCAGGGCCTAGAAGGAACTTCAACCACATGCGGACCCCGTGAGTGCAGGCTGAGACACACCTGAAAGAACCGTGTGTGCCCAGCAGTGCTGGTCTCGAATGAGTGTGGACAAGGCTCTGTCCACCCGCGTGGTTGGTCCCCGGCCCTGGCAAGTGGGCTGCACCCCCCCATTCACTGGAAGTAGGGTCCTCCTCCTCTCCCTGCACAAGCCGCTTGTCACGCCCACTCCTGGGCATGAGGGAGCTGCAGCCGGACGGGACGGTCAGATCGCACGTGCCGAGCCTGGATCTGAGGACCAGACTGCATCAGATTCCCCAGTGGGAGGTGAGCTGACCTCAGGCCCACGGAGCCTCTAGAGATGAGTGTCCCCCGGGCGGTGGACGCGGGCCCAGGGGCTCTGTACCTCCACCCACTCTGGTGTCTCCCTCTGAGAGACCTGGCCAAGCGCAGCGCACAAACAGCCATTAAGGAGGCTCCCATGCCCTGCCAGCACGTTGGCCAACATGGAGCCTCTCTCCTTATTCAAGGATAAATAACCAGAAACGCCGGCACGAGGCCTTGAAGACTCGTCCGCCAAAGCACAGCAGACCTTTCCCACCTGGCCTCCTGGGATCGTCCTATTTGACTTGCAAGGTACGACGGGCGGACCTCAGGAATGAGAGGGGTCCTCGATGGCCCTGAGCCAGGAGTGGAGGCACTTTACCCACCCCCCCATCGGAACGTCCCTCCTCCACAGGCCCCAGTAACCCGCCCTGACACCCCCCGCCCCCGCCTGCACCCGCTACTTACCGCATGAACAGGGTTACACTGGTCTATGGGGCTCTTAAAATCCGTCCTTAACTCATCGAAGGCAATGATCTGAAACGGAATGCGCAGAATTGAGATGTTAGTGCAAAGGTGAGTCAGTGCCCCGCGTCTTCCTGTAGATTTGCTTCAAAATAATACAGGAGGCAGGAAGAAGGTATCAGTGATCTAAGACTGGCCAGGAGGTGGTTGCCGTCAAAGCTGGTGATGGACACTTGGGGCTGATCGAACTCCTCTGTCTTCTGTGTACCCTTAAAACTCCCCCACGTAGGGAAAGGGCAAGATACTGTTTAAGGGCACACACCTGCCACGAGTAGACAAGTAAGTCCTGCAGACCTAATGCACAGTCTAGTGCATACAGACAACAAAACTGTACTCTAAACATTAAACTGGCCAAGAGACCAGCTCTTAACCAATCCGGTCACTGGAAGAAGTGATAACTATGTGTCGGAACAGAGGGGTAGCCAGTCCTACAATGGGAACAGTTCTGCAACATTCGTGTATCAAATTTACACAATGTTGCATGCCAAAGGTATTTATCTCAATTGTTGGAAAGCCCCCAAGTCAAGCTTCATAGGCTTCCTGTGCTTTGCAAAGACATGGAGAAAACTCCATTACAGTGGCGGCAGGTGAAGGTGTGGATAAAAGCACAAGAAATTCCAACTTCAAGCCAGCGCTTTCCACCTCTCTCCTTGTAGGAAGAAGCCGTTTATTCTCTGTTTGTGTTTATTTTAGCAGAAATGCTGATCGGAAGTGAGACAGACAGAAGGCAGGACAGAGGAGAAGAGAAAGGCAAGAGAGCAGGGCCGACAGTAGCAGAGAGGACGCGACCTCCAGTGGTCCACGGGCTGGACAATCAGCTCCTGAGCAGTCCCGTCTTCACAGATGGGTCCGCTGGACGTGGGTCCTCAACTTCATTCTGGACAGAGACTCACAGCTCGCCAGACGGCACTGGCGTGGAGGCCCGAGGCGCTCTCAGCAGCATCTCTCCTGGGCTGCACATAGATGGGCATAGGCAGCTCCCCCATGAAGGCACATCCCAGGGGCCTGGAACACTTGGCAGAACCACGGTGGCAACGAGGCTGGAGGCCACCCGCAGGTGTCCCTGTCCCAGCAACACGGGGCTCAGACGAAGTACCCAGTGGGGCAAACAATCCCCTTCCCTACACAAAGCAGGTATAATTTTAAAGCAGTCACATGTCATCCTGATTTCAAAACTCCCACAGAATTCAGGGGAAATTCTAGTATAACCTGTATTAAGTAGACACATTTCTGCCTCATCCCTTGCCAGATAGTTAACTACCCGGGCCTGTACTTGAACTGTTAGTGACAAGAACTCACCTCTCACTGAGGGTGCTCAGGCCGTGCCTGGCTACCTCTAATTAATACTGTCTCCCATTCTTGAACTTCCGTATGACTCCCTGAGGCTCCCACCCACATCCTAATCCAGAGTCAGCAAACTACAAAGCCAAATCCAGCCTGACACCCATTTTTGTACAACCTAGGAGCTAAGCATGGTTTCTACACCTTTAAAGTAGTTGAAAAAAAATCAAAAGAAGAATATTTTGTGACATGTAAAGATTATATTCAAATTTCAGTTGCCGTAAATAAAGTTTTATTAGAACACAGATGCATTCATTCTTTCCTACACCATGTATACTTTCACACTACAATGAGGGAGCCCAGTTGTTACAACAGAAGTCATATGCCCAGCAAAGCCCAAAATAATTACTGTCTTACCCTTTACAGAAATAATTTGCCAACCCCTGGTCTACTCTTTTATTTTCCCTCTAAAGCTTCACCATCCAATGAGATATACACAGTAAGCCATTTAAATTTTAATTGTAATGAGTTAAATTAAAAAATCAGTTCCCCCATTTTATTTGCTCAAAAACCACATCTATTACTAAAACCACTAGCTATTAAGTGGCACAGACATAAAATATTTCCATCATCACAGGAAGTTCTATTATATATCACTGCTTTGGAGGCATATAGGATAGGTCAAATCACTCTTCCACAAGGAACCCCCTTAAGTAGCGTCGGCTATCCTGAACCCGGCAAATCTTTGTTCTTCAGGCTCTCTCCACCCTTTATATAAGCCGACACTTATCCTGGTTGCCCTCTGCTGACGTTACAGGTTGTAAATGTCTATACTAAATGTGACTGTCAAAAGTAAACACCATATTCAAGATGAGCTCAGCTTAGCACAGAGAGTAAACGTATCACCTCCTCTGTTCTGTTACCTATGTCTCTGTTAATGCAACCTGGTAGCATTAAATTTTTTGTTTCTGCATCACATACCTGTCTTTTTACTGACCTTGCATTGCCTAAAAGCCCCAGATCTTTCTCATGTGCTCATTAAACTCAGTCCACATCATTCTGCTTGCACGTTGTTGGATTTGAAGGCCTAAGAGCCAGAACTGACCTTTATCCCTTTTAATTCCTCCCTCTTTGGTTTGGTCCATCAGTCCAGTCAGCTGAGATATGATCTATCTCCCAACCACAAATCCTAACGAACATAATGTCCTCAATACGCACATCCATGTTTACCCTGACACAGATGCAAACCGAGCAGAGCCCAGGCAGGACGGAGCCCGAGGTTCACCCTTCCTTGCTCCCATGAGGCTGGCATCAGTAATCCTTCAGCCTGTTATTTATGCAATTATACAGACAATGCACCATATTTTGATCCAGGAACTGAAAGTCAGTCCCCGGATGGCTTTAGAACCCCACACCTGTTGATGTACCACATACAAGCCCCAGGAGCGGGGAGCGCAGGAGGAAAGGAGTCGGCCCCCGGGGTTCAGCTGTGACTGTCCAGGTCCCATCCTGTCCTGACCCATGCGGGGCTAGGAGGGGAGTCTGGAGTGAAGGCGCGTGAAGCGCCAGGGGCGGGGGGGATCCCTGGGGATTCAGAGCTGCTGAGCACATCTGAGAGCCAGGGCCTGGCCTGGAGGAAGGTGTGAAGAAAGGAGTGAGCCCTGAGTGTGACTTCGGCCCCAGAGCTCCGTGAGACAGAAGGTACTTGGCAGGTGCTTTCTCGGGCTGGTGCTGCACTGTGCACGAGGATGACAGAGGCTTCAGCATCCTCGCCCACCAGAAGCACTCACAAATCCGTGCATCCGCTCACCTGACACCTTGTTTGTTTATTACATGCTTGCCACACGGGGCACTGGGCTTCAAGTGCATGTTTTGGTTGTGTAATCCTTGCCACCCCGTGAAGTAGCTACTATTATTGTCCCCATCTTAGATGTTGAGAAGCTGAAACCAAAAGTAGTTAAAGTCCTTGCCCAAGATCACTGCTCTGGCCCCGGGATGCAAACTAAGGGCTCTCTGACACTGAAATCCATGCAGTTAGCATTATGATGCTCTGCCTCCCAAGACACACGGAGGGGAGGAAGTAGGATCCCAAGGACATCCGGAATGAGCAACTGTGTCCGTGGAATGAAAGCAAGCTTCCAGGGGCACCTGGGTGGTTCAGTCAGTTAAGCATCCGACTCTTGATTTCAGCTCAGGTCATGATCTCAGGGTCGTGAGATCGAGCCCAGCGTTGGGCTCCAAGTTCAGTGCAGAGTCTGCACGAGATTCTCCCTCTCCCTCTGCCCCTCCTCACCCCACTCACTTTCTCTCTATAAGTAAATAAATAAAATCTTTTAAAAAGAAGGGAAGGGGAAGGGAGCTTCCAGAAGAGGTGAGGGTTAGGTCACCCTCTTCTTAGCACTCATTCATGGTCTCCCAGCCCTTGACTCCTGACCAGTGTCCAAGCCTGGGAGACACAGGCCATGCAGTGGGGGTGGCCCTGTGCGTGCTGCAGACTTCTGCCTGCAGCCAAGCCGTTAGCGTCAGGGACAGACTGTGAGCATGACAAACATCATGATGATGCCACAACCAAGGATGGCCAGGTGAATTCAGCAGGAGGCACAGCCCAGCTTCTGCGAGCCTCTGGGGTTCGGCTCCACCACGGGACCCCCACCCAACAGCACTAAGTGAGCTTTAACTGCTGGTCCTTCAAAGCCTCTTCATGTTTTTACATTTATTTTTAAATTTACATAGAATAAAATGCACTCTTTCTGTTTAAAGTTTCTACGACTCTTGACAAATGCATACAGCCATGTAAACACCACAATCAAAACACAGAACAGTTCTAAAACCCCCCAAAATTCCCTCCTGTTGCCCCTTTGGAGTCACCCCCACCCAGCCCAGCAACCAGGAGTCTCTTCTCCATCCCTATCACTTTGCCTTTTGCAGAAAGTCATTCAAATGGAACATGCAGCATGTCAGCTTGTCAGACTACTTCCAGTTAACAGAATGCGGTAAACTCAGCAGCGTTGTTGCTCTTGTATTTATAGTGTGTTCCCTTTTTACTACTGAGTAGTACTCCACTGCATGGGTGGAGCGCACGTCGTCATCCGTTCACCTGCTAAAGAACATGTGGGCTTGTTTCCAGTTTTCAACAGCTATGCATAAAGCTGCTATAAACATTTGCATACCCGTTTTCACCTAAACGCATGTTTTCAGTTCTCTTGGGTCAATAGGAGGGGGATCGCTGGTTCGTGTGGTAGCTGTATGTTTAACTTCATCAGGAACTGAGAAACTGCTTTCCACAGAGGCTGTACCATCTTGTACATACTGCCCCCAGCAATGAGTGAGAAGCTTGGCATCCTTGCCAACGCTGTGTCAGTTTGGATTTCTTCTATTTTAGCCACTTCCACAAGTGCGTAAAGGTGTCTCATTATAGTTTTAATTTGCATTTCTCCAATGACTAATTGGAGATGTGGAGCATCTTTTCATGAGCTTAATAGCCATCTGTATACCTTCTTTGGTGAAGCGTGTGTTCAGATCATTTGCCCATCTTTTTTTCAAAGCTGTTTGTTTTCTTATTGATGATTTTTGAGAGCTCTTTATATGTTCTGGATGCAAGTCTTTTGTCAGATATGTGATTTGGCAATATTTTCGTCTGTGTGTGGCTTGTCTTTGCATTCTTAACAGTGTGCTGTCCTCCTAATACTTCTCAGTTTGTCCAATTTATCTTTTTCTCTTTTATTGATCAAACTTCTGGCATTGGATCTAAGAACTCCTAAGGCTACACAGATTTTTCTGTTTTTTTCTAAATAACATTTTATTTACAGGAAAGTTTGTTTTTTTAAAGATTTTTGTAGAGAGAGACTGTGTGCACAAGATGGGAGAGGGGCAGAGGGAGAGGGAGAGAGAGTCTCAAGCCCACTCCCCACTGAGCGTGGAGCTGATGCAGGGCTCGATCTCACAACCCTGAGATCATGACCTGAGCATCAAGAGTCAGATGCTTAACCAACTGAGCCACCTGGACACCCCCCTTTATGGGAAGGTTTAAGCTACAACTTCAGTTTCCTTAATAGATGTAGGACTATTTGGGTCATCTTGAGCTGACAGTTTGCAGGAATTAGCCCATTTCATCAAAATTGTCAAGTATACAGGCTGAACTTGAAGTCTGGGTCCCCCCACCCCGCTGTTTCACTTTCTCTCATACGCCATCTTCTCTCCTTGTTTTCTCATCAAACTCTTGAGACAGAGGTTCCTACGAGCACAGACAAAAGCTAGAAAGGGCAGGCGCAGATCAGCAGTGACAAAACTAGAAGCGCGGTTCTCCCACCGGCTGTGGACCAGGGACCAGGGCCAGGGTGAGGAAGAAACAGGATTGAGGGGCATCAAGGAGGACTCTGGGGAGGGGCCGTGTCACCCGAGGGACCTGCATGAGCAAGAGCCAGATATGGAAAGTTCCAGAAGGAAGTGAGGCTGCAGAGGCCCCGAGAGGGGAATCAAGGTCTGCAGCGGGGAGACGCAGAAGGTCACAGCAGACACAGCCCGCTGATGGAGAGACAGTGGGAGCTGAGGTCGAGAGCAGGGATGGGCCAGGAATCCCACCGTGCGGGCCTTCTGTGGCCATGCCCCACAAGATAGACCCCTGTGGCAAGGCACCGAGCAGCCCCCCAGTCCCCGGGTGCCGTGGCCGCTGGGTGGCGTGCGGAACTGAGCGTGTCTGCAGCTTGCAGCCTCTCCACCTGACCAAGGGAGCTGCCTGGATGAGACCAAGAGGCCATGGGTGACAGGCCAGGGCGTGCAAACCCAGTGCCAACCGTGCCCACCGGGGAGATTTTCAGACCCAATGAAAAGTCAGTGCTCAGAGGCAGTATGAGAAAAGATCATACATCCTGGCTCGTCAAACTCAGGAAGCCAGAGATGAATTTGGCTGCCCCCCCCGCCCCCCGCAGAGAGCAACAGAACGTTGGGGAAAGCACGCCACAGGAAGAGGGCACGTGGCCGGGGCCCCCAGAATTTCTGCCTGCCGACCCATCCGCCTGCAGGGTCTGCACTCAGACCCCTACAGACAGTAAGGCCACCTGGGCCAAGCTCCTCTCTTGACTTCTCCTTGTTGTGACCTGAACAATGTCCCCCAAAGTCTTGTCCTCCTGCAACCTCAGACCTGACCTTATTTGGAAGTAGGATCTCCGCAAATACATCAGTTAGACCCTGTAAGAGAAAAGGACACGGCACTGCAGTGTTGCAGCTGCAAACCAAGGAGCCACACGGATCGTCGGGGGCCACCACCAGCCAGGAAGACGCAGGGGGGGCTCTTCCCTCACCCTCCGGAGAGGGCAGCACCCCGCCGTCACCTTGACTCCGGACTTCCAGCCTCCAGAACCGGGCTGGGGTAAACACCCGTGGTTTTAAGCCACCGAGGCCTGTGAAAGACACTCCATTTGCAAAATGTCTGAAAGTTCTGCTGTGACGTCATCGGGAAGAAATGGCTTTGGTGGCAACAGTGAATGTGAAAGAAGCATTGCCGACCCAAAATAAATGCCTCCCCAGGAGGCGGGCTTCTATACACACCCCAAGCCATGCTCAGAATGCACTCGTGATTTAGAAATAAGTAGGTGTATGGGTTTTTTTTAAGTAGTTTCCATGCTGGAGCCCAATACGTGGCTTGAACTCAAGACCCCCCAGATCAGGACCTGACCTGAGATCAAGAGTCGGACGCTTAACCGACTGAGCCCCCCAGGCGCCCCAAAAGTCGGGTTTTTATGTCCTCGCCATGTCTTGTCCCAACCACAGCAATTCCTACAAACCTCAGCCCAAGGCTTGGCGCCCTTTCTGAGGGTCAGGAGCTCCGCGGGACGGGAGAGGGGTGATGGACGGGGACTTGACTGCTTGGGACACGCAGACGTGGCTTGAATGTCTAGTCCTGGTTCTATGCCTGACACTGGTACAGCTGTGAGTCCGAGCGTCCCGTTCACCCATCCTAAGCTGTTCCAGGCAAGGGTTTGCTATGCCACTTCCCAGCCCCTAGGAAGAAAGAAGCTTTGGCTCCACACTCGTGGATACCAGCCGCTTCCTCGGTCCTGGCTCAGCTCCTGTCACCACTCAGCATGTGAAAAGATGCAGAGTCTCTGGCACTCGATCCACTGCCCACCTCCTTTTCTAGAAAACACAATGCCCAGAAGTCCTGGGTGCTTTAAACTTCCCTACATATGTTCATGTACTTTAATTTTATGTTCATTTTATGTAACATCACCAACAGGTGTGCCGTTCACTTTCCCAATGAAGAATCAAGGAGAATGACAGGTCGTTGGAACGCCCAAGACCACCCAGCAGAAGGGGGAGGGCTGAAACCTGCACTCAATTTCTCCATTTCTCTTCCCTTGTGCTTTTTGCATTGGGCCACACTGACCCACCACTCTTCCTATGGGGGAGTGAGAACAGTTTATTAAAGTACCCTTAGGATGGGGTGCTGCACTGGGCATGACACAGTGGGCTTAGCACCCACCGCCCTGCCTGCTAAGGACTCCCCATCAAATAAATTGCTTAACCCTACCTGGCAAAGAGCTTAGAAAAGAAAACTATTTCAGACAGGCACAGGGGGTCTTGCCCTAACCTCACCCCTATCTCACCTCCATATCAGTCAGTGTTCCCGTGAGAATTGGCTCATGCAATTATGAAGGCTGGTTAAATTCAAGATCTGCATGGCAGGCCGGCAGCCTGGACACAGGAAAGCTGATGCTGCAGGTCCAGTCCAAAGGCCGCCTGCTGCAGAATTCCCTCTTGCTCAGGGGAGGTCAGTCTTTTGCTCTATTCAGGCTGTCAGCTGATTAGATGAGGCCCACCCACATTATGGAGAACAATCTGCTTTTACTCAAAGTCACTGACTTATATTTATTTTATTTTTTAGTTATTTTTTTAAACCCAGCATAGTTAACATAGTGTTATATTAGTTTCAGGTGAACAATAGAGTGATTCAACAATTCTCTACATTACTCAGTGCTCATCGTGAGAAGTGTGGTCTTCATCCCCTTCACCCTGTTTCACCCATCTCCCCCACCTCCCCTCTGGTGACCACCAGTTTATTCTCTAGAGTTAGGAGTCTGTTTCTTGGTTTGTCTCTTTGTTTCTTTTGTTTCTTAAATTCCACATAGGAGTGAGATCATATGATAATTGTCCTTCTCCGACTGACCTATTTCACTTAGCATTATACTCTGTATCTCCATCCATGTTGTTGCAAACGGCAACATTTCATTCTTTTTTATGGCCAAATAATATTCCATCATATATATACCACATCTTCTTTACCCATTCATCTGTCGATGGATACTTGGGCTGCTTCCGTATCTTGGTTATTGTAGATAACGCTGCTTTAAACATCAGGGTGCCTGTATGTTTTCCAGTTAGTGTTTTCATATTCTTTGGGTAAATAACCAGTAGTGGAATTACTGATCATATGCTAGCTCTAATTTTAATTTTTTGAGGTATGTCCATACTGTTTTCCAGGGTGTCTGCACCAGTTTGCATTCCCACCAACAGTGCATGAGGGTTCCCCTTTCTCCACATCCTCACCAACACCTATTTTTTCTTGTGTTGTTGATTTTAGCCATTCTGACAGGTGTGAGGTGATATCTCATTGTGGTTTCGATTTGTGTTTCCCTGATTATCAGTGATGTTGAGCATCTTCTCATGTGTCTGTTGGCCATCTGGATGTCTTCTTTGCAAAAAATGTCTGTTTATGTCTTCTGCCCATTTTTAATTGGATTGTTTTTTGGGTGTTAAGTTGTAAAAGTTCTTTATATATTTTGGATACTAACCCTTTATCAGATATGTCATTTGCAAATATCTTCTCCCATTCCATGGGTTCCTTTTAGTTTTATTGATGGTTTTCTTCACTGTGTGGAAGCGTTTTATCTTGATTAAGTCCCAGTAGTTTATTTTTGCTTTTGTTTCCCTTGCCTCAGGAGACATATCTAGAAAAATGTTGCTGTGGCTGAGGTCAGAGACATTACTGCCTGTGGTCTCTTCCAGGATTTTTATGGTCCCAGGTCTCACATTTGTCTTTAATCCAATTTGGGTTTATCTTTTATATGGTATGAGAAACTGGTCCAGTTTTATTCTTTTGTATGTCGCTGTTCAGTTTTTCCCAAACCATTTATTGAAGAGACTGTCTTTCCCCCCATGGATATTCTTGCCTCCTTTGTCAAATGTTAATTGACCATATCATCATCAGTTTATTTCTGGGCTCACTATTCTGTTCCACTGATCTATGTGTCTATTTTTGTGCCAGTACCATACTGTTTTAATTACTACAGCTCTGTAATATAACTTGAAATCTGTAATTGTGATGCCTCCAGTTTTGTTCTTCTTTTTCAAGATCGCTTTCTCTCTTTGGGGTCTTTTGTGGTTTCAGACAAATTTTAGGATTGTTTGTTCTAGTTTTGTGAAAAGTTCTATTGGCATTTTGATAGGGATTGCATTAAATGTGTAGATTGCTTTGGGTCGTAGAGACATTTTAACAATATTTGTACTCCCAACCCCTCAGCATAGAATGTCTTTCCATTTGTGTCTTCTTTAATTTCTCTCATCAGTGTTTCATAGTTTTCAGAGTACAGGTCTTTCACCTCTTTGGTTAGGTTTATTCCTAGGTATTTTATTATTTTTGGTGCAACTGTAAATGGGATTATTTTCTTAATTTTTCTTTATGCTGCTAAATTATTAGTATAGAAATGCAACAGATTTCTGTATATCAATTCTGTATCCTGTGACTTTATTCAATTCATTTATTAGTTCTAGCAGTTTTTTGGTGGAGTCTTTAGGGTTTTCTATATATAGTACCATATCATCTGTAAATAGTGAAAGTTTTACCTCTTCCTTACCAATTTGGATGCCTTTTATTCCTCTTGTCTGATTGCTGTGACTAGGACTTCCAGTACTATGTTGAATAAAAGTGGTGAGAGCTGACATCCTTGTCCTGTTCCTGACCTTGGGAAAAAAGCTCTCAGTTTTTCCCCATTAAGGATGATGTTTGCTGTGGGTTTTTTATAGGTGGTGTTTATTATGTTGAGGTATGTTCCCTCTAGACCTACTTTGTTGAGGGATTTTATCATGAATGGATGTTGGACTTTGTCAAATGCTTTTTCTGCATCTATTGAAATGATCATGTGGTTCTTATCCTTTCTCTTATTGATATGAGGTATCACATTTATTGACTTGTTAATGTTGAACCACCCTTGCATGCTGGGAATAAATCACCCTTGATCATGGTAAATTATTTTTTAACACATTTCTGGATTTGGTTTGCTAATATTTTGTTGAGGATTTTTGCACCTATGTTCATCAGGGATATTGGCCTGTAGTTCTCTTTTTTTGTGGCATCTTTATCTTTTTGGTATCAGGGTAATGCTGGCCTCATAGAATGAATTTGGAAGCTTTCCTTCCTCTTCTATTTTTTTCTTAATTAGTTTGAGAAGAATAGGTACTAATTCTTCTTTAAATGCTTGGTAGAATTCACCTGTGAGGACTTCTGGTCCTGGTCCTTTGGTTTTTTAGGAGTTTTTTTGATTAATGATTCAATTTCATTGCTGGTAACCAGCTGTTCAAATTTTCTATTTCTTCCTGATTCAGTTTTGGGAGGTTATATGTTTCTAGGAACATATCCATTTCTTCCAGGTTGTCCAATTTGTTGGCATATAATTTTTCATAATATGCTCTTATAATCCTTTGTACTTCTGTGGTGTCAGTTATTTCTCTTCTTTCATTTCTTATTGTGTTTATTTGAGTCCTTTTTTTGTGAGTCTGGCTAAAGTTTTATTGATTTTGTTGATCTTTTCAAAGAACCAGCTCCTGGTTTCATTGATCTGTTCTGTTTTTGGGGTGGGTTTTTTTGTTTGTTTGTTTGTTTTAGTTTCTATTTTGTTTATTTCTGATCTAGTCTTTATGATTTCCTTCCTTCTACTGGTTTGAGGTTTTGTTTGTTCTTCTTTTTCTTTTTAGGTGTAAGATTAGGTTGTTTATTTGAGATTTTTCCTGCTCTCTGAGGTGTGCCTGTATTGCTATAAACTTCCCTCTTTGAACCACTTTTGCTGCATCCCAAAGATTATGGACCATTGTGTTTTCATTTTTCATTCATCTCCATGTATTTTTAAATGTCCTCTTTGATTTCTTGGTTGACCAATTCATTGTTTAGTAGCATGTTATTTAACCTCCAAGTATTTGTGTTCTTTTCATATTTCTTTCTTGTGGTTGATTTCTAGTTTCATAGAGTTGTGGTCAGAAAAGATGCATGGTATGACTTCGGTCTTTTTGAATTTGTTGAGACCTGTTTTGTGGCTTAATATGTGATCTATTCTGGAGAATGTTCCATGTGCACTTGAAAACAATGTGTATTCTGCTGTTTTGGGATGGAGTGTTCTGAATATATCTGTTAGATCCATCTGGTCCAATGAGTCATTCAAAGCCACTGTTTCTTTGTTGATTTTCTATTTAGATGATCTATTTATTGACATAAGTGCGGTGTTAAAATCCCCTACTGTTATTGTATTCTTATCAATTGCTTCCTTTATGTTTGTTATTACCTGCTTGGTGTATTTGGGTGCTCCAATGTTGGGTGCATAAATATTTACAATTGTTATGTCTTCTTGTTGGATTGTTTCCTTTATGATTATATAATATTCTTCTTCATCTCGTGTTACAGTCTTTGTTTTAAAGTCTATTTTGTCTGATATAAGTATTGCTACCCTGACTTTCTTTTCACTTCCATTTGCATAAGTGCATCCCTTCACTTTCAATCTGCACATGTCTTTAGATATGAAAAGAGTCTCTTGTAGACATCATATAGATAGGTCTTGTTTTTTCTATTCATTCTGTCACCCTATGTCTTTTGATTGGAGCGTTTAGTCCATTTACATTCAAAGTAATTATTGATAGGTATGTACCTATTGCCATTTTGCTACTTGCTTTATTGGTTGTTTTTGTAGTCCTTTTCTCTTCCTTTCTTCTCTTGCTCTCTTCTTTCATGGTTTGCTGGATTTCTTTAGTCATATATTAGGATTCCTTTCTCTTTATTTTTTGCACATCTATTACTAGTTTTTGATTTATGGTTACTATTAGGCTTGTATATAACATCTTACACATATAGCAGTCTATATTAAGCTGATGGTCGCTTATGTTTGAACTCATTCTTTACTCTTCTCCTCTCTCCCTGCCGCACATTTTAGGTAGATGGCATCAGACATTACATCCTTTTATTTTGTGAATCCCTTGACTGATTTTTATAGATATACTTATTTTTGCTGCCTTATACTTCCTACTGTTCTTCTGCTTATGGTCTTTCCTTTCCATTCAAAAAGTCCCCTTTAACGTTTCTTGTAGGGCTGGTTTAGTGGTCATGAATTCCTTTAACTTTTGTTTGTCTGGGCAAGTCTTTATCTCTCCTTCTATTCTGAATGAGAGCCTTGTTGGATAGAGTATTCTTGGCTGCAGGTTTTTCCTTTCAGCCCTTTAAATATACATCAGTCTACTCCCGTCTGGCTTGCAAAGTTTCTGCTGAAAAATCAGCTGAGAGCCTTATGGGGTTTCCCTCATGTAACTGCTTTCTTTTCTCCTGCTGCTTTTTTTTTTTTTTAAGATTTTATTTATTTATTTGAGAGAGAGAGAATGAGAGACAGAGAGCATGAGAGGGAGGAAGGTCAGAGGGAGAAGCAGACTCCCTGCCGAGCAGGGAGCCCGATGCGGGACTCGATCCCGGGACTCCAGGATCATGACCTGAGCCGAAGGCAGTCGCTTAACCAACTGAGCCACCCAGGCGCCCCTCTCTTGCTGCTTTTTAAATTCTCTCTTGATCACTGCATTTTGCCATTTTAACTACTACGTATCTTTGTGTTGACCTCCTTGGGTTGGTTGTGTTGGGGGCTCTCTGTGCCTCCTGGATCTGGATTTCTCTTTCCTTCCCCAGATTTGGGAAGTTTTCAGCTATCATTTCTTCAAATAAATATTCTGCCCCCTTTTCTCTCTCTTCTCCTTCTGGGATCCCTATCATATGACGGTTATTATGCTTGATGGTGTTGCTGAGTTCCCTGAGTCTATTCTCATTTTGCATAATTATTTTTTCTCTCACTGCTCAGCTTGATTACTTTCTACTACTCTGTCCTCCAGGTTGCTGATCCGTTTTTCTACTTCCTCTTCTTACTATTTATTCCAGGTAGTGTATTTTTAATTTCATTTATTGAGTTCTTCAACTCTGACTGGTTCTTTTTTATGTTTCCTATCTCTTTTTTGGGGGTCTCACTGAGGTCCTCCACTCTTAAGTCTAGCGTGTGTCTTTATGACCATTACTTTAAATTCTCTATCAGGAATATTACTTATCTCCACTTTGCTTAAGTCCCTTGCTATGATTTGGGACATATTCCTCTGTCTCCTCATTCTGTCTGTTGCGTGGTCTGTTTCTCTGTGTTATTAGGAAAGTCAGCTCCGTCTCCTGCACTTGAAAGTGGTGGCTTTATGAAGAAGGGTCCTGCAGTGCGATGTCTGTTCCCCAGAACCTGGTGCTTCCGGGGGTGTCTCCTATGTGTGTTGCCCCAGGGGTGTCCTCCCGTTGTGGCTGGGATGTGTTTGCCTTCAGTCCTGTTGTCTGCGATGGCTCCCTGCCTGTTGTGGGCAGAGTCTGGTGCCCGTGGTGTTAGTGGGCTGCTCCAGGGCTGCCTTGGGCTGGAGTTGAGTCAGACCAGGCGTTTGCCGGAGATGCAGTAGCACCAAACTGCAGGCCCTGTCCCTGTGCCGTCCCCGGAGAAGCTTCTGTTCGTGGCTGGGGCCTGCAGTCAGACCAGCTGCCTGCCCTCAGCCCACTGCTGGGGTCACAGTCAGACGGGTGTGTGCTTATCCTCCCCTCTCCCTGGGGCAGGACTCACTTTGGAGTGGTGCTGACTTGTCTGGGCTGCACGCACACTGCCAGGCTTGTGATACTGCTTTGGATGCGTTCTATAGGGGTGTATTAGAGGCAGAGGTGCTCTGGAGAATGCAGGGGTGAGGCACAAGGTGCCAGCAATACACTGTGGGAGGGGACCTGCAGCCGCCCAGGAAAACCCCTGCGGAGGCTGGGGTAGAAGGGGCAGGTCCAAAGATGAGTGTGGGGGTGGGGCCTGCTGTTAGCAAGCTAGGTGGACAGTGTTGGTGCTGTCCTGGTTCCCACAGGTGTCCTGTATCTAGGCCAGGGGTGGGAGAAGGAAACGCTCCTGCCAGCTCTTTTGTTCTTGGAGAAGTCTCATAAAGACCCCTGCCCCTCCAGCACACATTCTGAGATTAGTAAATAAACCTCCCTCCCATGTACGCCAGGTGTTTTTCAAACTGCTGCTTCTGTACTCATCTCAGAGGAGCTGTTTGTGTTCTGTGGCAGGGACTCAGCTTCCCCACCCTTCTCTTAGGGCCAAACTCGCTAATTTTTAAAATTCCAGGTGTTAAGCCCCACTGATTGTAAGAACTGGCAAAATTAGGCCCCTCTGGTTTTCAAAGCCAATTTACAATGGGGATTTGTCTTCCCGGTACAGGTCCCCTGGGCCCGGGGTTCCTGGGCTGGGGTCTGCTCCTCTTCCATGCCTGCGCCCACGGGTCCCTCCCTCCTGCAGACAGTGTCGGGCCAGTTTGGTTCCCAGCTGTGTCTCCGCCTGGCCTACCCTCTTCGATGTGGACTCTTGTCTACATTTAGCAGTGGAGAGTCTGTTCTGCCAGTCTTCAGGTCATTTTCTGGGTCATTTATTCTGACGTGGGTGTTATCTAGGTGTCCCCATGGGACAAGGTGAGCCCAGGATCCTCCTACGCCCCCATCTTCCCTGGAAGTTCCTCAAAGTCACTGACTTATTTGTTAATCTCATCCAAAAACACCATCACAGGAACATTCAGCATAATGCTGACCACATATCTGGGCACCATGGCCCCATCAAGCTGATGCAGAATTAACCACCCAAACCCCCAGTAGCCAGGACTGCTGCAGGCTCTGGGCCGTGCTGGGCCCTGGCCGGGGGGCGCGGCTGAACAGCAGGACAGAGTTATGGCCCCAGCAGGTCCTCTTCTCATGTGAGAAACCATCGTGAATCTTGGCATCTGTAAAGGAGCTCATTTTAGGAAGGAGGCCGCCCTAAAATAACTTGGAAAAAGTGTGTGATCCAGCCTGCTCCACTTAGGGGTGAGGACCCTAAGGACCAGAGGAGAAAAAAGCCCTGAGGACACTCTGCCCCCACAGAGCACAGGGTGCCACTGTCACAGGAACGGCAGCGGCCCTGCTTACGAGTGGGGATTCCCTGAGCTTGGGCTGCCAGGAAGAGGCCCCACAGAAGGATGCCCAGGCCACACGTACCCCGAGCAGGGCCCAGGGTGGGACAGATGACCTCATGGCAAGGGCATCCGCAGCCCCCCTCACAGCTCTCGCCACCTGTACGTCCGCAGACGGTGCAGAGCCTGCGCTCGTGGAAAGGGCATCACGTGCATCTCAGGAACTTGAGTTTGGGTCCTGGCTTTGCTCTTGACCATGTGATGTTGGGCAATCTCTTTGCCCCCTTGGGCCTCAGTTTCCCGATGTGCAAAATCAGCCCACTGGGTTAGATTGGCATTTCTGAACACAGGAGAGGAATGGCCCGCATTTCAGATTTCCCAGCGGAGTTGTCAAAACGCAAGGGGGCACAGACCCTGCGTTGCATCTGCTAAATCCAAACCAGAGGGGAGCACTGCTGGGGCCAGCGGAGAGCGACCCCTCTGTCCAGTTCTACAAGCGTCCCGGAGAATGTTAACACATCAGGCCACCTGCAGCATCCCCAGACAATCGAAGCCCAACATATGAGCCTCTTTGGGAACTAGGGACCCAAGCCGTCTCTGACTCTTACCTACAGATTCCACTTCACGGAGATGCCACTTCAAATCTCTGCAAATACAAACGTCCAACCTCGTAGCCTCCATCTATAGGCTCTAATTCGAAAACATAGCCTTGATCTGAAAAGTGCATCCCAGCTCAGAGCACGTATGTGAAGGATGCGCAGGAACGGGCAAGGAGTCCCGCTGGGGTCTCTGGGACACGTGTGTCATGAGAGGGGAGGCTTCTGCTGCTTCTGCTGTGAAACAGAAAACGCGATGCTGTCCTCTGCCCCCGCTCCTCGCGCCGAGCTCCTGAAATCCTCCTCCTCTCCCCAGTACAAGGGCGCCAGGAGCATCCTTTGTTCTAAGGAGGCAACTGCGGGTGGGCTCCTGGACCAGGGCTAGGTGCCAGGAAGCCCAAGCCATGACTGGAGGCTTGGGACTGTCAGCCCCACCCCCACCCTCCGGAAAGGGGAGAGGGTGGGTGTGAATTAGGAGTTGGTCACATCTATGTGAGGAAGCCTCCATAAAATCCCAGTAATTTGGGGTCCAGAGAGCTTCCGGGCTGGCGAGCACATCCACACTGACAGGCTGACACACCCCAACATCACAGGGACAGACCCCCCGAACCTCACCCTCTGTATCTCTTCATCTGGCTATTCATCCGTATCCTTCATCTCATCCTGTGAAAAACCGAGAAAGGGTTTCCCTGAGTTCTGTGAGCTGTTCTAGCAGATTGGTCAAACTCAAGGAACCTCCGATTGGTAACCACATTGGGCAGAAGTTGTGGGTCACCCAGCGACCTACCTACTACTTGCTGTTGGCATCTGAAGTGGGGGGCGGTCTCGTGGGACCAAGCCCTTCACCTGTGGGGTCTGCACTGTCTCCGGGTAGAGAGTAGCAGAACGGAGTGAAATTGTAGGACACACAGCCGTGCAGGAGGACCTCCATCCATCAGGTGACCAGAGTGAAGTGTTGTGTATGAGAAGGAGGGGAGCCTCCACGGGAGGGGAGGAAAGGAAGCTTTTCTTCTACAGCTGCATCCCCCACACCTGGACCAGGGCCAGGCACACAGTACATATCTACTGAATGAATGAACGAATGAATGAATGAATGAATGGGTTTGCCTGTCTTTGTATCCCTGGCCTAGCATTTGCAACAGCTGGTAAATCGATGCATGAACAAAGCTGAAGGATTTCTAAACTCCTCAAGGCACTTCCACAAATACTTCATCGGCTCATCACAACCATCCAGCCAGCGCTCCCTACAGACAAGGGGGGGACGTCCTGCTACCCCGCACGGTCTTCCCAGGTGGGGATGTGCGCGCTGAAGGGCAACTTTTCTCTGCACCAGTGTTGGAGCCCGGGGGAATCTGGTGTCGGGGAGGGCGGTCCCCTGAGGCAGGTCCCAGATTCTGGGCCTCCATCCAGACCCGCCAATTAACTAGCGATTTACCCACACTCAGGAGTGTGTAAGGATACTCTACCTTACAAAAAAATTTATTTCAGGTGGTTTATCAGAGCTATACAAAATAGTGGAAAATCAATGAAAATAAAAATTAGGGCCAGAAAAGAATTCAAACCCGAATAAAATGAAAAAGTTGCGAGGGGGAAACACTCCCTTACCCACACGGAGACCCTAGGAGCCAACGATCCAGATCTCTGCTTCCCCAAAGCAGGTGTGGAAAGAGAAACCCGTGGCAACGTCCATAAAAAGCGGTGCTCACTCGTCAGAGAAAACCAACTGCCCCCCAACACACACACCTAAAACTGCTTACTGCACCGATCTTAGCACAGAAAGAACTTGGACTTAGGACCATAGCCTCCCTCAGCAACGGCTGAGAAACAGCACAAGCGTGTGGCCTGGCAGAAACACCGATGGCGAAAGCAGGTTTTACGTGCTTCCATAATCTCCCCCAACCTACCTCCCCGCGAGGGGCTGCTGCGGTCGGCACGCAGGCAAGAGGAGGCTGGGGTCTCCAGCAAAGACTAGGCTTCTCTCTCCCGCCTGGATGTCCACTGTCCTTCCACCCAAAGGTGAGTCTCCACTTACCCAGCCCCCCAGATGCCTCTCGGCCCTTCTCCCTCCTGCTCTCCAAAGAGTGCGCCACCTGGCCCTCCTGCCCGCTGGCTGCTCATCACCTTAGGCCAAGGGGAGGCGCCGTGGGAGACCGCAGGGTCCTAGCGGGGTACCTAGTCCCCGTTCATTCCCTTCCCGCTGGATGGAGCTCAGGGTCTCTGCTCCTCCGGTCAGGGATTCCCCCAGCCCCGTGGTAACTGCCCCCTCCCCTCGCCCCTTCAGATCTGGGGTGGGAGCCGCCTCCCTTGGCCACACTGGCTCTGTCAACGACCCTGCGAGCTGTCCTCGATTGCCCCTGGGACAGCTCGCAGGGTCAGCTGCCTTTCCTAACAATCGAGTACATACAGACTATGGATACATGGCAGCATGTGAGCGGATGGCTGGTCCCAGCCATAGAGCACGGAATTATTTCGCCCGGGAGATTTCCAAAGCAAGTAGTACTCGTGACTGGTTGCTCTCCTGCTCGGCAGAAAGTTTTGTTTGCTCCAACCCGTCATGCTGCTGTGGAATATCCGGCTTTGAACAACACAGCCCACCCCCCACCACGAATTCTCCAGGCTGAAGTATTTATAAGGCGTATCCCTAAGTAACTGACTGATGACCTGCTCTGGGCAGTTACCGGATATACACAATTAAACTTTGCAGGACGTCTGCTGATTTTGGTTTTATTATTATTTTTTTAAGATTTTTTTTTTTTCATTTATTTGACAGCACAAGCAGGGGGAGTGGGAGACGGAGAAGCAGGCTTCCCGCGGAGCAGGGAGCCCGATGCAGGACTCGATCCCAGGCGCCCGATTCTGGTTTTAGAACAAGATTTCAGACAATGGCTGAAAGAGGTGTCTATTAAGACCACGCCGGGACACCTGGGTGGCTCAGTCGTTAAGCGTTTGCCTTCGGCTCAGGTCATGATATCGGGGTCCTGGGATCAAGCCTCGCATCAGGCTCCCTGGTCAGCGGGAAGCCTGCTTCTCCCTCTCCTACTCCCCCTGCTTGTGTTCCCTCTCTTGTTATCTCTCTGTCTCTGTCAAATAAAAATTTAAAAAAAAATCTTAAAAAAAAAAAAGACCATGCCTCACTTATGACCAAGAGGAGAAGAAGGAAGATGAATCAGCAGCATAGAGAACATGCTCTTTATTTAAAAACAACAGTGGGGCACCTGGGTGGCTCAGTCGTTAAGCATCTGCCTTCGGCTCAGGTCATGATATCGGGGTCCTGGGATCAAGCCCCGCATCGGGCTCCCTGGTCAGCGGGAGGCCTGCTTCTCCCTCTCCCACTCCCCCTGCTTGCGTTCCCTCTCTCGCTGTGTCTCTCTCTGTCAGATAAATAAATAAAATCTTTTTTAAAAATAGATAAATAAAAATAAAATAAAACAACAGCAAACTGCAGAGCAAGGAGGCAGTGCTCCAAATCTCTGAGCTCAGGGTAAAAAAGGAAGAGGGGCTAGAACACAGCTGCCTTACTTTGTTTGAAACGGACAACTGGCCCGGCCGGAGGCCACCTTGACATGCGACACGAAGCACCGGCACACGGAGCTCGCACAGCTTCGTGTCCACAGAGGGGATGGCAACAGGTGCATTCCTGCAAGAAGTTCGTACAAGTGATCCATGAAGATGTACAAACACCTGACACCCAGTTGCTCCCCACGTACAACACTGATCTGAGAAACGCAGACCCACGGATTTAAGGAAGAGACACATGGAGTCTAATAGAGTACCACCAACTTAATGACGAAGTCCTCCCAGTTTGAAACGTGATGGGCCAAGTAGCGCTTTAGGAGGAAAACGGAACCCAGTCAATCATTCGTTTCGGCTACTGCCACGTGGCGGGTCACTGAGCGGGGGGGCCGGCCCAGAACGCTCGGCTTCTCTCCAGTCGGCCTTCGCCGTTCTCAAGGAAGGAAGTCTCTGGGGAGTCCTCCTGCTTCTGCCTTGGGCCCACCACCTCTGCCCGCTCAGCTCCCCCACACTCCCGTCCTCCTACAGCCGACAACTGGTTGGAGCCCAGCCGAGCACGAAGGGCCGATGGCCTGGATGGAAGGGACTTGGGAGCCAACCTCCCTGCTAAAATCAGCAGACCTGCTGGTGCACAAATCAGCCAGCAGCCCCTCAGGGACTGGAGCCAGGCTACTCCCTGCCACCCTGTGTCCGGTCCCAGTCCAGGAATCCCAAAGGTACCCAGGCGCCTTGCTGGTCTGCCTCGGTACAGACACCGTCTGCCCCAGCCTCTGGCCGTCGGCCACAGACTGGGAAGAGAGGTCTGGGTGAGGTCACTGGACAGCTCCCTGCTCTCCTCCCAGACCCAGAAATTACAGGCCAGACTCCCAGGCCGATACTCCTGCGTGGTGAGAAGAGCCAGCAGGTCAACAATTTCATGAAAGTTTCTCAACCGGCGGACAGGCTAAGGAATGCAAATGCAGGTAACAATGAGATATTATTCTGTACCTATCAGACTGAAAGAGAAATTTAACTGTGCTGAGTACACTGCTATCAGGGAGGCAGGGAGAATGGAACCCCACCCACTGCTGCTGAGAACGTGAACGCGTGCAGCCTTTAGAAAGCAGCCTGGTGGGGGCGCCTGGGTCCCAGGGTCCTAGGATGGAGCCCCGCATCGGGCTCCCTGCTCGGCGGGAAGCCTGCTTCTCCCTCTCCCACTCCCCCTGCTGGGGTTCCCTCTCTCGTTGTGTCTCTGTCAAAAAATGGATAATAAAAAAAAGAAAGAAAGAAAGAAGCCTGATAATACAAATCTGCACAGCCTGCACCCAGCAACCCCCCTCCCAGGGATCCAGCTCACTGAAATGAAGCAGATGTCCAAGCAAAACACAGGCAAAACCCTGGAAACACAGTGAGTGCCCATCAGTAGGAGGAGGACGGGATCGGGCTGTGGCGTGTGTGCAGCCTTGGGTCCGAGCCACCGCTGAGCCTAACCTGGAGGGGCTTCCTGGCTGCTACTCAGTGAGAAAAGCAAACTGCAGAGAAATGGAAAAACAAAACCAAGACACACCCTTAAAAAGTATTCGTGTTTGTAAACGACCATGAGGGATCCTATGAAGGATGAGCGCCAGGCTGTTACTGCTGGTGCCCCAAGTATGGGGTGGGGGATGCTGGGGGGCACTGTGGCTAGAGGGAGCAGTTACGCAAAACAGCAAGAAAAACCAGTTTAAGTCGTGGTAAAAAACACAGAATGTGTAATGTAATTCCATATAATTCCATTTATGTACAATTATGCACATGTATGTTCCCAGAAAGAGACGTGAAAGTCCTCACTGGACGGCTTCCTCACACCATTCCCATGCTGTTTGCATTTTTATAATAAGCATAAAATATTCATATAATCAGGAAAATTCCCCGCAAAGCTGTTTTACTAGGGTTTTTTATACCCCCTGCTTTTCTAACTATTGTCACTCCAAACGCACTACTTCCAACCAAATAAACCGCATCATAGCAGCTGCTGACTGCACCAGGCTCACTGTTCATTAGTTTTGAGCTGTGTGCATGTATGTGCATGTGTGTGCCTGTGTGTGCATGCCTGCCTACCTGTATGTGTGTGTGCATGCCTGTCTGTGTGTGCGTGCCTGTCTGTGTGTGCGCATGTGTGCATTCACATCTGCACATGTATGTGCATGTGTGCATACCTACCTGTGTGTACATGCCTGTCTATGTGTGTGCGTGTGTGCATACCTGGCTTGTGTGCATGCGTGTGCACGTGAGCGTCTGTCTCTGTGTGCATGCATGTACATGTGTGTGCGTGCCTTCCTGTGTGTGCATGTGCATGCATGTGCACGCCTGCCTACCTGTGTGCACGTGTGTCATATCTCCCTCTCGCTCGCTCACTCTCCAGCCCACTGCCATCTGAACAAACACACGGAAAGCTGAGGACCTGGCCCCAGAAGGACCCTGTCAAGCCGGCGTCTATACTGAACACATGGACTCCACACCTCCTGCCTTGCTTTTCCCAAGGAGTCCAGACCCTCAGCTGGGCCAGTGGGGAGCCGTGCTGGGCCTGGTGGTACCAGTGGGGTGCTGCACCAGAGAGCCAGGGAGTCTTCTCCTCAATTATGATCTCAGGAGCTAGGTTCTGACAAATCTTTTCCTCACCTCTTATTTCCAGGACGACGGTGTATCTGGCCTCTGACACCCCACATGAACAGAAAACTGTTCCAATCTGCTATAAGAGTTTTGTTGTTGTGTCTACTTAAACTGGAACAGTCCTCCTTCCATGCTCCCCACGCCCTCCCCAGCCCCACACGTGCCAATGCAACAGACCAAGTCCCGGAGCCAAAAACAACCAAACTCAAGGGTAGCGGGGTCAGGGGCCGCCTTCCCAAGTAAGGCAGCGGGGCCGGGCCACTGGGCTCTGGCGCTCATCTGCATATGGTTTTACGTAAACGTATATGTGGGCCTCAAGAGGCCTAATCCCAAGTGCTTAGGATTAAGTGGGTTAGTCTGTGCAGCTTCTCAGAAGCATGCATCCTGTGAGCCTCCCTGCTTGGTCAGGGTGCAGGGACACCTCCGCCCACTGACGAGCACAGCTCAGGTGGGAGATCCCTGGCCCACGCCCCGGACACAGCATCCCGAGCAAGGTTCCCCACTCAACCCGCAAGGACGCCCCAGCCTTGGAAGCTGTTGCCATGTGGCTGGCGTGGCCGCCACCCCATGTTAGGGAATGCTCTTTCAGGACACTTGGGTTGTGTGCAACGCAGAGCTTCAGCTGTCCCCCCCACGCACACACACACAGCACTTGGGGCCCACAGAACAGCACTTCTGTAGACAATTACATGTCATACCTGTGGCCCATGGAGCCCATGTGAATACCTGTGGCCCATGTGAACGCCTCAAGGGCAGGAGCCACACCTCGCTTACTGGAAATTTCTGCCAATTCAAAGGCCTCAAAGATTCCGTGAAGCACAGGGTACACACTCAGTCCTCCTCCACTTGGATTTGCAACGTGAGAGGAATAAAAGCAGCGCAGGGCAAGCCAAAGACGGGCAGCGAACCAGCCCTCCCCGGTGGAGAGCCTCCCCGGTGGATGCTGCATCTGGGGCTTCGGACCGGGGAGAACTGATCGTTTTGCAATGAACAGAGGGGCCCCTGGGGGTTTCTTTGCTTGGGCCAAGTTTCCCCCCGAGTTTCTGTGAAGCCAAACGAAGCCAAGTAGAGAGAACCCTACTGGATTGGAGGTAAATGTGCAGTTCGTTATTCATCCAATAAATGACACTGAGCATCTATTATATACCAAGATTTCAGGTATATACTGGAAAATAGGTATATGTTGGTGTATTTTTTCCTATATCTACTGTATCAAATTGCCACGAACTTACGTGGAGGCAAGAATTCTGAAACGGGTCACACAGGGCTGAGATCCGGTATCAGCAAGGCTGCCTTCCTTCTGGAGGCTCCGGGGGAGAATCTGTTTCCTCACCACATCACCCTGGCCCTCCTGCCTCCTTTGCCAAAGGCCCTTCATGGTTACATTGGGCCCAGCAGAAAACCCCTTCCCCATCTCCGTATCCTTAATTTAATCCCATCTGCAAAGTCCCTTTCGCTACATAAAGGAACATAGTAGCAGGCTGTGGGGCCGTTATCCTGCCTACCATGCCCTGAGCACAACATTCAAGGGAAGCCCACCCACTTCCGGGCTGGCTGCACGGGCCGGGCATGCAGAAAGAAAGGAACTCAAGGAACAAGGGACCGCAGATTATTCACACTCAGGGTAAATCACCACCTCTGGGCCTGCCATTCCCCTCACTAACAGAGGGGCTGAGAAGCTCCTGGCTCCTCCTGCCCCGATCATGATCCCACTGCCTACTGGTGGGCAGGTGTCCTCTGTGCTGAGAGCTCAGGACGCCTGCCACCTTCCTCAGCTCCGTGACACCCCGGGGCATGGGGGCTAGGCAGTGCTAAGCTCTGGATCTGAGCTTACAGGAGGTAGAAACTCCCACTCGCAGGCTGACCAGGAGCCCCAGGCTGCAGTTCAGCACCGCAACTAGGGGCTGAGCCAGGATCCTTATATCTGCGTCTCTTTGGGAAACCTCCCAGGGGAGGGGGGGAATGCAGATATTCCTGCGAAGATCCCCTTAACGAGCTAATGAGCAAACCTCTCCCTGAGCCCCAACACTGCTCTTTGCCCCTAAATGGCTCTGAAGACTGAGGATTGCCTATTCCTGTCTCTGGTGCCAACAGACATTTGATGAATGAGCACTGTACGATCTTTCCTTTGGTGAACTCACCCCTTCCCCCTCGTTCCACCACCACCTCTAGACTGATAACTCCCGGCCGGACATCCGTGCTCCCTCCCCACCTTCCTCCAGACCTCAAGGTCAGCATGCCCAGAAAAGAGCTCATCAACATTCCTCTCCAAAAGCCCCCGCCCGGCTCTGTGACCAGCACCCCTCAGAGGGGTTCAAAGCCTTCAGTGACTTTTAAGTCATTTCTTATCCACCTGCCACTGATGCCCGGAGCCAGCCCGGCCCCCCAGACCCTGCCCCTGCGGGCTCGCTGTGCCACTCTGGGAGCACCAACTGATGCTCTGACATCTCCTGACAGGCACTTCCTGTCCCCGCACCAGCTGCTTCCCACCTGCTTTCTCTCTGACCACTCGACCACCCAGCCACAGATGCTGGGCTCTGGGGGGCTCAGCCCATCAGTCTTTGTCTTCTCCAGGACTGGGGTTACCACACATTTTCCCTAGTTGTGTTTTTAGTAGACTTTATTTTTTGGAGCGGTTTTAAGTACACAGCAAAACTGAGTGGAAGACACACAGATTTCCCATAGACTCCCAGTCCACCTATGCACAGCCTCCCCGTTATCAATGTCCCCACTAGAGCGGGGCATTTGTTCAACTGATGAACCCACATCAACATACTAGAAGTACCCGAAGTCCACAGCTCACATGAGGGTTCACTCCGGGTGCCGTGCATTCTGAGGGTCTGGACACAGGTCTAATGACAGGTGTCCACCATTATAGTGTCACTCTGAGTGCTTCTCGGCCCTCGCAATCCCCCATGCTCTCCCGTTCACCCCTCCCTCCCCTGACAATGGGCCACCCCTGATCTTTTCCGGCCCCCACAGCTTGGCCTTTTCCAAAATCACACAGGATGGAGACTTTTCAGACTGGCCTCTCCTGCTTAGTAACAAGCATTTAATTTTCTTCCCTGTCTTTTCATGGCTTGGTAGCTCGTTTCTTTCAAGTTCTCCCAGGTGTCTGAGCTACACCTTCTCCTGGGGCCTCTGAGGCAGCTCGCTGCTCTAGTTCCTGTCCTGAACTTCAGTCTTGGGTGGCAACTTCCTGCCACCGCGCTGGCCACGCTGAACCAAGTCCCCACCAGCAATCCTTAGCCACCTTCTGCTTACCCGAGTCCCCCAGCCCACGGGGCTGCAGGGGGTCAGACATTCCTGTTCCACCTCGGTCCCACTCAGAGATCATACTCTGCGGACAAGCCACGCCAGACTCCTGACAAGTTCTCCCGAATGCATCCTGACCGTCTGGACTAATCCGTCCGTCCTTCGCCTGCCGTCCATCTGTCTGGATGCTCCGGCCCACATAAAGGCCACCTCTCCGTGATGCCCCCAGTCAGATGGGGCCTTCACTGGAACCTCCGTCGCAGACCTCAGATGAAAGATCCCTGTCTTTCTCTGCACGTGTCCTGAATGTCCCAGCAGTGACTGACCAATGGGTGCTCAGTACATAGGCATAAACTTCAACACGACCAGTTTGCCCGAGGACTGCCCGCACAGGGCTGAAAATCCGCTGTGCACGGCCAAGGGCGAGAGATGGTCTGACTGAGGAACTAAACACGGCCCACACTCTCTTGTGCATCTCCCACGGCCTCCCACCTCCTTTAGGGAACAGGAGATTCCTCCGGCTGGAGGGAGTGAATGGGAGTGGGTTTGGAGTGTGCCTGTGTTTAGGTGTCCAGGCTGGGAGGGACGGCAACATGGGGTAGCCACAGGGGCTCCGAGCATGCTGCCACCTGCCAGACCGGGCCGGCCCCGCAGCAGGACCTCCATCGGGCCTCACTGCACGCTGTACTTTGGAAATGGGCACATGGGAGCACAGAGATGGTGTCATGCAGCCCAGACTTCAGAGCGGGTTGGAAATGCTCCGGGGCTAGAGGCCCCGTGTGGCCCGAGCCTCGTCCCCCTAGTGGCGGCGGGTGACACTGCAGCCTGGGGGAAGCGCCAGTCTCGAGCTGACCGCGAGGCTGTCGACAGGGTCAGGGGTCCGCGCCCGCAGCCAGGAGAAACTTAACTACTGGACAAGAGCAAAGACAGCCAGGCAGGGGTCCTTAGGATGCCCTTCTCCTCCCCAGAGTCGTAGAGTTCGCGTCAATGCAACACACGCGCCCAGGCGGGCATCGGAGCTGAGGGGCCCTTGGACGCCGTGCGCCCCACGCCCTCTTCCGGCTTCTGGAGTCCGGCTCCACAGCCGCCACGCCGGTGCCAAAGTACCGGGAGAGGTGCTCAGTCTCCTCCACACACTCAGCAGCCAGGAGCGGACTTGGGTCCTGCCTCTGTGGGACTTCCGGTGGCAGAGGTCCCAGGGTCACCGGGCTCTGCCACAGTCCAAACACCGCACTTGGAGTCACACGGCCACACCAACACCCACCAGCTTCGGAGACTCTGGGGTCCCTTATTGCCTGGGCTCGCCCCCACGCGCCCCGAGCCTCCGGCCACAGCATGCAGGCTGCCGGCCTTCACGAAGGCAGGCTCCCCCTCGTTCACCAAACCTGCCGCTCCTGGCCTGGATTCCGCGACTCGCGGGCCTGCCCAGGTCACTGCAGTCGAGCTGACCTGCGGGGGTCAAGCAAGACCGGGTTATGTGTGCATCTTACTGCCCCGTGTCTAGTTCTCTAATGTAGATGAGGCAGGAACCCTGTCCAAAAGATTCTGCGGCTAAGATGCTCTGTGGCCGCCGCCACCCGGAGCACCTGCTCAGACGCCGCGTTTTCCCCAGCGCACTGCTGTGCCCTCCAGGGCCGGCCTTGTCTTGCTCCTTGGTTCCTGGGTGACGGCTGTGGAACCAGGAAGTGCGTTTGAGGACAGGCCTGTACGAGCTTCAACCAGAGTGCACACTCCGCACACACACGCCTGCCGCCACCAGCAGGGCACAGACAGCCTGCAGGTGCGTCCAGGACCCGCCTCGGAAGAGGGCCGCTTCCTGACTTGTGTGTTCAGCTGCCCGGACAAGCGTCCCTTCAGAGTCCTCTCGGACTTTACTGCCCAGAGCAGCGCCTGTTCACAATGTCCCCCTTCTCCTCCTGCCTAAACCCCAGAGGGCCAGGCTTTCTGTGCCAAGATGAGGCACCAACCATGTCTCGCTTTCTTTCCATCAGAGCTACTCATACACGTGCGGTTCTAGGACCACAAGAAATCAGAGACACTGACCATTCTCCTTAAAAACAAACAAATGGGGGCACTGGAGGACTCGGTTGAACGTCCGACTCTTGATTTCAGGTCAGGTCATGATCTCGGGGTCGTGGGATCAAGCCCCGTGTCCGGCTCCGTGCTCAGGGGGGAGGCTGCTTGTCCCCCTCCCTCTACTCACACGCTCTCTTTCTAAGTAAATACATCTTTAAAAATAAATAATAAAAACTGACAAATCTCTAGCTACAGAGCACAGAGAGCTTGGAACGGTTCCCGGGAGGCAAACCACAGCAGAGGGGAGCAGCAAGACGTGGCCAGGGGCCGTGCTGGGGGGCAGGAGGCCTGGGAGCAGTCCAGCTTGGCCACGCATTCCTGTGGGGCCACAGGCAAACCTTCTGTGCCTCCACCTCCCAACTGAAAAGCAGATAACTCTAGGATCTACATAACAGAACGCGGAGGACATGGGGTCCCTGCCCATAGAACGGGACTCGGAGGGGTCAGCGCTCCACCAGCACGACTTTCACAGCGATGCCCATGCTCCACGGAACGGCGCAAAACAGCTACTTAGGCCAAGCATCGCTGACACATTCCCGTGTCCAAACAGCACAACCAGCCCTCTTGCCCAAACCACAACCCCAGGGGCAGGAATCGTCGGAATTGGGTGACTCACATGCACCCGGGAGTTTGAGACCCGCTGATCTAGAACAACCAGAAGGAAACCCAGACGCAGGGGACAAACAGCTGGTACAGCAAGCCATGGGAGCAACAAGCAGCAGGCTTCCCAGGGTGCTGTCTCTCACTGACTGCGCACTATCCGACGGACAGACAGATGGACGGACGGACGGATGGATGGATAGCGACCCACAGGCCTCTCCGCGGGTGGAGTGCAGCTGCTTAGCCTTCTCGACAAATCAACCAGCACCGCCCGGACTTGCCCCACCGACACCCCGGTTGTTTTCCGTTAACTGCTCCTGCGGAAGGAAAGCGGGAGCCCGGCGGTCTCAGGAAGCCTCGGTGGGGACAGGCCAGTGTCCTGTCCCAGGACAGAGGCCAGAACGTGACAGAGGAGACAGCAGGGGTGCTGCGGGCAGCGGCCCGCAGCCTCTGACAGCCGGCCCCCATCGCTGGGGAAAGGTGCCCATGCTCCAAATAGGCCCAGGGATCTTGCAGAGGCCCCGCGAGACTATGCACTCAGCACGTCTCCCCCTCACACATCACGATGTGGATGCGTGCCTGGCTTCCTTTGGGGCCTGAGAACTCGGGCTCCTGGGCTGTGCTGGTGGCCGCACCGGGAAACCAAGGCGGGAAGGTGCCCACAATGCCCCAAGTCTCCACGGACAGGACCGGGACGGAGAGCCAGGAGGCGCTGTCTAGGGTGGCTGCAGGCAGGGCGCCCCGGGGGCCTGGGACGAGGACAGCGTCACTGAGTAAGAGTGGGGACCCCAGAGGGGCCAGCGGGGGATGGGTGCTGCGTGGGTCCAGGGGGCACAGGTGGTCATGTTTGGGCACTATTCCCGGGAAATGCCTGGCGGGCAGGGCGGGGGGCCTTCCTGTCCACTTCCCTCCCCTCGTAATGGCGCCCAGCCCGTCCTGCCCGGGGCTGAACCCCTTGCCAGGCAGCAGGTGCCACAGGTCAGGGCAGCGGCCGGGGGCACCCAGGTCACCGGGAGGCTTCGCCCAGGCCCATACCCTCCCCTTGGCGCCTCAAGGACCCTAACCACGGCGCCACACCCCAGCGACACTGGAGCGAGCCTCAGAGGCCCATAGGAACGGCACTTGCCTGAGCAAGGAGGCAAACACAGCACCAAGTAAAGCAATTCAGAGTGATCCTGACCGAAAGTCAACGGTTTCGCAGGAAACCGGCCACCTCGACCCGTCCTCACGCTGGTCCTCCCTCCTCCACTGTCGGATCTGCCGCCCGGGAAATGACAAGCAGGGGCCTGCAGCCCACCCCAGCCGTCCCTGCCCTCCCTCGAGCAATGACATGCACAAAGGACATCTTGGCAGCTGGTGGACGACGTCCCTTGGGCTCAGAGCCCCCAGCACCCCTGGTTCACAATGGTGGGCGGGGCCCGGAAAGCGTTTCCGAGTCACCTGCCCCCCCGGCCCCTCCCAGCCTGGGCACAGACACCACCGAGCACAGGGCAGCTCGGAAAGGCACTGGGGATGCTGAGGGGTAAATAAACAGCTCAGAGGATCGCCGAACGGGGAGACAAAGGGCTCTGAGTCTGAAGCTCCAGAGCGCAAGGGGCCCCCAGACGCTGTGGACACCAACACCGTTCGCAAAGAAGCCGCTCCTGTCAAAGTGCCCGTCGCACCTGTTGCTCAGGCTGGGAGCACTGACGCGCTACAGGGGGGCAGGGGGCAGAGCAGAAAGGGGCCTCAGCTGTCCCTACAGATGGAGAACCAGGGCCCAGAGACTGCACTGAGGCCGTGGGTGTGAACCAGCACACACGCACGTGACAAGGCCCAGGGGCTCCAGCCGCTCTCACACCAGCACACCCCGCTCATCTAAGCCCCCCACTCCCACACAGACCCAGAGGGCTTGGGGGGCCGGATGAGGGGACCTCCCAGGAGTGACAGCCCCCCACTCCCACACAGACCCGGAGGGCTTGGGGGGCGGGATGAGGGGACCCCCCCCAGGAGTCACAGCCCCCCACTCCCACACAGACCCAGAGGGCTTGGGGGGTGGGACAAGGGGACCCCCCCAGGAGTGAATCACAATATCATCGGATAGGAGGATGTCTTCCACTTGAACGTCCACTTCAAGGGGAGGCCGCGGCCATTCCCGTTGAAGACAGAGGTCAGAGACCAAGGTTGTTCACTGAGCCTTCTCTTCCATCCCCAGGGTCCTTGCCGGGAGGGGAGGAGAGTCTTTTTTTTTAAGATTTTTTTTATTTATTTATTTGAGAGAGAGACAATGAGAGACAGCAAGAGAGGGAAGAGGGTCAGAGGGAGAAGCAGACCCCCTGCTGAGCAGGGAGCCCGATGCGGGACTCGATCCTGGGACTCCAGGATCATGACCTGAGCCGAAGGCAGTCGCTTAACCAACTGAGCCACCCAGGCGCCCAAGAGGAGAGTCTTAAGGGGGGAGGACAACTCACAGACCAAACAGCCAGGAGAACACATTTCCGCAGCAAGACAGTGAGCTCGGGATGAGAGAGGACACGGCCTAGGAGGAGTCGTGAGCAGGGGGGACACATGTGGGACCAAACTGTGGCACTAAACACGGGTGCCAGAGAGGAGCGGTGAGAGCTGTGGTGTCCTCCAAAATCTGCCTGCAAGGACGAGCCTGGACCCGCCCCATGGCCTCTGAAAAGCCACATCAGGCAGGGGGAGGGGAGTGGCGGTCAGGCAGCCATGGGAGCCACTGACCCTGCCACCCCTCCTTTTCCAGATCAGGAAACAGAGGCTGGTAAAATCAGAAAAGGCAAAGCAGAGCAGAGCTCCGGAGCCCAAATTCAGACGGTCAAGCTTTACATGGGGGGGGGGCAAGAAAGATGCACAAGAAGGGGAGAGAATCCTCCTGGCTGTGGGCACGGGCGTCTGGGGGCAGGACTGGCCCCCCGGAATCTCCCAGTCTCCCCCACAGACATCACCGCCCTGTCGCTGGGCAGCTCGGCCTCCCCGGGACGGGCTGCGCAGCCTCTCCGGGGTCTGGAGTCTCCAGCCGGCCCCGCCTGATCCCCCCGCACACTGGCAGCTCCGCAGGCCCAGCTGCGTCCCTCTGGGGCGCTGTGTCCTCCCCGCATGGTCAGGAAGAAAGAGCAGGAAAGGCTTGGGTCACGCTCAGGAGCCTCTAGAAACAGGAAATGCCGTTTGCTGGTTTTCTTGTTCCTCCGTTCAAAAAGCATCGAAGCCATAAGCCGATGTGACCGTCGACTGCCAGGCAAGGGTCGCCGGTGCCATGGGCAGGGAGGGCCGCCGGCGGAGCGGCTGGGGTGGGGCACGTGCAGAACATGTCAGCCGGCCAGAGGGGGCCACCGAGAGGCTGGGGGGGCCACCGAGAGGCCGGGGGGACTGAGGGCCTTCGGGAGCACCAAGCTCAGGGGCTGGCGTGGAGTCACCCCACAGCATGAGCAACAGGAGCTCCACTGGCCACTTGCTGACCAGCCAGCCACGACCCCGCTCAGGACCGCGTGTTCCTTAAGACCACTGAGTCCGAGGACAGACAGCACCACAAAGGGACTAAGGGCGTGGTCCCGATGACAGGTCACAAGGACTGGTGAGGGCCAGCGAGGGCGCATGCTGGACCACACTGTCCTGCAGGAAGGCGGTGTTGACGCAGTGGGGAGGGGGACCCCTGATTCAGAACACCGGGGCGAGGAAAGACCCCCTCGTTTGACGATGGGAGAGGCCACGACCCGGAGAGACGTGGACAGGCCAGTCGGGGATGGCCCGCAGGGCAGTGCTCTCTGTGTCGCGCTCCGAATCGGGACCGCTGTGTGCCCACCTTTCGGATGCACAGCTCTGCTCAGGAGGAGGGACACCGCCCTCAAAGACAGACAGACAGACAACATACATGAAAAATGCAAAAATATCCTCCAATGCCCGTCTTCCTCCGGCTCCGTGTTCCGTTGGACAGGGGGCGGGGGGATGCCGCATGGGGGCCTCCATCCCACCCAGAGACCCCACCGAGCTGCGGAGGCAGCCCAGTACCCAGCCTGTGCAGTGGGAAGACCAGACAGACGCGTTCCTAGTCCTCATTTCGGCTGCTCTAAAACACAACGGGGCGCAAAGCAAACTCCTGGTGGAGCGGGGTTTGGAGCTACAACTGGCTGGGGCCTCGGCCGTGTCCCATTGCCTCTCGGTTGACAGAGCCCATTCCCAAACGAGAAGACTGACCTGATGACCTCGGGTCCCTCCTGGTGTCAGGATTCTAGCACTGGCTATGTGACTCCATCTCCTTCCAACAATTTAAGTCAAATGAAAAGAAAACCCATCAGCAAGCAGGACACCAAACCATCCGTCTGCCCCGAATCCAGAGGCAGCGCCATCAGCCGAGGGTGTAAGAGCCTACAAGGCCCTAACAACATGGCTGGGCTCTTGACCCCAAACGCTTTACTGGCTTCAGTTTGGGTTTGTTGTATCAATTTCTTTTTCTTGAATGAAATGTTCCCCTTGGTGTTTGACATGAGAAAGGGGACACGGAGGGAGGGAGTCCACGGACTGAGAGTAGCTCCTAGTGGCTGGGGTCTTGCAGCGACGTGGCCAAGCGCTCCTCTGGCCCCTGTGGCCCATGTCCTGCCCTGCCCCCAGTGCTCGGCGGGGCCCCGCAGCTGGGGAGGGACTGACTTCTGAAAACAACACACTCCTCCAAGAGCCATGTGTCCCTCGGCTGTAAGAATCCTGCCCCACCTGACTTTACTTGGCTCCTTTATGACGATCCCAGAACAGTGGAGGAACAATTTTAACAGAAGAGCCAGCACAGAGCCTCACTCTGAGCCAGTAACATCCCCTCTCCCCTCAGGAGACAGCTGATGCTGCCTCCCGTTTACAGTGCAGAACAGCTTACTCTGTATGGTGGCCGAAGTTGCCGGCTTTGCTAATTGTAAGACAGTGGCTCTGGTGGGAGTGCAGAGGGGCATGTTCAGTGGTACAGGCAGGGCCTGGGAGGGGCCTCGCGTGCTCCGCTCTGCATGGAGCAGGGGAAGGGTGCTCGGACGGTCAGATGTGGGGCACCGGGGGGATGTCTCAGGAAGAAGTGGGAATTGGGGGTCAGGGGCTTTTCTTTTCCAAGATGAGAAAGAAGTTCACTTTGCCATTTATCCTCTAGAATTCGGGACCAAGCAGGCTGGGAGATAGCAAACTGGCAAGACACGGTTTTCTGATTCCTGATTCACACACCTGCGGCTCCCTCCTTCCAGGTGAGCAGGTGCTCTGCTAAATTCCTGCAAAGGCCTCCTCCAAGCAGACCCTTGAAAGCCGCAGACTCAGAAGGCCAGCCATGTGCCACGGAGGCATGTCATGTGGCCCCCGTGGAACACTTTAACGAAGAGAAGGTGGAGACCCTCCTGAGGGGCAGGGGACAGTCATCACCCAGGTGGTCCAGTCCCCTGGCCAGAGCACAGCAGCCGCACATCATGTGCGTGAGCTTCCGCAGCTCCCCTGGGCCAACACGGCTCAGCGTCTGTGGCTCCAGGAGGCTAACCTCTGCTTTAGAGACAAGCTTGCTTTCTCTGAATACAGGGGAGGCGACAGCGATGCTGGAGAGCTCAGGGAGGGAACGTCAGCATGGTCTGGTCACCCAACATCTATGCCCCCTTCCCAACCGGTCTGATTTCCCCTCTGAGGGCAGTCCCGGCAGGAGGGTAGGTCCAGGTGCCTGGAGACCCCACAACACCTCAACTCACTGCTCAGTGCAGCCAATGGGGGCACGACCCACGCTGAGCCTAGGAGACTCTCCGTCCTCAGAAGCAGTAATTCAAGGACAGGAGGAGGAAGGCCAGAGACCCAAATCCAGGTGATTCTGTGTCGTCTTGCTTTGCAGACCTGCCAGGCACTGTATGAGCCCTACACCACCCTCTTCCCAGAAATGCCTTTGCTGATTAAGGGGGCCAGAACGGATCTCTAGAACCACAGCTGATACGTTCCCCACACGGAAGGCTGTCAGGAAAGAAAAGCCACAAACGGAGAACAGGGAGAGATCAAGATGCAGACAGCAAGCAGCAACAGAGCTGGATAGGACCCCAGAGACCACTGTGTTCAGTGCACATGCACACACCCACGTGCACACGCACCCATGCATGCATGCACACGCTCACACACATGGACACACATGCGCAGGCACATGTGTCCATGTGTGCCGTGTACATACATGAACACATGTGTCTACCCGTGCATGCATATGCTCACACATATGCACACATGTGCAGGCACACATACCCATGCGTGCACGTGTACATACATGTGCATGTGCACACACATGCGCAGGCACCTGCCTGCATGTGCACACATGTGCACGTGCGCACAAACCCTACGTGCGTGCAGGTGTACATGCATGTATACACGTGTGCACACGTGCACCCGTACCCATGCGCACGGCCCAGGGAGGTGCAGGGACTTTACACCCACAGAGCAGTTTGCAGCAGAGCGCTGCTCAGCAGCAGTTCCTGCCTCAGGAGCTGCCAGCCCCTTTCCAGGGCATGACTTTTGGGTCTAAAACTGCCAGCCAGTGAGGGAAATGGGTGTCAAGACCAAACACATTCCTCTCCAGTCATTTCTCTGCACTCAGCACATACGCCTGTTGGCCTCCACTCAGTTCCCTCCGGAACCTCCAAGAAACATCATCCCGGGATAAGTCATGCTCCAGTGATGATGAAGGGGCTTGAGGTGTCCCGACATCTGGTTCGATCCCCAACTGCAGATAAGGATTCTGCATCTCTGGGAGATCGTCTCCCCCCTGCTGCCACTCCCCACTCCCATTCCGTGGCTGTCACCAAGTCCGCCCTCCGCGCAAAGTGGCCGGCGTCAGCTCTTTGCCACCGCGCTCAGAAGCCCCGACACCAGCAAGATCCTCACCCAGTGGCCTGCCCAGGACGGGCGACAATGAGGACAATCAAAGCTCTGTAAGGATTTCAGGGAGGCCCACGGGTTTGTGGGGCCTGCACAATTTCCCAGCGAACACACAGAAAGGAAGAAGGGGAGCGGGATCATCTGTCCATTCAGTGTAGAATTTAGGAACAGTTGGCACAAATGTGTTCTCTTTGGCCCCTACCCCTGCCACAGATCCTCCCCAGCCGGCCACGCCTCGGGCCACGGGGCTCGGTCTCCACGCACACACACGTCCCGACTGGTCCCTCCGCCTGCAGCACGCCCGAGGGGCAGGCTGTGTGGGGGGCACCCTGGGGCCGTGTCCCGCACTCACGGGGTTCCCGCACATCTGTCCTCACCTCCAATTCCCGCTTCCTAATCTCTGTGCTCTGCGGGGCTCGAATCACTGGGCTGTCTCCATGCCCGCAACCCCTGCAGTTGCTAATTCCTTTTCTCAATAAGCTCACAGAACACATTTAAATATTTTTTTTATCCAAGAGACAAATGTCTCTATTATATAGGGGACCATCTGGGCTGCTATAGCTAACTGGCTGTGTTGCTATCAACTCCTTTTTTAGGGTTCATGAATCAGTTGCCAATAAGAAAAAAAAAAGGAAGTCAGCTCCAAGATTCTGCTTTCCTCCCCTGCATTTTTCCCCAGCAGGAGAGCTGTATCCCAGCGTCCAAATGGACCCCGGACAGGCGCAAACAGCAAAGGAGCCTAAGGCTGGTGCTCTGGAAATGTCAGCCTCAAGTTCTCCTCGCCTTGTGGGAGGGAGGTGGTGTCAGCTAACTTCCCAGTCCTGGGGCCCTCCAGCTGGGCTAAGTAATATTGTGCAGCCTCTGGCGGATCTAGGATATACGCCAAGAAGACGGAACAAAAGGAGGTCAAAAGCAAGAGAGGAAGAAGGACGGGAGGAGGGAGAGAGTGGTCAAGGCCAGGGAGCCCGATGCCAGGAACTCCTCATCCACCGCACACCTCGGAGCAGGCCAGCGCACTGGGGCACCTGCAGGCTGTGGTAGGGAGCTGGGCTCCAGGTGCCAGGCCGCCCAATCCCAAAAGGGATTGGAAGGAGGGGGACATATTTAACCGGGATTCGTGGTGTCCCGGCCTGCGGTTCCTCCCGCGGTGTCGGGTGTCATTCAGTCAGAAACGTGTGCCTAGCGCGAAGGACCCGGTCCAGCTCCAGTCTGGCCGAGCGGCTTCAACCCACCCCCGATTCGGGCAGGTCCAGGCACTGGCCACCTGCAGGCAGGCCCGGGCTGGGGCTCTGGGTCACAAGCCCCTGGGTGCGGAGGGTCCAGGAAACGTCTGTCTCCACCGCCCCTGCAAAGGCATTCAGCCCAAGCAGCAAATGGGCAAGCAGGCACTCCCCGCCCCCCACACCTGCCACCAACCCTTCCCCCCGGGGCACGGAGAAAAGCAAACCCATCCTCCCCAAAGGCCCGGCCAGGCAAGTGGGGGGTTTTCCCTGCTATGGAATATTTTTGGTTGTGGTGGTAACTGTGCATGTGTGAGAGACAGAGACACAGACAGGCAGACAGACGGAGGGCAATTACAGTTTTACCAATCTGGGGTTTTTTTAAACCACTTTTGTGACTCAAGGGAGCTCAAAGGAGCTAGAAAATGAAGCCATCCTGTGAATCGGCCTGTGAGCTGACAGCCTCCTTCCCCCCCGGCCCCCCCACCCCCCCAGAGGCCACCAAGGCCTCTGCACCTCATGTCCACGTGGGAGCATAAATGCAAATTGGGTTTTATTGAACGACAATGACATTCTCACCAGATCCCTTGGTCCCTCACTCGGGTGCGTTCCCCAGTTCTCAGGCAAATACTGCTACCTCTTCCTGAGGAAGCCCCCCAGGGCCCTCGCCCTGGCAAAGCCAAGAGCCATTTACAGGACCCAACGCTGAGACTTGAAAAGACACTCTACAACTGACTCGCCTAAAAGACTGAGGACCCCAGAGTAACGTAGCAAAACAGAGCAGATAATTCCGCCCACGAGTACACCGGGGTGCTCGGGACTGTCATCGGTCGCAGGGGATGGCAGGTAGAGGCCACCGGCAGGGGCCACAGGTCAAGACCGAGTCCAGAGCCGGCGCAGCCAAGGCTGAGCACCGAGAGAGGTCCGCCTATGGAAATAGGGGAACCACAGAAAGTGAACAGAATCCCCACGGGATGCTGCATTGCCGAAGCAAGGAAAACGGGGCATCAGAGACCTCAGGCACCTGAGCTCCCCGCGGCGCCGCTCAGAGAAACAGCCGCAGGTGGATCCAGCAGAGGAAGGGACGAGCAAACTGTGAGACGCACAACGGAATGCCCTCCAACCCTAAGAAGTAATGAGACGGCACCTGCCCCCACGTGCAGGAGTCTCCAGGGCACCGTGCTCCGTGGAGCCAGCCAGACGGACGGACGGACAGGACCCACTGGCATAAGGCGCCAAGAGCAGCCACGTTCAGAGATGGGAAGCAGGACGGGGGCGTGATGGGGGCGCCAGGGCTGGGGGAGGCCGTGGGGGGGCAGTGTTTCGTGGGGACAGGGTTTTAGTGGGGTAGGATAGAAAGGTCTAGAAGTGGACGGTGGGGGTGGTGCCGCAGTGACGTGAATGCACTTAATGCTGCTGAAGCGTACCCTTAAACGTGGCTGGAAAATAGTCAGTTTCATGTGAGGTACATTTTACCACAATAAATAATTATAGTTAAAACATGAGGGGAGCCGGGCAGTGCCCGAAGGAGAAACCACTGGGCCAGGTGAGGTCCGTCTCCCAGTCAGGTAGCCAGGCCACCACAGCCAGAAGTGCAGAAACTCGGGGGTCTCAACAAGGCAGCCTGAGTCTGAGCCAGACGGTTCCATGAGGGACAGGCCTGGTCCACCCCGCCCGGCTCCGCACCCCCGACTGGTGCCCACGCCGGCTCTCGGAAGACAGAGGCTCACAGGTCCTGCAGCAAGACAACCACATGGTTCACTTGCGAGCACGGCCTGGGGGTCCGGCGGTGATGAGAGACCCCGTGCTCAGGGCCCCGTCCGAGGGGGGTGCCAGGGCCCGCAAGGCTGAGCCATCCCCCCAGCAGTGGAGCGCGCCCTCTGGCTGCCGGGTCCTTGACTGTGCTGAGTCCACCTGGCCTGGAGCAGGGGAGCGAGGCCAGCGCACGCTGCACCCACTCCGGCTGCCACCGGCCCCGAGCCACAGGCTCGCTCTTCTTCCAGGGGTTTCTAGACTCACCACCCAAGCAAGGCGACAAAGGGGTGACTGTCAGAGCCCCCAGAAAGCACAGCTGTGTTCCGCACCTGTTCATTGCATCCTCCTAAGTTCCACGGGTGTGTAACTGGGACGGCAGACCCTGCCCTCCGTCTGCATCAACCTCACCGACAGGAAAACGGCCCGAGCAGTGCACCAACCCCCGGTCACGTGGGCGCAGGGGCCGATGAGCCACACGAGCTTTCCCGTGAGTCCAGCTGAGCTGGAGCGAGTGGCTGGACCGTGGTGAGACAGGAGCCACACAGTGGAAGAACACGCAGAACTCAGATCCATGAGGGAGGAGGGGCACACACATATCTGGGCACCCTAAGACCTACCCTACCCATGGGGTGGGCTGTGAGATGGATGCTGTGTGGAGGTGTGCACCTTCCTGTGAGCCCCCCGCCCAGACTGGGACGTCCTAACGCCCAGGACCCTGGACCCCCAGAAATGTCAGCAGCTTCATTAGAGTCTACCAGCTTAATCTTGATTTCTGTCTTTTTTAGTGTTCTTTGTTTGGGCTTTATTTTAGCATGCAAGAATGTCTCATGCTTGCCGCTTCTATGTCAAATTAAAAATATTTGCCAGCCTCAGGGGTGCCTGGGTGGCTCAGTCAGTAAGGGTCTGCCTTCGGCTCAGGTCATGATCCCAGGGTCCTGGGATCGAGCCCCGCATCGGGCTCCTTGCTCGGCGGGGAGCCTGCTTCTCCCTCTCCCTCTCCTGCTTCCCCTGCTTGTGTTCCCTCTCTCACTGTCGAATAAATAAATAAAATCTTTAAAAATATATATACATCTGCCAGCCTCACTGTTAGGTTCCAGATTGGTATTCAGAGACCAATTCAGGATTTAATTGTGCACTTGGAGCTTTCCGTAACCTTTATGGGAATTAATCAGAGTCCAAGAGCCATTAAAAGATGTTCCGGCGAGTCTCGGTTCCCCGTACTAGGACGCAGAGGTCCTGGCTGAGAACATCCCAGACAGTAACCACCTCCAGCCCCGCAGATCTGGGTGTGCACCTCCTGCGCACAGCCTCAGTGCTGGACCAGGATGGACTCGGCCTCTTCTCTAAACGAACACAGCCGCCTGCCCCTTTCTGAGAACCTCCCTCCAACAGAAGACGAGCAGCTCACAAGGAATCCAAATGGCAAAGACATCAGGCTGGAACCTCAGATCTGCCTTATCTAAGCCGCAAGGGGACCACCTGCGCTTGGTCATCACGGGACAGGAGACTGGTGCATCTCACCGTCATCCCTGATCAAAAATGGGTGCCCCCAGACACCACGGGGCCACTGTCTCCAAGCATAAACCAGCCTACCCAACATCGTCCTGTCAGACTGACAGCCCATTCCAATGATACAGCCCGCCGCCCCCCCCCCTGCTGTTCAGAACGCAGCCCAGGGCAGCCTCCTCACATGCACCCAGATTCCAGTGCCCCGTCGAGCGTCTCCCGCACCCCAGGGATGCCGGGCTGAGTGCAGGTGTGCTCCTACCACCCGGGCGGGGCTCCATGGGCCTCTGGTGGAGCCCAGGAATGTGCATATTTAACAAGCATCCAGGTGACTACCGTAACCAGGTAAGTCGGGAAAACCCGAGCAACAGTCTGTGAGCCTCGGCTGATGCAGCCAATCACCCAGATCCTGAATTTGTGTCTTCTGCCCTCCCTGGGCTCCGACCACAGGGGCAATTCTGTGCAGGGGGCTCAGGTTACAAATGAGGGTGGCGGTTCCTGCCCCAGAAGGGCTAACAGTCCAGGCGCAGAGAAAAAGCAATCCCCGGGGACGAGTGCAACAGAGGGGATCAGACCAGGGCACCAGCAGGGCGGGGTCAGCGACTGAGACAGTTAGGCCTCGCCGAGGACAGAGGCCGGGGCAGAGCAGAGCAGCTGACCTCCACTGAGCTACGGGACAGCCTGTGCAGGTAGCTGCAAGAAGCCGAGAATGCCGGGAACACGGAAGACAAGGGATGCGGTCGAACCGTTACCTGGGCCCGGACCCTGCAGGCCACAGCTGCCAGAAAAAGTGTTTAGTATGAGGATGACACAGAGAGATCCTTCTAGGAGCTAGAAAGGTCGTTCCTGGAAGTTGGGGCGAGGGAGTCATTCAGGTGAGATTTAACCGGTCCAGAAGGGGCAAGCGCCTTGAGAAAGGGCAGGAGAGGGCCTGGGCCAGGTGCATGTGGGGCAGGCCGAGGCAGGCGGATAGGAGCAAGCGCTAATGGGGGAAAGACAAGCACCGCGGGCAGGTCACTGTGGTGGGGAGGAGGGCGCGACCCAGGGTGTGGGGCAGGTGGCCCCATACACTGTCTACAGGGTCGGGGGCACTGGCACTTTGGGATGGGGCAGCCGCAGGTAAGTGAAGGCAGGGGAGAAAGAGGAGATGGGGAGAAATACAGAAGCCATGAGAGCAGCCACAAGGAGGAACGTGGGCCAGCACTTCGAGGCCACCGACAGGCCACAGAGGGGCCTTGAATGGCTCTGGGAGATTGGCCACCAGAGCCCGAGGCCATGGGCAGTCCACAGAGGAGCCCCGAATGGCACTGGGAGACTGGCCACCAGAGCCTGAGGCCACGGACAGGCCACAGAGGAGCCCTGAGTGGCACTGGGAGACGCCACCAGAGCCCGAGGCCACATACAGACCACGGAGGAGCCCTGAATAGCACTGGGAGATGCCACCAGAGCCCTTGCCGAGATCAGGGCCGGGAAGAGGCGGGGCACAAGGCAGAGCCAATGAGGAAACACATTGCCTTAAATAAGGTGGTTAAGACACCAAAGTGGCAAAACGCTAACATTTGCTGATTCTAGATGACGGGACCAGAAGGCTTTTCAGTCTCGGTGCTTTTCTGAACATTTGCTACAAGACTAAAGAGGGAACAGGGAGGCAAAGCCAGTCTGCGAAGGAAGAGGCCGGCGGCAGCGGGAGGGCCCAGGACACAGCGGCTGGCCCCATGAGCTCAGGGAGCCGCGGACAGACCGCCAGAGGGCGTTGGCTGAGGGCACCAGAGCTAGGGGCCATGAAGGGCGATGTCCCTGGGGAGCCCACAGGGAAGAGCTGGTCTCCAACAGGAAGGAGAACTGTGCTACAGACTCAGCAGCTCAGGGAAGGGCCGGGTACCCAGGTGTCCCCGTTAGTAACCTCGCCTTCTCTGTCAGCTGGGAGTGAAGTCTGGGAGAGGGTCGGTGGCTTCGGGGGTTCTGGGAAAATGGCAAGGATCTGGAACAGCATCGTAGGAGCTGAAAGAACCGGCCAGGATCTCGCTGGAGGGTCAGGGGCTGAGCCATGCATCACCAGCCCCAGCAGCCCTGGGCACCGGCAGACGGCAGACAGGGGCTGAGTGTCCCTGGGGGACCGTGGGCACGAGGGGCCAAGAGCAGACGTGAGAGCTGGCTGGAGGTTGGTGAGGTTGGGGTCACGGGGTGGAACACAGGAAATGGTCCTGGTCACACGGGGCCACAACCAGGCAGCAACATGCATGAGAGCCCTGCCCCCTCCCCTGGAAAGGCGGGAGATGCAGAGGGGGCGCGTGACTGTGACGGATGCCAGGGCCTGGCAAGACCCCTGGGGGAGGGGCCAACGGAGGCAGATGACAGCCCAGGGACGGCTGGCAAGGGCGCTAGCTGCCCAGCACATCGCTAGGAGAGCGGAGGGCCAGGCAAACTGGTTTGCAGACGACTGGGAGGGGGAGTGCAGGGGAGACCCCCATGCAGAGCCGCAGGCAGGGTGTACGGGCGCTGGACAGGAGTGCAGCGAGGTCACCAGGCCTCAGGATTCAGGAGGGGACTCTGCCCAGCTGGCTTCGGGGTGCTACCTGGCAAAGGCTTCCCAACGGTCTCTGCCTTTACCGTCTGTTCAGAGACGCTCACGTCGAAGTCAAATGTCACAGGGGCCCCCCAACATCCCCCCCATCAGGCCCCAAACCTCACCGAGCAGTGGGAATGGGGGCCGGTGCCTCCCTGAATTCTGCACCCTCCTTCCTCTCTCCCGCCTGACTGTGGGGGGAGTACCGGAGGCCAGAGGCTGCCCCCTGCGGGGGTAGTCGAGGAAGACCACCAGCCAACAGCCAGGTGACCCAAGGCGGCACAGACAGCACCCCTTACCGAAGGGGCCCTCTCTGGGAACTGTCAGCACCTGTCCCCACGATGTGCCCCGTAGGAGAACCAGCCCCGCACCCCTGCTCGTGGCCAGTCCTCTTCTGTAAAAGCAACAGGTCCCAGAGTTCCAAAATGCCAGCCTACCGCAGAAAACGCACATGCCCAAACTGCCCAGGGAACAGCCCCAGAGAAGTAGCCGGAAGCCAATTCAGAAATGAGTCACCTCGTCAGCCAGAAGGAAACAAGAAATCACCCCCCGAGTATTTGCTGAGCCCCGTGCACAAGCCCAGCCCCATCCTCCACTCTGGAGAACAAGGGTGACCCAGAAAAGCTGGCTGTGCTCGGGGAGCTTCCTTCCACACCCCCTGTGTGGCAGTGCTGGGGGAGGTGGGGCGGGGAGGCTGCAGCTGCAGACCCCACATCAGGCATGGAACGTCCCAGACGGAAGGGACGATGCATCGCTGAGCAGACCAAAGCGGGGTCTTCCAAAGCCAGGCCAGTGTCAAGCCCAGACGACCCACCATGTCACATCAACTACTTCTTGTTTCCAGATGGATAGTGGAGAGGCTGAGAGGTCCACCGGGTCCCCGGGGCTGGATCTGTGAGAGGCTGGGACTGGCCACGAGGCTCCACCAGGACGCCGTTCTGCCCAGCAAAACTGCCTCTCAGTAAATATGCTCATTGCTGTTATCACCTGCCGGGGCCCCTGCAAGCCGTCCCCCCTCAGGAAACGCTGCTGTGCATCCAAAGAAATAGTATCAGGAATTCATTTTATTTGTATGTTGTCAAAACTCGGAGGTCTTACAAGTGACTCTAGGTGTTAAAAATAACAACAAAAAACTTCGAAAGCTAAAAACCTGAAATGAGTCTTTGATCTTTTCCAAGAATGGTTGCATCTGTATTTATATAAATGCGACCATCTGCAAAAGGGCCAACCAAGCCAGGGCTGAGCGTGCTCTTGCCAGTAAACACTGTTCATTTTGTATCAACTGGAAATAGAAGTCACTTCACATCTCAAACCCTTCAGAACACCTTTCTTCCTTCTAAACATCCATATGCAATTTTTTAAAATACACAGATACGCAATGTTAGGAAGAAGAAACCCCCAAATCTTTCCTGCAGAATACGATTAATGGTAATTTTGTTCCATATATGTCCTTGTATTTTCAAATTTTTCGGCAAGGAACCTGTATCATTTTATATGCAGAAAAACTAATTTTTTAAAGACTGAAATAGGATCTCCTCTTTTTTAAACGGATATATAATGTGTTAGATGTCTCTGTTGTTTTAACTCCAATCAGAAATTCCAGCCCCAAATATTTCATTCATACTAGAGAAAGGTAATCCACTGCATAAAAACATTATCTACTATTATCAAAGTTAAACAAGCCAAAGATAGTAACTTGAGTTAGAAAGACAACATGGGGGGGCACCTGGGTGGCTCAGTCATTAAGCGTCTGCCTTCGGCTCAGGTCATGATCCCAGGGTCCTGGGATCGAGCCCCGCATCGGGCTCCCTGCTCGGCAGGAAGCCTGCTTCTCCCTCTCCCACTCCCCCTGCTTGTGTTCCTGCTGTCGCTATGTCTCTCTCTGTCAAATAAATAAATAAAATATTTAAAAAAAAAGAAAAAGAAAGACGACATGGGCACACCAAGCTCAGACTCAGCTCAAATCCCAGCTCCAGCACGCACCAGCTGTGCAACCTCGGGCAAGTTTTATAACCTCTCTGATCCACCATTCCCTGGATCTATAAAATGTCAGCTGTGAGGAGTGCAGAACTGCCAGGGACAGTAAGAGGCCATGTGCCTGAAGCCACACAAAGCCACACACACACACACATCCCAAACAAAAAACAGACCCTCACTTTTATTCTGCATGTTCCAAATGTGACAAACAGTGGCTGATAGAAAATTAATCAGCAATTCAAATTATTTTCATTTGAAAACAGATGCAAATAAATTTTCAAAGTAAAACACGAGACTTGAAAGCAAGGTGTGTATGGCCACATCCACTGGGGGGGGGGGGAGGGAGGGGAGTAAACACCGGAGGGACATCTGACAGGTCCTCACTGAGAGCCTAGAACTTGCTGGCTGGTCACGGTCATTAAGTGGTAGCTACTATTATTACCTTTAGGAAGGTAAGTAAGAAAAAGGTGCTGTCTTCCTGTCTTACAGCCAGCACATGGCGATGGGGCAGGCTTTTTAACTGCAGTATGTTGCTAAGTGCCCAATGCATTCCCGGCGATGTTAATATATGCTAAGCAATCAATATGGCTTATCAGATCAAGAAATATGGAGGGAAGATAAGAAGCCAGAAAGAAAGCAAACACACAGCCTAAATTTTCGTGGAAGTAATTACCACCATATAGGCAACACCCACACACACAACATTCGCATTGATTTCCCCTTTCAATGCTCAGGAGCCAAATCAACATGGGGAGGCTCTGGGCTGTTTGATTCCGAGACGGGGAAGGAAAAGACGCAGGAAAGAACAGAGGCTAGAGACTTGGCCATGCTCATTGTAATCGGAATTCAAACAGCACTGGTTCTTTTTCTTATCAGAAACTGGAATCTTGACACTCCCACTAAGAAGCTGGTCAGGACCCATCGGCATTCGACTACCCCGACTACCCCCCGGACAAGGCGGGTGATTGCTGGGGAGTGGAGGCCGACGGGATCATCACCCCACTGCCGGCTTCGATTCACATGTCTATTAGTCAACCAGCTGCACACACCATCCATTTAATTAACCTGCTCTTGAATTATTTATCTTCCCCCGAGTGAGAGGAAATTCTTCTTGCTGGTTACCTGCTCTGCTCCAGGGGCTTGTTCAGAGAACCCCAGTGCTGAGAGCTTGATGGAGCTCTGCTACCTGCCACCCTCTGGCCAAGACAAGAACATAAAAAAACAGCAACTGAAGTATTCCCAAAAAGGGGGAGTTGTTAGCCTTCTGGAATGCAAATGACTCCCCCCGATCCAGGGAAGTACAGAAAGCTCCTTTGAAACACATGAGCAGGTATGTGCTGCACTGTTTGGGCGTGATCTGTTCTGCACCCCTATTTGTTCTAAATTAGGTAAAGTTTCCCTCTCCCTTAGCAACGTCAACAACTCGAGGCTCCTTTCTGCAGAGAGAATTAGACCCAGAATCCCGGGCCAGGGGAGGAGAGGCCACAAAATCCCATCACTTCTCGCTGCCCGATTTTTTATCAGCCCCGAAATTCCTGTGTCTGAATTCCTTCTCCAACAACCCCCCTTCCTAAAACTGACTGATTCACAGACTTGCACCATCCAGATGCAAGGGAAAGCCTGGGGACCACCCAGGTCAACGGTCACTTTGGGGATGTGGAAGAGAGCGTCTAGCCTGCTGCCGGGGTCCCTGTTCTCACTCCCAAAGAGCCCGGTAACAGGACCTGCTTTAGCTTAGTTCCATCTTAAGAGAAACCCTCTCACTCCAGAAGCCGCTCCTATGAAACACCAGCATCCCACACACCCTGCAACTCTTCTGGTCGGGCATCCGCCCCTGCAGAGGCGCCCTGTAAGGCTCGCTGGAGACGGAGTCGAGCCTCCAGGAACCCATTCCAGGGTCCTTCCCCGCCCCCGGACTCGCTAGGCGCTGAGGCTACGGGGCCCCACTCCGACTGGAACTCCCGACCTCCGCCCTTCTTCTTCCCACCAGCTCCCGGCTGGCTGGCGAGAGCAGGGGGCGGAAACAGCCTCAGAGAAGGGGGCCCTGAGAGCGCTGGGTTTGCCGAGTATGGCACCATCTCTGTGCGGCGGCCTCCTCCTGCCCCTATGCAGAAGTGCTGCACGTCCCAGACCCCCACTGCACATGCCGAACCGGGGCCCACCCCGACTGCCCCCCAGCCCGCCCGGGGGTGGGGGGGTGGACCGCGGGAGCCGGGGGCGGGGAGTCTGCCACCTGCGGGGGCCTTGCAGGGGCTGGGTGGCTGGGCCCCGGGGCAGCGGAGGAGAGCGAAACTCGTCGCCCGCCGGGGCCTCTCCCCGCGCGACCAGGCGACCCCCGCCGCTGGCCCCCTCCCCTCCCGGTCGGGCTCGCCGCGGACCCTCTCCAGCGGCGCTCCCGTCGTGTTTCCGCTTTGTCTGCAAACGTGTCTAAACTCAGCCCACCGCAGACGCTGATATTTTCAATGTTTAGTTGTTATAGTTACTTGACTAATTGCCGGGACGACAGCGGTGCCGCTCCTTCGCTCCCCGCCGGCAGGGAGGAGCAGGGTAGGCGGGGGTGCAGCCGCGCGCCCCGGGCCTAGCACTGGGCCTCGCCGGGGAACCCGCGCTCCCTCCGCCCCCCGCCAGCAGCCAGGCGCCCAGGGCGCGCGCGCCGCGGGCTCGGGATGCCGCTAACTGTCCCCTGGCTCCGGACGGGGCCGGCCAAGGGTGCAGCCCGCAGGTGCGCGGTGGCTGGGCTCCGGGTCCGCGGCTCGCGCCACGTCAGGTGCACTTGAGAGCAAGCCGGGAAGGAGGGGGTGGACGGGGCGAAAGAGAAGAGTTAGGAGCCGCTGCCGGTTACTCACGTGCCAGATGGCGAAGAAGATGAGCGCGGCGCACAGCACGAGGGACAGCATGTAGCAGAAAGCAGCGAAAGTGAAGGCCATGGCCAGCTGCGGGGCCGCGCGCACCCCAGTCCCGAGGCACACCAAGAAGGTCCTGGGAGGCCAGCGCCCCTCGAGGACCGCACTCCCTCCTAGAGGGGCAGACGGGGCTAGGTCGCCACCCTCGCGTCGAGGCCGGAGGCCGGGGAGCCTCGAGGGTCAGGGGCGGCGAGCAGAGCCGGGATCCAGAAGCGGCGGCGGCCGGGACGCCAGCCCGCCCGCCTGCGGACACACGGCAAGGTGCTCCGGCGTCGCTGGCGGAAACAGTCCCCAAACCGAGGAAACCAGTCAGTAGAGAACTCGTGCAGGCGAGTGCAGCCAGAGAGCCCCCGAGGCCAACCCGCCGCCCGAGCCCAAGGGGAGGCGGGCGCGCCAGGCGGGACCCTCCCGCGCCGCCCGGCGAGCTCCTCCCAGACCGCAGAGCCGCCGGCGCTCCCTCCCGCAAGCACAGGTCTTTGCGGGGGTCGGAGGGGCGGGTGCCCCGCGCGGCTACCCGACCTCCCCGGCAACCAGGCTAGACCGGGCGCACACGGCTCCGACCCCGCGGAGCCTGCGTGCGCCCCGGCGGCCGCAGCGTGGGGTTTCAGGCCGGGAGCCGCGCCCGCCGCGGAGCTCGCTCCACCTGCTGCCGCCGCCGCCTCGGCCCCGGCCCCGGGCTCCGGCTCCCGCGAGCGCGCCCTCCCCGCCCGCCGAACTGCGGCGGGGGCGCTGGCGCCGTGCGCGCCCGCCTCTCCCAGGACACCTGCGGCGGGCGGCGCGGGCGGGGACTCGGGACACGTGCGTCTGAGGAGGTAGGGGCTGCGGGCGGGGACGGAGCGTACTCGCGCCCCGCCGCGGCCGCCGCCCGCGGGTGCTCGCAGCGTTGCCCGAGCGGGCCGGCCTTGCGTGGCTGCGGACGCGGGACGAGCCCGTGGGCCCCAGCACTGCAGCGCCCTTCACGCGGGGCCGCGTTTGCAAAGGCCCCGAGCGAAGGCTTTCCCTCCGAGCGCCCGCCCTCCCCCGCCATCTGACTTGGCGTTGGGGGACCCAGACCGTCTGGGCTGAAGAGGCAGCCGCGGGGGGCTCTGCTATTGGTGCTGGTCCATGGAACTGTCAAGAGCATGTGCCTCTGGAGTCGGACCCCTTCGCGAAAGTTCCTTAACCTCTTTAAACCTCAGTTTCCTTATCTGAAAAAAATCGGGTAAGCGTACTACCAATCCATGTCAAGGGGTTAAATGGGAACATAAGAACCTAGCGCAGGGCCTGGCCCTGGCTACACGTTCGATAAACGGTAGGGTTATAATCTGCACACTTTGCCCCAGTGGCCCAGTATCTTGGAAACGCTCCATGTAGCCCGGAAAGGGGTTCCAGTCATTTCAGATAGTTCTTGGGAGCCTGGAAGCACATCGTGGGAATGGATCTCAGAGCACCTGCTGTCTTGCAGAGTGCACGCTACATAAATAGTTGCTGATCGAATCTGACCCTGGTGTGCTAACTGCCATGTACACAGCTTTGGAGCTGGAGGGAATGACTTAAAGAGAGCTAGTCCTAGACTCGCCAGGGCAGAGCTAGGATGAGACCTGCACACTCCTGGCCCAGGGGGCTCCCTACCATACCCCAATATTCTTGCAGCTGTTTGGGCACACCTCCAACTTGTAAACTAGATGCCTTTCAGTGGGAGGTACAGAAACCAGAGCAAGCCCAGTGGCTGTTGACAGAGGGTCCACGGATCAGCGTTTAACTGCCTCTGGGTGAGGGCTGGCTGTGCAGGACTGGGAAGGCTCCCTGTTCAAAATTATTAAGAATTTCAAGATAGAAGCAGCAGAGCATTCATCCAAGTGTGAGGCCCTTCTGACCACAGGACCTTGGGCAACTGTGGAGGTTTTGCACCTGTGAATCCAGCCCCACTCTGGGTTACAGTCTTTATCACTTTCTCTTTTACTTGTATGTCTTCCAGCATAAATCCTCGTTAAAGAAAATTTGGAAAATACGGAAATGAAAAAGGATGAAACGGACACCAGAGTTGGCCACTTGCAGGCACCACCAGCACCATGGGTCTATGCTGCCTTCTAGCTCTGTTTGCTTTTCACTGTACATCAACCATTTCCTTACATCAGCCACCACGGTTGTAATTATACCGTATAAGTTTTGTGGCACCAAAACAATAAGAAAACATCACAGGAAGATGGGAATCATTCAAATATTTTGAGTTCCTTCGGGTTTGATCTATTGTCTTTTGCTTCTGCTGGTTTGTGCTGACGGAGTCCTCACTCTTCCTATGTCCACTAAGTTTTTATTGTGTGTCAAGCAGGTTTTTTTAAGTTCTTTGCAGAAATTCGAGGACTAAGATGATGTCATCTTTCTCCAAGGAGGATTTTCTACATCTTTTGCCAGGTGTCTGGGAGACACAAGCTTTCTAGAATTGTCTTGCTCCAAATTCAGGGTTTGAGATTTTCTGGGATAACCAGAAGACCGTGGTCTGTTTCAGGGCTGGTTTTCTCGGTTCACCCTTATCCACAGGGAGTGGTCCTTTTAGATCCCCGGCCAAAGCAGGTGGTTATCAAGTCCCAAGCCCTGGTGGTCCTTGGACCTTGGCTTTTGCCCCAAGCCCTACAAAGCGCTTAAGTCCCAACTCAGACTTTTACCCTTCCTCCAGATCAGCAAATGCCCCGAAGGGCAAAACTGGCTCCCAGTGCTAGGTCGACCTGTCTGGATCCTGCCCACTCTCAGAACTTGGCCCCAGTAATTCCTTACTCTCTGGTAAGTCTTTGATGCTTTTAAGAAGATGCTTTTAGATTTTATTCAACTCTTAAATTGTATTTAGTGGGAGGATTGGTCTGAATGATCTAGCCGAGCATTACCAGAATCAGGAGTGTCTACATCAAAATAAAATATCAAACAAAAAATAATTGAATCCATTATCCTACCACTCTGACTTTCAAGGCTCCATACATACTCTAGCCTCTATTTTTCTTGACCTTTCCCCAGCCCTGCTTTATCTTGTGTCACCAATTGCAGAATTATCTGGGGGAGTAGAATCTCAGAAAATAAGAGGCAGTTACAGTTTATTAATTCAACAAATGCGATTTAGTGGTGGCGGGCACTGTCAGGGACTCGAAAGATTCCTAGCCTCCTTGGTGAGGTTATAAATAACTCCTTCACAAGGGAGCGTTGGAAGAGGGAGGAGGAGAAGAACTGCCCGTGACACAGTAGAGGACGGCAAGAGAGAAAGTAATGAGGAATGGATGTTGAGAGACCAACCTACATTGTTTCATCAACTGTAGACATTGAAAAGGCAATTGCTTTATTTTTTTTCCTAGCCACCATGCAGCCACATGCGGCCATTTGACACTGTTTGAGCTCAGGAGATATATACTTCTTTTTGCCTGGAATGCAGATGGGATGCAGGGAGGTACCGCAGCCATCTTGTGACAGTGGGGAAGAAATCAACACATTAAGAACGGAAAAGCTAAAAAGATAGAGGAAGTGCCATTGACAACATGATAGAGCCACCAAACCAGCCCTGAACGTCCTATCCTCTAACTTCTTACAGTGCGAGACAATAAAGCTTCTGACTTTTTTAAGCCTGAGAGTAAGGAATTCTGTTACGGGTAAACACAATTCTTAACTGATACCATGGTTTAATGTGGGGGGGGGGGGTGTTTTCCTGATAGAGAGGAAATCAGATGGATAATCAGTTCAGGGCTGGTGTAGCAGCTCCTTGACATCCTTACTGTCCCCACCTCCTTTTACCTTCCTGACTTACATCCTTAGCACGTGGATTTGGTTCTCATGGCCACAAGAAGGCTGCTGCATCTCCATCCATGTTGCGGGCAGGACAAAAGAAAAGAGCCAAAAGGTCTCAGCCCATGAAGGCATGTTTTTGGGAGAGTAAAGGAAACCCTCCCCAGGGATATCCTGCATTTGCTTGGTCAGCATTCTGGCACTCAGCTGCCGTTCCTAGTTGCAAGTGAGTCTGAGAAGATGAGTCTTTTCTCGTTCTGGCCTTTATCAAATAGTAAGGCAAAGAAAAAAGGGTTTTGAGTGGCCTTTTGGATATCCACATTTCTTCCATACCCATTAGTGGGGTTTTCGCTCATAAAACTTTCAAACATAGGGGCGCCTGGGTGGCTCAGTCAGTCCGACTCCCGATTTCGGCTCAGGTCACGATCTCAGGGTCCTTGGATGAGCCCTCAGCGCCGTACTCAGCAGGGAGTCTGCCTCTCCCTCTCCTTCTGCCCCTCCCCCACTCACGTGCATGCTCTCTAAATAAATAAATAAATAAAATCTTTAAAAATTTTTTCAAATGTATAGAGAGGTAGAAAATGGAGTATAGTGAACATGCATCTCCGTATCACCCACATTCCACAACCGTCAACATTTTGCCACACGTGTTTCCTGGTTGTCCCAAATTGTATTTTACAACTGGTTTGTTCCAACCAGAATATAAAGATTTTCCCTCCACCCCTCACCCTTAGGACTTTTTAACCATTTTCTTGCGTGTGATCTATCCGACAATAATTCTTTCCAAGCTGAGCGTCTGCCACAGACAGTTCCATGCTGAGCACGGTGACTGGGTTCAGGAAGCCCATGTCTGTCGCTGTGTGTGCCTCCATATCTCTCAGTCGGCTTGTCTGACTCTGGACCACGTCCACTTGCGTGGCACGCGTGCATTTGCGTGGAGGAGCTAGCTATGAACTACAGACTCGAGAGTACTGGATCAATCCCCTCTTCATTCTTTAAAATAACTGAAATCTAACTTTGAGTCTTCTTCCCACTTGACTAGCAAGGAATTCAGTACCAGCGTTCGCCAGGGCTCCCCATGAGATCTGGGGGGCTTCCATCCACCAAACAGCAGGCATCTCCTCTCTCTGCCACTGGTCATCTGCCCATGCCACTTCCTGCTGCCACCCCAGCTGGCCCGGCCCTGGGCCTCCTGCTCCCTCCTAGCACAGGAGCCCCCGTGCCCGGCTGCACACTTCCTGCGCACCACACAGCCCTGCCCGTGAGGTCTTGCCTCCTCCACCAGTCCTGGACGTCCAACAGCATATAGGGTCCCCTCTCCTCCAGAACCCCAACTTCAGCCTCTTTCCCGTCTGCAGGAGATTGCTCCCCACTGCCGCCTGGCTGTTGGCAGAACCATCCTCCCCTCTGGTCTCGCCCCACAGGGACATCTCCCAGAATCTCTCCAGAAGCGCAAGCCTTCCGAGGTCTTCAACTTTCCAGCTTGCAGTTTATTCAGCCAATATTCATTAGTATAACTGCAGCGATGACGGTCATCTTGAACGTTTTCTGTTCTGACTGGTAAATAGCGTTAACGTTTGTGGCAGCGAACAGTAAAATTAATCAATAATCAAGTTCTAAATGAAAGTCATTCATTCAGGCTAATTGTCATAGGCCATGACAAGGGCCACTGATGAAGGTGCCCCCGCAAGCTCGTGCATCACAGAGCACGCCAGGCTCTACGTCCGGGTCTCTCACTGTCCCGGAATCACCTGCCACCCACCCCAACCAGCTGTTCCATTCATGCGAGTGGTAAATGCAGTGTTTCAATATTTACAAATTTAAGAATTTACACATAAAATATTGAAAATGAACTCATGAAAGAAAACTAAGTGTGGATCCATCTATTACTGTTCACTTAACGACGGTCCACCTCCATCTCCCGAGTCTGCGGAGAACCAGCAGTGATGTTCATAATGAATCACAGCCTAGGGCCCCTTCTGCTGCTGCAGGGCGGGGCCAGACCACCTCTCACACCCGTGAGAACGACTACAAAATAACACAGTACACAGAATTACTACAAAATGACACAATACTCCATACTTGTAATACTTGGGGCGTTTAACAAAAATACGAGCATCTCATCGATGCCAGGGATGCAAGTATGGATGCAAATGATGCTCAGAGTTCGAGTGCAGATCACATTCTGCCAAAGCTGATGGTTTCATAAAATAATTGTAATTATCAATAGCAAAAACAATCCAAAAATCAGTTTCACACAACAGTACGCTGGAAAGAACAAAACTGTCTAAATTTAAATGTTTAAAATGTTGATAAAATTATTAAAAATATTAAGAAAATACCCTGAAAAATATGAACACTAGCCAGCATCTGCTTAAATATGATAGAGCATTTCCAAACATGAAATATTCAACAGCCATTTAAAAAAGAATAATGTCTGTATAAACATACACTGCGTTCTCTATTTATGGTCCCACTAGTTGGAAAACATATATCTACTGAAATGAGAAAACAACTTATTTGAAAAGTTATAAATCAAGACGGTACAATACTCATTTTCTACAAAACTTCAATGTTGGGCGTAAAAGCACAGTAATAATTTATTTTAAAATGAGAAATTTAAATTGAATCTTGGTGGTCTTGTGAAGTTGTAAGGAATCGTTTCCGAAATAATGACCAAACTTTATTGTCAATGCTTGAGAAAAATGGTGTCAATGAGAAATATTTCCATGGAAATCTTTTGTTCAGGTGGGGCTGGTACCTCTATGTTAGGAAGAAAGTCTAGCATTTCAAACAGCATTTTAGAAACATATCTAGAAGTTTTAAATTTAAATTTAAAAAATGGACGAAGTCACTGTATTCATTTATCCCCAGGTGATGCAATCAAGCATGTAAATTCAATAAATCACTTTAAATTTGTTTCTTGATAAGCTTTATATTTATTATTGTATTAGTCTGCTCCGGCTGCCGTAACAAAATGTCACAGACTTGGGTGGCCCAAACAAGAGAAATTTATCTTCTCACAGTTCTGGATCCTAGGTGTCCAAGGTCATGGTGCCGGGAATACAGTTTCTGGTGAGAGCCCCCCCCCCGGGCTGCCCACTGTCCACCCACATGCCTTCCTTCTATGCACATGGCCAGAGAGGAGGAGGGATCTGGGGTCTCCTCTTCTTCTTACAAGGACACCAGGGCTATCAGATTAAGGCTCCCATTGTGACCCCACGTAACCGATATCACCTCCATCTAGTCCCCACCCCCAAATGTACCCACACCGGGGGTTCGAGCTTCAACATGCGCATTTGGGAGGGACACAGTGCACAACAAGTACCATACATCAAATACACAGAATTCAATGACACGATAATCTGGGGATTAAGATTAAGAATTGAGGGCGCCTGGGTGGCTCAGTTGTTAAGCAGTTGCCTTCAGCTCAGGTCATGATCCCAGGGTGCTGGGATCGAGCCCTGCATTGGGCTCCCTGCTCAGCGGGAAGCCTGCTTCTCCCTCTCCCACTCCCCCTGCTTGTGCTCCTGCTCTCGCTGTGTCTCTCTCTGTCAAATAAATAAATAAAATCTTAAAAATAAAAAATAAAAAATAAATAAAAGATTAAAAAAAAAGATTAAGAATTGAAAGAATAGTTGAACCTCGATGGGCAGCCTGTAATGCTGTAATGCAAAAAGAATTTAGAGATTTTATTTATTTTTTAAAGATTTTATGTATTTATTTATTTAAGAGAGAGAGTGTGGAGATTTTATATTCACTTTACTGTAACCTGTAAAACAAGATTGAACATTTTGAAAACGAAAAAGGAATTTGGAGAATAAGCCTTACTCTAATAGTGATATTTCTGCTCTCTGTCGCTTTACCAGAAAAATAAGTGTTTCTGTTAAATTAACTTAATTCAACACTCAATGCAAATAATTAAGCTAAGAGTAAGTCAAAGACACTACAGAGAAACAAAGAAATATGATATACCACTTGAAACAAAGCAAATTATGAATCCTAAGAAAGCTATTCGAATACCTTAGTAAAGTACTTAAAGCGATAACACAAGTAGAAAGCACAATGAATTTTCTATTGATTAAATACTGTGACTTTGCCAAACTATGTTTGCAAAGCTCTAGGGGTTGAAGGCGACCAAAAATTAACAAAAGTCCATCCGACTCATGAAATAGTTCCTCGAGGACAGAGGGGCCCCATGGCCCCAGGTCTCTGGTCATGCAGCTGAGGCGCCACACTGGGGGAGGCCTTGGCTCTTCCAGCCCCAAGCCCTTAATCAGTGCGGCCAACACCACGTGGAGCAGAGACTGCGCCCAGCGGAGCCCCCGCCAGAGCTGAGTCCCGAGCAGATAAAGACTAGCTGCTGTTTCAAGCCCCACTAGGGTCGGGGGTGGTCAGTTGTGCAGTGACAGATAATTGCCAAAGTCCTTTATTCACCAAGAGACCCTTTTAATGTGGAGCCCACTGTGGACAGAATTCACAGCTTCAGGAAAGGGAAAGTGTTCAGTAAAGCAAACTCTCCTATAACTTAGATAAGGTGGGCCTCCAGATCCCATAATTCCCATTTGCTCTAATTCCTGCAGGCCCCAAAACCCCTTGCAGACATGCAGGGCACAGATTCTCTGGGGTCTGGGGCAGGGTGACTGTCCAGGCCACCTGGACCAGGCATAGACTCCAGGGGTCATGTGTCCTCGACCTGCAGAGTACTTATCACCTTGTTTGTTTGGGGGTGGGGTCTAGTAAAATATACATAACATAAAATTTACCGTTTTAACCATTTTTAAGTATTCAGTTCTCTGACATTAAGTACATTCACAATGTTATGCAACCATCACCACCATCCATCTCCAGAAATTTTTCATCTTCCCCCAACTGAAATCGTCCCCATGAAACAATAACCATTCTCCCCTCCCCCAGCTCCTGGCTGCCACTGTTTTACCTTCTATGTCTGTGTATTTGACTATTCTAGATACCTCATATCAGTAGAACACCATCCTGTCTTACAGTTCAACTCTTTACATGCTGAATTTCTATCTCTATCTATAAACTAGGAGGTACTTGATATTAGAGGCTCTTTCTTATTCATCTTTGAATCACCATTACCCTCCCAGCATCTGGCATATAATAGATGCCCAGCAAACATTCAACAAATGGATGGATGGATGGATGGATGGATGGATGGATGGATGGATGGATGGATGGGTGGATGGATGGGTGGATGGATGGGTAGATGGATGGGTGGATGGATGGATGGATGGGGGATGGATGGATGGGGCACGGTGGGTGAATGGATGGGTGGGTGGGGGGAATGGATGGATGAATGGATGTGTGGATGGGTGGGTAGATGGATGGACAGATGGGTAGATGGTGGGATGGATGGATAGGGGATGGGTGGGTGAATGGATGGATGGATGGCTGGGGGATCGATGGGGGGATGGACAGATGTGTGGGTGGATGGAAGGATGGATGGGGATGGGTGCCTTGGGGATGGATGGATGGGTGGGTGGATGGGTGGATGGATGGGGGATGGGTGGATGAATGGATGGATTAGATGGATGGGTGGATAGATGGATGGGTAGATGGATGGATGGGTGGATAGGTGGATGGATGGATGGATGGATGGATGGATGGATGGATGGATGGATGGATGGAGGAATGGATGGGTGGATGGGTGGGTGGATGGATAGATGGATGGATGGATGGATGGATGGATGGATGGATGGATGGATGGATGGAGGAATGGATGGGTGGATGGGTGGGTGGATGGATGGATGCATTTATCACAGTCTGACTGGTAACCTTTAAACAAGTCTGCCCACTAGATGATGAACAACACACAGACAGGGACCATGACTGCCTTTCATGTATTTACCTTAGAGCACTTACCACTCTGCAGACACAATCAACGGGGCACACATAGTCCATGCCTGTAAGGAGCTCACAATCCAACAGAGATGCACAGAGCCATGTAGGACTTTGATAAGAAGCACAACAGGAGTCCGCAAACATATCTGCGGGCGTACCTGGCACAAGGCTTCAGACACAGAGTATGTTCCATAAACTAATTTTTCACTGAATTGAAACAGATGACAACTTAGTTGGGAAGCTTTGGGCCTAACTTCCCACTTCCTAGCTGTGTGACACGAAAACCAGACGTTCATCAGTTTGGCCTGTGTGGACAGGACCAAGCAAATGCAGAAGCCATGTTTCACCAAAGAAGTGGTGTGGAGGGGGCAGGGCAGGGCTTCTAGCCCAGAACGGACAGTTCTGGAAAGTCCTTGGGTCCGAGGCTGAGTAACAGGACGCAGCTTCCCGCTCATGTCCCCAACTCAGCTAAATGCCATCTTCCCGTGAGCGCTATCTTCTGCAGAAATTAGTACCGTTAGGCAGGCTCTGTAAACAGACTGTGGACAATTAGCAACACCCCACTTAGCTCGGGGCCCTGGCTCCTTCTGCACCTAGAGACGTGCCATCAACTTCAATGATACTGCTCGGGGCAGCTGTCGGGGACACTGTCGGCTCAGAGACTGCAGAGCCCAGGGGGCTCACGGAGCTTGCTGGAGACCTCAAGTGCCCACACTTGACCCTGGCGTCTAAACCCAGCTCCCAGCTTGGCCCTGGATGTACTGGATGCCTCCGTAGGCTGGCTGGTATTATTACTGACATGAGCCCTCTGCACAGCCATTAGTTTTGTTCCACTTGCGAATTTGGATAGGACACTCGAGGACTCGGGCTTTTGGGTCAGATGTGACAATCTCCCCGTGCCTCCCCGCTCTGGGAGCACTGTGCAGGTCTGAGGGACGGTCTCAGGCATCCTACAGAAAATCTGAGGCTACGAGTTTAGCCTGTCACTCACAAGATTAATATTGGGCCTAATTGTACAGTCTGAGTATCGCGGTCACGATTTCCCTTCCTTCCCATCCCCCCTCCCCGAGACCCCGACTCCCACATGCCCCGAGAGGCCTCCCTTCTCACCGAGTTCTGCTGCCTTGTCCACACCCCCGTGCTCCACCAGAACTTGGGCTTATAAAGCTGTGAATCACTTCATTAGTCCATATTCTCAGCTCGCCTAAAGGATGGCTTAAACCGTTGCAAAGATCAGAGTGTCTGCGTACACACACGCACGCGCACGCACACACGACACCCACACACGTGCACACTCGGGATGGAGGAAGTCCCCACAGCTGGTCTGAATGAGCACTCCCCCAGCAGAGAACAACAGCAACCATTAAGTGTTCTGGGAGAGCGGTTTGTAAACCGTGGTTACTTCTTAAGTAGGCTCCATGCTGGGCATGAACTCACCACCCTGAGATCAAGACCTGAGATGAGATCAAGAGCTCAATGCTTAACCGGCTGAGCCACCCAGGCGTCCCACAAATGGACTGTTTTATAGTTCGGTATCTGGGCCTAAAAATGGAAGTTCTCCAGTTGGAACCATGCCAACTTTTGCGTCCCGGTGTGCAGGGCAAGGAGCAGGTGCCAAGATGGGTGGGCCCAGTCTGTGGTCTCCTCTGATCCTTCGAAATGGGCCTCCAAGAAACCCATCTCTGCACTGAGGCCAAGCCCCTCCCATATGCCGTCTGCAAGGCCCAGCGGTACAGAGAAGTTAGGTAACTTTGCCAGGGATACACAGCTAGCAGACGGAGGGGCCAGGATTCAAAGCCAGGCAATCTGACTACACAACTGCTTCTGAAGTCCCGCACCTCACAGAGGGCCTAGACTAATCCTGCGGATTATACATGACTTGGGATAGAGGAGTGACTTCACGGAGGAGTTGACCCTTCGACCACAGCTGGAAGCACAGGCAGGACTTAGGGAAGTAAAGGGGTGCAAGGTGCCAACACGCCTGTTATTTCGCCTATCACAGAGCAAACCTGTTTGGCTGAGTTCAGAGTTAGATGGGAGGCATAACTAGGGCATGAATGTCAACCTGGACAAAACAAAACAGCTTCAGGTGAAGTCAGAGCCCCTGCCTCACATCATGACTCTGCAGGTGTGACTGTAGGGGAGACGCTGTTTCTGCAGCAAGACCCTATAAATCTTCTGTGGAAACCCACTGCTCGTAAATGGAGACCCGAAGCCCCAGCAGGCTGCAGACCCAGTGGCCACAAGCCCCGGCGGACCCGTCCCCTGGGAGCAGTGTGGCAAGGAAGGGCCAAGAGCAGGGCCAGGGAGACGGGGGCACACACAGCCACACGCTCACGGTTAAGATACAGAGTGGCCACAGGGCGAGGGCAGGGAGTTACAGAGGCAAAACAGCCCAAAGAAACCAATAATCCAAACACCTCTCATAAGGTTAGATGGTGGAATTTCGCTTCCCAACATTTCTCCATTTATTCAACAAGCATTTATTCATGGTCTGCCATTGAAACACACATGCTGATATACTGTGATCCTCAAACCTCCATGCCACACAGTAAGGTCCCACCAGCGAGCCCCCCGCCCCAGCCCCACGCCGGAGGCATGGGTGCCAGAGACTTAGTGAGCAAAAGGCAGACCCGACCAAACCCTCCAAGAGTTGGCTCTGAGAAAAGGCTGCAGCCGGCAGCTCACCCAGGACGAAATCAGTTTTGCCTGCACTCAGGACGTTACGGGACTTAGTGTCATTTAACCTGGACCCTCAGCCTCACCTGAGGAGACTGAGCCATTGTTCTGATTCGAACGTAGACTTACAATAATGATGAGGCGTCATCCCGTCCGAGTGCCTGAAACAGGAGGCGAGCACGGAGTCACCAGGAGTCCACCATGCGTAGCCCGCACAGAGCGTGTGCCCCGGGGACATTCAACTACCTCTTTGCCCGATCGTCCGGCCAAGGTGAGACGAGAGCAACCCAAACGGGTTTCCTGAGCAGCGGAGGCTGCGTTCCAGCCTTCTGTCTCAGAGCTTGGGGATCCCGAGGGGGATCTGGAGAGTGGATAGGCATCGCACAGCCCTTGTGATGGCTCCAGACAAAGGCGGGCCAGGGAGAAGCAGATGGTGTGGCCCAAGGCTTGGCGCTGACTCGGAGCTGAGGACAGAAGCATCTCAGGCCAGCAGATTGCCCAGCCCGAGAGGCCAGCCACCAAACCCCAAGTCTTTTTTTAACTCCTAGAATCGGCACCATCAAATCGGAGCTAAGAAATAAGGAAGTTTTGCCTGGTGCTGCCAACAAAATGAAAAAAAAAAAAAGTGCAAAAATCTAGTTAATTACCCAGGACATGTTGGCAGACACCTCTGCTTGTCAAATTCCTGGTTTTCTGAATGGTTATTTACATCTGAATTAATTTACACTATGGGAGTTTATTTTAAATACTCTTTTTTTGCTAAAGTAGCAGCAAAGATCCTACTAGAAACTATGCTGTTACGGAAAAACTCCCTCTCTTCATCTCTGATGTACTCACGGGGGCAGGAGACCCTGCCACGTGGCCACTGTCTTGTGTTAGCAGAGGTCCCAAAAGGAACTCACGCAGACATCCTCCCGAGATCCACCACCGCCCTCCTGGCTCCTGCTGGACCCCGAGCCTGCACCCTGGTCCTCACGGTCTTGCCGTGCGTGGGTCCAAGGCAAAGGCCCTAAGAAAGTCTGGACACTGTTGAAAACTTGAAAAAAATGAGTGGTGGGGTCAAAAGGTACAAACGTCCAGTTTTAAGATAAGGAAGTCCTGGGGATGCAACATCCAGACCGGCTAATAGCACTGTGTTGTACATTTGAAAGTTGCCAAGAAATAGATCTTAAAAGTTCTCATCACAAGAAGAAAAACTGTAACTCCGTGGCTAACCGTAACTATGACTGGTGTTAATCGATCTCCTTATAACGATCATTTCATAGTATTGAACCTACATCACATCTGATGTTGTACACGTTGGACTCGCAGAGTGTGATATGTCAGTTATATCTCAATAAAACTGGAAAAAATAAAACTTGAAAGATATTGAGGGAAAATGAAAGGAAATGCTACTTATACATTTTTTTAAAGATTTTATTTTGAAGTAATCTCCACACTCCACGTGGGGCTCGAACTCACAACCCCGAGATCAAGAGTCGCACGCTCCACCGACTGAGCCAGCCGGGCGCCCTGCTGCTTACACATTTTGAATATTGTCATTTGTTCAACAGACACTTGACAAAACCAGACTATGTGTCAGGACTGTCCCGTTAGGTCTCGGGGACCCAGATATCCCAAGAGGCAGAACACCATCTCTACCCACAGAGAGTTCACAGTTTAGTGGAGGAAGCAAACATGGGAGGGGAAAAAACACAGAATATGGTCAATATTTAGGGGTGGAGTGGAATTTATATACTAAAACTCAAATATGCAAAAACTATAAACTTTCTCTAACCAGTCTCTTCTTGTGCTCAATCCCCACCGACAACACACACACTCCCGGATTTTTCCAGGAGCCCGAGCCTCAGGCTCTTGTGGGCTGGAAACGTTTCTTTCAGGTAAACAGTCACTCACTTTCCAAGTTCAAATTCCCTGTCAGGTCTGCTTCCTGTTTCCAGAGGAACTCTGGCCACACACCTGCTTCCTTCCCACATGGCCCCGGCTGCGGGGGGACACGTCCTGTCTTGACAGCATCCCGCATGGGCCTCTGGTCCACATGCTGTCCCCTGACCTCTTCTGGGCACGGACGTCCTACCCCGTGTCCCCGGCTGTGGCTGGTCCCGCCCAGGGTCCTGGGCTGCTGTGCCCCTAGGGCTGGGGTCCCAGGTGGCTGGCCTTCCTCCGTGGCCTCCCTGGCCCCGACCCCTGGCTCCTTCCGCACACCTGCACCCCCACCCGGCCCGTGGAGATTCCAGGGTCTGCAGTAGTGCGCGGGGCAGGGGTAACCAGAAACGTGACCTGAAGTGCCAGCCCAGCCCAGCGCTCCGCACAGTATTCCTCTCCTGGGCTGCCTCACCAAGTCCCACAAATTGGGGGCCTTAGAACTACAGAAATGAATATTCTCACTGCTCTGGGGTTAGGAAGTCTGAAGCCCAGGGGTCGGCAGGGCCACGGCCCCTCACAATGTGGCCCCTTCCAGCTTCTAGTGGCTCTCGGCCCTCCTCAGCCTGCGGTCGCATCACCCTACCTCTGCCTCCATCTTACTTGTCTCCCACGTTCCAAAAGCCCAACTTTCTCTCAGAGGCCGGCAGCGTCCCAGGGAAGCAGGGAACTTGCCCTCAAGCCCCCAGAGTCCCCAGATCATCGGATATCACAAGAGCTCCTTGGAGGTTCCTGTGCCAATCCCACGGGGAGAAGCAGATGGTTCACAAGTCAACTTCCCTTCCCGGATGGGAGGATTTCCCCACATCAAGCGACACCAGCTACGGGTCCTGCAATTTAACTCAATTCCAACACTGTCTCCCGGGAGGTGGCGTCAGACCCCACACGTTCCAGGCTCGGTCCCCCCATTTCAGACGCCAAACACAAGTGCAGGCTGTTAGCCCTGCTGCTGACCCACTGGCTATTGTTAAAAATCAAAATTCATCTGAGTACAGCTGAAGATCCAACCAGCTTTATTAACAGACTCACAAATCAGGCAGCACCCCACCCAGCAAACAGATGGGAGCCCCGGGGAGTTTACAAAATGGACGGTTTTTATAGGCAGGAGGGTGGGGCAAGAAGTTATGAGCAACAGAGAAGAAAAGATTGCTTCAGGCAAAGTCACCTTCCCCGGGGAGAAAGGGAGGGGGTCGTATTACATGGATGACCTCGTCTTCCGTTGGGGGAAGGGAGGCCCCTCAGGACAGATCGCCTCCCTGGGGCTGACCAGAAATTCCCTCAATGACCCGTTAGGACTACATTTCTGGGGGTTGAAACTGCAGTTTGGTTAGGTATTAAGCCCCCGTGTGGTGACCGGCCTGGCATAAGGGGCTGATTTGGGGCCTGGGGTTTCCGTTGAACACTGCAAATTGGCAGTTCCCATGACACCTTTGGGTTCGATTAATTTGCTAGAATAGCAGTTCACGGAACTCAGGAAACCAGTTTACTTACCAGATTACAGGGTTATGACAAGGATACAAATGAGCAGCCAGATGAAGAAATACATAGGCTGAGTCTAGAAAAATCCCGAACACAGGAGCTTCTGTCCCCAAGGAGCTTGGAGGAGCACAGACGTGTTCTGTTGCATGAACCTGGAAGCCCTCTGAAGCCCATCCTTTTGGATTTTTGTGGAGGCATCATTACATAGGCAGGTTGATTACAGCATTGGCCACTGGCCACTGGACTCAATCTCTAGCCAGACCGCTCTGCCAGGAGATGAGGAGTGGGGCTGAAAGTTCCAGCGCTCCAATCACACAGTGTCTGCCCCGGGCAACCAGCCCCCAGCCTACGGTTGCTTAGGGGCTTCCAAAAAGTCACCTCATTAGCAGAAACTCGGGTGTGGTTGAAAGGGACTTGTTACGAATAAGAAGGCACCCACTTCACCTCTATCTCTCTAAAGCCATTTCAGGAACTGAGGATAAAAACCAAATAGCACAGCAAAAGATGCTCCCATTATTCTTATCCCTTAGAAAACCCCTTAGAAATTGGATGGAGACCAAATATATATTTTTTTATTATAAACCACAACATCACACTGCCCCATTTCTCCCCCGGCACTGGGGGGAGGAGGGAAGGACTCTCCTTGTTCATGTGAGGTGAGAACTTCTCTACATCAGATCCGTATCTGGAGTTCTCTCTACGCTCAGTAAAAAGCCATGATTTGGGTTGGCCCAGTTGGCTTTCTCTATGAAAGGGGAAGACTTAGAGTCTCTAGAAAGCCCTTTTCTCTTTCCACAAAGTCTGTCTTTCAAGACTACTGCCTGCTTATAGATTCAAAAAAGCCAACTATGAAGTTTAGAGCTGAGCCCTTTGTCCGAGCTATGCCCACCGTCCACTGAGACATTGATGGATCAGGCATGCGGCTCCCCGACAACCAGGAACGGGGACTTTGAGCAATGAAAGAACTATACTGTAACTTCATACCACCAGCAGCCGGCACATCCACTCGCGGCGGAGGAAGCACATACGGGACCCCCTGAAGGGACCGAGTCTTGCCCATCTTGATTTCTCATCAGCCCTGCGCCTGGCATATGGAGGATGCTCGTTCTATGTGTGTTGGACTGTGGGGGTCTGGAAGGCTTCCTGATAGAGGTGACATTGAGTCAGGCCTTGGAAAATAAATGAGTAGGATTTTGATCGAGGGGCACGTGCAGGAAAGGCATTATAAGCAAAGGACAAAAGAACCAAGTCGTGGAGGCATGAAAGAGGGGGCACCTCCTGGCACGGGAGGACCCCCGCGTGGCCAGCAGCAGCAAGAGATGAGGCTGGAGAGGTGAGCCTCCAGTGATGGGCCGCAGAGTTGGGGCTTAACAGGGAGGAAACGGAGGGAAGTGATACAGGCTGAAGACGGAGCATGCTTCTAGGGTTGTTCAGATGGAATAACGCCTTACTGGCCTGTGACAGATTACTAGGAAGCCACTGACGGGGTTCAGAGCAAGTCTCCCCAAAATGTGCCACTTTGGCATGTGGACTATCTGGGGTGAGGGCAGTCAGGATGCAGCAGACTCAGGAGAAACTTCTGCCCCTCCCCTAACTATCCAGAAGGATGTAAATTGTGGGTCCTTCCCAGAATCAGATTTATTACAAGATGGATTTTAGCCAAGTGACCCGTCTGTGGGGCAGGGCAGACATCTCATTACCAGACATTGCCCTGTGGATGGCGGTCCTCCACTTGGAGGCCCCAGACCCCTATCCGTTCCTTAGCTCAAGATGGCACACGTGCCTCAGTTACCTTTTCTGTCTTTGAACCTCTCTGTATGTGGGGTTCCAGTAGGCCTGAAGTTAAATTTGATTTGTTGCTGTTAATCTGTCTCACAGTGTGAAACCCAGAAGAAACTCTGAGGGTAAAGTAGTTCCTCCCCAACACCAGCTTTTCCGGGGGTTCCTCCCTGACCTCTGAGGCTGACGCCAGCCCTGCTGTGTCCTTCCCATTTCTACACATGCCCCTCGCTTGGTCCTCACCTCACGGACTTCATGCCGGCCAACCCACACTGACATTTCTGAGACTCCCATGTTCTTATCTTACATGGAGGCTGAGAGCTCCACACAGTCAACCAGTCCACAAAGTAGGAATATTCCCAAGAAACACATTTCAGGACCAAGAAGTGCCTCATTTTTTCAAAATGGTCACTGCAAATCAAAATGCTGACTCACGTAGCCAAAATATCATGACAAATGATAGATGCGCTTATTCATCACATTCAAGTTCTGCCATCCTGATGGCTACAGAGTGAATATTTTTACCAGCCTTTCTTTGTTCCATGACAAAAGGATCAGCTTCCCAAAAAGGAAGGGTGTCCATCAGTACTTTTTCTCTGCCTTTTAATGAAACATTGTGTGCTCTGGCATTGAGGGTTTGTGATGGAACCGGGTCATTTTCTTCTGGTACCCAGACAAGACTTATGCCTGAGGCGTACCTCGCTGTCTTAGAGAACACGAGGTTTCACACTGAGTGGCCCATTATTGTGAGCAAAGTCAAGGACCAAATAGAAGTGCAGTCCTGAGGGGATTATGTGCCTCTCTGCAATGGACACTTGAGAACTTTTTCCTAATGCCTTTGCTCTGCATAGTAAAACTCTTTTTCAAAAGAGAGAATTAGACAAAACTGAAGTTAGAAATTGTAATAAAGTAGCTTTTAAAAACACAACGATGGTAATGTCAGCAATAATAGTGTGCAAAAATATCCTTTTGAAAACCTGTCCACAAAGAGCTCAAATAACCGTGTATCCTGTGGAATTACCCCCCAGAAAAGACTCTGAGTGAGGTTCATGCGGCCACCAGTGAGGGGGGGCCCAACAATCACTGATCTGGGAGGGATGCGGAGAGCGGGGCTCACATACCCCAGGTAGCGGAGCGGCAAGCACTCTGTTCAAGCGGGCCCAGACGGGGCCACGCACACCAACAGCACTGTCCAGCATCCCAGCCTTGACGCTTGAACCAGTCACCGAGGGGAGGCCCAGCGGGACAGTCCACCCAGGAGACCTCTTCCATCCCCCTCAGGAAGCCGCCCTCGCCCGAAGCAACGTGTTCTGTGCTCACAATTTCCACCTGTGAAAACTTCTCCTTTGCTAAAGCTCAGGGGAGCTCCTTTCTACCTGCTGGATGGGATGGGTTCCATTCAGGAACCGCTGAACAAACCAATGTGATCGCAGTTTGGGTTTCTGGCAGGTCTGACGTCACCTCACGCCCTCCCTGCCCCTTTAGAGCCTTTCAAACGGACCCCCTCTTCCGTCCCATCACCACCGCCCTGAATTCGGAATCCAAGTTCTACCACATTACAAGTGGCCTACTGCCATCACCTCCCATTGCTGCGTTTTAAAACCGGGGAGTGAACAAAAATTGTTGAAGAGCGTTTTCCAAATACAGCTCTCTTGGGCTCCACAGCAGACCTCCTGAATCAGAAACTCCAGTGGCGGGGTCCCGGCAGGGCTCAAAGTTCTGCCCTGGTGATTCTGAGGCATCTTTGATGAGGGATCGCTGACCAAACACCCTGGTCTCTCATCAGGGATGCCCAACAACAAAAAAAGGGTAGTTGACGGTTGGCTCCTGCCCACTGGTCCCCATGCACAATCCAGATCTCCTCCTCCCTCACTGTCCCACAGCTCGGCCACACTGGTCCCCTCTCTGCTTGGCATTTCCACCTTGACCTGGGACTCACGCCACCCCCTCACCTGGCAGGTCCCCGCCCACCCAACACAGACCCACCATCCTCTCCCTAACAAAAACTCTCCATCCTTGGAGACTCATCTTCGGTGCTGCCTCCCTAAAGGCCCCCGAGGTCACTCAGTGACTGTCCATGGCTGGAAACGCTCCCTCTGTCCCTGATTCTCATAGCACTTTGTGTGCGGCTAGGGAAGGTAAGTACATAGCAGATGGAGCAGGAGTGTCCGGGACCACAGACTCACGTGACTCAGAGCAATGTCTTTAAAGGTCAATGTTTTGGGGCGCCTGGGTGGCTCAGTCATTAAGCGTCTGCATTCAGCTCGGGTCATGGTCCCAGGGTCCTGGGATCGAGCCCTGCATCAGGCTCCCTGCTCCGCAGGAGGCCTGCTTCTCCCTCTCCCACTCCCCCTGCTTGTGTTTTCTCTCTCACTGTCTCTCTCTCTGTCAAATAAACAAATAAATAAAATAATTTAAAAAAATAAAGGTCAATGTTTTTAACAGCGTATGTGAGTTTGGAATTCTCCATGGTCCATTTATGCAGACCACCGATGCCCCAGGAAATGTGCCATGTTTGCCCCAGGGACAGGCAGTGGACCTCAGCGGAGTTGTGTGGCTGAGAAGTAAATTAAAGGCAGATTCTGCCCCCTCCATCGTTAAGAGTAATGCAGGCGCACGGCTACTCCTAACCTGCAAGCTTGCACACCTGACGGTCTCAGTCTTCAGAAAAGCAAAATCTGCTGGTTAGCAGGACTCACCCACCTTAGAAGGCATTCGGAACACCTTCTGATTCTGAGCATGTCACTTGGGGTCCCCCACCCTGACCTCAACAGGCTTCTCAAAATATTTCTCCTGAACGCATACTCACTCTCTCTAAGAGGAATTCAGGTGAATAAAATTCCTTCCATCTCATTACCTATGTATGTAAGGAGGAAATTCTGTGGGATCTGGGTGCATTGCACATAGGATATTTCAATATCCATCACTATTTTAGATGAAAAACTAGTCAGTAGCTAATTCGGAGAGAAAAGTGACATGTTTTGTCCTTTTCTATCTTTTTTTTTTTAAGATTTTATTTATTTATTCATGAGAGAGAGAGAGAGGCAGAGGGAGAAGCAGGCTCCCAAGGAGCAGGGAGCCCGATGCGGGACTCGATCCCAGGACCCTGAGATCATGACCTGAGCCGAAGGCAGATGCTTAACCGTCTGAGCCACCCAGGCGCCCTGTCCTTTTCTATCTTCATGGAGCGTGCCAGTCACAGCAAACCATGCTAAAGAAAAGCCCAGCCACATCCGCCTCTCCCAGAGTCAGAAAATATTTGCCTCTAGAGCTTTATGCTAATCCACTAACACACTCCAGGGGCTGGCCATCTATGCTGTGTGTCAACCATAAACAGCAGTTAAAATAAATAAACCAACCCAGGGACAGCTGGGGGAGCACAGAGAGGGTAAAGGAAACCCCAGCCTTCAGCTTATCCAAGCCAAAAAGCCAAACAGTATGTTAATTTTAGGAATGCAAATGCAAAGACCATCCAGAGAAGAACTGGCTTCCCTAGTCCCTCCACATCCCCTCTGCCTGATTTTTGTGGTCAATCTTCATTCCTACTGCGTGCACACTGGCCCCATCATCTAAACAGACAAATGTTTGATGTTTCAACCTGGCACGTCAGTCTGACTCCAGAGGTGGGAAAAGGCACAACGCCAGGCAGTGCAGCTTCAACCCCTCCAGCTTCCGAGAGTCCCTGTCCCAGCGTAATTCGGATATTACAGTGTCTGTCTGTCTTCCAGGCTTATGAGTGACTCAAATGTTATCCCTAAAGACCCTTAGCAAAGCAGATGAGCAGATCATCTCCCAAGAAAAGAAAAAGAAAGCCCATCACCTTTAAAAAGCCAACCAGTCAATAATGAAATAATGGGCTTGGGAGAATGACAATTCCTTTCCCCCCCATGATGCGAACCACATAGCCCTGTTTTCAAGAGTAGTACACTTTACTTCTCTTACATCCTCACGTTAGGAGATAATCAACATGCTTGGGGCTCTTCATATTACCGTCTCAAGAGCAATGAGTAACCTGATTATTTTTTACACTAGTCAGTAGTCAAAATACGTGATCAGATTAACCAGCAGAGCAGAGAGTGTGGAAGTGGCCCCAGAGCAAAGGCTTCTAAACGAGGGACAGAGGGGGTAGAAGCATGGGGGCAGGGATTTCCAATGCTTGCTCCATGACGAGGCCATTTTTATTTCCAGAAATCTTAGGGCTCTGGGTCAGATGGCAGGCTAACCACACTCACTAGCTGTGTTCCCTCAAAACCCACAAAAACAGGAAGGAGACGGCGGTGACACAAAGCCCTGAAACAATGGCCAACTGATTTTCAACAAGGTGCCAAGAGCATTCCATGGAAAAAGGAGTCTTTTCAACAGACGGTCCTGGAAAAACTGGTTATCCACATGCAAAAGAGTGAATTTGGACCTTTACCCTACATCATATACAAAAATTAACCCAAAAAGGCTGGGGTTTCTGGGTGGTGTAGTCAGTTAAGCATCCGACTCTTGGTTTTGGCTCAGGTCCTGATCTCAGGGTTGTGAGATTGAGCCCTGCATTGGGCTCCACGCTCAGTGCGGAGTCGGCTTGAGATCCTCTCTCTCCCTCTCCCTCTGCCCCTCCCTCCTTCACGTGCACATGTGCTCTCTCTCTCTCTCTCAAATAAATAAATCTTTTAAAAAAATTAACCCAAAAAGGATCGAAGAGCTAAACTTAAGGGCTAAAACTACAGACCTCGGAAGAAAACGTAGAGGAAAGTCTCCATGACTTTGGACTTGGCAGTGATTTCTTGGATAGAACACCAAAGACAAAGGCAACAAAAGAAAAGACAGATAAATAGGACTTCATCAAAATTAAAGACTACTGTGCATCAGCGGACACTACAGGAGAGTGAAACAAAACCCACAGAATGGGAGAGCCTATTTGCAAAGTCTATGTCTGGTCAGGGATTAATATCCAGCATATATAAAGAACTCATACAACTCAACAACAAAAAAATAAACAGCCCAATTCAAAAATGGGCAAAGGATGTGAGGCTCCGGGGCCGTGGTGAGTGAATAAGAAAAACACATATATCCCCATAGAAAACAGCTAGCAAAGGACTTGAGCTAGCTCTCCGCATAAGAAGAAACATGAACAGCTCCATTCGTATGCAATATGCTCAACCCCATGCCTAAGTGGTGAAAGCAAAACTAAGCCACAGCGAGACACCATTTCACACCAGCAGACTGGAGAGGTTGAACGGGTCCGACAAAAGCAAGGGCTGCTGATGATGCAGAAAAGCCGGAGCGCATGCACGGTGCTGGCGGGAGTGGAAATGGGGACAAGCACTTGGAGAACCACCTGGAATTACCGATGGGGGTGTGGAGATGCACGTGCCCATGGCCCAGTGTCCAGGGTAATGCCCTGGCCCTCCTGGCCCTGTGCACCAGGCAGGTCTTCCCCCCACAGCTGTGGTTTTCTCCTTCTGCGACCATGACACAGCGTGGAAAAACATCTGAGCAAATAACACAAACGGAGTTTTATTATTTTGCCCAAACAGACTTTAGGGAAGTAGCAGCCAGGTATGAAACAGAAACAGACAAGAGCACTTCCGAGTTGGTTCGGACGAGGAGGAGGCTGTCCGGGAGACGGAGTGAGGGAGAGGAGAAAAGGAAGATGAGCAGGCCGGGCCTCCAGTGACAACACGGCGCAGCCCCTCGCTGCGTCACTGAGCACCGACTGTATGCCAGACTCCGTGTGGGAAAGTAAGCAGTCCTGCCCGGGGAGCAAATGGTTTAGAAGCCAAGGGGGATAAACGATGTCCTGTGTCCGGGAGACGCGGGGGCTCGGTGGGGGCACACAGCACCAGGCCTGGAGGCTCCGAGAAGCCTTCCCAGGGGAAGCAGCTTCCAACCTCATGCTCCAAAGAGGGGTTGCCGCTGCGAGGTGGGGCAGGGGCAGGAAGCAAGGGGAGAAAGCCCCAGGCTGGCCAAGGGCGGGCAGCGAGAGCAGGGCTCAGAGGGACAGCGACGCAGACCAGGGGTCTGGAGCACATAGGGGTGCCGGGTCCAGGCTCTCCAGGGCTCAAGGCCCCCTGGACAAGCCCAGGAAATGTACAGCCTTATCCCTTAAAAGCACAGCTTCATGACTCGTGCACTTCGCCTCGCCTGGATTTCCCACCGTACCTTGCACCTCTGCAACCAGGACGCCCGTGACCGCTGGTGTGGCCGAGCCACAGAACTGACTCCACGTATGCAGCTGACCACAAAGACTTAAACCACCCTCACAAGACGTGTTTAACATTTTGGCAAGAAGAAAACATTTGCAGTGAGCAGCCCCCGCACCCCCCCACACACACTTTCAGGTCCATCACTCATGGAAACACCTCCCCCACTCGGTATGTGTGGAGAGGAGCCTGCAAGCATCACAAAATCTATTTGGGGAAATGTTACCAGTTTCGTAGCCTGCTTGTTGTTATCGAGAAACTCTGATGAGTTGAATCCACTGGACTTGTCACATCCAAATCGGCTCACGTTCAGCCCTGGGGGCATCTGTGATCAGAGATGGAAGAGGGTAGGTGCGTGCGGTGGGTCTGCCCACCACCAGTGTTTGTTTTTTTTAAGATTTATTTATTTATTTACAGAGAGAGTGCATGTGTGATTAGGGGGAGGGGGAGAGGGAGAGAGAGAATCCCAGACTCCACACTCAGGACGGAGCCTGACCCTGGGCTCGATCTCACGACCCTGAGATCATGACCTGAGCCGAAACCAAGAGTCGGCCACTCACCCGACTACACCACCCGGGCGCCCTGTGCCCACCACCAGAGTCTTCAAACCCCCCCAAGCCCCCCGGGCAATTCCGCAGGTGCCCTCACCAGACACCTGTCAGGGGCCACCTGAGCTACATCCGCACAAGTATCGCCACAGATTTGTCTCAAACGTAACGGCTTCTCTTGGCCGACAGGGGCCTCCTGGTACAAGGCAGAACTGGGTGAGGACGCCGGCGGAGGGCGGAGGGCAGCTCCGGTGCTGAGGAGGGGAGCCCGAGGCCCCAGACTTCCCAGCGCTAGCCAAGTGGTAACGCCTCCCTCCAATTCCGTTCACCCCTCCAGTCGCGTGGGCCCAGTTTATGATGGACCCTCTTCCGATTAGCCCTCGACATTCCTTTTGGCCTGATCTCCCCGGGACGAAAATGCTGGCTTGTCAGGGGCAGGGGCTGAGGGTGGGAGGGGAGAAAGCTCGAGTCTGGTCTGTCTCAAGGTCTCCACAAGCCTGGCTCATGGTCTCCGTGCAGACACATAATAACGGGTTATTCTCTTACCAGTAATGAATGCTGCGGTTAGAGCTAGCTCGTTCTCTGTTTTTGTCATCTTAGAAAACCAGCTGTGTTCCAACCAGCAGTGGTGTTGCTTCTACCACTTTGGGCCACCAGCGCCCTGCACAGAGTGGGCATGCGCACACGCCCACTGACACTAGATGACGGAGAGGTGGCACCAGAGCATGCTCGTTCAGAAAAGGAAGTTTTGAGAAACCAAGATCCAGGCGCACAGGCAGGGACTACCCCGTCCAGGGCACAGCTCAACGTGCGGCTGCCCAAGGGGGCCATCCCATCCCACCCACACCCCACAGACGCTTCCAATGTGGGGACCCATTCCTCCCCAGAATCCCACCTGGGGCTCCCCCATTGGAAAAACATAGATTCACCTAATAGATTGTGTTTGAGAGTCTGTCCTCTCTGTGGGAAGATATGCGGAGACGTCACTCGGCAGGGGAGACCAGGAGGGACCAGATGGCTGGGAGATGAGAGGCTATTCTCAATCCAGGGCCAACGGAAAGCTAGAAGCTGCAGCCCAAATTTAGTTTGAAACCTGGTACCCAACGGTATAGTTAGCAACTCCCTTGAACCATCTGTCCATCGGAACCTCGGAGTCTAGCTCCCCTCCCGGACACGGCGTCCACCATCGCCATCCACAGAGCCCGGTGGCCACGGGACCAACCAGCCAAGCCAGTCTTAAAGTTCTCGGGAAGCTTTGTGATTCCAACCCCTCTGCGGCTCTTCTCTTCCTGCCACCAAAACCCCTTCCCACTAGCCCACCTGCAGCGACGGCACACCGCACCCCCGCGTAAAGGTCTCGCTGTATTCTTGTCCTTCTGCCGAGCCAGCCACAACGGTCCTGCCTTCTCACGGACATGCGCCTCCCCACCTCATGTGTGGTGTCGCCCCTTCTGCGGCACCTGTATAATCGATCTGCCCCCACCCCACCCCCAGCGCGAGGACAGGGAGGGATGGAGGAAAGAGGCGGCAGCTCCACGGCGGGCGGCAGGTGCAATAAGCAGGGGAACCTGCACAGCGCAGCCGGCCACGTGGCTCCCGCACATCTGTGTGCCACTTCTCACAAGTCTGCATGGAGGCCAGAACCAGGTCCAGCCACGTAAATCCTCCAGATTTGGGTCCAGGCCCTCCCAGCACGACCGGGCTCTGCCATGGTCCACCGCGGGAATGGTGAGCAGGACGGGCCTGTGAGGACAGGGGCGGGGGCGAGGGCCTGCCATTGTCTGGGGCCAACTCTACCAGCCGTAGAGTCCTCTCCGTGACCTGCCCCAAGTCATCCTCTGCAGTGTGACCGCCGGTGCATATCCCAGGCCCTCCCGCACATACCCCACCCCCATCTCCATCTCAGCCACCACCACCTGACCTGAGGCCTCAACTAGATGCCGCCTAACTGATCAGTTCTTCCGCTGACTCTTCAGCCCTTGGAAGACGGCCCGGAGTGGGGCCTGGCACAAAGACTGCAGGGGAAGGGACACATGGGATCCCCTCAACTGCTTCCCTTCCTCCCTGTGGAAGGCCCTGCTGGAGAGAGGTCCTGCACAAATGCACCCAGCAAACGGTGGACACCAGCTCAAATGTAACTTACCATGTTACTTTTCCCATGAAAACCCCTGAATGAGCACAGAGCTAAAACCATCGCTGTCCCGACAGAGCCCCCGCTCGGCGGCACACTGACCGAGTCCAATCCCAGAGCTGCCTCAGCTCCCCGTCCTCCCTGCTCTGCACACCCAGGCACGTCCACCCACTCTTCCTTCAGAAAGCCCATCCCCTCCCCCTGGACTGAGCCCAGCCTTTGTCACCCTGCTTATCCAGGTCCCCCCGCCCCAGGTCATTTGGGGCCCCCAGGTCGGGGCTAGACACACAAGCATCGGTGGGGCAGGTGCCCGTGGAGGATGGGGGGCGGGGGCACAGAAGGAGGCAGGGGGCCCTCAGACTGCAGCGCAGGCCTGAGAAAGCCTCGGCTGACCAGTGCAGTCTCCAAGCAAAGGTGAGAGAGAGCAAGTGGGGGGAGGGGCCCAGGGAGAGAATCTCCAGCAGACTCCCCATTGAGCGTGGAGCCGGACGCGGGGCTCGATCTCACGACCCCGAGATCATGACCTGAGCCGAAACCAGGAGTTGGGCGCTAAACCGACTGAGCCCCCAGGTGCCCCTTACATATTTTTCTTAATTGTGTTATATTCCACAACTTTATTTTTTTATTTTTTTAAGACTTTATTTATTTATTCATGAGAGACAGACAGAGAGAGAGAGATTCCCACAAGCAGGGGCAGAGGGAGAGGGGGAAGCAGGCTTCCCGCGGAGTAGGGAGCCCGATGCGGGGCTCGATCCCAGGACCCTGGGATCATGACCTGAGCCGAAGGCAGACGCCTAACAACTGAGACACCCAGGCGCTCTTTCACAACTTTTAAATATATATATACACATTTCTTTAAAATTAAAAAAAAAAAAAAAAGACGAGCCTACAGACAGACTTAGCTCATGCTTCTGAGAGCTTACACCCATTGTCTGACAGGTAAGAGGTGGAGATACTGCCAAAATGTGGGGCATAAGGACCAGTCGCAAGTTAATTTTGCGATATGATATAGCATGTTTGTCCCTCTCTTTCTTCAACAGAAGAAGTATTATTAGTGGACGCATCCTCTGCAGAAGTGAATGCCCAACACCCCCAGCGGGACAGCGTCAGGAGGATGAAGCTCGCGTCCTCGCCACAAGCCAGTCTCGTCTCCCGACGGCAGGTGACCAACCGCACCCAGGGCCCCTGGGCGCCGCTGCCCACAGGGCGCTTTCAAAGCTCTCGTCATGACCGGGTGCATGCTGGGAGCCCCCTTTTCACTCCAAGACATTTATTTCTTCCTGAAAACGACATGCCAATGTTACCGTTTGTTACAATTTCACTAGCTCATGGCAGTATAATGAACTGCCTTTTACCAGCTGCAGGTGATACAGCCACCGAGCAGAAGCTGCAGCATGGGGCAGAAGTGTGCCCCGAGAAGGACAGCAGTCCCCGCTCCCTCCCAGCCTGGTCTCACGGCTCTCTCCGCCCCTCCCCGGGGCCGCGGGCAGCGTGGGCTGCAACTTTGTCCCTAGGGACAGCTCAGGGGGAGGCGTGCAGGGGCAGCTGCATGTCCCGGCGGGAGGAGCCCTTGCTCGCGACGTTGAGGCTTGCCAGCACATGGCGCTAGTAAAAAGCAGGCCGCCTTTTCATCTGCGTGGGCCTGGTCACGCGCTTTGACCAAAAAATGTGGCAAAAATGGTATTAGGGGTTTCTGCACCCGGACCTCAAGAGGCTTTGCAGATTTTGCTCCAGCGGGTCCGAGGCCACCCTGCAGGGGGCCAGCAGGTGGATCTGGGCCCAGAACACGTATGTTCATCAGCCCCACAGCCACAGAGCTGGCCTACAAGTCCATTCGGGGGCAAGGGAAGGTTTAAGACTGAATAAAGGAAAAGTGCTGGCTTAAAACTATGAATGCAAAAGCACAATCGATAAATGATTCATGGGGCACCTGGGGGGCTTAGTCGGTGAAGCGTCTGCCTTCAGCTCAGGTCATGATCTCAGGGTCCTGGGATCGAGCCCCGCGTCGGGCTCCCTGCTCAGCAGAGGAGTCTGCTTCTTCTTCTCCTTCTGCCCCGTGCTTCTGCTCGCTCTCTCTCTCAAATAAATAAGTAAAATCTTAAAAAAAAAAAAAAAAATTCATTATATGTCTACAAAATATAATAATATTATGTCAACCTCATTTGCTAAATTAATATTCGTAACAGTGTCATTACATCTAGAAACAATGACAAGAATTCCAAACGTGAATGAGAAATCACAGCCAATCATGAATTAAGCAAATTGTTCACAGCCAGATTACTTCAAAGGCAAATTATTTTTAAAACATCTTCGAAGTATTTATAGCAAAAATTTACATTTAATGTAGCATTTTATTTTTTTTAATGTTGTAGGATAAGGCCTCAGAAAGAAACAGTTCCTCGGGTCTTTATTTTTTTTTTAAGATTTTATTTACTTATTTGAGATAGAGAGCGCACACAAGCAGGGGGAGTGGGAGAGGGAGAAATAGGTTCCCCGCTGACCGGGAAGCCCAATGCGGGGCTCGATCCCAGAACCCTGGGATCATGACCTGAGCTGAAGGCAGATGCTTAACGACTGAGCCACCCAGGCACCCCTCCTTGGGTCTTTAAACAGGCCTGGCCAGTATCATCCTGAATCCACAAAGAAGGGCCACTGAAGCCATCAGTAAATCCAGCTCTTTGCACAATGACCGAAATGGTGTTGGTCTTCCTTAAATCACAATCACATCTGGGGGCCAAACTTCTGTGATTATGAGCGTAGGATCCAGAGTCAGAGTGCCCTGGTTTGAACCTTCTTACTTTACTATGTGTCTGCCTTGAGGCAAGTCTACCTCTCTGGGCCTCCTTTCCCTCATCTGTTAAATAAGGAGCCTAACAGAACTCACTTCAAAAGGTTGGGAGAAGCAGCTGAGTTAATACGTGTGCAGCATTGGTAACTGAGCCTGGCACACAGTGAGTGTTGAATAAATGTGTTATTCATGGAAATCTGGATATGCTGTGGGATCCCCATCCCACAGCCTTACTGTGTAAGCATTTTATGTCTTTCCAAAGTGAGTGCGTGCCAGGGGGACAGAGATGCTTCTTCAACCATGTTTCTCGGGGTGCAGTGAGGGCACGTGGGGCAGGCAGAACCCTGGAGGGCGTTCGGGGTAGGGCGCGGCGGGGGGGCCGTTGAGCAGAGAGCTGGAAATCTGGGGCACAGAGTGACCCTCCCAGTGGAGCGCCTCACTCTGCTGGCTCTCCAGTAGTTTCCAGCCCCCTGTGGTGGATGATTTATGCCTGTAGAGAGAAAAGGGAGAATTTCTGCGGAACCACATGATTAATTAATCAACAACTGAGTGGTTGATCTGCAGCAAACAGATGTTTCCTACAGAGGAATCAATTACTTGAATGCCAATTTAGTGTTTTATAGGCCCTTAAAAGATCGAGATAATTCTTTATAAACATCCATTTTGTTAGGGGGGAAACAAAGGGAGGGAAGGAGGGAGGGAGAAAGGGAGGAAGGAAGGAAAACCTAGAACGAAAGAATTTGCAGTATGAGCTCATATGTGAAGGAAAGAAACCAGACTCCACTTTTGTGCATGTTATGTGTATAAATATGTAGAAAGAGTGCACAAGATGTTTTGCACAGTACCACCTCTGCCTGGGGGGAGCAGATTGTCCCACAGGGGCTGTGGTGGGAGGCCAAGGGGGAGGGACGCTGCAGGGAGGCCCCCCACGGAAGGAGAACAAACTTCGGTGAATCAACTGGGTCCCCTGAACCTCCAGCTGCACTCACACGTCCACACCCCACTGGAGGTCCCACAACCCAGATAGTGGTGTATGGACGTGAACAGCAAGGGATTCCTGCCCGGAGAGAAGAAACTCACCCTGCACCTTACAGACCGAGGAGCCGCACCAGGCAAAGCAGGCAGGAAAGAGGCTGGAGGCCCACTTGGCCGTGACAGTCCCCACAAAGTGAGCCCATCTTCACACCCACATCCAGCGGAGCGTCCAAGAGGATAGAACTCTCACGGTGACCTGCATCCAGATGTGTAACACCTGCGGGCAGCGGCAGCCTCGGCAGCCCAGTCGTCAGCTGTGCGTCTGTCCCGTAGAGCCCGGTGAGCCAGAACCCCCCAGGAGCCCGCCCCTCTGCTAAGCCTTCTGCTCTTCTTGCAGACGTGCTTCGAACATTCACCCACCAGCCCCGAGCCCTACACTCAAGGATGAATAAGAGACAAACAACTATGGTTCAGCGGGTTTGAGGTCTTCGAAAGCAGGAAGAGCAGGGTAGTGTGGGAATGCCTGGGAGCACCCCTGACCCCTCCTGGAGCTGAAGGGGCAATCAGGAGGCAAGTGCCCCCAGGCAGAGCCTGGGAAAGAGGGGAACCAGCAGAAGGGCCAGAGCTGATGTGGATGAATGGGGATGGGTGTCTGCACGCCCGTGTCCCCTGCTGCCGACGCGCCCGGCGCCAAACCTCGCTGGCTGGACTACGGCCTCTGCCGCACACCACACGGTATCACCCCACCATTCTCTGGCACCAGCACGGTCTGAGCTGATACACACGTGAATATGGGCCAACGTGGCTGGTCCCTAGAGAAGCCTGTGACCCCGGCCCCCCAAGAACCTGTGGGTTCTGCTGTTGGGGAGGCTTTGCTGAGATTGGTGATAACCACGTAAAGCTGCTCACGCACACTCTGAGCAGCCATCCTATGTGGTCCGCTCCGGAAACTGGAAACTGTGTGCTCAGTGTCCTTGTCTTGGCATTTTCATATGTATTTTCCTTCCTCTCCTTCCCACTCACTCATGCCCACCTTCCCTGTGGCATGGGTCATGCCTTGTAATATTGAGTGGACTCAAATAGGCCTCCAAATCTCCTTTTTTAATTTTTTTTTTTAAAATCTTAGTTATTTGAGAGAGAGAGAGAGCATGTGCACGAGGAGAGGGAGGAACAAAGGGAAAAGCAGGCTCCCCACTTAGCAGGGAAGGAGCCCAATGCAGGGCTCCATCCCAGGACCCCAGAATCACTACCTGAGCTGAAGGCAGACACTTAACCAACTGAGCCACCCCAGCACCCCCAAATCTCCTTTTTTTAAAGAACAGATGGAACATGATGCTAGATATGGGCATTCAGGTGCCAAAGAACAGAAGGAGGTCAGGGAATCTTGTTATTCCCCTGACAGGTACCCATTGAACATATTCTCTGTATAAGATGTTGTGCTAAATACTAAGTAGAAAGCAAATACATAAAGGGTATCTCTCAAGACACAGACAGTCAGAAACAGTAAGACCATTGTTATAAAAGGAAATAAGCAGAATGAGGCAGAAACAAGTGACAAATGACAGGTAGGCATTCAGAGAACGAAAAAGTCATTGTCAGAGAGACAACTGCCCAGTTCCCCCAAAGCTGAGAGTAAACTATAACTCAGCTCTTGATGGATGAGATTCAACATGATTATCCTAAAGATAAAGTATTCCTGGGGCCCAACACTGGGTAAACAAGCAAATTCTTGCTGCATCGTTACAGAGCCAAAGTTGAAGCAGAAAAAATGAGGCACAAATAGTAGGGATCATGGGGCGCCCGGGTGGCTCAGTCAGTGAAGCATCTGACTCTTGGTTTCGGCTCAGGTCATGATCTCAAGGTCGTGAGATGGAGCCCGGTGTTGGGCTCCACGCTCAGCACAGAGTCTGCTTGAGATTCTCTCTATTCTGGGGCACCTGGATGGCTCAGCTGGTTGAGCGGCTGCTTTCGGCTCAGGTCATGATCCCGGGGTCCTGGGATCCAGCCCCGCATTGGGCTCCCTGCTCTGCGGGAACCTGCCTCTCCCTCTCCCTCTGCCTGCCTCCCTGCCAACTTATGCTCTCTCTCTATCTCTCTGTCAAATAAATAAATAAAATCTTTAGAAAAAAAAAAAAGAAATTCTATTCTTCTGCCTCTGCCCCTCCCCCACCACTTGTGCACACATGCACACTCTCTCCAATAAACAAAATCTTTAAAATTTGACCTGTTGCGTAAGTTTCCTATTGACATACAATACACTGACCAGAGAACATCACTGTCTTGGTCTTGAAAGGAGCTAAATTTTTCATTATAAATGAACACAATCATGTCCTAGCTTCCTTATGAATCTCCTGCAAAACTGGACAATATGAATCCACCCTGAAGAGACTGAGCCATTCTGGGTGTGCTGAGTCTAGAAAGCTAAGGTTACAAGTCAATGCAAACTCACCAAGGCAAATGGCACGAGCACTCTGCCTCCAACAGAACACTCTTCAATGAAAAGGAGAATCAAAGTAATGAATTCATGCATGAAGAAGCCAAGGTAGTTAAAAAAAAAAAAACAACCACTGGTGGTGACCTGAATTGAGTTAAACATAGAAATAAATCCTGGTAACTATAATTATAATACATGGTAAAATCACTATAAATCTTGGAAGAAGAGCTACACAATTCTAAAATAATAATAATTTGATGATAACATATTGGGGAAGATTTCACAACGTGCCAAAAGCAGGAGGTTGGGAAGGGAGGTGCTGTTGGAGTATAATTTTTTCACATTTCACAGGGAGAGTCGAGACACTGATTCATTTATGAAGACTGATGGGTTAGGAAATGTAAGTTTAATATCTTATTTAAAGAAAAAAAGGTAACTATAGGCTGACTTCCAGCTAAGATGGAGAAACAGAGACTAGATTTACCTCCTGCGGGAACCAACTAAGAAAAACTATGGTGTTCAAGACACTGGAAGGCAGGCAATGAAGGACAGTGATCTCTGAGAGGCAGATCACAAACGTGAGTCCTACACTGGTCCACCTTGCTGTCTTCAGAGAGTTTCCAGGCTATGGCTCAGAAAGTGGGGAGAAGAACTCAGGCAGAGCCCCACAGACTCCCTGAGTTGAGGACACAGATATGGGAGTACAAGAGGGCTGAGACAGCTAGTGCTCACAGGACAAAGTACCAAAGATGAGAGTTGCACACAGAAAGAGCTCAAGAGATCTACAGAAAGTCCTCCTCCAGGCGTCAGCTGAGTATTGACCAGCTCCTATGTGTGAAGGAGAAGACTCTTAAGAAAAGCTTAGAAAGAACAATCCCTGGAGGTTTCACAATGACAGCTGTTCTTAGCAGCCAGAGTGAGAACTCTCATAACTCACAGCACCTCAGTAGAGTATGCAGAAGGTCTATGTCAGTATTGGGGGGAAATTATCCCCAGATTAAATGCCGCTCTGTCCCACCTAACAAATATTAAAAGAAGATTGGGAAGTATCAAACTGGTAACTTAACCACATCCCAAAATAAAGTTTGATGATATTTAGAAGAAATACACAAGTATCCAGGACCCAAGAAGGTAAAATTACATGTCTGGCATCCAGTCAAAAATCACAAAGTATGCAAAAAAGCAGGAAAATATAATCTATAACAAGGAGAAAAATCTATGAACTGAAACTGATCCAGAAATCACAAAAATGATAGAGGTGGACATGGCTATAAAAATACTTGTTATAATCGATTTCATATGATCAAAAAGAATCCTTTCGGGGCACCTGGGTGGCTCAGTCATTAAGCATCTGCCTTCGGCTCAGGTCATGACCCCAGGGTCCTGGGATCAAGCCCCGACCCGGGCTCCCTGCCCGGCGGGAGGCCTGCTTCACCCTCTCTCCCACTCCCCCTGCTTGTATCCCCTCTCTCGCTGTGTCTCTGTCAAATAAATAAATAAAATCTTAAAAAAATAAAAAGAATCCTTTCCTGCATACGCTGATCTAGAACCCTCAGAATCCTTTCCTGCATATGTTGATCTAGAACCTCAGAATTCTTTCCCACATACACTGATCTAGACCCTCAGAATCCTTTCCTGAATATGCTGGAGAACCATCAGAATCCTTTCCCACATACACTGATCTAGAACCCTCAGGATCCTTTCCCACATACACTGATCTAGACCCTCAGAATCCCTTCCCATATACACTCTCCCAGCTTGTGCCAGAGAATGGTGTCGAGGTCTTGTAGCTCCTTCAGAGTATGGTCCCTTTCCTCCCTTAGCAGGCCCATCACTTCTCCATCCAGGCTATGGTAGGACTCAACCCTATTTACTGGCCTAGTGACGTCATCTTGAAGTAAGAGGGAGTGCTAGCCTTTAATAGGAACAGGTTACTTCTGTGGGCCCAGAAGTCTCAGAGAGACCTAGAGATTCAAGATTTGACTGACCCAGATGTCCCCACTGCATGTCTCAGGATTTCACTGTGTCCCACTCAGGGCCCTGACCTTGGTGTAGCAGACTTGACAGAACTGAGAATTCAGCCCTCCCCGGACACCTGCTACTCCTCCAATTAAGTTCTGGGCCATCTGGCGCAGCCTTCATACTTGGCCTTAATTGGTGATTAATCACCTTCAGCCTTCGTTGTCTTTCTTCAATGTACTGATTGCCCCTGTCTTCAACCCTCCAGTTCCAGCTTCCTTGTCTACATTTCTACTTCCTCCTTCACTGACAAATGCCTGCCATATTACCCTGGCCAGTGCATTCATTCCAGCTGACCCTAGTTAAAGTTTTGATGTCTGCATCACTACAGCTCACCAGGGGCAATCCAAGCTCCCCTGTCGGTGACAGGCATCTCATGGCCAGTTGGATGGAGGGTGATCAATATAGGTGCCCAGTATAGGTTTGTGAACGGAGGGTGCGTAAGGTGTATGGTTGGTTGGTTGGATGGAGTTCTACTGAACCCCACCTGGTTGGCCTGAGAAATAGCTGACAAACACTGGCATTTCCTAACCAAAAATTTTCCTTTAATAACAGCACTAGGCAATCAACAGGGATAGGAAAAAAAAATTCTTTTTTTTTTTTCAAAAAGATTTATTTATTTATTTGAGAGAGAGAGAGAGCAAGCGAGCATGAGTGGGGGGAGGGGCAGAGGGACAGGGAAAGAGAGAATCCCAAGCAGACTCCCACTGAGCACAGAGTCTGACTCGGGGCTCGATCCCACGACACTGAGATCACAACCTGAGCCAAAATCAAGAGTTGGACGCTTAACTGACTGAGCCATGCAGGTGCCCCAAAAAAGCAATTCTTTGGGGGGACTTCTGATTTCTTTGTAATTAACAATAAATTGGTGAAGTCACAATTACAATGAACAATCGTTAACTAAATATATTATGACCATGAGACACTAATCTAAGTTCTAATAAACTTCACCCAGCATCAGCGTTGATTCAGAGGGTCCCAAGGAGACCCTGTTTCCTCCAGGCCCCGGGCACCCAGCAGGTCACAGGTCACTCTCAGCACTGCCTCCTTCAGGATATTTATGGTGCAAGGACCAGGCAAAGCCCAGAAAAGACAGAAGGTCTTAACATCGAAGCCTCTAGCATTGTCTCCAGACCAATTCAGAGTTACAGAGCCCTCTCGGTTCTTCCCTATTCATTCGTCAAATTGCCAGAGATGTTGAAACATCTCCAGTTGTTAGGAAACGTCACTGTTCTGGATTTCGACAACCCTTTGTTCATTCAGCCTCCAGCATGGAGATGGCCTTGCAGGTGTGAACACAGGTAGCCCTAGGTACTCACCCATCCTGGGGCCATCAATGACTCCTTCAACCACCTGATTATGTGGTTGAAGGTCTTCATTCTGGCTGATGACTGTCACGGGCTCTGTTGCTAAAACTCGTGCTCCGTCTAGAGCTGCGTGCCCTAAGTCAAATGTGCCCCACCTCAGTCTCTTCAGGAAAGATGCTCTATGGGGACCACCGGCAGACAATGAGACAGTGTCACAGCTTCAAACACACTGATTCGTCAGAGCTGACGCTTCTGCTGACCTTAGTTCCATGTGACTTGGAGGACATACCCGAATCAGGACCAGAGGAGAGACCAGATGAAGTAAGCAGCGTTCGCAGCCCTGCATGCATTCCACAAATGTGAGCGTCCATGACATGTAGGAGCTGCCAACACTGGACAGCAAAACCTATACAGGCCCTGCCTTCTAGAAGCTTCTAGCAGGGAAAATAGAAACTGATATAAATATATATGTAGTACATACATACACATACATATGTGTGTACATATAAATGTAATACATGATAAACTGCAGGAAGATCTATGAGGGTTTAGGTCCAGAAAGTTCTGGGAGGGAGCACAGCATGATCTGCTCTGGCCTGGGAGGATAAGGAAGGCTTGCCTGGGGGGGGGGGGGGCGGAGTCCGTGCCACGCAGAACCCGCGGTCTCCGAGCAAACACTCGCCTGCTCCGCCTCCTCCCCACCCCAGGGCAGAAGCCTGAAGACTGCATTTTCCAGACTCCTCTGTCAGCTGGTTGGCGCTGGGAGACACTGGAAGGAGACAGGAAAGTGGAAGGTGGGGGAGGCAGTCTTTTGGTGATGCTGGGGATGTGGCAGCCGAGTAGCAGGGTGGCTGTGGGCTCAGGGCAACACCAGGCTCTCGTCTGCGCATCCAGCCCCAGAGGCAGACGGGCTTCCTGAAACAGCCAGTGTTTGAATCATTCCTCCTTCCCCTTTCTGCCCTCCCACTGTGGCAAGACCTTTGTTACCAGTTTCCTGGGCTAAATTCCCTCCGTTTAAAAACCTAGAGTAGTTTTTGCTCCCCAACTAAACTAACACTCAACTCCTAACACAGCCCAGCAAAAGGACCCACAGATAGGAATCGGGATTGGTTATCGGAGGTGCCTTGCCTCGAGGGCAGTGACTTGCTCAATGCCAGTGGGACATGCAATACCGGTGTCCGTGCTATGTGGTGGCAAATGGTCACCTAAATTTTCACCGCAGGCTGCCTGGGATGAAGTGCTGCAGGAGGCAAGGCTTGAGAAGAACCAGTGTGGCCGTAATTGAGCATTTGGGTGGAATGATGAACTTAAAAGGCTCTGGATGGGCTGGCTGCTTCTGAACACCGAGTTCCCGGGAAAACGACAAGCTCCACACTTTGCTATCTCAGCTGATGTCAAGGCTAGAGACCCAAAAAGCCTTTCTAAACGTGAAAGAGAACCTCCTGTCTCTCACAGCCGCAGAGCCATCTACTGAAGAGTCGGACCTCAAATCTGATCTTGTAGGTTGCAGAATTATAATTAATAGGCTCCCCGGGGCTCTTCTGTGACCTATGATCTAGAACCAATCAACCAACCAAGTTGCTGTTCTAGGTCTTGGGTACTGAGATGCACAAGACCAGCAGCTCTCCCACCCGCAGAGAAGTCCATGTGCAGATCTGAGGACAGGCATTCCCAGCAGAGGGAACAGCAAGTGCGAGGCCTTGGCAGGAAGTCAGCATGGTGATTATGAGGGACGGGGCCAGGCCAGAGGGCAGCAAACAAGAAGGAACATAGACAGGCCAGTGAGGACTCCCTTCATTCTGGGACATTCTGGTTTAATACAAGCATCTGATGGTGCTAAGCAGGTGAATGACTGCAGATCTGACACTAACCACCCAGAGTCAGCAAAGTCTCCCAGGTCAAGGGCACAGCCCCCAGGAAGACTGTCATTCCTTCAACGCCAGTGTGGGTTCAGGGCCCTGAGGCCACCCACACTTCTGATGTACTGGGTAAAAATTCAGGGGTTTCTCAGCTCTCAGGAAAGCTCTACACCTCTGATTACAGTTGCACATCAAGGATACAAATCGGGACGAGCCACATGAAGAGCCACATAAAGCCGGGTCTGAGAGCATCCCAAAGGCAGAGTGTCCATATCCTCTCCCCAGGGACTCAGGGTATGTCACCGAGCAGGGCAGCTCGCCCAAGCCTCCGTGTCTGGAGCATCTGCTGGGGCTTCAGCACCAGGGGCACGGCTGACTGCATCGCGGGCCGCATGGGGTCAAACTGCGTCTTCAACACCCGCTCCTCCCCCGACGGCAGGCTGACCTCCGTGGCTCACAGCCCGACCCCCTGATCACATGGCTGGTGTTTCTGACATGGCCTGTCCCCATCCTGGGTCATCCTGTTCACATAAACTATCAAGACCACCATGAAAAACAATGGCACTCCCATCACTTGGGAAATCCTAAGGGTTTAGAACCTCCGTGCTCGGAACCTGGGACAAAGACCAGAGGAATTATTATAGAACAGCAGGAGAGCATCGTACTCTGAGTTAAATATCAGAAAGACCCTTGCAGCTACTGGAGGGGTGGACTGTAGGCAGGACAGTGGAGCCCACAGTGGCCTTCCCACCACGCGGTCCCTGAGCGGACACCATTTTCCAAACCTGGTTCTCTGGCCTTCCCATCGACTCTGGGAGCTATATATACCTTGGTAACAAGGCGTTTCTGCTCAAGTTCACCAGGGTTGGTTTCTGTAATTCTCCACCAAGATCCCTGAGCATTGCAGGCCTTTCTACCATTAGGCTCCCATGGTCTCTCTTCCACAGAACAGAATGCAGCCAACCCTCCATTCCTTGGTAGACATGTTCACTTCCAGACACTCAGGCTGGGGTTCAGTCCCATGTCCAAATTTCTGGGAAAGAGAATCTGATTATTTCCCTTGGGGGTCACATGTCCTCTCTTTACCCAGTCAAGGGTCGCTTGGAAGGCAGGACCACGTAGCACAAACATCATGGCTAGGATCTCCTGTGCCTGAATTATTACAGGTAGAACAGCCACCCCCAACTTTGTCTTCTACAAGTATGGGGAATGCAGACAGCCAGGGAAGAGAATGCACGAATTCAAGAAGGAAACTGAGTTGATCCTGGAAGGGTTGTGGCATTTGCTGAGAACAGGAAGGATTCAGGCCAGGTCACTGTGGAGGGATCCACTAGGAGGTGGCGGGCAGGGGCCTGGCCGGGAATGGGGAGGCTTATGATGGAGGCTGGAACACTTGGCAGAAAGGTTCAACTTGCCAAGAAAACAGGAAACCACCAAATCCTTGGCTGAAGAAAGGTATGATGGAAGGATTGTCTCAACAGTGGTAGCAAGGTGGATTGGAGGTGATGGTGATGGTGATGGGGAGAGAGAGAGAGAGAAACATTTTTAAAATAGGATACAGTAGTTTATCCTCTGTGGAAAGTGGAAGAGAAATGAATCATGGTTATACTTATAAAATTCAAAGTCGTTCCTGAGAGAGAGCAGTAAACCCTAAAGTTATAAGCAACCAACTCATGAATGTCCCATGAAAAAGAACCGTTGGCTTCATGCCATGTCCTTCACGCCATGCCCTTCCTGCTTGTTGCTGAGGCACGAGAGGCCACGGCCCGGCCAGCTAACATCAGGCATGCTCAGATCTAACCAACGGCTTCTTCTCCTTGAAGAGAAATCATGCATTTCTGCTGACTCAGCCCCATTTTCCCAATACGGCAAATTTATTTTTCCTAACACCGCACGCACACTTTTCAAGAGCCTCTTCTCCCTCTTTCCTCTCGTGCAACTTGTGCTCAATTCCCTCAGGAAAATGTCCCTCCCTTTGCCTTCCTTTTTTTCCATGTGTGAGCAGAGGAAACGTGAGCCCAGTCACGGTCAGTTTAAAGGAACGCCAGCAGCACATCCATACGAGGAGCAAGGAAGGCCCGGCATTTGGAAGTGAGATCTAATGTCCTGAAGAACCCCCAGCATCAGTCTGGAAGCCTGAGAGAGGACCCATGTTTCCCTGCAGACTCTCCACCACGGTGCTGATCTGTATGTTCAACCTCCCTTGATTAATCCTGTTTTCCCACAGCATCATCATTCAGTAAAAATGAAAACCGTCCTTAATCAATTTCAGGCATGAGAGATTAAATTACTTACATCAGTGCTACTGCTGCAAAGAAAATGGGTTTTTTTACAAATTTTTCTTGCAAATCTACAATATGGCGTCAATATTATGAAGTTCAAATGGCTGTCGTGGGGCAGCCTGGGGACCCATTTGCGTTTATAACGGCATTTTTATGAGAAAGTGCATTAGATCTGCAAGCAAACAGACTTTCACGCTGATTTCTGGAAATGCGGTTTTTGAAAGTCGACCACTGTTTAACTCCTAATAAAATATTCTAATGAAAAATATGCAGTTATGTAATTATTTTAAGTATAGTAGTGGAGAATTCCAACATGCATGTTTAACACATGAGACTTCCTTTTCTCGCCACTTAATTGGTCCTGGTAAGCAGCCAGTTCTTTCTTTGTTGTTCTAAAGCTGTCGCTATGAATTCTGCTCGCTCACAGGGTGGAAAGAAGACAAGTTGGAGGTATGAGTTCTGCTGCATGAGTCTTCTAAATATATTTATTAATGCTCCTTAAATTATCCCCAAGGCTGGGTGTCTCTCTCGATTTAGAGCATCTTCTCACTTGGTTTTAGCACCACGGTCTGACTTTTATTGTTCACACGCTAGATGCAGCCCATTTATTTACATTTTTTAAATGAATGAAACTCTTAGCTTGTTGACATATTGGAGAGTCTAAAACTGCCCCGTTTACAGCCACCCCTGCCACGACACCCGCGGAGAGGGGGCAGGGGCAGCATTAGCCCCACTTTGCAGCAGAGCTGATTTTTCAGAGAAAGGCTCAAGTGGAAATGAAGGGTTAAAAAGCCTTAATTCTGAAGTGACACAGAAGAAGCTATTTTGGTTGCATTTCAAGTTTCCAACTGAAATTCCAAGTCGAGGACATCAGACAAAAGCCACAGGAGCAAACGAGAACGGAAATTCATCTGCATTTCCGTTTTAGACTCCGGTAGGCTATGCCCCCCAGTAGCCAGATTCGGCTCTTTCGAACTTCTGCCTACAGAGAAGGGAGCAGAAATCCCAAAGCCATGATACGCCCGTGGAGGCCAGCCTCCCGACTGCCTCCACTGTATGATTCAATAGTTCGAGCACTCGCTGCCATGTCCTGAGAGCCCACTGTGTGTGCAGCCCTGTGGGATGGAGCCATGGGGGCACAGAAGTGAATAAAAGTCAGTGGTGCTCCTCGAGCGGCTTACAATCTGGAGCGAAAGCAGCAGTTACAATATACGGCATATTCTACTATAACAGAAGAGGACGCAGAACAGTGCGGAAAGGCAAAGTGGGGACTGATGAATTCCAAATTGGTGGCTTAGGGAAAGCTACCTGGAGAGGCGGGTCTGCATGGAAGTGAAGAGGATCCCATGGATGGCAAAGCGGAAACATGGAGGCACGAATGGCAGAAGGTGCTGAGTGGCGAGTGGCGGGGACACAGACACAGGGGATGAGGAAACTGGAAAGGCAGGTTGGGGCTGCATCCTCGAGGGTCTTGAGGCCACAACCAGGAGGTGAACCAGACACTTTGGGCAAGGAGAGCCACTGAAGATTCTGAGGGAGTAAAACTATCCAATGCATGTCACAGAAGCCCATCCACGTGACAGTGAAGAAAATGGGCTGGAAATCTGATATGTCAAGAAGCTACTGAGATATCCAGAGTAGAGTTAATAAGGAGTAAATTAGAACAGAACCATGGCCTCGGATTGGGGAGCTCAGAGGAAGAAAGCACAAGGGTTGGCAATTGATTATGTAGATGTCAAGAGGCACTGGAGTCCAGAAAGAGCAGAGAACAAGTGGGGGAAGCCAACCGAGCTCCCAGCGCCAGTGACAACAAGGGTAGAAGTCCCGGGAGCCACAAGAAGTAAACACGGCCAGCAGAGCAACATGGCGGAAAGCAAGAGGGGGGCAGTTTAAATTGAATGTGGCGAGTTTTAGTTACTGATGAGAGATGCACGTGAAGATATCCAGGAGCCGATGGGAAATCCGTGTCTGACACAGAAAGGTTAGCAGTGGTTACAGGTGAGACCCCGCAGTGCAGGAACCTGGACCAGAGGAGAAAAGATGGGAAGATGGAACTTTGAGCCAAGTAAGCAGAGTGGGAACCAGGACAAGTCACAGGGAAGACATCGTCCAAGACCCAGTGAGAGCCAGAATTATGTTCCCGGGAGCTAGCAAAGGGGCATGGAGCTTAAAAATCCCCCCAAACCCAAGCTCTTTGAGATGCCTACCTGCTATTGCGCCGGCCACACAAGAACAGTGGCTCAGAGATGGCTCACGGCCCCTAGCTCCCCTCCACACACCTGCTCATTAACGGTTCAGGACATACACCTCCTCTCAGCCACTCAGTCGCGGGGCACACAACTACCATGCCCGTGAGACTCTCACGGGGTGAATTAAGAACAAATTCAGGAGTTGGCATCGCTGAGTTTGCAGACTTCCCCCTCAATTAACACATCTGATTTCTGTCCTTAGATCTGCCCTTCTCCCTGCCCCAGATCCCCTGCTGTCAGTGGAGGGACCAAGTCCCTTACACGAATTACGGGGGATGCTGGCGACGAGCAGTCATTCACAGCCCATCGGGCCAGCTGAAATTGTTGGGGGCATCTCCCTGAACCCCGAAGGAAACGGCTGTTACACGGCATATTCTGCGGTAACAGCTCTAAGTGCCATTGTACACACCATGCATTTGTGGCGCTTTAGCTAAAGAGCGCTTTTCCACGCGCGGGCTCATTTGCATCCCCCCACAGCCCCCACAGCCCTGTGAGGAAGACACCATCTTGCTCCCCTGATTCAGAAACCTCTTGCACCTCTCTCTCGGGACTGAGTCCAGGTCACCTCTCAGGGTCTTTCTCCAGCTCGTTCTCCCTACCGCATGGAGTCCAGCTCACCTGCTGCCCCTGGCCTGTGATTCCTGCAATAACCAGGCCCCCAGTCAGGATTTTCCTCTGGCCATCCTTGCTTCGAGCCAGTGAGACCACAACGACCTGCCCCATTTTTGTAAGGTTGTGCTCCCTCCATCTCTGGCCCATGACCCTTGAGCATTCGAAGAGCCTACATTACAGAGTCCACCATACACGTCACGTCCTAGCGGCTTACACCAACAGAATGTTCCCTTCCAGTGCGGCAGCTAGAAGTGTGAAATCGAGGCGCCCGCAGGGCTGTGCCCCCCTCACGGGAGGGAGCTCCATCCTTGCCTCTCCTGGCCGCTGGTGCTTGCTGGCAATCCCTGGCGCTCACAGGCTTGAGCTGCAGCACTCGGGTGTCCACGCCGGTTGTCCAGTGGCCTTCTCCATGTGTGTCCCTCCTTTCACGTGGCACATGGAATTACCTCTTCTTACAAGGACACCAGCCGTGCTGAATTAGGGCCCACCTGGTGGCCTCGTTAACTTGATCACATCTACAAAGACCCTATTTCCAGATATGGTCCCATTCTTTGGTCCTAGGGGTTAGGATTTCCATGTATCTTTCCGGTGGGCAAGTTCAACCACAGCAGATGGGTTCAGAAGCATAGGCTGGTAGGTGTCTCTGATTGCCTCACTTCTGAGAGGGCCGAAACCCCCAAGCATGTTGCCTACAGCTGGTGAGGACCTGCCAACACAGCACCTGCACCTGCCACCGGGAGATCCGCACTGGGATTTCAGAAGAAACCAGACTCCCGGACCTCTCCATTGCAGAGTCCGTCTTACCTGTGAGCCAAAATCCCAGCCCCTCGAACAGCTGTGAGAAGGTGAGAAACGTGACCGGTCACATCTGCGCGAGGCTTCACAAGGCTCAGGTGGAGGACACTGTCTACGGTGATGACGTGTAATCATGGAGGCTATATTTAGACTCTGTCATTACAGAAGATGACCCCACATTCACGTGGGTCTTACCGCTGGTCTTTTCCAGGTTTGCTCTCCTGAGTCCATTACTGCTGCTAAAGACTTTGATGCAAGAAAACTAATGTCTGTTCTGAGACCGCAGACTTGCTACTTGGGTATTCCAAGCCGGCAATTGGTATTTTTAACAGTCATTTTTTATAGAATCAAGGGACAAAATCTGGTGATCTCTAGACAGATTGGAGATCTAAAATTCTTAAATCTCCAACTCTAAACTATAATTCTCTGCTGCCTGGCCCTATTAAAATCAACTCAGCATTTCAGTTAACAAGCTCTACCCCTCTAGAGAAGGCACCACCCCAACCCCTCCACCGGCACGTGAGATCCTCGGTCACCTGGCTTAACCGTGCCCACACCTTATATCCAACCCCATGTCACTCATCCTGTTTATTCATTCAACAAGTAATAAGTAACCACCTACTATCTGCTTAGCAGGTGTTACAGGTTGAACATCATCCCCCAAAAAGAAGCCGTACCCAGTACCTGGGAATGGCACCTTGTTAGGAAATGGGATCTTTGCAGGTGTAATAAAGTTAAGATGAGGTCATACCGAATTAGGGTGGGCCCTAATCCCAATTCTCTTCCCTTACAGGAAGAGAAGAGTCAGACACAGACACGGCAGGAAGAACACACGTGACGACCACAAGGCAGGACCACAGTGAGGTACGTGTGGGCGAGGAACACACCAGGGATGGCGAGCAACACCCAGCACCAGGCAGGTTCTCCCCTGGAGCGCCCTGGCCCTGCCAACACCTTGACTTTGGACTTGTACCTCTGGAACCATGACAGAATTTCCGCGGCGTTGAGCCACCCAGCTTGGGTATCTGTTAGGGCAGCCAAAGGAAGCCAACAGCAGGTGAACCCCTCAGTGTAGCCAGATCAGGGCCCCTTTCTCCCCTAATACTTTAATCTCTATCCCAGCTCCGTGACTTTGCAGGAGCATCTCCCTCCATTTGGAATGTCCTCTTCTCTACTCTCCTCTCCAGAAATCGGTGAGAGCTAACCTTTGCTCAGAGCCTAATTCAGGTCCCTCTGCTCCTTGAAGTTCCCTGGACGATTCCAGCCCACGTAAAGCTCCCCTGGATAGACTAGGATCGTATTCACTATACAAACAATACCACGTAGTCCTTAATTATTCCCTGTGCTATGTTGTCTTTACCACCACTTACTATCCATGTATCTTCCTGAGCCTCAACTTCCTTCTCTGTAAATGAGAATAACGCCCAAGGTGTTTGTGATGATTAAATTAGATGTCCGACCGAGTCCCATAAAACCGCAAAACAGTGCACCTAATACATATGAAGTCTTCAATAGAGCATTCAGCATATAATAGGTAGCGTTTTGTGGTGGTATTCCTGCTCCTATTGTTATTGGCTCAACTATTTTAGTTTTATCTCCAAAACCAGATCATTTGAAAGGTTTTGAAAACACAAACACTTCTACTATCTGCCACTTTGACCAGGATAGGTGGGTTTTATTGCATTTAATTTAGCAAACCACAACTCCATAAACACCTGCTGGTTGACCCTGGGTTCCCAACTAGACCTCGGGCCCAGAGTCCAAGGGCTTCCCTGGCCCTCTGCTGCCACCCCCCGGGTGTGAGGCTCCGTCACCTCCCCCGGATGACCTCGAGAGCCTCGGCTGGTCAGTGTTTTCGCCCCGCACCCGCCTGCCCGCCCACTCCCAGCACAGCAGGCAGGGTACCCTTTTAACTTGTCACACCATGTCACCCCTCCTCTTCAGATCTTCCATCGGTGCCCATTTCAGAGGAAGATCCGAAGCCTTACAGCACCCACAGACCCTCTGTGCTCAGGTCTCCTATGGTCTGTCTGAGCCGCCCTCCGGCTCCAAGCACGGAGCCTCTGTCCCCACTGTCCCCACTCACGAGGTGCTCTCCCAGGACCCTGGCCGCCCCTCCTACAGGACATGCTGTTTGGGTCCACGCCAGCCCAAGGTCCCGACCCCCGTACCCGCCTCCACTTGGTCTTTCTGCAACATACCTTAAAAGCACACACTTTCATTTTGCATCTACTATTCATTGTGTGACCCCCACCCCACCCCTCTACTTTCCCTTATGGGAACACAGACCCCACGAGCGGGTTTCTTCATCTTTTTCATTCTGCAGCCCAAGTACCTAGAACACCTTCAGCACATCGTGGGCAATAGACATGTGTGTAAGGAATGGACTCCTCCTCCCCAAGTGGGCTCTAACCACTCTCTTGGTTTTATTTCGCCAAACCCTCTCCCTGTGGCCCCCAATCATCTGGACGTCTCACCGTCCAAACCTCACACATGTATTCTCCGCCGTGCAGCTAAAAGAACACTTGGAAATTCTCAATCTGATCAATGTCACACTCCTGCTAAAACTCCAACTGTTTCTCGTTACTTTCAGGATAAAAACCAAAGTTCTCACTTGGCCTTCACAACCCAGTCCCAACCCACCTTCGCTGGTCTACACTCCTCTCTTTACGAACTCTGCTGGACTGACCTTCCAGTTCTTCCGAAGTACCGCATTCCCCACGACCTGGAGCTGGGCTAGTTTCTACTCTCTCCAGGAAGCCTTAACAGATTCCCCGAGGTTGGGTCTTACTGTCTTAGACCCCATGCTGCCTAAAGTGCCTGGCGCATCTCTTCCTAACATTCACTAGGGGCAGGTAGGGACATTTAATACTCGTCTTCCCTGCAAGGCCCCAGGCTGCAAGAGGGCGGGATCCACACCCACTTTATTCCCACTGTACCCCCAGCACCTAGATCAGCGCTTGGCATAGACATTTAGTAAATGCTTATTAAATTAATGGGGAAACCGATGTGCCTGCAAGGGGGGTGCACTCTGCTCTCCATCTCCACTCCTGCAACCCTCAATCATCCCCCCCACCCCGCCGCTCTCTGAAAATCATCTTCATAGGAAGAGGGAAACGGAAGCCAGAGGGCTGCCCGCCCCCCCAGCTACACAGGGGAGAGCGCGTTTGCCCAGAGGGAGAGCAGGAGGGGAAGGGCATGTTGGACCCAAGCCAGGTTGCCGGGACATCAAAATTCCAGCGGAATAGCTGTGCGGTTTTGAGTGTATCTCACCCTCCAGGCCCCGCTCTGCTGTCTGTAAAGCGTGGATAATAACCCCTGCTTTACAGGCTGGCAGTATTAAATGAGATGCTGAATGTGAAAGCCATTCATAAGCTCTAACACCTGTAACACGCGCTAGTTAACGCTGGTAATGGGGACTTCGTGTATCCTTACATCGGACTGAATAACGGAGCAGCACTCTCTCAGGAACAGAGGCTCGGGTAGAAACTTCGGCAACGAAGTAAAACAATATGTAAATAATCATTTATATAACCCGATTGTGCGCGGCATCCCCCCCCCAACCCCACCTTCCTTCCTGAATGACCTCGCTCCAGGCTCTGGAGGACTGCCCAGGATGCACTTGGCAGAAGCTGTGCCTGAGCTCCAGACCGAGCCGAAGGGCCCCACGGAGGGACTGCTTCCTGTGGACACACAGGCACCCGGCAACGCCAGGCTGGCTCCCCTCCGTGGGTCTGCGGGCAGCTCTGGCTAAAACAGTCTCGGTCCCCATGCCCGCACTGGTGTGCAGAAATTCAGGATCCACCTCTAACCCCTCATAAAGCCCAGAGGGGTTAGAGGTAGGGTCTTATCAGAAAAAAGTCTTACTTTGTGCAGATTAGGCATAACTACGGAGTTAAAGGGACCCTTTCTTTTCACCATGGAGTCCCTTCTCAGTGCGCACAAAGCACTCCTTGGATGGGCACTGGGAAGTCATCTTGCCTCTCCGCTCCCTGCCTGTTGGGCCCTGGAGTCCCCTCTGTCCTCTTCCAGCAAGTGTCCTTCGTTGTGTCCAACCTTCACTTTGCAGGGCAGCGTAAGTCCACAGAGGTCTGTGTGAATCTGGATGAGGCCCAAGGTCCTTCTGATCACGCAGGGCAGCACCTCTCCGAAACAACCATTTCTTCTTGCAAATATTGGCCATGTTGATAGCACTCTAGCCCCCCTTCAAGCCCCTGGCCTGATACAATAGAATAATAACTACGCATCCCTCTTCTGCTCATACCTAAATCGGTTTCCTCTGCCATACTTTCTTCTGCATTCCTACTTTCTGGAAAATATGCTGATAAATAAATACACGGGCAAGTTGACACAGACTGATGTGTCAGAATGGAAATTCTGGGTTTCTCTGTGCCAGCAAATGACGATCATCGGTGATCATTGGATCCCAGCGTTAACACAAGCAAAGTAAGAACAAAGCTTGGAAATAAAACACGCTGGTGACCAATGTTCATGAGGATGGGAGGCACCAGGCTCACCCCGCTCTCCCGTCTGGATGGGAGCGGGAGGGCTGCCTGGGAGAGGTTTTCCAGGACCACTGCAGTTCCCACCTCCCGCCTGCACTGGGCATGCACGCCACCAGGCAAGCAGCAGCAGCTGTCTGTCTCCCTGGGACCCAGGACAAGGGCTCTTGGGAGGCAGCAAAGAACCTCAAAATTCTCCAAACCTCATCTCCAAGCCACCAGCTGGCTTCCTGGGTGACCATGAACTACGTGGGGAATCTCTAAGATGTGGCATGTTTGGGACGTGACCCACGTGTGACGACAATATCAAGTAAGTACCATTTATTGGTTTCAGTTCATTCTTCTTTAAAAACAATTTTTGTCTTCATAATCTGATCATAAAATATATAATCAAGTAGAAATATAATATGTAATCATAGCAGCACATTTGGAAATACAAAAAAACAAAATCCAAATCACCTATAGTTTCATGACCTAAAGGAAACCACTATTTACACTGGGCATTTTCCTGTTAGTCTTGTGTGCATGTGTGTGCATGTGCACGTGTGTGTGGTGTGTGTGCATGTGTGTACATGTGTGTGCATGTGTGTGCGTGCATTGTAGGTACATGTGAGTGTGCATATGTGCATTGTGTGGTTCGTGCACATGTATGTGTGGTACATGCATGCATGTGTGTGCACATGTGTGCTGTGCACGTGTGTGTGCGTGTGTGTGTACATGAATATGTGGTGTGTGCGTGCAGGTGTGTGCGTGTGTGTGTCGTGTGTGGATGTGTGTGCATTGTGGTATGTGTGCACATGTGTGTGTGGTACGTGCACATGCGTGTGTGCGTGAATGTGTGGCACATGCATGCGTGTGTGTGATACATGCGTGTGCATGTGTGTGTATGTGGTGTGTGTGAATGTATGCACGTGCTTGTGCATGTTATACATGTAGATTTAGATAAATGTATACACGTGTGTGTATACGTACATCCATATAATTTTTTATAAACTCTATGTGTTGTAATCTGTTTTTATGGCTTACCATTATATCAAGGTCAATTTTCTATGACTTTAAAAGTCTTTAGAAATCACTTGGCATGAAATCCCAGTGAACATTTCATCACAGGCCTGCAGTAAAAGCATGCTGTGCTCCGGCGTGAGTCACTACGAGCAGGGTGCCCCCCAGGCTCTCCCGCTGTCCACTCCTGTCTCAGCAGAACCCACCCCTCTCCCGGGCTCGCTGCCTCAGGGACAACCGTCAGGCAGAGCCCACAGTTGTACCCGACAGCCATTTCGCTGGTGCTCTGGTGAACACCAAGGACAGCCAAGTCTCCTCCTGGAAGAAACGGTACTTTCTTTCCGTCAGGATTAAGGAGTCATCTTGGGGGCTCACACCATCCCTTGAACAGACAGCGGTGAATAAATGCTGTCATGGTCACAGGGCGGACAGCAGGGTCCAGCCCCTCACGGCCACTGCCACCACGGCGCAAACCCCAGGGCAGGTCTGCAGTGACTCTGGTCGTCTCCCTCCAGGCACCAGCCCCGTGGGCAGTGTGGGCGTGCACACAGTGAGCTTGCAAGCTCATCAGGCTTTCTGAGTACCCACTTTTGGTCTACACTGCCCAGCGCTGACTTGGTGGAAAGATAAAACACAAGCATTCGTGATAGAACAGAACGGGAGAGGTAACAATGGCAATGGGAAGTGCTATGTCCCCAGCCCATCTCTCCGTGTCCCCAGGCACCTGACCGCACCTCAGTGGCCGCGTGGAGCTCGGGGGCAGCACAAACCCCACCCCCTGGATATGGCAGCCCAGTGTCCCCTGTCTCCCGTGCCTCACCAGCTCTGGGTGCTTTCTGCTCCTGTTCTGGTACCTCTTTGACTCACCTTCTAGCACCCTCCACCTGTACTCCTAGGAACCATCCCTCCTCAAGCCCATATTTTACCCCCCTGTTCCTTAGCCTGGATCTGAGGCCCCAAGAGCCCTGGCCCCAGAACACCACTGGTCTTCTGGTCTTACAATAGGTCGAATGCTGATGGCGGACAAAGCCACTGCCTTCCCCCTCCTCCACGGTGGGAACGCGCTGCTGCCACGTGTGTGTCCCACCATCGCCGTGACGTGCATGCATCGTGCACTACCTCAGCTTCAGGTTCACGAGGACACACTGGCCATTGAGGGTGGGGCGTCCCTCCTCGGGGGGGGTGCACGGTGCCAGGCAACATGCCGTGATGTACGGTAGGACAAGTCCTCTTGGGCTTTGGAGGCCAAACCAAAACAAGAGCACATGTTTGACGAGGCCTTCCCTCCACTGTGTTAATTCCTGACAGGTGTTTCAAGAAAAGCTGCTGCCCTCTCATTTGCTGAAGGAGAGCTGCTGGCTGTCAAATGTGCCCCAAGCGCACGGACATGATTATGCATTTCTCGTAGCCGATCGTGAGCCCGGGATTCTCGGCTGCAGGTTTCAGAAACCCGACTCACGTGGCCTCAGGCAAAATAGGAGGGCTTTTTGTTTGTTTGGTTTTTATTTTTTGTTTTTTAGAGAGAGAGCACAAGCCGGGGGGGGGGGGGCAGGTAGAGGGAGAAAGAGCATCCTAAGCAGACTCCATACCCGGCACGGAGCCTGACGCGGGGCTCGATCTCATGACCCTGAGATCATGACCTGAGCCGAAACCAAGAGTCGGACGCTTAAATGAGCCACCCAGTGCCCCAAAATATGAGGCCTTTTTGGCTCATGCCAACATGAGGTACAGGCGCGTAATTGTCTCGGCACTTGGATGAGGACATCAAACCTGGTCTCTCCGTCTCCTGCCCTATTTTCAACTTTATTGGCTACATTTGGGCAGACGCCTCCCATGCAGCCACTCCAGGCTTATGTCCCCCCACCAACCACTCTCTCCCCCCAGAGGATTCTCAAAAGCTCAGAAGTGGAATCTCATGGCTGGGGACCTGGTCTGCATCTCATGCCTACCCTTGAATCCACCACTGTGGCCCAGGGAAGGGAATAAAGCGTGTGGTCTGAGAGTCAGCAGAAGCCTCCAGAAGTTCTCCAAAAGAAAATCAGAGAGCGATCACTGTGAGAACAGGAAACTGGCATCTGAAGGCAACGATAAAAGGCACGCTGCAACCCGCCCCCTGGCCTCTCGTGATCTCCTTAAACCTTTCTTTCTATTCATACAATTTCAGCAAAATCCCTGTAACTATGCCACACGCATCCCCAAACTAAATCACTCCCTCTCCAGACAACCTAAAATTACGTTCTCTGTTTGTGTCCAGCTCCAAGACCAGGGTCTCTCAGTGAGGTCTGGCTACAGCACCCCAGAGTTGGACACCTTTAGACGGAATGACAGAGGTAAACATTCCCGACACGTACAAGCGTTCTCGCATACCAGAGTGGAGAGAAAACAGGACAATGCAGTAGCATTTCCCATTTGGCAACGAGAAGGGGGAACAGCATAGAGGCTCAGCAGTCCTTTGCCAAATCCTGTTCCGCTGGACAAGAACAGAACGGCAAGGAAGCGTGTTCCTGCAGGCAGGGAGGTCCCTCACCAGCCCACAGCCCTGCTTCCCTCTCTGAGCGCATCCCCTTTGCCCCTTGTCCATTTCCACGTCTGGGGAGGATCCGTTAGTGACCCCTCGCAGGTGCGGCAGGCTTGGGCATCAAGGGGCTGCCCAGCATAGGCCCTGTTAGCCAAGCTCAGATTTCTCTGGAAAAAGAGCCCCTCAGAAGCCTTGTACTTAGTGCTCTGTCAGCCCATTTGCATTTAGTCATTTCATGGGATATTAATCAAAGCAAGAGAAGTTGTCCTAACTGCGGGCTCTGGCCTGGGAGCTCCGTCTCTTAACAACAGCCTGAGGGCTCTACCCTCCCCCTCAGCTTGCTGGCCCCCACCCCCTCCCCCACCCCATGCCCACCCCAGCAGAGAAATTGGGAATACACCTGCCTCCCGCCCTGCAGCCCAGGGTCAAGTGTTCTGTCCATGAGCCACTGATCTGCACTCTCACCCCAGCTCTCTTCTCCCACAGCCTGCGAGCCATCAGAAGGCTTCTCAAAATGTTGTTGACACACAGCAAAGGGTAGAAATCACCCACCTTGCAGCCCCGTGGAAATCACAGAGGTGGCAGGCCAGCATCACCCTCGCCAGGCCAAGAAACAAGGACACCAGGGCCCTCCCGGTCACCACCCTCCCTTCTGCCCAAGGGCTCCACTCACCGTACACTGGTTCGGCCTGTTTCTGAAGCTCATGTAAGTGGAACTCTACAGTATGTATCCTCTTCTGTCAAGCTTCTCGCCCTCACATGGGACCTGTGCGCTCCAGTCATGTTGCACGGACCGACAGTTGGCTTTTGTTCATTGGTGAATAGTGTTCACGATGTTCTTACCCATTCCACTCAGTCTTTCCAGTGTGGGACTATCACAGACAACATCACTAAAAATGCTGTGTCGCCGGTCGGGACATACAAGCGCTCGCGCACCCACGAGCGGAATTGTTTGGAAATGCACCCATTCAGGAAATACCGCTCTGCTCTGCTAGGTCGCTGCTTGGCCCCACCAGCAGGGGGCGACAGCTCCAGCAGGTGCTCCAGGTGTGCGGCCCAGGTCTGCCCCCGCAGCCATCCCAGTGGAGGGTGGGCTGAGATCTCCTAGATCTCCTACCGCCACTGTCGCGTTTCCCGGATGACAAGGGAGGCTGAGCGTCTCTCCGTGTCGATTTGGATACCCCTCTTGCAGATGCCCACTTTGCTGCGGGGCTGGTTATCGTCTCTCATTTAGTTGTAGGAGCCCTGGACGTGAGCCCTTTGTGCTTCCGTGAGCTGTAACACCTTCTCCCGTCCTGCGGCCCTTCGCTCTGCAGTGAGGTCTCTGACGACCACGAGGACGAGTGGCCCTCGGGCTCTGGCTCCGTCCTTGGTCGGTCTTATCTTCTGCTCTGTTTCTGGTCTTCCTGCTTCTTCCAGAATGACTTCCATCGCAGGGCAGAGAACCTGCTGCTCCCTGTCCTACAAAGCACCACAATACCTGGATCTCAGCTACCAAGGGCAGAAAGGACCTTTTTTTATCCAAGACAAATGTTTCTTCCTTTTCTCTCCCAGATGTACCAACTTTGGGAGAAGTTTCTCTCTTTCTCATAGAAACTCACTGGGAACTTCCAGAAGGAGCCAACACGTTCCACAGCCTAGAAGGTTCTACCAAGAGCTTTAACGAGGACAAGAACACAGTCTCAAACAGCACCTGTCCTGGGTCCCAAGAGAAAGTGGGCAACAATTTATGGCTGGTCTGTTAGAGTATCACAAAGACTGCTAACTCCGCAGCGGGCGAAAGGAAGACCCTCGTCACCGTCCGTCTTACCTGGGACGGTACAAGGTAGCACCCCACTGCTAGGCACTGGCTCCCGGCAGGAGTCTTTCACAGCTCAGACTGGCTTACAGATGTAACAGGACAGAGAGAGGAGGGCGGACTAACCAGGTCATGTAACTGAATGGTCCAGCCAGAAGCTGCCCAACAATTTCGCCTGGACCCGTCTCTCACCTCCTTCAATCCCCCTCTCCTCCAGGGTAGCTTCGTTGGTTCATTCGGCATCAGCGAGCATCCACTCCGGCTGGCCTGCTACCTTCGCAGACACCCCAGGGCAAGGCAGACCCGTCTCTTCCCAATACTCAGACACTGAGCCCCGCCTCCTGGCTTGGATCCCGTTCCCCCCCTTGGAACGACGGGGGCAGAATCCTCTCCCACCGCCCTCCACACCCAGAGGGAAGCCGGCATGCGTCACTAAAGGAGACACAGTGGGTGTGGGGAGGGGGAAACAAAGTCATTCACGAACTGGAAGCGCGTTAATAACTTGTGGCGAATGCCACCACTTGCCCACCCCGTGTCCGTTCCCACTACCTCTTCTTCCCGGCTGATGGAATCTCAATTTTGTTTGTTTGGCAATATGCCTGGTTTCAGGACATCAATCACCAAATCAAAATTAATAAACACATTCCCTTTTTCCAGATTATTTTTTTTTAAGATTTTATTTATTTATTTGAGAGAGAGAGAGAATGAGAGACAGAGAGCACGAGAGGGAAGAGGGCAGAGGGGGAAGCAGACCCCCCGCTGAGCAGGGAGCCCGATGTGGGACTCGATCCCGGGACTCCAGGATCATGACCTGAGCCGAAGGCAGTCACTTAACCAACTGAGCCACCCAGGCGCCCCCTTTTTCCAGATTATTTAATGGATGGATTCATAACAAGCTCTGGTCAATAAGATAGAGGGAAAATCTGCTAGGGGAAAGATTTTCCTCCCTGAAAGGCAGAATGGTTCGTGCAGAGAGCTCCCGTGCTACCCGGGCCCACTCCCAGCACCTGCCTCTGGGCATGGTTGTATGGGGATGCGATGGCTGGAGCCTCTGCAGCCACCTTGTGGACCTTGAGGGGAAGGCCAGGAGAATAGCAGGAATGCCAACCCAGAGCCCTGATGTCCTGGAGCCACGGACCCAGCCCCAGAACCACCATCCCCGGGCTGCTGGTCAGGAAAGCCAGGCTATCTTACAGCTGTACACAGCCTAACTATTCCACTACACATAGGCACCTCTCCACAGCAGTGGGAGACAAGGAACAAGCAGACCTTCGGTCAACCACCCTTTGCTGAGTCAAAACTATCTGGGTTACCATCAACCCATGGTAATCAAAGACAGGCCTAAAAGAGGGACAAGCCACAGGTGCTCCTCCTGCCCCTGAATCTCTGTCACTCTTTTCCCTTTCCCTTGTATGAAGTCGAGCCTTAGGAAATCGATGACATTCGATGCGTTCCAACCTACAAACAAGGCAATTTCATATGGTTCAACCTCATGCAAACTTGTAACCAGAAGGGACGCCCTGCGTCTCTGCATGAACCCTACTTTCACAGCTGTGGTGGATCCTCGAGCAACATTTGGAAGCAGAACTTGGAGTAGAGGTGCAGGGGGGCTGTGACAGGTGCAGCTGCTGCTGAGCACCCTGGGAGAAGAGCTCACCGCCCGTCAGCTGGGCGCACAGCCTTGGCCTCTGGGCACTCTAGCCTAGCGCTACCCAGTAGAACTTCCTACCATGACGCCCATCTTCCATTCTGCACCGGCCAGAAGGGAACTCAAGTCGTGTGTGACAGCTTGAGTCCCATGAGCACTGGAGCTGTGGCCTAGTATGACTGAGAAACTGAATTTTAATTGCATTTAATTTTAATTCCTTTCCATTTCCATTATTGCAAGCTGGCTTGCGGCAACCATAATGGATAGTGCAGCCCTAGACTTGAATGACCGTCCCCACGGCCTCATTTAAATCGCAGCAACTGGCCTTGAGCCTGCTCTGTCATTCTGGTAAAAGCGACATCAGCAAACACGACCCAAGTTGCAGCGGGCGGAGGGCGTGATAACCAGGCTGAAGCCTGAGCGAGGTCTGGGTGGGGAGGCCCGAGTCAAGTGTGTGACGTTGCTGCGAGGTCACTCGGTAGGGCCGGCACCTGCTGCTGAGCTGGGAATACTACACGGAGGCTGGAAAGCTGCCACGCTTGGCTCACTTCTCCGCGGAGGTTGACCTTGGGGCAACTCCAGGTCCTAGTATCATCTCCTCAGTTTGGGCATTTACTGAAGGGTGATGACGAAGGGTGGTGGCCGTTAGCTCACCATTTGTCCACAAGCCTCTCATCCTCTGGAACCAGCCCCATCGCCAGAAATGACAGTGTCTGGAGTGTCTGAGGCGCGCCTCCTGGCACAGGGCTGTGCCTGTTGCAGCACGGCTAAGACAGCTAGGGAAGCTCATCTAACAATTTAAGGCTCTGAGTGTCTCCCCGCCCCCCAGCCAGGCACTGCTGTAAGCCCCACGGGCCCACAGATGAGCAAGATGAGCAGACAAAGTCCCTCCCTGCATGCACTTTACTTTCACATGGTCCATTCTAAGAGGGCTCCTTGCAAATAATCATTGGAACGATCCTGCAAGCTCAACACCCTGGCAGCTTCCCACTGAAAACTAAGTGCTTTTGGAGAAGAGCTCGGTGTTCCAAGTAGTTTGGCATACACCCCACTCCCGTGCAGCCCTTTCTACCCAGGAGCCTGTCCTGGGCTCCCACAGCAGGCTTTGGGGAATCCTGAGAGCACGCATCATGGCTAAGACAGATGACACATTGCCAGGCCAGACCCAGGAGCCGCTTGACCCTGAGAACATCCAGGGAGGCCGAGGAACACCTGGAAGGCTCTGCGTGGTGAGCAGCTCAGGACTCCAGCGCTCACTTCTGCTCCCTCCAGATTCTTAAGCAAGTCATGCTTCTCAACTCCGATCACAAGACGGGGGGACAGATGTCTCCAGGACATACTTAAGACTGCCAGTTCGTCCTGCGAAGAGTCTTGAGAAAAGATACCATCAGTATGAATCAAAAGTATGACTGTGGGACTATCTGACTTGCAAATGGACCACCGTGACTTCTTGGTCAGTTCGTGGAGTTTGATTCATTCACCCACTCAACCAACATTGGTGATTAGTGCCCAGAAATATGCTAAGTATTTAAAGAGTACAGAGACTAAAAATATAAATGGTGCCTGACCTTGGGAAGCTTTTAACAGCAGATGGACTAACAAACTGGTCATAACATGGGGGATCAGCACTAGCAACAAGGCACAAGGCACACAGAGCCCAGGGCACGGCCGTGTGCAGAGAAGAGGCTTGTGGGCAGAGGGTGTCAGAGAACGTTCCCCAGGAAGAAGGAGCCCCAAGCTGGGTCTTACAGATGCTCCGAAAATGGTGTGGTTTATCTTATTTGTTTAAGAAAGAGAGAGAAAATGCACATGAGCCAGGGCAGGGGGGAGGGGGGCAGAGGAAGAAGCAAGCTCCCTGCTGAGCAGGGAGCCCGACATGGGACTCGATCCCAGGACCCTGGGATCATGACCTGAGCTGGAGGCAGACGCTTAACCAACTGAGCCACCCGGGTGCCCCTGAAAACCGCATGGTTTTAACTTAATTCTCACCACACATCAGAACCACCTGAGCCCATTCCCGACTAATTAAATAAGAACCTTTGAAGCTCAGGCCCAGGCCAGGTGTTTTCTAAAAGCTCCCAGGTGGTTCGAATGTGCGGCCAGGGCTGCGATCCACTGTCCTTCTAGCTGGTGGGAGAGGCAAGTGGTGTGTCCCTGACTAGTCGCATTCCCAGGTTAGCGTGGCACCAACACACAATTCAAGCCAAACCAACCAACAAGATGTAATTCATATTCATTGCAATGAACTAGAAATAGACACAGTAATGAAAGCAAGACCCAGGAAAATTCAGCGATGGATGATTTATGTGGGGAAATATGGCAGAAATCACACGGGTCCAGAAACGTGAGCCCCTTCGTTTGGAGCAGATGCGTCGCAGAGTAGAGGTACTTCCGAGTTAACCCTGACCTGAGCCTTACATTAGGAATCAAGGCAGTACCGGAAGCCCTGACCTATCTCCATACACACCCCCAGGCCCCGCTCTCTGCCCCAAGGGGAGAAGTGACAGTCACACACACACCTCAACGAGACGCCTGGTGTTTCGCGGGAGGACAGTGAGGAAGGAATGAAGAAAGGGGCATGATAAAGTATAGTAAGACGTTAAGAGAAGACTGCAGGTAACGCAGCATAGTCCTCTACTTTCTACCGTGCACCTTTAGGAAAATGGACTGTCAGCCGGGGGACTGGCCGTGGCTGACGTGTTCAGAGCTATGATCCTGTGGCGAGGACCCCGGCTGCAGTGCCTGAGGAAGAGCAGGACGACTGTGCGGGGAGGATCTGGAAGAGCCGGGTCCTCAGGCCTCGGCGGGGAGCTCCCTCCCAGGCAGGTGTCAGTGACACGCGGGCCACCTGGCCCACGCCTAGACGCTAACAGGCCCCAGAGCGGTATTTCCCATCCTGCCCCCCACTCTGCCTGCCTTGAACCCAGTGTGTACGGTGAACCCTGGTGGCTGGGAGCTGGTTAGCCCGCTGCTCTTCTCAGCAGAGTCCCTGGCTACGGAGCACCTGCTTGCCCGCCTTAACCCCTGCACTAGGCCTCCCCCATCTCTGGTCGGCGTGAACCTTACCTTCTTGGGGCTTGGCGTCTGCCTCGCAGTGTTCTCGTCGTGGGACATGTCCTAGCAGAGGGTCAAAATGCCCCCTCAGTGACGTAAACTCAGAATCAGAGGCCCCGAATGAGAACACCAGATAAGCCTCACTTGGTCCTTACTACTTGCAGTGAAGACCGGCGCAGCGTTCTTGGATCCGGAGCGCGGTACCACCGACGCGAACGAGCTCACTCCGCTTCCCTCACGTAAGTCACAAGCAAGAGAGCGAGCGAGCGATGTCAGCCAATGCGCACATCCTCCAGGTCTGCAGGCTTCCACCCAAGCGGGTGTGCGGCATCAGCTGCTGTTCCATGGCCAGCTACATGCAGTACAGACAGTCTCCCAGGCCCGTCCCTGGGGTCTCGAGCCCAGAGTCAGCCGGGTTGCCTGACGGTAAGCGTGGTAGTAACTGCCACTTATGAAGTGTGTCCGGCCTTCAGAGGCTGACCTAACGCGTGACAAACGTTACCTCATTCCATCCTCACACCACCCACGGGCTCGGGATCATCATTACCTCCTTTTGCAGGCGATGAAGCTGAGGCCGGAGGACGTAAAGTGACTTCCTGAGGTCCCACGTGGAGAGTCGACCCCCCAGCCACCGCGCCCCATCTCGAGGGACCCCGTCCCTAAGCACAATTCCTCTGTCAGAAGCATAGGCGCCTGACTTGGACCAGGAGGATGGCTTCTAGCCCTCCCTCTCCTGCTTGCTTGGCCCCATGTGGGGTGCTCCCTCGGGGTAAAATGAGGCTCGTCCTCCCACCCTGCCTGGGTCGCCAAGTGACCGTAGCAACTGCGTGAGACAGAACGGCTCTGGGGGCAGCACCAGGTCCGTCTTGCATCCCCGGCCTGTGCGCTCAATTAACGTTTATTGAAGTAGTAGTGCATCCAGAGTGCTCGGAAGCTGAGCATCGTTGGTGCGGACCTCCCAGCTGCAGAGGGCGCTGCAGTCGGCGGCCACCTCTGGGAGGCCCCCCAACCTCGCTGCTGCTGCAGCCTCCCCAACAGCGTGTGCATTCATTTCCAACATGCCCCGACCCCGGCCTCCAAACCCCCCCGCCGGCCTACAAGCGGCGACAGAGGGCCATCATCATATCCAGCAGCCGCTCGTCACGTCAGCCCTTTCAAAGCCACCAGCGTCCCCATGACCAGCAGTCGTGACCTCTTCACTGGGGTGTCAGTAATGACCTGCCAGGATTTCTCCTTTGCAAACATTCGCTCCGAAACAGAAAACCAAGAACACACCTCCCATCAGACAGAAGCGCCCTTGCAGCTGAGCCACCAAATGCCAATCCAGGGAGACGAGTAAACCCCAGTAGGGCCGACACGAGCCCCACCCCAGTCTAGCAAAAGCTCGGGTCCGACTTCATGCATCCTGGTTTATGGGACAGCTCAGCTAATAAGCTCCCAGGCTGTCGCCCCTGCACACCCCATGGGCTAACGCCCTGAGAACCAGGCATCCCTCCACAGCAGCTCGGGTCCGTGGGGTCGGTGGGGTCCGTGGGGATCGCTCTCCATCGGCTCAGGAGAGCTGAGAGGATTGAGGGAAGTAGCTGAGATGCACACACACGAAGCCTGTCCCAGATCTGCCCATCACAACAGACAGGGGCCACAGCTCCGGGCCTCATGTGGAATTCTGCCCTGGAAACAAGCCAGGCCGGGGGAGTGGACAGAGCCATCAGATTGCACACCTGTGGCTCCTAAAAAAAACCCCATAGGGGTCCCAGGACGGCGCTGCGAGGACAGGACATGTCATCGTAACCCTGTGGAGGGACAGAACCAGCGGGGATGATGTGGTGGCGGCAGAGGGTGCTGCGAGGCCCCCCGTCTACACGGTCATGCCCTGCCTGTGGCAGGCACCACACGGCCCATCAGCTTCTGCTGTGCAGGACCACGCTGCCATCCACACGCCCCGGGGATGGCTGTCGCGACACAGGGGGGTGGGCCCCACTGTCTGGGGTGGGGGGAGGCTTTGCACCCACCCAACCCAAAAGGCAGAAAGCCCAGGACTCTTCCTGGCAGCCCTGTGTCTGTGAGGTGTAAGAATTTGCCGTCTGTGGCACTGAGCTGAGCCCTGAAAAGCAGCAGTGAAGGTCACCGTCTCGTGGAAAAGCCCACGGACGTGGCCACATGGCAGCAGGGTTTGTAGTTGAATATGAAGCTGGAAAGGTAAACCAAGGTTGGGCTGTGAAGGCTCGATATGCCGACCCAAACTGCCTGCACTCTATCTCTACGTTTGTGATCTCTAGATTTGGGGGCAGTAAAAGATGACCCAGAAGGTGAAGGAGGAAAATATTAAAACTTCCATATCCAGGTAGCCCCTGCTTTTTGGAAGTTCACCTTAAGCCACTTTGCTGTTGCTGAAGACCTGCATTAGTACCTGTTCTTGCTAACTGAAGGATATCCGAAGAGGATTTTCACTTTGACGAAAAAAAAGTGAAAAGCGAAAATCGCATTCAGCATCCCTGTTTTGCAGCGAGATGCTATGGGGCAGCGCCCGGAGCGGCGAGAGGGGCCCCCCCAGCTCCTTCCCCGGGACCCACACTCAGCATCTCAGCATCAGGCCGCCAGAGCTGTGGACTGCGTTTCTGAGCATCAATTTGTCTTGTGCGTCCATTAGCAAGATGTGACCTAAGATGTGTCAGAAAAGCCTAAGGCAGATTATTTTTCGGGTCTGGGAATACTAAAAAAATCTTCCCTATAAATCGATACTAACTGCTTCTTCTCTACGCCATTTTGGCTTATGGAAGTTTTCACACTCCACTTCCTGACCCGCTGCAGTCATTTTTATATAATTAAATACAAAATAAATCAAGCTCCTTCAATATTCACTCTAAGCAATGCCTTTCACACCTTCACCTGGTGCACGCATCAGCGATCGGTCATCGAGGCGTTGAGGGATCAGACCCCGGGTGACAGCGGTGACTTCATCCCTGGGCTCTCCATCCACACAGCGTGACCTACAACAGACAAGCTTCGGTAAGTGGAATTACAGAGCAGATCTAGTTGTTCACTAAACTAACCATCCAAAAAATGGGCAAGAGGCTTAAAATTTTTTCTAAAAAAGGAACTGTGGATTATATAATAAGGGAAGACAAAGTGAACAAGAAGAGCAGTCGTGGTGAGCGCTCAGTCAGCCACATCGTCAGGGAAACAGTGATAATATAATCAGCTTTCACACGTCAGCCAAACAGTTGCCAAATTATCAAGACTACCTGAAATGCATCCTTACATTCAGTGTTGGGAACGAGAAACCGAATCCAAGGCACCAACGTGCCTCAGGTATTAGCTGACAACGGCAATTAACAAGACGTCTAAAAGTACTGTTTACGTGATCTTCACCTTGTCTTTTCTGAATTTTTATGCATTCTTCAAAATGAGCATAACATACTGGCACCGTAACATGCGTATAAAATTACAGACAACTGAGCACACATCTGCTGACGCCCACACTCAACACCCCCACCGCCCGCCGCGGGCAATCAAAGGTGGGGAGCTGGCCCAGGTCCCCATCTGGGCCCTGCACTTCCCGAGACTCCGCCACAAGAGGAAAACCCTTCCGGAGGGAGGCTGAGCACTGCCTCCTTCACGGCTGTGTCTGAGACCACCCCAGCCCCGACGCCCTCCAGGCTGGACCGGACTCTCCCTGGCCACGGCCACCGGCCAAGGAGGAAACACGCCCAGCTGAATTCCGCGCTGCACCTCAGGGTTGTGGGCCGAGTCACACCAATCCCACACATGCGAGGTAAAGAAGGCACCCTAGATGCTCTGGTGGCAACATCAACTCGGCCTCACAGTGTGTATTTGGAGAATGCTGATTTTCCATACATGCTCGTGGCTTTCTTTGCAAATCAATCTGTGTACATTTTTTACCAGTGGTCGTTAACATCCTGCCGATCACGTAGCAGGAATGCAGATTAGTGTGTCAAAAGCAGGCGAGACAGGAGGTGAAGGGCTGTGGATTGGGAGGCCCTGGGCCGGATGGCTTCCCGCAGTGCCCAGCCAGAGACTCCACAGGCCCCTGTTCTCTGCGGGTACAAACCGGCACGGCGTGAGGCGCTCACAGAACCATGGGATCTGCACCAGCACCATGTCCTGTCCGTGTGGCCTGAACAACAATCACGGATTTCTTTGGGTCCTCGCATGGCGGGGGCAGGGCGGGAGCGGCGAGGGAGCTCTCCGGGGCCCCTTTTACTGGGGCACTGACCCCCCTCGTGGCGGCTCCACCCTCATGACCGATCGCCTCCCCGAGGCCCACCTCCTAACACCCGCACCCTGGTTACGGTTGAGCACGTCAGTTTGGGCCACGCACCTGGTCTGCGGCTCCCTATTGAAGACGAACAAACTCACGCCGAGGGATGCTGACTGCGGGGCTGTGGGGGGACAGCGGCACCGCCTGGCGGCCGGGCCCTGACCTCCGCCCTGCCTGGGCACCCCGAAAGCCTCGGGCAGCTTTTGGTGTAGGCTTATAGGAGGAGGGGGTGCGGCTGGTCTGTTCAACCACGAGCTGGGAATCCAACTGTGACCGAGGAAAGGACCAAATCCCCGGAAAGAGAGTGAGGAGCAGACGAAGGAAAACGTGAGTGTGAGGCCCCGTGGCTGGGCCAGGCTCAGCATCCCGGCACAATTGTGCGGGTTTGGCGCCCCCTGCTGTCCCCTTCCTGCCTGTGTCTGTGTCCTGCGTCCCTGTCCCCTGTGACCTCTTCCCTGTGTCCCCCTTGTCCCGGCTCCTGTATTCCCCATGTCCTGCCAGAGACAGATGTCCGACCATGGTGCCAGTGAGGGGGGTTCTGCAAAACGAGCATTTAGCCATGGAGGGCACAATATTGCAAAAATGCACCTGAATCATCAGCCATGTCAAATCTGATTTAAGAGCATCAAGAGCAAAAAGGTGTCGGGCTGGGGCATTTCGATCATTTCTTCAAGAAACAACTAATTAGCTTCTACACTGAGCCAGGAGGCATTGTCAATGTACAGAGGGTATTTAATACAGGCTGGGGCAGGTGCCCTACTCTCAAAGTCTTTCCACCCAGGGAAAAAGGGGGGGAAATGGTTGAATCATATCAGTTCCTTTATTGACCTAACCACTTAAGCATTATCTCCAATGTCAACAACAATGCTGTAGACTAATGAATTCCAGGTTACAGACGGGGAAACTGAGGCTCGGAGGCCAGAGGACGTAGGCCAGAGGTGGCGAGGCAGGTCTCAAGCCCTGGTCCGCCTGACTCCAAACTCCATGCTCTGTGTACCCACATCCTTCTGTGGCTGGTTCTGTTGTATGCAGGGGGAACAGAAGCCACCCGCGGCCACACGTGGGCACACATCTGTGACAGTGTCACCTCGGCAGCTACAGGAACGTAAGGGCGGGATGGGGTGCATACAAATGTTTTATTTCCTTTACTTTAAAAACAAAGTTTTGGGGTGCCCAGGTGGCTCAGTTGGTTAGCATCTGCCTTCGGCTTAGGTCATGATCCCAGGGTCCTGGGATCGAGCCCCGCATCGGGCTCCCTGCTCCGCGGGGAGCCTGCTTCTCCCTCTGCCACTCTCCCTGCTTGTGCTCGCTCACTCTCTCAAATAAATAAAATCTTTTTTAAAAATAAAAAATAAATTTAAAAAAAACCAAAGTTTTAAAGCCACATATAACTCATGGTGCATTGCAAAATAAAAATATTTTTAAGTGCTAATAAAGGTTGTTAATGGTAGAAAAAAGTCAATATTTGTTCATTCTGGTTGGTGGGTACACGGCTGTTCAGCTCCATATTCTCCATACAGCTCCATATTTTAAAAAATTTTCCCTAGGGGCGCCTGGGTGGCTCAGTCGGTTAAGCATCTGCCTTCGGCTCAGGTCATGACCCCAGGGACCTGGGATCGAGCCCCGCATCGGGCTCCCTGCTCGGCGGGGAGCCTGCTTCTCCCTCTCTCTCTGCCTGCCACTCTGCCTACTTGTGTTCTCTCTCTCTGTCAAATAAATAAAATCTTAAAAAAAAAAATTCCCTAAATAATATTTTTAAAGAAGAAGGAAAAGAAACTGAAAGGAAGGAAGTATCCTCCAAGGATCTGAATATGAAATCATGGAACCAGTCCACCTGCTGAGCGCTTACGCATGAGTGTGACTATGAAAACACAGGTTCGGTCCTCACAGAGAAAATCCAGCTATTTATACGGCGTTTTCACCTGGGGACCTCTGAGCACCTCACCAACAGGAATTAATTGCCCCTCCTGTCACCTCCTGAAACAGGAGTGCTTCACAGATTGTTAAATCACGTCTGGAGAGAAGGATGGGTCTGGTCTGACAGCACAGCGTGGATTGGGACTGGAGGCCCCGGGTAGGACGGCAGCTGTGACCGTGACCGTGTCCCCGCCTGCCGTGCTGAGATGTGCCGCACCTTTAACGGGCAGTTCCTACAGAGGACAGCCTCCTGTCTTCACAAGAAGCCCCATCTGAAAATATCCTTCCACATATAAATAGAGATCTTTTAGGGGCGCCTGGGTGGCTCAGTCGGTTAAGTGGCTGCCTTCGGCTCAGGTCATGATCCCAGGGTCCTGGGATCGAGCCCCGCATCAGGCTCCCTCTCAGTGGAGAGTCTGCTTCTCCCTCTCCCTCTGCCTGCCTCTCTGCCTACTTGTGCTCTCTCTCTAGCTCTCTGTCAAATAAATAAATCTTTAATAAATAAATAAATAAATAGAGATCTTTTTCAGGGACAACCCAAACCACATCCTCTGGCTTTTATTTTACATATTCAGCCAGGCTTTTCCAAGCACTGGGCCTCCTTCCCTGGGTCCCCTCCTCTCAGCAGATGGGGCCTGGGAGGAGCAGGGACACCTGTCGGCAGCAGGGGCTCCAGAACTCTGCGGGATGTGGGTCCTGGCACCCATCTTCTCCGCGGCAACGCTCCCTGCCCGCCTGACTCCCACAGCACGCAGGGCCAGCAATGGGCCGAGACACTAACAGGGGTCTGGGCCTCCTCATTCCTCCCTCAATGCCTGGCCTCCCTCCCGGGCTCCAGGCTACCGCCTGCAGTAATCCTAGAGCACAGATCTGACCCCCGCTGAGAACCACGCCTCCCTGCCTGGGGCAGGTGGATCTGCACGCCTTGCACGCAGCCTGCAGCTGGCAGCCTGGCCCCCGCAAGCCTCCACCTGTCCTCCCCTGTCCCCCTTCCCAGGAGCAGTGCACCCCACAGGCAATTCCTCAGAGAGCACCCGCAGACTCCCCCAGGCCCGTCCAGGGAAGGAGTCCCGAGCTCAGCTGTCAAGTTTCAGCGAGAGGTGCTGGCAGCGGAGGGCCAGGGGGCTCCAGGCTGGGGGTCCGCAGGAAGGGACTTAGAGCTGTGTCCCGCGGCCCAGCCAAGGCAGGAAAGCATTCAGGGGGAGCACCCCTCTTTCTCAGGTGCACCTTCCCAGGGCAACTGCCTGGAGACCCTGGCACAGTCTACAGAAGCTCTGGGCACGTGGCCCCTGGGGGTCAGGCGTGGACACCACAGCAACCCCAGCCCTGAGACTGCTGGGCCCGGAGCCTGAGCCCCCCACACCCAGGGCTGCGGGTTCGTCCTGTGGCCAGGGTACCCTCCACGGGAAGGGACACAGCCGACACTCCAGCCGCTGTCCAGGACAGGCTGCTGGGTCACAGGGCGTCCCACTCACCAGGAACAGATGCGTGGGTTCCAGCTCTGGTGTCTGACCTGCTTTGCCTCCAGTTCCTGCTCACGTGCCCAGTTCCCTGCTAAACTAAGTTACTTTACAGTAGATACGATATACTACACACATACACATCCCGCTTTGCAAAGCTTTCTGTTAATGCACTTTGCTTCTACGAAGGACCTACATTAGTACCTGTTCTCGCTAAGCAGAAGACATCTGAAGAGGATTTTTGCTTTTACAATGAAAGGCTTAAAGCGAAAATCGCATTCAGCGTCTGTTTTTCAGAGAGCTGCTACAGCGGCAGCGCCCGGAGCGGCGAGAGGGGCCCCCCCAGCTCCTTCCCCGGGACCCACACTCAGTATCTCAGCATCAGGCCGCCAGAGCTGTGGACTGCGTCTCTGAGCATCAATTTGTTTTGTGCATCCATTAGCAAGCTATGCCCTAAGATGTGTCAGAAAAGCCTAAGGCAGGTTTTCTTGGGTCTGGGAATGCCCAAATATTTTCCATATAGGTGAAAGATAACTGCTTCTTCAATTTATGCCCTTTTAGCTTACAGAAGCTTCCAGAGGAATGCTCCACTTTGGGTAGCGGGGAAAGCCTGCCTCCCTGGCAGAAATGTCAGGTGGACTGAAGCCACACTTTAGAGGATGCTGAAGTAAGGGTATATTTGTATATGTGATACCGTTCGTAATGGGGAGTCATCGACGTTTAACGAGGAGAGTGATTTGATCCGAGCTGTGCTTGGGAAACTGAAATGGCCCCACGTGTCCAGCAGATCCAAGCGGGGAGACGCGAGAAGTGAAGGCACTCGGAGCCACAGAGTCCCTGCCCCACGCGGAGCCCCTGCAGGGAGTGTCCAGAATGGCCCACGGCCCATTCCACAGAGCGCCAGCCACGTCCTGCCCCTCACGCTGAAAACCACACCTCAGGCATTAAGACAGACACAGACACAGCACGAGACCCAAGTGCACGAGCATCAGCACCTCTGTCTTTGCAGGGAAAGTCCGTGCCTTCCTGTGCCAGAAGCTTCCACGGTCCCCCCACCACCACCACGGCTGAGCCAGTGCCATCTCATGAGGGTGCACCAGCCCACGTCTGGCTTTAATGACCATTGTCTAAAAGAAACATATCTGGAGAACTGGACAGGAAGGAAAAGCTTGTGTTTGGGTGGAAAGGGAGGAGGATGTGCTTTATCTCAAACCATCTAGCTTCTATTTAATAAAACCATCCATTGCCAAACCCATGTCAGGCCAGGATTCTCACAATGCTCACACAGAATAGAATATAAGGGCCTAAAATGGAAATGCCTCTCATTTGTTGCTCTGGCGTGGCAGATAGCCCTTTCCTGACATTCGGGGAAATGGACTTTGCTTCCAGAGAGAACAGCCTATAAAACAATGTGGGTTGGGCAGAATGTGCGGAAATGCCTAACCCTGGCCACGGTCATCGAGCGTGTCTGTGGCACATGAAGAGCATTCCCGAACAGGGACCTGGTGTGGTTCATCATGCCCTCATCAGAGGGCGCTGCACAGAGCAAATGCCTTCCAAAGATGAGTGCACATATAACCAGTTTGATGCAATGTCTCAATCCCTGCTATACATATTAACAGGTCCCTCACACTGGGAAGCCTATGAGTTTCCACAATTCAGCATGAATCCAACTGGGGAACAAGATGCCAGGTACTCATTTCTTGCAGACAGCCTTGAAAAAAGAGCAGGGATGGAGGTGAGTTTTGGTATACCACAATATGCTGTGGCATGTTATAGTATACTGTGGTATGCTATAATATTCTGTGCTATGCTGTGGCAGGCAGGCTATAGTATCCTGTGGTATGCTGTGGCAGGCTATAGTATTCTGTGGTATTCTGTGCTATACTATAGTATGCTGTGGTATATACTGTGCTACACTGTAGTATACTCTGGTATGCTGTGGCACACTATAGTATACTGAGATACATCGTGCTATGCTGTGCTATACCGTAGTATGTTGTGATATATTGTGCTATGCTGTGCTGTGCTGTGGTATACTGTGGTATCCTGTGGTATACTATAGTATACTGTGGTATACAGTGCTATGGTATGCTTTGGTATCCTGTGGTATATTATAGTGTACTGTGGTATACTATGCTGTGCTGTGGTATCCGGTGGTATCCTGTGGTATACTATAGTGTACTATGGTATGCTGTGCTATACTCAAAGCCTTTTGGTTTAATGATGGGCCTAGTTGGCAAGTCAAGCTGTAGTATCTAACATTATGAGTGAATATATATATCAGAGAAAGATTTTAAATATATATGCATATTCAGCACACACTTATACAGAATTTATCACGTTAGGCATTATCTTAACCACTTTTAAAATATGAACTCATTTAATTTAATGCTCATAAAAAACCCAAAAGGCAGTTAGTATTATGATCCTCATTTCCAGAGGAGAAAACTGAGGCACAGAAAGGGTACTCAACTTGCCCAGGGTCACAATGCCATGAAGTGACAGAGTCAGTACTTGAACCCAACCTGTCTGGACCCACGTTCTGTGCCAACCCCTGGCCTCGCACACGCCTCTTTTCTGGGTTGCTACAATTCTCCTACTGATAGATTTTATCTGGAGTGAGAAACACTTGATATTCTGAGAATTGGAGCATGCATGGTTTTATGAACAAGAGTGCTTCTCCCGTAGATGTTGAGCATTAACATGCAATCATCCTCTCCCCAGTCATGCTGGCCTAACCTGATGGCTGAATATGCATACAATTCCAGCATAGAAAGGGCCCAATGTAAAAACAACTCATTCCATGTCTGAAGGCTGGCTGCTAGACACAGGGGCTTGTTGGCTCCCCTTGGGACCCCACATTCCCCCCAAAGGGCTAAGTCGGGTTTGACTTCAGGGAAGGCCTTGGAGGTGGAGGTGAGGCAGACTACTGTTGATCTGCCCCACGGCCGGTGCCCACTAGGAACACAGACTCTGACACCAGGCCCACGAGCAAGCGGCAGGGCACTGGCTGCCACAGGCCCTTTGCTGTGGGGGCAGGAGGAGGTGTTGCTGGGAGAGCCAAGCTGGAAGCAGAAGGAGCGGAAATGGTGCAGATGGAATGTGCTAGTGGCGGAGCTCTGCCCGCAGCCCTTCACATTCCACTGTTGTTGCACAAGGAGCGGCGGCCGTGTGTGCCGTGCGCACACGTGCGGGTGACGGGCGCACGGCCCCTGTCCTGGTGACCCACAGCAGCACCACCTCACTGCTGGGTTTTGTCGAACGCCCTCTGTCACAAGGGAATTTCATTCCTGAGATACGTGCTAGGCCCAAAAGATTCCTTCCCAAAAGTTCACTAGAGGGCAAAATTCCATGAACCAAGATTCCTTAAACTAAGGAAACTGCCCGAGGAGCTTGGGCACCACAGTCTCTCTGACGGGGGCGGAGAAAGTGTGTGTTCCCAGTGGCAAGCGAGCGTGAGCCTGCAAGCCTGCCATTGCAGGAGAAATCACCAAACTTCCAGTACAACTGGGAGCCAAGTACTACTCCCAGTTTAAGCGCTGGGCCAGCTCCAAGTACTCCGCTCCTCCGGATCTTTTTATAATCAGTGGACGGTTTGCCAAGTTCACGAACACCGAGAGTTTCCACAGTATCAATATAACCAGTAAATAGGATTCAGGTTTAGCATCTGTTGCGCCAAGACTGTGACCAACAGGCACAGATGATGGAAATAAAACAAAGCGAGGCTCCAGCCGCGTAACCTGGGTCAGGTCACTCAGGCCCTCTGAGCCCTCCTTTCCTTGTTGGTAAAGTGGGGAGAGTTAACACCTGCCCCAGGAACTTGATGTTCTGCAAAAGTTAACGAGATACCACGTGAGGGTGCCGAACACCATGCCAGCCTCCTATGAGGCACCCCTGCTCCCCGTAAACACACACACACAAGCAACGTGCCTGATTGTGGAGGAGCATCATTCTGCAAGATTTGCTTACGAGCTGACCACGGTGGGGGGGAGGGTGATCAAGGTATTTATTGATTATGCAACACCTCCATGCTATGATAGGTAATATGGCGAGAAAGCAGAAGACCCAGCCTGCTTTTACAGAGTTTACACGCATGACCGGGAAGCAAAAGGCTCCTATGAAACATTCAGCAGCATGGAAGTCTTGACAAACCTCAACTGAGCAGGTACAAGGCGCCAAGCGCAATGACCACTTCAGGCGTAGGGTCTCATCGGACGCTCTTTTTTTTTTTTTTTTTAAGATTTTATTTATTTTTTAACAGAGAAACAGTGAGAGAGGGAACACAAGCAGGGAGAGTGGGAGAGGGAGAAGCAGGCTTCCCGCCGAGCAGGGAGCCTGATGTGGGACTCAATCCCAGGACCCTGGGATCATGACCTGAGCTGAAGGCAGACGCTTAACGACTGAGCCACCCAGGCGCCCCGCATCAGACGCTCTTAACGACCCCCGGAAGAACTTCCCAGGTTGGGGCCTCAAACTTGAGGGGTCTGGATCCACGAACACTGGCGTGCACGGCTAGTTACAGAGGGGTAGTCGGACCGGTGACACAGCCTTCTCGGAGGAGCTGAGCTGAGTCCCAGAGGAAAAATGGGATTTGGACTGGCAGGTGCCGTGGTCGGCTGACATGTGGCCTTGGTGGGGTTTGACCCCAGATCTAACTCTGGAAGGCTTCATCAACCAGAGTCCTCAAAGCGGGGCAAGGATTGCTTCCATTTCGTAGATGAAGACACCGGGTCTGAAGGAGAGCAAGTAACTTGAGTACCTCTCTCCACTCACAAGCCAGCCAGGCTTTGGAACGTCTATGCCCTGCCCTCCCCCAGACGGCCAGCCGGGAACCCTTCCTTCTCCTGTGACCCGTGGAACTGGGAGCGGCGCCCGCCGGCCTTGCCAGCCCAAGGGGCGTGTGGGGTCCAAGCTCCCCGCTTCCTCCCCACCCCACCCCGGGAGCTGGTGGCCACAGCCCAGGCCACGTGTTTGTGCCTGCTGGGCTGGGCCTGTTCTTCCTTCACCGTGCGGCCGCTGCCAGAGGGCTGGGCCGGCTTTCCTATCTCCTCTGCCACAGCTGTGTTCTCAACAGGGAGAGTCGCCCCAGCTCGCCTGATGCATCCCGGGCCCCTGCGCAGCCAGCAGGGTTGTGTGAGGATGAGATTAGGCGGGTGGGCCGGCCCCTGGGCCCGGGACAGCCTGGCCATGGCGGGCACAAGGGACAAGGGTAGGGACGCAGACACCAGGGGCCAGAGGGACAGCACAGACAAGAGGTGCAGCCAGCCCTGGCTTTCCAGCCGGCGTAGGATCCTGGTTCCGGACACGGCTGAACGGAGGTTACATTTATTCGAAATCACGTCGCAGACAGAAGTTGGCCCCCGTGGACCAAGTGGCGTACTGGGGTTTCACCCCAAATCAAGGCGGTCCTCTTGCATCGCCCCCTCCCCAGGGTGCTGGCTCCACCCTACAGAGCCTCCCGGGGCCTGAGCCCGGCTCTCCCAGGAAGCACCCCGCCCCACCCCGCCCCACGCCACGCCTCCTCTCCTCCCACCCGCCACGCCTCCTCTCCTCCCACCCTCCGCGGCTCCTTCACGCCCTTCCCTCCGCGGTCCGGTCTCTCTGGCTCTGTTCCTTCCTCGCTCTTCACGTGGTTCTTAAATCTACTGCTTCCTTTCAGTGGTTAGAGAAGGGATAAAAGCCTCCCTTTTCTGTCTGCCAGTGTTTAAATTCCTTCTGAAAACATCCAGAAAAGCCTATAAAAGGGAAACAGTCTTTTCCTATGGACGGCTCAAGTAGAACTCAGCAGGCAGTGCAGGCAGGTGCGGGGACGCCCAGCCTTGGGGGCTCCTCCCGGCCCCCTAGCCCTCGGTGGTGCAGCTGCACCCTCTCCCCACGGCCCAGCCCCGCGTAGACCAGGAGCGAGGCTCCGCCCTCTGCCCGCCCAAAGCCCGGAGTCTGCAGAAGCAGGCCCAGTGGGGTTGGGCTGTTGTTTTCAGGGACCCCGGCTTTCTGCTCCAAAGGAGGCCCCTTTCCCTTTGCTCCACGGCGTCCACGTGGACCTTCTACAAGGAGCGACTCTCTGCGGACCAGCTGCCTTCTCAGAGGTCGCTCCTGGCCAGCCACGTACCACTCAGTTCATCTCAGCAGGTGTTTCTGATCGGGAGGTGTGGCAGACAGCTTGATCCCCCACCCCCCATTTCTGAGGACCCCAGGACACGAGGGCTTCAGTCTCTGCGTGCCATACTCAGCAGCACTCCTGGGTCCTGCCCACAGGTGGCTTCCTGGAGGAGACCCTTCCCCCGCAAAACACCCGTGCAGTCTCTCGGGGGGCACCAGCTCCTCAGCCCCGCTCGCCCCTCTCCCCAGCGGTCACCTCGGCGGGACTCGGCTTCCAGGCAAGTATCTCTTGGCACACAAATCTGGCAACATTATCGTGCTTAAGAACGTGAACTGTGGGGCGCCTGGGTGGCTCAGTTGGTTAAGCGACTGCCTTCGGCTCAGGTCATGATCCTGGAGTCCTGGGATCGAGTCCCGCATCGGGCTCCCTGCTCGGCTGGGAGTCTGCTTCTCCCTCTCCCACTCCCCGTTTGTGTTCCCTCTCTCGCTGTGTCTTTCTCTGTCAAATAAATAAATAAAATCTTTAAAAAAAAAAAAAAAAAGAACGTGAACTGTGGAGAAGGAAAAATCGAGGTTCACGTCGATAGAACTGCCTGCTGACCCCATTGCCAGACTAAACGGGATTAAGTAGAACCATGTGCCAAGAGATCTTACAAAGAGTCGTAGACGCAGAAAGCTCAGTAACGATGTGATTGCGACTCATGACCATGTGCTCACCACTCACGCCCCTACCATGAGCACCCTACGAATCCCCCTACCTCAAGGTTCTTTCTGCTGAATTTAGGACTCAGATAAACAACTGGATATAAAGCTGTAAAACAGTAAAAAAGATATGCGTGTATATTGGTCTCTGCCTCGTGCCTACTTCTATTTTGTCTTTGACCCCAGTTCCTGACACACGGAGCTCCTCAGTACCCCCGGAATTTCCTGGGTGATAGGAATCTCTTTTGTTCTAATGAGGTGATTCTCGGGGGGCTCCTGGGTGGGGGGCACCAGAAAATCTTTTACTCTGGATGTTTTCAGAAGGAATTTAAACACTGGAAGTCCCGAGCTCTCTGGGGCGTGGGGCAAGGGGTGGGGAATGAATAAACGATCAATCTCACTGACATGATGAAGCCTCCATAAAAATCCCTGCAGTGCAGGGTTCTGGGGGCTTGTGGGCTGGTGAACACAGGTGCGTGCTAGGAGGGTGGTACACCCCAGCTCGACGGGGACAGACGCTGCTGTGCTCTGGACCCTTCTGGACCTCGCCCCATGCGTCTCTTCATCCTTCTTTTATTATATCCTTTATAATAAGCTGGTAGATGTGAGTGTTTCTCTGAATCCTGTGAACCATTTTAGCAAATTATCAAACCCAGGGAGGGGGGGCATGGAAACCCCAATTTATACAAATGAGAGCCTGGGACTTGTGACTGGCCTCTGACACAGGACAGCCTCGTGGGACGGAGCCCTTAACCTGTGGGATCTGAACTGATCCCCAGGCGGGTGTTGGAGCTGAACCGAGGGACACCCCGCTGGTGTCAGAGGACTGACACCAACGGTGTGGAGAGGAAAGCACACATCGCTATCAGAGTGCCGAGTGTGAGGATACAGGGAAACGGCGTATTTTTCCGCGACAAATGCAGAATGAACAAACGCAGTCACACATGAGATGGAGCTCTGGGGGGTGGGGGGAGGAGCGGCATGAATTACAGCAGAAGAACAGCAGGGTGCCACCCAGGCGAGGCCGTGATGCATGAGCAGGACTGTGGTCAGCGGATCGAGCAGGGAGCTCCGGGAAGCAGCAGGAGGCGGGCGTGGAATTACGAAAGGTGCAGGCAGGGTGCGCAGGGTGAACACACGCTGGGTGCTTCCTTAGGTTCGAGCTCTCCTTCCTCCTCCCCCCAGCCCCGGTGTCCACTTAGGTGCCCACTCAGTTCTGGGGAAACCCCTAATGTGAAGAGGAGGCTTGCAGCAGAGTGAAGACGGGCTAGGAGTGCTGGGGCAAAGGCATTCTCTCTTTCTTTAGAGACATGAACAAAGAAGCACAAAGCCCAACCACCTCAGGACCATGAAAATCAGACAGAAAGAAATTGAGTCCTTGAAGAAATTGCTGAGCTGCTGGATCAAGCCTTGCCTGAAGCTCACACTGATATTGGACTTTCTTTTTTTAGGAGCCGATAAATCCCTGTCTTATATAAGCCAGTTTGAGCTAAGCTAATGAAATGACCTGAAATCACGTACAGCATGAATTGTGGGAGCATGGAGGGATGTAAACAACATCAAAACTAGAAGGGAATCCAAGGATTAAGCCATGAGAGGCTTTCCCTGTTCCATGCTAGGGCGTTGGACTGCATGTAGGCAGCAGGGAGACCACTGAAAATCCTTGAGGAGGGAGGTGGGGGCATGGAATCTGTTTTAAGAAATTAGCTCTCACAGCAGAATGAGTGACAGACTGGAGGGAAGGGAGATTAGGAGCAAAAAAAAAAAAATGTGATTAGTAATGGGTCTGGGAAAAGGACATTTTATCAAACATCCCCAGATGTCAGCACTGCGGGGAGAGGGGGTGTTTGTGAGCTGGCAAAGTCACTCCGGCACAGCCTCTCCCAGTATCAGCACTGAGGGACTCCCCTTCACCCCTAAGAGCAAACAGCACGCACCTAATATCACAATACCTCCAAAGGCTATCCAGTCGTCTTAGAAGTTTCAAAAAACAGGAGAATCTTTTTATTTTAAAACCTAAAACAGGGCGCCTGGGTGGCTCAGTTGGTTAAGCGACTGCCTTCGGCTCAGGTCATGATCCTGGAGTCCCTGGATCGAGTCCCGCATCGGGCTCCATGCTCGGCAGGGAGTCTGCTTCTCCCTCTGGCCCTCCCCCCTCTCATGTGCTCTCTCTCATTCTCTCTCTCTCAAATAAATAAATAAAATCTTTAAAAAAAAAAAAAAAAACTAAAACAAAGTTCATTGTAATTTACTTTTAGACTAACCATACATTTACACAGTGAGGAAAAGAATACACCCCAAAACAAGAAGCCGTAACAAAGCGTCCCGACTCCCAAAAGTTTGTGAATCGCCGATCTAAATCATGGGGCTCCCAGCTCCCCTCCCCAGTGGGAGCACCTGTCCCGGCAGCCGCCAGAGTGCTAGAGCCTTCCAGAGCCTTCCAGAGGCCTCCAGAGCTCATGTGGTTCCGTCTCCACGTCCCCGAGGAAGGTAAGCATCCCCTCCACAGTGGCCAGAGACTGCCCCGGCTTCCCCACGGGTCCACCCTGCCTGGGGCCCCACACCCCACACCTTGCCCCTGCCTCGCAGCCTCCTCCCTGACCTGGCTGTTCCCATTCTCAGCCCCCAGAGCTTCCCATACCCAGACTGCCACCTGCGTCCCAAACCCACTGCTTAATTTACATAATTCCGATAGTTTTCCTTGCCAGCTTCCTGTTTTTGTAAATCTTGTAGGGTTTTTTTTCGTCTCCCAAGAGCCCGGCTCACAATCGCCCTCTGCCAATCTGGTTCTTCTGCATCGAAGGAGACAGAGGAGCTTCTATCTAATGAGTTCCCTTTTTGTTGTAGAAACAGAAGCTTAAAAACAGCCAGTGGTTTCCAATCCAGAGAGTTTCCTACAAGCTTTTGACTCCACTGGTTACTGGCTTCCTGTCAGCAGAACAAAGTTTCAGGCTGAGTCACAGCAGAGCGCCAAGCCCAGCAGTGATTCATGAGTGTGGCTCATGACGGCCCTGCCACCACCAGCGGCCACCATCAGTGCGGCCCCCAGTTCGCCTGATCCTCGAGCGCAAGAGACTGATTCTCTTCCAGGTGGAGAAGTGTCAGCAGTCAGCACAGGCCGGCCTGGAGCTCGGGGACCAGATGGGCTGAATCGGCACGGCTCCAGGGATGCCTGGGAAGGCACCCCTGCTTCAAAATAACGTCCCACCCTCCCCTGCATAGGGCTGAGGGTTCCTCCCTCTGAGCTTTTCTGGTCCTCCTTTAAGGCACAAACGGGCCACTCACACCCTAATGTGATTAACGTGATGAGCTCACTTAGGAAAACACTCATCACTGCAGAGAAGCAGATGGGAGAGACGCAGAAAAAACCCGAAACACGAGCAGGCCGAGACACGGACGTCAGCCACTTCTCAGTCTCGCCCAGGACCAGGCTTGGCTGCAGGGTCAGTGGCAGAGAAACCCTGCACCCTTTGCCATGACTCAGTTTGGGGGTTTCTCCAGATTCCAAGATTCTCTTGAGGGGCCTCAATGCCTAGCAAGCCACACGGAAGCTGCGCTATAAACAGGGGGTGAAACACGGGCTCCAGACCGGGCCCAAACCACTATAACAACGAGAAGTCCGCAGGGGGATCTGTCACATGCATTGTCCTCACGGATCCTCAGACACCTGGGAAATGCGGTTCCTCCTGATTCCAGATGAAGAGGTTTTCTGACCCGAGGTACCATGATACATCACGGACTAGTTGATGAATTCCTAGATTCATGAAAAGTCAAGATAGGGTCCCCTAACATGAAATGCACCACTTAAGCGTCTACAGTCAGTGGGCTCTAGCAGGCTCATGGTGCTGTATGACCCCCAGCACAGTGCGGTTCCGCGTCCCGGCGGTACGTGACCCGGGCAGATGTGAGAGGCCCTCCCGCAGGCCCCCGGGATGACCCAGGACATGAGAGCAGACGAAAGGCAGAAGCTCCAAGGCCCCGAGAAGGGACTGTCTGTTGTCACAGGAGCTCCGAGGGCGAGCGACCCCGGCACCAGGAGGACCATTGCTGAGCCTCTGGAATTCCAGAGATTCGGGCAATTTCTCACTTCCCGGATGATGTCCCACTCCACAAGCAAGGAGCATCTCCCACTGCTTGCTGGTATGTCTCTTGCCACGGGCACCTCATATAAACGTCGTAAACTTGATGAAATGAGAGCTAAAATTCTCCATTTTTCTCCCCAAAGTCTGCTCCCTTGACCCCCAGCCCCCTTTCTGTCCTCCAAACCCACTGGCCTCCTGTCACCTGCTTTGACTCGCTCTGCTCCTCTGGCCCGGGAGACCCGGCGCAGGCCACACCCTGCCCTCCACGTGCTCAGCCTATGCTTCCGCGGGCCCTCTCCTCCCCCAGCACCCACAGTGCACACCGCTCCCGGGACCCCCGAATCCCTGCCCAGGAGGGCCCCTCAGCCACCAGCCACGCGGCCTCTCCTCCGTGCCCTCCTGGAGGCATCCAGCCCAGCCTCCGAGTGACACTCGCAGCCGCTGTGCCCCCGCACGTGCGGGGTGATGGCTTCATCAGGGTCCACCCTGCAGACACCCCGTCTCTTCCGGCACCCCCAGCCACTGGCACAACCCGGCACTAGCAGGCGGTACAGATCTGCCCAACCAATGAAGTCGGGTTTTGTTTCTTTGCTTTTACTCACCTACTTACGGACTGAGGCATAACTGACATACACAATGATGCGATCTCTGTATGTATGTTGTGAAGTGATCAGCACAACAAAGTCTAGTGAACGTCCGTCACCATACATAGTTACTAAACACACTGTGTTCTTTTGGTGGTTAGCAAGAAGCCCGAGGAGCTCCCTAGGATAGAGTGGCTGCAAAAAGAACCTCGAAATAACCCCAGCAGTTGGTGATGGAAACCAGTGTTTATTACCACCGAGTTGCTTCCCGCGTTGCTTTGGCCACAGGCGAAGGTTTGGCAGGAATGTGGCTTCAAGCACAAGGACCGCAGGCAGGCAGCTGGATAAACCGGTTCCTACCTTTGGTCTATTCCACCCTGCTCGCCTTCCTGCTTCCAGAACGCAGACTGGAGGATGGCCCGAGCACGTGGGGAGGCTGGCCGCTGTCAGGTGCACGCAGCCCCCACTGCCGGGGCATGGGGGGCACACAGGGACAAGCGGGGGGACACAGAGACAAGTGGGGGGACACAGGGACAAGCGGGGGGACACAGAGACAAGTGGGGGACACAGGGAGAAGTGGGGGTACACAGAGACAAGTGGGGGACACAGGGACAAGCGGGGGGACACAGAGACAAGTGGGGGGACACAGGGACAAGCGGGGGGACACAGAGACAAGTGGGGGGACACAGAGACAAGTGGGGGGACACAGGGACAAGCGGGGGGACACAGAGACAAGTGGGGGGACACAGGGACAAGCGGGGGGACACAGAGACAAGTGGGGGACAAGGGAGAAGTGGGGGGACACAGAGACAAGTGGGGGACACAGGGAGAAGCGGGGGGACACAGAGACAAGTGGGGGACACAGGGAGAAGCGGGGGGACGCAGAGACAAGTGGGGGGACACAGGGACAAGCGGGGGAACACAGAGACAAGTGGGGGGACACAGGGACAAGCGGGGGGACACAGAGACAAGTGGGGACACAGGGAGAAGCAGGGGGACACAGAGACAAGCAGGGGGACACAGGGACAAACGGGGGGACACAGAGACAAGTGGGGGACACAGGGAGAAGTGGGGGGACACAGAGACAAGTGGGGGGACACAGGGACAAGTGGGGGGACACAGAGACAAGTGGGGGGACACAGGGACAAGCAGGGGGACACAGGGACAAACGGGGGGACATAGGGACAAGCAGGGGGTACTGGGTGCCAGGGAGATGTGCATGGACTCCGTTCCTTCTCATCCCTGGGACCACACGGCATTTCAAGGGCTCAGTGACTTCTGAAATTCTGTATGAAAATGATAGGAGATCTAATTTTTCCAATTCCCTTCAGTGAATTTTATGGATAAGGATGTGAAATACCGACATGGCTGATACAATAGTCAGAAATCACATTATTACAGCTTTTGACCCAACACCTGGGATGAGATGTATTCAGGCATCAGGCCTGGGGGCTTCTAGAGTCTGGCAGACATTATTACTGAGTTTGTAGTCACGCTGAAGAACCACAGCTGCTGTGACACCACCCCTCCTCATCAGATCTACATGTTCAAGTGTCCCGTCTGTTGAGATGCTGCGGTCGTGCGGCTGGCTTGCACAGCGCTTGGCTCCGGGGCCGCCACCGCAGACTGGTGTGGACGGAGGAACCCTGGCCTGTGTGCACACTGGGGGTCGGCACGGGGTCTCCGGCAGAGGGCAGGGAGGACCTGCACTCGGCCCTTCCCCCCCCCCCACCTCTGGCCTCCACACCCTCATTACCCGGCCCCCCAAGCACCTGCGGCTGCCAGGGAATGAGAATGACCCAAATTATCCCTGATACACGATACAAGTGAATCACCCCCAAATGACAACACTTTTACTATAACCGCAAGAAATCCCATGCGATACCCTTCCAGCTCATCTGGACATCTGGTTCAGAAGCTCCGTAAGGACCTGATTGCTTTCCTGGAAAACAAAGCCCTGGTTTTCCAGCCCATGTCCACACATTACCACCCCTGCTAGCAGAGGGGAGAGTCCGGCCTCAGTTCAAGTTCTCTGTGGTTCGGTCTCACTTCACACATAGCTGTGCTCCTGAAAATCTGCGTGCGTTTAGTTTTCTGTAAATGGTCCCACATTTGAAAGACACTAAGGACGCCTCCTATTTAGAGGAATTCCAGGGGCGCCTCGGTGGTGCAGTTAAGTGTCCCTCTTGATTGCAGCTCAGGTCATGATCTCAGGGTCGTGAGATCGAGACCCACCTCGGGCTCCGTGCTCAGCGGGGAGTCTGCTTGAGATTCTCTCTCCCTCTGCCCCTGCACACCCCCACGCTCCTGCTCTCTTTCTCCCTCTCAAATAAATAATCTTTTAAAAATAATACAATAAAGGAATTCCATGTGAAGCAAATATCAAAATTATGGCTACAAAGACTTTGTGGCAAAATGAAAAATGCTTATGAGTCAGAGTTAAGAGGAAAAAGTCCCAATCAAAATTGTGTGCCTCGTGTGGTGTGTCTCCCTCACCGTTGTGCCTTACTCTGTACTGGAAACCCTCCACTCCTTCTCCTTTCTTACTTCTCCTTGCGTTTGCTAACAGCAATCACACCCCTCCCTTGAGCCCCTGGGGCAGACTGAAACTACTTCAGAGACCACTGCAGTTCTACACACTCACACACGCGCACGCATACACACTCGTTCACGCTCACACATGCTCACACATGCACACCACTCACGCTCACACATGCTCACATGCACGCCGCTCACACATGCTCACACTCAGACATGCACACACATGCACACCACTCATGCTCACACTTACATTTACATGCACACCACTCACGCTCATGCTCACACTCACACATGCACACACACGCACACCACTCACGCTCACACGTGCTCATGCTCACACGTGCTCACACATGCACACCACTCACACACTCACATGTGCACACACATGCACACCACTCATGCTCACACTTACACTTACATGCACACCCCTCGTGCTCACACATACACACCACTCACACTCACGTGTGCACACACATGCACACCACTCGTGCTCACACATGCTCACACTTACACATGCACACTCTCACACGCTCACACTCTCACACGCTCACACACATTCACTCAGTGTCAAACCCTCCAGAGCCTCCGGTAGGTTTCCCTGGCCTTTGGGTTTGCGAAGCACAACTTTAAAAGCCCCCCCGGAAAAAGGCTGGCAAACGTCCTTTATGTTCAGCAACTATAAAATTGCTATCTGTCTGTTACACAAATGAGCCACCTACCTAGCAACCTATTTATTACCCACCATATCAAGTTTATATACAAAGACTAACCAAATAACTCAACAAATTAATTCCTTTAAGAAATAAATAAAAAGAAGAAAGATCTTATTTCTCAGCCTAAAATGCCCTTGTCAATTGGCGACAAATAAACCACACATTATGGGATAAATTAAAGGCCCTGGGTCAGTGCCCTCACTATCCAGGGAAGTCACTGACTAAATCCTTTTAAATGGATTTGAGGCTCCCTCTCCTCCATTCTGACATTGTTGGATGTTATGAGAAATTAGCCAGTCATTTAGTCTTGCCATCAACAGATGACATCTGCTTTTCCCTTCTTCTTGCCTAAAGGCCTCTGCTCTAAACTCAGAAATAAAACAGAAACTTTTGGAAATAACCTGAAAAAGAGGTATAATAAAACCTATAGCGGGCACTCCTAACTATGGACGCCACAGTGAACAGACCCAGGCATGCGGGCTTCCCCGTGGGCGCGGACACCATGTCCGCAAACACCTGTCCAGTCCGTACCACAGAACTGGGTCAGGACTGCCAGGACCCCGATCACAGAGACAGGTGACCTTGTGAAGGCAGGCTGCTCGGCCCATGGTTGGCAAAATAAAAATCAATTTCCTGGGATTAAGTGAATGGATTTAATTTGGTTAATGCTCTATTTTGAGTAGGGATATGAGGAAAAATACTTTTCTTCCTCCTTTATCTCTCTGTTTAACATGCTTCCATAAACTGGAATGGGACATTCTGCAAGTGCTATAATATTCCAACATCCCTCCTTAGAATTCAGGAGGAAAAAAAACTTCTTATGAAAATTTATAGTATAGTGTTTAAACAAGGAAATTAAAAGAGAAACTTGAAAATACTGATTCTGTAGAATATATTAGCAGACTTTACAAACTACCCAAAACGATGGTCACAATGGTTAAGTATTACTCAAAATGCTTTTACTAAGTTCCTTTACTTTTCATGATTATGTAATTATTTACTGAGAACCAATAAAAACTCACCCTCTTTCCTGTAAGATTGAACTGGATAAATCAAACTTGCAACCATAAGCAAGACACAAACCTCATTTAATTCAATATGGCCAAGCCACTCTGGGACCAAGGGCTGTGCTTTATAGGGTGAAGAGAAACGCCTACAAGCGCTGCAATGTTGATAAGGGTTAACACCAGCTCTCCGAATGAAAGGCACTGCCTGGTTGTACTTGCCAACTTCTGTTTCATAAACACTCCCGTCACGGCCAATGTCAACAAGACGTCTCTGAGCACGGAGCTGGGAGCGGACACGCGGCAGCACGTCACTGCTGCGTCTCCACCACGAAGACCCAAGAGACACGGATGACCCCAAGAGCGCACATCGAAAAACAAGATGTCATACAGTAATTAGGAAGCGTGGGTTTTGAGTACTACCACTGCCTGAAGTATAATGTATTTAATTGTTAAGTGATAAAGTTAACAAATTCTAGTAATGGACTTGTTTAACATGCAGCTCACAAAATTCCTGCGGATTTAACATTCAACTCTTGTGAACCAGGATGAGCCAGCTCTCGTATACTGCTCTGGGAAAACGGTCCTGGAACCTACTCCACGGCTTACAGAATATCAGCTTTACAGGTAATAAACTTTCCCCACAGGCCAGGAATTTGACAAACCTGAGCGTCTCAGACAAACAGTAACCCTTACTCTAACCCTTCCAGGCTACTGCAGCCAGACCTCCTAGAAGCAAATTGGATGGTCCTTGTTCCTTAGCTCAGGAGATGAGCTGATAAAGGCAACGACATCGTTCTGGAACATAAAAGTAAATTACAACTGTAGAGGATTTACAAGTTAACTCCGGAAGCAGAAGTGCCCTGGTTGTATTAATATGTAACAAGGATGCCTCCGTACAGGTGGCCCCTGACTTGGAATGGTTCCCCTTACTGGTTTTCAACTCTGTGATGGTGATACGCTTTCAGGAGAAACCATACTTCCAATTGTGAATTGTGCCCTTATCCCAGGCTAGTGATCTGTGATACTCTCTGGCGATGCTGAGCAGCGGCCCCAGCCCGTCAGCGGGCAATCACAGGCTCAACACAATACACTTACAGCCGTTCCGTACCCGTATAACCATTCTGTTTTTCACTTTCAGTACAATAGTCAATAAATTAAATGACATAGTCAACACTTTATTATAAAACAGGCTTTGTGATAGATGATTTTGCCCAACTGTAGGCTAATGTTTTGAGGTCGGCAAGGCTAAGCTGTGATGTTCAGTAGGTTAGATACAGTACGTGTATTTTCGGCTTAATGATATTTCCAACTGACGAGGGGTTTATCAGACATAACTCCATTGTTGTAAGTCGAGGAAGATCTGCGTATTAACATCTCTTATGCACTATGTAAATAAAACCAGTGAAATAAAACAAAAAAACAGTTGAGTTACACTGAATTGGAAAACCTCAAAACAGTCTATGAAATCAAATCTGAGCATCAGGGTGGGGCTCAAAGGAGAGATGGTGAAGAACCCACACTTACACGTACCCATCCACTTTGCACCCAGAGACAAAACAAACAAACAAAACAAAACAACACAAAAACCAGGATCACTCAGTGTCATTCCAGATCCGAAAATGTGAAGCCTTGAGCCTTTCCTGCAGGTTACAGACCCCCTACAAAAACATCTCTCTCCCTACCGTTTTCAATGTTGGTGTCTGAAGATACAACTAGCCTCTGTAAGTACTAAAATCATGCAAGAAAACTACGATTTTTCTACCACACACAGACCGACTGTAAACTCAGATATTTGGTCATTTCTTTCCTTTAAATACCTGTCACATTTTTTCCTTAATGAGCCCGTCTTTCCAAAGCCTGGACTCGCTTACAAACCTCTGTGTAAGTTATTTTCATCTCAGAATCTTTCTGCAAGAGTCACTTGCGGGCGCCTGGGTGGCTCAGTTGGTTAAGCGACTGCCTTCGGCTCAGGTCATGATCCTGGAGTCCCAGGATCGAGTCCCGCATCGGGCTCCCTGCTCGGCAGGGAGTCTGCTTCTCCCTCTGACCCTCCTCCCTCTCATGCTCTCTGTCTCTCATTCTCTCTCTCAAATAAATAAATAAAATCTTAAAAAAAAAAAAAAAAAGAGTCACTTGCTTATCTGTCCCGATCTCGTGGTCCAAACACCGAGCGAGGTTCCCCTCCTAGTCATGGCCACGTCGCTCCTGTGAGACCAACCTTCGCACAAATAACAACTATAAACTCTGCACAAAATATAAAAACAACTATCTGAAGACATTGGAGAGTAATCAAAAACAGGTGGATACCGAAAGGAAGTCAACACTTGGATGAAAGGAAAAGAACTGGGTGCGTTTCCCATTTTTTATGGCTTTTATCCTGAGGTGAGGCCTCACTATGCAAGGCAGCTAAAAGTCAGAAAGAAAACCCGAAGTCTTACTGACTTGAAGAACCAGAGCACAGAGTCGAGAGAGACACAGCTGCTGTAAAGCAAAGGGGAAATCCTGAAAAGTGGAGAGCCAGAAACGGGGTGGGGGGCCTCCAAATTGTGTATATAAATTGGGCCCAAACCTCTGGCTTATGCCAGAACCACACATGTATGAAGCAGACTTCAAGCAGTCCGGCAAAGACTAAAGGAAGAAACTGGACCTACCTTTCACAGCAGGGAAGATAAAGTTAGCATCTGAATTCAACCAAGTTAACTGCCTACTATCCAAAAAAATAAATACAATACTGTTTAGGAGAAATAACAGAACTGAGAATCTCTACAACATATCATTTGTGACATCCAGGACACAGTTCAAAATTACTTAACATTCAGGGTGACTCAGATGGTTAAGTGTCTGCCTTCAGTTCAGGTCATGATCTCGGGGTCCTGGGATCGAGTCCTGCATCAGACTCCCTGCCCAGCGGGGAGTCTGCTTCTCCCTCTGACCCTCACCCAGCTCATGCTCACGCACTCTTTCTCTCTCTCAAATAAATAAATAAAATCTTTTTTTAAAATTACTTAATATTCAGGGCGCCTGGGTGGCTCAGTCGTTAAGCATCTGCCTTCGGCTCAGGTCATGATCCCAGGGTCCTGGGATCGAGCCCCGCATTGGGTTTCCTGCTCAGCAGGAAGCCTGCTTCTCCCTTTCCTACTCCCCCCTGCTTGTGTTCCCTCTCTCGCTGTCTCTCTCTGTCAAATAAATAAAGTCTTTAAAAAAATTACTTAATATTCAAAGAAACAGGATGACATTATCTATAGTCAAGAAAAAAAAATGAAGATCAACACTGAAGTGATTCACGTATTGGAATTAGCAGACAAGGGTTCTAAAATAATTATTATAACTAAGCTCAAGGACATAAAGGAAAATATGTTTATAATGAATGAAAAATAGGAAGAATCAGTAGGTAACTAGAAAGTATAAAGAGAACTAAATTGACATTCTAGAGCTAAAAAATATATGTCTGAGATGTTAAAAATCACTGGATGGGCTTAACAGAAGAATGACAAAGACAGAAGAATTGGTGACCTTGAGGACATTAACACATTTCTTTTCTAATTTGAAGAGCAAAAGGAGAAAAAGAGAAAAATTAACAGAGCTTCAAGAACCTGTGGGACATTATCAAAAGATTTAACATATGCACAATTGGATCCCACAGGAAAAGAGAAATAAAATGAAGCAGACAAGATATTTGAGGAGATGGGGGCGCCTGGGTGGCTCAGATGGTTAAGCGTCTGCCTTCGGCTCAGGTCATGATCCCAGGGTCCTGGGATCGAGTCCCGCATCAGGCTCCCTGCTCCTTGGGAGCCTGCTTCTCCCTCTGCCTCTCTCTCGCTCTCTCTCTCTCTCTGTCTCTCATGAATAAATAAATAAAATCCTTAAAAAAAAAAAAAAGATATTTGAGGAGATAATGGCCAAACAGTTCCCCAGATTGCTATGTCCCATCTAGATGGCAAGCTCAGCGAAAGCAAGGAATTCTGAGTTATATCTCTTTAGTGGCCCACACAGCACCTAACAAAGTTAGGCCACATGGCAGATTTGCAACTAACACATATTTATACATTCAGCATCCAAAACAATTATCTATTGAGTGCTTACTGTATGTAAAGCATAATGAAAGGGGCTAGAGACACAAAAATGCTTTAGTTACAGCCACTGTGCTTAGTGGAAGATTAAGATTTTGAAAAAGGTAAGAGGGAGAATCCCCACAGTTTCTTTTTGAGGAAGGGTTTCATTCTTTCCTAGGCAATTTATCATGATTTGATTGGCTTGCTGACGGTGGTTCCTGACAAAGGGAAAATACAACATTGTGAAAAGGGGTCTCGAATCAGCAGGTGATGGTTACAGCTATCTCTTTCCAGATCCCCTTCAAACAGCCCTTTTCTCCCCTAACTTGGTTTGTTTAGGACAAAAGGGTGAGCCTCTCTACACAATTTTCACTGATTTTGCTGGCCAGGGCCTTTAGCTTTTAGACAGAATTTACACCTTCTAGACACCTACAGATGATTCACCACAACATATTTTGATAGTTCCGTAATATACAGGGAGAAATCTCTGAGAAAGACCATCTCTCCACTTTGGGAAGGATACACAGAGGTGTATATACCTCTTCAGAGCCTAAAGAATATAAGATCAAAGGGATTAGGTTTGTGTGTGCATGCGTGTGCATGTGTCAGAGGGACAGCAGGGCAAGGAGAGTCAGAAACACAGAGAGAGAAACAGAGAAAGTGGGACTCTTAACGTTCCCTTCTCTGTGTGAAACCTTGAAGCATTTCCCTCGGTCCACCAGCAGTCCACTATTCTGAGGAGCAGCCTGTCCACAAATGAACTCAGCAAAACACCCCAGCAGAGATGTACTGGACTGATATGCTCATTTCAAGTATTACCGTGGATATAAGGACATGGTTTGGGGCATTGTGCCCAAAACCAGGTGCCTGAAACCATAAATGCAGTAAATCCCCTCGAAATGAGCTGCTGGAAATGTCTTCTTTCTGTTATAAAAAAGAACTCACCTATATAAGCAGAAATTAAATTTTGGTATGTTTGCAGGAGCCTCTGAGTCCAGGAAGTGGCATTTATGAGTTTGGTTATGGATCTGTCACTGGCTCTCGGCATGACTTCAGTCAGTATTTCAGTCTCTCTGGTGCCTATGTAGCCAGCCAATTGGGGATCATCCTCCCTGCCATCCATTCCACAACCGGGCCACATCTGTCATAATATCATAGTTGTCATCCACTGAGTTACTCCCATGCATCGGGCACTGCGAGCAGCACTCTGTTTGCATTATTTCTAATCCTAGCGATCGTCCTGCAGGTGGGAGTTATTCAATCTACAGATGATGGCGCTGGATCTCAGAGAGGTCTAGCAAATTTGGAAAAGTCACACCAGCTAGTAAATAGGGGCACCAGGATTCTATCAGATGCCTCTCACTACATGACATTAGTTTGCTCTTACGCATTAGGCATAGTTGATATATAAAAGGACACTCTAGATATATAAATACTCAGAAAAGAAGAAGAAGAAGGCTTAGGAACTGCATTCACAGAGTGTAAATCTAGATGAAAGAGGAGATATGGCTGAGTCAACTAGAGGCTATAAACAACGCACAGAATGAAAGCTACAGGCTGCACTTAAGGACCGTGCATAAAACAAAAAGTCAGAGAGTATTTGAGATGCTTGGTGGGTCCCCTGGAAATCACTGGAGACTCTCAGTTCTCATGTGGTATGCATCCTAACCTGGATAATAAACCAGGAGTCCCACCCCCACACCACACAAGACAAAAAGGGCTGTGCAGGGCACCTGGGTGGCTCAGTTGGTTAAGCGACTGCCTTCGGCTCAGGTCGTGATCCTGGAGTCCTGGGATTGAGTCTCACATCGGGCTCCCTGCTCGGCAGGGAGTCTGCTTCTCCCTCTGACCCTCCCCCCTCTCATGCTCTCTCTATCTCATTCTCTCTCTCAAATAAATAAATAAATAAAATCTTAAAAAAAAAAAAAGGGCTGTACATCCCCCACCACATGATTTCGGATGTAACTTGGAAATAAGTCCCTAATGTTTGCAAATCCACAGCATTAGAAAAATGCACTTGCACAAGTGGATGATTGTTGATGAGGACACGGCCCATTATAGATGGAGAGCCCATCATCTCTATTTGGGCAGGCTTAAAATCTCCCATAACTGAAGTTTTAAAAGAGACAAAGGAGAAAAGAGAAAGAAAAAGAAAAATGGCGGTCCCCCTGGGGTGGAAGAAGAGTGATGCCTGAAAACAAAGAAGAAATCCTGATAAATGACATATGAAGGGGCCTCTTGCCCCTGTTGGCCAATAGCTATAGGGTTTCAAGGGGGAAAAACTCAGGGAAGAAAGAGAAAGCCTGTGAAAACCTGAGTGTGTTCTTACAAGAAGTGAGGGATTCTGAACGACCAAGAAAAGCCGGGACCTTGGAAGAGACGCCAGGGTGGCCCAATATGGCAGGGCTGGGAGCAGCTGTGTGCGCAGCTCATGAAGGAAGGAGAGGGTTACAACAGAGACCTGTTTACAACAGACTTAACTGCATCCCAGCACAAAATTCAAGAACATCACTAGGGTATATTAAAATACACATATCAGGGCACCTGGGTGGCTCAGTTGGTTAAGTGTCCGACTTGATTTCAGGTCAGGTCATGATCTCAGAGTCGTGAGATTGAGCCCCACATTGGGCTCTGCGCTCAGCAGAGAGTCTGCTTGAGATTCTCTCTCTCCCCCTCTCTGCCCCTCCTGCTTGTGCACATGCCCTCTCTGTCTCTCTCTCAAATATAAATAAGTCTTTTTTTTTTAAGATTCTATTCATTTATTTGACAGGGAGAGAGAGGAAACATAAGCAGGGGGAGAGGCAGAGGCAGAGGGAGAAGCAGGCTCCCCGCTGAGCAGGGAGCCCTACGCAGGGCTCCATCCCAGGACCCCGGGATCACGACCTGAGCCAAAAGCAGCCACTTAACTCAGTGAGCCACCCAGGTGCCCCTCAAATATAAATAAGTTTAAAAAAAAAAAGTACCCATATCAAAGATATATCTATACCGATGTCTCGGGGAATCAGTCTGTTTAAGCACTTATCGGGGCTTCCAAACAGTTATTTATTTTTGTCGAGTTGATCTTGTTGGCTGCCATTGGCATGAGATGGCAAGCTGGAGCTGTGACCATTGTTCTTTTGTTCAATTATAAATTGTAAACCAGTGATTCCCAATCTTTTTCAAGTTACTATTGCTTATTTGACTTTATGAAACTTGTTCCTTTTTTTACCTCCCTAAAGGAAAAAAAAACTTTATGACATACTTATTTTTTTAATAAAACCAAGCAAAAATAAAAGTCCTGGTAATTCTTATCAAAAAATTGTTTTTCAGGGCACCTGGCAGGCTTAGTCGGTGGAGCATGTGACTCTTGATCTTAGGGTTGTGAGTTCAAGCCCCAAGTTGGGTGTAGAGATTACTTAAAAATAAAATCTTCAAAAAATTGTTTTTCAGGGGCGCCTGGGTGGCTCAGTTGGTTAAGCGACTGCCTTCGGCTCAGGTCATGATCTTGGAGTCCCTGGATCGAGTCCCGCATCGGGCTCCCTGCTTGGCAGGGAGTCTGCTTCTCCCTCTGACCCTCCCCCCTCTCATGCTCTCTGTCTCTCATTCTCTCTGTCTCAAATAAATAAATAAATAAATAAATAAATAAATAAATAAATAAAAATTTTCACATTAATAGGAATACAAAAATACCCATCATTCAATATGGTGAAATTAACAATATTAGGCATCCAATCGAAAACTACTAATCATACAAAGGAATAGGAAAACCTTACCTTTAACAAGGAGAATTATCAATCAAGATAAACTGACCCAGACCCCAGATGTTAAAATTAACAGACAGGTACATAAAAATAGTCATTATAGTTGTATTAAATATATTCAGGGATGCCTGGGTGGCTCAGTCAGTTAAGTGTCTGCCTTCAGCTCAGGTCATGATCCCAGGGTCCGGGGATCGAGCCCCACGTCCTGCTCCCTGCTCAGCTGGGGGAGGTCTGCTTCTCCCTCTGCCTGCCACTCCCCCTGCTCGTGCTCTCTTTCTCTCACTCTCTCTGTCAAATAAATAAAATCTTTAAAATAAATAAATACATAAATATGTTCAAAATTTAAGTGGACATATGAAACATATTTCCTAAAGACTCTTATCAAATTTCTAGACAATACAGAACAATAGAACAGAACAGAGAGCCCCCCCCAAAAAAACCCATGCATATTTGGTCAACTAATTTATGACAAAAGAGCCAAGAATATACAATGGGGAAAAGTCAGTCTCTTGAATAAATGGTGCTGGGAAAATTGGACAGCTACATGCAAAAGAATAAAATTGAACCCCAGTCTTACACCATACACAAAAATCAACTCAAAATCAATTGAAGACTTAAATTTCGGACCTGAAACCATAAAACTCCTAGAAGAAAACATAGCTAGTAAGCTCCTTGACATTTGTCTTGGTGATGAGTTTTTGGATTTGACATCAAAAAGCAAAAATAAATTAAGTGGGACTACATCAAACTAAAAAGCTTGTGCATTGTTGGTAGGAATGTAAATTGGTGAAGCCACTATGTAAAACAGTATGGAGGTTCCTCAAAAAATTAAAAATGGAAATACCAGATGATCCAGCAATTTCACTTCTGGGTATATATCCAAAGGAAAGAAAAGCAAGAAATCAAAGAGGTATTTCTAACCCCGTGTTCACTGCAGCATTTTCTCAACAGTGAAGATATGGAAACAACCTAAGTGTCCATCAGTGAGTGAATGGATAAAGATGTGCACACACACACATACATACATACAACGGAATATCATTCAACCATGAGAAAGGAAATTCTGACATTTGTGACGTCACGGACCTCGATAGCACCACTAAGTGAAATAAGCCAGACAAAAGATTGCATTACAATTCAAATGTAAACTGTAAAATTATGAAATTTTGAAAAAAGAAAAAACATAGGAAAAAATCTTGAAGACCTTAGATTAGGAAAAGAGTTTAGACTTGACATTAAAAATATGATCTATAAAAGGAAAACTTGACAAATTGGACCTCTTAAAAATTTTTGCTCTGTGAAAGACCCTCTCAAGAAAACAAAAAGACAAATTACAGACTGGAACAAAATTTTCACAAACCACATAACTACCAAAGGACCTGGTGCCTAGAATGTATAAAGAATTCTCAAAACCCAACAGTACAAAAGCAAATAATACATTTAGAAAGTGGGCTGATGACATGTCAATGAAGAGAATACACAGGTGGCAAGTAAGCAAATGACCCAATGTCAAACATCAGCAACCAGGGAAATGTACATTAAAACCCCAAAATAGGGGCGCCTGGGTGGCTCAGTTGGTTAAGCAACTGCCTTCGGCTCAGGTCATGATCCTGGAGTCCCGGGATCGAGTCCCGCATCAGGCTCCCTGCTCAGCAGGGAGTCTCTTCTCCCTCTGACCCTCCCCCCTCTCATGCTCTCTCTATCTCATTCTCTCTCTCAAATAAATAAATAAAAATCTTTAAAAATAAATAAATAAATAAATAAAACCCCAAAATAGGGGCGCCTGGGTGGCTCGGTCAGTTAAGCGTCTGACTCTTGGCTTCAGCTCAGGTCATGATCTCAGGGTCATGGGATCGAGGCCCTAGTCAGGCTCCCTGCTCAGCAGGGAGACTGCTTGAGATGCTCTCTCTCCCTCCGCCCCTCCCTCCACTCGCATGCTCTCTCTCTCTAAAATAAAGAAATAAATCTTTAAAAAAAAGCCACAAAGTAAAAAATCCCAATGCTGGCAAGAATGTGGAAAAACTGGATCACCCATAGACTGCTGGTAGGAATATTAAAGGTTACAGCCACTCTGGAAAATAATTTGGCATTTTCTTCTAAAACTAAAAATGCACTTACCATGCAACCCAGCATTAGCACTCTTGGGCATTTATCAAAGGCAAATGAAAACCTACAACACTCAAAAACCTATACATGAATGTCCATAGCAACTTTATTTGTAATAGCCAAAAACTAGACTTGACAGGAATGTCCCTCAATGTCTAAATGATTAAACAAATAAATTGTGGTATGTCTAAACCCTGGAATACCCCTGAACAATTAAAAGGAACAAACTACTGATACAATGAGACCATGGACTAGCCTCAAGGGAGAGCAAAAGGCTCTCTGCATGATACTACGTAAATTATTCCATTTACATAACGCTCTTGAAACAACTATAATATGAAAATGGAGAACAGATTAGTGGTTGCCAGATGTCATGGATTAGAGGAAGGGGGGCAGATTGACTATGAAGGTACAAGGGAGCCTTGTGGTAATAAAAGATATTATATCTCACTTGTGGCAATTACACAAAGCCACACAAAAGGTAAAATTGCACAGATATATATACACACACATTATACACAAATGAGTACATGTATAGCTGATGAAATCTGAATAAACTCTGGGCTGTACCAATGCCAAGTTCCCGGTTTTAATATGGTCCTACAGTTATGCAAGAGATCAACACTCAAGGAGGCACAGGTGAAGGGTACACAGGACCTTCCCATATATTTCTCTGCAACTTCCTGTGAATCTATAATTATTTCAAAATAAAAAGTCAGAAAGAAAAAGAAACTTACTATTTAACATAAAAACAATAATACAGCCTAGGGTTTATAGCAAATATATAAAGAAAACATATGAGAGCAATGGCATAAAAACCAGGAGGAGAAAAGCGTAGGTATACTCCATCGGCTCTTACACTACACTTAAAGTGGCCTAATATAACTTGAAAGCAGGCTGATGAGTTAAAGATGATACTATAAACCCTAGTGTAACCACTAAAAGAGCAAGGTGAAGAGATATAACTAACAACCCAACATAGAAGATAAAACAGAAACACAGAAAATACTCCATCCAAAAGAAGGTAGCAAAAGAGGAAAAAGGGATTAAAGAACAATGTCAAGAGACTAAGAGAAAAATATAAATGATAAATTCAAATCTAATCATATGAATAATCACTTTTACCAATAGAAGCAAAATACATTCAAGTGCACATGGCACATTTACCAAGATGGACCATATTCTGGGCCATAAAACATGTCTCAATAAATGTAAAAGGGCTGAACTCCTACAAAGTATGTTCTGTGATCACAAGGAATTAAATTAGAAATCATAACAGAAAGATGTCTGGAAAAATCTTGAAATGGTTGGAAATTAAATAACACACCTCTCAGTAACCCATGGGTCAAAGAAGAAATCAAAAGGAAAATTAGAAAGTACTTTTAACGAGATGAAAATGAAAATACGACATATCAGAGTTTGTGGAAGTCTGCTAAAGCAGTTTTTACAGGGAAATTTATAGCACTAATTGCCTATATTAGAATAGAAGAAAGGTCTCAAATCAGTGACCTCAGGTCCTACCATACGAAACTAGAAAAAGAAGAATAAGTGAAACCAAAGTAAGCAGAACATAGGAAATAATAAAGATCAAAGAGGAAATCAATGAAACAGAAAACACAAAAACAACATACAAAATCAATGAAACCTAAAAGTCATTCTTTGAGAATATCAGTAAAATTAATGAACTTCTAGCCAGACTAATCAGGAAAAAAGAGAGAAGATACAAATTAGCAATATCAGGAAAGAGAAAAGTGAGTAACATCACTACAGACTCTAGAGATACTAATAAGATAAGAAAATATCATGAACAACTTTATACCTGTAAATTTGACACCTTAGATAAAATGAACAATTGATTGAAAGATGCAAATTACCAAAGCTCACTCAAGAAGAAATAAATAACTTGAACAGAACTATATCTATTAAAGACATCAAATTTATGGTTAAATCTTTCCCTCAAAGAAAGCTCCTGGCCCAGATAGCTTTACCAGTGAATTCTACCAAACATTTAAGGCAAAAGTAATACCAATACTACACAAAGTCTTTCAGAAAATTGAAGAGTGAATACTTCCCAATTCACTCTATGAGCTAGCACTTCTCTGATACCAAAGACAAAAACATTATAAGAAACTACAGACCAGTAGCCTCATGAATATGGATACAAAAAATTCTAAACAAAATTTTAGTAAATTGAATCCAACAATTATTAAAAGGATAATACATTATGACTAAGTATGGTTTAACCCAGGAATGCAGCCTCAGTTTAACATTTGAAAATGAATATAAGTCCTTCTGTTAAGAGGTTAAAAAGAAACACCATGTGATCATTGCCCATGCAGAAAAAGCATTTGATAAAATCCAACACCTTTTCATGGTAAAACGACTCAACAAATTAGAAATAGAGGGGAACTTCCTCAACCTGATAAAGGGCATCTATGAAAAGCCTACAGCCAACACCATACTTAGTGGTGAAGGACTGAACACTTTCCCCTAAGATCAGAAACAAGAGGACGCCCACTGTCATTACTTCTGTTCAACAGTGCACTAGAGACTCTAGCCAGTGCAGTCAAGCAAGAAAAAGAAATAAAAGGCGTCAATGGGTGCCTGGGTGGCTCAGTCGGTTAAGCAACTGCCTTCGGCTCAGGTCATGATCCTGGAGTCCCAGGATCGAGTCCCGCATCGGGCTCCCTGCTTGGCGGGGAGTCTGTTTCTCCCTCTGACCCTTCTCCCTCTCGTGCTCTCTGTCTCTCATTCTCTCTCTCGCAAATAAATAAAATCTTTAAAAAAAGAAATAAAAGGCATCAAGATTGGAAAGCAAAATACAAAATTGCCTTTAGTCACAAACAATACGATCATCTAAGCAGAGAATGTGATATACAAAAAAGCTACTAGATCTAGTGAGTTTAGTAAATTTGCAGAACAAAAGATCAATATAACAAGTCAATTGTATATCTGTACATTAGCAACACAAAATCGGAAATTGAAATTTTTAAAAATAATATTATTTACAACAGCATCAAAAAAAAGGAAATTAGGGATAAATATGACAAAAGGTATGCAAACAGGTACACTGAAAACTACAAAATGTTGCCGAAGGAAATTAAAGAAGAGCTTTTTAAAAGGGGGAGAAATATACATTTTTCTTGAGTACGAAAACTCAAATTGCTAAGACATCAATTCTTCCCAAATTGTTCTATAGATTCAACACAATCCCAGTGAAGATCCCAGTGGGATTTTCTGTATAAACTGGCAAGCTGATTTTAAAATTTGTATGAAAATGCAAAGAGCTTAGGATAGCTCTAAACAACTATTTAAAAAAAAAAAAAAAGTTGGAAGACTCATGCTACCTGACTTCAAGATTTATTTAAAGGCTACAGGAATCAAAAAGTGTGATTTGGTGTAAGTAAGCGAATAGATTAATGGGCGAGAACAGAGAACCCAGAAATATATCCATACATATATGGACAACCAGGTTTTTTTTGTTTTTTTTTTAAAGATTTTATTTATTTATCTGACAGAGAGAGAGAGACAGGAGAGAAGGAACACAAGTAGGGGGATTGGAAGAGGGAGAAGCAGGCTTCCCGCTGAGCGGGGAGCCCGATGCGGAGTTCGATCCCAGGACCTTGGGATCATGACCTGAGCCAAAGGCAGCCGCTTAACCGACTGAGCCACCCAGGCGCCCCATGGACAACCAGTTTTTGACAAAGGTACCAAGGCGGTCAGTGGAACAAGGATAGTGCTGGATGGACTGGATACCCATCTACAAAACCAACGAACTCTGGTTCATACCTGGCACCATACACAACATGGAGTGATAGACCTAAGAATATATTCAAAAGCAAACACAAATAACATAACATAAAAACATAACATAAATAACATAAAAAAACATAAATTCACTAAATTTCTTTGAGAGACACATATATGTAAGGAAAAAGTATATATTCAAAAACAAACACAAATAACATAAAAACATAACACAAATAGCATAACATAAAAAAACAAATTCATTAAATTTCTTTTACTTGTGATCTCGAATTGGAGGTAACACAAGGAAAGTAGGAATTACCTTCTACATGGATATTTTTCTATCTTCTAATGTATAATGACTCAGAGATAAGTCTGTATTAAACGTCTTTTGTTTAAAACATACAGAGGGGCGCTTGGGTAGCTCAGTCACTAAGCGTCTGCCTTCAGCTCAGGTCGTGATCCCAGGGTCCTGGGATCGAGCCCCGCATTGGGCTCCCTGCTCCACAGGAAGCCTGCTTCTCCCTCTCCCACTCCCCCTGCTTGTGTTCCCTCTCTCGCTATCTCTCTCTCTGTCAAGTAAATAAATAAAATCTTTAAAAAATAAAGTCTTTTAAAAAATAAAATATACAATGAATCAAGCGTAAGGGGTAAATATAATAAGAATATCTGATTAGGAATAAAAAGTTAAGCATACTCCTACTGTATGACCCAGCCATTCTACTCCTTGATATACACCCAGGAGTAACACAGAGTCCTGCACACAAGTGCTCTCAGCAGCTCTAAGAGCTGATCCCAGTAATTACCCAAACATGCATGAACAGGAGCATAGATATTGTGATGCACCCACAACAATATCAATGGAGTATTATTCCGCAAAAAGGAATGATACATACAAGATAGATGCTTTTTTTTTTTTAAAGATTTTATTTATTTATTTGAGAGAAAGAGACTGAGAGAGAGAGAGTATGAGAGGGGGGAGGGTCGGGAGGGTCAAAGGGAGAAGCAGACTCCCTGCCGAGCAGGGAGCCCGATGCAGGACTCGATCCAGGGACTCCAGGATCATGACCTGAGCCAAAGGCAGTCGCCCAACCAACTGAGCCACCCAGGCGCCCTACAACGAGATAGATGAATCTTTAAAAAAAATTATGCTGATACAAGACAGACTAAAAAAAAAAAAGAGTACTGCTATGCGATTGCATTTGCATAAAACTTTAAGAATGCAAACTATGGCCCTAGTGACAGAAAACAGTGCGGAGCCTGATGCGGGGCTCCATCTCACCCTGAGATCATGACCTGAGCCGAAACCAAGAGTCGGCCACTCAACCGACTGCGCCCCCCAGGCGCCCCATTAATAAAGCTGTTTTTAACAAAAGATGCATCCAGGATCAAGAAAGACCTGGGTCCTAGGGCTGGAACAAGCCCCAGCGTCTCCTGTGCAGGGGAACGGAAGTGAGCTTTTCAGGGGCTTAGGACTAGGGTGTTCGGCAAGCTCCAAATGTGCACTTTACCAAGGCAGCCTGCCTCTCCCCTTTGCATCCTCACTCCCCTCCTCCTCGCTCATCCCCCATCTTTAAACAGAAGCTGAGAGACCTGCAATGTGTTCATGAAAGTGCAGCCCCACCCCACCCCACAGTGAGAACATTGGAATTCAATAGTTCTAAGAACAATAGCACAAACAGATCTATTTTATTGTGACACACGGTCCTCGCAGAGATTCGAGTTGTGGGATTCCGTTCTTTATTAGAGCTCTTTGCCCGCATGCCGTAGCGTGTAGATGAGAGCAGGAAAACAGCTGGGCATCACTGAGGGTCCCTGCATCTGCTCCAGTTAGGCTTGACTTCGTTTAACGGGAAACCCGGTCATTGACATACGTGGATTCATTCTTCTACTTCCCTGGAGACTAGAGGTGCGTTGTCGGAGAGCAGCTCTGCAAGGCCATCAGGGTCTCTGCCTTCTGCTATCTCCCTGGGAGCATGGCCTCCAGCCTCCGGGCTCCGTGACGTCTGTGATCCAGCCAGCAGGAGCAGGAAGGGGGAAAGGCAAAGGGAAGAGACCTGGTTGCCCGGGAAGGCAACAGGGGTGCTGCCCAGAGGAGGGAGAGGGGGATAACCAGCAGGTGAGGGGCCCAGCTGTTTGGAGTCAAAAAGATGGCGGACACTGGAACCAGTCCTGGGATAGCACTCATGCTATCTTGTTTCCTTGAGGGTGTATGTATCCTGAAAGAGCCAATCACTGGAGCTGAACCACATCCTCTGGGTCTAAAGGCCAACAATCGATGTGTTGCTACAATTTTCTTCTCCTGAAGAATGGCTGCCAATGAGCCCCCACTGCGGGGCTCTGGTCCCCCCTTCAGGGACCGCACGGCAAGTGCAGGAAGGAACTCCCCTCCATGGGGACCCAACCCGGCACCGCTGAACACTGAGGCTCTGCCCTGAGCGCCGGGCATGCTCCTCAAGCCTACTCAGCGCCCAGGGTCTCTGGGCTGCCAGTGGGGAGCTGGGTGAAGGGGCCCAGCCCAGTGAGGGGTGTCTGCTGTCTGGGAGCAGAGACTCAACAAGTGGTCAAAGCAGGTATGTCATCACGGGGCGGAGAGGGAATGCAGCAGGAAGTCTGTTCAAAGGGGGAAGGTCGTGTTGGTATCAGACAGTAAGAGGCACAGAGGCGGTGGGTGTTTTCATCAGACCCAGCTCTCCTGCCAACCAGCCGCAGGCACACCCGCCCGCGGCCCCGCTCCCTGAGTGGGTACCTGAGCGAGGGCTCAGCTCTCCACCTGGAGCCCCTGCCCTGAGCTCGCCCCTGGGGGGTGGGCAGCCCAAGCCCGGCAGGAGGGCCCCCGCAGGAGCTGCTGCTCGCTCCAGGCCCAGCCTCCACTCGTGAGCAGGGTCAGGGTGAGAGTCCAGCCACACGGGCTCCCGCACACGCATGACGGCACTCAAGGAGCCCGAACAAGGAACGGGGAGGGGCAGGGGCCCCTAGGGAACATCCTGCACCTCTGGGCCTCCCGCCCCAGCGCAGCACCTCAGCTACAAGGACTAAAGCAACACACCTCTTTCTGTTTAAAACAGATTTCGGAGAGAACCCAAAGGTACACCCTACAAGAAGTCCCCCAGACCTGGCTGCGCTCCCCATACTGTTCCCGTACATCTTTGCAGAAGTTTTCTGTCCACATGTATTTGCCAAAGAACGTTACTTATAAGTAATTCGATTCACAATAACTAACGTATAAAGTACCTCTTACGTTAGAATTAGAAGCAGGGCAGCTACAGCCCTAAAACTGATCCGAGCAGAGGGGACCCTCCCAGGGCGCAGTTTCCAGGACGGCCAGCAGGTGTCAGAGCCACCAACAGTATCCCTGTGCTCCCGCGGCGAGCTCTGCATCAGGAAAAGTCCGGCTGGAGACCAGACGGGGAGACCCCCATCCACCATTGTTTGGCCCTTTGGCCCGATATTTTGTCTGCCACTGGGGTTAGGGCGGGGGGAGCGAGGGGGGCTGCAGAAACCAATTAAATCCTCAGACCACAGATTCCCATTCAGCTGAGGAGCCTTTGATCCCTGGAGAAGCTGTTGAAACACCGCCATGGGACAGCCTCCCACAGCTGGGCGGCACTTCTGGAAGCCAGGGCCGTCTCCCCCCGCCAGCTGGACACCCGAGGAGGGTGCACACAGAGGAGGGCTCCACTATGGCCACCCTGGCCTCCCAAGTTCTGTATGCAGAGCCCCCCGACCTGGACTTAACCTCGGGGTCACGGCCTCACGGGCCAGCCTGACTGTCCAGAGCTGCTGACCTAGGAAGCCCTCGCTGTGCTGGAGCAGGCCTGGGGCCCAGGGCTGGACGCACCGCTCCTCCCGCAGGGGTGCCCGGTGGACAGACATGCCGTGTGGGGCTCCACGCAGCGCCCCCACCAGCTTCACCCCGTAATTCCTGGAGCACCAAAGCCAGGCCGGCACAAAGGGGATGTTGAGAAGGTACCACCGTCGGGGACCGAGTAGGGGACATGGCGACCGTAGCTCCAGCTGGGCGGACCCTTCCCTGAGAGTGTCAGAAGGGAAGGGATCCTGGCCACGGGCCCCAGCTGGCACACGCCCGGGCTACTCCCTGGACCACACCCCACTTCTGGCTGTGGGTCCAGAGAAGGGTTCGGACAGGGTACAGACCCACTGCACACTGGGGCTTTTCCCTGGTGGAACTTCACCATGCAGAACGATGCCAAGCCTGTGGGAGGGGGCGGGAGGCGGGGTGCAGGGAGGGAGGGGTAAGAAAAGAGTTCAGCATCCCCTGGACCATGTTGCTGATAGTTGTGATTTCCATGCATTCTGACAGGCGGGTGAAGGCGACCTTTCCATGCGATTCAAATGACCTCATCTGCTAAACTGGTACATCCTACACAGGCCCCATGAAGCAACAGTCATTATTTAACTCACTATCCACCTTACATGTCATCTATATCATTTAAAATAATACACCTGTGCTGCCATACACATAATAAAAATGGCAATTACCATTAAAACAGGTGGCATTCATATTCAAATATGACCATGCATTTTGATGCTCGATGTTTCAAGCATAATATACAAGCCAAATGCTTCATTTGAAAACAAACAAGGATAAAACGCTGTCTATATTGGGATCCACATTCATTTACCACAACTGGTATAATGACCACAGCTTTGATGTGGCCCCCACTGGTCTGGCCATTAAGGGGTTTACTTCCATCACCCTGTTACATATGATGTAAGAGGTATGGAACTGGAAGAATCTCTCATAATGCTAACCAGACTACTTCCTTGATCATTTCAAAGGGAATACTAGTTCTGAGAGGGTCACACGGAGGCAAGGGAAGGGGCCATCAAGCACCACCCCGATCTGCTCAGGGTTTGTCTACCTCAAGGAAGCCAGGTTAATGATGGGGCCTCCCCTCCAGGCGGTTAACGCGGTGACTCCTGGATAATCCTGGACCCGCTACATTCCTGGTAAGTCAAAGAGCCTCCTAAGCCCCTGCAAAGTCTAGCTATTCTTCCCTAGTTCTACTTCATCAGGCCGCTCATGTGACGAGGCTACACAAGGCCAAGACAGACTTCACTGGTCAAGGTCTGAGATCCCCAGGCTTCCCGGTCCCTGGAAAAAAAGCAACCAGTAGGGTCTTGGGGCTGTGAAGGGACAGGGTTCAGGCTCCCGCCCGCCTCGCTGAATCAAATACCTTCTTGCCACACACCCCCTCCAGTTCAATCATGCTTTGGGGGTAAGTCAGAGAGGAGGTGGGCGGTTGTGCCTGGTTTTGCTAGGTGTCTAGTCCCCTGATGACCACGACTCCTCCCTCGACTTAATCCTTCCCGCACAGAGACTCCTCCTCTAAGCCCTGTGCTCAGCCAGGCAAAAGGCCTGATTCAGAACCCTGTCCCCTCAGCAGTACCTGAGGCTGTTTCCCTGCCGTAAAGCAGGTAAGGAAATCACCCATGCGGACACACAAAAACAGACAGATGACTTCCTGAATCACACCTGAGTTCGGGCACAGAATAAGGCCAAGCTACAAGCTCGAGGTCACTGACCATAATTATCCCTCCCGAAAGGGCGGTCTTCCTCTTACCTGTCCCCAAGCAGCTTCTGAGGCCATGACAAATAGCCATGCCCGTCGGAACCCCGGAGGAAGCATTCCTCAGCAGGTCTCCCGGCCCAAGCGTCAGGGACGGGCACCAGCAGAGTAAACAGACCAAACCAAGAGAAGCAAGAGAACTGGTTCTCCTGCTCTCCAGATGGCTCACAACATGCCAATTATGCTCAGCACAACATCGCTGAATTATTTTTAACCTTTATGGAGCCTCCTGGCTTCACAAAAGAAATATTGGTGGAGTCGAAGGACGGCTGGAAGCAGAGACCAGAAGGGAGTTCATGCACAGGGATGAGCCAGCGGCAGACCATCTGCAGTACTAGGCGGGTAGAGCACCGCACCTCTTGTCCAGGGAACCACGAGTGTGGTACATTTGGGCTGTGGCTTATTTGCAGTTTATTTCTCTGAATAAGAAGTAGGTATCCTCGAGGCAACGTCAGGGTCAAGTCAGCAAGTGGCAGAGGAACCCCAAGCTCCGACTCCCCCCGAGTTCTGCTGCATGACGGCCCGTGGGCAGATCGAGGTAATCCTCCGGGAAGTCGGTGCAGAGTTCCCAAAGCACAGTCTTTTGGACAACCGGACTCAGGATCTAAACAAACTGATCCTCCTTTTAGTAGCTCTGCTGTGGGCGAGGGGAGAGAGGGGTCCCATGTCCTCTCTTTGTTCCACTTTCTCTACGAAAATCTCCTTTCAAAGCTTGTCAAAGGTATACTGCAGCCCCCCAGTGAAAAGACGTACCCAAAGCTCTTCTGATGACGACGGTATTGAGAGTTGCAACTCCCAACGCCTACAGGTGCCAAACAGATCTGTTTCATAATATCACCTTGAACTGTATTCTTCTGGCCCTGACACACTTTACTTTTTAAAATACCCATTCGTCTTGAAACACAGCCCACCTTTAACAGAGACGTGGATATGAGAGACAGTGCTTCTTAGTTCTACTATCGGAAATACGGCAGCACAAGTTTGACCCTAAATGGCCGCTGGCCATCAGGCTCGACGCAGGGGAGGTCGCAGGGAGCAGAGGGGACCGCGCTGAACTAGAGGGTACATCACCTGCATGAAGGCAGAAGCCACCGTTAACGCCAACAGTCTTGCAGAAGCGTGGGCTCGGTGCTTCCCGAAGAAACCAGAAATCCAGATTTTCATGAAATCTCCCAGTGTTTCAACATGGACTCTTAGCTTAAAAAGAAGAAGAAGAAAAAGAAGAATCTCGGGTCACCAGTTTGCTACCTCTCCTTCAACGACTAAGGGCAGTCCCTGGGAACAGAAGAACTGGCCTGGAAGCCAGGAATGCAAGGCTGTTAGACCTCGCTCTGACACCTGGGCCACACACCTGGCTGTCGCAGGTCTCTGTCACCTTGCCTGAAGTTTAGAGGTCCAAATTCCTTTCGATACTAAATTATTGTACTGTATAGTTATATAAGTTTTCTAGATGGCCAATTCCCACAAGAATAACCGGGAACAGGGCGCCTGGGTGGTTCAGTTGGTTAATCGGCTGCCTTCGGCTCAGGTCATGATCCCGGGGTCCTGGGATCGGGTCCCGCATCGGGCTCCCTGCTCTGCAGGGAGCCTGCTTCTCCCTCTCCCTCTGCCTGCCTCTCTGCCTACTTGTGCTCTCTCTCTCTGTCAAATAAATAAATAAAATCTTTAAAAAAAAAAAAAAAAGAATAACTGGGAACAGAATTAAAAGGGAAAACACCCACAAAAATAGATCACAGGACCATAGCAGCGTCTACTACACTGTGTAGACACGGCCTTGGCGGGGCCAAGCCCCTGGGTTAGTACGGCCACAAGAACGTGGGCCTTTCCGCCAGTGCAATCTCCTCCCTGAGAGCCGCCTGCCCACCGGGGACGAGAAAGTGTGGCTCTCCTCCCATGCATCTTGGCTGTGCTGGGGAGCACCTCTCTACACAACAGAGCTAGCGTGGGTCTCCCGCCCCTAAACTCAGGGTTTCTGGGGGACATTTGCAGTCGCAAAGAAAACGGGCTGTTGTGAGCCCCAACTCCCGCTGAACCCTTGGCCATGGTCCCACGCCAAAGCACACAGGGTGTCGGATGGGCACCTTTCCTTCTTGGGGCATGGGAAGGGAGTAAGAAAAGAGTAAGCTGGGGAATGATGGCGGAGGGGTAAACTAAGGGCCTCCCCGCTGCAAAGGGTAAAAATCGGCGTATTTCAGTAGAAGAATATTCACCTTCCTGCAGGTATATGAAGCGCACGTGTCTTGGGCAAAACAAAGGTGCCAAGAAGAAGAGAAATTAAAACTGTGCAGCTCCTTCACACAGGCCATCCTGACCTTACAGACGGATGGATGGACAGACTGCCCAGCTCCAGGTGCCGTGGGGAGGAGATTCGGCACCTACTTTCCTAAGCGCTTCTGTGCCTCAGTTGTGAACAACAGGGCCCTTCATTCTGCCATTGGCCACCGCCAACAAGTACCCGGGAAGTTTTGGAGAACAAATTACCTTTGACTCCAAAACCAGCTATGACCTTTCTCTCTACTTGTCTCTTGGAGGCATTTTCACCGCCACACCCTGTGACGTTAGGTCACCAGTGTGCTTATTCTAAGTCGGTTTGTCATTAGCCCGAGGCCTTTGTATTATCTGCTCCCTCTGCCCGGAATGCTCTTTACCCTGATCTTCGCAGGGGTGGTCGGCTGACGTCTCAGCCTCTGGGGCACCCCTCCGAGGGGCCCTCCGAGTATTTACCCAGCACGGCGGGTCACGTGACCCTGCCTCTCGATTCACACCACCTGATCTATTGCTGTGTGTTTCTGCCTTCCTAGCCTGCCTTCTCTCACTAGCATATGAGCTCGGTGGAAACAAGCATTTAGCATTTCCAGCGGCTAGCACGGTGCCTTGCATACAGCTAGTGCTCGGGGAGGAGTAGTCGAAGGAACTGATGGATGGCTGGATGAAGGGAGGACGGTCTCCAGCAGATAGATGCCTGTGGTTTACTGGGCTGAGTCTAGCAGGGAAGGCAGACATTTAATCCGTGCTTCTGGAAGTGCATCGAGCTGTCCGCTCAAGACGAGTGTGAGAACCAATCTCCAAGGAAAGTGAAGGGCTGGCCAGGCGGGCAAAGGAGAGCAGAGGGGTGGCAGGGAAGGCACCCTGTGGGGGAACAGCACCACGAGGCGCCACGTCTGGAAGCAGAGCCCGGGCTCCGGGAGCCCCCAGGGCAGACGTGAGGGAGACGGGGCCCGGAAAGAGAGGTAGGGGCCAGTTGCTAAGGAGCTGCCGAGACCCACCTCTGCCCATTGGATTTTAGTCCTGAGCAGTGGGGGCCATCCACATATTTTTAAGGAGGGAAGTGACACGATGGTTTTCTGTTTACAGAGATAATTCCGGTGGCAGCAAAGGCAACTAAGAGAGAAAAGAGCAAAACAGGCAGGAGGTTATCATCCAGTCCAGGTGAAAACACATCCACGACCGCACCTCCCAGCAGCACCAGAGAAGGAGGAAGAGGAGACACACGGAAAGCTGTTAAAAGGGTAGAATCAGTGGAGCTCCGTGACACACGACATGTGGGAGGCGAGGGAAAGGATAGGGTTAAAGGAAATCCCATCAGCATCCATGGTCTTGTGCATGGGGCCTGTGCAACCCTAGGTGCCTTCTGTGAAGACGCGAAGACGTGGCTGGGGCCGTGCGTGCCTGTGATGCTGGCCCAGCTGGGAATCTCCGCCCCCGGCACCACCGCGGTGCACCTGCTTCGTCCGTAAGTCTGGAGAGAAGTCCCTCTGATGTGTGTGCATCGAACCTACCATGTTGGTGATTTCTCTGTTCCTAAAGACACACGTGCAATCACCTCCACACACTGCCGTGTTTGGAGGTACACACTGATCCATCACCACAGAAGCATGACTATCGGTCTAAATATAGATGTGCCCGTCACCTCAGAGAAAGAACAGACCACAAGTCATGATTCCACTTATCCAAGGAAATTTTCAGGTGATAAAATTAAAAAACAAATCCCCGTAAGGTTTCCTAAGTCTGGAAATCTGATCGGATGGTCAAATTACGATGACCTCACCTGCTTCCCTTCTCTTGACCTTCAGCGGCTCATTCAGCCCCTGCCCCACCCCGCGCTAGTTCTCACAGTCCTCAAGGGAAAGCTCACGGGGCTCTCCGCCAGGCACGCTGCAGGGTCCTCACCCCGTGCCAGCTCTCCCACACTAGCCCCTATCTGCTGCCACCGCCTGAGCGGCCACATCCTGTCAACAGCACGGGCTCTGGGACCTGCGAGCTCAGCTTTGAATCCCGGCATGGCCATCTGTGAGCTCCGAGACCTGGGGCAAGTTACCCAGCCTCTCTGTGCCTCAGTTTCCACCCTGGTAAAAGTCAATGAGTTACTCTTTATGAAGTACTCAGAGCAGTACCGAGCACATGGCAAGTAGCCAACACGTGGAACCCGTTGTTCCTACCACCACTGCTCCTACTGGCACGGGGGAAGCCTGTATGTACTACGTCCTGCCACAAAGTGTCCGAACTACAGGATTCTGGGTGAGGTAAGGGACAACGCCCTCCTGCTGTAATATGCTGCCCAACAGATTACACCCAGTGTTTTCTGAAATTATCATCAAAAGAGTCACTTACCAATGGGCATATGGGAGGGGGGAAAGAGGGAGAAGCGAACAAACCATAAGAGAAAGATAGAGAACAAACTAAGGGCTGATGGAGGGAGGCAGGTGGGGGAGGGGCCAGAGAGGTGATTCGGATTAAGGAGGACACCCGTTGTGATGGGCATGGGGTGTCATCATATATAAGTGGTGAATCACTGAATTCTACTCCTGAAACCAATATTACGCTATATGTTAACTAACTAGAATTTAAATAAAAATTTGAAAAAAAAATAATAAAAATAAAAGAGTTCCTTCCATGTTTTACCTGCAGCCCTCCCTTCTCCACACTGTCCTCCCAGGACTAAGATGTGAGCTGCGGACACCCAGGCTAGAAGACAAATGAGTGACAGACGCCACACGGTCTCCCTCCCTCAGGGAAGGGCTTTGTTACGGGGTCAAGTAGGTCCAGCCTGGCTCTCACTCCCGTAAGATGGATTCTTCCCAGGAGAATCCTTCGTACCTCACCTAAATAGATTTCTGGAGCCACCCTCTTCCCAATTCTTCCAAAGGGAGAGTTTGAGTCTGATCCCTTAAAAGAATGAAAGACCGATCGTATAGTTAAACTATTGCTAAGTGGAAAGCAAGTATAAGCTGTAAAAACGTGCTAAGTTCAAGACTAAAAAATAGTTCTGATATAGGACTTTGAATTTATCTTTGATGATGAACTACCTGTCAATAATCTTAACATTAGGACAGGGAGAGGAAAACAAAATTTTAAACATGACGCCACTTACATTAGCATAAAAAACACATCCAACACATGGGAATAAATCTGATAAAAGATGTGCATGACCTCTCCAGAGAATCCAGAAACACTGCTGAGAAAAACTAAAGAAGACCTATATTAATGGGAAAGCATGCCGTGCTCCTAGGCACGAAGGTTCAATATCATAAAGATATTTGTTTTCCCCAAATTGATCTACGGATTTTATTCAAGTCCAGTCAAAATCTCAGCAAGTTTTTGTGGAAATTGACAAGATGACTCCATTTGTTCTGTGAAATGCAAAGGGCCAGAAGAGCCAAGGCGATCTCAAAGAAGCAAAACACAGTTGAAAGATTTACACCCCCAGACAGCAAAACTTATTGTAAAATTACAGCAATTAAGTCAGTATGGTATTAGCAGAAACTTTTGTCAGCAAAAGCACAAAGATACACAAACAGACCAATAGAACAAAGAGAGTTGAGAAACAGACCCACACATGTACACACCTCTAATTTTTTTTTTTAAAGATTTTACCCATTTATTCGTGAGAGAGAGAATGAGAGACAGAGAGCACGAGAGGGAAGAGGGTCAGAGGGAGAAGTAGACTCCCCGCTGAACAGGGAGTCCGATGTGGGAATCGATCCCGGGACTCCAGGATCATGACCCGAGGCAGTCGCCTAACCAACTGAGCCACCCAGGCGCCCCACACCTCTAATTTTTGATAATGACACCACACTGCAGGGCAGAGAGGAAGGAATAGTCTTTTCAAAATGGTGCTGGTCCATCTGGATATAAACATGGAAAAACAAATGAGCCTTGACCCCTACCTCACACCAGTCCCAAAACTAAATCTTAGGGGCGCCTAGCTGGCTCAGTTGGAAGGGCATGCGACTCTTGGTCTCAGAGTTGTGAGTTTGAGCCTCACGTTTGGTGTAGAGATTACTTAAATAAATAAACTTAAAAAAAAAAAAAACCACTAAATTCTAGGAGGACTGTAGACATACCCTGGAAAGGCAAGACATTGAAACTTCCAGAGAGTATCTTAGGAGAATATCTTCATGCCCCTGAGGACAGGGAATGACTTCCAAAGTAGGACACAAAAAGCACAAACCATAAAGGGAACAATTGAATTGGATTTCATTAAGAACTTCTGCTCATCAAGACACCATTAAGAGAGCGAAAGCAAACCACACTGTGGGAGAAGAAATTTGCAGTACATGTATCCAACAAAGCCCTCATATTCAGAATACATAAATAATTCTACAAATCAATAAGAAAAAGGAAACACAATTTTAAAAGGAGGGAGAAGCAAAACACCTGAAAAGGCACTTCATAAAAGAGACTATCCCAATGCCCCCCACTAAAAAATACTTTAAAAGGGCGCAACAGGATTAGTCATCAGAAAAATGCAAATTAAAACTACAGTAAGATGCCGTTGAGGTCCGGGCAACGTTCTATTTCATGACATGGGTGGTGGTCTCACAGGAAACAATTCACTGAGTTGTACACATAAGGATTTGTGCACTCTTCCCCATTTATTATACTTTCATAACAAAATGTTTCCTTAAAAAAGAGACTTGAGAAATATATCAGCCAAAGTTAAAGTGTAGATCTTGTTGGATTTTGCCTCACACAAGCCGGCTGTTACAAAAGAACTTGCAAGACTTTGGTCATTAACTGCATATTTGATGATAACTAATAATTGTTCAGGTGAGATGAAAGGTTTGCATCAATGTTTTCTATTTGACAGAGAGAGACACAGCAAGAGAGAGAACACAAGCAGGGGGAGTGGAAGAGGGAGAAGTAGGCTTCCCGCCGAGCAGGGAGCCCGATGCAGGGCTCGATTCCAGGACCCTGGGATCATGACCTGAGCTGAAGGCAGACGTGCATCAGTGTTTTCAACAAGAGTTCTTATCATTTAGAGCTACATACTGAAGTATAAGTACATATATTATAAATAAAATAACATCTTGGATTTGTTTCAAAATAGTCTGAAGAGGGAGGACAGGAAGACAAGAATAGAGGAGCTGATGGCTGGTACAGCTGGACAGTAAGTACGTGGGGATCGCTATACAGCTGACCCGTGAACAACATGGGGGCTGGGGGCACTGACTCCCCCCGCAGGCAAGAATCCACGTATAACCTTCGACTCCCCCAAAGCTTACCTGCTAATATAGCCTACAGTTCCCCGGAAGCCTCACCGATAACATAAACAGTCAATGGACACGTTATTTTGTATGTTATGTGTATTATGCATTGTGTTCTTACAATGAAGTAAGCTGGAGAAAAGAAAATGCTATTAAGAAAATCATAAGGAAGAGAACATACATTTACAGGACCGTGCTCAAAAAATCCGCATCTCAGTGGACTTGCACAGTTCAAGGGTCAACGCGGTGTTCTACTTTTGTGTATGTTTAAAATCATGTATAATAACACCTTTTTAAAGCTATAGCAGAGCCAAGGGGTTATGCTTTGGGGCTGTCTGTGACTCCTCTCCTCCACACCTCCCCAGCCGAATCAAAATTACATTGTGATGATGGAAACCATCACCATCGAACCCCTAGGCTACCGGGGTCTCCAGAAGTCGGCCCGGCCATTCCGTCCTCATCAAGCAGAGCATCTGAAACAGGAAGACCCACACCACATCTGCACACTGAGCAGCAGAGGAAACACAGTGTGCCTACTCTCAGAGAAGGGGTTAAATAGAAATATTTACTAGGGATTCAGATATGAAAGAGCAATCATTTATCCACACCTTCTGGGGGGTATGCCGATGGAAGGTCTCTACGAGGCCCGGATGCCCTCCCTGGAAGAGCGGACCCGGAACAGAAGCTCCCGCAGCCTCCCAGTGCTAACCCTTCCTGTGTATCCCCTAGATACTGAGGCTGTGCTGTCTGGCCTCATCTCAGTGAGAGGTTTCTCGCCCCCTTAGCCCGCCGACCGGCCTGGAGCTGCTAGAGGAGTAATCAACTGTGAATGCCTGGATAAAACAAGTCTGGCTCTTTCTTACTCCAGGACCCTGGACTCATAGGGGCTTTCAGTCTAGAAGCCCTCCTGAGACAGACACAAGCCATTGCAAAAATAACCTGGCTAGGGCCTCTTGACCCCAGCGTGCCTCCCAGGAAGCCCTCCAGGTCTGGGGCTCGCCTCGTCCACTCACCACCTCTCGGTGAAGCCATTCGATTGAGAAGCACATCTCCAGGCTGCACCTAGCTCACTTTGCTTCCCTTCTGGGCAAAACGCTGCATTTCAACAAGGGCTTCTCGGAGAAATGAACCGGCTCTCTAATCCCTGAGGTGGCTCGTGGAGGAAGGACAACCCTGCCCTCCCTCTAGGCTCACGTATCTACTAACCAGGCTAATGAAACAGTAAAGGTTTCACAGGCGGGGAACCAGGATTCACCCCCACTAAAAGGGCAAGGGTAAAAAGTTAATTTACAGGACTTGCTCCATTTCTTCTTCTGGCCCCTAGGAACCTCAACAGTGGGCACTTTTCAGACTAATACCAGGCCTCTCTGAAGAGCGTAGGGGTTGAGCACCCAGCTCCCCTGCACACCAGCCACATGACCTCTAATGTCCCGTGCTTCACTCTATCACCTGGGAAATGCAGGTAACAGTACACACCTCACAAGGTTGTTGAGATTAAAATTGTACAGTATGTGTAGAGCACTTAAAACGATGCCCAGTGTTGGCCCTTAGCGTTACTCTAGGACTACAGAAGCCCTGCTGAGGAGCCATGCCGCACCGTCAGAAAGAAAGAACGGGAAGGGTGGGCTCTCAGAAACCAAAGGAAGGGAATAGTGTTGTTGAAACTCTGTGGCTAAACCTTTCAAACACATCTAGCTATTACCCTATTTGTCACAGAACAATACCTGTCAATAATTTGGAGGTAAAGAAAAAAATACTCTAAGAGGTCAGAGGTGTCGCAGGAAAGTGGACACCCTTGTATTTCAGAAATGCATACAAAAAGGCCACTCCTCTGTAGGAAGACACAAACCCTATTTGCACCCAAGGGACCAGCAAGGCCCTCGATGGCCAGTCTTTCCTTTTTTTTTATTTTTAATTTTTTATTTTTTTAAAGATTTTATTTATTTATTTGACAGAGAGAGACACAGCAAGAGAGGGAACACAAGCAGGGGGAGTGGGAGAGGGAGAAGCAGGCTCCCCGCAGAGCAGGGAGCCCGATGTGGGACTCGATCCCAGGATCCTGGGATCATGACCTGAGCCGAAGGCAATCGCTCAACCGACTGAGCCACCCAGGCGCCCTCTTTTTTTTTTTAAAGATTTTACTTATTTATTTGAGAGCGAGAGAGAGACACGGTGAGCACCAGCAGGGGTAGGGGCAGAGGGACAAGCAGACTCCCCGCTGAGTGAGGAGTCCAACACGGGGCTCGGTCCCACAACCCTGAGATCACGACCTGAGCCAAAATCAAGAGCCAGACGCCTCACTGACTGAGCCACCTGGGCGCCCCCCAACTGCTAGCCTCAGTTTAGCCTAGTGCCACTCCACAGGTCCCAGAAAGAAGCTAAGAGCCACTGTTTTGCTCTGTTGTTGTTAATGACTGGCATCCGTGGGCTCATTCAAGTGTTTTTTTAATTGAGGCTATTATAATGCTTCACATTTGCCCATACGTTTAGTATTATTTAATAAAGAGCACAACTTCCAAATAACCGAAAAGGTCCAGAGAATTAAAATATTAAAATTTTTAATTTTTAAAAGTCTTGCCATTATACCATTACTTCTATATGCCCTGTGCATACGTTCTGAAAAGATATTTTCTCATAATTAGAATTTCTTTCTGTTAACACTCATAATTGTGTTTTATTGTTGGCTATTCTTTATGATTATAATGCCAGACGAATGAACAGCTTATATGAAACTGAGAATGAGGAAGGATGCCCAAAGAGCCTGTTGTCTACCATGCAGACCCCAGGGGCTATTAATTATTTAGCTACTTTTCAAAGTTAATAAATAGGAATGTCTTTTTGCCCTTTACTCCCCAGATGAATTTAACCAAATGAGAGAGAGGGTGTGTGTGCACAGAGTGAGCAGTCTGAGGACACAGGGGGTACAGGTAATGAAAAGATTTAAAAATATATATATATTTAATGTCAATTAAATATGCACAACACTGCTTTATGTGGCATGGTTTTATTATGACTAAATCCTCATGAATATTTTGATGGTTTTTGAGTGTACTGTGAAAAACATGAGCACTTTAAAAACATGACATTAATACCAAAAAAAGGGAGTAAAATTAAAATGACATTTGAAAAAAATACTTAGAAAATGCAAACACCGAAGTATCAAAGGGAAAAAATAGCCCCCTTCTCACTACTGGAGTCTTTCCCCCCCAAAGCTTTATGCTTTTCTAACCTACCAGAAAAATAACGTATGCGTGTACATTGATTTATTTACTAAAAGGAGTCCTATCATGCAGTTTTGTGAAATGAGTTTTTTACTTAACAACGTATCTTATTTTTTAAAGATTTTATTCAGTTATTTGAGAGAAAGAGAGAGCTCAGGCACCAGTGGGGGGAGGGGCAGAGGGAGAGGCAGGCTCCCCACTGAGCAGGGAGCCCAACGCAGGGCTCAATCCCAGGACCCTGGGACCATGACCTGAGCGGAAGGCAGACGCCTAACTTGCTGAGCCACCCAGGCGCCCCTGAATAATGCATCTTGATGCTGTTTCCAGATCAACACAGGTCCCTGCTGCGTTCTTTCTGCTCTTACACCTGGTGCTTAGGGAAGATCTTTGCACATGAAGCTCAGCGTCCTTTGTGGTGTTTCAGTGTGGCTGCCACCAAAGGGAGTGCAGCAGGCACAAGCTACTCCAGTCTATCCCAGGTGACTGGTTGGAAAAGGACAATCCAGTTCCCTTGGTTCACTTGGGTTCCTTCAGAAACCTCCTGGGACACTGATGTACAGCCAGTGGGTCTCAGCAACAGCTCGGGAAAGAGCTGCTTGCAGCTGAGGAAGGCGACACCGCTCTCTGTTCACGTGTGAGAGGAAGGGTTCCTGTGGCAAAGCAAGAGTCCTGTCCTTGCACTCAGATCCGCCTGCTGTCAGCCCCTCCGCTGCCAGGCGTGTACGGAAGGCTCATGGCAGGAACGGGAGATGTGTAGACAGGGGAGCAGACACGGGCACCGGAGAGGCATGCATGGGGCGGTGGGTTTGACTGCCAGGTTATTCCGCAGGTATTGGAAGCTCCCTGCTCACGAAGACCAACAGGAAGCAGGGCATTCAGAGCTGCCGGCCTCGGGGTGCACAAGAACACAGTCATGTGGCCAAGTCGGGGTTAAAAAAAAAATGACCACAGAGCCCACGGCTCAGAAATATGAACAATAAAGCCATCTTACGTCTTTGCACTTTGCTGCCTCAAATCCTTTTTGAAACGATGGAGGGGTTAAACTCTATTTTGAAATCTTTCGACGGAGCATTTTTCCAAATACCTATTCTATTTGTTCTCTCATTTGACCCCCACACCAACTCAGCAAGTAGGCCGGTGCCACTTTCTGCACCTACAGGATGGCACATGTGCAGGGCCACGATTCACCCAAGGTCAGCGGGCCAAGTGTTTTTTTTTTTTTAAAGATTTTATTTATTTGACAGAGAGAGACACAGCGAGAGAGGGAACACACGCAGGGGGAGTGGGAGAGGGAGAAGCAGGCTTCCCACGGTGTAGGGAGCCCGATGTGGGGCTCGATCCCAGGACCCTGGGACCATGACCTGAGCCGAAGGCAGACGCTTAACGACTGAGCCACCCAGGCGCCCCATCGGGCCAAGTGTTCTGACTCCGAGCACCGGGCTCCTTCCTGGATTCTCCCTGGCACCCCCCAAGTCCAGGGCCAGCTCTCCAATTTCAGAACCCTCAGCAAGAAGAGCCAGAAAAGAAGCCAGAGATAGAAATATGAAATATGCCCTCCTCAGGAATACCCGAGATCATGAAAACTACCTTTCCTAACAAAAATTTAATGAACTGGGTCTCTTGCTGCAGCAACACGAGTGGGAGCACCAGGCGCCGGGCTCGGAGCAGAACTGCACAGATCGCTTTAAGAAAATGGCAGACAAGCCGGACATGGGGGAAATCGCCAGCTTCAATGAGGCCAAGCTGAAGAAAACGGAGATGCAGGAGAACACCACCCTGCAGACCAAAGAGACCACTGAGCAGGAGAAGCGGAGTGAAATTTCCTAAGAACCTGGAGGATTCCCCACCCCTGTCATCTCCGAGACACCCCAGTCGTGATGTGGAGGAAGAAGAGTCAGCTGCAAGATGGACACGAGCGACAAGCTGCACTGTGAACCCGGGCACTCCGTGCCGACGCCACCAGCCTGCGGGTCTCTGAGGGGACCCCCCCAATCGGACTGCCAAATTCTCTGGTTTGCCCTGGGATATTATAGCAAATTATCTGTATGTTTAATGAAAATAAAACACACCTCGTGGCAAAAAAAAAAAAAAAAAATTTAATGACCTGAATAATACTGATGTTGCTAAGTACCAGTTTGAAATACCAAACTCACACCGTAACAGAACAATAGTCTTTACTTGTTTTACAAAGACTTTTGTGAAAGGGGAACCCGGCTGGCTCATTCAGTGAAACTGTGACGCTTGATCATGGGGTTGCGAGTTCGAGCCCCATGGTGAGTATACAGATCATTTAAAAATAAAAAAATCTTAAAAAAAAAAAAAAAGACATTTCTGGAGCAACTGGGTGGCTCAGTTGATTAAGCATCTGCCTTGGGCTCAGTTCATGACCTCAAGGTCCTGGGATTGAGCCCCGGGTCGGGCTCCCTGCTCAGCAAAAAGTCTGCTTCTCCCTCTCCTCCCGCCCCCCCATCCCCCACCTTGTATGCTCTCTCTCAAATAAATACTTTTGTGAAAATGTGGTTTTATATTTTATTATTAACATACATACTATCTCAGCTTTTTTTCAATCCAGTAGCTCTTTAATTTTTCCAGTTAGACACTACCTTGGACAGTACTAGTAATTTGCATTTCAATATTTAACACCTATGTCTTTTTTCGTCACTCACATGTCCTACACGAGTATTTTTTAAACTTTTTTGAGACTGTCCAAAAGGAGAAATATATTTTACTTTGTGAAGCATAGATACATATCTGTCACTGAAACAAAACTTTCACAAAATCATAATTACCCTTCCTATGTGTGTTTTACTTGCATATTTCCTATGGTTTTATACCTTGGGGAACAGAGGTCTAGAAAGGTTCCTCTCTGCTGACTTGAAGAAGGGGTCTTAGTAAATTAGCAAAAATTACGAACAGCCTTTAGTATTGAAGTAATACACCGAAGGCCAGGAGGCTGGAGGTCAGGAGCCAAATCTTGAAAGATGAACTGGAATCAGAAGGGTAGAGACTCAAAAGATGAAATGAGCCCAGCACATCTGGAGGACAGTCATGAGGGGTTCATAAAGGGAGTGGTAAGGAATAAAGTCAAAAAGAAAGCCTGAGGTCAGTCTGCAGAGAGCAAGACAGACTCTGGATTTCATCCTGGAGGTCATAACACTGTGACTGACGGTCTGTGAGTGTGCAGAGTGCTATTCCAGAATTGTTCGTCTGCACACAGACTTGAAACCGGCTCTAAAAACACCCGGAGCTCAGACACCAGGTTCTCCAGCTCTATTTCAGCCCGGAGAAAAATGTGTGCACACGGACCTCATAAATTCAGAATTCTAACAAGAGCGGTCTGGGTCACCTAAATAAATAGAAAACCTGGGATATACATATTAAGTTTAGACAGCAACTGAGCCTTTCTGTTTCTTTTCATCCTTTTACTTCTGTTAATGAAGTGTGGGCCTTATCTGCAGCGACCACTAAGTAATTATTTCCTTTATGAAAGCTATACACTTTATTGAGAAGCTCGTCCTCAATACTGTTATGAGTCTAACCAATAAATAACTTTGCAAAAAATAAATTTTGTATCAGCAATAACACTTTTAATAATAAGGTTGTAGAGCGCACAGACACACAGGGACCTCTGAAGGTGTCCAGCACCCCGTAATTCAGGCTCTGCTGGACACAGTGACAGTGCCCCCTGATCCTCACCCAGCACTCCGCCTGTCTCAGGAGAAGAGAAACACCCAGCGTGAGTCACCTTGCAATTACACCGCCACCTGGAAGCGTATTTAAGAGATGAGAACTACAAAGCTGGGCCTCTGTAAATGCCTGCACTGGACTTCCTCTCCCTTCTTCCAGTCTGAGGATCAATAGAGCTCAGGATCCTTTCACTAATTTCTCATAAGCACCATTTTTTATCATTTTTTGAATTTAAAAGGGACTGTCTCCCAAGGCCTCCCCGACGTTACCTTGAGTTATTAACACTGTAAATTTCAGAGGCAGAAAGCGCATCAGTTGAATCTACGTTTTTTCCACGCGGAAACTACTTCAGAGGAAGATTTTTTTCTCATTTCTGAGAAAACGTTTGTACACGCGCATACACACCGTCTGGGGTAACGCAGACCCTTCACCGACGGTCAGGGTTCAACCCAGTCTTTGCTGCTGCATTTCTGCATGCACACAAACAGGACGTCACAGTGACACGGAACCCTCACGTTTCACCTCAAAATGTCAGGCCTGGATCTCAAGCCGAGTCCCAGCCCTGCTCGGGATGCGCGTCCGGCGGAGGCGGTGGCAGGGAGAGGGGCTGCCCCCGAGCAGGACCCGCGGGCTCGGTCTCCTGGGGCCTTGGGGTCCCGCACATCCCGCTCTCCCGCGGCAGCCCACCTCCCCTGCGGGGCGCGGGCTCCCGTCCGCCCAGCGCCCCAGACCCCGGTGGGCGGCCCGGGCGCGTCGGCGGGGCGCCGCTCGGAAATCCGGGTTTCCCCACACTAAGACGCGGAGGCCGGTCACCCCGGTTTCGGTCCGGGTGACCGCTGGGTGAGCCGCCGGGGCCGCCCGCCCTGTGCCTCCACGTCCGGGTCTCGACGCCTCGCCGCCCCCGGCCCCCGACCCCCGGCCCCCGGCCCCCTAGACCGCGACCCCGGCCCGCGCCGACTCCGACGCCCCCGACCCTCTGACCCCCGGCCGCGACCCCCTCGACCCCGACCTGGCCCGCGTCGACACCGACACCCATTCCCCGGCCCCGACGCCCCTGACCCAGGACCCCCCCGACCCCCGCCGCGACCCCGGCCCGCGCCAACCCGCGCCGGGCCTGGGGCCGCCGCACTTACTCCTGCCAAGGCGGCCGTCGGGAAGGCCGGGGTCCGGGGGACCCGGGCCGAGGGGACCAGGGTCGGGGAGACCGGGGCCGGGGTCGCGGCCGCCCGCCGCCCGCCCCAAGGCCCCGCCGCCCGGCGCACGTGCCAGCTGACAGGCCCCCCATAGGTTCCATACCTGCCACCGGAAGTGAGTGAGGAGGGCAGTATAGGCATTTCCTGTGACGCGAGCGCCTGGACTCCATTAGGCAGCAGCTGGGGGAAGAATCAACACACCAGGGAGCGGAGCGCAGCCACCGAGCGCCGAGGCGGCCGCTGCCTCCGCCGCCGCCCGCCGCCGCCGCCACCAGCGCCGGGGCTCAGCCCCGCGGCGGGCCCCGCGCCCCCGCCGCCGCCCGCGGGGCCCCGGCGCGCCCCCCGCCGCCGCTCCGAGCCGCCCGGGGGGGGGGGAAGGCCCGGACCCTCCTGCTCCCCCTCCTCCTCTCCCTCCTCCCGCCCCTCCTCCCGCCCCGGCCCCGACCCCTCCCGCCCCCGGCCCCCTCGCCCCGACCCTCCCCCGGCCCCCGCCTCGCCCCTCCGGCTTCCCACCACGGCCTCTCTCGGCGAGGAAACTCTGGCCTCCGCTTCCTCCTCCTCCGACTCGGACGCCGGCGGAGCCTCCCCGCCCCCGCGGAAGAAACCCCGAGCCTCGGCGGCGGAGGGAGCAGGAGAGCCCGGGGCTTCGGCAGGCAGAGCAGGCCTCTCCCCTCCGTCCTCGTCGTCCTCGTCCTCGTCGTCGTCGTCGTCCTCCTCCTCCTCCTCCGTGGTGGTGGTGGTGGGACTGCCCCCGGCCGCTGCCCCCGCCGCCCCCCACCGAAGTAGCGGCCACAGCCTGGTCAGCGGCAGCATCATGCAGGCCAACGGGGCAGGAGGAGGAGGAGGAGGAGGCGGCGGCGGCGGCGGCGGCGGAGGGGGCGGCGGGGGCCAGGGACAGACCCAGGAGCTGGCCTGCCTGTCGGCCCAGAACGGGGAGTCGTCCCCCTCGTCGTCGTCGTCCGCGGGGGACCTGGCCCACGCCAACGGGCTGCTGCCTTCCGCCCCCTCCGCCGCCAGCAACAATAGCAACAGCCTGAATGTCAATAACGGGGTCCCCGGCGGGGCCGCCGCAGCCGCCGCCGCCGCCGCAGCCTCGGCCGCCGCCGCCGCCTCCTCGGCCACCCCGGAGCTGGGCAGCAGCCTCAAGAAGAAGAAGCGGCTCTCCCAGTCCGACGAGGATGTCATTCGGCTCATAGGACAGCACTTGAATGGCTTAGGGCTCAAGTAAGTGCCCTTGCCAGGCCGCCGGTGTGGACGGACCGAGGCCCGGAGGCCGCGTGGGGGAGGGGGCCGGACGGAGCTCGGCCGGGCGAGAGATCGTGCGCGGCCCGCGGGGCCCGGGCCCCGGGAGGACGGGGAGGAGCAGCTGACCTGCCGGGAAGGGGGAGACGGATGGGCCCGGCGGGGCGTGAGACGGAGACAGGCGGTGGCGGGCTCGGGAGGGGGGCAGGAAGCCGGGACCTTGCCCCCTGCCCGCACACCTTCGGAGCTGAATTGTCTGTCAATAAAGACAGATGCGGGAGTGTGTGTCTGCGTGGTGGGGGAGGGGTGCGTTCGAGCTGCTGGAAATAATGGACCTCGGAGGATTTGGTTTTCAAGTATATCTCAGAGGCATCTTTGTGGGACACCTCCCCACCCCCAACTATGACAGACAGCCCAGGCCAGCCACCAATCAGGAAAGACAATCGCCTACAAGTGTTCATGGGAACTGAGGGGCTGGCAGAATTTGGGAGCCACCGAGTGAAATACCCTGTTGGTGTCATCTAAAGGCCCTTGTGTATGTGCGAGAGGCCTACCACTAACCCGGCCGAGATCCCACTTGAATTACAAGAAAAGGCCTGTGAAAAGGGGATCTCTGATCTGGGCAACCGTTTATTTTCAAATACAACGTCGGTAGCCTTGTGCACCTAAAATAGGGTGAACCCACCGATCCGTAGACACAAAGGAAAAGCGAGGGGGTGGAAGGTGGGGAGGGGGGGAGTGCCCTGCAGGCCTGATAGTGGGTGAAGCAAAGCCAGAATAAGACCAAGGCGGGGGACATGCAGCAGTCCGCATCCTGGCTTCAGAGCCTAGGCCAAAAGCAGCTCTTAGGGACAGCCCAGGTGTAGTTTGGGATTTACAGATTTGTTCTCGCGGGAGGGGGGAGTGAGGGGAGCACTTTGTAAAAGTGACCTAAGTATTTTGATTCTCTGGCAGATCATGGCACTGGTTAGCTGAAAAATAAACAGAGCTGAATGAGAAAGCATCGAAACATAAACACAAATAGGGAAAACTGATAAAGATTCTTAGGTATCAGAATATCTGATGAGACAAACTGCATTTGGTAGATCTTTTCAGCTCTCAAAGAGAAATAGATCTTCGAAAGATTTCACTTTGTTCCTTAAGGAGAAGGATTAGTATGAAAACAGATTTTGTAAATGCTAACAGAACATGTTACTGAGACAAGAAGCAAGCTGACAGCAGCAGGAGGAAATAACTCGTGACTGTTTGGAACCTACACCATAGTAAATTTGCTATTTTTAGTATAGAGAGAAAGAGTGATTTTTGGTGCTGGATTTATTTTAATTTTAAAGATTGACCTAGTAGAATTTCTGTGCAAACATCGCGTCTGGATGTAAGGCCCTTCCCTGACCCAGGTCATCTCTCTTCCCTTGTCTGGAACTAACAATTTCTATCTTTTGAGACGTTGTAACGTGGTTAGTACCCTGGTTTTTATTTATTTAACCACTTGGTTACAACATGTTCTTGGAGATTTTATACTTCACTAAATTTCTGAGGCATTAAATGGTAAAAATTGGAAGAACTTCTTTTGATTCTGGTTTCAAGAAGGCTTTTAACCTGACTAGATAAAACAACATCACGGTGGCTGTTTAAAAATGCAAGTTTGTTGAGCCAAGCACAATTAAAAAAAAAAAAGAAAACAACTATTGATTTCTTTTTTCTCCATCATGAGGTTAGCCTGAAAACTTTTGCAACTGTTTTTATGGACATGAGTTGATTTAGAAGAGTGAATCCTACAAGTTGGCCAGGTCTTTTTTACACTGTATCTCTCCTGCAGCCAGACTGTTGATCTCCTCATGCAAGAGTCAGGATGTCGTTTAGAACATCCTTCTGCCACCAAATTCCGAAATCATGTCATGGAAGGAGACTGGGAGAAGGTAAAGTAGGGCATATAGAGCTGTGTGACTGCTGCTAAAATTATATATTGGAATGTGCATTCTGTGACATTTTTGTTTTTCTTTTATGCCAATTTTTGCAGGCAGAAAATGACCTGAATGAACTAAAGCCTTTAGTGCATTCTCCTCATGCTATTGTGGTAAGAGGCGCACTTGAAATCTCTCAAACGTTGTTGGGAATAATTGTGGTAAATACACTTTTGTTCTTAGTTTCACATTCATGCTTATTTTAGTAGGTTATTGATAATTCTAGGCTTCTGTCTCTTACAAAAGATAAGGCCTAAAAATAGTTAAATTTCATATAATTAAGTTTGTAAACTAGGATGAGTGTTGATACTTTAAAGTTTTACCTTTTTAAAATCATGTTTAGTAAATGTGTCGTTTGAACCTACTTTATAAGTTAAGCTTCTAGAAATTAATTGAAAGATCTTCATGCTTTCAGTGCTGTTAATAGCAGTTTTATATTTGTGGAATCAAAGATAAATTATGCTTTCACGTTATTTATACTGATCGTACTGGCAGAGGAAATGTATTTGGGTGTGTGCATCCTATAGCCTTAAGTAGCTGATACATGAATTGTCCTGGTTTTGGTTTTTTTTTTTTAATCTTTGGCAATTACAGTTAATTCAAAGCAACTCCTTTGGTGTGCTCACCATTTTCCACTCGTGCATTCCAGTTGTGTGCACTGACAGTGTCAAAGTGTGTATAATGTGGATCACTCTGGTGGAGGGTTTGTGTGCAGATTTGACCACTGGGCTCTGCTTACAGGCCTTATTTCCCCGACAAGATCAGTTCAGTAGTCTAACCTATTAGCTTCTTTCATAAATCTTGATGAATCTTTTCTGCTGGTAGGCTTTAATTCTTCTGTAGATGTCGGTGAGGGAGAGGAGGGGGGGATAAGTTTTTCTAAGTGCCTGCGATTGGAAACCATGAAGAATCAGCTGCTGGCTGCTGGCCTTTTAACTTCGAGCTGATTCATTTGTTGTCAAAAGCAGTTTCCTGTCTGGTGGGGGAGGGAAAGAAGGCCAGTAGGAAGTCAAGTAGGGAAACCAGCTGTTTGTTAAATATTAGTAAATGACTACTGTTACCTTTTGGTTTTTTTTTTTTAATTGGGTCAAACATTAATCTTGCCGCCTTTGTCTGTAAACCTAATAGAGCCTCTTGTTCTTGTTTTTGGGGTTTTTTTGGCCGGGGGGGAATCTTAATTACAAAAGTTTTCAAATTGATAATATATAATTCTAGAGAATGGACTTCAGGCGAATTGAAGGTACAAACAAGTATGAATAAATACGGATTAATGTAAATTGATGACTTAATATGTATATTTTTTGCTTTCAGTAAATATTTTAAAGCAAATTTTTACTTACTGTGAAATCAGATGATTGATAATAAATTAACTCATGGAATGATCAATTCCATGCTAAATATTAAAAAATGAAAACACGGAAGTTAAAATAAACACCTACATTTAAAAGGGTTATACATTTCGCAGCAACTAAATTTTTCCCAGTCAGTGTGTTTGGGATTTAAAAAAAAAAGAACCTAAGTATATTTTAATTGGGCAGTTTCTCATAAATAATTAGCTCCAACAGAATGGAAAGTGACCCTAAAATATAGACAAAAAATAAGTGTGTGAGTTTTGGGAGGATTGTTTGCCTTTTTTTTTAAATCCTCACTTCAAATTCTCTTTGTAATTAGGTAGTAAAAATTTAAATAGGGTCACTTCCTATTTTTTCTTACTTGTTCACAGAAATGTGGGGCTTCTGTGTTTTATTTAGATTATGACTACCTGAAACCTTCATTAGAAGCAACGTGTAAACTCAAAAAAGGTAGTTATAGATAACGAGGAAGAGTCCTTTCTTTTTACAGCCTGTTCAATGTATAGAACATTGCAGCATCTAATAAAAGATGAAGGTTAAATCTCTGGCTGAGCCTCGCACCATCAAACTATTTAGGTATTTGTCCAAAGAAAGGGGCTCCAGGTTTAAGATTCAGTTTAGCACTTTTTCCCCCTTCGAGTTTGTGTTCAGATTTACTCCTCTCCCCCACTCCATCTCCAGAAGAGAACCCAATCCCAGGGTAGCTGTAATAATACCATAGAAGACAACTATTTGGGACTTCTTTTTTTTTAACATAGTTATTTTAATTGTACACCCAGACACATTTGATGACTTAATCAAAACTAAAATTATATTTTACTTTTTAAGCCCAAACATTTTTATTGACCCAATCCACTCTCTGCTCTCCCCACCTACCCCCCATATTTCTTAATGGTTTCCAGTCAAATGATACCATGGATAGCAGAATTTGCTCTGGATTTTCTGGAAAGTGAGCTCCTGAATCAACATTTGTCAGTTTGGGTTCAAATGTGCTTCACCACGTCAGGGGAGTTTGGATGGGTAGAGAGGCCAGTAACATGGGAAACTCCTCCAAAATTTGTGTTTATTTTTTAGTATAATAGAAATGTGCTTAAGAAAAGCGCTCAAATGCTAATTTCATGGACAAAAATTAACTACTGTTTTTTAAAGTTAAATAGGGCTTTGAAAGCCATGGTTTAAATATAATTCATTTCCCCTTTCCTCTGAGTCATGGTTTAATTGATACAACTTGGTTATAACCTTATTGCAGAATTAGTCAGAACCACTCCTGAGTTAGCAGGGAGCCTGCCCTGGATAGTCTGTGTAGCCTCGGACTTTTCCTTCAGTGGAAGTCAGGACAGTTAGGTGGGAGGAGAGGGTACAGCAGTCCCAATATTGGGTAGGATGGGAGGCAACAGCAAGACCTACTATGTGGAGCTGTCTTTCACGGTCCTACTGGGTAGTAAGAGACAGACAGACACCCTGGGCCGAAAGATGCTGGGAAATTATCAGAGAACAGAAGTACTCTCGCAGAGGTCTCATTAGGAGCTGGGAAGAGCTATAAAGGGCAGTTTGTTTTCTCAGCCTCTTTCTTTTTTTCTTCATTTAAAAGAAGCTTGTGATCTTTAAAAAAAAAAAAGTTCATAAGGCTCTGTCCCCACCTCAGCAAACTTTATTTAGTTTTGCTGATTTTTTAAAATTTTAAATAGTTAACATCATTTGTGAAAGGTGTTTATTTTCTTGAAATTGTGTTTATATTTTTGTGCTTTAAACTTTGGGAAGTGAAATGCAGTTTTACTCTCCATCCTTATGTGTCAAATACGAATGGAACTGATTTTTAGGAGAATAAACATACTGTCTTTCAACCGAATCTTTAGCTATGCTTGGCCAGCAGCCTGTCCATTGCCATGTGCACTACCAGGATTTGATACCCTGTTTGAGGAGATTCTTAGTCTTCATCTGGATAAAATGGCTCCTAGAAAATTGTCTGCGCTGCCTTCGTAGCATGCCCTGTATACCCAGAAATACGTATTTGAATGAGCTTCCCTCACATGTCCTGCCTTCCTCCTCTCCCGCCCTGCCCCTTCCCCTTAGAAAGACAGAAGCATGTTCCAGCAGGATCTTGGTGGGAAAATAAGGAGCAAACAGCACTTGGGGCACTGTCCCTACACACATTGGAATGGGGGCTGTGCCTAGGACCTCATAGTTGGCACCCCAAAAATAAATCATGAAAAAGTAATTTTCTCCAAATTTCCAATCGCTAAAAAAATTGAGTGGAGAAATCAAGTACATGTACTGGCCAGTTCCATGTGGCACTTAAATGAAAAAATAGTGCAACTAAACATGATTCTCAGGTTTGAATCAGAAACACTATGTGAAATATAACTGTGACAGTGTCGGTAAACGGAAATGTATAAAATCTACATTTCGTAAAGAATGGAAGTTGTTTTCAGGAGATAAAATGGTGAGAATATTCAGAATAACTTCAAATATAAAATACTTTGATTTTCAAATTGTTTTATTAAGTCTTTGGTTTTTGTCATCTGACGGACACCAGAGTATTTTGTTCTTTGACATAATAAAGGGTAACTCTGGGCTCCACGCAGCACACTTTTCAGGGCATCTTGGTAAGCGATCTGTTTCTGAGGCATTCGTTAGTCCAGCATGATGTGTAGAATCTGCGAGGTGTCGTTTCTCTAGAGTTACAGGAGCTCATCTGATAGTTGGAAATTTTTTCTGTTCTTTAGTTACAGATTTAAGTTTAGATTATCACCAAACATATGCAATGCATCTTACAAAAGAGGTGTTTAAATGTAGGCCTAACTTACCTGACAGGGTTTGTTTTGCTTACTTTCCCTAGAAACCATTTTTAGAGGCTTGTAGGTAGGCCTTTCTTCTAAATACTCCATACTAGAAAATCGTGCAGAGAAGTTCATGGTACTCTTATTTCTCTGAAGAAATGATCTTTTCTCCACACCATTTTGGGACAGCAGTATATATATACTTAACATTTTACTGAGGAAGAAAAAGCTATTGTTTGTTTTCTTCTTTTAAGTGGATTTAAAATCTTGACCACTGTATTTCTTGGGGTCTCTAAATATGGCTGACGTTTTCTGTCCCCTGACCTCCGTACCTGCCTCCGTCGGCTCGCTCCAGACCCATGGGTAGCAGATAGGATGAAAGAGTCCCTCCAGGCAGTGGTCTTCTGCTGTAAAAAATGCTCAACTTGATACTCATAAGTATCTCTCTTTAGCCAAAAAAAAAAAGGCTGCTAAGACCATGATGATCACTTTCCAGTTAAAAGTACCATAGTAGAGTGAAGGGACATTAAAAAGTATCAGAGCCAAACCCATTTCAGCGAAATAACTCCGTGCGAAAGTGCTTCACCATGAGCAGGAAACGGTTTGTCCTTTTGGGGGAAACGAGCTGATCATAATTGTCTGTGCCCCGTAGTTAAATGCATCAGCGATCAGGCTGTTAGCAGTACACACAGACAAATACTGACTCCTTTTGCAGACTTTGGAGTTCAGCTTTCTGTCGTAGACCTCCTAGCAAGAGCAAGGCCATCAGGCTCACGCTTGCCCACTCCGCACATGGACCCCTAGGCCTTTTGCTGGACAGCTCTCCTTACTTCCATGAGCCTCGTCTGATGCTTTGTGACCTCTGCCCCAAGGCTCTAGTTCTGCTTGGCAGTCTGCTTAGTCCTTCCGACACGTTGTAGGTTTTAAGTAATTCCTCCATTAACCGGTTTTTCTGCCATCTTTTTTAAAACTTGTGGCATCAAACCCCCTGATGCCCTATTGTAAGAGTCAGTCTTTTAAAACCAATTTAGAATACCTGGAATAGTTCTGAATTTTCACGCAAGAATAAAATTCTAGGTGAATGTTTTTAAGGGCAGAGTTCATTTTTTCCTCTGTCGATGCCTTGGTCGCTAATGGTCTTACCTAATTTGGGATTATTGGTTCAAAGCAGTTTTATGAAGATGTGGAATTGAGCAAGATGATCATTTAATCTACTGTGACTATTAAACCAAAATAGTTTGAGTCATCTTAAAGCGTTGTAAGAAGTGATTTTCAGAGGGCGTAGTAGAATGGTTTCTACTGTTCTGTTTAGGCACAAACATTTTCTGACCCTCCCATCAACTTTTCCCCTCACTGCTGCTTTCTGTCCTGTCAGAGGATGAAGTTTTTGCTGCTGCAGCAGAAGTACCTAGAGTACCTGGAGGACGGCAAGGTCCTGGAGGCGCTTCAAGTTCTGCGCTGCGAGTTGACGCCCCTGAAATACAACACGGAGCGCATTCACGTCCTTAGCGGGTAAGGACACGGGCTCCTGATGCTGGGGTGACGGAGGGGCCGGCAGGGCCAGCACGGGTGCCACTCTTCCAAGATTGGAGTCGGGCTACGTCCCTGCACAATATTGCTCTGGATACACTCATTCAAATGCATTCAGGCTACTTTTGTCCTCCTAGGAAGCGTTGCATATTAGAATAGATACTTAAGTGGGTGAAAGAAAGAAGAAATACGTATCGCCATTTCATAGTCTTTCATCAAAACCCTGTGGCGTAACCTTCTGTGCAGACAATGAGCAGTGAACCTTCCACGGCGCCGCATCGGGCGCTCTTCCTAACGTGTGCTTGTCCCGCCCCAGGTCCTTGCTGAGCATTTCCTGTACACAGTCTCACTTGATCGTCACATCTGCTCTTTCCATGTCAGGGGGCCGAGGCCTCAGATCCGGGCCCCTCTTCTGTTCTCTGTCCACACACCCCGCCAGGTCCCCTCGTTCTGTGCAGCGCCCTCACATACCGTCTCTCTGCCGGAGGCTCTCATCTCAGGTCCCAGTATATGTATCTGACTGCCTCTTTGATGGTCTCCATTTGGGGTGTCGCAGAGGTGTATGTCCACAGCGAGCTTCTTGAATCCACTTGTCGTCCCCCCCACCACCTGCTCCTCCCCTAGTTTTCCCATCTGAGTAAATGGTAAGACCTTTGTCCAAACAAAAAACAAACCTCATCCTTGCATTTCCTAAATCCTTTAACTCTGACATGTGTTGGCCAAACTCTAAAACATCCCGGATTTGTCCATTTCTCTCCATCTCCACAGATTCTATCCTAGTGAATCCATAAATGTGTTTCCTAGAATATTCGAGTGAACTCCTTGTGAGTCCCATTGCTTTCAGTCTCACTCCCTTAATGATGCACATTTCACACAGCAGCCAGATAAATACATAAACATGTAAGTAAAACCGTACATTAAGCCATTTATCTCCCTTTCTTAAAACTTCGCACTGGCTTTCTATCACCCTTAAAATCCAGAATCTATGCTCAAGCCTTTGGAGTCTTTGACCTTTTCTCGCCATCTTTTCCTTCCTTCATTTACTCTCCAGTGATATTAATGATTTTTCTGTTCCTTAACTGGCCAAGCCGCTTCCACTTCCCTTTATCGTAAATGCTCTTCCCCGAATCTTTCCATAGCTGGCTACTAGGTGCTCAGGTCCCAGCCCAGAAGTCCTCTCCTAAAACCACCTAACAGGCATTGTCTTGTCACATCACTGTTTTTAATTTTTTTTTATAGCATTTTTTATTATATGGTACGGCCCCGGCCTCTAGAACATCATTGACGCACAATGAGTTTTCAAATACAAAATGATGGCCAAAACGATGGACCCAAAGAGATATAGGGTTCATTTTAGGGTTTTTGAGGAAAGGGAAACTAAACCTTGGAGAAGTGAAGTAACCAGCCCGCCTGGTAAAGCAGAGAGCCAGGATTCCAGGCCTGGTTTGACTGATGGCAGAGTCATCGGTCCTCACCCGCTGCATCCTCGAGCAGCAGGCTGGGTGTTTTACTACTGTAGTTGACAGATTCACTGGTTCTGTTTATCTCTTTGATAAGGAGTCTGATTTCTGTGTCACCTTTTCTGGTAACAGAACATATAACCTAATCACATAGTTTTGATTCCAAAATGAACTTCACTCGGTGTGTCCCTTGACTGTTTCCCATAAAGAAATGGCCCAAAGATGGCCAGATGCAGAGCTGGCATGAGGATCCAGGGTTTTTTCCCAGTGGTCCAGCATCTTTTCAGTTACACCACACAGCTTCCTGTAAACAGACATTCTTTGAAGCCCTTAAGGTGTAATGTGTGTTTTCAGAAGGGGCAGAAACAATCCTAGGTATCTTTTGCAAAATTTAAAAAGTGAACAATTTTTCCATAAAATTATTGATAATAAATTTTACCCCAAAAAAGTTATTTTAGAAACCAGTAGTTTTGCAATACCCAGCTGCTTATATAGGGTATTTTGAATCAGGTTACTCATGCTACTAAAACAAAGTAAGTTCTCATCAGCTAAGACACCATATACTAAATAAAAAGCAAGAGAGCAGGTAGTTCTCTGCTCCTGAGTAAGAGGCAAGTAACTACTCAATGCTGAATGCAGTTTGCTTGGTGCAGTTGAGAAAAAGAAGGTGACACATCAACTGAGAGGTTTCCCATACTTCTCTTATCATATATTAAGCTCCATCTGTATACCAGGTAGTGGACCAAGTACTTAATATACTCTGTCTTAGTTAATCCTTACTTCCCTGTTTAAGAACCTTTTTACAAGTGAGAACAGATCTGAGAACAGAGTACCAGACAAAGTAGCAGGAGACGTACTCGCCAGGTCTAATCTCAATGTCTGAATAATGCCTTCACTTCTTTTACTTTTAAAGCCAGTTCTTCTGAGAAGAGCCAGAACAAGGTCAGGGTCACACTTCCAGCAGGGGGCCTCATGTATTCTCCAGAATCCATGACTTTAGCTTTTATGCCTCCTTCGGCACATATAGTGAGTAATAAAACAGTTCCCAAAGTTTCTGCTTTGGGATCTCAATACCTTTCACAGGATGACCCAAGGATGATTATCCAATTATACCATTTCTTGAGTGACGTTTATGATAAACTGTTGAAGGTATGTTGTTTTTGTTTAATTAACTTAGTATAAATATCTTTGAAGGGTTTTTTATTTTATTTGGGGTTTGGGGGGAGTTTTGTTTTACTACTGAGAAGCAATTCAGTTAGCACAGTAGTTAAGAGCAAGTTTTGCAACTAAAAATGCCTGAGTTCATATCCCCTTTTTTGCCTCTTAACCCTAAGCCAGTTCCTTACGCTTTCCATGCCTTGGGTGGTTCATTTGTGAAATTAGAATGCCAGTGCTCCCTTCACCCAGGATTGTGGCGCACTTTCAGTCAGGTGGTATGTGTGGAGAGCTTGGGACCGAGCCTGGCACCCAGGAAGAGCCACATACACAGCATGACGTATGATAATAACAGACGAGGGAGTATGTTCTACTAACAGATGATAATATGTCATAAGAGTAACATCATACATTTTGCTGTTACCGTGGTATTACATTTTAGTAAATATATGCAGGTGCCAGGTTGTATTAATGAATTGGGTCCACGGTAGAAATTTGTTCTTGATACGTATTTCTTAGTAAGAATTTGATATATATTTCTAAGTATGATCAATACTTTTTAATTATGAAAAATTACATTATTTTACCCAAAGAAAAGGGTTTAATGTTTGGTGTTTTCTCTGTCCTGTTTTTAGGTATCTGATGTGTAGCCATGCAGAAGACCTACGTGCAAAAGCAGAATGGGAAGGCAAAGGAACAGCTTCCCGATCCAAACTGTTGGACAAACTGCAGAGTAAGAGTCTTACTTTTTGGTGTTTCTGTGTTTTCTCTTAATCAGAAATAGATACTCTGAATTGATCAGGAAGACTTCTTGTGTCCAGATGCACGCTCAGTGAGCAGTTACATAGGGAAGAAGGGAAAATCCAGTAAGCCCTTTCAAGCAAAGGTTTCCAGACTGCCCTGGAGTCTGCAAAGCAGCTCACCTCCTCGGGAGTCGGGGGAGAGGGCATGGGTCCCAGGGCAGCTCTCCCTTCGTTTGTGTTATGCAGTAATGCTCCCGTTAAGATTTTGTCTGGGGGGGAGGAGTGCTGTAGTTGGAAGAAAAAATACATAAGCCGGAAATGTAAACTACAAGTGTTTTAAATATTTGTTGATTTCAACAGGAAGGCCCAGGTTTAAGTAAACTGTTTTCCTCTCTGCCCCCCCACCCCCAGATATGTTCTTTATAACTTCCAGATTAGAGTCGGGGTTTTATTTTTGCCACACTTTTATAGAGAAGATCTTTTTTCCCTCTCGGATTAAATCATGTTATTCTGTGTGTTTCACGTTGAGGTGTGGAGTAGAGGTGAGGAGTAGAGATCCTAAGAATCAGAAAACCATGTGGTTGGGGAGGTGTGAGACATGGAAGGATTGGAAGAGATGGGTATCCACATCAAAACACCAGTCATTCCCGGAGTTTGCACAGGATCCTGGGCATTAGAAGCAATCTGATGAGACCTGGTGCTTGTCCCCACCTGTCGGCTGGCCTTTGTTGGGAAGAGGTTCCTTTTATACTGTCAGTGATCTGTAGTCTCCCTCCAGTACACAGTCTTCTGCAGGTTTTCTCTTCATCATCACTGGCTTTTTTTTTGGGGGGGGGGGGGGTTGCTTTGTGTTTTTGGAAATTCACGTACAGATTAAAGCCCTCCTATCTGTTCCATTTTGTGACAACATAGCTGTAGCTGCTGACAAACACGCCTGAAGCTCCCACTGTGTCACCTCTCCTGCTCTGAGGGACATAAGATTTCTAGGGCGGCGGCAGGTGCAACAGAAGGGGGGCAAGTGTCTTAAAGGTTATACTGTCTTGGTATTTTTTTTTTTTTTAAGATTTTTTTTATTTATTTGAGACAGAGAGAATGAGAGAGACAGAGAGCACATGAGAGGGGAGAGGGTCAGAGGGAGAAGCAGGCTCCCTGCCGAGCAGGGAGCCCGATGCAGGACTCAATCCCAGGACTCCAGGATCATGACCTGAGCCGAAGGCAGTCGCTTAACCAACTGAGCCACCCAGGCGCCCTACTGTCTTGGTATTTTAACGTTTGTTGTTATTTCTCTCTTTAAAACTGTCTTGTTTTACAGCGTATTTGCCGCCATCAGTGATGCTTCCCCCACGGCGTTTACAGACTCTCCTGCGGCAGGCAGTGGAATTACAGAGGGATCGGTGCCTATATCACAACACCAAACTCGATAATAACCTAGATTCTGTGTCTCTGCTTATAGATCATGTTTGTAGTAGGTAAGAGACAAAACTTCTTCTACTTTTACAGACTCAGTAGGAACTTGGTTAAAACATTTTCTTTTGGGGGCTTTCTCCTGTCACCGTGAAACCATTGGTGTCTGATTTAGTTCCCGAGCAGAGCTAGAACCTACTGAAGTGGACACTTTGAGAGACATTTGCACGTGTTTGCATAGGGAACCCGCATCTCGAGAAGGGAAGCTGGGAAGCCTGGTTTTCCTCTTCTTGTCTGGGTGTCGGTTGGTCATTTTATCTGTCCTGCCATCTTCATAAGGGCTTGTGGGTGGTGTTGGGTGGGGATGCCGGCGACCGGAGGGTCTGCTGTCCTTGGATGCCAGACAGCACGGAGGGACTTTTTCTGGATGTTATGGCTGTTTTAACAATGGCCTCAATTATTTTCTGCCCATAAATATCATGGAAATACTTGGTCCATAATGGAAGTTCTGCTCTTTAGTAGAACCTGGCCTCTAAACAAAAAATGGTTAGAAAAACAGGCATTAACTTTCTGGTTTGGATTTTGTTATTATATCTGTCCGTGTCCATAATTCAGCTCGATTTTAGATATTAGGAGTAGTTTGAGTGGAAATGTTCCTGCTATTTTAACAACGATCTCCAAAACTAAAGCAGAACTTTAATTTTTAAGATACTGAAAAATTAATTCTGAAATCTTTGAAATTTCACGAGGGAAATGATTTGGGTCTGGTGAACCACACATGAACAGCTATAGTACCCATGCCCAGTTTCTTTAGCAAAGATCACTGACGAAATACTGGAAGTGGTGTGGGGAGGCAGGGCCAACGTGTAGACCATGCGTGGGCTTTGGGAACAGCTGTGGATGTTTTGTGCGTGGGCGCTGTGACTGGAGGTGACGGCGGGGAGGTGCGCGTCAGGTGAGCCGTGTGTGTGCGCTGTGACCGGAGGTGACGGCGAGGAAGTGCACGTCAGGCGAGCCGTGCATGTGCGCTGTGACCGGAGGTGACGGCGAGGAGGTGCGCGTCAGGCGTGCCGTGAGTGTATGCTGTGACCGGAGGTGACGGCGGGAAGGTGTGCTGTCAGGCGAGCCGTGTGTGTCAGGTGAGTCGGGCGTGTGCGCTGTGACCAGAGGTGACAGCGAGGAGGTGCGTGTCAGGCGAGCCGTGCGTGTGCGCTGTGACCAGAGGTGATGGCAGGGAGGTGCGTGTCAGGCGAGCCGTGCGTGTGCGCTGACTGGAGGTGACAGCGAGGAGGTGGGTGTCAGGCAAGCCGTGCGTGTGCGCTGACTGGAGGTGACGGCAAGGAGGTGCGTGTCAGGCGAGCCGTGCGTGTGCGCTGTGACCGGAGGTGACGGCGAGGAGGTGCACGTCAGGCGTGCCGTGAGTGTATGCTGTGACCGGAGGTGACGGTGGGGAGGTGCGTGTCAGGAGAGCCGTGCGTGTGTGCTGTGATGGGAGGTGACGGCGGGAAGGTGTGCTGTCAGGCGAGCCGTGTGTGTCAGGTGAGTCGGGCGTGTGCGCTGTGACCGGAGGTGACAGCGAGGAGGTGCATGTCAGGCGAGCCGTGCGTGTGCGCTGTGACCAGAGGTGATGGCAGGGAGGTGCTTGTCAGGCGAGCCGTGCGTGTGCGCTGACTGGAGGTGACAGCGAGGAGGTGGGTGTCAGGCGAGCCGTGTGTGTGCGCTGACTGGAGGTGACAGCAAGGAGGTGCGTGTCAGGCGAGCCATGCATGTGTGCTGTGACCGGAGGTGACGGCGAGGAGGTGTGCGTCAGGCGAGCCGTGTGTGCGCGCTGACTGGAGGTGACGGCGAGGAGATGCGCGTAAACTGCTTCACATATGGTTGAGTTCTCACCTCTCCCTCCCCAAATGCAGTGAAAACCTGAGGATGATTGAGCTGTTGGCTTTAAGTGACTTAAGTGCCATTCATCTTAATGTACTGGATAATACATGGTGTGTGTCTTAAATGTTCTAAAACAAAGTGATTAGAAATCCTTTTCCTTTTTACCATTTTTGATTTTGTTCTGATATTATCAGAATTTTTAAACTTTTTCATTTGAGTTGAATAGAGGTAGAAGATAGTAGATTAAAAGGGTATATGGTTTCATCCTTTACGGCTCTTCTGGGGAATTTGAGACCAATGTTAAAATTAAGGCAGACGGGAACCCAAACCATTTTTTGGTTTGTGAATGTGTTGCTGGTGGAATGCCCTGAACAGTATCTAGGGTAGACTTGATGGTTCAGGAGGTGTCAGTGGAAACTGAAATCTAGGAGAATGTGACCTCCGTATTTCCTAAGTGCCTTGATTTCTCTTACAGTACCTGTGAAAGGAAATGATGGTGAATGTTTAGTCTGACTTTTTCTCCCTCAGAACAGGGATCAGCCTCTCCTGTAAAGCTGCGTAGAAAGCACTCCTGAAGTTTGCATAGGAACGAAAGTTCATGCTCTTCAGAACTAACCACTGATGGACGGGTCTTCCCCATAGTCTTTTAAAAACAGAACAAAACTTTGACTCTGTGCTTCTGCTAACCACTGCTACACTCACGTGTGCGTGCACCCGCACACACACCTGCCTTAGAGGTTGCTGCTTAAAGTAACACCCTTCTGCGCATTCACAGTACTGTGTCCTTCACTCTTCGGATTTCTGCAGCCAACACAACACCACAGCTGTTGCTGGTGTCGGTGAGGAACAACTTGATTAAATCCAGTGACTGCTCTCCAGCCTACATCTAGACCTTTCTATACCATTTGACTAGTTTGCCTTGAAACTGTTCCTTTGACTTCAAAAACATTGCAGACTCTGTTTCACTGTTGGCTGCTCCTTAGGCTCCTCCCCTGTCCCTGTCCCTTTAATAAGGGTGTGTTCCAGAAGATTTCTTTGTCTTCCCACCCCCCTCCTTTAGGTTCTTATGGCGGCCAGGTCTGGGCTAGAGTCGCAGGATTGATCTCCTAAGCCTTCAGCCTTCATACCTGTGTGTTGCTCGAGTACCTTTCAGGCAACCTGTCAGAAGTAGAACTCCCCTCCACTCTCACTGTCCCCGCAGAGTCTGCTTTTCCTCTTGAATTCCCAGTCTCCGCGAGGGGCTGCCATCTCCCCAGCCTGTCCAAGCAGCCCATCAGAGTCAGACACTGAGGAGGGATGCGTCGGGCAAGAAGCCAGTGTCCACAGTCTTTACAGATGTTGCTGAACTAGGAAGAGAAAACCTGAACGTGATTTAATTCCTAGTATTCCCCTTTCATCTAGGGATCGTCAAAAGAAAAGTTGATATTTTTTATTATCTGCTTTACTGCCTCGTAGAAATTAGATTAGCATTGAAACTAGAAAACTCTATTTTCGAAAGTAATTCTTAGCATTGAAATCTAAATACCAAGTTTTCTCTCTTCTCTCTGAAGAATAGAGAATTGATTATGAATAAGTGAACTGTAACTTTTTTTTAAAACCCTAATCAGCACGGAAGGGTTTTCATTAGATTGTGTATTATTTGTATTTTTCACAGTGTATACATATATTTGGTTAAATTTATGGAGTTTTTTTCACCAGCAACCAGTGGAAGGATGTTTCCATAGGTAACTTTATAAGTATTCATTTTTTAGTAAAGGATTGTTAGGAGATATTTATGGAAACTTAAAATGTTAGGATTCAATTTAATGAAAATATTACACTATTCAATTTTATTTGGGAAGATACTGATATTTTTAACACCACCTTAAATTTCAAATTTACTTGAAAACAGTCATCAGCTTTCACTTGTATACATCTAAAATTAGGATTTTAATAAACTAGGGCTGTTAGTCTTTTTCAAAGACTTAATACTAAAAATAATGTTAATTTAAATACCCCTTTAATGACTTTCAGTTACAACTGATTGTCAGTAGACTAGATGATTTGTGCCCTAAATTCTGATTATGAAATGGTCCTTCCTTAAGGACATTTTGCTACTCTGATTTTAGATCTGTTTTTTCATTCATGATCCGTTTTACCCATTTGAATTATTGTGTATTGTGTGCCTAAGTGTTTCTCTGTAAAAGACATCATTATTGATTACTGCCCATAAGAGGCAGGGAAACATTGTTGATATTGAAAGTACTTATTTGACTGGAATTTTATCTAACAGTATCTTGAAAAATGCAGTTTAAAAAAAATGATATTTGAAAGAAAACTGGTGTTGCAGAGTCAGCCATATGTTTAAACCTAATTCAGTTACCAGTTTATGATTTGTTAAGTTACGTGCCCTCTTCAAGCCTCATGAAGTTGGAGATATTACTTGCCTTGCAAGTTAGTTTTGAGAATTAGCAATACTTTTTATAAACATGTAGCACAGTGCTTGGCATCTAGTAAGTGCTTAATAAATGTCAGCTGGTATCGATTCTGTTTAAGTTCACATACAGAATAATAATTTAAAATTAAAGCAATTTTTAGGGGCGCCTGGGTGGCTCAGTCGTTAAGCGTCTGCCTTTGGCTCAGGTTGTGACCCCAGGGTCCTGGGATGGAGCCTTGCATCAGGCTCCCTGCTCAGCGGGAAGCCTGTTTCTCCCTCTCCCACTCCCCCTGCTTGTGTTCCCTCTCTCGCTGTGTCTTTCTCTGTCAAATAAATAAAATCTTTTAAAAATTAAAAATTAAATTAAAGCAATTTTTAGACAATCTGAAAATTTAAAGCAGCCTCCAAATAGCCAAGTGCTAAGGTAGATTCTGTGTGTGCCAGATAAAGAATGTTAATTTAGTTTTAAATATATATTATCGGGCTGGTGAATTGATAAAATACATTTTTAAATTATAGATTGGTTGGGGAAAAACTAGGGAAGACCATTTTTCAGGACAGACTTAAAAGTTCATCAAGTCCTGGGGATGAGGAGTAGGTAATCTAGTCAGTGATATTGTGACACACTTGTGGTGGATGTTTTGGTGGACTACCACTGTGTACATAGTGGTAGTCACTGTTGTACAGCTGAAACCCATTTACTGTTACATGTCAACTGAACTTGAGCTAAAAAGAGAAACATTTATGGGGTGCCTGGGTGGCACAGTCAGTTGAACTTCTAATTCTTGGTTTTGGCTCAGGTCATGATCTCGGGGTCGTGAGATCGAGCCCCACGTCGGGCTTCACACTCAGCGCAGAGTCTGCTTGCGATTCTCTCTGCCTCACCCCCTCCCCCCCAAAGAAAGAAAAGAAAATTTTATCCGCTAATGTTTAAATAACTTTTTTATAATCTTACAGAGACTCTAATAGAGTGTATACTACCCAAAAAGTAGCCACTGGTTACATGTGGCCATTTAAATTTAAATGTAAAGAAACTAAAATTACATTTAAAAGTCCAGTTCTTCAGGTGTCCTAGCCACATTTCAAGTGCTGAGCAGCCACAGGTGGCCAGGGCTTCTGGGTTAGACGGTTTACACATGGTTTGAAAAGTGCTTCCTGGGCACAGTCACTCTTGTGATTACCTTTCCTCTCAAAGTCGGAAGTCGTAGAGTTCTTTGCCCTTAATCTATAGTAGTAGTTGTCACTGAGGAAGTGCCAGCCATGTGTTGGGCTCCATGTGAATGCTCCACCTTCATCATCTCATTCTTTTTTTTTTTTTTAAGATTTTATTTATTTGATAGCAGGAGCAGCGGGGAGGGGCAGAGGAAGAGGGAGAAGCAGACTTCCTGCTGAGCAGGGAGCCCGATGCGGGGCTCGATCCCAGGACCCCGGGATCATGACCTGAGCTGAAGGCGGACGCTTAACAACTGAGCCACCCAGGCGCCCTCATCATCTCATTCTTGTATGTCATCCTCGTATAAAAAATTCCATAAGGCAGCTACCGTTGTCTTTAGTTTATGGTTGGAAAACTTGAGACTTGGATTAAACGAGTTTACCGGTTTCTGGGAAATGACCTAGAAAACGGCTGAGCCAGGACTTGAACCCGGTCTCCCTCACTCTGCTGCCCCTGTTCTTAAGGCTTTATTCTTAGCCACTGCAGCCCCTTCCCTCTATTGCACCTTCTCTGCTGTCCCCAAAATATCTCAGTAATCACTTGTATCTATTGCGTTCCAGGAATTATAGATGTTTTTCTCATCCTGAGAAGAATCCTGTTAGGTGTATATTAATGTCCTTTTCTAGATGAAGGAACTGAGGCTCAAAGGAGTGAAATGACTTGCTGGAGACATGAAAGCTTGTGACCCAAGCTTGCCTGACTGTGGTGCCTCGTCTCTTTTTGTTACATCAAGTTCCTTTTATGTAAATAAAAATGCACATTCCTCATGATGCCAGCCAACTTACACAAACTCAAAATCCTGATTGTTAATTTTTATTTATATGAATTGACTTAATCAGACCAAAAAATTCTATGATGGACACATACTTTTACTCTTGTTTAATCTTGAGAAAGGGGAAAAGAATAAATGGTACCCTGAAGTCGACTTCAAATCACTGACTTCCCCAGAGATTGCCTTGACTAATGTTGTAATAATCTTTTTTCAACATACCACTGTAAACATGATTGAGATCTGCAAAGGCATTCCTATCTTATTTTTAAAGTTTTTATATCCAAAGAAGTTTTATCACTTGTTTCACCTTTTTCATTATTAGATTACTCTATTTTGGAAGAATAATTATATGTGAACTTCTTTGTTTTAGGAGGCAGTTCCCATGTTATACTCAGCAGATACTTACGGAGCATTGTAATGAAGTGTGGTTCTGTAAATTCTCCAATGACGGCACTAAACTAGCCACAGGATCGAAAGATACCACAGTTATCATATGGCAAGTTGATCCGGTATGTACTCTGTGTGTGTGTGTGTGTGTGTGTGTGTGTGTGTGTGTGTAGACTACAAAAAGGTAATTCGTCATCTAATTACATGTTTTAAGGGTGCATATATAAACGTGTTCTTTCCTAAGAGCATTTCTCTGTCATTTTTGTCATGTTTTACCTCCTCCTGTGTTTTCTAGATGGTATATGTAGATATATAGAGTGTGTGCTGGTTTATTCCTCAGAATAACTCTGTAGGACACTCACATCTCTTGTTTTCAGATCAGGAAACTGAGGTAGACATTAAGTGCCCAGGCTCTCAGAGCTAGTAAGTGGCAGAGTTAAGACTCAAATCCGGGAATAGTACCCCTTGCCCGTTTTATCTTTGTTAATATTCAATTTACCATTCTGTCACAAGTTAGGAAAGACTCATTACCATTTTGCCTTCTGAAATCTTTCATTGTCTTGTGTGATTTGTGGAACTTCTGTTAAACACTCCCTCCACCTTACGTACAAAAAGTACTGTATTCTGGATGTAAAATTCTGAGTTCTCTCTAAAATCAGATTTTTGTCTTTGTTTATAACAAGATGACTTAGAGATTTGTAGAAATAAGTATTTGTTTCTTTTGGCCAATGGAACATTTATTGACCTATCAAAAGAAATACATGCCTCTACATAGGTTAAGGAGAAATGTTTGGTTTAAATCATAACTAAATAATCTTACTTTAAAATTTAGAAATAGAATATGATATTAGTCCCAAATAAAGTTGTGGACTTTTACATCAAAAAAAAAATAGAGAAAACGGACCACAGAAGGAAATATTTTTAAAAAAAAAGAATCCAGGGCAGGGCGCCTGGGTGGCTCAGATGGTTAAGCATCTGCCTTCGGCTCAGGTCATGATCCTGGGGTCCTGGGATTGAGTCCCGCATTGTGCTTCCTGCTCGGTGGGGAGCCTGCTTCTCCTCTCCCTCTCCTGCTCCCCCTGCTTGTGCTCTCGATCTCTCTCTGTCAAATAGTTAAGATCTTTAAAAAAAAAAAAACTGTGCTTTATTACGATTCCTTTTGGCAGCAGTATGTAACAGTGCCCTTCATTTAGCACACATTTATGGAGCACAAGCTTATTTGCAGCCTCACCATGAGCTCATGATAGTACCATGTAATTGTTCCGTGGTGGGTGCCACAGGGGCTCAAAGGAGAAACCCCCCTGGAACTGGAAAGTAGGACAAGTGAGTCCTAGCAGAAGAAGGAGTGAACCGTTATCAAGGCAAAACCAGTTTCTACTGGCCCCCGCAGGACACATGGAAAAGGAAAAGGTGGCTGGGGTTTGGGCAGTCCCAGGGAAGAGGTTACACTGCAAAGTGGGAGGTGAGGTTAGTGGAGTTGGTAGCCGCCAGTCAAGGAGAGGATCTTGTATACTTGGCTAAGGAGTTTAGACCAGAGTGCTTTTTTCAGAATAGGTGTTACGTGTAAAGGGCTTTTGTGGCCAGATTAGCTTGGGAAACGCAGGGTTAATGCTTTCATTCCAGTCTGAGATGCCATGGACTTTAGAGTATAGTATGATAGCATTTTATTATGTCAAATACTATTTGAAAAACTTAAAATTGGGGATATTTTTGAGTATGTGTTTTGTGTGTATATTTTTTAATGGATAGAAAACAGAATACGTGGAGAAGGACCTTAAGATTTGAGGTGATTGACACACCTGGTGGCTCAGTTGATTAAGTATCTGACTCTTGACTTCGGCTCAGGTCAGATCTCAGGGTCGTGAGATGGAGCCCCGCGTTAGGCTCCACACCTAATGTGATGTGATCCCAATGCCTGGTTTCTTTTAACAGGTTTTCTTACCTTTGCCCCCAAAAAACATTTTTACCCATTCCCAACCCAAAATCTGAGCAGTTGAGTGGATTCCATGAACATGGAATTTCCACTTGAGCTAGGTTAGGGTAGAGACACTACTTGTGAAGATCTAGCGTTCATATCCCCATTTATTTTCAATTTTATTTTTTTACAGGATTATATTAATGTGCTGAAACAATTAGTATTTTAGTTAAATACTTCTGAAGTAGTTTATATTCAGTTTAGAAGAAACTGTTTGTGTGGATCCAAAGCACCACTGTGATTGCGCCCATCCAAAAGCCCGAACGGCCTGTTAAGTTACGCTGGCCTGTGGCCATCGGTGCCATGCTCTGGCACGAACAGCCCCACCTGTTAGCCTTCTCCCAGGGACGACCCAGAAGTAGTGGTAGTGGTAGCTAGTTTTTGTCAGACATGGCAGATGGGCTAAGTAATGGAATAAATGATAAACGTAAGGTCCGGTGAAGAAACGAGGTACCATATCCATTTGTCATTGACATTTCTGGCAAAAAAAAAAATTCCCAATCTAGTTTTATCAGAGGAGTTCCAGACCCATTTCTCTCTCTCTCTCTCTCTTTTTTTAAGATTTTATTTATTTGAGGAAGAAAGAGAGCACGAGTGGGGCAGGGGCGGGGAGAAGCAAACTCCCGTCTCAGCACAGAGCCCAACTCAGGGCTCCATCCCAGGACCCCAGGATCACCACCTGAGCCAAAGTCAGATGCCCAACTGACTGAACCACCCAGGCGCCCCTCCAGATCCATTTTTAATTGCTTCTGAGTCCTCGCCAGTAGAATTCCACAGGCCCGGTACTGGTCTCAGTCATTCTTTGACCAAAGTCTAACACTTAACTCATCACTTTTTGCCACCTGCAGCCAAATCCCTCTTGCTCTGTTTCCTGTGCACATCCGTCCTTACCCCATACAGAAACTTGCAGGTTGTCTTTGGACATTTCTTGTCTCCTCCTGTCATACGTACTTTATGTTCCAAGTACATTCTGATCTGACGTCTTTCAGCGCAGACCGTGTTAGTTTTGGACCTCGTTTCTTGTCTTAACTCTAATGGCTCTTGTCGGCTCTTTAGGGGTGTCCGTGTCCCCCCGTCTGTTCATTCTGATTCATCTTCCACATTGTCGTGCAAGTTCTCCTCCTAAAACCAAATACTCTGTTATGTACTCACCAGCTTAAAAATCTTGAGCAGCTCACCACTCACAGGGTAAAATTGCACCCCTTAGCCTCAAGCAAAGGTGTCCACTTTCGTGAGAGGCCAGCAGCCCAGGCACAGCCCTCGCTGCCTCTCACCATGGCAGACTCCGTCTCCTTCCCTGTCATGTGGGGCGGGGGAGGAACACTTGACCTTCAGGTTATGAGACTGGGCTGAGGTACTGTTGGCGACCGGTGTTCTTACTGAGGAGCACGAAGCCGCAGTGCTGCTGGTGAGAAGGGGGCATGGTGCGGACGCTCAGGAGACCTAGAGTTGGCAGCTCCGCTCCAGCGTGTGTCCCCAAAGGAAGCAGAAACACAGATCTGCACAAAAACTTGTCTGTAGTCCTAGCTGGAGACAGGCCAGACGTTCATTGGCTGCTGAGTGGATGAACAAAATAGGGTATTTCCATAAAACGGACTGTCGACCAACGAAAAGGAGTAAGATACACACGCTAGAGCGGGTGAAGCCCGGCAACATTCCACTGAGCTAGAGAAGGCAGTTACAGAACACCCCCCCGGGGTAGGATGCCGTGTGTGAAATGTCCGGAATAGGCGAGTCCATGGAGGAAGGGGTGTGGGGGTTGCGAAGTCACTGCTAACCAGTGTGGGCTTTCTTTGTGGGGCAAAGAACACTCAAGGTCACGGGATTGCGCACTGTGAAGGGTGAACTTTATGGTGCGTAAGTTAGACTGTTTTCAAAAATAAGTAAGAGGTCACTCTTGGTACCCCTGCTTTCAGTTTCCTGAGAAGCCTCACAGGCACGAAGCCTGTGTTGTCTTTACGTTGCATCCGGCACACCGGGCCTGGTGTGGAGTAGGTGCCTACTAGGTGTTGCAGTGTGAGCAAGGCTTTATGAAGCACGCTGTTGGGGCTTCAGGTCAGGCGGAAATTGGTGAAATCTGTGAAAACCTCAGATTTCATTACATCATCAACGTATATCCTCGCAGCTATTTCAGTTCTGATGCCAGAAAACCATGGACTTTGAGGACTCTAACCAAGTGGTCTCTTTCCCTCCTAGGATACACACCTGCTAAAACTGCTTAAAACCTTAGAAGGACATGCTTACGGCGTCTCCTACATCGCGTGGAGTCCGGACGACAGCTACCTTGTTGCTTGTGGCCCAGACGACTGCTCTGAGCTCTGGCTTTGGAATGTACAGGTGAGCACGTTCGTCCTTGCTTGAGCCTTTCAGTACAGCGTGGCCGTCCTGCACACACTCCTTATAGCTTGATTCTCGCCAGAACACAGCCACTCAGCCACAGTGACCAGAGTGTGTCCCTCATAAAAGAGAATTCAGCGAATGGAGCCCAGGTGTCCACGCTTAGCAACTTAACTATCAGGCTGAGCACAATAGAGTATTTAAAAGAAGGACGAAAGAGTATTTTCAGTAATGTTGTGCTTTGTACTGCAGAATTCATACTATTTACCGTGGCACTTTTACCTCCAAGAAGATTTTATGGTGGTTTCACAGTTTGATGATTGTACGTGAAACTTGACCTTTCAAGTCTACAAACATCTGCAGGGAACGAGATCTCTCATTCTGGTGGCGGTCATATCATCCTCTCCTTACTGTGTTTAATACGCTGATCTAGTTTAGGAAAAGTAATGTCTCAGTACTTTAATAAGGACTCTGTTACTGTTTCTAAACCAAAACTTGACCTTTATCCAGGGTCCCTTTTTTTTTTTCTTTTTACAAAAATTTGCATTAAGTTCCATTATTTTTGTACTATTTTGGACACCTTATAGTTCCAATTTAAAATTTTTTTTTAACTTCCTTCCGTAAGAAAGGAAGGCTGGTTAGATGCTGTTCTTTTCATTTTTCTGCCCCGAGGCGAGGGTATGGTCGGGGCTGTGGCCTGAGTATACCAGTGTGCGCTGAAGGGCTAGGACTGTGAGTTCGGGGACCTGTACATGAGTCGGTTTTTACTGAGAGAGTGGAGCTAAAACTGCACAAGTGTGCAGAGGGCAGAGCGAATACTGAGACACACCTGAGGGCGATACGCCATAATCCCCGCCCTGCTGTCACACAGTAGGGTCTTCTTATGCCCACTTACTACTTATGTTTCAACCCCAGCTTTTCATTAGGAGAGTTGTCAAATACTAAGGAAAGTGGAGGAGTACAGTGGTGACCCTTGCCCACCACCTCGGATGCAGCAATGAACATTCTGTATATTTTATGTGGACACACGCATGCACACATGTAGACGTGCGTACACAGACATCCACGTCCAAAACATTTGGAAGGAAATTACAGATGCGATGTTTTATACCAAATACTTAAGCATGTATCTTCTAGAAAGTAACATTCCCTCATATAACACGTCCTCATCTTATTCAGGAACGTTAGCTATCATTCTCTAATATCTAATGTTCGTGTCATAACTAAAATCCCCAGTTGCTCCCCAGATGTCTTTAGGCCATTTTCATCAAACCAGTGTGTCATTGGTGTTTGTGATTGGGTGCGGGGGGCTGGGGCGGCGGGGGTGGGGCGGCAAAGTCCAGAAGAGAAGAGACGGCTTTCTCGCACTAGAATAGACTGGAATGAATCTGACCTAAAAGACAAAATGGGTTTTTTGGGGTTTTTTTTTCCCCTCAAAGAGAAGACGTATGGAGTCCTAATCGTCCAGTAGTGGACTGGGAATTGATGGTGGCTGTAGTCTTCCTTTGAGTCAATTCTGAGTTTCTGGACAGTTAGAGGGTGTTGTGGCTGAACTATTTGTGCATTACCTTACAGACTTTGTTTTTAGTCAGTTTGCACATTGTTCCTTATATTGTGAGGTAGTTTCCTAATGATAGACTCCCTCATACACCCACCGTCCTCTGCGCAGCAGAAGAAAAGATCTGCCTCAGCACTTAGTGTATGAACTTGTGTGAGCACAACATGCAGAGGATTCAGCCACTGCCTGTGTACTTGGGATTCTGAACTTTTAACTGTTTCTGTCTAGCAACCCAAAAAAGATAAATCAGCGAGACCTATTAGCAGCATGGGGGAAGGTTTTAAAATGGCTGATTTTTTTTCCAGTATAAAGGGAGACCTCTGGCTTTCTATTTTTGTGCCCTCTTTGCTTTTAGTACTTGGCCCTGTTCCCTGATCATACACTTTTGTTTTCACTTTTTTTTTTTTCCTGCTTTTGATTACCCATTTCTCACAGGAAAATTATGCCCATGTACTTTTTATTATACCAAGGGCAGCTGTTATCTCTCAGAGCCTGTTTCTAATCCATGAACAAAATGGAATCAAGACTAGATTAAATGGTATGTGTCTACCTTCTAAGTTCGATAACAGAAAAAAATAACAGGAGGATAGCTTAGGGTCATAACCAGTAAATAGTCTTTCTGACTTGGGAATCCTGTAAAATGGCTATGCTAAATAGTACAAAAGTCCCTCTTTTCTGTACTTTCAGTTGAGAGAAAATTAGATACCAGAAAAATAGTTTTCATTTCTCTCTTCCATCTTCCCTACTACATTTTTAGCATCTCAAATAGGAAATTTCACATAACTGAGAACTGCTGCACCCTTACCTTAGTTCAGGGGCCCTACTCTTTCTGTCCATTAATCATGTTCTTGAGGAACTGCTAACTGCAGTTTCGACGGTTTTAGAGTAAAATTTGCCAAGAACTATGGACTGAGGAGAAATGGGAACTCAAGGGAGTAGTGCCTGTAGCACTGAGCTTCTCCTTTTACTTGGGGAAAATATGATTTCATTTATAAACGTCATTGAAGATGAGAGTTTTATTAAGAGTTTATCTCATCAGACCTATTGTTGGGGTCATCTGTGCTGTGTTGTTCAGCTCCTGGTTCTTCTAGTTCTTCATTCCTCTTCGGAGAGCTGCAGTCTTGTTGGTTGGTTGGTTGGTTGGTTGGTTGGTTTTTTGTAAGGCCAGTTAGAACAGTTCATTTCTCTGATTAGGAATACCAAACTGACCTGATACCCAAGTTACTACTTTTTTTTCTTTATACATTCCCTTTAGAAGCCTATCTTGAAGGTGTTAGCCACAGTTTTATTTCTTTGTAGACGGGAGAGCTAAGGACAAAAATGAGCCAGTCTCATGAGGACAGTTTGACGAGTGTGGCTTGGAATCCGGATGGGAAGCGCTTCGTAACTGGAGGTCAGCGCGGCCAGTTCTACCAGTGTGTGAGTACCTCCTGCCCCCGTTCACTGCCCGCTCCTTTTGTGGAAATAAAGAATTCCTTTATGAAATATATTCTGTGAAGACCTACTTAGCTATCTTTCTAAATAAGCACCATCCAATAGAACTTTCTGTGGTTTTTTTCTTTTTTAACCATTTTAAAATGTTTATACCAAGCCTAGACTTTGAGTTTAGTAAAACATTAAATTATTTTACTAAATATTTTATTCTCATAAACAAGTTTCTAATGTATAGGATTGAAAATATTTAGTACTTTCTTTTGAGGATTTGTATCCCAGCTGTGCTGAATTTCATGAGTTGACCGTCTTAAATATGTGAGGACTAAAAGTGCTGATGAGCACTACCAGAGAACCTTCCACTCTTTATTTGAAGTATCTGCCCCATTAATCTCGGGTTGGTGGGATGATGACAATAAGGAATAGGTGACCAATCTCGTGACAAGGTAGACTCTGCCTTGAACATCTGTCTGGTTTCCGTGTCTCGTGTCACGGCCCGGCTTGCTGCCAGTGGGCACTTCCACGTGTGGTCTTAGGATTACAATTAAACAAGATCATGAATCCTGTAAATCATTCAGTGTAGCTGAAGGTCACTGGTCATAGAGACCTCTGTGTGCCCGGTACAGACCACAGGTGTCTTGTTGGTAAGCCGGCCGTGGGACTCATGGAACCTCGTGTCCTGTCCCCAAAGCACGTTTATGAGCCACAAGTTCTTTCCTTCCCCCAGTCATCTCAGCACACCTTACTGATCTACCTGTGATTTTCCCAGTAGTTTAAAAAGTTATTTCTGGAGTTTCTATCCATGAGCTAATACACTACTTGGATTTTTTACTTACTTATTTTCCCTTTGTTTCAACGGAGTATGTATAGTTGACCTATAACATTATGTTAGCGTCAGGTATACAACATAACGTTTTGATATCCGTGTGCATTGAAAATTACAACCACAGTAATTAGCCGTTCCCATACACAGTTGTGATGAGGACTTTTAAGATTTACTCTCTCAGCAACTTTCAGATATGCAGTCCAGCTGGTCTCCATGCTGTACTTCCGGTCACAAAACCGTTTGTTCTTGACTCCCTGGCTGCGAGATGACCCATGTGTGTCTCTGCTGACCCCACTGTCCCCTATAGTGTTGACACCTTCAGGGTCCAGGACTTGGCAGCTCCCCCATCTGTGGAATGGACATGGGATGCCTCTCAGAACTTTGAATATTCAACAAGATAATGATCCTTAGAGCTTTGATCTGTAGAACACATTACAAATTTGGTGATGGTTTTTAAAATGCCCTAACAGTTTCTGAGTTCCGTAAAGCTATAAGTAATGTTTTAGTAATCTTTTCCATATCCCAGCTTCAGAATAGTATAGGACAGGTCCCAGTATAACGCATTTTAAAGGAACATTTGAATTCTTTCCCAGTAGTAGGGAGACCCTCACTTAGAACTTAGGGATTCTTTCTTTGTGTGTGTTGTCATTATCTGCGCCTGGCTGCTTATTGACGGGAAGACCGATTTTACAGAGATTCTCTCCCCCTCCCCCTGAGGTATTGTTGTAATGAAATTTGACCTATATTCACATTTTCGTGATGAAAACCACTTATGGAACAATTAAGTCGAGCAGGAAAAAACAAACTTATTACAAAAAGATACTGCTAAGAGATTCTTTTGGTTCTTTGCTTCCCAAGCGCTGTTTCATAATGGGGTTCACAGTGAATTTCTCCCCAGGATTTAGATGGGAACCTCCTTGACTCCTGGGAAGGGGTGAGAGTGCAATGCCTTTGGTGCTTGAGCGACGGCAAGACTGTTCTGGCATCAGACACACACCAGCGCATCCGGGGGTACAACTTCGAGGACCTTACAGATAGGAACATGTAACTATTTTTTTATCCATTAAATAATTACTTTATTTAAAATGTGTGGTGGAACTCGCTATTTGAGAAGAGTTTTTATGTTTTGGTTTGGGTTTGACCTTAAATGGATTGGTGGGGGGCACCTGGGTGGCTCAGTCGGTTAAGAGTCTGCCTTCGGTTCAGGTCATGATCCCAGAGTCCTGGGATCAAGTCCCACATCGGGCTCCATGCTCAGGGGGAGCCTGCTTCTCCCTCTGCCTGCCTGCCTGCCTACTTGTGATCTCTCTCTCTGTGTCAAATAAATAAATAAAATCTTTAAAAAAAAAAAAAAAAAGTGGATTGGTGGTCAGGTGGTGCTTCATAACCATTAACTCACGTTTTTTTTCTTAATTGAAATACAGTCTCATACTGATTATAGACAAAATTGCAGTGTTTAAGCTAGAACATTTTATATTTTGATAATTTTTTCTTGATTCTTAGTATGTTGCTTTTAACAGATTATTTTCTGGTTACAGAGTACAAGAAGATCATCCCATTATGTCTTTTACTATTTCCAAGAATGGCCGATTAGCTTTGTTAAATGTAGCAACTCAGGTAAGTTTATTATAATTATAAAGATTTAGCTTAGTTCAAAATTTAGTATGATTTTTGGTGTATACATATAGAAATAATTATTTTCACAAATTTTTTAATTTTACTGTATGTGTTTGGTCCTTAGGTTTGTAGAGTCAACCATTAATTTATCAGAACATTGCCATTTTGGGTAAATAGGAATTGAAAATGTTCCATCAGGCAAAGGAATATTCACAAATTACTTTTTAAAATTCTTTTGAGGGAGAATAAATACGTCTATTTTCTTTTGCCTACAGGGAGTTCATTTATGGGACTTGCAAGACAGAGTTTTAGTAAGAAAGTATCAAGGTGTCACACAAGGGTTTTATACGATTCATTCATGTTTCGGAGGCCATAATGAAGACTTCATCGCTAGTGGCAGTGAGGGTGAGTTGTGTGCACGCGGTCGTTCGCGTGGATGGACGGGGGGTCGGGGGGGAGCTCTGTGATGGACTCAGTGCGTGAGGGTAGCCACGTCTCCAGGCGAATGCAGGGTGTGAGATTGACAATTGTTGGAGTTTTATCTCTCCGGCACACTGTTCTTTTCCCCTTTTTGTTTTTTTTGGGGTTTTTTTTTCCCCTTTTTGGAATGCCTTTGAGTCCGGATCGTCATAGATCAGCATGCCTGTTCTGGTCATGGGGAGGTGTGCGTGGTGCGTGCGTCAGAGCAAGATTTAGTTAATCTTCCGTGATGGTGTGCAGAGGTTCGTAGGATCTATGAAGTTAGGGTTAATTACAATGTTTTACCTGAACTTAGACAAACTCGACTCTGGTTAGGACCTGCAGTGTTTCTTTAATGGCCAAAGAGAATAATTTAGTTTGAGGATTCTTACGGTCTTGGAAAAGCTGAAATTGTAGAATTGTCTCTACTACTTTCTGAATACACGTACTCTCCAATCTAATAACATCGGTATTCCAGGCAGTCCTGTTCCTAAAGTAGTCAGTCGAATTTAAAATAGAAATTGTTTAAAATAGAGGGGCGCCTGGGTGGCTCAGTTGTTAAGCGTCTGCCTTCGGCTCAAGTCATGATCCCAGAGTCCTGGGATCGAGCCCCACATCGGGCTCCCTGCTCCGCGGGAAGCCTGCTTCTCCCTCTCCCACTCCCCCTGCTTGTGCACGCGCTCGCTCGCTCTCTTTCAAATAAATAGATAAGTAATCTTTAAAAAAAAATTGTTTAAAAGAGGCAACACAGATAGGTATTAAAAGCGAGTGTGCTTTTCCAGGCACTAGAAGCATAAATAAGGGCAAATTATGGCAGAATCTCTTTCAGCACCTTTTTCTTGAGCGCCTGCTGTATACTGCTCTAAGTGCTACAGCGGCACATTAGTTAAGTCACTTTTAAAAATACTGAATCTAGTTTTACAGCATAGACCAAGGAACTGGATTCTGTTGGTGATGTTCCATTATCCAAGGTATTGACCACCCCTATCTCGACGAAAAACTGATCTCGTTAGATACGAGGATCACAGAGTAACACGGGTTTTCCCTTTGTGTGTAAGATGTATTTAAGAATTAGGACAAAGACCTTTAGGGATTCATATGAAGCATAGGAATTTATCTTTTGTTTCTTTCTCTTAAAAAAAAAAAAACATCTGTCAGGGTGCCTGGGTGGCTCAGTCAGTTAAGCATCTGACCCTGGATTTCAGCTCAGGGTCATGGGATCGACTCTGTGCTCAGCGGGGAGTCTGCTTGGGAGTCTTTATCACTCTGCCCTGCGTCTGCCCCTCCCCTCCACTCACGCGCTCTCTTTAAAAAAAAAAAAAAAAAAAATTAGGTAAGATTGAGAAGAGAGAAGAGTTGGTTTGTAGGTAACACTTTTGAGAAGTTCACATCTTTCCAATTATTTTCTCCCACATTCTGCACTAGCTCCTCATTTCGCCTGGTCCAAGTACATGAAGTCTTCTGCCTGCTTGTTAGCGCTGACCCCCCCCTGCCCAGTCTCTCTCCCAAGCTCTGTTCAGCCCTGTCTCTGGTGGGCTTCCCCTCTTGGTTATGCTCCCTGTCTTTCTAAACGTAATATGGACCCTAGAAGTGCTTCAGAATACATGTGACTACCATTATCCCTAGTGATGTCAGTCCTTTAATTTTAAAGCCCGAACTAACTCTGAACTAATGATGAATCATTATTAATTAATCAAACCACATTATATTCTCTTTGGGCTAAAAATGAAACATGAAGTGAAGAGATGAGCATTCTCACGAGTCAGGTGGTTTAGAATGGTTCTGAAAAATGTTTTCAGCACCAAGTGGACATAGTGAATGCATTATGTCCCAAGATGATCACATTAATCCATTTGTCATTTATTTGCGAGGAATATATTCTAAGAACCTTCCAAATCCCAAATACATGAATGCCAGTATGAAATAGAGCAACTAGGAGGTGTTTTCAAAAAAGTTACATCATTACTCAATCTTTTTCACTGTGTGGGCAATGTGTAGAAAACCCTGCTTTCTTTTTTACCGCCACACAAGCCGTGGGTTCCATGGACCGCGGCGGCCGGCAGAGCTCGGTCAGCAAGCCTGTCGCTCTGACCCTTACCCTGCGAGTCCGAGGGCCTGCTGCCTCTCCGGCAGACACCATCCTTGAGTGTGTGCTCACAAAGCATCTCCCCCTGGCGGCCGGCAGGTGTCCGGTGCATTCATACTTTTCACTGTGACTTTGTGAACTTCCTCAGTTCAAGGGGAAGCGTAGCTAATCTGTTTTGTCTTTCTCTGTTTTTTTCTTTTTTTGCTTATTTCATTTTATGCAAGGAAAAAATGACTGAACAACATACACCTTCTAGGAAAGTATAATTCAGTTCTCCAGTGAGTGTGTCAGCTTTTGCTTCCCATATGCACACACAATGCTCAGAGGGAGTCCCAGCCTTTCATGTTCACGTTAGACGCTTTGAAAGCAGGACGTGTTCTTTTACCACAAATGAGCTGCTTCTCAGCACGCTGAGGTTTGCTCCGTGGGAAGTTCATCCCCCGGGAGCTCCCCCACCGGCCGCTAGTTGGCGGCTCGCCTTCAGGTGGAGCGCTTCTGTCACTCACGCAGGGTCTGCCTTCTGTTTGAGAACTGTCACCTGGACGTAGGTCCCTCTTTACAGTAACGTGCGCTGTATACTCTCTGCCAGGCTCTTTCCAAAACTCTTGCATACACAAACTGATTTTACCCTCACGCCATGTCGTGTGCAGATGAAGGATCGCCAAGAGTGGGTGGTGTGTCCACAGTTAGCGGTGGCCGGTGGTGGAGGGCGGGTGTGAGGCGGGTCATCCGAGTGCCTCAGGCCCCTTCCCCGGGAAGGGCAGAAGCACAGCACCCGCCTCGTGGCGGCGGTGGTGAAAATGATAAGTCAGTCACTGATGTATCTAGCACCTAGGACGCGGTGAACTCTCCGCAGAGGTTTAGCAGTCGTCTGCGTTATTGCTGCTGTTGGATTTGGACGCATCGCGGTTCCATCACCCCCCATTTCCAGAGCGTTTATCGTCTCTGTCCTACGTTTGTTTACATTGAGAGATCTTGCCTGTGATCCATTTCTCCGGTATTAAAGAATACTGCAGACTTCATAATGACTTGAGAGCTAATCAGTCACCTTTAACAAGGGAACCATATGTTTTGTTAAAATGCTTTTCTCATAGGGAATTAAACTATACATGTCATATTAAGTTCTAAAAATCGAGTCCTATGTTCTGTGTGTGATGATGAGAAATTTCAGATCAGTTGGTTTTGTTGAAGTACAACAGCACCCTGATCTCTCTCTGAATTCCTGTTTATCCAGATCACAAGGTTTACATCTGGCACAAGCGTAGCGAGCTGCCCATTGCGGAGCTGACAGGGCACACGCGCACAGTGAACTGTGTGAGCTGGAACCCACAGATCCCATCCATGATGGCCAGCGCCTCAGACGATGGCACTGTTAGAATATGGGGACCAGCACCTTTTATAGACCACCAGAATATTGAAGGTAACACCACCGCACACCGTCCCTGCGCTTCCTCCGGGTGACACATGGCCCGGCCTGTTGGAAACTTTTCAGTGTGGGCTAGAATTTACTTCCTCCCTGCTTTAGAGATTGTACTCTCTCCACAGGAGTTTCAGTAACCTGACATACAGGGGTGTGTGTGTGTGTTTGTGTCTGTCTGTCTGTGCATGTGTGGTGTGGGTGTGTGGGGGGGTGTCTGGTACATGTATGTGCGTGTGTGTGGTATGGGTGTGCGTGTTTGGCACGTGTGTGCGTGTGCACGTGTGTGGTGGTGACATTGGGGAAGATGAATGGGAACGCACCACCTCATTTACAGCCGCGTTGCTGTTTAGTTTTTTCAGCTCAGCACATCTTGAAAATCTCCGTGATACAGGAAGCATTTTATGTTTTCACACCCATGAGAACTAGCTAATAGTACAAAATGTGAACGACTTCAGAACGATTTGCTCTTGAGCACACACACCCATAACACCGTGTGACCCCTGGCCCCAGGGCACCGTGCGTGACCTGGAGAGAGGACGCTCCGATCTGCCCTGTGCCTTGGGCACACACCGGGCTGTCCTGCACAGTCCTGTGGCGGGGTAGGGGGGGCTGCCCGCATTTCTGTCGGGGGGGAGACGGAGTCGCCGTCCCGAGTCTGCAGGGTTTTCCGTGAGGATATGGTGCGGTTGAGCAAGACACCGGTGCTGGAGGGAAGACACGATGAGAAATCTCACGTAAAGGACGTACTGCTCTTCTCTCAAACAGAGCAAGTGAAATATTTGGTTTGCTTAGAAGGAAGCAAGTTCCCCAGAAAACAGATGACAAGATTTTTGTTCACCGCGTGTCCCACCTAGACGTTTTAGTGAGAAAGACCAGCCGCAGTGAGGTGAGAGTCGGCGCATGAAGAGGACGTGGGTGAAGAATTTGAGACCCGCTGCTCAGTGGTTCAGAGCCTGAAGGGCCTTTCTGTGTCTGCATCACTGCGGGACGGGCCAGCGTGTCTCTGGGAAATCTGCCGGCACCGAGACCCTTTGCCTCCGTGTGTTGTCCTGTTCAGGTTTCAGCGCCCGCTCTCAGGGACTGACGTGTTACAGATCCGTAACTGTGATTACATGTGTTTCTCTCATTTTATCAGTCATTTGGAAGTTATTTCTTCAAGGAAGCATATTTGATTTGAAATATTAGGTAGATAGTAAGAGATTTACCTGGTAAGCGGACATACTTAAGACACAGCTTTGAGCTTATGCCTGTACGACCGTGAAGTCCAAGCTGCCCCCTCTGTTGGTGTCGGGCGGGTCAGGTCGATGCGGACACACACCGCGTGGGTGAGCCTCATCTGGCGCCCTTGGGAGATCTGGTCCAATGCAGCATCTCTGCTTTGTGTTTTGGCAAGAAGTTCATTTATACCTAAAACAGGAAAAAAGTGTCTTCTGGGTTCTTTTCCTCCACTTGAATTTTTTATTTTTTATTTTTTTACTAATGAAAGTTATACCTGTTTGGAATAGACATTTTGAAAAATATAGATGAGGCTGAAGAAAATGACATTCAAAAATCATGACACCCTAAGATACTGTAAGTTATTTAAGCAAAAATATTTGATTCCCGTTTCAGAAACCCATCTGCTGACCTTTTATTCTAACAGTAGAGTTCCCTACTGTATCGTTTTGAGGGATGCGTAAAGTAGAATAGGATCAAGCAGACACATGCTGCAACGCAGACGAATCTCCAAAACAATATGCCAAGTGCAAGACCCGGACGCAGAAGACCACTTAGTGCGACCCCGTTATGTGAAATGAGTGGGCAGGTCCTTGGACACCAAAAGTAGACCGGTGGGGTGCTGAGGGCTGTGTGCTGCTGTTTGTATGACTGCTAGTGGGTGACGAGACGGTTGTCCAACCCTGTGAATGTGCCCGTAATAGCCACTGAACTGTGTGCAGGAGGCTTCCTGACCCGTTCCCGAAAACAGTGGGAACGTAGCACAGAATTCCAGGCTGAGCGGACGAAGCACGCGGTCCCAGGCGCCCTCCTACCTTGGACTTCACTCCTCTTTCCTTTTGTCATCTAATCGTAAAGATTTTCTGTTCCACAGAACTACTTCAAGGTTCATTTTTAAAGTATGAGATTCTAATTTGATTATTCACTTGGGTTTTCCAATATTCAAAGTAATGAATTTAAACTATAATAAGCAGACTAAGTAAGACACAATACGGACACATTGTTCTAAAGATTATGATGGAAAGACCAAGAACTTGCTATGGTGTGATTGTTTTCAGTGGTAGTACGGTTTGTAATGTCATGATGCGCTGATATTAAAACTTTCTAACTGGTGACTTTTTTCTTCCCCTCCCCTTTTCTCCCCCCCACCCCCCCCCCGTCCCCGAAATACATTTCATCCTGTCTTCATTCAGAGGAATGCAGTAGCATGGATAGTTGATGGCGAATGTGGAGCAGACGACTTCTGTTTAACTTAAAATTAGTCGTATTTTAATGGCTTGGGATTTGGTGCAAACAAACATGATTGATAGCTGGACAGACATGCTCGTCATGAAAAAAGAACCATTTCTGAAGCCCGATTGGGGCCAAACATTTACACCTTGCTTCATAGTAACCAGTTGAGATGAAGCACGTCGTTAGAACGTTGTTGGACACCATGTTGAATTATCCCCCCATCGGTTGTGAAGAACTGTGCTACATTCAGGCTTACCCATTGAACTCAGTATATATATTTTTTTCCCTCCTGCCTTTTGTCTGGTGGGATACCATTCTTGTTGCTCTTCTGTGTAATGAAGTTTAAATGCTTGTTTGGAAAACTTTATTTAACAGTTTAGAAGGCTTGATAGAAGGAGTGCATTAGTCTGAAGAGTATACATTGGATAGGAAAGAATTTCCTTCTTTTGTTTCTCCAAAATCTTTCCGCCTTATTTAGCTTGAGATCTTTGCAGCTTGGTTCATGGATTCTAGCCTTGCCCGTTGCGCAGTATATACTGATCCAGATGATAAACCAGTGAACTATGTCAAAAGCACTCTCAATATTACATTTGACAAAAAGTTTTGTACTTTTCACATAGCTTGTTGCCCCGTAAAAGGGTTAACAGCACAATTTTTTAAAAATAAATTAAGAAGTATTTATAGGATTAAAGTGACTTCATTTGTATACATTTGGAATCTAAACCAGCTTCAAAAAGTTCCCTCTGTGATTTAGATAACGCAGTATAACTGACGCTCTTCTGCAGCCCCACATGAGACTTGCCCAGGGGATCCAGAGTCATACCGTGAAGGTTTCCCCCCTTTGTTTTATTCCTGAAGGAACATCAGTACCTGATGTTGAAGAAATTCAAGATTAAAAAGAGAATTTTAAACCTCTGCCGACAGGAGAGATCAGTAGTCCACATAGGTTCGCAACAAAGCACGTTCCAAGTTGTTCTCGGCTCGGGAAGGTGTTCTGGTGCGATCCAGCGGGCGCGTGGCGATGAGGGGTAACCACTGGGGAAGTTCCTAGTCTGCTTGAGCTTGTCCGAAGAATTCAGCAGGTTCCAGACAGACCGAAACTGGGTTTAAAACCTCACAGTCCTTGATCTTAATGGCCCTTGATATTCTGACCTGTAGAGCTACATAAATTTACAGAAAGCTCCTTCTCAGTTTTCCGGATATTGCCATACTGAACCTCATTCTATACTGGTGCTGTGGGTAGTCCTTGCCTCCCCTCCCCCTTCGGTTTAAGGGAAGGTCTCTTTCGTGGAAAAGCACTTTTAACCCTGAGAATTTCACATTTAGAATAAGCCAAAAGCCTGATGTTCACATTGTGCTTTTAAACCCCGTAACAGCTGAATGCAGCCGACTTCCTCTCCTTCGAGACTCCCTCCCTCCCCTTCTCTACTAGTAGAGGCTCCGGGGGGACCGCGGCTGTTAGGCTGGGAGGAGGAGTGGGAGTACCCCCGAGATAAGATTCTGGTGAAGAAAAGGGCTTGTACTAAGTCCCCTTTGGGGCCCAGCCAAGCCTGCCATCTGTCACCGGCCTGAGTTGGCGCACTCAGGACCCAGAGCGGGGAAAGGCTTGGGTGTCAGGAACTGTCCCGTGGGTGCGGGGCAGGGCGGCTGCAGGGAGAAACGGGAAAGTCAGGGAGGGGAGAAGAAAGACAAACACAATTGGCCTTAAACTAGCACGGATTCTCCCAAAAGCTCATAGTAAGAGAAAGTGACAGACCGTGGTCAGCAGATTATTTTATCAAATTGGTATGTAAAAGATTTCTTTAAGCTCCATTTTGCAGAGACCACCACTTAGAGAATCAAGAATTCCTGTTTTGATACTTCTGAGTTACAATAACTATATGTTACAGTTTATCTGGTACTTCATTTTTCTTAAATTACTTTTTACTTTGAGCTTGAATAAAAGTCTTCATTGGTAACTGTATATAATTAAGTGGCAACTTGTCTTTACCTCAGTGCAGTTAAACCCATTCGTGTTTTCAGTGATTCGCTAAACCTGAAGCCGTTAATGTGCCCCAGTCTCTACAGAAACGTCCGCACGATCGGTGGGCAGAGAGGGGCGGCAGCGGGACTGAGCTGAAGCAGTGGCCCAGGGCCACCGCTGACGCCCCCTGGGAGCCCTGCCTGGCCCGCAGTCTGTCCCAGGCTTCACCCAGCCAGCCCCAGATGGGGAGTTTTTCTGTGAAAAACACTGTTTAGAAAGGGGGGGGGCATAGAGGTGAGGCGCATTTTACAAAGAGCATAACTCCACTAAGTTAGTGGAGTGACAAGGATGCCCGCAGAGCAGCTAGGGGAGTGCGCTATGGGCCCCCGGGCCACACGGGGACTGTGCTAGGCGAGGTCACTGTGAAGACACCTAGGACGGGCTGAACGGGACGTAGCTAGAACCTGACAGCCTCTGACGGTGCTGTCGTCTGTAGACTCGAGTGAGGACACGGGCGAGCCAGCACAGGATACTAACAAATGTATAAACTGAAAAGTACCAATACTTTTTGCACATAGATCAAAATAGAGAATTTGGGCTCTAAAAATCAGGTTAGTAGGCTCGTTTCCATGTGCTTAAAAATGTTTTTGTTGTTCATTAAGGGCTGGAGTGAGTATGAAATTAAATGTCTTTTTCCTCCAAATAATCGGTTACGGCTAGTACAGCATCGGACTTGAGGATCAGGACTGGGGGGGGCAGGGAATGAAGAGCCAGCGGAGGGGCGTGGGGCACAGCTTTCTTTCTGGGCCTCGTGTCATTAGTGTTCGTCCCGGCTCCATTTCTGCTACTCTTCTAGGCCAGGCGAACATGTTGTGTTAAACCAGGTAAGTAGTCTAAACAGGAGATTTGCAGGCGTCCCGACACATGGGCCCATTTTAGTGGGTGGGAGAACAGACGGGTTACCTAGCTTTAAGTACAAATGAGCTGATTAAAGGAACCTGCTAGTTGAGAGGGAAACAAACAAAAATTCCCAATTTGGGTCCATATTTTCATCTGCACTCACCCCCGGAGAAATAGGGCGGTTTGTGTTCTCCAGAACGGTGTTCTGTGACATTAATAGAAAACCCTTCTTTCCCACCCCTCCCCGTCTTGAAATTTTCTTTTTTAGGCTGTTGTTTCCTGCACTCGAACTGACCCTATCACCTCTGCTCAGTGGTAAATAGACCGCACATCTCTTGAAAGGGAGCTATCTGAGTCCGTTTCTATGACAGCAGAAGAATGGCTGCTTTTGAATGGGGAGGAAAGAAGACCTTTTTCTTAATATCCTTTGTGTCCCATCTCCAAAATGTATAAACATCCCGATTTCATTTTACGTTAGTCTGTCATTTAGATTTCAGCAGCTCTCTTTTGGCCTTATTCTCCAGAATACTACTTGCATTTTCAAAACCATATCTGATTTCCTAGAAACGGCTAACTTTAAAAGAAGTGGTGACTTTGCATTTATTTACACTTAGACACTTTCTAAAAACAGGGTGAACTTAATTGAAGTTTTCAGTGTTGTTAAGCTATTGTTACAGTAGGTGCCCTATAGTTGCAGAAACAAAACCTGTAAAAACCCATCCCTGTCACTTAATCCAGATAGGCTGGATTTACTGAAACTAACAGTATGAAAACGTGTGTGTGCGTGCGCGTGCGTGTGTGTGCGTGCGCATGCGTGCCGTGCGTCTGTGTGGGAGAGAGTACTTAATCCATAAAAAGTCCTAGAAACCGCTTTCTGGGTTCTTGTCGATTTTACTAGTCTCGTGCACGTGTGAAGTGCCCTCTCTGAGTTTAGGGTCTGGTTAATACTGGTATATTTTTATAAGATTGAGATGTGTCCCCATCTTTAACTCAAGCATTTTCATTATCAGGGTCACTGTGCTAAAACCGAATCATAACATTTTTAGGCACAGATGGAAAAAAATGTCATTGGCTCCTTGAAAACGTGTGTGTGTGTGGCGAGGGGATAGATCCACAGGAGCATGTTTGTACTTACAAACCAAGCTGGAGAGATCACGAACAGGACTTATGTGCTGATCTCAAGACACCTAAATTGTCGAGATTTCCACGGCATTGTGATGGAACTGGCAGACACGTAGAGCTTTTGGTCTGTAATAACTATTTGCTATGGACAGATTCAGTGTTTCAGAGGATTGTGTTCTCAAATTTGGGGGGTTCTGGGTTTTTGGTTCTTGGTTTTTTTTTTTTAACTGCCTCAGATTATATTTAGTAGTTTAAATTTCTTTGCTTTATTATTTCATTAAAGCATAAAAACTTCAGGTCTCTGATATTTATTTTCACTCGTTCTACTAATTATTTACAAAACACCCTGTTAATTTTTATTTTATAAATGTGTAGTTATATTAAACGTCTTTAAAATTTTGTTCAATTGAAACTCCATTAACTTTGATTTGCTTTACTGGGTTTTTTTTTTTTAATACACCTTTTCCATGTCCGTACGTCGCACTTACCCAATCGTTTGTATCCCCTTCAACCCAATAAACAGAATGAGTAAGACGTGCCACGTCTCCTCGTGTCCATTCTTCTGGGCGCTCGGCACCGCTTCCAACCTCAAACAGCTGACTGGCTGAGTCTGACTCCCACATACCTACCTGGAGTTTTCAAGTTGGTGTTAAAGGAAGCATCACCTCGTGGTTGGGATGTCTTTTTTTTTAAAGGGCAGGTGTGCCAGGGGCGCCCGACTGGCTGAGTCGGTGGAACATGTGACTCGACCTCGGGGTCGTGGGTTCGAGCCCCACGTTGGGTGTAGCGATGACTAAAAAATTTCAAAAAAATTAAGGGCAGTTTTGCAGTCATGGATTAGTTTCGGAAAATTTAGGGAACACTTGCATTTTATTTATATTTTGAAGATTTATTTATTCAGAGAGAGAATCAGTCTCAAGCAGACTCGCCGCTGATGTGGGGCTTGATCTCACGACCCTGAGATCACAACTTGAGCCAAAATCGAGGCGAATGCCCGACAGACTGAGCCATTCGGGAGCCCCAGGAACTTGCGTTTTAAAGGAATCACATGCATGCCCCATGTTGTTCAAAAATATTACTGTATCTGAGATGCATTAGGAATTGCATATGTTGATTAGTAGAGAAAATACACTTTCAGTTTGAAATTAAAATTTATTTCCTCATGAATAATTATGTACTTTAAGATTTTATTTCAGAGAGCGCAGGAACCGGGGGGGGGGGAGGTGGACAGAGGGAGAAGGAGAAGCAGGCTTCCCGCTGAGCGGGGAGCCCGATGCGGGGCTCGATCCCAGGACCCCGGGATCACGACCTGAGCCGAAGGCAGATGCTTAACCCACTGAGCCACCCAGGTGCCCCATTAGTTATTTACAGATCTCCTTGGTGAGGGCCACCTGGGTGGCTCAGCTAGTTAAGCATCCAACTCCTGATCTCAGGGTTGTGAGTTCAAGCTCCGCATTGGTCTCTGAGCTGGGCATGGAGCCTGCTTAATTAAAAAACAAAAAGATCTTGAAGAAAGCATTGAGTGTGTACAAACCCACAGCACATTTGTGTTTGTGAGAAAAGGGAAAGAAAATCCCTTGTCCCAGTTGCCCCCTTTAGGAGGCTTCCTTCTAGGAGCAGAGTCCTGCACAGAAGGATGCTCCCCTGTGAAGTCTGCTGGGTGGGCAGTTGGCGGGAGTCTGCAGCGTCCTGAGGAACAGATGGGGGAAGTTTTTCCACTCGTTTTCTTTAAATACGGCTCTACTCTGCAGACTTGGAAACACAAGACTATTCATCTACGTTAAGCTGTCCTGCCAGACCCCAGCACCAGGGATACAGAACAAATCCCAGAATAGGGAGCTGTATTTGGGGGAGGGGAGTCAGAGGGAGAGAGAATCTCAAGCAGACGCCACACCCAGCACAGAGCCCCGGGCGGGGCGGGGGGGGATGGGGAGGCTTGATCATGACCCGAGCTGAAATCAAGAGTCAGATGCTTAACCACTGAAACACCCAGGTGCCCCAAGAGCTGTATTTTATTTTAAAGATTTTATTTATTTGAGAGAGGATGAGAGAGAGAGCATGGGAGGGGGAGGGTCAGAGGGAGAAGCCAGCTTTCCACCGAGCAGGGAGCCCAATGCGGGGCTCGATCCCAGGAACCCGAGATCATGACCTGAGCTGAAGGCAGATGCTTGACCGACTGAGCCACCCAGGCGTCCCATTTTGTGAATTTAGAGAGTAGTGGTTAACATCGTGGTTTTGGAGTCCTCAGGCCTCACTCGATCCTCTGACTTGACACGAAGCTCCGGACAAGTTCCTCCACCTGCGAAAGCTAGGTGCCTGCGTCTACAGCGGCAGCTAACCGTACCGTACCGGACACTCGGCTCTGTGGCCTCAGAGGACATGCAGTAAATCGGCAAACGAGTTTTGAAGACTGGCTGAAAAGTCAGTAGAAACGATGCAGTCAGCAAAATCCAGAATACTGGGGCTTCTAGGCAATAAATGACCTGACGGCTAGGTCCCATGACCCGGTTTCTGCAACAAACTGCAAGGAAAGCAGAGGGGAGCCAGCAGATGCAGGGACATTAGCCAGATGAAACGGACACGTCCTGTCTGGATCCCAGGGCGAACAAGCCAACTGTTGAGCTGGGGGGCGGAGTGGGGGGGACAGACGTCTGAGCACCACCTGCGTGCTTGGTCCTAAGGAATGAGTAGTTTATGTACGGTTTGCTATTGGTACTATGGTCGTGTGTTTTAAGAACCCTTATCTTACGGAGATGCATACAAAAATGCGACAGTATTGCAGGTTTAACGATGTCGATGTCGGGTAGATTAGGGGAAAACCAAGAATGTAGCTGGTAAGATACAAAATGACCAAGCCACGTGCCTGAGTCCTGTTACTGTGTCCGTGGGGCCACATGAGGACCGTGCCCCACGGGCCTCCACCCGATGGAGAGGACATGTCCGTTCTCATCGAGCCCCACAGGTTGTGCCTGCCGTCTGTGAGTTAGGCCGCCGTTTACATAAGCGGTAAGATGAGCCCTCAGAGGAGATTCGTTCCTCATCTGACTTGATTCCACGTCACATCCTCATTGAGAGACTATCGATTTCCGTGAACTGAGCTGTGAAAACATACAAAGGAAGGACTCAAGCTCCTTCCCGCTCCAGTGCCAGCCCCTCGCCCCAAAACCATGTGGTCCCCAGAGCAGCAGAAGGGGACGAGGTAGGGTCGGCACGTTCGTGCGTCACGCAGACTCCTATGCCCTCTCAAGGTCGCGCACGCAGGGGCCCCAGCGGGAATGGGGCCTTGTTTGCTAAGCGGACTTTCTGACCAGGTGCTAACGTTCGGTGGGACCTGGTGCGGATGACAGGACTGCTCGGTCACGGGTCCCCAAAGAAGCCAGCTGCGCCCGCCCAGCCTCCAGAGCAGCAACTGAACACAAAAGCAGCTCTGACCGAGGACTTGAAAGAACAGCCCGACACGGGACTGAGTCCCCAGTGAACGACCCCTGGGACAGCGAGTCTAACGTCTGACGTGATGACGGCGGCTCACGACGCTAACGCTTCAGCTGGGGGTGACCCTCGTGTTGGGAATTCAACTACTTCGGGACCAAAGATGTTTATTTAACTAAAGCAAGCCGCGTTGACTACGGGCTCCTAGAAGTCTCACAGGAAGCTCAGCTGAGAAGCACAAGGCCTCGCTGATGAACTCTCCGGAAGCCAGGGGAGCCCACGCGGCACAGGCTCTGGGGGCCGGCGTCTCTATGGTCCTCGCGGCGCTGCAGCCTCACTCCTCCGGCTCGCTGGCCGCCGCTGCACACCAGGCACGAATCCGCCCGCCACCTGACGCTTGTTGCCACCATGACTCTGGTTTCGGTAGCAAGGGCAGCAGGTGCAGTGGTCTCCGATCCTGGCCCCACAGGTCTCAGCCCGTTCAGTGGGACCTGCCTTATGTCCCTCCATCATGTCTTCCTTCCTTCCCAGACGTACTTGTTGCTGGGAGAGCCGTGGAACCACACAGTCAGACCCCCTTGTTCATCCAGCAGCCGCTCAGGGCTTGTGCGCGAGGAATGGTGTCAGGTGGCGGGAGCAGGAGACCCCCTGCCCACAAACGGCCGATCGTGCAGAGGACACACTAAGTGCCCGATGAAGTCCGCTCCATGGGAAGCATCCTCGGCTCTCAGCCGCAGAGCACGATGGCGTGAGAGGAAGCGGGCTCGGACTCCCACTGCCTTGTCATCGGCGAGGGAGGAGAGCCTCCCGAGGGGCTCCCGGGCTCGGGGGAGCGAGCCGCATCCCGGCTCTGGCTTCCTCCGTGCTCAGCGAGGACAGGGACGAGGAGCCAGGACGCGACGCAGGCAGAGGTTGCAGACAGGAGCACCCCATGGGCGCTGGGTCCTGCCCACGCAGAGATTCCGAGGCCACCTCCAGCCTCCCTTCCCGCTAGGCGGTGGGGAGATGGAAGGATCTGGAAGGTCAGGGAAAGCACAGCACACGAATCCCTAGCACTTAACCCCAGCTCTCGAAGTCCATGCTTCTCCCCTCTTTTCATCATTCATAGAGGTGCCCCGAGAAAACACAAACACTAGTCACCCCGTCTCCTGGATTTGATGCAGACGAGCAATTCAAGTTCGGAAGCTTTGTTCCTTCTCAACCAGTTAGTGTTTCAGAAGGGCTGATGGCCCAGGCTTGCGAACGACGCAGCTTTGCGCTCGCTTACTAGAAGACTCGTGGGGGGAGAGCAAACCCTCCACCGCCTTCAGCGGCTGCAAGTGACCTCTCAGCTCTCAGGATTGAAGCCTCCCCCCACCCCCGCATGGCTTTGTGGCTTTAAAAGCTTGAGCAGGACGTTGCGGGCACTGGAAAGCGGGGAGAAGGCCGGGGGAGAGATCGGTTTGCTTTCGGGTTTTTTTTTTTTTTTTAAAGATTTTATTTATTTATTTGAGAGAGAGAATGAGAGACAGAGAGCAGGAGAGGGAGGAGGGTCAGAGGGAGAAGCAGACTCCCTGCTGAGCAGGGAGCCCGACGCAGGACTCGATCCCAGGACTCCAGGATCATGACCTGAGCCGAAGGCAGTCGCTCAACCAACTGAGCCACCCAGGCGCCCTCGGGTTTGGTTTTTTAAAAGGCGGGAAGGCGCCTCCAAAGGAGAAGGTAGGGAAGGGAAGGTGCCCCCCAGTCACTTCCACATTACAGCTGCTTGGCTCCCGGCATCAGCTATACCAATAACCCGGAGGAGGGACTCACGAGGACCCGGAGGCCGACGGCCTCAGTTTCCCTCACCTGCCAGTCCCTGTTCTGCCGCGTGCGGCCAGGCGCTCCCAACAGGGGCCCTTCTGTCCAGGGAGTCGGGCTTAGCAGCCTCGGGGCTTCTGCCCAGGCTGGACCGAAAGGACACGCAGCGTCTGATCTCTTGGTGACCCCACACCTTGCGTAGCTGCCCACTTCTGCCCTGACGTGGGTCACTTCCCTGCACTCCGCTGTCACACAGCCGTGTCTGGCCTAGAGTCCAGCACCTCAGATGACATCAGGGCACAAAGGAGGACTGAGAATGAACGGCCGGGTCACATCACCAGGCAAACAGAACCCAAGAGGTCAACACTTGCACCAACCACAAGAGCAAACCCCGCTCCAGGGCACCGAGTTTGGCTGGGGAGAGCCACGTCCTGTCCCGCATCTCCCGAGTCGCACAGTGGACGTCGGCGCGGCGGGACAGAGCTGAGCGGTGACGGGCTCCACAGTTACTCGATGACCAGCTAGTCCTGCTCTAATTTGATGCGCGTCTTCTGCCAAATCACCTCTCCAAACCCATGAGGCAATGTAGCTGAGAGACCAGATGCCACAGGATCCTCAGAATACAAGAGCGGGACCCACAGGAGCCAGCGGGTCCTATGGGTTTGCGGGTAATTTTGGAGGCAGTGGCTTTAAATGAAAATTCTTGATAAAATTTTGCTTTTTTATTGTCCTTTCTAGAAGCAGGAATTACATTGTACCTGGGCAAATGGCTTATAGGGTTTCACAGATTCTGCAAAGAAAGATGTATTTTTCGAAATGCCATTTCCTGTTAACATTCTTGTGAAGACTTTTAGCTGACAGTCCCATAAATCTTGACACCGAATTAAATATAAGAAGCTGCCACAGAGGGGTCATTTCTCTCTTCCTTTGCCCAGGTTAACAGCGCTGCTTGCTCTACCCTCTGCCTTCCCGGCAGAGCTTCTGGTAGGCCTTCCCTCTCATCTGTGTCCTTTGTGTCTTGGCTCGCGAGGCCAGCGTGGTGCTCCCGCTGCTATGTACCGGTAACAATCTTCAACACACAGACGACGGGAAACACGTGTCGGGGTTCGGGCTAAAGTTGAGAACCAGAAATCTACAAAAACTCAATTCGTGTTTTTTAAATACTTTATATGGTAAAAATACAGCAAAAATATTTTTTTTTGTTGTTCAAAGAGGAAAAAGTATACTGCTATGGTCCCGGTTCTAAGGATGGGCTCAGCCGTCTCAGGCTCCCGGGCTGCGTGCTGCCGTGCAGGCGGACTCGGGCCGCGGCTCCTCCGGCTTCAGTCATTTATCAAAGCTAAAATCATACTGCAGAGAGAAGAGACGAGCGTTACCAGCGGCCCCTGAGCAATGTGCCGACAAGTCTGCTGTGTCCTGGCTTGTGTCTCTGAGGCTCAGCAAGGAACACTCATTTGAGCAAAAGTCAATCACTGCTACGGTTTTTACAAGAAGGACTACCTACTTGGGGCCTCTCAAAGCCCTGATTTTTTTCACAGAACAAAATAAATAACTGGGGTGGGGGTGGGAGTATAACCTAAAACCAACGTTGGGCTAGAGTTCAGAAGAAACCATGTCCAGAAAACAAAAAACAAAACATTAATCCCCTAGCCAGACCTCGCACCGCCGTCCCGAGGCCTGGAACCCCTGCTCCCCGTCCACCCGGGATGACCCTGCACGGACCTCACAGCGGCTGGCAGGGTGCGCCTGGGCCTCAGGATGGGCCCACTGCAGGCCCCGAGTGCTGAGCTCAGCGGCCCCCGCTTTTGCGCCTGACTCTGCGGAACCCCGGGCACCATCCACACAGCCTGACCGCGTCGGGCACGTGGCAGTCACTCGGTGGACACTCTGCTCAAACCACACCGCAGCCAACAGCGGCGACAGGACCATCATCATGGCCCTGTACTGAAGTCAGCCTGGCTGTGCTAAGAGCAGAGGACCAGAATACACAGAAACCCCTTACACACCACTAATGGCGTCCTTAGTTGTCCAAATTTCACCACACTAGTGAACGCCGGGCACAGCATGGATTGACGGCAGTAGCTAATACTCCTGAAAGATTTTTGTGGGGCGCCTGGGGGGCTCAGCCGTTAAGCGTCTGCCTTCGGCCCAGGTCATGATCCCAGGGTCCTGGGATTGAGCCCCACATCGGGCTCCCTGCTCCGCGGGAAGCCTGCGTCTCCCTCTCCCACTCCCCCTGCTTGTGTTCCCTCTCTCGCTGTGTCTCTCTCTGTCAAATAAATAAAAAAGAAATCTAAAGAAAAAAAATAAAAGATTTTTGCAAGTTAACTCTAGGTCAGCATAAACCCAAGTGCTTTACGTGCATTATCTCATTTAGTGCAGATCACAACCCAGTGAGGTAGGTACTAGTTACTATCCCATTTCCAGATGAAGAAACGGAAGCACAGAGAGGTTAAGAAACTAGCCCTGGGTCACACAGTAAGCAGCAGGACCCAGACTGCACCAGGCTGGCACCCAACCCAATACCAATGGCATCGAGTCCAGCACTCTCTAAAGATGGGCATTTTCCCCTCTAATTCCATGGGACAAACCCTGAGCATCAGCCACGCGGCAGGCGACCCAGATAGGACCAGCTGGAGAGGCCTGGTGAGGGGCCGGACGGCTGGGAATAAAGCCACCGGACACAGCCGCAACCCCGAGCACGAGAAAGCGTGAGGAGCACGTCCTCTGAGACCAGACCGCTCCCTCATCGGGGGCGCAAGCGGTGGGTGCACCCAGGAACGAGGCCACAGCAAGGTGGCGGGCGTGACAAGCTCGGGAGCGAGGCAAGAAAGAGGGACGCAGCGTCTCCCAAACCAGCTACGAAGGCTGCCTGCCTTACACTCAGTTGTGCGGGGTACCCCCTCAGCCTGCCCCCAGCGGCTGCCCGGCCCCTCCGCCCGCCGCGAGTACCATGCCACGGAGCCAACCCCTGCCAACCCCGGAGACTCGTGCACGCTTTCAAATCCCAGGACTTGGCGTCTACACCTCGTCCTCCCCTCCCCCTCCGCAAACCTGCATCCCCCGCCCCCCCCCCCCGCCCCCAGGGCCCCGCTGTGACCGAGAGCAGCCACGCAGGACAGCCGCAAGTGACACGGCTCCCAGCCCTGCCCATGGCCTCTCCAGAAACAACTATGAGGGAACTTCTCTGGCGGCCCAGATACCTTCAACTTGGTTTCACTTTAAAAAGTCAGAAAAGCCAGAAGACGGTGTGTCTTAATATTACATTTCTTTGGGGCGCCTGGGGGGCTCAGTCGTTAAGCATCTGCCTTCGGCTCAGGTCATGGTCCCAGGGTCCTGGGATCGAGCCCCACATCAGGCTCCCTGCTCGGCAGGGAGTCTGCTTCTCCCTCTCCCTCTGCCCCTGCTTCTCCCTCTCCCACTGCCCCCTGCTTGTGTTCCCTCTCTTGCTGTGTCTCTGTCAAATAAATAAATAAAATCTTAAAAATATATATATATAACATTTCTTTGCTCTTTATTTTTCACTGTTAAGGATTAAAAATTAAACACGTAAGGAGTGACGTATAGTTCGAGAACCAGAAAATGATACCAGTGTGCTTTTTCTATCCCAGTTTTTAAATTATTTAACTTACTTATATTTAAACTCAAGTTAGTTAACATAGGTATCCACAGATTATGTAAATATCGATATATCTGTATATATATGGAGAGAGAGAGTTTTTTTTTTTTAAGTAACTCTATGGCCAATGTCCCTCCTTTTCTTATTTTAAAAACCAGGACAGGGCTCCTGGCTGGCTCAGTTGGTGGAGTGTGGGACTCTTGATCTCGGGGCTGGGAATTTGAGCCCCATATTGGGCATAAAGATTACTTTAAAAAAAAATTAATAAAATACAGAAAAGCAAATATGATCAATAATGAAAACAAAGGAATCTAACCTAATTTCAATCCCATTTGTTTGTGGCTGGAATAAGCCCAGCAGACGGATTTTAGGAAGCCTGCTTTATCAGGCAGAGGCCAAAATGGCTCTGACTTCAAAACTGTTTCAGACAAACAGCAATTTTTTAAAACTGCCATCTCTATGCAGTTTCTAATTACTGGAACCCTCTGAATGACAGCAGTTTAGTTCAACACAAGTTCTTCCTAAGAGTCCTCATGCCTGTGTGAAAAATTTAAATTTACCTGGGGATAAGAATAGGCATGATCTAGTTAAGCTTGCATACAAAGGTTAAGCCTGACTTCTGGCCTCCTAAACCTTAACGAAATCATAGGCACACAACAATCTTGTCTCTCTTCCTTGTTCTGTTCATCGGCCTCTGACAGGTTAAGAGGGTGGCACGTTTATCTCTACAACATAACCTAACACGGGACGCATGAGGCTTCCCACGTCTGAGGGCCAGGCCTCGCTGGTGGCGCTCACCTCCCATGTGCCGAGACCGGGAGGCTGACATGGTTCTACCCGAATGGGCCACCTGGCTCGCGGGCGAGGCAGCGCCACACTCAGATCCTCAGGGCCGACAAAGACCGGGCCAACTCTCAGCTCTCCGCGCCTGGCCCCCAGGAGACCCGCGGCAGGCCGGTCCCTGGGAGTGCGGCCAGCACCGCTCAGGACCGGCAGTGAGGTCTGGACACCAGGGAAGGAAGGGAGAGCACGGGGACAGCGTCGGGGCTGAGGAGGAGTGAATGCCACAGAGCTGCTCCAGCGCAGGTCACAGCGCACGGGTCCTATGGCACTTTTATACAAAATGCACACAGCCGCCGGCATCCCGCAGGACCCCCCGGAGCTCTGGGTCGCCCGCGCTAAGTCCCGCAGGCCAGTGGTCTCACCTGCAGAGAGCAGGCATCGCAAACCGGGCAGGGCCACGACGCTGTACACTCACCTGTAGAGATACATGAAGAAACAGAGCAGGTGGAAGCCCAGCTTGATCATGGCTTCCTTCATGTGCGACTTCAGCTGCCCCCGGTTGTGTATCTCTGTAGGATCAAACACTCCCATGTTCCCACTCGGCACCATAATGAACCTGGTGAGCACACGTCAAAGGGAAAATCAAACCGTCAGTATAAATACTCAAAAGTAAGTACCCTATAACAGCCAACCTTTAAAAGTGAACCAATCATAGGGGCGCCTGGGGGCTCAGTCAGTTAAGCGTCTGCCTTCAGCTCAGGTCATGACCCCAGGGTCCTGGGATCGAGCCCCTGCTCAGCGGGAGGCCTGCTTCTTCCCCTCCTACTCCCCCTGCTTGTGTTCCTTCTCTCACTGTGTCTCTGTCAAATAAATAAAAAATAAATAAAATCTTTAAAAAAAAAAATCATAGCAGCCTTAAATTCCGACCAGATATGGACAGGGCGCCACGTGGTTTTCCTTTGAAAGACACAACACTTGTTAATTTGTGCTGTAATTTTCCGCCCTCTGAAACAGAACAGTGACAATCTGGAGAAGGATATTTTATGCATCGAGACCCTTTTACCCACCTGTAGGTAACTCCTAAACTGGTTATACCTACAGCCATTTTCCACCAGACACAAGTAAAGGGGACTCCAAACCAAAGCAATTTTACCAAGGTCTTAGAAACCTCTTTATTTAGAAAGTTCTAAAATAATTAATGCAACATCTTTATTAAAAAAGATTTATTCATTCGAGAAAGGGAGAGAGCATAAGCAAGCAGCAGGAGTGGGAGAGGGAGAAGCAGGCTCTCCGCTGAGCAGGGAGCCCGATGCGGGGCTCGATCCCAGGACCCTGGAATCATGACCTGAGCCAAAACCAAGAGTCGGACGCTCAACTGACTGAGCCACCCAGGCGCCCCTTAATGCAACATCTTTATAAGGAGCAGTGTCAAACATAATTATTCCCATTTCACAAAAGATAGAAAAGAAAAATTCTATGAAAAGAGAGACTCTATGTCCAGATGAGAGCCCTCCTCTGTGGTGCTCCTGCTGATCCGGAGATAACCCGCCTCAGTCCGCACGGTTCGTAAATGGCGCCCAGCTTACAAGCACAATTTAAAGAAGACAGAATGGAAATGATTTACGGTAAGTACCACCATGGTAAAAACAAAACTCCTCTTCAGTTAAGACAGCAGATAGTTGAGTCAACATGTAATGTCTAGCTTTACGTAACTTTGTTACAAACACAGGATATTATTAAATACTAATACTCTGACAAGCCAGGAATCTACTTCCCATAGTGATGGAGGCCTGACCACAACGGGACAAGTGAAGGCAGAAGAGAACGGCTCGGCCAGCGTGCACCTCCTTCCGACTCTGAACCAATTCCACCCAGTGTTCCCACACACAGAAGAGTCCAGTTGTTTTTAAAAAAGCCCCGAAGAGACTACGTTCAACATATGGTGGAGTCTTTTAGGCTTTCGTATTTAATTCACGTCACTGTGTATGTCAGAGTCTTCTTTCCCCAAAGGACGGGTCACTCCAGGAGGGTCCAGCAGTGTAAGTGTCCAGGTGGCAAAACGCCGACTGCCCCCGCCACTAGTACGACGATGACGTGTCCTGACCTTGCGCCGTCCCCAACCCCTTCCTGCCACACACACGGTTTCTCAGCAATGACTTCTGTGAAGTGCAAGTGCCCCTGAGGCCCACAAATCTGAAACTCTCCCCCAAATCTTGCAGCCCATCTAGAGCTGAGTGGAGGATGACACGTGAGTGTGCAGACACCACCTCAGCTCCGTCTCTGATGACAGTCTTGTCCTCCTCTGCCGTCCAGGTGACCTCGCAGCGCCATCACCATTTTTCCCGGTGGTCCTGACGGGCTCTCTGCCCCACCCTTCACAGGCCGCCTCCCTCCTAGCGCCGCATCCCCGGTGGTCTCCTCCGCATTCCTGCATCCCGACCTCCGTCCAGCTCCACGGCCTAACCCCAGACTCTGAACGGGCTCCCCTACCTCCTGGCTTTTCTCCACCATCCAATCGATACTACACGAAGCTTCCAGAAAAGTCTTCCCAAAGATACTTTACTTCATCAATTTAGTTACTCAAAAACATAAAAAGACTACATGAATGGGCTACTAAGCACATTAAAAGGTCCTCAATTCCCTTAGTCATTAGGGAAATGTAAATCAAAACCACAGTGAAACACCACACCCAGCAGGATGGCTAAACTAAAAAGATCCTGGGGCGCCTGTGTGGCTCAGTCAGTTAAGCGGCTGCTTTCGGCTCAGGTCATGATCCTGGGGTCTTGGGATGGAGCCCCACATCCGGCTCCCTGCTCAGCGGAGAGCCTGTTTCTCCCTCTCCATCTGCCTGTCACTCTGCCTACTTGTGCTCTCTCTCTGTCAAATAAATGAATAAAATCTTTAAAAAAAAAAAAAAAAAACTAAAAAGATCCAGGGGCGCCTGGCTGGCTCCATTGGAAGGGCACGCGACTCCTGATCTCGGGGTCAAGAGTTCGAGCCCCTCGCTGGATGTGGAGAGGACTTAAATAAAAACAAATGTAAGAAAGAAAGACACACAACAGGTTGGCGAAGATGTGGGAAAAGTGGAACCCTCGTAACACAGCTGAAGAGAAGGTAAAATGGTGCAACTGTACCTGGGCAGTTCCTCGGCAGGTTAAACATAAACTTACCATATGACGCAGCAATTCCACTCCTAGGAAAAATGAAAACGTATGTCCACACAAAAATGTGCACATGAATGTTCAGGAGAATTATTCATAACAGGCAAAAAACAGAAACAATTCAAATGCCCATCAAGTGCTAATGGACACACAAAATGTAGTCTATCTGTACACTGCAATATTATTCAGCAATACAAGGGAGTGAAGAACCGATACCTGCCACCCACGGATGAACCTTGGAAACATTACAGCGAGTGAGAAAAGCCTGTCATAGAAGAGCACGTACTGAACTCTTCTACGACGTGTCTGTGCAGAATGGGTCTTAGGAGACAGAACGTACTCTGGTCGCTGCCAAGGGCCGGGAGGGGAGGGCAGGAAGGAGTGACTGCTAACACGTAGAGGGCTTCCCTTTGGGGTGATGAACCTGTTCTAAAATAGACTGTGGTGATGGCTGCTTAAATCTATAAATACACCAAAAACATATCAAAAAGAATACTTTAAATGGGTGAATTCTATGCTACCAGTACTCGTATTTATGTATCAACTCCTTGGACCAGGATTCTCTGTGACCCATCCTAATCAACATTACCAGCTTTGTCTATTCCTACCCCTCATCTACGTGACTGCCACCGGGTTAGTGCTTAAATATGCCTTGCGTGTCAGCCTCCTGGTTTCCCTTCCAGCCCTCCCCCTCCCCGTGCCTGGCACACCGGGAGAATCCCTCACCCACCCTGCACAGCTCCACTCACACCCGCCCTCCTGAGAGGCCCAAGCGCAGCCATCCGACTCCCTCCTAGCCGGAGTTCCCCACCGCTCATCAGGCCCTGCAGCCCACCTCACTGACCTAGAGTATTTTGTTATTCTGTGTTTTGCCTCTTTGTCCACTTCATATGTCTGCATCCCCAAAAGCGTAAAGTGCAGACATCTGAAAAGAGGGGAAGGATCCATCTGTTGGTTTTTTTAACCTTTCTATTTTTTTAATTTTTTTTTTTTTAAAGATTTTATTTATTTATTTGACAGAGACAGAGACAGCGAGAGCAGGAACACAAGCAGGGGGAGTGGGAGAGGGAGAAGCAGGCTTCCTGCTGAGCCGGGAGCCCGATGTGGGACTCGATCCCAGGACCCTGGGATCATGACCTGAGCCGAAGGCGGTCGCTTAACCAACTGAGCCACCCAGGCGCCCTTTAATTTTTTTTTTAAAGATTTTATTTATTTGACAGAGACACAGTGAGAGAGGGAACACAAGCAGGGGACTGGGAGAGGGAGAAGCAGGCTTCCCACGGAGCAGGGAGCCCGATGCGGGGCTTGATAGGTGCCCCTATTTTTTTTAATTTTTTTAAAAAATATTTTATTTATTTATTTGACAGAGAGGGAGAGAGAGAGAGAGTGAGCACACACAAGGAAGGGGAGTGGGAGAGGGAGAAGCAGACTCTCTGCTGAGCAGGGAGCCCAATGCAAGACTTGATCCCAGGACCCTGAGATTTTGACCTGAGCTGAAGGCAGATGCTTAATGACCGAGCCACCCAGACGTCCCCCCTAACCTTTTTAAAAAGAAGGTAAATTTATGAACAACCGTCGATCTGTCGCGGCCATCATCAGGGCAATAAACCCACATGATCTCTGTGATGACAGGAAACAGAAGCTATGGACTTTATCATCCCCCCCAATAAAACCTCACAGAGCCAGGGTGCCTGGGGGGCTCAGTCATTAAGCGTCTGCCTTCAGCTCAGGTCGTGATCCCAGAGTCCTGGCATCGAGCCCCACATCGGGCTCCCTGCTCAGCCAGAGGCCTGCTTCTCCCTCTCCCACTCCCCCTGCTTGTGTTCCCTCTCTCGCTGTGTCTCTCTCTGTCAAATAAATAAAATCTTAAAAAAAAAAACCTCACAGAGCCTCTGCCAGTCTGTACTCTGCACAAAGAAGCCGCACCCAAGCCTGCTCTTCTGCTGGCACCTGCTCGGGGCTCACAGAAGGATGCTGCCATGTGCTGGGGTATCGCTGAGATGCAGCCTCAGAGGTTCCCGCTCTCACTCCCAAATTCGTGTTCTGCTCAGTGTGACCATGGGGACACTAAGCTGTGCTCAAAGTCTGCGAGGGACTGCACCTCAGCAGGTGGGTCAGGAGCCCGTGCTTCTAGCTGAGCTCAGGTCAGGGGGCTGGTCTACGGGATGACCATGGGAGAGCAACAAGAAACTGATAAAGTTATTCTTTCCCTCCAGAAAAGAGGTAGAGAGATTTAAAATCTCTTCTCTAGCTCAAGTTCTAGTCTCACGATCTCATATAAATTCATTCCCCCAAATCCAGTCACTTCCTCATCCTCAGGGCTTCCATTACCACGTGCTCCCTATCCCCTTCCCACCCCTCCTTTATTATTTTCTTTGTCCTTCTTTTTCTAACTGCACTTTTAAAAAAATTACACATATGAGGCACTGGGCTGGCTCAGTCCGAAAAGCATGTGACTCCTGATCTTGGGGTCGTGAGTTCAAGCCACACATTGGGTGCAAAGATTACTAAACAAAATAAATAAACTGTAAAAAGTTAATAAATAAACTTTAAAAAATAAATAAAAATTAAAAATCACATTTAGGGGCAACTGGGTCACTCAGTCATCAAGCGTCTGCCTTCGGCTCAGGTCATGATCCGGGATCCTGGGATCGAGTCCCGCATCGGGCTCCCTGCTCGGCGGGAAGCCTGCTTCTCCCTTTCCCACTCCCCCTGCTGTGTTCCCTCTCTTGCTGTGTCTCTCTCTGTCAAATAAATAAATATAATCTTTTAAAAAAATAAAAAAATAAAAATCACATTTAAAAATTAAAAATCACATGTAAAGATCAGCGGATTTTACCCCAAAACTAGATAAAAGTTTAAAAAAAAAAAAAAACAAACCTAAAAATTTAGCAGAACAACTAAAAATAATCCCAAGTTTGTCAACATTATCCCACAGTTCACAAGAAAATACATACTATACAAGTGCCCAACTATACTATTATATCCAAATAGTGTTTACACCAAGCTATGTTTGAAAAGCTTCCTAAATTCGTTAAGTTAGAATTCTGATGTTATCCAGTCTGCATTCTTTAAAATAAAATTCTCTCTGGAGCGTTCCAAATATACTCTAATTAAAAACCTGCAGATAGGGCGCCTGGGTGGCTCAGTTGGTTAAGCAACTGCCTTTGGCTCAGGTCATGATCCTGGAGTCCCGGGATCGAGTCTCGCATCGGGCTCCCTGCTCGGCGGGGAGCCTGCTTCTCCCTCTGACCCTCCTCCCTCTCATGCTCTCTGTCTCTCATTCTCTCTCTCGCAAATAAATAAAATCTTAAAAAAAAAAAAATTTAAAAACCTGCAGATATAAGTAACAAGAATCTTATATTCTCAGACTTTTGATCATTCTTAATGTAAAACCCATAAGTCCTTAGACATCACAACTAAACATTCCATATTTTTTAAATTTACACATGTAAACTTGTGTTTTTTGTTTTGTTTTTTTTAAAGATTTTATTTATTTATTTGACAGAGAGAGACACAGTGAGAGAGGGAACACAAGCAGGGGGAATGGGAGAGAGAGAAGCAGACTCCCCGCCGAGCAGGGAGCCTGATGCGGGACTCGATCCCGGGACTCCAGGATCATGACCTGAACCGAAGGCAGTCGCTTAACCAACTGAGCCACCCAGGCGCCCTAAACTTGTGTTTTTATCACAAGAGTAGCCCATGTAAATTGCTACTTGTCCAGTATACCAAAGGAAACAAAAACATATGCTGATTTAATGTAGGATTCTGCGGTCATGTGTTTCATGACTGGCACATATTTTATTGCAGAAAAAAAGCTATTACATCTTTTTAAATTTTTCTTTAAATTGATGTGACACAAAGCCGCAAACAAACTATACTCACCGATATATATTCCAAGTGGCAACAGGCAAGTTGAGAAGGAAGATGAACCAGTGCAATGAAACGAGCATTAATACAGTGACAATGGTATGGCCAATCAATTCTGGAATTACCCACTGCAAGGGAAGAACACAGTATTACATCTCCCTGCTGTGCTCTTCCTGAATGTGCATGTTATTTGAAGCTAAATCAGTGAATACAAAGAGAATTTACAAGTTCGTGTTTCAAGATTATTTTTAGACTCAGATGACCCAGATCTCCATACTGCAGGAACTGCTTACTCCATGCAAATACATCAAGGCACAGCTTAAAAATAATGTCCTTAAATTTCAATTATGTTTTATCCTAAGCAAAGGTTCAGATTCATTCACGAAGAAGGCATGACTGACAACCGGGGGGGAAATGGAGCATCATTTACTTTCTAGTCCAGAGTCTGTGCTAAAGCCTCTTACTCTAATTTGCGGTGGTTTATATCCCAATATATAATGCCTTGCAAGTCAGAGTATCAATCTTCAACATTTTCCAATCTCCAGAATCCTGCAGGGAAATCACTTCACACACACACACGCACACAAAAGGTACTGTAACAGCTCACATTAACAGTTCAAAGTTGAGTATGGAGCGCCTGGGTGGCTCAGTTGGTTAAGCGTCTGCCTTCGGCTCAGGTCATGATCCCAGGGTCCTGGGATGGAGCCCCACGTCGGTGGAGAGCCTGCTTCTCCCTCTCCCTCTGCCTGCCTCTCTGCCTACTTGTGCTCTCTGTCAAATAAAATCTTTTTTTTTTTCTAAAGATTTATTTATTTGAGAGAGGGAATGAAAGACAGAGAGCAGGAGAGGGAGGAGGGTCAGAGCGAGAAGCAGACTCCCTGCCGAGCAGGGAGCCCGATGCAGGACTTGATCCAGGGATTCCAGGATCATGACCTGAGCCGAAGGCAGTCGCTTAACCAACTGAGCCACCCAGGCGCCCCCAAATAAAATCTTTAAAAAAAAAAGAAGTTGAACAAATATGGTAATGAAGCAGGATGCCAGACTACTGGCCTTCCAGCACCCACTGCCCTTCTGTATGCTCTCTTTGTTAACTGTGCAATATTCTAGTTCTCATGCACCAGAGCTATTAGGTCCTCCATTCACCAATAATCTTCCTCCGCTATGAATAGAGATTTTTCTTTTAAAGGAAATTTATTTACGCAGACACAAACTGGTAATCCCCACTTGCAGAAATAAGAGGTTAAATAATTTGCCCAAAGTCAGCTACTTAGTGGTAGAACAATACAGTATAAGCCCAAACACAGTGGCCCCAGGGCTCTCTGCACTTAGATTTTAGAGAGTGTTTTTGGAAACAAAGAAGGGATTTGCTAGGCCTTAAACCTAATTTGCAATCAACTGGAACTTTTTAATATGTAATACGGATCTTTTTAAAGTGTAACCAATTGGGGCACCTAGGTGGCTCAGTCATTAAGTGTCTGCCCTGCCTTCGGCTGGGGTCATGATCCCGAAAGCCCCGCACTGGGCTCCCTGCTCAGCGGGAAGCCTGCTTCTCCCTCTCCCACTCCCCCTGCTTGTGTTCCCTCTCTCGCTATGTCTCTCTCTGTCAAATAAATAAATGAAATCTTAAAAAAAAAAAGAGCCAATTTAAAAGAATAAAAAAAAGTGTAGCCAATTGCACATAGTGCTGACCAGTGCGAGCTCCAGAGTCAAACCTGGAGTGGAATTCCTGCTCTATCCTACTGATCAGCTTAGCAATCTTAGAAAAGGTCACCTACCTGCCCTGAGCTATGATTTTCTTCTCTATAAAATGGAGATGACGATCCTGCTGTACAGAATTAGATGGACAGCCCGCCGAAGCCACAGGCTGAGCGAGCACTCCTTACAGGGCAGCCGGGTTCCTGCTCCTCTCTCTGTGCCCTCCACCCACATGGCAGTAGCTCCCAAAGTGTATTTCTTACCGTGTTTTCCACAAACAAACTGGAAGCAAAAGTTTTAGGAAGTGATACTTAACATAATGATGCTTGCTTTACTTACTTTCAACCAAGCTCTATGTTTTCATTCTCTTCGCTGCTTAGCAATGTGTTCTTCCCCCAATTGCTCTCTGAATACCAGCACTAGGCTTACAGCCCCCAGCAGGAGCCTGGAAAATTCTCCTGTGGAGTAACTGAATGGTCGCAAGAGAGAACACAGACAGAACAACTGCCCTTGGGGTACCCCAACAAAAGTCCAGGTAGACTTCGGCCAACAGCCTGGAGCGCGCACGGGCTTCCCGTGAGTATTTTAGGGCTTTACCCTTACGTATGGACAGACAGCCATGAACCAGAAATTGAGGGAAGCCTCCAATATGAGAGGGGAGAACGCAGAGGGAAAGGAGCTTGGAGGGAACAGAGATAATGGAGGAAGCAGAAGGAAATTTCAAAACCACTGTAATCAAAATTCTCAAAGAGCTAAAAAAACTCAAACTTGAGCCAAGACAACAAGCTCTTATAAATGAAAACTTGACTTAAATGGTACGCACACTAGGAAATCAGAAGAGAGAGCAGAGGGAATCTTGAAACAAAAAGGTAGGAAAAAAACAGGGATAAAAATTTTAAAAAGGACCAGGCAGATAATCCAGCAGATGAATTATCCAGTGTGTGAAAGTTGTTGAAAGAGAAGGGGGGGCGGGTAGAGAGGGCACGTTATCAAAGAACGAACAGATCTCCCAGGTTGGAAGAGTCATCAGATGGCCGAAACAGGGAAAAAAAAAAAAAAAAAAAAAACGTGGCCAAAACAGTGAATTGAAAAAGGCCTCAGCAAAGGCACACAAAGGTAAAGCCCTGCAAAATTCCCAAACACCAAGGATAAAAAAAGGTTCTACAACTTCTGGAGAGCACAAGGGGGAAAAAAAAAAAAAAGACGGGCGGGGGGGGGGGATCACATAAAAGAGAAAGAAGAAATTAAAACGGCATCATACTGGCCGACGTGAACGACACTGGAAGTCAGAAGACTACTGACCAATGTCTTTCAAACTCTGAAAGAGAATCTTTGCTAACCTAGAATGCTATGCTCAGAGAAACTATCGCTCCTGGATAAGGACAAGACATTTTCAAACACGCAAGGCCTCCGAATTTAGTCCCCATGTACCAAATCTCAAGAAGCTACTCCAGCAAAATGGAGCAGTGGGCCCACAGAAAAGAAGACCTGACTTCCAAGGAGGGCCCAGACCAGGGGTCCCAGGATGCGGGCTGTGGGGTGGGCCTGAAAGCGGCCAGTCCAGACCACAGCAAGGACAGTGGTCTCGAGGAGAAAGGTCACCCAGAAAAAGAGCTCCCCGATAGATTATTTTAATGTTTGACCCACGTAGAAAACAGTACGGTAAAGCTTTAAAGATGTATCTGAAAAGACTTCGTAACAGGTAAGTGAAAACTAAGGAAATTTTTTAAATGCAGCAATTATTAACACTGGGAAAGAGAAAGCTATCCAGAAAAACACAAAAGAAAGAAAAAGATGATCACTGTCTACTATGAGGCTCAGTACCAAAAAAGATTTAGTATGTTATTGCAACAGTACATTGTAACAATGTAAACACTGAATATCAATTTAACTCAAAAAGGAAAACAGGGGAGGTGATGTTTAGGGAAGGAGGTACCTAAAAACTCAATCTATCATATTGACTCAGAAGTCAAGAGATGATACTTAAAATTGATAAATCAAGAAATAGCAGTACAAGCACTTAAAAGAGAAATATGGATATAAATATCAGAAACAATTAACAGCTCAAGTGTGGAAATCAGCTGCCCCTAAAAAGTATGACAGATTGGATTCAAAGGGGTCAGGCAGGGACTGCTGTTTTTCAGTGTGAGCTTTGTAGTACCTTTGAGTATGGTTGTGTGCAAGTATTACCTTCACAAAAGTAAAAGTTAACATTAAAGAAAGTGACTTAACTTCAAACTGAAGGGGTAATTTCTCAGTAGAAGAATCCAGGTAATATTATCTTTGCATTTCAATTTTTATTTTTATAAACAGAAACCCAATTAAATGCCCCCTAAAGTACCCTCTAAAATATTGAGTAAGCAAGAAATATAAAAAGAAATACAACCCAGCTGGTAAAATACATTTTTTTTTTAAAGATTTTATTTATTTATTTGACAGAGAGACACACAGCAAAAGAGGGAACACAAGCAGAAGGAGCGGGAGAGGGAGAAGCACGCCTCCCGCGGAGCAGGGAGCCTGATGCGGGGCTCGATCCCAGGACCCTGGGATCATGACCTGAGCCGAAGGCAGGCGCTTAACGACTGAGCCACTCAGGCGCCCCGGTAAAATATATATTTAATCATTCTTCTGAAGATGATGAGGACTGAAACTAATATAATACTGATTACATCTCACAGCAGATAAATACAAAATCTTTTCCTTAAATCTATCACTGTATTAAACCATGCTCTGGAAAATTCAAAATAAAGAAAACAAGAAGAGGAGGAATATCGTTTATTAGTAATTTTAGTTTTCCACATGTGACTTTTTCCCCTCGTGGACCAGAGAAACGTTAAGCAGATGAAGAGGTGAAAAGACATGGGAATAATTTTTAGGTCAAGCCAAAAGCATCTCTCAGTATTCAGGGAATTGTTCTATGAACTTTTATCCAGAAAGCTCTTCGGTCTGCTCAGCCCATAAAATGAATCAGGACTAATTGGTTTCCCCCCATCCTGACAAACCCTGCAACTCAGGGTATTCTTGCCAACGTAAAGTTCTGACTATATACCAAAGGTAAAATGGCCTTGAAACAAATCAACTCATTAATTCCATTTCTCAGCAAGCCACTAAAAGAAGGTCGTCTTTTATGCAACAAAAAACAGCCTGAGCTTTTTTGTCACGAGCAGGGAGGATGGGTTTAGACACAGAAGACAAATACAATTACCCTCCTAATGAGCCTTTCTAAGTACTGATGGGCACAGGGACAAGGAAGAAGCACAGTAAAGAAACAAAATTTCCAGTGACGTCCTCTAGTTTGGTTCACGATCTAAAATACTGCAAAAACACAGTAGCTCTACAAACATTCCAATGAATAAGCAGCAACACGCACTTCAAAATCACATACACATAGGTTGGTTATCTATAAATAATCTCTAACGCAGAAAATGGAGAACCACCTTCAGCGCCAGAAATGAGTAAAGAAACGTCTTACCTTGTTTAATTTTGAGCAACATGATCTAGCATTAATGTAATCACATTCTAAATCAGACAGTGTAATGATCTGATGACCAAGATAAGGAATTGTAAAACTTCTTTGAGAACTGTTTTTGTCTTTAAGTTTCAGACAGAAACCCAATTGCAGTGCAGAATTAGATTTGACTTGAAAACTTTGTTATTTCCATAAAGTTCACTCATTAGACAACTCAATTTTCTGATTTATATTCCTTCAACAAACTATTTTCAAAATAATCTTATTATGCTCAATTCTAAAGTGACCCACACAAGACCATTCAATCGGAGTTCCTCAAAAATCAGTGACTGTTAAGAAACAGAAAAAAAGACCTCTAAAAACAATTTAAATGTGAAAAACCTGAATTCCCAATAATAGGAAAAGTGTTTATTTATGACAGATCCATAAACTGTCTTTGAAGACTCAAGATGTGAAAAAAGAAAAGATACAAAACTATCAATACAGAGGCGCCTGGGTGACTCAGTCGTTAAGCGTCTGCCTTTGGCTCAGGTCATGATCCCAGGGTCCTGGGATCGAGCCCCACATCGGGCTCCCCGCTCTGCGGGAAGCCTGCTTCTCCCTCTCCCACTCCCCCTGCTTGTGTTCCCTCTCTTGCTGTGTCTCTTTCAAATAAATAAATAAAATCTTTAAAAACAAAACTATCAATACAGGATGGTCCTATGTCCGTACTGGTTATGTCTCCTTCCAGGTGATCTGTTTTCCTAATACTTTTCTCTATTTCCGAAACCTTAAACACATTAAACATACTTTATACTAGAATTAAGCAAAAAATGGTTTTCAGTACCAAATGTAAACTCTCGAGGACATGTGACACAGAAGGAAAAGTCCTCAACTGAACGATACAAGGCCTGAGATTTGCTGTGAAACGCTCCAACATCCCCTCCCCACCCAGGAAAGGAGAAAGCAAAATGCTGAAAGTCACTGTTGGTGACAGAAACTGGGTTTATTTCACTACGCTCTCTACTTTTATGCTTGAAAATGTCCAATGAAACAAGTAAAAATAAATAAATAAATAAATTCACCTAAATTCTAAACATTTCCATATGGATATTCCCCCTAACATCTCAACACAAAGTCAAACTCATCACTTTCTCCACAAATTGCCCGCCTCCAAATGTGTTTTCTTTCTGTCGATGACACAAGCACCATTTGCCCAGGCTCAAACCATGACAAGTTATTTCTGTCATCTGTTTCATATCCCACACCCAGCCTTCCTCCTCACTCCACCCATGAATCCCTCCTTTCACCCGCCCACACTCAGAGCTGTTTCAAACTCACACGGGCCCACTCCCCAGCGGTTTACTTTCCAGTCTTTCCCATTTCCAACCCACTCTGCAGATTCATCTTCCTAATATTCCATTTGCTTATGTCAAAAATGTTCAATGGCTCCCTACTGCCTAGAGGATAAAAGTGAAAGCCCTCCCTGCCTTAACACCAAAACCCTTCAAAATCTGCTCTAATCCAGCCTTTCCCACCTGACCTTCTACTACGACCAAAATCAACCACGTCCTCCAGATGGTCCATTCTTTAACCCGGTCATCCATAAATGCCATAGGGGTGCCTGGGTGGCTCAGTCGTTAAGCGTCTGTCTTCGGCTCAGGTCATGATCCCAGGGTCCTGGGATCGAGCCCCGCATCAGGCTCCCTGCTCCGCGGGAGGCGTGCTTCTCCCTCTCCCACTCCCCTTGCTGTGTTCCCTCTCTCTCTCTCTCGCTCTTGCTGTGTTTCTGTCAAATAAATAAATAAATAAAATCTTTAAAAAAAAAAATGCCATAAACACACCCGAATCTGCACCTCTGCTCTTGCCCGATTTTGAATATCCACCCCTTTCCTTCCGTGGTTTTCTCCATGGTTCAAAGTCCGGGAAAACTATCCCTACAGAACTGCTACTCTGACCATTTTCTACCTCTTGCCTCTAATATTAAGCTAGTGCAACTATCCAAAAATACAGTAATACAATATGCTGAATCTCATCAAAACACACCCTAAACGTACCTGAATGTCTAAGTCAAATATTCCACCTAACATTTTTCCATGCACATAAATTGGTATAAGCCACGCCTATTTTGAACTATTAAGCCGAGCTTGCCAAACTGCAAATACAGAAATCCATGTTTCATTTCTCTGGAAGTCCCAGTTCCTTAGGTCACAAGAGGGACATAGGTCGTCAAAACTTAGGCCCGTGATTCTGCCCTTTCGGTCAGTTCACCAAACCTAAGAAAACTCAAAGTTCTCCCTCGACTGGCTGGCTCGGTTAGTACAGCATGTGAGTCCTGATCTTGGGGTTGTGAATTCCAGGCCCAGCCTGGGTACAGAGATTACTTAGAAATAAAATCTTAAAAGAACACAAAACCAACTCAAGGTTCTCCTCATTAGAATTCATCAGTTCAAGTAAAAAGTGCAGCTAACTGGGGCCGGGGAGGCAGACACGGTGCTGGGGGGCGCTGAAGCCGCGTTCTCGCTGTACACACCCAGAGCTGGGGAGTGAACAGGCCCCGCGGTAAAGATAAGAAACCCCAGGCGGAGAGAGGTGAAGCACTGCGCACAGCAAACATCTAGCTAAGGGGTCCTGACTGCAAATTCCGTCCCTTTCCTCTCCAGCGGGCTGCCCGTCCACAGTACAGCAGGAGGTCACGCTGAAAGCACACGCTACAAACACCCTAAAGCCGGGGTGTTCTGTCAAACAGGAAGTTTACTTCCATCAGAAAGCACTACGAGGGAATTCCAAAGAAAGAAAAACAATGCAACTCCGCATGTTTGTTTCCTAACACGTTAACGACTTGAACTGGAGGGTGCACTGGGCGACGACGAAGACTGGCGGCTCCCCGAGAGCAGGGTGCGGGTCCAAAGCTCACGTGCGGGCCTGGACCCCAGTCTGAGGACGAGCACAGGCGCACCCGGCCCCGCACGGTCCCACGCACGGTCCCCCGCAGAGGGCTGCTCCGGTCCCGGGCCCCGGCAGGCCGCGCACGACGCTCAAGTCCCAGGCGGGGCCCGGCCGCCAAGGCCCCGGCGCCACAAGGGCGGCGGGGGCTGTCGCCCACAGCGACCAGAGGCGGCACGTCGCGTCCGCTTGCCCGGGACCCCAGCGCCCCCCGCGGCCCCGCCAGGGAGGCCCGCCGCCCGGCCGCTCGGGGCGGGGCCGGTGCGCGGCGGCGGGGGCGGCGGGAGCTGCGGGCTTCCCGACGGGCCTTCCCGGCTGGGCCGTCCTCCCGCCCGGCTCGCCGCCCGGGTCCCGGTCCCGGTCCCGGCCGGGCCGCCCTCGCTCCCGCGCACCTGCCGGGCCCCGCCTCAGCCCCGTCCCCCGGGCGCCGGGCCCGGCCGGCCTCCGCCCGCCTCAGGCAAGGATACGAAGTACACCGAGAGGAAGATGAGCGCGCAACAGTCGAGGAGAGAGAAGACGAACACCACCGCCTCCATCCTCCGCCGCCGCCGCCGCCGCCGCCGCCGCTCCTTCCGTCAAACCTGCTCCGGCGCCCGCCGCGCCCGCCCGCCCCTGATAGGCCCTCGCCAGGGCCGCTGGGGCGCGTAGTGCGGGCGCAACAGCGCGGCATGCTTGGAGTTGTAGTCCTCCCTCGAACCACCCGGCCGCCGTAGTTCTGGCACATGCTGGGAAGTGTAGTTCATGAGCACAACACCTGAGCAGGGGACGGGCTGAACGCCACCCTCAATCTGATTCCTTCCAGAATTTATGACAAGAATTAGCGAGCAGGGGCGTCTGGGTGGCTCAGTCGTTAAGCGTCTGACTTCGGCTCAGGTCATGATCCCAGGGTCCTGGGATCGAGCCCCGCATCGGGCTCCCTGCTCTGCGGGGGGGGCCTGCTTCTCCCTCTCCCACTCCCCCTGCTCGTGTCCCCTCTCTCGCTGTGTCTCTCTCTGTCAAATAAATAAATAAAATCTTAAAAAAAAAAAAAAAAGAATTAGTGAGCATTTACTGAACGCTGGTAATCTGCTGGATACCTGGTACAACTTATTATCATGTGCGATTTTTCTTTTGGATTCCGCGCAGGGTCCACAGGATCCCGGACTTGGCAATGCTAAAAGGTTTTCCTCCTGAAGCCCAAGTCTCGCCGGAATAATCCTTGGCTTACAGGTTGAGGCTTGCCCTTCCTAATCTCCGTTTCTCCAGAGGTTTCCCAGTCCCTTGCTTATTCTGTGACAGCAGCGATTCTCTCCACCCTAGACTTTAAGATTTTTGGAAGTGTTGTCATCTCATCCATTCATTCAACAACTAGTTACTGACTCCAGCCCCGCTACCTGCCACGACCTGCCCTACACCGAAGATACAGGAATGTGCGAGGCAGACTAGGCAATAAGTAGCGACCAAATACAGGGAAAAGGTCATCTTAAATGCACATTATATCAAAGTCATACATTCATTCACCCAATATTTTCTGAGCAGCTAGCATATGCCAGTTACTGCACCTTAGGGATACATGATGGGGAAAAGTCCCCGCAGTCCTGTAGCTCCCATTACAGTGGAGGAGACAGAGGACAACAAAATTGTATTAATGACAAGCAGTTTTAAGAAATCTGAAGAGGACGGGGCACCTGGGTGGCTCAGTCGTTAAGCGTCTGCCTTCGGCTCAGGTCATGATCCCAGGGTCCTGGGATCGAGCCCCGCATCGGACTGCCTGCTCCGTGGGGAGCCTGCTTCTCCCTCTCCCACTCCCCTGCTTGTGTTCCCTCTCTCACTGTCTCTCTCTCTCTCTCTGTTGAAAAATAAATAAAATCTTTAAAAAAAAAAAAGAAAGAAAGAAAGAAAGAAATCTGAAGAGGACAGAGGAGGGGAAACAGTTGCAGACTGAGCCATCAGAGAAAGCCAGGCTGAGGAACTGACGTTTAATTTGAAATCTGAACAATAGCTCCCTGATGATTTGCAGGCAGAGTGTTTGCACAGACCCGATTGCTCACAGACACTTGCAGTCTTGAAGAAGAGGAGAGAAAGCAGTGTGGCTGTACTAGGATGAAGAAGGGTGTGAGAGTTTTGAGAGGACATCAGAGGGGGCAGTGCAAGGTCACACACGTCTTGGGAACCCTGGCAAGGAGTTTAACTTCTAATGTGATGATAAACCACAGGACAGTTTTAAGTATAGAAGTACCTTGATGTGGGGGCCCCTGGGTGGCTTAGTCGGATAAGCCTTTGTCTTCGGCTCGGGTCATGATCCTGGGTCCTGGGATCCAGCGTCCTGTCAGGCTCCCTGCTCAGTGGGGAGTCTGCTTCTCCTTCCCGCCCTGCTTTGCTCTCTCTCTCATGTGCTCTCAGTCTCTCTCTCTCTCAAATGTATAAGTAAAATCTTAAAAAAAAAAAAAAAGGTAACTTGTTCTGACATTCTAAAAATATCCTTCTGTTTGGTGCACTAAACGTATGAAAGGGGGACAAGTTTGCAAGGAGACCACTTAGGAGAGAAAAGAATGAATAGGGGGATTGGTGTATTAGTATGAAGGCAAACCAACAGGATTTGCCTGACACAGCATAAGTTCATAGGATCATTAAAGGTCCATAGGTTAAAGCCAGACAGACAGGTAACAGATTATTTATAAACCAGCTATTACTACACTCTCTGCACCTTGTCCACACCTCTATCTGGCTGCTCACACACCACTCCTGGACATGCCCAGCCAGCCATGCCTTAGATTGCAATAAAAGTAACAGATTTTATTAGTGTTTGTGCCCCCAGGACCTTCCACCCTGTAAATAGCTGGAGTTTCAGAAATGTTTGCCAAATGAATGACCTATTTTGACTGTAAGGAGTCATTAAAATTATTCCAGATTTTCTTAACAACATAAACCTCATCTCCCATTCCTCTCAAGTTGGAGCAGAAAACACAGGCTATCCCATGTTCGTTATCTGTTGCTTTATTCTGAGTTAATAAAAAAGGTGGTACCATCATCAAGGGTTAGAGTTACCAGTTCTAATTAAGATAGCCTTTGTCTCATCCTACTTGAAAACTCAAAACATGGTTGCAATGTCAAAACTATGGGGAAGGCAAAATTTTACAGAAGGATGTTGATCAAGATTAAAAAACAATAAGTAGGGTGTGTGTGTATATGTGTGTGTGTGCATATGTGTGAAAGAGAGAGATCAACACTTTTGTTTTAAAATATGGGTTGTATTTTATTTTTTATTTATTTTATTTATTTATTTTTAAGATTTTATTGATTTATTTGAGAGAGAGCACAAGCAGTGGGAGCAGCAGAGGGAGAGGGAGAAGCAGACTCCCCGCTGAGTTGGGAGCCTGACATGGGGCTCAATCCCAGGAGGATCATGACCTGAGCCAAAGGCAGACGCTTAACGACTGAGCCACCCAGGCACCCATAGGTTATATTTTAAAAGTCCAAATTGAACTGTTTCGGTTTCCAGTCTGGCTTGTAAGGAGAGCTTGGAGATTACCACTGGGTCCTAACAACAAATAAAAAGCCAAACACACTGAAAAATCAACAATGCTTAGATCACTCAAAGAAGTGAGGTCACTCCTCCAAACAGAGGAGATAGACAGAGCAGTACAATCACAACTTACCAAGGCAGAAACCTCCGGGAACCAGTACTGGGGCAGGAAATCCTGAACAGTCACTGACAAGAAGCTGGAGGCTCAGTGTGGACCAGCCTGAATATAAGAACTCCAGAGGGCTGGGGCGCCTGAGTGGCTCAGCTGGTTAAGTGTCTGACTCTTGACTGCAGCTCAGGTCATGATTTCAGGGTTGTGAAATCGAGCCCCATATGGGGCTCTGCGCTGGGCCTGGAGCTGGCTTGGAATTCTCTCTCTGCCCCTCCCCCTCCCTCTCTAAAAAAACCCAAGAACAAAAACAATAAAGAAAAAGACTCCAGGGGCCACACTACTGTTCATCTTACCTCCTCGAGTTCTCCAAGGTTTTCCTAGTGAAGATCAAAGAAAAACCCTCTTCCAACAGGGGAAGGCAAAGAAGTAGCCATTTGAAAATGCTAGAGTGGGACAGTGTTACTTGAAAGCAAACTTGGTTTAAGCATAAATGTATAATGCAAACTCTAGGGCAACCACTAAAAAAAAGTAAAAGAAGTGTAATTGATATGCTAAGAAAGAAGAGAAAAAAGGAATCATATAAAATGCTCAAATAAAATCCCAAATGGCAGTGGGGCGCCTGAGTGGCTCGGTCAGTTAAACATGTGACTCTCAGTTTCGGCTCAGGTCACGATCTCAGGGTTGTGGGATCAAGCCTCCTGTCAGGCTGCGACAGCACAGAGTCTACTAAAGGTTCTTTCTCTCCTCTCCCTCTGACTCCCCACCCAAGGTCCTATGCTTTAAATAAATAAATAAAATCTTTAAATTTCCTTTAAAGTAAAGCTTAATTAAAAATAAATAAATAAGGGCCACCTGAGTGGCTAGGTTGGTTAAGCAGCTGCCTTGGGCTCAGGTCCTGATCCCAGAGTCCCGGGATTGAGCCCTGTGTCAGGTTCCCGCAGGGAGCCTGCTTCTTCCTCTGCTCCTCACCTTGTTCACTCTGTCGCTCTCTCACACTTTCTCAAATAAATAAAATCTTAAAAATAAATAAATAAATAAATAAATAAATAAATAAATAAATAAATAAAATCCCGGAAGGCAGAAAAAGAGTACAAGACAAAAATAGGAACAAAGACCAAGGCAACAAATAGAAACCAGTATGATAGCTATGAATCCAGCTTTATTGATCATCACCTTTTTTTTTAAGATTTTATTTATTTATTTGACAGAGAGACCACCAGAGAGAGAACACAAGCAGGGTAAGTGGGAGAGAGAGAGAAGCAGGCTTCCAGACGAGCAGGGAGCCCGATGTGGGGCTCGATCCCAGGACCCTGGGATCATGACCTGAGCCGAAGGCAGATGCTTAACGACTGAGCCACCCAGGCGCCCCTTGATTATCACTTTAAACGTCAATGGTCTAAATATACAAATTATAAGACAGGGATTATCCTAGTGCATCAGAAAACAAGACTCAGGGCGCCTGGGTGGCTCAGATGGTTAAGCGTCTGCCTTCAGCTCAGGTCATGATCCCAGGGTCCTGGGATCAAGTCCCGCATCGGGCTCTCTGCTCCTTGGGAGCCTGCTTCTCCCTCTGCCTCTCTCTCTCTGTCTCTCATGAATAAAGAAATAAAATCTTAAAAAAAAAAAAAAAAAGAAAACAAGACCCAACTATTATGTTGTCTAGAAGAAACTCACTTTAAACATAAAGACACATATAAATCAAATGTAAAGCGACAGTTGCGGTGAGAGTAAAACTTTAATGTTCTCACCATCACAACAACAACAAAATGGAGGTACTAACTAATCTTACTGTGGTGAACATTTTGCAATATATATGCACATCAAATCACTTTGTACACCTCAAACCTACACAATGTTGTATGTCAATTATATCTCAATAAAGCTGAAGGGAAAAAAAAGTGAAGGGATGGAGAAAGATATGCTACACTAACACTAATCAAAAGAAAGTGGGAGAAGTTATATTAATTTCAGACAAAGCAAACCTCAAAGCAAGAGAGATTACCAGGGATAAGAGGAGCACTGCATAATGATAAAAGTCCAATTCTCCAAGAAGACACAACAATCCTTAAAGCATATGCGCCTGGGGCGCCTGGGTGGCTCGGTCAGTCAAGCGTCTGCCTTCAGCTCAGGTCATGATCCCGGGGTCCTGGGATCGAGCCCCGCATCGGGCTCCCTGCTCAGCGGGAAGCCTGCTTCTCCCTCTACCTCTGCCTGCCACTCTACTTGTGCTCTCTCTCTGTCAAATAAATAAATTAAAAAAAAAAAATCTTAAAAAAAAAAAAAGCATATGCACCTAACAGCAGGGTGTCAAAATATGTGAAGCAGAAAAGGACAGAACTAGCAAGAGAAATAAATGAGTCCACTATTATAGCTGCAGACTCCATGACTCTGACAGAAAAGGACAGACAGAGCAGCCAGAAAGTCTGTAAGGACATAGCTGAACTCAACAATGCCATCAATCAATTGGACATAATTCACATCTATGGAGGACTTCATCCAACAAGAGAATACACACTCTTCTCAAACTGAATGGTTTCCTCACTTGCTGGCTGACTTCCTTTGGCAGATTCCAGATAAAGGATACATGGATATACATTTTTGAGACCTAGCATGTCTGAGATTAGCTTTGTTCTATTCCTACCTTGAGTGATAGTTTGAATTAGTACAGAATTATAGGGTTGGGGGCACCTGGGGGGCTAGTTGTTAAGAGTCTGCTTCGGTTCAGGTCATGGTCCCAGGGTCCTGGGATCGAGCCCCACATCGGGCTCCCTGCTCTGCGGGAAGCCTGCTTCTCCCTCTCCCACTCCCCTTGCTTGTGTTCCCTCTCTCGTTCTCTCTCTCTCTGTCAAATAAATAAATAAAATCTTTAACAACAAAAAAAAAGAATTATAGGTTGGAAATTATTTTCCAGAATAATTTTGACAGCATTGCTCCCTTGTCTTCTTGTTTGTATCCGTGCACAAGTTGAAAATTTTGTGGCATTCTGAAATTCCTGATCCTATGGATGTATTCTGTCTGTTCTCCCTGGAAAATTTAGGAACTTCCCTTTTCCCTGACATTCTGAAATGTCATGATAACATGTCTTTTTCACTGTGCTTCACTGGTTGATTATGAAAACACATGCCTTCCAGTTTTGATAAATTTTCAAGTGTTGCTTGATTATTTTTTTTTTAAGATTTTGTTCATTTATTTGACACAGAGAGAGAGAGCACAAGCAGGGGAGCAGCAGAGGGAGAGGGTGAAGCATGCTCCCCGTGGAGCAGGAAACCCGATTTGGGGCTCCATCCCAGGACCCTGGGATCATGACCTGAGCCAAAGTCAGATCCTTAACAGATGCATTGGCGCCCTTTGATTTTTATTTATTTATTTATTTTTTTGCTTCTGTTAGATACATTCTTGCTTCATAAAACATCTTTTAGTCATACATTGGGACCTCCCAGATCCAGGATATTTCCTCTCCAATTTCATTCCTGTGTATCTTGTTTGTTTGTTTTTCACTTTCTGTGGGAATTCCTCCACTTTACCTGACAAACCTTCTGATGAAGCTTATTTACTGTCATCTCTTTAAGTTATAAGAGATCCTTTTTCTTCTGTTCTTGTTTATAGTATACTCTTCTTGTTTCAGTGATACAGTATTTTCTCATTTCTAAGAGGATATAAATTTTAGTATACTCGACATATTCTGCTCTGTGCATTCTCTATTTCCTCTAATTTCTCTTTTTCCATTACTTTGTTTTGGTCTATACTTCATGTTGGAGATTAACTTTAATCCTTGACAGTCTGTTCATATGTTACATTTAAAAATGCAAAAAAAAAAGGTGGTTGAGAGCTCAGTGTAGATGGGCAGGTCTGGTTGATTAGTAAGTTTCACTGTGTGTTGATCAGTGGTAACCAAGTTGGTCAGTGGTTGACCCTCACCTCCTCAAATGTGATGTTCCCTAGGGCCCTTTAATTAATCCAGAAAAGAATCCAAGCTCTTGCCTGGAAGAGTATAAGCCAACCTTGTCATATTTCTGAGAGAGATGAATGGGGAAATGGAGCTGGGGTTTCATGTCTGAAGACATTCACTTAATCTTCCTGTTTTCAGTTGTATATCCTTTCTGTTCTCTGCTGTCTAGTTTGTATAATAAGGGAGGAAAAAGTACATATGGACTAGAAAGGAGGAAATCAATTCTGTCTATGTAGATTGTCTTTTTAAGAAGGTTGGAGGACACAAAGTCAATACAGAAAAAATCAATTATATTTTTATATTACCAATTAACAGAAATCAAAATGTTAAAATAGTACTACTTACAATATCACCAAAACAGCATGAAATATTTAGGGATAAATCTAATAAAATATCTCCAGGTCCTGTATGTGATTAAAACATTGATGAAATAAATAAAGGAAGACCTAAATAGATATACCATGGTCATGGATTAGAAGACTCAATGTTGGGGTGCCTGGGTGGCTCAGTTGGTTAAGCGACTGCCTTCGGCTCAGGTCATGATCCTAGAGTCCCGAGATCGAGTTCCGCATCGGGCTCCCTGCTCGGCAGGGAGTCTGCTTCTCCCTCTGACCCTCCCCCCCTCATGTGCTCTCTCTCATTCTCTCTCAAATAAATAAATAAAATCTTTAAAAAAAAAAAAAGACTCAATGTTGTTAAAATGTTAATTCTTCCAAAACTGATCTACAGGTTCAATGTAAGCCCAATCAAAATCATAGTAGGATTTAATACGAATATAAAGGATATTCTAAAATTTATATGGAAAGGCAAAGGACTTATAATAGCCAAGACAATTTTGGGAAAAAAGCCAAACACCCAATTTGAAGCATCCACTGATTTCAACAGAAGAAACCGAATAGGATTTAAGGCGTTAGAATGAAAAATTCACTACAGGGTGTCAACATTATATTTGAGCAGGCAGAAAAATAATCAGCAAACTTGAAGATAGACTAATTGAAATTACATAGTCTAAGAAGAAGAAAGAGAAAATAAAGAACTGTGGTCAGGGGGCGCCTGGGTGGCTCAGTCATTAACCGTCTGCCTTTGGCTCAGGTCATGATCCCAGGGTCCTGGGATCGAGTCCCACATCGGGCTCCCTGCTCGGCAGGGAAGCCTGCTTCTCCCTCTCCCACTCCCCCTGCTTGTGTTCCCCCTCTCACTATGTCTCTCTCTGTCAAATAAATAAACAAAATCTTAAAAAAAAAAAAAAGAGAACTATGGTCAGACCCAATGAAACCTGCAGGACACTATCAAATACCAACATATGTATAATGGAAGTGCCAGAAAAGGAAAGAGAGAAAGGAACAGGAAGAATATTTGAAAAAATAATGACCAATATGTACATGCCTCTACACATCCAACAAGCTCAATTAATCCTAACTAGAATAAACTCAAAGAAATCCACACTAAGACACAATCTAATCAAATTATTTAAAGTCAAAGATGCAATTCTGAAAGCAACAAGAGAGAAGTGACTACTCATGCATCTCAAAAAGATTAAAGTCAGAATCTCAATAAGATTAAAGCTGATTTCTTACCAGAAACCCTGGAGATGAGAAGATACTGGGATAACAGAATCAAAGTCCTGAAAGAAGAAAACAAAACAAATACAGAAAAAAAATTGAAACCAAGAATTCTATATCCAGAAAATTGTCCTTAAAAGTAAAGAAAAATGCAAAACTCCCATAAGAAACATACAGGAAAGTTTCATGATGTTGGATTTGAGAATGATTTCTTGCATATGACACCAAAAGCACAGACGACAAAAGCAAAAATGGATGGAGCTACATCAAACTTAGAAACTCCTGTGCATCAATGAAACAGCTGACAGAGCGAAAAAAGGCAACCTATGGAATGGGAGAATCTTTGGAATCATACACCTGATACAGGATTAACAATAATACATAAAGAATTCCTACAACTCGGGGCGCCTGGGTGGCTCAGTTGTGAAGCCTCTGCTTTCAGCTCAGGTCATGATCCCAGGGTCCTGGGATCGAGCCCCACATTGGGCTCCCTGCTCCGCGGGAAGCCTGCTTCTCCCTCTCCCGCTCCCCCTGCTTGTGTTCCCTCTCTCGCTGTGTCTCTCTGTCAAATAAATAAAATCTTAAAAAAAAAAAAAAAAGAATTCCTACAACTCAACAAAAAAACAAAAGTACCCAATTACAAAATTGGCAAGGATTCGAACAGGTATTTTTCCAAAGAAGACATACAAATAGCCAACAAGCAGATAAAAGTATGCTCCACACCATGAATTATCAAACCAAGGCAAATCAAAACCGTAATGAGATATCACCTCCTACCCATTAGGTTGGTCACTATCAAAACAACAACAACAAAAAACAAACAAATGCAGAAAATGAGAAGTGTTGGCGATGATGTGGAGAAACTGGAACCCCCATGCACTGTTGGTGGGAATGCAAAATGGTGCGGCCACTATGAAAAGCAGTATGGAGTTCCTTAAAAACAAGTAAAAGTAGAATTACCATATGACCCAGCAATCCCACTTCTGGGTATCTCTTCAAAAGAATTGAAAGCAAGATCTCAAAGAGATAATTGCACACCCCTGTTCATTGCAGTATTGTTCAAGATAGCAGGGAGGTGGAAGCCGCCCACATGTCCACTGATGGATGAATGGACTTCAAAAATGTGGTATATGAATAAAGTGGAATACTTTTGGCCTCTAAAAAGAAGGAAACCCTGTCACATACAATAGCATGGATGAACCTTGAGGACATTATACTAAATTGAAATAAGCCAGCCACAAAAAGGTAAATACTACATGATTCCACTGATACAAAGTATCTATAATAGTCAAGTGTGTAGAAACAGAAAGTAGAACGGTGGTTTCCAGGGGCAAATGGGGGCTTTTTGTTCAGGCAAATCCCTAGAGACAGACAGAAGCTTCGAGGTTTCCAGGGCCTGGCGGAAGGCAAGGGTTGGGTGGCCTGGGCTTTCTTCTTGGGCTGAGAAAAATGTTTTCGAACTACATGGTGGTGATGCTCACACAGCACCGCAAACATATGGCGTGCCACTGAATTTCATATTGTAAGATGGTGAGTATTGTGTTATGTAAAATTTACCTTGATTTTAAAAATACACTTAACATGAGTACATTTTATTACACATAAATGACCCCTTAAAAATAGTTTTTTTAAGATTTTATTTATTCATTTGAGAGAGAGAGAGAGAGCACGAGAAGTAGGGAGGCAGAGGGAGAAGCAGAACCCCGTTGAGCAGGGAGCCCGATGCAGGGCTCAGTCTGAGGACCCTGGGATAATGACCTGAGCCCACGGCAGACACTTCAGCGATGGAGCCACCCATGCGCCCCCTCAATAGAGATTTTAAAGAAAGAGTGAGTGATGTGCTGAGTTCTCATTCAGGAATCACTGGGCTCTTCTTGGCCATTTGCTCTTTCCCATTAACCTTAGACTCAGCCTTTAAAATTCCTCCAAATAACCTACAATCGCTCAAATTAATGTTGGTTGTGAATGACAGAAACCTCAAATGATGGTGATTTAAATGAGAATGAAATTTATTTTTTCTCTCTGTTTCTTGAACAGGTCAAAGACTTCAGGGCCTTTGCACACTCTCCCTATCTTCAGAAACTCTCTTCCGACACAACCAGTCCCTGCTGATCTCAAGGTTCCTAAATGTAACCTTCTCAGAAAGTCTTCCCCTGGCCACTTGGACGGACGGAGGCAGGCTCGCTCTGTTATTCCATACCACAGGACCCTGATTATTTTCTTCGCCAAACACCTTCTTATGAAAGGGACTACTCCAAGAGCTGGGAAATCCTTGCTATTTCTCATTATTCTAATTATAGCTTTATTGTTTTGCCAGCCTATGGCGGCGCCCTCACCAGAGCATTAAGCTCCAGATCCGAATCTGTCTGATTGTCACTCTCTCAAGTAGCACAGACCTGGCACAGAGTAGACAACAAACATTTGGGGGTTTGATGCATAAAATGCCAGCTCAAAATCTTATTTTCATTCTATTTAAAATTAGGGACATGAATGAGGCAATCATCTCAAAGGAGGACCAACCTTATTAGTGAACAGAATTATTAGCCTTTACCAGATAAAATAAATCAAAGTTTTTTTCCCCCGAACCTCAGAAAACAAGGACACAGACTCAGTCTCTAGCTTCCAGCAAGCAGGCAACCTCCCTTGTGAACCTGGGTAAGAAATCTCTGCCATGCACACTCTCTCGCCTTTTCTCCATGTCCCTATTATACAGAGGGGGTGACCATATCATTTATTGTCCAGACGGGACCCTTCTGGGAGATCAAGGTGAGAAACCAAATATACAAATGAACAACAGCCTGACCCTAGATAGAAACAGAGCTGTGACTTACACTCAGCAGCATCCGTCCCAGGAAGAAAGCCTGCTATCTAGAAGTCCTCAGGCTCATAGGACGTCAGACCGTTACTGCAGCAAACAATCCAGGAGGCCAACAGTAAATCCTGTAACAACTGGCCCCAGATGGCCAGGACTCCATTAATAACTGACAGCTTCCCTGGTTTTTGTCCCCACTTCCCATTTCAGGACCAGCCCGAGAAAGCCAAATGCATTGCCCTGACAGTTACATAGGATGCCCTGCTTCTAGTTAGCCGTCCTGCAGCTTCCCCAGGCCAACAGCCTCCAGCCGGGGACCCCCCGGAAGCCACCCCTGTTCCAGCCACAAAGCTTGGCCGCTCCTCTGTCTGCCTTCGAGCCTCTGCCAGAACGTGGTGGAGGCGGCCCCCTTGCTGCTGTGAGCTCTGGACAGTCTTTGCCTGTTCTCATTTGAGTGATTTTCATTTATTTCCACAAATTACTGCACTGTTAATAACTATGCTGCATCAAGAGGCAAAAATTGGGACTGAGTCAGGACTAGATCACCCAAATTATAAAGCACCATCCGCCAAGAGGCTGTTTGTTAGTGAGCTAAATTCAGGGAGGGCGAAGGTGTGAAGAACAGACGATGGAATGTACCACTACCGCTAGGTGGGGTTGCATCATTACAGACCAGAGGACGTTTCCATCATTGCGGGAAGCTCTTGACCTACATGTATGTGCACTCAGGGTACTAGTCAGTCATCTTTTTGGTTTGGATGTATGGTACACTGGAATTGTTGGAAATTTGTCTTCAGGGCAGTAACTGCTAAAAGTAATTCCAGCAGAAAGTGTTCAAACATACCATTATTGATACCTAGTACTAACTTACTTTTAATTATTGCCTGCAGTCCCTGAGGCAGTAAAGAGGTTAAAAACATGGTGCTCGCCCTTGAGAAGCTGCCGTTCTGGAAAGTACTTCAGGTTGGTATGGGTTACATAATTTGCAAATTTTGCCTAGTGCAAAATTAAAATAAGGGGCCACTTGTTTAAAAAGTATTAAGAATTTCAAGGTGGAAACACTATGTGGCAAGAAAAGAAAAAAAGAAAGAAAGAAATCCTTTTGATTCAGAACAATGAGGAATACTATATTTATTAAAAGTAATACCTTTCTTTGACAGCCATACAAAAATTTTTTAAAAGAACAAGTTTAAGATTCTACAGTGTCAGGGTGTTAAATTTCTTTTCTTTTTTTTTTTTTTTTAAAGATTTCATTTATTTATTTGACAGAGAGAGACACAGCGGGAGAGGGAACACAAGCAGGGGGAGTAGGAGAGGGAGAAACAGGCCCCCCCGCGGAACAGGGAGCCCGATGCGGGGCTCGATCTCAGGACCCTGGGATCATGACCTGAGCCGAAGGCAGAGGCTTAACGACTGAGCCACCCAGGCGCCCCAGGGGGTTAAATTTCTTAATAAAATTAGAGTTGGCAAGAATATGGTCAATAAAAATAACTAACGAAGAGGGTGCACTTCATACCACACATTTAAAATGTTCAGTGCTTTCCTTTTTTTTTTTTTTTTAAGATTTTATTTATTTATTTGACAGAGAGAGACACAGTGAGAGAGGGAACACAAGCAGGGGGAGTGGAAGAGGGAGAAGCAGGCTTCCCACCGGGCAGGGAGCCCGATGCGGGGCTCCATCCCAGGACCCCGGGATTATGACCTGAGCTGAAGGCAGACGCTTAATGACTGAGCCACCCAGGCGCCCCTGTTCAGTGCTTTTCATGGTGAAACACTTGTGCATACTATTACATTAAGCAAAATATTTATTTTTTAAAATTTTAAAAAAAGATTTTGTTTATTAATTTGAGAGAGAGAGCACGAGAGGGGGAGGGTCAGAGGGAGAAGGCGGCTCCTCACTGAGCAGGGAGCCTGACATGACATGGGACTCGATCTGGAACTCCAGGATCATGACCTGAGCCGAAGGCAGTTGCCCAACCAACTGAACTACCCGGGCACCCCAAGCAAAATATGTTTTAAAAAAATACATTTGTAACCCATAATACAGATAAACCATAGGGAGAAGCAAGGACTGGTTTGTATGGGTGCTGTATACTTTCTTCTCCTTGGGGTTCATAAGTGAGGCCTCCTTTCTGGCCCTCTCAACGCGCTGTCACTTGTCACCAGAGATTCTTAGAGTGGACACATGGCTTTGATGATCTCAGGGCAAAGACACTGATGATCCCCGTTAGCCTAAACTTGGAAAAAAAGAAAGAAAGAAAGAAAAAGAATGTCAAGGTGGCAACAGCAGACCCTTAAACCAAATGTGGGGATCTTCTAAGCACTAAGGCCTTTGTGAAGGCACAGGTCACACACCCATGAAGCCAACCCTAAATGTAGATAGTGTTTCGTGACAAATTATAGACTAAGTATGCTGTTTCATATATATTGTGATGCTGCTGGGCCTATCAGCCCCTTTTTATTCCATGCGGTACATTTGGCATGCTCACAATTAAATTACATTTAAGCAGTTATTAGGCATTGACTCTATTTGTGCTAATTACTGTAGGAAATCTTTGCTAAAATTTAATATAATCAAGTACATAAATACTTAAATTAAAAAAAGATGGTATAAAAAGGTACAATTGTAATTCTTTCACTCTTCCCCACAAGACTCAGGACAGGGCAGGGTCTGAAACAGGTATGCACTCAATAAATCTGTGTTGAATATTCGTTCAATGGGTGGAGATTTTAACAAAGGGAAATATCGGGAAAGGCCAAATGGGAGAGAAGCCACAGACTGGCCAGGAAGGGCATTGTAGACAAGAGGAAATGTCAGTGAAAGCCAAGTGCTATGTTTCAGTACTACCTTCCGGTAGAGCTGGACGCTTCCTGGAAGCAGGAATTTTGTTTCTTCCCGGTGGAACCAGTGTCCGCGACATAGCAGCCTTTCAGGACTGACCCAATACGTGCAGTGAAGAAGTAGGAGAGGAAGCTGGAGCCAAGTTAAGCCAAGTTTTGAATATCACAGTGAGAATCTATATTCAGTGTACGGATAAGAACCATTGAAAAGGGCAGTGATGTGATCTGGACTCTGAGGGAAAAACAAGCCTGTGGTATCCCTGATGTGGTTTTGGAATATAGGTGAGCTTTGGCGAGGTGAGGTCCAGAGCCAACGGCCAAGAATGAATTCTTGAGACTTCTTGGGTGTAAAAAGGTGATTTTTTTTTTTTTAAGATTTTATTTATTTGACAGAGATAGAGAGCATAAGTAGGCAGAGTGGCAGGCAGAGGGAGGAGAAGCAGGCTCTCTGCTGAGCAGGGAGCTGGATGTGGGGCTCGATTTCAGGACCCTGGGATCATGACCTGAGCTGAAGGCAGCCGCTTAACTGGCTGAGCCACCCAGGTGCCCCTAAAAAGGTGATTTTATTAAAGCACAGGGACAGAACCCGTGGGCAGAAAGAGCTGCTGCCCCAGGGTTGTAAGGGGTGGCCGATTATATACTTGGGAGTTGGGGGAGGTAAGTAAGAAAAAGGGAGGTTTCAAAAGGATTTTCATATGTTAAAGACTCACAGGATACCCGAGGCCTTGCCATTATCAAGTTAAGGTTGTTTTTTCCTCTGGCAAGGCATTAACAAGAAGACAGTTGGGAGTTTCCTGGAGGAATGTCACACTTGTCCCACCCTGGGGGGGGGGGGAGGGAGGAGGAGTTTGCAGGGTGTCCGCTTGCGCTTTGTGCTCAGCCAGCCTTCTGCTCCCTCATCATCCTGAGTAAGACGGTTATGTGCTAACATCTCACAGCTTCTAAATCCACCTTCTCCGCCCCCCCCCAACCTTAATAAACACCCTTGTCATAAGCCAAATAAAACCTCAAATGGGAATTTTGAAAACGCGAGGAACCAAGAACGTACACAGAAACGGAAGCCGGCAACTCTGGGTGTGTGTTAACGTTAACTGTCCCTTTGTGTCTTCTCAACTGCATAATAAAACCTCACTTGCAAGTACGGACGTTTACCAAAATCCTGGGCAGCTTCTAGGTCTAGCTGTAATCCTGCCCTGGACGTGCTCGACAAACGAGCGGCGGAAAATCGCGCAAGATGACCAGCTTTCCCAACGCGGCAGACGCCGGGGTCACCTGCGCGCACCTGCCGGCCGAACCCGGCGCCCAGGTGGGGCCTCCCTGCCGAGCTGGGTGGCGCCGAGTTTTTCCCCGACTTTATCGTCCCAGGCGTCTCTAGGTTGGGGGTTCGTTAAGATTCGGACGAGACTAGTGTTGCATGGAGCAGGGTGTGGGTGGAACCCGACCCAGGAACCCAGGCGGAGCGGCGCCCCCGGGAAGGTCCTCGCAGCCAGCCGGCGCGCGCACGCGTGTCCGCACAGCGAGGAACAATAAAGTTGAGCGTGTTCAAAAGGGGTCCTGTCATCCAGGGCCCACTGGACAAGCCTGCAAAGTAAGACTCCCAGGAAGTCCCTGGTGCTGGCACGTGTCGTTGTTCTCGGGGGCGTTTTCCTCACTCGCGGTGGGACAGCGCCGGGGCACGGCGCGGACCGCGGGCGGGCGGGCGCAGGCGGGGCGGCCGGCCCGGCGATCGCCGCGGGCAGCCCTGCGAGGACCCAGCCCCCGTGGAGCCAGCGGCGAGGCTGCGGCCGACCTGACGCGCGGGATGAAGCCCAGACCCGCGGCCTTCGTGGACAACAGGCTGAAGCAGCGGGTTGTGCAGGTGGATATTGTACGCGGCCCTTTCTCGGCGGCTCCCAGGCCAGCGTGAACCAGCCGCCCGCCGCGGCCCGGGTCCTGGGCGGTGCGCGGGCCGCCCTTCTGCCGTGGCGGGGCTGCCCGGAGCCGGGGTCCAGGCAGGTGCAGCGCCTGAGGAGATGGGACAGGGGCGGTGCGGCCCCGGAGGAGCCGGGAGGGGGGCGGGTGCAGCCCCGAAGGAGCCGGAAGGGGGGCGGGTGCGGCCTGAGAAGAGCCGGCGCCCGGGCGGATGCGGCTCCGAAGGAGTCGGGAGAGGGGCGGGAGCTTGGCGTGGATCTGACCTCGTAATAGGCTTTTGCCCGAGGGTTTTTCATTTTTATACCCATCTGTAGAAAGCAGTGTGTGATAGATGTCTTGCAGTGGCACAGTCTGCAAGCAGTCTTAGGAGGAGGAAGAGATTTCTCTTCGCTGCACTCTGGGAGCTATATTTTCTCTTTTTCTTTTACTTTGCCAGTGCTGTAGTCTCCTTTTCGGATGGGTCTCTCCCTGCCAAACCCTAAGGAAGTGTTGGAAGTGCCTTGAATTCCTGTGCTGTCCCTCGATCCTCATACTCCTCTTACCTGCTTCCTAGGTGATCTTGTCCAGTGTAAAGCCTTTAAACGCTATATGCTATCTATACAGTCACTAAAGTTACTATAAATATAAAATTCAATATATATTTGTGACTATATAAACATAAATTCAGTGAAAGTATATATTCACTTAGGGGCGCCTGGGTGGCTCAGTTGGTTGGGCGGCTGCCTTCGGCTCAGGTCATGATACCGGAGTCCCTGGACCAAGTCCCGCATCGGGCTCCCTGCTCGGCGGGGAGTCCGCTTCGCCCTCTGACCCTCCCCCTTCTCATGTGCTCTCTCTCATTCTCTCTCTCTCAAATGAATAAATAAAATCTTAAAAAAAAAAAAGAAAATATATATTCACTTTATTTTTATTTTTTAAAGACTTTATTTGAGAAAGAGAGCATGAGTTGGGGGGGGGCAGAGGGAGAGGGACAAGCAGAGTCTCCACTGAGCAGGACCCTGGGATCATGACCTGAGCCAAAGGCAGACGCTTAACCAACTGAGCAGACACTTAACCATCTGAGCCACTCAGGTGTCCCTATATATTCACGTTAAATACTGTCTATATATTCCAAGACTCATGTATCCAGTGTGGATTTCATCTTGAATATCCAGGTGCCTACTTGACATTTCCTCTTGGGTATCTGATGGGTATCTCCCACAACATGTCCATACTGAATATTTTGATACTCTCCTCCAAACCTGTCCTTTCTCGGTGTTCTTTGTTTGGTTAAATGACACTACCATCCATCCAGTTGTCAGAGCCAAAAACCTTAACAACCATTACTACTCCTTTGTTACGCTTTCTGTAACCAATTAATCAGCAATTTATCTGGCTTTACCGTCAAAATATACTCCAAACCCAGCCACTCCTTTCTGACTGTGCCTCCAACCATCATAGCCCAAACCACTTTGATCTCTTTGCTTCTAGTTCTACCTAAGGTCTGTTCTTCCCAGGGCAGCCAGGGAGGTTCTTTTAAAGGGAGCTTGGCAGGGCCCTGCTCAGAAAACCCCTTTGGTGGAGTCAAAGAATATCTAGAGAAAAACCCATCATAAAGAGTCCGACATAGTCTGGCCCCTGTCTACTTTTTCGTCCTGTTTCCTTCCTTTTTTTTTTTTTTTTTTTTTTTTTTTTTTAAGATTTTATTTTTTTGAAAGTGAGAGAGAGAGAATAAGCAGGGCAAGGGGCAGAAGGAGAGACAGAGGCAGCCTCCCCACTGAGCAGGGAGCCCGATGCAGGGACTCGATCCCAGGACCCTGAGATCATGACCTGAGCTGAAGGCAGACCCTTAACCGACTGAGCCACCCAGGCGCCCCTCCTGTTTCCTTCTGCTGTCCCGCTTGCTTTCACCACACTGACCTCAGGCAGGCCAAGCACAGGACCTTTGCTCCCTAGCCCACAGCTGACTCTGGATAGTCCCACCACTGGCTCCTTTACTTCACTCAACAGGTGCCTCAGTAGTGATTCCTAAGGGCTGAATCCAGGGGCTCTTTGCAGCTCTTCACCATTTGACATTATCCGTTTTTCTCTATTGCGTTTGCTTTGGCTAATTATGAAAACGATAATGGAACGGACAGAAGGGCATAAAAGAAAAGAAAGAATTCCTTCATCTTCATTTCTGTAGGAGTAACCACGCCGAGTTTCTATTTTACCTTAAAATTTTGTATGCATGTATGCAGTTAGATATATATATATGTATATATACACACAAGAAGCCTCATCTGCATCTATTCTATTGCTTGTTTTTTTCACTTATTGGTATATTTTAGGGCTTTTCCCACAAGTAGTACATTTGTCTCCTTTTAACTAGCATATCAGTTATTTATTGCTGCATAACAGACCACCCCCAAATGTAGCAGATTAAAGTGGTTGTATTTCTGCTGCCATCAAGGAACTGTTCCACTTGTAGCGGATATGAGATGTACACAAATATGTCTAATTCAGAATTAACTGTAGTAAATGACAGCATGCTCTAGGAATCCAGAGAAGGGGAAGATTCGCCAGAACAGTCTGCTTTGGATACCTGGTCTCTTGGCACTGGGGGCATTTATGCTGAGACCATTATCCTGTGTTAGGGACTCTTGAGAAGAAATTGCTGTCTGAAGTCAGGCATGCCTTGACTGGATGACCAGCAAGCCTTGAAACATGGAAGTTGCTGCTGACATTCCGAGTTTGAAATCTGGCCCTATAATTTATGTGCTGCCAAGTAAGTAAGTAAGTAGCCTTTTAAAGTCTCTTTGATAGGTGGGGGAAACCGACATCCCTCGTGGGACTGTGTGTGCTGCTAGAAGAACGTGTCAGAGACCCGTCAGCAGGTGCACAGAGCCCTCAGTTTCTTGGGAGTGTTTCATGGTGCCTCCAGGCCAAGGAGTACCTACTGGGTCTGTTTATTAAGTAGTTAGGTTCAAGCTGCTTCCTGATTATTTAATCCAAATAACTTAGTAGCTTTTTGGAAAAATGATATATAAAAATTGAAGGAAAATTAATATAGTTGGTTTCACTCTTTTTTTTTTTTTTAAAGATTTTATTTATTTATTTGAGAAAGAGAGACAGAGTGAGATCATGAGAGGGGGAAGGTCGGGAGGGTCAGAGGGAGAAGCAGACTCCCCGCCGAGCAGGGAGCCTGATGCGGGACTCGATCCCAGGACCCTGGGACCATGACCTGAGCCGAAGGCAGTCGCTTAACCAACTGAGCCACCCAGGCGCCCTGGTTTCATTCTTAAATAATCACACATACGAATGGGGTTTGTGTGCCCGTTGGGTCAGATTAACCCTGACACTCTCATTTCCTGTTCCATATTAAATTTTTTAAGGGATTTACTTAACAGCAACTGCTGAAAACCCAGTTTTGCAAAGATCTGACATCATCAAGAGGGATTTAATATGGAAACCATGAATTGTCTCAGGCTAGAAGTTCCTGCAGTGATGGACAGGTGGCAAATATTATAATGCTCCCTCAGATGTAAATAGCCCTTGATGCCCTTGTGAGCTTAGTGCTTTGTTGTGGGGTATTTGGGAATTTAGGATATAATAAGCCCTCACTTACTAACCTGTAGTTACTCTCATTATTGTTACTGTGCTGTCATAGTGATTAATAATGTTAATTAAATTCTCTGATTCCAGGCTTGATAATTATGTAGTGATTTTTTTTTATTTCTGATATACTTAATAATGTTAATGTTAAACCATAACATGTTTGAATAGCTCAATCTCTGATTAAAATCACGTCACTGAGTGTTGAATGTTTGTCATGTTTTTTGTTTTAGTACCTCACCAGCAACAAATGTGGCAAATACGTGGACATTGGAGTCTTAGCATCTGATTTACAAAGAATGTACAGGTAAAGAGATGTAATCTCTAGATTCTTGCCTTTATTTTTAGTCTCCATCCTGCCCAAATTTCCAATTGATATTAATTGCTGCTGACATTCATTCATCAGTCCATAAGTTTAGAATTCAGTTTACTGAAGACTTATCAATTACCTGTTATATGCAAGGCACTGTCCTTGTTACTAAGGGGAATGGCTGCTTCCCTTTCAGTACTTTACAGTCTGGTCAGGAGTATGGCCTCTTTTCCTGTCTCATTAAAGAATTTAAAACCATCAGGCATGATCTCCCTGAGTTTTCTGGCTACCTCGAAATGTCTCCAGGCCCTACAGATTTAGTTTTTCTCTTGTGTCTCTAACACCACCTTTCCTGATACCTCACTCCATGAATTATCACCACTTTGTGTATTTCAGAGTCTCTGTTTTTTCTTCGTATACTAGTTCGCTAGGACTGCCATAAAAAAGTACCAGAGGCGGGGGAGCTTAAACAACAAAAGTTTAAGGCTTCCCAGTTGTGGAGGCAGGAAGTCAGTGATCGATCAAGGCACTGGCAGGGTTGGGTTCTCCTGAGGTCTCTCCTTGGCTTGCGGGTGGCTGTCTTCTCCCTGTGTCCTCACGTGGTCTTTCCGCCGTGCGTCTGTATCCTAATCTCTTATTCATGTTTTTTTAAGATTTTATTTTTAAGTAATGTACACCCAATGTGGGGCTCAGATTCACAGCCCTGAAATAAGAGTCGCGTGCTCCACCAACTGAGCCATCCAGGCACCCCTCTTACTCTTATAGAAACACCAGTTGTATTGGATTACTTTGCTTCAGTGCTCTGTCCTGTGGGCCCCCTAGGATGGCCACCCTGCCCTTTGGATCCAAGGAGACAGTGCCACTCCCTGGACCTGGGCCCCCTGCGCCCAGGGTGGTGGCAGCAGCCCTCCCACCTCACTCATCCCTTTCCTTGAAGGGTCATGCCTGTCCACAGCTGATGGCCCATCCTGTAGAATCCCAGAACTGTGGCAGCATTCCTTCACTTCATCCTTCCTGTCTCTTCCAGTACAAGCTGCCGGTGTTTCTGATGCTGTAACCCCATCTCTAATCAAGAAAAATTTACGGGGTCCCTGGGTGGCTCAGTCGTTAAGCATCTGCCTTCCGCTCAGGTCATGATCGCAGGGTCCTAGGATCGAGCTCCGCATCAGGCTCCCTGCTCTGCAGGGAGTCTGCTTCTTCTTCTCCCTCTGCCCCTCCCCCGTGCTCATGCTCTCTCTCTCTCCTCCCTTTCTCTCTCAAATAAATAAATAAAATATTTAAAAAAAAACATTTACAGGGGCGCCTGGGTGGCTCAGTCGTTAAGCGTCTGCCTTTGGCTCAGGTCATGATCACAGGGTCCTGGGATCGAGTCCCACATTGGGCTCCCTGCTCTGCAGGAAGCCTGCTTCTCCCTCTCCCATTCCCCCTGCTTGTGTTCCTGCTCTCGCTGTCTCTCTGTGTCAGATAAATAAATAAAATCTTTAAAAAAAAAATAAATAAATAAAAATTAAAAAAAAAAAAAACATTTACAGTACTGAAAATGTAAACTCAGAAGTTGCTTGAAAATAAGTTTATGGGGCACCTGGGTGGCTCAGATGGTTGGGCGTCTGCCTTCGGCTCGGGTCATGATCCCAGGGTCCTGGGATCGAGTCCCACATTGGGCTCCCTGCTTAGTGGGGAGCCTGCTTCTCCCTCTCCCTTTCTCTCTCTCTGTCTCTTATGAATAAATAAATAAAATCTTTAAAAAAAAAAAAAAGAAAGTAAATTTATGGGCAGAGTGAATACAGTGACATACTTATGTACTCGTGCAAATTAATGTGATCAATTTAGATTGAGTTTAATGGTAAAATGTTGGTGGAGACCACTGTACTGAGATTCTTGTTATGTTTTTCAGTGTAGACTATGGTCGAAGAAAAAGAAATGCTTTTAGGATTCAGGTAGAAAAAGGTGAGTCTTTTAGTGTTAGAGCTGAATTATTCATGAAGTTAAAGAGTTGTTTTATTTAGCTCATAACATTTTTCTTTTTGTTTCAGTATTTAACATAATTACTAGTGAGAAAGAACTTAAGGATCTAACAGAATTAGAAGATGAACATCTGGCAAAAAGAGCAAGACAAGGTGAAGAGGATAATGAGTAAGGATTACAGAAAAGGGGGTGTTTTTCTTTTTTTTTTTTTAAGGTTTTATATATTTATTTGACAGAGACACAGCGAGAGAGGGAACACAAGCGGGGAGTGGGAGAGGGAGAAGCAGGCTTCCCGCCGAGCAGGGAGCCCTGTGCGGGGCTCGATCCCAGGACCCTGGGATCATGACCCAAGCCGAAGGCAGATGCCCAACAATTGAGCCACCCAGGCGCCCCAAGGGGGTGTTTTTGTTAACCATGGACGCAATCACATTACATTTCTTTTTTTTTTTTTCAAAGATTTTATTTATTTATTCGACAGAGAGAGAGATAGCGAGAGCAGGAACACAGCAGGGAGAGTGGGAGAGCGAGAAGCAGGCTTCCCGCCGAGCAGGGAGCCCGATGTGGGACTCGATCCCAGGACCCTGGGACCATGACCTGAGCCGAAGGCAGACGCTTAACGACTGAGCCACCCAGGCGCCCCACATTACATTTCTATTTGTAAAATTTTCAGTGGCTCTTCATCACCATCAGGCCGCGTGTAATACTTACCTAACGTCTCCAGATCTTTGCTTCAGGCCTACTGAATGCTCACAGTTGCCTAAAGACACATTTTTGTGCTTTTGTATGAGTGGCTCTCTGTAGCTGGAATGTTCATTTCCCTGCCATGAACTCCCACCCAGCCTTCAAGAGGCCACGTCAGTGCCTTTGTTGGGCTTTCTTTTTTTTCTTTTCTTTAAAGATTTTATTTATTTATTTGACAGAGACACAGCGAGAGAGGGAACACAAGCAGGGGAGTGGGAGAGGGAGAAGCAGGCTTCCTGCTGAGCAGGGATCCCGATGTGGGGCTCGATCTCAGGACCCTGGGATCACGACTTGAGCCGAAGGCAGACGCTTGACTACTGAGCCACCCAGGGGCCCCTGTTGGGTTTTCTTAGATGCCTTTCTGCATGTTTCCTTAACCCCTGGTTACAGATGTTTGTTATGATGCTTGTCATATGGTGTTGAGATTGTTACATGTATGTATCTGCAAAAGACCCGTCTTGTTATCTTTGTTTTTCTCTGACCTGATACAATGCCGGATATGTAAAAAAGAATCATCAGCTAATTTTGTCGTTTAAGAAATAATATTGAGGGTTTTTTTCATGAATGGGTATTACATTCGTCAAATGCTTATGCACTTAATGAAAGATTTTGTTACGGTTTTTTCCCTTTGTTCTATTAATTTGGTGAATTACGTTGATTTTTTGAGTGTTAAGCCAGTCTTGCATCCTGGGATACACCCTACTTGGTCCTGATGTATTATCTTATCCTTCTTAGATACTGTAAAATCTTGTTTGCTGATCTTTTTTTGTACATGGTTATGTCTGTATTCATATTGATCTGAATTTTTTTCTTTTTTGCAGGATCTTGTTCAGGTTTTGGTATTAGGGTTATACTGGCTTCATAATAATTAGTTTGCAAATTGTTTTTTGTCTCTATTTGACGGAAAAGTTAATGTAATGTTACTGTTACCTTTCTTAAATAGTTTGTTAGAATTCACCTAGAATTCATCTTCGCCTAGAGGCTTCTTTTTGGAGAGGATTTGGATAACAGTCAATTTTGCTAGATCTAGGGCTCTTCCTATTTTCTTTTTCTTCTTTTATCGGTGTTGGTAAATTGTACTTCTAAAGGAACATGTCCATTTCAGCTAAGGTGTGGAATTTGTTGGCATAAAGTTTTCAAGATGTCCTCTCATTTTCCTTTTAATGTCTACAGGATCTGTGTTGGTAGCTCCTTTTCACTTTGCTGCCTTCTCATTTGGATTTACCATCATTTTCTTTTTTTCTTTTTCTAAAGATTTTATTTACTTATTTTGACAGAGAGAGAGAGACAGTGAGAAAGGGAACACAAGCAGGGAGAGTAGGAGAGGGAGAAGCAGGCCTCCCACCGAGCAGGGAGCCCGATGTGGGGCTCGATCCCAGGACCTTGGGATCATGACCTGAGCCGAAGGCAGATGCTTAATGACTGAGCCACCCAGGTGCCCCTACCATCATTTTCTTAACTAGTTTTGTATTCGTGGACATTTGGTTGTTTCCAGTTTTGCACTATCATATGTGCAGTAAATAATCCTTTAGCACACATGTATGTTTTTATACATTTCTTTGTTTTTTTAATGTTAAATTCTTGAAGTGGTGTTTCTGGGGTTAAAGATACTATTTTTGAGATTTCTGGTACATTTTGAGTTGTCCTCCAAACAAAGTTGCCTGGTTTCATACTCCCAGCAGCTTTGTATAAAGAGTTCATTTCTCTGCACCCTTGAGGTCCTGGTAGTACTATTCTTTAATCTTTGCCAGTTTCATGGGCAAAAATGGATTTTTTTAAAAAAGATTTTTATTTAGTTATTGAGAGAGGGAGAGAATGATAGAGCATTAGAGGGAGGAGGGTCAGAGGGAGAAACAGACTACCTGCTGAGCAGGGAGCCCAATGGCGGGACTCGGTCCTGGGACTCCAGGATCATGACCTGAGCCCAAGGCAGGCACTTAACCAGCTGAGCCACCCAGGCGCCCCTTGATACGTTTTTATTTGTAGTTTTTTGATAACTAGTGAGGTTAAATATTTAACTGTTTCATGTTTCCTCGGTTAGTTGCTTATGGGTTTTGTCTTTTCTTTGAGAGGTATTTGAATTTTCCATATTAGTTGTCAGATTCCTTTGTATAAAATAGCATCCCCTTTTATTTAGTTATTTTTTTTAGATTATCAGAGAAAGATTTTTTTTTTTAAAGGATTTTATTTATTTATTTGACAGAGAGACAGCGAGAGAGGGAACACAAGCAGGGGGAGTGGGAAAGAGAGAAGCAGGCTTCCCGCCGAGCAGGGAGCTTGATGTGGGGCTTGATCCCAGGACCCTGAGATCACGACCTGAGCCGAAGGCAGTCGCTTAACCAACTGAGCTACCCAGGGGCCCCCAGAGAAAGATTTAAAAAAAAAAAATTTTTTTTTTTTTTTTAAAGATTTTATTTATTTATTCATGAGAGAGAGAGAGAGAAGCAGAGGGAGAAGCAGGCTCCCAAGGAGCAGGGAGCCCGATGTGGGACTCGATCCCAGCACCCTGGGATCATGACCTGAGCCGAAGGCAGACTCTTAACCATCTGAGCCACCCAAGTGCCCCTAAAAATTTTTTTATTGTTATGTTAATCCCCATACATTACATCATTAGTTTTAGATGTAGTGTTCCATGATTCATTGTTTGTGCATAACACCCAGTGTTCCATGCAGAACGTGCCCTCCTCAATACCCATCACCAGGCTAACCCATCCTCCCACCCCCGTCCCCTCTAGAAACCTCAGTTTGTTTTTCAGAGTCCATTGTCTCTCATGGTTCGTCTACCCCTCCGATTCCCCCCCTTCATTCTTCCCCTCCTGCTACCTTCTTTTTTTTTTTTTTCTTAACATATATTGCATTATTTGTTTCAGAGGTACAGATCTGAGATTCAACAGTCTTGCACAATTCACAGCGCTTACCAGAGCACATACCCTCCCCAGTGTCTATCACCCAGTCACCCCATCCCTCCCACCCCACCCCCCACTCCAGCAACCCTCAGTTTGTTTCCTGAGATTAAGAATTCCTCATATCGGTGAGGTCATATGATACATGTCTTTCTCTGACTTCTTTCTTTTTTTTTTTTTTTTAAAGATTTATTTATTTGACAGAGAGAGGCAGGGAGAGAGGGAACACAAGCAAGGGGAGCAGGGAGAAGCAGACTCCCCGCTGAGTTGGGAGCCTGACATGGGGCTCGATCCCAGGACCCTGGGATCATGACCTGAGCTGAAGGCAGACGCTTAACAACTGAGCCACCCAGGCGCCACTCTCTGACTTATTTCTAATAGCACCTCCTTTTATATGTATTATAGACTGTTCCATTTTGCCATTTGCCTTTTATTGTTGTTTAAAGTGTCTTTTTTTTTTTTTTTTGAGAGAGAGACACACAGCGAGAGAGGGGACACAAGCAGGGGGAGTGGGAGAGGGAGAAGCTGAGCAGGGAGCCCGATGCGGGGCTCCATCCCAGGACCCTGGGATCATGACCTGAGCTGAAGGCAGACGCTTCACTGACTGAGCCACCCAGGCGCCCCTTAAAGTGTCTTTTGATTAGAGAAGTTCTGCATCTGTACCTAGTCAGATTTGTCAGTCATTTCTTTTATGGTTGATGCGGATGTGCTTAGAAAGACCTATCACTGGAGTATATGGGATTATTGCCTGTACTTTTTCTTTGTTTATTTATAGCATTACATTTAACTCTTTAATCCATTTGTAATTAACTTTGTAGGGTGTGACTCATAGGGCAGAATGGGTTTTTCCCCAAATAGTTGAATAATCCACCTTCTTTACATTGATTAGAAATACCCAAACTGTGGTGCCTGGGTGGCTCAATCGGTTAAGCGGCTGCCTTCAGCTTAGGTCATGATCCCAGGGTCCTGGGATCGATCGAGCCCTGCATCGGGCTCCCTGCTCAGGGGAGAGCCTGCTCCCTCTCCCTCTGCCTGCCGCTCTGCTTGCTTGTGCTCTCTATTTCTGTTAAATAAATAAATAAAAATCTTAAAAAAAAAAAAAATGAACCCAAACTTATGTTAATAGAATTTAATGAAAAACAAAAGAATTCATGTCTTAATTACGAAGGTGGGTCATAGCATTTATGTAAACCTTTTTACTTAGGAAGAGTCCTTTTCTTATTTAATTATTTTCTAAAGACATTTTATTAAATAGTAGCAGGGTCCTGTAGTTACTTGAAGCTATTCAATATCAACTCTGGGTTATGATGAACTGAGACTGCATTCTCAGTTTGTAGTTATTAGGATTTATGCCTGTTCCTCGCTGTATGATATGAAAACCTCTTTGTACCTTCATTTCTCATGGACAGACTTGGGAAAACTGTACCTGGTCACGTGGCTGGGTCATGTGGAATTTGTGAATTTGTTACACAATTACTTAATTATGGCTTGCTGGAATATTTCCTTTTTTTGGGCATCTGATATTCCTAATGAGACCCTTGGGTCTGATAGGAATTTGCATTTCACTTTTATTTATTGCTAGGATTAAGATAACCACAGTTTATTAAGCATTTATTATGTACTCTAAGGACTTGGGGAGCTTCTCTTGAATCCTCTAATAACCCAGTGAGGGTGGACATTACTTATTCTTACTCTTTATAGATACGGAAGCTGATCCTCACAGAGATTAAGTAGAAGCTAGAAACCAGCAGTGTTGTATTTTGAATCCAGATTTCTTTTAACTCCAGAGCCTGGACCCTTAACCACCATAATATTTTGCCTTAGTATATTTTTTGTTTAGGGTAGTAATTTTTTAGAATGTGGGAGAAAAGCCTTTAAAATGTTTCTTTCCCTCTTCTTACTGAGGTTTACTGAAAGCTATTCAGATGATGATTCAAATATGGAAGACTACCCAGATCCACAGGTAAGCCAGACATTTAATGGACCCACTTTGATTTTCTTTTTTTTTTAATTATTATGAACCCTCCTTAAAAAAATCAGTGTGGAATAGAATCAGAGACTTTGAACATCTCCATCAATAAATAATTAAAATACTTCTGTGTATAGTGTTGAAGAAATCTCCGGATGGCTATCTTTTCAGTATTTGTGTTTATAGCCTGTTTCATAGGGAAAAAGGGGAAGAGAGTGGCCAGAAATAAGGGCACATGGGAAGAGAAAGGGGAATTAACAGTAAAAATTGAGAAAAGGATACATTTTCTACCAAAGGGCTGGCATTGCCAAGAAGTAGGTTTCAATTAAAGGGAAATGTAGAAATAATATACTAGATGATTTTTCTTTTAAAGATTTTATTTGAGAGAGAGAGGATGAGAGAGAAAGAGAGCACGAGAGGGGGGAGGGTCAGAGGAGGCTGAGCAGGGAGCCTGATGTGGGACTCAATCCTGGGACTCCACGATCATGACCTGAGCCCAAGGCAGTCGCTTAACCAACTGAGCCACCCAGGCATCCCTGCTAGATGATTTGTAGCTTACTATTTTTTCCCCAACGGTAATTCAGTTTTTTAATTTATTAACAAAGTCAGGACGATAACGAGTTATTCTGATCCAGTATTGACTTGATGGGCTAGTAGTGACTCTCCTTGACAGCCAGCTCATTTTTATACCTGATTCTTTTGTACTTTTTAAAAGCGAGCTTACTTACTTGGTTTTATTTAACTTCCATGTATGAATTGGTGCATTAACTTGAGGTGAAGGGGGGGACATTGTTTATGAACAGTAAATGTTTGAAGCGTCTTATTGTGGACCCCGGTGTTTTCCGGCTAAAATGCTATGAGAGAAGCTGTGGGGAGTGCAGTGTACTGGTAACCAGCTTTCCACAAGGACCTGGGAGGAATTCATGCTGATGTCGTGTTTCTGCCAGGCAGCAAATCACATGAACAGCTCCCTGCTCTCCTTATATCGGAAAGGACATCCTGAATCTGTTTCAAGGACTCCCGAGATGGAGCCCAGAGAAACCACTGGCTCGAGCCCATGGACACCTTCCGGAACACGCTCCATCCCCTTGAAGACCCCAGCCAGAGGTTCTGAGGGAGGGTGGTTTATCGACAGAACTGGTGGAAAGATGGACGTGACAGATGAGAAGAGTAATCACAAGAAGCTAGGATCTGAGATAGAGGTATTTTTGTTGTGGAATTTAGCCTTAAGTAGTTGGAGCCCATTACCCCCTTTCCTGAATGTAGCATCAGCAGACTCTTGTGTTTCATGAAGGGCGTGGGGATTTGGAAGCACACAGAGAACGTGGGCATGTCCTGTTACTGCCACCGTTTCTGTCCAAGTCCAAGCCTTAACTACTTAAGTAATCTCCCCTCACTTTATTCTCCACACACAAATGTCGTTTTTTGGTTTATTTGTTTGTTTTTTAAGATTTGATTTATTTGAGAGAGAGAGAGGGAGAGAACAGAGGGAGAGGGAGAAGCAGGCTCTCCGCTTAGCAGGGAGCCCAGTGCGGGCCTGGATCCCAGGCCCCTGGCATCATGACCTGAGCTGAAGGCAGACGCTTCACAGACTGAGCCACCGAGGCGCCCCATAGATGTTGTTTTTACAAGTCAGATTGTTCTCATTCATGTATTAGAAATGGCTTCGTTCAGTCTAAAATCAAAGGCCTTATGGGGCACCTGGGTGGCTCAGATGGTTAAGCGTCTGCCTTCGGCTCAGGTCATGATCTCAGGGTCCTGGGATCGAGTCCCGCATCGGGTTCCCTGCTCAGTGCAGAGCCTGCTTCTCCCTCTCCCTCTGCCACTCCCTCTGCTTGTGCTCTTCTGTCTAGCTCTCTGTCAAATAAATAAATAAAATCTTTAAAAAAAAAGGCCTTATAGTGGCCAGCAAAGCCTTGTGCGCGCAGCTGCCCTGCTGGCTCTTCAGTCATCTCCTCGGCCTCCATGGCCTTGGGTTGTTTCTAGAACACGCCACGCACGCTCACCTGGGCCTGTGCACTTGTGCTTCTGTCTGGAACTGTCCCCAGATTCCTGTGACTCACATCTTGTTTCCCTGGAATCTTGGCAGCGTCCTTTCCTGATGTGTAAAATACCATGTCATTGGATACCGTTTGCTTCATCTCCTTTTTGTCAGGCACTTAGGACCACTTAGAACTTGCTGTGTAATTGTTTAGTTGGGTTTTTTCTTTGACTTTCTCCACTAGAATGTCCACTTCAGGGGAACAGGACCTTTGGTTTGTTTAATAATGTCTCCCTGGCTAATATGCAGCTAACAGGGGGCATCTGGGTGGCTCAGTTGGTTGAAAGTCTGAATCTTGACTTTGGCTTGGGTCATGATCTCAGGGTCCTGGGATTGAGCCCAGCATAGGGCTCTGCACTGGGCGTGGAGCCTGCTTGAGATTCTCTCCCTCTGCCCCCACTTGTGCATGCATGTGTGTGCTCTTTAAAACAAATAAAATCTTAAAAATAATAAAAAGAAATAAAATGCATCTGACATGTAGTTGTCAGTTTGTTGAATTAGTGCCTGATGAGCCTTCCAAGGTGCATTTACCAGTGCAAGTTAAAGAACAGGTACCTTGGGCATGTGTTACAGAAGGTTGGTCGTTGTCGGAGGAAGGGAAGTTAGCGCGGAAACAGCGTATGGCTCATTTTGAGCTTAGGGTAATGCTTTGAGGGGGCCTGCACAAATGGGTACACCACAAAAATGTACAGAATTAGTAGACACCCTTTTTTTAACCTAAGTTGAACTGTACCATACATAAAAGTAAAGCTGGATGAATTACCACAAAGTGAACACACTGGGCACCAACCTTAACTAGTTTTTAACGCCCGAGAGAATGAGAGGATTCACAGTAATCTGCCCCACGATAGTCCCTGAGGACGCCCCTGGGGCTCACTGTCCAGCGTGGTAAGTGCTAGCCACGTGTGGCTCTTGAACATTCAAAATGCAGTTAGTGTGGCTCTTGAACATTCAAAATGTGGTTAGTGTAAATGAGGGACTGAATTTTTTTTTTTTTAATTTTTATTTTTCCAAAGATTTTATCCATTTATTAGAGAGAGAGTGCACAAGCAGGGGGAGCAGCGGGCTTCCCGCCGAGCAGGGAGCCTGTTGTGGGACTCCATCTCAGGACCCTGGGATCATGACCTGAGCCGAAGGCAGATGCTTAACGACTGAGCCACCCAGGTGCCCTAATCATCTGTTTTTAGAGAACATTATTGCAAAGGCTGAGGAAACAGCTTGACTCTTACGTTGAATCATACTTTTTTATGGCTTTCAAAGCAGCTCTGTAGTCCTGTTTAATTTAGTGATTCATCTGACATCACATGAAGACCCACTGGTGAAAGGCTTGGTGAGAAGTACAAGATGAACATTAGTGTTTCATCTCTAGAAGCTCACAGTTCCGTGAAAGACACAGAAGTGCTCACATACAAGGCAGATCATGGCAGGCTATCCTGCACTTGCAAATTCAGTGTTCTCGGAGTGTGAGTAAGAGGTTAATTCTAACTGGAGGAGTCTGGAAAGGAAGTTTTCACGTGCGAGATAGAAACTGAGCTTTCAGCTGCAGAAAAGAAGGCCGATCCGCAACAGAGACCATGCCTGAGCACGGAGGTTGGGCATAGGTGCCAGTGCCCGGCCGGGAATGCTTTATTTTCAGTCATGCCCGTGTTGAAGGAAACATCACTGGTATTGTGATGTCAAGCAAGGCATGTTGAGATTTCTTTTCTTTCCAGGATCCCAAAGATGCTTCTCTTCTGGAGTGTAGTGAAAAAAGGAAAGTCCGGCTGAAGAGCAAAGGAAGCAAAAGGAAGAAAGACCTTCAGGAAGCAGATGGAGAAATAGAAGCTGTCCTGCAGCAGAAAGGTGAGCTGCGAGTCCTGGGGGCTGGGGCGGCGGGGCGGGGGGGGCGGTGGGATGGGCTTCCGGAGCGGCGTCCTCCGTTCCAGCCCTTGTGCTCGGGGTACCTGCCGTGTGCAGTGATGTCTATAAGAAAAGCCTTCAGTGACCCCATAGACCTCGGTTTGCTGAGACATTATTCAATAGAACTCTGAATTACTACTGAATCACTAATGTTTCCTTCTTCTCTTTTGTGTACCAGCTAAAGCCAAGGAGCTAGAGTTACAGGTCTCCAAGGTGAAGTTTGAAGATGTTGGAGGCAATGATACGACGTTAAAGGTTAGTTTGAGTGCAGAATTTACTCAGATGAGCTTATTGCCGCTTTGTTTCTGGTAGGAACTGGGGGTGGAAAGGAGCCTGGGTGAGGGGAGAAGGGCAACCCTGGCTTGTACCTTCAGGGTGCTGAGGGGTAAAGGAAGAGTAGCACCTTCCACTTTTCCACCACGGGGATCATGGTGTGCGGAAGATGCGTGCTTTGTGGGTGATACTGCTTTAGCAGAAGTGAGTGACGGTTACTGTTTACTGAGTGTCTGCTCTGTTCCAGTTAACCACGAGTCGCGTCTGCGAGGCTGTGAGGTAGATGTTACGACAGCTGGGAGAAGGGGTGCGGAGAGGTTCCTGCTGGAGTCCGTTAGGCACCAGAGCTGGGCTTCAGACTGGGCTTCAAACTTGCCAAAAGAATAGACTTTCCTTCCACGCGGATTCTTTCTCCTCTTGGGCCGAGAAAGACTTCTTTCCTGTCCGTTCCCTCCAGGAGGTGTGCAAGATGCTCATCCACATGCGTCACCCCGAGGTGTACCACCACCTGGGCGCCACCCCGCCGCGCGGAGTCCTCCTTCACGGGCCGCCAGGCTGCGGGAAGACGTTGCTCGCACACGCCGTTGCTGGGGTGAGGTTTGCCCGCGTGCCTTTGCTTCGGTTGCTTTTGTTCCGTGTGTCCTTGTTCCTCTTCGGTCAGCTTGAACCAGACATGGCATATTCTCCGGAGGACCGGCCCCTCTGCATTTCTACCCATCCTGCTGCCGTTCATGAGATGCTGTTGCTTCAGAGCAGTCAGTTATTTAGACGGCAGGGGCTGGGTGGGAAGCAAGGTGATGGGGCCTAAACACCCTTCTTGCAGCACGCAGTTTGTTTCAGTTACTTCTCTTTCCCTTTAAGCCAGTGGTTCTCAGAAGCAGTAAATGAGAAAACTAAGGATTGTATTGTTTTTCCCAGAACTAAATTTACTCAAAATTTCTATTCGAGTCATATTCTTATACTTTTTTTTTTTAGATTTTTTTTCTTAATTTTTAAATAATCTCTACACCCAGCGTGGGGCTCAAACTCATGACCCCGAGATCAGGAGTCACATACTCACTGATTGAGTCAGCCAGGCACCCCATGTTCTTGTACTTTTTAGTGTGAAAATAGCCTTTCTAAAATGGTGATCATACTTAGGTGGCAAAATGAAAAGGTAGCCATCTTATTTTTGTCCTATCAGATTTTTCAGAAACTGTGTTGGGTGGTAAAATGCACAATGTCTGAGTGACTACAGTTTGAAGAATAGTGTTTTATACCAGTGACGAATAGGTTAGTGCTCTGTGCCGGGAGCTCGTTCTTACAGGAGAACTAATGGATTTGCCTCATTGGTTCCTTTGTTGAGTAAACGGTCGTGTGACCGCTGCATGGCAGACGTTGAAACAGGGATGAGTGCAGCAAACCCAGTCTCGTAGGAGAGGCCGCGTGAGGCAGCCATCACCCAAGCAAACGACCGCAGTCACAGCAGTCACGAGTGGGGGACTCGGGGTGCAGCACGCGGGCGGTGTCTCTGTGGGACTCCTGTGGCTGACACGGTGATTTTTAGAACCGTTAGGAGTAGAATGAGCAGGCTGGATGCCGTGGGTGCCACGGATGGGGCACGGGGCGGGGGGCGGCAGCGGCACTTGCCCCTCCTTCACTTCGGGAACCTGTCTTCTGAAGGATACCAGGCTCCTTCCCTGGGGGCCCAGTGACACGTGCCAGTCGGACCAGTGGGACACAACTGTGTCACGACCCCTCCGATCCTTTCCAGCAGAGAAATAACTGGAATTGTTCTGGCTCAGTCTAAGCAGGGGGAGCCTATCTCTGGAGAGTCAAGACCCTTTACTCCAAAGAGTTGACAAACGGGGTTGCACAGTGCCTTCAGTAAAAGTAAAAACAAGTGGCCGGGGCGCCTGGGGGGCTCAGTCGGTGACGTGTCTGTCTTTGGCTCATGTCATGATCTCAGGGTCCTGGGATCAAGACCTAAAACCGTAGATCTTTAAATAATGTTTCTCATCAGACCAACACAAAAAGATGAAGTTTCTCAGAAAATTGGGCATTTAAAGAATGAAATTTTGAGGGGTGCCCCGGGTGGTCAGTTGAGTGTCTGCCTTCGGCTCAGGTCATGATCCCAGGCTCCTGTGATTGAGCCCCTCATCGGGCTCCCTGCTCAGTCTGCTTCTCCCTCTCCCTCTGCCTTCCACTACCTCTGTTTGTGCTCTCTCTCTCTCTCTGTCAAATAAATAAAATCTTAAAAAAATAATTTAAAAAACATAAAATTTTGAGAGAGGGACTGAATGAGGAACAGGTAGGGAAGATAAATTCTGACAATGTGGTGATTCTTTCACGTATTTCTATCCAGGAACTGGACCTCCCAATTCTGAAGGTAGCTGCCACGGAGATTGTGTCCGGAGTATCTGGGGAGTCTGAGCAGAAGCTGAGGGAGCTGTTTGAGCAGGCCGTGGTGAGTCCGACCCACATCGGGTCGTCAGGTCACCTGTGGTTATGACAGAGAACTCGCGATGGCTAAATACTTAAAGTAGATGCATGGTACAGACTGTTGGCCAAACTAATCTGTTGAATCTGCTGTCAGGCAGAACTGTAATTGGCAAGGAGTTCCGGGTTGTCATAGCCACTGGGTATATGTTGAAAATAGATTATCCTGGTGGTATTTCCTTTCACTTTTACTTCCCCCAAATTAAGTTTAGCAAATAGCTTGTAAGTTGTGTGAAAATTGTTCATCTTTAGGATTATCACATTATAAAAGTAGCCATAGAAATGCCAGGATAAACTCTTCTGTTTGCCTAATTGAACCAGTGAAAAGAAAATCCTGTTAACAGAGAAATTACAGATCGGATTTTATCCTAACTGTAAATCCTGCTGTTAAAACGCGAGTGACAGCAGATGCTCAGTAAACACAGGGTCTGCCCCTCTCTACCAGTCCCTATTACCTGATGGAACAGAGCACGCTTGGGTGTGTGGGTCAGAGAACAAAAACGGTCCAAGCGGATCACGTGGTTCTTTGTTGAGAACTGTAGGCTTTCCTCCGGCTGAATTCTGATGACCATCACTTACTTTCTTACTCTTTTTCTCACTGAGTTTTTCCGGTCCTGGGCAGATACTGTTGTCCTCGCCCCCGAGACCTTTGCTGTCTGTGACCTGACTCCGTACCTGGGTGCTGTCTGTAGCAGTCCTCGCTGCTCCCGTGCCCGAGTCGTCACCGGGAGGATTGGGAAGCGAGCCGGCTAGTGATGGGCCAGATCTTCCCTATAAATTGCCGTGGTCCCCGTGGTGTTGAGACACCTTAGCCGGGCTCAGAGTCTGACCCTTAGCTTGATCAGTGTCACTGAAGAACTAGGAATGAGTGTGCTGGTGATTGCATCTCTCGATATTTTTATTTAAATTTTTCATGTTAACTGATCTTCCTCTCCTTTTGTTTGTTTTTATTGTGGTAAAATATGTTAAACTTGCCATTTTAAACATTTTTAAGAGTACAGTTCTGTGATTGTAGTAAGACACTCACGCGTTGTGTGACTGTCACCCCCAGCATCTCCCCAGCCTGAACGCATGCTCTCGGGCCACCGACCCGTGCCTTCCCTCCCCAGCCCCCGGGCGCCGTGGCTCTGCTCCCAGCAGTTGGTGCTTCTGTCTGAACCTCCTGTCTCCACTCTGTCCAGTCTGCGCCTTGAAGAACACGCACGGGGAGGGTGCTCGTCGTCCACACGGCGTACCGGGGACTCCCCTCCCTCCCTTCCTCAGCGCGGTCCTCACGGCCGCTGCTGGTTCTCTGGCTCAGCGTGTGCTCACTCACTGGTCGTACCTCGTAGCATCGAGGATATGCCTCGTTGATGAAAGAATTTCAGTGACTTGCTCACCACAAAGCACGGGTGGATGAGAGGGTTGGAAGCGTGGTAGCCTTTGTGCAGTCTCTCCCCGCCCTCTGTGCAGCATCTTAAGTCCGATGAAAGCAGAAGTGATAACGCCAGGAACTGCCTTCTTGAGTGCTGCTCGTTTGCTGAACGACCCGCGGACTCCAGGATTCTTTAAAACATACAGACTGAACTATGCTGCAGTGTGGGGAATGTCTTTATGATTGTCTTCTGTGATACTTTTATTTCCAGTCAAACGCACCCTGTGTCCTTTTTATTGATGAAATTGATGCTATTACCCCCAAGAGAGAAGTTGCTTCAAAAGACATGGAACGAAGAATTGTAGCCCAGCTCCTTACCTGCATGGATGGTCAGTTTAAAATAATTCATTTTCAGATAATAAATTGTGGGTTTTTTTAATAGTGTAAGTAACGTGAGGATATGAGACATTCGGGTAGAATAACACTGAGAGTAAAAAATCCTTTTCCTAAAAGATTGTCTTGTTAATTTTTTGGAGTACATCTTATGGTTATTTTAATGCGTTTATACATACACACAAGCACTAACATTGTTTTGCTTCTTACAATGCTGTGATTGCACCATTCACATTGTTCTGTGACTTGCTTTGTGTATCTTAATGCTCCTTCTTGGAAATGTGGCTGTTTTAATGCATTTAAATTTACCTTTTAACTGCTGTCTGGTATTCTTTTTTTTTTTTTTTTTTAACTAAGGTATAATGTATTATTTGTTTCAGAGGTACAGGTCTGTGATTCATCTGTCTTGCACAATTCACAGCGCTCACCATAAGCACATACCCTCCCCAATGTCCATCACCCAGCCACCCCATGCCTCCCACCCCCGCTCCACTCCAGCAACCCTCAGTTTGTTTCCTGAAATTAAGAGTCTCTTATGGTTTGTCTCCCTCTCTGGTTTCGTCTTGCTTCATTTTTTCCTCCCTTCCCCTATGATCCTCTGTCTTGTTTCTCACATTCCTCATGTGCTACATGGTATTCTTTAGGACAGGTTTATTATATTGAACATAAGCATTCCCATTTTGATAAATGTTTAAGTTGTTTTGTTTTTTGCTTTACAAGAAGCTGTAGGGAATCTCCTGAGTGGGCCTGTTTGGTGCATACATATTTTTCTAGGATAAATACTAAAAATTAAGGTGATGGTTAAGGGTTATACACTTTAAATTTTGTGGGAAATGGCAAACTGACTTCAGAAGAGTTTGCAGTGTGCACTTCCCCATCCTCTGAGACGCCCTGTGTCCAGGTCCCTCCATGACCCCGACTGTCACCGTATTCTCATGGTTGATAGGTTGGTGGTGATGATGGAGATCTCACCTTGTTGTTCTTTGCATTTCCCTGTTTTCACTGGAGGTTGATTGTCTTTCCATATTCTTTGACTATGTGTATCACTCCAAATCCCTTTCTCAGCCTGTGCTGTGTTACTGAATTTTTTAAAATTGGTTTGAAGGAATATTTTAGTTTGTTATGGAAGCAGACTCCTTGTTAAATGTATCGCATTTATTTCCTCCCAGTCTGTAACTTATTTTTCAGTTTTGTTCATTCGTTTTTAGATAGAAATTTGGAGGGAAGGTAGATACACTTTTGGAACTAAATCCTGCCTCTGGTGCAATACTGTGGGGTTTCCGTACGCAAGATAATTTGAAGTAGGGCAGGTTTTGGGCTCCTTGTGGCGCTGGTTGCAGGTTGCTTATTCTGCTCCTTTATTTTCCCGTAGTAAAGTTTTCTTGCCATGCTTTGAGGCCTCTGTTCTGAATTACCATATCGAAGCTACAGTGTTACCCGTTATAAGATACGTGGTTCTCTAAGGAGAGACACCAGCAGTCATACTGAGACACGATGCCTATCCCATGATGGTAGAAGCATTCTGATTTCAGAGATTTTACAATGTGGAAGAAAGGAACAAGCACAGGGACTAGGCAGATGACCCATTACTAGAGCTTTACTGAAAGTTGGGGTTAGTTGGGGTTTCCAGTGTGTGTGTGTGTTTTAGGGTCCCCTCTGCGAACAGAACAGAGAAAACATTCAACAGTTCAGAGGACACAGTCATGCCCCAAGTAGTCTGTCCCAGGTGGTGGTTTTTCCCCTCCAGTTTGAGAATTTTTAAAAAATATTAATTCAGAGTTTAACGAATTTGAATTTTAATAATTTGAAACTTTTAAGTAAATTATTTTAAACAAGGTAACAAGGAGACCACTGAAGAGAACTAATTTTACCTAATTTCAGAAACTTAAACTTGGGCATAACTCTAATTATTAAGAGCTGGAAAGCATCTTAAAATATTATCTTGTCCATGAGGAAAGCGATGCACAGTGAGCCAGGACCTGTATTCAGTGGATCATTGGCAAAGCCTGGGCTAGGCTCCAGATGTCTCCACACACGTATATGGCTGATGGGCTGTCTGCAAATGCGTGCTTTGTTTAGGAGACCTGGTGTCCCACAAACAGGTTTTGTTCTGTGTAGAAAGACGACTTTGCTTCTTCCATAATATTCCAAAATTCAAACTTGTGGCTAATGTAATGTCAGTTTAACATGGTCATATCATATTGGGGAAGAGGGAGAAGAAGAATGGGATTTATCTTGAAGTCACTGGCAGGAGATGCCAGCCAGTCCTAGGTGAGGTCTGATTTTTTATCTTTCATGCGTCAGGAAAAAATAGCATTTGACATAAGCGCTTCCGTTGCTGACTGTTGATTTCCTGTGGAAGGGTATTTTTCATGCCTGAAGATTTCACAGTTTTCCATGACTGTTCTCATTGAATTCTGTTACTGACCCCCGATAAGCTCAGAGTTCACTGAGACCACAGTGTCTGAGTGACCTGACCTGGAAGAAGGAAGCGCCCCTGGTCGCGGCTGTAGCTGTGGGTATTGGAGCCACGTGAGCCCACTGGGGAGCAGCTCTGGCCCCGTCCCTGCCCTGGTGCAGGGCGCTCGGCGTAGCCAGAATGGCCTCACGGGAAGCACGTGTGCGGCTCATGGTTACAAGGTGCCACCTCTTTTCCTTAGAGTGTTCGAGTTCAGTGGCCTCTCCTATCATGAATCTCTTCCTTGAGCTTTTATGCAGTTTTCAGAAAGTATTTAAGAGCCCTCTTGTCTCACTCAAGCCAAAATTTATGAAAGGAGTAGTCACTGTCAGCTAAGTGCAGGCTTGTGTTTCCGGTCTACACCACACCCTGTCCCTACTCGTCTGTCCCCGACATTTTACTGAGGCTAATCCTGTGACAGTCGTGGGGGAACCTCTCATGGCCGCATCTGGTGGCTTTCAGCGCTCATCTGTCCGAACCTCTGTTCTTTTTTTTTTTTTTTAAAGAGTTTATTTATTTATTTGAGAGAGAGAGAGAATGAGAGAGAGCACATGAGAGGGGGGAGGGTCAGAGGGAGAAGCAGGCTCCCTGCCGAGCAGGGAGCCCGATGCGGGACTCGATCCCGGGACTCCAGGATCATGACCTGAGCCGAAGGCAGTCGCTTAACCAACTGAGCCACCCAGGCTCCCCGAACCTCTGTTCTTTAGTTTCCTCGTCCCTAAACCTACCTGTTACAGGGGTGGCGGGGGTTGGCCAAGGGGCCAGCTGCACCCTAGCGCCTGGCACGCAGCGAGCCATCAGTGAGCGTCAGCACAGTGGTTCTCGAGAGCTTTCATGCCCATCGACCACCTCGTCCTGGGCGTTGTTGGCACACGTGGCTTGAGTGCCAGTGCCCTCTTTGTGTCCTTGCTCTGGCTCTGGCAGCTCCTAGCTGTTCTCCTGTCCCTTAGACAGAGGCGGCCTGTAGGGCTTCCCACTTGCCCTTCTCGTCTTGCCTTCTGCCTGATGAGCAGCTCTTTAGGAAACAAGAAGGCATCCGTAACCTAGATTTCTGATCAGTGTCACACTCCTCTTCCCGGCTGCCTGCCAGGTACCCCACGCTCTGTGTGCCCGGGCCAGACCCATTTCCCCTTTCTGTCCCTCTGCCCTCCTGTTTGCGTGCTCTCCACAGCATCACCTCCCTGCTTGTCCAGACCTGAGTGCTCTTGGTCTCTCCCCTCCCTCGCCCTTCACACCTTCCTCGGGGAATGATTTAGTGCCCTGGGCTGCATCTGAAGCCTCGCCCTGCAGCTGGGCCTCTCCTGCTTCTTCCCCGCGTTCCTGCCTTATTGTGTCCTTTGTCCCCTGATGGCTGCTATCAAATCACACTGAGCTCTGCTCCCCTCTGTTCCTCTCTACTTTTAGAATTGTCTTTCCAACACACACATCTTCTGAGAAAAACCTTTCCTGGCCTCCTGTGGGCTAAGGAATGTTCTACAGATTCCTCATGACCCAGCCATTAAGGTACTGAATTAGCATCTTCCTATCTTGTTACTGTTACCTGTGGGGAGTGTGACCTCAGACCTCAGGTCAGACCTCTGCTGCCGCCGCCCCCCCCCCCCCTCCCCGCTCAGTGGAAAGAAGTAAGACTGGAAGGAGACCTGCTGGGCCGTGCATTCTGCCATTCCTAAAACTGTCTCTAGATGACGCCAGAGCAATGGAAGACTATAGGTGCACACCTCCCCCACCCCCGCCATGTCCATGCCCCTTGGCTCTTTGGAGACCTGCACTGCGCGTTCTCTCCCAGACTCCCCGCTGCTGGGCGGCCCCCCTCTCTGAGCCCGCCACACATGTGTGTGCCTCTGCTGTCCCTCCCAGCCTCTGTTCATGCACAGCTTCATTAATGTGGACCTGCTTATGAATATCCTACTCCTCCTTCAAGGCTTTCCCTGAATGTGCCTGTGAATCCATGCTCTCTTCTGTTGTCTCACTATGACGCTCTATACCCATCGCCATGCGTCACAAGATTTGTTCGGTGGGTTTTTCAATAGACTGCAAGCTGCTTGAGGACAAAGTGTATATTTATTCTCCTCGCGTCTTTCACGTAATGGATAATTAGTAAATGTTAGCTTTCTATGTGTATTGACGTCCAAACATGTACTACTCTCTAACCACTCACAAGACTTACATAAGCACCGTTGTCTGCCATCCTGGTGTCTTGGTCACCGCTCACCCTGTATCTGCTTTTTACCAGATCTGAATACCATGGCCACGACGGCCCGGGTCCTCGTCATTGGAGCCACCAACCGACCGGACGCCTTAGACCCTGCTTTGAGACGTGCAGGAAGGTTCGACCGAGAGATATGCCTCGGGATCCCAGACGAAGCCTCCAGGGAAAGGTACGCTCTTGAAAGATGAAGTTTGTGCGTTGCTGTGTCATCTGAACTGAATGCTTTGGAAACGAGGGCTGAGAAGTACCACATAGTTTCTTTCTTTGTTCTCGTGCCAGTAACGTTGGTTTGGAACCCACGGCTGGTGTCACTCAGTCGGCTGATCAGCTGAGGGATAGCGTGGGGAGCCGTGGAGCCGAGCCGTGCTTGCTGGCCCACATGGAGGTTACATCGAACTTTCACCTGTTGCGTTAACCTGCTTAAGACACAGGTGTCACAACAAAAGGCAGCCAGAGAGCTGAAAGCTGTGTGTGTTTGTTGCAGGACCAGCCTGTCCTAGGAGGTGGGGTCGAGTGTCCGTAGAGCAAAGAAAGCTCCACCAGTATGTCAGTAAGCAAAGACCACCGGGAGGCACCGGTGAGGCTGAGGAGCGGAAATCTAGCAGAGAGGTCTGCTGGCCCACCCCGGCTCAGTGGATACATGGTGGCTTTTGGCTCAGGGTTCGTGACGCCAGTGTCAGCATCTGTGGTCCCCAGCAGCTTTCAGGAAGAGTGGTGTGTAGTACGAGGAGACAGTCATGGGCTGGCGAGGGAGCTGCAGAGAAGGGGAGGCCCAGGGGATGCAGGACAGAGAAGTGCTCATTAGGCACGTGGGTGGGAGAGGCGGTGGGGAGAAGGCATTATCCTTCCTCCTTCCCGGCACGTAAGTCCTTCAGCTTTGGATTGTCGGCCAGTTTCTTCCTCCGTTGCCGTAGCCACAGTCGAGCACGTGGTGATTGTGTTCCCACACGTGTGGTCTTGCACAGTCACTCAGCCATTCAGGTTCGTCCACTCATGTTTAAACCCGTAGCACAGTGATATTTAACATTTCCGTGGTTCATATTTATTCAGCAAACAGGTTGAGCATACAGCGTGTGCACATACCACTGTGGAGGGCGATACGATGAATGCAGAGAAGTAGGAGTCCTTGCTTTCAGGATGCATATGGTCCAGTAAGAGTTCTAGAAGTCAGGACTGTGTTCTTCCTCAAGCCTTTGTTTTGTCCAGAGCCCAAACGACATGGAGACATAGACACAGCGAGGCCCATCTTTGCTGCTGGATAAAATCCTCTGTTCATCTGCCCAGTGTCCCTCATCGACAGAGTCCTTAAGGGCTTTTGTTGGTGGTTGTATTTTGAAAAATTTGAAGCCTACAGAAAAGTTAAAAGAGTAGTATGGTTAGTGTCTGTAAGCCCTTCAGCTGGATTTACCCCTCGCTAGCACTGTCCACACTTTCTTCAGCCTCTGGAGAAAATTATTTGTGTGCGTGTGTACCTTTTTATTTGCCAAGCCATTTGAAGGATGGTTGAAGACATGATGACACTTTAGCCGTAAGTCCTCCTCCAACGTGACTGTCATTCTATGTCACACCATTCCAGGAAATTTAATACTGATGCAATAATACTATCTCAATGTACAGTCTGTTCTGATTTTCCAGTTGCCCCCAGGATGTCCCTGTGTAGTTGTTTGTGTAGTTTTGTGTTTCATCTTGAATCCACTCCGGGATCGAACCTGGCTGAGTCCACGTGACCCTGTAACCTCAGCCTGCCTCCTTGGGGAGGAAGCGCTTTCATGACGGTGGTGTTTTCCAGGTGCTGTAAAATTTGAACACTCCTAATTGTTGCCTCCTGGTGACAGTCAGGTTAGATGCTTTGGCAAGAATACGGCCTAGGCAGTGAGCTGTCCTCAGCATCATGTCAGGAAGCTTACGGTGTCACTTTGTGGTCATGTTAAGTCCGGTCACTCTGTTAGGAAGTTTGTCAGCGTTTCCTCCTCTAAAGTTGCCTTGTCCACTTGACTGGAATCCAGACATTTCTTATATCTACAGTTACTATGGCTGCCGTTGTCAGTTTGTCCAAACTCCATTGTAGACTCAGAGTCAGTGCTGTGGTGTTTCATGCAGACCAGGCGCTCCGCACAGGACTTGTATCAGAGACTGGAGGGTGTGAGAGTCTCTGTGCTTAAGGCTGGCTGGGGAGAGCGGGGTTCAAATCCTGAAAGAGGATAGCTCTTGAATAGAATCAGGAGTGAGAATTTTTTAAGGAAGTGTATTTAAAAGTACCATTTTTATTCTGGTAAAAAAACACATAAAACTTACCATCTTAACTATTTTTGTTTTTTTGTTTTTTTTTTTAAAGATTTTATTTATTTATTTGAGAGAGAGAATGAGAGACAGAGAGCATGAGAGGGAGGAGGGTCAGAGGGAGAAGCAGACTCCCTGCTGAGCAGGGAGCCTGATGTGGGACTCGATCCTGGGACTCCAGGATCATGACCTGAGCCGAAGGCAGTTGCTTAACCAACTGAGCCACCCAGGCGCCCTACCATCTTAACTATTTTTAAGAGCACGGTTTAGTAATATTAACTTTATTCACTTTGCAGCAAATTTCTAGAATTTGTCATGTTGCACTTTCATCTTGCAAAATTAACATTCAGTATCTATTACATACCCATTATACCTCCTAAGAAAGAGTATTTCCTTTTTTCCTAAGATTTTATCATTATTATTTAAAGATTTATCTATTTATCTATCTATTTATTTATTTATCGGAGAGAGAGAGAGAGCCCACGACCCTGAGATCATGACCCGAGCTGAAATCAAGTCAGACTCTCACCTGACTGACCACCCAGGCATTCCTAAGATTTTATGAAATTTTTTTAGATTTTATTTATTTATTTGACAGACACACAGCGAGAGAGGGAACACAAGCAGGGGGAGTGGGAGAGGGAGAAGCAGGCTTCCCGCTGAGCAGGGAGCCCAATGCGGGGCTTGATCCCAGGACCCTGGGACCACGACCCGAGCCGAAAGCAGACGCTTAACGACTGAGCCACCCAGGCGCCCCAAGATTTTATGATTTTTAAGCAATCTCTACACCCATCGTGGGACTCGAACTCACAACCCTGAGATCAAGAGTCACATGCTCCACTGACTTAGCTAGCCAGGTGCCCCAAAAGAGTATTTCTGATTGAGTCTTTGACAAAGGCAGAATGCAGTTTTCTTATTTTTATACTTGGGTCTAGTTCTGAGTGCAAAAGCAAGATAGTTATATTATCGTATGCAGGTACTAATTTGTTAAATTCTAAGATGGGGATAACATATAAATAGAATTGAGGTATGTCAGTGTTTGTATCTGTAGTTCTTAGAAGGTTATTCATTAATTGAGGAAATATTTAAGCACCTTTTGTGTACTAAGGAGGGAGGCAGAGTGGCTGGCATTTCAGTCACTAGTGTAAATGATTAGGAGAACAGTGAGTATAAAAAGGAAAAAACAAGGTCTGAGGGAGGATGTATCAGGCAAAGCATACCTGGTCTGGGGGTTTTTAAAGGCTTCTCCGAGGAAACTGAGACTTTAAGAATAATAGCAATGAGCAGATTACATGATGATGAGAGTATTCCAGGTAGGACTAGCATGTGCAAAGGCCCTGGGGTGACTGAGCTCGGTGAGTGCAGGGACCTGGAGAAGAACACTGTGGCTATAGAAGAGATAGGGTGTAGAAAGGCTGGCAGGGAAAGCAGAAGGCACTAGAAGGCACTTCACATACCCTTGGTAAGGATCTTGGACTTCTCTGTGAGTGGTGGAAGAGAATGAAAGCAGTTAAATTAAGTAGGACAGTGATGGAAACAGGTTTTTTATTTTGAAAAGATCACTATAGGGCGCCTGGGTGGCTCAGTTGGTAAGCGACTGCCTTCGGCTCAGGTCATGATCCTGGAGTCCCTGGATCGAGTCCCGCATCAGGCTCCCTGCTCGGCAGGGAGCCTGCTTCTCCCTCTGACCCTCCCCCCTCTCATGTGCTGTCTCTCTCATTCTCTCTGTCTCAAATAAATAAATAAAATCTTTAAAAAAAAAAAGAAAAGATCACTATAGCTACAGTGTGAAGAATGAATGAAAAGACCAAGAATGGGTTCTGGTGGCCCAGGGAGGGGCCTGTTGTAATATCCAGATGAGGTGGTGCTGGGCTTCAGGAGGTGGGAGTATAGGTGGAGATAACTGGAGCGTGGATAGGGCATAGCTGGGGGGTGCCTGGTGGAGGGAGCATGGATAGGGCACAGTTTGGGGGGTGCCTGGTGGGGGGAGCATTGATAGGGCACAGTTTGGGGGGTGTCTGGTGGCGGGAGGCGTGGAGAGGGCACAGCTGGGAGGGGTGCCTGGTGGGGGAGGCATGGAGACGGCACAGCTGAGGGGGTGTCTGGTGGGGGAGCGTGGAGAGGGAACAGCTGGGAGGGGTTCCCCGTGGGGAGACCGTGGAGAACACAGCTGGGGGGGTGCTCGGTGGGGAGGGAGCGTGGGGGGAGTACAGCTGGGGGGGTGCCTGGTGGGGGAGGCGTGGAGAGGGCACAGCTGGGGGGGTGCCTGGTGGGGGGAGCATGGATAGGGCACAGCTGGGGGGGTGCCCAATGCGGGGAGCATGGAGAGAGCACAGCTGGAGTAATCAGACATTTATCAAGTAGAGCCAGTCAGGTGCATTTCTTGGCAGAAGGAATGAGTGAAGGTGGGGGCTGTGATTAAACAGGAGGGAATATTCCTAGGTTTCTGATTTAAGCATCTGTGCTCCTGGTTTTCTCTGAGGGAATAGGAAATCCTGGAGATAAGCCAGTGTTAGAAGAGGATTTAGGGAGGATGAAGCAGATCGGGGCAGTTGAGCTAGACGTGCCTACAGGCTGTCCAAGTAGAGATGTCACCTTGGCAATTGGATGAGTCTGGAGCTCTGAGGAAGTAAAAATTGGAGAATCATCAGCATATTGAAGGCAGCTGAAGTTCTGAGATTTGAGCTGATTGGCCGGAGCACGAGGAGCAGAGGTCAGAGGTCCGAGGTCCTGGGGCAGGCTGAGGGGACAGAGGGAGCCGGAGTGCTGGGGAAAGGAGAATGTTTGTAATGGGAGCGAGGGAAGCAAGCGCTCCCTGCAGGAGGGCAGGGCCCGAGCACCTTTGCTTGAATCGGAGCACCTTGCGGTCCCAGTGACCTGAGCCGAAAGCCCTGTGAGTGGACTGATCGGGCAGCATCCCGGTGGGTCGAGTGGTTGAGTGAGTGGGAAGAGAAGGAGTAACTGAGCGGACTTCCACAAGTCCCTGAAGGGAGGTTTGGCTGCGAAGGGGGAGAGGGAGGTAGTGGCCGCGCGAGGGGGATATTGGGGTGTCCGGGGGGGGATAGGATAGGAGAAACCAGAATGCCTTGGAATGCTGTGGGAAGGAGGGAGTGAGAGGAATGGGGAATGGGAACCCGGGGGTGCTGGCCGGGGCGCTTCTGTTGGAGCAGCAGTGGAGGGAAGGGGGTGCAGGCCAGGGGGCTAGTCGCTGGGGTACTTGGAAAATGGCATTTTCTCCATGAATCAAGCCATGAGATCGTCTGATGAAAGTCAGGCACGTGACCGATAGAGGCTGAAGGAGGATGAAGGTCTGAAATGATGTTCTTGGATGATTTGAGATGAGCCGGCTAGGGTAACGGGATTTTCAGGCAGTGTTTAGGATTGGGGTGTAGAATGGCACCAGTAGGCCTGGTCTTGGGGTTTCTTTCCCAGAGTAATGCTCAACAGTCTAGGTTCAGGCAAGGAGGGAGCCGAGATTTAGAATTTAAGAAAGAAAATAGAAGCCCTGGGGTCTGAGTTGTACAAAGAGGAGCACCTGATGAGGAGGGGTGAGCTCAGGTATCCGTTGAGGTCCAGAGCAGGTTCTCGGGAGACAGTGGGCCGAGCGCAGGGTGCTCGGGCACGTGGTCTTAGGTAGAGCCAGCTCGGCCGCACGTCCCTGTGCCTTTTCCTGGATAGCTGACATTTTCTAGCTTTCGTTTGTTTACCTGTAATAAAGGAATAATGATAACAGTGCCTCATTCCATCTGTAAGACGGTAACGGTACCAGAACTTTGAAAAGGCTTCTTGTAAGGACTGCATTAACGTACCTAGCACAGCTTCCGACACAGGAATTCTAAGGTAGCTGCTGATGTCTTCCTCAACTTTAAAAGCATTTCGTTATGGAAAATTCCAGTGTACATGAAGCAGTCTGGTATAATCGTTCCAGTTTCTGTTGCTGCAGAAAGAACCACTGAAAAATTTAGTGGCTTTCAACAACATATCATTGTCTCTCACAAGTCCCCTGGGTAAAGAATTTGGGTTCATCTCAGGGTGTTGTGTGGTTGCAGAGACGGTAGCTGGAGCTCCGAGCTGCTGGGCTGGGCTTATCTATGCACCTGTCTGTCCGATCTGACTCTGCTGTCTGTGTGTCTGCCCCCTCCTCCCCTCCTCCCCTGTCCGTGTGGCACCCTTCACGGGACCCTGTGGGCTTCTCAGAGCCGGGGGGCCTCGGGGCTGTATGGTTCATGCTGGGCAGTCCGGCAGCCTCTGTTCCCACTGCCCTGTGCTGTTGACCAGCCACAGAGGTCGGCCCAGACTCGAGGAGAGGGGCTGGAGACCCCACCTCCCAGTGAGAGGATGCTCAGGAATGTACAGACATGCTTTAAAACCCTCAAAACAGTGAACCCCAGTTTCAAACAATTATCACCATTTCAGTCTTGTTCTATCCCCCACTTTTTTTTTCCCCTGGAGCGTTTTAAAGATTTTTTTTTTTTTTAATTTATTTATTCATGAGAGAGAGAGAGAGAGGCAGAGGCAGAGGGAGAAGCAGGCTCCCCACGGAGCAGGGAGCCCGATGTGGGACTCGATCCCAGGACCCTGGGATCATGACCTGAGCTGAAGGCAGACGCTTAACCGACTGAGCCACCCAGGCGTCCCATCCCCTGGAGCGTTTTAAAAGCAAAGTCCAGGCACTGTGTCATTCCAATTATAAATACGCCAGTGTCTAATGAAAGACTTATTTTTTTTTTTTTAAGATTTTATTTATTTGACAGAGAGAGACACAGTGAGAGAGGGAACACAAGCAGGGGGAGTGGGAGAGGGAGAAGCAGGCTTCCCGCAGAGCAGGGAGCCCGATGCGGGGCTCGATCCCAAGACCCTGGGACCATGACCTGGGCCGAAGGCAGACGCCTAACAACTGAGCCACTCAGGCGCCCCTAATGAAAGACTTTTTATATAACATCCATGCAGTGCCGTTATATACCTCACAAATATTTCTTTAATGTGTCTGATATCTGAACCATAGCCGCAGGTTTGTACTGTACAATTGTATCGTGAATTTGGAGTATAACCGTATTTAGCATTTTCATTTCTCCTCTGTATAAATACCGTTCCCTGCTGACCCAAGTCCTGTATCAGGATCATATGACCTTTTTTCACCATTTTAACTGTTCTGGAATTCATAATTGCTGTATTGTTTTCTTTTGCTAACCCTCTTGCAACTTCTTTACATTCTCTGTTTTCTCTGCGTCTGCATGCGTGCGTGTTCTGGTCTGTCCTGTGCCTTGTGTCCCAAGGAGAGGCAGTGAGGAGCATCATGGGCACAGTCTGAGCAACAGTGCCTGCTGTGCTGGGAGTCCTGACGATGGATTGAGCAGTATCATTTCCTGTGGGTGCTTTCCTCTAGTGGCCGACCGTGGCCGATGGGACATTTGTGGCGTGAGCGGGTTTGTTGAAGCCTGAGTGTCACTATAAAGCAGTCAGACGACCAGCTAACATTTTAGCTAGAGAACTCCATGTGTCCATTTCGTAGATGCTTTTTCTTGAGTCACTTCAGGTTTTTCAGAAGCAGACAGGCACCGCAGGCTGCAGGTCTAGCTGCTGTAGCTGCTGGACTCCTGACACGGGCAGGGAAGGAGTGCGGGATCGCACACCCTGGTTTCCTGGTGGAGGGGCTTGCAGTCGTCTGCACACCCGGACCTCCCCTCTCCTGCCTCAGGCTTGGCGGGCAGCGCACTCTGGGGATCCTGCTAACTGAGGGCGTGCAGAGGATGTGGGGTCTTAGTGCTTCTCATGCAGGCTGTCCAGAACTTGCTGGTTTTGGGGCTCCTCTGTGGCCCCCGTTTCTGCCGCCCAGCACTTGGATGCTTCCAGTCCCCGCTCTTTGGGGTTCACCAGACAAATCTCCTCCCTCCTCATTAGTGCACCTCTCCAAGGAAGGTTAATCTGACTTTGTCCCCTCTCCTATGTCATTTATCATCCACTTCGTTTTTTTATAAATGGCGGTTCGAGAGTACGGGCAGTCAAGCATCGCTTGGCCTGTGCTGATATAAATAAATGACTGAATAAAGAAGTAAGAGGCAAGTCTCTGGTGCAGAAGAATTCTGGATGATTTATGTGGATGCACCTCCCTGAGGGAGTGGAGTCTAACTCCCTACTCCTTGAATGCAAGCTGGGCATAGTGACTTATTTCCATAGAGTACAGTGTGGAAGCGGGAAGGACCAACCTCACAGCAGAGACCCTGCCAAACACGGCATCCGGCCTGCCGGTCGGGGTTGTGGTAAGGGGCGCAAACAGTGCTCCGTCTCTGCGCTCTTCTTCCCGAAAACACGTTAACTTAGTCTAATCACCATAAAAATATCAGACTAATCCCATTGAGGGGTCCTCTACAAAATTCTGGGCCAGTAATCCTCAGAATTGCCCATAGTAGTAGGAGACGGGTGTGGGGTATATGGAACTCTGTACTGTCTTTGCAATAATTCTGTAAATCTAAAACTTCCAAAATAAAAGGTGTATTTTTTTTTTTTTAAGATTTTATTTATTTGACAGAGAGAGAGACAGCGAGAGCAGGAACACAAGCAGGGGGAGTGGGAGAGGGAGAAGCAGGCTTCCTGCCGAGCAGGGAGGCCAATGTGGGACTCTATCCCAGGACTCTGGGATCATGACCTGAGCCGAAGGCAGATGCTTAACGACTGAGCCGCCCAGGCGCCCAAAAGGTGTATTTTTTAAAGATGAGTTAAAATTCATCCTATTTATAGTTAAATACAGCATTAAACCTGCATCATTTATTCTGGGAACCCCTACTGTTTGAATCTCTTCTAGGGGATTTTTGGGGCATCAGCTAGAGCTGACACAGAGAGACCCGTGTCGGAGGGCCTTTCTCTTCTTAGGTAGTAAGACGTGTAAGCAAGCATCAGAACCCTCCGAACACCCGTTCCCTTAGTGTCCTAGCAGCATAAATAGCTCCCTCTACATGGAGCTGCGCTGGAGCCTGGAGCCAAAGACCAGTGGTGACGGCTTTTGAAGGACCTCATACAAATAAAGACTGATGCTCTTGTTGCCCATTCCTGTGGCTCCCTTCCAGAATGGGCTGGGCTCGGGGTGGCGAGAGTCCAGACGCCTCCTGGTTCCATGGACTATGGATTTCGTGCTTCCAATTCTTGTTATTTTTCTGGGCAGTGGAAGTGTTTCTGCAACAGTCACTCTGCCATCTTGAAACTGGAAATCTCTTCCTGGGTAATTTCCCCTCCTTTGGAGTTTCTAAGATGACTGGAAATATCCACATATTTTCAGAAATAGAAGTTGTAACTGAGAAAAAGATATTTATGTTAGCTATTTCTCCTAACCGTTCTGAATATCTTAGTTTTCATGTGAAAATGGTTTTACGCTGGAACCTTTTTTTGCTTTCTGTTGTGTAGTGTCTGAGTGAGTGATTTTTCATTGGTCAGTAATGTTTATCTGCTGCTTTTCTGTTCACTTACATGATCTCAAGTGACTTTTCTGGGACTTACTCTCCATCGGCTTGACATTTGAAAATACTCCTCTGCCCTACAACTTCGGAAATTCCAGACTATTACCCAAGTTCATCGGTAACATCACAGTATGTGAATTGTAGTAACTGACACTTGGGTGCTCACCGGAGCTCAGCCACTGTTCTGGGGGTTTAGCTGTGCTCATGCTGACACCCCTGCGAGTGAGTGCTACTATAATTCATAGCTAACAAGCCACCAAACCCAAGTGTGCATGGCAGTGACGGGCCCAGGCTGGCGAGCGGCCAAGCCAGCTTCTGAGCTCCCATGCTGATTGTCTGTACGGCTTGTGAGTTTCTTCACGAGCTCTTACCGCAAACTGTCTGAGGTCCTCCTTTGATGGTCATTACCTGGAGGCCCACGTTTCCCTGGCCCTACCTGGTGCCACTTCAGGTGAGCGAGCTTTCTCACACGTGCAGTACGGTGAAGTTGGAGAAGTAACTGTCCTAACGTGAAACTGGGTGTTAAGGTGTGTATCAACCTGGCTTTCTGTGATGGATACAACTGATGGTTTACTTGAGTCTGGTGGCTTTTATTTATGGCAGATGTCCATTTAATCTACTCTCAAAGCGCCATTTACCTCAAATAAACAGTAACTTGTTTTGACTAGTGGGTCAGTAATCTGAATTTTTTTGCCCTTGTCTTTCCTACAGAATACTTCGAACTTTGTGCAGAAAACTTAGACTTCCGGAAAGTTTCCCTTTCCGTCACTTAGCACACCTGACGCCAGGCTTCGTTGGTGCGGACCTGATGGCGCTGTGCCGAGAGGCAGCCATGGGTACGGTCAGCAGGGTCCTGATGGTGCTGCAGGAGCACCTGCCCCAGGATCCCGTGAGTGCGGGTTTGCCGTCTGGACGAGGCCGGGAAGACTGGATGGGCGCCGAGCCCGCTCCTGGGACACCGGTGCTTTCTGTGCAGGTACCTTCACCAGTCCTGACGTCAGCCATACAGCAGGTGTCGGTGGAGTTGAGGTGTATGATTTTCGGTTTTATCGGCATTTTATCCACGGTGTGATGATCAGTCACACCCAGAATGGCTGTGTTTTCCAAAGTACAGGTTGTTTTACTTTTTCAGCGGATCCTGAATAAGTTCCTTTTACAGCATGGATTATGAAATTGTGGAGGCAGGGGTTGGCGAGCCGTGGGCTGCTCGCCCGCTGCCTATCATGGACACCGAAGTTACGGAGGGACACAGCTGCATTTACACATCGCCTCCCTGCTGTCACGCTTCTCAGTTCACACGGGAGTCCCACAAAGCCTACAGTGTTTACCCTGCAGGCCTGGCCAGAGAGAGCTCGCCCACTGCTATAAGAGCACTGGGCACTCGGTCCTGTTTCCTGGTTACCGTCTGGTCACGGGCACCGGCGCAGTCCGCGGTGAGCTCGCTGCACGCGGCTCGGAGCACGGTCCGCGCGGCAGCCGCAAGCTGTGTGAGTCGTGAAACTCAGCACGTTTGTGTAGCACTTGATGGTTTGCACGGGGGCTTCACGTGGCTTCATGATCAGAGGGGCTAAGCTTAAGAGGCCGTGGCCTGCTCGAGCCACGCGGCCTCTGCTCTCCAGGGCGGGCATCTCGGTCTGTGGTTTCAGATGTCTTTTCCCTCCTTACTCATTTGGAACCACAACTATATCTGTTAAAGTTCACAATAAGCATAGTTCTTATATAACGCTGTTACGTAAGTTGGGATTTTATGAATTGAATTACTCAGTGTTCACTCGTCCTTCCATAAAATTCTTTACAAAGCAAGAAATCTGCCTTTGAAGCTCAAGGTTCAGTGTAGTCATAGGACGCTGGCCTGCTCTCTGTGTGGGGGACAAGCCCCTGGGCAGCCGTGCTGTGAATGATGCTCCCACCGGCGTAACTTCGGTTTAATTCCATCAGGGTTCAGCTGCTGTTCAATTCCTTGTAAATGAAACGTGGGAATTGGTGGTTGTGGACCTGAACACGATCAGCTGCTGGTGGCCCCTGGCCATCCTCCTGCGTTCCATTCCAGTCAGGGCACCTGCCCCTTTCAGCTCGTTATAGCTGAAAGAAATACCGCAGTAGCAGTTTTTAAAGGTACGAAATAACTTTGTCAACAGACTTCACATTTCTTCATCTTCCCCCTCAATCGCTCCCTGTCAGGAGGAGTTACAGCGGCTGCTGGACCTGCTGAGGAGCCACAAGCCCCTGTCCGAGGAGCAGCTGCGGGGGCTGTGCATCGAATGGGGTGATTTCACTGCTGCCCTGGCCTCCGTCCAGCCCTCTGCCAAAAGGGAAGGCTTTGTCACCGTCCCCAATGTGACCTGGGCAGATATCGGCGCCCTGGAAGATATCCGGGAGGAGCTCACCATGGCGATACTGGTAGGTGTGTCTGCCACTGGGCGGCCGGCATGTGCATGAGGCGGCGTGTCTAAATGGGCTGGCTGTAGCTTTCTTCCGTGGGTCCTGTTAGATTCTAATTAAGCATCCAGCAGTTTCTCATTCTTCTGACATCTGTTTTAGACTTATTCTCATGGTTGTGCTTGAATTCTTGGCAGTGAACGAAAAAAAAATGTAGGTTTCAACCAAGAGCTGACTGAGAACTATTTTCTCAACTCTCTCACCCTCTAAGGGTCAGAGCAATGTAGTGCCCGTGAAACTTCAGATTAATTTTTATCACGCTTACTTTTCTACCTTCCTGAGCATTCTGTGGTTCGTTAATGAAGGATGATCTGCTTTGAGGTGTGGGGCTGCTGAAAGCGAAGAGCAGGGGTACAGCATGTGTCTGTGTCCCCTGACCGCACAGGGCACTCCTGCTTCTGAGCCTCATGGCATGGCCCTGCCTGAAAACTTGATAACCTGGGAATTTAGGTAGCTTAAAAAAAACCCCATGATTTTAAGATGCTGAAGTATTGTATCCTAATGTTTAAAACGTTTTCAGAACTTCTGTTTAAGTGATTTCCTCAAGAGCAGGGAGTCCCATATTTATCGCCTGTGTCGGCAGCTTGCATCGAGATCATTCAGACACACAGTACAGAGTGGACGTTTGTAACGACTGACGTGGGCCTTGTTCACAGGCACCGGTGCGCAACCCCGATCAGTTCAGAGCTCTTGGATTGGTGACTCCCGCTGGGGTCCTCCTGGCTGGCCCCCCCGGCTGTGGGAAAACGCTGCTGGCAAAGGTACAGTGTGCACACAGCTGCCCCTGTTTTCTTTCTTGTTGTCGGGGAGGAGAGTAGGAGTTGAACCCTCGGGTTGCAGCCTCTTACAGTGAGCGAGTTTTACATAATCTCTGTCACAGGCTCATTCTAGCAAGACTGACCATTTCTTCGGAAAGGTTTCCCACTTTTATTTTAATTACAAAAAGTACATCATTGGAAATTTGCAAAAGAAGAAATTTGTGCATCAGCCATCACCCCATCGATTTTAACACAGCATTTACCGTATTTTCTGTTGTCTGGCTTTTTAGCAAGCACCGTTGTGTACTTGTGGTTTGTAGCTGACCTTCTTTCCTGCTTCGCTGTAGTTATCATTTATAACCTAAATATTTTCCTCTACGTCCCTAACAATTGTTTCACAGAATTGTTTTCTTGCAATAGAAAATACAGAGAAGCCAGAGGAGGGGTCGCACTACTTATAATCCTCTCACCACGGCTAACCGCCGGTTTGTTCTGTGGTCAGTCCTTCCAGACGTTCTCCATACACACCTGTCCCGATGCACGTGTTTTGACAAATACAAGGTCTTTAATGATGCTTTCCCCACAGAGCAGTATTTCTTGAATGTGTCAACATATATACACCTCCATATTTTTAGCATCTGTGTAGTATTCTGTCATAAAGATATTCTGTAACTTACAGAAATGATCCCCCATTGAAACACTACGTTGAATAGTCCTGTACTTACATTTTTTGTACCTCAACTGATCATTTGATTAGAATGCATTCCTAAATAATTTTTCAATAAAAGGAATGCATGTTTTTAAACCTTTTGACCCATTACCACTTGATCAAAGTTACCCATTACCAGATTACATCTGCTCCATCACCGAAGTGCCTTCCAGGTGGTTTGTACAGATTCAACCCCATCAACGTATCATCCCCCACACCCTGCATTAGCAAGAGCCGATAATGCTGATTTTAATCTTTGATGTTTGGGGAGGCAAAAATGGTATCTGACACTTTTTAATTCACATTTTAAAAATTACCAGTGGGCTTGTCAAACTATATTTATTGGCAATTTTTCTTAATGAACTGTTTGTTCATATCCTTTGTCTGTTTTTCCATTGATATGTGTGTGATTATATAATCATTTTTCATATATTAAAATCTGTCATATTTGTAAATGTTATCAGTTTGACACTTTTGACTTCATATTTTTGACACATGGCTTTTTTGTGTTTTTTTCTTTTTTTCATATTTATGTGGGCAAATTTCTCAGTCTATGGGTTTTCCTTTGGAATCATACATATTAGACTCCTCTTCCTTATCTATAAGGTATGTTGGCTGTCATTTTTAATGTCTGGATAATGTTTCATCTATAATTTACTTAGCTCTCATCAGCTTTTTAAAGTATTTGAATTACTTGTAAATAGGAAATGAAAATTAATGGCACTTTTAGTAAGTGCCACAGGGTCCACAGAATTTGTGACTGCTCAGTAAATATCCGGTAGCCACAGTAAATACCAAATATCCACCTGTCAAATAACACACGTGAAGTTTTCCAAACTTACTGATACGACTACATTTCCTTGCTCCATGCTTCCGGTGCTCTTCTAGGGCCTGGCTGTGCGGGAGTGTGGGAGCCGCGGGGGGGCAGAGGGCGCCACGGAGAGGGCAGCAGTTCTGGAAGGATAGAGCCAGAAGGAAGGTCATGCCTGTGAACGTGTAAATTCAGCAGGCGGATGCAAGGCTCTGGCCTGGGTGCCTTGTCACGTTGGTTTGTTTTTAATTAGTTACATCTGCCTTTGAGTAGCCTTTCCGCGGCAGAAGGGAGACAGCTTGGGTTATTTGAAATCCATCGACCAGGTTTTCCTCTTCCCCCTGCTCCTGCCTCCCCCGACTGCCAACAGCTTGATGCCTGTGCGTGCGCCCGCGTTCCGGCCCCTGCCCATGTGGAGTGGGGAATCTTACCGAGGATGCCGTGGGTGGCCTTCAGGCTCACTGGGCCCAGGAGCCCAGGCGGTGTTTGTGCGGCTGTGTACTTTTTCCTGGGAGAGGGTTCACCACTTTCTTCAGATGCTCCAGGAGGTACGTGCCCGAAAATCTCGAAATGGTGGAAAATGTCCTTGGATGGCAGAAGCAAGTGTTACTGGAGGAAGGTCGTGGAGCCACTTGTGGCTCAGAGCCTGGCACCTAGACTGGACCATAAAATGACGATTTGGGCTAACCTTGGTGGTTTTGTTTACTCAACGATCACAGTAAGATGACGTTTTTCTAAACCCTGGCACGTGGGAAGTGTGCGAGTAGTGTGGGGTCAAGGCATATGGTAGCCGGAGCCGGCACCCTGCACGTTGATGACTGACGAAACTGCAGAGAGAGGAGTAAGGTCAGTGAGTGCCTGGGGCTCTGGCCCGAAGCAGACAGCCCCTGACCATGTGCAGGAGGCTCAGGCTGATGTCCATGAAGGAAAAAGTGAATTGTGCTCACTGCACTTCACCAAGGACACAAGATTTCCAACAACTTCAGGAGCTCTTGGGGGTGTTAGTGGGTTAAATCTTGGGAATCTGGTGGGTGGAAGCTGAAAACCTGATGTGGGTGCGTCAGCCTTCATTAGATGTGCTCCCTGACTCCCCTTTCCGTGTCGTGCTGAGTGAAAGCTAGGACAGAGACCGCCGAGCGCTCCCTCCGTGGCAGAGCTCGCGTGCGTTCCTGTGACTTCCTTACCTGTGCCGGCAGCTGTTGGAGGTGAACCAGGCACTTCCTCTGGTGGCGTTTACGGTCTGGCCGGAGAGACAGGCAGGAAACGAGTCCTACGGTAACACTGGAGGCTCAGCTACCTGAGGCTGGAAATAAGCAGATTGTGGTGAATGATTGGGTGGGAGGTGGCTGTTTGAGGTAGTGATGTTCGGGGATGCTGACAGTTGGCCGTGTCCTAAGGGACCGGCTGGCCACAGGAGGCACCAGGGACAGAAGGGGAAGGCTCTTCCAGGCAGAGGGAATGGCAGTGGCAAAATCCCTGATGTGGGGAAGGGCTTGGTTGAGCTTGAGATCCAGAGAAAGCCAGTGTCTGGACCACGAAGAAGCTGTCCTGTCCCAGACTGCAGGCTTGTGAGCTGTGGTGCATACTTCACGTCGTACTCAAAGATGAATGCAAATCCTCGGGAAATGATATGATTGACGTTTTTAGAAGCGTGCGAGGTGCAGTGTGAGAATGGGTCAGAGGAAAGCAAGAGGGAGAGGAAACCAGTCAGGGTCTTTTCGGTTTGGTTTGGTTTCTTTGCATATCCAGGCAGATGATGAGGCCGTCTGCGTAAGGGGGTGTGTGGTGGAGAAGCAGAGAGTGGTGGACTCCTGCATTTTGACATCAGAGCTAACAGGACTTTCGGGCAGATTGGATGATGTCACAAGACAGAGGGTCAAGGGGGACACCGCGGTTTGGGGCTAAAAGCTGTTGGAATTGGAAGTGTGGGGTGTGGAGGGAGTTGGGACAGATCCAGGTGTCCTGCTCTGGTAATGACGGATTTGAGATGCGTGTCCGATCAGGAGGGAGATGCCGAGCAGTGTGCTGGGTGTAGATCTGGAGCTCCGAGGTCAGGCTCCAGGAGGAGGAGAGGAAGGAACTCCCTTCCCTCGTCCTTGTGAAGCTCTGGGTGATTTCGCTCAGGTTTCATCTCTGCATCCAGGTGATCTTCAGGTGATCTTTGTCAGATTCTTCCACACTTATAACCGCATGTGTCTCCTTTGTGCTTCTCTTTGGCTTTGAGCCATGAGGTTTAATCGTTATTAAAAATAATCTGGAAACAATGACCCTTGGCCAAGGCTGATACTGATGTTTTTGAATTTGAGGTCATGAGCAATTAATTGCTTTCACTGGGCAAGGCGTGTTGGATACAGAGATTATGGTTTCACTGGAATTCCAAGCTAGAGCTACAAATGTGCAAATGTATGTATGTGAGCGAGTTTACAGAAACAAAACGCTGACATAAATGTTTGTGTCATCTCCATCTGATTTCTAGTCTGAGTGGTTCTTAGAAGGTTTTAGGTGGGGCGCCTGGGTGGCTCAGTTGGTTAAGCTCTGCCTTCGGCTCAGGTCATGATCCTGGAGTCCCGGGATCGAGTCCCGCATCGGGCTCCCTGCTCGGCAGGGAGTCTGCTTCTCCCTCTGACCCTCCTCCCTCTCTTGCTCTCTGTCTCTCATTCTCTCTCTCTCAAATAAATAAATAAAATCTTTAAAAAAAAAAAGAAGGTTTTAGGTGAACCTTCCATTGATTTTTTTTTGTTTAACCCATTTCTCCTTTTCCCATATGTGAGCTGCGCGTCTAAGAAGAAAACACAGCTGTAAGAGAAGGGGAACAGCATAAACTGCAAAAGCCCCTGCGCTGTCACGATTTACTGTTACTTTAGTCTATATTTGTCTGACTTGTGTCCTTTGGTTTCCTTTCCCTAGGCTGTTGCAAATGAATCCGGACTGAACTTTATATCTGTCAAGGGCCCCGAATTGCTCAACATGGTAAGTCGTTGTGGCGTCAGCCATGAGTATAGCTTAGGAGACTTGCGGCCTCTCCACTTATGGACGCGGCATTTTGGTAAAATCTCCGCTGCAGGCGGTACCGAGTGTGTGTAGCTGCTCTCCTTAGTAAGTCTCCTCAGCTCTGAGCCTCTGTGTTCCCACCTGTGAAATGGAAATAACATTTAAAGTGTGTGCTCTGTGCTGAGTGTTCATCATACGCTGTACACACATGGTCGGCCCTTGAGCAGCCTGGGTTTGAGCTGCACAGGCTCACTTACATGCGGAGACTTCAGTAAATACGGTCCTAGCAGTGTATTTTCCTTACGATTTCCTTAATCATATTTTCTTCTCTCCTGCTAATAACTTTCTTGTAAGAATTCAGTGTGTGATACACAGGACATACAAAGTAGGTGTCAGTTGACTGTTTATGTTGTCGGTAAGGCTTCTGAAGGTCAACAGCAGGCTGTTAGTGGTTAGGTTTTGGGGGAGTCAGATGTTACACGTAGATTTTCGATGGCGGTGGGGAGGGGGGCCTGCGCCCCTAACCCTGTCTGTTGTTCAAGGGTTACCTGCATTCTTCTTCAACAACCCTGTGAGACACGAATTATTGTTTCCTCTGAATCCTGATTTCCAAACAAGGAAACTGAACTCTGCAGGCAGCACGCATCTTGGCCAAAGTCCGAGGGCTGGGGGAGGAGAGCTGAGGTTTGAGTCTTGGTTACGTGACTCCTTCTCTGCTTGCCTTGCCCTCGTGTCCTGTGGCGAAAACAACTCGGGTTGTTTTTTTCTTTAAAGCAGGCTCCACACCCAGCACGGAGCCCAACACAGGGCTTGAACTCATGACCCTGAGTTTATGACCTGAGCCAAGATCAGGAGTTGGACACTCAATCGACTGAGCCACCAAGGCGCCCCCCCAAATGACTTAAGTTTTAATAAATAAAAGTACTTCGGGGGAAAAATACTACCATCTTATGTAGTAACTTCTTTCTGTAATTAGGAGTTTATATAGTGTCTCAAATTTAAGAGAGTTTGAATATCTTATTATCTCTTCATCCTTGTGAGAAGTAAAAATGCCATTCTGTCATGTGATTCAAACGAAGAAGTGAAAGTATTATCGTTGTTTTGGTTTTTTTTTAAGATTTTATTTATTTATTTGACAGAGAGAGACACGGCGAGAGAGGGAACACAAGCAGGGGGAGTGGGAGAGGGAGAAGCAGGCTTTCCTCCGAGCAGGGAGCTCAACTCGGGGCTTGATCCCAGGACCCCGGGATCATGACCTGAGCCGAAGGCAGACGCCCAACAACTGAGCCACCCAGGTGCTCCTTATCATTTGTTTTAAAAGGTCTTTTAGGGGTGCCCGGCTGGCTCAGTCAGTGGAGCGTGCAACTCTTGATCTCGGGGTTATGAGTTCGAGCCCCACTTGGGTGTAGAGATTACTTAAAATCTTAAAAAAAATTAAATAAAAGGCTTTTTAAATTTATCCCCCCTACCAGTTTTTATGTGTTTCCTATTCTGTGTGATACTTTCCTCCTGAAGTAAGGATTCATATTTAGGCATTTCCTGTGGGCTTTTTTTTTTTCTTAAGATTTTATTTATTTATTTGACAGAGAGAGACACAGCAAGAGAGGGAACACAAGCAGAGGGAGTGGGAGAGGGAGAAGCAGGCTTCCTGCCGAGCAGGGAGCCCGATGCGGGGCTCCATCCCAGGACCCTGGGATCATGAGCTGAGCCGAAGGCAGACACCCAACGACTGAGCCCCCCCAGGCGTCCCTCTTGTGGGCTTTCTATGTGTGTACTTCTCTTGTACTTCATTTCAGCACTCTGGCAGAGGAGGTGTTAGAAGTGAGGAGGGAGAGGGAGGGAGAGGACTGATCAGGGATGAGGCTGGAAAAGAAGGTCCCGCGGGACAGTGAATGGCTGTCCTCTGCGCGAGAGCTGGGGTGTCCTCTCCAGAATCGCGGAGACCCAGGAGGTCGTAAAGCAAGCGTGTAACGTTTTGTTAACTTTATTATGAAATATCCCAAGCACAGAAGAAGTTATGAAGAGTAATGGAATGAACCCTCTGTATCTGTCACCCAGATTTAAAAAATACACAGAACCAAGATGCTCGACGCCCCTGCAGACCTTCCCTAACCATGACCCAGTTCTCTCTCCCGGAGAATTTACCATAATCCTGAATTTGGTGTTCATTGATTCCGTGTACTTTCTACATTTACTTTATGTGTATTTATCCCTCAGCAACACACAGTATTATTGTACACGTCTCATCATTGTTTAGGGGGCAATTGGAAATTTGAACACTGACTGGATATTTGATGTTAAAAAAATAACTTCTAAGGGAAGGGTGAACTCGGTGCGGGGATGCGGAGTGCGCTTGTCCTAATGAGCACTGAGTAAGACGGGGAGGTGTGCATCACCGTGTGTATTCCCGAAACTAATACTACACTGTGTGTTCACAGCACTGGAATTAAAACTGAAAAAACAAAAGGAAAACCAGTTTTAAGTGTGATGATGTCATTGTCAGAAACCATTGTTTTTCGTTAGAGATAGAGAAATATTTACAAATAAAATACGATGTCTGGGCTCTCCTTCAAAATGACAAGAATGAAAAGCGGAGCATCTGTTAGGTGAAGGTTGGTCAGGAATTGAGCAGATGATGACTGAAGCTGGGTGATGGGCATGTTTGGGGTTCAGTATACTCTTATGCCCGCTTTTGTTACGTGTTTGGAACGCTTTCATAAACAGTAAAGCAAAAACAAAAAAACCGCACTTTATGTAAGTGGTACGTGTTCTTTTGTAACTTGATTTTATTGTTATTTTTGTTGAACATTATAATTATTTTAGAGTTCCTGGACCCAGTTCCAGGGGGAAAGGGATAACCCCCCCAAAACATTGAGCAATCTCAGACACTGGCAGGGGGTCTGAGAACTCGACTCAGGTCAACTCCGTTCTGGCACAGTCGGCCAGGACACAGCATCGGACTCCACAGGCTAGGGGCTCAGTCCTACAGCAGGGTTCCCCATCCTCCACTGCAGACACCAGGCCCAGGCCCCAGGCTGTCACCAGATTGGAAGTTCCAACAGCCTCCTCCTTCTTTTGCTAATTTGCTAGAGCAGCTCCAGAACTCAGGAAAACACTTGTGTTTATCGAAGGATATGATAAAAGATAAGAATCTACCTCCAAATGAAGAGGTACATGGGGCAAAGTCCCAAACAGGAGTCTTTGGAGCTTGGGGCTTGGCTCTGGGGTATGGGGTGGCAAACCGCTTACCTGGTGTAGAAGGACTGAAAAACTGTCGTCTTGGTTTTTTGTGGAGGTGTGATTACATAGCCATAATCGGCTGAGTCACTGACCTTTGGCTGATTCAGTCTCCAGCACCGTCCTGTACCAGGAGGTGGGGGGTGAGGAGGACTGAAAATTCCATTCCTCTGACCACACGTCCTCCTGGCAGCAGTCCTGCACTCGGGTGGGGTCCAAATTCACCTTGATTAGCAAGACCTTCTTTTACTTTCGTGGCCCTGAGGGTTCTCAGAAACTGGGTGAAGACCAGATATATCCGAGTGACCTAATAAATAATTCTTCTGAATCATTCTATCGCAGATTTTATTTTGGTTGGTAAGTTTCCCTCGAGGTTGTTAGTCTTCTGTGTGGTATTCCACCGAATGGATATAACCACACTTTAAAAAAATGAGCTGCTTTCTTGATGTTTAGATCGAACGTTATATACACATATATACATACATTTGGAGCTATTTCCCAAGGGTGTGTACATGAGGACAATTGCTGTCTCTTCTAGAGTGTGTGCACTTTTCCCCAAAAATAGTTTTGCCAGCTTTTTTCCCAAGGTGGTTGTTGCTGAGTTACACGTCCCCCGGCTGTGATTGGGGGTCCCCACGGCCTCACCAGCGCCGTGGTGTCAGATCTGAGAAGTGTGACTGGTCATCTCATGGTGGTCTCACCTGTTCTCTAGGGAGAGGTGTGGGAAGAGGTCTGCGGCAGAGTCCAGCATGACTGGGGCAGAGATGAGGTGGTCTATTGAGGAAGATTGACCTCTCGGGGTTAGAAAATGCATTTGATCTGGGGAATTTCAGACTTGGGGTCTGGAGATGTCCAGCAGATGCACGGATGTGAGTCTGGAGCGCTGAGATTTGGGGTGGCACCTAAAACCCTGGGAATGGGCCAGGTCTACTAGGCGGTGCATTGAGTGGGGCCCCTGATGGCTCTGGGGCAAGGAAGGAAAAGTTGGCGAAGCAGGCTGGTCTCCCGAAGGGGGAGGACGCCCAGGACTTTCTAAGGCTGAAAACCTTGTGGGGGGGCGGCGGGGCGGCTAACTTCTTCAACCTTGTCAGTGTAACCAGACCGAGTACCAGGAACTGAAAGTAGGACCTTGGGTTTGGCAACTACTAAAAGGTCGTTAGTGACTTTAGGGAGAGTATTTTCAGTAATTGTGTTTGCAAAAGCTAGATTATCAAGGTTCAAAACTGAATGGCAGGGGCGCCTGGGTGGCTCAGATGGTTAAGCGTCCGTCCGCCTTTGGCTCAGGTATTGGATCTCAGGGTCCTGGAATCAAGTCCTGCATCGGGCTCCCTGCTCAGTGGGGAGTCTGCTTCTCCCTCTCCCTCTGCTCCTCCCCCTGCTCATGCTCTCTCTCTCTCTGTATCTCTGTGTCTCAAATGAATAAATAAAACTTAAATACAGAATTAGAAATGATAGGTATAGTCTCCTTTTTTGAAATATTTCTTAAAGGCCAACATAGTGGGGTTTTCTTTTGTTTGTTTATTTTTAATCAGTGTTGGCCTTTGTTAAGATTAACTGACCTTTTAATGGGTCCTTTTGAAACTTGAGGTTTACCTTTCCCTAAATTAAGTTTTCCTTTTCTTGGTCATTGTGGTTTGCCAAGTCCACAGTCCTTGTGCCATGTTGACTGTTCCTGCCTGTCCCTGTGGGAGACTTTACCTCTGACAACTCACGGCTAGCTTTTCTTGTAAATGTCTGATGATGTCGGTTCAGCATTCCGGGTAGAACTTGTTCTGACTTAGATTCTTTAGGAACCCGAACCAGTCTACTGTATTTGTGCAGAGTGCACGGTGTGATGACGGAGATGAATGTGCGAGTGCCGCGTCCTTCCGAGGACTTCCCGCTCTGACGCGGCGAAGGTGCACAAGCTGCAGGTTACAGTAGCAGAGACGCCGTGAAGGAGAGGAGTCGGCAGACAGTTGGGAGAACTGGGGGCAGGCTGGGAAGCAGCGCAGACATGAGAAGCACAATGAGCAGAAGTACCGGGAAAGGACAGGGCAGCTGTGAGGGAAGGAAAGTTCTACTCACGGGAAACGTACACTTTCGTCACTGTCGTCCGTGGTGCGCCTCATGCCTGTGTGACTTTACCATAAAACAGCACAGCAGATACTTGGAGTTTTCAGATTCTGTCTGATTCAGCTGTTGTATTCTGAAAAAACCTGCTTTTTCTTAGTTAACCAGTTCGAAATTTTACAAGAACAATTTTTTACGCTTTGCCAACAGTGAGAACATATTCTCACATGTGACTTTCTAATGTTATAGCTGCCTGTGAATTGCTGTATTTCTTGACTGATCTTACTGTTCTATGTTTTGATTTTGGGTTTGTTTTTTTTTAAGTTTTTATTTATTTAAGTCATCTCTACACCCAACGCAGGGCTCGAACTCATGGCCCCGAACTCGAGAGTCGCACGCTTCTCTGATGGAGCCAGCCAGGCGCCCTTGATTTAGACTTTAACGTACAGTATGTCATACGGAGGAGCCTGTGGAGGTCTCACTGGCTTGCCTGCCTCCTCTGATGGTGTATGACGGCAGCATGACTGTGTGGAAAACACGGCAGAGTGGCAGACAGCAGTTACAACACAGCTGAAGTCCTGAGAGTTACAGCTGGGTGTCTTACGTGATCAGGCTTAGGAGATCAACACAATAGGATTATGGGATTATTTTTGACTTGGAGGAGACCTTACATTCACTTGGCAAACAAGGAAATGTATAAGCATCAATAATAGCTGATTTTATTACATTGAGCCACACGTTGGCTGTTTTTATGCATCAAAAATGGGTGCCTATCAGCAGTTGCATGTGGTTCAACCGAATGCTTTTTGGACTCTGATACCTACCTGTTGTTTAGAACTAGTTTTACCGAGATTTGACCGCAACCCCAGGGCTGACCGGTCTCTGTGTTGTTTCTGCTGTCAGTATGTCGGTGAGAGCGAGCGCGCAGTCCGCCAGGTGTTCCAGCGAGCCAGGAGCTCTGCACCCTGCGTCATCTTCTTTGACGAAGTGGACGCCCTGTGCCCTCGAAGGTCAGACCGGGAGGTAGGTGTGCCCTAATAAACCTTTTGTGAGTTCTGACAAAGTCGTTCCCCAAGAGCACTGCGATTCTTGCAGTGAAGAAACCTAGTAATTCGAAATGAGGCCCTGGGGGTGACAGTTGGTTTTTCTTGGCCTCTGCTTCCATTTCTGTCTACATGATTTTGGTTGCACTGGTCTGGGTCATGCCGGCGAGTGGTTGGGAACGGGAATGACGTGGCTTCGAAGAGCCCGCCTCGTGATCGTGACTCTCTCTGACACATGGTTTCTGGAGACAGGAGAAAGTGTAATTTAAGATCCTTTCGAAATAGGGCCGGGCTTTAAGACTCCGCCGTGCTCCTTGTCTGCACTGGACACCCCTGCGTCACTGTGCTGAATCACAGTTGGTAGGAATTCCGGTGCGGTGAGTGGCTGGAGTGCTGTTACCACAGGGACGCTTGTCTCCGAGTCCACAGCGGAACAAAGCCTCCCGTAAGGAACAGACGGCCTTTCTGAAACAGGTAGCAGAGACTCTCTGATAAGGACATTCATGGCGAGATGACTAAGAAGGTGATTTTATTTCTTTTGTGATTTTTCTTCACATAGTTGTTCTGTGCGTGCCCGGAAGGTTGTAAAACAGTTATTAAATGCCTCATTTTGCTCACAATCTCCAGAAGCCTTCCAGAGTCGCAAGAACAAAACTTAACTCATGTCCGTATGACCCATGTCATAGCAAGATTGTTTCCTCATCCAGGAGTCCTCGCTAGCATCTCAGAAAATCCCTCCACAGTCTTGTCTCTCATGGTGACGTCGATGGCCAGGGCAGAGGCCCTTCCCCAGTCGTCCTGGCTGCTGTGACGTTCTAAATCCCATGTGTTGCTGTATTGTTTTGAGTCTGGATTATAATTATCTTCATCCTCTGATTTGTTGGTGTCACGTCTCCCAGGAGTGGTGACGTGCGCCAGCTGCTTTCTGGAGAAATCCTCAGGTAAACTCATGACCACCTCTGCCCATGGACTTTCTATTGAAGAAGGGTGGTCATGACAGACGCACAGAGACCCACAGACGCACGTACAGAGACACACACAGACAGAGACAGATACATAGACACACACACACAGACACCCCACTTCTCTTGTCTCCTCCATTATGCATTTAGAACAGTTCTGTGTCCGAGTGAGTTACCTGTCTGTCCACCACCTCCCCGGTCCTTTCTCTTGGATGTTGCCCCAGGGTAGTTCTGCTTTGTACTGTGGGCTTCCAGGAAAAGAGGAAAAGCCTCCGTGCCCCAGCCCAAAGATCAGGAACATCTCACATCCTAGGGGATCTCTCTGTGCTGAGTCTACACTTGACCCACGGGAAATCCACTGCAGCCAGCAGATCTTTGAATAACTTGGAGGCAGGAGACTCAGGTTAACCAGGCCTGCCTGTGTCTAGCTGAGAGGCCTGGACAGGTGGTCTCTCTGAGCCTCAGCTTCTTCCTTCTGGAAGACGGGACACCAGGACTTGGGGGAGTTCCTGCTGAGAATGTGTTTTGCACAGCGCCTCTCAGAAAATGATCACCGTTACCTCTTGACCAGAGTTTTCATTCCAATTAGCAAGTCGTCGTTTTGTATGGAAAAACGTGGTGTGTTTTTTCTTTTGTTGGGAACTGATGGAGCTGTCTTTATTGATTTTTAGGCGGGGGCAAGTGTCCGGGTGGTGAATCAGCTACTTACCGAGATGGACGGTCTCGAAGCACGGCAGGAGGTGTTCATTATGGCAGCCACCAACCGGCCAGGTGAGGAGATCGTTTATGTGAAAGCCATGGGATTTACATATATCCTAGTAATGGAAGATGACGTTTAGGAAATCACTTTTGAGCTCATAAGTTGAAATAAAACCTTAGGAAGCTCCTCTGTAAGCTAGAGTGAAAAACAATAGTATTACCGCCCAGATTTCGTGAGATTTTTTTCTATGTTGGCGCTCAGAAGGTAGTCCAGTTGGCAGAAAGCTCAGAATGTACACCATACAAGTGACCATACAAGTATTATCAGAATTTATGTCCTATGGTTTCTCTCAAGCTCGTAGGAAACAAGATCCAGACTGTTCTCACTGTATCTGAAGGTCGAGGATGCATTTTCAAGGGTTTATATCGGCATCATGTCCCTGTACTTGCATTTAACTAGTACTTCAAGTTGTGTGTAAGCTTCAGCGCCGCAAGGGTTGTAGAAAGGGCTCCACACTTCAGACGTGCTTCAGGTGCTCTCACTGTGGGTCCCGCATTCTCTTCCTGTTGTTTAACCCTCCGCCGTCCACGGGAGCCTTGGGCTGTCGTAGCAGCCCCTGCATCGACCCGGGTGTTAACTGCGTCAGCCGGCAGTCCAGCTGATGAAATTGTTCTTTCAGGTCTCAAAAGTTACTTTGGAAGGTGAAACCTTCCTGAATTATGTGCCACTTCATTTTCATATGAAAAATTCACAGATGTTACGGTTTAGACTTTGATGATAGTAAAGTACTGTCTTTGGAGTCGGACGGCACCGGGTTTGAGGCCTGACTGTGGCGCTTCGTCTCTTGCCGTTCCATTCCATTCCCCAGTCAGTCTGACTGCCGAGGAGTCGACTGTGGTTCAGCTCCGACACTGACCACACGGAGCTGGCGTCAGGTCCTGTGAGTCCAGGGGTCCTCCCCACCCCCAGTCCGCGCGAGTGGTGTCTCCGGGACACCACGCGTCTGACCCGCCAGCTTTGCAGCTGAACAATGGATGGATGGATTTCCTGTGTAGGAAAGCGCCATACACTTGGCCCTTAACCAGCACGTATTTCAGTGATGTGGGTCCACTTATACACAGTTTTCTCGCTGAACACAGTGTAGTCCTATAAATGCATTTTTTCTTCCTAATGATTTCCTTAATATTCTCTCTACTTTATTATAAGAATAGGGCACAACATAGCACTCAAAATACGTGTTAATTGACTTGACGTTACCGGCACGGCTTCCAGTCAACAGTAGCTACGAGAAGGTTTTTGGGGAATCGAAGGTTACATGCAGACTTTTGAGGCGGGGGACAGTCGGCACCCCTAACCCTGCGTTGTTGGAGGGTCACTGTACTTAAAGTTGCAGGTTGTTGTAAAGGATGCATGTCGGGCCAGGCCAGGGGGCAGTGCAGGCCCTCAGTGCTCTCTCCCCTTGGAGCTGGGGCACACCCCCCTCCTGGCCCCAGTGTGCTCATGAACCGTGAAGCTCTCCAGAGCTTTGCTTCCTGAGAGAGTTTCTGTGGGGGTTTTATTATATAGTTGTGGTTGACTGAAGTCCATCTCCACCGCCACCCCTTCTCTGCAGAGGTCTGGCTCCAAATTCCAGCCCTCTAATCGCAGGTTTGGTCTTTCTGGTACCTGGCCCATCCTGGAGTTATCTTGGGGCCAACCTTGAGTCCTCTCATTAGCGTAACAAAGACTCCATTCCCTCAGGAAATTCTGGGGGTTGTTGAAGTTTTCTGACAGGAAGGAAGAGCAAATGTATTCATCACTCGTCAGCATCGGCACACGTTCCTTTATCCCACTCACCACTGTCTCTTCATCTGGGAGATGAGGAGAGTGATACCCACTTGGCAGGAGTGTCGTACAGGTCACGTGATGCTGGCAGCAAGTCTCCCAGGGGGTGTGGCAAGTAGCTGCTCGGTGACTTACATCATTGCCAAGAGCACTTCGGGTGACCGCGTGGGAGCAGTCATGAGGCCGTGCACTCAGCCATCCTGGAAGAAACCTGGGACATCGCTCAGATTTGCACAGAATCACAGCCCTACCTAGAAAAGGTAGGGCTACTTAGAAAAAGTAGATACAGATTTCCAGAAGACACTCCGGTCTGTAATAAGCCATTCTGTCTTCGGCTCTCACTGTTTTCGTGTTTGGTTACTGTAAACACTTTAGCTTAATCTCTGTAGCCTAGCGAATAAATAGCAGGGCCTTCAGCATCCCTGGGTTTTACTCTAATCCTCTCCTTCCAAATGGCGCAGGAGCATATCCTTTCCTCTGGGTCGTGTTTCCTGATCTCTAGCACCTCTGAATTCTTAACAGTTCTCTGGATTCTTTGTTGTAAAACCTAGGACTGAGTAGACTCAAGGACTGAGTTGTCTGTGCTGAGTTGAGCCAGTGGTTAAGAATGACAGGAAGGCGGTGCTGTGTTTTGTCCCCTCCGGTGTCCCTCACATTGTCTTCCTCGCTCTGCCCCTCCTCCCATCCCTCTGTCCCGAGGGCAAATCCCACTGCCTTGCTCCCTACAGAAATCCAGAAGTAGGTGTTCTAGCTCTTTCACTCCTATGCCTGCCTGGGGCAGTTCTGTTCTCTTGTGTGCTGACCTGTGACACTGTTTGATTGTTTATGATTTGCTTTCTCCCCAGCTTTCAGAAATCTCTTCTTGCCTGATGACTTTTGCCACATTACAAATTACTACAGTACTTAGTGGCTTAAAATCACCATTTTTGCTTTGCGCACAATTTTGTGGGTCAGGGACTCAGGAAGGGCTTGTCTGGAGGTCCCCCTGTGATCCACACGTCCTCAGCTGACGTGGCCGGGCCCAAGGACCCCCTTCCCCGGCCACGCTGTGGTATCTTTGTCCCCCTCCTCTACTCATTGTCCTCTTTCTGGGCCTCCGTGTGGCTTCCCCTGGGGGTTCTGCGTCCTCGTTCTCGCGTGACCAGTGGGTTCCAGGAGACAAGGGTGGAAGCCACCATGCATCCTGAAGGCACCGCTGGGGGCAGAGACAGGGAGGCTCCGCTCTAAGAGCAGGGGATGGGGGGAACGTGAAAAACTGGGTGACTTGAACTCTTCGAATGTACGTTTCTGCCCTCACATTCTCCATTTCATCGAGCATGTTGTAGCTCCCCCACTCTGTCTGGTGTTGAAGATCCGTCACATCATTGTCATGTTCTTTAATTTCTCAGCAGATTCACTGGCTCATCAACTACTTACTGGGTTTTTACTACACGCCAGGCCCTACTAAGCTTTGGGAATTAAGAGGCTAACAATTCAAAAGAATTGTATATATCCTGATTTGGGGCCAGGGCACCTGGAGTAAATGATAGACAGCCAGGGTCAGAGGGTAGAAAATGATGGGTAGTTGGAGAGGAATGCTAATTGAGATATGATGGTCCTGGAAGCGTTCTTCAGGAGGAGTCTGTGAGCACGTGTAGCCGGGAAGCAGGGGGGTGAGATCACCTGGCTCCGGGGGTCCCATACAGACCAGGTTCGGCCGCTCACCACTCACACAACCAAAGGCAGAGGGGCAGGTGGTGGTCAAACAGGAAAGGAGTCTATTTCAGTGAGGCCAACACTGGGAAGATAGGGGGCTAGCATCTCAAAGACAGTCAGTCTCCAAAGTGCTGCAAATACCTCCAGGTTTGCATAAGACAGGTGTGGGACAAAGGTCGCTGGGTCCGTGCTGGTGGGCAGTGAAGGTCGGTCATTGTCTTGGGATCAGTCCGAGGTGGGGTCTTGCTGGCTCCAGGCAGTCCCTATTGCTTGAGGGGTTGGTTTCAGTTCCTACCAGGAGATGCTCTGCCTGCTGGGGTTTTTTGCCTGAGTTAAGAGGTAAGCTGGAAAGAAGAGCTATTCTGTTAGAAAGTACAGACTGAGGTCAGAATGGAGGCGGTTGAACTCAAACGATATGAAGGGTGGAGCCATGCAGAGTCTGGGAGGAGAGCGCTCCAGGTAGAGAGTGAGCAGTGTGAAGGCCCGTGTGAGGATGTTTGTCATGTTGCAGACCCAGCCAGAAGGCAGGGTGCCTGCAGTGAGACAAGCAGGCATGGCGGGGGAACGCAGGGCCTTGGAGGCCACGGAAGGTGCGCCTGTGTTCTGCTGAAATGGGAAGCCCTGGGGGGGGTTTGAGTGAGGAAGTGGTACCATCTCATTTTCCTCCGTATTTCTATTTTTATAAAATATGTGACTACTTTTAGTTTTTTTACTTTGTATTTGGAAACAGTTATAAATTCACAGGAAATTATAAAGAGTGCACAGGGGTTCCATGTACCCGGTTTATCTTAATTGTTACATTTTATATAACTGTGGCACTGTGCACCATGTCAAAACCAGGAAACAGACGTTTGTATAATGTGTGTTTATTTCTGTGCAGTTTCACACACATGTAGATTCCTGAAATGACCACAGCAGTCAAGATGAGAACGATTCCATCAGCACTGAGATCTGCCCCGAATAGAAACGCCTGCTCTGTCCTCCACCCATAACTCCAGGCAACCACTAACCTGCTCTCTTAACCTACACCACATCACTTCAAGAGTTTGTATGATCAAGGGATCATACAAAATGTGACCTTTTAGGTTGGCTGTGTGTGCCTCGCATAATGCCCTTGAGATGGATTCACATTCTTGCGTGGATCAGCAGTTTGCTCCTGTTTAGTCCTGGGTCGTAGGGGAGGGGCAGTTTGTTTGACCTTTCTCTTCGAGGGCAACTTTACGGTTGTTTCCACTCTTTGTTACACATACCATGAACCTCTGTGTGAATAGGTTCTTGCCTGGACCTAGGGTTTGATTTCTCTGGAATAAACGTCTAGGAGCACAGTGGCTGGGTCATACAGGAAGTATATGGTCAGTTTTTTAAAGAGCTTGTCAACCCTTTTTCCAGAGTGGCTGTACCATGTGACATCTCTGTCAGTAATGGTGTGAGAGATCCAGCTTGTTTGCTTCCTTCCAGTATTTTGTGTTGTCACATCTTGTGATACCGCATCACGGTTGAACTTTGTATTTCTCTAATGGCTCATCAGCCATTAGAACATCTTTTCGTGTGTTTACTTAGCATCCTGTATCTTCTTCATTGAAGTATCTCTTGTGTCCTTTGCCCATTTTCTAAAATTGGACTGCATTCTTTTTTTTTTTAAGATTTTATTTTTAAATAATCTATACTCACAATCCTGAGATCAAGAGTCACACGCTCCACTGACTGAGCCAGCCAGGTGCCCCTGGACTGCATTTTTTTTTTTTTAAGAGTTCTTTATATATTCTAGATATGAGTCCTTTGTCATTTATGTGATTTGCAATATTGTATTTCATTCTGCAGCTTATTTTTTCATCCTCTTAACAACAAAGAGACTCCACGTATTTTTTTAAGTTTTTATTTATTTAAGTAATCTCTACACCCCATGGGGGCTTGAATTTACGACCCCAAGATCAAGAGTTGCACGCTCAGAAGACTGAGCCAGTCAGGCGACCCTTTAATGTATTAATATTTCCCTTTATATATTCTGCTTTGGGGAGCATTTCTAAGAACTGTTTTTTAGTTTTATGTCCCCCAAATTTTCTCTAGTATTTTCTTCTAAAAGTTTTATGGTTTTATGTTTTTATGCTTAAAGTCTGTAATCTGTTTTTAGTTAACTTTTATTTTCCCTCTGTGAATCCAATTCCTCCATCATTTTTTGAAGACTATCCTTCATTCAGTCACTTTTGCACCTTTGTCAAAAATCAGTTGGCATATACCAGCAATGGACAATTAGAATTTGAAATTAAAACACAATACCGTTGCTGTGCCTGGGTGGCTCAGTCAGGTAAGTATCTGACTCTTGGTTTCAGCTCAAGTCATGATCTCAGGTTCATGGGGCTCCATGCTCAGTGGGGCATCTGCTTCTCTCTTTCTCCCTCTGCCTCTCCCCCTGCTCATGTTTTTTATCTCCCTCTCTCTCAAATAAAAATTATAAATCTTAAAAAAATGATCTATATGAGGAAAAGGACAAAACTCTAATGAGAGAAATCAAAGAAGATACAAGTAAACAGAGAAAGCTCATGTTCGTAGATAGGAAAACTGAATACTGTCAAGATTGTCAGTCTTCCCAACTTGATTTATAGATTCAGTGCAGTCCTAATCACAATCATAGCAGGTTATTTTATGGATATTGACAAACATTCTAGAGTTTGTATGGAGAGGCAAAGGCCCAGGATGGCTAACACAATATTGAAGGAGAAGAAAAGAGTTGAAGGACTGACACTACCCGACTTCAAGACTTAGTGTAAAACTACAGTAATCCAGACAGTGTGGTATTGGTGAAGAATAAAAGAAATAAATCAGTGGAACAGAGCAGAAGCCTAAAGTAGACCCACACAAATATAGTCCGCTGGTTTTTTATAAATGAGCAAAGGCAATTGAATGGAGAAAGGATAATCTTTTCAAGAAATGGCACTGGAAGAACTGGATCCTCACCAAAAATGACTCTAGACATAGATCTTACCCTTTTATAAAAATTATCTCAAAATGGATCATAGACCCAAATGTACAGTACAAAACAATAAAACTCCTAGAAGAGAGCAGGAGAAAATCCAGGTGACCTTGTGTTTGGTGATGACTTTTAGATACAACATCCAAAGCACAATCCATGAAGGAAAGAAATTGGTATGTTGAACTTCATTACAATGAGAAACTTCTTCTATGAAAGACATGGTTAAGAGAATAAAAAAACAAGGCAGAAACTGGAAGAAAATATTTGCAGAACACAGACCTGATAAAGGACTGTGCAATGGCCTGAATGTTGTGTCCCCCACCCCAAATTTATTATGTGGAAATCATTACCCCAGATGTCAGAATATAGGAGATGGGGCATTTGGTAATGAGGTCACGTGGCTGGGCCTTCACCAGTGGGATTAGTGCCCTTATAAAGGGGCACAATGAGAAGGTGGCACAGTCTGCAGCCCACAAGCAGGCTCTCCCTGGCACCCAGCCACGTGGGTACCCTGACCTCAGACTTCCAGCCTCCAGAACTCTGAGAAATTTCTGTTGTGTACGATGCACTCAATCTGTGGTCTTTGTTATAAGAGCCTAAATTGACTAAGCTTGATATCCAAAATAGACAAAGAACTCTTAAAAACTCAACAATGAGAAAACAGATGTACTAAAGATCTAAGCAGACTCCTCACCAGAGAAGATGTACAGATGGCAAATAAATACATGGAAAGATGTTCAACAGCGTCGCATGTTATGAGGGAAATGCAAATTAAAACAACAGAGCTACCATTGCACACTTATTGGGATGGCTGAAATCCAAACACAGACAATGCTAAATGCTGACAAGAATATGGAGCAACAGGAGCTAGCTCTCGGTGGTAGTGGGAATGCAAAATGGTGCAGCCACCGGAAAGACAGTCTGGCAGCTTCTTTAAAAATGCAAGAGGGACACCCGTTGGGCTCAGTCGGTGGAGTGTGTGACTCTTGATCTCAGGGTTGTGAGTTTGATCCCCACATTGGGTGTAGGTATTACTTAAAAATAGAATCTTTAAAAGAAAGAAAGAAACATCCTTACCATAGAGTCCCTAACTTGTAATTGTGGGTTTCTTGATGCTCCTTTAATTCCCGTCAGGTTTGCTGCACATATTTTGCAGTTCTCTTGTGCATATTCGTTTAGAATTGTCTTCTGGTGGCCTGATCTTTATGTTCTGTCATTACGTTATGTCCTTCTCAGTCCCTGGCAAGTTTCTTTCTTCTGAAATGTATTTTATCTGCTATTATAGCCATTTCTGATTTTTTTTGATTGATGTTTCCATGGTATATCTTTTCTATCCATTTACTTTCAACCTATTGATGTCATTACATGTGAAGTGAGTTTCTTATAAACAGCATATAAGGTCATTTTTAAAATCCACTCTGTCAATTTCTGCCTTTTATTTGGTATATTTAGACCATTTACATTTAGTGTACATTTTTACTCTTCCCATAGTTTTTTCTTTTCTGATGTTCCTAATTTTTTTTCTATCATTTCCTTTTTGTTTTAGGAACTTCCTTGAGCTCTTCTTTTTTTTTTTTCAAGGTATGGAAGAAAATTTATTTAGCTTTGTGAGGCTTTACTTTCACAATAATACATACCCTTGGCACTGTAAGACCCTATTAAAGTTTCATAAATTGCCTTAGTAAGGTAAATATTTAGGTTGATTTTATGAGACTTTCAGACATTAAGTTTGAGAAAGTTAATGGTTTCCAGAATTTGCACAGATGATGACAATTAAAACAGTAAAATAAAGAATAAGACTTTCTTAACACCCCTGATAACATAGTGAGTTGCAATTTCTAATCAAACACCTATTTCTAGGTTATATTCATTTTGATTTCTTATTTTCCATTTTAAACTCTGGTATTTTCTTCTGAATATAGGTTACAAATTTGTGTTAACTCCCAGTTTTAATACCACAAAGTCACCTGTTTTACCTTGACTATATTTTTATCATTTAGTGTAGGATACACTTTTTTTTTTTTAAGATTTTCTTTATTTTTTGACAGAGAGAGACACAGTGAGAGAGGGAACACAAGCAAGGGGCGTGGGAGAGGGAGAAGCAGACTTCCCGCGGAGCAGGGAGCCCGATGCGGGGCTCAATCCCAGGGCCCTGGGATCATGACCTGAGCCACCCAGGCGCCCCTAGGATACACTTTTTAAACTAGTTATACTCCAGTAACTTTGTGAATGAAAAAAAGGGGAAGAAAACTAAGAACAAATAATGGAGTCATTCTTTCACTGATCCTCATCCAGTTTCAGGAAAATCACTTCCCAAAAGCAGCAATTCTAATAAATCTTTCCATGTCTAAAAAGAAACTGAAACCAAAGGGAAATCATGGGAAACCTGTGATAGTTTACTAGATATTGTGTGCTTTTAGTAGCTCAACACTAGTAATACTTGATAATCGAGAGTAAATTAATAGGCTAACATTTAAAAATGTATACTTTAATAAGCCTATAAACAATTAGGTAAGCTTGTGGAGAAGCTGACCAAGATACATATATTAGGAGATACAGTTGTCCATCTAAATTTTCTAGATTTCTTTTTTTTTTTTTGGCAGAGTATTTATTCAAGTTGTTTACTATATAATTTCTCATGCGCCATTTTGGAAGTCCTTTATTGTAAAGACTAGTCTTCTGTCTGATGACAAACAGCAGCCACACTGTCAGTGATTATTCTGGACCTCCATGTTGGATAAATTCAATTTCTTCTTGAGATGCAAGTTTCCTTCTTATTTCTGAGGTAATGTTTTTATTATTTCTGTAGTGTCTGGTGGACCCTGATGCACCAGCAAATCTGGGGATTTATTCCCCTTAGAATGCTGTGAAATTGAAGAAGAGTGAGACGGTAGTCCTGCTGATCTCAAAACTTCTCATACGTTAGGTTTAGGATTGTCTCTTCTGTCAGGGAACCTTATTAATGGAGTATGTGGCTTGACTACCTGAACGACCCTGCTGGCAGACGCCATCTTACTGCCCATCATGACCCCAGGATGGGGCAGCAACTTTGAGGGCACTCGCTAGGTGCAGAGATAACAGGAGTCCTCCTTGAGCTATTCGTTTAGGTATGTTCAACTTGTAGCAAATTTTCTTGGTTTTCATTTACCTGCAAATGTCTTGGTTTCAGGTTCTTTCTTGAAGCCTGTCTTTGCTAGATAGGGAGTTCTGGGTTGACAGTTCTTGTCTGCCAGTACCTGAAAACTGTGCCATGTCCTGCCAGCACTCATGATTTCCGAACACAGACCTGCTGTCGTTTGAATGTCCTAACTGCACAGGGAGGGTGTCACTGTGCTCTTTTATTTTTTTTTTTAATATTTTACTTATTTATTTGAGACAGAGAGAGGGAGAGAATCCCAGGTAGGCTCCCCACGCAGTGCAGAGCCCGATGCAGGGCTTGATCCCACAACCCTGATAACACGACCTGAGCTGAAACCAAGACTGAGCCACCCAGGATCCCCTCAAATACTTTTTAGCTCTTTCTCTTTTCCTCCCGGGACTCCTATGACACACACATTAGATCTTTTGTTATAGTCCTATAAATCACTGAGGCTCTGTTGCTGGTTTTTTTTATTCTCTGTTTTCTCTGTGTTGTTCACACTTGGTAATTTCTGTTCTTCAGGTTCACTGATTCTTCTCTCTGACGTCTCCATGGTTCCATTGAGCCTGTCCAGACAGGTTTTCCTTTTGTTTAAGTTTTGCCATTGAAAATTTTCCATATACTTCTTTACATCTTCTCTTTCTTTGCTGAGACTTCGTTTTTTTTCATTTGTCTCAAGCCTGTTCATGATTGCTCCCATAAATGCTTTTATTGTGGCTGCAGTAAAACCCTTGTCAGATGACTCCAACATCTGGGTCATCTCTGGTCCAGCTTCTATGTTTCTTTTCTCATTAAAGTTGAGATTTTTCTGGTTCTTGTTTCAACAGATAATTTTCAGTTGTATCCCGGACATTTGAGTATTAAGAAACGTTGAGTATTATCTTACTTATATTTTCTCCTTTGAGGTCTTCTCTGACTGTGCAGGGGAAGGGCAAGAGCCTCACAGCCGCAGGCTAAGAGAAGAAGCCTGGGCTCACACTGCCCGGGTGGGGAGATGTGTCATTCCCGCTGGGCCTCCGTTAGCATCCCCTTGGCCCAGGGTGGGGGCGCCTTATACTCTCCCCCACAACCCCAGGACCCGGGAAGGGCAGAGGTGGAAATGTCAGCTCTCCACTGGGCCTTCTCTGACACTGCCCAGCATGAAAAGAGAAACCCACACAGGGAGGCAGCTGTTAAAATTCAGATGACACTGAAAAGCGGAGGATAAAATTACCCTCTCTGTCCCTGCCCAGAGGCAACCACTGGTAAAGTCTGTGAGCTGTATCTTCGGTATGTTCTCCATGTTTTCAAATGATGTGCTCATACTGCTGTTTCTTACCAGTTTCATACGGTGCCGTTACTACTTTGTAAAGCACACGAAGATTTCTGTTACGTTTACTGTTTCTCCACACGCGGCCGCCGTCACCACCACCCCGTCATCCCCATGTGATAATACCGTTTCTGCACAACTTTTGGTTCAATCACCAGTCACTGTTTATATTACCAGGACCGTGTACCTATTTCTCTGCGTGGACCCAGGAGTTACACTGCGATTAGGGTTCTGTTTTCACATAACCTTTTCATTCTTAGATGTGGAAACTCTCGTTTTCTTTCTCTTACTTTGTTTTGTTTCTGTTCTTCATCAGATATACAGATAGTGGTGAGTATTATTTGTGTCTGTGACGTATTTTGCTCTTGTTTCCAGAGCTTTCTCTGCTCTGGCTCCCGTCTGGGCTTTTTGAGTTTGGTATATTTGAGGGTATCTCTCTTCCACACTCATTACTGATTGGTAGCCTGGCTGAGTACAGGATTTTGAGTTCAAAAATTGTTTTTTCGTGGTTTGTAGGCCATGCATTTTTTTCTCTTAAAAGTTTTATGTTGGGGCGCCTGGGTGGCTCAGTTGGTTAAACGACTGCCTTCAGCTCAGGTCATGATCCTGGAGTCCCAGGATCGAGTCCCGCATCGGGCTCCCTGCTCGGCAGGGAGTCTGCTTCGCCCTCTGACCCTCCCCCCTCTCATGAGCTCTCTCTCTCAAATAAATAAATAAAAAATCTTAAAAAAAAAAAAGTTTTATGTCATCCTGATTCTTTTTATGTGACTTAAAAAAAAAAGATTCTTTTTTTTTTTTTTTTTTAAGATTTTATTTATTCATTTGAGAGAGAATGAGATAGAGCATGAGAGGGGGGAGGGTCAGAGGGAGAAGCAGACTCCCTGCCGAGCAGGGAGCCCGATGCGGGACTCGATCCTGGGACTCCAGGATCATGACCTGAGCCAAAGGCAGTCGCTTAACCAACTGAGCCACCCAGGCACCCAAAAAAAGATTCTATTTTTAAGTAATCTCTACACCCAACATGGGGCTGGAACTCACAACCCGGAGATCAAGAGTCACACACTTTACCGACTGAGCCCTCCAGGCATGCCTTATATGACTTTTTGTTTATTTGTTTCGTGTGTGTGCTTAGGACTTGGTGAGTCTTAACCTCCTGAATTGGTCTTTTAAATTTCTTCTTTTCTCCTAATTTCCATTTCTGTCCTAATTTTTCCCCTACTTTTTGAGGTATTGGTTTTTAGAAAGTAAGTGAAAGATTGTTGTGTCACCCTTCCGCCTGTGGGTGCTCACAGGACCTGCCACAGCTCTCCTGTGGTGTGGGGTCCACCAGCGTCACACCCTGCCCTGAAAATACACTGCTTCCCATGCTTGACCCCAGGAGATGAAGCGCCTTGCACAACGTACAGCTAGACCACAGACGCCCTGACTGATCTCCCTTCTCCTGGCTCCGAGGGACTGTCTGTTTCCACTCCATCCCCCGTCGGCCTGGTTAAAAACACTGCTGCCCGGCATGCAGATGTGTGAGATCCGAATAGCCACGCCAGTTTGTTCCTCGTTCTTGCGCTCGGCAGGTGTCTGTGCCCTACCGTAGCCACACAGAATCCAGAAAGTTTCTGTGCACAGCTCAGGTGAAGAAAGAAATAAGTACGTTATGGTGGATAAGCTTTTGGACAAGAATTAGGTACGCGGTTTTATATTTGAGAGAAAGCTTCTAGTTGAGGGTCCCCATCTGTTGTAAGCCCTTAGTGATTGCCGGGTGACGGGGGATGGCTTACATGGAAGAGATTCACTTCATACTCGTAGGCTATTCATTCATCCACTTCGAGTTCCAAGTCAACTGCTGTGTTCCCTTACCTATCCGGCTTTGGGTCACGGCAGTGCCTAGGGGCCGTGGTCAGACCTGGGTGTCTTGCCCTTTGGCACAGGATTTCCCTTTTAAAGATGCCTTATACCCCGGCATTACTTCTGCTGGGTCACAGGAACCTGGTACATAAGAGAACCCAGGAAGTATTTGCTTACTGAATCGTAAGAAGAGGCCTACTTCTGTTTCATGGAGGCTGGTCGATCTTGTAATAATTTTCACTCAGCATATTATCGATGGTCTTACTTGTCTGAGGATGGATCCAGTTTCTAAGAAAATCCACTTCATTGAGAGGTGACATACCATGAACTTTACCCATTTTAGGTACAAGATTCAGTGGTTTTGTGCATATTTGTAGACTCCTGCAGCCATCCCAGTGATCGGATTTTAGAACATTTCTGTCACCCTAAAAAGCAATCTGTCTGTTGGCCATCACTCGCCATCCTCCGCCACCTCCAGCACTTCTGTCTCTGTAGGCTTCCCTGTCTTGGCTAGCTTATGTAATGTGGCTGTCGCCTCTGCCTGTCTTCACCCAGCATCCCGGGTTCAAGGCTCGTCCCTGTTGCAGCACATAGCGACACTTTCTTCCGGTTGCCGGATAATGGTCCTTTGGGTGGATATATGACATTTGATTCATTCAGCAGTCGATGGACATTTGGGTTGTTTCCACTTTGGGGCTTGTGATAATGCTGCTGTGAACATCCGGGTACAAGTTTTTGTGTGGACGGACATATATTATCATTTCTTTGGGATAGGTACTCAGGCGTGGGATGGCTGGGTCACGTGGTGATTGTGTTTACCATTTCAAGAATCAGCCAGACTTTTCCGGACTGGCTGCAGCATTTTACATTCCTGCTAGCAGTTGTAACAAAGCGTGTGGGAGTTGCGATTTCTCCACATCCTTGCCAACCCTTGTTACGTCTGTCTTTCTGAATGTAGCCATTCTAGTGGGTGTGAGGTAGCATTTCACTGTAATGTATCTTCAGCCTTGTTATGGAGTAGTAAGACTTACTCTAGATAGAAGTCCACAACCAGATATGTGATGTGCATACGTTTTCTCCCAGTCTCTGGGTTGTCTTTTCACTTTCTTAATGGTATAATTTAAGGAACAAAAGTTTTAAATTTTGGTGAAGTCCAATGTATCAATTTTTTTTAATCACGTGCACTTTTGTTGACATGTCATATCTTAAAAAAATCATTGCCTAACACAAGGTCACAAGCAGGGGAGAGGCAGAGGCAGAGGGAGAAGCAAGCTCCCCACTGAGCAGGGAGCCCAATGCGGGACTCGATCCCATGACCCCGGGATCATGACCTGAGCCGAAGGCAGACGCTTAACCGACTGAGCCACTCAGGCGTCCCCTAAGAATGTTTTCTAATCATAATTGGGATTTTTACATCAGGCTTTACTTTTGAGCATGCAGGTCTGGCTTTAAGATCTACTTGTATATTGAAGTTAAAACACATTTCTACCATGTGGCATAAACATAGATGCACAGATCATTGAAACATGGTAAGATCTAAAAATATCCCCCCACATATTTGGATAATTGGGTTCTTATAAAACACAAAGGCCATGCAGGAGTGCCTGGGTGTCACAGTTGGTTAAGCGTCCGACTCGGTTTCAGCTCACATCATGATCTCGGGGTCGTGAGATCGAGTCCCATGTCCAGCTCTGCACTCAGCATTGGGTCCGCTTGTCCCTCTCCCTCTGCTCCTCCCCACCTCTTGAAAGCACATGTGCTTGCTCTCTCTCTCAAATAAATAAATAAAAATCTTTAAAAAACACACATACAAAGGCCATGCAGTGGACAAAGAATAGCCTTTTCAACAAAGTGTGGAACAATCAGCTATCCATATGCAAGGGACGCCTGGGGGGCTCAGTTGGTGAAGCGTCCACCTTCGGCTCAGGTCATGACCCCAGCGTCCAGGGATCAAGTCCCACATTGGGCTCCCTGCCCAGCGGGGAGCCTGCTTCTCCCTCTTCCTCTGCCCCTCCCCCCGCTCATGCGCGCACTCTCTCTCTCTCATAAATAAATTAAATCTTTAAAATGAAAAGATATCCATATGCAAGAAAAATCACCTTTAATCCACACACCTCTTACCACATGCAAAAGTTAACTCAAAATGGATTAAAGACCAGTGAAAAGTCGTAGCTGTAAAACCCCTGGAAGAAAACAGAGGAGAAATGTTTCCTATCATGGATTAAGTGAAGATTTCTTAGATGTGACCCCAAAAGCACAACCTTTTAGAGCAAAAGGATAAATTGAACTGCTCTTCATAAGATGCCACTGAGCGAGCACAAGGACAAACCACACAGACTAGGAGAAAATACTTAAAGAGTGTATATGTGATGAAGGATTTATATCCGGAACATGGAATGGATTCTCAAAACTCAGCAACAGAAGAACATTAAAAATTGGCTAAAGACTGCACAGACCCCTCCCCGTTGTAGGTATGCATGCGGCAGAGACACATGAAAACGTGCTCGACCTCGTTAGTCATCAGGAAAGTGCAAGTGAAAGCCACAATGAGATACCACTACAAACCTTAGATCTAACTAAAATCAAAATGACTATACCAAGTATTGGCAAGGACAGGGGAATGTAAGGTGGCACAGCTAGTTTGGAAAACAGTTTGTTGGTGTTTTTAAGGTTCAGCCTACCCCTGTGGAGGGATGTGGCCGTAGTGCTCTGCGTCCCACACTTAGGGACTCACCAGAGAGCAAGGAAAGCACACACCAAGACTGATAAGTGACTGCTCCAAAACTGGAAACCAAATGTTTATCAACAGAGGAATGGAAAAATAAATCCAGGCATATCCACAGGGGGCTACTACCCGGCCATAAAGAATCAAGTACTAATGCACACAAGAACTTTGGGGAACCTGAAAACAATTCTGTTGAGTCAAAGAAAGCAGAGTACATAGTGCATGCTTGCACGTCTATAAAATTCCAGAAAATGTGAACTAATCTGTAGTGGTAGAACAGATGAGCGGCTGCCTGGGGATTGAGGGCGTGAGGGGAGAGTGGCAGGGAAAGGCCACAGTGGGGTCCTCAGTAATTTTTTAAATTGTAAAGGTTTCCTGAGACCTGTGTGGGGTCCTTCGCCCTGTAGGGTAAGACGGCGCTCAGGCTGCGGGTTAGTGTTCCATCATGATGCTGCAGGTGTTCGGCAGTCAACTTTCCTTTTCTTCCCTATTGCCAAGTAGTATATCCTAGCATCTCAAGAGAAAGTCCAATGTGTTGAACATTGAAAGGTCACTGAATTAAGTATTTAGCTTCCCCAAGGTAACTGAAGAACAAAACTAACAGAATCAGAATTTCAGCTAGAAAGAACTCTTCCTCTTTATGGAAGAATAAATTAATGGTTAAGTCTGAGTGTGTGCATTAGAAAACACGAGACCCATTACTTATAGGTGCACCTGCGTGTGAACAACGGTCTTATCACTGTGAGCTATGGGAAGCTTCTCCAGAATGGTTGAGGGCTCTTCGTGGAGGAACCTCAATGTCAGGCAGCGTTTGGGGCCTGCTCTTTGCTCCTGGTACCGAGAGTCTGGTGAGCACCAATGAGGGCAAGAGTTTCTTCTGGGGGACTCAGGGAAGGCTTCCTGGAGGAGGTGTTGTTTGAGAATCCCCCTATGTGTAAATGAGGAAGAAAGTTTAGGGAGAAACGAAGTACTGAGAGCAAAGAGAAGAAGGCTTTGTTTAGGGAACAGCAAGAGGTGTGGTCGGTGGGGTGTGGGAGTCGTGGAGAATGTGAGGAGAGAGGGAGCTAGGATGGGAGCGATCAGGTCCTTGAGGGCCTTCGTGCTGTGGTGAGAGATATGGGCTTGGTTCTGCTGCAGGGAACACCAGGTGAGGGTCAGCAGATGTTTTAGGAAGATCTGGCGGCATCGCACGGGGTCCCAGAGAGGGGAGGTTTAGAGACAGGACCAGTTAGGAGGATGCGACATTCGGCCCTGACTGAGGACAGGGTAATGGGAGGCCCCCCGCCAGAACTGGGAAAAGGTACCGAGGTCAGAGGAAGGAGAGAAACCTGCCGGAATTCCAGGCTCGTGTGGCGGTCCTCGTCTGAGCCAGAGAACCCTGGCAGCACATGGGTTTGGGCAGGAACGTGGGCTGGACTTCTCTGAAGGTTATACTTTCATGAGGAGGTACTTTTAATTTTAATAAAGTCTAATTTATCAATTTTTTTTCTTTAAAAAAAAGTCCTCTTCCCACATCTCATGTTAATTTTTTTTTAAAAGATTCTATTTTATTTATTGAAGACTTTTGACCCCCCCCTTCTTCTCTAGATATCATTGACCCTGCGATCCTGCGCCCCGGACGCCTAGACAAAACACTGTTTGTGGGTTTGCCACCCCCAGCAGACCGTCTGGCCATCCTAAAAACCATTACAAAAGTGAGTACAAAGGAAATGGCATGTTTTTGTGTGTTTCTCTCCTTTTAGATACAGACAGGTATCTGTAGCTTTAAATATTTGCTCAGCCTGTGTCTCCCAAAGAAAGGTGAATGATTCTGATAATTGAAGAGATTGTCTATTCTTTTTTATTTGCTTAAAATAAAAGGGATATTGAGAGTTATATGCTCGACTGATACATTTGAGATTTTACTCTCTTCGCACTTTTTTGTTCTTTTAGATCTTTGATAGAGAAATTGCCCTTGGAGGAATTTGAAATGGAACAGAAACTTTAGGAGCTGAGAAGTGAATAGACACAGACCGTTATAAATATCCGGGGAAACTGAGTCTCAATCACAGTGTTGAGTCTGTCCTCCATGTTTCTATATGCCAACTTTTTTTAAAAAAGATTTTATTCATTTATTTGAGAGAGAGCATGTGCATGAGTGAGGGGAGGGCCAGAGGGAGAGAGTCTGGGGCTGACTGTGCACGGAGCACAGAGCCTGACGGAGGGCTCAGTCCCACAACCCTGAGATCACGACCTGAGCTGAAACCAAGAATCGGACGCTCAACCAAATGCGCCACCTAGGCACGACCCCCCCCCCCTTTTAAATAAACTACACCTCACGTGAGCTTCAAACTCATGACCCCAAGATGAAGGGTCAACACTACCAACTGAGCCAGCCAGGCCCCCCTGGTACACGCAACTTTTATGATGCCTGTATAGTATTCATGTTGCTATTTTTATAAAAATAATAAACAATACTGACAAAATACAAGACGAAAGCAATCACCCTGAATTGTACGGCTACAAAAATAATGCGTGTTGACATTTAGTGCAGACATCATTCCTGACATCTTTATTCAGCGTGGGTGGTGGGTGGTTCAGAGAAGGGGGGGCTGCAGACTTAAATACGTTAAATAGAGTTAACTTTTTTTAGTTTAAAAAAAGTCCAAGCCTAAAGCAATTATTAAACCTCCAGTAAATGTTTTTCTCCATAAATGATATTATTTCCTAAAATAGCACCCTAAGGGTTAAAAATGTAAAAAGATCAGGAAAGCCAAGTAAGCAGCGGAACCGCTCATTTTTGTTTTAAGATTTTTTTATTATTTGAGAGAGAGTGGGGGTGAGGGGCAGAGGGAGTCTTAAGCAGACTTAGCACTGAGTGAGCCTTAGTCTCACAACCCTGAGATGGCAACCTGAGCTGAAACCAAGAGTCAGACAAGATGCTTCCTGCCTTTATTTGGTTTCTACTAGTAAATGTTAAACCTTACACGTGTGTGGTATTCTCTTTCTATATCGGCAGAGGAAGATTCCGGGCCGTCATTACCTAAAACTGCATAGAGCCGTGTCTGCCACTACCTTCCGAAGGAGGGGGCACGAGGGTGACCAGCCTTGTGGGTGGAGGCCCCAGTGAGAGCAGTCTGGAAGACTGCCTGGAGGAAGTGAAGCTAGAGGCTGTGAAGTGAGGTGCACTGGACACGAGCCCGTTTCAAGGGGCTACGTGTGAGAACTGGGTCTGGTGTGAATGAACAGGTTGCTGGATGGACCGTAGAGTTGAGGGGCAAAGACAGAGGAAGAGAAACTCTCTGCTTGGGCCACTCAGTGGATGGGGGTCTGGGAACGAGGAGCTGCTGCTGCCCGAGGTCGGTCTCCAGGCGCGAGTTGGCTTGGAGCCTGGGAGCTCGGGAGAGCCCTCTGGCCACTACCAGCATGGCTGCCAGTCAGAGACCTGAAGACACGTGGCTTCAGTGCGGTGCTCTCGACCTAGGGCGGCCTGACAGCCAGCAGCCCACCCCTGGGCAGCAGCTGGGGACACTTGTTGGGGGTTCAGGCCGGGGGCGAGCTACGGTGCACAGAACAGCCCCGCAGCACCACATACCTGACCCACGACGTCCGCAGTGCCACAGCCAGGTAATGCTGCTGTCGTCATGCGTCCTGCATCTCTGTAGCCAGCGAGCTCGGTGACGGGTGCACGCAGCGTTTCCGTCCCCGCCCTGGGCTCTGTCCGGGAGCTGTGTTACCGAGGTGTTGTTTGCTTTGGTTAAAGTGTGTGTGTACAAACACAGACGTACAAGCATGTGCACATGCTCCTAATTTGTTTCCATATGTTCCTTGTAGTTGTGATGGCCCGATAATCCTTCCTTCCTTCTACTCTTGCCCCCGGGGTAGCACAAAGACTGGAGGAGGCGTGCCAGACCGGAGCTGTGTGGTGCTCAGGGCCGCACACATTCGGACCCAGGGCGGTGACCGATCGCTGTTTCCCTCATGTTCTCCTCTGTGGGTGCTCGGCACCGCGGGACAGCCTGACGCTTCCTCCAGCTAGAATCCCGGTGCCACAGTTATTAGCCCTCAGACTCGGATAAAAGCACCCCACCTCAAAGGCAAAGTTATTAAGAAAATAAGAGAATAGAATATTGTGCACGTGAAGGATCTCTCGGTCAACAAGCATGTGCACTCGGTGAGGATGGGAAACCCTCGGACACAGGCCTTCCCTCTGAGGGGCTTGTCTCCTAGATGACAGGGTGATACGCACGTTTATAAATGTGAGGCCCCTGATGGTGTCAGGCCGGGCCCGAGGTCAGGGGCCCTGCTTCAGTCCGCCGCCTTGTATTTCCAGATGTCCTGTCGTAAGCATATAGTATGTGGGGGGAGGGGGGTCCTTTTTTTTTTTTTTTAATAGTTACCTGGCATAAATGTGGAGGTTTAGGAGGAAGTGTGTAGAATTAGAGACAACGGTCCTTTGGGCAACTTCCACGCACAAAGTTGTGAATATGGAGAGAAAAAAACCAGAAAAGGACATTTTAATAGGAGAATCAGTGTGACTTTAAAAGCAGCTTTCTGGAGCACTGTGGTCCATTCTCAGCATCTGTCAGTGATAAAGGCAAAGGAGGTCTTTTGGTGATTTCCTCTCTGACCCTAGTGGCTATTTTTGCTTCATTTAGGGGTGTGCTGCCTGCCTCCGTGGGAGCCTCAGAGCCTCACACCCAGACCTGCAGGGGGACGGTTCTCAGCGCCTGGGCGCCTGCCCACCCACAGAGGGCTGCTCACCCTGCAACACCCACCCTGCCCCCTCCTCCTCCACCCCCCTCCTCTCCGTCCTCTCCATCCTCCCCTTCTCCCTTCTTCCTCCCCCTCCCTCCCCCATTCCTTCCTCTTCCTCCCTCCCTCTCCTCCCTCCTCTCCCTCTGTCTTCCCCCTCCCCCTCCTTCCCTCATTCCTTCCTCCCCCCTCCTCTCCCCTCTTCCCCCTCCCCTCCCCCTCCCCATTCCTTCCTCCCTCCTCTCCCTGTCTTCCCCCTCCCCCTCCTTCCCCCATTCCTTCCTCCTCCTCCCTCCCCCTCCTCCCTCCTCTCCCTGTCTTCCCCTCCCCCTCCCTCCACTCATTCCTTCCTCCTCCTCCCTCCCCCTCCTCCCTCCTCTCCCTCTGTCTTCCCCCTCCCCTCCCCCATTCCTTCCTCCTCCCTCCTCTCCCTCTGTCTTCCCCTTCCCCCTCCTTCCCCCATTCCTTCCTCCTCCCCCCCCTCTCCCTCCAGGGCCTGGGATGTGCAGCTCACAGGCTGTGTTGACAGCTGGAGCCAGAGTGGGCAGAGGGACAGAACGCAGAACCTCAGACAGCAGGGACTGCCTGCCTGCATACACTCTGCAAATCGGCCTGAACTGAGAAAAACTGTGATTTTCAATGTTTACCCTTTCAGTTCCAAAGTTCGCCAAATTTTTGCTCAAATTCCCAGATTGTTGTATATACCATTTCCTCTTATTAATACGTCAAATAATAGGGGGAGATGACAGTAGAATTCTCTCATTTTGGTCTTAGAAGTCTGAAAAGACTTGTAGGTCAGAGCAACTTCTCAGTATCTATTGGAGTCTGATTCTTAAGAGAAAATTAGGAAAACAAATTACTTATTTTGGTATTTCGGGTAATGATGTGGTAACAAGATGCTTATCACCAAAAGCCCCTTGGACAAAGGAATTTTTTCTTTAACTTCTATTTCTTCCTTAATAAATGTAATTAAAATAAAATGTCTGCCAAGTACTTTGAGATAATACATAGTCTTTAAAATAGTGGTAAAAATCACAAAGACCCCAAATTCCCCATTTTTAAAAAAGATTTTTTATTTATTTATTTGAAAGAGAGACAGCAAGAGTGAGAGAGGGAACACAAGCAGGGGGGAGTGGGAGAGGGAGAAGCAGGCTTCCCGCCGAGCAGGGAGCCCGATGTAGGGCTCCATCCCAGGACCCCGAGATCATGACCTGAGCCGAAGGCAGACACTTAACCATCTGAGCCACCCAGGCGCCCCTCCCTATTTATTTTTTATGGTGTGTCCCAGAAGACTAAAATATATATTAACATCTCACCTAGAAACGTTATCTGTTAAATTTTCATGAGCTAAGAATATCAGATACAATAACAGGTAATGTTTAGGAACCTCGTAACAGTGTTCCGGGCATATTGAACTGCTCTGCTATTGTTTCCATTTAGTGACCAGCAGGAGCAGGGTACAGAGGGGTACGTTTCCATGGATATGTTCAGAGACTGACAAAAAATTCCAAACCGACAATTACCATGTTATCATGGTAAGATTATGTTAATTTTCTTTATTTTTTTATGATCAACTATGTAAAGAGATATCCTTCTGATTCCAGAGTCTGTTGTATGACAAAGGATAGGTTTCTGTGATTAAATATAGATGTAATCATTGAAATAAAAGTTATAGGGGCACCTGGGTGGCTCAGTCAGCTGAACATCCCATTCTCGTCCTGAAATCGAGCCCCGCATCAGGCGCTCTGATCAGCAGGGAGTCTGCTTGGGATTCTCTCCCTCTTCCTTTCCCTCTGCCTGCCCCCAGTGGCACTCTCCCCCCCCCCAAGTAAATAAATAAATCTTTTAAAAAATAAAAAAGAGGGATGCCTGGGTGACTTAGTCGGTTAAGCATCCGCCTTCGGCTCAGGTCATGATCTCAGGGTCCTGGGATTGAGCTCTGCATTGGGCTCCCTGCTCAGCGGGGAGTCTGCTGCTCCTTCTCCCTCTGCCCCCACCACTCATGTGCACGCACTCTCTTTAATAAATAAATAATAATCTTGAAAAAATAAAAATAAATAAAAGTAATAGTACAACATGAAATATTTTTTGAACCCCTGTTCTATAACATCTAATGCTTAATCAGAATTACAGGAATAATAGTGTAAATGGGTCCTAACTTGCTTTTTCTTAATCATGATAAAAAATGTTTAAATTTACCATTTTATCCATCTTTTTTTTTTTTTTAAGATTTTATTTATTTATTTGAGACAGAGACAATGAGAGAGACAGAGAGCACATGAGAGGGGGGAGGGTCAGAGGGAGAAGCAGGCTCCCTGCTAAGCAGGGAGCCCGATGTGGGACTCGATCCCGGGACTCCGGGGTCATGACCTGAGCCGAAGGCAGTCGCTTAACCAACTGAGCCACCCAGGCGCCCTTTATCCATCTTTTTAATTGGAGTATAATTAACATAGTGTAATATTAGATTCTGGTGTACACTATAGTGATTCAGCACTTCCATATGACCTCTGGTGACCATCAGTGTGTTCTCTAGAGGTAAGAGTTTGTTTCTCTCTCTCTTTCTCTTTTTCCCCTTTGTTTATTTGCTTTCTTTCTTAAATTCCACATATGAGTGAAATCATATGGTGTTTGTCTTTCTCTGACTGATTTCACTTATCATCGTACTCTCTGGCTCCATCCATGTTGTTGCAAATGGCAAGATCTGACTAGTATTTCATTGTGTATATATACCACATCTTCTTTACCCATTCATCGCTTGATGGACAACTGGGCTGCTGTAAACATCGGGGTGCATGTATCTCTTTGAATTAGTGTTTTTGTATTTTTTTTTTTTAAGGTTTTATTTATTTGACAGAGAGAGACACAGCGAGAGAGGGAACACAAGCAGGGGGAGTGGGAGAGGGAGAAACAGGCTTCCCACTGAGCAGGGAGCCTGATGCGGGGCTTAATCCCAGGACACTGGGATCAGGACCTGAGCCGAAGGCAGGCGCTTAACGACTGAGCCACCCAGGCGTCTGGTGTTTTTGTATTCTTTAGGTAAATACCCACTATTACAACTGCTGGCTCATAGGGTAGTTTTATTTGTAATTTTTTGAGACCTTTCCTACTGATGTCCAGAATGGCTGCACCAGCTTGCATTCCCACCAACAGAGCATGAAGATTCCCCCTTCTCCATATCCTCGCCCACACCTGTTGTTTCTTGTGTTGTTGATTTTAGCCGTTCTGACAGGTGTTAGGTGGTATCTCATCGTGGTTTTGATTTGCATTTCCCTGATATGATGAGTGATGTTGAGCATCTTTTCATGTGTCTATTGACCATCTGTATGTCTTTTTTGGAGAAATGTCTGTTCATGTCTTCTGCCCATTTTAATAGGATTATTAGGGGTTTTTTGGTATTGAGTTGTGTGACTTCTTTATATATTTATGTATTTTGACATATCAGATATGTCATTTGCAAATACCTCCCATTCAGTAGGTTATCTTATCGTTTTGTTGATGGTTTCCTTTACTACACAGACAGTTTTATCTTCATATAGTAATATAATTCCCTTTGGCTTTCCCTTGCCTGAGACAGAAGTAGAAAAATGTTTCTACAGCCAGTGTCAGAGACATTACTGCCTACATTTTAACCATTGTAAAGTGTACAGTTCTTTGCCATTGTTACTTTCACATTGTTCTTGTTAAACAACACAACTGATGGTTAGGCGACTGCCTTCAGCTCATGTCATGATCCTGGAGTCCCGGGATCGCGTCCCACATCGGGCTCCCTGCTCAGCGGGGAGCCTGCTTCTCCCTCTGACCCTCTGACCCTCCTCCCTCTCATGCTCTCTCATTCTCTCTCTCAAATAAATAAATAAATAAAATCTTGGGGGGGAAAAAAACACAGCTAACATTATTTAAAAAAATAATAAACAACACAACTGAACTGAGTAATTTAAAAATCAAATTGGCATAATCATCAATTCATGAATCAGCAGCATTCCATCCAGCATGTAGAAAGGAGCTCTGAAGAACTGTAGGAAAAGAAAGGTTTTTTAAGGCAGAAAGGAGGTGGGACAAGGAAGTGTATTAGGAAGGACTACATCGTTTCACACCAAGTCACCTTCCTATGGGGTCTGAAGGGTCTATCGCAGGGTGGGTGGGATTGTCTCACTAGCTCGGACCCGCTGGTTCCAGACCACCGGGCTTAAGGTCCCTCCCTGCATTAGGCGGTACCCCTGCTGGTGGGGACCCAGGCCTGAACGATCCCCTTCCCGTAGTCAGGGGTCCCCTCACTGGTGGGAACCTGAGTTTGAACGTCCCCTTCCTACGGTCAGGGGTCCCTCTCCTACAGTCAGGGGTCCCCCCTACTGGTGCAGACCAGGAGTTCCAGACCCAGGAGCTGAAGGTCACCTTCTGGGAGAGGCTGAACCTGCAGTTGGGTTGTGTGTTAGGTCTGGGTTTGCTGACTGGGACTCGGCACAGCTGATTCCGTCCATGGGCTTGTCTCTTAACAGTTCTCCCACTTTTGATCCGACCTTCAGCCTACCTGAGGATGTGATAAAAATTTACGGCACTGGGGCTACTCCCCGCTCGGTCTCTGCAGTTCTCAGTGTTTGCTGATGCTCTGGGGTAAGCACAGGTCATGCCTTGAGGCTCACAACTTCTAAGTGCGTCATTCTCTTAGTTCCATTTCTGACTCTGGTTCCTAAGGAGCTTGTGGGCTTGGTGGTCAGCGGCCAGGAACGTGCCTCTGAAGATTTGAGGGAATACAGCATACTAGGGCGCCAACTCTGGTTATTATGAGCAGGATAGTTCCCAGTGTCTGGAGTGCACTTTGGAGCCATGGTCCCCAAGACCCAGACCAACCAAAATCAAGTCAAAGAAAGACCCTGTTGAAGGAATTACCTTCGTAAGCCAAGTGGCTTGTTTGGTGACTTTATGTAGCTGATTTTCAGCTTCCCCAGAAATGTTAATCCAAGCGCAGCAGGTGGTGTTGGCCACAGTATGGACGCCTCCTTTTTTAGCTAAAATATAATCAAGGGCGATGCTGCTATCAGAACAACTTTGGCCAGAGTCTGAGGGTTTTTGTTGGATAGCTCTGCTTTATGAGCAGATTCGGTAGTATTTTCAAGAGTTAAGGAGAGGATCCTGATCTTAGCTGCATTTACATTTATTCCTACCAATTTCAGGGAAGCTGGGACCTGCCAGAGGGAGCTAATTTTGAATCATGAGGGCCTTCTGGTACAGCCATGGAGTCCAGTAAAATTTAAGGGTCTGTAAACCGCATGGAAGATTTTATTCTGGTTTCATCTGCCTTGTTTGTCTTTCTTTGTGTAGAGCCTGGACGCAAGGTTCTGTGGGTTTGGGGTTGTTAACAAGAGACAGGAAAGTGGACCCCAGGCTCAGAGAGGCAGAACAGAGAGGGGCTGAGTTTGTTCAAGAGACACTGAACTGAGGCAGGAGCATCATGGCAAATCCAACAGTCAATTGGAAGTTGGATTACCCGCCCCTGCCTTAGTGATGGCCTGGAAGATACAGATGATGTTGTTACCTTTTTAGGCCAATGCCAGACTGGAGGAAGAAGAAGAAAGGGTTTTGTGGTTAGTTGAAGTGTGAAGGTTTCATCTGGTGACTTAGGAGGAAGCAGTCCACCTCGATGTTGCCTGCTTCTCTTCCCATCACTTTGACTTGAGGTCTCCAGCTGCGGCAGACCAGATGTCAGGTGACCTTGTTCAGCTGTGTGCGGCGTATGCAGAGTTGAACCCCTGAACTCTGGCTGCCGTCTGCCTCGGGAGGGCCGCCTGGCATGGGCCCGTCAACCGGGGCTGGAAGTTAGTTTTAGTTCCTAGTGATTCTAATCCATAAGGGTGGGGAAACCAGAAATGTTACTGTGGAGAGTCGTGGGCAGATGTTTGAGGAAATTGGAATTCAGGACCCAGTCTAGTCACAGGTGTATAACAAAGCCTCAGCGGCAGTTAATGGGATTAGAATGGAACATGGACAAAGTACAAATGAGTCTTTCTCAATTTGAAAGACTTAGGTCTTTTGAATTTTAGGGGGATCAGGTTGGGAGAAAAGTAAATGGTTTCATCTTTGTTTACAAAGGCTTTACCAAACTGCTCTAAGTCATCTCTGGTTCCTCAAATCTGGAAAAATAAAATATTAAAGAACCAGCAGCTCTTCCAGCAAGAGTCATAAAAACTGTAATCCTGGGCACCTGGGTGGCTCAGTCTTTAAGTGTCTGCCTTCGGCTCAGGTCATGATCCCAGGGTCCTGGCATCGAGCCCTGCTCGGTGGGAAGCCTGCTTCTCCCTCTCCCTCTCCCGCTCCCCCTGCTTGTGTTCCCTCTCCCACTGTCTCTCTCTCTGTTGAAAAATAAGTAAAATCTTTAAAAAGCAAAAAAAAAAAAAAAAACACCTGTAATCCTCAGTTCATTCAGTCCCGTGTTATTAATTCTTGTTCTGTTTGAACCCAGGTTTTGCCATTAGTTCCAGAAATTCTTGTGCAATTCATTTTTATGATCTTGAAGTTACCACAAACCTGTATTTGCCCAAGGGCTTTCTGTGAACCTCCTTGAAGATGACCCACTTTGGCAGGAACATTGCAAAAGCATCCGACTAAAAGAATAACTCTGTAAATGACAGACAACTTCAAAAAATGTCCATTGTAAAGATCAATTAGAGTCCATTATGATGGGATTGACAGGAGATTTGGTTGTTTCTGTGACAGAATTTTCAAATGACAACTGGGAAAACGATGGTAACATTATACTGGCTATACCAGACTCCAGGAATTTTATGTAGTGTCTGTGAGAGTTATGTACCCACACAGTACACGGTAAACAAGGCTGGCTTACCGCGTAGGGCTTTCCCCCTCACCCATGATGACATAGCCAATAAGCCGTCCTTCAACATCTCTCTCTTTATAAGGAGAGAAAAAAATCCTTGGCGATGTCGTAGGGACCCTTTGGTCAATTTCAAAATTAACTCTAAGTTAAGACTTCTTTTAAGATTTGAAATTGGCAAGTTTGCCAAAAATATCGAAGGTTTAAAACACTTGGTCAAATAGGATCACAGGCCGCTGTGAAACATCTGGTTACCTTCTTAACCGTGGTGACACTTAAAGACCTCTTGGGCAAATACAGAAAATTAAATGCTTATATAATTTCCTTTTTTTTTTTTTTTTTGAGGGAGGAGGGGCAGAGTGGGGGAGAGACAGAATCCCAATGGACTCCACGCTCAGCATGGAGCCTGACGTGGGACTCGATCTCATAGCTCTGAGATCATGACCTGAGACAAAATCAAGAGTCAGACGCTCAACTGACTGAGCCACCCAGGCGCCCCTATAATTTCTTATTTAAGAGCAGACCAATAATCCACAGAAACTCATCCTTTCAGCAGATGAAAGAAAATTAAGGTTTAGTTCTACCTAACTACAACATTGGTACTAAAGCTTTTTTAACCCTTAAATGTATTCCATCTTACTCACCTTGACCACACATAAAATTCTTTTTCAACTGTTAACCTTAATTTATGATGAAAGTTAAGAAGTAAGCAATTGTGGACTGTTTGTTGCCTTGCCAAATTTACAAATACTGTTCACAATTTCTAGAAATGGATGTTTTCTCACAGTAACTTTTGGGTGACACAAAACATGTTTTTTAACAGACCCAAATATCTTTTGTTCCTCTGCAAAGGAAGCTAATTGTAGATGAACCTGGTGTTCAAAAATGTTTCAGTATTTCATTTGAGGATGACCTAGACAGTGAATTTCATTTAAGTCATCATTTAACTTAACAAAACTTTAAGGGTTCGAGGAACCAAAAGATCTTTGGAAAGTATTTGCTGAAAATTTCACCTAGAGATTCTTCCCATTTACATCTATTTAAATCGTTAGTTTTTAATAGTTATGCTTTGATTACTCATGAAAATTTCACTGATGTTGGACACAAAGTCATTCCAGGTTAGTTTTTGGGGCAACCGATTCTGTAACAGGTAACAGGAATTAACTTGATTAGTAAGCCCGAGTGGAACAGAAGTTGCATTATATTCAGTGTTAATAACTCCAGAGACATGTCTATTTTAATTAAACCAACAAACTGAAAGTAGCTTTTTGTCTCCAGTGATTATCCTAGATCATGTGAACTTGAGGAGGGAAAAGCTCCGAAGATTTGGGTTAGTTTTTGTATTTTTAAGAGTTTTAGGGATCCTTCCACAAAGCCTGCAGAAGGCTTTTCTTTCCATCTGGTGACATAGTTTTAGCTTAGAGGAGAGAGGGCCGAAAAAACGTTCCTATTAGGTTCTGAGTATCAGCTTCCTGTTTGGCCAAGTACTAAAGCAATCCTTTTAAATCTTTTGTCAGTTTTAACTGGGACAAATATTTCTGGCAATATTGATCCACCCCTTGGACTTAAGAGACGTCACCAAAGAGGGCACCAAAGTTTTGTCTCTTTCTTTTTCTGCTGATGCTACAGACAGGTCTGGGAGGACTGACTCGTGGGACTGCTCACCCTTTGGCGGCTTTTGTGTTTCCCAGGATCCCGTCTGCAGGCTCCGTGCAGGTTAAGGCAGAGGTGTGGCTCTGCTATCCCCCAGACTTTGACAAGGTTTTCCATTAATTTTAATTTCGGTTTCCTGGCTGTTTCTGGAGTGAGGTCGCAGCCCATCGAGCCATCCCTGGGAGCCTCGCCAACTCTGGCATGGCTGGGCGGGAGCTCCGTCTCACGGGAGTAGGGGTATGCGCAGGCACTACTTCGCCAGATCTTGGCTCTTGTTCCGGAGTCCTTCAGAGTCAGATCGGTGGCCTCTCATCCTGTTTCCTGCCTTCTTATCAACCCATTAATCATAGGAGAGAACTCAAGTGCAAAAGCCTTCCAGGATCCTCCCTGGGTTTAGGAAATTTTTTAGCGGTGACCTTGAATTTGGCTTTTGGCCAAGGAATGAAAGCTGCCCCCAGGGCGGTGGGGGGGGTTGGCCGTGGCCAATTCCTTGGGTGGCATTGTTTGAAAAGGAGCCTAGCTGAGCGTGTCCTCAGGGTGGAAAGGGGCTGAGGCTGAGGAGTACTGGAAGGAGGAGCCCCGAGTGGAGCAGTGACATCGTACAGCCTTCTGTATTAGTTGCCTCTCGTTTTCAGTTTTCCATTAACATTTGCCACAGATCTTTCAAAGTAGCTATTTTGGAATTTTGAAGCATTTTGAAGGCTTCTGCATGACAATTAAAATAGGAGTCCCATTCTCTTTGGTTTGGAACCCTTGTTTTTAAGGGCACTTTTTTTTTTTTTTTTTTAAGATTTTATTTCTTTGTCAGAGACCTCACCCCACACTCTCAAAAAAGGCAGCGTATTACTTTCTTTCACATGACGGTATATAAGGGGTTACTTATTTTTCAAAAAAAGTGTATTTCCTAAGAATTAGAAAATTTCTGAAATCTAAATTCTAAGAATTATTTTTCTGAAATATTAGTTTTAGATAATTATTCATTTACTGCATTCCTTTGTATAGTGAGCTATACCAAAAGATTTCACTTCAAGGGTGTCCTGTATCTAGAAAGCTGACAGCTCCCCGCGGCATGCAGACGTGAGAAGATTTCTCCTCTCGGCCCTCATAAAAGGAACGCTGAATTTGGCGGAGTGTTTTCAACAGTGTTCCCGTCATAAACACAGAAGCATTTCTGGACTGAGCTTGATGCTTCTCTTTATGTAAGCTGAAGACCTTGCTCAAAGCCAGTTCGTTGAAAACAACTTTGTGGAAGGTCAGAGAAGTGCGTCTGCCGGTACGCAGGCCATTATGAGAGTCCAGCTTGACCCAAGCGTCGAATTCAGATGTTGAGAAGTCCTGGAGAGTTATCCTTTCGCAGTCCTCCAGGAGTTTATTCCTTAGATCGAGGCTTTGATTCAAACGGGCAGCGCGTGGAGTGTGTGCAGGGCACGTCCGTACATGGTGACTGAAGTAACGCTGGCGGTTCTGCACAAACGCTGAAGAATCTAATAAGGGCTTGTGCCTGAAGATGCAGCTTCTGCCCTACCCGCCTACCCCCTACCCCCCTACTTGCTTCTACTGATGCTGCAGGGACTGGACTGGCCCGTGTGCACCAGGCCTTCCTGCCTCCGGGGAGCCTGGGAAGCCCCAGTGTGCTGTTCCACGCCCCCCTGCACTGCTTCCCCTCCCCATTTAAATTAAATTAATAATTTAGTTATAATTTAAAATTCCACATGTGAGTGAAATCATATGCTAATTGTCTTTCTCTAACTGACTGACTTTGCTCAGCATTATACCCTCCAGCTCCATCCGTGTCGTTGCAAATGGCAAGATTTCATTCTTTTTATGGCTAATATTCCACTGTGTATATACCACACCTTCTTTACCCATTCTTCACTCTGTAGACACTTAGGCTGCTCCCATATCTTGGCTATTGTAGATAATGCTGCTATAAACATCGGAGTGTGTGTAACCCTTTGAATTGTATTTTATATTTTTAATTTTTTGAGGAACCTCCATACTGTTTTCCGGAATGGTTGCACCAGTTTGCATTCCCACCAACAGTTCCCCTTTCTCCACATCCACGCCAACACCTGTTGTTTCTTGTGTTACTGATTTTAGCCGTTCTGACAGGTGTGAGGTGGTAGCTCATCGTGGTTTTGATTTGTATTCCCTGATGATGAGTGATGTTGAGCATCTTTTCATGTGTCTGTTGGCCATCTGGATGTCTTCTTTGGAGAAGTGTCTTTTCATGTCTTCTGCCCCTTTTTTAATTTGCTATTTGTTTTTTGGGTGTTGAATTGTATCAGTTCTTTGTATATTTTGGATACTAACCCTTTATCAGATATGTCATTTGCAAATATTTTTTCCCATTTAGTAGTTTGCCTTTTAGTTTTGTTGGTTGTTTCCTTTTTCCACAGAAGCTTTTTATTTTGATGAAGTTCCAGTAGTTTATTTTTGCTTTTGTTTCCCTTGCCTCAGGAGACATATCTAGAAAGAAGTTACTATGGCTGATGTCAGAGACATCACTGCCTGTGTTGTCTTCTAGGAGTTTTATGGTTTCAGGTCTCACATTTAGGTCTTTCATCCATTTTGAGTCTATTTTTGTGTATGATGTAAGAAAGTGGTCCAGTTTTCCCAGCCATTGGATGTTCTTTTCTGCTTTGTCGAAGATTAGTTGACCATAGAGTTGTAGGTTCATTTCTGGGTTTTCTGTTCTGTTCCATTGATCTATGTGTCTGTTTCTATGCGAGCACCATGCTGTCTTGATGACTAAAGGTCTGTGATATAACATGAAGTCTGGAATCGTGATGCCTCCAGCTCTGCTTTTCCAAGATTGCTTTCACTCTTTGGGGTCTTTGTGGTTCCAAACAAATTTTAGGATTGTTTGTCTAGCTCTGTGAAAAGTGCTGTTGGCATTTTGATAAGGATTGCATTAAATCTGTAGATTGCTTTGGGTAGTATACATTTTAACAGTATTTGTTCTCCTAATCCATGAGCATGGAATGTCTCCCATTTTTTTGTGTCATCTTCAGTTTCTTATATCAGTGTCTTATAGTTTTCAGAGCACAGGTCTTTCAGCTCTTTGAGTAGGTTTATGCCTAGGTGTTTTATTGTTTTTGGTGCAATTATAAATGGGACTGTTTTCTTAATTTTTCTTTCTGCTGCTTCATTATTAGTATAGAAATGCAACAGATTTCTGTACCTCGATTTTGTATCCTGTGATATTACTGAATTTATTTATCAGTTCCAGCTGTTTTTTGGTGGAATCTTTTGGGGGTTTCTACATAAAATATCATGTGATCTGCAAATAGAGATGTTTGCTGCTGTTTGCCAATTCGGATTCCTTTTTTCTTTCTGTTGTCTGATTGCTGTGGCTGGACTTCCAGTACTGTGTCGAATAAAAGTAGTGAGAGTGGACATCCTTGTCTTGTTCCTGACCACAGAGGAAAAGCTCTCTGTTTTTCCCCATTTAGGATGATATTAGCTGTGGGTTTTTCATAGGTTTTTATTATATTGAGGTATGTTCCCTCTAAACTTACTTTGTTGAGGGTTTTTACCATGAACGGATATTGGACTTTGTCAAATGCTTTTTCTGCCTCTATTGAAAGGATCATATGGTTTTCAGCCTTTCTCTTGTTGATGTGACGCATCACATTGATTGATCTGCAAATACTGAACCACCCTAATATCCTAGGAATAAATCCCACTTGATTGTGGTGAATGTTTTTTTTAATGTACTGTTGGATTCAGTTTGCTCATATTTTGTTGAGAATTTTTGCATCCATGTTCATCAGGGATTTTGGCCCATAGTTCTCTTTTTTTGTGGTGTCTTTATTGGATCAGGATCATGCTGGCCTCACAGAATGAATTTGGAAACTTTCCTTCCTCCTGTATTTTTTTCAGTTGCAGATTTGAACTTTAGAACTCAGAATTCCTAATTCCTGGTCCAATGTTACTTCTTTTTAGTCCTTTTTTGTGAAGTACCGTACACATACAGAGAAGTGGAGACATCATTAAATACAACTGCATGAGTTTCTATAAGCAGAACCTCCAGATGAAGGAAGAGAACATTTCCGGTTATATTCATGGAGCAGTGGTTACCAGGGCTGTGCCGAGGCAGCGGGAGGGCCAGTGACTGTGCGTCCAGCGTTTCATCTGGGGAAGATGAAACGAGCTCTAGAGACGGATGGTTGCACAACACTGTGAATGTACACAATGCTACTAAACTGCACACTTAGAAATGGTTAAACTGATAAATTCTGTTAAGCAAATGTTACCACAATAAGAGAAGAGAGATCATCGCCAGAGCCTCAAAGCTGTGCTCCTTCCTTCCAGCCCTTCCCCCCAGCCCACCCGCGCCCCAGGGTTAACTGACTAAATTGAAACCTTATACATTATCAGGGACCATGCAGTCTGGCCACTAGTTTTCCACACTCGGGAGGGATAAAAGAGAAAAGCACCAAGCTTGTTTGCCCGAGGTCCCACAGAGTTTACCCATGATGACTTCCCAGGTGACTCTTGAGTTGAGTGGGACCGTAACTGTTTCTTGAATACCTGTTGGATGAACAAATGCGTTTTATCAAGTCATAGCAGATGCAGAGTTCATGAAGTTGTTAAATATGCACAGCCGGGAGGAAGAGATAGGATGCTGCATGTCTGCATGTGGCTCCCGGTCGTCTGGTCCAGCCCTCCGCATGCTTGGTGCCCGCCCTGCTGATGTGTAATACCTGACCTTGAGGTTTAATAGCCTGTTGACTCGCCTACTTTCTGTGTTTCTTCACCTGTTTCCTAAAGTGATATTTGTTACAAAGGAAGGACTGTATGCAATGTATATGTACGTTATGAATCAGAATAATAAAGCAGAAACTCACAGACCTGCCATCTATCTATGTCATGATTTTAAGTCACTAAAATGTCATTACATCTGTAGTGTAAGTGTATGCCTGTGTGTCGCTGAAATTCTGAGCGTGTCCTCATGTCTGTCCTTCTGGCATCTGTTGGTATATGAGCCAACGGGGAAGTGGCACCAAGATCTGGATCGAGTTGTAGACAAGGGCTGAGGACACACTGAGCCCAGAGGGTGTGTGGCATTCTCTCCTGGACAAGTTCACGGTTCTTCCCGCCTTGCCCGCCAGCCTCGCATCGAAACTAAGCACTGCCGACGTACTTGCCGTGTTTAATCGGCCAGAGGAAAAGTGTTTGTTCCCCTTTAGAAAGGTTGAGGTGGTGGTTTCTGTTCTTGCTGCAGCTGCACACAGACCCTCCAGACTCCACAAGATCAATCATTTGCCTGTAGCTTTCTGAATTTTGGAGTCTGCTTCTTAACCTTGTTTCTCAAAATTGAAATTTAAAGAAATCTCACTACACTGGTCTAGGAGTCAGTAATACTCATTTAGTCAAGCGGTCATTACTTTTCATGAAGAACCTGTTAGGTGGAAAAGTACCAATCTTTAAAGTCTCAGTGAAAACTGATTTTTCTCTCTTAGAATGGCACGAGACCCCCCCTGGGTGCAGACGTAAATTTGGAAGCCCTTGCCGCTGACCTGCGCTGTGATTGCTATTCGTGAGTACCTCGGTCTCAAGTTTGTGACCTCTCATGGGCAGAACGGGACAGTGGTCCCGTGGGGAGGGTTAAGCTCGGTATCCAGCTCTGTCCTGGCTCTTTCTTCTGAGAGAAGGGACTACCTATTTCGAGGCTCCGAGGAGCTTTGGCGCTGGGCGCATCTGCTTCCACATTGACTCTTGGCACCCAGCTTCCCTGACCATTGTGGCTGCCTTCGCCAGTTGTCCATCCCTTCTTCCAGAAGACATGAGCAGACATTTCAGTGTTGGTGCCTTAGCCCTGAAGCGGGTCATCTGTGAGTGCTTCGTTTTCCGAGGCTCAGAATGCATTTTTCACAGCACACCCGCTAACCTGCACAGCCCATAGTGACAGCAGGAAATCCAGCATTTCTGCCTTCAGAACCACACCATGTTTGTGTGCTCGTGGTTTTTGTTATTTTCTTTACGTTAAGTAAAGTTGTTAACTGTCCCAGTGTGGGTATATAGAGAAGAAAGGAAACTCACATTTCCCTTATGGGGAGACGTCTGCCCCTCTGGCTTTGAAAGCCTTATTGGTTGGTTATCCTCAATATACTTGGTGCTCATGATATTCCTCATGATAAGCCAAATAATGTGTTTGCCAAAGCCAAGCAAGTAAGACAATGTTTTCTTTTTTAAAATATATTCATTTATTTCAGCGAGAGAGAGAAAGATAGCGTACGGGTGGTGGGGAGGGGCAGAGGGAGAGAGAATCTCAAGCAGACTCCACACTTAGTGCCAAGCCTGACGCGGGGCTGGATCCCACAACCCTGAGATCATGACCTGAGTTGAAACCAAGAGTCGGACACTCAACCGACTGAGCCCCCCCAGACAGATGTCCCTGAGACAATTTTTTCCTGTTCGAGGCCTTTGGGATGTGGTTACTCCACAGTGTAAACCTACATCCCAACAACAGACCTGCAGAGAGGAGTGTTGGCACCTCGTTACTTCCAGGTCTGGTTGAAGAAGCTCATTTCTTATCAAGATGATTGCACTGGAAACCACATGGATCATTCTCAGGGAGTGTGGTCAGGATGTGTCATTTTATCTCTTTTCTTCGTATATGGGCATCTGGGGCCCTGAGCCTCTTCTCTGTCCAGCTGTCTTGGCTCAGACGTGAAGGCAGGGATTGTCTCTCTGACAGGACGCGCTCGGAGCCCCTCCCTCCCTCTAAGGAGAGTGCTTCCCCTCCCCCCCCCCAGTTGGGATCAAACTCGTACCACTAAATGAACTTACTATTGGGGGGGGGCGGGGAAGGCTTAATTAAGTGAGTAGTTTACAGCTTTGAGAGCCAAAACCCACAGAGGCAGTTTAATGGCAGAATGTACCCCAGGGCCACATGTTCTGATTCTCCAGTGTAGGGTGCAGGTTTACAAAGGGGTCAGGGTTAATATTGAATGGCGTACAATTAGGGTTTTAATGCTGCGGTCACCAGGGTTTGAGACACACAGAATTCCACCGTCGTCAGCTGCTTGTTTATGTTAGTTCAAGGTCTCTGCACTTGTGGGAGATGTTTAAATGTTAAGGAAAGGGATGAATATGCAGCATGTATGTGATTATTGCACAACCTTATAAACTTGACACCTAGCCACAGAAACATTGCATTCAGCTAATAATTTAAGTTCTCTGGCGATTTAATGTTACATATTATGTGGATGGTCAATGTTATACATTAAATAAGTTTTAATGTCTAGAAATGAGGTTTTTATCCCCAGATCCAAACTCTCTCCCAAAGAGCTGCAAGAATTCTGTTGAGGATGTAAGGTAGTGAAAGGCCAGTGAACACTGTTGTTCACTGAACTCTGGCACCGTGCTGAGTCAGCATAGTATTGCACAAAGTAATTAGATGGAGGCTTATTAGCCGCTTTCATTCATTTATGACAGGTCCACCCAGCTCGGGCTTGAGTCAGGGCATTAAAGACTTGCTCGTCTTTATGTTTCCCCCTTTTGAATTAGGTGCCATTAGTGACTGTTCTGTAAGCTTACTCTCGGCGGTAGGCAGCACATTGGTGGCATGGGCCTTGTGGATGGAGATTTTATGATAAATGTGGAAGTTTGTATCGCCTGGGCAATTCAGGTAGACGTTTTACATTAACTTTAGTATCCATAGCTGTTAGCACAGGAATGTTTATGATTCCTTGAATTGTTTCCATCATAATTACCCTTCTTCTAAAAGCTAGAAATATTTTGGGGCGCCTGGGTGGCTCAGTCGTTGGGCGTCTGCCTTCGGCTCAGGTCATGATCCCAGGGTTCTGGGATCGAGCCCCGCATTGGGCTCCCTGCTCCGTGAGGAGTCTGCTTCTCCCTCTCCCACTCCCCTGCTTGTGTTCTCTCTCTCGCTGTGTCTGTCAAATAAATAAAATCTTAAAAAACAAATAAATAAATAAAATAAATATAAGCTAGAAATATTTTAAGTAAAAGCAAAAAGCTCTTTCCTGCTGACCCTAGCTATGTGGGTTGTGACTGGAAACCACGGTCAGACTCTGTTCTTCGCACTGTTGTAGAATAACTGAGAGCAGGTCTTCTCCTGCAGGGGTGCAGATCTCTCTGCTTTGGTTCGGGAGGCGTCCATCTGCGCCCTGAGAGAGGAAATGACAAGACCGAAGGACGGAGGTGAGACAGGTAGGGTGCTTTCTGCAGTGTCTCCGTTCCCCGTCATCATACCTCGAACCTCACTGCTGACGTGGCTCTGACGAGACCGTTCCCATAGGCTTCGCCTCGCGTGGTTTCTGTGGCAGCCGTCTGGTAGCCTTTCAACCTCAGCCTCCCCCCAGAGTCCACACAGCACATTTCCAAAACACATCTGTTTTCATTCCCACTGTCTTTGGCTCCCAAATCTCAGAGCAAACTTGTTTACAGTTCTGGCGGCATCTCTGCTGCTGACATTTGTCCACACACGTGCCTTCCTGATGAAGTCCCTGTGTGTTTGTTAGATTCACTATCCGAACTGCCTTTATTATAAGCTATTTCAGATTCCTCTTGGAGGATGTAAGTGATGAATCACTAAATTCTACTCCTGAAACCAACAGTATACTATATATTAACTAATTAGAATTTAAAAATTTGGAGAGAAAAATAAAAGAGCACTGGACATAGAATCAGGAAAAAAAAATAATAATAAAAAAGAAATTGCCGGGGCGCCTGGGTGGCTCAGTCGTTAAGCGTCTGCCTTCGGCTCAGGTCATGATCCCAGGGTGCTGGGATCGAGCCCTGCATTGGGCTCCCTGCTCAGCGGAAAGCCTGCCTCTCCCTCTCCCACTCCCCCTGCTTGTGTTCCTGCTCTCGCTGTCTCTCTCTCTCTGTCAAATAAAAAATAAAATCTTTAAAAAAAAAAAAAAAGAAAGAAATTGCCATGGCATTCAGATTATATGGAAAAAAAGGGTTTACCCATGGAGAGTTTTCTTACTCTGCATTAAAGTTAATTAAAATAAAATAATAAAAATAAATAAAAATTTAAAAAGTTTTTTAAAAATAAAATCCTCCTGGAAGTAGGTGATATAATTCACAAACTTAGCATACCTTGTAAGAAACATCGTGTAGGTGTGCTGTCCAGGAGCAGAGTCTCACAGTGTTTTGGGATTTGTCACTGAAAATCTGTGGGCCACTCTACACGGATTGGCTGTTTGGATGTTAGTTTATAATCATGGAGCAAATTCTGACATCTGTGCTCTGCTGCAGTTTACATTTCTAGTTACCTGTACTCTAGGGACTTAGTGTTGATATCTTCCTCACCGAAATACGTATGCTTTTCACCTTCCACTCAATGTGTTCAACTATATTTTATTTTGTTTTTAGGTAAATATGGTATCCTAATATCTGTGTAGATAGTTCAGTTTTAATTGTCGTTGCGTAAGCTGTCATAGTAACATTTTAAACCAAGTCTTGTTCGAAATGTAGTTATTTGATTTACTTACATAATGGCACAACCTTATAAAGGAGAGCCCCTTCTGATCCAGTGTTGTGATATTATCTCTGTATCTAATATATATTATGATATAACTCCGTAACATCTGTTACTGCCTATGCACTCTTAAATAACTATGGAATATTACTTTCCACTCCCAGTTAAATTATTTGGATTATCTTAAAAAGGAACAGTTCTGGCTCTTCTTCACTAAACATTGCCATTAAGTTAAGGCGTAAACAGTGCAAAGAGGGGCTTTCAAAGGGTGTCTGTTTAGGAGTGTTAGTCTCTTTGGGGTGTCCTGCAAAAACCTGATAAGCAGAGGGTTGGGAAATGGGGAGACGTTGGTCAGAGGGTAAGACTTCCTGCTATAAGATAAACACATTCTGGGGATCAGATGTGTTGCATGATGACTGTAATTAACAATATGGATGATATACTGGAAAGATGGTAAGAGAGTAGATCTTAGAAGTTATTACCCCCTCCACACACACACACAAGTAATCATGTGAGGGATGGATGTGCCAACTAACGTTTGTAGTGATCACTTTACAACACGTCTGAGATCATCACAATAGTCATACACCTTAAATTTACATATGTTATTTGTCAGTGATATCTCAATAAAGGGGGGGGGCGGGTAATGAAAACAGGGACTTTTTTTTTTTAAACGGTAATAGTCTCTCTCTAATTAAAGAAGAACAAAGTACTTTTTTATATGATTTGTCCCAAAGTAAACTTTCGATTGCTGGAGGGAAAAAATTTACACTAAAATGGATGCTGATATAAAAGTTAAGCATTTGTTTAAAATTAAATATGGTCAGGTGTGTGTAAATTAAATGAAAATTAAAAAATGTCCAAAAACATCTGATCAGTGTACCGGGCTTGACTGTCATTCAGAAGAGACCCAGTGTGATCGCTATCTCCTCCGTGTTCCCTTGACTGCTTCGAAGTGTCTCAGGAGAAACGAGGCCGTTAGTCACGGTTAGCGCCCTCCATCCAGATGTGTTTGTGATTTGTTCCACAGGTGACCTCAAGGTCAGTCAGAAGCACTTTGAAGAAGCTTTCAAGAAAGTGAAATCTTCTATATCAAAAAAGGTAAGAAATGCTTTTAATGTGTAGAGAAGAGACTGGAATGGAGACCAGTAGATTGTGAACTCATGGAAACCAGGAAAATACTTGTCTTTGTGGGAGTGTTCTTGAGAGGTGGTAGTTTTGTGTGTTTCTTGAAAGACTGAAGCCAGAGAGAGGATGACCCATGTGGGTCTTTCCACTGTCTGGGGATTTTTAGCCCATTTGGTCCACGTGTCCCTTGACCTGCTCCACCCTTCCCAACAAGTCTTATCTGCCTGGAGCCAGCCTTCCCTATGGGACTCGCCCTTGTGTTTCAGGCAGGTACAGATGTTTCACCGTAAGGTCAGAGAAGGGCTAAACACACGGCTCACTTTTCTTTATATACAACGCCGGATCTCGTGTGTTTGCTTCTTACGGTGTGGAGGTAATCCGTTTGTGGTAACGAGGACGACCGCTGCAATACGGAGCTGCAGGGATGATGCATCCAGCCCACAGAAACAGTTGGCTTGGGCACCACTGTGATAAAGCTTATTGACTTGGCAGTCTTTTGTTTGGGGTTCCTGGAAGTATAATGCGCCTTAGCCACGAGAACCTGCTTCCTGCTGGGCTAAAACTTCCTTTAAATTATTAGCCATTTATTACCCCAGGCCTCGTATTGCTCACAATATTTACTGATTGAAAACCCCTGAGTCAAAGTCCAAGGAGTTACATGAGGCAGGCTGCCCTGTTCGGTGTCTCAAGGTTTGCTCTGAACCTTCTAGGTTGAGGTGACCACCGTACCACCTTTTTTTTTTTTAAGATTTTATTTTTAATTAATCTCTACTCCCAGCATGGGGCTCGAACTCACAACCCCGAGATCAAGAGTCGCACGTTGTACCGACTGAGCCAGCTGGGCGCCCTCCCACCTTACCACCGGTGACCATAGGAACCAGTTAATTAGTTTGGGCTGGTGGTGGTTTTGATTCGGCTCTCAGAGAAGAGTCTGCTGTACCCACACTCATTCTCCACCATAGCTGGAAAGAGTGGTCTGCCTTCGCCTCTCAGGCATTTTTGTATCCCAGAGGAAACCGGTCTGTTCTGCTGAGCGTCTTTGAATAAAACCCAGGAACAGTTTGATAGTTAATGTTACTGGTGCTCTTCATTCTGATCAGCCACGCCCTCTGTTTGAAAACCCGTTTTTCATCCATGCATGGATCCATTCCTGTGCTCTCTGTGTGTCTTCAGGCCACGGTATCTTTTTTGCCACTGTCTTGATGACTATAGATCTTAAGCCTTGGGATCAGGTAGTATAAGTTCTCCAAATTTGTCCTCTTTATCCCCCTGTCAATTTTTAAAAATATTTTAGCTCCTTTTCATTTCTATATAAAACATTGTTTGAGTTGAATTGTTCCTCTCCTGCAGCTGGAGTCCCGGGCTTGTCAGGACTTAGGACGCGGGGACGAAGCGCCTCCTCAAGGGGACACGGGGACGTGGGGATGCGGCCCCTCCTCTAGCCTCACTGTTTAGTAGAAGTGTATGCACACGGTAGTGCACACTCACAGTTCTGTGATCTCCAACAAGCGTAGCCGGCACTGCCATCAGTGTCTAGAACATTCCATCCCTCCCAGAGTTCCTTGTGGCCCCTCAGTGGCCACCGCTGACAGCACTGCCCGTGACTGCAGGTCTGACCCGTGTGTGGGCTGCATCCCCATGGAAGCCTGCGGTGTGCACTCCCTAGTCTGGCTGCTCAGCTCGGTGGAGGGCTTCTGGGGTCCGTCCCTATTGTGTGGGGTCCATTTCTAGCTGAGCAGCTTTCCAGGATGAGAATATAGCACATGGTTCCTTCTCCTTTCCTCTCTTGGGGGACACTCGGCGCTGCTGGGGTGTGTGTGGTTTCCTGAGTAAACCGCGGGTCAGTGAGCAAGCACATTCTTGCCCTTCTCCTGGGCACACAGCCGAGGCGCGCGGCCGGGGCTCCAGACCCTTCCATGGGAAGCGGCCGAGTCCCTCAGTGTCAGAGTCGTTTCATGGCGGTGTCCGGCGGCATGGGAACTGGTGCCCCGTGTGCTCTCCATGAGCATCTCCAAACGGTCGGACGGCCAGCACGGTTTCACATGCTCGCGGGCCATTTGGAGTTCTGCTGTCCTGTCCTCATGCTTCGCTCCTAAACACGAGGCATTTCTCTCCTTACTATAAACTTGCACAGATTCTTAGCTTATTTAGATGTGCACGCGCAGAGGATATTCTGTCCAAATCTGCTCACCTTTCTGTCGTCTAACGCACCTTCTGGAGAGTAGGAGCCTTGAATCCAGAAGGAGGCCGACTCGGCTCCTGCATGTATGGTTTGTGTGTCCTGCCATGGAAGCTTATGATCCGTCTCGGATTAATGTTTTAGTTTGATGAGAGGGGAGGTGGGGGTCTTGTTCCGTGTTTCCACGTGGCTCCTCCTTGCTCCAACTCTGTCGCGAAGACTTTCCTACGGAGTCACCATGCCCTCTGTTTGAAAACCCGTTGTTCATCCATGCGTGGATCCGTTCCTGTGCTCTCTGTGTGTCTTCAGGCCACGGTATCTTTTTTGCCACTGTCTTGATGACTATAGATCTGTAAGTCTTGGGATCAGGTAGTATAAGTTCTCCAAATTTGTCCTCTTTATCCCCCCGTCAATTTTTAAAAATATTTTAGCTCCTTGTCATTTCTATATAAAGTTTATAATCAGCTTATCGATTCCTACACGAGAAGCCTGCTAGGATTTGGAATGGGACTGAATCTAGATCAGTTGTGAGAGCAGAGCTTAAGAATAGAGAGTTTTTCACTTCATGAACTTAGTGCTTCTGTCCACTTATTTATATTCATTTAATTTCTCTTATATAAATTTATTCACTTTTTAATTCATTTCACTTCTTAGATCCACCTGACTTAGTGAGTTTTCATTATAAATGTTACCACCTTTCATCAGATTTATTCCCAAGTAATTTATACTTTTTTATGTTATTTGTGGATTTCTTTACATCTTGTTTTCTAATTGTTGCTGATATATAGAAGTTCCGTTGGTTTTTATCTATTGACTTTGGATAGTTCATTTATCACTCTCTTACTTTCTTTACCTCCAAGATCAATTTTCTAGAAACTTTGCTGTAATTTTGAAAAGTTCCCACGTTTGCTGCTTGAGTGACTTTATTACAGAGGCCACAAATGTGTTGTGCAAAGTTCCGAAAATCACTTGACCTGATTTCTGAATTTGGCCATGTTTTCATCCAAGCAGCTACGACAATTAAGGAGTAAGTCTTTGCTTTATCTCCTTTGCACACTTTTGCAGGTGAATTTGACACCAGTGTGTATTATGTTTATTGGGGGTCTCGGATCCTGCTTCCTTCTCTTTTCCTGGTGCTTCCCAGTTGAGAGCTGTGGTAAAGAACCTCTTCACAGGCAGGGTCGAAAGGTATGGTGCTTTTCTGGATGTGAATCTGAGCAGCTCATTGATAAGCCACCTCATTCTGCTTTTAAAATGAGGGCTCTTTTAGTTGTAAATGACAGAACCCAACTCCAACTCAGGTGAGCAGGGAAAAACAGAGTTCCTGGGGGCGCCTGGGTGGCTCAGTCGGTTAAGCGTCTGCCTTTGGCTCAGGGTCCTGGGATCGAGTCCTGCATCGGGCTCCCTGCTCAGTGGGGAGTCTGCTTCTCCCTCTCCCACTCCCCCTGCTTGTGCCCGTGGGCTCACAAGATCTCTCTCTCTCAAATAGAAAAATAAAATAAAATGATGTAACTTGAGTTTAAACAACAACAGAGTTTGTTGGTCCATGTAACAAAGATCTTAAGAGCACAGTTGGCTCTAGGCTGCAGAACCTCATTCCTTTGTTTCCTGGGGGAAGGTGGGTGCCTGCAGGCCCAGACACCTCTCAGCTAGAGAGGTCCCCGCCAGCTCTGGTGGGAGAGAGTCTCACGGGAGCCTGGGGTCGGCCCAGCCCAAGTTAGGATCCCATGCCAGAACCAGTGTGGCCAGTTAGGAAACTAGATGTCCTGGCCAGGGCCCACGTGAGGGGCCGTGGAGTTTTATAAAGGTCACACTTCAAGGCCTAGAATGAAAATCTGTAAATAAGGTCCTGGTGACTCAAGTTAACTGATGTGGTAGTGGCGAGGTTGGGGTTTGGAGTCTTCATGCTGAAAGAGAACCACTAGATTTTGTTTGGCATGCAAGGAACACTTAGCACATTTTAGCCTCTCAGACATACTTACAGAAATGGCGATTGCTCTGAAGTGAGTGAACACGGGATTCATGTTGAGGAGACGTCTAAGAAGACAGACATCCTGTCCTGAAATCTGCAGAGCTGGCCTTCCTAGTTCTCAAATACTCAGCACGCTTTTAGTTTAGAGGCCAAATGCAGAGAAGTGTCACCTGGCCCAGTAAGCCCTGGGTAACTGGTTGAGGGTGAGGGTGTCGACGGGGAGCGGACACTCCTCTCCATCTGTCTGTCCTCACCGGCTCCCCCTCGGGCAGGGCCAGGCTTAGGCTCCACCTGGAGGCCCCTGCCCATCCTAATTGCTAGTGAGTGGCCGCGTCCTGTGTGGTCCCAGGAGGACCTGACAGGCTGGCGATCTGCGAGGACAGATGCCCGACACAAAAGCCTGGGCCATCCGCCAGCAGATTCTCAGAATCCGGAGACGTGTGTCCCGGCTGCGCCACCCTTCCCAGCCTCCCGGCCGCACCTAGCTTCACAGGCCGCGCGGGATAATTGCCTGTGCGGTGTTCCCTGCGCGCCGGAGACTTGAGGCCAGCTTCGCTGCTGTCCACGTTGAGACCTTGAGATTCTTCTCCCAGATACTTACTGTCTCACGTCTCAGGCTTTTCACTCTGCTTCCTGTGGCTCTCTCCCACCGTCAGGAAGGAAACCTCACTCAGTCGGATTTCTTTCTCAACTTCCTCTATTAAACCACCCAGAGCAACCCTCCTGCTTCTGTGCTCATCACACCCGCTGCCCACACCCCTTCCATTCTCTTCTCCACACTCAGGAGTAGACGGTTCATTTCCCGGATTGTTTCCACCCCACGGACACTTCAGTCAGAGCCCCCTGCCCCCAGCTGTGTTTTAATGGGTTACCTACCATCCAACTCTTCACGTGCATCGAGTACCTGCTGTACGCGTGGCCAGGCACTGTGCTGGACTCCCAGATAGAAGAACCGCCGGAGACAGGGCTCCCACACATAGAACACGCGTTAACCTGGTCACTCGATCTGTTGGTGTTAGGAAGAGGCTTACATGTAGCTTTTGCTTGAACGGGACCAACTACACGGCAAAGGCCGTGTGACTGATCTTAATTAAAAACGTATCTGCACCTGTCATGCCACACATCGTGGAAGGCTGCACAGATGTCCTCGTGAGACTTAGTACCAGCATATTCTTCTTCATATTTTTGGTGATCGTAATCTTTAAATACTTGATTTTTGAAAAACTTAGCGAATAAGAAGCTACAACTTCTCTTTTGGAAATAGGCATAGTATGAATTTTGAATAAATATTCAGTAAAGCAGATGACCAAGCTGATTATTAGTTTGATCTTTTAAAAATAAGGCATCCCATCAAGGTGAAGCTCCACCTTCCTCGTTTGGCTCCCTAACTGGCCCTAATGAAGCAATTACTTACGAAACTAGTGATGGCTGCTTGTGGGGAGAGACCGGCTGCCGGGTGGGGAGGGGGGGCGTGCGAGCTTTATCCTCTTTGAACTTTGCACCATATGAAGGTCTTACCTGTTCAGAAACATTAAATATCAAGGGGCACATGGCTAGCTCAGTCGGTGGAGCGTGCGACTCTTGATCTCGGGGCTGTGAGTTCAAGCCCCACGTTGGGTGTAGAGATTACTTAAAAATAAATAAAAATTTTTAAAAATTAAAAAAAATTAATATTGAAAAAAATAGTAATTTGAAAGTTCCAGAAGACCAAAATAGTAATAATAGTTATCTCTGGAAATGATTTTTTTTCCGCTGATCTGTATTTTCTAATTTTTTTGCAATAAATCTTGTTTTATAATTTAAAAAGTTATTTTACTCTAAAAAAGGAATTGCTCTAACCTGGTTATAAACTAAGCATGCCTAAAATGTCTTTACAGTAGATTATTCAGCAGTGATACTGATGTACAGAGGGACCCTTTTTTCCTATTTCAGAGTTAATTCAGCATTTCACTAATTCCTACTTTATGTTCACCTTTGAAACTGTTTGACAGGTACTTGAAAAATCACTGAAACAAGTACATAGTTTTTTTTTTTTTTTAATTTTCAAATCCATCTTTCAAACCGGAGGTGAACGTTAAGTGCAGTCCAGGAAATGGGTTTCCCCCGTGAACGGAAAATCCGCCCTGCCCTCTGGTCAGGGTTCTGACTTGTCACAGAGAGAACATCCGCTCTGCTTCTGTCTGACTCAGGATTGTCCTCAGAGTAAAAGCTAGTGGTCGTAAAGGCCCCTCTGAACACTGGGCAGACCTCACACATGCAGAGGGGCCCACTGTGGCCGCTTCTGGGAGCGAAGCTGCATTTCTGTGAATGTCTCCGCGGCCGCCAGGCGTCGGGGACCGTGGCTTTTCTCTGGCACCCCCAGGCTGGTCAGCAGACACCTCAGTGCTAAGGCAGTTGGTTGCTGTTAGGAATCTTTTAAATGGCTCTACTCTGTTCTTTTGATTTTTGCTTATTTTGTGTTGGGGACCAAACAGGGGAACCGAAAGTTCCTGTGGTAAACCAAGCAACCTGTAGCAGCAGGAAAACTGCAGAAACATCAAGCTGGGGGTGGGGGCGGCTAAAAACACGATCTGTTTTCTAAAAGCCTCAATAATTAAAACATTGTGATAGGGTACATGAACTGACCCTAATTCTAACTTCTGTAAACAGTCCGTCATGCTGGTCCCCATGCCGGTGACAGAAAGACGGGGATTGATGTGGGGCAGCTGGGAGTTGGGCTCACATGCCGCACACCAGGCCGGGCACTCGCCAGAGCAGGCGGAGCTCCATGTGGAAGGACGGGAGGCTGGCCGTCCCTCATCGCGGGGTGGGCCAGGCTGGTTTCTCCCGAGGCTGTGCGTCCTTTACCCGTGTCCTCACCTGGCCCCCCGGGCCCGTCTGTTCTTCATCCGTCTTCCTGCAGACATGCGGTCCTGTGTCCTGGGGGCTTCGTTATAACTTCACTGCGTCCCTGAAGACCTGACCTCCGGTCACTGCGCGGTCCTGGGGGTGGGACGTCAGCGTGTGCGTTTGGGGGACGCAGTTCAGCCCCCATCACACTTATCAGCTCTCTGTCTGTCTTGTCCCCTGTTCTCAGGACCAGGTGATGTATGAAGCTCTGCAGCGGTCCCTCAGCCGGTGACCTCGGCAGCAGCTGGCCTTGGAGCAGGACAGTGCGTCCAGCCGGCCGAGAAGCCTGCACGCTCTGAGCTGCCCGCTTGCCACCTGCTGCGGTTGGGGTCCCGTGTGCGCATGTTATTCCCAGAGTGACATGGGCGGTCAGAGCCAAAGACTCTTCCCATCTGGCCAACTGGGTGCGGTAACACCCTCCCCACTTTTTAAGAACAAGAAAGATGTTTAACTGCTCAATTAAAATAACCGATAACTTTTTTTAAATAAAATGTTTATTTTGAAACTGTCTCGACTGTACTTCGGAAGAGTTGCGATCACAGTAAAAAGAACTTTTCCCCTAAGCCATCTGAGCATGCGTTGCCAGCCCGAGACCCTGTCACCCCCAAATACCGTGATGTATGTCTCCCGCGCCCCAGGGTCCCCCGATAGCCAGCCATCACACTCAGGAAACCAGCCGCGAGGCATGGCCGTCGCGTGGGTCCCCAGCCCCTGCCAGGCCCCTCTCTCCAGCTGCCCCAAGTTGTCCTTCGTGACAGAAGGGCCAGGAGTGAGCTGTCTGTTCCTCTTCTGCTTGAGTTCCCTCGAGGTCAGACAGTTCCCATCTCCTGACTTATGCTCTGGAAGGTTCCGGCCCAGTTACTATGTAGAATGCCCTCGGCGGTTTGTTAGCGGCATCCTCGTGGTTCCACCCCGGCCACGGCAGGAGTTTCACGAAGGGGTGCCATGTTCTCGCTGCATCCTGTCGGTGGCGCCGTCAGGATTTGTCCTGCTCTGACACAGTCCCTGTGATCCCGTGGGAGGGTGGTCCTTCCGGGCTGCGCACGCGGCTCCTCCGTGGAGGGAGGTGCTGGGAACCATGAGCGAATCGTTCAGCACAGCTAGCTGCACCGTGTGTTTGCGTGGGCGACTCTCAGGCTGCCCAGGCCTGGTCCGCTGGGGCCTCTCCTGCACCTGCGCGCCTTTGACAAGCCCCCGCTGCGTCCCCAAGGGCTGCGTCCGTGTTCACTGTCCTCGCCCCTTCTAGGTGCTGCTTGCGGCGCCATGTGACACCGCAGACACGGGCGCTTGCCTCCTTTTCCTTCCACTCCCCGCTCCACCTCACGCTACGGAAACATTTGTGCTACTTCGAAGAGTAATCGATGGGGGCGCCTGGGCGGCTCTGCCGGCTGAGCGTCTGACTCCTGGTTTCGGCTCAGGTCATGATCCCTGGGTGGAGAGCAAGCCCTGTGTTGGGCTCACTGCCGGGAGCTGCTGCTCCCTCTCTGTCTCTCCACCCCCGCTCACTCTCTCTCTTAAATAAATAAAACTTAAAAAAACATGGCGAAAGTCCAAGAGTGAAGAAATCCCAACAGAGGTCGTCAGCTTCTCTTCCCTCTGCGCCAACACCTGCTCTTCCTCCTGCGTCCTGGTCTCCCCCGCTCAGACCCTGAAGGCATCTTCAGTCTGAACGCAGTCAGGCCTTTGTTAACCCTGTTTCTGCAAGCTTCCCTTCCCTCGTCCTCATGGGCGCTGCCTTGCGCTGCCATTACCTTTCCTCTTCTACCGCGGTGTACCGCTGGGCCTCCCGTTCCAGTCTCGCAGGCACTGAAACCGGGGGCGCCCTCCCAAAATACTCATCAGTGACGCTGAGACAGAGCAGGGACTGGACCCGGGTCCCTCGACCCTGACTGCAAGATCCAGCCCCCGTGAGGAAGAGCAAAGGGCTAGGACTCTGGGCCGCGGGAGGACGCAGCCGGCAGGGACCGGACCCAACCAGTCTGCACCACCATGGACCCCAGCGCTGACCTCTCGCCGGCTTTTTCCCTCATTATTGTGCTAAATATTGAACATGTGAACAGACATGCCACGCATGAAGAAGCGTGACCTTTGGGTGTGCAGGTGCTAATAAATCCCACCTGCACGTGCTTAGCTGTCACTGTTTTGCCCCTGACCTCTCCCCAGGGCCTTGGCCCAAGGCCACTTTCCTCTGTGCATCTCCCCTCTAGCTGGAGCATAACCCCAGCAAAGTCTCTCCGGGAACTCCGTCAGCCTCACATTGGTTCTGCTTGGTTTCGGTTGCAGCGTCACTTCTCAGCTCAAACTCAGTAGTCTAATTATACACAGACCTCCGGTGATGGGACATCAGCCCACCCTCAGCACCTGTCCCCTGACCCCAACTGACATGTACTATAATTCCAGGGAAGCTCATTGTTCTCTGAGCCTTGGCTGGGGAGGCCCCCGCCCCCTGGAATGCCTCCTGGGTCCTGTCCCACCCAGCACAGGGCCTGAAATACCACTGCCCCAGAAGCTTTGCCCAATCCCTCCCTCCGCTTGTGCGTGGGCTGAGTTTCGTGCTGACCTGGCCGGTGGTGCCCATGTCGGATCAGCTCCAAGTGCGACACCCACCTTCTCCACGCAGCGTCCCGACCCCTCCGTGCATCTGTGGCACTTGACTCGGAATAAGAACAAAGTAACTGTTGAGTTATATAGCTGAATGACTTCCCAAAAGGAAGCAGCATTAACATTGGGGAGATCTGATGTTTCCACCCAAGTCTACCCAAGTGGGACCCGGTGGCTCCGAAGAGGAGCCCACGGGACTCTGGGGGCACATCATCTGGTGCTGAGTTATTGCCGCTCAGAAGGGCTCCCCAAACACTTGTCCCCGGCCGAGCAGAACCTTGGGTGTGCTCAAGGCTCTCAGAACAAACTGTTGGTGAGAGTTGGGCCTGCATGAGCATTCTGTAAAACAGAAGGCTTTAGAAAGAGATGATATATATATGTTTTATAACAAAATTCTAATTACTTTGTTTTGCACAGACAGGAGCATCTGCTCTCCTACCCTAGCTGGCTGTGAGTGAGCCTGGTCAGTGGACAGTGGGTCTTCTTTTGAGACTCCAGGAAGTTTTGCTGGCTTGAACTTTCTCAGAATTAATAGTGTGCAAAGCGAAATGAGCTTCCCAGTCACCGGGGGCTTTAGAAGTGCAGATACCAAATGAAGGAAACAGCTGTGGCATGTAGGGAACTCGTGTTTCAAGGTAAAAGGCCGAGTCTGAAAAGGGGGTCAGCAGATTAACTCAACAGGCACTTTTGGGCACCTGTTTCATGTCTGCTGGTTTTCAGTTGCCTCCTTGATTTTTCCCAGCTCACGAAGAATTTAGAGTCAGATTTTCCAGCCCTCAATTGCCACACTCAGTTCGTAGTCCAGCTTAGATTCACTTATTAAAAATGAAATTAGGGCGCCTGGGTGGCTCAGTCAGTAAGCGTCTGCCTTTGGCTCAGGTCATGACCCCAGGGTCCTGGGATCGAGTCCCATGTCGGTCTCCCTGCTCGGCGGGGAGTCTGCTTCTCCCTCTCCCTCTGCCCCTCCCCCTGCTTGTGCTCTCTCGCTTGCTCTCTTAAATAAAAAAATAAAAATGGGGGCGCCTGGGTGGCTCAGTTGGTTAAGCGACTGCCTTCGGCTCAGGTCATGATCCTGGAGTCCCTGGATCAAGTCCCGCATCGGGCTCCCTGCTTGGCAGTGAGTCTGCTTCTCCCTCTGACCCTCCCCCCTCTCATGTGCTTTCTCTCATTCTCTCTCAAATAAATAAATAAAATCTTTAAAAAAAAAATAAGTAAAATAAAAAAAAATGAAATTATTTGCTTCCACTTCCATCGTACACCTCGCAGGGCACAGGTTTGGAGCATCTGTGCTTTGACACAAAATGTCACAGCTCTGCCCGGTGGCGTGGGATATGGGGATGACGAGGAAGGTGAACTATACACATTATCTCACTAATACATCAAAACTGAGGAATAGTATCTTCTTTTATGTTTGAGAAAACGAGCTCAGAGAGGTCCAGCAACTTGCCCTTGGTCACACAGCTAACAAGTGGCATCTGGGGATTCAAACTGAAGACGGGCTTAACTCAAAAGCCTGTGTCGTCCTACATCTTAGTGCCTTTGTCAGAAGTGGAGTTCTGTGCCATGTCTCCTGGGGGCTATAAGATGTTCTGCCTTCATGAACTAGTGTGACTTGTAACAATATTCTTTTTAAAATAATCGATAACAGGGGCGCCTGGGTGGTTCGTTCCGTTAAGAATCTGCCTTCGGCTCAGGTTGTGATCCTGGAGTTCAGGGGTGGAGCTCCATGTCGGGCTCCCTGCTCAGTGCAGAGTCTGCTTCTCCCCTTTCCTCTGAGCCCCCCCACTCATCCCCTCTCTCTCTCTCAAATAAATCTTTAAAAAAAATTAAAAAGTAATGTATAACATGTCTTTGAATTCAAGCAGCTAGTATCCGGAGCCTCAGGCAGTAGCCACTCAGTAAGCTCTGAGGTCGTGCAGAACAGTCAAGTGTTTAAATGGCTGTCGGGTCTTTCTGAGGAGCTCATTGTCGGCCGAGCTCTTAGGGCAACATGGAACCACAAAGGTGAACACGGGAACCGTGAGGATATAGTTGAATATGTGATTGACCTGCTTATAGTAGAAACTGTCAAATATTTATATAAAAGAACAGCACTTGGATAACCATGTACAAGCTGCTGTTTTTGTGGGTCACCCAGTCCAAACAGAAAGGCTCCCTGAGTGTCCTGCACCTGGCCTCTCCGCCCATCAGCTCGCGGCCAGCCTCCCTCCACCTGTCCACCCCCGCGGTTCCCCACCCTGGATTACTGGGAAGCGAATGGGAGACAATGTGTCATTTAATCTGTATGTGTGTTAAGTGATTTTTAAATGGAGAGGGAGGAGGGAAGAAGCAGGAACTCTGCTGTTCAGCCTCTGCAGTGAGATCGGAGGTGTCGGGCGAGTGCTAACTGCAGGGACAGGGAAGAAGGCGCCTCCCCTCCACAGCAGCTCAGAAGCCGGCTTGTGTCTTCCAGGCTCTGGAGGACATGGCTGTGTCCCCACGAGGCCGCCCCCGGGGGTCTAAGCGCATCCGGCGCCACCGCCCTGTGGATTTCGTCTTGGAAAATATTACCTGCAGTTTTCTGGGTTGTGATACCACAAAAGGCCTTTGAATCATCCGTCAGTGTTGCTCAACTCTGGGTTACACAATAATCACCCAGGGCTTTTCAAAAACATACCACCTGGGCCGCCTCGCTGATGAGTTGGATGAGAGTCCCCGGGCAGGGCGCGGGGAACCCCGCTCACGCACTCTCCCAGGCAATCCTGATGCCCCCCTCCCCGAGGACCCCTAGAGCCCCACCCTCGCAGTTTAAGGGTGGGGAGCCCTGGGAAGGGATTGCGCAGGACACACGCTAGTGCCCAGGGTGGAAACACATGGCCAGCGTGTTTTCCTGCGACCGCAGAGGCTCGCCAGCCTTGAGATGGGGAGGTGATGCTCTCCAATGCCTCTCCTCCAGGTCACAGAGCTGGCCTGAGTGCTACGTCCCTCGGCCGGGGCCTGGGGGGAGAGGGGCAGCGCTGGGTGGGGAGCAGGGCTGGGGACTCCCTACCCGGCCTCCTCAGCGCCCAGAAACAGCTCACACACCCTCTAAGGCCACATGCCCTGTGGAGGGCACCGGGCACCCAGGCCTCGTGTCCTGGTTCCAGGCGGTAAGACTCTGGATGCAGCCCCCTCCCCCCGCCCAGCCCCATCAGTGCCGTGCAGAGGGCCTGGGGTTGCCATTCACCTCTTGCTGCAGGTTTTCCATGAGCAGGCCAGCGCTAACCTGAGTTCTTCCGGGCACGGACTTGACCCTCCTAGTCTTCTGCGACCCCGGGCCCAGTGGCAGGCCCTCTTGTGGGAGCCCCCGGGGAGGGGTGGTGGGTCTGGGGCAGCCCCAGGTGACCACCCTCAAGCAGTGTTGTCTACTTCTATGCTCTCACCCTTCAGGAAACTAATCAGGATGTGCTCTACCAAAATGAAGGAGAAAACCAAGGAATGGAGATGGGGGACACAGGGCCCGGCCCGGGAGGGAGGATGGGGGCCCTCGGGGAGGCAGCCCGGCCAGCCTGCAGCAGGGGCTCAGAACACAGGTCATCACAGGTCATGACCACAGAGCAACCAACCGCCTCCTGCAGTGTTTTGAACATGAAGACGGAACGGCCACCGTGTGCCTGGCCCACTTCTCTGTCCTCTTCTGTCCATCCCCTGGAGCAGCGAGCACCTCGCTTCCCAAGCCCCTGAGCACACAGACTTCAGCCTCTGGCAGCCAGTGCGAGTCTGGAGGCAGAAAGGCCAGCAGCCCACTCCCTCCTGAGCATCTCACGGCCAGACAGGTAGCACAGAGTTCACACGGTGCCACGCCACGTACCTCCAGGGGCCCCGGGGAACCCCAAGGGGGCTGAAGCCGGGCTCCGCTCTGGCTGCCTGTGGGCACTGGCATCCGATGGGGCATCAGGGCCCTACAAAGTGAGGTTTGGACCTGCTCAGCTTTTCGAAACAGAACTATAGGTTTTTTGCGGATAGGTAAGACCAAGTGCAGTGAGTCAGGCAAAGGCAACCGCCGCATGATTTCACTCGAATGGGGAATCTTAAAAAACAGAGACAGACTCCTAAATGCAGAGAAGAAACTGATGGTTGGGTGCAGGGGATCAAGAGCACACACTTCCAGTTATCAGTAAGCCGCGGGGATGCGTCACTCAGCATGGGGAATACGCTCCGTAATATTGTAACAGCATCGTGCCATGGCCGAGGGTGAGCATTGCGGAATGTATAGAATCGTCGAATCTGTGTTCTGCGCCTGAAATGAACGTAACATTGTATGTCAGCTACGATTTTAAAAACGTTTTCTAACTAAAAGATTTTGGGGCACCTGGGTGGCGTCAGACTCTTGATTTTGGCTCAGGTCATGATCTCAAGGTTGTGAGATCGAGCCCCACGTCGGGCTCTGCACTGAGCATGGAGTCCGCTTGAGATTCTCTCTCTCTCTCTGCCTGCTCGCTTCTCACTCTCTCAGTAGTTTGAAGAAATTCCCTGAATGAATAAATAAGGAACATTTGCAGTGATTTAGAAGATACTGTGTTCCTCCATCCTCAAAATGATTTTGATTTCTGCTTTCCTCAAAAATCTCAATAAACCTTTCTCATGAAGAACTTCAAGAAAAGAAAGATCCACAGGAGCCGGGATAATGGTCCCTCCTGGGGAGGGCGGCCCGGGGGTCTTCTGTGGTGCGTGTTCTGCTTCATTCTTGTTGAGGCGTAGATGCCCCTGAAAGCTGTACATACTGTGTAGGACTCGATGAGCTTGGAGATCAGTACCCGCCCGCGAAACCGTTGCGACAGCCGGTGCCACCAATATGTCATCACCTCCCGCCCTCTTCATTAATTTCCTTCTTTGTGATAAGAACACTTGATATGAGACGTACTGTCCTTCTGAATCTGTAAGCAGACGGCACAGTATAGTTACTAAGCACGGGCACTGCACAACCCATCGTCATTCTCATGGTGTGACGCAGACTTTGTACCCTTGACTGGCGTCCCCCGTGCCCTCCCACCCCCGCTCCGTTTCTGTGACGATTCTCTAAGCTGCATGTATACATTTTCCGTGCTTTCCTGTATTTATGACCTATTTCACAACGAAAACAGAGGTTCAGGGGTTGCTTTTGGGAAAAACAGCTCGGCCGAGTGGGCTGAGGGAGAGTGATGATCAGGCTCTAAATCACGGAGCCAACTTTCCGTTGTGTGGGGGGGGCGTGCCCAAGCCCAGAAGGGACCAACATCAGGGTTGGCAGAGCTAGGCCCCAGCCGGCCCTGCCTCACTGGGCAGGTGCGCTCGCCCTCAGGGGATCGTGGCACGGACACACGCGGGCCTGCCTGCTTCGCACCATGAGATCTTGGCCAGAGTTGTTCCAGATCGAGTGAACAAAGCCTTTGTCTCCTCGCTTTTCTGCTTTTCCTTCCCCTGCAGCCTCGTCGGTGTTTGCGGAGCCCACATGGCCTCTCGCTCTGCAGCCATGGGCCCTCACGGGGCCTCGGTTTCAGGTCAGAGGAGCTCAGCAGACTGGGGCGGGCAGCTCGAGCAGGAGCCCTTTGGCCTCCGCCTGGCCGGTCACAAAGCTCAAAGGAAGGAGACGCTTTGGGAATCACGGCAGGTCTCCAACCGCGAAGGATTTCCAATTGGTTTCCACCTGCGGGGCCTGTCACAGGTTCCTGCGGCAAATGAAAATCAGCCAAATTCGCTGCGGGGAGTCCTCCCGATTCTGGACGGGAGGCCACTGTCCCCTGGAATTACAAACTGAAGGGCAGAAACCTAACTGGGAGGAGAGGTTTCACTCATTTGTTCAACAAATATCTATTGACTGGCAGCCGTGAGCCGGGCTCGGGCCGGTCTCTGGTGGTGCTGCTCTGAGTAAACCCCAAGTCCCAGCCTGCCGCGGGGCCTCCAGGGCTCGGGTCGGAGGGGTCCTTGGGCCTAAATTTGTGCGTCTGCCCCACCCACGCCCCCAGAGGCCTCTGCACTTGTCACTCCGACGGCCTCGGGGCTGAGTTTTAACCCATTCAGTTCTCCCGGGACTCCTGGGCAGGAGGTGTCACTTGTCCTTGCTCAGCAAGGAGCTGGCCACAGCCAGAGGGGCAGCCGGGCAAGTCTCACCCGCTGAAAATCCCTTTCTTCAAGGAAACAAAGCACAATTATGGGAAGTTCGAAGGCCTAGGGTTTAAATAAGGCAGAGAGAGCGGTGACTCATCAAAGGAGAGAGGCCCAGAGAGTCCTCGGAAGTGCAGGGCCCCGTCGAGTGACCAGCTCGGGAGCAGGAGAGCGTCTGTCATACCCGCGCGGACGACTCCATGCCGTTTATTTTTCTGTGGCTACAGGAATTCCTAGTTGACGGGAAGGTGGCAAAAGGGTATTCGAACCACCCATAATCCTGTTCTCAAAGACGGCCACTGTTAACGTTTTTCAAACGTTTGTCTCCAAGTTTTCCCCTGGTCAGATGGGTTGTGTGGTCTTGTCCCTGATCAGAGGTTAGCGTCACATCCCTGTGAAGGCAGTCTCGGTCCAGGAAGTGGAGGGGCCTCAGGGGACAGATCCCTCTGCCTCATCCCTTACCCAGAGGCGCCTGCCTGCAGTGACACCCACAGGAAGGTCACCCACAGCTCTACAGGCCGTTCCAATTGTTGGGACATCCCCTTCTTGGAGCTTGACCCCCGACGCCACGTGAGGCCAGCAGAGTTCACCGGGCCAGTCACTCGAGTTCCATGGAGTTTCTCTTGTCTGTTTTTTTTTTTTAAAAGAATTTTTTAACTTTTTAAAAAGATTTTATTTATTTATTTGACAGAGGCACAGCGAGAGAGGGAACACAAGCAGGGGGAGTGGGAGAGGGAGAAACAGGCTTCCTGCAGAGCAGGGAGCCCGATGGAGGGCTTGATCCCAGGACCCTGGGATCATGACCTGAGCCGAAGGCAGACGCCCAATGACTGAGCCCCCCAGGCGCCCCTGTTTTGTTTTTTAAATCCTCTCCTTTGCCGTCGGTGAAAACACCCAGGACGTTCCTGCGTGCGCTGCCCTGTGTGGTCTGTCTCTGTCCGCTCCGGCCATGGCAGAGAGACACACACTGGACGGCTTGAACGACAGAGGCTACCGGTCACCGTGCTGGTCACTGGGAATCCGGGACCAAGGTGCCAGCAGGGCAGGCTTCATGTTGAGGCTGGAGGCGGCCACCCCGTCGCCGCGGGGCCCACGGCCTCCTCTCTATGCTCTGGCAGCTCCCCTCTAATTCGGGCACAGGTCCAACCTCGGGGCCCCGATACCATCACGATGGGGCAAGGGCTCCAACCCTGAACACTGGGGACACACACGTTCGGTCCCTGACCCTGAACGATTTCGTGGACCAACCCTCTTCATCAAGAAGGGGTGAGAACTGGGGTGTCTGGGGGGCTCAGTCGTCAAGCGTCTGCCTTCGACTCAGGTCGTGATCCCAGGGTCCTGGGATCGAGCCCCGCATCGGGCTCCCTGCTCGGCGGGAAGCCTGCTTCTCCCTCCCCAACTCGCTCTGCTTGTGTTCCCTCTCTTGCTGTGTCTCTGTCAAATAAACAAATAAAATCTTTAAAAAAAAAAAAAAAAGAAGGGGTGAGAACTGCCAACCAGCTTCTCAGGACCCCATTTTGGGACTGTCCACCTCACACCACGCCCCCTGCATCCCCAAGCCCCTTGGCAGCCTGGTGTCACCAAAGGTGAGGGAGCAAAGGCGTGAGCGGGTGAGCTCGCTGTGCTTCAGTAGGAGTGTGGGGGGCGCGAGGGGCTGTAACTGCGCGGGCAGGTATGAGTACGATGGCCTCAGAGAGGGACGTGTGCATGAGGAAGATAAAGCAGACCTGAGCTTGTGGGGCGCTCTGCTAGAAGGACACATGTGGCCCCATGAAAACATAGGGGACATTGCTGGCCTTCGGTGCCCGGCCTCCCACCCAGTCTGGGGGCCCAGGTCCCCATCGCACAGGGACCTTCCCGGGTCTGCCTCAGTGTCTCCTCTGTCCCCCCACCTGCAGCAGATGGGCAGTGTCTCCAGGAGACTCCATTAACCAGGGACGGACCGGAGTCAACGAACGCACACCTTGCTCCCTCACCCTGCACGGGAACCTTTAAAAACTCTGTTCTTGTAAATGTGGACCCAGAAGAAGACACAGAACAAATGTAGGGCTACGCGAATTGCTCCAAGGTGCACTCCGCACAGCAGGGCTGCCGAGACACGTCCACCCAGGCTCCCAGGCCACCTCTGTCCTTTCCTGATGCTGTTCTCCATCCCCCAGGGTCCAACCTCCACACACACTGTGTGTATCCACATTCTTGCCTCAGGTCAGCTTCAGGAGAAACCTCACAGCAGGCAGTGGGTGAGGAGAGGCGTCCTGTGAGCCCCGAGGGCGGGGAAGGAAGGGGCCTAGCAGAGATCCAGGCTCCGGGCAGTGGGATTGGGAGGCCCTGCAGCCTCGCGGTCCTGAGTGTATGCAGGGCAGAAGGCAGCCGCTGTGGCCGGAACACGCCCCCACAGGGCCTCAAGGTCCTGTGCGTGCACGCGTGCGTGTGTGTGTGTGTGTGTGCGCTCGCCCGCACGCATAGGAGTGGTGTGGAGCCGAGGGCACGGTGAGAGGACGCTCCTCCCATGTCACCACCCATCCTGGCCCGCGGCCGCCGGCATGTCCACACTTGCACACGTTCTGGCCAGACACCGCTGGAAAACCCAATCTCGGGGCCTTTCCAGTCGAGCACAAGTGTCTATTCAAATTGGGTACTTGGAAAACCTGTGAATTACCAGGATCCAGCCCTGAGATGTCTGAGAGGTGGCCAGTCATGGACGCACAGCTCAGGCCCCAGAGCGCTGGCGGCCTGTCCCCAGGAGACCATCCCCCGCATCTCCCCAGCTGCAGCATGAGTCAGCTGCTGGGAACCACCCGGCCCTGCGCTGGGGCAGCTGTGTCTCCCCGCCGACCCTGACCAGTGCCCGGCTACCCCCGCCGAAACTGGGCATCCCACGGAGCGTCTGTTGGGGGTACTGATGGGCCGTGAGGAGCTGTGCTGGTTTTAGAGAGTGGAGAAAGTGGAGTGGGGGCGCCGGGCTGGCGGGAGGGGGCAGATGGGGAGCTGCTCAGGGTGTTCATGCTCCGTTTTGTAGGGCGAACCTGTTTTGGGGGTTGGCTGAACAGCAACACGAATGTTCGTAACACCACTGAACTGCATACTTAGAAATGGGTATGAGGGTGAGCTTTATATTATGTGTTTTTACCCCAGTTATTTTAAATTCTAAAAAAAAAAAAGGCTCCGACAAGAGTTTGGGCAGCACACCCTAACTGCTATGATTTGGAACAGTTGTGACGTCCAGTTTCAGCACCTTGGTGTTCCCAGTGCCTGCAGGAGCCACCACGACGAAACCCACGCGGTAACGGAGCCTTTCCCGACGATCCCACACACCATCCCAGCAGCCCCGGGAGGTAGACTGGATGGGGAAGCGCCCAAGGAAGTTAGTTACCTGCCGCGGGCACACGGGCTCACAAGTCCTATCTTTCTGCCCCGTTGCTGAGATGTATAGAGGTGACGCGGTGCCCTCCGGGTGCCCCCAAACACCGGTGACCCAGCCGGGGTCTCCCCGGAGCTCTGCCCTGAGCCCTGGAGCTGGGTCTGCAGCTGAGGCTTCTAAACCCAGTCAAGGGGACTGGGTGTCTGGGGTGCTCACAGCATCCGCCTGTCCGCCCGCCTTTCTTGCTGGCGAGCTGGGCTTTTCCTAGATTGGCCTCGGGACGGTCTCTGCAGAAAACTGTGTGCTTCGGAGTCTGCTCTTAAAACCCTTTGGTTAGATGTGCGCTCCAGGCCACGGGAGTGGTTTTTGGAGAAAGCTTGAGGAGTTCACGGGCCACCTCAACCCGGCCCACACTGCTACCCTGCCTGGAGCCCTGTGATCCCCGGAGTGGATCCTGTCCTTGAAAACTGCAGGTATCAGACTAATTAGGGAGAGCGCTCCAAACTCAAGAAGGATGTCACGGACTTTGAATTTGTTTCCTTGGTTGCAAAAGAGGATGATACCAGTGTGGGGGCTGACAGCACATGGGGGGAGCAGCCCGTGCCTGGACCCCCCTGCGGCAGCCCCTCAGCACCGTCAGCCCCACCAACCCTGGGCAGGATTCTCTGGGAATTAGCAGCTCCTGTGCACCCCGCGTCCTCTACTCTGAAAAGCAGTCTGGCTTGCTGACGTGGAATTCTGAGGCAGTGAAGGTCGTCCGACGCCCTGCTCGCGTCAGTGCTCAGCAAGCTTGCACAGAGCCAGCTCGGCCAGGGTCTGGAGCCATACCGCCGATTTCCTGAGAAGCGCAGCCGGAAGCCTGAGCTGACTCCCTGGTAGGAGGTGGGCTGCCTGGCGAGCAGGTAGAGCCTGGTCCTCAGCGTGAAAGAGCACCCTCCCGGCCAGACCCAGGGTTCCAGAGGCTCTTCGGGCAGGGCAGGGGCGGGAGGGCTGGAGCTGGGAACATGCTGGTCAGAGCCTCGGAGGGCACGCTGGCCGGCCTGATGCGGGGTGCCGAACTTTGGCTCTCATCCTCCTCCTTTAACCGAGAATAAGATCACATACTCTAGGGGCGCCTGGGTGGCTCAGTTGGTTAAGCGACTGCCTTCGGCTCAGGTCATGATCCTGGAGTCCCGGGATCGAGTCCCGCATCGGGCTCCCTGCTCGGCAGGGAGTCTGCTTCTCCCTCTGACCCTCCTCCCTCTCTTGCTCTCTGTCTCTCATTCTCTCTCTCTCAAATAAATAAATAAAATCTTTAAAAAAAAAAAAAAGATCACGTACTCTACATCGAGCTAGAAGGACAACGAGGGCAGAGATCTTCCTAGTGCGTGGTCCTGCGTCTCTGCTCCATCAACAGAAGGGTGGGTGGAATGCGTGAGACCTCCCAGCACACCCGGACCCACAGGACTGGGGAGGTTTGGGTTTTGCTTGGGCCCGTCCCGGGCTCCAGGACCCTCAGGTGGAAGCACATAGCGCCTGTCAGGCTGGGAAGGGAGAAACCCCCTTGTGCCAGAATCTCTCCGCTACTACCTGGGAGGGAAATGTGGGACCTGAGCCACTAACCTGATGCAGGACTGTCCTGTTCCCTCTGTGACAAAAGGTTCGTTCCCCTGGGTCTCCTTCAGCCCTTCCTGCTGGCCTATTACAGCCGCCGTCAGAGGGAGATCGCAGAGCCCTCCCTGGATTAGCCAACTACCGACCCATGGGGATTTAGAACCCAGCACCGAGGGCCACGCAGTTCTTCTAGGCCTTTTCCACAGAGGGTTTCCGACACATGGATGTGGGCTGTGAACATGCTGTTTGTGTTTGTGCAGGTCCTGCCCTGGGGAGAAAAGGCCAGGTGTGTGCCCCAGATCCAGGAAGGGGCCCCGTGACGGACAGCCGCTCAGGCCGGGGCCCGACCTCTTGCTCTGGGTCTTGGGCGCCAAATCACGCCAGCCTGTGGTCACGGCCACCGCCCAACGGCACAGGTGCTTTTACCTGTGGGCGTCTGGAAGCTTCCCTCCGCTGGGTCGTCGGCCACTCCAGAGCCGACTTGGCAGCCACGGAGCCCGCCTTGTCTCAGACGCTGCGCCCAATCTCTTCCCTCAACCATGTCATTAACTTGCCAGCGAAGCACGCCGGCCTGACCTGACTTGCACATCCTGCCCCTTCTCCCCATCGGGGTGGCCCCTGGACACTGCCGCCCTCCTCGTCCGCAGCTCGGCCCCGCAGGGCACGCTGCCCTCTCCCTGCCCCCCCACCCCCCCGCCTCCCCGCCCCCCCGCCCCCTGGCCTCCGAGAGGGTCTTCATGTTTAATGTCCTCGGGTTTCCGAGCATGGTGTTTGCAGGGCCTGCTGCTCGTCCTTGCTTCATCGCACATGACTAAGCCTGGCTCCTGGAAGACGTTCCCAGCAAGACAGCACATTTTCTTGTCCAAACACGGAGCCTCCGAGCCAGCTGGGCGGGTGGAGGAGCGGAGGGAGCATGTCTCTCGGCCTGGTTTCTTCCCAAGCCAGCGCGCGGGGGTCCCTCCCTGGCCAGCCCAGCACAGGGCACAGGGCGACCTGCAGGGCGGGTGGGGCGTCGCTGCCTGCTGTGCCCCTTCCCCTCAGCCACATGGGACGCCCCTGTCTTAGGCGCTGATTTCGGATTCCACACGCAGTCCTGGTGTTGGAGCATCGGCGCTTTCCTCTGGGGCCCCGTGCCGTCCGCATCCTCACTGCCTAATGCAGGGCTTGGCAGGGTGGCTGTAGAGTGAACAAGTACGTGCATTTTTGCAACGAATTTAAGGGTTGATGTTCCATAGTAGAGTTTAGAAGGGCCCTTTAGATGCTGCTCAGGTGCTGGGTCCTCCTGAGGCCCTCACTTCCCCGGGTGCTGAGACCCCGGCAGCCAGCTCCGCGCCAGCCGGCATCTGCTGGGTCCTGGTACTGCACAGCGTGGTGAGGTGCTGGGCACGGTCACGTAGGTAAGAGCATTAAAGCAGCTGGTGCAGACACTGACCCTTTCTGGCCGGGCTTGTTGGCAAAGGCGCCGGCCAGCGTCAACATTGGGAGCCTCACCTACCGCGCGGGGTTGCCGGCGGCCCTGCCCACCCCCCCACCCCACCCCTGCAGAGGACCTGGGCGCACAGAAGGAAGAATCAGGAGGCATGGACTTTGATCCCTTTGACTAAACCTCTCTTGTAACATGTTCTATAAAAAGCCAAATTCTAAAAACAAAACAAAAAATGACTTAGATTGTTGGAAGTCAAAGCTCCGAGATTCGGCCTGAACCGCGCGGGCTCATAGAAGGAGGTCGTGCAGGCAGCAGAGGAAACACGTTCTTTCCCACGCCCATCCGTGCCGGGCTCTGGAGTCCCGGGGCCTGCCGCTGCGACCCCTACAGCTCACTCAGCTGGCCTTGGGCCACGTGACTCCACCTCGCTGAGCCTGTCTTCTCCTGTCCACGAGGAGCATAGGAACAGTGCTGTCTGAGTCTAGAGGGTGGAGGGTAAGCTCGCGCAGGCTCAGCAGGATTCTCGGCAAACCACCACCGTCCGAGGTTAGCCGCCTGCCCTCCAGCTTTGCTTTGTTGTGCACGTGGCTCTCCGTGTATTCCGGGCTTGCTGACCCTGCGAGGTCTGGCAGACACAAGTGAAGATCTTTCCTGCCCTTCAGGAGTGACCGCCTCATGGGGAAACGGACTGCAAATTTCTGAACAGTATGTGGGGCCACGGAACCATTTGGAGAGTCCAAAAGAGTGGTGCCTGGCCTGCCGGGGGTGGGGACGGGCTGCAGAGGGCTGGCGTGAGCCCCGAGGATGAGCCAAGCAGACCAGGAGAAAAGATGTAGGCAGAGGGGAGTTGTGCAAAGCCACAGAAGGATTTCTCACGCGCAGCCCTAGTGCTGTAGAAGTGCTGGGGCCCAGCCTTCCTACTGCCCCCAGAGTCCTAGGTCTGTCTTTGGAAAACACCCTGCCGGGGACAGAAACAATGGGCTGAATTGGCGGCCAGGTGCTGGACTGGTCAGGAAACCTGCCGCCTGAGGGAGAACTGGTAATGTGACTGCCGACAGCAGGTCTGGGGAAGGAGGACTGTGTTCACCATGGCCCCCGCAGTAACGGGGCCCAGGGAAGGCCGAGCCAGATGGGGAGTCGGGAGTTGTCGGCATCTGTGTGGCGCGTGAAGCCGGCAGCCCAAATTCTGCAAACAAGGAGAGTGGGAGGCTCGCTTGCCAGAGAATAGTCGACTTAATGCATCACATCCATGGGTGTTTCACAGACGCTGTTTCACTGAGCACGTGTATTTGAATTGTAACGTTGCCTCTGTTATCACCCTAAACCATTCACACAATGGTTCTTTAAGCAATAGTTCTGATTCTAGGAATTTTCCCAGGCAAGAGGATCAGGAAGGGAAAGCAAAGTACTTTGGGGATGAAACGAGGTGTGCAGAGCAGGTTTGCCTCTCCTTCTGAGAAGGATGCAGTCCAGCTGGTGATTACAGAAATCGGACTTTGTAACATCTCATAAGGGTGCTTGAGGGTGGGGCACCTGGGTGGCTCAGATGGTTAAGCATCTGCCTTCGGCTCAGGTCGTGGTCCCAGGGTCCTGGGATCGAGCCCCACATTGGGCTCCCTGCTCAGCGGGGAGCCTGCTTCTCCCTCTGCCCACCCCCGCTTGTGCTCTCTCAAAAAAAAGGAAGGGGGGTGCTTGAGGATTGGTGTTGTGTACAAATTATAGACTACTTGATTTTTTGATACCACATATTATTTTTAAAATACTTCACCATGGGGCGTCCGGGTGGCTCAGTCGGTTAAGGTGTCCAACCCTTGATTTTGGCTCAGGTCATGACCTCAGGGTCATGAGATCCAGCCCCTAGTTGGGCTCCCCACTGGGTGTGGAGCCCGCTTGGCATTCTCTCTTTCCCTCTGCCTCTAATAGAAAAAAATAAAAATAAAAATAAAAATGAAGAAATAGAATACTTCACCACGTCACGCTCAGTCTACCCCAGTGACACAGTTCAGCCCCAGGGTCCTGGCCCCATGGAGCCAGCTGTACCCCATCAGACCACACCCCCGTTCTGCTGCCATCAAATGACATGGCGCTCCCCCTGGGGAGCTGCTTCTAATTGGGAAGTCGCTGCGTCTGAAAAAGGAAGTTCAGTGTTGGACGTGATTGAACACAGAAGTCTTTTATTTAATAGAGTCTCTGCAGGATTCAGGAGTGTGTCATCTCAGTTTCATGTACAATAGTAAAAATAAAAAATTCAGCTTACAGGGAAAGATATTTCCAGATCTTTTGGCGGGGGGACATTTTAAAGTAAACTCACCCTAGTACCGTATTAGATAAAGACAGTAAAGTATGAAAATGTGATAAATACTACTGTGATTAATAGCTCATTTTATTAGCTGTTTTAATAAAGTACAACTTTATAGTGAAAATAATGTACTAGAAATAGCTTTTTTAAAGCTTTTTTATGATATGCTTACAAAATGTCAGACGTCAGGGGAACCATCCTCAACAATGATGATGTGACGCACACGCTCCGTGTGAGCAAAGCTGAATGCGGGCTAGACAGGCTGACCGTGGGAGGCCAGGGAAACTCCAGGGACCGCGGGGCTCATGCTCGGGACCTTCTCCGGGCTTCGATTAATAACGCAGAAAGCCCACTTTCCAGCCCTTGTGAAGCTCCACAGAGGAATTCCTTTAGCCATGAGGACCTTCACTCCAGTACCACCTTGCCTTTTGGATGCCGCTTCACTCTCGAGTAGGGACTTATGGTGTCGTCTGTCACAAAATCATACAGTACTTTTATCCACGAGTTGTAGTGGGGGAGGTTGTCGTAGTACTCGGCAGCGATCTTCCTCACCTGCAAGGCCAAATGTGCAGCAAGAATGAGTGCTGGCGGAGTGGGACTGGGCGTCACGGACCGACGCGGGCACAAACACCGAGAAGAGAAACCACCCTCCGCCCTCCTCTTGCCCCAAACGCTGGGATCCCGAGGGATCCCGGCACCAAGCATTTCAACAGTGACATATACTCGACCCTCTAGGATCACAGACTCTCTCCCATCAAGCTCTGAATGGTGCATTTTATTCTATTATTTTTAAAAAACGTTTTATTTATTTGTTTGTTTCAGAGAGCGAGAGAGGCAGAGGGAGCAGCAGGCTCCCTTCTGAGCAGGGAGCCCGATGCAGGGCTCGATCCCAGGACCCCGAGATCATGACCTGAGCCAAAGGCAGATGCTTAACCAACTGAGCCACCCCATGAATGGTGCCTTTTATTTATTTGACAGAGAGAGACACAGCGAGAGAGGGAACACAAGCAGGGGGAGTGGGAGAGGGAGAAGCAGGCTTCCCGCGGAGCAGGGAGCCCGATGCGGGGCTCGATCCCAGGACCCCAGGATCATGACCCGAGCCGAAGGCAGACGCCCAACGACTGAGCCACCCAGGCGCCTCTTAATGGTGCCTTTTAAATAGCTGAGCTATACATGTAAGTTACATCTTAATAAGGCTGTTGTAAGAAGCCTTGTCACACACACCCATTAACGCCACGCACTGTAACTCCTGCAATATGATCCAGTAAATACCAGGGATTTGCTGAGCACACAGGACAGAATGCTCCCTGATGCACACCTGACAGGAAGAGCCGGTAAGGGAAGACCAGAGCTCTGAGGACACCTGTCAGTGCAGCTCAGCAGTGAAGACAGCAGGAAGCAGGCAGGAACGGAACAGATGCTGCTCACCATGGGCCTTATGGCAAGTGATGTCTGAAGCGAGCAAATTCTCAGTTTGGGGGCTGTTCAAGAAACCCCGGAAGATGGGGGTGGCTGGGTGACTCAGTCAGTTGGGCGTCTGCCTTCGGCTCAACTCATGATCTCAGGGTCCCAGGCTCGAGTCCCACGTCAGGCTCTCTGCTCTGCAGGGAGTCTGCTTCTCCTTCTCCCTCTGCCCCTCCCCCCGCCCGTGCTCTCTCTCTCAAATACTTAAATAAAATCTTTTAAAAACAATTAAAAAAAAAGAAACCCATAAGTTAAGGTACAGTTGACCCTTGAACAACACAGTCTGAACCACGTGGGTCCACGCATACGCGGACATGTTTTCGCTAAACACAGTGCAGTCCTGTAAATGTGTCTTCTCTTAGGATTTTCTTAACATTTTCTTTTCTCGAGCTTACCTTGCTGCAGGAACACCGTATAGGACACGTATAACATACAAAATACTGCTTACGTCTTCGGTTCAGCTTCCAATCAACAGCGGGCTAGTAGTTACATTTTGGGGGCGTCAAAAGTCACATGTGGATTTTCAACCCTGTGGGGAGTTGGCACCACAGCTCCTGTGTTGTTCCAAGGACCCACTGTGTGGCTGATGTTGAAAAATGATTTTGTTCAAAGGGCAGCCAGCTTTGTATCCTCTTTAAAAAATAAGTGGAAATTCACTTTTTTTTTTTTTAAGATTTTATTTATTTATTTGAGAGAGAGAATGAGAGACAGAGAGCATGAGAGGGAGGAGGGTCAGAGGGAGAAGCAGACTCCCCGCTGAGCAGGGAGCCCGATGCAGGACTCGATCCCGGGACTCCAGGATCGTGACCTGAGCCGAAGGCAGTCGCTTAACCAACTGAGCCACCCAGGCGCCCCTGGAAATTCACTTCTTTAGGGAAGAGGCGCACAAGGCCTCCTCTGTCGTCAGGTGTGTGCATGGGCGGAGCAACACCGGGCCCATTACACCTGCTTTCAAACTTGGCTCCAGTTGCAAGGTTTTTCCCCAAACATTTTATTTTGAAAAACGTGACACCTACAGAAAAGTTGAAAGAGCAGAACAGAGACGCCTCTATGCTCTTTACCCAGGCCCACCAACTACCACCATGAGTCACTTTCTGTCTCTGCACAGACATACACCACATAGTATGCTTTTTTTCTGCTGAGCCTTTTGAGAGTAAGTTGCAGGCATGTGACAACTCACCCCTAACGTTCTACCCTGCTATTCAACACCTACCTCCTACAAATAAAGACATTGTGCTACAAAACCATCATACTGTTTTCACACCCAAGAAAGTTAACATTAACACAATATTCTCGAGGATGCACTACTCAGTTTAAAGCTTCCCCACTGACCCAATGTCCTCTCTAGATGTTTCTTTCCTCGAGTGGGAATCCAGTCAATAATCAGAGGTCACACTTAGTTCTCATGCTGTGTGTTTTTGTATTGTAATCAGTCAATAGTTAAAAACTTAGGAGGAAATCCATAAAATTTGATTGGGTAGATATGATGGCATAAAATATTTGGCAATAGTTAGCTCCCTACGGAGCACCTGGGTGGCTCAAGATGGTTAAGCATCTGCCTTCGGCTCAGGTCATGATCCTGGAGTCCAGGAATAAAGTCCCGCTTCAGGCTCCCTGCTCAGCGGGGAGTCTGCTTCTCCCTCTGCCCCTCCCCCTGACTCGTGCTCATGCTGTCAAATAAATAAAATCTTAAAAAAAATTGTTAGCTCCCTTATGTCATAGCTTAAAAAATTAGGAAAAACTAGTATCATCTTTCATACATATTCCCCTTTTTCGAATTATGGAAACATTTTTTGGTAATAAACTGTAAAAGCCACCCATTTTGAGGAAGGGAAGTCTAATAAAAGAATTAACCTGAAAAATAAGAGAAGTTACGAAGGTGGGCCTTTGCAGAGGATGGAAGGATGGGGGTCAAACTGTGCTCTTTCACATCCTCCACAAACACTATACTCAAATCTGCTGCGTGGGGAACAGGCAGGCCCTGCCTGAAGAAAGTTTGCCACCCTGGAAACTGTCCATTCACTGTGCAGGCCAATTACGAGGGACGTCTGCATTTCCAAACAAGACAGCACATAAATCTTAGCTAAGCCCATCAACTTAACAGCGATGAAAGCGACGTGAACCTGTGCTCACTTCACACGAGAACTCCTTTCTCAATCTCTGACTTGTTTATAAGTCGGCAGATTCTCCAGCACTCTGGACCCCTAAGAACCACCGCTAGGCTTCGGGACTCAGAGAGTGAATGCCGAGGACTCTGAGGAGGGCACACTCAGGATGCACACTTGTCCTTTGCTTTGACGAGCAGCTTAGATGGGCAAAATACACTAGATCCCTTTTGTTTTATTATTTTTTAAGGTTTTATTTATTTATTTGAGAGAGAGGGAGAAGCAGGCTCCTCGCTGAGCAGGGAGCCTGAGGGGGGAGGGGTGGGGCTCAATCCCAGGGCCCCGGGATCATGACCTGAGCCGAAGGCAGACGCTTAACAGACTGAGCCACCCAGGCGCCCCCACTAGATTCCTTTTAAAATGGGCAAGTTGAGACTGATTTTGGTCATATAACCATCAGAAATTAGAGTACGTGTCCAATCTCTTTACTTACCAGTGGAAGGCTTTTTCCGGGAATGTTGGGGAAGTCATGGTGCTCGTTATGGTAACCCACGTTGAAGGTGAGCAGATTCAGAGGCCCGTAATATGAGTAGGTTTCATGTCCCTTGAGGAACATATAATGTTCGGCTATAAAATGTCCAGAAATCGGGTGCAAGCCTAGCCCAAGTAAGGATGCTGCCAACATGTAGACCAAAGATTTAATTCCCAAAACATAGTAAATTATAATGTCAAAAGTGACCTGGATCACAGTATTAATAATTTCCAGGTAAGAAATTGGTTTAGGGTTGATGAACAGAGGTCGAAAAGCATAAAAGAGAGGCTGAAGGACAACCCATATAAACTTTCTGAAAGTGGTACAGAAAAACCAGCCTTCAAAATCGGTGGGAATATCCACATCGATGCCATCACCCCCAAGGTAGCGATGATGGTCCATGTGATACCTCTTAAAGGAAACTGAATAGGGAACGCCAATGGGAAGATTAGCGAATATTCCAAACCAGCGATTCCACATAGCTCTGTAGTGGCCAAAGGCGCTATTGTGGGAGACCTCATGAATAGCCAGAGTCACAGAGTGGTTAATGCAGCTGCCGAAGGCATACGCCCAAAATATGACCCACTTCCAGTCTAGGTCCTTCACTAAGTAGAACGCAACCAGTTGAGTGAGAACCATCATGGTTATAATCCAGATCAAGTTGGGATCAGGTTTCATCAAGGACTTTATCTCTGGATACTTTGCTGTAAAGAAAAACAAACAAACCAGGAACTGAGAAGAGCACACACAGTTCTGCAATTATAATTAAATCAACACCCATTAAATTAACACATTATTTTTTTCTTTTTCCCAATCGTGATATGCCCTCCATTAGAGACTTTATCCACTACGGGGAGGAGTATATTCCAATAGTAAAATTACTGAATACCATGTCACAACAAATTTGTGCAGGAAAAATCAGCCTCAAATTCTAGACTCTCTACACGAACAGAAAGAAAATCACAAATGAGTAAAGATTTCATGTTACCTAATTCCCTTTTTACTCCTAACAGTTGTTTGTATATAAAATTGGTAAGTTTTGCAAAGTCGCAATCACAGTCTGATAAATCTATTCTATATTCTAGTGTCTGACAGAAGGTACAGTATATGTAGATACTTATGTATGATGTATATGCAATGTACTTAGACACATACGATATGTATGTTATAGAGGACACATACTTAGATTTTATAATTTCCTTTATAATGACTGAATCACTTCTAGTTGCCAGTTGTAACTTCTACCCACTTCCCTATTTTTGGACATTCAGATAGCTAAGATTTTTGCCCACGTGGCCTTCTGACAGCCATCAGGAAATCAGGATAATGTGTGAGAACTGCACGGTGCTAATTTGTTAGATTCTTATTTGCGCTGTTGAATCTACATGCAAATATCCAAGTATGACGAAAAAGGCCAATAGCAAAAACTCTGCATTTCAGGCAAGTGTCCTCTAAGGGCAAATGCAAACTCTTCTCTGGATCTTACTCTCCCCACCCCACCCCCCCAAGAGGGAGGCCGAGGTGTGATGAGTGTCTTTGGTTGTATATGTTGCTGACTAGGTTTAATACAGGACAGCATGAGGAGCAAAGACCTTCTTCTTGAGTTAAGTCACTCAGAATGTTTCTGAAAAGATAAAGAAGGGAAAAGAGCAGCTTCACCCTCTTTTCTCTACATTTGAAAGGAGGAATTCAACCAAAGCTTACACTGCAAGGCAGGCTACTGAAGTCTGGTTTTATATATACGACATGAGACTCCCCATTTTTTCTCTCCGCTCCCTAACAATTAATCTTCGTTGGTTTAGTTCATTTTATCAAATGTTAATAATTTTGTAGGCAATAGACAAAAAAAAGGTAACCCTACAGGCCTAGAAGTGAATTTGTCTAAAACTAATTTTCCTATCAAGTCATTCATTAAAATATGAGCGTTTGGGGAGTGATTCCCCAACAACAAAACTGGTGGATAAGAAATAATTCCTTGAAGAATTCATTCAGGAAGTAATAATTCTGTGTATTTCTGTTTAGACAGAGCTCTGGCATCTTTACCTTATTTAAAACTTGGTTAAATTGACACATCTGACAAAGGATAAAAGGCAATACATGTTTTATAGTATTCTAAAATGATGAAACTCACATGCCTCGTTCTCTCAGACAAATCAAGTTGCTCCAAGTAATTCTGTACCAAATGTCTGCAAAGCTTATTTTAGTACATAAAAATCAATACTACAAGGGTACTGATATTTCAGGGAAAGAAGAGTTTTTGCAACAAATGGTGCTGGTTATTAACATGCAAAAGATGGACCCCTTCCTCACACCGTACACAAAAAGTAACTCAAACAGATCACAGACCTCAGTACAAGAAAACTATTAACACTCTTATAAGAAAACAGAATTAGGGGCGCCTGGGTGGCTCAGTCGTTAAGCATCTGCCTTCGGCTCAGGTCATGATCCCAGGGTCCTGGGATCGAGCCCTGCATCGGGCTCCCCGCTCAGCAGGAAGCCTGCTTCTCCCTCTCCCACTCCCCCTGCTTGTGTTCCCTCTCTCGCTGTATCTCTCTCTGTCAAATAAATAAAATCTTTAAAAAAAAAAACAGAAGTAAATCTCCATAACCTTCGTGGCTTCTTAGATACTATCCCCAAATCATAAGTGTCAAATGGCCGATGAGCACATGAGAGATGCTCGACATTATCAGTCATTAGGAAAACCCAAACTGAAACCAAAATGAAATGCCCCTTCACACATGCTAGAATGGTTACAATGACAAAGACAGGCAGTAACCAGGATATGAAGAAACCGGAACCCACAGACGTTGCTGTTGACAATGTAAAATAGTGCAGCTGGTTTGGAAGAATCTGGCTTTTCCTCAAAATGCTAAACACAGAGCTACCAATGACCCAGCAATTCCACTCCTCGGCAGCTATCCAAGAGGAATGAAAACACATCCATCTAATAACTTCCATGTGAGGGTTCATAGCAGCATTATTCATAATAGTCATAAGGTGAAAACAACCCCACAGTCTAGCAACTGAAGAATGAATAAATGAAATGCAGAATAGCAATACAATGGACTATTACTTGGCCGATAAAAGGAATAAAATACTGACCTACTACAACATAGATGAACCATAAAAACATTAAGGGAAAGAAGACAGTCACAAAAGACCAAGGATTGTATAATTTCATTTGTAAGAAATGTCCAGAATAGGGGCACCTGGGTGGCTCAGTTGGTTAAGCCACTGCCTTCGGCTCAGGTCATGATCCTGGAGTCCCAGGATCGAGTCCCGCATCGGGCTCCCTGCTCGGCGGGGAGTCTGCTTCTCCCTCTGACCCTCCTCCCTCTCATGCTCTCTGTCTCTCATTGTCTCTCTTGCAAATAAATAAATAAAATCTTAAAAAAAAAAAAAAATTAAAAAAAAAAAGCATTATTCATAATAGTCATAAGGTGAAAACAACCCCACAGTCTAGCAACTGAAGAATGAATAAATGAAATGCAGAATAGCAATACAATGGACTATTACTTGGCCGATAAAAGGAATAAAATACTGACCTACTACAACATAGATGAACCATAAAAACATTAAGGGAAAGAAGACAGTCACAAAAGACCAAGGATTGTATAATTTCATTTGTAAGAAATGTCCAGAATAGGGGCACCTGGGTGGCTCAGTTGGTTAAGCGTCTGCCTTCAGCTCGGGTCATGATCACAGGGTCCTGGGATCCAGTCCCATGTCGGGCTCCCTGCCCAGCGGGGAGTCTGCTTCTCCCTCTGCCTCTGCCCCTCCCCCTGCTCATGCTCTCTCTCTTGCGCACAAATAAAATCTTTAAAAAAATTGTCTAGAATAGGTAAATCTACAGAGACAGAAAGTAAATCAGTGGTTGCCTAGGGCTGAGGAGTGTGACTGGGGAACACAGGGACTGCTTTTGAGTATGGGGTTTCTTTCTGGGGTGACAAAATTGTTCTAAAACTTAGATTGTATTGATAGGTACACAACTGTGTGAACACGCTAAAGAACACTGAATTGTACACTTTAAATGGATGAATTTTATAGTTTGTGAATTGTATCTTTTTTTTTTTAAGATTTTATTTATTTATTTGAGAGAGAGAATGAGAGAGCTAGAGCACATGAGAAGGGGGAGGGTCAGAGGGAGAAACAGACTCCCTGCTGAGCAGGGAGCCAGATGTGGGACTCGATCCAGGGACTCCAGGATCATGACCTGAGCAGAAGGCAGTCGCCCAACCAACTGAGCCACCCAGGCGCCCTGTGAATTGTATCTTAATGAAGCTGTTAAACATGTTTCTCTGTGGATGTACGGCATTAAAAGGAGCACTTCTTGTGCACTATTATTTGACCCACTAATGGTCTCGTTCCTAGCCTTCATTAAGGAGGTCATTTATTTACGTATTTTTCTTATATTTTTTTATTTATTTTTTTCTTAGAGAGGGAGGAGGAGGTGGGGCAGAGGGAGAGGGAGACAGAGAATCTTAAGCAGGCTCCATGCCAGCCTGGAACCCAACAGGGGGCTCAGTCTCAAGATCCTGAACCTGAGCTGAAATCAAGAGTCAGATGCTCAACCGACTGAGCCACCCAGGTGCCCCTCGAGTAAACACCTTTCAAATGAACTGTAATGTAACTCCAAATATACATTTAGCATACAGATGTCAGCTGTTAAAAAACAGATCCATGTTCCCTCATGTCTGTCTCTCCCCCCAAAACCCAACAAATTCCAGAAATATCTCCTTATCATTTAAGTATTCGCATCTTTCCTGAGGTTATTGCATCTCCACTCCAGAAATGGGACACTGAGCAGGATTTGCACCTGCAGGGAAAGGGACTATATTTTCATTGAGGAATGTGTCATCCTTTTACTTTCCCAGTGAAATGGTTCAGTGATGTTAAGTATGTGGGAAAAGGCTCATTGTCAAGATAAGCATCAATAAGCACCTTTTCACTTCCTTGATTATCTGAATATTAAATCCATGGCTAAGTTCCAGTATTGAGGCATTGGGTTTTTACAAGGTGGACACCAAATTGTTCTTATGGGGCATGTTGATTGTCTAAGGCATGGATCAAATGTATCATATGCTGTCTCTCCTGTGTAAGTGATTTGCAAAATATGTTTTAATTAAAAATAAAAAAGCACACATCCAATAACCAAATCTCTTAAAAGGCTATCTTGAATAGCAACTGTAAAGATTCAGGCTACCAATTTACTGCTTCCATTCTTTTAAATCCATTTTAATTGGACCTACTAACTCCTGTTTGTAAAAGCATTAAATTTCTAACTTTAGACACCCCAGCAAAAATCAGGGGCTGGCTGTCTCTGCTCACTGGGCAAATGGATGTTGAGAAGAAAAGCTAGGTAAGGACTTTGCGAGAAATCATTCCTCCTATTGGACTTAGTACCCATTGGTTCCCTGATTTTTTCCAAGAGGTGGAGAGCATCTGCCCCGATCGGAACCCCTGTAACGCTGCTCATTCTTTACGTCGTCGCTAAAGTGGGGATACCACCGACTAGCTTCTGCGAGCGCCCAGCGGGGTCGTGTCTGTAACCCACCCAGCACAGTGCCGGCCCCGGCGTCAGGAGCGGCCTGGGCGCAGCTCCCGGCAGCCGAGCGCGCTCGGCACCTGCAGGGCCGGCCCAGGCCTAGCGAGCCTGGGGCGAGGGGCCCAGAATGGGCAGTCGAGGAGCTCGGCCGATCTTCCGTGCGCCGGTCCTCGCGGCCGCCGAGCGGGAGGGATGGGGCCCACGCGCGGGTCCGGCCTCCCGGCGCCCCGAGCTCGCAGCCCCTCGCCCCCGCCCCGGGCCAGGCCCGCTCGCCCAAAGGCCCAAGACCACGCCCTGCCCCGCACCCGCCGGCGCCCACGCTCCCGAGGCCCGCGCCGGAGGGTCTCCGAGCCGCAGGATTTGCCCGGGCGCGCCGGGAACCCTCCGGGCCGCCCCCGCCAGGACCCCCGCGCCCCCAAGAGCCCCCTCCCTACCGGGAACCCCCCGGGACGCCCCCGCCGGGACCCCCGCCCCCCCGGGGTCCCCCGCCCGCCGGGAGCCTCGGCTCTTAACGGGCCGCGGGCGCCGGGGAGCCAGGCCGACGCGGAGAGCGCGCCCCGGCGGCGGGAGGCCGCGCGCACATAACGGGGCGCGGGCTCGGCCTCACCCAGGATCTCCTGGCGCCGGCTGGCGTGCGGCTGGTCCGTGTAGACCCACTCGAAGTCTTCTCGCGCGACGCGGTTCCCCATGGCGGCCGCTGGCGGACCCGCTCCGGCTCTCGCTTCCGGCCCGGCTCCTCCGAGGTGGTGGCGGCGGCAGCTCCCGGTGAAGACGGAGGCCAGGGCGGAGTCCCGCGGCCCCGCCCCGCCCCGCCCCGCCGGCCCATTGGTCACGCCCCACGGTCTCTTCCCCCCCCACCCCCCACCGGTCCCGGCCCTGCCCGCCGGCCCATTGGTCCCGCCCCACGGCCCCGCCCCGCCCCGCTGGCCCATTGGTCCCGCCCCCACGGTCCCGCCCCGCCGGCCCCCGCCCCTCCGGCCCATTGGTTTGCCCCACGGTCTGGTCGGGCTGGCCCCGCCCCTCTGGCCCCGGCTAAAACTATAAAGAGAAAGCTACTGTTAGGCGAGAGCCGCGGGCGAGGATCCCGGGCCCTGGTCCGAGTCGCTCCCGCACCTGGTCTTGGGGTGGGCAGTGGGCGCCTGGGCCTCCCGACGCCGGCGCGCACCCGTGCGCGCGCCGGAGCCCGAACCCGAGGAGGCGCAGGGCTGAGCCAGCTGCCCCCGGAGCTGCTCCTGGTGGTGCTGAGCCACGTGCCCCCGCGCGCGCTGCTGGCGTGCTGCCGCCGGGTGTGCCGGGCTGGCGCGCCCTGGTGGACAGCCGGGCCTTGTGGCTGCGCGTCCTGGCCCTGGAGCAGGGCGCCGTGCTGCCGCGCGTCCGCAGTTGCCTGCCCCCCGCCCGCGACGGCAGGCCCGGCCTCCTGGGCCGCTTCTGCGAGCGCCGCCCGATCGGACGCAACCCCTGCGGCCAGGAAGGCTTCCAGAAGTGGACGGTGCAGCACGGTGGGGACGGCCGGGTGGTGGGGGTGAACATGTCACCGGTGCTTGGGGCCCCCTCGCAGACCTGCTTCGTGTCTTCCTACAGGTGGTGTCACAAAAAGCAGGTCATGGACCTGGGGGAGGAGGGTCTGCGGCCAGAGCTGCTAGATAGCGGCAGGATTGAGATTTGTGTGTCTGAATGGTGGGGATCCCGAGACGACTGTGGCTGTGAGTACAGGCTCCTTGTCCAGCTTCCAGATGCCAGGCAGAACGTCCTGGACGATTTCACGTCTGCATTCAGGTGACCCACGTGTTCTCCAACATCAGGATGGGCCTGCGCTTTGTGTCTTTTGAACACCGGGGCCAGGACACACAGTTATGGGCTGGTCACTATGGAGCCCGTGTGACCAACTCCAGTGTGTTCGTGCGGGCCCGGCTGTCTTAGTCGAGGGCTGTCCTTGCAAAACAACCTGCCCAGTGCCTTGTGGGACCTGGGACCATTGGCCAGGACTTCTCATTAACCAAGGACATGACCTCCCTGGCATCCTGGGTACTCCAGGATCCCCTCGAGGGTCCTGCTGGGCCCCCTCTTTGGGTTCTGCAAACTACTAGAAGAGAGTCCTTCCTTCAGAGTTGCGTGCTGCTGTTACAGGGCAGTCCTCCCTCCCCCTGTTGGTGAGCACGGCGGGATGCTGGTCCTTGAGGGGCTCTTGGTCCTCCTCTCAGAGGCCCTCTGCTCAGCCCCAGTCCCCTCTGCCCTTGTCTCCTCTCCTTTCTGCTTCAGGGGCTTTATCAGTCCCGTTAGAGAATGCCTCTCATCTCTGAAGTGGAATCCTTATGGCTGGGAAAATTCCAGCCACCTTAGGTGGCAAACTTAACGTCTGGCAGCTTTAAGGCTAGGACCAGGTCTCGCAGCTGAAAGCCAACTAGCTCAAAATATGTTTGGAGATCCTCAAGGACCCCAGTGATTGCGTGGTGTATAAAATTATTTTTTTAGCCTGGGTGGCTCAGTCGGTTAAGGTCTGCCTTCAGCTCAGGTCAGGATCCCGGGATCCTGGGATGGATCCCCACGTCCGGCTTCCTGGCATTGGGCTTCCTGCTCGGCGGGGAGTCTGCTTCTCCCTCTGCCTCTCTCTATGGCCCTCCCTCACCCCCACTCATGTGCTCTCTCTCTCAAATAAATAAAAATCTTTAAAAACTTTTTTTATTTTGAAAATTTCCACCAACATTGAGAGATGTATCAGCAACAACTATCTGCCAATCTCACGTAATTTATTATTTTGCCAAAAAAACACACAAAAAAACACAAAAACACAATTTCTTCCAGCATCCCACCTATCAGACAGAGGAGCTTGGAGCTCAGAGCGGCACAAACTTCAGCCTCAGAGCCTGAGGGACAGTAGGGGGGCTCTGGCCAGGTCCCCTTCCTGGGTCAGGTAGTTCCCCCTGTTGGTGGGGACCCGGGGCTGAAGGATCCTTCCCCCGTCAGGGGTTCCCTCACTGGTGGGGACCCAGGGCTGAAGGTCCCCTCCCCGTGTTAGGCAGTCCCCCTGCTGTTGGGGACCTGGGACTGACGGTCCCCTTCCTGGTGGGGACCCAGGGCTGAATGATCCCCTCCCTGCGTCAGGGGTCCTCTCACCGGTGGGGACCCGGGGCTGAAGGTCCCCTCCTCGCATCAGGGGTCCCCTCACTGGTGGGGACCCGGGGCTGAAGGATCCCTCCTCCCGGCAGGAGGTCGCCTCACTGGTGGGGACCCAGGGCTAAATGATCCCCTCCCCGCGTCAGGGGTCTCCTCACTGGTGGGGACCTGGGGCTGAAGGTCTCCTCCTCATGTCAGGCAATCACCCTGCTGGTGGGGACCCAGGGCTAAAGGATACTTCCCCACATCAGGGGTCCCCTCACTGGTGGGGACCCAGGGCTGAATGATCCCTTCCCGCAGTCAGGGGTCCCCTCACTGGTGGGGACCTGGGTTTGAACATCCCCTTCCCGCATCCGGCAGTCCCCCCACTGGTGCAGACTAGTAGAGGCTGAACCTGCAGTTGGGTTGGGTGTTAGGTCTGGGTTTGCTGACTTGGGACTCGGCACAGCTGATTCCGTCCATGGCCTTGTCTCTTAACAATTCTCCCACTTTTGATCCGACCTTCAGCCTACCTGAGGATGTGATCAAAATTTACGGCACTGGCGGGGCACCCAGGGGGCTCAGTCAGTGAAGCGTCTGCCTTCAACTCAGGTCATGGTCCCAGGGTCCTGGGATCGAGTCCCGCATCGGGCTCCCTGCTCAGCGGGGAGCCTGCTTCTCCCTCTCCCTCTGCTGCCCCCCGCCTGTGCTCTCTCTCTGTCAGATGAATAAATAAAATATTTTTTGTTTGTTTTTAAGATTTTATTTATCTGACACAGAGAGACACAGTGAGAGAGGGAACACAAGCAGGGGGAGTGGGAGAGGGAGAAGCAGGCTTCCCGCTGAGCAGGGAGCCCAATGTGGGGCTCGATCCCAGGACGCCGGGATCATGACCTGAGCCGAAGGCAGATGCTTAACGACTGAGCCACCCAGGCATCCCTGAAACTTTTCATTAGGAATTTCAGATTGAACTTTAAAAGTCTCTAAAGCCAGGAAGCCAAGCCAAGGATTGTCATCAGATGTTACCTGTGATACTTACAGTTGGGGTGAATTCCTCCCTTCTTGAGATCCCCCCAAATAAGCTGAGGTTCCTGGACCAACCAGGAAGTGACCTTCCTTACTTACCTGGTAAGGCTTCCAAGAACCCGTGAGGAAGATTCCAGACCAATTTATCCAAGCAGTTCCTGAAGGCTGTGTGGTTACATCTGAGTCTATGCAGGTCTCTCTCAAATATGACATTCCAATTAAACCCTTGGCAATATGGCCAGGGTTTCCAGTTGTGTCCTGTTACAAAGAAAACAGATTCTTATTGAAGTTATGCAAATAACTACCCATATTGGCATGAAAAGAATACTCAAGAGTTTCTGAATTCTGGAAGGAATAGGTCCGGAGAAAAGGTAAATATTTCATCTTTGTTTACAAAGCTATACTGTACCAAATTGCTGTAAGTCATAGATAGTTTAAGAGAAGGCATTTCCTTAGGTCCGGAAAAACAAAACATTAAGGAACCAGCAGTATTTCAAACAAAAAGTCATAAAAAATCATATTCATCCTCGTGAGTTCATTCAGTCCCATATACTTTGTACTTGTTCTGCTGGAATCCAGTTTTTCTATTCGTTCTGGAAATTTGTACCCAGTTTAAACGTTTTATGATTTTAAAGTTATCAGAAAACTTGTACTTTTAAAGTCCTTTCCATGAATCTCTTTGAACATGAAGCATTTTGCAGGAACACTTTTGCAAAAGTTATCAGAGTAAAACAATACAGCTTTGTAATAATCACCATTATGATAGGTGTAAGGTGATATTTCATTGTGGGTTTGACTTGCATTTCTTTGATGGTTAGTGATATTGAGCATCTTTTCATGTGTCTATTGGCCATTCTGTATGTCTTCTTTTTCCTATCAGGTTCTGAATGTCAACTTCTAATTTGGACAATTCTGACCACAGAGCTACTCAAAAAATCCTTTCAAATGGGAGCACCTGGGTGGCTAAGTAAGTTAGGCGTCTGACTCTTGATTTCAGCGAGGGTCATGATCTCAGGGTTGTGAGATCGAGCCCTGCTTCAGGCTCCATGCGGAGTGTGGAGCCTGCTTGGGATTCTCTCTCCTTCTCCCTACTCATGACACATGTTCTCTCTCTCTGTATTAAAAAAAAAAAATCCTTTCAAATGAAATTTACCACCATTCCCATCCCCACCTGGCTTATATTTTTTCTTTCTCCCCAGGCAGTAATTTTCTTCAACTTATATTTTTAAGCCAAAGAATGCCCCTCACCCATGAAAGCCTGATAAAAAGGAAGCTGCTAGGGTTAAAGTATAAAAGTTGGCCAGACATAGACAAATAAAAAATAACAGACATTAGCAGAGGCTGGAGGAAGTGGGGAATGGGGAGCTATTGTTTGATGGGTACAGAGTTTCTGTTTGGGATGATGAAAAAGTTCTGGAACTGGATAGTGGTGATGATGGTTGTACCACATTGTGAATATACTTAATGCCACTTAATTGTACACTTCAAGATGGTTAAAATGGTAAACTATCTTACGTATATTCTACCACACACATACACACAGGAACGACAGAGACTTCAGAGAAGTGTGAGACACCCATTAAGTTCATCCCCCGTATACATGTAATGGGAATGTAGGCAAATTTTTCAAAGAAAAAAATAGTTGAGAACAACCCACCTTTGCTGAAAAACATTATTCTATACATCCAAGAAGCTCAATGGACTCCAAGCTTATGGACTCAATGGACAAAACAAGAGATCAACTCCCAGACACATCATTGTAAAATGCTGAAACACAAGGAGAAAATCTTGAAAGAGCAAGAGAAAAATGACTCATTGCATACAAGGAGACCCCACAGCATCAACAGCTGACTCCTCTTCAGAAGCAGTGGAGATCAGAAGGCAGTGGAATGGCATAGACAAAGTGTTGGGGGGAAACACGCTGGCAACTAAGAATCTTATATCCAGCAAAACTATCTTTTTTTTTTTTTTTTTAAGGTTTTATTTATTCATTTGAGAGAGAGACAGAGAGAGCACAAGCAGGGAGAGAGGCAGAGGGAGAAGCAGACTCTCCGCTGAGCTGGGAGCCCAACATGAGGCTCAATCCCAGGACCTGGAGATCACGACCTGAGCTGAAGGCAGACGCTTAACCATCTGAGCCACCCAGGCGCCCCGTGCAAAACTACCTTTCAAATATGAAGGTAACATTTCCAAATAAACATAAACCAAGAGAATGTGTTGCTCAAAGAGCCATTTGATAAGAAATACTAGAGGAGGTTCTTCATGCTGAGAGCAAGTGACCACAGAAGATAACTCGGGTCCACATGAAAAGGTAAAGAGCACTAATAAAGGTAAGTACTTATAAAAGCTAGCATAAACACCTATTTCTTCTACTTTCTTAACTGATTTAAAAAGCAATTGTAGAAAGCAGTATGTATATAATTGTATTGCTGGCCTGATAGTGTATACAAATATAAATAACAATAACAGCCCAGGTGATAGGAGCAAAGCTGCCTTGGATCAAGGAAATGACACCAGATGGTAACTCAAATCCACAGGAACAAATGAAGAGAAATGAAAATGGTAAATAAGGTGAGTATAACAAACTCCATATATAGTCCCTCTCCTCTCAGTTTCTTTCTGAAGCACAAGATTATATAAAGTAACAATTATAACAGTGTATTTGGGACTTGTGCCATACACAGATGTAATATGTTTAATGATAATAGCACAAAGTGGAGGGAAAGGAAACGGAAGTAACATTTATAGGAGTAACATTTCTATATGTCACTGAAATTAGGTTAGAATAATCTTGAACTATCCTGATAAGTTAAGATGTATATAGTAAACCCCTAGAGCAAGCACTATGAACATAACAAAAACATGTAGTGAAAAAAGTCATTAAAGGAATTAAAATTTTACACAAGAAAATATTCACTAAATACAAAAGAAATCAGTAAGGAGGAATAGAGAGGGAAAAGACATGAGACATATAAGAAACAAAAAGTAAAATAGCAAAGATAAATCCAGCTATATCAACAATAACATTAAATGTGAATGGATTAAGGAATCCAGTCAAAAGGCAGAGATTGACAGGCTAGATAAAAATATAAGCTCCAAATACAGATCTTCCTTGACTTCTGACGGGGTTATTCCTGATAAACCCTGGTAAGTTAAAAATATGAACCATAAATCAAAATATATTTAGGGGCATCTGGCTGGCTCAGTTGGCAGAGCATGCAACTCTTGATCTCAGGGTTATAGGTTCAGGCCCCATATTGTGTGTAAAGATTACTTAAAAAAATAATCTTAAAAAATTACATTGAACACACCTAACCTACAGACCATCATAGCTTTGTGAGTCCTTTAAAATTTATTTATTTGTCAGAGAGAGAGAGAAAGCATAGCAGGGGAAGCAGCAGGCAGAGGAAGAAGCGGGCTGAGGGGCTCGATCCCAGGACCCTGGGACCATGACCTGAGCCGAAGGCAGACGCTTAACCGACTGAGCCACCCAGGCATCCCCCGTGTGTCCTTTAAATGCACTCAGAACACTATAGTTGGGCAGAACTACCTAACACAAGGCCTATTTTATAATAAAGTGTTGAATATGTCACATAGTTTATTGACTATACTGTACTGAAAGTGAAAAGCAGAATGGTTGGAAGGGTATCAGTTGTTTACCCCCGTGATCACATGGCTGACAGGAGGCTGTGACTTGCCCAGCATCACAAGACAGTGTTGTCTCACACAGGAGAAAATAAAAATTCAAAGTATGGTTCCTACTGAATGCATATCACATTTGCACCATTGTAACGTCAAAAAATTGTTAGATGAACCATCGTAAAGTTGGGGATTGTATATAGTGACTACAGGAGAGACCCTTCAGATTCAGAGATGCAGATAACTTGAAAATAAAATAATGGGACAAGATATGTCATGCAAACAGCAACGATAAGAAAGCTGGAATGGTTTTGCAAGTATCAGACACAATAGGCTTTAAACATAGCGATAATGGAGGTCGTTTTATAATGATAGCAAAACTGAACTGCGGGGACAAGTAGACATTTCAACCGTCATAGCTGGAGACTTGAATACCCCACTCCCAATAATGGAGAGAACAAGAGAACAACTAGATGTGATCCACATGGGAATGGAAGACTTGGAAACACTGTGAACCCCCTAGACCTAAAAACTATTTATAGAATACACTACAAAAATCTACAATTTTAATTGTTATAACCTAATTCAATTATTGGAAGTGAAAAGCACCTTCCGCTCACACAACAGGGTACGTGAATAAATGTGTTGGAACCAGTGCTACTTGTTTTCTTTGTGTTTCCTGCGCAAAAGATGGCGGAGCTCCGCTTCTAACAAACGCTGTGTTGCTAGCTACCACCACCGGAAGCCTCGTGCTGTGTGTGTTTTCCATCTGTTCTTCCAGTCTTCCCAGCCGCCTGGTGAAGCACGTGCGCCCTATCTAGGGAACTTAAACACCGGTTGAGCAGCATATCTACAGTATGAGACACTCTACATAAAAGCAGCAGAAGACCTATTCTTCTCTGAACACCCTCTCAGATAGTCCCCATTCTAGGTCAGAAACCAAGCTTTGAAAAGTGAAAAGGATTGCAATGACACAAGGTATGTTTCCTGACTACAGTGGAATGAGAAATGAAGTAAAAAATGGAAAGAAACTTGGGAAACTCATGTATATATGGGAATTAACCAACACAGTCCTAAATAACCAATGAGTCAAAGACAAAGTCAAAAGGAAAATCAGAAAATACTTTGAGATGAATGGGAATGAAGACACAGTACACGAAAAGTGGTGGGACACAGCAAATCAGTACTTAGAGGGAAATCTGTAGTTGTCAAACATCACCACCAGCCACTTTCTGGACCGTTTCCCTCTTGCAAAACTGAAACTCTGCCCGTCACCCCTCTCCCCAGTCCCTGGCAGCCATCATTTTACTTTCTGTGCCTGTGACTGTGACTGATCCAAGTATGTTATGTAAGTGGAATCTCAGTACTTGTCTTTTTTTTTTTTTTTAAGATTTTATTTATTTATTTGAGACAGAGAGAATGAGAGAGAGAGAGAGAGAGAGCACATGAGAGGGGGGAGGGTCAGAGGGAGAAGCAGGCTCCCTGCCGAGCAGGGAGACCGATGCGGGACTCGATCCAGGGACTCCAGGATCATGACCTGAGCCGAAGGCAGTCGCTTAACCAACTGAGCCACCCAGGCGCCCCTCAGTACTTGTCTTTATGTGACTGGCTTATTTCACTGAGTAGGACGCCCTCGAGGTTCATCCATGTTGTAGCAGGTGTCAGTCTCCTTTCTTTTGAAGGCTGAGTATCTTCCATGGTACACACACCCCAAGTTTTGCTTCTGCACTCATCTGTCAGTGGATGCTTGGGTTGTTTCTACATTTTAGCCATTGTGAATAGCTTCTGTGAACATGGTGTACACATATCTCTTCAAGACCCTGCTTTCTAGTTCTTTTATATACCCAGAATTGGAACTGCAGGATCATGTAGTAATTCTATGATTTCTTAGTGTTGTTAAAGGATATGATGAAGGATCGGAATCAACAGCCAGATGGAATTGATGCACAAGGTGAGGTAGGGGAGAGGGGCTTGGAACTTCGTGTCCTCTCCAGGCACGTGACGCTCCCCATATCCAGAAGCTCCGATTTTTTATTTTTTGAGGACTCACCACACCGTTTTACACAGTAGTTGTACCATTTTACCTGCCTGCCAACAGAGCAGGATAGTTCCAGTATCTCTACATCCTCGCCAATACTGTTACTTTCTAGTTTTTTGTTTTGTTTTTTAAATATGGTAGCCATCATAGTGGACGGGAGGTGGTATCTCATTGTAGCTTTGATTTGCATTTCCCTGATGGGTGGTGATAAGCATCTTTTTTTGGCCATTTGATTTGGAGAAATGTCTAAGTCCTCACACAGTTTTAAATCGGGTTCTTTCTTTTTCACGGCTGAGATTTAGAAGTTCTCTAAACGTTGTGGATATTAACCACTTATCAGATACATGATTTGCAAATAATTACTCCCATTTTGTGGGTTGTCTTTTAACTCTGATAGTGTCTTCCGATGCACAGAACTTTTAAATTTTCATGAAGTCCAATTTGTGAGATTGATTTGTATGTTTTCATTTCATTGAAATTCGGAACATTTATTTTAGAGCTGGAGGGAATTTTGAAAAGTGAACTGGTATTCGTCCTGACAGGGCAAAAGAACCAGTGGTGATCACTCTTTTGAATTGATTGGCAACATATATTATAGGAAGGCAACTCTGGACTTGTATTAGTGGCCTTGGACCCTGTCTACAGTTAGGACTGCCTCATATAGGATTACACGTCCTAGAAGCCTGAAAAATGTTTTACCTGCACGCTTAGGGTGAATCCATTGCCAAAAAACTTCAGGACAAAAGTTGCCTTCTCCAAGCACTGCCTTTTTGTGCTATTAAGTTCTGTATGTTACTCAACGTTAGCAATTTTGTCATTGACTGCTCCTAGTAGATGTATGGAATGTTCATCTATATGTATATTTATTATTGAACTTAGAATTAATGTAATCTAGAGTCTCAAAGCTCCCAGCTGGTTCAGAATGTAGTACAGCATAGTGGGAAGCACGTGAGCTTTGGGGGCAGACAGGTCTGTGTTCAAATCCCACTTGGGCACTTGGTGTCTCATACTGTAGATATGCTGCTCAACCGGTGTTTAAGTTCCCTAGATAGGGCGCACGTGCTTCACCAGGCGGCTGGGAAGACTGGAAGAACAGATGGAAAACACACACAGCACGAGGCTTCCGGTGGTGGTAGCTAGCAACACAGCGTTTGTCAGAAGCGGAGCTCCGCCATCTTTTGTGCAGGAAACACAAAGAAAACAAGTAGCACTGGTTCCAACACATTTATTCACATACCCTGTTGTGTGAGCGGGAGGTGCTTTTCACTTCCAATAATTGAATTAGGTTATAACAATTAAAATTCCAGAAGGCAAACTAGTAATTTATTGGTGCTCATGAGCATAAGTAAACAGACATGGTACCACATAAAGGAATTTTAAAAACACTTCTAAACTTTTGGTATAGCTTTGAATATGGACCAGTATACTTTGGCAATGGACCTCATAGATTTCCAATATGCTTCTAAATCCCATGGTTCTCTTCAGACACAAATTAAATCTGGATTTAACTTTTGAATTTTAGGAATTTAACATTCTTCGGAAGCTGGAAAAGGCCAACATTACTTAAGCCTATACTTACCACGAACACAAAGTACTGCTGCTAAAAAGAAAATGGTGGGCAGCAATCAACCGAGTGCTAGTTTCATTTTTTAGATTGCTTTAGTATTTTTTGAAAAGAATTGACCTCAGCGGGCTACAGAAGCTTGTTATTTCCGAGGAGTTTTAACTTCGTAACCTTTCGTGGACTAGTTAAAGGGACTCAGGTCTCAAGAAACTGGATGGCATTATCAGATCGGACCTTATGTGTTCTCTATTAGAAATAGCCGGTTCCGAGAGCCTGCATCGTACGGGACGTTTACTTTCAAGAATGCCTCTATTCCTGGCTTCAGATCGTACTTACATGATATTTCGAGAGGGCTCTGTTAACAGATGGGTACTCACTGCTAGGGCGGCATGTAAGAATGTGCTGATCACCAAGGATGAGATTTTATGTTACATTAAATTAAAATTCTATACTGTTGGAAACATACAAGATAAGGAGTTCCTAGATCCTAGAAAATATTATGGCTAAGGAAATAGAGAACTCAGAAAAGGGATCCACCTCCAAGAAACTCTTTCAGTAAAACAGAATTAAGTGCCCTGTCTTAGGAAACAGTTTCCTATTGATCAGGAACTGGGACATCATACATTGTTTCTTTGGAGATTAAAGTGCAGCCTATGAAATGGCATAGAAAACAATGCATAAAATAGTGCAATCTCAAGGTGCCATGGTTTTTGCTTCTTACACATAGCCTCTGTTCATATGTCCATCTTTTCTAAAAAAAAAAAAAAAAAAATCCAGCTATAGCGACACCTTTAGCTTATTTATTTAGGCATGACTCATACTGTTTTACCCACCTTCGGGGCTACATAGAATATTTCAACATTTTAACAAGTAGAATAATAGCGCATACACCTTGAAACTACTAAATAGAGATTAAGGCAAGCCCCTGTAAAGTTCAGTATTCCAAAAAGCACGTCTTACCAAAAAAAAAAACAAAAACAAAGCTGCTTCTAAAACCGGTGGCTTTAGACCAGATGGCAGCCCGACAGTTTTTAAAACAGTCTGATGCATTACGCTCCGTCTGCGTCTGCCTCGTCACCTCCAGGCTCTGCACCGCGACAAAGGAGCTTGAAAAGCAGCAGGTTCTGTAACCTCACGTCCTAAAGAATCCGTATTTCGATTACGTGAAAACCAAGCCAAGTCCATGTGGGAGAGACGCGGGGGGCCCTGGGTGGGTGAGGTGGGGGCAAGTCCTCCTCGTTCCTGACGCCTCTTCCCCTCGGGTTTGTGTCGCGGGCGCTGCGCCATAATCGAGTCACAAGTGGGAGTGACCCGCTAACACAGAGAAGCCTCCTCTGAGAGACAGCCAAGGGAAGAGGACCCGAGGAACTCATGGCATCTCGTTCCAGGACATGACACTGAAGCCGCTGGTGTCTAACCCCCGGCAAGATGGTTCCCGTTTGGGAGGCTAGTCTGCAACCTTCCCGTGGCATGTCGGTTTTAGCGGATGCAAATAATTTGTGATCTGTCGAACCCTAAATGCCACTATGCTATCCCAAAGCAAGTGTAACAGCTATCAAATCGGTCAAGGCCATAGCCTAACGTGTTTTTTAGCAAGATGTCTTAGGTCAGATTTAAGACTTAAACAGACGACTGAACTGTAGTGCTTTCTTCTCCTACTCTTACGGAACATTCGTGCATTAACAAGTGCAACTCATGGGCCTTCTGGACAGTTACGAGCGAATCCTGTATAAGTGTGGATTTTGAAACAGAAAATCTACCTTCTGATAGTGTGGATGCTTCCTACGAAAGCCAAATACTCATGCTAACTAATGGAAGATTCTACATACATTTAGGGTGTCTAGGTGTAGTTTAAAAAGAAACCCAGGAACTTTAAATAATTCATGAACAACTGCTCATCATCTGAGGTTGTATCCCTTTGATGCGTAAGGATCCTACTTTGTAAACCTGTAAACATGTTACCTGGTTACTCTAAATAGAGTCTTCCCATTACCGGGAAGGCAGACTATTCACGGCCATGAGTATTCCAGTAGGCCTGCTCCAGAGTTAGGACAATATGGCTAAATCCTAGGATTACAAAAATGACACCTGCCAAGAAAACAAGTTCCAGACGGGGACTTTTATGGATGACCTTGGCTGACAAATGTTTTTTGGAAATTGTTTATTTTCAAATTACCTTCCCAACAAACCATGAAACACTTGGATGTTATATGGTAGTTTTTTTGGTTGTTGTCTTTTTTTTCATTGAAAACATACTACATTGTAAATGGAGTTTCCAAGTCAGACAGAGAATTGATCAAAATCTAAGGACAGTATTATGGAAGGACAATCTTAAAAATGGGTAAGAAAAAGTTTTGTTTGGTGAGGTTAAAGGATGGATAACCGTGTCATGGTGGACGGGTAAAAAGGGCGGTAACCTTGTGCTTTTATTCAACTAAGGTACTTACCAAAACCTTAGGTTTTATGCAGGTGTCAAACTCCCACCTGGACAGGGATAATTTTCTATATTACACCTAAACCTATTTTAAAGAACTGAAGCCCAAGGCAACAGTTGTTGACAGTTGATAAAAGAACTTATCAGTCAAATAATAACTACATAATTTAGTACATTAACATAAAACGGGGACAGTAATAGTTGAAGGTCTCAAAAATATACAAGTGGGGAAAGAAACCACTGCACACAATCTGGAGGTTGTTAAAGTGACCGCTTAGAAGTGTGAACAGTGCAAGACATGCTTTTCCAGTTACACGCTCAAAACAGGAGTGCAAACGAAATTAAAGCTTTTGTTTAAAGTTGTAGGATAAGGAAAGCTTGAAATTAATATTTAAAAGCTTCCCTCAGGTCATCCCCCAGAAATGAAATGATCAAAATGCTTTTTCATAGTAGGATTTTTCTTCAATGAGCTTTCTTTCAATGGCAAAACTGCATCCCATAAGCTGGGTCCCCTGCTCACACCTGTGGTGATCACACTGATCCATGAACACACACGGTGGTGAGTAAGGGCCACTACCAGTCCCCAGAGGTCCGACACTGACAGAGCCTTGGAGTTCGGGGTTCTGCCTTGGCTACTGTACCTGAACCCTACAGAGAACAGAGAAAGCGATGGGCTTTAATGCTCCCTCGCTCCCCTAAAACCGGAGGACAAAAGGACTAATCCCTCCCTGGAGGCAAGCTGTTGTGGTGGTGGAAGATGTTAGGTGCTCAAATAAACTAACGCTGCTCTAGAAAGTGGAGAAGTAGAGAGGTTCAAGGTCAATACCAGTGCAACAGCTTTTTACGTGAGCTGACTAGGCGATGCGTGCATGCATCCATGCAAATGCAGGGCGTGGCCCCAGAAGAGAACTGAAAACATGTGTAGAACAACTGGATAAGTCCCTTGCCAGTAGTTTATAAAAATATATAGTCAATACTGTAGAGGCCCCTCCTACAGTCAACACTATGGAAGTCCGTTTTAGTTACCCATTACTTCGATACCAAAAAGCATTTACTACTTTTCAGACATTCCAGACAAAGGTCACTTATAACAAAAAGTCAACTTTTTCTTTTTTTTTTTTAAAACAAGATACTGTCCATTTAAAAAGTAGGTCTTTTCTTTCAAGTGAAACAGGACATTTTCTGTATTCAACTTAACTCCTAGTCTGTCCAGACTGGTTTGTTTCAGATCTTTCTGTAATGTGCATATATGCAAGAACAAATAAACTTACTTTAAACATTATCTGCACAGAAAAAAGTTAACTCCTCAAAACATGATAGGACAGGTCTGGTTAGTACAAATCTATTGCAAAGTAAAAAGGTTCTGTGCATCAGTTCAACCAGGAGAAGCGGGAGAAGACTGTCCCAACTGTGAAGAGTTCAAGCTGAAGTTGTGTTCTTTCTGAAAGACCAGAAGCCTCCGGGGCGTCCTGAGGTGCGTAACTGCTTCAGCTGCTAAAGCCACGTCTTCCTCTGGAGCCAGGACCCTCCCCCCCTTTACTTTCTATTCCGGAGACGCTTAGATTTCCTAAGGGAGTCTATGGCTTCAGCTGCCTTTTTCCGTTTCCGAGGAGACTCTTCGTTCTGCCCAGCCCCTGAGGAGTTTCCCACCGCGCTCTCCATGACTTCCCGCAGTTTGCGCTCCAGCTCCGCTAACCGCGCGTTCTGCTCGCCTATGATCTGGGTCTGCTCTAGCAGTTTCTGGTCCTGGTCTTGAAGCTGCTTCTGCTGTTCCTGCACTTTGGTGCGAAGCTCGGAAATTTCACGCCTGAGAACAGTCACACCGGCACCGTTTGTCTTAACCTGCTGCTGGAGTTTGGTAACCTCTTGTCGTGAAGGGTTTTGCTTAGAGAAGAGCTGCATTGTTGTGAGGGCTGCAGAAGGTCCCGGAACTGCGGAGAAATGGTTTTAAATGGTCATTAATCACTTAAAATGTCTCACTACCGGTAATACTTCCTTAAACTTCTTTTGAAACTGAATATCCTTCTAAAATCACTTCCGATAATTTTCTCTTGGCAATCTACTTGGTTGAATGGATTAATCAGACACCCCTGTCTTAACAGTAAATGAGTCTGAATTCCGATGCTTGGGCTCATGTGCCAATGGGTGGATCACCAGGAAATGGAGAAGGACATTTAGCAGCATCAACCGGTTCTAAAACATTAGAGAACATTTTTAAGACCTACTAAGAAAACACAAGCAGTAAAACTAGAATAGAACTATTTTCTATCTTCTTTCACACGAGCAAATGTAAACATTCGAGTTAGAAGCACAGGTCTATCATGTTTTTAAATTTTCTCTACACTTAGCTCTATACAAGAGCTTCCACGTTAGCCAAACATGGATACCATCAAAAAGTGGGTTACATCACACATGATGATCATGAAGAAGTTCTGAGGTGATGCAGAAAGACGGCTTTGGAATCATTCTGTTTTAGGAATACTACAAGGTAACACTGGGATACAAATCACTATCATAAACCAATAACGTCCTTTTTAAAAAATGTTCTCTCTCCTTTTTAAAATACTTTTTTTTTTTTTTTTAAGATTTTTATTTGACAGGGAGAGACACAGCAAGAGAGGGAACATAAGCAGGGGGAGTGGGAGAGGGAGAAGTAGGCTTCCCGCGGAGCAGGGAGCCCGATGTGGGGCTCGATCCCAGGACCCTGGGACCATGACCCGAGCTGAAGGCAGATACTTAACGACTGAGCCACCCAGGCACCCTAAAAAATGTTATCTCTTAAAGGTTTTCTAAAAGGACTGGATGGATCCATTCCTACCCTAAACCCGTCGTAACAATTTTCTCCTTGTACATACATATAAATATTTTCTTGGACTGACGCATTGTTCCTTCTCTCTCTGCTTACCTTTATCTCATTTCCACTAACACATCAAGGCTTGGATCAATTCTTACCTCTTGTGAACTCTTAGACCAGTCAACAATGGTTCTATCTTCCTTAAGGTCCTGTCTCTGCTACTCATTTGGCATTTCAATGGACCCTTCTTTAAAATATTTCTCTTGCCAACGATAATTTAACTTTGAGCCTGGGTATGTCTTACCTTTTGACACAGTAAGATCCTTGAGGGTGGACACCACGTACTACACTTACTTTTAGTCTCCACAGGACACAGTACAGTGCTGTGCGCATAATAGGTGCTCAATAAATTACTGATGTATGAATGCTGAGATGCCATAGGCTTTATGATTCGATTACAGACAGCCACTCGGTCACCCCACTGAGCACGCCCAGGGAGCTAACTCATCCAAACAGAACAAAATGTCTTACTAAAAAAGGTTTTCCTGATGTAAGGTATTTGCAAAGGTTGAAGATATTTTGACCAATCTGGGCACAAATCTCTCAGATTGGATGTACTTTTTTTTTTTTTTTTAAGATTTTATTTATTCATTTGAGAGAGAGAGAGGAGAGACAGTGAGAGAGTACAAGTGGGGAGGAGAGGGAGAAGCGGGCTCCCCCGCAGAACAAGGACGCTGATGCGGGGCTCAATCCCAGGACACTGGGACCATGACCCACGCTGAAATGCAGACACCCAACTGACTGAGCCACCCAGGTGCCCCTCGGATCGGATATACTTTTGCAAAAGAGCTACCACAGAAGCAGTGATAGGGTTCAAAACAGCCTTACGTACCCTGTCTTTTCCAAGCAGCAGCCAGGCCCTCTAGGGGCTGAAATAATTAAGTGAATATTCCATGAAGAATTTTTTGGGTTTTATCTGGTATATTATAATTCTGTTTTAGCAAAATGGATATTAACTAGTCAGAAACATCAAAAAACAAACAAACAAACAAAAAAACCCTACATACATATTTGTGGCTTTTTACCCAGAAATTCTAATATATTTATTGTATGTCAATAGTTACGGATATGTACAAAGATACAGCCACGGGATTGTTCTTCAGTGTAATTTAAATACTGCAAATGTGCCTAACAGCAGCGGATTAGTGACACAAGTTACGGTTTGTGATCAATGTGTCCTTAAAAATCATGTTGCAGATACTATTTACAGACACAGAAAAGGGCTCGATGTATGATTAAGTGTGGGGGCAGGGAGCAAGTTAGGGAACTGTGTCTGAATGTTACTTTACACTGAACACACCAACAAGAGTACCTGGAGGAGAGCCCATGAGTCTTCCGGACACATCTGATCCTGGTAACTTCCTCTTCAGAATGGGCACGATCTTCTCGTCAAAGTACTCCATTGCCATGGAGGAGATATCCCTTAACTCTTGAAGTACTTCATGAGCTCGTTGAGGTGCTCTGGTAGAATTGACGTATCTCAACACACGATAAATCTCATCAATCACCTGAAACAAGGAGTTCTCATTAGCACTTTCCATTGTGTTTTTAAAAGAAAATGACTCACCACTTCTTGTGCGATCCTGGTAAAGACCTCCGGGGTGACGGGACTGAGGTGCTGGCCCCTGGTGACAATACCGTCTGTCCCGCACGGCTCTGGGCTTGTTATAGTCCTTCATGGGCCTCACACGCACATTTATTAAAATTTTCTGTATCAGGTGCTAGGGCTAAGGACTCAGGATGAATAAAACACAGCTTTTGCTCTGAGGGAAACCACAGGGCGACACATGTAAATGGGTGATAGAAAAAGGAGGTAGAAGCCGCTACAGAAACTGACCCAAACCCACTTCACTCCAGCCTGACGGTTTCCCAAAGCCCCAGGGACCCAGCCTGACTTCCTGCTCTGGGACCAGGCACTCTGGCCTCGGAGCTTTTGTTTCTCTTAAACCTGCTATGGATTGGGATGAGGTCTCCTTGGATCTCCCCTCCCACTATCACCAAAGGGTAGCGAGAGACCCCTTTTTACTTTAAGGGTAATCGCAATGGGGAAGCACAGGCATGACGTACATGGGGAAGAAACAAAGTTCTGACCATCCTGGGTCCTAATCCTCTTGCTGGAATGGTAGCCGGACCTTCCTTAGGCATTTTGGGCCTCAGCTCTAATCCCTAGAACCAACTGATAAATTGCACCTGTAAACTAACTTGTACCATATTTTTATCTTTACTGTTTTTGGTCTTTGAGGTAATGGTGTGAAAGGTCTCTCTCTCCATTTGCTCAGGTCTTCCATTAGAAAGGTGACATTTCTAAATTTTACTATAGAGAGATTATGTTAGTCAAGTGGGATAATCCACGTTTTCAATAAAATTAAAACCATTCTCTTTCCTTGTCCCGAAGTTATACTCGAAGGACAAGATGAAGGAGAGACGACCCGCACTGCTTCTACCATTCAGAGTGACTCGGGGTGGCAATGACACGTTAGGAAAGCATGGTGTTGACCCAATTTTCAAAATAGTTCACCCTCCAAGTGGGCTTAATTACTTTCTGAAAATTACTTTAGCAGCAAGAATGTAAGGGCATGATGAGTCTTGAGGTCTACTGGAAAGATCACAGGCCTTAGGCTGGTCACTTAAACTTTTTTTTTTTTAATAGCTTGTGATTTTCTGCTTCTCAGCAGATCATTCCTGCAATCTTTTTTATTTTTTTTTAAGTTTTATTTATTCTTTTTAATAATGTCTATACCCAACGTGGGCCTCAAACCCAGGGCCCAGAGATCGCTCGCTCCACTGACTGAGCCAGCCGGGCGCCCATGGTCACTCAAACTCTCAATGGCTGTTTCTACAGCTTTCAAATATGCTGCATGCCGAATCCCTCCTGAGCCTGAGGTGCTAAGATAGTATTTTACAAAGTATGCTACCGACCACATACGGTGTATCTCTCATGCTCGCACCTCGTGTTAAAACCGGCAGTGTCGTAATACATGACATACCATGGACACGACTGAAGAGGGCAAGAGGGGTGGGGGCGGGGGGGGTGTCCCAGGAAAGTAGGGGGGAGACAAGGGGGGCAGGGTGGGGACACCGCGAAAGGGGGCAGCAGCAAGAACAGATTGATTATTCTTCTTTCATTTTAAAGGTTCATGGACCGTATATATTTACTTTGGGGCAAGCACACTAAAAAGAAGAAATGTTCCCAAATAATACTGATTTCTAAGAACGTCTTCATATTAAAATCAATTTTAAAGATTTTATTTATTTATTTTTTATCTATTCATGAGAGACAGAGAGAGAGATGGGGCAGAGGGAGAAGCAGGCTCCCCGCGGAGCAGGGAGCCCGATGCGGGAAAATCAATTTTAAAAGAAACAAAAAACACAACATTTTGGAAACATTCTCGAAAGGATATTTCTCAAAATAAGGGACCCATGTTCTTCAAAAGTGAAGATCAAGCTACACAAAGGAAGCCCAGGAAGTATTCCACATTAAGGAGGTTACAGAGTCTAGCGTGACCGTGGCCTGGGGTCTGGACTGAGAAAAAGAGCAGCTAGGACGAGTATCACCGATCAGTGGTGAAATCTGATGTGGGCTGTCAGTGAGAGAGGCCATCATACCAAAGTTACATTTCCTGATTTGGTAACTGCGCTGTGGCTCAGAGAATGCCCTTTCTCAGGAAATACATCAGAATATTTAAGAATAAAGGTTCACAGTATCTCCACTATTTTGAAATGGTTCAGAAAAAAATAAAACACATACTTACAGAAGAATAAAAGCAAGCGGGACAAAAGGTAAATAACTGTGGGATCTGGATGAAAGACATATGGGAGATCCTTGTACTATTCTTGCAATTTTTGTGCAAATGTGAAACTGCATCAAGACAAGAAGTTACCCAAAAAGGAGAAGAGATTACAAAATGCCATCCCGCCATTCTTCCTGCTGCCTCCCTGGCCAAAACATTAAAAACCAACCAACAAAACCTAATTCTCAGATTTTCAGTTTGCTCAGGGAAATCTAGCCTCGTGACCTTGCATAATCACTTACACTGAAAATCCTGACTTTTGGGAATCACTGGGTTTCAATAAGCACAGAAGCATTATCAGGGCCCACTGGTAATGCCTTAATTAAGAAAAGGGGCTCACCGTGTCTTTCTTCATCATATTTCCCAGAACAGTCAGCTGGCCTCTGTTTACGTGTGCTTCAGTATGCGTGAACTGCTAACACGGACCCTGAATTTACTGTAAAAAGTGTGACTTCTGGCAGATGACTTAAAAAATGTCCAGAGTGAACCGGGCACCTACAGCCTTTTAGTTCTAACAGAAGATGGACGGAATATCAATATAGTGGTCAAGGGTTGCCACTGGGGCCCTGCTGGACCTGTAGCTGTTTCTGTCAATAAAGTTTTACTGGAACACGCGCACATATGTGTGTTCCCCACATGCTGCCCACGGCTGTTTCTCAGAGCCGAGGAGCTGAGAGAGACCACGTGGCCTGCAGAGCCAGAAATGCATACTACCTGGCCCTTTACAGAAAAAGTTTGCTGATCCCTTTCCAGGACTGACAGTGGCAAACTGCCGACAAGTCTGAATTCTTCAGACATATTTTCTTTTAATGTCCTTGTGATCGTATGGTTTCTGTGTCCAGAGACCCCATTTTAACACCTTCGGTGAGTAAGACCTAGTTTTTCACTCAGCAGGAGGGCAATGACCCAGCCGTCTGGAGTTGGAGGGGACCTGTAGGTTTAAATGCAGAGCCGTGCCCCACCCTGCCGTGTTAGCCCCACTCTCGGCGGTGCTTGAAGCCTTCTGGAGCCGGCTGTGCAGAGGACGCTGCTTCCCAGCTTCCCTGCGGCCCGTCCAGGCTTTAACGTCCTCAGATTGCTAAACCAGCCACCACTGGCCCGTGTACTTTCCAGCTTCCAGAAATTTGTTGCTGTTGCTCTCCTGACTTCACTCTTGGGGTCTCCGTTTTTTTTTTCTTTTTAAAATTAGCTTCTTTACTATAAGAGCAAGCTTTGGGAGGAAATCGAGGTAGTATGTATTTAATCTGCCATATTTAACCTATCACTTGATTCTAGGAGTAAATTTGACTACTCTTTCAGAGAATAATTTTATTTTTATTTTTAGAGTGGGGAGGAGAAGAGGGAGAGAGAATCTCAAGCAGGCTCCGTGCTGAGCGTGGAGCCCGACGCGGGGCTCGATCACACAACCCTGAGATCACGACCTGAGCAAAAACCAAGAGTCGAATGCTTAAGCGACTAAGCCACCCACACGCCCCAGGGAATAATTTTAAAAATGCTTTTTTCCCAAGTATTAGTTTAAAATTCCAAAATTCTGATATATCAGGCCTTCTAATTTAAACTATAATGTTGATATTACCCAGGTTCACTTAAGCAGCCTGTGAAAGAGTAATCTGTGAATGAAATGTTTACTATAGACATGAATTCTACCAAAACTATAAAAATGAGTTCTTCTTTGAAGTATGAAAATTCCTGAATTTTTTTTTTAAAAGAGTTTATTTATTTGACAGAGAAAGACACAGCGAGAGGGGGAACACAACCAGGGGGAGTGGGAGAGGGAGAAGCAGGCCTCCCGCTGTGCAGGCAGCCCGATGCGGGGCTCGATCCCAGGACCCTGAGATCACGACCTGAGCCGAAGGCAGACACCCAACCAACTGAGCCACCCAGGCGTCCTGAAAGTTCCTGAACTTTTTTTTTTTTTTTTTAAGATTTTATTTATTTATTTGAGAGAGAGAATGAGAGACAGAGAGCACGAGAGGGAAGAGGGTCAGAGGGAGAAGCAGACCCCCTGCCGAGCAGGGAGCCCGATGCGGGACTCGATCCCGGGACTCCAGGATCATGACCTGAGCCGAAGGCAGTTGCTTAACCAACTGAGCCACCCAGGCGCCCCAGTTCCTGAACTTTTAAGTAAAATCCAGAAGCAGGAACTGGGACAACACAAGAATAACCTAATATAGAAATTATATACCAGATCAAGATTATATGTTATACTGAGAAAGAATTATAGTATTATTTTTTAAAGATCTTATTTATTTGTCAGAGAGAGACAGCACAAGCAGGGGGACTGGGAGAGGGAGAAGCAGACTCCCCACTGGGCAGGGAGCCCGATGCGGGACTAGATCCCAGGACTCTGAGAGCATGACCTGAGCCGAAGGCAGACGCTTAACCAACTGAGCCAGGCGCCCCAGAGCGGGCGACTCTTGATCTTGGGGTCATGAGTTGGGCTCAGAGATTACTTAATTTAAAAAAAAAAAAAAAGAAAGAAAGAAAAAAAGTAATATTCTGAGTATACAGTGTTTGTTGTTTTAGGCAAAATATAAGCTATAAAGATGGCACTTTTAAGAAACAAAGTAATCTAAGATGAATTAAGTGTGATAATAAAAACAAAAATCTTTTTTTTTTTTTTTTTGTGGGGTTGTGTTTTAGGTTTACAGAAGAACACTTCGGGTGAGTTTTTGTGAAGACACGGGTACTATTAAGGAAAAATCAGCAGGCTGGTGTAAAACTCCTGTCAAACCCACCTGCTGGCTGAGCCTCAGTTTTCTTACCAAGGGAACAGGACTAGACCTTCCACAGCTGTGTGGAAAGGAAAGGAGTCTGTGAATGTGAACGTGCTCTGAGGATCAGAAGAAGTATTTCATGCATCTAAGAAGAGAGCAGTGACGAGGGAGAGGGACGGGTACAGGTGTGCGTTACAGGTGAGGCTGGGCACGAAGTTCCTTCCCGATGGCTCTGCTGCTGAGAACACAGGAAGGGCTGCACTGAGGAGCTGTCCTGAGCTGGTGCCCCGGTGGCGGCGGGGGGGGGGGGGGGGGGGGGCTGCTGCGCCTCGACAACTTAAGACTTCTCCATGGTACCTCGGTTTTGATATTTTGGTCCTAAAATTAACGTGAAAAGTCAACAGAAACTTGCAAAAAAACAGCAAGACTCAACTGATTTGTTCAGACAGTCAAGACCAGCATTCCAATCATGCGATCCTGATCACCTAGAAAGACCAGCCCCTCTGTAAAGGCCAGGTAGTAAGCATCTCAGGCTCTGCGGGCCGTGTGGACTGAGCACACATTACTCCACTCTGGTTCGTAACGACTGGCTGAAGTGTTTTTGAGGTTATGAAAACTGTAAGATGTTTCTTACGTATCCACATTCCTAACAATGAGATATGCGACAAAAACCATGAGGCTGTAGGGGACAACCTACACTAGTTCCATGAACTTCCCAGGAACACAAGAGATGAGGCCTGTACATTAGATTTGGATGCAATCTGGAGTAAGAATCAGAACTGCCTTTTAAAGTTAAGTACCCCACAGAAGAATCTGTAGCTAATAGGAGGAAAGTGAGATATACTAAAGAATATTTCAAATAAAATAAGAAACAGGATCCCCCTCCCCATAAACGTCACAGAAAACTGAAAACAGAGGAAGTATATACAAAATATTGCCAGTGTTAAGTATCTACAGAAATAACAAAAAGAGAACATTCTGGTTTTTCTAGAACTGATTAGTCCTGACCATGTTAAGGGAATCTTGCTAGTATCGACTAAGCAGCAGAAGGACCTTTCAATCCATCTCTGCCTCTTCTAAATATGATACAGATTTCATCTGAATTTACTCTCAATTCAAGAAGCAAGATACCACATGCACTGAGGTAGGATCCTGAGTAGCATGTGGAGTGCTGGCGCCTTTGTGAACTTGGGGACAGTCAATACGCCAGGACAGACTTCTGTGTTCAACAGCACTGTTCCTGTGCTGCTACCCAGTAACTGTCAATTCTTGCTGAATCTGGAAGTATTTGTCTTTATGAAACGCTTCTCACACAAAACAAAAACCAGCTTGTCCCTCCCACTCCACCTCCCCCAAATGAGAACAATCTTGAAGGCAGGGACAGTACCCATCTCGTTTGCTGTCGACCTTAAACAAAGAGTAAAAGCCCACAAATGTGTTTTTCAGCAGGAACTCTGTTATTTCTTCCTATTTATGGAAATAGTTTGTTCACTGGAGGTGAGGATGAATTCCTAACAAGCTTTTCTATAGAACAGCAGAGCTTCTACTGTGTGTTTCATAATGAGACTTTTAAACATGAAGATCAAGTATGATACGGATTTATATCAGTTACTGTACAGGAGCTAAACAAATCCATTCACAGGAACTCATTCCACAGAGGCGGGTACGATTCTGACATTTAAACAATCGCTTTATAATAATTTAAGTTTAAGCAGCACAATCCAGCTGTTTTGGGTAAGCAGTTCTATTTTACCTTTCCTGGGATGAAGCAACAGAGATTGGAATCCACATATTTCATGAAAGTCATGTTTAACAGTGAGAGCCTTGTTTCCACAGCAGCAAGGATGTCCGCGTGACGAGCTAACGAGTGGTTTCTTCTTTCTGACTCCCTCCTAGAATAAGAAAAAAAGCAAGCATGAAGGAAATACTGTGAACTAAATGGTAAGCAGTGAAAATGCCTTAATGGGATTTCTAACAGTTTAACATTTACCTGTTAATTTGATACCTACAATTGGGTCATAATTTAACTGTAACCATCAATGAATCGCTATGTCCAGAAATCCCTGCCAAGGACTAGTACTAACTAATCAATTATTGTGGGGGAAAAAAAAAAATCAGTTTTTTCTTGTTTTTTGGCTGTATCAAGCCTAATGGCCATATGAATCAAAAAGAAAAGAGAAATGAAAGAATTACACAAGGACATGTGGACAAGGGACTGTATGTTTTTACCCATAAAATCAGCTCAAAGTTTTACTTAACAAAATTTTTTTAAAAAGATTTATTTATTTTAGAGAGAGAAAGAGAGAGAGGGGGGCAGAGAGAGGTAGAGACGATCTCAAGCAGACTCTGCACTGAGCGGGGAGCTCGACGTGTGACTGGATCTCATGACCCTGAGATCATGACCTGAGCCGAAACCAAGAGTCAGTGGCTTAACTGAAACTGAGCCACCTGGGCACCCCTAGCTCATTTAAACTTTTAAAGTTTTATTGAGAAATAATTCACATTCACTTTTAATGTGTATAAATAACTTCATGGTTTTTAGTACATATGGAGCTGTGCACCCACTACCACCATTTAATTTCTAAACATTTTCACGACCATGCAATGAAAGTCTGTTAACTATTATCATTCACTCCAATTCCCCAGCACTTGGCGACCACTAGCGTACTTTCTGTTTCTAGGGATCTGCCCCTTCTGGACACAGCAAGTAACTGGAGTCGTATGGTATGTGGCATTTCGTGTCCGTCTTCTTTCACAGAGCACAGCTCTCAAGGCTCATCCATGTTGGAGCGTGTGTCAAGGATTCCATTCTACTGCCCATTGACATTCTGTCATATAGACATAGCAGTATTCTGATGATCCGATCATCAGGTGATGACTTTTGGGCTGTTTCCACTTTCTGGCTATCATGAATAATGCTGCACAGAACACTCATGTACAAGTTTTTTGTGTGGCTGTATTTCCATTTCTTTTGCTATACACCTAGGAGTGAAATTGCTGGATCATTTGGTAATTCTATGTTTAGCCTTTTGAGGAACAAAGTGTTTTCTAAAGTGGCAGAACCACTTTACAATCCCACCAGTAATTTATGATGGTTCCGATTTGCCCACATCCTTCCCAAGACGACTTCTTTACTTTGGCCATCCTAGTGGGTGTTCAGTGCTATCTCAGTGTTTTGATCTGCAATGCCCCGGGGATCATGGATGTTGAGCATCCTGTATATGCTGGCCTTCAGTTTCTCTTCTTTGGAGAAATGTCTTTGCCCACCCTTCAACCTGGTTGTGTGTCTTTTTATTGTTGAGTTCTAACAGTTCCTCACACAATCTGGACGCAGGTCCCTCACCGGATATTCGAGCTGTAACTGTTTTCTCCCCTTGTGTGTGTTGTCCTTTGCCGTCTTGGCGGCACAGAAGTTCACATTCCGATGAAGTCCAGTCTGCCTACTCTTTTCTTTTGTTACTCGTGTGCTTTTGGTGTCATAGCCAAGAAACCACTGCCTAATCCAAGTTCATGGAGGTCAGTACTGTTTCTACGTGAGGGTTTACAGTATAGCGCTGACGTTCACCTTTGATCTATATAGTCTACTTTGAGTTAATTTTTGTAGATGGAATGAGGAAGGAGCCCAACTTCATTCTTTTGCATACAGATACCCGGCTATCCCGGAATCATTTGTGGAAAGCATCATTCCTTCCCCAGTGAGTTGTCTTGGCATCCTGGTTGAAAATCAACTGACTAAACATGTAAGGATTTCTTGTCCACACTCTCCGTTCTATTCCATCGGTCTACACGTCTGTCTTTATGTCTGCACCACGCTGGTTTGATTACAGCAGCCTTGCAGTAAGTTTTTATATTGGAAAGTGGTAGTTCTCTACCAACTTTGTTGCTCTTTTTCAAGACTTTTGATTATTCTGAGTCTTGTATTTCCACAGGCATCGTAGGATGGGCCTGTTGTTTTCCACAAAAACCACAGCTAGGATTTTGACAGGGATTGCACTGAATGTGCACATCAACCTGGGGAGAACTGCCGCCTTCAGAGCAGAAAGTCTTTCAATCCATGACCATGAAATGTCTTTCCACTGAAGTCTCCTTAAATTTCTTTTACCAATGTTTTGTAGTTTTCAGCAGACAAGTCTTCTTCTGTTATCGTCACTACTAAGTATCTTACTCTTCTTGATGGTACTATAAATGGGATGATCTTTTTTTTTCTAAGTAAGCTCTATGCCTAACATGGAGCTTGAACTCACGACCCCGAGATCAAGAATCACATGTTCTTGTGGCCGAGCCAGCTAGGCCCCTGCCCCCCCTTTCTGGAGTCTAGTTGATGCACAATGCTATATTAGTTTCAGGTGTGCAACGTAGTCACCATCTCTAGCTTATGCCATGCTCACCCCAAGTGTAGCTGCCATCTGTCACCACACAATGTGATTATACTACCATGGACTATATTCCCTATGCTGTACTTTTCATCCCCATGACTTTTTCATTCTATCCCTGTAAGCCTGCATCTCCCACTCCCCTTTACCCACCCTGCCCATCCCTGCATCCTGGAATTGTCTTAACCTGCTTTTGGATCATTTATTGCTAGTATATACAATTACACAACTCCTTTTTGTATATTGATCTTGCATCCTGTAGCCCTATGGAGCTTATTTATGAGCTCTAACAATTAGAGGACTCCTTGTGTATATGACCACATATATATGAGATCTTGTCATTTATGAAGAGAGAACACAAATTCTTCCTTTCCAATCTGGAAGCCTTTTATTTCATTTTCTTGCCTAACTGCCCTGGCTAGAAACTCCAGTATAATGCTGAATAGAAATGGTGAGAATGGGTGAACCATAGTCAAAATCACTTATTGTGATCTGGGTACCCTTCCCTCTAAAAAGTTGGAAACCATTTAATATGTAAACTTACCCAAATCAAAAAACAAAACTCAAAACAACAGGGGTGCCCCATGTTGGCTATAGCCATTACTTAAAAACAACAACAACAACAACCAAGAAACAAAGAAAATTCCCATTTGTAAATTACTGCCACCACTAGCCACAACATACCTTGGAAGTTGTGCTTTAACTTGTTTCTGACATAGATTGTGGTATCTCTCCACTTTTAGAAATCCCTGATTCAACATTCTCTGGCAGACCAAGTCCATTCTTTTACAAACCTACAGGGAAAAAGGAGAAGGACGAATTTTAATAGGTAAAACCCAAATAAATAACAAGACAGTTAACTTAGACTCCTGTTAGAGGGAAGTTCTGTGTCAGTACCGTTCCCCAGTCTGCTGTCTCTCTAAATCTGTACATACAGTATATGTGTATATATATATATATATGAGGTGAACCCCTCATGCTTTATAACTCTTGTAGCATTACCTTAAGAAATTAATACTATGTGTAGGCAAGGAATACTTTACCTTTATTTTAGGTATTGGCTGAATGTTCTGAATGTATCCCCACTACTGTGGTCAGAAAATGTAGTCCTGAAGATCAGTAAAACAACATATTCAAAAGGATTTTAACGGTTTGAATAAAGAAAATTCTCCGTTAGCTCAAAATGTGCATTCAAACTTAAGCCCAACCTCTCATAAAGTTTATATGATCTATAACCAGAATGAGAATTCTTATTTATTTCTACTAGTCAGGGTTAACTACAGAGAGTTACTCTATACTAGATACTATCATATCCTCTATAATATAAAATATTTTAACATATGTAGCAGAATCTCGACTATTTTGAATCTTTAAGGTTTTTATACAGTAAGAGCACAGAATCATAAGTCAGAACACCTGAATTTGTACCTAACTTGTACACATTCTTGAGCAAGTCAGCCACCTGAAAGACTGAGTCAGCCTTCTGTAAAATGTGGATAGTATCTAACTCATAGGGATATCATTAGGATTAAATGAAACAATACACACTAAAATCACTCTGATAAACCCTAAAGTGCTCTGTAAAAATTATGTTAAATAAATGGTTTAACTTAGTACTAACTGGAACACTTTGTTCCATAGGTGCTCTATTTCTGAGACATGCCAGCGTCTTTTTTTATCTTAATGAAACCCAGTGCACAAAATACTTTTGTTCTTTGATCCCTGAGAATTTTGCAGTGACTCAGAGGAATCAACTTGAATGTTAGTTCTCACTGTACAGGTGTGGATGTTGAAAGTGCAAGACATTGAGAAAAATCTAGATCAAGGCCAAGGCGATTAGGCGGGGGCTGTCATATGCTTCTATCTCTCATAGCAACCCAGCACAAATGCTTGACAGATACTTGCTGAAACTGAAATGTTGATGAAACTCTTGATATGTCTGCTTTCTCCTGAGAATACACAAAAATTCTGGCAAGCTGGATTGAAGCTAACGAAGGCTGTAATACTCTAGTATTAAATACTATGTACTTCCTAAATCATAGCATGCCAAATGAAAGATATTAAGGAAAACACTTCTTTTCCAGTTGAAAATAAATAAAAACATAACAAATTTTAAGTAATGAAACTAAGAGTAATTCCTAATAAATGATATTTTAGAATTTGGTGGGATCTATTTCTAACTAAACTAAACCAGTTGTCAACATATGCTCAATGTCTGTTAAAAAATAACAATAACAAAACCAATACATATCAACATCAATAATTCGTAAAGTTTATTTATGCTTTATAGTAATCACTACACCCATCATGGGGTTCGAACCCACGACCCCAAAATCAAGAGTTAGAGTTGCACACTCCTCTGCCTGAGCCAGCCAGGTGCCCCAACATAAATAACTTTTAAAGGAAAAATAACTCTTCTAAAAATACTTAAGAGTTACATTTTTGCAAATCTCTTTGATATGTAGTTTTATAGAACAGAAATGGATAGCCATATCTGCTTCTGCATTCAATCTACTGAAGTATTACCTTAGAAAGTTCTAGAAAACATAATACACAAGCACACATTTCACGAGCTGTCGGTGTGCTGACATCATCACATGTCACAGGGCTCCCGGAAAGCTCCACTGTCCACTTGTTAAACGCAGAAATAACAACTTAGAACTATAATGGAAGTACTTTAGATCTTACAGACTCCCTGAAAGGGTCTTGGGAACCACTCTGGGAGGCCTAGACTAAACTTGAAGAACCAGTGCCCCGGTCCTAAATAAATACATTGTCACGATACGGTACTGAAACTTTATGTGAGGGAAAAAGAAAACCACTTTATGTTATTGCGGGAAGGAGGAGAGCATCTGTATGTGTGATGAGGGGGAATACAGCAGGCTCAATTCTCATCTTTCACAGTAGAAAGTCAACAGATAATATCAAAATAGTATCAGCCCAAAGACTTGAAAGCAGCACCGCTGGGGGATAAAAATTGAGGGCTATAAAAACATTTTTTGTTGTTGTTGCCAGAACTATCTGAGGTGAAGCACCTTCTAACACAGTCTGGTAGGGAACACATCGTTGTGGACTCTGCAACCTCTTTGACAATTTCTGAGACGAAATAATGGAAATAATTTTTTAGCAGCAATAAATTTACAGAGAAAAAATTAAGGTCAAATGTTATCGTAATAGTTTCCTGGGTACTGTTTAAATTATTTTATTATTATACCAGCATTTTGCCGCACTGAATCTACTAACTACTAGGACGCAGACATCTTCTAATAATCCAGAAACTCGGCTCAGTGTCTGAGTACTGACCAGTACTAGTGTGGGTGATCAGCAGGTAAATAAATAAGCAGATAAGGTCAGCCAAGGAAGACTTCACATTATACAAGATTTGAGTTAGCTTCGCAAAGAGGACAAGGACTGCTAAGTTAGAGGTGTGGCCCAAGCAAAGGCAGAGTCTGGAGTGAGTAAACCATTGCCAAGCAACCTACTTCTGAGGGTAGATCAGATGTGCAGGCAAATCTGAGCGGAATAAAATCTCCCACATTTTGAGCAGGGAAATCAGATGGTAATGAGAAATGACTTTAAAAAGACCACCCATTTTTTGAAAGATCTCACATGGGGATAGTTGGTTATTTTCTGTAAGAAACTATATTAGGACTAAAGATCTGGTTCCAGAAATTTCACATGGGGATAGCTGAAATCAATGTAGATGAACCCCCAAATGAACAAGTATAACATAAGAAAATAAAAGCTTACAGAGTCTCAACTGACATTATCATTAAAAGCTGGTAAAAAGAGAAAACAGAAGGTCACAAAGGCAGACAAATGAGACTAGCACCACAAAAGCTGAAGTCAAAAATATTTTAAGCATTAATCAATATCGTAGAAAAGAGCAGCATTTAATTTGGTATTCTTTCTTTCCTGGATGTCTAGTAAGCATTGACCAATAGCACAAAAACAAAGATACAATAGATCACATACCTTTGTTTAGAATTCAGAAAGAAGCAAAGTGACCCTTGAAAACAGAAGTAGTTGACCCCTGAACAGCACAAATTTGAACTGCACTGGTCCACTTATAACGTGGATTTTTTTTTTTATAAACACAGTCCAATTCTGTAAACGTATCTTCTCTTCTTATGATTCTCTTTTCTCCAGCTTCCCTTTATTTTAAGAACACAGCTTTTTTAACATATAGAATATACAAAATATGTTAGTCAACTATTTACATTATTGATAATGCTCTGGTCAATAGTAGAGTGTTAGTAGTTGAGTTTTTAGGGAGTCAGAAGTTGTATGTGGATTTTCAAATGCATAGGGGTTGGCGCTCCTAACCCCTGCATTGTTCAAAGGTCAACTGTTGGGACGCCTAGGTGATTCAGTCAGTTAAGCATCTGCCTTCGGCTCAGATCATGATCCCGGGGTCCTGGGATCGAGTCTCGTGTCAGGCTCCCTCAAGGAGCCTGCTTCTCCCTCTGCTGCTCCCCCTGCTTGTGCTTTCTCTCGCTCTGACAAATAAATAAAATCTTTAAAAAACAAACAAAACAGAAAACAAAGGTCAACTGTACCCTAATTTTCCCTACAGTAGGCAGTTTAATGATAGCTGCTGATGATGTATGCTAACTTGCAATGCAAAATTATCTCATTTAAAATGTAGCTTTAGGGATGCCTGGATGGCTCAGTTGTTAAGCATCTGCCTTCGGCTCAGGTCATGACCCCAGGGTCCTGGGATCGAGCCCCGAATCGGGCTCCCTCCTCAGAGGAAAGCCTGCTTCTCCCTCTCTCACTCCCCTTGCTTGTGTTCCCTCTCTCGCTGTCTCTCCTTCTGTCAAATAAATAAATAAAATCTTTAAAAAAAAAATACAATGTAGCTTTATATCTATGGGTATTTTAAGAATTTCCCAAAGCTGACGGGAAGAAATTTTAGTTTCCTGGTTATTAAAATACAACAAAAATCCTAGCAATTTGGTCATTCACCCACGACAGTAAAATAAAATTCTGGAGTCTAATATACAATGGTGATGACTATGTCAAAAACTACCATTGCATTCAGAGATCAGCAAAAATAGACACTTACCAACATACCAGGGAGCTTATGGAATATGTCGGTCTGCAGCAGAGACATTTAGTTTAGGTCCTCTGTTACTGCCTCTCTAGTTAGGACATGTGGTTTTCTTTGTTAATTACTTGAAGAGTTAAAATGCCATGTTTATCCTTTTCCATCGCTTTCTAACATAAGTAGTAATGAAAATTCTTCTCTTTGCTTTACTTAGAAATCTTTTTTGATTTCTTGTGCCCCTATGGTCCTTCTTAACAACGCAAGACACATATGCCATAAATTTGTGAAACCTTCAATTTTCCTGTGACACCTAATCTTAGTATCAAATCTCAGTTGATTCTAAGATGCACATTTTTTTCATATTTTAACATTTGACATCAGAATGGTCTTACAATTATAACTGGCACCATTTCTTTTTCAGATGGCTTAGATGCTGTGAAATATAAAAGGGTGGACTTCTTTGATTTTGTTTAATTCAATAAAAGCTCTTCTGGGGAAAAAAAAGCACTGCTAGAATAATACACATATAAGTTGATCAAGATACATTCTGATTTCAAAAATGTTAAAACATGAAATTATATCTTAGAATTGAGGAAATACTGTAATGGAACCAGATTTTTCATGTACTTATTTAGTGCTCTAAAGTTCTCAAATGAATACTTGATGCTTTTCTCCAATTAATCCAGAAGTTATTATTAACGATTAGGCTGCTTATCAATAACCCCCAAACTGGAAGGAACTTAAGACACCGGAACCTTTCTTTCTTTTTACAGAGAGAGAACATGGAGGCCTTAAGAAATTATGTAATTTGTACAAAGTCAATCAAACTATTTAGTGGCAAAAGTGAAATTAAGAATTTAGGCTTCTAATTAGTATCTTTTTAGATTTAGTGATCTGCAGCTCTACAGAGTGAAACACTTATCCTAACTATTCTCAACTGGCCACAGTCTTGACTAATACCCACTGCTACAGACACTGCTGGCTGAGTCTCAAGTAGGACTTCTTGAGGCAATAGGAGATCTTAAGGACATTAGTGGGTGTTCTCACCACACTGCTAAAGTTTAGAAAAATGGCGCTAGACCAAAATCTTTCTAGAATTCTTTCAAAGTTCAAAAACCAGAAGTCAATCATGAGAAAACAATTGAGACAAATCTGCATTGTAGAACATTTTATAAGCCATCTGCCCTGATTCTTCAAAAAGCCAACTGCATTAAAGAATGAAAAAAGTAGGGAGAATGTTCTGGATTAAAGAGACAATGTTTTACTAGATTCAAAAGCCTTATCCCCCACCAAAAAAAAGCTATAAAGACATTTTGCAGATAACTGAGAAGTTAGAATATAAAATGTAATGTTAAATCCCTGGGAAGTGATAATACTGTGATTACATAAAGGATAAAATGTCATTGTATTTGCATTTTACTTTCAAATGGCTTAATGAAATAATCTGTGTGTGAAATAATCTGTGTGGCGGACATATAACACACATTTAGAGAGGGAAAGAATGAGCACACAAGTGAAAGAGATAGAGCAGATGTGGCAAAAAGTTAATGATGGGTGATAGAATCACTTAAAAAATTCTGTCTACACGGTGTGGATTGTCTAATACGTAATACCATATACAGAGAGACACAGAGTTAATTATCTGCAGGTAGAATTATAACAAATTTTAAGACTCTGGACTACAGGAAACAAACAGGGTTGCTGGAGGGGAGTTGGGTGGGGGGATGGGGTAACCGGGTGATGGGCATTAAGGAGGGCACTTGATGTAATGAGCACTGAGTGTTATATGTAAACTGATGAATCACTAAATTCTACCCCTGAAACTAATAATACAGTGTATGTTAGCTAAATTGAATTTAAACACAAAATTTAAAAAAAAATTACAACAAATCTTAAATTCTCTGGGTATCCCCCCTAGATGTTCACTTGGAAAGAAAATATAAATTTATTTTATTTTTAAAGATTTTTATTTATTTGAGAGCGAGAGTAAGAGAGATCACAGAGGTGAGGGAGAAGCAGACTTGCCACTAAGTGGCGAGCCCAATGCAGGGCTTGATCCCAGGACCCCGAGATCATGACTTGAGCTGAAGGCAGACGCTTAACTGACTCAGCCACCCAGGCGCCCCTAAAAATGTATTTAAATATTAGCCTGAGCAAAACAATTAGGAAGAAAAGCCTGTTCCCAGGATTTCTATAATACCGCCTAGAAGCCAAATAGAACAGCTTTTCTGATTATTCTGGTTTTGATGATCTGTACCATCATTCTCATTAATATAGGAACGGAGTGTTGCTTACAATGCAGCCTGACGCACTAATACAAATGGCGACTCTTAGTATCACATACGAGCCACATCACCTTATCAATTTTCATCCTTATTATGAAGATTTTTCTAGTCACCCAAGCTTCTTAAAATGGTCTTAAATTTAAAAAATTCTCCTCTCCTCTGTTGGAGGTAAATATGAAGCAGCGCATTTTCTAGCACTACCATAGTGTATCCAGAAAACATTTATTTCACAATGACATTTATTTTCTATCCTTTACTTGGAGTAGCGCAGTTTTTGTTTTGTTTTTTAAAGATTTTATTTATTTATTTGACAGAGAGAGAGACAGCGAGAGAGGGAACACAAGCAGGGGGAGTGGGAGAGGGAGAAGCAGGCTTCCCGCGGAACAGGGAGCCCGATGCGGGGCTCGATCCCAGGACCCTGGGATCATGACCTGAGCCGAAGGCAGACGCTTAACGACTGAGCCACCCAGGTGTCCCTAGTGCAGTGTTTTTAAGAACTACTTCATTAATTCAACAAACACTGAGTACTCATATTGAATCACAGACTACAGAAGGCCATTGGGATTCCTGATGAAAGGGTACGAGGAGCCTAAATTCAGTGCCCAACCGGCCCCTCCAAAGACAATTCCAATAGAATCTGTAAGTACAACCATGTTGCATTGGGAACTCAGAAGTACTACCCAGTGAGGTTCAGAAAAGAGGCACAGAGGCTGTACTGAGGTACTGACACTTAAGGTGTATTCTGAAGGTACAGATACTCTCTAGGAGGGGGGATGAAGGAGAGGCTGCAGGCAGAAGCAGCACCTGCTGTGAGAGGCCTAGCATGTTTGGGAAACTCAACAGCTTGATGATGCCTGTTTCAATTGAGCTTAAGTCCAAGACGCTAGAAGTAGGTGGTCGGGAGAAACCTCGATCAAGGGTTATCTTTGGTTCCTAAACATCGCGAGACTGGATCCTACACATAGGCCATCCTTGGAAGCTAGGACCTTCTCCCATACCGTCTGAATCTTCCCTGCTCTGCTGACCAGGTTGTTCAGGTGCCTCTGGTCTGTTAGGAAATGATGATGATGTTAAGAGGTGGAAGTTGTTTCTCAACATTCTTACTTGCTGCCCCCAGCAAAAGGTGTCAACCCCGTAGGTTCTCAAAACAGTTTCTTAAATCTGGCCAGTCTGAGAAATAAAAAAAGGTGGGAAAAGGGGGGAGTCTGAGCACTAATCTAGGACATCTGACACTTCAGACAATCACCTCATAGCTCTAATTAGTCACCCTGCTCCAGTCACTTCACTATATTGTACGTCATTTCTTTTCTGCTGGGAATGTTCTCTCACCTTTACTAAGGATAAACTGGATAAAAAACTCACTATCTTGAGGAAGCCTCTGATTAAGTGCTCCCGATTAACCTCAACAGTCTTGTATTTCTTATCTTTGCATTTGTTATTCTGGTGCTTTCTAAGTGTGCTCAAGGAAGGTGTGTCCATTCCGTCTTCATGACACTCTGGGCAGGGTTACTGGTTGAACCCTTCACTTTAGGACTAGAATCTGCAGGAAAAATGAATTGTCCCCTAAATATTATAATCTCCAACCTGTACTTAAGTACCTGTTAATAAAAATAACCCAATGATGAGATGGTGGGGAAAAACCACAAATCATCAATGCATAGAATATATTCTCCATAACACCGCCACAAAGAGCCATGGTTTGCCAAGTGTGGTCTAGGGACCCCTGGGATTCCCAAGATCCTTTTGAGAGTCTGTGAGGCCAAACTATTTTCTTTCTTTCTTTTTTTTTTTTAAAGATTTTATTTATTTATTTGACAGAAAGAGACACAGCGAGAGAGGGAACACAAGCAGGGGGAGTGGGAGAGGGAGAAGCAGGCTTCCCGCCGAGCAGGGAGCCCGATGTGGGACTCGATCCCAGGACCCTGGGATCATGACCTGAGCTGAAGGCAGTCGCTTAACCAACTGAGCCACCCAGGCGCCCAAGGCCAAAGTATTTTCATAATACTAAGACATTATTTGCCATTTTTACTCTTTCTTCCATAATATACAGTGGACTCTTCCAGTGGCCACATGACACATAACATTATTTTTCTGACCGCTAAGTATGTACTGTCTCTTCCTGTGTCTTCTAGAATTTTCTAAGGTAAGCTCTTAGGGTCCTCAATAACTTTTAAGAGTATAAAGATGTCCCGAGGTAAAAAAAAATTTGAGAACTACTGGCATAGAGCAAGAGATAATAAGGAAAAGCGCTTGCCTATTAAAAAAAAAAAAAAGAGTAATGGTTTCTCATTTTCCTTCATATTTCCTACCAATCAACCTTCTCTATAAAATTTTCTAACCTATTTGAACAAAAGATGAAAAAGGAACTATAAACGGGTAACAGATTTAACTAGCTAGAGTGCTCTAGAGAAATAGCTCGGGATGAAAGTATGTATGTATTTTGTTACCTACCAGAAAACTTCATTCCAGATAATGAGCAAGACTTCTGAATTTAACCTTCAGTCATATTTATGTCCTGAACCACTAACAGGATTCCATTAAATTTATAGGAGCTCCCCACTCAAATCATAGAGGAAAAAATTTGATAGGATCCCTCTGAAACAGCTTTTAAAAAAGCCTTCCATACTCATTTTTCAGTGAGTGAGAACACTATGCTCACAAGTCTAAATCAAAGGCTCAAACTTGGCTTAGATACACTCCCGAACTGGGGGTAGGACCTCACTTCTTAACCTTTGCCACTTGTTTCAAAAATTCTCACCCCATCAAGAGGGCCTAGGTGACAGTCTAACGCTGCATCAGCACAAATTTGTCTCACTTACTGAAAAAACAACTCAAAGTACAAGTTTTGTCACTTCAAAAGCTGTGTTCCACCAAATAATTTTAAATACATTGGAAGAGTTAAATATTTAAAGAGCTATTTCTGTGTAACCAGTATCTCTAGGCTCTGGGTACATTTTTGGAGCAATAGTCAATGGCAGGAAAAACGAACAAACAAACCAACAATTCAATAGGCATTTGGACAATCCCTTGGTAAGAACTGGACTGGAGAGTCGAATTTCAATTATTCATGGCAACAGGAAGCAAAGACTATCATCAACTAAACTGCACAAAGAACTGAAAAATGTTATTTTAGCAGTTTCAACCGAGAGAAAATCTTTTAAAGAAAATACAGAGTAATGAGTACATGGCTTGTGTGCCTGTCCTCTAATTTAGGTGCTAACCACAGTTACAACTGAGGTCCTAATAAGGCAAGTAAAGTGGGAAGAAAGAAAAAAATCCAAACATCCAAACAATACATAAACTAGTTCATCAACCACTGAGTAGTTGACATTTAGCTTTATGGAAACTAATTCTATTCTTAATTAATATCATTCTCGTCAAAGCATATCCAGCCTTAATTCCACTAAAAAAAAATACTTAAAATGAAAGGACCTATGTAATGTGTACTCCAGATAGCAGCATACATACTAAAGTTCCTTGATTTTTTGGCAAATAGCCCATTAGGTATAAGTAAAGCACCTACCAGGCACTGTTTCTACCCTGCCAATTTCATTAAAAGACCACAATTAAATTAATGCTGACATCTAGTGGCAAGAAAGAACATCTTCTTTTATAATGCTACCTGAATTGAATTGTACCTTACAACACAGAGCCAATCAATCTGAAACCAAAGACACTTCCAAATGCCCACAAAAGATTAACCACTTAATCTAAGAATTATCTATTAACCTTAAGTAAACAAAAGAATAAGAAACATTACTAAACCAGAGGGAAAAGACCCATCTTTGAGACATAAAATTGACGGCAGAATCTTTTGGGGGGCAGGGGGGGGAGAGGGTGGTGGTGCAGGGGATGGTAAGGAGCTCCTTATGAAAAATCTTTGTTTGAAACTACAAATCTGTACCCTTAAAAAGCTAGAATAGAGGACTGCTTTAAAATTAAGAATGCAACTGAATATTTCACTTGAAAGAGATGTCATTTATTAATAAACTGTGGGATGTCCTAAGAAGCTAGTTTTCCCCCTCAAAAAATGTTTTTAATTTTTAAAAAAAGTACACGACTGACGAACAAAAAACCAGTTTTCCCCTACATTTACAAACCAAAACTGTGACTATTCCAAGCTTTACAAAGCCACTGTCTGGCTGAGAGGCTCAATTCAATCAAATGTTATGCCCAACTATGTACAGCATGAATCTTGATCAAACACCATCCTTTAAAAAATCGGAAGGAATATTTAAGATTCTATACGGAATTCTACGATGACATGTTTGGGGAATTCAGGGACAATCAATTTTGAAATATGACTTTTCAACTGAGGAATCTTCCATTCTGCAGGCTGGCGTGGTAGACCTGCTGGGCTGACTAGGAAAAAAAACCTGGTCATCAGTTTGAATCAAATTAATAAACTTTCTTTAAAAAGTATGATCTCCTTTCCAAACGTAATTAGAATCAAATTTAAACCGGAGGTGTAAACCTAAAATGTGGCACATGAACGAGAAAATGCTGTCCACACTACATTCAGAAATATGTCTTTGTCCTCTTATAAACAATTCCAAACACAGATTAGCCCCTACACACAGTCGGCTTGCAATCACTTCAAAATGTCCACCTCCTTCAATTTCCTTCCCACTTAAAGATAAATCCCCCGACAGGAAGCAAAAGATCTTACTGAACTAAGACATTCATCAAACCTTCAGTCCACGCTGTGGAGCGAGGTAAATGCCTCCTTTCTGTAAATCACTGAACTACTGTGATTTGAAGCTGGCGGGTGGGCGTTAAGTCACTAGTTAGAAAATGAACTGCAAGAGAAACCAACCCTGTCCAGGGGCGAGGTGCTCCCCGAGGGTGGGAAGTGTCGGGGCGAGGCCGAGCCGGACGCGCTCTCGGTGGGCTCTACTTTACTGGTCACCTGGGGAGCTGGGGCCACCAAATGGCGTTCACGCCCCTCGGAGCCCCACCGGGTTTGGGGAGGCCTCCCCGACCCTACTTCATCTTCTCCAACCGGGAAACCTGGGTCGGGGGTTGGGGGAGAAGGCGGGGGGAGACACAGTGCGTGATTCCTGCGGACCGACCAAACCTGGCTGGGCCCGGCCAGGGGCTGGACGCTGGTGCACAAAAGGCGGCGGCCGGAGCCTTGGGGCCGGCGCTCAGGCCGGGCGGCGCTGGGACGCCCAACTCCCGCCGCCGCCCCGCTTCCGGGCCGGGGCAGCGAGACCCTAGCCCCGCGGCAGGAAGGGGGGACGACCCCGCCGCCCGGCACCGGGACTCCGCGTCCTGGAGCCGGCTGCGGCTCCCCCCCCCGGGGGACGCGCTCCCCTCTCCGCCCCTCCCCAGACCTCGGCCGGCGGAGGGGGCGGCGGGGGTCCCGCGGGGGCCTCACCAGGCGGAGCTGGCTAATTTCGTCGTAGGACATAAAGCTGAGGATGTTCTCGATGGCTACGATGGGCAGCGCCACCAGCGTGTTGTTTTGAGGCAGCTGGTCGGGAGCCAGCGCCGGGGCTGGGGGCGCCTGGGAGCCCGGCTGCGGGGCCGGGGGCGGGGGCGGGGGGGGAAGTCGCTGGGCAGAGCCGATGGCCGAAGAGGGGCCGCCGTCGCTGTGGCCGCCGCCTCCTTCCTCAGCCATCCGCTCCTCCGACGCCGCCGCCATCTTGGGGGTTTGATTCCTTCCCCCCACTGCAAGGGGACCAGGGGCGCTTCCGATGCGTCACTTCCGCCTTGGGACGCGGGGGCGGGGCCTCGGAGGGGCGGAGCCTGCGCGGTGGCCGGCGGCCCCGGGCGCTTGAGGTGCTGGTGAGGCCCGGCGGTGTCCGTCCCGGGGAGGCGACCTTTGGAGGCCTTCTGATCCGAGGCTGGCAGGGACCGGAGGGCGAGGGAACCCTGTCCATTAGAGTGCTGTCCGCCGGCGCGGTTTTCTTGGCGCTCCTCCTGACGCGGGGCGGGGAGAGTAGTGTTGCCTGGCGAGTATAGACGCGACGTGTGTTAGAGCGTCGTCGTTTGTGGAGAACCAGGTAATGATCCCTTTAGGCGAATGACGAGAGTGAAGTACTGATTAAAGCTATCGTGTGCAGGAACCTTGAAAACTTCGTGCTAAATGAGAGAAGCCAGACCCAAGGACAACATTCGTCTGGGGATGTATGCAGCCGCCAAGTCCGAGGAAGGCGGAGGACCCAGGGGCGGGCTTCGCGGGTCGGGGGCACGGAGGGAGGGAAAGGCGTCCGGCTGCGGGGCGGGGGCCCTGCTGCGGGGGTGAAGTGGGGGGCGGCGGGGGACGTGCAGAGAGGAGGGAGACGCATCCCGCCAGGATGCTTCAGGGTTGGAGAGCGTGGGTGCACAACCTTGCGAGTACACGAAAACCAGTATGTTAAAGTGGTTGGTCCACTGTGTGAATTGTATCTCAAAAACATTGGTTTAGGCAAGAGTCATCAAAAAATGCTAAAAGGAGAAAGTAGGTCGTCTCAAAATAACTCCCCACAAGTTACATGTTAATTACAAAGATAAATAAGTTTGCAATAGAGAAATTTGGTGGACAACTACCATAATCATATCATTAACGCTAACATCAGGCGTTTTGAGAGGAATGGACATCGTGTACGTCATGATATGATATCCTCAAAAGAACGTGACACAAGATAGTATTGCTGAAAAAAAAAAATAAAAGCATAACCTTTATTTGAGGTAGGCAAATCTGGTTAATTGTTCCATGCTCTTCAAAAACGTTCTCATTTTGTGCCAGATTAAGAAACTAACGAGGTAAGATAACTACGTTCATGGGTGATTTTGAATTGGATCCTGGATTAGGAAAAACAGCTAAAAAGAACATTATTGTGACAGTTGGCAAAATTTGAATATGGATTATATATTAGATAATGTAATCATTACATTTTTTGATTTGGATAATTTTATTGTGCTCTTAAGAGAATGTCCTTGTTCTTAGGAAATACACGTTGAAGTATTTAAAGGTAAAGGGGCATATCTCAATTTGATCTCAAATGGTTCAATTGATAGAGAATGAGATTAATAAAACAAATATAATAAATGTTAATAAGTGGTGGATCTGGATGAAGAGTATACAAGAGTTCCTTGTACTTTTTGCAATTATTTCAAAATAAAAACTTTTTAAAGGTTGTGTTTGTGAAAATCAGTAAAGGATGCAGAAGGGGAGGTTGGAAGGGGGAGCCGCATCACTCAAGGTCAACTACAGATCCAACAGAAGAACCCTCCCCAGGGAAGAATCCCGAATTACAGGCCCCCACAGGGAAAGATGGGCACTGCATCTCCTACAGGAAGTGAGCACCCCACCAGCGCGGCCGGTGACAAACCACCGTCACCCCGAACTCCTGTTTTTCTCCAGTGGACTTTGGTTCAAAGCAACCCTCCCAACATCCTCCTTCTTGACCATAAAACCACATTCCTCTCCTTCATATGTTGGACTTGCCTGTGGTCTTGTCATAGCTTGTGTGTCGCAAACTGCAATTCTCTGCTGTTCCCAAATCCCCTTTCACAGGGAAAGTAACTGACTTATTTTTAAGGTTAATGCTTAATATTTCTATATTTTTATATTCTCATAATATTCTATAACAAAGGTAAGGGCGCACAGATGACTAAATTTTGAAGCTTTGTCTTCTTAGTCCTGGGTCTTAATCTCAGTCTCAGTGTGTCCCTTCCTTTGCAGCTCTGGTTTGGAATCTAAGGGTTGCAAAGTAGATGCAGAAACTGCAGGAGAAGCTAAGTGTGAGTAAGGGCTATGGGCAAGGGTGCAAGTAACACGAGATTAACTGGGGGTGGGGTTCGCTGGTCACAATGGGCACACTTTCGGGTGACGGGCAGTAAGGAGGGCACGGGATATAGTGAGCACTGGGTGTTATATACAACTGCTGAATCACTAAATTCTAACCCTGAAACAAATAATACACTATATGTTAACTAATTGAATTTAAATAAAAAACTAAAAAAAAAAAAAGAATTGGCACACTTCCCCATTCACAGGCTCTTAAACAACTGGTCACTTCACCTATCTTGTTGCAATTGTGAGACCCTTTAAAGTTTTTCTTTCGTTTTTCTGCCCCCCATGTTTAGCATTCCATAAATGCTTTATGCCTAAATGTTTCTGATATACTTGCAAATTTATGAAATGTTGTTTCATCGCCTCTAATACATTGTAAGTTCACTTTTTTACTTAGGGTATTGTTCTCTATAAAACCTATTACAGTTTGGTCTGAAATGAAACCTCATTTTATTCAAGTTTGCTGCCTTTTTTTAAAAACATTTATTTATTTGAGAGAGTGTGCCTGCATGCAAGCCGGGGCGTGGGGTGGGGCAGAGGGAGAGAATCTTCAAGCAGACTCCCCACTGAGCATGGAGCCCCTTGAGATCACGATCTGAGCCAAAACTGAGTCCTACGCTTAACCAACTGAGCCACCCAGGCACCCCCAAGTTTGATACTTTCTTAATAGGCTAGTTAAAATCGGACTTCTATAAGTGGAACTATGCTTTAATTACATTTTTTTTTGAAATTTTATTTATTTATTTGAGAGAGAGAGAATGAGAGAGAGCACATGAGAGGGGGGAGGGTCAGAGGGAGAAGCAGACTCCCCACCGAGCAGGGAGCCCGATGTGGGACTCGATCCCAGGACTCCAGGATCATGACCTGAGCCGAAGGCAGTCACTTAACCAACTGAGCCACCCAGGCGTCCCAAATTACATTATGGCAACTCTCATAAAGGAAACTTAGAAAATCCTTTAAAAAGTGAATCATCCCTAACTTAATTTATTCTGTAAATCCACTAGTTAAATCCGGTTTTGTTTTGCTTGAAATGGGTTTGTGAAAAGCCTTCCTACTCCCTTATCTCTCCATCTGTGGTGGTCAACTAGTTAACCTAGGGTCCACTGACCACGGATCTTCACAACAGAATACAACTTTGGAAACAATTTAAGCCACTTCCTGCCAGTAAGCTCATTCAAACTATACTCTATTTATGGATATGGATCTGGTGCCCTTATATTCCCTATACATTTTTTTTTTAATAGAGAAAATTTCAAAACACATTGTTTCTTCGTTTCAATTATTGATATCAAAGTTTGCTTTGAAGATGCTTTCCAATCAAAACAAATACTTGTAACTAAAACAAATATTTGAACTTCCTGGAGTTCTGGGTTCTAAATGAGGCTTTGTACCAGTCGAGTACTATAGGACCTTTGCAAGATGGTGATCTCTGGTATAGGATGGAAGTATGCATCTCAAGATCTGTGTGTTTCTTGTTTCATGTTTACATGGGAGAATAGCGTTACCTTTCTTCTTTTATCTCACACATATGAAGATGAACTGATAGAGCAAATGGGTGGAGTTTTGAATTCCTCTAAGTCAATTTACTACAATGCAGACACTGTCCGTTATGTACATTATTTTGATCCCCCTTATCCATCAGCCTTCCTGGTCAGGATGTGTTGGCTTGGGTGCAGTCGGGTGTGGGGAAGGGTGACCTGTGCTATGGCACCTCCACTGGAAAAAGGACTTTATATATGAAAAAGAGGAAATCCAAACCAGGCATTGGTTTTCCTATTTGTTAGCAGGTTTACAACATAGAGCTCATAGACTAAAAAGAGGTTTGGGGGCACCTGGGTGGCTCAGTTGGTGAAACGTCTGCCTTCAGCTCAGGTCATGATCTCCGGGTCCTGGGATCAAGTCCCATGTTGGGCTCCCTGCTCCGCAGGGACCCTGCTTCTCCCTCTCCCTCTGCCCCTCCTCCCTGCTTGTGCTCTCTCTCTCAAATCAGTCAATCTTTTAAAAAAAGAGAGATTTGAGAGTTTCTACAGATTGTAATTAGCTATGTTTTTAATTCTAATAAAAAAACCAAAATTTATCATCTTAAAAAAAAAACAACTATTTACCATCTTAGCCATTTCTAAGTGTTCAGCTCAGTAGTGTTGAGTATATTCACACTGTTGTGCGACCAATTCCAGAAGTCTTTCATCTTGCAAAACTGAAATTCTACACCCATTAAACAACTCCCCCTTCCCTGCTGCCCCCCACCCTTGGCAGCCACATTTCCACTTTCTGTTGCTACAAATTCAACTACTCTAGATACCTCATCTAAATCAACTAATATTTGTTTTTTGTGTGACTGGTTTATTTCACTGAGCATAATGTCCTCAGAGTTCATCCGTGTTGTAGTGTGTGTCAGAGTCTCCTTCCTTTTAAGGGCTGTATAATATAATATTCCTTTGGAGCCATACACAGCAGTGGGATTCCTGGATCATGTGGTAGTTCTATTTTTAATTTTTTGAGGCACCGCCATACTGTTTCCCTTAGCAGCTACACTATTTTAGTTTTATATTCCCATCAACGGTGTGTGGGGGTTCCAATTTCTGTCCATCCTTGCCAACACTTGTAATTTTCTGTTTTTTGGATAGTTGCCTGTGGTTGCTAATGTGAAAATGTTGGGGTTCAGAGCGAACGGTCAAGAAGGAATTCTTGAGATGTCTTCGGTGCAGAAAGGTGGTTTTATTAAAGCTCGGGGACAGGACCCATGGACAGAAAGAGCTGCTCTGCGGTTATGAGGAGTGACTGATTCTATACTTTCAAGTTGGGAGGGGATTAGGGAGAGTGTAAGTCTCTATGGAATTTGGAAGCAAGGCTTCCAGGACCTTGTGGGGCTGTTGTTAGGAAAAGGCCATTTTTTACTGTCTAGTAAAACCTGAGTCATGAAACCCTTCAGATGTATATCGGTGGGTCATATGCTTGGGAGATGATTGCCAATGTGTATCTTGTGGGGCAGAGATAAAGGAAGTCTCCAAAGGAATTTTTTTTTTTTTTTTTTTTTTAATGAGAGACAGCACGAGAGGGAAGAGGGTCAGAGGGAGAAGCAGACCCCCCACTGAGCAGGGAACCTGATGTGGGACTCGATCCCGGGACTCCAGGATCATGACCTGAGCCGAAGGCAGTGGCTTAACCAACTGAGCCACCCAGGCGCCCTCCAAAGGAATTTTTATATGTTAAAGTAGACTTACAGGATCCTGGGGGTCAGGCTAAGATTGCCTTTTGCCCTTAGCCAAGTATTAACATCAAGGCAGCTGAGCTCCCAGAGGAAGGTCACTCTGCCTGTCTCAAGCACTTGTCAATGGGTTGTAAGTTGCAAGGAAATTTCATTTTTTTCTATATTTCTTTTACCTTTGTTCTCCACAACAGTTTTAATTTGCATTTCCCAAATTATTACTGATGTTGAGCATCTTTTCACATGTTGGCCATCTGTGACATCTCTTAAAAAATTTTTTTTTGGGCGCCTGGGTGGCTCAGTTGGTTAAGCGACTGCCTTCGGCTCAGGTCATGATCCTGGAGTCCCGGGATCGAGTCGCGCATCGGGCTCCCTGCTCAGCAGGGAGTCTGCTTCTCCCTCTGACCTTCCTCCTTCTCATGCTCTCTGTCTCTCATTCTCTCTCTCTCAAATACATAAATAAAATCTTAAAAAAAAAAAATTAAAAAAAAATTTTTTTTTGAAGCTTTTATTATTTATTTATTTGAGAGGGAGAGAGAATCCAAGCAGACTCCCTGCTGAGCACGCAGGGCATGATCCTGTAATCGCCAGATCACGACCTGAGCTGAAACCAAGAGTCGGACGTTCAACGGACTGAGCCACCCAGGCGCCCTTGCCAGTTTTTATTTATTTATTTATTTATTTATTTATTTATTTATTTATTAATAAGATTTTATTTATTTATTTGACAGAGAGAGAGACACAGCGAGAGAGGGAACACAAGCAGAGGGAGTGGGAGAGGGAGAAGCAGGCTTCCCACAGAGCAGGGAGCCCGATGCGGGGCTCGATCCCAGCACCCTGGGATCATGACCTGAGCCGAAGGCAGACGCTTAACGACTGAGCCACTCAGGCGCCCCTATTTATTTATTTTTAAAAAGATTTTATTTATTTGAGAGAGAGAGAGGGAGAGAGAGCACAAGCAGGGGGAGAGGCAGAGGCAGAGGGAGAAGGAGACTCCCTGCAGAGCAGGGAGCCTGAGGCAGGACTCGATCCCAGGACCTGAGATCATGACCTGAGCTGAAGGCAGACGCTTAGCCAACTGAGCCACCCAGGTGCCCCCTCTGCCCAGTTTTTTATTTATTTATTTATTTATTTATTTATTTATTTATTTATTTATTTATTTATGGATTTTATTTATTTATTTGAGACAGAGAGAATGAGAGAGACAGAGAGCACATGAGAGGGGGGAGGGTCAGAGGGAGAAGCAGGCTCCCTGCCGAGCAGGGAGCCCGATGCGGGACTCGATCCCAGGACTCCAGGATCATGACCTGAGCCGAAGGCAGTCGCTTAACCAACTGAGCCACCCAGGTGCCCTTTTTTTTTTTTTTTTAAAGATTTTATTTATTTGACAGAGACACAGCGAGAGAGGGAACACAAGCAGGGGGTGTGGGAGAGGGAGAAGCAGGCTTCCCGCGGAGCAGAGACCCCGATGTGGGACTCGATCCCAGGACCCTGGGATCATGACCTGAGCTGAAGGCAGACGCTTAACAATTGAGCCACCCAGGTGCCCCTCTGCCCAGTTTTTAATTGGGGTATTAGTTTTGTTGTTGCTGAGTTGTCTGACTTCTTTTTATATTCTGGATATTAACCCCTTATCAGATACATGATTTGCAAATAATTTCTCCCATTCTGTAGGTTGCCTTTCCGTTCTGCTGATTGTGTCCTTAGATGCACAGAAGTTTTCAAGTTTGATGTCGTCCATTTGTCTATTTTGTCTTTGTTGCCTGTGCTCTGGTGTCATATGCAAGAAATTGTTGCCAAATATAGCGTCATGAAGTTTTCTCTATGATTTTTTTAAGGAGAGTTACAGTTTATTTTATTTTATTTTATTTTATTTAAGATTTTATTTATTTGACAGAGAGAGACACAGTGAGAGAGGGAACACAAGCAGGGGGAGTGGGAGAGGGAGAAGCAGGCTTCCCGTGGAGCAGGGAGCCTGATGTGGGGCTCCATCCCATCATGACTTGAGCCGAAGGCAGATGCTTAACAACTGAGCCACCCAGGCGCCCCTAGGAGAGGTATAGTTTTAGATCTTTCATTTAGGTTTTTGATCCATTTTGAGTTAATTTTTGTATATGAAGTGAGGAGGGGTCCAGCTTCAGTCTTCCACATGTGTTTGTCCAGTTTTCCCAGCACCATTTGTTGAAGCGCCTGCCCTTTCTCCATTGATTGGTCTTGGCAACCTTGGCAGAGACCATTTGACCATATATATGAGAGTTAATTTCTGGGCGCTCAACTCTATTCCTTTGGTCTGTATGTCTGTCTTTTTTTTTTTTTTAAGATTTAAAAAAATTTTATTTGAGAGAGGGAGCACGCATGAGCAGGGGGAGGGGTAGAGGGAGAGGGAGAAGCTGACTCCCCACTGAGCGCAGAGCCCGACTTGGGGCTCGATCCCAGGACCCTGAGATCATGACCTGAGCCGAAGCAGATGCTTCACTGACTGAGCCACCCAGGCTCCTGTATGTCTGTTCTTACACTAGTACCTCAGTCCACAATGTTTTGTTTAGTATAGTTTTGTAACAAATTTTGAAATCAATCAAGAAGTGCGGGGCCTCCAACTTTGTTCTTCTTTTTTTTTTTTTTTAAAGATTTTATTTATTTATTTGAGAGAGAGAATGAGAGACAGAGAGCAGGAGAGGGAGGAGGGTCAGAGGGAGAAGCAGACTCCCTGCTGAGCAGGGAGCCCGATGCGGGACTCGATCCCGGGACTCCAGGATCATGACCTGAGCCGAAGGCAGTCGCTTAACCAACTGAGCCACCCAGGCGCCCAACTTTGTTCTTCTTTAAGTACCTTTTTTAAGACCCATCCTGTGACCAGATGAGAAGTTCCCTGTTGTGGCCAATGCCTGAAATGCTATCATTAGATGCTTTCTTTTTAGTTTAAAGCTTTGACTCTACAGAAAGATAGCCCACTGACCTTCAGTTCAGCAAATGTTTATTGGTTGCCAAACAGGTAAGATGCTGGGAAGACACCAAGATAAATAGTGTTTCCCACCCTCAAGAGGATGGGGTCTGGCTGCAGTATTTTTTTTTTTTTTTAAAGATTTTATTTATTTGACAGAGAGAGAGACGAGGAGAGAGGGAACACAAGCAGGGGGAGTAGGAGAGGGAGAAGCAGGCTTCCCGCCGAGCAGGGAGCCCGATGTGGGGCTCGATCCCAGGACCCTGGGATCATGACCTGAGCCGAAGGCAGACGCTTAACGACTGAGCCACCCAGGCGCCCCTGGCTGCAGTATTGATCGTCACATGGACAGCAGAACTGACCCCACTGGGTACCTCCTCATTTCCTCATACACAGTCTTCCTAAAGTTGTACATTCAGAAAGATAAGTTGCATTTCCTGGACTGAACATTCTTCAGACCAAGAGATTCAGCAACCTGTGCCCTCCCGCCCATTCGCAAAGTCTGCAAACAAAACTGATGCGAACATCTAAATAGGAGTTGTTACTTCCAAGTTGAAGCGTCAGGGAACACTTCATAGAAGAGGTTACAGGTCAGCCTGGCCTAGAAGGATGGTGGTGTTGGGGTCCTTGCTGAGGCTTTCTTCATGAACAAGCGAAGGAGGGGGTGAGGGCATTTCAAAGAAAAGGAGAAAAGAGCAAAGAGCGTGAACTATGCAACAGGTAGGGGGTTGCTTGCGGACTCCTTGGGGCACCAGCTCCTGTGGTGCACAGTCGTCAGTGGCACCCAGTGGCCAACGGCCTCCCCTGGCACCGCCTGCTCCCTTGGGTGGCTAGTGGTGAAGTGCCACTCCTGGGACACCTCCCCAAGAACAGCCTTCCCTGGCGTCCTGGAGATCAGGTTTTGGTGAGTTCCCGAGGGCAGATTTCCAGCCCATCCTATCAGCACTGCCCCACAGCCATTCTCGGCCATCCTCCCAGCCACTGCTGTGCCCTCCAACGAGGCTGGGTCTCAGCCCCAAGGGAGCCTCTCCCTTGGAGGCTGTATCTCAGCTCCCAAGCTGTGGCTGCTCCTTCTATTTGCCGAGCCTGCATTAGAGCCCTCTTTCTTGCTTACTAGGCAGTGTCTCGTTCCCATCCACTGCTATGGTTATGAAATCTTGGTGTTTGTGTGAACCAACTGCTGTCATCTTGAACAAATCCCGCATGATGGCCACTCTGACAAGAAACCTTCCGGAGCGCAGCCCCCGCCCCATTCTTCCCTTGGTTTAATCACACCCGTCCCTGTGCCCTCAAGGCACAAGTCCCTGATCTGCAGGGAGATCTGACTATGACACACCCTGATTCTCAAGCCTTACCCCTGGGTGGCCCCAGCTGTACTCCTAGCCTCTAGGGCTGTGAAAGCAGGTCCTGCAGGAGCTGGGGTTTGGAGATCTTATCTGGTGGCCACCCAAGACTTGCTTCTTCCCTAAGTCCCCTTAATAAAGCCATTTCTGGTCAAGCAGGACTTGTCAGCCTTTGGTGTCCGTCTTACGGCTCCTTTGGCCTCTGGAGGTCATTTTGCTCATACACTCCCCTCCAGGGAACAATATTAAACTCTTCCTGCTCAAATTACTCTATGGTTTCTCTCTCTTTATTGGACTCAGACTGATACAGTAGCGAAATTTTTTTTTTACAGTGAAAATCTTTCAAGAACCCTAATACAGACCTTTTCTGGTAAAGCCAGGTGGACGGTCCAAGACTTGCCCACTCGATCGCCCTCTTGTTCCCTGAGGCAGCTTCTCTAAAACCAACAATCTGCAAACACTTGATAATCATTGCTGTGGGCAGTTGGGAGCCATTTGGAGGTAGAGGAGTGACTGGGTCAGTTGTGTGTTTTGGGGGAGTAATTCTGGTGATAACGAGACTAGATTGGAAGGTAGAGAGCTGGTTCGGAGGGATGCCAGTTAGGAGGATGGTCAAGGAAAAATAAGACTTTGGATTTGAATTAGAGGAGTGACTTTTAGAGTGGAAAAGAGAAATACACACAGAGTTAAAAATCGTTAAAATTGACAGGCCTGAAACAAACTAACAGTACTAGAAATGCGGTACTGGAGAAGTTAAAGACGACACTGTCCTATAAATTCAGTAGCAGGATTGATGTAGGAAAATGTTGGGGTCTGGAGCCGTCAGCCAAGAAAGAATTCTTGAGACGTCTTTGGTGCAGAAAGGTGGTTTTATTAAAGCTCGGGGACAGGACCCGTGGGCAGAAAGAGCTGCTCTGCGGTTGTGAGGAGTGACTGATTCTATACTTTCAAGTTGGGAGGGGGATAGGGAGAGCGTAAGTCTATAAGGAATTTGGAAGTAAGGTTTCCAGAACCTTGACGGGGAGGGGGGCTAGCTGTTAGGAAAAGGTCATTTTATACTGTCTAGTAAAACCTTAGTCATGAGACCTTCGGATGTATATCGGTGGGTGGTATGCTTGGGTGGTGACTGCCAACGTGTATCTTGGGGAGTAGAGATAAAGGGAGTTTCCAAAGGAATTTTTGTGTGTTAAAGTAGACTTACAGGATCTTGGGGGGTTGGGCTAAGGTTGCCTCTTGCCCTTTGCCAAGTATTAATCAAGGCAGCTGAGCGCCCAGAGGAAGGTCACTCTGCCTGTTTCAAGGACTTGTCAGTGGGCTGTAAGCAGTAAGGAAATTTAATTTTTTCTTTTGCCTTGGTGTCTCACATCAGGATGACTGATATACCATTGAGGGAGGCGAGGGTGACAGGAAGGGGCCAGGTTGGGGTGGGAGGAGAGAAAATGTGTCTGATTTGGGCCGTCCAGAGAATGCTAGCCGTAGCTCTAATTTATCGAATAGTCACTATGATTCCCTGATTCTCTCTTTATCCTCTGTTTCTAAATGTGCTTTGGATTTTGTGTTAATCAGGGAAGACAACAGACACAGAGACAGCCCCTTGAAGGAAGTCTTTGCTACCTGCAGTCCCCGAGAGAAGGGCCTTGCCAGGCCAGGCCATGTGGGAGAGCAGGGGGAACGGGGAAGTCTGGCCCAGAGCCTTCACGCAGCTTTCACAGGGAGGGACTGGTGAAGCAGGATGAGCAAGTTGACCGAGTGTAGGGTTGCCTAGTTGGAATAATTTTGGTGGGCTCTGCGTTACAGGAGGGTCTAGTACCAGCCCCTGGGGTGATTTAGGGCAAGGGGACACTCTTCTGAACTGCCAGAGGCTGATAAAAGGAGTTGGGTGGAGTCTGGATGGGTTGGTCTGAGTCCAAAGGCAGGTTATTTGCTCTCTCTAGGAATATGCTGACCCTGGGAGGGGCAACCCCTCCCCCAGATCGGAGAAGCCCCAGACACCAAAGCATCATAAATCTAGAAACAGAGCACATGCCATCACGTCCCTCTGCTCTCAGGGATCCTCTCTTTTCAATCTTAGCTGCTCCCATCCATGGTCACTTTCTGTGCCTACCACTTTCTGTAACTTCGTCAAACGTGTTCCAAGCGTCTGTCTTTGCAGTTCACTCTCTTACCTCGATGTTGATCATCCTCTGAACCCTGGAGCTACCCCTGCTGCTCCTACTGACTTGTTTACTGCCCCTCGTCGGGCTCGTGGCACTTTCCTGCCCGATGCTTCAAGCTTCGGGGACTCATTACCACTTCTCCAGGCAGGGGACCTCTATTCTCTTGCCCTTATTGCTTTGTCATGCTTCGGGCTCGAACGTGGTTAGCATACTCTCTACTTAACCCTGCCTGCACTAGCAGGCTGAGCATGGCTGCTGACAGATATGCAACTGTACTGACCATTCTCGCTTTAACTTCCCGATCACCACCCTCAGGTGGGCCTCCCTGCTGCTCTGCAGTCACTGTACATTTCCCAAGTTCACTCTGCCCACCATTTTCCTAAGTGATTATTTCATACCCTCCCTTCTGTTCTCAGATCTTCCATACTCCCCCCCGCCCCCCGCCACCCGACTCCATTCAGTGGTGACCTGGCTTCTTACATCAATGACAAAAACAGACACAGTCACGAGAACCTCCGCCAGTCCTGTCCTACCTTGTCTGCTGACCTGCACCTGCCCACGTGCTCCGCCTTCTCCTTTGTTCCTTGGACACGCTTGGCTAGCTCCCAGCGCCACTGACCTTCCACTTACACGCCACATCCCGCCTTCTGTCCGCTGCTCCAGGACTCACTCCACAATGCTTTCTCACCTCTACAATTTCTCTCTTTACCTGATATTTCTGTTCGGGTATGCTCACGCCGCTGGTTTGCCATCTTTGAAGAAGAATCTCTCCACCTCACCTGCCCTTCCAGCCACTGCTCCATCCCTCCTTCCCCTCCCTGCAAAACTTCTGGAAAGAATTGGCTGTGATTCTGCCCCTAACTTCTCTTCTCATGTTCCCTCTCGATCCTGTTCCAACTGGGCCTTTACTATGATCATACACCTCCAAAATTGCTCTTATTAAGGTCTAAGGCCAATTTTCAGTTCTCATCTTACTTGACTTGTCAGGAGCATTTGATGCATTGATTGCTTGACCCTCTTCGGGACACTTTGTGCACCTGCCTTCACGTCACCTGCCACCTGGGTTTCCCATCTACCCACTAGTCTCTCTTTGTCCCCCTGATCCCTTAAGGTTGGAGTCGTCAGAGCTCAATTCTTGGACTTCCTCTCTTTATTGTCTACACTCGCTGATCTCACCCAGTGCCTTTAAAACAAGAGTATCTCCAGCCCAGTCCATGTTGTGAATCTGAGATTCAAATATCCAACAGCCTAAGGAATATCTCCATCTGGATGTGTAACAGGCATCCCAAATTTAGTAAGTCCCCACATTGCCATATCCCCAGCTGAGCTCCGTCAGACCTGCTCTTTCCACAGACTTCCTCATCTGCATAAGACTTCACCCTGCCCATTGCTCAGGCCCCAAAACTTGAAGTCATTCATTAAAAAAACAACAACAATTTTATCGAGATATAATTTCACTATCATACAATTCACCCACTTGAAGTGTAGAACTCCATGGCTTTTAGTGTATTTGCAGAGTTGTGCAACTGACACCAGTCAATTCAGAACATTTCGTCACTCCAAAAAGAGACCCAGTACCCTTTGCGGAGGCCATTCTTGACTCGTCTCTCATGGCCCGCCTGGAATCCGTCAGCAAGCCCTGTGGGCTCTGCCTTCGGGATCATTCTGAATATTCCACCCCTCCACACCTCCACTGAGCACCCAAAACCCCACCACCTCTTGCCTGGGTTGTCGTGACAGCTTCTTAGCTGGGGTCCCTGTGCCCTCCCTGACACCCCTTCAGAATGTTCTAACCAGCAGGCACAGCCACGTCCCAAGGCAGACTACATTCCTCTGCTTGATGGTTTCCACCTCACTCAGGAAAGCTAAAGTCCTCGCAACGGGCTGCAAGACCCGGCAAACTCAGTCCCATGACAGCTCTGACTTCACTGTTACTCCCGGGCTTCCGTCACTCTGGCCTCTTATTCCCCCCACCCGGCCAACATTCACCCTCTCATGGTCATTCTCTCTGCCCGCAAAATCCCTCACCTAGACACTCCCGTGGTTCACTTCCTCACACAGTGGACTTACTAGAAAGCTCGAACCTCAGCCTTCACTTGCTGCCTCTCTCATGTTCAGAGAAGCTTCTAGTGAAGGGGGATGAGGGAGGATGAGTGGACAGCAGGGCAGCTGGATATTTGAATCTCAACATTCCAGGTAAGTCTTGGGACAGCTAGGCATGGCATGGCCTGCCCTGGCACCTGTTACAATGGGTCAGCACACATGTCTTCAAACTGGGCAGAATCCTGGATTGGAAAAATCTGGAGCAATTGGATAAAAATGAAGGTTCCTAGGCCCTGCCCAAGATCTACCAAATCAGAAGCTGAGAGAATCTTTATTATCAATAGGCTCCACACCTATTTATTTTCTTATTTGTTTTTTAAGTTTTTATTTTAATTCTGGTTAGTTACCATACAGTGTAATATTAGTTCTAGGTGTGCAAAATGTTGATTCAACACTTCCCTACATCACCCGGTGCTCATCAGGACAGGTGCACTCCTTCATCCCCATCACCTGTTTCCCCCATCCCCTATCCCCTCCCCTCTGGTGACCAGCAGTTTGTTCTCTATAGTTAAGGGTCTATTTCTTGGTTTGTTTCTCTCTCCCCCTACCCTCTCTCTCTCCTACCCTCCTTTGTTTGTTTGTTTTGTGTCTTAAATTCCACATATGAGTGAGATCATATGGTGTTTGTTTTTCTCTGACTGACTTATTTCACTTAGCATTATACTCTCTAGCTCCATCCATGTTGCTGCAAATGGCAAGATTTCATTCTTTTTTATGGCCGAGTAATATTCCATTACATATATACCACTTATTTTTAAATTAATTATTTAATTTATTTTTGGGGGGGCAAAGGGAGAGGGAGAGAGAATCCCAAGCAGGCTCCATGTACAACACAGAGCCCGACACAGGCTCAAGATCTCACAACACTGAGATCATGACCTGAGCCAAAATCTAGAGTTGGACGCTTAACTGGTGCTCCAATATACCACATCTTCTCTATCCATTCGTCACTCAGTGGACACTTAGGCCACTTCCATATCTTGGCTATTTGCAGATAATGATGCTACAAACATCGGGGTGCATGTATCCCTTTGAATTAGTGTTTCTGTATTCTTTTTTTTTTTTTTTAAGATTTTTATTTATTTATTTGACAGAGAGAGGCAGCAAGAGAGGGAACACAAGCAGGGGGAGTGGGAGAGGGAGAAGCAGGCTTCCCGAAGAGCAGGGAGCCCGATGCGGGGCTCGATCCCAGGACCCTGAGATCACGACCTGAGCCAAAGGCAGATGCTTAACCAACTGAGCCACCCAGGCGCCCAGTGTTTTTGTATTCTTTAGGTAAAATATCCACTAATGCAATTGCTGGATCATAGGGTAATTCTATTTGTAATATTTTGAAGGTCCTCCATACTGTTTGCCAGAGTGGCTGCACCAGTTTGCATTCCCACCAACAGTGCATGAGGGTTCCCCTTTCTCCACATCTTCTCCAACACCTTTTGTTTCTTGTGTTGTTGATTTTAGCCATTCTGACAGGTGTGAGGTGACATCTCATTGTGTTTTGATTTGCATTTCCCTAATGATGAGTGATGTTGAGCATCTTTTCATGTGTCTGTTGACCATCTGTATGTCTTCTTTGGAAAAATGTCTGTTCATGTCTTCTGCCCATTTTTAGTTGGATGATTTGTTTTTTGGGTGTTGAGTTGTATAAGTTCTTTGTGTATTTTGAATACTCATCCTTTACTGGATATGTCATTTCCAAACATCCCCCATTCTGTAGGCTGCCTTTCAGATTTGTTGGTGGTTTCCTTCACTGTGCAGAAGCTTTTTTTTTGAAGCTTTTTGTTGAAGTCCCAGTAGTTTATTTTTGCTTTTGTTTCCCTTGCCTCAGGAGACATATCTAGAAAGAATTGCTGTGGCCGATGTCAAAGAGGTTACTGTTTGTGTTCTCCTCTAGGATTTTTACAGTTTCAGGTCTCACATTGAGGTCTTTCATCCATTTTGAATCTATTTTTGTGTATCGTGTAAGAAAGTGGTCCAGTTTTATTCTTTGGCATGTTGCTGTCCAATTTTCCCAACACCATTTGTTGAAGAGACTGTCTTTTCCCCATTGGATATTCTTTCTTGCTTTGCCGAAGATTAAATGGCCATTAGTTGTGGGTTCATCTCTGGGTTTTCTATTCTGTTCTAATGATCTATGTGCCTGTTTTTGTGCCATTACCATGCTGTCTTGATGACTACAGCTCTGTAATGTAATTTGAAGTCTGGAATTGTGATGCCTTCAGTTTTGCTTTTCTTTTTCAAGGTTGTCTTGACTCTTCAGGGTCTTTGGTGATTCCATACAAATTTAGGATTATTTGTTTTAGCTCTGTGAAAAATGCCATTGGTATTTTGATAGGGATTGCATTAAATTTGTAGATTGGTTTGGGTAGTAGAGACATTTTAACAATATTTGTTCTCCCAATCCATGAGCATGGAGTGTCTTTCCATTTCTTGGTGTCCTCTTCAATTTCTTTTGTCAGTTTTCTGGGTACAGGCCTTTCACCTCTTTGGTTAGGTTTATTCCTAGGTATCTTATTATTTTTGTCCACACCCATTTCTTAGGCATGTTACAGGGTTTGATTGTCTATATTTATCCCTCCCCCACACCAATCTGTGAGGAGCTGTGTTTTCAGATTGTGTGATTGTGACTCAAGTTCAGGGTGCTCTGGAACTCAGATTTTCTGGTCAGTTAACTATTTAAAAACTCTTTTTCCTTATTTTCCTCTAACTTTAAGGCACTGGCTTCTACTTTCGTGATTTTCATACCACTTTGTGGGGAATAGGCCATCCAGTTTTTTGTTTTGGACAAATACTTCTCCTTTTTTTTCTTCCTAAATTTGCATCTGCGATTCTTTTCAAGACAAAACTTGTCTCATTACTCTCAGTGTGTCTCAAGTACCTGGCGTGGTACATTGGCACAGGAGATGCTAATAAGTATCTAAGGAATTCGATTACATGATAATGATGCGGAGCAAGGGCTGTTAATAGTTACTAGTCATTGGAATGGGTGACAGCTCTTTAACCATGGAGGGCTCAGCATCACCCCGCTCTGTCTCTGGGGGTGGGCATCAGCAGCGTGAGCCATAGCAGGTCTGCGGTCTGAGGGGAATCGTCCCCCAAATCAAATCCTGATCTACATAGTTTCGGGGTCAAATGTGGTTCTGACTCAAGATGAACCAGAGACTCCTGCCCTCAGGGTCTTTGGCACAAATTATGCAGATGATGTGGCTCCTTAATAACCGCTTCATAGTTCTCCAGTTTTCATCGGAATGTGGAATCCTGGTTTGGAGTCCTAAGCCATAAACAACAAGCCAGAATGACTCTGCAGCTTTCAGGAGAAGAAAGGCCTGAAGACTTTGTATGGAAACAACATATGGCCTTTCAAACATCTCTACTGTCCGCCCCCCCGCCCACCCCCCCAGTTATTGTCCTGTAGGTGCAGGAGGGGGCATGTTTTAGGGCTTCAGCAGTGGACGCCGGTGTAGCAGAAATGCAGCACAGCCAGATTAGGAAGTGCAGGGAGTCGAGGAGAAAAGCTGCTTTATCTTATGTCAGCAAAGGAGATGCTAGCAGTGGAGGGTGGACCGCAGAACCAGAGGCATGGAGTGGGGGCCAAAAGGAGATGGCAGAGCCGCAGGCTCCGGGTGCCCGCATAGTTCTGAATTAGCTGTTGTGGTTCAGACCCCACCTGCTGGGTTCAAATGCATCGCAGAGAGCAGGGGGCCAGTGAGAAGGGCTTTTAAAGAGCAAGATGCTTGTCTTCCTGCTCAGGTTCTGAACCTTTCGAGGCATTGTGGTGTCTGGAGGAAATCAGAAATGATCACCTCTTTGAAGGTGTCTTGATCCTCAGCCCTGTTGCAAAATGTCAGATGCATGCAAGTAGCTAATGTCCTCCAGCATCATTCAGATACCCTTTGTGTATCAGTCATCTGTCCTGCTGACTCAAGGGCTGGGATGAAGGACACTAGTGGAACCAGAGCTGGAGAAACTGCCCCTGAGGATGGGACAGCCAGCAGCCCAAATGCCCAGCATGGCAAACTGTGCCATGACATTCTCAGCGGAGGACATTCTGTCTCATGGGCTGGGGCAATACGTAGCAGAACTGTGGTTCCGAGAAACCATCTCAGAGCAGGAGGTGAGCTGGGAAGGGCTCGTGTGAGGCAGGCGTGTGTCGGAACCTCTAGCTGAGTGAGTAATGTTCTGGGCTGGACTCGGACACGAGTGGGGCCTCTCAGAGCTCGGTGGGAAGCCAAGGCAGGCAAGGACCTACTCTTACGGGCGGGGTGGACACAATGAGCAGGAGGAGGCTCAAGTCCAGCGCTGTGGAGGGTATTGAAGAACTCTGCTGCCCTCACCATCAGAGTTGTGCTGCTGCTGAAAAAGAGAGCACAACCCATTTGAGGACCGAGCCTCGAGCCACCCCACCTGTTCTGTCTTTTGTTCTTTCTCCTGACTCCCCTGCTATGTATCCTCACAGTTCATTTGACACATTGGGAATTAATCCAGGAACACTACCTCCCCCTGGGGAACTTCTTCATGGCAGTTAGCCTAGTAAAACGTGGGCTGTGTCCCTGGATAGGGGACTACCTGGGTCTCTCTCCCTTACCCTGGGCCGAAGGTGGGGAGCAAATGAAGAAGCAGGGGCACCTTTCTTTCCAACCATAGGAAGCTCTGTTTTGTGCTCCTATCCAGTTCTGTCTTCCATTATCATCCTCCCCCTAAACCATCATCCCAATCATGTTAATGCCCCTGAAAATCATGGCTTCCTCACCCAATGATTATGGCAGCATTATCTACAATAGCCAAGATATGGAAGCAGCCCAAGTGTCCATCAGCAGATGAATGGATAAAGAAGATGTGGTATATATACACTGGAATATTATTCAGCCATGAAGAAAACTGAAATCTTGCCACTTGCAATAACATGGATGGGGCTAGAGAGTATAATGCTAAGCAAAATAAGTCAGAGAAAGACAAATACCATATGATTTCACTCAAATGTAGAATTTAAGAAACCAAACAAATGAGCAAAGGGGAAAAAAGAAACAGAGAGGCAAACCAAAAAACAGATTCTTAACTCTAGAGAATATACTGATGGTTACTAGAGGGGTGGTGGGTGGGGGGATGTGGATGAAGGAATGCATCTGTTGTGATGAGCGCCACGTGTCCTATGGAAGTGTTGAATCACTATAAACCTAATAATCACACCTAAACCTAATATTACACTGTAATCACTAACTGGAATTTAAATAGAAACTTAAAAAACAATTATATCTTAAAAAACAAGACCAAAAAAACCCCAACAAAATGGGGCGCCTGGGTGGCTCAGTCAGTTGGGCGTCCGACTCTTGGTTTCAGCTCGGGTCATGATCTCATGGGTTAGGGGATCGAGCCCCGCATCGGGCTCCTCACTCACCAGGGGGTCTGCTTGAAAGAGTCTCTCCCTCTGCACCCCCACAAATAAATAAATCTTTAAAAAACAAACACAAAACACCCATAGCTTCCTTTCCTCTGTCTCTGGATCTCACAAACAACGCCTTGGCCTACTCTCTACTTGTAATTCACTGAGTGACTCAAGTCAGGCTTCCTCTTTCTTTTCTGTTACCATGTGTGGCCTGAGAACGTTGCTGCCTCATGAGCTCACAGAGCAAGTAGCTTGAGAGGCTTGTTGAGATGGTTCTCTGAGGTTCCTTAATGAGAGGGGATGAGGAAGAATGAGTAACATATACTTACAGACAAATCAATTAGTGGCCTGAAAACTACACTGGAATCTTTTATGTCACAATGATGCTATTCTCTGCCCTAAATTAGTGGTTGCCTAATCATCAGTTTTAAAAATATAGTTCCCTGGGCAACTCCTCTGGAGGTGGACTCAGTGGACCTGGGGTGGGCACAGGGCACCTGCATTAACAAGAACTAAACGTTCCTCAAAAAGTTGAAAATAGAGCTACCCTATGACCCAGCAATTGCATTACTGGGTATTTACCCCAAAGATACAAATGTAGTGATCCAAAGGGGCACCTGCACCCCAACATTTATAATAGCAATGTCCATAATAGCCAAACTATGGAAAGAGCCCAGATGTCCATCCACAGATGAATGGATAAAGAAGATGTGGTACATACATACAATGGAATATTATGCAGCCATCAAAAAATGAAATCTTACCATTTGCAACAACATGGATGGAATTAGAGGGCATTATGCTAAGCAAAATAAGTCAATCAGAGAAAGAATTATATGATCTCACTGATATTTGGAATCTGAGAAACAAGGCAGAGGATCATATGGGAAGAGAGGAAAAAACAAAACAAGATGAAATCAGAGAAGGAGACAAACCTTAAGAGACTCTTAATCTCAGGAAACAAACTGAGGGTTGCTGGAGGGGAGGGTGTGGGTAGAAGGGGTAACTGGGTAATGGGCATGAAGGAGGGCACGTGATGGAATGAGCACTGGGTGTTGTATGCAACTGATGAATCACTGAACTCTACCTCTGAAACTAATAATACATTGTATGTTAATTAATTAAATTTAAATTTTAAAAAATAAAAAAAAAAAAAAACCAAAAAGAACCCCAAGAACTCAATGGATTTCTCAGGTCCAGAAAGTTTGGAAGACTCTGTCCTCAGGTGTGTACTGCTAAATAGTGTCCACAGGATCCAAGGGTGTATACATCATTTTGCTCTGTATCCAAATCTTCTTAGAAAAACTTATTGAGGACACCCAGGTGGCTCAGTCGGTTAAGCGTCTGCCTTTGGCTCAGGTCATGATCCCAGGGTCCTGGGATCGAGCCCCGCATTGGGCTCCCTTCTCAGCGGGAAGCCTGCTTCTCCCTCTCCTCCCCACTTGTACTCTCTCACTGTCTCTCCTCCTCTCTCTCTCAAATAAATAAAATCTTTAAAAAAAAAGAAAAACTTATTGAAATAACATTAGAGTTGAAAACATAAACTATCTTTATTTCTGCTGTTCGAATATAGTGATTCCTCATATACTACACTCACATTTTATGTACCTGTAAATGTAAAAATACCAAAAGTTGGATTCTGCCTCTTTTTTGTTTACAAAATATATCAGAAACATTTTTTTCCTTGGTGTTACATAAGGTTGGTAATTATAATGTTAAACATCTATAATTTAAGTATTTACCAAGTACTGGATATTTTGATTGTTTTGAATTTTTTGTTTATAGCACAGATGATGTAATAAATATTTTGTGTATATAGGTTTTACCTTTAAAATTTTTTAGTTTTTCAGGAATGGTATTAGTGAATTAGTGAATTAGTGAATTAAAGAGTTTGCATATTTTAAGGCCAAAGTGTTAATATTGGAATATAAAATATTTCCTCATCAGTAGAACTTGATTAACTAGTTTTATGTTTAAAATGCTTGTGAATCTGTAATACATTTCCTTCACTTTTTCATATTTAAAAGTCCATTTTCCTTTATTTGCATTATGATGGTTTAGTGGGAATGTTGTTTATACAGGGATGACCTCTCTGATGAAACCTTGGGAATGTCACTGAAGGCAAAGGAACAAGTCAAATGTCCTGAGGTAGGTATGTACTTGAGAATATGGGAATGTGGGGGACGAGTTGGGGGCAGATCTCAGAGGGCCCTGCAGGCCATGTAGGCACGTTGGAGGATATACTGAGTGAGAAAGGGAACGGCAGGGGAGTTTTGAGCAGAGGGGTCACATGTATGTCATGGGTCACTGGGGAGAACAGTAGAACGGCCGAGAATGGAGGCAGGGAGACCAGTTGGAGGCTCCCGCATCAGGCGGGGGATGGGTTAGCCCAGTGATGGGTATTAAGGAGGGCACGTATTGCATGGAGAACTGAGTGTTATATGCAGACAATGGATCGTGGATCACTACAAAAACTAATGATGTACTGTATGGTGACTAACAATACATAATACAACAAAAAAATAAATTTAAAAAACCCCACTGTAATGAAAATTAAAGTAAAATCAAGTGAAGCAATCAGAATGAAAAGAATATGGGCAGTAAAAACAGCAGGAAGCTAGGCGGGCTTGTTCCTGGGTAGAGACCAGGAGCCACGGGTTCCGAGCTCTGAGTGTGAAAGATCCCAGGACAGAGGGAAGCAGATTCGACTACGGGATGTGCACAGAGTGATTTTGGGAGATTAAAGCAACTGTTCCTGGCAGAGAACAGGGAAAATATTTTTCCGCAGGTGCTCACAAAGGAAATCCTGTGTCATCTAGTAATCGACAGCCCCAGAAACATCTGTAGGGGCCCAAACTAGGTGATTCAGCTTCCTGCTGGTGGCTGAGAAAGATGGACACAATGCCTAGCTTTCTCTCTTGAAATTTTTCCTTCACAACATTTTCAAATTTTTCCTGCTCTTTCGTTTTTTGAGCATTAGTGGAGAAGCTGTGAGGTCTTGGGCGGAAAATGAAGACCAAATGCGAAATCACTCTGACAGTCACCATTGTCATAAAGAGGGGCGGGAGAAGAAAAGGAGGATGTCACTCCCTAAATAAATCAACTGCTCCTTCATGTTGACAAACCAGCCCTCCTCCATAGTAGATGTGTGCCCTGTGTTCTGCCATCCTGCGGGTCAAATGCTAAATGTGCTATCAGGACACATAGATTCCAACACTGACATCTCCTGTTGAAATGACAATACGATACTTTTTCATCTCTCTGCTGTGAGATCTCAGCCCCACGACGCTACCCTCAGCAGCCCAGCTGGGGATGTCCTGCCTCGAGACTGCAATAAAGGGTGTTATCTGAAGGCTCAGCCGGGGAAGAGTCAGCTTCCAGCGTTATATGGCTGTTGACACGATTCCATGCTTCAATGGTTGTTGGACCCAGGCCTCCCTCAGCACCTTGCCATTTGCTTCATCAAAACTGGCAAGAGAGACGTTCTATGAGCAACATGAAAGCTGCAATCTCCTGCACCCTGATGCTGCACAGTAAAGACTCTGTTTAGTCCTGGCTCTGTTCCCAGGAGATAGCCTCTAAATCCTGAGAATTCCCCGAGCTGTGGGAGTGTCTTGTTGCTCAAGGCAGCCCCTCTACCCTGTCGAGTTTCTGTTGAGGAGGTGACCCAGGGTGCGCAGTCCGGAAGACCAACCATGGAACGGGGGGTTGGGACTTTGGCTCCACCTCCTGTGAGGGAAAGGTTGGAGACAGAGTCCAGCCACACCAGTAACTGATGGTAGAGCAACCACGCACACAAGGAAACTCCAGTAAGAACTCTGGACACTGAAGCTCAGGGGAGCTTCCTGGCTGGTGAGCCCATGGGTGTGCTGGGAGGTCCATGTGTCCTGATTCCACAGGGAGAGGGTGCAGGAAGTCTCATTTGGGACCCTCTCCAGCTTTGCCCTGTCCTGATTTATATCTGTCACAAGACAACAGTAATTGTAAGTACTTTCCTGAGTTCTGTGAGTTGTTCTAGGGAACAATTGAACCTGAGAGGTAGTAAGAATTCCTTGGATGTGGAGCCAGCTGCTTTGAAGTGGGGGGCCACCTGGTGGGCTGTGACCCTGGGCGCCCAGAGTCTGAGCTCCCTGCAGGTGCCTGGTGTAAGACTGCACAGCAGTATTGCACCTAATTCTTTGTTCTGTGGGTTAGAAGCAAGGCCCCAGGATTGGCCCACACTGCAGGGCAAGCGGATCAGGAGCAGGCATGGACACCAGGAGGAGAGAACACCTGAGAAGCCTTCCATCACAGTCACGGTAGTCCTCGCGGCGGGGTGACTCGGCTTAGAACACACCTGCATTCATTACATGCCCATGACATCATAGAGGATGGAGTTCTAATGGGTTTCGTGTAGTCTAGTTTCACCATCTCATACAGACGAAAAAAGGCAGGTTTAGGGAGTGCAGGTGTCTGACTTGAGAGTGGGCAATGGGCTGGTGCCCAGGTCAGGACAGGAACCCCACGCTCTTTCCGGATACCATGCAGACCGTGAGTCTAGCCCCCCAGTCGGCGTGGACTGCTGTAGATTCATAGTTACATCCCTGAGAGCACGTGTACAGGGCTGACGGAGCCCTTCCCAGACACCGGGAGACACCAAGGCTGGCAAGATTCGGGAGGCAAGGCTTTTAACTGGCAGAAAAGTGTAAAAGCTCTTTGTTTCCTGCACGTGATGCATTGATTTTTTTCTCATTTATTAGAAAATCGAATTAAGAGGGAAGCACAGCGTTTCAGAGGCTAGAAAACCACAGTGCGAAGCAAAAGGGCACGAAGCTCCAGACCAACAGTCCAGGGAGCATTGGCGGTGTTCTCTAGACCGACAGCATGTGAATTCGGCTTCTCGATTATCACCACGAACAGTGAGGGGTCCTGCGACTGGACTTATGCTGCCCACACCTCGCTAGCGGATCGCGTACCGTGTGCTGAACGGAACTGACCTCACGCAGGTGGCCAGGAAAACTGCTTCCGGGACAAGTCCAGACGCTGCTTGCGGCCACTCTGATTGGTTTACAGAACAGCATCTGCTGACTCTGATTGGTTTACAGAACAGCGTCCGCTGACTCTGATTGGTTTATAGAACAGCATCTGCTGACTCTGATTGGTTTACAGAACAGCGTCCCTTGACCCTGATTGGTTTACAGGACAGCATCAGTCGATTGAAGGACCCCGCAGCCCTGGGCGTCGCGGGGTCGCACCGCGGGGTCGTCGCACTGCGGGGTCGCACCGCGAGGGGCGGGAAACAGCGCTGCGCTCGCTCGCTTGCAAAGCGAAGCTCCTCTTCACACCGTGATTCGGGACTGACGGGGTGTGGGCTGCCAGAGGCCTTGCTGGGGGAAGGCCTTCTTCCAGAGGGTTCACGACGTCAGCATCTGCCTCAGAGTTGCTTTCTTCTTCCTCAGAGGTCAAACGAGTGAATGTACATGAAGGGCTTTGGACGCGCCTCCCGCGTGAGCAGTTGCACGGGTGTTTGCTCCCGTCTCCGGCTTCTTACCGTCGAAATCACGGGTTTCGCTGCATGACCCTCGCAGCCTCGGCTGTCAGTCTGTCCTACAGCGGACGTTCGCCGGACCCTGGCTGTGCGTCCCCACCCGGCCCAGGTGCAGGCAGCGTGTGGCCGGGGTTGTTCCGAGAACTCCATGGCCCCCACGGTTTGGGGATCGGCATCTGCGTGATGCACGGAGAACCGGAGCGCTTCCCGGGAGCCGGCGGGCAGGACGCGTCCGCGCCGTGGCCCCCGGGGCAGCAGGCTGTGCGCCGACGGCCCCGGTGACGGAGGGGGTCCGGAGGAGGCGCGGGAACAGAGCCCGGGACTCTGTCTGCGACCCCCTCCCCCGCGGACACGAGCGAGCTGAGCAACTCCCGTTTGTGCGGCGGCTGTGAGCCGGGCGGCGGTCATTTGTACCCGCGGAGTCACGGCCAGTAGCAGTCAAGACGGATACTGGCGCAGCTCAAGTGGAGCCTGCTGTCGTGTGGGAGCCTTCCAGAAACAGGGATGGGGCGCCGCGGGCCGCGTGGGGGGCCGTGTGGGGGGCCGTAGGTTGTGTGGGGTGCTGCGGGCCGCGTGGGGGTGCCGTGTGGGGTGAGGCGGGCCGCGTGGGGTGCCGTGTGGGGTGTCGCGGGCCGCGTGGGGTGCCGTGTGGGGTGCCGCAGGCCGCGTGGGGTGCCGTGTAGGGTGCCGTGGGTTGTGTGGGGTGCCGTGGGCCACGTGGGGTGCTGCGGGCTGTGTGGGGGGCCGTGTGGGGTGCCGTGTGGGGTGCAGCGGGCCATGTGGGGTGCCGCAGGTTGTGTGGGGTGCCCTGGGGGCTCTCACGGGGAACCACCTGGTTCAGAGGTCTGGGGATGCTTGGCACAGCTCCTCCCAAAGGATGTGTGGATATCAGGTAAGGGGGCAGGAGTGTGGGGGCTCAGTGACGGGAGAGCGGGCTGACACGGAGGAAGGCCGCCGTTTCTTATCGTTAAGTGGAGGCAGTAATGATTGGAGAGGCCGTTCAAACACACAGTCTTGTCAAATTACCTGGTCTCGTGCAAGGAGCAGCAAAAAGCCACTAAAGCATTTTGTCAGGGGGACGGTATGATCAGACTTTGTTCTAGAAAGGGCTGTGTGGCTGCTGTGTGGGGAGTGGGGTGGCAGGGCAGAAAGCTGGAGGCAGGGAGGCTGTGGTGGCCCCCGGAGTTGAGGCTGGATCCTGGACGGGAAGGTGGGAGTAGCCAGGCCCCAGCACCCAAAATCAGCAAACATCCCGGAGGTGGGATGGACAGGCCTTGGTGACCGGCCCACCTCTCCTCTTTCCCGTGGATCAATCTATGTGTTCAAGGGTGGCCTTCGTTCCTTTGCTCCCCTTTTTTTTTTTTTTTTAAAGATTTTTTTTCTTTTTATTTATTTATTTGAGAGAGAGAATGAGATAGAGCATGAGAGGGGGGAGGGTCAGAGGGAGAAGCAGACTCCCTGCTGAGCAGAGAGCCAGATGCGGGACTCGATCCCGGGACTCCAGGATCATGACCTGAGCCGAAGGCAGTCGCTTAACCAACTGAGCCACCCAGGCGTCCCTCCTTTGCTCCCTTTCTGCTCCCTCTCCACCTGGCTTTGCGGTGTTGGATGCCTTCCCTCCCCTCTTCACGCACCATCAGTGGATTTTCTTAGCAAAGCTCCATGGCTTTCCCACCTCCTTTATCCACCCATGTTCCAAATTGGTTTTTACTTTTATTGCAGCTTTAGTGCATTGAAGAGTCAAGTCATGTTGCAAGGCTTGTGAGAGTTTTTGCATCTCCCTGCTCTCTATTTCTTGCCTCAGAGGCGACAGCTTTTAAATCCCTCAGCTGGTCCTTCTGGCATTTTCTTCCTGTCTCTGACGTGCTCACATCCACTCCATGCTTGGGTGACCCACACGCTCTGGTCGCTTTGCGAGAGACTACGTAGGAGGGAAATTTTTGAGACTGTTGGGAAAATGCTTTCATTTTACCTTTACGCGTAACATATATGAGACAGAATTTTGGGCTGATAATCATTTTCCCTCAGAATTTTGAAAGCAGCGCTCCATTTCCTTCTGTCTTCTTGACATTCTGATTCCTGCTTCTTGATGTGAGGCCTGCTTTCTTTCCGGAAATCCTTTATGGTCTTCCCTTTGCCTCTGGTGTTCTGAGACAACGTGTTCACGTGTTTTTCTGTGGTTCATTTCCTTTTTTTTTTTTTTTTAGGATTTTATTTATTTATTTATTTGAGAGAAAGAGAGAGAGAGACAGAGAAACAGCATGAGAAGGGAGAGGGTCAGAGGGAGAAGCAGGCTCCCCGCTGAGCCGGGAGCCCGATGTGGGACTCGATCCCAGGACTCCGGGATCATGACCCGAGCCGAAGGCAGACGCTTTACCGATGGAGCCGCCCAGGTGCCCTGTGGTTCATTTCCTTACATCGTGCTGGACATTAGGTGGGCCCTTTCCATATGAAAACAGCCCTTTCAGTTCTGGGAAATTTTCTTGAATTATTTTTTTGATGATTTCCTTCCCTCAATTTTTTTCTATCCCTTCTTTGTAGAACTCTTGTTCTGCCAATGCTAGGCATTCTTTTTTTAAATTTTATTAAGTTTTTTTTTATTTTAATGTAGTGTAGTTAACTTATAGTGTTATATTAGTTTCAGGCATGTAATAAAGTGATTCAACAATTTTTTTTTTTTACTTTATTTATTTAGAGAGCATGAGTGGGGGGAGAGGCAGAGGGAGAGAGAATCTCAAGCAGACTCCCTGCTAAGTGCAGAGCCCTGCATGGGGCTCGATCTCAAGACCCTGAGATCAGGACCTCAGCTGAAACCAAGAGTCGGTTGCTTAACTGACTGAGCACCCAGGTGCCCCAGTGATTCAACAGTTCTCTACATTACTCAGTGCTCATCACGATAAGTGTGCTCTGAATCCCCATCACCTATTTCACCCATCCCCCCCACCTCCCTTCTGGTAACCACGTGTTTGCTCTCTAGAGTTAAGAGTCTGTTTTTTTTGTCTCTCTCTTTTGTTTCTTAAATTCCAGATCATATGGTATTTGTCTTTCTCTGACTGACTTATTTCACTTAGTATTATACCCTAGTATACCTTAGTAGTATACCCTCAAGATCCATTCATGTTGTTGCAAATGGCAAGATTTCATTCTTTTTTATGGCTGAATAATATTCCATTGTGTGTGTCTGTGTATGTATGTGTGTATACAAACGTTCCATATTTATTCATTCATCTATCCATGGACACTTGGGCTACTTCCATATCTTGGCTATTGTAAATAACGCTGCTGAAAACATCAGGGTACATGTATTTCTTGAAATAGTATTTTTGTATTCTTTGGGTAAATACCCAGTAGTGCGATTGCTGGGTCATAGGGTAGTTCTATTTGTAACTTTTTGAGGAACTTCCATACTGTTCTCCAGAGTGGCTGCACCAGTTTGCTTTCCCACCAATGGTGCACGAGGGTTCCCCTTTCTCCACATCCTCGCCAACCCCTGTTGTTTCTTGTGTTGTTGATTTTAGCCATTCTGAGAGGTGTAAGGTGGGATCTCTTTGTGGTTTGATTTGTATTTCTCTGATAATGAATGATGTTGAGCATCTTTTCATGTGTCTGTTGGCCATTTGTATGTCTTCTTTGGAGAAGCGCCTGTTCATGTCTTCTGCCCATTTTTTAGTTGGATTGTTTTGTTTTTGTTAGCTTTTCCTCTCTTTTTTTAAAGTAATCCTAACACTCAACATGGGACTCGAACTCACGACCTGGAGATCAAGAGTCACACGTTCTTCCGACTGAGCCAGCCAGGCACCCCAGTCTCTAAATATTCTTATTTCTTGAATGCTGTTTCTGCCTTCTCGTCTTTCTGAGGTTATTAGTTATAGTTTTGTGCTGTCTCACTATCTCTGTGGTCTCTGTGTCCTCTGAGTTTTCTTTTCTTTCCTTTTTTTTTTCCTTGTGTGTTTGTTGTGATCTATTTCCCATGCTGGAGATTTTCCTCAGCTGCTTGGTGGGTCTTAGATGTCTGCTTATATATATATTTTTTAAAATTTTTTTTTTAAGATTTTATTTATTTGCGAGAGAAAATGAGAGACAGAGAGCATGAGAGGGAGGAGGGTCAGAGGGAGAAGCAGACTCTCCACTGAGCAGGGAGCCTGATGCGGGACTCGATCCCGGGACTCCAGGATCATGACCTGAGCCGAAGGCAGTCGCTTAACCGACTGAGCCACCCAGGCGTCCGATGTCTGCTTATATTTGAGAGAGTCACCCTTGCAGGCTGTCTGGAAACTCTGAGTGTGTGGATGGGGCTTGTTCATGGGCTTTGCCAAGTGATGGAGGTGGAGGCATGTCACCGGGGAACCCTTCAGCTAGAATCTTAAGTCTTTCCTCTTTGGCCTGGTTCTTCTTCTGTACAGAAGGAAAGGGGTAATATTTTCCCAGTAGGAAAGGGGTTGAGCTGAAAGTATTTCCTTCTATCTGTTGAGAACAGTATGCCTACCCTCCACAGAGCCCTCTGTCCAGACAGTGTACCTCCTACTGATGGGGTGGGGCGGGGGGACAGGGGGGCTCAGGGGCCTGTTAGGGATCGCTTTCTACCTCGGGCTTTTCTTATAGGCTCTTCCAACATCAGCAAGATGAAATCCAACAGGGGCAAACTCTAACGTCCTGTACTTGAAATGAAAATTCCAGTTAACCCAGAACAAAAGAGGAGGTGTTTAATGCCTGCTCATGGGAAAGAGACTGAGAGCAATGTAATTCAGTGATGTGATACGGCTGTCCTTCAGATGCTAATCCATGCATGGGTTGCATTAAGGCAAGTGGAACCCTCCCTGTCCCAGCATCCTTCTGTGCCCTGAGGTCATCTGCTCACATTCAGGCATTTGAATGGACCCTGAGTCCTTGACTTGCCTATCCTCATTAATCATGAACCCTGGGCTTGGGCATTTCCACTGAAGACTGTCTCCACCCTCGCCAGACTGCGAGGATTGGCCTGGGCCAGGAGCCCAATAGTCAGAATTATGGATCCAGTAGAAGGCAGGGATCTATGCAGGTAGAGCAGTGTTAAGGAGTATGTGTTGCCAGAGGTCAAGAATGGGTCAGGAATCCAGGGAGGCAAGTCACCAGTGAAGGGGCAGGCAAGTCCCCAGACCCAGGCAGACAGCCAGCACTCCGAACACCGTGACCCTCCTTGGGGGGCAAATCAGAAATCTAAGATTGCGTGGGTGTAAGCTTGAAAGTCACTTGTCACTGTGATTATACCTGGTCAGACAGGGGGTCAGACTCCAGAGAGGGAGGGTTCTGCTGACCTAACTGGAGAGAGCTTCCGGAATGTTGTACTTCCTCCTAAGTGGCCACCTGAGGGAAAAAGTATGTGGTGATACGTGATTCTTGGCCATCATAGCGCACTCTGGCCAAAGAGCCAATCCATTCATTCCCCTAAAATTCAGCTGGGGAGAACAGTTTCATCATGAGGGATAGATAAGAGGCAGGTGTGATGACAAATTCCCATGATACGCTTTTAGGAACCAATGGGGCAAAAATCAAACAGCCTCTCCTGTCTGACTGTTGGAAACGAGCTACCACCCCTCCTCTAGAGGTCCCGTGGTAGCTTCCAGGTCTTTCTCTGTAGCACCAGTGTTTGCGGCCAGGCTAGGGTCTGGAGGCTGCTGGGGAGAATAATACTTGGTGAGTAACATGTTCAGTGCATATCTGTCAGCATTGTGTGGCGGGGTGGGTGACCCACGGCCAGGCCACCGAGTCCTGTGGCTGGAACGTCCACTGCTCTTACAGTAAATGGCACAAGGATGAAAGGAGACCAGAACGGAAGCACCGACCTCGCTCCCTATGAACTTTTCCATCCCCTTCACTCAGACTCGTTTTATTTTATTTATTTATTTATTTATTTTTAAAGATTTTACTTATTTATTTGACAGAGACACAGCGAGAGAGGGAACATGAGCAGGGGGAGTGGGAGAGGGAGAAGCAGGCTTCCCGCAGAGCAGGGAGCCCGATGCGGGGCTCGATCCCAGGACTCTGGGATCATGACCTGAGCCGAAGGCAGATGCTTAACAACTGAGCCACCCAGGTGCCCCACAGACTTGTTTTATTTTCAGGAAGATTGTTCCTCTTGATCGACCCACAAAGGAGTCCGTCCCTTATGTTTTTTGGCAAGACTTGAACATAAGCACCTTATCCTGGGAGCCTCCCTGAATTAAAAAACAAACAGAACACAACTGGAAAAAACTGCCAGAAGTCACTTAATTTAACTGTGCTGAGGAATGGCCTCACTTGGAGCCTATTTCAGGAAACTGACTTTGTTTTCTTGAAGACTCTAAGGGAAGAACGTCTCGTGGGCATGTGAGGCAAGTGCTTCAGGACTGGGCTTCAGCAGTCCATCCCCGGGGGTCCCGCTTCTGGAGAGGGTGAAGCCCAGGGGGGATCTATGGAGTCTTTCGCTCTGAAATGATCACAGGGACATTAATTCCCACGAGGGCTGAAGCTGCAGGTTGTCCCACTCAGGTTCTCACTGGGCTCTCATCTTACTACACTTGCAGGATGCTTTTCAAACCAGCACGAGGACATTCATACAACCGCGGAGGGCAGGTGCAGATGAGGAAACTGAGGCACAGAGCACACTGTCGCAGTCTTGCTTTTGCAGCAAAGAGGGGGCTTTTCTCTGGCTGAGGAGTTGTCTAGACAGTGGTTTTCGCAGATGGAAGATAAGTGCAGGGCACCCCTCGGTGGGCCATCGCTCCGCGGGGTGGCAAAGTAAGGTGTGAGGCTGGGGGTACTGGGGAGGCTCGGTGTGGGCTGCTGCCTAGGAACATGTCTATTGCAGGGAGTTTAGTTTTTTTTTTATTTTTAGTGTTCAGTTAGCCAACATATAGTACATCATTAGTTTTTTTTTTTTTTAAGATTTTATTTATTTATTTGACAGAGAGAGACACAGCAAGAGAGGGAACACAAGCAGGGGGAGTGGGAGAAGGAGAAGGAGGCTTCCCGCTGAGCAGGGAGCCGGATGCAGGGCTCGATCCCAGGACCCTGGGATCATGACCTGAGCTGAAGGCAGACGCTTAACGACTGAGCCACCCAGGTGCCCCAACATCATTAGTTTTTCATGTAGTGTTTTTTGTGAGAAAGGTTTGTGACTCACCTTGAACAAATTAAACAAAAAAAAAAAAAAAAAAAGGAAAGAAAAGAAAAATAATGAGAAAGAAAGGAAGTTACCCTTAAAAATGATCCAATAGCAGTGGAATTTTCACATGCACACTGCCCGTGTTGGGAGGGGCTGTTGCTTCGGCCCTAACTTCCTGCTCTGTTCCTTTGCCTTCTGCTTCTTTTCGACACCCTCCGGAAAAGATGGTGGGTAGGCTTTCTGGGGAGTGAGAACAGACCCACCGTTTGCTCTCGGCTGTCTGCCTCTCCCAGAGGACGCTCAGATTCCCTTTCAGACTTCTGAAGTAATGGCCACACGTTACTTTTTCATCTCTTGACTGATGAGGTTTTGCTCCAATGGATGTTTGCTTGACCAGTGTAATTTTGTACTTTACATGAGTCAAAACCTTAAAAAGTAGATTTACTGAAATGTCTCTCGCCTTTGTGTCTTAGTCTGTATTCTGCATAGCACATTGTTGGAGGTTAAAAAAAGAATCATGATCTAAAAGTCTTGTCCTAAAAGTAAGGTTAACGGTAATAACATGAGGTAGCCTTTCTCGTCACTGTTCAAAGACACATCTAGCATGCTTTTGCTAACAAAGCCAAGGGAGCCACTCTCGTTGTCTTGGGAGATGGACTGAAGGAGGCTCTGTGCTGGGATGGGATGTCTGCCTTTGCTGGGGGTCATTCAGACCCCAGGCCAAACCTCACGTTGGGTCTCATTTGTCCCAAACCCCTTGCCTCGGTTCCTTGGCTTATGCGCTTGCTGCAAACACAGGTGGCTTTTTTTTTTTTTTAATATTTTATTTATTTATTTGAAAGAGAGACAGCAAGAGCAAGAGACAGAACACAAGCAGGGGGAGTGGGAGAGGGAGAAGCAGATTCCCCGCTGAGCAGGGAGCCCGATGTGGGGCTTAATCCCAGCACCCTGGGATCATGACCTGAGCTGAAGGCAGACGCTTAACGATTGAGCCACCCAGGCACCCCTTCCTATAATTCTTCTTGCAAAAACTAAACTAGACAAAAAAGCAAACCTACCTTTTTCAAAAACGAAAGACAGAAATCCAAATGGCTCACGGTGGAGAAACATTTATGAGCTGCGGAGAAAGTTATATAACAGCCAATGAATGTTAGTGGACGTGGGTCTGTCGATTCTCTGAGAATGTCAAGGAATTTGCCTCTGGAATCAGATACCTAACACCCCGAATGGTTTGGAACAGGAAGGCCTCCAGTCCCACACACAGGAGCCAGGGAAACAGCATTCCCTACTCTCTGCCTCAGGTTGTGACCGCTGGGTGTGCCCAGGAAGGAACCTGGCCCGGCCTGTCTCTGCTTGGACTCAAACGTCCTGATAAGATTTCCCTATTCTGTTTCTCCTATCATGGGATTTAGAAGACATACCCTCTGACTCTTTGTCCAGTTCCCAAGCCACGGTACAAATAAATGTACCTTTTCCAATTCTTTCATTGAAATACGTCTGGCGTGTTACACAGTGTAAGTCTGGATACGCTGATGGATATAAATCCACACACAGCCGTATGATCACGGGTGTAGTGCTAAGGGGCACCTCCAACCTGTCACGCAACTTTTGTTTCTCTCTTTGTGTCAGGAATAATTCCGACCCAGCCTCTTAGTGAGTCTGCTGTTTACCCACCTTCATCCTCATCTTTGCCGGGCGTCCCCTGCGGTGTCCTCTGTAACAGGTGCTTCATGGATATTTGTTAGAGTGTCAGCGGCGGGGACTAACTCCGTGTCTGGGAGCTGGTGACAGACCTAGCTCAGCAGATGAAGGTGGGCACCACGGGGAGCCCCAAGGGGCCACGGTGCGGCTCACAGGCCCGTCCCCAATTCTGCACGGTTTGTAGACTTTGTTCTGCCCCAGTAATTGGATAGCGCTCACGAAGCCCGTGCATAACCAAAATCAGAAGGTGGGGACTTTAGCCCTTTTAAAACACATCTTAAAGCTCAACCATTGATAATATTCAATAAAAATGTTTTATTAGTGACCATTTCTCTTAAAATGCAAAATAAAATGCCCTTATAAAAATACCCAGGGGCACCTGGGTGGGTCAGATGGTTAAGCGTCTGCCTTCGGCTCAGGTCATGATCCCAGGGTCCTGGGATTGAGTCCCGCATCGGGCTCCCTGCTCCTTGGGAGCCTGCTTCTCTCTCTCTCTCTCTCTCTGTCTCTCATGAATAAATAAATAAAATCTTTAATAAAATAAAATAAAATAAAAATACCCAGAATGGTGGTGTGGATGACCTTCCCCCAGTGTGTCTGATCATCGTCCTACCAATAATTCAGGTGTTTGGTAAAGGTCATGTTTGCCCCTTTGGGCTCGGGAGGCCTCTGTAGGTGAGAAAGTTGGAGGGTGGAAGGGTCTTCTCTTGAAGATGGGAGCAACGCCTCGTAGGTCCCCTCTTCTAAATGGAGGGAGGTGGTGGTAGAAATAATTACATCTTGGGGCCCAACACCTTTAAAATTGGACCTCCCAGTGGGTGTTTCTGCTAAGGGCTACATGCTGTTCTGTCCAAACAGGTTTTAAATGTTCAGAGGGAAGAAAGTACCACTCCATTAGAAGGAACTTTCTGGGAGGGGCTGAGGACTAGTAGCCCCCTGCTGCGCAATGTAAATCCCTCCCCCGGTCCTCTTCATCCAGGCCTGCCTTCCCCCAACACAATCTGGGTCGCTGTTCTGTTCTGGCGAGACCCGTACCCCTCCAGCCTGTCTCCCACAATGCATTGCTCTCTTTTCTCCTTACATCATCACTCAGAAGAGTTGCCCACGCCGTGTAGGACACACAGTAGGGAACCTTCTATTAGAATATTGAACGGATACACGTTTTGTAAAGATTTGTTTTGTAAAGAAAATATTCTCTCCTCGAAAAGTAGGTATTGCTAAGGAAGGGAGGGGACTTGTGAGCTGTGGCCCCTCAATTTCTTTGACACTCTTCATTGAGAGGTGAGGTCCGTGTCCCCTCTCGGTGAGTCTGCGCTCTGTGACTGCTTGACCAATAAAACGGACTGGATGTGAAAGGTGCTGGCCTCTGGGCCCAGGCCCTCACCTGGCAGCTTCCATGGCCTGTGAGTCGGTCTCTCACTCTTGGAACCCGGACCATGTCGGGAGAAAGTGCGGGCCACACGGAGACGTGGCTTTGATATCCCATTGGTGGGCCCAGTGGCGGTCCCAGCCGATGGCAGCGTGAGCTGCCAGGTGTGTGAGGAGGGGTGACGGCAGGTGATGCGTGGGAACGCTCCACACCTGTGTTGTCCCCCAGCTTTGCCGGCACGTGAGGTGGGGGCACTACAATGTAGGAGCTGAACTGCAAATTATTTTTCACTTAAAATGTAGCAGCCACACAGAGCTAGTGGCTACCATATTCAGCAGTATAGGTCTACACATCAGGTGGTAAGCTGCTTGCAGCAAGGATCATACCGGCCTGACTCACATTCAGCATTTTTTATTTTTTATGTAAAGTAGACTCCATGCCCAACGTAGGTCTTGAACTCACGACCCTGAGATCAAGAGTTACAGGTGCTCGGGGCGCCTGGGTGGCTCAGTCGTTAAGCATCTGCCTTCGGCTCAGGTCATGATCCCAGGGTCCAGGGATCGAGCCCCGCATCGGGCTCCCTGCTCAGCAGGAAGCCTGCTTCTCCCTCTCCCACTCCCCCTGCTTGGGTTCCCTCTCTCGCTGTCTCTGTCAAATAAATAAATAAAATCTTAAAAAAAAAAAAAAGTTGAAGGTGCTACCGACTGAGCCAACCAGGCGCCTCCTGCTTTAGCATTTTTTTAGATCAAGCTTTCATTGTCCCTAGATTTAAAAATTAGCATGAAGGGCACTAAAAACTGTGGACTCCTGCCCCGTCTTAGTCTCCCTCCCAGAGACACCCACGCTCACTTCTGAGATTCATCTCTGTATAAAACGAGCATGCTAAACTGTTGGGTTTTGGTTTATTGATTTTGGACCTTATCTGAGGATTTTCTGTGATGATGGGTGAAGGTTAGTGAATACAGGGAACGGAAATAGAAAGATAGGATCCAGTCTTTTTAGCTTCACAAAGCGAGGCCCCATCTCCCACGGTGTTAGGTTCCCATTACCACAAATTTGGTGGCTTCAAACAACCCCAGTGCGTCATCTTACTGTCCTGTGGGCCAGCAGTACGACAGAAGGCCGCGGGGCTGCCATCAAGGTGTCCGCCGGGCCGTGTCCTTCCTGGGGGCCTGGGGCAGAGCCTGGCCCAGCTTCCTGGCGCCGCTGGAATCCCCGGCTCACGGCCCCTCCTCCACCTCCAGAGCAAGGGGCATCGCTCCCCCTGCTCTTCTGGGGGCCCATCCCCCTCGGGCTGTACACCTGCTGGAGAAAAGCCTCTCCGATTTTAAGGGCCGTGTGATTAGATCGGGCCCACCCAGGTAATCAGGACGTCTCCCTGCCTCACGTTCCTGAACTCAATCACATCTGCTAAGTCCCTTTGCTACACCAGGCTTCTGCATTCGCTCACAGGTTCTGGGACAGAGCACGGGGGCATCTCTGGGGACCGTTACCCTTCCTTGTATGGGGGGTTGACGCGATGAGTAACTTTTAAAGACACGGCACCAGTGGGTTTTTTGAAGTCACCATGCTGTTCCCAGAAGGCTTGAGCACTTGGCTGGGTGTGGATTTGGCTGCTCGGCACAGGTCAGGCGCCTGCAGGTCCTGCGTGGAGGCCGGTCCCCACTTCGTGAAAATTGTGCCAGACATGCTGTAAACAATCCTGCTTCAGTGGCTCCTCACTGACCTCAGGCGAGCCCGTTGCCCCATCGTGACCCAGTGCTTGGTACACACCGAGGGCTTGTTGACCGTGTGAGCCGAGGATCTCTTCCTGACCGTGGAGAGCCCGGGTGCAAGCCTCCTCCCTGGGCTTAGGGACTCAGGAGCATTGGTCTCTAGCGCCAGTCCTGACCTCATGGAGGGGCATTTGACCTTGAAGAGCAACACTCAGGACCTTTAGGCTGCAGAAGCCCATGACACCTGACTGGTTCCACGTGGCTCCAGGCCTGGCATCCTCGCCATCCAGACCTGGGTATTTGCCTTCTCCCTGCCAGTTCTGTCCTACCCCCTGGGCGCCGAGCCTGCCCTAGAGCCACACTCCAATACTGGGGCTCCCAAACCAGCCGACGCCACCTGATGCTAATGCCCTGGATTTCTGAGTGTCGCAGGTAGGGCTGCACCTGCCTCGTGGGGCCCCCCGTGGCATTTCATTAGTGCCCGGCTACTAGCTGTGAGCTTGTACCCTGCCTGAGTTGTCGCTCCGCCCTTCCTGACACTGTCTTCTCTTAGACCAGATGCTGCCCTGCTCCCTGCTGCTGGTGACCCACCAAGCACCTGTCACACTCCAGCTGACGGTCCAGTGCAGATCCTGGGCCCCCCAGTCTACCCATCCTGCTGCTGTGCCAAGCCCAGGCCACAAGGTCAGGCCTCCAAGTGAGAGAAATGTGGGTATACTCAAAACAGGTGCAGCCCTGAGCACGAACAGCATGACTCACGCGTGCGGAGGCAAAGGTTAAGTTTTCTATTTTGGTGGATCATTTCTGGGTTCTCCATAAAGATAGAACAAATAGAATAGTGTCCAAAGGAGTGTGAACCTTCTAAGAGGCTGCTTCCAACAGTTTTATTATTGTTTACTTGCCATTGCAAGTTTCTCTGGGGGTTGAAGGGACCTGGTCTCCCCTCCGTCCACCCCCTATATATTCCCTGTGCTTTGCTTATAGGTTTCTGTACCTGGTGGATCTGGTTTTATTGTTGTTGTTATTTTGTTGTTGTTTGTTTGGTTTGGTTTTTTTCTGGAGTGGATTTTGAACAGTATTACTCAAAGTGTCGCAGGCGTCCATGTGTCTGACATAGAAACCTACTTTCAGCCTGGACTCCCGTCTACACTTCTGTTTTCCTCCCAGCAAGGGCCGCCTCTCGGGGGCAGCAGGGCTGAACCCGGTGGTCGCCACCGGAGGACCCTCGCAGAGACACTCGGTGGGGGAGGGGTTGGGGGGCAGAAGCGGTAACTAGCTGGGGGCATCTTGTATGGCGGGTGTGGGAGGCAGGACCGTCCCATTGAGGACCTCATTTGAATTTTGAGTTGGCATCGAACAAAGTGATGAAAAGTAGCGCTCCCCCTGCTGTGGACGAGATTCTCTCTCCCTCTGCCCCTCCCCCCATAAGTAAATCAATCTCTAAAATAATGAATAAAATAATACAAAAGTTTATTTATTTATTTAGTAATCTCTACCCAGATGTGGGGCTCAAACTCACCACCCCGGGATGGAGAGTCACACGCTCCACGGATGGAGCCGGCCAGGCGCCCCGACACACCTGATTTTAGCTCTGGACCCTTCATGGAGTGGTTTTGAGTCCTTGTGAAATTTTCCCTCTGTACCTCAGTTTCTTCATTTGTAAAACCATGGGTGTCATCACAGTACGTGTCTCAGAGGATTGTTACTAGAATTGTATTGTAACATCAATAAAGCTTAGCTCCACGCTTCACTTGGTAGCACCACCTTTTCATCAACTGTTGTTGTGAATGCGGACCAGCCACCCTCCCCTGGCCCGCGGGGCCGGTGCTTGGAGATGACCTGGGAGGACCCGGAGGCACATCTACACCTGCATTCTCAGAAGAGCATAGCCTTGCCAGGTCCACACAGGCAAAGAACCGAATCCTGACGGTGATTATGACCGCTCTCACAGGAGCTGCATCAAAACACAGGAGGGGACCTGAGTCTTGAATGTTCTTCTGTTTTTGCGCTTTCTCCTTTCTTTTTTTTTTTAGAAATAATTTCAAACCTACGGAGGAGTCACAGGAATAGCGCACAGAGGGGTGCCTGGCTGGCTCCGTCTGTGGAGCGTGCGACCCTGGATCTCGGGGTGGCGGGTTCAAGCCCCACGTTCGGTGTATTTTTTTTTTTTTTAAGATTTTATTTATTTATTTGACAGACAACGAGAGAGGGAACACAAGCAGGGGAGGGGGAGAGGGAGAAGCAGGCTTCCCGCCGAGTAGGGAGCCCGATGTGGGGCTCGATCCCAGGACCCCAGGATCATGACCTGAGCTGAAGGCAGCCACTTAACCGACTGAGCCACCCAGGCACCCCCGTTGGGTGTTTTTTTACTTAAAAAAATAAAAACTTAAAAAAAAAAGAATAGTGCACAGAAGCTGCACATTTCTTGACCCCACTTTTCATGATTTTGCACATTTGCTTTACCTCTCACTCCCCCTCTCTCTCTCTATTCATATTATTTTTCCCCTAAATTATTTGTGCCCCCTTACTTCAAAATATGGTAGCAATGATCTATCTCCTAGAACAAGGACGTTCTCTCGTATAAAAGGTCATTTCTTTTTTTTTTTTTAAAGATTTTATTTATTTATTTGAGAGAGAGAGAATGAGAGAGAGCACATGAGAGGGGGGAGGGTCAGAGGGAGAAGCAGACTCCCTGCCGAGCAGGGAGCCCGATGCGGGACTTGATCCAGGGACTCCAGGATCATGACCTGAGCCGAAGGCAGTCGCTTAACCAACTGAGCCACCCAGGTGCCCAAAAGGTCATTTCTAAAACCCAGGAAATTTAACCTTGACACGATATCTACTATATAGTCCCTTATATAAATTCTGCCTCTTGCCTCGACTGTGTCCTTGCAATAACTCTTCAGTGTCCTTGAATCTGGAACGACGGCTCCACCTTCGCTGATCTCCCATGACCTTGTTATTTTTTAAGAGTAAAGGTCAGTAGATTTGTAGAATGTCACTCAGTTCGGGTTTGGTTTCTGTTTCCTCGTGATTAGATCGACGTTGTGCGTGTTTGGCAAGAAGAGTGCAGAAGTGATCATGCGTCCTTCCTGGTGGTTTTCCCTCTGCAAACTCATGCTATCCGTTTGTCCCACTATTGGTGATGGTAACCGTGGTCCAGTGTTTCGATCATCGACGAGCACAATAAGAATGGAGGGACCAAAGAACAACCCACCGTGCACTGGAATCCAGTTAAGACATTTGTTTAGATGAACACCATACATGGTCCTAAGTGTTTTGTGTCTCTGTTCTCAAGTTTTTGGGTGTGTTGCACATTTTCTAATTTTCAGTGAGTTTGGAACAATCAGGCAGTAGTCGTGCTGTCACAGATGGATTCTGGGAAAGAGAATTTAGAACATTTCCTGGCTGGGTGCACACAGACCCAGGCTGGGAGTAGATGGGCTGATGGACAGGTGGGGGCCCCCTGGAGCACACGGGTGTTAAGGCCGATGGGGTGGCTGAGGGACGCTCTGGTCTTGGGACTCATCAAAGCCAGGGATGGACCTAACGGCTTCCCGTCTGGTGTGACTGGTCCCTGCCTTTCTGGCCCAGACTTCTGGCCTTTACGCAAGTCTGCTGGTCCAAGCCCACGAGAAGGACCAGTGTCAGGCCCCTGCTGTGACCCACTTACTGCCATGGCAAAGAGAAGAGCGGTGCTCAGCTGAGTAACCCGGAAGCAGTGGCCAGCAGAAAGGTGGTCCGAGGGAAGCTAGGGGAGGTGGCTGTCAGCATCCCCAGGTCCTCTCCAGAGACACGTTCCTCACCTTTGCAGTGACGTCCAGGTCATGCCAGGGCCTGTCACCTGGGGCTCTTCCTTCAGGCAGCCAGGTCCTGCTGTGGAGGCACTAATAACAACAGACCTGAAATCGAACGATTTGAATAGCCCAAAGTCCCTCCACAGGACAATCAAGAGTTGACTGAGTGGTGGAATGAACAAGACATTAAAAAAAGAGACAGTGAGACATAATGTGTGTTTATCTTTATGAATCAAGCACTCCTTTATTTTTTATTTTATTTTTTTTCCAAGATTTTGTTTATTTGACAGAGAGAGAGAGAGACACGGCGAGAGAGGGAACACAAGCAGGGGGAGCAGGAGAGGGAGAAGCAGGCTTCCCGCAGAGCAGGGAGCCCAATGTGGGGCTCTATCCCAGGACCCCAGGATCATGACCTGAGCCAAAGGCAGACACTTAATGACTGAGCCACCCAGGCGCCCCTCCTTTATTTTTTAGTAATAATAAAGTACATGCTGTGTTCCCGAAGAAGCGTTAGGGGCTGTGTGCTGAGGCGCAGGGACGGTCTTTCAGTGTCGAGGTGCTGGATCCTGAGCCCCCACGGGCGATCGTGATGTACCCGCACGTGGCATTTCCAGAGGCAAGATGGTGACATTCTTTTTTTTTTTTTTAAAGATTTTATTTATTTATTTGAGAGAGAGAGACAGAGAGAGAGCACATGAGAGGGGGGAGGGTCAGAGGGAGAAGCAGACTCCCTGCCAGGCAGGGAGCCCGATGTGGGACTTGATCCAGGGACTCCAGGATCATGACCTGAGCCGAAGGCAGTCGCTTAACCAACTGAGACACCCAGGCGCCCCAAGATGGTGACATTCTGTTGCTTGGGGCTGAGAGACGTGACCGAGAACCTTGGCAAAGACGGAGAGGAAGTAACAGGGCTTGCAGGAAACAGTGAGATGAACCAGGAGCCAGTGAAGATGCTCTGTGCGCGGGCAAAGCTGACGGATGAGAAGTGGGGGTCACTGCAAGTCTTGGCCCGGGCTCGTGCACCGGACTTCCGGAAGCGAGGCTGTACTTCCCAGCGTGGCCAGCAGGTGGCCCTACCTAGCACGCGAGCGCCTGGGCCGGGCCGCCGGTCTCCCCGCGCGAACGAAGGTGGGGCGGGAAGGTCAGTAATCCGATGCCCAGTGTTCCTTCCGGGCCAGTGCTAACCCGAACTGTGCCCCCGGCGCCTCCTTGCTCTGCTGCAGTGCCTGCCAGACGGAGAGGCTCGTTTCTGAGCACCGGAGCCGCTGTTCACCCACAGACCAACGCACAGGTCATGACAGACCGCTTCTGCTCCTCCAAATTCACTTTCTACTTGTGATACTGTCTCCATGTGGACTTCCTATACTTGCAGCAAGTGTATATCCACCGCCCAGTGTTCTTGCAGCAAGTAGTACCCACTGCCCGGTGTTCTTGCAGCAAGTCTGTATCTACCCTCTGGTGTTCTTGCAAAAGTGTGTATCCAACACCCGGTGTTGCAGCAACTGTGTATCTAGTGTCCGGTGTTCTTGCAGCAAGTGTGTATCCAACACCCGGTGTTCTTGCAGCAAGTGTGTATCTACTGTCCGGCATTCTTGCAGCAAGTGTATCTACCGGCCGGTATTCCTGCAGAAAGTGTGTATCTAGTGTCCAGTTCTTCAAACAAATGTGTATCTAGTGTCCAGTATTATTGCAGCAAGTGTGTATCTACCGCCCAGTATTATTGCACCAAGTGTGTATCTACCACCTGGTATTCTTGCAACAAGTGTGTATCTACCGCCCGATGTTCTTGCAGCAAGTGTGTGTCCACTGCCCGCTGTTCTTCCATGAAGTGTGTATCCACTGTCCAGTGTTCTTGCAGCAAGTGTGTATCTACCGCCTGGTGTTCTTGCTGGAAGTGTGTATCTACTGCCCGGCATTCTTGCAGCAAGTGTATACCTAGTGTCTGGTAATCTTGCAGCAAGTGTGTATCTAGTGCCCGGTATTCTTGCAACAAGTGAGTATCTACCCCCGTTATTCTTGCACAAAGTGTGTATCTACCGCCTGGTGTTCTTGTAGCAACTGTGTATCCACCACCTGGTGTTCCTGCAGCAAGTGTGTGTTCAACGCCCGCCCGCTGTTCTTGCAGCAAGTGTGTATCTGCTGCCCGGTATTCTTGCAGTAACTGTGTATCTAGCATCCAGTATTCTTACAGCAAGTGTGTATCTATCGACCAGTGATCTTGCAGCAAGTGTGTATCTAGCAACCGGTGTTCCCGCAGCAAGTGTGTATCTACCGCCCAGAGATCTACCAGTGTTCTTGCAACAAGTGTGTATCTAGTGTCCGGTATTCTTGCAAAAAGTGTGTATCTACTGCCCGGTATTCTTACAGCAAGTGTGTACCAGTGTCCAGGATTATTGCAACAGGTGTTTATCTACCGCCCAGTATTCTTGCAGCAAGTGTGTATCTACCACCCGGTGTTCTTGCAGGAAGTGTGTATCTACCACCCAGTATTCAGGCAGCACGTGTGTATCTACCACCTGGTATTTTTGCAGCAAGTGTATATCTACTGTCCAGTATTCTTGCAACAAACGTGTATCTAGTGTCTGGTATTTTTGCAGCAAGTGTGTATCTAGTGTCTGTTACTCTTGTAGCAAGTGTGTATCTCCTGCCCGGTATTCTTGCACCAAGTGTGTATCTGCCATCCAGTATTCTTGCAACAAGTGCATATCTACCGCCCAGTGTTCTTGCAGCAAGTGTGTATCTACTGCCTGGTGTTCTTGCAGCAAGTGTGTATTCACCGCCCGGTGTTCTTGCAGCAAGTGTGACCTAGTGTCCGGTATTCTTGCAGCAAGTGTGTATCTACCACCCAGTGTTCTTGCAGCAAGTGTGTATCTACTGCCTGGTGTTTTGCAGCAAGTGTGTATCCACCGCACAGTGTTCTTGCAGTAAGTGTGTATCTACCGCCCAGAGATCTTGCAGCAAGTGTGTATTCACCGCCCGGTGTTCTTGCAGCAAGTGTGACCTAGTGTCTGGTAATCTTGCAGTAAGTGTGTATCTAGTGTCCAGTATTCTTGCAGCAAGTGTGTATCTACCACCCAGTGTTCTTGCAGCAAGTGTGTATCTACTGCCTGGTGTTTTGCAGCAAGTATGTATCCACCGCACAGTGTTCTTGCAGTAAGTGTGTATCTACCGCCCAGAGATCTTGCAGCAAGTGTGTATTCACCGCCCGGTGTTCTTGCAGCAAGTGTGACCTAGTGTCTGGTAATCTTGCAGTAAGTGTGTATCTAGTGTCCGGTATTCTTTTTTTTTTTTTTTAAGATTTTATTTATTTATTTGACAGAGACAGAGACAGCGAGAGCAGGAACACAAGCAGGGGGAGTGGGAGAGGGAGAAGCAGGCTTCCCGTGGAGCAGGGAGCCCGATGCGGGGCTCGATCCCGGGACTCCAGGATCATGACCTGAGCCGAAGGCAGTCGCTTAACCAACTGAGCCACCCAGGCGCCCCTCTAGTGTCCGGTATTCTTGCAGCAAGTGTGTATCTACCGCCCGGCGTTCTTGCAGCAGGTGTGTATACAGTCCGGTGTTATTGCAGCAAGTGTGTATCTACCACCCAGTGTTCGTGCAGCAAGTGTGTATCTACGCCCGTTGTTCTTGCAGCAAACGTGTACCTAGTGTCCGGTATTCTTCCAGTAAATGTGTCTCTAGTGTCCGGTGTTCTTATAGCAAGTGTGTATCTACCGCCCGGTGTTCTTGCAACAAGTGTGTATCTAGCATCCGGTATTCTTGCAAAAAGTGTGTACCTACTGCCCGGTATTCTTGCAGCAAGTGTGTATCTAGCATCCGGTGTTTTTGCAGAAGTGTGTTTCTACCGCCCGGTATTCTTGCAACAAGTGTGTATCTTGTGTCCGGTATTCTTGCAAAAAGTGTGTATCTACCGCTCTGTATTCTTGCAGCAAGTGTGTATTTAGTGTCCGATATTCTTGCAGCAAGTGTGTATCTAGTGTCCGGTCTTCTTGCATTAAATGTGTATCTACCGCCCGGTGATCTTGCAGCAAGTGTTTATCTACTGCCCAGCATTTTTGCAGCAAGTGTGTACCTAGTGTCCGGTATTCTTGTAGCACATGTGTGTCTAGTGTCCGGTGTTCTTGCAGCAAGTGTGTATCTACCGCCCGGCGTTATGGCAGCAAGTGTGTATCTAGTGTCCGGTATTCTTGCAGTAACTGTGATCTAGCATCCAGTATTCTTACAGCAAGTGTGTATCAACCGGTGTTGCAAGAAGTGTGTATCTACCGCATGGTATTCTTGCAGCAAGTGTGTATCTAGCATCCGGTGTTCCTGCAGCAAGTGTGTATCTACCGCCCGGTGTTCTTGCAACAAGTGTGTATCTAGTGTCCAGTATTTTTGCAAAAAGTGTGTATCTATTGCCTGGTATTCTTGCAGCAAGAGTGTATTAGTGTCCAGGATTATTGCAACAAGTGTTTATCTACTGCCCGCTATTCTTGCATCAAGTATGTATTACCGCCCGGTGTTCTTGCAGAAAGTGTGTATCTAGTGTCCAGTATTCTTGCAACAAATGTGTACTAGTGTCTGGTAATCTTGCAGCAAGTGTGTATCTACCGCCCGGAATTCTTGCACCAAGTGTGAATCTACTGCCCGGTATTCTTGCAGGAAGTGTGTATCTACCACCCGGTGTTCTTGCAACAAGTGTGTATCTACTGCCCGGTATTCTTTTAGCAGGTGTGTATCTAGCGTCTGGTATTCTTGCAGCAAGTGTGTATCTACCACCAGGTATTCTCACAACAAGGGTGTCTACCGCCCAGTATTCTTTTTTTTTAAATTTTTATTGTTATGTTAATCACCATACATTACATCATTAGTTTTTGATGTAGTGTTCCTTGATTCATTGCTTGTGCATAACTCCCAGTGCTCCATGCAAAATGTGTCCTCTTTAATACCCATCACCACCGCCCGGTATTCTTGAAACAAGTGTGTATCCACCGCCCGGTGTTCTTGCAGCAAGTGTGTATCAACTGCTCTGTGTTCTTTCAGCAAGTGTGTATCCACCACTCGGTGTTCTTGCAGCAAGTGTGTATCTACAGCCTGGTGTTCTTGAAGCAAGTGTGTGTCCACCGCCCACTGTTCTTGTGGCAAGTGTGTATCTACCGCCCAGTATTTTTGCCGCAAGTATGTATCTACCGCCCGGTATTCTTATAGCAAGTGTGTATCTAGTGTCCGGTATTCTTTCAGCAAGTGTGTATCTACCATCCAGTGTTCTTGCAGCAAGTGTGTATCTACCCCCCGGTATTCTGCTTTTCATTCAGTGTTATTTCACCTGTTAGAATTAGCATGGTCTCCACCCATGTGTTTTAGAAAGCAAAATAAGGTTTCAACCTATTTCTCATGTTTCCGTTTTTATAAATAGCATTGATATGAACATGGGGGTTTTTGACACCAAAGTAGAAAGATCAAAGAATGATTCTAAATTCTTGTTATATATTCCCAGGTAGCTTTTTAAAAAAATATATTTTATTTATTTATTTGAGAAAAAGATAATGAGAGACAGAGAGCACGATAGGGAAGATGGTCAGAGGGAGAAGCAGACTCCCCGCTGAGCAGGGAGCCCAATACGGGACTCGATCCCGGGACTCGAGGATCATGACCTGAGCCAAAGGCAGTCGCTTAACCAACTGAGCCACTCAGGCAGCCCCCAGGTAGCTTTATAGGAAAAACAAAACCACATTTTCCCCCCAATTACCACTTTCCCTAAAAGCCTCTAACTCTCAATAAAAAATAAATTGCTGGTGCTGGAATCTTGATAAATTGAAATGCTCCCTGTGAGCCACCCCCTTCCCATTGCTCCCTTCTCTGTTAAGGGCTGGTGTGCAAACAGCAGGTAGGATGGGAACCTCAGAGTCTCTTGGCAGGTGCATGTCAATCTCGTTTGGGGAAAAGTGCTCAGACACCATCTGAACGAGCAGAGCCATCTCATAAGCTCCAGTTTTATGCATATTTATCCTTGATAGTGTCGTGTTTTCTGATGTTGCCTGAACCTGTATCTCTTCCATTAGTGATGGGGTCTATCTTCTCCTGCAAGGGACCCGCCTGTGCTTACGTGTCTGAAGATGGCCCAGCAACTACGACCGCTCATCAAGGGAAAAATGAGCACCAATTTTATCCGTTTTTAATATTTTATTGGATATTATGTTTTTTACACTTATGTTCCCAATTTTTAATCTTCACTTAAACATTTTAAGTTGTGGGGCACCTGGGTGGCGCAGTTGGTTGAGCGTCCAACTCTTGGTTTCAGCTCAGGTCGTGATCTCAGGTCATGATCTCAGTCCAGCTCCATGCTCAGAGGGAGTCTGCTTCTCCCTCTGCTTCTCCCGTTCGTGTTCTCTCTCTCTCTCTCTCTTTCTCTAAAATAAATATATAAATCTTTAAAATTTTTTTAAGTTGCACTTTTCTTGTGAAGAAGCTGTTTTGAAACTAAATAATTAGTACGTTAATAAAATCTGAAGAGCTCAACAGAGCACAAGTAAAAAGTGACCACCTCCATCAAGTCTCCCAATTTCCTTTCCCAGGAGCAACCAGTCATTTTTTATTATTCCCCAGATCTGTTCATTGTATAAACAAAGTGTACATATTTTTATATTTATATATGTGCTTTTGTTTAAAAGCACCGAGAATAGCCACAGACACACCACGTTAGTACCTTGCCTGTTTTTAATCTTCACAATGTACCTTGGAAACGTTTCTGCATCAAGATGTATGCGCTGTCTCCTTGTCGTGACAGGTGCATAGCATCTCATGCATGGATCTCCCCCTGCTGGGTGAACGGCCTGCTTTGGGTAGCCATTCCGGTTATTTCCAAACTCCTGTTGCTACAAGTAGCGTGCAGTGAAATCCTGGTTTCGCATCCATTTGTGGGCGTGTCTGTAACATAAATGTTTAGAAGAGGAATTGCTGAGTCAGAGTATCTGAATTTGAAATTTGATAGCTATTTGTGATTTTCCCCAGTTTTTAATTTGCTTGTTTAATGTTATGCGAGGTCAAACTTGTTTTTCGTTTTCTTTTGTTGTTTTTGTTTTAAAATAAGTTCTTACGCCCAGTGTGGGGCTTGAACTCACTACCCCGAGATGAAGAGTCCCATGCTCCATCGACCGAGCCAGCCAGACACCCCTTTTGATAAATTAAGAAACCATCTGTCTTTTCTGAGAAATATCTGTTCTTGTCCTTTGTGTTTTATTGGGTTTAAACAATTGATATATAGGAGCTCTTTATGTATTAGAGAAGCTAGCTCTTAGTCTGCGTGTTACAAATGTTTTCTTCGTTTTTTCCCTGGCATTTGGTCTTTGTCCGTTATATTTTCCTGCAGAACTTTTTAAGATGTAAAATTAAGTGTGCAATTCAAATATATACACGTGTATGTTCTGTGTGTCACGAGTTTGTGTCATCATCCACATCTGACATCACGAGCGTTTCCTCACCTTCCCAATTGTCCCTCCCTCTTCCTGCAAAAAACCCCATTCCCAAAACACGACGGAGCTTACTCACGATGCTGCCCTACAACATGAAACAGTCTCATCCCTATAGTACTGGTGCACCTGCTTCTGAAAATAAACCTACCGGGTAAGGTTCAATGTTTCTTTCTAGCTCTTTTTGTCCTTTGAATATGTCCCACTAATTGGTGTGTAATTTATTTGAATGCATTTCCTTTCTGTGTGGTATGGCATCAATTTTTTGTAAATATAATTTCATTTATAAATCTTTTTAATAAAAGTGTCATCTGGACTTTGTGTCATACTTAGGATAGCTTCTCCCACTAAGATTATATAGAACTTTCTCCATGTTTCTTGAAGTACTTTTAATTTTTTATTTTACATCCAGCTGGTGCAAGAAATACAGAATGTAATAGGCCAACTAACAGAGTGTTAGAATAGTTTATTTTTTTTAAGTTATTTATTTATTTATTTGAGAGAGAGAGAGCACGAGCAGGGCAGGGAGCAGCAGAGGGAGAGGGAGAAGCAGACTCCTCGCTGAGCAGGGAGTCCGACGCAGGACTCGATCCCAGGACCCCGGGATCATGACCTGAGCTGAAGGCAGATACTTTACTGACTGAGCCACCCAGGCGCCCCCTTTTTCACTTTTTGTGAAGTTGGTTTAGGGCCCCTGGAGGAGCCTCCTGTACTCATTCCCGGCCGGCTGTTATGCAATTGTGTTCTGGATTTAATATTAGATCTCGTCGCCACCCCACACCCCAGGCCTCAGGGATTTGCTCTTTCTGTTTATGGGTCCAGTGAAGGCCTAAGTAGCGATCCCAATCAACCTGTTACAGAAACCAACAGTGATGAATGATTTTCAGTAAAAGGATATCTGTGATGAGAAGACACCACATCGAGCAGGGGGAGGCCCAGCTGTGGGAGAGAAAGAACATCAACATCCTCTTCCACCCTGGAACAGTCACGGTCACGAAAAGGGGCTCAGCACTGGCCTCCCGACTCTAGGCTGGGCGGGGCCTTGGAGCTGGCGTGGAGGTCTCCCGCTACCTGCCCTTTGCACACAAACCTTACTTTAGACATCTGATTTTTGCAGATCAGAGTGGTAGCCACTAAGCTGGGCCCGTGGCTGCTGGCTCATTTGTCAGACCAAGCATTTAAAAAAAAATTTTTTTTTTAAAGATTTTATTTATTTATTTGACAGAGAGAGACACAGTGAGAGAGGGAACACAAGCAGGGGGAGTGGGAGAGGGAGAAGCAGGCTCCCCGCAGAGCAGGGAGCCCGATGCAGGACTCGATCCCAGGACCCTGGGATCATGACCTGAGCCAAAGGCAGACGCTTAACTGACTGAGCCACCCAGGTGCCCCTATTTTTTTTAAAGATTTATTTATTTTAGAGAGAGCTAGCACGCAGGGGGAGGGGCAGAGGGAGTGAGAGACAAGCAACCTCCACCCTGAGCAGAGCCCGATGCGGGCTTGATCCTAGGACCCAGAAATCAGGACCTGAGCCGAAATCAAGAGTCAGACGTTTCACTGACTGAGCCACCCAGGTGCCCCTAAAATGTATTTTATTTATGTGAATGATACATTTCATTTTGTTTGTAGAGTGTTTACTGATGCTGACAACTGGGATCTGTTGAAAACGAGGTTTTAGATAACCATTCTGGTTTGTGTAATTACAGGAAAGACCGCAAAACAGCATTCTGACGTGCTCACCTCACAAAAATAGGCTTGTGGTTTCATGCCTAAAATTGGAGCTAAGTCACTAGGTGACTGTCCAGGGACGTCTCCCTGGCCGAAATGCCCTTCCTTCTCTGACCGGCAAGAACTATATGCAGACTCAAAAACCGCCTCCAGAGTGAGATCATTCATCTATTCCACAAAATACTTAGAATGTATTGTGGCCAGTGGACCATGCTTCCGGGCTAGGAGGGATCCAAAGATAAATTCAAAGTAAAACCTGGGTTTAGCAGACTTGAATTCTCATGTGTGGAACGGCGTTAAGCCAAGTCCACAGACACCTGTAAAGTTACAGTGACAGGTGTCTCGGGTGGGGGCGGGGGGATGAGCCAGGTGTGTGGGGTCCAGGTGGGGGCTTCTTCCTGCTTGAAAGCATTCCCGGACGAAGTGGCGTCTGCACCAGCCGGGGGGTGGGGGGGGCTCGGACACACGGGATGAAGGGGAAGGGGCTCCTGGCGCCAGAGGGGGCAGCTGAAAATGGAAAAGTCATCTGTGAGAATCAAAACTTCCAGAAAGGGGAAGCAAGAGGACACTCACTGGTAGGAGCCTGGAGAGGGTCCGGGGGATGTGTGTGTCAGAGGATGATGAGGTTGCAGGGTCCTAGATGCAACCCCTGTGAGACAGGAGGCTGTTGGGGCTTTCCCATCCCAGCATATGAGAGGGGGTGCTTGGGACCCCTTTGGGGACTGTGAGCCGCTCCGTCCAGTAACAGTGACGCGGAGGGAACCAAGAGGCGGCCACGTGGATGGCGTCATAGGGTGAGACCCTGTAGGACCTTGATCGCCAGGCTAAGGACTTAAGGACATTTCTTTCTGAAGGCAGTAAGATTCCTTTAAAGGCAAATCTGACCTGTGCCGGGAAGACTGTTCCTACCCACACCTTTGGCTGTTTGGAAGGTTCTTGCAGCCAGAAGTGCTTCTGCCATCACCCCCGTGGGAGGGACACAGTCCGGCTTTGCGGTTGCTCACGGTCTGCGTCCCCACCCCAGGGCCCAAGGGAGGAAGAGGACCAACCGGCTGGGCACTTTCCCGGGGGCAGGCGAGGGGTTGGAGCCGCATCCTGGCTAAGCCGGGAGGCAGCAAGAGGTGTCTGCGGAAGCACTGCAGAGCCAGGAGGACTGTCGCTTACAAGGGGCGGAGGGTGGGACGGGGCCGCCAGACATCCATGGCCTGAAGGTTTGAGAGCAGGGGAGAGCCAGGTAATCAGGTCCGCCTCGTCCGGGGACTTGTCTGCAACGTCTGCCTGCAGGTGGGAGTGGTGGCCGAGGCTGTGGGTGACGTTTGGAGCACCTGATGCTCCTGCTGCAGAGATACATAAATATGGTGGTGAAGCAGGAAGAAGACAGAGCTGTCACGGACACACGTGTCGTATGTGCGTATACGCACGTATAAATACATGTTATGTACACAGTCCGTGGTCGGTGGAAGGGAGACAATCAGATATTTTTGTGGGCAGCCAAATACTTAAAAATGATTTCCTGGGGGCGCCCAGGTGGCTCAGTCGTTAAGTGCCTGCCTTCAGCTCAGGTCATGATCCCAGGGTCCTGGGATCGAGCCCCACATTGGGCTCCCTGCTCAGCGGGAGCCTGCTTCTCCCTCTCCCTCTGCAGCTCCCCCTGCTTGTGCACTCTCTCTCTGTCAAATAAATAATAATAAAAAAAATGCTTTCCTAGCAAGGCCTTCATAAATGGTTCCTTATGATACATGTGACTTCGAAGCATCCTCATGTGTAAAGGGTTGTTTTTTAGGGGAGGGCAAGGGTTGTCACTGATTGGGATCCAGTGGGTCACACCCAGCCCAGTGGCACCTCCGAGGGGTCCCTGAGCTCCGGGCTCAGCTCAGTCCTTGGATTTTTAGGTCCGGCACCTGGATTTTCTCTGTCCACCTGGGGACAGGCTTAGGTTCATTAGAATTCCAGCAGCATGATTTGTAAGAGGGGTTTTCCTTTCCAGCGACTGGAATGCGCAGGTCGGAGACCCGTGCCTACAGGAGGGGAGCTGCTGGGACCTGTGCTGGAGTGGATTCCCGTCTCAGCCCACGGTGCTGATTAAACCAGGAGTTTGGGAAGGGTTTCAGCTTCTCTGATTTTTTCCCACGTTGACGAGTGTGTTATTTGTGTTGGGAAATCAACATGACCCGCCTCCCAGCAGCCTCGGCTCTCCCGTCTCTGCAGCTCCAGTAAGAGGGCATAAGCCAGACCGATGGAACATTCTAGAGGCTACACAAACTCCTACGACACACCTCGTGTGCCCCTTACTGATGTGCGAAAGGGCGGCCTGGACGCTTCCCTGGAGCATGGCTTCCACTGCGACTCTTCAGCTCCTGATGAACCCCTGACCTTGAATGACCTCTGGCTCCACCACGTTGCAGGCTTGTGTGTATGCGGGAGGCTACACAAACTCCTACGACACACCTCGTGTGCCCCTTACTGATGTGCGAAAGGGCGGCCTGGACGCTTCCCTGGAGCATGGCTTCCACTGCGACTCTTCAGCTCCTGATGAACCCCTGACCTTGAACGACCTCTGGCTCCACCACGTTGCAGGCTTGTGTGTATGTGGGAACGTCTTCCCCGGGAGAACGTTAGAGAGCACGAGGTGGGGATCCCCTCCCAGGGAGCCGGGCGGGAGCCCGCAGGGGCACCGGCTCATCCCGGAGGCTGGGAGGAGGCACGGCTCAGGGGAACCAAGCGTCTTTGGGATTGTTGGCGGGCTGATCCGCGGGTGAGGACCAGCCAGGGTGCGTCAGCTTAGGAAACATGATACCGCGCACACTCGTGTCAGGGTTGACTTACCAGTATCGATGCACAGGGATCTAGCAAACCGTTTGCCTCTGTTCTTCTGGAAGATAAACATGGAAAGCCCCCTGGGATTACAGGATGAGGTTAAGGGTCGTTGACTCGGGGGAAATAGTGCCGGCCTGCCCGCTCCTTTGTGGCTCGCCACTCTTCAGCTGCCAAGCCCGCAGGGGGTCAGGATGACCAGATGAGTAGGAAGAGCGGGATTTGCCTCGAGGAGGCCAAGGTTTCCGTGACACTCCGGGCCGCTGGATGGATGGCTGTCGCTTCTCGAGGGGTTGGTGTTTCCCTCTGCAGAATGAAGTTCTAACAACCAGTACATGGAGTCCTTGTGAGAATTTAGTAAACTACTGTGGGCAGAGTGCTCAATAAATTGTAAGCACTCAAAAAGTGAGAGAGCCCTCAGTATTTGCCCTAAAATGTCACTTTGCTTTTCGAGGCAGCTAAGAGGAAAGACATTGATGAGACGCAGGGCTTCCTCTTTGGTTCTGTTGGCATCTGGGGTCCTAGGTGTCATTTTTCTTTCCACATAATTGAGGTTAAGTTATAAAACCACAGTTTTTCTGGAAGCTCAGAAGAGACACACTGTTCTTGTTGGTTGTTTGTGGGTGAGGACGAGACAAGATCTTACATCCTTCTGCCCAGGGAGGCGAGCTGTATGTAGGTTCTAGAAGGTTGTGAACGGTCAGGTGCCAGGAACATCAGTCAGGCAGAATCCCACGGGGCCGAGGCTCGGGAGGTGGTGTGCCTGCCCCCGCAAAGCCACCAATGGGGCGCGTGCATCTGGGGCTGTGTCTGCACCCCCCACCGCTTTACAGAAATAGCAACTGGCATTTTTGACTTCGTGTTTTATGACAAAGGACAATGGGTATAGGACGGAGAATACGAAGTTAATGATGGTGTTGATGACAGTGTTGTTGATGTTGGTGTAAATGTTGGTTCAAGGACCTCAGACGTTGTACATTTCCACACCATGCTTGCCTCGTCCTGCCGTGACCCTCGGCTTTAAAACCTCGGCACGCTCTTGGGCTCTTCCCTCCCTGTGCCCATCACATTCCAAAGGCGCTGTCTACAGCCCATGCGTGTCTGTGTCCCTCTCTCATCCTCACCACCAGCATGGGTTGGGTGCTCTTTGCTGGATGCATCAGTGTGGATTTTCCCTGAAGCAGAGCCTGATATAAGGACCTGCAGGGAGGGGACAGAAAGGATAGTGGAGGAAGAAAAGCATTACCGAGGGTCCATGCTGCTTTGAGCAATGCAGATGTCATTCCACTGGGACCTTTCAGGAAGAGTAAAGATGCCTCCAGAAGACAGGCTTTTATACAGTGCTTCTGTCCCCTATCACTGAGGGGGGACCCCGCACTTGCCCGGGGCCTGGTGGGCACTGGAAGACCCTGCCTGTCCCCTGGGCGGTGGTGACAGGTTCCTAATAGTCTTCCTGCCTCTGTGTCTGCCTCCCCCCTCCCCCACGTGTAATGTTGGTGTGGCCTTCAAAGGAACAGCTCCTTGCATGGACTCCTGTGCTCAAAAGCCTTCACAATATCCCTGAGAAGAGATGAGAAGCTCGGGATGGCTCTCCAGGCCCCTCAAGCTGACCTTGCCAGTGCCCAGAACTTCCCACCCCCCGATGTGGTCAGGCTCTCCCCTCGCTTCTTCCCACCATCTGAAACCCTACCTGTCCCTACCTGGGTGCACCTCACATGTCACTGGTGTCAGCCCTCCATTGCTGCACACAAGTTACCGTCCATCATGCAGGTGACCCGGCTGAGCAGGCGGGAGCCCAAGGGGTCAGCTGGGGGGCCTTTCCCCCGGAGGCTCTGGGGTCACTCTGCTCCCCAGCTCATCCAGGTTCCCCGCCGACCTCAGTTCCTTGCTGTCACGGGAAGGAGGTCCCTTGTCTAGGTTGGGGTGGCTTTCAGCTCCTGGAGACTGCTCTCCGGCCCCCGCGCGTGGCCCCCACCTCAGAAGCAGGAGGGCCCCCTCGGGTGAGATCCCCCCACATGTCAAGTCTCCTTCCTGAAGGAGACTCAGTGCTTGGCCCGGGGCCACACGGACAAGCTCCCTTGTGCCAGATAAGGTAAAACCATCACGTTGACTCATTCCACTCATGCTCAGGGGGGATGAGATCACACAAGGCTGAGGGTCATTGGGGTCACTCCCGGAATTCGGCCCTCCACACCGCCTCTCCCAGACGGCCTTCCCTGGCCCCTTCCAGCCAGCGTGCTCCTTCCTTTGCGCCTCATAATGGCACGGTAATGAACTCACTGTCTCAGCCCTGCAGTTCCCCAGAGCACCTCCTCTCCCCCAAGAGTAAGGGGCCACTGGCCTTGTGGACCTGCTGTGTGTCTTCCCTAGTATTGGTTTTGTGCCAGAAGGTATTTGGGTATTGTACTATATTTAAATACGGAAGGACACATCAAGGACAGGAACTTAAAACGTGAAAGGAAAAGTGCAGAGCCGTTTAATAAATGAAGTTCTATGGAAGAGGGAGCGATCCGCTGGGGGCACTCAACCCAACTGCAGCATCCTGGGGACAGATGGTGCACGCTGCCTCCCACAGCGACATCCGCCGGAGGCTCCGTGGCTTTGCGGACGTGCACACCTCGATGGCCGAGGCGGCGTCACGAGAGTCCTGAAAGTGACCACGAAGATCTGAACCTCCTGCTTTGCATGATTCTGTGGGGTTTTCAGAGATCACGTCCGGCCGCTTCTGGAAAGAGGACCAGTAACTTATTCTCGAGTGGCAGTTTGGCTGGGGATAGGACCTTTTTTTTTTTTTGGAAATGATTCAAATAAAAAGACTTTTTTTTTTTTAAACAATCAGTCATTTGGAAGAGGGGGCTCTAGTTTCTCCTGTAAGTTGCACACGGGGCAAATCTTGTGCACATGCTAATCGTGGACAAGGCTAACTAGGAAAGCAATTGGTAAAAGCTCTATTCAGACTGGCAAAAACAATGTTAAAATTTAAATCTAACTCCTGGGGTCCCTGGGTGGCTCAGTCGGTGAAGCGTTTGCCTTCGGCTCAGGTTGTGATCCCAGGGTCCTGGGATCGAGTCCCACATCGGGCTTCCTGCTCAACGGGGAGTCTGCTTCTCCCTCTGCCTCTCCCCTGCTTGTTCTCTCAATCTCTCTCTCTCTCAAATAAATAAATAAGATATAAAAAAATTAAATCTAACTCCTTTGCAGAGTTCACAATTACACAAAAATATGTCATTTTTATCCAGTAGAAGTTTATTTTCACAAGTTTTAAGTCAGAATTTAATTCTTAATTCCATTTATCATCCAGCTGAGCCCATTTGTATGATCTGCCACCGTCTGCCACGTGTTTTAACAACAGTAGTAGGTATTTCCGTGGGCTCCTCAGCCTGGGAGTACCCAGGCTGTGACACCATAATCAGTCTGCTGTGCACTAGGTCCCGACGTGGCTCTTAGCAGCCAGGTCTCTGTGCGGGGGCCCTGGAGCCCCCGGATCATGTCAGGACACAGAGCTGTGAGCATTACAGTAACCTGAGAGCTGAGTGCAGCTGGCCATTCCACAGATGAGGACACCGAGGCGTCCAGAGATTTAAATAAACGGTCCAATGCCACACGACTCGTCAGTGGCTGGGGCGGCTTCCCCTGTGGTTCTGGGTGATGCCGAGTCCTTCTGCTATGCTTCTTTGTGGAGACTGACCAATGAGGGTTTACTTTTGGGGCAGATTTCGGCAGGTGAGACAGGCTTGTTGAAAATTCCTTCTATTTATTAATGCCCTGTATCTTTTTATTTTTTAATTTATTTTTATTTTTATGTTTTTAAAGATTTTATTTATTTGAGAGAGAGGGAACACAAGCAGGGGGAGGGGCAGAGGGAGAAGCAGGCTCCCCGCTGAGCAGGGAGCCCGACGTGGGGCTCGATCCCAGGACCCTGGGACCATGATCCAGCCAAGGGCAGACGCCCAACCGACTGAGCCACCCAGGCGCCCCCAGCCTGTATCTTTTAAAAAAAAAACCTTTTTCTCAGACTGACTTAAGATGTGGCTTAGGCTGTTGGGATTAACCAGAGGGAGCCATTTACCTGATCTGCAAACCTCTCTCGCTGTCCTGAGGCCTGACCAGCGTCGGGGGTACAGGCCCCCCAGCCCACCTGGTTTCGTGATTGGATTCAGCACACCTCCCCAGCATCCTGCTCTCTGAACCCACACACATGTCCCCGAGGTGATGGTGTGAACTTGCCCGTGCTTCTGAGCACAGCAGCGTGGCTCAGCTCCGTGTCAGCCCCAAGTGCAGGGAGATACTGGTCCCTGGATGTACCTGTGTCCTCGCCGGGACTGTCCAGACCCGCAGGACGTGTTTGGGCCCTGTTCAGACCTCAGGACACTGTGGCGTGCAGCCCTCTCATGGTCACCGTGGACTTCTGGTGGACTTGAACCCGGGGAGGAAATCTGCTAGGGAGTGGACACCTGTGCGTTGTATCCAAATAGAGAACCAGATGAGTTGATCCCAGGCCTCGCACAAAACCCTTCTTGAGGGTTTTTAGTGCCTCAACCCTGCCCTAAGGGCACACCTATGCTGTGAACGAAAGCGACAGCCCTGAGGCCCGTTGGGGACCCTCAGAGTCACCACCGAGGCTGTTACTCCTGCCCCCTGGCCAGTCTGTGTTCCTTCCAGGCTCTTCTTGCTTCAAGAGGTGCTGCCGCTCATGGCTGGAGGCCTGAGCTCTCACTTCTTGCGCTTCTGGCCGCACGCGGTAATTACATGGGGGAAAGGATGACCTACTTCACTGGATTAACTGGGTATCCACACAGAAAAAAAAGAACTATGAACTTATTTCATAACACGCACACAAAGTGACCCAAAACAGATCTTAAACTTAGACACAAAAGGTACAATTATAAAATTTCCATAAGAAAATACAGAAAAAAGATCTTTGAAACTCTGGGTTAAGCAAGATTTCTTATGACACAAAAACACAAAGAAAGAAAAAAGTGATACATTGAACTTCATCGAGTTAGAATATCTCCTCTTTGAAAGACCCCGTTACGAAATGAAAAGACAAGTCCTGTACTAGGAGAAAAGATTTGCAAGGGACATGTCTCTGGAAGGACATTTCCCCGGAATATGCAAGAACTTCTTACAACTCCATGGGAATAAGACAAACAACCCAATGAAGGTTGGGCTAAAGACTTGGTTAGCTACTTCACAAAAGAAAATACACAAATGGCCAAAAAAGCACACGAAAAGATGCTCATCAGTCACGAGACAACAGTGTCCTCAAGTATGTGGAGCGACAGGAACTCTCCGACGTTGCTGGCAGGAATGAACGCCACCCGTTATCACCGCTGTGGAGAACAGTTTGGCAATTCTTTTTTTTAACAGACATCAGCCAAATGACCCAGCAGTTCTGTTCCTAGATATTTACCGAAGAGAAATGAGAACATATGCTCAGAAAGGGACTTGACTGCACGACCGTGCATAGCAGGCTTGTCCCTAAGAGCTGGGCCAGGGAAGAACCCAAATGTCCATTGCGAGGGGAAGGTGTAGACACACAGAGGATGCTGCTCAGCAGTGAGGAAGGGCACATCACCGATGCGGCTGCACGAGCACATCTCAGCAAAAGAAGTTCACGGACACGGAAGACACCTCTGAGTCATGCTGTCTGATGTCACTTCTCTGATGCTGGAAGCCGTGCGAATCAGAAAGTAGGCCCGTGGTTGCCAGATGTGGGGAAGATGGATGCGAAGGGGTGGGAGGCTGGAGGAAACGTGGTGTGGCTCGATTTTGTGGTACTTATGCGAGTTTATACATCTGTCCAAACTCAGACGACCGCCTGCCCGAGATACGAGCGCGCCGTCTGTGAATCACACATCAGTGGATTGTCACCTGCCTCCGCGCCTTGCTTCCGCAAGATACTCACGTCTCTGACTCCCGATGGCTGCGTCTGAAAATTGGGACTACAACCGCATCGACTTCACAGGGTTGTTGGGACGATTTAGGAAGAGACCATGTTGTTTCGGGGCCTGGCACGGAACTTAAAATACGAGCATTAGTGGATTTTTTCCTGATCAAATCATGACAGAATGAGGTTCGTGGTTCATGTCACTTTAGAAGAGCTGCATCTGCAGCACTCAGGGTCCTGTGCACATCTGCCCGCCGCCCGCAGATCACGAGGCAGAACACACACATCACACCCCGGAAAAGCACCTTCTCTTCTGCCGGCTCTCAGCTGGGATGTCGAGCTCAGCCTCCTCCCTGTGCCGTGTGACAGTTGTGGACCCGGGTCCAGAGAGGAGGCCCAGCCCTTGAGGATTAAGCGAACTTTCGTTGGGGCAGAGCTGTCCCGTGAAATCCAGGCTGACGTGAATTCAAATGGGCTCATTTGACCAGCGAGGTGTCAGAACAACACATCTTAGCTTGCGCCTGGTGCCCTGTTTCACTGCGTTTTTCTGCCCTCCCCGTCTGTGACTGCCGCCTGCCCACAGGCTGGCCTCAGCCACGTGCCTTAGGATTGCTATCACATAACAACTCCTGTGCACGCAGTCAGTGCCTCCCCTGTGCACCCCAGTTACATCGCACCAGACCGGCGACCCCACGCGTTCCCCTGCAGAGCCTCCCGAAGCAGGCGGCCTCCAGCCCGGGCGTTTTGTGCGGGTTCCTGGAAGGAGCTGGAAGGGTTTCTGACACGGGGCGATCTGCACTCCTGATCTCAGGTATCCGAGCTGTGTTCCCTCAGCCCACAGGGGGTTTCGGTGTCAGAGAAGAGTGGAGGATGCGTGAGGGTTGAGGCGAAGCCCAGCGTCGGACGAGGCTGGGTTCGGCACGGCTCGTGCAAGACAGGGCTTTGTGTTTGCATCCCTGCCTTCAGGAAGCCTTTCTGCCTGCAACTCCCCTCTGTGTTGACTTTTAATTCCATAAGTTCCCCTCCTTTGAGTTTTGCTCGAGTTTACTTAAAAACACACTGGGTGCTGACAACCTGTGGAATGTTCGACTTGTTCTTTAGGCAGTTTGCCTCGGGGGTGAGTGTGACCGAGGGTCAGCTCTGATCTTTGTTGGCCACAGGACTTGGGGCGGGACCCTCAGCTCCGGCCACCAGCCACCCTGGTCATGCTCACGTTTCCCTCAGGGTCTTTGCATTTGCTGTCTGGGTGCCCGGCCCGCTCACCCAGGATTTCCGAGGATGGCTCCTCATTCGGATCTCAGCTTAAATGCCCTCTGTTCAGGGGTGGGCGCCTGGCTGGCTCCGTTGCTGGGGCGCGTGACTCTTGAGTACCTCCTTGCAGGGCTAGTGAAAATTATGTGAGGGGCGCCCGGGTGGCTCAGTCGTTAAGTGTCTGCCTTCAGCTCAGGCCATGATCTCAGGGTCCTGGGATAGAGCCCCGCATCGGGCTCTCTGCTCAGTGGGGAGTCTGTTTCTCCCTCTCCCTCTGCTGCTCCCCCTGCTCGTGCTCTCTGTCTCAAATAAATAAATATATTAAAAAAAAAAAGAAAATGATGTGAGAAAATGTTTGTAAAGGGCGTGGCATACAGTGAGTGTGCTGTGAACAGTGGCCCCGGTCATGATTATGTCTGCCTGTGTTTCACCACCCGCCCCCGGACCGGGAAGCCCGTCTGGGGCCCGGATCAGGTCTTATCTGCATGCTTCAAATTGCTATGCGTGTAGTAGACGCTCAGTAAGACACTGCTTAAATGAAATAAAATTTCCTCCCAGTAGATCAAGGCCTCGAGTAAATGAAATAGAATAGACACCAACTTCAGGGAAGCTCATCTTTTATTTTTTATTTGTTGAAAGATTTATTTATTTTAGAGAGAGGGAGGGAGGGAGAGAAGGCCAAGCAGGCCTCCCTGCTGAGCACGGAGTTTGATGCAGGGCTTGATCCCATGACCCTGAGATCATGACCTGAGCCGAAGTCAAGGGTCACACGTTAGCGGATGGAGCCCCCCAGGCGCCAGGTGAGCTCATCTTTTAGACTCAGCCCAAGAGCCATCCTCTGTCCTCCCTGTGAGGGTTTTCCAGACTGCCCCGTCCTGCGAGGGTGGGGGATCAGGTGACATCTCTACATTTGATGTCACTCGGGCTCATGGACGCACTTTCCTCTAGGAGGCTGCTCGGACTTTGACTCTTATTTATCGTAGCACCCACGCCGCCTGGCCATGAGCCCCCAGCCCTCCGTGTAGAAGTGTTTAGGACAGGAGAGCTGTTAAGGGACAATGGCCTAGTGATTAAGAATGCAGACTCTGGACTCAGAGCCCCTGGGCTCAAATCCCAGCTCTGCCCCTCACCCACTGGGAGGCTGTGGACAAATGACTTAACTTCTCTGGGTCTCAGCTTCCTTCACAAAACCAGGATCGCAGAGGTCCCAGCCTCACCGTCATTGTGGCAATGGTCAGATTCCCTATACACACGGTGCTCAAAATAGTGCCTTCACTTCTGTAAGTGTACCTCATGTCACAAAGTCATGCCCCAGACAGTTCTCGGCTCCTACCAGACATTCGGCAGTGTTTGCCGGAGTAACCCGAAAACTTGTATGTAAATTGATTTTCCCTCCTTCCCTCCCTCCCTCCCTCCTTTCCTTCCTTCCTTCCTTCCTTCCTTCCTTCCTTCCTTCCTTCCTTCCTTCCTTCCTTCCTTCCTTCCTTCCTTCCTTCCTTCCTTTTTTGGTAAATAAAAGCATATTTAAATGGACAGGGAGAGCTTGTTGGTCCTTTGTAATACGTATAAGCATGCCTTGGGCGATGTTTTTTTTCCTGATTTCATATTTATCCTAAGAGATGTGGTAAATGTGACGTATATTTGAGAATGGAGCTATACTTTCCCCCAAATCATTTTATTAACACTTTCAGAGAAGAAATTACTGAAAGAAAAGGAAAAACTTCACTAGCTAGAGCTTGGGGCCTCACTGATCCGAAGTGAAAATTTTATTCATTCATTTGAGAGAGCGAGAGCACAAGCATGGGGGAGAAGGAGCAGAGGGAGAGGGAGAAGCAGGCCTCCGGCGGAGCAGGGAGCCCGACGTGGGGCTCGATCCCAGGACCCCGGGAAGGCAGATGCTTCACCAACTGAGTCTCCCAGGCGCCTCCCCTTTTTTTAAAGTAGGTTCCACGCCCAACGTGGAGCCCCATGCGGGTCTCGAACGCACGACCCTGAGATCAAGACCTGAGCTGAGACCGAGTCGGACGTTCAACTGACTGAGGCCCCCAGGCGCCCCTCCTACTTCAGATTTATAGTCCTTCCAAGTTGGCCTCCTCTGTGGACCTTTTCAAAACTTCTCTGGGCCTCAGGTAGAGCGGTACACACGAGCTCGGCCAGGACTTGTAGAAAGGCGCCCCCTCCTCACGCTGGGCAACGCTAGGGGTGCAGTGGGATATGTTCCTGGTGACGAATAACTACCGTGAGCTCACGCGTAACTGTTACTGGACATCTAAGTGTCACCACAGAAAACCTTCTGATGAGGTTTTCCGTTTCTAATTGAACATGCTTGCCTTCCTGTAATAAGTAACTGCTGGTAAAGTGTGCGCTGGCAAAAGGGAACATCAAGAACTTCAAGGAACTGGTCCTTTCCGCCAAGGAGCTGTGGCCATTTATCTATAAACCAGTGTGTTTTGTACAGGTACTCTTGAAAAATATTTGAATAAAGCCCATTTAAAAATGGTTTAAAATGGTTTTTTAATGACAAGAATGCAATTCATTCCAACCTAATATTTTACTAGAGACCGGGAAGAGATGCATACGTTCCTCACTGTGGAATCAAAACCCCTCTGCGCCGGGGACAACGGAGGCCACGGCCGCCCGTGATGATGGCCAGGGGCCTTCGTGACGTCTTGGCACTCGAGAGCGTCTATCGTCAGTATGCTGGGCTAGACTTCTCTTGCTTGTCCATAATGAAGCCTTGATTCAAGCTTCTGAAATCTATGTCATCCTGTAGATTTTCTTTGTGTTCAGGTGCTGCTAGAATTACATAGTTCTTCACGGATGCTGACCTCACGGGCCAACCATCAGCAATGGGTTTGGGTTCCACAGATCTTTCACCCTCGTCAACCTGAGCCTCTTATAGGCATTTAAGAGACAGCGCTTTGGGGTGACAAGCAGAATCTGTGGCCATAAGATAGGACAACATGCCGGATGCCGTGGACCTCGTTGTGTCCCCTCAAAATTCACATGCTGAAGCCTTGCCCCGCAATGTGATGGTATTCGGGGGTGGGGCCTTTGGAAGATCATTACATTCATGTGCAGTCATGAGGCTGGGGCCCCCTATTGAGATCCTGTAAGAATCCTTTATAAGAAGACACACCAGGGAGCTTGCTTCTCGTTCTGCCCCAGCGTGTGAGGACTCACTTCGAAGACGCCAGTCGGCTAGTGAGGAAGCGAGCCCTCACCAGGGTACAGAGTTGGTGGGCACCATGATCTCAGACTTCCCAGCCTCCAGACCCCTGAAAAAATAAATTCCTGTAGCTTCAGCTGCCTAGACTGTGATATGTTTTTTTTTAAAGATTTTATTTATTTATTTGAGAGAGAGCATGAATGGGGGAGGGGCAGAGGGAGAAGCTGGCTCCCCGCAGAGCAGGGAGCCCGACTCGGACTCGATCTCAGGACCGCAGGATCACGGCCCGAGCCGAAGGCAGCCGCTCAGCCGACAGAGCCGCCCAGGCGCCCCTGGGCTGTGCTGTTTTACAGCAGAAAGCTGACCGTCGCTCCACCTTGAACCACATGCGCTGTAGGCAAATGAACAAGTCATTCATTTAATTCCCTGTCTTGTTCGTTTGAGCGTTCACCCCGGGCCATGTCCTGGGCCCCGTTGTAGGCAGTGAAGAACCAGTGGGAAGCAGGGTTGAGTAGAAGTCCCTACTCTGTGGCTTGCAGTCCTGGCGGGGAGACATATGCACTGAGTCACACTGGCGACCCAAGCCAGGCTGAACGTGCAGAGGTGACGTGGGGCACGGAGGGAGGGCCTTGGCGGGAGCAAGGAGGGCAGAGTTGGCAAGGCGGAGTCTCAGAGGGCGCGGGGCAGGGACGGGTGCTCAGGGGCGCGGAGGCCGTGCTGAGGAGGGGCTTGAAGCAGGGCTGTCTGCGAGGGTGGGAGCTTGAGGGGTGACGGGAGCTTGGACGGGGCACTTGTGGGGCTAGGACGCAGGGAGTGTGAAGACATATTTAGGAGCCAGAAAGGACAGAGCTTGGTGACTGAGCACAGGTTAGAGGGCAGGGAGAGAAAGTCCAGCATGATGCCTCGCTCTCTGGCTTGAGAGAGGGGATCAGCACCTGGGCCATCCTCACAGACAGAAAGTACTGGACGATGGCCAGACTGGGGAGAAAGGCCATGCATTTGGTTCTAGATGAGCTGCATCGGCCATGCCTCGAGGCAGCCATGAGGAGCAAGCAGGCCTTTGGACGTGACCGGACAGGGTCCCCAGCACCGTCCAAGCCAATTGAAACGAATACAACACTGTACGTTAGTTATACCGGAATTCAAGTTTTAAAAAAATCACAACTGTGGCTTCTCACGTGCTCTGGCCACATCCCACCGCTACACGTGGCCCGTGGCTTTCGCATTCAGCAGCATGGTTCTAGGGCCCAGAGAAGCAGACCAGACCGAGATGTGGACTTGGCCCCGTGTGCAGGTGACAGGACTGTGGATCTAGGAGGAAGGCCGGAAAGGGTGAGGCCTGAGCCTTGCGTCAGCGCTGCTGGGGAAGAACGAGGCTCAAGGACATGGAAAAGAGGCAGGCGGGGAGGGGGAGCCCCGGGAGCCCCGTCCTGAAGTCCAGTGGGAAGCGCGCTGGGAAGCAGAGGGGATGAGCATCGCTCTGAAGACGACGGAAAACATTTATTGCATCCGTGAAATAAAGGTTGCTGGTGCCTTTGGCAAGGCTGTTTCAGATGAGGGAGGGGGCCGCAAGGCAGACAGGGTGAGTGAGGGGAGGCCAGGGGTGAGGACAGAGAGCAGCCAACAGGGGGTAACAACGCCACGAGTTATGAGGGACGCACGGAATTCCTTAAAGCACATAGAGCTACGGCCGACAGCACAGACAGATGTCTTCAGAGCCCTGAGTTTGTCCCGCATGTTTACCAATTTTGAGTCTTGTCACGAACAGAGAGGCGTGCGCAGTTCCGTTCCTCCTTCCCATCCTCGCTCTCATGCAGAACAGGGGTGAGCTGGGCCTTGGGGGCCATGCTCACTGCAGGTGATCCCCACAGCGATGGACAGCCCCCGAAGGCTTTCATGTTTCCTTTTTAGAAACATGGTATTTTCTAGAATTTAGAGCAGACACAAGAAGACAGAGAAGTATAATGAACATCTGTGTGCTGCTCACCAGCGGGCCCCACGCCCTCCGGCCGAGCACGCGACCCCATGCACGCGCCCACCCCGTCGCTGTGACTCGGGAGCTGGGGAGTGACATCTCGCGCTTCGGCTGAGAAGACTCTGCGTCTGCTTGCTAGGGCAGGAGCGGGCCCTTCCCCGGAAAGAGCCGGAGACGGCACACTTCCGGCTTTGGGGGTCCCACGTGAGAGCGGCGGACAAGTGTCAACCAGTGAGTGGGGCTGAGAGCCAACAACAAGGCCGCTGAGATTTGAGTTTCATGTGATTTTCGTGTGTCACAAATCTACCGCTGCCTTCTTGGGCTCCTCCCCCCACCCCAACCGGTAAACAACGTCAAAACCATTTTTGCTCATAGGCAATACACAAACAGGCGGAGGGCCAGATTTGGGCTTCGGTTTGTCCACCGTGAGGGTGGAGAATGGATCGGAGGGAGCAAGAGGGTGCACGGGGTGACCCCCCAAGGATGCGCAGGGAGACCCCCCCAGGCTACGGCAGGAGGCAGAGACGAGACTTTACCAAACCTGCAGAGACAAGAGAGAATGGTAAACTTAAACGATTGTTATTAAGTACCATCCATTCTTTGCCCTATGCACAATGTTAGGGCTGAACATAGACAAATACGTGAATAAACGCATAACAGTTTTTGTCATTTAGTCTAGTTAGGGAGAAAGATGTGTTTTTTTCCTGTATCACATGGTGTAAGCATCATGATCGATCAATCAATCAATCAATCAAATGGGGTGCCTGGGTGGCTCACTCTGTTGAGCGTCCGACTCTTGGTTTCAGCTCGGGTCCTGATCTCAGGGTCGTAGGATCGAGCCCCGAGTCGGGCTCTGCGATCGGCAGGGAGTCTGCTGGACATTCTCCCTCTGCCCCTCTCCCGGCTTGTGCTCGCTCTCTCTCTCTAAGCACACAATAAGCATGTGTATGTATATTCATACATTCGTGCACATCTGTAAATGGCTATGGGATATGCATGAGGTATTCATTCCAACGTGACTTCCATCGTGAGTGTCTTCCATCAAGGCGAGCACTTGACCCATGAGTAGAAGTAGGGTAAGGGGGGAAGGTGTCCAAGGCAAAGGGAAAACACGGGTGGATGTAGGGAGGCTTTCCACAGAAGCCTCTGCCCCATCTCCCTTTTGGGTTATTACTCTCTGGAGGGGAATGCGGGAGAGCATGGAGCAAATCTGCAGGCTAAAGAGAAGGTACTGTAGCCTGCAACCAGCTTCCGAGTGGTAAAGAGACGTGTTTTCTGTTGAGAACTGGAAGTTTTGCAACCGATGCCCAGAATTCTTTTTCTAGGTGAATGTGGATCATGATATCTTAGGTGGTTGCTGAGATTTCGTTGTGTGCAAGAAAAGAATGAAAACCAGTGTAAAACGAGGTCAGGTTTTTTTAGTGCTAAATGGTCCTTTTATGAGCTGTGGGTTGCCAACAAGGGTCCTTGCAGGATGGGATGCCCTGCTCACTGTCTTCTGCCCCAGCGGGTGGCAGCTTCGACCTCCGGGACAAACATCTTGGACTTATCCTTGACTTCCTTCTCTCATATCCGTAGCTAACTGGTCAGGGAATTCTGTGGGGTCGGCCTTCAGAACACATCCCAAACCTGAGCACCCTCACCCTGGCCAGGCCACCGCCTACGCCACTCCTGTGTTTGGCCTGGAGGACTGCAAGAGCTTCCTGCAGGTTCTGTGCTAAGGTCGGGCGGGTTCTGCACAGCAGTCAGAGTGATCCCAGGAAACAGGAGTCAGATCCTCTGCTGCCAACCTTCCCAGGGCTCTCCACTTCACAGGGAGGGAGGCCCACAAGTTGGGGGGTATCACTCTGCCGTCCCCCTGCGGTCTCTGCAGCTATCCTGGCTCCCCACCGCCCTGCCCCACACCCCGCAGGCTTCCTGGAGGCCTTCACACTGGCCGTTGCCTCCTCCTGGAAGCCTTCCCTCCTGCACCGGTGCTCCACTAGCTCCCCAGCCTCAGGTCTGGGTCCTGGGTCCCGGAAGCCCGCCTGGACCACCCTCTTTAGAGTTGTACCTGCAGGCCCCTCCCCCAACCTCCTTCAGTTTTGTCCTTAGGACTGTAATTTGTGTAATCATTGATTATTGATACCTGTCGCTATTGGTTTGACCACGCATCTGAGGTTTGTTTTGTGCATGTGTAGGGCGGGACTCACAACACGCCGGGCGCCGAAAAGTACAGAACCAACGCAGGGACGGAGCCCCTTTGCTTAGTTCGGGACAGTCCTCCCATGTACCCAGACTTCACACCGCCGTTTTGGAGAAGTTTACATCCCAATGGAATTCACCGCACTTCACTCTTTCCAGGTATGAAGCCGGGGTGTGCGACACGGGATTTGGCGAATATCTGGGAGGGGGTGCGGGACCCAGGACGCGCTGCCTGTCCTGGAGCTGGGTACGGCAGGCGCTCTCCTCGCCTCGCTCCCTTCTCAGCCTCGCTGCGGAGGAGGCACCCCCGGAGGGCCCCCCACTGGAGAGCCCGCACCTCGGGGGCTGCCCGCCACCCAGGTCTTCCCCGGAGCGCCCCCCCCACGGAGGCTGCCCCCCACCGGAGCGCCCCCCCCACGGAGGCTGCCCCCCACCGGAGAGCCCCCCACGGAGGCGGCCCCCCCACCGGAGCGCCCCCCTCTTCGGGGGCTGCCCCCCCACCCGGCCTTTCCCCGGAGGCGCCCCCCACTGGGGCAGCCCCCCCCGCCCCCGGCTTCCGCGAGGCCGCGCCGCCCCGCCCCCGCCCCTCCCACAGCGGGCGCCCGCCGCGGGGCCGCGGAAGCGAGCGCCCCCACAGGCGGAGGTCCGACCGGCTTAAGCCTCAGAAAAGCGGCTCCTCGGAAGGCCGCTCGGCACACTTTTAACCGTTTTGGAGGCTTGTTTATTGTGACTGTAGCAAAAATATGTACGATCTACCTTGAAGTCATTTTTAAGTGTATTCCTCTATTTAGTGAAGGCGAGTCAGACCAGAGTCTCACACTGGAACCTGGGCGTCCGGCAAAGAGGCGAAGGCGCCGGCAGCGAACCCACGTCTCACTGGCCGCCCCGCCGGCGCAGGCGCGCTCCCGGCCCGCCCCCACTCACCGCCGCGCGCTCCCGGCCCCGCCCGCGCTCCCGGCCCCGCCCGCGCAGGCGCGCTCCCGGCCCGCCCCGCCCCCACCGCCGCGCGCGGGGGGCGGAGCGCAGAGGGCGCGCGGGCCGTCGCGGGCGCCGAGGAGACAAAGCCGCGTCGGGGCCGCGGGGGGTGGGCCCGGGGCTCGGTGGCGCCCCCGTCCGCTGGGAGGGCTCGGCGGACCGCCCACGCTGCGGACGCCTCGCAACAGGTCGGCCGCCTTCCGGGAGCCTCGCCCTGCGCCGCCGCCCCCGCTCCCGAAACCCGGGCGCCCCGCTCGGCTCGGGCCGCGGCTCCCATGCGGTTCGGGTCCAAGATGATGCCGGTAAGCGCGCGGGCGGGCGCGGAAGTGCGCGGGGTCCGGGCGGCGCGGCCCGGCTCCAGGTCCCCAGGCCGCGGTCCCCAGCCCAGCCTCCACCCTCGGCCCCCCTGACCCCCCCGGCCCGCCACCCTCGGCCCCCGGCCCGCGGTGAGCTGCGGGCGCGCAGCCGCCGAAACTTTCCTGCCGTCTCCGCCCGGGTCCTCGCTTGGGGCTGTCCTCGAGCGTCGAGAACAGGGGCCCGGAGTCTGGCTTGCTTTGTCTTTTTAAAAACTTTTGGTTGGAGTGAAGCAGACATCACACTTGCCCTTGCCTTAGTTTTGGTTGGGTTTCGCTCTCGGTGTGCGATGGCAGCCCGAGTGTCAGGTCGCAGGAGACCGGAGTGCCCGCGGCGCGTTCGGTCCGCGGCCCCCCACGAATCCCCCAAATCCTACTGAGCTCTCCATCCCTCCAAGAACCCCCGGTTACCCCCCCCCACCGAGTCCCCGGCCCACTGATTCCTCCGAACCCTCCCCAGCCACGCCCCGCTCCCCGGCCCCGCGTCCCCCCACCCCGGCCACCCCCACCCTCCGAGTCCCCGGCCTCATGAATCCCCCGGACCTTCGCCAACCCGCCCGCTCCCCGACCCCCCAAATCCCTCCCGTCCACCCCCACCCCCCGAGTCCCCGGCCCCCTGAACCCCCTGGACCCTCCCCAGCGCCCCGCCCCGCTCCCCCGCCCCCCTGTGCCCCCCGTCCACCCCCACCCTCCGAGTTCCCGCCCTCCAATCCTCCGGCACGCCCCCGAGTCCCCCTGAGCCCCCTGGCTCCCCGAGCCTCCGGCCCCTGAGCCCCCCCCACCAGCCCCCTGGACCTCCTGGTCCCCAGCCTCTGGCCTCCTGGAGTCCCCAGCCCCTTGAATCTTCGGAACCCGGCCCCCAGTCCCAGTCCCAGAGCCTCCGGCCCCCCCAACCCTCCGAGCCCCCGCCCCCTGGAGGCCCCCAGCCCAGGCCCCCCAGGGCTGAAGCAGGAGTGAAGTGGCGCTTTCCTTCAGCGCCCGCGCTGGGAGAGTCTAGCGGGGAGCTAGGCTGGGGGCTCGTGCACGCGTTCCCTGCCCCTTCCCCCCCCCGAAGTTGTGCTCGCGCTTCTCCCCCGGACCAGGGGTCACTTTGCGGCCCTCGCTGTTTTCTTGTGGCTTCGTGTGTTGAGACAAAGAAGCAGGCGACTTTTACCCCATTACCCCATCTGTGGAATGGAGTGAGGACAGATTTTGTTCACTGCAGTTACAGGTGCAGAGTAGAAAGTTTCGTGCCCCCCCCCCCCCCCACGTCGTGGGAGGGCGTCCTAAACGTTCACAGTCTGGATAAACTTGGTTTGTTGGGATTGATCATGGAGTTTGGATGTTTTGGGATATTTTGTTCTGCCACGATTCAAGGAATTGGAAAGTATTGAGTGTTACGCATCTTGGTTTTAGTTTCACACGGTTACAGTCAGGTTTGTGATGGGAATGCTCGGTATTAAAATATGGACCATGGAAGAAGGTGAAGGAGTTTGCTATTAAAATTTTTATCCCTTGGATTTACATTTCTTTCTCACCCCACCCTTTTTTAAAAAATGTTTCTCTTGAAATGACTTTTGCAGATCATCTCTGAATTTTCCTAAAAACAGGAGCAAGGTAAGTATTGGTTGTTGCAATGTGATTTCTTAAGGATAGTTTCATGTCAAAATATGCTTTGGGCTTTCTTAAAACCAAGGAGAATTTTCCTTCTCCCTGCTATATACCAGATGATCAGAATCTCTGAAAGGTTGTGTTGCTCTGGAGACTGTAAGTGAGCAGTATGGTTCTGATCACCCTCCGCACAGACTCCAGCGTGGGGGGCGGCAAGTCCCCTAGTGACAGAGCTACGGGCAGCCAGAACCTCACTACTTGTCAGCTACAACCTTTGTGACCAGAACCATCTCCTTTTAAAAAGTGATTTGTCTCAGGTTCAGCGTCTGTAAAATGGGGATGATGATATTACATAGCCCTTAGGGTGGTCTGAGGATTAGGGTTGCTGGTTCCAAAGCAGTCCAGTGCCCAGCTTGTCTGGGATTTGCAATCCTGGTGAAGCACAGCTTCTTAGTCCTGGGGGCCATACAAACGGAAGGCAAGTTTTTATTTAGTGCCACCCTGTGTCTTTATCCTGTTGTGTCTTGGGTACTTGAGGATAAACCCATTTTCTTAAAAATATTTCTCATCTTTGGCTTTTAATATACTTGGATTTTAATTTTAATGTTGAGTGAGGTTTCATATTTTATTACTTTGAAAAATGCTAACCAGTTGATTGGGAAAAGCAGTGTGCTTCCTGTGAAAAAAATGGATGTAGACAGTTGTCTTGATGTGCTTTTTTTTGGTTGTGGTTAAATGTCCATAACAAAAATTGCTATTTTAACCATTTTTAAGTGTGTAGTTCTCTGGCACTAAGTACATTCCTTGATTTGCTTTTCAAGGCATTCTAAAGATAACAGCTTGCTATTCAGACAGCATTATATTAAAAATGTGCAAATAAATGGTGTTTGTATATTTTCTCACCAAATGGTAGAGAATCAAGTGATTTTCATGTGGAACATGAAGTGATAATTGGACCCAAAACCAGAAGGGGAAGGTGCATTTTAGTAGGCTAGCTAAAAATAAGTAGGCAAACAGCTGAGTATCAGGGTGGAGGTAATGATAGGGTGCGGCAGAGCGGGTGTGATAATTAACACCCATTTTCAGATACCCACCAAAGCATCTCTGATTCTCTGATATTTCTACAACTTGGTAAGAAGAAACTGATTAACCTTTCCTACTTGGCCACCGTAGGAATTTTCCTCATTGAAGGAAGCGTTGTTTGCAGGTTTAGAGTATGGTTTTTTAGTTGAGCCATCCTCACTGTATTTGATTATCAGATAAAGGGAGATAATTATTAAAAACAAAATTTCTCAAGTATTCAAAATTATATCAGATATCTTTTTTCATTACTTTTGTTTTGCAAAGCATTATATTTAAGCAAAGCGTATATTCAGAAATATCTTTATGAGTTTAGCTATCTCTAAAAGCGTTCATTACTCTTTTTAGATGGGGCCTTATAAAAATTCCTGTTTGTATCTGCTATTGAAATGGTAAATTAAAAACCAAACAAAGCTACACACAAAACCGCACGGTATTGTGCAGTGCCACATGGAAGGCCAGAGGACTTGAACTTGCCTGTCTGTCCAGTAGATACCATGTGTTACATGCGTGCCTGGCTGTGATGGACATGCGCTGTGTCTGTCTGTCCCGTACGGTGGCCACCAGCACTTGAAGTGTGGCCAATGGGATGAGGAACTGACGTTTTAAAACAATTATTTAGTGTTAACTATATCTAAACAGCCACATGGGCCTGGTGGACACAGTACTGACCCAGTGGCCCATTTGACAAAGTAGCCCAAAGAGTAATTTTATGTTGGAATCACATATTGGCAGCTTCCTGTTTACATTAATACTTTTTTTTTTTTTAAGATTTTATTTATTTGAGAGAGAAAGCGAGAGAGCACAAGCGGGGGGAGGGGAGAGGCAGAGGGAGAAGCAGGTCCCAGGACCCCGGGATCATGACCTGAGCTGATGGCAGACGCTTCACGGTCGGAGCCCCCAGGTGCCCCTACATTAATACTTTAAAATGAAATCGTAATGACCTGTTTACCCCTAATGGCTTGGGAAATGGGTTTTCCAGTTACTTAGTTTAGTGTTCTCTTGGAACTTATCTCATCGTATGGCCCTGATACAGATAATGATTTTAAGAAAATGATAGCTTATTTTAAAAAGCTCAGTTGACCTGATCAGGATTTAAGTTTTAAATTTGTGGCATTTTCCCTTCCAGGGTTGCAGAGTGTCCCAATTATTTCTAGTTATTCTGTGATGCTGAAAGATGATATCCGATTGTGTGAGCTTCTAGACTGGGGAGTCTAGGACAAAAAAATTGGGTTCTCGCTGTATCACCTTTAGAATAGTCTGATGGCTGGTCGGTAGGATTTATATATTTCTAAGGGAAACTGCACCTCGTGCAGCTCACAGACCAAAGGCAGGACTTCTGCTTAAATACGTGTATTATTTTCCTGTAAAAGGGTGGTCTTATTTGCACATATTTTCCAAACTGAAATTATGTGTTGAAATTAAAAAGCTTTCAAGTTACAGCTTTAGAACATTGTATTTATATGATTATACCATGTGGTGAAAGAATTTCTTCTTGTTGATAGTAATGTAGCAAGTTAACTTAGACTCCAGAATAAAGTTTAAAGTGAGTTCTCTCTCTGTAGAATTGTAATTCCCAAAGGCTGTTAAACAAATCAGCTGTTTTAAAAAAATGCGGCAGATACCTCACATTTTATGTGCTGTAGTGAGATTTGTTGCCTTGTGACTTCTGCTATATTCATTAAAAACTGAAAAGCATTAAAAATTTTCTGTATTTTTACCTCTTTCGGGGAAACGGTTTAGACTTTGTAAAGAACCTTAGCACAAGCCTGCAGTTAAGTTGAAGAGAATTTGTCTGGAGGACATGGGAACGGAGGGTCATTTACTCATATGTTGCTTCTAGGAAGGACTGTTTTCTCTCCCAGTTCCTGTCCCCTGCCCCCCAACAGTAGAAAGTAGAAACAGTAAAACAAAATCTGTTTTTTTCCTGAAGCTTTTAAGGAATGCTATAGACGTTTATCCGTTGGTAATGTATCATAGTTTGTGACACTCGTTAAAAAGTCTGTCTGAAGCTAACTCCACACTGTTCTTGGCGCCCCTGTGTCGTGCGGCCTCTCTCCAGCTCAGAGGGGACTGTGTACCAGTGTGCCTGTTGGTGGGATTTGCTGTCTTGGCTCGTGAACCTTTCCCCAACCTCTACGAAGTGTCAAAGGATAAGGAGAGTGGGGTAGGAGAGTTCGGAATCCAGAGTGTTCTCTTCTGCTCATGCCACTCAACCTAGCCAAACATGATTGAAATACTTGCTTTTCGATGGAGTGCTGTGCTCTGAAGAGAGCATTTTTCTTTAGTCGGATCTAATTGAGAAAAGAAAACACAGATGACGGACTATGTATGAAATGCATACTTATTTTGGAGTGCTGGGTGAGACATTAAAATTTTACATGCTATTGGGGAGAGCCAAGGAGAAGTTGTAGTCAGTAGGGGATCCTTCAGGAGCACTGGGTGACATGGAGGCAGGGCCCTGAAAACATTTTATATACTGTCTCAGCAAAAGAAAGTTATTTTATCAAAGAAATGCACATTCTAAACATAGACCTTGTGTAGGAAAAGTAGTTTCCCAGACTCAGCAACTTGTGGTCATTTTATAGTTTTTTCTACATAAAATTTATCCCAAACCAAATGATTTATTGGGATGATAAGAGAACTACATTTTCATCGAAAATATTCATTTCGCCAGTAAATATTGAACTATTACTTCTGAAATGCCTACTTCAGTTGTTCCTCTAGAAACAAATTTTTAGCTTAGTACTACGTTATTTACATTTCAGACGTTTCAAATCAAAGTGTCTAAGACACAAGTAGACAAGTAGAGGAAAATCGTCATGAATAAAGGAGTCTGGAATTCCAATTGCAGGTGCTAGTGGTATGATAATAACGGGGGAGGAACAGCACAGCTGCTTGATCGTCCACAGTGGGGTGACCACTTCTGCGTGAGCAGGGCAGGGGGCTTGGAAGTTCTGTGCTCCCGTGTCCCTCCCAGGAAAGGGGAAGGAGCTTCTCCCAAGACCCCATCTGTGCCCCACCCTGTGCCTGGTGCTTTAGGTTGGTCATCCTATTGAATTTCCTGTTGACCTTGTGAAGCAAGTCTTCTCCTCATTCCACAGAGGAGGAATTTGAAGCTCAAAGGGTTTCAGGAATTTGCTCCTGGTCACTCAACAGAAATGAGATATGAACCAGGTCCGCCTACAGACAAACGCTCTTTGAGGCGGCAGTGCCTATGTTAGAGCATTTTTGCGTACCCTCTACGGGACAGACAGTAGCCATGGTGTTCTTTTGGTGAACGATAACTTCAAACATTAGTTTTCACAACATAACTACAATTGTTTTTCAAGTAGGAAGAGGAAAACAGACATTTTCCATATTTCAACCCAGACTGGGTGAGAAGGAAGTTTCGAATGACACGGAGGTGACCACCTTGCCCCCGTGCCATGGAAACACTTCAGTGCCTGTTGTCTTTGTACCTTGAACACTTCACGGAGATCTCAGCCCCTCCACGGCACTGGCAGGGAGGGGGGAAGGGAGGGGTGGGACAGCCACCATCTGTAGGAGGCGTGTGGAATCCTCTTTCTCTGGACGGTGTTTTTTAAACTGGGCCTGAAGACAATGATGTAGGGAAGGGAGCATGAGAAGTGGATGGGCGCATCGGGAGATGTGGAGGATGGGGGGATGTACAGCGTCTGTGGGGAGAGTGCCATCCCCAGTCTTCCATCTCCAGCCAGTTCCGGGAGCTTGCCTGGTACCTCGCCACTCTGCTGGTGGGAAGTCAGGATGGGCGCCGAGTGACCACGCCGTCTGAGTAGTGATCCAGCTTACTGAGGTGAATTTATCGGAAGTAAACTAGGGACTGATTTTGTTTGTTTGGTTTTGTTTTTAAAGATTTTATTTATTTGAGAGAGAGTGAGAGAGAGCCTGAGTTGGTGGGGGGGTTTGGCAGGGAGGGGCAAAGGGAGGGGTGGGCTCCCCGAGCAGGGAGCCAGATGCGGGGCTTGATCCCAGGACCCCGGAATCATGACCTGAGCCAAAGGCAGACGCTCAACCGGCTGAGCCACTGAGGCGCCCCTAGAGACTGATTTTGGATGTCTTCATTCTTCTTCATTAACCTGTTGATTGTATTTGGATGGCCGTTTGGGCCGGCATCTGTCTGCAAATATGTAGGGACCATCTGTGGTGTTCTGGGCACTCTTCTAAGTGCCTGGATCCAGGAGAGGATAAGACATGTCCAGGGAGCTTACCTCCCGTGGAGCTGAGGCGGGGGCAGTGGAGGACGTGGAGAATAAGAAAGAAACGGAGAGTGGGATTCCAGTAGGATTGTGCGGCTGGGATGGCTGCTTTAGATCGTGGGGCAGGGAAGTGACAGTTCAGCTGGGACCCGCGTGGCCGCGAGGAGCTGTTCCTGTGTGTCACAATATTTGTAATTGCTACTTCTCCTAGAACATTATGAGGCTGGGCTGGGGGCACGGGCCTGGAGGACACAGTACGGCCCCAGGGGGGCTGGCGCTTCGTGGATGGCGGTGAGGGTGCCGAGGGCTGAGGTGGCACTGGGGGGATACAGTAGCCCCCAGGGGCGTGGCAGCAGGAGAAGGGACCGCATCTCACTGATTAGGAAAGACCCTTGTGTTGCTGTGTGGACGGTGGGCTGTGCGGCTGCCAGAGGGAATCAGCCGGGAGAGGCAGGGAGAGGGAAGGCCACTCACAGCCCCTGAGGAAGGTCCACAGACAGCCACCGAGAATGAGTAAAAGCCGCACCTTATCACAGCGAGGGCCCAGCCGGTAGTGTGACTGGTTGTGAACTTGTTAACCTTAAATGAAAGTTACTTTCCCGGGAAAGTGCTTTATTCGGGAATAGCAGAGAATTGCAGTTTGGGACACGCAAGCTAGGACAAGACCACAGGCCCAAGTCCTGCGCAGGAAGGAGAGGAACATGGTTTTATGGACAAGGAGGGAGTTGGGAGGGTTGTTTCCAAGCAAAGTCCACTGGAGAAAAACAGGAGTTCGGGGTGACGGTGGTTTGTCACCGGCTGCGCTGCTGGGGTGCTCACTTCCTGTAGGAGATGCAGTGCCCATCTTTCCCTGTGGGGGCCTGTAATTCGGGATTCTTCCCTGGGGAGGGTTGGAATCTTCTGTTGGATCTGTAGTTGACCTTGAGTGATGCGGCTCCCCCTTCCAACCTCCCCTTCCACATCCAGAATCCACTCTGGTAAGGTCTCCCCTTACTGATTTCACAGACAACCGACACAGTGTGTCCCCTGCTTTAATAACCTGCCCTCGTGCCACTGGGGAGCCCCGGGGTGAGATGAGCCGGCAGCACGCAGCCCCAGGGTTGGGAGTAAGAGCAGCAGGAGTAGGGAAGGTGGCTCCCATTCCACAAGCTCCCTCCCGAGCGAGTAAGGAGAAACCGGACTCTGTATAGGATTCGAGAGCAGCCCTCAGTCACTGCGTCTCTAAAACCGAGCAGGGCAAGTCTGGTTTCTGAAGGAAGCCCGAACCCTAAAATCGTTTTACGACGACCATACTTTTGACCCCGTGATTGTACCGCCTTGGCAGCTTCTGATGGGCTCACCTACAAGTCCCTTTACCAGTTGTTTTAAATCAGAGATCTCTTCCTTTTATTGACAGAGATACGTAGTAGCCGGCCATCTAGGAAATTGAAGTCAGAGCTGTGTCAACTCTAAAGGGCACGTGCCCTTGTTTTTCTGAACCACAACTGCTAGCTGGTTTGTGATAGGTGGGAGATTTTGGTCATTTGCTGCTTTCCAGAAAAGGGGGGCATCCATGGTGGTTTTCCTGAAACAGAAGTCTGTGTCTTCCCTCTCCAGAAGACTCCAGGACTGATTCTTTTGCAGCGTGCGAGATGAGCTCCCTGGTCAGATGTGAAGTGTCTGATGTCTAGCCCAGGTCTAAGGTCAGCCTTTCTGTGCCGACCGTACACTTCCATCCAAATATTGCAAGTGATAGAAAGATGCAAAACACCCAACAAGTCCGCATCCGCTCATGCCACCACTCTCTGGCCTGCAGTTGGAATTGTGTCCCCGTTCCAGAAGATGTGCTTCCTGCCTCGTCCGTGCTCCCCAGGGGATCTGCATTAGGGCTGCTAGTGGGGCTGGATGTCCGTGTTCCTCGTGCTCACGGCAAGTTGTCCATGCTTCTGTCCATGACGTGCTCTGCGCCCTCTGACCTCGCCGTAACTCCGTGTGTGGGTGACGCCACCCTGGCAGTTTCTGCAGCAAGTCTGTGCCCCACGGGTTGAGAATTGGCCCGTCCCTGCGTATTTGTCCAGTCTTGCCCCACCCTCCCGTTTCGGCAGCTCCAGGACCAGAGTGACGATGCTGTGCCTGGTGCGCTCACGCCTCTGCATGTGGGGATGTTTTTCTGCCTGGATGTTCCTCTTCTGCTCATCTTACGCATCCTTCAGTTTCCAGTTCGGGGGCACTCCTTGGGAGGGAGAGGTTGCTTCCTGCTTTCCCTGGACCTGTGTGCGTCTCCACGAGGCTCCCACGTGCAGCCCGTCAGCTCTCAGCCCGGAGTTGCCCCACCAGCTCTTGGAGGCACCACACCTCTCACCGCCGTGGTTCTGGCACTTGCCGCACTGATCGACACACTGTGGGGACGATAAATACTGGTGGAGTGGATGAATGGTCTTAATTTTTTTTTAAACATTGTATTTATTTGAGAGAGCGAGCATGAGCAGGTGGAGGGGCAGAGGGAGAGGGAGAAGCAGGCTCCCCACTGAGCAGGGAGCCCCATGTGGGACCCGATCCCGGGACCCCAAGATCATGACGTGAGCCGAAGTTAGACGTTTAACTGACTGAGCCACCCAGGTGCTACTGAGAGTTCTTTCTTTCGATTTTCTTAGGTGAGGGTAGTTCTCACCCACCTATATTTATGTCCACAATTGGCTTTTGAGCTTTCTTCGAGGTTCCCAGAGCTGGAGTCTTTGAGAATGGAGGAACACTTGGATTACAAAGGGTGAGGCAGAAAGCGGGGAACTGGAAGCAGTGGATTGGTTGTACTCATGGCCTCATGGGTGAGTCTGAGTAGTGTGCTGAGTGGAGAAAAGCGAGACATGGGATGAAAAAGTGCCTTTATGTGAAGTTGTTCCTGCACCCACCAAGCAGCAGGGCTCAGGGTAGAAGGCAGTGCGAGCGGTAGAGAGCGGGGGTCAGGGTGGGCAGTGACCTACTCACATACGGGGTTTAGTCTTTTTCCTCTCCTCGGTGTTTGTTGACGACAGATACTGAAAGCAGAGTGGCCTAACGCGATGCTCTGTGGCATAGATTTGGAATTTGAGATCTGAGTCAGGCTTTAGGCATGGCTGAGAAGGAGAACAGATTTCTTACGTTACTCCAAGCAGAATGCCTTGTTTCTTCTTTTGAGCCATGGTCTGGTTTTGGGAACGCTCACTTTCAAGTTACACTGCACATTCGTGTAGGCGCTCACTCTTGCTCATGCCCTGGGCTCCTGCCGACTCTCCCGGCCGCCACGGAGCTCTGACCCACAGCGTCCACGCAACTGCGTGAGCTTCTGTTGTCGACTTGCCGTGTGTGAGATCTGAGATAGCGTGGGGGTGGAAGAAGGCTTTCAGGGTCAAAACCTCTGTCCTAGGGATTTACACACCAGTGAGGCAGGTAAGACAGGCGTATAAACAACTGTGTGCGAGTGGACGTTAGCAAAGCAAAGAGCATGTTTTCTTGTGGCTGGAGAGGTGAACGTGCGTGCTTATGTGTGTAGGAGGGGCTGGGGCAGTTTGAGGGTCTCTGAATCATTCTAGGAGCATAGGGATGACTTGGACACTAAGGGATAGGGTGTAGGGAACAGGTGAGCTAACCCAGGGAGATGAGTGAGGAAAAGTGTGGGTTTTTAGGTTTCTCGTTTGGTGATCTGAGGCCGTGATTGTGCAACAGATGATGTAAACAAAGTTCCCTGAAATTCAAATTATGCAGAGATAAGTACGAGTGCCCGTGAGTGTGTTTCGATGCTGTTACTGTTGCCGGTTAGCTCCTGGTGCTGCAATAGTTAGTGTGTGCGGGGTGGGTCGTTCTTGACAGCACAGCCCTCCCAGCCCCGCTCATAACCCTCGAAGCTGGTGCTTCTCAAGCTGTATGTAGTGGGGTGGTGGGGCTCACCGCAAGGGCTCCCAATTCAGGAGGTCTGCTGGGGGAGGATGCGCCGCGGCTGAGACTTTCTGCTCTAACAAGTCCCCCAGTAATATTAGCTGATGCCATTGGTCTGGGGACCACACTCTGAGAACCCCGCTAGCCACCTTTCCCGTACTAGAAAGCCTGTTTGTTCTTGACCTGCGGGGCCCTGGTGAACCAGCCCTTGTTCGTGCCTGCCTGCATTCCTGGTGCGCTGCCCCTTCTTTCTGGTCATTTGCGTGTGGCCTTCCCGTGGGGCGTCTTCCCCAGAGGCTCCTTCGGCCTCCGTCCAGATGCCTCTCCAGGAGTTGCTGCGTGTCGTAGTCTCCTCTCCTGCCTTTCTGGGCCACACCTGTGCTCAGGAAGTCCTAGCGGGCATGGGCGGGACAGATGTCCAGGTCAACAAGCACTTGGGGCTGGGAAGGGACAGAACCAGGAGCTTCTCCCGAGGGATGGATGTCGGGAGGGTGCCAGTCCCGGGAGGCCTGGAGGTGGTGGTGCTGTTGGCTCTTGGGCACCCAGCGGGGATGTGATCAGACATCTGAGAGCAGCATGCAGCTTTCTGAGAGAACGTGATTTTTCCGTAGAGGATTTTTCTCTCAAAGTAGCCGCTTCATATTTGCCTTATCTTTTTTTTCTGGAATGGAGATGATCTTGGAGGATGACCGTGTTCTCTGGATGACACTGGGTGCCTGGGGGACTCCCTGTTTGGTGCCGTCCGGATCGCTGTTGAGACTTCCTGGGGTGTTGATTTCTAACTTCCACTTCCTTGCTATCGTGACCAAAAGGGTAAAAAAAAAAAAATCCATTGATTATGATTTTATGATTTTGCTTTAACTAACTCAGATGTGGCTGCTAGAAACTGATGGACTGATTGTAAACGATGCTGTAATAAAAAGCGGTGCACTCAGTGTCCAGGTGGGTTCACACGTCACAGGCTCCGAACAGAGAACTGGTAGATGTAACTCACCGTCTGCGACGGAGGTTTCGATTGGCAGCCTAGTGGCCTTGAGAGTAAACTCCAGGCGGGAGTCCTGGCCTCCCGGTCGTGTGTGCCTGACAGCTGACACGAGGCCGGGCCGGTCTCTGAAGGCCAGGACGCAGCACTGGGAGATGCGTGTCCCTGCAACCCAAGGGAGGCTGCCCATGTGGACACTGGGGGGGTGGGGAAGGGCATCCAGGCTGGGGAAGCGGGCGGAGCGCTGACCCATGAAGGCTGACCCACCTGTGAGGAGGCGTGGCAGAAGATCCCAGAAGGTGGGGATGGACCTACGTGTCATTTCTAGCCCTTTTGCTGTTGGCGGGCACCGCTGGGCCGAAGGGCCCTGCGCTCCTGAGCGGTTGAACGAAGCTTCGGCTGATATTCCTGTTTGTTCATTCTTGTCCCGTTCTGGATGGTCGTGTTGAGGGAGGTGTCGCTGTGGCAGGGTGCAGTGCAGCCCAGTGTAAAAGGGAAGTGATGGTTTGCATTTCTCCCCGCACAGGGGAGTGCTGAACCCCGACCATGTGGACTCCTCCCTGGTCTCACCCCCAGCCTGGTTGCTGCCCATCCTGACGTCCTGACGCGCAGTTCCTGAGAGTTGTGAGGCTTGGGAGGATTCGTGTCACCCGTCTTACAGATTGTTCCTTTTCCTCTAAGGGACGTGTCCCCCCCCCCCCCCCCCCCGCCGTATTCTTTTCTCCTAGGTAAACCGGAGGGATTGAAGGGTTTATGAGTCAGAACTCCAAAGCTGCTATCACAAAGCCTTGCTTCCTTTCTGTGACGAGGAGCATCTTATACTTTTGGTTCCTTTTTCTTTCTGTGGAGCTTTTCATGGTTTTGTAAATCAAAGGCATAAACTGTAGCCTCTGACACAAAGTAAATTTCTTGTAAATGCCCTAGCCAGTTTTTGTGGGGTTTTTTTTTTTTTTTTGTATTTCCTCTTGGAAGACTCTTCCAAATTTTAATCTGAGATAATGCCTCCTTGAACATGAATCATTCTTATGTTAAGAGCATAACATTATAGTCACAGTGACTACATGTCCTCTAAAACGGAGCTCTTAAAAATAAATCTGTGACCCATTGTTTTTAATTGGAGATTGTCTGTGACTTTAGGATTTTGGAAGGGCAAGTCTTCTTCGGACATGACTTGGGCCTGAATCACTGCAGAGGGCGGGGGTGCAGGGCGAGGAGCGTTTGTCTTCTCCGAGCCTTTCCTCTCCAATCAAGCACCTTAAGAAGTCGTCGCAAATAGTCATCACGGCTGCCACGTTCAGGAGAGTATTTCCACATTCTTTTATCAGAGTCTATAGTAAGTGAACTTTGAAACTGAAATTATTCTGAAAATATGTTAACATTGAGAACATTTTAAAGGGACGTCCATGCCCATGTCCTGTATATTCCGTACGAGCCAGTTCATCTGTACGTGTATTGTAGACGGTTCTGATCTACGACTTTATACGATTCTGTTCTGTAGCTTAATCTTACCACTTTCCTAACACCATATTTGGGTCATAACTTACTTTTCCATGTTGCTGGATATTCAGTTTGCCACATTACTTTTCATAGATCTAACCCTGTAGTGAAAATCTGGTGGCATTTAGAATTTTTCTTCATTTCGGTTACTTCTTTAGGATAAATTCCCATAAGGTCATGAGGTAGACCTAATTCTGTGCCTTTTGACACGACCCATTTTATTTTCCAAATGGATTTTAACAATGTATATGGTGCCACCATCATGTCCGGGTGAATCACTGTCCTACAGTCTCTGTTGGATCTTTTAATCAAACCGCTGATGTAATAGCTGTAAGTGGTACCTCATTGTTTCAGTTTAGTTAAAACAATTACACCCCCCCAGGTTTTGTGGTTTGTTTTATTTTATGTGACCTGCCTGTTATTCGTCTGCTCTGAAGGATACTTTAGAGTTTGTCGTGTTTTGAGGAATCTCTTCTTGTGGCTCATGCTATAAAAAAATGAAGTTCCTGGTTTATAAGTTGGCACGAAGTTAGCATGTAGTTAGCGTGTTACAATGTCTCTGCCCCGTGGGAGGGGCCACTGGTATTCACTGGTACCGAGGGAAGAAGAGCGTCCGCTCTGTCAGCCTGTCGCTGTCGCCTGCCGTGACGTGCATTTTCAGGTGCTCCCGCGGTTCCTGGTCCTCGCGGTGCACAGATCTGTGAGGGCTGCCGTGAGGCTTTGGCCTGATGATTGCTGCGTTCTTCCCAATGACAATAATTCACCTCCGAGGTTCTCAGGAAATACTCAGAGCTTGAGTCTGTGAGAACAGGCAAGACTCTCACGACAGCCTCCCCAGGGAGCCCCATTTTGCGTGCTTCCCTGCGGGCCAGGGAGTTGAGGAAGTCATCTCTGCATCCTTGGGAATACGGTGTTTTAAAATGTACACGCCAGGAAAGATGACGTATTTGGAATTAAGGTTATGATAGATTTGTTTTATTATTTTCTTATGCTTTCCATTAACTGTGCCTCTGGCTGAAACCTCAGCCTGTCTCCCATCATGTGCATTTTTTTCATTTCTGAATTTCCATTTTACCTTCAGTCTCATTCATGTACTTTAATAGTAAATTGTCTCGTTTTTCCATGAGCATATTTCATCTCCCTTAAGAGATATTTGTATCTTACACAAAGCACACATAAATAGTGATATAATTCATGTTCCGTGAAATTCACCCCATGAAGTGTGCGGTGCAGAGGTTTTAGTAACTTCACGGGGTTATGTAACCAGCACCACAATTCCAGAACATTTCCATCACCCCAGATGGAAACCCCGTACTCTTGATCAGTCATTCCCGCCCCCCTGCCCCAGCCCCTAGCAACCACTAATGCGCTGTCTCTGTGCCCTTGAATGTTCGGGACGTGTCCGGTTTGTGTCTGGCTTCTGTCACTCAGTATAATGCTGTCAAGGTTCATCCGTGTCGCCGCGCGTCTCCACACTGCAGTCCTTTCTGTGACCAGATACTATTCCGTTCTCATGGGGTGGATTTCCAAGATCTGTTTCTGGACTGCTTGTTTCTCATGGCCCCCGACTAAAGTTGGGGCAGTGTTGGGGCCCCAGAAAAGCACGACGGAGGGCATGCTTGTTGTACACGTCACAGCAGGGCCCCAGGAAGCGGTGGCGCCTTGTGTTCATCTTCCCAATTTCATCGTTGGCTCCTTAAAATACCAATTTTATTGTGCACATGGTACATAATCATTGTAGAAAATTTAAGCATGGCTGAGCTCCCAGAAAGTCACTTCATAATGTTCTCACCATGGCATCACTGCTGTTACTTGGTGAATATGGTTCCAGACTTCTTTCTGTGCGTGGGTTGCCCGCGGGTATATGTGTGTTCCATGTTCCCGTTTGTGGAAAAGGATGTGGTGAACAGTCTTGTAACAAAACAGTGCGAAACCGACACATTTTCGAAAATTTGTGCTTTTTCCTTCTACAGTGTTTTGGTATCGGATGCTGGAAACTTCTAAGATTTAACAGCTTTATTTTTTATCTTTAAAAATTCATGAATTGTAGACCCAGATTGTTCTCTGCAGGACTTCGTTGATAGAGTCAACTAAAATGTCTTTTTTAAAGTAAAATTTTCAACATGCTAATACAACTTTAAACAAAACAAAGCAAAACCAGCTTCACCTTGTTTTTATTTCATTTTTTAGGGAATTAAATTACATTTTTTAAGAATTTCTTTATCCTTTTAGAGCATAGCAGATTTGTGAACAGAGATAAAAGGAAGGTGGCCACGTGAAGAATGCGTGCACCTGCTTTTTCTCAGGTTAATAGGATGATGAGTTTAGCTGGCCCTCTCTTTTGATCCTCTTTCTGATTTATTTTTTTGCTAGTCTTTCAAGTAAGAAGAGAATTGATATTTATTGAGAAAATCCCTGATTCACTTCCTCTATAAAATTTTAAATAGGTATAAATTATCACACTAAAGCCCGTAATTGTGGCCAGATTATAACTTAAAAGATTTTAAATTATAAGTGATGTGTAAGTGATATTGAACTTGGGGACATACTTATGTGTATACATTTAAAAGTGGTTGAAATGGGTTTAAAAGTTTATCTCAAAGTTAGGATGCCTTTACGTTGTTTTACTCATAATGTTCTAGGAGGGAGAAGAGGCAGTTACAAATATCGTGGCCGGCAGCGGCAGCGGGGACCGGGGGTGTTTCTTGTCCACCCGGCTGTGGCGTGGGTGGGGGAGGCCCCTCCGCGGTCACTTAGTGTGAAGTGTCCCCCTTCTGGCCATATTGTTGCCACTGTGCGGTGGTGGCCAGCGAAGATATCCATCACACTTGACAAATTCTCTTTGTCGTGTAAGAAGTAGAATAATCACTCGGAGAAAGGACACAGGTGAGGGTGGGCTGTGGCGCGTTGGCCGAGGGCAGAGGCTTTGTGGGCTGTCCCGGCGGAGCTCCCCACTGGGCCGTGGACACTGGTCTGGAGAACGGTCATGGTCAGTATTGCCCCACCAGTCCCCTCTCTGCTGGCCAGTCCCATCCATTCACTCCACCCGTTAGGACTCGTGCTGGAATGAAAGTAGACACCCCTTGTGCCCAGCCTTCCGTCTGGGGCCCCGCTGCCTCTGCGCGGTGTTAGGGCCCACTGCCGTGGTCGGCTCTGCCGTGCTGGGTCTGTACCCTCCCTCGGGGTCTGGTCTGGGCCGTCCGTGCTTCAGGGCAGCCGGCAGCCTCCGAGTGCCATGTGTGGGGCTGAGGGTCAGTTCTCTGGCCACTTTTTGGAGACCCTAAGTTCACTGGACTTTGTTGAGACAGTCTGTCCACTTGGTCTCTGGGGCCCTGCACTCCTTCGGGTGAGTTTCTCTTTTCTTGTGGATGGCCTCTCTCAGTCCTTTGCTGGGTCCTCCTCGTCCGGGACATTGACATCGTGCAGCCGGCTCCAGCCCAGCCCTCGCCCTGTCCTGTCTGCCGTCCCTAGCTGATCTCGCCCAGCCTTGGGCTCCAAGGCCTCTGTTTGCTCCTGTCGTACTTTCGAGTCCATTCCGGTGTCTGGTAGGTGGCTCCGAGTTGCCCCGGAGGCTCCTCCGGCCGGCCCCCTCCTCACCTCCGTGCGACGCTCAGCCCGGTGCCGAGGCAGCAGGTCCAGGCTCACGCCAGTCGCTCTCTGCCTTCACGTCCACCCGCTGTCCATCAAGTACGTCTCTGGCTCTGCTTTCATAATAATCCACATCTAGCCGTTTGACCACGTCTGCCGTCACCTGCAGCCTGGGCCCCCTCCAGCTCGGGTGCTGCGTTTCCTCTCAGCTGGGCATGCACGGCCGTCCCCTGGATCTGCTCCCATGGCAGCCACAGTGTTTCAGATGACATCACTTCATGCCCCAAGGACCTCTTTAAAAAAAAATTGAAATATGACTCCCATACCACCACTCTGAAGTGTGCACTCCGTGGGTTTCGACTTCGCACGGTTGTACCACGCTCACACTAATTCCGGCGCGTCTGTCGCCCCAGGCGAAGCGCCGGAGCTGTTAGCAGTCACTCCCCTGGCCCCCCCCGGCAATCACCAATGTCTCTGTCTCTTGACGATTTGCCTCCAGTGGGCTCTTCAGTTAAAGTCCAGATCCCTTGCTCTGGCTTCTGGACAGTGGTTCCCAGACCAGCGGCGTCCACGTCATGTGGGAGCTTGTTAGAAATGCAGCATCTCGGCCCCCTTCCGGGTCCACTCGGTCAGAAACTGAGGGTGGAGCCCAGCCGTCCGTGGTTAACAACCCTCTGTCCATGCCCCAGTTTGAGCACCAGGGGCTCATGACTCCCCTCGAATCCTTTCCCCTTGCTGCCTCTCTGCGGACCCTGCTCTCCCCCAGACGTGACAAACCAGACCCCTCCTCAAGGCCCTTATGTGTGCTGTCTCCTTAGCTCGGCTCGTGCTTTATTCTGCTTAGCCGGCTGCCCTGGAGCCCTCCGGAACCTCGCCGGTGTGGACGTCCCTGCCTTCGCGTGCAGATGGGAGGACTGATGTCCCGAGCACCTCTAGCTGCCCCTGTAGATGCACTCTGCACCCTTCTCCTCCCTGCCCTGGGCTCCCAGCCGCGGGCTTGTGCACGCCGCACCCGCGTCCCTCTCCACGCAGCCTCCTCTGTTTTGAACTTTGTGCTGTGTGCTGTATTAGCTGTTTATTACCGGTAATTTCCACAGTAGGACTGAGTTTGTAGAGCAGGCGGCCTGTACGTACTGAGTGGAGGGAAGAAGCAGCAGGATGGCGGGCTGGGGTGAGCACAAGAACCGGGAGGACTCTGCTCTCGTTTCCATTGGAGTGTCCGGCGGTGCTGTGTGCCGCGTGCTCTCCACACTTCTCGACACACAGAGGGAGACTTGCCCTGAAAGTAAGTCCGAGGGGAGTCTGTGCGGTGCAGGACCAGCTACGGGCCTCATTCACCCATGAACAAGGACTTACTGCATGCGTGCTGCGTGCCAGGCCACGCAGTCCACAGTGCTGAAGAGACAGCCCCCTGGCCTGTGTGGAGCGTATGTTCTAGAAGGGACCACAGAGGATAAGACCAGGTTAACTAAGTGTAAGTGTGGTGTGTGAGGGACCGTGCCAAGGAGAGCACAGAGCGGGAAAGTGCGTGCGCGTGCGCGTGCGCACATGGTGTTGGGATTTGGGCAAGGGCGGCCAGGGACAGCCTTGCTGGGACGGCGGCACTTGAGGGCAGACCTGCAGGGCCCAGGGGAGCAGTCAGGCTGGCTGCAGGCAGAGCAGGGCGGCCTGTGCGCATCGCAGAGACGGAGCTGATTAGGAGAGGAGACCCAGAAAGGGAGTGGGGGCAGGTGTTGGCGTGGGCAGGTCACGAGTCTGCTAATCCAGACCAGCTCCCCCTCCCTCCCCGCTCCCCCGCACCTGACGCAGCGCAGAGCAGTCCTGCCTGTCCTCCTGAATTCCCTCTGTGTCTCCTGAGCTGTGCAGCTCACACGTAGCACTGCCCCCCCCCCCCCCATTTTGTCATGAGATCCTGTCTTCTACGGAATCCAGCCTTTCTTACTGCCTTTGTTCCGGCCCTCGCTCTGTGCCAGCTGCTGGCTGCAGCGTGCGCGTTGTTGTGGAAAGGTCGGCTTTGACCCTGACGCCTGAAGTCGGTGGCAGTTCTCGGGGCGGAAGACTCTTACTTTGAAGACGGGGACTGAGGCTCAGAGAGGTGACGTGCTGTCCCTAAGGCGGTCTGGCTAATTATTAACAGGTCTGGGGGCAGAGCCCAGACCTCCTGCCCGGGACTCAGAGCAATGTCACACCACCCGACTGCAGGCCTGACGACCACATTAGGACGGTCCCATCTCCCCGTCAGTCAGCACTGCGCGCATCCTCACACACGGAAGGTAGAAATGCACCTGCCGCCATTCACGCGATGCTGTGCGTTTTGGGGGAAAGGTAATCTTAAACAGAACACATCTCTCTTCGTTCTTATTTGTCACTGTACTTGTAAGTAAACGAAGCTGTTGTTTTCCAGAAAGTAAGAGAACAGATCTCTATTAGAGTTTGGGTTACCGTGGTTACAGAGAGCATTTCCTAATATTTTCCTGCTGTAAGGAACAGCCTGGAGAGTAGAAAATGGGTCAGAAGAGCAGAATTGACCCTGTCGTTTTAGTAGCCAAGTCTTTTGCTTCCGTGGGTCTTCTTCATTTGTACAGAGAGTAATGCCGGCCCTGCTTGTCTGGGGTTGGTGTGAGTTTCTGAGCTGTGTGTGCGGAAGCTCTCTGGAGGGGGCCGGGGGCCGGGGGGTGCTGGGACCCTTGTGTGCGGCACAGACACTGTCTGGCTTTGAGGCGTTGAACTTCAGACAGTGTTGGGGTGCGTGGGGAGCATGGAGGACCACTGGAATACCAGAGTGTAAATTGTTGAGGTCCGTCATGAAATGGGCCCTAGGATCTGCCAGAGCCGCAGCAGGGTGCAAGTCTGTGAGCTTAGTGAATCTTTGTTATTTTTTCCAAGTGATTTTTGTCAAAGCTTTATGATTTCTGTGTGGTTTTAAAGTGCAGACTTCCTGTCTGGTTGAGGCCTGGAACGATGTGTCTTTATTAATATGGTTTGTTGGGAGGGGAAGGACCGGATAGAATTAGCTTGAAAGCTGCTCAGCTCGTCCTGGGAAGCTGTACGGTTTTTTCCATGTTTATTTGCTGTTTCACCGGTATCCACTGTGTTAATTTTTCTGGGTTCCCCACTTCGTGTTCTTATGGTCTGGGCAACTCTCCACGTTGCACGTGTTCCTGCGGGTTGGGAGCTTTGATGTAAGAAGGGAGGACGCGGTGACCTTAAGAAAACACGGTGGGGGGTGAAGGAGGAGCTGCAGGTTGCCTGGTGCTGAGCCTGCTCACCTTGGGGGGCTGTTCTCCCCTGCCGGCCCCTCCTCTCACTGATCGCACCCCTGCGGCACCCAGCCCGACCACTTAGCGGGCGTCCATCACTCTCCCTAACCAGGCGCTGCCTTTTTGCAGAGAAGAGCCTAGTGTAGCTCTGTGGGGGTGGGCAAGGAAGTCTGAGCTAGAGGGGGGGCCCGTGTCGTCCCGAGCGCAGTGCAGGTCCTGCTCATTCTGCCCTTTTGTGGCCTTAAAGCCCCAACTTTTCCCAGTGTCGGCGGCCTGTTAATCATTGTTACAGAATGTGTGCTGGTCCAGAGTGGACCTGCCAAAGCCTTGGCGTTCTCCTTTCCTGAGAAGAATTACTCTCGCAGGATGAGTGCTCCCGGTGGGATTTCTGTCAGACTGTGTGTGTTTTATCCTGATACACGTGGGCCCGTTGAGTTGAGCAAACACACGGGGTTCCCTGCCTCCGTTGCCGTCTGCCGTGTATTTGCTGTCAGTTTCTCCAGCACTGGGAATTCACATTTTGGGGGGATAATTTAATTGGCCTGAAAGCTTGCTCTCTTTACTCTCAGTGTTTTTAAGAGACAACGTCTATTTTAATAGGAGAGAGATGGCTAGTGAGCTGGAGAGTGAGGTCTTCTGTCCAGTTTATATTCTGTGTGAGGCCAGCTAAATTTTAGCATCACAGCCCGTTGCTTTGCTAACACCTTGTTGATAAAGACTTAGGCTGTAATGTAGGTATTTAATTTGATTAAAACATTTTAGCCTGAAAAGTATGATGTTTTGGGGCGCCTGGGTGGCTCAGTCATTAAGCGTCTGCCTTCGGCTCAGTCATGATCCCGGAGTCCTGGGATCGAGCCCTGCATCGGGCTCCCTGCTCAGCGGGAAGCCTGCTTCTCCCTCCCCCATTCCCCCTGCTTGTGTTCCTGCTCTTGCTTTGTCTCTGTCAAATAAATAGATAAATCTTTAAAAAAAAAAAATACATTGTTTTGAATAGGTGGTCTATGCGCCTGGTGTAAATATTAGAGTTCCCTCCAAGTTGTGTCTCCTGGTTCCCACCCACCCTCAGAGCAGCACGTTCTTAGGTCTCCCGCTGACGAGGCCATGTAGACAGAAGGGTGTGTGCAGATATCCCCGAATCTCCCTCACAAGATTGGTAGGAGGCTGTTTCTAGGGTGGGGCTGGCACCTACGAGGAACGGTGTAAGTATTTAACAAGTACAGTGTCTGGGCAAGACTTCGTTTGGCCCTCTGTGTGAACTGGTTTGCCCGAAGCCCGAGGACCCCAGGGGCTCTGCAGGCACCGCTGGCTGGGGGGCCGGGCTGCCGCCCTGTTCCTTGGCTGGGGCTCTGGGAAGGGAATGCGAGGTGACTGGAAAGTGAAAGCGCAGTGTGGACGCTGACAGCTGCGGTCTCTGTCTCTGTTGCAGATGTTTCTCACTGTGTACCTCAGTGACAACGAGCAGCACTTCACCGAGGTCCCCGTGACCCCCGAGACGATGTGCAGAGACGTGGTGGATCTGTGCAAAGAGCCCGGCGAGAGCGAGTGCCATCTGGCCGAAGTGTGGTGTGGCTCTGGTACGAGGCCCGGCTCGGGAGGCTGTGTAGACGTGGCCGCGGGCGGTGCGCCTGTGGTCCGCGGAGAAACCGGGGACTTGCCCGAGCCTCAGGGTGCGGCGTTCTCTCTCCAGCTTCGCTGTGACGTAGGGCGCCTTCCCGCTCTCGTCCTTCCCTTCTCTGCAGTACAGCGAGGACGCTGCCTTGTGAAAGGGCAGGTGGCCCAGCGGGGCAAGCTTCTGGGCCCGACCCGGAACGTGCTCCGGGAGCATTTCCTGTGCGCTTGCACCCCGCTGAATTAGAAACATGAGGTGTCCTGATTGCCCTGCCCTCTCCAAGGTTTTGTAGGTTTTTAGGGAAAGCTACTCAGTGTTGAGTTACCATGGTGGCAAAAGGCAGTGGTGAAATCATAGGCATTATTTTAAGCTTTGAAATCAGTCCTTCACTCTAGTTCTTTGGAGCTCTAAAATGGGACAGCCTGGTCTTTTTCTGGCCCCTGAGGAGTTTGTAGATGTGTGAGTAATTTTCCATAATTTCTGCCTTATTCCTGCACAGCCGGAGTGACCTCCCCCTGTTTCCTTCCCTCTTCCGGGGGTGCCAGGTGTCCCAGCGTGGGTTACACACCGTGTAAACTGGGTCCTCACCATTCACAATCCCTGCCTGTAGCCGAGCTCCCTCCCTACCAGGCCGAGACATCTTCGTCCATCTTTGGCCGACTTTCTTACTGTTGGGTGTCCTGGATGGCCTTGTGCTCTCTCCCTGGATCGCTTACTTCTTTTCCCTTCACAAAGGAGCTGGATTAGACCATTCACATAAGGAAACCCAAGTGATCCTTTTCAAATGAAAATGTGATAGTCTGACTTTCCACTCCTCCGTGGCTTTCTTGTCTCCCGAGGATAAAATCCAGATTTCTGATGTTGTGTTGTGAAGTCTCTGTTGTTGTCAGGCACCATTCTCCTTGTCCTGCAGCTTCCCTGCTGTTCCTGAGTGAACTCCTTCGCACCGTAGGGCCGTTGGCGCGAGCTCTCCCCACTGCCTGCATTGCTGTCTAGATGTTGCCCCCTGGACTTGAGCCGGAATGTTCCATCCTCCAGGAGAGACTCTGCTGGAGCGTGCTTCTACAGTGGCCGTGAAGCCACCCTGATTTAATCCTCTGGGTTTTGTGTGTCTCTTAGTTTACTGCCTCCTGAATCCCTGTAGCCCAAACACCTGCCCTGGGACGTAAATTCCCTAAGAGGAGAGGCTTGTGTATGTCGTGCGTCGGCGTGTCCAGCTCAGGGAGAGGGCCTGGCGTCTGGTGCTGCTCTGCGAGTCCGTCCTGAGGGACTCAGTGCACGGCCGGATGCTCTGGCCACCGCCTTCATTCGGCAGGTCTCCTTGCTTCACACTTTACGGAGGGGATCCACAGCGCCCGTCGGGAGTGAGGAGGAGGCTCGGAGTCTCCTGGGAGCTCCTGCTTCTACCTGTTCTTTCTCCTCTCAGTGTCTTGCTCACTTGAGGCCACTAACCTTTACTCTGTGATGATGTTGAGAAGATTTTCTTTCTTCTCACTTTTTTAGTTAAAAAAAAAAAAATGACCATACCTGAATGTGTTCTTTTTTGTAGAAGAGCAACTGATGTGGACAGAATGGAAGCCTTTCCCTGTGCCCGTCCCTGATCGCTCAGTGTAGCCGCTCAGCATAGCAGAGAAACTCTCAGACTCTTTTCTTTGCGTTTACAGTTGTAGGAGTAGTTTTGTGTGTTGTTTCTCTTTCTGTTTTTTCTTTTTGTAAATAGTATCATACATATCAGCATCCTGCAATTTGCCGTTTAACCTTATAGTCCAGCTTAGAGGTGTTTTTCAGATTAGTATGTGTAATTCTATATCATTATTTTTTATTTTTTAGATTTTTTTGAGAGAGAGAGCGTGCAGGCAGGGGAGGGGTGAAGGGAGAGAGAATCTTAAGCAGACTCCACGCTGAGCGCAGAGCCTGACGTGGGGCTCGATCCCACGACCCTGAGATCATGACCTGAGCTAAAACCAAGAGTCAGACACTGAACTGACTGAGCCACCCGGGCACCCCTCCACTCTTGCTTTTATAAATGCTGCAGTGAAAGTCCTTTTAGGAGCCTCTTGATCCATGCAACTGTTTCTCTGGAGTAGACACCATGAAGTGCAATTGCTTAATTAAAGGTTCACACACTTTAAAATTTGACGTGTGGTGCCAGATTGCCCTCCACAAAGGCTGTCCGCTCAAACCCCTACCTGTTATTTCTGAAAGAATCTTTTGTCAACAATTGATAGGATAATATTTGAATTTTTGCTGAGCTGATAGCGGAGGTTGCCCATTGTTTCATTTTTTTTTTTTAAGATTTTATTTATTTATTTGAGAGAGAGAATGAGAGAGAGAGAGAGCATGAGGGGGGGAGGGTCAGAGGGAGAAGCAGACTCCCTGCCGAGCAGGGAGCCCGATGCGGGACTCGATCCTGTGACTCCAGGATCATGACCTGAGCCGAAGGCAGTAGCTTAACCAACTGAGCCACCCAGGTGCCCCCATTGTTTCATTTTCTATTGGCCATTTGGATTTCCATTTTTATATACTTAATTTTTTTAAACTTTCTTTACATTTTCAGTAAGCTTCACACAAAGTGGGCCTGGAGCTCCCGGCCCCGAGCTCAAGTCTCACGCTCCTCTGACTGAGCCAGCCAGGCGCCCCTGGGTTTCCATTTTTAAAATACTGTTTCTCCGTAGGCTTTGTTCATGTTTCCCTTGGCTTTTGCCTCTTGACTTGTAGGCATTCAAAAGCAGAAACAACTATCCTGGATCCCAGGCCTGTTGTGTGATTTAAAAGGATCCTTTCCTTATTGCAGGGCTGTAAACCTACTCTCCTGTTATGTAATGCTCTAAGTTCGAAATAATTTTCCTTCCCTCCCCCATTAAGTTTTGTGACTCGTGTGAGTTACGGAGCGAACTGCTTGTTTCCCGAACGGGCAGTGAATTGTCTGAAGTGCCTTATCGAACGGCGGTTTCTTGCTTACTCACGTGAAACATCCTGCATGCCACGTTAGATCGCATACAGGGTTAGGTTTCTGTGAGCTTTTGTCCATTACTTTTGTCTTCTTGTTTATGACAGAACCAAGGGGTTCTGATTACTATAGTTTGAAAATTTGGTAAGTGCAAGGCAAGTGCTTTTATTTCATTGTTCTGCTTTTCCAAAAAATATGTGAGCTATTCTTCCATTTTTTTTTTCTTTTTCAGATAAATTTTAGAAAGGCCTTGAAAGGTTCTGTGAAAAGTCCTGTTGGGACTTTGGTTGTAGTGAATTCCTAATTTGTTTGCGGGTTGTTGCTATTATGCTGTGATTAGGAGCAAGGTCTTGGGTCTCAGAATTCTGTCTCTGTCATTTAGTAGCTTTATAACCGAAACTGTCCGCAAGCCTCCCACGTAACCTACGGGCAAGATGGCTGCAGGTGGACAGGCACTGTTTGTAGGGCACCTGCAGGACCTGCAGGGTGTGTGCGCGTGTGCATGGGTGCGTGTGTGTGTGCACGGGCGTGTGTGAGCGTGCACATCTGGAGCCTGGCTCCACCTCCTCTGTGCTCCCGGAACGTGCAGGGGAAGGTGTGTGTGTGCACGGGCGTGTGTAAGCGTGCACGGCGTGTGTGAGCGTGCACATCTGGAGCCTGGCTCCACCTCCTCTGTGCTCCTGGAATGTGCAGGGGAAGGTGTGTGCGTGCACAGGCATATGTGAGCGTGCACGGGTGCGTGTGTGCATGCACAGGCGTGTGTGAGCGTGCACGGGCGTGCGTTTGGTCAGGAGGTGGGAGGTCTACTCAGAAGTTCTGTTAGGGGGGCGCCTGGGTGGCTCAGTCAGTTAAGCGACTGCCTTCGGCTCAGGTCATGATCCTGGAGTCCCTGGATCGAGTCCCACATCAGGCTCCCTGCTCGGCAGGGAGTCTGCTTCTCCCTCTGATCCTCCCCCCTCTCATGTGCTCTCTCTCTCTCATTCTCTCTGTCTCAAATAAATAAAATAAAAATCTTTAAAAAAAAAAAAAGAAGTTCTGTTAGGGGGTGTCTGTCGGCTTACTAGGGGTGTTTCCTTCTGGGGGGTCTTAGTTGGAATTTCTCTGGTTTAGGGACGAGGAGGGGTACCTCTGTCACCTCCGGGATGGCGAGCAGAATGGTACTTTGTTGTGGCTGAGTGGACTGAGCTCAGGCCGAGTCCGCAAACCCGGCTACTCCATTCTCTGCCCATTGGTGACTTCAGGTGCTGGCACGGTGGCTGTGATTACCAGCAGATGCTCGGCCATTTCTTAGGCTTGTTCAGTGTTCTGCTAGTAAAGCTTACAGACAGCGCTGGAGTGCCTCTGATTTTTTTTTTTTAAGATTTTATCTATTTATTTGAGAGAGAGAGAGCACAAGTGGGGGGCAGAGGCAGAGGGAGAAGCAGACTCACTGCTGAGCAGGGAGCCCGTTGCAGGACTCGATCCCAGGACCCCAGGATCACGACCTAAGCCGAAGGCAGACGCTTAAGTATCTCTCACTTAAAGCAGTTGCATCCTTGAACAGTAGGTTTGGTTTTTATATCCAGATCCTTGAGGTTGGAAGATATTTCGAGGGCAGCTTAAGATACATGATTTCTCCTGAAGTTCCCATCTACTAGAGTATCCTGTGTTCTTCCTTTTGTCTCGAGAGAAGTTCCACAACTGGCAAGCTCCCCGGAAGACGGGCCAAATAGATACATAGTTGGCCCTTGAACAGTGTGGGGGTTCAGGGCAGCGATCCCTGTGCAGTCAGAAATCCACATAGGACTTCCAGCTCCCCCCAAACTTCACTCCTTACAGCTTAGTGTTGCCTCGAAGCTCTGCTGACCACGTTTTGTATGTCGTGTGTTATATTCTGCGTTCTTCAATCGAGTTTGCTAGAGAGAAGAAAGTGCTATTAAGAAAATCGTGGGGCGCCTGGTGCCTGTCAGTCAGTCAGGCATCTGACTCTTGGTTTCAGCTCAGGTCATGATCTCAGGGTTGTGAGATCGAGTCTCATCTTGGGCTCCATGCTCAGTGAGGAGTCTGCTTGAGATTCTCTCCCATCTCCCTCTGCTCCTCCCCCACCCCACACATGCTCTCTAATATATATATATGTATGTATTTTAAAGAAAATCGGGGCTCTTTTTTCTTTAAAAAAAAAAAAGAAAGGAACAGAAAATACATTTCAGGACTGGACTGTATTTATCAAAAAATTCCCATATAGGTGGACCTGGGGTGGGTCACACCTATTCTGTTCAAGGGTCAACTATATTTTCAGTGAGGTAAATAGCCTTTTGTTTGGAAGTGGGTATGTCTGATTTTTTTAACATAGTTTATAGAATTATAGTTTAAAAATAGCCTAAGAGATAGTAGGACTAGACTTTATTTAAAGATTTTATTTAGAGAGCACATGTGCGTGAGCATGGGGAGGGGCAGAGGGAGAGAGAATCCCAAGCCAACTCTGCACTGAGTGAGCCTTGAATGGTGGGGCTTGAACTCATAACACTGACATCATGACCGAGCTGAAATCAAGAGTCTCAGATGCTCAACCAACTGAGCCACCCAGGCGCCCCTAAGCCATTTATTTAGAAAGTTATTTTTAATTTCTCGTTTATATTTAGAGAACCCTAGAACGGTCGAGTTAGAAGGGGCCTCAGAGGCCAGTAGTTTACAGAGATTTCTGAAACCCCCGGAGTTCAGCGGCGAGCGTGTGGCCAGTCAGGAGCACTGAGTTAGACTCCCGCGCCCCTGACGGCTGGCCCAGACTCATTCCCCTTTCCAGTGCCCACTGGGTCGACACCGACTGTGTGTGTGGGAAATCTGTGGTGCTTTATTTCTAAGGGCTCTTTTAATGAGAAGAAAGCATCTAAGATGCTCAGTATTTCCTACAGGCAGAATTTGCATGAAGGATGGATAGTAAATGCTCTTTCTTGTACATGCAAATCATGTGATTTCTGTTTGTTTCCTTTAGAACGTCCGGTTGCTGATAATGAGCGGATGTTTGATGTTCTGCAGAGGTTTGGCAGTCAGAGGAGTGAAGTTCGTTTCTTCCTTCGTCATGAACGGCCCCCCGGCAGGGACACAGGTGGGTAGCATTGTGTGAATCCGAGCAAAGCTGTGGACTTCGACTGCACACCTTGGAGGAGTGGGGGGAGATCAAGAGCCAGGTGATGTGAGGGGTGCAGGACAGGAAGGGACATGGAAGTGAGAGTACAGACCAGCTTCTAAGACCTGACTGTCTCGGAGAAAAGGGTGCAGTGTCCCTTGATTTATTTTGTTTGAAGAGGAGAGGATCAGGTGGAAAGGAGTCCCTAGAGCAGGAGGCTGAACTGTGGGAGAGGGTATGTGCTCCTGAGAAGTTGTGCCCTCAGCCCGGGACACTGGGTCCTGTGCTCGGGGGGAGCTGAGCGAGAGAGAGCTGAGCCTTGTGGGATCAGGTGGAGGGGATTCTCGTCTGATGGCTTTCTCTGGGGTGGTCATGAGGTAGGAGGGTGTAGAGGCCAGCGTGAGCTGTTGTGGGGAACGGGTGAGCATCTGCCAGGGGGGCCAGGCTGCTGGGGGCCCCGGGAGACCACAGACCCCGAAACCAGGGGGCATTCCTTCCAGCTGCGCTTGGCAGCCTGAACAGTTGTAAGAAGATGGTTGGATTGACCCAGGGTTGGGGTTTTGCTGGCCCAATTCAGAGGAGGGCTAGTGGACAGGGAGAGGAGGCCATGGTCAGGACGGCGTCAGCTGGTGGGAAGGGGGAGGAGGGGGTGGCGGGGAGACGGAGGGCAGGGGAAGAGGCTGCAGTCTCGGGCTCATGAGCAGGTGTAGTGAGAGGAAGTTAGGGTCAGAAAGGAGAACATCTGAATTTAAGACTGCAGAGGGAGAGAGAGCACTTCTAGGTGATGAGGGCCCCATTTGGGCCGTGAAATGAGCTGGAATTAGAGGCTGAGAGGCCAGCTTTGGATGGAAGTCACGTGGGACGGAGGATGCGGGAGGCAGGTGCTCACACCTGTGGGGACTGAGGGTTCTCATCAGAGTGTGTAGACGAGGGAAGGAGGGAGAAGGCGATCGGTGCTGTGCGGTGGAGGACCGGTGGGCTGGGAGAAGCTGGACCCTGAGGGTGCAGCCATCCCAGGGACCCCGCAGCCTCATTTCCAGTCACATCTGTGGGGAAGCCACTCATTGAGCAGGATTACTAGGTATTTCTCAAAATGGGAGAACTTTTAAAATGGGAAGTTGAGGATTTGTGACCTCAGCACATAGTTCTTGGGAGCAGGAATGTAGGTAACAGATGTTAATTATAGTAATACATCTCAGTTTTACTGCTTTAATATACATGTCCACATGGTGGCCGGCAATTAGAAATTATTAAATGTGGTGTGACTTAGTGTGGACTCTCCTGCAGGGAGAGGTGCTAGTGCTCAGGTGGCCTGGCCCGTCAGAGGCCACGTGCATCACTGGTGTCTCTGATTGTACTTTACATCGGCACTTATTTTTTCCCTAAGCTGCTGCCTTTGTAATTTTAAAGATTTTATTTTTTATTTTTATTTTTTTTAAAGATTTTATTTATTTTTTATTTATTTGAGACAGAGAGAATGAGAGAGAGAGCACATGAGAGGGGGGAGGGTCAGAGGGAGAAGCAGACCCCCCGCCGAGCAGGGAGCCTGATGTGGGACTCGATCCCAGGACTCCAGGATCATGACCTGAGCCGAAGGCAGTCGCTTAACCAACTGAGCCACCCAGGCGCCCACCTTTGTAATTTTAAATGGGCATCTACGTCACATTTTTATTTTGTCCTTTGTTGACATTACTGCATACATCCTCCTGGAAGAAGCTGACTTCGACCTGTTCACCTCCCAGTTCTCATATCTTCTGTATACGTAGCGGCTAAATTATTCAAGAGCCTCAGCAGGGCCGTCTCAGTGTGTCTGTAAGGTGAGAAATACAGTCTGAAGATGCAGCTGTGTTCACAGCGTCCCAAACACCAGTGCCACACGGTGTTTGAATGGGGACACAGCAGCGTCCCCCCGCCCAGCAGGGTGGGAGCCTTTCCGCGCAGACCGTGGATGAGGGTGGGCCTGCTGCACTCTTGTCCCCAATTAGCCAGGACCTGTGCTGAGCGCGGATGTGCGCGATTTCTCAAGCTCCCGGCACCACGCTGATGCCCTGAACGTGCTCCAGCTGGTTCAGGGCTCTCTCTTTGAGGTAGCAAGGAAATCAATAATTCCTAAATGGTAGATTTTTTTTTTTCTAGCAGAAATGTGACAGATTACCTGAGCTTTGTTGTCAGAGAATTGAACAGTACTTTAAAAATAAAGCTAATGCATTCGAGATAGGTGTGTGTGTCATATCTGGCTCTGAGGACAGACCTTTATTGGCATGGGAATCTGCACTAAGTAGGTATAGTAGATGTTTAATTCAGAAGAAATTTTAATCTAAAACTTCTTAGGAGATAATGCGTTTGCTAATTTCTGGGAAGTACAGGTTAGGTTAACTTCATATATTTAAAAAACTTTTTGGGCGCCTGGGTGGCTCAGTCGTTAAGCGTCTGCCTTCAGCTCAGGTCATGATCCCGGGGTCCTGGGATCGAGCCCCGCATCGGGCTCCCTACTCGGTGGGAAGCCTGCTTGTCTCTCTCCCACTCCCCCTGCTTGTGTTCCCTCTCTCGCTGCGTCTCTCTGTTAAATAAATAAAATCTTTAAAAAAATAAAAAAATAAAAAACTTTTTGATGTTAATTTCTAACAACGTATCAGTTTAAGACTATTTTCCTCTTACGATGCAGCACGTGGTACTGAGAGACCCATATTTTGACTTGAAAAATTCTTTTTAGCCAAAACAGAATATACAGTGTTTTCCAGTTAGTACCTTCCAGTAGCTAAGAAAAATGGAAAATTTTTGCTGAAATAAACGGGGACATACTTTGTAGTACTCACGGATTACCATAAAATGCTCTCAATAAACCAGATACTCAGAACCCCTCTCGTTCTGTCTTCAGTTACTTTTCTGTGTAAGTTACAAGCACGGTTAATGAGCTCAAGGATGGACTGATTTAATTTTCACTTGTTCCTTACAGAGGAAGTTCTTGGTTTCACTGCTGAGTAGCTAGAGTACGAGGAGGGGTGGCTGGGCGCGGATGGTGTGCAGGACCCGCCACCTCGCAGCTCTCCCCGGAGCAGTTAGCGCGCAGTACTGTCTGGTGCTGACTGGTCGCCGTTCCAAGTGAGGTTTTCCAAAACAGGCAGAGATAAGAGACCTTCACTCCATTGCTGTGAGAAAATATTTTGTTTACCGTCTGCTTTCTACCTAAATACCCAGGAGCAAGAATCCCAGAGCTCAGAGCTGAGCCAGTACCTCCAGGATCTGCTAGCTCTAGTGTTAATGCATCGTTTTTGAATTTTGTGCTTAGTGAGTGGACCACGGTCTCAGGATCCAAGTTCAAAAAGAAATGGTGTGAAAGTACCTGGTGAGCACCGAAGGAAGGAGAATGGGGTAAGTGTTGGTGCTGGAGCTGCTGGGGCGAGTCGAGCAGTTGCTCATGTAACGTTTTCCTCTTGCCCTTGCTACTTTGTTGCTCACTGCTTATGAAGCATGGCCCTTGCTACTTTGTTGCTCAGTGGGTTGTGAGGGAGGGCCGCTTTTTAATTTTTACTGTTTTTAAAGATTTATTTATTTGAGAGAGATGGGAGGAGAGGGAGCGCTCACACGAGAGTGGGTGTACGCACAAGCAGGGGGGAGGGGCAGAGGGAGAAGCAGACTCCCCACTGAGCAGGGAGCCCGATGCGGGGCTCGATCCCAGGACCCTGAAATCATGACCTGAGCCGAAGGCAGACACTTCAGCCCAGGTCCCAGTATGCCCTGCTTTTTAAAGGGTTGTTTCAAATGTATTTCCTACAAAGGATTAATTTTAATGATCTCTGCTTGGCTGACTATTGAGAGCAGTTAGATGCTGGATACACTGCAGATTCAGAGCAAAACAAATGGTAAATGAGGTTAAGGGAGGATTTATTTATTTATTTATTTATTTATTTAAATTATTTTTATTTATTCATGAGAGACAGAGAGAGAGGCAGAGGGAGAAGTAGGCTCCCAAGGAGCAGGGAGCCCGATGCGGGACTCGATCCCAGGACCCTGGGATCATGACCTGAGCTGAAGGCAGACGCTTAACCATCTGAGCCACCCAGGCACCCGGGAGGATTTATTTTTTATGATTTTATTTTTTGCTATAATCGCTTTAGTAAAATGAAAAAGTACATGTTAATGTTCTTGCTATTGCATGTGAATTTTAGCAAGTATCTTTGGGGGGTACCTTACAGACATTTTCTTTTCAGAATTTTTAATACTGTTAGGGATTAGCTGTGTCGTCTTCCCCAAAATCCAGGGTGAATTTATGAGAGAATCCAGGCCATTTGTTTGTGTTCTGCCTTTCCCCAGATTCTCCTTGTTTCTCTTCTGAGATCCTGCAGTTTTCCGACAGGGATGAAAAGCTCCTATAAGTGTGACCAAAACCTGGTCTTAGCCATTGACAGGATTTGTGTGCATCTTGACACTGTATCTGTCCCCTCACTGGGTTTTATGGAAGTATAATTGACCTATCACAACGGCACATGGTTTGAGTACACAATTTGGTCAGTTTTCACACGCACATACACCTGTGAAGCCAAGGTAGTGAGGATATCCATCATCCCCAGAGCTCCCTCGTGTCCTTCTGCCTCTTCCCCATCCTCAGGGACCCTCTGGTGGGTCCACTTTCTGTCACTACAAATTAGTTTTATTTTCTGGAATCTTACATACACGGAGGCATGCAGTATATAGTCGTTTTGTCTGAATTTGCTCAGCATCAGTATTTCGATCCATCTCATATGTATCAGTAGTTGGTTCCTTTTTATTGCTGAGAGGCCTTTCCTTGTCCAGATATAGCTTGTTCATCCGTTTCTCTCTTGATGGTTATGGGGTTTTTTCAGCTTTTGGTCACTCCGTATCAAGCGGTAATGAATATTTGGGTACAAGTCTCTGTATGGGCATATTCTTTTATTGCTTTTGAGTAAATAAATACTAGGAGTGGGGTGCAGGGTCACGTGGCAGGTGTGCGTTCACTTTTTAAGAAGCTGCCAGGGGCGCCTGGGTGGCTCAGTCGTTAAGCGTCTGCCTTTGGCTCAGGTCATGATCCCAGGGTCCTGGGATCGAGCCCCGCATCGGGCTCTCTGTTCAGCGGGGAGCCTGCTTCTCCCTCTCCCACTCTGCCTGCTTGTGTTCCCTCTCTCACTGTCTCTCTCTGTCAAATAAATAAATAAAATCTTTAAAAAAAAAAAAAAGCTGCCAAACTGTTTTCCAAAGTGATTGTTTTATTTTACATTTTCATCAGAGTTCCAGGTTTTCCACATCCTTACCAACATTTGGTAGGGTCCTTTCAATTTGGGCGAATAGGCTTCAGTGTGTATTTCTCTAATGCCCGATGATGTTGGTGTGTTTCCATGAGCTTATTTGTGAGTCGTGTTATCTTTTTTGGTGAGGTATTTGTTCAGATCTTTTGTTCATATTTTTCTTTGTTGGTTTGTTTGCTTTCTTAGTACTGGGTTCGAGAATTCTTCCATATTCTGGATCCAGGTCCTTTATTAGGTATATGATTTGCAAATATTTTCCCCAGTCTGTGGCTTGTTCTTAATTTTGGTAAAGTATAATTGCTCAATTTAGAAGTTTGTACTGTTACTTTACATTGCATTTATGATCCGTTTGGATGTGGTGTGAGAGTTCAAGTTTTGTCCATGGATAGATGGGTATCCAGTTGATGGAGCCGTGTGTTGAAAGGACTCTTTGTCACTTCAGTGCCTTTGTACCTCTGTAGGAAGTCGGTTGCCTGGTCTGTCTGTTCTCTCTGCTCTTCTGGCTTGAGATCAGCACTACCTGTGTTGGGCCCCGAGGCAAGCTAAGTCGTGTAGTCAGGTTGCGTGAGGAACATGGTGTGACTGAGCACCACACTTTACCGCTGTTCATTCAGGCCTTCTTTTCTCTCGGGGCTACGGGTTTCCAGGGCGCGGGTCTAGTACATCTTCTGGTAAATTTATTCCTCAGTACTTTGTGGGTTTTATGCTACTGTAAATGGTATTTAAAGTTTTTTTACATTTCTAGTTGTTAACATAAGAGATACAGTGGATTTTTGCATAAGGATCATTTATGCAATGATCCTCTGTGGATTCCACACCATTTTCCTCACGGATGACTGTGTTGTCTGTCCTTTCCAAACTGGATGCAGCTCACGTCTTTTTCTTGCTCTTCTGCACTGGCTAGAACACCATGGGCCATGCTGAACAGAGTAGACGTCTTGTTTGTTCTGATAACTCCATTTGTCTTGAATTTCCTGATGCTAGTGCAGTATTTTTAAAGGTCGTTCCGATGCCTATATTCTGGGTTAGCTGCCAGTGCCTCAATATCATGTTTAGTGTGATCCAACGTTATTTTTCTAATAAAATTCAGTCCAGAACAAGGTAATTCTAAATTGTTCCATTTCAGTCACAGACTATTGAAACTGTTTAATTTTTACATTTATAACTTAAAAGAGTGTTGGTCTGTGTATTAGTATGTCTTCCATCGAAACTTAATAAGTCATTGTGGGGATATTAATATAAAAATTAGTGGTCTCTTTCATGTTATGGAAGAAAACTGGCTGATTGTGTCCCGAGGGGCTCAGGGGAAGCTTCCACACCTCTGAGGGAGGGGTCTCTGTCCATGCTCATCTTGCAGCTGGATTCTTTGTGTTCTCACGCGTAGGTTCACAGCCCCAGGATGGATCTGACTCTTGCCGAGCTTCAGGAAATGGCCTCTCGCCAGCAGCAGCAGATTGAGGCCCAGCAACAAATGCTGGCAACGAAGGTGAGGTCCTGTAAGGACTGGACAGGCCCCTCTGTGGGTGCGTGTGTAGAGCTGTCTCCATGCCACCCCGTTAAGCCGGTGACCTCAAGATACAGGTTGATCCTGTCAACCCACAGGTTACCTGCTTTGTGGCGCTTTCTTCTCTTTACCACAGCATTTTGTAGAAATCCTTACATCATCCCAGTTGCTCAGGATCTCCTGACCCCTGGTTCTGATCACAGTTGACCACGTTATGTCATGTCGTGCTTGGGAAAACAGGAAAGGCCTAAAGAACCCTCCGACTTTGCTAGAGGGAACTGCTCTGGGCTAGCCTCATCCTGAATTCCTACTTGTGACGTCGACCAGTGTTAACACTGTCCCCTTCTGTCGTGTGGCACTGATAACAGGCTGCTTGCCTTTATTTGGGACATCCTGCCCCCACAGACTAATCCTCGTCTCGGCCTCTCCGTTACCGTCCACACCAGTCTCCCTGTTGTTTTTCCCACCAGCCGTAGGCCGTGGTCTGACCCAGATGTCCCCACACTTCCTCCGTAAAGGCTGGTGGTCAGTACTGTGGGCTTTGCAGGCTTCTTAGTGTCGTGGTCGTGGCACAAAAGCCGCCACAGACGTAAGCTCATGGGTGGCTGTGTGATGTATGAACACGGGTGGCGGGCTGGCTTTCACCCGCCACCCTGGGCTGAACACCCGTGTCTGCAGCGGACCATGCCCAGGGTGACTGTAAGTTCACCGGAGCCGGGGTGGACTGTGGTGCAGGGTCCCCGGCAACACGCCCCGTGGCCTCCATGTAACACTCACCGGTTCCCGTGGGTCCGTTTCTGTCTCTGACGCCAGGCACCGGCACTTTCAAAATCAGGTGGAGTAGCACTGCTCCTCAAACTGGAATGTGCATGCGAATGAATCCCCTCGGGGTTGTGTCAAAAATGCATATTCTGGTTCAGTAGGGCTCGGGTCTGAGATTGTGCATTTCTTTTTTTTTTTTTTTTAAGATTTTATTTATTTATTTGACAGAGAGAGACACAGGCGAGAGAGCGAACACAAGCAGGGGGAGTGGGAGAGGGAGAAGAAGGCTTCCCACTGAGCAGGGAGCCCGATGCGGGGCTCGATCCCAGGACCCTGGGATCCTGACCTGAGTCGAAGGCAGACCTTAACGACTGAGCCCCCCAGGCGCCCTGAGATTGTGTGTTTCTGACAAGCTCCCTTGTGATTCTGATGCACTGTTTCTTGAGTATCAGGGACATAAATTGGAAGTAAAAAGGCTGAGTAATAGAATACATTTTTAACCTCAGGGTCTTATTTTGAAACTGTTTTTGTGTTATGTTTCAGGCATATTAATCTGAGAGGTGTACCCTTGATTATAAATTGTGTGGCTCTGGTACTCACTTTTTTTTGAAGTTTTCATTTATTTATTTGAGAGAGAGATCCTGAGAGAGAGCACAAGCAGGGAGGGAGAAGCAGACTCCCCGCCGAGCAGGGAGCCCGACATGGGACTCGATCCCAGGCCCCCGGGATCATGGCCTGAGCCGAAGGCAGACTAGGAACAGAATGTTCCATTGTAGGTTTCTGAGGGCTGAGGGTTCTTCAGCTCTTCGCTAAGTGTGTGTGCGGAGTGTATGCTAGCTGTCTAAGGTTCTGTGCCCTTCCCATCTCATTCACTCCTCACCGTGGCCCTACAAGGCTCTCCATCAGCCTGTTTTTAGCCGAAGAAGGCAACCCGTGTCCTTGGTGAGGGTCTCAGAGCTCGGGTTGTGAGTCCAAATCTGACTGCAAAGCCGCCTTTATAGTGAGTGCCTCCTGTTTCCGCGTGAGCTTGTCCTAACTTTATAGCTGCCCCTCACGAGAACCAGCTGTGGGGTCACTGTTCACCTGCTGCAGAGGAACCACTGGGAATAAAATTGCTCCTTCCTGGTCTTTCCCCCAAGAGAAAGTCAGGTTGGGGCCCGGAGGCTGTGTCTTTCACTCCTGTCCAAGGTGGTTCAGGGGCGGCGTGCAGGATGGCTGGTTGCCCCCCACCTCGGCCTCTCGGCTGTGCTGGGGTTCGTTTGGGGCCGTGATACACCTGTTGAAAAGGGTAGGCCTGATGATGGCTTCCATCTTTAGGAACAGCGCTTAAAGTTTTTGAAACAGCAAGATCAGCGTCAGCAGCAACAAGCTGCTGAGCAGGAGAAGCTCAAGAGGCTGAAGGAGATGGCTGAGAACCAAGAGGCTAAGCTAAAGAAGGTGCGCGCCCTGAAGGGCCACGTGGAGCAGAAGAGGCTGAGCAACGGCCGACTTGGTGAGTCACTCCCGGAGGGCCCTGCCGGAGCTCGAGGCTCCGCGGGGGGACGCGGGTGTGTGTGTGTGGGGGGGCTGGGCAGACGTGGAGACGCGGGTGCTGGGCACTTAGAGCACTGCGTGCTGAGTGACTGTAAGCCGAGGCTGTGCGTGTAGTCAACTTTAGAATCAAGCTTTTTCAAAGCCTGATTCCCTGCAGTTTTGATGCTCTTGATGCCTGTGAATTGGATTTAGCTGCTGAATGTTTCATTATATTTTAATTTAATTTTTATTTTTTTGGTGGGCAGCAAAGCAAAGTTTATTGAGCGATAGTACAAAGCTCCCGAACAGGGAAGGGACCTCAGAGGGTTGCCCTTTGCTGCTGGGTGTTTAAGACAAGGTTTTCACGTTATCTTTGGAAAAATGTACTAGTAGGGTTTTTATTTTTTTCCTCTTTCTAAATACTTTTGACTGAAAATTTGATGAAGGCAAGGATTTTTATTCATATAATAGGTTCCTCTATTATAATGCCATTTTAATTAAATTTTTTGTGATTTAATAGCTGCCTCTACCACTGTAAAACTGAGGATAAAAGTTCTAAGTAAATTTCATTGTTTCTAAAACCTGGAGCTTAATAATATAACACAAATTCTGCTAGAGATTTATTCAGAGGGAGGCACGGACATTTAGAAATGTCTCTGTGGATTTCAATTGCTTGTAAAAGAAATAGGTTGGTTCTAGGACATTTCTGAAAAACGTCTGTACTTTTTGTTAGGAAGTTTGTTGTAAAGTCCGGTTGCCTGGGAGTGCTCCTTTCTCATTTTTCTTTTCAACTCTTGTTGCTTTTCTCGTTCTCATTCTAGTGGAGGAGATTGAGCAAATGAATAGTTTGTTCCAGCAAAAGCAGAGGGAGCTCGTTCTGGCCGTGTCCAAAGTGGAGGGGCTGACCAGACAGCTGGAGATGCTCAAGAACGGCAGGATGGACGGCCGGCACGACAGTCGTTCCGCCGCGGCCGAGCTCGACCGGCTCTACAAGGAGCTGCAGGTGCGGCCCGCTCCAGGGGCACAGTCGCCACGGAAGTGGCTCCCAGGGCAGGATTTCGGTTTCTTTTCCTTAAAGTGGGGGGTGGGGGGGACCTAAACCCCAGAGAGTCCAGAATAAACTTAAGAGCACCTGATACAGGAAAATTGGCGGCATTCCTTATGACCGCAGCTGGTGGGCTGATAGTTTTAAACCATAAGATGGAAGTGTGGACAGGTGGAGGGACCGTACATCTTTAGGAATTATGTAATAGTCAAGCATGTGATCTGAGAAGTTTTACTTCCTGCCCCTCGGCTCCCCCCCATTTTATTCAGTTACGGAACACGTTGAATCAGGAGCAGAATGCCAAGTTGCAGCAGCAGCGCGAGTGTCTGAACCAGCGCAATTCAGAGGTGGCGGCCATGGACAAGCGAGTTAATGAGCTGCGGGACCGGCTGTGGAAGAAGAAGGCGGCGCTGCAGCACAAGGAGAGCCTCCCGGTAGGTGGCCGCCGGCCGCCCCGCGGGTCACGTGCGCCGCGCCCGGGTGGCCTTTGGGCAGAGGGCCTCCTGCTCGGGACAGAGCGAGGGCCACCGCTCTGGCCGGGGGGGATTGGTCTGCGGCGTCTCCTATACGCGGGGGGCGAGACCCTGAAACTAATGAGCAAGTGTCACGGCCTCTTCTGGCTGGGATGCCGTCGGACTCGTCACGCTCCTGTGCCTCTCCCTAAGGTTTCATCTGATGGGAACCTGCCCCCGCAAGGGCTGCCGGCGCCCAGTCGTGTGGCCGCGGTGGGCCCCTACATCCAGTCGTCCACGATGCCCCGCGTCCCTTCGAGGCCCGAACTTGTGGTGAAGCCCGCTCTGCCGGATGGCTCCTTGGCCACGCAGGCTCTGGAAGGGCCGCTCAAAGTACACACACTGCCCAACATGCGATCTGGGGCCACCTCCCAGACTAAAGGTAAAACGGGTCACTTCCAGCCCCTCGCACAGCGTATTCTCCCCGTCCTCACCGTCATTACCCCCAGGTTGGGGTTTTAAAAAAATGTATTTCTCTCCCTTGTTCATGTTTAAATCCTGAGAATCTCCTTGTGGTTTTTGCTAGCGCTGTGATACGTTTCTTAACCCTAAATAATGCAGTTCTGTTTGGGAAATGAGATGAAACATGGTATTTCTGCAAGGAAGGTAGTTTTGAATTCCTTCTTGTTAATGAGGACATTTTTATCTGATGTTAATAACTCGACCCCTTTTCCTTTTGTGTGGAAACACCGCGTACGTGGTAGTGGTGCCATCTTTACAGAAGGCGAGCCGGTGAGTGCATTCTGCTGATGGGTGGTGCTCGCTGTGCGTACGTGCTTACGCAGGAGACTTTGCTTGCTAGCACTTTGTAGAATGAAGGTGAACCTTCTGGAAGCTCACAGTGACCGTAACAGAAGCGCCTTGTGTTAGTAGTGGTCTTGGCACTGTGTAGTCCTCGGTGTGTGGGGAGGTGCGAGCCAGAGTTTCGGGACAGGAGTCGTAGATGAAGGGAGGCTTGTAGGAGAAGCGGGACGAAAACGTCCTCTTTCAGACCCCTGCAAGAAGAAATAGCAGCCAGTCACTGTCACATGCAGAAGATGGCTAGCTTTACAGTTGTGATTATTTTGCCGTAATTACCAGTGTGAAGCGATAGAGCCACCGGGTCTGGATTTCATTGCAGGAAGAACTTCTGTTTTGTTCCTGTTAGGACAGAGCTAGGGCTTTGACGCTTCCCTATCTGTGTAGAGAAAACCTGCGCAGAGCGCGCCCACCTGTGGGACTGGTCGGCGTCCACATTTCTGCCTTTTTGTTGTGTGTGTGTCACTGGGGCGTAAGATACGCCCTGAAGCCCTTGGTCTGCGAAGCTGGAAGTTGTTTTCTGATGATGACGGTGCTGGTTTTGTACCAGTAAGAAGCAGGGTGTCTTCCCTGGTTCGAGCAGATTTTCTGTTTACTACAATTAATCTTAAATTTGTTTCAGTAAGTTTAAATTAGAAATCTAAAGTCTGATATTTTCTAAATAAGTTTAACGGGGGAAAAAAAAATCTCTTTAATGTGCCGGGTTACCGTGTTTGTTTTTCTGCATTCTAGGCTCTAAAATCCATCCACTCGGCCCCGACTGGAGCCCCCCAAGTGCAGACATTTCTGCGAGCCAAGCCTCTGTGCCTGTGAGCTCGGGGGTTGCCCCGGACCAAGGTGGGGTTCTGTTCTGGCATCTGAGAGGCGCCCTGCACTCTTTCTTTTCTTCTTTTTTTTTTTTTTAAGATTTATTTATTAGAGAGAGAGTGTATGAGCGGGAGGGGCAGAGGCAGAGGGAGAGAGAGAATGTCAAGCAGACTCCCTGCTGAGCCCCATGCGGGGCTCGATTGCACAACCATGAGATCATGACCTGAGCCAAAACCAAGGGTCGGATGCTCAACCATCTATGTCACCCAGGTGTCCCCTCAGTCGTCTTTAGTTTGTTTTCTAGTGTGGTAAACCTGGGGAACAGTGTTCATTTCCAGAACACCTTCGTTTAGCTGCGGAGTTAAAGTTCTCGCATTGTAGCATCCGGGCTATTCTCCAGTGAGCTTAATTAAAAATAGGGAAGCATGTCTCGGGTGCAGAGTTTCAAAGCGATTGAGGAGAGAGAACCTTCTATGTGAAAAAAGAAGTCCTACTGTGAATGGCTTGAATGTCCATGTGCTTTTTTTCTGTCTTCAGCTGATGACGGAGAGGTTCCTCTGAGGGAGAAGGAGAAGAAAGTGCGCCCCTTTTCGATGTTTGACACGGTGGACCAGTCTGCCGCCCCGTCCCCCTTTGGGGCTCTGAGGAAAAACCAGAGCAGTGAGGACATCTTGCGGGATGCGCAGGTGTGAAGAATGGCTCAGTTTAACATTCAGTGGTAATTCTGTGTGTCCTCCTTAGAAGAGAGAGGCTGTTGTGTTGAGGGAGAACAGGGAAAACCAAAGTATTTCTGGAAGATTAGAAAACAATTCTGTCATTTTGAATTCTGCAGCTTGAGCGTATTTGTGGTCTCACACCATATGGGAGAAAGGCTGCCATACTTGCTGTTGGCTCCCATTTTGTGTGATTCTCTGGGAACTAGGAGTACGCTGAAGCACGTTGTATTTGTGCTACCCAGCGACCTTGTGTCTTCAGAATCTGGAGCCGAGGTTGTGTCAGTAACAATTTGGTGGTGAATCTTCTGTGACCGTTAGGATCCCAGCCTTTGAGCAGTGGGTGATGGCGGCCTGCTCCCCGTTAGGTGTTTTGACCACAGTGATGTGATGTTCTCATGAGCGAGGACGATTTTGGGTTATTGGGGCCGTCTGTGAATATGTGAAGTGGCAGTTAAAGTCCCCGAGCGGGCACCCCTGGCTCCCGCATGGGAGCTGGCGACAGGGAAGAGGCCTCTGGGGCGGGAATCATAGTGCATTCCTCAGGTTCCTTATCAAATGTAGTTCAGGGCAGAGACCTACACATTTTTTTTTTTTTTTTAATATTTTATTTATTTATTTGAGAGAGACAGCGATAGTGAGAGAGAGCTCGAGCAGGAAGGAGGGAGAGAAGCAGACACCCCGCGGAGCAGGGAGCCTGATGCGGGGCTCGATCCCAGGACCCTGGGATCATGACCTGAGCCGAAGGCAGAGGCTTAACCATCTGAGCCACCCAGGTGCCCCCCTACACATTTTTAATGACCTGAAAATGTAGAGCTGATGTTCTCAGCGTACACTTATGTTTGCAGAATTCGGTTATCTAGAACATGCTGTGTACCCATTTGGACAGTGTTTTAACTGCTTTGTATGTGTGTGTGTTTCAGGCCGCAAATAAAAATGTGGCTAAAGTACCACCTCCTGTTCCATCAAAACCAAAACAGATTAATTTGCCTTATTTTGGGCAAACAAATCAGTCAGCATCAGACCTGAAACTGGATGGAAACCCTCAGCAGTTGTCAGCAGCTCTTGCGTCCGTGGGAAACAAACCGAAAACGGGGCAGCAGCAGAGGGTCGTGGTGGCCCCCGGCGCACCCTCGGCTGGCCAGGGCCAGGCCTTGTCTCCAGCTGGGAAGCAAGAGAGCCCCCCCGCCGCCGCCGTCCGGCCCTTCACTCCTCAGCCTTCCAAAGACACCCCTCTCCCGCCCTTCCGAAAACCCCAGACCGTGGCAGCAAGCTCCATATACTCCATGTACACACAGCATCAGGCTCCCGGAAAAAACTTGCAGCAGGCCGTGCAGAGTGCGCTGACCAAGACACATTCCAGAGGGCCGCACTTCTCAACCGGTGAGCTTCTGGGTCTCGTTTCCACTGGCACTCAAGGCGGCCAAGTCCTGCGCCAGAATGGTCACCTGTCGGCGAACAGCAAAGTTGATGGATGCTTTTGTTCTAAGGCTTCTTCTTACCTGGGGGCTGAAACAGGTTTTTGCTCAATGCCAAGTAGTAGTAAGCGAACGCCCCAGATGGAGAAAACCTGCGGCGCAGACACAGCCTTCTGCACCGTGGCGGCCGTGTGCCTTTGGCCCCCGCTCCCCGGGAGCTCCTCGTGAGTGAGGTGCACACAGTCCTCACCGCAGGGTTCGGTTCACCGGGTGCTCCTGGGGGTGGACGACGGGACAGCTGCCCCGTGTGTCTGTAAAGCTCACGCTCTTGACTGTATTTTAAGGTGTTCTGAGGAGGACACAGCTGCTAGTTAGGTATAAAAACCTAGAAAGACTTACAGTCTGGTAACCTTTTGGGTTCTTTCTAAGAGTCATTCGTTTCTAAAACTAGAATCAAGTTCATCCCGTTTTAATTGAATAAGGTTGCTTTCTGGTCATGAAATCAGCATGTAATTGTGCCCTGAAATGTCCCGCAAGTAACCAGACAACAAAGAATTTACACACGTGCCGCGGCTGAGTGTTGGCTTCAGTGAGGACTGCCTGATGCAGTAATTTGTGAATTGGGTAGTTTTGATAGAATCAGAATGATAAGGGGAATAGTTTTGGTAAATACAAGTGGTTCTTAATAATGTTGTAAGCCAAGTACGATTTCCCCCAGTGATTTAGTTTTGAGACGAGGAAAGAGAGGGCGGTGCATGTTTAATTTTAATCTAGATGCAGGAAAGATTGCCCGTTTCCATTGCTTTTTTACATTTTCGTATTTTGACATTTTAAGTTTGTATGCTACAGCCGGTGATTTCTTATAGTTACAATGGCAGCGTTTTTCTGCACGGTACATAAAATAATGGTGCACGTTCCCATCAGTGAGGGTTTTCATTCTGTGATAAGTTTATTTATTTACTTATCTATAGGATAGGGAGATGGAAGTCTTGCTTTTTGTCCTTTGTTGTTTTTAAAAATCAGTCGTGTTGCAGGGTGCTGTGTAGTAACTGAAGTTAAAGGAGGCTTTAATTACTGTGCCCTGTGTCTATCACTTGCTGGTTTGATTTAATCCTGATCAGGGCTTTGTTTCCGTTTCCAATCAGTATACGGCAAGCCCGTGATTGCGGCCGCCCAGAGCCAGCAGCAGCACCCGGAGAACGTGTATTCCAGCGGCCAGAGCAAGCCCAGCAGTCCCGAGCCCGACGCGGAGCCCGTGTCCTCAGGCCAGGAGAGCCACGAGAACGAACGAATTCCTCGGCCACTCAGCCCGACCAAACTGCTGCCCTTCTTGTCCAACCCCTACCGAAACCAGAGCGACGCTGACCTGGAAGCCTTGCGGAAGAAACTGTCCAACGCGCCACGGCCGCTCAAGAAACGGAGCTCGATCACGGAGCCAGAGGGTCCGAATGGGCCAAATATCCAGAAACTTCTGTACCAGAGGACCACCATCGCTGCCATGGAGACCATCTCCGTCCCTTCGTATCCGTCCAAGCCGACGTCAGTGGCGGCCGACTCCGAAAGCCCCATAGAAATCCAGAATCCATATTTACACGTGGAGCCAGAGAAGGAGGCGGTCTCTCTGGTTCCTGAGCCAGTGTCCCCAGAGGATGTGGGGAGCGCCAGTTCTGAGAGCAGTGACACGCCAGCCCTCTCCCCCGGCCTCGATTATGTGCCCGAAGGAGTCCCAGACAGCAGCCCAGATTTCCAGAACAGTGTGGAAGAACCAAGTGCAGAGGCTCCCCATCTGCTGGAAGTATACCTGGAGGAGTACCCCCCATACCCGCCCCCGCCGTACCCATCTGGGGAGCCAGAAGGGCCGGGAGAAGACTCGGGCAGCATGCGTCCACCCGAAATCACAGGGCAGGTGTCCCTGCCTCCTGTAAGTAACGTGGTGTCTCGTGGTCCTTTCAGGAGCCCCCCTCCCCCCCGAACTTGTCAAAGACTTCCAAGTGGTTGACTCTCAAGACCCAGGGAAATGCGCACATTCTCAGGGCCATTTGCAAAAGATGGTCTGTGTGTGAATTGCCCATGGTCGCCGACATGTCTACAGTTTCCCTTTTATTTTATGGCCCCCTTAGCACTTGGTAGATCTCAGAAGTATTAGAAGAATTTGGTAGATTCGGGATAAAGAACATCTTTCTTATTTAGGAAGAACCCTTCTCTTTGTGAAGAGGCAGAGTTGGGTTCTTACGATACAAAGCACACGCCACTGAGGGCGGTCCTTGCTGGGGAGGCTGGCAAAGCTGGGAAGGGGAAGACCGGCTCGGAAACTCCCTCACTCGACCAGCTCTGTGAAATCAGGCAGACGGTGCCCTTTTCTCTCCGGTGACGTCACTCTTTCACACTCTTCTTCCCCCCACAGTGACGTGTATCTTTAATGAACTGTTTTCAGGGGATCCTCAAACTTCCAACGTTGATAAACTTGGGAGGGTTTGGGACCGATGGGGACAGGACGAGCCTGTTCCTCTCCTCCCATGCAGGGGACCCCTGAGGTGCCCTCGAGCCCCGGTTGCCCTTCCTCCCAGGCTGTGCGTGTGTTGACTTGGGCACACATGCCTTGCGATTGTTATGCCTTTGTTTGCGAGTCTGTCGTGTCCCTTTGAAGTCAGAGAGGATCAAAATCCCAGGGTGTCCTTAAATAAAGTTGACCTTTTCAGGTGTAATTGGCGTCACGGTGTTTCTGTAGGATGCCAAACCATGAATTTTAAAGACCAAAGCAAAACTGCATATTGTAGGGATCTTTTTAAAGTGCTGTATATGTTTGATCCCTTACTGCATCTTTGAGATGTAACAGTGTTCAGAGATAATGATCATCCCGATTTGTTGTGACTGCTGGTTACTGTGGACGTTTGCTTACAAGTTTTATACAGCACGCGCTGGACTCTAGGGGACAAGGTTTAAATGGAGGTTGGCCCTGGAAACGGCGCTGTGTCCTGTCCATCCTGGCTCGGGGCTCTCTGTGGCTGGCGCTGACCTTGCAGGAAGGAGAGACGAATCACACCTGTGTTTGCTGTGTCCCCCCCTTTGGTCGTCAAGTCCAAATGATTCATGCTTCCAGGGACAGGAGACTGCGGGTCCAGTGTCCTGGTCTGGCTTCCAGTGGGACCGAAGCGCGTGTGTTGGGCCTGTTGGCGAACGTGCGCAGGGCCCCTGCCTGTGAATGGCCACATAACGTCTACACTTCTAGTTTCCAAGGAACAACAGCAGTTGAGTTGTTGCACGTTTGTGAAATGGAGCGACGGCCACTTGATGTTTTCTAAACCTCGGTAGTTTTCCGCTTCCGAAATAAAATAAGGACTAGGCTGCGTAGCACAGTGTGCCCCAGGAAACGTTTCCATTTTGTTGGGCACGTGTAGGAAACTTACTCGATGGGTTGTTAGATCAGTTTTAACAGTTTTGCTATAATAGTCGAAGGGCTTGACTAATTTGCTCGTGGATCTTGGAGGATAGTCCAATTCTGACTATAAGATAGGGGTAGCATTTGAAGACTGAAAGGGTTTCTCGTTAGTGTACCTAGACAGGCTGATAATATGTATTGTTCCCGTAACTATGTGCTTTCCCCCGAGGAAGGTGGTTGAAAGGAAGGTATTTGGAGAAGCCAGCTGACTTGGATTTAAATCCCAGCTCTGGTGTTCCTGGCTGGGTGCCTTAACTTCCTTATCTGTAGAATGGGGTCACAGGGTTTCTGTGAGGAGTCCACGAGTGCATTAAACATTAGCCACGATAACTCTGAGTGTGCCTTTGCCTGGATTAATTGTGTGAGGTTTGCCAACCTTGATCAGATAGGGAATTGAAGACCAGTCTCGGCTGATTTTACGCCCCACGGAAGGCCAGCTGTGATGTCACTCCCACGTGACCTCGCGGCGTGTGTATTCAGTAAGCTGCGTATTGTGGTTTAGCTGCATCTCTGGGTAACGTTGCATGTCAATAAAATGTGCTGATAAAAAAAAAATAAAAAATAAAATGTGCTGATAGAGATTTTTAAATGTCCTTTTACTTCCTTAGCTGAGATGCTCCTCCTCCCCTTCCCGAGGTCTACTTGCTGCCATCGGGGTTCTTACATCCTGCCTCTCTTCCGCAGGGCAAAAGGACAAACTTGCGTAAAACTGGTTCGGAAAGGATCGCCCATGGGATGAGGGTGAAGTTCAACCCCCTTGCTTTACTTCTAGATTCGTCTTTGGAGGGAGAATTTGACCTTGTACAGAGAATTATTTATGAGGTATGATTGGATTCGTAGATTCTTGAATACAACATTCCTCTGCTTAGGAAGCTCCTCTAGAGGGGGTGGGGGCGAGGTGTGGAGGGAGAGATGTGGAGGGAGGGAGGGAGGGAAGGGGAGGGAGGCAGGGACGGGGAGCGCGCTCACACAGGCTCACACAGGCTCACACATGGGGGCTGCGCTGAGGTGACTGTGGGGTTTGGGGTGACGTGGAAGTGCGGTTTTCCCCAGGGTTCCTCCCGAGTACTTTTCTGTCCAGGGAGACGGTTCCCCTCTGTTTATAGCTGCTTCTGGGTGGACGCAGACTTGCGGTGTTAGGTTGCACATGTGGTCCCTATTTTCAGAAGCCTGCTATTTAAAATATTCTTAGCTGACCTTTTTTCCTTTCTATGGCAAATACACCTTCTCCTCAGACACTAATTTGTGGTAGGGGCCAGAGGGTAACTAACCAAAAATAGTTCCCAGCACCTCTTCATTTTTAAGACCTTTTTACAGTGAGCGCCTACTTAACATGGCTATTCCGGCGGTTTTACTTTTAGACTTGAGGTTGGTGTAGTCGTCTTGGCTCCTGGAGGTTTTAATTATAACTAAAAAAAAAAAAAAACAAAACAACAACCCACAGGAGCCTGTTTTTGTTCCCTTGATCCTGAAGAGCCAGGTGATAGTGACCTGAGCAGTGACGGTCCCCCTTGGTCTCGATGTCACAGGTTGACGACCCGAGCCTGCCCAATGATGAGGGCATCACGGCTCTGCACAACGCTGTGTGTGCGGGCCACACGGAAATCGTTAAGTTCCTGGTGCAGTTTGGTGTGAACGTCAATGCCGCAGATAGTGACGGATGGTAAGTCCCCGGCGCCCGTGTGTGTCCCCGTGTGACACTCCTCTCGCTCCCATTCTGGAAGCACGCGCAGTTTTATAAAGTATCGTAGTCGAGTGATAAGGAGATGTCACCAGGTGTCACAGACATAGCTGAGTTGGCGAGTTTGAGAGATGCTGGGTCAAGCCTGGTTCTGCGAGCCTGGTGACACCTGTCTTCAGTACACTGATGTCCACAGTGCATCTGCAAGAGGGAAGCAGAGTTTGTAGCCTTTCCCAAGTGTCTTTGACCGTGGAATCCATTTTTCATGGAGAGTTCTGTGGAATGGTTATGTGCATAAGACACAGGACACATTGTTTTAAATGACGAGTAGTCTTCATAGGATAATGGATTATTATTACATACTGAAACAAGGGGTCCTGATAAGGTCACGCCCGATAACTGTAACAGAACAGAGAGTAAATTTTGTAATTTTTTTCTTTTTAAAGAAAGTATAAATTTATAATATGTTTCTTTGGAAGAATACAAAAAAACTTTTTTATATATACAATTTCTTAAAGGTAAACAGCCATTTTTTAATCTAGTCCCTTCAAATTTACATATATGTATATTTTGTAGCCTAATTTTTTGGTTTAACTTTATAATTTAAGGAAAACAAATTCTTTTTTTAAAGTAAGCTCTGTACCCAGCATGGGGCTCGAACTCATGACCCCAAGATCAAGAGTTGCACACTCCCCTGACTGAGGCAGCCGGGTGCCCCCAAAACAAATTCTTTTTTTTTTTTTTTTAAAGATTTTATTTATTTATTTGAGAGAGAGAATGAGATAGAGAGCATGAGAGGGAGGAGGGTCAGAGGGAGAAGCAGGCTCGCTGCCGAGCAGGGAGCCCGATGCGGGACTCGATCCCGGGACTCCAGGATCATGACCTGAGCCGAAGGCAGTCGCTTAACCAACTGAGCCACCCAGGCGCCCCCCAAAACAAATTCTTAATGTGTCATCGTGTCTTTGTTTCTTTATTATTAGCAGTTTAGATTGTATGTAGTTTTTCACTATTAGAAAAGCCGTGCACTTAAAAAATCTGCAGTGATCTTCACCAGTCTTTGGCCGGCAGTGTTCTGGGGTGCAGGATGGGGAATACGTGGTTTTGGAGACTCTACACGTGAGAGGAATGGGTTGATGAGGGGAGGGACGAGAAGGGTGAATACATGCAGTCCGTGTGATCGGGCCTGGGTCTCATGCCGCGGTCCTTCTGTGAGCTGCATGCAGGCGGCTCTTCCTCCTTCGTGAGTCTGGGGTCGCTCAGAGCACGCAGTAAACGTGTGAGCGGCTGGAGGGACTCTCTGTAAGGCCATCAGTAAGTTCCCGCCTGCCGGTGGCCTAACAAACTGAAATGTGCATATTTCGCAGTCTCTTTTCTGGTCTGCATTGAATTGACAAAGCTTTACTCAATCAAAATTCAGTTTGGACCCTACAAACTGTTAGGTTAAGGCAGTTTTCTGTGTGCGACCCAATTCCCTCTTTAGTGGGACCGGGGAGGGAGTGCGGCCGTGCACCTGTTTCGGGTGAGGCCTGTGCCGTCAAGACTGCTGCGCCCTCCACGCTGCCCGGGACACGGGGGCAGGTGCTCCGGAACATCTCGCCCCGTTTAGACCATTGCATGCATCTCACGTCCTTGCACTCAGTCCATGATTCCTCTCGCCCTCCGTGCTGCCCCGTGCAGCGCCCAGGGTGGCCCGTCCTCGACTGGTCCTCCCTGCCCTCCTGCCATGGGCTCAGGGATCCGTGCATTACTGATTGGTTTTCAGCAGAAGGGCCCAGACAGTACACCTTGGAGTGGTTCCCACGGGCGGCCGGGCCACAGGTGTCGCATGCGGGGAGACCTGTAGCCTGCTGTGTGTTGCTCCACAGGACCCCGCTGCACTGTGCGGCCTCTTGCAACAACGTGCAGGTGTGTAAGTTCCTGGTAGAGTCCGGAGCCGCCGTGTTCGCTGCGACCTACAGCGACCTGCAGACCGCCGCAGACAAGTGTGAGGAGATGGAGGAGGGCTACAGCCAGTGCTCACAGTTCCTTTACGGTTTGTAACCGCCACACGCCAGCGCGCTGATGACGGCGCGGGTCTGCCCTCTGTGTCTGGGGTACGATTTGCTCAGTGTTTCAACATCAGGAAATGTTTTTGTGTTGTGCGCAGTCCTGGGCACTGAGAACAGGGCAGCCTCGATGCCCCAGATGAATGCAGCGCTTGCGCGTGGGCCTCCAAGCGGCCCTGCTGGGGACGGCCTGAGCTGGCCACCTGCCCCGCGGCCCCTGTCCCCGTGCGGGCCTGAGACTGGGCCCCCGCAAGTGGAACCCCCTTCCATGGCGGACCCAGGATTTCCCACTGGATCAGACTTGTCATAAAGTAAAGGAAGGGCAGCACCTGTTTCAGAGCTGAGTTTTGGCTCTTTTGTTGTCTTCATTTTGTGTTTATGATTCCGAGGGAGAACATCAGCTCTGATCCTAGAGAACAAGGGACTTGAGGTGTCAGATGGGCGTCTGTCAGGTCGCGTTTCTGGTCACGACCCTTACAAGTTGAGGTTAACTCTTCCTAGCTGGGCTGGAGCGGAATTGAGGAGAGGTGGTGAACAGGTGCCAGGACGCTGTTCCGCTCGTGCTCTGGGAAGCTGCTCTGCCTGGCGGTGGGAGGGCGCAAGGCTGGTGAGCCTGCATCCCCGCGTGGCTGCGTCCCGGCTCTCAGGCTGTTCTCAGGCTCCGGGCCGGGCCGGCGCGGTGACCTTGCAGCTCTTAACGCTCACTGTGGGCACTGAGGGTGACCGCTCATTCCTGTACCAATCTCTGGATCGGGGCTAATTTTGATAGACTGACATTTTACAATTAAGATATTAATATATACTTGGTCATATGAGCTGTATTGGCCATCTTAAGCTTTACTTCATTATGGAACATGATCTTTAAAAACAGTAGGGACATCTGATCGGAGGCTTTACTTTATGGAACGTATCATAGACTCCAAGAAAGCGTGTCTCTGCCGTAGATGTTGAAATGGCAACGGCCTGGCTTCTCCCTGGTCTGGTCTGGGGGCCCCGCCCCGACGTGGGCCCTCACACCTGTGGTAGCTGCGACCTTGACCTTGAATGTTTTCTTCCTCACGTTTATCATTCCTTGCTTTTTAAAAATCCCTCTATCACCTGGGAATGAATCCTGTAACCCCTGGGTTTGCCGTTTCTGGGAAGTAAGTCACGCTGTGATTCTCCGGCTTGCGTTTCCGTTCACGGTAGTTCTGGAGCCTCCTCTGTGTGGTGACGCTGGTTCTTGTTGTCTGCCCCGCTTACGACTGCGTCTGCCGCGTCTGTCCTTCCCGTTCTACCTTGGAGCATTGGGGCACACGTTCACTCGCAGTTAGACTGTCCACCCAGAGGGGCACTTGGTCCCAGGGACACACGCCTAGTTCCTTCCCCGCCATGTCCCTCTCTGGCCCCTGCTGGACGTGGGGTGAGAGCCCGCGGGGCTTCAGGTCGCTTACCCAGTGACCCGTGATACTGAGCATGTGTTCAGACCCCTCAAAAAGAATTTTAAACTCTTAGTTCGGTGAATAGCAGAGTAAGGAGAAATTTTCTTCCATTCCTGATGACTTCTTGGAAATGAGAATGAAGTTGTTTTTTTATTAGAATATGATTTTCTAATTCTGACCAAATATCTTTTAATTAGTATTTTACAGTTATTCAGGTTTGCCCAGAGTAATCTCGCTGACACTTTGGAGAGCTGTTGTTTGAACAAACCACAGTGCCATTTCTCCCCTGCCCCTTCCCTGCTCCCACTCTAGCCTGGTGGAGTCCGAGTTCGCTTAGGGCGTCACCCTTATGGGGCTCACGGTCACAGGGAAGTTGGAAGTGTAAGCATCCCCATTAGTAGAAGCCTGACCCTTAGTCGGCAGAGCCTCTGATGGAAAAGAGCAGCTCTGTGTCTTGTGTCAGTTTTGCCCAGAGCTCCATCGTGGTAACTGATAGACGAATAGTAAGTTCATAATTACGTTCAGTGTCCACAAGAAGTTGAAAAATCTGACTATTTAAGGGCAAGCTGACACTTCCCCTTAAAGGGAACCGGCTCTGGAGTGCTCGGACCTCCTGACCTGCCTAACCCTTCTGGCCCACAGCCCACAGCGCACCCACCCCCTCGCTCGCCCTGTGCCCGCCTGGCCCCGTGCCCGCCCCCTGCCCTCACCCTGTGCCCACCCTGCACCCACCCCTGCACTCGCCCTGTGCCCACCCGGCGCTCGCCCCGTGCCTGCCCTGTGCCCGCCCTGCATCTGCCCCTACACTGTGCTTGCCCCACCCCAACACTCGCCCTGCACTTGCCCCATGCCCGCCCCCGCGCCTGCCCCTGCGCTCGCCGTGCCCGCCCTACCCCCGTGCCCGCCCTGCACCCACCCTGCGCCTGCTCCATGCCTGCCCCACGCCTGTCCTGTGCCGGTGAGGGGAGAGTGGAGGAGTGCAAAGTAGGGCTGAACATGCAAGTCTGTCACTACAGTGAAAGTGGACGTTTGTGGGTTTCTGTATCTTCTAGAATTTGGATCTTCATGACTTTAGACTTGACTCTGTATCATGTCTGAAATATTTCCGCATTCTAACATATCTTACAACTTTCTCCCTCTCCCTTTCCCCACTTGGAAATGGGCAGGGCCTGCTCAGTAGACACTGTTGTCGCGGCTGCTGTAGGTTCCAGGTCAAGAGTCCCCCGGTCCCCACGCTTAATTCGACAGGCAGAGCGCTCACTCTTCTAATAGCCTGGACAGTTCATTTTTATTCCTGGGCTTGCAGGAGTTTCTGTACTAAGACTAGTTTCTGAGCTGCCTTAGGCTCGCCGAGACTAACGTGTTTCGTGGGACATCCCCCCTGGCTTTGTTCATGGGGTGCTTCGTGTGGTATTTTCAGCTTCCTTGCGCCTGCCCGGTTTCCCTCCTTTGGCTCCGTGGAGCCGAGGGTTGGAAGAGTGGACAGTCTGAGTCATGTGTCCTGTGTGGTTTCTTCCTGTCATTTCAGGGGTTCAGGAGAAAATGGGCATCATGAACAAAGGAGTCCTTTATGCGCTCTGGGATTATGAGCCTCAGAATGGTGATGAGCTGCCCATGCGAGAGGGGGACTGCATGACTGTCATCCGCCGGGAGGACGAGGAGGAGACCGAGTGGTGGTGGGCGCGCCTGCATGACCAGGAGGGCTACGTGCCGCGCAACCTGCTGGGGGTAAGTTATGAGGGCCGCCGGCGCTTCTGGGCGAGCCGGGCCGTGCGGGAGCGCGCTGTGTCCGGCCAGGCTCGCTGCCGCCGACCGCCCTTTGCTCGCGCCCGTGGGACATCAGAGTTTGGGCCGTAGGGGAGGGTCCACGTGCACGCCTGCTACCACCCGAGGTCGGGGCCCTGCTGCGTCCAGGCAGCGTCAGGTGTGCGCATACCTTTGGCTACAAATGAGGATCTGCGGAGCCGGCGCGCAGAGCCTTCCTTCCGGCTCGGGAAAGCAGTCCAGGAGTGTGAGCCCATGCAGGCCGATGGCCCTGCTGCGTCCGGTCAGAGGGCCGGCTGTGCTCGGCATGGGGCTCTCGGGAGTGTTTGCAGGGAGGAGGCGAGGAGGGTAGGCCGAGGGCAGAGAGGGGAGTGACATCCTGTGTGCGCAGGGCCTGAGAGGAGAGTCTAAACCAGAAGAGCTGGGGTGGGGGGGGTGGTAGTCAGCACCATGGCTCCCGCCTCCACCCCTGCGCGCTCACCGCTGGGCAACAGGGGCGTGGCTGGCGGGCGCGGGGAACACTGCCTCCCGAGACCGCTGGGGTGTCTGTCTGCTGGTCGGCTCCCGTCGGACCCATGGTCTGTGTGGCTGGAGCTGCTCTGGGGTCGAGGCCGCCAGCCCGGTTCCTTGTGCGAATGCGTGGTGGCGGGGCTGCGGCGCTTTCCATGGCGTGTCGTGGGTGTGGGGACCTGGAGTCTCCTCCTGACCCTCCTTGTCCGTTCTTGTGTCTCGTGCGTCCAGACTGCTGACCCCGGTTGCACGGGTCCTTGTTAGTCAATCTTTGGGGCTTAGTATCCGCTGGTATGGTCTTAATGAAAATTACCAAGAATGGATGAAAGTCAAAGAGCACTGAGCCATGGAGCCCCTGAAGCTTCCCAGCGCCCCAAACACTGACAGCTCACACTCGTTCTAGTTTCTTACCTGGGAAAACCTCTTCCAAGTGCCTGCTGATCAGAGTCTTTAATTTTACTTTTCTAAAAAAGAGGTCCCGTGACTCATGAACCGAGAAGCCTCACTTGCCCTGGTGTGGAGGCACTTGGGCCCTCAGAAGGCTCTGACATCAGCAGACCAGACCCAAGATTTTCATGTTGATCTGGCATTTAAATATTCTTAGCCTTTTGGAAATCTCTTTGGGGTAGAAGTGGCCTCTCAGTAACTTTTTTGGGTTTCCTTGGAGGTTCAAAAAATGGAAATCATATAAATGTTGAGCTTTTAATCAGAGGCTCAGATGGGAGCCTGGAAGATTGTATTGACTACTGATCTTTTCTCAAGAAAACAATCTTTTGTATAATGTTGATCCACCAGTTAGTTTTTCAGTTTTGGCTGGAAGTCTGAGTCTCCCTTCTTATAGTGAACCTTGTTCCTTTTGTCTATGCAGCAGTAGGACGAGGAGGCTTTGTGTAGTTTGCCAGTTGAACTGCTAGTTTGACTCGCTCTTGGCTTCCAGACTGCAGATCTTCTGACCTTCACAGGCTCCTCTCCACCTCTTGTTATGGAAAACACAAAACCACAAAAGTCCACAAACAAAAAACTCCACTTACCCTCCCTTAAATCGGTACCTTTTAGTCTGTGGCATTTCGTGGCTGACAGTCTCAGGTCCCACGAGAGTGGTCGTTGGGCTGTTACAAGTGAAGTTGAAAGACCCCAGAGCACGTGGTGCTGCAGACCACCTCCCACCGTCACAGGCTGAGCCCACGGGCCAGGGCTTAGCACCATCATGCCTTTTCACGTCCGTGCGCCACAGTGTTGTGCCTGGTGGGGAACCCCTGTGACCTTCGCACAGGAGTTGCTGAATGTGAATCTTTGTGCCCTCAGACAGCTCTGGGCACCTCATGTGGGAGAAAGAGTTCTTTCCTTAGTTCCTCTCCTGTGACACCAGCCCCCCGCCCTTTACACTCCTGCATGTCTGTCTCTACAGCATGTAAACCGTTTTTCTGTTCTCTTGCAGCTCTACCCAAGAATTAAACCAAGGCAAAGGAGCTTGGCCTGAAACTTTACAGAATTTTAGTGTCTGAATAATTAATCTTTGTTATCACTAAGAAGAAGTAATGTGATTGTTTTTGGCAAAAATTTCACAAGACTGACTTTAATGACAACGTAACTTGAAAGCAGTACAGAATGTCCTCTGGAAGAAAATGAAGGATTGGGGAATTTGCTATCCGTGGGGGACATTCAGCGTGATGGATTGGAACTTAGAAGTCAGCTGATCACACTGTTGGGGAACAGTGTTTACGGAGCACTTGGGAAGATGAAAAGTGACCGTCCTGGTTTTCTCCAGAAATAGGGCCATTCGTTGGGCTCCTGGGAAGTTGGCTTCATGTCCTGCTTGGTTGGTGTTTGTCCGCACCTCCCCTGCCCCAGCCAGAAAGGCCCAGTGCCACCGAGGCAGCACCTCTGCCTCTCCCCCCCTTAGGTCCCAGGGGACCCAGGGGACTCGGGTGCCCCACGCACGGATGTTGTTGGTGAAGAACTAACTGTTGGTCAGTTGTCGGCAATCCCTTTATGATAGTTCTTCAGAATTACACATACGTTTGAGATATTGGAACCAAGCTGTAGCACAGCTAATTAGATTTAGAACTTTGTTTTTAGGAGGAATTTGAATCTATATTTATTGTCTTTTGTATCTTGGAAATTGGAGACTTGCTATATAGACTTACCCATGATATTTGTCAAGATCATAGCTGACTTTAAAAACAATTGTAATAAAATTAAACTTTTTGACTCCAAAGCTTTTTACTCGTTTTAGTTTTTTGTGTCATTAAAAGCCTTGTTTAAAGTTCATAAGCCGTTGGGCGGCTTACCCAGTGGGAAAATAGTATTTCTTTACCAGCCATGTGATTACATGGAAGAAGTGTTTTCTTGCTTAAAGAAAACTCGGTTTTGTAATTGGTGAGTTTTGTGGTGGCCCTTGGTAGAGAACCATGGGGACGGAGGGTCTCACCATCCCTCAGCCTCTGTGAGACGGTCTCATCCTGGTCTACACTGTCCATACTCATTTGTGGGATGAAAACATACATAGACGGGGTCTCTGCATTGGTTTTTAATATGTTACCAAGTTTGTGAATGGCTGTGGAACCCACTCTGCTTAATGGAACTATTTTCAGTTAATATAAGCCACAAATGAAGAACGAGTGCTCACTTCTCCTTATATGTTTTTATGAGCACCTAAGTTACAGCAAAAATGAATGAAAGAACATCCCACGCTCATCTGAATAATGGAGAAATAGGGACAACTGAGCTAGCAGTCAGAAGACATGTGTGGTGGACAGAATTCTGAGGATGCTCCCCATCTTCCTGCCTCTGGGATGACGGTGTTTGGAGGTGGGGCCTCCGGGAGTTGAGGCGCACGTGATGTCAGGTAGAGCCCCCCCTCCTTCGTGCCCTTGGAGGAGGAAGAGGCCACGGCCCTCCCCTCTGCCATGTGCAGACATTGCAAGAAGATGGCCATCTGCTCTCTGGGTAGGGTCCTTGCCAGATGGCACGTCGGCTGCACCCTGATCTCGGACCCACAGCCTCCAAAGCTGAGAGGTGGGTGTGTGTTGTGTGAGCCCCCAGGCCGTGGGGTTTTGTTCTGGAGCAGAGCAGACTAGGAGTTCCGGTTACCTGGCCAGACACTGATCTAGGTGCTTCTGTGAGGGAATTTTCCCATCAGCTGACCTGGGGACAGGGAAGTCACTCTGGGCTGCCAGGTGGGTGCAGGAGAGGTGTGAGGTGCGAGGGGCTCAGCCCACTGCCCGCCTGAGGAGAAAGGGGTCCCATGCCAGGGAAGATGGAAAGCCCCTGCCGACAGCTGGGAACCCTCCCTTCGGTCTCTGCTGGGACTGGCCAGTCCCATGGGACCGTGAGGTGATGGGTGTTTGGTGTTTTTTTTTTTTTAAGATTTTATTTTTAAGTAATCTCTATTCCAGTGTGGGGCTTGAACTCATGACCCCGAGATGAAGAGTCGCACACTCCTTTCATTGAGCCAGCCAGGCCCTGGAGGATGGGTGTTTAAGCCGCTAAGCAATAGGCATCAAGTACGACGGGGCCTCTGGGCCTGGTCTGGCTCTTACCCACCGGCTGCGCGACCCTGCCTGGGACACGCAGTTCAGCGTCACCTCTGCACACCTCGGAGCAGAGGGGCCCATGCCAGGTACTGTACGTGGAGGTGCCGGGAAATTGTAAAGAGTCGCTCAGATGTACAGGACGGACGACATGAAAATTAGGAGAACGTGATCATCCGTTGGCTTCACCCTAAACGGAGAACATTTGCTTGTATTCTTCCTCTTGGTTTTTTCCTTGTTCATCATCAGAGCATCCTTGCATCAGAGGTTCTCGTAGAAATATTTGCAAGTACAGGGAAGGGTCGCGGAGCAGGGTCGCGGAGCTGGGGTCGTGGAGCGGGGGTGGGGTGCTACTGGGACCGCCCGTAGCGTGTCAGGTCAGTGTCCCGGCCACGGGTTTCTGTGCAGGGGTTGAGAGCGCACAGCTTCAGTGGCTGTGGTGTTGTGCACGTGAGGTTTGCTTAGGAGCACGATTTCCGATGGCTGTGCGATACCGTGAGGGACCCCGGTGTGACCCGGGCGTGTGCTGGTCCCCAGTTCCCAGAGTGACGCCCATGAGGCATCTTCATGGTGGCATTTCTAGATTTTTGAAGAAGGGGGAGTAGGGCAGCTGGAGGGTGGGCCCTGCTGCAGAGGGGCTTCTTGTGGGGGTGGAGGGGGACACATGGAGGACAGGGGCAGAGGGCAGAGGTCACCGTGTCAAAGGCACAAAAAATTGGGAAGATGCTGCTGGTTCTCCTTCATAGGTCTGGGCACTGGGAGGTAGGCGGTGGCCAGAGGGAGCAGCAGGGCCCAGGTGGCTGTGGGAGGGGAAGGTGGGGGGAGAGTGAGAGGGAGAGGGGAGGGAGGAGGAGGAGGAGGGAAGGGGGGAGGAGAAAGGAGAGGAGGGAGAGGGGAGAGGGGGGAGGAGGGGAGGAGGAGGAAGAATGAGGGCGAGGGTGGGGGGGGAAGAGGGGTAAGGGAGGGGGAGAGGAGGGAGAGGGGGAGAAGGGGAGGAGGAGGGCGAGGGTGAGGGGGGAAGAGGGGTAAGGGAGGGGGAGAGGAGGGAGAGGGGGAGGGGGGAAGAGGGGTAAGGGAGGGGGAGAGGAGGGAGAGGGGGAGGAGGGAGAGGGGGAGGAGGGAGAGGGGGAGGAGGGGAGGAGGAGGGAGGAGGAGGGCAGGGTGAGGGGGGAAGAGGGGTAAGGGAGGGGGAGAGGAGGGAAGAGACAGGAGAGGAGGGAAAGGAGGGAGAGGGGCTGCCGGGAGAAGGGCATGTTCCATGTTGGGGAAGAAGGGGCCTGCGCTCAGAGTGCTGGGATGCCACGTGCAGGGAGAAGTGCAGAGAGCCTGTGTGCCCAGCACAGAGACTTGGCGGCCTTGAGCTGGAGCCACTTCCAGTGGGGTCCGAGGGCAGGGGGCGGGGTCCGAGGGCGGGGGTGGGGTCCAGAGGGGGCGGGGCTGGCGCACAGGCTGACTTCTCCCTGTGAAATAGGCGCTGGCAAGGGCTGCACTGTGGGGAGAACCCCAGGAACTTGCTAATCCTCCCTTTGTCCTTCTGTGCTGAGGGAAGCCTAGACCTTCCCTGTTTGTCTCCATTATTTCCTCGGCTGGGACTGGACTGGTGCCAGGTGAGCAGGTGAGCCGGGTCAGCCCAGCAGGTGCAGAGGGGCAGAGCCCGCCGCGCAGACGCGCGGGTTTGCCGGGGCCTCTCCACTCCCAGTGCGCCTGGCCTCGGAAGCCCCCACCCCGAGCCCTGAGCCCGAGCCCCTGCTGCTGAGTGGAGGACACTCCCCACCCCTCCCACCCTCCCCTCCGCCCACAGGTAGGGCCCCATGCCTCCCAGCCAAGCCTGGGAGATGCACCTGCCCGTCCCTCCCCATCCCGCGCCTCTCCGTGTTGTAGGGCTCTCCCAGGGGTCACCGCCTACAGGCCCCGGGGACTTCTGTGCCTGTCCTGCTGGCCCCATCTGGTCCCCACGCCCGCAGGCCTGCCTGGGCCTCCTCAGGGGAGACCAGAAGCAGATTAGAGTGGCACCTACTCTGTGGCCACTTAGGAACTTCCTAATTGGATTAAGAAGTCGTATCGTTGTGCAGGAAAGGGGAGCTAAGCAGCCTTTTCCTGTCCAGAGGGGAATTCAGAGGTAGCAGGCTGTGACCAGTGTGTGCACGAACCGCCACTGGACCCTCCAGAAGGACAGCACTGGGCAGGACTGTCTGGGCGACTCTTTATTAACAGCACATTCGGAAGAAGATAAGGCAAGTAGGCGGTATTTTCATAATGCTGCTAGCGTTTTCCCAGGGTGGAGCCAGGGGACCAGCTCCCACGCCATGTCCCTCCTGACTCCACGCACAAGCAGGGCGGGGTGACGTCCGGACGGCAGACAGCAGGTTCTGTCCTTGACCATGATCGGACCCGGGCCCCTGCATTTGTGCTCGCTTCAGGTGGCTAAGCCAGAGCCAACTCCCTTGAGCAGCTGGGACGCTCCCCGTCTGAGAGCAGGCTGCTCAGGGTTTGGGCTAGGACACGCGGGTACCCGGGCGAGTCACGTGGTGGAGTGGGGTCTTCTCGGCCCCTCCGCGATGCATCCTGTTTTCCGTTTTACTCCAGGGACACGGGCTGCTCTTGGGTCAATCACCGCTGCAATTTTAAACCTGAAGTTGCTTTAAATATTCCCAGCAGGGGCCTTGTGTCCTTGGAGACGAACTTCACGCATGGGCAGCTGTTAAAATATCTCCCTGCGTTGTTTCCCTGTTTGAATATTGCTACAAACGGGAAAGTGTGTAAAAGTAGACTAGGTAACAGATTTCAGAGTTTCTTTGAGCTTACCAAGGGTTAAGTGACTCGCTGGCGTTTAATATCATGATATGCAAATCTTTTACTTTGAAATCTGGAAGTTCTATCTCAAAAAGCATCTTTATTTTCAGCTATAATCATCTGTTTAAGTAAATGTTCCCGTAATTGCAAGGTCCAGATAAAAAGTTTCTCTGTGGAGGCCTAGTGCTCGGCTGCTTGTCTTCAGGGGGATCCGTTATGACTTCAGAGGACTGAAAAGCAGAGCCACTGTGAGGAAGAAAAGAGCCGTCAGCCCAGAGACCAGGTACAAAATGAAAGGCTATTTAAGTGACCGTAGCGCCTCCCGAAAGACCCGACTGCAGCCAGCAAGGCTGGGCGAGGGTGAGGGCCTCAGTGCACAGGCTCACGGCCTCTCTGGGCCACGGGCCAGGGGGCCACGACCTGGAACGCGGGCCACACGACGTCAGGCGCACGTGTGTCTGGGCTGCAGCTCTCCCCGGAACCAGAGGCTTTCGCCCTTGGTCTCTGCTGGAGTGAAGTGGGAATTCTGGGTGAGATTGTGATCGAGTTGGGCTGGGACGGGCCTGGACCCCCGGCTTCTGCCAAGCTCCCCACGGCACCACGGCTCATCCTAGCAAACTAGAGCCTCCACCGTGGACTGCGACCTCAGGGCGGGCTGTTTCCCAGGGACGGATGTACGGCTGGACAAGCAACTCAGTGTTACCCATAACCGGCTCACGGATTTCCAGTTGGCTGAAGCCCTTTATAGCACATCATAGCAGGCTTCCTCCAGAGTTCAAAGTGCGCCTGGCCTCGAAGCCCCCACCCCAAGCCCTGAGCCCGAAAGGAAAGGAGTGGCCAGGCCCTGACACCCATCCCGCTTGCCACTTCGCTCCTCGCTGGTACGTGGTCATTCCCGTGAGGCGTCGGCCCCCTGCCCAGCCCTTGGGCTGACTCAAGCTCCGTTCCTCTGAGAGGAGGAAATGTACAGCCTGGGAGTACAGGGTACCCTTCCTCCTGGGGGTGAGAGAATGTCCTGGCATCGAGATGACCAGAGAACACCTCGCACTTTGCTCTTCAGGGACCCAGTGTCCCCCCTCTATCTGGCTTGAGGATCATCTCCCAGGTGGGCATTGCGGGGGCTCCAGCCACATACCCCAAGTGTAGTTACTATCGGGAGTGTTTTTAAAGGGGAAGGAAGTCATTTACTCTGAAAGAACGACAGATCTTCCCAAACCCCCTTGGACTTCCTCCAAAGGGTTTTGTTGTATCAGCACTGCCACCCGTGCATGCGAATCAGCAGTTCATTTTCCTACAAGGGATCCTCCAGCCCCTCCCTCCACTGCCTAATCGAGGCAAAGCTGCTGGGAGAGAGGTTGATGGGGGGCTGGGAAGGGGCTGCTGGGGACAGTGCGTGGTGGGACCTTACAGCCACTTCCAGGCCCGACTCCCCACAGCCCTGAAGGTCTGCAAGGTGGAGCCCTAAGCAAGCAGCAGCCGATAAGCCACAGGTCCCTGTCCCCCGGGGCCAGCGCTCCATCCCGAGGGAGGCTGTGTAAGCCGCGGACTTACAGAGATGAGGTCCAGCTGTATGGTCCCGGTATTCTCGGGGTCCAGCTGCTTAAAAATCCCTGCAGAGGAAGAAGGGCCGACCCCGTGAGCAAGCGGAGCAGAGACTGCACTGTCCTCCTCCCCGTTCGTCCCAAGCTATTATTCCTGCCCTCCGTCCCTGCACTGGAGAAGGATCTTCACGGTCAACTGCAGACACATCCTGGTTCAGGTGACTTCACCCGAGGCAAAGGGCAGCTGCCTTCACCCCGACAGGACTGAAATGGGTCTTTCCCCAAAGGGCCACTTACTGAACAGTGTTTCCAGTCGAACCAGACAGCGGATGAAATTGTCGAAGTCGATGATGAGCTCATCGTCCGCAAAGCGAGCAACGATGACCTGGTGGAGCTGACGGGGCAGCTTGAAGCCTGTGGTGGGATGAACAAGTGCACGGCCTGGGTGTGAGCGTCAGACAGCGCCCCCGCACCTGCACCTGCTCCCGTGACCCCGCACCTGCTCCCGTGCCATGGACGGACGCATGGAGGTGGCCCTTCAAATGACAACAACTGCCTTTGTCCCTGGGCGCTCTCCAAGGGACTGTTGTGCTTTGTAAAGCTGGTGCCTCCTGCCCTCGCTCCTGATTCCAGTTTGCTTGCCTGGCCCTGCCTGTCTCCTCACCGGCTGACACAAGGCTGTCCAGCCCCACTGCTTTGCCCTGATGCTCGAACTTCCTCTCCTGTCTCTCGCTCTGAAACACCTTGGACACTAGACTCTGCTGGATGCATATGGCAGAAACTGTTCATTGTAAACTAGCATTATTTCCCGCCCTTTTCACAGCAGCAGAATTTCTAATAGGCCATGGCTGCCTGAGAGTGAGACCACGTTTCCCGCCTCCCTTGCAGCCCACGGAGGGCCCGTGACTAAGCCCTGCCATTTGGACGTGTGCCCTGAAAGGTAAGGAGCCTGTCTTTCTCTGCTGTCCACCTGTGGCCAGAACGTCGTGGTGGCAAGCCAGCGTGGCCAGCGTGGTCCCGCGGGACTTAGGCCATTTGGGAGAAAAAAATGGTTGTTTGGGGTCTCTGTGGCAGGATTACATCCCAACCAGTAGAGTGGAGAACCCCATGTTGTATGCGAGGGACTTACCCAAGGGGGGCGCCCAGTGTGCTGAGAACCGGCTCTGCCTGCCCGACCTGCCAGGCTCTCGGAAGGAAACTTGGACCCAAGAGAGCACGGTGGGCGTTTTACTTTACAGTTAGCTTTTAAAAGGGGGATGGAAAGGATGTTTGTGCTGAGCCAACACTGCTTCATTTAACGGGAAGTAAGCGCTCACACATTCTACACGTATAAAGTCCTTACCAGCTTCCTCTAACGCTTTCCGCATCTCATAGGAGTTCATGGTGCCCGACTGGTCCACGTCGATTTCCCGGTAAATTTTCTGGAACAAGCGAAACAGTTACAAGGACCGTAAGGCAAAGCCAGCAGGTGACGAGTTAGCGCGTGCCGAACGGAGTGGTCACGAAGCTTCCCAGCGCTGCCTCTCGTCTGGCCTTGGAATGTCACCCACGTTTCTGCCTTAAATAGCTAACGGTGTCCGCCTCTCTCCGCGGGCTGGCTTGTACATGTGCCTGTTGGTCCACTAGCCAGACACCGTGGGCCGGTGTTGTGATGTCACTTTTGTGCCCGAGCTGTCAAAGTCCAAAGGACAAAAGGTACACAGCCTCTTGAGGACACTGTCAGGGCGGCTGGAAGGTGACCCATTTCTGGCCACTAGCAGGGGAGGGCGGGGAGCAGACCACATCCCTTGCACAGGCTCATCTTTGCTGTTCGCACTGCCCATCCTGCCTCTGGGGGTCAAGTTCCCACCCCTGGGGATGTCCTTCTGCCCCCATGGAGGGGTGTCCCCACACCCATGTCCCTGACAGCCCCATGCGCCCCGCCTTCTGCCCCCCGGGCACCCACCTGGTACTTCTGGATCTTCGTCCAGAGAACGTAGAACTCCTTCAGCCCTAGCTTCCCGCTACCATCTGACTGCCTGCTGTTAAGGACCACCCCTGCGGTGCATCCGTGTGGACGCCCTGTCACCAGATGGCGGCGCCCAGCGTGTATTTACAGGGAGCACCAGCTGAAGCACCTTGCACTGCACTCGGGCCAGAGCTGCATCTATGGGCGGGCGGAGGGCCTGGCAGGGGCCCCAAGCCTGTGGGGAAGGAGACGTCGGTGACGCGCAGAGGCTCCTTGCTGATTCTGGGAGTATTTCTAGGGCCTCGTGTGCAGACAGGAGGTACTGTGAGCCCCCAGGACTAAACTTCCAGCAGCTCAGACCAACCCCTGCCCCCAACGCAGCGAGGCGGGTGGGTAGGTGGCCGGGGAAGGAGATGCCTACGGCAGGCGGCCCCGTGCCTGCAGATAGGGAAAAAAACCACGACCAGAGAAAAACAGATTCATGGGACGGTCGGGGGATGTTTTCCATGGCCCCTCAGGAAACCAGCCGGAGCTGCTGGGGCCCAGCTTGGCGGGCGTCCCCCACCGGCCTGTGCAGGGGGCTAGGGCTTCTCGTGCTCCCCACGGGGGTTCTGAGCAGGACGGGCAGGGGCCCAAATGCCCCGTCTGTACTCTGCAGCACCGAAGGATACGTCCAGCATGTCCACCATGATTTTGCAGGTCTCGATGCTGAAGCCGTCCGACTTGATGTCCTGGCCTAGAAGACAAAGTAAGAGTGATGGGAAAATCCCTGGGGCCGCGCTGTCGCGAGGCCCCCCTCCGCCGCCGGACAGAAACTCATGTCTGTGCTTCCAGGACTGGGGTCACTTCACCTACTTCCCGTGTCACGGGGCTCGTGGGGTCAGAGGGACAGAGCGGAGTGTGTATTTGCCATGTCAGCCTGTGTCCCCGCGGACCGAGAAGCCCCAGGACCAGCCTGCACTCCACTAGGAGAGGAGGCTACAGGGGTGGCTGGTGGGCGGCAGGAGACCCTGGTCCCAAGTGGGGTTCTGGTTCCCCACAGAGCACGAGAGACCCATCCTTTGTCACGTCCTTGCAAACACTGCAAGTAGTAGCAAGTGATGTAGCCTGTCTCAGAGCTGCCCTTGCGGGCACAGAACTCTTTGGACCCGGGCGGAGGCTGGGGTCAGCCGGCGGCTGGGGAGGCTGAGTCCCCTGGGGCCTGGCTCTTCCCCACCCGCCCAGCCTCCATCTGTGCAGGAACAAGGAGGCTTTGATGTCGCACGCCTGAACAGCTCTGTGACTTCACCCGTGCCTGGCGGGTGAAGTCACCTCCAGGCCAAACACCACCTCTTGTCCTCGCCCAGCCTGCCTGGGAGGAACCGGTTCTCTGGGGACCCTGTGCCAGGCACGCTGCGCACGCGCTCTGGGGTGGACAACCCAGCCAGCCCGGCCCTTCTAGAGAATTTGCTTCTGTGTCGGGGGTTAGGCCGGCTTCTAGGTCCCAGGCCCCACTCCAGCTTTGCTCGTTCTTCCAGGAGGCCCGGCAGCCACCTCCACGGTCCTGGAGTTGCTGGCCTGGCTCATGGCTCAAGCAACACGTCAGACGAGGCTCCCTGGCCCGCACACCGGGAGACACTCGTGAACTGTTCCTGTGGTTTGAGCCTGAGACGGGATGTCTGTCCTTCCACCCCGGCAGCGACCCTGCTGAACAGCCGGGGTTCAGGGCCGGCTCCGCCCTCCTTACCTGCTGCTCCTCGGAGGCCGCCCCCTGGCGCCCTCACAGAAGTTAGGTAGCGATCTACCCACGTTACAGGCGAGGAGAGAGCCCACCAGTGGTGGCAGCTCGGCTGCGACCTCTGACCTCTGCCTGGACACCTTTGTTCTTTGTTTCTGCCTGGCGTGGGGCGGCGGGCACAGGTGCTGAGGCGGGAGTGGGTGGCGGAAGGGCGCGGGGACCAGGGCCCCGCCAGGAGGGCACTTACGCTTGGCCAACACTCTCCTCAGGATGGTCTGCAGCTCAAAGGCGGAAATCTCTGCGTCCTGTGGACACGAAGCAGAGTGTGGTTACCCCGGGGCCGCGGGACCGTGGAGGCCCACCCCACGTCAGGTGCAGGAGGCTAAGCCCCCAGACCCGCCCGTGAGCGGCACGTGCACACCAGCTCGAGGCCAACCTCAGGCGCCAGTTCCGAGCTTGACAATATCAGGGGTAAGTCTCCGCTCCATGCCTGCGTGTGGCCCCACGCAACTCCGTCCCCTTTGAGACTCGGATCTGGCTTCCTGTAAGGCCGTTAGGACCGGCTCCTCTGAGAACCACCCGGCACTCTCTCCGTGGCCCGGGCTCCTGGGGTGGTCCAGGTGCCCCTGGGCATGCACACGAACTGCGTAATGGGGTGCAAGCCCTGAGACCGGCCGCGGTCCCATGTATGACCCAACCAGCGACCAGCACAGAAGGGAGTCTCTGTCCCTCAGAGACGGATGGCACTCTGACGGGGAGGCCCAGGCGAGCTGGCTTCCCGTGCACGATGGAGGGAACAGCTCGCAGCAGCCCGAGGCCCACAGGGCTCAGGGACGCAACACGGCCCTCGGTGGCTTGCATTCTCGAGATTCGAAACCCTTCTGTCCCCCCGGGTTAGCTTTGTGAAAATCAAGGATGAGGTCTGAGCCCCACGTCCCAGCTGGAGCGGAAGAGACGAGCCAGGACCCTAGAGTGGGGAGGGGCATGGGTGGAGCTGACCGCGAGCCAGCAGCCCCCCATGGGGGCAGAAGCCCGAGTCCATCCGTGATTCCTCCCTGCTTCTGTGGTTTCCTCTGCCCCTCCGACTGGAGTCCCGTCGAGGATGGGACTGTCCCTCCCTCCCAGCGACCGCACAGACACCCACCTCGCCTGCTAGCTGGGCAAACAGCCTCCTGAACCCGTCCTCGATGTCGTCCTCACTGACGTCTATCTGGAAGGGGAGGTGGGCGTGGGAGGCGGTCAGAGCCAGGAGGGGGCCTCCCCGCCTGCCCCGCCACCCGCGGCCCTGAGGGCCAAGGCACGGGCCTGACACAAAGGACAGTGAAGAACAAAGGAAGACTATTTTCTAGAGAAAACACGAGAGGGATGGAAACTGTGTGGGAGGGGTTAGTGAGCTCCTCACGGGGTCTTCTCTGACCCGAGACCAGAACGGCCCTCTCTGGTCTATGCTAGTGGGGATTCAGAACCAGAACCTAGCCAGAATGTTCTAGAAGGCCTGCGACAGCGGCCCTCTGGGACTGTTCGGTCTCTCCCTGGGAACTCAGGACAAACACAGTGCGGCGACCGAGAAGCCGAGAGTTATCAGGTCCAGGAGAGTGGGAGAACCTCCCTCGACTCTGGATTTCTTGTGGGTGGGCCTCGTTGGAGACCCCGAGCCCTCCGGAGTCACTATTTCAACAGCACCTCTTGGAGCCCTCGAGCCTCAGGAACCTTGTTGCCCAGCGTTTTCATTTTACGAATTAGGAAACTGAGGCCCAAGAAGGGGAGTCATGGGAACCCCAAGTCCTGCGCAGCAGAGGTGAGGGCCGCGCCATGGCCAGCGCGTGCGCTGAGGTGGAGCCTCGTCTGGAGCTGTGGGCACAAGGTCGTGGGGCCACCTAAACCCTGGTGAGCCTGTGTTGTTGCTCTGGGTCCTGGGTCATGTGGGGCAGAGCGGGGGGATCTGGGGACTGCACGCACCTCGTCAAGGTTGGCCTCGATCTCGTCATCGACAACCCTGGAGACAGAAGGAAATCGTGTCACCGAGGTTATCTGCACCCAGTGCCGTGTGCAGGGCCAGTCCTTCTCTGCAGTGAGGGGACTTCAGCTTCGGAGGGTCCTTCCTGGTCCCTGGGATCCCACACCAGGCCACCGAGGGTCCAGTCTGCCGCGCCCGGGTCTCACCAAAGCCAGCAGGCCTGCGGCTGGGCTGAGCCGGCCGGTCGGGCACACGGTCCTGGGTCTTTGACGGGAGCATGCAGCAGTGGCCGTGTCCCCTGCTTCCCATCCGCTCAAAGCCCCTGTGGTCTTTCAGTAAAGTCTCTTTTAGCTAAGCTGCCCTAGCCGGACTATGTCTCCTGCAATCAAGCGCCCCACCGAATAGACTTGGTCGAGACGGCGGCCAAAGCGCGAGAGGCCGCTGTGACGAGAGGCCGTCCTGACGGTGGCATCAGCTGGAAAGGGCCCAGTGGGGTCCAGTGACCACGGAGGCCGTCACACCCTGGCGCTCCCGGGCACTGGGCAGGAGAGGGGGACGCCTGCATGGCCCAGGCTCTGCCCCTGACAGGACCGGGAAGGCCGGGTTCCCAGTCCGTGTCGTTACGATGAACCGGACAACCCGATGTTGCAGACACACAACTGTGCTCAAACCGCAGAGACCCCAAGTGACAACACTCCAGTCCTTCACGACCCCACCTCCCCTGCTAACCCTGGAAGCTGGCAGGTGTCGCAGAATGAGACACGCTCAGAGGACGCGGTGATCCAAGGGTCAGGGAAAGGCCTGCGGAGACAGGGAGGGCGGGGCGGGCAGGCCACCTACTGGTAGTCGGCTTTCTTCTCCGAGAAGACGCGCACGCAGAAGTCCCCGTCCTTGTTGGGCTCGAAGGTGGACGGCACCAGGATGTACTCTCCCGGGGGCAGCTTGAAGCGGTTGAGCACCTCACGCAGGTTGATGAAGGTGTCGGACCTCTCCCTCGCTCGGTGCGTCAGGAAGAAGTTCCTGCTGAGGTGGATGTTGGTCTGTCCGTACATCTGATGGACAAACAGAAACGGGGGGGAGTCAAGGGTCGCTCCAGATCAGGAGAACGAAGGGTCCGGGGGGACTCAGAGGCGCGTGCACCAGGGGGCCCCACGTGTGCCCAGCTCTGCAGAGACGCCCCATCTGCACATGGAGACCCTTGGCGTTCCTCACGGTGACTCGGGGCGTGCGTGGTGTGTGACACACAGACGGAGGTGAGGACAGGGCCCGACCGGGGATGGCAGCCCAGCTCAGCTGTGGTCAGTGTGACCACGGCAGGGCCAGGACCCGCAAGCGGCACTGCCTGACCACGTGGAGCGTACTGCCGGGGGTCAGAGTGCCCCGCGTGCCCCCCCATACAGCTGCGGCCCTGACGGACCCGCTAACACCAGCTGTGGGCCTACTGCGTGCTCTCAGCCCTTCACCTCGTCCCTAGGGTCCCACGAGGTGGATGGTTGGTCAGTTTTACGGAAGAAGCAGCCGAGGTCCAGAGAGGACCCGTAGCTTGTCTAAGGTCACACAGCCTGCAAAGGGCAGAGTTGGGAACTGGGTCCAGGCCTCCCTCTGCTCCCATGCCGTCTCACAGACCGGGCGGTTCCTCGTTGCTCTCAGGCTTGTTTTAGGAGATCTGCTGGACTCTGCGAAGAGCCTCCTGCGGTCCTGGGACCTCACATCGTCTGCCCAGAACTAAACCGTGCACAGGCCCCGTGGGGATTGCCCGGGAGACCCGGCCCTGAGCTCCAACCAGCAGGGCCTGGGACCCGAGCCACCTCACCAGGGCCCAGAGGGCATGGGGCCTCATCCTTCGCAGGCACCAGCCCCTGCCCAGGCCTCACATGACCCCCGAGCCAGCAGTCTAAGCCTTGTGCCCGTTGGGGACCCTGCGCCAACGTCTGCAGACGTACCTCCTCTGGGACCTGCAGGGAGAGAGGAGAACGCGCGTTGCTCAGCTGTGGGGCGGCTGCAGAAAGGCCTCACCACGGTTGCTGGGTCAGGAGCTTTGTTTTCAGCGTGGGCACTGAACGTGGGGTCCACCCATCAGACCCCAGCCAAGTGGCTCTGGTTGGTGCTTCAGGGACGAGTGGGGAGGGTGCAGGGGTCCAGCCCCAGACGGGTGGGGGCAGCTACCCTCTGCCTGGGGCCGAGCTGGGCTTTCTTGAATGTGGCTCAAAATGAAAGGACGTGCAGGAGTGAGTGTGCGGAGTCCGTGCTCCCTGTCCCGAGCTGCTCCCAGGCCCCACGCCGGGCTGGGCTCCTCCCAGCCGGACACTGGAGCAGTTCCTGCCCTCACGGTATTCCCAGATGGGGCCCAGGAAGCTCTGTTCTCGATTAAGTCTCCTCTGTTCCAAGGAGAGTGGTGCCAGGCCTGGGGGGTCTCAGGAGACGCAGGAGGCCCCTACAAAGAGCGGACTATCTGCGAAGCTGTGGGGGCCCAGGCAATGGCTTGGCACCTGTGGGGACCTCGCGACTTCTCCCAAGACTGGCCGGGCCCGGTGGGGCCGGCTCTTGTGAAAGCTTCGCTTTTCCGTGGCCGAGCTCCCTGTCTGGGGTCCCACCTCCCGTCCTGCCTCCAGGGCTGAGACGCGTGAAGGAGGGAAGGGGGCAGTCCCACTGCTGTGCCGCCTGCACCTCATAGATGCCAAAGCCGATGGTGTGCATGTCCTCGCCCATCTTCCTTTGCCTTCGCCGGTGCTTCTGGATGAGACCCACCAGGAAGGTGCAGCCGCTCTCCCCGTTCTCCTGGTCCTCGTCCTCCTCCTCCAGCTTGATCAGGTACTGAGGGTTCATCCAGAAAGTGTCTGCGCCCAGAAAGGGGCCGGACCCCGTCACTCCGGAGTGGGAGGCCTGTGGGAGCCCTGCCCCAGGGCGCTGGTGTGCAGGGGCGGGGGACCCCATGCCCTCCCCACTTCCGAAACCCATTTACAGGAAGGACCTGAGATTCATTCACGTTTAAGGGTAATCGTGCTGACTGCCTCCCTCTCTAATGGGATAAAAAACTCTGTTGGGGAAAGAAAGGCACCGTCCAGTGCAGCACTCTGTGCAGCCCTGGCTGCCTGTTCTTCAATAAAGTTTAGGAACACAGCCGTATCCATTCATTTAACTGCCTTCGGGCTCTAGCCGGGAGCGTGACAGAAAATGATGGCTCGTGAAGCCCCAGATATTTGCCATCTGGCCCTTGAGAGAGTTTGCCGACCCCTGATCTAGCGGGTGGGGGAGAGATTCTTGTCTGGGGCAGAGCGGCTTCCCGGCACCTCTGGAACCACCATGTGGTGGCCGCACGCTTGAGGTGAAGGGTTAGAAGCTCCGGGGCTGGAGGGACCTGTCCTCTCGCCCGACGACCTGCTCTGCGGCCTAGGATGCCGCTGGGACCCTCAGGTCCCTCATCCGCAGCAGAGGATCCACACGGGACCCAGACTTGCCACCACAGAGTCCTTCCAGACCAGCTCCACGGCCAGACTGTGCGCTCAAGCCCCCGTGAGCTCGCGGCCTCGGGCAGCTCACTCAACCTCTGCAGGCCGGAGCCCCTCATCTCAAAGATGCAGCTGACGCATCTTTGCGTCGTGGAGGCCGAAGGACTGGCCTCTAGAAACCCCTCGGGACAGTCCCTCGGGCCCAACGTGCGGGATCACGCGGACTCCGTTTCTGGGGCCCCGGACCACAAGGCAGAAGGGTCACGGGATCGCGGAGGGAGGGACCTGGAGTGTGGGCAGCGGTTAGGGCCCGTGGGTGAGGTCCCTGCGGGGCCCAGCTGCCTGGGCTGCCCGTGGTCAGAGTGGCCGTGGACAGAGTGGCCACAGGCGTGAGCTGGGACCGGGCGCGGCGGGGCCTTACTCGGGTAGTTTCGGCAGCCTCCCGCGGTGGAGCCCCGTCTCCAGTTCCCGTCCATCTTGGTGAGTTTCCACTTCTTGTAGGATTCGCTGGTGAGGGTGTCGGGGGTCAGGTTGCAAATCTCTAGGCGGGAGTAGTGTCTCAGGAAGTCGCTGAAAGACATCCTGGCAGAGGCGAGGACATGGGCACCCAGGTTACAAGATGACCCCCGGACACACCTTGACCTTCCGCCAAGGCCAGACGGGGAGCTGCGGAGGCTGGGTGGAGCCGCGAGCCAGGCGGCGCGGACACAGGTGGGGCGGCCACGCAGCCGCGGCCCAACCCTGCTCTCCTTAGTGTTGGGATGATCCTAGCAGCTGGGAGAACAGCCCCTTCTCTCCTGTGGGATCTGAACGGGCTTCTCTGTGAAGCTACTCAGCTTCGAAACCCCACTGTTGAGAGGGGCAAATGGGGAAGGTGCACGAACAGTTTCATTCAGGCTCTTCCAGTGGATTTAGGAGAACAGAAGCAGCTCCCACGCCCCCGTGCCCCCGGCAGGATCATCTGGCTCAGCTCCCGGTAGAGCCCCTGGGCAGACCCCCTCCCTGAGCCCTGATGGCCTTACCAGAACTCCCCGTCCTCCTGCCGTTGGGTCAGCCGCTCCCTCACCTCGGGGTCCACAGTGTTCCAGTTGGGGCAGCTGGAGACCAGGGGACAGGATGGGTGTTAGAAGAAGCCAGCGCCGGCAAGGGTGCAGGCCCGGGGACACGCTCCGGTGCCTCGGAGGGCCCAGACTGCCCTGCGGGGAGCGGCGCTCATAGCCGTGGGCAGGGTGGGGAGGGCAGAAAGAATGCGGCCCGTCGGAGGGAGAAGGGTAGTGCAGGCGGCCCACCCCTGGCAGCTCTCGTAAGGGGAACTGAGAGTCCCCCGAGTGGCTGAGCTGGAGGCACCTGACATGGCCGCGCCCCCCTCCCCACCGCCCTGGGAAGGCCAGGCCAACAGCGGACCATGCCGGAGACAGCGTGCACTGCAAGCTGATGGAAGGGGCCCGACTGGCTAGAGGGGCACCTGCTGCGAGCGCCCCCAGGGTGGGGACCTTACCCCCCAGCATGGCTGCCAGCCTTGGGCCCTCCTCCCTCCTGGCCCCCCAGAACCTCCTGGGGAGGGCACCCCGCTCACCCGTCACTCCACTTCCCGGTCCACTCCACCTCTCCCCAGGGGTTGCGGATGCGGATCAGCTTCTGCAGGCTTCCCCCACTCTCGACCTGAAGACGGGGAATGGGGAGCAGAGGGGGAGATGGGGGTTCAAGCCATGCCCAAAGCCCCTTCTCCACGAGCCAGGAGGGGTCGGGTCCGTGTTACACGGGGGGTTACGAAAGGGAGAAGGGCTGGACCCCAGGCCTCTCACGGCTGCTGAACGCAGACCGCTCTCAGGGTCCGGCCCTCGGGGGACGTCGTGAGCCTCAGGCGCCCACGCACGGTGCCCCCGAGCCTCCTGACTAGCGAAGGCCGTGCTGCTCTCTCGGAGCTCGGGGAAGCCTTGCCCTCTGCCACAGGAAGTGTGCGGATGAGACGTGGACTCCCTGCCCACATCTCCGTGAGTCCTGGGTGGCGGGTGGTGCTACGGAGGACGTGTGGCACTGGGAAGGGGTAACCGCGGACACCGTGTCAGTGACACAGCGCCCTCCCTCCGGGGGACGTGTTTAGGAGCAAAGTGTGGGCTCTGCGACTCTTGGCTCGCAGACCCAGGACAGTCTGGGAAACCACATTTGATGTTTACCATTATACTGTTCTCCCAGCGTTTCCATAAACTTGAGCTTTTTCAAAATAAAAAGATGCATGTATGTCGGGGGTGGGTGGAGAATGAAGTGAAAACTGGAGCTTGAAAACACCACCGCAAGCCCCAGGCGTGTCAGAAGACGCGGGGCTCCGTGCTGGGTGTGAGGTCGGCTGCTCACCCGCCCGTGTGGTGTTCACGGCGGCGGCAGCGACGCGTGGGTGTGCACCTGCCCCAGGCCGAGCGCGTCGCACCGGGGGCCAGCCCCGGGGGGCGCTGTCCCCGTCTGACTTGAGGGCACTCCGGGGCGGAGTGTTTGAGGAACGCGCCCGGCCAGGCAGGCAGCTGGTGAGAGGTGGTCAGACCAGGAATTCGGGCGCTGACGCTATTGCGAGGTCAAACGAGAAAGCACTTTGTGCAGAGACTCCACCCTGTGCGGCCGCGACCTGTTTTCGAGTTTCTCGCCGGTCCCTTAGAGCAGGGCGATCGCGAGCCAAGCGCAGGGATAGGCCCGAAGCCGGCCTTACCTCCTCGGCCCCGGTGACGGAGTACGCGTGCCCCTTCACCAGCTTCTGGAACGTGATGGCCTCGGAGTCTGCCAGGCTGGTGATCTGCAAACACGGGAGGAGTCGGGCCGCTGGACGCAGCCTCGCTCCGCCTCGCCCTGCCCCCTCCCATCCACCGGGCCCCTGCGGCGGCTCTCAGATGGCGGGGACAGCCCAACCAGCGGACGGGCATTCACGACCCTCTGCAGGACCCTGGGGCGGGGCTGCTGGCCCCGGGCTCGGCACAGACCCTGGGGCGGCATCGGGTGGCCCAGGAGCCCGTGGTCTGGGCCAGCCCCTTTGCGGGGTTCCCCGAGGACGGTTCTGTGTGTGGCTGCCTGCAGGATTTGCTCCTGCTCTATCAGAACTTCCTCGGGGTGTCCCCGTCCCCCCGACCGCAGGGAGGAAGGGAGGCTGGTAGGTCTGTCTCAGTCAATGGGAAGAAGGGCTGAGGGCAGGATCTGCAGAACAAGCCAGAATCCCTGCCTGGAGTCTGGTAGAGAGAAGACCACAGGCTGAGCCCCAGCCCGGGCCTAACGCACAATCCCAGTGCAGTTTCAGCCTCCCCAGAAACCGGCTTGGCCCACACGTCTCCACCCCCGGAGACGGGGTCGCCTGCAGGATGAGACCCTCCCCCAAGGAACACGGGGGCCTCCCAGGAGCAGACGTCCCGCCCCACCCTCTCTTTGCTGGATGGGGTGCCCCCGGCTTCACGAATCACCTAATAAAGCCAATTACATCTTCATGTTTACTAGGTTGAGTTTTGTTTTTCAGCACATCGGACAGAGACTCCAGCCCCAAGAGTTGGGGCTTCTCTCTCTGTCCCCAGGGAGAATGCGTCCCGGGTGGCACAGGGCTCAGGAGTGGGCTCAGCCTCTGTCTGGAGGAGGCCTGGGGACAGGATGGGGTGCGCATCTCCCTGCTTCCGGGGAAGCCTGCAGGCAAGGCCACCATAAGGAAACAGCCCCTCCAAAGCCTCCCACAGGCCCGCGGACGCGGCAGCCGAGAAGAGGAAAGCTGCCGGGCTCCAGGCCACGCGGACAACCTGGGGGCAGGTGTCTGCACGGGGTCCCTCCCCCGGGACCAGCAGAGGGCAGGGGACTTGTGGAACTTGTGGGGGCTGATGATTCACAGGAGGTGCCCTCGCCCCACCAGCTGTCCCCTACACTGCCTGGCTGTTGCTGGCCACCCCTCGGTTACAGGTGATGCCCAGCGTGGTGGACGGGGAAAGGCTCGCGCCCGCTAGACCACACAACTCACATCGATGGAGCAACCGAGGAGGGAGCCTTTCTGCAGAGCCTTCTGGATGATCCTGAACAGGTTGGGAGGAGCCTTCCTGAGCTCGTACCACTCGGCGATGCCGCCCGTGAAGTCCTCAAAGCCCTCGGTGGTGGCACCCCCCGAGAGTGCTTCGTAACAGCCGTTGACCCTGAGGGGGGACAGATGCTGCTGCTGCTTCTCGAGGTGCCCCCCACCCAACCCTGACCCCATGCCTCCTTGGCTGGGGGCTCCAGGGACCCTCCCTGCAGATACCCCGGGGCCTGGGCTCCGGCAAATCTCCTACAGTCTGACAGGTGGAAGGCCCTGGGAGGTCATCTGGCCCGACCTCCCATACTGTTTCTGCGTCCTGACAGCAAAGAGCCGCGCGGCCCACCGGCTGTTTGGCATTTACAGCTTAGAAAAGACAGCAACTCGCTAATGAAAGCGGTTCTATGCGCAGTACGTCCCGTGGCTTCTAGCTGGGCGACGGGGCAAGTGATGGAGACGTGGCTCCTGGACCCCAGACTCTCACAGCTGGCCGTGGGGAGCCTGGCCCTCCTCCCTGGCAGCGGCTGCGAGGGACAGAAATCTCTGGATGCAGGAGAGCCCGGGCGGCCCTGGCGGGGGGAGGGGGGCCTGTGGGGAGGGGGTGGGGGGCTGCCGTGGAGCTCACGGAGGATGGGCAGCCAGGGTGGGAAACCACTGCTAATCGCACACCCCACACTCTGCACAAGTTCCCGAGCTTTTCATCCCTCTGCAGGAAAAACTCTGTTGCCTTTAGCTGACAAAAACGTCCCCGACCTGCCAAGGAGGTGGAGGTCGTTCTCAAGGTCAGCTGTCCGCGCCACAGCGTTCCTGTGCGTGCGGCTAACGTGGCCAACATGGCGAGCACGGTCACTGACCAGGGCACAGCGTGGCCAGGCAACTCCCATGCATGCACTCCTTGCATTCGGACTCCACTTCTGGCCAGAGTCGTCCTTGACCCCCACCTGCGTCTTCCAGAACCCGGGATGCCTGAGGGGAGGCTGCGGTCACTCACTTGGCGTAGGCCTTCTCCAGCAGTGCGCTCCAGAACTCTCTGCCCTCCGCGGAGTGCACGAACAGTAGCTCTCCGTCCTTGGTGGGCAGCCTGTCGTCCACGACCACGTCCACCCACTCGCCATACTGCCAGAACTGTGGGGCAGGGGACACGGGGAGGGCTGGGGGAGGAGCCGGCGGCCGCACGGGAACCCCCGGCCTCCGTGGGCCCATCCTGGGAGGAGACGCTCCCACCCCTCCTCCGACTGGCCGGTGCTCACTGAGAAGCTGAGGGCAGAGGCACCTGTCCTTCCCTCCAAGCGCACACCCACGTCTCAAGCACTCTGCCCGAGTCTCTGTCTCTCAAGAATACTACTTCTCATTTACCGGCGTGAAAGGTGAGCAGTACCTCACCATTTGTCTCAGACCCCCCAAAATAGGCTTTTCTAAACTTGGGAATGACCTGCTGAATGCCTGTACTCCCTCCCTCCTTGCCCGTCCCGAGAGGCTCCCCGCTGCTATCCTGGCAGGGTCCCCCATCAGGGGCAGGCCAGGGAGCTTCCTGCAGCCTCTCCGAGTCCTCGGCAGAACGGCACGGTCCTAAGAGTCTGCAAACCCCAGGGTCTGATATACTTGGCCAAGACAGGGGACCTGTTCTAGCCTCTGGGACCTGTTCCTAGCTCCTAGGACCTGTTCTTAGCCACCCCCCCCCCAGGAACTCTTCTAGCCCCCAGGACCTATTCTTGGACCCCCAGGTTCTGCCCTTGGCCCCCAGGACCTGCCCTTACCCCCCCAGGACCTGCCCTTATCCCCCCAGGACCTGTCCTTACCCTCCCAGACCTGTCCCTGGCCCCCCAGGACCTGTCCCAGCCCCCACAGGAGCTGTCCCTGGCCCCCCCAGGACCTGTCCTAACCCCCCCAGGACCTGTCCCTGGCTTCCCAGGACCTGTCCATAGCCCCCCAGGTCCTGCCCTTGGCCCCCCAGGACCCATCCTTACCCCCCCAGGACCCGTCCCTGGCCCCCAAGGCCCTGTCCCTCGTCCCCCAGGTCCTGTCCCTGGCCCCCCAGGACCTGTCCTTAACCCCGCAGGACCTGTCCTTGGCCCCCCAGGACCTGTTCTAGCCCCCACAGGAGCTGTCCCTGACCCCCCAGGACCCGCTGGGGAGAAGCCGGAGCCGACACGACGTTACCTGGAAGTGGAAGATCCCCGCATAGCTGTCCTGGAAGCTCTGCTCTAGGGGCACGACGCGAGCCAGGACCTCTTCACTCAAGGTGAGGGAGGCAATGGCCGCCAGTAGCCAGCAGTCACCTGCAAACACAGCACGCAGCTCCAAGCAGGGGTCTCACCTTGTCCTGCCGCGGGTGCTGGAAGCTGAGGATAAGCCCCCGCACGATGGGCGGGTCGGAGGGCTGGTGACATCTTTAGTGCGGGGGGGGGGGGGGACCTGCTCGGAGGCGGGAGGATCCACTCTTGGGAAGACCCGTGAGAGCCGCGCTGTCCTCCCGGCCCGGCCACCCACCTGGCCCACGGAGGGCGCAGCAGGAATGACGAGGCGCCCACGCTTCTGGGAGTGCGGGGTGTGCAGGTGAGCTCAGGCGAGCTGGGGACCAGAGGACGTGGCAGCGCGGGTGGGACGCGGTCAGTGGGAGGAGGGTGCAGAGGCCGCCGGCAGGCCCCACGTAGGTTGTCCTGTGCGTCCCGCAAGGGACAAGCACGGGTCCCAGGGTCAGAGACGGCAGGTGGCCGGGCTGCCCCCCAGGGGCGAGGGCACATGGACGGTCCCTTCTGGGGGTGGGAGGGCACCGTGCAGGGGCACAAGAACCCGGTCGGACGGGCCCCTCCCTGAGCTGCCGTGTCTCCTGCGGCTCACGGGTGGCTGAGCTGTAAAGTATGTAAAGCACTCACACGCCCGTGGCAGGTGACCAGCATCTTACGTGGTCAGAAGCGAGCCACTGTCAGCAACAGCGCATCGAGGGGGCTCACGTTCACCTCTAAGGGCCGGGGCCCGACTGAGGCTCCCGGGGGAGGCCGAGGACCTCGAGTTCGTGCTAAAGGGGCGTGCGCTTTCCCATCACCTCCCACGGCACTAACAGGAAACAGCCTTGGAGGGGCTAGTTTGCATTGTTGGATTTATGTTTACTGAGGACAGGGCTCCTGAAGATGCTACTGAAGGTCACCGAGTTCTTCTGGATTCCGGTGACTACTTAGCATCCTGACGGGTGGCGTGCATGCAGCTCTCTGAGGCCCGTGTGGGGCAGCTCTGCAGGGCGCCACCTGGAACCCGATGCAGGCAAACGAATCCCCTCGATCCTTCACCTGGGTGGGTGCAGGGGTGCTGGGGGCGCAGCTGTGGCTTTCTGCTCGCCTCCGGGAACCCTCTGAGAAACCAGCTGCCCGCACACTCGGTCTGTGAGGTTTCAGTTCCAGAGGCAGGCCTGTGGTCACCCAGGCATCACATTCCCCGGCCTGCAGTGGTCGGCCTGGACAAGGTTTTGTGGTCCAGCCAGAGCCCGTGAGGTGCCACGAGAACTTTACAGGGGCCCTGCTGCCGTGGGAGGGGCAGCCTGCCTGAGAACGGGGCCATCTTGAAGGAAGAGGGGCTGGGAGATGGAAGGAGTTTAGAAACCAGGTCCTGCTGGCATCACTGGAGACCCCGAACCAAGCCCTACCTGCAGCCTGATCTGCCTTGGACTTTTCTGCCACGTGACGTGATGACCTCAGTCTCCCTGAGTGCTAGGGTAGCATGGGCAACAGCTCTCACTTGCTGAGACCCTCCGATGTGCCAGCCACTCTCCTGGGAGCTTCGGGTCATTACCTCATCTACTCCCCCCAGCGCTCCATCAGGAGCATGACCGTCCCTGCGTTGGAGTGGAGCAGACATGGCTCAGGAGGTTAAATGCCGGGCCAACGATTAAATAGCTACAAGGCAGTTTAACAGTGTGATGTTTCTGTCCGCCAGATCCCAGAGACAACCTTTTGGGTCAAGTAGGCTTTGACAGGAACCAAAGTAGAGACCTTTGGCGTGTTGAGAATACGGAGCTTGCAAAGAAACCTGGCGGTGGGAGTCTTTAGCTCTCAGGGGGCAGGAGCCGAGGAGTCCCCCAGCTGGGGGGGATGGAAGTCTACTCAGAGGGGCTTCCCCGTGCTGAGCCCACATGCTGCCTGGTCAATAAAACAGACGATCTTCCGGCCGTTTCTGAGCATCACGCTCTCCCGCGTGGACCGTATCATACTGTCCCGCCTGCAGGACAGGCCCACCACGTGTCTATTGTTCCTGGGCTCACGAGATCCCCTTTCCAATCCTCTCCTCCTCCCCTGACCTTGGATCCTCTCGTGGCTTTGGTCCTTCTCTGGAAGCCTGGAGATGCCTGTGATTCTTCCTCTTCTTGAGCGATTCAAGATTTTCTGGGCATCTTGCAAAGTGCTTGGATTTGGGTCAACACGTGGAGGAGGACAGGCTTGTGGACAAAGTGGTTCAACTGTAGGATCCCAGAGACAGAGTCCTGAAGCCAGAACCCCACAGCTGCTGTGCGGCCCCAGGAAGCTGTGAGCACCCTGGGAAGAGCCGCTCGGGGTGAAGGGACTGCAGCAGCAGTGGGTCCCTCGGACCTCCCCCCCGTTCAGTCTCCCGGGGTCCCAGGAGCCGGTGCTTTAACATGACGCATGTGTGTCCTGCTCTGTGGTCTCAAGACGTCACGGCTGTTCCCAGGATGTGACCGGGTGCAGGAGGGATGGGGCTCTTGTTTATCGTGGGCCATACATCTAGGTCAGCGCTGGCCCCACACCCAGCGCAGACGATTGCTCACCACCAGACCCAGAGGCTCCTGCCACATTCTGGAAATCAGTGGCCGTGTTCCGTGCCTTCCAGTTTTCTTCCTTCAGCGATGCCCCCGCACCCCCTGCCCTGTGCAGAGCTGTCCCACCCTAACTGGTTTCCTCTGAAAGGGCGTGTCATCCTAGAATGCCTCTGGATGATGGCACTGTGGCTTTAAGCAGTCGAGTGACTTGCTTGAGGTCAGGTATCCTGAAGGGGCAGCGCAGGCGGCGGAATCCGGGTCTGCCCTGAGCCATAGTGGGCAGGCAGTGTGTGCACAATGCTCTGCAGTTTGCAAAAAGCATGTTGCACAGTTATCTGTAACCCTTACGACACGATCACCCGGGCTGTCGTTGCTTCTGTGGACTGAGTAAATGGAAGCTCAGAGGGCACGCAGGCCAGAGGTGATCTGGTCTCCCAAGCAAATCCTCTAAATCAAGTCCTGGGCTTTGTTTAAAAACCGAACCTTGCTAGAGATTGACCCCACTAGGAATATCCAACTGCAATCCACGCTTAAAACGGAGGGGTAACACGCCGGCAGCTTCCTGAAATCCTACACTGTATCTGAACTCCCTCAGGCCATGGCTCATGGGACAGTAAAACTTGCCACCCGTCGGACGCACCGTGACTCACTGGGACGGCAGGACGTCAGCCTGTTGTCACACCGTCAAGACAGGGGCACCAAGAGCACAGCAGACAAGAGGGAACAAGACTCAGAGCGTTTTACAGCCGAAGACTCAAAACGTTTCCCGTCAGCGCTCCAAGCTGTGGGGCTGAAGGTTGGGAGGCCCCTGGAAGAGTGCGCAGATGCCTAATAAGGTAAAAGCGTCGGAAATCCTGTTTTACACTCGGATTCCTAACTCTCCCTCACACGGCCCACCTTGTTTCCTTACTTCCCCCGCTCCTGTGAGCGTTCTCAGCATCAGGGACTAGAATAGTGACATCATGGGGACTCACGACACGGCAGGTCCCTGGGCTTTACCAAGATCGTCCTCTCGTTTCGTCACAGAACAAACAGGCAGGTGCTGTCGGCCTCTGTCACAGCAGTGGACAGGAGGCCGAGGGAGGCTGGTGGCCTCCCGAAGTCCCCGTAACGAGCCACTGTCAGGTGGGTCTGAGCAAAGCTTTTAACGTGTGACCCACATGGTCTCCTTTGCGAACAGGTGCCAATTTCCAAGGCATCTAACTCACAGGATGTTGTCGTGGGGACTTCTGTCCTTGAGGGGGGACCTGATTGTCTCCGTGTCTGGCTGCATGGTGCTCACTAGCACATGGATGCCACGTCCGTGTGGGGCCTTCTCCTCCCTGGGAAACCTGTCCCACAACCTCCCGTTGCAGCCTCGGATCCTCTGTCCTCCCCATCAAGGTCAGCCTCTCCCTTCCCCCAAATGATTCACAACCGCCCTTCTCCTCTGGACAGTCCTGCAGGGACTTAACTCCTGCAGAGGTGAGGTGGGTGGAGAAGTCCTGGGAACCTCCCCCAGGCAGAGCCTGTTTGGGTCAGTGGCATCAGGATCTGGGCACAACCAGCTGGCTGGGTCAGGACAGGTGAGATGGCAATGCACCTGTCCACTGCTCTACTGGTTTAGCCCCAGGAAAGCCTGCAAGGGTGTCTTTCAGTGACAAGGACTGTCTAGGAAAGCTGCCATACAGATGGGCTTGGAAAGATGCAGATGTGTAGTTCTATAGGTTATTTATTTATTTATAGGATTTTTTATGTATTTATTTGACAGAGAGAGACAGCGAGAGCAGGAACACAAGCAGGGGGAGTGGGAGAAGGAGAAGCAGCCTTCTGGCTGAGCAGGGAGCCCGACGTGGGGCTCGATCCCAGGACCCTGGGATCATGACCTGAGCCAAAGGCAGACGCTTAACGACTGAGCCACCCAGGCACCCTCTATAGGTTTTTTAATTACCTGTCTGCAAGAGAGAGGTGAGGGTGGGCGACCACCTGGACCATGCAGGACTGTCCCTGAGCAGTGCACCACAAAGCCCCTGTGGGGTGCAGAGTCTGCTTACACTCGGTCACCATTAATGAACTCGTCTTCACTTAGTCCATTTGTCTCAGAGCAGAGATGATGGTGGTGGGGACATGCGTGCCTCCCCACGTCCAGTGCACACCTTCATCCTGCCCTCTGCCCTGGGGCTGGCCTCCCTGGACGAAACTGTGGGCTCCCAGAGCCTCTGGCTGCTGGTGAGTTCGGCCAATGGGAGCCCTGGGGAGCACAGGAAGGGAGGAGGAGGGTGTGGTGAGAGTATTTCTTCCTGGGCTTGGCTTGAGCTGTGCCCCTTGACCCCGGGCACTGCTCCCTCGAGGTGGCATCTGGGCATGACCCACTTATGCCCAGTTCTTGAGTCCTGACACCAGCTCCACCTCCTAAATCAGGGCCTCTCCTGCCAGGGATCTGGTGCTACTTCCTCACCAGGTCACAGAAGGCTTCCAACACACAGTGTGTATGGCCAAGAGTGTTCAAGACTTGGCTGACTACAGTCTATCCCTCATCAGCTGTTCACCCTTAGCTAACTCCAAGGGTAACATCCTGCATGGAGAAGCTCGGATAATCATTTATCCCATTTAAAACGGGGCCCAGATTCTTGGCCAGAAAAAGTCATCATCATAAAAATGCCACTTCCTCTTAAGTCAGTCTGTAAACTTAATGCAATCCCAATAAAAAAGGTAAGAGGATTTTTTAAATTTGGAACTTAGCTGATGTAAAGTTTATAAGGAAAAATTAAATGTCAAGCATAGACAGAAGAAAGTCTGGGAAGGGAGTCTACCTTTATCCGGTATTAAAACAGGCATAAAGCCACAATTAATTAAAACCATACAGAACTTGTGCGTGAGAATACAGATCCATGGAGTAGAACAGAAAGTTCAGAATCATTCCAAACATAGGAATTTAGTGAAGATACACTATTCACATGTGGAATTGGAACAATGGAGTGGCCTTCTAGAAAATAATCAAGTTCTAGTTCATCTTGTCATAGGGATAAATTCTAAATGGAATAATGTTCATATTTTAGCATTTAACATTATATATTTAAGTATATATTCTAATATGTTATTTACATAATCCTACATAAATATGGTAAGTCTAGCCATTTGTTTTATTTATATTTTGATTGCCTATGTATTTATGCCATATATCTTAATTGTATCTTAGTATGTTAACATCATGATAACATTATAAATACAATGTTTTTACAAATTCACAGACATTCTGGAAGAGACGATGGGAGAATTCCAATATAATCTGAGTGGAGACAGGCTATGGAATTGTAACCTGGAAGCCATAAGCCTTTTAAATGATAAACTTAACTACATTATAGTATTAAAAAAAAAAGTCTACATGGTAAAAAAAAATCATAATTAACAAAATCAAACTAAAAAAAATAACAAGGAAAAATACTCAGATCCCAGACATTATATATAAACTTTTCTAGTAAATAAAGAAATGAGAGCTCCATAGAAAAATGGACAAAGATGTAAGCAGTTCATGGAAAAGGGAAAAACTAATGTCTCAAACATATTAGGAGCTCCTGGCCGGCTCAGTCGGAGGAGCATGCGGCTCTTGGTCTCAGGGTTGTGAGTTCGAGCTCCAAGTTGAGGGTAGAGAGCACTTAAAAAAAATTTTTTTTTTTAGGGTGCCTGGGTAGCTTAGTCATTAAGCATCTACCTTCAGCTCAGGTCATGATCTCAGGGTCCTGGGATCGAGCCCTGCATTGGGCTCTCTGCTCCTCCAGGAGCCTGCTTCTCCCTTTCCCACTCCCCCTGCTTGTGTTCCTGCTCTCGCTATGTCTCTCTCTGTCAAATAAATAAATAAATCTTTAAAAAAAAAAAAAAAAAAAAGAGCCGCAGGTGCTACCGACTGAGCCAGCCAGGCGCCTCCAGCTTTAGCATTTTTTTAGATCAAGCTTTCATTGCCCCTAGATTTAAAAATTAGCACAAAGGGCACTAAAAAACGTGGACTCATGCCCTGTCTTAGTCTCCCTCCCCGAGGCACCCACGCTCACTTCAGTTAGCCGATTCTTCTGAGATTCATCTCTGTATAAAACGAGCATTCTAGGGGCACCTGGGTTGCTCAGTCGTTAAGCGTCTGCCTTCGGCTCAGGTCATGATCCCAGGGTCCTGGGATCGAGCCCCGCATCAGGCTCCCTGCTCCGCAGGAAGCCTGCTTCTCCCTCTCCCACTCCCCCTGCTTGTGTTCCTGCTCTTGCTCTCTCTCTGTCAAATAAATAAATAAAACCTTAAAACAAAACAAAACGAGCATGCTAAACTGTTGGGTTTTGATTTATTGATTCTGGGCCTTATCTGAGGATTTCCTGTGATGATGGGTGAAAGTTCCATGTTTCCACGGGAAATGCAAAGTTAAGCAGGTCAAGAGTGGAGGCTTCCCAACAATGATCTGTGGTGGCTTCGGGGGGAGAGGGCACGATGTGCATATTTTCCACATACTTGACCCTGGAACCTTCTGGCATGCTTAGGAAGGGTGCACCTACTGCTGGCCTGTACAGAACCAGATCTTCCCTGGGGGGTGGGTGAGGCTCTTCCCTGGCCATCCCCCATTGGACCTAAATGCAGGGACCTCCTGTAGCAGCTGAGGTCCTTCTGACAGCATCTGTGGCTCTTTCTCTCCCTAGATTTCGATACCCTCTTCTTTCTGGATTGTCTTTTCTTTAAAACCCATGGTTTTTCTTCACAAGACATGGTTTCATTGTATGCACTGGGGGAGGGGTCAGGCCCCACTGAGGGGAGGCATAGTAAATTCTAGCACCTTCTGTCTACTTTGCCTGAAGCTCTGACTCCCCTGGACTCCCCTGTCCAGCACCCCAGACACGGGCAGGGACAAGGGTCAGAGCTGGGTCACCACAGGTCCTTGAACACCCGGGCTGCTGGCCATGCCCATCATTAAAGGAACAGACAAGGTTCTGCCCAGGGGTTCCTGAACCACCCACTGAAGGTCTGACTACAGGCTCCAGACTGGCTGTTCCCACATCCGGGTACCCCCCTCTTCCCCCCACCCCCAGCTGAACTCCTGCCCCTACTAGTCTGTTCTGGAAGACACTCAACTGATACAGGCCTGAGAGGCTGGGGGTGGAGTGGGGGGTGATTTTCTGCCCTGCTTCCTATCCTAAAAGCCCACCTGGGTATCCTAACAGCCATATGCTCAGTCAAGCATGAGCTGCCTATGCGAGCTTGCAACCCCCTTTCTCCAAAGACCCCACACTGCATCTCGACTTAATTCCCAGAGCAGAACACAGAGTCCTCACCCCACTCTGAGACCAGACCTCGAATGGGAACTCCAGAGAGCTACTGAGAGGCTGAACCAGGGTGGGGAACAGCTAGGAAGCCAGCATTATAGAAACCGCCCAGGGGAGGGTGTCCAGGGCCAAGACAGACTTGCCCTATCTTTCACTTAGGTCGGCACAGAGATCCCTCCCCTCCCCAGTGGGGACCTCGGGATCCCTGCAAGAGATGTGCCCACTCAAGGCTGCGTGCATGCCTGTTCCCTCCAAGAACTGCCCTCCCTGGGCCCACAGCCTGCCTGGAAGCCCTGCTCTCTCCCTCCCTCACGCCTGGACACACCTGTGCTGACTCCATCCTCTCTGGTTCCTGTCAGGTTCTGGGCTCCTGGTGGTCCTCTCTGTCCCCTTGGGCTGGGTTCAGCCTTCCAGCCAGGCCCCTAGGGATCGCCCTTCCTGCGCACCCTCCTCCCTGGAGCCACATTGTCCCAGGCGCCCTCTCTGCCAACATGGAGCCAGGAGCAGGTGCAGAACCCGGGGAGCGCCAGTCTCGCGGCTGAGAGCCTTGGGTGCCTAGCGAGTACACAGAACAGGCGGGTGCCCGAGGGTCCAGTAGGGCTGGGGTTGATGTGTTCACTCACCAAGGCAGGCTCCCAGGGGTGGGGCTGGCCATTCCCCAGCTGCTAGGCCGGCCTTCAGTAAGCCCCAGACCACAAGGGGAAGGCCTCCTGCACAGACCTGGGAGGCCGGACCAGAGGCGGGTGGGAAGGAGCACAGGATGTGTGCTAAGACCTGGGTTTGGATCCTGATCCTGCTGGTGATGGGTGCACCTGGATACATTTCTGAACTTCTCTGACCTCACATTTTCTTAGCTATGGTAGTCAGAAGGTTGTTAGGATCTGATGCAAAAGGAAAACTAGGGGTACCCGGATGGGCTTTAGAGATGTGGAACCCCACACCTTCTGTGCAAGTTCTGCATGAATGTAAACATGTGTTTTTCTAGGGAAGGAGTCAGGGGAGAAAGCTGGGACCCAGGACAGCAAAGTCTCAGGCTGTGGTGTGTGGTCCCAGAAAGGATGAGACCAGACAATGGGGGCATGTGAGGAGGGGGAGCCACATAGGAAAGGATGGGGGGCCAAGGGTCCCTCACAGGACACAAGGCAAGAGGGCCCTTTAAGGGCACAAGCGCCCTGCCTCCTCCCCCTGCAGGTGGACCACCTTCTCCCTGCGTGTCTTGCTGTGGGTTTTTGCACGGAATTTTATCTATGAATTTTGTGTCTAAGGCAGAGAGATCTCATGTATTAATTTATTCACTCAACGACTACTGAGTGACCTTCTCTCTGCCCCCTCCCCCCCCGGGCACCTGCTGGGATCACTAGGCCCCTTGTGCTCATGGGCCCCAGGGAATCCCCTCCAAGTCCAGACCTGCCTCTCCCTTCTGACTTGCTTGGGAAAAGGAGGATTGGGTTGCAATTTGGGGTCATTAGGCACAGATGCCTTACCCTCTGGACTACCCTGACAAAAGTTTAAGTGTCTCTGACTGGGCTCACCCCCTCCTGGCTCCGGCCTGAGCACAAGGGGCGCACACAGCCTTCCCCACACAGCCCTCTGGGCGGCCTGATGAATGATTCCTTGAAGGCCCAGAACCCTCTTCTGAAAACGTGAATTCATACAGAGCCATGTCAGTAAATTTCCATGGCCGTGCTCCCCGGCCTCTCTGTGCGTCCTAAGTCAGCTCTGTGCAGGGGCCAAGGTCACCCAGGGCCCACTGCCAGGAGCGGGACAGGGCTGGTTTCCTAATATTTGCGGCTGTGGGAGCGGGGGAGCTTCCAAACGGGGAGCACAATGATATTCGTTGCGTGCTTCCGCCTGCCATCAGGGGCTTCGCTCCACAAACAGGAAAGTGAGGCAGAGAATCCAGGAGACGCTGGGCTTCTGTCCCCTCCCCAGGAGAGTGTGGTTGCCCGTGGTGGGTCCCAGAACGGAAGATCCGTGAGGGCAGGGCCCGTGTCACCGCCGAGCACGTGTCCCTGACTCGCCGCACACACAGCGTGTACACGCTTCAAATACACACGCTGAGAAAGCGCAGACAATGCATCGCCCAAGGCCGGCCCTGCCACTTCCTGGAAGCCCTCTGAGCTTCGGCACCCCCACTGTTGCTTCTCTCGGGGCCTGACGAGCCCCTGTGCCTGTGAGAGCCTCTGAGCACCCCCTCCTTGCACGGGCCCTAGCGGACACGGACACGAATCTTCTTCCCCCCGTCTGCTCTCTACTGCCTTGTTTGCTCCCTCTCCCCTCCATGCCTGGTGTGCGGGCTCCGGACAAGAGTGGCTCTTGCTCTCAGGCGCTTGGGCCAGTGTGAGGACAGGCAAGGGACCACGATCACAGGTGCTGGTGAGCCCTCAGCTTCAAGTCTGAACAGGGTGGGGAGCTGCAGGACGGGTGGGTAAGGGGGATGGGATAGGAGGGTAGGGGGCTGCAGGAAAAGTGGGGAGGGTAAAGGGGTGGGGTGCAGAAGGGGTGGGTAAGGGGGTGGATAGGAGGGTGGGGGCTACAAGTGGGGCAGGGGCTGCAGGAGGAGTAAGGGGGAGGAGGGCTGCAGGAGGGGTGGGTAAGGGGGTGGGTTAGGAGGGCAGGGGGCTAGGGGAGATGGGCTTGAACCGGTCCTGAGGAGCAGGTGGAGGGGAGGAGCCCTTGCAGGGCTAGGGAAGGGTGGGTGGGGACACCTGAGCAGTGTAGGGATGGCCCAGTCCCAGAGGAGCAGGGAGCAGGCACAGGTGGGGCAGGGCTCCGAGTGAGCGGAAGGTGAGGTAGAAGAGATTAGACTAGACTCTGCCAGTTTAGGGAGGGTGCTCAGCCTCTCCCCTTCTGCACCAGATCCTCTAGACCCAATAAAATGCTTATACTTTCCAGAAGAGGCCATTTCCCACGGGAGAGTGCTAACTCTGCCTGGACACCTGCCCTCCACCTCATTCCTTGGTCACCCTCGGGGACTCAGTCCCAGCCCTTGGGGGGCAGGCTCTCCCCCTACCATGTCCCCAGACTGCACCGGTGAGCCCAGCCAGCTGAGTGCCCCACTACCCTGCATACTGGGGGATCCCAGAGAACCCAGCCACCCAACCATGACGGGCTAGTATCCGAGCCTCCTTGGGTCACCACTGGTGAAGGACAAGGCCATCATTCCAAGGGGAGGAAGCATGGCATCTTCCAGAAATGGCAGCCACAGTATTTCTGGGGTCACATGCTCTTCTAGAACCCGGGCCGGCCTCTGAGTGTCTCAGTGGATAGGGTTCGGCAGAAGGGGTGCCGCGTGACCCTTGAAGCTAGGTCATAAAAGGTGAGGCAGCTTCCTGGGGTCTCTCCCTGGACAAGCGCCCAGAAGCTCAGCTCACTTGAGGCCTCCATGGAAGAGGCCACATGAGAGGCACAGGGACCCCGGGGCCCCTGCTGACCCGGCCTCCAGTCCAGGCTCCAAACAGGTGGGTGAGGGGCTTTCAGGTGACCCCAGCCCAGTGGCTGAAAGTGCGGGAGGGGCCCTGAGTCACGGGGCTGACCCCAGCCATCCTTCAAACCCGTGTAAGTGAACAGGAAAATCCTGTTATTTTGAGCCACTGATTTTGGGGGTGGGTTACAACGCTAGATACAGGTGTAGCGAGACAGGGACCTTCCTGGAATCTGCTCTCCTGAGATCTGGCCAGGAAGATGCACCTGCTGACTGTGATGGCCTGCCCCATTTGGGGGGGGGGGCACCAGCAGGAGGACGGCCAGCACGGAGGTGACGGTGTGGGGATGGCGCACAAGGCGCCCAGTCACTCTGCCGTCGCTGGGGCACCCCAGGGCCTGAGATGCAGTCCAAACGCCTGCCCCAGAAGGGGAGCACCTTCCAAGAAGCAGGGGCAGCCCGTCTTCTGCTGCAGAAACTCCCCAGGTGGGGGAAAGCTGGAGCTCCTCCCACAAGTTCAAACATCCCAGCAATGCACCCCAACTTTACAGGCTGGTTCCTCCCAACTGTGTGTGGGGGGGTACGGAGCCTTGTCAACTTGCCCATCATTTACCACCGTGGCTTCCTCCTTCAGGCTCCCTCCAGGCTCCCACCACCCTCCCCACCCTCTCCCCTGCACACCCCGGTGTTGGTGTTCAGTGATTTTCCACCAGGGGCGCTTTGCCACCAACTCCCCCACCCCAGGGGATCTTGGCAATGTGTGGAGGCATTTCTGACTGTCAAGTTTGGGTGGGGGCTGATGCATGCAGTGGCCAGGGGCCAGGAATGCCGCCGCCCGCCCTACAGCATGGAGGGTGGGAGGCCCTGCCCTGTGTTCAGTCTCGATGGCCCTGGTCTCACTGTGTTAGTGCCTTGCTCCTTTGCTCTCCGTGTGAAGCTACACAATTTCCAAACAGACCAGATGCTGAGGCTGGTTTGGGCACATCTGACCCCTCCTGACACACTGGTGTTTAATGGTCTCCAGCACAGGGGACAGGCCTAGGGAGCTTATGGAGGGAGGCCACTGGACCGGCTTTGGAAGGAAGGGGACAGAATCTCCGAGGGGCCAACCGGGGCCACCCCTGGGAGCTGCTGGGAGGGGCTTCTCCAGAAGATGCTCACACCCTGCCAGGGGCCCAGGCCTGTGGGATGGTGGCTGATGAGTCCCATGGGGCGTCCCTCCCATCACCCTTTCATGCCCCACAGCAGCCCAGAAAAGGGCACCCCCAAACCAGAATGCCCTCACACCCAATCACTGCTCATTTACATCCGAGGCTATGGGCGACGGGCCCCACCCCGCCCTGGTTAACACAAGCCTCCTTCCAGGAGCCAGCGGATGATCCAGACCATGTGTCCCTGCCCCTCCCTTCCCCTGCCTGAGTGGGGGCCCTACAAGGAAGGAGGGAGCTGAGGACGTGAGCCCTGACTCTGAACTTGCCTGGACCACTGGATGCTGGGAAGGGAGTCCCTGCCTGCAGCTGGGCCCTGGCTGGCCGGGGACCAGCAGGAAGCCACCTGGTGCTGGTTTCAGCTGCATTCCCCAGCTCCAGGGACTGGGGCTCAGTCAAACCCACGCCCTTTCTCCCCTGACCCCCGCCGCCTTCATCCACCCCACAGGAGGAGCCCCCAACCTCCTGAGTCCCTGAGGGCATCCGCAGTGTTGAACTGTGGACAAAAATCTCCCCATGGAGGGGGGCGTGAGGTGCAGGAGAGAAGACCCCAGTACAAAGTAGCCCCACAAGAATGAGCTCTGCACTCTGATCCAAACCGCCAGACAGACCGAGAAACCGAGTCATGCAGCTCCCCACCCGATGGGAAAGGGAGGACACAAGCGTCACCTTCGCTCCCACGCGCAGGCAGTAGGCGGGAGCTCGGGATAAAGGCACACTGCAGGCAGAGCGTGGGCCCCGCCGGTGGGGCTCAGGGGACTGCACGGGGCCCCTTGAGCTCTTCTCCGAACACCACCTCCTGTCCCTCTCCACAACTTCGGGGACTGCTGACCGCGAGGTCCAGAGCCCGGCCCGGCAGGTACCGGCGGCCGGCACCGCGCATGCGCGCACGCCCCAGGTGCACCTGACCCGCTCGCGGGAACAGCGCCGCCCACGGGCTGCACTCACGCCCCTCCCACGCGCCCGGCCGCCCGGAGCGGCACAGGTGCGTTCAGTTTCAGCCTCAGCCCTGCGGCAGGTGCTTCCCTTACGCCCAGTTCGCCGATGAGGCAACGGAGGCTTAAGGAGGACGGCGATCCGCCCAAAGCGAAGAGCCACGCGCCGCAGAGCCACGGCCACGCTCGGCCTGACGGACCCCCACGTCCCCCCTCTGGACCCTGCTGCTTACAGGTGTTCACGGATGCATGTGCCCAGCCTGGCTCGGGCGGAGACACAGGCCTGTGAGGACCATCCCAGCCCGGAGAGTAAGGGGCAGGAGGCTCGACCCCAGGGCGTCCCGGGCCGCTGCGCCGCCCCCCGCAGTGGCCACAACGCACATGTGGCTCGTGCTACCGTCCTGGAGTGCAGACACAGGCCACTTCCGTCCTGGTTAACGCACACCTGCCGGCCAGGCCGCCCCCCGCCGTGTGGACCCCCCTTCTCCTGGGGCTCCATCACCCGTACTGCTGCTGGCCAGCGCCTCGCCAGCCCCCCTGCGGCTGACGCCGTTGGGGGGTGATCTGAGCAGGGCTCCCCAGACCTTGGAGCCGGGACATGAGCTGAGCCCCTTGCGGGGTGGGGATGGGGGTGCAAGAAGCTGGCGGGGGGGGGGGGGTTCCTGCCAGCAGAAGGTAGCATATTTTTGGAGTAACAGAATGTCAGAAGTAGTGGGATCTTAGGAAAATCTGATCCAACTCTCATCTCAGGGGCAGACACGGAAGGCCAGAAGGATGTGGCCTGGCTCTTGGCTCAGGGAGCCCCTGACAAGCGAAAAGCCAGTGTGATCAGAGGCCAATGGGGAGCAGGGGGAGCCCTGTAAACTCCTGGGCACCCCGGGGGCTTCAGATGTAAATGTATGCAACAGTGGTGGGGGGGGTTCTTTTGGGGGAGAATTCCCGCTGCCCCTGCTCTCTGGGGTCCCGAGGTCAGGAAGCCTGCTGTGTGCTGACCAAGGCTGGGGCAGCCAGGGCAGGGCAGGGGCCTGGGGAAAACAGCAGGGTTAGCGCTCCAGCTGTCCCAGCTTCTGGGACTGTCCTAGGGCAGCAGGAAGGGACCTGGGAGCATGGCTGCAGCCTTCGGGGAACAAAGCTGGGGGGAGTATTTACAACTGGAAGGGAGGCTGGGAGGAAATGAGTCATAGCGGCCACACATCTGCTCCAGGAGCTGGAGATGCCCTGGGCGGGGGGGGGCAGTGAGGATGGGGCTGGCCGCGAAGCGATTATTGCAAAGAGAAGAGAATGTATTTACTTTCTCCACCAAACCAGCGGACACTTAATTTTCCATCCCTTTTTTAAAACTACACACACTATTTTTTTAAAGGCACCTGCACATTCCAAAATAGAGGGGCCTCCTACAAGAACCCTAAAATGCAAGAAGCATCGGAACTGCCACAGCCCAGAGGAGCCCATGCAGACACAACAGCCAAATATAACGTGGTCCCTGAGCGGGATGCTGGAGCAGAGCCAGGACACTAGGAACAGCTGAGGAAATTTCGATGATGCCGTATCAGTGCTGGGTCCTGAGCCATAATAAGAGCTCAGCGAGACGGGGAATCTGGGTGTGGGGTAGGTGGGGTTCTCTGTATTGTCCTCTCAGTTCTTCCGTAAATCTAAGACTGTGCCACAAAATAAAGTCTATTAACATTTCAAAAGGCACCTACCATAAAAATGACTTTTTAAAAAAATTATAATGTAAATCATCTAAAATTATTTACAGGGGCGCCTAGGTGGCTCAGTCAGTTAAGTGTCCCTGATTCTTGGTTTTGGCTCAGGTCATGATCTCAGGGTCGTGAGACTGAGTCCTGTGTGGGGCTCCACACTCAGTGTGGAGTCTGCTTGGGATTCTCTCTCTACCTCTGCCCCTCCCCCTTGCTCGTGCATATGCTCTCTCTCTCTCTCCAATAAATAAGTATCTTTAAAAAATAAATAAAGATTATTTACAACACTTATTAGTAGTTAAATTCTGGGTGAGTCAGGTTGGATGCAGATTTTCAACTGTGCGGGGCATCAGCGCCCCTAACCCCCGTGTGACTCCAGGGTCAACTGTAGTGTCATTATTCCCATTTACAGAAGAGGAAACTGAGTCTCAGCTTGGGTAACCTGCCCCAGGACCCCCAGGCTGATCTGGTGGAGGGAGCAGGTGCTTCTCCAGCGGGCCGGGCTGTGGCGAGCACACCTGTAGCCAACACCGCCTAGTAGGTGCTCTGGGGACCCAGGTGCCTCTTGGGTGTGGAGGCAGGGTGACCGCCCCAGGGGCCTGGAGAATATCCTCCAGGTGACAATGACACAGGCTGTGCCTTTCAAGAGCTCTGACAGCTGCTGGTGGCCTCGAGCCATCCCCTGGGGGCCCTGGGGTGGTGTTGGGGGGTGAGACCAGCCTGGGGAGAGCAGAGAGAGCTATGGGGGGCTGTGGGAACTCTGGGGGCACTGGAGAAAGCTCAGCAGAGGCACAGTGAAAACCTACAGTGGGAGGAGCTCAGCTTCCGGACTTTCCCGGCTTCTGGGGGTGATTCCAGCCCATAAGAGCAGGTCACCAGCCGTGAGTCCAGATTCTACTTAGCTGCTCACTGTAGGGGCAGTTCTGCAAACACAGCGTGAACGACTTCGCTGGGGCTTTGGGCTGTGCCTCCTGGGAGAGGGGGGTGGTTTGTGGATGGCCCACTGCTGGGCCCACTGGCACCCAGAAATGCACAAGTCTATGGACGGCACCGCCTGGGGTCCCTGGTGAGCCAAGTGGGTCTCCGGACAGAAAGTGAATTTTGCTCTGAGAACGTCACCTCCTGGTCCCCTTGACACAGTCACGGTGTCAGGGCAGCTCTGAGGAGTGCAGGAAGACTTACAATTGGATCTGCTTCTCTCCTTTGACGCATTTCAGCTCTGTGGCCTTGCCTGTACCCCCAGCCACACCCCTGGGCTGTCTTCTGGTCTGCGTGGTGGGGGGGCGGTTCACGGCAGACTTGGGGTGACTGCCTGCAGCTGGGCACACAGAAATGCGCGTGGTGGCCGGGCTGTCACTGCTGTAGACGGTCTGGCCGCGCTCCACGTTGGAGCATGTGGTCCACGCTCCGTGGCAGGTGGGAGGAACTACTTTAGAGCAGCCGAATGCCTCACCTGCGTGAGGACTTGCCCACAGTCCAGGAGCTGAGCCCCAGCTGCCACTCTGCTCGTGTGGCCAGCTACCGCGGCCACAGTCCCCTGTTCCAGATGCTTCTGAGCCTGCTCGGGCTTGGCCACAGTCACCACCCTGCGCCCAGAGACCAGAGGCGGGTGAGAGTCCAGACAACCACATTCCACAGGCAGTCCTCCAACCAGCAGCCTCCGAAAGGAAAGGCCAAGAGAGCAAACGGCCTTAGAAATTACAGACCAATGACTGAGGAATTCTAAAAGGGCTATCATACTTAATTTTGTTTCTATTTGACCCAGGGCAGATCTCAGGAATTGTACCCCTGGAATGTAAGGTCCACTTGTCTCCTCTCCGAAAGGCCTGGTGCTATGTAAAGAACACTCAAATCCTGCATTTGCTACTTGCAATTTGGCCCTTGAGATGTCATAACGCTCTATTAAAGTAAATGTTGGGGCCACGTGTGGAGTCCAGCCCTGGTGTGACCAATCCCCCAAGCCCCCAGAGCTGGCCAAGGCCTCTGTCAGCTAACTCCCATTGCCCAAGGACCCCTGGCTTCTATTGTTTGTGGGGGAGAGGGAAGGAAAGGGGGGCGGGGGGTGTTCCCTGCAGCTAAGAATGTGCTCTAGCGTCTCAGGCATCCGCACACAGAGGCTGGGCTCAGGCCAGCTGGGCATGTTCTCCAAGAGGCATTTCCTGTGCGGCTCCCAGACTCATACAGCTGCCCTGACGTCGCTCGGGGACCGAGACTCTCCAGCCCCCTTCTACGAGTGTGGCCCGGGGGCTGAGGACACAGGCCCTGGAATCACGCGGTCCGTGCTTGTATCCCAGACCCTCACTTCCGCCGTTACTCCCGGGACCTCAGTGTCCTCATTGATAAGCATAATCACAGCACCGCGGGGATTCTGCATCATGGCTTAGTGTCTGGTGCAGTGTTCACCCAAGAAACACAAGCCGCCATTACTCTGAGTATCGGAACCTGGGCAAAGTGGGCCAGGAAAGGCGGTCTGATTCCAGGTGATCGATTTTGCTGCAGGTGGACTAGTCTGGGGAGCAAGCGGAAGCTGATCGCAGGAAACAAGCTTCTGGTTTATCGGAGTGACCACAGGCTCCTGTTCCTTACGAGAGGGTTCTACGAGCATCTCAAGTCATGGTCCTAGGCCCACGTTAAGCCTTCACGGAAGCCTTGGGAGAGTTCATACCGAAGCCGGAGACTCGGCAGGTCCAGGCTCAGCAGGCACTGCGTCCATCCAGAGAAAACAAGGGCTCGGCCTCAGGCCCTCACAGTTCGGCTCCCCCCTCCCCGTGCATTTAAACGAACATTACAACCACCTTTGCAACAAGAAGCGCTGCTTCCCACTGTTGTGATACCATGGTGAGCCCATCTTGCAAACACTGAGAACACCCTGGTGCTCTGACTTCCGCTCAGCAGCGAGCTCAGGTTTCCCTCTTCCCTCACACTGAGTCACCACCCCTGGGCCCCGAGCCCCCAAGAATGGAGGTGTCAGGGCTGTGACTGGCCTGGGGGAGTCCTCCCACCTGCCCTCAGCCCAGAGCCCGACTGCGTCCACCGCTAGCCATTCTGCCCCCCGGGGGGTCTGAGCGCAATGAGAAGTTGGAATCCAGAAGCCCCTGCACCCTCCAGTGGGCGCATCTGTGTAGCCTCAACAACCAGCCCAGAGCAGGGGACCCAGGAGGCTTCATGTGTGCCTCAGGATGGGCACCTCAGGGGAGAAGAAATCCCAGGAAGCTTCTGGAAATGGAAGCCAACAGGCTGCCTGGGAAGGGAGGAGAGGCACAGCCTTGCAGACAAGACCCCACAGCCCGTTTCAGGTGCCGTCACTTACCCAGGGCTCCTTGGCAGATGTCCGTGCGGGTGGCCCCTCCAATAATAAACCGCGGGTCATTGCAGATCTCCTGGGAACGAGACCCACAGAGTGCTGTCAAGCCACCAGGCACATGCTTTTGGAGTTAGGACACCTCCGTTCCCAGTGGGTGCACCAGACGCCTTCTCCGCCATCCGCACCCCCCTCCCCCCGCCAGGGAAAGTTTTGCAGTTAGAGCCAGACTGCCATGGGCAACTTCTCGTACCCCTGCCCCATGGAACCCCAGCGCCCCGCACTGCCTACAGCCTACTTCATGTCTCTACTTCCTCTCCATCAGCTGTGGGGTCCCTTCATACTCTGGGGCTGCCCCATCAGCCCCACCAGCCCCTCTCCTCCATTCCTGCACATCAGCTGTTTTGTCTTCGTGGGATTCCTTTCCCACCTTGTTCTCTCCTGTTTCACCTCCTACCGTATTTCAAGCCTCCTTGCCACCTCCTCCATGAAGCCCTCCTTCACAGTCCAGCCCTCGCTCATGTCTGGGATTCTGAGCCCCGGAGCACTTGTACTCTGCCGTCTGGTATTTAGCTGTGCCCCGTCCAGTGTTGCTGGGGGGCGTGTACAGGGGAACGGATCTAGCCTTCTGAAGCCGCCCAGCGCGCGGGATATCGGCAGCATCCGTGTCTCGGGAAGCAGCTGCAGAGGGGTGCTGTGCGTGGTGCTTTATGTCATGGGGCCCTCTCCGGGATTCAGATGGGTACCGTCCCCATCTTACGGGGAGGAAACAGGCCACAGAGATAAAACAGTGTAAAACAATGTGTCCAAAGATAGCGGCTCTAAGTTACAGACAGCACTGGCATTTGCACTCACTGGCGGATAACAATAGCTTTGTACTCTTTCTGCTGCGAGGCTGCCTCTGACCGATTAGTAACAAAACTCTAAGGGTGTTACAACCTCACTGATTAGTAACAAAACTCACGATTATCCCCCCGCCCCCACAGCCCGATGGAGGCAATCGGGAACAATTCTGGCCCCTCCCGCCACCCTCTCTGTTTCCTGATTCTGAAGCGCTCCAACCCAAAACCGCAGAGGAAGCCAGAGGAAGCCAGGCATAAATCTGGGCTTTCATTGGCTTGGGCGACCTCGGTGTGCCGGTGCTCCACCCCACACCCCTCGGTGTGTCCCTCTCGGTCAAGCAGAAGCCTTTTTTGGGTGGGGCCTGGGTCCGGCCCCCTGTCCCCTGTCCCTGCTCATCACTCTACAGCAGAGTGCATTCCTTTCACGCCTCGCCACGGTCCCCTCCCTGCTCAGGTCAGGCTGCTTGGGGGGATGACGGGACAGCCGAACCCGCCAGGCAAGCACTCATGCAGCTCATCGATGGACACACTGGGCTTGGTGCCGAGAGCCCAAGAATCACACCGCGTTCCTCTGTGTGCCAGGCTCTTCCACCAGCAGGATTTTCCACTGTTTCAGAAATTTTCCCACACCTTGGGCAGCCTCTCCAAAGAAGGCAAAGCCCAGGGTGGCCCCTGGAGGTGCCTCAGGAAAGTGAGCCTCGCGCATGGCATGTAGGCACTGGATTAAACCTGGATGCGACCCCGGGGACGGGGTCAAGGGCTTGGGCTCTGGGTCCGGACAAGTGGGGTCTGAACCCTGGCCCTGCCACTCCAACGGGTTCTAAGACCCGGGCAAGGTCCTCCACCTCTGTTGGCCTTGGTTTCCTCATCTATGGAATGGGGACGGTGTGACAAGTGTACCCCCCACAGGGTGTTCAGTGACACCAAGTGTCCTTGGTAAGCGCTCCACAGAAGTCAGCTATTGTTATTGCCACTGAAGAACAAGGGGATGATAGTCCCTGAATCTGGAGGCCACCAGAGGTCTGTGCTCTCGGGGCACAGGGGGACTCAGGCAGCCTGCCCCTGCTCCGACCTCCTCAGCACTGCAGCTGGTCTCAGCAGCGAGGTCAGGAAACCCCTCCCTGGGGAGGAGCACACCCTCCCACTCAGGGCCTGCCTGGCCTGCCTGCTCCCTGCTCTCCCTTCCTTGGGACCTCGTGTCACCAATTCCTGCTGTCTGCCTCTCACCCCTTCCTCCCCGGTGACTCAACACATGACACATCCCACAGCCTCTCAAATCCCACGGCCCACCCTACCCACCACTCCCCTGTCCCTTTTCAGACACCCTCTCAAAGGAGCTGATGACGCTCTTCCTGCTTTGGGTCCCTCACTTGTGGCACCTACAGCACCCAGCCGACTGGCTCTGCACCACCTTCCCACTGCAGCTGCTCTTCCAAAGTCCCCAGTGACTCGCTGGTGTCCAGATCCAGGGGACATTTTGTTTCCCTCGCCTGACCCCAACCACAGCAGTGTTCGAGAAGGCAGGACGGAGGCAGAGGGTAGCTGTCCAACCCACAGGCCGGACAGAGTCCCGGCTCCACCCCGGACACCTGTGTGAGCAAATATTTAACTTCTGCAAGCCTCTAGTTCTTCAACTGCTGAATGGGAACATAACAGCCTCCCCCCCACCCCAACTTGTGCAGCTCGCAGCCTGTCTCATCCTGACATGGCGGGGTCCTGAGATTGGCTCCAGATCTCTCGCCCATCTGGAAGCTCTACCGGCAGTTCTACCTCCTGGGCGACCTGCCTCCCCTCACCAGCCCCTAAAGTTTAAGGAGGCAGAAACTAGACATACTGTGCTTGGCACAGTAGGTGTTCAGCAAGTGCTTATTTAATAGTGAATGAAAGAACAAGTGAAGGAGTGTGCAAATTCACTCTGTAAACTGTAAGCGAGGCACTATGCTAGTGTCAGGTGAATACATTCTCTTTTATTTGTCACCTTCACAACTATAACTTCACTTGAGGCTCATTACAACCCTGCCTTCATTCATTCCCTGACTCCATGAAGAATCACTGTCCCTCTGTTCACAGATGTATCCCAAGCATTGAAGACAGTGCCTGGAGTGTTAACAGGCGCTCAGGACTGCTGGATGAGGTGGCACTGACCTCTGGGGACACACTGGTGACCAATACACAGGGGGTCCCTGCAGTTCTGAGGGAAGGACAGATAATACGTAATTATACCTATAAACTGCAAAAACACTTGAGGAAAGTTAGCAGGGCTCTGTGAGGAACAATAAAAGATAAAGAATAATAAATAAAGAGGAAAATACTTAGGCAACATCTCTCCTTTTAGATGAAGAAATGGAAGCAGAGAGGCTAGAGGTCCAGGCAGCGTCACCCAGCAGGTGAGCAAGAAATGAACTCAAGTGCTGGGGACCCCATCTAGGGCATTTCTACTGCGCTTGCTGCTTATAGGCTGGGTTTAGGGTAACAGGTGACCTGGGAGGTCCAGAGGAGTGGACGCAGGGCGGCAACTTTACTCTCAGGTCAGGAATCTAGAGCCTGGGCTCCCAGGAAGCCTTGTTCAGATTTGGCAGGGGAATACCATGCAGTGTCCCATGGCAGGTGGGGCCTGCAGAGGTCCATGGCGAACCGGATGGACAACTGGAGGAGGGGGCAAGCTGTCCCAAGGCCTGCCAGGGCAAGGGGCGTGGGCAGGACAAGGGAGCTTAGAGGGCCCCCCGAGATTCCCCAGGGAGGATTCTGGGCCAGTGCAATGAGGAGGAGCATCTGGCTCTGTGCTGCATCACTCCCGTCCTTCGTTAATCATCAGGGTAAATGTTATGCAGAGGTCTCACCAGCTCCCATTTGGAAAAATAAACACGAAACTCTGATTGGATAAATCTTAACCGCGACTGCACGAGACAATCCTTACTCACAAAAGGACCAGGCTGCGGGTTTCCCTCTTCCCTGAAGCAGACACAAGCTGAGTTAGAGCTTGACGTTTCCTGGTCAGATACTGCCTCCCACCCTCCTTTCCCCGCAGACCTTCCTCCCACCATCTCCCCGCGGGAGTCCAAGCAAAGTTTCTCCCAGGGCTCCTATGTCGCCCCGACATCTTGTGGAGTCCGAAGGCGGCTCCCCTGGCCGGCCTGGTAACTGCACGGGAGGGCAGGGCGCGCCTGACTGGCGGAGGAAGCGTCGGGGTGGAGAGAGGCCAGGCCCACGCAGCGGACGCGCCTGCACCGAATAACGGGGAGGGGCGCGCACAGTGCGCTCCTGGCGCGCTCTCGGCGGCGGGCGCAGGCCCTCCCAGACCCCGCTGCGCTAGGCTGGCCGGCAGCCTGGGCCCCGCACCCTCCGCACTCCACCCACCCCGGGCCCCGCGCCCCCTGCCGGCCCCCGCCCCGCACACCCCCCACCTCGGGCCCCGCGCCCCCGCCGCCCCCCGCCGCCCCGGCACCGCACACCCCACCCACCCCGGGCCCAGCGCCCCCCGCCGCCCCCGCGACCCCCGGCCCCGCGCCCTACCGTGGGCCGCTTCCACTCGATGCCCTGCGTCTTGCTGGAGTAGGGTCCCAGCTCCTTGAAGCCCAGGGAGGAAGGGATGGCCGGGAAGGAGGGGTCCTGGAAGAGCGTCCCGGCCTCCAGGCACTCGTCCCGCAGCGCCTCGTAGTCCTGGTTGAGGTACTTAATGGACTTCTCGTGCGAGCCCAGCCCCTCGGCCGTCTCTCGGTCCTTCACCAGCTTGGCCGCGATGCCGGCCATGGCGCGGGGGTCTCGGCAGGGGCGCGGCGAGCAGGGACCGGCGTCGGAAGGAGCGCGGCCTGGTTGGGCGCGCTGCGGCTGGACTGCGGTCGGCGGCGCCGCGGGCGGTACCTCCCCCAGCAGGAGGCGCCCCCTCCCGGCGGGGTGTGGCCTCGGCGCCCGGCGGCGGGTGTGGCCTCGGCGCCCGGAGTGCTGGGGCTTCCCGGCGGGGTGTGGCCTCGGCGCCGGGGGTCGCGGGCTGCCACCTGCGGCCCAGACCGGCCGCCAACGCTCCGCCCCCAGGGCTGGAAGGCGGGTCCGGGACTAAATCAGCGGCCATCACCGGGGCCCCGACTTTGTGTCCAACAGCGCGCAGACGGCCTCTCATTTACCGCTCGCAGCAACCCCGGAGACGGGTGTCCCCCCGCTGGGTTCCCATCCTGCTGAGGCGAACAGCGGGCCTCGGAGAGGCTGGGTGACCCGGTGTCGCACCAGCGGTCGCGGGCAGCACGGGGATTCCGAGGCCTCAGCGCCTGTTAGAATCACACGCTGCACATCACACACAGGGTTCCGGGGTTGGCCACTCAAAATACATTCTGAATTTCAGGTTAGCACCAACATTTCCTCAGTGTAAGCATGTCCCGGATATTGCAGGGGCATACTTATACTGAGAAGGTACTCGTGGGGCGCCTGGCTGGCTCAATCGGTGCAGCATGCGATCTTGACCGTGGGGTGGTGAGTTCGAGCCCCAGGCTGGGTGAAGAAATTACCAACCCCAGGTATTGTTGTTTATCTGACACTCACCTTGAAGGGGAGGACGGAGTCAATACTGGTGGGGTGTTTGGAGAGCAGTGCCGGTGACCCCTCCCCCGGGGGCGGGGTGGTGGTGGGGTGTTGCTGGGAGGGAGGGAGCTTCTTGGCTCCATCCCGGAGGCGCGGGTGCGCTGGGACTGCTCGTCCTCCCCCTCCCTGCACTAGGAGGCAAGCATTTGTGTTTCAGTGGGAAACAGGGGGTGGCTTTGCCCTCTCTACCCTACCCCAGGGGACACTTGGCCTTGATGGAAGACATTTTGTATTGTCAGGACTGCGGATGGGGAGCCACTGGCCTCTAGTGGGTAGAAGCCAGGGATGCTGCTCAACTTCTTACACTCCACAGCAAAGTGATCTGATCCCAAATGTCAATAATGCTGAACATCCTGGTTTAGAGCACGACTTCCCAGCCTACCAGATGGTAACCTTTCATTGGGTGTGAGTTGTTTCATGACTCTGAGTTGTAGATAACATGGCCGCGGCAATGTAGGGATCCACGTGAATCCTGTCCAGTGCAGGGGTCTCCCCGCCTTGTGGGAGTCAGCTGAGGCGGTTGGCCCATTCATTTCAATATGCTTCATTTCATATAAACTGGTGCTTCTTGCACTTTCCCTTTGAACCAGATGTAGCATCTGCTTAGTTGTCTCATTTAATTAATGAGCTAAATTAAATCTTTAACGTGTTCATTTTATGGCTAGATGAGAGTCGGTCATGATTTAACGTTTTTGTTTTTTTTAATTATCTTTTAGGGGCACCTGGGCGGCTCAGTCGGTGAAGCGCCTGCCTTGGGCTCAGGTCATGATCCCGGGGTCCTGGGATCGAGTCCCACATCGGGCTCCCTGCTCCGTGGGGAGCCTACTTCTCCCTCTCCCTCTGCTGCTCCCCCTTCTGCTCTCTCTGTCAAATAAATAAATAAAATCTTTAAAAAAATAAATTATCTTTTAGCCTGAAGAACAGGAGGAATAGATAGTCCATCTTGAAGCATAGTTTGAGATTTGAGTATTTAGAATTTGTCTGCTAGACTATGACCTGTCAGGAAACACTTAGAAGTCTTTGGAATTAAAAAAAAAAAAAAAAAAAAAGATATCCTGGGTGTTCTCCGCAATGTTAGTTTTTTTTTTTTTCTTTTCCTGAAACCATGTTTTATTATGCATCTACCCAGCATGAGACCAGGGGGCAGGTGCATCGAACTGCAGGTTGGCTTTCTTCTTGGCATGCACCTCCAGGATGCCCTCCATGTTGTCCTCATGTGTGAGTTCGTGGCGCACCTGAGCAGTGCGATCATGCCCCCTCCACACACACGGCCTTGCATGCGGCCCCACTGAAGTCATCTGCACGGCGGGCCCGCTCCTTGTAGTTCACATCAGGACTGATGTTCACCTTGTGGGAGTGGATCTGCAGGATTCTGGCCCGGGCCTCCTCGCTGGGCATGGGGAATTCAATCTTCAGGTCCAGACCGCCTGAGCGGAGAGTGCAGGGTCCTGGATGTCCACCCTGTTGGTGGCTGCAGTCACCTTTACCTGAGTGTTGGGTCGGAACCCATCCAGTGGGTTCAGAAGCTCCAACAGTGTCCTCTGCACCTCCCAGTCCCAGGCCTTCTCACTAAGCAGACTTGCTGGGGATCTGATGAGCTCCTCTCCATCCCTTTCCTGGTCTTCAAGCTATTTCACAACTCTGTAAGTTTTGGGAAATTGATAGTAATGCAAATAACTCTTGTCCGTATACAAGAAAATAGGCTTTCCCTGCTGAAAGCTTGGCCCCACAGCCTCCCATCTATGAGCAGAGCTCAGTCCTGCATGCCTAACTGGCTGCTCTTTTAGATTCTCCTTTGAACTATTTTTTTTTAAACACCTACTGGTTCCCTTCTTCATTAATGAGTTAAATAAAATCTTGGACATATGTTCATCTTATATTTGTATGAGAGTCATTATTTTACTCTTTTAGGAAGGTATCTTTTAGCACACTTTTGTGCACAGGCCCTGATGCTAACTTCCCATGTTTTCGGGGTTGTCATGGAGCTTAGGGTGTGTATTTATTCTGTGTTGCTCCACAGAGGGAACAGGGACCAGCAATAGGCTTCGTGGGGTGCTGGGTTTAATTTAACAAAAAATGCTTGCACACAGGCCACGCTGTGCCTCATGGAAGGGTACGGCCCAGAGGTGTTCTCCTGAGCTCGGGCCTTCCCAGCTTTGCGGAGCACCAGAACCACTGAGAATTCCTTACTAATTAATGCTCGCAAACGCCTATTTTCCTTATCCTGTCAATTCCTCACAAATGTATTGTCTCTTTGTCCAAAATGTATAAAAACCTCCTGTCTTGGTCCTTTCTTTGGGTCCCAATTTTGTTATTGGGCCTCTGTGAGCACGTAATACAACTTTGGGTCTTTCTCCTGTTAAGCTGCTCTGTGTACGTTGAATTCTTAGTCCTGTTGAAGACCTGGAGGGTGGAGGAAGAATTCTCCCTCCCGGACTGGGCCCTGCTGCTGGGGAGCCTGCCGAGCCAGGGGCTGGTGACCTCTGAACACCCCATAGCCGGAGGGCTCGCTGGCAGGTGGTAGGACCCAGGCTGGAGGTATTTTTCCAGCATCATCGGGTGACAGTTTCTTCCTAGCTTAAAGTCAACATTGGCCTCGTTCTTGAGGGAATTTTCACAAGGGGTGGCTGCATTTTGAAGGCACTATTTCTCTGCCCCTCAAGATCATTTCAAGACTGCTTATTGTTTCCCACGTCCTCAGTTTCCCAGAGAGGAGGAAGAAACTTAGGATTCGTGAATTGCTTTCTGCCACCATGAGTATTTATTCAGATTCCAGAACTGAGCCCTTTGCACACGTTCTTCAGGAGTGGAGTGCGCCAGGTACCCCGTTTCCATGGAATCACCCTACTTTGGGTTTTGGGTTTGTAGTCGCCAATATTGTCCCTTTTGCTATTGATTCTTGTCCTTGACCAGTGCTCAGTTGTCCATTTCTTATTCTCTGCCTCACTTGACCAAATTGTAGTCAGGTTTGTCTCTTTCTTACAGGCGTCTGACCTCTGCTTGCCTGCAAACCGGAGCAGACACGAAGTGGAATGTGGCCCCTTGTCCCGGGAGACCATGTTCTTCTGGTCAGACCCCACTGCTCATTTCCCCTTGTTCGTCCAGCTTCCCCTGCAAAGATTCTGCTTATCTCTGTCTGCACATCCTTTACCCTGTAAGAGACAAGCCCTTTCTGTATGATGGTGAGACACTTGTAGGTTTTTGAGACTGGAAATGTCTCCCTATTGCAATAGTCTTTCTCTCCGATTCAAGTCTTGCCTACCTAAGTCTGGATGTGCTTTTGTCTGAAATCTCCATGTTCCCTTTGCAAGTCTGGGCACCCTGCCCGACAGACAGGTACCACAGCCTGCCCCGTGGCTCTGCTTTTGTAGCCTTGGATGAAATGGGAGACATTGAAATTGGCTTCTAGCTCATAGGTTTTCTGAAACCACCACAACTGAGAACAGAGGGAAGAGATAGCTCATCCTGGAACCTGTTAACTGGTTTCACTGTCCGATTTCCACTGCGCCATCGGATTTCTTCTGGCCTCTGGGCTCTTGGGGGAACACGCGTCCACCTGGCCAGTGTCACGGAGCGGCCCAGGGGTGCTCACACATCTCCTGCTGGTCTCCTGGAGGTCAACTCAGCCCTGGAGGACATGCCTCATCCCCGCCTGCCCACATGTGGCTGACCCTGGCCCCAGCTCCTCTACGTGACACGGGACGGGGCAGACCAGCCCCAGGGGCAGCTTCCTGCTGCCCCGGCTGCCATGCACCAGCCTCCCAGGGCCTGGGCACACAGGACCCTGCTCACAAAGGACCTTCGCTGTCCCAAGTGCCTCGAATTTATTTGCAGATGTGCACAGTGATTACTGCCCTCACCAAAGGCCACAGAGCGGTTTTTAAAACAGAGTGTTCTTTATGCTTTCCGAGCCTCTCACACGATGCTATCTCACCGGATCTGGCAAAACCCCATCTGTTTCTGACCACACGATCCCTTCCACAGGATTCACACAGGTGCCCACAGCCGAGCACTCCGGGCCTCACCCTGGGGAAACTTCCTGCAGTGAGTCACTCGGCCCGGAGCGCAGCTGCCGGGTCAGAGCATGGGGAGTCCCCAGCGCTGGTGGGGCCCAGCCTGTGTGTGTGTGTGTGTGAGTGTGAGCATGTGTGAGTGTGAGCACGTGTGTGACAGAGACACAGGGAGAGAATGAAACATTGAGACCACACCAGCCGTGGCCCTGGCTATTTGGGGGCTGCAGAGGCACATTCTGTGGGTTCTGGACGCTCGAGTCCAAGCTCACTCTTTCCCCGAGCACCTCCAGGTGCCAGGCCCCGAGCTCCATGCTTGATGTACATTAAATCTTCCCAGTCGGTCAAGGGAGGCCTTCTTTCCTCATTTTACAGAAGACGAAATGGAGGCCGAGCAGAACGGCCACTAATGGGTGCTGGGACCAGCCTGGCTCTGAGCCCCAGACCGGAGCCTGTCTGGCCTCTTCCCAGCCGAGGAGGGCTGTGCGGCCGGCAGGGGGCCCGCTTTCTCCTGAGGGTGGAGGCCTAGGAAAAGCTGGATCCTCCTCCTTGACTCCCTCTCTCTGGTCTGTGATCCGAATCCAGAGGCCGTAAGGAGAGAAGAGGCATTCCGTGCCGTTACCACGAGTGGTTTCGTTTTAGGGACCCCTCCCTCTTGGAGTGGCTACAAGGCTTGTTCCTTCCTTGTGACTGCAGCTGGGGGTTGGACACGCCCGCTGGACGCACCGGGTGCGGGGAGGGGTGGGGTGGGGTTCCAGAGCCAGTCCAAGGGATAGGCCTGCCCCTGGTGTCGCAAGAGGTGGGAGGTGCGGCGGGCAGGAGAGAGGAAAAATCTGGAAAGAAAGCACCAAAAAGCCTAGACCAGCCTCCTTGTGGGGGGTAGCAGAGCAGAAGGACTGGGGGCCAAGGGGCTGTGGCAGGGAGGGGCCAGCCAACTGTCAGCCCCGCGGTGACATATGACGGCCCCCGGGCCCTGTCACTGAGTCACTCTGGGCCTCCCCACACCCTTGCACTCTGCTATGCTGGGGCTGGGCAGTTGAGACCTATTTCAGTACTTGCTCTCCTCCGTCCGCTGATGTACCCTCCTGCGTTGGGCATATTTTCTTGTAGCTCTTTATCCCCTCCCTCCTTCCAGGCACAGGGCTCAGCCCCCAGAATCTTCTTTTTTTTTTTTTTTTTTTTAAAGATTTTATTTATTTATTTGAGAGAGAGAGAATGAGAGACAGAGAGCATGAGAGGGAAGAGGGCAGAGGGAGAAGCAGACCCCCTACCGAGCAGGGAGCTCGATGTGGGACTCGATCCCGGGACTCCAGGATCATGACCTGAGCCGAAGGCAGTCGCTTAACCAACTGAGCCACCCAGGTGCCCCAGAATCTTCTTATTGCTGGGACTCCCATGTCCCTGGGGCCGAGATCCCAGGGACCCGTGTGTTTCCCTGCCCCCTGTTGTGGCCCCTCAGTCATCTGTCGATGTAACAGGTCAAAAGGACCGTGACTCAGCGGCAGCACCAGGAACTCGAGGGTGGATCTGGGGCACGCGTCTTAACCTTCCTGTGCCTCAGTTTTTCCCTCTGTAAATAGGGATAATGTGTGTCACCACGTGCTCTGTAATTCTGATGGGAGGAGGCTTATAAATACAGCGTGGGCTGTTGATAAAAACCGGGTGAGACTTTGGGGCTTTCCTTCTGCACCACGAGGTCTTGGATGCACATTTTGAGGTCTGTATGACAGAATCCCAGTGTTGTTGGAAATTTAGAGTATTCTAGTTCAGTTTTTATCAAACTTTATTCAGCAGATCATAAGTTTCTCAAGATGTTAATGGATGTTCTGTGCTGTGTATATGGGTGTGAGTGTGTGGATGTTAGCGTTTGGTCAATAAACTTGGGACAACCTTCATAGTATGTTCCCTCTTAATGAATCCTAATGTATATTATTATGTCAAAGGCTCTGACAAGTCCTGCAGCAAAGGATTCTATTTAACCTAGTCTGTCATTTTTGCATCCTCCAGGAAGAAAATGCCAACACGAAGTTAGGAGTGCAAGAGATTTATTGGGGGTCCTGCCTGTGAAAGATAAAGGGGAGGGGGAGCAGAGGAGCTAGGGGAGACTTCAGATCATGGTGCAATTCTGACACCTGTGGAGAGAGACAGAAGGAAAGCCCACAGGGTAGGAGGATCCCTGGCCTGGAGTGCTGCCCTGAGAGGGTCTCAGCCAACCCCGTGGGGAGTCCCCAGCAGAGCTGGCCCATTAGAGGTCTGCATGGGGTGGAAGTGGTGGGCCCAGGACCTCTGCTGTGTTGTCGCGGGCTGGAGCAGCTGGGGAGAGCCTGTCCTCTTGAGTGTTCTGCAAATATTTATTCATTTTTTTTTTCATTTTTTAAAAGGACGTATAATTGACGTACTACATTATGTTAATTTCAGGTGGACAGCATCAAAATTCCATGTTTGTGTATATTGCAAAATGATCTCCACACTAAGTGTAGTTAACATTCATCACTATACATAGTTACAGAATTTTTTATGTTGTGCCAACTCTTCAGATCTACTCTCTTAGCAGCTTTCGAATATGCACTACATTATCAACTCCAGTCACCATGCTGTGTTACACTGTGTGACTTGTTTATTCTGTAACTGGAAGCTTGTCCCTTTTGACCCGCCTTCACCCACTTTGCTTACCCTCCCAACCCCCACCTCTGGCAACCACCGATCTGTTCTCTATATCTAGGAGTTTTGTTTTGTTTTGTTTTGACTCCCCATGTAAGTGAGATCACACAGTATTTGTCTTTCTCCGTCTGACTTACTTCATTTGGCATGATGCCTTCCAGGTCCATCCATGATGTTGCAAATGACAGGATTTCCTTCTTTTTAATGGCTGAGTAATATTTCACTGTGTGGATATTACCCATGGATCTATGCTAACCACTAACTCAGGAAGTGAGTGGGTAAGACCCCGGCCACTTGCTCCGTCCAGGGGTAACCCGAGGAATCCCGAGGGGGCCGGACAAATCGGAAACACGGCTCTGGGTTGGGTTCACCAATACCGTTGTCAAACAAACTCGGATGAACTCATGGCAAGAGAAGCCGGTAACTCAAGAGACGAGGGTTTGGAAAAGAAAGGGAGAAATTTATTTCAGGTACTGGCAGCTGGGAGAGGTGGTGGGCTCAAGCCTTAACCGACTTCTCAAACACACATGTACAACAATGAGCCTCTCCCCTGACACGAGGAGCACCAAGAGCTTTATAAGCGGAGGTGGGGGTACCTGCAAGGGAGCAGGCAGAGAGCATGTGATCGCCAGTGGGGGTCAGTGTGCGTTCAGCCCAGGGTCACCGGCAGGGGAGGGGACGTGCTGGGTGTGGTCTTCTAGGCATTCCGTTGCTATCAGGGCTTTTCTCTTCCGGAATGTTCTGGTCATTGCAAAACATCTTCGTGGATGGCTGAAGAAAGTGGGATTAGAAATAAGCACAATGGGTTTCAGTCAGGGCATGAGTTAAGCAGTCTTGTCTGCTTGTGTGGGTTTTTTTTTTTTTTTTTTTAATTTTTAAAAAATTTTACGTAGGGCGCCTGGGTGGCTCAGTTGGTTAAGCGACTGCCTTCGGCTCAGGTCATGATCCTGGAGTCCCGGGATCGAGTCCCGCATCGGGCTCCCTGCTCGGCAGGGAGCCTGCTTCTCCCTCTGACCCTCCCGCCTCTCGTGTGCTCTCTGTCTCTCTCATTCTCTCTGTCTCAAATAAATAAATAAAATCTTAAAAAAAAAAAAAAATTTTACGTAGGCTCCACGCCCCACATGGACCAGCGCCGGGTTTGAACTCATGAGCCTGAGATCAAGATCAGATCAATCTTGAGCTGAGATCAAGAGTCGGACCAACCGGGGCGCCTGGGTGGCTCAGTCGTTAAGTGTCTGCCTTCAGCTCGGGTCATGATCCCGGGGTCCTGGGATCGAGCCCCGCATCGGGCTCCCTGCTCAGCGGGAAGCCTGCTTCTCCTCCCACTCCCCCTGCTTGTGTTCCTGTTCTCACTGTGTCTCTCTCTGTCAAATAAATAAATAAAATCTTCAAAAAAAAATTAAAAAAAAAAAAGAGTCGGACCAACTGAGCCACCCTTGTCCATTTGTGGCTCTACCTGATGGGGTCTCTGGTTGAGCCTGAGGGCGTGCTCATAGGCACGCCCTGTTTCCTCATCCTCATGGGCTGCTTCTGTGCTGTGGCCGCTGTAAATGATGCTGCCGTGCACACTGGGGCGCGGGCTTCTCTTCGAGCGTTTCCATTTCCCTCCCGGATGAACCCTCACAATAACCCTATGAGGTAGGCCTTGCTGTGTTTCCACAGTGCCGATGAAGAAACAGAGGCACGGAGCGTTGCGGTGACTTGGCTATCCGGCCCGGGGAGAGCGAAGGAGCCACAGCTGGAGTGCAGCAGTGGATCCCCCACCCTCTAAATACACACGCACACAGGAGACTGCTCTGTAGACCCAGAGATTTGTTTCTTAGCGTATTAAGGTGGGTTTCCAGGCATGGCTGGTGGTGCCCAGGCTGAGTCTTGGGTACTGAGGCCCTTCCTGGGCCCAGGAAGAGGCTCTGCCAGGGCAGCTCCCCGGAGAGACCATGAGCCCCTGCCTGGAACCAAATAAGGAAATAACACCAAAGGGGCCTTTGGGAGTCTGGGTGTGAGTCACCGCTGAGCGATGTGGCCACAGAGTGTCTGACTCAGAGATTCTCCGGCTCTACGGCAAGAATAAGAATCACAAAGGCCACAGCGCAGAGGCAGAGGAGGAGGGCGGGACCATCTCCCTGTCTAACTGCTGCAGATGGGGAGCCAAAGCCGGAGCCAAGGGCCGGGTAGCTGCGGGGGTGCCCGGGGCCAGCTCGGGGCCTGGACGCACAGAGCCGTCCACCGGCTGCCCGCTGCCTAGCCGGTGCCCAGCCCCTGTCCCTCTACCTGTGACCCGGGTACACTGGGGACACCCCTGACTCACACTCAGCAGGGATTGTCCTGGAGGGATTTCCTTCCGCCCCAGCAGGCCAGGGACTGATCCAAAATGCAAGTCACGTCAAGACAGGAGTGCTCCCTAATATCCGTTTTGTGATGTGGATTTGAATATAAATCAAAAATCACAAACGTGACTGATCAGAGCTATTACCTGAGTACTTTGACAGAACTCCTATACTTTTGCCAGGACACAAATGTTTATGTGTCCAGTTCCTGCTGGCCCATCAATGCCTTTCTTTCTTATCCGCCTCCTGATCCTGGCACAGTACTTGACTCACAACAGGTTCGTGGGAAAGGTTATTCATGGAAGGATCACAGACACCAAGCTTACCCAAGGCAAAGCTTGCTGGGATCTTGAGTGTTGGAATCGTGGGCACAGGTGTGGGAATGCAGCTTCGGGTCCTGTGTCCTATTAAAGGGGTCTCCTGATGGAGGTTTCGTTTTTTTTTTTTTTTTTTAAAGATTTCATTCATTTATTTGTCAGAGAGAGAGAGAGAGAGAGCACAAGCAGGGGGAGAGGCAGAAGGAGAAGTAGGCTCCCCACTGAGAAGGGAGCCCAACATGGGGGCTCGATCCCAGGACCCCAGGATCATGACCTGAGCTGAAGGCAGATGCTTCACCAACTGAGTCCCCAGGCACCCTGGTGGAGAGTTCTGAGGAGCTCTGATTTAGTATCTACCAGGAGTGTTTCAGAGCTCTGTGTTTAGAGGGGCGCGGGGTATACCATCCCTCTTTCCAGGAGAACCAGAAGATCCCTCCCCGAGGCTGGGGTGCTCACAACTTTTACTCAAGAGAAAGGTGAGAGAAGGCCAAGCCAGCATTTCCTGCCGCCCTCCTCCTCCCACACCTTGGCCGGACGGGTCCATTGCTCAGCTTCCGTTGGTGCAGGGACAGGGGTGGTGAGTCCAGGAAATCTTTGGGGAGTCTGCTTGGGACACACAGCCTAGCCTCCACCCCACATCCACCCCAGGGGCATTTCCAAGCCGTCAAAATATGCAGGGAACTCCCTTGGCCTCTTGAGGATTTGTGAGTGGGGTTGGGGTTGGGGTGGTCCTAGTGGTGGTCCTGTGAAGGGGCAAGGGGAGGACCAGAGTGAGGCCAGGAGGTAAGGAGGGCTTGGATCCCACAGGGCCTCATAGGGCAGTGAGGGAGTCACCCAAGGGTCCTGGCTGACTGGGCTGCATGGAGAGGGCCCCGGGCCCCAGGAATGGCGCACGGAGGGCCTCTTCCCGGGAGCAGAGCTCGTGGCTGGGACTGCCACCTCCCCAGCCCCTCTTCCTTGGGTCCTGCTGGGAAAGGACGGGCTGATGGAAGACCATAGTCCAGGTGGTTCCTCCCAGTTATCCTCACAATGGAACATAGGCCGCAGGCCCACCGGGGAGAAAACACCCCTCGCCACGCTTTTGTGGAGGTGGATGATTTGTCTGAGTCTCGGGGGGGTGGGGTTCTAAAGACCACGGAGACTTCCCGAATAACAAACGTGAGCCTGAGCTGACGTCTCCACCCCTTGGTGCAGCTTTCCTTTGTGAACAGCGGGGCGCGACCTGCCGAGGGAGAGCCCGGGCCTCTTCCGTGCTGTGTTGGCTCCACCATGCGGCAAAACGCAGCATTGTTATTTCGAAGCAAGAAAAACCCCACTGTAGCTGCGGAAAAGGAAATGTTGGCCTCAAGAGGCCTTTGATACTTTTCAGCATAAACAACTAAAATTGGCAAAGTGTGTTGAGGGGGCTCTCAGATAACCACAGCTCCAGATTCGAAAGCCCTCTGGCATCGATACTGACCCATCCCTTTATCTCCTCTCTAATCATTCCATCTATCTACCTATCCACCACCCACCTATCCATCCACCCATCCCCCATAAATCCATCCATCCATCCACCCATCCATCCACCTACCCACCCATCATCCATCCATCCACCCACCCACCCATCCATCCATCATCCCCCATCCACCCATCCATCCATTCATCCATCCACCCATCCAGCCACCATCCATCCACCCATCTATCCATCCACCCACCCATCCATCCATCCACCCATCCATCCACCCACCCATCCAACCATCCACCCATCCATCCACCTATCTACCCATCCATCCATCCATCCACTCATCCATCCACCCATCTATCCATCCATCCATCCATCCCACATCCCCCCATCCCCCCATCCATCCAGCCATCTCTCCATCCATCTATCCCCCATCCACCCATCCATCCATTCATCCATCCACCCATCCACCCACCCATCCATCCATCCACCCATCCATCCACCCACCCATCCATCCATCCATCCATCCGTCCATTCATCTATCCACTTACACACCCATCCATCCATCCACCTACCCACCCACCCATCCATCCATCCATCCATCCACCTACCTATCCATCCATCCATCCATCCATCCATCCATCCATCCATCCATCCATCCATTCATCTATCCACCTACACACCCATCCATCCATCCACCCACCCACCCACCCATCCATCCATCCATCCATCCACCTACCTACCCATCCATCCATCCATCCACCTACCTACCCATCCATCCATCCACCCATCCATCCACCCACCCATCCATCCATCCACCCATCCATCCATCCACCCATCCATCCATCCACCCATCCATCCACCTACCTACCCATCCATCCATCCATCCATCCATCCATCCATCCATCCATCCATCCATCCACCTACCTACCCATCTATCCATCCATCCATCCATCCATCCATCCATCCATCCATCCATCCACCCATCCATCCCCCATCCCCCATCCATCCACCTACCCATCCATCCATCCACCTACCCACCCATCCATCCATCCATCCACCCACCCATCCATCCCCATCCCGCATCCATCCAACCATCCATCCACCCATCCATCCATCCATCCACCCATCCATCCACCTATCCATCCATCCATCCATCCATCCATCCATCCATCCATCCATCCACCTATGCACCCATCCATCCATCCACCTACCCACCCATCCATCCATCCATGCATCCATCCATCATCCATATCCCCATCCATCCACCCATCCATCCCCCATCCCCCATCCATCCACCTACCCATCCATCCATCCACCTACCCACCCATCCATCCATCCATCCACCCACCCATCCATCCCCATCCCGCATCCATCCAACCATCCATCCACCCATCCATCCATCCATCCACCCATCCATCCACCTACCCATCCATCCATCCATCCATCCATCCATCCATCCACCTATGCACCCATCCATCCATCCACCTACCCACCCATCCATCCATCCATGCATCCATCCATCATCCATATCCCCATCCATCCATCCATCCATCCATCCATCCATCCATCCATCTATCCATCCATCCATCCACCATCCATCAATCCCCATCCACCCATCCATCCACCCATCCATCAACCCCATCCACTCATCCATCCATCCATCCATTCATCCATCCCCTATCCATCCATCAATCCACCCATCCATCCATCCACCCATCCACCCATCCATCCATCCCCATCCACCCATCCATCCATTCATCCATCCACCATCCATCCATCCACCTACCCACTCATCCATCCACCCATCCATCCACCTACCCACCCATCCATTATTCCACCTACCAACCCATCTATCCACTCATCTACCCATGCCCCCATCCCCCCATCCCCCATCCATCCATCCATCCACCCATCCATCCCCCATCCATCCATCCCCATCCCCCATCCATCCCCTATCCATCCATCCCCATCCACCATCCATCCATCCATCCATCCACCTATTCATCCATCCACCCATCCACCCATCCATCCATCCCCCATCCATCCATCTATCCAAGCATCCATGCATGCATGCATCCATCCATCCACCTACACACCCATCCATCCATCCACCTACCCACCCATCCATCCACCCATCCATCCATCCATCCATCCATCCATCCATCCATCCACCCACCCATCTATTCATCCACCCATCCATCCACCTACCCACCCATCCATCCACCCACCCATCCTCCTATCCATCCATCCATCCATCCATCCATCCATCCATCCATCCACTCATCCATCCATCCATCCACCCATCCACCCATCCATCCATCCACCCATCCACCCATCCATCCATCCACCCATCCATCCCCCATTCACCCATCCATCCATTCATCCATCCATCCACCCATCCATCCACCATTTACCATCTCTCTCTCTCTCTCCTATCTGTCCACCCACTCCTAGCACCTTGTTCAGTGATTGGTTGATCTGTCCGTTCATCCACCATCCGTGTAATTTGTGGGTGGGTGTAGCACTGGGCTTCAGCCGTGAACCAGGCACAGGACAGTGCTCACAGAGAATTTAGGCATATAAATAGGTGACCATGAATAACCCTGATAGTTGCTATGGCGGGAAGCGCACATTAAAAACCCTTACCCAGACTTGGGGAGTCTTGGAAGGCTCCAGGTAGGAAGTCATAACCAAGGGGGCCCAGACCTAGTTCAGGTCGTGTGAGGGTGGATGGGCTGATGGGAGGCGGGGAGGAGGCCAGCGAGGAGAGCGGGAGCCAGGACATGTGGCTTGGTGAGCTAGCTGGACAAGTCTGGACCTCGAGAACACAGCTTCAGCCAACACTTTTAACTTGAGTGTGGCAAACGGGTTGTTGGGGAAGGACAGTCAGGAGGCTGAGTGCCTGCTGGTCCTGGGTGGGACAAATCTCTGTCTTCTCCAGCTAATATGTCCACCCAAGGATTATCTTTTCTTTTGTTTTTAAATGACTCATTCATTCATTCATTCATTCATTCATTCATTCATTCATTCATTTATAAGTAATCTCTACAACCCACATGGAGCTTGAACTCACAACCCCAAGATCAACAGTCATGTTCTCCACCGACTGAGCCAGCCAGGCGTCCCCTGTTTTCTCACTCTTTAGGGAAATGTACTTTTGTTTGATTATTCATCGTTGAATAGCACCCAGACTCTATAAGGTTACATGTTAACATGTAGATTTTTGTCTGCTACTGATGCAAATAATTTCTTTCAGGTAAAAAATAAAAGAACAAGGCCCTCAGCTGAACAAATCAGAGATATACCCCCTCAAATCCCGAAGGTTACAGTTTCCTTGTCCTGTATGACATTAACCAGTTTTGTATATAACGCAGAATTCCTATCTTTATTCAGTGCCTAGAAATTTAATCTAATACTTAATATTTAATTTAAGCAGCTTTACCATCCTGCTGGTTCTCTCTTCATTAGGTAATTAATTGTAAAAAAAAATTAGGTAAATAAATGCAAGCTCACTTTATATTAATGAAAATGAATAAAAGACATAAAATTTTAACTTTTACAAAATTACAGTTTGTTGGGGCGCCTGGGTGGCTCAGTCGGTTGAGTGTCTGCCTTCGGCTCAGGTCATGATCCCGGGGTCCTGGGATCGAGCCCTGCATTGGGCTCCCTGCTCAGTGGGGAGCCTGCTTTTCTTTCTGCCTCTACCCCTCCCCCTGCTCTTGCACATGGGTGCGTGCTCGCTCTCTCAAATGAAAAAATAATAAAATCTTTAAAAATAGTTATACTTTGTCATGTGAGTTCACATTGACCTTCACTTCCAAATGAAGACCCTGTGGCTTGTTTTGAAACCCCCCTCTCTGTATTTGTAACGCCCTCCAACATTCTTAATGAGTTTCCTCATTTTCTTGCTCTAAGAATGCACCGAAAGTAGTTTCACGTTGTGAAAATCAAAACTACTGACCAGTGTTCAGTATTTGTTACCGAGGACCAATGGTTCAAATGCCGTGGACAGGGTCGTTTCTCGGATTGGCTCTTCCCCCACGGTCGGGTGCACTCTGAGTCTGAAGCCCGCGTGGGCAGGACGGCGTGGTGTGCTCTGCCACCCTCAGCCACAGTGTTGGCTCCGTTCACAGGAAAACAGAGCCCACTCTCCACACAAGCTGGTCATGTAAGCAGAAACATCAAATATGCTGGAGCAGAGTATAAAAAAAATGTGCTTTGATCTCCTCCCAGGAGCTGTGCATTCAGTTCACTAGTGACTTGTGTTTTTACTGGCCTTTGTCTGATATCTTTCCAGCCCACATGGAACATGATGGTATTGGCCCATTTTAATTAACTCCAGATACTTTTCTCTATTTGGAGCGGTGAGCAATTGATAGCCCTCCAGAGGGCCCCCCCGATCGTGAGAAGCGGCTCCAGTCTCCAGGACTGGGCCATTCAAAGCCAGTCTTAAACAAGGATGTTCCTGAGTGTTCGGTTTTATAGTGCTGTTAGTGTACTTCCGGCGGCAAGGGAATTTAAGGACTTCTATAAATGACACCTTCATTTTTAGTGTTTAATAGCTGGGCTGCGTGCTATGCTTGCGTTGGGGTCAGGGACAAGATTCTAACAAAGCCAAACTCTGGGCAAAATCTGCAGTTTCCTTTCAGGTCCCTCTCCCCTCCTTCTTAAGGGCATCCCCCCGTTTTCTGTGTCTGCAGCGCCCCTACGATCTGTTCTTACACATTTGAAAATCTTCCATAAAAGCATCTGAAATTCACTCACGTTAAGGTGTAAATAACAGCTGAAGGCACCTCTCTGGCCGACCCCCACGGGACAGGAAAGCTGAGGGCCAGCTCCAGGTGCGTGGGGCTCAGCGCAAACGCAAATGTGGCCACATTCTTCCAAACCTGGGAAAGAAGTGCCATTAAAATATCAAGCTTTTTCTTTTCACGATGCTTTTTACTTACAAAGAGTAGTAAAGGGTTAGAGTGACACGTGAGGAGCAACATGAACTCACAAATTTCAAAAATATGCTATTTTTGGTGTCATAATTTTGATGATATGATGAGTGATAGTACTTTATTTGAATATCTTGATGGACCATAAGATTTTTCTGGCACACTTTGCTCAAAGTTCACTTATTGAGCCGCGGAAATGTATACTTTCAATCCCATGGGAGGCCCTGGACCATCCACGGCCCCCAAGAGAGGCAGGGTGGAGCCGGACGTCTTTCTGGCCTTGTCTCTCTCAGGCCCTGGGTGCAGCTACTCCCCCTGCTGGGAATTCTCCCTCTCAGCCCCTCAGGGCTCCACTTAGTGGCAGAGCTACCTCACCTGAGGACACGCCCTTTCCAGGTTGACCCACATCCCTCTTTGTCTTCTGAAGGGAATACTAGCAAACTGGATCCAGTTATATACATGTGAAAATACCACCAAGAATACAAGGTGGGTGGGGGGCATCTGGAGGGCTCACTTGGTGGAGAATCTGACTCTTGATCTCAGGGTTGTGAGTTTGAGCCCCACACTGGGTGTAGAGGTTATTTAAAAAAAGAGTAGAAGGTTGGTTTAACATCAGGGAATCAGGGACTCAATCAGTGGTCAACTGATCTATGTGAACAGAATGATGCATATGGATATAGTACAGGAAGAATGAAAATAAAACAACGGGGAAAGATCATGTGAATGTTAATGAGAAAGAGGCTGGCAAAACTATATTAATAATGGACAAAATAAATTTTAGGGCAAAAAGCATTATTAGAGAGAAAGGGGGTCATCTTGTAATGAGAAAGGCTCAGATCAGGAGAACTTTCAAAGGAGAGGAGGTACCCCTGCATTTTTTTGGCTTGGATATTTTAAATCAAATGGCAGAAAAATATCATTTTAATTGAAAATACTTTAGTGTGAGTGTGTATCAGATAAAGATGTGACAAATGTATCTATATAAAAACTAAAATATCTTATACTCAACAAAATTAATTTCTTAATATCATATAATACCCATTTTAAAAAACAAATTTTATTTCTTTATTTGAGAGAGAGAGAGCACGAGCAGGGGGAGCGGCAGAGACAGAGGGGGGAAGCAGGATCCTCTCTGAGCAGGGAGCCTGATGTGGGACTCGATCCCAGGACCCTGAGATCATGACCTGAGCCAAAGTCATGGGCTTAACTGACTGAGCCACCTAGGCACCCTACCCATTTTAAAAAATTTAAATTCCAGTACAGTTAACATAACTCTAGTTTCAGGTGTACAATATAGTAATTCATCACTTCCATACATGGCCCAGGGCTCATCACGACAGTGCCCTCCTTTATCCCCATCACCAGTTTCATCTATCCACCCCCCTTCCCCGCTACTCCCTCTGGTAACCATCAGTTCTCTATAATTAAGGGTCTATTTCTTGGTTTGTCTCTCCTTTTCCCTCCCTTATGTTTGTTTGTTTTGTTTCTTAAATTCCACATATGAGTGAAACCATATGGTATTTGTCTTTCTCTGACTTACTTTGCTCAGCATAATATTCTCTAGCTCCGTCCATGTTGTAGCAAATGGCATGTAATACTCATCTTATGTTCAGTTTTCCCCAATTGTCTCCAAAATGTCCCAGTTTGTTCAAATTGGGATCCAAAAAAGGCTTATGCATTGTATTTGATTTTTTAAAAAGTTTTTAAGCAATCTTTATACCCAACGTGGGGCTTGAACTCCCAACCCTGAGATCAAGAGTTGCACGCTCTACCAACTGAGCCAGCCAGGAGCCCCAGCATAGTATTTGATTGTTAGGTTTCTTAACTACGTTTAGATCTATAACTGCCTTGCCCTCACTCCTTTTCCCCCCGTGACATTTATTTGTGGAAAAAAGTGTACCATTCGTCCTGTAGAATTTCCACATTTGGGAGCTGGCTGATGGAACCCTTCTGGTATTATTGGACTTGTGTCTCTAGCCCAGTGGCTTGACTGGGGGAGGTTTTGCCACCCAGGGAACATCTGGGAATGTCTGGGCATTTCCAGTTGCCATGACTACACGGTGCTCCTGGCATCTAATAAGGGGAGGCCAGAGATGCGTCCAAACATCCTGTGATGCACAGAACAGCAACCCCAGCAGAGTTACCTGGTCCAAAACGTCAATAGTGCCGATATTGAGAAACCTTTGTAAACCCTTTATTATCTCTAAATGGCAATTAGTCTAGGGGTTGATCACATTCGAGGTCGTTTCTGGGGAGACGACTGAGCTCCTCACCGGTGGACCTGTGTTTTACACCCTGCTGTCGCGCATGCGAAGGCAGAGTCCCTGCTTGGCAATGGGCAGGCTGGGACTGGGTGTAGACAGTGCCGGCCTGGCCCGCCCACCGTCTCCAGGCTTTATCATCCGTTGGTGACATGCTTAGATCCACCATTTCACTGAAGGTTGCAAGATGTTGACTCTTCCAATTCTCTCTCACTCCTTCTCTTATTAGCTGCGATTCTGCCTTATCAACGGTTTACCCTGAAATACAGCCCATACAGGAAAGGCAGGATAAAGGCACGGTTCTTTCCCTTTATCCATTTTCAGAATGCGCCATTTAAACATGGGTTTAAAATACTCTTTATCGGGAAAACCAGCTAGCAGCCACCTTCTGAGGAGCAGAGCAGGAAAGTGTGAGTTACTACAACGTTTCCTCAAGGGCTGTGTTTCCAGGGGTTCCGGAGGCCTGTCGGCATGGGACAGGCCTCCAGGGGGCAGCAGAGACCACCAGCTGCTGTGGCCAGCCCACCCTGGCTCCGGCACCTTCCAGGACCCCTTCCTCCGGAGCTTCCGCTGGCTGGAACCTCAGCTGGGGTGAGAGGCCGCACGTGGTCATGGATGCAGGGGGGAGCAGGGGCCGTCCCCGGTGTCCTGGCCCTCACTCCCTGCGGCTGGAAGGAAGTGTCTCCCCGCCACACTAGCAGCTGGAGCCCAGCAAGCCTGCGGGGACTCTGTGTCGAGAAAGCAGCCTCCCCAGTTCAACCCTCCAGGTGCATTCTCTACGTTCTCACGTGGTCCTTTGTCTCTTTAAACGCAGCAATTGCACTTTGGGGCATTTACCCCAAAGATACACATACAGTGATCCGAAGGGGCACCTGCACCCCAATGTTCATAGCAGCAATGTCCGCAATAGCCAAGCTGTGGAAGGAGCCCAGATGTCCGTCGACAGATGAAAGGATAAAGAAGAGCTGGTTCAGAGAGGGAGACAAACCATAAAAGACTCTCAATCTCAGGAAACTGAGGGTTGCTGGAGGGGAGGTGGGGGGTTGGGGTAACTGGGTGATGGGCATGAAGGAGGGCACGTGATGTAATGAGCACTGATGAATCATTAAATTCTACCCCTGAAACTAATAATACACTATATGTTAATTAATCGACTTTAAAAAAGTGTCAATATAGTGTCTTGGAAAAACACATGGGCTTTTAGGGAGGGTGGACCTGGGTTCAAATCCTCCTCTGCTACTTTGGAGCTGAGTGATGCAGCTACCCTTCCTCATCTGGGACACGCGGTGGACAACAGCTGATGCTGCCCAGGGTTGTTGTTGCCCAGACAGGGGAGGGTGCGGCTCGGTGTGTGATGGGAGCGTGTGTGCGTGTGCGTGCATAACCGCGAGGGGTTCCCCTCACCTGCTCCTGGGGGCTCGGCCCACCTCCAGGACTGACGCTGTGTTCAGCTCAGCAGGAGCCCGTCTCCTCCAGACGAGGGTAGCCGGGTCGAGCACGTAGCGCAGCTGTGCACTGGGCCTCTCAAGTCCTCTGTGTCAGATGAGCAAAGACCCGCGGGAAGAGTGGCTTCTCCAGGGGACCGTGAGGACAGGGCAGCACGGCCGAAATCCGAGTCTACTCTGGGTCCCGGGCTCGTAGGGGCTGCATCAAAGCTACTATTTCTGGATACTTCTAGCCTTCTCCAAGCCCTTTCTAGTTTGTCTTGGTTTCAGTCATATGTGCAAACCTTTTCAGACAACCACACAGGAAATAGGAGCCCTCAGGGTACATGTGCACTTAGATTCCTCTCATTTTGCCCTTCTGGGGCTTGGTTATTTTCTGTCTCCTGCTAATCCAAGGGTGCAAGACAGAAAGCTTGGGTCTAACTCCTATGTTTGGTGAGTTATTCATTCAACATGCATGCATTGAGCATCTGTTATGTGTCCAGCGCTGGGCCACAGTGAAGGGGTTTGAGAAACGGGGCAGAGACTCAGGGACGAACAGTGCGGTTTCCGCGTGTGAGGGATTTAACTCAGTGGGACTAGGAAGCAGAGCAATGATTACACTTCAGCGCGATGCACTGGACAATCTCTGCAGTGGGAGCCTTTCTGCGGGGGCGCTGCTGAATCTGGACCGTGAGCCACGGCCAAGCGGGGAGGGAACAGGTGCTCTGGTTCTGGTTAGCTGCAGCTCGGTGGCGCTTTCTCACCATTAGTTCTGCCCGAGGAGCAGGCGATGGGGCCGTGCTGGAGTCCGGTGGTGAGGGTCCTGGTGCCGCCCCCAGGAGCTCACAGCGCCCACAAATCTGAGGCTCCAGGGTGGGGTTCCCAGCCGGTATATGCCACCCCCCTCTGCCTGCTGTGGGATTTTGTGTTTAACTGTCACTGTTCAAAACTGGATTGAAGACAATCCTTGATTCATGACACGCTCTCATCATTAGTCCGTGCATGGCTTCCTTTAATTATTTTATTATTAATACTATAATGAACTCCTCTGTGTCCCCTACCCCATCCAAGAACAGTATGTAAAACTTGTATCTCTATGTACATATCTCTATGTACTTTTTCCCCATCCCAGCTCCCCCTCTTGAAGATGGAAAGGACCACCCTTCTGAGCTTTGTGTTTATCTTTCCTTTTTGGTGTGTTTGTTTATTTATTTATTTATTTATTTATTTATTTATTTATTTATTTAAAGATTTTATTTATTTTTTAGAGAGTGAGCGAGAGAGAAACAGCATGAGAGGGGAGAGGGTCAGAGGGAGAAGCAGGCTCCCCGCTGAGCCGGAAGCCCAATGTGGGACTCGATCCCAGGACCCTGGGATCATGACCTGAGCCGAAGGCAGACGCTTAACCATCTGAGCCACCCAGGTGCCCTGTTTATTTATTTTTAAGCATTTTATTTTTAAGTCATCTCTACACCCACGGAGGGCTTGAGCTCACCACCCTGAGGAAAGGAGTTGCACGTTCCGTGGACTGCGCCAGCTGGGTGCCCCTGGTGAGTTTTAATTCATGTATTTGGATGTATGTGTTTTCCCCCCACATTCGAAGATGTCCCACTAAGATGGGAAGAAGCTTCCAGAAATACAGGTGAGGGTGAATGCGCACCCCTTGGGAGCCGAGCCTGCAGCTTCCTGAGTATATTTCACAGTAAACAATTAAGAAAATCCTCTTACAAAAGGGTCTCGGAGTGACGATGACCGTTCAAGAAAGCACGTTGTGTTTATGCTTCATCGTGTCACCGAGCACCCTGGAGGACACGGGTCCCCAGTTAGGGCGTGGGCTCTGACAGCTGGGGAGAAGCACAACCTCCAACAGCAAAACACGGGGATCCTGCCGCTCACCAGCACCCATGTATGAGAATGGGGAGGGCTTCCAGGGCCAGGGGCCGAGCACGGACATCATGCCCATGCGGCCAATCCCTTAGCCTGGTCGGTGACACAGGGCCTGTGCGCCTGCCTCCAAACAGTGAGCCGGGCCACTTAGATTCTCTCTTGGGACCCTGCACTGAGTAGCACCAGGCTTTATTTGCTAGTTAGTGGTGGGAGCCACCCTTGACAAGCCCAGAGATGGACTTGGAGCTGGAGAACCCACTGAGCGGGGCCTCCTGCCGACATGTGAGTGCACCATCTTGGAAGTGAACCTCCCGCCCCGGTCAGGCCTTCGGTTGACTGCCGCCCCTGCTGACATCAGCCCCAAGAAAGACTCTAAGGCCAGAACTACCCAGCTAAGCTACCCCTTACTTCCTTACCCGCAGAAATGGTAAGATTATAAATGTTAGTTGTCCTAGGCTGTTAAGCTTGGGGTAACTCGTTAGCAGCAATATGCTGCTGATTTGTCTCACATTCGGTGGACGCTCACTAGCTCAGCTGGGTTCTTCGCTGCCTGGTGGCCACGCCATACGTCTCCTGTGCTCTCGCTAACCTGGGCTCAGAGACGCTATTTCTTACCTCTGCCCTTCAAATCTCCAACACCTGCACCCAGTTCTGGCTCTCAGCCAACGTCCTCAATTCCTACTCCCGTGTGTAAACATCACAGCTATCAGGAGAGAACGTGCCATGGTCCCCCCATCACATCTCACGTGCACTCCTGCCTTCAGCCCCGAGACAGGGACGGACTGTCTGTGCTCCCAGCTCCAAGCAGCCTCCTGACTCGGCCTCTAGGTCTGAACGCCTCTTGCCCCCTCAAGGACATCCCTCGTGCAATTCTTTCTTCCTCTCCTTTTCTGGGAGGAAAGAGTGTTGACCCGTGTCCAAACGTTACGGCTAGTCACATAAGAGGAGGTCACGAGGGCCAATTGCCAGTGGTCTCTGCTGAGCATCTGATCGAGTGATGGGAAGGGAGGCCGGTGGGGAGAACTTGGCTCCACGAGTGTCCCACGTCTCTGACGTTGTAACGAGAAAGGGAGGCAGGGGCAGGACTGTGGGGCTGTTTGTGTGCTGAAGGAGGAGGTCCAGTGGGAAACGGACGATGCAGGGTAGCCATGGCACCGAGGGTAAGCGGTGCGTGACATCAGGAGCAGGTACACACAGGAGGCCTTCGGGGGCGCACCCCCTGCTCCCAGATGCCCCCTCTCACAGCCTCCATCAAGCCCCCAAGCACCTTCAAGTCTCTCGTTCTTCAGGATCCAGCTAGAATGCCACTTCCCCCATGAAGCCTTCCTTATCCCCCATTCCCTCAGAACTGGCCCTGCTTTTCCCACTGCATCAGCGCTCCTCGCAGGCAGGAACGGTGTTTGTTTGTCCTCTTACCCTTCGGCCCAGTGTTTACGCTGCCCAGCAGCTTCGTGGGGCAGAGGGCCTCAGGAGTCAGTGGACTTCGCCCTGTCCCAGGTCAGGGCTCCCCGCCGTGGGCAGCGCAGGTCCTGTGTTGTGGCAAGAATGTGGATGTGAACATCACAAGACTTGGGGCCAAGGCTGCCACGTGAGTGATGTGGGCTAGCCTGACAGCCCAGTCTACCTGCAGACCATTTGTGGGTCTCTGATCAGCCATGGACCTGACGTTCTGCCCAAACAAAGGTGTTTACAGCCTCACTCCGTCATAACAGGTCAGCGGATTGGGGTTGGCTGCTGGATCATTCATCCTTCCTGCCAGGGACGGGGGCCTGGGGTGTTGTGACCCCCAGACCAGGAGAGGGTGAGCCTGTACTCTGGACCCCACCTCCCGCTTGCTGGGGGCTGGTGCCTGGGGCGTGGTCTTCCAGCATGAGGGGTACTCGCTGTCCTGGGCAGGTGGGGCCTGGGTTTTCCTTAGAGACTGCTAAGGAGCGCATGGATCACAGTGGCTCTTCTCCGTCCCAATATTCTCTTTTCTTTTACGTTTTAGATTGAGATGAAATTCACATACTCTAAAACTCGCCCATTGAAAGTACACGATTCTGTGATTCTTGGCACACACGATATGCTGGGCAACCGTCACTGACATCTAGCTCTGGAAAATTTCCAGCACCCCGAAAAGAAACCTCACACCTGTTTGTGGTCAATCCCAGTTCCTCTGTCTGGCTAGTCCCTGCAAACCAGTATCTCCTCCCCGTTTCTATAGATCTGCCTGTTCTGGACGTTTCTCATAACTCAAACCTCAGCAACGCCTGATGTCCGAGTCATCCCTTGCCTGCCTTAGAGTTCCGAGGCAGGGAGGCCCAGGACGCGAATGCTGCCTGCTCTCTCCCTCCCTTTCCCGAAGTTACAGTTGTGCACAACAGCAAGCTCTGCAAACTGTCATTGTCTGAAAAGCACACTCAGGCCTTTGGGTGATTTATGGCCCTTGCGGAGGGGACGACACAGCCTGGGTCCTTCTGTGGATCAAGCCCAGCACTCCGGCTCGGCCGCCTGACTCAGGTGCCGTGAGGGGCAATCCTGCCTGGCCTCCCCAGCCTCTGTGAGGGACCCTGGGATGTCTGGGGCGTGAGGCTGTGCAGACATCTGTCCTGGTGACGGAGCCCCCGGGCACAGGCTGCTTCGTCCTGGGCGTCCAGCTGGATCACGGGGAGGCGTTCGCCGTCTGTGTGGGAGGGGCTGGTGAGCAGACAGTGCTCCTGACTCCATGCGCCTTGCTTTCCGCTCCAGGAATGAAGGCGCAGGTCTGTCTGCCTCGATGAGGGGGGTTTGGTTGTGCAGCATCTGGATGTGACAAGGGGTGATTGGGGTGATTCAGGCGGGCGGGTGGGAAGGAGGGTGCTCACCCCACAGGAGTCCCTCGTGGAGAATATCACCAGCTGTGCTCACTCTGCTATCGGCAGGAGGAAGGACTTGCTCGCTCCATCAGTGTGATGGGATGTGCCGGGAGGCGCAGGGGAGAAGGGGAGCCGGGCGGAGCAATTCCGCGAGCTCCCCGTCGGTCCACAGATGCCCCTGCCTGACGGTGTGCCATCTCCAACCCCTGCGTGTTCATTCAGTCCCCACTACACTCCGGGAGCTCTCAGGGCTCCAGAGGTGCAGCGGCGAGCAGAACGCACACACAGGTGTCCTTGTGGAGGTCAGAGCCCGGTGGGTACAGGGGCCGCAAGGGAATGATTGGTCTGCAGGTGCTGAGGCTCGCTAGGAGAGTGTGTCACAGCAGGGGGTTGGGGGGCGTCCGGAGAGCCTTCCCGGGGTCCCTCGGCGTGTGAAGGTTGAGCAGGGGGTGCACCCTGCTGAAGCCCACATTCCTGGACCTGAAGGAAAGCCAGGAGCGGGCACTGGAGGGAGGGAAGGGCCCATCTGCCCTCCCAGTGTGTGTGGGGGATGGGCGGGACAGGTGCGGGGGTGGGGGTGGGGGTGGGTGGGGTGAGAGGCACAGACTTCCCGGATGAGTCATGGGGACGGGAAGCGCAGCACAGGAATCAAGACGACAATGTTGTGATGATCGTTGTGCCATGGGGGGCGACCACGCTCACCGCGGGAAGTGTGACATACAGAATCGTAGAGTCACTCTGTCTACGCCTGAAACTGATAGAACGCTGTGTGTCAACTACACTCCAATAGTAAAAATTAACAGAAAAACCACTGGTGGGGTCCACATCCTTCCAGGAGACCAAGCCCAGGAATCTGGAGCCATAAGAAAGTCCCAGGTCACATTTCCCTTCCTGGAGGAGAGCCCGTGACTCTGAGCCCCGGGCCTTCCCTTCCGGCCCCATTCCCCAGGAACAGCATCAGCTGACGAGTACTGAGCGCTTCTGAGCAACGCTCACGCTCCAGCTTGTCACTCGCCCAGCCCTGTGAGGCGGGTCCTACTATTATCTTCCATTTTACAGAGGAGAAAATTAAGGGGAAGGGAGGTTGAATGGCCTGCTCAAAGTGACAGAGCTAATTACTGGTGGAGCTGGGACAGAAACTCAAAACCTTTGTTCACACGCGGAGCAGCCTTCTCGGGGGCTCACCCTGATCCACCGTGTGGATCTCCGGCATCTCTGACTCCCTAGCAGATTTCCTGGAGGGTAAGCAGAACCCCCAGCCCCTCGTCCTCATCCTGCTCAGAGCCACCGTCCCGGGTCGGGGCAGATACCCACCTCAAGTGGCAGGGCCGGTCTTCCCACCTCGGCCACCAACCACCGGGGCCAAAAGCAGGCCTTGCCTGGGGTGGGGATGGCTGCGATCCCAACAGATTTCTTAGGGAGAGGCCCGGCGAGGTTCCCAGCCTCCTAATTGTTTGCTGAAGGAGAAGGTGGGTGAGATTCATTAGCACCTTGGTACATACTTACAGCGGTGACTCACTTCCCTGATAAAGGTTTACAGCCGCCTGCCCTCCCGGTGGCAGGTGTCGCTCGGACAGTCCAGCGCGGCTCTGCCCTCCCGTCGCCATCTCCCCTGCGGAGCCCATGGCCATGTCAGCCCCGGCGGCCAGAGTAGCCCGGCAGCGGGCGGCAGCCGAAGGTCTTGGCTCCCACCAGAAAGCCGTGAAGTACTTGGGCCAGGACTTCGAGAGCCTGAGGCGGCAATGCTTGGACTCAGGGGTCCTCTTTAAGGACCCAGAGTTCCCCGCATGCCCGTCCGCCCTGGGCTACAAGGATCTGGGACCACACTCCCCCCAAACCCAAGGCATCGTCTGGAAACGGCCCAGGGTAAGTAGCCCGGCCCGTGGCTGAGTGTCACACAGGACGGAGGGCCTTCATGTCTGCTGAAGGAGACATGCTGAGGGAGAAATCATTCCTCCGGATCCTAAGTTCCTCGGTCCCATATTTCAGAACCCCCTCCCCCGCCCTCCTTTAAACCCTTTTCAGAGGCAGTGAGGGATAGAGGGAAGAGCACCCCTGGGCTTTGGAAGTGGACAACTTAGGTTCGAACCCCAGCTGGGCCTTCCTTGCATAGCTGATCTCTGTGAGCCTCAGCTTTCTCATCTGTGAAATGGTGCCCAAGGGCAGGGGGTGGGAACCGTCCTCCCCAAACCTCGGCCCATGGCCTCCTGCTCCATGCCCCTGTCACATGATCTGAGCTGCGGGATCCGAGCCCCTCTGCAGGGTGGGTGTGAGACCAAGAGAATCAAGGGCTCTGTCCTGTGTCCGGCGCACAAAACGGGTCACAAGGGACCACATTCAGTGGCCCCTGGCCAGGCCCCCTTCTGTCTTCTCAACCACGATGGGAAAACCAAGCCGTGGGACCTGTGTTCTCGCTGGTGGTGGCGGAGGGAGCGTGAGGAGAGAAGGGCTCTTCGGCTGTGGTCAGGACCACCGGCCAGCTCCGGTTACCTCTGCCCGGTCGCTGTTCTTCCTGTCCGGTCTGCACACAGTTCCCACGGCCGGAGGGACCCCCCCGCCCTGCTCCCTGCAGCCCGCCACGGCCCACCTTCCCATACCCCCGAAACCTGTGCGGCTTGTCCAGGGTGTAGGCAAAATCCGGGCCAGGAATCTGTTTCATATTCTCATTTCAAGAGGTGATTCCACGGACAGGTATGTTTCGTGCCGGGGGCTGGCTGCGCCCTGGTGGGGACGGTGGTCAGGGAGTCGCGAGGAGCAACTGTGGTCTCGGCACTGATGGAGACGGTGGGGAGACAGGCGCGTGAATCAAGCACGGACACCCCGGGAAGAAAGACAGAAGTGCTCCACGGGACCAGCCACGAGCTACGGGACCCCGGGGTGTCAGGAGGGTGGGCTCTAGTGGACCTGGAGGACCCCAAGGAGCCTGGGGTGGGGGAGACGGGGTTGAGGGGTCCCGCCTGGCCCTAATGAGTTCACTTGCTCCGTTGCGCCCTCCCTCCCCACTCTGTCTCTCTTCTCCTTCCTTCCTTTCCTCTTTCTAATTGTGGTAAAACACACGTAACGTTAAGACTTGCCATCGTAACTGGTGTTAAGTGGGCATCAAGAACATGGACACTGCTGTAGCCATCCCACCACCACCTCCAGAGCATTGCTCATCTTGCAAAATGGAGCCTCCGTCCTCACTCAACGCCGGCCCCTGCCCCTCGCTCCCTAGCTCCTGGGGCCACCGCTTGACTTTCCGTCTCCGTGAGTGTGGCCGCTCCAGGGAGTCCCACAGTATTTATCTCACTCATCACGATGCCCTCCAGGTTCATCCACGGGGTAGCGGGTGCCCGATGTCCTTCCTTTCTAAGGCTGAAGATGATTCTGTTGTATGCGTACCCCACGTGCTTCGTAATCCATTCGTTAATCGAGGGACATTTGGGTTGCTTCCACCTTTTGGTTCTTACAGATCATGCTTTTATGAATACGCTGTTCAAATATCTCTTTGAGACCATGCATTCAATTCTTTGGGATGTATACTCAGAAGTGGAGTCACTAGATCACTTGGTGATTCTGTTTTTGGTATTTTTTAAAGAAACAAAGTGTACTTTTTTTAGTTTCTTTTTAAAGAAAGTTTTTATTTAAGTTCCAGTTATCATACGGTGTTATACGGGTTTCAGGTGTACTGTGTAGTGATTCGCCACCCAGTGCTCGTCACAACAGGTGCACCCCTTCATCCCCATCACCTGTTTCCGCATCCCCCACCCCCTCCCCTCTGGTGACCAGCAGTGTGTTCTCTTGGTTGGCCTCTCTCTCTTTTTTCCCTTTGCTTGTTTGTTGCGTTTCTTAAATTCCACGTATGAGTGAAATCATAACGCTATTGGTCTTTCTCTGATCGACTTATGTCACTTACCATTATACTCTCTAGCCCCATCCGAGTCATTGCAATGGCAAGATTTCTTTCTTTTTCATAGCTGAGTAATATTCTGTTGTATGTGATACACATACCACATCTTTATCTATTCATCAATACATGGACCCTTGGCTGCTTCCATATCTTGGCTATTGTAGATAATGCTATGGATAAAACATCAGGGTGCATGTATTTCTTGAATTAGGATTTTTGTATTCTTTGGGTAAATACCCAGCAGTGCTTTTACTGGATTGTAGGGTAGCTCTATTTTTAACTTTTTGAGGAGCCTCCATACTGTTGTCCAGAGTGGCTGCACCAGTTTGCATTCCCACCAGCCGTGCACGAGGGTTCCTTTTTCTCGTCCACGTCCTCGCCAACACCTGTTGTTTCCCAATTTGCTAATTTTAGCCATTCTGACCTGTGTGAGGTAGTGTCTTATCGTGGTTTTGATTTGCGTTTCCCTGCTGATCAGTGATGTTGAGCATCTTTTCATGCGTCTGTTGGCCATCTGGATGTCTTCTTTGGGCAACTGTCTGTTTGAGTCATTTGCTTGTGTTTAAACTGGGTTCTTGGCTCTTCTGTTTCACTGGCTGAATTTCAGGGAGACACCTGACTATGTCGGTCTCAGGGGCTTCACACCAGTGGCTCTGATGACCCTGCTTCCCGCAAAGGCGTTGACTTTTACCTGCCTTTAGGGGAAAGCAGATGGGATTGGCTGAACATCCATGTATAGATGCATTCGCCCTCTTGATGATAGATGAAGCTTGCTACTTAGATCTGTTTTCCGAAATCATAAAATTTGGCATTTTGCCGCTTCCAGGTGTTTTTGCCTATTTTTGGCCTATTTTTTTTAAAGATTAAAAAAAACTTGTTTGAGAGAGAGGGAGTGCCAGCACAAGTAGGGGGAGTGGGGGAGAGAAGCAGGCCTCCCGTGGAGCAGGGAGCCCGATGCAAGGCTCCATCCCAGGACCCCGGGACCATGACCTGAGCTGAAGGCAGGTGCTTAACCGGCTGAGCCACCCAGGTGCCCCTATTTTTAAGCTGCTGAACGGAAGGTCTGCTTGGGCTCTTGTTCTAAAGGTTGAAGACAGGCTTGCCCAGATTGAAGATCTCAGGGTCAAGTTTGGGTTCTCATGACTCTACGGTGATTTTCCCCGTAGCATTGGGCAAGAGCGGCAGTGCTTCAGCAGACGCCATGGAGGCGTGCGAGACCAGGGAACCTCTCCGCAGAGCCCCCATGTGCTCTCCTTCCTCCCTTCCCCGACCCGCCGCGTCCCTGCCCAGCCTGGGCCTGTGGTGCGAGGGCTGCCCGGCGTGCGTGGGCCCGAGTGCGGCCCGGTGGATGAGACTCTTCTTTGTGCGTTTCTGTCAGTGAGCAGTTTGTTGATCTTCAGGAGAAATGCAGAGCCGTGAGCGAGGTGAGGTCAGCTGCACCGTAAGGACCCAGGAAGTGGCCAGTCCAGGTTAAGGGAGATGTGGAGGGTGTGACTGCTGGGAGATTAGGGTTCAGATAAGGGGACAGGCCCCCCTCCGGGGCTGCCACCCTTCCTCCAGCAGCTGCCTCTGGACTATGAATTGGGGGTTTTCAGTTCAGCCGTATTTGTGTGCAGGTCATGTGCAGACGTGGGTGCAGAGGCTCCGAGGAGCTCTCTCTAGTCGGAGGGAGACAGCAGGAGGGCTGTTGGGCAGCCCGTGGCTGTGAGTCCGGGTTCGGTCGTCAGGTGATTGGGATTCTGGTCCCTTCGGTGCCGTTCACTGGCCCTGTGGCGGGGGTGAGTTCCTGACCTCCCCAGGACTCCGTTCCCCCCCCCGTAAAAGGGCAATAATGACGTTACTTACCTCGCGGGGTTTAGCACGGTGCCTGGCACGTCACTGAGCTTAGGACTCTCTGTTATTCATGTCAGAGGGTGAAGCTCACACACGACGAAATGCAGGGGAGCTCAGGGGAGGAGGCACTTGAACCTGACCGTGGTATCGAGGACGGTTAACTACGCGGACATGCGGACATTCGAGCAGGGCCGGAAGGAGCAGGGCAGGAGGGCCCAGGCGGGCCGTGAGCGCGCGTCCAGGGCAAGCACGGCCTGAGGAAGGCGGTAGTCCCTGGTGATGAGAGAGCCAGCACCAGGGAGACCGAGCTGAGGCGGGAAGCTCCAACGGGGCCGGGCCCTGGAGGGGCAGGCTGCCGGGCTGTGACGTGGCTGTAACATCCTGGCGATGGTGACCACGGTGGCAGCAGCACGGGGCGTCCCGCAGCGCTGGGCCAGAGCTTCCGGATCGGCCCCGGGGAGTGCGGCCACTGCCTGCCGGACTCCCCGCGGTGCCCGGGGCTCCCCGTGCCCTGCGTCAGGGGCTGATTCCGGCCCGAGTAATTTGTGTCTGTGGCGTGGCAGTGAACGCGGTTACTGAGAAGACACGAGCTTGTTCCGAAGGACGAAGGGTGGGGCGTGGGAGGCCGCCTCCCCACACCGCTCTGCCTGCCACTTTACCCCGCCTCTGCCACCCGAGGGTCGTGGCGACGGGAGGACTCTGCGATGGCTTGCATGGCCTGTGAGCCGCCGCGCTTCCCCTCTGCCTGTAGACCACCCCACGCCCTTCTGCCATAAGCCGCGAAATCGCCGCGGGCCTGTGAGAACTGCTCCGTCTCCCACACTGGGTGCAAGATGTTAGCAGGACATGCGGACCCATTAGATCTGAGTCGCTGCGGCCGACACCCCGTGAGCTGTGTGGCCCGTGAGGTTGGCTTGTGCGGGTCGGGGGAGCCATCGGGGTCGTCATACTCCGTGGCTGGTGGTTGAAGCCGGGTTTGGGCAATGCCCCAGGAGGGCATCATGGTGTTGCCACAGGAAGGGGGATCGTTCAGAGCGTTGAGGACCCTGGCGGCGGAGGGCTCCCTGACTCAGATGGGCGAGCAGAGCAGAGCAAGGAGAAGATGACGGAGGAGGAGTATGTAGAAACGTGAGGACAAGGTCAAGGGCGAGGAGGGATTCAGAAGCTGAGGGAAGAGAGCTCCAGGAGGGGCGAGGGGGAGGGAGCAGTCAGCACCTGGGGCAACGGCGCCCCTTCTGTGGTTACTGGCCAAGGGGAAAGCCAGATTTCAGGATGAGCGGGTGGTGGGAGGGGACGATATTTTAAGAGGGTTTTTAAGGAGCAAGATTCTGTGAGACCCCGTTCGGTGCCTTCTCTTCCCTTCCTTCTCAACGAAGCAGCATCTTCTTTTTTATTTTATTTTATTTTATTTTATTTTATTTTATTTATTTATTTGACAGAGAGAGACACAGCGAGAGAGGGAACACAAGCAGGGGGAGTGGGAGAGGGAGAAGCAGGCTTCCTGCCGAGCAGGGAGCCCGATGCGGGGCTCAATCCCAGGACCCTGGGATCATGACCTGAGCCGAAGGCAGACGCTTAACGACTGAACCACCCAGGCGCCCCCAAAGCAGCATCTTCTTTTTCAAATGAAATTTAATGTGATTTTTTTGTCCCTCCTTTTTTTAAAAAAAGATTTTATTTGTTTATTTGACCCAGAGAGAGAGAGAGAGGGAGAGAGAGACTGAGCACAAGCAGGGGGAGGGGCAGAGGGAGAGGGAGAAGCAGACTCCCCACTGAGCAGAGAGCCTGATGCGGGACTCGATTCCAGGATCCCGGGATCATGACCTGAGCCGAAGGCAGACGCTTCACCAACCGAGCCACCCAGGCATCCTGTCCATCCCTTTTTAATTATTAATTTTCCAAATCTCTCCACCTTCCGAATTTGCAGCTTTGAGAACACCTAGCTTGGCTGATGCCAGGTCTCTGTCTAAATTTGGGAGATCGCAGAAGCAGGAAACAAATAAGATGGAAGGTCGGCCCCCCAGAGGGCTGGTGAAGAGCTAGCAGAATTTACGAGGAAATTCTAAGGCTCGCTCTGCTAGGAAAGAATGTACAAGACATTTGTGATAAAAACAGGTGTACGTGTCGTGTGCTTTTATGTGGACAGTTTCTGGAAGAATACATAGGAAATGTGAACAGCGAGGAATCTGAATGCAAGAGATTTCTGTTTTATGGCATTATTTACTTAGACTTTTTAAAAACTTATGCGCATATATTACTTTTTCAACAAAACACAAGTGAATGAATTTTTTTAATCTTTGGAAGAAAGGAAAGCCAGCCCAAAGGCACTGTTTCTGCCTACTTAGGCAGGAGCTGGTGACCTTGTGCAGGGAGGGCTGTGGGGCTGCCACCGCAGGACCCGGTTCCCGGCGCCAGCCCGGCCGTCTGCTTCCCTGTGTGTTCTGATGCACCTGCAGTCAGTCACGCCCAGGGGCCCCTTTGCCTCTGACCGTCTGCCTGGCTAGCCAGACCCCCTGTCCTTCTGCTCCTAGACCCTGCCTTTCTAACGGATGGGCGGGCGTTCTCTTCCATCCAGAGAGACTTCCAGACGCACCCTGTCCCGGGCATTTCTCACGTTCCCCCTTCGCGCACAAGCCCGCACCCGTTCTTATGCGCTCAGCTTTTCTCCGACTTTTCCGTGAAGCTCAGTCCGGGTTTCCCACGCAGGCTGGATGCACCTCAAGTGTGAGGACCGTCCCCTTCTTCCCTTCCCCACGTTGCCCTCGTGCCTGCCCGCCCTGTGCAGTGGTGTGTGCGTGCACGGGGTGGGCGCCCAGCAATCCTGCTGGCTAAACGGGGAAGACAGTGCCTCGCTGGGCCCCAGTGGCGCCCCAGGGCCGGTGCCACCCTGACGGGAGGGAGTGGAGGGAACATGGGTCAGCTGCGTGAACACACCCGACACCTCAGCGTCTCCGTCAGCTCCTGGGGCCATCTGCACGTCTTCGGGCAGTTAATGAGAGTGCACAGCATTTAGTTAGCGTGTGGAACATTGATCTAATCCTCTCTGTGCAAATAGGGGTGTTGTCTGAGAGTGAGGTCATATTGCAGCACATTAGCGCCTCGGCTTCTGCCCTTCTCCCACCACCGTTCACACCCACCTCCGCGCAGCACAGACGCTGGTGGATGGCGGGGAGGCAGGCTGCGGCTGCTGCCCTGCACCCCTGCCCTGCACCCCTGCCCTGCACCCCTGCCCTGCATCCCTGCCCTGCACCCCTGTCCTGCACCCCCGCTCTGCATCCCCGCCCTGCACTCCTGCCCTGCACCCCTGCCCTGCATCTCTGCCCTGCACCCTGTCCTGCACGCCCTGCACCCCTGCCCTGCATCCCCCCTGCACCCCCACCCTGCACCCCTGCCCTGCATCACCGCCCTGCATCCTTGCCCTGCATCTCTGCCCTGCACCCCTGCCCTGCACCCCTGTCCTGAACGCCCTGCACCCCTGTCCTGCACGCCCTGCACCCCTGTCCTGCACCCCTGCCTTGCATGCCCTGCACCCCTGCCCTGGATCCCCGCCCTGCATCCCTGCTCTGCACCCCTGCCCTGCACCCCCTGCACCCCCGCCCTGCACGCCTGCCCTGTAGCCCTGCCCTGCATGCCCTGCACCCCCGCCCTGCACCTCCGCCCTGCACCCCCGCCCTGCACCCCTGCCCTGCACACCCCGCCGCGTCCTCCTTCGCTGGGCTGCAGAGTCCTCAGCAGCAGTGCGAGGGGCGTGCAGTAGGTGGCCTGGCCTCCTCCCGGCTCCGCTCTGACCCTGGAGCTCCCTGACCCTGGCTACCACCAGTGCTGGCCATCTTGTGACTCATGCTTTGTCCTACTTGCTTTCAGGAATTGTGTCCCAGCCCCCAGTTTATCGTGGGCGGAGCCACACGCACAGACATCTGTCAGGGGAGTCTAGGTGAGTAACCGACTATTTGGGGCGAGGGCGGCTATGTGTGTAACGAGTAAAGGGACTTGACATCACATCTGCGATGTTTTGTGTGGGTCTGTGCTCCTCGCATGGGTCTGTGATGCTAGAACTGTGGCTCCTTTGGGGAGATCTCTGCAGGCCACCAAACCCCTTCCACACAGGAGTAACGGGCCAGGATTGTAGGCACACGTGGACAGCGGGCTGTGTGGTGCTTTGACAGTCGTTGCCTGTAAGTGGGCACAATTCGCCGGATGGAGTGGCCATGTCCACATGACTGTGGGCTGTCCCAGCAGATGCTTTAAAATGAGTGAGAAAACAAGAACCCCATCTTCCAGCCGAGCTCTCTTTCAGAGCCGGGCACCCCCTCCCGGGACAGCGGCAAAACCAGACTTGGAGACGCAGGTACCTGGGAAACAGTCTTACCTGTGAAGATCAGCAAAGCAAACAGAAGATCCGCATCCACACAGACCCGAAACCCCTTTCCTTTCAGGAAGGTGCCCTCCTTCCTTTTCCTTCTCTTCAGCCTGCTGGAACCCTTTATGAATCTGAAATTCACGGCATTTAATTTCAAATGCTTCCCATGTCCTGGCCTTAAGGAGTGTAGCTAGCCGACACGCCCTCAGCCAGAGCTCGTGGAGTGGGAGTGCAGAGCCGCAGGAATGGTCCAGGCGTCCCTCACGGGCGTGCACCCACTGCCCAGAGCCGCGGCCTCTGTGCCCCAAGCCCTTGTGCCATTCGAGCCGTTTGCGGTGGCTCAGGGTGGGGGGAGTGGGGGCAGTGTCCTGCCCCTTCTCCTTCTGCCTTTTTACTTGGAGCTCAGTGTTTAACCTAATTAGCACGTGTCTCTGGAAACAGAGCTCTGAATGTACGCCTTTAACAGCTTCTCGTTACAGATGTTTTAACTTCAGAAAAGCTATTTAGTAAGTGCCTTTTAATTGTTGGCTTGAGTAGAGGTTCCCTTGAATAGTTTTGAGCAAGTAGAGAAGTGGGCTTCCGGAGGAGGCCTGGGCGTTGCCGTGGCGAGTGCGTGCAGCCTGCTGGGCACAAATGGACCCAACCGCTCTCTGAATCCAGCTCGTGGGAAGGAAGTGGGGCCGCCAGCAGGTGCCCCGAGGTGTGCCCAGCGCGCGGTGGCTTTGCGTGAACGGAGCAGAAGGGGGCTGAGGGCCTGGAGCGAGGCTCAGCAGGTGGAAAGGTGGCTGCCCCTGGGTGCGGGGGTCCGAGCCAAAGCAGCCGAGAGCCAGCCGGGCCGCCCCACGCGGTGGGCGGAGGCTCCCCATCAGAGAGCGGTGCCAGGTGCCGCTCGGGGAGCGGGCGCACCGCCAACAACATGTGTTCAGAACTTTAGAGTCTGACACCACCCAGTGGGGTCTACTCTGGGTTTAAAACATTTTTATTACTCTTGCTTACAGTTATTTTATTACTATTTTGAATACACGGGTTAAAACCCTCGGAAGTTGTGCCGTGACGAGTCCGCTTCCCGCCTCTCTCCTCCCGTGCTCGCTGCCCTGTGACCGTTTTCTGCTCTTCCAGCAAATTCAAGCAAATCCAAATTCTTGTTTTTTTCGATGCTTTCTTGCATTGGAGGTAGCAGACCGTGGACGCTGCTGGGCACCTGTTTGTTCTTATTCCTCTTACAAAGACGTGTCTCTGTGTCTCGTGGGTGGGGCCTGGGCAGAGGGCAGAGGGGCGTCCGAGGGATGGAGGCTGGCCACCGGGGAGGCCGGGGCTGTGGTGCAGGGCCCTGGGAACCCAGGCCAGCTGCTGTCTCCAGGGTCAGAAATGTCTAGCTCTGCCTCTGCAGGGGTGCCGGCAGGGGTGAGGGCTGGCGCTGGCATGGTTTGGAGGGAAGGAAGAGTGGTATAACTATGGGGCTCGAGGGCCTGTAGGAGGTCAGGAGGTTACCCTGGCATGGAGCGGGCGGAGGCCGGGGGTGCTGCTGAACATCCCACAACGCTCGCAACAGCCCAGCATCATGCGGCTTGAGCATCAGCAGGTTTGAGAGATCCTGTTGTAGCTGGACCCACTCACGTCCCAGGGGCCCGAGGGCTAAGGCAGTAAGAAGCTCTAGGTCCAAATCTGGTTCTGGTCTTACCGGCTGTTTTCTCTCCTGCTTGGCGCAATTGACTGCACAACGGCTAAGCCCTGAGATCCTCTCACTAGTCGTCAAGATACGAGTTTCCCAATCCCTCCGACACTTTCATACGGACGAGGTTTCCTTCACTTGGCACTGTAGGCCGGGGTCCGTGAGACGTCTGTGGCCCAACAGCCGCCTCCTCAGCGTAGCCAGCTAGCTGGGGGTGTCGACAAAGCCAGAGGACCCACAAGTGAGTGTGTTTTAACCGCGGCCAGAGGCAGGATGAACCGGGAGGCTGGAAGGCGTGCTGTGGGGGTGGGGAGTAGCGGGGGAGGCCCCTGGGATGGCTTGGTGTGATGTCAGAGCTGAACGGCGCCTGCTTGTGAACTCTGAGCCGGCAGAGGAGGCCTCCTCCACCATCAAATGCCGAAGGTGGATTTTTACAAACAAGCCCATGTGAGCAGGCCAGCATCTGCGTCAGGGTCAGACGTGAGGTCAGTCGGCACAGCCTTGCTTGCTCCCCTGGTTTGTTCTCTGCCTGCCGCCGACTCCCGCTGACTGCGAGGGGGAGGGAAACGCAAGCCAGCCGATCACAGGTGTTTCCACCTGTCTCCGAAAGGTTCCCATCTCTTTTGGATAAACGTTCCGCATCCAATCGCCTTTTTTGGGTGGTTTCTTGCTTCTTTAAGGCCGGCCCATCTCCAGCTTCCCCACGACGGCGCCCAGATGTGAGGAAGGCCAGAAAACCCCTGGGTGACCCCAGAGGGTGTCCTGGATCCCACTCAGTTCTGACGCACTGTCTGCCCAGACAGGGTGAGAGCCCCACAGGCTAGGGGCTCAGCCCCACGAGATTGTCCCCTCACACCTCAGACCTCAGGCTCCTGTTCCCATTGTCACCTGGGCTTCTGACCCATCAGCTGTAGATGGAGGGCCCCCAGAGCTCAGAGCATGGGTTCCTATAAGAGATACAGCTCAGGAACTGCCAGATGGAGGAGAGGCATGGGGTGAGGTCTGGGGAAGGGGCTTCCCTTCGGGGTGCTGATCTCCCTAAATCTGCACACGTGCACCAGGCTGGAAGCCTCTGGGTATTTATGGAGGCTTCATGACAGAGGCCTGATAGACGAAATCACTGGTTCTGGTGATAGGCTCCCAGGTCAGGGGGTGGGGGTGGCTCTGAAAGCTCCAGCCCACTCATCCTGGGGTTGGTTCCCCTGGCAACCAGTTGGGTCACCTAGGGGCTTTCCAAAGCCACCTCGTTAACATAACAAAAGAACTGTGCTTTCTCCCACTGCGTAGAAAGCAACCTAGGGTTTCAGGAGCTCTGAGCCCAGAAACAGGTCTAAGACCCAGCCTGCATTTGTTATTATAAATCACAGCGTCCCGGGCTGGCTGGTGCTGGTGCCGGAGCTGTCCCCGGGGTCCTGGCTGGCCCCCAGGGGGGTGCGACTGTGCAGGGTCAGGCCCATTCTCCCCCCCGGGGGGCGCTCCCAGGTCCTACCCTGAAGCCACCACAGCTCCGGGTGGGATGGACCTGCCCGGTTCTCCCTGTCCCGGGTGGCTGCCATCTCCCCTCCTCTCTGCCTCCAGGCCCTGTGCCGCCACCCTCTTTGCTGCTGCCAGTCATCCTGCTCCCGGGGTCCCCGAGAATGCCCTCTGCTTTGGCTTCATCTTCACCCTATCTGCGGCTTTACTGTTCTTCCTGCTCCTGCCACTCATCAGCCTCACGAAGGGACTACTGCAGGAGTCCCAGCACCTGACCTCTTCTCTGTCCCTGCTCCCCTCCCCTGTCCTTCTGCCGGTGGCCCAGGGGCAACTCTACTTCTCCTTGCTGTTTGGGAAGTGCCCATAAGCTGGAGCCTGAGCTCTTGCTACCTATGGTTTATAATAACATTAGGTGTTCAGACCTAAAGGGAATTTCTGATTTAGCCCTTTCTATTCTAACAAAGCCTGACTCAGGATGACTGTCTCTTGGTGGACTTAAAACCAGAGTCCCTCATTGTTAGGGTTGGGGTCTGTTTACTGGAAGCCCCGAGGCTTATGGGTGGAGGGGGTGGAGGGCTCTAGGGGATCATTATTTAAGTGGAATTAAAAAATCACTTTTTTGTTTTAATAACTATTAAACCCATTGTATGTATAACCTGAGTAAGGAGTAGAAAAAACAAAGCTCAGGTGGTTCCCCGACTTCCCCTGAGGTCAGTGACCCAGGACCCCCCCATTCTAGCTCCGTGGTTAGCCCAAACTCTAACCCATGGCCAGATCTTGCTGGAAGGTGGCCGCAAGGAGGGACTTGTCCATCAAAATTTTTCCCAGGTTTTCCACCCACCTTATTCTTGGCTGCTTCTGGAAATTAAAACTATGGTCTAAGGTCAAAGCCGCGTCCCAACGGAGAAGAACCCAGCGAACGTGCCACAGGCTTCCAGGCAGGTCCCCAGACAAGTTCCTGAAATGTTCTGAGCAGAATAGATGTCCATCCTCCCAAGAGGACTCTTTGAAGGGGCACTGCTGACTTGGATGTATTCCTGTCCCGATAATCCTCACACACCTGACACAGCCCCTGGCAGGAATCCAAACCCCTGCGTAGCCGCTGCCCCTGCTCGGAGCCCTGCACTTGCCGCGGGTGCCAGGAGGACCTGCGAGATGTCACGAGTGAGGCAGATGAAAAGAAAATTAAGCTCCTCCAGCTGGGCAGCTCCGTTTGATGTCAGCAACTGGGGGTTGCGTAGTTTCCGTGCCTTGAATTGTAATGTGTGAGGAGTGCTCTAGGTGGGCTGATGGAGGCACTGAGCCAGGAGCACGAATGTCAGAGGGGCCACGAGGACGCGTGTGTCACGAGGGACTGTGGGGCGGTCACCCTGTCAGCTCCCCTGGGACCTGTGCTGGGAGCCTCCCTCATCATCTCCCCCATCCCCAGATGCTGGCGGGGGTGGGAACCGTCAGGCCTAGTGCATGTCTTCTTGGGCCCCCTGTCCCCACAGACCAGGGAGACTCAGGAGCAAACAGGCAGGGGTCACTGGGGGCTTGCCTAAGAACAAACTGTAATCCATCGAGTCATTCAGACACTTGCTGTTCATCAAGTGTTTATTGGGCCCCTACTGTGTGTCAGCCGCCTGCTGGGGATGCCAGGAATCCACAACCTGGCTGGCTGGAGGGCCCCAGGGAAGGTGCTGGGGGGCCCTGGGAGGGCACTGGAACCCTGGGAGGTCACTGGGGCCTCAGGAGGTTGCTGGGGTTCTGAGAGGGCTCTGGAACCCTGAGGAGGGCATTGGGGCCCAGGGAGGGCACTGGAACCCCAGGAGGTCACTGGAGTGCCCCAGGAAGTCACTGGGGCCCTGAGAGGGTGCTGGGGGCCCCTGGAGGGCGCTGGGGGGCTCCGGGAGGGCACTGGAACTGTGGGAGGTCACGGGGCCCCGGGAGGGAGGCGGGGTCGCCGCAGCTCCACCGAGTAGCTGACGTGCAAGCAGGTGCTGTGACCCGAGGTGGCTTGTGATCGGTGCGCAGAGCTTAGATTCGGTCTTCAGGAAACAGAAACAGAGTGACTCGTGGCCGGAGAGAAGGGGAGGGGAGAGGCCACAGGTGGCAGGGCCATGAGGACTTGTCAGGGGAGGGAACAAAGCAGCCCCCGGCGGGAAAGGCCAGGGCAGGCGCATCTGAGTTTTCCTGGAGGGCAGGTTCTTGGTGGGCGCAACGGAGGAAAGCTGGACACGTGGGTGGGATCTGTATCGTCCTCTGTCCTTGCATCCTCCACCCCAGCCATCGATGGTTAGAGGTGAAACGGTCAGTGTCCGGGGACGAAGGGGGGAGCAGGGAACTTCCTGTCCGGAGGACAAGACTTGGAGTGAAGCAGCGGGAGACGCCGTGACCTTCAGACACGGGAGGACATGGTGCATCTGATGCAGGAGGGCAGGGGTGACACAGGCTGGGCTGAGCGGGACGCTGAGGTCAGACAGGGCAGGGACGTGCGCCCGCCTGACCAGTGTGTCCCTGTGACCCGGTGCAGGTGACTGCTGGCTGCTGGCCGCCCTGGCCTCCCTGACCCTGAATGGAGAGCTGTTTCGCCGCGTGGTCCCGGGGGGCCAGGATTTCCAGCAGAACTATGCGGGGATCTTCCGTTTTCAGGTACTGTGCTCATGGCCCTGGACACCATGGGTGACCCTGCGGCTACATGGGGTTCAGGATGCAGTCAAAAATCTGTGTGTCATTTTGGATTCCCCCAAATCTTCACCCCTGATGGCCAGCAGTTGACCTGAAGCCTTCCCGAGAATACAGTCGACCCACACACGTTTCGTATGTCAAGTGTATTATATACTGTGTTCTTAGCATAGAGTAAGTCAGAGAAAAGAAAATGTCGGTAAGAAATCATAAGGAAGAGGACACACGTTTCAGGACTGTGCTCTACTTATCAACCAGCCCTTGCTGTTCAGAACGTGTCGTTCGGGGGTTCTTCCCATGCCCTTGGGTCCCACCCCACATCCCCAAACCAGAGACCCAGCAGCCCTCGTCCAGCGGTCCCCGCAGGGGAGCCGGATGCTCCCCTGGTCTGAGAACTGCTGCTCCCACGCACCCTGCCCTCCCCGGCCCTGCGGCCTTGACGAGGAAAGGGGTCCCGAGGCGTGGGACCCACGCGGGCGCGTCTGCTCCTCACTGACACGCCAGACGCCACGTGTCCTGTGTTCTCTGGCCTCTCCTGTGAGCGTGAACGGAAGATGCAGAGCCTGCTCTCGGGGGGCTCGGAGCTCATCCCTTGGCACAGGGTGCTGTCTGAGGGGCCTCTGCCCCGTGTCCCCTGCCCCGCAGTTCTGGCAGTACGGCGAGTGGGTGGAGGTGGTCGTGGACGACAGGCTGCCCACCAAGGATGGGGAGCTACTCTTCCTGCACTCGGAGACGGGCAGCGAGTTCTGGGGAGCGCTGCTGGAGAAGGCCTATGCCAAGTGAGTACGCAGTTCGGGGCTGGGAGACCCCTGTGTCTCCGGAGGACCGCACCCACCCCGCCCCGAACTCGGGGTGCTGTGCTGAGTCCTCCCCAGCACCTGGACGCTGGGGCCAGGAGCTCTCGGCTCAGCGCTGCCCCCATGAGGGTGTGGATTAGGGGGGGCAAGATCTGCAGAGTCTTGGTGCCTCCACCTTCTCCTTCAAACTCCAAGGTCAGTTCCTAGGTCAAGGTGAATTTATTAAAGAATGATGAAGAGGAAGGGACAGGTGCACTTTGATGCCAGTCCTCACCCCCCTTCCTGCTGGCGTTCCATGTGGGAACCTTCTTTGTGGGTTCTCCTGTTGCATGTCACTTACCCTGTCCTGCAACCCCATTCCTTTCCAGCCCTCTTCCCAGAGCAAGCCCCTGGGGCTCTCTCCCCCAACCCCTGCCCAGGCTCCCAACCCCCAGGAACCCAGGGTTGGTGCTGGGAAAGCTGCACTTTGCTTCTTAAAAGGCGGGGGGGCGGGGGGTGGTGGTGGTGTGGCTTGGTGGGAGGTGGCCCGAGATTCGTTCCTGCAAACTGCGGCCAGGGCTCCCTGCTGACCCAACACAAAATTGTCTTCCGGTCCACTCTGCATCCTAGCGCCAGCCCACGCGGGCCCCTCACTTGTGGATGATGCACCTTTTCTTTCTTTCCCCACAGGCTCAACGGTTCCTATGAGACTCTCACTGGAGGGTCCATGGTGGAGGGATTTGAGGATCTCACTGGTGGCATCTCTGAGTTTTATGATCTGAAGAATCCCCCAGCCCACCTGTTTCAGATCATCCGGAAGGCCCTCCGTGCGGGGTCCCTGCTGGCCTGCTCCATTGATGTGAGTCTCTCTGCTCCCCCCTGAGTGGGGGGGAAGGGGCCAGAGCAGCGTCCGGGGCTGAACGGGCAAGTCTGGGGATGTACTGGTCCCAGACCTTATTAGTGGCTAGGAACTGGGGTGCACCGTGGGAGCCCCGGTCTGTAGTACTAGGGAATGGCCCTGAGAACAGAGCCCTGATCCCTGGATCCCGCATCCTACCTTCGCTGCTTCCCCTTTCGTGGGGCTTTAGGAAACAGATACACGAGGGGCATACTTGATGGACTTTGAGATCCCTGAGGAGAAGGGGAGTGGGTCTGGAATGAGGGTGTGTGCGCTGCCTGGGGGGCTGGCTGTCTGGGCCCTGGGGCGCGTGGACCCTGGAGCTGGTCTGTTGTCCCTGCCCCTGTCTGTCCCTGACCTGGTGACCTCGGACACGTGAACCGCACGTCTCTGCCAAATCTCAGCCCAAGTGTGCGTTTGATGGGGAGACGATACGGGGCCCAGAGGGGGGCCTGTGGAAGAGGAAGGGGGGAGACACTGGAGCAGCAGATTGGCCCAGAGCCGGCATCCTGGATAACTGGTCTTCTTCAGGCGGCATGGGGTCACTCGGGGAGAGCAGGTGACCTCCCAATTTCTGGTGGCATTTAAAGCCTGTAAGCCGTGCTCCGGTCTCCGGAGCCACATGGCGCCGGCCTGGAGCTGCAGGCCTGCTCAGAGGTCACCGCCTGCTCCCCGAGGTCACCAGCGCAGCTGCATCCCAGTGCCGCCCGGCGCCGGCCCCGATTGGGTCAGGGTCAGGGTCAGGGTCAGGGTCAAGGTCGGCCACCATCCGCGGACTTCCTTCCCAATCAGGTCTCCAGTGCAGCTGAAGCAGGAGCAGAGGTGACCACCTGCCAGAAGCTGGTGAAGAGCCACGCCTACTCTGTCACTGGGGCCCAAGAGGTAAAAGCTGGCCGGGGAGGTGAGGGGAGCAGGTGGTGATGCTGCACGTGTCCAGGTCGCCAGGGAGAGCCTCCCCCCACCGAGGTCCCTCTCTGGCTGCCCGGACGCTACCCGTGCATGGGCCGCTCTTGCTCACGGGCCCTTTGGACTCTTCCCCACTCGGGGATGGATCACGTGGCTGGTGTGAGCGACAGCTCCATGGGCTCTAGCGACAGGCAGATGAGATGTGGCTGGAGGCGGGAGGACGGTTTTGGAGAAAGTTGCAGAGATGATCCGTTAGATTCCATAGGCGGTCTAAGAAGTGTGTGTGCACAGGCGCAGTGCTTGAGACCAGTGGGACCCCGAAGGGGGTGAAGGCAGTGGTGTCGGCTCCCTCAGGATGGGGCACAGCGGCGGGAAGGAGCGGCCCTTTTCCTTCCTCGCCAACCCAAGCAGAAAGCATGGGCTGCAGTTTTCACTGTGTTTATTTACTATATTCTGCCCACTTGGAAAAAGTGTTGGCAGTGGCTCACAGTGAAGAGCGCAGACACAACCAAACCACGAAGCTGAAATAACCAGACAATCCAGGCGAAAGGCATGGCTGCCCTTGAGAAATGAACTTTGCTCTGAGCTTCCCGATGGCCAAGGCAAAAGGGAAATGCGATGAGATCTCAAGTTTTTGTTGTGTATCAAAACTGCACGGGTGCTTGTGTTTTGAAAACACACTCTTTAGTAAAGTCGTTCCCAAGTAGAGATTGAGCATGCGTGTGTAAGCGTGGGCCAGGGCATGATGGAGGACACAAAGGGAAGTAGGACACAGAAGACATAATGTTCATTGTGTCTGTGTGTGTGTGCAAAACGCTAGCGTGGGGGCTCTGGTGAGTGTTCAGCAAGCGGCCAGGGAAGGCAGTAAGTATGGGTTTGGTTCTAAGTATGGGCTCTGCAGACACACTGCCTGGGGGCCCATCCTCCGTCCACCACGTTCTGACCTAGGGTGATGTAATGCCCTGAGTCTAGGATTTCTGAGCTGTAAGAAAGATGGTAACAGCACCCAGCTCCTAGGACCGCCCTGAGGTCTCGATGTGGTGACAGTGTGTTTGAAAGGCTTAGCGCCATGCCTCATCCAGAGCGCATCCTCGCTGAAAGCTGACCACTGTGCTCTGCGCATTTACTGTCCTTTGGTCTGGTGGATTAAGAGTCAGTCTTAGTCAACTACAAAATCGAAATGCAAGTTAAAGCCGACACAAACTTGTTTGTGAGCCAGATGCATGGTTTATTCAACCAAATTGTGGAAAATAGAGCAGTTGGCCATGTCTGGAAAACATGCATTAAAACAGGAGTGTGGTTGTTTGGGGACATTTGGAAAGTGCGAGTCCTCAGGGGGCAGATACGGGCGGGGGTGCAGATGTGGGTGGGGGGCAGGCGTGGGGCAGACACAGGGCAGATGCAGGTGAGGGCAGACGCGGGTGGGGGCAGGCGTGGGCAGACGAGGGGTGGATGTGGGTCGGGGGCCGGCAGGGGGCACACATGGGCGTGGGGCAGGCGTGGGGCAGGCATGGGGCAGATGCGGGGGGAGGCAGACACAGGGCAGACGGGGGGCGGATGCGGGTGGGGGCAGATGTGGGGGGGGCACGCGGGGAGCAGATACGGGCGGGGGGCAGCCGGGAGGGCAGACTTGGGCGCCGGGTGGACTCTGGGCTGATGCGGGGCAGACGTGGGTGGGGGGGCGGGCGTGGGGCAGACGCGGGGTGGATGTGGGGCGGGCGCGGGGGCAGACGCGGGCGTTGGGTGGACGCGGGGCAGACGCAGGTGGGGGCAGACGCGGGCGGGGGGCAGGCGTGGGCAGACGCGGGGTGGATGCGGGTGGGGGGCAGGTAGGGGGCAGATGTGGGCGGGGGACAGGCGTGGGGCAGGCGTGGGGCGGATGCGGGTGGGGGGCAGACACAGGGCAGACGCAGGGCAGATGCGGGGCGGATGCGGGTGGGGGCAGATGTGGGCGGGGGGCACGTGGGGAGCAGATGCGGGTGCGGGGTGCACCCGGAGTGGGCGCGGGGCAGACGTGGGGCAGATGCGGGCGGGGGGCAGCCGGGAGGGCAGACTTGGGCGCGGGGTGGACGCCGGGCTGATGTGGGGCAGACGTGGGTGGGGGGGCGGGCGTGGGGCAGATGCAGGGCAGACGTGGCCGGGGGCGGGCACGGGGTGGACGTGGGGCGGATGCGGGGCGGGCGCGGGGCAGATGCGGGTGGGGGCAGTTGCGGGTGGGGGGCAGGCGGGGGGGCAGACGTGGGCGTGGGGCGGACACGGGGCAGATGCGGGTGGGGGCAGACGCGGGCGGGAGGCAGGCGCGAGGTGGACGCGGGGTGGACGCGGGGCAGTCACAAGCTCGGGGCAGCGGAGCCCAGTGGCTCAGGGGCTTCCGCGTGTGGACCTTGCAGGTGGATTTCCGGGGCCGTTCTGAGAAGCTGATCAGACTCCGGAACCCGTGGGGCGAAGTGGAGTGGACGGGGGCCTGGAGTGACGAGTAGGTTCTTTCTCCCTGTCCCCGTGTCCCCCTGCGGAAAGGCGTCACGCAAAACACGGTCCTGCGGAGACCCGTGGCGCGTGAGCGTGGCTGCGCTTTCCGAGGAAGTCGGCTGTCGAGGAAGGGGAACCGTGTGGGTCCCGCTGAGAAAGGCAGAGCTCGCGCTCTGGATTCTTGGCCTCCGGGCGTATGCTTGGCGTTGGCAGGTTTGGCCACTCCGTCTCTGGAAGGTTTGCCTGTTTCCCACCTGCCACACCGGGGTGATCGGACGCCTCCCACCGCACAGACCCTGGTCTCTGACAAACACCAAGCCCCCCAGCGCCCAGCTTAGGATCCGACTCCAGGGGCCGGCTGGCGGTAGACAGCGGTGGGTGGACGGGCGTGGCGCCCTGGCTCAGGACCCGACGCTTGCTCTCCCAACAAGGTCATGAAGGGCCAGCCAGGGTCTCGTCCCACAGGCCTCCCGCCTGGGAAATGGGAATATAACCGTCTCAATAGGTCCCTAACCTCGCGGGAGCCGCCCCGCACTGCCCATGCTCCTCGATGGCGCAAGGGCCCTGGGAGGGGGCTTCATCACGTGCAGCCATGTTGCCCACCACTGCCCACCACCGCGCACTTCCCTTCAGGTGTGCGCCACGGAGAGACGTGGTTCCCTAGGGCCACAGAGGCTGATTCCGTTGTCCAAGTTGGAGCAAAACCTAAAACCTGCGTTCTGGCAACTGCCCAGAAAGGGGGTCCCGGCCGAACAAAATTGACACTCTAAGTTTTGGCCGTTTCAGCTGACAGCTGGTTAGCAAGCTGCCCAGAGGGCTTCTGTGACCCCATCTCCTTCCCTGACAAGCTCCTCCCACCCCCCACGTCTCTGGGAGGCTGGGGCAGGTGTGAGGGGGGCAGTGGTGGGGGCGGGAGAGGACCGGGGCCATTTCTGTAGCAGCTGGTCAGGCAGGAGGACCCTGCGTCTCTGAGCCACACCCCAAAGTCAGCCCAACATCCAGTTAAATTAAATGATTTAGATTTTTTTTTAGGTTCAAAAACCAATTGGGAGATTTAGGTCAGATCCAGAATTCTCCAGCTTGTCCCTATGCTTTGTTTATAACAAGCACGTTCTGAGATTTGGGTTTGATGGATGAATGTTTCCATGAGTTGAAGGGGTCCTGGGTGCCCTCCTGTGTGACCCCTTGGTCCTGCGCGGCCGGGGTTTCACACGGGGAGGGGAGGGCTTGCGGGTTGCTGAAGGCATCCAGAGAAGGGACTTCTTGCTCCTGCTCAGTTCCTAGATGCTGCACACGTATTTCAGGAGACCTAGCTTGGTAAAGGTCAGGCGGCTGGAGATGACATTTGAATGAAGTATTTGGGCATGGCCACGGAAAGGCCACAGCACGAGGCCTCTTGGGTGACACGACTTCAGGGAAATTGCTGCCCCACTGGGCCTGATGGCCTTTGCTGGTGGCTTGGGAAGTGGACGGTGTGCGTGTGCCCAGAGAGGGTCCGACTCCCCCAAGATCCTCACCTGACCAATGAGCCAGAACGACGACCTGCCCATGGACGTGGGGGTGCACGCCCGGCAGGCACTGTCATGCCTCCTCTCTTGGACCCACCATCCTGTCCTTGGGGCCCGGGAGTCTCAGCTAGAAATGGAAGCCTCCCTGGGAGTGAAATTAGGGCCACGTCCCAGCAGCACAACTGGGGTTCATGTCATCGGTCCACGTCCCTCCCGGGCGTGTGTCCCACCCATCTGTCCCTCCCCGCCCACTGGGGTCTGGCTCGTGTCCATCTCGTTCCTCAGGGGGACGTCTAGCTGCGGGAAACAGCGTGTGTTGCAGCAAGCCTTTCACGAATGACTACCTTTGCTTCGCTTTTTAAAGATTCTAATTTTGCGATTTCCCCCAGTGCCCCAGAGTGGAATGACATAGATTCCAGGCAGAAGGCGGAGCTGGACAAGAAAGCGGAGGACGGCGAGTTCTGGTGAGCCCTGTCGGCGGGAGCCATCCTTTGAGGTGGCCAGGGGCAGCGTGTCCCCAGGGGTTCAGGAACTCGATGTGGCTCCCTCTGGGGGCGTCCTTCTTCTCCCCCGTTACCCTCGTGTGGTCCGACCTCGGGGCCTGCATGTGTTCACGTCCCCGCCTCCATCCACTGAGGCAGAGCACCACTCCTATCTCGCCAAGCTGGGCTTAGCCCCGAGACAGGGTGACTTCCTTTGCAGGGGGGCTAGGACTGATGACAGGGACGCCCCTTGAGCGTGACATGGACTAGGGCCATCTCTGCTGGGCAGAGTTCAATTGGAGGACACCTCTGCAGGCTCCAAGGTGCCCGACCCCGGAGGCAGTGCCTGTTTACTGTTCCGTCCCTCCGCCGTGCAGGGGGGCTCTCTTATAAAATGGAGATGCCAACAGTAGCCAGGGACTGGGACAGTGACCCCGCGGATGTGGACAGGGTCAGAGCTGGCCCCTTGCTCCGTGCTGGGCCCAGTAGGCACACCCTCCTTTCTCCTGGAGCCTGCCCTGTGGACCCAGAACCCTGGTCTTCTGCCCCCAGGATGTCATTTTTGGATTTCTTGGGGCAGTTCTCTCGGCTGGAGATCTGCAATTTGTTCCTGGACTCCCTGAGCAGCGAGGAGCTGCACAAATGGGACCTGGTCCTGTTCAACGGCCGCTGGACTCAGGGCTCCACCGCCGGGGCTGCTCCAACTTCCCAGGTGAGGCAGAGGGAGGGCTGCGGGGCCCCAAGTCCCTCTGGCCCGTCCTCCCTGAGCTGGGCAATGCCTCGGCCTGTTCGCTGGCTCCTGGCGTCCCTCGGGGGCCACACTTCTCCCTGGGCTTGGAGGCCAGGGCGGCAGGGTGGACAGTGGCTCAGGGAACATCGTTCTGTAGCTTCTGTGTGTCCAGTGCATTCACGCTTCCCCCATCTGCCTTGCCCTTCAAGGACGCGCTTCCTTGTACTCACTGTGCTCCTTTCTTGGGCTTCTCCCAGCCCCTGGTGGACACGTGTCCCCCCCAGCCCCGGACGCTCTGCTGCTTCGGTAGCCGGCACTGTGCTAAGCCTGTGCGCCCAAGCCGTGGGGGTGGGGGTGGGGGGCCTGAGCCAGGGCTCCGGGATGGCCACTCCCCGCTGCCACGGGAGCCACACCCTGGTGAGGATGGTCTGTGCAACCCCAGCCTCTGCACTGACCCGGGGCCCTCGTCTCCCTGGGTGGGGAACCCTCCCCAGTTCACCGGACGGACGTCACTGATGCATTGGCACAGCCTCCTCTTAGGTCGAATCAGCAGCAGGAGGAAGACCCTGAAAAACCGACCCCACTTCCCTAAGGAGAAATGAAGGAGAGCAGAGCCCGCTCCCTCCACCCCCAGCTCCCCAGCCACCTGCCCAGACGCAGCTCATTGCAGGGCTGCGCTCAGCATCATCATAAAATCCCACGTGCACGCAGGCTGGGTCTCGACCACTGTGTCTTCCTTCGTCCCGTCCAGCCCGAGCCCCATGCCTCCACCGAGCTCTGCTGCTTGACCCTCAGGACGTAGCGTTGATGCCCCCGTGCGAGGCACCGCGTGAACCAGGGCTGCCCTGTAAATGGGGGGCTTTATTTTTATGGCTCATTCTCTTCTCCAGCTCTGTTAAGGAGTAAACAAAAAATGAAGAGATTGCCGTAATGTTGCATTTGGGAGACATTAAAATATGCTCGCCATTAGCGAGTGCTTGGAAGGCGGGTAGGAAATTGGCATGGATCCCTTTGAGAGCGCGGAGCGGTCGGGGCGCCGGAGGTATCTGCACAGAATCTCCGTGGTGACCCCATCGGCGTGGCCAACTGGCTGTCGGGAGCGGCCTGACTGTGCGGTTGTGCCTGCCCTTTGGGAACGGTGTCCGTATGCAGGGGTGCGGTTGCAGAGCTGCCTGTCTCCCGGGAAGCTGTAGAGATTTGGCCTTAAAAGCCTCGCACTCGTGCCCCAAATAAACAATGTGGATGTGGAGATTCTGGGGAGGTGGGATTGAATAAGTAACATTCTCGTTAACAGCCGGTGGTTCTTGGTCACTGTGCACGCCTTGTTATCTCACTGCGCTTTACCTCATTTAGGGGATGTGAGGACACCCCGGCCTGTCCTCCCCCCGGGCCCTGCTGAGGCCCTAGCGTGTGGATGCCCGATGGGCCCGGCGTCTTCAGTGACGCTCGGCCGCCCGAGTGTCCTAGAGCCCTGTTGGGCCCTCCGACGACCCTTTGAGCTCTCTGTGCTTCGGCTTGTAGAGTTGCTGTTTCAGAGTTTTCAAAGTCCTCTTTGGAGGGAAGCAGTCTTTCGGAATGCCCGCAGGTGTATGCTTTTTGGCTGCCCATTGTTCTCCCTCATGCACGGCCCACGACGTCCTCCTGGGGGCCGGTGTCTCAGCACTGCAGCCATCTGGCTGAGGGGCACAGGGTCAGCCCCCAGGGCAGGGGACAGACGCTTGCCTGATGGGCTGTGTCTCTGGCTGTGACTCCCTCACAGCCTGAGATTGCCCTCCCCGAGGGGGGCTCGTCTTACGGGCCAGGAGCTGAGAACTGGGGACGTGAACCGTTTCCCCTGGAAGACTTGGGGGTCACTTGTGAGCGTCCCAGGGCAGCCCTGGGGCCATCAGACCTCGAGTATTCCCAGTCGAGTGTGTCTGGGCCCCTGGTTGATCAGATGGACCCGTGCAAAGTTTCCAGATGGCGCGGGATGCCGCGGGATGAGTCTGTGGGTGCGTGGAAGGGGTGGGGGGGAGGAGGGGATGCCCACCACCCTGCAAGGGAGACTTGCCGAGGCCCGCTTATCACCAGCTGCGCATTCTCTGGGGTGACCAAGGCTCTTCCCCTGTATTATTCCCACCTCGTCACCCCCCTCGGGGAAACCACGGTCTCCCAGCAACCTCCCGGCGACCTCCAGCCACTTACTGGACCAATCCCCAGTTCAAAATCCATCTGGAGGAGAGGGATGACAGCCAGGAGGGGGGGGGGGCGTCGGTGAACCCTGCTGCATGGTGCTGCTGGGTCTGATGCAGAAGAACCGTTGGCGCAGAAAGAGAATAGGACAGGGCATGCTCAGCATTGGCTACGCTGCCTACAAGGTACCTGGAGCTGGGTCACCCATTCCCACACTGGATGTCTTTGGTTGGACTGTGTTGGCCGGGAATCGGCGTGCATCTTTGCTATCACTTGAATGGTCCTCATCAAGCACTCTTCTTGCACCCGTGAATGCCTCTCCCAGTGGCTTTCCCGGGACTTGAATTCCACCATTAGAGATTCATTTCTACCATTTATATCTCTGCTGTTAACAACATTCAGATGCGAAATCCCTTAAACTTTGCTTGTCCTCAAGGGCTCAGGGTTACTGTACTCTTTAGACTTTCCAAGTATAGGCTCCTCAGGGGACAGGAGTCAAGAACGGGGGCCCGAGGAATTTGAAAAGGGGAAGGGAGGCCGGATATGGGAGTCAGAGATTCATTCTCCTTTCCTCCCATGCTGGGCGATCTTGAGACTCTTCTTGGGACACACAGGCAGGTATGGCTGGGGTGAGGAGCCACACGGCCACCTTCAGTCCGGGTGCCCCTGGCTTGGGGACCGCAGCTCCGTCCCAGGCTGTGGTGCGTGCAGGTAACGCTCTGTGGCCTCACGAATGTGGTAAAGCAAGCCCTTTGGGGCCTGACAAGCCCAGCCAGGAACAAATCACAATTCACTTTTTATACGGACAAAGGCTCCTTATAACAAATTCCAGAGGGATTCGTGGCAGTTGTTTTTATGTAATTTTGTGAAGAATTAATTTCTTGAGAAAAATACAATTTTAATTGGGAAGAACAAGAGCGGATGGAGACCCAACATCTCGGTATAAATTAATGCATGAAAAAGAAGTGTTGTGATAAGAAACCAGTTGCCAAGCCCATACCATGTCCGGGCCCTTCCCTTCGCCTCTCTTGGAACTTACAGCTTTAGAGTTCAGGCTGTGGTACGTGCGTCTCTCATCATGGAAGAATGCATGCTGAAACATAATCCCGGCTTGATGGCGGGAGAAAGGGATTTCAAATAACCTCAGTTCTCCCCGAGCTTGGCCCTTCCACCCCACCTAGAGCGTGGTAGCATCAGACCAGACCCTGCTCGCGGGGACCAAGCCCAGGAAGGCGCTCTGCATGCTTTTGTGAGCATCCACCTAGGGTAATAGGGGGCACCTGGAGTCATAGGGGGCACCTGGGGTCGTAGGGGGGCACCTGGGGTCATGGGGGGCACCTGGGTCATAGGTGGGCACCAGGGGTCATAGGGGGCACCTGAGTCATAGGGAGGCACCTGGGGTCATAAGGGCCACCTGGGGTGATAGGGGGATCTGGGGTCGTAGGGAGAACCTGGGGTCATAGGGGAGCACCAGGTCATAGGGGGCACCTGGGGTCATAGGGGGCACCTGGGGTGATAGGGGGGCACCTGGGTCATAGGGGGGCACCTGGGGTGATAGGGGGCATCTGGGGTCATATGGAGAACCTGGGGTCATAGGGGAGCACCAGGTCATAGGGGGGCACCTGGGGTCATAGCCTGGGATCATAGGGGTCACCTGGGGTCATAGGGAGAACCTGGGGCATAGGGGGCACCTGGGGTCATAGGGGGCACCTTGAGTCATAGGGGGCACCTGGGTTTATAGGAAGCACCTGGTTGTAGGGGGGCACCTGGGGTCATAGGGAGCACCTGGGGTTGTGGGGGGCACCTGGAGTCATAGGGGGCACCTGGGGTTGTGGGGGCACCTAGGGTCAGGGGGGCACCTGGGGTTTGTAGGAAGCACCTGGTTGTAGGGGGGCACCTGGGGTTGTAGGGGGCATTTGGGGTCATAGGAGCACCTGGGGTCATAGGGGGGCACCTTGAGTCATAGGGGGCACCTGGGTTCGTAGGGGGGCACCTGGGGTCATAGGAAGCATCTGGGGTTGTAGGGGGGCACCTGGGGTCATGGGGGGCACCTGGGTTTGTAGGAAGCACCTGGTTGTAGGGGGGCACCTGGGGTCATAGGAAGCACCTGGGGTCGTAGGGGGGCACCTGGGGTTGTGGGGGCACCTGGGGTCATGGGGGGGCACTTGGGTTTGTAGGAAGCACCTGGTTGTAGGGGGCACCTGGGGTTGTAGGGGGGCACCTGGGGTTGTGGGGGCGCTTGGGGTCATGGGGGGCACCTGGGTTTGTAGGAAGCACCTGGTTGTAGGGGGGCACCTGGGGTCGTAGGGGGACACCTGGGGTCATGGAGGGCACCTGGGTTTGTAGGAAGCACCTGGTTGTAGGGGGGCACCTGGGGTCATAGGGAGCACCTGGGGTCGTAGGGGGCACCTGGAGTCATAGGGGGCACCTGGGGTCGTGGGGAGCACCTGGGTTTATAGAAAGCACCTGGTTGTAGGGGGGCACCTGAGGTTGCGGGGGGCACCTGGGGTCGTAGGCAGCACCTAGGGTTGTAGGGGGCACAGTTCCATGACCCCCTAACTGACTTCTAAGGCTCTGGATGTCCGCAGTCTGGAGAGCTGGGTCGGTTGAAAGCCTGTCACCAACTGGGGAGCAGCCTTGATGCCCCGGAGGCTGAGGAGGCCCACGTGTCTGTCCCACTCCCTGGCCCCCATCATCTTCCTGCTGTGACGACCGGCTCAGGCCTGTTCCCCAGGCTCAGGGTCCTGCATTTCTTTCCACGGGCCTCGCCACTCTGGGTTTGGGTGCAGGCATGCAGGTCTGTGAGATATTAGCTCTCATCAAGCCCCCCAGGAATGTGGGGTCCTCGCCGATCACACAACTGGAAAATAAAGTAAAAAACCAGCCCCTTTCCCCCTTTAGACTTCTAGGGTGCACTGGTCTCAGACGGCCTCAGAGTTCACCCAGGACTGTCTGCATGATGTGGGGAGGGTTGCAGGGCACAGAGCGCAGGCCTCGCTGTCACTTGTGACCTGCTCTTTCCTTCTGCTCCGCAGGTCCCCAGAGAGGTACGTGAGTGCTGGCCGAGGCCTCGTTCTCCTTCGTGAGGATGTGGCTTGGCGGCCTTCGGGGGCAGGCACACCACAGGGGCTGCTTCCTCGGAAGGAAGCTGGTTCTCCCACACAATCCGGTGAGCCAGGGACCCTGGCAGGTGGCACAGACGATGCTGGGTCCCACCCCGAGGCCCCCCAGGAGGGGACAGTGGTGACCTTCGCGCCCGTGTGCCTGGTGGTTTGCTCGGAACCAGGCGGTTACAGTGTGCCCAGGCTCCTCTATCTGGAGACAGGAATGAATGCCCTGCTCTCTGACAAAAGGAAGGGCCGCTTGATCTGATTGGCTCCGGCCCCTTCCGTGTCTCCTCGGTGACACACCGTCCTGTCCCACTTAACATCTGGGGTTTCCTGCTGATGCCCCCTAGCTGCCCCTGTACCTGGCTGGTTGAAGGGAGAGCCCCTGACAGACAGTGCTTTCGGGGGGAGGGGGGCCCAGCCCGGCTTGCACTAAGTCAGGCCGCGTGCGAGCCAGCCTCTCCAGAAAGCCCCTCCGTGGTTGCAGGGTGGACATGCCGGGTGTGCAGGCTGCATCCCAGACGTGTTGCTGCACAATCTCGGGGGTGATTCTGGCGTGCAGTCAAGGTTGGGAACCCCTGGTCCATGGTGGGGGCCCTCTGGGGTCGACTGTGTTAATGACGTGGAGATGCGTCTTCCCCGCGGCATCGCTGGGTCCTCACGCTTTCCCAGATTTGCCCGCTGTGTGGCACATGCCGACGGGGGCCCACGTTCTCGGTGCTGTGGGCCGCCTGCTGGCTGGCTCCCAAACACACATCATTGGTTATAGAGCTCACGTGGAAGCAATACGGATGATGGGGAGCGCACACTTCTTCGCTATGAGAAAATAATCCAAATCTGTGTCACGTCTGGGGTGGTGGTTCCCATCAGAAATGTCCCCTGTGTGTGAGACAGCGATCACACGCACACACGGTGTGCTTCCCGGGGCCCCACACGCGTCACTGTGGGTCCTGTGCACCGTCAGCAGCTCCCCAGCTGCTGCGCCAGGGACCCCGGGCTTCTGAAAGCTGGTGGCCAGCCCCAGAGTTCCCGGTGCCATGGGGCTGGGGTGGGACCTGAGACCCTGCACTCCTAACACGTCCCCCAGGACGCTCGGGCCGGACCTGGGCCCACACCTTGGGGGCCACCTGCCTCTGACCCTGCCCGATCCTGCATTGTCGCTTCCGGCTGGGCCTTGCCGAGACAGGTTGTGGGTCGGGGGCCTGGTGGGGCCCCTGGAAGGATGGAGGGACCCCTTCTTGCCTCCAGTTCCATGCGGGCCCCCAAACAGGGCTCTCTAATCTGCCGCACCGGGGACCTTGCTGGAAATGTGAGCCTCTTTCCCGTGGAGAGAGTGAGCTTCCTGCTTCACCTCTACTGAGTGCCTGTTCCTGGGGTCCCCTGCCCCCCCCCAGCTGAGTCAGGGATGGCAAGAATGGTAGTAGCTCCCTAACACCTCGCCCTTGGCGGGGCCCCTGCTGGCCGCCCCTCTAGCAGTCTCCTGCCCGGAATATGGAAGTCTGCGGGGGGCCTAAGTGCACTGGCTGCCCTTGGACCTCGGTCAGCAGGAACTGGCTGGAGATCCCCGTGCAGTCCCGACCGGCAGGGGTGCTGGGGGCAGGTGGCCCCACTTTCCTCCTCCGCTTAGCAGACCTGCGATCCAAAGCAGGTCTGGTGACCGTGGATGGATGCCGTCCCCTCTGGGGTGGGCGTTCCAGGTCACACAGAAGCCACGGCCCTGAGGCTTTTCAGCACCCGCCCTCTGACGCAGGTAGCTTGAGGAAGATTGGTCATAAAGACGCAGCACCACGGGAGGCTTAGTCACTGAAATGACAGCCCGGGCACCCTGCACTCACTAATTAGCCTGCGTCACACACCAGCCCCTCCCACCACCAAGCAGAGGGGCCGCGGGGCGCCTGGGGGGCCTCCCAGACGACTGGCCCTCCGCTTGCAAACGGTTTCCCAGAAGCAGAGGCAAACGGGCCCTTCTGGCTGCTTTGGCTTGAGGAGCAGGATTTCAGCTCACCCCCCAGCCTCAGGCCCGAGCTGGGGGCTCAGGGCCGCCCAGTTACAGCCTCAGAGAAGGGTCTGCGGGATCAGTAGTGGGGTTCGTGAGGGAGATCCCCAGCGAGGAGCGCAGTGTGCGCCCGAGACCCTGCTCTGCGGCCCTTCGCTTAACCGGGGAGGGGGCAAGGGGCTGGTCACCGTGGCATCAACAGGGTTGGTGTCTCACACACGGGGCCTGGTGCCAGAAGTGCCCAAATACACCCGCTGGGGGACACGGGTGCATCCTCAGCAGAACCCAAGGCCTCCCAATTCGTAGCCCGGCATTAAAAATCGGCCATCCCCAAATCGGAGCATAGGACCACACTCTGGAGCCGCCGTCTTCCACGATTCCAAGGGACACTCACCCTGCCCTGCTTTGTGCAGCTTCAGGGCCACACAGACACGCCCCTGGGCTGGAACTTCTTCCTGGGCCGCCAGCCCTGCGTGCGCTCCAGCACCCACGCCAACCTGCGGGAGGTGTCCGGCTGGCTGCAGCTGACGCCGGGGGAGTACCTGATCGTGCCATCCACCTTCAAGCCCTTCCAGGACGGAGAATTCTGCCTGAGGCTCTTCTCATGGAAGGCCAAGGCCCTGTGTGTATCCTGTCCTCCTGCGGTGCTGGGGGCCGGGGCACGTGTGGCCTGGCAGGTGCAGGGCCTGGGTCACAGCCGCCGTGGCCCAGACAGAATCTGTAAAATTCCCTGTTCCCACGGGTCCTTCGCTCAGTGTCCCCTTCCCTCCCCTGTGGATCTATGGGACACCAGGCTGTTGGCTCCCAACAGGTCGAGGCTGGGCAGAGGGCTTTCCTCCAGCAGGGATGATCCCTGAGCCCAGGGAGTGGGATCCAGAGGGGTCACCGCCTCCTCCGCACATACCCATGCACATGCACCACACTCATGCACTCACATGCACACGCACCACACACCTGCACATACCCATGCACTCACATGCACACGCTGCACACATACCCATGCACACACACCACACCCACGAACACACATGTGTGCACATGCACAAGCTGCAACACACCCATGCACACGCACCACACACAGGCATGCACATGCCACACACACACCCATGCACTCACATGCCACACACATGCACATATCACACATATTATACACCACACATACTGCACACAGGCACACAATGCACATATCACACACATGCATGCACACCACACAATACACACACATGCCATACACACATACACATGAGTGCACACACCACACACATGCACAACCATGCACACCCCCCACACACTGCACACATACATGCATACAACATACACCGCACACACACTTACACCACACACCACGTACGGGTTTGCATGCACACACGGCCTGTGGGCTTGCTGGCTCATTGTCCAGAGGCAGTGTCTATAGGGATTCACGGAGCTGGGTCTCCCGGGGAGGAGTGACCAGGTGGTGAGAGAATTCCCCGAGTAGGGCCACCAGGGCAAACATTTCAGGTTTCATGAAGGGTCTGGTGACAAACCCTGGGGGGGTGGGGACTGCGGGGAGAAGGGAGGGATGTGGGTCAAGATTCAGTCCATGCAGTTTGGTGCTAGTAGGGACTGAGGGTCTTGGGTGGGAAGCCAATGCTTCAGAAAAGTAAAATGCTTCCTGAAAGAACCTGGTCAGCTGTCCTGTTTACTTACCATATTTGTTTTTCTCCTTTCTTTGTGCTCCAGGGAGATGGGGGCTGTGGTGGCTGGAAACCCACATGAGGTATGAAATCTTTCAGAACAGAAGCTCTGGCACTGTGGCATACCAGGCATTCGAGGTTTCTTGTTGATTTGTAGAAGTTCTTTACATATTAAGGATGATGACCTTTTATTCGTCAGGGCCACAACATTTCCTAGGCTCTGGTCCTTCCTGACAAAGATGGGATAGCAGCAGGGTGACCCAGGCTGGGCGGCTCATTCCTAACCCCAGGGGCCGGGCATCTGTCCCCCGCATCCGTCGGTGGGACCCTCAGACAGAACGGGCCTGTGCTCTTGAGCAGTTCTGGGCGGGACAGAGAAGGCAGTGGGAGGGAGAGTTCAGCCCCTGCTCTCAGACCTGCAGGCTCTTGGGGACAGATGGTGGAGGCGCATGAAACTGATGAAGGAAAGCTCATCCGGACATGCTGGAGACGGGTCTCAGGCTGTGTGCGAGGGGTCTGGGGTGCTGGAGTGAGCACTCAGTCTGGGGGCCCCATGGAGGGGCGAGGTCAGGGCAGAGGCCGGAGGAGGAAAGTGCGCCCGCTCCGGTCCTCAGCCCGCTGTCTTTTTCCTCCGGTGGCCCTTGTGGAGGCTGCTCCATGAGGGGTCATGTCGCGGGCCGCCCTGCCCTGTCTGCACCAGCACACGCTGGGGGTGGGCGGCTCTGTCTTCACGGGGCCACCGCCGCCCGTCAGCCCTGTGGCTGCGGGTTCGGGTCTGGCTGAGCTGGGCTGGCAGAGGCACCTGGCGGGTTTGCACGCTCCTGTTCCTGCAGGCGCGAGAAGCCCTGGGGTCCGTTCACTCACTCATGCATTCGGTGTTACTTTATGTTTTTAAAATAAATTCCAGTAGAGTTCACACAGTGTTCTCTTAGCTTCAGGTTAGCTCTGGGGCTTACGTCACGAGCTCATGAGACAGAATCGCCCGCCCCCACTGTCCGCGTGGAGCATTCCAGTCAGATCCTGGACGGCCGGTGCCCAGCAGCGCCCCTGCGCGGGTCAGCAGGATGCCTGCACCGTCAGTGCTTTCCAGGCTGGCGGCTCCTGGTGACGGAGCTGCCCTGCCCCCACCCTGCCGTGGGGAGAGGCCCAGCCTCCTCGTGGACTCCTCTCTCACAGCGGCCTCTCTTGCTGCTGTCCCAGGGGTCAGAAAGGCCCGTGTGCCCGAGTGGAGGGCGTGGGTCTGAGCCTGCAATTCGGGTGGTAGGAGCTAGCCTTCCGCTCCTTTTTGGTTTCTGTTAACTTGACGGAAGGCTGGCCCCAGGCTCCCATAGCACCAGGTTGCCAGGAGTTCAAGCCCAGGCATTGCGGGGGCTCCTGTCTCCCCTTCCCGTGGTCTCGGGGTTTCCTGAAACACCTGCTGTTTCACGGGAAGACTTTTCCTGTTACAGGTGCTCACCGCTCTTCCTTGGGACGCCCCAGTCTCAGCTCATGGTTGCTGCTCCTGAGTCACCCGGGGGCTTCTGCACGAGCTTGGGGCTCTGACCCTTTGTGAGCCAGGAGCCCCCAGCCTAGCGCCCAGCCTTCCCTCATGAGGTCCTGCAGAGATGCACGAGGTTCACAGAGATGTATGAGATTCCCAGGATTCCAGGGCCCCACACACGCACACAGATGCACACGGGGGTCACGTCTGTGGGGGACTCAGGACTTACAGATTGCAGGGACGGCCCCTGCCATGTGCCAGGCGTCCAGGAAATCTCTTTAAAGGAACAAGCAAACTGCAAGTTTCCACATACGCCATCATGCAAATGCTTCTTGTTCCCGTGATCTGTGTGCGGTGCTCCCACCTGGTGGCAGTGTGCCTGCCGCCCACCTGCGTGTGCCCGCTTCCGTATCCTGGCTTTGTGGCTTTTGTTGTTTGGTTTGTGATTTCACAACCCCCTCCCCCCAAGGATGATAGAATCTACCCCCACGTCCGCAGTCGGTGGACATCCCACTAGACTTCGGCGTGCAGTGTATTGTGTGATGGGAACAATGTAACCCGTTTATTCTACAAAACCTCTTGAAAGTCACATACGTGTGATGACAAGCATTTATCATTTTTCTTCTGGAAAGTTCAGACGTGTTCTCAGATTTGCACATTGCATGTGTAAGCGGTAGGGAGGCATGGCTGTCCCCCAACTGCGGACAAGGAGGCAGCCCCGGGGCTGCAGGCGTGTTTGGCCCCCAGAGCATGTGCTCTGGTTTTCTGACTAAAGGCGGAGAAGCGCATGAGCTGCCGCTGGGACCTCGGACCGCGGCTCCGAAGCCGACCAGAGGTGCAGTCCTGGTGTTAACTGCACGTATGCCGTGTGGTCCGCAGTGGGACCCTCACCACAGAACAGTCATGAGCAGTAAGGGAATTAATCCGTGAGGTGCCTGGCGGGTAGTGAGCCCCCATCAACGGTGAGCATGGCCACCGTCCTTGTTACTCCCGTCCGTACGGTGTCGCTGGGCCACGTCCGGCCTTTTCTGCTTCTCCGGGCGATGGTTTTAGAACGTGGACTCGGCTTTCTGGGAACTCCTGAAGCCTCCCGGAAAGTGTGTGACTTCCCGTCTGTCGGGGGGGGACGTTGGGAGTGGGGCCCCCGTCAGGCCGGAAGTCCCTGGACAGACCCAATCACGTAATGTTTGTAACTTTGATGGGACTTTGACTCCATCAGCTGGTGTTTGCTTTTGGAAGGAGCGCCGGAGCCTCGTCATTTAACCACAGACTGAGGGAGTAGGGAGGGTGCTAGGAGCCCGGGGCAAACTGCCGCGCAGCCCCTCCCGTGTCCGAACCCTGTCTTCTGGCTCCGACTTCTGCTACGTCCACTAGGCTGTGACCCCAACTACTTTCGAATCCTGTGGCAATTTGAGAGTCTGAGGAATGCTAGGAAAACACACATGGACACTACCCAACACGTTCACGTGGTTTCTGGGGTTCACAGACTCCTGGGAGGTCTCTGGGGGGCCTCTGGGGGCCCCCAGGCCAGATGGAGATTCTCTGAGGTCAGTCCTTCTGTCCTTCTCCGAAGCGATTATGGGTTGAAACTGGAAATTCAGGTCTGGCGGGATCACCTCCCCACATCTGGGAGGCAAGGCCGCCCCGCGCCCCACGGAGCCAACACCGGCACGTGGTGGGTATGCAGTAGGAACAGGGAGTGACGGATGTGAAATCTTCGTTCTCCCAGCGACCCCCCACCCCCTGCTAACTCTGTGCTGTGCTTCCCGTCAGCCGCACCCTGGCGATGTGGACCAAGAGGACGGCCAGTTCGGGAGCCTGCTGGGGAAGCTTGCGGGGAAGGTGAGTGGGGCCAACACACCCTCCCCACGGGCAGGAGGGTGGCCAAGACCTCAGGCCGCTTCAGCCTCTGTCCCCTGGCGTCTCCATGAGCTGAAGGGTGAGGGGCCCAGCTTCTCTCCGCGGCCTCCTCCCGTCTCAGTTCTGGGCTCCTCCCTGTGTTGCAGGGACAGTGATGGTCCCAAAGCCATGTCTCCCTGCATCGACGGACCCTTCAGGAAAGAGAAAATCCACAAGTAGGGCAGCAAGACGTCCCTAAATTGGTATGCTTCACCTACCCCGGCTGCCGCCCTCGCTGCTCATCTGCGGCATTCACACCAGGTCTGGTGCCAGTGGTGCCCCTGCCCCTTTCTGCCCTGTGCTGTGTGCAGACTTGGGTTTCTCACGTTCCAGGCCTGTGGGGCCATGTGGCCCCATAAGTAGAGTGGATGCGCTGCTCTCTGGGGGGTACTGGAATGTACCCCAGGGCCTTGGATGGTGTCTCGGCTCCAGCTGCTGCACCAAGCACCGCGGACAGCCCTTAAACAACAGACCCTGATTGCTCCCAGATCCGGGGGCCGGCTGTCCGAGGTCCGGTGCAGGGGCCCGTCCGTCCGAGGTCCGGTGCAGGGGCCGGCCGGCCGAGGTCCGGTGCAGGGGGCCGGCCGTCTGAGGTCCGGTGCAGGGGGCCTGACGTCCGAGGTCCGGTGCAGGGGACCGGCCGGCCGAGGTCTGGTGCAGGGGGCCTGACGTCCGAGGTCGGGTGCAGGGCACTGGCCGTCCGCGGTCCGGTGCAGGGGGCCGGGGTCTGGGCTGAGCCCCCTTCCTGGCTGCAGACAGCCTCCCCACATGCTCTCCTGGTGGAGAGAGGGGCCAGGGGGCTCTGGGGCCCCTTTGCAAGGGCTCTGATCCCACCGCAGGGGCTCCACCCTCGCTTGGGGCCTGGTCACCTCCCGCACACGCCCCTTCCTGAGACCATCACACTGGCCTCAGCCTCCCACACAGGGGTTTGGGGGACACACACGTTCAGTCCTTAACAGAAGGGGAGAAACAGTACTGTCCACCCCGGGGGACGTTCAGGACAGAGAATGGAATAGAAAAAAATATGTCAGAACCCTTTGCAGGAAATGAAACTGCACACACAGTTCCTTCACTGTTGAAGAAGTCTCACAAAAATGAGTCTATTTCTGCTTTATTTGGATGCTCAGACCAGGATCCCGGGAGCTGCACCAGGCCTGGGCGGTGAGGCCGCCAGTACAAAGGATGAAACCACAGGCACAGGGGAGGAGACGCGGCTGAGGTCACAGGGTCACTTGGAACCAGACCCCAGCCCCGCGCCCTTCTCTATACCTCCTGTGTCCTGCCCAAGGCCTGTCCCATCTGAGATTAAAGGGCAAACCTTCCCTCTGGCGCACTCCGGAAATCTTCCCTGACACCTCCACACCCAGTTTGGGGGGCTCCTGAGTGAGATGCCGCCTTAGGAGGGGGTGCTTTGGCTGAGACCGTGTTAGGTTTCGAGTCGCAGCTCTGTCACCTGGCGGCTGTGAACCTGCGGAAATAACATCTCATGAATGACACATTCCATCGAGTGTGTATATGGTGTTCACAAGTTTACAAAACCACAGGTCCTTACTCCATTACGGAGGCCACATCGTTCTGAGGTCACAAGGACGCTCGGCAGCGAGCACGTGGCTCCTGGTCCTGCCTTCGCCACACTCCCGCCAGGCTGTGGGGGACCCCAGAGGAGCTGAGAACTAGAGTTTCTAAAGATGCCCTGGGGCCTTTGGATGTGCTGTCTGGTCTACATCAGCCTCAGACCCTGGAAACTTGCCAGGACCTGGTGTGACTCACATTTGGGTTCCTCTTTCCAGGATTCTGAGATCGATGTCCATGAACTCAGGACACTTCTGAATGAGGCCTTTTCCAAAGGTAAGTTCTTCCTTGGAACTTTCCAGAAAGTTCGTGGGAGCCTAAGAGAGGTGAAGTGTGGGGGGTGGGGGCGAGGGACGGGTGTGTGTGGGGGTCAGGCTTGGGGTCATGAGCTCTGCAAATGCAGATGCAGAAGGAGACCCTGGGGGCATGAGGGTGTCCAGCAGGGGGGCGTGGGTGATGCTGCAGGAAGGATTGGGGGGGTCCTGGGAGGAAAAGCTGGGCTGAGGGTGACCTGACCTGTGACGTCTCCCCAGACATACCAGGTTGATGCTGTGGGACAGTGCAGATTGAGGGCCTATTCCATGGAGCTGTGGTTCCGATTCCCAGGTCCTGGCCTCTTGTCTGGCCCAGGATGGGGATGGACAGGGGGACGGGTTAGGGACAGGGACTGGGACGAGGTTGGGGATGGGGACAGGGATGGGGACAGAGATGGGGACGGGGATGGGGATGGGGTCGGGAACAAGGATGGAGATGGGGACAAGGTTGGGGATGGGGGTGGGGACGGGGGTGGGGACAGAGATGGGGACAGGGATGGTGATGGGGATGGGGATGGGGATGGGGACGAGGATAGGGATGGGGTCGGGAACAGGGACGAGGATGGGGACAGGGATGGGGACGGGCTGTTTGAGGCTTCCCGCTGGTGGAGCGAGGGCCAGGACTGGGCTGAGATGTAGGATGCAGGGGAAGAGGAGAAGGCCCAGCGAGAGCCCTCGGGCCCTCGAGAGACAGGCTGGGGCTGCGCGGGGCGCAGGCCCTGGCCGGACGGTCTCCGCTCTCTGCTCCACCCTGGAGTCTGCTGAGAAGGGGTGAGAGAAGAGGGGACGGCTGCAGGGTCTTTGGCTTCCAGGTGCGGCCAGGTAAGGTGGGGGCCAGGGAGGCAGTTCCAAGCAGGCGCCAGCCAGTGAGCACGGTGTCAGGGCTGTCCTCCAGGGCCTGCCTTTAGACCCTGCCCGCCCCTGCTGGTGGCAAATTATTCAAGCTCTCTGGGTCTTCGTGTCCTTGTGTACAAAACGGGGATGCTGATAGTTCCGACCACGGGGGGGGGGTGATTCTGGGGACGAGGTGTGGGGGCTCGCCCCTACAGAGTTAGCTGTCCTGCTAGGAGCGAACCATGTCCAAGCGCTGTGCTAGGAACTCGCATTGTCCGCTTCATCCGCAGCTGGCCTCTGGGGCAAGTATCATTATTGCTGTTACTCCCCCTGGCGGAGGAGGGGACCGGAGCTCAGGGTTAGCTTGAGGGGCTGCTGAGCAGCGCACCTCCTCTGGGAGGTTCTCTCCCGCCTTCAAAGACCCGGATCCCCACCCTTTTCCATTTGAATGTTCAGAAGCAGACGTAAAATTCCTTGGATTCGACCCCAACACTCGCAGGGAGATGATCAGCTTGATGGACGCATCCTTTGCCTGTTGCTGTATTTTCCCTTTTCCCTGATTTTCGGGACTCCTGGACCTTTCCTGTGAGAGGGAGGGAGGGCGCGAGCAGGGGCAGCCGCAGTGGTGGAGTGCCTGGAGCCCGTGACTGTGCCGCCCGCGTGGTAGGGAAAACCGTGCTGCCTCGTTTTGCTCCTCAGGAAGCTCACGCTTGTCCCTGTTTCCCGGTGAGGCTGGTGAGGGGCTCCGGGTTTCAGCCCGTGAATCCAGAAACGGAAAGTGCTGGGCATTGTGCCTTCCTCCCCTTAGTCCCGCCAGGCTCCCCTCCCCCTTCCCCCTCCCCCACCCACTCTCTCCCCTCCTCCTTCTCCTCTCTCCCCTTCCCTCTCCCCTCCTCCCCCCTTCCCTCCCCCTCTCACTCTCTCCCCTCCCCCTCCAGTCTGGTCTGTCTCCTGTAGTAACACAGCCCTCCCACAGCCACCACCACTAGTTTAGAATTATCACATGAGGTAAAATCTATTTGTTCTCTCTGTCCTGATTTAACCCTCACTTTACACTGAAGAATGTGTAAGAGTGTTTGGAAGGAATGGAGGAGGCTAGAACATTCTAGGTGGAAGGAACAGCTTAAGTGAAGGCTCAGAGGGAGAATGGTCCTTGCGGGGGGTGGGACCAGGTCACCATCCTCCATCGTGTGGATGGTGAAGGCAATTTCTTTGAAACATAGATGCTTGGAGGGTTCTCCTCAGTGTTAGGATGAGGCTTGATGACCTCGAGGTGGGAGGCATGACTGGTTTGTATGGCAGTCATGCAGAGGGGTTCTGCAAACGTCGTGTGTGCTGATCCCCCAGGGTTATCAGCGATGGAGAGAGGGCGCTGTCCCTGTGGTCCAGAGCCACAGACACTGGGGCTCTTCAGCCTTGTGTCCTTCTGTGAGGCCAGTGTGCTTAACAACTTATTCGTGGGCCACAAAGAATGGTTAAGTGTTGATTCACTTTGCTGCAAAGAGTCCCTTGGTCTCTGAATCATCTTCTTGAACTCACCACTGACTTGGTTGTCGATTTGGGAGCTGCTAGCCCCCCGTGTTCCCCACGGTGTTTGCTTCTCTCATGGCTCCATCACCTTCGGGGGTGTGTGTCCCACAGTGCAGGTGGTGTGGGTGGTGGTTCTGAGCCAGGACATGCTGCGGACCTGCCCATGGAGACTTTGGTGACAACGACAGCTTTATCAAGATACAACTCACACACCTTACCATGAACCCACTTACAGGGTACCATCTGATGGGTTTTAGTAAATTCACAGTTGTGCAAACATCACCACCCAGGTTAGAGCATTTTCGTCACCCCAGAGAGAGACCCTGTACCCATATTAGCAGTCACTCCCCATTCCCCCTCAACTGTCCCGACCTCTTTCCTGCAAACACCAGTCCACTTTCTGTCTCCACAGACCTGCCTATTCCAGCGAGCTCATTTATGTGGAAGAATACATCATATAGCCCGTTATGCTGGAATTTCCACTTGGCCCCATATTTCAAGTACCATAGCATTAGCACTTTGTTGTCCGTGGGATTTTAAAAAATACGGTTGCCTGAGTCCTGGTGCTGGAGATGCTGACTCAGCAGGTCTGGGACAGGGCCTGGGTCACCGTAGCCATTCCATCAGGCACTGAGGGTCCCTGTGTCATGGGACAAGGTTTGGAGCAGACAGGAATCTCTGTTCCTGCTCCAGTACTTTCCGGGTATGGAAATTTGGAGAAGTTCCTCTATGCTTTGAACCTCAGTTTCTTGTGTTGGGAAGTGGGTTAAAACTGGAGCCCCTGTGGTTGCTGGGAGGGGGGTGTGGGGCGTGGGGTGCAGAGACCCGCGTACCAGCTCCCTCTGCGGTTGCGTTCCTGGCGAGGGATTGAGGCTGTGGTGTCTCCGACCCTCGGTGTGGATCATGGACACGAGAACCACACTTACTTAAAGAGGGTGGTGTACGCTCTTGGGTGTTTGGCTCGTTGGACAATGTGGGGCTGGCAGTCTGCCACACACCCTTGTGTATCGATACACACCAGTGTATCGATTAGCTGTGATTCCGGAGAAAGGGTGCTTTCAGAGCCTTAACTCCATGAGGGTCCCCATCGTCTAGCCCAGGGTTCCGTTAATGCTGGTCGAGTGTGAGCTGGACAGAGGGAGTCCCCAAACCCCCGGGGCTGAGTGGTGGCCCGTGAGCCAGCCACGTCCCGGTGGGAGCTCCGAGCCCCTTCGCGGCACGCTGACAAATGCGTGCAAACCATGCGGCTGAGCATCCCAGTCCCGTGCTCCTGACTTCTCTGTTAACATATGACATTCTTGCCAACGAGTTATTTCAATGACCACTCACGGAGTTTAAATCTGGAGGTGTCTTTCCAGCTCTCCTCGGCCAGCCCACTGCAAGCCAGGATGACGAGGGTGTTGGATCTAATGAATGACCCTGCTCCAAGGTCCTTGGGCTCGTGACCTCAAAGGGCGGCCGTGGGGGTGCCTGACCCTTTCATCTTAATTTGAGTTGGCTTCCTGCCACCCTTCCCACGGTGACCCCTGGGGCCCTGCTTACTGAGCACACGGGTGGTTCACTGAGGCCGTAGGGCACGTGCTGTGGTCACAAGAGAACATGGCGCACAGGCCTCTGGTTTGGGCGTGTTGGCCTTGACCATGCCTAGAGCAGAGGCATGGGCACCTTGGGGCCGGCGGAACTCGGGACGCTCGGGCTGAAGATTTGGAAGTACCTGGTAACTCTTCTCTCCTCTGGGCTCTGTCCCCCGTCGGTCGGTTCTGTGTCTAGCCCCTCGCCCCTCCCTGCCCCGCACCTCCCCCCAGTCTGACCAGAGTCTAAGTGTTCGAACCCAGCACAAAACCCGGACACGATGTTCAGGGGGTACTAGGGGGCGCTTGTGCTGAGCCCTTCACGGAGAGCCCTGCCCTTTGGCCCTGCTCTTCCCTTTGTTCCGGAAACTTCGTGGGAGGAGTCAGGGAGGTCTCTTCCTCCCGAGGGAGCAGTGGGCAAAGGGAGTCGCTCTGGTGGGGCCTCTGAAAGCTGTTTTCTACCTGGAATCTCTCTGCTGCTCTAGGACATCTACCGGGAAACTGATCACAACCACTCAGGGACCATCGACGCCCAAGAGATGAGGATGGCCCTCGGGAAGGCAGGTGAGACTCGATTCGGGACACGATGTGCTCATTTGAAACACTCTGAACGGGATGGCGGCAAAGCTGGTGCTGGAGCCACCGGCCTCATCTAGCACCGGGGCACAGGCTAATCCCCGAGGATTGCAATGGGGGTGGCCAGAGGGTCCGCATCCCATGGAGGAGCCTGGCCGTGTCAGCCCTGAGCCCTGCGTGCCACCGTGACCCAGGTCCCCCGCCACAGGTTTCACGCTCAGCACCCAGGTGCAGCAGACCCTAGCCCTCGGTACGCGGACGGCAGACTCCGCATCAACTTCGATGGCTTTGTGGCCTGTGTGACCTGCCTGGAGACCCTCTTCAGTGAGTTGTCCTGTCCCTCAGCCCCACCCGTTCCGCTGCAGGGCTGGGCGGCGGAGCCAGGCAGGCCTCCTGGGGGAGGCGGCACGAGCTGGCCACGCCCAAGGTCAGGGGCTGCCCTTTCGTGGAGACCCAGAACGCTGCCACATTGGTTGTTGTTGGCGCTGGTGCGGGTTGTCTGACTGCCGCGAGCCATCAGGCAGCGCAAGTCCTGGGCCTTAAGTGTCTTAGTGTCTTTTTCGGGGTCATGTGCAGAGCCCGTATCAGCTCCCAGGAGGGGATGAGCGTGCTCCCGCCGCCTAGGGCTGTGGGCGCCCACGAAGCTGTCCTGTTCAGGGAGGGGTCTCCTCACTGGGGGTGGGGGTGGTCCCAATGGGAAAAGGCCGGGCCCCTAGAGAGGAAGCTGAGGGAGTGGCTGGCCCACCAAGGGGCGACTGTGGTCTGTCCACAGCCCCCTCCTCCCCCCGCACGCTCCCATGGAAAGAATGAAGTTCTAGAGTCTCAGAGGGTGGAGATGGTGATCGACCACCTCTGCTCATAGCTGCAAATGTCCCCTGGGGCAGAGGGACGCCTGCCCCCAAACCCACGTGGGACACCAAACCTCCATGGAGCTTTCCAGAGTCCCTGCAGCCGGGTGGACGCTGGGGGGTCAGGGAAGGGGACTCACGGGGGGCGGTGGACAGGGGCAGCTCTCTGCGGTTCCGAAGTCTCATATCATTCCTTATTTGGCATTCTAGAACTGTTCAGGCTGCTGGACAAGGACCAGAGCGGCATGGTCCGGTTCTCCCTGGCTGAGGTAGGCGGCTGGGGTTCTGGTGAATGGCTTGCTGATGGGACTTGGATTCTGGGTCATTATGGGTGCCGAGGGGGGCTCGTTCACAGTGGCCTGTCTTATTTCCACGCGGCTACAATGCATCTTCTGGGGGCCGCACTGCGGGAAGAAATGGGACTGCCCTGTGGTCTTCCCAACACGCATCTGTTATTATCTTGAAGATAAGGCTACGGCTACATTTCAAATCATGTTGGGATACCAGCCCTTGCTAATTTGGATGGAAATGTGGGCGGTGGGTGTGATTTAATGGCTGACTTCCAGGAGCAGATGTTTTAGATTAACAGAGAGAAGGTGACCAGAAACCAGTGGGAATGTCGGTGACCTGTTTCCAGTGATGTGGGAAGGTCTTCCTGGAGGCACCTGGACATCAGCGTTGACCCTGACATTGAGTGTATACATACGTACACACACGCACACACGCACACACACCTGTTTGTGGAAGGCCCTCTTGGGTCTGGGCCTTTCCTAAGCCACCTGTCTAGAGGGCTCGTGGGGTTGGGACTGAGTTAAGGACTCCCAGGCGCCCCCTGGAGCATGGACGCGTCACAGGTCGCGCCACGCGGGGCAGGAGAGCGTCTCGGGCGCCGTCGCGCCAGCTCCCAGGGGAGCGCTGAGCTCACCCTGTGGTCCTTCTTTTGCAGTGGTTGTGTTGTGTGTTGGTCTGACCCGGGCGTGTGGACCCCTGTGACACTCCGCACCAGCCTGCCTGCTGCCTTTCTTCCCTTCTTCACGATTCTGCGAGCAAGGATCTGAATGGCATTCACTGGTTGTCCCTTCTTCCCTGCCCATCAGCGTCCCTGGAGGTCCCGGCCTGTCCCACCCGCGCCGTCTGGGGGCAAGGCCTCTCTTTCAGCAGCGTGTAGACAGACCCTGGAGCCCCCCGGAGGGACCACAGTCAAATCAAGTCTGGTCCAAATGGTTCTTGCTTTTCTCTGGCGATGTGCAATGTGCAGAGAGCCCTGCTTCTCATGCTTTGGGAGAGAGGTTTTGGGAAAAGACAGGCCCAGAGCTCCTGGGGTGGAGACGCGGGCGGATCTCTTGGGAGGCCTCTGGGGCAGCGCAGGAAGGAGCATCTCCAGCCCTCCGAGGAGGGGTGTAGGTGGGCTGCTTTCTGCCCTTTTGAGGAAGGAGGAGTGGGCCTCCCTTCTGCACTCGAGGCCCAAGAAGTCAGCGTCTGCCGTGTGGGAGGCAGATCCTTGCTGAGGGATTCCTGACCCACAAAGAGGGAAACGCAGTTCCGGCTGGTTTCTCTCCCTGCTGGACACGAGGATCTTTGTGGCTGGTGAGAAAGTGGATGCCAAGCCATGTGTCCTAAGGGGCAGATGGGGCAGAGCTGGCTGGGATGGGAGGGTGAGGTGCTCGGCCTGCTGGGGCCTTGTTCACACAGACCTGGAGGCCGGGCAGCTGAGATCCATGTGCGGGCAGCCGGGCTCTGTGGACAGGCCCCTGGGTCGTGCTCCTTGCCCTGCGTGCGTGCGCCTGGCAGGGAGCGGTGGGGAGCAGGCAAGCTCTCTGGGGTTCCCACAAGGACACAGACCCCATCATGGGGCCCCCTCTGCTGGCACGGGTCCTCGTGGGGCAGAAGGTCAGGCCGAGAGCGGAGGGAGCGGCTCGTGCTGCCGCAGGAGGGGGAGAACAGGCTTCGTGTGGGGCGGGTAGGCATTCGACACCCGTCCAGTAAACACTTACTGAGCATCAGCTGCATCCTGGGTGTTGTGCGGGCTCCGGCTAACGAGAGGGAAAGATGCCTCGGATGCAGGGAATGGCATGAGAGAAGGCGAGAGCCCAGGAGAAAGAGGCCCGTCCTCTTCCGGAAGGTTCTGTCACTGCAGCCCCGACGGACACCTCCTCTGCTTTTTCCCATCTTCCTTGCCATGATCCCGCGGCACCTCCTTCTCCTTTCTGTGTCCGATGGAGAGCTTTCAGACTCCTCTTCCGATGGGGCACCATCTTGGGCCTCCTGAGGTTCGGGTTGTTGGGTAGCGTCTTCTCCCTCTGTTCCTGGGCTGGAAGGACCCGTGGAGCCCGTTGGGCAGCCGTGAGCACCCTGATGTGCATCCAGCTGTGTCCTCACTACCCAGAGAGAAGAAGGGGCCCCGGGGAGGGTCCTTGATGGGGATCGTCCCCGGGTGAGGCCAGAAGTGCCACCCTGGAGCGGAAAAGCACCACGGAGACTCGTCTGAAGAAGCTCACGAGAGCTTCCCACTTCCACCTGCATCCGTGAAACACCCACCACCAGTTAACTCCTGAATCCCACAACAACGCCGTCCTGGTTACACAGGGAAGTGCTAGCAGCATGAGGCTGCTATCTACGGCATACGGCATACGTGATTCCGATCGATGCTCCCCCAGAAATGGGGGGAGGGATGGGGGGAGGAGGGAGAGGGAGACTGAGAAGGGACTCCTGGCGGGCGGGCGCTGCTGGTCTCGGGGCTGCCTGCTGTCCGGGGGGCTCGGCAGGCTCTCCGCTGAGCCCAGGCAGGAACAGCGTCCTTGGGACCCCTCCCACCTGTGCCATCACCAACGGAAATGTAAATAATAACACACAGACATAGTCACGGCCCGACTCCATGGTGGGGGCACTCACGGGCACCCACTGTGTGTCACGTCTCCAGGTCCCCGTTTGCACCGTGGGGATTAAAGCAGGGACCCTAGCTTCTTCCTCCCTGTCTGTTTTGTTGTGTTTTTATGGACACATGGACTTTTTACCTTTTTGTGTCTTTGGTATTTATATGAGGTGGGATAGCACATGGAAACGGTGGCTTTCATACCATGTTGGAATATCTGGGTCACCAAACGTCTGTGAGGCTCGTCGAGCATAACTGAGCACCTACTATGTGTAGGGAAGCATGCTACGCTGTCGTTGGGCTACAGACACGCGTGAGATATGACCTCTGCCCTTGGGGGCGTCCCTACCGTCTTTGGAGAGACTGCGGCAGAGACAGGCGGCTTCGCCATGAGCAAAAGGCAAAGACAGAGACAGGGACAGGGAGCCGCGAGGGCGCCGGGCTTGCCGGTGGAAGGCTGTGGGTGGTTATCCTGAGCGCTGGGTCGGATCTCAGTCCAGCCGAGACAGGAACCACAGCAGTGGTTAACAGTTAACAAACTGTTAACCTGCGTAAGGTCATAACCAGGAATTAAATGCATGACCAGAGCTCTCAAATGTGTCAGGTGCAGCGGCTGCTACGTGTAGGTTCGGCCGCGTGAGCAACGGGACGAGAAGATCGGAGGCGCTAAAGCTTGGAGACCTGGAGGAGAGAGCCCGTGGGACTGAAACTCAGCCTTGGGAGGGGGGCCGTGCCCCAGCGACGCCCACAAGTTCAGGAATAGCTGCCAAGGGGGGTCCGCTGTTGCCAGCGCCTTGTCGGCAGAGCCCGATGTGGACCCCAGAGTGGCTCGCACAGCGGACGTGGGCTCACAAGGGGTTCACCCGCTGGGCTGGAGACTCGCTCAGTCAACACCGACTTCTGAGCGGTCGCAAAGTGTCAGGCACGGTCTAGCTCTGGAGGCGCGGCGGCGGACAATATGGACGGAAATTCGTCTTTGTGGGTTTGCAGCCTGGTTGAGGGAAGCAGACAGGAAGCAGAAGCAAACGGGTGAGTGAGACGGTATCCCCAGCGAATCGGCAAAGAGAAATAAAGCAAGGGGGAGGGGAGAACGTGTGTGCGAGCGCACGAGCGCCGGGGGCGGGGGCTCTGTTCGGATGGAAAGGTCCTCCCCCAGTCTCGGACTCATGCAGGCCTGTCTCCTTGTCGGCAGTAGGAGGGAGCGGGCGTGGGGCCACTTCCTTTCCAGCTCCCGGACCCCAGCGGTCTGTGTTTGGGGAATGAAAGTGTCTGGAAGCCGCTCCTGGATTGGCGGTGGTCACCCTGGGCCCAGGGTGGCAGGCAGGTCTCGGGACCCCGCATGCCAGGGTCCCTTCCAGAGCAGGGGAGAGTTTCCACGTCCTCACCCCTGTTTGGCCTTCCCTCTCCAGCCCACGAAGGCATGAAATTAACAGCAATAACAGCTCATGGCTCTGAGTTTTTCTCAACACCAGGATTTCTGTGAAACACATCACGTGTCACTTCATTCAATCCTTCCTGCTCTGCGGCTCGCAGCTGTGTGGCCTTGGGCCACCCAGTTATTGCTCTCCTTTCTGTCCCTAAATGTTCTCACTTGAAAATGGGGATAATCATCGGACTGACCTCACAGGGTTGTGATCGGCATGAAATGAGCTGGCCCGTGTGTTCAGACCAGCACGTGGCAAATGCTCCGTTGCTGTCTGGCCAGTCACGCTGCACATGACTGCGCCAAGGGGTCCTGCGAGCGGGCACCTCGCTCCCCCCCGCTGCTGAGGACAGTGAGGCTCAGAGAGGGGAGGGCGGTCTCGGCTCCAGCTGCACCAAGCACCGCAGATAGCCTGTAAACAACAGACCCTGAGGGGTGCAGGGGGCAGGCTGTCCGAAGTCCAGTGCCGGGGGCCCGACATCCGAGGTCTGGTGCAGGGGGCTGGGTTCTGGGCTGAGCCCCCTTCCTGCCTGCAGACAGCCTCCCTATGTGCTCTCCTGGGCTCTGATCCCACCTTAGGGGCTCCACCCTTGCTCGGGGCTTGGTCACCTCCCACACGTGCCCCCTCCTGAGACCATCACACTGGACTCAGGGCTCAGGCTCCCACACAGGGGTTTGGAGGACACACACGTCCAGCCCATCATGGTGGCGACGGCAGAACGCAAGCCTGTGGCTGTCTGCTCATGTCCACGGCTCACGCCCCATGCTCCTGGGATGGTTCTTGCTAGCCTGGTTCCTCACGCAGGGTCCTGGCCCCAGAGGTCCCTTCCCCTGTCCCCTCCCCTGAGGGCATGGTTTCCGGAGCTTCTTTGAGACTCTCTTGAATTGAGAGGAAAGCAGTTGACGTGTTAATGAACAGATTTCCCAGGGAACCAAAGAGCAGAGGACAAAGCTGACCAGGGAGGAGGCCCTTCTCAGCCGCGTCTTGCGAGACGTCATGGGGATGGAGGCCGAGCTGCCCAACTACGGCCTCTGTCCCCCCGCCTGCCATGGCCAGGGAAGGTGAGCGTGTCTGCACCCAGTGCACCCGCATCACTTGATCTGCTGGACTAATGATCTCTGCCAACGCGATAATCAGCAGGAACGGAAGAGTCAACCAGAGCTAATGCTTTCCAGAGTGCAATGTAATTAATTTAAAATGACTTATTTAGTAAAATGGTAATGATGAGGCTAGTGTCATCTCCCCAGACAACAAGCCTGTTCGTTGTTTGCTGCCTTGGCGTTGCCGATTGGTCTTATGTGTCTCCTACGGCTGTGAACCCATCTCCGGAATGGAGCGGGGGATGGAACTTATTTTTATAGAAGTGGTCACGGTGAGGTGACCATTGCAGAGTATTGAGCACTTTCGGGTGGCCCTCCCTCTCTCCCTGACGGGACCCCATTGTCTGCGTCCCACTCTTGGGGGGGAGGGCCACACCGGGGGCTGCCTAGCTTCGGGGGGCCTCCAGGAAGGGGGCTGAGGGAGCAGTGAGCAGAGTCTGGGGGGCCGAGGTCTGAGCTGCATTGATGGTCCAAGAGCCAGGTCGTCAGGTAGTGGGGGATAGGGCAGAGCCGGGGAGTGGCGGGCGGGCGAAGCTGGTGGCCGGGGATCAGGAGGTCAGAGTGGGCATGCGGGCTCTAGAGCAGACTTGCTCACAGGGGACGGAGGAGTCGAAGGAGGGGGCCAGTCGGGACCCCACTTGGTAACTATGGGCCAGGACAGATGGGGGGTGTCTGGGCCCCGGGACCCCGGCTGAGCCCAGAGACGCCGTCAGTGCTCTAGGCACAGCTGTGGTTTGGCAAGTGCCCTCAACATTGCCCGTGGCCAAACACAAATGATAAGAGCGGGGGGCGCCCAGCTGGCTCAGTCGGTGGGGCGTGTGACTTGATATCAGGGTCATGAGTTCGAGCCCCACGTTGGGTGCAGAGATGACTTGAATAGGTAGATCAATAATTCTAAAAAATGACGAGTTCTCTGGGAAGCACAATGGTTGGGACATGTCCCCGCGAGCACGCAGCATCTTCCAGCCATCGGGCTCCGGCACACGTGGTAGAGAAGCTGAGAGACTTTCCACCAAGACATGAACGAGCATCTGAATGGAGAGACTGTTCTCTCTTTGGGCAGAAGTTTAGTTTTCTCAAACCTGATAAAAATGAAGTATTCGAAGGAGCAGAGATTGAGAAAGTTTGGACAAGATTCCAGAAAAAGTCAGATGTTTGTTGAGTAAAAACCCAGGGTCGGAGTTGGATGGACGTGGAATCCCCACAGGGCCTTGGTGTCCTCAATGTGTGAAATGTGTGCTCGTGGCTCCCGCTGGGCTGTGTAGGGACACCTGAGGTGTGGCCGTGTCGGACTCTGGGTTCGGGGACAGGCACCAAACACACGCCCTCCGTGTTAGCTCTTCTCCTACTTCAGGCAAAAGTCCCGTTCAGAAAATCAGGGAAGTGTGCATTCTTTATAAGCGCGTGTTCTTCCTGCACCTTCCTGACCCTGGAGGGCACATAGCGGCTCCCGTAGCCGCATAAATGCCTCATGTCCGCTCCTTTCCTGAAGCCCGAGACGCCAAGAGAGGCAGGATCGCTCAAGAACCCATCGGATCGCTGAAAGCGCCATTGGAAGCAAATGTGAAGTGTTTCAAAGTAAAGTTGATTATGTTTAAAAATATTTTGTGACTAGGGACTCATTTACACCAAATTCACCAAATAGGATCATTTTAAATGCAGATGAGTTAGACAAAAATCTAATTTTCTAGAGCACCTGGGTGGTTAAGCATCCGACTCTTGATGTTGGCTCAGGTCATGAACTCAGGGTGGTGAGATCAAGCCCCGCATCAGGCTCCACGCTCAGCGCAGAGTCTGCTTGAGATTCTCTCTCCCTCTCTCTGCCCCTCTCCCTTGCTCTCTCTAAAAAGAGATAAATCTTTTTAAAAAAATCTGTTTCTCTATTTCCTCACACCTATAGGAGATTTACAAAATGCAGGGGCCCACGTCCTGCCATGGCATTAAGTGCTGCATTGGAGGGTCTGGGCTGTGGTGTGGGTTGTTGGGGTTGCGGCGGGAAGGTGACCTCATCCAGGCCCACAGCCTTTCCAGAAAAGCCGCCTCTCTGAGGCCAGGGACTGGGACACCAGCGCCCGGCCCAGGGGGAGCAGAAGAGAACGTGGGGTCCTTCAGCCGCGGGAGCCCCAGAGAGCGCAGGCGACAGCCCAGTTCTGTCATCGAGACACCAGGCACGGCGGAGTGTCCCAGGAGGAGCCGCCCTCAGCTGCCGTCTCGGGACGCCATGTCAAGACGGTTTGGTCGCTCACCAGAGGTCCATCTGATTTCCAGCTTCCAGATTTTAAGTTTTCTTCCTAAAAAAAATCCCTCTGAGGGCAGGGGTATATGAGAAATCTCTGTACGTTCCCCTTATTTTGTTGTGCACTTAAAGCTGCTCTAAAAAAATTAAATCTCAATTAAAAAATAGAGCTTAGTGGAAAGGAATAGCGGCCCATACAACAGGGCAGAAAAGGGAAAAATCCCCTGCTGTACTTTCAGTGGGTTTAGGGAGGAAGGAGGCCGTAGCGCCACACGAATACGACGGAAACACGTGCAGACCTGTTCATGCGGCACTTCTCAAAGTACTTTAAAAATACAATTGCTCTTCAGTTATTCCTCACAACCCCCTCCTGAGGGAGATGCTGTCTACACCCCAAGCTTTAGAGGATCAGAGTTGTGGCGCTTCTCGCGTGGGTCCCCCAGAAGCCCCAGGCAGGAACGCTGGCTGCCACGCCAGGCCTGCCCACCGGCTCGGGGTATCTCTATTTGTTCGGAAGCTTCTTCTGCAGGCGCTGTTTCCAATTCAAATGGGAGATTCGCAGGCTCAGAAGGACCATGGAAGCGAGGGACACTCACGTGCCGGGACCCCTGGAGCTCGTGTCTGTCAACAGTGACCCCCCCAAGGACACTCCTGGGATGTCCCCGGGGCCACCGTTCTCGTTGGACAGTCACTGATGTTGGGCAGGTAGCGGCGGGTCCAGCACTCCCGGGGCTGAAGGCGGGGAGCAGGGACCACAGCCCCGTGACTGCAGGCCCCAGGGTGGGTGCCTGCAAGGAGGAGGCAGCCGTCATCCTCCTCAGACTCGAGGCTCGGCCTCCCTGTGGGGACAAACAAGAGAGGGCTCAGGCGAGCGGGGCGGGTGGTCCAGGCCCAGGGACTCGTGGCGGGTCCCCCAGCGGGTTCAGAGTCGTTCCCGCTGTCCTGGGAACCCCCTGGAGGAGTGGGGCGAGGGCGGTGGTCCAGACACTGTCCAGGCTCATCCAGAGAACCGATCGTGGAGATTGGGCTCATTAGTGTCTTGGATGAGCCAGGGAACCCATGTCTCTCCGGGGCGTCAGCCTCCCTACGGATAAAATGGACACTTTTCATTCCCTCTGCCTCGTATGGTCTGGGTGGCCCACGTGTTCACGCGTCCGCTGTGGCAGACCCGCCTCCCATCTCCTGACCCCACAGGATCTCTGGTGAAGTCTCATTCTCTCTGGTTTCCGGGAAGAAGCCGAGTGTGCACAGGGGGCCCCGGGGTCCTGAGGCCCTGAGATTTCGTGACAACTGCAGGTCAGAGAAGGTGTGACATTTCAGAGTCCCCGCCTGCATCTTGAGGGGAACGGGGGCGTCCTGCCCACAGGTCCCACGGGATGGCAGCCTCTGCGGTCAGCACGGTCCCCCGACTGCGTTCTCTGCCTGAAAGCCTCCAGGCTATGCATTTTAGGTCCAGCTCTCTCCTCGGGGCCCAGGAACGTGGACAAGACCCCTCTGTTCCCAGATCTGAAGGCAGATCCTGGAGCCACGCCCGGGACAGGCTCTCTTGTGTCTGCAGGGACAGGTGTTTGCCCATCGGCCCCTCTTCTCCTGCAGAGTCACCGGGCTTCCTTTGCCTGGGCAAGTGCCCTGCACAAAACTCAAGAGCAAGACAATGACAGACACAGGAGTGCCGGCCGCAGCCAGGACCAGGAGGGAGGGGGCCAGCCACGGCCAGGACGGGAGGGACGGAAGCGGGGTGGTTCTGGGCGCCTGTGAGGGGGGTCAGGGCACCAAAGTTGGAAACTGAGCCCTGGTCCCCACTGTTTTATTCTCTGCTTGTGTTTACTGAGCACCTACTATGTGCTGGGCATTAGGCTGTGGCTTCTGGAAGGAGCAGTGTTGGTTATTGGGTTTCGGTTGCTGACCTGATAACCTTGCCCAGCGTCTGTCTTCCTTGGGGGTCGAGCTCACCACACGAGACAGAGGCCGAAAGGCCCCTTGCTCACTCTCCAGGCTTGTGCGCGTGCGCATGGGACCCTGCCGCGAGGAAGGGGCCGGCACGGGAAGTCTCCCAGGGAACTTCTGGGAAAGCTTTTCTCCCTGACAGGAGAGAAGTGTGGAGAGGCCATCCCTCCGCCGTGCGTGATGTGGCTACTCGGAGCCGGTGGTTGGCAGCATCTCGCCGTGCGGGGGGGGGGGGGGGGGGGGACCAGCATCTCGCTGCGCGGGGGGGTGCCGACCCCGAGGATGGCAGGGCTGGGGGAGCCGTGGAAGGCAGCAAGTCGCTGAGGACCCCATCACATGGAATTAACCAACCCAAACACTTCCTCTTGATGCGTGAGATGACGAATGTCCTTACAGAGCCTTGCACTGAGAGCATCTGACTGGTACGTGCAGAAAACAGAATGCTTCCCCTTAGCAGGTTAGCATCCAAAGGGGGCTGGAAACGCCCCCATCCTGGGCCTGGAGTGTGCTCGGCAGCTCGCGCCTACCCACAGCACACAGCTGCGTTATAAAGACGCACACATGGAAATTGTTACACAAATGTAATTCTCCGATGGCCTCCTGTTTCTGAGGTATTCTACCTGCATTAATAATTAGTATCCAGCTCACAATAGCTCCTAGCACCACAGTTTCTTTCTTCTGTTTTGACAAGCGGGAAAATCTGGAAGTCCCGACCATTAAGGCCAAGTGTTTTTGAAGTGGCGTGAAGTAAACACAGTATGTTGTTACCAGATGAGCACTCAGCTCCTCTTCCTTAATTTAAGATTTTGGAAGTAGGGTTCCTAACGAGGAGCCCACCTCCGGCCCCATCTGAACATCAGGCTGTATGGCCGCATTTCTTACTCCTGACGAGCAGACCGGGACGACGCACGAGCCTTCATCCCTGCGCGCGTTGGTCGCATCCGAGCTGTTACGGGTGTGGTGAGACGTCAGGACCGTGCCTGTGCCTGAGCTTCGTGGACAGGGGCTCGTGGACCACAGGTGCATACAACCTTCACAGGAGGAGGGAGATTCTGGAGCTCTCCAAACGCAGTCTCGGGAGTCTCAAACCCCTCCTCCCCAGGGAGCACACCACAGATTGGGGATGGGCAATTAGGAAGTGTGTTTCCAGAGATCTCCGGGGGGAGGGGCCGGGGGGCCGCCATTCACCCTGCTCTGCCTCTCTCCTCGTCAGGAGGTCCAGAAGCCCATTTGCAGACTTGCCTGTTTGCAGAGTGCTGGGTATGGTTTAATTCTGCGTCCTTCTCCTCTGGCATGGGGGCAGGGGGGCATGCTCTGGCCAGCGTGAGTTCTTCCAGCAGGTTCTGTCTCCTGGCCACTCGCCTGCCCCAGGGCTGCTGGGCAGCTGGGAACACCAGCTGTGGTTTCTGGAATTTTCAGACTCTGGGCAGCATGACAGTGCCCTGATCTTCGTGGGGACAGACCTGAGATCCAGTGGGCGAGCATGGGCCTCCTGAACCTCTCTCTTCCAGTCCTTCCAAGCATTTGACCAGTGCCTGATTCCTGCGGAAGGTAGCCAACCGGGAATTTAGAAGAGAGCCTACAGAGCCCCTACTTCCGATGCCAGTTCCCAGCTTGGAGGTTCCCAAAACTGCTCTGGGTTTGATGATTCACTGGAAGGTCTCACTGAACCCACTAAAGCTGTTATATTCACAACTATGGTCTATTACAGACAGGATTTAGATGAAAAGCAGCCAAGGGAGGAGGCGCGGGTGTAGAGCCCAGAGGCCCCAAGAGGGGAGTCTCGTTCTCCACCCGGTGGAGTCAGGAGGCACAGGGCCCAGAGCAGGGTCCTCTGCCCTGGGGCCAGATACCCACCAGGCCTGGTGCTGCGCACATGCCCAGGGCAGCTCTCTGTGGCCATGAGGCCCCGAGACTAAGCCAGCCCCCCTGGGTCGCAGACGCATCCCCCCAGCCTCAGGCTGGAGGCCCCGTCTCTGGGCTCCTCCATCCCCGAGGAAGTGCCACTGGCCACGTGGGAGGGTCTGCCTCTTGGCCCGGGGAAAGGCGGGTAGCGCTTTCTCCTCTGTATCTGTATCTTCTCTCCTTTGTGTCCAGACTGTGGCACAGTCAATTAAATGAAGAAGTCCATCCACAGAGTACACGGGTCGTGGCCTTGGACGTGGCCCTACGTGTCACTCCCTGGGCCCCGGTGTGGGCTGACCCACTGTTCTGTTCCTCTTCTCTCTCTAAGGCTAAATGTCCTTCCTGGCGGGTGCCTGGGACGCACCTTCAGGACTGTTTCTTGGGTGGTCCTGCCTTCATGCATGGTTTTCGCCCCTGCAGGGGTGGATGTGGGTGGGGTGAGGGCAGGGGAGCAGCCCGCGGAGGGCCCTGAGATCATGCAGGGGCTTGGGCTGTCCCCTGAGGGCGTGGGGACCACTGCAAGGTGAGTCGGGAAGATGGGCAGCTGGCTCCATGCTTTGAGCCGGGTGGAGGAGGGGAGGAGGAGGGGAGGATGGTGCGGTATCATCCGCATGGGAAATGGACTCTGGGCTTCAGCAGTGGCCGCAGGGCCAGAGCTGGGGGCCCAACCGCAGAGGGATTTCGGGCAGAATGGTAAGAGGAGTCGGGCGTCAGGTGTCTAGTGTTGGAGGCTGGAGACTGAAACTGGTCACCGAGAGAGGCCGAGACTGTCAATCCCGGTGGTCCCCCAGGCAGAGGCATGCGGTGTGGTGGAAAACCACCTAGGCTCTGGCTTCTCATTCTGGGATGTGCCTTAGCTGCTGGGCCGCCGCCGACCTGGGGCTTCAACAAGGAGCCTGAGGTCCGTTCCCGTGCGAGCTCTCCCCTCGGGTGGCACGCCGCAGTCATCTTTCTCTCGTGGTCTCTGGGCCGGCTCAAGCCTGTGCATGAGAGCACGCAGGGTCTCTGGTGTCTTCTTGTGCAGACGCTAATGCCATCGTGTGCCCCCACGTCATGACCTCAACCTGCCCCCAAACACCCACACCTGGGAGGAGGGAAGAGCTGTCCTCTGTTGGCCTCCGAGGCCCTCCTGGGCCTCCAGCGGCTCGACCATTAGGAGGTTCTCCCTCCGCAACGGGCCACTGCCCTCCGGCTGCCCGGAGAAGCTTCTAGGACTCAGGCAGGCGCTCTGGGACCACAGAGCTCTGGACTTAGCAAATCTTCGGTATATTCTTCCCTTGCCTTTGGGAAGGAGTTGTTTGCAGAGCTTTCTCCTATGCTTTGCAAAAAATGTTAAGCAAACATTTAAGGAATAAGGGCCTTATAATGAAGAGAGCGAAGAGGAGGGATGCCGGCTATTACGGAACGTAAGTGTTTGAGGAAGAGAGGAAAGGAAAGCTATCTGGAGGGTGCCTTTCTCACACTTCAAACTGGGGGCTGACGCCTCCAGACCCCAGCCTATGGGCGGCTCCGAAGAGCCTCGGTGCCCAGGTGTTTTCGGGTAAACTGAGGGCCTCCTCGTTCGCCCCATAGAAAGGCAGAAGAGTCGGCATGCCAAGAGTGAGAGGACCAGCTCCGCTGGGCCCCAAACTGTGCGCAGGTCAGGCCACGCCTGAGAGAGAGATGGGGGTGGAGGAGAAGGAGGCGGGGGACCCCGGGAACGGCTTCAGAGACTTGCCGCACCTGGCAGGTCCAGCCGGAGTGTGGGGCGGCCCGCCGGGTAAGGCACTGTCAGGGCTCCCCGGCTTGCACACACACCCTGGCCCCGTGCACCCTACCCCTAAAGTTCGACAGCTTGTCCTGACGCTTGCTGGTGCTTGGCCTCTGCCACCCTCTCTGGCCTCGGCCCCCTCGTCCCTGACGGGTTAGTAGAGAGCGCCCGTCCCCAGGCTGCTGTGAGCTTGCGTGAAGTGGGCTTGCAGAGCGCCTGGCCTGGGCAGCATGCGTGCCCAGCAACCCCCGGGGTCCCTCTGGGCCCCAGCTGAGGTGCTCACCCCACAACCATCCCCTGGGCTCTCCGTGGGCCCCGGCCTCCTCCCAAACTGCTTGCCTATCACCTCATCAGATGCAGGAAGGTTAATGGCTTCCGGGGGTCCGGAGGGGGGTGTCTCTAGCTCCCAGTGGAAGCCACTTTGACTTTGTTCAGTGACTCCAGAAAAGACATGTTTCATCCCGTTCTGGAGTTCGGAAGCCGTTTGCTGTGGCACAGGCCTGGCCGTGGCGTCTTCGGATGGGCCTGGCCGCCTGGGGACAGGAGTGCGTGGGCGGTGGTCGCGGAGATTCGTCCGCCGAGGAGAGGGGGTGCTGAGCCTAATGACACGTAGGGCTCAGGAAAGCCGGGTGAACAGTGGCTGGTGCAGACTCTGGACGAGCCGAAGGCCGCAGGCATTTCTGGGCCCTTTGTTCTCAGCGGGTCCTTGGAGGAGCAGAGCCTGGGGGCTTCACTGGGGAGGTGGGGGCTCACGGCCGCACTGTTCGGGGAGATTTTCCATACCACTGCACGTCCCCCCAGCCTTATGCCCCCAGGTGTCTGAGGCTCTTGATGGCGGTGATTGTCACACAGCCTGGCTCAGGACCACAGTGAGAAGTGCCAGGGAGGGGGCAACATGTGGGCAGGGCCACCGCATGGCGGCGAGGTCTGGGTGTTGGGGACAGCAGGGTGTGCACATTCCAGATGTGGCCGAGGCCGGCCTGGCCCCTCCGGAGTGCCCGTGACCCAGGTAGACAGAGGCTGTCTCCCAGAGAGCCGTCCCCGGGCACCTTCCCGCCGGCCGCTGGTGGGCGACGGGCCAGGCAGCTGGGGCGCCTGGGCCCTGGGCGTGAGGAGGCGTGGCTGGAGCCCCCGGGCAGCTGAGTGGGAGCTTGGGGGACAGGAGACAGGGGAGGCGGCTTGACCATAAGTGAGACCTTCTCCCCCGCCCCCCTTGCCAGGGGCTCCCCAGGAAATGAGCAGAGTCGCCCAGAATACCCCGAACAGTGAGACGTGACGCTGACCGACACCCAGGTCTCCCCTGGCCTCCGCGCGGCAGACGTGACAGGCCCCACGTGGTGTCTGTCTGCTTCACATTCATCCTGAGCAGGAGTGGCCGCCCACTTGGGCTGTGTCCGTGGAAGGGACCCCGCCAGGCAGCGTGGGTGGGTCGGCAGAGCCCAGAGGAGGTGCAGCTGCAGAGCGGGGAAGGGCTCCCCGTCTGGGAGTGACCGTCCTGAGTGCGGGATCCGCCCTCCAGAGGCCTCTCTGCCCTCCAGTGTGCCTAGCCCAGCTGGCTCACGGCTGAGTCCTCCCTGGGAACTGCCCTCGGCCAAGGGCATGTCCTCTTCCCAGGCGGCCTCTGCACAGAGAGGTGGCTGTCACTGGGGTGGGAGGGCCTGACTGCTTGCTCTGGCCAGGCTCCTCAGTAGGATGGCCGGACGCCTCTGCTGGGGCTGCTCTGGGGCTCAACGGTGCCCTCCGCCCAGGCCCGCTTCCCTCGCTCACCTGGCAAAGATGTTGGGCCCAATAAACCCCCCGCCTGCTAAACTCTGCCTCAGCGTCTGCCCCACATGAGGACAGCCCCAGCCCCGCGGTCTTTCCGTCACTGTACCACCTGCTGAGTGGGGGAAGGACGGTGACTGGGGCTGGGGGCCTGCCTGCCGCCTTGGGGCCCTTTCGTGTGTGCTCTGCCCCGAGCACCTTTCCAAAGCCTTGGAGATGCGCACAAAAGTGTGAGGAGCCCCAGGAGAGAGCGTTGCAGTTGCCAGGGGCCTGTGTCCTGCGTCCTCGCCCCGTGGCCAGTCTTGGAAAAACAGGGAGCAGACACTTGCAGACATCTGGGACTCCTTGTTGACCCAGACCCACAGGCACCACAGGAAGAGTCCGCATTAGACCTTACTTCTGGCCGGAGAGCAGGGTTTACAAGGGTCTGGGTACAGGCCAGGCCCCTTGGAGTCGGGGTTCTCCGGGAAACATGCACACACTCGTGTTGGGGGGGGGTTAGAGGTGTTTATTCTAAGGCACTGAGTCACCAGGGCAGAGGCTGGGGGCTCTAACATCTGCAGATGCCGGCAGGCTGGGGACCCGGGGACATGGGCCGTCGGCTGGCAGCATGCCCCTTTCCTCGGGGCGTCAGGCTTTTATCTCTTAGGGCCTTCGACTGGGACACTAGATGCACCCAGTGCATGGAGGGCAAGTCCACTGATTCCAACGTTAGTCTCATTTAAAATACACCGTCCCAGAATCACCCTGATGTGCTTGACCAGGTATCTTGGCACCGTGGCCCAGCCAAGCAGACGTAAATCTGGCCATCACAGCCCGCCAGCCTGCCATGGGCACCATTTCTGTCCATTTCAGGCGAGGGGATGTCACTCTCACTGTCTTCCTGGACCACGTCCACAGACCACGCCCACAGGCCAGGACGGGCCACAGACAAGCACCTGTGTCTTTATCTTTTTTTCTGTGAAGGTGGGTATTTTATGGTCTGCAGGGCTTGGTTTACCAGGGCCTGGCAAGCTGACTCTGTGAAAGGCCACACAGTAAATCCTTTAGTCTGAGGGGCCACGTTTGTGTCTGCAGCATATTCCTCTTTGTGTTACAACTCTTTAAATGTAAAAATCACCCTTAGCTTGCTGGCCACGTGGAGACAGGCTGAGGGCCGGACTGGCCTGTGGCCTGTTCTTCGCCAACCTTGACTCAAACCTCTAACATGCCCGGTGCACCGGGATGCTGGACATTCCTGGACTCCTTCCCGGCCCCGAGGGCGCTCCGCCGCATCTTCCAAACCGAGCTGCTCCACGGAGCCCTTGGGGACGGGAAGAGGCAAGGCCAGCAGGATGGAAGGTGTGCCAGCCACTAGCCTCCCTCCACCCAGTGGCTCCCCCAGCACAACCCGCCATCCTGCTTGAAGCTCCGGGCCCCCCACACCTGGTCTGGGAGGGGCTGCTGCACACTGACCTGTGCGCAGCCTGGAGCCCGCCCCTGGGCCAAAGCCACATTCGGGCAGGCGTTCTGAGCGGCCCTACCGGTGTCGTGGAGGAGCGGGTCACTGCCTGCAGTCCTGCGGGAGCCCACCCCGAGCCCTGGCTGCAGGCCAGCTGGGTCGCACCTGTCAGGCCCCTCCGGGACCACCGAGGTGGGCGCTCTCTGCTTCCCGATGGAAGAGTAAGGCTCTCCCCAGACAAGGAGTGAAGACAGTTACCCACAGGACCGGCGGCACACCGGGCTCACCGGCAGGACCGGGTTTTCGAGGGGAAAGCCTGCAGGAGGACGTGAGCCCCTCCGTGTGCGTGACGTGACACCTGCCACGTAACCATCACCAGCTGTGCACCTGAGCAACATTACGCACTGTGAGCAGGGTCGCCTCCACCGTCTCCAGAAGGTTCTCAGCCTCCCAGGCGTGAACTCTGTCCGCACCAGCTCCCCATCTACGTCCACCTCCCCAGCGCCTGGTGTCCCCACCCCACTTTCTGTCTCTACGACTCTGACGACTCCGAGTACCCGCTCTGTGGGCAATCACACGGTGTCTGTCCTTCCAGGCCCTTCTATGTCGCACTCTGCTGGGCCCACAGAGCTCCTCGCAGACCCCGCCAGGTCCAGCGCGCGGCCAAGGCTGGGAGCCCCCATGGGGGCAAACTGCCCAGGGCACGGGCCGCCAGGCCCGCTGCTCCCTCCAGGGCGAAATCAAGTTATTGATGCCTTTGAAGAGGTTACCAGAGGGAAAAGTGAACTGGCAAAATGTGCCCCCAGATGCGGGCTGGGGAAGGAGGTGGCACCGGGGACGGAGCCCGACCGTTCCTGTTGCCTTCCCCTTGAGCAGCCGCCACTTCCAAGCCAGCCCGGCTTCTTCCCGCAGAGCCAGTGGGGCGGCCATGTCCCTCTTGCAGCCATAAACCCCCGGCGACCAGATAGCCCTGGGCAGGGGGTCGGACCCGCAGTGCAGGCTCAGCGGCCTCTCCTTCCTCGGCGGCCTCTCCTTCCTCAGCGGCCCCAAGAGGAAGCCATTGTGCCCTTGGAGTCCACTTTCCTAATCTGCCAAGGGAAAGGGCCATTTCGGCGGTCCTGATGCTTCCCTGGAGCAGAGGGACCCTTTCCGGCAGTAAAATCTTGTGTGCAGTTTGGAGTGGACACAGAGAGCCGAGCTGCTGAGCAGCATGGGGGGTGGAGCCCTGCCCATGGCCTCCCCCACCCTGAGGCCACGGAGGACACCCCCCCACTGCAGCATCCGGTTCCGTGACTCACCGTCCGTTCGTACTGACTGAGGTTCCTGCTCCCACGAAGGCCACGCTGCCGGGGAGGGGCCAAGGACACGCCTGGGAGCACCGCTCCCTGCACAGAGGGGTTGATCTTGCATCTCCAGAAGGCAGCTCCGGCCTGCCACGGGCACAGCCCACAGAGGGTCCCTTGGTCCCCCCGCCTCCATGGTTCTGTGGGTCCTCGCCGTCTGCCTGGACGCCCCCTCCCGCAGGCTGCCTCCTCCTCTGAGATATGCCCCTACGTGGGCATCGCAGCCCCACACCTCCTCCTGCTCTCGATCTCCGCTCTCTCCACCCTCCGCGCTCCCCTGTCCTCCGGGCCATCGCTGCTGGAGGCTCCGGACCCTCAGCTCCCTTCCCACCGTAGATGGGACCCCGTGCCCTCATCAGTGGGACGGACAGAATGCCCGCCGCACGACGGTGCTTGGGGATGGCGTGGGGTGACACAGGGGAGAGTCTGGTCACCTTAACCTCAGAAGCCCCACCTCCATGCAGGGTGACATGGGAGAGACGTAGGGGAAAGACCACGGGACGTGGGTCGGACCAGGTTCGGGAAGGCCTTGGGGCCCAGGCAGGACTCGGACTCTGTTCTGCAGAGAGCTGGTTACGGGCTGAGTGTGTCCCCACCAGGTTCACAGGATCATGAGTCAGTCCTGACCCCCAGTAGCTCCAAATGCCACCGTACTGGGAAGTAGGGGTGCTGCAGATGGAATCTGGTGGCCGTGGAGCGGGACAGGCGCAGGGCCTGGGCTCTCTCTCCACGAGGGGGACTCTGGACGCAGATGCTCCGCGGGGAGAACTGCGTGCACAGGTTCTAGCGGCGGTCAGGGCACGGCGTCTATGCCCCGGAGCGCCCGAGACGCCGCAAATCGCCAGAAGCCGGGGACGGCGCGACGCAAGGTGTCCCCGGCCTGAGAGGGAACCCCCTGAGAGGGAATCCAGTCTCTGTCCTGACACCGCGTCTCTGCTGGGTCCGTACTTGGCTAAGGCAGCCCGCACGCTACCACAGCTGGGAGCCTCGGCAAGACAGGGACCCGGGGGGACAAGTGACCGCGCAGGGCGAGCTGAGCCCGAGGGCAGGGAGCAGCCACAGACCGGAGGGGGCGTCGCAGCCGTGGGCTGACCACGCGGCTCAGAGAAGGACAGAGGGCCTCTGTGCCGTGTCAGCCATGGGCACGGTGGCTCCTGGGGCCCAGACCGTGTGCGTTCTGCTCCTCCTGAGGACACGGGCCCTCCGAGGTGGCCTCGCCAAGCCGCCACGCCCTGTGGGGCTGAGAGATGCTTCTGTGCCCTTTGCGGCCAGTAAAGATAGGCTCACGCCGCGGGTGAAGGGAGGTGGGTCTGGGGAGGCCGCAAAAGCAGCATCCGTGTTGTTTGGATATGCTTGCAAAGAGCCCGGCCCTTCCTGCTGCGACCGGGGGCGGGGGGGCGCTGGCGGTGCCCGGGCAGGAGGCACGGGACCCTCCCACCCCATGGCCTCTGGAGGCCCGATGCCGTCATGTCAGGCTGGAGAAGCACCCTTGGAAGAGGCCCTCCATCTGTTGTTGAAACATGTTCTTCCATCATTCCTCAGCTCATTTGCTCGCTCGTGTGTTCACGGCACGTACGTGGTCAGACATCCTTCTGTGTCAGGCACCAAATCCGAGCCTGGAGTTGACGCAGGAGAGCTCCTGTCCTCCCCGGGCTTGCACTCCAGAGGCGGGTGAAGAGCTAGCCTGCCGTGGGGCTTTGGGATGAGGAAGCATGAAGACCAACAAAGCAGGGGGGCTGTTGGAGATGCAGTGGTCAGGGGGCCCTGGGCACAGTGCAGGGGGGAGTGAGCCATGTGGAGGTCTGCGGCAAGCTGCCCGGGCATGTGCCCTGCTAGGGAGGTGGGTGGGGGCTCCTGGGCCAGCCGGGACTTTGCATTTTGTTCCAGGGGTCCGGGGAAGCAGCGGACCCATGGTTCCAACACACTTCTTGCAAGAAGACATGTCAGGCTCCTGAGGTTCCCAAGGGCGGCTCCAGGGCCCATTGAGGCGAAGGCGGAAGGTGACCCTGTGAACCTCTATCCTGCTTCCTCGAGCCGCATCCCAACCACGTCCAAGCTCTGAGGGCCCAAGCCACCTGCAAACCCGCAAGACAGAAGTCCTACAAGGTGACTTATCTGTCCCGTTGATCCCCTTTTCCCTGCAGCGTCTGACCCACCAACCTGCCCGTAGTTACAGACGGCCGTGTGTCATGGAGCTGGCGTGGCCTCCCTGTGTGACCACCATATGCCTCCCCCATCCCCACCGTACTGCCCCGCACACACACACAACACGTGCACGTGTGTACACACGCCACGCACATGCCATGCACACGGATGTTTTGCATGATGACCAGGGAGTCGGGTGTGAAGCCTTGAGCTCTCAGGGCCCCCATGGGCTCGGAAACGGAGGAGGTGGCTGGGGTGTCCCTCGCTGCAGGGACCCTGCCTCCACCCCTGTCACTCTGCCCTTGGGGGAGAAGGCTGACCTGCTCGGCCAGGGTGGGGGGCTCTGGCAGAGGCTGGAGGTGAGTGCTGGGGGGCTGCAGCCCCTGCCCCCGTCTCTGGCTGCCCAAAGGACAGGGACACGGGGGCCCAGGTTGCTGCCCCTCGTTCCTGCAGCTGTGGGGTGTCCTGTCCTCACAGGAGCATGGACGGGGTCAGCTGGAAGCAGGCGGGTAGCTCTCCTTTTGCTCCTATGTCTCAGGACTCCCGTGTCCTAGAAGGTCCGCCTCGTGGCCTGAGGGCAAAGGTCGACTGTTAATGCACCGTGATGCTGCCTGATTGCGTCCTTCTTGCATCGGGACCCCACTGGGGGGGAACCGGGCTCAGGAAGCTGATTTTCTCCCTTGACCCCCGACCTCCTCGCCTCCCACAAGAGCTTCAGGGCTGGGACCTCTGGGCCAGGGTGGGGGGCAAGCAGGCAGCACAGACCTTACAGGGAGATACATCAGTTCTCTGAGCCGCCCCGGGGGGGTCACAGTCCAGGCAGGAAGCCAGACTGTCAGCAACAGGTGGATTTCAGGAGCCGAGCGTGCGTGCGTGTGGGGTGCCGGCTGAAGCAGACCCCGGGCTCCTGCTAGCGGATGGGACTTGCGTAGAACCGTGCTGTCCAAGCCCAGGGATGCCAGGCGGCCGTGGACCCGTTCCGCCAAGGCCTCTGCCGGAGCTTGTGGGTGCAGGGCCCGGCCGGAGAGCCGGTCCTCCCTCCCCGGTTTCTCCTGCATGCAGATTGATTTCCCCCATTTCCTTACACATTCACAATTTTATCTCCATAAATTCTCCAAGCTGGAACATCACAGTGCCTTAGAGCTGTACCTTCAATACCTCATGGCCCTAATTCAACACACTGCCCTAAATGATGGCGGCCTGAGCCCAGTAAATCTCCCACAATTCCCAGCTCTCGGCTCATGAGAACGGAGCTTGGGAAGAGACTGAGTGGGTTCCATATTTCTCCTTCCCTCGGCGTTCTCTTCCTCAGGAAGGCTCACTTCCACCAAACTTGGGGGGCGGGATGGGCGGGGGGACAGGACTAGGGAGGGGCAGAATGAGGCACCAGGTTTCCTCCCTCCCTCCTTCCTTTTTAACAATTATTTATGGACTACATACTCCGCAGCACCGTAAGCACACCTTGAATTTCAGGCCTCAGATAAAGGGCTTGCTTATTCCATCTGTATATATCTGCCATCCGAGTCATTAGTCGATGCTGTGTCAGTGGGAGGGTGCGTCAGCCCCCATTAGCCGGGAAGACCGGCTGATACCATAAACCCTGGTGTGCAGTGGGGGCTGGCGGCAGAGGGGATCCTGGTTGACCCTGGGGACGGTGGGTTTGGGAGAGTAGGCATAGTGCGTGGCTCTGATCAGGAAGAAATGACGGTTTTTGGTTTCCGGTAGACCAGAAACGGGCTCTGAAAACACACATCGCACCCTTTCCAGGACAGCTAAGAACCACCTGGTGAATGACCCTACACGCCCACGGCTCTGTGGGTAAACACTTTACTTCTTAGGGCCCCAGTTCTCCTAGGAAATCCTTAATTATTCTAAGGATTTATCGTAGGAGAATAAAGGCTGTACACAAAGACTTGGCTACAAGGATACATCACAGCATTGCTTATAAATAGCAAAATATTGAAAATAATCTTAGTGTCCAACCATGAGTTTGCGTGTGTCTGTCATCTATCGAGGGAGGGAGTCATGGAAACACGATAGAATCAGCTTCGAGGGGTATAAACAGGATGTATAGCGTATTCCATCTGGTTTGCAAATATAAGTCCAGCCACGCGGGTGTCTAGGAGAAGGTGCCCACGGGCACAACACAGAGAACGTTTGGGAAAGTGAATAGTGAATGTTTGCAGGGCCATCTCTCAGGGTGGAGGTCAAGGATTATGTGGATTTGCATTTTCATTTATCTGCATTTTCTGACTTTTCTACAACGGGCACAGGTTACCTATGTAACAAAACATTAAAATTAAAAACTGTATAATGCAAACCAATGTTCACAGCAACACTATTCACCACCCAAACATCTACCGTTAGATGGATGGAAAGTAGTGTGGTGTCTGCGAACCCCGGAGTGCAGTTCCGCCTGAAGACGGAAGGTCTGGCCCCTGCTGCCATGTGGACAGAGCTCAAAGACACCTGCTCAGCCATGGAGCCAGACACAGAGGACAGAGCCGTCTACACGGACCTGCAGGGGGGCGGGGGAGGGGTCGTTTGTTGGGAACAGGGCGGCTGTTCAGAAATATGAGGTTCTGGAGAGCGTGACTGAACTGTGCACTTGCAGATGGTGAAAATGGCAGAGTTCACGTTCACGTGTATTTTACCACGAAGCAAACAGAGTGAGAGGATAAAACGAGGGGGTCTTCCCAGCGGCCGTCTCTGCAGCGCCCCCGGCTCGGATGGGTGACTCTGGGGAGGATGAGAGGAGCGGCCGGCTCTCGTCTCCTGCCCGTCCATCCGCGGGGCCGCGGGCACAGACACAGGGCCTGCTCCCGGCATGAGGCCGCAGCTCGGGCGCTGTGGGGGGAGACCCGGAAGCTGCCGGCCTCCTCCCTGCACGGAGCGTGTTTTCACAAGGCCGAAGGTAAGTGCAGATGAGGCCAGAAAATCAGACTCAGTCGGAGAGGGGGAGCTGGGAGATGTGGGCCTGCTGTGGCCACCAGCGACCAGGAGGCAGGTGCCCAGCTGCAGGGGGCGAGGAGCGGCGGGCTGGGGAGGGACCGTGCACGGGCTCAGCCAGACGGAGGAGCCCAGCTCGTTCAGGGGAAGCAAAGTCCCACGGAGCAGAAAGCACACGTCGATGGCTATCAAACCACTTCACTGGCCTCTCATGCCCAGAGCAAATTTCTGTTGAGAAGGTCAGCGGCTTGGAGCTGGTATCCTTGGAGCAACGGGTGAGGAGTCTTTGAGTTGAAGTGGCAACTAGAGGAGCGATTTTGGGAGCGGCCCCTGTATTCTCAGGATCATGCCCCGCCCCCCAGCCCTGAGCAACCCCCTGCTGCACACAGAAGTGTAGCTGATGTTCTGCTAAATCGTGTAGCAGGACCCCTCAGACCTGGACACGGAAAGGGCGTTGCTTACTCTCCGCCAGTCCTCGACGAGAAACCGTGTTTCCAGAAGCAAAATTAGATTCCAGGATCTGTGTGCGGTCCAGCAACCTGACCTGAATCACAGGCCAGGGATCTCGGTGGGGTGGGGGGCGGGGGGGCCTCCAGTAAGAGAACTTTCTCCTGCACTCAACTTCTCAATGACTGGGAAATAAGACAAACATAAGGCAGAATATGGCGATTAGTACTGGTTAGTCGAATGGTGTAGTTTGGAGGAAGGGCAAACGGGCTTGTGAACTGAACCTTCAAATTAGGCAAAGTGACCAGGTCCCAGGGGTGCTGGACGCCCCCAGGACGCCCCCTCCCACTCCCCATGGGGCCGAGCCTCCCGGCTTCCAAGGCGACAAGGATGCAGTGAGTCAGGCCCACTTGATTGCATCCCAAACCTGTAACCAGATACAGTCGCCTCTCCTGCTTGGGGTCCAGCAAGTGAGGGGCAGGGGCATCACACCTCCACCTGGGAGAGGCCATCCGAAGTGGGTGAAGTTGTCCCCCACATTCCAGAAACAGTAACATTGAAAACGGTCAGCATCCCTCAGCCTACACACACTGAGCATCAATCCAGGCTCCTCTGGGCCTATTATGTAATTTAGTCTCATGGGGTGATGCTTTTGTTTTACTGATGAGGAAAGGAGGTGGCAAGTCACATGGCCTGTAGGGATGGAGCTGAGAGCTCACTCGGGGCCTCTCTTGGCCTCGAGAACCTGAGCACCCGGGGCATGGTTCCTGCCCCCTACACAGCTCTGGGGAGAGAGACTTTTGTGCATAATCGTTAGACAAAATTGTGCGGTGGGATACGGCATCCTTCCTCACTCCACTTTGAACTTTCAGGGACTAATCAAAAAGGGAGTCTTTCCCCCAAAATGCTTGAGGGCTTTATCACTCTCCTGAAGGCCTCCCCTAATTGTTAGGAGTCTAGTCCTGTGTTCTAACCCCCTTTGACCCTGTCATCCTCCTTGACGCTCTGTGTCAGTGACGGCAGGAGACCGGACATTCTGTCACTTTTGTTGACTTCGAGATGCACACCTGCTCCCCAGGGTCCTCATGTAACTCTGGGACCCACCGGACACGTGTGTGCGAGGGTGTGGATGTCCACAGCAGCTCCCGTCCGCGGGGTACGGAGGGCAGGCGGGGGTGGGTGACAATCAACCTCAGGTCCTCGGTCACCTTCCCTGAGAGGAGACAGCGCGTATTGCCCCGTGTAACAGGTGCCAGTGGGACACAGATATGGACACACGGACATGATGGGTCCCCTGCACATGGGGAGGCCTTTAAGGGGAGACGGCAGGCGTGGCTTCGGGCAGGTGGGGGATTGCGCACAGCGGAGGCAGGGTTGGTTCAACTCAGGGGTGCGTGGAGAGCATCATGCAGACCCGAAGGTGAATGCAGGAGGACGGTGAAGATGGTGTCAGGATAGCTGGGTTTGGACCCACGGCAGGGAGGACCTAGAAGAACAGACCCTTTTATTCTTAGGCAATGGGGAGCCACTGATGGCTTTGGATCCTGAGCTCAGAATGAAGAGTGGCACCTGCTAGAAGTTCAAAAACGGGGTCGAGAAAGGCTGAGATGAGGGGGGGATGGCTGTCCGTCCGTCATGGCACACCCCAGTACAAAAAACCCTAGCTCACGACTTGCTTACTTCCATGTTGATGGAAACAGGAGACAGTCCCTGGGGTTCCTCGTGCCAGGTTTGCGCTTCGTGTCGGAAGGGGCTCCGTTTGGAGTGACACGGCTTGTGTGCTGCAGACAGAGAAGAAATCTTTCAAACAAAGACTCGAATTCAGCCACGGTCACCCCCACGTGCGTTTGAAGCCTTTATCTAAGGCACGAGGTCTGCCCTCTCCGGCCATGAGACTCGCTTCCAGGTCTAACTGAAACCCTCTGCAATCCAGATTTTAGTTCCCACTGAACCCTCAGTGTCGGCACCAGGTAGAAGCTCTGGGTTTGGAGCCAGAATCGGGCACAGCCGAGGTCCTGGGGGGCGGGCGGAGCGGAGAGGGGCCCCTGAGCGCCCTGAGGCCGAGGCAGCTGCTCAAACACAGGGACCTTTCAGAGGGAGTAACTCACTCTCTCACCGTGATGAAAGGCCTGCAGATGCCCTCTCTCTCCTGATAACGAGCCCGAGGAGCCAGAACAAGAGAGGGCTTGCCACACGCAAGAGGCACCGCTAGCCTCCTCCACCGTGATGTTTCAGGTGGGGAAGAGGAAGCAAGAAACAATGAATGCTGATTAGTTTACATTAATCAAAATCATATCTGGCTTCTTTTTTTTCCTTCTTCCCAGAGCTTTTAAGTGTGCGGGAGCAGGTTATTCAAATTTCACCCCTATTTTTCAAAAATTAATAAGGGCCATACATTAGTGTAACATTCTGCCTGCTTCACAGAATATATTAGTAAAGGTTTTAACTACTGAAATTATACAGTCCTAAAGAGATGATTTAATGAAAGCAATCATATCATTTGCCTTCTGGGCCTGCCCGCCCCCAGCCGTGGCCGGGAGCCGTGATTATACCGAGGTGCGGCAAGGAATTATACCATCGTGATTCTGCCCGAGGCCCTGGGGCTGAGTGCCTCCAAATCCCCAGGAAATGCTGTTGGAGGGACAAGAAAACCAGGCTTGTTGGAGGAGGGGGTTTAGGGACGACAACGGAGTCCTGAAATCCCCTTTCTCTCCCTGGCCCGGGGCTTGTCTTTCCTGGAGGAATCCATTCTGGCCTCCAATAAGGGAAAGTTAATTGGCATGCTCTTTTGTTGAAGTGGTTTTGTGGCCGCCAGAGTCATGCCCGCTCAGCCGGGACGTGAACACAGGACAGCGGCTGGGCACGCGTACCACGGGGCCCAGAGAAGGGCTTGCCACTGTCAGGCTGGCAAGCCAGGCTCTGGGCGGGGCAGGTGCGGCTAGACTGCAGGAGGGGGCAGTGAGGGATGGTGCGGGAACCACACACGAGTGCTCTCCCGGGCCGCCGAGGCCCATCTGCAATTCTCGAAGGTGTGGAGGCTGGTGGGAGGGTGGGGGCCCGAACTGGTTTATTCCCCTTAGATTATCCCAACGCTCCCGTGTAAATTCTGATTTCTGCCAAGTCTCCCTCCTATACTTCATGACAAATGTCCCCCACCCTTTGTAGCCCAGGGTCTCCTCCAACGTGTCCACAATGGCAAAACTTCAGAAACGAGGGGCACACCTCACCTTTGTTTCTTTTCTGATCCAGTGACTGATGTTCTCTGGGGCGCTTACTTAGCTCGTGTTCCAGAGACCACAGGAAGGAAGGGACTTGGCTGCAGCCGCTGGGGACAGAACCAGGGCTGATTTTGGCACGAGATCGGGTTGAGGCCGGTCCACAGCGGTCGGATTGTGCGTAGGAGGGACTTCGAGTCCCGGCAGGTCCCTGATGGTCAGGACCGTGGGCTCCAGAGGGAGGAGGCGCCTGGCTTTCCTCCCAGGGGATGCACTGTGCGGCCTAGGCAGCGACCGGAACCGAAGAGGGTGTGATGTCCTGGACTGCAGCCTTGGGAGAGAGAACCAGGCACGACTCGCCAGGGGCTTGGGCTGCCTTCCCATCTGTCTGGGGGGCCAGCTGAGCTGGGGGGGCTCCCATGGGGCTGGATCCACGGGGCTGAGACTGGCTAGAGACCCAGCAGCTGGAGGATCCTGCCACTGGAACAAGTTAACTAAGGCCCTTCCTAAGTGCCAGGAGGTGCAGGGCCCCAGCTGGGTGTAGACACAGGACAATCAGAAATCCGCTCAACTGAATGAGGATTTCGTGGAGAGAAATCCTATGGGAAGAGAGTTCCGCGAGCCCAGTTTGGAGGGAGGCAATCCCCAAAGTAAGGAGTATGGAATGCTTGCTCCGTACCACACACTGTTGTAAGCAGGTTACATGTATTAGTTTTAAAAATTCTGCCACCAACACTCCATTGATCAAATCTCAGGCCAGAAGACAAGACAGAGAGTTTCAGTGATTTCTGCCAGAACCATGGTGAGCTTCAGCCCCTGGCCCAGTGCTGCTAATGAGCAGGACGCATAGCATCCCACCGTGGCTGTCCCTGGGACACGTCTCCCGGCCAGGTCCCCGAACACTCAATTCTGAGTGCAAAGATGGGGCCAGGAGAGCTGCAGATAAAGACTGGAGCTTGTTTTGTTAAGCATTTCATGGACTCTGGGGGCAGGGGTGGGTGCTGCTCCACTCTGCAAAGGTGGGGGAAGATGCCCTGGCTTCGTGCAGTGGGGGCGGGGGCTCTAGGGTCTGCAGGGGCTGCCGCTGGGCCGGTCAATACAGCATCCCCCCAGGAAAGAGTTGGAGCCGACTCCCATCACAGGTGAGACAACACTAGGGCCCCTGGATATACCGGGGGCCCCTCACAGGGGGAGGGGCCTGGCTCTGTAACTGGCACCAGCCAGCCCGAAGTGGGCCTGCGTGCAAAGCACAGGCTCTCAGGCCTCCTGGACCTCGATGACACAAGCAATATCAGCTGGTCCCAGGTGGTGACTTTCCTTCATCAGGGAGGTGGCAGCTCGTCTATCTCTTGAGCATAGCATGGGGTCCAAACACTTGCTGGGCAGCCTGTACTTGGCTGGACTCGATCTCATGACCCTGAGATCATGACCTGATCCGAAATCGAGAGCTGGACGCTCAACAGACTGAACCACCCAGGCATCTCTCAGGTTTTACATTTAAGTGAATTTTTGGAAGGAGCGTAAGACAGGGGACTAATTTCATTCTTTTGCATGTAGATGGCCAGTTTTCACAACACCCTTTCCCTGGTGTGTGTTCTTGGATGCGTGGGAGCGTGGGTTTATTCTGGGCTCTCAGTTCTGTCCCATTGGTCTATGTGTCTGTTTTGAGGCCAGCACCACACCATTTTGATGGCTATAGCTTGTAATATACTTTGAAATCAAGAAATGTGATGCCTCCAGCTTTGTCTTCTTTGCAAGATTGCTTTGGATAATTGGGTTCTTTTGTGGTTCCATATGAATTTTAGGATTGTTTTTTCTATTTTTGTGAAAGTATCATTGGAATTTTGATAAGGATTGCATTGAATCTGTAGGTCACTTTGGGTAGTATGGACATTTCATTAATTCCATACTTATTAATAAACAAACATGTAATGACTTTTATATTTATTAATAAATATGTTTATTTATTAATACCGATTAATATTAAGGTTAATTTTTCCAATCCAAGAACACAAGCTATCTTCCCACTTATTTGTGTCTTCTTCAATTTCTTTCACAAGTATCTTACAGTTTTCCGTGTCCAGATCTCTCCGTGAGAGGCCGGTCTCAGATGATGGAGCAACAAACAGAAGACACTGGGCCCGTGCGGAGGCTCGTGAGCTTCCCATCCTCAGTCTCTCATCATTTCCGGTTTGTAAGCCAGTAAATCACCGTTATTGTTTAAGGCAGTTCACTTTGGGTTTCCTGCTTCTTGCTCTCCGAGTCCCCTTACGTTAGGGTGGTATGCGCAGTGTTTTCAGGCCAAGTTTCCCAATGAAAAGTATGTGAGGAGAGCCTCATTCTGTGCCCTGCCTCGCCGCCTCCTCCCCCTGCCATCATGTGGCCCGGGCTGGGGCGTGGACGCAAGGCTGCCCTGAGCGTGGAGGGGGCCGCCCAGAGGAGCTCAGCGCTCAGTGAGGTGGGTGAGGCTCACACAGACGCCTGACACGACCAGTAGGATAAATCCGTACCATGAGAGAAGGCCACGGAGACCACGTGGGCTCGCAACACGGGGCTGACATTGAATGGCCCGAAGCAGGAGAATTCTTGCTCACCGTGGGCACGAGCTGTCCCCGGTGAAGGCCACGCTGAGTCAGGGCTCTCCAGAGAAGCAGAGCCGCTGGGTGTAGACAGGCAGACAGGAGGGCCGTGTGGCCTCGGAACGGCTCACACAGCTGTGGAGGCCGAGGAGGCTGAGAGGACATTTGGGGCTGCCGTCTGCGAGCCAGGAGCTGCTGTGTGGTTAGTGAGTCAGAAAGCCCAGGGACCCACTGCGCAGCCTCAGGGGCAGAAGGTGGGGTCCTGGTTCCCGCGGGGGAGCAAATTCTCCTTTCCCCGCCTTTCGTTCCCATCAGGCCCCTAACAGATGGATGATGCCCACCTGCGCCGGGCAGAGTGACCTTCGCTCAGTCCACTGGTTCAAACACCATCTGCTCCAGAGGCACCGTCCCAGACACACCCAGGAATAGCGGTTTACCAGCTGTCTGGGCGTCCCAGTGCGGCCCCGGGACTGCCATAGCCTGTCTGTGCTGACGGTCCTGAACATGCTCTGTGGCGTGTCAGACACTGAGAGGAGGAGCCGGGGTGGCCCTTTGCTTCCCGGCCCCTGCCAAAGCTCCCCTTTTGTTTGGGGGGCCCGGTCCGCCAACCCCATCCTGGCCCCAGAGGTAGTGCACGTGCCCCGAGCCAAGTTGACCGGCCCAGTGCACCCCCCCAAACGTGGGGCATCAGGTGCAGCCACTAGGCCCTTCTCCCGGACTCCAGGACATGCTTCCTCCCCGCCTCGGAGCCACGAGGTGTGGTGCCCTGTGAGGCCTGGACCCCACACGAGGAGACACCACCAGCGACAAAGCCAACAGACCGAGGAGGTAGAGGTGAGAGGCTTTAAACTTGAAGGACCCCAGATTAATAATGCCTGAAAGCCACGTAATTTCTACACTTTTCCATTACCTTAATCCATACGCTCTTATTATTTAAGCCAATTTGAGTTAAATTATCTGTTACTTGCGACTGCAAATATACTGACGGATGCAGAATTCAGGAGTATAGCCCTTCCCCACCTCCCGGGAGCCAGGCATGTTTCTTATTCAGAATTGTCTGTGCTGTTTAGAAAGGTAATTCGGTTCCTAAACTACACGTCAAGTCACAACGCACGCAGGGTCCAGGATGGCACTCCGTGGGCCACACATCTCGGGGGGGGGGGGGGACATTAAGGCTATGAATGGTCCTGCGTCCCTTCAGGCCAAGTTTTGCCGCCAAGAGAGTTCGCCTCAAACCTTGGGAAGGGGCGCCTGGGGGGCTCAGTGGGTTGAGCGTCCAACTCTCGATCTTGGCTCAGGTCATGATCTCAGGGTTGTGGGAGCGACCCCCACGTTGGCCTCCGCGCCATGGAGCCTAACTAAAAACACACCCACACGCACACACAACAACAACAACAACAAAAAAACTGGGAAAAACCTCGATGGCTCTCAGAGATTTGGGGTTCCAGAGTTGTGGAGAAAGGGTTGTGGGTCATTCAACATTCCTTCCTGCCTGTGAATTATTCTGGTCCAGTCGGAAGACAGTGTTGTGATCAGGAAGGGTTCTAGATCAAGGGCCTAGGTCACCAGCACGGAACTTCATGGTGCCATCAGTGTGTTGTACTTAATACCCTCTTGACAGGTGATTATTTACAGAATAATTGGCCAGTAAATACGTATTGAGTGTTTCCTGTGCTGAGAGCACAGGGCTGGCCCCAGACTTAACCAGCTAGTGCTTCACAGGCGGATCTATAACCCTCACCATCCCCTTTCCACCAGCAGCTCCCGCAAAAAAGACCAGGGCGGGTTTGGGGCACAGCGGGCGGGCAGGTGGCGAGGCTGGAATCCCGGTGTGGGGGACGGAGGTCAGCCAGGTCCTGGAGGCCTTGGACCGCAGGTTACAGAGTTCGGCCCTCATGTTGCAGAGAGAGCAGCGTGGGTTACTCAGAAGCTGCTTCCAATCTTTGCAGAGGATTCAGAACACGATACGGGGGTTTGGAGGTAGGCGGGCCTGGCCTGATCTCACTCTGCCTCTTGCAGTGAGACCTTAGCAGAGCCAGTTCTCCCAAATAAAAGTGATCCACCCTGCAGTACTGTGGTGAGGCATGCAGATAACGAACACACGTAAAGTGCCCGGGTCCGTGGTCTCCCACATGCCCCCGGCCCCTTTCCTTGTGCTGAGCTGCCCGCTCCCCTCGCGGAGAGGCCTGGCGTCCAGGCAAGGGGAGCGTGCCCGCCGCTGGCTCGGCCGCTGCCCGGGGAAGGCGTGTCCCCTGCAAACACGGGAGCCCCGTCTGTTCTCTGTGCAGCAGCAATTTGTTACCAGCATTACTAGTATTACTAGTATTACTAGTATCACTGTAGTAAACTCTGTGGAGCAACGGCAGTATGAGGGACCCAGCTCAGGGCCGGAACCAGACCGGCTCAGTGTTTGTAGGTAGACCCGACGTTCGGAGCCCAACAAGCGAGCAGCGTCCGTGGAGGGTTCCCTGCTGTGGGCATCTGAGTCCCGAACACGTTCCCGTGAATCATCATCAGGCTGTTCAGACGGGGCTTTTTGCAGACTGTCTGCTTGGCGGCCATGAGATGTGCTGCACACCTTCCGTTAGACGGATCCAACATTGCCAGGTCACGCTTCCCCAGGTGGGGCGGCGGCTGAGGAGACAGCGGCTCGACTGGTCCATGGCGGCCCTGTCCCCGGCGGGATGGGTGCTCCTCAGCTGAGCCTCTGCCTCGGAGACTCGGGGCAGAGGCTTTCTTAGCGGGATGTCTGAGACTCTCCTCTCCCTCCCTGCCTAGGGGCCGACCTGCTCCTTCCCCTTCATGCTTCCCATGTTCTCCCCGGGGAGAATCTCTGGGAGTCGGCTTCCCAGGGGCCTCCTCGGGGCCTCGGAACCATGTGTTAGAGGAGACTTCCCCTCATGGTGCAAGTTCCACTTGGCGTGTGTTATATTCTTGCTGCTCCTAAACACACAGCAGCCCAGATCAAAGATGGAAACGTCTAGACTTGGCCAGGCCAGAGCAGCTACCGTGCCCCAACCGTCGTGTTAAATGGGAAAATGAATCTCCTGGTCCTGCACGTTACGGCCAGTCATGCAGAGAGAAGGCTGGGTTATGGGCTTGCATGCGCGCTCCGTGGTATTTAAGCCAAGATTTGAATGTCAGCGGGAGTGCATGTGTGGCACTTTGTCATGAATAACACAGCAGATTCTTATTCATCGTGCTTGGATCTCCAGAGAGGGACAGAAGGGACGCGGGTCTCTGGCCAGGCCGTGCTGCTGTGGTTCTGAATCACTCCCCGACGAGAAAGTCGTGAAGGAACCCCGTTGGGGGCACCATGTGGGTGGAGCACACGTCAACGCGGAGCCCTGCCCTCTGCTTGCCCGCCGTGGAGTCACCAGGGGTGGAGATGCAGGGAGGCTGGAATGCAAGGGGAGCCCTGGTCTTCTAACCATCCCTGCGGAGCCAGTCCTTGTGCCCTCCCTGGGCTGGCCCCTCTCCAACCACACAGCAGATTCCAGCCCTGTGTCCCCGCGGCTCCCGCTGACTGCACCTCTGTGTCCCGGGGGCCACACAGGGTCAGCACTGCTCTTGCCCCCTCTGTCCCTGGCACAGCCTCTCCAACCCTTGAGGTCTTGGCCGCCGCCGCCTGCATTTCAGCAGGCTCCTTCTCAGAGTGTGCCGGCCACCTGCCTGTTGGATCCAGGGGCGCTGCTCTGGGTGCCCTCCCACCTGCTCCGCGGCACTTCATGGTCTTATGGTTGCCCCCACATTACAGAAGGCACAACTGAGGCACACAGAGATTATACCCGTCCTTAGCCTGACACATTCAGGAGCCCAGAATGCATTTTACCTTGGTGCTGACACTGCCTCCGGGTTTTCCTCCAAACTGTGAGTGCCCAGTTCCTCCTACAGGACGCTTCTCCCACCCCGTCCCCACTCTCCAGCCCTGTTACTCCATTCTTCCCTCCCCAGGACCTTGTTTCCAAGAGGCCCCAAAGACGGGAGCTAAGTTTCCTGCTTCCTCGTCACCGGGCCTGGCATGTTTTCCATCAAATGTCTGTTCTTTTGTGGGTTGGAAGGAAAACCTTACTTTGAGGCTCCAGACCCTTCTCAGGGAGAAAAGAGTGTTGTGTAAGGAATTCAACGCACAGGGAAGCCAGCCTCTGGGTGAGGGTAGGAAGGCTAGGGGGGACATCCGGCAGGTGAGGTCTGCCGGGACCCAGATCCCCTGTTCCTGTAGTTTGAAAAAACCCTAAATGTTCACTGGACATGTGACTTCCCAGAATACAGTCTGCAAATCCCAACCTTTTTGTGCTTGGCTAGGGCTGTCCCCCACGTCTGACCAGTGGGAAGTTCTTCCCCAGGAGGAGCGGGCTCTTACCCTGCTCTTTCCAGCTGTACACTTTGGAGACTGTGGGAACGGAGGCCACACGTGGCAGAGCCCTGGGGGCACAGCAAACTCTTGACCTTGGCTTTGTCCTGTGAGAGAAAAATAAGCTCCTGTCTTGACTTCATGGTGCCGTCACTTTGGGTGTGTCTCACTCCCACCAGCAAGAGTGTGTGAGGACAGGTGTAGGGGAGCAGCTTTCTAAGCACAGGGTGTCCCCATGCTCCCTGCCATGCAGGGCCCCGTGCCCCATCGTGACCTTGCAGGTCTTCGGTGAGGCTCACCTCCCACCGCGTCCTTATATGTGGTCTGGGAGGAGGGTCAAGGATGGGGCGTGTTCACTCCCAGGTCAGCGGGAGGGTACCAGCTCAGCGGTGACGGTGACACTGTGTTCAGAGAACAGCCTGAGAAGTGGCCACGCTCACCTGAGCCTGTGTGTCATGGACACGTGCGGGAGGGCATGGGACACGCGGCAGAGCACAGGGCCTGTGTAACTGAGTCCCAGGGGCGAGCCCACTGCTCAGCTGCGGAGCGAGTTTTGTAAGATCTACCAGGCAGAGCTGTTATGAGAATTAAGTTCGATAACGTATGTGAAAGCCCTGGCACGAGGCTTGGTAGATTCTTAGAAAATGTGAGTGTCCTCGTCCCATTTTGTTAGGGAATAAAGGCTTTTATGTAAACCATTAAAACTGGATCCAGGCAAAGTGATGCTGATTGATGAACCTCCAAAAAATTATCCTTGGGTGCTGGGGATGGATAAGGAAGGCGTTATGTGAGTTTCTCTGCTAAGAGGGCCCAGATTTCCTTGGAGGGGCATGGGGTGTGGGGGAGGGGCGTGGGGAGTGGGGATTGTGTGTGGTGTGGGGGAGGGCCGTGGGTTTGGGGAGGGGTGTGGGGAGTGGGGACTGTGTGCGGTGTGGGGGTGGGGCGTGGGTTGGGGGAGGGGCGTGGGGGGACCGAAAACGAGGAGGAGGGTACTGGAGGCAGCATGCGACAGCACAGGGGTGGGAATGCCCAGGATCTAAACCTCCGTCCCTAAGAGAACGTTGGTACTGGGCAGGAATAGAGGTGTCAGAGGCGCGGCTGGTTTGGGACGAAGTTGGGAGCAATGATGATGATGATGATGATGATGAGCTTCATTTTGGCCAGGCCTAATGTGAGCTCCGGGGGGGGGCGTCCCGGGGGGGACATCAGGCAGAAGCCACAGCTGGGGAGTTTGTGCAGCTCAGGAGAGAGGCTGGACCCAGAGCGGGGCTTCAGGGGCCTGTGTGGAGACACCGAGGCCGGGAGGACGTCGAGGTCACGCAGAGTCTGATGACAACGTACGCCGGAGCCTTTTACGGCCGCTTCCTCTTCTGTGTGGCTGTCTGGCTTCCCTGTTTGATTCCGAGCTTCGCTGCTCGTCCGCTTTCTCCTGTTACAATACCCGCCTCTCAGGTTCCTGAGCGCTTAGCACGGTGCCTGACACCCAGCAGGTGTCAGTGAATGTCCACTACGGTCCTGGCGTGACGCAGCGGATCCTGAACCAGGAACTGATGTTTCCTCCCTGCCGGGTGTGTAAGCGCGTCCTGTTGGCTCAGGCATGCAACAGGTGTGTGTGCACACGCGTGTGCGTGTGTGCGACGGGTGTGCGCGCATGCGACGGGTGTGTGCATGTGTGCCTGCATGTGTGTGCATGCGTGTGTGTATGTGTGCGTGTGTGTACACGTGTGTCTTCTCATCCTTCCTGCGCATTTAACCCCGAGGCCCCGTCCTGACTAATTGTGGGAGAACAGCCTCTTCCCTAGAGTGTATCTGTCACTCTGACATCAGAGGGGATGAGACTCAACAGGATATAGTGTTTTCTGATTGCTGCAGCCCACATACTGCTGGAAGCCCCCCCAGGGCAGACACCCAGCTCTCCCTGCCCCAGGTGGGGCTGCCCCCGTCGGCTGGAGCACAAGGTGGGGGGCGGCAGGCACTCGTCTTGACTGGAAACCAGCTGCAGGCAGCCCAGGATCCTGTGGTCTTCCCACCTTCCTTGCTCCTCTGCTGGGATCCCAGGCCACGCCGGCCCTCAGGAGGCACCCACGCTGAGCCCACCGCTGCTGCTTGCTCTCCACACTCACGTGCTCCCACAGAGGGAAGGTGAAGAAATGTTTAATGGGGTGGGTCTGAGTCTCCTGATGCCTGCCGTGGTGCCCCAGGGTCTCCATGGGGGAGCTTCTGCATAGCTGGAATTATTTTTAATTCCGTGAGACACCAGCTCCTGGCCTGAGTCACTGAGCAGGATCCCACGGGCACACGGGACCGCGTTCTCGTGGACCTGCGCCACTCCAGTCCTCCCCGCCCACCATGTTTCCTAAGCTATTTCCACAAAAAAAGCCATGGAAAGGTTTGGAACTGGTTGCAGTGAAGAGTCTTTGCTCACAGAGGTCTCACCTCCCCCAGGAGAGGACGGGACTGAGCCACCACTGTCCCCACGAACATGTCTTCACACACCTCAGAGGACGGCTCAGGGTTTTTTCAAATTTAATTTTGACATTGTTTCCCACTTACAGGGAAGTTATAAGATCAGGAATTCCACTCAAATTCAAGTAAACGAGGGCATCTGGGTGGCTCGGTGGGTTGAGCGTCCGACTCTCGGTTTCGGCTCAGGTCATGATCTCTGGGTCGTGGGATTGAGCCCTGCATTGGGCTCCATGCTCAGCGGGGCGTCTGCTGGAGATCCTCTCTCTCCCTCTGCCCCAACCCCCTAAAATAAATAAATAGATCTTTAAAAATTTTTCAAATAAATGTTGGCCTTTTGCCATGTTTGCCCTCCTCTGTCTGCTCAGGCGCCCAGAACGGTAGGACTGACGCAGTGTTCCTGCTCATCCACACACCGTCTCCTGAGAACATACTCTGCAGCAGAGGAAACCCGACTCTGGACCCCGTTGTCTCTTTCGCCTCCTGTCATGTCAGGTACTGAGCGTCTCTCTGTGCTCACAGTCTGGACGTCTCTGACTCTGGGGCGCGCCCCTGACGCAGGTCCTGCGCTTCCCTGGCTTCCCCATGTGTAGCGGGGCCAGGCTCTCTGTCCGCGCACCTGTCGGGAGACCCGCTGTCTCTGGGCTAGAGGGGCAGCTTTGGTCGTTTGGTTTAGGTGGTGTGGCCCGGACGTCTCCTTTTCCCCCTTCTGTAAAGTTACTTTGTAATTAGTAAGTATCTTGTGCAGCGATGCTCTGAGATTATCAGTAAATCCCAAACTTCAGGACGGCTGCCGAGTGCTGGCGCTCTCAATCTGTTGTTCCCTTTACATTTATGTATTGGCTTTCTCCCGAGAGGAAGAACTTTCTAGCCTGTCTGTGTTCGTGTATATTCTCTGAACTGTCAGCATCAAGTTAGTCCTGCTAACTGCAAACCCCGAGGGGCTCCTGTGGGCGGGCGTCCGTCCTCGGGCCTGGCTGACAGCAAGCCTGTCCGTCTGCAGGAGCTGAACTGCACGAGGACTGTGAGTGCTGGGGTTTGTGCTGCTCCTGGGCAGGTCAGGGCAGCAGACAAGGCTGAAGGGACGGTCTCCTACGAAAGCTACGGGTCTGAGAAGACCAGCAGCCGGCGTGTGTCCCGTGATGAGGCAGGACTCACCCTCCACACGCACCCCGAGCCATGGCGCCGCAGGGCCCATGATGGTGCAGGGAGGCCGGGACGCTGGGGTCCCCCTCCCTCAGGCAGTGCCAGCCGTGCCTGTGCAGCCTTCGGGAGGACGGGAGCAGGACGGAGGTAGAGTGTGGCCACAGGCGCTGGGGGCGGGGGTTCCCGTACGTCTGGGGGCCACCGTGCAGGCATCTAAGATCTTACGTGAGGAGGTGTAGACGAAAGCCATTGAAGCGGAGGGCACCTCGTGCTAGAGCTAGGGGCGCTGCAGGACAGGCGTTCCAGTCCACACGGTGGCCCCTGGAAGATCCCGCTAGCCGGGGCCTGCTTGGGCAGCGACAGGTGCCCCGCGGGGAGCTGTCTGTCCGCTCCCCCCCACCCCGCGCTGTCAGCCCCAGCTGGGGGCCTCCTCGTGCCGATCAGCAGAGTGACCCAGGAAGGAAGACCAGGACGCCGTCATCTCAGGAAAGCTGGGGATGGTATCAATTTATCACTGACTCAAAGACAATGCGAGCTCCCAAAATGGCACTCAGTGTGTTTGGGCTGTCCCATCACATGGAAGCCTACACGTTCATCCGTGGAAGGACGCAGCAGTCAGGAGGCCTTGCTCTGAAACCCTGGGGGCAATTCCCACAGTGTGTGCTTCAGTTTTCATGGTACAGTGTTTTCTCCAAGACAGGGCACGTCAGGCTTCCGAAAACATGCCGAGACTTATAAGCAGGGCGGCCACACTCTCTCAAACATTACTTCTCAAGTGATTTTCTGGAAGCTATGAGACAAGCCAAACCACACTCCCGCTGGATGATGCCCCCAGGGCCTCAGACAGCTGTCAGGCCACCTGGAGGGAGCCTGACCTGAGCCCCTCTCCACAGTCGGACAGACGCAGTGGGCTGGTGTGCCATCCCAGGAGCCTGTGTGCACGACGGCCCCGAGCCCCCCTGCACCCCGGCCCCCCACCGTGCAGAGGTCGCCCGCCTGGGTCAGGGCCTCACGTGCTGCTCACCCAACAGCTGTCGGAGCCTTGACCTGGCCAGCAGGGTCTTCCCGCAGAGCTGTTACAATTCAATTTCAGTAAATATTTATTGGCAGTCAACACTAGAGCAGATGCTCTGGGAGGAGAGCTCAGGAAATGCAGGCAGTCCTGCCTTCAAAACACAGATGACTTAGTTGGAATCCAATCAGTGTCGACCAGTGTCGACTGAGGAGAAAGGAGAGTGTGAACAGAGCCTGGGGCTGCAATCACCAGGATTGCCTTTGGCCCCCAATCCTGTTGCCTGTGGATTCCGGGGCCAGGGGCATGCTGCTTGATGGCTCAGAGCCTTCCAGCAGCTTCCGTGTCTTCATTGCAAATGGAGAGTAGCAGCCCCCTGTGTGGATTTCCTGTGACGATGAGTGGGGGACCGGACACGGAGCACCCAGCATGCCTCTGCCCCTAACCAGCACCTCACGAACAGCGGCTATGTCTGGGGCTGCGGACACACTGGGCGCTCTCACCAGCCCAGTCCGCTCATGCTGCAAGCCACGAACCAGGGGAGTGGGTCCTGCTTTCATCACTCCTTTAAAAGCCCCAGACCCATCTTGGGGTGCAGCAGAAGGCCCACAGGTAGGATGCTTGGGCCGGCCGCTGGTTCTCGTGTCCTCACATCCTCCTGCTGGGTCCCCAGGTGCCCCGTCTAGTGCAGGAGCCTCGGGGATACTCATCGGGAAAGCTTGTGGAGGTCTACCAGCTCTGCTCATGGCTCCCTCCCGGAGCCCTGGGTCGGCCATCCACATGGCCCTGTCCATCTCCTTCAGTGTGGCTTGGGGGCTCCCACTAATATAGCTTCTATTAAACAGACACATTATATTCCTTCTCTTTGACCAAGGTTATTTTTCAAATGCTAAGCGCAAATAACTATCCAAGAAACACTTTGCAGAAACGGCATTGTTTGAAGACTGTACGAACCAAATCTATTAGAGAAGCTTCTACAAAGAGCAGGAAATGCGGGGATGGGGGAAGCGGGGGCTGTGTTCTCTCCTACAGCAAGGCCCGTGCACCGTGGGGTGGGTGCGGGTGGCTGCTGCTGGGCCCACCCTGCCAGAGCGCTGGGACAGGCTTTCCAGACACGGTCCTTCGGCTCCAAACCGTCACGCCCTTGGATGGAGGGGCTCTGACCCCAGAGGTAAGAAGGAGGAAGTGTTTTCCTGGTTCTGAGACCCAGCTGGAGTCAGGGGTGGACTCTGGCTCAGGGCCTCCCCTCAGGGAACCTGGCGTCTGACCTAGCGTCTGACGATGGTGCCCGCACAGGCCATTCAATGTCTCGAAACCTACAGCCTCTGCTGAGCGAAAGCTCTGTTTCTGGAGTTTTGCCCCAGGACTCATGAGGCTCCTGGCAGCACAGGCCACGAAGCCCTATGACCACCAAGCCACCTCTCGCAGGACCTTCTGAGCCACAGGCTTTGCACCCCTTGTCCCGTTCGCCTCACAGCCACCTGGCGAGGCGAGCACCCTCACGATGCCCATTTTCCAGGGGAGAAAACTGAGCTCACAGCTGCCACTCCCGGACCGTCAGTGAGCAGGGTATGTGTGTGTGTGTGTGCGCGCACGCAAAGCCTGAGCTTACACCCAGCATGGGAGACTCTGCCCCCGCGCTTCACCCCGTGGCTGCACCCTGCACCCCAGCCCCCACCCAGGGAGGGAGTCAGGGTCTTGTGTATGTATGCGTCCTTGACATAAACGGGATGATGCTGCGTGTGCGCTTTGGCATCTGGCTTCTTCCACCCACCGTTAAGTTTGAGAGATTCACTGCGATGCTGAGGACGGTTGTGACCGTTTGCCCATCGTGTGATTGTGCTGCTGATAGACGCTCAATTGTTTCCAGTTCTTGGCTATTACCAACAGCGTTAGTAGGAGTACTTAAACTTTGGGGCGCCTGGGTGGCTCAGTCCTTAAGCGTCTGCCTTCGGCTCAGGTCATGATCTCAGGGTCCTGGGATCGAGCCCTGCATTGGGCTCCCTGCTTGGTGGGAAGCCTGCTTCTCCCTCTCCCACTCCCTCTGCTTGTTTTCCTGCTCTCACTGTGTCTCTCTCTGTCAAATAAATAAATAAATCTTTAAAAAAAAAAAGAATACTTAAACTTTCAAGGCTGTAGATAAAATGGTCGATGTGCACAATCACATCCTCTGTGAAAAACCCTTTCCAAACCTTCTACTTTTTATTTCTTCTCTTTCCCCCCCTAATTTTAAAAGCCTTCAGCATTAAAAATAATGTTTTCTGTAGGTTTTTGGTACACACTCCCCTTATCAGATTAAGGAAATCCCTTTCTATTCTGACCTAGTTAAATTTTTTACAAAATCATAAATAGGTATTTTGAATTTCATCAAATGTGTTTTCTCTGTCTATTGAAATAACCATATTGTTCTGTTCTTTAATATGCTAATGTAGTGAATGATAATTACAGATTTTCTGAAGTTAAGCCTTATATTCCTGGAATAAACCCAGATTAGTCATGGTGTGCTATCTTTTTTCACAAAGCACAGAATTCATTTTGCTATTTATGAAGGATTATTGCCTTTATGTTCATGAATGAGGCTATGATTGTTCTTCACTGTATTCTTCGAATTTTAGTATTAAAGGCATAGTGGACTCAGAATAAATTGGTAGAGTGTTATTTTTCTTTTTTTCCCAAAAGATTTCATAAGATTAGACCGACATGTTCCATGAACGTTTGGTAGAACTTACCTAAAATCGTCTGTGCCTGGTGATTCTTTGTAGGCAAATCAAGCAATTGATTCACACATTTTAAGGATTTTGAGCTATTTGGACTTTCTATTTCTTCTCCAGTTGGTTATTTTATGTTTTATTTTTATTTTTTAAAAAGATTTTATTTATTTGTTAGAGAAAGAGAAAGCACAAGCAGGGGGAGCAGCAGAGGCAGAGGGAGAAGCAGATTCCCCACTGAGCAGGGAGCCTTACTGGGGACTCCATCCCAGGACCCCGGGATCATGACCTGAGCCAAAGGCAGACGCCTAACCGACTGAGCCACCCAGGCGTCCCTCAAGTTGGTGATTTTAAAAGAATGTGTTCATTTCTTCTAAGTTCGTGCATCTTTCTGTGTTCTTGGGCATACAGTTTCTCCACAGTACACTTTTGTCTTTTTCATCTCTGCTAGAGCCTCATTATACCCTCCTTTTTATTTTTAGCATTATTTGTGCATCTCTTTCTTTCTTGGACAATTTTGCTAGGAGCTTGCGTAGTTTCACGTTTTCCAAGACCTCATTTAGAACTGTTTGGGGAGGCAGCAGGCACTCCCTGTGAATCGCAGACCCAACCCTAGGAGACCCACCTCACAGGTGATCTGGGTTTACTACCCAACCGCAGGAAGGAAGGTTTCCTCCTGCCCCAGCGACAGCCCAGCCAATGAGAGACAGTCACATCCCAGCCAATGAGAAGCCACTACACTTCCAGCTCCCAGTTTCCTCCAGTGGACTTTCAGTTTACAACAGCCCCTTCTTTCCTCTATGCAAGAGCCTCTTCTGATTTGTTCTGCTGTCTTGCCTATGGTTTTGCATTGCTTGATTGTTGGGGTTTGCAATTCTCTGCTATTTCTGAATAAATCCATTTTTTTTGCTGGTAAAATAACTGGCAGTTTTTATTTTTAAAGTTAATGATGCCATAAGCCTTGGAATATGGTATTTTCATGATTGTCTAGTTCTAACATTTAAAAATTTCTGAGGGTGGGGGCTGCTGGGTGGCTCAGCCGGTTAAGCGTCTGGCTCTTGGTTTTGGATCAGGTCATGAGCTGCTGGTTGTGAGATCGAGTCCCCTTGTCCTCCCTGCCCCCCTTGTTGGGCTTGGTGCTCAACAGGGAGTCTGCTTCTCCTCTCCCTCTGCTCCTCCCCTTGCTTGAGCACTCTCTTAAGTAAATACATCTTAAAAATGTGTTTTTCTCTTTTTTTATCTACAAAGTTTTTAAAAGTGGGTTTAAAAATTCTAAGAATATAGTTTTGAGTTCTAATTTAATTGCACTGTCGTTAGAGAGCTTAGTCTGTATGATGATGGACTCTTTATTTGGTATTCCATGGTCGACTTTTGTAAATATCCTTTTGTTATATCGAATCTACATATTTCCAATAAACCGAACTTGCTGATCCTATTTTTAAAACTCTACTAGTTTTTTGTCCCATCGAATGAAAGAGGTACCTTGAACATCTTCTGCTCTGATGAGTTTAATTTCCCTATGTGTTCTATCAGTTTTGCTTTACAGACATATGTAAGTTCTTATATTTGTTCTATCTTCCAGATGAACTGAACACTTTGTTATATAGAGACTCTCTCTGTCTATATGATGCTTTTGTCTGCTAAGATCTCCTTTTCCAACAGCAGAAAGCTTTCTTCTGGTCAATATTTTCTTCACATATCTTTTGCTTCCAACATTTCCTGTCCTTATGTTTGAACGTGTCTCTTGTGAGTAGCGCACAGCTGAACTTTTAAAACATCTACTGTGACAATGTTGGTCAGTATGTGGTAGTTTAGTCCTTTTTCACGCATCATGATGACTGATGTGTCCTCCTACTGTCTTCCTACTGTGTTGTAGCTTTTTGCTTTCTACTTATACCATTTTTCCTCTGCTTCTGGACTACTAAAACTTCACATTTTTATTTGTGTTCTTATTCCATTTTTTCCCTCCTAATTGCTTAACAATTATGCTGTATTCTATTTCTATTCTTTCTTGGGGAAGCTTGAAATTTTGTCCTGCAAACTGCTGAACTCTATCATTAGTGCCTCAACCTTCCCACAAACCACACAACCACTTATTCCCTCAGCCTTTGAACAGTTGGCCGGCAGTATTTTAATTCTTTCCTTTTAAGCATTTTTATTTCCATAAGTTAGTCATGGGAATTAGATGTTAGTATTATTTGTCACACACAATGTTAATGTTTGCCCACTTTTACTTTTTTGCATCTCAGACCTTTCTTCCAGGATCATTTTTCTTCTTCCTGGAGTGCATCTTTTAAAAGCTCTGTTGGCTTAGGTCTGTCGGTAGTAAACTCTGTTTCTGTTTCTCTGAAAATATCTTATCTCATTTTTGCTGGGTGAACAATTCTAGGGTGACTGTGATTTTTCTCTTGGCATTCAGGAGATATTATTCCACTGTCTCAACTTGCTGTTGAGAAAATTGCATAAGTCTGTTATTCCTTTGAAGGTGATGTATTATTTTTTAACACTTTTAAAATCTATGGCTTGTCTTTGGTGTTTGGCATGTTATTTTCAATGTGTTGAGGTTTGGATTTACTTTTTCTTCATCTTTTTGGTAACTGTCGTCCTTCCTATGTCCTTGCACTCATGTCCTTCATGAGTTCTAGAAAAGTACCTTTAAATCTGGCCACTCCCCCATTGTCTCTCTCCTCTTTGGACTGTGATTTGATATTGGAACTTCTCACTCTATCCTCCTTGTCTTTTAACCTCTCTTTTGCACTTTACATCTTTTTCTTGGTGCTGCTTTCTGGGAAATTGCTACAGATCTATCTTCAATTTCACTGATCCTCTTTTCATTTGTGTCTAATATGCTACTTATCTCACCCTCCGAGTTATTTTTTTAATAGCAAAAACTATATTTTTCATTTCTAAAACTTCTATGTCTTTTTCAAATCTTCCTAGTCATATTTGCTCTTCCTTTCTGCTTGCTTATTTCAGGATTCCATTGCTTTCTTTTAAAAATTTCGTATGTGGCTATTCTCTATTCTGGCTTTGAGAATTCCAGTATTTCACATCTGTACGGGGACTAATCTGTCTTACTCCTGCTGATTATCACTCACTAGGATTTGTATCCATGAGTGATGGTCTTTGTGAGCTCGTGCTGGGCTGGTCTTGATCTGTGGAAACCTCGGGAGTTTGAAGTGAGCACACTCCAGCGTGGGTTGCGTTTGCTTCTGCCAGGAGCTGCGCACACTGCTGAGATGGACCAAGGTCGTTGCCTTCCAGTTCCTGGTCTAAACTGGGAATCTCAGAGTTGGCTTCTCTTTTTGACATGCTGTTATTTGGAATGTTTTCAGAGCCACTCTGCTCAGGTCTCTGTGTATGTGCGTTTGAGTGTGTCTGGGTCTCCGTGAGGGTTTCCCTTACTTCTGTAACCCCAGCAATGCAAAGACATTGTCTTTTATGAAGCATATAGCTGTTCTGAAGCTGTGGGAAGTAGAAGTGGGAGCCTGCTTTTGCATTAATAGAGGGGGAGGGGGCACGGGAATTCAGGGAAAGGTGGGAATATTTCATTGCCATTAAAGTGAGCCTAACTCTGGGCACCTGGGTGGCTCAGTTGGTTAAGCAACTGCCCTCAGCTCAGGTCATGATCCTGGAGTCCTGGGATCAAGTCCCGCATTGGGCTCCCTGCTCAGCAGGGAGTCTGCTTCTCCCTCTGACCCTCCCCCCTCTCATGCTCTCTCTATCTCATTCTCTCTCTCAAATAAATAAATAAAATCTTTATATATAAATAAATAAATAAAATCTTTATATATAAATAAATAAATAGATAAATAAATAAATAATAAATAAAATAAAGTGAGCCTAACTAAATGCTGGTTATTGCACACAGCGTGTACTTTCCCAAATCTCATCTTGTCGTTGTTCTCTAGCTACCTCATGTGTTGAAGCTTATTTCCTGAGTGCCAAGAGCTCAGCATCCTTTCTTCTATTGAGCAGCTCAAGAACAGGCTTGCCCTCTCCGGTAACCCCCATCCCATAACCGCCCCGAGAGGCCCAATGCGCAGGCTGGACCAAGTATGATGCTTCGTGCTACAGTGCTGGCGTGGACACAGAGATGGGTCCATGGGGAGGACTTAGGACCTACCTGATCCAGTCCAAGTCTTCCCTGGCGCTTCCCATATTGGAGGCAGAGAGGTCTCTCCTCTTGGATTGCAGATAGGAAACACATAAGCCTGAGGCTGTAGATGGCCATCTCCCATGGCATGTGGAGAGAGCGATCGGTAGTCTTGGCCAACATATGGTTCTTAGCTGAGCCTAAGGAAGATATTTACAAAGATTATAAAGCAGTGGGTAGCTCCTGCCAGTGCAGATTCAGCCCGCTGCAGGACTCCCCGGCTGTGCCATGACTGCGACCTTGACCTTCTGTCCCTTGTCATCTTGAAGGCCGTGAAAGGGTCATGGCTTGGAGCCATCACCATGGTCCACCAGCACAAGTGATAACTAGGCTAATGGAGAAAGTAAGATTCAGGACCTTCTGGAGGAGTCCCTCCTCCCTTTTCAAGAATTAGCTCACCTCTGCTTAACCTCAAAAATGTAGGCTTGCCAGTAAATCTGACCACCTAGTTCCTTTGAGTTAAAATATCTGCAACATCAAAGTGAAACAATGGCCCCCTTTGAAGCACAGAAAACTCGACTGGAAATAGAACTATTCTGGTTTCAAGTGCTGTGAGAAAGGGAACTGGGTCTCCCTGTAACTAGACATGGAACTGGAAAACACCCAGAGCTTTCTGGGTTTTAAAGAAGGCAAAATCAACTGGCAAATGTTTGGTGTCTCAAAAAATAATTTTTACAAAGCCCATCATTGACTCTTGAGTATCCGGGACATACAGAAAGGAGAAGAATACAGTTCCAGATCATCTCGGTGACCTTCTGAGCACAGGAGGGGTTAATGCTGGGAACACTCACCTGAGTCAGCATTTCCCGCCCCTCCCCCCATGCACAATCGCTATAGGATCAGGATGGAGGGAGAGCATTAATGAAAGCTGGTCCAGTGTGGTATTAATTCAATTACACAGCCAGTGGAGAAACACTTAGATCCCCTAGAGCCAAAGGAAATTTCTTCAAAACGCCTGATGTTTTTCAGTTCAAATGCGACTAATATCATTGTCAGTCTTTAAATTCTGCAGTAAAAGACACAGGTGTGCTATGATTTGACAGGAGTTAGATTACTTTGCCATTCATTCCTCCAAAATTCTGAGCATACTTGCAAATCAGATTTTTTATTTTATTTTATTATGTTATGTTAGTCACCATACCGTACATCATTAGTTTTTGATGTGGTGTTCCATGATTCATTGCTTGCATGTAACACCCAGTGCTCCATGCAGTACGTGCCCTCCTTAATACCCATCACTGGGCTAACCAATCACCCCTCCCCCTCCCCTCTAGAACCCTCAGTTTGTTTCTCGGAGTCCATAGTCTCTCATGGTTTGTCTCCCCCTCTGATTTCCCCCCCTTCATTTTTCCCTTCCTTCTCCTAATGTCCTCCATGCTATTCCTTATGTTCCACAAATAAGTGAAACCATATGCAAGTCAGATTTTTTTAAATGAAAATTTGGGTCCAGCATGAGACTCAAGAAAATATTACATAATAAAGGTGAACACGGCATTCATATTGTATGTTAGCCACTCTTTTGCATTCCTTACACGTGTTAAACCGTTTAATTGTCACACCCTATGGATTATATACTCTACTTCCTTTATACAGATAAAGACACTGATGCATGGATGGGTGATGACCTTGTCCAAGGTCACACATCAGTGAAGTGACGCAGCGTGGGTTTGCACATGGGCAGTCTGGTTTCAGAGCCTGTGTCCTCCCCCCTATCACTGAGAGGCCATGTGATGCTTGCAAACAGCAGGTGAGCCACAAAGAACTGGGTGCAGATTCAGCACTGCCACCCACAGCAGGAGCCACTCAGAGATCCTGCTCATCCTCACTACGCCTCAGGTCCTCATCTGTGAAATACTGTAGGACTTATGCCACAGAGGTTATAAAATTAAAGAAGATAATTGAATTTAAAAGTCTAATGTGCATCTGGTGCCTGGCTCAAAGTAAGCATTCGATAAGATTTGGCTACTAGAGGGGCGCCTGGGTGGCTCAGTCGTTAAGCGTCTGCCTTCGGCTCAGGTCATGATTCCAGGTCCTGGGATCGAGCCCCGTGTCGGGCTCCCTGCTCCGCGGGAAGCCTGCTTCTCCCTCTCCACTCCCCCTGCTTGTGTTTCCTCTCTCGCTGTGTCTCTACCTCTCTCTGTCAAATAAATAAATAAAATCTTTAAAAAAAAAAGATTTGGCTACTAGAAGATAGGATGTTTTGATCCCACAGTTTTGATCAGATAGGCACAGATCTTCCTTGACTTACAATAAGATTACGTCCCGACAAACCATCACCAGCTGAAAATACTGTAAGTCGAAGATGCGTGTAACACGCCTAACCTACCGAACGTCCTAGGTTCGCCTCACCTACCTTAAACGTGCTCGGAACACTTAGGTTGGCCTACCGTTGGGCAAAATCATCTAATACAAAGCCTATTGGATAATAAATGTTGAATTTAATGTTCAAATATGTTGTGGAATTCATTGAATATAGCGTACTGGGGTGAAGACAGAATGGTCATCGGTGAATCGGTTGCTGAGCCTCGTGATCGTGTGATTCATGTTTGCTGTGCAGCATCTTGGGGGGATCGTACTGCCCACCGCTAACCCAGGCAAAGATCAAAATTCAAGATTCGAAGTATGGTTTCTACTGAATGCGTTTCGCTTTCTCACCATCGTAGATCGGAAAACTCCTTTCGAACCATAGTAAGCCGAGAGCCACCGTTCGTAGACACCGTGGAAGTCAGAATACCAGCTAGTACACTTTCACTGAGAGAACTTTCCAACCCAAACTCCTTTAAGCCAATTCAATTCTGTGGCCAGTTTTCTAAATGGTACAGTCATTACTTCCACATTTTTGTATTTTGTTTTCAGTTTTAAGACATTCTTTGCATTGAGATTAATTGCATTTATTTTTCGGTGTGTTTTTGATGATACCAAGTGTGACCAATGAGAGCCTCTGCTATGTGAGCTTTCTCTTGTGGGAATTATTTCTGCCAGGTTCCATCTCTGCAAATTCTACAGATCTAAGCATCCTAAAGAAAATCTGGTTCTATGATTTAATTTTAGTCGATAACAACTGTTTCTATTTGCAGTGTGAGCCACTGTTGAGTTTACCTTGTGTTAAAATTTTCTACCAAATCTTGTTATCTTGGGGTCAATTTTTGAAGTTCTCATTGTCACCAACGAAAATGCTATTTTTTCCAGCAATAAACAATGTGAGTTTTATTTTTGCTTTGAAGAACCTTTTGAGATCATTGTAGTTTCATGTTCAGTTTTAAGAATGCATACAGAGAGATCCTGGGTCCCTTTACCCAGGGTTTCCTGATGATGACGTCTTGTAAACTATGGTATAATGTTCCCTCTCACCCCCGCCCCCCAAGTCACTGACACCGAGCAGGTGCAGATGCAGCACATTTTCATCACAGAAGAGCCCCTCCGGCTGCCTTCGGGGACGCACGCACTGTGCTCCGTCTGGACCCTGACAGCTCTATTCTGCCCTCCCCGTCTGCAGTCCTGTCCTTTCCATCACGTTCTAGAAGGGCAGTCACACACTTCCTATGTAACCTTCCCTCAGCGCAATTCTCTGGAGATTCATCCGAGTTGTTGTGTGTGTCCATAGTCAGTTCCTTTCCACTGCTGAGTGGTGTCTGTGGTGGGTAAGTTTGTTTACACTCTGAGACATCAAAGGACATCTGGGTTAACCCAGTTTGGAGCCAGTGTGAACAAAGCTGTGAGGAACATCCAAGAATAGGTCCCCGTATGAACGTAAGTCTTCATTTCTTCAGGATAGATGCCAGGAGCGCCATCACCGAGTCATGTAGTAGTTACATCTCTAGTGTTGAAGAAACTGCCAAACTGGTTTCCAGAGAGGACGGTCCACTGCAATCCCGCACAGCCTCTGAGGATCTGGTTTCTCTGCATTTCGTGGGGTCCCTGTCTCTTACATTAAACCCCTCTGATAGGTGAACAGTGATATCCCGTTGTGGTTTCAGTTTGCATTTTTTCATTCTGTAACTCGTCATTTCATTCTTAACAGACCCTTTCTCACGACAAAGTTTTCAATTTTGATGAGGCCCAAGTTATGTTTTTCTTTTATGGATGGTGTTTTTGGTGTCAAGGCTAGTAACTCTGCTTAACCTTAGATCCTGGAGATTTTCTCCTATGTTTCTCCCTAAAACATTTTACAGTATTACAATTTACATTTAAGTCTATGATCCATTCTGAGGTAATTTTTTTTTAAAGATTTTATTTATTTATTTGAGAGAGAGACAATGAGAGACAGAGAGCGTGAGAGGGAAGAGGGTCAGAGGGAGAAGCAGACTCCCTGCCGAGCAGGGAGCCTGATGCGGGACTCGATCCTGGGACTCCAGGATTACGACCTGAGCCGAAGGCAGTCGCTTAACCAACTGAGCCACCCAGGCGCCCCTGAGGTAATTTTTGTATAAGATGTGACCCTTGGGCTGCAGGTCTTCTCTGTCCTCTCTGTCTCTGTCTCTGTCTGTCTCTCCCTCTCTGTCTCTCTGACTGTGGATACCCACTTGTTCCAGAAACGTTATGTTGAATTGGCTGTCTTCCTCCACTGAATCACTTTTGCACCTGTGTCAAAAATCATAATTAGATGTATTTGTGTGGAGCTGTTTCTGGTGTCCCTACTCTGTTCTACCGCGGTATGCATCTATCCCTTCATCTGTATCACGCGGTCCTGATCTGGCAGCTACGTCCCAAGCCCTGAAGTTGGGTAGACCGATTCCTCTCACGGCATTTCCCTGTTTTGAAATTGTTTTAGCTCTTATGTGCACATTTGAGACTAGCCTTGTCCATATCTACAAACAAGCCTACCTGGATTTTGGAGGGAACAGCAATACAACTGTCCGTGAGCTTGGGGAGAATTGACATCTTTATTCCGCTGAGTCTTCTGGTCCATGGACAGTATGGCCCCCTGTTTATGGCCGTCTTCTTTGATGTCTTTCATCCACATTTTGTGGTTTTCAGCAGACAAGTCTTACACATGTCTTGTTAGATTTACATCTAAGTACTTTTTTAGGCAACTGTGAATGGTATCGTTTTTTTTTTTTTATTTCAGTGACCATGTGTTCACTGATAGTATATAGAAAGACATTGATTTTTCTATGTTGATCTTCTATTCTGTGACCTTGTTGAACCCAATTATGAGAAGATTTGTGCCCATTCCTCAGGGTTTTCACACAGATCCCATGTCATCTGCAGACAGGGGTAGCGTTATCTCTTCTGTTCTAATCTTACCTCTGATTTCCTCCCCCCACCCCCAGCCGAAGGTCAAGAGCCGTGAGAATAGACATCCTTCCTTACTCCTGATCCTGGGACACAGCATTCTTCTCTCACTATTGGGTGTAACGCTTGCTGTATATTTTTTGTAGATGCTCTTTACTGAGTGGAGGAGGTTTCTTTTATTTTTCTGAAAGAATTACTCGTGAATGGGTGTTGAATTTTGTCAAGTGCTTTTTCCGTATCTGTTGATATGTTCTTGTGATTTCCTTCTTCAGCCTGTTAATATGTGAGTTATTGGTATGGTGACTGATTTTTAAAGAATGAATCAGCCTTGAATTCTTGGAATAAATCCCATGTTGTTGTGGTGTATGATTCTTTTTATATATTGTCGAATGTGATTTGCTAATGTTTTGTTAGGGACTTTTATGTCTACATTCATAAGGGACATCAGTGTGTGGTCTTTGGTTTGCTTCGTTCTGTTCTTGTCTGGTTGGGTATCATGGTACCACTAGCTTCTGGACACAAACTGGGAAGGGGTCCTTCCTCTTTTATTGTCTGGATGAGGCTGTACAGAATTGGTGTCAGTTCTCTAAGTATTTGTGAAATTCTTTTGTTTTTTTTTAAAGATTTTATTTAATTAATTAATTTCAGAAAGACAGAGAGTGGGGTGGGGATAGGGCATAAGGAGAGGGGCAAGCAGACTCTGCGCTGAGCACAGAGCTTGTCCGGGCTCGACCCCACGACCCCGAGACCATGACCTAAGCCAAAACCAAGAGTCAGATGCTCACCTCACTGAGCCACTTGGGGGTCCCAAGTATTGGTGAAATTCTTGAGTGAAATCATCTGGGCCTGGAAATTTGGGGGGAGGGTTTTTAAATTATGAATTTAATTTCATTTGCAGTATGGACTGTTTAAGTGATCTATTTTGTATTGGGTGAGTTGTGGTAGTTTGTGTTTGTGGAGGACTTGGTCCATTTGTCTAAGTTCTCAAATTTACGTGTGTGCAGTTGTCCCCTGTTATTACCGTTCCAACGTATTTAGGGTCCATAGAGATATTGAGGTTTCATTTATGATGTTGGAGTCTGTGTCTTCTCGCTTTTCTTTTTTGTTTGTCCATTTCATCCAACTTTTCAAAGAACTCAGTCTTTGTTTTTGTTTTTAGTTTAATTGATTTCTGCTCTTTTGTTATTTTATTCTTGCTTTGGGTGTACTTTGCTTTTTTCTAAGTTCTTGAGGTGGGAGCTTAGATGACTAATTTGAGATTTTCTCTTATATTAAAATATAGCCACTATTTTGGAAATACTTTCTTCTAGTCTGGGGCTTGTTTTCTCATTCTTTTGATCAATATTTTTTTCTTTTTGGGGCACCTGGGTGGCTCAGTGGGTTAAGCGTCTGCCTTCGCCTCAGGTCATGATCCCAGGGTCCTGGGATAGAGCCTTGAATGAGGTTCCCTGCTCAGTGGGGAGTCTTCTTCTCCCTCTGCCTCTGCCCCTCCCCCTGCTCTTGCTCTCTCTCTCTCAAATAAATAAATTAAATCTTTAAAAAAAAGAATTTTTTTCTTTTCTTCAGTTTTACAAATTTGACTATGATGTGTCTTTATGCATTTCTAGGGGTTTGCCCTTTTCTTGGGGTTCATGCAATGTCTGGAATATGTAAGGTTAGTTCGTTTACCAAGTTTGTCAATTTTTCTGCCGTTATTTCCTCAAGTACCTCTTCAGCCCTGCCGGCTTTCTCCTCCCTTCCCACTCTGAACGCTAGATCTTTTGTTATAGGCCCACAGGTCCACAAGGCTTTTTTTTTTTCCCCTTCAGCAAATTTTCTGTTTCTCAGATTGGGTGATTTTTGTTGTTCCTTTCTGCTGTGGAGCCCATCCACTGGGCTTTTTATTTTTGTTATTGTGTTTTCCAGTTGTAAACTTCCCATTTGGTGATTTTACTTTTTATTTCTTTGCTGAGACTTTCTATTTGCCAAGACTTAGGTGTTGTTTTTTGTTTGTTTGTTTCATTTGTTTCAAGTGTGTTCATAATTGCTTATGGAAGCATTTTTATTGTGTCTGCTGTAGAATCTTTAGTATTTCTCCCACTTGTCATCCTCATATTGTCTTTTTCATTCAATTTGAGATATTCTTGGTTCTTGGTATGACGAGTGATTTTCAACTGAAACCTGGTCATTTTGAGTTTCCTAAGACTAGACCTTATTTAAACCTTCTGTTTTATCTGGTTTCCTCTCTCACTGTTCCAGAAGGAGTGAGGTTGAGGCCTCGTTACTGCCTGGTGGAGGGAGAAGTCCAGTTTCCCACCCAGGCTTCATTGTCACCTGCAGTGTATGTGGGGTTCCTCATCACTGCTGAGTGGAGGTGGGAGTACTCACTCCCCTTGGGCCTCATGGATACTCCCTGGCTGCTGGATGGTGATGAAACTTCTCACTGTCCACTAGCCTTTTTTGACACCACCTGGCAGGAAGAGGGGCACCCTGTTACTGCATGGTGGTGGTGATGGTTGTGGTCGTGGGTGTTCATGGTGATTGGGGGTGGGGGTGGTAGTGGGTGGAGTTGGTGATGGGTAGGGGTGGTGACTGCGGTGTTAGGGGAGTGGGATGTTATGGTGGTAGGTGGTCATGGTGGTGGTAGTGGTGGTCGTGGTGGTGGGTGGTCATGGTGATCGTCAGCATGGTGATGGGTGGGGGTGGTGATTGTGGTGGTGGGGGAGTCGGGGGTGGTCATGGTGGGGGTGGATGGTGATGATTGTGGTGGGTGGTCATGGTGGTAGTGGGTGGAGTTGGTGGTGGTTGTGATGGGTGGTGGTGGTTCTTGGTGGTGGGTGGTCATGGTGGTGGGGGGCATGGGGATGGGTGGTGGTAGTGGGTGGAGTTGGTGGTGGGTGTTCATGGTGGTGGTGGGCATGGGGGTGGGTGGCGATGGTTGTGCAGGGTGGTGGTTGTGGTGGTGGGTGGTCATGATGGTGGTGGGCATGGGGATGGGTAGTGGTAGTGGATGGAGTTGGTGGTGGGTGGTCATGGTGGTGGTGGGCATGGGGTTGGGTGGTGGTGGTGGGTGGTCATGGTAGTGGTGGGCATGGTGGTGAGTGGTCATAGAGGTCATGGGCATGGGGGTGGGTGGTCGTGGTGATTGTGGTGGAGGTGGTGGTGAGTGGGGTGGGGGTTGGAAGTCTCAGCTCCCTATTTGGTCTCCACTGACACTGGGGAGCTCCGTATTTCAACCTGATGATGGCAGAGGTCTTTGTTGGCATGGGTAGGGTGGGGGTCATGGGGTTTCTGTGGTGTTTAGCTGGAGTGGAGTTACTGTCTGAAAGTTTTCTGTCTTGTTAGGCTGCCCTTTTCCTTATTTGGCTAGAGACAGCAGACTTGTTGATGTTTCTGGGTCACCTGCTTCTTCTGCTTCAGGTCTGGGATGCGTGTGGTAGAAGGGAAACCCAGAGCATTTGCTCTATATGGTTCCTCAGGTCCTGAGTCTGTGGTCCATTGGCCTTCTCTCCATGTTCAGAGTCTTCTCGTGTTTGTTTCACAGATGATTTTCAAGGTATATGTGTATCTGGGAAAATACATTTATTTATTCTGAGGTAGAAATAGGGGAAAGTATATTCCATCCAAAGTTTTATTTTCTATTGATTATTGCTTCCAGTCACATTCGCAGACAACTGGATAAAAGAATGACAGTATGCATTTCTTTCTTGGAGGAGAGAGCAAAGAATATTAGTGGGGGTAAAGTCATAGGATATGGATGTGGGGTCAAAACATCCTGCTTGACGACTGTTTTCCTGACTGTATATTGACCAGCATGGGTATGAAATCTTGAACAGTGACTCCGGATCACAAAATGGATGTGCCCCACCAGCACAACGGTTGAGTGCCCCATGCAGGCAGTCTGTCCAGGAAGGGTGACATCAGGGTGGGCAGCCAGGGTGCCCCACATTTCACAGAGGAAGCAGAATGGGAACAAGGCTTAAGGACACTAATCGGGGTCTGACGAAAGGGGGTCGAGACAGGGGGAAAGGAACTCACAAATATCATCGAGAATAAAACGCAACATTTAAGGACAGGGTCTGCATAGGCTCTGGGCACTGCGCCGAGCGGCTTATGCTGATTATTTACTCACATCCCTCCCAAGTACAAATTTTAAGTCTGCTTTACAGATGAGCAAGCTGAGGCTCAGGAAGGTAACTTCCCCATAGATCAGCTGCATCAAGAGGAGGAGTTAGATTCTTGGGAGGTCTGAAACATCACGCACTCTCCCACAAGGCCAGGAATGCACCTGGCATGTGGCCAAAACAGCGGATTAACTCAGGGGAACAGGAGAGAGTAGATTGGAAATTGAGGCAAGATGTAGGAGCATTTTTTGAGCAAAGGAGTGAGGGCCCGAGGAGGCCTCGTTGGGGGCTCCCAGATCAGGGGAGGGACACGAAAGAGGGAGGAAGTTCTGGTCCCCACTACATGAGAATATGGGCGCCTGGGGGGCTCAGTCCGTTGAGGGACTGACTCTTGATTTTGGCTCAGGTCATGATCTCGAGGCTGTGGGTCTGAACCCCGCCTTGTGCTCCGTGCTCAGCGAGGGTCTGCTTGTCCCTCCCCCACTCCCACGCTCTCTCTCTCAAATAAATAAATAATAAAATAAAAAGAAAAGGTGAGACTAGGACTCACTCTCATGCTGACCTCTGAACAAAATCCCTGGCCAGGTTGCTTTTCATGTCATTTCAAAAAATCCTAGTAAGACAATCGGGCTCATTCTTTCCCTCTTTTCTAAAGACAAATGTAACATTAGCGGCTTTGAAGAAAACCTGTATGATTTTTTGATAGAAGCTTTGAGATGTGATGGGTTAAATCCTACTCAGCTTGTAGCTCCTTAATGTGAAAATGTCATGTTCCTGAGTCATGCTGAGTCATTCATTCAGGGCTGGTGAGGTCAATTAGACACCATGTGGGTAGACAGATGACATCCCCCACCTCCTTCAGGAGGGACAGAGGAGAAATAGATTCCAATTGAATTTTGTTCCAAAAGACTGGACAGGACTGGCCAAAGAGGGGGAGTGTGCGAAGAATCAAAGCAGAAGATTCCAGTGAGCTCTTGGATAGCGGGGCTGTGGCCAAGCAATGAAGCACCAAAAACACCTTCCAGAACACCGATTCCATGGAGTGATCTGAGGAAAGAGGGGTGCCACAGTTTGTGAGAAACTCTAGGTTGAACAGTTGAATTTCTTTACTGCAGGCCTTTTCAGAGCCTTTAAAACTTTCAGGTGCATTATGAACATCCAAGAGGGGATGTAGTATGCAGGGTTCCCAAATCCACTTGTTTACAGAAATCCCCCCCACTCACCCAGTCACACAATCTCTTTTCTTTCTTGGAGATTCCTTATGACCAGTACTTCACACCTCACCTTACATTGATTATTTTATTTATCATCCCTCAAAACATCCCTTTGAAGTACCAGTTATAATTTGTAGGTTCTGGGACAGGAAAAAAACTGAATCCCGTCCTGCAGATTTTTCTCTAGTTCCTACACAATGGGCCTGATGTGTGCTTCCAAGATTACTGAAGAGCTCATCTTTTCTATTTAAATGGAAACTACAGATTACCATTTTCTTAAACGCTCCCACTCTCTCAGCTCCCCGCATGAATCAATCAATGAACCAGTTCATGAGAGGAAAGTGCAGCTATTTTATATACTTTTTCAAACCAGTGCTCAGTTATAATCAGATTAGAGAGTGCATCGGTCGCCCGCCTCTCCTCGCCCCTGCGCAGGCCCTGGGCATCTGCCCGGCTCTCAGCAGCCCTGCGGCCCCGGCCCGCCCGGAGCCTCGCGCACCCTCCAGTCCAGGAAGCTGTCGGCCAGCGCGCGGGCGTGCTCTTTCCTGGACGCCCTGGAGATCTTCTGGAACTCCTCGAATGTGGCGTCTTTCTCCCGGGAGATCTGCTCCATCCTCTGCTCCTTCTTCCTGATTGCCTCCTTGATGCCCTCGATGTGGCACTTCTCCTCCTTCTCGGCTTTCAGCTTCAGGATGTGATGGTTTTGCTCCCGCAGGACGCTGAGCTCGTGGATGTGCGGCACCTTGTCCCTGACGTTCCTCTGGACGCTGCTCCGGGCCTGCTGCCCCCTCGGCTCCGCCAGCTGGGCCAGCAGCCGCCTGTGCGCGCGTGCCTGCTCCTCGGCGGCCTCCGCGCGCCGCCGCACGTGCGGCCCCTGCTCCCCCTGCTTCTGCGCCCTGTCCCTCAGCTCTCGCGGGCGCTCCTTCATCAGGCCCCGCGCGGCCTCGTGGGGCCGCTGGGAGCTCTGCTCCAGGGACAGCTTCCTCAGGAGCTCCTCAGCCTTGGCCTGGCAGTCCAGCAGGACCTTCCGGGCCTGGTAGTTGACGAGGGAGCTGAGGTTGGCCTCCTGGGCCTTTTCCTGGGGCTCCATGGCGTTTAGGCTCTTCCGCTGAGAGGCCTCCGGCAGCTGCAGGCCGTCCTGCCCCCGCAGGCCCTGCACCATCCTCTCGGGCTCCTGCAGGAGCAGCTCGCGGCTCTGCCTCCGGGGCGCGGGCGCCGGCTCCGCCACGGCCCGTGCTCCCTCCGAGTTCTCCAGCAGCGCCCTGCGCGCGCGCTCCGACCGGGGAGCGCTCCTGGCTAGGCCGTCCCGCCGCCGCACGCGCTGTTCCTTCTGCCGCCACTGTTCCTGGCTCTCCTGCAGAAGCAGCTTGCGCTCCCTCTCCAGGGTCATCTGCACCTTCTGGTCCGAGCGCTTCAGCTCCTCCCAGGCCACGGCCGCCTGCTGCTGGAGCTCCCGCATCCTCTGGGCCTTCTTGAGCCGGGTCAGCACTAGGGCCACGATCTTCTGGTCCCTGGAGGACATGACCGCCTCCTCCAGCTTGCATTTGAGGATCTGGGTGTGCGGGCTCTGAATCTCTCTGCTGGAGACTGAGGGCTGGGAGAGCGGGCTGGCTAACGACTCCAGCAGATCACTGCCGTCCCTCTTGTGGGCGCACACGCACGCTGACTGCGCCCTGAACTCTTGAGACCGCACGGAAGACTTCTCCGAGACAGCGGAGGACTGGGACCAGTGACCTGGACCCCTGCACAGCGGCACCGCCCACTGGTCTCCGCTCTGCGCCCTCTCCACCCCGAAGGTCCCGCTCAGGGGGGTGTACGCTCCCTCGGGGTAAAGCGGGGGCGTGTCTCCCTGGGCCGGAGGGCAGGGCTGAGGCTCTTGGGGGTGTAGGTGGGGCTGCCGCCGCCAGGCGGGGCTGTGCGCGCCGCTTCCGGGCTGAGGCTTGCGCCCGGGCTCGCCCCAGGCGTCCTCCAGGTGCCGGCCGTGGGGCCGCGGCCTCCTGGCGTCGTCGGCGGGCCTCGCGGCCAAGTCGGTCAGGCTTCGGCTTTCCCTTGGCGAGTCGGAACACCTGCGCCGGCCAGGCCGCACGGTGGGCGCGCGGCGCGGGTAGGGCCAGGGCGCCACGGTCTCGTTCCCCTCGCCTGGGGTCGCGGCCCCCGAGCCCAGGCACGGCTCCGTCCTGGCCCCGGGACCACGCAGCCGCGCCGCCGACGCACGCTTCCCGCCCGGGTCCAGCACCGAGCGCGGGGAGAAGCGGCCCAAGCCCTCCATGCTCGCTCCTGGCGTGTGAGCGAGGGTCCCGGCTCCGCGATGCTGCGGCCCTCCGACCCCCGACCCCCAACCCCAGGGTCCGTGCCTGTGACGTTCTGGCCACGTCACAATGCGCCTTGGCCACTGGCCTTCGGGCAGCTGCGCGGCCAGGGGGAGGGGACTGCAGGAATCAGGGGGCCCCAAAGCCGAGGGTGCATTAGGAGCCCCCAGTATTTCAGGCAGGGACTGAACTCGCATTTGTACACCTTCAAGTAGCAGGATTTTTAAAAGAACTCGCGTGAAGGCGTCACTCCAGAATCGAACGCGGGGGATGGTCGAGGTGCCCCCAGGGAGGAAGGTGATGCCTGCGTGCGCCTCCACAGTGTAAGCAAAGTGAGCGGCTGCGGAAGCACATTCGTGGGCTTCCCCACCCTTCTGCGGGTTAAGTTAGCAAACCCGATAATGTTTTGTTTACTTTTTTTTTTTTTAAACTTTAGAACAGGAAAAAGACTGGTCTATTTTTTCTCTAGTGTAGCAATTACTGCTTTTGTCAAAATATGAATGTTGTGTGCACACTTCTGAAATAGCATCAGCGAATTACCGCGCTGAACCCAGATCCATTGCTTTTAGTCCTTTTTCTTCAGTTTTGGGAGATTATATTTCCTTGTTGAGGCTCCTGGAAAGGTGAGTCTGAGTGTCCTCCGCCACTCTCCACCTGTGTGGTCTAGGACGTTCTGGAAAAGGGGAATGGAGGAGGGGAGCTGTCCTGAGGGTCAGATAAAGTTAGCCCCAAGGGTTTAGCACTTCAGTGCATTAGTAAATGTTACACGTTGATGTCCTGCTAGGCCTCAGTTAAGAATTTTAAGATTTAAATGAATATATGGGTTTACAGAAGTTTCTGCAGATTTCCCAGCTTAAGAAAAGAAAGGAATTAGGGTAATTCTGAAGCAGGCTCTGTCTTGTTCATCCTGTGCTGTGCGTCTTGGCTATGTCCCTTTGTCTGGGGTACGACGATGGGGAAGCAGTTCTGGGCAATATTCTCCAAATATGGTCACTCCTGAAAGGGGAAGACGGAGCAGGACCCACCCTGTGAGACACCGGCATCTCGTCCGAGCTTCGCACCAATGCGGCCAGGCAGGCCGGGTAGGAACGGATAACATGTCCTTTTTTTTTTAAGATTTTATTTATTTATTTATTTTGAGAGAGAGCATGAGAGGGAGGAGGGTCAGAGGGAGAAGCAGACTCCCTGCCGAGCAGGGAGCCCGATGCGGGACTTGATCCCGGGACTCCAGGAGCATGACCTGAGCCGAAGGCACTCGCCTAACCAACTGAGCCACCCAGGCGCCCATGATAACATGTCCTTAAGAAAAATCTCAGACCTAGCCGGGTTCATGGAGGTCCCCAAACTTCACTTGGTCCCTGGGAGAGGTTTTCCACGATGCCATGCTGCCTCTCAGGGCACGAGCTTGAGGTTGGGGCATGTGATGTGCCCACCCCCCACCCACCCTCATAGATGGAGGCCCTAACACCCCGTGTGTTGGTACTTGGGGGTGAGCCTTTGTGAGGTAATGGGTCAGAGGTGGAGGGTGGGGCCCCACGATGGCATCGGTGTCCGCACAGGAAGAGGAGTATGTGGGGCCATGGCGGCCGGGAGGCAGGTGTCTCAGGCCCTCCCGGGAACGGGATGGACTGGCACTTTGATGTTGGCCTTCCAGGCCTCCAGAACTGGGACAAGCAATGGCTGTTTAAGCCCCAGCCTGTGGTGTTTCGGTGTAGGAACCCGGTATCGCAGCATGAGCTGCGTGAGATGGAGTGCTTTTAGGGACGTGATGACTGAGTGCCTGAGGGCTATGGTAGCTGTGCCCTTGTGTCCACGTGGCCGAGCCCTGTCCGGGAGCCCGTCCTGCCTGGGTGGGGCCGTCAGCACATCCCAAGTGGAGAAGCAGCTGCTCTACCCGAGATTTCTATTGGTGCTACTCACATCATCGTCAGAAAAATGATTTTGTGATGGCAATTTTTACCAAGAGGTGACTTTAAAGAAAAATCAAATTCAATTTGAAACGGAATAATTTAAGTGAGGATCTATTTGGGCATGAACTGAGTCATGCTGATACCCGAGTGTCCTATCTCTCTGTTAAAGCTTTGGAAAGCACCTTGGAAATTTCCCTGCCTGGAAATCTGGCTGTGGCCAGTACCAGCCGCTTCCTGTCACCGCAAAGCAGTGTTGTGGGGGGGCACAACACAGGTATCCAAGAGCCAGGAGCCCTGCCCTAGCCTGCGCTGCGACCCACAGAGTCCCCCCGACTGAACGCTTCACCCCTGACTTCTGGCTGCTTCATGCCTGCAGGAGATCATCCGTGGGTTTCTTTCAGCTCCAAATGTCACTGGAAAACGGGAGTTCCATCCGGTAAACACTATGCTTCTTTCTGTAAAGCAAAAATGTGTTAATCCATTAGAAATGCTTACCGCAGTGCCTGGAGTGTGCTTGCTGCCTTATAAATATTAGCCACTCACTAGAATTATCGTTATCATCATGCCAAGAGCAGTAAGACTGTAGCAGCGTAGGGCTGAATGGGGAGACCCAAGTTTGGAGCAAAGCCAGGCCAAGAACCAAGGACTCAAATTCCCAGCTGAGGGCTGTTGGCCTCTTGCTTCCCCTTGGGTGTTCTCAGACTTCCTGGTGGAGCCGAGGATGACTCGCTCACCTGTTGCTGGTTGAATAAAGGGCACAGTCTTAACTTCATCGTGGCACAGGGTTAGAAGATCATCTGGGGCCCTTGCGCACCATGTTGCCTGAAGAAACACATCCAGGGCACAGATGTGACAAGTGGTTAAGTAGTGATCTTAACGGGATCCCTAAAGGAGGGAGGCCCAGTTCAGAAGGCGAGTTCATCTGGGTTGTTGGTCGGGAGGCACGAAAGCTGGGGGCAGCTGGGATCCCACCGGACGGGGACGGACAGGAGTTCCCAGCAGGCCGAAGCCGCAGGAACACCCGGCTCATCGGGGTCATGTGTGTTCTGTTCCGGGGGGAGAGGGGGCCACGTGCAGGCGATGACACCAGGAGTGTGGCTGTACCCGGCTTCCAAGGGGACCTTCCATGCTTCCCACCCCGCTCTAGGATCGTGGCAGCGGCCGTGGGCCCCAGGCCCGGTGGGCGGCTTTGGCAGCCCGGAGGCGTCTGTCCCTGCCCTTCTGCCCCCAGAGCAGCTCATGCGTTACCTGTTTTATATCCTGGGGCTCTCAGTAACACCTCATTGAGGAGAATTGGGGTTCTGCTTATAGAAAGGGCTGGAAATCCACTGTGTAGACAACAGGGAGGCGTCCATAAGCGTCTTGAACCCGAAAGAAGTGATCTGAGTGGGCCTATATTTTACAACTCACCCTGGCAGCAGTGCGGAAGGCAAACTGGGGAGAAGGGGGGGATTGGAGAGGGGCCAGCGAGGAGGTTGGTTCAGTAATCCAGGTGAGCAAGGAGGAAGGTGAACCTGGCCCCGGGCCAGGGGCCGGGAGGGGCCGGGTCAGAGGTCGAGAGACCAGGACGGAGGGTGGATTCCTCCCAGAGAAGCCTGGGCAGGGGTGAGTGGCAGTGGCCAGCTCCGTGGAGGTGACCTTGGGAGCAGCAGTCTTGGGGATGAGGTGCAGGTGAGCCCCCAACATGAGCTTGGAGCACAGCATGGGGTGGGGGCAGGCATCGGATGAAGCCCTGGGGAGACGATGGGCTCCTCCCCAGGCTGATGAAAGAGATGTTTTGCGAATGCTAAGCTGCCAAGCATTCCCTTGATACTGCAAACAGTCAACCTTGTCTTTATTTGGCAGAAAAATCCTCAAAGCGTTTCACTGGCGGCCCCAGAATTTGGGCCTCCTACCAAATAAAGATCTGGGCCTCTTTTTTTCATTTGTCGGAGTTTTGGAAAATATGGCAAACGTGCTCAGATGGCACGATTCAGATTAATCTCTGAAATGGGAGTGTGCTCTCCGCTCTTCCTGGGAAGCTGGCTCTGGCCCCTTCAAGTTCCGTCTCAGCAAAGCTCCTGGTTCTCAGAGCTAGTTTGTGGGTGGTTCCAACTGTCAAGTGTTCTAGAACGCACACTGCAGCCCGAAAACCAACCATGAAAGAGTATGTGTAATATCTCAACACTTTTTTATACTGGTTACTTGCGATGCTATTTTGAACACAAAATGGACTAAAGAAAATATATTATCAAAGTTAATTTCACACATTGCTTGTTTTAATGTGTCTATTAGTAAATTTAAAACTGCCCCTCTATGCAATATATATTGTGGTGTATTTCTATTGGATTGCTTTGAGATCATCTTTTCTAAGAAGATGATATTTAGGTCAAAGGTGTTTTTCTCAATGTCTGGAGGGTCAGGTAAATTATGAATTTTCCAAATGCAGCTTTGGAGTAGTTTCACAGAAATTCAGTCTTTCCTCGCATCACCCAGGAAAACAGATGCCCCAAAGTAACAGTGTCTGCAAACCCCGCACAGAGGCGCTCTCTGTCCAATGCGAGATGTGGACACACTAAGAATGCCAGACCCACAAAACAGTAAAGAAAGAAATCTCATGTGAACACCCAGAGCAGTACACGGACACCTTAGGCTCATGCCGTACGGAGAATGAAAATTGTAGCCTGTAAACTTGTTTCTTTAAAAAAAGAAAATCGTGGGATAGGAGCCTGGCACTATGAAAGTCAGGTTTCCATGGAGACCAGCATTTACCCACGATGCAAACATTCCACGTGTGAGCTTCCATGCATAAGGAGGACGGTGCAGGCAGAGTGCATGCGGGAGCATCCCTGTGAGCGCAGGCCATGTGGACCCAGAGCAGGAGCTGCAGCTGAGGCTGGCCTCCCCGGGCACAGACCAGGTGCAGACGGGGCGCAGACAGGCACAGACAGGGCACAGATGGGGCGCAGACCGGGCGCAGACGGGCCGCAGACCGGGCACCCTGAGCCGGCAGAGGGAGGACCCCAGCGGCACCGCAGAATCGAGTGTGGAGAAGGGGTCAGGAGAGGATTTTAGACATTCGCAGTTGAGGGGCATCTTAGGATTTTTTTTTTTTTTAAGGTTTTATTTGTCAGAGAGAGAGAGAACGAGCAGGGGGAGTGGGAGAGGGAGAAGAGACCCCCCCCCTCTAAGCAGGGAGCCCGATGTGGGGCTCGATCCCAGGACCTGAGCTGAAGGCGGATGCTTAACAACTGAGCCACCCCGGCGTCCCGGCATCTTAGGATTTTGATGTTTTTCACATTTGTCATCTTCATGCAATTAAAAGCGCCAATTCTTATAAAGAAAGGAAGGAGTCAAAATAGTACTTTCAGAGCTGACGGTGACCCAGACACAGAAAATAGCACAGTCATTTATTTTTGAAATCTTATTACAGTTTGTAATGCTAAACGTGGGAGAGAGATTTTTCCAGTAGAAACTTGGGGGGAGAGTTACATGTCATAACATACCCGATTTGGGGTCACTTCTTCGTCCTCAGCGTAACAGACATTTTGTTGATTTTCAGGAAAGAACGTGGTTTGTTAAAACTTAAAAAAAAAGCGTGGAGTTTTTAAAGTCTGCCTTTCCCCTCTGGTTGGTTAAAGTTGAGCCTGGGGTTTTTAACTTCAAAGGAAATGTGTTTTTCAGAAAGCTCTGAGTGAGGGAGGCTCGCTCTGCCATGGGGGTCTGGCCCGGGTGGTCTGCCGAGTCTGCGGGTAGCGTAGCGTGTTGAGGATGCGAGCCCTCTGCTAGGTTATCAGCTGGGTGGGCGTCCTCAGCCCCCGCAGTTCATGCCTGCATATCCACAGGTGGAGCTGTGGCAGGGTCTCAGCCACGCTGCTTCCTGCAGGAAGTGGACAGAGGCAGCTTGGTCTACCTGCCGGGGTCTCTGCACGGCCACCGTCAGTCCTCCTTACCACATGGACCGGGGCTCCTTCTTCAAGTCTTGGTCCCAGGGAAGCTGTCCCTGACCTCCCCGACCAGATAGACACCCCCACTGAGGACCCTCGCAGCCCTGTGGCTGTACCAGCCCCTGTCCTCAGTGATCTGGGTCCACTGCAGGGCTTCACGTGGGGACTCCCTCTGCCGGGAAGTTCCCGGACAGAAGTATGTCCAGGGCCTGCTTTGGCCATACCAGCGGTGTTTCTGTGAAAAGACACGCTCCTTCGTTCGTTCAGCCGACGATCATTTCTTAGCCCTGCCCTTGGCACAGTGATGCGTGTGGACATTAAGACCTAGTCCCTGCTCCCTGTCAACCTAGAGATCCCCAGCGGACGGTAGCAACTGCCAGGAGAAAGGTCCTGAAACATTGGCGACGTCCCAGTTAAAGGACGTCCCTTCTGTGTTGGAAGCATGGGGAACGGGGTTGAGTACCTGCCAGTCTCCCTGCATGGGATGTGAGCTCCGGGAGGACCAGCATCATTGGTTTGCTCCGTCCTGGACCTCCAGTGCCTGGAGCAGTATCCTCCCGCACTAGAACGGGACACGTACTTGCTGAGTGAATGGCTGCCCGAATAAATGGACTGCACGTGTAAGCACTGTAGGGTTGGGTTCACAACTGAGCTGAATGAATGCCAGGTGAATGTTAAGTAAGTGATCCCACAGAGCAGGAAGCATGCGCCTTCCTGAAGGCCCGTTTGTGCTGGGCTGACAGTGGCTTTAAAGGGAAGAGTCTTCAAGAAACCAGAAGAGGCGAGGTGATAGAGGAGATGAAATTAAAAAGGAAAATAGCATTGTTAATGTAATTAACCACTGAAAGTCTCTCTGAAATCATGGCTTACCTTACCTGCTAGTGCCGAGAAGGGAAGATTCGACTGTAGGGCGGGCCGTGGTGAGGCCACCTCGTTAGCCACACCCATTTGAGGTAATCCAAGAACCCGACAAGTCAGAGCTTAACCTTACTGAAGATGTATCCAACTCAGAATCAAAGAGAAAGGCTCAATGCCCAGAGGCCATTTCTGCTGCTCTTCCCCACCCCCAACCGCACCTCTGTGATCTAAAGTGACACTGATGTGTTCTGAGTATCAGGTATTTATGCCAGGCTCCCAAGGGGCGGCTGTCTCTGCTCGGTGAAACGCCTCGGGGCTTCTCTGGGTGAGAAGCCCACGGGCCACAGGACTCATTGCTGGGGAAAGAAGCAACTCAAGAGAGCATGATGGGCCTCGCCCTGAAGGAGCCTGACTCCCGAGCTTTCCTTCTCTTCCAGAAACTTATCCCTGGGACTGCCTCTCCCAGGTCCCTCTGCATCTGTGTGGGACCCTGTGACTCGTTGGCCGGTGGAATGTGAGCATAGATGGGGGCCACTTGTAGGCACGGCCCACGCACACCTCATCCTCCTTCCTAGGGGCTGATGTAAAAAATGTTTTGATCGTGCTCTCTTGACCCAGATTTGGGACCCTGGCTTGAGGCAGGCCAGTTGCCCTTCTTGAGCAGTGGATTTGGTCCACACCCCCCGCCACTTCCCTCGCTGGGCACCCACACTCTGGGGCACTATGCATTGGCTCTCGTTGGCTCAGGGGTAACCCCTAGGTCCCAGAGCCTCCAAAATTATTCAGATTAGCTGATCCACGGGAGCCCACCAGACCTAGCTAAGTGCGTCCCACCTGCCGTACATGAGCCGTGCCCTGGAGCTCCCGTGAGCTGTGACTCTGCCCCTGGGGACAGCCTCCCGTGTGGCCCTGCCTGACAACCTTCTCTTGTTTGGAGCTGGAAGCAGCAGGGAATTCGGCCCTTCGTCCACCTGAGTGTTGCTTGTGTTGGGTCCTGGCACCGCTGAGTCTTACAAAGCAGCTGAAGACCAGAGGCTCCCGAAAGCCACGAGTTACAGACAGCAAAGTGGCTTCGTGCCCGTGTCCCTGAGTGACCGCCGTGGAGCAGCCCGACTTCAACCCGGCGGTCCCTGTGCTGTGCCGGGGGGAGCGAGTCACTCTGCGGCACTGGACCTGTCGTGTCTTAGCTTGTCCATTAGGGAGACATGCTTAGATGGAGACCTAACTCCCTCCTCAGGGCTCAGGGCTCCCCGGAGTGCCTTCCCTGAGCCAGGCTGTTCCTGATTTCCCACCATCACAGAAAATCTGCGGTGACTGTGAACACTTCGCAGGTAGGGGACACTTTGCAGCTGTGATCCTCTTCATTTAGCTCCCATGGCTCCTTCCAGGAGGGACAGTGAGCATGCAGCTGAGACTTGGCCTAGCCCCCTCCAAGGTGCACGCACGCTTTAAGGGCGCCCTGGGTTTGCTGTCATCCGGTGTGGTCAGACTCGCAGATGAGGAAATGACTGTCAGGAAGGAAGATGATTGTCACACTCGTGGTTCCCTAGAAACAGGAAACACGGAAGTCTGGAGGGACACACCGGGAAGCCCAGGAGGTTGGGAGGCAGGGGAAGCCGGGGTGGCCCAGAGTGTGGGAGCCCGTAGAGGGGGTGGTGGGGTGTGTGGGCTCTGGTTTGCTTCCTCCAGGACTTGGCGGGCCCTGGGAGGGGCCGTCTCTCCACGGTCAGCAAGGCCCCCGTGTCAACGCCTCAGAACATGGAAAACAAACCCATGGTTAATACACAGCAACTTACCCTCCTACCATGGAATATGGGGTTTCTCTTTTCCCTGTATTTTCATGGAACTCCCGGTATCATCACACTTACACTTGCAGTCCGCGTGACGGGGTAAACTGTCTGTTGTCGTTGGCGTGTTCTGATGGATTACTGCATCTGTGTGGGACCCTGTGACTCGTTGGCCGGTGGAATGTGAGCATAGATGGGGGCCACTTGTAGGCACGGCCCACGCACACCTCACCCTCCTTCCTAGGGGCTGATGTAAAAAATGTTTTGATCGTGCTCTCTTGACCCAGATTTGGGACCCTGGCTTGAGGCAGGCCAGTTGCCCTTCTTGAGCAGTGGATTTGGTCCACACCCCCCGCCACTTCCCTCACTGGGCACCCACACTCTGGGGCACTATGCATTGGCTCTCATTGGCTCAGGGGTAACCCCTAGGTCCCAGAGCCTCCAAAATTATTCAGATTAGCTGATTACCCCTGAGCCACTAGCTCACAGAAAAGCTGGGTGCTTTTCACGGATCTGCGGGCCAGGGGGAAACACCCCCTTCCCAGCTCCCCCTCCGAGTTATTCACACTTCTGCACAGACCCCGGTCACAAGCCGCACTCCCCCACATGCCTCGCTAAACCTTCTTGCTACGGCTCGGGTGCTTCGCCAAGTTTTCGGGGTGCTTCCCAACCTGCTGTCTCAATTCTGCCCTTGGTCTCTGGCCCCACCCTCCCTCCTGGTCTCTGCAGAGCTGTTCCCTGTGCCTGGGACACTCCCTGCACCGTCTCTGCCCTTCCTCCACACACACACACGTACACACAAGTGCACACACACATGCACGCATGCACACACTCATATGACATACTGGGTCAGGTTGTCTCCAGTGTCCTTGTGTCTTCCAGTCTTATATCTGCCCCATGACACTACCTGCAGATTTATTCTCAGCTCTCCCCACGGACTGCAGACTCTTTGAAGACAAAGACTGTCTTCTCCCCTCCTGTAGCCTCCGTTCCTAGCACGGTGACTGGAACGTGTGAGTACCCAATAGGACACTTCACATGGCACAGAGTGAGCGGGAGGTGACTAGGCTCACTCATCCTGTTCCCCACCCCAGGCCGTAGCTGCTCTTCTCTCGGAGGGCGCATCAGATGCTTTGAGAATTCTAGATCAGCGTTCAAGCGTGGCATCCCTGCAAAGCTAGGCTAATGTTCTAGCATGCTCTGAGCTCTTAAATGGGTTGTGCTTGGTTAGTTGGTTAGTTGTTTCCCTGGAGGGGCAGGATTCAGGAAACCCAGAGAGAAGCAGATCCATTGGCTCCAGGCTCTGGTTTTCAATGTCAGGGAGAGCTTGGTGGGGATGGTCCTCTTTCCTTCTCATAGTAATTAAGTAATTCAGAAAGACAAGTCCTGATTGCTCTACTATGTTCCCAGCCATGTGCTCAGCCACAGATGAACCAAACAGGTGAGCAGTGTTCTTGCCCTGAAAACTTGGGATCTAATCAGAGACGAGGGCGGGCAAGCCCACGTCACAGTCTGCGCCCCGTGTAGCCATGGGGGATGGATGGAAGATGGGTGTTGGGAAAGCGTTGACCATCTGGTGTTCTGTTTGGGAGGTGCTTGGTGGAGGTGAGAGCCCCAGGGCTCTAAGAGGACGCAGGAGGGAGGCAGAAGGGACCACAGGGCGCAGAGTGGTGGGTAGGTGGGTTGGCCCAGTGCTGGACAGCAGCTCTTGCACCCTTTCCTGTTGAAGACCCCCGCTCACAGACCTCCTGTGGCTTCTGTTCCCACTCTAAGTAAAAGCTGGATCACAGTCAAGGCCTCGGAGGCCGCCTCAGCCAGGAGACTTCTCCGACCTCAGTCCCCTGGTCTCCCCATCACCCAACCCCTCTAGCACCCCTGATGTCCCTCCTGTTTCCTGCATGTGTCTCTTCTGCCTGGACATGCTTTCCCCTCAGAAAACTGTATGGCTCTCTCCTTTACCTCCTCTAGATCTTTCCTAGAGGAAAGTACCCCCTCCCCCCCATGAGGGATCCCCTGTTCACTTTATCTAAAAAAATCCCACTTCTTTCCTCACACAGACCATGGGTGGGACTGGAAGCTCCCCCTGACCACACCAGGCCCCGCTCCTCTTTTTTCTGGTCACCTGGTCACCCAGTAAAGACAACATTCCCAGCTTCCCTTGCAACCAGGTAGCATTCCTGCAAGTGATTTCTGTAACTTCTCCTCACTTGCCTGAAGGGAAATGCTTGCCTTAGGTTTCTCTTCTTGACCACCTTCCCTCAGGCTGGACCCTGGACATGCCAGTGACCCGGCTTCAGCTATATACACAAAGACGTTATCTTAGGGGAGGGTAGAGCAATGATGCAGAAGGCATCCAGGTGCCTGAGTGACTCTGGAGCAGAGATGCTGAGAGAGAGGAGTAACCTCCTAAGTTACTGTGGACGGGATCTCTCTGTTATGATGAATCAGCCTGTACTTGACCTCCACCTCTCCTCCACCGATTTCCTGATTCATTATTTATATTTATTATATATCTATTGTATTATATATTTCTCATTCTACCCAGCACCTAACAGACCCAGTGCTTTCCTTCATTGGCTTAGCGTGTCTTCTTTCACTGGAATGTAAGTTCTCAAAGGGCGGAGATGTTCTGTGTCTGTGTTCACTCTCACATCCCCAGCGCCTAGTACAGTGTCCCATTCACAGCTGGTGCTCAAGTAATACATCCTGAGTGAAATACTGTTGGCCACTGAAAGAGAAATCCTAGTTCCCCCCCGCCCCAAAAGAGATTCAGTACGTTTTGAAAAATACTCGTAGGTGGGCAGGGAGAGGCTGGGGGATGGAAGGGAAAAGTGAGGGAAAACAGCAAGGAATTTCGTGGGTGGAGGGGTGGAGGGTGGAGGGTAGGGCTGGAGCCCGAGGGGGGCCTTTGATCTCCTGGTTTCGGAGGAGACTCTGAGGCTTTGTGGCATTGGTTTTGGAGAAGACGTCTGTATGAGAGAAGAAGGGAGACTAAAGAAGTTGTTTTCCCACTTAGCAGCGAGTCAGTGATGCTCTTGCCTGCACCCTATTCACTTCCTCTTCCTGAGAAGAGTACATATTATAATATATTCAGGACAATTTGTTTGGTAGAACCCTTGACGTGGAAGATAGGAGCATGGTGTTTGTCAGAGGCCTTCCCTGGCTCCGTGCTCTTGAATCAATGGATCATCCTCCTTCTCCTTCATCATCCTCATTTGTAGGACTTCTCATCTTTGTCGTGAGACGTTATGGGCTGAATTGTGTCCCCTCAAAATCGATATGTTGAAGCCCTAGCCCTTAGTACCTCAGAATGTGGTTACATTTGGAGAGAGGACCTTTAAAGAGACAATCACCTTCAAATGGGGTCGTCAGGGTGGTGTCCCTATAAGAAGATGTGGAGGGGGACACCCAGGGTGCACACACAGAGGGACCACTGGAGGACACAGGGAGAAGGTGGCCATCCTCATGCTGGGGAGAGAGGACTCAGAAGAAACCAAACCTGCCAACACCTTGATCTTGAGCGTCTAGCCTCCAAAACTGAGAAAATAGACTCATCTTGTGCATGCCCCTGCACGTGGTATGTGGTTAGGGCTGCCTTAGCCAACTAACACGATGTACGGTAGAAAACTCACAAATTGGTGTGTTGTGGTGGCCACCCTAATGTTTGTCTTCTTAAGTTGCATGAATAGAAGCAAATTATTCAGAATAACTTGTCAGTCCCATCATGTGCTGGTCAGAAACAAGCTTTGCTGGGGAGGCTTTTCTAAGAGCATTGCTGGCAAATATAACGGGTTTCTGCAAGAAGTATTCCATGAGGCTGAATGACAGCTTATTAGAAATGTCAGGGGACTCCAGCATAGACCCTGTGTTTGGACCAAAAAAACATGCGTGTTCCTTTGAATCCTGATAGTCTCCGTACAAATGGATTGCATTCTGGTTGGAGAACAGAGTTCAGTAGTACATAGATCTCCTAAAACATGTGCACGGTCAAATATTTTTCAGCTTTGTTGATTTGATGGCTAATGGAAAAGCTTTAGAAAATTTACTGAGAAAAAAATGAAATAAGTATTCAAAAGGCAGAGGTCGGTTATAGGACCTCGGAAATGTGGAAGGGTGCCCAACTCAGATTCCGCACCCCCCACCCCCAGTACGAGGTTAGCAAGAATGAACTTGTGCCAGTCAAACCTACTCTGTGCAAAGCTGCCATCTCAATTTGAGACATCATAAACAAATACAAACACCGAGCTTGACTTATCTACTAAAAGTTAACCTTTTCTGAAAGAATTTGTTAAAATTACTCCCAGTAAAAAGACGGCACAGTAAACTATAATTTCCCAACGACCATCAGTACTTAAGATTTTGAGAAAGCCGACAGAAGCGAGGGATGATTTGGTGGCGGTATCAGAAACACGGTTTGCCCCGGAATAATGGGGTGCCACTGGTTGTGAAGTGCCGATGCCCGCACCACTTCCTTAGTCCACCCCTCAACTAGAAGGCGGCCAGCCTCTGGCGGGGCAGCGGGGGCGGCGGGTGTCAGAGAACTGCATCGGGGGAAGTGGGCCACACCGCTGCGGGTGCCGGGCTGCGCTCTGGGACGCGCGCGCGGAGGCGCACCCTCCTCCCTGAGGACTGGGAGCAAACACCCTGACCCCCTTGGGTTGCGACCTCTCCAGAGGCCTCCCTTCTCCGGGTACCCAGCCTTCTGCAGCTGCACGGGCCGCGCCCCCCCCCCCCCCCCCAGTTTCCCCGCGGGACAGCGACCCCGGGCGCAGACAGCGCAGACGCCCGGAGGGGCCGGGGCGCCTCCAAGGCGAGGGCCTCGGCTCGGCGCCCCCGCGGATCCCGAAGGGCAAATGCTGGGGTGCGCGGGGAGGGGGAGAGTCTCAGCCGCCTCGGTCGCCACGCGGGCCCTAAGGGGACACGCGGAGCCATAGCGGGGACCGAGGGCGGACGTGTAGCTGTCCCTCCGCGGGGGTGGGAGACGCCCGGCCGCGCACGCTGGCCCGGAGCCCTAGGCCGGACTCGGTCCCGCGCCGCGCGTCGGGGGCGGCACAGGCCGCGGGGTTGGCAGGTGCAGGCGCGCGGGTTTCCCATTGGTCACGGCGCCGCGGCGGCCCCGCCCCCTCGCGCGCCGGCCCGGGCAACAGGACGCGTACCCGTGCGCGCCCCTGCGCTCCGCGCGCCCCCGCCCGCGCCGCCGGGCTCGCGAGCTCAGGTGGCGGGCGCGCGGCCGGGCCGGCGTCCCCACCCCCCACGCCCGAGCGCCCCGGGAGCCGGAGGGGGGGCGCGGGCGGGGGGCGGGCGCCGCCGAGGCTTCCGTCTGGCTCGCGCGGCGGCGGCGGCGGCGGCAGAGGTCGCGCACAGATGCGGGGCGGAGCGGCGCGGGGAGGCGGCGGAGGCGGGAAGGCGGCTGCCCGAGGAGCCCCGCAGGTAAGCGCGGGAGCTCGCGGGCCAGGGAGGGGCCGCGGCGCCGGGACCCCCGCGACCCCGGGGCAGGACCCGGGGCGAGGAGGGTCGCGCGGGGACCCGCTGCCGCGCCGCGAGGTGCCCGAGAGTCACACGCATAGGCGGGGGGAAAAGTGCTGGTCCTGCAGGAGACGCGGGGAGGCTGAGGACTTGGCGGCCGCGGTCCCCGCGCGACCCCGGCCCGGCCGTCCCTCCCCCGCCGTCCGCCCGCGCGGCGCCCCGCGGCGCTGCCTCCCGCTGCGCGCGCCGGGGTGGGGGGTGCGGGGTGATGCTGGAGGGGGGTTGGGGGGGTTTCCCGCAGGGAGGGGGGCGGAGGAGGGGTGGCCCCGCGGCCCCGCGGCCCGGGCACCGCCGCGTCCGCTCCCGGTTGCAGGCGCCCGCGAGCCGGATGCGGTGCGTGGACGAAAGATGCATCATGGAATGAATCCGAGCCCGGGGGACGGATTTCTGCAGCAGCAGCAACCCCCGCCGCCGCAGCCGCCGCCCCCCCGCAGGCTGCTGGCCGCCGTCCTGGGGATCCAGCTGGCGCTGTGCTTCGGCCCCGCACAGCTCACAGGCGGTGAGTGACCGCAGGGCCCGCGCCGCGGGGGAGGGCGCGGGTCTGAGCCCACCCTCCGCCGGGACCCCCGGAAGTCCCCCGATGCCTGCGTGCGGCGCGCCGGGGGAGCACACACCGCCGCATAGTGCCTGGAGCTGCCCAGCGGCCGCGCAACCTGGCTCCTCCGAAGGGGGCACAGTGAGCCGGCCCATTCGTCTCACTTGGGCCACCGGGGAGCCAGAGACGGAGAGAGGGCGTTTCTGTGCTGAGCGCGCGTTTGGGGGCCTTGCGCCGCGTAGGTGCTCTCAGCGGAGAGAGGCCAGGTGTCAGATGTCAGACAGAGGCCGGGGCAAGTTGCCAGGAACACCCCCCCCCCTCCCTTGTGAGTGTGAAAGGTCTGAGGACCCGGCCAGGCTGGCGGAGGGACTGTCTGTCGGGAAGTTAACTTTCTCGTTTCTTGGAAGGTGGTGAGTTCCCGCACCCCTAGGTGTGTGTGGGGGGAGCGCAGAGGGGTCCCAGCAGGGGGGCGGGGGCGCGGAGGGGTTCCCGCGGGGGGGGGGCGGGGGCGCGGAGGGGTCCCGTCAGGGGCGCTTCTGGAGGATGGCTTCGCTTCTCCGTGTCTGATTTACAGGAGAATACAGTCAAGGGCGTGTGTGAGGGGGAAGCTGGCTGAAATAAAATTGATAGCCTTGGTCCCCACCAGGGGCTGAGCCTCCCTGTGTTGGCTTCTGGGGGAGGGGGCTCTGTGGCCCGTGGGCCGCGGTGGAGGAGGACGGATGGAGTCCCCGGGAGCATTGGGGAGCGCACTGGTGTCCGTTCCCGATTTCTGGGAGAGCTTGCTCAGGTGGACCTGGGAAAGGGCAGACTCACGTTTCCAAGCTGAACTACTTACTGTTCATATATAAGTAAATGATAATTGATGGAAAAGCAGATATCGATTGCTATCAATAAACTATTTCTTGTTTAAAATATTGCTGTTTCAGAGAGTGAAGGTGAACAAGGAGAGACATGAGTGGCAAACTAGTAAACGTGGGGGAGGAAAAGCAGAGCAATCCAGAACTCCGGCGTTGTGCGGAGAGATCTGGATGTCCGGAGCATGAGGGAGCTTTCTGGGTGTGCATGTTTCAAAATTAATGAGAGGACACTTGCTTCGCTTTAGGGACCTGGTTTTGGCTTTATTTGGTTTTCTAACAAGGAGTGACTTTTTGGGCGTTCATAGTTCTAGAGAAACGTCTCTGAGGTGGGTGTCCTCTTCCCAGAGGTCGAGGTCAAGTGGGAGGCGAGGCCAGCCGCTGTGCCGCTTGCGGAACTCTGGTTGGAGCCTCTGTGCTGCTCTGAATTAGCTCTGCTTCTCTGGTGTGTGGGCACAGGTGGGCAGGAAAGCACGAGTGGCGGTGGGCCTCTCCCTTCCTTCTTCACTTCCCTCGGTTCTAGCTTCGATCCCTCCAATGCGGTCCATGCCACCCTTCCATCCCCTCGGTCCATTTCTCCCATGTAGATGACGGATTGTCAGGGTTCATCTGCGTGGCTCTTGACCAGTTACTGGACGTGTGAGCTTCTCAAACTGGGCTGTGTTCCTGGGTCTGCTGTTCATGTTCACAGAGATTCTCCTGAAAGATCTCAGAGCTCGGTGCACCGCCTGGCCCCCTCGGGCTCACGTTAGTCCTTTACCCCCCTCTTCGAAGGAAGAAGACGTCAGGCACCAGCATCCAGGACGGAGGAGAAGCAGGGAGGAAGGGGTTGCCTGTCAGCCCTCAGTTCAGAGCTGTTCCTTCTCAGGCACTCACACGCCACAGAAAGGCTAGGACCACCTCTGTTTCACATTGAACTCCTTCAGGCTGCGAGGGTGACTCCTGGGAGAGTATTTATCATTTCACGATTCCTCTGTGGATAAACAGCGTGGGTGGAGAGGGTGGTGGGGGTGTTCTGTGGAGTACACTATACAGAGACTTCTTTCTCAGGGCAGAAACTCACGTGGAGGCCCCTGGATGGTAATAAAAGCAAATCCCTTAATTCTAGACCTGTGCTTCTAAGACTTTGACGTGCATTCTGTCACCTGGTATCTTACTGAAAGGCAGGTTCTGGTTCAGTTGGTTTGGGGTTGGGGGGGGCAGAAGATTCCACATTTCCGACAAGCTCCCAGGTGATGTGTGGCTAATGGTTCAAGACTACTCTGATGAGCGGTGCTTTAGACTGAGGCATCCTTAAACATGTTGTTTCTGACCCTAGAATCACTCCCGGTTACCAAATGCAAGGGCCTGGGCGGGGGTGGGGGGAAGCAGAGGCCTCCTAATCTTCCCCTGAGGCACAGAGCTGAAAACCAGCCCTCCCAGAGTGCTTTCTTTTTTTTTTTTTTTGTTCACAAAAAAGATGCATGTTTAATAGATACTGTTTTAAATTGTGGATTTTCATTTTTGATTGCTTTCACTGGAAAAAGAAACAGCAGAATAGTAAGATATTATAGTCTGAGCTAGGAGGAAAAAACAGGTGTCCAATGCACGTATTACAGAAAAACCCGAAGCTAGAAAGGGAGAAATTAAGAAGACGATCAGACGAAGAGGGTAAAGAACTCTATCAAAAAGGAGATGCTTTGTCCTCAAAAGGCAGACTCACTTCAATTCTGCAAGTCCTAGGAGAGAATCTGTTTGCTTGAGGTGACTTTTGGGTGGCTCTTTCCAGGTTGTCTTTTGTAGGTTAGGGAAGAGGGCCCTCATCTGGGGCCACTAAGACCAGATACCCTTAGAGGACTAACAGCAGGCTTACAGGGGGACACAGGACCCGCCGTCCCCAGGGACTGCATGGAGGGTGGTTTCAGCTGCTTCTCTCCCTCCAGAGACCTACAGGGTGTTTACCTGCAGGGATGAGGGCTCAGAGTTTGCTCTGTAAGTCCGTCCCTGAAGGCAGATTCATTAGCACATCCCTGTGTTGTGAGGAATGTAGGCCAGGCTCTGTGACTCCATAGCTTTGGGGCCTTGGACTTCGGAAGTCTAGTGTCCTCATCTGTAAACCGGGGATGGTGCTGCCTTACTTCAGGGGTTGGTGTGTGGACGGAAACCGTGTAGGTACGCAGTAAGTGCAGGGGATGGCGCCGGAATCTTCTAGGCCTTCGCTTTATTCATTCAGGAAATACTGAGTGCCCGACCATACCCTTTGCCAAGCACTGTTGTGTACAATGTTCTTTTACCTAGAACAACCCTCTCTTACTCCCTATTTTTTTGCCCAATGAACAAGTTTCACTTCAAAACAACTTCAAGTGCCATAATCTCTTTCATATTTCCCTGGTCACTGGGCTGTCCCTTCACCTGGGCTCTCATTGCACTAAGTATAACCCTCCCTTATGGGTCAGTCTCACCCGCTGGACGGTAAGCCCACTGAAGGCAAGAAGCCGGGCTTTATTCACCTCTGTGTTTCAGGCGCTCAGCACAGCATGTGACACACAGGAGATGCTCGGCTGATGTTGATTGACAGCGGGAAGGAGTCCCAAATTACTGTCACACTGTTTAGAAAATAATGACCATGGGTGGTCACAAATGTGCCAGTTTCATGGCTACTGAGGCCACGTCCATTTGGAGGTGGTCTAGGAGATTGGGAGAAATCAGGAAAGGTGCTAGAGCAGAGATGACCCTTAGGCTGAGGTCTGAGGGAGGGATGGTTGGAGTCCTGCAAAGGGAGAGACACCTTGTGCAAAAGTGTGGAGGCGGTCATGTGCTTGCATGTTCAGGGAGAGTCAGGCTGATCTAGAACAGCACACCTGCGGGGAGCCAGGAGAGCGGGGAGGATCTAGAACAGCAGACCCGCGGGGGGCCAGGAGAGCAGGGCTGATCTAGAACAGCAGACTCGAGGGGAGCCAGGAGGGTCAGGCTGATCTAGAACAGCACACCATTGGGGAGCCAGGCGAGCAGGGCTGATCCAGAACAGCACACCCATGGGGAGCCAGGAGGGTCAGGCTGATCCAGAACAGCACACCCACGGGGAGCCAGGAAAGCAGGGCTGATCTAGAACAGCAGACCCGTGAGGAGGCAGGACAGTAAGGAGGACAAATAGGTTGCAACCCTATTGTAAAGAACCTTGGAAGCCGGTGAAGATTCTGAACATCGCACTGCAGGCCGTGAGCACTTGCCGAGGGGTTTAGGGCAGGTGCGTGATACCGTCTGAGCTCTGCTTGGTTTCCGTTTTCTGCTTGCAAATCTCCGACCTGGGCCCTCCACTCAGCTGCCCTCTCTGTGGGTCAGAGTTAGGGCACCCGTGCTGGGGAATGAGGCTGCTTGAGGTCTTGCTGAGGCCGTGGCACTGGGCTGTGTGCCTGCAGTGGGTGACACGTGCTTTGCCTGGCTCACCGATTCCGTGATGCTGGCGTCTCGGTGGAGTCTCATCGAGAAGGTTTCTTACCTGGTAGAGTGGGAGCTTTCATCCAACTCGATGTCTAAAAGTCACGGTTTCAAAGTGAGCTTAATCTGCAAGCGAAAGTCCCAACTTCTCAAGCTACAAAGTATGTGTCTTCAGCAAAAGCCCACCTTAATACATGTGAGCAGCATGGAAACTCTTTCGATTTATCCACAAGGTGGAATCTGAGAGCTTTTGGAGACAAGAGAAGGGTTTCCTACAACAAGCAGCAAGTCTCTGCTCTCAGAGGCCTGAGGTGAGTCTGTTGGTCTCTAATTCCTGTGGGTAACAAAGAGTGTAGGTGAAGATCTCTCTCCAGTAAATATTGATTGGACACATGAAGAAAAGCACCCACAGTCTCTGCTCCTGGCGTTGGAGGCATATTTCAGAAGCTTCCAAAAGGCCAGGAGACTAGCCCTTAGCCGGGAAGCTCTGCTGCAGCACGAGGGGCTGCGTTCTTCAGAGTTGCCTGGTGAAGTTCAGTCTCTGCCGCTAAATAACTACGTGGCTTTGGGCAGGTGCACACCTTCTCCTAGGCTCAGTCCTTCCCACGTCGCTGACACTCTTTGATTCTGTGATTTCCGGAATGTGACGGGCTCCGACCTCTCCCTAAAGCCGATTCTCTGGCTCACATCTATGCCCTGGTCTTTGCGAGTGTCTGTTGTGTGCCCTGGGGATACAGAGCGAGGGGATGCCGTCCTGCTCCCAGGGAAACCGACAAGTAAGGGCTGGTTTCTTCTCAGAAGCTCAGATGCAAAATGCTTGCATAAAATTATTTTTTTCACACATATTTTTAATTCACTGTGAAACTTAGTATTATTTGTTGTTAGTGATGAGAAATGTGATTTTCCCAGGCTACTTTTCTCTATCCTTGTCTTATTTTGCAAGTCCATTTGGTGCTTGACAATCGGAATAACCACACATAGCAGTGATACATCTAAATAGACCATTGGGATCCTTGTCTCTGAATTCAGGGAAAGAAGAGGCAGAAAAATAGTTTTTCTAATTTGTTTCTAGTCACATTTCACCAAAACCAACCACAGCAGTTGGGACAGATACACCAGATACATAATCTCATATATCAGATGGGAGCATGTTATCAATTTACTATTCCATTCTCACAAGAATGAGCTGTTCACCTGTTGCCAAGCACGGACGTTTGGAAACAGATGGGGCAGAGTTTGGGGCCGGCCACCATCCGAGCGATGGGTAGGCCTGCGAATCATCAGTAACCGTGCTATCGGCTGGGAACCTGAAGAGTGTTTGCTCCGAGTCAGGGCTGTGCCCAGCGATTACACGTATTAGCTCACTGGGTCCCCATGGCCCCTGACTGAGGCTGGCAGCTACTGACCTTTGTTTTACAGACAAGGAAACTGAGGCACAGAAGATCCAGCAGCTCGCTCAGGGTTGCCCAGCTGGTTACTGAGGCACAGCGACCCAGATTATGTTTAGTACAAGCTTTTCCCGTGGGCGTGGAAATCCCTCTTGCTAGATGCTTTTTTTTTTTTTTTTTTTTGTATTTCAAGGTGAGCATCGCTTTTTAAGCCGGAGTTACCAAACATTTAGGGCCTTTGGCCCTCCCCACCCTGATATTAAGGGAATTCTTGTCTTGAAACCAAAAAGGGGAAAACATACAAGCAAATCAACCACACGGAACCCCACCACCCAAGACAAAGTGAAGGCTGGAGTACCCAAGCCTTGAGCTCTGAAGAGAGGAGGGGAAGCAGCTAGAAACTCGTGAAGCCCTGGGAGCGAGGAGGTGGGCTGAGGGGCCCGTGTTCTGTCTGGCTCAGCCTCGCTGAGGGGCACAGGGTGGGTACACGGAGTCCGGGATTCTGCAGGCGGCCGTCCCCCCGCCCCACCTTCTGCTTGTTGCCTCCAGCTTCTGGCCCTCCTCTGCGAGGCCCTGCTCCCTGTGATTTGGCGGAGCGCCAGTGATAGCTTCTGTTACTATGGGATTACTGTGTTGTTTGCAGGTGTTTTCACGTGAACCTTATCCCCGCCTTTGATTTTCCTGACAGCCTGGTAAGATGAGGAGATTTTTATTTTTTCTCTCCTCTTTCTTTTTTTTTTTAATTTGAAGAAACATCTTCAGCGAGGTGGGTCCCCTAAGGTGTCAGAAGAGTCAGACAAAGCGGGTTAGGGGCCAGGCGGGGGGGTCATGCTCTGTGTCCTGCGGGCCCGGCCGGGACACCTGTCTCCCCAGTTGTGTGATGCAGATGATACCGTGGTTAGTATATATCAAAGCAGAAAAGGACAGTTGTGCCCAAGGGTCCTACGTAGGAGTAGGCGCTCCCTCCAGAAGGCTAACTCTGAGGTAAGAATAGGGTTTGGTAGCTGATGAATCTGAGACTGCTGGTCGCTGTCCAGGAAGACATGTCTGATGGTCCGAGCTCAAGACACTAAGTTTTAGGGAAGGATTTGGTCCAACATTTCTTCTGCTTTGAGGAAAAGATTGCTATACTACCGGAAGCAGAAGGAATTACCACAAACAAACCAATAATTGAGTTGCTCACAAAGTGGAATTAAGAGTGTTTTAAAATGGCTTCTTAATTGAGAGTATTGTGGTTGCTTTATTAACCTTCAATGAGGTAAACTGGGAACATCAGAGAAATAAAACAAAATAATTCCTGATGTTATTTGGAAATGACAGCGCACTTGGGAGTACCCTTGCGGGTGAGCTTCCGTGACTGCACTCTGGAGGGAAGGCCCCAAGGGTCCCGGGAGGGGCTGTGGGTAGACCACACGTGCGCCTGCCACATGCAGGCCCAGGCTCTGGGAATGGATTTTCATTCTTAGAAGGGAGGGGGCTGCAGAGCCCGTAAACTTGATCAATGATCATTCATCATTATCCCAATAAATTGAGCTTTTCAAGAGGGAGGATGAGTAAGGTTTTTTTGGAAATGAAGGTTTGACCTTGTTATCTGATGTTTCTCTTTGAAATTGGTGACTTTTATGTCCTGGAATTACCAGTGTGGGAGTCGAGCTGAGCGGGGAGGGTCACTCAGGCACTATATTCCTTTTCCTCAGAGTAACAAAACACAGACAGATCTTATTTTCTTTGGTCTGACTGCATTTGTGAAAGATGTACATGACCGCATTGGTGAGCCAGGAACAGGAAAGTTCTCTGTGGAAAGAAAGAGAATCCATTCTTACAGTGGATCCTTTCACATCTGTACATGTGCATTGTTGGGATGGACCTGGCTGGTTTCCACATTCAGTTCCTCGTATGTGGAGGATCCCTCGGACTTCCCTAATCCCTCAAACTCAGAAGATGCTAATTCTGTCCTGGGGAGAAACAACCTTGTTTTGCAAGAATGTGATAGATTTCGGGGGTTAATCTCAGTCCTTTGATGAGCCCCCTGCTGTGACCTAATGCAGTTTCAGCTCAGACCCAAGGCCACGATGCATTTACCAGTTTCATTTGGGAGACGCGTGTGACAGCAGGTGCTCGATGGCTGCCTGGGGCCACCGCTGTGTTTAGGTCATGCTCGCCGTTCTTCTGTGGGACAACCCACTTCTGAATTGCTGTGTGGACTTCAAAGCCTTGCTGGCCTTTCCCCTTTGGATGGTGATGGGGGATTTGGTTTGTTCCTGTCGCTTTTGCATTTACACCACTGTTTTGTGGATGAGAGGTGCTCGCTTGCTTGTCGTGATGACTGGTGGGTATGTGTTGATGTCTTGAGGCCAAGAGTTGATGTACACAAGGCCGGTGTTCCTGCCACGCCCACCAGCTAGCTACGGGATGGCCCCCTGATCGCTGCCTCAGTTTCATTATTAGGACCTGTGAAATGGGAATAATGGCGCTTCTGCCTCCCACAGTGCTGTGAGGACCAAGAGCGTTAACAGAAGTGTAAGGGTTTGAGGGATCAAAACCATCGCCAACAGACCAGTAATGGAAGCTTGCTCTGTTCACTCTGCTGAGTTTACAGAGCCTCCTGTGGCCTGAGAAGGTGTAGCCTACCACATACAACACTCAGTGGCACTGGCCCGCGGCCCCGGCGTCCCACGGAAGCACTGTCGTGACATGGTGTGGCGTGTCCACGGTGAAGCTTTATTACAGAGACCCTGGGGGCGGGGGAGGAGCGGGGAAGGCTCCCACAGACAGGGACGGTCCAGCTAAGTCTCGAGCAGTAAGACCGTTTTCCAGGCAGGGAAGGTGTTCAGAAGCTGAGCCGCGGAACGAGGAGGGGCCTGTACTGAAGACAAGGAGTGGCTGGGGGCGCCTTCCCTGAGGGCAGGTAGATTGAGAAGAGATGGGGCGGGAAGGATGCTGGACAGGCAGGTGGGGCCTGCCCACTAACTGCACTGATTAGGAGCTTCACGTCCTCTAGTGGCACCGCGAGTCTACAGCACGGGTCCTCCGGCCGTGACTTGATTGGGTCTTTGCTTTAGAAGGGGATTATATAGCAAGGTGGGGGATGGAGGGGAGATGGAGAAATGTCCGCTCTTGTCTTTATTGTGTTCCTGCGGGTGACTCGGTGACCCGGGGGAGGACACAGCGGGAACAGAACAGAGACCTGCCCTCCAGGACGTACTCCAGTGTGGCCAGTCAGGAAGCTCTCCACCGGCCCAAGAACGACCCCGGGAGGGCTCGCCAGGTGCGCGCCAAAGACGGCTGGCCGCAGGTGGGGAGGGAAGGAGAGATGCCTGTGCGGTGACACAGGTGAGCTGCCATTGGCCAGGAGGCTGGCGCCGCCTGCAGGACATTCCTCTGGGCGCCGTCTGCCCACCAGGAGTGGGGGAGAGAGACCCGCGCCGGAGTGGCAGTGTCAGCCGCGTGGAGGGGGTGGAGGGTGGAGGCAGCCCCCACACTCCCGTGTCAGGAGGAGGAGGACTGTCTGTGTCGGCAGTCATAGTACGACCAGCACAGCGGGACTTGGCCGGCTGCTGGTGGCTCCTTCCGATTGGGGCAGATTTACGTCGTTACCTGAATGATGTTCAAGCACCTTGGAATCAGGATGTGTGTGCCACCGGGCCAGAAAGCAGGGCAGGGCGCGCAGGGAGGGCAGCCCACCTGTGCACAGGTGTGGGGTTCCACTGCAGCAGAGCCTGGGCCAAGAGGGCAGAGCTAGAGGTCGGCAGGCCCTTCCTCCCTCCCTTCTGGGGACATCATGCAGGGGTGGGTGCGTGCGTGTGAGCGTGGTGGGGGCGGGGACTCCTCCCGGCTCCCGGGTGCTGTGTGCTCGGTGCAGGGGTGCATGAGTGGGCGCGTGGTGATGGGGGCGGGGACGCTGTGTGCTCCGTGCAGGGGTGCGAGTGTGTGAGTGCCGTGGTGGGGTCGGGGACTCTGTGCGCTCGGTGCTGCGGGGGTGCATGTGCATGAACGTGGTGATGGGGGTGGGGACTCCTCCCGGCTCCCGGGTGCTGGGGTGCTGTGTGCTCCGTGCAGGGGTGCGTGTGTGTGAGCGCTGTGGTGGGGTCGGGGACTCTGTGTGCTCAGTGCTGCAGGGGTGTGTAAGCGTGGTGATGGGTGCTGGGGGGCTGTGTGCTACGTGCAAGGGTGCGTGTGTGTGAGCATGGTAGTGGGGGCGGGGACTCTGTGTGCTTGGTGCAGGGGTGCGTGTGCGTGAGCGTGGTGATGGGGGCGGGGACTCCTCATGGCTCCCAATGCTGGGGCACCATGTGCTCAGTGCTGCAGGGGTGTGTGAGCATGGTGATAGGTGCTGGGGGGCTGTGTGCTCCGTGCAGGGGTGCGTGTGAGTGAGCGCGGTGGTGGGGGCGAGGGCTCCTCCCAGCTCCCGGGTGCTGGGGCGCTGTGTGCTCGGTCCTTTGGCAGCCCTAGCCTTCAGTCCTTCAAAGAGTCTTCCTGGGCTGCCGATTAATCTTCAGAGGAGCTACACCTCTGTCACCCCCACCCCCAGTGACCAGCACTGTCACCTCTGAGGCAAGTCCCTTGACCTCGCCAGGCTTTGGTTTCTTCCTGAGTGATCAGGGCGGTGGGCTGTTCCTCTGCACTTCTCGGGGGCGGGTTGTGCTCATGGAGGAGGCGGGTCAGGGGACAGACGTTTTATAAACACAAGATAGCGGTGACGGTGATGATTGTTGTCCTGGAAGGAGACGTCTCTGCATGGCACCCAGGGTGCGTCAGGGCACGGCGTGGACGTGCCCTCCACGTGTGGGGCAGCGCCCTCCGCGAGCCCCTGTGAGAGCTCAGGCAGCAGCCGGGGTGCTGCTGCTCAGTCCCTGCGGTGGGTGGGCCGGGTGAGTAGGCCTGTCTGCAGATGGAGAAGGTCCTTGTGCGGGCGGGAGGGACACACCTGCAGCCGTGCCTGAGCCTGGGCCGTTTTCAGGCTTGCAGAAGCCTCGGGGAAGAGAATTTTCACACGTGGGGGGCAGTGATTCACCCTAGTGCTCAGGGTCTGCAGCCGGGGATGGGCTCCTCCACATGTCCCTTTCTGCCTCCCCCATCCTGTGCACCACCTCAGCTGCTGGAGGCGCTGGGCCAGTGGGACCCTGGGGGGCCGGGGGAGCTGTGTTTCAGTCCAGGAATCACCAAGTGCTTTGTCCACGTGGTCTCTTCCCTGAGAACTACTTTGTAGCTTTGCACACGGCTGCTGCCTTGGGGCGTCTCTGGGCTGGAGGTTCGGGGTTCCCTGCTCTTAGCAGGAACGCCTGGGGATCCTCTGTCTGCCTTCCAGCCTCCGGGCCCCTCAGGAAAGCAGCCACACGCGGGCTGGCCTGTCTTCAGGAATGTGCAAGGCCAGGGTCTGTCCTGGGGAAGGGCTCCCCAGATGCAGCCTGATCAGCGTGCTTTGCCTCGGGAAGTGGGTCCTGCGAGGAGGCTCTGGGGTCACGGGGCCTTTATGCTGTGGAGAGCAGCTTCATCTACATGGTAATGAGCGCACAGACCCTCCACCCTTTGGGGGCTCCCTGACACACAGTGTCTGAAAGTGGGGGCGACCCTGCCCTGCCTCTGCGGCCTGGGCGGAGAAGAGCAGCCGGGCTCCAGGGCAGGTCCCCGGACAGTTTGTCAGCGGAGGTGGGGAGAATTTCTCCTCCAGCCTTTCCCGCCTTCCCTCCGGGCAGGTGGTCACTGGAGCCCCTCCTCCCCTCCCCTCGGCTGCGTGTTCACCTCCTACATGCCTCAACCTTCTCTCTTACCTGCTGCGTCGATGTCTTTGCTGAACTGGGTTATGTTCTCGATGACGTTGCACATGCTAAGTTCTGCAGAAATGCACGAGATCCTGCCAGGCCTGTTTCTCCTCGGGCCTGCGACTTGCATTTACTCTGTGTTGTCAGTACTGTTCCTCGGTTGAGATCCACATGTCAAGAGCAAGGTGGCCACACGTTCATTCAGATTCATCTTTCCCGGAGAGAGATGATGCACTAGGCACGGCCCATTGATCGGGAAAACAAGGGTGGAGCAAAACCCAAATTAGGCCTGAATCCATTGTTCGCACCGTCCTAAGCTGCCGGCTCTTTCCTCGGGCTGGCCTGGACTGCCCTCCATCCCTTGTCCAGCTGCCCAGGCTCCCCGTCCCTTCAGAGACAGCTTCCACTCCTTCCGTGACATCTCGGATGGCCCCTGGCTTCCCCTCTGTCTTCAGCACTCTGGGAGCGCGGGACTGCTGGACTGAGCTGGGGGCTGTGGAGGCGTTCTGGTCCAGGGACCGAGCAAGCCACCCGGGCCCCGACATGCTCCGCTCACGTGCGCACCTGCTTTACAGTGTGCTTGCTCACCTCCCTCCCGCAGCCGGTGGCCTCCTTGCCCTGTAGAGGAGGAAGACGGAGCTCTGGGGTCCCGTGTGGCCCTGTACTATGGTCGCTGAGAGCATGGGGTCTGAAGGCAGATCCCTGGGACTGAGTCCCAGACCTGCTGCTCCCCTTGATCCATCTGCACCTCAGTTTCCTTGTCTGCATGACGGGGATGATAATGCCCACGTCATGGGGGTGCTGGGAGGATGGAATCGGTGTCCACGTGGAGAGCACAGAGGACAGCTTCTAGCATCATTGTCTTTGTGGTGGTTATGTGTCTTGTCTTAACGCCAGGATCTCATCTGACTCTCTGCCTGACCACACTCTGCGTGATCTAGATGCTCCATAACCCTATCTCCTGAGCAGTGTGTGCACCAGGACGGAGGGCAGCCCTGGCATCAGGCCTCTGCGGGGGACGGTCGCTTCCTCCTCCAGGGCGGGCTCCAGGCTTGCGCTCCTGATCTCTGGAAGCACAGATGGACGGAGCCCGGCCTGGCCCCGGACTGGGTCGGTGGGTCAGTAGGCCCTGCAGCCGGTTCGGCAGCCAAGACCTGCGACCGTGGGATTAAGAGATACTGTTGAATAGAGGATTTTGTTACTTCTGATTGCTCCTTCCCTTTGACTCTGGACGCCTGGGTCACTGGCAGGAAGGACACCGGCTTTGCTTTGAACCCTGTCCCACCCTCGGCGAACGAGCGCAGCCCCACAGGGCCCGAGTTTTTCCTCACGGTGGCCCAGTGGCTCGACGGGCTCAAGCAGGGCTTTGAGCTGCTATGGGTGAGAAAGTGAGGCGGTCTTGCCAGCCTCATCCCGCTCCCCTCGCACGGTTACTCTGTAGGAACTTATTAAGCACTTACTGTGTGCAAGCCCTGCTTTAGGAGCTCATACCAGAAATGGGAGCAAGGACCTGGTGTCACGTGTGGGCGCTGAGCAGTCTGCTCGGGCGGCCACGACAAGACACTGCAGACAGAAGTTCATGTTCTCGCAGTTCTGGAGGCTGGATGTTGGCGGTCAGGGGCCACTGAGGCCCGTTCCTCGTGAGGCCGTCATCCTGGCATGCGGATGGCCGCCTTCTTCCTTCTTGCTGGGGCCCCGTGAGGCCTTTCCTGCTGTGTGTGGTGCGTGGAGGGAGTGGGGGGGCGGGGGGGCTCCCGGAGTCTCGTCTCACGAGGACACCCGTCATAGTGGCTCAGGACTCCACCCTCATGACCTGCGTTAACCTCAGTCACCTCCTCCAGTCACTCGGGGGCTTCGGGCTTCGACATATGAATCTGGGGGGGACAGAAATCAGCCCTTAGCAGATACCCGAGGCCGACCAGTGTGAATTCTGATGAAAAGATACTGTGAGGACCCAGAGCTCTTATCCCAGCCAGGGGAGAGCAGGGAAGGCTTCCAGGAGGAGGTGATGCCAGAGCTGAGTTCTGAAGGAAGAGTGGTGTGTGTGTGCGTGCGCATGTGAGATGGGGGTGTTGACAACCTGCTGTTTCCCTATTCACATGTTTCTTAAGTCATTCACCAAACTCTTCCTGAGATTTGTTCTGCACAGACCACGCAGTCACTGATCTGGGGTCCAGGGATGATCTGGAAGCTCAAATGTGTAGCCTTTCCCAAATTACAGGCCATAATGTTTGCTCTAACCTAATCAGCCAACTGTAGACACTCCCGGTATTGGATTACAACTGCTGGCCCCTAAAAAATCAATTGCAAATGGGTCCCCAGGCCACCCAGTGGGCCACGTCTGGCTTAGGTCAGGTAAATATTGAATTACTACTTGAGCTGGCCTGCAGACAAGTGATGGGTTAATATCTACAGTAATAGGAGGTTAGCGCTGATTGCATTTTAAGTCGCTTCGAATTATCTTTTCTGGGGCAGTTTCTTCTCTCCCAGTCAAACATTTCCTTTGTTCGTCCTCCTTCTCATGTTCTGAGTTGAAACACGCAGAGCGTCTGACTGATCTACGTGTCCGGGTGTGCTTGTGGTGCCCGAGATCCTCGGGGGCCTTGTCCAGGCCGACGGGGCGGGCCGCGGCCGGGCCAGCTGAGGTCGGGCTCCCCGCGCCCACCCTGTCTGCTCACTGCCTCCTGGGAGCCCTCAGCCTCCGCCCGAGGCCCAGCTTCCAGAGGTGTGTGAACGCCTCACCCACCCCTGCGCATGCGCGCAGACTCACACATGTGTGCCACCCTGAGGAGGGTCTGTGGCTTTCTGCGGATCCTCAGATGCATTCGTTACCCGAAAAGGGTCAAAAAGAATCCCAGGCTCAGAGCAAACTGCTCAGATTGGGCGTGTGGCTGAGCAGAGGGGGACACGGTGTCCAGGGGGTTGGGAAATTATTTCTCCTACTTACGATTTCCTTGCTTTTGAAGTTTTGGACTTAAACCCTGGGCCGGGGCCAAGGTGTGCGGGGACAGCGGGTGGAGAGGCCGGCCCACCCGGACAGGTGCCGTCGGAGCTGCACGGGGTTTAAGCCCTTGCCCGCCCTGGCAGTTGCACACCCTGCAATTTAGAAAGACAGCTGTTGCGCGGTTTCACTATAAATATTAAAAAAATAAGCAGGCCTGGAAGAGGGGGTGATCATTTACTGAGCGTTTTCTGAGCCGTTGTGATGTGCGGGGTGCCAGGCCAGGCAGGGTGGGAGTCAGAGATGAACGACAGGCAGGACCCCAAGCCTGCACTGTTCTAGAAAATCACGTGGGAAATATTCATCTTTATTTTTGTCCCCCTGAAAATGTGGGCAGAATGAGAAATATTCCAATAAATGGGCAAAAGCGATGCTTCTTAGTTATCTCTGTAATTCAGCACGTCGTTATGACACATGGAAGCATTATGGGCTTTGTAAGTGTGATTATGTGCTACTCTCATAAACGGATGGCTTCGTTGCATAGGAGAAACCGTGTTTTTGTCTTTGTATTTTCCGCAATGAATATTAGAAACATAATAAACGTCCCTGTTGTTCGGATCCGTGGTCTACCCAGCGTGGGCCCTGGACCTTGGAGGGGGTGTTAGTTACTGGTGTGCAGGCGGCCCGGGGGTCAGGGCCCCCGATTTCCTCTCCCCGGGGCTCCCTGAGACGTCTCCTGCCCTCCTGCAGACAGCTGGGGGTCGTAATAGCGGTGCCCACCTCCCGGGGTTCTCTGGCTTAGATGAGATCGCACGTGGAAGAGCACTTACAGCAGCATCTGGGCCAGAATGCAAGCTCGCGGGTGCAAGCCCTATGTGCCTCCCGTGCATCTCGTTCTCCTAGAATCCTCTTCAGTGCGCCTCGAGCGGGCGCTTCCCCTCGCGTGGTAGATTTCATGCGCTCACGAGGTACTATGTACTTCTTGGATTGTCCTCGGACACATTCGTGGTTGCAGGGATGTTCAGATAAGCCGTGTCCGTTTCTGTGGACTTTACCATGCGACTGTTCTTCCCCCGTGGAGGATCCGTTGGCCCCATGTCCTCATCTGTCCCTGCGCCGGCCCCTCCCTGGGGCCTGGGGGTCCAGCCCCCGGAGGCCTGGCCGAGCGGCACGGCAGTCCGCTGCCCATGGCCGGCATGGCGGGTCCCTTTCCGCAGGTGTCGGGAACGTGGTTGGCGGCCCTACCGGTGTTTCCTGACACACGGGGTGACAGGTCCCCAGGCCTGTGTGAGGAAACACTGGCTGCCGGCGAACACCGTACCGTGTGCGCTGGTTCCCGAGCCAGACCTGCTCATGCCGAGGCTGGGGAGTAGTTGTCACAGGGAACCCCTCGTGCTGGGACCTCACGCTCACAAGCGCAAGCCATGGGGTTCACACCCGGCCCGCAGCCTCCCGGGTAGGGACACTCAACCCCGGAGCCTTAGATGGATTTGCCAGCCGCCTTGCCTTCTCTTTCCGTGCACCCTGAACCCCAGCCCGAGGATGGTTAAGCCCAAAACCCCAGAGGAAGTAAATGATGACAGGAAGCATAATTTCCTAATCTCTTAAACACTGTTTCCTTCCCAAGAACTCATCCGGAGGCCCACGGCAAGCCCCTGGGGGACCCGGAAAGGAGCAGTGTGTTTGAGCCACGCTTTAGGGCCCGTTCGCCCTTGGGTGTTGGGCGATGTCTGGGGACGCGGTGATTGTCGTGAGTGGGATTGGCATCCAGGGGGAGAGGCCGGGTGCTGCTGACACTGGGCTGTGCATAGGGTGGACCCATATGGAGGCGCGCAGCCCAGCTCAGGCCTGGGCCCGAGGCTGGGAAGTGCTGCTCTGGAGACCAGTCCAGCTGTGGCAGATGCCAGTGGCCGAGCAGGTGTTCGGGCAGGAGTGGAGGGGATGGAAAGCCGGGAAGACGCCGTGAAAGGAAGGTGAGGGAGGCACAGCAGTTGGGAGTTCTCGTGTGGGCGGTGGGGAGAAGTGTGGAGTCCGTACGTGGAATGGAGATGACAGGGAGAAGAGCCCGTTTTAGGAAGATGGTGAGTTTGGTCCTGAGACTTCTGGGTTCGGACAGGTGGAATTGCCCCACAGACCTAAGAGAATGAGGACGGAGGGGCTCGTCGGGGGTGTGAAGGTAGATTTAGAGTCTTCTTCTGGGAGGCAGTAATTGTGATCAGTGTTCGTGGTCCAGAGAGAAGACTGTAGGCTGGGGGTCCACCAGGGGCTCCCCGGGCAGAGGCCCAGACCTGCCTCCGAATCGCAGCTGCACAGCCCATGACCGTGGGCACGTCCTGGAGCCTCCATGTGCCTCAGTCTCCTCACAGTGCCCCGGGGGTGTCTGGAGAGGTGGGTGGGGCACCAGGGTGGTGCAGGGGGCTGGGGAGGGCTGGCCGGCTGTGTGGAACCCCGCAGGGGTGGAAGGAGGCGGACGAGGGGTGCACAGCATGTGTGTTAGCTCACTGGTGACCTCAGGGCCGGCGCTCGCACAGGTGGTTCGAGGGCCCCTCGCTGCAGTGGGCCTTGCAGGCATGACCTCAGAGAAGGTGAGTCCAGGAGGAGCGAACACACGAGGGGGGCCTCAGAGCACACGGCGTGGCACCCTCCGGCTTTGCTTCTGACCCCAGACGCCAGGCCTTGAGCACCGGGAATGGTGCCGAACGTTCTGAACCAGGAAGCCTTCTGCCGGCCTCCGAGCATGCACGCTGCTCCTCCTGGACCCCAGGAGCCCAGGCAGCTCAGGGGAGCGGCGTCCATCCGGGTCACACGCTGGCCAGCCGTCTGGAGAACGTGGTGTGGCCCTGAGTTTTCTGGCTACTTGGTGGAAATCTGAGGTTTTCTTCACGTGCCCTTACGTTTAGTTTCTTCTCTGCAGGTGGGTGATCTGGGGCTGGGCGGTGGCTGAGGGGAGCTCCGCACGGGGCCTGAGAGCTGGGCTGTGTTCTCGTTCTGTCTGTCGGGGGAATGAGGGTGGAGGAGCATCCACAGACTGCGTGGAGGGGCGCTGCTGTGGCTCCTGCAGGGATCACGGGGGACCCGTGGCTTTGAGACTTTAATCTTCTCCCACAATTAAAAAGGCTAGGATGGTGTGTATTCACTGTTGAAAATTTCCTTTTTCTTAGATTTTATTTGTTTATTTGCGAGAAAGCATGAGCAGGGGGAGGGGCAGAGGGAGAAGCCGGCTCCCCACCGAGCTGGGAGGACACGGGGCTCGACCCCAGGACCCTGAGATCATGTCCTGAGCCGAAGGCAGACGCCTTGTCGACTGAGCCACCCAGGCGCCCCACTGTTGAAATTGTAAAGAAAACTTAGACAAGCAAAATTAAGAAACTAAATGTCACGTGAATTCTCTTAAAAACGAGACGCATGTTTCTTTTCTACGTGTATGCGTTTTTTTTCCAAAAAAGGTATTATATACGTGATTTTGTAACTTGCTTTGTTTACTTACCAATATATCATAGTGTCTTTTGTGGTCTCTTAAAAGTTAATCTTCTATAACCTTATCTTGACTCACTTTGTAGCATGAGTGCTGTGCTTTAACCGACGTGCTGTGTATTCAGTGCTTGAGAAACGGGCAGTGTAACCAGCTGGCAAACCGTCTGATCCGTACGAATACAAACCACGATCACCGGCTGTAGACAGGGCCACGCGCAGAACTGGCTGGGGGCTCGCGAGGTCAGGAAGGGCGTTCCTGGGGAGGTTAGCGCTGAGCGGAGGGGAGTGTTCACCCCCGTGAAGGTGCCGGTGGGCTTCCAGGTGGAGGAGGAGCAGAGCTCCTGTGTGGTGAGGTGGCGCGGGATGATCGAGAACCGGGGAGAGCCCATCTTTATTGGCCGCTTGCATTAATGGTTCGAACTGTCAGTTCATGTTCTTCGTCAGTTTCTCTGTTGGTGCTTTGGTCTTTTTCTTATTTATAAAAACGCTTCAAGTATCCGCCTTTCCACCTATGTACGAGTACTGGTTTTGCAGCTTCTGTTTAATTGTTAATGAAGAAAAATCTGCATCTTTTCTCCACGTTCCCACCAGCTGGTGTCATGCTTAGAAAGTTCTCCACCAACCCAAAGTCACTTAAATATCCACCTATATTTTCCATATTCTATTTGTGATGTTTAAACTTTGGGGCAATCTGGAAGTTCGTGTCTGTGTGTTTGGAGAAGTGCGGACATCGTTTATTTTTGTCCAAATGGTTAGGCAGTTGTACGAACATGACTTACCGAGCGGCCCATCCTTTTCCCGCTGTGTCGGAATACGCCCCCTCGTGATAGACTAACGCCGTCTAGATAGTTGGGTCTGTTTCCGGGCCTTCGACTACATTGTATTGATGCCAATGCTGCTCCCACGCTATTTTACTGCTTCTCCCGTTTAAATCTGAGAGAGCAAATCCCCGGTCATTACTCTTGTTTTTCAAAATGGTCTCAGCCAGTCCCATGAAATTACTCTTCCACATACATTTTAGAGTCATTTTGTTAATTAGTAGATTAATTTGGGGACAAGTGACATCTATTCAATACTAGTATTGTCAGAAAAACAGCAAGCCTCTCCCTGTTACTTTAAATCTCCTTTTGGGTTCTTGGGGAGAGCATTTCTTTATTTCTTTCTATTTTAAATATTTTATTTATTTATTTGAGAGAGCGCAGGAACAGGGGGAGGGTCAGAGGGAGAAGCAGACTCCCTGTGGAGCAGGGAGCCCGATGCGGGACTCGATCCCAGGACCCTGGTTTCATGACCCGAGCCGAAGGCAGACGCTTACCTGGCTGAGCCCCCCAGGGCCCTTGGGGAGAGCATTTCTAAAGACAACATCAGCCCTGAAGGTCCTGCTTTCCTGTGGAAAATACCCCGGGCTGGAGAACATGCCTGAGCTGGAAACTGGACCAGGACACCAAGGGCCCGTGATGGTTTTCCCGACCTGTGTGCCCAGGCCCTGTGTGTGCTCCTGGCCGAGGCCCCACGGTGCCTGTGGTCCCCAGGCCAGACCCCAGCCCTGAGTGAGAAGCGGCCACAAAGGGCAAGAGGTGCTGCGTTTCCGCTCGCTCGCGTACGCCACACCCTTCTCAGTGCTTCTCGTGTCTTTCCTTGTTTACTCCTAACAGGACCAGCAAGTTAGTGATGGTGAGCGCTGTTTGACCCCGAGGGAGGAGTGACAGAATGTGGCCCAAATGGGCAGGGGTAGTGACCACTGGGCAGGAGGCAGGTGGTGTCTGTTGAAATGCGTTTATACCCAGGCCTCTCTGAACACAAAGCCCACCTCTTTCCACCAGACCACGGCCTCCTTCCTGCAGGAGCGGCCCCCTCCCTGCTCACTAGCTGGGGAGGGGAGCTGGGACCAGCCCTGCGGGTGTGGCTGCCCACGCAGTGGTTAGCAGGTGCGGACGTGGGGAAGCAGGCTGGTGTGTATTTGAAAGGAGACCCCCTGCACCCGTGCGCCTGGCGATCTGGGGAGGGGGCTTGATGGGAGCCCCTGCTCACTGCTCAGGGTGGCCTGGGCGGGGGCTCCACTGGCAGCAGCTGCCCTGCCCGTGGGCAGCCGAGCTGGCGGTTGCAGCCCCAGCTTTGCTATTTTTAAGCTGTCCGCTGTGCTCTGGTGGAGGCTGCCGGCGCCTGATGCTGAATCACTATCCAGCTTGCTAATTGCGGCAGTGCCCGTGGCCTGCCAAGTATCTGGCAGGCATCTGGCTCTGCGCTTCGGGTTCCGGAGGTGGCGGGGACGGGGAGGGTGACAGATGACCCCCGAGACGGGGCGCCAGGCAGGCCCGGTGCGGCATGGTTCCTGTAGGTACCTCTGGGTTTTATAGATTCACAACAACAACACCTCCCCAAGTCACCAGATGGTTGCTGGATGTGAAGATGAGGACTGTGCGTATCAAACACGCATATTTTAGCTGTCAAAGCTGCTTTCGTTCCTTGCCTCAGAGCAGACAGGGCCGACGCGCAAGCGATCAAAACGCCGCGTAGCGCATGGGAGTCAGATGCAGGAGGTCGTGCGCGTCCCTCCGTATTTCTGAGACTGGAGATTTAAGCAATGTTCCTGCGGGGGAGTCTCTCTCGCAGCAGGCCTGCCCACTCTGCCGGCTCGCGCTCTCCCTCCCCGAGCACCTGCAGGGCGCAGCAGGCCACGTTCCACCTCCTGTGGGGAGGTCTTCCTGCTGGAGCCCCTGGTGGGCGCAAGTCCTGGGGAAGCCCCTCAGAGGTCAAAGCAGGGCAGATGTTATGCCTTCGGGTGAGCAAGGGTTTGAAGGACTAGGCTTCCCAGCCCCTCGCTCACGTCTGGAAGGCCTTCTCTGCACCCGCGTGCGTTCCTGCCTCTTCCCCAACACAACGGTGATGTGGTTTTCAATCACGGAGCCGGCTGGCACCCCACCCGGCTCCACACCACGTGGACGGGGGCTTCCTCTCCCTTGTCTGCTGAGGTGGCCCCTCGGAGGGACCCAGAAGCTTCCAGAGCCTGAACTCCTATCCGTTGCAGAGGCAGGATGGAGTTCCTAGAGCCGGGCTGTCGTGGGAAGGGGAGCGATGGACAGTGTGCGGCTCCTGGGTCTCAGACAGCAGGTGTTGGCCTCTTGTTCCTTCTTCCTCGCGGGACGCATGATGCTCTGGTGCAGATGCCCACGTCACAGGCAGATGCTGTCCCAGGACTGTGCCGTGGAGTCATCCTCAGGGACCGTGATTCCTGCAGGAGGATTGCGGGCTGTTGCTGGCATTGGGGGGCAGGTGCGCCCCAGGTGAGGGCCGTGTCAGTGGGTCTCAGGGCCTGCGGGGTTTGGCCCACACTTTCCTTGGCCCGTGGACCTGCCGCTCACAGGCTCGAGAAGCTCCTGGCATCCCAGGACGGCGGCCGTCACGGGGTGGGAGCACATGTTCCTCCAGGGCACGGCGACAGGTGCCTCTCAGACACAGCCCCCGCTCACTGCTGGCCTGCCCTCCCGCTCCTCCTCTGCAGCTGGCCCTGGACAGAACCGAGTCTCTCTCCTCACTTCCAACTCCCTCTTCGACCCACTGCAGCGTGGTTCCAGCCCCCACGCCTCCAAAATCCTCCTGGGAGGTGTTGCCTCGAGAGAACACGTGAGCACCAACCCACGGACACCGTGGAGTCGTCTGTTCTCAATGCCCTTGAGCTCTTTGTGGCCCTTGACGGCTCCTTCTAGAGAGTCTCCTCCCATGGCTGCCGGGCATCACCCACCGGCTGTTCCTCCTCCTGGGCATCCGTCTGTCCGTCCATGCCAGCCAATGCAGCCTGGACTCGACTTCCACCCAGACCTGGGGTCCTCCTTCCACTCGGAGTTCTCCCTGCACCTGCTCAGGGTATGTGCCCCCCACCTCCCCAGTCTGCCTGAACTGAAGTATATTCTTCTCTCAAAGTGCTCCTCTCCCCAAGCTCCCCGTCCCCGTGAGTGGCATGGTCGTCTGCCCAGCTCTGCAGGTCTGGGGCCTGGGCTTCCTGCATCCAGCATGCCCTTCCCGCCCACCCTCCCCTCTGTGAATGGACTGGTCACTCCAAACATTCGCTGTTTCGGAGTCGTTTGCTGGCTCCCACGTTTTCTGAGGCATAAACCTTACCTATGGGTTTTTGGATGTTACTGTTGGCTTCTTAACATGGACGGCATGACTGTTCCCTTCCCTGGTTCCCATTCTTCCTGCCCTCAGGCAGCTGTCTCCACAGTTTTGTGAAACCATGGTCACTGTTTAGGCTTCAGGAACTTTGTAAGTGCCGTTCACTGCTGAGCCACATGTACGTGGGTAATATTTCCTTTTTTTTTTTTTTTTTTTTAACAGTTTGTGTTTCTCCAGGAGTTACCCATCATCTCGTTGGGTTTTGTTTAGTTTTCTCTTTGGCAGTATTTTCTGTGTTTCTATACTTAATTCTTCCCCCAGTCTCTAGAAGAACCCTCAGTCTCTCCTCTCGATGCTCTGCTCTGTGTGGTTGAATGCAGTAGGTTGGGTGAGCGATCACACCCACTTTCCCTAGGCACGTTCCTCCTGAGCCCACCGACCCCCGCCTGGGCCCGGAAGGCTGTTCTCCAGGTTTGCTGCCATCTCTCTGACCCCCTGTGTTGGGTTCCCCATTTTCTGAGTCTGTCTTCCCATTTCTTGGATGAGCCCTGAGTTTGGTGGGGCAGATGCTCTAGGAGCTCCCTGAATCAGGGGGTTTGAGAGGTAACTATTGTGGGATTGTTGAAATGTCTTCTCTCCTCGACTCACACGTGACCAGTAGGAATCACCCCAGAGGTTCCAGCTTCTGAACTCCTGCCAAGGAGTCTGGGGTCATTCTGGTTCTCGGTTTCAGTGTAACCTGCCCTCCTGCCACCAGAAACTTCGGGTCTTCCCTTTATGTCTGCTCCCTGAGATTTCCCAGTACCGTGCGTGGCCTGGGTGTCTGTTCGGTTGCCTGTCTCTTGTCTGGTGGGGGGCTTGTGCCCCTCGCTTTCTGCTCTTGTGGCTGTGACAACTCCACTCTTCATTCCCCTCTTCTTTCCGGATTTCATATCGGCAGGACGCTGGAACTCCCAGACTCACCCCGTATTGTTCTTTTCTCCTTGACTTCCCATCTTTTGGATTTTTTTTGTTCCCTTTTCTGAGAGATTTCCATAACTTTTTTCCATATTTTTTCTGTCGTTTTTTTTTTTTAAGCTACCATATTTTAATTACTAGGAACTCTTCCTTTTTATCTAATCATTTTTAGAATGGCATTCTGCTCTTGTTGCTTGGATATGTTCTCTTGTTGCGTGGATGCATTATTTCCTATCTATGGGGCTATGAACGGTTATGTTTTTCTTCTGGGGTGTGTCCTATTTCTTCATGTGCTGCTTCTCAGCTTGGAGACTGCCTGACCATCCGTGATCACCGCTGAGACCCACGGGGGCTGTGTGTGCACAGGTGCAGTGGTCTAGGCTGTGGCAGGACCCAGGGACCATCGTGCAAGTGCTAGGGACCACCAGCCCCTGATGTGCTTCCTTTTGCCTTTCGTGTGGACAAGAGTGTTTTCTCTATAAGGCTTCCTCCAGGAGTTCAATTTTGTCCTTTAAACCTGTAGGTGGAATTCCACAGGAGTCAAGTCCAACTCCTCTCCTCCCCCACCTCGTGGTGTCCTGTGACACAGAGGAGAGTGGTGCCTGCCGATCCTTCGTCAGGGGTGGGACAGGGTGTGACCTTCAGACATGGGTGCACCCTCACCCTGCCTCACCTCTCCAGACCCGAGTCAGCGGCTGCCCTCCCCCCTGAAGAGCAGGGGCCCTCCAGCGGCACACTGGCCACTGGTGCCCACCCAGGCCCCGGCCCAAGACTGCCCCTGCATCCTGGGGGCAAAGCACACATGGCTGAAAGAAGCCAGACACCAGAACGTACAACCTGCTTTCGACCCTGAAATCAGCCCATTGCTGGCTGAACAGGTTGGGGCCAGTCAGTGAGCCCCTCCGGGCTGCAGCTTCCTACTCTGTCAGAGGAACGATAAGGTGCTTACCTTCCAGGGCTGATGGGAGGGCTCAGAGATATTATACAGGAGGCGCTCAGAACCCTGCCTTGCACCCGCTAAGCCGCGCATGCTGACATCCTCCGCGCTGTCACTGAGCTCCCCTCAGCTCTTCTGGGAAGACCTCCGACTTCCCTGCGCAGGGCCGAGCCTCTCCCTCTGTGCCTCTGAACGCCGTGCGCACATCCGCAGCCTCACCTACCACAGCGCTATAATTATTAAACCGTGTGTCTGTCAATCCAACCACACCAGGCATTCTAAATCTTTTTGTGCTGTGGGTCCCTCCCTGTGGTGTTGTGTTGAAGGCAATGGATCCATGAATATAGCATTTTTATGCGTAACATAAGATGCAGAGGATTATAAAGGAGAGTGATCATATTGAGATACAGTTACCAAAATATTTTTAAAAACAGATCCATGATGTGGCGTGTGTGTGTCTTTATTAACACATCAAGTAATGAGATTTACCACTGGCTCTAATGATTGCCCTAATTTCAAAGGAACGATGAGCATAGATGATATTTTGAGATACTCACAACAAGTAGAATGAAAATACCCGTGATTTCTGCTGCTGACAAAGTCGCAGGGACTTCTAGCATCACTTGGGGCGATTCCCTGCCTTCCTGAGGAAAGGGAATGCTGCTCTTCACCGGGGAGACGAGCAGAAATAAAAGGTACTTCTTTCTAAGCTAAGACCTCTTGGATTCTTCAGAGAACATTATTTGGACTGGGAGCTTCTAAGAATTCACCATCTATTTATCTTTATAACCTCAGTCTCAGGTATAGAGCTTGGAACACAGGAAGGACTTAGCATGCTTCTTTTAAATTAATAAACTTAGGACATTTTGCCAAATAATTGATGCAAGATAGAAGCTGGGAGATGCTGTGCGGCAGGCAATTAGGTAGATAGATGGCTGGGGATGCGTGTGTGTGCACATGTGCATGTGTGTGTGTGTGTATATGTGTGGTCAGGAGTGCGGGGCTGGGCGTGTGCGTGTGTGTGCGTGTACATGAGCGGTCAGGAGTGCGGGCCTGGGCGTGTGCGTGTGTGTGTGTGCGCGCGTGTGTACATGTGTGGTCAGGAGTGTGGGGGCTGGGCATGTGCGTGTGCGTGTGTGTGCGTGTACATGAGCGGTCAGGAGTGCGGGCCTGGGCGTGTGCATGTGTGCATGTGCGTGCGCACGTGTGGGAGGCGTGCAGGGCTGCAGTGGAGGTGTGTGTCTCTCACACGATGTGAATCTCTGGTTGGGAGTCTGTCTCCTTGACTGGAGCAGGATTCCCATGGACACAGACTGTGTCTTATTTATGTTTGTGCAACAAAAATGATATTTGAAAATGTTAAGTGGACGTATTTTCGTTCTGTCCTTTTTCATTCATCCCTGTAGCCCGACCTGTCCCCAGGGGCGAGGAGCACAGCCCCAGGAAGGCCGAGAGAGGGAAGGGGGCCTCCAGACGAAGGTGCCACCTGCCAGCCAACAGCCAGGGGAGTGGACAGCCCTCCCCGCTGGGGAAGAGACGGGGCGCGGGGGCAGCACCAGGGCCCTGAGAAGACGCGGCTGAGGGCACTTACTCCCTGCATTCGTGCCTTGGCATCGCCAGGACACACCTGCCATGGGAAGGGAAACGCTGCAGCGGTGGGTAGCCGAGAACAGAGGGCCAGCGGTGCGCAGGGGGCGGCTGTGGAGAGGAGTCGGGCTGGGGCTGGGACTGAGCACAAGGCCGAGACTCAGGACAGACCAGTGGCAGGTGGCTCTGCCAGGGGACCTCACGCCCAAGCGTTCACCAGCGGCTGACTCGGGCCCTGGACGCCAGCAGGACGCCTGGTGGCTGTGGGGCAAGGACTCTGGGAAGAGCTCAAGGCCAGCGTAGCACGCCCGCCCCCACGGGGACAGCTGGGCTTTCCTCCCCCCCCAGACACCACGACAACACTTGGGACGTGGGGTCGGAGCGCAGCCTCCACAGGACGGAGCAAAGAAGCGGCAGTGGGCCCTCGGCAGGGCCACATGGCACAGCAGGACTGCATGTGCTGTTCTCATCAACCGCACCCGCCCCCCCCCTGGTCAGCACGGCGTCAGGCGTTGGTCCTCCCTCAGTGCGGTCGAGATGGGCCTGCGAGTCCTCTGCCCTCGTTCTGCCACGGGGGAAGGAGCCAAGGCGTTTGGAAATTTGGGTGCCTGCTTACTTCGGTCGTCCCCAGCCAGGATGGGGCTGAAAGTTCGTGTTATGTGGTGTGGAGCCACATCCCCTGTCTCCTGTCTTCCTCACCCTCCCACATGCCGAGAAAAAGAAAAAACAATAAGCAAATTCCAAAATAAGAGGATTCCCAAATAATACTGTCATTTGATTGAATGGAGCCGTAAAACAAAACTCAGGGAAGACATGACTCTAACAGAAGCGTATTGAAAGTTAACGGAGGTTCTACAGAATTTTAAGGAAAACAACTCAAAATGTATACAAAGCCTCGTCGACGGGTGCATTTTCCCATCAACTATACATTGAGCTCGTCCTCCGATGTCACCCAGAAGGGCAAGTGTCCTTCCTGGCTGCGCTCCCGCCACTCGGAGGGGCACGGGGGATCCAGGCCAGCGTCAGGACGCGAGGAGTGCACCTTCTTTCTCAGCAGCCGGGCAGACACCATCCGCTCTGCCACAGGGCTCTGGCGAGGATCCTGGGCCACGCCTGCCCCGGCCAGGAGTGCGTGTGCCCCCTCGTCCTCCCCTGGAGAGCACCCCCTGCACACACTGAAGGACACATGTCCACGCTGTGCTGAAGACAGCGGTAAAGTCACGAGGCAGCTGGAGAGCGCTTCCTGGCCCTGGAAGGACATTCTGCCGTCCGCCTCCCGGCCCCTCCAGCTGCCAGCCCGCCCGCATCCTGCTTCATGAAATCCCAGCCTGGTCGGGTCGCTGCAGAGGGCCGAGCCGCGGGGACGGAGGCACCTGTTCTCCAGCCTCTAAGTGCGGCTCCTCCTGGTCTGGCGCCAGTTACGAAGTGAAGCAGCCCTCAGGGGGGCATGTCGGGGACACTACATGCATCCATAAAATACGTAAGATGCAGCTCATGGCACACTGGGAGGGTGCTGTTAGGGACCACAGCTGGGCTGGGCTGGGTGGGGGGCGGAGGACACACTCACGGCCCTGCAGGAAATGTTACAGTATGTATATAATGGTATGTATATAATGATACATCTGTATCCAGACACACAGCTGAATTCCAACAAGCACCACCAGGACTAAATGACCTCGGCGAGCTCTTGCAAAAATTGGGTATTTCCTGCTGCTGGGAAATCTATAGATGCTGTTGGCATCTATAACAACCTCCAGGCGCCCACATTCTCGGCCCATTGAACACACAGTTTCCTAGCTTCTGTGTGTTTAACCAGAGGTCAGTAGTTGTTTTTAAGGCTGTAATTTGGATCTGAGACTTTAAAAACACACACCCTGGGCACTGACGTGAGTTATTCTGTGATCCTCGGTGACAGGAGGTGGCTGTGGGAGGACCCAGACCCACCTCGCGCCACCAACCCTGGTGGCTTGCATCTGCAGAGCCGTCCGCTGTGGTGTCAGCACCTCCTTCCAGGGCGAGTGTGAGGATTCAGCGAGATTGCACGTATAAACCACTGAGAACGCATCTCATACTACCAGCCACACACACAAAAATTATTCTGAAGTTGAAATTAGGGTTTTCTGCTAAACCCGTCAGATTTAACACGTGGATAATTTTTCTCCTTCCCAAACTCCACTAAAATGAGAATTAGGGAATAAGAAGAGGCATAAACCCCCAACAACACAGAAAACAGGAGAAGCAAAACAGGAGAAGCAACAATGCAAAAACAGCCTCTAATTTTTAAAAGCAGAGGGTGGACCCAGGAGTCGGCAGAGCCGTGTAGAGCAGCGCGAGGGTGCCCGTCCTGGGCTGCCGACTCCTGGGCCATGGAACCCCAGGAAGTCCTGCAGAAGCTGGGGCAGGTGGGGGCAGAAAAGCCTGCAGGAGCAGTCAGATCCAGGCGCTTCCCCAGCTGGGGCCTCGGGATGAGCCGTCCCCCTCAGCAGGTGCAGACCTTGGCTCTCCGGATGCCCCAGCCAGAGATTCAGGGGTACCGCCTGCAGCAGAGAGCAGGCCCAAAGCAGGGGCTTTGGGGAAAGTGTAAATCGAGAGACCAACACCCCTCCCCACGGCTCTCCCACCTCTGCAAGAATAGCAGCCTCCAGGACATGCCCCTCATCCCTGCGGAGGGGAGACATCAGAGGCCCTCCTCCTCCCAAGATGACCAGCCTCGGAGAAAAGAGGGAACCGCCTGCCCTGACAAAGTGGGTGAACTCCAGCCCATTTTCAGTGAGTCGCAGGAACCCTGCAGGATGGAGAGGGGCTCAGCCCCACCGGGAAGCGGCAGAGCTGGATTCGCAGCCGTGCCTGGAGCTCCTGTATCCACCCCACTGCCCGCCCCCAGCGCTCTAGGCGAGGTCACACCCTTTGTTACTTTGCTGGTCGGAGAGTCAGTGTGGAGCTCTTTATAGAACAACACGAAGAACCGTGGAGTACAATTCAGCCCTGGGAAGGACACCGATGCTGGGAGAAGCCCGCGTGCCCAGCGCCGTGACGCCGGACCGTCCAGGCTCCTGCTGCTGCATGCCCTGGCCGGTCGTGCATTTTCCGTGTGTGTGCTTGGGACTTGCCTGCGCGCCGGCATGGCAGGAAGAGGGTGTCCCGAGGGGAGGCTGTTGCCTCACCCTCTGAAGGAGGCAGAGCCCGCGGGCTTAGGAATCTTGTATTCAGAAGGCCGAGCGTCCAGGGGCTCCCGCGAAGTCAGGGCAACCCCAGGGTTCTGAAACTCAAGTTCAGGTTCTGAAACTCAAGAAGCAGAGCCTTGAGTTTCAGAACCTCAGTACGCAGCGTGCTTCTGGGGGTGAAGGAGGAAGGGGCTGTTGGCAGCTCTTGTGTTTTAGGGCTTCCTGAGGCCTTTCTGAAGGACCGAGTGGGATTTCAGAGCCGAATCTTTCCAGAACCAGGTTGAGAGCAGACACATCCCAACTCAGGCTTGGCTGGGAGGACTTCGTCCCTGGGGTTCGCGGGGACCCTGGAAACACTGTCTCTGAGGTGCCCCCTTGCCCTCTGGGCCCAGCCCCATGCCAGGGTTCAAGGCCCCGGTGGGGTAATGTGGGGAGGGGCCCGGGCTGCACCGCCCTGCATTCAGATCGGAACTGACTTCTGCAATAGCTTCTCCCTCCCCAGGCTCGGCCCCTTCGACCTCGTGGGTCCATAGGGGCTGAGGGGCAGCCACACCAGACAGATCTGTTTCCCAAGACACACCTAAAACCATAGTGGCAGAAACCTTTTTCAAATGAGTCTTACCTGTAACCCCAACATAGAAGACGAGACAAGTGGTGGCCCCAGAGCCCCCTGGCTGGGCCTCACCGTCCCGCCTGAGGGGGACCCTGATGCGGCCCACGCTGGGGGGGAGGACTTCCCAGAAGGTTCTGGAGCATTTCCCTACATGCAGATGTCTGCCCGCCCGTTTCTCCCCAGGTTGGAGCTGCTGTCTGCCCACTGAATACTCGCCCGGGTCCTGGGGGGCAGGGGACGCTTCGCTCAGTCCTTGTGGCTCCATGTGGCCCTCCGTGTGGAGACTGAGTTTTAGGCAAACGAAACGTTTAGTGACTTGCGTGAAGTCATAGAGCTGAGCAATGATAGAGCCTCAGCTCAGCCCCAGGTTTTGTGATCGAAAACCAGGTCCAGCTGGTCTGTCTGTCCTCCTGCCACTGTGGGGGCCGTCTGTCCGTCCTGCCGCCACCCTCCGGAGTGAGCAGGGACCCTGTGAGTGGCCCGCACCTGTGGGGGCCGGCAGCTCCCGCGCCCCGACGGGCTGGTTGTAGGTTTGGGAGTTCCCTCTGCCCGTCAGGTTTGGTAACTACGGCGCTCACGGAGCTCGGGGCAGCGCGGTACTTGGATTACAGTTGATCATAAATACAGGCCAGAGACTACATACGCAGGGCAACGGCGGGCAGGGTCCCGAACACCAAGTGCGTGTCCTCAGACCCGTCAGCCTCCCGGTGCGTCCACTTGCATCCCCAGCAGAGAAAGTGCACCCGAGTATGCGCGTCCGAGCATCTGCTGGGGCTTCAGCACCACGGGCACGGCTGACTGCATTGCGGGCCGCACGGGGTCGAACTGCGTCTTCAACACCCGCTCCTCCCCCGAGGGCAGGCTGACCTCCGTGGCTTACCCGACCCCCGATCACATGGCTGGTGTTTCTGACGTGGCCTGTCCCCATCCTGGGTCATCCTGTTCCTGTGTGCTGTCGGAGGACCGCCATGGGTAAGAGAGATGAGTCACCCGGGGGATCCCAAGGACCTGGGGGCTGCCTCCTGGGAGTGGGGTGGTGAGGGGGGCAGATTGCTGCTCGCCTGCCCCCCACCCGGCCCCGCTGCTGCCTCAGCTTGCCCCCCATCTCAGCTGGTCGCCCCCCTTCCCCGCCGGTTGGCTCTCTGCGGTCCTGGACCCCTGTCAGCCGGCTACCACCACCTGCCTCTGGGTAACACAGCATGTTTCTGAGTTGCAGTGACCCTGGAAACACTGTCATCCCATCTCTCTCTAGCCGCCTGGCTGGTGGGACAGGGGACACGGGGAGCAGACCCGGGAAGATGGAGGGGCCCGGGGTCCTAGCTGTACATCTGTGCTTCCAGTCAAATCCACTGCCCTTGGGCCTCTGTTTACCAATCAGGTCCTGCTCAAATTACATTTGAATAGCCTTTCAGAGTTTTCGGAGCAATTAGGGGTCCTTGCTTTCCCGGGCCCCCCGCAGGTCTGAGATGGACAAGGTAATTCCAGATCCCTCTTTTTTAGATAAGGTAACAAGGCTCTGGAAGCTTCTGTAAGTTACTCAGGTGTTAGAGCGGGCTAGCTGCCGCCGGGGACACCCGCCCCCAAGGCCAGGGAGTGATGCCCCACGGATCACCTTTCTTTCTGGTGAGGCCAGAGCTGCTTTCATGCCCAGCTTGTCCTATTTGCCAGCTAATGAGACAAATTGTAGGCTCCATAAAAAATTAAACAGGGGCTGCTTCGTTTTCTTCCTCTCCAACTTTGAAATTATGACGACCTTATTTGCATGGCAGCTCAGGGTATGGTTGTCGGAGCCTGTAGGATCCACGAGCCCTGAAATGTAAGCAGAGTCCTGTGGTGTTTTCGGGTTGGCTGGCATGAAATATTCTGAGCACCAGCATTCACGAACCGAACCATTAGCCGTGTAGATGAGGCACGGGATTCCTGCTCGGCCTGTTGGCTCTAATTAATAATGCCGTACAGGTGGGGTACCACCTGCAGCTTCTCTCTGGAATAATAGCAAGGAGATGGAATGAATGGGTGATGTGAGTCGGGGGAATATTAGCCAGCCGCTGAATCCCAGATCTCAAATGCCGCTCTTTTAGCAACGAGGACAGAAGGGCAGTGCAAGCCTCAGGCTCGCCCACGTCCTCAGCGCAGATCCCCCACTTTGTTCTGGGTTCTAGCCAGTGACGGACGATGGTACGGGCTGTGTCTTGGCACTAGAGAAGGAAAAACTAACTTGCTTCTGTGTTACAGAGGTTTGGGGGTCTTACAAAATTTTGCAGGAAAAATAATAACAAAAAAACCCTGAGCCTATTACTGAGTCAACAAATACCTGCTTGCGTTTTTTTTTTTTCCTTTGTGTTCATCTTAAATTAGTGTATTCCTACTCGGACTGCTCACAAAGCCCCCCTCCGTCCCTGCGGTAATACGTAAGGCAGCATTTCACACCGTGGGTGAGGGTGGAAATCTGTGATGAACGGGGTGTCTTTCGATGCCCTTTACTATGATTCTTTTGAAAGCAAAGCTGCTCATTAGCCGCCCCAGGCTGCGCAGAGAACACCCTACATCATGCGCAGCGTTTCCCTCCGTGCTCCATGCAGTGTTTAGCTAAGATCAGAGAGAAGGATGTTGTTTCGGGAATGGTGGTGTTTCGTCAGCCCGTTCCTGATCCATCTCCTTTCTTCCCCAACTAACCCCATTGACAGCATATTTATAATACAGTTTCAGAAATTTAGTAATTCCGGATAGGATGTAACGGTTCATTATCGATGCTGGGCAGATGGCGGTTTTATCCCCGGCATCCATCGGTTTTGCTCTCCCTGTCTCCCGGTGCCTGCCCCGCCTGCGCCCCATCGGTTTTCAACGTGCGGGCCCCCACCCCGGGAAGAAAGCTGCCTGCAGCACCCGGTGCAGGCAGCCGGGGACCCTCCCCGTAGACCCGCAGGGCCCGGGGTGCTCGGAGTCAGCACCGCTCCTCCAACAGGGAGATGACTTAGGGATACCACTAAAGGGATGTTGTGTGGTTGGCAGGCGCCTCGGTGGATTTAATACCCGCCAACACAGAGCCGGTCCTCAGTACGCTCTGCCCTGGGAGAGCCCGTTTCATTCTGTTCATCTCTGAGATGGCAAGTCCGCCGAGAGCCCTGCAGGCTGTCTCTCACCTGGCCAGTCTAACAGCCCCTTGCCATCAGGGTTCGTTAAAACAGTAATGTGGGCTTCTTGATTATAAATGTTCATCACAGAGAATTTGGAAAATGCAGAAATGCATAAAGAAGGCTATAAAAGTCATCCATCAATCCTGAATCCCAAATAACACAGGTCATATTTGGGCATCTCTTTCTCTTCTATGCATGTGTATGTTTTTTTATGTTGAAAACAAGGATCATGATGCATATGCTATTTTGTGTTTTGTTTTTTAAATTAACTATGTGGAGGATTGTCCCATAATCACCCACATTTAATGATTAGAGAATCTTCAGAGCCTTGTATGGTGTGAACGGATCATCAGTGATGACGGTGGTTCGGGCTCCTGAGGAAGTGCCGTGTGACCCACAGGCTGGTGAGTCAGGTGCTGTGCGGTCCCGTGCGAGGGTCCCCAGGAGGGGAGTGATGGGGAGTGCACAGGTTTGCCGCAGCCTGAGGCTAGAACACTGTGGCCAGCCATGCTGATGGAACAGTCCTGGCTCAGGGCCACAGGGGTCGGCTCGACAAGCCGCTCTCCCCGTTTGCAGAACGGCACCGTCCCGGGGTCTGCCCAGCTGTGGAGAGGGAGGGCCTTGTAGGACCCCAGGACTCCATGAAGTAGAACACAGCCTTTTCCTGCCTGCCCCTGAGAAGGTTCCTCTCCGCCTCTCCACCACTGGGCCCCCAGGGAGGCCCGCCCCTCCGTGCCAGGCACCCCTGGTGGAGCTCATGCGTGGACGGGGTTAGAACTCGGCAATCAGGCCCTGGTGGTGGTGATGTGCAAGGCCACATGGGGAAACCAGATTCCCTGTGTTTTGTGAGTGATAAAATGAGGTCAGGAGAGCCTGCTAGTCAAAGATCTGTCCGGCTCAGACAAAAGACCAGTCCTTGGACGGATACGTCTTGTGCTCGGGATGCCTTTCACGGGGGCATGGTGCGTCCTGGAGTAGCTGCTGTGGGGTCCCTTCTCCCTGCTCCCGCCTGACGTCTGCATGGGGGACGAGGCTCCGCGGGGAGTGGGGAAACTGGGACGCTCCTTCCCCTGCTCCTTCCACGCTCCTTGGGTCGGACCTGGGGCTCTCGTGGCGCCGGCAGGGAGAGTGCTGGGTCATCCGTCTGTGGCGGCTGCCGTGGCGCCCCCCAGGCTCCACGGCAAGTTCCCCAACCCATGTCTCGGGCCCAGTTCCTCTGGGGGGATCAGGCTGCATCCCCTAAGCTGAGCACGCCGGAGGCCCACGTCCCTGGCCCTTGCGTGCCCTGGTTCCCCTGCTGTCCTGGGGACAGAGGCAGCTGGTGCTGAGTGGGGAGATGGTGCAGGGCAAGGGAAGGAGGCAGTCCACATGTGGGGTGTTTGGGCATCTGTGAGGCGGTGAGGGTGCGTGTGGACCTCCTTATTTCCGTTTTACCTTGCAGCCCTGTTGACCTGTGGCAGGAAGGTGTTTAAGGCCTCACCCTCGGTGCTCGGAGGTGGCTGGAGGAGGGATAGAACATCAGAAAGGTGGTGTTCCCGCGTCCTATCATCAGAAAAGAACGACGCTCTGTGCAAGTCTGTTGGAACGAATTCGTGTCGTCGTCCTCCTATCTCAGACAAAATCCTTCCTATTTAACACCCTGACCCCTGTGTGTGCTGCTGGAGGTCGGTTTTGGTAGCGGTTGGAGGTATGGGCACGTCATCGGGTGCCCGTGGAGGGGGGGCGCCACGCTGTGGCCTCCCCGAGCAGGTGCAGACCAGGCCTGGGGCTGCGGGCCTCCCTCATTCAGAGCTGTGTGAGTCTGCACAGTCAGTTAAACTTTTTGGTCTCAAATTTCTCAGCTATAAAATGAAGGAAATGATTTTGGGAGACTTTTAAGATTCCTTCCAGTAAGAACATTCTGTAATTTCTGTGTGGCTGAAAAGTTTCAGCTGATACATATGTGCATATTATTTTGTAGTTTTCAAAACATTTTTTTCAAGATTTTATTTATTTGTCAGAGACAGAGCACAAGCAGGGGGAGTGGGAGAAGGAGAAGCAGGCTTCCCGCCGAGCAGGGAGCCCGATGCGGGGCTCGATCCCAGGACCCTGGGATCATGACCTGAGCTGAAGGCAGACGCTTGATGACTGAGCCACCCAGGCGCCCCTCAAGATATTTTTATAAAGATCGCATCTGACTTAGATAAGCTTGTAGAGGAGACGGGTGATACACATTGCGTATGGGGCACGTCACTGTCTAGATGGTCCCAACACGTTCAGATGAAGGATCTGCTGACACAAATCCCAACAGCTGGACAATCAGTGGTATTGTGGCTTTGACCTACAACTCCTGGGGGGACTGAGCGGACACATGGGCAGGTTTGTCGAGGCGGCTTTATAAAGGGGGTGGAAGCCAGATTTTCCTCCAGAGAACAAATGAAACTGGAACAGAGCCCTGATCTCTGTTACTCAACTGAGCACACAGTGAGGTTTAACTGTTAGCGGGGGACAGAGGGCGGTCCCCTCGAGCCCCGTGGCCCGACATCAGCCTGCGGTTGCCTCCCAGGGATCTGGACTCCCGTCTGTGGTGGAACCACCGGCGGGAAGTGGGGCGGACACACAGTATTTCTGGAAAGACTGTGTGAGGTTAGTGCTGTTGATCAGCGGCTGGATTTTCGTGAAGCGACCGTGAACACGAATGCTATCAGACGTTGTATTGACCCCACGGGGTTGTTACGTGGACAAAAGGAGATCAAATGTACACTTTGCAAACTGTAAAGTTCCATGCACAGGAAGAACAGTTTGAGCATCGCTCTACAGCGATTGCTCCCAGAAATGAAAGGACATTTCAAGTTTTAAAGACAACAAAGAGCCACGGGCACGTTCCGAATATATTCTAGACATTTTTTTCTTTTTTTACGCCACGAGTTGTCTCCCGGGCTGGGTCAGTCTGAGGGTGTGTGCTTTGGGGGGTCGTTACTGGTTTTCATCAGAAAGAGACTAGAAATCCTGGAGTTTAGGAGCAGGGGGGATCTGGGAGGTCTTCCAGTCGCCTCATCTAGTGAGAAGACTGAGCGACCTCTCAGGGCCATAGCTGACCAGCTGGCAGCCTCCTTATATTTGATAAGGACTTGCTTTAGAAAAGAGACCCATTTTTGACTTACTAATCAGCTTTGTAATTTATCCACGTTCGTCGGATGTCGTCAACTAATAATCCCAAGGTTTACGTCAACGATGAGATGTCCGTGCCCCATCTCCTATTGATAGAAGAGACCCTCGGACTGTTCTGACAGGTGGTTTTCTGTGCTGCTTTATTTCAGACACAGAAAGGCTTGTTCTGTTTCTCTGCGTTGTAATATCGCAGTCTGGAGTAACTCTGTCCTGTTGTTGGGCACGCGTTTATGGAGTGGTACTGAGACTGGAGTGGAAACCACATTATGAGTTAGCACCGTTACCAGTTTTATAGGAGCTGAAACTGAGTGAAAGGATTTCGGAATAATTGGGTAATCAAAGCGAATTAAATCAAGAGGGGGAAAATACCAGTTTTGGCGTCAAATGGGGAGCACGACGACTTCCACATCTGTGGTCTTTATGCATTTTAATCAAGTCTAAATTATGCTATTAAGATTTACTTTTGCTGCATTTACTTGCTCAGACACTGAGACACAGCCGACTTTGTATTCCTCTCTGGGTACTTCATGAAACATGGAAGCATTCTCATGGTTTCTGGGGGGAGAGTTCCCTCCCTGCTGGGCGCCGGGCGCGGGCTGTGTCCCCCAGGCCACGGTGGCTCTGGGAGAGCAGGTGTGCGAGGTGTGAGGCGGGTGTGAATCCTCTGCAATGAATGGTGCGGCATGCTGGGACGCAGAAGCAGCCCCGCAGCAACTCGCCTGGTCTTGCTTTCTGGCGTCTTGGCTGTGTTTCCCAGGGAATCCTGCTTTTTCGGTGAGAAGTCTGTTCAGCCTAATAAATAGTAACAGTGATCAGCATCTCTTTTTTCCAGATGTCCCTTTAAATACATAAAGGGATGCTGCGCAGAACTGTGGCATGAAGTATTCACAGACAAGATGAACTTAGTAGGCTTTGATTTCCTTTGTTGCATTTTTGATCTTGTATTGGAAAATTTGTCCTGAACCTGTTCTTTGGCTCGAGCGATTTCTGCATGTGTTCTGTTTGGTTTTGGTCTGACTCGCTGGTCCCTGGGAGTGTGCCCATCCTTGAACCCAGGTGGGGGAGCCTGACTGTTTGCTCCGTTGCAGAGCGCCCACCATCTTGCACTGCCCACCGCCCACCCCTCCAAGCCTGGCTCCCAATTCACAGAAGGCCGACTCTGGAGCTTTGTGTGACTCGACTGTTTGCCAAGGGCAGGATTCTAGAAGTATTTGTTATTGTTCTGACGTTCAACAGCCATTTGCAGGCTCTAGGGCAAGTTAGGAAAAGAGCCCAGATATTTTTGGAAATGAAGGTGGTTCTAGGAAATCAGGCGATTGCCTCTTTATGAAGCCATATGTTTTTGTTCTTGAGGGAACTGGTTGAATATTAATGACATAATGGCTTACCTACGTTTGTTGTGAACTTACCACATGCTGGCCATTGCGTTACTTACCTTTCTCAGTAGCCCTAGAAGCAGGTGCTTATTCTTACAGTACCCGTTTTATAGACGAAGAGAGCTGAGACACAGAGAGGTGAAATAATTTACCTAAGACCACACAGCTAGAAAAATGGCCAAGTCAGGATGCAAAGCGCACAGCCTCCCTCCACAACCTAGAGCATCCACATTATTTGAAGTAAATTTATGTTTTCAAATAGAATCACAGGGTAGAGTATATTTAAAGATGTGTCTTTCAAACCTTTTTACCTGTGAACCATGGAAGCAAATCTATTTTATTTTGCAGACTAACAAGCACTAAAACCACACGAAACAGTTCTCCCCTTACTGTGTGGGATGCACTCTGACTTTTCCTTTTTGTTTCCAAAACGTTGTGACCCTTAAAATTGATTCCGTGACTTGCTGTAAGGTCACAACTTGCAGATCACAAACTCCTCACGGTCCTAGATGTAAGCTCCCTTTTCGGGGGGTCTGGGCTCACGTGGTTTGTTGAGTGAATGCCCGTTGGCAGCTTTCCCCCAGTGCCCGACACTGTATGTTGACCCACTGAGTATATAAATAGATTATAATAATCCCCTCCTCTCCTCCTTCCCTTTTCCTTTTAAAAACGAATAGCTGAAATTTTGCCAAACATGGAGATTATTTAGGCTGGAACAGAGAAGGTCAGGAACCACTTAATAATGATCTTGTTACGGAAATATGGGTTATAAGTGAATTTTTATAAAGCAAATTCCATTTTCCCATTGCTTTTAATTGTAATTGTGACAGTGTTAAATTGTTAATTTGCTGTTTCTCCTGCATTCCGACTCTTGCGAGGGTCTTCTGTGGCCCGCCCTGGCTTTTCCTGGAAAGGTGTTGGGCCCGGAGTGGGCTCAGCTCCTCGGTCCACGGCAGCCCCGGGCCACCTTGCTCAGTCCTTCCAGCACTCTGGGGAAGACGTCTGTCACCGGGGAGGGGAGTCCTCCGAGTGTTCGAGCCTGACCTTGCCAGGATGGGCCTCCAGAATGTGTGGGTAATGTTCGGTTGGCTGTGAGGTGGCTGGAAACTTCCGGCAAGCTCATGGTTCTGTGTTCCCCGACCGCCATCAGTGTGGAGCATTGCGTTTGAGAATATTGGTGTTGAGGGTTGATTTATTTGCTGGATAGGTTTTGCCTGACATCATTTCCTCAGTGTTGTCTCTCTGGCTCTTTTCGTTGCTGATGCCTGGTTACAGACACGCCACCGGCTCACATGGTTTCTGGAGTAGGACGGGCTGTGGATGCACGCGTTCACTGGAATAATCGGCTAAGGCTGTTGGGAGAGCAGGGGATTTTTGTGGCAGTGGGGAAGGCCGAGGTGGCGTCCAGGGCAGTGCGAAGGGGGTCGGAGGGGCCCCTCACCAGCAGGCCCTTGGGGCCTGCCTGGCTGCCTTTTGTTGGTGCTTGTAACGCAACAAGCCAGGTGCCGAAGCTTTCAGGGTCTTCAAACATAGCAAAGGCGTTCTGAAGATCTTTCCCTGCCATGACAGAAGGAAGGGTTCCCTCCTGGTCGAGAGGCTTGCTGAGGCACAGCGACGTCTCGCGGGTTAGTGGTCTCAGAGACTTTGTCCGCCTCACTGGTGATGAGAAAAAACAGACTCTGTGCAGGGGAAGCTGGGTGTGTTCAGATCTGCTGGAGGAGAGCATCATGTTGCCAGGAGGGACTCCTTGGGGTCACGCGGGGTCACCGAGCCTCCCCACCTTCACTTGGAGCTGCCGAGGGTGCGAGTCCTGCACCGCACCCAGCTGCTTCCGTCTCAGGAGCCTCTCCCTGGGCCCAGGCTGCGGCCTCTCCCGAGGCTCTCACCACCCATGTTGTCCACACCATACTGTGGTCAGTGGGGGCCCCATGGCCGGCTGCCCCGAGTCGGCGTGTGTTGGGTGACACAGAAGGTTCCCCGGCCCCATCTCACCGAGACCGTGTGCCAGGAGGTGTCAGGGTGGAAGGACCACGAGGATTGTTTCCTGCGCAGTGATGAACCCTTCAGAACCCCCGCTGAGGGAAGGACGGTCCCCATGATGTGTGCACCCTCCAGGACTAGCTCAGGGATACCTCCCCAGGAGCCATCCCTTCCCCCACAGAGTCTGATCAGGAGCCTCTCTTCCCATCAAGGCACCTGTGCCCAGCACTCCTAGAGCACCCCTCACCCTGGCAGCGTTGTGCTCTGCCTCACAGCGTCTCCCACTGGGTTGTGAACTCTGGGGTGGGGGAACCATGTCTTATCCTTCACTTCCTAGCACCCAGCATGTTGTGCAGTGAGTGGGCATGCCACAGGTGCTGCTAATGAAGGGCAGAGGGAGAGAGATGGAGGGAGGGAGGAGGATGGAAGATGGAGGATGGATGGATGGAGGAGGGATAGTTGGGTAGATGGAGGATGGATGAATGGATGGATGGATGGATGGGTGGATGCATGGAGGATGGTTGGATGATGGATGGATGGAGGATGAAGGATAGTTGGGTAGATGGAGGATGGATGAATGGATGATGGATGGATGGGTGGATGGGGATGGATGGGTAGACAGATGGAAGGATGGGTGGATGGTAGATGTGTGGAAGGATGGTGGATGGGTGGATGGATGGATGGATGGGTTCCACAGATGAGGGAGGCACGAAGTACTCTCCCTGAGCACAGACAGGCTCTTTCCTACACCTTCTCACCCTCCTCCCTTCTCCCAACCTGAGTGGACTGAATTCCTTAATTTTTTACAACCTTCTTCCCATCCACACCTGCACACACCTCCTCCTCCCTCTGCAGTGTGGGGCCAGAGGTGGGTCTGGGTTAGGGACTCTTTGGGCAGTCACACCCACTATCAAATGAGCCACACTGACCACCAGTCATAGGCACAGACCCCTCAGCTTGTCACACCCCCTGCCCCAGGCAGAAAGCCATTCTCTCTCAGAGGACAGATAACCCAGGTGAGAGCTGAGCCTCCGTGAGATCCAGCCCTGGATCCATCAGAAGAATGACTCCTGCTCTCACAATAAATGGGAAAACTATGCTGTGAGGACAGAAAAATTTCCTCAGGGACCCAGCTCTGTGCTCTCCTTATGTATTCCTTCCCTGTCCACGTCCTCTGCCTCCGAGGGACCACGGCTAGGCTCTGCGTCTCTGCACCTGGACAGTCCGAGCATCAGGATGCTGCTGGCCAGGCCCAGCCACTGACGCAGGAGAGGGAATAAGCACGGGGTGAAGAGACAGAAATCAGAAGGTGGGACGGTATAAGAAGAGCATATTCTTCACTCTGGACACCTCATCCCATTGAGCAAGATAGTCATTTTCCACATCTTGCCAGAGCTCTAGATGCCACTTTTCAAAGTACCCTGGAGGGTCAGTCCCCAGCCCGGGCCATGTCTCTGCAGAGCCGTTCTCTTGGTGTTTTCTGTAATGTGGGGATCGGCCCACCAGACGCATGCCCATTTGGGGGTAGCTGGCCTGCTCGGAGGGTCTGGCCCTGGGAACCTGCCCTCCCAGGCTCCAAATTCTGCTGTACAACCCAGCAGCCACAGCTTAAGGAGGAGAACAGAGTTTACGGGATGATTTCCAGTATGTTTCTCTTGGGGGAAGTGGAAAGAAAAGGGAACATCCCATTTTAATAAGCCCTGGGAGGGGGTATCCCCTAACAGTTCTCCTAAATTCAATCCAGAACACAGCACATATACAAGAGACATTTCACATGTCAACACGACTGGGCCCTGGGCGCCCAGACATTTGGTCCCACAGTAGTCTCGGTGGGTCTGTGGGGTGCTTCCGGATGAGGTCACTGTTGCAGTCAGTAGACTGAGCAAAGCAGACTGCCCTCCCTGATGTGGGTGGGCCTCATCTAATCTGTTGATGGCCTGAATCAAACAAAAGGTTGAGTAAGAAAGACTTCTTTCTCTCTGTCTGCATCCTTGGGCTGGCACCTTCATCTCCTCCTGCCTTCAGACTTGGACTCAGGCTGGAGTGCACACTAGCAGCCCTCTGGGCCTCCAGCTTGCCAAGCGGATCTTGGACTTCCCAGCCTGCATGCCTGTGTCAGCCAGTTCCTTGGTGTGTATGTGTGTGTGTGAGACAGAGAGAGCAAGCTCTCCTCCTGGCCGAGTTCTCTGGAGAACCCAGATGCATGCAGTCTTCCTAAAGCTATTCAGGCACTTTAAAGATGTGAAGACATGAAAGCCAGCCATTCCCACACCCCAGGGGACACCATTTCTCTCTGGATCCGAGTCCAGGGAAGCAGCCTCCTGGGTGGGGGCAGCGCCTGGGGCCTGGGTTCTGCAAGCCCGGCCCAGAGTACCAGCCTGTGACGCCCTCCTAGGCCCCGGCATCTCTACCCTGGCGCTGAGTGTCTTTCCTGCGTCTGTGACCCCAGGAGAGATCAGGGGTAGGATTATAATTTGTACTTGGCTTCTGGGCGGAAGGTAACATGTCCTCTTTCCCCTTCCTTCCGAATGAAAGCAGGGGCAGTGACAGGAACGCAGGGTCTTCACCCCCAGAGAAAGGCATCATTATGAGGGCTTGACCCCTGTCTGGGGACTTCAGAGTCTGTTGAAACCCGTCAGACTGTTCTGTGAGCAACACAAGAAGTCTCTGCAAAGAATCATAAAAAGAAAGCAGTGTGAAAAGCAATCTTTTGGCTTATTATAACTGGAAAGTCATATTCGAGAAAGGAAGACTGTATCAAATGTAGCCAAATCAATTTAGAACTCGGGCTGGTTTCCATTTCTCTGTAAACTGCTGGGTGAGTCTTTGGAGAAAGAAACAGAATAGAGACACAAAAATTGATTTATGCATTAACTTAGAGAGAGGGTCCTGGGGCGGGTGAGGGGAGGGCATCCCTGCCAAGGTTGAAACACACACGGCTGCACATCTGAGCCAGAATCCAGAGCCCCCTGCCCCCCAGCACTCACTGTCCACCCCACTGTGGGCGTGGGAACACCGACAGGGCCAGTCCAAGCACTGGCCTGGGGCTCACGGCCAATCGCCCTGCTGCCCCTGCAGCCCTTTCATTGTCCGGGGGTGGGGGGCTCACATCTTCACGACTTTGCAAACCCTTTGAGGGAAAGGACATCTGTCAATGGTTTTGGGGTCTCTGTACCTGTTCACACAGGACTGAGCAAACCCACACACCTGCTTCCCCATCTGCTCCTCATCTTCAGGCTTTCTTTCTCCCTGCTTTGTGGACACAGGTTCAGATCTCTTTCATCCTCAAATTTTAATATGGTAACAGGAAAGTCTCTCCCTTGACCCTAATGCAGGGATGGCTTGTGCCCTGTGATCCTTTGTCCCCACGAAGCACCGTGCAGGGGAAGTGCACGCTTGCTGCGGCCTCCCCCTCACTTGTGGGTAGGCAGGCTCCCCCATAGGCCCGTCCAGCCCCGAAGCCGCCCCGGCCGCTCCCTCTCCAGCTAGCGGCCTGCCCCTGAGACGCCTTCCCTTGCTTCTGCGGCCTTGCTCAGGCCGTCCTGTGTTCTCACGCCCTTGGTGGCTGTGTCTGTCTGAGCCACATGTGGTCCTCTCCCCGTGTGTGCTCCCAGGAGGCCGCCCAGCTGTGCCTTTAGCTGCCGCCTGTGTGCAGACCTGTGGCTCAGGACAGCGCGGCCTCCGACTTAGCTCTCTGGCTGGTCATCCCTACCCGGCCTGGGTGTCCCAAGGAGTCAGATTCACCGCACCCGCCCGCTGCACCGGGACGGGTCCCCAGGCTGGTCTTCACCATGTCCCCTCCCTCTGCATGCAGGCCCAGCGCCCGACCCTGGCAGCCATCCTTGACGCCTCTCTTAACTCATTCCCCTCCCCCTGCCGCTGTCCCTGAATTCGAGCCTCTGTGTTCTTAGTATCACCTGCGGCCTCTCTGTTCCAGTCCTCTCCCCTCGTCTGGCCCATCATCTCCCTCCAGGACTGCGGCAGGAGCCTCAAGAATCCACAGACCTCAACTGCTGGCCCTCCCAGGAGCTGGACTGGCTGCTCAGAGCCATTTGGAGAGCTTTTCAGGAGGACAGCCCTTCCCCACCCACCAGAGAGCACCTGGGTCTGTGGGTCGGCCTTTCACAAACCGTCCTTCAGATCCTGGTGCAGCTGGTGCCCAGGAGGCATTTCTGGCAGTCTTCCCGCCACCGCTTTGCTGGATTGAGCTCCGCCGCGTCCCCCCTTTGCACCCCACCAGTCCCCTCAGGCCCATCCTCCCTCTGTCTGGCTGATGTCCACTCACCGGGGGCCTCAGCCGTCCCCTGCCACCTGCACGCAGCCCAGCCCTCTGGGGCCACTCGAGGCTGCCAGACACTGAGGGCCGGCATTGACCAGCCCCGTGGAGGGGCTTCCAGACGGCGGGCTCTGTGGGACTCCGTTCATTCCCTGCACGTGTGTGGGGGCGATGGAGGGTGACGAGGGATTCCGTGGGACTTCGTTCATTGCACGCACGTGTGTGGAGTGATCCAGGGCAATGGAAGGCAGGTTCCATGGGACTCCGTTCATTCCCCGCACGTGTGTGGGTGTGATGGAGGGTGATGAGGGATTCTGTGGGACACAGAGATGAACAGGCTATTTTTCCCTGGACGGCTCCCAACTGAGCACCGGTGGCGGCTGCGCTCTTGTTGGGCAGAGGGGGTGGCTGGTGGGTTTGGAAGGTGCCCAGAGCCTGGATGAGGCCTGGCAGGTGGGGCAGGGGTGAGGGGCAGGGAGGAGAAGGGTGTTCGCTGCTCAGGCCCGTCCTGTGGAACGCCAGCCCTGCATCACCTGCAGCCTCGGTTCTGTCCGTGGGATGTGGTCCGTCTGTCCTACGGGGCAGCTCAGAATTCGCCTCCTCCTCCCTGACCCTCCCGCCTCACCCCCTGCAGCATCTCACCCTGTTTGGTTCCCTGTGTGGCTTCCTTCCTCCCCTCCCTGTCCCAGAGCCTCCGTGAAGGGCTGACTTGGCCGTCAGACGGAGACGCTAATGGGTGCTTTTCCAAGCAAGAAGCCGGGTATGGTGCGCACCAGAATGCGTACGTTCTGGTCTGGCTGGAGTGGCTGGGTGCTCATGGTGTGTGACGGGGTCTGTCACGATGCAGGAAGGCCCCCGGCATCGGAAGGACCTATTCAGAGGCAGCTTCTCTTCTCTCTGTCAATGTAGGGTTGGATGACCTTCAGGTGTGCGCTGACCCAGGCGTCCCCAAGGACGGCTTCAGGACGCCTGGCGGAGGGGTTTTCCTTGAAAGTTCTGTCACCCAGTTTCACTGCCAAGACGGGTTCACGCTCAAGGGCCCTACAAAGAGACTGTGTGTGAGACATCTTAATGGAACCCTCGGCTGGATCCCCAGCGATAAGCCCTTCTGTGCACAAGAAGGTAAAGTGCCCGCCCCTGCCCGTGGCAGCCGCTCGCAGGGCGCAGGGACGAGCTGCAGGAGCCCAGGGCCAGGACACCAGCCGCGCCGTCTGGGGCGATGCGGCATGCTGGTGGGAGAGCACGGAGGCTGCGGCCGGGGGTGAAGGGGGCTTGGCATCACAGGTCACTGTGTCTCTCCTCTACCGTGATTACAACCCAGGTCGTCCCGTTTCTGTCAGGGCAGGAGAGCAGCTCAGGGCACATGCGGGTTGCTTGCTGCCGCGCCACCCACCAGCCACGTACTGGTGGCCTCGGCGCTCGAGAAAGCGCGGTAAAGGTCCAAACTGCGCGTGCTGATGCAGAGACGCATGGTGCTCAGAAGATCGGCTCAGTTACTGTCGCGTCTGTCTCGGGCGGGATCCGTTTAGGGAGACAGAGTGGGGCCGTGACAGGCCGGCAGGTGGACGTGTGTTTGCCGCGGTGACGCCATGGTTGCTCGTCGCAGTGAGGTTTCGCTTATGTCTGGCAAGCATAGCTGCATCTGCTCTTTGTGGTTACGCTGTGTGGGTGCGTCTGAGTTGAGAACAGTGCTCAGAGGTTCACTGGGCGGTGGCAGGGGGCCAACCGTCTCCGCAGCCATGGAGCTGATGCAGGCGAGGCTCGGCCTTCACAGCAACAGCTCAGTCTCTGCACACTGCCGCATCTGAGGGTGAGGACAGAGCTTCTAACCCTGACGGTGACTGTTCTCGGACTTCGCGTAGCTCGTCTCTATGGAAGTCCTCAAAGCACTGAATTCGGTAGTCCCTGAGCATGGACGGTCGCTGCCCTGGGCTGAGAGCATGCCCTGTCTCTGCTTTCATTTTCAAGGTGTTTTTTTAAAAAGTCAAAGTTAGTACAAAGAATTAAGGTGAAGTAAGACAGAGAAAGACGAATGTGCGTGACAGGCGGAATCTCAATGAGGAAAGAAATGAACAAAAGAGAAACAGACCCGTGAATGCGGAGATCGCCCCCGTGGGAGGGGCGGGTTGGGGCGCCCAGAGGGTTGCAGCTGTGAGGTGAGGCGCGGGAGGGAACGTGCCGGGGGTGGGTACCATCTGCGGTACTGTGACCACCGTGGGAGGGGACGGACGGGGACTCCCCAGTGGCCATGTCCAAAGGTTTGAAATACGGATCACCGTGGTTACACCCGACAGCAATAGGATGTGGTTTGTCAGTTATACCTCAGTTAACAACAGTCAGTGTCACGATTCACAAGAACGTGCGCTGTGGGATTCGCATAGACGTTGTGTGTTAGGGAAGAGTGTTTCTCCGTGTTTTAGTTAGGAGTCTGTGTTACATGGATACAGAACGCTTCTCTGTATTTACTGTGATAGATGTGTGGTTTTTCCTCTTTAACTTTGCAATCTGGCAGGTTACATTGAACAAGCTTTCCCTTGAAAATAAAAAAATTCTTAAAAAGGTTTTTGAAAGTCAGTGAACATTTTCTGCTCACATGCAGCCCATGCAAAAGCTGTTGTTCCCATCAGGTTTCAGTAATTAAAAGTTTATTTGGCTTCAGTGATCGACTCCCCTGATAAGACTTTTGGCCCAAGACACTCCGTGTTTAAAACCCAGACAAGCTCAGGAACATCTCAGGAAATAGAGAACAAGTAGGCTTCATGAATATTGCCCAGAGATGAAGGCCTTCTGTTGTTTTATCACCCCGGAAACCAGAAAGCTTCTCAAAAGCATGACCTCTTTCCAGCCCTGTCCATAACTACCTAATATGGTATGCCCCAGTCTACAAGGCCTTTGTCTGCCCTTGCTCACTGGATCTCAGACTCATGGGCCCATCTGCGTGTTTTTATGGACACTTGCGTTTTCCTGGCCTTTGCACCTGCTGTCCCTCTGCCCAAAGCCTCCTTCTCCCAGATCCGCACGATGAGGCCTCCTTGCTCTGCGGCTCTGCTTCTTCAGTGTCCTTTCCTCAGGGTGCCTGTCCTGTCCACCCGATCCCAGGGGCCCCTGGTCGGTCTCTGTGACCTTGGCACCTGTTTGTCAGAGCGGTGATCATGGCGTGTTAGTCTCTAGCTCACGTATCTGCTAACTTGTTCGCGGTCCTTCTCCACGCGGGTGCGGCAAGAGCACGATTCCTGACTATGCCCAGCACCTGGGACGCATTGCAGGTAGGCTGGGTGCTCAGCGATTCACCGATGGATGGGTGGATGGACGGACTGACGGATGGGTGGACGGATGGAGGCATGAATGAAACTGATGGATGAATGAATACCGAGCATTATAAATGCTGGTGTAACCAAAATCCAGCAGCAATCCAGCGCCTTTCCCACGTGGATATGAATGCTGCATGTCCAGTGTGTACTGTGTATGCACGTTCCTGGAAGCGCTTTTTAGGGAGAATGGGTGTCAGAAGTTGGCACTCGAAGGAATCAGATTCATGTTCACATATAACTGACATTTAAAAAGGACAGTAAATCACATGTGTGTTTGTATTCTTAAAACTTTGCCTTTTCTACTCCTTAGGATCCTGCTCTGTGCTAACTGATGTGATCAATTAATTTGTCCTTAGGTATAAATGTGTAATACTGCCTGAATATCCCCTCTTTCATTTATTTATATTAAATCCTCTGTTACACAAGCAGGAGTTGGACGCAGCGATGGGGTGGGCTGGGGAGAGAGGATTTCTAGAAGGGGAGGCTTTGCAATCCCTCAATTACATCCCCAAAGCCCATTTGCGCCCGCCTACATAGGGTTTGATCGCTGGCCCCACTCCCGGCACAGTCAGATACCAACAGACCTTTATTCATCGTCCTTGGTAATGGTGTTTTTGCAGCGGTTTTTAAACATTCTTTCTGCCAGTGGGATGCACTTGTGTTATAGAAAATTTGTGTTATTTCTGTTTGAAACTTCAGAACTGATGAAGATTATGTATTCATTTTCGGGCACTAAAGATCCTGGCTTCTCTGTCTGCATAGACATCCGGCTACGGACGGCTGGCTGGGCCGGGCTGTCTTCCGATCCGCCCTCCTTCGGTGGGGGGTCAGGCGCCAGACACCGTGGGTAGAATCTTAGCCCGGCTCCGGGGGGTGGCTCCCGCTCCCCGCTCGGCGTGTGTCCCTGTCCCGCAGGGGCCGGTCCCCGTGGTGACTCTGCCGTGAGCAGAGCTTGGGAGGCTGTAGTGCCCTGGGACCTTGCGCCACGTACCCTGCGGTGGCCCCCAGCTCCTGCCTGTGGAGACAGGCGTCTGGTCAGGAGTTCAGGGTGCTCCACGTGACCGACCACAACCCGCAGGCCCTGGCGTCACTCCTGTCCACTGACTTTACTCCCTGATGCTGGTTGCCTCCTGAGGACCTGGGTCAGTTCCTGGACAAGTCTGAAGTCAGTCAGGGAATGGTGGCGTAGTCTCCGCTGCGAATAATTCCTGCATAGCAATACTGAAAAAGGTAATTCATGTTTCCCATTCAGAAGGTAGCAATGCCGAGCAGAGTTGTCGCTCACCTCGTGACCCCGGTCAGGATCATTCTGGCATCGATTTTGGGGGAATTTGTCTATTCTGGTAGAAAAATTATGGGTTAAACATGAGTGGTTGGAAACCCCTTTCCACAGCCTGAAGCTCAAAAACGAGGGTCAAACCAGAACCAGAAGAGTTTTCCAACAAGGACGCTTCCTGCTGAAATCCACAGGCAGAGGAACGGACTGGGGGAGTCCCGGGGCTCGGGGGCCCCACTTCCTCAGCATTTCCTCTTTGCCAGCCATGTGCGGAGTCCGGGAGTGTGGAGGGCACGTGGGAGAACGCGGGTGGTGCTGTCCCTCTTGAGCTGACACGGAGACACAGGCAGACGCTGCACCCAAGCCTTGACTTTGAAAGACCCCGGGAGGCAGTAGATGGCTGCATCCCTGTGCTCTCCCTTTGGCACCGGGCTGCCCCATCGCTGACATTCTGTTTTCTAGAGTCTGTTGTCAAATTCCCCAACCCCATATCGAAGCCCCCGGCGTGCTTTTTAAAGCCACCTGTGTTCCCGGCCACGGGCTGGCCCTGTGTCTTCCCTCCGAGGCTTCAGGACTCCCAGGCTCAGGCTTCAGAGCCGACAGTTCAAGCTTAGGGGAACCCCAAGGTCAAGGCTCCAATTGAGACCATTTCAACCATATGGTGGATTCAGAAGGCTTTTGGGGTGGCTGAGAAACCCACAGTCTTTTAGAGCATTGAGAAATTTCTGGAGAAAGTTTCTGTGATTGTCAAAACGCTGTTCTTGGATCTTGCCTTATTTTTAAAAATTGAGAAGCTTGGAGCACAACCCATCTGTGAGGCAGGGCCCACCAGACTCCAGCAGTGGAAATACGTAGCTTCCGCTTCCACATAAAGTCAGAGACTTGGGACCGAGGTGTGCCGTGAGAGGTGGGAGGAGGGAGCAGGGCCCAGGCTGGTGGCACAGGGTGGGGGGATGCGCAGTAAACTGGGAGGAGACTGCGTTAGAGGAGGAGGACTATAACTTATCCACTTGGTTTTCTCTCTTAATCACCTGCTGTCTGGACTCCTTGTTCCTCTGCCCCCGACGCCGGGCCGGCCGCCTCCCCTCCCAAGTCTGCATCCTGCCCTGCTCGCTGGGGGCCTGTGTGGTGTTGGCGGCCGCACGTGCTGCTGTATTATTACCTATGCAGAGCGGATCAGGTCGGAGGGAAGTGCTAGCAGATGCAGCCCCCCGCTGTTCAGCAAGACCTTTCTATCTTATGCCCCAGGGCAGATGTGGTGGGCCAGGTGGGTGGGGACATCGTGAGCCCCCAACTCTTGTCCTTCTTCACTTATTTCCAAAATCGCCCGAGACTCAACAGCATGGTGTGAAGGGTCGCAGGCAGGAGGTAAAGTTCCTTTCGTGGCTGGATCCGGTACCTCCTCCTCTGTCCCCGTGAAGCGGGTTCTGCCGCTGGCCCTTGGGATCCGAGCCTAGCAGTGAGTGAGGACCGTTTACCACAGGGTAGCCTGAGGCCAGGTCTGAAAATAAGAGCTTTCTTGTCACGCTGTGAAGCACAACCAGCTTATATTAAAAAAATAATGTGTCCTTTTTACACAATTGCAGATTGCCGTATCCCTCAAATTGACGACGCTGAGATTCATAACAAGACGTACAGGCACGGAGACAAGCTGATCGTCACCTGTCACGAAGGATTCAAGATCCGCTACCCGGACCTGTACAACATGGTGTCGCTGTGTGGTGGTGACGGGACGTGGGACAACCTGCCTCTCTGTCAAGGTGGGGGCGCGGCCGTGAGCACGCGCGTGTCTGTCTAGCGGGACGTGGAGGGAAGCAGGGCCCATCGGCTCTGGTCTCAGAGTCCCCACACCCTCCCTGCCATCCCCGCCAGCCCCACATGCCCACTGTGAGAGCGTAGACTGGAATCCCTTATTCTTGAGCAATGCTGGATTCTCCTCCACGCTGAGAAACCAAAAGTCGTTTAAGAAACAGGCGTTTGTAAGAAGGGCTGTGAGCACGATGATGAACTGTTGTATATTTAATGGAAATAGCAGAGCATTTATGCTTATTTTAGTGGTAGTGAGGATATATTTAAGGCCAATCTTACAGATTGGGAGGACCGAGGGGCCCAGACCGGCCCCTCCCCCATTCACTTCTCTGCAGAAACCCCCGTGTTGTGTGGCCTGCCACACATGCCATTTCCAGGGACACATGTGATTCAGGGGCACTTCCAGGGGTGCTCTGCAGAGTCGGCACACAACCTGAGGTCGGGCTGAATGTTCAGTGAACCTTACGGACCACTGATTTGCTCCTGTCCTGGGGCCAAGGACGCTCCCCCCGACACCAGCCACCTCTGCCTCATGATTCCCGCTTACCCCCGCTCTCCCACCCTTTCTAGAGGTTTCTTCCTTGTAGGTCTCATAAATACGGTGCGCCTCTTTACGAGCTCTTTTGGTCCCAATTATTTCTTAAGAAATGTCTGATGGTGGTGTACCTCATCAGGGGCTCAGGTGAGGCCTTCTCCTTGCTCACCTGGCCCCTCGGACCTCCTTGGGACCCTCTGTCCCCTCATCAGGCCTCTCCACACAGAGGCAGGTGGAGGCCTGGCTGCCAAGCGGCCCGCCCGCCTGGCACAGCAGGGGCGTGAGGGATCTGGTGGCCTTAGACGCCAGACACCTTGGAGCCCCAGGGGGCACATAATTGGCCCTCAGACTGACATCTCGTCCTGTGGCTTTTATTCACACCTGCAGATGGAGGGGTGAGAGCCTGAGGAGCTGGCTCGCTGTTGCCTGGAAGTGCAAATAGAAATTGCATCAAACTATCGAGTCAAAGCCCGATTTCTGCTGCTGTGTTTAGGACGGCGGTCTCCAACCTAGGAGCGTGTCTTTCTTTCCCTGATGTACTACTGGAGTTATAACCCCATCTGACTCCTTTTGGGGCAGGCGAGCGGGCGGGGGGCTGTTCCTAGGCCACATTTTCCGTGGGAACTTTGTGTTTTGGAGAGCAGCGTCCGGATGCCTGTTGTTCACTGTGGGCCCGTTCGTTTTAATTTAGGGGACACCAGCTCGTCCGTGTGGGCGGCCGGGAGCGACACTCCTTCCTGGGAGGAGGCACGGACACCGTCCCTTGTGCCAACTCGTTTGAATGGCTCTGAGGGGCTTGATATGTTCACTTGTTCATGTTAATATGCTTATCTTGTTTTTCTCAGTCCTAGATTCTGTTTATTCCTGATTCCCAACCTCCCCTGCTCCCCAGCATTTCACTTTTGCTGCGAACACTGTCCGTGCTCAGCTCAGACATAAACTCCTTTCAGGCCGTGGAGAAAGGATGTGGCCACGTGTCTCGATGTGGTCTGGGTGGTGGTGGGTGGTGGGTCGAGGATCTCTGTGGCACCGGGACATGGTCAGCCCCAGAGGGAGCGTCTCCCTAAATTCTGCATGCCAGGGCCTCCCTGGCCTCACCCTGGTCTCGTCCCAAAACGCAGACTCTGTGTACCGTGTCGCTGACCAGAGCAGTCCACGGAGCACGAAGCCCTTCAATGCTTCTAACATTGAAGCGAGTCAGCTCGGGAGCAGAGCTCAGGCATCTGTTGCTGTGGGTGTCGTGTGATTTGTACTTGGCGACTGGAAGGGAAAGTTGGGATTTCCATTATACACTATTTACTTCACACACAATTAGTTCTCCCCGGGCAGAGCTCCAGCTCTGCAGGGTCATTATTCCATCCAGTGAGACCGCTGAAGCCAATAGGAAATCCCAGGATCGCCATGGGGTCCTCACAAAATGGGATTCTGCGCCACCAGGGATGTTCCACGGGCTGCATGGGCTTCGAGACAGAAAGACAGCTTCTTCCGTTTTGCAGAAGCAGGAGTGTGGGGACGCGGACGGCATGGAGAATTCTGGGTGTGCTGTAGGGGCTCTTGGCGCCTGGCCCCACACCTGCCGTGGGCGTCCTCGGGCTCCATGCAGATCTGTCCGGGGAGCCCCACGGGAGGGCCCAGTGGGGTGTGTTCTGAGACGCCCTTTCCCTGGGTCGTCCTCAAGGTTGAGAGCCACATAAACTGCACATAAAACACAAATCGATCTTGACGTTGAATTGTGTGGGGTCGGCAGGCACCTGCCCCACAGTCCACGCAGCGGAAGGGGGTTTCCGCCACCACCTTCTCGAGACCCCCCCAGGCTCCCCACCATCGAAACAGTTGGGGTATATGATTCCTGCACAGCAGCTCAGTGGTTCTCACCCCAACAGCATGTTAGGATCACCTGGGATCTTTAATAAAGACAGGGTGCCCAGCCTGTGCACAGACCCAGGGCTTGCAGGCGGGATGGCGTTTGTTCAAAGTTCCTTGGGTGATTGTGAGGTGCACTTGGGGCTCCCCGATTTCAGCCGTGCCCTCCATCACTTCCTCCCTGCTTCCGGGCCTCTGCGTGTGGTTTGTAAGCGTGACACCAAATGTCTGCGTCATGAATAGAACAGCAATGTGGGTACGGGCGTCTGGCCGAGGCACAAGCCTCAGAGGCCCTGTCACGTTTGCAGCGGGTGGACCCGCAGGGGGCCAGGGATTCGCAGGTCTCGTCAGTGCACAGTGGGGACCGAGTGTGACCGTCCCTCCTCTTTCCCCCGTCACAGGCTGCCTGAGACCTCTCACCTCTTCCAACGGCTATGCGAACATCTCCGAGTTGCAGACCTCCTTCCCCGTGGGGACGGTCATCTCCTACCACTGCTTCCCTGGATACAAGCTGGAGGGGGCCGAGCACCTCGAGTGCTTACACAGCCTCATCTGGTCGACCAGCCCACCCCGGTGCCTTGCTCTGGAAGGTAACGCGTTTGCTCTTTGGGAGGTTGAATCACTGTTACAGTGGATGTCTCAGTGGGAGGTGATGAGCTGAGAATTATGGTCAGCGTAGCTCTTATTCCCTGAGTGCACACGGCCCTGAACAGAGGTAGCAAGGCTGGTCATCCGCCGAGAGGCAGGACTTACAGCCAGTCGTAAAACGGGCTTCCCCTGCCCTATGCTTAAAGGGGATAAGAGAGAGGAGCTTCAAGCATTTGAGGTTAAACCGCAAAATATTGCCAGGTTAAGTGAAATGTCCTCAAAAATTAATTTTCTCTGCACGAAATGAAAACAGATTGTATCATGGCGTCATTCATCTCCCCCTTGCTTTATTGTTCTGTCTACACTTCTCCCTGTTCCATGCGTTTTATGGCTTAGCTGTAGCCATTTGGCTGCCGGCACACACTTGGAAGCCTGAAGCCGAGGGCTCCTTCCTCACCGTTCTCCTTGAATGTGTGTCATTGCCCTGAACAGCGCTCCCAGTAGTGAGGGGACAGGGCGTCTAGGGACAGGGGCAGGCCCAGGACTGGGGGGTCTCCCACTGCAAAGGTTGGCATGCTGGTCAGCCCTCGCTTTCATGCAGGTCTTGAAATTATGACAGAAGAACACACACCAATGTGTGTGTTGGCTTCTGAGCACGGTGGGCAGGAGGGGTCTGTGAGGGTGAAGAGGAAAATGAAAGCAGGCTCCAGGCAGGAGCCCCCGGAGCCTGTGAGCAGCCTTTCCCAGAAACAAGACACGATCGCATGGCGTTCTTTCAAGGGTTTGCGTGCAGCAGGGAAGATGCCAGACCACGGGGTGCATGGGGTGCTGACAGCCAGAGGGGGCCGGGGAGCCTCCTAGAGCAGCGCCAGTGGGAGAGTGGGCGAGGGGCCCTGGGCCAGGACAGGAGTGCCCTAGTGAGCCCAGCCCCCACCCATCCCAGGTCCCCGGGGCCGAGCCTCCAGTGCACGCGGCAGGTAAGACATGGGATGCCCCGTGAAAGCCGAATTTCAGGTAAACAACAAATAATTTCTTAATATGAATGTGCTCTAAATATTGCATGGCACTTAATTCATGGTAAATCTGCGATTCAAACGTAACTGAGCGTCCAGTACTTTCACCTGTTAAGTCTGGGGACCCTCACCCTCAGGGATGGGGTGTCCCCTGTGTCCAGACACGCAGGCAGGTGGAGGTGAGCCTGGGCCATGAGGAAAGGGGCTGTCTGCCTGCTCAGAAAGCCAGAGCTAGATTGGGTGGAAGGTGTCATGGTTACGATTCTGTTGGTCTGAAATGCCTGTTTTAAGAGCTTGTCAAGTTTGGTTTAAATGTTTTTCACGCGGTCACCCTCTGATAAGCTTCATTTTGAAACTTTGAGAGCTGTTTTTGTGGAGCCTGGAGAATACGATGTGAGCAAAATAAAACAGGTCCGAGCATCAGGAGCAGTGAGCTAAGGTTGGAATGGGGGAGCTGTGACATGGCCCCGTCCTCCACCAGCGAGGGCCGTGGCCGAGGGTGACTGCTGCCACGAAGGCCACGACGGCCTTTTCCCTCAGGTTTTGGTGTGCGTGTGTGCCTGTGTGTGCGTGTGAGCGTGTGTCTGTGTGTGTGTGAGCGTGTGCGCGTGCATGTGTGTGTGCACACGTGTGTTTGAATAATCTTCACATCTCCATTCTCCCTGTCAAGTATCTGATGGGATCACTCGTGGGACCTTGAACTGCTAACTGGCTAAAGACACCAAAGCCAGATTCTGACCCGAGAGGCACAGCGTGGACCGAGGGATTTTTTTCGTCTCAATACCTGATAGAAACTGGGCTAAGTTGAACGATGGGTCAGAGTAACAGGTGAGGGTTCGCAGAAGGCTATCCAGAGGTGCCGGGAGTTGGTGTTTCTTCAGCCTGACTTGAATCGTATACGGTCTTTGAAAAGCGGGGTCATATCTGTGAAACGCTGTCACGGGACGTCCATCGTTGGTGATCCGTCCCTGGGGACTCTGCCCCTTGCATCTGTCACCCATTTCCCCCCTCAGTTTCCCATCTTAGCACACAATCTGATTTTTCTCGATGTCCCAGTGAAAATCATTGCACGGTGCTGGAAAGCATGATGCTCTCAGGGGCTTTTAAATGTGGGGGTGATCTGACACCCGAGCACCCGGGTCTGGTCAGCTGTGCTGTGGAAGCACTTCATGCATTCCCTCCCGGGCTCACTGGGACCCACCAGTGCATCGGCTGTGGCCCCCCACCCCCAGCCTTCTCCACACCCACCAACAGCCAGGAGATGGGGTCACCAAGAGGCTCAGGAGGCAGTGTGCCACATTGAGCAAGAGTGTGGACTGATGCCAGACTGGCCGGGGTCACACTGTGGGTCCCCACATGACGGCTTTGCCGTGGGGTGTGTCACTTAGCTTCTGTCAGCCCTGTTCCCTCGCCTGTCAAATGGGGCAGATGGTCATGCGTGCCTCCTGACACCGTGAGGATCCAGCGTGACAACAAATGTAACACATTTAGTGAAGCACGTGGTACATGCTGGGTGGTCGGTCCATCAAGGGCCACCATTATTATTGCTCCCAGAATTCTGCAGAGTCACATTAAGTGAGAATCTGGGCGTGGCCGTGTGAACCCAGTATCCACACTTCTGTGCACACTCACGACTGTCCTGCATGTTCTAGTGTTCGTGTGGAAGATGAATCCCACATAACGGGAGGAAGCACTGAACAACACTAGTAACTGCCGTTAATTCTGAGCGCTTACCGTGTGTCCAAATGTTTGATGAGGTAAGTCACTGTGAGGCAGGTGCTGTTTTTGACCCACTTCACGGATGGGCAAACCGAGGCTTGTAAAGTTCCAGAAACTCAGCAATTCCCACAGCCAGAGAGTGGGCGCGCTGGGACTCAGACGCAGGTCTTTGTCACGTCAGAGCTTGTGTGCTTAATCATCAAGGTACATCACCTAACTACCTTGTTCTGATTGCTTTGCAGTCCAGCAGGGATGCAACGTGATGTTTTTATAGCCATTTCTTAGAGAGTCAAACAGTTTTGGAAGAATTAACCGTAGGAAGGGATTCTTCTTTCTAGACCGGTTGTTGTCGCTGTACAGCTCCCAGCTGCAGGGGACGTGCGGCAGACAGAGGCCGCTCACTGCTGCCCCCTGGCACCCCATCTCCCCATTACAGTGCAGAGCCTGGCTGGGGTTGTGTCTCCTCTCAGGCCAGGATGGACATCTCGAGGGTGACACGATGTGTCCAGACCCTCCGTCTCTGGGGCCGTGGTGCCTCCTGTCCTCAGTGGGCCGCGGGGTGTCTTCTGAGGTTAGGCCTCTCTGGCACCAGCGTCGGGTGGCGGCTGCCCCCCTCATGGGTCAGCAAGCCCAGAGTGGACGCCTCGCTTTGTGAAGGAGTTCATACTTTGGAAGAAAAAGCTCTGTCACCTTCCCCAGAGGTCCTGGTTGTGTGTTCCGACGTCTGTGCACTTCTAAGAGCAGAGGCTCCTGGAGCCTGTGTTCCCTGCAGCTGAGCTGGGGGAGGGGATAAAGCGCCAGAAATCACCAAGTCTTGCATCAGATTGTTGCTCCATCCTTTAAAAATAGATGTGTGTGTATAAATACACCTGGAAGGGGCTCCACAGGCCCCTGTGTGCCAGCCTGGCTCACCGTGGGCCTCTGATTTTCATCCCCGCGCATTGTCCATTCTCCCTTCATCCCGAGGCATTCATCCCTGTCTGCTACACACACACACACACACACACACACAGAATCCCAAGACATTTTTAGAAAAACCCCAGACCTTTAACAGTGAATGTGGGCATTTTCTTATTTACAAGTGCTAGGACTCAGTTGTCGGTGGTGTTTATTGAACACCTGCTACGCATACAGCAGCACCAGATTAGGCACTGGGGAACGACAAAGAAAGTACCAGAAGTAATTTGTTACTCCGAAGAGTTTATACTCTAATGGGAAGAACCAGACGACAAGTCCCGTTATCCAGAGTCCGGCATCATGACAGACAGCACCTGCATCGGCATGCAGCTACCTTTACCAAGGGGTACGTAAGTGTTTATGCATTTGGGAGGGCTGGAAGGACAGTTCCGTAGGTGATACCACAATTGTAAAATGAAAATTTCTACCCAGGGATTTGCAGGGTTTTTTTTCTTTCTCCCAGAGACCAAACAGAAACAAGTTTTCTGTCTCCACTTGAGCTTTGGGAGAAGAGGAGCCTGAGTATCTCACTCCCATGGAGGGCTGTGCATTTTGAAGCTCCGTAGGGCTCATCAGCCTAGGCGATGTGTCTCAGTGTGTGTGAGGGTGCCAGCGCAGTGGTTTGAAGGGTAGGAACGTGAAAGGGTGTCGAGGGGCATACAAATAAGTCAGTGAACCACCTGTGCAACATTACTTACAGGGGAGACTGCATGCACCCTGGGGCTGTCTAGGAGGAGGTGCTAACTGCCCAGAATCCCCTAGGTACCATGTTTTGGGGCTATAAGGGATGCTGCATATAGTGACTGCAGAAAAGGCTCTTTCTCTACATGGGGAAAAACCATCCAAAAGCCTTAAGTATCCAGAATATTCTTCTCACATTCAGGTTTTTGAATGGCCTGGAAGTAGCTCAGGGTGGTGGGGATCTGCTGACAGGCATTGCTGGGAGCAGGTTAACAGCAGAGGTCACATGACTACATCTTTCAGGCAGGTAGCTAGCACTGGGAAGACAGATGGTTGAAGCCCAAACTTGGAACTTGGAATCTTGATTGTGACCCCGCCCCCCCCCGCCACGTAAAGATTCTTTGGTTTGCCCACTGTTAAGTTAGAGGGCTAGATCCTTTAAGCAGAAGTCCTTCTTTCAGTAGATATCTATGGAAAAAGATGGAATCAAATCTGGAAAGGACCAAGTTTTGCTGTGTCATCCAGGGGACACCCCCACATCTCCTGGTCTACACACCAGCAAGGATTACGATTGTGGCCCCATAGGAATGTATATATTTGCAGACTTTAAAAGCTGCTGCCTGAGGGTCTGGCTTCCAGTCAGTGTAAAACAAGGTACTAAGTGAGATTTCTACTGACGGGTCTTGGCACACCTTCAACAGAGGGACGTATCAAGAATAGATCAGGTAGTTTAAACAATCACAGAGGTTCGAGAGACAGCCAAGAGCTAGGGCAGGATGAATGAGAAGTTTCATTACCTCCAAACATCACTCCTTCAAGAGTGAGAGAGGTAGCTGTTCAGCCTAACACATAGAAACAAATACAGAGAGTCAAGCAAAATGAGGACACAGAGAAATGTGTTTCAGATGAAAAAGCAAGACAAGACCTCAGAAAAAGACCTTAGTGATACAGGGATAAGTAATTTGTCTGACAAAGAATTCAAAGTAATGGTCAGAAGGATACTTACTGAACTCAGGAGAAGAGTGGATGAACACAGTGAGAACTTTAACAAAGACACAGAAAATAAGAAAGTACCAAACAGAAGTCACAGAGCTCAAGAATACAAGAACTGAACTGAGAAATACACTAGAGGGGCTCAACAACTGGATGCAACAGAACAGATCAGTGGGCTGGAAGCAATGAAACTCACCCAGACAGCGCAGCAGAAAGAAAAAAGAGGTTTTACAAATGAAGATAACATACGGGAACTCTGGGATATCAGGTGGAATAACGTTCACATTATAGGGGCCCCAGAAGGAGAAGGGGGGGCAGAAAAATTATTTGCAGAACTAAAGGCCAAAAATTTTCTTAATGTGGGAAGGAAACAGACATCCACAGTCCAGGAAACCCAGGGAGTGCCAAATTAGGTGAATCGAAAGAGATCCACACCAAGACACATTATAATTAAAATGTCAAAAGCTAGAGAATCTTAAAAGCAGCAAGAGAGAAACAGCTTATTACATGCAAGGTAAACCCATAAGGCTATCAGCAGATTTCTCAGCAGAAACTTTGCAAGGCAGAAGGGAGCAGCAGAACATATTCAAAGTGCTGAAGGGAGAAAACTTCTAACCAAGAAAACTCTACCTTGTAAGGTTATCATTCAGAATCAAAGGAGAGATAAACAGTTTTGTAGACAACCAAATGCTAAAGGAATTCATCATTACTAAATTGGCCTTTCAAGAAATGTAACAGGACACGGTTAAGCTGAAAAGAACTGGCACTAATTGGGTGCCTGGGTGGCTCAGTTGGTTAAGTGACTGCCTTCGGCTCAGGTCATGATCCTGGAGTCCCAGGATCGAGTCCCACATCGGGCTCCCTGCTCGGCAGGGAGTCTGCTTCTCCCTCTGGCCCTCCCCCCCTCATGCTCTCTCTCTCTCATTCTCTCTCTCTCTCAAATAAATAAATAAAATCTTAAAAAAAAAAAGAACTGGCACTAATTAATAAAAAAAATATGAAAGTCAAAATCTCACTCAAAAAGGGTAAATATAGAGTAAACGGGTAGTGGCTTAGTCTCTTGTAAAGCTACTTTGAAAGTTAAAAGACAAAAGTAGCAAAATTAACTAACTAAATTAATTAGTTAAGGAATACATAAAATAAAAAGATGTAAAAGGTGACAAAGAACATGAAAAGGTAGTGTTCTGGAATGTGTTCAAATTTAAGTTGCTATGAACTTAAAATAGACTGTTATAAATACAGGACGATGTATGTGAACCTCATGGTAACCACAAAGCAAAAACGTATAGTAAATACACAAAAGAAAATGAGAATGGGATCTAAACATAACACTAGAGAAAGTTCTCAAACCACAAGGGAAGAGAGAAAGAGAAGAAAGGAACAGAGAGAAACTACAACAACAGCCAGAAAACAACAAAATGGCAGTAAGTACACACCTATTGGTAATTACTTTAAATGTAAATGGACTAAATTCTCCAACCAAAAGCCATGGCGTGGCTGAATGGATTAAAGAAGGAGACTCGTGTCTATGCTGCCCACAGAAGACTCACTTCAGAAGTCAGGACACAGACTGAAAAGGAAGGGGCAGAAGACATTCTGTGCACATGGAGGTGAGCAAGAAAGCTTCTTGACGCTTCTGTCAGAGACTTTGAGACAAAGACTGTAACAAAGGACAGTGAAGGGTCCCTTATTCCTGTACTACACAGTGATAAAGGTGCCAGTCCAGCAAGAAGATATAACATTTGTAAGTATATTTGTACCTAACACAGGAGCACCTAAATATGTAAAGCAAATACTAACAGACCCAAGGGGAGAAGTTGACTCGATGGATACAATAATAACAGGGGACTCTACCTATATCAGTGGGTAAATAATAAGGAAAGGACAGAAAGTCAATAAGGAAACATTGGCCTCAAACAACCCATTATACCAGATGGACTTCACAGTTATGTACAATATTCCGTCCAAAAGTAGCAGGATACACATTCTTCTCAAGTACACATGGCGCACTGCCAGGGACAGATCACATGTTGGGCCACAGAGCCAGTCTCAGTGAACACAAGAAAACCGAAACCATATCAAGCATCTTTTCTGACCAGAATGGTAGGAGACTAGAAATCAATGACAAGAAGAAATCTGGAAAAAGTACAAATATGTGGAGTAAACAACATATTACTGAACAAACACTGGGCCACAGGAGAAATAAAAACATATGGAGAGACAAAAGAAAACAGAAATGAGCCACAGTGAAATCCACAGGATGGGGCAAGAGTGGTTCTAAGCGGGAAGTTCATGACAATAACAGGCCTACCTAAAGAAGCAAGGGGAGTCTCAAACAGTTTAGCCTAACAGCGTAAAGAACTAGAAAAAGAAGAATAAATGTCCAGTGTTAGTAGAAGGAAGGAAATGACAGAGATCAGAGAGGAAGGGGCGCCTGGGTGGCTCAGTCGTTAAGTGTCTACCTTCGGCTCAGGTCATGATCCCGGGGTCCTGGGATCCAGCCCCACATCGGGCTCCCTGCTCAGTGGGGAGTCTACTTCTCCCTCTGCCGCCCCCCCCCCCCCCGCTTGTGCTCTCTCGTGCACTCACTCTCTCTCTCAAATAAATAAATCTTAAAAAAAAATCAGGAAATAAATGATAGACTAAAAGGACAACAGAAAGATCAACGAAACCAGGAGGGGGTTCTGTGATAAAATAAACAAAACTGACAAACATTTAGCTTGACTCCCCAAGAGGAAAAAGAGAAAGGGCTCAAATAAATAAAATCAGATATGAAAGAAAAGTTATAACTGATACTACAGAAATACAAAGGATCATAAGAGACACTATGAACAATTAGACGTAAGCAAATTAGACAACCTAGGAGAAATGAATAAATTCCTGGAAACTTAGAATCTTCCCAGACTGAATCATGAAGAAATAGAATATCTGAATAGGCTGATGACTAGGAAGGAGACTGAGTCAGAAATCAAAAACCTCTCAGCAAACCAAAGTCCAGGACAGGACAGCTTCCCAGGGGAATTCTACCAAACATTCAATAAAACCTATTCTTCTCAGAGTCTTCCAAAAAGTTGATAGAGGAGGGAATGCTTCCAAACTCATTTTGTGAGGCCAGCATTACCCTGATCCCAAAACCGGACGAGGATGCCACAAGAAGAGAAAGTTACAGGCCAGTATCCCTGATGAACATAGATGTAGATATCCTCAACAGAATATCAGCAACAGATGGAGAACAGACACGTGAGAAGATGCTCAGCATCACTCACCATCAAGGAAATAAAACCAAAACCACAGTGAGATCCCACCTCACACCTGTCAGAATGGCTCAAATCAACAACACAAGAAAAACAGGTGTTGGCGAGGATGCAGAGAAAGGGGGACTGTTGGTGGGAATGCAAGCTTGTGCAGCCACTCTGGAAACTGTATGGAATCTCCTCAAGATGTTAAAAATAGAGCTTCCCTACAATCCAGCAATCGCACTGCTGGGTGTTTACCCAAAGCAAATGAAAACACTGATTTGAAGGGGAACATTCACCCCATGTTTGTAGCAGCCAAGATATGGAAGCAGCCCAGGTGTCCATCGAGTGATGAATGGATGAAGAAGATGGGTGTGTACGTATAGAGTGTTGTATTACTGAGCCATCAAATTAGCAGTGCGGTCTTGCCATCTGCAATGGCTTGGATGGACCAGAGGGTATGCTAAGTGAAATGTCAGCAAAGACAAATACCACATGATTTCACTTCAATGTGGAGTCTAAGAAAACAAACACAGCCCATACTCCTAGGTTCAGAGAGCATACTGGAGGTTGCAGGGCGTGGGATGGGGACCTGGGGAGGGCATGAAGACACAGACTCCCAGCTGGAAAACCGACGCAGCAGGAGCATTTAGCCAGTGGTCCTGCGTGAACTCTGGTGATAGACTCACTGTGGCGGCCGTTTGGTGGTGTGTATAGACGTCCAATCCCTACGTTGCACAACTGATGTAACCTTGTGTGTCAAATAGACTCCAGGGAAGGAAGAAGGAGGCGGAAACACAGGCGCCTGGGAAGGTGGGAGGCCTGGGGGCTGTTGTGCTTGCTTCTCCCAAATACGGACGAAATCACCCCATTTGCATGACTTGGGCAAGAGCTCCCCCACCTTTTCCACAGGCTTTCTCCCAGGAACCTGCCAGTTTCAGACCCCATTACAGGGAATTCGGCTTTCAATTTCCTGAGAACCTGCCAGTGCCCAGGGGTCTGCGCAGCTCCGCGGCCTTCTGCGAGAAAGCGAGAAAACAAGAAAGAACCTGAAAAACCCTGCTTGGTCAAATGTGAAATCCCTGGAAATGTTCCGATTTAGGATCAACACTGAAAGCCAGTGTGGACATGGAGGGGTTGTCTGCACCTGTTGGGTCCCAGAACACCCGGCGCCCTTTCCACGGCAGGAAGCACCTCGCAGTCACAGGGCGAACCCGTGAAGGAAGCAGGGGACCCGCAGCAGGAAGTTGGGGTCCTCATGTGTGACCTGCCCTGCTCAGGGCCGCCCAAGGGCCCCTCGTGGGTTTGGGATACACTCAGGCCGTTCCAGCCCCCCTGTGTCCACGTCATTCCCATCTTACGTGAGGAAAACTCAGAGCACGTGAAAGAGTAGTCTGGGATGCGGTCACATGTCGCCATGTCACCGCAAACCAGCCGGGAGCCTCTCCACATGGGGCTGGTGCCCCTCCTGCCACCCCCACCAGACCAGCGAGCCCGGGAGCGTCAGCTCTCTCCCGCCCTCCTGCCTGAGGCCCCCAGAAAGTGCAGAATCGTAACCCTTCTTAACTGGAAACTCTCCTGCATTGGGTTTTAAGTAGCTCAACAGAAATGATGGGACCGAGTCACCACGGGATTGACTGGTGCTGAGTCTGGACCATCAGTCATGGAATTCAGAGCTTGGGAGGCCTTAGACATCACCGGTGTGCCGTTCTTCCTGACCCCACATGCCCCGGTGCCGCCTCTGTGGAAATGAAGGCAGGGACAGAGCCGAGTGGCCGTGTCCCAGGCCTGGCCAGGGTGCGTGAGTCCCCGTGCCACCCACACCCTGGCTTGGGCGCCACCCCTCGTGTGGGGCCCCCGCAACTGTGTCCTGTCCTTCCTCCCCTGCACCAGAAGGACAGCCTCCAGAACTCAGCTTCCTGCGAGCAGCGTGGGGCCGGGGGCACCTGCGTTCCTCGCCCCGGAACCAGCAGGAGCTCATGCAGCCAAAGGTCCTTTGATGGGCTCCGCCGGCGGCCCAGGAGGCCTGCGCGGTGTCTTGCACCGCGGAGTGCCGTTAATACTCGATCACTCATCCTGAGGAGCCTTCTGAGAAGCGTGGAGCCGCTGACGGAGCGGAAACAGGCTCCGCTGGCGTCCGCCCTTTCCCAAGGTCGCCCGCTCACAGGTGGGCCTGCCTACGTACCCCCTGAGCCCTCGGCTCCTCCAGGCACTTCTAGGACCAGCGTACCTGCTGGAAGTCAGGCTCTGGGTTCTAATCCTTGCTCCGCGAGCCCCTTTCCTCAGATGCAAAGGGAAGGGGCTGGGGTGGTGGGTCCCCAGGCTCCTTCCTGGTGCCACATTGTGGGACTCTGCTCCTACCCAGAATGCACTGCTCCAGGGAGGCTGCAAAGGGACGGGGTGTGAGGAGCGTCCCCCCGGTGGCTGCTCCAGAGTTCCCCTGGGCCTGCCTCACCAGAAGGGAGCTGTGTCTGCCGCGGGCCATCTTGGCCCCAGGCACCTCACTCCGCGTCTTTATTCCGCCTCGCAACGGCTCCGGGGTTATTACTGGCTCTTGGCTGAGAGGAACAGGCCTGGGAGCCCACCGCAGGGGGCCCGGACTCACTCCCCAGCGGCTCTGTGTCAGCTTCCCTGTTCCGCTGCTCTTCCCTGCACCCTGGATCTCCATCACGAGGGTGTTTGGGATGAGGGATGGTACACACTGTGATTTGGCCCAGGCTGCTCGGCAGGTGATGGTGCTGGAGCGTTCTTCCTCCTTTCCTCCCTCCTTCCCGGGAGGGCTGTGGCGCCAGCCTGGACACACTGAAGCTCCCCTCAGCTGGGGTACCAGCAGTGAGCTGCCCGGGCCTCCCACCGCTCAGAACACACCAGCTGGCTAGCCGCTGCCCTGTGAGCCTCCCCTGGGCTCTCCAGCTCCCTGCAGACTCACCCCTGATCCTGCCACCCCTGCATTCGGTGTGAAATGAAAAAGATGAAGAAAAGAGCGATGAGTCCCTTTCCTCCTCTCTTCTCTCCCCAGCGTAGCAATGGGGCTTCTGCTCAAGGGAACATGGAGGGAGGGTGTCTGCTGGCCCCGCCCCTTCTCTCGGCTTCCCTCCTGCGTGTAAAAGGTTTCTGCGGGGCCAGGTAACGCGGGCTCAGGCTGCGACCTCCCTCCCCGAGGCCCGGGAGCTCCTCAGGAAGCAGCGGCCGGAGCGGGCTGTGTTCCACGCCCCCACCCCAATGCTTTGTGCTCCTCGTCCGCACACTGCATTTCCACTTGAGATGTATTTGAAGGAAGAGCTTGCGGCCGTAAAGCGTGCACGTCGTTCCTCTCATTCTGCCTCCTGAGGACCTTGAGACCAGAGTGAAATCACCCGCCATCACGGTCCCCGTCTCCTCAGCCGCCAGCCTGCCAGAGTGGGAGCAGATGGGTAATTTAGAGCCCCAGGAGGAGCCCACCCCAGATCAAAGTCTTATAGCACTGTTAGGTCTCAAACACGAGAGACTCGTCGGCGCTCTGTGAAGACCTGCGTGCGCCCTGGCCTGGGAAGAGGCAGCTGACGTTGGCTCGCGGAGCCGGTCGGAAGCGGCGTGGGGACTGAGGATGTGCGCTGCCCCGTGGCGCTTGCCTCAGCGCCTCGCTCTGTCCTCCGTCTGCTGGCATCGGAAACTCCGGTGCCGGGTGTGGTGCGAGCCCGGCACCGCCTTTTTATCAGGAGGAAATGCAGAACTCAAGCCGTCTTGCTCACTCCCTGTTCGCAAGCAGCGGTCGGCCACCGTCATCTGTGTCCACGTTCAACTCCTGCATCACCGCCGAGCGACTGCAGGAGCCTAGCGGCTCGCGTGGGGCACCCGTTCCCCGGGGTCAGCGTGCTTCCGGTCCCCTTCTTCTTCCAGGAAGTGCTCTGACTGCCACAGCCCCTTCTCTTCCCGGCTGCGCGTGCCTCGCGGCTCAAGAGCCGACTGTGCTGTGGCATCAAGACAGCTCATCCTCGGTTTCCCCTTCGACCTCGAATCCAGAAACACCGATGCTTCTGTGCTCAGGAACCAGACGGCCCCGTCCCGATTCCTCCAGGACGACCGGGTCCCTGGGCTGCCTGCGGCTCCTTCACAGGCTCCTTTCCCCGGAGCCGCGTGGTCCCTGGCCTGGCCACCGCAAGCTCCCGCACACCTCACAGTCTGAGCAGCTAGTGGCCCCCTCGCGGCACCTTGCCTGCCTTCCGGCCTCGGTGGAAACACGGCCATCGGCCCCGCAGCCTTCCTGGACTCAGAACCGGTTTCCTGCCTCGTTCGAGGGAAGAGATTTACATGAAGTCAGAGGCACCAGCAAAGGCCAGCAAAGCCGGCCGAATCCTGGAGTGGCGTCTCCCACCTGGTCGTGGAGTGAGGGGACACCAAGGAGGACTCGAACAACCCCAAGATGGGGTCCCACCCGGCCGCAGCTCTCCCTCCCTCGGCTCCCACCCGCAGGCAGCCCAGCCCGGGGGGTCTGAAGTCAGGCCCCTCATTCATGTCTTCATGGGGAAGGTCTTGGATGCAGGGCTCGGGGCTGAGGGTGAATCCCTGGTCAGTGAGTAAATCAGACTTTGGAAATCCTCCTTGCTGGCACTGTGGGTCTGATGAGGCCCCGTGCCCGGTGGGTCCGACGAGGCCCTGTGCCCAGTGGGTCTCACGAGGCCCCGTGCCTGGTGGGTCTCATGAGGCCCCATGCCGGTGGTGCCAGGAGGGACCAGCTGCCAGCCTTCTGCAGTGAGGCCCCGAGTCCACAGCAGGAGTCCTACACGCAGGCGTCTCCTGGGGCTCACGCTTCTGAACGGGTCTGGATCCCACACCTTCCAGGGGACTTGGGCCAGGGTGGGCTCATGGCTGTCACCAAGACAATTCTTGCTCTGTCTCGCAGCTGCCTCTTATTTTGGAAAAGCTCCCAGACGTGGGAGCCAAGGTTTTCCTGGTGTGTTCTTGGGATGTCCGGTCACAGAAAGGAGTGTGGGGCTCACGACTGCAAAGCTGCGCCCAGGGTTTGAGCCACCATCAGCTCGTACTGGGGGAGCGACCGCGTCGTGCTCGGAAATTAGGTCCTGGGACAAATGGGAAAACCTCGCTGTTTGTCCCTAAACTCCAGAATACCCACCCCCCACCCCGTTCCCTGCTCCAGGCAGAATTTCTTTCTTTCCTGTCTGCAAAGGTTGGTGACTTTACTTCATGGTAGTAAAACTTCTTGTCGTCGGGTGCAGCACAGAAGGCGACAAATCCCTCCAAGCAGGCGGCAGTGGCACTGGGAGCATCTGGGTATGGGGGGGGGGTTGGGGGCCGCTCCCCACCCCCCGCTCTTCTTCACAGATGGTTGCCAGAAGGCCTTGTCTGTCTCCATTTGGGGGACAGGCCATCAACCCGTCCCACCGTTCCGCATGTATCTCGGGGTCTCGAATCATTCATCATTTCTGTAGAGCCTGTCACCGTAAAGCCTGTGTTCATAGTCATTTCCTCTTTGTGTACAGGAAGAGGAATTTTTCTTGCTGCTGGTTTTGTTCTTGCAAAAAGATGGTGCCTGACTCTAAATTGCACCTGGACTTCTGTGGAAGTGACAGCTCATTCTTCTCCCGGGGGCCTGGCCAGTGCGTCCTGATGGATGAGATCCTAATGCGGTTTCTGGCGCTTGGCTTCCTCACACGGGAAGAGGTGTGGAGAAGGGGGCAGAGCTGGACTTTGAACAAAGGCAGTTATATTGGAATCAGGGTTTTAAACCAGTCCCCAGCGCAGGCGATCTCAAGTGAACACCCATCTGTGTTTTCACACCACAAATACCTTATCCCGAAGGAAACTGTTTTGACTCGGGAAGAAAAGTAAATTTCTGGGAAGCACGATGGCCCCGAATTCTGTAGCCCGCCATGGCTGAGGAGTGCGAGGAGACCTCACTCCACTCTGCCTGACATTTTCAGGACACAGGCCCTTGGCGTTGACTCTGGGTGACTCTGTCCTGTCCCCAGAGCGCGGTGCTCCCCAGCCTGGTTTCTGCAGGCGCGGCCCAGGGAGGGCTGGAGGCCTGGGACTTGGTCTCCCTGGTCGCCCTGCTCCCACCCACTGCGGCCTGTCTCAGTGGCCGCTGCAGGGCACACAGCTGGTTTACCTCCCTTTGAGGAAATCTCGGTGTCCCGCTGTTTTGGAAAGACCTGATGTGAGCCAGGAAACCCTCCTGGTCCGGCGAGCTGCTTCCCCAGGGCCCCAGGGGCTCGGCCTCGGCTGCACGGCTTGTGTTCCTCACGGGGGGCTCACACAGCGGATCGTATGTCCTCGTCCTTCTGGGGACTGGAAATCTGAGAAGAGTCCACAGGGCTGTGTTCCCTCGGAGACCCGGGGTGGGACTCCTCCTGCCTCGTCTGGCTCCCAGCATGGCCTTCCAGGCCTGCAGTCCCTGCCTTGGTGGCTGGGTGGCCGCCTCCTCTCCGTGCATCTTCCCCGCGGCAGGGACGCTGGTCACGCTGGAATGAAAGCTGCCCCTCCTGCAGGAGGACCTCCCCGTAACCCGATTTCATCCAAGGCATACCCAGTTTCCAAATGAGGTCACACTCACAGGTGCCTGGACTTAGGACTTCAGCGTGTCTTTTTTAGGGACACAATTCAACCTGCAGCTCATGCTTCCCTTTGGCTTAGGGGGAAACAGACACCCTCTGCCTCCCCTCTACCTGCTTCCAGTTTGGAAAGATTCTCTTCAAGGCAGCCCCAGCCCATTGGCCAGCCTCCTCTGGACCTTGTCCACAGCCCTGTCCCAGGCTAGCGTCCCCTCGGGCCCAGCGCATGGCCCCTAGAGCCAAGGGGGCTCCCCCACCTCCTCTCCCTCTTTTTGACCTCTGACCAGCCCGCACACAGCCCACAGCCCAACACATGAAGAAATCGCTGCTGGGACATCTGCCCTTGGGTGGCCTGCATGCCCTTCCCTAGGGCACATGGCGAGACCCCATGCGAGACTCGGCAGAGAGCGAGGCTCCAGAGTAACCGCACTTACAGTCAGATCCCAGCTCAGCTGTTTATTCGCTGAGTGACCTTGGGCAAGTGACCTCACCCTGCTGAGTCTCGATTCCCTTATCTGTGCAAGTGAGGCCATGAGGAACCCGCCCTGCACAGTGGTTGGACGGTGTGCATGCAGCCCTCAGGGTCCGTGAGGTCGGCGTACCCCAGGGGGGTGTCTGCGGAGTTGTGGTTGTAAATCCTGCTTGCATTTCATCTCGCTGCCCATCACATGGCCGTCCAAGGCCCAGGGGTCCTTCCTCATCTGACTGGGCTGCCGGCCGCTCTCTCTTGGCCGCTCGCTGATGGCTAGCCCCCATCTCCTCTCACGCCCACAGCGTCTCAGCCAGCGCTTCCCAGATCGATTCTGATGTCAGGAGCGCTCAGTACTTTTCACAGAACGGCACAGTTTGTTTTCGGAACACTGGGACATACTGTGGAAACCTTAGAAGCGTCTTTGCTGGCGGACGACGTGGCTGTTTATTTTCCACGTGTAACGTGGAGCCATGCCCAGGGTGCGTGAGCACACAGCTTGGCGCAAAGCGTGCCTGTCGCTTCCCACGCTCGCGAACTCACCGTCCAAGCACCTATTTCTCGTCTGCGAGGATTTCCGAGGAGCAGGAATGAGAAGTTTCAAGTTCAGAAAATTCAGTACGTTAATTTGGTGGTGGAAGAGCTTGAACAGGGCCACAACACCCTGGCCCACTGACCCGGGCGGGGTCGACGGTGGGAGGGTTTGCCGGCCGGCTCTGCATGCTCTGCGCCTGTGGGACACGCTCCTTTTCATCCTGCTCTTCTGCTTGCTTCCCCTTTCAGAAAAGTAAGATGCCCCAATTCCAGCAGGAACCCTTTTGGAAAAGGTTCGCAGGCGCGAGGAGGCTGACACACGGTGGCTCGTGCTTTGCTTACCCTGCAGTGGCTGAGGCTGTGCCCACTTGGCCGTCAGCGCTCAGTCGCTGCCAAGAGAGAAGAGCAGCCTCATCAGAACCCAAAGCTGCCGCCAGCGTTCCCCGCAGACAAGGCCGAGCAGCCGCATGCACCTGGTGTCCTTACCTCTCCCAGGTGCTGTGTTGTTCGGGGACCCCGACGTGGCGGCTCCACAGTGCGGAACAGATGGGAGCCCCCCTCAGGGCTGCTGTGCGGTATTGATCTTAGCCGATCCGTCAGCATGGCTCTGAGCAGGCAAACGCCAGGCTCCCTGCAGCCCAGGGAAAAGCAGAACCCCAGCCTCATCGCCATTTCCTTCCTTGGGTGGATACGTGTACTGGCCCTCCGTGTTGTTACAGCAGAACCAGAGTGGAGACAATAATGTGCTGCGTGATGTTTACTGACTTTCCCTGAGCGAAAAGCAAAGTTCCAGGGGTCACCCTGGAAACACCTGGGACTTGGGCCTGGAGGGGCTCGGTCTGGCTTCCTGGCATCATTACCCAAACGCAGAGTGGTGGGGGTAGCCGGTGCCATGGCAGTTTTCATTACTGGAAATCCGCCGGCCCATTGACCGCAGGGGTGTGGTGATGCTGTGTGTGTCGCGAGCAGGGCTGCGCCCCCGGCTCGTGGGGACTGCTCAGACAATATGCTCAGTGCCTTGGGATGATTGGCACTGGCCCCTCAGAGCTGCCGGCTTCCTGCCGCGTCCCCACGCTCCCCAGCCTGGCGCAGAGAGAGCGAGCTCGCCGCAGAGCTTTCCCCCAGGAAAAGACTGTCCGACTCGCCTGGGACTCCTGCCGGATGGCGCTGAGCTGCGGCGTTTCTCCAGGCTCCCGGCTGAGCCACAAGCTGCCGGTCAGGTCCGTGGACTGCAGTCGGAAAGCATGGGTCTGGGGGAAGCTGCACACCCACCGTGGACACCACGGCCACCTCGTTCTCACACTGCCGTGAGCCAGCTGTGGGGTGGGGGGGTGTCTTAGTGTCTGATGCAGCCGCGGAGCCTGTGCCCTCAAATCGGGCCACCTGTTAGACCCACCTGGGGCCCTGAGGACCTGGCCGAGCCCAGGACCCGGCCCAGACCCGCCAGACCGCACTCCCCAGTGACACCACGTGCAACCAGGTTGAGGACCCGCTGACGTGTGTCACTGAGACACGGTTCAGATGCAGCGTGGATGGATGGGGGGCGGCAGGAGCAGCTGGGCGGGCGCACGGCACTGTTCTGCCCCGGGGAGAACGTGGTAGGCCACGGATGTGAGCGCGTCCCCAGAGACGTTCCGTGGCTCCACCGGAATAGAAGTGGATCTTCACGCGCTGGTGTTTGTGCACGTGGGCCGGCCAGTCACTGGGGCTCAGCTGTCTTCAGGGTGTGGCTCCCGGGATCCCCAGGGTCGTCTCTGCTGTGGTCAGCCTGAGGCTCAGCGTGTTTCGTGGCTCAGCCTGGATGTAGCATTTGTCATGTCAGCTGGCACGACCGTGGGGTGGTGAGCAGCCCCCCAGCACCAGCACCACAGACAGGCGGTCTGGGCGCACAGACTGAGGGATGGCCCTTCCCTCCCACAGGACGAGCCCTGAAGCACTGGTCAGCACACCTGGGCTCGCGGCTCAGGGGGTTCCCGAAACAGCGGCTACCGAGGGTGGTGCCCCATGTGCTTCTGCCCCCATGGTACGTTCTGTTTTCACGAGGCACAGACTCTACGAACTTGTTCTCCTGTCGGCTGGAGAGAGGTCAGCGGCTGAGGCCTGAGGCGAGTGACCAGATGGTCAGGCCAGGTCTCCCCCGCAGGTGGCCTCCCTCAGTCCTCCGTAGGGACTTGCCTGTGGCCACCAGCCTACCCACAGCTCTGTTGCATCCCCACCCCGTGTCCCCCCGTGAGAGCCAGTCTGCCCCCTCGGGGGCTTCCTTCCACCTGCCCTGCCCCCGTCTAGTCCTTGTGCTCAGAGCCCTGGTGTCAGGGGCGTCTCTGTGGGCTCTGCAGACCTCTGACCACCGTCCGCACCCACCCGTCTCCTCCTCAGCTCATTCCTAAATGGCATCCCTCTGCTGAGGTCCCGGGGACTCCGTGTGGCCAAGTCAGGTGTTACTCTTCTCCCAGCTTTCTCACTTGCTAGGAGCCACCCTGCTCCCCAGACGCTCTCCACCCTTGGCCCCGGTGACAGGGCCCTCGGCCACTCTTGTGCCCCCGGCCGATTTTCCAGCATTTTGACTGGGACCCCCCCACCAGGGGAGTTCGCCCACCCTGGGGTTTGATCTCTGTGCTCCTGAGCCCTGAGTTCCAGGCGAGCTGCAGACGCTCTCTATGGCTGCCCCATCCCGGGTGGAGAGCTCCCTTAGCTCAGCCGGGCCCATGCAAAGCCAGACCTTGGTGCCATACTTCCTACCGATGAGCAAACCCAGCAGGACAACCCGTCCTGGCGAGGAGCTCCACCATCTGTCAGGCGCCAATGTCAGAAATCTGGGAGACACCCTCGACCCCAGACTCCAACCCTCACCAGTCCTGTTTTGGGAACAGACTGAAGTCTGTCCCATCCTGTGCTCCTCACGGTCACTGCCTCTGTCCTGGGCCAGGCCACCTCCTTCCTCTCCTGGCTGTGGCCTGAGCCACATGACGGCTTCACCGTTGCTGTCCCTGCTCCCGGCAGACTGTCTCATGTTAGCACTGGCCGTCCCTGAGCAGTGTCTGTCCCTGCTCCCCTAGCATCTAGCACACACAGGCTAGACCCTGGGCTTCCTCCCCGGCAGCCCCTCCACCCCCTCTCTGGACCTGGGGCCCGTCCCTGCCACTCTCCCTGCCTCCCACTGGCCCTCCTGTGTGCCTGGCCCTGTGCACAGCCCGTGACCAGCTCCTTGCTGCTCCATGGGCATCATGTGTTCCTTGTGCCCAAGCCTCTCATCTGCCAGCACCGAGAGAACCAGCGGTTTGGTTTCTGTTTTCTAAAGTGTTATAGACCAATAACTGTAAAACATTGGATAAAAGTGGATTATAGAAAAAATAAAGTCAAAGACCTAATATGAATCCCACTTTAGACGATTACATACAACAGTATTAAGATTGTATTTCTTTCTCTTTTTTTTAAAGATTTTTTTTTTTTTTAATTTATTTGACAGAGAGAGACACAGCGAGAGAGGGAACACAAGCAGGGGGAGTGGGAGAGGGAGAAGCAGGCTCCCTGCAGAGCAGGGAGCCCGATGCGGGACTCGATCCCAGGACCCCGGGATCATGACCTGAGCCGAAGGCAGTCGCTTAACCGACTGAGCCACCCAGGCGCCCTTAAGATTGTATTTCAATAGGTAGAAATGGAAAACAGTCTTGGATGTTGCACCAAGGTCACCTTGGAAGTCAGATTGCTACATCTGGTCCCTCATGTTGTGGACTAGAAGCACACGGTCGGAGTGCCGGCGTTGGCCTTTGGGCCTGCAGACGAACCGTCCCTGAACTGCTCTCGCCCAGGCACCCTGCGCCGTCCGCGCCTCCCCCCTGCACTCTGCCATGGTGCCGTGAAGCCATCTAGGGCCTTGCTGATGGGCGGGCGGTGTCTCTGGCTCTCCGACCGCCCTGGGGCAGGGGCTTCGGGGCCTGGGGCTCTGGGGGTAACGGGGAAGACTAGAGCTGAGTCTCCAGCGAGGCCCAGGCGGTTTCCGACCTCCGTTTGCAGGACTCTGACCTGTGGAGTCAGGGTGGGGTTGGAGCTCAGGTGGGGGAGCTGTGGCGTCGGTTCCAGAGAGAAGCAGAGGCAGCGGTGTGCGTGCATGCACTCCTGCGTGTGTACCTGTGATCGTGTTCACCATGTGATATGTGGGTTCACGGTGTATGTGCATACTGTACGTACACAGCACTCGCACATATGCACGGTGTATACGGATACCATCGGTGTGTATATGCCTCCCGTGTACGCATATTCGGTCCCAGCGTGTGTGTGTATCCTGTGTGTACATGACTCCAGTGTGTGTGTTCGTACCGTATATGTAACCACAGTACAGATGTATGTACTGTACACGCACATATGTGCACACGCACATACCGTGTATATGTCCGTGATCACAGTGCATATACACCTACTGCGTGCACGTGTGAGATCGAGGAGGCCGGGACTCCCCAGGACCCGCCGATGTGCTGTCTGCAAGCCACCAGTGTGATTCCGCCCGAGTCTGGAGGCCTGAGCACCTGCGGCACCAGCGTCCGAGGACGCAGTTGTGCAGAGCAAGTTCACCCCCTTTGCCCTTCTGCTCTGTCAGGTCCTCACACGATGATGATGCCCCCACACTGGGAAGGGCCATCTCCTCAGTCCGTGATTCAGATGTGAATCTCTCCCAGAGATGCCCTCAGACACAGCAGAAGTGATGCTTTACTTGCTGTCTGGGTGCCCTCAGCCCGAGCAGGGCGACCCGCAAATGTGAGCACTGCAGGGTTTTTGGGCCTGGGCCTGGGACCACGTGGACCTGCCCCCCTGGCGGCTCGGTCCACCCACAGCCTCTCCTTCCTGTTCCTCCTTCTCATCCCTGGCCCCGTTCACCCCCTGCCGTGTGTCCCTCGGGGCTGCCTCCTCATGGGGCCCGAGCACTGTGGATTCTCTGTTTCTCTGCGTGCATGGCCGCGGCTCCCTGGCCCACCCCTCAGGGAAGGAAGCTGGCCCGGGCTGCATGTTGGAGTCTTCCCACCCTGGTTACTGAACCCCCGCAGGTGAGTGTGAGGCTGGAATGTTTTGTTCAGTGGGTGGAGAGCCTTGCCCGGCCACAGAAATAGTCCCTTGGTTACTTACTCTGTCTTCGGTAAGCCCCAGGAGGGTAGGGACCAACGTAGGGTCTAGTTTCAGTGGTTATCCAAAAATGTTGTGTTAAACAAATGAATTAAGAACTGAGTGAGGGCGCCTGGGCGGCTCAGTTGGTTGGGTGACTGCCTTCTGCTCAGGTCATGATCCTGAAGTCCCGGGATCGAGTCCTGCATTGGGCTCCCTGCTCAGCGGAGAGTCTGCTTCTCCCTCTGACCCTCCCCCCTCTCATATGCTCTCTCTCTTTCTCTCATTCTCTCTCTCAAATAAAATCTTTAAAAAAAAATGAGTGAAAGACTACAGTCAAGACAAAAGTGTGAAAAGGCCCTTCGTTCAGAAGGTCTGGCGTGTGGGCTGTGTGGTGTGATCGGTCCCGTCTCTGGGCCGGAGCGGACACCACGTGCCGACAAAGCAAACCAGGACGAGAGGTGAGAAATCACGGTTTCCACCTAGAGATTCATCTGCATTTCGGGGGAGGACAGAGAGGAGGGGCCCGCAGTTCACTAGGTTATAATTAATGCTTCCGTCGTCCATCCTGGCTTCTGACAGGACACAGGGTGGGGGTTCCCTTGCCACAAAACTGATGGTCGTTCAGGCACGGTCATCAGACACTGCAAGGTGTGAAGGTAGGTGTTTCCTCTCGGCAGCACGTGCATCTGCACCAGGTGGCGGCTGCCAGCCTCGGGACTGAAGCCTCTGCAGGGAGGGGTGTTCATGTGGCCTCGGGGCAGACGTGGCTGTGACACGTATCAGACTGCATACGTGGGGTGGGGGGTCCTGGCTGCATCAGGGCCTGGAGGTGCCCAGCTGGGCTGCTCCCAATCCTTACAGGCACCCAAGGAGTTAGGAATCGTTCCCTCATTACACAGATGGCGAAGCTAAAACCCCAGGAACTCAAACGCGCCGCCCAGCACGCTAGAGCTCATCAGCTCAGAGCTGCGATTTGCACGTAAATCTGGGGACGTCTGCAGCCCGTGCCCCTTTGTGCCCCACTGCCTCGGTTTCCCTGCTGGATGGTTCATCAGTCCAGCCTCGTCGTTCTGTAGCACGTCGTGGGACCCTGAGCCTCGGAGTTAATGCAGTGACGCGGATGGTCCTTTGTCCTTGAGGCCAAGGCCGGGGAGTGCTGCCGAGACCATGGCTCTCTGGGCCTTGGAAACATTCTGGTAGTTTTGGACCCGAGTGGCTCCAGGACTTGCTCAGAGTGCCTGCTGGGAGAGAGTCCCACGGCCCCATGTGCCCTTGACCACAGAAAGGGCCTCCCCTGGGCGCAGCGTTGTGGGGGCTCTGGGCTGTGGAGGGGCTACCTGGGCAGAGGTCACGGCCAGGCTGGCCTCACCACAGATGTGGACGCTCCCCACCGGGCCTATCCCTCTGGGGCACAGGGGATCGTGCAGCCGGGAAGGCGCTTCCCAGAGCCCCACCAGCTCCTTACCTGCCACACTTCTGCCGGCATCCCCAGACTGGCTGGCGCCTCACCCTCTCCCTCCTCCTCACCGGCCACCTCGCTCACCCACCAGGGACGCTTCAGGGCATCCTGGAGGTGGTGTGTCTGACCAGAGCCCCAGTGTGTGGAACCGGCCGTGCACTGGGGATGGGACCCCTTGGGTGGCTCTGGGAAGGCGGTGACCACCCCTCAGCCTCGAAGTCGGGGCTCTGTTCCTGACCCTGCCTGCTTGCACCTGACGCCACATTCATGGGGCACACTGGGCCTGCGACCTCAGGCCCCAGCTGCGACCGACACTGCCCGGCAGGCCGCCTCTCCCAGGCCCCTGATCAGCTGGCTCCCCGCCTCCCCCAGTCTAGATGGAGCCTGCAGGCTGGGCAGGCAGGGAAGTCGGGCCCTGGGGCATCCCAGGTGGTATCGGAGTCTCCCCGGGCTCCGGCCCCTGCAGGACACACCGGCCCGGTCCCAGCTTAGCAGCAGGGCCGCTGCATGCTGCCGCCGCTTCTCCACCAGCACATAAGCAGTCCCTGTGCAGGCATCCCTCTGGCTCCTGGGGCCTGGCTGTCCCTGGCTGCCCACTTCCATGATGTCAGAACAGCCCCCAGACTCTCCTGTTTCATAGGCGAGGGCACTGAGGTTCACCGGTGAGAAGCAGCTTGTTGGGGGTCGCTCGGTTGGCCCGGCGTTGGGCCAGAGCTCAGACCGGGGACGTGAGCTTCTGCTTCCCCATCTCTGCAAAGAGCCCACAAGACCTCACTGCCTGTTCTCTGCGGGGTTGGAAGAGGGTCTGTAGGGGCCTCTCACCCCACACCTCCAGATGGCTCTGTGCGCGGGGGTCCAACTGCTAGTGGGCCCCAGGGCCTCCCTGCGCAAGCGGCCTGCATGTGGGGGCTCCCACTGGCCGGGCAGGGGGCTTCCGCAGGTGTGGATGTGAAGCAGGCCGTGGTAGTCTGTGCTTTGTCTCCTGGGGACGTTTAAGCAGATTGGCCGTTCTGAGTCCTGAGGGGAAACTGAAAACGTTTTCCTTCCCCTAAAATCGAAGACTAGAAGAGTCAGAAAAACCATAAATCGTGGAGGGTAGAATAGGCTTCCATTGTACGGGGAAGAACATCAAGGCCGGGAGAGGCTACGTGACCCACGGGAGGTCACACATGCGCAGGGGCCGAACTGAGCCCCGATCCAGGCTCCTCCTGTGCGATGCCTGCTCCCCCATCAGCAGCCTGCCCGGGGTCCACACGCAGCCGGCAGGATTGGGTCGAGCCCCCGCAGGGCACATGGGGATCGGGATGAGGACACCCAGGGTGCAGACAGCCCCAGATGGCTGCCATAGCGCACAAACAGGCGTGGGCCGGCAGGCCCCGTAGTAAGGGCTTCATCCACGAATAGCCTAACGGTACTGACCTGGTGGTCGGGCAGAGAACGGCGCGTGCCATTAACACGGTCGCTTAACACTCTTCGTGAAACGGGCACACTCCCTACCGCGTGAGACCAACCTCTGCTTTACCAGGCGGTTGACAGCGCTGGGCGGCGGCCGCGGGGGCTTGGCATGTTCAGTGGGCTCCCGGTGACCCCGCGGGGACAGGTCGCGGGTCTGGTGGTGCACATGCAGACGCCCCTTCCCGCCGGACCTGTGTCCTGATGGCCCGACGGCGGGCACGTGGTGCTGACGCAGCTCTCCCCACTGCCTCAGTGTGTCCGCTGCCTCCGACCGTGAGTCACGGTGACTTCGTGTGCCACCCGCGGCCTTGTGAGCGCTACAACCATGGGACCGTGGTGGAGTTTTACTGCGACCCCGGCTACAGCCTCACCAGTGATTACAAGTACATCACATGCCAGTACGGGGAGTGGTTTCCCTCCTACCAAGTCTACTGCATCCAGTCAGGTGAGCACGCACGGCCCGGGCCACGCCGCACACGGTGGCCGCCGGCCGTGTTCCCCCCCCCCCAACACACAAGGGTCAGGAACACGGCGCAGAGACTCATCTTTGTGAGTTCCCGTCCCTGGGGAAGGAGGGTCCACTCTGTCTGCCCCCAGCCCTGTCCCGCCCACAGACAGGGACCTCAGCCCACGCGTGTGGCCCAAACCCAGCCATTCTCTTGTGTGTGAGGACACATGTCAGAACCCAGAGGGTGTCCTCACACAGAACACCTGTTCTCATGTAGGAAGGCCCAGGCCACTTGCAAACGTCCGTGCCTCTCAGTTCATAACAAGTGACTAGCAGACCAGCCTTACTGCTGACCTAAGGAGCCCGGGTGGTGAGCACGGGGCGCGGACCAGGGCACCAGCACCCAGCCACCCTCTGTCTCCCGCATGCCCAGCCCTGCCCGCTCGCCCCGGCCTTTCCTGCCAGAGTACTGACAATCACTAAAGACGTAGTCCCCGGCCCCCGTATGCGGGGGCAGCACCTGGTGACCCGGGGCCCCTGGAGGCCGACGAACGGCAACGGGAGCCAGAACAGGATGCCTGTGGAGGTGGCAGCAGGAAGGGAGGACGGCGGGGGGCAGACGGCGGCCTGGGCCCCAGGGATGGGAACCGTTCTGGAAGGCTCACTGTCGGCTGCCCCTGCCGTAGGTGTGCTGACGGCTAGAGGCGGTGGGGAGGCTCGCCCCTCTACTCCTCTGTCCCTCTCTTCTACTCAGCCCACAAGCCCAGGACCCCCTCCCCCTGGCCTGCCGCCCCCCGGCCCAGGTGTGCTGCAAACACAGCTTCCCCGGGGAGACGGACCCCCATTCGGGCCCCCATTCCCCCTGCCAGAGAAGCAGGAGTGCTCCCGGCTGGGCACTGGGCTCTCAGCCCCGTGGGGAGCATGCTCCTGTGGGTGGCTTGCAGAGGCCATGCTGCGGGCAGAGTGCAGGGGGTGGGGTCCGGATGCGGGGAGCCCCCAGACGCACGCGATAAGCATGCTGTTTCCCAGATCACCCACAAATGGACACAGGGCCATCCCAGTCTGGAAGCCTCACGCGCCGCTCTGTTCTCTCCCTGGCAGAGCAAACGTGGCCCAGCAGCCACGAGACCCTCCTGACCACATGGAAGATCGTGGCGTTCACGGCGACCAGCGTGTTGCTGGTGCTGGTGCTCGTCATCCTGGCCAGGATGTTCCAGACCAAGTTCAAGGCCCACTTTCCCCCCAGGTGAGTGCTGGGGTTCAGCACCTCTGAAGGTGGGTGGTGAGAGCAGAGGGTCAAAGGTCAGGCTCCTGGGGTGAGGTGGGGCGTCTGGGGTCAGAGCGCGGGCTGGACGGGGCTCCCCACCCTCTCCCCCACCTCCACGTGAGCCCCAGGCGCCGTGGGGTGTGGAGAAGGGGCACGCAGAGTCGGGGTTGCTGCCAGGCAGGACCCCCAGGACCCCTTTCCCATCATGCGCACACGGCCCACGGCCCACAGGGAGGGTAAGAAATTCACGGAATTAGGAGATGCGGCGAAGGTGTGTGACACAACAGAGGTTCAAGAACGGTGTGCCTGTAAGTCTCTGGAAGAAGATGGGGTTCTGGAGGAGGCGTGGGGTAGGGGACAGGACCCACTCGCCCCCCCCTGCCTGTGCGCAGAGGCTCGGGCCGATGCTTCCATCCTCCCCTCGGTCATCACGGAAGAGGAGCTTGTCCGGAAGCAGGTAGGCCAGCTCCTTGGCGACAACAGCCATCACCGCAGCTGCTGGCGGCCACGTTCCCAGGAGGAGGTGTTGCTGGGAGAGCCGGGTGACGAGCATGCGGCCATCTGAGGCAGAGGGCAGGGCGCTGGCCGCCTTTAGCCACCTTGCTCCACGGAGTCCTGAGCGTCCTCGGGCCCCTGTGCTGGCCTCCCCTCGGGGACCTTACGCTTCCAGAAAAGACATTTGTCTGCCCACGGGGACAGCCCACCCCAGAGCTGTGTGTGCCCCCCTGCAAAGGGGGTGCTGCTGGTGGAGGAGGAGGCTCCTGGAAAATCCCGCGTCCCTCACAGTCCCGGCCGGGTGAGGAGGGAGGGACGGCACCTGCCCGCCTCCGCCCTGGACCTCACGCCCCGCTCTGGCCTTCTGCTGCTGAGCCGCTGAGCCATGCACCTGCCCGGCCACAGGGGTCCCGACCCCGCAGGTGCCCCCTCTCCCGGCCCAGCCTGTGAAGTGCCACAGCCAAGCCCCTGCAGAGATGCCGGGAGCTTCTGTCTTGCTGTCTCTGTCCTCAACAGCACAGCTTAGTAACCACAGCCTGTGTTCCATCATGAGCAATTACAGCGTCTAAAAAGGCCCAGGGGTCACAGAGGGGGGCTCACCCACACGTCGTGGTTTATGGCACATGGGGGTGCTTGGAAACGGCCAAAGCAGCCAAAAAGCCACTCAGCTGTCCAGATAGAAGACTGCGTTGTTTGGGGCAAGCCCAGGATGGACTCTTCCTCGGGCCGCACGCGTGTGGACCCTGGAGAACCACGCGATGAGCGCATATGGGGGCTGAGCACTGTGGGGGTGCCGTGGACAGGGCGAGGCCCGGGAGGAAGGGGGCTGGCTTGTCCAGGGCACCCGAACGAGAGCGAGCAGCCTCTTGAAGGTTCACGGCGAGCTCGCCCTTCATCCCTGCCCTGCCTCCCGGGGAGTGGGCCTTGCTCCTCGCTCTCTGGAATGCGCCCCAAACGTCCGCAGACTTGGGCCTGGCGCTGCCCTCCCCCAACGCTGCGTCCCGGCATGGCATTTCCTTGGGCTTTGGAGCCCTGCTGCCACCATGAGGGTCTGCCCGCCGGCCGGGCTGTCTTCTGTCCCGGACGGTTTACTTGGGGCTGCGTCACTCAGCCCCGGGGGCCCTCAGAGGAGCCAGTCCACTGGCCGCTCGCAGCCACTGGGGCCCCGAGGGGGTCAGGAGCAGAGAGGTGGTCAGACAGGGCCTGCAGGGTGATGGGGCGTGCAGGGGCGAGGCCAGCAGCCGGTGCCGCGTCGGGGACCCCCCACACGGACCACGGCCCCTTCCAGTGGCCCCACATGGCTCAGGTTCAGGTGGCTGCTGGGTTGGGGGTTGGAGCGGGGCCCATGTAACAGGTCAGGTGGTGAGACACGGCTTGGAACTTTCCTTTCTTCCCGTTTTCTACCTTGACTAAAACTCCGAGAACGAAGTGGCATAGGCAGCACAGGGTCCCCCTTGCCTGGTGGCACGTGGGGTCCTGGGTTCCTGTTGGTCTGAGGTGTCTTCCATTCCCAGCAGGCTCCGCAAGGGGCCCTGTGGGGGCCCAGTGGATGGAGGCCAGAGACGGGGAGAAGGAAGCCCGAGGGGGCCGCGGGGGCCCAAGACAGAGGAGGACGCTGCGGGCGGAGCGCAGTGCGGGCAGAGCGCCATGGGCCGCAGGGGGCCCGGGAAGGAGGCTGGTCCTCCCGCAGGCTCCTCAGCCGTCAGGGGCACAGGGTCACTGGTGGCCTCGGTCCGCAGGGACCTGCTGTCTGATCTGTGGGTGCTGCTTTCCTTCGCACAGGGGGCCTCCGCAGAGCTCCTGCAGTGACCCGGACTTCGTGGTGGTGGACGGCGTGCCTGTCATGCTTCCGTCCTACGACGAGGCTGTGAGCGGAGGCATGAGGGCGTCAGGCCCCGGGTACCTGGCCTCCGTGGGCCAGGGCTGCCGCTTGCCCGTGGATGACCAGAGCCCCCCAGCGTACCCCGGCTCAAGGGACACAGACACAGGCCCGGGGGGGTCAGAACCCTGTGATGGCGGCTCAGGCTCTTCCGAGCTGCTCCAGAGTCTGTATTCGCCTTCCGTGTGCCCGGGGGGCACGCGCCCCGACAGCACTGACATGGGGGCCCGCACGGCGGGAGAGGCGGCATCCACCAGCCCGGGCATCGACATCGCAGACGGTGAGTGTTTGCCCCACACCTGGCCTCTTCTGCGGCCTGAACCACCGCTTGTCGCTCTCCCTGAGTGTAAGGCCTCAAATGAGGCCGTCAGGTCCCCCTCGATGAGCCCGTAGCTGAGACTTCAGGAGGCACACGCCGGCTGTGGAGGCCCGCGTTTGGTTTTGTCGTGTCCATGGGAACCAGGATGCTTCCTTCCCCGTCCCTGCTTTAGACGGGGCCCTGGAAGCACTCAGAGACAGGGTCACCGTGCACATGATCAGGCGACGGGTGCACACGGTATAGGGTGGCCCTGGAGAAGCCGTGTGCACGCGGGCGCTCCCAGCAGGCGTGAAGTAACAGGCATGCGTGCCTGGCAATCGCAGCTCACGGTAGAGAGACCAGGGTGTCTCCCCAGGGAGGCTCACAGAGCCCCGTGCACATGGGAGCGCCAGTCCAGGCCGTGGCCATAGCTGCCCAGAGCCTGGCCTCCTTCCCGCACGCCCACTGCCGCCGTGTCCCTGAATCCTGCCCTTCTGGCTTGACCTCTAAGGGCACATGGTTAAAGTCTTAACGTTTTATTTTTCATGAGCTGGTGGAAGGTTTTTCAACAAAGAGACAGCATACAGAGGAGTAGTTTCCGTGATTATTAACGGATATGTGGAACTTAACAGTTTCTTCTGACACCAGGAATTACAGATGTTTTAATAAAGCTTTTAACCGCCGGTCCTTGCGGCAGACTAGTAACCGTCTCTCCTTTCACAGAGATCCCGCTAATGGAAGGAGATCCGTGACCAGCAAAGCCGCGAAAATTCTCCTGCCCCTGCGGGGACGGGAACCGTGCGCCTCAGAGGGAAGCCCCAGAGGGACCGGCCGTGGGGGCGTGGGGGGTTTCTAGCTTACCTACATGGGGACCCTGACTCGCATCATCCATCCCAGGTTCGACGCTGCGGCGGGCACTCGCGGGGAGCAGGGACGAGGGGGCCTGGGCCGTCCCGGTGAAGGGGTCTGGTGCGTCCCTGCTGCAGAGCGGGGCGGCTCCACACACGTCCCGCTGAGCCCCCCACCCCACAGCTTGTGCTGTGGGCACTGCCTGCCACCTCTGCAAGCATGTTCCCCACCGATTCACCCCGTGTCGGCTCCACGCGACACGGCCACCGTGTGGAAGGCTCCCGGGTGCGTGGGGGCCATCTCCTTGATCCGGACACAGTACTCGATTCGAGAGAGAAGAAAGGAAGGACACGGGCAGACTCTGCTTCCTGGAAGTTCGTCCACAAGTGCAGTTGATGAGCTCTGAGCCATCCTTTGGACAAACATGGTGGTTTTCTGTCTCATGGGCTGGTGCATGGATCGTGCTCCGGGTAAGTCTCGTGTCTCGTGAGTTTGCGGATGGCTGGATGTGCTCAGACGTGTCTCCTGGCGGACAGAGTTACAAGGTAACGTTCTGTTTGGAGTTTTAAGGTGTCCCTTGACCATGTGTCTCGAGAGTCGCGAGTCCCCTCCCATCACCCGTTACGATATTGCCCCTGCTCCCAGAATGCAGCCATACGTTTATTTTCCAAAACAGAAATTGTTTCTGTCAACGTGCTCTTCTACAAATAAACTATGAGGCTGGATTTTTTTTCTTTCTGTTTTGTCTGCCAAGTGCACGCCCAGACGGCTCTCTGGCTCTCCCCTCCAGCTGCTCCTGCCGCGAGGGCCTCCCCGGGCCCACTGGGTGCTGTTCCTAAGAAAATGAGTGACAGAAACGTTCCCCGAATCCTAAAACGTCTCTTTCAAATACATGCTGATCTGTGGATTTGATTTCTTTCCTCCTCTGGGCTTTAGGCAAATATAAACAAAACTCTGATCCATAAAATTGCTACATCCATGCAGCGCGGGAGCTGGGAGCTTGGTCAAATCCTGTTTTATCCTGGCACAGATTAAAAATTAAAAACAACACGGCAGTTTGAAGCATGGCTTTAATAGTGGAGTCGGGCGGGCAGAGGAGAGGTCGTGACCCCCGCGACTGGGGGCTGACGGCGGCGTCTGCGACATGCCCACCGAGCTGGCCCGGGCCCGAGAGCGGGGGGCGGTGAGGAGCAGCGTTTAGTCACGAGAACTTCGGCACAACTTTGCCTCACAAGCCGCACACAAGGAGCTAGTTTTCACGAGTGTTTGTGCTTAAATGCCACCCGGTCCACCAGGAGGCAGAGCGTTGGCAGGGGGATCCAGGGTCCACCATGGGCTGCCTCCTCTAGGCAGTGGCCCAGGACCAGGCCTGCGCAGGCCTCCCTCCGGGCCCCTGAGTGCACGGCAGGTCTTCCGGGGAAGTGGGCGTTCCTGGCCCACCTCCTTCCGGGAAGTGTTCTCCTCCCAAACTAGAGAGCGCCCCTCCCCCTGAGCCGAGCCCAGGGATGCCGCCCCAGCCGGGCACCCGGAGACGGAAGCGCAGGTGCCACACACATCCAGGTGTCTGCGGCAACAGTGTGGGAAACGTAGTGACCGGTTAGAAGATGCCTGCTCCTCGGCCTCAGAGTCTAACGCAATCACCTGGACCCCCTTTAGCTTCTGGCCCCAATCCCGCCCACAAGTGCTGCTTGCTGTGTCATTTCATCCTGGGGAGGTTGTGTGGCAGGAGAGAATGCTCGTGACCTCCCCAGCACGTCCTGGTCCTGGTCTTGGCTTCGTGTGAAAGTTCTGGAAGGCCCTCTGACTCGGATGCACGCTTGCGTCCCCCGGCGGGGGAGAGCGCCATCCTGGCTCTGTGCTTCTGCCCTGGGGGAGGGAGGCACCTGCAGCTGAGCCTGAGCACAGACCCCGGGCTGCCCCTGAGGAGTCCGGGAACTGGAGGGGAGTTCTCTGTTGCAAGCCCAGCAGACGTCACAGGACAAACTCACACCTCACTGCTGTGAGGCTTGTGTTAACTGCAGTTTGATTTGCTGGCGCGGGGTCTTCAGAGCCTTCCCCACCCCCCACCCCCCTGCACCCGTCCCAGCGGCTGCGCGAGACCCCCTCCTACTCCCTGGCTACACCGCGGTGCCCAGGACAGCAGGGAGTCAGGTGCAGAGGCTCGCGGGCCTCGGCCTGCCGGGTCCAGATGCCCCTTGCACTCCCGGGCCACTGCCCTCTGCATCCCGGTGTCCCCGCAGGGGCAACTGAGCATCACGCAGCCACCCCCCCCCCCGCCCCCCCCTGGCTTCCAGTCCTGTCTCTGCCACTAACGGGCCGTGTGTCTGGACGAGGGGTTGCCTCCTGGGGCTTCCGTCTCCTGATGAGGAAGTGAGAGATGGCTCCCCTCAGCCTTCATCACTGGCCTGTGGTGAGAAGGACAGCTAATGCCGGGCACGCACCCCGCGCCCAACAGGCGTTGACGGATGGTGGCCGTTCTCCCCTGGTTGCTGAGTGTGGATTAAGCTGTCACGCGGGTCATTTCCAGGCACTTTTCACCTACCTGGGTCGCTGCGGCCCCCAAGCATGCCTGCAGGCGCACCGTGCTGGGGGCGGCCCCCAGCAGATGGGCAGAAAGGTGGGACGCCCCTTCCCCTGGGCCCTCCCCCAGGAGCCCCTGCTTGGCTTCCGTATGCTGAGCTTTCCATGCAGGGGGAAGTGTCTGATCCTCTGAATGCTCTGGAAGCTTCTGCTCAGGGAAGGCAGCACAATCTCGGGAATGTCCCCAAGGACTCTGAAGAACCCAGATCACCTTCACAGGCAGCCCTGTAAATTAACACTAACCTGCTTCCCTAATTTTATAATCTGTCTTGGATTGAAGGCATAAAAGCTAACGCCCATGCATTTCCAAGGTGATGGCCAAACCCACAGTAAAGATGCCTGGTCTACTAGCAGGCAGAGCAGGGCCTGGGAGAGAGCCATCGCTTGTCAGGGAGGGCGGGTCCTGAGCACAATGGTCTTGAAATCATAAAGCTCGACGCAGAGTGTGTGCTGCCCACACGGCCATGGCAGGCAGCCTGCTGTCCCCACGCTGGGCTAGGACTCGGTTCCTGGGTACCTGGGATGCACATCTCTGAGTGGCCAGAGTTGTGGCCCTGCCACCTGCCCTGCTTAGAGGTGCATCAGTGCATCCAGAGCCCACGGGAATGCTGGTCCCTGGCTCTCTGAGGCCGCTGGACACAGAAACCCCAACACCGAGGGTACAGGATGGAGCCTGAGGAATGGCTGTGTGCCAGGCCCTGTCTCAGCTCTCTGGGCCGGTGGAGGTGGGCTGGTAAATGGGCAGGTGCAGACCGGGAGCTGGAATGCATGGGACACCCACCCAGGTGCTCAGGGAGGCTGCCAAGTGGGGGCCACCCCAGGGGGGTCCCCAGGGGTGGAGGAGCAGGTGTGTGGCAGAGGGGCAGGAGAGCTGAGCTGAGCTAGAGGCCCAGACGCTAGAAGGAGAAGAGCAGGTGAGGGGAGGGAGGACGGGCAGCAGAGATGGGACTGGAAGGAAAGCCGGGCTGGCTGGGAGACTGGGTGTCCCTGGAGAAGGACAGTGGTTCTCTAGGGATTCGAACCCACCAAAGGCTTGAAGCAGGGAAGCACGCCCGGGTCTGAGCCATCTGCGAGGCCCCTCAGCTTGTGGAACCAGGCCCAGGAGTCAGTTTCTGGCTGCCCCTGGGCCCCTGCCTCTGTCCCCACCAGCGCCTCCTCCCCGGGAAATGCGGGCTCAGTCAGGGGGGTGTCTACACCGAGAAACTCTGCAGCCACCTCCATCGGGGAGGGTGGGGATGAGCAGTCTGCAGGAGCAGACTCTGGGGAATGCCTTCCCCTCCACCAGCCCCCGAAATTTTTTAACTTCCGATCTTATGGTGATTTTGATCAACCACCACTTGGGTATCTGAGGGCTGGAAACCACCTGCTTAGTCATTGAGCCAAACGCCTGTGTGACCCAGCATGGAGTTCCCACGTCCACAGGCCACACGCTTGCCCTCTCCACGCTGGTCAAGCGCTCCCTCTCACGGTTCCTGGGGACCCCTGACGTGGGCGGAGCAATGTCGGCCTCGGGCTCCTAGGAGCCCAGCTCGGGGCCTGGCTGGTGCTGGGCTGGGCATGTCCCGGCTGGGCTCTCTGCCTGGTCCCTTACGGAAGCCACGCCAGGCAAGACTGCGGCGTTCAGCCTCACGTCCTTCACTAAGGTGAAGCTGTGAACAGCCCCGGCCTCTGTTTCTTGTCTGGCTTCAACACCATGACGACACGGGCCGTGGAGCAGTGCCTGGCGCTGAGTAAACACACACAGCTGCATCTGTCTCCTCTGTACTCCGAGGCAGCAGTGTCCCTGCCGCTCACTCTTCCCGCCTTTACTAGACACAGGAATCCTCTGCGGCTGGGTGAGGCCTTCCCTCAGCCCCTGCTCTGCTGGGGTGTCGAGTCCGGGCCTTGGCTGTTCCCCTGGGGCATCCGCGGCCCCTGCTCCTGCCCCACCTGGGAGCCTCTGTGGCAGTTACCACCATGAGAGCTGCCGGCACTCCAGATGAGGCTTCCTGGGGAAACTCGGGCCATGTGACCAGCCCCTCTCAACCCTGAACTTACTGAAATCTGGTGTCCTAACGAGAAAGGGATTTTGTAAAAGCCTCGTTGAGGGCTCGGCAGGGAGGCATTATTACAGTTGACCCTCGAATCAAGGGTGCCTCTAGCCCGGTGGCTTCCAGCCGGGGAGGTCTTGCACCCTCGGGGGATACTCGGCTGGTGACAGTGGGGGTGGGGCATTACCGGCATCCAGGGGTGGAGGTCGGGATGCTGCCAACACCCTGCATGCACAGGACAGCCCCCAACAAGGATTCACCCCAAATGCCAACAGTGCCAAGGTGAGAAACCGTGGTTTAGGAGACAGTCATGCCCTCAACTGACACAGGTGAGGTTTGACTCAGTCACTCTTGCTCTGAATCAGGGCCCTGGGCCCTCCCACCGTCTGCAGAGGCCTCTGGAGCCTCCCTCAGAATTACATCTCCAAATGCATAACACAAAAATCAGTGAATTACATGGAAACACAATTATCAAAGCATTTTTAAAACTAACATACAACACAATTATTTTTTTTTCCTTGATCAGCACACTAAAGAACAAAGTAGAACAGCAGGTCTGATCACGACAATAAATGCAATGCAGCTAGTGTGTGTGAACAGTACCTGCCCCCACCCCGGGGGAGCAGACCCACGAGGGCCGGAGCAGGTGGGCACGGGCATGTGCATGGATGTGGAGGATCTGAGGCGGCCGCTGGGAGATGCCCCTGGGAGCCGCGCAGCGCAAGGACACAGACGCAGCTCTGGGTAGGGGCTGCCAGGGACTGGCTCAGCCACGCAGCCTCTGCTCGGATGCCCCCCTCGGGTGCCACAGCTCAGATGCCCTCCCATGCCCCCCCTGCTCAGCAGCCCCCCACTCAGATGCCCCCCCTGGATGCCCGCGCTCTGCCGCCCCTGCTCGGATGACCCCCTCAGATGCCCCCGCTCGGCAGCCTCTGCTCAGATGCCCACCCCCCGGATGCCCGCGCTCTGCCACCCCTGCTCGGCAGCCTCCTGCTCGGATGACCCCCTCAGATGCCCCGTGCCCCCGGCAGCACCCCGCTCCTGCTCAGATGCCACGTCACCAGAACCAAGCAGAGAAGCCAAAAGAAACACGTTTTCAAACTATCGATGGTAAAACAAATTGAGATCAACGGTGCTTACAGAAAATACAGAATTATCTTCATATTCTTTCTACAGAAAATGATGAGAGAAAATCATTGTCCTAGAAGGAGAGAAAAGAACATAAGGCCACAGCATGTAGGGTAGGAGTATGATGGACGATTGGCAGCAGATAATCAATAATCATAATTTACAGACTATTTTGTTACTTCTTTCTCAAGTGTGTTATTTTTGTGATGTCCGTGTGGCCGGCTTATTGTAATCTATAACTTGTTGCGGTTTCTTATTCTAAGTAAGTACTCATTTTTGTACCCCAGGTTCAATTGTGCATCTTTCTCCTAACAAGGGCCCCACGACGGCGGGCCTGCCATCTCGCTGCGGTGTGCAGGTGGCCTGGATGACCCCCACATCCCTCCCAGCTCTGTGGTAGAATCAGCCTACCTAGCGCCCAAGGTAGAGACGCAGCTGCGGTAACGCGGGGACAGTCGGACGACAATGAGACCCTGGGTTCTCACCGCCCTGCGCATGGACCCCGGCAGTGCTCCCCACCACCCGGGGGCACGTAGGAACTATTCCATGCGTCTACATAATAAAGGCTAAAAAAAAAAAAAGAAAAGAAAAAGGGCTATTAAACCAAAATACCTTGAAACTAAGCATTTTTCCATAGCCTGAGCTGTCTCTCCAGCCTTTGCTGAGCTTGTCCCACCTCCCTCCAGCCTGGAGCCCTTCGGCCCGGTGATGTCACCGCGCGCAGTCAGGCGGAGCTCCTACCCGGTGACGTCACCCCGCGCTCAGGTGGAGCTCCCACCTGGTGACATCAGTGCACGCAGTCAGGCAGAGCTCCCACCCAGTGATATCAGCGTGCACAGTCAGGCCGAGCTCCTACCCTGTGACGTCACCCCGCGCTCAGGTGCAGTTCCTCGCCCTCGCTCAGTCACGTGTTGCTGCCATTCCCGTGGTTTTTCTATTTACTAGACAAACGTCATCATGCGGTGAAGCCAGGAGACCCAGTTTCTGGATCTCTGTCACTAAATGTAGGACTATGAGCCGATGTCCTTCCCTCTCTGCCTGCAGCTCCCAAACTGGCCAGGTGAGTGGTTGATAAGACTGGGTATCCCTGGCGGACGCAGCCCTGCTTTTAGAATTTCCAACTTCTGGGGGCTCCTGGGCGGTGTAGTGGTTAAGCCTTGGACTCTTTTTCTCTTTTTTAAAAGATTTTATTTATTTATTTGAGAGAGCGCACCAGCAGGAGGGGCAGAGGCAGAGGGAGAAGCAGGCTCCCTGCAGAGCAGGGAACCTGATGTGAGACTCGATCCCAGGACCCGAAGAGCAGACTCCTGATGACTGAGCCCCCCAGGTGTCCGTAAGCACTGGACTCTTGGTCTCAGCTCAGGTCATGATCTCGGGGTCGTGGGAGCCCTTTGGGAGGCAGCTGGAGCCTCATGCCCTGGAAGTCTCTGGGGGCCAGTCCCACCTGCTCCTGGGCTGACCGCTTCCTCTCGAGCCCCCCACGAGGACATGCATCTTTAGGTCAGCCTGCCACGCAAGGGGGATGCAGGGCCCATTCTGCCTGCAGTGGGTGCTCGTGCCCCAGGCTTAGCATGGTGCTGGTGCAGGGGCTCCTCCCAGGGCCACCCAGACCCCAGGCAGAGATGCAGGATGTGCTCTCTTCCAGAACGTTCTGCTGACACTGCCCCATTAGCGTCCTCCAGGTTCATCCACGTGGCAGAATTTCCTTCTTTTTCAAGCCAGATACTCTCCCCTTGCATGTTTGCACCAGAGAGCTCGAGACCCCGCATTCCGTTCTTCCGAGGGTATGCCAAGGTGGACAGCTGGATTGTATGATGACAGTGGGTTCCATCCTACAAGGAACCGTCTGTTTAATTCGGGGGCTGCAGCACCTTAGCACAGACCCGGAACCAGCCCTGTCCTGACGCTGAATACCCTCAAGCCTCGCAGGGTGCACTGGCCAGGTCCCCCGGGCCACACAGGCACCTGGACTCGCAACGGCCCAGCTGGAAGGCGCCGTCCGGCCCCGGCTCTCCATCTGCCTTCCCTGCTGGCCTGTGCACGACAGAAGCTTCCTCAGCCGGAAGCAAGGTCTTGTTTGCAGGTGGTGTGGGGACATGAAGCCAAGCAGCAGGAGTGGGGTCTTGGGAAGAACACAGCACAGGGGAGATGGAGCAGAGGGACGGTCTGTTCTTGAGATGTCCCCTGCTGGGAGCTCAGGCCCACCCTCTGCAACGCCAGGAGCACCTGCCCGGGAACCCCTAGCACCGGACAGACGAGCAACACGGCTCAGTGGTTCCTGCTGCCCCAGGTCCAGAGCGGCCCCAGGGCTACGGCCCCCGGCGTGAGTGCAGGCAGGTTCAGGGGGCGCCGGATGACACCGTGAGGCAGGATGCTGACAAGCACGCCTGTGTGAAGCTGATGGCCTCATGAAAGCCAGGTCCTTCCTCTCGCACAGGGATCTGGCCTCGGGACAGCGCTAACCCTGTGTCCGTCGAAGTCGCAGCACCAGCCCCCGCCGGCACTTACCGTAGGCCCAGCGCGGGGCTGTGCGGACATCAGCTCATTTAAATGACCTGCGAAGGCATCTGTGAGCACCCTGATTTACGGACGACGAAGCAGAGGCAGAGGCAGGATCAGGTGTGTGCCCAAGGTCACCTCGCTGCCCCACAGCCAAGCAGGGCTCAAGGCAGCTCCGAGGATGCCCCTCGCAGACACCTGCCCTGATGCACACGTGCGGCGAATGCTGAGCTGCCCCAGGCCGGCAGCAGCCAGAGACAGGGACGTGAAGGACTTCTGGTCTCTGGCGTCAGGCCGGCCGCTGGGTTCGGGTTGAGGCCCTGCCCCCACGGGCAGTGTGACCTTCAGCAGGTGTACCACTTTCACCTGTAAGATGCAGCTGTGAACCCACTGTCGTCCCCGGGAGCCAAGCCGGAAAGTGGCCTGGGCACCTGCCAAGAGGAGGGCGGGACCACGCACGGTGGGTGCTCCCCAGCAGCAGGCAGGCGGGAGCTACGGACGTGTGCAATGTCATTTATTCATCACGGATGAATCTTGAAGACGTGCTCAGGGGAAGGAGCCTGCAGCGTATGACTCCACTTAAACTGGCAGGTGGTGGAGAAGTTGGGACCCCGGCTGCCTCGGGCTGGGGGCTGGGGGCTGGGGTCCGCTGAGGACTGGCAAGAGGGAACGTTCCGGCAAGGCAGCAGTGCTAGTCTCTAGCCTCATGGGGTTCGGCTTGTGCAGCTTGTTCCCCTTTTTCAAAACTCATTAAATTTGACTTGAGCCTTTCCTTGGAAGTACTTTTTTTTTTTTTTTTTAAGATTTTATTTATTTTTCGACAGAGAGAGAAATAATGAGAGAGAGAGCACAAGCAGGGGGAGTGGGAGAGGGAGAAGCAGGCTTCCCACGGAGCAGGGAGCCCAATGTGGGGCTCGATTCCAGGACCCTGGGACCATGACCTGAACCAAAGGCAGACTCTTAACGATTGAGCCACCCAGGCGCCCCTCCTTGAAGTACGTTTACCCCAAAAGAAAAACCTGTAAAAAAAAAAAGTTGACCTCTAGTTAATGTTGCACGCTGAATTTAGGGGGAACCATACAGATGTGGTGTTCAAACCCCATGCTGACGAGGCCCCTGGGATGCAGCCTGTCCACCCTGCTCAGTGTGGGGCACCTTCGTCTCCCGTGTCCCAGTCTGTGCATCTGCCCTTGTGCCTGAGGCTCCCTCCTCCAGCCTAGAATAGCGCCCAGAGTTCAGCCACCACAGTGACAGGCCTCGAACAGCGCCAGGCCCACCTGGCCGGGGGGGAACTGCAGAGGGAGGAAACCGGCGGGACCTGAGCCCTGAGCCCCACTCAGTAAGGAGGATGTGGGGCTCCCCCCAACACACGGCGAGCTCCTTGCCGCCAGCCCCCCGGCCCAGTCTGCTGTTCAGCACCCCACCCCGTGTCGGGCACAGAGGCCTCTGTGAGGAGGCGTCTGGCCAGTTCTCCACGCGCGGGACCCATCCACTTACATGTGTGGTCATCAGGACGCTGAGCCCGTGGGGCACGCTCAGAGAGAGGTTTACCGCAAGGAGCTGGCTCACGCAGTCATGGGACCCGCAGAACCCCTGTCCCTGTTCAAGTCCAAAGGCTGGCAGCCACTGTGGGACCAGTGAAAGCTGCATCTCCGCACAAAGGCCATCAGGCAGGAGGCCTCCCTCGTTCAGGAGATGGTCAGCCTTGTGTGCTACTCGGGCCTCAACAGATTTGACAAGGCCATCCTCTGGGGAGTACAGCCTACGGATTCCTGTGTTAATCCCACCCAGGAATGCCAGGAACAACGTGGGCCCCCGTGGCCCAGTCACACTGATACATAAGACTCCCCATCACACATGCCCAGAGCCGGTCACTGACGGCCCCTCCCTTCTAACGGGGTGTCTGGCAAGTCTGGCATTGCCCCTAGCCCAGCCGGGGCGGACACACAGATGTCTGTTCCCGAGGACGGCAGACACCGCCGTTCACAGACTTTCTCACCTCGGCCGCACCCCCCTGCCACCCGGGGCTGAGCCAGGAAGGCCAGTCTGGAGGGACTGGCTGCGGCCCCTGGCCGGGACACGTCCCTTTCTCCCACCAGCAGGTGCCCAGCACGAGGCGGCAGAGCTTTGATGAGAGGCAGCCTCTCCGGTCTCACTGACGGCACGGGCAAGGCCTGCCATCAGGGTCTGACTCACTCAAGAACAGGATGGAGAAGGCTGAGCTCCTTGGCAGCCTATTGGGGGCCACACAACTCCTCCGCTCAGGGCTGGGGTGGGGGGAAGGGGCTCCATCCCCACTGCTGCCCCGCTGGCCTGGGCAGGGAAGCCGGGAAGGCGGCAGCAGCTGGTGAATTTCCCCCACCCCGCGTGAGTGGAAGCCCTCTGGCCAACCTCTCTCTGCCCCACGCCCTGCAGCCCCCCAGCATGGGTCCTGGCCAGGGCCCAGCAGCCCGACAGCGCGTCTCCAGAGACGCGGGACTTCTGAGGCAGAGTCTAAACGAGTGGCTTTCCACCAGAGCAGGCGCGACAATCAGCGGTTGGCTGCTCGGACTGCCGGGCTCCATTCCCTGCGGTTCTGGTTGTGAAAGTCTGGCCAAGGCCCGAGAACCTGCCTTCCTAATGAGGGGGTCTAACCGGTCAGCGCTTCCCTGGACTTGGAGGGGAGTCCCCTGTTGGGTGGCAATTAACAAATGCGCCAGCCGTGGGGGTGCTTGAAGAAGACCATTGTTTCTGGCAGTTCCGGAGGCCGGGAGTCTGAGGTCAGGGTGTCCACATGGCCAGGTTCTGGGGAGAGCCTTCCCTCTGTGGCACACAGCCACTTTCTTGCTGCTCTGTCATGTGGCAGAGAGAGCTGTTGTCTGTTCATATGAGGTCACCATAAAGGTCCCATCATGGAGGGCCTCGTCCGCGAGACCTCTTCCAACCTGATTAGACCACCAGCCAAATACCATCGCCCTGGGAGTTAGGGATTCGCCACGTGGATTTTAGGGGCACACATTCAGTCCATAACACCCGCCCCCCAATCTTGCCTCTCTTCCTCCCCAGCACCCACAGCACAGACTGCATTCCTGTCTGCCAGGGGACCGGACATGCAGGTGAGCACTGGGGGGACCTGGGGGGCCCTGATGGAGTCCAGAAACACGACTTGTGCGGACATGATCTCGCCAAGTAAACGTTCGGTCCAATCGAGCTTTGGACGCTCCAGGCTCTTCTTCCTTCTCTCAGGACCCAGGGGTTTCCAATCCTGGACGTTCCAGGCCAATGGGGACAAGCGGGTCACCCGAAAACCTCCTTCTTTAACCTGTACTTCGCGACAATGAGTGAGATTGGGCTCTTTTCGTGTGTTTACTGGACCCTTGGGTCGCCTCTGCCACGGCTTTCTTACTATTATTTATCTTTGAAAAATACAGTTAATTCACGGACACTCTCTATTCCTCTCTATCCACCTAATGGAAATACACGGCCTAATCAACTGTTCGCTCTTTGACTTTGCTTATGGATTTTTCGTGTCATACAGAATGTCTAATTTTTATAAGTCAACATATTTTTACCCTTTCTTTGATGGCTTACGAGGTTCCTTCCTCAGCTAGGACAAGTTCCCTCACCCAAGCTTTTACAAATATGCCCCCAAATCCTATCCTCAGACCTTCATGTTTTATTTTTATGCCAACACTCAACTCACATAGAATTTGTTTTTATATATGCTTGGGGCATATATCTGTTTCTCTTGAAGTTGGAAAAACAGTTGTGTGGGTACGATTTCAGTAAACCACCTCTCCCTCTGGCTGGAGGTGCCACCATCACGGTCTAGCTCCCTCTGTCCATCTGCATCTCTTTCTGGACTCCCTCGTCCATGTCCCACCCACCACTCTGGTGCTGACCCCAGGCCGTCCAGGCACTGAGAACACGAGTCTGCGTCATATCGTTTACTGAAGCTGGTCCTCTCTCATTCCCACTTTTCTTCACGAATATTCTCTGAACTTTTGAACCCTGAAATTATTTTATCCATATTAAATTTAAAATTACTTTATCTAGTTCTTGAAAGTAGGATTTTTAGGGGCACCTTGGTGGCTCAGTCGGTGAGCGTCTAACTCTTGACTTCAGCTCAGGTGGTGATCTCCGGGTCCTGGAATCAAGTGCTGCGTCTGGCTCTGCGCTCAGTTCATAGTCTGCTTGAAGATTCTCTCTCCCTCTCTCTCTCTCAAATAAATAATCTTTTTTAAAAAGTAGCATTTTAATTATAATTGCCCTAAATTTATATATTAGTTTAAGGGCTGGCATGTGTCTGATACTCTTTCCGCACAGAAACCCGTCTTGTACATCTCCAGCTGTGGAGGTTCGGTTTTATGTCCTTTGCTTCAATTCTATCATTTGAAGCAATAGCATACCTTTCTTAGCCTTAGAAAGTGTATAGTTTTGTTGCTCTTATGAATGGGATCAAAACTCTGTATTGCTCTACCTTTCTAAATTCTACTAGTTGTAATAAAACCTAATAGATTGTCTAGGTATGCCTCCAGTCGTCTGCAAATGAAGATATCTTCTGTCCTTTTCCTATATTTATTGCTCTGGGTTCAGTCTCCCATCCCACAGAATCAGTTAGAACCTCCAGCACCGTGTTGAGCCCTTGTGGCAAGAGCACCCGGATTGTGTTCTTGAATTAACAGAACGACTCCCGCATTTTTCCATTTAGTAAAATGTTTGATCTGGGGTTTCAGTAAAGAGTTTTTATTACATTTAAGTAGTTTCTCTCCATACTCAACAGCTTCTTAGTGGAAAAAAAGAATATGTACCTGTCAGATTCATGATAGAAGTACCAAATATCTATGAAATTGGGTCCATAATTTGGGCATAAATCATATTTCCATTTTCCCTGCAACAGTATGAAACTCCTAATGTTTTCGTGGTTAGAAAATTTAAAACAGCAGAAAACCATGCTTTGGAAACCCCACTCCCGCCATCTGCCAACAGGGTGTTCCCCTTGCCCCCGGGTCTGCAGCCCGGGGACCGTCCACACGCTGCACTTCGTCCAGGGAGCAGCGGCTGGAGGTGAAGGGGCGTGGAGGGGAGCGAGAGGACAAGCGTGGGAGAGGCCGGCGTCCAGGCGGGCTGGTGGGTTCGAGGCAGCGGCCGTGGCCAGGCACATGGCAGACATGGGACAAAGCTGGTGTCTCTGCCACACCTGCCACCCACAACCGTTGTGTCCGTAAATGAGTTACTCCAAGGAGGACTGTGGAAGCAGGTCCAAATCTCGCCTTCAGCAACGGTCCGCTGCCAGGAGGCCTGACCTTGAGTTCCCAGAGCGAGGAGACCTATGTCCCCTCCTCCTGAGGCCCCAGTGCCGGGCCTTCGTGTCCACAGCCAGACCTGCCACGTGGGGGAGGAGGAGCTCGGCCCGGTCTGCAGGGACACACGGCCAGCACTCGGGGACAGCTCAGGGATGCACAGCAAACATTCAGCCTGGGGGCTTCTGACTCTACGGCAGGTCGGGGGCTCCTGCCCAACCCCCCCCCCCCAGCTCCTTGCTTGGCTGCTGCCGATCCTTGGTCCCCTGCTGGCGGGGCCGCCTGAGTCTTAACTGTCCCACTGGTTACCCACTCCCCCAGGGAAGGAGGTGACAGGGGCGTGCGCAGCGCATATCCACCCCATGCAGACTCTGAGGAGGGGCCCCTCCACCCCCTGCCCCTCCTCGGCAAGCTCTCCCTGGTCTGAGGTAGCAGGACGACTCCTCCAACGGTCCTCAGGGTCAGGGCACGCAGTTGTGCCACGGCCGCGGGGGGACAATGGTGGGGGCAGTGAGCCCGGACAGCGCCCATGTGAGGGGCCATGGGGGCCCGGGAGGTGCTGTCCCGCCCAGCAAGGCAGGGTTTCTGCAAGCCAGCGCCCCCCCGCCGTGGAGGGCTCTCGGTACACAGGCCACCCAGGAAGATTGTCTACGTGGCTTCCTCTTCAGACCCAGCAGGCGGGACAGGGTCAGGTATATATACACAATACGCTAATTTATGTTTCTCCACACATAGATGTAGATCTGCGTCTCACAGACTTAAATATTCTCCAAGAACATCTTCAAAGCCTGCATGTGCCCCAGGATGTCAACGCGCCCGAATTTCCTTAGCCAGTGTCACTCAGCTCCTCCCATTCTCTGAGAATTACAAACGCTGGGCAGTGGACCCATCCACACATCAATATTATTACAAAGAAATGTTTAAGCACGAACAAAAAATTCTAAGCACTAAAACTAGTGTCAGAAAAGACTAAGAATTTAGTTCCCTGGAGGGTCTGGGGGAGGGGCTCTTGGGCCGTGTCTGGGCTCAGTAAGGACGAAACGCCCCATGCTCTCACGCAGGCCCAGGCCCAGGAGAGGAGCAACGGGGCAGCGTTCCCATACCCTGTCCCAGCCCAGGTTGGTGTTCTGCACCCCCAGCTGCACAGCAGCTCACCACTGGCTTCCCAGGCCCGTCGGCCAACACGGGGGGCCCGCTACACTGGAATTGTTAGTTTTTCGGGTTTTGTTTTTTCATTTTTGCCAGGTGATGGGCAGGCTTTGGGGGAGCTCGGCTGGTAGGACTACCAGCACCATCGTCCTCGTGCTGAGCCACTCAAGGAAGAGGGCAGAGCACTGGGCAGGTGGACAGCCAGCAACACCATCAGCAGCGGTAAAGTCGGGTGTGAGTGGGAGCCTCGGAACAGCGTGCGCTTGGGCGTAACCACGCCTGCCCAGGCTGGGGGGAAGAGAGGCCAAACTCCCTGCACTCTGGGTCCTGGTGATGTGAGCCTCACCCAGGAGAAAAACAGGAGCCGAATGCGCCGACCAGGTAAGTCAGTCCATCTCCATGGGGAGGAGACCGGGTAGCATGAGAGGCTGTGGATACAAGGGGTCTCCTCCTTGAAGCAAACGTCAGGATGGGGAAGAGACACCTGCCTCCCAGCAGGATGCCGTGGCATCACACTGGTTTGGGTGGGAGATCCCTGATCGCTGGTGAAGCTGGTACAGTTTCATGAGTTCATTGCCTGCTGACGCTTTTTCTCCCTGGAACAGAACATCTTTGCCCATCTTTCGGTGGTGTTTCTGTCTCTAGCTTAGGGGTCTGTGGGCATGACTGACATCCTGAATACCAAGCTTTTGTCAGCAGTGCACACTACCAACGCATTATTACCACCTTCGAGTGCTGTTTTCACTTATTTATGATGAAGTAGAAGCATATGAAAACTAAAGGGTTTTTTTGGTCTTAAATGTAGTCAAATCCTGGGGTACTGGGTGGCTCAGTCATTAAGCGTCTGCCTTCGGCTCAGGTCATGATCCCAGGGTCCTGGGATCGAGCCCCGCATCAGGCTCCCTGCTCCGCGGCAAACCTGCTTCTCCCTCTCCCACTCCCCCTTCTTGTGTTCCCTCTCTTGCTGTGTCTCTGTCAAATAAATAAAATCTTAAAAAAAAATGTAGTCAAATACTTCATCAGTTCTTCTCTTTAAGGTGCATGGTTTTCATACCTCATTTAAGAAACCCTTTGCTTCCTTTTATGGGCCAGGAATAGCAAGAGTTTGGGGATGTGCATGAGCTAAGCTGCTTTGACCACATCCTGAGGGTGGAAGCGAAGGTCTGCATGGCCAGCCTGGTGGAGAGTGGTGTGGATGGGAGGCAGAGGGGCTGGCCTTCCCCCGCTGAGCTAGTCCTGAGCAGCACAGAGATCCCCAGGGCAGCGGGGCCCCTCCGGCCACAGCAACCAACAGGCCGGGACAGCCCCCTACCCTTGGGCAGCCAGGGGCCTCCCAAGACAGAAAGCCTAAGGGTCACAAGGTGCACGGGGAGGACCACCCATGGTGGGTCTGGACATGCGGGAGGCAGCTCTTTGTTCAGGATGGCCCCTCTCCTCTGAGGACTCGGTTTATCCCCCCGACGCTGAGCATTGTCCTTCCCCTGAGAGGTCTGGGGAGGGGAGAGGCTGAGACGTGACAGGCCGTGTGTCCCTCCGGGCAAGCAGGGGCCCGAGGGGTGTGGGGAGGGCTTGTGAGTCCACAGCCATGAGCTGAGGTGGCTGCAAGGATGGGGAGCAACAGGGAAGATGGTGCTGGACTGACGTCTGGAGGGTTGTTTCCTCCAAATCTGCTCCCACATCCCCAGAGGCACCTCTGTCAAAACCACTGGCGGCATCTTGTCCTGAAGGTCCCTGGTGGCAGGGCCTCCTAGGCTGTGTCTGCACCTCCCCGTGTCCACGCCGGGGGCGCCCCCTCAGCAGCCCCACTGACCCACAATGCAGGTAATGGTTGTCCTGCCCAGTGGGGACCGGCCACCCTCCGGGACAGGCCTGCAGCCTGCTATAGTCCCTCCCGGCAGCCCTCCTCCCCAGCCACCCTTCCGCGGTGACGTCCATTCTGCGTGGGCTTGGCTGCAGTTAGCAGATGGTTGGCGCCGTCATGTCCCCGGGTGCCCGATGGCGGCGGGTGGCTTCCCCAGAGCCCTGTGCCCTCCTGGGGAAGCCATTCTAGCTAATACACATTGGGGGACGCGACCACCCTGGGAATTACCGCGAGTTTCCCGAAGGCTAAGTGAATGGGAATTCCCCTAGAATAACGTGTGGGAATCAGGAACCCAGTTAAGGTGGTAAAGGCACATCGCTGTCACCTGCTACTTGCCCATCAGAGCCCCTCCCTTGCTCAGCCCTTGCCCCCCCCCCCCCTGCGTTTCTCTTGGTAGCTGGTAGGTGGCTGCAGTTATGCACACGTGCACACGCGTGCACACGCGTGCACACTCGCATGCACACACACACTCCCAGCCATTCGCGGTCGTTTACAAAGCGTTTGCATGGATGGGCGGGTGAGTGCGCGAGCAAGGACAGAGCGGAGGACCGCCGCAGGAAGACCCTCCATACATGAGTACAGACTGGGAATTTTATGCCCCAACTACTCAGAAGGTCAAGGAACAGGCCTTTCGAGCCAGAAAAATCTGCCACCCCATCGGCGGTTACCGTAAAGTAACCAACACAGAGGAAGAAAGTGAGAGCGGGGCACGGAGACACAGGGAATAAGATACAGAAAGAAGGTGGCTAGCTCCCACACATATAGGGGCGCCCGGAATCCACGGTCGCAGGCGCCCAGGCGTTCCCGGCACGGAGCAAACCCACTTCCGCCTGCGCACACATCAGTCCTGGGAGGAAGGCGGTATTCTTTGTGCTTTCCAGGACATCAATTCCACGCTGTGAGAACTGAGACATGCCCGGGAAGGGTGTGCGGGGCAGATGCGCGGGCGTGTGGGGACAGGACGTGGTGGGGCTGCAGGGCACGGCCTGTGGGTCACGGGAAGAGCATCATTCACGGTGGGAACCCCAGCCAGTCTGAGCTGGTGCGGCATCGGCTGCTTCCCGATGCGCACTGTGCCCTCCGTGTGCCCCGGAGTCAAGAACGTCCACCTTGGGGGCTCCAGGCTGGCCTGCAGGCCAAGCCAACAGTGGAAGCGGAAGACATGGGCATGGAACAGCATGAGGGCTCAGACACCATGTGCTACCAGGACTCAGAGGAACAGGGACTGCGGGGGCTGCAGCCTCCATTCACAGGGAGCTAAGGACAGTATAAGGGTGAGGCTGACGGGGAGAGGGGTTCCGGAGCCAGATGCTATCCCGACTGCCACGGGAGGGGCCTCGACTCCAAAGGGCCTTCGCAGCCAGACACACGCGCGGGGTAGCCTGCATGTCAGTCACCAACATAACTTTCCCCTCTTCCCAGTAAAACACTGGTGGAGATGGAGACTTAGAAGAAACCTAAAATTTAGGTCTAACAGTCAATCCATTGCCATTCCGAACCACAAAGTTTGTAAGCCTGGATGGAGGAGCCCAGAGGCAGATATGAGACCCCATTGCTCCCCGCCACTGCCCGGCCTGGATTCTGAAATACAAAATCCACAGCAACCCAGAAAAATGGCAGCTCCACTGAGCAGGAAGGAACCATGCTTCTTCTAGCCTGTCTTCTCTCCGCACACACCTGCTCACAGACTCCACGCCCAAAGCCAATGGGGCAGGCCGCAAGAGGCGGCGGGAGGAGGGACACAGGTTGGGGAGCCCCGGGAGCCGTGGCGCTGAGCACAGGACTTAGATACACTGGAGAACAGGCTGGGGAAGACACTCGTCATCCAGCCGCTAGATGTGGGAATCGGGCTGGCAGAGATGAGTCCAGAAAGGAAACCTGACACACAGGTGAGTGAGCAGGGGGGCCATGCCCCTCTGTGGACACATGCTTCGTCCAGGCGAATCCCTGCCCCCTCGAGAAGGAGTAGAGCAAACCCCAAGCAGAACCTGTGAAGCATGCTGTGGGACACGGGAAACATCCATCACCCTGAAGACTTAGACAATGTCCCAATCTCGGCAGGAGGTTTTCTACAGAAACCTAAAGGAAAGCTAAGAAATCCACTCTGTAAAAGATAGGACCTCAAAAAGCAGAGCTGAGAGAAAACAGTCTAGGATGAAGACAACAGGTCTTACTTACATGGACGATTAGAAAATCCTACAGTGAAATCAAACATACAACAGGATTGTTAAAATTCACATGGGTGCCTGATATCACCCCATGGATGGCTTGCTAACCTCAGAGGGGAAATACATCTTTACCACAGAGGGCCCAATGCTTCCTTCCCTGACACTGAAATCACACTGAGAAGGGCGCCTGCAGACCTAGCTCCCCGTTATAGCAAATACAGGGGCAACGGGATAAGCTAAACACACCAAGAGGAAACAATCAGACGAATCCCGAATGTGGGACAATGTACATGTAACATCCTGGAAAAGCGTGGGGAGCAAGGGGCTGCTCTGGGCCAAACGTCAGAAAGTGATGTGTTAACTTCGACCACGCACGGAACTTGGGGGAAAGGCCCTGGGGGGATAGTCAGGGAAGTCTGAATATGACTGATTATTGGATACTGGGGAATTATTATTAGTTTTTAGGTGTGACGTAGTACTGAGATTATAAAAAAGAGAACTTCCTATTAAGAGACGTGCACGCTGAAGTCCTTCAAGGCAGCATGTTACAATAGTTGCAATTTGTTTTCAGACAAGTCCATATTTTAAATACACATATATTATAACATTGTAAAACATTGACGATTATGGAATCTATGTGATGACTGCTGTATTATTCTTGCAGCCTTTGCATTTGGTAACTTTTCACAATAAGAAGTGGGGGGAAGCCACATTGTGTGAGTAAAGGGCAGAGCTAACTGTTACCTACTAAGCCAGCAAGGTGAAGATGCCTCCAGGAACACTTCCAGGAAACGGAGGGAAGAGCAAAGACATCAATGCTACGAGTCTGAGGCAGTAGGTGTGAGACAGAGCCTCAGGTGCGAGTCAGCAGGTGGGACAAGGGGGAGTCTTACCTTCTGAGGAGCAGAAATGAGAGAGGGGCGTCTAGGTGGCTCACTCAGTCAAGCGTCGGCCTCTTGATTGTGGCTCAGATCATGGTCTCCGGGTCCTGGGATCCAGCCCTGCACTGAGCCCTGCATGGGGCGCCACACTGGGCGTGGAGTCAGCTTGAGATTCTCTCTCCCTCTGCCCCTTCCCCCGCCCCTGCTTGCTCACTCGCTCTCTCTCATTAAAAGGAAGGAAGGAGGAAAGAGAGTGGAGCCCCAGCATGGGAATGGGAGGTGTTCCTGGAGAAGACGTTGCAGCAAACAGAAAGGATCAGGAGCAGAATTAACACAGCCTACAGCCGAAGTACAAAAGCGCAGTCTGGATTCCAGGGAAAAGCAATTGACCCATTTCTAGAAAACTTCTGGAAGTAGTTTTCAATTATAAAGAAATGCAAGAAAATACTATAACCATTCCCAGAAAAGGGAAAAATTTACATTTGCATTATGAACAAAGAAATGGATTTTATGTTACAGACTTCTAGGCAATGCTAAGTATTTTCTTAGTTACCTCCAGCGTGCTTTGAGTGAAGGAAGAATTCAAGAATACTATTCCCAGCCAAATTACTTGTGATATGTGATATAAAAATATTCTGTATAAAAATGTTCTTATATACGGGCATAGAAAACATAACATTTTGGGGAAAAGTTACATAAACCTATGTCCCATTCAACCAAGAGCTAAATTTGGAACACGAGACTGGTGAAGGCACATACAAATGTATTTATGGGTCCTCTCTCGCTGGATCTGGACCCCAATTTTAGTAATGTAGTCTGATTATGGCTTCCCAGAGCAAAGCGTGACCGCGCAGAGTCCCCTCACCTGTTCCTCCCCCGGCGTCTGCGTCCTTTCCAGCGCCAGCCGGTGTGACATGGGGCGCACGCACCGCCCGCGGTTGGAGGCACCTGTCGCCACATGAGGCCTAGAGCGCACACACCACACGCACCGCGCGTGGTCGGAGGCCACTCTCCCCGTGGGCGGCGTGGAGCGCAAGCACCGCCCGCGGTTGGAGGCACCTCTCCCGTGCTCATGGGCCCTGAGAGAACATTGTTTTCTCCAGCGGCCATGAGTAGCAGTAAACCGTTGGGTTGGCGGAGGGTTCTGCCAGGGGGGTTTACCCAAGAACCTTTTTTGGCTTTGTCAGATACAGCTACACAATACCGAGGAAATTTAATAGTGATTTTTCTACATCGAGAGTGGTACAGTATTTTTGTTTTATTTTTTAAAAATAATACAATACCAGGAAGCAAATATTATTAGTCTCTGTATCATCTTCCACCTAAAGTGTGTGGATATCCTTTTATGTCAATTATTCCTTAAAAAGAGCATAAGCAGTGTGGCCCTGACAATGCAGTACACGCGCACACACAGCTCAGGAGAGGAGGAGTGAGAAGACGAGACGAACATGAAGCTTATTCCCCAGGATGCAGAGATCCCCTCCAGGGGCATATGCACGGCCCGGGAAGTTTGCTTTGATGGTGGCGCATGCGCACACAGGCGGACACCGCCGCTGGGAGCGGTAAATTTCCCACCCACGTGGCCTTTGTTTTGCTGAGTGACAGCTGCAAAACCAGGTGGTGGTTGCATTGCTGCAGAGCAGAGCATTTGGGAGGCTAAATGGGAATGCTATTCGCTAACTCCCGTTCTGCGCGGGACGCCGTTCTAAGCAATCAAGGACAAACAGCTCGGCGCGGCGGGTACTATTACGACCCTCACTTTACAGGTGAGGGAAAGTGAGGCGCAGAGAGGTTAAGTAACCATCCGAGGCCCTACGGCCAGGAAGTAGCAGAACGTGGGGCTCGAGCCAGGCCCGTGGCTTCACTGCCCCGAGCTATGGAGGCCGCTGCCGGTGACCGGCAGAGGCGCCTCGGACAGGAGTGCTGGCACATTTCTCACGGTGGCATTCCCGGTCCTGACTTCCAACAAAGTGTTTCATAACATAGTCCATTCTCCTTAAGGCGTGGTAAGGTTGAATCTGTTTCGTGGTTGCAAGGAGGTGCCGCGTATGGTGTGTGCGTGCGTGTGTGTGCACGTGCATGCGTGTGCAGGAAGAATGTGGGCACGTAGGAGAATCTCGGTAAGTTTTCCTGCTTTACGTTGTCATTTTCTGTAATATTCTGCAGTGAATGTGTGCACTCTTACAATCAGGAGCGAAGATTGTTTCTTAAAAAAAGTCACCCAATTTTACCATTGCCACATGATGACTGCATAGCCAGTAGCTTGGAAAGGAAGTCATCCGAGTGTTAGCAGCGCTTATAACTTGGATAGGTGACGAACCCACGTGGTCCCTTCCTTGCTTGCAGTACTGGAGCTTCCAGCCGGACAGTAGCCAAGTGCCACCTTTAAAATGGAAACAATCATTTTAAAAGAAGAGTCATGAGCTCTTATCGAAGAGGAGGGACGTGAAGACAGCAGGCTGGGGGTTTGCCTGTGGCTGGAGGCGAGAGGCTGGGATGGGGCTCGGGAGGGTCTAGCCACACAGAGACCCCTCCACTTAGTCGTGTGTTCAAAGCAGCCACAGGCTGACCACGGCGAGGGGCTTGGATGGAGCGGGGTGCTCCTGCACTAAGCAAGTGCACGGTGGACACACAGCCAACTTCACACGGTGTCAGGGTGTGTGAGGGAATGAGTAGCACACTGACCAGGCATCGTGGGGCGGGGAGGACGGAGTCCTGCTCCAGGTGAGAGGCAGGAGGGGCAGGGGGCAAGAGTCGAGTTTGGAGGCTACGAGGGGGACAGGGACAAGGAGAATCCATCAGAAGACTTGAAGTAGTGGGATTCCCGAGAGACCTGACACAGAGCTGGGCGGGGTCAGCCGCTGGTGGTGGTGATGGCGACAGGCCCGACTGTGGCAGGACCTGGCCAATAGAGAACCAGCCCAGCTGTAACCCACATGCCCTACGCTGTCTTGTGGCACTCACATCTGTGGCACTCACTCTGTGGCCTGCGTGTGTGTGCATCACGGTCCTATGACATGTGGGGCTTCCCCACTCCCACATCACCATGACAACAGCCACGTGGTCCCACCACCGCCAGGCTTCGAAGTTTCAGGCCACGTGCTGTTTTAATCCTGACAACAGCCTGGTAACATGGCTATTATCACCCTTCCACTTCACAGATCAGGAACTGAGGCTTTGACAGAAACCCATCCCGGGTCGCAGAGCTGGGCTTTGCACGCGGGGCTGGCAGGTCTGGAGCCCACAGCGCTGCCGAGTAGAGATTCGGTGAACACCTGTCAACGAGGGACGGAGAAGAGGAGGCCCTGGCCCAGGGCCGCACTGACCGGACAGCAGGGACCTGCTGCCAGGAGGCAGGACGACCCTCTCTGTGCGCGGGAGCCTCGGGAGCTGCGGGAGGAGGAAGCCGGCGCCGCCACGCCTGCAGTGGGAAGGCCGACCCAGGTGGGGAGCTGGCGGCTCTGGGTCTGACCCGATCCAGGTGACCCACTGTGTCGCAGAGCATGGCCCGGAGGCCGAATAGTCAGCACCTGCCAGCACCTTCTGGGACAAAGGGAGTCAAGACAAACACCGTTCACCATTGAGTGCGGCCGAAGAATGTTCTTCAGCTTGCATGTTGAGAAGAGAAGCAAGGACTCAGGGTCCATCTCTACCCCTTCCCTGCCCAGAAGAGGAAGGGAAAAGGAACATCTCACCTTCTCACGTTCTCAGGACTGGAGTTGCCAGGAAAACGTCTCCCCTGGACACACCCATGGTGCCTAGGAGCCGGGAGGTTAGGGAAGCATGCACGACCCAGCACCACCACCCACGCAACCCTGCAGCCAAGCCTGAAACTGCAGTGTGCGGGCGCAGGTCATGGGGCCACCCGCTCAGGCTGAGTGCTGGGCGCTCACTGGCCCCCCATGGGGGGAAGGCATCCACCTTGACGGGGACCTGGGGGATGGAGGGGGAGGGTGAGGAAACCAGGCCCAGGAGAGAGCGGCCCCGTCATCCGCCATCCTGGGGCCAGAGGGCCCTGGGTCTAAAGCCCGTGTCTGGGCCTCTGGTGGAGAGGAGAAGAGAGAGGCTAACTGCACACAGCTCCTGGAAATAAAAAGCTCTGCTTTGGCAAAAAGAGGAAGGTGGTGAAGAAAAGGGGAAGGGAGGGGAGGAAGAGGCTCTGGAGATCCAGTGGGGGCATTTCTGAAGGCCGGGAAGCTGGAGTCCAGCACAGAGGGATGGGCGATGTCCACTTACATAGGGCAACTTCCTCTCTGAAGAGGGAGCACCAGCCAGAGGCTCTTCCAGAGCTCAGGGCTAAACTGGGAAGGCACAGGCTTCACGGGCTCCTGAGCTTGCAGGTAATGCCCATCCTGGAGAGCCATGAATAAGCTCGTCCAGAGTCTGCTAGACATGCTTTACTCCTCAGACATCTGAGACCCGTAGCAGATGGCCGTCCCAGCTACCGCCCTGTGAGTCCCCTCCCCCAGCCCCCCCCACAGGGCCTCCCAGGACTTGCAGATTACAGGGCATGGCGGCATGGTGGTGGCTCCACAGAAGCCCAGAGGCCCTTGTGGGCCGCCGCAGAGAAAGTCCCTGCCCTACGGTCCCCAAGTGCGGCTGCTAAGGGTGCAATGAAGCCACACAGCTTTCCACCAGCCTCAGCTCACTCTTCCTGCTGGCGCTGACGGAGCACTTGCTGCAAGTGGTACCCAGAGCCAGGCCAGGGATGGAAAGGTGCAGATAAGGCTGCGTGAGGATCCCTGACTGCTGGCTGAAAACAGCTCCCGCGTGCTGTCCCATGGCTTCCTGGGTCAGAAATCCCTGCTCCGGTCTCACAAACCTGAAACCGCAGTGTCCACCAGGCTGCATCCGTTTCCGGAGCTTGGAGTTGTTGACAGAGCTTGGTCTCCCAATCCTAGGGTGGAAGCCCCCACGGTCTTGCTGAGTGGTGGGGGGACGTTTTATCCATGTTGTGGGATAGAGTCATAGCTCATTCCTTTTCGATGCTATCGAACACTCTGTTGTATGACTGTTACTGATCTGCAGTTTATTTGTCCATCCTAGTTTTGATGGACATTTGATGGACATTTGGGTGATTCTCAATTTGGTGATTGTATTGGTTACCTATTTCCGTATAACAAATCACCCCCAAAACTTAGTGGCTTAAAATAGCCAGGACTCTGGGCCTGGCTGCCTGGGTCCTTCGGCCCCGGCGCCTCCCACAGCTGCTGTCCAGACGCTGACCGAGGCCGGGATCATGTCAGCGTTCGCCTGGACTGAATTCACGTCCACGTTCCCTGGGGGGTTGTTGGCAAGACTCACTTCCCATAGGCTGTTGGACTAAGGCTTCAGATCGTTTCTGGCAGTTGGCAAGCGGTCCCCCCTGCACCCCCTGCCCTGGGGACGCGGACGCGGGGCAGCACTGCAGCTGGCTTCCTAGGAGGGCCAGTGAGAGGGCCAGGAGAAGGTGTGAACAGGTGGAAATCACGTTATTTTGTGAGTTAATCTCAGGAGTGTCACCTGTGCCACATTCTGTTGGTGAGAAGCACATTGGTGGTCCAACCCACACCCAGAGGAGGGGTTGCAAGGAGGAGAGAATGCCGGGCAGTGAGAATCACTGGGCGCTATTGTAGAAATTGTCTACCATAGTGCCCGTGTGTCCTGCAGTGTGTGCGAGCTCCCAGCCATACCCTGGCAGGCATGGAATTTCTGGGTGTCAGGGGACGTGGATCTTCAGCTGTCCCAGAGAATGAGTGCCCGCTTCCCCAAGCGCCCACGCCAACTCACATTCCCACTGGCAACACGTGCGAGTTTCTGTTGCTTCATACCATCACCAACGCTTGTTATCACCAGATTTCTTACTTTGGGTCAACATGATTATGTGAAATATGGGATCTATGAGGGTTTGATTTGCGTTTCTCAGATCACGGATGAGGTCTGGCACTTTTCATTTATTCAGTGGTTACCGGGATTTGCTCGCTTGCGGAGGGAGTATCTGCCTATATCTTTCGTCCGCTTTCCTATTCTTTTCTTACTGATCTGTGTGCCTTCTTCATATAATCTGGATTCTTGCTCCTTGGAGGTCATCAGAATTACAGACATCTTCCCAGTTTTCTTTCCTGCCTTTTCACTCTTTAAATGATATCTTTGGATGAACAGGGGTCTTATTTTAACATAATTACATTTAACAGTCTTTTCTTTTGCAAACTCTTACTCCCTTTCCTTGGCCTTGACTTTGCCTGTCTTCTAGATGCAGTTTTTCACCAATGTCTCCAGCTGTCACTGCTGTCCTGATGCCTCCCGGCCTGTCTCCACGTAGGACTCCAGCTGTCTGCTGGATGGTGCCACCGGCCCATCCCACAGACAGCCCCACACCAGTGCACCCCATACTAAGCTCAACCCACCCTTCCGAGTCCACCTTCTGCCATGCTCCCACCCGCCCTGTGTTTCCTGATTCCATGGCTGGCATGCCCCCCATCAGAGAGTCAGGGGGATGTCCTTGGCGGGGACCACACCTGAGCCCTGCCCCCATCTGTCTTCTCTCTGTCTCCGGAGCCAGAAGGGAAGTTCTGTGACATGGGGACCTTGTCCAGCTTGTTTATCATCGTGATATCAGTTCAGGACAGTGATGAAGTGTTCTGGAGCCCAGGGACCCACGTTCAGATCCTCACTGACCAGCTGTGGGAGCACCTGGAAGTAACATAACCTCTTTCTCTTCAGTTTGCTCATTTGTGAAATGGGGATGGCAGTCGTCCTGATCTGTAGGGTTTCGGTGAGGATTAAATCCATTAATGCACTTATAGAATGGAGCAGAGCACATGGTAAGCACTCAGCTATGGATATTACATCCTACCCACCCTGCATGGTGCTTGGCTCATAAAAGCATAAAGACACTGGCTAACATGAATAAGCAGCACATCCCAGGAGGATGTGAGGAAGGGAGGGACGCAGTGTTAGGACACCCAGGGACTCCCAGAGCCCTCTCCTCGGTGCTGCTCCTGGCTCCAAGGGACACAGCCCCTGCTCCGTGGTCCTGTCTTTGGACAGATGAGGTCACTGGGGCAGTGACAACTCCCATGTGAATGGCCAGAACCTCTAGGTCTTCTCACATGTGGCCCTCGAGTGAAAGCTCCCTTTCTCTTTCTTTGTGGCCCAGGAGGAGCTGGTGATCAAAGTCTTTGCTGCTCAGAGCCGAGGACTGTCACTTGATTTGTCCATTAAAATCCAGAGTAGCAGGGATGCCTGGGGGGCTCAGATGGCTAAGCATCTACCTTCTGCTCAGGTCATGATCTCAGAGTCCTGGGATGGAGCCCCGCCCGCCCCTTGCTGCTTTGAGTCTCTCAAGAGCTTGGAAATCTGGCTGGAGGTTTGGCCAAGGGGAGGGAGCACTGTGCGGGGAGTCCAGCGAGCTCCTCCTCGCCAGCTCGGCTGTGCCTTTGGACGGTTACCCAGGTCTCCTTTGCACCATGGCAGGAGGGTCGGCTGTGCTGGCCTGGATGAGCCCAAGGACAGTCCTGGGGCAGCCCCTTCCCGACGGCTCGAGGGAGCGTAAAGCTCCCAGCACCCATGCGTCCCAGCCTCCCGCCCCCCAAGCCCCCAGGTACCCTACATTCTTTTTTTTTAATCAGTTTTTTAAAAGATTTTATTTATTTATTTGAGAGAGAGAGAATGAGAGACAGAGAGCATGAGAGGGAGGAGGGTCAGAGGGAGAAGCAGACTCCCTGCCGAGCAGGGAGCCCGATGCGGGACTCGATCCTGGAACTCCAGGATCATGACCTGAGCCGAAGGCAGTCGCTTAACCAACTGAGCCACCCAGGTGCCCCGGTACCCTACATTCTTCCTCGTCCCCGCAGCCGCAGAGCCTCTGGGGCGCATTCGAGGGGCCCTGGGGTTGGAGCAGGAGATCCCTCCATCCGTCAATGAACTTAAAGAGGTGACCCGAGCCGCGGGGCGGGGCTGGAAGATGGGCGGGGCCTGCCCAGAGGGACAAGTGGGTGGGGCCTGGACGATAGGAGGGGGTGGGGATGAGGCAGGCAGGTGGGCGGAGCCGGAGCGGCCGGGGTGGACAGGTGGGCGGGGCCGGGGAAGGTGCACCGGGTCGACTGTGTCCAGGGGCGGGGATGGGGCAGGGCGGTGGGCGGGGCCGGGCAGGTGGGCAGGGATGCGGCAAGCAGGTGGGCGGGGCCTGGGCTGGTGTGCGGGCCCGGGGGTTGTGGGGGGTTGCGGAGGCCGGGCAGGTGGGCGGGGATGAGGCAGGCAGGTGGGTGGGGCCGGATCTGTCCAGGGGCGGGGATGGGGCAGGACGGTGGGCGGGGCCGGAGGGGTTTGCCTACGGGCCTTCCGGGAGGAGGGGCTGGGAAGAGTGGGCGGAGGCGTGGGTGAGCCTTTCCTGGAGGTGAGCGCCGGGCCGCGGACGAGGACCCTGGGCAGGGGACGGGGCGGGGACCGGGCTGCTGGCGGGCTCGGGCGTCACCCCTACCTGGGGGCGTCCCGGGCCGCTTCGGGCTGTCCTCCCCGGACCCGCGGTGGCCGGCGGGCGGCCCACCGCGAAGCCCCGGCTCTGACGAGGTCCCTTGCACCCCACCTTTGGAAAGCTGTCAGACTTTGTCACTTTTGCTTTCGTCCCCACCCCCCAGGGGGCAGGTGGCTTCACTGTCTTGGAAAAGGGAGACAGCCACGGCCGCGGGGCCGTGGAAATCTCAGAACGCTGCCCAGCTGCCAGACCACAGGCCTGAGCCCCGCCCACCCACAGCACCGGGAAAACAGCCTCCACGGTCAATATATATTTTTTTAAAGATTTTATTTATTTATTTGAGAGAGAGAGAGAATGAGAGAGAGCACATGAGACGGGGGAGGGTCAGAGGGAGAAGAAGACTCCCTGACTAGCAGGGAGCCCGATGCGGGACTCGATCCAGGGACTCGATCCAGGCACTCCAGGATCATGACCTGAGCCGAAGGCAGTCGCTTAACCAACTGAGCCACCCAGGTGCCCTCTCCACGGTCAATATTGTTGGCCTTTACGTAATAAACAATCTGCCGATGAAGACAGGGGAAACCACGGCTGGAATGACATCCTCCCAGGCCTGAGGTGGGTTCGGTTGATTTTCTTAGGGGGAGGGGTGCGTTGTCCCAGGAAGCCTACCCGCAGAGACCATGTTGGGTGGGAATCGGTGACAGGAGCTTTCTCCTCCCTGTGGGTTAGCTATGAAGTCACTTAGTGTTTGAACACTCCTGTCCTTCATAGTGACCCACAAACAAGCAGCTTAATTAACCTGAGCATCCTTAGGTAGTGTCGCTATCAATATGATGCCCTGTTCTGACGTCAGGTACATCTGGGATGCCATCCTCTTGCTCAGTGACTGGAAGAGAGCCCTGGGGACGCTGATGCTGGGGGTGGCCGGCCTGGGGAGCGTGGCTGAATCACTTTTCCCTGCGTTTACTCACCCTGGGTGAGCGTTGAGAAATCTGTCCAGAACCCCTGGATCCCTGACTTGCTTCACCCTTGTTCTCGTGGGTAGAAGACAGTGGCCAGCAACTTCCCGGTATGCCGGGCACAGCCAGTTGCAGGGGACATGGTGGGGCAGGGCCCTGGTAGAAGGTCTGTGGTGCTAGACACTAATCCCTTAATTGTGGGATTGCGGGCAGGTTCCGTGGGGTTCCAGAGGAAGGGCCCAGGCCAAAACTAATTACTAAGCTTCACTGTAAAAATTGTAAATATCACCTCAGCCTCTGTGGCACTCCCAGCCTAAGTGCTGTCACGTGATCATCCTGAGCATGTCAGCTCTAAGCAGAGCAGGGAGTGCTTAGATTCCATTGTCTGAATACAAAGCTGACCCTGCCAGGTTTTTTGGTTTTGTTTTCTTGGAAGAAAGACTTCTCAGGAAGTTGTGTCCAGCATCACAGAGCCTTCTTTGTTGGTTTGAGAGCACTGGGAAGTTCAGCTTTGCTGAGTGTTGAAAGCAGAATAGGCCTGCTTGTTTGTTTCTGCACGCTCACAGACTCAGCAGAAAGTCCTGCGATGTGCAGTTCCTGGGTCCGGATGTGTGTGACTGAGTCCACCCCACCCAGAATGAAGCCCAGCCTCTGGGCAGCCAGCCCAGGGCGGATTCCACCCTCTGGACCTCCCTTGGTCCGGGATGCTGGGCACAGTGCAGGAGGACGTGCTTCCAGCAGGAACGTATTCGCCAGCCCCCCTGCCCCAGCTCCCAGTACCTGCAGAGCCACCAGTGAAATCTTCCGTCCTCTGTACCTGGCAGGGGAGACGCAGGACCCCTCCTCCTGGCCTGACTCCCTCCTCACCCTCCCTTCTCAAGTGTTGTGTAATCTCTCCTCACATTTCCATTCACTGTCGGTTTTCCTTCCCTTTGCCTCCCCCACAATTGCCTCAGTTTACATCACAATCCCGATGATTTTTGCAGCTCTGTGAGCGCAGACTGTTAATATTTCAGGGGATGCAGGGTGGGGCTTCCCAGCTTTCTGCTCTGGTTGCCGCCCTTGCTGCTTCCCCCGGCCCCCCGTCCTGGCAATTTGCTTGGCCATCAGCCTGCGGGCTTCAGCTGAGTTGCATTCAGGGAGGCTGTCAGAGCCTCTCATGAATTTTCTGCAGACAGGTAGAGATATTCAGCTCCTTGGTGAGTTCTCGAGGAGTTGAAAGGTGTCGTGCCTTCAGTTATTGTTCTTTAATAATCACCCAAATGGAATTACTTTCTTCAATCAGATGTTTTAAGACTGTGCTAAGGAATGTATAATGAACAGACCCAAGAGAAGCCATTCTGTTGGGTTTTCAACATACTGTTTTCAGAATAGTAGCGCCTCTGGATGCCGCAGTGGTTTGGGGGGACCACCACCTGAAGATATTAAACGCAGTCAGGCGAGATTTTACATAATTTCCCATGAGTGCAGAAAAGGGAAGCATCAGATCGCCCCGGCATAGGGAGAAACTCCGTTTCCTCCGCAGTGTTCCCCTTCAGTGGTTCCTAACGGGAGTGCGTTTCCCGCGAGGTGCACTTGGATAAATGATGTCTGTGTACTTAAGCAAGAAATATTAGCAGGTTACGCGTGTGTCAGTAACCGGTTTCTCTGGGTCGGGCACTGGAGTGTCCCTGGGGAAGTAGAAACTGTTTCTGTGGCTAGTGTAGAGATGATCGCACTGGTGCTCAGAGAGGCTAGGCACTTGCTCGAGGTCACACATCCATTAAACTGGGAGCCAGGACTTGAATCCAGCTGCAAACTTAGTCCTCATTCTGATTCCCCCGCCCATTAAAACAGATGCAGGGCTCCGAGCGCGCGTGGGCGGGGGGGATAATCCCTTCTGAGCCCCGTGCGCTCGGGAAGAAGACGACCCGGTCCTGGGCAAGCCCCGCTGCCGGTGCGCCCCCGTTCCCCATGCGCCCGCGGATTCCGCCCTCTGCCGCCCCCTGCCCGTCGGCTGGGGGAGTGCCCCGTGCACCTCTGTCCGAGGTGCAGGTAAACCCGCGTGGCCTGTCCAGCCCCCTCCTCAGAGGGTTCAACTGATTTCCGTTAGCAACCATCTGATGCTACACCCTCCAGGGCTGAGAAGAGTTGGGGTGAATGTAGTAACGTGGCCCCTTCTCAGAAGTGATCGGGCAGCATCTGGTCAGCAGTGAGCAGTGACCGAGGACAGGTCACTATTCTTGCCACTCAGGCTGTGGTCGGTGAACCCTCCGGGTCAGGATCACCGGGAGGCTTGCTCCGGAGGCAGAGTCTCAGCTCCCAGCCCAGCCTGCTGGCGAAATCTGCTTTTCAGCAACATTTCCCAGTGATTCCTGTGCAGAGCGCCCTCTCTGTTACCTGTTACACCTGTTTCCGGGTGTATTCCATCTGGGGTTTTTTGGAAGATCAGAATGAGGACTAAGTTTGTAGCTGGACATAAGCCCTAGCCCCCAGTTTAATGGACATGTGACCTCTAGCAAGCACCTAGCCTCTCTGAGCACCAGTGTGATTACCTCTGCAGCGATGCAAAGTGCCAGACAGTTCTCCAACTGGCAAGACCCCTCGTCCTCCATCTGCACCCTCAGGATTTCCTAGTCAGTGTCCCCTCAGTCAGCCCTAATTTACCTAGCCGGACTGCTTAGAAACGTCACACTCTGATGGCGACCTTAGCCATCTGCCCAGAAACCTGCAAGTCCTGTGCTCACTGTGGGGCAGTGAGCGTTGTCCACAACCCATGCTTGGTTGAGCCTCAGTCGCCAAATGCCCACTGTGAGGTTGTGGAAGGGACTTTCAGGTCCCACGGAGACCCTTCCTCAGCACCACAGTGATTTGGTAAAGAATGCATTTGATTGTGAAAGGGTAGAGTTTCCCTCTTGGAGTCACGGGGAGGCGAGTTGCCCTCCTGACTGGCTCCGACGCATACCTTCTGAACCAGGGGCTGAGCCTGAGATTTCCAAGAACGCTTTAGCTCTGAGGTTCCATGTGCCTTGACTCACAAAATGGTTTTGGTCTTTTCCAATTAAAATTCTGCTCCGTAAGAGACACACCTATAGTTTCAAAATCTTCTACAAGGACAATTGCGGCATGGCATAGGAAAACAGGTGCATGGGGGCACCTGGGTGGCTCAGTTGGTTAAGCATCCAGCTCTTGGTTTCCGCTCAGGTCATGATCTCGGGGTTGTGAGATTGAGCCCCATGTCAGACTCTGCACTCATCAGGGAGTCTACTCAGGATTCTCTCTCTCCCTCTCCCTCTGCCCCTCCTCACTGCTCATGCTCTCTGTCTCTCTAAATAAATAAATAAATAAATAAAATCTTCAAAAAAGAAAAGAAAAACACGTGCTTAACGTTTTCTGTTTCTCCCTTTTAATTAGCTTTTCTCCTTCAGGAAAACCAAAGCCCTTTCTCCTGATTCACCAAATTAACACTGACCACCCGCGTCACTGATGAAGTTCCTATGGTCTCGGGAACAGAGTTGTAGAACAGTTGGGGGACCTGGGCCCCTAGAATGGGGAGGATGTGTCAGGAGCTCCCTGTGTTAGGCCTGGGAGGTGAGTACTCCTAATGAAAATAAATCTTCAGAGTATTAGTGGGGAATATTACTGGGGTGTTTAAGCCATGCTACTTCAGGGATATGGCATGAATAAAAACCAGGCCCCTGCCCTCAAGAATTGTGCAGCTTCTGAGCAGAGCTGTGCTCTCTGGCTCCCTTGGGTAGCTGGGTGAGGGGTGTGTGTATCAGTGGGGGACCAGCGGGGAAGTCCCTGGGTTGCCCGGGCAAGGGGGCGGCACGGCTGTGACCGGAAGGGAGGGGAGTCGATGCTGGTGGTGTCCTGGGGTGAACCTCACAGGATTGGCCACCAGCTGCACCGAGGTCACACCGGAAGCTTCTCCCAGTTTGACCTCGCCTACCTCGCTAGGTTTGAAGACTATGTACGCTGAAAACAGAAATACTCGACACAGGGTTGAGCCAGTTCGAAGGGCTCAGAATTTGGAGGGAGCGCCACCGATGCCCAGAAGGATATTTCCAGCTGCGTCCAGACAAGCAAAAAGAAGAAGGGACAGGCTCACTCTCAGACGCTGGTGGTATAATGCTTACAGGTAAGTGTTCCCTGCCAGGAGGGATGTGCCCGTGTGCCCGGGACCCAGCTCCTGCCCATACCAGGCCCTTCAGGGACTCAGAGAATGCAGACCAGCCCCCAGCACTCTGGGGACCACAGAGCAGGAGAGACGGCCCAGAGGCACGACGTGGCAAATTCACTCAGGGGACACCTGCCCACGTGGTATGTCCTGGCTGCTGGTGGCATGGCAGAGAACCAAAGAGATAACACCTGTCCTCGGGAGCGGAATTCTGATTTACAGAAAGGTGGCTTTTAGAAGGACGTGGCTCTCAAGACAGCGTGGCCTCCCTGGTGCCCCCTGGCAGGCCTGTGTCCGTGGGATGCCCTGTTCTGCTCATAAACACATGTGTCCTTTGACTCCACCCAGTGTCCTGGCCTCAAGCCTTCGCGCAAGGCAGACCCAGCCCTCCACACCTGCCTTCGGATTCAGTTCGGAATTTTCATTGCCACATGAACTCTGGAGAAACTCTCCCAGTCCCCATTTGTAAATGAAGTCAGTGTTTTTCTCAGCGAGTCCTCCGCAGCTGCCCACAGTGGGCCACCCCCACCAGGGAACCACCCAGCTCAGACTCAGGTGCCGCCCGGGGCCCAGGACCAGTATTGTCTGTGAAGGATCGAGGGGCCCCCCGGCCGGGCTAAGTATAGAGATGCGCCCAGAGCTCACCCAAGCTTAGGCCAGCCAGTCTGCAGTCCTGGCCGTTAGCTCAAGAAAGGCACCTGCTCCGCTAACAGCTGGGATCAAAGCTAAGTGAATTCGACTCAGACGGGAGAGTGGCTGACCCTTTTCCCTCTGGTCTCGTTATCATAATTAACAGCGCTTGGCAGGAGGGGGAGTCACGCTGCCTGTGCCGCTCCCGCCGCCCTCAGAGCCCAGACACCAGCTGGCTCACACACGTGGAATCACACCGCCTTTGGCCTCTGGGACTGGCTTATGTCACTGGGCACGATGTCCTCGAGGTTCGCTAGTCACACCAGCCATTGGAGTCTCCTCCGTGCGAAGGCTGACTCGTACATTGTGTGTGCGACGCCGTTTGTCAACCTACTTGCGTGTCGGTGGACGCTGGCTTGCTTCCTTCGGTGGTCGTGCACATGATGCTCTTTCTGCATTCTGTCCCCTTGGGCACGGACCCACAGTGGGATGGTGTCCCGAGGCGGGCGAGTCGGCATGGCAGCTGTGAGGCTGGCATGTCCGGCATTCTGTGCTTGCAATCGCCTGGAGCAATTTAGCCACTCGCGATGCCCCGCTGTCCCCAGACCCACTAAACCATCTCTCCAAGGGGACCCAGGTCCCTGTACTGTTTTCATGTCCGTGGCGATTCCGAAGGACGGCCGAGTTCAAGAACCATTCGTCTACACCAGGGAGTCTCCGGTTTGCGTGTGCAGAAAGTTCACACACTTGTTGAGAGTCCAGAGGCCCGTTGTAAGGCCGTGTCCTGTCCCTGGTCTGTGGGAGGCCTGGACTTCCTTGCTCCCAGGCCCCCCGGCGACTGACCTGCAGCCCCGGTGAGACCTTCTCTGCTCGTCTGTCCTTCATCAAAGCATGAGTGCGCCAGGGCTGGGGAGTGGATCCACCCAGGTCCCTGAGCCTCTGGGACCCGAGTCCACGCTGGCCCCAGCAGGTCCCAAGCCCGTCCTGCAGGCTCTCCAGGCTCTGCCAGAGGCTCTCAGACAGAACAGCAGCTCCATCCTCCAAACTGGCACCGTTAGCCTTGAACTGAAGCATAGATGCTCTAACACGTGCTTTGAGTAACATGCTTATTTAATCCACATGCTAGGAAATGTGAATTTCATGTGGGCTTGTGGGCATTTTCTTAGGTTTAAATGAAGAAAACTGGGCCCAGCTGAGCCACCTCATATGTGAATAAACACAACACACTTGAGAACCTGTCGGGGACCTCGGTTCCCCATCCACATCTGCTGTTACTGCTGTCCACCTGCTCCCAGGGATCCCTGCATCCCTCGCCTTGTGCAGCTCAGTGCAAGCCTGGGACTTGGGCTTGAGTGACCCTCAAGGTGAAAGCGGTCTCCTGCACCGTGTCTTTCATAACCATGTAACATCTATACGACTGCGCTACCTTCTCTCTATCAGGTTTTTTGGTGCCACCAGGGAAGATTCTGAGTGTTGGACACTAGCCTCCTTTCCTCAGAAGCCCCATTTTTGTCGTGTGAATTTGCGTAGCACGGGATTTGGAGGAAGGAACACGTATGTCACCTGATGCACTCACAGTTAGCAGGGTAAGCTGTTGTCCATCATCTGCTCAGTAACGATTCAGGATCGCGTGTCCACTCCCTGCACCACTAGGTGGCCGCTCTCTGCAGCAGAACTTGGGGAGACGTGAGCGCGTCCTCCGAGCCTTGCTCCACATGCATGCACCCCTCCCGCTCCCTCTGCTTCACCCCACGTGGGGGCCCTTGGTCTTCTCTCTTGGACTCCCCAAAGTCCATGCCCGCTCCCACCTGCTCCTGGTGCCGCCCACCGCCCGTGTCTCTCGTGGAGGTCTGACAGGGTCCGGAGCAACTTCACAGCCTGGTTCTCATCGTTAGATTCGACACGCCCTACAACAGGACTTGTTCATATTTACTTCAACCCACGTGGGCTTCTGGCTCCCATTCTAAGACCCTGTGCTTGGGTGGTCACGCCTCCTGTCACCTGTCCGCTCACTTGTCCTGGAACTTGACCCCCCCGAGGCCCCCTTCAGAGGTAGAAATGTAGTGTTTCACACCTTTCTATTTCATACGAAAATCGGCCTGCATTGTATCTTTGTGATACAACCAACATAAGCCCAAATAATTTTCTTTAAAATCTGGCCTTACCCACCTCACTGTACACGGGCTTGACAGTTCAGCATCTTAGAGCATGTTGTCTGGGGCTCCCGTGTATCACTCATTACTGCCACGAATTCAGGGCTGAGCCCCCTAGCCCAGGGTATGCATTTGGGGGTCAGCAAGGAGTCGTCTGTGAAAAGGCAAAAGCGAAACTAGGAAGTTCGACTGTTATTCTGAGCTGGTGTTCCTGCTTGTGTGTCTCTGCAGGGATTTTTCTGTCTGGTTATGTAAGATGAGAATTCGTTCTGATGTTCGAACAACTTGGGGCCGAGTGAGTTCTTCCTGCAAATACTGGCAGCTCAGTATCAGGATATGTTTATCTTACACTCACTTAAAATCCTCATTTGTGAAATCAAAGTTTCTATTCTGTTCTAGAACAAAGGTTGGCAAACTGTGGTATTTGGACTGCAAAGCTTGGAATGTTTACCACTGGGCCCTTTGTAGAATGTGCTGGTTGTTCCTCGTGAGTGATGGGTTGGAAGGAGCAGCCGTCGGGAGGTCCATGAACCCTGGAATCTGGGTCCTGATGCGCGTGTGCATCTTTGGAGGTCAAGGAATCAGAGCTATTGGAGTCTCTAAGTATTTAAGAACTACTGTAGAGTGTGGTCCCTGCACATTGCTTTAGGGCCCCGTTCCCACTGTGAGACAGGAAGGCGGCTGGGGAGACAGAGTGTGGTCTTCCCCAACCACACGTCTCCCACATCCTCAGTGCTCTTCCTGCCCCCTTCAGAGCACCTTTGAGAATCTGTGTGTGTCTCCAGGAAGATCTCCCTCCCGAGAACCACGCCTCCCACCACGTGGCCCAGTGCAGGCCACCAGAGCTGCCCCAGATTCTGGAACTACAGCCCGGGATGCGTGCCGGGAGTTTGGAGCCTGATGCAGGGTCGCCACGGGAACCCGTGATCTCTCGTCCCGTCTCCGTGAAGGTGCCAGGCTGCCCTTCCCAGGCTGGTTCGCTTAGGAATCGGGATGGCAGGGATGGTGTTGTCCCAGAGCCCGTGCCCTCTTGGGGGGCTGGGGCTGGCCTCTGGGGCTGCCGAGGGGCCATAATGCCACATCTGCCCGTTTCTGCTTTCTTTCTGACTAGTCTTCACTTTATCTACTGAGATCACTCTGAACTTGAATCACACTTCCTGGAACACAGGTGTGTCTTCTGTAAATACAAGGTCATTGGCTCCAAGGCCCACCTGAATCCAAAAGAAATTCACTGAGGAAGAAAGCAGCAGTTTTACTTTTGTGACTCAGTCTGATCATCTGTGCGAGGGACAACCACATGCTATGTGGGTGGAAATAGTAAGTAAGAATATCTGGCTTTAATCATCGCAGCGCCTACAGTGAACGTGGGAAGAAGGGACTAGAAGCTTTACCTCAGGACTGCAGTGCTTAGGAAAGCAGCTTTTTACCACAAATGTTTAAATGACCAGACTTTTCCATTCTGAAATGGAATCACACATCTAATCTAATCTACCCATACACACAATTTTAAAGAAATCAATGTAATGCCCTAACAGGAATATCCAAAAGAAATTAAAGGGAAAGTCATTTATGACGAATTAAATGAGCCCCACACTAGGAGGCAAAATGAGTGATTTGGACTCTCACACATATAAAGAATAAGTTCAGGGTGCCTGGGTGGCTCAGTCGTTAAGCGTCTGCCTTCGGCTCAGGTCATGATCCCAGGGTCCTGGGATCGAGTCCCGCATCGGGCTCCCTGCTCTGTGGGGAGCCTGCTTCTCCCTCTCCTACTCCCCCCGCTAAAATATTAAATAAAAAGAATAAGTTTGGATTTAAGAGACGTAGGAAAATATTTAATGGACATTTCTTAAACTTTTTAAAAACTACATTTGACATTTAGAAATGAGGGCCGAATAAACTGGCTTACACGCATGCATGCACATGCATGCACACACACATGCACACTGGCGTGGGGCACCATGAAGGGATTTTCTGAAATGGTGAATAACTCCTCGTCAAGCTCCAGACGGAGCAAGGTACGATCTTCCCTAGATTTACAAGGTGGTCATGTGCCCGGAAAACTCAGTATATAGTAAAACAGTGCAAGAAATACGTTGTTGGCCCCGAGAAGAGAGTCAGGCTCTGAGGTAGTTTTGAGCACGGTTTTAGCTTCCAGGGCCGCCTGGTGGGACATCCTCCAGCCGCGGGCGCCCAGCGAGCCTCCCCACTCCCTGGGAGGCTCCCGTCACCTCTCCACGACCAAAACACCCCCAAACCTCCCGCACGCTCACAGGATGCTCCAGCAGAGGCAGCATCCCCGTCAGGAGCCCCTGTGCTACACGGGACGTTTTGTGGATAAAATGCAGTTTCCTTCTTGCCAGAGACAGTTCCTCCAGCAGATCGAATGCCCTGACATTTCACCAGCGGGGTGACTTACTCCACCTTGTCTTTCCTTTCTGGCGGCACGCATCCTTCCCCACGCCTGCTGTGCTGATGGCGAAGGTAGCCGAGTCAGGGAGACAGACCACAGACAAGGAAACCAGAGGTCGCCCCGCCAGGGAGACAGACCACAGACAAGGAAACCAGAGGTCGCCCCGCCAGGGAGACAGACCGCAGACAAGGAAACCAGAGGTCGCCCCGCCAGGGAGACAGACCGCAGACAAGGAAACCAGAGGTCGCCCCGCCAGGGAGACAGACCGCAGACAAGGAAACCAGAGGTCGCCCCGCCAGGGAGACAGACCGCAGACAAGGAAACCAGAGGTCGCCCCGCCAGGGAGACAGACCGCAGACAAGGAAACCAGAGGTCGCCCCGCCAGGGAGACAGACCACAGACAAGGAAACCAGAGGTCGCCCCGCCAGGGAGACAGACCACAGACAAGGAAACCAGAGGTCGCCCCGCCAGGGAGACAGACCACAGACAAGGAAACCAGAGGTCGCCCTGCCAGGGAGACAGACCACAGACAAGGAAACCAGAGGTCGCACAAGGTGATGAAGGGCTTGGGAAATACGTCAGGGGACGGGGAGTTATCGCGAGGAGCGAGTGTGGGGGAAGGCTCTTGAGGAAGTGTCCACGCGAGATCCAGCCATGTGAGCAGCAAACAGGAGGCAGCATGTGCCAAGGCCCTGAGGTTGGACAGAGTTTGGGGTGGCAGACGGGAGCCCCATGTGGTGGAACTGACACCGGGCCTCTCCGTTTCCTGTTCTTCCCTCGGGTCTCTGCTCAAATAAAGTATCATCGGGGAGGGCTTTCCCGGCCACTCTACAAATAGCCTCCGGCCCCCGCCCTGGCGGTCCCAGGCTCCATGTTGCCGGTTTACGTTCCTTCTTCTGTTGGGTGTCACCCCTTCGCCGCTTGCCTGCACTAGAACATAGGCCCCCGAGGACGAGCGTGGCCTGTTTGTTCACCCCCTCCTGGGCCCCAAACAGCGCCCAGCACGTGGCGGACGTGCAGCTCACGCTTGTCCAGATGATGCTGGGGAGACAGGTGGAGCCAGACCACGGAAGTGAGAAGGAGGGGAGCCACCTGGGGAATGCAAGGAGAGACCAGAAGTGAGTGGGGCCAGGGGGGTCTCCAGGCCACGGACAGGGTGAGTGGCCCACAAGAGGTACAGGGCCTCTGCTGCTGCCACCCCTGCCTCGGCCTCGGGTGCAAATGGTGGAGAAATGAGTAGCCCTGATCAACAGTCTCGCCGAGTTCTTCCCCATGATTAGTAAATGCACGGTTCAAATGCTTGGGGTCAACTCCGGGTGCACGCCTACTTCTGATTTGCTGTAATTTGTGTGTCTCAGCCTCAGGGTTTCCATGGAAACCCCACCACAAATCAGCCCCAAGGCGGAACGAAGCCTCTGCAGAGCCGTGGGCCAGCCCCAGGGGAAGCTGTCTCCGTGGCTGCGGGTTAAGGCTCTGTGCAGACCCACACCTGCTTCCTGTTACCCCCTTCCTTCGCCCCATTCTCCATCCTCTGAGCCACGGGGTCCTTCCTTTCCTCTGGAGGTTCCACTCAGAGCAGGCTGAATGCGCCTCTGGCATGGGAGACCAGACGCCTCACCACCCAGCGCAGCGCTGGGGACACAAGCCAGACACAGGTAAGGACGCCCTGTACTGACGCCCGTTCACGCCATCACACAGGCTGTTCTAGACCCGCCATGTCCGACGCTTCATGGAGAGTGACGAAAAGGGCGAGCATTTTGTGTGATGAGATGTGCTGTGTGTGATGCGACGTGCCATGCGTGATCCCATGTGCCGTGTGATCCATGTGCTGTGTGTGATCCCATGTGTTGTGTGTAATACATGTGCCGTGTGTGATCCCATGTGCTGTGCGTGGTCCCATGTGTTGTTTGATCCCATGTGCCACGCGTGATACGATGTGCCGTGTGAGATACATGTGCTGTGTGTGATGCGACGTGCCTGTGTGATCCCATGTGCCGTGCGTGATCCATGTGCTGTGTGTGATCCCATTTGCCATGTGTGATATGACATGCCATGTGTGATCCCATGTGCCGTGTGTGTGGAGTGAGGGCAGAGGGGTAGACGGGCTTGTGCCCTGGCCAGGGCAGCTGGGGAGCAGCTGCGGAGCCGACAGCAGGTGAAGAGGGGTCCCTGGCAGGGGCAGGGGAGGGGGAACACAAATGTGTCTCTACCTGCTGTTTTCTTCAGCTTTCTCTGCAAACCTTGAATAAGTGATTGCATGAACTAATGAATGAGAAACAGACTGGTATAAAGATCAAGTACCTCTGAGGTACTTAGAACAGCGCTTACTACACAGTGTAAGTCAGAGCGAGAAGCGCTACCTACACCGACACGTCAGCCATGGCCACGGCCATGGGATCTGGCGGGGGCAGGTGCATCATGGGGGAGCCTCCGAGTCCTAGGGGCCCTGGTGCGATGCCTTGAGCTGGGACAGCTGTGTTTTCATCCTCCCTCCTTCCCCGCAGGATCATGGGAGGCCACCTGGGCTTTCTGTTTGGGGTGATGCTTGCAGCCGGCCCTGTGCTTGCAATTCCTTCCTGCGCCTCTGACCGTCAGAGGGCCTTGTATCGCTCCTGCAACCTCACCCAGGTGCCCCCGGTCCCCAGCACCACCCAGACCCTCCTGCTGAGCTTCAACTACATCTGGACTGTCACAACCACATCCTTCCCTTCCTGGAGCGGCTGCAGCTGCTGGAGCTTGGGACTCAGTTTACCCCCTTCACCATTGGCAGAGAACCTTTCAGAAACCTGCCCAACCTGAGGGTCTTGGACCTGGGCAAGAGTCAGGTAGATTTCCTGCATCCCCATGCTTTTCAGGGGCTGCCCCACCTGCTTGAACTTAGACTCTTCCACTGTGGTCTGCCTGATAATATATTAAAAGATGGTTATTTCAGAAACTTAGAGTCTTTGTCTCACCTGGACCGGTCCAAGAATCAGATTCATGGCCTTAACCTTCATCCTTCATTCTGGGAATTGAATTCCCTGAAGTCCACTGATTTTTCCCTCAACCAGATCCCCACTGTGTGTTCACATGAGCTCCAGCCGCTGCAAGGGAAACCGCTCCCCTGTTAAACCTCACTGCCAGTCATCCATACAGCAGGGTCTCCGTGGACTGGGGCGCATGCATGAACCCGCTCACAAACACGGCCCTAGAAACCCTGGACGTTTCTGACAACGGCTGGACAGTGGACGTCATGGGAGCCAGATCTCCCTGGTTCTGGCCCACCACATTATGGGGTCCGGGTTTGGCTTCCCGAACATCAGGGACCCCGACCGGGAGTGCAGCGCTGCGGCTGGATCTGTCCCATGGCTTCATCTTCTCCCTGAACTTCCGACTCTTTGAGGCCCTCAAGGACTTGAAGCTCCTGAACCTGGCCCACAACAAGATAAACAGGATTGCAAGAGAAGCATTTTATGGCCTCAACAGCCTCCAGGTTCTCAACATGTCATATAACCTCCTGGGGGAGCTTTATAATTCTGATTTTTATGGACTCCCTCAGGTAGCCTATATTGATCTTCAAAACAATCACATTGGGATCATTCAGGACCAGACCTTCAGATTCCTGAAAACATTATGTACCTTGGATCTCCGGGACAATGCTCTTAAAACAATTCCTTTTCTGCCAAGCCTAGACACTATATTCTTGGGTAGCAATAAACTGGCAGCCTTGCCGAGCATTAGACTTAAAGCCAAGTTCATCCACTTGTCAGAGAACAGGCTAGAAGATCTGGATGATCTCTATTTCCTCCTTCGCATCCCTGACCTCTACGTCCTCATTCTGAATCAAAACCGCTTTTCCTCTTGTAGCCGAGCTCATGGCCCAACAGGGAGCCTCAGCTTAGAAAAGCTTCTCCTTGGAGCAAACATGTTGCAGCTTGCCTGGGAAACCAGCTTCTGCTGGGATGTGTTCAAGGGGCTCTCGCGGCTCCAGATCCTGTATCTGAACAACTACTTGGCCTTTCTCCCGCCCGGGGCACTTCGTGACCTGACTGCGCTGAGGGGCCTCGACCTCAACTCCAACAGGCTGATTCAGGCTCTTGCTCCTGGCGATTTGCCTGCTAACCTGGAGGTGCTGGACATGTCCAGAGACCAGCTCCTGTCCCTGGACCCCAACTTGCTGGCGTCCCTCAGAGCTGTGGACATAACGCACAACAAGTTCATCTGTGAGTGTGACCTCCATCCTCTCATTACTTGGCTCAACCAGACCAAAGTCACTGTATTTGGGTCTCGTGCAGATATCTACTACACGTACCCCAACGCGCTCGCAGGGACACCTCTCTCCTCTGTTTCCATGGAGGGCTGCGATGAAGAAGAGGTCTTGAAGGCCCTAAAGTTGTCCCTTTTCGTCTTCTGCACGGTCACTCTGACTCTGTTCCTCATGACCATGCTCGTGGTCACCAAGCTCCAGGGGCTTTGTTTCATGTGTTACAGGGCTGCCCAGAGACTGCTGCCCACGGTCCATGCTGAGTGCCGCGAGTCCAACACGTACAAATACGAGGCCTACCTCTGCTTCAGCAGCAGAGACTTTGAGTGGGTGCAGAGGGCTCTGCTCAGACACCTGGATGCTCAGGTTCAACCTGTGCTTTGAAGACAGAGACTTTGTCCCAGGGTGGGAGCACATCGCCAACATCAAGGACACCGTGTGGGGCAGTAGGAAGGTGGTCTGCCTCGTGAGCAGACACTTCCTCCAAGACGGGTGGTGCCTGGAAGCCTTCATTTACGCCCAGAGCAGGTGCGTGTCTGACCTGGACAGCGCCCTCATCCTGGTGATCGTCGGGTCCCTGTCCCAGTACCAGCTGATGAAGCATCAGTGCATCAGAGGGTTCGTGTGGAAACGGCAGTACTTGAGGTGGCCCGAGGATCTCCAGGACGTTGGCTGGTTCCTTCACACACTCAGCACATTCTGAAGAAAGAGAAGGACGCCAACACAGACAGTAGCATCCAGCTGCAAACTGTGGCGACAGTCTCCTAGTCAAGGAGCATTTCCAGCTAATCCCAAGCCACAGATAACTCTTACCATTTCAGGGGCCTGTTTTGGAGAGGTTTTGTTTTTTTCCTACTAGGAAAACAACATCGCTCTTGATTCCCATAGCCACAGGATGCCTGGTCTCACTGACCCGGAAATGGAAAGGAATCCTGTTTTCTCCACTTGCACCGACCAGGCCATGCCCTTGTCGTGGGAAGGGCCTGGGAGAGGGGTCCCAGATGGCTGCGAGCCTTCCTCTGGTGCTTGCTCTCGGTTGGCAAGGGGCGCCCTCTGCTCCGCAGAACAACACTGACGAAGAAACACAGAAAAGAGGGCGTGTTTCCTGCTTCTGCCACAGGGATGGTGCCACTGCTCAGTGCCAGTCCCGCTCGGTCTGGGGGCAAGCCGTGGCCCCACAGAAGCGGGCAGGACAGTACCTGGATCTCGTTGCAGCCGTAGCACTATCCCTGTTTCTTGTTAGCTCTTCTCCTTCGCACATGGCCTGAGTTCCCCTCCATTCTCTCCCACACCCCGCTCATCAGCTGCACACAGAGAGCCTGGTTCCAGGCCTCATTCTGCTGCTCGGGGGTGGCTGTGTGACTGTGAGTACGTGACACACCCTCTCTGGGCCTGATTTCTCATCTGCGGGCCTGGTGCTCTCTACCAAGGACGTCAGGCTTCTCAGATCAGCCCTGCTGTGGCCCCGAGGGCGTGCGCACACGGAGGGGCCTTCGGGAGGCAGTGGGAACTTCTCTGAAGTTGTATTTTTTTTTTTATCTTAAATCTCTACATATTTTGCATTCTGTCTTTTTGCGTGTTTTTTAATTCAGAAATGTTTTTCTGCAAAAGTACTAAGAAAATTTAAACCAAGGAAGGTGTGCCAGAATATTGCCCATGGCTTCATGCACAGCACCTCCAAACCCAGCAGACCCAGCTCGGCTGCCACATTTGAGGGGTGCCCCTAGGCCTGGGGCCCAGCGCTCCAAAATGTCCTTCCTGTCCCTGTGCCCCTGGCCCTGACTCCTCCAGAACACACATCCCCCCACTCCACCTCTTCCTTCTGGAACGTTCTCCCAGCTCTGCACATCCATCCTTTATGTTCTTCAAAGCCCAGCCCATGCAGCCTCCTGGGAGGCCTCCAACCCAGCATCCTCTCTCCCTTTTGTGCAAATTCTCGGCACCTTACCTGTTCTTCTAAAACGCACTTATGACTTCCTGTGAGAGCCGTGAGCCTGTCTGGCCCCTCACCCCTCTGGACTATAAGCTCCGTGGGCAGACCTTTCTTCAATGTCCCACCCTCACTGGCCGTCACAGACCACATATGGTTTGGGGAAGGAATTCCTTCTCTTCGTCCTCATCCCCATCTGCCTGGTGAATTTCCATTCCTGTAACCCTACAGATTTTTGTCACTGGTCTAGACTGTGAGCCCCTGATGGCAGGGACGTTGTCTTATTCATCACTGTAGCCTAAGCCCCATGCGGTGCCTGGTCCATAGTACATGCTTAATAAGGGCCTGGTGCATGGATGAGGTGTGCTGCGAAGCCCAGCATCCCTGGTGTCAGTGCCTGCTCCTTGGAGGTGCTGGATGCTGGGTGGGGAGCAGAAGGGCTGGGAGCTTGAAGCTCATTTCAAACCATGCAGCATGGCGTGGGGCTCCTGGGTGGAGGGATGGTCACAGCTTTGATGAGCAGCCAGGGGTTGGGCTAGAATGAGGGGATGGAGAGATTGGATGGAGGCTGGAGGGGTGGAGGGATGGTGTGATGGCGGAATGGGATGATGAAGGGATGCGGTGATGGAGGAATGGGGGCTGGGGGGATGGAGGAATAAGGGATGGGGGATGAAGGGGTGGGCAGATGAAGGGTGGGGGATGGAGGAGTGGGGGATGGGGGATGAGGGGGCAGGGGATGGGGGTATAAGAGGATGGGGGATGGAGGGATGGGGGAGTGGGGTATGGGGATGAAAGGGTGAGGGTATGGAGGAATGGGGGATGGGGATGAAGGGGTGGAGAATGGAGGAGTGGGGGATGGGGGATGAGAGGGTAGAGGGATGGGGTAGGGTGATGGGGGTGAAGGGGTGAGGGGATGAAGGAGTGGGGGATGGGGGATGAGAGGGTAGAGGGATGGGGTAGAGTGATGGAGGATGAAGGAGTGGGAGGATGAAGGGGTGGGGGATGGGAATGAAGGGTAGAGGGATGGGGTAGGGAGATGGGGGGATGAAGCGTTGGGGGGATGGAGGAGTGGGGGATGGGGATGAAGGGTAGAGGATGGAGTAGGGAGATGGGGGATGAAGGGGTGGGGGAATGAGGGATGGTGTGATGGAGGAATGGGATGATGGAGGGATGCGGTGATGGAGGGGTGGGGGATGGGGGGATAGGATGGGGGATGGAGGGATGGGGGATGGAGGGATGGGGGATGAAGGGTTGGAGGGATGAGGACAGGGGGATGGGGGGATGAAGGGATAAAGAAGGAAGACAGAGAGAAGCACTTCTCGTGAGTGTTATACTAGGACAACACCCCTCACACCAAGGCACTGCTGTAGGAACAGCTGTAACCAGGAATCAGGAAGACGGTAAAAGGCCACTGACTCAGGGCAAACCTTCCTGCCACATGGGGCAGCCATGCTTCTCCCCATGCTGCAGGAACCTGGTCTTGCATCAGGACCGTCAGGAAGGGTGCTCCCTTGTCCTGGCAGGGTGGGGGGCTCGGGGGGGGCAGCGTTACCCCAGGTACCCCCTTGCTTTGGGTGACTGTCCCCATGACTGTTTTCCAAGCCAAAGCCAGACCTGTGAAGGACAAGGTGAGCGTCTCTGTGGGAACAGTAGGTTGGGACATAAGGAGGGAGTCCATCCCATAACCCTTTCTTTTTTTTTTTTTTTTTAAAGATTTTTATTTATTTAACAGAGATAGAGAGCACAAGTAGGCAGAGCGGCAGACAGAGGGAGAGGGAGAAGCAGGCTCTCTACCGAGCAGGGAGCCCGATGTGGGGCTCGATCCCAGGACCCTGGGATCATGACCTGAGCCGAAGGCAGCCGCTTAACCAACTGAGCCACCCAGGCACCCCTCCCACAACCCTTTCTAATTCTCTTACTCAAAAATCCAAATAGCAGTAATTTTCCTAATCAAACACATTTAAAAAGCACCTTTTGACGTTTCTGTCATAGTTTATGGGGGGGCCTGTTCACAGCAGATGTCCCGGCCACTGTTGAACTCAACAGGCCACTCTAATTTATTCCTGAATTTCTATTTTCTGGCAAAGACCCCAAACATTCCTCAGTTCTTTTCATTTGCTTTCCCTCCCATCAGCCGACCCAATAGCTGGAATTCTGTTTCAGGCCATTTTTCCAAGTGTCGCTTCCCAAGACCTGGCAGGAGGAAAGCCTGGCCGGGTCACATTGGGACGGTGATGTGGGCGCCAGGTGGTCAGTGGAGAAGGTCCTTGCATCCCGTGTCACAGCACCACCGTCCATAGAGAGGTCCCTCGGGGTCACTCTCAAGCGGGAAGAACTATAGTCTAAGAATGGGGAGAGCTTGCTGTATGTGAGACAGACTATTCTGGAAAAATCTAGACTCTTCTTCGGGGCTGCTAGAAATGTCTAAGGGAATCTGACTCATGGCTCCAAATACACTTGACTTTGAAAGTTTCCTCTCAACCACGTGAATCTGCAGTGAAGAACGTAGTCTCTACATGACGTGAAGTAGTCGTGGCTGAACGTTTGTGATCATGAAGTAAGTCTGTTGGGAGAACGGAAGAATAGGGAGTACACATGCTCGTCTACCACAATAAAAAATCGATACAAAATATCTGGAATGTTAAATCAAGAGCCAGCATTCTGCGTGTGTATTTAGAAATAGGGAAATGCCAGAAAAAAGAACTGGACAAGTGAGTGGTGATTGTCTGCGGGATTCCTGCTGCTTCCACGGGGATACCGAGCGAAGCTGGAGACGTGAGTGCTATGGGCAGAGCTTGCAAGGAATTTGCAGGCCCCGCTTAGGCACCGTGGTCCAGGCCACCAGGACAAGGCGGCTTTATTCCTGACTTTGGGCTGGAAATCGTGTTTCTTTTCCGAGGGCAGGCACCTCGCCTCCCCAGGAAGGTCGCCTCCCTGAGACACGATAAAACTCAGTGACATCATGTCTCATCTGGGCCCTGCAGGAAGCAGGTGTTTCGTCGGAGTTTTCCCGCTGCCCTGACCTGGACTTGCCACTCGAGCAACCCTGAGGGCCTAATGCTTGAGGCTGCGTTCCTGGTTTTTCCAATGACCTTGGCCGTCCTTGCTCCCAGCTCTCTCCCCGTTGCTGCTGTGTTATGGGGCCAGCATCGTCCAGGCCTGCAGGTCGTGCCAAGCCTGGAGAGGTTTGCAAAAATAAGTCACCAGGGTTCTGTGTGCCCGGCCGTTGAAAACAAGAGGTCCTTTTTGGAGAGGGCCTGGAGGAAGACCTTCGGGCACAGGAGTCAAACAAAGGGAGGGAGGCGGGTGTGGGGCCACTGGCCCCAGATGAGTGTCGTCCGAGAATGCGGCCGCAGAGAGCACTCTGCACATGGCCCCCTAGTCAGCTGAGTGTAGTTGAACTGCTTGGAGGGCCAGGTTTGGGGTTTTTGTTGTTGATCGCCCCCCACCTCCAAATTAAAAGAAGCAAGGAGCATGGTTCTTTACAAAATAACTGCGTCGAGGCCGGGCGGAGCCCGGGGAGCACATGGGCCACCAGCTTTCTGTGGCTCCATGAGGCTGGACACCTGCCCCTGGGCTCTGGGGCAAAACCAGCCCGTTTTCTGAGACGGAAACCCATGGGTTGTTCTCTTTCTAACACAAACATGGATCCCACGTGGACACGTCAATGCGTTTGCACAAACGTCTGCACCAGTGTGATCTCCTCCTCCGTCAGGACGGGGAGTATTTCCGTCGCCTCGAGAGCGGCCTCCTGCCCCTTCCCTGCGGAACCTGCCACTGCCCCACCGCAGGCGGCCAGGGTCAGGGTTCCCACCAACACGGGGGAGCTGAGCCTTCTAGAACTTCGTGTAAATAGGCATTCAGTTAACCCCCTGCATCTGGCTGGACACTGAGCAGTCTGCTCCTCTTCACGCATTTTATGGATTCACGAGCAGGTGTTTGTGGCTCCTCCCGCTGAGGCTCATCCTCACCCACAGAACGAACGGGGGTGCTGCACGCAGAGCTGGTGCGGCCGTTCCCTCACAGCCTCCTGTGCACCTGCTCCCATCTCTCTGGTGTAAATAACGGGGGTGAAGGGGTCGCAGAGGCACTTTCCAGAATGGCTGTGACAGCTTTCACGGCTGCCAGGACGTGAGGCTCTGCGGGCCCTGCAGCCCCCAGCCCATGGCGGGCACCCTCCCACCTGCATTTTCCTGCCGACCCTTGTGGGAGCACCAGGGCAGTCAGGAGCCGGGTGGCCGAGGGTGAAGGCCCAAAAGGCTGCTGGGGGCCACTCTGCGAGGCACCTGGGCCGCATCTGCCGCCCGCCTGCACCCGCCGCGTCTTGGCTCCTTGCGGTGGCCCCAAGAGCGGGCGGCAGGCGGGCACACTCCCAGGCCTGGCCCCAAACACCTTCCACACGTTCACAGGAGGAAATGCAGGCCCATGAGGGATGAGCAACCTGCTCAGCTAGTAAGTCGTCCACCCTGGGGTTCTTCGGACTCTGCTTCTCCGTAGCCACTGAAAGTCCCCGTTCTCCCCCCAGTGCGGCAGCTCTCTGTGCGGGGACCTTGTTCTTGCCCCCGCCACGGAGCTGTCACCCCGTGCGGGGACAGACCCCTCCTGTCCTTTGCCAACTGGGGACACATCCTGAACCAACACGCTCCGGACAAGCCTGTGCCCCTCCCCCGACACCCCGGAGGCCAAGCCTGTGTGGCCATAAGGGGCCCTTCACTTCACGATGGCTCAGGGGAAACTCGCACAGAAGGGAACGGACGAGGGTCAGTCGTGGAGTGTTGTAGGTTCAGTTCTGTCCCCTCGGTAGCTCGCGTGCTTCAGACCCAAACCCAGTAGCTCAGGCGTCACCAGATGTGGAGACCCGCTTATTGCAGACGGAATTACGGTCTTGCCCCCCTTGTCCACGGGGCACACCTCCCACGAGCCCCAGTGGACACCTGAGCCACAGACAGGACTGAACCCCGTCCGACTAAGCGCTTCCTGCACAGAGATGCCTGTGGTCAAGTTTCACCGAGAAGTTAGGCTGGTAAGCAATTAACAGCAGTGACTGACGGTCCCGAGCAACAGCTAGGCACGGAAGTGTCGCAGCGTTAGGGACGCTGGGTCCTTCTGACGAGCTGCTTCCCGACCACGGTCGACCTCACACCTGAGACGCGGGAAAGGGACCTGGCGGGACTTTTGTAGTTTGAAGGGGTGGCCGTGGAGCGGGGCGGGCGCAGGGCCTGGGCTCTGTCTCCACGAGGGGGACTCTGGACGCAGACGCTCCGCGGGGAGAACTGCATGCGCAGGTTCTAGCGGCGGTCAGGGCACGGCATCTATGCCCCGGAGCGCCCGAGACGCCGCAAATCGCCAGAAGCCGGGGACGGCGCGACGCAAGGTGTCCCCCAGCCTGAGAGGGAACCCGCTGTGGCCACCGTGCGTGGCGTCCAGCCTCCGGACTAGACCACAGAAGTCTGTTGTGTAAGCTGACCAGTTTGCAGTGATTTGTTTCGGCAGCCGTGGGGGGTGGAGTGGCGCAGGGCGGTCGGAGATGTTCCTAGCCCACCGGACAGCAGACAACAAGAGTGTCTGTGGTCAGACAAGAATATTCCCTTAACTTCGGTGCCATCCCATCACGGAGCACAGAGGCTGGGCCCCGGGGCTGTGGGTGGCTAGGAGGCACCCGCAAGGTGGAGGTGGTTCCTGGACCAGTGGCTCTGGGCTGTGAGGGGTCCTGTCACCCCACATGTGCACCCTCGTGGGGCAATGCCTACGCCGGACCCTGGGACATGGTGTCCATGGGGTCTGACCCACCCCGACACCTGCCCCACGCCCTCCGGCCCATAACTGGGGGAGACAGAGGAGGAGGACACATTCCCACCTATCCGTGCGAGCCGGCACCCAGCCCTCTGTCACAGAACACGTGGCCCAAGGCCCGATGCTGGGGCAGGTGGGACAGCCGAGGCGGCCACACCCATCACTCAGAGCCGATGAAGCTGCTTTTCAATCCCACGTGGGGCCTGGACTTAATCTGTGACTTTGGGGCAAATCAGCGAGCTCTTCTGAGTTTGCGTTTCCTCATTTGTTTTATGGGACGAAGAGTAGGGTTTTATGATGTTATCCAAGCCCGTCTGGATACTTGGCATCTCGCTTGGGTGCAGCGACCCTGGGGATCTTCACTAGTTCTGCTTCTGCCTCTCCTGAGACATACGTTCCCCGTTGGGCAGTGTCTGCTGCTGGGGACAGCCGGGTCCTCTTCCTGAGCACAGTGGCCCCTTTGGGACTGTCAGGGACCAGCCCATGGGGATGGCAACAAAACCAGTGAGCCACATGTGCTCCCTCCTCCTGTCTGCAGTCTAAAATGTGCTTGTGTTTGTGGTAAGGAAGCTCTGCTCTTTTCCTCCATTTTAGAACTTCCTGCGTATCTGAGGATGGACCCTCCCGTGTCTTATGTTCTTCAGGAAAAACAGTGGCATTTCGAAGGCCTCTCAGCCACCCCACTTCACCCTCACAGTACAGACCCCAGTGAAGCTAGGTCGATGCTTACAATGAGATGAACCTGCTTTTCCACACCCGACACCCAGGGTGAGTCCGGGCTGATGGAGGAGGCAGACGTGACCAGTAGATGGCAGCTGTGAGCCACACGCTCTGTCTGGACGGTGCCTGGACGGTTCCCCAGGAGGCCCAGCCCTGGCCCGGCCCTAACCCTGACCTTCCAGAGACAGTGGGGCCGCAGGGCCGGAGGGCCTTCATGTCTAGGCTGGGTCTCTCGGCAGAGAGCTCCAAAGGGCAGCGGCAGTCTGGGGTCTCCTGTGGCCCCGGGGTCACAAGATCGATGGCCAGCTGCTGTTGGGTGTGGTTTTGTGAGTTACGGGTTATGCAAGGCAGGCGGACTTTAACTGGTTACATACGTACCTATCGGCGTTTAAAGCCATTACTGTTTAAAAATTCGACTTTGGTGCTGGCAGGCTCGGTGCCATTAGGCCCCAAGCACATGGTGAAGTAAACCACATGGGCTGCTTGTAACCCGTTATGCAGGACACCCCTGTATAAAGAAAATGGTAGGTGGGATGCAGGGCCTCCTTCGATCGCTCCCCATTCTCCGCCACCACAGGGCCGACGCAGAGAGCCGCAGGGTCGTCCCCAGACTGCTGCCTGCCCGGCTCAGACCCCCGTCCCCTTGGAAATAAAGCCCCACACAGAGGTAGCCACGGCACGGGAGTGCCCCAGAGCCCGGGAGCAGGACTGCCGCCCATCACCCCGGGGTCACCGTCTCCACACACACTTCTGAGGTAAGAACAGACTAAGCTTCAGAGCATCTCGAAGGTCCACGCCACAGCCTCGGCTCAGCTCCGTCGGCAGGTCCTTCATCATCCCAGCCAGGCCAGGGGACAATGCACTTGGCCGCTGGACTGTCCTTGTCAATGAAACTCTGAGCTGGTTATAAAAACAGAAGTGAAATCGTGCCGTCACATCTGAGATGCCACCGACTGTCCTTTATTTGATGAACCACTAACACGTCGGCCAGCTGTATAACGCATCCTGGTTGTTCAGTGTCAACTGTGAAAACACATGCTTCCAAATCGGCGGATGCAGTCGGCGGGGTGTGGCTGAGCCCACGCTCCTCCCGCAACACATGCCTCCCACCCCGTGGTGATGAGAAGGTCTCCGAGGTCCCTTTCTGCTCCCACATCCCAGGGCAAGGCTCAGAGTGCTTTCTCCAGGCCCAGACGTCCCCTGGGTCTCTCAGACATGAGGAGACTCCACACCTGATGTTCTTAGCAGCGGGATACATGGGGGCCTGGCTGGAAGCAGCAGTTCTCAGCCGCTGGGGCTGCAGGAAGTGGCAGCAGACGGAGGGTCAGGGCGAAGGCCAGGATGTGGGCCCCAGACTGGAGGGGCCACCACATGCCCCTTAGGGAAGGAAAACTAACGTCCCTCCCACCTTCTGAGTTCCCAGAGGAGATCCTTGTAATGAGAGATGGACGAGCACAATTGTTGACACGAAGACCTCATCCTTATGTGAATGACGCCCAGGGCATGTGAGTAACTCCCAAGGTGGCACAGCATTCTGGCCTAGATGCTACCCTGGGGAAAGGAGGGGTGTAGGCCTCCTTGGGGGGGGCATGATGTGTAGGAAAGGGACCGGGCCCTAGAAGCCTGGTGGTGGAATGACAGCCCGTCACAATTCTGTCCAGGGTCAGTGGCATCCCATCCCCTATCCTGTGGCCCAGAAAGTCCTCCCAGGACATGGTCTGTGACACCTGCAGTCCTTTGGAGGATCCATCCTCAGGCAGAAAAGGGATGTTCAGAGAAACCTCCCCCTGCACCTGTGGTCCTCCAAGGTGGATGGGTGGGTGGGTGGATGGATGAACGGATAGAAGGATGGGTGGGTGGATGGAAGGATGGGTGGATGCATGGGTGGAAGGGTGGGTGGAAGGATGGATGGAAGGGTGGGTGGGTAGATGGATGGATGAATGGATGAGATGGATGGGTGTGTGGATGGATGGATGGATGGAAGGATGGATGGAAGGATAGATGGAAGGATGGATGGGTGGATGGAAGGATGGATAGATGGATGGATGGGTGATGGATGGATGGATGGAAGGATGGGTAGATGGATGAATGGATGAATGGATGGATGGGTGGTGGATGGAAGGATGGGTAGATGATTGGATGGATGAATGTATGGATGGGTGGATGGATGGAAGGGTGGGTGGGTGGATGGATGGATGGATGGATGGATGGATGGATGGATGGATGGAAGGGTGGGTGGATGGATGGAAGGGTGGGTGGAAGGATGGATGGTGATGGATGAATGGGATGGAAGGTTGGGAGGGTGGATGGGTGGATGGATGGATTGAAGAATGGGTAGAAGGGCGGGTGGGTGGGGTGGGGATGGACACACAGATGGTCACTGTCAAATGCGATATGGAAATCCCATAAGAAGGGGCCTGGCTTTGGCTTGTGGAGGTCACTGATGCACTCAGAGCAGTGTCAGGAAGCAGAGGGCAGTTGTTTGGGGAGTGACTAGTGCTAGAGAGTGGAGACAGCAAGTGTAGACTGCTTTTGGAAGCAACTTGGCTGTGGAGGGCAGAACAGACAGGTGTTCAGGAGGGAGATGGGTTAAGAAAAGATTTTGGCTCTGCTGTAAGATGGAAGAGCCTTGAGAGTGTTGATGTGCCCATGGAGACCTAGTAGGAGGGGAGAGCTGAGGACCAGGGAGCAAAGGGAGGGCCCTGGTCAGGGGCGGGTACGAACAGGGGTGTGGACAGACATGGAGCACAGCGAGGCCAGGGGAGGAAGGCGGGATGCAGCTCAGAAGCCTCTCCGAGACACCCAGGGCTAAGCCGAGAGCCAAGAGCCGGGAACGCGCCCGAACTTGGGAGAAACAGGGTGAAGTGTAATCTTTGTGGACCTGGCTGCTTCCCTCTGTCAGTAAAAAGCATTTGAGCCGTTTCGCATGGACGCCTCTCATCCTTCCCCTCCCAGCCCACGGCGAATGTGCTCCTGGCCGCACCGGCTCCTCGTTCTACGCGTTTTTGGGAACTTTCTTCATCAGTCCCTTCAAACAACATAGTGTGTGCGTGTGTGCGATTTCATCTTGTTTAAAGTTTCAGTTGGGAAAATTAAGCCATGTAGATTCGTCATGGAAAGAAACGTTCACGTCTCCTAATAATCTGGATATAGAGGAAACAGGCATTTTAGCGAACACAGATGAATTCTCTCTCCCACGAGCTCCCTCCTCATTAATTGCACTTCACTTTCATGGAAAAAATTTTCCTTGAAGTGTTCCACAATCTGAGTCAGTCTTGAAGTGAATCTTTTGGGGGGAAAAGTGAGCTAATGCTTCAACTGCTTTTGACTGGCAGGATGTTGGAACACACACACACACACAGTTTCTGTAAGAGAGGGAGGGAAGAAAACAGGCTGACCTATTTTCACACACGCACGGCTCGCCATCAGCGGAACTGTAAACTCCAAACTTGGCCAGGCTGGGCTGACATCTTTGAAGAGGCAAACCCAGCTGGCTCAAAGGGACACGGCTGCAGACATCACAGAAGTTTAAAACCCTGCATCTGAGTCTGGGGAGGAAACACTTCCTACCCAGAATTTAAGCAAACCTCATTATAGGATTCCCACTAAAAAGCTTCAGGGATGTTACCAGCTGCCATTTCTTTTCATTAAAAACAAGCCTCAAAGAGGAAGAAAAAGCAGAGAGAAGGCTCCTGAGTTGCCTTCAAAGACCTGAGCTCCTGCAGACACCTTAGCTTACTCCAGAGATAATTGCGAGAGTTTTTCTGGACGGATGTGGGTATTTCAAACCAGCATTTGAAGGCAGGAACAGTAAAACCCCAGGCACTGGGAGGCTGGATCTCAAAGAGGCCGGCAGATCTGACTCCTGGAACTTGAGACCCCGCTGTGTCCCCGGACAGACTGTGATGATTAACAAGCCAACAAGAAAAGCCAGGCTGGCCCGGGTTAGGGTGTGGGGTCCGGCGTGAGCCACTCCCAGAGGGGAAGGGCCCGGAGGTACTGGGCACCTGGGGTTTGGAAGCGAGACACCAGTTCAGAGTGTGGCTCTGGGAATTACCTGATGCTCCTGCCAGGCTGGTGTGAGGCCGGGCACAGAGCTGGTGTCCGGTCAGCGGGTGCCGCATGCAGTGGTGATTGGGAGTGGGGCCCCGAGCCACACACCTGCCTCTGCCATTCACTGCTTGCTCCTCGGGCAGCCCCAGCGTCCCGGAGCCTCCGCCTTCCCGTCTGTAGGGTGGGCGTGGCCACAGTGGTGAGACTGGCTGGTTCTGAGGTACAGAGGTTGCTCTCTCCAGGTGTTAGGGACCAGCTGATGAGCACACGGTGTGCGGGATGTACTAGATGTTGGCTTATCTCAGGAGCGTTGTGTGCGCACAGGAACGTGTGTGTGGAACACACAGGAGCAGGTATGCGTTGCCAATGGCGTCACCGGGCCCAGAGGAGAGCCAGTTCTCCCTCCCATCAGGCCCGCGGCCAGGTCCCACCTCCTGGTCCCCACACGGGCACCGTGAGGCACGGGGCCTCGGAGGCCAGAGCCCTCAGCAGCACCAGCTCCCCACACGGCGAGGCCACACTCATCGTCATGGTGCCCTGGTAGCGAGGGGCCCCCGACTTGATTTCCTCAGAGAGCGTCCCCCAGCCCCTCCCGGCCGCTGCAACGTCCCCTGGCTGCAGGCCCCCTCGTGTGTCCCTCAGCCCACGGGGGGCCCTACTCCAGCTGCAGACCCTCCCCACCCCGAGTCTGCAGGGCCTGGCTTGCAGCCCAAGGCAGCAGGTCTGGGAGACACTGTCTTCTGACCGCTATGATCCATCTCCAACACGCCGTCCCTGAAACCATTAGCCTCCCTTTCAAACAGAATTTATGAAGTGGGAAGAGATTCTCAGACACTATCAGGCAAATTCCATTTTCTTGTGCCTGAAGAAAACAGCCGCCTGGTTTAGATCTGCCTCCAGTGCCAGGTGCCTCGGCCAGAATTCTCCTTCCCCCAGCGTGAGAGCCAAGGGCGCAGTGGCCACAGCTTCGTGGACACGGGGCTCTTCTAGAGACTTCCAAACCTGCCAGTTTTGGGAGGGGAGTCTGCCGGGGACTGTGGTTGAGCGGCTGTGAAATCGAGGGAGTGCCAGGTGTGGTCACACATCCCACCTGAATCCCGCACACTCTGGGTGCCCTGTGTGGAAGGGCGGGCTTTGAGTACCTGCTGTGTGCAGGGTGGCATACTCGGCGCCCCGGGATGGGGCAGAGGAGAAAGGAACCAGGTCCTGGCCGTGGGCCACGACTGCGGGTGGGGATGGAGATGGTGCCGACTGGCGCTCAGGCGGTGCCACGGGGTGTGTGGGACGAGGGCCAGGCACTGGTCCTGGGAGAGGCAAGTAGGATCTGGGTTTGCTGGGGCCTCTGGGGCCCCCAGCAGCGCCTGGTCTTGCCCTTGAGCCAAACTGGGCTTCCTCATGTCACTTCCCCAACACAAATCTAACTCCAACAAGGGGATAAACCAGGGAATCCTTGCTGAAGGGTTCCCAAGGAGATGGAGATGTGTCCTCATGCCCCAAAAAGCAGAACTTGCCCTCAAGCCCATGTCAGGGTCTCCGTTCCCTCAGCAGCGGCTTGTCCTGCCCCCACAGTCCCCAGAACTGCACGCTGCTCCCCAAGCTTCCAAGCATCTCTTGCCCTGGAATGCCCCTTCCCTTGGGCCCTCAGATTCCAGATCACAGAAGGAAACACGCAGGGGCCACTGGAGCAGAACCGTGCGTTGCTGTAGGCCGAATTGTGTCCCCCGCAAAATCTACATGTTCCTCAGAGTGTGACTCCGACAGGTGTCCTTAGAAAAGGGGATGTCTGAGGACAAGGGATGCAGGCAGCTCAGGAGACAGGCCTGGAGCTCCTTGTCCCTCTGAGACTGAGAAGGAGCCGCCCCGAAACACCGGCGGGTGCGGGGCCTCAGCCCCCTGCCACCGCGCAGAGGGGTGCAGGTGCTCAGTAAGGGGAAGCCACCAAAGTGAGTGCCTGGAGACAGACCTGGTGGTGGGAGGCCAGACACCACGCAGGGCGTGGCTGGGCCCGGGAAGGTCGGGGTGAATCCCACCGTGAGCTCGCGCCCTCTCCCATCCACCGACGGCAGGCGGCCTCTCTCCTGGACCAGGTGCCGGCCATGTCTCCAGTCCTGGCGCCCACCTCCCACTGCATTGCCCCTCCCCACACGCGTGCCAGCCTCACTGCCTGGCTCCCTGGGCCCCATGGGTGCCCAGCCTTGGCTCTGCAGACGGGCGGGACCCCACACGCTGGAGGGTGGCCAGGCCGGGGAGACAGCCTGTCTGAGCCGCGGGCTCCTCACCTACGACAAGACGGGCGGCCGACGCCAGGGTCTCCCGGGTTCCAACACTCGGGGGATCTTCCAGTGATTGTCACCTCCTAACAGCACAGCTGTTCAGACAAAAACAGGGCAGGTGGGTGGGAGGGAATGGGGTCTTCTGGTCACTCCAGGGCCCGGCCAGGCCCAGACCCCAGGGCCAGCACATCCCCAGAGCCTCCCAAGGAGCCACGGCCTCTCCTCTGGCGTCAGTGCCGGGCGCGACCCCCATGGACCCCAGAGAAGACCCAGGTGGCCTCCGGCAGCCGCTCCCCTCACCGCCCCCAGGTGGTGCTGCAGGACCTCTGCCCGGGAAGCCAGGAAACTGGCGCTTCAGTCCAAGACCTGGCCTTCTGCTCTGCTCCGGAGCCTTCCAGAGCTTTCCACAGGAGCCGGCCCCAGGGCATCTCGCAGGTCACTGACGTCAGAGGACACAGTGCCCAGAGCCTGGACTTCCCACCTGGTGCCATGGAGTCCTGTCCCTGGGATACCACCTCTCCTGCCTCCAGAAACCAAATGAATGCACACACCTCCCCCGTCACACACACACCGCGGGGGCAGGCATGCACGCACACACACACAGACACACACACACACCGGGGCAGGCATGCATGCACGCACACACACACACCCCGCGGGAGTGGGCACGCACGCACACACACACACAATGCACGTGCGTGCACACACACACTGCAGGGGGGGCATGCACACACCGCGGAGGCAGGCATGCATGCACGCGTGCACACACATACGCACACACACACCTCGAGCGCGGGCATGCATGCACGCATGCACACATACACACCATGGGTCGGGCATGCGCACACACACACTGTGGGGCAGGCATGCACGCACGCGTGCACACACACACACACACCGTGGGGCGGGCATGCATATACACACACGGCAGGGGCAGGCATGCATGCACACACACACACATCACAGGGGTGGGCACACATGCACACAGAATGCACACACGTGCACACACTGCAGGGGGGCATGCACACATGCACACATGCACATACACGGCGGGCATGCACACGTGCACAGAATGCACACACACACACACACCCCAAGCGCGGGCACACACACAAACACACAACGCGCACACACACACACCCTGCAGGGGGAGGCATACATGCACACACACACACAAATGCATGCGTGCACACACACCATGGGGTGGGCATGCACACACACACACTGCGGGGGCAGGCATGCATGTACACACGCACGCGTGCACACACACACACTGTGGGCATGCACGGATGCGCACGTACACACACACAGCATCGTTGACGTGTGATCCCAGACTGGTCCTGTGGGAAATCCACGCTAACTCGGGCTGGGCTGGGTGACAGTCTGTGCAGGGGAGATCCCAGGCCCCAGGGGGAGCTGGACAGCCCTGCTGTAGCCCTGCCTGTCGCTGTGGGCAGCAAGGCTGCAGGCAAAGACTCGGGAATATTCTAGTAACCCTGGCAGACCTCATTTCCTCAGACCTCTGCCATTTTTGTCAGTTCTAGGCTACGGAAAGTAAGGCACCACTTGGGAGAGAATGGAAAGGGAAGGTAGGCGCTGACTGACCCCAGATCACACCTCTGACGTGTGAGGAGGGAGCCTCCCCGGTCCTTACTCTGGGGTCGGAGGGAAGGCGGCTTTTCTTGCAAAAGAAGGGCCTGTGGGACCCTGTTCCTTCCCCGCTGGCGCTGGAGGCCAGAGACCCCAGACCCTGGGCTGCCCAGCGCTGCACGGCAGCCGGGGTCGAGTCCAGCTGGCCTGCTGGTCTGCTGCTCAGTGGAGCCAGGCTGCCTGGGTGTGGACTCCTTGCAGGACGCTGAGGCCCAAGCCCAGTCCCTGTGGCTGTGTGCAGGTGTGAGAGGCAGCAGGTGCAGGACTCTGAGCTGTGTGCCCTTTCCACCCCGTCTCAGTGGGACGGCCAAGCCAACAGAGGGTTCAGTGCCCCTGCCAAAGTCCGTTCCATGGTGTGTGAATCCCAGCAAGTTGCACCCAACTAACCAGCTGGCCATTAACTTGGTTAAGTCTTTGCCGGGGCAGGTGGGGTTCGCTCTGTCAGCCCGTTTCTCAATAGTGACCAGCAACCGTCCTGCAAAAGGAGGATGGCCAGGACATGCAAAATGCTAAGTGCCACTGCATAGGGTCCGGACAGCGGAAGGAGGCTCTGGGAAAGGTGTTAAGGCACCCACCTCTCCTCTGCGGGGCTGCATGGGTCCTGGCACCCGCCACACCCAGGCACCATGGACTGAAGAGGCCCACGGCTGGTGGGGCTGCACCCTCACACAAGGGCAGACGGGCCGTGTGCCAAGATGGGCCCAGTGCATAGACGGTCCCCAGAACAGCCCCACAGCTGCCCCCCAACCTGCGCACGCGAGCCCTCTGTGTCCCCCTCCCCCAGCCCCGCCGAGGCCACCCTTCCCTTAGGCGCTGACAGAGAAGTTAGCAGCTGGCGCAGGAAGGAGGCTGAGTGAGGTCGCAGACCGGCCTGCACGGATGGAGCCCAGGCTTCCTGAAGGCCTCGTAAACACCCCTCCTGCTCCCACTCTGCCCCTAGAAGATCTGCGGCACTTCGGCGGTGTGGGGGGGAGGGCGGGGACCACCTGCTGGGCACATGGCCGTGCGTGCCCTGTCTCCACGGGGAAAGCAGCTCCAGACGTTACCTCATCTCCCAGACACTGGCCTCCAGATCCTCAGTTTGCGGGGAACGTGACTCCTTCCCTCCTCCCTGCTCCCCGCGCCCTATCCCTGTGTGGACCGGGGAGGCCGCCAGTGCCCAGAAGGGCAGAGGGGGCACCCAGATGCTCATGAGGGAAAGTGAGTCTCCCCAGACCCCTTGCCCGCAGCGCCACAGAGGGTCCCCTTGAGCCAGAGCCGGATCCTGCTGCTCAGGGTGCAGGGTGCATGGGGTGGCCCCCAGGGATGTCCAGCGCCATCTCGGGCCTAGAGATTTGTGGGTCCTGCTCCTCTTCCTCCCTGTGCCCTGGCCTTTGTGTCCAGCTTAGCTCTGTATTGATGTTGTCCTCCCTGCCCCTGTTTCCGTCCGTCCTTCCATGCCCCGTGCCCATCGTCCTTCCCGCCCCATGTCTGTTGTCCTCCTGAGGACAAGGACTTACATTCTTTTTAGTCTCAGAGACCCTTCTGTGGGGAATGGCTTTTACGTAATAGTTGCTCAGCAAGTGAGAAGTTAAATAAAATGAATTAGTTTCATGATGTGCAGATAATGGGGAAGGACTTTGGCCTCCCCTGGAACCCGGAAGGCGGATGCGAAGTGGGAGGCCTCGTCCACGCCAGCCCCTCGCCCGTCACTGTGGCTGGCAGCCCCCGTAGGAGGCCCATGTGCCGACAGGACCCTCACCCCCACCGCCCCCCGGCCGGGCCATGCACTTGGGGTGAGGCCGCGCCCTTGCACCCCATGGGAGCCGAGGGGCCCGCGCAGCAGGACGGAAGGGAGGACTTTCTGGGACAGAGTCCGTTGTGGGCTTGCCAGCTCTGGATTTCCTTCCTTTCTTGGGGGCGGTTATGGGAATTTCCCACTCGTCTTCTAGACTGTAAAGCAGTCTCGGAAAACCAAAGGCGGGAGGAGGGATGAGGAGGCCAGGTGCTTCTGATGGCCACACAGCTCCAAACAGGAAGGCTGCACTTTCCCATGTGGACGCGGCCTCTGGTAAGAGGAAATCAGGACCCAAGTAACAAGAACAGTCCCACGCACGCTCGAGCGTCCACTGGTAACAGTCCCCTGCACAAGCGTGCGCCAGCTCCCTGGGGTCTGTGGCCGTGTGTGCAGGGCCGAGCTTGGCTCTGTGAGTGGCAGCAGCGCGGGAAGGCTTGGCCAGGGAAGGACCCACTCAGGGATGCCTGCGGGCCCAAGGGACACTGCAGGCCTGGGGCTGGGGGGAGCAGCGGGGCGGGGGGCTCTCAGCCGCGGTTCAGTGTCCCAGCTGGCCGGCCTTGGGCTCAGCGTCCTTAACACTAAGAGGGAGATGGTACCCCATCCATGTGTGCACACAGCACACTTCGCCACGCCATTGAACGTTTGTGTCCCCTTGAAGAAACACATGGGCTGGAGGCACAAGCTTGACTTAATCCTGGGAAGATCGTGGTCGCATCCCCAAGGAATAAAGGGACAGAGAAGATCCCACACCTCCTCCCTGGGGCGGCCCACTGCAGTGCCCATCCTCCGGCGGCCCCGAGGCGCCACCCCAGGCAGCCAGCCCAGCCGGTCTGCACCGGCCAGAGGAACCAGGAGAAGAGAGTGTGTGTGGTTCTGGAATCCAGCACACTCGGGGAACGTCCTCTCGGCTCTTGTGTAGGACAGAGGGGCCTGTGGCTGGGGCGTCAGCATCCAGACTATGGGAGGGAGCTCTCGCCGTCAGGAGGTGATTCCAGAGCCTGAGGGTCAGCACGCAGACTTTGTGGGTGTGATTGCTTTGTTTCAATCCTCCAACTGTGTGTCTGGGTTGGGCTAACAAGGAGGGAAACTGAGGCACCGTGGCAGGAAGTGTGCACCCCAAACCCACACGGTGATTTTCAAAATCCCAGAGCGTATCTGGGAGCTGGTCAATGCCCAGTGGATTCGAGTCAGTGTTTCCCGTCTGGTCACAGTGAGCAGATTGGTTTTGCAGGCCTGTCTTGTTTTATAATCTAATGCTTGTTTTTATTTAAAGGTGCCTGATACCTTCATAAGAGACAATGAACACATCACAAATAGCCTTCACTCAACCCGACAAATTGTGACCAGAGAGTATGTCCACGTAAAGGCTCATCGTTGAGCTATAAATTTTTAACACGCTGCTGATGAACTAAGAACCTCTTACCGAGGATGGTGGGTGAATGAGCTGGTGTGTTCAGAACAGAGACACCAACCCAGGCACGCACTTCTCGCTGCCCGTAGCTGTGGACATGCAGCACCCATGCCCTGGCCCGTGGGACAGACGTGTCACTGGCCCACGGCTGCACAGCCCACGGCCACATTGTCATTTGCTGCTGCCTAAGACCACAGAAAGCAAACTGTCTCTTGCTAAAGAAAGAGGTGACAGCCCACAGGGATTTGGTGCCCTTGCCGCCGTGGGGCCCTGGGCCATGATCATCTGCGGTCACTCGGGTCCCTCCACCCGCCCACCTTCACACCCCCTCCCGTACCCAACAGCCCATTCAGCAGCCCGGGGGTCCCTCCAAAGCCAGGAAGTTTGCTCTCCATCCGTTCTATTTCGGGAGCTTGGACTTGGCCCTGGAATTTTATAAGCCTGGGAGGAATTGGCCGAGTCTTGGTGCTTTCCTCTGCCCCCACAGGGCCCCTATCTTCTGCATCCCCTGACTCAGTGGGGCCGGCTCCCCAGCCTGGCAGCGGGGGGGAGGCTAGAAGGCTTTCCAGAGGGCTCCCAATGCAGGGAGGCTAAAATCTGTGATTCCTGTAGCAAAAGTGTATGGTCTGTGATCCCTCGACTAGAATATCTGAGAGGATTCTCCTAGCTGACACTGGGACAAAATAAGCTGACTTCCATCGAGACAGCTCTTGACTGTGAAGATAAACTGCCCGTGACGATGTGTTTATGTTCTCAGGACTCCAGGATGTTTGTCCGAGTCCCTGTCCCCATGGCCAGTGCACGGGACAGAGCCTAGCCCGTAGCAGGTGCTCGGTAAAGGTGAGAGGATGGAGGGAGGGAGGCGTCCATGTCACAGCTGTGTGTCCTCAGACCCGGGGGACACAGGGAGGAATGGGTGGGCTCTGAGCAAACTGTCCCTCCCACCAACACTTGGGGACAAAAGTCTAAATTCCACAGCGGAAACCCAGAGCACCGTCTTCACGTTCCTGTTTCAGTTCTCTCAGTCCTGTAGAGGGAAGGACGCGGCGGGGAACTCAGGCTTGCTCCCGAAACACAGCTGCTGTGGTGACACGCTGGTGTCAGGTCCCGGGAGCTACGTGAGGGACAGCCAACGCCAGAACCCTTGGTGTGCCACACACACAGAAATCACACGTTCGGAGCAAACCCAGATTCGTGCAGACTAATCTCTGTGTGGTGGGAACCGAGTGTTCTCGACTCAGCACCAGCGACCACGGGCTGGACCATCCTGTGTGGGGCTGTTCTGTGCGCACAGGATGCCAGTGGCCAGTGTGACAACCCAAACTGTCTCCAGACCTTGCCCAGCATCCCCTTGGGGGACGAAAGTGCCCCCGTCAACAACCATTGAGCCAGAGGGACTTTGAAGGAGAACTGTGTTTTACTGCTGGGAAGGCTGGGGCTCACGGGGGCTGCGTGAGCTGCCTCTTTCCGAGGCGATGGGGCCTGGGGAGCTGGAGAGGCTCACGGATGCCCCTGGCGGACCTAATGCAGCTCCTCAGGGAGGTGGATGAGGACGCCTCTTGGGCTAGGCAATGCCCCCCCTTGGCAGGGCCGCGTGCGTGTTCTCAGCATGGCAGGAACAGGTGGGTGAGCGGCAGGTGCATCTTCCGTGTCTGTCTCCACCCACAGGCCGAATGCAGAGCCCACCAGGGACTTGCAGGATGGAGGCCTGGGTCCCTGGATGTTCTCGGGGAGGGGATTTGCTGACCAGGAACATCCTCACTGGACTGCAAAACAAACGAGAAATAACCGCTGTTAAAGACCGACTGGGCGTTCAGGCTTGTCTGTCCTGCAACTGATATTCCCAGGAAAGCACATGTCACAGGGGACTGAGGTCTCAGGTGGTCTCAACGGGGACAGAAGCCATTGTGGCCCCTGGTGAGGTGGCCATGGGCCTTGCACAGAATTCAGCAGCTCTGCCGGCCGGCAGGGCTCCCGCGGTGGCACCAGGTCCCTTCCTGAGCGTGTGATGCTGAGCCAGGAGGCTCCCAGACGAGCCACCTAAAGCATGCCCGTTTTCAGGAAATAAAGCCCCAGCCTGGACAATCTTACCTCCAATACACACCCTCTTGCGGAGATCGGAAGCCTCCCACTTTTTCACCGTAAAATCTTCCCACTGAGATGTATAGCCTTGAGTCATGAAACAGGAACGACAAACCAGGCCTCGGGGCTCATCCTGTTCATTTCACCATGTTTGTCCGCAGAACAAAGAGCAGGTGCCTCAGAGTCGCCCTCTCCCAGAGCAAGGAAGGAACCAGCCCTGAGGTGCAGCCTCGGAGCCCACATAGAGAACATTTTAACTACTTTCAGAATAACCCTTCACCTCTGCTTTCCAGGGCTAGAAATAGTGAGGCTCCATCTCAGAGCACCCAGCTGCTGATAAAGAACATATTCTAACAATCAGCAAAGGCACATCTATCTTTGGAACGGTCATTTGCGGGAAGACAGGAAGCTCCGGTCTCAGTCGGGGCGGTGCATCCAGACGCCTGATGAACGGGGCCCGGGCACTGCGGGCTGGCCAGCCAGGAAGTCCAAGGGCTGCCCAGGCTGGAGATATAGCTTTGGGGCAGACGGCCAACAGCTCACAGGAACATGGAGTCCCCCACACGGAGACCATGCCCCTGTGCACTGCCCAACCCTCGCCGTGAGCCTGTGGGTCCAATGTTTGTCACTTGGTGAGAGCCCACCTCAGCTGACCACCTTCTTTCAAGCCAGTGACCACTGGCATTATCTGGGTTCGGGGCAACCTGTCTTCTGTACCTTAGCCCCCAACTCCTCCTAAGTTTACCATCTTTTGGGGGCCACACATACGGCCACATAACGACTGAGCCAGCCCACATGTCTAGTTCTGAACACCTGTCCAGGACTAATTTTTCATGTTCTCTCAAGAGCTCTCCCACCGCCACCTTATGAGTCCCCGGTGCTAAGGATGCCAGGCTTCACAGCCTGCATCCGCTGTGCCCACTTTCTCAACATGGCCCTCCCTAAACATGCCCAGACCACACAGCCATTCCCTCAGCTGTTGGGACCTGGGTCAGCCTTTTGGGACATATTTATTGATTCAACAAATGTTTATTGAGCACCCAGTATGTTCTAAGTGCTAGAGATGAAGAATGAATAAATCAAATGGCCCTACCTTCTTGGGGACCTGCCAAGCATCATTCAGAATCAAAGCTTTTTCCCTCTTTCAGACCCAGCCTGATGCTGGCAACTCTGCTTCCAAGCTTAAAGACCACCTCGTAATTCTCACTCAGCTTCCCAAGCAGCTCAGCCCCAGGGAGAGAACTCAGCTGACCCTCCGTGGTTAAGGGCTTAATCCTGGTCTATACATCAGCCTCTATGAGTTTGGTGAATGTGAGTCTGTCCCAAGAAACAGAGCCACTCTTGCAGTGCTGATAGCACGTTTCTGGGCTTGTGAGACTGGGAGCCAGACATGCAGCTGTCACATTCACTGAGGGGCCTTTCCTAAGCTCATCCCTCCTTGTCACTCTGTATGCCAATAAACTGATCGCAGTTGTGTCATGACCGTGAGGAATACAGAGCACGCACAGTCACTGTGGGTGATACTCACTGATGCGCGGAGACAGACCCGAGCAGTCTCCCCTGATGGACTCTGCCCTGCGGGGACTCGGGAGGTGTTTGCTCATGAGCAGAGCACTGATAAATCCTGGCTCAGGGCTTTGACAAAACCCAGAAGGTTAATTAGAAGGAGAACGTGCTTTCAATGGCTCAAAAACAGTGAGTACAAAACAATCAAGTTAATCAGTCTCACTGTTGGTGTCGCAGTAAAAGTGTGTTAATTCAATTCCACGTTGGCTGCTTGGCACTGGCTCCTGCAGCGTCTGTTAGTTCCCGAAAGTCTGTTCATTCACCCGCGAATGTGGGTTTTAGCCAGACGCTAGAGATAAATGGTCTAAAAAGTCATCATTCCGGAGACCCCATTTCTTATGCCAAGTCTGCAGTGCTCCTCTCAACACCGGGTGCTGCCCTCGGAGCCCCGTCTCCCATCAGCCCTCCTCCGGGGCAGGTCACACGCCCGTAGACTGTCCCCCAGCGGGAGGTGAATGATGCAGAAGGGGGGCAGGGCTGTGTTCTGCGGCATCTGCAGGATGAGGGTGAGGCTGACGGTCTCCCCATCCCAGCCTGTCCCCATCTCCTAGGAGGCCTCCAAGGAGGTGACATGGAAACCCAGAAGGGGTGTCCAGCCAGGACCCAGGACTGGGCCGTTCCCACCCCGGAGAGCAGGTGCTGGGATGAGGCCCAGTTGGGGCACAGGTGACCTTTGGTGGTGACTTGGGGACCGGGGATGAGGGGTGCAGGACCCGAGAACTGACTCTGGCACCTTCCACGCACCTTCTCTGGCAGACCGAGAGCCTCTGAAGGGCAGAGGACACGTCGGTCAGTTCAAACAGCAGACGTCCACTGGGCAGTAATAATTCCATCCGTCATAAGGGATGAACGACGTCCCAGATGCTTGGCCAGGTGCTAAGCTGCTGGCCCATGCCGACTTCTCAGAACGTTCGGACCAGGAAAACACGCCCCTACTTTGAAGGTGAGAAAACTGAGGGTCAGGGCGGTCGAAGTGAGTCTCCCGATCCTCCAGACGTAAGTGGAGACTCTGGCTCCAAACCAAACACCTTTGACAGTGAAAACGCCACCTGGGAAACTGGTGTCCACGTCTGGACCAAAGGGTGAGAGTGGGCTGTCTGGGGCAGAGGGGCAGTTACGAGGGCTGTGGCGCCGGAGACAGACGCCCCGGCAAGATGGCCGCCGGCCCTTCTGGGACAACGCAGGGAAGGCGTGGACTTGGTGTTGGATCCAGAACGGTCCTGTGCAGCTGTCTGACCCACCGCCCACCCCCTGTGCACAGGGCCTGGGGGTGTTACCCACTTTCCTTACGTGTCCCGAGCCCGCACAACCGTCTTGTTTGGGGGCGCCCGTCATCATGATGCTTGTCCCCACTCGTTCATCCTGAGCAGGGGCTCCCCTGGAGTCTCAGCGACTGAGTCAGGGCCCAGGCCTGTCGGCGGAGCTCCAGGACGATGGGGGGCAGGCCCCCAAGCCCCCGGCCAAGTGGGCCACATCGCCTCCCCGGAGACTCCTGCTGTGGGCAGGCCCACCGGCTGCTCCCCAGTCAGGGTGTTGCTGCCTGGCATCTCTGTGGCCGTGGGCAGCCCACAAAACTGGGATTGCTGAGAAACACCAGCGGCTCCTTCAGCCCATCACGTATCTGCCCGGGGGACGCTAATGGGGGCGCGCTTTCTGTGGCAGGCCCCGTACTCAGTGCTGAGGTCTCTAAGGTGAGTGGAGCACAGGCTTGTGCCCCTAGTGAACTCCGCTCAGCTAGGACAACACCACAGGAGCGGCCTCCCCAAGCAGGGGTCTGCGGCCCCTGTCCCGGGGGAAAGCCGCCACATCCTCCCTCTCTCAGCGCCCGAACCAGGCCCAGGACCTGCCGGGGCCCAGGCATCATCCCGACTCCTTGTCCGCTCATTCAACACTTACCGGGTATGCAGCTGCCACGCGCCCGGTTCTGGACACAGTGTCGCAGGCCCCTGGCCCGATCAACACAACAGACAAACACACTTCTGTGATGAGCAGACTCGGGCAGGAGGGTGCATGGGGTGGTTCGAGGGGCCCACTCCACAAGGTGGTGGCTGGTCTGAGCGGTGGCGGCTCTGGAGCCGGGCGAGAGACCCAGGGTCACCCTGCCGCAGGGGCCGTCGCCTCCCAGTGCTGGATGCGGAGCAGCGGGCGCTCTAGGCGGGGTGTCGGTGGGGCAGGCGGGGGCGGTGGAGGCCGGGGCAGCATCACTGAGAGGGAACGGGTGGTCCGGCGAGGGACGGCTATGGTAAGGGGTCTCGCGCTGCCCTCTGTGCATCATGGGAAACCGTCACAGGGTCTCGAGTACGATCCTCACACCAGCTGGCGGGGGGAAGAACAGCACAGGTCGGGGGGTGGGCACCAGCCACCGGGAGGGAACAGGAAGGGACGGGAGGCTGCACGCGGTCCTGGTGGGCTCGTGACCAGTGAGCAGATGGGAGGCTCAGAAGGTGGAGCCAACCGCTGCCAAGCTCAGTCCCACTCTCCATTTAGTCCAGGAAGGGACAGAGACGTGCGAACAGGGCCAGCTTCCCTCAGGTCAGTCACCACCATCATCACAATCGGGGCCAATGGCAATGCTTCGGAAAGACACCAGCAATGTGAGGTTTGACTTTCACTGACTATCGTACGCGAACTGTTTAAGCCCCGCAGAACCAGAGGTGCACATGCTGCTTCAGCATGAATGCGCTGACTCTGCGTCCAGCCCTCCTGTGACCCACAGACAAGGTTACCACGCACACCCCAGCCGTGGACTGAGGTCTCCGTCCCACAGACGGGGTCGGAGCGACAGAGTGGCGTCTGCGTTCTTCCCAGTGCTGCTGGGAGAAACATGCCCATTTCAGCTCCAAAGTTCCGGTCATAAGGCCGCGCACAAGCCCAGCCCTGCCCCACGCGGGGCCCGGGGACAGCCTGGCCTGGGGGCCTGGGCAGCAGGCAGCTTCGCTCTAGTGCTGAGCCCAGTTTCCCCATTTCCAAAGTACCGACAGCGTCTTCCCTTCGTTCCCCGCTGGAGGGGACACCACTGCGGTGTTTGCAGGACCCGCGAGGCAAGGCACATACGTGGTCTCAGAGCAGGAGAGACGGGGTGGTGAGCGGCCGTTACCTTGCAGCCGAGAGGTGCCCTCATGGGCAAAGCCCCTCGCCGTTGTTGAGAAAGAGACAAGGACACCCTTTTACCATGTCTCTGTAGCATCGTCCTCGACGGCAAAGAAACAAAGTGTAGGGACTGGACGGAGCAGAGCTGTCCCTGTGAGATGATGGGACTGCGTGTGCACAAAGTCCAAAAGAATCTATAAGCAATCCGGATTAATACGGTCATTGGACAGAAGGCCAACATACAAAAATGAAGTGTATTTCTATATATGAGCAAAAAATGAGAACCGGAAAACTTCTCAGTGTCATTTACAAAAACGTGAGAAAGAACCAGCTATCTGGGAAGGAGCCCAACAAAAGGCATGCAAGACTGTACAGGAAGACTGTCCCAAGGATTGTGGAAAGGGACTGTAAATGTCTAAGTAGATGGAGATACACCATGTTCACGGACTGGGAAACTTGGGATTTCCAACATACCGATGCTCCCCAAACAGATCTATCATCACGGTGGAAAGCCCAGAAGTATGTTTTGTGGTTTGTTTTTTTTTTTTTTTTTTTGAGAACGTTGAGAAGCCCGGCAGACGCTCTGGTGGACGGGCCCTCGGTAGGGTCCCAAGTGGGACAAAAGGAGCAGCTCTGGGCGCCCCCGAGTGCCTCGCTGCCAACTGGCACGTCTTTCCCGGAAGGAGGTGCCAACACAGGAGGGATGGGGTGGCCCACGTGTACACTGCAGGAAGACGGGGTCGGGGAGAACTACAGTAGGTGCGGGTCATCAGAGGGCGCCAGGAGAGGGTGGTGGGGAGCTCCCCCAAGGTGCGGCTGCCTGTGGGACACTGGCTCCTCGAGCCCGTGCGGGAAAAGCCCGTTGAGACTCTTCCATGATTTTCCAGTCTCCTCTGCATTTGGGGCAAAAACTGTGGACTGTGTCGTGAAGGGTCACCTGCTTTGAACCTCGAAACCAGTCCTGCTTCCAGAAGGCCTCCTCCTCCTCCTTCGTTTTCCTCTGTTTTGGCTACATTTCACATTCACATTCACACAGGAAAGCGTTGCCCTCTCTTTGGAAAACCTACACGTGTTTCTCTGGGACAAACAGCCTTTTCCTGCTAGGAAGGCTGAGGCAGACTGCGTTCCCTCACATGGGTAGATGTCACAGAAGTGATTTTAAGTAAATACTGTCCGCTCTCTTTCTGGGGACGGACATAGTGCGTGCATACTGAAGAAACACTGCGCCACGCAGAAAAGCATGAACACTGATACAACAGTCACACATGATCCCAAAGCTGGGATGCTCTCTCAACAGGCCCGTGTATGTGCCCATGTTCCTCTTTTTACAACAGAACTGGGATTGTGCTCCCTGAAGCATCAAGGAGGTTAGCTGGTGGAGGGGAGTGAGAGGTGAGGTCAGAAGTACTGAAGGGCCATGGACCGGGCAGTGGAGATCACGTAGGGCCTTGCTGGCTATTGTAAGGACTTGCTTTGTCTCAGAATGAGTTTGAGTAACACATTCTGACTTAACGTTTTAACAGAATCGAATCAGAGTCTGCATACTGAGTTGCAATGCTCTCTGCCCAATTTTGGCCAACACACAGAGGCTCCCAGGCTTATTGCTTCCCCCCTCCCACCACCCCCAACAGACACACACACACAGGAGAATGGAGGATGTCTCTCTAGGGAAGAGAAACAGTTCTGCCATCGACATACGGCCACTGCTTATGTCTCTGCTGTCTCACTCTTAACTCGGACAGACGTGCTGGGGGAAAGTCTCTCACATGAAAGAAACCAAAACAAAGAGGAAGATTAAAAAAGAATGTGAAAGGAACAGAAACAATAAAGGAGCAAAAGACATTTCAAAGAAACTGTAATTAAAATCCTCAGATAAGGGAAGACTCTGTGTCTACGGAACAACAGGGGCTCCAGAAAGGATCATTCACAGAATAAATAGGGCTCTTGGATATTGGAAGATTATTAATTCAGTAGAAGGGCTGGGACATCAAATGGAGACTACCTTCCCCAAAGTAGATTTCAACAGGCGGGGAGGCAGACAATAAAGTGGAAATGGAGGTAACAAGGTGCAGCTAGAAGAAGCCGGGCTGGTGTTTGTTGGGCAGGAGGAGCTCCAGGATGGACAGGGCAGGATGGGAGAGGACAGGAGGAACTCTGGGTCGGACAGGGCAGGACGGGAGAGGACAGGACTGGATAGAAATGTCCATGGAGACCTAGCTGTTTGCTTGCCCAGAGCATATTCACACCCGCAGAAGCTTCCAGAACACAGAATTTACTCTACGGAAGCACGTGGCTCAGCCGCACAACAAAACCAGAAGAGAAGGAATTTTGCAAAAGTCAAGGAAAGACCCATCTGCCATCAAAAGGGCCTGGAGAGTGCTGGTGGGAATGGACAAGACTCGGCACATGAGGACAGAGACGCCTGAAGTTTCTGGACTTCATGGGCAGGCGGTGTCCCCGTGGGTGTCCAGGACGAGAGCCAACGATGATGAGATGTCCTTCACAGAAACCACATGTAGGGGCGCCTGGGTGGCTCAGTCGGTGAAGCGTCTGCCTTCGGCTCAGGTCATGATCCCAGGATCCTGGGATCGAGCCCCGCGTCGGGCTCCCTGCTCAGTGGGGGGTCTGTTTCTCCCTCTCCCACTCCCCCTGCTGTGTTCCCCCTCTCTCTGATAAATAAATAAATAAAATCCTAAAAATAAAAAGAAAGAAGCCACACATGTTTGCAGCAGACTTCCCGCCCGACTGGACGCATCGTCCTCACGTTTTCTTAGGGAAACGATTTCGCCCCCAGAATTGAATACCTGCCTGCAGCCATCATTGTGCAAGACGAAAGCATCGTTAGTCAAAGACTCAGAAAGTCTTTTAGTGGGAACGTAATGTTTCTGGAAGAGATTACAAGAGAATGTCCTTCAAAATACTGACAAGTGGACACAAAGTAGAGCAGTGAGATCTAGGAGCGGTATGCAGTGAAGACATGGTGGCTCGGGCAGAGCTCACAGGGACACGGGATTAGGTCACGTAACATGACTGGTACAAGGAGAAACATAAAGTAAAAACAAAATGATGAAGACACAGAGGGAAACATGTAAATAACTGACACATGACTCAGCCACTGAACGGAACATGCTCAATGGCAGGGAAGCGTGTGAAAGTCTCAGAGGGACCTGCTCTGTCAAGCATGGAAGCGGTGGATCAAGCATCTAAGAGCATGTGGTTTTCAGTTCAGCACTGAATTTCCCAATACAGCCCCAAACAGTATGGTTTTCTTATTAGATTTCAAGGATCCATCCAAGCGAGGCCTCCAACTGCACATTTTGGAAACACTGAATGTTAAGGAAAACCCAATAAATGGTTTTCTTGCAGTAGCGGCAGAGAGAGTGACCCCCAGAGGCCCCGCCGGAGTTCTCGTTGCTGTTCCTCTCCTGGGCTGTCTTCAGAGGGCGCAGGCGCACAGCACACACACCGCGGCCTTGCCCCGGTCCCCCGGGCTCCTCCTCTCTGTGAAAATGTCCAGCCACAGGGGGGTGGTCGCCTTCCACAAAGACAGCTGCTGACTGCCCCCCAGGGTTAGCCGGAGCCCTGAAGCGCGCTCTCCTCTGCGGGCGGAGCAGACATGGGCCGGAGGGCAACACTGGCTGCTTCACCGGTGGGGGAGGCGTCTCAACACGTCATGGAGCTCTACATTCAAGATGCATGCACTTGACGTGCGTGAACATCTCCAAAAAGAAGTCAGAAAATGAAAAAGAAAGGGCCTGGGAGATTCTGTTACAGGAAGTGAAGAAACGGGTTCGTGGCTGGAGGCAGATGTGGGGTCAAGGCCCAGGTGTTTATGGTGTGTTTCTTACAATGGGGAGGCCCCAGAGGGGAGGGGGTGTTGATGATACGAGCAGGGCAGGCTCAGCTGCTGAGAGGGGGACCCAGACAGGGTCTGGCCTGGAGGCACTTGGGGGGCCCAACACCAGGGCCTCACTCGGACCCTACCCTCCATGCCCCTGCTCTGTTCCTACAGCTCTGGAGGTCAGTGCCAGCCCCCAGGCCCTTGGAGGAAGACAGCAGTGATGATGAGCCCCGTGAGACACCGGAGAAGCAGACTCCATCACCCGACACCCCTCAGGTGTTTGGCATCGAGTCATGAGAACACCTGTGTTAGAACCCTGCTTGGAGTCGGGCCCTGGGCGCCCACTGCCCTCCCTGTGGCTCCTCCGTATGGCCCAGTTGCTGCGTTCCCAGTCGGCGAGTGTGGATGCTAGGAGTTGGCCAGAGTCCCAGCTGGGGCATCTCTGTGGGGTGTGCCACTTGGGGCAGGCCACCAGTGCCCCCCAGAGACCACACCCGCCACGTGTAATAACTAGTTGGTAAATTAAGAGCAGGGACAGAGCGAGACGCTGGCTGACCGGCTGGCTGACGTGTCAGGGCCTGAGCCGCAGGAGAGGGAGGCCGGCGGCTCTGGGGAACACAGGAGCTGCCAGGCAGGGAGGAAGGGTGGAGAGAACCTACATGGGGCTTTCTTGGGCGTTGGGCTGTTTTTGTCTGGGGTGTCAGCATAAATTAACCCCACATGTAGGTGTTCCCAAAGACAGAACCGAGGAAAAATATTTCAGTTTTCAGGAATGGAATCAATGTCCTCCAGGTTCCTTCCCAGGCCCCGCAAGCTTGCCTCCCCCGGCCACCCAGACGCTCAGACCCAGAGCCGCCAGGCCCTAGACGGGACGGGACAGGTGGTGGGAGTGCAGAGGGCACCCTGCCTGGCGGGCCAGGAGAAGCTCCCCAGCCTGCAGCCCCTCCCAGCCCAACAGCACCCAACCAGGCCTACTTGGGTTGGTGACACCGTCCCCAGCTGGGGGCTGCGTCTGCCCCCATGGAAATGCTCCACGGGGACATCAGCCACGGCTCACATGACAGCCACGTTCTCCTTGTGCCAGATGAGGCCCAGAGACCCCACCGCCCCAACACCCACACTTCAGGGGTCCCCTTGGACACAGGCCTTCCCAGGGGGCAGGGTCCACAGGATCAGCCCACGCCCTGCCTTACAGGAACTGGACTGTGCTCAGCGGACCCCAGACCCCAGACTCCCTCCATGATGGCCCTGAGCTGCTTGCGGGACTAGTGTGGGACCCCTCCCCAGGACGGTCTCTCTCAGCGGACGGCCACCACACAGCTCTCTGCAGGAGGGGGACCAGAACGAAGACCCATGGGCTGTAGGTCCATGGGGTGCACACGAGGACCAGGCAACCATGCTGGTAGGGGAGGGGACCACAGCCAGCTCTCCCTGCACCCCCACCTTCTGCAGCACAGAACTCAAAAATTCTCAATTCAACATGGCCTTCCAGTTGCTGTGAGGGCACATTTGTCAAGGCTGGAGAGTAGAACGCGTCATGTTTACGGCTTCTTGCAACAGATGTTAGACGTGGGCTTTTACCCCGGGTCCAACCGGGGAAGGAGGCTGCTCCCAGAGCCCACCCCCAGCTCTGGGTGCTGCTCGAGCTCAGTTGAGGTGTCGGATCTGAGGAAGTACGTCATTCCCGTGTTGGCTTGTGCTGGCCACGAGTGCTGTGGCGCCCTTGGCCCCGATGAAAGGCTCTGGTGTGACCCTCGGGCCCTCCCCGGGCCCCCAGTGTCCTCCTCCCTCTTCCTTCCACTCCTGCCTGTGGGTCCTCCTCCTGCTTCGCGGCCTGGCCCCTGTCCTTGCTGACCTGGCTGAAATGCTGCCTCCACCAGTAAGCCTCCTTGGGTGGGCGCCCGCTCGGGCTCCTGCCGCACCTCTCACCCGGCCCCCGTGGGTTCTTGGTGTCCCTCTCGCCCCAGAGACCCCGTGGCTGCCCCTGTGTGGGGAGGGCGTGGATGGACGAGCGCAGGCGGACACCAGTGTCTGGGGCGCTGGCACGGAGGCTGGGGGTCAGCGCTTGGTTCTAGACCTGTTAGCGGAGAGTCCTCTCTCCCGGGGGTACTGTCCACATCTTCACAGTGGCCACAGAGGCATGGAAGTGGCTGCCACTCTCCCTCCCGCCCCCGCCCCCTGCGACGGGCCTGCGGCCCCTCCTTCACCCCAGAATGCAGCACGAGGGCCAGTGTGGGGACAACACCGGCAAAAACCAGACGTCACACCAACCTGCCGAAACGCCCCACAGGATGGTCCCAGGGGATCGTGGGCTTCTTCCCGCAGTGTCTGACCATGAGGGTTTTCCAGGGAAAAAATGCACAGAAAGGGGCTGAACTGAGAGTTGGGGTTTCTAGAATGTTCTTGGGCTCCCTCTGAGGGACCCTACAGTTGTAAGTCGTGAATGACCTGCACTGGCTGGTGTCAGTGGCTACGCCGGTAAGTGCCATCCATCCTGCCCGCTGGAGCCCCGAAAACCCCAGGGCACCGCGCCCAGAGGTGTCCGTCCGCTTGCGCCTCACCAGACCCCACATGACTCTGTCTTGACCTAACTGCCTCTCCAAATGGGGCCGTGTTCGGAGGGACTGGTGGTAGCACTTCAACACCGTTACCCCTGCCACCAGAACTCCCCTGGGAGCCCCCCACCCCCGTCGCCGTACCCCATTCCAACACATGAGGAAGCTCACACCTTCCTTCACGTTTCTGAGAAACGTTAAGGCATCAAGTGCCCACCCAGAGCACGTCTGACCTGTCCAGGGTCGGCTCCTGGCTCAAAACAACCTTTTACTCAGGACGAGCCGGACAGCAGCGAGGGAACCGGGCCGACCAGGGCTTCTCAGGGTCGACCTCACCGTCACGGCAGCCGCGGCAGGACCACAGTCATGCCGACGCCCTGCAGACCGAAAGCGGGACATCGGAGCAGCCGGGCGGGACCAAGTGGCTGTGGGGCATCCAGGCTCCAGGCTGTTTGGGTCTTTGCTAAAAGGAGAATCTGTATGTTTAAGGTGGGTTTGTTCCTGTTGCGCGTTTGCCTAAAGACGGGAGGCTGGGAGGACAGATGTCGGCGCCCAAGCTCGGGGAGTCCTTGCTCAGCCCCACATTCAGGGTGGGAAGCTCACTACCTGTCCGCTGTACCCCCGACACCCTCGCCTGTGGCCGGGGTGCTGCTCCCGTTGTTCTCCCCACGTGGCGCCAAGTGTGCGGCGAGAACAGATACTGTCCTGTGTCCTGTCCGCCAGGGCCGCTGGGCGAGTCCTTCCCGTGAGGACGTGGACGCCCTTCAGAGCAGGACAGAGAGCTCCTCACGCTCAGTCAGATGCCGGCAGCAGAAAGGCCTCTGGGCTGGAAGCGAGCTGGGCCCTTCTCACAAAAGCCAGGAGCGTGAGGGGGACCAACCCTCAGCCCCCCCGCCCCCAATAGGTAAAGGCCTCTCGAGAAAACTGCTAAGGAAATAAAAAATCTCCCGTTTTTCTGTGTGGCTCTCTTCCTGTCCACGTTTTAGTGACATCTAGACCTTCCCAAGGTAGGAGCTCAGCCAAGTGTCCTCGTTCCCTCTGTCCTGCGTCCCACGTCCAAGCCCTGCAGGTCCCATGGGATCCATGCTCCCCGCCCCTCCCCCCCGCCGGCCGTGGCATCGATCCCCCGCCAACAGACCGAGGAAGCTGTGAACCTGAATCAGAGGTCACTCTCCTGCCACGGACCCTCTGGGAGCTCCCCCAGACCCCCAGCACCAAACCTAACTTCGCTCGTGCCCCAAGATCTGCCCCGGCTGCCTCCCTGCCCCCACAGCACGGCCGGGCCTTGTGTTGCCGCGGGTGCTCAGCGTGAGTCCCAGACAGTGGGATCCTGCCCTCGCCCACTGTCCACCACGACCCCTCGCCACTGGGGCGGGACTGGTGTCTGCGCTGGACCCGGACGGCCTCTGAGCAGAGCTGACCGGGCGAGGCCAAGGCTGATCAGGGCAAGCAGCTTCATCACCCGCCGTCCCGGTTGATGTTACCACCGAGCAGCCACTCAGCATAGAGGAAGTCATATGCTGGTTCTGGAAGCTTCTGCCTGAGGTGGAACTTGTCACCACCACCCACATTCGTTGGCTCAAGGAAGTCACATGGCCGAGCCTGAGCCTCATGGGGCCCAAATGAGCGAGGCTCCTTCAGTTACTCTGTACTTCCCTGTATCGGCAAGCAGGCCTCAAGGAGAGCCCTCGAGGCGTGGGCTTGGCCTTCGTGCTGTCTCCGTGGCAGGAGCCTGCCCCACACACCCTCAAGCAGGGGCGAAAAAAGAGAGGCCTCCAGCCCCGTTTCCCCCGACACCCATGCGTTGGTCGGCATCAGGCCTGGAGCCCCGGATGGAGCCTGTGGGGGCCCCAGCCGACCTTGTGTCTTCCAGCCCGGAGGCCTCGGGGAAGCAATTCAATGTACCACAGGGCAAACCCTCTCTGCGGGCATCCTTGCGGGGTCCTGGCCCCACTCTGCTGCAGGTCACAGCTGGCTGGCTGTGTGGGAAGCCCAGATGCCCCAGGACTGTTTGCCCGGTCTGTTCGCCCCGGGACCGCACGTGGGCTCTGTGGTGGTGCCTCCCTGCTGACCCGCTGAGCACCGCCTTTCTCCCTAATGCCCTGCCGGCCGGCTCTTGTTGATGGCAGCTCCCCTTGAAATGCTTCGTTATTATGTTCTTCTGAAACACGGAAACACATCTTCCCAGCCACCCAAGCTCCCGGGGAAGAAAGGAGAGGCCCACAGTTTGTACCATGATCCTGGATCCTGGGAAGGCTGCCCGGGCTAGGAGGAGAGCTGGCTGCCCACTCGAAGCTGCAGGCAGGCTCAGTCCTGGGGACACGGCTTCCCTTCACTTCTCCCGGCACCCACTCCTGGCGGGGAGGGCACAGGACGCTTCCTATGTTCTTCCATCTGTCATCTGTCACAATGGGCTAATTCCCGCCCTGGAGCCACCATATGCTGGGCTCTGAGCAGGTGCGCTCTCGCCTCTGACCCTGCACGAGTGAAGGGCAGAGACGTGCTCAGAGCAGCCATCCAGTAGTGCGGGGGGCCCCGCACAGACTTGGGGACTGCGGTCCCTTCCTCGCTGTTCCCGCCAAACAAAGTGCGCCGGGTGTGGGGCTCCACCCAAAGAAGCAAGCCCGTGGCTTCCAGCCGGGGGTCCCATGGGGCAGAGCCACCTGGCGCCCACTGCACACACGCCCACGACGCTTGCTTCAAGACCCATCCACCCTGACTTTCCTCCAGACCCTCAGCCCATAGAGCCCACACAGCGCTGGGGGTGCTAACATTTCTGTGAATCGTGCCATGAAATCCATACAGAGCTTGGTTCTCCAGTGGCTGCTGGCTGTGCTTGGGTCGAGTGCCTGAGTCGTAAAGGGCAGGCGTCGTGGTCTGCCCTCCGATCCGCTGGAGGCTCCATCCTGGCTGTGGTTCCAATGAAGGGCAGAGAGCGTGAGGAGTCAGCAAGTGTCAAGTCAGACCCTCGGATATTTGAAGACGCGGGTGCCCAGGCCACATCCTGACCAGCGAAATCAGAATCTGTGCAGGAGGGACCCGGCGTGAGTACGTTTTCAAGCTCCCCGGGGATGTGGAGAACCTGAGCCGCACACCACACGCATGCGCATCATGCGGGGTCCTGCCCAAGGGCAGGCTCTCCTCCCGCAGGGATTCTGGATTTCAAATCGGCACGAAGTCACGCTGCCGCCCATCCACACACCTCACCTTGTATTACAGGCACTCAATGACATTTGGAACTTTCTGGAACTGCCCCACGCACATGCTTTGTGACTGTTGGCCACAGGCTCACGACCCCCGAGACCCCCGTGATGCACAGGCCGTGTTCAAGTGCGTGCGCGTGAATGTGCGGAGAGAACAGGATGCATTTCAAAGCACCTGAGCATCCGGTCCTTCAGATGTGCCCGGGCTCAGGCCCCGGTGCCTGCTGCCTGCTGACAGTACCCGCCGTCTCCGCAGGGAGAGCCCAGAGCCCACCTCCAAGGGCACCCGCCCTGGAGCCGTGTAAGCCCAGAGCTCACATCCTGCACTGGTGTGTGCGGGGAGTCAGGGGAAGGGCAGGGCTGGGGCCGCCCCGGCGGGGACAGAGAAAAGCCCTGGTGGCGGCCTCCCCTCCTGCTAGTCTGAAACCCTAACAGTGTGACCGCCTCGGCTCCAGCTGTTTTTCAGGCCAAGCCCTGTCCCAGCCCCCACTCAGTCCCTGCAGGATGCGGGGAGGGTCACCCCCAGCCCCCTCCTGCCCCGGGGACTCCCTGTCCCGCCTCCCTGCCCTTGGGAGTCTCATGGGGCCGACGGGCAGAGGGACAGGAGTACCTGCCTCCCTGGGGAGTGGGAGCTGGGCGCTCAGCCGCTAGGGCCGCGTGACGGAGGCAGCAGGGGTGCAGCCACCGTGGATCCCTGCCAGCCCTGTGGGGGGCCCGCCCTGGGGTTCTGTGGGGTGCCCCAGTTCCCGCCGTGTTTGCACTGTACGGGTCAGGCTGTGGGAGAAGCCAGGGACGCCCAGCCTCCGTGCCTGGACAGTGGCCTCTCTGCACGAGGTCCAGGGGCCGGGGACATGGCTTTGGCTCTGACCCAAGGGGTGTCCGGGTCCTGTGATGTCTGCAGGTTGCCCTGTCCCTCAGGAGCCCACTGCCCGTGGCCCGAGGACAGATGTCAGGAGCAATCGCACTTGACCCTGGAATGGCCCAGTGTCCAGGGCCCAGGAAAGGCAGCTGCATCATTTGAACACAAACACAGTCGGGGTGGTAAGACCCGCCTGAGAACATGGGGAAGCTCATACTTTATTGGGGTGAGCGTGGCGGACAGAAGCCAGGAGCCTTTGCCCAGACCGATGGGTCAGTCTCCTCTTGGCCAGTGAGAATTCCCACTCAGCATTCAATTGCTGGTCTTTCTGTCTTTATTTTTGCTTTAACAAAAGAAACTTCACTCAGCACAGAAGGAAAAATAATTCTGCCTCTAACTCCAACGAGGACACAGATCCAGAGCAGCCTTGGCCCCGCACTGGCCTCGGTCCCTCTGGGCCCAGCCCTACCCTCCCAGCAGGCCGGCTGGGTGCTCCCAGCTTGTCCTGGGTGGACAGGAGTCTATCTTCCCTCGTGCGACAGCAACCGCGACACCCGGAATGTTCTCTCTACGTCAGACCTCCAGATCCACCCCATGTCCCATGTGGACAAAGAGCCAGCGAGGTCCAGCTGATGCTATTCTCAGCTCTTGCGTTAGCGGATGAGTGAATTGACATGTGGGTGGCAGACTAATGGAGGGAAAGTCAGTATGCATTAGGGAAAACTCTACATTAGGAGATTGTGAAATAAAATGTATATTCCGGGAATTGTCACTCTGGTCCGTCCATTTTACGAAAGATTCATCTTCAGTTCAGGGACACCTCGGTGGCTCAGTTGGTTAAACGTCTGCCTTCGGCTCAGGTCATGATCCCAGGGTCCTGGGATCGAGCCATGTATTGGGCTTCCTGCTCAGCGGGGAGTCTGCTTGTCCTTCTCCCTCTGTCACTCCGCCTGCTTATGCTCTCTCTCTAATAAATAAAATCTTCAAAAAAAAGATTCTTCAGTTCAGATCATTGCAGAAAAACCACTGTGGGTCTTGGGTATTGTTTTTCAATTCCTGAGCATTATGAGACCCTCAGAATGAATATGAAACACACATGCGGCAGCATTCATATATGCAAATAGCAAATACAGGACTATAAAAATGTGTATCTACTTTGATTAAGAACTAAAAAAGGTTAACAGGCTAGTAAGTAATTATGTCATGAGAGGTCATACAGACTGCTAAAATCAACACAATAGCAAGGAATCATTATACATATTTTTTAAAATGACTTTGTAATGGTGGGTCTATATCCTGGAAAAAACCCTGGACTCCTAGCTGGGCACTTTGAACTGAATGACCAAGTTAAGTCCCTCAACCTGGGTTTCATCATCTGTGAACAGGGGAAAATATCTGCCCAGATTACGTCAACGATTCGTTGTCCTTTTGTCCACTCACTCACTCAACACTTAGCAGACATCTGACAATGCATTTCATTTAATTTAAATGAATTTAAGTTGACTCCAAGAACATCCCCAGAATATAGTGGATGAAAACGGTGATGTGGGAGACTTCTGGAACATAAGTAAATACCACTTATTTAAAGCACAGCGATGTCCAGGGAGACAGACTAGAGCAGGATGAAGTTGTCATTATTTTGTAGTATTTGCACAAATGCCTGCACTGGAGACCGGCATGTACACACCCATGTTCTCTACACCACACACACCTTGCTGCCCAGTGACAGACAGACAGATGGCTCAGTGTGGTGTGAGGCCAGCAAACAGCCCCGCTGGGGCTGAGCTCTCTGCACAGGAGCATCTCACATGTCCTGTCCACCGCGTCCTCGTTGCCCTGGGAGGATGGCATCACCAGCTTCAGTTGATAGACGTGGAAGCTGAGGTCCTGCTGTTCAGCCCGGGGCTTCCACATCACTCCATCTTTTGTTCATACCAGGAGATTCTAAAATGCTCAAGACATCGAACCCTCATCCCAACACCTTCATGTCTCCCATTTGAACAGAAGTCTTCTTGTGCAGTTCCCTGCTTTGCAAATCCCTTTTCCTTGGAGGGCTTCAACTCTGCTTCTTAAGGGCGGAAGCTTTCTGAAGGCGGGGGCTGTACATCGTCAGAGGCGCTCCTCCACGCCCTGCACGCCACGGCGCTCAGTAGGTGTGTGTTGCCAGCATGGCAAGGTGCCCCTCTGGAGTGCCACAGGGCCTCTGTCTCTCAAGGACATAGTCTAGTGAGGGAGACAGGTATTCAGGCGATTGCAACACCGGGTGGAGGACCGCAAGCTGGTGCCAGAGGGACCCGAGGGCAGTTTCCTGTGGTCTCTCAGGACAGTGCACTGCATGAAGGACCCATCCACCTGATTCTCCCAAGACCCAAGTATGACACCAAAACACGATGAACAGAAAGCCCTCCCTCGCCCTCTGAAGGGGCTCAAGAATCCGGATGAGCTCTCCCACACTGGATGCCGTGTAACAATCAATCTACAATTTTTGTTTCCAGGGCAGGATCTGTCCCTAAATTGTTTTTTTTGAGTCACAGTAATTTAGAGGCGGGACTGAATTTTGTCCCAGTTTGCTTTTCTAACCTCTGCTTTCTCTTGGATGGTAAAGTGCCGTGTGATTCGTTATGACTGGCGGCGAAGCGTCCACGGAAGGGAAGGCCCCCTGCCTGCCATTCGAAGCCTGGGCTCTGTGATAGAAATACCCCAATGCTCAAGGTCATCCAGTCCATCTCTCTCCCCATCCGGCACGCACACTCTTCCAGAAACTGAAAGCCAAGGTCCAGCTATAGGAAGGAGCAGACACCTGGACGTCAGTCTGAGTGAGGGCGTCCCAGAGATTTCGTGCTCCCAAAGCCTTCTCTGGATCCGCATGAGCAGCTTTGCTCCACACGTCCTCCCCCTGGAGGCACCACTGTGCACAGCCCGTGATTGCTGCTCGGATGCGGGGAACCAGAGGTCACCAGTGGACCTCAGAGCTGCCCAAGGCGGGTAATGACCCTGGGTGGGAAGCAGCCCACAAAGTTCACATTTAGGACCCTTTAAAAATAGATGCTGTCTTACTATTTTCAACCAGTATTTAAACATCTGGGCCGGTCTTGCCTTGAGACACTCCAGCTGGACCGCTTGGTGTGGAGTGAGGTGGGGGCTCGCAGCAGAGTCTCAGACTCTGGAGCTTGGCTTCCTCGGCAGGCTAAGAGGCTCTTATAACTGCTTTCAGATTGATTTACTCAGCAAATCCTTTCCCCTTTAAATGCAGAAAGTTAAGTCAAATTCACTGATCAAAAATGTCCAATTAGTGGATAAAGGCTGAGCTGCCACTTTGTCACAAATTAAAACCAGATCTTGAAGGAATCTTGCTGGGCTCCAAAGAAAAACATCTCTTGCTGAAAACAGTCTGCCCTTCAGGTTTTAGGATGGCGTAGATCACATTCTATAGAGTTACGAGGAAAAAATACGAGTAGGAGGGCAAACATCAAAGTTTAACTATTCCGGTTGATTTGAGCAAGGAAGTGTAGCCCTTGTGTCACTGAGAGTCCCCGGCGGGGCTCCCACCCTCACCCACAACAGGCACCGAAGTCAGGACTTGTATCCCATTTCTGGCGCCTGGTGGGAACAGTGGGGGCGTTGACTGGTAAAAGCCAACGTTGGCTTAAATCCCGGAACACAGCTCCTCGTAACCGCCTGGGCCACTGACTGACCTTCTTACTCAAAAGTAGATGGTTTTCAAGGTTACCGAATGTCCCGGCCAGGAAGAGCGCTCCTGAGTGCAGAACATCACTGCTTTGCACCCTACTCTCCCCCACACTGCTAGCTGCCCCAGATCTCAGGGGGACCTTGCTGACGTGCCACGCTCACCCGCACTGAGTGCTCAGGGGAGTGGAGGGCACCACGCTGACCCTTGCCATATGCTGTGCTTTCTAAAGCTCATGAGAGCAGAAGTTATACTCTTGGGTTATTCTTTTTTTTTCATGAAAAATCCAAAATTTGGGCACTTAAAGCATTAAGAACAAAAGACACAAAATTCTACTAAACAACCATGGATATTCATTACTCATCTTTTCCCTGTATATTTATAGGAAATATAATGTATATTTATGGGGAATCAAACATTGAAGAAAGTGGTTATTTTACAAAAAACACTGCAGATTAATATGACAATTGGACATAACAAACTAAATGTCAGCAAACATTCTGGAAAGATCCATGATGGTATAAAGGGTATTTGAACATGATAGTTTCTTCTGCATTAAAAAAAAAAAAATCCCCTCATGATTTCAACAAATTTCTATGTTCACAGCTGTGTCTGAATCTTATGAAAAAAATCCAGTTGAGTCTTTGGGATTTTTTTTACATGGACTTAATTTTTTTCTTCTAAAATGACTCTCCTTGTACAGAGAAAAGACACAGCTGTTTTCAGTCATGGTTTCCTCAAATTTCCTTCAGAAACTGTCCTAACTGCCGGTATAAAGATGGTTTCCATGTGAGAGCAGGGGCATCAGGAACATCTCCCGACCGGCTGTAAGACCCCATCTTCAAACCACCCACTACAATCATTTCACACTGAGAACCATGCAACATGCATCGTCAAGAAATTTAACATAACAAGAGCTCAGTGTCACCTAGGAGAACAGCGGATACAGCCCTGCAGCTCTTCTCTGACACGCTTTATGCTTGCGGACTGTCCCACTTTTCCATCAACTAGAGATGTAAGAAGTGACCTTGTAGGGAAGAAGTCATGGATGGACCTGGGAACACAGGCTCGAACCTGAAAGTACGTTCTGTCGCAAATACCCCCCGAACTACAAGTATTTCACAGTGAAAGGGCTCTTTTCCCACATGTAACTAGACCTCTTATCTGCTTTGCAATTCTCTACAAGAGGACTGAGGATGGAATTTCTTTGTGAGACAAAACTAGAAATAGGGACCCTTTGTTGCCCGGTAATGAATTAAAAAAAAAAAAAAAAGATTTCTAGTTCCAGCTACCAAATTCTTTAAGAAATTCCTGCATGAAAAATATAGTCAGTTCAAAGCCCAAAGCCGGCAGATGTAATCCACGTGGGTTTACGGCCACACTCAAGGTTTGGGGTATTGAGGCAGAGAGGCGGAAAGATGGGTCCTCTGTTCCCAGAACGGGTACAGGTGCAGCAGGCCTACCGCCAAGCCGGCTGAGGTCCCGGGTGGATAGAGGACCCCTCCCTCCTCAGCTCGCTCTCTCTTGATTTTAGTTTCTCGGCCCCCGACAGTTTCAGGGGAGACTGTTGGAAGTGTGTCTCGGATCATCCTTAAACTCAGTCTGCGTCCGTGCCAGCATAAAGCTGCTTTGGGTTGCCAGACTTTCACTAGCCAACCTAACGGTTACAGGTCTCAGGAAAAACGAGTCCTATTTTCAAGTATTCTCTCTCCTGCGCTATTCCTCTAACAGAGCTGAGTGCACCGGGGATGGACACGGGGTCCTCAGCCTCAGGGTGGAGGACTAACCCGCTCCCACACGTGGCTCAGCAGCAGTCCGCGCCAGGCCTAGCGGGTGGGCCTCCTCCATGCTGCGTGAGGCTTGGCAGTGATGTCGCGCCACGCCTTACTTCCGTCCCCAAGAGAACAGACAGGAGCACCTTCCCGTCCCGGCTTCAGGGCCTCCACGCAGGCAGGTGTTGTCCGGAGGCGCTCAGTCAGCATCTGAACGGCTTACAACCCAGCGGAAGAAGAGCAGTGGAGAGAGTGGGATGTTCGTGGGAGATTAGAGGCATGTGTTTTTGCTTCAGAGAACAGAAGGGCCAACAGGTAGAAAAGCTATAGGACAACAGACTGTGGTCAGCAAGGGAGTCAGGGAGTGAGTCCCCGAACAACGAAGCCGGAAAGCTACTTAACAAAAACGTGGGTTGGAGTCAGGGAACCATAAGGTCCCTTCCAACTCCTGACTTCAGGCCCTAGAAAAATATTCGGTTCCAATTTGGAAACCTGTTCTCAGAAAATAAGCAATACCGCTTTTGGAAAGAACACTGTATTTGAAAACATTTCCACCCGCTCTCTTGGGAGGACCAAACTAGAGGCAGAATGGGAGGGACACGAGTGCGGCAGTCGGGGTATTAGCGGCACCAGGAGCGCCGCCCCCCCCCCCATCTAGGGCCCCAGTCTGATGGCAGAGGGAACGGAGATCCATGGGACACCCTCAACCAGAAAGCTTCCAGGGCCCACTGGCCGTCTCCCCAACGTCTGTCCATGCACGCCCAACCCCAGCAAGTGCGGTGCTGTTCTCTCTGGCACTAACATACGTGTGGCCTGACACAGGACGGCGCCCTCGTCTTCTGGGTGATCAGATGTGAGACCTGAATGTCCGTGGGTTTTGGCTAGTGTGGAAAAGACCCCGATTTGGATCTAAATGAGTCACTGGCTTCATGTAAGTTCTACTCCCGCAGAGGGGCAGAAAGCACCATTAATATGTGTGGAAATTAATATAAATTTTAATGTTGTATAGTTCCTGGATCCCAACTCAAGTGTCTCTATCACAGTCAGTGTTTATGTTGGGCGATCAGAAGTCCTGCTCACTGCACCCAAGTCAGGGTATCAGGTGAGCAGCACGGCCAGAGAGACCCGACGCTTCCGGAAGCTTCCGACTCTGCACCTGGGGCTCACTGTTACCGCACAGCAGACGCCCACCAGTGCTGGTCAAGCCGGGTATCAAAGTAAATATAACACCTGTTTGAACTTTGTACTTTTTGAAAATATAAAATCCAATCAGCCAACACTCATGAGACATGTGAGTTTGTTGACTGTTCATACAGAATATGAAAATACCCCATGATTTTTAACAAAGTAAAGCCTATTCCTGCATTTTGGGGCTCCCTTTCCAATTTTACTTCCATTTCAAAGGAACAATTGAGAGGCACTGCTTCTGAATTTAACACTATATTTATTAAAGTGTTTTTATTAACAAACTTTCACCAGAAAGTTCCGAGTGTGTCAGCGCAGGGGGCCCATTGGCTTCAAGCTCTGGCATCTGACGGCCCGCAGAACCGCACGTCAGCCGGACCCCTCGGCCACAGCTCTGGGGGTCATTAGGGCAGCACCGGGTGTCCCCCATGCCATGGTTAAATATGGGTTTCGGTTCTTTCTGATTTGAACGTTCCGAGTCCTGTGACAGGCACGGCTCTGCTTTCCTATCTGCCTCGTCCGCCTGAGCCCCCAGCCCCGAGCCCTTGTTCCAGGCCCCTCCGCTGCCCTCCATGTTCCCGAGCTCTCTGTTTCTGGAGAGTCCCCTTTGGCTGTTTTCGGGATCCCAGCAGTTTGGTTTTCGCAAGGACCCGGGGCTTCTGCGGACAAAGGACGGCGGCTCTGGCGTCTGTGGACTGGGCTCTCCCGTGCCCTGGGCGCCGTGGGCGCTGGCCTTGCCGCCTTTCTCCTGGGCCTGCCCGTGCTGCACCGGGTGGAGGAAGAGGCCTGTGGGCAGAGGACTCTGTGCTCCCGGCCGTCTGGCTCTGCCCTGCAGGCAGGTGCAGTGGCGGATGTGTGGGACGGCGCACATGAAGCCTTCAGGGGCCTGCTGTGCGGCCTGCAGGGGTGCCACGCCCTTCTGCACGTGCACTAAGCTGCTGGTGGTGGCGGCGGCGGCACATCGGGGGCACAGGCCGTCACCTGCCTGCTGGCACACGTGCGGGCTGGGGCTCAGATGTCTGTAGGCGTTTGGGCAACCACACCTCTGACTGAGAGAGAAGAAGTGACACAGCGTGTGCTGCTCGAGAGCGGGCGGGAAGGAGGCGGAGCTGGCTTCGCGTCTGGAGCTTGGACTGTAAGCGGCGTGCACGGGCAGCCCCAGACTCTTGGCCTGGCCGCCGAAAAGCTCAGAGCACATGTGGGTCTCCTCATAAGCCGCCTTCCCAGGTGAGGTGCAGCTGTGGGACGTCAGAGGCTCTAATTCATAAAACTCGTGCTCCACGTCGGGTTTCTGGGCCCTGGGGTCTAAATGATACGCATTCATGGCATGTGTTTTGCTCTGCCCCTTGTCGACAGGGGTCACAGACAGGGCGTGGGAGAAGGCACTGCACCGGAGCTTCCTGGGGAGTGGAATCTGCCCACAGGTGCCCTGCGGCCCGAGGCAGCGGCACATGCACTGGAAAAAGAAGGTGGCAAAGGCCCAGCTGACGCACATGATGAGCATCATGAAGGTGCCCAGCTGGGTGTATGCCAGAACCGTGGATGGCATCATCATGGCCCCGGCCACAAAGGTGGTCAGGGCGGCCATGGCAATGGCGGAGCCCATGCGGCTCAGGGAGAAGATCACCTTCCCCTCCCGGTCGGCATCCGGGGCCAGGCGGTAAGCAACCCCGTAGTGGACGGCAAAGTCCACGGACAGGCCAACGGCCACGGAAATGATGACAGACTCCAGGACGTTCAGCTCCCAGCCCAGCAGGACGAGGGCGCCGACGGTGACAAATATGGTCCCGGCGATAGACATGATGGCGTACAGGCTTACGATGACGTTCCAGGTGGTAAGCAGCATAACACTGAAGGCCACGGCCACGGACAGCCCCATGGCGACGAGCGTGCCGTTGGACAGGCTATCCTGGAGGTCGTAGAACTCCAGATTGCTGACGAACCAGCCGTTGCTGAGGCCCTCGGGGGCAGAGCTCAGCTCCCGGGAGATCCAGGCGTCCACCTCCTCATAGAACTGGTGCATCTTCTCGTAGGCCAGCGTGAAGAGGTAGGTGCTCTGGAACTCCAGCACCACCGCCCGGATGGTGTCGTTGACATCGAACCGTGGCCCCGGGGTCTTGCTGTCCAGATGGTAGCCCGTACCCCTCTCCAGCTCCATGATGGCCCTCTTGATGCACAGCTCGAAGACCTCCTGCTTGTAGGGGAAGCTCCAGCGCCGGCAGCACAGGTACAGGGCGGGCTCGTCGCAGTCCTGGTTCTCCATCCACTGCTTGAACGTCTCGATGAAGCAGCTGGTGAAGTCCTGTTCCCCCGTCTGGTAGAAGAAAGTCTGGTTTCTCAGTTTCTGACAGAAGTGCAAGATCCAGACCTGGGAAGCCGGGCTTGCGATGTTAAAGCTGCCGTCCAACGCCAGCTTCCCTTTACTCTTGGGGTTCAGGGGATCGCCGTTGTCTTCTGGGGACACGCCCCAGACCACAGTGATGGGCATGTGCAGCTCCTCGCCACGGTGGACGCGCTCAAACATGAAGAGCTTCTTGTACTCAGCGTCGTAGCGCTCAAAGGGGTGGGAAGGCCTGAACAGCTGAAACTCAGACAGCTCCAGGGAGGGCAGCTTCATCTTGGGGTTCACGCATACGACATAGGCCCCGCCCACAGTCAGAGCCAGGAACCACAGCAGCCAAAGGTAGCGGAACTTAATAACGATGCACGGCAACACCTTCTCAAAAAAAATGCGCGATGCTTCTGAAACGGCAAACAGCGCTCTGTGGCACGTCCGGCAGGCCACAGTCCAGCAGCTCTTGCCCTCGCAGACCTGCTGCGGTGGCTTCTTGAAGCAGCTGAACATGTTGAGGAGGTAGCGCTCGTGGAGGACGACAACGGCTGGGAGCCACGTAACCATCAGCACATAGTTCACCAGGATGGCGGTCCCTGCGTACACGCCAAAGCAGCGGATGGCGGTGATGTTGCTCACATAGTTGGCATAGAAGGCGGCAGCCGTGGTGAAGCTGGTGACAAACATGGACAGTGCCGCGTGCTGCAGAGTGACACCCACCGTCTCCGTGGTCGCCGCGTGCGGCCGGTCGAACTTGGTGTAGCTCCACACATCACACAGGACAAACGCGTCATCAGCGCCAATTCCAACCAGAATAACAAGTGCGGTGAGGTTCATGAAAGGGAAGAACTCAAAGTTGAACACCACGCGGTAGAGAAAATAGGAGACGATGAGGGAGCTGATGACAGCGAACATGGTCATCAGCGTGATGAACAGGGACCTGGTGTAGGCGCACATGACCAGGAGGACCAGCAGGACCGCGATGGCCGGGTATGCGGTGTCCGTGAGGAGGTAGTCCTGGAACAGGCTGTGTTTGATGCCGAACTCAATGCCGGCGATGGTGGTGACGCCATCTGAGCCGTTCCAGGGCTCGAAGTTGTCCAGGTAAATGTCCATCATGCTCTCCCCCTTCTCCGTGGGAGAGAACAGCATGCTGTACTTGAGTGCCGGTGCGGCAGGGTCAGCTGCCTTCAGGGGCAGGAAGTCCTTGTCCACCAAGTAGTGCAGGATCTGATACACGGCATTGTACCTGGTGCACTTGCGTGGCACACCCGTGCACTTGAGCTGCCCCTTCCTCCTGGCGCCCGCGTCCCAGCAGTCGGGCTCCAGGGTGCCGTTGTGGTAGTGCTTGGCGCATGTGCGCAGCAGCTTCAGGGTGTGAGACACGTCTCGCTCCACGATCTTCTGGCAGGACGACCTGTTGTTGAGGACGGCGATGTAATTCCCCAGCGTCCAGCTGGGGCAGCAGGACGTGGCCGTGGCCCTCTGACACAGGTCGCCAAACTGCGGGTGGGATCTAATCTGCGGAGAGAGACACGCGGAGACTGGCATTTAGAACTGCTTCACCCAGAGGCCTGAATTAAGGCGGCCTTGAGGGACAGGTTAAATAGCCATCCTCCTAGTTAGGTGTCAGCTGGGACACGGGTGGCCAACCCCCAGAGCCTGCCCCGCGAAACACCCGCTGGGCGCTTCCCTCTGGACAGAAAACTGCTCAGCGTGCGGGGGACACATGGGCATGTAACCACCAGTGCTGGTTCGGTTTTAAGAAGGACACAGAATTAGCAGCTCTTTAGAAGACAGGCCTTTTCCAAGTTACTTTAAAAGGCAATGAAAAGGACAGGCCGTGGGCTCATGTACGGAATCTATAGGATTAATTTAAGAGAACAGTTGTCCAATTGATAGAGGAAACAAACTGGTGGCTTTGCCTAAAACTTCTGGTTATCGGCATGAAATTTTTGGTGACAAAGGTACTACATATCTCAACCAACCTAGCTGGAAGCAAAGATAATATTCTGCCAGAAAACTGTCAGCGAGCCCCAAGGTGACATGGGGAGCACTGATGTCAGGGGTGCACGAGAGACCGGGGGTGAAACGGTTTCCTGAGAAGCAAGCACAGCCTGAATATCTGATTAACAAATACTTCAGTAGGAGCTGATGTCTTCCACACTTCCATCAAAGCTTCCTGGAGCTGGCTGAAACTCTCTGGGTTTTGGTGACGTGGGGTCTGCTGTGTGGTGGCCGTAGGACAGCTCTGGGTCTGCTGTGGACAGTGCCTTACTTACAGCTGTTCCCGGAGGCCTTTCTTCTCTGGCTGCTCTTGTTACAGCAAACTGAAAAAATCCTCCACTGCCAAGGGTGGGGTTGCTAGAATACGGCAGAGCCTTCACAATTCCATACAAATCTGTCAACTGTATGAGTGGCCCCTCTTTCCTGAGGCTGAGCTTGGGAACCATGCCCTTCTCTCGAGCCTGTCCAGAGCTTGTCTGTAGAAGGTGACCCACTCACTTCTACTTACCAAAGGCTGCTCCAGGAGGAGACTCCAAAGTCCAGAAAGGACAATTAAACTACTCTCTGCCTTTATTAATAGTTGACTCTACCAATCACAGGGACCGTTGGCACAAATCGTCTGTTTGGAACTTAGAATGATCCCAGAACCCCGCTCCCCATACCACTTGAAGGCCTAGCCATCAAGCTGCTTTGGTGGGACCAGTCCTGGGGCGGGGTGCAGAGGACACAACACTGCCCATGTACCCCAAGTGTCAGAGCTGGGCAACCCACACGTGGGGGTTCAGTACACTAGCCTACTTCTGCATACATTTAAAAATTTCCATAATGGGGCATCTGGGTGGCTCAGTCGGTTAAGCGGCTGCCTTCGGCTCAGGTCATGATCCCAGGGTCCTGGGATCGAGCCCCACGTCTGGCTCCCTGCTCAGGGGAGAGCCTGCTTCTCCCTCTCTCTCTGCCTGCCACTCTGCCTACTTGTGCTCTCTGTCAAATAAATAAAATCTTAAAAAAAAATTTTTTTTCCATAATAAAGCATTTTTATTTATTTGTTTAACACAGAGAGAGCACAAGTAGGCAGAGCAGCAGACAGAGGGAGAGGGAGAAGCAGGCTCTCCACTGAGCAGGGAGCCCGATGCGGGGCTTGATCCCAGGACCCTGGCATCATGACCTGAGCCGAAGGCAGCCGCCTAACGACTGAGCCACCCAGGCGCCCCCATAATAAAGCATTTTTAAAGGGCCCTCTATTGAAGGTAAAGACAAATGAGCCAAAAGGGTTATTATTCAAGTGTACTAAAATGTCTACTTTAACAAAGGCTTAATTTTTCCGCTCATTTCTAAAGAGTAATAATTATTCAACATTTTATAACATAGGATAATTAGTATTTAATTGTTTCTAGGTAAAAGCATTCATACATGCTATGTCAGGGGAAACGGAACCACCTAATAAATAACAGGAAACCCTGGGATAGCACTGCTCTGGGTTTTGTGGCAGATAACCAGTTCCCATCCCACGAAGAAGTATCACACAAGCCCGTGGAGTTGGCCTGGTGAGAAGAAAGGGGGTATAGCCCCAGTGTTGGACAGTCTCAGATGGAGGAAAACTGCATTGTTATGAAGCCCACCACCAGCTTCACACTTGTGCTAACGATGAAGGGAACAGGGTTGCCAGCCAAAGCCTGAAAAGAAATGACCTTGAATAAGCTTTCCCAATAGTAGCAGGGTTTGCATGTGTATGACCAAAGATTAAAAAGTTAGACAAGATAAATGCAGATCAAAGGCGCTATCAAAACTAGAGACTAGTAAGCTGCTGAGAGCCAGTCCTCTAATTCACAGATGGAGTTGGCTGATGTACAACCTTCCACACAGTCCTCGAGGACTCTGACAGGGTCAGAAATAAGGAAAGAGAAAAGATGTCATGACTGATACTCTTTACCCCGAGCTGGATGCCAGCGCCCCGAATCTAATAGCATGGAGCCCAAGAGACCGTGTAGGCTTTCAGGGAGGAAGGCCCTGTGCTCCTATCCACTGGTCTGTCCGTCCATCCATCCATCCATCCATCCATCCATCCATCCATCCATCCATCCATCCACCCATCCATCCATCCTTCCATCCACACATCCATCCTTCCTTCCATCCATCCATCCATCCATCCTTCCTTCCATCCATCCATCCATCCTTCCTTCCATCTATCCATCCATCCATCCATCCATCCATCCATCCATCCATCCATCCATCCAAAAGAGAAAACAATATTTACTGAGCACCTACACTCATAGAATAGGAGGGTACAGGGGTCCTTGCCCTGGAGCTGCTCACAGTGAGACAGAGAAATCAGGGCTCAGCTTGGGAAGGAGCATACTGAACGTCAGGGTCCGTGCAAAGCTGCAGGGGGGGTGCCCAAGTCTGAAAGGCGGTGGGATGGCGACACCAGCCTGGCAGTATGTGACAGGGTGGTGAGATACTCAGGCATTTGTTACATCGTGGGGCTGGAAGAGACTGCAAGCAGGTGCATCTTCACACAAAAGGCAGGTGTACCTTCTGCCATGTTTTTGGGAAAGAGATTCATTGGAATGATTTCAACATCTTTTAAGTTTCAAACTAAGAACAGTTAGTGGAAGTAATTTCTTGTAGCTCATGAGAAAGTGGTCCTTTTCATTCTAGTCAGTCACAGATTGGATGTTTTAGGGAATTATCTTGCTTCTGTGGCTATAATATGTCCATGCACACATCTGTTGCCAGACTGCAGCAGGGGTGAGGTTGATTTAGAATTGGGGAAGCAAGAGAAGACAGAAAAAGGAGAGTTTTAAATGACACCTTAACTTTTAAAACTACTGGCGAGGTTGGGGATATTGTAAAAGGCTAAGAACAGAATAAGAATAAAGAATGGGCCCTACTACGGGATCCCATCTACTCTCCTCCCACGTGACAAACCCCTCCAGTCCTCTTTAAAACAAGCATCAGGAGGCACATTTCTGGGGTCCACTAAGCTCCAGGGGGTCTCATGTGTCCACAAAACCTACGCAGTAAACAGTGTTAGGCACTAAATTTCAAATCTCCTTTACAGAGCTATTCCTCGAGCTCTAACTTCCATGAAGTGCAAAGACTAAGGAAGAGGGAGAAGGGTTTCCAGCAGAGTCAAGATCCGACAAACACACTGTGGCTACGGATGGACGGTCTGCCAGGGCATCCCTGGGGATGGAGATCCAAGGAGTTGTCTGAGGCTCCTTCTGAAAGTGTCTAAGAAAACAAGCATTCTGTGAGGACATGACGACGGCATCAGAAAGAGGAGCCCTTTGTTCTGGAAACCAAAGTCCGTCGGAATCATGAACTGAAATGGACTCAGGTTGGAGCTCCATGTGCTGGAAACACAGGCAGGTGACAACGGCCACGTCTGGCTTAAGATGCTGTGCCCATTGCCAGCCATCTCCCAGAGTCATCACCCCACAGGTAAGCTCTGCTCAGCATCATTTGCTGTATGTCCCACCCACTGATGGCTGCTGATAGGCAAGTGCTGAAGCAGGACAGTGGGGAAGTCAGGGGAGGGGAAGGGAGAGGGGACACAACTTACTCGCGTCACCACCAGGACCGACAGCACTCTGCAAAGCCTCTCGAGCTGGGAGACCAAAAAAGGGTACAGTAATAATCTGCGGGTTGAACTGCCATGAAACAGTTATCACTTAGGGTGTCACGGGACATGTTATCTCTGTGACTAAGGTTTATCATTGTGCATTCACTGCAGAGGCCAAGACTGGAATACGAAGGTGTGTGCAACTGGTAAAAATAGTATTTAACAAGTAAAATGATAACCTGCTCTGTGAGGCAGAATTCTGGGGCCCTGACCCTCTGTTTATTCATTTGTCATTGTGGATCTGTAACTGGCTTGACCATTCATGCAGACACGTCTTGGGTCTGTTCCTCAATGTTTCAGAAGAGGACCAGGTGCCCACCATGTTTTTGCCAGGAATCACACGCTCAAACTCAGGGCCATCCGGGCCTGACTATGAGTACACAGAGGGAAATACTCAGACAAGGAGGCACATGGCTCCTTCCACAGTCTATACACTTTGCAAATGCCATCAAGCTAGGCCACTGGGAAGCCACACACTTAGACTTCATTGCTTTAATTTCTTGTAGAAATAGCTTTTGCCATAATGTTCTCCTGTTACCAGCCTGAGCATGGCTTAGAAATCAGCTCAGATTCATGACTGCGCATCTCGTGAACATGCTGCTAACTAAGAATTGTATGCATGACATTACACTTCTACAGAGGCCACGGAGACGGTGCTCCCCCACTTAGTGTGAGGGAAGGCCGGCTTCTTCTAAAACCCCAGCTTGTTGCCCTCTTTGTGACTTTTGCCACCGACTGCGAATTCCAAGTTGCTCTGGCGGCCAGGGAAGGAGGAGACAGGTGTGCAGCCACCACCGGTGAGCGTGGGGGACTGTGGGCATGCATCGCTGCATACAAATCACACCTGTGGCTTTACCTTTTCCTCCCACGATTTTCCCTTCAATTTAGTTATATTACCCTCTCTGTATGCCTTTTTGTGAGCTACCGCCTCATGCTGATTTTTATCATCTGATAGCATCTGATACATACTCACATGTGTACGAAATAATATCCTGCTTCCATTCATGAAAGCATTGCTTATGGGCTTGAGAGTCCCAGTGGCACTCATAGAATCAGCTGTTGCTGGTTCAAGGCCATGAGGACTCTGTAAATCCTATTATTTGCCTGTGTTCTGGACGGGGGAGTCCACGTCGAGGGTAATAGGTGGATGTGGGATTTGAACCCAGTCTCCCTTGAGTCTCTTTCCCACCATGCATCACGTGCAGAAGACAACCACCCTTTTTCCCTTGTCTTGTTGTATCCTATATGCTATTTCCCACTCAGGATCCTCAATTCGTTAACACTGTCACAAGGACTAAATGAAATAACTTGGTCAAGTGTTTGGGACACCCTGACAAATTAATCAGCTGTGTGGATCTGCTCACGTGAGAATCTTCAGGGGAGGGAAGGTCTAAAGGTCAACAGCAAAGGTAGAGAATCGAGGCCTAGAAAGTGTGGAGTTACTGAACTGTTCTGTGAGTATGTCTGTGAAGACGGGTCACAAGTGCCAAGGCCAGGTGCTGACTGCGGGGAGGGATGGAGAGTGCCAAGCAGGAAGTCCTGCACATACTAAGTACTGTAAGTATTAACTCCTCTAAAGTTAACTTTCTACACAGGGAGGGTTGTAACACGTTCACAGCCTCCGAATAATGAACTGATAGCTGTAGAGAGAAGACAATAAGGCAGATATAAATTGACCAGTGGTTAGGAACCTTCGTTTGTGTGGAGAGGTTGGTGACTTTGGTCTGTTTGAGCTGGGTGGAGAAAAGATGGCGCTCACAGAAAATCCTGCTAGCTGGACCGGTAGACAACACACACCATCTTTCAGAATGAAGACTAAAGTTGGGAGACCTGGGACCCAAGAGGGGAAGGTGTGTGCGTGAGCACGATGAGAGATGACCCGGTGACCACCAGGAGCCCGGTCTACTTCCCTGAGAAGCCCTATGGCCAGCACAGGCGCCTGCACCAGGGATCAGGCTAGCTCTTAGGAGGGCGTATGATTACACTTTCTTCTAGTAGTGAGTTTCCGCATTATAGTTACGCTAGGCATACAATGAGCTCCTTTTCCACCTGGTTCCTGGCCTTGGGCAGGTGCAGCAGTGACCGCAGACAGCAGTCTCTCCTGGGATAATCTGCCTCTGAGCACACAGAACTGACAGATCTTCCAAGCCCAGAGGTAGATGTCACAGTTTCTGGGGCTGACATCTTTCAGCTCCAGAGACCGAGAGCAGAGGGCTTTTTGTCTCGAATCCTCTGTGTTCAAGGTGTTCAGAGTTCAGGGCAATCTGGGCTGGATTCCTCATCATTTACACAGACACTTGCACCCCTGGGTGTCCCCTTTCCCAGCCTGTGCCCTAAATCTGCCTCAGAGACCCACTGGTTGCCAGAGAGGCAGGCTGTTCACTGCAGAGTTGAGATGCTGACAGTGGCTTCAGGAGGAAACAACCAGCTTAGGAGAGAGACCATCCAAGAAAAGGAGAGACAAAGTCTGAGCTGTGAAACACCAGAGGATGGGGCAGCTGCAAGGAAAGAGCTCTTCTCTGGAGAAGGTGGCGGGTGTCAAAGATGGGGCCACGCAGAAGCGCTCAGATCCTGGGGTCTACAAGCATGCGAGCCAGGCTCGGGCGTGCGGTCCCCAGGAGTAAGGCCCAAGTAAGTACCGTCATCCCATGAGTCACCAGGGTCAGCAGGGAATGGACTGGCTAAAATACAACCTTGTTTGTTCTCAACACATTTCAGTTTTTCTTTACATACCCTTGAATTATCTACATTGCACATTGATTTAATGGCAGGTAAATTCCATAGTGTCTCCCCTCCAGCTGAAGTAAATACTACTCTGGAGTATCGGTCACCTGGTGACATGAAAAAGAAAAGAAAAAGGTTTATAATTGTCCATTTCTTTCATCAGACTCAGCATTCAGGAGCAAGTCAAACTGGGGAAGCATAGGGACAAGTCATTAGCAGCAGGGAGCCTTTCCTTGATAAATTCCAGGAGAAAAAAAATAAAGCAATGCTATAGTACTGTTTCTGCTCAAACAACATCTGAAAACTCATAGGAGTTATATAACAAATCTATTTCTGATCAGACTGTGTTTAGGAACAGTAATCTGTAAGAATGCTCAGCACAAAATTAACTGAATGCCTCCCTCTTAATTTTGAAACACATTATCAGAATGGTGTGTAAAACCCAAGAAGGATCCATTAGGGAATATCAAGAGTGGGTGTTCTCTTTGGCAGCACACTAGGGAGGAAAGATGGCAGGTGATCAATTTAAAAGCACTAAAAACAGTCAACCAGGTACCGAATGTGGGCCAGCGTCGCAGATACACCACACATTCTGGCTGGGTCCGCGGTCTCTCTGGGCCACCAGAGTCTAGAATAAATACTGTGGTAATCAGGGGCGCCTGGGTGGCTCAGTTGTTAAGCATCTGCCTTCGGCTCAGGTCATGATCCCAGGGTCCTGGGATTGAGCCCTGCATCGGGCTCTCTGCTCAGCGGCAAGCCTGCTTCTCCCTCTCCCACTCCCCCTGCTTGTGTTCCCTCTCTCGCTGTGTCTCTCTCTGTCAAATAAATAAATAAAATCTTAAAAAAAAAAAAAATACTGTGGTAATCACACTAACACAGGCCAGCTGCAGGACAGGCGAGCCCGGCCCTGGGGTCAGAAGCAGTGGAACCAGGTCCTGCCTTGCCCCAGCTGTGGGGATGAACAGCTCCTCTGAGCCTTGGACCCTCATCTGTAAACACGTCTCTCTCAAACAGGTGTGAGAACTAAAGGAAAAACAGTGGGTGAGTTAGTGCTGTTTTAGCTCCCTCCGCCATTAGAAGAATTTCATACAATAAAACAGAGTGGACTCACTTTCTGTTATCTAAAATGCCTAATTGTGTTGACAAAGAAAACCAATCGGCAAATTTATGAATAAAGCTTTAATACATGAGCTTTTATTCATGATTATGAAATTTTCTTTAGTAAACCCTTTTCTTCACCAAATGGCCATTATCTTATGTTGACTGACTTCTAAGAATAAGACAAGCCCATGGAAACAAACATTTCCTCCTCAGAGCAGGACTGGGATGGCCTTCCTCAAGGTGGAGCTGTGGCCGAGGGGATGAAGTGTTGTGTGTGGGCTGTTGGGACAGACGTGGCCACATTTCATGAATTTGCTAATGTTCATCCTGGTTCAGATATTAACCAACAGATGTTGGTTCAGAAATCTATAGTGTCACTCTGACAGAGAGAGACCAACCAGAACATTCAACTAGAGTCCAATTTTCTAATAAGACACAGAAAAAGACATGTGTGCTCCTTCCTGGGACCAGGACAAAATTCTCCCTAATCTCCTATTTTCCATCTCTCAGTTACTGTAGAGTGAAAGAGTATCCCAAGTAAAGACCTTCAGGCTTGGCTAGATCTAGAAACATCAGAGGTCTGGTGAGGTCCTTTAACAAGACAGGAAAATACACATTTTAGGGGGATTTTCAACAACAATTTTAAAAAGCTGAATTCAAAAGAGCATTGGTGTGAAGATTCACTGAAGGAGAAGCTGTAGGTCCTCATGCCCGCTCTCCATGGCTAAGCAGCGACCTCCAGGTGCACTGGTGTCCCCGAGGCCATGCTCTACACCCCAGCAGAGGCTGGTTAGTGAATCTGCTGCCAGCATCTGGAGACCTGGTGATGCCACATTCAACTCTGGGTTCCTGACCTCAGGGAAGTTCCTACACATCTGGGCCCTCATTTCTTCAAGGCCACATTCTGTGGAGCTAAGTGGCAGCTCTTCGCGCTCTGTGACAAGTCACGTCCTGCTGCCTGATGTGTTCACATGTTGGGCTGGCCCCCAAGGCACTCCAGCCGTGGGCTTCTGGACCGTATTCTGTTCATCTTTCTATCTCTAATGCCTAACAACAAGGCAGGCACAGGGAAGGCTATTATTTATGCTTTCTGAATGAAACAAAACTTAAAAAGTATACTTCTGATAATATAGATTATTTTAGGGTTCCATCCAAAAATATGTACTTGTTCACTGGGAATATTTTTTAAAATAATGTAAGAAATTTAAAATGACTTGAAATTTAGGGCAAGGTCAAGATTTTTTTTCAATATTTTTATCTTCCTTAAAACTGAATCTAACTCAGTAATCTCATTAATTTTTATTATAGGTAAATAAATTCAGATTAGTGGTTGACTGACCTTGAGAAGTAAAACTACAAGTTAATTCAGCTAAAATCTGTGTCAGTGCCCAGCCTATCCTCCCACCAGTCTCAATTTACTTGTGCTCCATCTCGAGCACAAGGAGCCCCGAGGGGCTGTTTACCTAGGATGCCACTCACTCGGAATGTCGCAGAAAAAGCTGTCTTTGTGGAAGTTCCAGTCAACTTCTCTTTTCTCTCTTTCATAGTGATCATCTGACCATCTATCATCCCGATGGCTGAAATGGAACGACAATGTGATCCTCAATAAAGCACTTGGACAGCACAGGGAATGTAGTCAACAGTCTGTAACAGTGTTGCACGGCGGCATATGGAGGCGAGCACGGTGTAGGGTACAGACTTCTCCAGTTGCTCTTATACACCCGAAACTAAACCATGTGTGTCAAGCATAATGCAATCATAAAAACGTAAAAATAAAGTACAGCTATTTCAAGTCCAATAAGCATACCAGTAACGGTATACTTTAACCATGACCTACCTGAAATTAAAAGGATTAATATAAGAAACCAACATTAATTTTCTCACTTCTGTAAAAGAAAAAAACCCCAAACCCTCACTTTTTTACCTTAATACAACAAAATCTTAAAAGACAACGAGAATGTAAACAAATTCAGTGGCAAAGATTTTGAGCCACACACTTGCATTTAGTCATCTTGCTCAGGCAATCCTTAATAGTGGAATTCATCAAGCAATGTTTTGTGTAAAAGTTAATAAACAATTACCTTTTGGCTTGTTCATCTGCATATTTAAAAGGATAATTTGCTAATGTTGCTTTGTATCCCGTATTTTTCACCATGTTATTCCACGTGACCAGTCTCTGGCCTATCGCAGTCCCTCTTGGCTCAAAACCCTGAGACAAAATATTACAAATTCCCATTAGTGCACTTTTCTTCAGGCTATGAATGGTTACAGCAGGTTGGGAAAGCAATGCTGGGGCGCCATGTGGCTTTCAACAGGGAAGCACAGATGCTGCTCGCAGCTACCCCGGGAATGAACAGCACTGAATAAAATGGCGACCACCATTCACTACGACAAGGCAGTTTGGTTCTCTGGTGTGTGACCTGTTTCAGCAAGGAAGAGTAACTGTGTCTGAAGCTTCGCTTTCAAAATCATACCTAAGCAATTAGCAAATACTTACTTTGATGTTATAAAAAATTATGGTGAAATCAAATTATGTCATGTATGTTATACTGTTTTATGGGAACATTTACTTAAAAATAGACCCTGCTATCTCTTAGTAAAACTGAAATTCCTTTCACTTCTCTGCGGGGGGGCAGCGGGAAGACATTCAGTCTTAAAGACTTTATGAAAATATTTTTATAGAATGCAGATTCTCCATTTTATTGCTTTTTAGCTTAAATGTGGGAGCCAGGAAGCAAAATTTCCAGGTCTGTAATGGCAAACAAGTTCCTTGACCTTTTAAGAATCTGAAAATAGGATGACAAGTATTTACTTTTCAGAAAGAGAGCTGCATACTCCTGTTGGGTTGAGAAGGTTTTGAAAGAAACAGGATACTAAATTATATAATTTGACACGTATTAAAATACTGAATTTCTTGAGATAATTTTGGGCTACAGAAATTTGACGGGCTGAATTCTCCTTACCAGCAGTGGATCAGAGAAGTCGGGAAGCTCGGGCACTAACACCCCAACCAAGGCGCAGACAACGATGAACATGGTGCACATGCCCAGCACCACCACGGGCCAGTCCGCTATCAGGGATGCATAGCTGCAGGGCAGAGAGGAGCACACAGGAGGCTGCTTAGAAGCAACATGAGGCTTTACTGCCCAAGAGAGCAATGTGTTAAATCCTCCTAGTTCAGACCTAGTCCAGTTTATCAATCAAAGATGCAGTGAGATGATAAGACAGATAGCATTTCACATCTACATCTGTTCCTGGAGAGATCTACAATCTACACCCTCACGTGGGGAGAAAATGTACTTGAACAGAGGACCCATCCTCCTGCAGTCTCATCTGGAACTTGTTTCTCCATCCTTGTACTCTGGCAGTTCTTGGAGAAGAACTCAGCCCACAAACAGGCTCATGTATCCATCTTAAGAATAACCAAACCAAACCAAAACTTCCCACAAACCTGCCACTTTCCTTCCGGCTGAAACTATAATGAACGCATCAGCCTGAGTTCCAGGAGAGAGAGAGATGCTTGTTTTCTAGATTTGTTTAGTGCAGTTTTAGTTCATTTAGTACACCTTTCAGAAGGTGCCCTGTGCGTACCCGCCCCTCCCTTCACTCTCCAACCAACCTCAGCAGCTGGGCCTCGGTTTCTCCTCACTGTTACCAACCCCGCCCCAGGTTGGAGTCATTTCTTCCGGGAGCCCCTCCCTTCTGTAAGATCCTGGGTCTTACTGTCATGACACTTGCAGATCTTGATGTGAACTCTGTGCTCAACAGGAGTTGACTGAACAGAATTCTTCTAAAATTCAAAAATGTATCTTGCCAACTTCAGGTTTCTTGAATTCATATTGGAGAAAAAAGGAGCGTTTCGCTTGTGGACCATTACTCTCAAATCCTCCACAGTGTTAGCTTGACAGCTGTGATGGCTGGTTCTGGCCCCTTACTCCTGTGTTTGTGGGTTATTTCTTCAAAGTCAGACCAGGGGCTTAATGAAGCTGGTGGCCCTAAATGTCGCTCAGAGAAGCTGCTGTTTGTCTCCAAGACAAGGCTGCTCATGTTTCCATTCTGATGGCGCAACGCCACAGATCTGGCTTTCTGGGGGTATTTAACTCACATGAAATTTTAATATGGAAATTAAAATACAACATAATTATGCTTTAAGGGAACACCTGCCAGGGATTTTTCAGTGTTGTTCTTCTCAAGGTGATCTCAGGAGGAAGAATGATCGCTTGCACTTACCAGTGGTTCCTACACATTACATACCTCACTTAATTCTCACGGCTTTCTGAGATGCACTGTGGCACAGTTTGATCTGTGCTCTGCACCACGGAGCAGGGACAGCCGGTGTCCTGGGCATGCAGCATGCTGACTACAGTTAGCAACACTGGACTGCACATGTGGAAGTGTCTGATAGAGTAAATCTTCACAGATCTCATCACAAGAAAACAAAATTCTATACCTCTGTGTGGTGGCGGATACTACGCAGACTTGCTGTGGTGGTCATTTCACAATATATACAAATACCGAATCATCATGTGCTGTGCCCGAAACTAACATAATGCTGTATGTCAGTTATAGCTCAATAAAAAAGTCACAAATAGGAACCCCGGTCATCTGGCTCTAGAGTGAGGCCTCCTAACCACTGTGATATCATATCTTGCTCTGAACATGAAGAGAAACAAAAGACATCAGGACTAAGTCTACTTGCCACAAGTGTACGCTCCCCCAAATTCACACTGTACACTGAATTCCCAAGCCACACTAACGGTTCATTTCACAATGCAAAACCACCGAGGTCCACAGGTCTCCAAGCCCAGGCATTACTCACAAGCCTGCAAATTCTGAATTAACAACTCACTCAGGAAAAATTATGCTAGATAAGATGGAACGATCCTTGGAACATAATTCTGAATGTAATGAAAACATATCAATCACAGACGCTGATTGGGCTTGTTCAAACGTACACACTGTTTCGGAACACGCCCAGTGCTGACAGTCTCCCCTGGACTCTGTTTCCTCCTCCACCAAATGCAAACTCAGGATGAAAGCAACGAGTGTAGAAGCAATCTAGTCCTTTGTCAATAGCACACTTGAGACTTTCTGTTCCCGGCTTCAGCCTTAAAAAGAGTCCTTTACATTTTAGACCTTTAAAACATCAGTCCTGTGCAATGAAAATGGCCCCAGGCTTAGACAATCCCTATACTTTATTTTAAATGGATCAATTTTTTTGCAAATGGACCGCAAGTTCTGTGTTCTTACCTACAAACCTCTTATAAACAGGGGGCACTGGGTCCCCAAGTGCTTTAATTTCCCCAGATAATGACTTTTTGTTTTGTGTTCTTAAAAAATCTGCAGGCACATGCAACCTTAACATCCCCTTCAATCATTGCTTTTCTTCCCTTGAGCACATTTGGCTTTGATATTATAGCCCTGCCCTAGGCCATGTGCGTGCCCAGACTCACTCCATATGGAGACTTCACGGCTTTAGCGATCGCCGCACGCTTCTTCCACATCCGCTGAGCGTCAGGGTGCAATGACTCCCTCCTCCCGCAGCGCGTGTCTCAGGGGCGAACCCCTCCCAGAGACAATGTTCACACTTGGTGGAGTCACCGCACTGAGCACCGTGGGGGGAAGTCCGCAAGGGTCTCTCCTCGTTACCGCATTACTGCTGCCTACACTGGATATGGCTCAGCCATGGGCACCACGTGGGAAACAGAAGTCTCATGTACATTATGAAACCCAGACAATGTTGTAACATTAAGATAAAAATCTAATAAAGCAGGAAAACCGGAGAAGCAAAGGAAATTAAATATAGCCTGTAAATGTTACTGCTACATCTTTCATTAATTCCACTCCTGGTGAGTCTGGGTTCAAGGCCTATAATGTATCTAAGTGAAAAGAATAAAGTATCTGCGCATTCGTTTCTGAGAAGTGAACCACGTGTGCAGGAGCAGATGCGGCAAAAGGCCCACTGCTCTGTGATTCGTCCTCCTACATGTCACGTAGTCCTGTCCTTCTTGTGCCCGCTCTCATTCTGGAAACCTCTAGACAACACCACAGCCTAACTGCAAATGCCGTCAACCTCTGTACCACAGCACTTCCCAGCCAGCAACCAGGAGGACTTCTCCCTGAGGCCCTTCAGGGAGCTAAGTCCCAGAGAGGACACGGATCGGAGGCACTCGTCCCTCCACAGGACGGGGACACAAGTTGCAGCTGAGCCAGGGATCGGCGCGGGCATGCAGCCGGCGTCCTGCTCAGGCTGTCGACACGCTGCAGTTTTCATGAGTGTCCCTCCCGCACCCTCAGAGGTCCCAGCCACCTTATTGCTGGGCTTACCCTGGGATGAGAGCAGAAGTAACTGTCCAAACAAATGCACCAAGCGTCTTTCCGGGTTAACTTTTGCTCGGGCGCCACTGTGTGTGGGTCACCACTGTGTGGGGGCCGGTTCTAAATAGGCCATTTGTACCACAATGGGCCTCCACAGGGCATTTTCCTCTCTCAGCTCACATAGCTGTTTTCCTCTGCCCTTCCTGGCCTCTCTGGAAACAGGCTCTCCTTTCTCCCTTCCCTCTGAGCAGAGAGCCGGGCTTCACACAGTGTGAGTACCCTGGAACCAGGCCCCCCTTCCCAACCAAACACCCAACCCGTAACCCCTTGTAGCCCGGCTGTGCTCTCTCGAACCTGCCAAAGCCAACAGACTAGTTTTCTTGGTTTTCATTCTCCCTCAATTGAGCAGTATTTAACACTTTAGTTACTACCCCTTTCTTCCTGAAAATCTTTTTCCCTTGTTTTTTCCCCCTTCTATTTCTCTTAACCATTCCTTATTCCTCTTGTCCTTTAAGGGCAAGCATTTCAAAATGTTGTTAATCATAATTTTCCCAGTGGCATCGGCTATCAATTTAGTGGGAGGACTGACTGAGCTTGCGGAATTTCCCAGAACACAGGACACAGAACTCTTTCTTTGTTTGGAAGTAATAAAGTCAATGCAGTTAACGTCACAGAATAAGGGTGCAGGCGTCTAGGAGTAAGAAGACGGCAGACACAAATGTCGCCCTTCTGGGACGTGGAACCTGATACAGAGAATCAGACAACTTTATAAATACTTACAAAACCAGGTAAAGAAATGTGTGTTTTTAGAGGGATACAGATATTTTGTGAATTCAACAGAGATTACTTCCAGCTAGGGGAAGGGAATCAGGAAAGGCCTTTTTTGAAGAAGTTGTATTTGTATGTGTACGTACTGAAAAGAAGGACACTAGGACTTGTAAAAATACCAATGTAATAACAGAAAAAATATGAAAGAATGTCTTCAAAATGCAGAAGTCTTAGTCATTAGAGAGGGTTGTATTATTTGTAGAAAAATGGAAATTCATTTTCCTCACATGCCATAGTTACTTGTATAACCTCTTCCTTTATCTCTTGCCATAAACACAGTCTATCCAGACAACGGACTGTCATTCAGACTTCGAAAGGAAGGACGTTCTGCCACCACATGGAGGAGCCTGGAGGGCATCCTGCTGCGTGACATGGGCCAGTGCACTCACGGGAGGTGTCTGTGGAAAGTAGAGGGTGGCGCTGGGGGCTGGGAGCAGAAGGAACGAGCAGTGGCAGTTTAACGGGGAGAGTCTCTGTTCTGCAGGATGAAGGCAGTTCTGGAGGTGACCGTGGCCATTCCCCACAGTAACCTGAACTTGGCGCCGCAGAGCCGTGAATTTACACTCGGTTAAAATGGCGGATTTTATGCTCTATTTTAGCACAATTTTTAAAAATAAATAATCTTTAAATGGAGAAGGAATTTACGAATGAAAGTTTATGTAGTAATTATACTGTAAAGAGAGGATAAGCCTTCTCTAGGAGGTGAGATTCAAGGATCGTTTAGTTGCCAACATCTGGAACTGCCACTTACAAGCACATCACTGAGGAGACCAGGCTTTTTTTTAAGAAACACTTATCCCTTTAAAATTCTGCTTTTTGACTGAAAAGATAAAACTTCAAAATTTCCACATAAAAGACTACCTCCATTTTAATACGGTAACCACATTTTGGAGAAGAAACACAGACAACCCCCGAAACAAAGGGCTACAAACCCAACTCATGGCAGATGGCAGAGGAGTGACTGGTCCTCCGCAAATAAGACAAGAAGGAAGGGATCCACTGCAGGAAGGAGCCGATGTGAACGATGAAACACAGAATCTAGGTCACCCACTTTGGGAGAGGGCGTTACTCAAGCAGCCAAGTCAGGGGAAATGTACTTTTCCTTCATAAAAATACGAATGAGGAAGGCAGGAATAGCAACAAATGTGACCCAAGTGCCAAAGAGGACAGGGCGCAGGTAACTTCATTATCTAATGAGATGATACAGATTACTTTACCTTTTTGGCAACTTGAAAGGTCTGCGTGGTCTGAAAAAAAGCAAAAGAAAACCAATCAGAAACAAAGCATCACAACACAACATTTTTATGTGCACTTAGCACTGTCCTCGGTACCGCTCCTGCGTGGGCGCACACGGCGGGGGGTGCCCGGCAGGCCAGGGTGGGGGTGTCAGAGCGGCTGCCCAGGACGTGGACATATAAATGGATTGTTTTTAAATTGAATTAAATGACACAATTACCCAAACAGGCAGCCGGCATGCACAGGCTTGATAAACACACTCGTCAGACTCCAGGGGCAGAGGCGCATGGATGCCGTGGACCCTCGCACACATGGCTGGCGGGGCGCCAAGGGCACGGCGGGAAGGAGTGACACCACGGAATCAGTGAAGGGCTCAAAAGGGGCTTTCATTAAAAATGGCAACTACTCAAGTAGTTATGAAGAATATTTAATTTGGGGGGTAAATCTGTCCGAAAACCAAAACACTGTATTTTCAATATAATTATGTACTTGTTTTTTAAATTTTATTAATATACAATTCACAAACCATACAATTAATCCATTTACAGTGTACGGGTTGGTGGTTCTTAGTGCCTCCACATACTGGTTTTTAAAGAATATGCTACCTGAACCCCAGTGATGAAGCTACTAATGAGCTTGAAGAGAAAACCTACTTTTACAGAGTGGGAGAGTAAGGCACTGAACAAAGAAGCAGATCATTTAACTGGTACACGAACCCTTAATATTTTACTCACAGTGTTCAAGTCAGACATCCTCAAAACCACCTCCTGATTTTCCGTAAGAACCTAACAGACCTTGTTGTCTTTAGGTCTAACGTGAACCCTCAGAGCCACGACTCTCGGGCAGAGCGTACCCAGCAGTTGCAAAGAAATGATATTTTATTATATACATTTTGGGGTGTAACAAATGTAAATATTCTCTTTCCCCCACTCACCCCCACTAACATTTTTTTTTATCAGATAAATTTATGGATCTATGACTAGTTGACTCCCTAGAGGCAGAAACACCCACAGACTCATCACGTTCTTTTGGCTCGAATAAAGACTTCATTCTGTGTTATATTTGGGAAAGTAGAGATGGTCACATCCGTTGCATAAGGAAAACGGGTTACCACCAAGATACTTCTTGGGAACACATGAAATCCCTTTGACATGACAAACAGATGTGTGAAACGATATGACGACAGGTGGACACGAGACCCGTCCGACTGGACATCGGTGATGATGCCAGGCCATCTCTCACCCCAGAGGAGGCCAGCAAGGCGCCCCCCACACTTCCATCCACCAGAAGCTGTCCTCCACCATTTGTAAAATCCTTCTGAATTGCTGCTTTTAATCTCTATCTAATAGAACCCGCAGCATGATTTTTCACCTAACCTTAGTCTTGGGTTGATAAAGAACTCTAAAAACAATCTAATCTCTATTACAGAGCGAAATAGTCTTTTCCAGAGTTCATTCACCTTGAATACCATATAAACTCATGCCCAAAACCAAACAAACAGAAATAATCTCAGGTGGGAACATCTGCCCGTTCTTTGGTTAGGTTTTCAGCCTCTTAACGGAGGAAAAAACCCCAAAGCAGATGGCATTTGCTCCGTGACACAGTTCCAGGGATGAGCTTGAGTTGTGCACTGTTCCCAGAGGACTAGCTCCAGAACACATTTCTGTGCTCGAGTGGGTGACAGCAACACCATTATAGGCAAATCTCCAATCTGCGTAAGAAAGCACTTTGTAAATTTGCAACTCGGGTCCTCACACATAGGAGTAAGCTGCCCGGCACCTCACACCTGAAAACAAGAACAGTTGGGGACCGTGGCTCCGGGACCCCGAGGGATAGTGAACTGTGCCGTGTGCACATCCCTCGGTCAAGAGCACAACTAATGAGCCCACAAAGTTCTCAGGACAGGAGGAGGGAGGTACAGAGCAGAGGAATCCCCATGACGGGCTCAAGGCAGATACAGAGGCAAGGGAAGTCTTTAAAAACTGAAAAACAAACTGAGGGTTCTAGAGGGGAGGGGCGGTGGGAGGATGGGTTAGCCTGGTGATGGGTATTGAGGAGAGCACGTTCGGCATGGAGCACTGGGTGTTATGCACAAACAATGAATCATGGAACACTACATCTAAAGCTAATGATGTAATGTATGGTGATTAACATTAACAATAAAAAATTTAAAAAAATGTAATAGAAAAAAAGAAGTATGAGAGGAAAGTTAAAAAGAAAGAAAAAATCTGGAAAAGCTACAAATGGTATTTCTTTGTTTCCCTTGCGTTTTCTCTCTTGTAACAGTGTTTGGGAGAGAGTGGGGGATTGCAGGGTGAGGGAAAGAAGATGAGGAAACCAGGAATACGCCCCCCAGCCACCTAGAGCTCCCTTGTTGACATAGCTGCAGAATCAATATCACAACTTACAAAGAGACAGTGTCAGCTTCACAAATTCCAAGTCATTCTTTTTAGCAGTTGGGAAAATCAAAACCATGAGGGAAAACTGTATTTCTTTTTATTTTTTATTATTTATTTTTTTAAACTGAAGCATAGCCAATACAGGCTGCGACGTTCGTGTCCGGCACACAGCACGGTGACACGGCAAGAGTGTGTTACACTGAGGTCTCACGAGTGTGGCTGCCGTCCGTCACCACACTTCCCTGGGGCAACACCACTGACTGTGTTCCCCGTGCCGTGCTGCTCCTCCCGGGACTTATCCATCCCATTCCTGGAAGCTGGACCTCCCTCTGCCCTTCACCTGTCCCTCCCCTCCCTCTGCAACCACCAGTCTGTTCTCTGTATTCAGGGCTCTGTTTCTGCTCTTGTTTTGTGCTTTAGATTCCACATATGAGTGAAATCGTGTATTTGTCCTTCTCTGATTGAGTTATGTCACTTAATATAATACCCTCTAGCTCCATCCATGTCGTTGCAAGTGGCAAGATTTCACCCTTTTTTATAGCTAAGTAACATTCCACTGTGTGTGTGTACTGCATCTTTTTTTAATTGTTTTTTTAAACTGCAATATTTTATTTATTTTTTTGAGTAATCTCTACACCCAATATGGAGCTTGAATTCACAACCCTGAGATCATATGCCCTACTGACTAAGCCAGCCAGGAGCCCCACTACCACATCTTCTTCATCCATTCATCACTCGATGGACGCCTGGGCTGCTTCCATATCTTGGCTGCTACAAACATGGGGTGAATGTTTCCCTTCAAATCAGTGTTTTCATTTGCTTTGGGTAAATACCCAGCAGTGCGATTACTGGATTGTAGTGTAGTTCTATTTTTAACTTTTTGAGGTGCCTCCATACTGTTCTCCAGAGTGGTTGCACCAGTTTGCATTCCCACCAACAGTGCACGAGGATTCTCCTTTCTTTGCATCCTCGCCAACACCTGTTGTTTCTTGTACTGCTGATTTTAGCCATTCTGACAGGTGTGAGGTGGGATCTCTTTGTGGTTTTGATTTGCATTTCCCTGATGATCAGTGATGTTGAGCATCTTCTCATGAGTCTGTTGGCCACTTCGATGTCTTCTTTGGAGAAATGTCTGTTCATGTCTTCTGCCCATTTTTTAATTGGATTGTTTGGGATTTTCTTGGTATTGAGTTGTATAAGTTCCTCGTATATTTTGGATATTAACCCCTTATCAGATGTATCATTTGTGAATATCTTCTCCCATTCAGTAGATCGCCTTGTCATTTTGTTGATGCCTTTGCTGTTGCTCTTTGCTGGGCAAAAGCTTTTTATCTTGGTGTAATCCTAATAGTTTACTTTTGCTTTTGTTTCCCTTGCCTCAGGAGACATATCTAGAAAAATGTTGCTAACGCCAATGTCAGAGTTTACTGCTAATGGTTTCTTTTAGAATTTTTATGGTTTCAGGTCTCACACTCAGGTCTTGAATCCATTTTGAGTTTATTTTTGTGTATGGTGTAAGAAAGTTGTCCAGTTCCATTCTTCTGCATGTAGCTGACCAGTTTTCCCAACACCATTTGTTGAAGAGATGTCTTTTCCCCATTGGATGTTCTTGTCTCCTTTGTCAAAGACTAATTAACCATATAAGCTTCTCCATTCTGTTCCATTCCTTCTTTTTTTTAAAAAAAGTGAGGTATAACTGACATACAATACTAGTTTCAGGAGTACAACCTAATGATCAATATTTAGATTCACTTGTACAATGATCATAAGTCTGGCTAACATTGACATAGCTTTGTATATTTCTGAACAATGAAAATGCTTTGAAGGAAATATATTTTCTGCTTCATGGGCTGTAGCCAAATTTAAGTAAGAAAGTGCCTAAAGTAGCACATTTTTGTCTCAATTGTCCCACTGGATTGTGCCATATTGCCTTTTTGTAAAAGGGCAGTCTGCAAATAATAACTTTTCAGTTCAGTGCTGGTATGTGAGGAAGAAAGTATCTGAAAGTAAAGAATCCACACCCTGATGAACATTCTTAAGACTTCCAACAAAAACCAAAGCATTCTTTGTCCTCCAGTATTTGCATGGATCATCATAGGGACCCTGGGGTGCTGTTGAGAAGATGAAATGAGCAACCTGTAGGCCAGCCTTTGATCCACCATTCACACACCAGAGCTGGGTGTGCTCGGGTGATGCATTTCCTGAACACTCGCAGGACGTCCCCTCCATGCGGGTCATTTCACATCTGGAGCTGTTACCACCGAGGAGCCCCAACTACCACAAGAAGTACAAAATGAACCAGGCGGGTGGACGAAAGGGCTGGCAGTGGACGACTAACATTTAAAGAGAATCTCACAAACATCAAGCACTTTATACATATTAACGACATTTAGCATATATTAAATGCTTGAGTATGAGGAAATTGTCTTTTTTAAAAAAGATTTTTTCTTTCTTTCTTCTTTCTTCCTTTCTTTCTTTCAGAGAGAGCAGGTGGGGAGGGGCAGAGGGAGAGAATCTCAAGCAGACTCCGTGCTGAGTGCGGAGCCCAACACAGGACTCGATCTCACGACCCTGAGATCAAGACCTGAGCTGAAACCAAGAGTCTGATACTCAACCGACTGAGCCACACAGGCTCAGTCCTCTAAAGACGTAAATGTATTAAAAAAATTTGGAGGGGAACTCGGCATATCAATAACCCTCTTTACCCTGGGAGGAAAGAATCAAGGATGAGTTTCACTTTGTATTTTTGAATTCATGAGAATGTACTGTGAATTAGTTGTATAATTAAAAAGAAGTGAAAGAATTTTTATAAAGGAGAATTGTGTACAAATTATTCACTTAGGTACATGTGAGCCAAGTATTTCATTTGAAAATTTCTCTCACTGATACAGAATCCTAACTATAAACTAGATGAAGTTAACACTATACACAGATCATAATTTTCAAAGAACTTAAAATCCATTTAATACAAAATTGATAGTTTGGAAATTCAAACATTTACTGTACAGTTTAAGTGATGAGTAATCTGATCACCACTGGAATGAATTCCCTGGAGGCTTAATGGAAACAGGGTCCTGGGCTCCTCACCAGAGATCGGCTTCAGTAGCCTCAGAGCAGGACCTCAATGGTCTGAGCTGGGGCCACCGCCCTGGGCAGTTGCCAGGAAAATGTGACATTCAAACAAAAACAGTGAGAGAATACTACAAGAAAAGAAGCAGAACTTAAAAGTATGGTGCAAACATGGAGTGGACAGGGAACAGGGAGATAAGATGAGGATAGAGTAATCCAGAGAGTAGCACTGAACTAGGTGTGAGAAGCAGAATGTGAGGGAGGACTTGGAGGGCAGGCAGGGCTTGGACAGATGAACAGGAGGCAGACGGATAGCAAACCACACATCGTGCGGGACCTTCCCGAGCAGACTGAGCCGCATCACAGGGACACTGTGGGGGCGGCCTAATGAGGCAGGGGCTGCTGGGGCTGAAAACTCGATTTTAGGATGAATGACCTGGGGCCAGTGTGCAGGGTGAACCCCAAGAAGAAGCACTAAAGACACAGGGAGCCCAGGCTGGGAGCTAATGCGCGGTCCGGGAGCACGGTGCTGGGAGGAAGAAATGGAATGAATTCAATCTTCCTTTAATGAACCAGAAAACCTCTGAGAATCTTATGAATAACGGAACAAAAACTATTACTATATATTTTCATAAATATATATGGTACGACCAGAAAACATTCTGGTGAAATGTTGAATAAAGCAGGTTGATCTGTCCTATGCACCTTAGAACACACTTCCATACTCACTGGTGTTCAGGATTGATATACAATGATGTACTTTAAGGTCAATCAGAAATGCCTAAAACTACATTGAACATCTTTATCGAATGAACTAAAAATAGCAGCAGGGCCCAAGGAAGTGAAGTTAGTGACAATGTGGATGAAGAGGTTGTCCGAAAGATTGGTCTGGAGGTTGAGGGTACAGTTTTATAAGCACGTTTTTGAGACTGACATTAAGCCTGGCTCAACAAATATATTTCATTACTCTCATTAAGAAAGACATACAAACACTGCTCACTTTCAAAATTTTATGGATCTCATGTACAAAAAAGCAAAACCATTTTGCATTTTCACTACAAACTATACAAATTATATAAATAAGAGTGTGTATGTTAATCACGACCTCAGTGAAGGGACATCTGAATTTTAAGTCAAAGTCACCAGGTTTACCTCAAGGACAGGGCCCTCCTTGGTGAGACTGAGAGCACAGCAGAAGCACAAATGTCCTTCACTAACCTGTCGGTCACCTTCTCCCTCCAAGTTCTTCTGGTCTCCAGTTTTTAGTTTGACTTGCCCATATTTGGTTCACCATAAAAACGATTATTTGAATTCAAAATTATAAGAGACATCATTAACCTTTCTTAAAATTCATTTCCCACATATTTTGGATTACATTGCCCCTACAAAATTACTCAGTATCACACAAGTTTGAGTGTGGAAGGTTAAAAGTCACACCTGCTATAAAAAAACAAAACAAAAACAAACAACTTTGAGGGGGAGTTACAGAACTAATAAAAATCCACTGTATCAAATGAATTGCAACAGTGTAGCCAATCTCCGCCCCCCCGCCACAGCTGTTGTGATGTCTTCATCGTGCTGGCCAGGAGGACAGGCTAGTCCCCACCATCCACAGAAAGTCTTTAGTTATGGTTTAAGAACAACAGTATATAGAGAAACAGTTTTCTTAACTAAATTTGTTCATACTTATCCTTTAACTTAGAAACTAAATTTACGTAACTCCACTGCCAAAAGATCGAATAAATAAAGATCAAAGCAAAACTCGAACAAGGTCAGCTTTTGTAAAAATAATACTGATAGAAAAGAGATTTCTTCTCAGCTGGAAGTCCAAGGTTAAAAAAAATCAACTAAGCTGAAAAGAATCTGATGAGAACAAATGGGAATTTTCTGAGAAAACAGGAGGAAGACCCCGGCGTGGTGGGACCCACCTGTTCTCAGGCCGCAGTGAGAGGCTCCATGGCAGCTAGGCAGAAGCTTCTAGGCCACCGTGTTCAGCTTGTGGAGTAGACTCCATGTCAACAGAGTTTGGATGCGTATTCTGAGGACGACGTAACAAGAAGACCACGATGACAGGTCAGGAAGCCTGTGACTAATGGGGTGCTAACCGTGGGCCCCAAGCTCTCTGGCTTCACCCTCTTCATATGTACAATAAACAGAGCTGGATTAAATGATTTCTAAGGTCCTTCCCTGCTTTGAAATTCTACTATATTCTGTGGAGCTTTAGATCATTCAAATCACCACCTGGGTATCTGAACACCAAGCCAAGGCACCAGCTGGAAAGCCAGGCACCCTAATCAAAGTTCTAGGCTGAAATACTTCATGTGAATAATTGATGGAAACGATCCTCCACAAGGGAGGGAAGAACTTATGTTTTAAACTGTTTTGAAAAATAACGCTGACTCTTTATGTGAACAGCGAGAGAGATAATATTTTTGAATGGCTAAATAAATGGTTTAATGAAAAAAAGTGCTAAAAAGGGCTTGGTAGGAGGGCTCCCCACAGGTTGGCTTCAGATAAGCGTGCAGACGTGAACCCTGAGGTCAGCAGCACGCTGGAGCAGGCGCATGTCACAGGGAGACTACAGGGACCCCAGACGCTTGAAGGCAGTGGTGTCCCCAAGGCGGCAGACCTGCAAGAGCGCTCAGGCTTTCCAGAACCTCTCACCTGAGTCTCCCACCTACTATTACAGAAAGGCAGCATAAAATCTTCATTTTTTATTTAAAAAATTTACCTTTGGGGCACCTGGGTGGCTCAGTCGGTTAAGTGTCTGCCTTCAGCTCAGGTCACGATCCCAGAGTCCTGGGATAGAGTCCCACATCAGGCTCCTTGCTCTGCAGGGAGCCCACTTCTCCCTCTCCCTCTCCTCCCTGCTTGTACTCTCTCAGTCTCTCCTCGCTCTCAAATAAACAACTAAATAAAATCTTAAAAAAAATAAAAATAAAATAGAAACTTTATTTTTTTAAGATTTTATTTTATTTATTTGAGAGAGACAGAGAGAGCAGAAGCAGGGGGAGGAGCAGAGGGAGAGGGAGAAGCAGACTCCCCACTGAGCAGGGAGCCCGATACAGGACTTGATTCCAGGACCCTGAAATCATGACCTGAAGGTAGCCACTTAACCGACTGAACCACCCAGGTGCCCCGGAACTTTAACTTTCAAAGGAGGAGCAAAGCTTTGAGGGGAGATATATTTTGTTTTAATGTTAGTTTTGTTTTCCAATTATAAAACTAACACATTTTATTTTTTTAAAGCCAGAAAATGCAGGAAATGCAGGAAAAGCCATTATCCACACTCTCACTACAAAGATCTAACCTCTATATTCTTTTCGATCTATTTCCTTTCAATATATTCCCCTTTGTGCCTAAATCTACACATTGAACACACACACAGGGCACACTGGATGTGTAAAGTGTCATCACCTTGGATTATGAGCTTTTCCCAAGTAATTAAAATCTTCTGAAAACATGACATTTCATAGCCATACAGTGTGCCATTGCATTTATCATCATTTATTTAATATACACACAGAGTTGTAATCACAAACTCCACTCTTTTGTGTGTCCACATGCATGTGTGTTCATGTGTGTGCACACGCATCTCTCCTACTCACAAATGAGAGAGAACCTGTTGATGGCTATGAAACATCACAGTTGTGGAAACTTTTTCCTACTTGTGATCTGGTCTGTTTTTAACATGATTTTTGGCCATGCATCTTAAAATTTCCATAGTTGCAATTTTCCTTTGTAATTTCAGGAACTACTTTTACCACTGAAGAGTGACCTTTGACCCAGAGGTCAGTTTTCTTCCCAATTTCCCCTGAATAACCGAGGCCAGCTCTATCACTTTGTGATGCTTTGGCTGTCATCTTCTGCAAAGCCCTGCTTTTGGGGGAAACGAGGGTCTAAACGTTCATTTTCATAAAACATGTGTGACGACAGCGAGCTGATCATGCAGCGCCCCTTGACACCCCCAGACCCACTGGGCACCATCTGTGAGTTGTTCTTGGGGGTTCATCGTCAGTGGCGACAGCAGTGGCTCCTGACCGATGGCCTTCGTAGGCTACACTGGTGGTGAAGAATCTCGCAGCGAGTTGGCGCCTACCCTTAGCCAGATCCAGGGATGCTGGGCTGTGAAACCGCCTCGCACTTCCTCCAGGCTTTTGTCAGAAGCAAATGTTTGGCACATTTGAGAATGGGAGCTGGGCAGAAGTGAGGAGCCCACGGAGTCATCAAGAGGTTTTCCTTTAGTGAGATTTTATGTATACTGAGGTTTGTCTCATCTGTCCTGGTGGATCCATGCATTCATTGCGTTTCACAGAATCCCATGGTTTTCATTATTTTGGCTTCAGGACAGGCAAGAGCTGGGACAGAGTGCACTTAGGAAATCCTACTCCCTTTCGAGAACTAGTGGGTTTACAGTGTTACTGCTGCATCTGTGACTTCACAACGGCTCTGGTGAGTGAGAGAACAGCAGGAATAACTAGAGGACCTCAGTTCTCCAGTGATATGCACATCCTAGATTACAGCCCAGAACTAAGTTCCTGAAGGAGATGCCAAAGCCTTTAGCTCATTCAGAACAGCTTCCTAACAGGACAACGGCATGAGTCCCAAAGGCAGAATTACAGCCACACTCCCGTATGCTTTCCCCAGAGATATTTCTCACAAAGTAAAACTCACATTCCGTTCTAAGTCAACTGAGCACAGTAAGTTGCCCCGAACCTGACATGTCATAGGATGAGGTATTCTGGAAGAAAAGGCTTACATATGGAGACTCTCTCATGTCAGAAATAATAGAAACACCCTCTCTGTTCCTCCTTCCTGGCCCTAAATCTGGCTCTTCCATATGGAAAACTGAAATCTTTTTATAACGTTGGCTTACTTCTATCGTAAGACCTTTGGCAGAGGGGTGGAAAAGATGTGTTACTGTCTCCCCACGGATGGCTCTTTATTTTCTCTGTATTATTAAATCCTTCCTTTGTCATCTCTTCTCCACCCTAGAAACCCCAATTCACTACCTACTTGTTGAGTAAGAAAAGGTAGAAGACGGTTTCTACTCTCAAGCACCACAATGGGAAGATGGGCGGCTGACAGAGACGCCAGTGGGAAAGCAAACCAGGCAAGAATGTGATCGTGTCACAAAAGACTCTACGCTTCAGCTTCCGAATAAAAACACAGCTGTTGACATGTGGTATGCTCTCTTCATATCCAGGAAAACATTTATCTACACACACAGCAAGGGGATGACTCAGGGGGGAGCTGGGAGGAGGACAAAGTCCTGGGGGCAAGCACCCCACGCCTTTCTCCTGCCTCCCACCCTCTCCCACTGCATAACCAGGAACATAAGAACGAATGGAATACTGTCCCTGTGTTCCAAAACGAGGAAAGGACATTTTAGTTTTTCAAACCCCTTACGTCATTCCTATTTCACCCAGCTCATCGGGAAGAGGCACAAAGTGTAAGTGCTCAACTTGATGGATTATCATACACGTGCATGTCCATGTACCTACCACTCAGGTCAGGATACAGGCCCTCCCCAGCAGCCCAGGAGGCTCACCGGTGCCCCCTCCAATCAATCATCATATCCTGCCCCCACAGGTAAACAACATTCAGGCTTCTGTCACCATATGTGAGTTTTGCCTAAAGGACTGCCTTTTTTTAAAGACAGCCAAAGAGAAAAGTTTAAGGACAAACTTAGAATAAAATTCAGGTTAGCTTAACTTAGGAAAATATGTAAAAATGAAGCCCTAGTAACATTTAAATGGGTGGTTCATATATGAGTCTTTACTGGTCCTTTGCCTCTGATGAGCAACACAACTTCATTGATCAAGGCTACTCTTGGTTCAGTTTTCTGTCATTATGCTACTTTTGAATAAGCTATTTAAAAAAATGCATATTGTTCTGTTTCCTTACATTTTAGTTTCTTCACGATCTTGCCCGAGTTGACAATATCTAGTTACAATAAGCTATGCTTACTTGTGTCTAATTAACAAAGGTACATGGGCGTCCGTCTAAGGGTTTCAAAGTGCTCCCTGATACTCTGGCAAATATTCAAAGGAAGTTGTCCTACACGCTACTGTGAATACACATGTCACATGAGAGATATGGGCAGGAAACGGGGATCTGAATTTTGTTTTTAAAGATTTTATTTATTTATTTGAGACAGAGAGAGCACAAGCGGGGGGAGTGGGGCAGAGGGAGAAGCAGACCCCCCGCTGAGCAGGGAGCCCAACTCCCAGGACACCGGGATCAGGACCTGAGCTGAAGGCAGACGCTTCACCGGCTGAGCCCCCAGGTGCCCCCAGGATCTGAAATCTTTTACAGGCAAGAGGGGGAAGGAAAAACACAGGGACAAGGTAGGAGAGACGGAAGAGGGGCTCGGTGAGCAGTGCGAGGGCAACAAGGCCACAACACTGGGGAGAGAGGAAGCACGGGGCTGCGGCTACGGAGAGGAAGCTGTGTACGAAGGGGTCATAAGCGGGGACTGCGAGCCACAGAACTCAGGAGGAGAAAGGAGACGGGTTTGTCGGAAGAGGTCACCGATCTGGGTATCACCAGGAGAGGGGGAGGGTGGAGTCAGCCTGCAGGTCATACAGAGTCCAGGCATGAAGTATAATTACGTATTAGAGATAGCAAGAGTCAACACGTAGAGAACTTTACTACGTGCCAAACACGACGTCCTAAGCACTTGGCATAGTAAACATTTAATTCTGAAAACAATCCTGAAAGGTAGGTGGAGATTTTATAGGTGAGGAACCGAGACACAGACAGGATAAAGAACACCCCAAAATTTCACAGAAGAGGGTGTGAGGGCAGGGTTCAGATCCAGGACTCCCTGCGGCTGGCGGCAAACGCCTCAGCTGTTCTCTCAAGAAGCAGGTGAGCTGTCCGCGTCCAGCGGCTGAGCCTAAGTCCCGCTGGGGGAAACTGGACAGAGAGGCACACAAGGAAGCATGCTCAGGGGTTTGCAATGAGGACGCGCTTCTCCCAGGAGGCAGAGCAGGAGTGCCAGAACCCTTGGGGGGTCAGGGGCAGCCTGACATCTAAAGCAGAGGGTCCCGTCTGGACAGCTCTTCCAAAAAGGGCATATTGCACTTAAAACCTGCGAAATCTACTCCTTACCACTGGCATTTCCAACAACACTGTTGGAGCGCAGTGCGGACATGACACAGACAGCGGGGAAATCGGGCGGACTCTCCCTCCGGTCTGTGCGAGAGGCGTGTGAGGAGCTGCCTCTGCCTCCCGGCCTGGAAATCTTCCTGCAGCCCGAGGCCCATCGTCTGCATGTGATCTGTGACCTCAAGGGCCTGCCGTGCTTCCAACACAGCAGTAACGGACTCCTGAACCTCTGCTGACACTAAGACGCCTCGTTCTCTGATGCCGGAGCCGCACACGCGGGCGAGAGACCAGGACTCACCCCAAGCCCATCTTTGTAAGCCCCTAGTCTCCGAAAGGGCACTTCATCGCTTCATCTAGCAATGGAGATGAGCAACAGCTCTGAATTCCGGGCTATTTAGGATTAAATCAGAGAGCGTGTGTAAAATAGAGCACAAGGTCTGGTATATAGGAAGGGTTCAGTAAAACCACTAATATTGTTATAAATTTGAGACTTTATGCCATTGAAATCCAGTTTCTTGGCTAAAGACACAACCAAGTCCCATCTCATAATTCCAAAGGAATTTTACTCATTCATACATTTACTCAAGCTTATTATTCATTATTTTGGAATACCTTAGAATATTTGTGGTAGTGATGAAGCTTACTGTTAAAATTCTTAGAAAGGTAATTTTGTTATGACATTACGTAAAAGAGATAGTCATGTGATAGCAGAATAAAAATAATTTAAATGTTACATAATCTAAATTGCAATGCTGATGGAAAACTAAATTTTCTCAATTGTGTACATGACCAGACGTATTCAAGGATGCCATTAACACAGAAGCCACTGGTAGCTGACCATATTTCCACACAGAACCTGCATCTCCAGATGAGAGAAGGGGAGACACGGCTCCTAACGACCGTCTCATCACTTCCCTTCTTCACACCTTGGTGCACACATGAAATGCACGTGAGTGTGCTCTAAGTTTTACAGACTTGATTCACAATGACAGAGAACTGCTTTTCTTTTAAATCATGATTTTTAAGCAGAATGTCTTAGGTTGGTTATTTTAACTAATGAAAAATAAGATATTTAACTTGCAAATTACGTGACACTAAAATCCTATTTCAAACCATGTTGAATTTACATCCAAGATACATCTAGACTCCTGATTATGACCATTTCTATCTTCAGTAATCAATGTCTACACTTTTAACATACAAGTTTTATATTCTCTTTATGACTGATAGGAAACTCTATGGGAGAAAATAAAGCATACTTTCCGAAATGACCGAACTGCTAAGATGTCTGGTTATGGGCAATCCTGCTGCTGAATCTCCTTTGCTGTCTTTCACTTCTACCCACTTGGAAACCCAGGTGAGCATCCAGTGGCTACTGATCAAGTGAGAAAATACCAGCTCCAGTTGAGCTGTGATTTGCAGTTTTCCCCCTGGAGACATTAAGAATTTTGCAGAGATGTAATGAAAGATTCAGCAGACACAATGACAGGAACATGCATTTTGAACGTATTTAAGGATCCCTGAGCCAATTTAATCGAAACTGGCAGAAGAGGAATAAGCTGACACTGAAGGACATCTGTCCAGTGGGGACACGGAGCGAAGAGCGAGAACAGTGGCCCCCACTAGTAACCGAGCCTGGGGACCTGTGGAGGCATCTCTATGTGATGTTCCAAAAGGGAAGTATGTTTGTGCATGATATACATGATTCCCTGTCTGTCCCACTGAGACTCAAAGCCCCATACACTGAACAAATCCCACTTCCATGGAACAGCCTGGTTCCAGTTTCAGTTAAAAAGAAATGTCTTATCAGTAGAGCCTGGTCCTAAGCAGCAAGCAAGACATGATGCTATTTTTTCCCCAGCGATTTCAGTAAACAAGAAAGGAATTGTGTTATACAAAACTGGGGACGATGAGGAAGTATGTCTCTTCCTCTTCTATTATTAATTATCTCCTCTTTAGAGACCACTAGCTAAAAGGCAGCTCTTCGGCTGCTTGCTGAAAGGTGAGGGAAGCAGGTCATGGGAACTTCATTTTCAAACACATTTTGTCTCTGCCACTTAGAAGGGGGAAAGAGGACAGGCAGTCACTAAAGGTCAAAATACCACGTGGCTCTGGTCCCACGCAGGGCACACCCCAAAAGAGGAACCCAAGAGTGCCTTATGTGTTAATAAGGAAACTATTAAAAGACATTCCAACACTGAAAAGCACAATCGGTTCATTAAAAATAGTTTTAAATGGCTGAGAAGTAGCTTTGGTTAAGAGAAAACATTCTTCCTCAGCCCGTGAAGTTACATCTGCACGGGTTAGCTGGAAGTTATAAAGCAAACAGCCCCATGCATTACAGTTAAAGTAACACTAAATTATAAAGCACTTGCCCTTAAATGTGAGCCTTCCCACGCAAGACTTTGCTGGGGGCCCCGCACCAAACATGCTAAATAAGAGGACAGCATATACTTTTCTTACTAAGATGTGAATGTTACTCACTAATAAGAGACCCAAGAAAAGCTCACAGAAAGCCAGTAAAATCTTATTAAACTTAACTAACTTAAGAGCATGGAATGCTGGAATGAAGTCTAAAATCCTCAAGCCAAAATACTCACCAGACACAAATGCTGCTCAAGTAGAATGTTCTTTGGGACAAGAGGATGAGGGTAAGAAAGTAAAATAAAAAAAATCAGTACAATGTGGAGCTCAAGGTGGGGTTTAACTCTGCGTGCGAGGGGGACATTTTAACAATCGGATAATACATTTCAATGCATGTCTGCTAGGGATTGCTTTACAATGAAGTAGTTTTATTTTCTGGCGGTCAATACGGTGGCCAATGGCTGACAACTAAAAACTCCTAGGCTAATACCTAAAAAATAAAGCCCCAGAATATTTAGTGTTGGCTGGGATCCCAAAAATTCTAAGTCTCAATTATCTGTAAGTGGAAACAAAGACCCAGGCCATCATTAATCAGACTTCTATTTAAACTGCTGAATGGCAGGAAGAAAATCTGTTATAGTCATCTCACTGCCTGAGATCTGTCACCCTGTTCCTGTCCAGGGTTACAGACTTTCCCCTGAACTACCACCCTTCCTTCCTCCAGCAAACACACTCCCTCCCTGACTCCAATGCCAGGTCAAGGAGTTGGGGGAAACCGTGCAGGATCCCTGAGCCAGGGCCAAGAGGCATAATGAAAGCAGTGTCTCAGGAAGGGGAGGTGGGCAGGCCCAGGTGACCACAGACACACAAATACGGTCTGAAGGAATGAATGTGCTAACTGTCCATCCTTACTTCTTACTAGACACACAGAATGGTGCTTAGAAGCAGTAAATTGCTCACATTCCTAGGAAAGCATCATGCTTGAATCTCAAGCTACTTGGTAACGATCAGAGCCCCGGATTGTTCAAACCACCTAACTCACAAATCTACATAGAAAAAGGTATCACATCTGGTCCTGCACCTTCTTATTTGAGTCTGCTTTCTAAATCCATAAAATACATATGAACAAAGAAAAGCCCAAACTCTTATTCAGGAATTTATGGTTCATCCACCAGCTTTATAAAGTCACTCTTACGAGACCTGCAAATATTCTGGAGGTGGCTGGAGCCGAGCAAACAGAAAGGTTATTCCTGGCCAACTTCCCGGAGCAAAGGCTCCTGGCCCCGTGTGACTTTCTCAAAGGGGCTCCAGAATCAGGTATGAAGGCAGCTTGGGAACTGTATGAGGCCCGGGTTTCTACATGTCCTCCCTCTGCTCTTCACGAATGAGTCTGCGATTTTTTAAAAAAGATTTATTCATTTGAGAGAGAGAGAGGAAGAGAGAGAGAAGAGAGAGCACGCGTGGGGTGGGGGGGAGGAGGGCAAAGGGAGAGAGAGAATCTCAAGCCGCCTGTGCACTGAGCATGGAGCCCGATGAAGGGCTTGATCTCAGGATCCTGAGACCATGACCTGAGCCCAAACCAAGAGTCAGACACTTAGCCGACTGAGCCACCCAGGTGCCCCCATTTTTTTAAAAGTCAGAAACCAATGCATTTGCAGGGAGATTTAAAGAACAGAAGGAGGCATCCCCCCAAGTAGACTCAAACAACAGTAATAAGAGTGTTTTTAGGGAAACAGAACCTGTGGAGTCTTCCTCCACTATTTGGGAAAATATCTTACTACATTAGACCAATAGTTCCTGATTTCCATTATCAAATTATCACATCATACAAATAAGCTCTGCACAAGGACGTGATGGATGCTCAATTATTTAATAGCCTGTTAAACAATTAATTTGAGTGTTTACTAAATGCCAGGCACCGTGCTAGGCCCTGGAGACACACAGGAGTACCAAAACCTGGTTCGGCAGGCCCAGGGAAAGGTCAGTGAATCAAAGGTATGAGAATTATACAGCTGCTGTGTGTAAGTCCTTAGTAAGTTCTTTATGATGCTCACACAACAATGGGCATGTGCTGCTCGGGCGCGGGGAGGCAGTCTCCTTGGACCACTGCAGCATGCTGTGCTTCCGGGATCCCATGAAAGGAACACACCCCGCACAACGTGCTGTCACCCCTTCTCTGGGTCTTTTTCCAGACAAAGGAGACCACATGCCACGCCCCCGCCATGCCCCCACTCCCCGCCCCTCCAGACCTCCTGCTCCTGCAGGGCAGGCTGCAGGCCCTGTACGTTTAGGCAAGGCCCCCTGAATCCCTCTCTGGGACTCACATGACACTCTAGAATATCTCTGTGCTCAGACAGCACCTATGTTTGTCTTCATCATCTCTACCCTCTGAGATCATCATAGTGCCTGATGCCAGTGACTGGTCTAACTTCATGAGGTTTCCTTAAAAAGTTTAAACTCTGTGAGTTTTTCATTACATAAGATATTCCAAGAATTACTGTTTTTGTGATCACTCAACAAATATTTACTGAGTTCCAGGGCAAATATTTACTAGGTATGCCCCAGGTGTAGTTCATACCCAAAATACCAACCCCCTGGTTAGATATCTGATTTGTGCTTAAAAAAAAAAAGAGATGCGTTTTTATGGAGTCAATTTGCTGAAAAGAATACAAAATAGTATAGCAATCAAAATTCTCCTAATAAACATTAAGTTATATAAAGTCTTTTAAGTGACAGCTAGCCAAGCACTTAAGTTTGGAAATAGGATGCCCTCAGCAAGCAACTGGGGTCTTCCTGAAGAGATGTACCTGATCCTTTCATTAGGGTTTACTGTTGGTTGAACTTCTTACCTTTCTTTAAACTTTTTTTTAGCCAAAAGAAAAGGAGAAAATTTGAACCATTTCTTTTTTTTTCTCTTCAGTCTCTAGTATCTGCTAAACAACGCTCACTGACACGGAAAGGAGGTGAAGAAAACATGGTTGCCTCACTCCAAAATGTCGTATTCACTAATTAATTTTCAAATAAAGAGGGCATTGTTTGCTGACATTTACTATGAAAGTAAAGGATGAACAAGGTCCAAAGTCTGAAATGTGCGTTCCACGGCACCCTCCGAAATCTGTTCCCTTATGCACAATAGTCTCTAAGACAAGTCTCACCCCATCAGACTGCCAAACGGACTGACTTTGGCAAGCAAGCTCGGAACATTTTAGATTCTACAAACATCACCCTGTTTTAAAAGTAAATTTTGACTACTTTAAGGAATTTAAAAATAAACCTCGCTTTCAATGAAATCAAGATTAAATCTTACCAGACTTCTAAAATTAACCATGCAATCAGACCATATATTAGCATTAGTACAGCGGCTCGGGTCTCTGGGGCGGGAGAGGCCCGCTTCTTCTCAACAACCCTCTCCTCGTCCAGACGGTGAGTCCGTGACCATCTGCTACACTTGCTCTTCAGGGGGTCGGTGGGATAAGAGTGAAAAGCAATACATCACGTACCTATTTCCGCCAGGGTTCAACCACAGCCTGACTCCTGAAACAAGACTAACGGAGTGAAAAACAGAAGCAAGGAGAAAGAGAAAAAACAGAAAGGAACACAACCAGAAGAGGAACAGTTCCTCCTGTCTTTACAGAGACAGAAACAAAGGCTGAGAGAGATGAACTCCTGCCAGAGACACAAAGCCAGCGAACAGCAGTGCCAGGACTCACACGGGCGTGTGCACGCCAAGCCGCGTGCACACCCCTCACCTGGCATGGGGAGCAAGGGAGAGAGGGCTGGAAAAGAGAAACACAAGCCATAAAGTAGCACCAGTGGTGCCTCCAAGTAGGGCTGTCTCCCTACCCCCAGAAAAACTGTCTGACGTTGTACTGTATACCCGCTGGCTACAAATTAAATACACCAGCACTTTTGCCTTCAGACTCATCTAAATAACGTGGCAGGTTGTGGGATGGAACTGGGGCCTCTAGAGGATACTGACCCACTACAATTTTTTATAGTCTGGGGCTTTACTCCTTTAGATTTTTGAAGAAAAGGGTTTTTATCTTTTGACATTTCTTTGTGATACAGTAAACAAAATACAAGCAATCAAACCCCAATTAACCAGAATCATGTGGACAAAAAAGGGTATTATTCACTGTCAAATATTGTTGCTACCCTACATCACTGGGGCTCCATTTGCTGCCACAGAGGTCGGAAGGGACCTCAGTTGCTCTAAGAGAAAAGAGAGACGGCCTTGCCCAGGAAAACTGGTAGAATGGGAAATGCCAGAAACTGCTGGAATGGGAATGTCCAGTATGTGAGCCCCTGGCACAGGGGACTCTGGAGCACGCGAACGGTGCCCAGTAGGACTTAGAACTGAATTCTGCAGTTTACTGGGCCCTGTGAAGAGTGCCCGTCTAAAGCACATAGTATGACCATCCCTTCCTGCAACACGCCTGCTCAGCAGTCCTACAATCTGTATCAGCAGGATTAGATTATGTCGCTATTAGTAATCTTCCGTTGTAAAAGAAGAAAACAGGAGGAAAGAATTTATACAACTATGATCTGGTTGTCTTTCTGAATTAATACATGGACGAAGAACACTGATGTTTAACTTCTGTACCTCAGACAACACAGTGGACGACCTACCTAGAGTCTGCCCAGGCCGAGACCCAGCTCTCGCCCTGTCCATATCACCTCTGCACCTCTGAAGGTAAGGACCATGCAGTTTTTACCTCTGTTTTCAGCACCTGACACCATGTATGCAAGTACTCATTGAATACTTGCTGAATAAGTGAATAACTAACTTTGAATTTGTCCACTCATCGTTTCAGCATCTTAGAAAAGCCATGTGGTTTGAGTCTAGTGATTGGGGCAAATCAGACACTGGGATCTGTGTCAATGCCAGGCTCATGCCACAATGCTAATGATGTGTTCAACGTGATTTCTGTTTCAAATTTCCCAGCTAAATAGTAATAACTCCATCGCCAGGGCTCAGGAAAGGGGAAAAGTGTGGATCACTGCAGAGCACGTGCATCATAGGAAGACAGTTTGGAAAACAATGCTCAGAGCTGCCATCTGGCCCCTGGGTGTTATGATATACTGTATACAAAGAAACCAGATTTCAGGAGGTAGATTCTCTCTTGTAACATAACATAAGAGTTCTCAATTCTTACTTTTTTAAGAAAAAGAGTTGAAAGCAAGTAGCGTCCTAGGGGAGAGCAAACACCTCTGAGCAAGTGAACCACACGTTGGAAGAGTCAGGAGGACGGCAGGAGAAGGCGACACAGGCCACAAACAGCATAGGGCACAATGCTCAGGACACGGACAAGGGTGTGCTCGACTGTCAGCCCCTTTCACGGGCTCCTCAGTGCCAAGCCTGCTCAACTGCACAGCTCTCAAGCCTCCGGCCATGCGGGGGCACTCAGAGTGACCATTTGTCCATGAAACCACCTTCAGGGAAGTAAACCTGTGTTTGGCAGGCACCCAGAACCATCACAGGTTCCCTACCACTTGAGTATGGGACTTGCCAAGCATCATTCATGGAGTCCTCCGCCACCATGGAGAACAGCTCTTTGCAGGGCTTGGATTAGGAATCTGTCTGCTAATTTCTGAAAGCGGAACTTTCTTAGTTGTGTCATAACACAATTACCTTTCCATCTTCAGATGGCAGTAAAAGCACCCCAAACCAATCCCACGGAGTTTGAGAGGCTCCAGGGGGCACTTTCCAGATCTAGATCCAGGATGCTCCAGCAGGGCCACTCTCATGCTGCCACGCCTGCGCGCACTCATACACGCGCGCGCACTCATAGACGTGTGCACACACACGCACACACTCCACTCCTGCCATGCTGTTCACTCTACTCATTCTTCCACACGCTGTCAGTCTGCATGCACTTCCTTCACCCTTTCCCAGCCACCCCCGCTCCGCCCCCGCTCCCCTCCCCCTTCCATGCTCCAACCCCACCCTTCCCCCTTCCATGCCCTGCCACTGCTCCCCTACCCCTTCCATGCTCTGTCCCCTCCCTCCACCCTCCTTCCACTCTCCGCTCCTGCTCCGTTCACCCCTACCCCCCCTCCCTGCAAGCCCTCCCCTGTCAGAGGGCCTCTCACCTCATCAACCCACAGGGTTCCTTCCCTCCTCTGATTGCCTAGAGTTATTTTTTTCTACTACAAAGGAAACATCATTATTATAATACTTATTTAATGTTTAACTGCCCAGATGATTCAGATGGCCAGTGGGGTGTAGCCTTGTCTCTTGGTAGGGAGACATTACATCTTGCCTTTTTGAATTCCTTAGTGTTCTCAATTAGACCCCGTAGTTAATGGTCAGACTGGCGGTATGAAGACGGGAATCTAGAAATGAACAACTGGAAGCTTTAAAATGAGATCTACGTAAACTACCTCATATTTGGTGATAAATGGAATTAAAATAGGGTATTACTATAATTCGTGCACTGATCTTAATTTTATCCACCAAAAGATTAACAGATAATGTTACAAAGCAAAAAAGCACACAGACATTGATCTAATGAATCTTTTCGAGAGAGGTGCTGGAGCCTAAAGGGCCAAGAAGGGATAAGACAGAACCTATCACTTTATAGAAGGTAAGGAAAGACAGCAGCGTAAATGGGCCAGGATAAAATTACAGTTTCCACTTGACTGACCCTTTAAAACATTCTCTATGGCTTAAGTGTTTTATATACAAAACTAAAAGACAAACGCAAACACCAGTCAGGTGGGCCCATTTGTGACGTGGGTGCAGAGACACGTCTTTGCGCAAACCCTTTCCGTCCCCACTGGTGACTTCTATTCGCCCACAGCCCATGAGCTCCTTCTCAGCAACACGTCTCATGATTTCGTAGCAGTGGCTGGCTCTTCTGTCTCCCTTCCTACCACCTCATAGTCTCATCTTGTTCAGAATTACATCTGTGATGCCCCGCATCACAACAGTAAGTACTGTTGATCATATAAATAAGTAAATGTATAAAATAAGGAAGTGGCTTTGGCAGGACACATTTTACAGTGAAGTATATGGCAGACCCAACTGCGAACAGATGTGCCTTTACAAGCATCTGTAAAAGGTTCTATATTATACATAGTTGATCTAAAGGCTCAAATTCTTGAGAAAAATTCTATATGAAAAACTTCTATTCCACTTTTTTCTACAACTTTTTTTGATGGACAAATATGGCATTTTTATCTGTGTTTTTTAATGCCATTCTATTTATTTTATTTTTTATTAAAGATTTCATTTATTTATTTACTTGTTTATTTGCGAGAGAGAGAGATAGTGCAAGTGAGCTGGGGGAAGGGCAGAGGGAGAAGGAGAGCATCTTAAACAGGCTCTATACCCAGCATGGAGCCTGACACGGGACTCAGTCTCATGACCTCTCACGACATCATGATCTGAGCTGAAACCAAGAGTCGGCCACTTAACTGACTGAGCCACCTCAGTGCCGTCCTATTCAAAGTTGTATGTACATAGCACTCTCATCCCTTTAAGAATAGGTTTTTCAGAAATGCTAAGCTAAAGTCATGAAAATACTGACAGGCCTGCTGTATTAAAAGAATTGGTTCCCTGCCCATAGCTTTAATATTTTCTCAAGTTTTTTAAAGGGGGGATCAGCCTCAAAATGTAGAACTATCTGTCTCCCCTCACACCCTGCAACCATATAACTGATGATTCTAACGCATCAATATCGATGACCACATAATTTCAAAGTCAATTACTTCTTCGATTTAATCCAAAGTGGTCACGCAGCACAATGCTATCAGGATTAGCGTTCTGAAAATGGCTTTGGCCAGTCCTTCCCATAGTTTTGTGACTAAAAGACTCTTGCCCCTGACGTGGAAAACGTATTTAGAAACTGCAGAAACACGCTGCAGAGGAATGTCCCCCAGTCCCCGAGCCCCACTGTCTTTCCCCATCTCTCTCTCTGCCCTCTTTTTAAAACAGTGAAACCAGATAATGTCAACAGAACCCAAACCTGATAAAGGTGAAAAGGATCCATCACTTAACCCCTTTCTGGATCTGACTTCTTTTTTTACTGAGCTGTAACTGACATACAGCATTATATGAGTTTCAACATAATTTGATATTTATATATATTGTGAAATCATCACAATAAATCTGTCACCACCCACAGTTACAAAAGCTTTTTCTTGCCATGAGAACTTTTAAGATCTCCTCTATTAGCAACTTCCAAATGCACAGCCCAGTGTTCTTAGCTACAGTCAGCACACCCTATGTACGTGACGCCCCCAGGACGTACTTCACAAGTGGAGGTCTGATGGACTCTATAGGTGACCATGAATCTGTCCCAGGTACACAGTGGATTGTGGCTCAGCAACAGAAAGGAAAACTACGACACACAGCAGTTAAACGAGTCTTCCAACACTACGCTGGGTCGAAACTGCGGGACACTGGAGAGTATGTACTGTAGGACTCCATTCGCACAAGATCTCAGAGCAGGCACAACCAGCGCGCGGTTACAGAGCTCAGAGCAGCGACCAGGTCGGGTGAAGAGAGCAGGAACGAGGAGGAGGCAGCCGGAGGGGACGTTCTCCATCACCCCGGAAAGAAACGTTCCAAGTGGGCCGAGGTGTGGACCACGAGGGTCACCGCCGATCATGCACTTCAGACTGGTGCATCTCCCTGTGTGTAAACTCTAGCCTCATCAGAAAAGGAGAGTTCTCTCCCAGCTCACCGAAAGCTCATTACCTACGAATGCGAACTCATACTTGGTTGCTCCAAAGCACTCAGTATTTCCTAAGATACACCAACATCACTCACCTGCAGTGCGCGTGGAGGAGACAGCGGAAGACACACAGAACAGAAAGCACACGCTGGGACGGGGCAGGAGCCGGCCATGACACAGACCCAAAAATGTTCCACAAAACATAGTTTTCAAAGATCTACGCTACAGATCGACAGGTTCCCCCCTCGAGGAAAGGTCTGGTCTCCACATACTGATGATGGTCACCCAAACCACATGAACAGAGCTGGTAGACGCGGCTGCTCGGAAGCATGAGGAAGCAACTGCTTCATTGTCATAAAGGTTGATGACCATCAAGACTCCTGTTCAGGCAGCCTCGTCACAGATGTATCCCCCACCAGTAGTAACAGCAACTGCTGACGGAAAGTTTTACGGAACTTTGTAAGTCAAGGCCACCAGGACACCAAACCAACTGGTAGGCAGGCAGAAAGTGCACGAGTGTCTGACGAAGAGCTCAACGGATGAGACAGGGACACATTATTTCATGTGCATTCTGGTTTTCCTTCTCTGACACATGTATCTTCCTCCTTTTGGGGCAATCAACACAAGCAGGGGCACTCGTGTGGGCTTGGTTGGATGTGAAGGCGAGCAGAACCTGTGCACACTCACCTGAAGCCGGCCGCATGCTGCTGCATGGGCTGGTGTGGGAAACGGCCGGGCCACGTGTGGTGCAGGCAGAAGGACGGAGAGGGCTGCAGGCAGCACGCAGTCTGGTAGACGGGCGAGTGGCTGGGACACAGAGGTGCAGAATACTCGGAGCATGGCTGCGTGCAGCATGAGGCCAGAGCAGAAGGCGTGGCCGGGCCAGCCTCAGGGCGGCCCTCTGGGTGACTGCTCTGGCTGGCCAGGGGCTGATGGAACGGGCACAGGTGGCAGCACGGGGACAACATCGTGGGCACTCTTTGGTGGCTGTCCATGGGCAGAAAGGAGGACTTCACAGTGCCATTGACCTGCAGGCATCCATTCAGACTCACTTTTGTTTTTGGTGCCTCTCTGGGTGTGAGCTGCTGGGAGGCAAGGTCCCCATCACAGGCAGTGAGGGCGCCAGGCTTGGGGGCACTGGTTGCGCTGCTGCCGTTGCTCAGAACCACAAAATCACTGTTCCCGTTGCTCACAGCCATGTTCCAATTTCTTGGCCCTAAGAGAGAAAATGATATAAAACCAGCCAGTGCCAGGCAGGCAGGCAGAGACGCAGACAAGACAGGAAAGTTACTGGAAGGAGTCGAAATCGTGGAGGGAACGCAGCAGCCTCTACAAGGGGCCCAGCGGCCTGCAGCACTCGGGCCCATAGCTGCTCTGTGCACCCACCTGTCCCTCCCCACCTCTGCTTTTAACCCTTCTCTCCCCGTGCTTGTCCTTGGTGTGAAGTATGGAGTAAGACTTGGCGCATTTTAGGAGAGGACAGGGAGAGAGAGGGCACCAACATCGCCCTTCGACTCCTCACCCAGGCATGGGGTGTTAGGACACAGGAGTAATGACAAAATGAAGGGCCACCATGAGGGCAGTGAGTTGTCAAGGTTAAGATAATTTGAATAATCTTAAGAACATCTCATGTCTTAGAAAGATCTCAAGAACATATGATTTTTCCCCTAAGTCTCTCAGGTCCTAGAATAAGAAGAAACAAAAAAAAATAAAAAGTAATCAGCTAAGCCAAGAATTGCTGCAGCCAAGATATCAGACACCAGAGTTTTTCCTCCTCAACTGATGACTATAATGCTTAAAAAATGAACAAGCCATGTAAGTTGCCAAGAACTTACTGCTTTGTCTTCTACATTATGTAGCATTGCTTGCACATGAGAAAAGAGCATGAGCAGGATTTGCTTGAAATGAGATTTTTGTTTTTAACTTTTCTTCCTTTTACCAGAAGGTCCAGGCTTTCAATGTAAAGGAAAATTAACAAATTACCAGTAGCATGTTTCTGTCCCGTCAACAAACGAAAGCAAAAACACACAAATTCCTCCCTCCCCCCTCACCCACCTCACCTCTGACCACATGCACAAAATCTGGGAATTTGCAGTAAGAACGGGTCACCCGCTGCCGGGAGTCTGTTTAACCAGCACGTGAAAGCCAACGAGAAAAAAGCAAGAGCCTGTGCAGTTCACTAGCCCTTCAGGCAGGGCACTCCTCAAGCAGACAGAATAGCCTCCAGAGCAGTCTCTCCCCGGTCTCTCCCCACCTCCTGCGGTCACACAGGCACCAGAAGAAATCACCTTGGCTCAGTCTGAGCATATGGTCATCCAATCTGGCAAACCTGGGCCCCTACCAGGAAGGTCCCATGTGCATTCTCACCCAACACTTGCCCCATGGCAGGGGCATTTCTGAGCAGAGCGCACCACAGCAATGCGCAGTTCCAATCTGATCCTGGTGCCCAGAAGACGCTGGGCACAAATTCAGCATCATTACTGTATTTACCTTTTGGACAGAAAAAGACTACTCAAACACATGCACAAATTCAACATCATAAGAGACAGAAGAATTACATGGATGTCAAACAATTTCTTTGTATATTATTTTAGTGGAAAGACAAAGAATCTATAAAACATCAGAAGATACATAAAACCGGGTGGATGTTGACTTCTCTCCTCCTGTCTTATCACTTCTAAAAGTGGTCACAGGTCCCAACCTCCTCTGCAGGGACAACGGGGAGGGGTCCTGAACATGTAGTAAAGGCAGTTTCCCTCTCTGGGATAGGCACCCGGCACAGGGTGCTGGTAGGCCCGCTGTCACCGGCCCAGGGGGAGGGCAGGGCCTCCCCTGCAGGATCTGTCACAGCAGCTTCCTCTCACCAAGAATGTATCCTCCCTTTTGCTAACAACAAAAAAAGCTGCATGCAAGTGTCTGAGAACAATTAAGACATGAATCAGGGGGCACCTAAAGAGGCACTAGACTTTTTCCAAAGCCAAGTGAAATTTAAGATGCTTGCTTGTACGCTAAAGTGCAAGGCAGCCTAGAACGTGTAAGAAGCACTAGCCACAGGACACAAATGCAGTCACTTCCCAAAACCAGACACTCGTGGACAAACACTCCACACAGAGACATCACGGGCTCCTCTCCCCCCGACCTGGGACCCTTGCCTTCTCTCCAGAACTCAGCCCGGCTGCCCCAGCTCGTGGAGTCTGCAGCTCCACTGACCCTGCCACCCGGGGGACCAAAGGGGGGATGTTTTCTCTGATTTGCTGGTTGGTTTTTACCATCAGGTTCGTTAATATCATCTCAGATAATCTATGTTGTCCATCAGTCCTGTCGATGCTAATCACAGCTGTCCCGGAAGTTATGCCGGCGCCAAGTGTCTAAGAACCACCTAATCCACAAAGTTTTAACAAGAACCTGGGCTTTAGACAGTGTCCCAGCCTCTAGCAGCCTTCACAGCACCGTGATGTCCCTGTAGACTCTCCAGTTCCCTCTGTGTCCCCATCTCCCAACTGGACACTTCTCCGGGGAAAGAGTTTTCTTCGTAACCAGAATCCCATGATCATTCTCTTACTTCTACTGCAAATGCATCATTAGGTGGTTACATAAGAGCTAAACAGACTTCTGTAAGCCGGCCAAGGGGCCTAATCACAGGTTATAACATTTCCCCCCGCCATTGGTAAAATGCAGTCCAAGTGCCAAATCATGACTGACAAATGGATTTTTGGAACATAACCTGTTTCTTAAATTGGAGACGTCTTTCAATGCAGTAGGAACTAGTAGAGAGTAAACAATCATTTGAACTCTGACTGGCTTGTATTTGAAGTAAGTCACATGAGCTTCTTATGATTCAGGTTCTTTAATCATAAAATAGGAACAATCAAATTGACTAAAGTTGTGAATTATAAGCAAAAAATAATTAAAAGCAAAAACAGAAAAAAATTATTCTTTTTTTAATTTTTATTTTTTTTATTCTTATGTTAATCCCCATACATTACATCATTAGTTCTAGATGAAGTGTTCCATGATTCATTGTTTGTGCATAACACCCAGTGCTCCATGCAGAATGTGCCCTCCTCAATACCCACCACCAGGCTAACCCATCCTCCCACCCCCCTCCCCTCTAGAACCCTCAGTTTGTTTTTCAGAGTCCATCGTCTCTCATGGAGAAAAAAATTATTCTAAGAAATGTCCATGGATTAAGTTCAGTAGATGTATTTGGCCAGGAAAACAGCAAACTTTCGATCTGAAGTCAAGAATGGAGCCTACACCCTTACAGAGAAAGATCTTATTTCTTTAGAAAAAAATTTGGTCTGAGCCTAAGACAGAGAGAGCTAAGGGGAAAGCAGATGAGACAGAGGAAGAATCGACATAATAAAAAGGAACTATCATGACAGATGTAATGTCACGTGATTATGTCTGCAGTGAAGTTTAAAGGAAGCTCTGGATCAAATGCACTGAACGGTTAAGTCACCCATTTTCCCCGCCCGTCACACACACAGGCAGCTAAAAGAAAGCTGTTCCTGAGCCACTGCTGGCCTAAGGTGTGACAGGGCCCCGTGGCCAGAAATTTGAGTGCATTTTCCTCTTGTTCGTGAACATAATGCACCAATATCAATACATTCAAAGCCACTAATCCCACATCCCTTATTTTACCTCTTCTCCTAGCGTTTTTATATAGTGCTTTGGCAGTTTGGGGGCCATAAGGCCTTTGGTCAAGGACCATCTTCTGATAACATTTTAAAATTTAATTTCTTTTTTCACTGAGCCTCAGTTCTTCCCATGTATTAATCAGGATAATAATCAATGTCCATCTCATAGGACCACAATGAGAATGTAAAAATGTTCTGAAAACCATTAAGGGCTTAGAAGAGGAAGGAAAGCTTCCAGGTGCCTTTGCGAGGCCAGCATTGCCCTGACAGTAAAAACACACAAGGACACTGCAAGGAAAAGAACTACAGGCCAATATCCCTGATGAACAGAGAGGCAAAAATCCCCAAGAAATATTAGCAAACTGGGTTTGACAATATATTAAAAGGATTATACACTGTGATCAAGTGGGATTTATTCCAGGGACACAAGGATGGTTCCATCCTCATAAGTCAGTCAGTGTAATACACCACAATAACAGAATGAAGGAGAAGAATCATACGGTCCTCTCAATAGTTGTAGAAAAAGCTTTTGACAAAATTCAACATCCATTGTGGTAAGTACTCTCAACAAAGACAGAACATATCTCAATGTAATAAAGACCCACATATGACAAACCCTCAGCTAACATCATCCTCAATGGTGAAAATCTGAAAGCTTCTCCTTTACCATCAGGAACAAAAGAAGCATGTCTACTTTCACCACTTTTATTCAACACAGTATCAAAAGTCCCAGCCAGAGCAATTAGGCAAGAAAAAGAAAGAAAAGGCCTCCAAGTCAGAATGGAAGAAAACTGTCACTCTTTGCACATGGCATGATATCATATGTAGAATACCCTAAAGACTCTACCACAAAACTGTGAGAATAAGTGAATTCAATGAAGTTGCAGGATATAAAATCAATACACAAAACCATAAAGGGCTGTGTATTTGTAATGGAAGAATTATCATAACTGGCTGATTGAGTGTTAAGAATATAAAAAGATAAGGAATAAGGCTTCCTAGCTTTAAAGCCAATATTATGCTTTAAAAGAGCAGCTGAGGGGAGCCTGGGTGGCTGAGTCAGTTAAGTGTCTGCCTTCGGCTCAGGTCATGATCCCAGGGTCCTGGGATCGAGTCCTACATCCGGCTCCCTGCTCCGTGGGGAGCCTTTCTCCCTCTCCTCTGCCCACCCCTCTCCCCCGCCTCGTGTTCTTGCTCTCTAATAAATAAAAAAATTATTAAAAAAAAAAAAACCAAAACAGTGGCTGAGACATCTGTAGCTTAGAAGAAAACAGTGTGGGTGGATCTGAGTTTGAAAGCTGACTCCACTGCTTCCCACCTTTGAGAATGTGGGTCAAATTATTTACACTCTTACAGTCTCTACTCTTGGCTCTTAGAGTTAAATTTCAATTGCAAATTAGCACAACTGTCTAAGAGAGCAACGTGGCACTCCTAATGAGAATTTTAAATACCCCCATCCTTTGACCATAGTACTACTAGGAATTTATCTTTTGGATATACTTGAACAATGTGTAAAGATAAATGCACAAAGATGTTACAGACTGCCCCACTGTCTGTACCAGTGAAAACTGGAAACAATCTAAAATATCACCAATAGCAGACTTAAATTTTGTCATATCTGTACACTGGGCATTCTGCACAATAAAAAAGAATGAGTTAGATCAGGCTATATTACTATGCAAAGAAGTCCAAAGTACATCTTTAAGTGTAAATAAAACCTAGCTACAGAACAGCCTAATATGGTATGAATCCATTTCACTGAAAAAGGAGAGAGATGCATATATATGGTTAGGATACACAGATAGTTTCTACAAAGATATACAAAATGCTAACATTGTTTCCTGCTGGACTGGGAATTTTGGAAGGGTGGCGAAGACTTCCATATTTCATTTTCTGTAGCACTTACAACTTTTGCTATAATTGTGTCTTCTTTATAGTAACAAAATATTAATAAAACATATAAAGTGTCTAGCACAGAGACTAACATTGCACAAAAGGTAATTATCATTAAAATGTAAAAACAGAAACAAAGTTATTTTACCTTAAAGGATAACTAAACATCTATTCAGTGGATGTTTTACATTGTTTATCTTCTGAAATATATCTGCTGTTACAATAACACCCCACACAATATACTGAGTAACTGGATGAAGCAGGAAATGAACAGGAAGCTGAGGAGTAAGAACAGATGATACAGAGTATTCAGGACACGTTTCCATGTCGGGTTTCTGGAAACACACATGACAATCTATTGGACCAAAGCTATCTATGAACCAAGAAAAAGAACCATGACCAGTTCCACAGGTAGCTGGCAGACACCGTGGACACTGCAGAGACCCTTCACTCATGTTTCAACATAGAGAGAAAAGTCATTGGAGTTCATGTGATTACAGGGATCACACAAACACCTCCTACTCTGGTTTGAGACCCAGAAAACTTACAGATTTAGCTGTAGAATATATAATTACGCATAACATACACAATTGGTATAATAAATATAATAATATAGTAATACATATTTTTATAATATAAGGAAATTATATTTAAAAGACAGAAAGTAGGGATGCCTGGGTGGCTCAGTCAGTTAAGCATCTGCCTTCGGCTTGGGTCATGATCCCAGGGTCCTGGGATCGAGTCCCACGTCGGGCTCCCTGCTCAGTGGGGAGTCTGCTTCTCCCTCTGCCTCTGCCTCTCCCCCTGCTTGTGTGCTATCTCTCTTTCTCTGACAAGTAAATAAATAAAATCATTAAATATGTATATTTTCTTAAAAAATAAAAGAAAGTAGTAGCTCATTGGATATATTATTGTATAACCACAGTAGGACCTGTTTGAGTTATGAAAATTTTATTCATCAACATATTGTATACGAAATAAGTTACAGGACACAGGGTCACAAAGGGGGCAATCAAACTATTTAGGTGGCCAGCAGAGCACAGAGATCTCTAAAGCATTGCTATGCAAACCTCATTGTAGCTACCTGGAATTGAAAGTCAGGACTGTGAGCATGGTCAGAAAACTGCCAAGTTAAAATCTTTAAGGCCATGATGAAGAGAATACACAGATCTGTTTCAATCACCACAGTGACCTCTAGCAAAGCCAGCCCGACCTCTAACAAGGCGGGGCTCACCAGTTGGAGGAGCACCACCCCCACCCCCATTGACAGCTCCAGCATTTCACACGCAGGATCCCACTTGACTCAACTCTCAGAAAAACAGGTGTGCTAAAGAGAACTGGAGATCCAAGAGTCTCAAACGGTAGGCCAGGAAGCCCGAGGCCCAGGGTTTCAGGGCTTTCTACTAAAGGACTCCATAAGCTCTATCACGTGTTCTAGAAGAACCCTCATCTTCGTCAGATGCACATCACCAAACCTAACAGCAAAGGGCAAGACAGGATCCCTAGCACGGTCCCATGCTCTAGCCAGTCACCTTTTTCAGAAGAGTGATGCTCCCCACAGCACAGTTTCACTGAGTAAAACAGAAAACACTAACCCAGTGCTTCTCAAACACAAGCATCACTTGGGGATGTTGCTACAATGCAGATGCAGATCCAGTCCACCTGGAGCGGGGCAAACTGGAACACACCTCACGCAGCAAGGCAAACCACAGACTCGCCAGAGCATCAGGCCTCAGTTACGGCAAAAGGCGCACAATTCAAGCAGCACGAGTCAAACAGGGAAAGGACAGGAGTGAGAGAAACAAAGGTCTGCTGTTCCGATGAAGGCAGAGAAAAGTAACACATTTTAACAGGAGAGATTCTAGTTGGTAACTAAGTTTAAGTACAGCTTAACAAAGTGCTATGGGTACAGATTTTAATCTTTCGGGTGCAACTCACAAATACGCATTAAAGCACTGTGCCCAGTTAACTGGGTGAGACAGTCTTTTTCCCTCAAGTGGTAGCAGATATTAGGGGACGGATGTATAAAGACACACCAGGTATAAAGGCATTCAGTCACCTGTATCCATTACTTATCAAATTTGTTTTAACATGAAATCGTTCGTCTAAAATGGCTTGATGTTCATCCCAAATGATGGCCTCGTTTCTGATCACTATTAATACTTGGTGCTGTGGCCAGAGCATAGGTAGCTTCTCCAACTGCACATGGACAAGGAGTTGTCCTGCAGGCTCTTTCCTGGAGGGGCTGCTAAGCTGGCCTGCAGAAGGCCGTGTCTCAGTGATGTTTTTCCCCTTAAAGGGCTATTAAAACTGGTTTTTTTATCTTCTGTGTCAAGCGCTTTCCTTACAATACCTCTTTGTAGATATTACTAAACCCACTACAGAGAACCTGGGGGTTCAAAGTATTGAAGTGTAACTGATCTAAATCACAGGATTGGGATTCCGCCCCGGACCAGCCCGCTGAGGCTCTCCGGCTACCTCAAGATGTCTCCAGGGCAGGGCCTAGCTCTGAGAGCTCCGACAGGACCCCTGGAAGCTAAAGATACAAAACCCAGTCTGAAGGTCCACATGAAAAATAGCCTCTGAATTCAAGATTTCCCAAGACATTTTCAGAAGGTACAATTCAGAATCCAAGAGTGTCAGAGACATATTTCACTGAACTAAGAAGTGTTTTCCCCTGCCCTGGACCTGTGACTTTCGGGACTAATTCTGTTTCATTTGTGGCTGGATGTAACACGTGTACAATAAATCATCTCTTCTGCTGTCTTAGCTGAAGAAGAAAAAAAAAAAAAAGAAGTGTTTTCCATCCATGCATCATGTTATGCAAACCTGAAAAGCAAGTCATGCAGCGTTTGAACAATTTCAAAACGTAACTGTGACCTGACAGCGAAATCTGTATCTTTAATCAAAGACGCAGGCTTGTTAAGGAACTGACAAGATCGGTCATACGTGAGGAAATAGAATCTTCTCCCCTTCTAAGACAAGTTCACGAACTTCCTACCACTAAGCTCTCCTTCAACAAGAACACCTAGCAATATCTTCACTTAATCACCGATGAGGATTTCAAATGTTACAAAGAACTCTACAAAAATAAGGGAGTGTTGCTATTGTTCCCCTTCCTCAGAGATGGCGATAAATTAGAAGTTATCTCCCCTGAGAGGCAGTGGTACACACTGGAGCACCCGTCCCCTGAGCACACATTCCGTGAGAGCCCCCTGGGTGCTACACTATGCTCTCCCCACACCAGGAAGAAGCAAACTGAGTCCAGGAAATCTGAGAGTCACAGTTCACTCTTACAATGAAAATGTAACTATGTTCTATTAAATTTATATTATTGAGAAGGTAGTTCTGATTTATGATAACAAACACCACCTTTGAAAATGAAATCTAACATTTTTATATAACCTCTTTTAATATACACAGTCGATACTGATAAAGACATCAATAAACTGTAAATGTGAAATGTTTCATCATTACAACTGTTCATGACATTTACAAACAGCTTCGTGATATGGAAAAAAAACGGTCTGATAAATTGTCCCTCCCAGATTTACAACCCCAAAATATAAAGGTTACATAACCTTAGGCAGATCTTACAGTGTCACAGCAAGTCTGAAAACGCTGTTTGGGAAGCAGTCCTATGGCCAGCTAAGAGTCCAGTCGTCCAAGCAGAGACCCACGCGGGCAGGCGCCAGGGCCTTCCGGGCTGCAGAAACGCCAACCTCCGTTTTCTCGTGTGTTTTACGTCCAATGTGCCTTTGGTAACAGGTCTACCTGGGAAGGGGAATGTAAAATAAAGCTTCTGTTTTACATCTGGGATACATGATAGCCAAGAACATCTTTTTAGCATGAACACTTGTCTCCTGAAATTCCTGTTTCACGAGAACTATCACTGCATTGCGGTGATGAGGACAGTTTTCAGAGATCCCTTTTCCAAGTTCATCCACAAAAATTATCAGTCTGCACGATATGTACCACGTCTCCCCACGCTCACAATACAGTGCCCTCTCCACACATCTATGCCCTTCAAAAAGAAAGGCTTCTTGTATCTCTGGGTTTCAATTTCACATGAGTTCACGGGTAAAACTAAGACTATGTAAAATAAAACCAGAGGAGTCTTCTGTCATATTAGTATTAATCAAAGGTCTTTGACAAAAGTTCTGGAAAGCCCTCTGATAAGGGTTCATCTAACCTAGGAGCCAGCCATGACCAGCCTCTAGACTTGGCCACAAGTCTGGAAGGGAATGTAATATATACAACAAATGTTCACAAAGTTATGAGTCTATTACAGCGCTCTCAACCCTTTCTGCACTTTAAAATCACTTTAGTAATAATAATAAAAAAAAAATTACAGACCCAGGGCCTTGGCCCCAGAGGTTCTGACTGAATTCATACTGGAATGGACTGTGGTCATTAGCACTTTTTAAAAGCTCCTCAGATGATTCCAATGTGTGGCTAGGGCTGAGAATCACTGATTTATACTTCTTATTAATTAATGCTGATCAAGTCATAAGAGCAACCAACGGTCACTCAAAATACTCAACAGGCAGAAAATATTGCTTAAAATGCAGAGTGCTGCTCTCTACTCAAACACATTTGGAACCGGTACTCCACGTGAGATGTGCTTTAGAGCATTTAGATGGTCTTTCTCTAACAGTGAAGAGTACTTCTGAAGCTGTAAGGGTGGGGACGAGGGCACAGTAAGGACAGCACCTTTGCCCCACAGTCTGAGAGACAACTGTGCAGAATTCACGTGCATCGACACTGAGAAAAGGTGAAATGTGGCATCACGTGGCCTCAGACCCACAGATCATTTGACTGAAGTTTAGGATACAGCCCATTTGACTAATGAGTTTATTTAACCTTCAAGATAAATTAGGTCCCCAGCCTCTTGTCAATCTTCAAAATGAAGTCCCAAGCCCTCGTATTAAAAGAGCATGTTCCCTGAAGTTTTGTGCCAAGAAAAAAAAAAAAGAAAGGCAAGAAAGAAAAGAAAAAGATAGTGCATTTTAAGCATCTTAAACGTTCTAATTCTTAGATCAGACAGCCTTCAGACCCTGATAAGAATTACAGGGCACTCTGGCAATAAGCAGCAACACCACCCCCCGACCCACCCCCTGGTGACAGGTCTGTGTTTAGGCCACAGGATTTCATCTGAAACTACTGCCTCAAGTAAAATCACACAACAGGCAACCTCGCAATCAGCGATCTCTCTGGGACACTGTAGCTCTTGCCCGGCAGAAACAGGATCATATTACGGAGCTTAACTGATGTGTTGAACAGATCACAAGTAAGCTCGAGGACACCAGGAATGTTAATACTTCACACATCTCAGAAACTTAAAACTGAGCAGCTAGCTCAAAGGAAAAACACGCCACCGAGATAAATCAAATCAAGAAAATTCAACTCCCACATATTATGAGGCAAAAGAATGTGAGAGAATTTTTCAGATGTCTTCCACAACACAGAAACCGAGATCAATCACCATAAAGGACTCCGGGTTGTCTGGTTTAGATGGTAACTGTTGTTTTTTAACACCACTCTTGGAATTATCTAAGCTTTCCCCACAAATGCTCACATGTCTGACAGCAGACTCCACGCCCTGCTGTTCTGTGACGTCTGAGCAGTAACAACTCCAATTTCCCTAGAGTGGCGCCCCAAATGGGCTCTCTACCCAGAGTCCAGCAAACAGCGTCTCAAGGGCATCCTTCACTCTACTGAGCAATCCCTCCAGGTACTTGTATCACACACAGTTAAACACACCCTTTTCCTTAAAGAACTCTGAGATTTACCTGAAGCTTAGGAAAACATCAAATTCATAAAGCCTTTTTTTCTTCCTTGCTTTGGATCAGTAAGTTCACTCTTCCCGAGAACCTGGGTGAGACTTTCATAAAGCTGTTTGTTTTTACTGACGTTATCACTACAAATGCTTGGGAGCTCGACTTGCTTTCCTGCAGGCAGCAGATGAACTGAAATCACAGTGACCGGCCATGTGGGATCCTTGTTTGCCCACAAAGGGAATCAACTCACATTTTTCAGTGAAATAGGTGAAGGTCCTTCTTCAGCAAGCATTTACTAAGCAGCTACTATGTTCATTGCGAACATTTCTCTTGGAATCTGCATATGTGCACCTGCAGGGTATGAGCCTGCTTCCTAGTGATTAAATCGATAAAGCACAGAAATTCAGACGGAGCCAACAAAGGCCGCCCTCTTCCCAGTCATGCTTCTCTAAGTTTTACTTGAGTTACTTTGTTTTGTACTTTTTCTAAAAAGGCTGACAGGCTAAGCACCTTGTCTATCCAGTCCTAAATACCCACGTGTATTTCCTGTGTTAGGGTGTGATCAGGACTTGCCATTTTAAAGAACAGACAGTGTTCACAGAGCCGGTGTGCCAAGGCTGCCGGCCGTGCTCTGGGTTATGGGCGAGGCGGGCAAGGCGTGTGCACCGCTCCCACCAGGCCAGCAAAAGGCACGAGACAGGCATGTGCAACCCACTGGCGTGCGGTTCCCCCACAGTTGCCAACAAGGGCTGACCAGTTCAGTAGAAACTAAAGACAATGGGCTCAAGGTAAAGTGTGGGATGCTTCAGTGCTATGATACATAGATGCAGTGAGGTTTACATGTGTTTTCTGAGCTGCTTTGTAGGTCAACCATTTCAGACACTTCAACATTTTTCATAATCAGTGCAAACAGTTCCTGATCACAATCCTATAATTCACATCTAAGATGGAAGCTAGATGAAGCATGGAAAACACATGAAAATACTCTGCCTTATTTGTGAACACTAACACAAGAAGTTACAAATGCAGTAATAAAGTACTCCAATGTTCCAGATTGGCAATGAAAGCATTTAGCCTAGTTAGAGATGTAAAGTGTAGAAATAAATGACATAATGCAAAAAGATTATTTATTTTCACGTTTTAAGAAGCAGAAATGTGTCAGCAGACATTAAAACCACGGGAAGCAGTAAATCCACTGTCCACAAGTGAAACATGCATTAGTTTGGAGTTTATTTACATAGTTTAGTGACTCCTGAGGCTTCAAAGGGAACTACAGTTTTCTTAATTATAAATACTATGATCAAAAATAACTTTCATGTGGGTAAAAAGGATATATTCGTTCTTTTTCTTTCAATGAGACTACCCATTAGAGAAAATTTTACCGTATCGTAAAGTGTGCCCTCAATTTCTTACATTACCACTGAAGAAGCTCATTTATGGTCAATGATTTGCGTGAAATACCTCAGTTTTGACAAAGTTTTTATCTCCTAACTGCTTTAAAATTTACATTTTACTCTCAGACATATAAATATTTCACAAGTTAAACTAGTCTGAATTTCTCTGCCAGTGGCATAGAAATTATCTATTCTACTGTAAGCAGAAGTGAACACAGCAGGGATAAAATGGATGTTGTTTAAGGTATAGACTTGCAATGGGCAGTAAACAAGACAGAGAACTCACGCAGGGCAATGAATCCACACAACAACACTGAACCACCATCATCAAACCTGCGAAGACACTAAAACTTCACTACCCCCGACACTGGACAGAAAGGGTAACTATGTAACGGGATAGCAGTGCTAAACATCACTACAACAGCATTCATTGCTACAACATATAAATGTACCAAATCAACACACCTACGTCTTCAATTTACACAATGGTAAATGTCAAATGTATTCAATAAAAAAGAAAACACGTAAATGTGGCCCACGCATTGACTTCCACTCTGAGTGGTAAATCCAATTATAATGCATGAAACGTGTCATTGACTCAAACACAGCCTGAGGTCACACAGAGCCTGCATATTTAAGATGAGCATTGCCATGACTTACGCTTGCTGTGGACCCTTAGTTCTGCGGTAGGTATCTTCACCAGACTTCTATCCATATAGATTGGAAGATGCTAATATTTTACCATCTTTTTCCGATATTTAATTCACACAAGTGAGTAAAGTAATTCCTAGGGTTCTACACCTAGTTTTCTACCAACTAGTAACAAGAGAAGCACATATTTTCAAAATCCTCTCCTTTAGACAGAGGCTAAAGAAGACTCTCAAAGCATGAAACTACCTTTTTTTTTTTTTTAAGATTTTATTTACTTATTTGACAGAGAGAGACACAGCGAGAGAGGGAACACAAGCAGGGGGAGTGGGAGAGGGAGAAGTAGGCTTCCCGCTGAGCAGGGAGCCCGACAAGGGGCTCGATCCCAGGACCCTGGGATCATGACCTGAGCGGAAAGCAGATGCCCAACAATTGAGCCACCCAGGCGCCCCCAACATAAACTACTTTATTTAATTTATTTTATTTTATTATGTTAAACTACTTTAAATCTGAGGTTTCCTCCTGACTTACTAAAGAAAGCACATTTTAATAAGCCCAAGAAATGGCTGACCTTACCTTTCTGTGTCAGATCAAAATTCAAATAACCTTCATATGATTTTTAATGCATTTAGATGCCATTCAAAGTTCATACCAAGAAAAAAACCTAGGAGTTGAAATTAAAATTCGATCCTTGAAGCAGAGAACAACGTTCCATTTTTAAATAAATTCTGAAACAACTAATTTACGCATGCGGAATAAGTAAACGTATTACCTTCACGTGCAAAGAAGAACGGGGGCTGGCTCGGTCTGCTCCGGAGGGACGGCCCCAGCAGGAGCTGCAGGAGCGGAGGTAGATGGAGTGCAAGCACAGGCAGAGGGCTTTGAATTCTGCGTGTGAGGGGCCGGGGCTCTCAGTGTCTGGGCTCCTATAGGACAGGAGCGCTTTCTCCCAGCTCCCCACGGAGGGGCAGGGTCTCGGGTATGGGAACAGCTGACACACGGGCTAGGGCTAGATCCGAGCACAAGGTCAGCAAGCCAGGATATGAAGGTGACATGTAATTTCTAGCCTTTTCCTGCTTTGGGCAAATTGCAACAAGGACTGTTTTTACTTAGAACTTCCTTTGATCTTCTGGATTTAAAGTTACTTAGTAGACTAAAGCCATGTTAGCTGATATAATTTGCTTGCTTAGACTAACTTAAGTGTTACAGATTCAGTTTTCTGACACATGGGGCTACTACATTTAAACTAACACAAGTAAACACCAACCCGTATTTATTTCCAAGTTCCGGGATTCTTACGTTTTTTCACGAATGTTCTTGAGACTCTCCTTTTAGGGCAGAAAGTTCAGAGTTTTTAAAAGGCAGAGTCTTCTTTATTAAAGAGGAAAGTATTATTTAAAGCAGTGATAAGTGTTTCCCTTCAATTTTCCTAAGCAAAACAGCTGTTTGTTAAATGACTTTGACACTACTTTATGGACTTGTGGCCCTGATGTCATTATTTTAAATTCCACAATGTAAAAACCTTGTAAATCTGATATCTGCAAACAAATACTTTCCATTTACAGCCACTGGCAAATAAGTAATCATTTATTGAAACCCTGAAATCTGACTCTTCACGCTCTCTAATTTAAAAAATGCATAAACTCTTTTAACAGGTTGTACTGATTAATTATGTAAAGACAGCACTTCCAAAAATAAAGAAGTTAACACCAAAAGCACAAGTAATCAAAGAAAAAATAGGTAACACTGGACTTTGTTAAAAGAAACTTTCGTACATTAAAGAACATTATCAAGAAAGGGAAGACAACTTACAGAAGAGGAGGCGGTATCTGCAAATTGTGCATCTAAGAGGCTAGTATCCACAATATAGAAAACACAACTCAACAATAAAAAGACGAGTAATACAATCTAATAGTCAAAGTTTTGGAAACAGTCATTTTTTCCAAAGAAAATGTATGGATGGCTAATATTCACATGAAAAGTTGCTCAACATCACTAATAATTAAGGAAATGCAAAATAAAAGCATGCCTATACCACTGGATACCCACTAAGATGGCTATAATGGAAAAGAAGGGAAGGAGGGAAGAAGGGAGGAAGGAGGGAGAGAGTTGGGAGGGAGGGAGGAGGGGGGAAGGAGGGAGGAAGGAAGGAAGGAGGGAGGGAGTTGGGAGGGAGGGAGGAAGGGAGGGAGGGAGGGAGGAAGGGAGGAAAGAGTGGGGAAGGAGGGAGGAAGGGAGGAAGGAGAGAGTTGGGAGGGAGGGGGAGGGGGGAGGAAGGGAGGAAGGAGGGAGTGAGTTGGGAGGGAGGAAGGGAGGAAAGAGTGGGGAAGGAGGGAGGGAGGGAGGAGGGGGAGGGAGGGAGGGAGGAGGGGGAGGGAGGGAGGAAGGGAGGAAGGAGGGAGAGAGTTGGGAGGGAAGGAGGAAGGGAGGAAAGAGTGGGGAAGGAGGGAAGAAGGGAGGAAGGAAGGAGGAGGGAGGGAGGAGGAAGGGAGGGAGGAGGGGGAAGGAGGGAGGGAAGGAAATAGGTCTGGGGTTCCCTAAACAAATGGAACAGTCACAGTCACTGTAGGACAGCAGTGCCATGCCTAGCACAGTGGATCCTCAGTGTTTGTGGATTCCATATTTGCAAATTTACCTATTGGCTCCAGTTTACTGGTAACCCCAAATCATCCTGGCAGTGGCCTCACATTACTTCCAACACGGTTGTGCACAGAGTAGTGAAAAATTTGAGTCCTCCAACACGCATGCTCCCACGTGATACTGAACACCGTGACGTCCTGTCTTGTTTTAGCTCACATGCGGTAAACAAGCGTTCTTTTCTCTATTTAGTGCCATGTTTTTTCACATTTCTGTGCTTCTCGTGGGCAATTTCACTGTTTAAATGGCCCCAAAGAGCAGTGAGCAGTGCTGCCTGTTGTTGGTAAGCTCAAGAAGGTGTGATGTGCGTGTTAGGTATGCTTCCATCAAGCAAGAGTTATAGTGCTGTTGGCTGTGAGCTCGATGTCCACGAACCAACATGCTAGATAACGTGTCTGTCAACAGAAACACACACAAAACAAGGTCATGTACTGACTGGTCATCCAACCTGGAAGCAAGACGCGAAGGCACCTAATCCTGCATTTCCCTTTATTTGGTGTCCGTGGCGACCATATGGAATAGAACCACCGCGAGCAGCAGAGGACTGAAGCACTGGTTCCTACAAGCACTTGCGCATGGGTGCTCAAAGTAGCGTTGCGATCGTAACAGCACGGAAGGAACTCAAATGTCCATCAGTGACGCATGGACAAACAAAATGCTGCACGCACACAACGCAACGTTATTTAGCCATACGGAGGAACGACATGGACGGACCTGGGAAACAGGACGCTAAGCGAAAGGTCACACATTGTATGGTTGCGCTTATAGGAAACGTCTGGAAAACTCAAATCCATGGAGACAGAAAGCAGACGAGTGGTTGCCAGGGGTTGGGGGGTGGGTACGGATACGGGAGTAACCGCTACCAGGGAGGCGGTTTCTTTTTGGGTGATAAAAATGTTCTGGAATTCAACAGTGGTGATGGTGTATGACCTTGTGAATTTCTGGAACATGGATTTTATCTCAATAAAAAAAAAATAAGTATAAAGTTCCAGCCATTAGACCAGAGACCCTCCAACTTGAGAGTGTGACAGAATGTCCAGGACAGCTGGGAGAAGGCAGACTGCTGCATCCCATCCCCCCAGGGCTCCAATCCTGAGCATCTGGGGCCTGAGTCCCCAGGTAATGCAGACCCTGCTGATCTGAGACCACATTCTGGGAACCAGCACATTAAAGACACTATGTCCCGGGGCGCCTGGGTGGCTCAATTGGTTAAGCGACTGCCTTCAGCTCAGGTCATGATCCTGGAGTCCTGGGATCGAGTCCCGCATCGGGCTCCCTGCTCAGCGGGGGGTCTGCTTCTCCCTCTGACCCTCTTCCCTCTCGTGCTCTCTGTCTCTCATTCTCTCTCTCTCTCTCAAATAAATAAATAAAATCTTTAAAAAAATAAATAAATAAAAAATAAAGACACTATGTCCCTATGTTGTACACCTGAAACTAATATAGTACTGTTTGTCAATTACACTTCAATTAAAAATAAAATAATTGTAAACATCAAAAAAAATAAAGACAATGTATGAGCTCCTCGAGGGTAGGAAGGTAACTTTTTCCCTGTATCCTCTAAATTTACATACAGAAGAGCCAATCCTGGGGAGAAGAAGATAGGAAGACAGAAGAGGAGAAACATTTACTCAAGTAAATACATTAAAACATTCGGTCTCTGAAATCGTAGGGTGTGTGGATTCCATGTCATACATATGCCATATGCTGTAAGACCAAAAAAATCTCCAAGAAAGAAAGAAAAGAACTAAAATGAACACGAAGGTATTTTAGCATTCTTTGATGGTTTGAACAGGACTTTGGTTCAGTTTATTAAAGCAGCTAAACCCACTGCATCGTGCTTGCTGCGCAAGAAATGCAAACAAGGTTCTAGAGTTGTTGGTCCCATAAATTACCTCAAGAAACCCATTAAATTAGGTAGGGTGCCACAGAAACCGAAGACCCGAACTGTCATAAACTTGCAAAGTCTTATTTATATTTTTCACCAATATTTACTTTATTTAAAAATGTTGGGTCCATGTTAAAATAGACAATTTAAAGTACCCCTCCGGTATTGTCAGATGGACTACATTACTATTTTACAATATTACAATAGCTTCAGTATGTTTCTCAATATACTATTTAGAGTATAAAGCGATTGCTAGTAAGTTTACAAAGTTCTCATGATCTCTGAAAACAATATCCTTTTTCTCTGAGGTCCCATTATTGAGGGACCTCTCTCCCTCCAGTAGTAGACAGACGGGAGGGTGTGCGACAGGACAGAGGCAGGAGCGGGCGGGGGGGCACAGCACAGGGCACTCGGCAAAGGGAAGACGGGTCTGCTGATTTATCAACTCTTTCACACTGGAACTCAATCCAAAACGTCACTCCAGGTCTTGCTGTATTTATGAACAAACCCATCCGATAATCTCCGGCGTGTGCCGCAGAGCAGGCACGATGCGGTGAAGCACCGGGTCAGCACAGTCATCTTAAAGGACCCGTCCGGAGAAGGGGATCATAGGGACATTCTGAAAGTCATACCCCACATCGTACTTCAACGTCTCTGCACATTGCTGGGGACACACTGAGGCCGTCAGCCTAGAGCACGCGGCTGCCCCCATCACAGCCACTAATGGGGATCAGTGCCTCCCGCCAGCCCTGTGACCCTCAACTATCACGCCCCCAGATCAGCAAAATCCACACACTGCACGCATAGATGGTCTCACAGATCCCTCCCAGCTCTGAGTTCAGTTTTTATGAATTTGGGCATCACTGCAGATGAATAAAATAAGTCCCAGGTTTACTCTTCAAATCTACACATTTGACGCTGAGGTAGTGAGTTGGGAGCAAGACCAAACTGCACGCAAACTGGAGCAAAACCAAGCATCAGCCTCGTAGATTCCTCTCACCGGACACATTTCTTCATGTTAACAGCTTCTTTTAAAATCCCGTTTCTTGTTGAAAAGCTTGCCACCAAAATCAACAACTCTTACAAACGGACGCTTTATGACCTTGCTTACCTTCCAGTCTGACATCCAAGGGTCTGCTTGGCGAAGCGGTCCAGCCCTCGGCCCTCGGCCCTCACTCCATCCTCCTCCCTTCTCACTGGCTCCTACCTGCAGTCCTGTGGTCAGCATTCACTTACTTTGCTACCCGCCCCGGGCCGGCCTTTCCACAGCCCCCGCTCCACTTCATCTCCTGCTCCTCTGGTTTACTCCCAGGTATGACAATGCTACTGAAAAGCCACCAGACAGGGAAGCAGAGACCTGACCCGATGCACACTCTCACCTCCAGCAGGCTGTTCTGTCCGTGCTGCTGAGATTCACCCACGCACCCCCATTCTCTGAAACCCCGCAGGGGCTGCTGAAAGCCTTTCCCGTGCTCCCTACCTTCACCCTCTCCCCAAACAGTGCTACCTCTTTAATGGAAAATAATGAAACTATTTGGCTACGGGTTCCTTCAAATGTTATCATCTTTCCCTTGAACTTTTTTGGGAACTCCTCCCCATCTCTCACAATGTCTGGTCCACTTTCCTAAATTAACTACTTACACACTGTATCTCTGCCACCCAATAAGGGAGCCACAAGCCACATGTGACAATTTACATTTAAATTAAAATTCCACGAAACTGGAATTTCAGCAGGTGCCCCGCAGCCCCCCCCAAACACGCACAGAGCTGGCAGAGCGTGCACCTGGCCCCCCCAGCAGCACATATCGGTCCCCCTCTCTCTCCTAGGTCCACCTGCATCCCCCCAGCCTAGGAAAGTGAGCCTGGTGTTGCCTGCTGGTGCTCAGGCTGCTGGTCCAGCATTCTTCTCCTTGCCAGACAGCTCCTCTCACCCCTTCTCAGTCCTACCCATCGTCTGACCAAACCCTTCCTTCAGAAACGAAAGTCGACGGTCCTTTCTCAATACTCACTTTCTTTAAATTTCTTCACCTCTGGAGTGCCTGGGTGGCTTGTCGTTAAGCATCTGCCTTGGGCTCAGGTCATGATCTCAGGGTCCTGGGATCGAGCCCCACGTTGGGCTCCCTGCTCAGTGGGAAGCCTGCTTCTCCCTCTCCCACTCCCCCTGCTTGTGTTCCCTCTCTTGCTGTGTCTCTCTGTCAAATAAATAAATAAAATCTTTAAAAATAAATAAATAAATTTCTTCACCTCCTAATGCCCCTGGCAAGACTCTCTTCTCCTTGCTCAGTCTCTGCTGTTCTCATGTCCTCTGCATCCAGGACCTCGATTCCATTTTCCTGGAGGACCCTCACAATCCTCTTATTCTAAATCTTACCGACAGCCCAGGCTCTTGTCAACTGTCTCCTGCCTGTATTGTCACATTTAACTTCTTTTCTTTTCTTTTAAGATTTTATTTATTTGAGAGAGAAAGAGAGCATGAGCGGGAGGGGCAGAGGCAGAGAGAGAAGCAGGCTTCCCACTGAGCAGGGAGCCCGATGCGGGGCTCGATCCCAGGACCCTGGGATCATGACCTGAGCTGAAGGCAGATGCTTCCCGGACTGAGCCACCCAGTCACCCCTGAACTTCTTTTCTAAGTTCCATTTCTGCAGCTCTTGCTGCCTCAGGACATTTCAATATATGAGTCCTGTCAGCAGCTCAAACTCAATACAGTCGTCCCCCCAATCCATGGGGACACGTGCAAGACCCCCATGGGCACTGAAACCACAGACAGTACGGACCCTACGTGACCATTCCTACACAGACACGCCGAGGATGAAGCCTCATGTATAAACGAGGTACAGGTGGGATGAACGACAGTAACTCATGATAAAATAGAGCCATCACAACAATACGCAGTAATAACAGCATGTGGACGCGGCCTCTCTCTCTAAACACCTTCTTCCTGTGACAGGGAGTGACATGTGGGGTGAAGGACATGGGCGTGTGACACCGCGCCAGGCCACCCCTGACCCTCTGGCCACAAGTCAGCAGGAGGGTCATCTGCTTCCAGACCGCGGCTGACTGCAGGGAACGGAACCCTGGGAAAGCGAAACCCAGGAAAGGGGGGCGGGGGGACTACTGTATAATTGTCTCATCATCCTCAGACAGCCTCTTGATTCTCCTGTTTATTTATCCTCTCAGTCATTTAAGCCCCGAACTTTAAATATGTATTTATGAACACCTGCCCTGTGCGGGGGTCCTGACCCTCACACGGCTGTCTGCCCACACTCATCTGTCCTCGAGACGGAGCCACTGCTGTGCGCACCGCTCCTCTCCTTTCCAGGCTGCCCAGTCTGCCCTCAAACCACTGCTGCAGCCTCAGCCATGCTCTCCCTCATTTAGGCAACCCAGAGCTTCCAGATTCTCCATCAGAACAGGCAGATCTGGTCACGCTGCCCCCAGTCCAGGAAACACCAGCAGCTGCTCCAGGCACACGAGGTCAAGTTTAAAGTCCCTGGCCGGCACGCAAGACCCTCCACTCTGGCCCTTCCTACGCGGTGCTCTTGCCAAACAGAATGTGCTCCAAACACACGCACACACACAGCATTTCAGTGCTTTTGCCTTCCTTCACCCGTGGCAGCGACCTCTGCTCACCTTTCCTGCGGCCACGTCCCATCCATTTTTCATAATACATGATGGGTAACGTGCTTCCACGAAGCCTTCCCAGACGACCCAGCCTGGAACCCTCTTGTCCTTCTCTGAGTTCTATGACCCTGACATCTCTCTTACAGCATGTACCACACCTTAGTTCTTTATCATGGTCATTTTTAATATAGATTTTATTTATTCCAGAGAGAGAGAGAGAAAGAGAGAGGAGGAGCAGAGGGAGAGGGACAAGCAGACTCCACACCGAGCCCAGAGCTCCATGTGGGGCTCAATTCCACAGCCCTGACATCATGACCTGAGCTGAAACCAAGAGTCAGACCCTTAACCGACTGAACCACCCAAGCGCCCCTATCTTGGTCATTTTTATACCTCTTTCACCCCACAAACTCTATCACCATCATTTTTATACCACTCCGGAAGATCTAGTACATGGCAAGTACCTGACAAGTATTTATGGAAAAGAATGATGTTTTAAAATTTTTTACCATCGTACTATTACTTTGGTACATTACTACTACTTTGTTAAACAGAATAAATGTGGTTTTGGAATGCAAAATAAAATTCGGTATACAAAATCTTTTTTTCTTGCTGATTTCTATGGGCCCCAAGGACCACTTCCACTGTGGTTATGGGAAAGAAACAGCCAAGATTCAACATATTTTAAGTATAACTGCAATATGTTGCACTATTGTCTGCTTGTAAATTTGGAATAAATTGCTGCTGAATGATAAGAAATATCAGCGATTGGCTTTTCATGCTTTTATCCAAACCAGTGGAGGTCACTCCAGCAGCTAATATGCAAGCTTATTCTCGGGAAGTTTTAAAAGTTTATCTTTATTTTGTTTCTAAGGTAGGGTTTTCCTTGGCATTAGCATAAATATTCTTAAACAATGAACACAAACAAAATTTTTCTCTCATAGTGAGCCATAATTCAACTTTCTGCATAACTGCCAATTGGTCTTATGCTGGCCCAAGTGATAAAGTGTCCTGGAAACAAGGGGATCTGGGAAGTCTTAGTTTTCATTCACTACATCCTTTGCTTGATTTGATTAAACACAAGGAAACTTTACACATTTTATCAATAATCCAGAAAGCATTTCGGTCATCAGGAATGAAATTTACATATTAATCCATATACTTCTAGAAATTTTAGTGAAGATCAGAAACTGGGGTACATATTTCAAAGCAAAATGCAAGGAGATTATTAGTAACTTTCACAGAAAAGGTAGTCTTCTATTTTCCTGTGGAGAAAAAAAATCTGACCATACAATACTAAAATAGACAAAAATTCGAGCCCTCCTTAACCTAACCAAAAGTTAAAAACCTTTTTAGGGATGCCAGGGGGGCTCAGTCATTAAGCGTCTGCCTTCGGCTCAGGTCGTGACCCCAGGGTCCTGGGATCGAGCCCCGCATCGGGCTCCCTGCTCAGTGGGAAGCCTGCTTCTCCCTCTCCCACTCCCCCGCTTGTGTTCCCTCTCTCGCTGTCTCTCTGTCAAATAAATAAATAAAACCCTAAAAAAACCCCCAAAAACCTTTTTAAATGTGAATACCAACTCAGGTAGGTTAGTTTGGTTGGATTTCAGGAATTTTGGTAAACATTCAGTCTTTGGGTGTGCAGCCTATTTCAGCAACAGGAGAGCCTCCTCCCACTGAAAGCATCCGGAGTGCGTTATGTTTTATAGGAGGGGAGGAGGCCCAGAGCGGATAGTTTATATCAAAAACAAGCCAGAACATTTCAGCCATAACAAAGTAACTAGACTATAGATCATCTAAGAATATAATCTTGTCATGCATAATGATTTAAAGGCAAAGCATAATGCACCCATGGGCTCTGGAGAGTTTCCAAAATATTTTTGGTCTGTGATATAGGATTTCAAAGGAAGATACTTTACTTTCACAGTTGATGCTCCTGCTATGAGATATACTCCTCAAATGAAGACCACTGTGTCTTAACTCTTAATCTAGTTAGAATATTATTTTAAGGGTTTCAGCTGCACTGCTACCAAATAAATCTAAATAAATCTAAAAGAATATGGTATGTGTAGATTAAGAGCGGGATTATGACTAAGAGACAGAAATTTTTTATTAGAAGCCAGACTTCTAATATTTATGGAGAAAGTTATACTTACTTTCTGCATGTCATGAAATAAAAATACAGGCAAGTTTGGGGCACCTGGGTGGCTCAGTCGGTGAAGCATCTGCCTTCGGCCCAGGTCATGATCCCAGGGTCCTGGGATCGAGCCCCGCATCAGGCTCCCTGTTTAGCGGGAAGCCTGCTTCTCCCTCTCCCACTCCCCCTGCTTGTGTTCCCTCTCTCGCTGTGTCTCTCTCTGCCAAATAAATAAATAAAATCTTAAAAAAAAAATACAGGCAAGTTAATTTTCCAAAAGTCAGACTTTGTAGGAAAATAGATGTGTCACTCGCATACAGACACCTGTCTTCACTTCCGAGGGCTCCCGAGTTAAGTGACACTGTGACACACTGCATTCTCTGACATAAGTCATACAGAAGAAAGTAAATGAGAATCCTGGTCCTATTTATTTATCCTTTTCATAATGCCTGGTAATATTATTTTTGGCAAGCAAAGAACCTTAAACTATCCAAACTCTGAGACAGAAAACAGCATTAGGAGTCTTTCACAAATGCAGGGGAGTAGTTTCTTATGTGGAAAACACACTAATCAATGATTCAGTTGAGTTCAGACAGTCCAAAATTATGAAACTGGTGCCATGTCTGTCTTCAGAGAGCAGTTGATATGGAAAAAAGTTCGGTGACATGCCCCTAACAAGGTAAGAAAGGAGGTAATAACAAAGGAAGGACAGGGGTATTTATTCGTATCAGAATCCAAGACTGTGAGACATACTCTAGTATTTTTGGCTTCCTTCAAATCTTCTGCTATATCACAGCACGGCAGTGTTGTTAGACTCAAATCACAGGCCTGGCTGGAAGAATACGTTTATAAATGGGGTACATCAGAAACTAGGATTAGGTCACGGAAGGTAAAAGGGCTTCTTAACATGTTAAATGCAGCATGTCACTGAGCTCAGCAAAACGCCACTTCAAAGCATGCAGACAGAACCCATAAGGGTTGGCATGCTCCACGATTAGTCCACAATTAGTCCACGATGAGGTTCCTCAATAACAAGCCACCTTTGGCACATTCGCTGCAAACCCCAAAGGTGAATGTGCCTAAGCAAGTCTAGCTGGCCATGACCGTCCCTGGCAGGGAGACTTCCGGGCTATCAGCCAGGACGGCCCTCATGGGTATGGCCTGGTAAGAGCTCCAGGAGCTCAGTGGCTGGGACGTGTGGCCATGGCAAGGCAGGTGTCCCAATGCCCATCCCAGGCCACCAAGTACGTGCCGTGACATGTGCTGCTATATACTGGCATCCATAAAAGACCCAGAATGCTGTGACTTGGGGGGTGGGGGGGTGGAGCTAACCTACAGCGGCCACCTGCTGCATCCTCAACCCTAACCATCTGTAGAGAAGAAAAAGCCACAACTGTTAACCTGTTCCAGGTTCTCAAATAACCAAGGATCACAAAACTCTTGACAAAAATGTAGTGGGAAAATATTTAGAGTAAATATAAACATTTCTATTCCTTTACAACAAAACTCGCAACCTAACGGTATAAGGAAAATTACCAGGACAGACATATAACAAGCCGTGGCTCAAGCACTGCGTTTGCACAGAGACACCAAAGGAGAGGGGCATGGGGTGACTTCATAAGGGACATACTTTATTTATTAAGCAGGTCATTGTATCAGAGTTTCAAGTTATGCTAACAAAAGCTTACCACCAACATGACCTCTGCCTTTAAAAGGAAACAGAAAAGAGACAGTCATCACAATGTCATTAGAATGTCCAGTATTTAGATTTGCAAAGATCTGTCACCGGACAATGAAAGATGAAAAACAAACAAACAAACCAACCAAAAACATGGGGGAACTGGAGAAATGGAACCAGTGAGTTATTTGCTTCGTTCTTGAGTTAAAGCGTCTGCCTTGTCCAGTCACTGAACAGTCTTTGCCTCCCTGGATATCTCCAGGAATGCCTAAGTGCGTCCCCTACTTAATAACCTCAAGCCACATTCCCTCACACAGCACGGTAACACCGCCCTGAGCCACAGAGAGGGAATGCTGTGCACTCTCCCGCGCCATCCCTTTGGGATATTAGGCAACTCAGTGCTCATTCCTTCCTCTGCCAGTGGAATGCCTTAGTAACAGGCATCCACACCCTGCTGGCTTTGCAAGGAGTCAAATCCAGCAGCAAGGGTCAAGCTCAGAACCCCTGCACAGAAACAAGTGGGACTGTCACAAATCTCTGAAATGATCCCTTTTAAAGCTAAAATGTACTTACTTAGATCAAAGAAGCCTATCTTGGGAATGACTGCTTTTCCTAATCTCTGGTATTTGCAACGATGGCTACAGAGACAGTGTCCAGGACAACTGCGGCTGAGCTCAGATTCTGGGAAGCCAGGAGGACACGAAAGATGCTCAGTCTTGGGGCGCCTGGGCTGGCCCAGTCTGTGGAGCAGGTGACCCTAGATGTAGGGGTCATGAGTTGGAGCCCCACGTTGGGTGTACAGATTACTTAAAAATAAAATCTTAAAAAGATGCTCAGTCTTTGCTCCTATGATCTTAAGTTCCCACATTTTTGACACTGTCAAAGACTAAATTTTACAAGATCTCTCAGCATTATCTCTTATGAAGGGGGATAGTATTTACAGAGCTTATTCTCACAGTGACAAGTAACTCTGTATCCTTCTCAAGAGGGCAAGGAAAAAGCCGGAGTGAGAATACTGAAGGAAGAGGTCCTGGCGCTCACGTTTCATTTCTATGGCAAAGCCCCTCAAGCTGGCCCAAAGAAACCTGAATCTTAATTAATAATAATGCACACACCTCATGGGGTCACAAAAAAATTTTTTTTCTGACCCCAACTTCAAAGCGTAAAACTGACATCCCATTGGTGTAATATATTTCAAAAGGTAACTAAGTTTGCATATAGTAATACACTTTCACTTCTGGATCCTGGTGCTCTATCTGAAAAGTTCAACTGTGCATTTGCACAGTCTCCCTAAAAGAGTTTTTATTTTTAAAAAGTTCCTTTTAAAAATTTAAATCCTGGTGTCTTTGATCAAGACTGACTTCAAATAGCGGGGCAAGTAGTTTTACAACAGCCTGAAGATTTTCATGATTTTCTTTGGATCTCAGGCATCAGAGTAACTCTACACCCGCCTGGGTAGGAGGATTCAAGAGCATCAGTTATACATACAGCAAACCTCACCCAGGTTTTATGCAGAGCATTTCTTAAAAAATCAAGTACTCCTACTTTCAAGTACAAATTTGGGAATGAAACAAGTGTATCCCCACTTGGCTCTGGAGCAGACCAATTATCCAGGACCAAGGAGTGTATGAATCTCAAATTTTATAAAAGTTATCCCAGAGACAGATGCTAATAACAGATCACTATTTCATGTTTCATCTGCTCTTTCACTGAATGTTTAATGCTAATATCTTGTGACTTCTTTTTTAAGATGAAAGGTTAAATAACAAAAGCAGAGGAAAAGAGGAGGAAAAAGCCCACAGGGTAAATCTTATTTCTGAGCAAATAAAAAATATAGTTCAAGTTATTTGGATATTTTGTGAATTAACTTCCTTTTCAAATAAGCCATTGAACTTGGAAGTTCAGACTGGATAATGTAGGTCTTAATGGTTAACAGCTGCACTCTAAATTGATACCTACATGCTAATGGTTTGATATATGAAAGCTAATTATTTTATTCATGAAAAATAAACTTAAGCCATTAATTTCTTTGCTTAATTCTTTAATATTTTATAAAATGATTGTCTTAATTTTATATTTCATTTCTGACCGTGTTTGAGGTAAACCTTTAAGAGACAGGGTAGGGCAACACTTTTACAACATTGAAATAAATCTTTTTAATGTGCTAAGTTCCAATCACTACTTTCTACGTTATTCCACCACTTTAAAGTATGGTTCAAAGTTTTTTCAAAGTATAGGTTTTTTTCAGCATTCCTGCTATAAACACATAGTCCTGCAGGTCGAGAGTCCCGCAAAAGTCTCGCGGTCCAAGATCACACAGCTGCATCTGGCAGTGGGGCCTCCCCTCTTGCCCCCATTCCCGTGCACGCCAATACTCAGACATGAAAGCGCTTCCCTATCACTCGGCCATTTTTCTAGCTCACATTCTTTAGTGAAACCTCAAATAACCAAACAAGGTCAACAAAAGTTTACCGGAGCTTATGAATATAGTGCGACTGGCTTTTATTCCTCTGCTGTCTAATGAGCCTAGAGAAGAAAGTTAGAACAGTTTGGTTAATATAGGGGTCAACCCCCTAAAATGGTGAATGCATATGGGAAATGGACAATGACCACAGCGTCGAGGGGGTGAATTTAAGACGTACTCACCAAATACCAGGGAAGAAGGGCAGCAAGGGAGGACTCGGGCCATCTGAGGGGGACATAGGGAGCTGAAGGGAGAGGACAAAACATACCACTGAATCTAGGAAGGCAAAAGGGAATTTGGGTGTTTTATGCTGTAATCGAACACAGAGAGGTCATCTTGGCTCCTGCAACAATTTACTGGCAGAAGGAACATGACTGGAGCAAACCGTGTCCCTGGGCAGACCTAGAGAGTCACTGCAGGGGTGGGACTAAGCGTTCTCACGCATCGTGGTTCTTTCCGAGATTCCAACTTAGTTCTCGTCTTATGACCCCTAACACCAATTATAACCCTGGACAACAGGGCCATAGTTGAGGCATGTTAGTAAGAGCCTGTGAAACTCAAGGCACTTCGGGGATCCGGAGTCAAGATGCAGCAGGGTCCTCTGAAAGCCATGGCACCTGCCCCTGCTACCCCCTGCAGCTGTCACGGCCACCTCAGTCCCTCAGGGGTCTGTCTCTTCCCCCTGTAGGAGACAAACAGCCACCAGATGTGGCTGCCCTCCTCCAACAGCTCCTTAGCCCTTGCTCTCCCCAGTGTTCCCCTTTGAGCAGAGCAAATGCAAGCTATCTCAGTCCCTTTGCTGCAGATACGTCATCTTCTGGACAATTTAAAGAGAAAGAGCAACAGGCTTCCATCTGGAACAGATACTCTGTGCTGCTAGGACACCCTTAATTTATACTAATCCCTAAGCAGCCTTTATTCAGTCTGAGGATCACCTGAGGGACAAAGGAAAAATAGGTTTTAAAAGTAAGTAAAAATAATACAAGGAGATGAACCCATTTCTCCTGATACAGAGACACTCCCATGCCCATCAGAAGGGCTCCAGAAAATTCAAAAGCACCTCCTCTACCACTTTCTTACATAAATCCTCACGTCGGGTCAAACTACCATCAGCATGAGTCCTGAACCTCATTACCTGCACGCACTGTGCTCAGTCCCCTGTGAGAGTAGCGAAGCTGAATGCTCCCTGTTTCTTTAAGGTACAGCTAAATCTCCTTTTCTCTGTTAGACTATGGACTCACAGAGATCCTTCTCTCCTTTGATTGCCTAACAACTCGTTTCTCTGCCTGTACTGGATATTTGCAGGATCGTAAGGGCTTCTATCTTTGTAGTTGGAGTAACTGAATTAATGCTGTTTAGCACGTCATGTTCACACATTCTCAAAGGAAGGTCTGACTCCCACTCTGACGTATTCTCCCCTCCTGTACTACTGTTGGATTTCACCCAAGTGTTCCCTCTGGGATAACTTTTCTTCTGGTTGAGTCTATTTTTTGGTATTTCCTCTGGGAGGTTATGTGAATGGTAAACACTCTTATTTTATATATTTTAAATTTTCTTAATTTTGTTTTCATCCTGGAGCAACAGTTTAGGAGGGTGCAAAGTTCTACGCACACTGTTCTTTTTTTCTCAGCTCAGCCCAGTTATTACTTCCCTGTCTCTGGCATCTCACCTGCCAAGGACAAGTCTATTAGGGGAAGCCTTTCCCCCAGTCGTTGTACTATTTTCTATGTCTGACGTAGTTCTACTACCGTGTTTCAAGTGTGAATTTACCTTTATTTGCCATTTGGTCCCTGGAGTACATTTGATCTGCTGCCTCCTGACTTCCACCGATTCTGGAAGCCTTGGTGTCAGGTGCCCAGCCCTTCTGCTCGCTGAGCATCCCAGACACACTTATCTACAATCTTCGTGAGAGAGTTCCAATAGTGGATTCAATGTTCCAGTTTCTGCTCTGTCTTCCTTAACAGATGCTCTGGCAATTAGGTTTGCAGGATCATTTTTGAAAGGGAGGTCATTTTTGTTTCGTTTCGACCTTGTTCTCCTGACAACTGCTTTTGTGGCTTCCTGCTCTTAGCTCCTCTCCCAGCCTGACTGTGTTCACATACTTGCTCTAAGACAGTGCAGATATTAGCAGTTTAGAGATTCAGTTCAATGGTGGTTATCAGGAATAACACAGAAGCAACAGACAATCTGCCTTGATTTCTGGCCAAACCATGTTTTTATCCCACTTTCTTCCCTTGGTTCACAACTTCTAATGACGCTATGGCCCCAACACACTGGCAGAGTTGGCGACTTTTAGCGTCTGGCAACAACAGTGATGGAAATCAGGTGGGGGAAGGGTTCTCGCTTCTGGTCTTCCTCCAAGCAAGGAGCCCGGCTCCATTGCCCCAGTCCGTGTGCAGGAGCCAAGGAGCCCTCGAGCACCTTCCCGCCCAGGCCAGGAGACTGGCTGGCCCACAGTTCTAAGTTCCAGTCCGATCATAACTTCCTATCTCGGAGCACCTTATGGTCTTTGAGGTGTATGTCTTGATTTTCAGGCTGGCCATGTCACTTCAGTTTTCTCTCTTCTGCTCTGCCATTGGCATGTGGAGGATGGTGCTGAAAACAAGGCCTACGGAGCTGGAGCCCTGCTGACCCAGGCTCTCCTGTCACCCAGTGTGGTGCCTAATACACAGTAGGGTTTTGATAAATAACCTGCACAAGGTAAGTGCACACCCCCAAATGTCGATGGAATCTTGAATCATCACAGCACAGCACTAACAGTCATTGTGGCATATATATTTTATTTGCTTTGATTAAAAATAGCCATGTCTATGCCAGCCACACGAATGTGAGAATTTCACGTGTAATTCATAACGAGCCTGAAACAGTTCTAATTCTAAGAACACCAGTGAGCTAATGGCTATAAAACACTAAACACAGGCGCTGACCCATCTCTTCCTGACTTCCTCTGCTCTCTACATACATTATTGGTGACATGATCCTAAGGAAAATGTTTCTTGGATCCGAAACTGAAATTAACATGAATTGACTCAAACCCATTTAGCCCACATCATTCTCAGAAGTAAGGCATCCCGGGGCGTATAGGTGGCACAGTTGGTTAAATGTCCGACTCTTGGTTTCAGCTGAGGTCTTGATCTTGGGGTCCTGATCTCAGGATCCTGATCTCGGGATCATGATGTCGGGGTTGTGGGATGGAGCCCCATGTCTGGCTCTGCGCTCCGTGTGCAGTCTCCTTGGGATTCCCTCTCTCCCTCTGCCCCTCACCTCATGTGCACTCTCTCTTTTTCTCTCTCTAAAATAAATAAATAAAATCTTTAAAAAAAAGGCAGTAAGTCATCCCAAGAAGCTTTTTTTGTAGGAAGTATATGCTGTAAGGAAAAACAGTGCCCCCCAACCAATCCTGAGGCCATCAGGATACAATATATTTGCAAAACATAGCATATTAACACCACAAAGAGAAGAGTAATAATCCCCAGGAATTCTCAAAAAAAAAAAAAAAAAAAAGGAAGAAAGAGAAAGGTCAAAGAATAAAAATTTTTCCAAGGTCTTCAGCACTGACCAGGAGAAAATGGTCTTTGATTTTTTTAAAAGGCTTCCATTTATTTTACATTGAAATATTTTTGGTATGGAAAAATTAAATTAGGCTACTGATTTCAAAATAAATAATGCTTAAGAATATCCAGCTGCCGCTGATTTAATTCTCTGGGCACCACACAGCTGCTTTGATGGATAGTTTTACCTTCCAGGAAAATAAACACATCACATGGAAGTGTGTCATTCTGGTTCGAGCTAGTTTTGTTCCACTATCCCATGATATCTTGACAATGTACTTTACAAAGAAGTCTCTGGTTACTTCTGGGTAAACTGATAACCTGCAAAGCTGAAAGCCTGTGGTTACTACTCCATCAAAGTACAAACATCTCTTTCTTTTAAAAGTCTGTACATTCAAGGACTACTAATTTCCCGACAGCTGTGCTAAATCATCAAATCTTGAAACCATCCTGTCTTCTGTTGGAAATGACCCTAGTGGTCATCTTTTCTATAGAATTCCTGATCCTAAGCTGTTCCCTGATGAGCCTGCTGAGACCAGCATCCCTGGAAGGCCCATTTAAAACCCGGCTGTGGCTGTCCTTCACCAGCAGATTCCCATTTAAGGATGTGCATTTCTAACAAGCTCCCAGAGGATGCCAAAGCTGCTAGTTGGAGAGCCATACTTTGAGAACCATGGCTCCAGCTTCTTTCCCCTTTCACTACATCCAACATAGTTAAACCAACCCTCCTCAGGCCAGACATAAGTGTACCAACCAGGGCTGTCACATGAAAGCTAAACCAACTCCCTTCCCTACGTTAGTCCCTCTGTTAATCAGGTCCCTTGTCTATCTCGACCTCATCTCTTGTCCAACCAAGCAGACCCTTCCATAGCTCTGGCCACCGCAGATCTCACTCTGCTAGAAAGCTCTCCTTATCTGCCAATAAATGGCCACTCTTTTATCATTCCTTATTTATTCACTCAGTAATTCAATTTATGAGTCACTATACTTAGTGCTGTGAAAAATACTGAGGTCAAAACCTGCCATAATTAGCTTCAAATCAACAAATACCCCATGACTCCATATCCGTCTTAGAAATTAAATTGTTTCCACAAGCAAAAAATAAGTCCCCCTAAAGCATTTTGAACTGGTTTTTCCAGGAGTGGAAATGGATACTTAGCGTATCTACTGTAGTCTCTTTCCTGGCCCTCTTCTAACTTAGTATCCATTTTAAAGAGTTCTAAAAAGAGTTCAGAGTGTAATAAAGATTCCACTATGTATATGCTAAATAGATTTGCAACCTCATGCAGTAGGCTTAAGAAAACTAACTGCTGGTAATTACAAACTGATGCTGGGCATTCTCTCTACATAGGAAACTAAAGTACTTGAGGGCAGGAAATAAGCCTTCCCCATCTTGGTATTTCTGGAGTTTAATGGCGCACAACAGCTCAAGATCTAGACAAAAGGATGAAACCACTCACTGCCTATTAAATTTTCCAGATGAAATATTTTTACAGACAACACCACGGCGATATATATTTAGTGGTAACATTTTACTCTTTTGAACCAAATAGACATTTTTCTAATCCTCAAAGTCCTATGACTACATTTTTAAATTTGCTTTTACTTGTGCTTAATTTTTAAATAGTATTTATTCATATTCCAGTGCAAATCTTAATGAAGTCATTCAAGTTATCCAAAACTAATAAGCCCATGGAATAAATGGAATTATTAATGATAAAGGAAGCTTTCACACAGACCCAATTAAGTCAATTTTATAATTTTATTAAAGCATGACAGAAGAGCCCATGTAAGTGCAATAAAGTTTAATGGAAACTCAGTCTGGTACTAAGGGGTGGGCATGGTATGCAATGAAAGCATAAGTTATAAATAAGAAACAGTCTTACAAAAAGTCTCTATTTCCTCAGAAATTAGGCAACATCTACTCATGATCAAATTTATGCACTCAGAGCTTGTGGATAGCTAAAATGATGCTATATATTGCTTATATAGTCTGCATTTGAAAAATGAAGTTATTCTTTAATTAGCATTTCTAAGCCAAAGTTAACGGCTGTTTGAAAATGAGGCTCATTACATGATTCTGTAAATGTACTCATAATAACTGACATTACCACACAGCTGTATAAACATATTTACCATGACATTTTTCTTCTTACTGCAGGTGTATATTTTCCATTCTGAGCATTAGTAATATGTATCTCAGACTAGTCTGGTTTAGTATTTATTAACACTGACGGGAAAAAAATATTTCTTAAATTATTTAACTATTTGTAAAATAAAATGTTAACCCCACAGAACATTTCATATGTCATAATATATCTTATTTTTTTATTATTATGCTCCGATTTATCCCTGAAAGGGTTTATTGTAGCTACTTAATTCTTTTTTCTTTCGGATATATTAACAATAAAATCTTCATCTAAAAACTCAATAAAATCAGTCTCAAAAGAAATAATCTGATTTGCATTACCAGCAGACATTACTTGCAATATGAGTATATTTTATGTTTTTCTAGTAACATAGTAAAATATAATTTTAAAAAGGTAAAATATTCCATAATATAATCATATAACTAGGAATCATTTTATTAAGGTAAAACACGAGTCCCCGAACAAGCTAAAGATAAATTAGCCTTTCTAAATTTAATATAAAGTATCACATTAAGAGGAAAGGTTTCGGGAATGAACTTTTGGCCTTCTTAACTTTTTTTTTTATTATTATGTTATGTTAATCATCATACATTACATCATTAGTTTTTGATGTAGTGTTCCATGATTCATTGTTTGCATATAACACCCAGTGCTCCATGCAGAACATGCCCTCTTTAACGCCCATCACCAGGCTAACCCATCCCTCCACCCTCCTCCCCTCTAGAACCCTCAGTTTGTTTTTCAGAGTCCATAGTCTCTCATGGTTCGTCTCCCCCTCCGATTCCCCCCCTTCATTCTTCCCCTCCTGCTATCTTCTTCTTCTTCTTCTTCTTTTTTAACATATAATGTATTATTTGTTTCAGAGGTACAGGTCTGTGATTCAACAGTCTTACACAATTCACAGCGCTCACCATAGCACATACCCTCTCCAATGTCTAAACTTTTGGCCTTCTTGAACATCAAGAATGGTAATGTGTTAGGTGATAAAAGTCTACAAATATTTTAGCATACAAACAGCATATTTGGTACTGTTGAAAACAAATGGCTTAGTAACGACTTATGACGATCACTTACAAGCAGAGGTTTAGGAAACTCCCACAAAATTATATTTTCTAACAATTCAGAAACTTCAATCTTGGAGATTACTTTTTAGTTTAGCAAAAATAAAAACATTAAAAACTTCACACTGGCAAGTAATCAAACACCTTCCATGTCTCAAGTGATTTCTTTTTTCTTTTTCTTTTTTTAAGATTTACTTATTTATTTTAGAGCAAGAGAGAGCACGAGCGGGAGACGCAGAGGGTGAAGAAGAAATAATCTCAAGCAGACTCCACACAGAGCACAGAGCCTGATGCGGGGCTCAATCTCACAACCCTGAGATCACGACCTGAGCGGAAACCAAGAGTTGGACTGAGCCTCCCAGGCACCCGCAATGATTTCTAAAGATGTTTAACCCTTTACCTAAAGGACATGAGAATATTTTTCAGCTGTTCCATGCCTATTAGCTTTGCCCTTCCTGAAGGAAGGAATAGGCAGACTTTTCTTTTCCATAAAAGGGATCTGAATTGTGGGGAACACAGCACACATGCTAGGTTTTATCTGATCTGAACACAATGGAGGAGACAAGGATAATAAAAAATGTATTTAAGCACAAACTCAACGTTTATTCGCACTGCCGTCTCATGCTGAGCGAGTGCCCGAATACACAACTTCCAACACACAGGAGGGGTACTCTTCCCTTCTCTGCACAAACATCCCGGAGCCTGGGAATGTCTTTGGTGTCTGATAAATCCAGGATTTAGAGTATTAATGTTTAGCATACTTAGAAGGTAATGTCAACTATCTCCGGCACCTTCTGATTTTACACAGTGCAGTTCGGGTCCCACCAGCCCTACCATCTCTAAACAGCGATCACAAAGGCAGCTTAAGGGACAGGAGCTCACGGGGCTTTCTATGTCCTCATTCATCCCAGAGGGGAAAAGCACAGTAACTGAAGCAATTTGTTATAGTCAAGCATATGCTCCAAATTCTTCCCACTGTAATATTAGTAGATATATTTAAATATATAATGTTACATTTTATTTATTTATTTTTAAGATTTTTAATTTTTTTATTTTATTTTTTAATTTTTTATTTACCTGAGACAGAGAGAATGAGAGAGACAGAGAGCACATGAGAGGGGGGAGGGTCAGAGGGAGAAGCAGGCTCCCTGCCGAGCAGAGAACCCGATGCGGAACTCGATCCCGGGACTCCAGGATCATGACCTGAGCTGAAGGCAGTCGCTTAACCAACTGAGCCACCCAGGAGCCCTATAATGTTACATTTTAATATTTACTTAGATATACCAAAATATCTACCCACTTCTTTGCTCATATTGATTCTTACCTCTCACGCTTGCATCTGGGTTCAGTTTTCTTCTAGTTGAAGCATACGGTTCTGCAGCTCTTTTGACAAAAATCTATTGATAGTATACATCCTCAGTCTCTGCAGATCCCAAAATGTCTTCTTTTCACTTTTACTCTTAAATTATTTCCCCCCAGCACTTTGAAGGGTTAGCCCACAGCCTTCTGGCACCTGCTAGTAAGTTGGCTGTCAGTCTTAGGAAGGAAACCTACCTTTGTCTGCAGTCATTGTTAGCATTTTCTTTTTCTTTTTTTCAAATTTTATTTATTTATTTGACAGAGGGAGACAGCGAGAGAGGGAACACAAGCAGAGGGAGTGGGAGAGGGAGAAGCAGGCTTCCTGCCGAGCAGGGAGCCTGATGAGGGGCTCAATCCCAGGACCCTGGGATCATGACCTGAGCCAAAGGCAGACACTTCACGACTGAGCCACCCAGGTGCTCCTAGCATTTTCTTTTTGATGACTATTTCATTCCTGATCCCGGCTCTTCAAACCTCTGACAAATCCTCCCCCATTCTCATGCTGGGCCAAGGACCTGAGTTTCTAGATCCCTGGGGATACACTAGCAATCAGCAGCAACCCTCACTGCCAGGGGCCCCGCAGCGTCTGCAGGCAGGCCAGCTCTCTGACACCTGCCTTCTCCTAGAGATAAGTTACTCTCACATGTAAGGATAACCCTACACTTGTGCCCTAGATGCCATCTCCTCGCACACTACAGAGCACTGTCCAACACTTCTCACAAAATCTTCCCTCTCTACTGACTCACTCCATCAGTTCACAAATAAGCTCTTAGTTTTTCTGTTTTAAAAATAACAAGACAAACAGAAACTCTCCCCTCAGCTCATGCTCAGATTTCCAGACAGCACCCTAACTTCAGCTCCCACTCATCACTCTGTTCATAAAATATTAGCTTTGATCACAAGGGAGATCATAGTCAAGTTTGTTGGGATCACACTGAGATCACTTGAGATCATGGTTCACTACTGTCATATTGATATATCTCTAATTTTTCAGGTGAGTTACTATCCTGCCTTAAAAGTATGTTCTGGGAGGAACCATGATGTGTTTTAGTAGACGAATGGATAAATGAACAGACATCGATGCAGACAATGGAACATTACTCAGACCTAAAAAGAAATGACCTTTCAAGCCATGAACAGACATGGAGGAATCTTAAATGCTTATTACTAAGTGAAAGAAGCTGATCTGAAAAGTCTACATGCTGTATGGTTCCAACTATACGACATTTTGGAAAAAGGAAGAACTATGGAGACAATATAAAGATCCATGGTTGCCAGGGGTCGAGTGGGAAGGGAAGGATGAAGAGGTGAAGCACTGAGGTTTACGAGGGGCAGTGAAAACACTCCGTGATACTGTAACGATAGAAACACATCATTGTATATCTGTCCAAATCCCCAGAATACACACCACCAAGAATGAACCCTAATGGATACAACCAAGGCCTCTGAGTGATTATGATGTGTCGGTGTAGGTCCATCCACTGTAACAAGTCCCATCTGGTGCGTGCGGTCGGGGGGCACACGGGAGGTCTCTCTACCTCCCTCTCCATCTTGCTATGAAACTAAAACTGCTCTAGAACAAATAGCATTTTTTTAAAAAAGTAAGTTCTGGGCGATTTTGGTAATTGCTGTTTTCATTTAAAGCATAACTACAGTCAAGTTTCAGTCTTTCAGACTACCCAGTGATATATCATCCAGTTTGCAAACTTGTTGAAGAATGCAACTTTTCCATATTCTGATTAATTCCTTACTCAGTAGGATCCCCAACAGACGAAAGAAAACAGAAGCCAAGAACAGCAACAAATGAAGGGTACAATGAACTGAAAGCCACTCACCAACTAGATTTTCTGTTTTCTGTCTCATCTACTGAGATAGATAATCCAAATTCCCTGCATCGTGTGACCATATATGGATGACCTAAATTATTCACATGAATAAAGCTTGTTTAATCCTCATTCTTCCCTGGAGAAGCATTTCATCAACGAGAAAATGAAGATTTACCAATGTTGCAGAGCTGACATTAAAGCCTGGCATCTGAGCCCAGAGCCTAGACTCTTATGCACTGTACAGGTCAGTCCTAAGGACTCAGGTTCCTAAGGTAACATATGCCCTCCAACACGTGAGCCCCGTCAGGGTTTTAGGAACTCAACTACCTGAATTTTACTTGCTTTAATTCATCTTACGAATTTACCTAGTTGTACTTTTTATTAAACTTTATAGTAAAATTAATTGAACTCTTGAAGTCAGCAACCTTTTGGGCATGTAAAAACAAACCATTACTTTTTGAAAAGCTGGATTAAGGCAACAGACAGTTCTACATAGAAATTAACATTAAATCTCTTCTTGCTCTGGGGTGCCTGGGTGGCTCAGTCGGTTAAGCATCTGCCTTTGGCTCAGGTCATGACCCCAGGGTCCTGGGATCAAGCCCCGCATCGGGCTCCCTGCTCCATGGGAAGCCTGCTTCTCCCTCTCCCACTCCCCCTGCTGTGTTCCCTCTCTCACTGTGTCTCTGTCAAATAAATAAATAAAAGAGCTTAAATAAAAAAAAAAAATTTCTTCTTGCTCCAGTTAAATGATCTCATTCCTTTAAGCCAGATAATATAAAATAAGGCCCTCACCCTTTGCAATGAGAACATAATTAAAATGGAGATTTTATTATTGAAAACTTGGTCAACAGAAAAATTGAGATTGAATGCCCACAACTTAGAAATCATAAATGATAATTCATCAACTAAGAAGACACCTTAGTTTTCATCTGACATCTGCCTGAGAAAATTGATATTGAAGGCAGAGACTGAGGGAAAGCAAATTAACTTTTAAAACTGCTTTAGATATCCTCTTACCATTAGAATCTAAGACTCTGTTGTCTTGATTCCCCCCCACCCCGCCCAACAATCAACAGGTTGAAAATTTCAGGAGACAGCACAAGGCTGTGGAAAGACTGTATGAAACATAATTCTTGTGAACTTTGGTTTTCTCATGGCCTTATTGTACGAATCAACTGAAAAAGCAAAAGACTGTATTCACACCAAGTGTTATTTCAAATAGAAACTGCTCACAAATGTATCTGCAACTTATTTTCTAAAAAGATATTCAAATCTTTTCTCAGAAGCATCAAAGATTAAATGTCACAAAAGTTAAACTATTTCAGTGTTAAGTACGTAATTAGATAAACCAGATCAGGGTCCCAGTATGCCAACTAGCTTGTCTAATTTATTTATTTTTAAAGATTTTATTTATTTATTTGACAGAGACACAGCAAGAGAGGGAACACAAGCAGGGGGAGTGGGAGAGGGAGAAGCAGGCTTCCCGCCGAGCAGGGAGCCCGATGCGGAGCTCGATCCCAGGACCCTGGGATCATGACCTGAGCCAAAGGCAGACGTTTAACAACTGAGCCACCCAGGCACCCCTAGCTTGTCTAATTTAAACTAGTCCAAAATGCAAGCTCACATATCAGGAGATGTAAGGGAATGAAAGTAATGTAATGTGTATTATATAACGTAACCCTGGATGCAACCTCACACAGCCTCTATTAAAAATGGAAACTGTGCCTTCCCAGCCAACCCCAGCGGGCTGTTGGGGAGCTCATGAGAGATGCTACATTTGAAAATGGTTTAGGGGGTGCCTGAGTGGCTCAGTTTGTTGAGCGTCCAACTCTAGATTTCAGCTCAGGTCGTGATCTCAGGGTCCTTGAGATGGAGCCCCACATCCGGCTCTGTGCTCAGTGGGGAGTCTGCTTGAGATTCTCTCTCCCTCTGCTCCTCCTACTCACACTATCTCTCTCTCACACTCTTTCTCTCTCAAGTAAATAAACAAATCTTTTTTTTTTTTTTAAGATTTTATTTATTTATTTGAGAGGAGAGCACATGAGACAGGGGAGGGTCAGAGGGAGAAGCAGACTCCCTGCCGAACAGGGAGCCCAACGCGGGACTCGATCCAGGGACTCCAGGATCATGATCTGAGCCGAAGGCAGTCGCCCAACCAACTGAGCCACCCAGGTGCCCCAAATAAATAAATCTTTAAAAAAGAAAATGGTTTAAAGTATTAGGCACTTTTTTAATTGAAAAAAATTTTTTCTGGTTATTATTAAACCAAAAATTCAACAGGGTTTCAAGAGCTATAAATTACCTAATAATTTTCATTTGTTTTTCAAAAGAATCACTTTCCCTCTTCAAAGAACATTCTATGCCACATAAAAACCAAGTTGATACCTCAGTAATTGTGTCCCTCTCCCAACTGCTGTGTGAGCTCGGTCTTTTAAAAATAATTCCCTTCACCACCTCTGAAAAGACATTTTGATACTGGCTTAAACTTTTATAATACATCAACTGGTGCAGACTTTTTCCACTCAAAAAAATATCTATATCCCTGCAGTTAAATTTCTTCCATGTGCTATAAGCTATAGCCAACCCCTGAGAAAGTGACCAGAACCCTACAATAAGGCCATTTCATAAACAAGCTTATGTTTTCCCTCCAAGAACTCGGCTAGTGAAAATCAGATGCCAATGATGCATCTGCAGGACACGGAGACACAAGGCAGGAGAGCAGGACGGCACATGCTCACAACTCCGGTGACACAGGGAATACTTTCTCTGAAGGAAATCCAAAATGAACACATTCATGTTTTTAAGGCACGTGTAATGTAACTGAGACACCAAGTACTTGAGCCTCTAAAGATACAGGAAAGTAAATCTAATAAGTAAATCTAATAATCTAATCTAATGTTAAAAACATAAGCCACTCAACTGGAAGTAAGAGCTGTAGAGGTTAAGAAGCTTTTCCCGGAGGTAACCAGGCAGACCTTGTTAGTTCTCAATCCCACCACAACTATTAGGTGCAACATTCAACTATTCATGACCGGCTCACGGAACGGCGTCCTTGAAGGTTTAATACAACACCCTAGAAATACAGAACGGCTCCTGGTAAATTTGACTGACCAAATGCTTTCTAACAAATACATTAAACTAGATGCTAACAGTATTTTAATGATTTAAAACACAATTTCATGTTCTTATTTTTAAACTGCTTTGTTGATGTATCATTTACACAAATGTACAGATTGCAATGAGTTCTGACAAACAGGTGGACTCGTCCACGTGACCACTACCAGGCCCAAGCTACAGAATGTTACTCCTTGCACCCTTTCTAGTCAGTCTCCCGACTCTATGCCACTCCGGACAAGCTCTGATGGAACTCCTGCGTTCACAGAAGACTCCTCTCCGCTCGGGAACTTTGTGGATGGAACCCTGAAGACGTACTTTGGGCCCCGTCTGTCATCAGCAGAAGCCTGGGAGACCCCTCCGTGCTGATGCTGTGGTATCCGGAAGTCTGGTTTCCCCGCACCGCGGAGGGAATGACTACATCACAATACATTCACACGTCCTCCTGCGGATACACACGGAGGTTGTTTCCAGCTTTTGTCGATCAAAACTAAAGCTGATAAGAACATTCATGCACAAGTCTGCCTGTGGGCATCTGTTTTCACTACTTCTGGGTAACTATGCAGCTATGGACTTGCATGTGTGTTTACTCAGAGCCTGGCTGTTGTGCAAGGGATGACACCACGTTCGTGCCTGTCGAAAATGTTCCACTTTGTTCTGCTTTCTGTCCAACACTTGTCCTTCTCAGTCTTTCTAATTTTAGCCATTCTGGTGGCTCTAAGTGGTATCCTGCTGTGAATATTATTTTATTTTTTAGATCTTATTTTTAAGCAATCTCTATACCCAACACGGGGCTCGAACTTACAGCCCCGAGATCAAGAGCCAGGAGTCCCCTCGCTGTGAAGTTTAAATAACTGAAGTTCTTTTCAGGTCTGCCCATTTTTTAAAAATCGACTTATCATTGTATTGTAAAAGTTCATTAAATCTTCTAGATACAAGCTCTGTCACATATTGTTTTACAAATATTTTGTCCCACTTTATGCCTTGCTTTTTCATTTTTTAAATAGTAACTTTTGATGCCCAGAAACGTGTACAGTCTTTAAGTCCAATTTATTAAAACTTTTTTTTTATCATATGAATAGTGATTTTGTCCCAAGAAGCTGCTATGGTCTGAATGTTTGTGTCCACCCCTCGCCAATTCATATGTTAAATCCGAATGTGATGGATTAGGAAGTGGGCCTTTAGGAGGTTGTCAGGTCATGTGGATGAGGTCCTCATGAATGGGATTAGCACCCTTACAGAAGAGAACCCAGAGAGAACCCTAGCCCCCTCTGCCACATGAGGACACAATGAGATTTTCACCACCAGGAGGACGGCCCTCACCTGACCACGCTGGCACCCTGATCTTGGACTTCCAGCCTCCAGGGCTGTGAGAAATAAAATCTGTTCTTGGTAAGCCACCCCTGCCTGTGCTACTTTGTTACAGGAGCTTGAATGGACTAAGAAATCTCTGTCTACCCTAAGTACATAAAGGCTTTCCATGCTTTGTTCTGTAAGCTTTGATTTTAGGTTTTACAACATTTAGGTCTACGATCGATTTTTTAAAAACCGTGGTATTTGTCGTGAGACAGAGATCAAGGTTATTTCACCCATCCCCCAAGGGAGCCAGTTCACCCAGCATCACATGTTGAAAGGCTAATCTTTCTCCACAGAATGACTTTGGCACCTCTGTTGAAAAATCAATTCGCTATATATGTGTGGGTCTATTTCTGGACTCTCCTGTTCTATTTATCTGTTTGTCTATCAATCATGTTCTCTTAAAGAGGTGAATTGTAGGGGCGCCTGGGTGGCTCAGTCGGTTAAGCGGCTGCCTTCGGCTCAGGTCATGATCCCAGGGTCCTGGGATCAAGCCCTGCATTGGGCTCCCTGCTCAGCGGAGAGCCTGCTTCTCCCTCTCCCTCTGTCTGCCGCTCTGCCTACTTGTGCTCTCTCTCTCTGTTAAATAAATAAATAAAAATCTTAAAAAAAAAAAAAAGAGGTGAATTGCACATTATATCCTCTGTCTTAGTATCAGGAGTCGGAACCAAGGCAACCGCTGATGCTGATGTATTCCTTCAACAAGGAATAGCAACAGATTGAGAAAAGTGGCAAAAGTTTGTATTTTGGGCGCCTGGGTGGCTCAGTTGGTTGGGCGACTGCCTTCGGCTCAGGTCATGATCCTGGAGTCCCTGGATCGAGTCCCGCATCGGGCTCCCTGCTCGGCGGAGAGCCTGCTTCTCCCTCTGACCCTCCCCCCTCTCATGTGCTCTCTGTCTCTCTCATTCTCTCTGTCTCAAATAAATAAATAAAATCTTTAAAAAAAAAAAAAAAAAAAAAAAAAAAAAAAAAAGTTTGTATTTTGTTATTCTTTAAAAATGATCACTTATTGGGGCACCTGGATGGCTCAGTTGGTTAAGCATCCGACTCTTAGTTTCAGCTCAGGTCGTGATCTCAGGGTCATGGGATCAAGCCCCCTCGTCAGGCTCTGCACTCAGCGGGGAGTCTGCTTGAGATTCTCTTTCCCTCTGCCCCTCCCCCACAGGCACACACCTGCAAGCAAGCACGCACATGCACGCACACTCTCTCAAATAAATAATAAATCTTAAAAAAAAAAAAATCACTTGTTCTTAAAACAATAAATATAAGCCAAAGTAACACTAAAATGTGTTAAACTAGTTTTCTAAGTTGACTGTTATTCAGTCAACTATTTGGAATGAATACAGAGGCAAAAAAGTACCAAGGGGGTTAGCTCCACAAAGGGTCATCAGTAAGCCTTTCAAAATTTCCCCAAAATGCTTCCCCTGGCCTTCGACTGGATGGTGCTCCCTCAGACTCATCCCTGGTCAGCTCTTCCCAACTATAGCCACCCCACCCTGGCCGCCCAGTCCAGCCTGCTTGCCCATCATAATCAAGAGGTATGAGTTCACTCCTTCTTTAGAGAGAAAACAGAAACCATCTTTTAGATGTTGAAATTCATATATATTTCCATGCATCTTTTGTTCCTTCCCAGGAAGGAAAAAAAAGGAAAGAGGAGATGTCCCTACTCAGACGCTGGTTTCTCTACCCATGTCCTTCATCTTAGCCTTTGGGTCAAATCCGTGTCTCAGGTGGTGAATCCCTGATGTATCTGAAACCAGAAACTGGAATCCCCGAGAATTCTCAATACCAAACGTTAGTCTGTATTTTTCATACATTAATGTTTAAAATAACAAGTGACATAAATCATACACAGCGAATAATTTTTCCAAGATAGGATTATATTAAAAGTTTCAGAGATTTCCTGTAACACAAGAGATTTAATAACAAAGGCATGGTTTATTATTATTATTAACCAATATATTATAATAAGATTATATATTTCAATACATTCAATACATTTCAATACATTCAATACATTTCAATAGAACAATCTATACCTCATAGACATCTAATAACAGAAAACAAATGAAATGAATAACATAAATGTCCAATAAAAATCATTTAAAAATGAAAAAATATATAAAAGTCATCATATTTTATTTTTTATTTTTTTTAAGAAGGCTCCACACCCAGCATGGAGCCCAACATGGGGCTTGAACTCATGACCCTAAGACCAAGACCTGAGCTGAGACTAGGAGTCGGACGCTTAACTGACTGAGCCCCCCCAAGTGCCCCAAAAGTCATCATTTTTTTTTTTGAGAGAGAGAGAGCGCAAGTGGAGTAGGGGCAGAGAGAGAGGGAGAGAGAATCCCAAGCAGACTCTATGCCCAGCTTAGAGCCCAACTGGGGCTCGATCTCACAACCTTGAGCCCATGACCTGAGCCAAAACGAAGACTCAGATGCTTAATCAACTGAGCCAACCAGTGCCCCAAAAGTTATCATTTTTTAAATGAAAATTTTAAAACACACAAAACAGTGACAGTCTTAATCTCTGTTTCATGAAAAATTTCTTTCATTTTGCACAGATGGTGTGGTCTCCACGCTGGGCATTCGGGTATATTTTGCTTCATTTAAACTCATTTCCGTTTTTTGTTTTCCTAAAATCCAGTATAGTTGACATACACAGCAATACTAGATTCAGGTGTACAATATAGTGATTCCACAGTTCCAGACGTTACCTGGTGCGCATCACAGTGCTCATCCCGACAGGTGTGCTCCTTCATCCCCATCACCTGTTTCCCCCATCCCCCACCCACCTCACCCCTGGTGACAATCAATGTGTTCTCTAGAGTTAAGAGTCTGCTTCTTGGTTTGCCTCTTTTTTTTTCTTTATTCACTTGTTTTGTTTCTTAAATTCCACACCCATTTCCCTTTTTAATGATGAAATTATTTTGTCTGCTTGCCCTGATTTTGGTTGTGCCAATGAGGTCAGTATTGCTTTGTGAATTCAGATTACAGATCAGTTTCAATCCCACAGCCACATTCACACCTTCTCTGCATTTGTTCTACTAAAGTATTGGCAATAATTGCAGCCCGTAGCAAGTATCAAGCTCTGGAAACCATCAGCAGACATAATGAGGTAGCATTCCAATTAACATCATTTGAATCTCCTAGAGAGGAGACCAGCGTGACACAGAACCGCAGGTCCAGACCATCAGTTTGCTGTACTTGTTAGTTCTTGGAACACCGTTCCCTGGAATCATACAAAGTGATGAACTATGTGAATGAACTTATTAATATTTATTTTGTGGGGTGCCTGGGTGGCTCAGTCAGTTAAGCATCTGCCTTCGGTTCAGGTCATGATCCCGGGGTCCTGGGATGGAGCCCCGCATCAGGCTCCTTGTGCAGTGGGGAGCCTGCTTCTCCCTCTGTCTTTGCCTGCCACTCCCCCTGCTTGTGCGCTCTCTCTCAAATAAATAAATAAATAAAATCTTAAAAAAAATACTTACTTTGTTTGCAAGAATGACTCACTGTTAGCAGCAGACATGGCTAAGAATACACACGAAGACATGTAACAGCCACAAGGGAGAGTGCGAATCTTTCTCTCCTGCACGATGCTGTCCAGGTTCCCAGGAATGTCCTCCCTGGCCCGCGACCCGTGCGCCCATGCTTCCTGCTCTCGCTCAGGACTTGATGTCAGTGGGACCCTCTGAATCATCAATCTATGCCTTGATTGCTAAACCTTAATTTTTACAGGAGAGTTACAATATTTTCCCTATTTTCCTGATTTCCCCACCATTTGGGGTCTGGGAAAAAGGACATAAATTGTGCAAGGAAACCCTTCTCTTAGGTATCTTCATCACCTGCCCCTCCTCATTTCCTGCTCTTAGCCAATCGTGCTATCTTCCACCACATCTGGGTGCCACCTTCCTTACCCCTTCCCCTGCCAGTGTTCAGTACATTTACTATGTATTTTCACGCTGTAGTATAAATGTATACTATATAAAGATACTTACTAATGATTTACTCCTGCTCCTCCTCAACACACAACTATCAGGTTTCCACTCTCACCTCCTACAGAGCCTGGTCTTTGACCTCCGATCTCTTCTCAGCTCTCCTTTTCCTCAATTTCCGTGTAGCACCTGCCCCCACTAACCTATCCTCTAACTTGGTTTTCTAAGCAGGGCTCCATCCAGGCACCTCCTACTGCCTTTCTGTGGGCTGCTTGTTCTGACCTCTTCCTCAAATGTGGGTTCTCCTCAGGTTCTAAGGAGCCCAGCCCTTCCACCTGAGACACTGTTCCTGAGTGATTTTAGTGAACTTTGACCCAGGACGCCCCGACCCCGAAGTCCTTCTCTGCAGCCATAGCCTCGCTCCTGACCAACAGACACTAACTTCTATCTGCTGGGGTATCAGCACCTGGAGATGGCAATCCTGCTTTCCTTCAGGCCATGCTCAGGGCCCATGCGGCCTCTGTACCCGTCCTACCTTCAGCATGTCCTGGAGCCACCTCACTGCACTGGCTCCCAAGTCTGTCCTTAAGTGAGCCAGGCTTCTTTCCAACATGAGACCTTCACATGCTGTCCTCACTTCTTGAGAAAAAAGTTTTCCCCTCCCCTCTTCACTTGGCTGGTGTTGTGAGTTGCCGTGTCCCCCCAAGATTCATACACTGAAGTCCTAACCCCAACGCTGCGGAAAGACCTCATTTGGAAACAGGGTTGATACCGAGTAATTTCTTCAGATGAGCTCATACGACTGGTGCCCTGATATAAAGGGGAAGCTTGGAATACACCCACACAGAGAGAATGCCCATGTGAGGATGAAGGCAGAGATGGGGGTGATGTGTCTACAAGCCAGAAATGCTGAAGACTGCCAGCAAATCACTATAAACTAGGAGAGAGGATGGAAGAGATTCTCCTTGGAAGCCTCAGAAGGAACACCTTGATCTCAGACTTCTAGTCTCCAGACCATGAGACAATAAATTTCTACTGTTTAAGCCACCAGTCTGTGGCACTTCATATGGCAGTCCCTTGGAAACTGACACACCTAGTCGTTGTTCAATCTTAGCTCAAATGTCACCTCCTGCAGGAAGTCCTCCCTGTCTCCCTCAAAATGGACTAGTCCCCAGCTCCCTGACTTACATGGTCTCACTCCACCCTTCCTTCGTGGCATTTATCGTATTCATCTGTGTGATTAACTGTACTCGCATTTATGTCCTCTAGGCTGTAAAACAGATCAGTCCATGTCCACAGTTACTTCTCCCTGGCCTTGAAGCACTGATCCCCATCTGAAACTGGCTGCATCATCTATGTATGTACCTATTTACTACTTGCTTCTTCCTCCACGGAGCATGACCCCAGCCTGCAGGACAGCGCCAGGTACGTGGCTGGTGTGCACTGAACAAGTGTTTCAATAAACACCAACAGCAGAACCCAGGACTGCTCTGCCCGCTACTGTGTCCCCAGCACACAACATCAGCCACACAGAAGGCAACCGAGAATTCTACATGCTGAAGAAATGACTAAATGAGCCTATTTAATAGGGCAGGCAGTTCATTATAAAGGTGTTGTAATCACTTAAAAACAGTAAAAGTTTTGGGGCACCTGGGTGGCTCAGTCGTTGGGCGTCTGCCTTTGGCTCAGGTCATGATCCCAGGGTCTTCGGATCGAGCCCCGCATCGGGCTCCCTGCTCCGCAGGAAGCCTGCTTCTCCCTCTCCCACTCCCCCTGCTTGTGTTCCCTCTCTCGCTGTGTCTCTCTCTGTCAAATAAATAAAATCTTAAAAAAAAACCAAAAAACAAATAGTAGAAGTTTGAGGATTGTAACCTTCTATATTTAAAGGAAATCTCGTTTAGTAATAATACATTATTCATCAACTCACTTCTGCTTTCCACCTAATATTTAATATTTAAGAATGTTTGCCAACAAAAGAACTCAAAAGGCACAGCTCTTAGCTACCACTGATTTAAAAATGATTTAAATTTATGGACTGAAGATAAAACTTTAAAAAACTTTCTTCATTAAGGTTTCTGCTCTGAAACAGCAAAATGGAGAAGGCCAAAATGTTTTTTTCAAGATTGTCAAAAAGGAAAAGTGTCTTCCTTGGACTATTACATATTGCTGAGGGGTTTTTTTTGTTTTGTTTATTTATTTATTTATTTATTTATTTATTTTTATTTATTTATTTATGAGAGCAAGCAGGGGGAGGGACAGAGGGAGAGAGAAGCATGGAGGCTGACATGGAGCTCAATCCCACAACCCTGAGATCACGACCTGAGCTGAAATCAAGAGTTGAACACTCAACCGACTGAGCCACCCAAGTGCATCACAACATGGAGAAATTTTTAAAAATTATTTTTATCCATTATCCTAAGTTTCTAACAGAATAGGGAGTTTCCTTTTTTTCTATGTTTCCTGTGGTCTTTGCCCAAAACACATACATTTCATGTAGTTGTAATAATATATGGCTATGACTATGAGAAAAATGATAAGCCAATTCAAAACTATATTTGGAAGAAAATCAGTATCACACAAACCAAGAGATAGTGTCCCAAGTGCTAGTGTTTGCATTCTGTCATCTTTAATCAGAAAATCTCTCAAAAGAGCTCCTTTTGGGGGCACCTGGGTGGCTCAGTCGTTAAGCGTCTGCTTTCGGCTCAGGTCATGATCCCAGGGTCCTGGGATCGAGCCCCGCATCGGGCTCCCTGCTCGGCGGGAAGCCTGCTTCTCCCTCTCCCACTCCCCCTGCTTGTGTTCCCTCTCTCGCTATGTCTCTCTCTGTCAAATAAATAAAAATAAAATATTAAAAAAAAAAAAAAAGAGCTCCTTTTGCATAGGAATCTTCAGGAGTTGCAGAAAAGCGCTTATTGGGGGGGAAACAGACCCCCTATCATTAATCAGCTCAGCGGACAAGGTAACTGAACACCAAACAGAACCCTGGCTTTCAAGGGATTAGACGTCAATTTATTTAATACTCGCTTACTTGGATTTTGACGTTTCTTCTTCCCTCATTCTTAAGGTAAAAATTCTTGACCTCAAAAAGGATCCTGACACTGTTTTCCAAAATACACCATAATCAGAAAAGCATGACTTGAAGTATAAAATGTATTTTTAACAAGAGTTAGAATCTCAGAAAAAAACAAACTACTTACCTAAAAGGTTTCAAGGCTAAAAACAAGTAAACAACTAAATAAACTAAGAAATCTCATAACAAAAACCCACCAAAACACAGAACAAAAGCAGTGACTCCAGATAAGGTTGTCACTAAAATAACATAAAAAGAAACTTTAAAATGTTTGTAGTTCTCACAAAAGTTAGCACTGTGGATGTTGTGGAAGTCTGTGGGAGAACATAAGCATTGTGGGAACACCTTCTGGTTTGCCTGTTACCTTCAATGAACAGCAACGATAAAAATACCGGAACACTTAACGTTTCAGAGACTCTCCCACTCTTGTGGACGTGGGATCACCCCACCAAGCATGCCTTTCTTCAGAAAAAACTAAAAGTAGTTCTAAGTCTTCATTAAATACACTACCATGAAAAATTTTACTTTAAAAAATTTTTTCTTAAGATTGGCTTGTCCAACACATGTAATGGCTTGAAATTTTACTCTTCAGAAGATGGTCTGTTTCATTCACATGTGTGAACACCATACACGCATGTATGGACCTGCTCCATGCCATTCACACCCATGCAGCAGCTAGCCTGTGTCACACGGGGAGGGCTCACCGTGATCGGCTCTCCCATTGAGATCAGACTGTACCAACGGCCTTTCTCTGCACTGCACACACATCACTCAGCACCGACTGGGGCGGGGTGGGGGGGGCGCTCGGCTCAAGGAGAGCCATGCTGTGACCATCTGGGGTAAGTCCACAAAGCTAACCCATCTACTAGAAATGGTCTTCAATTAAACAACTGGTAGGAAATGCCAACTTGCTCCTCACATTCAGGCAGACCCACTTTGCAAATCCACCCCAACTGTGAACTCCTTAAAGTTCCATAATCAATATTTCAAGGACCACACAGCCAAGGCCCCAGGAGAGTCCCTATCTGAACCCAAAATCAGCAACTGGAACAATCAGATGATAAAGGGTCAGCAGGGTCACTTCTCTGCTATTGTGACCTCTGAACCCCACTCCCACCTGCTAAATTAGGACAAAAGCTCTCTTTCCATTCTCAAAGTCATCATTATTTTGAACATGAAGATATTCAAAACAAAAGCAATGCAATATTTATAAATAACAAAGCAAAGGAAACCATCAACAAAAGGAAAAGGCAGCTGACTAAATGGGAGAAGATATTGCAAATCATGCATCTGATAAGGGGCTAATATTCAAAATATATAAAGAACTCACACAACTCAATAGGAAAAAAAAATCTAATTTTAAAATGGGCAGACAACCTGAATAGCCATTTTTCCAAAGAAGACATGCAGGTGGCCAACAGACACATGATCATCATCACTGATCATCAGGAAAATGCAAATCAAAACCACAGTGAGATATCACCTCACACCAGTCATAATGGCTACAATCAACAACATAAGAAACAACAGGTGTTGGTGAGGATGCGGAGAAAGGGGGACTGTTGGTGGGAATGCAAACTGGTGAAGCCACTCTGGAAACTGTATGGAGATACCTCAAAAAATTAAAAATAGAACTACCCTCTGATCCAGTAGTGCTACTTCTGAATATTCATCTGAAGAAAATGAAAACACTAACCCTAAAAGATATCTGCATCCTCATGTTTACTGCAGCATTATTTACAACATTCAGGGTGTGGAAGCAGCCCAAGTGTCCATTGACGGATGAATGGATAAAGATGTGGGGGGGGGATGTAATATTACTACTCAGCCATAAAAAAGGATGAAACCTTGCCATTTGCAACAACGTGGATGGACCCTGAGGGTGGTATGGTAAATGAAGTAAGTCAGACAGAGAGGAGAGAAACACAAATGCCCTAGGATCGCTCTTACTTGTGGAATCTAAAGCAAACAAACACCCCAAGCTCACAGGTACAGAGAACAGACCGGTAGTTGCCAGAGGTGGGGGAGTTAGAGGGTAGAAGAAATGTAGTTGTTGTTTTTAATTTAAATAAATGGAATTTTTAAAAAACAAGATTAAAATTTTTTTAAAGACCAGGGCACCTGGGTGGCTCAGTTGGTTAAGTGTCTGCCTTCGGCTCAGGTTATGATCCCAGGTTCCTGGGATTGAGCCCCGCATAGGGCTCCCTGCTTCTCCCTCTGCTGCTCCCCGTGCTTGTTCTCTCTCTGTGTCAAATCAATAAATAAAATATTTAAAAATAAATAAAAGTAAGTAAATAAAAATAAAAAATTTTTAAAGACCAATGTGATATTTACAAGTATTACTTGGTTCAGGAAACTTATGCCTGAAACTACTAGGCATTTTGACCTAGAAGTGTCAGAGTAATGAGAGAAGAAAATACTCTGACGGGTTTCTTTTACTCTCAACTGGTTGAGAAATGTCCAGACAGGCGCCTGGGTAGCTCTGTTGTTAAGCGTCTGCCTTCGGCTCAGGTCATGGTCCCAGGGTCCTGGGATCAAACCCCACACTGGGCTCTCTGCTGGGCGGGAAGCCTGCTTCTCCTCCCCCTCCCATTCCCCCTGCTTGTGTTCCCTCTCTCGCTGTGTCTCTCTCTGTCAAATAAATAAATAAAATAAAATAAAATAAAAAAAGAAAGAAATGTCCAGACACCCTGGCTATGATCAGAACAGCCACTCAGAAGGATGACAAGCCGCAGGAAAATAAGGCTTGTAATTCAGGTATTCAAACAAGTATTCAAAAAATGTGCCTGTCTTAACAAGCAAGGTTTTAAGGTGTGAGACAGTAACACGAACCAGCTTTTGGTTTCTGATTTCCCATTAACCTGACCTCAGGGAAGAGAAACTTGGTAACTCCATATCTCTGAACCGAACCATCAGCTTCTGTGATGATTTTTTCACACCCAAAACCCTTCTTTAAAACATTTCAACCGCACACTTGGTGCGTGTGCAGACTTGTGCACTCATCCATAACGTGGCCCTTCCCAGAAATGTCTGCAAGGACACAGGCCAGAGCCCAGAGGACTCGGAGGGGGCACTGCAGCCCGTCCAACTTCCCGTAAGGAATCCTCTTCAGCAACTAATCCTCTGCCTGTAGGGAAACTACATTAACTCCAAATAATCTCTCTCGAAACTCTTCAAGTCAACATGATGTTTCAAATAACCCACAGCTATTTTCAACTCCCTTCTGGCAGAGGATTTTTCTTTCTAGGCTTTTCTAGGTCCCCTGATTGGCCCCGTGTATGCCAAGATTGCCTTGAGTCATTCTGCTTCAAAGGAAGTGCAACCTCAGATGGTCTCACATGCAGCTTCCTCTACTGCTGGGATCCACAGGCCGAGTCTACACAAGTTCAGGAACTTCAAAGAGCTGGCCCCCAGCCAGCCACATTTGTGCTCAGCTGCCTCCTATCCTAGTCAATCCACCTTGAGGAAGAAATGCACACATTATTTACCAGAGAGATCCAAACGCTGTCTTCCTACCATCGGTGTGGCTTTCTCTGAAGATAAGTCTTAGTGTTTTCAGACCTTGTCAGTGTAGTTCTGAAGCACATAGCAGGTGCTCAGCAAACACTTCCTGACTGCATGAATACCTGAATCGGGCAGCTGCTCCCCATCCTGCCTCTGGTGTTCTCCCAGCACTCACAACTAGAGGACCTGGCCCCTCGCTCTCTGTGCCATCAGCATCAGGAAAACATGGAGGAGAAACGTCAAAGGAGCATGAGCATCAGCTCCAGTGTCTGAGTTGGAGAGGTCCCCCCACAGCTGAGAGGGAGGGACTCCACAGGCAACATCACACACAGCAGACGAAGCCTAAACCCACCGCCTCCCAAGTTGCCCTCTGCAGGGGTTTTCACACTTTCTCATCGGGCAGAACATATCAGAACATTATGGTGCTCTTTTTTTGAAGTATCATGCTGAGTCTGCGTGAGATGGCACAAAACAGGATCTATTCAATACGAATTGTATTTTTTCAAAGATTTATTTCTTTGGGGTGCCTGGGTGGCTCAGTTGGTTAAGCACTGCCTTCGGCTCAGGTCATGATCTCAGGGTCCTGGGATCGAGCTCCACGTCAAACTCCCTGCTCAGCAGGAAGTCTGCTTCTCCCTCTCCCTGTTCCTCTCCCTGCTTATGCTCTGTCTCTCTCAAATAAAAAAATAAAAAATCTTAACAAAAAAAAGAAAAATAAAAGCAATAATTGAAACACTTCCCTTAAAAAAATTAAATTTAAAAAAAGATTTCTTAATTTTAGAGACAGAGAGAGAGAAAGCATGAGCAGGAGGGGCAGAGGGAGAGAGAAACTTTAGGAGACTCCCCGCTGAGTGTTGAGCCCGAAGGTGGGGGGAGTGGGGCTCAATCTCACGACCCTGAGATCATGACCTGAGCCAAAACCAAGAGTCAGATACTTAACCAACTGAGCCACCCAGGCACCCCATATGTGTATATAAAATATATATATTTTAAACAAAACTCAACCAAGGGCCTATATCACAACAAAAAACAAGCTTGTGAATTTTAATATGATCATTTCAAGGTCTTGCATCAATAATAATATAACTGTTCATTTCTTTCCACATAATGTTTACGAACAAAAGGTAAGAACAGATATGAATAATTTATAAGAGAAAAACTCAAAACTGAGCAAATTCTATCCACTTAGCCTATTTTTCAGCAAACTTGAAAGAGACCAGGTTTACTGGATGCAGCAGAGACACACCTAGGCAGCATGTGGGGCATCAGGGCGCCACAGAAGCTGATTTGAGAATGAAACCATGACACAGCAGGGGAGGCTGGAACAGGGGAGATGGGGCTCCACACACAGCCCCTAAAGGTGCCCCTGCCAAACCTCTCCTGAGAAGCAGATTCAGCCCCATGCAGGCCTCCGAGAGCCATGGCAACCCCCTCCTTAGCTTAGGAAGAAGGGAGACCCCGGATCCCACAGACCCTTCCAGGGCACCTGCAAGGTCAGTCCCTTTTACATTCTTACTCCCTCATGAGTGTCCAGCGCAGTGTTCCAGAGGCTACATGATGAGCAACACTGCAACAGACTGAGTGTAAAAACAGACAGAAAAGTCCAGCTGCTTCTATTGAGCCAGACAGTAAAGAGATCTGTAAACAGTATAAAACAATGCCACTATTCTCATTTTTTTATTTGCAGAAATAGTTATTTTTTCATGAAATATGTTATTTATGTTAACGTGCAATGGTTTTATTTTTTAATGAATTAATGAATATTTTAAAATTCTGCGTTTTTTTAAGCTTTTTTTTTATTTATTCATTTCAGAGAGAGACAGAGAGAGCAGAAGCAGGGGGGAAAGCAGAGGGAGAAGGAGAAGCATACTCCCCGCTGAGCAGGGAGCTCAACTTGGGGCTCGATCCCAGGACCCTGAGATCCCATGACCTGAGCCGAAGGCAGACGCTTAACCGACTGAGCCACCCAGATGCCCCCTAAAATTCTGTTTGAATTCCTACTGTGGTAAAGATTGATAGCTGTAACTCACATAAACAAAAGCTCCCAGAGGTCCTCAACCAATTTAAAGAGTGTAAAAGGTTCTACAGGTCAAAGAGTCCGAGCACTGTGGCTCAGCTAGCCAGAAATGTCTAAGCAAAGACCGAGAACAAGGGAGACCCCAAGCAGCTCGCTTCACTACAATGCCAGGGTGGGCTAATCCGTTTATACTTACCGCCATAGACCTCTAACAATTATTTTGTTTTGAAGATCCTAGAACTCTCGTTCATTGGGAATAGGTTAATCCCATTTAATTAATGGAATACACTAATTGGTCACTTAAATTCTGAGATCCCTTACCCTGTTTTGGGGAGGGGAGGGTTGTTGTGCTACCAGACATTTAGATCCCAGTGAAGGGCCCCCAATTCCAGCTAAACTACATGGAGTGATCACAAAGAGTTTCTCAGTGTCAGATATCCTGGAAACACCCTGAAGGGATCTTTAGTTAGTCCCCGTGGCAAACCATTCACATCTGCCCTCAATATTGTTTTCAAAAGAAAGTCATTTTTTCTCTGCTACATAGCAGTAAAATCAAAACTTTTTTCTTCCACTCCTTGTACTCCTCAGCACATACCCCCGATTTAGAATATAAATTACAGAAATTTACTTTTGTACCAAAACATTTGTTAAATTCAAAAACACACAAATTAGACATTAACAGGACAATGTAAATAATACATTAAAGTATTGCTTTATTGATTGATGGTTCAAAAACGGTTTCACTATAACATTTTTATTTATTATTTATATATTAACATAGTAAGAACAGTGTTATTATATATATGTGTGTGTATATCTATACATTTTTTTTTTTAAACCTCTGGTCTGGGGCACCTGGCTGGCTCAGTCAGTAGTGCATGCAGCTCTTGATGTCAGGTCGTGAGTTCAAGCCCCATGTTGGGCATAGAGCTTACTTAAAAAAAAATAAAATAAAAAACAGGGCACCTGGGTGGCTCAGTCTGGTAAGTGTCCGACTTTTGATCTCAGCTCAGGTCTTAATCTCAGGGTTGTGAGTTCAAGCCCCAAGTTGGGCTCCACATGGAGCCCAAAAACAAAACATAACCAAAACCAAAACCAAAACCAAACAAAACATAACACAACTCTGCTCCTAATTTCAGTTTATTTAGGTACTTAGTTTTAGTGGCTGTCACCATGGGGAAGAAAAATCCAAAGATAATATGTAGATCCAAATGGAAGAAACACATCGTTAGCTGCAATACCAAATCATGACACTTGCTTTTCAATTCTACCAATGAGTTTTTAGAGGTCTGTCCTCACATACTACAAATTTAAAATGCTGATATGATCCAAGCGGTGACTTCAACAGCTAATAACCTAAAGGTGCAATATGCTCAGAGTGAGATCAATCACTAGTAAGAGGCACATACTTAATAAGTTGAAGAACTAGGATTCAACGCCAGAAAATGTGATTTCAAAGTCATGTAATAACCGTTGTTGCTCAGTGTGACCTACAACCAGCTACATCTGCTGGGAGCTTGTTATAAATGCAGAGTCCCAGGCCCCAGTCCAGACCTACTGACTGATTCCGCTTTTTAACTAAATCCTTGGATGATCTGTATACAAACTAAAATTGAGAAGCACTGCTCCAAAACATTTTCATATATGTTTAAAAAATCTCCTGAATGGCTAGTATCCAAGAACTCTGAACACCTGAATACAGGTGCTCCCTAGAGAGTTCAACTTCGTACAGTCTGCTATCTAGACATCCTTAGAAGCCTGAAATGACATTTGAGAGAGTCGGCGACACAGAATGATCTGTTTCTCTAGATTGCTGAGTTTTACCATGACAGCTCACCAGAGAGATATATACATAATCTGCACCCGTCAGGCCTTCTAGGGAAAAGCTTCCACATCGATGTAGGAAATGGCCATTCTAAAACTGCCAAGAGCCCCCTGAAAATGTGAACCCCTCAAAGGCATGAATCAGGTCTTACTTATTTTGTCTCACTGGGGAACAAGTATAGCACCTCGGCACACGGTAGCATTGCCGCCGTGTATGTGTCAAACGGATACAGGAAAGAATGAACACAGCTCTCATCTGGGCTCCCACTTTGTGCAGACATTTTGATAAACACCGCATGTATACTTCCATACCCTCATGACAACCCTTGGAAGTGTAGGCTCAGGGAGGGAAAGTAACTTACCCGACATTACATACCTGATAAGAGACTGGATGTAAATTCAGGTCTGACTTCAACGCCCATGAGCTACACCACTGGTTCTGAAAAAAGGTGAAAATCAAAATCATCTGAGGAACTTGTAAAAACAGATCCACACTTTTGGGGCACATCCTTCTGTACTGGTCTGACTTTTAGAACATACATTCAGTCAACCAAACCCCAAACTGAGTACAGACAGTAACAAAGGACCCTAACTGGGTTACAAGTGCATCACAACCATACTGAAGGAGGTAGAGGAAGGAACTGGTCCTAATAAACTCAGTAACACTGTTTTGACTGAATATTGTAAGACTAAAGAAAAAGTAACTACACAAAGATTATGTGTTTCTCATAGGGGTACAGGCTGGCCATTCTGAAACCGCTTGATGCCCCAGGTTTCTCACCGTGGGCACTACCAGCATTCTGAACCATTTAATTCTGTTGTGGGGGCCGTCCTGGGCATGGCAGGAAGGTCAGGATGTCTCTGGCCTGACCTCACTAGATGCCATTAGCACTCCCCCACCTGAACTGGGACAATGGACAGGGTCTCCAGACATTGCCAAATGACCCTTGGGGACAAAACCGCCTGCAGTTAGAATCACTGCTTTTTGTGTCTACAAGATTTGAACAAACAAGTAAATGTATTATAGATAATGGGTGCCAAGTCTCTCACTGCTGGAGAAAATAGGCTGCCACTAAGAAAGGCGGTGACGTTAGAAAGAACCCTGTCCTACGGGATTTGAGTCAGAGGTAGGTAGATACTGAAACGAATGTGTGCAGCTGTGCTAGCATACTTATGTGCATTCACTAGCTCTGTCCACCAAAGGGCCTACAAGCAAAGACACCCAAGCAGTAGGGAGCATGTCCAGCACCCTGATCTTGGTTTCTAAATACAAATATCCAGTACAAGAAACCCTTGGAGCTCTAAAGCCATTGCAGGAAAAATAGAGGACGAGCCTAGAATACCTTGTGATGTCTCAAAGTACAGATGTGCTAAAAAAAAATGCGGAGAGAAGTCAAAAGCTAATTCAAAGGAGTTCTCGATGGCCAAGGCTGCAACTATTTGAGCAGGAAAATAAATTAATGATGGTATTGGATGAAAACCCATAGAGTAAAATAAATACTCCTGAGGCCATACTGACATAAATAAGTAAACGAGGGAAAAGGGACAGTTCTTCCTTACAGTCGCTTTCCAATTACTGAATGTGGAAGGAATAGTAAAAATAAAAAATTAAGAAAATACCATAGGAATGATTGTTGCAGGCAAGAGTCACAGTGGTTTGATGAGAATATGGATATTTGCAAAGTCATCAAGCCACAGATGCTCTTGCCTGCAAGAATTACTACTATGGTATCTGCCTAATGGTAATTTTTGTTGAGAAACAGGATATTTGCAAAGCATCTCCTCACAAGATACTTAATGACAAAGGAAAAAATAGTAACTATACAGAGTAAAACAAACTGGTGGATACCATAACTAAGAAATCAAAGTTACCATCACCAGTAGTAAGACTTGGTGACATCATATACCCCTGATATGATGTACTAACAGGTGTACAGCTTTTCTCCTGTGGTATTTCTGCCCCAAATGTATAACCTCAGTCTAATGACGAGAAAACAACAGATATACCCAAATTGAGAGACATTTACACACACACACACACACACACAAAGTGCTCTTCAAAACTGCCAACATCGTGGAAGATAAAGACTGAGGGGCTATCATCAAACACGGAAAGAGACCGGGAAAACAAGACAACTGAGTGCAATGTGGGACACTCGATCAGATTCTGGGCCACAAAAAGGATATAAGTGGGAAAACTGGCAGAATTCAAATAAGGCTTGTAGATCAGTTCATAATATTAAGACAATGTTCATTTCCTTGTTTTAATAATTGTGCTATAGTTAGGTAGGATGAAGAAAAGCTGGGTGAAGGGTCAAGGGGAACTCGCTAAGTTTGTTTTTTAAGATTTTATTTATTTATTTTAGAGAGGTAGCGTGAATGGGGACAGGGTGGGGGCAGAGGGAGAGGGAGAATCTCAGGCAGACTCCCCACTGAGCGAGCACAGAGCCTGACCTGGGGCTCCCATCCCTGGACCCTGAGATCATGACCTGAGCCAAAATCAAGAGTAGGGTGCTCAACTGACTGAACCACCCAGGCGCCCCTCTAAGTTTTTTGAAGGTTTAAAATTATTTCAAAATAAAAACTTGTGAAAATAAGCCCACATGAATGAATAAGAATTCCAGGGAATGGAGATCTAGGCATCTATGTTTTTAAACATCTCAAGTGATTCTGGTACAGTCACCTGGCAGGAATTTGGAAGCCTGCACCAGCAATCAGTTTAAAGAAAAGAGTGACAAACAAAACATGAATCCTTGACTGAGAGCCGGTTACAGGACAGGTCCTCTACTGGGGCACCAGGATGAAAATGACAGGACGGGTCCCTATCTTCAGAGCTGTCACTCTGCTCGCTCTCCTTATAATCAGATCCCCTCTCCCCTTACGGTGTGTGACCGGCCCCCACTGCGGTGCAGGTGCATCTGGCATTTGCCTACCTGTAAGCACAGTTAGCATACTGCCCAGGTTGGCGGTATGAATACAGCACCGTGACCCTCCACACTACCCCTTTCCAGAGCCTTGGCTGTATTTCCAGTGAGCCTTGTGAAGCACGTGTACAAGTCCATCTGTAGAATTAACAGCCCTATGCGTGCTTGTGGCTGAGCGCCTATGTCTTGTAACTCCTGCACAGTCTGTCTCTAAACAATCAATATGGAAAGTGGAAAAATAAGGTTTCTATACAACACTTGGTCCATGTGTACACCCTTGGTTCCTGTTGCAGCTGTGTCTAAGTCTTTTAAATTATTTTCTTAGGATAAATGTTTATGCTTGGAATTACTGGGTCAGAGGCTATGAACGTATTTACAATATTTAAACTTTTTTTTTTTTTTAGGTTTTATTTATTTGAGAGAGAGAGCACGCGCACTAACGGGGGAAGGCAGAGGGAGAAGCAGACTCCCCGCTAAGCAGGGAGCCCAATGTGGGGCCTGAGCTGAAGGCAGACGCTTAACCGACTGAACCACCCAGGAGCCCCATATTTACAGTACTTAAACTGCCCTCTGCATCCTTCAACCTGACAAGGTCTGGGCCTCCTCTTCTTTAAAAAACAAAAAATGTCAGTTTAAAAGATATGAAATTATTCTCCTGCCTTATTTTAACTGCCATTTCTTTAGTTAACTGTACCCTCCCACAAGTCTTCTTGCTGTACGGACAGAGACATCTTTGCTAAAGGCTGGTCCAGTCATAATCTTACCTATTTCAGTAAAGCCTTTATATGTGACAGACTTTGACATTCTTTCTGAAAAATTCCTTTGGAAAACTTATCTTTTTTTATCTTCTCTGATAATATTTTTAATTTCTCTAGTGTTATATTAGTTTCCAAGTACCTAGACAGATCCCCCATGCTGATGTTTAACATACTGTCAATTGTTGCCATCATCATTTATGTCCAGTGAGTCTGGCCTGTCATAGAAACATAAGGAATTTATGTAATTCCATCATAAAATGTTTCCTTTGTCCTGTCAAATTCCATGGAAAACAGAGTCAGACAAATGGGAAATGCCCTAAAAGTGGAACACATAGGAAGTTTTAAAACTAGAACAAAGGAAACAAACAGAGAACAGTTTCCTCCATTCACAAAGTTACAAAGAGAAAAATTTGGTCCCTTTGCATTAGCCTGCAAATTTGCAGGATTTCTTCTTCCCTCTCTGGACAAAGATACTTTCCAATGTAATGCAGACAAGATCCCACCAGACATCAATCTCCTCCTTCTGCCACTGTCCTGGAGTTCTCCCAAATATCTGCCACTCCCAGATTACTACACTAGCAAGAGTGCGTTTTGCTCCTTCATTGTGCAGATGATTGGAATGGCCCTCGAGAAGTAAGGAAAAATTCACATGCCTGCAAGGAAGAATTAAATTTAGAAGCTAAATCTTAAAAGATGAGAAAAATCATTGCAAAATAACATTATCATATTTATTTGCAATGTACATTTTATCTTAAATGATCTGCAACGTACAAGTATTTTATCCTTTTTTTAAAAAAGATTTTATTCATTCATTTATTAGTCAGAGAGAGAGAGCACGAGCAGGGGGAGCAGCAGAGGGAAAGGGAGAAGCAGGCTCCCCGCTGAGCAGGGAGCCCAACACGGGACTCGATCCCAGGACCCTGGGACCACGACCTGAACCGAAGGCAGACGCCTAACTGACTGAGCCACCCAGGCGTCCCACAAGTATTTTATTCTTACGACATGAACAAATATGGTAAAAAGACCATGATGGAAAAGATTAAGAAAAGCTGAAAATTCTCCATGTCAGTCGCAGAAGGAAGTGAGACAACTGTGCTCATGTAGTGCTTCCTTTAAAGATGTGTCAAGGTTCTATTTCTATAGAAAAGAAAGAAATGCTGTTTTTCTAAATGTTAATTATTAAAGTCCCCAACTCAAAATTTCCTTTAACTGCCTTCTCAAATGCTTAATTTGATAAAAGTCTTATTTCAGGTGTACATGTTGGATACATAAACCCACATAAATATATATGAAGGTACTCACTCAAAAATCTGTTCCTGTTTACTCTTCCCAAAATAGGAGCATCTTTTGTGTCCCTTTCAAAATCCAGAATTAAAGAGTGTCAAAGTAGTATTTTTCCTTTAAACCAAAACCAAAGGTACAATGACCTGTAAAAACGTTCAAGCACAACTGAAAATACTGTGTTGCTAATTTTACAAGCTCAAATTATACCCCAATGCAGGTGGCTTTGTCAATAAATCCACGGCAGGAGCTGCAAACGTGGCCCCTCCCTCACCCGTCAGGAGAACTTCAAGAAGAAAAGATAGAAGCACTTGTCTGAACATCCAGTTCCTTCCTTAAAATCCATGGATGTGCACAATGGGAATGTATCTCCAGTGCTAAAGGGGCTGGAGCAGTTCCCTATAGTGGGGCACAGCAGGCCCGTAAGTTCTCGAAGTCATGTGAGGTCAAACCAGCCTCCTGTACTGCACACTCTCCTGCTACTCTTCTAGAAGGCCTCCACACACGGGAAAGCTACACTTCCCCCAGAATGCGTCATCCCTGAGTGGTTCACACAGGAAAGTGTTGCCCTCTCTTTGGAAAACCTACACGTGTTTCTCTGGGACAAACAGCCTTTTCCTGCTAGGAAGGCTGAGGCAGACTGCGTTCCCTCACATGGGTAGATGTCACAGAAGTGATTTTAAGTAAATACTGTCCGCTCTCTTTCTGGGGACGGACGTAGTGCGTGCATACTGAAGAAACACTGCTCCACGCAGAAAAGCATGAACACTGATACAACAGTCACACATGATCCCAAAGCCGGGATGCTCTCTCAACAGGCCCGTGTATGTGCCCATGTTCCTCTTTTTACAACAGAACTGGGATTGTGCTTCCTGCTTCCTCCCCAGTGCTCAAATTAAGCTTCATAAATATAAATTTTAATGGCTGCATAACCAAACATTCCCCTAATAACCATTTAGATTGCTTCTGATTTTTACTATTAAGAAACCTCAATGAATTAACCTTCATACATGACTTTTTCTACATATATGTTGTCATTTCCTTAAGATTCCCAGCAGTGGAGTCTTGATGCTTATTGTAAAGCTGCATGGTCTGTCCATCTGTACTCCACAAGCAAGGCATGAATGTTCATTCTGACAAACCGTCAACATTTTTTGTTAAATCTTAACAGGTGAAAGGAGTATCTAACTTTAAATTTACATTTCTTTGATTACTGGGAAAAGTAAATCTTTTTTTTTTTACATATGCTAATAATATATATGTCCTCTTTTGTGAATTGCCCTCTTGTCTATGAAGAATTTGGTCTTCTTATCATTTTTAAGAATTTATAATTCATGGATATCAATCTCATCATTTTTGATGAAATTATAGTATTACTAGTTTGCTTTTTGTCTTCTTTTGTTGTTAAGTTTTATGTCCTATAAAAATGACCTTATATTTAAAACATTCTTCATGATCAATAGGGGAAAATGCAGACAACTGCATTTTACAGAAATTAAAAATTTTATAATATATGGATATTCCTTATATAATTTCCAAGTCTGTCTACCAGTCATTCAAGTCATCACATGGCATCACGTGAAGTCACTAAATACAGGACGCATTTCACTCAGTTCCTTCACCAACACAGCAACTCTCACTTCCCAACAACTCACACCACACACACTCAAGTATGACCAACGCACACGAAATGTGCTTGTCCGGGAGGAAAGCCCGCGACAGGTTTCATACGGCAAAGGAAATGGGAAAGTGAAGATGTATCACTGAGGTCCTCCTACACAACTAAGCCAGGGGTCTTATTACCAGAGAATGAACTGTCAGTTAAGATACTAAATGATTTTGCTTTTATTTTATTTTATTTTATTTTTTTAGATTTTTTATTTATTTATTTGCGAGAGAGAGAATGAGAGACAGAGAGCATGAGAGGGAGGAGGGTCAGAGGGAGAAGCGGACTCCCTGCTGAGCAGGGAGCCCGATGCGGGACCCGATCCTGGCACTCCAGGATCATGACCTGAGCCGAAGGCAGTCGCTTAACCAACTGAGCCACCCAGGCGCCCAAAATGATTTTGCTTTTAAAACAAAGGTTACACTAACAAGCATAATTAAAACTAATGGTCTTCAAAAGTCCTTCCCTGAGCAAGCCAATTTCAGGTAAAGGTATAACTATCAGGGCCCTAATCTATTATAGGGCAAAGTCTTTGCTCAGAAGGAGAAAAGAAAAAACAAAATCCTGAGCTGCCAAATAAACATACAATAATTAAAATGCTGCTTTTATTTATACCCCAGAAAGCAAGTATTTACACTTAGTTTCCTTACACATAAAATCACAATGCTAATCAATATTAAAGGTCAGAAATCAGCTTTCCTGAAATTAATTTTCCAAGAGCACATAAGGTCCCTTTTTAAGAATCAGGGGCACCTGGTGGCTCAGTCAGTTAAGCGTCTGACTCTTGGTTTCAAATCAGGTCATGATCTCAGGGTCTTGAGATTGAGCCCTGAGTTGGGCTCCATGCTCAGCAGGGAGACTGCTTGAGATTCTCCCTCCCCCTCTCCCTTTACCCCTCCTGCCACTCACGTGCTCTCTCTCTCTCTCTCAAATAAATAAATAAAAATCTTTAAAAAATAAAATAAAAAGATCTTTTTAAGAATTAAAAAAACATTTAAAGGTTTTGCTTTCAAAAGTAAGTAAACTTCTTAAAAGTGTAACACTGTATTTCTACATGACTTCAGAGTTTACAAAAATGCTTTACCATAACGTGTTGTAGTTGCTCATTATAAGCCCTATCTCTCACCTAGGGTATCTGTGCCGAGAATATCATACTGATGAGGGAAAAGAAGGCAAGCTGAGGACAAAGCAGAAGCTGACACCCCACAATCCCCCCGCCATGGGATATATGTGTCATTCCTAAGGCACTCCTGGCTGCCCTAAAGGAAAAACAAATAGTTAACTTATAGAGATCACAATCCTTTAAAACAGGAGTCTCCCTCAGTTTACAAATGTTTCAGCAATCTACAAGAACAAAGCATTCCTATCATCAATAACCTAGCTTCCAAAAGGAAATGGAGATACAATTAAATGCCCTTATAATCTGCAGCCCATTGAGAGATAATTGAAGTGGGCAGAGTGTAATGTTCCTCCAGGAAGCTCCCAACTATCTTAATGTTAATGCCTTACTAGAGGGGTAAACAACCTTAACTTGACAATGGCAAGGCCTCTGGTATCTCGTAGGTCCTCTTTAGCATATGAAAGTTCTTTGGAAACCTCCCTTTTTCCTTACCTCCCCCAATCCCATAGCATATAATCGGTCACCCCTCACAACCCCGGGGCAGCAGCTCTTTCTGCCCACAGGTCCCATCCCCGAGCTTTAATAAACCACCATTTTGCACCAAAACGTCTCAAGAATTCTTTCTTGGTCGTCGGCTCCGGAACCCCATCAATATGATTCGCTGTGAAGCTAATCACAGAGCAGAGCTCCTCCCCTGAAGACCTTTCCATAACACCCACTGTGCCTCCTTATGAAGCCACACGTCTGTAAGCGTAATGGGACCACACCACCTTGGAGCCAACCAAAGCATTAAACAATTAAGGACTCTGGATTAGAACTGAATAAAAAGCATTAGCCAAAAAAATGTGAGGTTAAAAAATAATAATAATAAAGGCAAATTAACTTATTGATAACTAAGTTACGCTCAGATCAAAACACTCAGATGCTACTTTTACTTTCAGCTAGGCTAGATTTAAGCCTGCCGACACCCCTGCGGACAATGGTGTGGGTGTGGACACTGTCAGACCCATGGGAGCTAACAAAGGGAGTAAACCTTTCCAGAGGAAACACAATAACAGCTATAAATATTTTTAATACATCTTTAAAAATACCCTCTAACCCAGAAATCCCATTGCCACAATTCACCCTATGACTAACCTAAAGTTCATCAAAATAATACAAGTATATTTGTTGCACCATTCTCTATTTATCGAAGGAGGAGGAAGAGGAGAAAATAGAAACACATTCTCCATCAACAGGGGACCAGCTGAAAAAAGGTCCATTCCTATAACAGAATTTTATGCCAAATGTTTATTTAAAAATGTTTATCTTTATACGTCTCTATTTTTTTTAACTTACACTTAAAGTCCTTGATTCTCTCCTGGTTACCTCCCAGTTTTCAGAATTAGCTGGTCCCTTAGCACCCTCTAAATGTGACCAATGAGGACTGAGATCTCTTTCTCTTATTAACCAGTGCCTGGAGCCCAGCCCACACCGTCTCCCCTTCTCTCCTCTCTCTGGCTGTCCCTTTATTGCTGGAGGAGACACAGGAACTGCCCCAGAAAGCACGGGGAACAGCTCCACAGCCAAGGGTGGGTGGAGGGGAGTGATCTTGGGAGCAAGCCGCAGCACGCCAATAAACTCATCCATCCGTCCATCATGCACCACACACAGTGCACCCTCAACAAGTATTTGTTTAACTCATGAATGCTGGAAAACAAAACATTCATGTATTAAGCACTTCAGCTGGGGGTGGCAATGAGTAGGAATATCACTGTCATTTTGGTAACAGTGGTTATACCCAAACAATCTATGTAGAATACTGGTAAATTCCTTGGTATTTGTTCACTATTTATTTTAGGCTTTAGCTGTGTTTGTAGAACAGTGTAAACTTAGGAATGCACTCTATTATATTTAAAGATGGTGACCCCTTAGGGTGAACAGCTACTGGCAAAAAGGAGTAAGGGAGGGAGGACCAAAACTCTTTTCCAATCGCACAGATGTTTCAAAAAACTACCCACGGGTTTGTGGATGCAACTTACGCCTCTCAATTCTCATCTTCTTTTAAAAAGCCATCTAAACTCTGATTACTCTGGGTCCTTCTCTCTAGGCAGATCGATTTGTAAGACTTCCTAACAATGCCCCATTGTTTACAGTTGTTTCCAAACCATCCTTCAAGAATGTCTTTGGTTCACCCTGATTTTCAGGGACTCTAGTCTACCAGATCGTCTTTCACTGCTCTTTTCATTCACACCCAGCTGGGCCTTCAGAGTGCTGCACAGCTGGCTCGGAGCTTCGTAGCTTGTCTTCAGCCTCTCCCCCTGGAGCTCTGCACCCTGTTCCACTGGCCTCCTTTGGGCTCCTTCTCTAACTGTGCACCCTCCAGCAGCACTTCGGGGCTGTGCCTTCAGGCTGGACCAGCTACCCTCTTTTCTTCACTGAGCTCCTGCTCTTTTTCTTCAAAGCCCAGCCTTAAGGCACTTCTCAGGGAAGCCTTTCAGGACCTCCCCAACCAGCTCTCGTTCCCCAGTCCTAGTCAGTTTGCGGGACTGTAGCCAGAATCTCATAGGCTGGGAGGATCAAACAACAAACATTTACTTCTCACATTCTGGAGGCTGGGGAGTCCCAGATCAGGGTGCCAGCATGCCAGAAGGGGGTTGTGGTGAGAGCCCCCTTCTTGGTTTCCTCACATAGGAGGGGGGATGAAACAAGATCTCTCCTGTCTCTACTTACTAGAGCACTAATCCCATCATAAGGATGCCACCCTCAAGACCTAACTATCTCTTAAAGACCCCATCTTCAAATACCACCACATTGGGGATTTGAGTTTCAACATATGAATCCAGGGGGACACAAATTTGCGGTCCATAATATCCACTATCAGAGGGAATCACACGGCACATGTCTTTCAAGACACAGATTACAGGTGTCATTTACATTTGTGTGGGTGATTAACTGATGATCTACCTCCCCCACAAGACTCTGCAGTGATACAAGAGCAAGGACGATGTCTGTTGTTGCTCAGACCTTATTCCCAGTTCTTGGCATTTCTGCATCAACAACTGTAAAAGGCCCTTTAGGGATGCTATTAATTCCTAACAAACTGGGCTAGAGATACTATTTTTTAAAATTATTTTATTTTTGGAGAGAGAAACACAGTGTGCGTGTGAGCGGAGGGAGGGTGAAGGGCAGAGAGAGAGAGAGAGAGAATCTCAAGCAGGCTCCATGTCCAGTGCAGAGCCCGACACAGGGCTCGATCTCACGACCCTGAGATCTGAGCTGAAATCAAGTGTCAGACACTTAACCGGCTGAGCCACCCAGGTGCCCAGAGGTATTATCCCTACTTTAGAGATGAGGTCGCAAGCTTAGAGAAGTAAGGCAAGGAGCTGAGGGCCAGAATCCGAAGAAGCAGAGAGGACAGACCCGTGCCTCTGACTCCAGGGGCCACACTGTCTCTCTCTCCTTGCTGCTTTTACAGTCTCTCCACATACTTATCTTAATTTGTGTGCACGTAAAGTATTTCAAACATAAGAAAAAGAGATGGATATAATGAGTGCCCATGCCCTCATTTACCAGCTTTATAAACATCTTTAAAATCTGTCTTATCTGCCTTTTTCTCCCCCATAAACTGTTATAAGTGGATTCCCCTGCGGAACATTCTGCGATTCTATTCCCTTTCTTCACGCCAAAGATGTGACCGTTATCCTGAACCTGGGGTTTTCATATGCAAGTATTTCTTGGACTATTGTGCCACGCGTATCCATACACAACAGGGTACCGTCGTGCATGTCCTCAAACTTCCTGTAAATGCCGTCACATCACGTGCACCACTCCCAAGTGATGGCTTGCACACAGCTCTACTTCCTCCTTCTAACTGCTACGATTTATTCCACAGTGTGGAGCCATTAAGCTCACTCCCCTATCACTTTTGGTGGACACTGAGGAGTTCTGGTATTTTACAACTACTGACAGTGCTTCAGTGAACCTATTTCTGCCTCCCATACATGCAGGTCATTCTCCAGCGGAGTGACCTTGAACAACGCGGGTCTGAACTGCATGGGTCCGCTCGTACACAGATGTTACAGGACAGGACTGTATATGTTCTCTTCCTTATGATTTTCCTAATAACATTTTTTTTTCTCTAGCTTACTGTATTGTACGAGTGCAGTACACAATACATACAACAATGTATTAACTGACAAGATATCAATCGGTAAGGCTTCCAGTCAATAGTAGGCTATTAGTAGTGAAGTTCTCTGGAGTCAAAAGTTACACAGAAACTTTCGATTGCCTGGGAAGTCAGCGCCTCCAATCCTTGCATTACTCACTAAGAAGTGAAACTGCTGGTGTGCACAGAAGAATCCGTGCACAGAAACTGCAAACCTGCTCACCAACATACGGGTAATTCCTTTCATTTTAATCGATTAAAGATACATCACATTATATACTCCAGAAGCTGAGTCTTTTCTGGCCCCACCAACACTGATCAACCAAACCTCTCCCCATATACACAGAGCAAGTGAGTAACTAACGTCTATGAAATAAAATGAGTATCCAAACCAGGAAATTTATTAAACATTTGTTCTGTGTCAGTCACGATCCTAAGAATTTTACTCATTCATTAAGTAGGCCCCATGCCCACCGGGGAGCCCAATGCAGGGCTTTAACTCACGACCCTGAGATCAAGCAAGAGTTGGACACTTAATCGATTGAGCCATCCAAGCACCCCTATCCTAAGAATTTTAAATAAAAAATACCTTTTCATTCTCATGACAACATTAAGAGGTTGTCTTTTTTTGCTATCCCCTTTTGCTATCTGATAGATCAAGTTAGATAGGTAGGTGACTCTCCTTTGCAGAATTCTCCTGGCTGTTTTCACGTATTTTTGTTTTCTTCCAGGCAAGCTTTACGTTCATGTACATATCTTAAAATGCAATAGCAAGATCAAGAGCTCTTCATTTTAATTCATAATGACAAGCATCTACCAACTGTCTTCTGCTACTATTTCTTGCCTCCTTGTCCCTCCAAGAGGCCAAAAGAAGTTCTTGCCACTTTCACTCTTTGTAGGCTCCAAGTACATAGAAAAAGAATGAAAAAGAGCCAAAATAGAGCTAGGATAATGTATAGTATATTCTATAATTTAATGTTTTCAACACAGAGACAAAAAACATACAACTATACATATAACCTTAATTAGAGATAAAGCAAAAAATTTAAATTTAGGGCCCTCCATAAGTGCAAGGCCCAAGCTAATGCCCCAGCGGCCCACCCCATTAAAAGCCCAGAATTCTCCCCCATTTTCCATTTTCATAGTACCCGCTCCACAAAATCAGTAAACCACAGTCACGGTTTCCTCTGGCCTGATAATGGTCTAATTCTCCCTCAGCTGTATTAGGAGCAGGTGTTGGAGCTCCTCCTGAGGGGCTTGCCACACCAGCTTCATCTGAAAAGCTACAATGTGAATTTAGGTGCTCCCATCCCTCAAAATGTAGAAAGATCAAGGAGAAGATAAGACCTCTGTTTTTCTTTATAATTGTTCCATCCTGTGTAATTTATTTGTTCTTCTGTAGCATCAGTCAACTAACCCTTCAGTTATGAGTTTATGCATCAGCTGTTCGTGGTTCCTGCAGGCTTCAGCAGCTCCTCAGAGAGAAAGAACCCCCTGTCCACAGGCAGTGCTGGGTCAGGTCTTGGCTACACTCCCGTGGTCTTTTAAAGATACTAATTTTGTGCTACTTTAATGAAAAAATAAAAGCCTGCCACAAGACCAACTGATTACACACACAGACCTTAGCCAAGAAAAACGTATTTTGTTTTCTCCATCCTAAATACACTCAAATTGTCACCAGTATTTTTCTTCAAGATTTAAAATTGACCAGTTTTTAAGTTTTATGTGAATAATGGCTTTGTTACTGCTATGGGAGACCTATGACTAACAAACTTCCAGTAAATATTTACATTCAAAAATATTTTTCTTTTATTAGTACCTGTGATTTAAAACAAACATCTTAGGCGTGAGGCATCCCTTCTGTTGGAAAATTACAAAAGTATCTGCACTTATTTGGATTATTGAAGGCTCAGAGCCTTTGAATTTAAGAAAATTTGCAAAATGCAAAGAGTTTATGTGGTTCTTTCTTTAAATGAAAATTGTAATTACACTAAGCAATTCATTTCTTGAAAAAAGGAAGGTTTGAGTCTTCATTATATCATGGACATGAGAATTTGAGTCTTGGTTTCACATGGAAATAACATTCATCTTTTATTGGTAAATATACTAATTTAATCAGTTTACTGCTAAATACAAAAGATTATGAATTATGTAAATGCTTAAAATTATGTGAATGAAGAATGTAAGCATTTGAAAAATGTGATCTTAGGGAAAGCACATCTGAAAATTATCCTCAAGATGTTCCCTTCTGCATATATTATTACTGAAGAATTTCAGTGTATTAGAAACCAACCAAACAGAGCCAGGTAATCTATGATTTTCTTCTGTGGGAAATTCTACTAACGGACCTCACTGTTATAAATTCATTTAAAAAAAAACACTATCAACAACATCAGTGCTTGCTTCAGCAGCTCAAACACTAAAATTAGAACAATACAGAAAAGATCAAATGGCCCCTGGGCACAGATGACATCCAAATTCACGAAGCATCCCATATTTTTTTTGAGAGAGAGAGCATGTGCGTGTGTGAGCTGGGGGGGGGTGTGTGGTGCTTAGGGAGAGAGAGAATCTTAAGCAGGATCCACGCCCTGTGCGACATGGGGCTCAATCTCACAACCCTGAGATCATGACCTGAGCTGAAATCAAGACTCAGATGGTCAACCGACTGATCCACCCAAGTACCTCTAGCAACCCTAACCCTAACCCTAAAAAATCATAAATACACAAAGCTATAGGTTGATTTTAATTTTTCTTTATTAGATCTTTTTAATAACAAAAGTTAATAGATGCTTCTTGAAACAAATTAAACAATATAATGATAAACAAAGTAACAAACAACAAGGTTTCCAGATCCCATTCCAGGAGACAATTAATGCTCCATGCTCGTTCACAGATAAACATCTCATATGTAACATATATGTATATATGTTATATGTGTGTATATCCCTACATTCCTCATATGGAGACATATAACACATAATACATAAACATACACATGCAGGGTTTTATTTTATTTTTTTTAAAGATTTTATTTATTTATTTGACAGAGAGAGACACAGTGAGAGAGGGAACACAAGCAGGGGGAGCGGGAGAGGGAGAAGCAGGTTCCCATGGAGCAGGGAGCCTGATGCGGGGCTTGATCCCAGGACCCTGGGATCATGACCTGAGCTGAAGGCAGACGCTTGACGACCAAGCCACCCAGGAGCCCCTTATTTTATTTTTGATAGGATAATACATACTACTCTGCAACTTGCCTTTTTCACTACCATCCTGGCCATGCCTTTGGTGTTAGATGCAGAGCGTACGCAGTCTGTGATGTCCCCACAACTACCTTTATTCCCTTTCTTGATGGACGATGTTCAGACTCTTCCCAAATGCTTGCTGACCCTAGCCCCTTCCCTGTGGGCCTCCCTCTCATTAACCCCCTCTGTAACCAACACTCTGTGAGCACTAGGGAGAACAGAAAAGTTGTTTTTTAAACCCAATTTTACATGTAAGGCTGCCCCTCAATGTCCCATATTTGAACATATTTAACATATTGCCTAGATAAACCTGCACAGAAAGACACTAACTTATGTTACATAGTAGTGAGAAGTCTATTATTTACAAGAAAGATGCCCGAGACAGAGAGCCATAAACCCCAAGCTCTATTTCAGGTTTGAGATGAGCCACCAATGTGACACTGAGCAGTTACATAACTACGTGGAGGGCCATTTCCTCCCCCAAATAATGAACTGCTTGAACTAGATAATTTCTAGTCCCTTCACACTAAAATCAATGATCCTATATTGTTCAATGAATGCAGCCTTTATGTCAGCCCAGAGAGGATAATCTACTAAAAGAATGTCTGCATAACTCCCACAAAGAGTTTACTAACAAATGAACAGTGCAAACAATATTAAAAGAACAGGTATTTTAACAACTCAAGAAAGCAAATTGTTTAAGTACTTCCATAAGAATATTATAGTTACCTATTTATAACTTATATGCTAATCACAATTTTTAGTATGACTAAAAATCTCACATTATTATGTATGTTTGGGTCAGTTCCAATTATTACAGATTTTGAAGATGATAAAGTGTAGTCAGTGCTGAGCAGCTACCGGGAACCTAGCTGTATTTCCACCTCAGCTATTCAGTTTCTAGATTAAGTTCCTTCATTTAAAAACTTAAGAAGTACCTGAAGCTTTAGGATTCACTCACTCAGTAAATGATCTTTATCAAGCGTGTCCAGGGTGCTGGGCAGACACTGTGCTGTTCCAGGGCCACCACTGTGGGAAAGATCCACGGCCCCCGGGGTGGCCCCCCACCACTGGGACAGCATAACACCTACAGATCTGCACCCCAGACTGTTTTCTTTTTTTTTTTTTTTTTAAGATTTTATTTATTTATTTGACAGAGAGAGAGAGAGGGAACACAAGCAGGGGGAACAGCAGAGGGAGAGGGAGAAGCAGGCCTCCCGCAGAGCAAGGAGTCCGATGCGGGGCTCGATCCCAGGACCCCAGGACCCCAGGATCATGACCTGAGCCAAAGGCAGACGCTTAACGACTGAGTCACCCAGGCGCCCCTCCAGACTGTTTTCTAATTCAAACTGGCCCCTCCATAACTGGACTTGACTCACTTAAATTTTAATATGTTTCTGTTAAAAGATTCATGTGTCATTTTTTACAAATATTCTGCTGTGTTCTCTTTTTTGAGAGAGAAAGACTGTGGGAGCAAGCGAGAGCAGAGCGAGAGGGAGGGAGAGAGAGAATACTGAGCAGGCTTCATGCCCAGCGTGGAGCCCACCCAGGGCACAATCTCACAACCCTGAGATCATGACCTGAGCCACAATCAAGAGTCCCACGCTCAACCAACTGAGCCACCCAGGCGCCCCCCTTTGCTGCATTCTTAAAAACAGAAAGGAGAGTTAGTGTCTACTTCAACTGGCAAGAGACGCTTGGCTCCCTGCAAATTTATAGGAAAGGGTGACAAGAAGTTACTTATCCATGAGTACCTTTAGTTCATGAGTGAAATGAAAATGTACCTGCATCTTAATTTACTTGATGTTTGCCTCATTCAAAAACATGTAAAACAGAAGGAAATACAACACGAACCCCAAAACACTGCATGGATCCCATTTCTGAGGCCATGTTCTCCTGTGAGAGAAAGCAATGAAGACAAAGCCACCACTGACAAGAGATGAGGGTGTGCCTAGAAAGTGGGGGGGCGGGGGGACAACATCCAGCCTGGAGAAAGACCCCCACTAGCCCCTCTGCTCACCCCTTCCTACAGTCCTCCTGCTTAAGGCAAGGAACAGGTGGGCAGGCAGAGCCAGACACAGACCCACCAAGGCAAATACAAGTTTCCCTGGGTAACTCCTGCCAGTCCTCATGTGGGTCCAGTTCCTGGGGGACCCACTCCTTGAAGAAGACACTGCATTATCATAAACCCAATAGGGGGCCCTGAAGTGACAATTCAAAGAGAAATCAAAAAAGTAACTTTGGGTTACAAGTGCAAAGACATTTTTGTCTTACCAACTACACCTGCCTCTAACAGTTACTACCATGAACGCGTGTGTAAATCAGCAATACTAGGATGATGCTGGAGCAATCTCCTCTTACTGAGATCAGCCAAACTAGGCAGCAGGGAATCTATGATACGACAACACTTTAACCAACCCCCCCAAGTAATTCTTAAACAACAGTTTTGGGATTTTAGTTTTGTACGTCTATACAAAGACAGAAATCCAGGGGCGCCTGGCTGGCTCAGTTGGTTAAGCAACTGACTCTTGTTTCAGCTCAGGTCATGATTTCAGGGTCGTGAGACCAAGCCCCACGTCGAGCTCCGTGCTGGGTCGGGAGTCAGCTTGGGAGTCAGCTTGGGATTCTCTCTCCCTCTGCCCCTCCCTCTGGTTGCACACATGCGCGCGCACGCTCGCTCTCTCAAATTTAAAAAAAAAAAAGATCCAAAAAACTTTATACTTTCAAACATTTAATCTTAGAAAAGAGTATGTAAACTGCTGTTTAGTTTTTCTTTAAATAGGAAGGGCTTTAGAGACTGAAGTGCTTTAAATGTCTTGATTTTTCTTAGTTTTAAAAGATACAGAATCCTGGGTGCCTGGGTGGCTCAGTTGGTTAAGCAACTGCCTTCGGCTCAGGTCATGATCCCGGAGTCCTGGGATCGAGTCCCACATCGGGCTCCTGGCTCAGCGGGGAGCCTGCTTCTCCCTCTGACCCTCTCCCTTCTCATGCTGTTTCTCCCTCCCTCTCTAATAAATAAATAAAGTCTTTAAAAAAAAAAAAAAAGATACAGAATCCTGGCACTCTCCCCTTTTAAGCAGGGGGACAAAAAATTTAAATGTTTCTGTAAAGGGTTAAGGAAACCATGTTGGAAGAAAACTTCTTTAAAACAAAAAATAATCAGGGCGCCTGGGTGGCTCAGATGGTTAGGCGTCTGCCTTCGGCTCAGGTCATGATCCCAGGGTCCTGGGATCGAGTCCTGCATCGGGCTCCCTGCTCGGTGGGGAGCCTGCTTCTCCCTCTGCCTCTCTCTCTGTCTCTGATGAATGAATAAAATCTTGAAAAAAAAAAAAAATCATTTCCCAGCCAACTGTATGGAAGTCTTCCTGAACATAAAACTAACCCACTTGTAGCTTTGCGCAGTGGCAGTATCGTAGCCAATGAGGTTTATCCGAGGCACGATTATTGCTAATTGAAAACTAACCCACTTGTTTCTTTCCTAGGTGTCTAGTAGTATGACTCATTAGAAATTATACTGTGAATTCTATCCTAGAAATTACAATGCATATGCTACACTTAATACCCTTCAGGTAGAGAGAAAAAGCAAATACATAAAAGGATAGTTTCTTATTTTTATTTTTTTTTTTAAGATTTTATTTATTTATTTGACACAGAGAGAGAGAGGAATCACAAGTAGGCAGAGTGGCAGGGAGCGGCAGAGGGAGAAGCAGGCTCCCTGCTGAGCAAGGAGCCTGATGTGGGACTCAATCCCAGGACCCTGGGTTCATGACCTGAGACGAAGGCAGACGCTTAACGACTGAGCCACCCAGGCGCCTCCGGAGAAAGTAGTTTTTTAAACAAGTTCTAGGAATAAAATAAGAGTTTATGAGCAAGGAGTTGTTAGTTTTAATTATATCAAGACAAAAATAGGCATTTCCTGAGGTTTAAGAAAAAAAAAATCCACTTCATGAAAGAACATCATTAACAGCTGTCCTAAATTGTAAATCTACACCCTTTGAGGGCATTGGTGTATGAAACCCTACTGTTTTTTCCCCAGATCATTCACAGTTAATATAACTGGCAATGAGTCTGCAGGTTATCAGAAATTTCTAATCACTTGCTCCTAAAGTTAGCTGCCAGCATTTTCTTATAGCAACTTAAAACAAGCAGCAGTGACATGGAAATTGTTTTTGTCTGACAATGGAGGCTGACAAATGTGAAAAGTGTGCCAGACTCTGCATGCTACAATTTCTGTAATTAGAAAATCAGGAACCTTTACAATGGTGCTGCCCAAATCTGAGGTTTTTCAAATAAAAGAACTGTTTTTCGTACAGAGTAATTTTATTTTTATTTATGACTTCTTTTTTACTGGAAAATGATTGTTCCTATTAATTGAATAATTTCTCTGGATTCAAGCTTTAAATGGCAAAAAAACAAGAGTACTTGGGGCACCTGGGTGGCTCAGTCGGTTATGTGTCCGATCTTGGTTTCCGCTGAGGTCAAGATCTCAGGGTCATGGGAACCAGCCCCATGTAGGGCTCCACGCTCAGCTCAGAGTCTGCTCGGGATTCTGTTTCCCTTTCCCTCTGCCCCTCCTGCTTGTGCTCTCTAAATCAGTCAGTCAATCAATCTTTAAAAAAACAAAAACAAATAAAACCAAGAATACTTATATGGAGTCATATCTCATTTGGTTTGAAAATTAAATAGGAAGATATTGGAGAGGAAAGAACCATTTGTTCAACAAAATTTTATTTACCATCCACCTCACGCCAAATATTGGTTACAGCAGTGAGAATATGTATAGAGATAACACTGTAATGACTGGATTTACTCATTCATTCATCCAAATCCTTAAACATGGATTTACCACTCAATGCCAAGGCTTAGACAAGATACTAGGGACACGGAAAAGCATCACGGAGCCAGGTTTCCACCATTGGGGGTTACAAACATGCTGAGACTAGAACAAATTGTGGGCTGCTAGATTTGAAGTGGAATGATGTGAACTGTTCACTTAGACACAGAGCTTTAATTCAGACACAGACGGAGGTATATTATACTCACACAGGTACACATATTCCCTGGCTCAGACTGAGAGATCTGAGACCTAACAGGATCTAAAGCCAACAACATATTATTAGCAATGTGCACGCCAAGCACCCAGATCTTGCTTTTAAAATACCATTCTCCACAAAAAGGAACCAAGTCACCCTAGAAAAAGGCTGAGTCCAGGGCTGGGGCAAAGAAAGTACATGAAAAACTTAGAACATCTTGTTATACACCAACAAGCAAGAAATTCTCCAAGAATTATGAAGACATTTCCAAAGGTCAGAGGAACAGTTAGTAGGTAGGGGTTCCCTCAGACCGAAGCTGGAATAATTCAAGCATTGAAATAATCAATGACAGTAAGGAATATAACTCCTTGAATAAAAGAAGAATCTATGAGCTTGAACTAAGACAAATTTTAAAAAGAAGAGAGGGAAGCTCTTTCTTAGAGCATAATACCAACTAACAGGGAAGTCTGGAAGGATGGATGCTACAACTATTGAGTCAAAGTTTGATGAGGAACAAGATATTTATAGCTTCAAAGCATCTCCCCACAAATTACATATTAATTACAAAGGGAAAACAGTAATTTTACAGTGGAGAAACTTGGTGGATACAATCTAACCGACTGACCAGATCAGTAATATTGGTACTGACATCACGAGGTACGAAGAAGGCCCAACATCCCTTGTCTGGCTTTCCTGCCAAAACTAGCAAACTTCAATTGAATCATGAGGACACATTAGACAAACCCAAATTGAGGACTATTCTACAAAATAATTGATCCCTACCCTTCAAAATATGTTAATTAAGGTCAAGAAAGTAAAGAAAGACTAAAGAACTGCTCCAGATTGAATTAAAGGAGGACATAAGACTAATGTGGACCATATGGCTTTGGACCCGAAAGAAATGGCTGTACCAGGCAGCATGAGACTGTGGACTGCAGGGGAGAGCACAGTAGTATATCAAGGCTAAATACAGAGGACTGCACTTTATAGGAAAATAGACTTCTTGGGAACTACGTACTGTATTTAGGAGTAAAGGGGCATGATGTCAGCAACTTATTCTCAAAGGGTTCAGAAAAACACTATGCATATATAAAAATTAAAATGGGGCACCTGGGTGGCTCAGTTGGTTGAGGGTCTGGCTCTTGACTTCGGCTCAGGTCCTGATCTCAGGATCCTGGGACTGAGCCCTGTGTCGGGCTCCATGCTCAGCAGGGAGTCTGCTTGGGGACTCTCTCTCTCTCTCCCTCTCCCTCTGCCCAGACCCCCATACGCACACACATGCAATCTCTCAAATAAATAAATAAATCTTTTAAAAAAAATTAAAACTTAGTAAACAATTGGTAAATCTGGGTAAACAGTATATGGGATTTCCTTGTACTAATTTTGTTAACTCTTCTTTAAGTTTGAAATTATATCAAAATAAAAATTACAAACAAATGAAACACTATAGTTTTAATCCACTCATGAATGTAGTCCTTCGGTTGACAGTTAAGACTTTATAAATGTCACACAGTGGACAAAGATGAACAGAACACAGATTACTACCCTTGAGGACATCTCAGTCTTGAAAGGGTTGCTCAGCCTTTCAGAAAAACAAATTGTAAAATAATCTTTTTTTTAATATTCTATTTTTTTAGGTAATCTTTACACCCAACGTGGGGCTCGAACTCACAACCCCAAGGTCAAGAGCCATATGCTCCACGGACAGAGCCAACCAGACACCCCTAAAATTATCTTATTACTACTCTCTTCTAATGCAGCCAAAATACCTCACAAGGAAAACATATTGTGAAGGACATGAACATTTTCCCTACTGTACCAGAAGTTCTATAATAAACATTCCTAAAAATAAATAAATCTATCTCCTGAGAAGAGAATTTTTGCTTTAAAAATATTTCTGTTGTAACATGATCTATATTACAATAACATTAGTAGAGAATTCAGGGCATGTGGCTTTACTAACACCAAATATTTTTAAACGCCCAATTAATCATTCACTGTGGTGAATAAATTTTGGAAGAACAGTAGGATGATGACCAGGAACACAACACAGTGAGAAGGTGAAATGTTTGGGAAGGAGAGGGCTTGTCAGTGTTAACTGGAAGCTGAGAGAGAGCACTTCAGCAAGAGACGGGTGCAGACATCCACCAGAAGGACAGCTGAAGAAATGTGCCTGAGAGTCATTAACACATGCACACGTGCTGGGCAGCTCTGACTTCATAACCAGACCGAGCCAAGAGCAATGATGGCCCCACAGGGAGGCAGAAACAGCGCCGTGAGCAGTCTCGGGCACATGCTGTGTGCTGAGCGGGGTCCCTGTCGCGCCCCGCACCCCCATCCTGACACAGAGGAAGGGACCAGGCCAGGATGTGACAGCGATGGGATTCAAATCCAGGCTCACTGACTCAGAAGCCATGCTCTTAAACACTACATACCCTACGTTTCATGGCGTAGGAGAACTTGTGTCAAATACCTGAGGATCTCCCGCGTGCACAGACTGACAGACACTCCGTAAGAAACAGAATCCCTGATACTGCAGAATTTCCAGTCTAGAATATGTAAATGGCTAGAACAATAGCACTAGTAGGCTTCTCTAGAGTGAAATGTGTTATCAGCAATTGGAAGTTACGAGAAAATAACCACTAATGGCTTATAAGTCGGGGGTGGGGGTGCCCTTGGGATGAAAATGCAGAGTCACCACAAGACCAGAGAACTAGGGGTGGAATGCTCCCAGCCACTCGCTGGGTTACGATTGGACTGACTGTACTAAGGTCTCTAAAGGAACACAGTAATTCAGAAGACAGGATGGCAGCCACGGAAGCCGAGAGAAGACAAGGGCTGTCCCAGAGGGAGGGCTCCTTGGCCCAGAAACAGCCACACTCTGGGGACAAGTGTGGCCTCAGTGTAGGAATGGATGGAGCCTGGTTTCATCAAATATCTGAAAGTTAATTTTTACTTTCATCAAAACAACCTATTTACATAGTTTTAAAGGTAGTTCTACAGGACCTGTATTGGGGGCAAAGTGGTCCCCTGTCCCTCCTTGCTTCCGCTACACTTTCTCCTCGTTCAATATCTGCAGGTCACGGGCGCCTGGGTGGCTCAGTTGGTTAAGCGACTGCCTTCGGCTCAGGTCATGATCCTGGAGTCCCGGGATCGAGTCCCACATTGGGCTCCCTGCTCGGCAGGGAGTCTGCTTCTCCCTCTGACCCTCCTCCCTCTCATGCTCTCTGTCTCTCATTCTCTCTCTCGCAAATAAATTAAAAAAAAAAAAAAAAAAAGAGAGAGAAAAATATCTGCAGGTCACATGTTCATAACTGCTTTCTAAAATTTTTTAAGTGGGCTCCACGCCCAGTGTGGGGCTCGAACCCATGACCCCAAGATCAAGAGTCATGCACTCCACCGACAGAGCCAGCCAGGCGCCCCATGCTTTTTAAGTCTTTCTACTCCAGGCATTACATACGGACTTCATACAGACGATATGGATGTAGCTCTCCAGAGCATCCCCCCACCTTCTCCGCACATCACACCTGTTCACCAAATCAGTACTGTTCACATTACAACTAAATAGCACCTAAATATTATTCCCAAAGGAATCACTTATAGAACAACGATCACATTTCCTTTTTTGACAACATGTTTCCTTCTGATCTGTGGCCTCCTACTTTTCTGCACATATTCTCAATACAAGGATGATTCGGTAACAACACCTCCAGGCCTGTGACGTGTACATTGGACAGTGACACGCACCTGGACAACAGTGGTCTCCCTGAACCTGTCCTGGAGGTCCTCCTGTCTGTCCCGGAGTTCCTCCTGTCCTGCTCTGTCCATCCCAGAGTTCCTCCTGTCCTCTCCCATCCTGCCCTGTCCATCCTGGAGCTCCCCCTGCCCAACAAACACCAGCCCGGCTTCTTCTAGCTGCACCTTGTTACCTCCATTTCCACTTTATTGTCTGCCTCCCCGCCTGTTGAAATCTACTTTGGGGAAGGTAGTCTCCATTTGATGTCCCAGCCCTTCTACTGAATTAATAATCTTCCAATATCCAAGAGCCCTATTTATTCTGTGAATGATCCTTTCTGGAGCCCCTGTTGTTCCGTAGACACAGAGTCTTCCCTTATCTGAGGATTTTAATTACAGTTTCTTTGAAATGTCTTTTGCTCCTTTATTGTTTCTGTTCCTTTCACATTCTTTTTTAATCTTCCTCTTTGTTTTGGTTTCTTTCATGTGAGAGACTTTCCCCCAGCACGTCTGTCCGAGTTAAGAGTGAGACAGCAGAGACATAAGCAGTGGCCGTATGTCGATGGCAGAACTGTTTCTCTTCCCTAGAGAGACATCCTCCATTCTCCTGTGTGTGTGTGTCTGTTGGGGGTGGTGGGAGGGGGGAAGCAATAAGCCTGGGAGCCTCTGTGTGTTGGCCAAAATTGGGCAGAGAGCATTGCAACTCAGTATGCAGACTCTGATTCGATTCTGTTAAAACGTTAAGTCAGACCGTGTTACTCAAACTCATTCTGAGACAAAGCAAGTCCTTACAATAGCCAGCAAGGCCCTACGTGATCTCCACTGCCCGGTCCATGGCCCTTCAGTACTTCTGACCTCACCTCTCACTCCCCTCCACCAGCTAACCTCCTTGATGCTCCAGTCTTGCGTCCAACTCAAGGCCTTTGCTCTACCTGTTCCTCTGCCCCGAACACTCCCACCTCCAATCAGCAAAACTCTTTCCCTCTCCCAATGCATTGCTCAAATAGACTCCCACTCTGCCACCTCGTTTTAAACTACAACCCTTCCCCCCAGCACTCACAACTTCCCTTATTCTAAGTTCTTCTGTAAGTATTTATCACTTCTAACATCCTAGGCAAACCACTTTACTACATCTACTGTTCACTGTTTATCTCCTCCCACAAGAACAGAGCTTTTTTGGTCTGTTTAGATCACTCACACATACCCAATACCTATTGTGGTATTCATCCCTCTCCTTAACTGTGCCCAGCTGAAGGGTTCTGAAAATACAGCACCAGTCTTCTTCTAGAGTAGGGAAAGGCAGTCCCCTGGCCACATGCAGCAGAGACAGGAGCCCAGGAACCCAATTTTCAAACAATTCTCCTGTTCGCAGCTCCTGCAATATGTTCGCCCTCCAAGATACTCCATGCCCTCCATGTCTGTGGCCTCCAGGGATGCGCCCTTCAATTACCTGCTTCTACCCTGTTCTGTCTTCTCTGCTCTGCTGAACCCATCAGTGCTGGTCCATCCACAGTCCAGCCTCCAAAATGCTGCTTAAGTTTCTTCTACGGTTGTCACCCTCTATTCCATTACAGTCAGTTCAGCGAGAGTTCCGAGTTTTGAGAGAGAGGGGGCGCAAGTAGGGGGAGGAGCAGAGGGAGAGAGAACCCTCAAGCAGACTCCCCAGTGAGCATGGAGCCCCACACGGGGCTCGATCTCACAACCCCGAGATCATGACCTGAGCCGAAACCCAGAGTTGGATGCTTAACTGATGGAGTCACCCAGGCACCCCCAGAATACAGCTGGATTAAAAAAAGAAGGGGGAAGCCTAAAAAAAAAAAAAGATCTATAAGATAAATATAAATAGATAGGCAAGTAGGTAGGCAGGTGGATGGGTGGGCAGGCAGACAGACTGGACGGAGATAGACAATTCACAATAAATATAGAATGGATCATTTGTTGAGTACCAAATATGCCCTAGGCCTTACACAGGCACTCCATACCTACCATATCATTAATCCTCACACCAACTCTGTAATGTTATGCTATTTTTTATATATATATATATAAAAAAAAGACTAAGACTAAGGACTCAGAGATCTTACATCACTGGCCTAAGGTCAGAAAGCCAGCTGAGACAAAGCCAAAACTGCCCAATTCCAAGTTCCATGATTTTTATTCTCTACACACAGTTAATACAGTTTAAAATGTGAAACGAATACAATCTGATCTGATTTTAACAGAATGTTAAATGGTGATAATATTTTGAATGTTTGTCCCAAAGTTCTATCACTTTTATAACTTGCAATAAACATTAAAACATACTATCCACCCAATTCAACATTCTGCCCCAAAATGGCCAGTGGCATCAGTCGATACCCTATGCTAGGAAAGAGCTGCTTTCCATCACACTAGGTTCAAAACCTTAGGGCCAATCCCCAACACAGTCTTGTTTTTCTGGAAGACCCTGCCCCACGCCGATCCTCTGCTGCACTGAGTCTACGAGCGAGCCCACACCCACCAGCCCGACAACAAAGCCCAGTTATGTCAGGGTAGAGAAGGCCTCCACCTCCAGCCGCTGGAATCTCCAGCACATGATCACGCCTTCTCCTGGGAAAAGGCAAACACTGCCTTTGGGTTCAGAAAAAGAAAATTAAAAACAGTGAGCAGCCAGACCTGGATTAGTAATAAGTGACAGCAACACAGCCAGCAATTATTAGTTTCATCTGGGCCAGAAGGAGTCTCGGTGCAGGAATTCTTGGCTGCAGCTCTGCTATTTGCTGAGAATTCTGAAAATTAAACACTGGTCCCCTCAGAGTGGAATGTGCTATGCAGATCTCAGGAGCGCGCCGGCCATTGCAGCCAGGGGTTTATATGAGATCTAATGAAGGACTACACGTCAGAATAAAGTTTTCAATTTTTCCATTTGAACTCAATAAAAAATAAATGACAGTCATGCGGTCAAAATATTCACACCCTGGAGCTGCCAAGCTAAATAATTTAGTATCTTTTTGAACAGAAAAATATTTTCCCCCAGGGCATATTTTTCAAAATGCTAAATGTTCTGTTAGCTCAGCCGTCCTTCTGCAGCCAGCGGCATACTGTTTTTGAAATTGGAGAATGATGGTCTGCCTCTCCCATAACTGGAGAAAAATTCCAGTCCCATTAGGTAGGAAGCATTCAAATCACATATCCTTACAGCTTACAAATTATGATATTCTTAATATTATACAAAATCTGAATTAGTGAAAGTATCTTCGAAAGGTGGGGAGAAAAATGTGCTTTGAAATAAAAAAAGGAAGCCTTACATACTGCAAAATTAAGCTAGTCAACTCTTTAAATTTTGTTTCATTAAGCATGAGAAGCACTTAGTAACCAAGTAAGATTAATTGCAAAAATCAGGATGGCCTGGTTTAACGAAGACCGGGCCTGACTGAGGCAGCCCAGGACGGGCATCTATCTGCTGGCACCTAATAACCATCTCCACGTGCTGATCCTGCAAAGGTTCAGACTCATTAGTGGCTAAAATCTGCTGCTTTCTACACAGTTCTGAGTGTTGGTTACTTCTATACGTATTCTTAATGAAGATGACGCAGTTTTTCACTTAGTGAGAAAATTGAAGAATATCTTTCAGGGCTTTCAAACGTTAATCAACGTTTAAATCCATCATTTCTAACAGCTCTTACTTTCCTTGCTCTCTCAGTGTGGAAGTCAACTCTTACACTTCCTTTCCCTACTTTCCTTGTGTGAGAAGGGCCGAGGAGGACAGGACAGGGAAGCCCAGGTGAAAAGGTCCTGTGGTGGCTCCTTGTCACATGCAGGAACTCCTCGGGAGCTGGTGCACACGCTCCATGGGGGAAGGGTCCGTGACAAAGAGGCAAGAACTTGTCCACTGTTTTCAAGTTCTTTGTTTGACTTTGTAGCAGCTCCCTAGTTAAGGGGAGTGGGGTGGGCAGAGCTCCCCTCTCCCCCACGTCTCTGCACACCTGCTCTCATTGGCAGCCCTGAGGGTCGTCTGGGGGGGTCCCTGTGCCATCCAGACAAATCTGAAAATGATTTACGCTGAACTGTCCCAGTTCCTCAGGACACAGACAGGACTGTTAATGCTCTGGAGCAGCCACTCTCCTAGTCCCCCAAATTTTGTTCATTGAAAGCATTTCAACATCCCCACTTATCCCTCAACGTTCAGCTTTCAAAGCACAGTCTTCTGGATAAGCAAAATATTACCCAAATACCACAAAAACAAAAACAAAAAAAAAGGAAAGCAAACAAAACAGTGAATTGGAAAATTTAGGCTGGACAACAGGATCTCTTCTGATGAACCAGAGGGAAGGCACTGAAGCTCCCGTTTCAGCAAGTGAAAGGCCCACACTAGACTGGTCGGCAGAGACTGGAGCAGAGCTGTCTCCAAGATGCAGCTCCAGGCACCAGCTTCCACAACTCAGCCCTGTCGCATCAGGGACATGGGGGCAAGAGAAACAGACCATCTGTTCCCACCGCCTTCCCGCACAGGCTGTGGCCAACACTCCTTGCGTATGAATCCACATGTTTGCATTTCCAGGGCAAATTTTCTGTTTCCATGCACAAATATTATTGGATGACTGCAGCTTCTTTTCTGAACTGCCACAAATCATGGCCTGGCACCAACTTTATTATTAAAACACAGAAAAGACATTAATCCTCAAGACTAGATGAAGGCCTCCACTTTCTCTGCCAAATAACTAATGGTAGGTGGCATTCTGAAGCAAAGATTGCCTTCTCCTCGGGCCCTATTCATCTCTTTACTGTACTTGAGGCTATTTGTGTATGAACATATGTAGGACCTATACTTACACACGTGTGTGTCTGTCTCAAGGGCAAGAACCTTCTGTGCCACGTTCACTATTACACAGCCCAAGTGAGCACCGGCGAGGCACTCAGTTATTTTTGTTAAACGTGTTAGCTAAGCCCCACACATGAAGCCAGGATTGATCACCAGTAGTTTTTTAAAAGGGGGAGTAAGGGGTTTATGTTTGTTAATTTGGTTTGATTACTCCCCAGCAGAATCAAGACCCTTGAAAATGGCCGTTTTATTTTTGAGGTCAGAATCATCAGTGCAGAAAGCAGCACTAATTTCAAAGGAATCTTTTTCTTCTTGCAACTCTGACACTTGGTAAGATGTGTTACTTGGGTATCTCCTCCTCCTGGAGGAGGCCTAACTTTTCCAGGCTATCATGATGAATCATGTGAATGATGATTTTAGTCAAGAAAACAACTTTGGCTCTTTGGCCAACTAGAAAAAAATATACTAAATATACTATACTATACTGTTTTGTTACAGTTGACCTCTCTGCCTTCAAAGGCTTATGAGAAACCCCAAATGCTGTCAAACTGAATTTTTTTTCTAATGAATTTATAACTGATTCCAAATAAAATGTTCCTCCACTAGACAATTAGCTTCAAAAATACTGAATGCTTTTGTTTCCAAGTTGGAAAAAAATACAATTAAAATGAGAAATATCTACTTTGTTTTAAATGGAGCTGGCCATTTGTTAGGAATATCTGAAACAGGGAAAATAACTACAGAATGCTTTTTATGTCCCTAACACCATTAAAATACTTAAAAGCAAAGCTGTTACACTCAAATATTAAAGCACACCCAAGAATGTAACAGTTAATGAATTACTGGGGAATAATTAAGTACCTTTATACTTGTATAGTGCGGATCTCCTGTCCTCCCTGAGCGCAGAGAACAGAGTGGGGAGCACCTTCCCACGTACAGAGAGGTCCCCCAACACCTGAGAAGCAAAGGGAAAGGGGCCCAACAAGTCATCTGGGAAGGACATCTTCAACTCAGAGAACTAATGAAGTCCTCTGAAACTGGTAAAGAACTATGGAAACTTCCCTTAAATAATGCATCTTCATAAAACCTTACGTATAATGCCAGGTTCTGCAGCCCCGCTGAAGGCATACGAAGACCCGGCCAGGAGCCCCAAAAGGAAGCAAGCACAGCCACTGGGCCTGTCAAACAAAGGGACAGGAATTGGGAAATTTAAAAATATAACAAACCTTAGGGTAAAATGGGAAAAAAACAGAGTAAGAGAGAAAGACGGAACGACAAGGGAGTTGGTGGAACTGAAAACACGTGGGAAGATGAGAACACTGAGAAGGGCAAACAGGGGTGGGCAGGGGAGGGAGGAGGGAGGGAGGCCTGCTCACAGACGCTCGCTGCACGTCTCTCCCGTATGTGCCCACTTCGATCCCACAACCAGCACAGGACATCCATCTTGCACACGTCCCAGCTCAGGATCGGGAGGCACAGAAAGGGGAGGTGCCCTTGCAGCCGACCCACAAGGGATGGTGGCAGGATTTCAACAGAGGCTCAGCTCTGCCCAGCGGTGCCCGCACACGCCCTGCACCCCTCCTCTCCGTGTCCCTCCTCACGACGACTTTCTAACGTCAGGGGCACCAGAATACATTCTCTTTCTCAGGAGGCCCCATTCCTGAATCTCAATTGCACTCGTCAAGATCTGAAATTGTCAGGGTTTTCTTTTTTATTTTTCCGCTGTATTGTGATATAACTGACATATAACACTGTGTCATGATGTTCGTTCCAACTGAACTGGTACTTTTATTTAGGCTTTTAATTTTTGGAAATTTCATAATTCCACTTGTCAAAATGCTTCATATGCATCAAGATATTATAAAAAATGTCCTAGAATCAAGACCTGTAATGGTCACTCACTAAGGTACTTTAGGTTCTGCAGTCTTTTCAAGGTACACTTTTGTCAGACTGGCCACCAGTTGCTGGTCTACTGCATCTAGTATGGTTTTGATTTAGATGGCCCTTTTTGCATGCATACTAGGTTTACAAGTAACTTCATTCTTCCCAGAGTTTCAGTAATTGGTATTTTTCACACGGTTACCACACAAAAACAGAACGTATGTTTCAAAGCTGGCATGCCCCTTTTACAAGTGAATGGCTAAAATCATCTTGTCATAGGTGTGCAGAGAATGGACACTTGGGATTTTAAAATGCATTAATTTGATCTTAAAAAAACACACAAATTACTTATATGATTTTAGTCACAGAATTAGAAGAAGCATTCAGAGAAACTATTAGAATATCGTACAGAAATTACCACCATTTTGTTAATATGTAGTGTATACACATTCACTATTTAGGATTAAACATGGACTATATGGAGTTAATGTATTTAACAGCAGAAAATATACAAAAGAAGCATTCCCAAAATATGTCTTTTTGCCTTCTTTGAGATTGGCATTATACAAGGATTTGGGGGTGGGGGAGGGGGCGGATACGTAAATACTCTGAGATATAGTTCATGGGAAGCTAGCATTAAAACAATATTTAAGGGGTGCCTGGGTGGCTCAGTCATTTGAGTATCTGACTCTTGGTTTCAGCTCAGGTCATGATCTCAGGGTCCTGGGATCGAGCCCCTTGTCAGGCTCCACACTCAGCAGGGAGTCTGCTTGAGATTCTCTCTCTCCTTCTGCCCCTACCCCCGCTCGTTTGCACGGGCTCTCTCTCTCTCTCACAAATCTTTTTTTAAAAAACACTATTTAAACATTCTCATCTTCCCATCCTATGTTTATGGAAATGTCTCAGTGAATGTGTGCAGTTCTGATATAAATATTTCTGTATCAGTGGAAGACAACTGAAAGCATTTTCATAGTATTTATATTTATTTGTTTATACATCTGTTTCCCCAGCTGGACTGCGAGCAGCTCCAGCTAGATGTTACGACTGGTTCAGGTGCTCGATACACATTGTTACATGAAAGAAGATGTAGTGTTTGCCCTCAAAAGATCCTGCTTGGTGGGAAGCCCGATGCAGGGCTCGATGCCAGGACCCTGAGATCATGACCTGAGCCGAAGGGAGAAGCTTAACGACTGAGCCACCCAGGCGCCCCTAGAACTTCTCATTTTTGTACTATGCTTACGAATATAAGAAATAAATATTTCTGTATCAGTGGAAGACAACTGATACAGTTCTCCCTCTACACTCCCCCTCTACACTCCCCCTCTACACTTCCCCTGCTTGTGTTCCCTCTCTCGCTGTATCTCTCTCTGTCAAATAAATAAAAATCTTTAAAAAAAAAAAAAAAAAAAACGCAGGAAAACAACCATGTAAAGCAGGATCTGGTGGAGAATGTATCTTACCTCAGGTGGGGAAAGACAGACTAGTGAACATTAATGTTGGAATAAACGGCTATCCATTTGGACGCATCAAATAGAATTAGATCCTAAAACAACTCCAAGTAAATTTCAGGTGGATTAAAGATTCAAATGTCAAAAATAAAACAAAAGGCTTAAAGAGTACTACAAATACTTTTATGAACTTAGCTGGTGACATGAAAGTCAGAAACAAAAAGAGAGAAAGAGAAATTGATGAAATTGACTATTTTCAAGTTTAAAATTTTACCTGACCCCTTCCTTCCTTCAGTTTTTTCCACCCAATGGAGTAACTGGGACAAGATTCACTCCTTTCCCTTCCTCCCTCTCCCTTCCCACACCTTTTCCTGTCACCTGGGCAGGGCAGGGCTGCTGGGAAAGGGGAGCCAACAAGTACTGGAGCAAAAATCTGGCTAATTATAGCCAGAAGAGTTGTACATATAAGGGGATTGAGCAAGTAAGTAAAATCCTGAGGTTAGTGGGAGGCAGGCTGCATGAAGAGAAGAAAGCCCTATGACACTGGAATACAACAGAGGGTATTTATAAGATGAACAGATGCAGAAACACATACAAATACATATGCCCTGCGTAGACACCTGTGTGTGTACACACATATGCACATTCATGTATGATTTCCAAAGTCAGTCCACTGACAGGACCTAAAAGCAATGGGGCCTTGGCAGCATGAGCACACTGAGTGTCTAGATCTTTGCTTCAAACACCATTCTCCACGAGGAAGAACCAGAGCTCCTGGGAGAAATGACCGGGTATAGGGCTCGGGCAGGGAAAGGACAAGATGAGGCCAGAACATCTCTTTAGAGGGGGCTGTACAGATGTGCCAAATACCTAAAACTGTACACTTAAAATGGGTACATTTTATTACACACAAATTATATCTCAATAAAGTTAATTTTACTTTTTTAATTTTTTAAAAAGATTTCATTTATTTATTTGAGAGGGTACACATGAGCAGGGGCAGGGGGGTGGCAGAGGGAGAGGGAGAAGCAGGCTTCCTGCTGAGCAGGGAGCCCGATGTGGGGCTCGATCCCAGGACCCTGATATCATGACCTGAGCTGAAGGCAGATGCTTCACTGACTGAGCCACCCAGGTGCCCCAATAAAGTTAATTTTATTAGAAAACTAGATTGAGAGACTACAAAATGTTCATTTTACACTGGTTACCAAGGTTACACATGTTTCTGAATTCCCTGGCCCCCTCAAGCTATTCAGGGTAAAAATATTTGATGTTCTGCAAAACATATTTTAGTAGTACAAAGTTCAGGTACGTATCATTGGTTCTCCTTCGTGAGAATCATTCTGCTTCCACATTTTTAAAAATTACTTTTAAAATGTTTAAACAAGGGGCACCTGGGTGGCTCAGTTGGTTAAGCATCTGACTCTTGATTTTGACTCAGGTTATGATCAGGGTTGTGAGATCGGGCCCCATATTGGGCTCCCCACTGGGCATGGAGCCTGCTTGAGGATTTTCTCTCTCCCTCTCCCTCTGCTCCCCCCCACAAAAAAGAAATGTTTAAAAAGATTTATCCACACAGATAGTACAATTACAGTGTTGTTCACAAAATCCAAGAATGGAAACAGCTTAAAGGTCAACCAAAGAGGACTGAGCACATGCCCCATTGTCCAATGGACTAGTAAGCAGCTCTGTGTGCACAGGTATCTACAGTCTAAAGCCTCACAGAAGCCAGCATTATCTGTTCAAAAACCTAAAGCAGATACCACGCTCTTGACAAATCAGGCACATAAACAAGCCTTCTAAGGGCCTCTCATCACTCTTAAAATGAAACCCAAACCCTCTGCCTTGGCCCTACCTGGCCTAGCCCCTGCCTGCCCGACCCCTCCCCCCTCCACGCCCCCATCCATACCAATTTCTTTAGCTTCCTGGAGCCTCCTTCTGCTCATCTTCCCTTGGCTGGGCCCTTCTTGTCAATTAGGTCTCCATTTAAAAATTACTACTTCCAAGACCATCCCTAAGCACCTAGTTCAGTCATGTTTTACCACAAAATAACCCTATTTTAATACTCATTCATCCTCTCCGTGTGTGTTTATCTCCCCTACTTGAATGTGAGCTCCATGAGAGTAGAGATCTTGTCTGTTTTGTTCGCTGCTGTATTCCCAGGATGTGTGCCAGCCAGGCACTTATTAATACTCACCTGCCGAATGAATGACCTCCAAATGTGTTGTCAAATAAGGGAGAGGGCACAGGACGCTGTTTGTGGTGTAAATAAAATATATGCACATATCACAGACATGCTTGTATCTGCATAAAATCTCAGGAAGGATACTGAAGGAACTGGTGTCAGCTGTCACTTGTAAGGACAGGGCAAGGCTAGAGGGACTAATACCTTTACCCCTTTTGAATTTTTTACAACACGCATACAGTATCTATCTTATAAAGTAATCTGAGATAGATAGAAGCTGTTACCCATCAAACGCAGTGATATTCATCATAACTGGAAAATGAACTTCAGAGAGCATGTCATCTTACAGCTTTACAGAGTCCCCCCGCACCTCTGAATGAAAAGTGTCAGCAGCCGACACAGTCCTTACACTCTCCTGTCATCGTATGTACTTGTTAACCACACTTACTCATCATCATAAAGATGACATTTTGATTTTGTTTACATCATTGAAAATGCGTTCCAAACAAATCTACTACCTTCCATCTTCTTCCTAATGAACACCCACAGCTTTTATTCTCCATGTAAATCATACTGGCGAGCACAGGTTAAAAAAAAAACAACAAAACAAAACAGAAGGCAACACATGCCCAAAACAACAGGCTCAAGAAATAATAAAAAATTACAGAAGTCTCACTAGGACGATTATAAAAATTACTACAACCTATTTGGAGTTAATGACATTTTATTCTATATGAGCAACATTCTACAATGTGGATCTGGACCAAAATAATATAAACCAAAACAAATCAAAACCAAGTAATGAAACTAAACACTTAAATTTTATTTTTAACTGAATTTTTTCAAAATTAAAAATTAAAACTGGTAGGAAACCAACATTTAAAATATATTTTCAAAGTATCCTACAAGTTAAACCTGATAAATTTACATTTTACTTAGATAAAAATAGCAGATACTCAATAAAGAACATTGACCAGTTGCTGAGTATTCATTTTCACTGTAAATTATTCTGAATATTAAAAGCATGTCAAGTGATTCATACATTTCCAAATACTATACCTCAAAACATACTTCTACTCCAAAATCTGCATCTTATGGAGGGGGAAAAAAGTAAAGAGTAAGGCTTCAAAATTATCTCTCGATAGCACAATCATTAAACTATCTGGCTGAGGTCCAGATAAAGCCAAAATACACAAACATGCACACAAAAACAAATCAACTCAGAGTCACAATAAAAATAATTCAAAACAACCTAAACATATTGTTCAAATAACCAGAACTCAAGAACTGTTAAATGTTCACTGTGCTAATGTGTATAACATTGCAGATCTACATAATGTTTCAAAAACACTAGCTGAAAACACATCTAATAGTTATGTAATTTTAAGTCTTTTATCTTACATTGAGAAATTACACAAATTCAAACAACTTTAAATAAAAAATACTCTGGGATTAAAAAAAAAAAAGAGTCCTTTCAAAGAAGAGTGTGTGGTTAAAAGTCAAAACACACACATAAACCACTAGATGGTATTTACTATCAATCAAATCATTCTGTCTTCCATTTCTGTTTTTGCTTTAGGATGACAAATGGAGTACAAAATCGATCTTGAATGCACACAGAACATTAGTAACCCACTTCTGCCTTTCTTCGACAGTTACCACAAGCAAATTAAGTTAGGTTTGAGTATTCAAGAAATATCCTCTTTGCCAAACTCTTTTGCTTGGCCAAATACAAACAGGTATCTGAATTACGATTTTACCTTTTTAATCACTAGATTACAAAAAAACTATTATTTTAATCTTAATAGATAAATGATTGACAGTTTTCTTGAAATGTACAGTCAGAAAGCTGAAGTAACCCATTTTTAGTCAGCTCAACGAGCTATAAAACCCTAAATGGGGAGTCTGAAGCTTTCACTGTTGATCAGCGAGCAACTCTCATCCTTTATATTCAAAACACCTCTTTCACAGCCTACAACTAAAATAAAGCAATTGTTGGACACCCTGGGGAGTTATTCCAAACTCTGCTTCACAGTATCTTAAACTACTCATTGAGAAACACTGTTATCAATACAAACCCCACGGTAATTGTTCCATTCTGCTTCCACATGGCACAGCCGCATGATGTCTTTTCTGCATGATGTCTTTTCTGCATTCGGAAAAACTCGAATTCTTACTTAGAAACAGCTTTGAACCTTGGCTCATGGCCTGTTTGTAATTGATACTACAGCTTAAATACCTTTCCAGCAAAGTTACACTAACTTCAAAATACTCTGGGATCAACCATTAAAATGTTTTTGTTTCGGTTACAACACTAATGAGCACCAAATGTTAGAATTTGTTTTAACGACCTAATACTTCAAGGATTTTCTTAAAAGGAAAAGCTAGATCAGCTATCCATTATATAACGAAAGGCAGATTAGTCAGTGCTGATACAGATAATGCTTGAAGATTTAATACTTAGAGTGCAGAATCAAAGATATAAAAGTTAAATTCAGAAAGCCTGCTCAGTCAGCCATCATAGTTTTTCCCTGTGAAAATACCAAACTTCTGCTCATGGAAGCTTCCTTCCCTTCTTGCTTTGCATTAGCCACTCAACCCTCACCCTGATGTCCCCATTCCTATCAAAGGAGTGACACTACCAGGCTTTACTATACTTCCTCGTAGTACAAAGGAATATAAAGTACCGAAGAAGCAAAAAGCAATTAAAGGAAATCTCAGCATATCAGGTTTATTAAAGCCTGGTAAGAACCACTGATTTGACAAGATTTTAGAAACAAATGTGTAAATGCTATTTTAAAAATACAAAAACAAAGAGGAAGGAACGGACCATTTCGGATATATTCTGGAAATAAACACTTCGCACGCAAGCGCGCAGCTGGGTAAGGACTGCTGCCACCCTGCGGGTGTCTTCCTTGGCCCAGAGCGCACTTTGCAGGGCAGGGCACACCAGGACCTGCACGGCCGCCGCAGGCTGCGGCTTCTGCTCCTTTGGAGGCTGACTCTTCTGCATACTGGCCCCTGCGTTCAGACCTCCTCCACATCTAAGCATCATGGCTGCTACAACCACCATACCTAATTTCAACTTTCTTTTCCAGCATCTTTTAACTCTTCTCAGCATCTCATCACCTTTCTTTTTCTTGTTTTTTCATTCTAGGTGACTTAATACTCCTTGACATTCGATCTGGACTTTTACAGAACTCAACAAACAGATGTCTTTCTTTTTGGTTTAGCAATTATTAATTCCTTTCGGCTTTAATGTTCAAGTCTTGGGTCCTTGTCATTTTTATCACTGCTCAAAATTTTCTTTCCTTCATCATTAGATAAGATCTTTCTTTTGCCTTATTTCCAGGTTTCATCCTACTCTCAATTAGGATACAGCTCATTAAATAACTAAGGTTTTATGAGACATGCCATATTAAGAATCTGTAGATTAATTTACAAGAAAATGACTTAGCAAGCAAATACTGTAAATAAGATTCATGTAATAAAAGTTAAGCCTTTGAAAGACATGCTTTAAAATAATCTCAAGTATTTCAGAAGTACCTAAAGTCACCGATATTTAGTCTTTAAAGAATTTCCACCCAGAATCTCCCACTTGGAGATATAATTTGAGATGAAGTATTTACAGTGATAAAACTGCATTTCTTCAAAAAACATTCTGTATTGTTTTTACATTATCTTGGATTTGCATAACTTCCCCAAAGTTGGAATTAATAAGGCTTATTATTCTGATACTATATATCAAGTAGAGAAATTAAGTCTTTTGTAAATAATGTCTACAAATGCAAGGAACTATAGTATATAAATTCACAGAAAATTCATTGCACCTTCAATTTCTAAATTTCTAAGTGCTATTCCCTAAAATCTATTTATTAACTAGAAATGAAATAATGGCAGATTTTCATTGGATCGCTATTCTGAAACCTCAGCAAACTACTACATTGTTACACTGCTGTACTGCACACCATTATTTCTCAGTCTGTGGAGCACAAAGGGCATCCGACAACCAACAGATACTATGGAGAAAAAGGGTTCTAGGTTCCAACAAATGTGGGAAATGTTGAGCGAAGGAAGCTAAGCCGGTTTTTACCCTATAGGATTTCTCAGTATCATTAACATATCCATAGAGACTGTAGCTCCTCAAAGCACGTGTGCTGACGCATGCATCTGTGTATGTTGGGAGGGGTGGTATTTATGCAATTGCTCCTCAGCTTATGATTACAAAACCATATTGCAGCAGAGCATCCCCCTAAAGTCAAGTCCCACAGAATATACTTCGGCAAATACTAAGATTTACAGAAAATAGTCACTATTGGTTGTTGTTTCTAATCTTTAATATAAAGCAATTTCTGCAAGATACTGTATTTTTTTTTAAGATTTTATTTATTTATTTGACAGAGAGAGACACAGCGAGAGAGGGAACACAAGCAGGGGGAGTGGGAGAGGGAGAAGCAGGCTTCCCACAGAGCAGGGAGCCCGATGCGGGGCTCGATCCCAGGACCCTGGGATCATGACCTGAGCCGAAGGCAGACGCTTAACGACTGAGCCACCCAGGCGCCCCTATTTATTTATTTTTAAAAAGATTTTATTTATTTGAGAGAGAGAGGGAGAGAGAGCACAAGCAGGGGGAGAGGCAGAGGCAGAGGGAGAAGGAGACTCCCTGCAGAGCAGGGAGCCTGAGGCAGGACTCGATCCCAGGACCTGAGATCATGACCTGAGCTGAAGGCAGACGCTTAGCCGACTGAGCCACCCAGGTGCCCCCTCTGCCCAGTTTTGTTTTTTTTTTTTTTAAAGATTTTATTTATTTGACAGAGACACAGCAAGAGAGGGAACACAAGCAGGGGGAGTGGGAGAGGGAGAAGCAGGCTTCCCGCGGAGCAGAGACCCCGATGTGGGGCTCGATCCCAGGACCCTGGGATCATGACCTGAGCCGAAGGCATACGCTTAATGACTGAGCCACCCAGGTGCCCCAAGATACTGTATTTGTAAAGGTACTGGTTACTGGGGAAAGAGGGAAGGCATAAAGGTTAAAAAAAGAAATAAAGTTATTATTCTTCTCCTAAGAACAGTAACACCTGAAAAGACAGACAATGCTGTCCACATTGAACCCTTCTGCTGTAGCTGTATATGAATTCAACAGATAATTCCTTTTTTTAATGACAGGTTTTGCTTAAGAGATGGCACATTGAATTTAGACATTTCATTTTTTTTTTTTTTTAAAGATTTTATTTATTTATTCATGAGAGACAGAGACGGAGAGAGAGAGGCAGAGGGAGAAGCAGGCTCCCAAGGAGCAGGAAGCCCGATGCGGGACTCGATCCCAGGACCCTGAGATCATGACCTGAGCCGAAGGCAGACGCTTAACCATCTGAGCCACCCAGGCGCCCCTAGACATTTCATTTTTTAAAAATTCAGGCTAATGGGGACTTTAAACAACTAAAATACTAATATCCCAAAGGCTTTTATTTTTTTTTAAAGAGATTTTATTTATTTATTTGACAGAGAGAGAGAGAGAGAGAGAGAGGGAACACATGCAGGGGGAGTGGGAGAGGAAGAAGCAGGCTCCTCACCGAGCAGGGAGCCCGACACAGGGCTGGATCCCAGGGCCCTGGGATCATGACCTGAACCAAAGGCAGACGCTTGACGACTAAGCCACCCAGGCGCCCTCCCAAAGGCTTTAAGGAAGGGCTACATATAGCCATAAACGAAATGTAAATTGAGTGCCTTGATTTGTATGATACCAAACCCAAACTAGAATAGAGCGTGAATCTTCAGAGCACTCTCCTGGATCACAGAACTAGGCAAGGAGTAGAGACCCTCCAATTCCTCAGGTCCCGGGGCTATTAGAGCAGACCAAGGGCAGTCCTACGTTCAAAATTCACTAGGTGCCTAGCACAGGTGTCAAAAATAGCAGCTAGATGTCTAAAAATCCAATCCTTCTGATCCAACGACTCTCATTTCTTCTGACACCTCAAAGATGTTTCAGACAGAAAGAGCACTTTACCAACAGAAAGGTAAAGCATCCCAACAGTCACACCCACTGTTACATTTGGAAATAATGCCCCATTTACCACTATCAATAGTTTATCAATGTAACTATTACAGGCATATTTCAAATATGCTTACAATAAATATAACTTTTAAAATAACACAACAGATTTGTTACATAGTTTGATGATAAAAGATAAGTATAGTGAATGGTACTGTTAGAAAATTTCTATTTTAGCAAAATTTTACTATAAACAATAAGACAAGCCCCACCAGTATGGGCAGTCTTCTGGGGAGATGGAAATAGGCTCAGAGTTGGTATTTGTTAAAAACAGGAGCGTACTACTGTGGTGGTGAAGCACAGAGCAAATCCCGCTGAGACACGTAATAGCTGGTAACTCTGAGCAAGTTACCTAAATGGTCTGTGCCTCAGTTTCCCCATATATGTGCAGTAATATCAATAGCTACCTCCTAAGGTTTTCGCGAGAAGAACATGACTTATGGAGAAGAGTACCAGACACACAGTAAGCACTACATCCACATTTGTTAAATATGCCATTATGTATTTGTTATGGAATCCTATTACAAGAGAAAATTATTTGAAATGAAGTTTAGTGTGCTTTTATTTTTTTAAAGATTTTACTTATTAGAGAGAGCACGAGCAGGGGGAACGGCAAGCAGAGGGGGAAAGAGAAGCAGGCTCCCCGCTCAGTGGGGAGCCCAATGCAGGACTCGATCCCAGGACCCTGGCATGATGACGTGAGCTGAAGGCAGATGCTTAACCGACCGAGCCACCCAGGCATCCCAAAGTTTAGTAAGCTTTTAAAAGGAAGGAGTCAAACACCTAAGGAAAGCAAATGAAACATATTCATAACAGAAGGATTTACGGATGATAAGGATATGTGTACCAACTGACAGACTGATACTTACTCCCTAACTCACAGACTCCTTCATGCAAACATGTGCTCATCGTTTTGTGCATGCCCAGCACTGTGCTGGGTGCACAGTCACAAGGATAAACAAGAAAAAATCTTTGACCCAAGATTACCTGGGTACTCTGCTCATTGTAGCGTTTATTAAAAATTTAAAGTTAATAAGTTATATGTATATAGTATATAACTAAATGGTATAACTGTATAGGTATGTGGTTTTGTTGTCACGGTTTTTAAGAACCCTCTAGACATACCGCCAATGAAAGGTCCGGCCAGTGACCCGGTGGACAAGCACATGTAATCACGTCTTCACCCCTGCTCCACACTCACTAGTTTATTAGAGCCTGCTGGAAAGGACAGCCTGGCTTTGGGAGCTAAACTTAAAAGAAACTAGTACTGTTTTATAAAATAATTTGACTGCTCTGAAAGAAATGAACAGGGACAATATGAAGCCTGTGATGTGCCTCTTTTGTCTGAGGCGGGTTTACGGTTGCTCTTAGACCCTCATGTTTCTGCTGTGGGTGGTGATGCAAAGCATGATCGGCCTTCTAACTTGGCCACTTGTATCTACCTTGCCTTATAATCTCCCGATTACTCAAGTATACAACAAGCACACAAACATCAATCAACACAAATGGTCAAACAGTATTTAAAACTTTTATATAGAAATTTTTAAAAGCTTTAAGTCTATAATCCCTTTAAGAGCAGACACTAATTACCTAAATACTTCTCTCCCTCCGCACCGTCTCAGCAGCTGAAATTAGCGGCGTATTTCTAAACATTTATGATACCAGACACTACATTCTTAGGAAAAGTCTAACTTCTAGACTTTTCCATTCCTTATTAGACTACTCCACTGGATAAAATTAGTTGCATGTATCTTTAAATTGATAAAAAAGTTGTTTTTTTTTTAAAGAGAGAGCATGCAGGGGCTGCCCTGAGATCTACCTGAGATGATGACCTGAGCTGAAATCCAGAGTCAGACGCTTAACCGACTGAGCCACCTAGGTGCCCCCTGCACCTTTCAAATTTTCTTAGTAAGATACAATTAATCAACTATTGTAAATGACTTGTATCAATTCACCATCGTATCAAAATTGAAAAGACAAGACCAGTGGCAAGATAAAGACCATCATGAAGTAGAAGCAGCACAAGAACGGAAGGGAAGACAAGTAAAGATGACTGTTATCACTGTTGAAAGACAGAGAGCCATCGGAGAATGCTCAGAGAGTAGGTTTCAGTACCGGAATGCATGGGGTGAAATTCCAGCTCTCTTTTCTTAGTTCTATAATTTTTTTTTTAAGATTTTATTTATTTGGGGTGCACGAGGGTTCCCTTTTCTCTGTATCTTCACCAACTTGTTATCTCTGGTCTTTTTGATGATGGCCATTCTAACAGGTGTGAGGTGATATCTCACTGTGGTTTTGATTTGCATTTCCCTGATAACTGGTGATGTTGAGCAGCTTTTCATGCACCTGTTGGCCATCTGTAGGTCTTCTTTGGAAAAATATCTGTTCAGATCCTCTGCCCATTTGTTAATCACAATGTTCTTTGTCACTGAGCTGTAGGAGTTCTTTATATATTTGGAGCTCAGCCCCTTATATCAGGTATATGATGTACAAATATTTTCTGACATTCAGTAGGCAATCCACAACTCTTTAAGGTAGTGTTTTGTTTAGGCCACTAGGTGGGATGCAACAAACTGTAATAGCTGTAACAAAGAAATACAGAAATGCAAGGGCTCAAGTAAGACAGAAGTTTATTTCTCTCTCACATAACAGTTCAAAAGTGAGTGAGTTGTCTTCATCATTTGGTGTCTACCTCTGGATCCAAGGCTACTGCTTCAACAATCAGGGCAAATATAACTGTCTTTTAGAAGAGGACCCAAAAGTTGCCCACAACTCTTCCTTTCAAATCTCAGGGTCCCAAACTTAGTCACAGGGCCGCATCCAGGTGCGTCTTGCTAGGGAATGCAGTTATACCTGGGGGGGTCATGGGTTAGCTGACATTGGAGTGGGACTGGAAAGTCTCAAAAGAAGAAAAAAAATGACTACTGGGGTATAGTTAGCAGTCTTTGTCACAGGTAGGTATTATCATCCCTACTTTTTAAATGAGGAAACTGAGATTCAGAGCTATCTGCCAAAGGTCCCATAGCTAATAATAATTAAGCCAGGATTCAAATGCATATTCTGTCTCTAGATTCTATACTATTTCAACTAAATCATGTTAAGTGACAAAAGAAATACATACATTTTTAAATTTCTTGCTAGGGGTGCCTGGGTGGCTCAGTCGGTTAACCATCTGCCTTTGGCTTGGGCCATGATTTCAGGGTCCTGGGATCAAGCCCCATACCGGGCTCCCTGCTCAGTGTGGAGTCTGCTTCTCCCTTTCCCTCTGCCTCTCCCCTAACCCCCACTCGTGCGTGCTCTCTCTTTCTCTCAATCTCTCTCAAATAAATATTTTTTAAAATGTCTTGCTAAATATAGCACAACTGGAAAACACTCCTGGGTATCCAGAAGTAGTGGCCTCCCCACCCACAGAACTGACCTGTCCACTTCCATCTGAGGGGTTTAACCTGCCTACGGAAATAGTAATGATCTCCCCAGAGGCAGCAGTCATGCAAGACAATGCTGATTGTCCTCAGGACTCACCTCTCCCACCCCTCTATGTTTCTAGACCTATAACTAGACTCGAGTCCTACCAGGTACCTAAAGGTGGGATACAAAGTGTGACTCATGAGGAAGTGTGCTACATTTCAAAAGAACTACTTGGGTTTTCTAATTTATATAAGCAGACATCCAACGAATATGTATGGGAATGAATATTTAAGGCCATGGGATAATAGTGGAAGAAACATCAAGTTGGATCGAGCTGAATTTATTGACTTATTGGGCTCACAAAGAAGAAATTCTGCATTTAATGTTGCAGCTCAGGGAGTTAGCAAAGGCTCTAACGACTGGTTGGTTCGTTGGTTGGTTGGCTGAAAGGCAGATCAAAATATGCTGTGCTGCGAGCAGACTGGAAATGCCCAAGCTCCCTTGGTTTAATGCAGAGGAAGGGATTCAAAGGCTCAGGGACACTGGACTGTTAAGAGTGGACTGTCATTTAAGACCTGCTCACTCAGTGGGGGAGGATCCAGAAGACATAGTTTTCACCCATACTTTGAGAAATAAATTTGTGAGGGAGGGGTCCCAGCATTCTTGAAGAGCTCCCTTAATTGCTCTCCTCTGTAAACCAGACCTTACAGGGAACTGCAACCAACTCAACTGGAAAACCTGAACGCAGTGGGAGTAACTGGATCCCAGAGTGCCAAGTGACAGCACTCAGCAGCCAAAGGCAAGGTGGGTGTAGTTACTATAATGGACAGCAGGCCAAACAGACATCAGAAGAGCAGGACTCATACAGACCTATGGCACTGGCTGGTTATCCATGTTGCTGCCAGAAGTGACGTAGATACAAAGTCTACTAAATTCCTACCTGATCTCTAGAAGCAGAAAAGATCTAGGTCAAGTGAACAAAAGTCTAACTTTAAAAAAAAAAACAAAAAAAACCCTCAAAACATGCAAACAGAGCCATGGTCCCCCAGTCAATTCCCAGACTTGAGTCAGTTTACAGATCTAGAGCCAATCCCCCCTTTTTTAAAGTAGGCTCCATGCCCACCATGAAGCCCAACATGGGGCTTGAACTCGTGACCCTGAGATCAAGACCTGAGCTGAGATACCCAGCTGCCCCTGGATCCGAGCCCCTTGAATGAAGGGGAGGCCCGGTCCCCTTGAGGAAGAGACCTAGCACACTACAGAAAATGAATATGGTTAATCATTCTCCCAGCATCGCCCCAAAGGCACCTACATGGGCTTTCCATAGGCTGTGCACTAGGGAAATGGAAATAATCAGGCCTTTCAAGGACTCATGGACACTGGCTCTGAAGTGACAGACTCCAGGAAAGCCCAAACATCATGTGGGCCCTCCAGTCAGAGTAGGGGCTTACACAGAGGTCAGGTGATCAATGGAGTTCTGGCTCAGAGCTGTCTCACACAGGTCCAGTGGGTCCCCAAACCCATCCTGTGGTTATCTCCCCAGTGCCAGAATGCATGACTGGAATTCACACACTTAGCAGCTGGCTGAATCTGCACACGGGTTCCCTGACCTTTGTAATGAGGGCTATTACGTGGAAAAGGCCAAGTGGAAGCCAGGAGAATTGTCCAAACCTAGGAAAATAGTAAATCAGAGCAATACCACATCCCTCCAGGGACTGCAGAGCTTATTGCTACCATCAAGGAGCTGAGAGGTGGCAGTGGGGATGCCTACTACATCCCCATGAAAATCCTATTGGACCTGTGCAAAAGACAGATGGATCCTGGAGAATGATGGACCATCTGAAGTTTAACCGAACGGGAACTCCAATTACAGCTGCTGTGCTAGATGTGATCCCACTGTGTAAGTTAATGCATCCCATAGGCACCTGGTAGGCAGCTACTGATCTAGCAAATACCCTTTTCCGCAGACCTGTCCAGAAGGCCCACCAGAAGCCGTTTGCTTTCAGCTGCAAGGTCCACAATACATCCTCACTGTCTTACCTCAGGAGCATATCAACTCTTCAGCTGTAGGGCATAATTTAGTTCCCAGAGACCTGGATCACCTTTCCTTTGCACAAGATCTCCCACTGGTCCATTACATCGATGGCATTGTGCTGACTGGGCCCTACTGAAGGAAAAGTAGGAACTACTCTAGCCTTACTGGTAAGACACATCGAGGCATGTTGACCACCTATCCTCTCTGAGGTGAAGGGCAAGTTGTTGTATCTGGTCCCTCCTACAACCAAGAAAGAGGCACAACCCCTGGATTTGGATTTGGGAGGCAACATACTCCTCATTTGGGTGTGTGACTCCAGCCCATTTACTCAGTGACCTGAAAAGCTACTAGTTTGACTGGGGCTGTGCCCCTTGGGTCACGTGATGCAGCGGATCCCATGGTGGCTGAAGTGTCAGTGGCAGATGCAAATGTGTTTGGTGACTCACCACAGGCCTTCAGGATTTTGGACCAAGGCCCGGCCAGCACCCTCTCACAAATACTCCCCTTTTAAGACACACTTTGGCCTGCTACTGGGCCTTAGGACAAATTAAATGCTTGGCTTTGGGCCCCAAATTACCATGAGACCTGAGCCGCCCATCATGAACAGAGTATAATGTGACCCACCAAGCCACAGAGTTGGGCGTGCAGAGCCACACTCCATCATCAAACGTAAGTGATGCATACATGTTCAGGCCCAAGCAGGCCCTGAAAGCACAAGACAGACACATGAAGTGGACCCCACTCCTGCTACTCTGCCTTCTCTCTCCCAGCCTGCACCTACAGCTTCATGGGGAGCTCCCTACGATTTACTGACAGATAGAGACTCAGGCCTGGCTTACAGACGGGTCTGCCTGACAAGCAGGCACCGCCAGAAAGGGCACAGCTCCAGCACTACACCTCCCCTCTGGGGCCTCCCTCAAGGACAGCGGTGAAGAGAAACCCTCTCAGTGGACATTACTTTGGGCAGTGCATCTGGTTGTGTACTATGCTTGAAAGGAGAAATGACCAGACACTCGACTGTAACAAGTAGACTGTAGCCAATGGTCTGGCTGGCTGGTCAGTGACATGGGAGAAAGATAATCAGAAAACTGGGAACAAAGAAATCTGGGAAAGACGAATGTGGACAGACCTCTCTAAATGGGCAAAAACGTATGAAGATCTCAGTGTTCCATGTGAATACTCACCAAGGGTAACTTCAGCAGAGAAGGATTTTAACAATCAAGTGGATAAGACAATCTATTCTGTGAATATCATTAGCCTCCCTCATCAGGCACCCCCATATCACCAGGCAAGCTCGTGAACAAGGCGGTCACGGTGGCAGGGATGGAGGTTATGCATGGGCTCAGCAACACGCACTTCTACTCAACAAGGCTGACCTGGCTAGAGCCATCCCTGAATGTCCAATCTGCCAGCAGCAGGGAACAAAACTGACCTCCTAATATGACACCATTCCCCAGGATGATCAGCTACCTGGTGGCAGGCTGATTACACTGGGCTGCTTCCATCATGGAAGAGGCAGCATTGAGTCCTTACTGGAATAAACACCCTGGATATTGATCTGCCTTCCTTAAACACGATGCTTCTGCCAAAACTACTGTCTGTGGACTTATAAAATACCTTATCCACCATCATGGTATTTCACACAGCATTCCTTTTGATCAGGAACTCACTTCAAAGCAAAAGAAATGCAACAGTGGGCCCAAGTTCTTGGAATTAATAGGTCTTACCATATTGCCTACAATCCTGAAGCAGCTAGCTTGATACAGAAGTGGATGGCAATACAAATAAATTGCTTGGTGTATGTCAAGGACAACAGTAAAAAAGAAGAAGAAGGGGGAATCAAGTATTTTTCATACTTGCTTGATCTGTCCACATGAAAAATAATTTTAAATGATGGTTAGTCTTGTTTAGTGTCTCACAAAATTTTCATGACCTACTCAGGCATAATTGTTAAGAACAAGTGAATTAATCTAAGTGGGATAAAAGTTTATAAATGAGCCTTTTTAAAATAATCGTTAGGTTTTATAATATGTGTACTTAAAAAGAGTTTCCAAAATTTTTTTGGAAAAAACTTATACTAAGTTAAATAATGGATACTCACTGAATATCTTGACCATTTCTAAATAACATAAAGCACTGAAACATTAATTGTTGAATATAAGTTTATGTACTTTTTGCTTCTGAAATTTTATAGAGAGACAAACGGTATTTAGGTCTGTTAAGCAAACATGTCCTTTGCCACATTGAAAAGTTGTACTCAAAGGAGGCAAATACCTCTAGAAATTGTGAAGTAGTGTATTCATAAATTTACTAATATACTACAGATGGTTAGTATGTGGCAGATAGCTCATAGTTGCCTGCTCCCTAGTTTTCACTGAAAATTAAGGTTACTAAAGATTAAAAGTTCTTATTGACTATGTAAATGAAACTACTGAAAATAATATAGAAGAAGAAAAATATATACAAAGTATGCAAGGAAAATAAGATATGTTTGTGGTAAGAAAAAGTATACAAGGTATGAAGGATATTATTTTGTTGAGAGAAAGTAATTTGTCCTAATATAGGGTATGATTGGCTGTTCCAGAGAAAATGAGAAAAAGGAAAATAGGACAAAAAAAAAAGCATTTTATTTATTTTCTGTTTATTTATTTATTGCATGTTCAAGCTGCTAAGATTAAATAGATTTATTTGTAAGTTTAAAAAAAAAAAGATGGGGGCACCTGGGTGGCTCAGTCAGTTAAGTGTAGGACTCTTGATTTCAGCTCAGGTCATGATCTCAGGGTTGTGAGACTGAGCCCCGCATCAGGCTCCACACTCAGCAGGGAGTCTGCTTGAGATTCTCTTTCTCCCTCTCCCTCCACCCCTCCACATGAGTGCTCTCTCTCTCAAATAAATAAATCTTAAAAAAAAAAAAATGAACCTTAATATCAGAAGTATACTGATGTAAAACTAGAATGACAGATTTTCTTGGATTATTGGTCCGCTTTCATTAAGAAATTGAAAAAAGATTTTTATCTTTTAAGTAATCCTCCTGGGGAACCAAAGTTTTGTGTGTTATCAGAATGATTTCCTGGGCTTCATGTTGTCTTTATCAGGTCTTCGATTACTTAAGAAAACCAAATCTTCTCAATATTAAAAGAGCTAAGGGTTTGTTCACAACTATGTTACCTTCTGTATCTGCCTTTAAGAACTTTTTTGTCACTTTGGTTAAATAGATAATCAAGTATTATAATGATCTATGTACTATTTAATCAAATACTCAAATCTTTTGACATTTTTTACAAGCTTTCCAAAATCAAATTCGAAATATTTTTTTTTAACTTTATTTATTTATTTGAGAGAGAGAGACACAGCGAGAGAGGGAACACAAGCAGGGGCAGAGGGAGAGGGAGAAGCAGGCTCCCCGTTAAGCAGGGAGCCCGATGCGGGGCTCAATCCCAGGACCCTGGGATCATGACCTGAGCCGAAAGCAGATGCTTAACAACTGAGCCACCCAGGCGCCCCCGAAATAAAGTCTTCTGACCTAAACTAACTTTAATATTTTAAAGAGGGTCCCTGGAAAATCTCAAAGGATTTGTCTCTCACCTTGTGAGAGATATTAAACTAATTAAGTTTATTCAAATAAACAGCATGGGAAGTGTTGTCAAGTAAGTGATAACTTTCTTTCAGTTGTATTTGTATGGATATATGCTATTAATAGAAGTATTTCAGGGCGCCTGGGTGGCTCAGATGGTTAAGCGTCTGCCTTCGGCTCAGGTCATGATCCTAGGGTCCTGGGATCGAGTCCCGCATCGGGCTCCCTGCTCCTTGGGAGCCTGCTTCTCTCTCTCTCTCTCTGTCTCTGTCTCTCATGAATAAATAAATAAAATCTTTAAAAAAAAAAAAAATAGAAGTATTTCAGAACTGTATGAAGTTCAGAGAAATTTGTCAGTACTCTTGATGTTCATGATGTGCTCAGCATCATGTTATCAGTCACAATTATGGTTATTACGTTAAAGTATAGTATGTCACTGAAATAAAGTTCCTTGTCAGTTACATTAGAATGACCTCTCATCAGATTTTTATCCATGGCCATTTTAGTCTTTAGTCATTCACAGACAAAAAACTTGTTTCTAGGGCGCTGGGTGGCTCAGTTGGTTAAGCAACTGCCTTCGGCTCAGGTCATGATCCTGGAGTCCCAGGATCGAGTCCCACGTCGGGCTCCCTGCTCAGCAGGGAGTCTGCTTCTCTCTCTGACCCTCCCCCCTCTCATGCTCTCTCTCTATCTCATTCTCTCTCTCAAATAAATAATAAATAAAATCTTAAAAAAAAAAAAAAAGACTTGTTTCTAATCCTGATCCTTCTCTGAAAGTGTTTGCAATCAGCTACAGCTGAGAATGCCCAATAATGCCATCACTTGAATAAGTCTGAGACCGTACCAGTGGACTAATAGTCCAAACAATGAAGTTGATGGGGTCATAAAACTGCTAATCAAAGATCAACCAGAACAAGAATTAATTACATGAGACTGAATGAACTGATGAGGAGGGTCATAATTTAACAACTTTTTGAAACATTGCTCATTCTTTAATATTTGGGTTTCCTCTTAAACTGTCTATAATTTACAGCAACTTGGTAAAGTATACTTTTGTGAAAAGAAATTAAACAATTAGTTTTTCTCCCTCCCTGGTCCTTCCAGAGCTCAGAACCTCTTACTATTTTTGTTTTCATGGCAATATAGTTATTTGCCTAAGTCCAATAAAAATCTGTTTTCCTTGTAACAGGAACTAATAGAAAACATTGGTTATATTGCCAAGGCTTTGACTCAACTATCATACTTGAGAATGATGTATACAATTAGATATGACCAGACAGTTTTAAAAAACAAAGATGGTCTTCATGCTAATAAAACTCTATTGAAGAAAAAATTGGCCTGGTAATTGGTTTACAGGTTTCCCAGCCTTATAGTTGAGTAAGGAATGTCACTTCCTAGGAGACCCAGGAACCTTAAAATATTTTGGGAATCCCAGGAAGAGAGGAATTCAGTCAAATCTATAGGTACTGAAGGCAAAATCTAGTGGCAAGTTCCTGGCTTGGCTTCCTAGCCACAAGAAGCTTTTGAATCTAATTTGAGAGTCCTCATTAAAAGTTCTAGCAAGGCAACCTTAAAAATTTTAGTCTATATGGTCAACCCTGTTCTTGCTGCACTTGTGTAAATAATCAGGCCAAAGTTAATAAGACTAGGCTTATTTTGCAAACAAAACACTTTATCTTTGATAGAAATGGGAGTGACTATAGAGAAAAGCAGTGTTTCAGTAGCTAATTGTATCCACCTTGGGGGGTCCTAATTTCTACTCTTGTTCATTGCGTTTAAGGTTTTGTTATCTACCTATAAATTGGACTGGATCCTGAATTCTTCTGGCTTCCTCCAATATCTGGCTATAGTTCTCCAAATTAACATTTCCAATTTTTCTCCCACCCTTCTGCCTTGCAAGCAGTGAGAACCAAAACTGTCCTTTTCTGGAAGCCCTGCAAGCTGAGGATAGCTGATTTGATTTAAATATCTGAGAAATCACCCCAGCAGATCATGTGTGAGCAACCTTCCTGCCTATAGCCATGTGGGCCACTCAGGAAATTCACAGGAACACATGGTGACCCCACAGAGACATTCAAACTGCAAATCAGGAAAATCTGTCAGATTGTTGCTGCCTGTCCTCACTCCACCATCTCAAAGATGCTTTGAACCCAACATCTAGAAATCCTAACTGACTGCCATCTGGGCTCAAAAACGGAGTTTAGAGTTTGTTCTAAACATTAATCTTTGTTCTTCTTTTGTCTCTAGAAAAATGTCCCTTCTTAAATGCCTGACTGCTCACACCATAGAGAGGGCCTAATGTAGGTGGATCTCTACTCCCACCTAGACTAACACATCCTGAAATGAGACACAACTGTTTGACAGGACTGACCTCTTCCCAGGACTGAGATTGGTTCCATGGGTTGTGGGAGAGTCTACCAACTCGTTTGGACTATGAGATTTGGGAAAGTTTCGCATGGGGGAATGAAAGGGTTCAGGACATGCTACCCCAGAATATGGTACCTTGGCATGTCGAATATTATAAATTGAAGGAATTTAAGAAATAGCACATGCAGGAAGGACTATCTGAATTTCCCCTGAAGAAGGCCATAAGATCCTCAAATGAGAAATGCCCTCCCTGTATCTGGAGGGAAGGAGCATACTTCTCTCTAAAGATGCAGGGACACCAAGAAGACTCTGTTTTCCTCTGTTTACTACTCTCAGCTCATACTCCTTTTTTTCCTATCCTATTTTTCATTGTCCCTCTACTTTTGATGAAACCTAGGATAAAAATCAGGTTTTAAGCATTTCTTTGGTCTTCATTTCCTTCTGAAGCCTCCTATAGCACATAAAATTTGCATTAAATAAATTTGAATGCTTTCTTTCACTAATTTGTCATCTGTTATAGAGAACTTAGAAAGGTAGAAGGAAATTGGTGTTTTCTCCCCTATAATAAAGAACCAGATGACTTCCAAAAAAAAAGCTTTTGAATACTCCCCTTTCTGGAGGCTTATTTATATTGACTGCCCCTTGAGGAAGAAAGAGAAAAGTCTGAAAACAGATCTTTTAATGGAGCATTAAGTATTGTTTTTCTTGAATCTTATCCTGAGATAAACAGAAGCCAAGATTTACTTAATCTGAGCATCGACTGCCATGTGTAAAGCTCAGGTAGGAGCAAATACTCTAAGAATATTTATAATATTAAGGCTGAAGTTACCGTGAACATGTCAAAACTTATTGGTAGGGCGCCTGGGTGGCTCAGATGGTTAAGCATCTGCCTTCGGCTCAGGTCATGATCTCAGGGTCCTGGGATCAAGTCCCGCATTGGGCTCCCTGCTCCTTGGGAGCCTGCTTCTCCTTCTGCCTCTCTCTCTCTGTCTCTAATGAATAAATAAATAAAATCTTTTTTTAAAAAAAAAACTTATTTGTATGGGAATTTTGCAAAGTTCTGAGGATTTACCTTCTTCAAGGGCCTCTGTAATCTTCAAAGAGATGATAACTGTACCTCATCAGTTCTCTTCAGATTTTAGGCTCAAGAACAGATTTTTTTATTAAAAGAAATTAGATAAGAGAAATTTTCCTTATATCTGTATTAATTCATGTTTTTAAGTGAAAAAATCATGCATTATCAAAAATGGTGTCTAGGTTCTATTTTTCATCTATTCTCCTTATTTAGCAATAAATATTAGGAAGGCATCTAGAAGTAGAAAATAATTTTAGAGCAGTGTTTCCTATATTCTTCTTTCTTTCATGTAATCTTATAATGTGATTACCTACATAAGATATGTGTTTTCCTTTGCTCACTAAACATTGTTAAAATATGATTTTAATGGGAAAGATGCTTAACCCAAATATTTTTTAATGGGTTAAGGTTAACATTTTATCAAGTTATTATTTCCATAGCAGGCGGTATTGATTCAGAGTTGTTGACAGTGGTTTTCAGTTTGTGCTAAGAGAAAGGATGAGTATTTGAAAGGAAACAGTTGCTTGCTTTTAAATGGTGATGCTGAGTAACGACTAAGCCCATTCATTTGCACAGTCAGTATAAACCCTAGACAGATTTTCCATGCCTTTTCCTCAAGTGGGTCATGTGATTTGGTGTTTATCACTGGCTTGTGTACCTTCAAGTCTTACAAACCACGTAACTTGACCATGAAAATCAATCAGCTGTTTGAAAGGACTCTTTGCAAGCAGATTTTATTTTTTATTCTTGGGAAGGGGGGGGGCAGGTCATTGCAATGACGATTGTGCAATCTGTGTATGTATATTGGAAACTTTTCTCCTCCCCTTCCCTTCACGTTCTTTAAAGTGAGTCTCCATGCATAGATTTCTACAGTATCTTTTGGTTGTCTTCTCCAAATGGTTCCAGCTTTGTGCTAAGGCCAACAGGACATTACTTTTTTAAAAATCAAATAGTGTGTATGGCATTTTGTAACTGTCTTTTATAGATGACAAGTCAACAACTGTGAAATGGTAACCTCTGCTCTTTGTCCTTTGATTTTAGGTGTAATGGGGAAGGAGTCTAATCTCTAAAGAATGGTGTCTAAGTTTGTGAAAAACCTGCAAAGGTTGTTATGGTGGCACATGGAACTGATGGATCTTTTGGATTTATATACCTACAATGTTCTCAACATAGGTTTCCTCTAAAAATTGTTCATGGATCCTTTTTTTCTTCTGCAGGATGTGTGTATGTATTAGTTGTATAGAACCTTTAATATGCTGGCCTTCGATTTTGCTAATGTGAAATGCTTCTCAGATGATTTTCTTAAAAACTGGGTTGTTTTAACATTGAATGTCAGCATTATTATCTGATGAGAGCTACCTCTCCATTTTAACTATTACTCAGTTTGGTGTTTATATGTATACATGCATACACATGTGAAATTATGAATCAGGCAGATATGTAAAATATGTGGCCATTATTTTGGGGGCAGTAAGTTTATTTTTGGATAAAAAAGGTATTCTTTTTTTTTTTTTTTTAAGATTTTATTTATTTTTTAGAGAGCGAGCAAGAGAGAAACAGCATGAGAGGGGAGAGGGTGAGAGAGAGAAGCAGGCTCCCCGCTGAGCCGGGAGCCCGATGCGGGACTCGATCCCAGGACCCTGGGATCATGACCTGAGCCGAAGGCAGATGCTTAACCATCTGAGCCACCCAGGCGCCCCAAAAAAGGTATTCTTATATTTATTTAACAAATATATACCAAATGCCCATGATGTGTACAGAGCTATTTCTGACGCTGGCTAGAATTTACAAACAGCCATAAATTCTCATCCCTGTCTTTGATGACCCCATATCCTGTACTTGTTGAGTAAAAGTGTTGTAGTGATTCAGAAGAGATTATCACAGGCAACGAGATTAGAGAAAACTTTATGGACATAATGACCTGGGTTTCAGTATTTGTTTTTAGGCTAAATTTATATGATGCCCTTTTATGGATTTCTGAGAGCGCAGGACACCATGTTCTGTTAAATAGTAGGTAGTAATTCAAAAGACACATATCGGTTGTCAGAAGCAGCTTCACTGAACAAAAGATAATTTCAAATTTTGAAAGGGTCACTTATTCTTTAATTTTATTTGGGTTATATTTGTATTCTGGACAAAGATTATAATCTTCTCAAACTAAATTGGAGTCATTCTGACTATAAGATACACCAATCACGTCATACTCTCTCTGTCCTGGCGTTATCATCTCCCCTCCATCTTTGGTAATACTATTGATTTTAATTTTCCAATCCTGATGACCAGTACTACGCTATATGAAGTGGACAATGGGAATAAGTTGTTGCCTTGCAAATATTTAAAAACTTTTCCCAGGGGCACCTGGGTGGCGCAGTTGGTTAAGCATCCAACTCGATTTGGGCTCAGGTCATGATCTCAGGATCATGAGATCGAGCTCTGCACTGAGTATGGAGCCTGCTTACGATTCTCTCTCCCTCTCCCTGCCTGTGCTCTCTTAAAAAAAAAAAAAAAAAAAAAGTCCTTTAAAATACCTCATCAGGTTTCAGACAGAACAAACAACAAAAATTCCTGGCAGTACTGAACTCCCCCCGCCCCACTTTTTCTTAACCAAAGGTATACCTATTTCAAGTAACTCGAAACTGATGAGCCTTTTATGACTTAAAACCAATGAGCGTTTTATGGCTCAAACAAGGACACAACCAGGCTTCCCCAGAGAGGCTGCAGAAGATACAGGCCTCTCAAGATCCAGAGTCACCCCCAGAGACAGCCAAAAGAGAGACTAAGACAACACCCCTGAGAGGTGGCAACAGTGGTTCAGACATTAGCCACAAATAGGGTGCCACATCCCTGGGGACCCCATGGTGCCCCAGCCTGCAGCCGGCCAACTGCACACACAAGTCCAGTAACTTGCATGCCCCTGCAGGGAGAAAGGCAAGCCAGGCTTTCAGGACACAAGGAGACAGACAGGAGGAGAACAGCTGTCCCCGGGAAGGAGAGGATCTGTAATCAACTGGTTACCCAAAACCAAATTCACGACAGTCACAATTCAAAGATCTGATTTTTACAACTGTTTTTCTCTTGCTAATCTGAATTTGGAAATGAAGGGACAAAGACAAATGTTTCCCTTCCTCTCTTTAGGGTAGACTGGGCACTACAGACAGAGATCTGGGAGAGCTGACTGTGGCAAGAAGTCTTACCTTTCCTGGTCTTTTGTCAGTTTTCCTAAGATCCCATCCGCAGACTCTGGAGTGAGTGGGGTGCCCCAGCCATGCCTTCATGGTCACCAGAAACTGCAGGGGAGGAAAATATCTTTTCTCTCTCCCTTCTAAATTTTGGCTGGGACTCTGTAACAGAAGACAGAGTAACAAGAGAAAAGCATACTAATTTATTTAACATAAATTTTATGTGACAGAGGAGCCTTCAGAAGGAAATTAAGACCAAAGAAATGTTTTTATACTAGGATGAGGAACAGAGTCATGGAAAAATGTGATGAGATAAAGAAGTAGTAAAATGGGGAAACTTAGCAAGGACTATTCATTCAAATTCCTCTTGGCATCACTCCATCCTCAGAGATAAGGATGAGCCTTTCCTCTGGGTTTGGCGAGGGCACCTCTCAGGTGTGGGTCTTATGACCTGCTTCAGGGAAAGGCCAGAAAGTCCTTCCTACACCTGCCAATTTCTCAAATTCCTTCAGCTTAAAATATTCAACATGCCCAAGTGCCATATTTTGGGGTAGCATGTCCTGAACCCCATCATTCTCTTTCAAACAAGTTATTTCTTAGGACTCTCAATGAAAGAGGTTTGCCAGTTAGTAAGAATGGGTATGTAAGTCCTCCCCCAACCCCCAGGTTCAATGCAAAACACTTCAATCAAGCACAACAATGTGGACTTCTTTGGCAATGTAAACCCGATGGCTGGAGATCCCCTAAAAATGCTGTATTATATATTTTAAAATTATTTTTTGAATGTATGGCAGAGCCAGCTATAAAGCAAGAGAAATGTTCTAAGGCAGAAATGGTAAGAAAGCACAAATCTAGAGGTGAGTTAGTTCTGAAACCAGCATGTCCTAGGCTCATGTGCACAGTCCTAGTGGCTAGAACTTAAAGTGGGGAGAGGAGAAGCTATGGGAACCAGGACAACAGGAGGCAAAACTGGGGTGCCTATGCAAAGTGCTGAGCCAGAGCACAGCCCCGCCCACAGAAAGCCCTAAAGGGGAGAAAAATTAAAAACAATTCATCTTCCTATCCATATGTGCAATAGAATGGTCAGAAGGAAAAAAAAAAGATAAATGCATATGGGTACATCTAAACACTGTGTTATTTCTGGGGTTAAAAGATCAAGTCCCCGGATGTCCCAAGATGCCTGGGTGACTCAGTCAGTTAAGCGTCTGCCTTTGGCTCAGGTCATGGTCCCAGGGTCCTGGGATCGAGTCCCGTGTTGGGCTCCCCGCTCAGCGGACAGTATACTTCTCCCTCTGCTTCTGCTGCTCCCCCTGCTTATTCTCTCTCTCTCTCTCTCTCTCTCTCTCTCTCTCGCACACGCATGCTCTCTTGCAAATAAATAAAATCTTAAAAAAAAAGAGAGAGAGATCAAGTCGCAGAACCTATAATACTAATAAAAATAGTTTGTATCAGGAAGAAACTGATCTTGGGCGCCTGGGTGGCTCAGGCGGTTAAGTGTCCGCCTTCAGCTCAGGGTCCTGGGACTGAGCCCGGCATCAGGCTCCCTGCTCAGCGGGGAGTCTGATTCTCCTTCTGCCCCTCCCCACCAGCTCATGCTCGCTCTCAAATAAATAAAGTCTTTAAAAAAAATTATGTTACCTCAAAGATGTGTAACTCATTTCAGTTCATTAAAATTTGTCAAAATTCAGAATTAAGCATATAATCCCAAAATACAATAAAATAATATCTTGTTGCATAAAGATTATTTTGTGAATTTAGAAACTGTGCTCCAAAAATCAGAATGTTCAGTAAAAGCTTAGTAAGTCAGGTGTTTCCCAATGAGAGTGTTATAAAGGTTGACTCTAAGGACAAAATAATGTGAAAAACCCTTAGTTCGACAACCCACATATGGATTATCCATGTCCTCGCCCCATCCCTGCTTTAAACTGTCCATGGCCAATTTTATATTCTGAGTGGCTTTTTTCTCTTCTACACAGGACACTTCCAGACCTTCCCCCCTCTGTACATTTTAGAGAACAGAAATTAATTTCCATACCTAAGATAAACTTCAAATGACAAATCTGCCCCCCAAACTACAATACAACCCAAAATACAGTATGAATGCTTTAACTTTTTGTTTCTCCCAGGACAAAGATTTGGCTACCAACTTTAAAGCAGTACGTCAAATAGTCAGCAAGGTGACACAGTCCTCTTACCTGCAATAAAAATGCTAAAAGCTGAAACTGTTTTGCAAGAAACCAACTGGCAACCACTAAAACTAAAGATGAAAGTTCTATTTGACTAGAAATGGAAAATCCTGTATGTATACACAGACTCTGATAGGGCCTGGTGGACTTCCAGGAGTAGAAAGCTTACACAGAGCTGGATGATGTATAAAACAGAAGGCTAGCTGTCCAGTGGACTAGTTAAGGGCTGTGGCCCTGAGGTCAGGATGCCCAGATTCAGACCCCGGCCCCAATGACGGTATAACACAGGCAAGCTATTTAGCTTCCACATAGTTCAGTCTCCATCTAAGAGGCTGGCGTGACAGCCCTTAATAGGACTGCAGTAAGGATTAAATTAGATATGACAGATGTAAAAGTCCTTAGCATAATAATCGACACTCGGTAAATATTCAATAATTGTGAGCTAGCCATGGAATTATTATCCTGTTTCTAATATTATTTTATAATACCACACTACCAGAAGTGTCAAAAAGCACCTTAAGCAGTGGCTAAATAAATTATATTTAGTTACTCCCTGATAGTAGGTAATCCTAATGCCCACCATACAGCATTAAGCAAACACAACAACCAGATCCAATGCCAAAGAGCCACAAATTAAATCATTAAAAATTATTAAGGCATAACAGTGGCCACTAATCTGCTCACTTGAGGCCAGAGATCTGATTACTAATAATCAGGTTACAGGATTAAGGGACTAATGAAATTTTTCTATAATACACTGCTGCAGTGATCTTGAGAGGCAACCATAAAAAAACATAATAAAGTCAAAAAGAATCAAGAACTGCCAACTATTCTGTGACCACAGCAATTCAAGATGCCCACCTCACAGCCTGAGCAGCTGAACAGGAGGCTATTCACCAACAGCTGAGTTCTCTCGTGTTCCATGGGGACGAGCACCCACAGCAGATAATTCTAAAAGTCTGATTTGCATTTGACCTTGACAGCCTAAGAAAACCTAAGCAGTCCCAGGGAAAGTAACACCTATATCCAAAACCTACAATTCAGGGATGAAAAGAAAAGACTCTTAAGAAAGACTGAATTCTTACACCACCCCCCCGGGGCAGTAACTATTTGAGACCTAACTGTGAACTGGCAGCTACCACCATCAATCTCACCTGAGCCAACTCCTAGAGCAGGAATCTAATAACCACTTACTCAGTAGCCACTAATTTACTCTTCATTTCAAAGCAGCCTTTTTACCTCGGTTTAAAAAGAACGGAAGTGTCTAAAATTCTCTTTGCAGCAAATGGAAATGCATTCATCATTACTTCCCATTATCCTTTTCAGCTGGCAGTAACTTGTGGTTGTAAAGCAGAAAAACAAAAAAGAGTTTGGGCAATGTTCGTCAAAGCTTGGATTCCAGCCCTGCCCTGCAGCCCGCTGTAATATGAGAAAGTTCCTGCTTCACATTCTAAAAGAAATGCATTCTTCTCTGAACAGCCCTCTACGTTAACTGCCACCTCTCTTTGTGTCATTGTTTTTATGCGCGCAGCAAATATTTTGTAAGCATTTACTACTTCTTGCTAGAAGCTACATTATGGTACCAGCCTTGAAAGACCCTGATAGCACTTCATAGAAGTTTAAAGTGGAACAGATGAATCACAAACACTACTGTGAGTACGTGCATATTAAAAAGAATTCTAGAATCACCATGCTGCTCATACCCTCTAGAAAGTACCTGAGGGTAGGCGCCCAATTTAAGGCTCTTTTAAAACAGAGGAAAACAGTGTACAATCAAAAGCACACAGACTTTAGAATTAGTTCCGCCATTTATAAGTGTTACAAATTTAGACAAATTACTTAAACTCTCCAAACTTTGGCTTCCTCACCTATAAAAAGGAAATATAAGTATCTACCTTAAATAAGGCTGTTGCGAGGGCTGAATACAATGTCTATTAAATGCCCAGTGCAGTGCCTGATCAATAAATAGAAGCCAGTGTTCTCAGAGACATTTTTAACAAGAGGAACACATTTAGTGGTGACTTGTACTCTTTGGTGGAAAAAATTCTTCGTATCAACAGAACTTATTATTACTGTTCTAAAAAGACAAAGTGAAATCATAAGCTTCACAGGAGAATCTGTAACTTGATACCATAAATTTGGAGCACTTAACTTATGGCAAGGTGGAAGACTGGAACCTGCAATTAAGAAGTGAGTTATATTTCCTAAGAAGAGTATTTAAACAAGAAAACAAAAAGAATGTAGTGAGATTACAGAGGAAGGACCTGAAGAAGGAAAAAGTCATAAAGCGGCTATACCAATCTGTCAAGTTGAGAAAGGTCCTGTCTCTCCCCATTATCATGTCTCCTCTTCTCAACCCCTCTAGGGAAGAAATATGTTCTCTTAGAAACTGGGAGTCCAAAAAATGGAAGTCTGAAGAGACCAGGTAAACAAGCAATCTCTATATATTAAACCATGTACTAACGCTTTGGACTGACAGGTTTTTGTGTGGTTTTATGAATTTCACTTTAAAATACATATACAATTTAGGGGCGCCTGGGTGGCTCAGTCGTTAAGCGTCTGCCTTCGGCTCAGGTCATGATCCCAGGGTCCTGGGATCCAGCCCCGCATCGGGCTCCCGGCTCGGCGGGGAGCCTGCTTCTCCCTCTCCCACTCCCCCTGCTTGTGTTCCCTCTCTCGCTGTGTCTCTCTCTGTCAAATAAATAAATAAAATCTTTAAAAAAAAATAAAATAAAATAAAATACATATACAATTTAAATAATGTAGCTTAGGAGTAGGTCTATAGGTCATCCACACCTTCCTCTGAATTGACATAATCAAATAATTATGGATTAGCTATCAGTTATGAGGGAAGTGGGAGATTTCACTAGGTGGAGAGGTTAAGGCACAAAAGAGAGAGAAATGGGTGATGTTAGCACCATTACCTAATGGAGGACACCGCAGGGCAGGGGAAGGGAGAGACTGCAGGAGAGGGTGCAGGGGCAGCCAGAGAACAAACGCTAATAGTCAACAGACCCCCCTTCCTCTGGCTTTTTAGGGGCAATAATGCCCAGCCTATTTCCCTCAAAATCAAAGGCTACTGCAGATTACCAATATTTATCAACTCTAGGACTATGAAACAGGATACCACGTAATGTGAAACGCTAGGGTCTGCAAATACAAACCTGTTCTCCCTTATGATCAAACTACAGAGAAATCATTCAAAGATTAATATTCATTTAATTGCATCTTTTTTTTTTAAGCAGTCAGAGGTCACTCAAAAGAAACATTCACATTTACTTCTTTGCCCTGAAGGCTTCTTTCAAGCTTTTCTGAACTCCTTTTGCTTGGAAATGTAGAAATGCACAAATTTCTCAATTTAAATTTAAACCCAGCATACAGACCTGTGCAGAGACACTCTCGTCCAGCCCTAAGGGTTCCAGAGAGAACCCTACTCAACAGATGTTCGAGTACCAGCAAGGCTCCTTAGAATGACACTAAACACTCCAGGTTACTCTGTTCTGAACATCAGGGAAACGGCTCCGAGCCTGGTTCAGAAATAATCACACTATCAAGCTGGAGCAGATGCTCTATGCCTCACATCTAGTCATCTCAAATTTAATCCCATACACTGAAAAAATCTGTTATTTGACTACTGCGGAGTCTACACCCATAAGTGCTTTTATATCTTAAGACGCAATTATCAGAAAAAATGTCTTTTTAAGTCAGTTCTCTTTCGAGCTGGCATCCACTGAAATACTCCATTTTGTTTTTTACTCAAAACCTGAAGGAAATAACCCTTTGAAGAGGAAAGGGAGAAGTAGCTTCAAAATCCTGCACCTTCACTCCCCTTTCCAACTGTATCTTCCTAGTTAATAGTCCAAAGTGCAAAAAAGGTAATAGAATCAATTGGAAGTAATGCCATAGTTAAGTACATCGTTTCAATCTGAGATGAAATCTGCAATTGAAATACAACCCCCCCAAAAAAGAGCACAGCTTATTCAGAAAGACCAGCCCTGTTGACCACAGAGCTGAAGAAGTACTGTCTATGCCTGGAAATACTAAACCTGAAGTAAGAAACCATGGTGAACAGCTGTAGGTTGGCCTAAAATAGCTAGAGTGAGTAAGTGTAAGAGAAGGGGAGAAAGAAAAAGGATCTCACTCTAGTGACAGCTTCTGGTAAGACCCTCAGCCAGCTGCCAGGATACAGTATATAAATACTATCATTTTTGGGGCACCTGGGTGGCTCAGTCGGTTAAGCGACTGCCTTTGGCTCAGGTCATGATCCCAGGGTCCTGGGATCGAGTCCCGCATCAGGCTCCCTGCTCCGCGGGAAGCCTGCTTCTCCCTCTCCCACTCCCCCTGCTTGTGTTCCCTCTCTCGCTGTGTCTCTCTCTGTCAAATAAATAAAATCTTTAAATAAATAAATAAATAAATGCTATCATTTTTGAGTACTACGAGCCAGGCATTATGCTAATGAGCACATTGCACACATCATCTCCTTTACTCCCTCTAACTACGCCGAGCAGTGGATATTAATACACTTATTTTGCAGGTAAGGAACTAAACTCGATGATGCCTGAAGCCCTGAAACCTTCTAAAGGACCCATTTACATCCCAGGATGTTTTCTCTGTGCCCCAGGGAATCCTTACAATTCCCTCTTGGGGGATTTCCAAACTCCAGCCCTGTGCTGCTCAGAGAGCACTTGGGTTCCAACAGCTCCTTGTTTCTCTACTAACCTCCTCATGAAAGAAAGCTCTCTCGGCCACTTCTTCCAAACCACACATTCTCCCAACTTGAGGTCCTCTGGACTATCCCCTGGGAATCACCCGATGGCTAGCCTGTACTTACTTGTGAAATCTCTCCAGGCCCCAGGGGTATCCCACGTCGCTGTGGCCCCAAGTGGGTATGCTTGTCCACCTGAACACACCACGGGACACACCCACTTCACTCTGCCCACCCTCTCCCCAGTGGCACCGAGTGGACTGAATATCACCTCCATTCTCTCAACTACCAATCATACTCAATCCCTTAAGTAAGGACTCAAAATCACCCTCTCTTCAGAAAATCCCTTTACTAGCTTTACTTCCCTGTAATCACTCTCATAGCAGAACGGTACTGGATTGGAAATCAGATCCAGCTTCTAATAATGGTTCTTTTATTTACTGCATTACCTGGACGAATCACTCCACCTTCCTGGGACTGGTTTCTCAACCACAAATGAAGAGAATTTGACTAAATAAGTGCAAAATTAATTCCCACCTCTAAGAATTTTTTATGCAAAAAGGCTAGCAACAGCATTAACTTATAAAAAACAAAAAGTTATCAAATTTTTAAATTATTCAAGGCACTCTAGGGCGCCTGGGTGGCTCAGTTGGTTAAGCAACTGCCTTCGGCTCAGGTCATGATCCTGGAGTCCCTGGATCGAGTCCCGCATCAGGCTCCCTGCTCGGCAGGGAGTCTGCTTCTCCCTCTCCCACTCCCCGTTTGTGTTCCCTCTCTCACTGTGTCGTTCTCTGTCAAATAAATAAAATCTTTAAATAAATAAATAAATAAGTAAATAATTCAAGGCACTCTAAATTTTAAAAATTAATACCCAATATATAAAAACCACAAAAAAGAGAACTTCTACATTTCAAAGGGTGACAGGTTGATTTAATTGTTCATTTTCTATTCTGTATTTGACACATGAGTGAAGACCCAGGTAATCCCTTACAGACTACTGGTCTTCAAATATAGACATTATCCTAATCAGTACTCACTATGCCATATTTTAATATACCAAACATGTTTTAAATACTGTGATAGTTGGTCTTATGGGTTAACCTGGTTGGGTTACAAGACCCAGTTAATTCATCAAACATTAACCTAGGTGTTGCAGGGAAGGTATTTTGTAGATGTGGTTAATATCTACAAGAAGCTGACTTTAAATAAAGGAGATTACCCTTGATTGTGTGGGTGCGACTCATCTAATTAGTTGTCGCTTAAGAACAAAAACTGAGGTTTCCCAGAGAAGGAGCTCTCCTTCAGCCTGGCGGCAGCAATGCCTCCCTCACATTCCAGCCTGTCAGCCTGCTCTGCGAATTCTGACCTGCTAATCCCCACAGCTTCATGAGCCAATTCCTTAAATCTCTTTTGACACACACACACACACACACACACACACACACACACACAGGCTCTGTCTCTTGGGGAGCCCAAGACCCCAACATACTGAAAGACAAACTGCTATTTTTTTTTCTTTTCTGAGTAAGGGTTAACAGATGTCTGTTTCTTGTAACCTTTTTAAAATATTATTTTTTAAATGTTAAAGTATTTTTTTAAATTAGTACTTCCTGCACAAAACCAACAAACTAGCAGTACTGCTATCTCACTGTGCTTTTCTTTACTAAAATACATAGGAGGGAAAAGAACAACAGTGATATTCCCTACCTGGAATTTTTAAGCTCCAAAACTGATTTCAGAAGATTGTAAGATTCCATTTTTTTCTCTGTCATGGCTTTGAAAGTATTTCCTCACTACCAGTTAGTATAACATCACTGTGGGGAAAGTCAACCATCAGCCCAATCTCAAAAACTGAGGAAGCATACAAAATAGATGTAGACCTTGCCCTACTTGGTGACATTTGCAAAATCAAGCTGAGAATTCTCCAGCTCTAATTTTTATTGTTGATCCATCAATTGGTGAATCTTCAGTGCTACAGTGACAGAGAAAAAGATTTCCGAATCACTACACACACACAAAACTACTAAGGATGTAAGAATCACACACTTAGTGACATCAGTTCACACACTGGTGCCATTCAAAAAACATTATGATACATGATAACTAGAAACTTGTTCTGTAAAGAGGCCAGTAGTGTTTAGGCCATGGAGGCCATCAAGTCTCTATGGCCACTACTCATACCTCTGCTGCTGTCGCCCCAAAGCAGTCAATGACAATCCATAAATGGATGAGCGTCGCTGTATTCCAACACAACTTTATTTACTAACACAGGCCATAGTTAGCGTGGGGGGTGTAGTTTGCTGACCCCAATAACATCCCTAACAAATAGATACCTGGTCTCTGTTTAAGTCCCAGTGACCGTCCTGCTCAGAAGAGTTCCCATAATTAGACTCTTCTCTGAGCTAGACAGAGTTTCCCCATGAGGGACATCAAGATTTGGGGATGGGATATTTTCCTATTGTGTAGGACTGTCCAAAGCACTGTGGGTCATTTCGCATCCCTGGTTCCCAAACACTAAATGCTAACTACACACACATACACCCATCACTGTGACAAACAAAAACTTTCCCACAGATTTCCAAATCCCCTGGGGGACTTGTTGGCACCCAGTGGATCAAGATGCATTGAACTGTATCAGCAATGGGAGTAAATGGCAGGTGTCCCACGCAGCCATTCCCCCTTCTGCCTATGGCAGATATAACTAATAAATCACAATATTCTTTAATACCAAGGTTTTTAACACAATGGTCAAGACAACCATCACTAATGAATCAGAATTGTGATGTTAGCACATACTTGTTATCCCTAATCTAAAAAGAGTTCTACATACACACTCTGAAAAGAAACTGGCTTCCTCTGAGGTTATAAGGCTGAAACATAATACAGTTTAATTTTAAAACCTAAGAGGCATTGTTAAAGTTTGGTTTCGAGAATGGCTGAGGGGCACTGAAGGCACCTAGGTCCACTGCAGGTGGACCGAGGCCAGGAGTGCAAGGCACACAGCAGCCCTGGGCACAGCTCACTTCTGCGCCACCAGATCATCCTGCGTTCTGCCTGAGTGTTGAATATCCCACCAGAAACACATGGACAGAAAACTGTTTAAATTATCTGAGCCATTTAACATAAAAACACAAATTATCTTATTCACACTTTTAATAATCATTAAATTTTCCCAAAATGCAACTGCTTTTTGAAAGCCAAGTCAAGGCCATACCTAACTGTTGTGTGAATTTGACCAAGTTGCTCACCATTTTGGACAATGACCTCAATGATAGCACCAGCATTCAGGGTACATAAGTACAGCTGAGCTGCCCAGGCCTGCATGTGTGACTGTCTCATTCACAGTCATTCTAGACACAGCGGCAAAACACTGACCATTTGGAACATGTACAGAACATACATATTAAAAATATATTTTTTGGGACGCCTGGGTGGCTCATTCGGTTAAGCGGCTGCCTTCGGCCCAGGTCATGATCCCAGGGTCCTGGGATCGAGTCCCACATCGGGCTCCTTGCTCAGCAGGGAACCTGCTTCTCCCTCTCTCTCCCTCTGCTTGTGCTCTGTCAAATAAATAAAATCTTTAAAAATAAATAAATAAAATAGTTTGGTTTTTTTTTAAAGATTTTATTTATTTGAGAGAGAGAGAATGAGAGAGAGCAAGCACATGAGCGGGGGGAGGGTCAGAGGGAGAAGCAGACTCCCCACGGAGCAGAGAGCCCGATGTGGGACTCGATCCAGGGACTCCAGGATCATGACCTGAGCCGAAGGCAGTCGCTTAACCAACTGAGCCACCCAAGCGCCCTAAATAAAATAGTTTAAAAAATATATATATATATATTTTTTAAGTGATTTCATTTTTGTTCCTCCTTTATATCACAGTAAAATTATGTTCATTTCTTTGCCATTAGGTTTGTGTATCTATGAATTCATTTCAGGATCCTAAAGGAGGAATTATAAAATACTTATTATAAAAACAGAGTGTTGGATCTGACAGGTTAAGAACCACTGGTCTAAAGATACCTTTTTGGCCAAATTTCCCTAACACAGATGCCAATCTTGCCCACACCCTGGAAACAAAGGTAATGCATTTCAAGAGTTCAAAAGCAACTTTAACTGGCTCTTTTACAGATAAACACTAGTTCTCACAATATAGGTGTGGTTTCCGTATGTCCTGTTCTCTGTTGGATAGAGTATACGAGAAAGGGCCGTGAAAACCTAGTGCTGAGGACCTCTCAGTCCCCCAGCTCACCGTCTGTGTCTCAGCAATGACTTCTATCCAATGTTGAAGGGAACTGGCGGGGATTAACTGTCCGTGAAATAGCCCAGCCATCCCTGAGGCAGCTGCCCTTGCCCACCAGACACAAAGATTCTATCCTCAGTGAGTCCACTTTCCACATTGTTACTTTCCTGAGATCTGTCCCTACTTCACACAGAGCAGGTTCTAGAACAGCATCGACAGAACAGTGTGCAACCACACACCGAGCAGGCAGAAATATCGCCATCCACACTGGCTGACATGGTGACCCCGTGTGGCACGCAAGCCTTGGCCGGGAGGTTTAGTGTGACTGAAGAAAGGCGTTTTTCAAGTTGCCGCATGTGACCGCTGACTCCGGTACTGGACAGCACAGCCCTGGAATACCAGAGCTGAAAAGGGGCCTGCAGGCCATGTAATCCAGCCACTCTTACCGTAGGAAACAGACTCCCCACAATAGGAATTAGGAAGCAGTAGCTGAGGCTTACCCGTAACACTGGGGAAAACAAGAACACTGATGGGATCAACCCCTTAACTTTTCACAGGACGGTTACGAGGCCAAGCACCCCACCAGTCACAGCCCATTAGCGGCACAGCTACTTCTGGCACCCAGATATCCTGAACTCAGGTTAGGGCTCCAACTACTCCTCTCCCCTTTTGTACCTAACTCAATGAAAACTCAATTGTTTCATGTCTAACTCCCCTAGTAAATACAGAATTAATCTCGCCAACTGATCGACGTTCCTCAAGTCTAGACTTAGCTATAAACCATTTTAATGTTAAAAATATGGAGATAAAAAAAAATTAAGATTTGAACTAAAGCTTAAAAAATGTGTCTATATAAGAGATTACTAGTTTGGGATTGAAAGGTTTGACATTGACTGAAAATGAAAATAAGCTCTACAATCTATGTCGATCTACATATAATTCATATGCATAATTATATATCTCCGTTACAATAATGGACTGAGGCCACTGGCAAAGCTTAGTTTCCAAGAACATTAATTATCATTTCCCTCTGTAAGTTTTTAAGTCTTTAGAGTATGGATAAAGAGTTCATATATAGTCAAAAGGCTAACTCCAAGCAAAATCTTAAACATAAGAAATGGCAGGTCCCAGATACTTTCTTTAAACCAGGGTTTCAACTACTCGAGGTTTAAGTGGTAGCCTTCTGTCTGGAGGGCTGGGAGAAAGCCAGCCTCTCTCCCAGTGGAAGCACAATTCCAATGATTTGTTTTCTCCATTCTTCAGAGACACACGTGTAAAAGTGAGTGGTAGGGAGCTGAACACCCAACACAAATTCTGGGATGGCCTCTAAGTAATTCTTGGTTCTCCCAGGGCATAAGGGCACCTGATCCAGAGAACCACCACTTGTCACACCTCTCTGCAGAAAACCTGGCATAAAATTACACACAGACAATCTGCCTGTAAGCCCTACGAGGAGCATGAGCTATGTAGCTATCATCAATCCAAAGCCAGCCCTGGCTCCACGCAAGCTTGAAGAGGTAGGTATTATAAATGTAAAAGACAAAGCTGAAAAGGATAAGCGAGTAAGAAAACTGGGACCAAAATAGATCACTACAGGCTGAAATGCTGGACCTCTGAGACCCAGGCAGGATCAAATTTAACAGGAATAAATGTAAAGTCCTGTAGTTCAGTTCAAAAACCAGTTGCACAGGTGCAAGGACCAGACTAACAGATTTCCCATGAAAATTTTGGGCTTTGACTTACCAAATGCTTAATATAAGAGCAAGATGTGTCTTCTTAAATGTTAATGTAATTTTGGACTTCAGTAATATTGAACGTGCAGTAATAGAACTTTACAGGAAGTAATGATCCCCCCATTTGCTGCCTTGATCAGATGTCTAAAGTAGCATGGACAATTATGGAAGCCATATTTTCAAGATACTGCCAACCTACTGCAGCCAGAATAGTATGATCAGGATGGTGAGAGATCTAGGTAGTGGCATTATTTAACCTGAGAAGAGACACTTAACCTTAAATATATGACAAAATTTTACATTGCAAAGAGAAAATAGATCTTCTATGTTGTTCTGGATGATATAACTAAAACGAATCGATAAAAACCACAATAGGTAATTTGGATCTGTTATAAGTAAAAAAAATACTCTTATACCTGGAGCCTCCCAACAATGAAGCAAGGCCGATTAGAAAGAGGTGAACACCTTGTTACTCTAAGTTTTCCTGCAAGGGCCATAAATAAATCCCTTCCCATAAACTTTGAGAAGGGAAGGGTCATGAGAGTATCCAAATTAGGTAGAAGACTGGATTAAATGACTTTACTACCGGTCCACTCTAACCCTGCAGTGATACTATGTTAAGTGCAGAAGAAAAGACTGAGTCAGCACTTTCTTCCCCTAACACCAAGTTCAGTTGGTGAAAAGAGAGAAGAAACAAGAAAACCAAAAGGATTCTTTTTATTTTTTAAGATTTTATTTATTTATTTGACAGAGAGAGACACAGCGAGAGAGGGAACACAAGCAGGGGGAGTGGGAGAGGGAGAAGCAGGCTTCCCGCTGAGCAGGGAGCCCAATGCAGGGCTCGATCCCAGGACCCTGGGATCACGACCTGAGCCAAAGGCAGACGCTTAACAACTGAGCCACCCAGGCGCCCTGCCAAAAGGATTTTAAAATACATTCAAAAATATGTGATATAGGATCTGAAAGTGAGATGCAGTAGAACAGGTGAATCGGGATCAAGGGTATATGGATTTAGGGTTAGAAGACCGGGGGGGCTGCATCCCAGAACCAACACAGCCTCGTTCCAGAGGACATCCGGTAAGTCACTGAACCATTCTATATAGCTCATGGTTTCCGTCTCTGACATGGGATACTACCTGTCCTGCCCTAAGGACCAAATGACTAGATAAGAGAAGCACTCTGTAAATAATTTACACATAAATGGTCATTATTCTATGTTAGTCAGACTCTTCTAAGCTCTGCACTTTAAAAAGGGTATGAAAGGGGGACCTGGGTGGCTCAGTTGTTAAGCGTCTGCCTTCTGCTCAGGTCATGATCCCAGGGTCCTGGGATCGAGCCCCGCATCAGGCTCCCTGCTCAGCGGGAGGCCTACTTCTCCCTCTCCCACTCCCCCTGCTTGTGTTCCCTCTCTCACTGTGTCTCTCTCTGTCAAATAAATAAAATCTTTTAAAAATAAATAAATAAAATAAAAAAATAAAAAGGGTATGAAAAACCTAGGATCTTGAAAGATCAACCAACATAAGGCCCTGTGAATGGACTAAAGACATAGAATATTTTTAGGTAGAAATCCTAAAGGATAAAAATACTCTTACCTGAGGTGTTAACAAGGTATTTTTTACAAAATACGTTAAATGTCCTTAAAAAGGGTGCTGTTTAGCTGTTTTCAATAACCAAGGACTAGAGATTAAGAGGAGGCGCCTAGGTGGCTCAGTTGGTTGAGCATCTTGGTTTGATTGAGCCAAAATCCTCTTGGTTTTGCCTCAAGTCATAATCTCAGGTCCTGAGATCAAGTGGGCAGCAGCTCCTTGCTCAGCAGGGAAGTCTGCTTGGAGATTCTCTCCCTCTGCTCCTTCCCCCATGCATGCTCTCTCTCTCTCAATTAAATAAATAAATCCTAAAAAAAAAAAAAAAAAAAAAAAGGCAGACTTGAATGACTGTAAGCAAGATCAGGTAGGTCTAAGGAAGAACATTTACATGGTTGTTTTGAAATCAAATGAAAAGGTATAAGCCACAAAGCAACAGACAGACATAAGAATTATAACCCCAGTCAGGATGATAAGACCTTGCAAGAGGCTACAGAGGTCTAGAATCAAAGCACACTGGTCGTGAACTGGTCAACATTCACCACCCTTCAGTGAGTCACGTCAGATTCTCTACCAATGTACTTTCTAGCACTAGCACTGAGTGAGTTAGAGCCAATCAATTAACTGTTAGGAAAGAAAAAGAAAGTTAGCAGTTCCATTCAGAAGTATATTTTACATGAGCATTCTACTTGGGGCACCTGGTTGGCTCGGTCAGAAAACCATGTGACTCCTGATCTCAGGGTCATGAGTTCGAGCTCCACATTGGGTGTAGAGATTACTTCAAAAAAAAAAAAAAAGTGTTCTTGTTCTTAAGTGATAAAGCAAATGGGGTAAAATGTTAATAGGTGAATCCAAATAAAAGGTATACAGGTGGTTCCTTGTACTATTTTTATTTTTGCAACGCTATTCAATCATTGTGAAAGAGTCACCACTTAGGTTTAAAATATTAGGTGTTGACTCTGATAGTCCTTATCTGCATAGTCTTAGCTCTTGTGGTAAAGTGTAGAACTTGATAATGCATCACTTCCTAGGGTCTGCCCTACCTCCTCTGCCACTTTAATTAAGACATGTTCGCTCATATATACTGCCCGGTCTTCTCATTAATCTCCACATTTTCTTCTAGATATTGAAAATAAAACCCAAAGCTAAAATAAACCTCAATATTTATTTTTTTATTCACATTTCAACCCTTCCCTCAAGACTTTCCATGATACCTAATTACCACATAAACTTTTGACTTCAAGAGCCTCTGCCAGGTCATTCTCATGGAGGTGGGAGAAGTAGGAGGGATTTCTTTCTGCTCCCTGCAGGTAATAAAGCAGTGCATTGTCTGTACGGTACTTTAAAACAATAATAAAGCCAACTAAGTCTTTCTGCTGATTTTATTATCACCAAGCACTGGCAATTCTAAACAATGTCAGGGCTAAGATACTCCCAACCACCAGAGACAGCTCCCATCACCACCTCTTAACAGGTCAACAGTAATGGTTGCCTCCCCCACATCTTTTATTTGACAGTTTTTCTTTTCATTAGGATCTCGAATTAAAGCAAACCAACCAAGAAAAGTAGTAAAAGAGCAATGACTAATGGCAATCAGCGTATTTTCTATAATATCTCCAACTGTATCACTTTAATAGGAAAGTTTGTGTATAATTTAATGTGATGCCTCACTCTAGGCAAAACTAAGTAGAGTGCATTTATACAATCCAACCAATTATGATTTAGTATTAAAACTACTTTTTAAACAATAATAATGTAAACAAATGGTTCACAGCCATAACTGAGTGTCTGGAGGGTGGAAAATTTGCCAAGATTTATGGGATCAGACTCGGTAGAATGAACAAGGTTAGACCAACAGGACTGCAGCCCTTTTGGCTGCTCTGATCCCCCGAGTCACACCGAGGCCAGGTCACCTTAGTCACTGAGAGAAAAGGTCTAACTCAGCAGAAGAAAAAGGACAGAAGTCCTACTAAAAGAAGGGGTTGACTATGCCTCACCCAACCTTACATTACAGACAAGGCAGCTGGGTAGTAAGTCAGCAGAAAACCAACACTCTCCTTGGAATCTCCTTGCCCAGAAGCAGTATTCCTCAGCAGTAACAAATTCTCCTGATTCCATCAAATGGCAGGGAATGGCTTTCTAACTGGGGGGTACAGATAACTGAGACTGGACTATGTAATTATAAAATTGACAATCAGAAAGCACAGAACCAAAAAACTCATATAGCAAACTACTTCATATATTACAAACAGGTGATGATGGAAAAGAGACTGTGTACATAGGTGTATACAAAAACAGAGTTTGGGCTTATCACTGTTTTAGTAGTTCTCCCAAAGCACAGATACATAGTTTGCCATAGCAGAAACAAAAAGAAATAATAAATCCATAAGAATAACTAGTAATTTGCTGCACCCTCATAAAAAATTTCCACTATTGGTTAAACTGTAAAATGTATCTAAATCCTACAGAATAACACATAGGATTTATCTATAAAAGCTTAAAAATGTACTCAATTAGGACAAAGAACAAAAATTTCAAAGATTATCCAGAACACAGAGCAATCAAATTTCAAATATATCATTCAGACATATAACTAGAAACTTGCCACAGAAGGCGAGCTCTTGTGTTTCAAAAACAAGCACTTCCTCTACCCAAACTAAAGGCTAAAGACCTGCATACTTTCTCAAGTGCTTTATCTCCCAAAAGCCAAGGGAAAAGGGAAAGAATACATTTTTTAAACCAAGATTTTATGGAAAATTCAGGACAAGCCTTAGCAGAAAAAAAAATTGTCTAATTTAAGGAAATGAGATTAAATTAAGAGATACATACACAGAAATGTACACAGCAGTTAATCTTTTCATTTTCTAATTTGAGAAATTATTGAATATGCTCAATTACATGTTAAAGCATTGTTTATTCCTCAGCACTGCTTTCCAACTGTGTCCCTAAATATAAGGAAATCATAACTATGTAACTCAAGCACAGACTTTCAAGTCCATCAAGAGTTTATACATGTTACTAATACTGGAATTTGAAATCTGGAAGAGAGTAGATCCTAACTGTTCTCACCACACACACACACACACACACACACACACAGATGGTTAAATATGTGTGGTGATGATCTGCCATCAGCTTGACTGTGGCAATCATTTCACAATATGTATATATATCTATCTCACTGTACATCTTAAATAGATACAACTTTTTTTTTTTTAGATTTTATTTATTTATTTGAGAGAGACAATGAGATAGAGAGCATGAGAGGGGGGAGGGTCAGAGGGAGAAGCCGACTCCCTGCTAAGCAGGGAGCCCGATGCAGGACTCGATCCTGGGACTCCAGGATCATGACCTGAGCCGAAGGCAGTCGCTTAACCAACTGAGCCACCCAGGAGCCCAATAGATACAACTTTTATTTGTCAATTATACCTCCATAAAACTGGGGTTGTGGGAGGAATTTATAAGCTAGCAAGACACTAAGGCAGCAATAAATATAAAACATTCTAGTTTATTTAATTAGTGCAAGTCAGACCACCAAATCAGATCCAAAAACTACCTGTACCAATACAGTAATTTGAAAAATAAAAACGTTTAACACCTGAAATAGCAAACACCTGCAACAAGCAAGCGCTCATCAGATATCACCCTCCACCAACCACAACGTGATGGCTGTCCCTAGCTACCTTGCCCAGTTTGTGCACCCGCTGCTCACAGCCCGGAGTCTCTGTAATTACACTTACGGGAAACACCACACGATGTAGATTGGGAAGCACATATTAATTGCAGCCAATAAAACTTACAACGCAGACAAAAACTGAAATTAATAATGATCACCTCCGGTAATGTTATAACAAGCCCACACACTTCACTGGACACTAAAGAAAACTGAACGTGTTTAATGTGTATATAACAACAGATCTTGGGTCATTAATATTTCTTAACACGCTGTCAATGGCAACGTAGCAGAAATAAAGCCTAAGTAAATTTTTAGGAATTGGTCGAAACTGTCTGCAGGCTTCTGTACAGTTGCGCTTTTCCGGTTCAGCCGAGAACTGAAGCAATAGTAGAAACGCTGTCTGTTAAGCAGAACCCTGCTAAGTCCCACTGCAGCTGTGAAGGCATTCAGGAGCTCAGTGCACGACGGAGGCGGAAAGACAACCCGGACTGCTACCCGCTCGGGGAAGAGCACCGAGCACGACCGCGGGTCTCGGGGGCGCCTGCACGGCGCAGTCGGGGGGTGGGGGTCCCAGCCCCACCGCGGGGGCAGGCGACTACAAATCATACATGACCTGACGGGTCTGACAAAGAGAGCGGCACGAGTGGCACGGGCAGGGGAGAGTCCACGCTTCCCCGGGAATGCGAGCTCTCCTCCGGAGACCCGCACGGGGTGAGCACACACACGCCCCGAGGAGCCAGCACCACCTGGCGGGGGGGTCCCACGAGCTCGGCGTCCAGCAGCGGGCGGCCGGCCACCTTCCCGACCCGCTGCGCCCGCACCCTTCTCGCCCGCGACCCCCAGACGACGGCTGACCCTCCCCGCCAGCCCCCTGGGCCGCCCCGCGGCCCGCCTCGTCCAGGCCCCTGCCCTCTGGGACGCATCCCCTGCCCGGGGACGCCCGCGCCCCCCGCCCCGGCTTCCCCCCTCACGGCTGCCCTCGGGGCTACCCGCGCCCACCGCCCCCGACCGTGCTCGCCTCCCTCAAGCCCGGCGTCCCTGCTCGCCCTCCGCCCGCGCGGGGTGCCCGCCCGCCGCGTCCCTACCCTGTCTCCCCGTCCCGCGGCGCCGAGACGCGTCCACTGAGGAGACGGGCGCGTCCAATGAGGAGACGGCCGCCCGGGACCCGCCGGCCCCGATGCGGACCCGGAGCCGGCTTCCGCCTCGCGCCGGAAGGCGTCCGCGAGCGGGACCGGAAGTCCCGCCCCAGCCTGCGGGGTGGGTGCGGGGAGCCGCCGGGGGCCTTCCGCGGCCTCCTCTCCCCGGGTGCTGCCCGCTCTGGCGGCAGCCGGCTCAGCCGGCGGGCGCTGCGGGCGGAACGGAGCACCTGAGGCTGGCGGGAGGTCACACACACGTCCGCGGGCTGGGCACAGCGCTGGCCGTGAACGCGCGCGGGGCGGTGCTGCGGGGGGGGGGGGGCGCGGCGCTGCGGGGGGGGCGCGGCGCTGCGGGGGGGGGGCGCGGCGCTGCGGGGGGGGGCGCGGCGTCGGGGGCGGGGGCTGACGGGCGCCGGCGACGGCTGCGAGCTGAAGGCGGGACGAGGCAAGAGTGCATGCCGGGGAGACTGGCGCCAGACCCAGACCGGCCGCGTGGGGGAGTCGGGGGTGCTACACCGGGGAGCTGGGGGCTCACTGGGAGCCGGGGGCCGGGGGGCTGCCTCGGGGGCCCAGGGTGGGGGGGCGCGCATCGGGAGCTGGGGCGCAGCCACCGCAGCAAGGTCGAAGATGACGGAGCCAGGAGGAAGTACCGGGGCCCGCCGGACCCCAAGACTGCTGGACCTTGTACTAAGGAGCTTGGACTTTGGACACCTTACAGCAGGGAGGGCGGTTTCTCTAGGGCAGTAGAGAAAGTCGGGAGTTGTGGGGTTGACTAGTGTCATGGACCTGGTCATCAAAGAAAAATACAAAGACTGTGGACAGAACATTTCACCCTCGAGGGAGCGTTTCCAAAACTGCGGTACCCAGATGCAAAAACGGCGGTGGAGGACTAAGTCCTGTAAGGCAGGACCACAGGGTTCTCACCCCTCAGGTCACCCCATTGGGCAAGTCACCCCCACCGAGCGAGATGCCAGCTGAAGCCACAGGGAATCACAGAATGGGCTGAGGAGGAGAAAACTTTACCCGCTACAGTAATGAGGATTGTTGGCTCTACTGAGTTATTTTCTTGCTTGCTACTAGTGTTTAATAAGTACCTTCTCGCACACCAAGCCCCCCTTTTCCTTTTTAGAAAAAGCGTGACAATTTTTCTTTTCCTTTCGCCAGTAGCAGGGTTATGTTGTGATATACACAGATAGGATTGTTACGGAAGAACGGGAAGAATGGAGGTCATGTAGAAAGTCTGTACCCTGAGGCCACAACATCCCCTCTGGATGAAGTAGTGGGGCACACCTTGGGGAGGCGAGCAGTCCATTTGTGGTGGTGTATGAAATAATCCAATCACGCGGTAGAGAGGTGTAACTTTGAAGGAATGAAAAGATTGTGTTTGTGCGCGCGCGTTAGCACGCATGCATGTGCACACTGGGGCTGGGCCACCAAGAAGTAGAATGTAAGAGGCACTCCATGAAATGTTTTGCTATCGATCATCACAGTTCTTTGTCGTTTTGTTGTATGAATGGCCCTAACACACAGGGCAATCCATTAAAGAGCCATATATGCATACACAGGTGACCGTGTTCTAGGGTGACCAAATGTCCTGGTTTGCCCAGGATTGCGGGGGATCCCAGGACCCTGGAATTTTGGTGCTTAAACTGGGATAGTGCTGGGAAAAGTGGGACAAGTTGTTCCTACTATCATCCCCTGTAAATGAGATTAATCCAGAGATGGACACATCCTAAACTGGGCCATTTAGACTCTTCCCCCACCCCCATGAATTTAAAATATGGCATAGGAAAACAAGAAAGCCCTTAGAGCAGACCCATAAAGGGCAGTGCCCTAAAGGAAAGATCTGTTAACACCCTTTGCCGAGGACCCAGGACCTGCTGTGTCTCCTTTGATTGCAGGAGATACCCTGTGTACTTGGAACATTTTGTTGCCTGACTTGCCAGAGAAGGTTTCTTTTTTTTTTTTTTTTTTTTTTAAGATTTTATTTATTTGACAGAGAGAGACACAGCGAGAGAGGGAACACAAGCAAGGGGAGTGGGAGAGGGAGAAGCAGGCTTCCCGCTGACCAGGGAGCCTGACGCGGGGCTCGATCCCAGGACTCTGGGATCATGACCCGAGCCAAAGGCAGACGTTTAACGACTGAGCCACCCAGGTGCCCCCAGAGAAGGTTTCTGCTGCTTGCAACCACCCACAGCACACCCTTGTTTAAGACCATCTGCTCTCAGAGCCCCTGCTGAATGGGCACTGAGACAAATGGTCCAGACTGATCACCACAGCAAACTGCAGTAGATCCATTACAAACCCAAACAGCTTGAGAGTCTTATGCACAGGTTTTGGTCATAATTGGAGCTACAATTGGTCTCTCCTGTTGAGATAGAAATGTCACGTGAATCTAGAATTGGGTTAGGCATGAGCAAGATGTCGGAGGCACGGAGAGCGAAAGGTGGGGAAACTGGAGGGAAGAGAGAAGACAGGATTATCTGAGAGGTGTTCATCTTAGTCCCCACCTGCCAGGTTTTGTTTTCCAGTCCCTTGTGAGGTCCAGCTACACTTCCTGTCCTCAAATTGTATTAAAATTCTATGTCCTGGGGCGCCTGGGGGGCTCAGTCTGTTAAGTGTCCGACTCTTGATTTCGGCTCAGGTCATGATCTCAGGGTCCTCAGATGGAGCCCCATGTCAGGCTCTGTGCTTAGTGGGGAGGCTGCTGGAGAGTCTCCCTTTGCCCCTCCCCGCCTCAAAATTTAAAAAATCTTTTAAAAAATAAATAAAATTCTGTGTCCTTCCAATAGTCCCCATTTTCCTTGAGTTAGTTTTAGTAGGTTTCTATTCCCAGCAATGGAACAACAAGACAGCAATTCACAAGACATAGGTTGCCTGCTCACCCTACAGTATCCATCCCTTCTCAGCAGAGCTCCTGAGCCAGCTTGTCCTCCCAGGCCAATGGCAGGAGGAAGATTTGCACACCTCCACTGCTGCCTGGTCCCTTCAGGAAAACTGCCTCAGTGTGCATGGGAGGGAGACAGGGAAACCATGTATTCCAAAGTCCTTGTTATGCAGAGGGGAGAACGGAAGTCCACTTGGACATAGTGGTTTTCCCAAGGTCAAACAGTTTCAACCATCCCAGAGACAGGATTAGTGCAAAATCTTCTCCCTCCCAGTCCGTGGCCTGATTTTCTGGTGTGGAGGGAGTGTAATACCCCCCGGACGCCAATGTGAGGTCCCCAGGTGGGCTGCTGAGCTTCTTGCCATCCACCTCCTGGCCTCTAGCATCAGCTGGACTGCAAAATCGTGACCCTGTTTCATTGTCAGTGAGGGTGGAAAACAGACATCTCGCTTGGAATCAGGAGAGAACGTTTTAAGGAAACATTTTCTCAGTACTCACCACTGGCTCAGACAAATAAATGAGTTAACTAACGGAGCTAATAAGGTTAAAGAGTGTATTTACACTTTCTATATATATTCTCTCTCGTTCATACATGGGTGTTTTTCTTATCTGTATTTGTTCATAAAGATCAACCAGCATCACCATCCTCAGCAGCAGTTAGGTCCACAGCTGTGCCTCGATCCCTTTGCACACAGTCACTAGTAATTTGTTGCAAAATAAACTCGTCTGTAGTCGGGGGCAATCAGAACAGCATGTCCCTTGGAATACTAACCACTTAGTGTAAAATCATATTAATTAAAGATTATGTATTGAACAATAAGTTCAGCCAATGCTCTCCAATTAATAATTCCCAACTGGGCTGCAGAGTCCTAAAGGCAAGGTATTTTTTATGAGGATCCCAATCTTCTGTGATTCAATAATACCACTTAAAGTGAAAATTGACTCATGACATTTAAGGTGGTGTTTTCTTCCCAAAAGGGTAGCCTGGGGAATTGCCCCAGAAATGTTTCCATTTGATTGGAATATTTAAAAACATAACCTTTGATATTTTGGTCTTTTTTTTTTATTGTGGTCAAATATATAAAACATAAAATTTACTATTTCGGCCATATTCAAATGTACAATGTTGTGTGGTCGCCAACCCCGTCCATCTCTAGAACTTTCTCATCTTCCCAAACTGAAACTTCAGACCCAGGAAACAGTAACTCTCCATTCCCCAGCTCCCCTAAATCTAATTTTGGTCTAGGTTTATAGGTTTCATATCCCATAAAAATATGTTCAACACAGATTCATATCTTCTGCAAGTAAACATTTATAAATAGAAATAAAATAGGGCCTTATTCACCTCTTGTCTCCTATGGAATTCAAATGAAACCTGTGATTTCCACAGGGACACTTTGTATAATAATCAGATATTTCTACTTCAGACCTCTTTAAGACCTACACCTGGTAATCCCACCTGTAAAACACAACAGAGAAACTTGGCACGATACTCATTAACTGGAAAATTTGGGTGGGTATGTTCTGAAGGACTTTTATACAAGCTGATAACTGTAAATGCCAATCCTTGCTTGCCTTTTTGCAAAAGCGACGAGCATTCCACATATCTGACTGGAGCACAAGCCTCGCTGTGTTTTTCTCCCAATGGCTTCATAGCTAAGCAGAAACGCTCCTGCCAGAGAAAGCTTCACCTGCTTCATCCCAGCAGGGCTGGTAAAGCAAGCCTTTCCTGGTGAATAAAGGGTTCACTCCACAGTTTGGTAACAGAAGTAGACACGCAGCTCAAAATCTCACCACTAGGTAAATAATAAAATGACTTTTCAGCTCTGAGTCTCAATGATACAAACTTATTTCCTAAGAAGAAATTAGCTACAGGCTGGGAAGTTCAAGGCAAAACTCTCCCTGCAAAAACAATGGATGTGTGCCTTAAAGAGGAGCATGGCAGGGTGCCTGGCTAGCTCAATGGGTGGGACACGCAACTCCTCACCTGGGGGGCGTGAGTTCAAGCCCCATGGTGGGCATAGATCTTACATTAAAAAGACAAAAAAAAAAAAAAAAAGAGAGAGAGAGGAATATGCCTTCTGTGCAAGAATCTCCTGATTAGTTAGTAAGAAATCACTTCCTTCGGCACTCTCTTAACTTTTAAAATCAAGTGATACCTACAGGTTGGTTATATCTGCCTTGAGTAGACATGGCAGAATCATAGAGAGTTAGCTCTGTTCCTCTGTATTTTTGTCCTGAGACAGACCTCCACATTACAGATACTCACTGCCCAGAAAAATACCCTGCACGTAGAGTTGCCAGATAAAATGCAGGATGTCCAGTTACATTTGAATTTTGTGTTATTTTTAGTATAAGTGAGGTAGGGGAGCTGAAGGGACTTCATCTTAGAAAGGCTCCATCTCTGCTGTTTCTCAGCTAGGCCCCATCTATTTGTGTTCTATATGTCCTTGCATCTGAGCGACCCAAAAAGCTGTTCCCACTCCAGGAGGGAAGCAAGAAAGTTCATCGTCCCTTGAGTTCCGTCCTCTGCCCCCAAACACCTGATAACATCTCAGAACTGGATCCCAAGCATGTTCCAGAACAATAGAGTCAAACCTCGGTGGACACTGGCATCAATACCCCTGACCTTCGCTGATTCAAGGAATAACATCTGTTCACCTGTCACTCACCTTCGATTGGACCCCATTCTGGATTCCTGAAGGAGCATGGACTCTGGACCTCTAACCCCAAGCGATGGGGAGACTCCTCCTTTCTGAGTCTCGCAGTCGTCTGCCTGCTCTACTGTATCATTGACATTATTTCATAGACTCTGTTCTCACTTCCTCCTGGCTTGCATTTGATTTCTAGGTTGTGTGAAGCCAAGGACCCTCCTGGCTGGTTCTGCGGGGCTCCCTCCGGGTCCTTGGACCTGGCCTGCCTGCGTCATAAGTATGTCCCAAAGATTGCATGGGACAAACTTATCATAAGAGAGTATTTCTTTATTGTTTATGTAAATTTTGAATGTAACTGAGCATCCTCATTATTTGTGAAATCTGGCAACCCTACTGCACATAAGCAAGATTCCTTAAATATAGCAATGCATTTTTTTTTCTCTACCAAAGTATGCATAGAGCATTAGACTGTATCACAACGATCCACCCTTGCACACTTTCCTTAACATTTCATAATAAAAAACAGAAGCAAGACCACAGATCTGGGAAGGGGATTGTTAAGAACTCAACGGGAAGTGTGGAAGCCTGAATCCCAGAGACAGAACTGATTTCCACGTGGTTGTAAAGCAGTAACTTATGGTGGAGGTTGAGTTCTGGAGTCTAGGATTTTACCTGAGAACTCGCTGGGCAAGTGCTTTTGAGCGAGACTGGTTGCTTCATGGTACTTTCGAAGTACTTTTCTGTAGTGTTTTTTCTTTTTTTCTCAAATCATGTTCTGTATCTTGTATTCTTTTTTTTTCCTCATGGCAGTCAAATAGAATTTTCATATTAGAGGAGTACAGCCCAAAAAATGTTGGAGGAATTTCTGGAAAGGGGAACACTGAGACATTTACAGTGCCGACCTCTCTCTCTGCACCCTCTTTACTGTTCACTCTAACAAAGACTAACCACGTGCTGTCTGTGAGACCGTGCGCCTTCCCCTGGCCGGGGATCTGTGTGCTTCAGGCCCGTCTCCCCGACAAGGGAACTGCATGCGCCTTCCCCTGGCCAGGGACCTGCGGGGGTCGCCCAAGCCCCCAGCCCTGGGGCCTCCATGTGGAGGCCCCTGCAGGTGTCCTCTCCCCGGCTCTTGTGTCGTTTTGTCACTTGAGACATCTTGCAAGCGCTGTAAGCGGCTCCTCTGCATGGAGGTGTGACCAATAATATCTACACAGACACAGGGCTTTCCTGTCCGTCCTTTTTTATTAGTCTTATTAGCCTTTTGCTAACCTTCTTATCAACTAAGCATAGGCTCAGTCGTCTGTTCATTCAACAAGTATCCAGACAGCATCAAGCCCACTAGGCCCATCAGTAAACAAGAAAACAATTCCTACCCTGAGCAGCTTGCATTCTAAGGGGGGGTGGGGGGAGACAAAAATAAACAATACAGCAATAAATAAATATGTTAAATATGTTACAATTTTACATATTTATTTAGTCACATGATGATAAATGTTCATTTATTATAACTTAATATGTTTATCTTACCATGATAAATATTTTAGGAAAAATAGGGCATGATGAAAGACAAAGGCAGTGAGGGGGGGGGCGGGTCAATTACAATCATCAGGAAGTGACACTGGAGCAGAGGGCATGTCTGAGGAAAAGTGTTCCAAGACAGAACAGCCCGGGGAAAGGCCCCAAGGCAGGAGTATGACAATGGAATTCTGGATGTCCAGCTCTGAAGCCTGCAGTGTGCTCACATGTGTCTCAGTTCTGGCTCAGGTTCAGACTGGACTCCCTTCCAGAATGACTAATTTGCTTGCATTTCTGTCTCTGCCCGCGCCCTCCCCCCCCAGCCCTGTGGACTCTTTCCCTTTGCCCACTGTCCCTGTGAGGTTGCCCATGTGGTCAGTGGGACATTGCTTCTTGTTTTCTGTCGGCATCACCTGGGATGACCCTTTGCCTTGGGAATGGCTGTGGGGACCAGCCCCCAGCCTCATCAGGTCCCTGGAGGGCAGGAAACTACAGTGTTCCTTGGTTTCCCAGCCCCGTGGATAGGGTGCTCCCTGCCTCCCTCACCTCTCCCGATGTCCATCACTCGGATAACCAATTCCCTTCTCAGATTCTCTTCTTTAGGGTGACTGGTGTCACAGACTATGTTTTCTTCGGCTCCGATTCCAAGCACCCGGCACAGAATCCAGCCAGTGACAGCACTCCGTCAAGGTTTGCTCAATGAATAAGGCACAAATATTCCTCTCTACTCAGCAGCTAAGTAAATTGAGACCAGTGACTGGAGGCGTGACATCCAGCCCCACCTTTGTCATTAAGGATTGAGAAAGCTACCTTGGTTTGCTTTGTCAGAGTAGGCAACCCTTGCCCAAGCCCTCACTCGCCTCACGGAGGGAGTTTGTGCAGAATGGGGAGGGCGTGGAGGCGCGCGTGGAGAACACAGTCGGGAACAATCAGTCCTCATGTGCACAGTTGTTAGTCTATGGAGGTTCTGAAACAAGGAGAGAGTGTTTAGGCTAAAATTATTTACTAAAATCATTAGCGTTTGGCCCACTGCCCACCAAAAGTCTGCCAAAACATGGGCCACTTACTGACAGGGAGCCCTAGCCAGATGCCGAGCAGCTTAGTTCATTTGCTCAGAAAATATAAAAGAACATCTCTCTGGGAATACTCGTGTACTAGGGAAACACCACCCCCATTTTAAATGCTCGACTGTATTCCTGAAAGGAAATTGGGTTGTAATAGAAACAAAGCAAATGTTACCCTGAACATGGAGCAGGGCTGCCCGGGGCCCCGCACGCACTGAGCATGGAACAGTCGTGACGCTCTCCCATCCACATTCTTTATTAGAGTTCCAATCTATGACGAAATCATCCTGCAGAACTCAAACCACTTTGGATCCTGTAACAGCAGACGAGAGACAGGTTGACTTTGATGCACTTTTCCATCCCAGCCACTGCCTCCATATAAACTCCCTCTTTTGGAATGCTGTCATGGCTTCCAGCCTGGACTTCTGGCCACTCGCTCAGGCCATACTACATGTTGCTTTCAGGTGTTTTTCCAAATCTCCCTTACTTAGTTCAAATACCAGCTTTGTCACTTACTAGCTGCGTGACCTCAGGTAACTTGGTCAACCTCTCTGTGCGTTGGCTTCATCATCTTAAAATGGGGATGATAACAGTACCTACCTGATAAAATTGGTGCCCCAGATCAAAGTAAGTTAAAGCGGGTGAAGTACTCAGGACTATGCCTGCACATTGATACCGAGATGTAAGTGGTGGTCATTCCTGTTACACTTGCAAACACTAGCTGGCTTCACGCTGCTTTTGGGATAAAATGCAATCCTTTAGCAGATACAGGTTTTCCTACTCAGAATCTCCAACTGTCTTTCCAGACTCATCCTTCACCTTTTCCCTTTCTACTTCTCCCCATGATTACGTGTCTCTTCACCGCTCCGACAAAACCTACGTTCTTGCGAGAAGGTTCTGTGAGCTGGACCTCGAACACCACTGCCTTCCCTGTCTTTTCTTATCGAGTGTTTTGCATGTGCTTTCCTCTATATGCGGAATGTTCTGCCTCTTCCTCCATGACACACGCCATCCACCTTCCGGGCGCTCCCGGCTGGGACTCTGTCTGTGCAGCCACCCAGCACCCTCCAAACAGAGGAAACAGCTCTGGTTCCCCAGGCCAACGGAAGCCTTCACGTCTCTGAAGGGCCAATAACCACAGTGTACCACCTCACGTGGTTGTTATTTGTCTCTCCTCATAGGAATTCATGCTCCCTGGAAGGCAGGAAATGTACCAAAACCGATGACTTCGGTGCTTGGCATGTGTTCAAGAAATGCACAAGTAATTGAACTGATCACATAAAAGCAACTCGGAACGGGCAGAGGAACTGGCCTGTCACTCAGGGACTCCCGTACCACCGCTGCTGGGTGAGAGGAGCTGAGACTTTGGGCTGGGTGACTTCTGACTCAACGACTCCAAGAGAAGCTAGAGGGGCACCTGGGTGGCTCAGATGGTTGAGCGTCTGCCTTCGGCTCAGGTCATGATCCCGGGGTCCTGGGATCGAGTCCCACATCGGGCTCCTGACTCGGCAGGAGTCTGCTTCTTCCTCTCCCTCTGTCTCTCCCACTGCTCATGCTCTCTCTCTCTCTCTGTATCTCTGTGTCTCAAATGAATAAATAAAATCTTTAAAAAAAAAAAAAGAGAAGCTAGAAAAGTTCGTGCTGTGTATTAATATAGTTGACTGGATGCAAATAATAAATCGGACTCCAATATTGTCATTTCATTGTACTACTTTTTAAAATTTTTATACTAAAAAGATGTGTAAACACATGTGACAGACCAAAAGTTGGTTCTCAAGGTAATGAGTGTTGTGAGAGTTCACAGAACTCAACTGCACCAATGTTTCATACAAGGGGTCGTTCTTCCAACTGGAAGATCTGAAAAATGCAAATTTAATCTATTCCTCTTGCTAAAAAAAGTCAAATACAGAGGAAGAATGATGAAGCGGTGGGTGAAGAAGGTGGGAGCCACAGGGACAGAGCGAAGGAGCTGCCAGCCAAGCCAGAAGATGGGACGGTCAACAGTGAGGTGAGCAGTGAGCTTGCTGTCCAAGTGCCTCCAAATCTGCAATCAGTGTGCTTATGTCAGTAATACGCAAAATGAAAAGGTCAAGCAGTGAAAACACTAGCAGCTTTTCCTCGACAGTCACACAGCAGACGTAGCCTGGACCATACCTCTTGTCATCCAAGAAGTTTCTCCATTTCAGCCTTGAGTATGTCACATGCAAGTCTGACATGGATCATTTGGGAAAGCAGAGGTGAAAGAATGTGCCTGCAAGGAAAATCATTCCTACTTATTTTTTTTAAAGACTTTATTTATTAATTTGACACAGACAGAGAGAGAGAGAGCACGAGCAGGGGGAGCAGCAGAGGGGTAGGGAGAAGCAGGCTCCCTGCTCAGCAGGGATCCCAATGCGGGGCTCGATCCCAAGACCCTGAGATCATGACCCGAGCAAGGCAGACGCTTAACCAACTGAGCCACCCAGATGCCCCCCTTCCTACTTATTTTTAAAAAACAAGTGTATATTTAAAATATGGGGCACCTGGGTGGCTCAGTTGGTTAAGCGGCTGCCTTCGGCTCGGGTCATGATCCTGGAGTCACGGGGTCCAGTCCCGCATCGGGCTCCCTGCTCAGCAGGGAGTCTGCTTCTCCCTCTGACCCTCCCTCCTCTCGTGCTCTATCTCATTCTCTCCTCAAATAAATAAATAAAATCTTTAAAAAAATAAAAAATTAAAAACAGGTGTATGTTTAAAATATTAAAATCGTTCAGGCTTAAGAAATACCCAGTGTTGGCAAGGCTGTGGAGGGACAGGAACCTTCATGCTCAGCTGGGAATGTGATCAGTACAGCACTGCAGGAAATAATATGGAGGGTCCTCAAAAAGGTAAGAATAGAAATACCATATAATCCAGTAATTCTACTACTGGGTATTTACCCAAAGAAAACAAAAACATCAATTCAGAAAGCTATGTGCACCCCTTTGTTTATTGCAGCATTATTTACAGTAGTTATGGTATTGAAGCAATGTAAATATCTATCGATAGAGGAATGGATAGAGATGTGGTATAGATTGATAATGGAATATTACTCAGCCATCAAATTAGCAATGAAATCTTGCCACTTGCAACGACGTGGATGGAGCTAGAGGGTATTATATTAAGTGACATAACTCAATCAGAGAAGGACAAATACACGATTTCATTCATATGTGGAATCTAAAGCACAAAACAAGAGCAGAAACAGAGCCCTGAATACAGAGAACAGACTGGTGGTTGCAGAGGGAGGGGAGGGACAGGTGAAGGGCAGAGGGAGGTCCAGCTTCCAGGAATGGGATGGATAAGTCCCGGGAGGAGCAGCACGGCACGGGGAACACAGTCAGTGGTGTTGCCCCAGGGAAGTGTGGTGACGGACGGCAGCCACACTCGTGAGACCGCAGTGTAACACACTCTTGCCGTGTCACCGTGCTGTGCGCCGGACACGAATGTCGCAGCCTGTGTCGGCTACAGTTCAATAAAAAAATTTTTTAAAGAAAAGAACAAAAAGGACTGAGATACTGAGATGAGCTACAGGAGAGCCAAGCTCAGAGCAGCACGCCAAAGGCCAAGTGACAGAAATCCGATTTTCCCGCAAGGTCCAGAGCAGGCAAGTTGATGCAGAGACCGCGCTCTAGAGCCGGTCAGCGTCTGGGGCTAGGGAGGTGGAGGGACACACTGATGTCGCCGTGGGGTCTCACTGGCAGCAACGTGCACCAAGCTCGGCATGGTACTGGATGCAAATTCTAGCCTCTAAAGCTGATCTAAATTTTTGGAATAAATAGTGAAAAATAAACAACTGAACTTTAAACATAAAATCAGGGGCTCCTGGGTGGGGATTGGGTCGATTAAGCTAAGCGTCTGCCTTCGGCTCAAGTCACTATCCTAGGGTCCTGGGATGGAGTCCCACAGGGCGGGGGCGGGGGGGATGGGGGTGGCGGGGGGTTCCCGGCTCAGTGGGGAGTCTGCTTCTCCCTCTGGGTGGCTCCCACTGCTTGTGCTCTCTCTGTCAAATAAATAAATAAAATCTTAAAAAAAACCCATAAAATCATTTAATCTTGATGTGAAATGTAGTTTGCTTCTTTTAACAAAAATAAAGAAATGTTTTGGCCAAGTTCACCTTTCTCTTCTGGTTTATTCACAGATGAAAGAGAAAGATAAACTTTCCTGCTTTTTTCTTCCCAAGCTCCCAAGGAGATCTGTTTACAGAGGCAGAGAACATTCTTTCTGCCGTAGAAAGCTCAGCTTTCGGAGGAGCTGGGCCCCCAGGCCTCACCGCCAGCGCCCAGCAAGAACGGCCAGCCCTGGATGCCTGGGAGTGTCCTCTCACCCGCAACTGTTCCTTGAAATTTAACATATTTGAAAATAAATCAAATAGAGGTTTTTAAAAATGGAAATCTTTAAACAAAAGTGCCCAGATAAAAGTATATTTTTATTATATATTTTATTATAAATATTATAAAGTATATATTATTATATATTTTATATTTTTTAAAGTATAATAGTTTTAATTTTTTTTTCTTAAGATTTTTTTATTTATTTGCGAGAGAGACAATGAGAGACAGAGAGCATGAGAGGGAGGAGGGTCAGAGGGAGAAGCAGATTCCCTGCTGAGCAGGGAGCCCGATGTGGGACTCGACCCCAGGACTCCAGGATCATGACCTGAGCCGAAGGCAGTCACTTAACCAACTGAGCCACCCAGGCGCCCCTAAAGTATAATAGTTTTAAAGCAGTCATTTTTTACAGTTTTCAAGTGGGGGGAGATTTCTGTTTCGCCGTGGGGGTGGCGTCCAGCCAGCAGATCCAAGTGTGGGTGGGGAAGGGTGTCACCCCGCAGACCGAATGGGAGGCAGCGCCCTGGGCTAAAGTTCACTAGAATCTCAGATATCTGATCCCATTACCTGTGTAAGAACACAGATTTGTCAGACCCCTTCAGGAAACTTCTATTTAAAAACTATGGTCATTAAATCAAAAACAAAAACAAGAAACTATGGTCATTGTTCTCCGTTGACATTTAGGCCAAAAGAACTTTTAATGCCGCTGCAAGGAGGGTTCTGAGAGATGTGTGATCAGCAGATTCCCCCACATTTCCTCCCTGCTCCCAGCCCTTGTTCAGTGTTAACCAATAATCAAATAATCCAGGTGTCCGCTGAAGAGGAGCTGGAGAGGTCTTAAGCACTGATTTTTATTTCCCTGAAAAACAGTCCTTAAAAAAGGGGGTTGGGGGTTGGGGAGCCTTTCAAGAATTAACTACCTGAAGCAGTCACAGTGAACTGCTGTCCTGGAGAGGGAGGACGTCAGTTTACCGGCCAGCGCTGTGGCCTCAGGCCCGTCCACCCCTTCTTCCAGAGGGAGGTGTGCCGCCCAGGGAAGCCGCTGGCCCTCGGCCCGCGCCCCGCCCTCTTCCTCCGCCCGCGCGCCCCCCCGCTCGCGTCCCCCCTCCCACTGCCGGCGCCCCCTCTCCCTCTGCCTGAGCTCCCTCTGCCTCTGCCCCCCTCCCTTCAACGAACCAAAAATGCCTGAAATGATCAATCTGAACAAGGAGCACCTTATTCCATCCTTCGTGAAGGTCAAAGCTCAGAATTCAGCGAGACCGCTCCTCCCTCGGCACCTTCTGCGTGTCTGCTCAGCTACCTCCCCCCTACAGTCCCCACGGGCATTCTCCCCTTCTCCAAAGGGCTCAGGAGGACAATCTTGACCTGGATGATTTGTGTGAGCCTGACTCAAAAACATTAATTCTGGCAAATTGAGCTCCGAACATTCACAATACACAAACCCTGTCTTGTGGGGACTAACCCACCTTCATTGTGCTGTTCCCTCCACCCACCTTGGGTTGTCTTTGTATGAACTAGGCTTTGCTCTGAGGCTATAGGGGTTGGTTTTACTTTGTTTGTTTTGGTTTTTCTGGACCTCACCCAGAGGTCAGTGATTCTTAACCTTATTTCACTCATGACCCCTTTTGAGAACAAGGTGAAGGAGAGGCATCTATTGCCCCATGACAAAGCGCACCCACACACACTCGCCCGTGTACACACACTGTTTCGTGTACATTCCAATAAGATGATTTTTGGTTTGCGTCTTATCTTAGAAAACTTCAACTATGTAGACAACATGGACCCAATATATTAGAAACAAATATAGCCTATGTTTATAAGGTCTTTGCAGTGAATGGTTCCACACAGCTCAGTCCCTTCCAGGGGTAAGTTTTGTGAGCCTGGGCTTCAGAAACACACCATTGGAGCCAACCCAACCCGTCCCCTCGCCTTAGGCTGGTTTCACGGTCTGCAGAGTCAAAGATTCAGGAATGCCAACCAGACCACACATTTGCCTAAGGTTCCACTTTTCTATTACCAAAACATCATTTGAATTAGTCTTTCTTTTGAAAAATGTCTTGAATAGTTGATACTCCTCCTCCCTGCTCACACCTTTCCTGCATCATACTTCTTTATCTAGAGGTGAGGAAGAGGGAAACATGACCTTAATAAGAAAGTCAAACAGTATTTGTGAAATACCTGTGGTGTCACCAGTCCTGAGTTTCTGAGTGCAAATATGCAATGACCCACGTTGTCGAAACAATAGTTCTCAAGTAGAACAAATCTTGAGACGTGGACAATTTAGTGGTGCCATTATGATTGTCCATTATTTGACGATGATTGTTTAAGTGCAGTTGGGCATTTTACAGAGACATTTTTCATTTTTCATTTTTCATTTATATATGGAAAGATAAGTCTAAGGAATATAGTACTTTATTTTATTTTATTTTATTTTTTAAGATTTTATTTATTTGGCAGAGAGAGACAGAGCAAGAGAGGGAACACAAGCAGGGGGAGTGGGAGAGGGAGAAGCAGGCTTCCGGCAGAGCGGGGAGCCCCATGCGGGGCTCAATCCCAGGACCCTGAGATCATGACCTGAGCCGAAGGCAGACGCTTAACGACTGAGCCACCCATGCGCCCCAGGAATATAGTACTTTAAAAAGCCATTTCAAAGCCTTCTTGATACCATCTATTATAAACTCCCAAACCGCTCTTTCAGTTGCTTTGAATCAGAAAATTCCTAAGTAAAAGGAGAGTACTCGGAAAGGGAGAACAGTAAGTAGAAAGAAATGTTCCAACACCTTAAAATAAAGCAGTATTTTTGTTATTCGCCATTTCTGAGCATGCATGCATTCTTACTGGAGAACATTGAAGAGAGGCTGAGCACTGAGGCATGTTTGCAGGCTTGGGGTATGGCCAGAGGAAGGATGAGGGAGCACAGCTGTGAGACACAAGTCAGGAAGCAGACGGAGGCTGCAGCCCAGCCCAGCACACTCGCCTCGTCAGAGCATCTAAAGCAGGATGAATGAGTGGCTGTCAGGGCACGAGGGATCAAGGACCCAGGGGCTGCTCCAGATTCTGAACCAGGGAGGGAGGCTCTGGCAGTGATCTGGCTGGAAGAGGGTAGGGGACTTTTCCTGGAGCTGTTTCCAAAGCAAGGCTTCATGAATTATGACAAGTGCTAATCATGTTTTTTCCTGATTTGGGGTAGCCTGAAGAAGGCCAATGGACCTCTGGTGCAGGGCATCCCCCAAATCCTCCTCTGGAGCTTCTGCTAACATGCTGTCCCACTCTTTCCCTCCCCGTTCTTCTCTCAGAAATAACCTGATAGCCACCCCCCTTCCCAGCCCTCGCCTGAGCCTTCTCTGTCCCCAGCCCCTCTGCATGCAAGACCCCGTGCCCACTTCTCTGAGCAGAGTTACCTTAGCAGAGGCTCACGTGTCTTTCTTTCATCCAGATACCTTAAGGCTGTTCATTAAGACCGCTTAATGAGTACGGTTTATTTCAGAGAGGTTTTAGTGACTGTCTGTCATTATAACAAAGGTGGCTCACGTTTATTCATCTACTTTTCCAAGGACTTTACATGAATCTACTCATTCAGTCCTCACTATAATTAGAGATTCCCTTGGCCTACCCCTGAACTTCATAGTAACAAAATAGTGCAGTAGGTATTCTTCTGAGTAGCTTCTTGCACTCGACATTATGTCTGTGAAATTTGTCGACAGTGTTGGGAGTAACTGTAGCTCACTCTTCTTCATTGTGGCTAGAATTCCAACAAATTCATGAGAACAGGATCTGCCCGCGTCAGTTTACACGAAGACAATTGTGTTCAGAGCACAACAGAGCAATACAGCCTTCATTCCTATCTAATGCCAGGATTACTCATGCTTGAGTTCCCGAAGTTCTGTGCGGATAGTTTAATTACAGTTTTAAAATAAAGCTTTCGTTAACAGGAAAGAAGAGGAGAAAATTTACAGGTGAAATTCCTTGCTTGTGATTGAGAGTAAGCGGGGGAATTCTGAAGCTGGTCTTTGGGCTCCCTCGAGTTTGAAGGTAGAGCCAGATCTTAGGAAAGTTCAGGAAAAGGGACAGAAAAATCATCTTTGGAAGCAGAAGCTGTACTCTTAGAGGGTGGAAAACAGGAAGAATTAAGCTTCTAGGTAAAAGTTCTCATTGTCTACAAGTTACAACTCCAAGTTCACTCTTCAGTACTGACCATTGCCAGATCCCAGAGGTTCGCTTGCGGGAGCAGTGAGCAGTACGCGGGCTGCAAATGTACCCGCCCCATCCAAACCCCAGCTACTGCCACATTCACGGACATTTGAAGACTTAGGAAGTTGGATAGTCAGCTTCTCCACATTATCCCCTTTAAAGCTAGAGTTTTGCTGCTTTAAATTTAAAGTCTCATGGCTTTGACGGCCAAGCTGTGGCGGTGAAGACCTTTGCCAAATATTTTGTTCCCCGATATCAGGAGAAGAAACTGAGACTCTGATGAACCTATGGAACCAACAAGGTGGCCAAATCTTTCAGGATGCCAAGAGAATAGAAAAGAACCCAGTTGTTTCTGTCTTTGTTTTACAGAAAAGAAGAATTCTATTCTCATTAAAATTTCAGGCAAAAATGAATAGTTTCCTTCATCCTAGCAGAATTTCTCCCTTGTTCAAATTAAATAGATATTTATTAAGCATCCACTGTGCGTAAGTCCCAGTAACAGGTGCCATAACGGAGGGCACCTGGGTGGCTCAGTCGTTAAGCGTCTGCCTTCGGCTCAGGTCATGATCCCAGGGTCCTGGGATCGAGCCCCACGTCGGGCTCCATCCCAGGGTCCTGGGATCGAGCCCCACGTCGGGCTCCCTGCTCAATGGGAAGCCTGCTTCTCCCTCTCCCACTCCCCCTGCTTGTGTTCCTGCTCTCGCTGTCTCTCTGTCAAATAAATAAATAAAATCTTAAAAAAAAACCAACAGGTGCCATAACGGATATAAAAATAAGTGAGAGACATTTCCTCCAAATTATATAGAGAAAAAAATCTCCGTATCTACAGAAAAGCTAGAGAAAATGAGCAAAAGCTACCTTGACCCACAGCGACACCTAGTGACTGATCTTCAAACAGCACTCAGCCGTGTGAAGAAGGATGGTCGCGCACCTATAGGTGCTGCTGGTGACAGGGACGGCTAAGGTTTGCAGGGCACTCAGTACTTTACCAAGCACTCGTCTCTGCCTTATTTCACCCGGTGACTGAGACGGATGCCGTGGAATGTAATCGAGGCTGATGGGGTCTGGGCCGCGGTCAAGCTGGGGTCCCCTGGGCTTTTTGTCACAGATGGGGAGGAGCGGGCAGGGGGACACAGCCCCTCAGCAGTGCTGGACGAGATGCATGGAGGGCTGGGCAGCCACCTGTGGGCACCTGCAGAGTCCCCCTCAAGGGGGGGAATGATGTGTCCATTTGTCTGCACTGGGGTGCCCCTGAGCGACCTTTCCAACCCCTCTCCCCTGAGAACCCCAGACCTCGGAGCCCGGTGCCTGCCGAATGACTGTGTCGGGATTTGTGGTCACAGGTTGTTCCCGACACGCTTGTCCCGAGGCCTCAATGACCTACCGCGTCTCCAGAGTTAAAAATGCTCGCATTGCGATGATTGATTGACAGTTTCTCCTGGACTCTGGCTTCCTTGAGTGAGGGTCTTCCTCATCCCTGCAGCCCCAGCACTTGGGGATGGCACATAGTAGGTCTAGGTGCGCAGTTAGCTTGGGTTCCAGATGAATAGCAGAAGGTTCCAGCTGTTTTCTGGAGCATGAGCACATGGAAGGGAACCAGAATATGTCACCTCAAAATATGCCACGTTGCCAGAAGGGTTAATTTGAGCTGAAGACAATCAAGAAGAAGCAGAGACAAGGGAAGTTCCCTGTCTTTTTGGAAAACATAAAGGCAGGACTCAAATTTTCAGGTGTCCCTCCTCCCCCTCTATCAGGAAGGACAAAAGGAAATCACCAGAGGCAACTTCATTTTCTTATTTTATCACTTTTAAAAGATTTATTTATTTATTTTTTAGAGAGAGAGAACTAGCATAAGTGGGTATGGAAGGGCAGAGGGAGAGAGAGAATCTTAAGCAGACTCCCTGCTGAGTCTGGAGCCTGACGTGGGGCTCGATCCCACAACCCTGAGATCATGACCTGAGCTGAAACCAAGAGTCGTTCGCTTAACTGACGGAGCCACCTAGGTGCCCCCCAGAGGCAACTTTAGACCCTTATCGGTCTGGAGTTGGCTCCAGAGGAATCTACGGACAAATGTTACTGACTGGCTTGGATCTCCCATGACTGGCCTCCTGTGCCCTCCCCTTCCTGCCATTCCCTGCCTTTGGAAGCCTGAAATGCTTTCCTTTGTCCTGTTGTCTCTCCACGACCTCACTGTCCTTTGTTATGGAGATTGTGTAAGCCTGAGCTTTACCATGTCTGTATGAGCTGCACATGTTCCTATTAATAAACGTCTGTTTGTCTCTTACTAACCTGTGTTTATTACAGAGCCCCGACCAAGAGCCTAAGATGGGTAGAAAAGCCTAAGATGGGTAGAAGAAAATGTTTTCCTCTTGCACAGTATTTAAAGCAGGTCATATTAGGGGACCCAGGCAGACTGTCAGGTCCACGGTTCTGAGCTATCCCCAACCTTCGGACAGCCTAAAAAGTCCGGAGCAGCACCAGGGTCCATTTACTAGAACTAAGGATCAGGTGGGGAATAGGATTCTGGATTCAGGAATTGGGCAGAAACCTGGATGTCGGAATTGGAGGAGACTCGGGGCTGGACCCCCATAGAGTCTTTCCCGGACAGACGGGATGGCTCCTGAGTCTCTCCTGATTGCATGCTCCTCACACTGCCACCAAAGCCAGTTTCCAGAGACTCTGAGGCTGCCACCCCCTTGCTCACGGCCGTTGTGTGGTCCCGTACCAGTGCCTCTCATCCTCAAAGCTCCTCATGGCGCTCAACTTTCGCCGCAGGACCACTTCTTTGTTTGCTAGGTGGCTCGGAGTTGGGTTCTGATGAGAGGCCACACCAGCAGGAGACTGGATGCCCAGAAGGAAGACAGGATCTCCCCTTCCTCTCTGTGTCCTGCCAGCATCATCCTGGCAGCCTAGCCAGTTCCAGCCCTGGATTCCAGTGTGCAGTGTTCCCAGCATGCACCAGCCTCATCTCGTCCCCTTCAGAGACGCCAGCACCAGCGGGACTGTGTCAGTCCAGGAACCCCAGCTCCCAGCCCCCAGGGCCACCCTGGGGCTCAGGATGCCAGCACCCAGGCTCTGAGTTTCAACTCTGCAGGGCACCTCGTCCAAACTTCTGGGTTTTCTTTAATCGGTAAAATACACATCACGTGGAATTTACCATTTAACCTTTTTTAAAAAGATTTTATTTATTTATTTGACAGAGAGAGACACAGTGAGAGAGGGAACACAAGCAGGGGGAGTGGGAGAGGGAGAAGCAGGCTTCCCACTGAGCAGGGAGCCCGATGCCAGGACCCTGGGATCATGACCTGAGCCGAAGGCAGACGCTTAACGACTGAGCTACCCAGGCGTCCCCCATTTAACCATTTTAAGTGTACAGTTCAATATTGTTAAAACCATTCGTATTGTTGGTGCAACCAATTTCCAGAACTCTTTCATCTTGCAGAACTGAAGCTTTATCTCCGTTAAACAGCAACTCCCTATTTCTCCATCCTCCCAGCCCTGGGCTGCCACCATTTTACTGTGTATCCATGAGTTTGACCACTCTAGGTATTTATGTAAGTGGCTTCATACGGTATCTGTCCTTTTGTAACTAACTTATTTCCCTTAGCATGATATCCTCAAAGTTCATGCAGGTACCAGAGTTCCCTTTCTTTTTAAGGCTGAAAAGTATCCCACTGTGTGTATGGACCACATTTTGTTTATCCACCCACCATCCACGGACCCTTGGGCTGCTTCTCTCTTTTGGCTCTTGTGAATAGTGCTGTTGAGAACACGGGTGTACAAGTATTTTTGAGACCCTGCTTTCAATTCTTGGTGTATATCCCGAAGTTGAATTGCTGTGTCATATAGTCATTCTAGCGTTAATTTTCTGAGGAATTTCTAAGTCTGAATAACTCCAAACTCTCCCCTCTGTCCCCTACGCCATAGGGGTAGTCGCTGTTCCCCTTGTGTTTTCATTATTTTTAGTTCCTCAATAACTCTTTGTATTCGGTTGTGGATAATTGTGCTGCAGATTAATTTTTGGAAGATAAACTTAGTTACAGGATATTCAGCTTGGTTGCAATTGGACTTGAGTACTTCACAGCATCCTGACTGGGTCCTGACAGTGATACCCGTCCCACCTGCTGAGTGAAGGACACATATACGTGTGACATATTTGTGACAGACGAAGGACACTCAGCACATCATCCGTGGGCTTCTCACACCCTGGGCTCCCCTTGCTTAGGTCTGGAACCACGTTCTAGCCATGTTTCCACTCTGCTTTCCTTCCTTCCTTTTTTTTTTTTTTTAAAGGTTTTATTTATTTATTTGACAGAGAGAGACACACAGCAAGAGAAGGAACACAAGCAGGGGGAGTGGGAGAGGGAGAAGCAGGCTTTGCGCTGACCAGGGAGCCCAATGCGGGGCTCGATCCCAGGACCCCGGGATCATGACCTAAGCCAAAGGCAGATGATTAACCCACGGAGCCACCCAGGTGCCCTACTTTTCACATGAATTTGAGCAGGGATTAAATGTGGCGATGTGATCAATGCCTCTTGCACAATAAATGACCAGTGAACATTAGCTACTGAGTAAGAAATGAATATATAGCTTCAAATGGTTGCAACTGTTCCTCTCAGTTCGTCTTCATCCCTCCTTGCCTGCTCTGTGAGGAGGGATGTGGGCCCTTTGAATGTTTTCCTGCACCGACCAACAGTGACCATTGTAAGCGTGGAGAGTTAGAGAGACGTGGATGGTGGAGGTCTTTCTTCCTGGGTCTGAATGGATATCTCAGCTGGATCCTGTCCTGTGAGCAGCATTGGGTCCTGTGGTGCACGCATGGTGTCCCTGGCACCCGTGTACACCCGGCAGACAGCAGCCCCTGGGGTACCCCTGCTGTGCAGGTGGTTTTGTACAGAATGCTTTCATCCAACAGCTTTCCCAGCACCCTCCAGGGCAGCTATCCTGCAAGCTTCCAGCAAGCTCCCCCAGCAATGCCACCACAGTGGTCTCTCTGCAGCTCACTGAGCTGGGGCGCTATCCTCTCCAACAATGTCTGGATCTGAGCTATGAAGCAGGGGGTCTTCCCTTGGGGCTCGAAATCAGCCAGACAGCAGCTAGTGGCCTCTTCTTATATTTCCTAGCGTTCTCTTGATTTCTTGCCTGCCAATTCCATGTTGTTTAATAATTCAAATTACTGTGTGTTTCTTCTGTCCTGATTGGACCCAAACAAATACAGATGATCTTTAAATGAAGCAGAAAATAATCTCTGTGCACTTTTACTTCCAACCCAGACTTGGTCTATCCTTTGAATTAAGTTCGTTTACATTCCTGCTCTTTGCATAGGTCCTGTGCTCAGGGTTATGGATGTGGTGCACACGAACCGAGTAGGATTGCCTTCCAGAGTTTGAGAGGGAGGGAAAGGGCAGGAGGCAGATACAGACATAGATGTACATGTAATGTCTTTGTGTTTGGATCTTAAAATGATAGAGAAGAAAGGAGGAGAAGTGAGAAGAGCAGAGGATGGGAAAAGGAGAAATGAAAAGAAGAGGGCATCGAGCCTCCAAAGAATTGACTTCCACTTAGAAATCAGGGAATTGAAATAAGCTGCCAAAAACCTTAGCTAGGTCAACTACCACTCAAAGTTCTATTTTCTTTCTTTTTAAAAAAGATTTTATTTATTTATTTATTTATTTGAAAGAGAGAGAGAGAGCACAAGTAGGGGGAGTGGGAGAGGGAGAAGCAGACTCCCCGCTGAGCAGGGAGCCCGATGCGGGGCTCGATCCCAAGACCCCGCGATCATGACCTGAGCCCAAGGCAGACGCTTAATGACTGAGCTACCTAGGAGTCCCGTGTGCTTTTATTTTTAACTAGACTAAAAACTTGAGGGCAGGTGCAGGGATGTGTCTTGTGTGCCCTTCAGCAGGAGGTGGGACAGAGGACTGACAGACTTCCCACCTGGATGCCGGCTGAACGACAGTTCACATTGGGACGTCAGAAGGTGAAGTTCTGGAAGGTGCCGAGATCAGACAGTCCCACCTCCTCGTTCTCCAAGGAGACCAGGAGCATCGAGAGGATTTTTGGTTCTCCAGGCCCCAGGACATTGGCTGGCAGTAGCTGATACCTGGTACATACTCAGGAGATGAAAAGGAGGAAAGAGAGAAGGGAGGTCGGCGTGGGGTGGAGGCAGTGCCTCGAAACTGGAGTCGAAAAGTGATTTTTGCCGAAACTCACCTCAAAACTCAGTTCTCTTCTCTCCCAGTCTAGCTCTGTTTCCACTAGATTATTCACATTTTTAACATTACCAATGTTGCCAAAATTGCCGTCTATTTTTCTGTTACTGTTGACAGTTTAACTGTGAGAGCAGTTGCCTAGCGTCCCTGCAGCTGTTGCCCCACGTACCTGGACGGTGCTCCAGCTGTCACCACCGAGAGCCCAGCCTGCAGGAAAACAAGACAAAATACTCTGCTGCCTTAATTCTAGCGGGGATTTAATTTAATTAGCATCTGATTTATGCAATGTGCTTCTGACAGCTGTGTTTGTGGAGTATCCGTGGAAGCAAGAAACTACCATCCATTGAAATCATCATCAAAGCTCATTTATCTTCCTGCTGCACCTGCCAGCCTTTGGCTGTGGGGACTTCACGGAGGTTCCAGTAAGTGACACTCCAGGAAGTGTCCTGGGGTCTGCCGAGTGTTTTGTGCAGGCTTGTTCCAGAGTCTTAGTAGGATAAATCTGGAAATGGGGCTCTGGAGGTTTGATCAAAGGATGGGTGTTTTTTAATGGTGGGTTTTAAGGAATATTAAGGATCTCAAATGAGAGATTCTTACCACCGGGGCCAAAGGAGGGATCTAGGACTAGACCATGAATGACCTTGAAGAAACTCAGATTTTATTCTGTAACAAACAAACAAACCTTTGACGATTTTTTTTAAAGATTTCATTTATTTATTTGACACAGAGAGAGAGTGGGAACACAAGCAGGGGGAGTGGGAGAGGCAGAAGCAGGCTCCCCGCTGAGCAGGGAGCCCGATTTGGGGCTCTATCCCAGGATCCTGGGATCATGACCTGAGCTGAAGGCAGATGCTTAACGACTGAGCCACCCAGGCACACCAACTTTGAAGATTTTTGAGAAGGGGGATGACCTGATGAGATTCATGGTTTGGAAGAAAAGCCTCCAGCATAAGGGAAAGAATACACAAGCTGAGAGACACCCTCACTAGTTAGAGAGACTTTCAGCGTTTCCACTGGCAAAGCAGTAATCAAGAACCAGCAAAGCCTGGAAGCAGGGCTACCGCCCTGGAGATGAGTTCCAGAGATAACACGAAGGGTGAATTGTCAGGTTCCAGCGATGGATGGACTCCCAGCTGAGAGTCAAGGGTGCCCCTGAAGGACAGTGCTTCTGGCTGGGCCCACAGCAATGATGTGATGCCATGAAGAAGAGGGAAAAGTCTAAAGCAGTTGCCAGTGAAAATAAAAAATGCTTCCCCGTTTAGCCCGTCGTTTGTACACCTGACACATGCCCAATTTTCTTGGGACCATTCTGGCATGATAGGATATGAATATTAGAATTATCTGCTGTAGTGTTTCTCAAAGTCAGCTCCTCAGACTGCTGCTTCTTGATATGCGCAAGTGATTTTATGAGCAAAACAACGCACATGAGCATATTAAATACTCTGCAAAGTCCTGCAGCAAAGGAACATTTTTCACTTTGTTTATAGTGAACTGCTCCAAAAAGTCAAGTTTTTCAAACCTTCTTAAAAATAAAGCTTATGAATGAATGAATGAATGAATGAATGGAGAACATATTTCAAGAAAAGCTAATTTAGTCCCAAATCCTCATGTCGTAGATTAGAAAACCAAGCCCAGGGATACTCAGTGGCTTTTCCAAAGTCAGAGAACTTTCCAGAGTTGGGACTAGAATCTTCTTTCCAGAATTCTGTATGCAGTGCTCTTCCTTCTGGGTTTCTGATTACTATGATGGTGATTTGTGCAGCTTCCCTGAACTGGAAATAGCCAGAGGGTGGAAGACTGGTCGGTTCTGTCCTCCCTCTTCCCTCAGGTTGTCTCCCTCCACAGGCATGAAGCTCCTTCAGACCCTGGGTTTTACTCTTCTTTCTACCTTCCCTTCCCACCTTTCCAGGACTGAACAACACACACTCAACTGAGTAATTTAAAAGATTACATTGGCTTTCTCGAATGATTCATGAATTGGGCAGCATCCCGTCTGGCAAGGACAGAGAAGCTCCTTAAGCTACAGAAGAATGTGTGTTTCTGTGTCAAGGTCACATTGCCTTGATTACGACAGCTCTGTAGTCTACCTTGAACTCTGGGATTGTGATGCCTTCAGCTTTGTTTTTCTTTGTCAAGATTGCTTTGGCTATTTGGGGTCTTTTGTGGTTCCATACAAAGTTTAGGATTCTTCGATCTAGGTATGTGAAAAGTACTATTGGTATTTGATAGAGATTGCACTGAATCTCTAGATAGCTTTGAGTAGTGTCCACATTTTAACAATATTAATTCTTCCAACCTATGAGTATGGTATATCTTTCCATTTATTTGTGAGTAGTGGTAACTTCTTAAAAACATGCTGGATAGCAGCTGTATCAGGATTCTCCAGAGGAGAATCAAGGGATTGGCTTATGGGATGTGGGGCTGGCACGTGACAATCCATAGGGCGGGCCATCATTCTGGAGACTGAGGCGGGGTTTGATGCTGCGGTCATGACACAGAATTCTTTCCTCTTTGAGAAACCTCAGTTTTTCCTCTTAAGTCCTTTTTTTAAACATTTTTTTAAAAAGATTTTATTTATTTATTTGACAGAGAGAGAGACAGCAAGAGAGGGAACACAAACAGGGGGAGTGAGAGAGGGAGAAGCAGGCCTCCTGCCGAGCAGGGAGTCCGATGCGGGGCTCCATCCCAGGACCCTGGGATCATGACCTGAGCTGAAGGCAGACGCTTAACGACTGAGCCACCCAGGCAACCCTCGTAAGTCCTTTCAACTGATTGGATGAAGCCCATCTCCATTACTGAGAGCAATATCCTTCCCTTACAGTCAACTGATTGTCGGTGTTAACCACATCTACAAAACACCTTCACTGCAGCATCTGGATTACGCCTGATTAAATAGGTGGGTCCTAGATCCCAGCTGAGTTGCCACATAAAACTAACCATCATAATAGCCAATGAGGAAAAACTGGTATTTCAAGTCTTGACTAAAATCAGCATTGATTAATAAATTAACATTAATAAAATCAGTAAAGTTTCAAGAGCTACCTTTCTTACAATTTGAAGATGAAGAAGCGCTCCGCCTTCAACACATTCTTGGGGCCTGTCAGCGAAACTAATTTTTTCCCAAGACAACCTAAGACCATCATGAAATATTTATCTTGGGACATGTTTTCTACAGAAATTCAGTCAATTCCCAATAGAATTTTCGTGTAGACCACTTCTCCTTGGTTTATGCAGCTGGTAAACTTGAGCAGGTGAAGGTGACAGAGTCAATGTGCCAGGAAAGTAACGTGCACCTCCTTTCGGGTGATTTGTTGGGGGGCCCTTCATATTCTTTTTCTCGGTATCAATACCACCCAATTAAGCTCATGTTGACAGAACCATGTCCCTCTGCCCTTGTCCCCGGTGTCAATGAAACTACACAAGGGAGAGTTTTTTTCTGAAGAGCACTCACCGTTTCCCCCTCTTTTGCCTCAAAAGCTGACTACTGTGTTTGCCAGCCCTTGGCACAGCTGCATAAATGCCCTGAGAATAAAAGTGATGTAGTCGGCTTCATGTGGCTGTAGGGATAAGAAATAATTATATCGTGTGGTTCGAGGCAGTACAGTTTGGCAGAGGATAGGAACTTTCACAGGGATAATTGAAGAGCATCCTCATCAAGATGCCTACGAAGATGAAAAAGACCCAAACAAGTCCCAGCTGGCTGCTCATCCGGGCAAAGACATAAAGGGTGGGTGCCCATGGCTTCTGCCAAAGCCTTGCCCCGATCATGTCAGACTTCCTGAATTTCCACTCTAAAGGTTAAAGTTTAGGTGACTCCATCATTAGACAGAAGAAATAGTAAAATTAACTTTAACTTACCTACTTTACACACCACAAAGTGTGGCGATAATGACCCAGAACATCAAGAATCTGAAAACCATTTGAATTTACTTTATTGATTCAAAAGATGTTTTGCTATATAATTAATTTAATTAGGGACTTTTGGCTGAGCACGAATCTAGGGCCTGCTGGACGTGGAAGTCAGTTATTCCATTCCCAACATTGGATCCTGACAGCTAACAGAGCTGGGAAATACTTTTCCTCCAAGTACTCTTCAGCATCCTTACGTTTGTAGAAGGCACTGCCGCCTCCCAGGAGGAGAATGCAGGTCCTTCTCCAAGGATCAAAAAGGAGCCAGTTGGATGGACGGGAGCATTACCCAGCAGGGCTGGGTGGCAGGAAATGACAATACGGGCCCAAGAGGGGACTGGGGATTGCTGACTAGTCTAGATTGCTGGTGGGCAGTGTTGGTTCTGGCTGTGGACTCCCTTCTTGCCGAGTCCACTTGTGGTTGTGGTGCCGCCGGCAAAGTGGCTACACATCTGGAATCAGAGAAATTTATCTCCAAAGAATTGTACTCTATAGGAGCTTCATTTTTTGGGGGGGATACTCATGATTAATATTACAGAGAGGGTGCCTGGGTGGCTCAGTTGATTAAGCGACTGCCTTCGGCTCAGGTCATGATCCTGGAGTCCCGGGATCGAGTCCCACATCGGGCTCCCTGCTCAGCAGGGAGTCTGCTTCTCCCTCTGACCCTCCTCCCTGTCCTGCTCTCTGTCTCTCATTCTCTCTCTCTCAAATAAATAAATAAAATCTTAAAAAAAAATTTTTTTTTAAAAATATTACAGAGAAATGTCTCCCTGGCACATTGAACACCCAGCTGGTGAATCAGCAGGTCGGTGATATGGGGATTGACAGGTGGCGAACACAACAGCCAGATGAATCTGCTGGAGACGCTGCCTGGTTCTGCCCCCAGCACAACACAACCAAGTAGGAGCATCGCTGGAATAGCTCAGGGAGTTCAGTTAGCCAAGAGGCAGTCTGGTCAGATTCCCGCCCTCTGAGAGCATTAGGATTCTTGAATGAGTACCTTAGGAGTCCCTATGAAGACTAAGGGATAAGAAATGTGCTGGTTATCAACTGGCATGTAAAAAATGACCCCAAGGGCGCCTGGGTGGCTCAGTTGGTTAAGCGTCTGCCTTCGGCTCAGGTCATGATCCCAGGGTCCTGGGATCAAACCCCCATGTTGGGCCCCCTGCTCAGCAGGGGGGTGTCTGCTTCTCCCTCTGCCTGCCACTCCCCCTGTTCGTGCTTGCTCTCTCTCAAATAAATAAGTAAATAAGTAAATAAAATCTTGACAATGAAATGACCCCAATATTCAGCAGCTGAAAACAACAAACAGGCTCTGTGAACGGCTTAGCTGGGAGTTTACGCTCAGGGTCTCCTGAGCAGTTTCCGGGAGCTGTGGTTGGCTGAGGCTGCAGCGCGTGCAGGCTGGAGGATGATCACCTTCTAAGAACACTGTCAGTGCCCAAGCACAGTCCTGCGCAGACAGAGGCTCTAATGAACCCTGAAGCCATGTATCCTGGGAACTTGGAAACCTTGCTGGAGGGACCTGGGAGTCCTGGAATGAGAGACACCTGGGAGCCTGGTTCCCAGAGAGGCCTGGGACCCCAGCAGCCGCATTACCAGACCGGGTTTCAGGGGTCCCCTCCCCTAGGAGAACGGACAGGTGCTTAGGTTGTGGAGCGCCCTGGCTGCCCAAGGCCTCTTGAAGGCGTGCAGACTGCTCAGGCGCCTCAGGGTTGCCCGGGATCTGGAACGGTTCACGAGACCTCAGCTAGTGTGGGCTTCTGGGGGACCTATAGCGTCGGAATGATTCTGAGCCCTAACCTCATCAATGATGCCTATTGCTTCTGAAGACAGATCTGGGGGGAATTCTAAAGTCTTGCAAAGGTGGGGCAAGGCGGGGCTGGACGGGGTTTCCTCCAAAGAAGAGACATCTGGGAGACCTGGTTGCAGAGAGGCCGTTTTCCCCCGGGGGCCAGGTGTGGGAGAGCAATGCCCACCCCGCCCAGGTCCTTGGAACAGGGGGGCCGGAGCTAGCTCAGAAGCTGGTGCTGGGCCAGGACCCAGTTCAGGGAGGCAGTGGCACTATGCGGGAACCAGGCATCTGCACGACGCAAAGTCCCCCGTTCCTCCTGAAGACATATCGAGGGAACTCTGAAGCCTCGCTTGGAGGGACCAAGCCACGGAGAATGAGAGACACCAGGAAGCCCGGTTCCTGGAGTGCCCTGGGCCCCATCAGCAGCACTTCAAAATAGGAGCGGACTTTTCCCCACTATCAGATAGTGTTGTTGGGGGGACAGTATCTAGGTGGCTAGACTGGGCCGTGACGCGGGAGGTCTGGAGGGCGTGGCCACCCAAGGCCTGCGGCAAGGGCCCACACTGCGCACGCATGTGCACATCCGTACCCAGGGACTCAGGCTTGCCAGGGTTCTCCGACAATTCAAGGGTCCTGAGCAGCCCGACCAGCAGCGCAGACTCCGGGGACAAGGCAGGCATATGCCAAATCACAAACCCGAAGTTGCCCAAAACAGAATATTCCCCCTGACGGCAGAGTTCCTGCTTCCTTGACTCCCCTGCTGAGAAGGGCCCAGGCTGACTGGTGGGAGTGTCCTCCGGCAAGGGACACCCGGGGGCCCTGGTCCTGTGGAGAAACCAGGACTCAACCAGAAAGCAAGGCCAAATGCAGACCCTGTCACAGCCTGCAGCGTGGAGCCCAATGTGGGGCTTGAACTCATGACTCTGAGATCAAGACCTGAGCTGAGATCGAGTCGGATGCTCATCGGACTGAGCCAGCCAGGTGCCCCTCTTGCTGTCTTTTCTTAAAGGCAGACGATACATTCTTGTGTGGAAAAATACCTGCCTGGTTGAAATAATTGCCTCCCTTTTCCCTGCTAGTTCTAGAGGATGCACCTGGTGTATGCCAGGGAGCTCCCCCTTCAGCGCTTCCCGACTCACGTCAAATGAGATTTCTTGTTATTTTCACATCACCAGTTTGCACCCTCTGCCTCAGGGTGATTTTCCAAGGCTGGCCCCCTTCACCCTGGAGACCTTGCAGGTGGTTAGGGCCCAGAGGGTCACAACAGCCCCAAATGTGCTGACATGGAGTGGAATACACACACAGAGGGCACATGGGTCGGGGAAGCCAAGGGCTTGGACCAGGGAAGGTGTCAGGAGAAGCTGGATCATGGGAGCTGGCTAAATCCAAGCCTTCACTTCCACCAATGAGGACATTCCCCCAGAACACAGAATGGAGGCATCAGGACTCCCTTCCCAGGACAGGGCTGGGAGGGCTGGCTGGAGTATCCTCCATAAGATACACTTGAGAGCCTTATTATTGGAAAAGCCCCAAATGCCATCAGGAAGCAGGACCAAAATGGAGCCCAAGGTCCGGAGTTTAAAGCTGCCCCCTCAGACAGGTATTTTAGGAGTGGTTTCCCTCCAACGTGTTGGCCATAAAGTGGTTGGGTGGAAACTCCACAGACCAGGAGGACCCCAGTCCAAGGTAAGCTACAAAGTGCAGACCATGCAGTGGAGACCCCGGGGACCTGGAACAGGCAGATATTGGGGAGAATGGTTAGGAGGAGGGCTTTTGGGGAACAAAACATCATCGTAATGGCTACTCCCTTGTAAAATATTCCTCCTGAATGTGGAGCAGGAGCTTTTCAATGGCCTTGGCAGAGAGAGGACAGGGAGCCTGGACAGGTAACCTGGATTAGCACATATCTGGTAGGGTTAGGGTTACAGGTTAGGGTTAGGGGTTAGGGTGGGGGTAGGGTTATGTCGAGGGTTAGGTGTTACAAGATAGTGTTAGTGTTAGGTCTGGTTATAGTCTTCAGTTAAGGTTAGGGTTAGAGTGTTGGTGTTAGGATTAGGGTTAGGGTCTGTGTTAAAGTGATAGGTCGGGTTAGGGTATATGCCTGGCATCCTGGGACAGTCCTCTCCAGAGGTTTAGTTTTAAGGGTAACAGTGAGATTTTGGGTTAGGGCATTTGCCGGGCATCCATCAGTTCAGAGACCTCTCGAGACAATAAAACCCCAGACCTCTGCTGGGGTCAGAATAGACTTGGCTGCCATCTACTGAGCTGAGGCAAGGAGGGGATTTGTGGCTCTAAATACTCTTCATATTGATATTCAATTGTCCTTTCTGTTTTTATTGCTATGTGCGCACCGTTTTCATAAATCTAGCATTTCTTCTTTTTACAGGTTTAGATTCATCCCAGCGTGTGAACATGCAGTGTAATATTAGTTTCAGGTGTCCAATATAGTGATTCAACACTTTCATACATCACCCGGTGCTCATGATGCTCATCACGGCAGGTGCCCTCCTTCATCCCCATCACCTGTTTCCCCCATCCCCCACCCCCTCCCCTTTGGTATTTATTAGTTTGTTCCCTATAGTGGGTTTCTTGGTTTGCCTCTCATTTTTCCCCTTTTGCTCATTTGTTTTGTGTCTTAAATTCCACATATGAATGAAATTATGTGGTATTTGTCTATCTCGGACTCACTTATTTCGCTTAGCACTATACTCTCTAGTTTCATCCAGGCTGTTGCAAATTGAAAGATTTCTTTCCTTTTTGTGCTGAGTAGTATTCCATTTTATATATCCACCTCTTCTATTTCTTTTCCCCCCTCAGATCTAGGGTTAGGGTGAGGGTTAGGGCAGGGTTAGGGTTTGGGATAGGGTATATGCCTGGTATCCTGCTGTTCGGAAACTTCTCCAGGGAATAAACCCCCCAACTTCTGGTGGGGTAAGAATAGACCTGGCATTCCTACACCAAACTTAGGCAAAGAAGGATTTTATTTATTTTTTAAAGATTTTTATTTATTTATTTAACAGAGATAGAGAGCACAAGTAGGAAGAGCGGCAGACAGAGGGAGAGGGAGAAGCAGGCTCTCCGCTGAGCAGGGAACCCGATGCGGGGCTTGATCCCAGGACCCTGGAACCATGACCTGAGCCGGAGGCAGTCGCTTAACTGACTGAGCCACCCAGGCGCCCCAGGCAAAGAAGGATTTTAAATAGACATTGAATTGGTCTTTCTGTTTTTATCTCTATCTTCACATCCATTTTCATCAATACTAATGATTTTTTAAAGTATTTTTTTTTTACTTCCAGTATAGTTAACATACAGTGTAATATTAGTTTAAGTGTCTTTTCCTTTGGCCATTTTTTTTTCTTAAATTGTACATATGAGTGAAATCATATGGTATTTGTCTTCTTCTGACTGATTTGTTTCCATTAGCGTGATTATTTCTAGCTTCCTCCACGTCGTTTTAAATGGCAATGTTTCATTCTCTTTGATGGCTGAGTAATATTCCAGTGTGTATATATACATATATACCACATCTTCTTTATCCATCCATCAGTCCATGGGCACGTGGGCTGTTTCCATAGTTTGGCTATTGTAGATAATGCTGTTGTAAACTTTAGGGTGCATGTATCCCTTTGAATTAGCATTTTGTATTCTTTGTGTAAATACCTAGTTGTGCAATTGCTAGGTTGTAGGGTAGTTCTATTTTTAACTTTTTGAGGAACCTCCATACTGTTTTCCAGAGTGGCTGCACCAGCTTGCATTCCCACCAACATCTGTTGTTTCCTGGGTTATTGATTTTAGCCATCCTGACAGGTGTGAGGTGGTATCATTGTGGTTTTGATTTGCATTTCCCTGCTGATGAGTGATGAGCATCTTTTCAGTGTCTTTTGGCCATCTGGATGTCTTCTTAGAGAAAATGTCCATTCATGTCTTCTGTCCATTTTTCAATTGGATAATTTGTGTTTTGGGTGTTGAGATTTATATGTGCTTTATAGATTTTGGATACTCACCCTTTATCACATATATCATTTGCAAACATCTCCCATTCTGTAGGTTGCCTTTTAGTTTTATTGGTTGTTTCCTTTGCTATGTAGAAGCTTTTTATTTTGATGTAGTTCCAGTAGTTTATTTTTGCTTTTGTTTCCCTTGCCTCAGGAGACATACCTAGAAAGAAGTTCCTATGACCAATCTCAGAGAGGTTACTGTTTCTGTTTTCCTCTAGGATTTTTATGGTTTCAGGTCTAACACTGAGGTCTTTCATCCATTTTGAATTTATTTTATGTATTTTTATGTATAAGAAAGTGGTCCAGTTTCATTCTTCTGCATGTAGCTGTCCAGTTTTCCCAGCACCATCTGTTGAAGAGACTGTCTTTTCCCCATCGAATATTCTTTCCTGCTTTGTTGAAGATTAATTGACCGTAGGGTTGTAGGTTCATATCTCGGTTTTCTCTTCTGTTCTGCTGATCTATGTGTCTATTTTTTGTGCCTGTACCATATTTTTTTGATCACTAGAGCTTTGTATTATAACTTGAAGTCTGGAATTGTGATGTCCCCAGCTTTGGTTTTCTTTTTCAACACTGCTTTGGCTATTTTCAGTCTTTTAGGATTATTCGTTCTAGCTCTGTGAAAAGTGCTGTTGCTATGTTGATGGAGATTGCATTAATGTGTAGATTGCTTTGAGTAGTATGCCCTTTTCAACAGTATTTGTTCTTCCAATCAATGAGCATGAAATGTCTTTCCATTTTGTTTGTGTCATCTTCAATTTCTTTCATCAGTGTTTTACAGTATTTAAATACAGGTTATTCACCTCTTTGGTTAGGCTTAATCCTAGGTATCTTGTTTTTTTGTGCCAGTATAAATAGGATTGATTCCTTAATTTCTATTTCTGCTGCTTCATTATTGTTGCATAGAAATGCAACAGATTCCCGCAAGTTGATTTTGTATGCTGTGATTTTACTGATTTACTGATTTACTGTGATTCTTTGATTACTGGGTTCACCCACTCTTTATTTAGTAACATGTTGTTTAACCTCCATGTATTAGTGATCCTTGACATTTTTTTCTTGCTGTTGACTTCTAGTTTCGTAGTGTTGTGGATCAGTTTTACAGTTTTTTGATGGAGGCTTTCAGGCTTTCTGTACAGAAAATCATGTCATCACCAAATAGTGAAATGTTGACATCTTCCTAGCTGAGTTGGATGACTTTTATTTCTTTTTGTTGTCTGATTGCTGTGACTAGCACTTCCAGTACTGTGTTGAATAAGAGTGATGAGCGTGGACATCCCTGTCTTGTTCCTGACTATAGAGGAAAAGTTTGTTTTTCCCCATTGAAGATGATATTCTGGGTTTTTCATCTAGGGTCTTTATTATGTAGAGGTATGTTCCCTCTCAACTTACTTTGCTGAGGGTTTTCATCATGAATGAATGTTGTATTTTGTCAATGCCTTCTCTGCATCTATTGAAATGATCATGTGGTTCTTATCCTTTCTTTTAATAATATGATGTATCACATTGATTGATTTGTTAATATTGAACCATCTTTTGCAACCCAGGAATAACTCCCACTTGATCATGGTGAATGATTTATTTAATGTATTGTTGGATTCACTTTGCTAGTTTTTTATTGAGAAATTTTGATCTGTGTTAATTAGGGATATAGGCCTATAGTTCTCTCTCTCTCTCTCTCTCTTTTTTATAGTGAGGTCTTTATCTGGTTTTGGTATTAGGGTAATGCTGGCCTCATAGAATGAATTTGGACGTTTTCCTTCCTCTTCTGTTTTTTGGAATAGTTTGAGAAGAATAGACATTAACTCTTCTTTAAATGTGTGGTAGAATTCCCCTGGAAGCCATCTGGTCCTGGACTTTGTTGGGAGATTATTGATTATTGATTCAATTTCTTTGTTGGTTATCTGTCTGTTCAAGTTTTCTATTTCTTCTGTTTTTGGTTTTGGTATTTTCTATGTTTCTAGGAATTTTTCCATTTCTTCCTGGTTTTCCAAGTTGTTGGCATATAATTTTTCATAATGTTCTCTTATAATTGTTTGCATTTCTGTGGTATTGGTTGTTATTTCTCTCCTCTCATTTGTGATTTTATTTATTGGAGTCCTTTCTCTTTTCTTTTTGATAACTCTTCTATTGGTTTATGAATTTTATTAAAAAATTTTAAAGAACAAGCTCCTTGTTTCATTGATTTGTTCTGGTTTTTTTTTAAGTTTCTATATAATTTATTTCTACTCTAGTCTTTATTATTTCCTTCATTCAGCTGGCTTTAGACTTCATTTGTTGTTCTTTTTCTAGCTCTTCTAGGTGTGAGGATGTTTGTTTGAGATTTTTCTTGTTTCTTGAGGTGTACCTGTATTGCTATATACTTCCCTCCTAGGACTAGTTTTGCTGCATCCCAGAGGTTTTGGGCAATTTTGTTTTTATTTTCATTTGTGTGTGTGTGTGTGTGTATGTATATATATATATATTCTTTGATTACTGGGTTCACCCACTCTTTATTTAGTAACATGTTGTTTAACCTCCATGTATTAGTGGTCCTTGACATTTTTTTCTTGCTGTTGACTTCTAGTTTCGTAGTGTTGTGGACAGAAAAGGTGCATAGTTTGACTTCAGTCTTTTTGTATTTGATTAGGGCTGTTTTGTTTCCTAATATGTGAGCTATTTTTGGGGAATATTCATGTGCACATGAAAAGAATGTATATTCTGCTGTTTTAGGTTGGAATTGTCTGAATATATTTTTGAAGTCCATCTGGTCCAGTCTGTCATTCAAAGCCACCGTTTCCTTGTTAATTTTCTGTTTAGATGATCTGTCCATTGTTGTGAGCAGGGTGTTAAAATCACCTACTATTATTGTTATTATTATCAGTGAGTTTTGTTATATTTGTTATTAATTGTTTTATATATTTGTGTGCTCCCATGGTGGGGGCATAAATATTTACAATTGTTATATCTTCTTGCTGGATTTTACCCTTAATAATTACATAGTGTCCTTCTCTGTCTCTTGTGAAGTCTTTGTTTTAAGGTCTAGTTTGTCTGATAGAAGTGTTGGTGCTCTGGCTTAAAAAAAATATATTTGTTTATTTTAGAGAAGGGGGAGGGGCAGAGGGAAAGGGAGAGGAGAGACCATCTCAAGCAGATTCCCTGCTGAGCACAGAGCCTGACATGGGGCTTGATCCCACAACCATGAGATCATGACATGAGCCGAAACCAAGAGTTGGACATTTAACCGACTGAGCCACCCAGGTGCCCCACTCTGGCTTTCTTTTGACATTCATTTGCATAATAAATATTTCCCCATCCCCTCACTTTCAATCTGTAGGTCTTTTTAGGTGTAACATGACTCTCTTGTAGGCAGCATATTGATTTTTTTTTTTTAATCCATTCTGTCATTCTATGCCTTTTGATTGGAGCATTTAGTCCATTTACATTCAAAGTCATTATTGATAGGTATTTATTGCCATTTTATTACTTGTTTTCTGGTTGTTTCTGAAGATTTTCTCTGATCCTTTCTTGTCTTTCTCTTTTATGCTTATATTTTCCTTAGTGATGTATTTGGATTTGTTTCTCTTTTTTCTTTGCATCTTTATTAGTGGTTTTTGATATATAATTACCATAATGTTTGTATATAACCTCTTCTGGATATGGCACTCTATATTAATGTGATGGTCATTTAAGTTTGAACCCATTTTTTTCTCCTCCCTAGGTTTCAGGTATATATTATATCATTTTTTTTGTGAGTTTCATGACTGATTTTTTACAAAAATATTCACTTTTGGGGCACCTGGGTGGCTCAGTCATTAAGCATCTGCCTTCGGCTCAGGTCATGATCCCAGGGTCCTGGGATCGAGCCCCGCACTGGGCTCTCTGCTCCGCGGGAAGCCTGCTTCTCCCTCTCCCACTCCCCCTGCTTGTGTTCCCTCTCTCGGTGTGTCTCTCTCTGTCAAATAAATAAATAAGATCTTTAAAAAAATTTTTTTTTTCACTTTCACTGCTGTTGGATTTCCTACCTTTATATTGTCACTTTTGGTCTCTCCTTTCCACTCCTACATTCCTCTTTAATATTCCTACTATGGCTGGTTTAATGGTCATGAACTCATTTAGATTTGTTTGGGAAACTCTGTCTCTCCTTCTGTTCTGAATGATGGCCTTGCTGGATAGAGCATTCTTGGCTGTAGATTTTTCCCATTCAACATGTTGAATATATCATACCACTCCATTCTGTGTTACAAATATAGATGTTGAAAAATCTGCTAGCCTCACAGGTTTTTCCTTGTACATTATTAACTTCGTTTGTCTTGCTGGTTCAAATTTTTTTTAATCACTGTATTTTGTCAATTTAAATACCATATGTCTTGCTGTGGGTCTGCTTTTGTTGATTTATGATGATAGTTCTCTGGGCTTCCTGGATCTGGATGTCTATTTCCTTCTTCAGATTAGGGAAATTTTCAGCTATTATTTATTCAAATAAATTTTCTGCCCCCTTTTCTCTCTCTTCTTCTTCTGGGATTCCTGTGATAGGAATGTTATTACATTTGTTAGAGTCACTGTGTTCCCTAAATCTATTCTTTTTTTTTTTTTTTAATTTTGTTAGTTAACATATACCGCAATATTAGTTTTGGAGATTCAGTGATCCATCACTTACATATAGTACCCAGTGCTTATCACAACAAATGCCCTCCTTAATCCCCATCACCCATCCAGCCCTTCCCCCACCCACCTCCCTCCATCAACCCTCAGTTCGTTCTCTATTGTTAAGAGTCACTTATGGCTTATTTTCTTCTCTCCTTTTTTTCTTTTCCCCTTCCCATATATTCATCTCTTTTCTTTCTTAAATTGCACATATGAGTGAAATCGTATGGTATTTGTCTTTCTCTGACTGACTTCTTTCACTTTGCATAATACACTCTAGTTCCATCCACATTGTTGCAAATGGCAAGATCTTATTCTTTTTGATGGTCAAGTAATATCCCATTGTGTATATATACCACATCTTCTTTATCATTTCATCTGTCTATGGACATCTGAGCTCTTTCCATAGTTTGGCTATTGTAGATAATGCTGCTATAAACATCGGGTTGCACGTGCCCCTTTGAATCAGTATTTTTGTATCCTTTGGGTAAATGTCTAGTAGCGCAATAGGTGGATCATAGGGTAGCTCTATTTTTAACTTTTTGAGGAACCTCCATACTGTTTTCCAGAGTGGCTGCATCAGTTTGCATTCCCACCAACACAGTACGAGGGTTCCCCTTTCTCCATTACCTCGCCAGTACCTGTTGTGTCTTGTGTTGTTAATTTTAGCCATTCTGACAGATGTGAGGTGGTATCTCCTTGGGGTTTCGTTTTGTATTTCCCTGATGATGAGTGATGTTGAACATCTTTTCACGTGTCAGTTGTCATCTGAATGTCTTCTTTGGAAAAGTGTCTATTCATGTCTTCTGCCCATTTCTTAACTGGATTATTTGGTTTTGGGGTGTTGAATTTGATAAGTCTTTATAGATTTTTGGATACTAACTCTTTTTTTTAAATAAAGATTTTATTTATTTGACAGAGAGAGATATAGTGAGAGAGGGAACACAAGCAGAGGGAGTGGGAGAGGGAGAAGCAGGCTTCCCGCTGAACAGGGAACCCGATGCGGGGCTTGATCCTAGGACCCTGAAATCATGACCTGAGCCGAAGGCAGATGCTTAAAAACTGAGCCATCCAGGTGCCCCTGGATACTAACTCTTTATCAGATATGTCATTTGCAAATATCTTCTCCCATTTAGTAGGCTGCTTTTTAGTTTTGTTGATTATTTCCTTCACTATGCAGAAGATTTTATTTTGATGAAGTCCCAATAGTTCATTTTTGCCTTTGTTTCCCTTTCCTCCAGTGACATATCTAATAAGAAGTTGCTACAGACAAGGTCAAGGAGGTTTCTGCCTGCTTTCTCCTCTAGGATTTGATGGTTTCCTGTCTCACGTTTAGGTCTTTCATCCATTTTGAATTTATTTTTGTTTATCGTGTCAGAAAGTGGTCCAGTTTCATTCTTCTGCATGTAGCTGTCCAGTTTTCCCAAAACCATTTATTGAAGAGACTGTCTTTCTTCCATTGGATATTCTTTCCTGCTTTGTCAAAGATTAGTTGACCATAGAGTTGTGGGTCCATTTCTGGATTTTCTATTCTGTTGTATTGATCTATGTTTTTGTTTTCCTGCCAGTACCATGCTGTCTTCATGACTACAGCTTTGTAATAGAGCTTAAAGTCCAGAATTGTGATGCTTCTGGCTTTGCTTTTCTTTTTTAAGATTGCTTTGGTTATTTGGGATCTTTTGTGGTTCCATACAAATTTTAGGATCATTTAGAGTACTACCTCATGTTCTTTTTTGGGGGTGAATTTCTCTATCTCATCATTTCGTCCAGAAAATAAAGAAGAGATGACAACAACAACAACAACAATAAAAACAAAACCCCCCAAAACTTGATCCTGGGTGTATTTTGGGCTGCTTGTTAAAAGAATCTAGATCCCAAAATAAGAAAGCAAATAAAAATAAAATACAATGAAAGTAAACAAAAAATAAAAATATAAAGTATATATATATAAATAAAAATTAAATTAATAAAAAAGAATTGAAAAAATAAGAAAATAAATGAAAAAAATAATAAAGATTAAAAGTATGAAGGAAGCTAGATCCTATTTCTTCTAGAGCTGAAGGTTTGCAGCCCCCTGCAAAGTAACAAGTAAACTTGGTGAGAGCCAGTTGTTTGTGCTGGGCTTCTCGGGGAGGGGACCATTGTGCTGATTCTTAGGTGGACTTGCCCTAGGGGAAAGGCTTCTGAAGTCCCAGGGAGGCACGGCTCAGTGTAAGCGGCTCTGGACTCCACTAGGTGGCGTTGTTTTGCTCCCTGAAGGCTTTCAGCACCGGTAGGTGGGATGAATATGGCAGTGCCCTGCTCTCTAGCTGAGGATTCATGCCCCCAATCTTCAGTGAGCTCTCAGAGAAGAGCAATCACTCTTGTCTCCTCAGTTTCCTTCAGAACCCTGTGTTCACCCAGCCTGTGTCCCAGCTTTTTTATCTCAGGCAAGTGACCCAGTTTCAAAACTCCAAATTATAGGGACCCCTGTATCGTGGACGTGTGCTCTTCCTCCTGCGGAGGGTCTTACCAGGCTGCTGCCTTTGCTGGCTCGTCCCAGGAAAGCGGTCCCACCACGGCGCAGCGCTTTGCAGTTGATGGCAACACGACCAGAAGGCTGGCACCAAGCCCTGCCGCTCTCTGCTGGCTTCCCCGTTCCTGTGCCTGGGAACAGTGCCGCACTTTGGCGCCACCATTCTTGTGACCCAGGGGATCCTGAGACCACGCTGTCACTCCTGGGGCTCCACCCCACTTTGCCGCAGGAGCATCTTTAAGCCGGGCCCATCCCCCGATTCCACATCTGATTTTGTGCTCCGCTGCTTATAATACTTTGTGATAGGCTCTGTTAGCCAGCTCCCTCCCCACTGCCACATCCACAGCTGTATTTCTCCCAAGTCAACTCTCCATACCTCCTACCTTCCAAAAGGTGGTTGCCTTTCTACCTGTAGACTTGTAGTTTGTTCTCTCAGACCTCTGATGGACTTCCTGGGTGTTCAGAATGACTTGATAGCCATCTCACTGTGTTCAGGGGTGAGACAAGCTCAGGGTCCCCCTACTCCTCCACCATCTTAACTCCTCTCTCCCTAAGTCTGTTCTTGTTTTGCATAATTCTTTTTTTCTCTCTTGTCTTCAGCTTGATTGCTTTCCATTACTCTGTCCTCTAAGGTCACTAATTCATTCCATTTCTTTTTCCATCCTGCTGTTCATTCCATCAAGCATATTTCTCATTTCTCTTATTGTGCCCTTTATCTCCACTATGTTATTCCCTATATATGTGTTAAGGGACTCACTCATGTCCTCCACTCTTCTCAAGCCCAGGGAGTATCATTGCTTTAAATTTTCTATCAAGCATGTTACTTATATCTGTTTCGCTTTGATCGCTGGCTGTGGCCATGTTCCTTTCTTTCATTTGGGATGAATTTCTCTGTCTCCTGGTTCTGTCTGCCTGTCTGTCTGTTCCTGTGTGTGGACTAAGTCAGCTATGTCTTCTGCTTTTGAAAGTAAGTAGTGAGTTTATGAAGAGGGGCTTCCTGGAGTGCCCTGTAGGACAGTGTCCCCTGCTCACCTGGACCTGGCAGTTCAGGAGAGTATCCCATGTGTGTTGCTTATGCTCTTCTATTTTGTTGGATATACTTTTCCTAACAGTGCAGTTGTCTGCACTGACTCTCTGCCTGTTGTGGGCTGTCCTTGCTCTCTGTAGCATGAGTGCGACCCAGGCAGGCCAGCTCTGAGGGGTGAGCTCCTGCCGAGGAACTTGGGAGTGCATTGGGGTGGTAACAAAATTTGTACTGGATCACCTGAAGTGCTGTAGCAGCTGGGAGCTGGGGGCCACTGCTGCTGGGAGTGTGAGGATGCACGCAGTGTGCAGCAATGGCTAGGCATGGTTGGGGCTGGTCCACGCCAGTGGCTGGGGGTGTGCAGCTGGGCATGGCATGCAGTGGCAGCTGGGCACCTGGCTGCCGGCTGGGGAACTCATGCTAACAAAATCTGCTGAGTCCACAGCCAAAGCTGGCATGCTTGGAGTGGGGGAGTCCTCAGGAGAACTCGTGGATGGTGCACTGCTAGCTGGTTAGGTGGCAAGTGTCCGTGCAGCTCCACCTCTTGCAGTTGGCTCACTGGGGAGTGGGAGAGGAAAATCCAGACTGCCAGTGTCCTCATTTTAGAGAAGTCCCCCACCATGCTCCAAAATCAGCATGAAGAGATCTGCCTCTTATTTGCCCCTGGCATTGTATAAACTGCCATTTTAATGTTGTCCGTCCATGCAGGCTGCTGTCTCTATAAGGGGGATGATCCAGTTGTCACTTGCCCTCCAGGCTTACCCAGTGCTGAATCAGCTGACTTAAAACCTCTGGGTTCCAAGTCCCACTGATTTTAAAAACTCAGGGAATTCAGCCCCTCTGGTTTTTAAAGCCAAGCATTATGGGGATTAGTCTTCCTCATAAGAGCTCCCTCCTACGAGGGCCAGTTTCTCTGCCCTACTCATGTGCACAGTTCCCTCCCTCTGCCTTTCCCACCTTCCTAACCTTTCAGATGAAGTCTCTTATCTATATTTAGGTACGTAGTTTGTTATGCCAGTATTTGGATGGCTCTCCATTTTATTAACTTGGGTATAGATGATATCTAGTCATAAACAATGGACAGGGAGACCTCAGGGTCCTCCTACTCTGCCCTCTTCCTAAACTCTCGAAGAGACTTTAGATTTTCCATATGTAGAAGTAGGTCATCTGCAAACAGTAACAGTTTAACTTATTCCTTACCAACTGGGATATGTTTCCTTTTTCTTTTTCTGCCTAATTGCTGTTTCTAGCTCTTCTAATACTATGTTGAATAAGAATGGTGACAGTGGGCATCTTGTCTTTTCCTGATTTTAGAGAAAAAGTTTTCAGTGTTTCACTGTTGACTATGTTTTTGATGGGTTTGTCATGTATTGTCTTTATTTCTTTTAATTAAATTTATTTCTTGTGTCACAGAGCGAATTATCAGATACTGGCCAGTGCTAGGGTGTTCTTGAAGTAGTCAGCAATGTCATCAAAGAGCTTGATGTTTCCCATCTTTCTCCCACTATGTTGGCCATGTCTTCTCTCAGAAGGGAAGGGGGTTATAGCACCTACAGGTATCTTATACAGAGAATATGTATTACGTTGAGGTATGTTCCCTCTATTCCTATTTTGTGAAGGTTTTTTTTTATTAGCCAACATCATTAGTTTCAGATATAGTGTTCAATGATTTATCAGTTGCATATAACATCCAGCACTCATCACATCACGTGCTCTCCTTAGTGCCCAGCACCCAGTTACCCCAGCCCCCACCCACTTGCCCTCCAGCAACCCTAGTGTGTTTCCTATAGTTAAGATTCTCTCATGGTTTGTCTCCCTCTCTGATGACTTCCATTCAGTTTTCCCTCCCTTCCCTTATGATCCTCTGCACTGTTTCTTAAATTCCACATATGAGTGAAATCATATGATTGTCTTTCTCTGATTGACTTATTTCACTTAGCATAATACCCTCCAGTTCCATCCATGTTGATGCAAATGGTGGGTATTCATCCTTTCTGATGGCTGAGTAGTATTTCATTGTGTATATGAACCACATCTTCTTTATCCATTCATCTGTTGAAGGGCATCTCTGCTCCTTGCACAGTTTGGCTATTGTGGACATTGCTGCTATGAGCATTGGGGTGCATGTGGCCCTTCTTTTCACTACATCTGTGTCTTTGGGGTAAGTACCCAGTAGTGCAGTTGCTGGGTCTTAGGGTAGCTCTATTTTTAATGTCTTGAGGAACCTCCATACTGTTCTCCAGAGCGGCTGCACCAGCTTGCATTCCCACCAACAGTGTAGGAGGGTTCCCCTTTCTATGCATTCTCGCCAACATTTGTTGTTCCCTGACGTGTTAATTTTAGCCATTCTGACTGGTGTAAAGTGGTATCTCATGGTTTTGATTTGTATTTCCCTGATGGCTAGTGATGTGGAGCACTTTTTCATGTGTCTGTTAGTCATTTCTATGTCGTCTTCGGAGAAATATCTGTTCATGTTTTCACCCATGTCAGAGCTAGAGTTAGGGTTAGGGCCCAGGAACATAGAAGGTGTGATCGGCTGAGGTGTGGAGAACTTCACAGAGGTCTGAATTGAGGGCTAGAGTTGGGGTGAATATCAGGCTCAAGGTTTGTGTTCAGTATGGTAATAAAAGTGTACATAAGCAGGGATGGCTCAGGATTTCATTCAGATTTCTCCGGCTCTGCATCCATTCTGGAGTTCAAAATAGAATGCTATCTTACTGTGTTGCAGGATGAGTCCTCTGCTATTGCTCAGGTATCCCCAGTGACTGAGGCTTTGGAGACAGGCTTCTAGGGGTTGTCCTATGGAACCTACTCTTGGGTTAGGGTTAGGGCCTAGGAGCATGGGGTCAGGGTGAGTGTCAGGCTCAGGGCTTGTGGCCAGGGGGCCGCTGAAAGTGGGGGTTTGCTGGGATGGGCATGCCTCTCATGCCAGGCTCTTGGGGGCGGGGACGTGAAGCCTGTGTGAAGTGTGGGTGAATCCTTGGAACTGTTTCCAATACCAAATATCAACCAAGTAGAAAGCTGGTGTCCATGGAGAACACTCATATAACATCCAGTGGGACGGTTGTAGTTGGAAACAAAGCGACCATTTCCCTGTTTTCCTCCCACTAGTGGAAGGGTTTCCTGGGAAACCACAGAGCAGTGTAGAGCGTGTCCTTGTATGGGGTGTTTTCAGTCTGTTCTACATCTGAATCTCAGGGAATGGGATGCCTGCCAAAGGGGGCATGGTATCTGTTGTCGTGAAAGTTTCTTTTCAGATAAGGCCAGAGAGAGGGAGAGGTCGTGGGAAGAAGGAGAGGTGGGGGAGTGGAGATGGACCCGTCGGGGCAGGAGGGAGGGCATGTGTCTGTGCAGACGCAGGCACTTGGGACGCCCTGACTGAAATGAGGCCAAAACTCAGAGGAAGCGATGGGGCAAGGAGAAGCTTGGCGACTGAGGCTCAGGTAGGAGCCATCTGAAACCCAGCACTGTGGCACAAGACATGGGAAAGCAGGAAGCGAAAGAGAAATCCAACCTCATGGCCACTCTCAAAAGGGAAACACCCTTTTGAGCAGTTAGGAGGCTGTGCATAAAATGCTGGGAGACCCTTTGTTTCGTGAACAAAAGGAATATTTAGATGATTAGATTTTGGTGCATCCTCCATGTTTGGAAATGTCAGATGATCTCTTTGCTGGATCATTTGAGTGTTCCCATTGCCTGTTACCCCATGACTCACCTTAAAGAAACTTGGCCTGTGACGTGTGTGCGTTTCTCTGTGTGGAGGTGTGTCCCAGTGAGTGGATGTCGTTAACCCACAGGGCTATGCAACCAAAGACACCCATTCAATAGAAATAAATCACGTAAGACCACCACCTGTTCTAGGGTTCAGCATGATTGTGACCAAACCATTTTATAGAATTTCCTTACTGGAAGGCACAACACTCTGAAACTTTAAGATTACAGAGTATTTTACTGCAGTAGGAAATAATAACTGGTATCTCAGACTCTGCATGAGATAGCTGTTTTCCTGTTGCAAAGCGGAAGGATGTGTATTTTGATACTGATGTTTCATCTCTGCCCCATGTTATTGTGAATGTATCCATTCTGTGCAGAACCACAGCTGCTTCCCAGGCCATGCTGGGTGGAGAATCACTGTTCTAGCCCCACACAGCCTCACCAGTCTGTCTGGATTCTTCTAGACACTGGCATTGGTGAAAAGTACAGGGAGTGGGGGAAGAGATACTGTGTCTTGTTTTCCTGACTTTGAGTGTTGTTTCTGTATCGTCTCTTCTCAGCTATCATATGTTTCCACTGAGATCTCATAGTGAGTGGCCAAATTAGAAATGCATTAGCCATTTGTCTGCATCTGGACCAGTCAAGCAGTGGCTGTAGTTTGAGTAAGTTATGTGTGCATGTAAAATACATATATACATATATACAAGTATGTGTATGAAATGTATATCTTTGTACTTTTTGATACAATGTACTTATTTGTTTATTTTTAATTATAATTGATATAAATCAAAGGTTTGCAAAACTTTATTTTTTTATTTTTTAAGATTTTATTTATTTATTTGAGAGAGAGAGAGAATGAGATAGAGAGAGCGTGCATGAGAGGGGGGAGGGTCAGAGGGAGAAGCAGACTCCCTGCTGAGCAGGGAGCCCAACTGGGACTCGATCCCGGGACTCCAGGATCATGACCTGAGCCGAAGGTAGTCGCTTAACCAACTGAGCCACCCAGGTACCCAGTTGTTGCAAAACTTTATATTTTAGAACAGTGTTAAAAAAAAACCCAAAAAGAAGTCCCAACCATGCAATACAACTGGGACCTGCTTTAAAACAATCCTGTGATTGACGAGTTTGCTGCCTGAGTAATATTGATCACCCAGACTTTGGATTCTGCTGTTGTTTCTACAATGACATTTTGTATGAATCAAAGTCCTTGGATTAAAATAAAACTTAGCAAAAAATCAAAACAAACCCCACCATGCTGCTGGGTGACGTATGTAAGAGGTGTGGGAGTCAGCAATCTGTGCATCCTCAGGAGGCAGGGCCACCTCCATGGGCATGTGGGCAGGAGTGCACAGCTGAGCAGCTCTCTGGAGAAAATAACCCTCTAAAACTGATTTGGGCCTGTTCATGTTGTAAGTGTGGATCAGTCTGAGAATCTGGGTGGGGTTGAGGTGAGGGTCAAGGGTTGGGGTCAGGGCCAGGGTCTGGATCGCGGCCACAGTCTGGGTTAGGTTTAAGCATAATTAGCTTTATTCCCCCTCCTCCATCTCCCTGGGCCTCCAGGATAGATAAGACTCACCCAGGGTCACACACGAGTCAGAGGTGAGCTAGAGCATTGGTTTTAGGCCCCTCACTCCTGGGCTCTAACATAAGAAAAGTGAAATGTCCACCTGATCACTGACTGTTTCAGATCCAACTCAACCCCAGTCAAGGGTTATAGAGGGCCTCAGAGGTTATACAGGGTTCTTCCGCCCTCCCACCTGGGAAGGGTGCCGCTGGCCCCACTCTGCCTGGGCAGCCGCAAGTTCCAGCATGGCCCACCCCGCGAGGGCACTCAGTAGACACGAAAGGATTTATATAGGACTGACTGCCGTGGCCTGCCCGCCCCCATGTGCAGCCTTCTTCCGGGCTGGTGGGCCCCCCCTGGCACTGGCTAGATCCTTCGTCCCATCTGAGTGATCCGCAGGAAACAGTCAGTAGACAGGACAGCCCTTGGCCTCTGACCATCCAGGGAGGCATCTGTGGCCCTCCAGCTCAGGCCAGGCAGGGTCTTGACAACCCCCATGGCAATTACTGAGCTGACTGTGCTCCTGGCAGTATAACAGGTCCATGGGCAGTGTAGACAGCCCCACAGGATGTTTCCATTCCCAAAGTCTGTGTGGTTGAGACAAGTGTCTCCTCCTTCACAGTCTCTTAACCCTCCAAATGTTGGATGTGGCCCTGTCCACAATAGCCATACAGCCATACAGCAGACTGGCCCTGCAGTCCTTTGGCCTCCTGATTGTGATGTAAACCTTTGACATACGTATTTGTTAAGAATTAAGGTTATAGGAGTAACTGTGTCTCCCAGCAGGCAGTTTCTCAGTGAGGCTGCCTGGTTTCAGAGAGTCACATGCATGATTCAGGGACTGTGGCCTCCAGAAAGTCTGCCACTGTGGATTCGTGGTGTGGAATAATCCTTGACTTGAGCCTCCCACTGTTTCAATGAGGGATAATTTCCTTATCATCCTCACATTTGGTCTCTGCTCTTCGTAAAGGAGAGAGAAGAGACTGGAGAATGAGCCAGTTTGTTCTTTGGGGATGAGTGATTAATGTTGCGGGGGGGCAGGTGTGACTCCGGGGCTCCCTCCTCCCAGGGAGAAGAGTGAGGTCTGTGTGCCTTCCAGTCTCTGGGATGTGAGGACCCAACGTCCAAGGCAGGAGCCTTGAGTTTCCCTCCAACAGCAAAGTTGCTTTTTCAGCAAGTGGAAGAGTGCCTTGCCATCATGGGAAAACAGCAAGAGCACTGGATGGGCGGCTGCAGCCCGTGACCCTAAGTGATCCCTTCTTTCCTTGGGCTTCAGATTCCAAAGCCGTGCAGTCAGTCGCCAGTGATGTGGAATCTGCTGCTTTCCCAGCCTGGCATCTCTTCTCACGTCCAAGTCAGCTTGCCTTTGGGAACCCCATCTCACCTGCCTCCCATCCAAACAGTTCCAGAGGGCAGACCCCACCTTCCACCCACCTCAGAGATGGGCGTATGATGCAAGTCTACCCAACCCCTTGCTCTATCTTCTGGGTGCTCTGGTGGCTTCAGTGATGACAGTGTGACCCAAGCCGGGCCAAAGACACTTAAAGCCATGACTTTTCATGGAACCCAAGGGAAAGAGAAACCCTTCACAGTAGAATGGATGGTGAGTGGTTGTCAGCCTGGAGTTGTGGGAGGCCCCAGATGCAGTGAGAGAGACTTGCCTGTGAATGGGGCCACCCCAGAGCATTTAGCAGGATGGAGAGTTGGAGAGGGTCCAGGTCACATTGTGAGAGTGTAAGCCCCTGGGCCTGCCAGGTCAATACCCACTCTTGTCTCTTGCAAGTATTAATGTATTTCTACCATTAAAAAATATTAACTCCTTTTACTTCAGTAAGTGTGTCTAGTCCCTTGCCAAAAAAGAGCTAGGTGACACATCAGGATCAACAATCCCTCACTGGGCAGAGCATGGCTGGGGTAGAGGAAGACAGTGAGTGGGGTCAGGTCTCAGGGCAGCTCCAGAACAGTTCTGTCCCTGTTCCTTCTCTGTCCTGGGAGAGGAAAACCCAAGAACAGTGAGAGGAGAACCAGCAGGAGGAAGAGGCCCTGGATGGCTAATTGGTCTGCTTGTTTTTTCCTTATTTTAGGATCCATTTTGTTATTGTGCATTTTTATTAGGAAATCACCCATCTCCTCTAGGCTTCCAGTCTGATGCAATAGGTTTTTCTTATTTGACCTTTAATGTCTACTTTTTTTTAAAAAAAAAGATTTTATTTACTTGACAAAGAGAGAGAGAGAGAGCACAAGCAGGGTGAGCGGCAGGGAGAGGGAGAAGCAGGCTCCTGCTGAGCAGAGAGCCCGATGTGGGGCTTGATCCCAGGACCCTGGGATCATGACCTGAGCCGAAGGCAGATGCTTAACTCACTGAGCCACACAGATGCCCCTAATGTCTCCTCTTTTTCTAGTTTTCTACAAAATTGTCACAGTTAATGAACAAATACTGATATGTTATTTTTAGCTAAAGTCCGTATTTTATTCAGGTTCCCTCTCTTCCACGTTTTCTCGCTCCAGGATCCCATGCAGGGCACCACGTGATATGTGCTCATCATGTGCCTTTAGGCTCTCCTTGGCTGTGACAGTTTCTCAGACTTGCTTTGTTTCAATGACCTTGGCAGTGTTGAGGAGGACTGGTCAGGCATTTTGTAGAAAGTCCCACATTGGGATTTACTTGTTTTCCTCATTATTAGACAGGGGTTATGGGTTTTGAGGAGCAGATCAGGGAGGTAAAGTGCTTTGTCATTACTTAATAACAAGGGAATATTTGTCACTGTCCGTGTTGACGGTGGTCACCTGGCTGAGGCAGCGTTGGTCAGGCTTCCCCACCAGGAAGTTACTCTTTCCCATGTGCAGGAAGACACTGTTCTGAGCCCACACTTTAGGAGAGGGGAGTTAGCTCCATTTCCTTGATGAATGGTTGAGTATCTACATCTATTATTTGGAATTCTTATAGGAGAGGTCTATTCAATCCCGCTTATAAAATACTATGTAATTTGTTAATAAAAATGCAACCAAGTAATTTAAAAGATCCCAATCCCATTGGCTTCATCGAACAATTCATGAAACAGGCAGCATCCCATTTAGCAAAAAGGAAGGGGCTCCTTTGAGCTGCAGGGAGGGGAAGGATTCTAAAGGCCAGAGGGGATTGAAAAAAAGAAATTACTAGAAAAGGATGCACTATTTCAAGCAATGTCCCCCTCCTAAGGGGAACAGAGGGGCCATTCAGTTTATTTTCCAGGTTGATTGGTTAAAGTTTATGTGGAGGTGAGGGTGTGTGGAAATGCAGTTAGGTCAGGTCGTAAGTCTTGGTTTGCTGGCTTGGGTCTCTTGACATAAGTGACTCCATTTTGGGCCTGTGGTTTCTTTTTAAAAAATCATTTATTTTTACTAGTGTGGACACCAGGGTAGGTTATGCTCCAGCACTATAGTGTTTGGTCACTGGCTCATTCCTGCTTTGGTGATGGAGAGCGCTTTCCATTGGCTCCTGTTTTCCGTTGACATCATTCCATCTCTGTGGCTCTTTTCTTGGTACTTCCTTACTTTCTGATACATCAAGATTATCTTGGCTCCTATACTTACTATCTCAGTTCTAGTGTCAGCAAGTTCTTCAAGGAGCCTTGGTTAGTAGAGAATGGTATTAAAGTCTTACACATGGGAGCTAAATGTGCTCAGCGGACAATGCAAGGCAATATATGCCTGTATTCCCACCTATGTTGACACACCTAATGATAAAGATTTCTATGTGGAACCGTCTGTGTCCATATTAAGCTAAAGATGAGTTTATACTGATGTCTCCAACCTGGTCCATCACCACATGGAGATTGTGATCTTCTTCCTTTGCTGATCTGTAACTTCCTACTCTAACAGTGACAAATCTGACTCTCACCACTGGCCCTTTATTTAATTCATTGCTCCATTCCAGATTACAGATGTGGTGTTTTCAGAACTGTTAGCTACCACTCTGATGGGAAAGAACTTTATCAAATAGAGTCCACTGGGTACATACAGTACAGTTTTTCTTTAATCTACAGATTCCATTCGTTTCCAAGGTTACTTAGGTCAGCACCTTTTGTCATAAAACCTACAGTGAGGGTTTTTTCCCCCCATATGTTTCTAATACAGTTAGATTATGTGTCATGTTCTGTATTCCATTGAAGGGGAGGAAGAAATTTTCCTTGGTCCAACGTTCTTACCATGGGAATAAGAATGAAATCGACCCGAGACAGATTAATAGGAGAAAAAAAAACCCAAAGTGTAATGATGTGCACATGGAGACCCAATAATGAAACTGAGGTGTAAAGAAATAACCAAGGAAGTCAGGTTTTATACTTTTTGGACAAAGAGAAAATACACCTGTGATGAAATCACAGGACAAAGAAAACTTAACCTTGGGAGCTTCAGTTAGTAAGGAATTCTAAACAGAATTTGGGCTGGGGTCGTAAATTAGTAAAAAGGAACAAGGGTTGTTTATACAGCCTTATGGGCTCCAAATCTCCCATCTCTGGTGATGTTGAAATCTCTTTACCTCCTGGTACAGGGACATCTTCACATGGGAGATAGATTTCCTGCTTCCAGGGTGACAGAGGAGGGTCTAAGTGTCCTCATTGCATAGGCTGTCTCTTAAGTAACTTTTATTTAAAATGATCTATATTTCAAAGTGGCAGATTTGGGGCAGCCTGCCCTTGGCCCCTACACCATCCTGTGACACTCCCACATCCTGAACAACTTAATTTCAGCAGTTTATGATTTACTCTTTAGGATGTAAAAATGTTTGTCTTTTATTAAAGATTTCATTTTTAAGTAATCTCCACACCCACCATGGGGCTTGAATTCACAACCCCAAGATCAAGAGTTGCACGCTTCACCGACTGAGCCAGCCAGGTACCCCAAAAGGTTTTGGGTCTTGACAAATGCATAGTGGCAGGTATAAATCATTAAAATATCATAGAATTTACCCCCTGATCCTTTTATCATCTCTAGTTTTGCCTTTTCCAGAATCTCCTACAAATGGGGTCACTCAGTGAAAAAGAATCCTTTTCAGACTGGATTCTTTCACTTAGAAAAATACATGTAAAGTTCATCCATGTCATTGTATGAGGTGATGGTTCATTGCTTTTTTTTTTTTTTTAAGATTTTATTTATTTATTTGAGAGAGAGAGAGCACAAGCGGGGGGAGCGGGAGAGGGAGAAGCAGACTCCCTGCTGAGCAGGGAGCCCGATGCGGGACTCGATCCCGGGACTCCAGGATCATGACCTGAGCTGAAGGTAGTTGCTTAACCAACTGAGCCACCCAGGCGCCCGGTTCATTGCTTTTTATTGCTGAATAGATTAACAGGAGAAAAACAAGTCAAAGTTTAACAGCATGCATACGTCCTGTATTCATGGGAGATACCCAGGAAAAGAAAGTAATTCCTTGAAGTGGCCCATCCCTCACCCTAAATGCCATCTTCAACTAAAGACCAAAAGATTTTGGGTGGTGGGGAGGCCTGTTAAGGGATGTTATTAGGTAAGCACAGTAAACGAGGGTATGGTTGTTACACAGATTTAAGTCTGTGCCTTCTCTTTTGGTAAGAGTTTCTTAAGATTTAGTAATTCTGTTCCTGATACAGAGGGAGACAGGCTTACAAATGGAGCTTTCCTTTGTAAGTGTACATTTCACTCACGAAATGGCAACTTTTACCCAGTTTTCAGAGATTCTCCTATGTCTGCTGCTTCTTAAAATTAATCAGCCCAAATAACTCTTGTGCCAAAGAGGCATATTTTGCGTGGCATAGTCTGCTTCCTTCACATGGATGTACTCAGTTGGCTTATGGATTCATTTATGGAAGGACATCCTGGTTTCTTTAAGTTTGTAATCATTATGAATAGAGCTACTGTGCATAACTGCATGTGAGTTTTTGTTTGGAAATAGTTTTTCAAAGCAGTTGTCTAAATACTAGAAGTGCAATTGTTGGATCTTAACATGAGACATATTTAGGTTTGGAAAAAATGGCCAAACTGTCTTCTGAAGGGACAGTTGCTGCCATTCCTCATCATCCAGCAATTGGTATTCCTGTTTTTGGAGTTTAGCATTTGTGATAGGCATGCATTCCTGTCTCGGTGTTGTTTAAATTTGTACTTTCCTAATGATGATGTCGAGCATATTTTTGCATGCTTATTTTGTACCTGTAGATCTTCTTTGTCCAGGCATCTGTTCAGATCCTTACCCATTATCAATTAGGATGTTTGTTTCCTTATCGTTGAGTTCTGATAGTCTTTTGTATATTTTGAATACAAATCTTTTACCAGATTTGTGCTTTACAAATATTTCCTCCCAGTTTGTGGCTTGTCTTTTAGTTTTCTGAGCAAGGTCTTTCACAGAACAGAAGTTTTAATTTTAGAAAGTTCACGTTATCAATTTTTTTCTTTTGTGGATTGGCTTTTGGTGTTGTGTGCTAAAGCTCATCACCGAACCCAAGGCCATGTGGATTTTCTTTTACGTTTTCTTTTTGATATTTTGATAGTTTTACATTTTATTTTTTATATGGTATTGCAGTATTTTATTTATTCTGTTCATTAATAACATACTCAAGAACTTTTATAATATTAATAGAACTTAATCTAAAAGAACCAACTTACTTTTTTACATTTCAATATTAGGTACGAGAGAGAGTCAAAATAATTATGGTCAGAATTATTACATAAAAAATTATAGTAAATGTTCGGTGTTAGTGTACATACAATTTAGTTCTTGGCACAAAGTTATTTAGTTGCTAGGAAGAACATTTGGTTTACTTCACTAATAGGAATCTCTCTTAATGCCGGGATGGCCTCCTCTTGGTATTTCTTCTGCTGTTGATTTTTAGCAGAGGTATCTGTGATTGTATGAATGGAGTTGAGTGGAGAGGTCCTCATCATGTTTATTCCAAATAAGAGTACGTAACCAATTACTATAGTAATGAGGAAGTAGACGGGCAATGCAACTGCCCAGTATTTTTGAGGCCAAGAGGTTAATCCTAAGGAGTTTAGCCAAGATTCAGGAATAAATGCCCACACAAGATACAGGATGAAGCCAAACTGGGAGCTTAAGAAAAGAACAAAGCCATAAATCGCTCTTTCTGGCAACGGGGATGGTGAATTTCCCACCATGTCCCCTGTGGCTTTAGACCATCTTGGGTCCTCGAAACGCCCACTCAGGCCCCTCCCGACAGCTCGGCCACTTCGGCGCCGAGTCCCCCGCGCAAGCACCTTCTGGAAAGCCTCCTTGGGGGCGAAGAGAGGGAAAAACTAAAGGAAAGGCCGGGTCGCTGCGGCGCCCTCCGCTTCCCGCGCAGGTGCAGGCGCACTGTGACCATTGCCGGCCGGGAGCACGCGAGAGCCGGGGACGGCCCGATAGTTTTACATTTTAAATGTATCTATAATTTTGAATGAATTTCGGTGTAAGTTGTAAAGCGTGTGTCTGCATTTCACTTAATTCCATATGGTTTCTAATTAATTGCTTCTATTTCTGGAGAAGTCAGGGGATAATTGGACTCCATTTGAGTTTGAATTTCCAAAATGTAATGGATTCCGCAGGACCCCAGAAGGGACAGGTGCCTCCGCTGAACGGAGTGCCCTGCATCCTGCCTGCACTGCCCCCACCGCCCGCAGGGGGCGCCCGAGTCGGGCTCCCCGACCCGTGGGGGGCCATGCGGGCTCAGCCCTCCTCCTCTGTGCGCGGTCGGGCGTTCCAAGGCCTCAGGACCGACCCGCTGTGCTGACGCCCAGGCTTCGGGAGGACGTGGGGCCTCATCCACAGTCAGGAGCCGGCCTCCTCGGGACCCTCTGTGGAGGATGTGGGTCCGCGTCCACACTGACAGGAGCCAGCCTCCTCAGACCTGCTGTGGAGACTTTGGGAGGGCGTGGGTGCGCGTCCACACTGACAGGAGCCAGGCCTCCTCACACCTGCTGTGGAGACTTCGGGAGGGCGTGGGTTCGCGTCCACACTGACAGGAGCCAGGCCTCCTCACACCTGCTGTGGAGACTTCGGGAGGGCGTGGGTTCGCGTCCACACTGACAGGAGCCAGGCCTCCTCACACCTGCTGTGGAGACTTCGGGAGGGCGTGGGTGCGCGTCCACACTGACAGGAGCCAGGCCTCCTCAGACCTGCTGTGGAGACTTCGGGAGGGCGTGGGTTCGCGTCCACACTGACAGGAGCCAGGCCTCCTCACACCTGCTGTGGAGACTTCGGGAGGGCGTGGGTGCGCGTCCACACTGACAGGAGCCAGGCCTCCTCACACCTGCTGTGGAGACTTCGGGAGGGCGTGGGTTCGCGTCCACACTGACAGGAGCCAGGCCTCCTCACACCTGCTGTGGAGACTTCGGGAGGGCGTGGGTTCGCGTCCACACTGACAGGAGCCAGGCCTCCTCACACCTGCTGTGGAGACTTCGGGAGGGCGTGGGTGCGCGTCCACACTGACAGGAGCCAGGCCTCCTCAGACCTGCTGTGGAGACTTCGGGAGGGCGTGGGTTCGCGTCCACACTGACAGGAGCCAGGCCTCCTCACACCTGCTGTGGAGACTTCGGGAGGGCGTGGGTTCCCGTCCACACTGACAGGAGCCAGGCCTCCTCAGGACCCGCTGTGGAGACTTCGGGAGGAGTCCGGCCTCGTCAGGACTCGCCGAGGGAGGAGAAGGTGAGGAGAAGCCTCCTGAGCGGGGACTGCGGAGGGGGTGCGAGCTCCCAGGACCCCTCTGAGGAACGGCGTGCTGTGTAGATGCTGGGGCTTTGTGTGCGGTGCCGTGGGGTCCCGCGCGGGCCTGTGCGCGGGGCTGTCGGGTCTCCCCTTCCTGGGCTCGGATCCGCTCCGTGGTCGCGGGGTCTGTGTTTATGTGCCACTCGGATTCGGTTCCTGGGCTGCTCAGTCTGCAGTCAGGGAGTGGACAGCCGCCGCGGTGCTCGTGCTCCCCGGGCCTCGGCCCTGCGGGCTCCTTCCCGCGTCCACACCGTCAGGATCTGGGCAGGCCTCCGCCTCCGTCACCGAGGTTGGCGTCTCTGCTTCTCTGGGAGGTGCTGACGTGGTTGTTTGGAAGAGTGACTGACTCTGCGGTAAACCTGCCCCAGCAGCACAAATACTCTCTCTCCACACTCACACCCCCCAGCGGTCGTTCCCTCGCTACATTTACCACTTCACGCGGGGTGCTTCAGTGCGTTTTACCCCAAACAGGGACACTGTCCCGCGGAACCAGCACATAACCCTAAGTGAGGAAATCACCCCGGTTTCCACATTATAACCCAGACCGCAGGCCCACTTCCACTGTCACCACCTGCCCCACTGTCTGAAGTGTCCTTTTCCATTCGGGTCCAGTTTTCTTCTTCTGGAACTGCTCCCGACACTTTGCCTTATTTGGGTAACCTTGGTGGATGTAAAGAGCAAGATGGTTCCAATCTGGGTGGACTTTTCTGTCTGGCTTCTGTCACTGGGGCTGTTTTCAGTGTCCACCCATGTTGTGACATGCATCAGCCCCTCATTCACTTTTTCACTGTGACTAAACATAGCATTGAGCACTTAAAATATTTCAGGTGCACAGTTCTCTGGCCTTAGCTGAGTTCCCACGGTGGTACATCATTCTCCAGCACTTTCTCCTTCTCCCCGAGGGGACTCTGTATGCATGAGACACCAACTCCCCGTTCCCCTTTCCCCTCGGCCCCTGCAGCCACATTCCACTTTGTGTCTCAGGATGCTTCATATAAGGGGGATCACACAGTATCTGTCCTTCTGTGACTGGCTGATTTCACTCAGCGTAATGACTTCCAGGTTCAATCCGTGTTGTAGCCTGTGTCAGAACTCTCCTCGTTTTTAAGTCTGAATCCTGTCCCGTTGTGTATATACCACATTTTGTTTATCCATTCATCTGTCAGTGGACACTTGGGTTGCTTCCAGCTTTTGGCTGTTGTGAAAAATGCTGCTCTGAATAAGGGTACTTCTACTTTCAATTTTGGGGGGCATATATGCTGCAGTGGAATTCTGTGTTTAATATTTTGAGGAGCCACCATATTTTTTTCCACAAATGAACCATTTTACTTCATTCCTTCATAGGGCAGAACAAGATTGCCATTTATGGATCTACCTCATTTTGTTTATCCTTTTCCCCATTGATGGACATTTGCATAGTTCCTGGTTTTTGCCTATTGTGAACACTGCTGCTATGACTATTTATGTACATTTTTGTTTGTATCAGTGTTTTCAACTTTGGGGGTATATATCTAGGAGTATAATTGTTGAACCATATGGTAATTCTACTTTGATCTATTTGAGTAAATGCCAAAATACTTTCTACATAGACTGCCCCATTTTTCACAAACAAGGTTTAAGGGTTTCAGTTTCTCAACATCCTTTCCAAAATTTGTTATTTTAGTTTTCTTGATTATAGTGATTCCATTGTGTGTAAAAGGACATCTAACTGGTGTAAATCTTCATTTCCATAAAGACTAAGGATGTTTAACTTAATCTATTCATGTGCTATTCATTGTTTGTATGATTTCTTTGGAGAAAGGTCTATCCAAGTCCTTTTGTCCATTTTTAAAAATGGGTTGTCTTTTTGCTGAGGAGTTGTAAAAGCTCTTTACATATTCTGGGCAACAGACTCATATTAGATAAATAGTGTACAAATATTTTCTTCCATTCTGGGGGCTATCTTTTAACTTTCCAGATAGTATCTTATGATGTACAAAGATTTTTAATTTATTTTTTTTACATTTCTTTTTTAAGAGTGAGTGAGAGAGAGTATGCGAGTGGTCAGGGGCAGAGGGAGAAGGAGAGAGAATCTTAAGCAGGCCCCACACTCAGTGTGGAGCCTGACGTAGGCTCAATCTCATGACCCTGAGATCATGATCTGAGCCAAAATTAAGAGTTGGATGCTTAACCAACTGAGCCACCCAGGCACCCAGAACAGATTTTTAATTTTGAGGATATTATTTTATCTATTTTTTCTTTCCTTTCTTAGCTTTGGTGTCAGATCTAAAAGCATTGCTAGATCCAAGGTTATGAAGATTTATCCCCATTTATTTCTTCTAGAGTTTATAGTTTTACCTCTTACATTTAAGCCTTTAATTTATTTTGAGTTAATGTTTATATGTGGTGTGAGGTAAGGGTCCAGTTTCATTCCTCTGTACATGGATAGCCAATTGTCTAGCACCCTTTGTTGAAAAGACCATTCTCTCCCCCAGTGTAATGTTGCCACCCTTGTCAAAATTCAGTGGACCATAGATGAAGGGGTTTATTTCTGGGCTCTCAGTTAAATCCCACTGATCTGTATGCATATCTTTTTTATTTATTTTTTATTTATTTTTTTATTTTTTTAAAGATTTTATTTATTTATTTGACAGAGAAAGACACAGCGAGAGAGGGAACACAAATGGGGAGTGGGAGAGGGAGAAGCAGACTCCCTGCTCTGCAGGGAGCCCGATGTGGGACTCGATCCCGGGACTCCAGGATCATGACCTGAGCCGAAGGCAGTCGCTTAACCAACTGAGCCACCCAGGTGCCCCAATAAATAATTTTTTTAAAAAAGATATGCATAGGGCATATCTGGGTGGCTCAGTTGGTTGAGCGACTGCCTTCGGCTCAGGTCATGATCCTGGAGTCCCGGGATTGAGTCCCGCATCAGGCTCCCTGCTTGTCAGGGAGTCTGCTTCTCCCTCTGACCCTCCCCCCTCTCATGTGCTTTCTCTCTCTCTCATTCTCTCTCTCAAATAAATAAATAAAATCTTTAAAAAAAATTATTTATTTTTAAAAATGTTTTAAATTTAAATTCAACTAATTAACGTATAATGTATTATTTGTTTCAGGGTGTACGCATACCTTTATGACAGTATCACAATGTTTTATTTACTGTTGCTTTGTATTAATATTTGAACTTTGGAAGTATGACCTTTCACCTTTGATTTTCTTTTTCAAGATTGTTTTGGCTATCTTGTGGTCCCTTGAAATTCCATATGACTGTTAGGATTAGCTTGTGCATTTCTTCCCAAAGGCCTTAGTGAATTTTCTTGGGAACACATTGAATTTCCACATTGCATTGTGTACTATTGCCATCTTATCAATAGTATGTCTTTTCATCACCATGGGGTCCTCAGATTTATTTAGGTTTCCCTTACTTTCTTTCAGCAATGTTTTGTAATTTTCAGTGTACAAGACTTGCACCTTGATTACATCTATTCCTAAGTATTTTGTCAATGTTCATGTTCCCTAAAATGGAATTGTTTTCTTAAATTATTTTTTGGATGATTCATGGCTAATGTATACACATGAGAGAGATTTTTGTGTATTGATATTAACTGGCTGTAATAATTTTTTGTTGATTGTTTAGGAAGCTCTCTGTATAAGATGATGTCATGTCTGGTCTCTAAATAGACCTAGTTCTACTGTTTTCTTTCACATGTGGATGCCTTATTTCTTGCCTTATCATGCTGGGTAGAACTTTCAGTATGATACTGAGTAATGAGTGAAAGCCAGCATGATGGACTTGTTTGTGATTTCAGAGTAGAACTGTCAGTCCTCAAAATTGAGCATGATGTTTGACTAGAGTTAGGGTTGGGGTTAGGGTTAGGATTAAGGGTTAGGGTTAGGGTAGGTGACCCTGTGACCCATGCAGCTCCACAGTCAGCATGCTGGAGCCAGGAACACTCCCCCTGTGCTGAGCTCCTGGGCAAACCCTGTAGGTCCCCTCCCCTGGCTGACCCCCTGCAGGTTCTGTCCCCACCTGCCATGAGTTGAGCACCTTTGGGCACCGCCCTTGTTTCTATGCCCTACAGACTGGGTAGAATCAGCTGCATGGGTTTCTAGCCTCCTAAGCCTCAGGCTCCCCTTTGTAAGATGGGGTCTTGATGACTCCCATCTCTGGGAGCTGAAGGTAGGGAGGCCCCACCAACAGACTTGCTCAGGACAGGCCAGGAGGGTGGCTGTTGCTTAAAGCAGCCCAGGGCCTGCCCCCTTGAAGAAAGTACACATGTTCAAGGCCCAAGTTTTGGGGTTCTGCCACCAGCCTTTGGCAGTGACCCTCCTCCAGCCCTGTCCCCTGTCCCTGTGGATACATGGTCTTCCTGGAGCTGTTCCTGCAGACAGTTGAGAACCACTTCATGGTGGGACACAGGGTCACCTACTATGTCTTCAATCAGCTGGCTGCTGGGCCCCATGTGCCCCTTCAGGAAGGCCAGAGGGTGGTGGTCCTCGAGGTCCCCGGTGCCCCGCGCTGGGAGGATGTATCCATGTAGCACATGTTATGACCCGCCGTTTCTGCAAGCAGCTCTTCCTGTCATCACGCACTGAAATAAAGTTCTCAGACACCAATCTGAGCGACAATGCAGGGCTGCCTCTGCAAGTAGAGCTGTAGCAGCTGGGTTCAGCACATAGATTTTATTTCTTTTTTTATCAGAAAAGCAAGGACAGATGCCTCAAAGCATGGGAAAGGAGGACAAAGGGATGGCAAGTATCCTGAAGCTGTAAAGCAGGCCTGCACCCTCCCCTGGGCGCAGGCACGCAGGGAGGCAGTCAGGGGATAAGGGAAGAGCAGAATGTTTGTGCTAGCAAATGCCAGGTGCAGGAAGCGGGGACTGAGGGTTACATTCTTTCCTAGCTCCTAACATATGCCTTGCCCCTGGGGATCATGGGATCCTGCTCCTACCGGGCCATTGTGTTCAATAGCCTGAGAACAGGAACGCTGCTGATGTTTCAGCTGCTTCCACAACCACTCCTTAGGGCTTACAATATATTTTCTAAGAGTAACTCCACACTTCCTCCATGAGGTGGACTACCTGGTTTGCACGGAGGTGGACATGAAGTTCCGCGACCACGTGAGCATGGAGATCCTGTCCCCCATCTTTGGCACCCTGCACCCCGGTTTCTACCGGGCGGCCCGCAAGGACTTCAGCTACGAGCATTGGCCATAGTCTCAGGTGCACGTCCCCAGGGACAAGGGCGACTTTTACTACATGGGGACCTTTTCTGGGGGGTCGGTGGTAGAGGTTCACCGACTGACCTTGGCCTGTCACCAGGCGATGGGGGTCAACCTGGCCAATGGGATCGAGGCTGTGTGGCACGATGAGAGACACCTGAACAGGTATCTGCTGGACCATAAGCCCATTAAGGTGCTGTCCCCAGAGGACCTGTGGGACCCACAGCTGCTGGGCTGCTGGAGGACCTGTGGGACCCTCAGCTGCTGGGCTGCCCCCATCATGAAGAAGCTGAGATTCATGGCTGTGCCCAAGAATCACCAGGACATCAGCAGTGGTCATTATTGAGGAGTTGTTTTGGTGCCCACCGTGTCTTTCACTTGAGTTAACAGGTGAGCCTGAAGGAAGGACGTCATCAGTTAGGAAGTACAGACGAAGGTCAGAGTGGAGGTGGGCAAAGGCCTCTTTCATTCAGAGAGCAGGGAAACTCCGAGTTTCTCCTACACACCTTGCCCTGCTCATCGCTTCCAGCTGCCTGGCCCTGAGTTCTGTCCTTTCAATGAATTGGTCATCTAATAAGTAACATGTTTCTCTAAGTTCCATGAGCCAGTGGAGCAGATTATTCGAATCTGAAGAGGAGGTTGTGGGGACCTCCAATCCGTAGCCCATAGCTCGGAAACACGGGTGACCTCTCTGCCCAGCCACTGGCTGACCACTAAGTTAACAGCACAGGGATTCAGTAGCCACACACAGCAAAGAATACAGACTTAACAAAGTTAGTTTAGAAAAGCCACTAAGCCAAAGTAGCAGCTACAACGAGCAGCAATCATAAAGCCTGGCATGGGGAAGGTCTGATGTTCAGGATACTTCCATTATAATATTCATAATCACACCCTGGACTTGTCATTGGGGCCAAGTCCCCTGGCTGGGGGTCAGGTAGCTCCTACATGTTCCACATGCCTCTCCCTGGCTCCCCTAGCTGTGCACAGTCCTGTGTTGCATTCCAGCAGAAGTTGGTTTTAACCAAGGCCAGGAAGATGGGATGGGTTTTCCTGACACTCCCCCTGGCCCCCACAGCCACCGACCCCGTGCTGCGAGAGGAAAGTTTTCTTCAATCCTCTTAAGGTCCCTGGCTGCGTCTGGAAATTGGCAAAACAGATGAACAGGAGAAAAGCAGACAAAGTGTATTGATTTTTTTGGTGAGAGCCTCACAAAAACATGGAGACCAGCAGAGGCGATTGGAGCAGACAGCTCTTCTACCTTTTAGACAAAAAAGCAATAAATGTGTGAAGAATTGACAGACACAGGAGTTTGGACTAGGGCTGGTAAATGGTAAAGAAGTAACTAGGAAGATAAGGGTTAGTTTAACCAGGTATGTTCGTATAGCCTTCATGGCCCTAAATTCCTTGACTCTGGTGATAAGCATGTCTTCCCTGTGGTCTGGGGAGAGAAACTTCCACATGGGAGTATTCTGACCTGCTTCAGGAAAGAAGGGCTGATGGCTGGGGATCAGAGGGCCCTTCTTGCTCTGCTCTATGCGAAAGTTCTTTTAGCTTCTATATTTAATTTGCCAAGGTGCCATATTTGGGGTAGTGTGTCCTGACCCTCACTGGCCTGGTGCTGTACTCCCATCTCCTCCTAGTATCCAGGACATTGAATGCACTGCTATGGAGACCTCCCAGACCTGGGGCAGCCCCTGTCCAGGGAGGCACCTGCCTCAAGTGGAGGGTTGCCTACGACTTCCCACATGGGTGCCCTGTTGCTAAGTGTGGCCACCCCTCCTCAGGGAGATTGGGTGGGAGAGTGTAGATCTTACTTCGAGAAACTGACTTCATTTCCTGCAAGTGTCTACCCAGTAGTGGGATCATACAGGAGTTCTATTTTTAGTATTTTGGGGAAGCTCCATACTTTTCCCAGCATGGCTGTGCCAACAAAAGTGAATTCCGGCTGATTTTTACCTATAACCAGAGATTTTTCAAGAACCTTTCCAGCAGAGAACATTTTTTCGTGTGTCTGTTAGCCATTTGTATGTCTTCTTTGGAGAAGTGTCTGTTCATGTCTTCTGCCCATTTTTTGACTTGATTATTTGTTTTTTGGGTGTTGAGTTTGAGAAGTTCTTTATAGATCTTGGATACCAGCCCTTTATCTGTAGTGTCATTTGCAAATATCTTCTCCCATTCTGTGGGTTGCCTCTTTGTTTTCTTGACTGTTTCCTTTGCTGTGCAGAAGCTTTTTATCTTGATGAAGTCCCAAAAGTTGATGTTTGGTTTTGTTTCACTAGCCTTTGGAGATAGATCTTGAAAGAAGTTGCTGTGGCCAATGTCAAAGAGGTTACTACCTCCGTTCTCCTCTAGGATTTTGATGGATTCCTGTCTCACATTGAGGTCTTTCATCCATTTTGAATTTATCGTTGTGTATGGTGTTAGAGAATGGTCGAGTTTCATTCTTTGCATGTGGCTGTCCAATTTTCCCAGCACCATTTATTGAAGAGACTGTATTTTTTCCATTGCATGTTTTTTCCTGCTTTGTCAAAGATTATTTGACCATAGAGTTGAGGGTCCATATCTGGGTTGTCTATTCTGTTCCATTGGTCTGTATGTCTGTTTTTGTGCCAGTACCATGCTGTCTTGGTGATCACTGCTTTGTAATATAGTGTGAAATCAGGCAACGTGATGCCCCCAGCTTTGTTTTTCTTTTTCAACATTTCCTTGGCGATTTGGGGTCTTTTCTGATTCCATACAAATTTTAGGACTGTTTGTTCCACACTTTGAAAAATGTCATTGGAATTTTGATTGGGATGGCATTGAAGGTATAGATTGCTCTGGATAACATAGACGTTTTAACAATGTTTATTCTTCTGATCCATGAGCATGGAATGTTTTTCCATCTTTTTGTGTCTTCTTCAATTTCTTTCATGAGTGTTCTGTAGTTCCTAGAGTATAGATCCTTTACCTCTTTGGTTAGGTTTATTCCAAGGTATCTTATGGTTTTTGGTGCTATTGTAAATGGAATCGTTTCTCTAATTTCTCTTTCTACAGATGCATTGTTAGTTCATCATCATCAGGGAAATTCAAATCAAAACCACACTGAGACACCACCTTACACCAGTTAGAATGGGCAAAAATTGACAAGGCAAGGAACAACAAATGTTGGAGAGGTTGTGGAGAAAAGGGAACCCTCTTACACTGTTGGTGGGAATGCAAGTTGGTACAGCCACTTTGGAAAACACTGTGGAGGTGCCTCAGAAAATTAAAAATAGAGCTATCCTATGACCTGGCAATTGCACTACTGGATATTTACCCCCCAAAACACAGATGTAGTGAAAAGAAGGACCATATGCACCCCAATGTTCATAGCAGCAATGTCTGCAATAGCCAAACTGTGGAAAGAGCTGAGATGCCCTTCAACAAATGAATGAATAAAGATGTGGTCCATATATACAATGGGATATCACTCAGCCATCAGAAAGGATGAATATCCAACTTTTACATCAGCATGGATGGGTCCATGTTGATGTAAAAGGGAGGAGTTCTTTTTGGTGGAGAAGAGTATGCTAAGTGAAATAAGTCAAGCAGAGAAAGTCAATTATATGGTTTCACTTATTTGTGAAACATAAGGAATAGCGTGGAGGACATTAGGAGAAGGAAGGGAAAAACGAAGCGGGGGAAGTCTGAGGGAGAGATGAACCGTGGAGAGACTGTGGACTCTGAGAAACAAACTGAGGGTTTTAGAGGGAAGGGGGGTTAGGGGATGGGTTAGCCCAGTGATGGGTATTAAGGAGGGCACGTACCGCATGGAGCACTGGGTGTTATATGAAAACAATGAATTGTGGTCTCTACATCAGAAAACTAATGATGTATGGTGACTAACATAACAATAAAATAAAATTTAAAATAAAGAATATGAAAAAAAAAAGAACCTCTCCAGCAGAGAATATGAGGAGAACATTTTGAAGACCTTAGACAGGCAGAGATTTCCCAGAATGCAAAGTATACTAACCATAGGAACAAACCACTAACTTAGAAACTATGAAATGAAGAACTTGTTCTCCTTCTTTCATTTCTGGCTAGTGTGCTGGTCTGTGGCTCAATCCCACCTCAGGCAGCTGGAAGGTTGACCTCCCAGGTCAGCTGCCACTGAGAAGGCTACTGTTTCCAGAAATTCTTCGGGTTATGGCCGGGTTTCCCCACCTGTGCACTGATCAAGTCGGCGACCTCTGACAGTGGAGCCATGGGTCCTCCAGGCATGGTTCCCCCAAATCCCCCAGTAAAGCCATTCCACTGAGGGTTTAGGGGGACCGGAGCTGCCCCTAGGCAACAACACCAGAGATTCTCACTGTCCCTACCTGGCCTTCAGATGCTTCTCAGTTATTCCTGTGCTTCTGGTGTCTTCTTGGAACACAGACCTGTCAGTTTTCGGACAGCTGGTCCAGTGGTACCCTCATTTTCAGGGAGGGGGATTTGCTGGAATCCACAGTGTGTCCTGTGGACCCACCGGGATCGCTTTTTGAAGGCACATTGTCTGGGCCACCTGAGGACCCAAGACTGTGGGTCTGTGGCCTGGAGGGATTCTGAGCAGAGCTGGCGGGATGGGAGGGCTGCAAGGCCCAGAGGCAGGTTTCCAGAAAGCTGTCTGGGGTCCCTGGCATCCTACCGTTTTTGAATCAAAGCCCTGAGATCTTTAAAATGCCAGCAACATTACAGCATGGGCCAGAAAAACAAATGTCCCTGTGCACCCAACACCATCTAAACTATTGGCCATTTCTTGTCACTTGAGCTGAATATAAAGGTTTGAGAGTCAGGGCTTGATGGGGGTCCTGGGCCAGACTTTGTATTTGGGGGACAAAGGCCATCCAGACAAGCTTGTGTTGAACCTGAGAGTCTTTGTGGAGACCCCAGCTGTAGGCACTGCTGTCCACTGATGCCCCCCTCAGCCTGCCCAAGTGCACCTGCTGCTGGGGGAGAGCCTGCCCCCTCCTCTCTGCCTGAGGGCTCTCTCCTGCACCAGCGGTGCCTCCTCTCCTGCCAGTCACTGCCAGCCTGCAGCCTGGGAGGGTGGCTACCCCAAGTTCCTCCAGCTGCTGGGGGAGCGCCTGCCCCCTCCTCTCTGCAGAGGGCTCTGTCCTGCACCAGGTGCCTCCTCCCCTGCCAGTCCCTGCCAGCCTACAGTCTGGGAGGGTGGATACCCTGACAACCTCCAGCCGTGGGGACAGAGCCAGTGCGATGTGGTCTCCCAGCAGGTCTGAGCACCAGGCCCCCACATGGCTCACTCTCCTCCTGTGGGCTCACTGTGCCAAATCCTCCCTCAGGCTCCCTGGGTCCAAGTCCTCCTCTGCTCGTGGACCATCCTTGGCCCAGGCTCCACATGCTGGGACTGGGAGCGGGTCATCTGGATGTTCTGGACTCTCGCTTCCGTGCCCGTGACATGGGTACAGTTCAGCCTCACAGACTGCTCAGAGGAGACTCAGCACAGCAAGATGCAGGTCGCTGCAAGGGAGATGCCAAGTGACCCCAGAGGGAGCGCACAGGCCTTGCACAAGGCACTGGGCTCATGGGGCCCAGTGTGGGATGTGGGCGCCCAGCCAAGGGGCATGGGGAATCCTGGTGAGGGCAGCCCTGGCAAAGAGGGGAGGGGGAAGCCACAGAAGGGTCCCAGAAGAGGCAGGAGACAAGGAAGAGGACAGGACAGAACTTCCCAAGGAGGTCGATGGAAGGATCAAAGGATCACAGAGACCCTTGGGAAAACTCGGAGGCCCTGGAGATGTTGGCTGAAATGCTGTCATTTGGTCAGAGAAGTTGTGTCACAACTCCCCAGTTGACACTGGATGATTTACTCTTTGTTGGTTCCAGGAATCAGTGTGTACCTGCCATTAGAACTCACATTGCCTGAAGTCTAGGACATACTTACTTTTCATCACTTTTCAGGACGAGATTTTTCTAGAGGAGGTGCTAAACATGGGTGTCTCCATTCTTTTCTTTGTGCAACTGGCCTGTTTCCAGGAGCCCTCATCACCAGAGCTAGCCCTGAGGACTGTCCCCCATCACCTCCCACAGTGGACATGACCATGTGGGTTGGGGGGTGCTCACTGATGAAGCCCCAGTGCTCAGTACACAGCAGGGACCCCAGATCCTGTGCTGAATGAGGGAGGATGGGAGTGAGGGAAAGAGAGAGGAAGGGACGATGGGAGAGAAGGAAGGGAGAGAGGGAGGAGGGAAGGGAGGATGGGAGGGAGGCAGGATGGGGAGAAGGAGGGGAGAGAGGCAGGAGGAAAGGGACGATGGGAGGGATAGAGGGGAGGGAGGGAGGCAGGGAGGCAGGGAGGGAGGGAGTGGGAGAGGGAAGGGAGGGGTGGAGGGGAAGGAGAGAGGGGGGAATGAATGAGTGAATCAATGACATAGGGAAGGAGGGAGTGAAACCACAGAAGCTGGATCCATACCTCAGGAGCCATTATTTGGGGTGAGGTCCAAGGGCATCACAGCCCGGGCCCTGGATGGTGGCTCAGGGCATGTCCATCTGTCCTCCCAGTGCTGACCTTCCTTCTCCTTGGACCCGACGTCATCCTGGATCCTCTCCACCTCCTCCTCAATTCTCAATGTTCCCAGGAACAGGGTGGCAGGAGGGAGTCTCAGGAGGGGCTTCCCAGATCCTGTACCCCAAAGGACAATGTGACAGTAGCTACAGGGCATTCTATCATGAGGACTGGGACCATGGATCCCATCCATCTCCGTGGGCATTAGCGTTGTTCCATTCCCTGCTCTCTCCACCACCGCTGTGATGAACACTCCTGAAAATACATCTGTGAAAAACCGAGCCAGAGTTTCTGGGGGTGAGTCCAAGGCCGAGCATGCCAGGTGATGGGTGCACCTGTGGCCTGGGATGGGTGCTGCTCACTGTTCTCCCAGACAGGGGTGCCCGTCACCCTTTCCTCCAGGGGACCTGCATTGGACCTCCACTTCCTCACGTTCTCCCAGACCAGACACCTGCCGGTCTGAGGGTGACCAGCACTGCATCCATAAGGTTTCCTTTGCCGGAGTCCTTCCCCGGGAGCTCCACATCTCTGACACATATTCCCTGCATGCCTATCCTCCCCCTTGGACTTGTGTGTGTTTGGTCTCCATTCCTGTGGAACCCAGTGACTTGGAGCATGGTTTGGACCGGAGTCAGGTGAAACCTTTCTCTGGCCTTGCTTTGTGGTGTGTCTTCCAGCTTTCTGCATTTCCCTGGTTTCTGTGTGGGCCACAGGAGGAACCAGCCGTTTCCTGTCTGGGGTCAGGCTGTGGTGTCCCAGCAGGAACAGGGGCCTCGGCCCCGAGATTGTGGCCATAATTCCTAAAGTGGCCTCTATGATTACATCTGATGTGTAATCCATCGGGGATTTCAATATCGAATAAGGGAGATTTTATGACAAATAAACACAGAAGAAAACGAGTCCCCTTTGAAAATAGGTGGGCAGACACAAAGGCACCTACTGAGTGATTCCACGTACAGAAACATCCAGAACAAGTAAAAGAACAGGGAGAGAAAGCAGCTTAGGGGTTTTGATGGTCTGGGCTGGGGGAGAAATGGGCAGGGAGGGCTTCTGGTTCGGGGACTCCTTTGGGGCATGAGATATTCCGCAGCAATGTTCTGTGATGTGGTGGCACAGCGTTGGGAATGTACTTAATGTTCATGACGTGTTCAATTGAAAACAAGTAATTTTATTTAAAACAAATAATAAACAGTATACAGAACATGAAAAGATAAAATAACAGTTAATGTGAACCAGAGAGAAAGAACATAGGGGGAGGGGATGAAACAATCTGGCGGGGCGTCGGGGTCCGGCGATGGAACTAAGGGTAATTGTACAAGGAGCTCTCCCCGCAGGGCTGTGGGCTCTGGGTGTGGCTCTGGGAGCCCTGCAGGAGCAGGAGCAGGAGCAGGGGCAGTGGTTAGGGTAGGGGCAGGGCCAGGTGTAATAGCAGGGCCAGGGGCAGGGGCAAGGGCAGGGCCAGGTGTAAGAGCAGGGCCAGGGGCAGGGGCAAGGGGAGGGACAGGTGTAAGAGCAGGACCAGGGGCAGGGCAAGGACAGGGCCAGGTGTAAGAGCAGGGCCAGGGGCAGGGGTAAGGGGAGGGACAGGTGTAAGAGTAGGGTCAGGGTCAGGGCCAGGGTCAGGGCCAGGTGTGAGAGCAGAGCCAGGGGCAGGGGCAAGGGGAGGGACTGGTGTAAGAGCAGGGCCAGGGGCAGGGCCAGGTGTAAGAGCAGGGCCAGGGGCAGGGGCAAGGGGAGGGACAGGTGTAAGAGTAGGGTCAGGGTCAGGGCCAGGGTCAGGGACAGGTGTGAGAGCAGGGGCAGGGGCAGGGGCAAGGGGAGGGACAGGTGTAAGAGCAGGACCAGGGGCAGGGCAAGGACAGGGCCAGGTGTAAGAGCAGGGCCAGGGGCAGGGGTAAGGGGAGGGACAGGTGTAAGAGTAGGGTCAGGGGCAGGGCCAGGGGCAGGGGCAGGGCCAGGTGTGAGAGCAGAGCCAGGGGCAGGGGCAAGGGGAGGGACTGGTGTAAGAGCAGGGCCAGGGGCAGGGCCAGGTGTAAGAGCAGGGCCAGGGGCAGGGCCAGGGTCAGGGACAGGTGTGAGAGCAGGGGCAGGGGCAGGGGCAAGGGGAGGGACAGGATCAGCAGTAGGAGCAGGTGCAGGATCAAGGGCAGGACCTGGGTAAGGAGCAGGAACAGGAGCCCAGGAAGGGACAGGGGAAGGCGCAGCGGGTCTGGCAGGGGAAGGGGCAGAAGCAGGAGCAGGAAAAGGATCAGGAACAGGAGCTCAGGCAGGGGCACGGGAAGGGTCAGCAAGTCTGGCAGGAGGAAGGGGCAGAAGCAGGAGCAGGAAAACTATCAGGAACAGGAGCTCAGGCAGGGGCAGGGAAAGGGGCAGCAGGTCTTGCAGGTGGAAGGGGCAGAAGCAGGAGCAGGAAAAGGATCAGGAACAGGAGCTCATGCAGGGGCAAGGGAAGGGGCAGCAGGTCTTGCAGGGGGCAGGGGAAGAAGCAGGAGCAGGAAAAGGATCAGGAACAGGAGCTCAGGCAGGGCCAGGGGAAGGGGCAGCAGGTCTGGCAGGGGTAGGGTTATGGGCAGGAGCAGGGTCAGGGACAAGAACAGGAGCCCAGGAAGTGGCAGGGGAAGGCGCAGCGGGTCTGGCAGGGGACGGGGCAGAAGCAGGTGCAGGAACAGGAGCTTAGGCAGGGGCAGGGGAAGGGGCAGCGGGTCTGGCAGGGGGAAGGGGCAGAAGCAGGAGCAGAAAAAGGATCAGGAACAGGAGCTCATGCAGGGGCAGGGGAAGGGGCAGCAGGTCTTGCAGGGGGAAGGGGCAGAAGCAGGAGCAGAAAAAGGATCAGGAACAGGAGCTCATGCAGGGGCAGGGGAAGGGGCAGCAGGTCTTGCAGGGGGAAGGGGCAGAGGCAGGAGCAGGAAAAGGATCAGGAACAGGAGCTCAGGCAGGGGCAGGGGAAGGGGCAGCAGGTCTGGCAGGGGGAAGGGGCAGAAGCAGGAGCAGGAAAAGGATCAGGAACAGGAGCTCAGGCAGGGGCAGGGGAAGGGGCAGCAGGTCTTGCAGGGGGCAGGGGCAGAAGCAGGAGCAGGAAAAAGATCAGGAAAAGGAGCTCAGGCAGGGGCAGGGGAAGGGGCAGCAGGTCTGGCAGGGGTAGGGTTATGGGCAGGAGCAGGGTCAGGGACAAGAATAGGAGCCCAGGAAGGGGCAGGGGAAGGCGCAGCGGGGCTGGCAGGGGAAGGGGCAGAAGCAGGAGCAGGAAAGGAGCTCAGGCAGGGCCAGGGGAAGGGGCAGCAGGTGTTTAGGGGGCAGGGGCAGAAGCAGGAGCAGGAAAAGGATCAGGAACAGGAGCTCAGGCAGGGGCAGGGGAAGGGCAGCAGGTCTGGCAGGGGTAGGGTTTTGGGCAGGAGCAGGGTCAGGGACAAGAACAGGAGCCCAGGAAGGGGCAGGGGAAGGCGCAGCGGGTCTGGCAGGGGAAGGGGCAGAAGCAGGAGCAGGAACAGAAGCTCAGGCAGGGGCAGTGGAAGGGGCAGCGGGTTTGGCAGGTGAAGGGGCAGAAGTAGGAGAAGGAAAAGGATCAGGAACAGGAGCTCAGGCAGGGGCAGCAGGTCTTGCAGGGGGAAGGGGCAGAAGCAGGAGCAGGAAAAGGATCAGGAAAAGGAGCTCAGGCAGGGGCAGGGGAAGGGGCAGCAGATCTGGCAGGGGTAGGGTTATGGGCAGGAGCAGGGTCAGGGACAAGAACAGGAGCTCAGGAAGGGGCAGGGGCAGGAGAAGGAGAAGGATCAGGAACAGGAGCTCAGGCAGGGGCAGGGGAAGGGGCAGCATGTCTGGCAGGGTGACAGTTATGGGCAGGAGCAGGGTCAGGGACAAGATAGAAGCCCAGGTAGGGGCAGTGGAAGGCGCAGCGGGTCTGGCAGGGGAAGGCGCAGAAGCAGGAGCCGGAACAGGATCAGGAACAGGAGCTCAGGCAGGGGCAGCGGAAGGGGCAGCAGGTCTTGCGGGGGGAAGGTGCAGAAGCAGGTGAAGGAAAAGGATCAGGAATAGGAGCTCAGGCAGGGGCACGGGAAGGGGCAGCAGGTCTGGCAGGGGTAGGGTTATGGGCAGGAGCAGGGTCAGGGACAAAAACAGGAGCCCAGGAAGGGGCAGGGGAAGGCGCAGCGGGTCTGGCAGGGGAAGCGGCAGAAGCAGGAGCAGGAACAGGAGCTCAGGCAGGGGCAGGGGAAGGGGCAGCGGGTCTGGCAGGGGAAGGGGCAGAAGCAGAAGAAGGAAAAGGATCAGGAACAGGAGCTCAGGCAGGGGCAGCAGGTCTTGCAGGGGGAAGGGGCAGAAGCAGGAGCAGGAAAAGGATCAGGAAAAGGAGCTCAGGCAGGGGCCTGGGCAGGAGAAGGAGAAGGATCAGGAACAGGAGCTCAGGCAGTGGCAGCGGAAGGGGCAGCAGGTCTTGCAGGGGGAAGGGGCAGAAGCTGGAACAGGAAAAGGATCAGGAACAGGAGCTCAGGCAGGGGCAGCAGGTCTTGCAGGGGGAAGGGGCAGAGCAGGAGTAGGAAAAGGATCAGGAACAGGAGCTCAGGAAGGGGCAGGGGCAGGAGAAGGAGAAGGATCAGGAAGAGGAGCTCACGCACGGGTAGGGGAAGGGGCAGCAGGTCTGGCAGGGGTAGGGTTATGGGCAGGAGCCGGGTCAGGGACAAGAACAGGAGCCCAGGAAGGGGCAGGGGAAGGGGCAGCAGGGCTGGCAGGGGAAGGGGCAGAAGTAGGAGAAGGAAAAGGATCAGGAACAGGAGCTCAGGAAGGGGCAGCAGGTCTTGCAGGGGGAAGGGGCAGAAGCAGGAGCAGGAAAAGGATTAGGAAAAGGAGCTCAGGCAGGGCCAGGGGAAGAAGAAGGATCAGGAACAGGAGCTTAGCAGTGGCAGGGGAAGGGGCAGCAGGTCTTGCAGGGGAAGGGGCAGAAGCTGGAGCAGGAAAAGGATCAGGAACAGGAGCTCAGGCTGGGCAGCAGGTCTTGCAGGGGGAAGGGGCAGAGCAGGAGCAGGAAAAGGATCAGGAACAGGAGCTCAGGAAGGGGCAGGGGCAGGAGAAGGAGAAGGATGAGGAACAGGAGCTCAGGCAGGGTCAGGGGAAGGGGCATCGGGACTGGCAGGGGAAGGGGCAGGAGCAGGAAAAGGATCAGGAACAGGAGCTCAGGAAGGGGCAGGGGCAGGAGAAGGATCAGGAACAGGAGCTCAGGCAGGGGCAGGGGAAGGGGCAGCATTTCTGGCAGGGGGAGAGCTATGGGCAGGAGCAGGGTCAGGGACAAGATAGAAGCCCAGGAAGGGGCAGTGGAAGGCGCAGCGGGTCTGGCAGGGGAAGGGGCAGAAGCAGGAGCAGGAAAAGGATCAGGAAAAGGAGCTCAGGCAGGGGCAGGGGAAGGGGCAGCAGGTCTGGCAGGGGTAGGGTTATGGGCAGGAGCAGGGTCAGGGACAAGAACAGGAGCCCAGGAAGTGGCAGGGGAAGGCGCAGCGGGTCTGGCAGGGGACGGGGCAGAAGCAGGTGCAGGAACAGGAGCTTAGGCAGGGGCAGGGGAAGGGGCAGCGGGTCTGGCAGGGGAAGGGGCAGAAGCAGGTGAAGGAAAAGGATCAGGAACAGGAGCTCAGGCAGGGGCAGGGTAAGGGGCGGCAGGTCTTGGAGCGGGCAAGGGCAGAAGCAGGAGCACGAAAAGGATCAGGAACAGGAGCTCTGGCAGGGGCAGAGGAAGGGGCAGCAGGTCTGGCAGGGGGAAGGGGCAGAAGCAGGAGCAGGAAAAGGATCAGGAACAGGAGCTCAGGCAGGGGCAGGGGAAGGGGCAGGAGGTCTTGCAGGGGGAAGGGGCAGAAGCAGGAGCAGGAAAAGGATCAGGAACAGGAGCTCAGGCAGGGGCAGGGGAAGGGGCAGCAGGTCTGGCAGGGGGAAGGGGCAGAAGCAGGAGCAGGAAAAGGATCAGGAACAGGAGCTCAGGCAGGGGCAGGGGAAGGGGCAGCAGGTCTGGCAGGGGGAAGGGGCAGAAGCAGGAGCAGGAAAAGGATCAGGAACAGGAGCTCTAGCAGGGGCAGGGGAAGGGGCAGCAGGTCTGGCAGGGGGAAGGGGCAGAAGCAGGAGCAGGAAAAGGATCAGGAACAGGAGCTCAGGCAGGGGCAGGGGAAGGGGCAGCAGGTCTTGCAGGGGGCAGGGGCAGAAGCAGGAGCAGGAGCAGGAAAAGGATCAGAAACAGCAGCTCAGGCAGGGGCAGGGGAAGGGGCAGCGGGTCTGGCAGGGGTAGGGTTATGGGCAGGAGCACGGTCAGGGACAAGAATAGGAGCCCAGGAAGGGGCAGGGGAAGGCGCAGCGGGGCTGGCAGGGGAAGCGGCAGAAGCAGGAGCAGGAAAGGAGCTCAGGCAGGGCCAGGGGAAGGGGCCGAAGCAGGAGCAGGAAAAGGATCGGGAACAGGAGCTCAGGCAGGGGCAGGGGAAGGGGCAGTAGGTCTGGCAGGGGTAGGGTTATGGGCAGGAGCAGGGTCAAGGACAGGAACAGGAGAGCAGGAAGGGGCAGGGGAAGGGGCAGCGAGTCTGGCAGGGGCAGGGACAGGAGCAGGAGAAGGAGTACGAACAGGAGCTCAGGCAGGGGCAGCGGAAGGGGCAATGGCTCTGGTAGGGACAGGGGAAGGGGTAGGAGAAGGGGCAGGAGTTGGGTTGGAGCAGTGGCACGTGCAGGATCCAGGGCAGGAGCTGGGTCAGGGGCAGGAAAAGTAGCAGGAGCTGGGTCAGGGGCAGGTGCCAGTTCTTCCTGGTCCACGTCAGGCTCTCCGTGGGCGGGTGCCGGGTCACCTGCCGGCTCCTGGTCCCCTCCTGAAGTCGCAGGCACCACCCCTTCCTCCAGAGCTGCCGATGGAGTTGGAGCCGGCTCTAGATCCTCAGGTGGTGGAGCAGCTGTGAGAGGGGAAAAGCTCACCCACGTGCCTGCTCTCCGCGGGCCTTTGCAGAGACAGAACCCAGCCCAGGGCCTCCCAGAGAAGCCACAGCCAGGAAGGAGCCCTCACGGGGACGTCTCCCTGACTGCAGTCCACCCGCTGGGTGCTCTGTGCCCAGTCGTTGCTCCTGGCCCCACACCAGCCTCTGGGGGCTCCTCCCTGTGGGGCCAGCACCGACCCATCCCCACACACCACAAACACCCAGCCCCAGCCTTCTCACCCTCGGGCTCGGCCTCTGTGGGCTCCGGGTCCTGGACCACTGTCCAGTGACCAACCACCTGGGACAGTGGTCTGGGTGGTGGTGTAGGTCTTGCCCGGCAATCCCCAGCACCTGTTTTGGGGGATGCTTGTGGGGTCAACCCCTCTGTCAGGGAGGAGGGCATGTCCGCCACCTGCCTCTGGAGGTCATCCGTGGCCTTCTGCAAAGACAGGGATGGGTAGCCGGCTGGAGGCATCACAGCCCTGCCCGGCCATCCTCACTATCCTCCTGCCCAGTCCCCCTGCTGCTCCCAGATCAGACACAGACCTGTACATGCACAACCCTGCACCCGGGATGCAGTGACCCATCCCTGCAGGGCTATCGGGATAAACCTTGGGTAGAAGGGGCAGCGCCCGTACACCCCATCCCACCCAGTCAGCCTTGACCTTGAACATGACCTGTCCACTGGGTATCTGACCCCTCACCAGCCTGTTCCTGCTCGGGGTGGCCTCACCCCGCATAACCCCTCTCTACACACACACACACACGCACACACACACACACACACAGACACACACACAGACACAGAGGGGACCTGGGGCTGCACAGGTCAGATCAGAGCGTGTGGGTCTGAGTGGCCGGCTCTGGGCCTCCTGGTGTCACCTTTCTGTCCTTCCAGCCAAATGGCCAGAGGCGGTGGGGAGCCCTGACACGACATTCCCAGCGGGGGACAGCATTTGCAGGGCGCGCTTTCTTCAGCCTGCAGCCTCCGGACTCTGGGAAGGAACACCTGAACGTGTTTTTTGTTGGAGGATCTCCAATGAAATGAGCTGGGCAGGGGGCTGTCTTTGGAATGTGGGTGCCTGGTTACTGGGGTTCCAAATTCTGTTGGGCTCTGTTGTCAGGGAAGTGAGGTCACCACTGCCTGGGGTCCCCTTACCCCCCTTACCCAACTTCCTCCTCACACAAGAGCCCCCCGAGGGCTCCCCTTCCCCAGCTGCTCAACGTTCACCCTCCCCCCATGCCCCATCCATACAGTGACACCCACACAGCCCACCCACAGCCCCCGGGAGGCCTGGGTGCAGCCGGTGTCCCCGCTGTGAGGACACAGAGCTGGGTTCAGACCGGGCTCCTGCGCGTGCCCAGGGCTGCGACCCAGGACAGACCCTGTGCCTCTCAGGGCCTCCCCAGTCTGCCCATCTGCACAAGTCTGTGAGTTCTCCTGGTTCCGTCTCTCCCATGTTCATTCTCTGTCTCCTTCTCTGTCTCTGTCTCCTTTTCTGTCTCTGTCTCTGTCTCTGTGTCTCTCACAGGAGCAGGATCTGCGGACTCCAGGGGTGATGTGAGAAACCTCAGAAGCCTCCCTTGTCCGTGTTTCCCTCTCCTGTCCTGGTGCTCCATTCCTTCCTAAGGCCTTGTCACCCTGACCAGAGCAGTGAATCTGGAACCTCTTCCAAATGGGGACCCTGAGGCTGCAACAAGGAGGGTCTTGACCTCGGTCCCCAGACTAGTGGTGCAGTGCTCTGCCACGTTCTGCATACCCAGGTCCTCAGCCCCCCAAGCCCCCAGGCTGTCCTCTGCTCAGAAGGACCTCGAGGGAGTACAAAGCATTTTCCCAGGACTGGGAGCACAGTGGGTCAGGGATGGAGATCCAAGGCCAACAGGCTTTTCCACAAGCCTGTGGGACCCTAGGGACACTGCATCTCTACAGCCCAAGTGACAGAAGAGTAAGCTGAGGCCTTTTGTGCTGTAGCCCCTCTGGACTTGGGGGTGGGTATCTCTTCCTACTTCCAAGTGCCCGGGGTGGTGATGGACACCGGAACCCAGACCCTGTCCTCTCCCAGTGCCCTGGCAACCCCCCAGGGCCCCTTGGGGACCCCTGACCATGAGCCTGGCTTGTCTCCCCTCCCCATGCTATGGATCTGGGTCCTTGCCAGGAGTCATGATGCCCTGCCCCATGGCCCAGCGGTCTGCAACCTCTTTCTTCTTTCCCCCTTGTCACCCACCTCGCTCCCAGGGTGTCCTCCCCTTCTGACCCCCAGCTGGGCAGTCAGAGTGGTGTGTGTGGGTGTGTGTGTGGGGGTGTGCAGGTGCGCACGCCTCTACGTGCCTGGGGATGCCCAAGGTCATGTCCCCACATGGGACAGGGTGGGTAGCTATCCCTGAGGATCTGAGGGGCTCTCACCCCCAAAGCGAACCTCATGAGAGGGTTGGGGCTGGCCTAGGACTGGAGAGCAGCCCTGCGCCTTGGACTCTGCACCCCTCATTTGTCCCGGGCCAGTCCCTGCCTCTCTTGACCCAGGTTCCCAACTGTCCCTGAGGGTTGGACATGGAAACGCTTGAATGCAGCCACTCCTCCAGGGGTAGGTGGGGGACAGGTGCACCAGGCACACAGGCCTCCCCACCGAGAGGGCCAGCCAGGTGTGTCATGGCCAGGTGTGCACAGACGACCTGCATACAGCGCCTGTACCATGACCCAGCCCTGCGGCGGATGTGCACGAGACCCATGGCTCCGCACCTGACCGGTCCCCCACATTTTCTCACCACTGCCAACTGCTCTGTGGCCCCAAAGTCCACCAGCCCTGCAACCACGCCCACCCTGGGCGGCAGGCCTCAGGGTGCAAGGCCAGGTGCGTTGGACATCTGGGGACGCACAGGCCACTGAATACCCCCCACCCAGCTGGCCTGGAATGCAGACCCTCTCAGGGTCCAGGTAAGTGCAGGGCTGGGCCAGAGGACCTGGAGGCATCAGTGGAGGCCGACTCAGGACAGGGAGATCAGTCCGCCCCGTCCCCTTCTCCTCTCCTCCTTCTGCCTTGTCTTCCTGGCAGGACCTGGGACAGAGGTCCAGCCTGTCCCTGGCTGCAGCCCTGGCTGGAGTCCGAGGGGCGGGAAGGAGGCCGGGGTGGAGGGGCCCACCAGCAGGATGCCTGAGTGTGAAGGGGGTCGTTACTGTAATGAGGGACCCCGTGGGCACTCAGGGATTTCAGCCCCAGGACTCGGCCCCTGCCGCATCCTTCACCCTCCACAAGGCCCTGCATCCTCGCCAGCCCAGTCCTTGTCTGCAACCAGTCCTCCCTCCAGACCCAGGAAATCCAGCTGTTCCGGGGGCTGCAAAATCATTACAAGCTGGAGCTGAGCCATACCTATGGGGCGTGGTTCCGGGTCCTGCAGCCCCACAGTAAGGAGAGGTGAGGCCAGGCAGGAGCGGGAAGAGGGCACAGTGGACTCTCCTTGGGGGCCCTGGCTCCCTGGTCAGCGCAGACCCTGTTGTGTGCTGGCCCCTAGGGCACCCAGACTCCTGCTCCCGCGCAGGCTCCAGGAGGGAGACCAGAGTGTGGCTCCTGCTAGCTCAGACGTGTCACTCTGTCCTGTATCTACAGCCTGTCCCACAAGCTGGACCCCCCTTCCTAGTTGGCCAGCAACACCTTCAGGGCCAAGAACAGGCCACATGAAGCTCAGGGGCCAGTGCATGGCTGGGCAGACAGGGGGGCGGCTCGCTCTGGGCTCAGGGAGTCTCTGGCTGGGCTAGTGGGGGTTCTGAAGCGCTGGCCTTCCAGCTTCTCTGCTGACCAGCCCTGGGACTGGAGCCATTTACCTCCCCTCTCTGGGCCTCGCTCTCCTCCTCCGTGCAATGGGGTGATGCTGAATGATCCCTCCCGTGGCAGGAACATGTGGGGTACTGGTGATTGACCTAAGCTGGGCACAGAGCCTGGACTGCAGAGTGCAGTGGGGGATGGTGAGCGGTGTCACCAGTGAGCACCCCTCCCCCCAAAAGCAATCCAGCCCTTCCATGCAGCCCCCGGGCCCCTGGCTGGGAGCCCAGGAACAGTGGCCGACCACACTCCTGACACCAGGCCCCTGTGTGTGGCTCTTCCTCAGGAATGGGGATGTGGTGGGGACCCCGTGACACGGGGCCAGCTCCTGTCTCTGATGGAAGGAGAACAAAGACTTTCCCTGGGGTCCCCCACGGCCACGTAAGAGGGGAGGAGGCTGCCCCTAAACGGTACATTGAAATTCTGCTTCTGTTAGAACCTGAGCGTTGGGGTTTGGTTCTTTCACTTGCTGGGCTGACGAGACACACACGCTCTCCATGACTCCTCCTCAAATGAAGAGCTCTTGCAGGGTCCCAGGTGTCCTGGACCTGGGGAGGGGAGAGGGGCCAGTCCCCTCCCTGGCTCCTGGAGGAGGCCTGTCCTCCCAAAGACAGGATGGTTTAGGGTCATGATCCTGGGCCAGGGCTGGAGACAGCCCCTCACTGCTCCTGTCTCTGGGGCTGAGGGGGCCTTTCTCAGGCATAGCAACGCCCACTGAAGGCGGGGGCTTCAGAAAGAACACACTCCTGGACCCAGTCCTGCCCCAGGACGGTGGCTGCCTTCCCCAGCTCCGGAGGAAGAGGGACATCCTCTGCTTCTTTGGGCGGTGGTCCTCTGACCCACGAGCAAGCACTGAAAAGTTTCTAGTCTGCCTCTGGAAGTGCACCAGCCAGTCACTGTCCACACACGAAGACGGACAACATGCTAAGGAAGCGCGGGAGGTGATCCTGTGCAAATGGTCTGCGGGTCGGTGGGGCTGGCTGCTTCAGTGCCCTCCAGTGGGCACCCTTTCCCTGGATGGGAGTCCTCCTGGAGTTTCGTCTCCGCCCTCGGAGCTCCCTTCCTGCTGGTTTCAGGACCAAGGGAAAGACTGTCGTGTGGCTTGGAAGGCTCCACCCCAGCCTCCTTCCGCACACATCACTGCTCCCCAGGAAGCAGGGGCTGTTGCTCCCGCATGCCCTGCGCAAGGCTGGTTTAAGGCACTCATTCTCTCCAAGGCCCAGCCGCTCTGGCTCCATCACATACATCGTGGCCATAGCTGCCTGGCTGGGCGAGGAGTCCAGGAGAGCTCTCCTTTCCCAGGATCAGGGTTCATATTCCTGGCCAGAGAAAGAAGTCCCATCTGTCCTCTGCTAGAGAAGGTGAATTCTTGGGCCGGGTGGCCCTCAGGTGCTTGAGGACATGGGGGTCCCCTGCAGGTCCCCTGGAAAGAAGGGTGTCGGGCACCCCTATCTGGGAGAACAGTGAGCAGCACCCATCCCAGGCCGCAGGTGCACCCATCACCTGGCAGTGCTTGGCCTCAGACTCACCCCTGGAAACTGGCCCGGTTTTTCACAGATGTGTTTTCAGGAGTGTTCAGCACAGCAGTGGTGGAGAGAGCAGGGAATGCACCAGTACTAACGCCCAAGGGGTGGATGGTGGCTCAGTCCGTTAAGCCGCTGACTCTTGATTTTGGCTCAGGATGTGATCTCATGGTGTGGCATCGAGCCCCATGTAGGGTCTGTGTTCAGGGCAGCGCGGGCTCACGATTCTCTCTCCCACCTCCTGCCTCTCCTACCACTCCCGTGCCACACTCTCTCTCTCTCTCTCTCTAAAATAAGTTAGTAAAGTCTTTATAAAAATGGAATCATACTGAATGTACTTTTTAAAAATTGTAAAAAATCTATCATATGATCTGACTGATATGAGTAATTCTTAATCTCAGGAAACCAACTGAGGATTGCTGGAGTGGTGGGGGGTGGGAGGGATGGGGCGGCTGCGTGATAGACACTGGGGAGGGTATGTGCTATGGTGAGCGCTGTGAAATGTGTAAGACTGTTGAATCACAGACCTGTACCTCTGAAACAAATAATACTTTATATGTTAAGAAAAAAGAAGATAGTAGGCAGGGAAAAATGATGTAATGTATGGTGATTAACATAATAAAAAAAGGAAAAAAGTTGTAAAAAATCATCACATTGGGGCGCCTGGGTGGCTCAGTCGTTAAGCGTCTGCTTTTGGCTCAGGTCATGATCCCAGGGTCCTGGGATCGAGCCCCGCATCGGGCTCCCTGCTCAGCGGGAAGCCTGCTTCTCCCTCTCCCACTCCCCCTGCTTGTGTTCCCTCTCTTGCTATGTCTCTCTCTGTCAAATAAATAAATAAAATCTTTAAAAAAAAATCATAACATTGATTTTGCCATTTTAAACATTTTCAGTATAAAGTCCGGTAGTGTTAAGTATATTTATACTGCTGTGATACATATCTTGAGAACATTTCATTTGCAAATCTGAAATTCTGTACCCATTATTTGTTTTTCATGTAGAAAGCATATTTATTTATTTACTTATTTATTTAATTATGTTCAGTTAGCCAACATATAGTACATCTTTATTTTTTGATGTAGTGTTCAACAATTCATTATTTGCATATAACACCCAGTGCTCATCACATGTGCCCTCCTTAATACCCATCACCCAGTTACCCCATCCCCCCACCCCCTCCCTTCTGTAACCCTCAGTTAGGTTCCCGGAGTCCAGAGTCTCTCATGGTTTGTCTCCCTCTCTGATTTCTTCCCATTCAGTTTTCCTTCCCTTCCGCTATGGTCCTCCATGCTATTCCTTATGTTCCACATATGAGTGAAACCATATGGTAACTGTCTTTCTCTGCTTGACTTATTTCACTTAGCATAATCCCCTCCAGTTCCATCCACGTCAATGCAAATTGTAGGTATTTATCCTTTCTGATGGCTGAGTAATCCCTTGTATATATGGACCACATCTTTATCCATTCATCTGTTGAAGGGCATCTCGGGCTCCTTGCACAGTTTGGCTATTGCAGACATTGCTGCTATGAACATTGGGGTTCAGGTGCCCCTTCTTTTCACTACGTCTGTATCTTTGGGGTAAATACCCAGTAGTGCAATTGTTAGGTAGTAGGGTAGTTCTATTTTTAACATCTTGAGGAACCTCCATACTGTTTTCCAGAGTGGCTGTACTAGCTTGCATTCCCACCAACAGTGTAAAGAGGGTTCCTCTTTCTCCACATCCTCAGAACATCTGTCATTTCCTGATTTGTTAATTTTAGCCATTCTGACTGGTGTGAGGTGGTATCTCATTGTGGTTTTGATTTGAATTTCCATGATGGCTAGTGATGTTAAACGTTAGTCATTTGTATGTCTTTTTTGGAGAAATGTCTGTTCATGTCTTCTGCCCATTTCTTGATTGGATTATTATTATTTTTTTGGCAGGGGGTGTTGAGTTTGAGAAGTTCTTTCTAGATCTTGGGTACCAGCCCTTCATCTGTAATGTCATTTGCAAATATCTTCTCCCATTCCATGGGTTGCCTCTCAGTTTTGTTGACTGTTTCCTTTGCTGTGCAGAAGCTTTTTATCTTGATGAAGTCCCAAAAGTTCATTTTTGCTTTTGTTTCCCTTGCCTTTATAGACATGTCTTGAAAGAAGTTGCTGTGGCTGATGTCAAAGAGGTGACTGCCTCTGTTCTCCTCTAGGATTTTGATGGACTCCTGTCTCACATTGAGGTCTTTTATCCATTTTGAGTTTATCTTTGTGTATGATGTAAGAGAATGGTCGAGTTTCAATCTTCTGCATGTGGCTGTCCAGTTGTCCCAGCACCATTTATTGGAGAGACTGTCTTTTTTCCATTGGACATTCATTCCTGATCTAAGATTGGTTGACCATAGAGTTGAGGGTCCATTTCTGTGGTCTTTATTCTGTTCCATTGATCTATGTGTTTTTGTGCCAATACCATCCTGTCACAGATTTGTAATATAGATTGAAGTCAGGCATTGTGATGCCCCCAGGTTTGGTTTTCCTTTGCAACATTTCCCTGACTATGTATCCTTGGCTGCATGTTCTCATTTAGTACCGTGAATATGTCTTTCCAGCCCTTTCTGGCTTGCCAGGTCCCTATGGACAGGTCTGACGTTATTCTGATGTTCCTCCATCCGTATGTAAGAAATCTGTTTTCCCTGGCTGCTTTCTGGATTGCTTCCTTGGTTCTAAGATTTGCAAGTTTTCCATGTTTAATTCTAATAGTGTATTTATAGACTACTTTGGATTTTCTATGTACACCATCATATTATCTGTGAATAGTCACAATGATCTCCTCAATTCTTATTCTTTTTGTTTCTCTTGGCTTATAACACATGGGAGATTCTCCAATGCAATGTTGACTAGAGTAGCATTGTTTGAAGATTTTAATATACCTTTCTCAATATCTGATAGAAAAAGCAGACAAAACATTGGTAAGAAATGTGACCTCATTGACATATATGGAACACTACATAGTAAGTGCAGAATACATTATTTTCAAGTGGTCCTAGAATATTTATCCAAATAGATGATATGTTGGGCCATGAATCAAGTCTACACATTTTAAAAGCCTGAAATTAACTAGATTATATTCTTAGACCACAGGGAATTGAGCCATAGTCATAATGAAAAGAAAAGCAGGAAGCCCCTCAATGCTTAAAACTTAAATGTAAATTTGCTACATATCCTAAGGGTCAGAGAGGGAATCACAATGGAAATTCTCGATCTTTTCTACATCAGAGCTCACAGACAATGGCATTCTATCCGTGAAGAGCACTATAAATACGGTAGACAGGAGTTGAGCCTTAAGTCCGAGTTCTGCCTGCCTCAGCCACACCTGGCAGCCTGGGTATGTGGTCACCCCCAGCTGCCCTTTCTGGTGGCCCTGAGCTAAGGTGGACAACATAGCCATATGGAAATGGGAAGCTCCACACTCCTAGTGATGACGGTGTCTCCCACCCAAGCTGCCCTTTCTGGTGGCCCTGAGCTAAGGGGGACAACATGGCCATATGGAAATGGGAAGCTCCCCACTCCTAGTGACGATGGTGCTATTGTATTGTCCTCACCAGTCCAACAACATGATTTCTGAGTGAAATATGACACAATAGCAGCTTCTTGACCTTCCTTAAGGTTTGAAAATCATCTTGTGAGTCATCTATTAGAAATATGGTTTCAACATGTGTTCTTTTTTTCTGGAAAAGGAATAGATCCAAATAGTAATTATGGCTTCCTGAGCACCTGCCCTTGAGCGCCATCACACTGGCTCTTTGTGGAATTCTCCCTCTTAAACTTCTAAACTATGATGTAGGTATTATGAGTCACATTTTCTAGATGGTTAGGCAGGGGCTCGGAGACGATACAAGTCACGGAGGATTTTAGTGTCAGAGATCTAAGTGGGATCTCCAAAGTGACTCCAAATCCCTTGTTATTCCATACACGGTACTATTTCCCTCTTTTTTTTTTTTTTAAGATTTTATTTATTTATTTGAGAAAGAGAGAGAGAGAATGAGAGAGAGCGAGAGGGGGGAGGGTCAGAGGGAGAAGCAGAGTCCCCGCCGAGCAGGGAGCCTGACGTGGGACTCGATCCTGGGACTCTAGGATCATGACCTGAGCCGAAGGCAGTCGCTTAACCAACTGAGCCACCCAGGCGCCCTGCTATTTCCCTCTTATCTCTGGTCTTCTGTATCTGGAAACATATCAAGTATCAGGATTTTCTTGTTGTGTGGCCAACTGGAATGAATTCAGTTGGCCTTTTAACCTCTGCCCATCGTAATTGGAGGATCTTTGAGTAAGATACTCCAAGATCTCTAGGAATAGAGACATTATAATATTTTTCTAATATTACAGTTACTGAAAGAACTATCTTTTTTAAATTGATTCAGGCTCTGGTATGTTCAGAGTGTACTGTAAGACAGGTCTGAAATAGTATTTAAAAACATTCAGCTCAGCCTCTTCTACGAAGTGAGACAGTGCTTATAAACATTGCTAAAATAGTCCCTTAGCTACGATTATTTACTTCCCAACCATCGTAGTGTTTATATGGTATGACTATGAATTACATTAGTCAAAATCTGCAAGGAAAGAACTGAGACAGTGTATCCAAGCTTTAGGGGCACTTCATGTTTCCATTAGTGCCCTGAAAATGAGCTACTCTGTTTTATTCTATAGTCCAAGGGAATGGTGCCAGACATCTCTAAGATGTCTGGCAGTTCTAAAATTCTGACTTTAAATTATCTGTGTGCTTCAGAGATTTGCGCAGGAGAAGGGGAGGAGCCCAGTGTCTGTGAACCCCTCTCTTACTTGTGTGGACCATGGAACAGGTGAACTTCTCTAGGCATCATTTTGATTTCTTGGTACTATTGTTAAAGGTACTTTTGTCTCAAGTTCCTCCCTTTAGTAGTAATTCTAATGATAATGGAAATTTTTATCTTTTACCATCCGTGGACCTGGATCCTGGGCTCCCAGAGAACCTATCCTTTAACATTTTACCAAGCTGAAAATGACCGGGTAAAACCTCAGAGCATGGGTCCTATTTCTGTCCCAAGCGCATATTGTACATCTGGTTTGAGAAGAAAAAGATAACCCAAAAATGCCATTGCAAACATAAAGATAAGAAAAACAAAAGAACCTCTCTGGCTCCCATAAGATTAAAGTCATACCGACTTGCAGAAACTGAAAACATAAGAAAAAGTCTGTAACTTTCTTGAATGTTCTTCCTCATGATGATATGTAACTCTGTATGTAAAACAACACAGAACAAATATATAAACCTGCCTCAAATGTTCCTTCCCCGGAGCATTCCCTTCTTTGTGAAGATTGTGTCTCCCAGGCAGCTGTCCTGATTTGGGTTTGAATAAAACTCTCTTCCTTTCTCTCTAAAGTGTTTTAAAGGGTTTGTTCATTTAGTGTCGACAATAACAATATGTTTTCTTTTTAAGTGAAAAATAAATGTTCCTGGTTCGCAACTCCAACAGCACAGAAGGGCGGCTGTTCTTCATCCTGGAGCTTCCCTGTAGAACCAAGCATATGTATATATATTCCAGCATAAATGGGCTCATCCTACAAGGATGCTTTGAAGGTCCAAGAAGCACTATCCACTCCATGGGTGAGACCAGAAGGCGAAGCTCTTCCCGCTTAGAGCATTACTTTTTGGGTTTAAAACTGCCTTGGAAATGCGTGAAACCATTGCATTTTCTAAAGCCCAAAGCCTCGGAAGGTCCGAGCGCAGCTGACCTTGCCGGGAGCCAGGAACAGCTCTGCAGGTGGGTTGGTGCAGGAAGGGAAGGGGCAGGGCTCTGGGGATGGTCTGCAGCCAGAGGCCTCCGCGGAATGGGCGGGGGGGGGGGGGGAGAGGGGCGGACCCCGCCCATAGCCCCCGCCCATGCCTGCGCCGCCAAGCCAGGTGTTGGCGTGAGGAGGGGCCTCCTGGACCACCTGCCGTCGCAGGGAGCCGCGGGCCTGAGGGCGGGTTGCTCGGTAGAGGCAGGCGCAGCATCCAATGGGCTCGGGGCACCACTCTCCCCGACCAATCACCGCGTGGGGGTGGAGCTACCTTTCTGCGGGAGGACCCGGAGCTGCCCCGGGATGCGGAGGTGGGGCAGAAGGCCCGCTCCCAGAGAATTCACTTGTGGAGTTCCCGGCTGGGTGAGACCACGCTGTGGGCCGGGGTGGGGTCCCGGGGGTAGGGTGCTCCCCGGGTGGGAGTTGGGGGCCCTCGAAGGCGGCGGGGAGCGAGCTAATCCCGCGAACTCAGATGAGTTTCCTAATCGTTGAAAGTCCTTCAACGGGCCATATCCCCCAGCCCCGTGAACTCCAGGACCCCGCTCACCCGAACTTTTTTGGGATGGGTTGCGGACATTTCAGGGTTTCCCTGTGTTCCCCTGGAAGAGTGCACGTAAGGACCGCACACAGTCCCCAGGTTCAGTGGGGTGCCCCCTGTGCCCTGGCAGAGTGCAGGTAATGGACCTTGAGCAGCACCCCGAGTTCAGCAGGGTGTCCCCTGTTCCCCCAGGCACAGGTGTGGCGGTAACAAGCCCCAGAGCCGTCCTCCAACTTCAGCATTGTGCCCCATGTCCTCAGGGGGATGGTGGTAATGGTCCGTTACGATCGTCTGGGAGGGCCCTCCAGGTTCCTGCTCCCCTAGGCACAGGTGAGGTGGCAACAAGCCCCAGAGCCGTCCCCCAACATCAGCATTGTGCCCCATGTCCCCCGGGGATGGCGGTAATGGGCTGTCAGGATTGTGCAGGAGGGTCCTCCAGGTGGGGGCCTGGAGGCTGGAGTAAACGAGACCCCACTCAAGTTGCATGAGGAACAGACGAGTTGAGGTGTTGATTTGGAAGAGTAATTTCGCTTTTCCAAAAATGACAAAGTCATTGGTCTACTTTAGAATGAAGATAATTACTACTTAAAAAACAAGTATGTGTTTCCCCTTCTCCCAGAAACCGAAGCAGGTGTGCATGCCATAGGTCGGAGGTCCTACTTATCCCCACCTGACAGCACTTCTCCGCTCTGGCTCCATGAGACTCGAAGTTTTGAACATCAGCATCTGAGTCAGTGATGCAGCTTGTCACAGGATGTCAGCATTCAGAGAAAGCAGCAGGTCCATTTGGCACAGTGTCATCTTCATGTCAGGACTGGAGGTAAAACTTCTCATTAACCCCAAACCTCCTGGGCTTTTCTCTTTTCTCTAGTTGAGCCAGGAAGCAAAACTTAAGTAGCTCTCAGCATTCTCCATTTGGTTCAAGAGTTACTTACTTTCCCTGCGGGTAGAACATTGCAGGGGATCCCATTTTCTCTGTTCGTTTATTGCTTACAAAATATATTCTGATCATCTGTTTCCTAGAAGTAACTTTTATTAGAAAGGGAAGGTGAAATTTACTCTTTGTGTGTTTTTAACATATCTTTTGTTCCTTAATCTAACAGTGTTTATTCAGTTGGGCCTAGGATATGGTTGAGTGGCCAGCATCTAGAGTTAGGTGGCTTTTTGTCGTCAGATACAGACTCGGATGATGTCTTGTCATTTGTCAAAGGTGATGTTTCATAATTGATTAGTCTTTTCATCAGAAGAGTTACAATTAGGGTCAAGGGAAAAATCAAAATTACTCAAAGCAGGCTTTTACTGTTTAAAAGTTGAGCCTGACTTTCTAGTTTTTCTAAATGTATCATCTAGATATTTTGACATGCCATATTTTCTCTGTAGTTTCTTTGGTGATGGAGTCAGAAGGAGAGTGTTTGGGAATTCTGGATAGAGGCATGCTGGTACATCAAGGGGCTTGTTGTCAGGAGCACTGGGTTGAGTTCTGGAACTGCTTGCCTGAGCCTAGGTGAGTCAGGTTATCCCACAGAGCTTCCGTTGACTCCTTATGAAATTGCTGGAAGGTAATATCTATGGAAAGTCTTTTTTTTTTTTAAGATTTTATTTATTTATTTGACAGAGAGAGAGACAGCGAATGGGAACACAAGCGGGGGTGGGGGGTGGGAGAGGGAGAAGCAGGCTCCCCGCTGAACAGGGAGCCTGATGCGGGGCTCGATCCCAGGACCCCGGGATCACCACCTGAGCCGAAGGCAGACGCCTAATGACTGAGCCACCCAGGCTCCCCTCTATGGAAAGTCTTTTTCCACAGAAACTGTTCTGCCTAATGAAGAGCAATTAAAAATGAGGTGATTTGGGCTGAATTATTCTGTAAATAATAGTTTTAAACCCCCCCATCATAGGATATGGTATTTTATTGTACAAGGAGTCCTCAGAAGGCTGCAGTGAAAGAATCAGATCTCAGAGCATGTTCATATTCCATTGATATGTTACTTACAATTTGCATAGGTAGGAAGGTAAGTGGAGAGAAATACGACAGAAGGGGAGAGTAGGTGTGAACCATTCATTAGGTAGCCTTCTACCTCTCTCACGAAAGCCTTGGGCCAGTGTCATTTTGGAAGAAGAGGGGGAATCCTGGAGCTCTGCAGCAGATGGGGGAGTTCCAGGTCTGGGTAAAGCTGACAGGGGCCTCAGAGGAGAGCCGAGTGCATTGTGCAGGAGGGCATGGGCAGGGTGGGCTCCAGGGTTGGCTGTGGGTCTCCCGTGTGAGAGTTGTGACAGGTGAGGGCCGTGAGCAGGTTCCTGGCTGAGGACAGGTGAGGCACAGGTGGAGAGCTGGCCGAGCATCTTCTTCTGTGCCACCAGCCTCACCCAACACACACAACCTCATCGTCTGTCCCTGTCACTCCAGGTCAGACATCTTGGAGTTGCCAGACCAAGACGTTTGTTTGAGCTTCTTTCTTTGAGGGTGTGTGAAGTTTCAAAACTTTGATTATGGAAATGACGGGTCATCAGAACATCTGTTACTCTTTCATTTCCTGCTCTTCTTTCAATCACCAAAGAGAATCACACCTGCTAGTGGAAGGGGCTATCTGTGTGTTTTTATTTCCCATTTTAATTAAACAGTGGGAAAACAATCTTCTGAAATATTATAAGAATCCTTTGTGAGTGTTCATGTTTTCCTCTTCCATGAACCACATCCTGATATTAGAAATTATGTTTTAAAGTAAAACACAGCGTCAGAGCTGTAACAGGGTGTGGTGCCCTTTGTGAGGACGACAGATGGAGAAGGAGTGTAGGTTCTTCAGGAGCTCGGGGAGTGTCTCGTCGTGCTCCCAAAGGCAATGTAGCCCCCTGTTAGCCTTCTGTGAGGGGGCTGCTTACCTGGTGGCCCATCCTGGGCTCTGGAAGATTGACCCAGTGTCACTTGCGACTTGAGCTGGGGAATTTATGAAGAAAACAGAAGGAATCCTGGAGGGTGCCTGCATCCTTTGTACTCGGACAACTCCATGTAGCAAAGGAACTCATCACCCGTGAGGCGTGTCGGGATCGCTGAGGGTGTGGGCTTCACTTCATGGGCTGAGATTGTGTCTTCATCCTTATCTGGACCAGAGCCATGGTGTGTGGTGTGGCTATGGAGATCCAGACCCTTATGTGACCACGTCATTATGATTATTATTATTTTAAGAAAGCAGTATAGACTGACTTCGAGATACAAATATCGAAAGGAAAAACACAAGGTCAAATATATATATAATGATTGAACTCGTGGCCGCTCTCATTAGTATGGGTAAGTAGGTCTGCCCGTATGAGAAAGACCAAGCAGTTATATTTTGATAGAAGTGTGCTGTGCACACGTAGTGTTTTATTCTATCTCTGAAGGGAAACTAGAGTGGTGACTGGAGCTTGGTTTCTGATTTTAAGGAATGGGAGACTGGTGAATTGAAAGAGCAGTGTTGATGCTGACATGGTGCTCAGTGCCCAGTGAGGGAAGGTTTGAAGCTCGGACTTGGAAGCGTTGGTGTTCAGCGAGGATGCTGTCCGAGTTTCCAGCACATCAAGTCACTTGGCTGGTGTGCCTAATCGGGCCAGTTCCTGCCTTTCTAAGGGCAGCTTGGAAGTGGCTTGAAACCCTAGGGCATTTGTGGAGTGGTCTGAATGGGACACCTGTGTGGGCCAGTGTAGACACCACCCAGGGAATTCCAGAGCTAACGATGAGCACATCTGTGAGGCTGGAGTTTGCTTCTCTGTGAGAAGCATTGAGCTGGAGTGGAAAGAAGTCTCTGGGTCTTATGTCTCACTGTGTGAGCAGGTCTGAGCCTGGCAGGGTAGTCGGATCAGATAGCTGGGGGGTTGTGATGCCATGGTGGTGGACCGTCGCTCATGATGGGCAGGCCAGCTTGCTACAGGGACAGGGACTGGGCTCTCCTCCCTGGCCAGCCCTCCTGCTGCAGATGTGAGAAGACCGTTGCTTCCTGTTTGGTTCTCAAGCCCTCGGCTCAGCAGGGTGGTTGGTGGGAAGCAGCCCACAGGCAGCATTATCGATTCTTGCCCAGTGTGCCCCCTGCTTCCTCGGAGGAGGCACAGCAGATGTCCTCTGCCTGGTGTCTGTGAATTCAGCCGGCAGAAGCACTTCTTCTAGAGCCACACCCCTGAGAAACCCTCTCTCCACGTTCCTGTGCTGTGTGCAAGAGGTCGCTTTTCATTTGGAACAGAAATCCCAGCTCCTCTGTTCAGATCTGAGGCCACACGAGACACCAGGCTCCTTGCAGGTCTAGTTCTGCGTGGGGCCTGATGTGCGAGACTGAGGCCGAACCTGGGCAGCCTACTGACCCTGCTGCAGGCTCCTTCCTGAAAACTGTGCAGCAAAGCCTGGTTTGTGATGACGTCACAGGAAAGAGGGACAGGTGCACCACTCAGCCTGACCACAGGAGGATTCTGGATGTCAATCCCAGGTGGTTGGTGAGGGAGGAGAGATGTCTGTTTCCCAGGACCTTGGCCAGAGGGAGATTTGGATCTTGGGATGGGTCTCTGCTCAGCTTTCTTAGATGAGCACCTCAGGCAAGGGGAGGAAGTGTGTGTGCTCACCTATAATCGAGGAAGGTGTCTGGTTTCAGGTTGCATGGGCAGGTGGATTCCTCGTGTGGCTCATTTTCGTGATGGAGTTCAGGGTTCAGTAGGTGGACTCCCTTGTCCCAGGCACCCTGGCTGTGCAAGAGCCCTGGGGTACCTTCCCCCGGGGCTTTGGACCAGGAAATTGGAGGGAGTCAGTGGTGAAACCATCCGTGTAGGCCTCCGTTTCTGCCCTGCCGAGATGGACTGGTGACTGTGATAACTGCTCTGGAAATATAAAGCAGGAGACAGGGCTGGGTGCTGAAGGGGAGGTGGTGTGGTGCTTGCAATTCACATAGGGGCCAGGTGGAACTTCACCAGGAAGGTGATACCTGAGTCAAGATCTAAAGAAGGTGAGTGATATCACAATCAAGAGCATTCTAAATGGAAGGGGAAGTATGTGCAAAGGCCCTGTGGCAGGAGCATACCAGGAATGTCCAGGAGCAGCAAGAAGGCCCTGTGGCCACAGGAGACAGCTTAGGACATGACCTCAGGGAGGGGACAGAGGGAGACAGCCATTGCAGGACTGTGAGCCCATGGGACCCTGTTTCACTGGGCCTTCCTGGCTACAGTTGCTGAGAACAGATGACAGAGGGTTGAGGATGGGCAAGGGAGGTCCATGATGAAGCTTTTCCAGGAACTCGGGCAAGAGATGGGCTCCAGTGTGGACCAGACAGGTGGCCTTGGAAGGAGTGGTCAGTCCTGTTCTGGGTACCTTTTGAAGATGGAGCTCACCAGATTTGGTGATGGGTTAGGTATTGGGCATGGGAGAAAGGTGGAATTGGGGCAACTCCCAGCTGTGGTTGGTTGTCCTGAGCGAGGGGAAGGAGGAGGTTTCTGGGGGTAGGAGGTCGTCTGTGTTCCCCGTGCTGAGGAAGGTGCCTTTCACGGTGGATCTGCTGATGTGTGTGTCCGTGGAACATTTAACATCTACTCCTTCAGGAACGTTCAAGTACAAGTATTCCCCACTTTTTAAAAGGTCACGGTAAGACAATGGGCTTTTTTGAAAGATCGATGCCATTACCCAGCTTCAGTAACAGGAGGAAACCTGAAGAGGATTTCCATCTTATGAAAAAAGTCAAAAAGTGAGCATCGCGTTCAGCATCTGTTTTGTGGGGAACCACTGCAGAGGCGGGGTGCACCCCAACCATCTCCTTCCTGGGAACCACTCTCCGTGTCCAGCCCCAGCACTTTGAATCGTGTCTGTGAGCATCTGCTGTGTTTCATCTCCATTTATTTCGGGCATCCTTTAGGAAGTTGTGTCCCAAGGCCTAAGAAAGCCAAAGAGAAGTCATTTTTGGAGTCTGAGCATGCTAATTTTTCTATATAAATGAATGATAATTCCTCCTTTGGTTTTACACCATTTCTGCTGTGAAAGGTTTCCTAGGAACACTGTCCTTTCAAATAGCGGGGGAACGTGTACCCCATCCTGCCGGGTTAGCTTTAGTCTCCATGCTGCACAGAACGTTCCATGACTTAGGCATTGTATCACTCAAACATTGTGCCTTTGACCACCTTCCCCCATCTCCCCCCCCCCCATCCCTGAATCTGGCAACCAGCAATCTGTTCTCGGTATCTATGCTTTCAGTATTTTTGTTTCCATGTACAACGTCCCTGAAAATCCGGTATTTGTCTTTCTGTGTCTGAGTTACTCCCAAGCATAATGCTCCCAAGGTGTCTGTTTCTTTGTCTGATTACTGTGAATAATGCTGCAGTGAACATGGGAGTGAATCTATCTTTTTGAGGTAGTATTTTTGTGTTCTCCAAATAAATCCACTCAGAGCAATTCCTGGGTCATGTGGTAGTTGTATTCATTTTTTCCAGGAACTTCCATACTGTTTGTTGCAGTGGCTGCACGAATTTACATTCCCACCAACAGTGCACAGGGTCCCCTTGTCTACACACCCTTGACCATACCTGGCATCTGTCTCTGGGACGATTGCCGTCCCTACAGTTGTGAGGTGGTAACTGATTGTGGTTTTGACTTAGGTTTCCCTGACGAAGATTAGTGATGTTTAACAAATTTTTCTGTGTCTGTTGGCCACCTGTGTGACATCTTTGGAAAGTATCTATTCATGTATTCTCCCCATTTCTAATTTTTTAAAAAGATTTTATTTATTTGTTAGAGAGAGAGAGAGACAGCAAAAGAGGGAACACAAGGAGGGGGAGTGGGAGAGGGTTAAAAGCAGGCTTCCAGCAGAGCAGGGAGCCCAGTGCGGGGCTCGATCCCAGGACCCTGGGACCATGACCTGAGCCGAAGCAGACACTTAATGACTGAGCCACCCAGGCGCCCGATCTCCCCATTTTTTGTACAAGTTTGTTTGTTTTGATTTGTATGAGTGTGTGTATTTTGGATATTAGCTTCTTCTCACACATCTGATTTGCAGATATTTTTTCTCATTGGGTAGGTCGCTTTTTAAGTTTGATGGTTTCTTTTGATGTGTAGAAGATTTCAGTTTGATGTTGTTTCATTTGTGTATTTTTGCATTTGTTGTCTTTGCTTTTGGTGTCCGATCTAAAAAACTCTTCTGCAAAACCAATGTCAAGAAACTTACTACCTCTGTGTTCTTCTGGGAGGTTTATGGATTCAGGTCTTATGTTCAAGTCATTCATCCATTTAAAATTTAAAATCCAGTTACATTCTTCTGCATTTAGTGTCCAGTTTTCCCATTACCATTCACTGAAGAGACAGTCCTTTCCCCATTGTAGATTTTCTTCTCCTGTGTTGTACATTAAGACCATACATGTGTGGGTTAATTTCTGAGTTTGTTTTTTTTTTTTTTTCGGTCTTACAGTTTATTTGTTGGGAAAATCTTTTTCCTGTAGCACTATATGCAGTGTGTACTTTATTGATTATATGTTTATACTATTTGTTAGGACATTTCTCTGACATATGTGTTTTTGTAAATGAGTAGCTGGATCTATAGCTTTCAACAGGTTTAGCATTTGGGCAGAACTACTTAAGTAGTAGTATATTCTTCCATCAGAAAGAGATTGTGTCTGATTGTCTTCTTTTGTGATGTTATCAGTTGTGATGATTGATATCTATATTTCCTTTTCCATGATAGGTTTATTAAAGTGAATTTAATTTTTCTTAAAAATGTGGATTCTAAAGAATCCTTATTTTGTAAAATATATAAAACATGTTTAAAGAAATGCATTTATTGGAATCAGCTATTCTCATTCAGAGCTAACCTAACCCATACCCTAATCCGTACCCTAACCCATACCCTTACCCTCTACCCCTAACCCTAACCCTCTACCCTTAACCTTAACCCTCTAACCCTAACCCCTAACCCCCTTGCCCGGCTCACCTGTGAAGATCTCCACCCTTCTGACCGATCACATCTTCCAAGCTTCAGAACCTTAACCCAACCTCAGATATATACATGGGTGAAAACATGGACAGACATTTCTCCAAGGATGACATACAATTAACTAACAGACACTTGGATAATGCTCTGTATCACTTGGCTTCAGGGAAATACAAATGTAAACCACAATACAGTACCCCAACACACCAGACAGAATGGCTAAAATTAACAACACAGGAAACAACAACCTGGTGGGGATGTGGACAAAGGTGAACCCTCTTACACTGTTGATGGGAATGCAAACTGGTACAGCCCCTCTGGAGAACAATATGGACGTTCCTCAAGAAATTAAAAATAGAGCTACCCTACGAACCACCAATTGCACTACTGGGTATTTCCCCAAGAGATACATATATATAGTGAAAAGAAGGGGCACCTGCACCCCAATGCTCACAGCAGCACTGTCCACTATAACCACACCGTGGAAAGAGCCCAGATGTCCACGGACAGATGAATGCATAAGAACATGTGTTACATATATACAATGGAATATTATTCAGCCATCAGAAAGGATGATTACTTGCCATCACACCCACCTGGATGGAACTGGACGGTATTCTCCTGAGTGAAGTAAATCTATCAGAGAAAGACAATTGTCATATGGTTTTACTCATATGGGAAATAAACAGCATAGAGGACCATACGGGAAGGGAGGAATAACTATGGTAAATCATCAGGAAGAAAAACCATGAGGGACTCCTAACTCTAGCAACAAAAAGGAGGGCTGCTGGAGGGGAGGTGGGTGGGGGGATGGGATAACTGGATGACGGGCATGAAGGAGGGCACGTGATGCAATGAGTAATGGGTGTTATACACAACTGATAATTTATTGAACACTACATCTGAAACTACTCGTGTACTGTAAGTTGGCTCACTGAATTTAAACCTTAAAAAAAAAAGAACTCAAACAATCCTAAAATTTTATATGAAACCACAAAAGAAAATGAACAGACAATGCAATGTTAAGAAAAAAATAAAGCTGGAAGAGTCACAATTCCAGATTTCAAATTATACTACAAAGCTGTAGTCATCCTAACAGTATTGTACTGGCACAAAAATAGATACAGTGACCAAGGGAACAGGACAGAAGCTCAGACATAAACCCAAAAAGCAGTAAAAATATCAAAAGGACAAAGGACAGTCTCTACAACAAATGGTGTTGGGAAAACTGGACACCTATGCACAGAAGAATGACATTAGACCGTTTTCTTACACCATACACAAAAACTCAAAATAGTTTCAAGACCCAAATGGGAGTCCTGAAACCATAAAAATCCTACAAGAGGGCGCAAACAATAACTTCTCTGGCATACACCATACCAACATTTTTCTAGACGTGTCTTCTGAGGCAAAGGAAACAAAAGCAAGAATAAGTTACTGGGATTACATCCAAATGAAAAGTTTCCGCACAGCACAATAACAATGAAAACGTAATAATAAAAAGACAACCTACTGAATCGGAGAAGATATTTGCAAATATCATATACAATAAAGGGACAGTGCCCAAAATGTATAGAACTGATACAACTCAACACCCAAAAAAGAAATAATCCAGGTAAAAAATAGGCAGAAGACATGAACAGACATTTCTCCAAAGAAGAAATACAGATGGCCAACAGTCACATGCAAAGATGCTCATCATCACCCTTCATCAGGAAAATGCAAATCAAAACTACAATGAGATATTACCTCATCCTGTCAAAATGGCTAACATCAACAGCACAAGAAACAACAGGTGTTGGGAGGATGTGGAGAAAGGGGAACCCTCGTGCACTGTGGGTGGGAATGCAAACTGTTGCAGCCACTGTGCAAAACAGGATGGAGGTTCCTCAAAAAATTACATCTAGAACTACCCTATGATCCAGCAATCACACCACTGGGTGTTTACCCAACGAATCTGAAAATGATAACTCAAAGGATACATGTACCCCTATGCTTCTTGCAACATTACTTACAATATCACAATATGGAAGCAACCCAAGTGTCTGTTGATAAACTCATAAATGAGATGATAGATGCATGTACACACACACACAGTGGAATACTACTCATCCATAAAAAAGAATGAAATCTTGCCATTTGCGCCACATCGATGGAGCTACAGGGTATTATCCTAAGTGAAATCAGTCACAGAAAGAAAAATACCATATGATGTCACTCTTATGTGCAATTTAAGAAACAAACATAAATAAATAAAGGAGAAAACAGACAAACCAAACTACAGACTCTTAACAATAAAGAACTGATGCTTACCAGAGGGGAGGTGGAAGGAGGGATGACTGAAATAAATGAAGGGGATTAACAGTACACTTTTCTTGATGAGCTCTCTATTGTACACCTGAAACTAAGACAACACTGTATGTTAACTCTACTGAAATTAACATAAATTTTAAAAAGATTTTCCTTTCAGTACCTCTTTGAAAAAGCTTTTCCTGTACAATGTTCATAAGCCCTACTTGGGACTATTTACAATAATTATTCATTCTATGCCTTGAATTCAAATTTCACTGAGTTCTCATACCTTACCTGTTAATCCTACCCCATGGGAGCCATGGTCCCTTTCTGTCCAGACTCAGCACAGTGCATTCAAGAGTGTAAGTAGAGAGAGATGCCACTTCACAATCCAGAAAGCTATTGTTTCGGATTTAGTATGAGATAGTCACAGAGTGTGGGACAGGTTTCAGAGCAGGTTTGTGATATATCCTGCATCTCTAATTCAATGGTCATTACCTGAATCCATGCGGCTGACGGGTTCCCTGTGTATGGGCTTGCTTCCAAGCCCATACATGGAAGATGCAAAGGTGGGAGGACTCGGTGCGGGACAGGAAGAGGACCAAGTACAGACAAGAGTACGACCCCTCCCCTGATCCAGGAACTTCCATGGGAGCCGCTATGGGAGGCAGAAGCAATGGGGACACCACCAAGGTCACCAGCTGAAGGCAGGAGGCACAGGTCAAGGGATCTTGAGATGCAGGGCTTGGAGGCTGCTCTGAGCTACCTCTGGGAGGGAGTGGGGGAAGGAATGAGAAGGAGAAACTGCCTGCCCCTGGCCCATGCCAGCTTCCTACCCCTCCAGGAGCACATCAGTCTCCACAGCTCACACAGAGCCTGGGCTCAGGACGGGCTGGCTCGGGTCCCTCATCCCTCAGTGGGACAGCTGACTCCAGGGCTCAGGGACATACTGAGGGAGGTGGGAATGAACACTGCCCCTCCCAGGTCATCCCCTCCTTGAGCAGACAGCCCTCCAGGACTGCTGAAAATGCACTAACAGGATTGAAAGACATGCCATGGATGAACTAAGGCATTGAGAAATATAACGCAATGTTCATTTTTAAGTTCAGAGCTGTCCGCTCAGACACTGCAGAGAGCTTCCCTGAGGAAGACTGAGGGGAGAGCAGGCCAGGCTGAAAAGAGAGATGTGGTTCTCCTGATTGGGGACCTGCAGCCCCCTTCCAGGGCAGGACATTATCTTTGCCTCTCAGGGGATCCATGGAAGTGTTCCATCAGGGGACTGACAGGGCTGCCTCTCGAGAACGCTACCCTGGCATCGGGTTGCACAGGGCACCAGGGAGGAGGGCCAGACGGAGGGCAATACCCCAGAGGCCCCATGGCAACAACACAGGCTCACGACCATGAAGATGAAAAGCAGGAGGTGGCAGCATGAGATCCGGCCTGCATGAAAGTGCCAAGGACACAGTGCCCATAGCTACAGTGACTGGGTGCCTTCTGTGCCAGGTGTGGCTGACTTCAGTGGGCTCCAGACTAGTCCTGACCACAACCCTAGGAAGTGGGCACCACCACCGCCCTTCTCTCCTCATGCTGCTGCTAGGAACCATAGTCACAGACCCCCGTCAGTTTTCATGGAAACCAAGCAGTGGCTCCCACCGCACACTGCCCCTCTGGTGGCGGTCCAGTGTGACCCTCATGCCTGGCCAGAGACTGCCATCTACCTGTCTCCACACAACTCAACACACAGGAGGGTGTCCCCAAATGCCACAAGATCCGAGGAGACAGATTCGCAGACCCCACTACCCCACCCACCGCCAACACCCAGTGGGTCACTTGAACCTCAGCTATTGTCATGAAGCTCACCATGCCCTGTTTCTGTCACTTCCAACAGAAAGCCTAGTTCTGATCCCCCACAATACCATACATCCTGATTGCTGACCTGAGGCCATGCCATGAACCCACATGGTACCTTTCTGTTGGAGAAGGCCGCCCCTGCACCTCCTAGAAAATGTTTCTAATGAAGTACAAGTCCATCAGGACTATGGTGTGAATGGTGGTACACAGCATGCATGGTAGAAGTCATTAATTCTAACAAGGGCTGACCCCCCCGCCCCCATCTCACAAACCCTTCCTCTGTCCCTACAGAACTCGTGGTCTGCCCTCAGAAAAAACCCAAGAAACAAACTTTGAATCTGCATACTCCCTTCACCTTCTGGTTCAAATCTTGTCCAACCACAATGAATATGAAACTACAAATCAGTCACAAGAAAAAATGGGATAGTCAAAACTATGTGGAGATTTAACAACATGCTACTGAACAACCAACGGTCAAAGAAGAAATCAAAAGAAATTTTAAAAGTACCTTGAGACAAATGAAAAACAGAACCTACAAAAACTTATGGGATGCCGCAAAAGTAGTTCTAAGGGGGAAGTTCATAGAAATTCAGGTCTTCGTCAATCCACAAGAAACCTCTCAAATAAACAACCTAAGTTTACATGGGAAAGAAGTAGGGAAAAAAAAAAAACAACCAGATTAGTAGAAATAAGGAAATAACAAAAAGGAACATGGAAATAAATTCAATGGAGACTAAAAAGACAAAAGATCAATGAAAATAAGAGCTGCCTTTTTCGGAAAGATAAACAAAATGGACAAACTTTTAGCTACACTCACCAAGAAAGAGGGCTCAAATACAATCATGAAACAAAGACGATTGATTCCTGTCTCACATCAAAATCATAGAGGAGAACACAGACAGCAACCTCTTCGACCTTAGACACAGCAACTTCTTGTAAGACACGTCTCTACAGGCAAGGGAAACAAAATCAAAAAGGAACTTTTGGGACTTCATCAAAATAAAAACCTTCTGCACAGCAAAGGAAACAATCAACAAAACTAAAAGGCAACCCACAGAATTGGAGAAGATATTTGCAAATGACATATCAGAAAAAGGGCTAGTATCCAAGATCTATAAAAAACTTCTCAAACTCAACACCCAAAAAAACAATCCACTCAAGAAATAGGCAGAAGACATGAACCAACACTTCTCCAAAGAAGACATGCAAATGGCCAACAGACACATGAAAAAATGCTCCACATCACTTGCCATCAGGGAAATACAAATCAAAATCATAAGGAGATACCACCTTACACCAGTAAGAATGGCTACAATTAACAAGATAGGGAATGACAGATGTTGGCGAGGATGTGGAGAAAAGGGAACCCTCTTACACTGTTGGTGGGAATGCAAGCTCGTGCAGCCACTCGGGAAAACAGTATGGAAGTTCCTCCAGATGTTAAAAATGGAGCTACCCTACGACCCACCAATTGCACTACTTGGTATTTACCCCATAGACACAGAGGTAGTAAAAAGAAGGGGCACCTTCACCCCAATATTCATAGCAGCAATGTCCACAATAGCCAAACTGTGGAAGGAGCCGAGATGTCCTTCAACAGATGAATGGATAAAGAAGGTGTGGTTCATATATACAATGGAATTTTACTCACCATCAAAAAAATGAATACCTACCATTTGCATCGACATGGATAGAACTGGAGGGTGTTATGCTAAGTGAAATAAGTCAAGCGGAGAAAGACAATTATCCTATGGTTTCACTCACATGTGAAATATAAGGAATAGCACAAAGGATCATAGGGACAGGGAGGGAAACCTGAATGGGAAGAAATCAGAGAGGGAGGCAAACTATATGAGACTCTTGGCTCTGGGAAACAAATTGAGGGTTGCGGGAAGGGAGGTGGGTGGGGGGATGGGGTAACTGGGTGATGGGCATTAAAGAGGGTGCACATGTGGTGATGGCCACTGGCTGTTACACTCAACTAATGTATCATTGAACATTACATCAAAAACTAATGATGTACTATACCTTGACTAATTGAATTTAAATTTTAAAAAATGTGAAAAATTAAAAAAAAAAAAAGGGAAAGAAAGATGAGCCATGACAATGAATACCACAAAAATATAAAGGATCATTAGCGAGTGCTATGAGCAAGTGGAGGCCAACACATTGGACAACCTAGAAGAAATAGATAAGTTCCTACCAACAACCTAGAAAGACTGAAGCATGAAGGAGAAATATCTGAACGGACTGATCACTAGTAAAAAGATTCAATAATCCAAAACCTCCCAACAAACAATGTCCAAGACCAGACAGTTTCACTGAGGAGTTCAACCACACAATAGAAGATTTCATACCAACCCTTCTCAAACTCTTTAAAAAATAGAAAAAGGAGGCCATATGTCCAAACTCATTTTATGAAGCCAGCATTACCCTGCTACCAAAACACAAGGATGCTACAAGAAAAGGAAAGGCCAGGTCGCCTGGGTGGCTCAGTCGGTTAAGCGTCTGCCTTCAGCTCAGGTCATGACCCCGGAGTCCTAGGACTGAGCATCGCATCGGGCTCCCTGCTCAGTGGGGAGCCTGCTTCTCCCTTTCCCTCTGCCTGCCACTGCCCCTGCTTGTGCTCTCTCTCTCACTCTCTTCTCTCTCTCTCTCCTGACAATAGATTCTTAAAAAAAAAAAAAAAAAAAAAGGGAAAGCCCAATATCCCTCTTGAACATAGATGCAAAAATCCTCAACAAATTATCCCTCTTGAACATAGATGCAAAAATCCTCAGCAAATTGAATTGAACAATACATCAGGAGACTCACACAACACGATCCAGTGGGATTTATTCCAGGGATGCAAGGATGATTCCACATCTGCACATCAAACAACGGGATACACCACCTTAACAAAATAAAAGATAAAATTCATATTATTGTTACAATAGATGCAGAAACAACACTTGACAAGATTCAAAATGCATTGGGGCGCCTGGGTGGCTCAGTCGTTAAGTGTCTGCCTTCGGCTCAGGTCATGATCCCAGGGTCCTGGGATCGAGCCCCGCATTGGGCTCCCGGCTCCGTGGGAAGCCTGCTTCTCCCTCTCCCACTCCCCCTGCTTGTGTTCCCTCTCTCACTGTGTCTCTCTGTCAAAATAAATAAATAAAATCTTTAAAAAAAAATTCAATATGCATTTATGATAAAAACTCTAAACCATCTGGGTATAGAGGGAACATACCTCAACACAACAAAGTCCCTATATGAAAAGCCCACGGCTGACATCATACTCAAGGGTGAAAAGCTTAAAACTTTTCCACTAAGATCAAGAACAAAACAAAGATGCCCACTCTCATCACTTTCATTCAACATAGTATTGAAAGGCCTAGCCAAAGCATTTAGACAAAAAAAGAAAAATAAAGATATGAAATACAAATAGGAAAACTGTCACTATTTGCAAAGGACATGATACTATATATAGAAATCCTTAAATATTCCACCAAAAAACTGTTAGAATAAACAAATTCAGGAAAGCTGCAGGATACAAAGTCAATATACAGAGACATGTTGAATTTCTTTTAAATTTTTATTTATTTATTTATTTATTTCACAGACAGCACAAGCAGGGTGAGCATCAGAGGGAGAGGGAGAAGCAGACTCCCCCGCTGAGGAGGGAGCCTGATGCAGATCTCAATCCCAGGGCCCCAGAATCATGACCTGAGCCAAAAGCAGGTGCTTAACTGACTGAGCCACCCAGGCGCCCCAACTTGTTGCATTTCTGTATACTGATGACAAACTTTCACAAAGAGAAATTAAGAGAGCAATGCCATTCACAATTGCATCAAGAAAAAAAAATCTAGGAATAAAAGTAACCAAGAATGAGAAAGACCTGATACACTAAACACATGGTGGAAAAGAAAGGAAAAACATTTGTATGTTGGGTGGGGGTAGAATGTATGGAACCAAGATTTGGAAGATCACACAAATAAATGGAAGCATACGCCATGCTCATTAACTGGAAGACTTAATAATTTAACATGTCCATCGAAACCACAGCAATCGACAGATGGCATGAAATCCCTATCTCAATACCAATGGCATTATTCAAAGAAATATAAGACAGTCCTAAAATACATACAGAATCACAAAAGACTCCAAATACCCAAAACAATCTGGAGACAGTAGAAGAGAGCTGGAGTCACCACACTCCCAGACTTCAAGCTACATTACAAAGCTGTAGTCCTCAAAACAGTATGGTACTGGCATAAAAACAGACACACAGGTCAATGGAATAGAACAGAAACCTCAGAAACTGATAATCATAGCACTTTTGGCAAAGTTTATTCATTAAAGTCAGTACATTAAAGTTATATTTAAACTTAGCTCTGATGGATTATTAACTCTGAGAATAGCTGATTCCAATAAATGCATTTCTTTAAACATGTTTTATATATTTTACAAAATAAGGATTCTTTAGAATCCACATTTTTAAGAAAAATTAAATTCACTTTAATAAACCTATCATGGAAAAGGAAATATAGATATCAATCATCACAACTGATAACATCACAAAAGAAGACAATCAGACACAATCTCTTTCTGATGGAAGAATATACTACTACTTAAGTAGTTCTGCCCAAATGCTAAACCTGTTGAAAGCTATAGATCCAGCTACTCATTTACAAAAACACATGTCAGAGAAATGTCCTAACAAATAGTATGAACACGTAATCAATAAAGTACACACTGCATATATTCCTACAGGAAAAAGATTTTCCCAGCAAATAAACTGTAAGACCAAAGGGAAAAAAAAAAAGAAAGCTCATAAACTAACACACACATGTATGGTCTTAACTTACGGCACAGGAGCAGAAAATCTACAATGGGGAGAGGACTGTCTCTTCAGTGAATGGTACTGGGAAAACTGGACACTAAATGCAGAAGAATGTAACTGGATCACTTTCTTACACTGCAAGACCCTGTGCATGCCCCAAATGGATGAATGACTTGAACATAAAACCTGAATCCATAAACCTCTGAGAAGAACACACAGGTAGTAAGTTTCTCCACGTTGGTTTTGGAGAAGAGTTTTTTAGATCGGACACCAAAAGCAAAGGCAACAAATGCAAAAATAAACAACTAGAATGACATCAAACTGAAATCTTCTACACAGCAAAAGAAACCATCAAAAACTTAAAAGATGACATACCCAATGAGAAAAAATATCTGCAAGTCATATGTGTGAGAAGCAGCTAATACCCAAAATACACAAAACACTCATACAAATCAAAACAAACAAACCTGTATAAAAAATGGGGAGATGGGGCACCTGGGTGGCTCAGTCGTTAAGCGTCTGCTTTCGGCTCAGGTCATGATCCCAGGGTCCTGGGATCGAGCCCCACATCGGGCTCCCTGCTCTGCCAGAAGCCTGCTTCTAACCCTCTTCCACTCCCCCTGCTTGTTTTCCCTCTCTCGCTGTGTCTCCCTCTCTCTGTCAAATAAATAAAATCTTTTAAAAAAATAAAAAATGTGGAGATTATGTGAATAGATGGCACACAGGTGGCCAACATACACAAAAAGTTGTTCAACATCACTAATCGTCATCAGGGAAACCTAAGCCAAAACCGCAATCAGTTACCACCTCACAACTGTTGGGATGGCAATGGTCCCAGAGAGAGATGCCAGGTATGGTCAAGGGTGTGTAGACAAGGGGACCCTGTGCACTGTTGGTGGGAATGTAAACTGGTACAGCCACTGTGACAGTATGGAAGTTCCTGGAAAAAATGAACAAAACTACCACATGACCCAGGAATTGCTCTAATGAGTGGATTTATTTGGAGAACACAAAAATACTACCTCAAAAAGATAGATGCACTCCCATGTTCACTGCACCATTATTCGCAGTAATCAGACATAGAAACAGAGACCTTGGGAGCATTACTTAGCATCTGCTAAGTAACTCAGACACAGAAAGAGAGCTCATAAACTAACACACACGTATGGTCTTAACTTACGGCACAGGAGCAGAATTCCAGATATTCAGGGACGTTGTACATGGAAACAAAAATACTGAACGCATAGATACCGAGAACAGATTGCTGGTTGCCAGATTCAGGGATTGGGGGGGGGGGGGGAGATGGGGGAAGGTGGTCAAAGGCACAATGTTTGAGTGATACAATGCCTAAGTCATGGAACGTTCTGTGCAGCATGGAGACTAAAGCTAACCCGGCAGGATGGGGTACACGTTCCCCCGCTATTTGAAAGGACAGTGTTCCTAGGAAACCTTTCACAGCAGAAATGGTGTAAAACCAAAGGAGGAATTATCATTCATTTATATAGAAAAATTAGCATGCTCAGACTCCAAAAATGACTTCTCTTTGGCTTTCTTAGGCCTTGGGACACAACTTCCTAAAGGATGCCCGAAATAAATGGAGATGAAACACAGCAGATGCTCACAGACACGATTCAAAGTGCTGGGGCTGGACACGGAGAGTGGTTCCCAGGAAGGAGATGGTTGGGGTGCACCCCGCCTCTGCAGTGGTTCCCCACAAAACAGATGCTGAACGCGATGCTCACTTTTTGACTTTTTTCATAAGATGGAAATCCTCTTCAGGTTTCCTCCTGTTACTGAAGCTGGGTAATGGCATCGATCTTTCAAAAAAGCCCATTGTCTTACCGTGACCTTTTAAAAAGTGGGGAATACTTGTACTTGAACGTTCCTGAAGGAGTAGATGTTAAATGTTCCACGGACACACACATCAGCAGATCCACCGTGAAAGGCACCTTCCTCAGCACGGGGAACACAGACGACCTCCTACCCCCAGAAACCTCCTCCTTCCCCTCGCTCAGGACAACCAACCACAGCTGGGAGTTGCCCCAATTCCGCCTTTCTCCCATGCCCAATACCTAACCCATCACCAAATCTGGTGAGCTCCATCTTCAAAAGGTACCCAGAACAGGACTGACCACTCCTTCCAAGGCCACCTGTCTGGTCCACACTGGAGCCCATCTCTTGCCCGAGTTCCTGGAAAAGCTTCATCATGGACCTCCCTTGCCCATCCTCAACCCTCTGTCATCTGTTCTCAGCAACTGTAGCCAGGAAGGCCCAGTGAAACAGGGTCCCATGGGCTCACAGTCCTGCAATGGCTGTCTCCCTCTGTCCCCTCCCTGAGGTCATGTCCTAAGCTGTCTCCTGTGGCCACAGGGCCTTCTTGCTGCTCCTGGACATTCCTGGTATGCTCCTGCCACAGGGCCTTTGCACATACTTCCCCTTCCATTTAGAATGCTCTTGATTGTGATATCACTCACCTTCTTTAGATCTTGACTCAGGTATCACCTTCCTGGTGAAGTTCCACCTGGCCCCTATGTGAATTGCAAGCACCACACCACCTCCCCTTCAGCACCCAGCCCTGTCTCCTGCTTTATATTTCCAGAGCAGTTATCACAGTCACCAGTCCATCTCGGCAGGGCAGAAACGGAGGCCTACACGGATGGTTTCACCACTGACTCCCTCCAATTTCCTGGTCCAAAGCCCCGGGGGAAGGTACCCCAGGGCTCTTGCACAGCCAGGGTGCCTGGGACAAGGGAGTCCACCTACTGAACCCTGAACTCCATCACGAAAATGAGCCACACGAGGAATCCACCTGCCCATGCAACCTGAAACCAGACACCTTCCTCGATTATAGGTGAGCACACACACTTCCTCCCCTTGCCTGAGGTGCTCATCTAAGAAAGCTGAGCAGAGACCCATCCCAAGATCCAAATCTCCCTCTGGCCAAGGTCCTGGGAAACAGACATCTCTCCTCCCTCACCAACCACCTGGGATTGACATCCAGAATCCTCCTGTGGTCAGGCTGAGTGGTGCACCTGTCCCTCTTTCCTGTGACGTCATCACAAACCAGGCTTTGCTGCACAGTTTTCAGGAAGGAGCCTGCAGCAGGGTCAGTAGGCTGCCCAGGTTCGGCCTCAGTCTCGCACATCAGGCCCCACGCAGAACTAGACCTGCAAGGAGCCTGGTGTCTCGTGTGGCCTCAGATCTGAACAGAGGAGCTGGGATTTCTGTTCCAAATGAAAAGCGACCTCTTGCACACAGCACAGGAACGTGGAGAGAGGGTTTCTCAGGGGTGTGGCTCTAGAAGAAGTGCTTCTGCCGGCTGAATTCACAGACACCAGGCAGAGGACATCTGCTGTGCCTCCTCCGAGGAAGCAGGGGGCACACTGGGCAAGAATCGATAATGCTGCCTGTGGGCTGCTTCCCACCAACCACCCTGCTGAGCCGAGGGCTTGAGAACCAAACAGGAAGCAACGGTCTTCTCACATCTGCAGCAGGAGGGCTGGCCAGGGAGGAGAGCCCAGTCCCTGTCCCTGTAGCAAGCTGGCCTGCCCATCATGAGCGACGGTCCACCACCATGGCATCACAACCCCCCAGCTATCTGATCCGACTACCCTGCCAGGCTCAGACCTGCTCACACAGTGAGACATAAGACCCAGAGACTTCTTTCCACTCCAGCTCAATGCTTCTCACAGAGAAGCAAACTCCAGCCTCACAGATGTGCTCATCGTTAGCTCTGGAATTCCCTGGGTGGTGTCTACACTGGCCCACACAGGTGTCCCATTCAGACCACTCCACAAATGCCCTAGGGTTTCAAGCCACTTCCAAGCTGCCCTTAGAAAGGCAGGAACTGGCCCGATTAGGCACACCAGCCAAGTGACTTGATGTGCTGGAAACTCGGACAGCATCCTCGCTGAACACCAACGCTTCCAAGTCCGAGCTTCAAACCTTCCCTCACTGGGCACTGAGCACCATGTCAGCATCAACACTGCTCTTTCAATTCACCAGTCTCCCATTCCTTAAAATCAGAAACCAAGCTCCAGTCACCACTCTAGTTTCCCTTCAGAGATAGAATAAAACACTACGTGTGCACAGCACACTTCTATCAAAATATAACTGCTTGGTCTTTCTCATACGGGCAGACCTACTTACCCATACTAATGAGAGCGGCCACGAGTTCAATCATTATATATATATTTGACCTTGTGTTTTTCCTTTCGATATTTGTATCTCGAAGTCAGTCTATACTGCTTTCTTAAAATAATAATAATCATAATGACGTGGTCACATAAGGGTCTGGATCTCCATAGCCACACCACACACCATGGCTCTGGTCCAGATAAGGATGAAGACACAATCTCAGCCCATGAAGTGAAGCCCACACCCTCAGCGATCCCGACACGCCTCACGGGTGATGAGTTCCTTTGCTACATGGAGTTGTCCGAGTACAAAGGATGCAGGCACCCTCCAGGATTCCTTCTGTTTTCTTCATAAATTCCCCAGCTCAAGTCGCAAGTGACACTGGGTCAATCTTCCAGAGCCCAGGATGGGCCACCAGGTAAGCAGCCCCCTCACAGAAGGCTAACAGGGGGCTACATTGCCTTTGGGAGCACGACGAGACACTCCCCGAGCTCCTGAAGAACCTACACTCCTTCTCCATCTGTCGTCCTCACAAAGGGCACCACACCCTGTTACAGCTCTGACGCTGTGTTTTACTTTAAAACATAATTTCTAATATCAGGATGTGGTTCATGGAAGAGGAAAACATGAACACTCACAAAGGATTCTTATAATATTTCAGAAGATTGTTTTCCCACTGTTTAATTAAAATGGGAAATAAAAACACACAGATAGCCCCTTCCACTAGCAGGTGTGATTCTCTTTGGTGATTGAAAGAAGAGCAGGAAATGAAAGAGTAACAGATGTTCTGATGACCCGTCATTTCCATAATCAAAGTTTTGAAACTTCACACACCCTCAAAGAAAGAAGCTCAAACAAACGTCTTGGTCTGGCAACTCCAAGATGTCTGACCTGGAGTGACAGGGACAGACGATGAGGTTGTGTGTGTTGGGTGAGGCTGGTGGCACAGAAGAAGATGCTCGGCCAGCTCTCCACCTGTGCCTCACCTGTCCTCAGCCAGGAACCTGCTCACGGCCCTCACCTGTCACAACTCTCACACGGGAGACCCACAGCCAACCCTGGAGCCCACCCTGCCCATGCCCTCCTGCACAATGCACTCGGCTCTCCTCTGAGGCCCCTGTCAGCTTTACCCAGACCTGGAACTCCCCCATCTGCTGCAGAGCTCCAGGATTCCCCCTCTTCTTCCAAAATGACACTGGCCCAAGGCTTTCGTGAGAGAGGTAGAAGGCTACCTAATGAATGGTTCACACCTACTCTCCCCTTCTGTCGTATTTCTCTCCACTTACCTTCCTACCTATGCAAATTGTAAGTAACATATCAATGGAATATGAACATGCTCTGAGATCTGATTCTTTCACTGCAGCCTTCTGAGGACTCCTTGTACAATAAAATACCATATCCTATGATGGGGGGGTTTAAAACTATTATTTACAGAATAATTCAGCCCAAATCACCTCATTTTTAATTGCTCTTCATTAGGCAGAACAGTTTCTGTGGAAAAAGACTTTCCATAGAGGGGAGCCTGGGTGGCTCAGTCATTAGGCGTCTGCCTTCGGCTCAGGTGGTGATCCCGGGGTCCTGGGATCGAGCCCCGCATCAGGCTCCCTGTTCAGCGGGGAGCCTGCTTCTCCCTCTCCCACCCCCCACCCCCGCTTGTGTTCCCATTCGCTGTCTCTCTCTCTGTCAAATAAATAAATAAAATCTTAAAAAAAAAAAAGACTTTCCATAGATATTACCTTCCAGCAATTTCATAAGGAGTCAACGGAAGCTCTGTGGGATAACCTGACTCACCTAGGCTCAGGCAAGCAGTTCCAGAACTCAACCCAGTGCTCCTGACAACAAGCCCCTTGATGTACCAGCATGCCTCTATCCAGAATTCCCAAACACTCTCCTTCTGACTCCATCACCAAAGAAACTACAGAGAAAATATGGCATGTCAAAATATCTAGATGATACATTTAGAAAAACTAGAAAGTCAGGCTCAACTTTTAAACAGTAAAAGCCTGCTTTGAGTAATTTTGATTTTTCCCTTGACCCTAATTGTAACTCTTCTGATGAAAAGACTAATCAATTATGAAACATCACCTTTGACAAATGACAAGACATCATCCGAGTCTGTATCTGACGACAAAAAGCCACCTAACTCTAGATGCTGGCCACTCAACCATATCCTAGGCCCAACTGAATAAACACTGTTAGATTAAGGAACAAAAGATATGTTAAAAACACACAAAGAGTAAATTTCACCTTCCCTTTCTAATAAAAGTTACTTCTAGGAAACAGATGATCAGAATATATTTTGTAAGCAATAAACGAACAGAGAAAATGGGATCCCCTGCAATGTTCTACCCGCAGGGAAAGTAAGTAACTCTTGAACCAAATGGAGAATGCTGAGAGCTACTTAAGTTTTGCTTCCTGGCTCAACTAGAGAAAAGAGAAAAGCCCAGGAGGTTTGGGGTTAATGAGAAGTTTTACCTCCAGTCCTGACATGAAGATGACACTGTGCCAAATGGACCTGCTGCTTTCTCTGAATGCTGACATCCTGTGACAAGCTGCATCACTGACTCAGATGCTGATGTTCAAAACTTCGAGTCTCATGGAGCCAGAGCGGAGAAGTGCTGTCAGGTGGGGATAAGTAGGACCTCCGACCTATGGCATGCACACCTGCTTCGGTTTCTGGGAGAAGGGGAAACACATACTTGTTTTTTAAGTAGTAATTATCTTCATTCTAAAGTAGACCAATGACTTTGTCATTTTTGGAAAAGCGAAATTACTCTTCCAAATCAACACCTCAACTCGTCTGTTCCTCATGCAACTTGAGTGGGGTCTCGTTTACTCCAGCCTCCAGGCCCCCACCTGGAGGACCCTCCTGCACAATCCTGACAGCCCATTACCGCCATCCCCGGGGGACATGGGGCACAATGCTGATGTTGGGGGACGGCTCTGGGGCTTGTTGCCACCTCACCTGTGCCTAGGGGAGCAGGAACCTGGAGGGCCCTCCCAGACGATCGTAACGGACCATTACCACCATCCCCCTGAGGACATGGGGCACAATGCTGAAGTTGGAGGACGGCTCTGGGGCTTGTTACCGCCACACCTGTGCCTGGGGGAACAGGGGACACCCTGCTGAACTCGGGGTGCTGCTCAAGGTCCATTACCTGCACTCTGCCAGGGCACAGGGGGCACCCCACTGAACCTGGGGACTGTGTGCGGTCCTTACGTGCACTCTTCCAGGGGAACACAGGGAAACCCTGAAATGTCCGCAACCCATCCCAAAAAAGTTCGGGTGAGCGGGGTCCTGGAGTTCACGGGGCTGGGGGATATGGCCCGTTGAAGGACTTTCAACGATTAGGAAACTCATCTGAGTTCGCGGGATTAGCTCGCTCCCCGCCGCCTTCGAGGGCCCCCAACTCCCACCCGGGGAGCACCCTACCCCCGGGACCCCACCCCGGCCCACAGCGTGGTCTCACCCAGCCGGGAACTCCACAAGTGAATTCTCTGGGAGCGGGCCTTCTGCCCCACCTCCGCATCCCGGGGCAGCTCCGGGTCCTCCCGCAGAAAGGTAGCTCCACCCCCACGCGGTGATTGGTCGGGGAGAGTGGTGCCCCGAGCCCATTGGATGCTGCGCCTGCCTCTACCGAGCAACCCGCCCTCAGGCCCGCGGCTCCCTGCGACGGCAGGTGGTCCAGGAGGCCCCTCCTCACGCCAACACCTGGCTTGGCGGCGCAGGCATGGGCGGGGGCTATGGGCGGGGTCCGCCCCTCTCCCCCCCCCCCCCCGCCCATTCCGCGGAGGCCTCTGGCTGCAGACCATCCCCAGAGCCCTGCCCCTTCCCTTCCTGCACCAACCCACCTGCAGAGCTGTTCCTGGCTCCCGGCAAGGTCAGCTGCGCTCGGACCTTCCGAGGCTTTGGGCTTTAGAAAATGCAATGGTTTCACGCATTTCCAAGGCAGTTTTAAACCCAAAAAGTAATGCTCTAAGCGGGAAGAGCTTCGCCTTCTGGTCTCACCCATGGAGTGGATAGTGCTTCTTGGACCTTCAAAGCATCCTTGTAGGATGAGCCCATTTATGCTGGAATATATATACATATGCTTGGTTCTACAGGGAAGCTCCAGGATGAAGAACAGCCGCCCTTCTGTGCTGTTGGAGTTGCGAACCAGGAACATTTATTTTTCACTTAAAAAGAAAACATATTGTTATTGTCGACACTAAATGAACAAACCCTTTAAAACACTTTAGAGAGAAAGGAAGAGAGTTTTATTCAAACCCAAATCAGGACAGCTGCCTGGGAGACACAATCTTCACAAAGAAGGGAATGCTCCGGGGAAGGAACATTTGAGGCAGGTTTATATATTTGTTCTGTGTTGTTTTACATACAGAGTTACATATCATCATGAGGAAGAACATTCAAGAAAGTTACAGACTTTTTCTTATGTTTTCAGTTTCTGCAAGTCGGTATGACTTTAATCTTATGGGAGCCAGAGAGGTTCTTTTGTTTTTCTTATCTTTATGTTTGCAATGGCATTTTTGGGTTATCTTTTTCTTCTCAAACCAGATGTACAATATGCGCTTGGGACAGAAATAGGACCCATGCTCTGAGGTTTTACCCGGTCATTTTCAGCTTGGTAAAATGTTAAAGGATAGGTTCTCTGGGAGCCCAGGATCCAGGTCCACGGATGGTAAAAGATAAAAATTTCCATTATCATTAGAATTACTACTAAAGGGAGGAACTTGAGACAAAAGTACCTTTAACAATAGTACCAAGAAATCAAAATGATGCCTAGAGAAGTTCACCTGTTCCATGGTCCACACAAGTAAGAGAGGGGTTCACAGACACTGGGCTCCTCCCCTTCTCCTGCGCAAATCTCTGAAGCACACAGATAATTTAAAGTCAGAATTTTAGAACTGCCAGACATCTTAGAGATGTCTGGCACCATTCCCTTGGACTATAGAATAAAACAGAGTAGCTCATTTTCAGGGCACTAATGGAAACATGAAGTGCCCCTAAAGCTTGGATACACTGTCTCAGTTCTTTCCTTGCAGATTTTGACTAATGTAATTCATAGTCATACCATATAAACACTACGATGGTTGGGAAGTAAATAATCGTAGCTAAGGGACTATTTTAGCAATGTTTATAAGCACTGTCTCACTTCGTAGAAGAGGCTGAGCTGAATGTTTTTAAATACTATTTCAGACCTGTCTTACAGTACACTCTGAACATACCAGAGCCTGAATCAATTTAAAAAAGATAGTTCTTTCAGTAACTGTAATATTAGAAAAATATTATAATGTCTCTATTCCTAGAGATCTTGGAGTATCTTACTCAAAGATCCTCCAATTACGATGGGCAGAGGTTAAAAGGCCAACTGAATTCATTCCAGTTGGCCACACAACAAGAAAATCCTGATACTTGATATGTTTCCAGATACAGAAGACCAGAGATAAGAGGGAAATAGCAGGGCGCCTGGGTGGCTCAGTTGGTTAAGCGACTGCCTTCGGCTCAGGTCATGATCCTAGAGTCCCAGGATCGAGTCCCACGTCAGGCTCCCTGCTCGGCGGGGACTCTGCTTCTCCCTCTGACCCTCCCCCCTCTCGCTCTCTCTCATTCTCTCTCTCTCTTTCTCAAATAAATAAATAAAATCTTAAAAAAAAAAAAAAGAGGGAAATAGTACCGTGTATGGAATAACAAGGGATTTGGAGTCACTTTGGAGATCCCACTTAGATCTCTGACACTAAAATCCTCCGTGACTTGTATCGTCTCCGAGCCCCTGCCTAACCATCTAGAAAATGTGACTCATAATACCTACATCATAGTTTAGAAGTTTAAGAGGGAGAATTCCACAAAGAGCCAGTGTGATGGCGCTCAAGGGCAGGTGCTCAGGAAGCCATAATTACTATTTGGATCTATTCCTTTTCCAGAAAAAAAGAACACATGTTGAAACCATATTTCTAATAGATGACTCACAAGATGATTTTCAAACCTTAAGGAAGGTCAAGAAGCTGCTATTGTGTCATATTTCACTCAGAAATCATGTTGTTGGACTGGTGAGGACAATACAATAGCACCATCGTCACTAGGAGTGGGGAGCTTCCCATTTCCATATGGCCATGTTGTCCCCCTTAGCTCAGGGCCACCAGAAAGGGCAGCTTGGGTGGGAGACACCGTCATCACTAGGAGTGTGGAGCTTCCCATTTCCATATGGCTATGTTGTCCACCTTAGCTCAGGGCCACCAGAAAGGGCAGCTGGGGGTGACCACATACCCAGGCTGCCAGGTGTGGCTGAGGCAGGCAGAACTCGGACTTAAGGCTCAACTCCTGTCTACCGTATTTATAGTGCTCTTCACGGATAGAATGCCATTGTCTGTGAGCTCTGATGTAGAAAAGATCGAGAATTTCCATTGTGATTCCCTCTCTGACCCTTAGGATATGTAGCAAATTTACATTTAAGTTTTAAGCATTGAGGGGCTTCCTGCTTTTCTTTTCATTATGACTATGGCTCAATTCCCTGTGGTCTAAGAATATAATCTAGTTAATTTCAGGCTTTTAAAATGTGTAGACTTGATTCATGGCCCAACATATCATCTATTTGGATAAATATTCTAGGACCACTTGAAAATAATGTATTCTGCACTTACTATGTAGTGTTCCATATATGTCAATGAGGTCACATTTCTTACCAATGTTTTGTCTGCTTTTTCTATCAGATATTGAGAAAGGTATATTAAAATCTTCAAACAATGCTACTCTAGTCAACATTGCATTGGAGAATCTCCCATGTGTTATAAGCCAAGAGAAACAAAAAGAATAAGAATTGAGGAGATCATTGTGACTATTCACAGATAATATGATGGTGTACATAGAAAATCCAAAGTAGTCTATAAATACACTATTAGAATTAAACATGGAAAACTTGCAAATCTTAGAACCAAGGAAGCAATCCAGAAAGCAGCCAGGGAAAACAGATTTCTTACATACGGATGGAGGAACATCAGAATAACGTCAGACCTGTCCATAGGGACCTGGCAAGCCAGAAAGGGCTGGAAAGACATATTCACGGTACTAAATGAGAACATGCAGCCAAGGATACATAGTCAGGGAAATGTTGCAAAGGAAAACCAAACCTGGGGGCATCACAATGCCTGACTTCAATCTATATTACAAATCTGTGACAGGATGGTATTGGCACAAAAACACATAGATCAATGGAACAGAATAAAGACCACAGAAATGGACCCTCAACTCTATGGTCAACCAATCTTAGATCAGGAATGAATGTCCAATGGAAAAAAGACAGTCTCTCCAATAAATGGTGCTGGGACAACTGGACAGCCACATGCAGAAGATTGAAACTCGACCATTCTCTTACATCATACACAAAGATAAACTCAAAATGGATAAAAGACCTCAATGTGAGACAGGAGTCCATCAAAATCCTAGAGGAGAACAGAGGCAGTCACCTCTTTGACATCAGCCACAGCAACTTCTTTCAAGACATGTCTATAAAGGCAAGGGAAACAAAAGCAAAAATGAACTTTTGGGACTTCATCAAGATAAAAAGCTTCTGCACAGCAAAGGAAACAGTCAACAAAACTGAGAGGCAACCCATGGAATGGGAGAAGATATTTGCAAATGACATTACAGATGAAGGGCTGGTACCCAAGATCTAGAAAGAACTTCTCAAACTCAACACCCCCTGCCAAAAAAATAATAATAATCCAATCAAGAAATGGGCAGAAGACATGAACAGACATTTCTCCAAAAAAGACATACAAATGACTAACGTTTAACATCACTAGCCATCATGGAAATTCAAATCAAAACCACAATGAGATACCACCTCACACCAGTCAGAATGGCTAAAATTAACAAATCAGGAAATGACAGATGTTCTGAGGATGTGGAGAAAGAGGAACCCTCTTTACACTGTTGGTGGGAATGCAAGCTAGTACAGCCACTCTGGAAAACAGTATGGAGGTTCCTCAAGATGTTAAAAATAGAACTACCCTACTACCTAACAATTGCACTACTGGGTATTTACCCCAAAGATACAGACGTAGTGAAAAGAAGGGGCACCTGAACCCCAATGTTCATAGCAGCAATGTCTGCAATAGCCAAACTGTGCAAGGAGCCCGAGATGCCCTTCAACAGATGAATGGATAAAGATGTGGTCCATATATACAAGGGATTACTCAGCCATCAGAAAGGATAAATACCTACAATTTGCATTGACGTGGATGGAACTGGAGGGGATTATGCTAAGTGAAATAAGTCAAGCAGAGAAAGACAGTTACCATATGGTTTCACTCATATGTGGAACATAAGGAATAGCATGGAGGACCATAGCGGAAGGGAAGGAAAACTGAATGGGAAGAAATCAGAGAGGGAGACAAACCATGAGAGACTCTGGACTCCGGGAACCTAACTGAGGGTTACAGAAGGGAGGGGGTGGGGGGATGGGGTAACTGGGTGATGGGTATTAAGGAGGGCACATGTGATGAGCACTGGGTGTTATATGCAAATAATGAATTGTTGAACACTACATCAAAAAATAAAGATGTACTATATGTTGGCTAACTGAACATAATTAAATAAATAAGTAAATAAATAAATATGCTTTCTACATGAAAAACAAATAATGGGTACAGAATTTCAGATTTGCAAATGAAATGTTCTCAAGATATGTATCACAGCAGTATAAATATACTTAACACTACCGGACTTTATACTGAAAATGTTTAAAATGGCAAAATCAATGTTATGATTTTTTTTTAAAGATTTTATTTATTTATTTGACAGAGAGAGACATAGCAAGAGAGGGAACACAAGCAGGGGGAGTGGGAGAGGGAGAAGCAGGCTTCCCGCTGAGCAGGGAGCCCGATGCGGGGCTCGATCCCAGGACCCTGGGATCATGACCTGAGCCAAAAGCAGACGCTTAACGACTGAGCCACCCAGGCGCCCCAATGTGATGATTTTTTACAACTTTTTTCCTTTTTTTATTATGTTAATCACCATACATTACATCATTTTTCCCTGCCTACTATCTTCTTTTTTCTTAACATATAAAGTATTATTTGTTTCAGAGGTACAGGTCTGTGATTCAACAGTCTTACACATTTCACAGCGCTCACCATAGCACATACCCTCCCCAGTGTCTATCACGCAGCCGCCCCATCCCTCCCACCCCCCACCACTCCAGCAATCCTCAGTTGGTTTCCTGAGATTAAGAATTACTCATATCAGTCAGATCATATGATAGATTTTTTACAATTTTTAAAAAGTACATTCAGTATGATTCCATTTTTATAAAGACTTTACTAACTTATTTTAGAGAGAGAGAGAGAGAGAGTGTGGCACGGGAGTGGTAGGAGAGGCAGGAGGTGGGAGAGAGAATCGTGAGCCCGCGCTGCCCTGAACACAGACCCTACATGGGGCTCGATGCCACACCATGAGATCACATCCTGAGCCAAAATCAAGAGTCAGCGGCTTAACGGACTGAGCCACCATCCACCCCTTGGGCGTTAGTACTGGTGCATTCCCTGCTCTCTCCACCACTGCTGTGCTGAACACTCCTGAAAACACATCTGTGAAAAACCGGGCCAGTTTCCAGGGGTGAGTCTGAGGCCAAGCACTGCCAGGTGATGGGTGCACCTGCGGCCTGGGATGGGTGCTGCTCACTGTTCTCCCAGATAGGGGTGCCCGACACCCTTCTTTCCAGGGGACCTGCAGGGGACCCCCATGTCCTCAAGCACCTGAGGGCCACCCGGCCCAAGAATTCACCTTCTCTAGCAGAGGACAGATGGGACTTCTTTCTCTGGCCAGGAATATGAACCCTGATCCTGGGAAAGGAGAGCTCTCCTGGACTCCTCGCCCAGCCAGGCAGCTATGGCCACGATGTATGTGATGGAGCCAGAGCGGCTGGGCCTTGGAGAGAATGAGTGCCTTAAACCAGCCTTGCGCAGGGCATGCGGGAGCAACAGCCCCTGCTTCCTGGGGAGCAGTGATGTGTGCGGAAGGAGGCTGGGGTGGAGCCTTCCAAGCCACACGACAGTCTTTCCCTTGGTCCTGAAACCAGCAGGAAGGGAGCTCCGAGGGCGGAGACGAAACTCCAGGAGGACTCCCATCCAGGGAAAGGGTGCCCACTGGAGGGCACTGAAGCAGCCAGCCCCACCGACCCGCAGACCATTTGCACAGGATCACCTCCCGCGCTTCCTTAGCATGTTGTCCGTCTTCGTGTGTGGACAGTGACTGGCTGGTGCACTTCCAGAGGCAGACTAGAAACTTTTCAGTGCTTGCTCGTGGGTCAGAGGACCACCGCCCAAAGAAGCAGAGGATGTCCCTCTTCCTCCGGAGCTGGGGAAGGCAGCCACCGTCCTGGGGCAGGACTGGGTCCAGGAGTGTGTTCTTTCTGAAGCCCCCGCCTTCAGTGGGCGTTGCTATGCCTGAGAAAGGCCCCCTCAGCCCCAGAGACAGGAGCAGTGAGGGGCTGTCTCCAGCCCTGGCCCAGGATCATGACCCTAAACCATCCTGTCTTTGGGAGGACAGGCCTCCTCCAGGAGCCAGGGAGGGGACTGGCCCCTCTCCCCTCCCCAGGTCCAGGACACCTGGGACCCTGCAAGAGCTCTTCATTTGAGGAGGAGTCATGGAGAGCGTGTGTGTCTCGTCAGCCCAGCAAGTGAAAGAACCAAACCCCAACGCTCAGGTTCTAACAGAAGCAGAATTTCAATGTACCGTTTAGGGGCAGCCTCCTCCCCTCTTACGTGGCCGTGGGGGACCCCAGGGAAAGTCTTTGTTCTCCTTCCATCAGAGACAGGAGCTGGCCCCGTGTCACGGGGTCCCCACCACATCCCCATTCCTGAGGAAGAGCCACACACAGGGGCCTGGTGTCAGGAGTGTGGTCGGCCACTGTTCCTGGGCTCCCAGCCAGGGGCCCGGGGGCTGCATGGAAGGGCTGGATTGCTTTTGGGGGGAGGGGTGCTCACTGGTGACACCGCTCACCATCCCCCACTGCACTCTGCAGTCCAGGCTCTGTGCCCAGCTTAGGTCAATCACCAGTACCCCACATGTTCCTGCCACGGGAGGGATCATTCAGCATCACCCCATTGCACGGAGGAGGAGAGCGAGGCCCAGAGAGGGGAGGTAAATGGCTCCAGTCCCAGGGCTGGTCAGCAGAGAAGCTGGAAGGCCAGCGCTTCAGAACCCCCACTAGCCCAGCCAGAGACTCCCTGAGCCCAGAGCGAGCCGCCCCCCTGTCTGCCCAGCCATGCACTGGCCCCTGAGCTTCATGTGGCCTGTTCTTGGCCCTGAAGGTGTTGCTGGCCAACTAGGAAGGGGGGTCCAGCTTGTGGGACAGGCTGTAGATACAGGACAGAGTGACACGTCTGAGCTAGCAGGAGCCACACTCTGGTCTCCCTCCTGGAGCCTGCGCGGGAGCAGGAGTCTGGGTGCCCTAGGGGCCAGCACACAACAGGGTCTGCGCTGACCAGGGAGCCAGGGCCCCCAAGGAGAGTCCACTGTGCCCTCTTCCCGCTCCTGCCTGGCCTCACCTCTCCTTACTGTGGGGCTGCAGGACCCGGAACCACGCCCCATAGGTATGGCTCAGCTCCAGCTTGTAATGATTTTGCAGCCCCCGGAACAGCTGGATTTCCTGGGTCTGGAGGGAGGACTGGTTGCAGACAAGGACTGGGCTGGCGAGGATGCAGGGCCTTGTGGAGGGTGAAGGATGCGGCAGGGGCCGAGTCCTGGGGCTGAAATCCCTGAGTGCCCACGGGGTCCCTCATTACAGTAACGACCCCCTTCACACTCAGGCATCCTGCTGGTGGGCCCCTCCACCCCGGCCTCCTTCCCGCCCCTCGGACTCCAGCCAGGGCTGCAGCCAGGGACAGGCTGGACCTCTGTCCCAGGTCCTGCCAGGAAGACAAGGCAGAAGGAGGAGAGGAGAAGGGGACGGGGCGGACTGATCTCCCTGTCCTGAGTCGGCCTCCACTGATGCCTCCAGGTCCTCTGGCCCAGCCCTGCACTTACCTGGACCCTGAGAGGGTCTGCATTCCAGGCCAGCTGGGTGGGGGGTATTCAGTGGCCTGTGCGTCCCCAGATGTCCAACGCACCTGGCCTTGCACCCTGAGGCCTGCCGCCCAGGGTGGGCGTGGTTGCAGGGCTGGTGGACTTTGGGGCCACAGAGCAGTTGGCAGTGGTGAGAAAATGTGGGGGACCGGTCAGGTGCGGAGCCATGGGTCTCGTGCACATCCGCCGCAGGGCTGGGTCATGGTACAGGCGCTGTATGCAGGTCGTCTGTGCACACCTGGCCATGACACACCTGGCTGGCCCTCTCGGTGGGGAGGCCTGTGTGCCTGGTGCACCTGTCCCCCACCTACCCCTGGAGGAGTGGCTGCATTCAAGCGTTTCCATGTCCAACCCTCAGGGACAGTTGGGAACCTGGGTCAAGAGAGGCAGGGACTGGCCCGGGACAAATGAGGGGTGCAGAGTCCAAGGCGCAGGGCTGCTCTCCAGTCCTAGGCCAGCCCCAACCCTCTCATGAGGTTCGCTTTGGGGGTGAGAGCCCCTCAGATCCTCAGGGATAGCTACCCACCCTGTCCCATGTGGGGACATGACCTTGGGCATCCCCAGGCACGTAGAGGCGTGCGCACCTGCACACCCCCACACACACACCCACACACACCACTCTGACTGCCCAGCTGGGGGTCAGAAGGGGAGGACACCCTGGGAGCGAGGTGGGTGACAAGGGGGAAAGAAGAAAGAGGTTGCAGACCGCTGGGCCATGGGGCAGGGCATCATGACTCCTGGCAAGGACCCAGATCCATAGCATGGGGAGGGGAGACAAGCCAGGCTCATGGTCAGGGGTCCCCAAGGGGCCCTGGGGGGTTGCCAGGGCACTGGGAGAGGACAGGGTCTGGGTTCCGGTGTCCATCACCACCCCGGGCACTTGGAAGTAGGAAGAGATACCCACCCCCAAGTCCAGAGGGGCTACAGCACAAAAGGCCTCAGCTTACTCTTCTGTCACTTGGGCTGTAGAGATGCAGTGTCCCTAGGGTCCCACAGGCTTGTGGAAAAGCCTGTTGGCCTTGGATCTCCATCCCTGACCCACTGTGCTCCCAGTCCTGGGAAAATGCTTTGTACTCCCTCGAGGTCCTTCTGAGCAGAGGACAGCCTGGGGGCTTGGGGGGCTGAGGACCTGGGTATGCAGAACGTGGCAGAGCACTGCACCACTAGTCTGGGGACCGAGGTCAAGACCCTCCTTGTTGCAGCCTCAGGGTCCCCATTTGGAAGAGGTTCCAGATTCACTGCTCTGGTCAGGGTGACAAGGCCTTAGGAAGGAATGGAGCACCAGGACAGGAGAGGGAAACACGGACAAGGGAGGCTTCTGAGGTTTCTCACATCACCCCTGGAGTCCGCAGATCCTGCTCCTGTGAGAGACACAGAGACAGAGACAGAGACAGAAAAGGAGACAGAGACAGAGAAGGAGACAGAGAATGAACATGGGAGAGACGGAACCAGGAGAACTCACAGACTTGTGCAGATGGGCAGACTGGGGAGGCCCTGAGAGGCACAGGGTCTGTCCTGGGTCGCAGCCCTGGGCACGCGCAGGAGCCCGGTCTGAACCCAGCTCTGTGTCCTCACAGCGGGGACACCGGCTGCACCCAGGCCTCCCGGGGGCTGTGGGTGGGCTGTGTGGGTGTCACTGTATGGATGGGGCATGGGGGGAGGGTGAACGTTGAGCAGCTGGGGAAGGGGAGCCCTCGGGGGGCTCTTGTGTGAGGAGGAAGTTGGGTAAGGGGGGTAAGGGGACCCCAGGCAGTGGTGACCTCACTTCCCTGACAACAGAGCCCAACAGAATTTGGAACCCCAGTAACCAGGCACCCACATTCCAAAGACAGCCCCCTGCCCAGCTCATTTCATTGGAGATCCTCCAACAAAAAACACGTTCAGGTGTTCCTTCCCAGAGTCCGGAGGCTGCAGGCTGAAGAAAGCGCGCCCTGCAAATGCTGTCCCCCGCTGGGAATGTCGTGTCAGGGCTCCCCACCGCCTCTGGCCATTTGGCTGGAAGGACAGAAAGGTGACACCAGGAGGCCCAGAGCCGGCCACTCAGACCCACACGCTCTGATCTGACCTGTGCAGCCCCAGGTCCCCTCTGTGTCTGTGTGTGTGTCTGTGTGTGTGTGTGTGTGCGTGTGTGTGTGTGTGTAGAGAGGGGTTATGCGGGGTGAGGCCACCCCGAGCAGGAACAGGCTGGTGAGGGGTCAGATACCCAGTGGACAGGTCATGTTCAAGGTCAAGGCTGACTGGGTGGGATGGGGTGTACGGGCGCTGCCCCTTCTACCCAAGGTTTATCCCGATAGCCCTGCAGGGATGGGTCACTGCATCCCGGGTGCAGGGTTGTGCATGTACAGGTCTGTGTCTGATCTGGGAGCAGCAGGGGGACTGGGCAGGAGGATAGTGAGGATGGCCGGGCAGGGCTGTGATGCCTCCAGCCGGCTACCCATCCCTGTCTTTGCAGAAGGCCACGGATGACCTCCAGAGGCAGGTGGCGGACATGCCCTCCTCCCTGACAGAGGGGTTGACCCCACAAGCATCCCCCAAAACAGGTGCTGGGGATTGCCGGGCAAGACCTACACCACCACCCAGACCACTGTCCCAGGTGGTTGGTCACTGGACAGTGGTCCAGGACCCGGAGCCCACAGAGGCCGAGCCCGAGGGTGAGAAGGCTGGGGCTGGGTGTTTGTGGTGTGTGGGGATGGGTCGGTGCTGGCCCCACAGGGAGGAGCCCCCAGAGGCTGGTGTGGGGCCAGGAGCAACGACTGGGCACAGAGCACCCAGCGGGTGGACTGCAGTCAGGGAGACGTCCCCGTGAGGGCTCCTTCCTGGCTGTGGCTTCTCTGGGAGGCCCTGGGCTGGGTTCTGTCTCTGCAAAGGCCCGCGGAGAGCAGGCACGTGGGTGAGCTTTTCCCCTCTCACAGCTGCTCCACCACCTGAGGATCTAGAGCCGGCTCCAACTCCATCGGCAGCTCTGGAGGAAGGGGTGGTGCCTGCGACTTCAGGAGGGGACCAGGAGCCGGCAGGTGACCCGGCACCCGCCCACGGAGAGCCTGACGTGGACCAGGAAGAACTGGCACCTGCCCCTGACCCAGCTCCTGCTACTTTTCCTGCCCCTGACCCAGCTCCTGCCCTGGATCCTGCACGTGCCACTGCTCCAACCCAACTCCTGCCCCTTCTCCTACCCCTTCCCCTGTCCCTACCAGAGCCATTGCCCCTTCCCCTGCCCCTGCCTGAGCTCCTGTTCGTACTCCTTCTCCTGCTCCTGTCCCTGCCCCTGCCAGACTCGCTGCCCCTTCCCCTGCCCCTTCCTGCTCTCCTGTTCCTGTCCTTGACCCTGCTCCTGCCCATAACCCTACCCCTGCCAGACCTGCTGCCCCTTCCCCTGCCCCTGCCTGAGCTCCTGTTCCCGATCCTTTTCCTACTCCTGCTTCTGCCCCTGCCCCCTGCAACACCTGCTGCCCCTTCCCCTGCCCCTGCATGAGCTCCTGTTCCTGATCCTTTTCCTGCTCCTGCTTCGGCCCCTTCCCCTGGCCCTGCCTGAGCTCCTTTCCTGCTCCTGCTTCTGCCGCTTCCCCTGCCAGCCCCCCTGCGCCTTCCCCTGCCCCTTCCTGGGCTCCTATTCTTGTCCCTGACCGTGCTGCTGCCCATAACCGTACCCCTGCCAGACCCGCTGCCCCTTCCCCTGCCCCTGCCTGAGCTCCTGTTCCTGATCCCTTTCCTGCTCCTGCTTCTGCCCCTTCCCCCTGCCAGACCTGCTGCCCCTTCCCCTGCCCCTGCCTGAGCTCCTGTTCCTGATCCTTTTTCTTCACGTGCTTCTGCCCCTTCCCCTGCCAGACCCGCTGCCCCTTCCCCTGCCCCTGCCTAAGCTCCTGTTCCTGCACCTGCTTCTGCCCCGTCCCCTGCCAGACCCGCTGCGCCTTCCCCTGCCACTTCCTGGGCTCCTGTTCTTGTCCCTGACCCTGCTCCTGCCCATAACCCTACCCCTGCCAGACCTGCTGCCCCTTCCCCTGCCCCTGCCTGAGGTCCTATTCCTGATCCTTTTCCTGCTCCTGCTTCTGCCCCTTCCCCCTGCCAGACCTGCTGCCCCTTCCCCTGCCCCTGCCTGAGCTCCTGTTCCTGATCCTTTTCCTGCTCCTGCTTCTGCCCCTTCCTCTTGCCAGACCTGCTGCCCCTTCCCCTGCCCCTGCCTGAGCTCCTGTTCCTGATCCTTTTCCGCCCACTGCTTCTGCCCCTTCCCCTGCCAGACCCGCTGCCCCTTCCCTTGCCCCTGCCTGAGCTCCTGTTCCTGATCCTTTTCCATCTCCTGCTTCTGCCCCTTCCCCTGCCAGACCCGCTGCCCCTTCCCCTGCCCCTGCCTGAGCTCCTGTTCCTGATCCTTTTCCGCCCACTGCTTCTGCCCCTTCCCCTGCCAGACCCGCTGCACCTTCCCTTGCCCCTGCCTGAGCTCCTGTTCCTGATCCTTTTCCGTCTCCTGCTTCTGCCCCTTCCCCTGACAGACCCGCTCCGCCTTCCCCTGCCCCTTCCTGGGCTCCTGTTCTTGTCCCTGACCCTGCTCCTGCCCATAACTCTGCCCCTGCCAGACCTGCTGCCCCTTCCCCTGCCCCTGCCTGAGCTCCTCTTCCTGATCCTTTTCCTGTTCTTGCTTCTGCCGCTTCCCCCTGCAAGACCTGCTGCCCCTTCCCCTGCCCCTGCCTGAGCTCCTCTTCCTGATCCTTTTCCTGCTCCTGCTTCTGCCCCTTCCCCTGCAGGCCCCGCTGCGCCTTCGCCTGCCCCTTCCTGGGATCCTGTTCTTTTCCCTGACCCTGCTCCTGCCCATAACTCTGCCCCTGCCAGACCTGCTTCCCCTTCCCCTGCCCCTGCCTGAGCTCCTGTTCCTGATCCTTCTCCTTCTCCTGCCCCTGCCCGTGCCCCTGCCTGAGCTCCTGTTCCTGATCCTTTTCCTGCTCCTGTTTCCGCCCCTTCCCCCTGCAAGACCTGCTGTCCCTGCCTGAGCTCCTGTTCCTGATCCTTTTCCTGCTCCTGCTTCTGCCCCTTCCCCCTGCAAGACCTGCTGCCCCTTCCCCTGCCCCCGCCTGAGCTCCTGTTCCTGCTCCTGCTTCTGCCCCTTCCCCTGCAGGCCCCGCTGCGCCTTCCCCTGCCCCTTCCTGGGCTCCTGTTCTTGTCCCTGACCCTTCTCCTGCCCATAACCCTACACTTGCCAGACCTGCTGCCCCTTCCCGTGCCCCTGCCTGAGCTCCTTTTCCTGATCCTTTTCCTGCTCCTGCTTCTGCCCCTTCCCCCTGCAAGACCTGCTGCCCCTTCCCCTGCCCCTGCCGGAGCTCCTGTTCCTGCTCCTTACCCAGGTCCTGCCTTGGATCCTGCACCTGCCACTACTGCTGATCCTGTCCCTCCCCTTGCCCCTGCCCCTGCTCTCACACTTGTCCCTGCCCCTGGCCCTGCCCCTGGCCCTGCTCTTACACCTGTCCCTCCCCTTGCCCCTGCCCCTGGCTCTGCTCTCACACCTGTCCCTGCCCCTGTCCCTGCCCCTGACCCTACTCTTACACCTGTCCCTCCCCTTGCCCCTGCCCCTGGCCCTGCTCTTACACCTGTCCCTGCCCTTGCCCCTGCCCATGGTCCTGCTCTTACACCTGTCCCTCCCCTTGCCCCTGCCCCTGGCCCTGCTCTTACACCTGTCCCTGCCCTTGCCCCTGCCCCTGGTCGTGCTCTTACACCTGTCCCTCCCCTTGCCCCTGCCCCTGGTCCTGCTCTTACACCTGTCCCTCCCCTTGCCCCTGCCCCTGGTCCTGCTCTTACACCTGTCCCTCCTCTTGCCCCTGCCCCTGGTCCTGCTCTTACACCTGTCCCTCCCCTTGCCCCTGCCCCTGGCCCTGCTCTTACACCTGTCCCTGCCCTTGCCCCTGCCCCTGGTCCTGCTCTTACACCTGTCCCTCCCCTTGCCCCTGCCCCTGGCCCTGCTCTTACACCTGGCCCTGTCCTTGCCCTGCCCCTGGTCCTGCTCTTACACCTGTCCCTCCCCTTGCCCCTGCCCCTGGCCCTGCTCTTACACCTGGCCCTGCCCTTGCCCCTGCCCCTGGCCCTGCTATTACACCTGGCCCTGCCCCTACCCTAACCACTGCCCCTGCTCCTGCTCCTGCTCCTGCAGGGCTCCCAGAGCCACACCCAGAGCCCACAGCCCTGCGGGGAGAGCTCCTTGTACAATTACCCTTAGTTCCATCGCCGGACCCCGACGCCCCGCCAGATTGTTTCATCCCCTCCCCCTATGTTCTTTCTCTCTGGTTCACATTAACTGTTATTTTATCTTTTCATGTTCTGTATACTGTTTATTATTTGTTTTAAATAAAATTACTTGTTTTCAATTGAACACGTCATGAACATTAAGTACATTCCCAACGCTGTGCCACCACATCACAGAACATTGCTGCGGAATATCTCATGCCCCAAAGGAGTCCCCGAACCAGAAGCCCTCCCTGCCCATTTCTCCCCCAGCCCAGACCATCAAAACCCCTAAGCTGCTTTCTCTCCCTGTTCTTTTACTTGTTCTGGATGTTTCTGTACGTGGAATCACTCAATAGGTGCCTTTGTGTCTGCCCACCTATTTTCAAAGGGGACTCGTTTTCTTCTGTGTTTATTTGTCATAAAATCTCCCTTATTCGATATTGAAATCCCCGATGGATTACACATCAGATGTAATCATAGAGGCCACTTTAGGAATTATGGCCACAATCTCGGGGCCGAGGCCCCTGTTCCTGCTGGGACACCACAGCCTGACCCAGACAGGAAACGGCTGGTTCCTCCTGTGGCCCACACAGAAACCAGGGAAATGCAGAAAGCTGGAAGACACACCACAAAGCAAGGCCAGAGAAAGGTTTCACCTGACTCCGGTCCAAACCATGCTCCAAGTCACTGGGTTCCACAGGAATGGAGACCAAACACACACAAGTCCAAGGGGGAGGATAGGCATGCAGGGAATATGTGTCAGAGATGTGGAGCTCCCGGGGAAGGACTCCGGCAAAGGAAACCTTATGGATGCAGTGCTGGTCACCCTCAGACCGGCAGGTGTCTGGTCTGGGAGAAAGTGAGGAAGCGGAGGTCCAATGCAGGTCCCCTGGAGGAAAGGGTGACGGGCACCCCTGTCTGGGAGAACAGTGAGCAGCACCCATCCCAGGCCACAGGTGCACCCATCACCTGGCATGCTCGGCCTTGGACTCACCCCCGGAAACTCTGGCTCGGTTTTTCACAGATGTATTTTCAGGAGTGTTCATCACAGCGGTGGTGGAGAGAGCAGGGAATGGAACAACGATAATGCCCATGGAGATGGATGGGATCCATGGTCCCAGTCCTCATGATAGAATGCCCTGTAGCTACTGTCACATTGTCCTTTGGGGTACAGGATCTGGGAAGCCCCTCCTGAGACCTCCTCCTGCCACCCTGTTCCTGGGAACATTGAGAATTGAGGAGGAGGTGGAGAGGATCCAGGATGACGTCGGGTCCATGGAGAAGGAAGGTCAGCACTGGGAGGACAGATGGACATGCCCTGAGCCACCATCCAGGGCCCGGGCTGTGATGCCCTTGGACCTCACCCCAAATAATGGCTCCTGAGGTATGGATCCAGCTTCTGTGGTTTCACTCCCTTCCTCCCTATGTCATTTATTCACTCATTCATTCCCCCTCTCTCCTTCCCCTCCACCCCTCCCTTCCCTCTCCCACTCCCTCTCTCCCTGCCTCCCTGCCTCCCTCCCTCCCCTCTATCCCTCCCATCGTCCCTTTCCTCCTGCCTCTCTCCCCTCCTTCTCCCCATCCTGCCTCCCTCCCATCCTCCCTTCCCTCCTCCCTCTCTCCCTTCCTTCTCTCCCATCGTCCCTTCCTCTCTCTTTCCCTCACTCCCATCCTCCCTCATTCAGCACAGGATCTGGGGTCCCTGCTGTGTACTGAGCACTGGGGCTTCATCAGCGAGCACCCCCCAACCCACATGGTCACGTCCACTGTGGGAGGTGATGGGGGGCAGTCCTCAGGGCTAGCTCTGGTGATGAGGGCTCCTGGAAACAGGCCAGTTGCACAAAGAAAAGAATGGAGACACCCATGTTTAGCACCTCCTCTAGAAAAATCTCGTCCTGAAAAGTGATGAAAAGTAAGTATGTCCTAGACTTCAGGCAATGTGAGTTCTAATGGCAGGTACACACTGATTCCTGGAACCAACAAAGAGTAAATCATCCAGTGTCAACTGGGGAGTTGTGACACAACTTCTCTGACCAAATGACAGCATTTCAGCCAACATCTCCAGGGCCTCCGAGTTTTCCCAAGGGTCTCTGTGATCCTTTGATCCTTCCATCGACCTCCTTGGGAAGTTCTGTCCTGTCCTCTTCCTTGTCTCCTGCCTCTTCTGGGACCCTTCTGTGGCTTCCCCCTCCCCTCTTTGCCAGGGCTGCCCTCACCAGGATTCCCCATGCCCCTTGGCTGGGCGCCCACATCCCACACTGGGCCCCATGAGCCCAGTGCCTTGTGCAAGGCCTGTGCGCTCCCTCTGGGGTCACTTGGCATCTCCCTTGCAGCGACCTGCATCTTGCTGTGCTGAGTCTCCTCTGAGCAGTCTGTGAGGCTGAACTGTACCCATGTCACGGGCACGGAAGCGAGAGTCCAGAACATCCAGATGACCCGCTCCCAGTCCCAGCATGTGGAGCCTGGGCCAAGGATGGTCCACGAGCAGAGGAGGACTTGGACCCAGGGAGCCTGAGGGAGGATTTGGCACAGTGAGCCCACAGGAGGAGAGTGAGCCATGTGGGGGCCTGGTGCTCAGACCTGCTGGGAGACCACATCGCACTGGCTCTGTCCCCACGGCTGGAGGTTGTCAGGGTATCCACCCTCCCAGACTGTAGGCTGGCAGGGACTGGCAGGGGAGGAGGCACCTGGTGCAGGACAGAGCCCTCTGCAGAGAGGAGGGGGCAGGCGCTCCCCCAGCAGCTGGAGGAACTTGGGGTAGCCACCCTCCCAGGCTGCAGGCTGGCAGTGACTGGCAGGAGAGGAGGCACCGCTGGTGCAGGAGAGAGCCCTCAGGCAGAGAGGAGGGGGCAGGCTCTCCCCCAGCAGCAGGTGCACTTGGGCAGGCTGAGGGGGGCATCAGTGGACAGCAGTGCCTACAGCTGGGGTCTCCACAAAGACTCTCAGGCTCAACACAAGCTTGTCTGGATGGCCTTTGTCCCCCAAATACAAAGTCTGGCCCAGGACCCCCATCAAGCCCTGACTCTCAAACCTTTATATTCAGCTCAAGTGACAAGAAATGGCCAATAGTTTAGATGGTGTTGGGTGCACAGGGACATTTGTTTTTCTGGCCCATGCTGTAACGTTGCTGGCATTTTAAAGATCTCAGGGCTTTGATTCAAAAACGGTAGGATGCCAGGGACCCCAGACAGCTTTCTGGAAACCTGTCTCTGGGCCTTGCAGCCCTCCCATCCCGCCAGCTCTGCTCAGAATCCCTCCAGGCCACAGACCCACAGTCTTGGGTCCTCAGGTGGCCCAGACAATGTGCCTTCAAAAAGCGATCCCGGTGGGGCCACAGGACACACTGTAGATTCCAGCAAATCCCCCTCCCAGAAACTGAGGGTACCGTTGGACGAGCTGTCTGAAAACAGCCAGGTCAGGGTTCCAGGAAGACACCAGAGGCACAGGAGTAACTGAGGAGCATCTGAAGGTCAGGAAGGGACAGTCAGACTTCCAGGCCCTTCTTCCCTAAAGCTCCTCATCACTCAGCCTTTCTTCCAGTGATTCTGCTTGGTTTCTATTTGTCCCATTGCCCTAGGCAGCAGAGACTCATGTATGCCTTTAAATGTTTCGGACACTGAACATCCTCTTCAGGACATAGCCACTTCACTCCTGGGAGAGTTGGTAGCAAGCAAGAAGTCACAGAGGATTCCAAGGGTCTGGACTTGGTATTTCCCTCTCCTGAGATGGGGACACCTGTGGAAGGTGTAAGTGGCCAGCTGGTGGAGGGCGGGGGCAGTCACCTGACATGGACAGATGAGGCCTGACGTCCCCCGGGGTATGTGCCTGGCATCTGGACTGAACGGGTCTTCAAAGCTGCAGATTGGCTGGGATCATCTTCAGGCTGAGGAGGAAGGTGAGGGAAGCAGAGGGGACTGAGGAGGCTTGGCTTAGACAGGAGAGGGCAGGCTGAACCAGTCCTCTGGGGGAAAAGTGGGTCAGGTCCAGGCTCATGGGGACAGACACTGAGGCCACTGTGTACGTGAAATAAACCAGTCCCTAAAGGACTGATACTAGAGGACCCCACTTGCGAGGGATGGAGAGCGCTCTGATTCATAGAGGTGGAAGGAGCTGGTGGGTGCCGGGGATGGGGAGGGGGAAAGGGGGTTAGGATCTCGTGAGTAGAGGTTCAGTTTGGGATGATGACAAAGTTGTGGTGATGGATGGAGGTGGCAGGTGCAGAACAGTGAATGTACTTATTGCCACTGAATTGTACCCTGAAACGTGCTTAACGGTATCAGTTGTATGATCTATTACACCACAATACAAAAGAAGTGAGTCAGGAGGTCGGGGCCATCACGAGTCCCAGGAGGGCCCAGGAGCAGGGAGCCTGTATCTTAGTTCTCGCTCTCACGGTCTGCCCCTTGTTGGTGACTGAGCTCACAGTAGGTATCAGTAAATGCTTGCTAAGACACAGTGCAGGCAGATGGTCCAGAGAGAGTGCACAAGTGCAAACCCACTGGTGGGCACTGAGGAATCCCAAGGGGATGCGCATCCAGACAGAGCGAGTGCCCACATTTTGAAAACACCAGCGCAGAAATAGCCATTTAAGACCAAGGCAGGAACCATAAATAACCCAGAAGGCTCCATGCTCCTGGAGGCCAAGCTCGCGGCCATGGCCAAGGCCTCTGGTGGTCAGGGGACTGGGGTTCTGAAAGGTGGCTCGGCGCACCCCTGACCCTGAAGCCCCATGGCCGCGGTGAGGTATAAGGATTGGGAGGGAAGACCCGGCCAGGGCCCGTTCTGGCTTCATGGCTGCTACAGGGCTGCTCCCAGCCCCGCCAGGCGGTGTCTATTTAGAACCAGGGAGAAAACCTTTTCCCTCAATTGTTCTTTTTAAAGATGGCCGTTCAGCATTGACACAGAAAAATATCCGACATAAAACTGGAGCCGTTCACAGCTGCAAATGTCCCAGAAGTGATCAAAACGCACCAACCACAGAGAGTACCTTGTGCCCTCAGGCAAGTCTCCTGTGTGTGGGTGTGGCTGGGGGCCCTGGACGTGCCCAGGTGGTCAGTGCTGGGCTCCACAGTCTCCCTCAAGGGGACAGAAGTAGGAACCCGCTCTGACAGCTCCTGGTGATGTCCTGGTGATTCTTGGGCACAGCCATGAATCTCATCTTCTTCGTGACTGGGGCCAGCCCAGCAGCCTCAGGTTGTGCAGGTCCTCCAGGGACAGCATCTTGGTGGGCTTGTGGTCCAGCAGGTACCTGTTCAGGTGGCTCTTATCATGCCACACAGCCTTGATCCCATTGGCCCCATCGGCCACCATCTCCTAGTGACAGGCCAAGGTCAGTCGGTGAACCTCCACCATCAACACCCCAAAAAAGACCCCCATGTACTAAAGGTCACCCTGGTCCCTGGGGACGTGGGCCTGGGACTGAGGCCAGTGCTCGTAGCTGAAGTCTTCGCACACCACACCATAGAAACCGGGGTGCAGGGTGCCGAAGAGGGGGGATGGGGTCCCCATGCTCATGTGGTTGCCCAACTTCATGCCCACGTGTGCACCCACCAGGTCGACCACCTCATGGAGGAAGCACTGCTCACAGAAGCGGCTCATCATCACCTTGTGCTGCATGGATACATCCTGTCAGCATGGGGTGCTGGGGACCTCGAGGACCACCACCCTCAGGCCCTCCTGGAGGGGCACACGGCCCAGCAGCCAGCTGGTCGGTGAAGACGTAGTAGGTGACCCTGTGTCTATCATGAGGACCACCACCCTTCGGCCCGCCCGGAGGGGCACATGGGGCCCGGCAGCCAGCTGATGGGAGAAGACCTAGTAGGTGACCCTGTGTCTCACCGTGAAGTGCTTCTCCACCGTCTGCAGGAACAGCTTCAGGAAGACCATGTATCCACAGGGACAGGGGACAGGGCTGGAGGAGGGTCACTGCCAGAGGCAGGACCCCAAAACTCAGGCCGAGAACGTGTGCACCTTCTTCAAGGGGGCAGGCCCTGGGACGCTTTAAGTAACAGCCACCCTGGCCTGTCCTGAGCGAGTCTGCCGGTTGGGCCTCCCTACCCTCAGCTCCCAGAGATGGGGGCCATCAGCACTCCATCTTACAAAGGAAGCCTGAGGTTTCAGAGGCTACTAGAAACCCATGCAGCCCCACAGTCAGCATACTGGAGCCAAGAACACTCCCCCTGTGCTGAGCTCCTGGGCAAACCCTGCAGGTGCCCTCCCCTGGCTGACCCCCTGCAGGTTCTGTCCCCATCTGCCAGGAGTGGAGCACCTTTGGGCACAGCCCTCATCTCTATGCCCTACAGACTGGGTAGAAGCAGCAGGGCTGACCACCTGCCCACTTTGCTTTGAGTGGGCTGTCGCTGGTCCCCAACGGAGTTGTCTCTGCCCCCTATAGGGTCCTCGCTTGAAGGCTACTAGGCCTCTTGCTGACAAGGTCCTCAGTAAACCACTGGTATTTCTAGGAGGGGCCACCTTCGAACTCCCCCAGATCAGGAATCAGGTACAGCCCGGGGGCAGAGAAGGAGAAAGAGAACTCCTGAACGAAGAGGGGGCTTGCTTAGGCCCCAGTCTTGAATCCAAGGTTATAAACTTCTGGGTCAAGGTCTACATCTTCCCGGCCCTAAGAAGTTGGAAGTCTTGTCCAACCACTTCACCTGGCTGGTCCCCCTTTGAGGGGACTACCTGCTCCCCAAAGTGGGGACAGCAGCTCCCCCATCATCAGCAAGTGTGGTCAGCCCCTCTGAGACTGATATTTTTGCTCCAGCACTAGGGCTACTTCCCTGTGCCTGCCCCATACCTGGCAGGTTAGTAAACTGCTCACAAAGGGAAGGCAGGCACTACATTTAAATAGGGGACAAGCACACTCAATCAGCAGACATGAGTCAGGTCACCAGAGGGCAAGTCCAGGCCCAGCCAATGGGGGAGAAGCCTACATGATGCAAGGGGAGAGAAGAGTGCTCCTGGCAGAGGGCACAGCGAGTGCAAATACTTGGAGTCAGGCCTGAGGCACATGTGGGATGACCACACACCTGGGTGGACCACAGAAGGGGGGCCTGTGGTGGGAGAGGTGAGGCTGGAGAAGACAGGCAGGGAGGGAGCAGACCACAGAGAGGTTCATAGGTTATGTTCCAAAAAGATCACTCTGATTACTAGAGGAGACTGGGCTCTGTGTAGTGGAGGACAAGGAGACCCTAACCCTAAAACCTAACCCTAACCCAACCATAACCCTAACCCCTAACCCTCTAACCTCTAATCTCTAACCCCTAACCCTTGGTCTTTAACTCTAACTTTAACCTTAACTCTTTACCCTTAATTTTGTTCCTCACCCTGAAAATATATCTGTCCCTACCCCTCTAGCCCCAATCTCTGGATAATCCTTTCTGTAGTCCCAGCCAATGCTCTTTAAACCACGAACACCAACCCCAATTAAATCATCACAAAATCACCAAAATACATTCCTATATCTTTTATAAAACAGATGTATGAAACCTCACCAGAATAACTGCTATATGAAACCAAGAGGACATAAATGTATTATGCTCCATAAGTGTGTCTCTTAACCAAAACTTCAAAGTTTATTCAGTATAGTGAATCCAAGCAATGTTATACACCACAATATTTTTTTTACATAAAAACATGTGATTATGTTTATTGATGCAAAAAGTTTCTAAACAAAATCCAAAGTCAGTTCATGATTAAACACTCAAGAAAGTAGGAATAAAGGGTAATTTGTTCAATATACCTACAGCAAAGATCATGCTCAATTTTGAAGATTGACAACTCTACTCTGAAATCACAAACAAAGCCAGGATTCTGGCTTTCACCTCTTGCTCAATAATTGTATTGAAATTTCCACCCAGAAAAATGAGACAAGAAAAAAGGCAGCCACATGTGAAAGGAAACAGTTGAACTGTGTCTATTCAGAAACCAGAGATGATAACATCTTATATCAAAAGCTTCCTAAAGAATTAACAAAAAATGATTACAGCTAGTCACCTAATTCAGCAAAATTACAGGGCAAAATATCAGTACATAAAATCTGTCTTATCTGTATACACTAGCAATGAATCATCCAAAAAGGAATTTAAGAAAACAATTCCACTTTCAGTAACATCAACATTGACAAAATACTTAGGAATAAATGCAATTAAGGTACAAGTCTTGCACACTGAAAATTACAAAACACTGCTGATTGAAATTAAAGAAAACCTAAATAATTGTGAAGACAACCTATGGTGAGGAAAAGACATACCGTTGATAAGGCGGCAATAGTACACAATGCAATGTGCAGATTCAATGTTGTTCCCAGGAAAATTCATGGAGGCCTCTGGAAGGAAACACATAAGCTAATCCTAAGGTTGTATGGAAAATCAGGGACCACAAGATAGCCAAAACCATCTTGAAAAAGAAAATCAAAGATGGAAGCTCATACTTCCCGATTTCAAATCTTAATACAAAGCAACAGTAAATAAAACATTATGATCATATGTATCATATGTATGATCATACATATTATATGTATGATCATAATGTTTTATGATACTGTCATAAAGGTATGCACACAGATCAGTGGGATTTAATTGATAGCCCAGATATAAACCCCTTCAATCTATGGTCAACTGAATTTTGACAAGGCTGGACAACATTACATTAAGGAGAGAATGGTCTTTTCAATGAAGGGTGCTAGATAATTGGTTATCCATGTGCAGAGGAAAGAAAGTGGGTCTTTACCTCACACTACATATCAACATTAACTCAAAATAAGTTAAAGGCTTAAACGTAAGAGGTAAAACTATAAACTCTAGAAGAAATAAATGGGGATAAATCTTCATGACCTTGGATTTAGCAATGCTTTCAGATCTGACACCAAATCACAAGTGAGGAAAGAAAACATAGAGAAATTTAATTTCCTTGAAATTAAAAACTTTTGCACATCAAAAAGACAGCCCGCGGAATGGAAGAAAATATTGCAAATTATTTAACTGGCAAGAGTCTTTTATCCAGAATATATAAAGTACTTTTACAACTCATCAACAAAGGACAGCAAAATTTTAAAAATGGACAAGGGACTTGGATAGACCCTTCTCCAGAGGAGACATAAAAATGATCAATTACACATGAAAAGATGTTAAACATCATTAGTCATTATGAAAGGCAGTTTTAAACCACAGTGACATACCCTTTTACACTAAAATCACTATAATCAAGAAAACTGAAAATAACAAATGTTGGTAAGGATGTTGAAAAACTGGAACCTTTAACCTTGTTTGGGAAATGTACAATGGTGGTGAAGCCTATGTGTAAAATAGTTTGCATTTCCTCAAAAAGACAAAAATAGAATTGTCATACGGTTCAACCATTCTACTCCTGTATATATACCCCAAAGAACTGAAAACAGTTGTTCAAAGAAAACCAACAATGTGTACACTAATATTCATAGCAGCATTTTTCACAATAACCAAAAGGTGGATGCAACCCAAGTGTCCATCAACAAATGAATGGATACACAAAATGGGGTAGATCCATAAATGGCAATACTGTTCTGCCATATAAAGGAATAAAGTAAAATGGTGCATCTGTGGAAAACAATATGGTGGCTCTTCAAAAATTTTAACACAGAATTCTGCTTCAGCATATGCACCCAAAAGAATTGAAAGCAAAGACTTGAGCAGATATTCTTGTGCCATTATTCAGAGCAACATTTTTCAAAATAGCCAAAAGGAGGAAGCAATCTAAGCACCCACTAACAGATGAATGGATAAACAAAATGTGGTATATACACAACGGGACAGGATTCAGACTTAAAAACGAGGAGAGTTCTGACACAGGCTACAACACGGATTGAACCTGGAAGTCATTACGCTGAGTGAAATCAGCCAGTCACAGAAGGACAGATACTGTGTGATCCCCCTTATATGAAGCATCCTGAGACACAAAGTGGAATGTGGCTGCAGGGGCCGAGGGGAAAGGGGAACGGGGAGTTGGTGTCTCATGCATACAGAGTCCCCTCGGGGAGAAGGAGAAAGTGCTGGAGAATGATGTACCACCGTGGGAACTCAGCTAAGGCCAGAGAACTGTGCACCTGAAATGTTCCCAACTTCCTCCTCCTTCTCTAAGAAATAATGTCCCTTTCCTTTGTTTCTTGCACTTGCCTGTGACGTGCCTGTAGCTTGCATGTCCCAGACTGCAAATCTCTGCTATTCCCAATTAACCCATTCTTGCTGATAAAATAACTGGCAGTTTTAGTTTACGGTTAACAGAACTAATAAATTCAGTAAACTTGCTGGATACAAAACCAATATACAAAAATCAATTGCATTTCTATACGCCAGAGGGGGAAAGACAAATTCAGAGAGCGATCTCATCTACACCTGCATCAAAAAGAACACTGTACCTGGGAATAAATTTAACCAAGGAGGTGACGGACCTGTTCTCTGACACACACACACACACACACACACACACACACACACACACACACACACGTGAGACACCGAAGACAGACATCGAGGGAGACACACGGAGACGGGAAGACACCCTGTGCTCAGGGAAGAACCGACACCGTGAAAATACCTACTCTCCCCAAAGCCGTCTGCAGAGTCAGTGCCATCACTACCAACCTTCCCGCGCGGTCTTCACAGACACCGAACCAACAACCCTGAAGCGGGTGTGGACGCGGGGAGGACCCGGCAGGGCTGAGGCGGCGGGAGCACGAACACCGCGGCGGGAGGCCGCCCCCGACTGCAAACTGCCGCAGGAGCCCCAAGAACCGAATCCGGGCGCGCATAAACACAGACGCGTGGGCCGCCGGAGCAGCTCCGAGTCCCGCGAGGGGAGACCCGACAGCCCCGCGCACAGCACCGCACACAAAGCCACGGAACCCCCCCGGTCTGTGCACCCGCCCTTCCTCCGCGGGGTCCTGTGAGCACGGACCCCCTCAGCAGTCCCCCTCAGACGGCCTCTCCTCACCTTCTCCTCCCACGCGGGGTCCTGAGGAGGCCGGGCTCCTGTCCTTGTGGACACTGCCCCACGTCCTCTACAAGCCTTCGCAGCGGGTCCTGTGGGTATGGACGCGGACCCACATCCTCCTCAGAGGGTCCTGAGGAGGCCGGGCTCCTGTCCTTGTGGACACTGCCCCACGTCCTCTACAAGCCTTCGCAGCGGGTCCTGTGGGTATGGACGCGGACCCACATCCTCCTCAGAGGGTCCTGAGGAGGCCGGGCTCCTGTCCTTGTGGACACTGCCCCACGTCCTCTACAAGCCTTTGCAGCGGGTCCTGTGGGTATGGACGCGGACCCACATCCTCCTCAGAGGGTCCTGAGGAGGCCGGGCTCCTGTCCTTGTGGACACTGCCCCACGTCCTCTACAAGCCTTCGCAGCGGGTCCTGTGGGTATGGACGCGGACCCACATCCTCCTCAGAGGGTCCTGAGGAGGCCGGGCTCCTGTCCTTGTGGACACTGCCCCACGTCCTCTACAAGCCTTCGCAGCGGGTCCTGTGGGTATGGACGCGGACCCACATCCTCCTCAGAGGGTCCTGAGGAGGCCGGGCTCCTGTCCTTGTGGACACTGCCCCACGTCCTCTACAAGCCTTCGCAGCGGGTCCTGTGGGTATGGACGTGGACCCACATCCTCCTCAGAGGGTCCTGAGGAGGCCGGGCTCCTGTCCTTGTGGACACCACCCCGTGTCCTCTAGAAGCTTCCACAGCGGGTCCTGTGAGTATGGACGCGGACCCATGTCCTCCCGAATCTTCCACAGTGAGTCCTGAGGAGGCCGGGCTCCTGTCCTTGTGGACACCGCCCCACGTCCTCTACAAGCCTCCACAGCGGGTCCTGTGGGTACGGACGCGCACCCACATCCTCCTCAGAGGGTCCTGAGGAGGCCGGGCTCCTGTCCTTGTGGACACTGCCCCACGTCCTCTACAAGCCTTCGCAGCAGGTCCTGTGGGTATGGACGCGGACCCACATCCTCCTCAGAGGGTCCTGAGGAGGCCGGGCTCCTGTCCTTGTGGACACCACCCCGTGTCCTCTAGAAGCTTCCACAGCGGGTCCTGTGAGTATGGACGCGGACCCATGTCCTCCCGAATCTTCCACAGTGAGTCCTGAGGAGGCCGGGCTCCTGTCCTTGTGGACACCGCCCCACGTCCTCTACAAGCCTCCACAGCGGGTCCTGTGGGTACGGACGCGCACCCACATCCTCCTCAGAGGTCCTGAGGAGGCCGGGTTACTGGCAGAAGGGACGCGCATGCCCCCCACAGGTCGGGGAGCTGGGCTCGGGCGCCCCCTGCGGGCGGTGGGGGCAGTGGACCATGCGGTGGACTCAGTTCAGCGGAGGCACCTGTCCCCTCCCGGGGTCCAGCTGAATCCATTAAATTTTGGAAATTCACACTAAAATCGAGCCCATTATCCCCTGACATCTCCAGAAACAGGAAAAATTAATTGGGAGCTATATGGAATTAAATGAAATGCAAATACAAACTTTACAACTTCTACCAAAATTCATTCAAAATTGTAGATAAATTTAAAATGCAAAACTATCAAAACACCAAAAAGAAGACATAAAGGAAAATCTACATGACCTTGGGTTTGGTGAGGAGTTTTAACACACAACGCCAAAAGCCAATCCATAAGAGAAGAAATGTGATAATGTGAACTTCCTAAAATTAAAACTTCTACTCTGTGAAAGACCTTGCTCAGAAAACTAAAGACAATCCACATACTGGGAGAAAATATTCACAAAACACATACCTGGTAAAGGATTTGTGTTCAAGATAGACAAAAACTGTCAGAACTCAACAAAAAGGAAATAATCTAATCAATAATGGGTAAATATCTGAACAGAAACCTAGACAAAGAAGACATACAAATACAAAATAAGCATACAAAAACATGCTCAACATCCTCTATCATTAGGAAATTACAAATTTAAACAACAGTGAGATAGTGCTGCACACCTATTAGAAATGCTAAACTCCAAAAAATGAGATAACCGATTGTTGGAAGGTGAGGAATGACAGGAATGCTCCTTCCCCCTGGAGGAAATGCTCCCTGTGGCCACTGTGGAAACCAGCTTGGCAGGTTTTTTTTAAGTTAAATAAGTCTCACCTTAATAGCTAACAATCACACTTCTAGGATTTAGACAACTGCTTTGAAAAACTGTTTCCAAACAAAAATTAGCATGCAGTTATGCACAGCAGCTCTATTCATATTGGCTAAACACTTAAAGAAATCAGGATGTCCTTCAATAGATGAATCCATAAGCAAACTGGGGTGCATCCAGGTGAAGGAAGCAGAATAAGCCACCCTAAATATACATCTCTGCCACCAGGGTTATTTGAGACTGATCAATTTTAAGGAACAGCAGACACCGAGAATCTCTGAAAACTGAGCAGAGGTTGCCATTTGGTGAGTGAAATGGATACTTACAAAGGAAAGCTCCATTTGTCAGGGTGTCTCCCTCTCTGTACCAGGAACAGAAGAATGACTAAATCTCAACACACTCTTACCAAAGGAGAAGGCAAGGACTTAAATCTGCATAACAGCCATACCCTCCTTTACTGTGCTTGGCCTGGTCATGTCCCTTAATTGGCCTTCCCACCAACCGAAATCTTTGTGTCTTTAGCTGAAGATGGCATTTAGGCTGAGGGCTGGTTTGAGGAGTTACTCCATTTTCTTGGGTATCTCCCATGTAAACAGGATGTATGCATGTTATTAAACTTCTGTTTGTTTTTCTCCTGTTAATTTTGTCAGCAATAAAAAGGAATGAACTCCAGGGGCGCCTGGGTGGCTCAGTTGGTTGGGCGACTGCCTTCGGCTCAGGTCATGATCCTGGAGTCCCTGGATCGAGTCCCGCATCGGGCTCCCTGCTTGGCGGGGAGTCTGCTTCTCCCTCTGACCCTCCCCCCTCTCATGTGCTCTCTATCTCATTCTCTCTCAAATAAATGAATAAAATCTTAAAAAAAAAAAAAGGAATGAACCCCATACAAAGACATGGATGAATCTTATATGTATTATGCTAAGTGAAAGAATCCATTCTGAAGACTCCATTTATAGGTCATTCTGGAAAAAGCAAAACTACGGAGTTGACGAAAGGATCAGGTGGTGCAGGTCTGAGTATTCCCCATGATACTTTCATGCTGGATACCTGTCACTGTGCATTTGTCAAAACCCAACATCTTCACATCCCAAAAAGTAAATCATAATCTACTAAAATTAAGTTATTTAGGATGTGGGAGTGTCACAGGATGATGTCAGGATCAAAGCCAGGGAGCACTGAATGTGCCACTTTGTCATATTGATTATGTTAAATAAAAGTTACTTAAGAGACAGTCTCTGCAATGAGGACACTCATATCCTCCTCTATCCCCCTGGAAGCAGAAAATCTATCTCCATGTGAAGATGTCCCTGTAGCAGGAGGTAAAGAGACTTTGACATCTCCAGAGATGAGAAATTTAGAGCCCAGAAAATTATATAAACAACACTTGGTACTTTTTTTTAAAAGATATTATTTATTTATTTGACAGAGAGAGACACACAGCGAGAGAGGGAACACGAGCAGAGGGAGTGGCAGAGGGAGAAGCAGGCTTCCTGCTGAGCAGGGACCCCGATGCTGGGCTCGATGCCAGGACCCTGGGATCATGACCTGAGCCGAAGGCAGATGCTTAACGACTGAGCCACCCAGGTGCCCCTACACTTGGTACTTTTTGCTAATTTACTACCCCAGCCCAAATTCTGTTTAGAACTCCTTACTAATTGCAGTTCCCAAGGTTGTTTCCTTTCTGCTCTGAATTCCTCACAATTTTACTTTTTCTTTACCAAAAAACAAACGAAGGAAAAAACCTGCTGTCTTTGTCATTTCTTTGGGTCTCAATTTCTTTATTGGACCTCTGTGCGCATGTAATTATACTCTGGTTTTTTTCTTCTCCTGTTAATCTGTCTCATTTCAATTTAATCCTTATTCCAGCTGGAAGAAACTTTGAGGAAAATTTCTTCCTCCCTTTCAATGGAATACAGAATGTGACAAATAATCTAACTGTATTATAAGTGTATGAAAAAAAGTCCTACTGTCACATGGATGGCAAGATGTGCTGACCTAAGTAATTTTGGAAATGAATGGAATTTATAGACTAAAGGAAAACTGTACTGTAGGTACACAGTGGACTCTGACAAAGTTCTTTCCCATCAGGGTGGTAGCTAACAGCTCTGAAAACCCTCATTCGTAAACTGGAACAGAGCAATGAATTAAATACATGGCATGTGGTGGGAGCCAGTTTGTCACTGTTGGAGTAGAAAGTTACAGATCAGCAAAGGGAAAAGATCACAATCTCCACGTGGTGACAGACCAGGTTGGAGACATAAGTATAAACTCAGTCTTTTTTTTTTTTTTTTAAGATTTTTTTTTTTTTTAATTTGAGACAGAGAGAATGAGAGAGAGAGCACATGAGAGGGGGGAGGGTCAGAGGCAGAAGCAGGCTCCCTGCCGAGCAGGGAGCCTGATGCGGGACTCGATCCCGGGACTCCAGGATCATGACCTGAGCCGAAGGCAGTCGCTTAACCAACTGAGCCACCCAGGCGCCCAACTCAGTCTTTTTTTTTTTTTTTAAAGATTTTATTTATTTGACAGAGAGAGACACAGCGAGAGAGGGAACACAAGCAGGGGGAGTGGGAGAGGGAGAAGCAGGCTCCCCGCGGAGCAGGGAGCTGGATGCGGGGCTCGATCCCAGGACCCCGGGATCATGACCCAAGCCGAAGGCAGACGCCAACGACTGACCCACCCAGGCGCCCCATAAACTCAGTCTTTAGCTTAATATGGATACAGACAGTTCCACATACAAATCTTTAACTAGGTGTGTTTACATAGGTTGGAATATATGCATGTATTGCCTCACATTGTCCACTGGGTACATTCAGTTCCCACAGGTGAGACTTTAATACCATTCTCTAATAAAAGGAGCCAGGGTTCTTTGAAGAAATTGCTCGCACCAGGACTGAGACAGTAAATATAGGAGCCAGGATAATCTTGAAGTAACAGAAAGTAAGGAGGTACCAAGAAAAAACCCCACAAAGATGGAAATAGGTCAATGGAAAACAGGAGCCAATGGAGAGTGCTCTCAAACGCCAAAGCAGGAATGAGCCAGCAACCAACACTGGCTACTGGAATAGAACCAACAGCCTAAAATGACTACCCAGGTGGGTAAAAATGAATAAGTTGTTAAAAAGGAAGCCACAGGCCCAAAATGTAGTCACTTATGTTAAGAAACCCAGGCCAACAAATCAAGACTTAATACTTAACCTAACTGCAGTTCCACATACTCACGCCCCTTGTAACCTTTAAGCAGTCAACCTGGAAAGTGTACTGGTTGGCTCCTTCTGGCCCCGTTAGGAGGGCAGCTTTTCCTAAAACAATGCATCTTTTGCTAGTAAGTTCCTTTTTTCAATTGTTTCTCTGCCTTTAAAAACTTTCCCATCCCTGCAGTTGAAAAGAGCTCCTTTCTATTTGCTGGAGGGGTTACTATCTGAATATTTCAATAAATCCAATGTGATCTCTTAAATTACTCAGTTGTGGGGTGCCTGGGTGGCTCAGTCATTAAGCATCTGCCTTCAGCTCAGGTCGTGATCCCAGGGTCCTGGGATCAAGCCCCTCATTGGGCTCCCTGCTCTGCGGGAAGCCTGCTTCTCCCTCTCCCATTCCCCCTGCTTGTGTTCCCTCTCTCGGTGTGTGTCTCTCTCTGTCAAATAAATAAATAAAATCTTTAAAATAGGTAAATAAATAAATAACTCAGTTGCATTTTTTTTTTAAAGATTTTATTTAACAGAGAGAGAGAGAGCCACAACCCTGGACTGCAGTTGAGTTGTATTTGTTTTTTGTTTTGTTTTGTTGGTTTCTGGAGTTGAGTTCAGTGATTCATCACTTCCATACAACACCTGGTGCTCATCACAACCAGTGCCCTCCTTAATGCCCATCTCCCATCCAGCCCATCCCACCCACCTCCCTCCTACAGCCCTCAGTTTGCTCTCTATCGTTAAGAGTCTCTTATGGCTTGTTTCCCTCTCTCCTTTTTTCTTTTCCCCCTTCCCATAGGTTCATCTGTTTTCTTTCTTAAATTCCACAAATGAGTGAAATCATTTGAGTAGTACTTGAAACAGTCAGTGACCAGGCAGACATTTCACTCTTCCACTAGAGCCCGAGACTGAGGGATAGAAAACCAATGCTCAATCCCTGATATACACTGGACCTAGGCAAGTCCCGTCCATCCTAGAGGACCAGACAGAGGAGGAGAAGGAAGAAAGGCAGTTATGCTTAAACCTAACACTGACCCTAGCCCTGATCCTAACCCCTGACCCCTGACCCTAAGCCTAGTCCAAACTGGGACGGGGTCTCTCATCCTGATCCTGACCCCAACGTCCATTCCTGATCCCACCCCCACCCTCACCTAAACTGCATAATACCTTTTCCTCTAACTACAGCTTCAAAAGGTAGATGATTGAAGCTTTGTCTTACTATTCCTTTAAATAACTTTTTAAAAATTCATGTATTTATAAATCCATATTTAGTTAAGCTGTAGTATAAATATATATTGCTAAAACATGTTTCTCAGAATTCTAATAAACGGTGAAGGACACAGTTCAGGTTTGTGTTATCAGAAGTACTATGTGTAAATTAGTGCATCAGAGAGCTTTTGGCGTATAGCTAAATCCTTCCTTCTATTTACTTACTAAAATAACGTATTGAGAAATTATACGTTTATTTCATGGGGGAGGGGCAATGGTATTTTTCCTGGAAAAATTAGATTCTTAGTATTATCTGTCTTTTGTATCCATCACCTTTTAAAAAATATTTGTTATTGAAAACATTTAAAACTTTGAAATTAAATTTGCAAATGTTATATGTTTATGCTTTTGTTATTTGATTCATTCATAACTCACCTAAGTAATTAAAAGTTTTTACCATATTCCTGGAAAATATTTTAGAGTTGTTGATTGTTAGATTTCCTCCTGCCCCTCCTACATCCCTCCCCCCCATCTTTTTCCTGTAGAATTACAAATTAAACTTTTAAATCCAACCTCCTTTTTTGGTTTAGAGAAAGTATCACAATTTTAAAAAAAGGTTTTATTTATTTATTTGAGAGAGAGAGAGCACGAGCAGGGGGAGTGGCCGAGGGAGAGGGAGAAGCAGACTCTCCACTGAACAGGGATCCTGATGTGGGGCTAGATCCCAGGACCCTGAAATCATGACCTGAGCTGAAGGCAGATACTTAACGACTGAGCCACCCAGCCAGCCTCAAATATCTGAGCACAAACAAAATTACCAAATGCTCTATGAATTCTGTGTTTAGTAAATCTATTAACCGGAGTAACTTTAAAATTTGTATGCATTTTGTTATAGCAAATTTAATTTTTTATTTACAGTCGGTATAAGTATTTTCCATAGGGACTTCATATTCTGTACTGCTTAAATGGGTATTGGCTGTAGCTTTTTTTTGTGGGGATGAATTTCAAGTCGTAATTAGTAGTCAGAAATATTTTAATTTTACTTTTTTTTGCCTACAATATAGACTTTTGTTGTTGTTGTTGTTTGGATAGTGAGTCATTAATTCTTAAGCTCAGATAATTAACTTTTTGAGTTTTAAGAGGCTTTCTGTGTATGGGATGGTATCAGCCTATGTACAATGAATTTAATAAATTTCAGTATTATAAGATTTTTTTGCACATTTTGAGCTCCGTAAAGTGTGAATCAACTGTTCCAGATTTTCTTTCTCCATATTTGGAAATATAGTTTTGTAAAATCAGTGTCTTACCTTTTTGATACACTAGATAGTATTTTGTTTTGTTTTAAGGAAACAAGAAGTTTTTCCATCTTTTGTTTTTTAGGAAAGTGATTAACATTTAACTCTGTTTACATTTTGTATCACTGTTATCCAATGCCCATTTTATGTTACTTTGTAAGTAAGCTTACATGTCACAAAATAAGTATCTGTTTATGTAATCTACATGTACATATTTTACTATCTAGCCCAGTCATTTAACATTATGCTGAGATTTACCACTGCAGGGGGCGGGGGAAGAATAATCACTATTCACCAAGGATTTTTAAACATGTGCATGTTTAATAAATTAGCATTATGAGGATATACTTTGGGTTAATAGGATTATCATGGTTTTTCCCCAAAAGAAACATACATAATGACTTTAATAATGATTTTAGTGTATTTCTTATGGAATGCACTCATAAAAAGGACTCCAAGAAATTGTGGATAGTGAATCATATATTTCTCTAATAAAAATTTAAATTGTATGGTATTTTTTAATAAAGTCTTTACACTAATTGATATTTAATATGGATAAAAGTTGTGCAGATTCACATAAATTAAAAAATTATGATAAATGCTAAATATTTTATGTAAATAGTTTTTCAAGAAACAGTTGTAAAAATGTGTATATTAAATGTCTGTAACATGGAGTTTGTGGTATTTTCAACTTAGTATTCATTATTCTTTGTTTTATGTGTCTGTAAATATTGTACTACGATGCCTTTTTACACCACAATTTGCTATTATGGGTCTTTACTTTGTCTTTAACTGAATAAGAACTTTCTTCTGATTTTGATTGAGTATAATTTACTATTTTATGATTTCCAAGATGATGTTGTTCCTATTATCCCTATAATGTCTACATATTACATTTTTAATATAACTTAAGAAAAAGGAATTTTTAGAGAGATTCAGTTGTAATTTTCACATTTCATGCCATTGAAAACATTTATTCTAGGATTTGGAATATTATAGAAGATGAGGATGAAAAAAGATGGTATGACATAACTGTATTTGTGAAATTACAGAAATTTTGTCCATTAATTTTAAAGCATTATTGTCATTTTGATCCTTTGATCCTTTAAAACTTGATTTGCTCTGAAAATTATGTACAATGTTTTGTAATAATCTTCTTTATCCAGTGCCTTTAACCTTGATGCCATATGTTTGTAGCCTCAGTTATCCTTCCTTCCACTATACCCCATGATGTTTTCATAGCCTAGACATCAGTTTCTTTTTAAAAAATGTCAATTTGATCATGTCAAGAGGTAACAAGACAAGTAGAGTTGCCTATGGAAGCCAGGCTTCTTAATTAACTAACAAATGTTTCCTGGATGTCTACCATGTGCCAAGTGTTTTCAGCCCCTAAATATACAGTTGTGACCCTGTCAGATGAAGCCCTAGCCATTCCCAGCATTTTGTCTAGATGGGGTGGAGTTGAGAACCTAATTAAAATAGAGATACAGAGAAAGATGCATTTAAGAATAATAAAATTAACTAGTACTTGAGTTTGTGTGAAGATAAGGTAGTAATTATTGATTTGAGATAAGCAACTGACAATATGTTAGAAAGGTTAAAAATAATACTTTGCCGCATTGTGACCTCTATTTGACTTTTGAGTTCAGGTAACAATTATAGATGGAATAAAAAAGCCTTACTTTTTCACTTTCCTTGCTGGTAAAGGTACATTTATTTTTAAATGCTCATTTAGAGTAGAGATTTATCATAACATTACTGTGAAAAACACCCCTCTACATGTTCACAAGCAAATTAGTGCACATTTTTAAAGCTGTATTTTACAATTTAGTATAAATATTTTTGGCCTCAATCTTATCTTCATAATCACTGATATTTTAAATTTGGCAACGAATGTGAATTACTTTCTGACTTGTAAAGTGATTGTATTGTTATTTAAAATGCTTATTAACAATTTAAGTTGGAGTCTCCATTTTTTTTTTGATGCTTAAATTCTTGTCACTTATTTTGATAGTGTTTAGTAAGAGGAAATAGCATTCATGTGATTAAACAAATAAAAATATACTTTGAAGAGTTTTTTTGATTGTTAAACTTTGTCATCATGAGATTAACTTTTGGCCTGGTGTTCAGTTAATATGTACTAACAAATGTAATTATGGGGTGAAATAGTCTTAAGTATGAAGTGTAATGTACCTGCATATAAATGAAAATGGCATACACAGACACTGTGCTTATAGGGAGCTGTACCAGAAGATTTATGGGGGCATGTGAAATTGCACCTAAAATTGTGTTATAAGTGACTGTGCTAAATTTATTTTACTCGATAAATAAATGTATTTACTCTAATCAAACTTACTTTGGTTTAGATGTCTAAACAATGTCCCTCTTTTGAAAATGTATTTGTGATGTCTACTATTGATGGGGGATATTATTGGACTGCAGGGGGTTCATGTGTTTATTTTATAGTCTGCTAGGATATACTGATTTTGTAAGTGATATTTAGATAATTCTAGTCACTGTATATTTGACAACCTTTTAAAATGTTTTACATTAGAACTTTTCTTCATTAATTGAAATATGCTACCAAACCCATGGTAGTTTAAAAATAACTTACTTATTCAACAAATATTTGAGTGCATGCTGTGTACCAGAAACTACAGGAATAATTAGGGATTCACAAATTATTAAGACAGAATATTAACAAAAAGAAGCATATGCATTGCAAGTGAAAAGGTATGTAAACAATTTTGCATGAATATTTATTTTTCTATTGTGTGGACTAAAATCTTTGGAATCAACCTTATAAGAGGAATGGACCATAGGAGAAACAAATTGACTTGGGTGTGAAAATATATACTATAATTGTAGTTTTGCATGTATGTGAAATTTCATGAATAAGCTACTTCATCAGTGGCCAAATTATTCTTTTCATTGATTAATCAGAAAGAGAGGGTATTATTGAACATCTACCCTATTTGGCTTTGGAGATTTTGAAAAGCAGCATGAAACAGTAACTATCGTCCAGATATATATTGTCTGGTAGAAAGAAAAAACTATGTAAATGTGGGATAAAATGCTACTGGAGCTGTGATTGATACTTATCAGTACCCAGCAGGGCTGTGAAAGGGGAGTCAGTTCTGATAACATACAGGAGAAGGAAGAGGGCATGTGATTCGTAGCCTCATAGCAATGAGTCAAGGCTCCCGGGGCTGGTGGTACTCCTCTCCTATGCCTGAGACTAGGTACTGTGTACTGCATGAGGAAAAGTACTATATGTGGTAGTTTCTTCTTTTGTGAAGCCTGGCTGCCTAACTGCTTAGAATAACTGGGAATCGCACTGCCACAGTCTCCTAGTTATAGCTAAGTGTAAGAACTAAACACAAGCTGAAATGAAATAATATGCAAAAAAATAATAGTAATAACATTTAAATCACAGTGAAAATAATCACTTGAGGATTTTGTTAAAAATACAGATTCAGATTCAGCAAGCCTGGATAAGGTCTATGATACTCCTGGCCCGGGGACCACACTTTGAGTTGCAAGATTTTTCAAAAAGTCCTTTGGGGGTTTAGTGTGCAATAGAACTTGGATCACTTTGATTGAGACAACCAGAGCTGTTTGAAAGCCCGGGGAGTGAATGGTGAAAGAAAAGAATGTGAGAAAATACAACCAGCAGGTAATACTGGGCATTTTCAGTTGGAAGAAAAGTTCATCAGCTATGTCAGGCCATTAAACCTTCCTCCTACAGGTCTTCGGAGTCCTGTAATAATAGACTTGTCTTTTTTCTGTTATATGTGCTGTTGGTCTCTATGTGTGTGTGTGCACGCACACACACACATGAATGATGCCCACTTTGCCAGCTGAAGAAAAGTCTTCATGTGCCTTTGATTATATTGTACTTGCTGCCTAGTACATTCTAGAGATGCTTTAGGCAGAAATGACATGGTGCAATTGGTTCAAATGAACTGTTTTAAGTCATATCTAGATGTTTCTAAGAGAAGTTAGGAAGGTCTTCACAGTTGTTATTTATTAAGCTAATACAGTTTGGGATAGGCACAAAGAAGATGATGAATGTGGAAGCATCATACGGATATTTGTTAGTCTATAGAAGAATAAACAGTATCACCTCATACATTTTGAAGACTGTAAGCTTAAGGTAAATAGGCTTCATTTATAGCTTATAGGGCTTGGATCCAGTTCCAGTAATATCCTTGTTTTTGTGAATTTGTACATAAACCAAAACACCATTAATGTCAGTTTTCATCAGTCTTAAATTCCATTCGCCACTCCCTATTATGATTGGCTAGTAACCCATCCAGGTGATGCCAGAGGCAAAGAGAACAATCTAAGGTATGGGCTAGCCTGACCACTCTGTCGGCCATTATTGCTGTTAACAGCCTAAAATGTAAGTGGCTTAACAGCTATCCCTCATTATTTATGTGGATTTGCAAGTCAGTGGATCTTGGCGGGACTTACTCATGTTTTTACAATCATCTGGCAGGTCAGCTAAGCTAGGGGCTACAGTGGGGTGCGAATTGTGAGCTAGTTTAGGATGGCTGGGAAGACACATCTCTCGCATCCTTTCAGCAGGCTAACCCCAGCATTTTCTCTTGGTGCTAGTAGGGTTCCAAGAGAAAACATTGAAACATGCAACATGTTTCAAGCTTGTTTGAGTCAGGTTTGCTATTATTGCCACATCCAGAGTCAGGGTGGGAGGGTATGGGAAGAGGGCATGATTCGGGGGGCCACAGTGCAATCAACCACATGCTCCAATCTTGGACCAGCTCATGTAGGGCAGCAAAATATTGAGTCTTAGCTTTTCATGGTCCATGGTTTCTTCAGGCAGCAAGATCAGATCAAGTGAGACAACATGGATACTAATTCTGCTGATCAGAACAGAGGCATCAGGGCAAGCAGCATATGCAAATTTTAAATATCTTTTATCGTCTCTCTTTTTATCTTACCCAGGTCTCCACCCCTCACCTCTCGTGGGTAGAAGCCATTGGGCAGTCTCCCAGTGCTGCCACCTTCCATCTGCAGTACTATGTTATACTCCAGGGAGTGGTTTGTTATTCTAAGCAAACTTGTCTTATTCATGAGCTTCCTTGGTGAAGACTTGAATGTCAGTTGATTTTCTTCCAAGTGTGTACCAACTGCTATGTTTCCATGACCAAAAAAAGTGATGCAAAATAGTATTTTCTATTACATATTATCGTTACCAGTTCACCAGTGGATGTTAAAACTATTGTTTTAATTGAACTAGTAGTTTTGGTTCAGTTTTTAGGAGCAGGAGCTACTTCATTCTAAAATACTATTTGAACCCGAATATGCTGTTTTATTGTTAGGTTAGCAGGCTTTTAGTGTTTGTAAATTGGAATTTCACATTAATTTATTAATTGTCATTTTCTCTCTACTCTATTTTTCTATTAGTAGTATATACAACACAAGTGGGGGTGAAAATTCTTAGGAAGAATGTATGTTTACTTCATAAGTCCACTTTCCTCCGCTTGATCCCATGACCCTGAGATCATGACCTGAGCAGAAACCAGGAGTGGGACGCTGAAGCGATTGAGCCACCCAGGTGCCCCTCCTGGAATTTTTAATAGTTACTGTATCTGAGTCTTTATTAAAAACATGTGCTATCTATCTACTGCAGATCTTAAACATAACAGCACTGCCTCTTTCCTAGCAGTATCTATAAATAGAAGAACAGAGATTTAGTTTCACTAAAATGAATTATGATGACCACTCTTTGACAAGCACAGTTGGCCATGGGAGCTTTAGTACCATTTTCTCCCTTTATGTTACTGATGTCAAGCCCATTTAATCCTCACAAAATCTTTATGTGAAAGTTTTATTTCAAATGGACAGATTAGGAAAAGGCATATGGAGATTAAGTAACTTGTCCAAGTTCAGAGTTTATTATGAGGGGTTCCACCTTGATCTAAGAGGCCAAGGTGCTCAACTACCACACAGAATTGGCTTGCTTCCCAAAGCTTTGGCTTCCCTGATGAGAGATATCTGGATTGGTAACAGTATGCTGCACCATGTGCTATCTTTGTAGGAAAAGACATCTATGATCGAATTAAATGCTGAAAATATTATCCAAATTTAAAATGTGGGTTTATGGGCTCTTACTCTTCATGGAGAGATCTGCATGTTGAAGATATTAAAAGGCCAAAGCCAAAAATCGGGTTGTTTCTATTCATCCAAGTGTACAACGTAACCCAGGAACAAAGATTTTAAATATGTACTTAAATATATAGGTTAGTTAGTTATTTGCAGCATTATGATGATTTTCTGATGTTGTAAGGCAATTTTGAAAGGACACAGATTAAAGGAGTAGAAGTATCATGGTGGAATCATGTTCAGATTATACACATGAATTTAAAATTTTAACTTGCAGCTAAACAGGAAGATTCCTTATGAATATATAGACAAAGTATATGAATGCTCTCAAAATAGTACCATGTACGGAAAATTTTATCTTTATCTTTTTCTTTTTACAGTTTTATTAAGTGTAATTCAAGATTTGTTAATAAATTTGTGATTTAACTTTGTGAGCTATCACCACAATCCAGTTTTATAATTTTTCCATCACCCCCAAGTGGTCCCTCAAGCCCATTTGCACTTTTCACAATTCTTAACAGGCCTGCAAGAGGAACACACACACACACACACACACACACAATCATTTACTGCTTCAAAAGAAAAGGAAAATCACCTAGTACCACCTAGTGCTGTTTGAATAGAGAGCAAGTTGATATTGGAGTTACCGAATACCTCAGATTCGAGATCCCCTTAACCGGTTCACTAAATCAGTACAAGTATTTATGGTTTATAACTGAAACTCATCTTGCAAATATTCACAAGCTTATCTTGAAAGTATTCACAAGGGTGCCTGGGTGGCTCAGTTGGTTGAGCAACTGCCTTCGGCTCAGGTCATGATCCTGGAGTCCCGGGATCGAGTCCCGCATCGGGCTCCCTGCTCAGCGAGGAGCCTGCTTCTCCCTCTGACCCTCCCCCCTCTCATGTACTCTCTCTCATTCTCGCTCTCTCAAATAAATAAATAAATCTTTAAAAAAAAAGTATTCACAAACTCAAAATATTAACAAGATCCTTAGTAGATAAATTTTTAGAACTTTAATTTTAAAAACGAATGATACCCTTTCTTCAAAAGAGAGTTTACTTGGGGCCTCAATATGTTTTGTTGATAAATGCTTAACAGCCTTGTTGGAGGTAGAGAAGGGAGGGCAGGATCCTAGCCTACTTGCTCCCTGACCTGATGCAATTAACTATGCAAAGAAAATACTGGAGAAATACCCAAATATAGAAAGAGTGGTTATCTTCAGGATTGGAAAATGAGTGAATTTTTCCTTTTGATTTTATTTTTCTCCTGAGTATGTATTTATAATTGAAAAACCTCTAATAAGCTCAATTTTCAAAAGTGAACAACGAATTTCAAAATATTGCAAAAATGCCCAGCAATGTTCCTGCAAAACATGAATTTTCCATGATTATTCCCTTTCTTTTCTTATTGGTGGCAGTAAGTGTATCACTTACAGGGGAAGATTGAGGGCAGTGGTCAGCTAGGGGCTCCTGCCTCAGCCTCCCAGTATGACTCCTTGCGGGGGACTCCACCTGTTACTTGGTTTCATGGGAGCTCAACGTCCCAAGATTAATTAAATCATGATCAACAGTGTTATTATAGTGAAATGCAGAAGATTCTGATAATGTGACTAGAAAACAGTGTTTATTGCAGGAAAATTATTTAGAGAAACAATAATCTTGGCAAAGAATTATGTGATTAGAGATGTCAAGTTGAATAATAATAAATGCCTAATTTAGATTCCGATTCTGGCTCTGATTCTTACTATCTGTATGACCTTGGGCAAGCCACTTGACCTTGTCATGAATTTGTTTCTCAGCTGTACACTGTGGATAATAAAAATACCTACCTTACAAGGTTGTTATGGAAATTAAATAATACATGTATGCCATATATTAAGCACTCAACAAATGTTAGTATTGCTACCTTATTTTACTATTAGTATTATTTTCTTAGAGTGGTATGGCTTAACCAGTGACTGGGGAGAACTGATCACAGCACTCCCTTGTGGGTGTAGAAAGGGAAACAAGGTGCAGCGCTGTCCTTGGTGCTGATACCACCCTTGCTGACTACAGCAAGATTGTTTGGAAACCTCAGAATATGCGATTCCTGGTCCAAGTTCTTCCAAGAATTTTGAAGCAAGTGAGAGTAGAAGTGGAGGGAAATATATGTGTGCATGTGTACACACCAACACACACACAGAGGGAGAGGGAAGGAGAGGGAAGGAGAGAGGCATAGCTCCTGAGAAGTTGCCCAGGTGAGGGCTGAGAAGAAACAGTGTTAGACATTGTTTCCAAATGACATTGCTTGCTGTCATCAAGGAAGGAAGAAAGAAATGAACTATAATCAGAAAGACTTAGGGGTTCCCAGAAAAAGAAAGACCAGACACAAGACAAGTCATTTTTGGCCCTCAGCTATTTTCCATGATCTATGTCCAAGCACACTTCCTGCAGAACTTCCTAGGACGTGTCAAAATTACAAAGAAAGGCAAAACCCTCAGTAGTTAAGGGAAAAAATGAAGTGCAAAAACTAAGTGTCTACCAGGTCAGGACACAATTCAACCCCTAGCACTGTCTTTGTTCACCATTTCTGCTCACGGCTCCTCCCTTTCCTTCCTCATTTTTGCTGACCCTCTGTCAAAATTTCTGAAGTAGGGGAGGGGACACATGCATGAGCACAAACACACATTTCAGAGCCCAGGACACAGGAAAGGTCATGTGTCTCCTGAAAGTAGCTATGTTCCCCCGTTATAATTAGATCCATCCCCGGGTAGAAAAACATCCCTTACCCGGCACAGGTCATTAACTCTGACCAATAGCTAGCAGCACTACAGAACACACAACATTGTCACTTCCTATACTCTTTTGCCTTTTATGCATTTTCCAAACAAATATAAATTTGAGACTGATTTTACCGTGTATCTACGTATCTTTGAGTAGGCTGGAGGAGAGCAGAGAAGAGGCATCCCAGAAAGTTCACTTTTCTGTGAAGTTGAGGAGATGGGACTTGTTGAACTCAGGTGGTTACGAGATCAGGGACCATTAGGGACCAAAGGGTCACAGCTCTTGGCGTCATGCCAAACACTCCTTCTCTTGGTTTACTTTTCTTCCCACTCATTCTCATTTTCTTCCTTTCTTCTATTTGTTTTGAGTCCTGGGTGACAACAGGTCTCTTGATTCTTTCAGCGTTTGTTAGATTTTGCCCTGCAGGTTGGAGACTAAAATATTTGTGAATAAAGAAATTAGGCTTTTATAAACTGATAACCCTGGGTCCTTCTGTTCTTGGAAAATCAGGGGCAGTAGTCTGTCAGAAGAAATTATGGTGTTTCAAATCAATTGGGAGGAACCAATTACCACAAAGAAAATATTCTACTCAATTAAGCAATTAATTGATTTGTCAAATGTTCATGTATTTTCCAGAGATTGTGTTCTTGACACAAAAGAGGTATTAAAAATTATTGTAACAGCATGCAAGGAGGTTTATAGTTTTTTTTGGGGGGTGGAGGGGTTGTTGTTTTAGTGGGAAAAGAATTGAAAAGATAAAGCCATTAGTAAATCATGGACTACTATAAACAGAAATGCAAAATAGTCTGATTTTACTGTGAGTAGATGGCTGCCATCAATCCCCAGGGTTTGAACTATCAGTCCCACTTTATAAGACTGCGGGTAACAGTACTTCAAAAGCTCCACGAAAGGCACATGCTTAAAAAGCTTTAAGTAATTCAACACTGGACTAAATAGAGTTTCCTAGAAGATTTGCATGCATACTTTTTTCTTCTTTCTAAAGCTACTTTTGGTCTCTTTTTGAAATTCCAAATCTGAGCAGCAAAGACTTTCCCACAACTGAATAAATTGTCTGGAAATGCATGGTTTTTGCAACCCCCAAAGAAGTCTGAGAGTTTAAGAAATGCCCTGAATTATGTCACTTGAGACAGAGTGTGCTGGCTGTCCATTCAGTATTCAGTCTCTGTTCCTAGTTTCCATCTTGGCCCTTGGAACTTTTGCACTAAAGCACATATATCCCAGACCCTCAGAAGGCTCTGAAGTGTGGTCATGTGTGGTGGTGTCACCAAGCTCTAGTCCACGGGATATGAGCTGTGGTCATGTGTGCATCGGTATCTTTCATGCCCTTTCCCCTCCATTTCCTTACTTCTTTTCCTGATGGCTGGAATGCAGATACAGTAAGGAGCTATCTGGGACTCTGCAGATGAAGGTAACAAATCAGACTTATCTCATTGTTTTCACTTGCTTATCTCTGAATACTAATGTGACTGAGAATTGTTTTTCATATACTCATTAGTCATTCAAGTTCAGCATTTAACTCAATGAATTGGAAAAGAGTAACGAAGCACATACAAAGAGATAAGTAGGAAAGAAATAATAAAGTTGTCTATTTTTAACCTTTCTTAATTCCTAGTAAGTGCATGTAAAACAACAAATTTCCCTCTGAGCATTGCCTTAGCTATGTCAAACAAATTTTTATACGAACTGCTTCATTTCTACTCAGTTCTAAGTAGATCTTAATTTCCTTTAGAATTTTATTTTAATTATGTAGATTTCTTGGTCATGTTATTTAGTCCCTAAACACTTGAAATGTGTTAATAGCTATACTTTTGGCATTAATTTCTAATTTTATTTCACTATGATTGGACCAAATAGTGTGAATTATATATTGATCATTTGGAATTTATTGAGATTATTGCAAAGTTCTAAAATGGTTTATTTTTTTGAATGTTGCATGTGTATGCAAAAAGTATATATTCTTCATTGGTTATATGCATGTGTGTGTGTGTGTGTGTGTTCTAACATACATTTGATATATTCAATATATTTAATATATCCAATACAGTATGAATTGTTCATGTCTTTGATAACTTCACTTATTCCTGTCTTCTTGTTGTATTAGTCTCTGGAAGGATGATGTCATAAATCTATAACATAATTTTATAGTTATAGTTATTCTTTTTAGAATAATGTCTTTTGCATTTATTTATTCATTTTATTTTTTATTATGTTCAATTAACCAACATATAGTACATCATTAGTTTTTGATTTACTGTTCAACGATTCATTGGTTGTGTATAACACCCAGTGCTCATCACAACACGTGCCCTCCTTAATACCCATCACTCAGTTACCCCACCCCTCCCACCCCCTCCCTTCTGTAACCCTCAGTTTGTTTCCTGGGGTCCCTAGTCTCTCATCGTTCATCTGCCCCTCTGATTTCTCCCCCTTCAGATTTCCCTCCCTTCCCCTATGGTCCTGCTCGCTATTGCTTATGTTCCACATATGAATGAAACCATATGGTAATTGTCTTTCTCTGCTTGACTTACTTCACTTAGCATAATCCCCTCCAGGTCCATCCATGTGGATGAAAATGGTGGGTATTCATCCTTAGGCAGTAACCTCTTCGACATTGGACACAGCAACTTCTTTCAAGACATGTCTCTAAAGCCAAGGGAAACAAAACAAGCAAACTTTTGGGACTTCATCAAGATAAAAAGCTTCTGCACAGCAAAGGAAACTGTCAATAAAACTAAGAGGCAACCCATGGAATGAGAGAAGTATTTACAAATGACATTACAGATAAAGGACTAGTATCCAAGATCTTTTGCATTTATTTTGATGAACATCTGATACTTACTTGGTCTTTGTCAAACAATTACAAAAAGTTGATTGCATTTATGTCTTGGTTTGATCATCAATTATTTGGCATTTGGAGTGCTTACTTATTTCTTTATTTTAGTTATTTTTCTCTCCTGCTGTGCTCATTTGTTCTTCTTTAATGGTTTTGTAATTCTAAAAAGAAGGAATGTTTCAGAGAATTTTACCCAGAGTGCCCATCATCACCAAAAGATTCAGCTGAAACTGTGGGGATAGTACGGAACGAATGCATAGCTCTGTACGGCACTGATGGGGGTAGGGGTCTCTAGGAGGGGAGACTAAAACTACAAAGGTGATGATCTTTGAAACAAGGCTCTTCATTGTATTCTGTAGACTATGTAGAGTTCTTAAATACTCTCTTGTCTTGGCTTTGATTCTGATTCCTTAATAATAGAACTAGGGAAACAATTAACAGTATTCTCAAAGTTGTCATGTAAACTGCTTGTTATTTTTGATATGATTTGGAGATCTGAAATGATAAACTCCCAATATCTAAAAAATTATCTCATTATTATTCTCAAAGTATGTATTTGGTGAGTGTCTAAAACTATATAAGTGACATGCTTTAAGTATCCTGCTGCATCAATTTTACTCTTATTATTTAGTATTCTTCTGGATCAATGATTCCCTAATTTGGCCCAGTTATCAGAAGACCAACTTGAGAAGCTTAGCAACTATGGTGGAAAGAGTCTAAAGGGTAGAAGTGGAAAGGAAATGAAATTTTATTAACTTTTGTTAAAACTCATGAAATCCTGCAAAATACGTGGGCATCATTAACTCCAGTTTGCCCATAAATGGCCTTAGGATGTATAGTTCAGAACTCAATCCTAGATCTGTCTCACTGCAAAGACAGTGTTGCCCCTTTCCACCATTCTTTCCTCCTTAAGGCTGACTTTATTTGGAATCAAAACTACTGTAAAGCAAGATTTACTTCCTTTTGAGTTTTATCATACAGGTGTCATGCCAGAGGCACGGACAGGCATGTCTAGGGACACAAGGGATAAGCATAAAGTGAGATTTGTTGGGGAAGATTCCAAAAGACCAGCTCTTATCAGAGCACCTGGATGGCTCAGTCTGTTAACCGTCCAATTCTTGGTTTCAGCTCAGGTCATGATCTCAGGGTTGTGAGATTGAGCCGTGCATTGGGCTCCATGCTGGGTGTGGAGCCTGCTTAAGATCCTCTCTCTCCCTCTGCTCATTCCACCACCCTCCACCCTGCCGCTCACGTGCACTCTCCCTCTCTAAAAGAAAAAAAAAAAAAGATCAGCCCTTGTCATGTGTAGGGGCCTTAGTAGGCATAGCTGGATGCACAATGGAAAGTGCTCCCTGAGAAGAATCCTGAATGATTGTGTCCCTCTGAAATTTATATGTCAAAAACCTATTGCCCATGGCCATGGTATTAGGAAGCGGGGCTTTGGGAGGTGATTAGGTCATGAAGAAAGAGTCCTTACGAATAGGATTTGTGCCTTATTAATGAGACCCCACAGCGCTAGCTGCCCTTTTCCAGCACTTGAGGACACAGCAAGAAGTCTCAGTCTGCACACTGGAAGAGTGCCCTCACCAGAACCTGATCGCAGTGGCGTCTCCACCTCGGACTTCCAGCTTCCAGAGCTGTGAAAAACAAACATCCATTGTTTACGAGCCACCCAAACTGTGGTGTTGTGTTATAGCATCCTGAAATAAGACAGAGACTGTGGAAGGGAGCAGAAAACACTTAGCTGACCATGTACAGAGTTTTCTGGTTGCAGGTAGTGGCTTTGCTTGAGAAAGGGAGCCCACAGGTCCATCGATTAGGGAGTTCACACACCAAGGCTACTATGAGCTAGTTAACTTAGAGGGCTTCAGATGAACTAGCTCATCCTGCTGAGCTCAATGCCAGAAGACCCAGAGGATGGCCAGTGGTGAGGGGGCAGCAGGGGGTTCGGGTGGGTGGAGCCTCCAGGCACATCCAACAGGCATTCGGTTAGTCTCTTTTCAGCAAGTGTGTTATTTCCTGACATGACTATTTTATTTGAACACATGCTTGTCTCTTTTTTCTTGTTTTTTGATCTCTTTCATTTTCCTTTTATCTCCTCTCTTTTTTTTTTTTTAAAGATTTTATTTATTTATTTGACAGAGACAGAGACGGCGAGAGCAGGAACACAGCAGGGGAAGTGGGAGAGGGAGAAGCAGGCTTCCCGCTGAGCAGGGAGCCCGATGTGGGACTCGATCCCAGGACTCTGGGATCACGACCCAAGCCGAAGGCAGCCGCTTAACGACTGAGCCACCCAGGCGCCCTTTATCTCCTCTCTTATTACTTTACTCCACACTACACATTTCTAGTAACAGATTTAATTCTCTTTGAGAATGAGCTGCTGGGAAGTCCCTTGGGCATATACTGTCCAGGACCCTCACTGTACTTCTATCAGAAAGAAAGTCTCCCAGGAGCTTCCACAGAGAACAGGAGTGAGTATCTCATGGTTATCTTGAGCATCAGTGGTGATAATCAGTAGCCAGAACATCTCAGGGTAACACAAAGTCTCAGGCTCAAGGAACAATCTTATTTTCTCTATCTTCTCTTAAACTTAATCCAGAGACTGGAATAGAGGCAATAAGTCAGGAGGCCTGATGGATATACACGCTGTTGTCTGCAAACAGAGGTGGATGCTGTTCTTTAAAAGGATGTCTAGCACGTTCGGCAGGAGGCTTTCATTTCACCTGCTGCTTCTGTACCACTCGATGAAATCACGTTCCCAGTGGTGACTTGAGAGCACAGCTCTGTCACTCTGTAACCCCGGTGTCTGCCTGGACAAGACGTGGCTGGAAATTTCTGGTGATTGCAGCATGTAAAGAGAACTCTGCTGTGCTGCTATTAAGAAAAGGATGTCAGGCTGCCTCTGCCTTTCAGTGTGGACCATAGAAAAGAGGTCCCGGGCACAGCGAGGGGAGGGTCTAGAGCAGATAGCTGGGGGCCAGGGGAGGTCAGGTGGGATGTGCTAATAGGCGCAAATGCTCTTGATTCCCTCCCTCCCTGGCTATGTAATCATGCACAAATTACTGAGCCTCTCCGGGCCTCACATCTCTCTGAAAATGGGAATGTTAGTAATATCTTGATTCACAAGTTCAGGAGTTCCCTGGATAAATTTGAAACTGGCCCTGTACATGGAGGCCAGCCTCTCCAAATTGGTGGGTGGCAGGTTTAATAAGCAGGGGAACTCACCCAGAGGCTTGTCTTTGGTACTGCGAGGCACGTGGACCCTGCACGTGTCTGCTAGAATCTTAAGTTTATGTAGAGGCTGTAAGTGGTTCCGTCATGTTTCAGTCCACATGGCCTCGGCAACACTTTCACCATCAAGGCTGCGTCCTTGAAATAGCTGCTGACACGGAATAGTAGGGAGAATGCACATCGCAAGGATGGGGGGAAGTGAAGAGCCTCTGATTGCCCAGGTCTGGCCAGCTTCTGGGTCAACCCGTGGTCATGTCCTCTTGATGACCTCCTCCAGAACATCCACCTCATAGAATTGTTGGAAACACATTTCTAGAATGCTGTGCACAGAAGCCAAAGTAAGCGATAACAATGTTATTTTCTGTGCGGTTGTTGCTCATCAGATTAATTGCATCCTGGAGGTGATGGCTGTTTTGGAGGCATCTGACCTAACTGAAATTTCTCTATGAGATGATTCTACCTCTTTAGAGTCTCCTTCTATAATACTTACTCTTTTCTCTTTACCTAAGAAGGGAGACACATCTCCATTTTTCAGCATGAGGAATATTGGGGGTCAGAGAAGAACTATGACCAGCCTTATTCACAAAGCTGGTTAGTGGTGGGGTCAGAATGTTATCTGACACGAAGTGACTGTGAGCAGGATTTACAAAGGACTCAAGATGACGTGAGACAGGCTTGCTTCTTGCATTTTGGGGGTGGGCTTGGAGTGACAGGGGAAACGCAGGGTCTGCTGGGAAAGGAAAACTAGGGTGAGGCCCCAAGTCGGGGACCCTTGGAGCCTGGGAAATGCAGAGTCTGTACACCTGGGGCAGGGGAAGGGGTGGGAGGACAGTCACCTGCCGGGTCCTGCTCATCCTGACTGCGGACCTGTCACTTCCGAGAAGCCTCTCTGATCCTTCAGACCTGGTTTGGCTGACGCCTCCTTCCACAGCAGCCCAGGCTCTTTGCAACATTTCCACATGTATTTTGGGTCTTCCCGATCAATTTCCAGTGCTGAGAAAGCCGGTGTTTTCCTAACTGTCCTCCAGGCTGGGCACCGTGCCTGGCCCACAGCAGGGGCTCGTGCATGGGGTCGCTGACTGAACGAGAGGGAGGCAGGGGCTGCCAGAATTGCTCTGGGGTCCAGGTCTTCTGTGGTCTTTTGGGGCCTCTGACTCAGCTTGATCACAGAGCAAGAGGTTCTACTACTGAAGAGTTGGAATTGCCGTGGGTGAGCCAGAGAGGAGGGGAAATGGCAGATTTCTTTCACCGCCTACAAAATAACATCACGGGCTTCAGATTTCAGGCTAGAAGATGGGTAACAATGGTCAGAAGTCTAGACATGGAGCTTCACCCCAAGTTCCCCCAGCTGAGATGCAGGAATGTTTGGAAGCACTCCGCTGCACCTTCAGAGCAGAGCAGAGCGGAGCAGGAAGGCTTGCAGCGAAAGCTTTCTGGGCTGGACAGACCTAGAAGCATCACACGCCAGGCGAGTGCTTCTGCAGGTGGGACCTGCCCTTCCCTGCGATGAAGCAGGTGCTTTGACGTCTCCACGGCTCCAATTCCAGGTCCACAAGGAACCGCTCAATAGCCGGCCCTGATGCAAGTTTGTTGCTTTGTTTTATATTCCACCCCACGGCAAAGACCAGATTTGGAGAACTGGCTTTCTCTCTGAAGTTTTCCCAGAACCAACCCCTTTTCTCATTTCTGCCTTTCCTTCCTCCCTTCCTACAGTACCGCTTTAAAAAATCCTACATCCTTTCTTCTCCACCAGTTCAATGTACCCTATTCTTTCCGCTCTTATGCTGTACTTCCTGAAACTGTGCTCTCTTGAATGCCCTGTTCAGTAAGTTTCTAAAACTTCCTTTCAAGAGGGGGTATAGCTCAGTGGTAGAGCATTTGACTGCAAAACTTCCTTTCAGATGGTAAGACCTATGATAACTGTTTTTTGTCTCTCCTCCTTGGCTCCTCTTAGAATCCCTCAGATCTGAATATGGCTCCTTGCCACCAGAGGCCATGGGCCTAGACTTGGCTGTTCCAGGCTCCATTCCAAAGTCCACAGACCACACATGCGTTTGCAGCACAGCACTGGGCCAAATGGGGTTGGGAATCTCTGATTATGCTGAGGCAGCAGGATTATCTCACTTAATCCTCAGGCAGCAGGGCTCCTGTGGGCAGACTCTCTTCTTGCTATGGGCTACCTTGAGGCAGTACTCACCTTAATGTGGACTTCTGATATATCTAAATTCCTCCTGAGCTCATGAGAAGAGAATATTTTTAAAAATATTTTATTCATTTATTTCACTGAGAGAGAGAGAAAATGAAGGGGGTGGGAAAGAGGAAAAGGGAGAGAAAAACTCAAGGGGACTCCATGCTGAGTGAGGAGCCCGATGCAGGGCTCAATCCCAGGACCCTGAGATCTTGACCTGAGCCGAAATCAAGAGTTGGTTGCTTCACAGACTGAGCCACCCAGGCGTCCCGGCAATGCTTTAAAATGAGCAAACAAGCCTCTTCCACAGCAGGTCTGGGCACCCTTCAATGTGCTGTGTCTGCGGGGGGCCGTGTACGAGACATCTCTCAGGTCTTCACAGCCTGCCAATACTGTGGGTGTGAGCTCTGTTGGTTTTCATAGCTAGATAAAATTTTTTTGAGGTCATCTCTCAGGTGCGTGTCTTAAAAGTTGGGGCGCCCAATGTGGGGCATGAACCCTTCGCTCCTCTGGGAGAAGCTCAGGGTTCTCAGTTCCCTCCTGACTGTGGGACTAGGTGCTGGGGGTGTGGTTTATAGGGTGATTATGTCTCATTCTTTCCTATCCCTTCCATGTGCTTTCCCCCCTCATCTGCACACTTGTTTTTAAGGTTTTTTTCCACAGGAAATTTTTCCATATACAGCTGTAGATTGGTGTGTCTGTGGGAGGAGGTGAGCTCAGGATTTTCCTATGTCATGATCTGTAATCGAAATCCCAACAATACACTCTAAGGAGCACAACTCCTTTAGTGTTGTTGTGATGTGGTATTGTCTAATCTGATCTATCGTTGTCTAATTGAACATCATCTTGCAGTGGATGAGGATGCTGACTTATGTCCTTCCACATTTCACAGTCCAAGGATTTGCCCCCCAGCACATCCCACTGCTGGGGTAAGAGTGACCTTGTTTCTTGACTGTGGGACAGAACTTTGATGCTTTCCTTCTTAACCTTCTTCACATGAGCCATGCAGAAAAAGTGTAAGAATACAATATGTTTTTCTTATCACCATCACTTAGCTATTCACTTTTTCTCTAGGAAAAGAGATTTAACAAACAGCAAAAGTTATTTAGAATGATTCCTTTCCTGATACTTTCATAAGAAAAGAGCAAGTTAATTACATTTTCCTTCCTCCAGATGTGACTGAAAGCTCCTTATGCATTCCAGCCTATTTTTGATTAAAAGGATATCAAAGAAGTAATCGTATTTCTTGCTGTCTTATAAAGGCATCTGGCAATACACTTTTTGTGCTACAGTGGGAAAATCACACAGAGGAATAAATTTTTTATTGCAAAAGGAATAAATTTGGAACTTGGTGGAAGAATTTAACTTTCAAATGCGTGAAATTATAATGCAAAATCGACCCTATGGGTCCAAACGAGATATTTCTACTGGTAAAGTAAATCAGTGATCTTCATTCATATGAGCAAATCAATATTCCTATAGGTGAAAATACATTTTATTTGTCAGTTAATGTGTTTTCTTTTCCTTGCTCTTCTATGAAATCGGATGATTTCCAAATACCTGCTTAAATCATACCTTGCTTGGGATGTCATCTTGCCAGATCACTTAAGAATATCAATGCGTTTGATGTGAGGCATATTAAAAATTGGCAGAATCAAATCCTTAGTGACACCTGATAAATATGATATGTGTATATGTAATGTATTGAGGTCGTTTATTTCTAAATATTAGCTGCAAGGTGGACAATATATAATCACTCTGAGTTAAAGGAAAGTGCAGAAGAGCACTGTATTACGTTATCTCATTACGGAGAAGCATTTTGTAGAGCATTCTCTCAAACTCAACACTATAGCTCCATGTCACATTGAGATGCACTGGGTGGATATGTCAATGTACACTGAATACATTTAAAAGAAAAACAATTGTAAATGAATTGAGTTGAATTTTTTCAAAGGCTGGCCTGCACTCAAAGCCTCCTAGAAGGCTTACTTTAATGAATAGATCAGTTCCCGAAACCACCGACTTCAGGGCATTGTGGTTGCCTTGTGAACACATGTGCACACAGGCAACAGTGAGGTGTGTTAGAACTGGGCTTTAGTTTCCACTGGGACCATGTACCAACCCAATCAGGGCATGGTTCTCAGCAGGCCAGGACCATCTGCGTATTGGTCGGTTGGTTTTCCTCTGTTTGGTCTCATTTTTCCTCACATGAGCCCTATTCGTCAGGAGAAGGCTCATGGAGGAAAATGAGAATGATTCCGAGCACGTTCACTGTGGTGGGAGGGGCTCTTCATGGCACATCAGTCCTGCCCTCGTTCTACTGAAGAATAGCATTTGGATGTCAGTATGTGAGGAGACAATCGTGTTTCTTCTTAAGTAAATATTATTTTTGCAAAAGAATTATAGGGGCGCCTGGGTGGCTCAGTCATTAAGCGTCTGCCTTCGGCTCAGGTCATGATCCCGGGGTCCTGGGATTGAGCCCTGCATCGGGCTCCCTGCTCCGTGGGAAACCTGCTTCTCCCTCTCCCATTCCCCCTGTTTGTGTTCCCTCTCTCGTTGTGTCTCTCTCTGTCCAATAAATAAAATCTTAAAAAAAAGAATTATATAAAGTGACCACTTTTGTGTTTCAAGAATTAACTTTAAACAAAGCAAAGAGCAATTTTATTTAAGTAAAAATGAGTTTATTTGGGAATAGCAAAGGAATTGCAACTTGGGACAAGCAAGCTGTGGTGAACCATAGGCAAGTCCAAAGAGACAAAAGGAAGGTCAGTTTTTACTAGGTTTTAGGAGGAAACTGGGGAGGGTTGTTTTGAACAAAACTGGAGAACAAGAGTTTAGGGTTGTGTTGGTTTCCTACTACCCGCAAGCAGTGATCAGTGCATTGGTGCTGGGCAGGGAGACATCTTCTTTCCTTTTCAAGGCAGGAGATAAAATTCCTATGTGAAAAATGTCCTTCTTTGTCAAAACAATTCTTCTCTTCCTTCTTGCTGCTTAGTAATGTCACATTGAGATGTTTCTTTTGTGTTTCCACTGGCTGGAGAAAAAACTATCAAGGAAGGATGTACAACATTATGCTACAAAGGTCAGTGCAGTTGAGTGTGAAAAGAGCCAGATTCCTGAGCTGGCTGCAGACTGCCCAGACTCAGTCCTGGCTCAGCCATTGATCACTGTGCCATTGCTCTATTGTCCAAATTGAGTCATTTGTCCCATAAAATGCTCCACATTTGGATTTCCCTGTGTGGTGTATATATATAATGGAATATTATGCAGCCATTAAAAGGAACAAAATATTGCCATTTGCAACAACATGGATGGAACTGGAGGGTGTTATGCTGAGCGAAATAAGTCAATCAGAGAAAGACATGTATCATATGACCTCACTGACATGAGGAATTCTTAATCTCAGGAAACAAACTGAGGGTTGCTGGAGTGGTGGGGGTGGGAGGGATGGGGTGGCTGGGTGATAGACATTGGGGAGGGTATGTGCTATGGTGAGCTCTGTGAATTGTGTAAGACTGTTGAATCACAGACCTATACCTCTGAAACAAATAATACATTGTATGTTTAAAAAAAAAAAAGAAGATAGCAGGAAGGGAAAAATGAAGGGGGGGAATCGGAGGGGGAGACCAACCATGAGAGACTATGGACTCTGAAAAACCAACTGAGGGTTCTAGAGGGGAGGGGGGTGGGGGGATGGGTTAGCCTGGTGATGGGTATTTAAGAGGGCATGTTCTGCATGGAGCACTGGGTGTTATACGCAAACAATGAATCATGGAACACTACATCAAAAACTAATGATATAATGTATGGTGATTAACATAACATAATAGGGGTGTCTGGGTGGCTCAGTCGTTAAGCGTCTGCCTTCGGCTCAGGTCATCATCTCAGAGTCCTGGGATTGAGCCCCACATCGGGCTCCCTGCTCGGCAGGAAGCCTGCTTCTTCCTCTCCCTCTCCCCCTGCTTGTGTTCCCTCTCTCTCTGTGTCTCTCTCTGTCAAATAAATAAATAAATAAATAATCTTAAAAAAAACAACATAATTTAAAAAATGCTCCATATTTCTGCATTTGGCAGATCAATTATTCATAGCATTGCTCAGCTTGTCCCTAGACCCCTGTAATTTCCATAATCTGGTAATTAGAGTTAGAAGTTTAATTTTTTGGAACAAATTTTTCATATTATTTCATTCTTAAAATTCAAACACAGTATTTGTGTTTGTATTCAAACTATTGTAACAAGCTTGCACCATCGAATTTATAGCTTAGGCTCAGATACATCAACTAATTTAGTGGACAGTCTGGTGACAAAAAGAGATCTCACCACAAGATGGCATTTATTTGGAAGACTCAGCTATCTCCCAAGAAAGATGTTCTTACATGAGATTTCAATTTATTCAAATATTTATTTGGTATGGAAATAAGTCAGAAGACATGTTTAACTCTGATAAAGACAACTCCATAACACAGTAGAAAAAACATATTTTGGAGACAAGAACAACTAGCTTTGATCCAAACTTGACCACACTTTAGGTGACCTTTTGCAAATATTTAAGGTCTTAGAGTACTGGTTTTTCATATGCAAAAACAGGAAAACACCTTCATTCTAGGGTGATTTTTAGGATAAATAAAGTAAAATTTTAGGGTAAATAACAGAGCACCCACGAAGTATCTACTATAGAGATTTGCCTTCATAAGTGTTAATTTTCTTTTTTTTAAATTCAGTTAGCCAAGGTATAGTACATCGTTATTTTATGATATAATGTTCAATGATTCATTAGTTCAGCATAACACCCAGTGCTCATCATATCATGTGCCTTCCTTAATGCCTATCATAAGTGTTAATTTTCTTTCCTTCTTCTACAAATATTTCTTGACCACCCACTTGACATCCAGCTGCCTGTCAGGTGTTATGTTGGGGGTCAAAAAGAGTGTAAATAGGTAGTAATGTATGGCGATTAACGTAACATAATAAAAAAAAGTAAAAAAAAAATAAGGTAGCATGGAGCATGGTGCCTAGCACAAAGTAGCTTCTCAATAAATGTATTCTATATTTGAATTGGAAACATGGTGTCAGTCCCAGTGGTGCTTCAGGGCACACACACACACACACACACTCTCTACCAAGTGAGGCTGACAGGGCTTGAGTTCTGTGGTCAGAGTCCCCACTGAGAGTGGACATGATGGGGAAGTTCTCATAGAAAAGGGACTAAAGCTGAGACTGGAAAAATATAAGAGCATCTGAATGAGCAGAGAGGATTAACAAATTTACTCAGATTTGAGAAATATGATAGGTGAAGGAGCAGAGAAATGTAAGCAAGGGCATTTTTCTCATAAATAGATAGCCACACTTGATTAAAAGGGAGATGCATGAAAAGAAGCAGCAGAGAAACCTGGACTTCTGGGTTGTGGTAACATTAAGGAAAACCTCAAAAGCCACCACATTAAGCAGTTTAGATTTTATCCTAGACCACAGGAAAAATACAAAGGCTTGAATGTGTTTTGATGAAGGTGGTATGTAGAAAAGTTCATTTACAGCCTAATGGATTGGGAAGAAAGACTAATGGACTGAAGGATATCAGTTAGGAGACGATAATTAAAATCCTGTCATGAGGTAAAAGGGTCTTGGGTGACTTCTTGTTCATATGGGTTTAGATCATGGAAGTATCAGTATCAGACTACATAAAAAGGATTAAGTAATATTCAAGGCATATTGGTTTGGAGTTCTCAAAAACTTTTTCCCCTAATGCCTTGGTGTCTTGGTACCAAGGATGAGTGGAATCAAGGATTCCCTGGATGTTGGGAGGACTTCCACAACCCTTCAGTCTCACTGGTACAGGGTCTCAGGAAGAGAATGGGCTTCGGTGTCAGTTAATATGATCTCTCTGGTAAATGGGAGTCATAATGTAGGTAAAGCACAGTGGCCGGTACATTGTATGTGCTTGATCGATGCTGGTTAGTTCTTGGGTGAAATGTGGTAACTAGGGTCAGTTTTTAGACTACGGTCACAGTGGGGGCTGGTTAGGTTCCCATGATGGCCATCACGGTCATGGGCCAGTAGGTGATAGCTATTTTACCTTTAACCTGGTCTAGTGGGAAGAGGATAGACTGCATGGTAGAGGTAGAACCAGGAGGGAGATGGGCTGGTCATGCCCTTAGTCTCCCTCTGAATGCCTGCTGGTGACCCCTCCCTGGCTCTAGTTGGGGGAAAGGGCATTATATCAGGTAAGGTACACCTGCATTTTACATCTAATGGACCTTTTACCATTGCATATAATGCTATTCCTCAACACCTCCTTGTAAGTAAAGTCAGTCTTATTTTGCAGCTGAGGTAGAGATATTCAGTGTCTCTATCGTTATCACCCCAGGAGATAGGACTGTTTATGTTTCGTCCACTGAGCTGTGCGTCCAGGCATTTCCCAGGGACAGAACATTTTGATGTGAATTATATTTCATGAAATGTAAATTTTAACACCAGAACACAGCAGTCTTCACGGTTATTGTTGAAATATCAATTACTGTAATTGGACCAACTACCTTCAGCAAATGAGCAACCAAAATTCCTCAAGATTATAGATATGCATGGAGAAACCACCTATTGCTGACAGCAGCAAGGTTCTGTCTCCACACACGTGGGGTTCTGGTTGCCAGTTTTGTGGAACCAATTTAATGAGAATGAGGGTCAGGCAGATGGATCGTGACTTTTTTGGATTGATTTTTGTTGTCTTCAGTGAGTGAGTGAGTGAATGAGTAATAAGTGCAAGTGTTTGTATTTTCATAGGCTTCACCCCAAAATAAGTACCTCTCCTTATTGCTCCAAGAATCCCAGAACTGACCTTAGCTAAAGAAAGTAAAATGGAAATGGGCCCAAGGGAAAGGAGCCGCTTCTCTGGGAACGCTGATGGACTTTCCTGCTGGCTTCCAACACAGGGTGGCAGATGTGTTCTTATTAAGAGTTGAAGATGGTGTTTGGACAGCAAGTTGTCCCAGCAAGACTCTGTGCTCTCTTAATTAAATAGTCGCCCCTCACACACCAAGACTGCACAGGATGTTCCTGTCAAGACGGACATCTATTTTGCAAGCCACGAGGATCATGTTTTTCCATTACTGATGGCTTGGCTAGGGATGCTTTTTTGAGGCCTTTCAATTCATTTCAGTAATGGAGTGGGGTCAGAAGGACCACGACCTCTCACTCACCTCTCATTTAATAACGATGAGCATTAGGGAAAAAATGAGACCTGATTTTAAACATGGACACTATGCTTGTACTAAAAACCTTTGCCTAAGAATCTTAGTGTCCTAGAAGAGGTGAAGAGAACAAAGAGTGGGATGTAATTTTCTCTCACAACTGTGGAGAGAGAAATGTTTCACTGCACATGGTTGAACTCCAGAGGCAGGTTGGTCCTCAGTGATCATCTAATGATTAGAATCTCTGAGAGGGAGTCAACCCTGGCGACACTCACCTGGGTACTTTCAAAAAGCACAGGGGCCTGGATGCTGGCAACAGCATCCCTAGACGTGGGAAGCAGGCATGAGCATCTTCCATTTGAAAAAGCTACACAGGTGATTCTGGAGTGAAAACTTCGCCATTGGAGTAACATTTGTAATCTTAAGCATGAACTAAACACACTCTCAGATCAGCCTTACCAGTGTAACAGCCCACGGGGGTGGTCTCATGAACGCAGCAAGAACCCAGGAACTCTCACATCCATTCTCCCCTTCAGCCTGGCAGATTTGAGAGTCTTCTCAACAGATCCTCCTTTGTGTCCTAGGCTGAGTAGAGCAGAAGTGTGGGGTGTCATTCATTAATAGCCTTTAGCTTTGCAGTTCTGAGTTGTTTATTATATAATCAATAAGGCACCAAGCATAAAACACTAGGTTGATCAGAGTTGAGAAAGGTTTAGGATTTTTGGCATCTGCTCAGGAAGCTCTGACTTTGGGAGATGCAGAAATTCACTAATCACTAGAGTGTAACAAGGCAGGGGAAGGATTCCCGTGAGCAGATTTTGAGGTTCCCCAAAGCAATCTTTGTACGTTTTCCAACTTGGTGCTGTGCTGCCCAGATTCACTGCTAAGCACTGAGGAGTCGAGTGTAACGGCCTAATGCTTCTCTGGGAAGGACTGGAGAAGCTGACCCCAAGGGTGTCAAAGACAGGTTCTAATTCCTGATAGAGATGAAGTCAGGTCTCCATCTGAGCACAGGCCTTCTCTTTGTGGAGGTCTCAAGGTCACATAGAGTCACTGCTGAGGCTTTGTCTCTAATGGTATTGAAAAGGTAAGAATGTTGCCTCACAGTCAAATGCACGAGAACACAATCTACTTGGTAATTATTTTTCCTCCGGTTGCTCTGTTATTTTAATGTTAGGTAAGCACATTTTGAATAACTAGTCAATTTGAGTCAATTGTGCCTAAAACTAGTCAGTGCAGTGACAAAAAAAAATCAGTCCAACCTTTCATTTGGCATACACATAGCAAAAATGTAAAGCACAAAAACATTCCAACTGATTATAGCGTCACTTTTAACATGAGAATAGCAGCCAGTCTGGGCTTTTAAATACCTAGAAAGAGAGCCTCTGTTGTTCACTTTAAAATGGTTACTTTATTGTTCCATGAATTTCAGATCAATAAACACACACACACATAACTACAAAGGGCAAAATGTCCTGCTTGGGGGAAAGCGTCCTATCTGGGAATGCTAAGTTAGCCATCTACTCTGTTTGTTTTTATTATAAATCACTAGGTGCTTTCTCTGTGCTCCAGGAATGCAAACATAGACCAGGATACAGGATGAACTGTGTGCCACGGACATTTGGTTCTCTCTGGTTGCCCATGTGGTTCATCAAGCTCAGAAGTCCGTGCTGGAAACCGATTTGTTTAGCCTTCAATATTTACAATGAGCTTGTCCCAGTTGCTCATTAATGGGCAGGTTTTAGCCACAATAAATAGAATCAGGATCTACCAAGGAGGCCTTCAACCAAGGCAGCTACACAAGTTCTCAGAGGATCCCAAACTTGAAGTCTTGCACCAAGTACCCAGGCAGCAGGCACGGTTGGAGAGATGAGCCCTGGGACTCTTGGTTCACAGATCCCAAAGTTCTGTGACACCAGAAACATGTATTTCCTAAACTCAATTTTTTTTTCTTTACAACAGACATTTTTGGAGATTGCAATTCTTTCTCAGGGGAAAAAAATGTCATAAATATTCCTTTAGAATTTAGTCAAGTATTTTTAACTTTAGCTCAGAGAAGGAGTTGTTGGCAACTGTAAATATTTCTGACATGATGCCTTCATGTGTCTCCTCTTGAAAGTCGCAAGAAGCATGTCTATGCTCACCATCCTCTTTGGAAAAAGCACGACATGAAGCTCATCATCAGAACAGGAGGGCAGAGGGATGGTTTGAGAAACTGGCTTTGGATGCTATGAGGCTGAACTCTAAAGTTAAAAGTTGAATATCTTCAGAAGGTCAATAGTCATAGAGAAGAGGAACCAGATGCCTGAAAGACTATCCTCTTAAAAAAACCTGGAAATGATTTACTTTATTCATGAAGGAAATAAATTTCTCTCCTGTTTTTGATTTTCAGTGACTAATCAGTCATAAATAAGTTAGATAATGTGGGCACTTTCTATTTTCTCATGATTGATTGGACAAAAGGAGTTTTGCTTGGCTGTAGGCCTTCGCAGGGAGGCTCGTTTGCTTAATGAAAGGTGCTTTCAGTGATTAACAGACTGAAATACCACATTTGACAGAAAAGGTTGAGATATTTGCATAGCACCTCTGTGGTGTTTCCAGATAAATGTGCACTGCTTTATCTGGTTTCCAATAAATAATTTGCTTATATTGTAATGAAAATGATAATGGAGTATCCTGAATGCTATGCAAATGTCCTGCTTATTTTGAATTACCCAGGTAATCGTTCACAGTTTTCTGCACTGTGTGAACGTCACTAACCAGGCCAAAAGGTGTGGAAACTTGCTAACAGAATTGGACTGGGAAGTAAGAAAGCTGATGACAAATAGTGAAGCGATCTCTCTCCCTGAAATACCCCGTAAATCATGGCACATTATGGTCTGGGAATTAATTTGAACTTAGTTGTGAAGTGAGCCAGAAATAAAATGTCATAGATTTTACATTATTTTGTTAACACCATCTAATTGCAAGCTGATGTTATATATGCCCACATTGTCCTGCATATGTCCTGTGCAGCTTTCATATGGTCCCACAAAGTTTCCATTTATCATCTCTTGCTTCTCTCAAAGCAGAATTAAAAAGGAAACACAATTATAGCTTGTAAATATTTTTCCATCAAAAGTGGAAAAGCAACATCCAGACCTAGAAGGTCACAGCTTTTCTAGAGAAATCAAATAACATCATGGTGTGTGCGTGCGTGTGCGTGGGTGAGAAACTGAAGAGTAGTTCATATGTAAAGTAGATCTTTGTCAAAAGAATAAATTATAACACCATGTGTAAAAACCTTGTCTGTTTCTTTTCCTGACATTTTGTACGTATGCCCTATGGTTCGGGAACATGATTTCCAACGGGAATGGGTTTTCTCCTTGATGTTTTGTGTTTTATCCCCCTTCCTGTGTTCTTCTACTTGTTTGTCTCTTCAGCAAAAAGCAATCACTCAAAAGCAGTGTCTTAATTTATTGTCATTTTTTCTTCTTACTGCCTAGGCCGTATGTAGTCGTCCAGAAACACTGCTGAGAGTGTTGGTTCCCAATCTTGGCTGAGTATCAGACTCCTCTGGGGAACTCAAAGAGAAAACAAAACAAAACACTTGCCTGGGTATCATCTCTACAGATTCTGGTTCAATTACTCTGTAAAAAGTTCACCAGGAGATTGTAAGGTATGGACTAAGTTTAGAACCAGACTATGGCTACAGTTGTTTTATTATGATATTGCTGTTTAATATCACCCTCTGTGCATAATTTATGACTGTAATTTAAGAATTTTCTTCCTTGGGGAACATAATGTGTGATTTTTTCATAGTTATAGGACAAACAGAACCATTATTTTTGTTTTAGGATGTACATAAATAGAAGTTTTGGCTGACCTATTATGTTTCTGTCAGATATAAACATTTCTTCCTCCTGGAAGTGCTTTTATGACACATTTTTGGTATTTCATGGAATCATATCATAATTAGATAGAACTCAGTTTTCAGTTCAATGTTGAAGACTTGACGGACACAGGAAGGGGAGAACACTATTGTAATTAGTGAGAAATGTGGGGTAAGAGGTTGAGACTTGATGGGACCCCAAACCTTGGAATAATATTCCAGTTTAATCATTCAAAGTCCCCAAAGGGAAACATTAACAGAATAATATGGTAGAAACAAGGAGCATTCTTTATTATGCTCTGAACCCAAAACCTATTGTAGAACTCTTATGGTCTATATTTAGCCATATAGACAACTTATTTTTTTCTATCCTAAGGCATTTCTGGGGTCTAGAACCAAAATAGGGTATGTGGTTTATTTCACTAGCGGTCCATTGGATTGATCTGAGATTTAAAAAAAAAAAAAAAGTGCTATTGCTTCAGATCTCCCTCCCGTGCCACCAGAGATACTGGCTAGATCTGTAGAATATGTGATTGGCCAACAGAATTTTAAAAACCTAACAAGGTGGATTCTAACCTGTAGTCAAGGATAATAATCACTAGTCTATTCTGTTTCTTTTCCATCAGTGCACTACTCAGCCTCAGATCTTTCTGCTTCAATGGGAAGGTTAGAGCACCCAGCAGTGAATAAGAGGACACCCTCAGGAAGGGGTCATCTCCATGCTCAACCTTCCTCTACCAGTTGGGAGGAGATAGACCTGTCAAAGGAGAAAGAGGCCAAGATGAAACAGAGATGGACAGTTGGGATTTTTTTCCCCAGGAAAGAGTAGGTCCTGTTCCTGTCTCCCTTTCTCCAGCTGCAAGAAATCAAGGGAATACACATGATCTTCACTCCCTTGAAAATGGACATTCGAGGACAGAGGTCAACCCAGAGACAGACTTTTTGTCCTTAAAAGTAAAATGAGATGTGAAGGTCAGGAGAGCATCACAGTCCTGAACCCTCTTTCATGAGACTACTTGCTCAGTCCCTGCCTCTACACTCATGACCATGAGATGTGCATTGTAATCTCTCATGGCTATATGAATGCCTCTGATGTGGCCCTCCGAAGCCTTTTTGAGGTTAGCCCCTGTACCGCTCTGTACATTACCTGAGAATAATCCTCTTTTTCTGACTTGAATTTTTTTATTTAAATTCAATTAGCCAACATATAGTACATCATTAGTTTCAGAGGTAGAGGTCAGTGATCCATCAGTCTTACATAATACCCAGTGCTCATTCCATCACATGCCCTCCTTAATGCCCATCACCCAGTTACCCCATCCCCCCACCCACCTCCTCTCTAGCAACCCTTAGTTTATTTCCTATAGTCAAGAGTCTCAGATGGTTTATCTCCCTCTCCGACTTCTTCCCATTCAGTTTTCCCCTCCCTTCTCCAATGATCCTCTGTGCTGTTTCTTATGTGCCACATATGAGTGAAACCATATAATTGTCTTTCTCTGCTTGACTTATTTCACTTAGGTAATCCCCTCCAGTTCCATCCACGCTGATGTAAATGGTAAGTATTCATCCTTTCTGATGGCTGAGTAATATTCCATTGTATATATGTATACAATGGCTAATCCTACATAACACTGTGACTTTATGCAGAAATGGAGTGCCACGGAGGCCAAATGGCTCACGTAGGGTGACATTGAGGGTTGACTGTGCTCCTCATCACACCTGACCCACTGCATTCTAGCCGAGTTCCTTCAGCACAGATAGAAAAAGACAACCCCAGGAAGGTGGAGGACACCATATCATTACTTATATCAGTCCCCAAATATCACCCTCTTGGGGCACCTGGGCAGCTCAATCGCTAAGCGTCTGCCTTCGGTTCAGGTCATGGTCCCAGGGTCCTGGGATTGAGCCCTGCATTGGGCTCCCTGCTCGGCAGGAAGCCTGCTTCTTCCTCTCCCACTCCCCCTGCTTGTGTTCCCTCTTTCACTGTTTCTCTCTCTGTCAAATAAATAAATAAAATCTTAAAAAAAAAACAACCCAAAAAACAAATATCACCCTCTGGCTCCAGTTTAAATCATTTTGTGCAGGATGGGGGAATGCTAAAATTTCCATAAGCAATTCTACTCGTAACTTTGACTTTGAGCTGATAAAGTGATTTATTCAGGCTGCTGTACTCAGTGCGTCACGGTCAGGACGTCACCCAATATCCTGGGTCAGGCACGGATCTCGGGCAGGAGAGAAAGAGCATCAGCGCTGTGATGTTGCCATTAAGAGACTCAAGATTTATTTTCAAACCCTCCTTGGATAGAAAGGCCAATGGTGGATTTGTCAGGAAGCGGGCAGTATAATTTTGAAGTGAGTGATTTCTGTGTGCCTCAAAAAAGAATCTAATACAGGCGTCAAAGGGAGCCAAGATAAAATGTCAAAGATTGGAACACAAGGAATTTATAAGTGCAATTAACTAATATCTTTAGCTTGAAAAGATGTCCTCCCTGTTCGGATGCCCTTCAAACAAGGTGACTTTGCTGACCTAGATTTCTCACTGTAATAGTTCTATTTGCTGCCTGCCTATCTATGTGCTAATTTAGTTTTCATTCATGTTTCAGAAAATAATATATCTACTTTTGAAACATGACCAATGAAATTATAAGAAACTACCTATTGTGCCAGTAAAAAGTTCCCCTCCACTCTCTTTAGACGTAAGTCGAAGAATCACATAAGTAAACTAAACATTAAAATAGCACCTCAAAGGAGGTCCAGATACTCACCAAATAATCTAGTCCTGGAGTTTGAGTCTAAACCCCTGAATTAAAGTGGAATAATGTTCCTGAGGCACTGGATGAGGAAAGAGTCAGGGGGCAGGGCTGAGAAATGTCACGGGTCCAGCACAGCCGACAGATGTGTCTTCTAGCCAGAGGGGCTACAGGGCTTATAGGAGAGATCAAGTGAGGGCCAGGAACCAGGCAGAAAGAAAGCCAATGATAAAACTGGGAGAAAATAAAGAGGTCCTGGACAATTTAATAAAACTGAAAGGTCCTAAAATGTCAGTCAGTCAAAGTGGATTAAAGATAGGATGAGGCATTTTTCTAACCAAGAAGGGTGACTTGGTTTGTCAAAAAGTTGGTCTTCTCGGGGCGCCTGGGTGGCTCAGTTGGTTAAGCGACTGCCTTCGGCTCAGGTCATGATCCTGGAGTCCCAGGATCGAGTCCCGCATTGGGCTCCCTGCTCGGTGGGGGGTCTGCTTCTCCCTCTGACCCTCCTCCCTCTCATGCTCTCTGTCTCTCATTCTCTCTCTCAAATAAATAAATAAAATCTTAAAAAAAAAAAAAAGTTGGTCTTCTCAAAACCACTTACATCTTTAGCCAGTCACAACCCTGTGACTTCTAGTCCCTAAATATGCCTGCCCTATTCTCAACCCCAAACAGTCTAAAGTACACTTGTTATCCATTGTGGGATTGCTGCGGTTGACTGGATCAAATAGGAGACACTAGATCCAATCCACTGTCAAGCTAACACACCATCAAAATACTTCCTCACTAATTTAAATTAAGAGATATCCCACTCTAGGCAGCGGGTGGAACATAATTGAACCGAAGAGTCATGTGACTCTGAGCTCATTGTTTCCGTGCAGACAGAGGTGTAAACAGAGGACGCCAACCTACAGGAGAAGAGAATGCACCAACATAAAGAAAGAGGCAGACATTTGGGAGCCTCTGATCCAAGAAATAGTGAAAGGGGGAGATGGGGAGAGTAGCTGTCTTGGTAATAGATGGCGGAGCCCTCTTCAGTCACAATTTGTATGAAATATCTATGTGTCCTTTGTTTCAATGAGGTTTCTGTATCCTTTCATCAAATATCTCTTGTACCCAAAGACTTTCGTTAGAACAGCACAATTAGTCATTCCCCAAATATATTCCTCCTGTTGTCAGCTCGCCCCTGTGTGGGCAGAACTCTCTTCTAGAGAGAAAGAAAACCTTGGGGATCAAACCTATACTCTCAAAATGCATGTGCAGGGTGCCTGGGTGGCTCAGTTGGTTAAGCGACTGCCTTCAGCTCAGGTCATGATCCTGGAGTCCCAGGATCGAGTCCCACACTGGGATCCCCGCTCAGTGGGGAATCTGCTTCTCCCTCTGACCCTCTCCCCTCTCATGCTCTCTCTCACTCTCTCTCTCTCAAATAAAGAAATAAAATCTTTAAAAAAATGCATGTCCATACACACATCTACATGTAAAACAATATAAAATTTGATAGATTCATTGGTGTTAAATGTGACAGACTTAACTGCCACCTTTGGGAAGGCTACTATGAGCTGCACCCACAGATAGCAATTGCCCACCATGACCTCAAATTCCACTGACATACATATGTCCCTTTCTATTTCTCTTCCTTAACCCTCAACCTAAGGAAGAATATTCTATTACCTATGGGAAAAGCAATGATACCTGTTTCTACAAGATGAATTCTAGATGAGAAGAATTGAACAGGCAAAGTAAAAAAAAAAAAAAAGTCAATTTCATCATTTTTATAACATACAAAGAGAAGAAAGTGGATCTTTTATCCCTGAAACTTCAGTGGAAGGCAAAATTCAAAAGGGAAAATATGCTATGAAAGAATATTTTTTGAAGCTTTTTGGCTGGAACATGTAGGATTATCAAAAAAGTTTTTGAGGGGGTGAAGAATAACTGGAAGACCTAGATTATCAGACAGGCATCACAAGTTTTCAACATGAAGTCCCAAAGACAATCACTCTAATAAAAATCATATTTAAATAACACATTCAAAACCATTCTCAAAATTACAATCATACCAACAAAACAAACAAATGATTCACTTTTTTTCATTCAGAGGAGGAAAACTCTCTAGGAGACAATGATGATAAGTGGAACGCTAGCAAGAGCATTCTACACTGAGCAGTCTGGCAGGCTCATTGCTGATACAGCCAGAACTGTGCTATGGACATAGTTTGATACAAGGTAGTTCTTTCCAGAGAACCCTGGGCACTGTCCTGATGATCCAAACCAGGTAAAAAAAGAAACAGTGAAGAGGAAGTACTGAAGATTTTAAATGTATTCACCTTAAAGGACATTTCTATTGCTTCAGAAGAGATGCCTTTGTGGTTGATTTTACATGCTGGCCTTAGTAGTTACTTCTGTGGGTAGAACAGGACTTCAGATTATTCTCGTGAAGACTCTAACAGCAGCATGTTCCTGAAGAAGTAGGTCATGTAGACAGATCATTCTTCAAAAGAGACTCTTTGTATCAACTCTGGTTACCAGAATTTTGAGTGCAATGTGTAGAAATTATTCATTCATTATGAGTATCTACACATAAGCATATCTGGAAGGAAAATTTAACTCTGAAAGAGAAGATAACAAACAGATTTGTTGGGAAGGGTGAATCCAAATGGTGAAATGGAAACTGTGCACGCACATGCACACACACACACACACACTGTATTTAATGGATAAGGCCATGTAGTGTGATGACTAAGAGTTGAAGGCAGAACAGTGTGGTTGAGTAATGGCTGTGTTATCTTGCACAAACTAATCAGCCTCTCCAGTTTCCTCATCTATAAAATCAGCATAAGAGGACCTGTCTCTTAGAATTCTTTGGAAAATTAGGTGAACTAAAACCCATAAATCCCTTAGACAGAACCTGAGTCTCAGTAAGAACTGAATAGATCAATGTGGTGATGATGATGATGATTGATGATGATGATGTCAGTTTCAAGTGTCTCCTCATTATGGATCCAGTAACAATCTATGTGACTCGTGTTTCTGCTCACATCCAGTCTGAGCATTGGTTTTCCCCATGTTCTCCTTATTCTACTCATCGCCATCTGTGTCCCCCAAGTCTTTTCCAGTGATGTTAGGTACAGGTAGGCCATTTCCCTCTTTCAGATTCCCTGTGATTCTTGGCATAGAATTCTTAGTCTTTGAAATCACAAATACATCAAGTTTTCTTTAGAGCCCTATAAATCAGTTTTCTTCCCAAATTTGTCCCTGTAGATGTGACTGCTTATTTCACTTGCTGCTATAGGAGTATCTCAAGCTGCAGTTCCTTAAAGTCAACACCACCCTCTCTCTGCTCTTTGGGATGCCAGCACTTCAGTGAGCAGTCACATCCCATATGGAGTCCAACTAAAAACAATTTTCCTAATTGTACAAAAAAACCCCATGATAATACCTATGTGACACCATTAAATAGCACTCCTGACTATTAAATTATGTCCTGACTGCTATTGTTCATCCTACACTAGCTAAGAATTAAACTCAGTGGATAAAAATACTTGTTAAATGAAATTAAATTAGATCATAAAGAGAGCATGGAACAATGATGTTTCAGGGAGCCTTTGGATAATCTGTTTTTGATGGCTGAAAAACCTGTGTAGGTAAGATTCAATTATTCCTTAATATTATTCTAGGCAGAAAATAAAATAGAATATTTTGGGGGAAGAAACAGAATCTATTTTGTCAATATTTGTGATTTGTCATCTCGTCCCAGGACCCACAACATTAGATTCAAATTCCATATGATTCAAATTGCAAAGTGGCCTATTTTTTTGAGTTTGTCCTTTCTTGTACTATCTTAAATGTCACTAAATAGAAGCAGCTGATATTTTAAAAATTTCACTGGGAGATCTTCTTGCCCAAATCCAAAATTTGTTTAAGTGCATTGTCCATCTTCCTAGATACAAGTGACCATTTCACCAAATGGATCACCATTTATTCAGTCTTCTATAATAGTTTCCTCATCATTTTTCCAACCTCCCACCACCACCCAGCCTTAAAAATAATACTACATATTTTGGGTGTTTATTGAAACAACATCCAATTTCTGGGTACCGATTTCTGTTTCAATTCCTTTTGGTTGTATAACAAACCACCTAAATACTTAGTGGCTTAATATATATGATACAACTACCCGAAGACATAATTGAAAAGATTATAGTTTAAAACTTTCCAAAATTGATGAGAGGTATAAATCTATAGATCTTTTAAGCTCCATGACCCACAAGCACGATAAACACAAACATCACATCTATTCAAACACAGTATTCAGACTGCTGAAAAAACAAAGATAAGTATTAAAATTTCAAAGTAGATTTTCTGCTTTTAAGAGAGTGAAGGGAAAAAGGGATACATTATATACAGCATAAATCTGTATAAATAGTAGCCAACATGTGACCTGAAACAATGAAGGTCATAGGACAACAGAACATCTTTAAAGTGATAAATGAAAACCAAAAATACTCAGCTTAAAATTCTCTATCAGAAGACAATATCCTTTAAAAATGAAAGTCAAATAAAGACATTTCCAGAGTGGCAACAGCAGAGAGAATCAGTCTTTAGCAGACCTACCCTATAAAGAAATGCTAAAAGTTCTTCAAGCTGAAGAGAAATGATACCAGATACAACACTCAATCTTCAGAAAAGTATGAGGACCACTGTGTGTGTGCCTATTTTAATTTTCTAAGGACAAATTGCTTTTTAAAATATCAGCCAAGCATTATGGGAATCATCACATATCTAGAAGTAAAATATAAGACAATGAGAATAAAATAGGTGGGGGGGAAGACTGTTGTAAGGTTCTTATACTGCTCATGAGGTAGCAGGATATTATGTATAGATGGACTGCACTTAGATCACACTGCAATGTCTGGGATACAGCATCCCTTAAAAGTATTCAAAAATAGGGGCACCTGGTTGGCTCAGTTGGTTAAGCATCTGACTCTTGATTTTGGCTTGGGGTCTTGGAATCAAGTCCCACATTGGGCTCCGTGACCAGCCCAGAGTCTGCTCATCCCTTTTCCTCTGCTCCTCCCCCACACATGTGCACGCATTCTCTCTCTCTCTCAAATAAATAAAATAGTTTTTAAATGTATTAAAAAATACATAGCTAGAAGGCCAACACATGAAATAAAATATAATAATAAAATGTGAACTTACCCAAGGAGAGCAGGAAAGGAGTTGAAGAACAATAAAGAGCTTTGTAGGTGAATTGAACCAAACATTTTAAAAAGAAATAATACCAATATTACATAAACAGTTTCAGAAAACAGAGCAGGAAGGAATGCACCCCAACTTGATTACAAAAACTCGAAAGAACATGTATAACAAAGCTACAGACCAGTAATCATCATGAACATAGAAATCCTGAGCAAGGGGCACCTGGGTGGCTCAGTCACTAAGCGTCTGCCTTCGGCTCAGGTCATGATCCCAGGGTCCTGGGATCGAGCCCCACATTGGCCTCCCTGCTTGGCAGGAAGCCTGCTTCTCCCTCTCCCACTCCCCCTGCTTGTGTTCCCTCTCTTGCTGTGTCTCTCTCTGTCAAATAAATAAAATCTTAAAAAAAAAAAGAAATCCTGAGCAAAATACTAGTAAATTGGATCCAGAGATAGTAAAAAATAATAAATCATGACTAAGTGATATCTTTCCAGGAATTCAAATTTGATGTCACTTTCAAAAATCAATGTATTAGACTTCTGGTTTCAGCTCCAACATACACAGACCTTGCAAGTCATCCCTCTAGTTCTCGTACCAACCCCCCCCCCAAAAAAAACCCAAAAAACAAAGAAACAAAAACTAAACAACTTGAAAATCAACAATGCTTCTTGGGTCCATCAGAGGATTGAGGTTACAGCCCTGAAAACTGGAGAGCCGTGTACACAGAGGGTTCCCGCTTATCAGGAGCAGAATCCCCCAGAGCTACAAACTGGTAGGAGCACTTAAACAGTAAGCAACAAATCGCTGGAGGCTGAGTGAGGACTAACTTGGGAGTTTTTATACTTCCAGGAGCCCCACCAGGTTTTCCTGGTAAAGACCCCGGAAAAATCGCCCTCGGATCCCAGCTGGGAAGGAATGGTTGGGGGTGGGGCAGGGAGGGAGAAAGTAACCATTTTGAAATAAGCCTAGGACGTTCAGTCTACTTCACCAGAGCCTTATCTGACTTAGGGGAAGGGCAGTTAGGCTGCTCCAGCCCCCTCTAAGCTTTCCAATCCCATAAAAAGCAGGAAAAAAAAAAAGGCTAAGAAACTTTCTGAAGATCACACCTGAGGGCTCTGACCCACTGAAAACACTGAGATTTAATCGTAAGATTCTAGAATGGTTTCCCTCCCCATACCTTACAACCACCTTAACAGTGCTCCAGTTTAACAGTAGGTTACACGGAGAGCTACAAGGCATCACGCCATTTAAGGAGTTTCCAAGGAAACTCAAAGACAACAGGGAAGACACAAGTGAGGACATTAGAGAAAACTGATCCTCTGACAAAGTTCTAGGAAACATGAAACATAGCCGCACTCCTAGCCGGATAAAAAAACACCTCGCACTAACGACCGTTTACCTCAGTTATTACCCAATGCATCATGTCAGGCTTTCAACAAAAAATTACAAAGCATGTTAAAAGGGAAGAAAAAACTGTCTGAATGATGTAGTTTTTGAATGTTTTGGTGAGGTTGGTGTGTTGGTGGGGTTTGGAGCCGATGGCCAAGAAAGAATTCTTGAGGTGTCTTTGGTGCAAAATGGTGGTTTTATTAAAGCTCGGGGACAGGACCCAAGAGCAGAAAGAGCCCCTGCCCTGGGATTGTGAGGAGCAACTTATTATATACTTTGGGGTTGGGGCAAATAAAGATAAGGGAAGTTCATATGCTAAAGAAGAGTCACCAGATACCAGAGGCCTTGCTATTGTCAAGCTAAGGTTGTTTCTTCCTCTAGCAAAGCATTAACATGAAGACAGTTGGGAGCTTCCTGGAGGAATGTTACCCTCCGCCTGCCCGCAGATATTTGTCCAATGGGCTGTAGGTTATAAGGACATTTAATTTTATCTACATTTCCTTCAGCCTTTGTTTCCCCCATCAGGAAGAGACAAAGTAAGTGTCAGAACCTGACTCAGATATGATAGAAATTTTGCAATTTTCAGGCCAGGAATTTAAAATAACTATAATTGATATGCTAAGGACTATAGTGAAAAAAGTGGATAACACGCAAGAAGAGATGGGCAATGTAATTAGATGCTTAGGAAAGAATCAAAGGGAAATGCTAGAACCCAAAACAGCTGTATTGTCAGCAGACTGGACACAGCCAAGGAAAGCGTCACTGTGCTTAAATATCTATCGATAGTAACTTCCCAAACTTAAATGAAAAGAGAAAAGAGAATTAAAAATATGAAAAAAACTATCCAAGAACTGTGAGTCATTTACAAAAGATGTAATGTATACATAATAGGAACACCAGAAGAGGAAAGAGAGAAACAGAGTAATATGTATATTATATGTCTCAAATAAATAAAAAAAAACAGGAAGAATAGGAAGGATAGTAGAATTCCATGTACCCATCACCTGCTTCCACAGTTACCAACACTCTGACACTTTTGTTTCATATACTTCCCACCAGTCTCTTTTTCTGGGACTATTTTCAAGCAAATCCCAGATATCATAAAAAAATGTCTACTTAAATGTTAGATTTTATTACTAAAAAATGAGACCCCCAAAAATATATAACCATTACATCAATAACACATTCGACACAATTAACAATAATTATTAATAGTTTCCAATACTAGTTGGTTTTCAGTTATATCCACTTGTTTCAAAAATATCTTTTAACAGGTGGTTTGTTCAAACCGGAATCCAAACTATGTTGCTATAATTTTTAAAACCTCTATTGTATCTACAGTTGTTTTCCCTTTCTCATTTGGCATTTTTTTTCTTTTCCTATCTTTTCTCCTTTCTCTTGATTGGTGTTGCCCACGTTCTGTTCTTATTAGATGTTTCTATTATTCTCTGTGGCTATTGTCCTTTTTGTTATTGTGGTAAAATCTACCATCTTAACTATTTTTAAGTGTACGATTCCATGGCATTAACACATTCACAATGTTGTGCAACCATCACCACTGCCCATTTTATGAATTTAGAAATAAGCAATTTTACAAGGAGACCCAAGAGAGTGACTTTAGCTCTTAAGATACCTTCCACCCTGAAAAATAGGTTGAGTGCAGATTTCAGAAGAAATATTTACAAATTCAATGGAAGTCTCCAATTTATGCCAATTTTTAAAGCTATGGCCTAAATCACAAATTAGGTAGCTTTAAATGCCATTTATAAGGATTCTAACTGCATTAAATCCTCATCCAAATAAACTGTCAGGGTCCCACTCTGAGGTAGAATCCCATCAGGAATTTGTATTCTACACTCTATGAAACAGCATCATACAGTAAATGAAACTGTTGATTCCATCTCAAGGCTCACAGAATTATAAAGCTGTTTATAAAGATTAACTCACTAATAACTTGTGTCTCAATTTATAAGCTCTGTTTTACTCCTTGAAATGTTCACACCCCACCAACACTCTCAATCTCATTGAGCCACTTTCCTTGCTATTTTTATTCATTAGAAGTGATACAAGCAATTCTTGGGAAAATAGCAAGCTGTTGGCAGTTTTCTTTAAAAATAGATTGGATTGGGGTGCCTGGGTGGCTGAGTTGGTTAAGCATCTGCCTTTGACTCAGGTCATGATCCCAGGGTCCTGGGCTTGAACCCTGAGTTGGACTCCTTGCTCAGTGGGGAATCTGCTTCTTCCTCTCCCTCTACCCCTCCCTCTGCCTGTGCTCTCTCTCGCTCTCTCTCTCTCAAATAAATAAATAAAATCCTTAAAAAATGTGTTGGGACTAAAGCAATTTGCAGAAGTATAATTTGATTAAAACAATTGGTAAATTGAAGAGAACCTCAATGATACAGTTTGGCCCTCTAGTTCTACTGGCAAGACAATTGAAATAAAACGTGATATTTGTTTTTTTGGTTTTTTTTTTAAAGATTTTATTTATTTATTTGAGAGAGAGAGAATGAGAGAGCACATGAGAAGGGGGAGGGTCAGAGGGAGAAGCAGACTCCCTGCCGAGCAGGGAGCCCGATGCGGGACTCGATCCCGGGACTCCAGGATCATGACCCGAGCCGAAGGCTATCGCTTAACCAACTGAGCCACCCAGGTGCCCTGTATTTTTTTTTAACTAAGTACTTATTCAAGGAAACCCAGAGGATGAGCAGATATCCTGAACAGTGCATGGAATATTCCACATGAGATTTTTTTTTTTATGGCATCACAATTCACCATCTTAGAAAATGTGAGAGATCTGGTGGGTGATGGGCAGGCCATTAAGTACTCTGATGCAAATCTCAGTTAAAATGAGATTTGTTTCTGATTGAAAAAAAAATTCATAGGATTGAAGTAAAGAGGAAAGGGGAAGAAGTAATCCTATTTTTACATCTCATCCAGATATGAAGATAGCATTAGAAAACCTGCAGAGGGAGTAAAGTATGAAATTATTTTCACAGTATATGAACATCATGGTCACTGATGGTCTGTCATGATATCCTTTAAGGCATGTTTTATTCCAGGTCTTTAGATTTCAGGTCATAGCTGAGAGCAGCCTACAAAACATCAGCATGAATTAAACATGAAAGGATCACACGACCCTGAAAAAAACAAGTGGTGAGGGTTGGTAAAGTTTGGCTTCTTAGATGTACAGTGAAAAGAAGACATGATAGAAAATCCTTCTCAGAGACAAAGGAGGAAGGTTTGTAGAGGAGTACACAAAGATGCCTCAAATGTAATTATCTTAACTAAATAGGAAAAAGAAAATGGACGGTTGAACAAATTTACTTCTGCAACCTATTTTCTTGATTCATAGGAGGAGTAAGAAAGCCAGCTCCAGAGCCAATGCCTTAATCATTCATTCATGGAATCTGTGAGTGCCTCGCATGCACTGTCACTATGCTGGGTGCTGAGATGCAATGGGGAAGAAGACACACATGTTCCCCACTTCATGAAGCTTGTACCCTGGTAGAAGAGATGACAGAGAAGCAGATACTTTTTTAGGGCTCACCCATAAGGTTATCAATCTTAGTTGGGCAGAAGCATATAAAGCAAATGATAAAGCACAGCAAACAGAAACAAGAATATATCCCACAGGAGATGTGAGTGGTGATTCTCTGGTCACTAATTATTGTGTGTGTGTCTTCACTTGATACAAGATAGTTTTTCACAATGGTCAATCAGACCCCCCACAGAGTCACACTTTATCGATGATACTGGTTATGGATATAAATTAAAATGAAAGAATAATCGTGCGTGTCAAGTGCTTAGGATGTTGAGCATCCCTAGAAGTCTCCTTAGCTATGACTAAAATGTCAGAACCAAACAGTGATGTTGTTTGAGCTAAATTGCATTCAAAAAACATCTTTATATTGGGAGTTAGCATATATGCTGCTTCTAGTAGGCTCATTTTCATACATGCTTTCTTCGTGGGTTTGACATTGAACTTGACATTGCTTTAGCTAATACAGATCTTAAGTCAGCTTGTGATCTTATGTCAGAGTATTCCACAAAAAAAGTACACATCATTCTCTTCTCATTTCTCGTTAAAGCATTTATAAATGTAGACACTGGAAAACAGGCAAATGTTACTGGGTATATTCTAATTGTCTACAATTCAGATCCTCTGGCAAAGTTAGCAGCACTACTTGGAATCATATGTCAAAGAATGAATAACCTAAGGACTATTTTGCCTACAAAACTTGTTATTTCTTGGAACTCCACTCATAGGATTTGTATATAGTATATGAGGCATGTAAACTTATTAATATTAATATCTCTTGTTTATAAGAATGACTCCTTGTGAGAAGAAGAGAGTTCCACAAACACCTACTTACAATACTATGACCACAGCTGCAAGCAAGACTGATACATCATAACCACTTCCTTCCTCCTGTCTCAGCTCCCAGAAATGTCAACTTAAAATGTGACTGCATGTATCAGCTTTTCCTGTTCTTACTTTCGACTTGAGTTCAATGGATTCAATATCTCTCTATGTTGATTGCTAAACTTTAATTCTTTCAGAAGAATTATACTACTTTTTCCATGTTTCTGATTTCTCAGCTGATTTTTTTCTGGGATCTGGAATTTAAAAACAAAAAATTCCCAAAAGCTACAAAGAAGGATTCCTGCATGGAAATACTAAGGGTGACCAGTAACTGATTAATAAAGGCAGGCAATAAATAAAATCTAATGGTGTTCAAGGCTCCGCAACTGTGGGCACAGTGTTCTAGTAAAGCACTCACTTTAGGTCCACATGGGTGAGCTCAAATAAAGCTGTACCATGCCTAGGTTCTGGGACTTCTCTAAGGACAGGGGTTGCCCACTAAGGTAAAAGAATCCTCAAGATGAGATTCCAAGGAGATAATTCAGAGGGAAGCAAAGAATAGGTAGGGAACTTCATCCTGGACATCTCCACTTCAATCTGTTGTCTTCAGCATAAGACTTCCTGCTTTGATGGGAATAAAAAGGCTTTAATACTGTGAAATGGCTGATATGGGAAGCATGGTATCAGGAACATAGACTTTTCAGGGTGTTTAAACAAAATCCTTCCAAAATCCTCCTTCACCTTGAAAATACACTGAGAGGGTCATTGATGTTCACTAGATGTTAAACTTTTTGGTTTGATCTGCATCCCCCCATCTCATCCCCGATGTTCCACACCACTGCATTGACTTCTTCCTTTTGAGAACCTGCCCCACTCTTAATAAAAGCTTGTGAGAGGTCATCTTGATTTCATTACCACACTCTGATCATTTTGTAGGATCAACTAGGCAGCCACAGAGTCTAGAGGGCAAAAAAAAATGAAGCGAAGATTGTGCCAATTTGGTTCTAGTACTCATGATACCTAACTGTGTCCTTAAAATTTGGCCAATGACCCAGAATATGCCTGTCAGGAATTCACAGACAGGAAACATGATGATCCCACAAGTTACCTTCTTTCTAGCGGCCTTCCCCTATCCATTTCTTTTTGTTACTCTGCAATTTTACCTCCTTTCTTCTCCTATCCTCCTATGTTTTCTCCCTTTCTTCTCTTCTCCAAAGGAAGGAGGCAGAGGAAAAGAGAGGAAAACAACTAATGGTACATGAGGGGAGGCTTCAAGAAATCAGCAATACCATAAAGTGAAACAATATTAAAATTATTGGGGTCCCAGAGGAAGAAGAAAGAGAGAGAGGCACAGAAGGTATATTTGAGCAAATCATATCTGAGAACTTCCTAATTTGGGGAAGGAAATAGGCATTCAAGTCCAGTTGGCACAGAGAATCCACCTCAAAATCAATAAAAATAGATCAACAGCCTGACATATAATGGTGAAGCTTGCAAATTTCAGAGATAAAGAGCAAATCCTGAAAGCAGCTGGAGATAAGAACTCCTTAACTTATAAGGGTAGGAACATTAGATTAGCAGCAGACCTATCCACAGAGACCTAGCAAACCAGAAAGGACTGGCAAGATTTATTCAGGGTACTGAATGAGAAGAACATGCAGCCAAGGATACTTTATCCAGCAAGGCTGTCATTCAGAATGGAAGGAGAGATAAAGAGCTTCTAGGACAAACAGAAGCTAAAAGAATTTGTGATCACTAAACCAGCCCTGCAAGAAATATTAAAGGGGATCCTGTAAATGAAGAGAGAGAACAAAAGTAACATAGACCAGAGAGAAACAGAGACAATCTACAGAAACAGGGACTTTACAGGTAATACAATAGCACTAAATTCATATCTTCCGATAGTTACTCTGAATGTAAATTGGCTGAAAGCTCCAATCAAAACACACAGGGTATCAGATTGGATAAAAAAGCAAGCCTCATCCATATGTTGTCTACAAGAGACTCATTTTAGACCCAAAGACACCTCCAGATTCAAGGTGAGGGGTGAAGAAAAATTTATCATGCTAATAGATGTCAAAAGAAAGCTGGGGTAGCAATCCTCATATCAGACAAATTAGATTTTAAACCAAAGACTGTCATAAGGGATGAAGAGGGACACTATATCATACTTAAAGGGTCTATCCAACAAGAAGATCTAACAGTTATAGATATTTATGCTAACTTGGGAGCAGACAATTATATAAACCAATTAATAACAAAATTAAAGAAACACATTGATAATAATACCATTGTAGTAGGAGACTTTAACACCCCACTCATAGCAATGGACAGATCATTTAAGTAGAAGATCAATAAGGGAACAAGGGCTATAAATGACACAATGGATCAGATGGACCTCACAGATACATACAGAACATTCCATCCTAAAGCAACAGAATACACATTCTTCTTAAGTGCACACGGAACATCCTCCAGAATAGATCATACTGGGTCACAAATCAGATCTCAATCAGTAACAAAAGATTGGGATTATTCCCTGCATATTTTCAGACCACAATGCTTTGAAAATTGAACTCAATCACAAGAGGAAGTTTGGAAGGAACTCAAGCACTTGGAGATTAAAGAGCATCTTACTAAAGAATGAATGGGTCAACCAGGAAATTAAAGAAGAGTTTAAAAAAATTCATGGAAACAAATGAAAATGGAAACACAACTGTTCAAAACCTCTGGAATGCATCAAAGGCGGTCCTAAGAGGGAAGTACATAGCAATACAAGCCTTTCTCAAAAAATTAGAAAAGCCTCAAATGCACAAGCTAACCTTACAGTTAAAGGATCTGGAGAAAGAATGGCAAATAAAGCCTAAACCAAGCAAGTTAAGACAAATAATAAAGATTAGAGCAGAAATCAGTGAAATAGAAACCAAAAGAACAGGAGAGCAGATCAATGAAACAAGAAGCTGTTTCTTTGGAAGAATTACTAAGATTGATAAACCTCTAGCCAGACGCATCAAAAAGAAAAGAGAAAGGACGCAAATTAATAAAATCAGGAATGAAAGAGGAGAGATCACAACCAACACCAAGGAAATACAAACAATATTAAGAACATATTATGAGCAACTATATGCCAACAAATTAAGCACTCTGGAAGAAATGGATGCATTCCTAGAAACTTATAAACTACCAAAAATGAACCAGGAAGAAATAGAAAACCTGAAGAGACCCATAACCAGGAAGGAAATTGAGCATTCATCAAAAATCTCCCAACAAACAAGAATCCAGGGCCAGATGGCTTCCCAGGGGAATTCTACCAAACAGCCAAAGAAGAACTAACACCTATTCTTCTGAAGCTGTTTAAAAAAATTGAAAGGGAAAGAAAACTTCCAAATTCCTTCTATGAGGCCAACATTACCTTGATCCCAAAACCAGACAAAGACCCTACTAAAAAGGAGATTTACAGACCAATATCCCTGATGAACATGGATGCCGAAATACTCATCAAGATACTAGCCAATAGGATCCAACAGTGCATTAAAAGGATTATTCACCACGACCAAGTGGGATTTATTCCTGGGCTGCAAGCGTGGTTCAACATTTGCAAATCAATCAATGTGATACATCACATTAATAAAAGAAAGGACAAGAACCATATGATCCTCTCAATTGATGCAGAAAAAGCATTAGACAAAGTACAGCATCCTTTCTTAATTAAAACTCCACAGTGTAGGGTTAGAGGGAACATACCTCAACATCATAAAATCCATCTGTGAAAAGCCCACAGCGAATATAATTCTCAATGGGGAAAAACTGAGAGTTTTCCCTTAAGGTCCAAAACCTGACAGGGATGCCCACTCTCACCACTGTTGCTCAATATAGTACTAGAAGTCCTAGCTTCAGCAATCAGACAACAAAAAGAAAAGGCATTCAAATTGGCAAAGAAGAAGTCAAACTCTCACTCTTCACAGATGACGTGATACTTTATGTGGAAAACCCAAAGGACCCCACCCCAAAATTGCTAGAACTCAGACAAGAATTCAGCAGTGTGGTAGGGTATAAATCAATGCACAGAAACCAGTTACATTTCTATACACTAACAATGAGACAGAAGAAAGAGAAATTAAGGAATTTACAATTGCACCAAAACCCACAAGATACGTAGGAATAAACCTAACCAAAGAGGTAAAGGAGTTGTACTGTAAAAACAGAACAGTTATGAAAGAAATTGAGGAAGAGACACAAAGAAATGGAAAAACATTCCATGCTCATGGATTGGAAAAATAAATATTGTTAAAATGTCTTTGCTACCCAGAGCAATCTACACATTCAATGCAATCCCTATGAATTACCATCAACATTTTTCACAGAGCTGGAACAAATCATCCTAAAATTTGTATGGAACCAGAAAAGACCCTAAATAGCCAGAGGAATGTTGAAAAAGAAATCCAAAGCTGGTGGGTAGCATCACAATTCCAGACTTCAAGCTCTGTTACAAAACTGTCATCATCAGGACAGTGTGGTACTGGCACAAAAACAGACACATAGATCAATGGAACAGAATAGAGAACCCAGAAATGGACCCTCAACTCCATGGTCAACCAATCTTCAACAGAGCAGGAAAGATTATCCAATGGAAAAAGGACAGTCTCTTCAACAAATGGTGTTGGGAAAATTGGACAGCTACAGGCAGAAGAATGAAACTGGACCATTTCCTTACACCACACACAAAAATAGACTCAAAATGGTTGAAAGACCTCAATGTGAGACGGGAGTCCATCAAAATCCTAAAGGACAACACAGGCAGCAATCACTGTGACCTCGGCCACAGCAATTTCTTGCAAGGCACTTCTGTAAAGGCAAGGGAAACAAGGGCAAAAATGAACTATTGGGACTTCATCAAGATAAAATCTTCTGCACAGCAAAGGAAACAGTCAACAAAACTAAAAGACAACTGACAATTGAATGGGAGAAGATATTTGCAAATTTCGTATCAGATAAAGGGCTAGTATCCAAAATCTATAAAGAACTTATCAAACTCAATACCCCAAAACCAAATAATCCAGTCAAGAAATGGGCAGAAAATATGAACAAACACTTCTCGAAAGACACATGAAAAAAATGCTCAACATCACTCAGCTTCAGGGAAATACAAATCAAAACCTCAATGAGATATCATCTCACACCAGTCAGAATGGCTAAAATTAACAAGTCAGGAAACGACAGATGTTGGCGAGGATGCGGAGAAAGGGGAACCCTCCTACACTGTTGGTGGGAATGCAAGCTGGTGCTGCCACTCTAGAAAACAGTATAGAGGTTCCTCAAAAAGTTAAAAATAGAGCTACCCTACAACCCAGCAATTGCACTACTAGGTATTTACCTCAAAGATACAGATGTAGTGAAAAGAAGGGGCACATGCACCCCAATGTTCATAGCAGCAATGTCCACAATAGACAAACTGTGGAAGGAGCTGAGATGCCCTTCAACAGATGAATGGATAAAGATGTTGTTTTCGTAGGATTAACAGTTGCTTGGTGTATTGTGATTGGTTGCTACGTGTCACAGTAACTTATTACAGATTACATTTAAAGGAGTGAATTTGAGGCTGCTCCTGGAACACTGTCCCTCTTATTGGCTTGCACTGAGGTATGCTTACATGAAAGACTAGAAGGTAAGCCAGCTTCCTGGGGCTGCCAGAACAAAGCACCACAGACTGGGCGGCCGAAAACAGCAGAAATTTATTCTCTCACAGCTCTGGGGCCAGAAGTCAGGTGTTGGTGGGGTGGGGTTCCCTCCTGAGGCTCTGGGCTAGGTCTGGTGAAACGTGGATCCTAGTAACATCCCAGGCCCTGGTGGGCTGCCCAAGCACTTGAGAACAATGAGCTCACAGGAGTATTTGCTTTTATGAAGCCACAGTTGTCTCTTGAAAAATCAGTAAAACGTTACAGGTAGTCGAGGACATGACCCTCTCCCACTTTAGGATTGCTTCTCGGGAGTCCTTCATTTGTCTTTTGGAGCCTTTTAGATGGGTCTTACTGATACGACCCCAGGTCACTGGGATCTGTCCCATCTTAAAGTTCCAGAGAGGACATTTGTTTAGGACACTTCCAAAGGCAAAGACACCCACTCCCAGTAAATCTTATTCTGAATTTAACACCGGATATGGTAGACAGCATGGGTTTTCTTCTGTTAGTAAACTCGAAGAAATTACCTCATTTTATTTAAAACGCTCAACAAAATTCAGCACTGCTTTCTTCATCAGGGCTGCCGTGGGACCTGTGGCCATGGCAAGCCGTGACAGCGTCGGTCCTTGCCCCGCGGGCTCCTCTCCTGCAGACCCCCGGACCGCCCCCCCCCCCCCCCCCCCCCCCGGCGGCCAGCAGCCCATCCAACAGCCGGGTTACCGGCCACAACCTCCAGCGTCCCGCAGCCCGGTCACCGCGGCCACTGAGCCTCGGGGAGGCAGATAGCACTCCATTCAAGGACATCGGTGGCACGGGTGTACGTGGCCCACCTGAGCCTTGACGGGTGCCGGGCGCAGGGTGCAAGCGTGCAGGGACCCGCCCGCCAGCCCGCCCCCACAATGGCCTGTGGCCTGCGGGAGCCCTGGACGGGGCGAGGTCCTGCTGATCCGCCAGAAGGCAGCACACGTATCTGCAACAGGAGTCAGGGTGCACGCCGCTGACCTGGCCAGCACCTGCCCCCCGGGGGTCAGAGGGGCGGGTGTGCCGGGTACCGCACAGCAAGATCTGAACTTGGTCATTGTACATTCGTGGACACAGAAAATCAGATGGTGGCTTTCCTAAGGGCAAGAGAAAAGCGAAGGTGACCAGTGTTTAACCCTGTAATCCATTTCTTTGAAGAATAAAACTCACCTGGGGAGCCTGGGTGGCTCAGATGGTTAAGCGTCTGCCTTCGGCTCAGGTCATGGTCCCAGGGTCCTGAGGTGGAGCCCCACATCGGGCTCCTGGCTGGCGGGGAGTCTGCTTCTCCCTCTCCCTCTGCCTCTCCCACTGCTCATGCTCTCTCTCTCTCTGTATCTCTGTGTCTCAAATGAATAAATGAAATCTTAAAAAAAAATCAAAATTAAACAAATTAAAAAACAGAATAAAACTCACTAAACGTAAGGCGGTGAAAATGTTTCCTACTTGGTAAATGCCCCGACGTGACTGTTGAGGCCCCCCCAGAGAGGAGGTGGGAGGGCCCACTGATGCCCGTGCATGCCCAGGCCTGGGATTCCACAGCCCTGGTCCAGGCTGACTCCCCAGGAGCCGCTTGGCCAGAATCCCTCCTTATTCTCTGGAACCCAGAGTCCAAGCCTTAGGCCTCCTGGCCCTCTCTGTACCTCTCACCAAAACACCACTTTACTGCATAAGTAGCCTTCACCTGGTGCACCTGGAGCCTCAGGCCACCTCGCCTTCAGCTGCAACCACAGTGACACCACTCTGGGTTTATAAACTGGACTTAAGCATAAGGTAGTTTTTGAAGAAAGCATTTCCTTATATGAAATTTTAAAAATTTCCACTTGAGTGCTGTTCCAAATGGTAAGGTTTCAGGTCTCAGGGGGATCTCGGTGAGGTCCCACCAGCCTTTGATGGAAGGCGGTCTCAGTCCTTCTCTGGGACAGGTGCTGAGAGAGCCCAGTGCAGGCTGAATGTTGTTCCATTCCAAACATTCCCTTGCCCCACTTCCACAAAGGGAGTGCCTAGGGATGCAACTGGGGAGACAAATTAATGAAAAATCACTGCTCTGGACTCATTTTCTTGTTTTACAAATACAAAAACCAACCTACAGAATGCCAGGGCTGGTGTGGCAGGGGCCCCCCAGAGCTGCCTTTCTGCCAGAAACCTGGATGGAAAACGTCTTTTAAGGTACTTTCTACGATGACTTATTTGGACATATATATTTTTTCATTAAAAAAATTCTAAATTAACATACAATAAAATTAGCAGTGTGAGGGGTTTTGACACGTGTGTGGTCACACTCAGAACACGGCAGTTACATCAGTTGTGAACATTCTCACGCGTGTTCCCCTCTAGTCAATCCTGTGGCCGACCCCACCTCTGCAGACAGGAATCTGTTCTCATTCTCTGTGAACTTGCCTTTTCCAGGCATGATGTAACTTCGGGAGGTGGGCCTCCTTGAGATTATTTGGGCATAATAATATCTTTGAGATTTATTGGTGTTGTTGCTTTTGGGTGGTGTGCCAGTGTATGGATTTTGTTTTACATTCACCCAATGAAAGATACTTGGTTTTGTTTCCATTTTTTTGGTGATTGTGAATGAAGCTTCTATAAACATTCATGTAAAAAAAGTCAATGTATATTAATATTTATTTGCAACAAATACATGGCAAGTCATTTCTAAATGTAAATCAGGACTCTGAAAATTTTTTCACAGTCGTGTATTAGGTTCAAGAATAACCATTTCTAGGGGGGCAGAGCAAGATGGCGGAGGAGTAGGAGACCTGGATTTCTTCTCCTCTCAGGAATTCAGCTGGAGAGGGATCAAACCATTCTGAACACCTACAAACTCAACAGGAGATCGAAGAAAAGAATAGCAACAACTCTCTCATCAGAAAAGCGACCACTTTCTGGAAGGTAGGACCTGCGGAGAAGTGAATCCGAGGCGATATTCGGGAGGATAGATGGCGGGGGAGGGGCCTCCGTCGGCCGCTTCTGGCAAGTGATAGAGCCACGGAGCACAAAATCGGAACTTTTAAAAGTCTGCTCCGCTGAGGGACGTCACTCTGGTGGCTAAGTGGGGGGTGGAACCCTCCGGGACAGTGTGGTCTCAGGACCCTCGGGGTCACAGAAAGACCGGGGGTGCCTGAGTGCGGCAGAGCTCCCAGGTAATGGAGCAGGGAAGCCGCTGCAGAGGCGGAGCCCAGGCGCGGGCTCTTAGCTCGGGGTTGACACAAACTGTGATCCGCGGCACAGTCGGGCCCCTGCTCCTCCAGCAGGGACCCAACAAGCGGCAGATCCGGGGAGACTCACCTTCCTCCCCCAGGAGGAGCCGCGCGGGAGTGCACCGCAGGGATCTGCTGGGTTTGGAGGCTCCACGTGGGGTCGGGTGCCAGAGATAGAAACGCGCGGTCACAGGCCGGGTGAGCACGGAGTGCAGCCGGAGACCGGGGAGACGGGAGTGACTGACGGCTTTTCTCTGGGGGCTCACTGAGGAGCGGGGCCCCAAGTTCTCGGCTCCACCAGGACGGAGATTGGGAGGCCGCCATTTTCACTCTCCGCCTCCAAAGCTGTACGGAAAGCTCGCAGGGAACAAAAGCCCCGGAGAGCAAACCCGAGCAGATTACTTAGCCAGGAGGGGGCAAGGGCGGGGCACTTCCGCCTCCGGCAGAGAAATTTGGAAACCACGGCAACAGGCCCCTCCCCAGAAGATCAGCGAGAACAGCCAGCCAAGACCAAGTTAACGGCGAGAACGGCAGAACTCCAGCGCTAGGGGAATACTGCACATAGAATTCATGGCTTTTTTTTACCATGATTCTTTAGTCTTTCAAAGTTAATTTTTTTTTAACCGTCTTTTTTTCTTTTTTTTTCTTTTTGAATTTTTCTTTTTCCCTTTTTCAACCAACATCTTATCAATCCCTTTTTTTAAAAAACATTTTTATTTTTCATTTTTAGAGTCATATTATATCCCTTCATAGTAGTTACCCGTATTTTTGGCATATATATATAAGTTGTTCTCTCTTTAAAATTTTGAGATAGTTTCTTCTAACAGATTAAAATATACCCTAAATCTCTAGTATATATTTTTTCTACTCCCCTGCCTGATCACATTCTCTCCCTTTTTATTTCTTTTTTCTTTTTTTAAATCCTCTTCTTTCTTTTTTCAAACAACTTATCAATTCCTTTTATAAAATTTTTTATAATTTCCATCTTTACAGTCATATTCCATCCCTTCATCATATCAACCCTTATTTTTGTACATATATAAGTTTTTCTTTCTTTTAAATTTTGGGAGGCACTTTCTTCTAACAGACCAAATATACCCAAAATCTAGTGTGTGGCACTGATCTATATACCAGCCTGATCATATCTGATCACATTCTGGTTTTTTTTTGTTGTTGTTGTTGTTGTTTTGTTTGTTTTTATCTTTATCTTTTTCTTTTTCTTTTTTCTCTCTTTCTGTTTCTTTTTCCACTGCTTCAGGTCTTTTCTGATTTGTTTAGAGTATATTTTCTGGGGACGTTGTTACTCTGCTAGCATTTTGTTCTCTCATTAATCTATTCTCCTCTGCAAAAAATGACAAGACGGAAAAAATCACCTCAACAAAAAGATCAAGAGGTAGTACCGACTGCCAGGGACCTACTCAATAAGGACATTAGTACGATGTCAGAGCTAGAGTTCAGAATCATCACTTTAAAGATACTAGCTGGGCTTGAAAAAAATATGGAAGTTATTAGAGAAACCCTCTCTGGAGAAGTAAAAGAACTAAAAGCCAACCAAGTAGAAATCACAAAGGCTATTAATGAGGTGCAATCAAAAATGGGCGTGCTAACTGCTAGAATAAATGAGGCAGAAGAGAGAATCAGTAATATAGAAGACCAAATGATGGAAAATAAAGAAGCTGAGAAAAAGAGAGATAAACAACTACTGGATCACGAGGGCAGAATTTGAGAGATAAGCAATACCATAAGACAAAACAATATTAGAATAATTGGGATCCCAGAAGAAGAAGAAAGAGAGAGAGGGGCAGAAGGTATAATGGAGCAAATTATAGCAGAGAACTTCCCTAATTTGGGGAAGGAAACAGGCATCAAAATCCAGGAAGCACAGAGAACCCCTCTCAAAATCAATAAAAATAAGTCAACACCCCAACATCTAATAGTAAAACTTACGAGTCTCAGAGACAAAGAGAAAATCCTGAAAGCAGCTTGGGAGAAGAGATATGTAACCTACAATGGTAGAAACATTAGATTGGCAACAGACCTATCCACAGAGACCTGGCAGGCCAGAAAGGACTGGCAGGATATATTCAGAGCACTAAAGGAGAAAAATATGCAGCCAAGAATACTCTATCCAGCTAGGCTGTCATTGAAAATAGGAGGAGAGATAAAAAGCATCCAGGAGAAACAAAAGCTAAAGGAATTTGCAAACACAAAACCAGCCCTACAAGGAATATTGAAAGGGGTCCTCTAAGCCAAGAGAGAGCCTAAAAGCAACATAGACCAGAAAGGAACACAGACAATATACAGTAACAGTCACCTTACAGGCAATACAATGGCACTAAATTCCTATCTTTCAATAGTTACCCTGAATGTAAATGGGCTAAATGCCCCAATCAAAAGACACAGGCTATCAGACTGGATTAAAAAACAAGACCCATCGATATGCTGTCTGCAAGAGACTCATTTTAGACCCAAAGACACACCCAGATGAAAGTGAGGGGGTGAAAAACAATTTACCATGCTAACGGACACTGCAAGAAAGCTGGAGTGGCAATCCTTATATCAGACAAATTAGATTTTAAACCAAAGACTGTAATAAGAGATGAGGAAGGACACTATATCCTACTTAAAGGGTCTATCCAACAAGAAGATCTAACAATTGTAAATATCTATGCCCCTAACATGGGAGCAGCCAATTATATAAGGCAATTGATAACAAAAGTGAAGAAACACATTGACAACAATACAGTAATAGTGGGGGACTTTAACACCCCCCTCACTGAAATGGACAGATCATCTAAGCAAAAGATCAACAAGGAAATAAAGACTTTAAATGACACACTGGACCAAATGGACTTCACAGACATATTCAGAACATTCCATCCCAAAGCAACGGAATGCACATTCTTCTCTAGTGCCCATGGAACATTTTCCAGAATAGATCACATCCTAGGTCATAAATCAGGTCTCAACCAGTACCAAAAGATTGGGATCATTCCCTGCCTATTTTCAGACCCCAATGCTTTGAAACTAGAACTCGATCACAAGAGGAAAGTCAGAAAGAACTCAAATACATGGAGGCTAAAGAGCATCCTACTGAAGAATGAATGGGTCAACCAGGAAATTAAAGAAGAATTAAAAAAATACATGGAAACCAATGAAAATGAAAACACAACTGTTCAAAATCTTTGGGATGCAGCAAAGGCAGTCCTAAGAGGAAAGTATATAGCAATACAAGCCTTTCTCAAGAAACAAGAAAGGTCTCAAGTACACAACCTAACCCTACACCTAAAGGAGCTGGAGAAAGAACAGCAAATAAAGCCTAAACCCAGCAGGAGAAGAGAAATCATAAAGATCAGAGCAGAAATCAATGAAATAGAAACTAAAAGAACAGTAGAACAGATCAATGAAACTAGGAGCTGGTTCTTTGAAAGAATTAGCAAGATTGATAAACCCCTGGCCAGACTTATCAAAAAGAGAGGAGAAATGACCCAAATCAACAAAATCATGAATGAAAGAGGAGAGATCACAACCAACACCAAAGAAATACAAACAATTATAAGAACATATTATGAACAACTCTATGTCAGCAAATTAGATAACCTGGAAGAAATGGATGCATTCCTAGAGATGTATCAACTACCAAAACTGAACCAGGAAGAAATAGAAAACCTGAACAGACCTATAACCACTAAGGAAATTGAAGCAGTCATCAAAAATCTCCCAAAAAACAAAAGCCCAGGGCCAGATGGCTTCCCAGGGGAATTCTACCAAACATTTCAAGAAGAATGAATACCTATTCTTCTGAAACTGTTCCAAAAAATAGAAATGGAAGGAAAACTTCCAAACTCGTTTTATGAGGCCACCATTACCTTGATCCCAAAACCAGACAAAGACCCCATCAAAAAGGAGAATTATAGACCAATATCCCTGATGAACATGGATGCAAAAATTCTCACCAAAATACTAGCCAATAGGATCCAACAGTGCATTAAAAGGATTATTCACCACGACCAAGTGGGATTTATCCCTGGGCTGCAAGGTTAGTTCAACATCCGCAAATCAATCAATGTGATACAATACATTAACAAAAGAAAGAACAAGAATCATATGATCCTCTCAATAGATGCAGAAAAAGCTTTTGACAAAGTACAGCATCCTTTCTTGATCAAAACTCTTCAGAGTATAGGGATAGAGGGTACATACCTCAATATCATAAAAGCCATCTATGAAAAACCTACAGCGAATATCATTCTCAATGGGGAAAAACTGAGAGCTTTCCCCCTAAGGTCAGGAACGCGGCAGAGATGTCCACTATCACCACTGCTATTCAACATAGTATTAGAAGTCCTAGCCACAGCAATCAGACAACAAAAAGAAATCAAAGGCATCCAAATTGGCAAAGAAGAAGTGAAACTCTCACTCTTTGCAGATGATATGATACTTTATGTGGAAAACCCCAAAGACTCCACCCCAAAACTGCTAGAACTCATACAGGAATTCAGTCAAGTGGCAGGATATAAAATCAATGCACAGAAATCAGTGGCATTCCTATACACCAACAACAAGACAGAAGAAAGAGAAATTAAGGAGTCGATCCCATTTACAATTGCACCCAAAACCATAAGATACCTAGGAATAAATCTAACCAAAGACACAAAGGATCTGTACTCAGAAAACTATAAAATACTCATGAAAGAAATTGAGGAAGACACAAAGAAATGGAAAAACGTTCCATGCTCATGGATTGGAAGAACAAATATTGTGAAGATGTCAATGCTACCTAGAGCAATCTACACATTCAGTGCAACCCCTATGAAAATACCATCCACTTTCTTCAAAGAAATGGAACAAATAATCCTAAAATTTGTATGGAACCAGAAAAGACCCCGCATAGCCAGAGGAATGTTGAAAAAGAAAAGCAAAGCTGGCGGCATCACAATTCCGGACTTCCAGCTCTATTACAAAGCTGTCATCATCAAGACAGCATGGTACTGGCACAAAAACAGACACATAGATCAATGGAACAGAATAGAGAGCCCAGAAATGGACCCTCAACTCTATGGTCAACTCATCTTTGACAAAGCAGGAAAGAATGTCCAATGGAACAAAGACAGTCTCTTCAACAAATGGTGTTGGGAAAATTGGATAGCCACATGCAGAAGAACGAAACTGGACCATTTCCTTACACCACACACAAAAATAGACTCCAAATGGTTGAAAGACCTCAATGTGAGACAGGAGTCCATCAAAATCCTAAAGGAGAACACAGGCAGCAACCTCTTTGACCTCAGCCGCAGCAACTTCTTCCTAGAAACATCGCCAAAGGCAAGGGAAGCAAGAGCGAAAATGAACTATTGGGACTTCATCAAGATAAAAAGCTTTTGCACAACAAAGGAAACAGTCAACAAAACCAAAAGACAACCAACAGAATGGGAGAAGATATTTGCAAATGACATATCAGATAAAGGGTAGTATCCAAAATCTATAAAGAACTCATCAAACTCAACACCCAAAGAACAAAGAATCCAATCAAGAAATGGGCAGAAGACATGAACAGACATTTTTCCAAAGAAGACATCCAAATGGCCAACAGACACATGAAAAAGTGCTCAATATCACTCGGCATCAGGGAAATCCAAATCAAAACCTCAATGAGATACTACCTCACACCAGTCAGAATGGCTAAAATTAACAAGTCAGGAAACGACAGATGTTGGCGGGGGTGCGGAGAAAGGGGAACCCTCCTACATTGTTGGTGGGAATGCAAGCTGATGCAGCCACTCTGGAAAACAGTATGGAGGTTCCTCAAAAAGTTGAAAATAGAGCTACCATATGATCCAGCAATTGCACTACTGGGTATCTACCCCAAAGATACAAAAGTAGGGATCCGAAAGGGTACATGCACCCCGATGTTTATAGCAGCAATGTCCACAATAGCCAAACTGTGGAAAGAGCCAAGATGTCCATCAACAGATGAATGGATAAAGAAGAGGTGGTATATATATATACAATGGAATATTATGCAGCCATCAAAAGGAATGAGATTTTGCCATTTGCAACGACGTGGATCGAACTGGAGGGTATTATGTTGAGCGAAATAAGTCAAATAGAGAAAGACATGTATCATATGACCTCACTGATATGAGGAATTCTTAATCGCAGGAAACAAACTGAGGGTTGCTGGAGTGGGGGGTGGGGTGGGAGGGATGGGGTGACTAGGTGATAGACACTGGGGAGGGTATGTGCTCTGGTAAGCGCTGTGAATTGTGCAAGACTGTTGAATCTCAGATCTGTACCTCTGAAACAAATAATGCAATATATGTTAAGAAAAAAAAAAAAAGAAGAAGAAGAAGGTAGCAGGAGGGGAAGAATGAAGGGGGGGAAATCGGAGGGGTAGACGAACCATGAGAAATGATGGACTCTGAAAAACAAACTGAGGGTTCTAGAGGGGAGGGGGGTGGGAGGATGGGCTAGCCTGGTGGTGGGTATTGAGGAGGGCACATTCTGCATGGAGTACTGGGTGTTATACACAAACAACGAATCATGTAACACTACATCTAAAACTAATGATGTAATGTAGGGGATTAACATAAGAATAAATAAAAAAAAGAATAACCATTTCTAATCTGTAGTAACTAGGCTTGATATTCTGTTAATAGGACTGAATTAGGGGTACTGTGACCTCTGCACCTGCCCAAGACCTTATGCTTAGAAGGGTCCCTGCTTGCTTTAATGCTCTGCTGTAATTGTCTTGAAATTTTGCCCTGGGCCCACATATTATGTAGTAAGACTAATAAGCATAATCAGAGGGAAATTTTCATATCTGCTATGCTTTCCCCAGTCTCTCGGATGTTCGTATATCAGTTTTTTTTCCTTAACTTTTTTCCCCCCAGTTAATAGAATATTCTGTAAAATAGGAGCAGTTAATCTTGAGATGAAAAGAAGGCCATAGCCGAGAAATTTAAGAGCATCTGTTTCCCTCACGTGGCAAGTTCGTTCTGGCCATTGGTACTTTCAGGGCTGTGTCTGGGTTACCAGGGAGTCTGGCCTTGCCTGACCAGCAAGGAGTGTTGTGATAAGAGATAACTTTTGGAAACAAAGAATAGCTGCAAAATTTCACCTCCATTATGATTGTTCGTGATTACAGTGTTGCATGGTTTTCCAAGTTATTATTTCATAGCGTGTAAAAACTTGAAAGCCTCTTTCTCTGAGACCAGTTGGAGCAAGGCTCACTGTCATGGGTAGCATATTAGTTCCTAAAGCTGTCACAATAAATTACCACAACCTTGCTGGCCTTGAGCAACAGAAGTTTATTTTCTCACACTTCTGGAGGCCACACATCCAGAATAAAGATGTCAGCAGGGATGATTCTTCCTGGAGGCTCAGAGGAAAAACTGTTCCATGCCTCCCGCCTCACTCTTGGTGGCTGCTAGCAATCCTTGCCGTTCCTTAGCCTGTCGGTGGATCACTGCAGTCTCGGCCTCCATCTTCACGTGGTCTCCTTCCCTGAGTCTCTGTGTGTTCGAGTCTGTCTGTGTCTCCGGATTTGGGGCTCACCCAGTAACCCGTGGTGTTCTCATCTTGAGATCCTTGACGTAATCCCATCCGCAAAGACCCTTTTTCCAAATAAGACCACGTTCACAGGTTCTAGTTGGATAGATCTTTTGGGAGTCATCACCTAACCCACCACAGGTAGTATGTGACTTTGGTGGGTCAAATCCCTTAAGCTTCTGTGAACCAAAGAACTTCTGTCTTAAATAATTTTACGTGGTCCTGTTGGTTGTGGCCACGGTGACAGGCAGATCCTACATTCGCTGGTGTGCACTGCTTCCACCTTGTGCCAGAGACTGTTATGTTTCCAGGGATTTTGCAAAGCCATTTATTTCACCTGCCATTATTAACAATTAAATTATATAAATTTACAGTTAAATAAGTGATATTAAACCCAAAAGCTGCATATGCTCAAAACTCATCACTTCCTAATGATTTCCTTACATTTTACTATTATGTGCTCTGAGGTTATTTACGTCTGTTGCACCTTCAGGGTGTACTGCGGACCGTCTCTTGTCAGGTCCAAGCAGAGTTACCTTGGGAGCTGGAAATCAACCGTGGTGGGAATATTCACACCATGGAAATCGGCAGGTGCTGCCCTTCAAGGCCTCCTCCCCTGGAGCCTCTTGTGAAACATTTCTGAGCACACTCATGACGCTGGGAACCGTGACGGGGAGCACGAGGCCAGCTGAAGCACCCTGTGGTGACCGATGTTAGGTCGCCTGGATGTTAGGGTTTCAAGGAACAATTCCTGAAGTTTGCATAATTAAATGCGATTTGCAGGTTTTCAACTTACTTGTGACTTAACCTATTACTAAATTCGTGTCAGGAAAGATTGTTTGCCAGCCTCCATATCCTTACTTTTGTTTTTGAAAATAATATTGTTGAAACTTAGATGATGGCATTAATGTTCTCAAGAGTGCAAAACTGATAGTTTGTAAATACGTGCAAACCTTTTATTTGGGTCAGTCCAGGGATAATATGACAAAGATGCTCTATGGAGTTGGCCAGGCTTTTAACTTGTTGTTGGGATATTTTAGTTTGATCTACTTTTTCTTTTTCCTTTGTTATGCCACCCCAGGCATTAGCTGGAAATGAGTTGGCCCCAGAAACCAGCAAGAAGATTCTGAAGCGAGCAAGATTTTAGAATATAATTGCTTATCTGGAGGTGTTTGCATAGGGAAAAGCCCTCCCACCTATTCATTTCTGTTTGAACCCACAGTGTGTGGACAGCTGTTAATACCCTCAGAGGGCTTGCCCCTCTGCCCAGGTGGCTACTGACTCAGGGATGAGTTCTTAAAATCCACAAAAAAGAAATCATAAATAAAAGCAAATATGAGCAGAAATATACTTCTAAAATATATTAGAAACTCTATCTTTAGGCAGAGTCAAATAGAAAACAAATCCAGAAGGTGAGCAGAAACGTGATTTGAAAAACTATTGCAGTTGGGGAAGGGGGACTATTACGAGGGGGAAGCAGTGTTTGCAACAGGAGAGCAGTGACGTCTCAGAGGTCAGGCCAAAGGGCTCTTTCATAGGGATGGCTCAGTAGGCTAGAAGGAGCTCCTGTGGGGACAGCTGGTACTCAGGAGAGGCTGCTAAGGGGGTGTTGTTCTGCAGCCCAGTGCTTCCTAAGCCCCCAGTGCTTGCTGCAGTTCAAGGGTGGGTAAGAGTTCAGGGGCCCCGGGGAGGGAGAGAGGCCAGACTAAAGTTTGGTCAAGTCAGGTTTGTGGTCATTTTGTCCAGATTGGTCAGTGGGGACAAAGAGTTCACTGTATTATTATTTAGGAGACAAAGGACTGGAATTTGGAGGGTCTGGCCTTGTCACAGGTACAGAGGGGTCGTCATGGGTCTTAGATAAGTCGTGTGTGGGAGGATGGTTCTTTGCAATAAGTTGTTTTGTGGAATACAAAAGGGTGGTGGGAGTTGTGGGATTTCTGGACCATTCCTGCTTTCCAGGCGTGCAGAGCTCAGGGAGAGCCCAACGTGGTCAGCAGCTAATGCAGCTCACCCCATATTTGACATTACGAGAGAAAGAGAGAGAGAAAGAGAGAGAGAACCAGTGCGGGAAGAGGGAAAGGGAGAAGCAGACTGCCCACTGAGCCGGGAGCCCGACGTGGGACTCGATCCCAGGACCCCGGGATCATGACCTGAGCTGAAGGCAGATGCTTCACCAACTGAGCCACCCAGGCGCCCCTAGTAAAGATTTGCATTTGGTTACCTTGGACGTATAAAAACACTTACACACGTACACATTTCACACACAACTGAAACAGAATTAAGTGAATCAGTATTTGGGAGACTGGTTGGTGTTGCTGGGAGAACACGGTCGGAGGGGCGGACACAGAGCCCTCCCACCGACTCCTGTAAGTCCTGAGCATTTCCCGAACACGAAGTGCCTATGCATCTGCGAAGTGCAGGTGATGAGCTGTGCTAATGGCAGGGCTCTGAGGGTCAACCTGGAAGAATTTGCAGATGCACACAGACCAGGTCCTGAGCAGATGTTAGGGTCTGTCTCTACTTTATTGAAGGTTAGTGCACACAGCAAACTAGACACTCTATGGGTCCTACTTTTGCAGATCTTTAATCTAACTGGGGAATCATATAGATCTAGACAAGATTGATATGACCAATGAATATCAATTGACATTCTCAGAAAACCTACCCAGCACTCTGCAAACTTTTATCACCATTTTAAGTTAAACTTGGAATTTGATCCTGGGATTTACTCATAATTTAATCTTTGGTGGGTCCTTTTATCACCTTCCCTTTTGCCTTCTGCCCTTGGGCACTTGGCCCCCTTGGCGTCAAAATTTTACTAATGGGAACGCTGTGCCCCTCCCTGCTTGGCCATATTAGCGGTCATTCCTTCATTCACCGTAGGCAAGGATAGGTCTGTACAGAGTCTTTGTCTCCGGTCCCAGCCTCTCTCTGCACCTGCAGCTTTGCACGTCTCAGTTGCCCAGCACAGACCAGGTTCACTCCTAAGTGGCCGCCAAACACCAAGTCAGCCAAAGGAAATCCCCTGCCTCCCTCCCGACTGGAGTAGGAAATTGGGGTACAAGAAGAGAAGAGCCCAGGGAACTGGGCAGGGGTGCAGCCTCCATGAGGTCAGCACCAATGAGCAGTCAGAGGCAGGCAGTGGACAGAGCCAGGGAATGCCAGGCTCCCCTGAGGCCACATAAGGACGACAAGGCTGTGAGTGTGGCCAGAGTCCTGCTCCACAGTCTCTCCTGTCCTGAGGCCACCACCGAGCTGTCCGACTCAGGACATGTTTGTTTTGTACTCTGTCGTGGCGACAAGCGCTGCATGTGAATGTCCATGCTCCCTCTGGCTCTGAAGGAATTTCACTTTGGAGGCATGAAAACTGGGGTCAGTGCCTTCGAGGGGCAACAGGAGGATTTTGTAGACATATTTTGAACAGTGTGAAAGGGACTCAGTTACCATCTCATGACACACAATTACCCTCCTCAGGGCCATTAGCTCAGCAAGAGGGGTCAGTTCCGTTTTAATAGTGTCCTTCTGTATGTTGTAACAATTACTAAAGGATTAACACTACATGAGTTTAGGCACAGACCTATAGAACAGAGATTTATGGTGAGAAGCTTCTTTCTGGTGTCTGCAAGTAGGGCTGACCATGATTACTTGTGGAGAAATATTCAGATGCCGATGGATTCCCAAAATGGGGCACAAAATTGCCAACAGCAGTTCTATATAATATAGTCCGTGCATGGTGACCAAGTCACAGATATTAGTGACTAATTTATTTGAATGGGAAGACTAAACAATTTCAAGCCATGTGCTTTTAAAAACTTTTAAGTTTGAAATGATGGTAGATTCACAGGAATTGGCAAAAACAATATGAGAAGGAGGTCTCATGTGTCCTTTACCAGTTTCCCCTGGTGGTGACATCTTGGGTAATTACAGCGTAACATCACAACCGGGAATGCAGCATTGGTGCAGTCCACTAAGAGCATTCAGATTTGACCAATTTTGGATACACGAGTGTGTGTATGTGTGTGTGGGTGCACGTGTAGCTCAGTGCAGTTTTATTACATCTGTAGATTTGTGAAGCCACCACCACAATCAGAAAATACGGATGGGTTCCATCCCTGGACAGACCCTTCCTACTAACCCTTTATGGCCACATCTGGCTCCTGTCCCCATTCCTAACTCCTGGTAACCACCAATCTGTACCACATTTGCACAATTTTGTTATGTTAAGAAAGTTATATAAATGGAACCATACAGTGCATTTTGAAATGGATTTTTTTTTACTCAGCATAAAAGCTTTGAGATCCATTCACGTTGTTGGGTGGATCCATCGTTTGTTCCTTTTTACTGCCGAGTAGTTTTCCATGGCGTGGATGTACCAGTTCCTTTGTCATTAATCTGTTGAAGGACATTTGAGTCATTTCCAGTTTTGGCTATCAAAACCAGCTGCTGGCATGGTTAATTCTATGTATCAGCTTGTTGGTGGTTTGATCAAACACCAGCCTAGATCCACACCCAGGCTAGCTCCAGCATCTGCTGCTTGTCTCCTGCTCTGGCTCTTCACTCTTCATCCCCATCCCTGTGGCCTTTGCACAAACACAATGGACGCTCCCATGCCATGGGCATGGTCTTGCTTATCCAGGGCTTAGGATGGTGGTGTTGGCACCTACTTCTGGTGACTCAGTCTGTAGCTGTGGTTCCAGTGAGAACTAAAAAATGTTCCACAGCCCCTACCATAATTTCTTAATTACTGTCCCTGTATCCTATCCTTACACATGATATGATGACTCACCTACTTTGTCCTTTTTCCTCAAAATTGTCTTTTTCCCTATAACTGGCTGGTTGCTGTCATATATAAATTTTAGAAGCAGCTTGTCAACTTGCATGAAAAGCCTGTTCAATTTTGACTGGAATTTCATTTAATTTATAGGTTAATTTGGTAATACGTGACATCTTTAAGATATTGAGCCTCATTGTCCATAAATATTTAAGTCCTTCCATTGAGTGTTGTATTTTTGTCAATGAAATTCTGGCACATATTTTGCTAGATTTATTTCTAAGTATTTCATAGATTAAATAATTTAAATAGTATCTTTTAAAAATTACATTTTCTAATTGTGATTTATGTATAAGAATGCAACCGACTTTTATTTTGGTATTGATTTTATGTTCAGCAAATATTTGAACCTTCTTGTTTCTCCTTTTTGGTCTTCATGAGACGGAGCAGGGATGGGACACAGGTCCCCTCTGCCCTGATGGCAAAATCCAGCATTCTTTGTAAGAAAAAAGAGAAAAGCTAAAATACTATGCCCTTGAGTGGCATATCTTGCAGGAATGTGGAGGGAGGGAGGATGTTTACTGTAAGGAGGATGCTGACCACAAAGACCTGCCAAGACTGGACCAAACCAGCCTACATTTGGGTAGACCCAGCACTGACCTTTCACAGACTTTTTCGCTCATCATTAAGCTGAAAATCACACCCAGGGCTGGAGATGTAACACGTTCATTAGATATGCAGTGCGTGAAGAAGCATGATGGATAAGTGTGCAGGTGCTAATACATCCCTGCCCCCACATGCTTAGGGGTCACGGTCCTCTCCTCAGTTTCTTCACTGAACCCCACCCGACCTCTGACCTCTGCCTGGGGCATCCATGCCAGTATTCCTTCCTTTCTGGGTCTCCCTCCGGCTCCAGCACAAGCCCCAAGGAAAGCCTTGCCTGAAACTCTTGTTTGGCCTCTTGTCAGTTTCTCATGCTCGGAGAGCCCCAAGGGCCGCTGGGTAACATGCAGAGTCTCCTGAATTTTCTGTGTAGAAAAGTCACTATTTGCAAAAACTGATCCTGTTCTTTCCCCCCAGTCCTCACTCCTTCTTCCCTGTTTCCTTCCTTCTGTCTTTCCTCCTTCCCTTGCCCTCCCTTCCCCTCTCTCTCTTCTTTCCCCTCACTCTTCTCTCCCTCTTGCCGTCCTTCCTTCTGCACTATCTAGAACCTTCCGTTCCAACTTGTTCACGCATGGTATCAGCCTCTTCTCTTCTAAAAGGATGACTTGACTATATCATTGTTGTAGGCATTTTGTGGATTCCGTTGCCATGCACAGGAATCCTTGTCTTCATACGCTGCTAGGGGGTTTCATTCTCAAAATATGGTGCTGAATTTATTCCACCAGGATTTCATTTGGAAAAAATATCTGTAATTTTTACTTTTCTTCCAAAGCCTTTGCTACTTCTCATCTGCTTTTGTACCTGGTCTTTTGGTTGTCCTGGACTTGATTCCCACAGAATGTTTCCAGCCGCATATGGTACTTTTAATAACAAGCAGATGTCTTAACGTTTCGATGACCACAGACCATTTTTATCTATTACTCTGACTCTGTTTGTGTCGTATATTTAAAAACCTGTTTATGTGTGTTGATAAAATCCAGTTTTTGGCTGTTGAGAATCCTGGGGACCAACTCAGAAGACAGAACAGTAAGTTTTGGGCTGATCCTATATATTTCAAACTCATGACACTTTAATAATTGATATCTTCATAACATTATCAGAAAGTTTTAACTCATCCCTTTGAAATAAAAGCCCCTCAATATTCAGAATACCATTTTTGTTTAGGGAGTAAGAACGTATAACGAGCCAGAGGATAACGGAGCAGCCAATTATTTCAGTCTGAACGGCAAGTTTCTCAGACTCCTAGATCTTGGCTGGTTTACTTACCCCGTGGGCTTATGTGGGTGATAAGCTGCCACCGTCATTTTACGACCGAGAGCAGATTCTATCTATCTGTATATAAATTGGTGTTTATGGGGCTTTAATCCTCAGGATCGCCTGGGTAACAGAAGTTCTCTGAAAATGGAGCTGAGTCTCCACTGTGCCCTTGTGAGGTTTCATGCCCAATGACTACAGCACAGAGTGCATTGTCTCCAAACATGTCATAAAGATCCTAGTTCTTAATGATTTTCATGAGAGAAAGGGAAAATGACCATATATTAACCATTTTACCCTTTGCAGCAAGTTGAAGAGTTAATTCCTAAGTGGGTCTGGCATGGAGCTAGCTGGGAGTTCAGGTGCCCCCCTGTCCCGCAGAATGAGGCACGTCGCCGTGTTTCCATGTGATTTCACTCAGCAGAGATCTTCAGACTATCTTCCCGCTCTGTTCTGTGAGCGAGCTGTCACCCGAAGATACGGGACAGCAGGGTATGCATCCCGCAGTGATTACTGCCCCAGAACCCTGCGCCTCAGCGGACGTGCCGGGACAGTGGGTCTCCCCGAGAACACATCAGGGGGCTAGTGACACGTTCCTGATGGAATCTGGCCAAATCCGGATGCCTCGGTTCTTGCTGCACCAAGAATGAAGCAAAGCATGTGGTGGGCTCTCGCTCAGCAGGTTTTGAACTGTTTAGAACAAAACTTACTCTGGCAATCCATCTGCTTCTGTCTCAAGGATTGTTTATAACATTCCTGATCCCTGAAAAAATGGCAGGGAGAAAGCAGAATTAATGTCCACGTATCCACAAATAGCACATTGTTTTCTATTCAGTTTTGTAGTCTTCTGAGAAGCCCCTTTCTCCAAAAGTACTGGTTCCACTGGAAAAATCATTTTCTTGGTTCTGCAATTCCTAACCAGCTCTGAACATCCAGAGGGTAAGCACCCTCTCTGATTCATCTCTTTAATGCTGGTACATTAAAGCCAGTGAAATTCAGAGAAGGAGCCCTGTGCCCTGCCTATAGTCCACTTATCCAGCCCCAGGGGATCCCTGTGTGTCAGAGAGCGGAATAGACAGAGTTCAAAGACTGAGCGAGAATGAGGAGAAATCAGGGGTGACATTGGGGTGCAGACACCACTCAGCAATGGATGACTGACAGTGTCAAGGACCGATGACCTCTACACCCTTAGTACTATGGAACCTTACCCTCATACATGCAAATCCTAACAATGGGCTTGTGGGGACCTGGATTGACTCAAATAATGTGCCCACTGTCTAGTGGAATCATAAAATCTTACAAAGTAATGAGGCTTTCATTCTTTAATTTGTGGACTGAGGGATATACAAGCTACAAAGGTTGTCATTGTGTGTATATTTGAATATATACTTAAAAACATATTTTGTTTCTGAGGTCAGAGAGTGAATCTTTCATTTCTTGTTGAAATAAGGGTGTCATTCACCCCGATTTCTCAAGCTGTCAGCCGTGGCCGCAGTGGGTGTCTAGTAAAGGAGATGGTGGGACACACGACGTGTAGAGAAGTGGGGTCCTCAGGGGGCAGATGCAGGGAGCCTCCTGTCAACCCCTCTTCAAGGCTGAATTCGGAGGCTCAGTTTTGCTCACCTGCGATGACCCTATGTGAGTGCTTACGATGGTATCATGTGGTGACCTTTACATCTAGGATGAACTTGGGATACTTACTGTCCTCGTGTAATTAACAGCACTGCCTTTCTTTTTAAAGTTGTTGCAGGTTAGAGCATGAGTTTTGGGAGTGACTCTGGGGTACCCTCTCTATGCCCCTGTTCGGGTGATTAGACCAGCTTTCTTCAGGGCAAAGCCCATGTCCCGGTCAACTGTCTTCAGTGAACAGTGAAGTGTATTGGGGGCATCCAGTGAAGGGTTGCTGAGTTGCCTTGGGCCAAAATACATCATGAAGTGTCAGGATGAGTCCTCTGCGTGGAACAAAGTCAAAATGAAGCAAAATGAAGCAGAAATTCAAAGCAGCTGTGTCAGAGTCTTTGCAGGAAACAGGTGTGTGTGCACACTCAAAGTGGGTGACTTGAGGAGAGTTTAGTAAGGGAGGGGTCACAAGGTGTGGAGAGATTTTACTGAACATGCAAGGGGGTCTGCACAGTCACCAGCACCCGGAGTGATGTGAGGGAGGGTTGTCTCCACCCCACAGTGATGCTGGGGGACAGAGTTGGTGAGAAATATCCCAGCCTCACTTTCTCTCTTCTTTTTTTTTTTTTTAAATTTTATTGTGTTGTGTTAGTCACCATACAATACATCATTAGTTTTTGATGTAGTGATCCACGATCCATTGTTTTCATATAACACCCAGTGCTCCATGCAGTACGTGCCCTCCTTAATACCCATCACCAGGCTAACCAATCCCCCCTCCCCCCTCCCCTCTAAAACCCTGTTTGTTTCTCAGAGTCCACAGTCTCTCATGGTTCATCTCTCCCTCCATTTCCCCCCCCATTTTCCCCTTCCTTCTCCTAATGTCCTCCATGCTATTCCTTATGTTCCACAAATAAGTGAAACCGTATGATAATTGACTTTCTCTGCTTGACTTATTTCACTTAGCATAATCTCCTCCAGTCCCATCCCTGTTGATGTAAAAGTTGGGTATTCATCCTTTCTGATGGCTGAGTAATATTCCATTGTATATATGGACCACATCTTCTTTATCCATTGGTCTGTTGAAGGGCATCTCGGCTCTTTCCACAGTTTGGCTATTGCGGACATTGCTGCTATGAACATTGGGGTGCATATGGACCTTCTTTTCACTACATCTGTGTCTTTGGGGTAAATACCCAGGAGTGCAATTGCTGGGTCATAGGGTAGCTCTATTTTTAAATTTTTGAGGAACCTGCACACTGTTTTCCAAAGTGGCTGTACCAACTTGCATTCCCATCAACAGTGTAAGAGGGTTCCCCTTTCTCCACAACCTCTCCAACATTTGTTGTTTCTTTCCCTGTCCATTTTTGCCATTCTAACTGGTGTAAGGTGGTATCTCAGTGTGGTTTTGATTTGGATTTCCCTGATGGATAATGATGATGAACATTTTTTCATGTGTCTGTTAGCCATTTGTATGTCTTCTTCAGAGAAGTGTCTTTTCATATCTTCTGCCCACTTTTTGACTTGATTATTTGTTTTTTGGGTGTTGAGTTTGAGAAGTTCTTTATACATTTTGGATACCAGCCCTTTATCTGTTCACTTTCTCTCTTCTTCAAAATCTTGTGTCTGAGCCGCCAGATGCCAAGGACAAAGCAGCCTTGTGATGTCTTCTACACACACCCTGAGACTCTCGGCATTGCAGCGAAGGCGGGACGGTGGGCCTGAGGGCCAATGAAGATCCGCACAAGTTCTGGGAAAGGAAACTGTAGGACATGGAGGCAGGGTGGAGGACGTCCATGTAGGACGTCCATTCCATCTCTGTGTTTGGGGCCGCAGAGGTTAGCGTTCGCCCTACCCGAGTGGAGGCTTGTTTTAGCCTTTACTCTGTGACCTCCGCACAACACCCTCGCTCTTGACAGCTGTGGATGAAGGTCCAGGCTTTGGGGAGAATAGCTGTGCAGTGCCTGGACTGTGTGTGCACCTGACCCCTCCATCAGTAAGCTAGCCTGAAAGTCTGTGTAAATGGGATGGGGTGGCCTGCTTTGTTCTTTTGGTCTCAAAGTGGTTTCTTGGTCTGGAGGGTACTTCACTGTCTCTCCTTCACCTTCTAACAGTCAAGAACGGGGACCGTAACAACAAAGACAGGAATTTCCTGTGGCTCCTGGAATTACTGACAGCAATGACTGCATTCTGTACCTCTTCATCTTCCTTAAAGTCTGTATTATATATATATATTTATGCATATATATATTTACGTATATATGTATTTTATATATTTTTTTCTCTGCGAATTAAATCTTGTCCCACATTATTCCAATACTCTTGTAGCAAGTCAGAGAACCGGACAGGCGTGTCTGACGACTATCGGGAACGCCGGGCAGGTTGGTGGGGGACAGGGGTCGGGATGTGATATTGTCTCAGAGTATTTAGCAAAAGCAAAATTCCATGCAACTAATTGCAGAGGGACCTCAAGGAAGGACTCACTGACACAGGTGTTCTATTGTGGAGGCCCACGCAGCACTCAGTCCCCTCAACGATCAAGACCAGGCTCCCATGCAAAATTACCCAAAAATAAAGGTAAAGAGCCAGTAGCTGGCAGAGCCGACATGCTCCGTCAAAAGTCCCTGAGGTTGAGAGAGGAGTCGATGGCACTGTGTTGCCCTGTAACTGATTCTTCAGTGTTGTGTGAGCGCAGCTTAGATGATCGTTCCCGTGTTTTCTCTGTGATCTTTCAGACGCAGTGATACTGCAGAGAACGAGGTTCAAATCCCAGCTGTGTGACCATGGGCGAGTTGCTTAACCTGTCTGTGCTTCAGTTCTCTCATCAGGAAAACAGAGATGATAGTAGCTGTGAGGATTCAATAAATAACCATAAGTAAAGGTAAAGCACAGCACATACAATACTCCGTATGCCCATTATTAATATCATCAGTTAACCAATGGGAATTCAGCACATCCAGTCCATCCCGTCTTGTAGCTGAAATCCAGTCATTTTTAAGGGGCCGCGTTGAGCCTGGAAAAGCACTGTCTTTAGTGCTTAGAGTGAAATGAACACAGAGGTTACATTAGCACATATGCCTTAGTACATGATGGAGGTATAAAAATAAAGAAAATAAAAAAATAAAAAAAAAATAAAAAATAAAAAATAAAAAAAAATAATTCTGTGCTGAGGCTGTCAGTTGAATAGACTTCGTGGTGAATGTTAGATGGAACTCGTGGAATACTGACCTCTAGGTGATGCAGGGATGTCATTTGTTCTTCACATTTCACAGGAAAACGCCTGTGATGTCAGCATCCTTGACTTCCGGCCCTGTGGGGACTCCATGATGCCCAGACTCTGCCCGGGGGTGCTGCTAGAGCAAAGGTTCTGGCCCAGAGATTTGTGAGGTGGTACGCTTACCCTTTTAATGACAGTAAATGAAAAACAAGAGCAAAACGAGTGTTCCAAAACATGAGAGAAGATTGTGTTATAACAGTGAATAAAGACAAGAGAATAGTTATCTGTCAATATAAGGGTTCTACCATCTTGCTTATCTGTATAAATAATCTTGCTCAACCCAACAACAAGCCTGAGGAAGCAGGAATGTCCATTTTGGAGATGAGGACGGAGGTAAGGAGGTAAAAGAGGCTCAGGAACTGGGGACTCGTGCTATCTGAATAAGTGTGTTAAATGACAGGCCAGTATGATGTGCTGGCCTCACACAAGTGAGTGCTGCTGAGCTGAGGGTCACTAAGTTGTAGGGTTAGGATTGGGTGGAAGTCTGTCTCATTCCCAGGATCCTTCTGTAGCACTCTGCTTTCCCCCAATCTTATGTGGGGCTCCTCTGCCATTCACTAAGAAAGACTGTGGAGCACTTATTACAGGAGTAATTTGTTCAGTGCTGAAGGTAGAATGTGGGCATTGACACAGTCCAAGTCTTGGCCGTTTATTTATAGGAGGATCCACGGTCTTTGGCTTTGTTTCACTTGGGTCAAGCAGAACCCATGTGGGATTGAAGTAGGTGATATTCCTGACCATAGAGCAGAGTCATCACTGGGCAGCTAATTCCTATCATGATATAGCAAATACATCCAAGCAAAGTGGTCATTGGTGTGCTAGGAACTACCCGCATTCCCACGAGGCAAATGTACCAAAATATGCCTGGACGGAGGCATCCCTAGAGCCCCCATCCATCTCCCTTCCTCTAGCTTACCAACATTTACAGCTATTGACCACCATTTGTTGAGTGTTTACTACACACTGGACATTTATAAGACAACTACAATCATTATTTTTAATCCTCAGCACAATCTTGTAAAGTAGCTGATTTTATTCCCATTTTATAGATGAAGAAACTGATGCTAAGAGGAGTTACATGGAAAGCCATTGGCATATTTGGGATTTGAACAAAGAAATGCATGGCTGCAGGACATTGGCATCTCATTGGTTCTGGTCATTTAATTGGGCATTTCTCAGTCTCTGTGATGCATTGAGGTGGGCATCTTGGGTCTCCAGGAGTAGAGGCTGTAACTTGAAAACCAGTTCTTCAGAGTGTGTGGGTCACGGAGAATGGGATGAACTTCAAGGCTGTGGTGAGTCATTAGTCAAGTTGGGGCTCCAGGGTTGACTTGGCAGTCAAGAGACGCTGTGTAGTTAGAAGTTGGACAAAAGTTGAGAAAATTACCACGGTCTGGAACACATCAGAAACTTACAAATCCTACCTTATGTTTCCTCAGGGAAAGATCCTGAAAAAAAAAACCACCCAAATATTTGATTTTTAAATTTGAATTTCTGGGTTAATTGTATTGTACTTTTCACCTCCTGGTCCATTAAAAAATCCTGAGGAATAAGTGAAGGGGAGAAATAGTTCCAATTTAAAAGTGCCAGCAATAAATAAATAAATGTGGGACAGCAGGTACAGTTGGTAAATTTAGCCTCAAGTGGAGAATTATGCTGGAAAGTTCCTATTTGGTAAGTATTTAGTCAAATTTCAATGCTAAGGACTCGTTAATACAAATTTTTAACCTAAGCTCTCGTGTAATAGACTAATTTTGTGGAGATACAACCAAGATATTTGAGTCAACTTGCTAATTGTTGTATGTTTCTTTCTGATTATTAGTTGTAACTTTGTAGAGGCACAATTACTTGCTTAATTTTGATTGTGGTTAAGTAGGAATCACTGGCCTGTACATACATAGAACTATGTTCAGAACAAGGGCAACTGTCCAGTGTCTCCTCTTTTCCATTGATAAATGAAAAGGTGTCATAATAGTCATGTGTAAAATTCCTGCCATTTTAACATTTCATCAACTGTTGGTATAGAAAAGAACTTCAAATTTCTTTTTGGTGAAGCAGTGGTGGTGGTTTCTACTTGTTTAGGAATTTTTCAGAAGTATATTTTTCATTTAGTTTGAGCAGGCAAACGTTTAGAGAGGAAACCAGAAATATCTATGATTCTTCTTTGGGGAATAAATGTCCTGTGGTATTCTAACAAAATCCTGTCCTTCCCTTGCAAAAGCATGGATTTCTTGACAGAACATAGGGCCTTTCCCCTCATGCAGAGATTGATGGTGTGACTGGCAGCTGGATGCCCAAGGGTTCAAGATCAACTCCTTCAGGAGTAGATGCCTAATATTCAAGGAGCGACAGACCCTGGACTCCCCTTCCTACAACCCCCAACCCCACACTAGTCCTACTTTTAGAAAACGATGGTATTGATGTGCTACTGAACAAATACATTCTGGGAGGTTATACATACACACGTGTGCTTGAGCAATAAGCATATAATTCATACACTTCTTTCTGATACATACATAATTCATGAAAGTGTAGATATTAGAAAATTATAGGTCAAAAGCACTGTTGATGCAAATACACTTTTCTATGTACCATAGGATCAACAAAACAACACACTACAAAGTGAATTGATAATGATTCTACAAAACAAATAGCAATTCAAAATTTATGTATTTGTTTAATTTTTTCCAGCTTTATGGGGATATAATTGACAACATTGTATCAATGTAAGGTGCACAATGTCACAATTTGACACATGTATACATTGCGATTTCCACAATAAGGTTAGTTAGCACATCGTCACCTCACATGCTTACCCCCCTCCTTTTCTTTGCTGGTGGGAACATTTAAGATCTACTCTCTTAGCAGATTTCAAGTAGATAGTAATTAAGTTAAAACAACTTTGCTATAGACGTTCTCACAGATATCCTGAGACTTTGAACCACAATGTACACCTTTACCTGTCTTAATTTGAAAGCTAAATGAGTAGTAAGTAGATCAGAACTTCATCCTAGGGGCTTATGATCTCTACAGCTAAACAAAGCCAAGAGTTAATCCTATGCTTCAATGAACGTCCTAGAGTCATTTGCAACATTTATGGTTTAGAGTTATGCATATATTTGTGACATTAGCTTTGCCTTGAGTTTCTGCCTGTGATGTCAGTTAAACATAAGATTGTGAAATTAAGTAGTTCTCTAAAGACAACCAAAAAATATTACATAGTTGTATTTTCTAGAAAGTGCATTTTAATAGAATATCTTGGCAAACGAAGTCCAGTTCCACAGTTGGGCCACTCTTCTTCCAAACTCTAGTCCTATTTCATTGGAGAGCAATGGACCCAGCATCGTACAGAAGCTTTACAAGGCTCCTAAAATAACCTATCCCCTGAGCCAGCCTCATGCAGCCAGGCGTCCAAGTAATGTAAATTTTCCACAGCAGAATCCTGCACGCTCTGAGCGATGTTGCCGTTTCCTGGAGTTCTCAGCAGTGAAGCTCTTCTACCTAGTTGCACCCAATTTCACTGATCAGTAGCTTGGCTTCACTTCTCCCTCATATATTCAGTATTTCCATTGGCAGGTACAGAGCAGACACATCAAAAGAGGAGCTGCAACATCTTAGAAGAAGGAGGAAAATACTTACTATTCACTGTGTTGTGTTCTGAGGTTTAGTTTGGATGTGAAGAGGATCGATATCTCCAGCATCTTCTGGCACCAGAGATATTTATTAGTATTCTTTTAAAGATGGATTAGATTTTTATTCTTTCTCCTGTGAAATGGTTTCAATATGTAAATTCCTCCAAAATGCCAGAGATATCAATAGGTTGTCCAGATGTGGTCAGTCTCTGGGTCCTGGAATTTGGGCTGGTCCAGGAGGGAATGGACCAGAACTTGGACACAAATGAAGTGTTTCTCCTTGCAGAAACATCTTTCTGAAATCGCACTCACGCTTGGCAGCGGTGATCATATGGAGCTTTTTAAAACTTTATTTTGAGATAGTTTTAAATGTATTGAAAAATTCAGACAGCCCCCCTTCACCCCGCTTCCCTAACGTGAGTATCTTATGAAACCACATGACCTTCATCAAAACTAAGGAATTAACATAGGTGTAATACTTACAACCAAATACAGACTTTATTTTGGATCTCCTCAGTTTTCCCCAGTGGTTCTTTCCTGTCCCAGGACCCCATGCAAGATTCCACCCAGCATTTGCTCACTGTGCACATACTTGGAGTCTTTACAAACGATGTGTATGTATGCGAATGTGTAGATTTGTGGAGACAGACTTTCTGGGGACCGGGCGTGGCTCAGCTACTAATTAGCTGAGCAAAGTTTAGTAAGTTATTAAACCTTGCTGTGCCTTCTCTGTAACTCGGGGACGGTGATGATACATCGTCTATCCTGGAGGACACCACTCGCACTGACCTCGTGTGGCGTTATGGGCATTGATCGAGGGCGTTCACACCGCAAACAGTGCCACGTGCCACGTCCTCCGTGCTCAGCACACGCTAGGTTTAATGTCATTATTCTCTCTGTAGGTAAACATCCAGCTTTCATGTACCAAGTCTTTTCTTGTGTGGCCACTGGTGACTCCTTTTTAAATAATTGTCTTCTTGAATAGGTAGTACATGCACGTGGTAGAAAATATTTCACCAATACTGAAGAATGTAAGTGAGAACTCTCTCCTTCCCCCAGTCCTCTCCTCCACCAGATACTCACTGTTAACCATTTCTTGTGCACCTTCCAGAGATGTTCTATACATAGAAATGTATTTTTAAATGCATCTGGAACCTTTAAAAATATGGTGAATCCTAAAGCTTGAATATTATCCAAGAGGGAAATATTAGGTTTATGTCATTTGTATTTTTACTAAGGATAATATTAGCCATACTTTATTAAGCACTTGCTATGTGGCAGGCATTCTATTTCCTCTCCCTCTATCAATATTTGCCTCATTTAATACCACAAGACTAGTACCTTCACAGTAGGTATTATTAGCATCCTAATTTTACAAATGAAGAAAGTGAGGACAAGAAAGGCTGCTGAACTCCCCAAGGTAGCTCAGTTAGTAAGTGATCGAGCAGGTAAGAAAGTTTGAGGGAAAAATCAGAATCCAAATACACTGGATTTCTTTCTCCGAATTCCTTCCTTTATTTTACGTCTATGTTCTGCTCCTCTTCATATGCCACCATCTGTGTCTGCTGGAAACAGGTCACAGTCTAGACTCTGCCCAGACTCCCCTTTAGTTCCCTCTGCACCCCCTTCTATCCTTGTGTATCAAAACCCTGTGTTCACCAGACCTCTGGCTTCCTCGGAAAGCCTCATTAGCTCGTCACCTCCTAGAGAATCAAGTACAAATCATTTACCCTGGCTCCCTAGGCCTTCTGTTTTCAGGCTTCCTCTGAGCCATCTGGTCATACGTCCCACTGTGAACACACATTCACATCACACAAGGTAGCCCTCAACAGCACTTGCAGAACTGGTAAGAGCTCCTTGGTAATTTCTTTAATGAAGCATCTGCAAATAAAAGAGACCTTTAGGAAAGCTCTCCTTCATGGAGATGAGGGATCTTAACAATTTTAATTTCCATTTTGCTGATTTGAATAGTGCAAAATTACATGTTCAGTGACGTACATTAATTATATTGTTTGGAGCTACAGATTAATTATTGATTGAAAATTTAAGCAGATGAACGGGCAACTGTACGTTCTAATTCCTTCCTACATGCAGCCAGAATTTGAGATGTGGAAGTATTCCTGGTCAGAACAGCTGAATCTCGGTGTTCTTGCTCAAACTGGAGCAGATTCCAATGACTTGACCTTGTCTTGGAAGAAAGGGCCTGGCATGAAGGTACAATGTGCTTGGTAGCCAGGAGATTGGAAACTAACCATCACAGAGCCCATCGTAAGAGTCACAAAACTCCCTGCTAATGCAGAGGAGTTTATATATTGCCCTATTTCAGGGGAATCACATCTTGGGTTGGTGATAGTGTTTCCTGTTGAGATGTGGGCGAGGACGTAGCATAATTTGGCAGAGCTCAGTGCGTTGTTGGAAGCACGGATTGCCTTGGCCTTGTGAATGGTATCCTGTCCAACAGGTTGGTAGTGCCCTGCTTGAAAGCATTAAGCCCACCCATGCCTTATCTATGAGGGTTTTGAGGCCCTACAAAGCTCCCTGCGTCTTGCTTATCTTTTTATCCCCAGTGCCAACCACATTTCCTGGAAATGTTTGGAGATGTTTGGTGAACAAATGGATGCAGGCATTGTTTGCCCACGAAGGGCCTTTGGATAACAGCTTCTTCCAATTCCAATGCTTGGCCCATGGACTGCAGCAAATTTTCTGGCACTAGACAACTGGAGAATGTATGATGGGAATTTCTGGCCCACGAAACTCTTTAATGACATCCAGAGACCTACAGAATTAGATATCAGACCTCGAGGGCATCCTGGTGATGTGCACGAAGGCATCTTTGAGCACCAGCTCTTCCTGGCGTGTCCCGGGTCAGTCCTCAGAAAGGTGCTCCTGAGCAGAGGGGCCAATAAGCCCCATACTTCCTTTAATCTTGACCCTGAAATAACATTTCTTACTTGTTTGCCTGAGAAGAGGCTTGAATATTCAGGAGCTGGAGGAAACTGTAGACAGCTAATACTGGGAGGACTTCAAATGAGTAGAGAAATAAACTACTAAAATGTGGCTGAGTGATAGAGTAGGGGAGTCTGTGCTCAGCTGTGGACAGGATCTCTATTTTCTGGTTCGAAGGCCTCCATGGAGCCTGCGGTGAACACTGCAGGGAAAGCACCCAGCCCCACCCTCTGCCGCCACTTGCTGAGGGACTCATGGCTGAGGCCACGCACAGGAGCTGCCTTTCTCCCTCAAAGCAGCCTGGCCTTCTGCCTCAGTAGGGACAAGTCTGAGTTTGCACCGGGTCCGCAGATGCCTCTGTTGCAATGTAGTTCAGCACCATCTCTGCCCAACCTCGCTTCTTTCAGCCCTCCTAGGTCTTGCTCCCCAGGACAAGCCCTTCTTCATCTGCATGCAGGTCTCAGGGTCAAAGAGGCTGTTTTCTGGAGAACCAGGGAGAAGGGCTCTGTGGCTTTCCTTTGGCAGCCTGAGATGTCATGCATTGCCACCTTTTTCTGTATCAAAACTTGTCCTCACGAAACAGTCCAACAGCCTTCCTGCTAAGATGTTAATGGAAATGGAGTCATCTACGCCTTCTTCAGAGATAGTTGCATTTTACCAGACTCTTCGGATAAAACAATAAATGGGTTTCCATGGCATCCTGGGCAGTGGAGTAGGGGAGTATTTCTGGGAGCCTGAGGGGAGGCACCAGCCAGGCACCCCCACGGCTGGCTCTCCGCAGCTGGGAGCCTCAGCCCTACTCATGCACAGCAAGACTGAAACCCAGGGTTTTCCCACCAGCATTTTCTTGGCCTTCACCATCCAGATTTCCTGCCCCTTCCAAATTTGCGTATTTTCCAGGTAGCAAAAGGCAAACAGTTCAAAGTTGACAAACGTATCTGGAGCAGTTCAACCATTTCTTCTGCTGTGTTGCCTCCTGAACTCTACAGACACTATTTGGTCCTTTTTCTCTTCTGGAGGCACTTCGTGCATCTCTACCAAGCACGTCAGCCTCTTTCCACTGTTCCTGGTCCCCGTCGGCGCCTGGTGACAAAGGCTGTGTCATCCTTGCTTCCTGGCCATCAGGTGGGCTTTCTAACGGTCTGAATGGAGTAAAGACACGAGCATCCTGCATGTGGGACGCACCAGCACACAGGGACAGAGAGCGATGCCAACAGCTGAGCCCCTGAGTTCTCACTGGACTGTAGCCTCTGGCAAGCATGGCTCTGGGGTGCAGTCATGAAGCGTCACACCTCGTGCTCCTCTCCATCCCTCCAAGTCCCTGGTTAGGTTTGGGTAAGACAGCGGTGAAGATGACCTCTCCTGTGTGAGAGTTAAAACACTGACCCCCCTCCTCCCTGTCCCCCAGCTCAAGCCTGACCAAGAGAGGGAACATGCATTTAGAGAAGGGCACGTGGGCGGCTTCCCCTCGCTCCTCACCTACTGTTTCTCTTTCTCCTTCCACTATCCTCCTGACTATGGTTTCCGAAACCCCAGGGTTGGCAGGTCCACGAGAGAAAGGGAACAAGAGAGCGCTTACTCCCGCAGATTGCTCATCAGTGGGATGTGGGGCTCTGGGGACAAGCTGACTTTTTCTGTTGTCGATTCTTCACAGACTGATTTCCAGTCCCCCCTCCACTGCGGTCCCACCTCCTGTAACTGGGGCTGAGCGCCTGCCGTCCCATCAGGTGGGACCTGTGTTCTTCTGAGCTTGCTGCGAGTCCTTCCTCGGTCCCCGGCCATCCGGTGGTATCTCCAGAGTTCTGTTTACTCCTCCGCATCCCTGTCGGGCAGGATGGTTGGCTCTGCGATGCTCTCTCTCCTGAGGCATTTCTAGTTCAAGGAAACACCCTCATTTGCCCTCACAAACTCTGAGACTACAGCCCTCCCGATGCACCCTCCTCTCCTTTGACTCACCGGTCAGCAGCTCCTGACAGGGCCAAATGCTGGCCTCCAAACTTCTCCGAGGGTGAGTTCTCCAGATGGGAGGGACACACGAGCTCTGGGAGAGGTCTCACCAAGCCTTCCACAGTAGACTTGAGGACGAAAGGCCATCTCTTTCCCTTGGCATGCCAACGATCTATTCCCAAAGCTCTCCGTAGCCGTTGTCTTCCTTTTAAATTTCTCCAGACATGTTCATAGCTGGAGGTGGACGGCACAGAATGGGCCTGTGGGAAATGTACAAGCTGGTGCAGAAGAGATGAAAAAGAATTCAATTGTAGGATATGAAATAACAAAACAGGATATGAAGAAAATTCCAGGCAGGTCAAAGGAGAAAAACACCATGTCCGATTTGGGGAATAAGAGAAGTTTTTGTGGAGGAGTTAGATGTTTAAAAATGAATAGGCCCTCTACTGGTTAAGACGGTGGGGAGGGGTTCTCAGCAGCAGCAAAGCAAGAGTGAAGCAGGAGGTAATTTGGGGCCAGTGAGACCCAGTTTGGCCGAGGCAGGGGATGGCTCTGTGCTGGAGATGCAGCTGTCTTGGGGCCTGAAATGTCAGGGTGAATGCTTTATCCGATTTGGGTAGAGAGTAATGGGGAGTGAACAAGGAAGGCAGGGACAGATGCAAGAGGTGTCCTCGAGCTAGAGGAGGGGACCAGGCAGCTGAAGGGGGGGTAGGACAGGCAGGAAAGGGGGCTTCGAAAGATGGGGGGGCCTGAGGACTGAATTATGCTGCAGGAAATGGGACAGAAGGAGGGCCCTCTTTTCCTCCTCTTTTTAATTTTGGTAAACTGAGATTGAATTGAGATTCTGGGTGAAGCTAATATTTAATGTGTGCTTACATGCTAAGCAGAGTATGAAGCACATGTTATTTCATTAAATCTCAAGTAAAATCTTATCACTGCTTTTCTCGCATCTTGGCTTTCTCTTCCGTCAGATTCCTTGAAAGAGGGACTGTCTTAATCATTCAACCCATGAATCGAGCACAGTCCCGGGCACATATCGGGTCCTTAAGAAAGATCACAACATATGAACATCTGAACTCAGGCCTTCCGCAAGCACAGTGTGTGCGCTAGTCCCCACTTGGAACACACGGGGCTGAGGGAGCTGCTTTGGGGGAAAATGCAGCGGATCCATGACTAGGTGCATCTACGTAAGTTTGGGGCAGCTAAGCTTAGACCGAATGATAACCCTTTACAAGAAGGGCACCTCTTTCTCTGGCTTGTCACTGCTGAATGCTGTCTCTGCTGCACGGAGAGCATAATCAAAGTTCAGGGGAGAGGGACTCCTAACTGCCCTCAGATTACTCAGAGCACCCAGGAGCTGCAAAGAGCATCCTGGGTAAGACTGACCAAAACTGACCCATTACCCAGGAGCTTCATGGATGCTGGCTTTAGTGCATTCCCAGGCGTGGAGAGTTAGATTATTGGGGTTTGCATGGCTCTTGAGTTTTCTTTGAACCTCTTGTAATAGAGAACTGGGGTTAACCTAGGGGGCTATGGTTTGGGCTGATTTTGCTGGGCAGACCTTTGTAAAGGACTCACGTGTGTTTTTTCTGAGCCATTGCTCTAGACAAATCCTCTAAGCTCTGGAGCATATTTATGGCACTGATGAGTTTCCATGACCCCTCTGCCTAATCCAACAGCTCTCCTGGGACCCTCAGGGCCTATTTCAGAGAGGCGCCTTGAGCCCATGGGCATACGACTCTATGTATACAGTTATTGGATCACATTAGACTGAGATTCACCAAATATGTCCCAAGTTAGGAAATGACCATACAGTTTTCTTCACTGCTCAGGCTAAATACTTTGGAATTGTCTGGGACTCCTCCCTTTCTCATCTTACATCAAGCCGCTCAGCAAATCCCATCGGCTCCTTTTCACAACATATTCAGGGAGAAGGTCTCACCACCTCCTTACCCTGTGAACCGCGGCTGACTGGTGGTTGCTTTGTTCCAGCATCTCTCGGCATCTCCCAGTTTCCATCTAGAACCATCGGGACCATTTTCCACACCGTATCCAGACGGGGCCTTTTAACATGCAGTTACATCATTTAATTCTTATATCTTAACCCCCCGTGTGTGTGGATATTGCGACCGGTTCATTTGGCCACTCTGGGAAGACAGTGAGCCCCTGGCACTTTGCACAGCTTTTCGCAGAAGAGAAGGTCATTCGACGCGGAGGCTGTGATTTCCACATTTCGACTGTAGATGGCACTCTGGGACCATGCAAGTTTGTGCTTGGTTGCTCGGGTGTGTGGGGCCCAGAGTCTGCAGTGGGTTCCAACTGGGCTGACGCCTCTCTGTATGCAGCCTGGACTAAAACGAATGCAGGTGATGGAATTTCGTTTAAAATTAAAAAGAATATTTTTAGGGGACAAATGATAACTTGGACAAAATAAACTGGAAAGATTCTGGATTCGTTAAGAGAAACACTCTGAATTTTCTCCTGTTTTGAGAATGTTGAGAACCCAGGAGGCTGAGGGGTCAGGGGTGGAGAAGGTGGGAGAAGGCTCTGGGGGCTCAGCCTCCCTGCAGGGGCTCGGCTGAGGGGTGTGTGGGCGAAGACTTTGGCGTTTGGGCAAAGAGTCCAAGGTCTTAAAAATTGTATTCAAATTTGTCATTTTACAAAATGTCTTTGTTTTTGTTTTTGTTTTGAGTCTGAGGACAGCACTTCATTAATTAAGAATTTAGATACTGGTGGTAGACGGCCAGAAGGTTGCCAACGGGTGGGTAGACACAAAGGATGGAAGGAGCCAGGACCTCCCCTTGAAGTTGTGGAGATTATGCTAAATGTGTTAGTGTGTGAGTGTGTGTGTTGTGTGTGTGTGTATGAGAGAGAGAGAGAGAGAGAGAGAGGGGAGGGTTTCCTTATGACTCGGGGGCGGGGGTGGTAGCAGGGACCACAAGTGGAGAGCAGGTCCAGCTCCTCGGGAAGGGCTACCTGCTTCCCCCACCATGTTATTAGCTCTGATGGGGAAGCTGGCTCCTGAAGGGTCCCCTTGCCTCTCCTGGGACTGACACAATGGGCAGTAGAGTCAGAGGAAGAGGCTGCCACCCTGAAGGCTCTGGGAGGACCCACCAAGGAGGCCAGGAGTGTGTGTCCTGTCCCATGTGTAACCTGGGTCTGTACAGGGCACAGAGCTTACAGGGGCAGGTGAAATCACAGGTGTTCACCATGTATCAAAGGGCACCCTGTGAAATCCAGATAGAAACTTAATCTGAGCCATCCCTTGCAGCATTTCCTTGGTTTTCATCCGTTTCTCTTGTGGAGGGTAGAGGGCTCAGAAAGTGTCCGCTGGGCATCTTTTTTGTCCTTATTGTAATAAGGATCGAGTTCTAGCCTCACAGATCAGGAGGTGGTATCAGGCAAGTTAAGAAAACTTCATACAGCTCAGTTTCTTCAGCTGAACTGTCAAAGAAAAAAAAATGTATGGACCAGAGTTAAACAGGCAGGAAGACTTTATCTAAGGTTATTGCAAGAGGGGAGAGAGATTGAACTCAATTCTGCTGAGAGAAAATGTGGGAGAGTTTCTAAGTGCTGGGGAGCTTGTGGGTAAGCATCACGCTGAGGGGAGGGTGGTCAGGGTGATCAGGCCATGTGTGTGTGCTAATTAGCACTTATAGAAGTGAGGTTTTTACCTTCCCCCAGAGAGGGGGAGGTAAGGATGCTACCAGATCCTGGAGAGAAAATTTACATCTCAAAAGGGAGAGAAAGAATTCACGATTCCAAGTTTTCTAAAGAAATGCTCTGAGCAAAAGGAGCTCAGAGGCCTGGCATCGCAGAGAACCCTGTCTGAACTTCATTCAAGGGATGTTAAACTGTCCTGGTCAGCAAAATTGTCTAATAATAGTACCCACTTCCCAGGAATCATGGACGGATTACACGGAACGAGGAGGACAATGCACAGAGGACGTTTCTGGGCAAACGGCAGCTATCATGTGGTGACTATTAGGATTTTCATGGACAGAATTGTTTACTTCCCTTCCACTCTGAAGACCTGTCCTATATTTTGTAAAAGAAAGTACAAATAACCCTTATTTTCTAAAAGCTACTGTGTTTAAATAAGACATATGGTATATGCCTATATGTGCATGGAGAAATTAAAAAAAAAATAACTGGAGGTTATAATCTGGAAACAGAAAATCAGAGTTCAGCATGATGCTTACCCACCAGCTCCCCAGCACGTAGAAACTCTCCCGCATTTTCTCTCAGCAGAATTGAGTTCAATCTCTCTCCCCTCTTGCAATAACCTCAGATAAAGTCTTCCTTCCCTGTTTAACTCCGTTCCATACATTTTTTTTGTTGTTGTTCTTTGACAGTTCAGCTGAAGAAACGCTCTGATTTTCCTGAACGGGATCTTGGTTCTGGTAATGGTGCGAGAGTGTTTGGCTCTTTTTAATGGAAGAAAAAGAGGTCATATTTAAAAATGTTTAAGTATAAATTCTAACATGGACCACCTGGGTGGCTCAGTCAGTTAAGCAACCGATCCTTGATTTCTGCTCAGTTCATGGTCTCAGGGTTGTGAATGGAGTCCCATGTCGGGCTCTGTGCTCGGTGCAGAGTCTGCTTGAGATTCTCTCTCTGCCCCTCCCACGCTCTCTCACGCGCTCTCTCAAATAAATAAATAAAATCTTAAAAAAAAATAAATGTAAATATCTCTTACAGAAATGCAACCTCTTAAATTTCAGGGCTTCACCTATGTCTGCTGTTTCTTAAAAATAAGCAGCCCCAAATAATATGCCAAAGGGGCATATTTAGGGGTGGCAAATTCTGCCCCCCTTCTGCTAAATCCACCAAGTTTTGCTCTGTCATTGAAACCTTCCAACCCTAGGTTCAATTATCTGCAAAAGTAGATATTTTGGGGTCCACCTCACAAGATTTTTGGGAGGATTGGATGAGAAAGGACATTTGAAAACTCAAAAATACAATACAAACTATAAGGGATTTTTTCACTTTTCATAATTCCCCTTTCCAATTGACCACATATTTTCTTTCTTTTGATTTTACAGTAGTATCTTACCTAAAGTTATGTTCACTTGCTAGTTGTATTTCTCTCTTTATTAGATTAGAAGCTAGATCCCGCTTGGCAAATCAGCATAATTTACCACAATCCTATTGCACGACTGACCGTGACTATCTGGAGCGTCGAAAAGAATCGAGGCCAGGAGTTCTTCAGTGGGAACTTTTTTTATGAGAGTCCACCGTGTGTCCTGGACTGCGGAGATAGTTTTTACATTAGTTTCTTTGCTTGGGTGGGTGTTAATACTTTGTGGATAGTGGAAAGATGGTAAGAACTTGAGCTCCATGAGTATACATGGGGCAAATTAATGGTTTGAATTCTCAAGATTGACTTTTCATCACAAGCCCGGGAAGCTCTAGGTTAAGATCTTGAATGAATGGACAGACTGTTTTGGTTACTGGTCTGGGGAGGGATAATTCCCTTTTGGCTCCTTGGTTTATGCAGGAAAGTTTTAGCTCTCCACCAAGAATGGATTTAGAGTTTTTAAAACGGTTCTTAATTGGGGGCCAAAATCCCAGCGCCTAACGGGTGCATCAGTCTGATAAAGAGCTTCAACTACTATTTACTGATCTGGCTTTGAGTTCCATTGCTATTTCTCTCATTTAGAGATTTTTTTCTTAACTTGGAGCTTGGCTGAGTATTTATTTTTATGTTGAATCAATCATTTGCACATTATTCTAACATTGTTTTGTGCAAGGGTTTGAAGGATTTGAAGGCTGAAGGTTGAGGAGTTTCTGTATTGCTTCTGTGTGTGAAAAGGAAAATCCAGCATGGGATGCTTTACCAACCACACCCCTGCATGCAGGAAAGGAGGGATGACCAGTTGTTAAGATACTATTTTGGCCGTAAGTATTCCCTAAGTTGAAGTCACATACAACTTAAAATGAAAGTACAGTAGCTGTTGAATTGGCCTTTGAAAAATAACTGTACTGTGGAAAGAGAGGCTGAACATAGTTTTAATTAAATACATTTATTCATATGATTTTTAAATGTGGGGTCATTTAGAATCCATAATATTTCAGATAACAAATTATTATTTTCTCCTGTGCTTTTAAAAGTCTTAAATCTTTTTTAAGTTTAATCAAATTTTAATGGAGTAACATTTACTATATGCCTAGTTTTAAAATTCATATAACATAAAATTAACTATCTTAAAGGGTACAGTTCAGTGACATTCAGTTCATTCATGATGTTGCCCAAGAATCACCTCTGTCTAGTTCCACATATTTTCATCATCTCCAAAAGAGATGCTGTTCCCATGAAGCAGTCACTGCCCATCCTCCAGCGCCTGGAAACCACTAGAAAATTTCTATGTCTATAGATTTATCTCTTCAGGATATTTCATAGAAATGGAATCATACACTATCTGATTTTTTGTGGCTGGTGTTTTCTACTCAGCATAATGCTTTCGAGGTTCATCCATGGTGTGACATGTAAGGGTACTTCATTCCTTTTTATAGCTGAATAATGTTCCCCTATATGGATATGCCCCATTGTGTTTATCTACTCATCCATTAATAGACATTTGGGTTGTTTCCATCTTTTAGCTACTGTGAATAGTGCTCTTTTATGCTACATTTTATAAAATGATTTCAATAATTGAGTGGCGACATAATTTTGATTACCTCCCCTTGTGTAGGAATGATTAAAGGAATAGTATCTTACCAGGTAAAGAAACCCATGCTTGGGCTTTTTCCAACTGCTTTGTCTGTTTGGATGTGGATCTGTGTGGCTCCGGAAATGGTCCCCTAGCCACGGAATCACCGGGCCCTGAGCACCCTCCAGGCTCTCTACCTTTCAGACATGGGACCCTCTTAGGCCTCTAGTTGCTCCAACAGCAACGTGAGCCTTAAAGGTCTTTCTCCTTCCAATGGTAAGAATTTGTTTCTGGAGGAGGAAGTCTTCTCTATGGAAGAAAGAGATTGCCAAGCCCCAGGAGTACTCTGCTGGTTCCGTGGGACGAGACTGGGCTCCTCACCACGAGCTCATTTTCCTGTGGAGTTAATGTAGGATTGAGATGTTGACTCTGGGATTTTTTTTTTTTTTAAAGATTCTATTTATTTGAGAGAGAGAGAGAGTGAGAGAGAGTGTGTACGAGAGGGGGGAGGGTCAGAGGAAGAAGCAGACTCCCCACTGAGCAGGGAGCCTGATGCGGGACTCGATCCTGGGACTCCAGGATCATGACCTGAGCCGAAGGCAGTTGCTTAACTGACTGAGCCACCCAGGCGCCCCTGACTCTGGGATTATTAAGAACAACTGGGCTTCAACACTGTGTGAGGTTTTAGCGTAGAAAACACTGCTGTTGATTCTGGGGAGCAACTCAGCGGAACCTGATCTGTGTCACGTGGGGAGAGCAGTCTGATTAGCAGCCCCACCCAGCAGAGTCAGCAATAGCTGAGTCCTTGGTTCCCGCTACTAGACCTGGCTTTCAGGACCCTCCCTGGACTAATTTTCTCAATAGTGGGATAACAATAGACTATCTGCCTTTCTTTCTCCACTTTCAACTCACTCCAGGAAAAAAAATGAATCAATGTGAGAAGCAAATTTTCCTGCATAAAGACTTGCCTATTATTAAAAGCCTTCTGAGGGTGAGAAATCACAATAATTCACAGTTCTGTCAAATCAAGAATTACCAATTCAGGTCAGTTACTCCTGAGCCATGTGATGGGTCTCTTTCCAATTAAAACTGCACCTGACTGAATAGGACTAAGCCTTTCAATACTTAATTTATTGATAAAAATCAACAAAATGAATGGTCATAATTTAATTTCCGTTGATAGGTTAATCCAGTTTTGCATGATGTACTTATGTGTTTTAACGACCATAAGCAATAGTTTGTTATTTGGGGGCTGAAGATGATGAGGCAGATATTTTCCAGGTTTTTACTATTAAAATCACATTATAACATTCATGTAACTTGTTTATTTAATTCTTCTTGGCATAAATGAAAAGTTAATTTTTGTTAACTATCTTCACAAAAAAACTATGCAGATACATGTAAAAGTTTCCAATGATCCATTCAGTGTAATTGTTTCACAGATATTTACTTTGAAACACTTCCCCGTTTTTGTAGGTAATAGCAAACATGTTTCTCCAGGCCAGAGGAGGTAGCAATAATGATTTGCAGAATATAAAACTCAGTCCCTTCTGAAACGCAACATTTTTTCATGTAAGGGCTTCTCTTTCGTTAAATTGTATTAGGATTGTCGAGAGCAAACGTTTACTGGAAGCACGTTAATAAAGCACGCCGTTCACAAGGGCAGTACAATTTTAATTGAGTTCTGCAGGGTTCCAGAAGGAAGGTGGCTGGCCAAGCTGGTGCACCTGCCCATTCGTTCCTACCTCAGAAGGTCTCATTCTCCACTAATGAGCCTGGAGCGTACATAGTCATTCAGGACAAATCATTTGCACATTAACCCAAGCCTACTTAATTAACTTCTGTGTCATACAGCCTGTTCTTCCAAAACCATCTTTTGAAACTCTTTGAGAGATCTGTATGTTTGGTCTTGATAATATGTGAATGAAGTAATTTCTATTCTTTTTTAGCCTTTGCTTTTGTTGCTGAAGAAAGAAACAGACAAGTTAGTGCATTACAGAGCTGAGGATCTAAACAAAACAACATTTATTAAGAATACTTCTTGAATTATTTGGTGCGTGGTAATCTGATAGACCAGTTTCTGACTATCATTATGATGAAACAAATTCTCTAACCCGAGGACAGACCCTAACTACAAAGTTAGATTAAACTTACTTGAGGGGGGTAGAAGAACAGTACTCTGTGTCCCTCCATAAAGATGATTTTCAAAAATTTCATATTAAGTCAGTTACAGAACTTATTAGAATGTGGATTCTAAGAAAGAGACTCAATAAATCTAGGGTGAAGCCCAAGAATCTGTATTTGAAAAAGTTAGAAGAACCTGTGGTGAATCAGATACAGGTCATCCTCAGAACTTAATAAAGAAGCACCATGTCTACAACTTCATGATTTCATAAGTGAATTATTGTTAATATGCAAAATTGTTTCTTATTTGTTGCCTTTGACAAATTTCAATATTCTATTAAGTGGGACATCTGATCCCGATCTTTGTCAGAGTCACAGTTTGTTTTTTTTTTAAAGATCAGATTTTGATCACTCAGCTTAGACTCTAACATTCTCAAGTTGTACTTGCTTCTGTATTATTGTGCAATTAAAAAAGAAACAACAAGGGGCGCCTGGGTGGCTCAGTTGGTAAAGTGGCTGCCTTCGGCTCAGGTCATGATCCCAGGGTCCTGGGATGGAGCCCCGCATCAGGCTCCATGCTCAGTGGGAAGCCTGCTTCTCCCTCTCCCACTCCCCCTACTTGTGTTTCCTCTCTCCTCTCTCTCTCTCTGTCAAATAAATAAAATCTTTAAAAAAAAAAAAAAAAAGAAACAACAAAACAACCTTACTAGCGACAGTAGAATGAGTCATGTCTGTTTTAACCTTGGTTAACAAATGATATTAAAGAAATCAAAAAAGTTTCAGTGTACTTCATGGGTAGAGAAAAAAACAAACCCAGCCTGTTATTGATGTATTAGGCGAGAATCTCCAATCCACAGTGCAAAGGTAACATCAAAACTCTCAACTAAAAGGGTTTTTTATTAGCATTTAAGTAAGAATTTTATCTGGTTCTATCCCAGTCAGAGGCTGAAACCAAAGGAGTTTAGAAAACCCCTTGTCACTGAAGGTCAGGCCCCCAACAGAGCCTTCATTAGCAGGTGCAACATCTCACCATTTGAAAAAGTCATGCCAAAGGAACACTATTTTTTTTTTTTTTGGTGGTAGTTTGCTCATGTGGGCAAAAGAGAGCATTAAATATCTTGCAAGTGAAACATAACATGCATTTGCTTCCTGTAATTTTTAGATACTTTCTGTGCTCACGGTTTCTCTGCTGGCAGAATTGTGTCTCAGTGGGAATGGTGGCAAGAGAAACACTATCATGAAAGTAAAGACAATTTCAGATTTTTGGAGGCAACTATATGCAGTAACGGCATTTGGAAAGCACAAGGAAAATATGTGAGTTTGCAGGCACATAGAAGCTTTGAGTCAGGAAGTACAACAAACATACTGGAGACTACACGGAGTGACTTCAAACTTCAGGACTATTTTGAGTGTCTTTTATTTTTGAGAGCTTATTTTAAAATCTCCCCTTGCTCTGTTTTGGTTGTTCAGAGTTGGCTCTGAATGTTATCTGAGGGGTCCTGAAATCTCCCTGACCCCAGGCATTCCACAGTGCCCTGTCAAAGGCCCAGAAACCTGTCTAATTTTAAATTAAAATGACCACTTTCTACTGAAAACGCAGTCCAATGCAAATTTGCCGTTGGTGTTGGGATAGAGATGGGCAAGTGACCTGTCCCTTCTCCACTCCGTCTTCAATTATCAGATGAGGACGTCTCTTTATTTCACATATGTTTGCAGATAGGGCTCCTTGTGGTTCTGCTAATAGTTACCTGTTTGATATTAGACAAACCACTTAACCTCTCTGGCTTTCCATTCTTTTCTGGAACAAAATAAATGGATTAGATTTAAGGTTCTCTACGATCCTTTCAACTCAAACAATAAAGTGATCTTGAAGTTTTCAATTTTTTATTTAATGTGTCTTATTTAATTTTCTAATTCTTTTTTCTTACTTTGATCTTGAATGCGATTATTTGGTAGCTTCAGTTTAACAAATTCAATTCAAAGTAGGAGAATTTAACAGTAAATCTACAATGTACAAGAAACAGTAAATATTCTTACAGATCATCTTGACATTCTCTGAAGTTTTTGTATCAATCATAATCATTCTTCCTGGATTTTTAGGGATGGCCCTGATTTCCAGCACATGACTCCATCCTTCTTATAAACTGAGGGTAAAAAACTCCTGGGACATTGGCCATATGCAACTATGTTACGTGTTTTGTTTGTCCCATAAGGTGTTTAAAATTTCAGTTATGAGTTAGGGCATATGATATCCCAGTTACACAATTTGAACTTAGTACTGCTTCGTGGTGATGATTCTCTGTGGTTCTTGGCTTCACCTGTTCTCTTAGTTTGCCCTTTGAGTCATCCTAATTTTCCTGTAAAAACTAAACTATATTTGCAAATAGGTGGTTTTCTTGGCCTGATTTTGCCCACAGAAGTTTGAGGATTCAAAGATCTCTCTCCATTTTGTACTATCCCTGTACTTTTCAGGTCAAGCTGATAGTGTTTATATCTATACAAATCTCTTAAAAATTCTGTGGATTCTCTGACTTTATGGGAGTTCACTCCATTAGACACAAGCCACAGCCATACTTCCCTTTCTTCTGTCATGGGAACCCTACTGTTTCACAGGAAGGGTTTTCCATGTACATCCTCAAACTCCTTAGGTTTTCAGCTGAATCATGTCATGAGGCTTAGCAAGGATCCTACAGCCCAGCATGGGTTTGCTCCTGCATTGAAGCCATTTCCTCATCTGAGAATCTTTGGCTTTCTAGAGAGATTGGGATTGAGGATCCAGTTTTACTGTTGAATTCAGAAGTCCTGCCTCTTTTATAATACCTAGAATTCTTCTGGAAAATGGAATAATTCCCTATATAGCACTTCTCTCTCTCTGCTTGTATCTCATTTAATACAGCTAAGAGAAACCAGTTGAGGTTTTTGTTTTTGTTTTTAAATGTTTTATTTATTTATTCATGAGAGTCAGAGAGAGAGAGAGGCAGAGGCAGAGGGAGAAGCAGGCTCTCTGCCTAGCAGGGAGCCCGGTGCAGGACTCGATCCCAGGACCCTAGGATCATGACCTGAGCCAAAGGCAGACACCTAACCATCTGAGCCACCCAGGCACCCCCAGTTGATGTTTTTGATGTTTTGCTTGGAAATCATCTTAGATTCATCCATTCATGAGATAATTTCCATGTTTTTACAATGGATGATTTTGCAAAACTTTCTCCTGCTATATAACAAAAGTCCCCATTTCTCCAGCTTCCAAAAACATTGTCCTCACTGTCCTCTAAGTTCTTATGGATAGTCTCCATGAGGCCTTTCCAACCTCTATCCTCTGCCTAATCCCAAAACCAAGGAATGATACATGTTTTAGTGGCATCAAACAATTTTTTATGCCCATAGATTCTATAGGTCTAGAAAAGTGGGCAGGACTTTGCTCCAGCATGCCTGGGGTCTCAGCTGGGCAGACTCGAATGCCTGAGGGCTGCACTCACTTTGGAGGCTCTGTGTTCATGTGTTTTGGCACCAGGGCTGGGCTCAGTTGAGTCTATTAACTGGAGCACCAAACACTAGGTCCCCATGTGGTATCTGCTATTGGCAGCACGGCAGCTGGATCCTAAGAAGATGTATCTAGGGAGGAGGGATCATCCAGACAGCTGATGTTAGTGGAGAGTTGGCGGGAAGCTGCATGAACTTTGTAGACATAGACTCCAAAGCCACCAGAGTTGGCAAAGCCAGTTCAGACTCAAGGAGAGCGGGATTAGGCTTTACTTTGTGATGGGCGAAGAAAAAGGCATATTGTGGAAGAGCATGTAAAATGGGAAGTACTGTTGGGCCATCTTTGCAAAAAACAGTGTTCCATACTGTGTAAAGATCCCTTATCAAATGACATATGGAATGGAGAGTTTTCTGCAGACTTGTTATAATGTCTGGTTTGGACAGTAAATGCTTTAGTTGTAGGACTTTGAGTTATTGCCATTCAGACATGAAGAAGCACACCAGGCGAGACGAGCAGGACTCAGCTGTGGTCGAGCAAAATCAGGTGTAGTCCCCTCGCTGAGGTAGGAGGAGCCCTGCAAGAGGAGCTGTTGGTCATTTTGGTGAGAAGGGGCTGGAGGGAACTTGCAGTTGGGCTCGTGCTGGGTTATTTTCAGCAGTGTTTAAGGGAAGTAGAGTATGGTTCTGGCAGTGAGAGAGTGTTTTGGTAAATTTTATCTGGAGGTGGAGGAATTAAAGTGGAGTCACTGTCCATTGGTCAAGAAGCAGTGGTCACCCATGTGTGCCTGATATTTGTGTGGCTGCAGACCATCCTTGTCTCTGGGTTCAGACACATCAGAGTAGTCTTATCTCTAGCTCGTTGCGCTATCTCACAGTGCAGCCTCGCCCAACTTTTGTTCATATTCTGAAAAAGCTGTTTAAGCTTTCTTGGGAACATTTGGCCTAGCGGTCATGCGCTGGGGCTATTTTTTACTTTCTGACAAATAAAAGTGATCGTCACCTTTTAATGACTAACCTTAGGTGTAAATAAACCAATTAGAGATGAGTGTGCAATTGCAATTAACTCACAATTAATGGTGAAGAAAAACCAAGAAGCCCAGGGATCACTTTCCATCATTATCCATTCTATAACCAATATGGCAGCTTGCTTTCCACTTTCTGAGCCTGGGGGCTGCATGCTTTTGTTTCTTGTGTGTCCATTACACAGCGAGAACAAGTGAACTTCCTACTGCTCTAAGAGTTGTCTTTTGGGAAAGTTGAAACCTGGTATAGAATTTTAGGATGCTGTGCCATCTCTTTGGTCCTTTAGAAGCTGAGGGATTACAGAAGAATTCTGGAGGTCCAGTCTTACTGCATCAGACTCGCTGGACAGGGACTATGTCTTAGGAAATATGACATATGGAAAACCTTCCTGGGTGTCTGGCAGGCTCATTTGTCTCCTTGGGATGTAGCCTGGACAGCTAAGTTTCCCAGTCTCTCCACCCCCTCGTGTTTGTGGTTGGAACATTGAAGTTGCTGTGTGAGCACTAGGACCGCATCTGAAAAAATCATGTATCATTTAAAAATAAAAATGACATATAGGTCCTGTCACACTGCAGAGCCTGTTACCAGATGCTGCTTTGAACTTGGAGTTGATTTGAGGTTGAACAAGGTCAAACTGACCTGGGTGCATCTTTTACATGTAAGCAAGTTTCTGAAAGCCTAAGGGCAAAGGATGTGCTAACAAGAGCCCACTTCCCCTTTGGGATACACCTTGTCATTCCCATGTTGCCTGAAAGCAAAACCCCGCCCTGACTGACGGCTCCTATTTTTCAGCTCAGAGGGGGCCTGTGTGGATGGAAACAGCAGTGATGGGGAAGGAGGAAAACTGCTGCTTCCCACTTCCTTTGATCACTTGCAAATTCCACACTCCCAGCATGAGTTTTCTCAGCCCCTCTTCCATTTCTGTCTCCCACTCTTTCTGCAGGACCTAGGCCTGCTGCTTATTTCAGGTTCCACTGCCCTCACTATGGGGTTTAAGAAGCTCAGGATACCTGGCATCTCATTTTCTTTCAATGTATAAATTAATCTTTGCTTTCTGGCCACCTACAGGTCCACTGTCATTACCCACACACAGAGCCTGAAAGAAGAAGGAAGAGTGTGGGAGGATCTGCAGGAAGATTTCTTTCTCCCCATAAGTTTTCATACTGTTGTACATAATCAGAAAGCTGGGTGCTTATTTTAGTAATAAAAATTATTGGGGAAAACTGGTAGGTGGGAGAGGGAAGGCAGAAATTCTGGTGATCAGAAGCACCAAAGTGGTCCCCAGAAATATGGAAGAACATGGGTAGTGATGGGATGCAGGGATGAGGCTCCAATGCTTCTGCTCCATGTTGCCCACTCCTGAGATATTGGACAGGACCCACCCACTCATCTCTCAAAGCCCCTCCATTTGGGAGGTGGAGAAACACTATGAGGTTTAGAAGGATGCAGTGGGACAGTTTCTGACCTTGCATGGTCAGTATCTCTGCTGAGGGATCTGCAGGCTCATTGTGGTAAAATCCTGGTTAAATGTGGTGGACAGATTCTATACAGCAGTATCTTGCTGCCAAGTTTAGCTTCATAAGATACACCACTGGTCCTATAGCAGGTGTTATTATAAAAATGCATCCTCCCTGCTTCCCTGCTCTGGCTATTCAGTCGAACATCATCAAAGCGCTGCTGTGAAGAGATTTTGCATACTTTATTGTCATCCCAAGTAGTCTGACCCCCAAGTAGGGAGATTATCTGGGTGAGCCTGATCTAATCACACCAGTCTTTTTTTTTTTTTAGGATTCTACCTATCTGTTTTGCAAGAGAGAGGGAGAGAGCCTGTGCAAGCAGGGAGTGGGGTAGACGCAGGGGGAGAGAGAGAACCCCCAAGGAGACTCCATGCTGAGTAGGGAGCCCAACTCGGGGCTTGATCCCACAACCCTGAGATCTTGACTTGGGCTGAAATGAAGAGTCAGATGCTCAACCGACTAAACCACCCAGGCGCCCCCTCATGAGTCCTTTAAAGGAAGAGGCAGTTGGAGAGATTCCTAGTCCAAAGGCTTTGACTTGCTCATGCTGACTGCAGGAGGGAGGCCATGAGGAGGGGTGTGGATGGCTGCAGGAGGTTGGCAGCAGCTCCCCTAACAGCCAGGAAGGGAAGGAGGACCTTACTCCCTACAACTAGAAGGCCTGAATGCTACCAACAACCTGAATGAGCTCAGAAGAGGGTTCTTCTTTGGTCCTGGAAAGGAACGCAGCACCGCTGACCCTGTGGTTTCATCTTCGTGAGACCCCAAGCAGAGGATTCAGGCATGGGGTGCCCGACTTCAGAGCTACAGAACTGTGAACCAGTGTTGTTGCTCTAAGCTGGTACATTGATAATTTTGTTACCCGGCAATAAAATCTAACAGGAGTCCTAATACATCCAGTGAGTTTCCTACAATGCTCAAGGGGATTGCAAAAAGGCAGAATTGAGGAAAACATGCTTTCCTTTAAAAAAAATATGTGGGGGCGCCTGGGTGGCTCAGTTGGTTAAGCGACTGCCTTCGGCTCAGGTCATGATCCCGGGGTCCTGGGATCGAGTCCCACATCGGGCTCCCGGCTCAGCGGGAAGCCTGCTTCTCCCTCTCCCACTCCCCCTGCTTGTGTTCCTGCTCTCGCTGTCTCTGTCTCTGTCAAATAAATAAATAAAATCTTTAAAAATAAATAAATAAATAAATAAATAAATAAATAAATAAATAAATAAATAAAAATAAAAAAATATGTGTTCTCCTAGTTATCAAAAGGTCTAAAAATATTTAACACCAATAAAGTGTCTCTGGCTTTATGGAGAAAACCCCATTCCTAAGTAAAACAGGTTGAATTACGTGTTGCCACTGCCACATCCACGTTGTTGGGGCAACATGGATACTGCACGATTCCTCAGGCAGATTCTCAGCAGAGTTCTTTTCTGTTACTCACACGGAGCAACTACGGTAGAGTGGAATGATTGGGAGCACAGGTGAACAGAACTGATACCACGTCATGGGGGTGCTGTGAGAATTAAATAAAAGAATAAGTTCTAAATAAATGTCTGCTACCGTCACCGTCATTCTGGGTCTCTGTGGCCAAAGCAAAGGTAAAAGTTTTAGGAAAAGTTCTGACTAAATATCAGAAGAGACCTCATTTGGTTTCTTGTCAAGTCTTAAGTATTAGCTCTTTCTGTGAATTTGCCCTGGAAGGGGGCAGCATTTAAAATAGTTTTTCAGTATTAATTAGTAATTTAACTCAACTGCTGTATCATTTCTCTAACTGTGAGTTTCTGTTCCTTGAACGCTTTCAAAAGGCCAAACTTACCGCCTTCCTTTCTCTCTTCACCTCAGGTCTTAGCTTTGTTTGCAAAACTTGGCCATTACTGCCCTGGGGCCATGGGTGACCTGATTCCCCGTTTTATATCCTAGAGGAAGGACTTTCAGCTACAGCTCCAGTCATCCTCTGCTGTGCTGAGAGGCAGGATTCCCTTCCTGTTTGATACGATGTTGCAAAGCAGCAAACATGCACAACATTATCACGATACAATGCAAGATAAAAGATTTTGAAGAAATTCTCACTATTTCATTCCCTTCCTTTGAAGTTACGTATATTGTCTCTTAGGAAAGGGCCAGCCTTGGGACACCTGGGTGGCTCAGTGGGTTAAGCGTCTGCCTTCAGCTCAGGTCATGATCTCAGGGTCCTGGGACCGAGCTCCACATCGGGCTCCCTGCTCAGCCAGGAGCCCGCTTCTCCCTCTGCCTGCTGCTCCCCCTGCATGTTCTCTCCCCCTCTCTCTCTCAAATAAATAAAATCTTTAAAAAAAAGAAAAAGAAGGAAAGGGCCAGCCTGAGTTGCGAGGCAGGCTGTACTCTTGGTGGCAGTGTATAAAGCATATCTATTTCCCCGATAAAAGAAAGACTGTCATGAACAAAATGGCACATCCCTGTCTGTTGGGACAGGACTGCCCAGGATTTCCTTGTATACGGAGAAACATTAACCCCAAAGCAGATCGCTGACCTTCTTTTCCAAGGATGTGTTCAAACCCCCCTTTCCAGTTTCCAGTTTGCTTTTCCAGCTGATAGTTTGCCTTAGTATCTCCAGTGGACGCTGCTGGTTGATGTCGCACGTACCTTCGATGTTTCATGTCTGGTTTAGCAGCCAAACAAACCAACACTGGCATTCTAGCTCTGAAACATATCTTCTGTGACCTTAACTGGTAAGCCTCTGTAAAACAAAGAACCCAAGATATAGTTGTTACCAAGTTTTAGTGAAACAATACATGCAAAGTGCTTAGTTTCTTCCTAGCGTTCAGCAAATACTTGATCAATGGTAGTGATTAGTATAACTTACCTCTATTACGGGTACCACCATGCCCACAGCATCCTCTCTGAGAAGGTAGAGCAAAGGCACATGGCAAATTCCACCAGTGGGATTAACTCATGGGGAATATTGCAGCTAAATTAATCAAAAGACTGATTTATGAATTTTAAAAAGAAATGAAGATTTGAAACTTTAAAATTCACACATTCGGGGTGCCTGGGTGGCTCAGTCGTTAAGTGTCTGCCTTCGGCTCGGGTCTTGATCCCAGGGTCCCACAGCAGGGATGCCCAGCTCCTGGCCGAGCAGGGAGCCTGCTTCTCCCTCTCCCACTCCCCCTGCTTGTGTTCCCTCTCTCGCTGTGTCTCTCTCTGTCAAATAAATAAATAAAATCTTTACAAAAATAAAAAAACATAAAATTCACACATTCGCCAGAAATATGCTAATGAAACATTTAGTAGAGTTTCTGTTTTAAGGATGGATAACAATGATTAATGATTAGTATGTCTAAGCCGATTAAATGGTATTCTTTCCATGTCCAGAGATCCATACATAATATAGGAGCTAGTCTATGGATATTAGAAGAAACTACCATTCTGATGCACGGAGGCAAGTCTGGTCAGGAATCCGGGTAGAACAATTGCAAAAGGCATTTAACCACAAGAGACCAAAGTCCCATCTGTGGCAGAGGCGAGCTGATTCCTAATAATACCCACATGGTACTAAAATCTCTAAGCCAAGAAATTCTAATTAAAACTAGATTCTGATCCATGAAACACCTGGGGGACTGTCAGAGACAAAAGATCTCTGTGTAGCAACACTTCCTTGACCCCCGGGCGTGGGGACAGCAGAGAGCCCGTGGTGGAAGGTGAACATGCAGCCACAGCAGGGATGCCCAGCTCCTGGCCGGGACGGGGATGGGGCATGGGGAGCAGGACAAACACGGCCCTGCCCTCGGAAGGCTTGGAGTTTACCTGGGAGGAACGTCCTGTGCATTCCATGTGCCACCCAAGCCTCTCCGGTCCTACCCTCATTATCCAGACGTCCCTTCTCATCATGCTGTCTCCGTAATGACCAGCACACAGTTCTGTTGAAGCACCTTATACCTGCGGCATTTCTGTAAGAGCCCATTTCCCTCATTAGAGGTTCATTCATTTAGGAAAGAGTCTATGTTGTATTCAGTAAATTTCTCTAGTCCCTACCACAGCTCCTGACCTACAGTACTTGCTTTGGACGTGCTGAGTAAACTGGTAAGACAATATGTTCTGTTGGATAGGTAAACATGCTAATATTATTAATTTACTTATATTTTACTTTTATTTTTCATTGGTAACACAAAGGTAAATGCTGCCCAGGCTTTTATAATTTATAAACACTGATTTTGTGATACAAATAAATAGCTACTGTAAAAGAAGTCGTAGGGAAGAATAGTAATAAAATGTGCAGATCATATGATGTTCCCAGTAAATACAAAAATGTGAGCCGTACCAGTGTAAGTAAATGTGTTCAAGCTGAATTACCTGCTCAACACTTTAGATTTTATAATCTAAATATTAGATTTTGCTTTTTTTCTGAGCTAACCTCCTTGTTCATACATTTATATTATAACATAAACATTTATTTTCTTAAATGTTTTTCCTCAAACATCTAGCATAAAATATATCACTTTAAATAAAACACTTGTGCATTATTGAATTTAAGTTGGTGCATGTTTCAGAGCTACCTATTAGTGTCATGATAATATTCATCTTTCCTGATGCCACGTAAATTTATTTTCACTAGTCAGTCAATGTAACATTTTTCAGTATTTTTATGCTAACTAATTTTGTCATGAGGATTTTTGTGTGAATACTTCATTTTCAGGATCAACAGTCATTCCTAAAAATGTGAAGACTCAAAGCTTTAGGGATGAGGGGAAAATCAAATATATAGCATCCCATAGGTGAAAGCAGAGGATCCCAGATATTTATGGATATTTCAATATTGTGCAGAAAAGAGTTAATGCCACAGGCCTGACTAGTATCCTTTGAAAAACCTGCTTATAAGGTTGGCCCTTAGCTGGCATTTGGGAGCTTGGAGTTTGAGAGGGTTCCTATCACCCTAACTGAAGATTCAGGTATTAGGTAAAAGTAGAAGAATGCCCAAAGGCAGGATGCATTAAGTAAAAAAAAAAAAAAAAAAATTAATGAGAGAAAATCTGAATTAAGCAAAGTTAAACAGGTTTATTTGCTGCAAGATTTTCCAGAGGCTGTAGATACTAATAGTAATAATAAACACACATTGAGCACTTACTAATATGCCAAGTACTTTGAACGTGTCCACTAGTTTAACCCTTGCAACAGCACTACGGGGTAGGTACCATTATTGTCATACTGTTTTACACATGGAGGAACTGAAGCCAGAGAAAGAAGGTCACTTCCTCAAGGACACCCAGCTTGTGAGTTTGACGGGATAGGTACACAGTATTTCTCCAATTTATTTGACTACAACCTTCACCTGCAGCATTTCCCGGGATGAATGTTCCATGAGACATAGTTTGGTAAATGTTGGAATAGAGAGAACAAGATGAGGAGAGTTGAGAAAAGCACGTGGGCACTTTTCCATTGTAGGAGAATGGCATTCCCATAACTCCAAAGACAGGATCCATCCTCATCAGGAATCAGGTACGCTACGTTTCTGGCCAGGAATCAGCATTTAAAATCCTTACTCATACTGAGAGAAATAGAAATGAGAACACGAATTACCAAGTTCAATTATATATATTTAATTATATATGTTGAATTATGTATTATGTCAACATATAATATTATCAATATATAAATAAATCAATAATTATTAATATATAGGGTTAGAAAGATTCTGTCATACACTGTTGGTTAGAATGTAAATTCTTACAACATTTTTGCAGGGCTCTTTAGAAATCTTAAATAAAATCACTATGGAAATATCCTTTGACTCAGATATTTCTGCCATTTCTAGCCCCAGAATAACCCTCCATTCATTCTGCCAAGCCCCATTCCATACCTACATTTTGGTACTGCTCTTGGTAGATTGTACCATAATGTCTCACAGTTGTATTATTTGCTGCCTTCCCTCTAAGAGGATTATATATCCTCACTGCTTGCTAAGTGACTTACTGGGCTCCTCCCAGTAGGAAAAATACACTCACTTCCTCCTTGATGGGAGGCTTGGCCACACGACCTGCTTTAGCCGATGGGCTGCGGGTGGAGGTAATATATGTGATGACTGTGCAGAAGATTCAAGAGCCATCCTGTGGTTTCATTGTTTCTCTTACTTCTCCGTGCCAGCAGATTAAAATGAGGCTGCTTCTTTAGACTGGGTCCTTAAATAATGAAGACACGGAGCAGACTCTCTGGTATCATGTACGTGAGTGAGAAAGGAATGTTTGGTAAACCACTGTGGTTTCTGGTCATTTGTTAACATTGGTCTTGTAACCCAGCATAAAGTAATAGAAGCCCCAAATTCACTTCTTCTACAAAGCGTTTCATATTTACTCCCTGCCCCTCAAAGTCTACAAAGAACTTAAAGTCTATAATATAGATATTTAAAGTGTCCATTTTCCTAATATTGACTTCCAATTATATTAAATACATCACACTGTTTTACACAGATACACTATAAATTCTTTGAAGCTCTGGGCCATGCCTTATACTTTTAAATTTTTTCTCTGGTCCTGGAAACATGGTAGGTACTGAATAAACATTCAGCCAACATACCTAGAAATATTTATTGAGAACCTACGATATGAAAGCCACTGTTGCCTTATCAATTGGTAAAAATCATAACTGAGGACTTTATTTCTATCTTGGTGAGAAGCAGGTAGTTGGTTCCAGAAAGATTTTGCTTGTTTACTGATGATTAGTTCATAGAGGCCTTTGTTAGGACTGACCTTCTAAAAATCCGCTACTCAAAGTGGCTTCATTGCCTCTAGAGTTGGAGGAAAATATGGTCCTCTTACCCCTAAACAAGCAACAAACTCGTTCATTCTTTTTTTTTTTTAAAGATTTTATTTATTTATTTGAGAGAGAAAGAATGAGAGACAGAGAGCATGAGAGGTAGGAGGGTCAGGGAGCCCGATGCGGGACTCGATCCCGGGACTCCAGGATCATGACCTGAGCCAAAGGCAGTCACTTAACCAACTGAGCCACCCAGGCGCCTAAACTCGTTCCTTCTTATAATGAAGATGTGTTTAGATTTCCCTCAGTGAGAGGTTACTCTCCAAGGGAATGTTTGGGGTGAAGAGAACGAAGCAAGGAGGCAGGAATACACCAATCAGTTCGATTTCTTCCTGAAACCAACTCCTGTTTTCCTGGGCTCATCAGTGGCTGGTCTGGCATCTCAGGCACAGGGTTTAGAGATTTCTATAATTTTTTTTTTAAAGATTTTATTTATTTATTCATGAGAGAGAGAGAGAGAGAGAGAGGCACAGGCAGAGGGAGAAGCAGGCTCCCCGCGGAGCAGGGAGCCCGATGCGGGACTCGATCCCAGGACCCTGGGATCATGACCTGAGCCGAAGGCAGACGCTTAACCGACTGAGCCACCCAGGCGTCCCATAGAGATTTCTATAATTTTTAAATAAGGAATACATCAAGAAATGTGTTTAAGCTATCTATTCATTTGAGCTCCAAAGTCTCTGCTATGGTTTTTTATACGGCAAAGTAAAACGGATGCCCTCCGTCTCATTTGGGAAGGTAGGGGGCTCCTCTGAGCCCATCTGATGGCTTCTGGTGACTCAACACAGGAGGCCTTCTGTCAACCCTTTGAAATGGGGTTAAATGACATTCATCTAACAACAGTGATCGGCGGGGATGACTATTTCATACATGAGTGGACAAAGCAACACAACCGTAAATCTTCCATCTTCGCTGAGTCGCTGTAACAAATATATGACATCTGTATTATTTTCTGTACTCTAATCTCATAATATTTTGATCCTTAGATAAATGTCATTAAATCATTGCACAGTTAACCTTGTGAGGTTTTTTGAAGCTAACAGGCCAAAGTAATGTGAATTGATAGCATTAGCCAAGGTCACACAGTTATTATGTTAGGTGGCAAGGGGAGGAAGTGCTATTTATATATATTTATATTTATTTATTTTTATTTTTTAGAGGGAATAGAGACAGGGTGGCATCGTCTTCCCAGTTCCACAAGGAAAAACAATTTGGAAAGCCTCATCATCTCTTCATGCTCCAGTTTTTATCTTTTATTATTTGTTTGTTGGTTTGTTTGTTTATTTACTCATAGGATCAATACAGTTCTATCTGGGACGTTTTTCACTCTTCAGGGGACCATGCCTAGCAAAATTCAGAGAATCTTACATTTCTGGAGTCACGAGGGGCTGCAAGATTTCTGGACCAACCATCTCTTTATTAATGCATAAAATGAACCCCAGAGTCCTTAAGTCACTTACCTATATTAGATTTGATGTAAAAGTTGTGATCAAAATATAAATAGTAAAAAACACATTTTAAGTGAAGAAAATTTGGGAAAAAAGAAAACAAGAAAAAACCAACTGGATGGAAGGTTATCACTGAGGCTGTGGGACAGGAATAGAAACCTGCTTCCTCATGGAAGGGCAGGACACGTGTGCAGTGATAGGGGGGTAGACACATCCTATACAGATAATGGGCATATTTGTGAAAATGCTAGGGAGTGCATGACTGGCAGATGTTATTAAGGGATGGGACTCAGTACCAAATCTAGGATCAGGCAGCATCTTTTTATCTTTTATGTCTAGGCCACTGGACCATGTTTCTTAATATTCAGGGGAGTGAATCTTTGTGAATCACCTGATTTAGGAGCACATCCTCCTCATTCCCTCTCCCCCATATAGGACTGATCACATCCTCCCCTGCATGAGCCTCTTGTGACCTGTTTTATTTGACCCTTAAAATGAAGGTGAAGTGATATTCCAAAGAAAATAAATCTGGCACTACTAGATGTTGGGCACTTTCATTTATATGACAAGTAAAGAAAATGAGAATCATTGCTTCATGAAGTGGGTCATGGCTGTCCGCTGGAGTCACAAAAACCTTCTGTGATGCTGTGGTGTTCCTTTGCCTGGAAATGTGAAGTAATGGGATCCTGAAAAATACACCTACCCAGAGGTGATGTGTAATTTGAATATTAATGTTCTCCTGCTCATACCTATTTGTTGTCAGAACAGTTTGGGGAAAGAATAAAGGAAAAATAAATGGAATAATACGCTAGAAATATAATACCAATTCATCACACCAATTCAAAAAGTTAAGACAGCAGCTCTGGAAGCTTTCGTTGACAAATGATGGCACTTTAGGGACTAAAATCAGACAGGAGTTTCTGGGCAGATGCCAGGGTCCAGGTTTCCCTTCTCCTCCTCCACAGGTCTCAATGATCAGAATACCTACATAATGGACAAGTGGAAATATCCTGTATATAAACGAACACCAAAAGATTGTAGGACCAGAGATACTGGGTTGTCTTGATTTATCTCTCACTGAAAGTATTTCTTGCTGCCAGTTTTAACCCGGGCAAAGTTTTATGCTCAGACATTGTCATAAAATTCATTTTTTCAGTTAAGAACTGTGGCTAATTTTGCCCTAGAAAGAATTTTGTGCAAAATTTATTTTCCTTAAACTGTCAGTGTGACTGTCATGGAGAAGAAAAGGGCTCAAGGGATAGAATGCAATTAAGCTTCTAATAAACTCTCTGTCCCTCAAATATCAGGGGGGGATGATGATCTAGGGAGAGCTGGGCAGAAAGGAGACGTCTCAAAAATACCAGATCACAGAGAGAGAAGGGGCACCATGTATTTCAGGTGAGGATTTCCTTTTGATTTCTCAAATCCTTTGATTTCAAAAAGTTCTTAATGCCTTTGATAGTGGGCATGGAGAATGCTTGTTGATGAAAAGCATCAGCCTGTTGTCTTCCTCTGCTAGTTGGTCGGACTTTAACGTCATAGAAAGAGAGAGCAAGACAGTACGAACTAGCTTGGAGAAAGATGCTGGATTGGGTGTGCATACTTGCTGGTAGTATTGGCTGAGAAACCCTGAGCTCTCTAAATTAGGCATTTAAGGCTTTCAAAGGAAAAGTTGAGAGACAAAACTGAATGGGAAGTTGTGCTCTTTTCAAATGTCCATAGAGATGGAATTCGTGTGGGGAAATATCTGGAAAAAAGTACTGAGTTAGATTATGGCAATATCTCTGACCATGTAAATACCTTTATAGAATATTTATATATTTATAAAAGTATATTTATGTGTGTTTATAAATTTATGTGTGTATATGAAGTGGGTCATGGCTGTCCGCTGGAGTCACAAAAAACCTTCTGTGATGCTGTGGTGTTCCTTTGCCTGGAAATGTGAAGTAATGGGATCCTGAAAAATACATCTACCCAGAGGTGATGTGTAATTTGAATATTAATGTTCTCCTGCTCATACCTATTTGTTGTCAGAACAGTTTGGGGAAAGAATAAATTATATATTTATAGACGTATATATTTATAGACTATTTATATTTATACTTCTATATTAATAGATACTTCTATTTATTCTTATATATTAATAGAATATTTATACTTATGGAATGTAGAAGTCTTCCTGCCATGTAAGTAATTCAATTTTTTGCATGTAAAATCTTATTTTAAAAGTCACCCTCTTTATAAATTCTGATATAACTAAGAATTTTTTTTTGTGACACGAATACATACTTGTCATTGAGATTGAATATTTTATTTTAATACTTGCTTTCCTTATGAGAGGCAATACCTATACTTGATATTTTCTTTTTTTGGAAATTGATTACTTATTGCCTTGGGCAGTGATCTGAATCTAGTGTCAATATGGGAGTTCACTCTCAAGTTCTTGGTAATTTTGCAAAAGATGTTAGCAGGGCCTTAATGTTAAAAATTCATAAATACTAGAACCCAGGTATATTCAGCTCTGATTGTGGTTTTGATACTATTTCATTGCTGGATTTGCTAGTTAAATGCCTAAGATGAAAACTCTTGTTTCTTCTTTGTTCTTTTTCCTATCTCACCAGGCTTTTCAAATCTTGGTCAGCCCACACCTCCAACCCTCCAGTCCTACCAGGTTGTTTTGGTTTTAACTTTGCCTTGGAAGTGCCATCAAGCCTGACTGATAAATTTTTTTTTTCAAATGGGTCAAAATGAGACCGAATCCCTTCAGGAAGTGGGGCTGGCTTTGTGTGAGGTTCGGAGGTGTATGTCCGCTTGAGGTCAAGTCAGAGGTGCTATTACCTGAGGGGCTGGTGGTCACTCCAGACGTGACATAAGGTGATATCAAGCCCGCTTCTGTCCTTGCTTCAAACTCACCTGGCTACACTCTTCAGGCCTCTGCTAAGCTGGAAGGAGGTAATCTGGATCACACAGGCCCCACAGCCAACTGGCTCGCCTGTTCAGCAAGAGCAGATCATTTAGTTCCTGTCCCCAGATGTGTGATTTCATGGTTGCAAGGGCTTTCTGACTCCTCTGCATCCGATGTTTATATTTGCTAACAGGGTACACCCCAGTTGGTGTACTGTTTAGCAGAGAATTGATAAGAATGAGAAAAATTGTCGTATATTTCATATTAATCCCAACATGCATTATTTTAAAAATAGGGAGTAGAATCATGGAGTCTAAGGGTTTTCCTGTGTAACTTCTCGTCTAGTCCCAGAATATCTTCTCTTACATTCTTGTTGAAAGTTAACAGGCAGTAATTAGTGCAAGGGAAGCAATCCTGCACTACACACAAATTACTGAGTAGAGTTATACTAGCAGTTTACAAGGGCCTTCTCTGGGCCACATGCATGCTAAGCACTAGTCATGCTAGATGAATCAGACTTGGTTCCCATCCTCAAAAGATGGTTTTTTTGGTTGTGTTTTAGTGCTTGAAAATTCCTTGCAGGGGTGCCTGGGTGGCTCAGTTGGTTGGGCGACTGCCTTCGGCTCAGGTCATGATCCTGGAGTCCTGGGATCGAGTCCCGCATCAGGCTCCCTGCTCAGCGGGGAGTCTGCTTCTGCCTCTGAACCTCTCTCCTCTCGTGTTCTCTCTCTCATTCTCTCTCTCTCAGATAAATAAATAAAATCTTTAAAAAAAAAATTCCTTGCAGATAACCCATAAAATCATGGGATTCCCATGTGTTTAATGTATATGAAATTGTCCCAAATTATGCAATAAATAAGTTTCCAACTAGACTATTAATCAACACTTTATTTCTGTGTCTCAACTCAGACCCACTGGTTATAATTTCAGAAAGAGCCAGATATATATGGTGATAATTTCCTTTTTTGTTTATGCCATCAACTCGTAGCCCACATGCTGACCATGGATAGCAGACATACTTTTTTTAGCTTATCCTTCATTTCTCATACATTCGACCTAACATTTAGAAATTGAAAACTTTCGGTAAAATCAGATTGTGGTGATGGTTACACAACTATGTGAATATAGTATGTGAAGCTGCTTTAATGGATGGATTGTATTGTATATGAATTACAGTTGAGCCTTGAGCAACGTGGGGGTTGAAAATGCACATATGACATTTGACTTCCCAAGAATTTAACTACTAAAAGCCCAATGTTGACTGGAAGCCTTACTGATAATATAAGCAGTTGGTTAACACATTTTGTATGTTTTATGTATTATATACTGTATTCTTAAAATAAAGTAAGAGAGAGAAAAGAAAATGCTATTAAGAAAATTGTAAATGAAGAGAAAATACATTTACAGTACTGTACTGTATTTATCAAAAACGATCTAGGTATAAAGGAAACTGTGCAGTTCAAACCCATGTTCAAGGGTCAGCTGTACCTTCAGTGAAGCTATTACAAATCTCTATTTCAGTTTCCTTCGAATAATCCAAACTGTCTGGCAATCCTGGACCCGCATTTGCACATGGCGGCCACCAGCGGGAACTGACCAGCTGTGCTGCCTTCAGGTGTTGTTCCCTCACCCAGCCCAACTCTTCTGTTAGCCCAACAAAAATACTTGAGTCTGGGATTCTCCAACATGGCCAGGAATTCTCAGCTCAGAACAGTTTTGCCATGATCCTTGCAGGGTGGGGAGGAAGGAGGCTGGGACCCTAAGAAGTCCATGTGAGTTGGGGTCTCTAGGGTCCTTCCAGGAAAGATCAGTCTCATGAATTCCCCCATTCCAGCAGCTCTTGTGAATGCATAAAACAATGGGAGAGGCAGAGGTTTTCCTTCTCCTTAGTGTGTTGCTCCTAGAACATCTGATGACTCTGAGTCTGATTTGTTTAAAAATGTGACAGTAGAAGATCATATATTTATCTTTTCACATTTTTCACGCAAGTTTGGATAATTTTATTTTCTTTCTTTTTTTGGCAAAATAATGACTAAAATTTATTGGGCAATTTTTGAGCATTTTCGTTTGTACTGAGAACTATATAAGAGCACTTTTTATATTATGTATATTCATCACATATATTTTATACATTATACATACATTATACATTATATATATTCATCACATATCTCTATTTTAGTATGGTTGACACACAATGGTACATTAGTTTCAGGTGCATAACATAGTGATTGGACAAATTTATACACTATGCTAAGTGTAGCTCCCATCTGTCCTGATATGCTGTCGAAACAAATGAATAAAACAAAAAGCAGAATCAGACCTATAAATACAGAGAACAAACTGGTTGTATAATTTGCTCAACAACTTTTTTGAAAAATGCCTCGTCCATGCCAGTGATATGATTCATGTTCTGTGTATATTACCTCATGTGATCCTCACACTTAACCAAATCAACTTTTCTGCATTGTCACAAAGACAAACTGAGGCACAGAGAAGTGACTTAAGGCCACACAACTAGTAAATGACAAGGTTTTTCTTTTATTTGAACAAATGCCAAAGCCTATTGCTCTTTTGCCTACTTGCTCCTTCTTTAAGTCAGGTCAGAGAAAAGTCTCCCTCTTCTGTTGTTGTTTCGAGGTCTGACTGCCTTTCAGGGAAGATGAGTGACTATGACTCTTCATCAGCGTTTCCCAAAGTGTGACATTAGTGCTGAACTAACCTTTCATTGGAAGGAACATATCACAGTGCATGACTCTTTGGAGAGGTTTTCCTTGGATCAAGGCAATCCCAAGCACACCCCCAAAGGAATTGTAATTGAATTGCTCTTCCTTTTACTCATTGCTGTTAATGCAAATATGCAGATAATGCTGAACTTACAGAGTCTGTTGGAAGGTTATTTAATAACACTTGCTGTTTGCTCAGGTTACATCTAAGAGGCACACAGAAACCATGCATGTGATACTTTGAGTCATAATGCATCCTGGTTTGTTAGCTTAATACACATTACAGTATGTGTTTTAATTTGGAAAATATGTATCATTTTCAGGATATGAATTTTGATGGCAGGCATCAGTGAGAATATTTCTCTAATCTTTTGTAAGAGGAGCTCACTGAAAATCAGTGTTAGCTTAAATGGTAGGTTTGGTTGAAATGAGAAACCCGTTAGGAAGGTAGTTCCTTGTGAAGCTCTCCAGACATGAAATCAGTGTTAGTGCTAAAGCAAATAATCACTCCAGAAAATCACAGGCTCACTTCTGTCAGCGTGGGTAAACCATAGAAGTATGGTTTTATAGGGGAAATGGTATTATAGGGGAAAGACAGCGAACCAGGAGCTGTGCTATGCCAGAAAGTGCCCGTGGGACCCTGGACAGGTCCTTCATCCTGTCTGAGGCTCTCGCCTCTCTAAACACAGTGTGAACACCAGGTGGTTTCTAAGCTATGTTGGATATATTCCTATTGAGCTCTAATCACCGTGTGTTTTGAAGTGTATGCAGAAGTAGGCATTTACCCATTGGCAAGGATGTTTATTTTTCTACTATTTCCTTTGATTCCCTTTACAATATACAAGATAATGGTGTTGTTTGCATTTAAATAGTACTCTTCTTTCTTAGAAACCCAAACTTGTTATGTGTTAAGTGTGTACTTGTCACATCATGCATGTGATCCGTGTGGATTTAGCTGGCCATATGCATGGGTAGGAACTGAAAAGAAGGGAACTGACTTTATGGGTGAAGACAGAGACGAGATAGATGCTAGAGGCTTCCTGAGTTCTCAGCAAGTAACATATATTGGGGCTAATTTTACAGCAACCTGAAGGCAGGTCTTTTTCATATTTCATGGCTGAGGAAACTGAGTGTAGCCAGTGCTGTTCACACCCTGGGGCCCCACCATGGCAGGCAGGCTGGACCTCAGTTCCCAGCAGCACCTGTCTCTGTTTGAGGAGCTTTCCTAGCAGCTGGAGGTGGCAGATCTGTGAGATGGCAATCGGGAAACTCCTCCCAGAAGCAGCCCTCACCCAGATGCTGGAAGAGGGCACCTAATGCTCCTGCTGCCCCATCCCTCAGCAGGGCCACTGTGGGCGCCTCTTCTCCACAAGCGTGCCAACTGTCGCTTCTCCACTTCCCATCGGTGTCTCCTGAGATTTTCTTCCAAATAAACTGCTTGCTCGGGGTCTGCTTCTGAGGACACGAGGCAAAGACACGGAGGCTCTGAGAACTAGCGCCCAGGGCCAGGTCCCATAGTCACTCAGGAGCAGAGCTGGGATCCAGACCCACGTCTGCTGGCCCGTATTCCTTGTTTCTTCTGTATAAAGTAAAACATTTTCCACACATCTAGTGGCATTCCAGATGTCACACCTGGGAGCACTTGTAGGTACAATTTCTTCCACTTGGTTTATGTATATTTGAATGCATGGTTCTTATAGTTTAGGGCCCTAAGTGCTGTTATCAGATGATCACGTATCATGGTTTGTATCCTGCTTTGTATAAGCTCCTTCAGTTTGCACTAGTCACTTAATATCTCTCTGCCTCCATTCTTCCTCATGTGTAAAATACAAATAAAGATCGTCACCTCACAGGGTTACTGAGACAATGGCATGGAGTATCTGTTATATGCCACTGAGGACCCACCTGAGGTACTCAGTACAGCATTCAGCATACCCCCATGCCCCACTGCAGGTACTCAGCACAGCACTCCCGACATCCCCACTGATTCCCCCCTCCATGCCCCACCTGAGCTACTCAGTATAGTACTCAACACACCCCCCCATGCCCCACTGGAGGTACTCAGCACAGCACTCAGCACACCCCCCATGCCCCACCAGAGGTACTCAGCACAGTACTCGGCAACCCACCCCCTATGCTCCACCTGAGGTACTCAACACAGCACTCCCCACATCCCCACTGATTCCCCCCTCCATGCCCCACCTGAGGTACTCAGCACATCCCCACAGATGCCTTATGTGAGGTACTCAGCACAGTACTCAGCAATCCCCCCATGCCCTACCTGAGGTACTTAGCACTGTACTTGGTGCATCCTAAATTCACAATCGCTGTCAACTGCTGCTAATCCTACCATTGTTGTTACATTTACCTTCTCACTTGATCTTCACAACTATTGTGGGTGATAGACACAGGAGTGTGGTCATTCCCATTGCACTGATGTGGAAGCTGAGATACGAAGAAATCAAGATGTTCAGGTGGGAGGGAAAATGGTAGAGCATGAGATACTTCTCCTCAAGTACTTCTCTTGATAGATCTTCACACTTTTGACCTCTGTGTTTCTTTTCATTAATAAAAATACTTTCAATCTGAGAATGGATAAAGCCAAGTAGAAATTTGAGCAGCACACATGAGATGAATAACATCCAGCAAATCTCAAAGTTTTGAGGCAGTATTTGCCTTTGGGCGTCCACCAGTGGTTTGTCCAGCTGTGTCCATGTAAACTGTCACAGCTGTTCTCTTGGGGACACGTGACCACCCCCAGGAACTCCCCTGCTGTGGACTGAATGCTTGTGTCCCCCCAACCTTGAATTCTTAGCTGAAAGCCCTGGGAGGTGGGGTCTTTGGGATGTAATTAGGGTTAGATGAGCTCATGAGTGTGGAGCCTCCTGAATGGAATATGCACCCCTCCAAGAGTCACAGGAGAGCTTGCTCTGTCCTCAGCTCTCTGCCCCGTGAGGATACAATGACAAGGAGGCCGTCTGCAGCCCGGAAGAGTGCGCTCACCAGCACCCAACTGCGCTGGGACCCTGATCTTGGACTTCTAGCCTCCAAACTATGAGAAATAAATTTCTGTTGTTTATAAGCCACCTAGTTTATGATATGATATTTTGTTATAGCAGTTGGAGCTAAGACTTTCCCCAAAGCAGGAAACTCCCTAATGCAGCGATTCTTAATCTGGGGCTTATAGATCCCCTGACATTTTATATAGAATTATGAATTTTATTCCCATGAGAGGCTTCATAGCTCTCCTCAGCTTCTTACAGGGTTCTGTGACCTCCCAAAGGTTAAGAAGTACTACTGTGGGCTAAGATGCTTTATTGGAGTTGGCACAAGGCTTTTATCCTGTGGCAGAATGTGATGACCAACCTCATCTTTATGAACACATCTCATACTCTCCAGGATCAGATAAGTAAGGGAATATTACAGCTGGAGGGACCACTGACATTATCTTAACCAAATACATCATGTGGAAAAGGAGAATATGAAGGCCCCAAACTATGGCAAGACAATCTGAACACAACAGTTTATTTTATTTATTTATTTTTAAAAATTTTAAAATTTTTTATTGTTATGTTAATCACTATACATTACATCATTAGTTTTTGATGAACAGTTTTTTATTTTTAAAAATTGTCATTTTTCATAGCTTCTGTTCCAGTTCAAGTCTGTTCAGATGGTGCTGTCGTTTCAGTCCACTGGGTTCTAAGCTGTGTGCTTAGAGTTCTATTGTAGACTTTGAACAATTGTGCCCCAAATAAAATTTACTCTGTACCTTTTATATAAGCTTTTAGGACTTTGCACATCTTTTCCTTAGCCAGAAATGATCATATTTCTCCCCTTTAAATATTTGCCTTAAATCTTTTTTTAAGATTTTGTTTATTTATTTGACGGAGAGAGAGAGAGAGAACACAAGCAAGGGGAGCAGCAGAGGGAGATGGAGAAGCAGGCTCCCCGCTGAGCAGGGAGCCTGATGCGGGACTTGAATCCAGGACCCCCGAGATCATGACCTGAGCTGAAGGCAGACGCTTAACTGACTGAGCAGCCCAGGTGCCCTTGCTTTAAATATTTTATATGCCTCAATAAAGGTTTAAGAAATGCTTTTGAATCCCCTCATCAAATATACACATTGTAATTAAAGCTAATATGATGAAGAGAATATGAATGAAGAAATCACTTTATAAGAAACAGCTTTAAGAATACACCATTTGCACAGAGTTAAAATGCCTTAAAATCTGCAAAATTAAGATAATAGTTCTTATCAAGTGAGCAAAGTAGTTTGTCCAAGTTATCTCCAATTCACACTAAAACTGTGCAAAGTGGGATTTATCTTTCCATTTTCCAGATGAGAAGGCTGGATGAACAACCTGGCAGCATTCTATGGATTATACATGTCCGAGGTAGGATTAGAAGCCACACCACTTGATCACTCTGCTTCCTTCCTGCCACCACCCTAGAAGAAAGGGCTGTTTCCAGATCCATGTGAAAGCCTCATGACAGAAGCTAGGTTTTACTGAATAATTACTTATCCTAACTTTTATTAGCTCTTTGAAATACAAATCAATTATTTTTTAGCTGCAGATTGAAATAAATTCATTTAAACAACCAAAAATTTGTTATAGTGAAACAGTGACAGCTTGATTTGCAAAAACTTTGGAAAAACTAATTTATAGGCATATAAATGATTCAAATGCAGACAATAATTTATTGTAAAGAAAAATACACAGTAAAGAGACATTTTTAGAGCTTAAATATTGGTATTTCCTGTAAGGAAGGGCATGTTTCAGAGAGAAATGAAGACAGACTGAATTGAAGAGACATGAACTAGAGACATAACCTACACTTAGGTTGTGTGAGGCCAGTGAGATCAACCAAGAAAACTGTTAATTAAATAAAAATAAAACTACTGATCTGTTAATAGGAAGATTTAATCAAAACAGTGAAATTACGATCAGGTGAACAAATGTTCATTATTAAATGTCAGGTTCTCTGTTAGGCTCTGGGGACTCGGTGGTGAACAGGATGGAAGGAGGGACACCGTCCTGCCCAGAACTTATACTCCAGAGCTAGACGATGGGATGCAATCATGTGTGCTAAGCACTGATGGGAGTGGAGGGTCTGTTGCCATGGGAATAGGTGGGAGGCCACCCACATCCAGCTTGGGCAGTTTGGGGAGTCAGCCAGGTGAGTAGGGGCCAAGCATCTAAAGGAGTCGCCCAGTGGGAAAGGGTGGCATTTCTAGGGGGGAAATAGCATGGCATATTAAGGTACCCAAAGAGCTTTGGTTTGGCTGGAGTGAAGAGTGAGGGGTGGATGGGTAGAGGTTGGGAAGGAGGCAAGATACCTGGGATATTTTTTAGATATTTGTGTCCTTAGGCATTTTTACCTTGAAGGGCTCGTTTCACATTAAATCCAGCATTCATCCTCCACATTAAGTATATCTTACAGATTAGTTCCTAAGAACTGCATTGAATGGCAATCGAATAGATGATGAATGTTATGTTTTGAGAAAATGTCATACAATTGGCTAAATTTGATATTGATTCTGTTTTCTTTTATATTTTGAAGCCAACTTTTTGTTCAGTTTTCAAACATTTCCATGGGTACTTGAGAAACATAAGGATTCTAGGCACCACATCTATTGGATCCATGGGACCAGATGGGACCAGAGAAGCCTGACCAAGGACCACGTAGAAAAGGTCTTATAGTGATGTTAAACCATTGAGTATGGTCCCAGGACCAGTGGAAAACCAAGGCAAGGTGTCAGCAAGGGGATAACAGGATCAGAACTGCATTTTGGAAATGACATCAGAGCTGCAGTGTGGAGTGCACTGCAGGAGAGTAAGAGAGAACATGTCAGGGTAGGGATTGGGAACAGCCATTAAAGCCTGCTACAGATTTCTCAGGGACAATTAACTGGACCCTGGATGAGTATGAAGTTATGACAAAGAGCAGAATTGTGACCCCAAAGGATGAGGTACTAGTGATTTATCCTGCAAAGACATCTTTTGGTTTGGTCCTTCAAAAAGTCCTTATCACATGACCCTTGGGTGGGGCCATTTATGAGACCTGGTGTAGCGTGTGATTTATACCCCACGTCAGAAGGCAACGAATAAAAGAAGTGGCCTGAAAAACAGTTTGCAGCTCTTTGGCCAATGGGACAAATATTTCAAATTTTGAAAAAGGAAAATTTGGATCCCAGAAACTAAAGCTCATTAGCTTGATGTTGACCCAGACTTTAAATTGATCATTAAATAGTTTGTGAACACTTTCAAAAGCAACAAGGAGGGACGCCTGGGTGGCTCAGTTGGTTAAGCGTCTGCCTTCGGCTCAGGTCATGATCTCAGAGTCCCGGGACTGAGCCCCGTGTCGGGCTCCCTGCTCAGCGGGAAGCCTGCTTCTCCCTCTCCCACTCCCCTTGCTTGTGTTCCCTCTCTTCTGTGTCTCTCTCTGTCAAATAAATAAATAAAATCTTAAAAAAAAAAAAAAAGCAACAAGGAACCATTAAAAGTGAACATGGGCTTATTAAAAATGGGAAAGTTAGACCTGGTTCCATGAAGATAGTGTTATAGACTGGTAGAAGAGAGGAAGACTATAGATATATTTTGACAGATTATACAATTATGGGCAAGATGGTAACATGTAGACCTGCTTATGACAGAAGTGGCTGGATTTATTCTCCGCTGTAGAGCAATTGAAGATCATTGTCATTTTGAAAGATGTTCTCCAGTGCTGGGTCCTCTGGGCCTGATCTTTGAAAATTTAATCTGCAACAGTGGTGCTCAGTGTATTCATGCTTGTGGCACATTTTCAAATCTAGAATTCCCGATAGTGTGATTGAAATAATTAAATGACAGCCATTGTTATTGGACTTTTCACTGGGTCACTCTTTCCCCCCAGTCCTCGTTACAGTAGACTTATTAAGATGGAAATGTTGGATGACCTAGCTGCTTTTCTACTTCATATGTACACGTGAGGTGACAGTCTTGTGTGTTCTGGCTCTCTGGTGACTGACTGATAGCCCCCTTACTTACCTCTGGGAGCTAGATGTACATGTGTATATGCTTTACCACTTCTACCTTCTTATCTCAGCACTCCATTAGACAGTATAGAGAGCTGTTGTTCAGCCTGTTTGTTGCAAAAATAAACGTCTAGTGAGGAACATTTTTGGTGCCATACCTAAGAAGACTTTATAGTACCCTGCTGTAGCAAGGATCATTGTCTGAGAACTACTGATCAGGCCTCTCTGGTCCCATCTGGTCCCATGGATCCAATAGATGTGGTACCTAGAATAATGTGGGTAAAGTCACAGAATAGAAGGTATGTGTATTTTTGCACTTACAGACAGCAAAAAATAATAGGGTTACTTAATGATTCTTACTTACTTCTTATAGGTTCTAAGAAGATGCATACAGACACAACCCCCCCCACACATACATACTGAATAAAATTTAAATAATTTAGATAGTGGATGGGAAAGATTTGGTTTAAGAGCTACTTATATGAACAAAATCTCCTGCTAAAATAGGGTATAATATAAATCTCTGTGAATAGAAATAGTTCTCCATCCAAGTCATAAAGAAATCTCAGGTGCCCTAGTGATTTGATCTTGGACACATGCTTTATTTGAAATTTCAGCAAACTGAAATATGCCCAGATGAGAGAGCCAGGCATTGAGGGAGTTGGGAAACCAGACTGCTGACAATGCTGAAGGATCTGGGGATGCTTGGTCTGAGTAAGGGGGACTTATGAGGAGGGATTGGAGTTCTAGAATAATGCAGCCCAGTAGAAATACTACATGAGCCATAAATGTAAACCATGTATGTGATTTTAAATTTTCTAGTTGCATTAAAAAAAGTAAGACACTTCTTGTGTCTTCTTCTACTCATCACAGAATGCTGGACATTCTTTTCTTAGAACTCTACTTTCTGTAGATTAAGACTTTGAAAGTGAATGGGAGCAGAATTTGCTACCCCAAAATATGCCTTTTTGCCATAAGGGTTATTTTAAGCTGGTTATTTTTAAGAAATAGCAGACACTGGAGAAGATCTAAAAACTGAGCTAAAAGATATTTACATTTAGAAGGGGAACATCCATTTGTAAGGGTGTCTTTTTTTTCTGTACCAGGAAGAAGAGGATGACTCAATTTTTGGAGACACTTATCAATGGAGAAGACAATGAGTTAAATCTGCATGTGTAACAACTATATGCTTATTTACTGCACTTTTCCTGGTCACCTCCCATAACTGGATCCTTATTCCCTTAAAATCTTTCTTTTGTCTTTAGCTGCAGATGGCACTGAAGGTTTCTCCCATGTATACAAGAGGTATATTTGTTATTAAACTTGTTTCTCCTGTTGTTCTGTCTTTTATTATGGCGGGGGTGGGGGATGTTGTCTCAGCCAAGAACCTAGAATGGTAGAGTGTAAATTATTTTCCTCCCCTATAAGAGGTGTTAAATGTCATGACAAACAGACAAATAAACATTTAAGTCTTTATCAGCTCAAAATTTCTCAATTTCAGATGTATACAAGTTTCAGAAGAAATAGAAGAACAGAAACACAAAACCACAAACTGTACATTAGTAATACATGTTGGTAAATTGCTCACCCAGATCCCAAGGTCAAGCAAGCAGGGAATAGAACCACAGAAGATCTATAAAATAAAGAACAAGGGAAGCAGAATGAGTAGAAGGATTTTAAGGACATTTCAGTAAATATACTTTTAAATGTAAAAAGATGGAAACTCTGCATGGAGTTTGGATGTGATGAGAGTAATTATTGACTTCACTTTACTGTCTTGATAGTGAAAGAAGAATGCAGAAATCTTCAGCTTCAATTGTGATTTTATAGGATTTCATTAATCATATTTACGTACAAGTAGTTTTGTGATATTCCTATTAAGTAGGATGATAGGAACTCTAAGAATGCATTTTTCCTGAGATTTATGAAACCATTTAATGCCTTGGTTTAAATTCAAAATCATACTAACAATTTCTCACTTTGTTGGCAACCACTTTGCTTAAACTTCACTAAGAGCCTGTAAAGGAAAATGGGACCTAAGCATTTAGGAATAAGGAGCCAGTATTCTTTATTAGTTCTTTACTTGTATCATTTAATGAGATTTACAGAACTCTCATATATTGCAAAATGTCCTTAGGCAATTTTAAAGAAGGCTAGTTTGGTCTCTGAGTCTTACTCATATTTAAAATTATGCAATAAAATGCAGGGAAGAATTAGAACTGTGTGTTTATTAAGATGATTATGGCTTCTAAGGTTTTGGTTCACTTTAATTTTATTTCTACCATTATAGTACAGCATTGATGAACTCAGCAAATAGTATAATGGTGCTGACATGTAGGAGCAATTCCCTCATGGACTCTGTACTACCTCAAACCAAGCTTCAACAGGACATTAGCTCTTTGCCTGAGTCCACTAAAGTGGAATTATTTCATGGAAAATGGCAGTGCTGTTGGTCTCCACGGTGATTTTTAGGATGTTCATTCAGTAGGGAGCCAGGACCATAAACTCTGTGTCTCTATTTACCCGTCCAGAATTTACGATTCTAATTATGTCTTTACCATCAGCATCTAAGTCCAAGCTACCATCATTTCTGTCTTGGAGTAGCTTACTCAGTTCCTGACCAGGCTGTCTCCCCGTGTGCCTCCCTATAATCTGTCAGGTAGATGGCATCTGGAACATCACTTTCCTGCCCAAAACCATGAGTGGTGTCTTCCCATTGCATTTAGAATGAAATCCAGACTTCTTGACCCAGCCCCTCCCTTCTCCTCACTTGACCCGCAGTGGTCCAGTCATACTGTCCTTAGGCACCCCAAGTTCATGTCTGCCTCAGCAATTGTGCCCTGGGACATTCTTCCTCGGAAGGCTGTTTCCTTCACATTTCTGTCTCATTTTAAAACGCAAATTCTCCAGGAGCACCTTCCAGTCCCTTTCTACTAAGTCTCTTTTCATCTCTTATATTTATTTTTTTTTAAAAGGTGTTTTAAATATAATACATATATCTACATGATTTATACATACATTATCTATATCTATCATCCCTCTCCATAAATGTTGTGTAGTTTTCTTTTGGCCTGACTCCTACCTCATCTCCTCAAAATATGCCTTCCATGGAATCTGGGTTCATGTCTATCTTGTTCACAGCTGTGTCCTAGAAAATGGTTAGGAACAGAGCAGTTTCTCCATAAATATGGAATCAATGGAGGCTAAGAGAATCAGATTGGACATCAGATAGGCTTGGCTAAATTCTTTTTCTTCTTCTTATTCCCTGTATGATACTCAGCCAAGTGTTCAACCTCAGTAAAATTGTTTTGATGTTGTTAAGTGAAGACAATAACCATGCCTGTCTTTAGGGTCATTACCCTTCATACCCCATAAAAAATGTAGTAAATTATATTTGACAATTATTCCCCATGCCATATCCATTCCTGTTTTAGTAGCCATGGCCCTCTAGGGATGTTTGGGTTAGCTTAATACAAAAAGATAGAAATGAGTCGAGGCTAAGTTGTTCTCAGGGGACTCAAAGCTCCATTTTGGGGCAGGATGGACTTCAGCAGCCGGTGGTGTCCTTGCACAGCCGGACCAGGACAGTGAGGACCCAGGTCATTCTCCTGGTTCCTGCAATACGCCACTGATAAGGACCTTCGAGGTGGTAACAGGCAGGCCCCACTCGGCCCTGAAAGGCCTTTGGGGCTGGGGCCTGTCTGGCAATCCTGATTCCCAGGTGTCTCCCACCCTGCAATGCCCGGTGGGTCTGGGGTGGGCCCTGGAGTCTCCGAGGTCTGGTTCGGGGCATTAGCAGCTCTGTTTAGGAGTGGGATGGACCCCCACCACCAGGAGTGTCCCCCAGAAGTCCCACCTGTGGGGGACTCTGCGTGTCCTGACCTGGGACTGATCCTCAGGAGCCTGGATGCCGGTCAGCAAGGTACGTGCATTTGCAGTTCACTCCCCGGCACTTGCCTCTGCCATCAGACCCTCCTGGCCTGTTGGACAGGGCCTGTTTTTATCCATCCAGGCCAGCAGTTCCCAGAAATAGGTTTGCATGGTTGTAACTGTCAGACCCCATACGGCCCTGCTGTCCTCATGAGAGTGGGCCGATTTTTTTTTCAATAGACTGTATTTTTAAAGCAGTTTTTATTCACAGTAAAATTGAACAGGAAGTACAGTGAGTTCCCAAATACCCTTTGCCCCTATGCAGGCACAACCTCTCATACTATTGTTAAGCGTTAGCTGTTAGTTAGGGAGTCAGAGCCAGGGTCTCCAACAAGGAAATACGGAGTCAGGACAGCTAAGATCAAACAGCATCGACATCCTCTTCTGCAGCTTAGACAGGACCACACTGACCATTCTGCTTTGCAGCCTTTGCAGAAATGACTTCTGCAAACGTCCTAAAAAAAGATAGTTAACCACAAAAGTGAAATGATGAAAACATGGGAATTTCACTTAATTGTCAATGACATAAGTGACTTTTTTTGCTGAATTGGATAACCATCTCAAATACTGGAAGGATATTTCTTCTTTGCTGTTATTCATAATGTGATGACTACTTGTAAGTTTAATCCACATTATTAATATTTTTCCATCTTTACTGAGATATAATTGACATACAACATTGTGTAAATTTAAGATGTACAATGTGATGATTTGAAACACAAATATATTGTAAAATAATTACCACAATAGGGTGAGTTAACATAAAAAAAAAAAGATAACCACAAAAGCATTTGTCACCATCATGCACAAGGGACAGTTAAGACATAAGCCCCCAGGGGCACCTGGGTGGCTCAGTTGTTAAGCATCTGCCTTCAGCTCGGGTCATGATCCCGGGGTCCTGGGATCGAGCCCCTCGTCGGGCTCCCTGCTCAGCGGGGAAGCCTGCTTCTCCCTCTCCCACTCCCCCTGCTTGTGCTCCTGCTCTCGCTGAGTCTCTCTCTGTCAAATAAATACATAAAATCTTAAAAAAAAAAGACATAAGCCCCCAGATGTCAGCAAAAAAGACCATTAGCACGTGGATATTAACCCAATAGGTAGACAGATCCGTGACCAAAGCCCTGATTGGCACGACTCAGCACACCCTGATTACTTAAGAAAGTTCTGCAAAAGAGCTCATAAAAACCCCCTAAACTTAGAAACTGTGGGGGCAACCCACTCGGCTCCCCTCCCTCTCCAGGAGCTTTATACTCTTGCTCAGTAAACTTTGCTTTGTTGCCCACCACTCTTCATCGGGCCTACCTCTTCCTTCTCCGAAGGGGTGTGACTAAAAGCCTCAGGCACTAAAGGCAGAGAAATCCTGCAACACTTTCAACATCCTACAGCAGAATGGTACATTTGTTACAATCAATGAATTTATATGCACACTCCATTATCATCCAAAGTCCATTATTTACATTAGGTTTCACTCTTGGTATTGTACATTCTATGGGTTTTGGCAAATGTATAATAACATGTAGATACTGTTAAAATGTGTGAAAGTTCACTGTCCTAAAAATCCTCTGTGCTTACCTACTGGGGAATTTTAAATTAGAAAATGTGTTTCTCCACCATGGGAGGCAGGTAACATCTTAGTTCAGATTTGATTCAGAAAGAAAACTTCAATGAGTAATTGAATGAGAGAATGAATGAATGAATATGCAAATCGCACCCACGTATAATGAGATTTTTTTCAGAGCAGGCCCAATCTGGATACATGAAAATTTAGAGACTTATATCCAGACCTGGCTTTTGAATGAAAGCATGGCTAGAACATCAGTGGGGGCCATTCTGCTGTGTGAGCTTGCGTCTCTCTCCAGACACGCTGTGTGTGGTTCCAGAGTGATGAGCACTCTATTCTTTTAGGGTGGAACCATCCTTCTCTGCAAGGCATGCAGTCTGGCTAGACCCATGGTGTGGACAGAAGGGGAGAGATGAGTGAGCTGTGCAGGATGCCTGAGAAGTAAGGAATTGAGCAGGTATCCTGGAAATAGAAACCATCCCTCTGGCAATGATCAAAGGGAAAAACCTCTTTCTCTCAAATTCAAATCCTTTGGTTGATTACACTCAAATATGGTGAAAGATATTGATCCAAGAATCATTTTGTTTAAAGAGTATTATTAAACTTGTACCAGTTGCATGGTATTCAGTAATCAATAAGAGAATCTCCTTCACTGTGGGGATCCCTCAGTCTAATGGAAATGATAGCTATGCACACAATTAACTAGCAATGCACTGCTAGTATGAATGTGAATTTAAAAACTAATTCATCCAGTCTTCATGTGGAAATCACATCAGCTGATTCTAGAGATGACAGATAAATGTTACTGTGTAATAATTGTATGTATTTCTGGGATTTTAGTTATTAATTTTAGAATTGAGTTTACCTGCTCATGTGTAAAGTTTAATAGAAGGGTCATTTATTTTGAACTTATACAGGAATGCTATATATTTCCTAACACTTATGTACTTAATAAAAGTATTAAAACTTGTAACCATTATAAACATCTTCGCTGAATTTTGTATGTGAGTCCTGAGAAACTATATAGACACCATTGAGTCATTAGAAAAAAATATCAGACTAATAAAAATCAAATGAAATTCTGTAATGACCAGGTCGAACAGAGAAGCACGAAATAGAAAAGTAAGAAGAGCAAGACACTACCAAACTATTTAATTAGAAGTACTGGATGCAAACTCTTTTAGTCAAAGTGGAAAAACATAAAATAGAAAAAATATGTTCCAATTATGAGCACTGCAACAAATTTGCATATGCTTTTTTGGTTGCAAGCATCTCTCTCTTCACTGGCTTAACTATGTCCCTCACAGTCAAAAATCATAGTTCCAATTTTTTTCTTTTTTAACGCCGTTAACAAGCTATTAACACATTAACACATTTTGACTAAATAGTCTTTGATAGATATTTTCAGGGATTAGTATTTAGACAAAGGTAACATATGTTGCTTCAAAGAATTTCATTATCGGGTGGTTTGATCATGAAATTAATTGTTTACTAAAATAAATGAATAAATAAAATGTTTTAGCATTTTATTAATAACTGAGAACATTTAGAATGTTGTGTTATTTTTAGTAGAAACTGATTTCTTATAATTCCATAAAATGTACTAAAATATAATCTTTAAATTAATCCATAGATATTGAATCTACAAATTAACTAATTTATAGCTAATTTATTTATTTATTTTAAAGATTTACTTATTTATTTTAGAAAGAGAAAGAGTGCAGGAGCAGGGTAGAGGGAGAGAATCTTAAGCAGACTCCCCGATGAGCAGGGAGCCCGATGCAGGGCTCGATCCCACGACCCTGAGATCATGACTTGAGCTGACAAGAGTCAGATGCTTAACCAACTGAGCCACCAGGTGCCCCTAAAGCTAATTTAATATATGTGTGTTTAGAATCCCTAAATTGAGTGATGTCCCTAAGGTTAATTATGTCCTGTAGATTTGCAGTCTTTACAGATGGTATTAAATAAAAAGACTGGCCTTAATTTCTGGTACCATTAATTTAGAAGAAATGATGGTTTGGAGTCTAACTACTACTACATTTTTCAGTTGAAATGAGGAGAAAATGCCAATCGATTTCTATGCAAAGTTGAGGGGATGGTGACTGAATTTTGGCTCACTGCTTCTGTACAAGGACCCTCTTAGTTCTCATCACAGAGTCTGTCAGATAAACAATCCTGTCTAACTGCAACCCTTCAGGTTTCCCTTCATTCCTGGATTTGACAGGACTGGCCATGTTTTTGCTGAATTGCTGGAGGAAGAAACAGCTCCAAAATCTTAGTGGCTGGACTCAATTATCAGTGGCTCAGCAGGGGTCTCGGCTCATCTCTCAACTACAGCTGATGCCTGTGCCCAGGATCCCCTTGGTAACAGGAGGAGAGGGGTGTGAGTCTTACATTGGCTCTTAGAGCTACTTCCTGGAATGGACGCTTCTGGTCCCATTTCAGTGGAAATACACGACCACACCGAACTCCAAAGGGGCAGGGAGCTGCCGTCCTACCATGTGCCTGGAAGGAGAGAGCCAGGAGAATGTGGCAGACAGCTCCGCTGCTCACACTTTGGGGTCTTAGTCCTGGGTCATCGCTGCATGTCACTGCTACTGAGAAGAAGAAAACCCCCAACACGGGTGATTTATGATAGTGACCTGACTGTAGGTCATCTGGAAATACTGGCATTATCCATCTCCATGTTATTCGGCAGAAAAGTATCAGCATCACCAGATCAGATGCACAGGATGACTCCAGGCAGCAGTGCCCAGCTGAGCACCAGCCAGGTAATCTGAGAGTAATGAAGGAATCCAGTCAGCTGTGTGAAATGATTAAGAGAGTACTTAAGGGGCACCTGGGTGGCTCAGTCTGTTGAGCGTCCAATTCTTGATTTCGACTCCAGTCATGATCTCAGGGTTGTGAGATGAGCTGTACGTCAGGCTCAGCACTGGGCATGGAGCCTGTGTAAGATTCAACTCACATACTCAATCTCTCTCTAAAAAATAAAAATAAAAAAAATAAAAGCTTGTTGTTCATACGGTGTATTTGAGAGGGGTACTTAGTAATCCATTAGTACATAACACTCCAGGTAAGATTTTTTAGTCTTTTTTTTGGATTTAGTCATTAGATCAAAGAATGTGAGGTTTTTGTTTTACTTTTTGTTATTGGAGCCCATCATGTTTGACTCTAAGCAGAACCCCTGATTTTTTTTTTTCCTAAGTGTGCTCAATGTGGGGCTGGAACTCACAATCTTGAGATCAAGACCTGAGCAGAGATGATGAGTCCTACACTTAACCGATGGAGCCCCCAGGTCCCCAGAATCCCTGCTTTCACGCGAACAAGGAACTTCCATGGGGGTGAATAGGAGCTGAGTTCTTCAGTTATTGGGGATGTGCTCATGCGGATGTCTCAAACACCAGATAAAACTGAGACTTAGTAAGATGAGGTGGGGCTGAGGGGATAAATTTGTCACATAGAAGGAACATTTGTCAACGCTCGAATAGAATTCTTGCGGCTGATACTGAAAACAACTGAGAGACATCTCTGATAGCATAGATGGAGGTGATGATCACGGTCAAGGTGAGACCTTACGCAGTCCATCTTTCTATGTGGCGCCTGGCTGGCTCGCTCAGTTGGGATACCGACTCTTGATTTCAGCTCAGGTCGTGATCTTGGGGTTGTGGGATGGAGCCCCACGTCCAGCTCTGTGCTCAGCATGGAGTCTTCTTGTCCCTCTCCCTCTGCTCCACCCGCTGCTCTTTCTCTCTCTCAGATAAATAAAATCTTACAAAAAATAAATTATAAGGTTTTTTCTTTTTGTTTATCTGATTATGTATAAAAATGAATAAAGAACTTTGTTTTACATAAATATTATATCTAGTATTACATAAGAACACTGAGCTTTAAGGTGGTGGCTGTTTTCTTTCTACACCCCAACAGGTGTGAGTCAGTTTCTCTCAAGTGATCATTAATCAGTTGGAGGCAGATTCTCTTGTCTGGGACATAGAGACCATTAGAGAACATTAACTCTCTTGAGAACAATATCACTTCGCAATAGTGATGGAAACAGCATCATCCATACCCTTATGCTATTTGTAAAATGAAGGTTTTCATTTTTAAGGAATCTCCTAAGTATCTTGATCTTTGAGCCCACTGTTCCCCACAGAACGGGAGAGGTTTTGTTCAGAGCTGCATCTGTATGATGACATTACCTCTGTGGTTTTTAATATCAGGACTTCTTAATGAAGCTGTTGCACTGTGTAAACTTTTATTCTAAAATTGAACTACCCTAATATGCTCACTTGATCTGGTCTTCAATTTTAACTTTTTCATTCAATAATTTTTCACTAATACTAATGCATACTTACTTGTCTTTCAGTTAACTTTCTCCACATCTTTTCAGGGTTGGCAGGTGAGGTGGGGAGACACGGGCTCTGGGGCTCCACGCATCCTAAAGATGTCCCCGGAGGCTCTTGATCTTGTCCCCAGAAAGAATTCAGGGACAGACAGACACGCAGCACAGCGGACGAGCCACACGAGCGGGAAAGTTGACTTGAGCAGACAGGAGAACAGGTGCGCTCCAGAGAAGGAGAGCGCGCGGTGCGCCCTGGGGTGGGTCTCTGTCTTCTACGGACAGTTGTTAATGAGGGGGTGGAATATTCATTACTTGGGGCCAGAAGCAGCGGTTCCCGCTTTTTGTTCCTAATTTAGTCAGGGGTTTCCGTCCTGGCCAACGGCATCTTGGGCCCAGCTGGTGCGACGCGACTTCCAGTGCGCGCTGCCCCGACGGGCCTCTGACCTGCCTGCGAGCGAGCTGGCTGCCCCTTCCTCCTGGCTGGCCTCCAGGTATGCTGCTGGAGCCTAGCTGCCCGTTCTAACAAGGGCATAGTTCCTGTGCCCTGCATTATTAGTAAACGGCTTTTTATTCAGTAATGGATGGAGAGTATTCGATTTTGCCCCATTTCATGTTTCTAATAATATTTATTTAAAATGATGTCCTGTCAAGTTGGTATGTTTCAGAATTGGTATAATCACAAGAATATATGCTCTCTGTACATCCTCAAAGGACTTCATTATGTTGGCACATGAGGTATTTCGTACATCATCATTATATATACATATCCTGTGCATTTTAAATATACATTGCATGATATATTTCTAATACAGTATTATATTCCCTTATTTATATTAGATTGTTTTTAAAGTTTTATGGTAATATTTTCACACATATTTGAATGTGTTATTACCAAACATGGGACATAAATTCTTTTCATAATTATTTAAACATGTAATAAAATCCAGCAAACCTCCACATCTATTATTGAGATGTTTTGGGGTAAGGCCAGTAGTGTGTGAAAATAATTTGCATTTGTGCTGTCAGCGAGGACTGGTCCTTGTCCAGCGCTAGAGATTAGAGAAGCAGATGACTATCCGACCCAGAGATGGCCCTGCCACAGGTCTGCTTACCTCCTCAATCTAGACAATGGTTACAGCCTCATCAGCCTTTTCAGGAGCTACAGAGAAAAGTTTCCAAATCGTGGTCCTCTATGCATGAAAAACCTAAATATTTTCAACATCATGTATTTCAGTTTTGCAGAGAATATTAATGGGATGGTAAAATGAAGTTATTTCCAGTGTTTTTTATTTAAATCGAAGTCTATGGTGTCTGTACGAACTTTACATTTTCTCATGATTATGACTAGTATTGCCTCACCACGTGGAAGTGAAATTGGATTTTGTAGGAAAGAATATGGGGAAGATAAGAGGGTGATGGATTTGAAGGAGATGGGAACAGGTGTGAAGCTGGGACTCCCCCAGAGTTCCATAGACTTCCCACCTACACATTTTTAGGAATCAGCTTCATGACGCCTCTTCCAGGCGAGATTTACTTATTTATTTTAGAGGGAGAGTAGGGGTGGGTAGGGGCAGAGGGAGAGGGAGAGAATCTCAAGCAAACTTCCTGCTAAGCACAGAGCCTGACGTGGGGCTCGATCCCATGACCCTGAGATCAGGACCTGAGCCAAAATCAAGAGTCAGACACTTAACTGACTGAGCCACCCGGCGCCCATAGAAAAATAAAAATTTAAATGTTAGTATTTGTTATCTTTGGTGGTAGAATTTAAATCATATTCATTCTGTGTTTTTTTCTATTTATCTGTATTTTCTAAATTGTCACCACTGGCATAAATTTATTTGGGTAGTAGCAAAAATCAGTAAACATTTATTTTAACAAGTGAGAATTTTGTAATGACCCAGGAGAAGTTAAATTTATCACACTCAACTTCAGTTGTTGATTCTTATAGAATTAGTGGTCACTTTGGCCAACAGTAGCCAAGTGGTCTCACAAAGAAAATGAGCCAGAAAACTTGGCAAGTTTAAAGAAATGGTAATTGTGACTTATGATCCTCTTTCACTGATGTGAGAGCTGTTCTCACAGTAAAGCAAATGCATCTTGTAACACATTCATATAAAGTCTTATCACAAAGCCCATAAAAGCACATAAATATCTTCCTCAAATCAGTGAAGCAAAATGTCTGGAATGAGTGCAGCATTTACAAGATGAGCACCCCACCGGCCTCTTAAACTCGAAATGGCTCTGTTGGTTAAAATATTCAGCAATCTATTATTTATCTGTCTGGATGGAGTTGGAGTTCTAGATTACTTTTGGTCACAACCAAATGAAACAAGGAAACGAACTTTTCATCATGGGAAATGCTCACGTCCCCCTGATAATGGAATATCGACACTTTCAGAGGCCATTTTTCTACAAGATTATGACCAGTAGCCATTTTAACTCGTATTCTTAAGTTAATCGGGTTGAGTTCATTTTCCTTTCTAAACCAAAAGTAAAAAGAGACTTAAAAACAGAAGCCGTGACATTATCGTCAGCAGATTCTTCTTTGACTGACAGTTTGTGACAGATGCCCATTCTGATGTACATAGAAACACGTACGCCAGTCACCTTGTCAATAAAAGAATCTTAACTGCAACCCAGTCGCTTGCTGGCCCTTCTATCCCGAAAGGAAACTGTTCTTTGACCTGCGGGTGTAACCAGAAGTTTGGTTGTGGATTCCTCCTTCCCATGCGGTTCTTGGAACTTGGTTGGGCCTCAGCTGCGTTCACCCCCAGAGCTCTGAGCCATCACCCACCCCTTATGCAGAGACAGGAGACAGTGGGCCAGCCTTTCCTATATCTCCACCTCTTAGTAACCAAATCTATTAAGACTCCACTTGGGATGCACTGATTCTGGCTTTAGGGGGTCATCTCTGATGCTTGGCTTAGTTTTTGAGAAACTGAAGAATTGCATCTGGACTTTAACATAAGGCAAATATTACTGATGACACGGCCACATGGTGAGGGCTCTGAAGGATTTGGGAAGCCTCATGTTTATTCACACGTCTCAGTTGGGTGTTCAGAAAGCAAACCCAGCACAGAACATCCTCCAGAATCACTGGTCAGAGCTGAGAGAGAGATAAGGGGCCTTTGTTAGTCATTATTCTTCAGCCACAGACAAGCTGCATGGTATACAGCAAGTCTCCGAACTGTCTTCTGATATTCAGATAATTTGGAATAGCTGCACTTATGTATAAAAAACTTCTTGAGGGGCGCCTGGGTGGCTCAGTCGTTAAGCATCTGCCTTCGGCTCGGGTCATGATCCCGGGGTCCTGGGATCGAGCCCCGCACGGGGCTTCCTGCTCAGCGGGAAGCCTGCTTCTCCTTCTCCCACTCCCTCTGCTTGTATTCTCTCTCTCGCTGGGTCTCTCCCTGTCAAAAAAAAAAAAAAAAAAAAAAAGCTACTTGAGACAAATAGCTTTAATGCTGTCCTTTGTGGCTAACAATATTTCTATAGCTGAGAACTAATTGGTTTAGTAATCCAGAATAGACTTAGGAACAATCAATACTGGCCTTAAAGAAAAGAATTCTTTTTACCAGAACTTGCTGACATTTCTTGGGAGGGCAGGTATTTCTTACATAAGCTTGTTTCATCCTCCTACCTTTCTACTCCAGAAAAAATGCTAAAACAAGCATGTGTGCAATGACAACTGATTTGCAGGTGGGTATTTGGAGAGAATTTTATTATCCTGAAACTTAAGTTCATATCTCCATTGCCACAGTTTTCTGTTTTAGTTTAAGCACTAATTTTCCTCAAGTGATTATGTGAAACATCAAGGGCCTAAAAATTATATTAGGAAATAGAAATAAATAAGGGCCTTAAATTTACTTCTGAAAATAGAAAAGCATCTTTTGCAAGAAGTGCACAAAACTTTGGTTCGGGAATTACATCAATAAAATTGTGACATCATATATTAGGGTTCTCCAGTGAAACAGAGTCAATAGGAGATATCATTCTATTATCTATCATCTATCAATCATCTATGTATATCATTTATCATCTATCATCTATCAATCATCTATCTATCTATCTATCTATCTATCTATCTATCTATCTATCTATCTATCATCTATCTATGTATCTATCTTCTGTTTGGGATCAGTGGGTCCCCACTGTCATTCTGAGGGACTCTCGCTTTCTTTACTCTGTTTTCAAGGCCTAGGTGAATCATAAAAGAGGTACATTAGCCATTAATATCCACTCCACCTCGAATCTAGGGACAAACTCTCTATTACATTGTGTTATTTTGAGTCAAAGCTTCCCTTTGATAGAAAAAAGAAGGCAGACAGGTGATGGCCCACAGCTATGTCACTACATAGATCATCATTTGGGGGCCACATGGCAAAGAGCATACATGGAAAGACAGATAGGAAATGACCCCTGTCCCAGAGTTTCCAGTGGGGCTGGGAGAGGGCAGTGTGTGGTCCGATGGAGAGAGGAGCGTTCTCATGTCTGGTTCCTCATGTAGGAGCTTCAAAGTCACCATTCTGTCTTCACAAATAGTTGAACAAGCTGAACAACCAACTCTTCTTGGATCCATGAAAGAAGTGGGGTCACTTCCCCCCAAGTTTGAGACACTGACCAGTAAATACAGGTCATCACCGCCCACCAGAGCAGAAACCCCACAGAAACGTTTCCTACCCCAAGAGAGATAAATTGCCAGGGGACCCAGTCATGGGGGATTCCCCACATTTTTGTGAGTTTTATTTCTTAAACTCTGCTCAGCTCACACAGTGAATATCGGAGAAAACTCCTCTCATGCTTCCAGCCAGGAGAGGGAAAAGGAATTGTTTTGAAATAACCTAGAGCATCTGTTCTTCCAAAGGATGCCTGCCCTCCAGAGAAACTATTTAACCAGAGCCTGACCCGCTGGGGTTTCGTCAGAGCGTAACTGACTTGGGGGGCGGGAAATACCCAATTCCAGCCCCTCTAGCCATCCTGTCCCACCCAAGGGTGCGGCAGGGGAGCTGAGGAGCATGTGTGATGTTTACAGTCCAGAGGCTCACTAAGAGGCTGAGACCCCGTCCTTGGACCCCCCATCGCATCCCGCACACACCTCAACACCACATACTGGTTTCCGGCATCCCTTTACCCAGCGTTTCATGTCCTGCTATCAAGAAAAACAATCACAAGACATACAAAAGTGCAAAAAACACGGCTTGAAGAGACAGAGAGACCCTTAGAACCACACTCCGATGTGGCAGGCTTATTAGAATTATCAGACGGGGAATTTAAAACAATAGTGATTAATATGCTAAGAGCTCTAATGGATAAAGTAAACAGTATCAAGAACAGATGGGCAAGGTGAGCAGAGAGATGGAAATCCTAAGAGAGAACCAAAGAGAAATGCCAGGGATCAAAGTCACTAACGGAAATGAAGAATGCCTTTGATGGGCTCCGTGGGTGAGACATGGCTGAGGAAACAGTCTCTCATCTCGAGAATATAGCAATAAAAACCTTCCCAATGAAAAAGCAACTGGAGAAAGGACTGAATAAGCAGAACAGAATATCCAAGGGCTGTGGGACAATGTGCGTAGTACAAATACCAGAAGGAGAAGAAAGGGAGAAAAGAACTGAAGAAATATTTGAAATAACAACTGAGAATTTTCCTAAATCAATGTCAGACACCAAACCCTAGATCCAGGGACCTCAGAGAACAACACGCAGGATAAATGCCAGAAAAACGACACCTTGATGTATCCTTGTTAGACTACAGGAAACCAGAGATCGAAACAATCCTGAAAGAAGCCAGGAATGAGCTGTGCTGGTATCGGGGAGGAGAGTCCCGCGTGGGGTGGGGGGTGGCCAGCGTAGGAGCCACAGGGACACGGGGACTCTCCCGCCAGGAGGACAGAGGCCAGCGTTTTGGAGAGGCCAGAGAGCAGCCTGGAGAAGTACAAAGAAGGACTTTGGCTTCCCCTGAGTACAGTGGGAGCACCTGCAGGATTTGGGACTGAGGAGTGCCATCATCTGACTTCTCTTTTGAGTGTACATATGTAAAAAGAAAAATTAGATTCTACTGTACAATGCGAGTTTAAAAAATATTTTAGAGTTTATACAAAATTTGATGTCATGCCTGGAGTCAGGCCACCTGCCCAGTCTGAGGGAATAATCCCCATATGACTGTCCTCATTTCGGTCACCAGCCACATACTTGGGGTGCTCATGGCCATGCTCAGGCTATTCAGCTGGCTACACATTTAGCATTTCCCACAAATACCCTCAGGTTTGATAATTGGCTATAATGACTCACAGAACTCAGGAAAAGGGCTATATTTAAAGATGACAAATTTATTATAGCAAAAGCATGTAGATTAAAACCAGCCAAAGGAAATGACAGGCATAGGGCAAAGTCTGGGAGGGTTCCAAATGCGAAGCTTCTGTCATCCTTAGAGATGCATTACCCTCTCCACACTGGAGTGTGACGGTACTCAGAGTACGTCAGCCAGAGATGCTCAACTTAGCGAGGTGCCTGGACTCTTGGCTGAGGCTTCATAAAGCACTGACGACTGATTAAATCCTTGGCCACATTGTTGAATCCAGTCTCTCACCCCCTCTTCCCCTCCTCAGAGTTTGGGCTGGTGTCTTACTGCTAAGCCCAACTTGCTAGTCATACAGTTGGTCCCTCTGGCCATCTGGAGTCTTGTTCGTGGAGACAACCAGAGGTGACCCCAGGTGCCCCCGTGACCAACAGAGACACTCCAATCACTGGGGCAATCCCAAGGCTTTCAAGTCTCCCTCCCAGGAACCAGAGACAAAGGCCAGCCAAATTCTTTACTACATAGAGAGAGCACATATACACATCATCATAAAATTGATAATTAGGTAGATATTTTCACTCCATAACTCATGTCAATTCAATATACACTGTCCGCTGATTCTTTGTACTTGGAAATGCTATTTTTGTCTCCCCCCATTCTCTCTCTTTTTAAAAAATTATTTATTTATTTGAGAGAGAGAGAGAGCATGTGATCTAGAGCTAGGGGTAGAGGGAGAGAGAGTCTCAAGCAGACGCCTCCCTTGGCGTGGAGCCTGATGCGGGGCTTGATCTCACAACCCCAAGATCACAACCTGAGCCAAAACCAAGAGTTGGGTGCTTAACCAAGTGCACCACCCAGACGTCTCTGTCTCCCCGCATTCTTAAGATGAACAGTTTGTGATCTTCAACTTATTTAGCACCAAAAAATTCTTTATGTTTTTTCTCAGTTTTTATCTGTGTATATTTTTCTTCTAAGGAATATTTTTCGTATATATTCTTTCACATATGCTTCCATCGTACTTTTGTTCTTATTCTTTGGTTTCTTAAGATTCAAGGTATGAACTGTGAGTGTATAAATTGCAATATTGTACTTCTGTCGTTTTGATTTTTTTTAAGAGCTTTTATTTATTTGAGAGTGAGAGAGAGAGAGACAGCAGGAGTGGTGGGGAGGGGCAGAGGGAGAGGGAGAAGCAGACTCCCCTGCTTAGCACAGAGCCTGAGTGGGACTCGATCCCAGGACCCTGAGGTCATGACCTGAGCCACCCAGGAGCCCCTGTCATTTTGATTGTAAGCTCAAACGTGGGCTTGTAGTATTGCTCTCTTAAAAGCTCAGTGTGTTTTGTTTTCACATGACCAGCTAAATTCAGATTGGAAGGTTTACTCCACAAGGTTACTACTCCTGCTTTGGAATTTTGGATGGATGGTTTTGTTGAAAGAATCCATTACATCAGTTTTTTTTTTTTTTTAAGATTTTATTTATTTACTTGTCAGAGAGAGCACAAGCAAGGGGAGGGGCAGAGGGAGAAGCAGGCTCCCCACTGAGCAGGGAGCCCGATGCGGGGACTCCATTCCAGGACCCCAGGATCATGACCTGAGCTGAAGGCAGACGCTTAACCGTCTGGGCCACCCAGGTGTCCCCCGTTACATCGGTCTTAACTGGGAAATGCTGCTCAGGTTTCTCCCTGGTCTCACTGCTGCTGGCCTCTGAGTGCAGAATCCTAACAGCTCACTGTGCTTTTGACTTTCTACGAGGGTCAAATGCAGAAAATTAGGAATCTGTCATAATTCTTATTTTCCTCCTCTTCCATGGACACTCCCCTTTCTAAGACCAGAGGGCCCATTTCAGTAGCTCTGAAGAGGACTTTGAGAAGACAGCAGTGTTGCAACAGGGTCAACACTAGCTCGTGCGTAAGCAGGTCAACAGCTAGCTCCTTTTTTTTTTTTTAAGATTTTATTTATTTATTTGAGAGAGAGAGAGAAACAGCATGACAGGGGAGAGGGTCTGAGGGAGAAGCAGGCTCCCCGATGAGCAGGGAGCCCGATGTGGGACTCAATCCCAGGACTCTGGGATCATGACCTGAGCTGAAGGCGGGCGCCCCTATTTTCTTGTTTTCCGATGTCAGGCATGGTCTCAGCCTTGGCCAGGGCATGACTGGAGATCTAATGATGGAGAAGGCACGCAGGATATTAGCAGGGCCAACAGCTGCCGTTGCTGCAAGGCCTGATTCGTGTTTTAAAAGAAGCACAGAAATCTGGCTGCTGATTTGAGAACAGCCAGGGGCAGAGGTAGAAGCCAGTGATGAGGTCCTTGCAATACTCCAGGATGAGACTGGTGGCTTGCATCAAGAATGCCTCAGTGCAGGTGTTTAGAATGGGTCAGATGTTAGCTGTCTTTTTAAGGAAGAACCAACAATATTAGAATAAGGCTTTGCTCATGGTAAGTTAAGTGTATTTTAACTAATACTATTATTGCTATTATTCATCTTTAAAGGTTCACATTTTAAACAGCATGCATCCTGAGAATATCATTGCTGTCTGACAGTTTTGGGGTGGGTAAAAACGTACCCATCATCCAGAATAAGCCTTTCTCATTCTATGTGTGTATGTGTGTTTTCTGGCTGTTCTCCAGTTTGAAACTAACACTGAAGAAAAGTTATTTGACGTGAATGGAACTACATATATTATAGAAATTTAAAAAATGGAAGATTTTGAAGTAGGAGTTGCAAATACATTTAAGGTATCTGTTTTAAAATATAATGTATTTACTCTGCCATTCAACAGTTTTTTTTTTTTTAAAGATTTTATTTATTTATTTGACAGAGAGAGACACAACGAGAGAGGGAACACCAGCAGGGGGAGTGGGAGAGGGAGAAGCAGGCTTCCTGCGGAGCAGGGAGCCCGGTGCGGGGCTCGATCCCAGGACCCCGGGATCATGACCTGAGCCGAAGGCAGACACTTAATGACTGAGCCACCCAGGCGCCCCTCAACAGAGTTTTTGATTATTCTCCCTAAGGTTGGACGCTTGGGAGATTTCATTTAAGAGTATGGTGTTCCTCAGCACATGGGGCATTGCCCTCTCCTCTGTGGGCTGCAGGTTAGGAAAGGGTGTTAGTCATGGTTTTTCTGTGATTCCTTCTTCTGGGGGAAGAGTGGACTGCAGACATGACATTGGCAGTGGGTCATCATGGTGTGACTATGGTCCGAGCCCTCGGCTAGTTTTACAAAGTGGTTAACGACCTGCCCTCTCTCTCCTCCCTAAGGAGCTGAGACATGTCAGAACGTCCAGTGGTTTCCACAGTTCCCTCTGAAAGCAGGACTGGAGTATTCTGAGAATGTGGGTCCAGGGCCAAAATTTACTTGAAAGCTGCGCTTTGTATTGGTTGTTTCCTGGTTTTTTGTTTTTTGGGTATTTTTATGTGTGTGGAGCGGTATGAACCCACCCCCACGTGAGGAGCACAGGGCTGCGAGTGCGGCTGGCTGGAAGAGCCACGGAAGAGTGTGCATGTGTGCAGAATGTGTCCATGCTCACGGGCAGTGTGACTGGGCCCAGGGTAAAATCAGCTGATCGACTGCTCGTGGTTGATATTTTCTTTCTGTTTTTTAAAAATTATCAGTGTGTTTTATTTTTATTTATTTATTTTTAAAGATTTTATTTATTTACTTGACAGAGATAGAGAGCACAAGTAGGCAGAGTGGCAGGCAGAGGGAGATGGAGAAGCAGGCTTCCCGCTGAGCAGGGATCCCGGTGCAGGACTCGATCCTGGGATCGGGTTAGGGATCATGACCTGAGCCAAAGGCAGCACTTAACTGACTGAGCCACCCAGGCGCCCCTCATGGTTGGTATTTTCTCATTCAGAGAAAACCAGGGATAGTTTGTTTATAACAACAAGATAAAGTCCACATGCATATTCCAAAATTGTTTGTTGTAAAAAATAGTACTCATCATGGCCTGATCTCTGCAGTATGTGTCAATACCGTCCTTATGTCGCAAAAAAGTCAGGTGGTTAAATTAATTGCTTCTAATTTACTTTCTGTTAGAATGTAGGCTGCTCCTGAAAATGAAACTTTGAACTTTACAAGTTATATGATACAGAGCGAGTATTAGAAGGGCAAAGACTGGAAAAATTTATCCCCATGCATTCTCTGCATTTTATATATAGTCCATCCTTTTAGCTTTTCTTGTTAATTTATTTCAAACCAAATATATCTTTTTAATTTGGTATTTTCTTTTTATCTTTTAATTGGATAATTAAATCGATGTATATGTAAATATACCATCTTAATAAATATTCGTCTATTACCTTGTCTTTTTTTTTTTTTACTTTCTTTTGGATTGAATGATTTTATTATTTCATTTTCTCTTCTGTAACATCTTGAAAGTTGTATATATTTTCAAATGTAGTCCTAGTGATTAAACTAGGTGTTACAATATAAATTCTTGGTTTCTCAAAGACTGTTATTCGTAATTTTACTTCCTTCTTGAACATTCCAAGGATCTCTTATCATTTTAACTTTATTTACCTCTTTTAGCATTTCTTACAATGTAGGTCTGCTGTAGAAGGGTTCTCTCAACTTTTGTCTCACTGAAAATATCTCTATTTCAATTCCATTTTGAACAGTACAGTCACTGGATATAAGATCTAGCTGAAAGTTGTTTTTTTTCCTCCTCAGCATGACAAGAATATCACATCCTGACTCTAGATTGGTTGTGTCTGATGAGCAGTTGGCTATAATTTCTTTTTTTATCATTAAAAAAAATCCCTACAGAGAATATTTATCATTTGGCTGCTTTTGAGATTTTCTCTTTTCAGTGTTCAGCAGTGCGAGTATGCTGTGCTTAGATGTCTGCTTCTTTGTATTTTTTGTTCTTGGAGTTTTCAGAACTCCTTCGGTCTATAGGTTTCCATCTTCAATACATTTTGTAAAATTTGTGGTGATTAACTTTTTTTTAAGATTTTATTTGTTTATTTGAGAGAGAGAGAGAAAGAGAAAGACTGAGAGTAGGGGGAGGGGCAGAGGGAAAGAATCTCCAGCAGACTCCATGCTGAGCTCGAAACTAGACGTGGGGCTTGATCCCACGACCCCGAGATCATGACCGGAGCTGAAACCAAGAGTTGGGCGCTCAACCTACTGAGCCCGCCAGACGCCCAGCTGCTGACTCCTCATCAGAAAAGACCTTTTTCACATTTCACTTTGGCCCTGCAGGCACACTGGATCACCGCTGCCTTGTCTTTTGAGAACGGTCCTGTAGCTTGGCGAGACCTCCAGCAGCGTTCGGTCCACCTGCAGCCTTGGGAACGAATGTCCAGTGTGTCTCTCCCAGCCGTCCTGTCCTGCTCTGAGCCATGGGCCCACCGCTCTGCTCACGGGGATGGCCCATGGGGCTGGGTTTGTCCCTGGGTGAAGACTCACTCATTGGCTGGAGCTGGTTACTCTAACCTATCATACCAGCACACACGTGCCTTGTATTATCATTAAAAATTCATCTGGCTTCTCTTGATCCCCATCCATGGAAGACTTCTCTTCTTCTGCTGACTCTTTGGGGCTGATAGCAATGGTGAGTCTCCACTTTCTTAGCCAGAGTCATCTTTCTGGAATTAATTCTCTTAAGGCTACTTTATTGTGCATGAATCTTCGCTTTCTGAGTAGTTTGAAACAACTGTGATTTTTGTAGCCTATCCAGCTAGTTGTGATTGTTGGGGGGTAGCAATGGTCTCCTGAAATATTCTACGTCCTACACAGAAGCAAGTTCTTCCATGCTTTGTTAACTGTATCCCACATGTACTGACATGCAGAACTTTAATTTGTCTGCAGTTCTTTGGGATTGAGTTTTAAAATCTCTAACTCTCTTTAAATTATTTCTTATTGTTGATTTAACAATTTAATTGTATTTTAGTAGGAGGATACCGCCTACATGGTATTGATTTTCCTTTTGAAATCTATTGAGATTTCCTTTGTGACCTTGTACATCTTCAGTATTTTTAAGGGTCTCTTGTATACTTTAAAAGAATATTGACTCTATTTCTGGGATGCAGAATCTTCTCTCTCTGTCTCTCTCTTTAACTAATTACTGATACCTTCTGGGCTAGATTTCTTTTTTATATTAATCACTATATTATTTATTTTCAACAAATGGAATGAGTTAGCTAATTTTCATATTTACCTGTTTTTATTTCATTTATGCCTCTTCTGTGTCATAATATCGTATTCTGATTTAATAGATATTATTTTTTGGTTATCCTATTTCAAACTCCTTGTGATACTTTTATTTCATACAATGATTTCCTCTGGAGCAAATTGACAGCTACATTATTGATTTTGTTAGCTTTTTAGTACTGGCTAAAGTAGGTAGCTAGAAGCATGTCTTCCTGTGTTAATTTTTTTTTTAAATTTTATTTATTTATTTGAGAGAGAAAGGGAGAGAGCACAAGCAGGGGGAGCAGCAGAGGGAGAGGGAGAAGCAGGCTTCCCTAGACCATGACCTGAGCTGAAGGCAGATGCTTAACCATCTGAGCCACTCAGGTGCTCCTCTTCATGTGTTTAGACAGGCTGCTTCTAAGGGAGATTTTTGCTGTTACTTTCTCTCTCTTGCTCTCCCTCCTCCTTCCCTTTACACACTTGGTTTGTAAGAATTTCACCTTTTACCCGCTGGTATCCTCAAGCTCTGGCTTAGATCCCAGGCTCTTAGGTGACATTTTCATATCTGCCCGAGTTGATATTAGAGATATTGTAGATCTCGTCACAAAGGTAGCAGTGACCTCACTTATTCTTGCTCACAAGACTGTGTTTTTGTCTTGTATAGGTCTTTCATTTTAATCTAAGTCCACATCTTCTGTAGGAGTTGACTTTGGGCTCCTTTGAGGAGCTGGAATCCTCACCTCAGGTCCTGGACTCCTCAGCTCAGGTCCTGGACTCTGGTGATGAGCCTGACTGATCCCATGCCAATGGCCATCCTTTGCCCTGGTCACCCTGAGAAGCTAGCTGCTGCTTTAGCCCAGACAATGAGCCCCTCAGATCTACCGCCTCCACCCCACCCACCTCATACTGTTTTCTGGATCCGGTCCGTTTCTGGCTGTCTCTGAGCCCACCTATGCCATTCCTTTTTCCCTCCTCATTAATTTTCTATTTTCTTTTTTAAAAATATTTTTTAAGATTTTATTTTTTTAAGTAATCTCTACACCCAACATGAGGCTTGAACTCACAACTCTGATTATCAAGAGTCACGTATTCTACTGACTGAGCCAGTCAGATGCCCTGTTTTCATTACTAATTGTTACTCTTTCTCTGTTACTCTTGCCTTGGAGGATCTCACTGTTCTCTTTGGATCTTGGATATTTGCCTATGATCTCAGCACTGGTATGTAAGCCCTACTGTTGAGTACTACAGATGTGCTCTTTGGCTCTATTATCAAAATTGAACCTAGCATATTTTCAGTTTTAATAAACTAAAATGATCTGTTGATTCTATAATATTGTCTTCTCAGATGATGGCAGAACTTTGAAAAAGATCAAAACTATCAATTTTTATTTTCATTTGTGTTGAAATGTCTTGATTTTTTTTTACTATTATTCTTTGAACATTATATTGCCTAAAGTCTTTTGTAAAGGAATAATGAAGATCCTCGTACATGTGAAAAGCTTATTCTCTTACACACATTTATTTCCAGAATGAGCTAAATGCAATTTGCTGGTCTTAACAGTAAATCAGCCAATGCTTTTGAGTAAAAATTAAAAAAAAAATTTATTTCCTTTGTAGACACCACTTTTTAGCCTGAGAAAAATAGCCAGTCTTTTTTTTTTTTTTTTTGGTCTCGTTCCTGCACGTTGGTTCTGTTCCTTTCCTCCTTTGTACCCCTGCACAAATTTCAAAAGGTGAGCTAGTAGTTTAGTACTTGGAAGAGGTGACTTGGCCGCCATCCAGGACACTAATGACACATTTGTGGTGTGCGCCAAGAAGTTTGCTCTTTGAATGTTGTTTGCTGAGGCCTCAGAGGACCTTCCAGGAGTGTATGTGTATTCTCTCAGTGGCCCTGTGTCAATGAACTGTTGGGAGCACAGCTTACCACTGGCCAAGTCTCCGTCCAGCCCGTGGGTGAGCATGGGTCTCAGCAGCTTCACATCAAGGCACTGGCAGACCAGCATTCCTTCTTGTAGGCTCTGGGTGGGATCTGCTTCCTGGATTTCTGATTAGCCATCTTAATTCCATCTCCAACCTTACTGTCCCTTTGCTAGTACCCTGCCTGATATATTTGCAGATGCCTCCAGTTGGGCATTGACACCTTTTGGGGGCTGTTACTCTACCTACCATGCTCAGTATAATGGTTTTAATGACATAACAGATAAAACATTCATTGAGCATGTACCATTTTCACTGTGTAAAGTATTTTATATGCATTACCCACAAAGCAGCCTTAAGAAGTAGGTATTCTGATTATCTCCATTTTATAGATGAAAAGAGTGTGACATGGGGAACCCAAGGTCCCATAGTCAGAGGCAGGGCTGGCCTTCAAACTCATGTGGTGCTAGAAATAGCACCCTTAACGACTTGCTCTTACTGTTTTTCACCTTTTCTCAGTTGGTACTGCCCTGCTGGTTTCTCTGGGAAATCTGCCCATGCATCTGGAGTGGTGCTGGGCCTTCGGGGCCATCTCTTTGCACTGTGGCTTTATGTGACTATAATTATTTGAATGATGACTAACTGTTGGCTCAAACTGGCCCCACTGGATGTTCTCTCTGAGACCTGGGAATTGTGGTAGGGGATTCTAATTAGTTGATTGGAGGCACTGGAGTAAGGAGGCTTTAGTGTCTGCTTCACCATCTGCTTTGGGTTCTGAGATACGCCCTGAGCCTTTTAGTATATTCTGTATCCATCAGGTATGTTCTTGCTGCGTAAAATAGTCTGCATGGGTCTCTGTATCTTGAGATCAAAAGAGATTTTAATTAAGATTCTTAGTATATTACTTTTGTGTTCCCAACTTCTTTCTTAAAATAATGATCAATTTTGCCTTGTAGATAATGTGGATAACCCCGGGCTCCCTGTACATGAGGAACTTAAATGCTGAAATGAGCCATACCAGTATGGTGATACCAATGCTTCAATCATTTTATTTCAAAGTCGACTTCACCTTAAGAGCATGAAACATTCCAATATTATTACCACTTACTCAATTACATCATAAAATAGATATTCAAGGAGTTTGAAAGAAGTTTTAAGGGAGATTATTTCTATAGAATCCTATATAGTTAGTTTTTTCAAGATCAAGAAAGAAAATGTATTTTTTTTCTCTCTCTCTTTATACTCTTGTTCCTACCATCCAATATATTGGATGACGTGTCTCTTGTCAAAATACTAAAATTATCCACATAGGCCAGCGGTTCTCAGCCAGGAGCAATTTGAAAATTTTGAGTGAGTGATCATTAAGTCCTTATATAGTCCTGACATTCCATGAGACCTACCGTTTTATATCATACAAATCATACATAGACCTTGCATTTGAAGATGACAAAACTTCCCATGCATTTTAATGATCATTTAAGAACTCACCCCAAATGGCAGAAATGATCATTTTTTTCCTTAGAAAAGCTGGGCTTTTATAACAGCATATATTAAACATTGAATGAAACAAATGTATTTGCAATATAGTTTCCTACATGAATACAAGACACATGGATTTCTTCATGCTTATAAAAAAGCATGAGGGGAAGATGAAAATGCCTATTACAATTAGATACCAAGGTAAAATTCATTTCTGAGAAGTTTCTCCTCATATTCATCTTTTTGAAAGCTTCTACCAATTTTACTGCTATAGAGAAACCACAGAAGCAATATGAGCAAACGATAGGAGTGAATAGCATTCTTTACTTTTAGTAATAAACAGCCATGTGTTTATTACAGACCTCCTTTGCATTTCATCTGAAAGAAGGCACTTTTGGAAATGATTCCTTCAAACAAAGCTTTTCAAATTTTTGCTGCTGTCTTGACGGTTAATGTGCTAGTAACACTAAATGCGTTTCTTAAAATCCCAGAAGTCCTTAGAAGGATCTGCTGAAGGATTGTTCTGATGCTCCGGTACAATAGGAACTGACAGAGACACCACCTCATGGTGCTAAGGACACACATTGGGTTTCCTGCTGGCTGGCTGCTCTAAGGAAAACAGGACACCTCTCTGGAAGAATCCATTAACAAACCACTCCGTTGGTCATTTAGAGATCATTTGACAGGTGCTTTATTTTTTTTTTTAAGATTTTATTTATTTATTTGAGAGAGAGAGAATGAGAGACAGAGAGCATGAGAGGGAGGAGAGTCAGAGGGAGAAGCAGACTCCCCGCCGAGCAGGGAGCCCGATGCGGGACTCGATCCTGGGACTCCAGGATCATGACCTGAGCTGAAGGCAGTCGCTTAACCAACTGAGCCACCCAGGCGCCCCTTGACAGGTGCTTTAAAATCAGCCAGAATTAAAAAGGTCAGATGGCAAAATTCATGTCCTGTGTTCTCCATGCTGAAATTGTTCATTGTGAGCTGAATAGTCCTAGGTTGTTTTTCCCTTTTTGTAAGATTTTACTCTTACATATGAAAGTATTCTGCTGAGTAGGACAATTTTTATTTTTGTAAAATAAATTATTTGAGATGCTTAGAGTTAAGAGGAAGAGTACTTGACTCTATTACTTTATCGTCAGCCAGTAATCTTGGAGGCCCAACAGGGAGGCTTATGGACGTGTGAACATAAGCCAGCCCTGAAGGACATGGGAATTCCCTCATGGAGGCAGCACAAGGCCTGGGAAGGTTGCCTGGTTTGTTTGCCAGATGCTTAGATTCCGTACAATAGGCTTCTTTCTAAAATTATTTTTGAAAGATTTTATCTTTCTAAAATGTTTGATTCATTTCCTGAGCACTACCTTAAACTATTTTAATAGCCTTAAATCAGATGATAAAGGGGAAAGTTTTATATTCCCTTCAAATAAAATATTGGTATAAGAACATTCCACCTCTAGGGTAATAATTTGCCTTCTTGTGATGATAAATATGCACTGCCCTTTAGGGGTTCTTCTCTGAACTTGCAAATTACTGCTTACATAATGCTTTTCAGGGGTGCTGGGCTGGCTCCATCGGTAGAGCATGAGACTCTTTTTTTTTTTTTTAAGATTTTATTTATTTATTTGAGACAGAGAGAATGAGAGAGAGCATGAGAGGGAGGAGGGTCAGAGGGAGAAGCAGACTCCCTGCCGAGCAGGGAGCCCGATGCGGGACTCTATCCCGGGACTCCAGGATCATGACCTGAGCCGAAGGCAGTCGCCCAACCAACTGAGCCACCCAGGTGCCCCTAGAGCATGAGACTCTTGATCTCAGGGTTGTGAGTTCGAGCCCAATGTTGTGTGTAAAGATGACTTAAAAAAATAAAATCTTAAAAAAAATTGATGCTTTTCAGCAAGTTTCTTTTTTTGAATATCAGAGGTTTAGGACCTTTTTTTGAATATTGGAGGTTTAGGACTGGAAGGGGGTGTAGTGACCATAAGGCATGAAATCCTTGTTCTAATGTGAATAAACAAGGGTGAGGGAGACCGAGCACCTCACCTCGGGTTGCACAACCCAGCAGGTGATGCTCAAGAGAGTCAGGCTTCAGAGGAGTTTATATGAATCCAAGACAAGTATGGGGTCAGTCCTGGTTTGGACAAAATAGTTCTTAGTCAAGTTCATTCTGATGGGATTTGCTTAGTTTTCCCAGGCTTGTTATTTTAGCATTGTGCCCTTGAGTCCTTTTCTCTTTTCATCTTATAATGTTACTCTTCTGGGCTTCCTCCCCTGTATCTGAAACATGAAATTTAGATCCAAACTGTCTAGGCATGAATGTTGGCTCTGCCACTTATTAGCCATGTGACCTAGGGCAAATTACCAAACCTCTCCGTGCCTCAATTTCCTTGGGCAGAATGGAAATAATGGTAGATGGGAGGATTGTATAGAATACTGCTTATCAATCAGTTAGTGCACACTTGGTTCATGGTAGATAACTGCTCTTATTGTCATTACCGTCATTTTCAAAATGGTGTCCTGAGATGTCTCAAATTCCTAATCTTCCCCTGGAAGCCTGCATGTCCGTTTGGTTGGTGGAAACATGAAAGACACAGGAATCAGGAGTAACTCCTGTTGTTCTCAGTTCCCTGCTGTGGCCCAACAGCTACTTAGTGAACAAATATTATCGATTTTAAACTTCTAAATATCTCTGTATCTATCCTTACCTCTCCAGTGAGACTGCTATTGCCTCATCCTGATCCTCTTTGGTCTGGTTCGTTTTTTTGTTTTGTTTTGTTTTTTAGTTTTTAGAATATAACTTTTAAATTTTTATAAATATGAAATACAAATGAAAGTTTTTATCTGTTACAAAGATAGTTGCTTAGAAAAACCACAAAACTGTCAACTCAAGATATCTGAGTTTGGTTTTATTAATAAAATAAATAAAATAAATAATGATTCATCGGCATTCACATAGAACCACAGATAAAGCTATAAACGAGGCTTGTGTACAAAACAAAATTCATCAAATACAAGGCTTTGGGTTTATTGTCTAATTACCTGGGGTGTGTCATATTTCTTTCCATTGACAAAGTACGAAGGCTGCAGTGAAGGTTTTAGCATTAACCTGTCACCTGTAAAGGTCCCGCTTACTCCTCAGTGTCCCTGGCATGCTCTGTGTGGGTAGCAGCAGGCTCCCTGGTCTCCTGCGTCTGGCCACATGGCCCCTCTTCCTCCAGCCCCATGCCAACTGCCGACACATAAATTCTTACCTCCTGTCTTTGTAAACATGCATACGCACTTCTTTTGCTTACTTCCATTTATATATAAGTCCCTCATCACGTAAGCATTTATTTTCCTTACAGAAAGTTGCCAAAATAAAGGAATGTTTGAGGTTGCTTCCGTGGTTGTCTGCTTGTTTTTCTTTTTCCAGATGTTTTTACAGTTAGGATGAGCCTTATTTTATATAAATATGTGGGATACTGTCACTAAGTCAGGTTTAGAAATAAATTTTCCAAACGATAAAGCATTTGCGTTTCTCTGGAAAACCAGGAGCTGCAGGCCGTGCTGCCCTTGTTGATTCTGAGCTTGTAGTTTCCAATAATCTCTTGTGAAACATTTGTTACTGTGCAGATGAGGTAAGTTTCACCTTGTTTCTGTTATGTTTTGAGGTTCTCCACGGCAGATAAACTGTACATAGTATGACCTAGAAGCATAATTCTTAGTGTTTTCTGCACCTCCCTGTGCAACATCTGCAGGTCTTCACAGAACTCAGGCACTGTTTAAGGAAAAGTTAGAGGATAGTGATTTTGAGCATCGCTTCATTTCCCTAACGATGCTTTATGTGAAGATGTTACTTCTGTCAGATAAGGTTTAAAAGCAGCATGATCTTGCTTAATCACTAAAAATGAAAAAAGAAAATCGATAAACAAAAGACTATTTACATCATACATATAGAAATATAAGAAAATACTGGGGCGCCTGGCCAGCTCAGTTGGAAGAGCATCCAACTCTTGATCTCAGGGTCATTAGTTTGAGCCCTACATTGGGCACAGAGATCACTTCCAGCAGATGGCTTTCTATATGATGGATTTTATTTTATATTATTATGTTATTTTATTACTTTTCCAGCTGTACTGAAAGACAATTAACATATTATGTAAGTTTAGGGTCTACAACATGTTGATTTGATACACTTATATGTTGCAAAATTATTACTATCATAGCATTAGCCAGCACCTCCATATATCACATAATTACATTTTTTTTGTGGCAAGAACATTGAGGATCTACTCTCTTAGCCACTTTCCAGTATATGATACAGTGTTATTATTATTTAGATATATTTTTTAATTTTAGCTTTACTGAGGTATAATTGACCTAAAATTGTGAGTTATTTGAAGTGTACAGCACAAGTGGGAGGGGCAAAGGGAGGGGGAGAGAATTTCAAGCAGAGTCCACACTGAGTGTGGAGCCTGACAGGAGACTTGATCTCATGACCCTGAGATCAGGACCTGAGCTGAAACCAAGAGTCAGGCACTTAAGTAACTGCGCCACCCAGGCACCCCCTATCATACAGTATCGTTAATTATAACCCCTATGCTGTACATTAGGGTCCGCAGTGCTCATTCATCAAATAAGTGGAAGTTTGTGCCCTCTGACCAACATCTCCCCATTTCCTCACCTCCCAGCCCCTGGAAACCCCCATTCTACCCTCTGTTTTCATGGGTTTGTTTTTTTTAGATTCCACATGTAAATGACGCTGTACAGAATTTGTCTTTATTTGCCGATGACAATGTGCTCCATGGGTTGACATTTAACAGAAAAATTTGTGAGCACCTTCTCATCACATCTTCAATTTGACAAGATAAAATATACTGGTAAAAAAAATTTCCCCAAAGATAAACAGTTTCTTAAACTTTGGATGGTTTAGAGAAGATATTCAGCCTTCTTGTCTCAAAAATGCCTTGGTTCTCATCTTCAAAAAAAACTAAAGCTGGAAGTTTCGAAGGAGTACTTCTCTGTGGCTCAAATATTTAGTGTTTTGAGAATGGGGCTTTGATCTTTGCGTTTTGGGAGCACAAATCCAGAATCATGCTAAAAGTTATGAAACTCACTGGCAGGAAAATGTGGGCTTTCCAGATGTGTCATCATAGCTTGTCATCTGTGGCATTGCCACCACCGAATGGTTATAGGCTTTGGACTTTTATTTTTTCAGATGTCTTTGAGTTAGACTATTCTCCATTTCTTTGACTTGAGATTTTAGTTTCTCCAGCTTTTTCTTTTGATCTTAAGTTCTCTTTGAAGTCATTCCTCCCCGGACTTTTGAGGGATGAGTACAACTTGGTCCAGGTGGCCTCAGCCTCATACTCACGTGACTCGTATGCAAAAAGGGGAAGAGTAACCTGTTTCTACATAACGATCCCGTTGGTTGGCAAAATGTATAAGTCATTGTTGGAGACAGCACCTCTGGTATAACTGCAGAGCGTTTAGTTGAAGAAAATACGATGTCAAAAGTGTGTGTTGTATCAGGTTGAATGACCATGGCTTTAGGAGAAATTGCAGAATTGATGCTCAATGGGATGGTAGGGGTGAGTAAGGTGTCTTCTAGAGGCAACGGCAGATGCTCCAGAGCTTGTGGAAATGAGGAGTGTGGGCTGATTCTGCATGACCTGCTTCTCTCCTACGGCTGTATTAGCTGAAAAGCAGAGCTGAGGTTGGCCACGGCACATTCAATAGTTAGGGGACTGGCTGCTAAAACAGGAGGCTTGATTCTATTTAAGATACAACTATTAACAAACAGTGACTTCTGGCTGTTTCAAGCCCAGAGAAATGGAATTTTGAAGGATTTTTATTTTTATGCGGCTTCAGGTTTAATTTCACTTGTTCTTCAAGCTGAAATATTCTGACTGTTATACTAGCCAGGTACAAGAGCCAGCAAGCTACCAGATGAATACATCCCGGGAAGTTAGGAAGTAGTTGATTAACTAATGGGCCTGTGGATATTAAGGTCTAGAATCTCTGATGATTTGTCTGTTTGCTTGAAGTGTTGGACCAAGGATTCGATGTAAGGTAAGCAGTTCAGAGACCAGTTTGTGAAATTTGATCGTTGTATTGAGGGTGTGAGGAATTAAACTGTGATGCCTGCCCAGGATGCTGTTAGGGCTGTTGAGCTGAAATGTAGACAGACGTTCCCACAAACCATGCAGAACAGCCAGAAGCAAACTGTGTGTGTGCGGAGACACAGGGGTGTTTTGGCCACTCCGGTTGGCCATCTGGGAAAGGTCAGGTGCACCTTTGCTGCCTACATGAAATTCAGAGTATGGTACCAGATGTGGAAAATGAAACAGAGTAAAGCCCTGGGAGCCCTGAGTTAGTGCTATCTGTGGTTCTTGCTGAAGTCGTTCTTTACTGGACCGATTGCTCGCCTTGGAGTTGTCCCCCCCTGATGCTGGGGGTCCTATGTCCGTTTATTCTGTCTCCTTGAGAGTTGACCTTGTGTGCCTGCTGGTCCATGTTGAGAGAAATCCTTTGATTGCACAAGTTAGAAATTTTGAAATCAATCCCAAAGTTGCACTGTCCTTCACCATGATGCTATTGTATACTCCACTGAGAGATGGGCACATGGTAGGCATCTAGCTGGGTGCACTGCTGCCTCCAGATACAACTTCAGGCCCCCCAGGAAAGTTTCATAATAGATCCTGTGAAGTTAATTTGGTGGCTTCTTTAGACAATTCATATATTGCCTAAACAGGTCTGTTTGGAAGGCAATTTAGGTCTTAGTAGATGACTACTCATCATGTCTTTCCACATACTTTCTGAAGATGGAAAATCCAAGCTGTAGATGCTCTTGGCTGGTCAGTTGTGAATGAGTTCATCTCTGCTGGATATTTCTTTCCCAGAGAAGGCCCAGGGACCCCCTTTCCCCCTGGGTCCTCTGGCTGAGCAGGAAGGAAGCAGAATCAGCTTGCATTGCCCTGATGAGAGCAATGTCCGTGGTGCTTCAGCTCCCATGTCCGAGATGCCGCTGGTTCTGCCCCCTCTGCTCCCACTGCCCTGCCTTTCCTCTAGTCTTCTCATGTTTGCAGAGACTCTACCAGCCCAGTCCTCTCTGTAGCTCCTTTCGTGCACCTCACTTGAAAATCCTAACTTGTCTCCTTGCCTTTGGCCAAACCATGCGTCACACCACAGAAATGTGATTTCTTCAAAGATAGAAATATGATCCTATAGCTGCCCTGCTTAACTCCATTGCTCTCTTATTATTCAAAGAATTCATCCTAATTCCTCAGTATGACCTCAAGGCAAGCAGCCCAGTGTCTGACTCTTCTTTAGCTCTGAATCCTTCTTTCTTAATATAGTCCTTTGTGTCCGAAGGCATAGCATGTGATGCATGTTAAAAGCAAGGAGGATGCACTTGAAGCCTAGATAGAATAGAGTAGGAAACACCAGTTAGGGAAAGCAGTATCAGTTCATCTTAAGAGTCCAGACAGACTTGGTTTACATTTAATTTAATTTTTGGTGGAGTAATAAGCAAGCATGGGACATGAGTTCTGGACAAAGATTTCTTCTACAACTTTGCTACAGTTATCTGTGACTTAGGAGATCTTTCTAATTTATGCCTTGTCCTAAGAAGCTTCATGATAATTTTAAATCTGTGATTAATAACTTATTCGGTTGTCTTGACTGTAGTTACAGATAATAAAAATCTGGAGATTAAATGTCAGTGTCTGATGCCTAGCCGATATAAATTGTGTCATCTGTATAAAGCCCAGTTATCAACATATATTAGAGATATTATACAACTTTATATTTAAAATTTTGATGCTTTTATTATGACCTGTGATGGGAAACCCCCCTTCATTGAACTTCAGCTAGGTGGCAATTTCTTTTAAACATACAAGTACTCTATTTTGGGGCACCTGCGTGGCTCAGTCGTTAAGCGGCTGCCTTCGGCTCAGGTCATGATCCCAGGGTCCTGGGATCGAGTCCCACATTGGGCTCCCTGCTCAGCGGGAAGCCTGCTTCTCCCTTTCTCACTCTCCCTGCTTGTGTTCCTGCTCTCGCTGTCTCTGTCTCTGTCAAATAAATAAATAAAATCTTTAAAAAAACACAAAAAACAAAAAACAAGTGCTCTATTTTCTGTCAAGGAAAGTATAGAGTTTAGGACCTAACAAAATTCTCAGTAAAATGTTATTTAGGCAGAACTCTACGTGAGCCCCACAGTAATACCAGAGGCATGAATTTACAGATAGCATGTAAGTTTCTTTGATTATGAGCCAGGATAAGCTCTTCCAACACTTTGATAATGTGCAGTGCCGTTCAAGCAAAATGACACATACTTAGTTTTTTTCTGAAAGTGAAAATCGTGATTGAAGGAAATGCTCTATTAAGATTTTGATACAAATTGTTTTCTAGAGAGTTTGTATTGATTTATACCCACAATGTGTCTGGAAATGTGTCTTTACCCCATAACCTTATAGTGATAAAGGCAAACTTTTAGGAAATCATCAGTATTCCAAATCTCTGTCACCCTATCAGGTGAAAAAAATTAATCTTTTAATTTTTATTTCTCTAATCACTAGTGAAACCAGTCAAATGTTTAAAAAAATCAGGTTAGTTGATACATGATTTGAAAACCCTCTTTAGGTGTAGAGTTTGATGAGTCGTGTAACAGCAATACCACAATCAAGATGTGCTACACGTATTTCACTGTTTTGTCCGTCTTGTTCTTGCACTTCCTCGAGCACAAGGCTTCTTTATTTGTAGTAGCAGAATAGAATTATTGAAGTTCTTATCCTACTCTTTTACGTTTTAACCAATACTTCTGCCTGTTTATCAGAGCTAGTCACATGGTGCTACCTATCTGGAAAAAAGGTGGGTGACGGTTTGTGCCCTTGGAAGGGGAAGGAAGCTGATATGTAGCTACAGTAGAAACTAATATTTATGGAGAGTTTACTAGATGCCAGGCCCTGTGATAAGAGATTTATATGTCTTATTTCTGTTTCTTACAAGAACCCTATGGGGTAGATATTAATGTAATTTTTAAGATGAAGAAACAGAGAATTATGCACATTTAGTGTTTGTCTATAGGCAATTACACCACAGTTTGAATCAAATGTCTCCTATTTGAAAGTCTGTGCTTTTCTAAGTAGGAAATAAATTATTCAGGCAATAAGTATTTGCTGACTTAAATAAATACGATTTGTTATGGTAGATAGCACAGTCTTACTCAGTTTCTTTTTGGAAATAATTACTGCTGATTCAAAAGTTACTCTTTAGTGAAAAATGTCAACAAAGAACCTGTCAGCTGTCATCTGTGAGATTTACTCTAGCTATGGGAACTGAATTCTGGAGCTAGCTACTTGTTTTTCTAAATTTATCCTGATGTCTGTCATTGTAGAAGATAAAACTGGGTTTTTTTTTTTGTACAAAGGGTTTGTAGACTGAAAAGGTAGGTGCTATAAAACACAAGCAAAATAGACATATATTCTTGTGGGAAGCGTGGCCTATTTCATAGGAAATTTTCAATACAAATGGTATTTGTAGGGCAGCAAAATGTGATCAGCACGTTACATAGTTTTAATGATTAAATGACCAGGAGGTTTTGGTCTCAAACAAATAAAACTTGGAAGAAGATATGTTGAGTACATTTTGGGTAAAATAGGAGATTGTGGCTGGGAAAAACGCGACCCAGGAGAAACCACGTTCTCATTTTCCTCATGTGTGGGAGAGACGTGTGTGGACAACTCAAAAGAAGGAAATTTTGGAGGCTGTCCTACTGCTTCTTAAACATTTCTTATTTGTGTGGAAAATTAATTGTTCTCATGCCAAAGTCTGAAATATGAAATTACAGCACAGGGGGATATGCATCCTGTGAGCAGGGATGGGGAGGAGGGAGTGTCTGTTGTGCGCAGACGTGGTGCGAGGGCTTACATAGTGTCTCATGCTACTTGATCGCAGATTAAAGACAGGAGTCCAGCACTTATTTTTACCATTATGTAAACTCAATATGTCAGCACTCACTAGGTTCTGGAAAAGCCTGCTGAACGTGGATAAAGTGAAGTTGAAGCAAGTTGAGGGGAGTTTCTGTGAAATTTAATCAAATGTCAAAAGAGTCCTTGGGGAGGAAAAATGGGAACTCGATGCTGCCATGACCCTTCTCAGCCAGCAAGATGAAGAGATTTATAATTTTGGGACTCACCAACCTGCTGAGAAAGGAGCCTGTGATTTGTCAAGTGTTTTTATAACCATTTGTTCCCAAAAAAATCTTTGCAAATGTGACGTGCTGTATTCCTGCTGTTGGTGAGGCTGTTCTGGGTGCTCAGCTCTCTGTGACACAGCTCTGAGCTCTTCTTCATGACACAGTGTTATGAATTCTCGGACCTGTACTCTTGAGGCGTCTGAGGATGACTCATGTGTTCGTCCTCGTGGGTTGGTTTTGAAACGACTATTTTTAGTCTCTTTTTGTGTTCATGCATATTTTAAGGAGCAGCATCAGAGATTACACTCCATGGTTGTGACAAACAAGATGGATTAGGTTCCACTGCAGGAACATACTAGTGTCTTGGTGGTCAAACCAACCATGTTTACTTCTTGCCTACACAGCACGTTCATCCAGGGTCAGAGGGAGCTCTACTCAGGGTCCTGGCTCTAGGTCCATTCTGTCCTGGCCACCACGGTCCTTAACCTTATGAGTTGTAATAGCAGGAACAAGAGAATGCAGTTCTCATTTAATGCTTTTCGAAGCTTCCTTCTGGAGCAGACAGATGTCATGTGTGCTCATATCTCATTGTCCAGAGCAAGTTACTGGGCTTTGCTCTACATCAAGCTGGGAAAGAAATCACAATCCTGCCATGTTTCCCCACAGAGGAGAACGGGATGGATGTGACCGTTCCAACAACTCCCATAATGATCATGTATGCATTTTGTTTCCCACATTTTATGAATGTCTTTTCTGAGCGGTATGCAGTTTACACATTTTTTGTCTAGGTTATTTACACCTAATTTTGTGGGATAGTTATTTTTATAATTTGTCTATGGAAATGTATGAATATAGAAGCTGTGATGATCTTTATTCAAGTAGCATCAGGAAAGTGTGGATTTCAGGTCTGTCCATTGATCACAATAGCCATTGGATTGATCTGTTTTTCCTCTAACACTTTTATTGTGGGAAAAAATTTTAAAGTAATTTAATAGTGAAAAAAAAGCATTTATCCACCAGTTAGATTCTACCATTAACACTTTCTATAGTTATTCTCTCATGTATTTGCCATCCATCCATCATCCTGTCTTATTTTCTGATGCATTCTCAAAGTAGGTTGCAGAAATCATTACATTTCCGCCTAAACCCTTCAGCATGTTTACTGTTAACTAGATTTCAATATTATTTACAGTTTTTCTTCTTTTGGTTATTTATAAATCATAAAGGTACTATCAGTGAGTCCTGAGAAATGCGATGTCGTTTCTACAAGTCCTTTCAGGATAGAAAATGCTTCACCGTTCGCTCCAGCTCCTTCCCAGGATGATCCCCTTCCCACTTGCCTTTCCTCACATTCTTCTGAAATTGTTACATAAGAAATTGATCTTTCCTGGCCTAGTGTTCCATATAAATGGGATTATACAGTGTGTATTCTTTTGTGTGAGACTTCAGCAATATTTCAGATTCATCTGCTGCTGATCAGTGTATATTTCTTCTTATTGCTGAATATAGTTACCTATTACCACATTTTCCTATTAACCTGTCCCCTTGTCCTTTCTAGTTTTTGGCTATTATGACTAAAGCTGCTACAGATGTTATTGCATAAGTCTGTTTGTGGGCGTGTTCTCATTTCTTTCCGAAAAAATGTCTAAGATTGGAGTTGTTGGGTCATAGGGTAGGGGTAAGTTATTTGTGTGTGTGTGTGTGTGTGTGTGTGTGTGTGAAATTACCAAGAATGTTTTCAGAAGAGCTCACATCATATTGCAATGCTGCCATCAAACTGTGAATGTTCTGGTTTCTCTATATCCTAGCCACCATTTAGTGTCTGTCTTCTTAATTCCAGCCATTCTGATGGATGGTTGTAAATTGTCTCATCATGGTTTTAATTTGCATTTGTTTAGTCATTAATGCTTTAAGCCCTTCTTCCTATTACTGACCTTAGGTAGGTCTTCTTTTGAAAAGTGTATATTCTAATTTTTTGCTCATAGGAGATTTTTCTCTTCATTATTAAGTTGTAGGAGTTCATGTTTTCTTTTTTCTTAAGATTTTATTTATTTACTTGAAAGAGAGAGTGAGCAAGAGAGAGAAAGCACTAGTGGGGGGGAGGGGCAGAGGCAGAGGGAGAAGCAGACTCCCTGATGAGCAGGGAGCCCAATGCGAGGCTCCATCCCAGGACCCTGAGATCATGACCTGAACCGAAGGGAGATGCTTAACTGACTGAGCCACCCAGGCACCCCAGGAGTTCAAAATTGGGTATCAGTTGTTTGTCAGAGATATGTTTTGCAAATGCTTTCTTCTAGTCCGTAATTTGGCAATTTAATTAATTAATGGTAGCATTAGGAGACCAAAGTATTTTAACTTTGATGAAGTTTATCTTTTAAACTTTCCACCTAAGAGAATTTACCAACTCCTATGACATAAAGATATTCTTCTTTCTTTTAAAAGCTTTGCTAATTAGGGGTGCCTGGGTGGCTCAGTCAGTTAAGCGCTGCCTTCAGCTCAGGTCATGATCTCAAGGTCCTGGGATAGAGCCCCGCATCGGGCTCCCTGCTCAGTGGGAAGTCTGCTTCTCCCTCTCCTTCTGCCCTTCCCCCAGCTTGTGCTCTCTTTCTCTTTCTCTTGCTCACTCTCTTTTTCTAGTGGAAGGACTCCACCAGGGAGCAAAGTGCTGGCTCTTGTATTATGACCCTAAGCGAGCATCTACTAACATTTTTCTGCACATTTCAGAGGCTTAGAAATATTTATTTAGCGGGCGCCTGGGTGGCTCAGTTGGTTAAGCGACTGCCTTCGGCTCAGGTCATGATCCTGGAGACCCTGGATCGAGTCCCGCATCGGGCTCCCTGCTCGGCAGGGAGTCTGCTTCTCCCTCTGACCCTCCCCCCTCTCATGTGCTCTCTCTCATTCTGTCTCAAATAAATAAATAAAATCTTTAAAAAAAAAAAAGAAATATTTATTTAGCAAATGCAAATACATCCTTCCTAAAATAAAACAAAACCCCCGAATCTTCATTATTCTGGTTTTTGTTATACTAAGCCTCTTTGTGTAATGCTTACCGTTTTAGAAAAAGAAATGTGGTCTCCCATATTTTGTAGCACTCGGTACCCACAGAGACAGGAAAACACTGTCACGAGGTGAGTAATTGGTACTTCCTGCAATCTGAGGGTGGTTTGCTGAAGTGGATGTAATTCATACATGTATGGTTTTGTGGGACTATGGGGCCCCTTGCATAATCTGTTAACTTTTCATACAAATCTTGAATACACAGAATGAAGCTCTTATTAGCTTTTTTAGCACATCTTCTGGATGCTTCCCTTACAATGGCGTCTTGTGTTTCCAGCACCCCACGCTCTGCAGACAATATGAAGAGGTTATGCCTCTGATTCACTACTTCTATTTTTTAAAGATTATTTATTTATTTATTTATTTATTTATTTATTTATTTATTTGTCAGAGGGAGAGAACGCACAAGCAGGGGGAACAGTAGAGGGAGAGGGAGAGGCAGACTCCCCACCAAGCAGGGAGCCCGATGCAGAGCTCGATCCCAGGACCCTGGGATCATGACCTGAGCTTAAGGCAGACACTTAAACATCTGAGCTACCCAGGCATCCCTGACTACTTCTATTCTTAAGTATAAGACTCCTCTTTATTCATTTTATCCATTTAAATGCCTAGAGACAAACCTTCACATCAGCACAAGCCCCACAGTCTTGAGTTCTTGTTCTTTGCTTTATCTACCTTTTCCTGGTCTTGATTTTTCATGCCAGTCCTCAGTTTAAGGGCTGCTAATAAGCACAATATTTATTGAGCACTTGCTATGCTCTAAGTGTGTCCTATGCAGTGCTAAGCATTTTTCATTGCCTCACATAAAGCTCTCAGCATCTTGTGAAGTAGGTTCTATGATTATCTTCATAATGTACAGACTGTCATTTTGGAAGAAGCTTTGAGGCAATTCTGGGTATGTCATTGCCTGAGAGCAGAGACAGTTCCTATAGAAAACAACTGAGCAATTGAGAAGAGCCTAGTAACAGGGACAGTCAAACTTTTTTTTTTTTTTGAACAGCATAAAACATCAATGATGAAATGTATAGACCATCATGAAAGCTGTTATCTGCATGAGCCAGAGGCAGCCTTATTTGTTTCATTTGGAAAAACTGACAAAGTAGGAGATAGGCTGGCTCTAGAATGCGACGTTAACCCAGAAAATGCAATGTTTTATATCACCCATACCTTTTCATAATAGTGGATGGAAAATGTGCTGTCATTTCCCATATATGAGACATTATCACTATGCTGTACAGTGATTATGTAATTCCCAGTAATGCAATTTACTTCTCAATAGTTTTATAAAGAATCATTTGACTTCTGGGCTGGTGCTAATTAGCATGGAGCCTCGTTGGAAATTATTTTGTAGGCAATTTGTGTATTTTGTACAAAATGGTGTCACAGATTCTAAAAAAACCTAGCCTTCTAATATTACTCCTTTAAAAGCGGTTTCCATGAAATGTTGTTAATGCTGTAATTTTAGTGGAAAGAATTTTTATGCATGTCTTTGAGTGGTTTATATATTTGGGGCATTTAGACATTTAAAAAGCTTTGATGGTATTTTATCAAATGTTTCTAAAAGTTGTTTTTTCTTAAAGTTTCTAGGTCACCTCTTAGCAAGTTTTGTCTAGGTGATCTTTAGGATATGTAGGCACTTAACACCTTTGTGTGCCCCTCATAATCCCCACTGAAAACTGGAGGCTGCAGGGAAAGTCTGATTTAATGTCTAGTATTAGCAACCTGTACACTAAAGCTAAACAGTAGGAACTTGGTAGGCATGTTTACAATTTAAATTGCTTTTATGCATTTTTTCTCCATTTTTATATTATTATAAGATAAATATTAAACATAAACTTCTCAAACTTTTAATTTTATTTAGATTTTTAAATCAAAATAATACAGAAACATAGTATTAAGATTCAAATCATCCTAAAAGGTCTTTAAAAAGTTGGACCTGGGGTGCCTGGGTGGCTCAGATGGTTAAGCGTCTGCCTTTGGCTCAGGTCATGATCCCAGTGTCCTGGGATCGAGCCCTGCGTCGGGCTCCCTGCTCAGCGGGAAGCCTGCTTCTCCCTCTCCTTCTGCCCCTCTCTCTGCTTGTGCTCTCTCTCTCTCTCTGTATCTCTGTGTCTCAAATGAATAAATAAAAAATCTTTAAAAAAATAAAAAATAAAAAGTTGGACCCACTGTATCTTTCCTTTCCCTAATCCTACTCCTCTGTGATGATCATTCTAACTCCTCTTGCTATTTCTTTTCATATTTCACTCCATATTTCTAAAATGTTCTATATATTCCTTCCTTTTGATTTATTAATTTTAGGTATGTCTGCTATTCCTTCTTTCCACTCACACAGCAGGGGGTTATTAAGTTGAACTATGAAATTGCCAATTTTGACCTTTTTTTTTTTTAAAGATTTTATTTATTTATTTGAGAGACAGAGAATGAGTAAGAGAGAGAGAGAGAGAGAGCATGAGCAGGGGGAGAAGGAGACAAAAGGAGAGGGAGGGCAGACTCCCCTCTGAGCAGGGAGCCTGACGTGGGGCTCGATCCCAGGACCCTGAGATCATGACCTGAGCCCAAGGCAGAGGCTTGACTGACTGAGCCACCCAGGCACCACTTGACCATTTTTGGTACAGAGATTGCAATGTTATGTGGCTTAACATGAGGATGGTTGCCTGATATGTTCGTTTACTTATTTTTTGAGATTATGACTGTCTAGTATATCCTATAAACTTATAAAATATTTTTGGATATTTTTAATATAATCAAAACTGCTGTGTTGTCTATTAGTTCCATAGTTTATCTTTTCTAGAGATGACTTCCTTGGAGTTTTTGTCCTCCCACTCCAATCTGGACTCATAGGAAACCCTTAATCTGGGAATTATTTATTTTCTTCATTTTGTTTCTTGGGCCCTTGGTTTCCCAAGAAAAGTGCATAAGAAGTACATTATTTGAGCCACTGTAGCTCTGAAATACCTTTATTTTGCTCTCTTACTTGGAGAATGGTTTGGCTGGGTATAGAATAATACCAGGACTTTCAAGGTGCTGATTCTCCATCTTTCCTTCTGCCTCTGGTTTCCAGTTTTGCTCCTCAGAAGTCTGATCTCATTTTATTCATGTCAGATGATTTTTTTTTTTGTCTCTCAGGAAGCTGTAAAGTTTTTCCTTTTATCCCTGGAGTTCTGAAAATTCATAATAATGTTCTTTGGTTAAAATATTATTTTTATTTTTATTTATTTATTTTTAAGATTTATTTAATTATTTGAGAGAGAGAGAGAGAGAGAGCATGAGCAGGAGGCAGAGGGGAGGAGCAGAGAGAGGGGGAGAGAGAGAGAGAATCTCAAGCAGACTGCTCGTTGAGTGTGGAGCCCTGAGATCATGACCTGAGCCAAAACCAAGAGTCAGATGCTGAACTAACTCAGCCACCCAGGTGCCCCTATTATTTTTATTTATTATTCCAGGGACTTTGTTGATCATTTAAATCTGGAGAGTAATTGAATTCTTGAATTATTTATTTGGTTATATACATTAATACCATTTATAATTTTACCTTGTTTATTATCCTCAGAGCTAACAGTTTAGATGCTTGGTGCTTCTGCTCTGATGGTTGTTAAATATTTTGAATATCATTCCTGCGTATCCTATTTCATCTTCCAACTTGTATTTTCCACTTCAGTGAGGGAGTTTTATTCATAATACTCAGGATATGCAAGGTCAAGTTTCTTCATGCTATTTCTCTAATCTAGAATACTTGATTAACTCTCAATTAAATCCTACTAATAAGTCAGTAGCAATATATACTAATCCTTCTCAAATCCTATACCCCTGATGATGTTGTCATTAATCACTTAAACTGTAATTGATTTTTCCCCTTGATCATCATATTCTTTGCTTGAAGCACTCAGTTTAGCTCTTGATTATGTTCTATATACAATTTACAGTTCATAGTCTGTCTGGAAACATGCCAGTTGTCTCCCTCCATTCCAAGGTCATCCTTTCTGTCCACATGCTTGGATGAGGGTAGTTTGATACTTTCTATTCTCAGACTCAGGAAGAGACACTTGACTTGGGACTGAAAAATCAGAGTGCTGCATTTCCCGGGCCGAGGGTGCTGGCTCAGAGAGGGCGGTAGCTCCCAAACTAGGATCAGACTGCGCTCTCACCAGGAAGACATGCTCCTCTCCCTCCTCTGGGGTTGCAGGTTAGTGGCCGTATTTCCCATTGTGAAGAACTGGCTCATGGTAGAACAGAACCCACGTTGAGCAGTAGAGTGGAAAGACTGGAACACGGGGTCTGAAAGAAGAGAGAGTAAATAGGGCAGGAATAGCTGCCTCACTGGTTTTCTCAGAAATGAAATAGTGTATTTGCTAACTTCGTAGTTAGAGGTGGCCATTCAACAGAGCGGCTTATTTGTCTGTATGCAGACTCCTTTTTTGTTCCATCCCTTCACTTTCTTCCTACCTGGAATATAGTTATGGTGGCTGGAGCTGTAGCAGCCAAATTGGGCAAGTCACCTTTGAAGATTGAAGCCAGTGCTAAGGACAATGTAACAAAAAGTTAGGAGTCTGGATTTCTGATGATTTCAGAGCTACCGTCTCAACATTAGACTTCCTACCTCTGCAGAAAAAAAATAGCCTTATCATGTTTAAATTCATAGTATTTCAACTATCTGTCACTCTGTCACATGCAGTTCCTAAATGATGGAGGGAGATTAGCATGAAAGAGGAAGACGCATCTGGAGAAAGTGTGTCTAGTTAAAGAAGGAGGGGATTAAAGAGATGCAGGGAGAAAGTGAGAGAGAGTCTCACCTGCTGCCGCTGGATTTTCAGTTACCTGAGCTGAGGCAACCCAGACTGTTTCATGTACTATTTATGCCATTTTTCATTTGCTTCATATATTTTTAAAAATTTTATATTTTTAAAGACCCTTAAAATCTTTGGGAGAATTTTTCAGACAATATATTGTGACTTTCGTTTCCTCCCTATAAAGAACATAGCATAATACCAAGACTGTATTTGGAAATCAGAACATATTTGCTTTAATTTATTTGCTGGATTTTAATAAGAATATTAACTTGGGAAACAGATGTACTTTAGCAAATAATCTTAAAGACAAAAGGCAGTCTGTCAGTGAAATAAGTTTGTTTTAGGTTCTTTAGAAAACAATGCTTTTTTACATTTGTTTCATTGTCATTAGCACTTTTAGATAGTTTTAAATTTAGCTGATAGTTTTCAAGATGTATTTTGATAGAAGTGCTAAACAACCTAAGTATTTTTAAGTCATTAGCAAAAATATAATTTCATGGGTTTAGTGGCAATTTAAATACACATTTTTATATATTTTCCAGCACCAGTTATGGTACCGAAATCTCTGTGTTCCTCTATAATCCTGTAAAAGAAGTAAGTTGGAGGTTGTAACATATTCTTTGGAACCCTTTTTATAGGAAGTTGCGATTTAGGATAACTGAGTGTGAACTGCTGCTGTCCTCAAAGTGGGGCCTGGAGGCACTGGTGGGAGCCCCCTGCTCATGCTGGTACACCTTGAGTTTGAGGAGGAAAGCTCCAACACTGGAACCCAATTCATAGTTAGAGCTTCTGCATCTGGAATCTGGGCAAGTTTGGCTCTTTTTTATGAGCCAATGTTGACTCAACAGATTACACAGAAAGAAGGGTACAGTTTTTCCAACGTGAGCAAGCTGCCTTTGGCACTTAGTTGGGATTATCTCTTATCACTACACATTTTTAATTAATATGCATAAAAGCTCTCTTTGAATGCATAGACCAGACTTTCTCAGAAAACAGAGGATGACAGTCATTATATTTATGAAAAATGAAACCGTAAGCACAGGCAGAAGACGTATCTCTAAAACATTACAATATTTAAGTAACAGACAAGTGAAAACCGTATTGTTCCCCAGTAATCTCTGAAATGAGTATTTATGCTGAGTCACTGTGAGGAGGCTGGGAGGATGTCTCATTGGAGAATCAATGTTCAAAAAGGAAATAAGACTTGTTCATCTGAACGCGTACTTTACTAGCCAGGCTTTGAGGGGAAAGGGTTCAGTGTTTGGAGTTGGGGGCTTAGTTTCAGTTTCATCTTTGCTAACTACTGGTTCTGTGACTTTGACAGGTTGCTTAGCTTTCTCAGATTAGAGAATTAACTCCTTGAAGCCTGAAGTTCCTTATCTATAAAATGAAGATAAACTTGTGCTTATCACCCAGGCTTTTATGTGTAAAACAAAGTAATAAAAGAAAATAAAAGTTAGGCATATCCCCTCCAGGGCTCTGTAAATAGACTGGTTTTTGTTTGTTTTAATAGGATTTTGTAATTTAGCAATACCCCCTGTCTGACCATTAGTACCGTTTCCATGAGTTTATGTCATCACCTCAATCTATCCAGTATTTACTAGGTGCGTATTAATAGTGTATGTGTGTGTAAGAGGACTTAGACCAGTAGCTATAGATAAACTGTAGTAAATATTCTTTCCAACGCTAAGAGAAATAAATAGTAATGTTTACTGTCTGTTTCTGTTTTGAAATAATAATAAAAATCCCATGCCTGGGAAACAAAAACCATTACGATACAGTTCCTGTTTGGAGGCAATAAATATGTACTCAAGATGATTACTGCTTTGAAATGCCATATATGTGCACATACTTCTCACCACCTCTTCCTGTGGCTGTTTCTTCTCAGGAATGAAAAGTGAGCTGAGGTCATGGGTTTATTATCAATATTCTGCTCAGTCTCAAATATAAATTAAGTTGTAGTTTGGTCCAAGTAGGCACATCATAATTCTGCTCAGTCTCAAATATAAATTAAGTTGTAGTTTGGTCCAAGTAGGCACATCACATATTTCTTGTTATAAATCAGACTTCTTGCAAACTTTTGTTTCATATGATATATTTCAGAAATCATAACCTTAATGACTACAGTCTTTCTGGATACTGAGATTTTCCAGTGAAATGTAGTGAACTTATACTTCTTTCTATGTGTCTCATCTTTAATACATTCTACCAATGTGTCCTTCTAAGCAGCAGGAATTGTTCCTTGCTTCCTTAATTTCCCCCTATAGTTCCTAGGATATTTCTGGATATATAAGGCATCCAAGGAATAATGAGTTGTGTGAGTGAGATAAAGAAGAATGCTTCAGTTTAGACCATCCTTTATTAGTGGTTAATAAAACGTGATTCTTAAGCATATATATTTCTGTGATTAAAAAAATCCTTGTGACTTTAATTGATATAAAACCTGTAGATTTTTCATGTATTTTCTCATGTAAACATTACTCAGACTCGGTAATGTAAATACTCTCATATGCATTTTTAAAATGATGATACTGAGGCTCAGAGAGATTGGAACTAATACAAAAAAGGACTGATTTTCTAGTTTGTATCTCCTGATTCCAAGTCATCTTCACCTTTTATTCATTCACTCATTTAGAAGTATTTATTGAATGCTTGTATGTTAAATATTCTTCTAGACATTGGAAATATAGCTGGGGGTGGGTGTGGAGGGGGGAGAAAAACCAAAAATCCCTCCCCACCCTTTATAAATAATGCCCATAGGTCTGTGCCATTTTTACTACTACTTTCTAAGTTTAGATTTGCTACTTTGGGGAAGAAGGCAGGAAGGATTTATTTTTATTTTTATTTTTTAAAAAATATTTTATTTATTTATTTGTCAGGGAGAGAGAGAGCAAGCACAAGCAGGGGGAATGGTAGGCAGAGGGAGAAGCGGGCTCTCCATGTAGTGTATGTGTGTGTAAGAGGACTTAGACCAGTAGCAATAGATAAACTGTAGTAAATATTCTTTCCAACACTAAGAGAAATAAATAGTAATGTTTACTGTCTGTTTCTGTTTTGAAATAATAATAGCCTATGTGGGACTCGATCTGGGACCCTGAGATCATGACCTGAGCTGAAGGTAGACGTTTAACCATCTGAGCCACCTAGGCACCCCTGGAAGGATTTTTTTTAAAACATTAAGCACTATGTCAGGCACTTTGATTAGTATGTTCATTTTGCAGCTACAACTCTGCCGAGGCAGCTCTTCATATTCCATTTTATGAATGGAAAGGTAAGTCATGCAAATCTAGAGGATGTAGCTTGGTCTTGAACCCACTCTTGTCAGGCCCTAAGTCTAGTGCCTGAGAAGTTTGGCTTAACGGCCTGTCTTAGTATCACCAAGGCTACACCCCAGTTGTGGATCATCAGAAGTCCCAAGTTATTTTGTTTATTTTATTTTTTAAAAAGATTTTATTTATTTATTTGACACACACACACAGAGAAAGCACAAACAGGGTGAGCAGCAGAAGGAGAGGGAGAAGCAGGCTCCCCACTGAGCAAGGAACCCGACGTGGGGCTCCATCCCAGGACCCTGGGATCATGACCTGAGCTGAAGGCAGATGCTTCACCAACTGAGCCACCCAGGCATTCCAAGTTTCAAGTTATTTTAAAGCAATTGAAAGTTTGAGAGATTCAGCATTGTAGCACATTCCTTCAACTTTATTTATGAAGCAGTAGAGGGACATAGTTATTCAATACAATCCCCTTTAGTCACGAGGACGATGATTCCTGCGTGAGGTGGGTGAGAACACTCACAAGGACTCTACAAACCATTCCCAGCTAGGAAACAGTCTTTGAGGCCATGGACTGATCATAAGAGAATGAGGAGTCCCCTGTTTTCCACTTTGGAACAATAGGGCCACTGAGAATAAGAACAGTGGAGGTGTACCGTCTAACCTGTAGCAGGGAGGAAAGATAGCTACTCATGGGTTTCAGACTGAATCTCTACATAGACCTTTGCTCAGAGCCACTGGGAGTCCTGCAAGTCATGAGCACTGGACTTGGTCTAGTCTCCTGATCACGCTGAATGTAGAGAAGAACTGAATTGAACCTGATGTAAGCCTGGATGGGATACTCATATTTGAACTTTCATGGCTATCTGCTCCAGTTTCCTCTGTCTTTCTCTCCCCTGTTCTTTTCAAGAAGCTTGATTACTGAATGTAGAATACAAATCTTTCTTATTCTGCACTCTATGTAGATCTTTAATTGGAGCATTCAGACTCCATTCTAGCAATTAGGGCAGGGGTTAAGGAGGATCTGCGTTTTGCCTTATAATTAATGATGCCAGAATAAGACTTCTCATTTCAGATATAGAGATTAAAATGAAATAGATGAAACTCATGAAGGAGTTCTATAGAATATAAAGCAGAAGAATGCAGTGTGCAAAAGACACTTTTAAATGATTTAGTCTTGGAAATAAAGAAAATGTATTCATAAACAATTTCTGTGCATTTGAAGGAAGTTTAAGAGAAAAGGGATTCTGAAATAAGCTTAAAAATAAATGTAAGGGATGTAAGAGATCTAAGAAAAGATAATAAGATAATAGAATAAAAGTAAAACAGAAAGGAACTTTGGATGAATAAAGAAGGAAACCTAACTGAAGAAGTTAAGATCCTATTATAAATAAATAAAATCTTAAAAAAAAAAAAATCCCATTGTAAACAATGAGTAGAACTGATGTGGGAAAGAGCCAGGCCATCATTTCTGGAACAGGCTGGAAAAAGTGTATACATTCTTCTCTCCCTCCCGCATCCTCTCCTCCATCCCCACCCCACTAGGTTCAAAAAAAGTGAAAATTAAAAAATGTTAAAGAGAAAATAGTGGACACTGAAGATAGAAAGCAAAGACCTGACCTATTGATGAGAATATAACAAATGGCATAGAGAAAAAGAGAATATTTTTTCTTGAATAAAGGGGGACCTTTTGATGAAAAGTCTCACCATGTTCCAAGAGAGTAGTCTACACTGAGAATATATTGCAGGATGGAAAAAGAATTGTACGGTCCACTAGGAAGAAAAAGCTGCCATGTATAAATGGAAAAGTAATATTAGGCTGATCTCAAACATCTCAGCAACTTTCAAGTCTAGTAGGTAATGGAGCAATATTTCTAGAATGTTGAGGAGAAATGTACTAGAGCCCAAAATTTTGCACCCAAATTTCTTGTCATGCATGAATAAAGGGAATGCAGAAACATTTTTAAATGTGCTAAAAATTAAGAAAATGTGCTCCCTCCTGTAAAAGGTTATTAATAGCCCACTTGGCTGAATTTATAAAGATTTATCCAAATTTAAAAAATCATAATGGAAAAATCCATATTACAAATTTATGATGAGCAGCAAATTTACTTAAAAATAGAGTAAGATCTAAATTACTCTTAACTATATGTGAGAAACAAAATAACAGTCAAAATTCATGGAAAAAGTTACATGTTATGAGGAAAATAATAATTGCATAAAACTAGATTAGACCAAAAACCCAAGCAAAAATTGGAAAAGAAAGTGAGTGGGGGGAGAGCCCCCCCACTGTAATATGTAATATGTCACACTTCTTCCATCATCTTTTCTAAGGAAGAATGAAAAGCTGTGCTTTGGTTTTAAAGTTGACACATTGAGAAATACCATTTTAAGAAAGTCAATTTTAGTTAAACTAACAATTACTTAGAAAAATAAAAAGAAACTGGATTCTTCTAAATTTATTGGGGGTGAGAATAAAAGAAATTAAGCAGTTCGAATGGAGTAGAGAGAGGATGAAAGCAAAAACTCAGTAACATCAGAAAAATTTTTGCTACTTCATTAACTAAAATATATTTCTAATGATCATTTTTCTATGCTAGATAGTTTATTATGGTAATAAATATAAATTAGATATACTCTCCTATTAGTTGAAGAGGTTTCAAATATATTTGTTCTCCACATGAAATGTTTTCCACACATGTCTTCATTCATTATTTCTCACTCTCTTCCCATTGCAATCAGATGACACAATTCTAGTGATGCTTTTCCCAGTCAGCTGATTTGGTAGCAGCCCTCCTCCTCCTGCACTGCCTTTCCTGCCTTATTTTTCTCTTTAATTCTTATCACCATCTCACAGTCTTTTCATTGTATTTATGCATGTGTGTATGTATGTATTTAATTACCTGTTACTCTCCATCAGAACATAAATCACATGAGGACAGGGATTTCAAAAAAGCTCTCATTTCTTTTTGTTTCCTGGCTTATCCTTAGAGTCCCAAATAGAGACATGTACTTGGCACTCAATGAATACTTGTTGAGTGAATGAGTGAGTAAGTGAATGAATTAAAGTATGAATAAAAAAGGTCATGAGCCTGTATATATAGTAAGTAATAACACATCAAAACATGTAATATTTATAAACAGCTTATCTTCCAACTGCTTCTGTGTTCTCAGTGAACTTGGAACATCAGATGAGGGTGAGGATCTGCAGGAGAGGTTGTGAGTCTGGGTGAGGAGAAGGTGAAATAATGCTGTAGGAGAGTAGAAGTGTCAACAGCTTGGGACATAGACATTGCTGAGCAGTACTAGGAATCCTATTACAATCTAGTCACACATTTACAGTGAGAAAAGTCAGCTATGTCTTTCTCCAGACACGTTCAACAGGGGACATGAAGGAGGAGGTATAGACCTGAATTTAACCGAAGTGAGATGTGAGAGAGAGACAGCAGATCTGAGACTATACAAAAATAAGGGGTTGTAGTGGCAGACCACAGACTTTCCGTTGGGTAAGAGGAAAGTAAGACATGAGAAAGTGAAGGGTAGGGAGCAGTGGCAGGACTCCATAGAGTGGGTCCTGATGGGGTTGACGAGGTACTGGAATTGGGTACTAGAGACATGGTTTGGAATGATTCGAGGGTATGGTCAGACAGTTGGATGTTTATGGAAGGCTTGCAGTTTTTGGTAATGACAATAATTTTGCTCCAGTGATTAATCCAGGAAGCTGGGAATTCAAGGAGCCAGATAAATCTGGAGTGGCCAAGAGCATCAAGGCCCAAGGGCACCTTCTCCTCTTGCTTGGATGTACCACACAATCACCTTCTTTTGTCTGTGACAGGAAAGTAGTTGGAATGTGCTGGTCTAGTGTAGGACTGTAGTAACAAGTGCATGAGGCCACAGGAAGGATCAGATTACCAGAAGAGAGATCAAGGAACTCAAAGGGCAGGGTTTTGGAAAAATCATTTGTATGGTTTTATAAATGTCAAAGAATTGCTTCAAAAGCAATGTTGGAAAAAGTAACTTTGAAGCAGGAATGGAAATCTTCAGGGAGTGAGAGGGGGCATGTTGGGGACTTTGGTCAAGGAGGGGCAGTGATGGCACAGTCTGAGGGCATGAGGCTTAAAAGCTTGAAGTTTTAGGAGTGGGAGAATGGTCCAGACATAGCAATGAAGACAAAATTGTATGTGTTCTGAGAGGACTGCAACCAGGTCTTGTTGGAACAACAAAGAATGTTTGAAGAAGAGGTTGTTGCCTGACTTTGTGTTCTAAATGGCACTTTGAAGAGGGGTGAGAGCAAGGTTAGCAGAGGGATGGGTAGAGCCATGTGGATTTCATGGCTTGAGGGTCGTGGGCTTTCTGTGGTGAGCAACAAAAACAGGGATAAGGTATATTATGAAGTTATGACTGATGCTCTTACAGTAGACAGTGGGGGTAAGCCAGTGGGTATTGAGAAAAATAAAATGGTGGGATATTTACCAGAAGTAATTGCCCAACTCCCATTGCCCACCTCTTCCCATTTGACTTTACTGCTCCAGGACCCCGCTCCTGATCCCTTCAAGGGATCTCTTATGTCAATCTTCAACTTCTTATTTCATTCATAAAAACATCTTTGACTACAAAGTTCTTTCTTTTTTTATTGAAGGGAAAGCAAATTTGAGTGTGTGTGAAGTATAGAGAGCAAAGGCGAGAGTAATATGAGAGATATGAGATTGGAAATCAGGCAGTAACTGAATCATTTAGGATCTTTTAGACCAAGGAGAGGATGTTAGAATTTATTCTAAATGTTAAGATGAGTCACTCAGTAAATAACCATGTCTTTAGCTGAGATGGAGAAGTCTGTGGGAGGGCAACATTGGGGGGAGGATAATTAACACATCTTTTACTGTCATGGTAAGTGGGGACAGATCCCCAAGGAGGAGGTATGTCTCCGCAGGGCAGAGATTTTTGTCTAATTCATGGTTTGATCTCAACTTCTTGAATGTGTCTGACACATAACGTAGGCTCTTTCTTTGTATTTGTTGAATGAATGAGTGAATAAAAGAATAACAGATTTCCAGGTCAAGAGGTCAACTAGACATATGGATATAGGGTCTGGAGTGCAGGGGAGAGAGGTCAGTGCTAGAGATGTAAATATGTGCTCCTTCAGGAAAAATTGGATAGCATGATGATGATGATGGTGAAGATGATGATGGTGATGATGATGGTGGTGGTGATGATGATGATGGTGCAGATGATGATGATGATGATGAAGATGATGGTGATGATGATGATGGTGAAGATGGTGATGATGATGGTGGTGATGATGATGGTGGTGATGATGATGGTGGTGGTGATGATGGTGATGATGGTGGTGATGATGATGATGATGGTGGTGGTGATGATGTGATGGTGGTGGCGATGATGATGGTGAAGATGATGATGGTGATGATGATGGTGGTGGTGGTGATGATGATTGTGAAGATGGTGATGATGGTGAAGATGGTGAAGATGATGATGATGATGATGGTGAAGATGATGGTGGTGATGATGACAATGATGAAGGTGAAGATGATGATGGTGATGATGGCACTGATGGTATGATGATGATGGTGATGACGATGATGGTGGTGATGATGATGATGGTGAAGATGATGGTGAAGATGATGGTGATGATGATGGTGAAGACGATGATGGTGAAGATGATGGTGATGGTGAAGATGATGGTGATGATTTTGATAGAGAAGATGATGATGGTGATGATGGTGGTGGTGATGATGATGGTGGTAGTGATGATGATTGTGAAGATGGTGATGATGGTGAAGATGATGATGCTGATGATGACAATGATGATGGTGATGATGGCGATGGTGATGGTGTGATGCTCATGGTGGTGGTGGTGATGGTGAAGATGATGATGGTGATGATGGTGAAGATGATGATGGTGATGATGGTGTGATGCTGATGGTGATGATGATGGTGAAGATGATGATGATGGTGAAGGTGATGATGATGGTGAAGATGATGGTGATGATAATGATGGTGGTGATGATGACGGTCATGGTATTTATTTATTTGACAGAGAGAGAGACACAGGGGGAGAGGGAACACAAGCAGGGGGAGTGGGAGAGGGAGAAGCAGGCTTTGTGCCGAGCAGGGAGCCCGATACGGGGCTCAATCCCAGGACCCTGGGATCATGACCTGAGCCGAAGGCAGACGCTTAATGACTGAGCCACCCAGGTGCTCCAATACCTTTTTCTTTTCTGACAGGCCTCTGTTGATTTGAAAACGTCTAAATAATGTTACTTTATATGAGGACATTTTGAGGGAAGAAACTTATTTTTTACTGAGCAGGAAAATATTTTTATCATTATGCTCATCTGTAACATATTAATGAAAACCCATAAGTGGGGGACACATGTTTTTGGAAACATGAACTGGATCTTTCCAAAATAAGTTATTTAAAACTGTGTAAGACAAAGGAATTTTGTATCATTTCAGTACAAACATTAAATGTCACACTCCTTACAGCAGCTATATTATTCTCTGAAAAGTCAGACCAATAAAAAGTCTCTCCTTTATTCTTTGAGATCTATGAATGACATAAAGTACAGAAAGGTACTACCTAAAACAGGAAGATATTTAAGTAAAACGAAGTTGCAAAAGTTTTCAAAATACGGATTTTTATATATGTTCCTGGGACGTATTTACCAACTTTCACTCATATGTCTTAATATATTTTCTTATTTCATATCATATTGAGTATTTAAATAAGAAATATTTTCTCTAGAGCTAGTCATGAAACTCAGTTAATGCCTTAGCATACAGTTTTTATCCTGTTTTCATCATGTGAGTCTTCTCTCCTTGAGAAGAATACCCACTTGTGGTTCTGAAGAGTCATGCTCTCATTTTCCAACAGATCCATGCTGGGAATGATAATCCTAGTGAAGGGTGATGGAAAGGCAGTAAACTCCTACTGTTTCATGAACAGTGACTGAAAAACCTGAATGCTCAGAAGGGCAGGGGACATTTACTGGCTGACTGACAGGTGCCCTCTCGGGGAATACTGTGCAGGCAAACAATGCAAGATTATCAGACCACGGGTGTGACAATCTCTTTATTCTTTCAAACTGTTTTGTGTTGTAGGCAAAATGTGAAAAACTAAATTTGAAGGCAGGATCGGTAATCTGGGGCATTTACTATGACACGAAGCAGTGGGTGAGATGTGTCTTCAGTAAGGATAGCTGAGGCAAGAATTCAGATCCACCCTGAGGGGAATGGGAAGGGGAATGGGTCACTGCAGCCAGGGGTGTGTCTAGGAGCATCCTCGGGTGCTCAGGAGAGAGGAGACACGGAGAAGGACCAACGAGCAAACACCGTATACATACCAGAGCAGGGCATCAGACTGCACCTCGAAAACACACATGATGAGTGTGCACTGTATTATACACCAGAAACTAATACAACCCTGTATGCTAACCACACTGGAATTGAAGTGAAACTTAGTAACAAAACAAAACAAAGATAAAAAAATAAATAGAACATACATATTGATTATTTTCCACTTTTAAAAGTAATACATGGTTACTAAAGAACAAAATGGATGGAAGATTTTTAGAAATTCCCTATAATCCCACTACCCGAAGACTTTTCCATTTTGATGTATATCTTTCCTCTATACTTTTAAAAGTACAGGTTTTCAAAATCTTGTTTTTAGGGACGGCTGGGTGGCTCAGTCAGTTAAGCCTCTGCCTTCGGCTCAGGTCATGATCCCAGGGTCCTGGGATAGAGCCCCGCATCGGGCTCCCTGCTCTGCAGGAAGCCTGCTTCTCCCTCTCCCACTCCCCCTGCTTGTATGTTCTCTCTCTCAATCTGACAAATAAATACATAAATAAATAAAATCTTCTAAAAAAATCTTGTTTTTTAAGTATAAAAGTAATTTCATTTTATGATAAAACAAACAACCTAGAAGTTTATATGGTAAAGAGTTGAAAAAAAACCCTTCGTTTTCCAAAATTTCTCTCCTCAGGTAGGATAAAGCACTGTTAAATTTTGTTTATTTTTCTAGTCTTGGTCTATGCCTATATGTATAGTAGATATGTTTATGATCTACAGCATGTATTATAAACCTATTATATAATAAAAATGTAAATGTGATCATGTTATACATAAAAGTTATAAATCTCAGCTCTAGGGTTGCAAACATAAGACCTGGTCACCCTGTCAGCGTTGGACCCCCAGTCCTTTCCCAAAAACCGTTTTTCCCTGGAACCACAGCCGCACCTTGCTACCTTGGTCTATATTTATTCCATATCAGGTAGCAAGTTTATTTATTTTGTTCTTTTGGCAGGCCAAGGATAATCTGATTAAGCACTTGAATTTCTAGGGACCACACAGAGAGGAGTTGTGTGTGTCTCATCACATATGGATTCACACACCATTTGCCATGCAGTTGACCCAGAGAAAAACAGTTATCACTGGTGCACTTCATTTAAAGGAGTTTCTACAGTATACAAATTTAGAATTTAGAATTTGAGAAGTGATAATCTTTAGGGGAGAAAAACATGCACGTGCGCACACACACACACACACACACTCTTGCCAGAACCTTAACAAAGCTAAAAAAGTAAATCATACTTAACATATGGCTTCTTATAAAATATTTCTAGTTTTTCTTGCCAAGATGAAGAAAATCTCTTTAAACTTCATAATTCATTGTTTTACAGTTAGGATATGAAGAATCTGTTTCTTCACATCACTGAGTTTGTTGACTTCATATAAAGTCTAATAGATGCTATAATATGGAGCATGCAGATAGGGTCTGTTAAGGGATTTTTCGACCATCATAATTTATTTTGGCTTAAAATTTTTCCTTTGGTTATAGAAACATCCTGAAATAATTTTTTAAAAGATTTATTTATTTATTTGAGAAAGAGACAGAGAGAGAGAGATTGAGCTGGGGGAAGGCAGAGGGAGAGGGAGAAGCAGACTCTCCGCTGAGCAGGGAGCCCGATGTGGGAAGCTATCCCAGGACCTGAGATCATGACCCGAGCGGAAAGCAGATGCTTAACCAACTGAGCCACCCAGGTGTCTCTGGAATAATCTGCATATATAAATGTATAAAGATTGACTTTTGACAGTACTGTCTCATAGAAACTTTACATCTTTTCCAATATATTATTTATGACATGGTGGCAGGTTTCTAGTTTCAATTATCATGTTTTGAGGTGACAAAAGAGCCATTCTTATTCTCCAACAGGTAGTGTGATTGGGAATTATCAAATGAAGTTACGTATCATATTTTAAATAAGGGTCCAGAGTTACTAGCTTCTGTGCCTTTTATCTTTTATAAATGAGTTTTTCTCTCTGGACATTAATATGGTAATATAATTAGTATTACTAACGTGGTTTCCTTCTTTCTTTTCATAGTGAGTGATAACTTTTATTAAGGACTTATGACATAAACATATTGGAAACATGCAATATTTATTTGTTATGTTTACTTAGAAGCAATCTGCAGGACAAATCTCAACAAACTTCCCAAACTTTTTAATTAACATTGAGCATTCTCTTCTCTGAAAAAAGAAAAATAATTTTTCTTTCTTTCTTTCTTTCTCTTTCTTTCTTTCTTTCTTTCTTTCTTTCTTTCTTTCTTTCTTTCTTTCTTTCTTTCTTTCTTTCTTTCTTTCTTTCTTTCTTTCTTTCTTTCGTAGGCTCCATGCCCAACATGGGACTTGAACTCAGACCCCGAGATGAAGAGCAACTAAGCCAGCCAAGTGCCCCTCTGGAAAAAAAAAAAAAATTAAAGCTCATTTGTAAATGTTTCTTATCTAGATCAGTACTTGATTATGTGTCATGATGTGTTTGCTCCTAGTTGGTATTTGCTTCTAAGTAGCCAGACAGGAAAGGTGGACACAGTAGCTGGATTGGTGCCTTTGATGCAGACAGGCTTGGTTTGTAGCACGACTAGAAAGAAACGTGTGCATTCCCATTTCTCAAAACCACTCTTAACGTCATTTTCCTCTTTCATAGGTATGGGTAGAAGACACATCTATTTCACATTCCTCTTTTCTACAAACAGGACACTAAACACAGGACTGATTCTGGGCTTGGGGGGAGACAACAGCAGGGACTATGGGGTGTGGACGATGCTGCATCACAATGACAGACTGCCAAGTGGCAGATGACTTCAGGAAAGGAAAATACGTAGACTTCCTTGGGAATTCTCCCCAATTTTAAATCTTTGCAAGTCATTTTTAAAATGTAAACAAAGTGCAGGCCAAGAATGTGTGGTCCACATGAAACAGGTGTACCACCAACTTGCCATTTCTGGTCTGTGGTATGTAACAAAATGCTCAATAGCTTTCAGTTTATAAGATACACTCATGATGTGAAACCAAGTTTGCTCCTGTGCTTGGAGACTCACTCAGCTTGCCTTCAGCTATAAAGTAGCTAAGTAGATTCCATTCCATCAGAATTGATGTTCATTTAATTGGAATCAGTGTAGTGGGACTTTGAAATGGCCTTGTGATGATTATTCTTGAATTGATTATAACAACTTGTAGTTCCTTAATATAAATATATCAGCCATAGGTGATCTTATTATTTTACTGAAAAAATGTGTGTTATTAAAAGATGGCTAACAATGGTGTTTCCAGTTTTAGTGATCAGTAAAGTGCTCCAAAGCTGTTTAGAGATTGACTCCAGGTCCAGGAATCACGGAGAGTGTTGTCTGTTCTACACGTTATCATACTTTTTACAACTGAGGTATCGTCTACATACAATGCGATTCACACATTTAAGTGTAATAGTCAGTGTCTGTGTTACCACCATACAAGTTGATACACAGGGTGTTTCCACGTGCCCTGGAAGTCCCCTCTGTCCTTCTAATGTCAGCGGCTTCCGTCCCCAGAAAATCACTGATCTGATTGCTAGCACCAAAATTTTGCATGTTCTTGATTTTTATATAAGTGGAACCATTGTACAGCACTTTAAAAAATCTTGCTTTACTTGGCTTTGCAGCCATGAGATTATCCATGTTGTTGCTTTTATTAGTCTGTTGCTTTTATTGCTGAGTGTATGACATTGTATGAATATCCCAGGATATACTGATCCATGCCCCTGTTGAAGACACTCGTGTTCTTGCCAATTTTTGAGTAATATAAGCAGGGCTGCTGTGAATATCTGTGTTAGGAGTCTTTGTGTGAACATGTGTTTTAGCATACGTAAATATCCTGAAGTGACCTTGTTAGGTAATATGGATGGTGTCTAACTTTACAATTAAGAACTGGTACACTGGTTCACCTTCTTCCCTCCCGCCTTGGTCCGTCTCTACCCATGCTTGTCAGAATCCTCAGTCCCAATCCCAGCTGTTCCAGAGGGGACAAAGCTATCTCTCACTATGCTTTAAAATTTAACTTCCCTGAAGACCAATGATGTGGAGCACCTTTTTATGTGCTTTCTTTGCACTTTTCTAGCTGTGTTTATGCAGTATATTTAAGCCTTTTGCTCTACTTTTATTGTTTGCTCTCTTACTGCAGAACTCCTGTATCTCCTGTGTACATGACTTTGTTAAATATATATGTTGAAGATACGTCCTCCCCATCTGTAGCTTGCCCTAACATCTTCCTGATGGCATGTTTGGAAGAAAAGAAGGTTTTAATGATGACAGATCTCTGACAATATGGACTCGTCCAGTCCATGCACATGGTAAATCTCTTCATTTGTCTAGAGCTGTAATTTTCCTCATCAGTGTTTAATAATTGTATTAGTGTCATAGTTTCATTTAGTGGGATGGAACACGTTTTGGTGGGGTAAGGTGAGGAAAAATTCAGAGTGAACGTAAACCTTGCCAGAGGTGATAGGGATATAAATATTTATGTGTAACATGAAAACCTAAAGACTTTAACTAGTAACTGGTGACGAAGTTTGTGGCAGGTGTGCAAGAATTGATCCTCCCAATACGTGTGAGGGCAAAGGCACCATTCCTCCTTTGTGCCTTGTAGCTGAGGATAATGCAACGCTGACTGGTAAGCATTTAGCAGTTGGCAAACCTGACACTGCTGAGTGTTTTCTGGAAGATATTTCTTAGCAAGAACGTGGCAGCAATATGCACATGCCATGAACAGCTGCTGACCGTGTGAAGCTGGGGAAGAACAAGTAAGGCAGGAAAGATAAATACCTTTTCCCATTTGGGTTTAATCCAATGAAGAAAGTTAAAGCCAGTGCCTGTCTTTTCCCTATCATGGGGAATTACTGCCACTCGGCTTGATCCAAGGCGCACGTGGCCTAGCTTTGGCTGGTTACCTTGTCTCGTATTCCTGATAATAACACTGGGAGAGACTTCATGTATCCTGCAAGTGGGATGTGTGACAGTTCCAGCTGGGACAGGGGAGTGAAGCTCATGGTATTTGAAATGCTTTTGTAGAGCATTATGCAAAGCAACCAGCTCCTCTGAGGATCCGTCTCTACCTTGTGTTCTTACCCACAGCAGTTAGTTTCCAGGTAGATTTGCATCCTCCTTTTATTCTTGTCTTTATTTCTCATTTTGCTTTGTTTTTCTGTCTTGGCATTCTTGCTATCCACATGCAATCAGAGCAAATACTGAAGGACAGAAATGAAAGGCAGTTTACTATTTGTAAATGCTTGTTATGAATGAGAAAACATGATTTAAAGATAAATTTCATTAAGTTTTTATTTGAAAATCCTTTTAAATGCTAGAATAAGCCAAAGCTACAGTAAGGCTATTTGAGACCATATTAAATTATGAAATATGAGTGGTATAAGGAAGTATGCATTTCTAGTTTCGATTGGTTGCATATACCCTAAGTCAAGCCTGAAAGCTTAAAAAAAAAAAATGGGTGGGAGGAATCCTAATGCAGATAATAGGTAAAATTTCAGTGAAATGCCTCTATTTTTTAAAAAGATTTATTGATTTATTTTAGAGAGAGAGAGCACGTGTGTGTGAGCGGGGGGAGAGGCAGAGGGAGAGAGAATCTCAAGCAGACTCCCTGCTGAGCTCAGAGCCCGATGTTGGCCTCGATCTCACAACCCTGAGATCATGACCTGAGCCGAAACCAAGAATCAGCCACCTAATATTAACCGACCGAGCCACCCCAGGCACCCACCCCCAGCTTTATTTTTATCCCAATTTCCCAAATTCACATTTGTAAGAAAAATTCTCTATATCAGGAAAAAGCACATAAATATGAGAAAAAACTTGATTTAGAAAGAGGTTGATATCTGAGTAGTTTTAGACATCCTAATTCTGGGTTAAAATAACAAAATGTTACAGTTCCAAGGGATCTTAGAAACCTGAGCACCAGATGATGAAATGATTTTCCCAAGATCATCCATTAAATATTCATGTTGGAGGACAGATGATATTGCTTAGAACTCATGTTAAGGTTTATTGAGATCATATGTGTCAAGTGTGTGACTAAGGGTCTGGCACATATTATGTGCATAATAAATACTGATGATTATTATTCTATTATAGTTTATTAAATCACAATATTGCCCAAAAAAGTCAGTATATGTCATTGATATTCTTGAGCCTGTATGTGTACTTACTTCCCTATAATAGTCGTGAGTTTGGGTTTCTTTGCTTAAAATCTCCAACTTTTTATTCACTAGAGTTAGTGATACATTTACTAGAAATAAGTCAGGCTCTTAGTCAGTGGAGGCTAATGGCTGTTTGCAAACAACTTCCAAATCTCAGTGGTTTAACCCAATACTATTTTGATTCTTCCTGTCTGGACAGTGCAGGGCAGGTCTGCAGTGGGTTTTCCTCCACGTAGTTATTTAGGGACTGGGATCCTTTCAGTTAGTGACCTCACCGTCCTCCAGAGCCTTAGAGTCCTGCACTGGGTCCTCTGTATATGATTCACCGTGGAAGGTCATGCAGGAGATTTTAAAGGTGTGGCCTTGAGGTGGCATACCTGGCTGCTCACATTCCATTGAAGAGATAAATTAAAGATCAAATTTACTCCTACAGGTTATAGCTTAGAAATTTCCAAGCCCGGGGCGCCTGGGTGGCTCAGTCGTTAAGCGTCTGCCTTCGGCTCAGGTCCTGATCCCAGGGTCCTGGGATCAAGTCCCGCATCGGGCTCCCTGCTCCTCAGGAAGCCTGCTTCTCCCTCTCCCACTCCCCCTGCTTGTGTTCCCTCTCTCGCGCTCTCTCTCTCTCTGTCAAATAAATAAATAAAATCTTAAAAAAAAAAAAAGAAATTTCCAAGCCCATTAATTAAAAGTATTGCTGAAATAATCCATATAAAATATTCATTATTGCCATTTAGGAAATTCATGCTTAATGGGTACTATATTTGCATGCTATTCACAATTCAATTTTTACTTAATTAAAAATTATTTATTTATTTATTTTTAAAAGATTTTATGTATTTATTTGACAGAGAGACACAGTGAGAGAGGGAACACAAGCTGGGGGAGTGGGAGAGGGAGAAGCAGGCTTCCTGCTGAGCAGGGAGCCCGATGTGGGGCTCGATCCCAGGACTCTGGGATCATGACCTGAGCCGAAGGCAGATGCTTAATGACTGAGCCACCCAGGTGCCCCCCAAATCATTATTTATTTATTTACTTAATTAAAAACTTGGAAAATTAAAATCTGTCAATTTGCAAAGTTCAAGCATGGAGTTGCCATTTTTGGAATGCAGACACATGGGCAGGCTAGGGAATGCAGGCTCAGAAGGGAAAGGAAGGGGGTCTGCTGGCCACAAGCCAAGGTACGGAATGCAGCACACTGACTCACGTGGGAGCAGATAATCACATGCTTTCCAAAGCCTCGTGTCCCCTGAGGCTCACAACATCACCGTGGCATTGCAGTACGCAACAGGTGAAGAATCTGGATATAAGTCGGTTACCTAGCTACTAGGATTTCTATTTCATTTGGTCTAACTCATTAGCTAACTCATGAAAGTTTTTTCCTGAGTTTTTCATATTTTCAAGATGAAAATTTTAATCTTACACCCATGTTTTTTGAGGCTGCCTCAGAGATTTCATAAATCCAATATTTTGCAGAATACTCCTAAGTGCCTTTAAAGATATTAATTTATTTTTGCTTCCTGAATAAAAATTTCAGTTTGGCTAGCATAATGTCACATTTATCAAAATCTTATTAGCTAAATGAATGCTTTAAATGGCTGGATGTTTTTAAAATTCTGCCCTTAATTAATTCTCAATGTCTTCCTGGAGGAACCTTCCAAATATGTCAATACTATGCTTTAACTATTTTCCACTTGATGGATTTCAGGCAACTCACTGTATAATTTTTAAATTTTCTAAATTTTAATTAAATAAAAATTAGCCTATGAATAGCATGCAAATTTGGTACCCATAAACATAAATTTCCCAAATGACAATCCTGTGGATTATCTCAGTGATTCTTTTAATTAATACTTGGAAACTTCTGAGCATAAACCTGTGTAAGTAAATTTAAATTTTTAACTCATCTCTCTTTTTTTATTATTTCAAGGAATTTGATTCTATTGTATATTTATTTACTGGGCTTTTGTGAAAACCAGTTATGAACTGACTAATAATCCAAACTGACAGTGAGACAAAATTGACTTCTAATTAAAAATTTAAGTACATTTTTCTTATTAGTATGTACATATTTGCACATTAGAAATAGCATTCATTTCCAAAGCTAATTAAAATGTCATATTGAAATCTTACCAGAAATTTTCGTTTCATATGAGGCTTTTGTTTATTTTTCCAACGACCTATGTGCTCTTCCTGAGTCTAGCATACAGTTTGGGAATGTGCTTTGCAAATATGCACCCTAAAATTATTTGAGGATCTTTTGCCATGTGATTTTTGTGGTTTTATGTTTCCCTGTACGATTGGGGGGAAGAAATACTTATAACAACCAGGGATTCTGGAAACACTTGCTGCTTCTGTTAGTGCTTGTACAGTCTAGGTCTGTAGGTCCATGTAGGTTGAGGAGACATTCACCACTTTATGCAAATCTCGTTTATGTTACATTGAATTTTTACATAGAGGTGGAGAGTTTCATGAAGGAGGTGGCCTGCTTGACTTGTGGCCATGGGTTCAGCCAAGGGGAGGGCCGGAGCGTCTTACAGTTCAATTTACATGGCACATGTTCAGTGCTAGCTCCCAAATTTGGAGGAGGGTTCGATTGGCCCCATTTAAGTCTGGAGTTGGGACTGATCCAAGACTAGATGTGAGGGGAGGGTCTTGGGGAAGAGATCAATGGCTTTGGAGGGAAAAGAGGAGGACAGGAGTGCACAGAGGAACAGGATCTTTGCAGTGGTGTTCTGCGTCCTGGGTTCTAGCTCAGTGTAGAGGTCTTATTCCACTCCTCAACGTGGGTTCTCTGCAGCGATCAGCACCGTTATGATTAATACACTCTCTGCTTGGGATCATTCAAGAATGATGCCTATTATTCTCAGCAAAAAATATATAATAAAAAGATATCTTCTATAACCTAGTACCTATCTCATTTTCAAAGTCAGTAGAATAACTTATTGGAATAGGAACTGCTTGATGGCAACATCCAATAATTTATTTTTGGAGAAAGCCTTGGAATCTACCAAAGCTCTCACTGGATTGTCTCCTTTATCGTCACAAAGCTTGGAGCAAAAACCTCAACTCCAGGTAAATCTGCTAAAATATTGCTTCTGCAGAAGATGTGTGAGTTTCCTATCCATATCCATTTGTCTTTGATAGAGGATGTGGTCTTCTCTGCTGCTATTTGAAGTGTAAGTTCTATTTTGCTGACTACAGTAGAAAGAAATACATCCAGACATAAAGAATATGGTCTAAGTAAATTTGCAAACCAATATATTTTATAATATACTGCTCAGTGTCTATTGTAGTTGTAAATCAAGAGAGGTGACATAGCTCTATGGAATGAATTCATGTTTTTAAGCCTTGCCCTTTTTACAGCATAGGAAATTCTTAGATCTCCCTGCAGGATACATTGTTTTCCCAGAATACCAGTAGTAGGAAATACATTTTTATGGCCTGTGATGGAGATTAGAATTCACAATTGTAGAAAGGAGAGAATTTGTGCAGGTAGCCCACTTTCCACTTAAAATTCAGTTGTGTGAAGTCACATGCCTCAAACCTGCATATGTTAGATGCTGCTTCTGTGCATAAAATAAAGCAAAGATGCTGGGTTTTGTGTTAGTCACCATCCCTTTCATAAGCATGGAGAAAAGGATGCCATCAGAATCATTGACATACAGGAAAAATTGTATGAATGACCATTTTATCAAGAACCACATCTCAGAAAAATACTATTTCTGTTTCTCATCATAGTACAATATTCAGTCTAGCAACTGATTACACCTTTAAACACAGAGAGGTGTTAGGGGCATTTAAAATCCATTGTTTTAATCTGGGAGGGGATTCGTAGCCATATACTTTGTGGGTTTTCCTGGCAAGAATGGCACATGTGTATGGTCTCCCACTATGAAGTCACCGCCTCATGGTGTAATGAGGAAACACTTTCTCAAAGCTCCAAACTCCACACTGATTCCCTCAGATGGATAGGCTCCTACATCAGCAATCTGTTCTTTTATTTGTTTTCAGGATCCTAAGGAAATGGAGAGTATAAGTTATTTATTTAAAGTTCTGAGTCACTGAGCTATTGATCTTCTCATCCTTTCCTTGCTGGCTTTGGTTAGACTTGAACTTGTGAGCCTGCCCTGCCCAAGCCCATTTAGGGAGGAGGCCGAGCCTTCCATGGTTCTTCTCATGTGTATTCCCCCCAGTGATTCCCTTAGTTTTCTCTCAGATTCTTAAAATCTTTTTTTTTTTTTAAGATTTTTATTTATTTATTCATGAGAGACAGAGAGAGAGAGAGAGAGAGGCAGTGGGAGAAGCAGGCTCCCAAGGAGCAGAGAGCCCGATGTGGGACTCGATCCCAGGACCCTGGGATCATGACCTGAGCCGAAGGCAGACGCTTAACCATCTGAGCCACCCAGGCGCCCTCTCTCAGATTCTTATATTCCAAAAGAGGTGAGTTACAAACTTGTTTCAAAGCATTTCCTATTTTTCTACTGATTATTATGGTATTTGAGTGATGTCATCTATTTGCTATGCTTCAATAGATCTTATGGAAAGTTATAATTTTAAAATCCCATAAATATTTACATCTGAAGCCAAGCTGAATTAAACACAGCTTGTTTTTAAGAATTGATCCTGACACCTCTTCTACAAACCTGGTCTTGGGATGAAACTAAAGGTTCAAATCATATGGATTTTGGCATTTCTCAGCTGTTGCTTCTTATGAAAAACTGCTGATAGTTCGAGACAGTAAAGGTTCACCTTGAATCATGATAAATGTTCTGGATACTAGCACTTTTCCTATCAATGTTACTCCCCAAAGATTCGGTGTTTATATCTTTCCTTTGCTACTCTCAATGTCCTCAATTTGGTGCTTTTAGCCATAACAACAGCACAAAGGTCAAGGGTGTAATGGATATAGATATGTAGCCTTTTTTAGCAGATCTTGATGCACTGAAGCGATCAAGGAAGGGTTGGAAAGGTAATGATTTAAGTTTTTGGAATATGGGGTTTATAATATTCTCTATTTGTGTGCTGAATATAAATAAACATTGAATTGGACGATAATATTTTTAAAATAAGACTGCTAAAAGAAGCCATGTTATTCAAGGAACAAATTACACTTGACTCTTTAGTCAATCATAACAAATATTGAATTGCAATGAACTCACACACAATGTTATTAATTCTCATGTGAATATATTTTATAGCAAAGTAACCTTTTTAAAATTTTAATACATATCTATTTAAAATAATTGCACGTGATTAAATGCCATGCTGTCAGAACTAGATTGCTAATGTATTACAGCTGAATTAGATATCAATCAAGTTTGGCAATTGTTACTAATGATCAAATTTCAAAACTAAACCTAAGTCACCATATCCAATAAAATGAAACACTATATCCTCTTAAACCAGACATGAGTACTAATCAAGGGAAAGTTCAATCAGATTCTGTTTCTATTCATTGGTATGCCACTATGATTTCTGATTTGTAATGCCATTTCAGTTTGCAAAACATAAAAAAAGGATATGAACGACATAAAGAGGAAGTATGAGTGAAAACCTAGATAAATTTTGCTTATAATGATTCCCTTTTCTTGTTGTGTTCAATAGAACATAAATGCCTTAGAGACAGACTTTTTCTTGTTCAACCCTGAACAGCACCTGGCACATATTGATGCTCGAAGAAGCTTGGAGAAATAAAACTCCATTTAGAAAACTTAAAATTATTTCCCCTTTTGCAAAGATGTTAAAATAGTCTGTATATTGAATTCCTGAATAACTACCAGTATGTTCTAAATCTAAATGTTTATATTATATATAGATTGACTCTTCTAAAACATCAAAAACCTTCAAAAGATAAAAATAATAAGTAATATAACTAATAATAATAACTAAAATAATTTAAAACATTAAAATATGTTATCTATGCATTTTTTTTAATTCTCGGGGTAAGGCAGAGTGGTAAAAGTTGGACTCTACAAATCAGCAAATCATGATCAATCTACTCATTTTTATTTCTAAATCAAAAATGATATATACAAGGCGGTTTAGTGACCATCTTATTCTAATGTGAATTAATCATCAGCAAATTGGCACATTTTAGGTTTATTGTTTAGTTTCTAAATCATCAGCACTAGTGTAGCTTAATTAATTTTAATTGAGGTTCAATTAAATCTTCATGAATCCAGAAGTTATTACTCTATCAGATTTATATCTCAAGTATCTACAAACATATTTCCTTAATGTTCCCTTTTAGTGGCTAGGAACTAGTGAGTGGACTTAGGTCTGGCATACTCATTCATTACTTCAAAATTACTGAATAATATTCTATGCCTAGTCCTTGAATGAATGTATATATAAGTGTATATAAAATAATGCCAGTCAATGAGATAAGTGGTGCTGGGTTTTAAATTTTCTTAAATTGGCTTCCCATGGAGAACCCAAGATGTGTCTGATATTGGTGGAACACCGTAGTAATAATCCCTGGTCACCACCTGGGAATGGTTCTCCAGGGTCATAGCTGGAACTATCACATCAAGAGGATTGGCAAGGTATAGAGTATTTTGATATAAAATGGAAGAAAAAGACCTGGAGACCTTGGGCTTTGGCTGCTCAATTGGCAGTGAGAAACCAGATGATTGCGTTTGAAGGAGGAAGAAAAGACATCTGCCCAGGGTCATCCTTGGCATTTACTGTACATGGACACCAATTTCTGTTTCTCTTTGTGAATCAGCATTCTGTGGGATCATTGCAGGGGCAAGCTCACAGTCTTCCCTGATGGGCCATCACAAACTTGTATGTCCCCTATGTCTATGTTAATTTGTCCTGTTTGGAACTAGAATTGCCAGATTATGCCTTGTGTGCAGAGATGGGGCATATTTGTTGGAATAAGTACACAGATTCACAAAAGCTTTTATTGCCAGATGGTGGGCATGTGCTTCCAGGCACAGCAAAGGGACTCCAATGAAGTTGCCTTGCCATCTGCTTCATGCAAGATCTGACAACGGCAAGCTCAGACACTGCCTTGTGGGCCTGCTGGGACCATGGACAGGCGCTCACATTCAAAGCTCTCTGGTCTCAGTTCTGGCTTTGGGAGTAGGAGAGGGCCAGAAAGAGCAAACCAGGAAGGACGTTCAGGCTTTCCATTCTGACAGCCCCAGGAAGAATATCTATTCTTTATACTTCTGTTTTTATATATTTAGAATCAATTCATTGATTCATATTTTCCTGTTGGTGGACACTTCTTGGCAATTATGGTGACAGTGACGGTAGGAAAATTTTACATTTCTTTCTATGACATTTTATATGTATTATCTCTTCTAATTCTTAGAAACATCTTTTAGGGAAGGCATTACTTTAAATTTTAATAGACGGGCAAACTAGAGAGGTGACACAAAGTGCTGAGGTCAGGAAAGGGCAGAAGCATCCAGAAGTCATTAGTAGTTACAAGCACAGCTGAGGAGTGATGCCACCTGGCTTGATCCTGGATTCTGAGCGTTGAGCTCTTGTGGCCTTGGGCAAGGTTCATGACTTCTTGATATATCACTTTCTTCACCTATTAAATGGGAATACTAAGGGTACTTTCCTTAAAGGGTTGTGGTAGAGGTAAAATGGGACAAGACATATTGTTACAGGATTTTTGTTCCCTTAGCACCCGTGATTTTTGGTCAAGCCGCTTTGAAGACTGAAGAGGTAGACCAGACAAAGACTGGTGGGCAGCAAAGCAAAGTTTATTGAACAAGAGTGCAAAGCTCCCAGAGAGGGAGGGGACCCGAGAGGGTTGCCATGTTGGTGTTTAATCTAGGAGCTTTTATAAGCTCTTTCGAGGAACTATCTTGAGCATCCTGAGTGTGGGCCCCCTGTGGATTGGCTGCTAAGATATCACCTGTCTACCTATTGGGTTATTGTTCACGTGTTGATGGGTCTTGTGGGCTGACATCTGGAGACTAACGGTCTCAACTTGTGATAGTGACCAATGTTTCATGGTTAGTGGTTTTGTTTCAGGATGTTTTGCAAAAGTCACTCCTGCAGAGGCTGCTAGACAGGATGCTATCATGGTCTTGTCTAAACTGTGAAAAGGATGCTAATGCAGTTTCGTCTTAGCTGTCCTGGCTTTTTTGCTTTCTTTCTTTCTTTCTTTTTTTTTTTTTAAAGGATTTAAAGATTTTATTTATTTATTTGAGACAGAGAGAATGAGAGACAGAGAGCATGAGAGGGAGGAGGGTCAGAGGGAGAAGCAGACTCCCTGCCGAGCAGGGAGCCCGATGCGGGACTCGATCCAGGGACTCCAGGATCATGACCTGAGCCGAAGGCAGTCGCTTAACCAACTGAGCCACCCAGGCGCCCGCTTTTTTGCTTTCTTGTTGGGGATCCTGGACCTGACTCACTAAGTGTCCAATTAACTCCTAACAATATGATGCATATGGAACCAAGGAAGGTTATCAGTAAAGTGACAAAGTTAGAAATCAAAGCCATGTATAACTTAGGATATTGTTCTATTTCCTATTGGGGTTTGAGGCTTTAGACCAACTTGATACACTTATGAGACCCAATGAGCTTTCATAGGTCATAAGTACGTTATAATTTGAGGAGGCAAACTATGCCAGAATCTATATTTACGAGGCAAATACATTTTCATTACAACAAATGAAAAATACCCAAAGTGTACAAATAAATCAGTTTTCCTGTGGCATTAACCGAATGGTTAATTTTATAGTAATACAAGGTTTAAGCTTTGGGAGCACATCTATCATCTTAGGACATACTGCCCATTTAGGTAACCCACCTCATGGACAAGACTGGAAAGATTTTTATAAAAGTTTATGTACTTATGATTTTATATTTAGTTTTATATAATAAATGAGACTGTTGGCTTTAGGGTCAGGTGGATGTAAGTTTTTGCTCTTAGATTTTAGCTCTCTGACCTTGGGTGAGTTGCTTACTCTTTCTTTTTTTAAAGTTTTTATTTAAATTCCAGTTGTAAACATACAGTGTAATATTAGTTTCAGGTGCATAATATACTGATTCAACACTTCCATACATCACCCAGTGCTCATCACAGGTGCACTCCTTCATTCCCATCCCTTGTTTCCCCCATCCTCCACCCATCTCCTATCTGGTGACCATCAGTGTGGTCTCTAGAGTTAAGAGTCTGTTTCTTGGTTTCTTCCTCTCTCTCTCTTTCTCTTTCCCTTTGCCTGTCTGTTTTGTTTCTTAAATTCTACATGTAAGTGAAATCATATGGTATTTGTCTTTCTCTGACTGATGTATTTCTTTTAGCATAATACTCTCTAGCTCCATCCATGTCATTGCAAATGGCAAGATTTCACTCAGTTTCCTCATCTGTGAAGTGAAAACACGCCTACCCAAGTGCTGTGTTGAACACGAAGTAAACGTGGGTCTTCAGTGCTGATATGTAGGGTGGGGAGGCCAGGGAGCAAGCTTCTCCATTTCCAGTCTGCATCTCTGAAGTGTCACTGGAATACATCAGAAATGTGGGTACTGACTTGGGTGCCCATGTGTCATGTCGTACTTGACTTGCAGTATGGAAATTGGTCTTTCTACCATGGAGTAAAACTCTAAAGCTCTGGGGTTATGAAAAAAATTAAGTGAATCACTTGTCCCAGTTTTGTAACCTTTCTCTATTGAATTGTGTACAGGTATGCGTGCTTGAGTGTGTGCGTGCGTTTGTGTGTGTGTAAGAGGGAGAGAGTGGCATAGAGAGAGAGTGTGGGAGAGAGACACCTTAAACCATAATTCAGGATCCAAATACAGCCTGTGCTCCCACTAGATAGGCACCACAGCAAATATAAATATAAGCCATATTTAAGTAAGATGAACTCTCACCATGTGCCATCTTGGCATCAAGTGCCTTACATGTATTGTTAAATTTGATGCTCAGAGCACCCAGTGAATTAGGGACTGTGATTATCCCCATTTTCTGATAGGAAAGTTGAAGATTAGAGATTTAATGGCTCTATTAAAATAATGCAGCCAGGAAATGGAAAAGGCTAAATTTAAACCTGGGTATTCTGCTCAGAATCTCATTTTCTTAATCATTATGATATATAGTGGTGCCATCTACTGAGAGTTATTTTATTACGTAAGTTGCAAGCCCTTCCTAAGATGTTCTCTAGTTTAAACTACTGCAGACTCAACCAGAATAGAGGAATTACAAGAAAGTGGGAACTGTTTTGTATAACCTATTTCTAATGGATTATTTTTTTAGTTCACACATTTCTATATGCTTTGTTGATGTATTTATTACTTTGTTTTCTCATTATACTTTTATTTCAAGATAATTGTAGATTCCCATATAACAGTGGTACAGAGATACCCTTGTGACCTCACCCAGTTTCCCCAGTAATAACATCTCACAAACTGCAGGACTGTATTACAACCAGGACCCTGACTGACACAATCCACTGATGTTATGCTAGTCTGCTCCTTTTTACTTGTATTTATTTGTATGGGAAGTATGTGTGCATTTAGTTATATCACATGCAATCTTATTGCATGTGTATTTTTTTTAAAATTTTATTCTATTGTTAATCCCCATATATTACATCATTAGTTTTAGATGAAGTGTTCCATGATTCATTGTTTGTGCACAATACCCAGTGCTCCATGCAGAATGTGCCCTCCTCAATACCCACCACCAGGCTAACCCATCCTCCCACCCCCCTCCCCTCTAGAACCCTTAGTTTGTTTTTCAGAGTCTATTGTCTCTCATGGTTTGTCTACCCCTCCGATTTCCCCCGCTTCATTCTTCCCCTCCCGCTACCTTCTTCTTCTTCTTCTTTTTTTTTTCTTAACATATATTGCATTATTTGTTTCAGAGGTACAGATCTGAGATTCAACAGTCTTGCACAATTCACAGCGCTTACCAGAGCACACACCCTCCCCAGTGTCCATCACCCAGTCACCCCATCCCTCCCACCCCACCCCCCACTCCAACAACACTCAGTTTGTTTCCTGCGATTAAGAATTCCTCATATCAGTGAGATCATATGATACATGTCTTTCTCTGTTTGACTTATTTCACTCAACATAATACCCTCCAGTTCCATCCACGTCGTTGCAAATGGCAAGATCTCATTCCTTTTGATGGCTGCATAATATTCCATTGTATATATATACCACCTCTTCTTTATCCATTCATCTGTCGATGGACATCTTGGCTCTTTCCACAGTTTGGCTATTGTGGACATTGCTGCTATAAACATCGGGGTGCACGTAGCCCTTCGGATCCCTACTTTTGTATCTTTGGGGTAAATACCCAGTAGTGCAATTGCTGGATCATATGGTAGCTCTATTTTCAACTTTCTGAGGAACCTCCATACAGTTTTCCAGAGTGGCTGCACCAGCTTGCATTCCCACCAACAGTGTAGGAGGGTTCCCCTTTCTCCGCATCCCCGCCAACATCTGTCGTTTCCTGACTTGTTAATTTTAGCCATTCTGACTGGTGTGAGGTGGTATCTCATTGAGGTTTTGATTTGGATTTCCCTGATGCTGAGCGATATTGTGCATGTGTATTTTAATTGACTCACCACTAGGGTTGAGACACAACTACCACACACATCCCTTTTTTTTTTTTTTAAAGATTTTATTTATTTATTTGACAGAGAAAGACACAGCGAGAGAGGGAACACAAACGGGGAGTGGGAGAGGGAGAAGCAGACTCCCCGCCGAGCAGGGAGCCCGATGCGGGACTCGATCCCGGGGCTCCAGGATCATGACCTGAGCTGAAGGCAGTTGCTTAACCAACTGAGCCACCCAGGCGCCCCACACACATCCCTTATATTGCTCTTCTAAACCCATGCCCCCCAACCTCATTCCCCTGATATCCCCAACTCCTGCCAACAACTAACCTGTTTCTAAAATAATTTGAGAATGTTATATAAATGGAATCCTAATGTATATAAATTTTGGAGATTGGATTTTTTTCTCAACATAATCCATTTGAGATTAATAGAGAAGTAATAGATTTTTGTGTGTTTATCTTATATCCTGCAAACTTCCTGAACTCACTTATTAGTCTAATTTTTTTTTTTTTTGGTAGACTCCTTGGGATTATCTGCATAGATAATCATGTTGTTTTCAAGAAGGAAATTTTTATTTTTTGCTTTCCAATCTTTATGTCTTTTATTTCATTTTCTTGCTTTATTACAGTGGCTAGAACTTCCAGCACTATGTGGAAAAGAGTGGTGATGTATACAGTTATTATTATGAAAAAAATAGTTTTTCTGTGTCAGGACCAAAAAATAATAGTAAACAAAAACCAATTTATTAGGTCATCTCAAATTACACATTATTTTCATCCATGAATGATTGCCTGGCTCATCATAAACATTGAGAAAAAGTTAGTCATTGTCATCGTATTATTTTTTTCTTGTTCTATAGTTTAAAAGAACATTCTTTGATAATTTAAAAATACTTATTTTGTGAATTCATTTAAATTGTTATTTCAGGTTTGGGGAGTGTTACTCTGTGTTTATTTTGTCTTTTGATTCCAACTCATGCTGGACTATTTATTCGTGTGTTTTAATATTCTGTATTATGAAGTCATTTTAAGCACAAAAAAGTCATCTTTTAAAGAAGGTAAATATGGCAAATTTGGGGGAATCATTCTTCAGAAATAGTTTTGAATTTGCTTTTGTCAGGTGCCTTAGGTGCATGACTTACCTTTCCTCAATTTCTAAGGTAGTTTATTGGCTTGGCATCTCTGTACCACTTGTGCATAGTAAATTTGGACTCCAAGCCGGTGGAGGCATACCTGCAATTTCTGACAGAAAAATTGTTTTTTCCTTCCATATTTGGGACAGACGTAATCTATTCTAGTTTGTGGTCCCCCCAGAAAGGGACCCCAAAGTAAGGATTCAAATGCGAGTAGTTCATTTGGGAAATTATCCCAGGTAACATCTATAGGGGAATGGCTAAAGTGAGACAAAGAAGGAAGCAAACCAACAAAGGTCAGTTGGCAATTGTAAATGCTCTTGTGTTTTTGTGTATAGTTCCCACACACTCACATTCATCTGTTTAAAGATTTATTTATCAGAGAGAGAGTGCATGAGAGAGAGAGAGAGAGATAGCCTGTGCACACATGTGGAGGGGGGTGGACAGAGGGAGAGGGAGAAAGAATCTCAAGCACACTCCCCACTGAGCAGGGAGCCCAACGTGAGGCTCAATCTCGTGACCCTGAGATCATGAACTGAGCCGAAACCAAGAGTTGGGCGCTCAACTGACTGTGCCCCCCAGACGCCCCCCAACATGCTCACTATAAGTATATAGAATCAGGTTACCACTGGGCCTGAAGCACAATACTGCTGAGGATAATGTAGAACCTACACCAGAGTTATCCTACCAAGGGAGGGACAATGGTGAGATGTTATTATGCCCACTCCCTGTCCATCATTGGTTGGGGGCACTTCTGAGGGACAGTCTCTCCAACATGTCAAGCGTGCTCTATTTGTGCACCATGCCAAAAATCCACACCAATCCTTCAGACAGTTCCATTTCATTGGTCTCTGGTCTTTGCTGTTAGAATTCTGGAATGTGGATGGGGCACTGAGGCCATTTGTCAAGCTTGATTTGTCCTTTCTCCAGGTTAGTGAGGAGAGTGATTGAACGCTTCTTGCATTGGATTTGTGGCCTCCAGGGTCCAGTTCTCTACAGGGTGCTGAGTTCCAATCTCCTACATGATATAGGCCTGAGGTCTGTTCTCCTGTCCTGGGGGGTTTTAAGCCCTAAATCTCTAGCCCCTGCAGCTCCAGTAACTCCCAGGGCTGATGCACCATTGGCAAACATGCCTACTCTTCTGTTTTTCAGCTTCCTTCTTGCTTTTGGCACCTGGAAATTTCTTTTTGTTTTTTTCTGACAAGTTTATTATTTTGTTGGGATTTGAAGACAACTCACTCTTTTGAACAGCTCCATAGTATCCTGTGGTATGGATGCACATTTATTGATACCATTTACTTAGTGATGGGCATTTATATTTTTGTATCTAGGGTTTTGTTTGTTTTTTCCACTATAAACATGGTTGCAATAAACTTCCCTTTCCATGTATCTGTCGTACTAGTGCCTTTACATAATGGGATAATGCCCCAGAAATGATATAGCATCCCAGAAGTTTTAATTGACTGATTCCTTACCTCATTCTAAAAAGGCTATAACAATTTATATTTCCACCAGCAATGCATCCTGGTGGAAAGATTTATCAGTTTTATATTAGTCAGAAATTAAAATCTTTTTCTCAGAGCATTAATACTTTAATTCCCTTCCTCCTCATCCAAGAATATAATTTTGCCATTCACTTAAACAGGAAATAAATTGTATAATAATAATAAAACCGAAGCATGAGGATTAGACAATAAATCTGCAAACTTTGTGTCTAGCAAACCAGGAAAGTTGAGATTAAATGCATTATCACTTATACCTGGACCAGAGAAAAAGAAATAATAAATCCTCACTTCCAGCTAAAACTAACTTTATCCAAGAAAAGTTATTACCTCTCAGCTCCCTGGCCAATGATGGGTAATTCAGGTGCTGGGTATGAATCCTCAGGGAGCCATGACCCGGGGTCACAGCTGCCTGGAGACTCAGGAAGGAAATGAGGACATGCTCATGAAATCCGGAGGTGATAATCCTGCCTCTCCAGATGTGCAGTGTCAGAGTCACCTTGGGGATGCTTTAGTTCACAGGCTTCAGGCACTGTGGGTGGGATGGTCTTCTCGAAAACCAGCCTGGCTTATGTCTGTTAAAATGAGTTTTGCGGGTGAGACGAACCATGAGAGACGATGGACTCTGAAAAACAAACTTAGGGTTCTAGAGGGGAGGGGGGTGGGAGGATGGGTTAGCCCGGTGATGGGTATTAAGGAGGGCATGTTCTGCATGGAGCACTGGGTGTTATATGCAAACAGTGAATCATGGAACACTACATCAAAAACTAATGATGTAATGTATGGTGATTAACATAACATAATAAAAAAAAAAAACGAGCTTTGCTTTTTGACACATTCTAACTGATTAAGCTCTCCCAAGCTCTGTGTGACATCGGCCTTTACAGTGTTTCTAGTGAACTGAGAAACTTTTAGAAGAGAAGGGCCCACTCTGAAGACAGTACAATTTCATTCCATTGAAATATAATTCCCATAACATATAAAAATAAAGACACTCTTATTGAATGGAATTTAACCACAGTATCACTGCTTAAATCTTTTAAATTCAGAATTTGTAATTTTAGAAGCAATAGTTGCACTTAAATTGATTTTGGTATCATTTGTAGATAGAAGATTGGCTAAAATATCAATAATATAACAATTATAAGGGAAATATTTAAAACTACCAGAGAGAATAGTTTTCAAGCACTGTATGAGCAATATTTAATATAACATATCCTAATAGAAAACATTCTAATGTAATTGTAAATATTTTCCTACATAATACTTGGTAAGCCTCTTTTTAGTTTTTGTAAATGCATGGAAATTTAAGAACAAGCTTTTCTTTTAAAATATAAAAATATAAATTCTATTTTATTAGTTGAAAATGACTTTTCCTTAATCCTAATGAATCATATATGCAGCTTATTTACTTATTTCTATTTATTTCTTTGTTGAATATTCAGAAGTTGTTATAAGTGAGATTTGGCTTCTAGAACAATACTTCATATATGTCCAGATAGATATCTAACAATTCAGTCTTTCATTTTTTTGGTGCAGGGGGAGAAATGGAGATTTGATCAGGAGAATTATCTACATCTTCCAATGGTTTAACTTCTCTTGGAAAAGGTCAGGTAGATTCATCTGATTTTTTGTTGTTGTTGTTGGAGAGGAATTCCAATTATTTTTAGTTCATAGAGATTACCCTCTACAGGGTTGTCTTAGCCCATTTGCCTTGGCTCAGCCAAATTCAGCCTTCCCTGGGGAGATGTCATCAGCAAATGAGCCGTCTGTCTACTAAACTTTTATAGCAATTATTTTGTAAATTTCTCAGCATGTATTATAGAATGAGTTATGTTTATAAGTCTTCATATAAATTCCTTGAGATGAGTGAGTCTATATTCAATATTGTTATGCTAACCCATCCCATGCCAATGTAACGAGCATGAGATTTTGCACATGTTGGGGGATAAAATGACAAGCACATCCTGCCCTACTTCCTCCAAACTACTAGGACAGGCAAAATTAAGCAAATAATCATAAATGAATGTAAAATTGAAACCAAGACAAGTGCTCTGAATGCATGCTGATGATGCCTCAACAATGTATGGAAGAGAGACCATGACTTAATTTCAAAGAACAGTATGTCTGAGAAGGTTCGCTTGAGGAAATAGTGTTGGAACTGAGATCTGAAGGGCATGTGGAGAGGACGGGCATTGAGTGGGCACAGAGGTGAAGTGAGAACATCACGGCCAAGGAGCCATTGGCAGAGTGACTCAGGATAAGACTGGGGGGAAGCCTGGAGGAGGAGCACATCTGTGGAGCCCAGAGGCCCAGGGGCCATGTGGTGTGAGGTCGGATCTGTGAGGGTAGAGGCTGAGTCCAGGCCAGGCAGGTCGCTGTCTTTATTGCTGCTAATGCTAGCGCATTCACATCTATTTTCTTATTTTATTTCCACTTGCCCATCTGATGTGGGGGGGGAAGGTGCCCACGGGGGGCAGGCAGGATCTGAGGTCTGCGTGAGTTGCTCTACCGCCTTACCAGCAGTTAATAGAGCTGCTGATACAACCAAACACTCAAAAAGACAGTCCTGGCCACAGGGATTTTCTCCCAGCACGTGGCCAGTAATGGATTTGCTCCAGTGTCTGTTCCTTCTTTCCATGATCATGATCATGATAGCGGTTGTTGTCTCTCCAACACTTAGCAGGGATGGAAAGTGGGTGTAGTTTTGAGCTGTCAGAGGATTTCAAACCCTGGTCTTTTTGTCTGGTGCTTTGTGCTGAATGCTAAACTCTGAAGAGGGGAAGTGGTACCATGTTGCCCATATTCATATATCAAGACAAAATACTTCACAAAATCAGAGTTTTTATAATACTCAATTTTAATTGTGATCCTATTATTAATACAACTGTTAATGCTTTTAAGTATGTAAGAATCAGGAGCTTTGTTTTTTATATTCTTTACCTCAGTATCATTCTCTTTATACTGATTTATACACATGTGTCAGTGACACCTTCAAAGTACACTACGAATTTACAGAAATGCAAAATGTATTTAAGAACAGATAGAAATATCTGTAGGTGGTCTATAAAAAGATTCCACAAAACCAACTTGTGTTAATCCAATAATCTCTTTTCACAGACAAAAAATTTCCTCAAAACTCCTTCCCTGAAAAAATTTCATATTACATTGTCATTACCAAGTTAGCATAGGGATGATCTTTATGTGGCTTGTTTAGGGGAATTCCTTACTCCCTTAATAATGAGTAGCAATTCTGTGTAACATTGCTCAAAAGTTATGTGAGTTCATATAACACAAGTACAAATTTGCTTACACTGAATTTGCATTCTCTTTAAAAAGTGGCTATGTGAATTTACTATATTATTTACTATATTATTAGATTTCAACCATGTATTTCTCTACGTTTAAAATGAAGTCAGCTTAGATTCTTTTAGTAACACATTTTGTAAATGCTGTGTGGAAAAGAGAATTTCTGACCCTCTCTTACCTTCATAATGATTTCAGTATCGCATCCCTTTTTCCTTTCTTAGCAGGTGCTTTATAAATATTCTATATTCCCTTTTACTTTTGAATTGTGCATCTGTTGTACCATGACCGAATAGCCGTTTCATTGGATTCCCTACAATCTGACGTACAATTCCACTACATTCCCCGAGTGAATCGTGCACAAAGAGAGCTACATATAGCTGTATTGTTCCTGTCTTCTTAGAATATTTGTCATTATCGGGGCACCTGGGTGGCTCAGATGGTTGGGCATCTGCCTTTGGCTCAGGTCGTGATCCCAGGGTCCTGGGATTGAGCCCCACATGGGGCTCCCTGCTCAGCGGGGAGCCTGTTTCTCCCTCTCGCACTCCCTCTGCTTGTGTTCCTGCTCTCACTATCTCTCTCTGTCAAGTAAATAAATAAAATCTTAAAAAAAAAAAAAAGAATATCTGTCATTATCTACACTCTAGTTACAAAGGAATCTGTAACAGGCCTAAAGCCCAAAGATACAAAATACAAAATATAAAAATACTCTACACCATAGAATGGGAAGTAAGAGAATAAAGAAAAGAAAAACCAGGGAAGGCAAGGAAGGCCAACCCCTGGCATATTTAAAATCCTTGTTTCTTGAGCAGGCTGGCAAGGACAGTGTGCTGTAATTGTTTTGGTGTTAACGGAGGGATTTGGCTGTATAAGGATAGTTAAAACTAAAGAGCTGAGAAGGAAGTTGCAGAGGTAAAGAAATAGTGTTATAGGAAAAAAGGGAAGAAAGAAAGCAAGAACAGCCCAGCACCAAATGTTGCTGGAAAGACCCATATGAAGCATGACCTCAAGTGTCTTCAGGGGCTTATGGCCCTGCTTCGAATCTGAAAATCTTGGGTTTGTGCATGGGTGCAATGTTATTTATTATGCCATTCTCACAAGAGAGGACAGTCCTGGACATCCTGTGTGATGTTCCCATATGTCTCATGTCACAGTATGGCTATTCTAGGAAGGCTGTTGTGGTCCCAGGTGGAAACGATGTGCGTCCTTCTCCATCCCAGATATCAGGATGCTCATCAGGATGCTAATTCCATCCACTGGGCACAGCTGTCTACCTGGACTGAATCTTGATGCCATCCACAAGTCATAAGGCAAAATAAAGGTGGGGTTTTCCTTTAGGCTTTTGTCCAGTATTCTTGTCTTCTGATAAAAACAAACTTTGCAGAAAAGCACTATAAAAGTTCTGGGAAAGAGCTAACTTTGTTCTATGATGCTGTGGCTTATTGGGAGATCTCGTGCATTTGAAATATGCCGTGCTCATCCTGTGACACTGCAGAATCATTCAGAGCAAGAGAGCTGTGCCCCCGTGCTCAGAGGTGCTGAGGGAAAGTAAGCTCAGTGGTCACAGAAAACAGGTTTCTCATCTTCCCTGAAAAGTGCTGTTGGTGCTCATTCTTCAGACCATTACTGAGCGCCTGCAGGGTTCCCTGGGCTGGCGGTTATAGTAAGTGCCAAGGAGTGGAGGAGAAGGCATCTCCGAGGAGGCCTTCGGGGAAGGCTGGAGTCATAGGGGGCCTCTGGAAACAGGGCCCGAGACAGAGATTTCTGTGTTGGGGATGGAAAGCAGTGCTTGCCGGAGAAGTCTGGAAGGGAGTGAGGAAGCCGGAGGGAGAAGCCAGCCCAGGTGTTTCCAGGTGAAATCCTGTGGTGCATTGTCAACTGTCAAGAGCGCTGGGCTCCCGTGTCCCTCCCACGGAACAGTCACCGGCTGCTGGACATGGTGGACAGTAGTCATGACCTTGCATGTACTTCCAGCCAGCTCACTTCCATCATCCCAGTTGCTCGTCAGGGAAGGTGTCAGGAGAACAGTGTTGGAGGCGACAGATGCTCCACGGCCCTGGGGGTGATGCTAACAGCATTCCCTACTGCAACAGACAAGAGACAGGAAACCCATTGCTTTAGGTTGAGAAAAGAGAAGGGACTGAGGAATATGCTCCACGTCCTTGGTGGTGGTGGTGGCAAGAAGGGGTGAGGAACTTTGTCTAATAGTGCCTCTGCCCCCCGTGGCCCACATCCATCTGCACCCAAGCGCACCTGAACGACCAGCCCGCAGACGTGCTTGCCTGGAAAGCTGGCGAGCCAGGTGATCTCTTGGGTCATATTCGACTATTGGGTTTATGATCACAGACTCATAGCCCCACACGTCCCATGCATACCACTTAGCAAGCTATTTAGATGCCATGATTTCTGAACAGTGTTCTAGAGTTAAAAATTACACATACAGGGGCGCCTGGGTGGCTCAGTCGTTAAGCGTCTGCCTTTGACTCAGGTCATGATCCCAGGGTCCTGGGATTGAGCTCCGCATCGGGCTCCCTGCTCAGTGGGAATTTTAGTGAAATGATAAGCATTTATCTGTAGCTGGGAGTCATCCTGATTCTCCCTGGAATGTGGTTTGGTAGACTGTCCGGTGGCTTTGACAGTGTCCAGTGGGAGGTAGATACATGAATAAGCTAAGAGTGGGGTTGAGCATCATTACAGTCTGTGGGTATGGTATTAGTTTCTCAAGTCTTGCAGAGGAAGTTACAGCCTCTGATTCCTCCCATGGTGTGGCTCACCCTGCCGCTGGGAGCTTCCCAAGCACAGGTGGCTCCTGAATTCAGCCCGGACCATTCTGATCTCGTCAGGGTCAGCCGCCCACCGGTGGCCCCGTTTGTCCTGGCAGCTCAGACCACGGTCTTCCTTCTGTAAGCGGTGCAGCGTCTCCCTGTCCAAACCAGCTGGGAGGCTTCTTGTTCTGAGTAATTGAAGCCTGACTGATAAAAATTTAATTGCACTTTAGTGATTGCTAGATGTAGAGTGAAGAGGTGGGTTAGTTTGTTCACTCATAGGTTTGAGAAGCTCTTTTTTCTCTTTGACAGGTATACATTTATATATTGGATTTTAGACCTCAGGTAAAAATGTTTTATTAAAAAGTTTACTGACTCAAAGATGATTAGAAAAAATTTCCCACATTATGAAAAGGTGAAAATTGTTTGCAAAGTTACTGGATTGCTTAGAATATATGTTATTTTTATCTGATTGTAAAAATGACATTCATAGAGAGTTAGTTACACTTAGTCTGACTTTGCTGCACCAGCCAAGCCCTATCCTGACCCTGCAAATCTCTCCATTTTGCACAGAAAACCAAACATTAGCCCGCTCAAGTGACACATAACGAGTATCAACCTGTGGCTTTTTTACATGCATGTAAAACTGCCCTTTACTAGCAACTTTGTCAGTGACTTATATTTAAATGCTTATATTTCTGTTTCTTTGTGAAAATCAACTCCTATGCTAAGTTTTCCCCCATAGCAGTATGTAATATCTCAGCCTTGACAATTAAATTCAGAAAGGGACATTGTAACTTGCTACTGAATTATTTATTTCCTCTGAGTCACCCATAATATTGTGTTCTCAGTGATATGATGAAAATAAGTTCAGAGAGAATACTTTTAATATGCTATAAATTTCCTGTTATTTTACAATGGATAATCTAATTTCCAAATTCAAATGAAATAGGGCAATGGGTAGGGGGATACATTCTCCAGCTTTCTTGAGTAAAGGTTCAGGAATTATTTGCAAGCTGGAATGTGAATCTAGTGCATGTCCTTAAAGAATGCCACATAGAATTACAATGACAAAAATGTGTCTGTGTGCTCAGCACCGTGCTTGGTTCTGTGTCAGCAGGGTAATGTTTGGGATCTCCTGGGGGCAGTAATATGCTCATGTTCCTACTGCGGATCCTCAACACTGGACTTTCTTTATGCCTCTGAAGGGTCCCAACAGTCACTCACCCAGCTAAGAGACCATGGAATGCCCCTCTTCTCTGATAGGTGGGAACAACCTGTCCAAGAGCATAAGAGCTGTTGCCTGATTCATACTGTCTTGGAAATAACCGTAGTGCCTGTGGCATTGGGTCCTAGGCTGTGTCTGGAAGGACAACTCATGTCGTGACTGATGAGCATCACACAGCTGATCACCGGCTATGCTTGAAGGTAGATCATGAAAACTCATGCACCGAATGCCTTGGTTATTTTATGGTCAAAGCCAAAGCAATTGGTAAATGCCATGCTTATCATATTGATCATATTTATTTGCGTATCAATAGAGCGTTCACTAGTAAAGGACTTAGAAAACAGGCTATTTTTTACATTTGAGTATAGTTGAGACACAATGTGACATCAGTTTCAGGGGTACAACATAGTGATTCAGCTTCTCTCTACATTCTGCTGTGCTCACCACACGTGTAGCTGCCGTCTGTCCCCACACAACGCTATTACAGTGACTTTGAATATATTCTCTACGCTGAGCCTTTTGTCCCGTGACTTACTCATCCCATAACTGGGAGCCTGTATCTCCTACTCCCCTTCACCCATTTTTCCCATCCCCCACCCCTCCCCCTCTGGCGACCATCAGTTTGTTCTCTGTATTTATGGCTCTGATTCTGGGTTTTGTTTGTTTATTCATTTGGAAAACAGGCTATTCTTGTTCTCTTTGGCTCCCTTAATAGAACTGATTTGTGTCAAAAATGACACAATAAACTTTTAAAATTAAATATTACTTTCTTGATAGTAATGAGGATAATAATTATACTAAAATAAACTCCATTTTTAAAAAATTTTTTTTATTCTTATGTTAATCCCCTTACATTACAACATTAGTTTTAGATGAAGTGTTCCATGATTCATTGTTTGTGCACAACACCCAGTGCTCCATGCAGAATGTGCTCTCCTAAATACCCACCACCAGGCTAACCCATTCTCCCACCCCCCTCCCCTCTAGAACCCTGTTTGTTTTTCAGAGTCCATCGTCTCTCATGGTTCGTCTACCCCTCCGATTTCCCCCGCTTCATTCTTCCCCTCCTGCTACCTTCTTCTTCTTCTTCTTCTTTTTTTTTTTCTTAACATATATTGCATTATTTGTTTCAGAGGTACAGATCTGAGATTCAACAGTCTTGCACAATTCACAGCGCTTACCAGAGCACATACACTCCCCAGTGTCTATCACCCAGTCCCCCCATCCCTCCCACCCCACCCCCCACTCCAACAACACTCAGTTTGTTTCCTGAGATTAAGAATTCCTCATATCAGTGAGATCATATGATACATGTCTTTCTCTGTTTGACTTATTTCACTCAACATAATACCCTCCAGTTCCATCCACGTCGTTGCAAATGGCAAGATCTCATTCCTTTTGATGGCTGCATAATATTCCATTGTATATATATACCACCTCTTCTTTATCCATTCATCTGTCGATGGACATCTTGGCTCTTTCCACAGTTTGGCTATTGTGGACATTGCTGCTATAAACATCGGGGTGCACGTAGCCCTTCGGATCCCTACTTTTGTATCTTTGGGGTAAATACCCAGTAGTGCAATTGCTGGATCATATGGTAGCTCTATTTTCAACTTTCTGAGGAACCTCCATACAGTTTTCCAGAGTGGCTGCACCAGTTTGCATTCCCACCAACAGTGTAGGAGGGTTCCCCTTTCTCCGCATCCCCGCCAACATCTGTCGTTTCCTGACTTGTTAATTTTAGCCATTCTGACTGGTGTGAGGTGATATCTCACTGAGGTTTTGATTTGGATTTCCCTGATGCCGAGGGATATTGAGCACTTTTTCATGTGTCTGTTGGCCATTTGGATGTCTTCTTTGGAAAAATGTCTGTTCATGTCTTCTGCCCATTTCTTAATTGGATTCTTTGTTCTTTGGGTGTTGAGTTTGATGAGTTCTTTATAGATTTTGGATACTAGCCCTTCATCTGATATGTCATTTGCAAATATCTTCTCCCATTCTGTCAGTTGTCTTTTGGTTTTGTTAACTGTTTCCTTTGCTTTGCAAAAGCTTTTTATCTTGATGAAGTCCCAATAGTTCATTTTTGCCCTTGCTTCCCTTGCCTTTGGCGATGTTTCTAGGAAGAAGTTGCTTCGGCTGAGGTCAAAGAGGTTGTTGCCTGTGTTCTCCTTTAGGATTTTGATGGACTCCTGTCTCACATTGAGGTCTTTCAGCCATTTGGAGTCTATTTTTGTGTGTGGTGTAAGGAAGTGGTCCAGTTTCATTCTTCTGCATGTGTCTATCCAATTTTCCCAACACCATTTGTTGAAGAGACTGTCTTTGTTCCATTGGACATTCTTTCCTGCTTTGTCGAAGATTAGTTGACCATAGAGTTGAGGGTCCATTTCTGGGCTCTCTATTCTGTTCCATTGATCTATGTGTCTGTTTTTGTGCCAGTACCATGCTGTCTTGATGATGACAGCTTTGTAATAGAGCTTGAAGTCCGGAATTGTGATGCCACCGGCTTTGCTTTTCTTTTTCAATATTCCTCTGGCTATGCGGGGTCTTTTCTGGTTCCATACAAATTTTAGGATTATTTGTTCCATTTCTTTGAAAAAAGTGGATGGTATTTTGATGGGGATTGCATTGAATGTGTAGATTGCTCTAGGTAGCATTGACATCTTCACAATATTTGTTCTTCCAATCCATGAGCATGGAACGTTTTTCCATTTCTTTGTGTCTTCCTCAATTTCTTTCATGAGTATTTTATAGTTTTCTGAGTACAGATCCTTTGTCTCTTTGGTTAGATTTATTCCTAGGTATCTTATGGTTTTGGGTGCAATTGTAAATGGGATCGACTCCTTAATTTCTCTTTCTTCTGTCTTGTTGTTGGTGTATAGGAATGCCACTGACTTCTGTGCATTGATTTTATATCCTGCCACTTTACTGAATTCCTGTATGAGTTCTAGCAGTTTTGGGATGGAGTCTTTTGGGTTTTCCACATAAAGTATCATATCATCGGCAAAGAGTGAGAGTTTCACTTCTTCTTTGCCGATTTGGATGCCTTTGATTTCTTTTTGTTGTCTGATTGCTGTGGCTAGGACTTCCAATACTATGTTGAATAGCAGTGGTGATAGTGGACATCCCTGCCGCGTTCCTGACCTTAGGGGGAAAGCTCTCAGTTTTTCCCCATTGAGAATAATATTTGCTGTAGGTTTTTCATAGATGGCTTTTATGATATTGAGGTATGTACCCTCTATCCCTATACTCTGAAGAGTTTTGTCAAGAAAGGATGCTGTACTTTGTCAAAAGCTTTTTCTGCATCTATTGAGAGGATCATATGATTCTTGTTCTTTCCTTTGTTAATGTACTGTATCACATTGATTGATTTGCGGATGTTGAACCAACCTTGCAGCCCAGGGATAAATCCCACTTGGTCATGGTGAATAATCCTTTTAATGTACTGTTGTATCCTATTGGCTAGTATTTTGGTGAGAATTTTTGCATCCATGTTCATCAGGGATATTGGTCTGTAATTCTCCTTTTTGATGGGGTCTTTGTCTGGTTTGGGGATCAAGGTAATGCTGGCCTCATAAAATGAGTTTGGAAGTTTTCCTTCCGTTTCGATTTTTTGGAACAGTTTCAGAAGAATAGGTATTAATTCTTCTTGAAATGTTTGGTAGAATTCCCCTGGGAAGCCATCTGGCCCTGGGCTTTTGTTTTTTGGGAGATTTTTGATGACTGCTTCAATTTCCTTAGTGGTTATAGGTCTGTTCAGGTTTTCTATTTCATCCTGGTTCAGTTTTGGTAGTTGATACATCTCTAGGAATGCATCCATCTCTTCCAGGTTATCTAATTTGCTGGCATAGAGTTGCTCATAATATGTTCTTATAATTGTTTGTATTTCTTTGGTGTTGGTTGTGATCTCTCCTCTTTCATTCATGATTTTGTTGATTTGGGTCATTTCTCTTCTCTTTTTGATAAGTCTGGCCAGGGGTTTATCAATCTTGTTAATTCTTTCAAAGATCCTAGTTTCGTTGATCTGTTCTACTGTTCTTTTAGTTTCTATTTCATTGATTTCTGCTCTGATCTTTATGATTTCTCTTCTCCTGCTGGGTTTAGGCTTCATTTGCTGTTCTTTCTCCAGCTCCTTTAGGTGTAGGGTTAGGTTGTGTACTTGAGACCTTTCTTGTTTCTTGAGAAAGGCTTGTATTGCTATATACTTTCCTCTTAGGACTGCCTTTGCTGCATCCCAAAGATTTTGAACAGTTGTGTTTTCATTTTCATTGGTTTCCATGTATTTTTTTAATTCTTCTTTAATTTCCTGGTTGACCCATTCATTCTTCAGTAGGATGCTCTTTAGCCTCCATGTATTTGAGTTCTTTCCGACTTTCCTCTTGGGATTGAGTTCTAGTTTCAAAGGCAGGGAATGATCCCAATCTTTTGGTACCGGTTGAGACCTGATTTATGACCTAGGATGTGATCGATTCTGGAGAATGTTCCATGGGCACTAGAGAAGAATGTGTATTCTGTTGCTTTGGGGTGGAATGTTCTGAATATGTCTGTGAAGTCCATTTGGTCCAGTGTGTCATTTAAAGTCTTTATTTCCTTGTTGATCTTTTGCTTAGACGATCTGTCCATTTCAGTGAGGGGGATGTTAAAGTCCCCCACTATTATTGTATTGTTGTTGATGTGTTTCTTTGCTTTTGTTATTAATTGCCTTATATAATTGGCTGCTCCCATGTTAGGGGCATAGATATTTACAATTGTTAGATCTTCTTGTTGGATAGATCCTTTAAGTATGATATAGTGTCCTTCCTCATCTCTTATTACAGTCTTTGGCTTAAAATCTAATTTGTCTGATATAAGGATTGCCACCCCAGCTTTCTTTTGGTGTCCATTAGCATGGTAAATGGTTTTCCACCCCCTCACTTTCAATCTGGGGGTGTCTTTGGGTCTAAAATGAGTCTCTTGCAGACAGCATATCGATGGATCTTGTTTTTTAATCCAGTCTGTTAGCCTGTGTCTTTTGATTGGGGCATTTAGCCCATTTACATTCAAGGTAACTATTGAAAGATAGGAATTTAGTGCCATTGTATTGCCTGTAAGGTGACTGTTACCGTATATTGTCTGTGTTCCTTTCTGGTCTATGTTGCTTTCAGGGTCTCTCTTTGCTTAGAGAACCCCTTTCAAGATTTCCTGTAGGGCTGGTTTTGTGTTTGCAAATTCCTTTAGTTTTTGTTTGTCCTGGAAGCTTTTTATCTCTCCTTCAATTTTCAATGACAGCCTAGCTGGATAGAGTATTCTTGGCTGCATATTTTTCTCATTTAGTGCTCTGAATATATCCTGCCAGTCCTTTCTGGCCTGCCAGGTCTCTGTGGATAGGTCTGTTGCCAATCTAATGTTTCTACCATTGTAGGTTACATATCTCTTCTCCCGAGCTGCTTTCAGGATTTTCTCTTTGTCTATGGGACTCGTAAGTTTTACTATTAGATGTCGGGGAGTTGACCTATTTTTATTGATTTTGAGAGGGGTTCTCTGTGCTTCCTGGATTTTCATGCCTGTTTCTTTCCCCAAATTAGGGAAGTTCTCTGCTATAATTTGCTCCATTATACCTTCTGCCCCTCTCTCTCTTTCTTCTTCTTCTGGGATCCCAATTATTCTAATGTTGTTTCGTCTTATGGTATCGCTTATCTCTCGAATTCTGCCCTCATGATCCAGTAGTTGTTTATCTCTCTTTTTCTCAGCTTCTTTATTTTCCAGCATTTCATCTTCTATATTACTGATTCTCTCTTCTGCCTCATTTATTCTAGCAGTTAGCGCCCCCATTTTTGATTGCACCTCATTAATAGCCTTTTTGATTTCTACTTGGTTGGATTTTAGCTCTTTTACTTCTCCAGAAAGAGTTTCTCTAATAACTTCCATATTTTTTTCAAGCCCAGCTAGTATCTTTAAAGTGATGATTCTGAACTCTAGATCTGACATCGTACTAATGTCTGTATTGAGTAGGTCCCTGGCAGTCGGTACTGCCTCTTGTTCTTTTTGTTGAGGTGATTTTTTCCGTCTCGTCATTTTGTGCAGAGGAGAATAGATTAATGAGAGAACAAAATGCTAGCAGAGTAACCACGTCCCCAGAAAATATACTCTAAACAAATCAGAAAAGACCTGAAGCAGTGGGATAAGAAGGGGAAAGAGAGAAAAAAGAAAAAGAAAAAAAAAAGAAAAAGATAAAGATAAAAACAAAAACAAAAACAAACAAAACAAAACAGCAACAACAAAAGAAAAACCAGAATGTGATCAAATATGATCTATATGGTATATAGATCAGTGCCACACACTAGATTTGGGGTGTGTTTTGGTCTTTTAGAAGAAAGTGTCTCCCAAAATTTTAAAGAAAGAAAAACTTATATATGTACAAAAATAAGGGTTGATATGATGAAGGGATGGAAAATGACTGTAAAAATGGAAATTATAAAAAATTTTATAAAAGGAATTGATAAGAAGTTGTTTGAAAAAAGAAAGAGGATTTAAAAAAAGAAAAAAGAAAAAGAAAAAAAAAGGGAGAGGATGTGATCAGGCAGGGGAATAGAAAACACCATATACTAGAGATTTAGGGTATATTTTAATCTGTTAGAAGAAACTATCTCAAAATTTTAAAGAGAGAACAACTTATATATAGAAGCCAAAAATATGGGTAACTACTATGAAGGGATAGAATATGACTCTAAAAAGGAAAAATAAAAATTTTTTTTTAAAAAAAGGGATTGATAAGATGTTGTTTGAAAAAGGGAAAAAGAAAAATTCAAAAAGAAATAAAAAGACAAAAAGACAGTTAAAAAAAAAATTAACTTTAAAAGACTAAGGAATCATGGTAAAAAAGCCGTGAATTCTATGTGCAGTAGTCCCTTAGCGCTGGAGTTCTGCCGTTCTCATTGATCGGTAAACTTGGTCTTGGCTGGCTGTTCTCGCTGATCTTCTGGGGAGGGGCCTGTTGCCGTGGTTTCCAAATGTCTCTGCCGGAGGCGGAATTGCTCTGCCCTTGCCCCCTCCCGGCTAAGTAATCTGCTCGGGTTTGCTCTCCGGAGCTTTTGTTCCCTGCGAGCTTTCCCTTCGGCTTTGGAGGCGGAGAGTGAAAATGGCGGCCTCCCAATCTCCGCCCTGGAGGAGCCGAGAACTCGGGCCCCGCTCCTCAGTGAGCCCCCAGAGAAAAGCCGTCAGTCACTCCCGTCTCCCCGGTCTCCGGCTGCACTCCGTGCTCAACCGGCCTGTGACCGCGCGTTTCTATCTCTGGCACCCGACCCGGTCTGGAGTCTCCAAACCCAGCAGATCCCTGCGGTGCACTCCCGCGCGGCTCCTCCCGGAGGAGGAAGGTGAGTCTCCCCGGATCTGCCGCTTGTTGGGTCCCCGCTGGAGGAGCAGGGGCCGGACTGGGCCGCGGATCACGGTTTATGGCAACCCCGAGCTGAGAGCCCGCGCCTGGGCTCCGCCTCTGCAGCCGGCTTCCCCGCTCCGATACCTGGGAGCTCTGCCGCCCTCAGGCACCCCCGGTCTTTCTGTGACCCCGAGGGTCCTGAGACCACACTGTCCCGGAGGGTTCCACCCCCCGCTTAGCCACCAGAGTGACGTCCCTCAGCGGAGCAGACTTTTAAAAGTTCCCATTTTGTGCTCTGTGGCTCTATCACTTGCCAGAAGCGGCCGATGGAGGCCCCTCCCCCGCCGTCTATCCTCCCGAATATCGAATATCGCCGCGGATTCACTTCTCCGCACGTCCTACCTTCCAGAAAGTGGTCGCTTTTCTGATGAGAGAGTTGTTGCTCTTCTTTTCTTCGATCTCCTGTTGGGTTTGTAGGTGTTCAGAATGGCTTGATCCCTATCCAGCTGAATTCCTGAGAGAAGACGAAATCCAGGTCTCCTACTCCTCCGCCATCTTGCTCCGCCCCCTTAAACTCCACTTTAATTAGTAGAATATCTTACACTCTTCCAGGAACATTTATGTTGTTCTTTCTAATTTGCTTTCTATAATAACTCTGTGAGATAGGACAAGATATCATTGTCCCTATCATAGAAATGAGAAAATTGAAGTGTGGCAAGACCTATTAGACATTGTAAATCCCTGTGACAGATAAATTGGAAGGAGAAATCATCTAAACATATGTGTTTTCAAAGGCTACATCTCTATCTGCCATTTATTAATGTTTAGCTCACTGAGTTTTGCTCTGCTACAGAATTTTAAATTCACTGAGAGAGAAAGAAAAACAAGGTGTACTGTATTTTTAAAAAATGGTAATAACTTTGTATGCAAAGGTAGCTTACCTAAGAGCTCATATTTAATAAACATCTACTAGGCAAGTCTGTACACAAAAGTGACTCTCAGAGATACAGTATGGGAAGCAGCAGAATTCCAGGGGAATCTTTTTCAGTGTACTCACTCCCTAAGATTATGCCGACCTGGGTGGTGAGCGTGCCTCAGTCAAATTGCTGCCATCACAAGGTACTATATACTGGGTGGCTTAAACAATAAACACACATTTTTCACATTCTGGAGGTTGGGAAGTCCAAGATCAAGATGCTGGCAGTTTTAGTGTCTGGTGAGAACACTCTTCCTGGTTGGGGAAGCCACCTTCTTGCTGTGTCCTCACATGGCAGAGAGAGGGGCTCTTGAATTCCATCATGGGGTCCCATCCTCATGACCTCATCTACACTGAATTACCTCCCAAAGGCTCCACCTCCAAATGCCATCATATTGGGGGTTAGGGCTTCAGCATATGAATTTTGGCAGGAGTGGGTTGGAGATTGGGAGGGTGGGGGAGGGGGGAGAGAACATAAGCATTCGGTCCATAGCATAGAGTGTGTTTCACCCAGTGTACCTTGTTGCTGGTGGGACATGTCATTTGGTGCAGGTGACTGAGAGCCAAATACATGTTGCCAATCAGGGACATGTATCAACCAGTGTGGCTTCCCGCACCTGGCTGATGAGCAGAAACACGTGATTCTGTAGACTAGAGAAGTCTGGGAATCACTGGAATACATGATATCATCATCATCATCATCATCTAACTCGAAGTTGAACAATGATCAGAACATTTCAGTGACAATGCATTTTAAATAGGAAGACCCCCCAAAATAAAATAAAATAAAAATAAAAACAAATGAAGACCCCTTTGGACTTCCCAAAGGAGGATCAGCAGTTTAAAAGGTCTATAGCGGCTCAAGAAGACTTCTGGAATTTGATGGTTTGTCCCCTGGTTCCCAGCACTGAGCCTTTGTGCTTTCTGAAAACTCTGGCTCTGATTCATCCTCCAGCTCAGTCCACTTTGTCTACACATGCCACCACAGTAGTTCCAGCCTCAGAGCAGAACTCCGGTCCACTTGATTTGACGTCCTTAGGGGTGGGGAGAATGTTTTCAGAGGCATCCTCAGTGCTGTGTGCAGGGGGTGGTGCGCACTGTCGGGTGTGGCACCTGGGACTTTGATTTGCCCTCTGGTGGGAAGTGGTGTCAGCCAGGTCTGCAGGGGAGCAGATATGGAAGTGGCAAGAGGAAGCCGCTCAGCACATTCACCGATGTCAAGGTTGGCCATCATGGTAGAATGTGCCTAGAGCATTAAAAAAGAGGACTGCTTTAGGGAAGTCTCTCGGCAGATCATCAAGACCTGGAAGAGCACATAGGAGCATGTGACAGGGCTTCATTTAATTCCCTACAACAATTCTATGAGGCAGTGTTTATTACATTGGCATCTTGTAGATGAAGACAGAGAGGTTAAGTCACTTGCTTGAGGTCACACAGCCAGTAGATGGAAAGCTGGAAGGACAGCCCTGGTTGCCCATCTCCACAGTCCAGGCTCATCACCACTACACTATATTGCCTCTTAACTCTGAGACACTGTTAAAGTGATAATAAGCATTACCTATTAACCTAAAAGGGTTTTGTGGTGAAATGAGATTGGAAGGGTCGGCTTCCTTACGCAGATCTCAGGACTGTTCATCTTTGATGGGGGTAGGTGGGTTTGGCAGAATGTTCCCAGGAGCCAGGACTCTGCAAAACACATTATAGGAAAAGCTGAGACTGGTGATTAAAGTAGCCAGCTTCTGTATTCTAGTGTATTATTGCCAGAAAGGAGTTTCCTAGACAGGTTGAAACATTACTCTTCTGGCAGAAAGCACTTACCGGATCCAACCAATTGCTCGTGTCAATGATTCAATAAGATTCTGTGGAAATCAGAGCTAGAACTGCCTTCACTTGACTAGAAGTTCTTGGTGTCCACACTGTCTGTGGAGATTGCTTCCCTCTCCCAAGGTCCAACCCAAAGGCTCTTCCCTTCACGAAGCTTTCCTCTTTTCCTTGTCTAACGCTTTCTGTCGATGTCTGAAATACAAAGCAGCTCAGGACAGCAACTCACATGAAAACTTCTTCATGTGCTGCCTGGTGGAGAAGCAGTCTTTGTATGTGTTTTTATTTTCTTATTTTTTAAGATTTTTTTAATTTATTTGACACAGCGAGAGAGGGAACACAGACAGGGAGAGCGGGAAAGGGAGAAGCAGGCTTCCCGCTGAGCAGGGAGCCCAAAGCAGGGTTTGATCCCAGGACCCTGGGATCATGACCTGAGCCGAAGGCAGACGCTTAATGACTGAACTACCCAAGTGCCCCTTTTTTTTCTTTTTAAAGATTTTATTTATTTGACGGAGAGAGCGAGAACAGGAACACAAGCGGGAGGAGTGGGAGAGGGAGAAGCAGATTCCCCACTGAGCAGGGAGCCTGATGCAGGGCTTGATCCCAGGACCCTGGAAGCATGACCTGAGCTGAAGGCAGACGCTTAACGACTGAGCCACGCAGCGCCCCTGTATGTGTTTTTAAACTCCCCTATGGGATCATCAGCTCTGCAGATCAGAAACCACAGTGACACTTCCCAGTGAATCCCTAAACATTCGTGGCTGTTGAAGCTCTGGTTTGTGTTGTGTTGATTTGAAAATTACTTTAGATGGGTATTTACTTTTCTTCAGGTGTAAATATAATTTTGTCCTATTTTGTTTTATTATTACTGATAACATTAATTAAAGGTTAAAACATTTTAAAAAGTCATCTTTAAGTCCATCAAATGTATCAACTCTTGACCATCCTCATGCTGCTTATTATCATCCTTGCACATATCATGTGCACATTAATTTTTTGTAGTTTTGACTATAATTCAGATCTACTTTCTTATATTTTGAAAGATTTTATATTTTTAGAGCAGTTTAGATTCACAGAAAAATTGGGAAGGTACAGAGATTTCCCAAATATTCCTTGCCCTGACACCTGCGTATCTCCCCGCATTGTCAGCATCACTCGCTGAAGGGGGACATTTGTGACGACTTAGGGACCTGCATCATGATCATATCATAGTTATTAGCTGTATGGCATTTCATTCAAGAGACACCCCATAAATTATTTGTCTTCCACTAATATTAGACACCCAAATTGTGCCTCTTTTTCCCCATTACAGTTAACAAAAAATAAGTTTATGAAATTATTATACACACTAAAAAGAGTTGCAGCATCCATGGTTGGGGGACTGTGTGCTCAGACTAAAGCATGGGAGCTTATTTCTAAAAGTCTTTTTTTGCGAATCTAGTATAAATATGGAAAAGAAAGTTAATGGAAGAAACCTATAATGACAAAATATGCTCACAGAAATATGGAAAAAATCATTTAGCAATTGATTTTTATTTGTTTATTTTTTTGCTCATAATTTGAAACACAGAATGGAAAGAGATTATTTAAATCAAATTTTGTTTTATGCAGAGACATACAGATTGAGAGAGGTTTGTGAGGCTTAAGTAAGGGGGCTGAGAAAACCCTGGGTCCAGCGGGTAGAGTCGTTGAATAGAATAGAACCTAAACACACACGTACACAGCGTGAACTCATGAGCCAAGAACATAGCCGCTCTAACATACTGGCCTTTGCGCATTGCAGGACATTTTCCTAAGATAACCAGCCTTAAACCTGCATCAAACACCTGAAGTGGCTTTTTGCTTTGCTGGAGCACAGAGAGTAGGGAAGGGCTTTTGGGAAGTCGTGTGTCTCTGGCACTCCGGAAGAGGCTGGACTGACCTCATGTACTCTTTGTCCATTGGCTTTTCTTCCTTCTTGCCTACCTTTCCTTTCTTTTCCTTCTTCCCTCTTTCTTTCTTTCTATGATTCTACTGTTGAGGGCCTACTGCATGCCTGACCCTCTTCCAGGAGCTGGGGACGCACAAAGACGCACACAGACCCTTGCTGTTATGGATCTTACATTCTGGTGACAGGAGTCATAAAATAGAGGAATGCATATACTAACAGGATAATATCAGATCTTGGCCAAAACAATGGAATAGGGTGATATGATGGTGATTGATGGAGGGTATGTGTGTGTCAAGCTTTAGATGAAGTAATCTGGAAAAAGTACTTTGCGGAACTAAAGATGAGTTAAGACGCAGAGCACTCATTAATAAGGCACATTAATAAGACGATCACAGGTAAAGTTTTCCAGGCAGAAGAAACAGCAAATGAAAAGACCCAAAAATGATGTCAGGGGTTCAAGAAGCCCAGTGTGGCATGGACGTGGTGAATCCCATGTGGAGAGAAGAAAGTCACTAGCCACCTGTCTTCTGGGGTGGGGAGTAAACAGAGACCTCTGTGGGAATCAGAGACTGATTTGTATGAAGTAGGACTGACTGCGATGGTTCTACAGAACTTGAACTGCTAATGGAGGCATTAGAGCAGACCATGGTTTTGCCAGTCCTTAAATGTGCACCATGTAGAATCCTTCCCACTGGACAAAATGTGCATTCACAGACTGAATTAGATTACACGTTAACAGTCAGTTTATAAGAGCTTGATGCCTAAAGTGTTGTATTTGTCATGCCAGAATGAACAGACAGAATAATGCTTGTAAAACTTAATTGTTCACTAGGAAAGAATTCCTTGATGGCACAGTTGATATTTAATTTAACAAGTTAATTGAGGGATAACTCTTCATTTCAGAAAATCAATTTACCATCCAATTCGTTAAGGCAAAAGAAATGAAAGGCAGCATCTGATTATGGGATGAGAAACACATGAACAAATGGGGCTATGAAGCCACCTTGTCTTCAGACATTTGTCAGGGAAAACCCGAGAGGATGCTTTCATGTTGGAGCTCTTAAAAATAGAATCTAAAAAAGTGTGTGGATTAAAATATATCCTATTTTATGTGAATAGTTGATTCAGTTTATGAAAGAATATTAAATCTTCAAGTTCCTTCATATTTTTGAAGAAAAACAGGTTGGTATCCTTGGAAAATGAGCCTCAGATGGAATTACTGCACCAGTGGGAAATCTTTCAGGTGGATTTCATCTAATTTCTTCAAGCTCTGACATGACTTGAGTTGACTACAAACCATTTGTAGTTGGAATCACACATCTGTGTGCTTCTCTATAACATTTTGTGTATCACTTTATCTGGAACTACCTGACTAGATGACCGTGCTCTTGAAGGTAGAGAACACATTATCTATTTCTGCTTCATGATACTCTGTCGAGTCTAGACCCAGGATAATATGACAAACTTGGCTTCTATGGGGTTTTATGTAGGTTTTGGTTGGGACACTGGAATGAAGTAGATAGGGATGGAAAACAATGGTCCAGGAGTCAAACAGGCCCTCAGCTTGTTTTATGACGTTTCACTGGGAGATACCTGTACCTCGTTGGTACTTATTTTCTGTAGGTTTTGCCACTACAACGGCAGAGCCAAGCACATGCAACAGAAACTATATGAGCCTCAAAATCTAAAATACGTGGCCCTATGTAGAAAAGATTTGCCAGTCCATGAATAGCCATTTTGTTTGTGCTTTGTGTGATTTAAAAAAATGTACCTAGATTTCCAACTAGATTTAAAGATTTAATTTTCATGTTTGTACTAATTTTTTACAAGATGTAATGTGAAAATCTAACAACATTACATTCCTACGTGATGGTTGCCTCCGTACCACTTAGGGTAATCCACCTGTTCATCACTAATACGAAATATCACATTGACTATATAACCAGGGCCTTGTTTAGAGTATTAGCATCACATAACATTTGTTAAGCTTTTGTTAAAAGGATAAGGACTTTCTTGAGCATTTTACTGGCATAATTCTAGTTATGACACACAATAACTCTATGACATGTATACTTTTATTATCCTGTTTTCCCCTTCAATATCCCTGTTGTACAGATGAAGAAACTGAAGTGTGTACATGTTATATAATGTGTCCAAGGTCACACAGTTAAAAAGCTGTGGAGAAAGCCAATTTTATAGATTTAAAAGAGATGAAAGTGACAATTCTTGAATGAATTTTGAATGAAAGTTGAATGAATGTATAAAATCCTTATATGTATTTTGGTCATTGCTCTTTATTGTGTTTGTTCAATTATACAACACTTACATGGTACCAAGCTCTATTTTAGGCACAGTAATATTAAGCCATCTAAACCTCAAAATAACCTTAGGAGGTCGGTATTATCCTAATCAATATTTTGACAGTATGACATTGAGGCACAGAGAGATTAAGTGGTTTCCTGAACATCATCAAACAAGGAAGCGTCCAAGCTGGGATTTAAACAGAGGGAGACTTATTTTAGCATCCCTACTTTTCTTTAGACTTCAGATTTTGTTGCTATGATTTGTTCTAATAATCACAGATGTGTGTATCTAAATATAAAAAAATGAGCAATTGCTGACCCATAGGGAGAGCAGCAATTCAAGACTGAGATCGAATTTTTACTGTATAAGTAGAAATCCCAAGAAAATCACTAAATCAAGTAGTATTAAAAAAAACCTTGCTTTGTATTCCTCAACACACCAGAGTGTGAAATGTGGTCTCCTTGGTTGAAGAGGCATATTTACATGATATAATGTGGAAAGGAGAACTGGCTGTGTGAATGACCAATTCTGAAAATACCTTGAAACTTAGAAACCAAAACTCCAATGGTGAAAGAGTTCAAAGCATTAAATGTAGGTTTTTTGTTTTGTTTTGTTTTGTTTTAGTAAAATTGGCTTTACTTTTCTCCCCTCTTTATTTTAACACTGCCTTTGGAAGGAGCACCTCTTAGTCACCTAATCTTTGTAAATACCTGAAATATTCCTTAAGAGTTGTGAATCTTCTTGTATGCTTTATTTGAGCTTGGATGTGTCAAATACAGTGAAATGGGATTTTAAACTTTACCAGAAAAATCACCTGTGGATTCTGTAGAGGCTGAACTGATTTCAAATACGCCATTTTTCAGACTTCAGCATCTGACCACCGTGGCACCTCTCGGGCTCTGGGCACCTCAGCCGTTACCAGGCTGGGAGAAGCTCCACGCTGGGGCTCCCAGCTCTTTCCTGGGAGCAGACCTCTTGAAGCTGGAGGGTGCATATTTATGTTTCCTAATTGTTTCCACTTGGCAGTGGGACTTGAGTTTTCCCCGAGAAGGTGCTGGTGTTGACCATGCCCAAACTGTGCCCACAGTGAGGTCAGAGTCCATGTCACAGGAAGAACTCAAGGGGAATTATCGAGGGAAATATTGCTGGAGACGTATTGCATTCTGGACTGTTCAGTTTGGTATCTTTCCTGACTTCTGACTTCCTGAGAGCCAAAACTAAAATCAGTTTTAAATGGTTGGCTTTGCTTAAAATTGGGTGTGAAGAAGATGATTTACTGGGTCACTGACTGAGGACCAGCTTGAAAGGACTTTTCATCTGCTGACACTCTGGACATGATGCTGTATTTTGAGTTTCTGAAATACTGAATCTCTCTTTGTTCCTGGAAGAGAAAATGTTACTTTATTTATTTATTTTTAATTATACAGGGTTAGGTCTCCAAGTATGAAATGAGCAGTGAGTGAGCAAAAGCATTTACAATAAGCAGATACACGTCATTCTTTGCATTTTTAAATGCTTCCTTAGCTCTGATCATGGGAAATGATTAGATGAAAATGGTGGGATATTTTTTTGAAAAGTGCTTAAAATACTAAAATTAGGTTTGTTTTGTATTTTTATATCAATACTATATTTTCATTTGATAGGTGGTAAAAATTCAGATTGTTGCTTCGAATAATCGTATGAGAAACATAATATCGTAGACATTAAAATGCAAAACCTCAGCTCATCTGTTCAAGGACAACCTTTCCTTTAAGTAATGACATATGTATGCTCTAGTGGAACATTTGTTTATTTATCATGCGACCCACAAGGATATTTGTGTCTGGGGGACTGACAGACATGCTAGTGCCAAAATGCTGATATTTTATTCAGAACCACATCAGTGCAGCAAGCTCAGAGTATTGGGAAAGTTTGATAATGCATAGTAATAATTCATGGCATTTTAGTCACCAGACCAACATCAGACATTTGGTGCATACTGATTAAGGAGTGATATGCGACAGAACTTTTTCCAACATTTATATATTAGAGCAAGGGAACCTGAATGCCAGATCCCTAAATTACCCCAGGCTTTGTTTTCCCCTTTCTGTATACATGTTTATTTGTAGGACAGAGATGTTTGCCGCTGAGTAGCTGCTCAACTGCTGTGTGAACCTGGATGACTTGCAGAATCATTGAATGTTCTGGATAAAGGGGTTTTCAAGGTCATCTTGCAAGTCTACTCATAGGATCCTTGAATCTCCATGAAGATATTGGAATCATTTATCATCATAGTCTTTCCTGAGCTTTCCTGACTGGTATTTCCTTATCCCCACTTCTGAGTTCAGGCCTGAATTAAAAATATTCTTGTGGGCTTCTTACTGCTATGGAGGAGGCCCCTCTTCCTGCTGACTCTACAGAAACTTTGTATGGTAACAGCTGCTGTAGAAGGAAAGGGAATGCTCCTTCCTGGACTGGCCAGGTAGGAATTAAAAAGCATTAGGAGTAAAGCAGGCCTTTTTGGGGATACTTAAAAGTCTTGTGACCTGTGATACCCTCTCCAGTGAAAATTCTAGGTTGTGATCAACTTACCTCTTTGTAAGTTGAAAACTGTATTTTTCTCTGTCTTTCTCAAACATTTTTTATCGTTTCCCCTCTAGCTAGACTTTTTAGAAATTTTTCCTAGACACCCCCCATGAAATTTAATACCGTAGAGAAACTGTATTTGTTTATGTTTTGTGCTCTCTAGTGGAACATTTGTTTATCACACAACCCCTATTGTATGTGTATTTGTGCTTTACAGTTAGGAAGACTTAGATTTTTTTCACCTCCAAGGACCAAAGTTTGCCTTCATTGATAACGCATGCTCTACCTGAAGAGCTGACAAATTAAGAAAGGCCCATTTCTGAACCTTCAGGCGGCTGTGGAAAATCTCACAGTGTGTGGCTCCAGGCAGAGGAAATGTTTTCCTCATCATAAATTAGATAATTTTGAGAGCTGACATGTAGTGTACTTTGTTAAAAAAAAAAAAGCTTAACTTATCACAAAAATTTGGCGATATCAAAGTTGAGTGGGTGAAAGATAGCATGGACAGTGGTTCCACAGAGCAGAAGGGAGGATGACATCAATGTGCACAGCAAGCACTTAGTAAGCACGTACCGTGTACCTCACCTTCACTTACATGGTTCACTCAACCCTTCCAGCAAGTTTCCGAAGTGCTATTACCAAATTAATTTTATAGATGAGGACACTTTGCCTTAGAGACGTGAATCTGCTGAGGTTGGGAAGCTGGCTCCAAGCTGGGACTCCAGCTGCATGCCCTCACTCGAAGGTGATACTACCCTCTAGAGTTGAAAAGATGTTTGTCTGGGAATGAGTTCATTGCTGGCAAGGCAAGGAGTCATGGAGGCGTTAGTGTTGTTATTTTAAGCTTCATCTTTTTAGAGGCTCCTGTTCCACTGTCTTCCGTGTAACTAAGAAATGACTGTGTCTGGTATTATCAAAGATGCATGCGTCATGACTGAGGGCTGAGTCTTGCTAGAAATCATGTGTAATATATATCCACTGTACACTTTATATTTGTTTTACAATATGCATGATTTATGTGGTTGCAAACATACATTTCTTCCCTACCAGTGTTGGCTCAGCCTGTCCTCAGGCTACTACCCTCCTCTTAGCTGCCCTTTTGTGATTTTCCCGTTCCGGGCTGGACTTCTTGTCTATGTTATCCCAGTGACCCCAGGATGAAAATCTTAGGGCACACTATAATTTTAATCTCTTTTGTTAATTTTTGTATACCTAACACTTATAATCATTCTTAGCATATAGGATGGACTCAATGAATATTTGTTGAATGGTTAAATGATGAATGATTACAGAGGACCACTCACTTTCAGCGCTCCCTTTACCATGGGAGTTACTGCGTATTTATAAATACAGACAGTAACCTCAACAACACATCAGTGAGTGGTCATTTTGTCTTTGCCCAGTGAAATGGGTCATAAACTTTGGATATTAACATGTCCTTAGGTTTATACTTTAAGGTGGTAGACTGAACAGAGGCATAAAATACCAGTGGAATGTTAGTAAAGAAGTACCGAAGGTGATAAAGATTTTAACAAAACATCAATGGTTGAAAGAGATGTCAACAGAATTTCTGGAAGACAAAAAGCTTATGAAGGCATGTTGGTAGATGAAACAGAGCTGAAAACATGCAGAAGGGAGCTGCACAAGAATCCATTTTCCTAAGGGGGACCCATGGTGTGGGGAGCTGGGTCTCACTGGTCTGGGATTGTGCTCATGTCTTCCCAGCTCTGCCTTCAGAGATATGTTGGCAGCTTGAAATAGGCCATGCTGGGAGTACAAATTGGGGCCTCCCTTCCTTCTCGTTAGCTGGTTGTTAAGCATTTACCAGCACAACATTGAAAGGAACCCCATAGAAAATCCAAGCTTGGGGTAATCTTGTCAAAAAGATGAGAATGAAGGGTGAGCCCCCAAAAAGGGAATAGTGATAATTAAAGGTCTAGACCAGTGGTGCCAGTTGGTCTTTATTCCTTTTACCCTATTTCTGCATGCTACTTTGCATTCGCCTCAATGCAAAACAGGGTTCTCCTCTAAAGCAGTTGTTCTCAAAGCTTAGCTGGCTTCATGATAATCTGGAGGCTAGTTCACACACAGATTGCTGGGCCTTACTCCCTGATGCAGTTGGACGACAAGAATTCACAGCTCACAAGTTCTAGACACTGCTGCTACTGGTGGTGGTCTGGGACCACATGTGGAGAACCAGTGTTCCAAAGAAATTAAAGGAGAACCTTAGGCTGGATATTGGCATTGCACAGTGAAGTGCTTCTCATTTAGACATCCAAGATGTCCATCAGGTGGCCTACCACTCTGCATCCTGATGTTAGCCTCCCACGCTGCACGCTCTGCCATTGGAGACAGCCCATTCGCTCTGCCGTTCAGCTGAGAGGCCTGTTGAGGAAACCAAGCCAGGCATTCTGTGGCTTTCTAGAATCAACCTCATCTTTCTGGTAGGGAGTAATCATTCTACAGACATGTCAGTGCAACCTCTTCATTAGTCTCCGACTTTACCATCAGTCTTTAGTCAAAACCTAGATGATATGCTCATGTTTACAAAATAAACTATGTGCTATTAACGTAAACATAAGGGAAATGGCAGAAATTGGAAATCAAAGTTGGGAAGACAGGTAGAAAAAAAGAATACAAACATAAATATTTTACACAGTGAATGTCTAAATGACTGTTTAAAGTTTGGATAGCAAGATTTATAGAGTTATAGGTATCTTATTCAACTTTGCCAAGGCAATCAATAAAGAACTGGAAAATTTTGCATGTCTCAAAAATAGGAAGGATGAAGAAAGAAGTATCATGAAGAAATAAGTCCTCATTTTGTATAGTAGGGAGTAGAGTTTGGCAAAAGCAAATAATGAAAGAAATGGAGACATAAGCGTATTATTTAGGGTTTTGGAAGTAACAGTCAGAAGTAAAGACAGACATAGTTAAAAGCAATGACCTCTGAGGAGTGGATAGTTGGTGTGGAAATTGGGGACAACCCTGGTGCTTCTCATTATCACACCCATGGTGTCTTGTAATTCAAATGGACGTGTGAATGTGTTGTTCTTTTTTAAAAATATCATGTCCATTGAGATGACTTCTTGTTGGTATGGACATTCTTGAGCATTTATAGTTTACAGCTTCAGTTGAAAATGGATGGATACACAAGCCTTTTTAATACAGAAGTACTGGCAGAAAATATGCTATTCTTTGTAAATAAAACCCTGGCCTGCTCACAGAATGCTCACCTGAATTAAAACAATTACCAGCTGACTGAAATTGACTGAACAATTTCATTTTTGAGTGTCTTCTCTGAGTCTTTGGAGACTACCAGTAACAATACAAGCAGATCAAGAGGATGATGGCTTCTGGGTCAGTGGCTTCCAATAGACACAAAACCAGATTGCAAATGGTCCTAATACCCAAGCACTCTAAAGTTGTTTGAAATCTGAATCCACACATAGTGAACTTTAGGATAGGCCAATAATCTGCTGCCCTGTAAACTGCCCTATGATTTGAAGAAAATAGTATTTTTAGTCTGGCAATTTCCAGTTAGAAAGAGGTGAATTTGTTCAGTGTCTTTCAAAGACTCTGATGGTCTCTGGTTTTATGTTTGTCTTGCATTATTAAGAGCTATGATGATGAAATCCCACATGAGATTGCAGCCATTCGCCCTTCTGCGGGCTAATTCCACTTTTCGTTGATTCTGTCCTTCAGTAACAATAAATGGTTAATGAAACCATGCCCACCTTTCATTTCAAGGTGCAAACTTTTAATATATATGTGGCTTGATGGCCTTCCTTTGCCAAAAAGTGTGTGTATTCATCAATTTTATGATCTGTTATGAGTGGGAATGAGTCATGCCTCAATATCTGTTGCTTTCAAGAACCTGACACAATCATAATGATTGCTATTTTGCATTCTAGGTGGCTGTTCATGAACGTGTAAGACCGTCTACATTGAAGATAGTGGAGAAAAATGTCTCTATCAGCTGAGACAGCCTGGCAAGGCAAGTGCTGAAAGCCGGCCCTTCATTTTCCTGTCATTTAGGATGGAGCACAGAGGCACTCGCCTCTGAAGTATATTGTTAGTACCTATCCCTGCAAGGACAACACTTTTTCTGAAGAATCTGCATTCACTCTGCTTCTTTGTCAATAGCAGGACGCTGGGAAGATGGGGATGGGACGTGCTGAAGCTGCACTGAATTTCCTGTATCATAAAATTAATCAAACATCCCTTGGATCATTATTGATCCTGTTTTTGATAGATTCTTTCAAAGTTTGTTCTTCTAAGTATGGGGAGTAAAATGAACAGGAGAAGTGATAATTTTTTATGTTAAAGATTTTCCTAGAAAATTGAAGCAGGTTTTTATTTTTAGAGTTGAAGACCATGACTTCAGTTCTTCACTCTAGTTTGGAAATTCTTTCTTTCTAATTTTAGGTGGCACTAAATGTCTATACATGAATCTTGGAATCAATTCCATTGCATTTGACTTTAGTGGAGCAACGTTCTGTACCAGCTCTCGGAAAGTACTCCCAAGATCATGCTTCCTGTTGAATGAAAAGTAATGTCTTCCTTCTCGTCTCCAGAAATGCTTCTTCCAACCTTGAAACAATCCCCACAAGGGTCTAGGAAAGGTGAGTGTGTAGAATATTTTTGGTATAGACTGGTTTGGTAAGACAGAAACCGAAAAGGAGCATTTATTATTTTTTGGACTAGATTTGTATGTGATCTTGATGTAGGAAAGACGTTAGGGTTCGAAGCCGATGGCCAAGAAATAATTCTTGAGACATCTTTGGTGCAAAAAGGTGATTTTATTAAAGCACGGAAAGGACCATGGACTGAAAGAGCTGCAATGGGGTCATGAGGAGTGGCCGATTATATACCCTCAAGTTGAGAAAGGGTTAGGGAGAGCGTAGGTCTCTAAGGAATTTTGGAAGCAAGGTTTCCAGGACCTTGAAGGGGCTAGCTATTGTTGGGAAAAGGTCATTTATTACCATCTAATAAAACCTTAGTCATGAGACCCTACAGATGTAGATCGGTGGGCCATATGCTTGGGGGATGATTGCCAACACGCATCTTGGGGGTTTAGAGATAAAGGAAGTTTCCAAAGGAATTCTTATACATTAAAGTGGACTTACAGGATCCTAGAGGAGGAGGGTGGTCAGGCTAGGCTTGCCTTTTGTCCTTAGCAAAGTGTCAAAATCGAGGCAGTTGAGTCCCTAGAGGAATGTCACTCTGCCTATTTCAAGGACTTCTTAATGGGCTGTAGGTAGTAAGGAAATGTAATAATTTTTCTTCTGTCTTTGTTTCCCACATCAGTCTTACCAAACCATTTAACTTCCCTCTCATTCTGATTTTTACTTAATCTGTGAAAAATTAATGTCTGACAACCATTTGGAGTCTATTTTTGTGTGTGGTGTAAGGAAATGGTCCAGTTTCATTCTTCTGCATGTGGCTATCCAATTTTCCCAACACCATTTGTTGAAGAGATTGTCTTTGTTCCATTGGACATTCTTTCCTGCTTTGTCAGAGATGAGTTGACCATAGAGTTGAGGGTCCATTTCTGGGCTCTCTATTCTGTTCCATTGATCTATGTGTCTGTTTTTGTGCCAGTACCATGCTGTCTTGATGATGACAGCTTTGTAATAGAGCTGGAAGTCCGGACTTGTGATGCTGCCAGCTTTGCTTTTCTTTTTCAACATTCCTCTGGCTATTCGTGGTCTTTTCTGGTTCCATACACATTTTAGGATTATTTGTTCCATTTCTTTGAAGAAAGTGGATGGTATTTTGATGGGGATTGCATTGAATGTGTAGATTGCTCTAGGTAGCATTGACATCTTCACAATATTTGTTCTTCCAATCCATGAGCATGGAACGTTTTTCCATTTCTTTGTGTCTTCCTCAGTTTCTTTCATGAGTATTTTATAATTTTCTGAGTACAGATCCTTTGCCTCTTTGGTTAGATTTATGTCTAGGTATCTTATGGTTTTGGGTGCAATTGTAAATGGGATCGACTCCTTAATTTCTCTTTCTTCTGTCTTGTTGTTGGTGTATAGGAATGCCACTGACTTCTGTGCATTGATTTTATATCCTGCCACTTGACTGAATTCCTGTATGAGTTCTAGCAGTTTTGGGGTGGAGTCTTTGGGGTTTTCCACATAAAGTATCATATCATCTGTAAAGAGTGAGAGTTTGACTTCTTCTTTGCTGATTTGGATGCCTTTGATTTCTTTTTGTTGTCTGATTGCTGTGGGTAGGACTTCTAATACTATGTTGAATAGCAGTGGTGATAATGGACATCCCTGCCACGTTCCTGACCTTAGGGGGAAAGCTCTCAGTTTTTCCCCATTGAGAATGATATTCGCTGTAGGTTTTTCATAGATGGCTTTTATGATATTGAGGTATGTACCCTCTATCCCTATACTCTGAAGAGTTTGGATCAAGAAAGGATGCTGTACTTTGTCAAATGCTTTTTCTGCATCCATTGAAAGGATCATATGATTCTTGTTCTTTCTTTTGTTAATGTATCATGTTGATCGATTTGCGGATGTTGAACCAACCTTGCAGCCCAGGGATAAATCCCACTTGGTTGTGGTGAATAATCCTTTTAATGTACTGTTGGATCCTATTGGCTAGTATTTTGGTGAGAATTTTTGCATCCATGTTCATCAAGGATATTGGTCTGTAATTCTCCTTTTTGATGGGGTCTTTGTCTGGTTTTGGGATCAAGGTAATGGTGGCCTCATAAAACGAGTTTGGAAGTTTTCCTTCCATTTCTATTTTTTGGAACAGTTTCAGAAGAATAGGTATTCATTCTTCTTGAAATGTTTGGTAGAATTCCCCTGGGAAGCCATCTGGCCCTGGGCTTTTGTTTGTTGGGAGATTTTTGATGACTGCTTCAATTTCCTTAGTGGTTATAGGTCTGTTCAGGTTTTCTATTTCTTCCTGGTTCAGTTTTGGTAGTTGATACATCTCTAGGGATGCATCCATTTCTTCCAGGTTATCTAATTTGCTGGCATAGAGTTGCTCATAATATGTTCTTATGATTGTTTTGTATTTCTTTGGTGTTGGTTGTGATCTCTCCTCTTTCATTCATGATTTTGTTGATTTGGGTCACTTCTCTTTTCTTTTTGATAAGTCTGGCCAGGGGTTTATCAATCTTGTTAATTCTTTCAAAGAACCAGCTCCTAGTTTCATTGATCTGTTCTACTGTCCTTTTGGTTTCTATTTCATTGATTTCTCCTCTGATCTTTATGATTTCTCTTCTCCTGCTGGGTTTAGGCTTTATTTGCTGTTCTTTCTCCAGCTCCTTTAGGTGTAGGGTTAGGTTGTGTACTTGAGACCTTTCTTGTTTCTTGAGGAAGGCTTGTATTGCTATATACTTTCCTCTTAGGACTGCCTTTGCTGCATCCCAAAGATTTTGAATAGTTGTGTTTTAATTTTCATTGGTTTCCATGAATTTTTTAAATTCTTCTTTAATTTCCTGGTTGACCCATTCATTCTTTAGTAGTATGCTCTTTAGCCTCCATGTATTTGAGTTCTTTCTGACTTTCCTCTTGTGATTGAGTTCTGGTTTCAAAGCACTGTGGTCTGAATATAGGCAGGGAATGATCCCAATCTTTTGGTACCAGTTGAGACCTGATTTATGACCTAGGATGTGATCAATTCTGGAGAATGTTCCATGGGCACTAGAGAAGAATGTGTATTCTGTTGCTTTGGGATGGAATGTTCTGAATATATCTGTGAAGTCCATTTGGTCTAGTGTGTCATTTAAAGTCTTTATTTCCTTGTTGATCTTTTGCTTAGACGATCTGTCCATTTCAGTGAGGAGGGTGTTAAAGTCCCCCACTATTATTGTATTGTTGTCAATGTGTTTCTTCACTTTTGTTATCAATTGCCTTATATAATTGGCTGCTCCCATGTTAGGGGCATAGATATTTACACTTGTTAGATCTTCTTGTTGGATAGACCCTTTAAGTAGGATATAGTGTCCTTCCTCATCTCTTATTACAGTCTTTGGTTTAAAATCTAATTTGTCTGATATAAGGATTGCCACCCCAGCTTTCTTTTGGTGTCCATTAGCATGGTAAATGGTTTTCCACCCCCTCACTTTCAATCTGGGGGTGTCTTTGGGTCTGAAATGAGTCTCTTTCAGACAGCATATTGATGGGTCTTGTTTTTTAATCCAATCTGATAGCCTGTGTCTTTTGATTGGGGCATTTAGCCCATTTAAATTCAGGGCAATTTTGAAAGATAGGAATTTAGTGCCATTGTATTGTCTGTCAGGTGACTGTTACTGTATATTGTCTGTGTTCCTTTCTGGTCTATGTTGCTTTTAAGCTCTCTCTTTGCTTAGAGGACCCCTTTCAAGATTTCTTGTAGGGCTGGTTTCGTGTTTGCAAATTCATTTAGTTTTTGTTTGTCCTGGAAGCTTTTTATCTCTCCTCCTATTTTCAATGACAGCCTAGCTGGATAGAGTATTCTTGGCTGCATATCTTTCTCATTTAGTGCTCTGAATATATCCTGCCAGTCCTTTCTGGCCTGCCAGGTCTCTGTGAATAGGTCTGTTGCCAATCTAATGTTTCTACCATTGTAGGTTACATATCTCTTCTCCTGAGTGGCTTTCAGGATTTTCTCTTTGTCTCTGAGACTCGTGAGTTTTACTATTAGATGTCGGGGTGTTGACCTATTTTTACTGATTTTGAGAGGGGTTCTCTGTGCCTCCTGGATTTTGATGCCTGTTTCCTTCCCCAAATTAGGGAAGTTCTCTGCTATAATTTGCTCCAATATACCTTCTGCCCCTCTCTCTCTTTCTTCTTCTTCTGGGATCCCAGTTATTCTAATGTTGTTTCGTCTTATGGTATTGCTTATCTCTCGAATTCTGCCCTCCTGATCCAGTAGTTGTTTATCTCTCTTTTTCTCAGCTTCTTTATTTTCCATCATTTGGTCTTCTATATCACTGGTTCTCTCTTCTGCCTCATTTATCCTAGCAGTTAGCACCCCCATTTTTTTTTTTAAAGATTTTATTTATTTATTTGACAGAGAGAGAGATAGCAAGAGCAGGAACAGAAGCAGGGGGAGTGGGAGAGGGAGAAGCAGGCTTCCCGTGGAGCAAGGAGCCCGATGTGGGACTCGATCCCAGGACCCTGGGACCATGACCTGAGCCGAAGGCAGATGCTTAACGACTGAGCCACCCAGGCGCCCAGCACCCCCATTTTTGATTGCACCTCATTAATAGCCTTTTTGATCTCAACTTGGTTAGATTTTAGTTCTTTTATTTCTCCATAAAGCATTTCTCTAATAACTTCCATGCTTTTTTCAAGCCCAGCTAGTATCTTTAACGTGATGATTCTGAACTCTAGATCTGACATTGTACTATTGTCCATATTGAGTAGGTCCCTGGCAGTCGGTACTACCTCTTGTTCTTTTTGTTGAGGTGATTTTTTCCATCTTGTCATTTTGTCTAGAGGAGAAAGATTAATGAGAGAACAAAGTGCTAACAGGGTAACAACATCCCCAGAAAATATACTGTAAACAAATCAGAAAAGACTTGAAGCCAGAGGAAAAAGAAAGGGAAAAAAAGAAAAAAGAAAAAGCAAAAAAAAAAAAAAAAAAGAAAAGAAAAAGAAAAAACAAAAGCAAAAGATAGAAACTAACAAAAACAGAACAAAACAAAACAAAAAAAACAGAATGTGATCAAATATGATCTGGCTGGTGCATAGATCAGTGCCACACACTAGATTTTGGGTGTATTTTGGTCTGTTAGAAGATAGTGCCTCCCAAAATTTTAAAGAAAGAAAAACTTATATATGTACAAAAATAAGGGTTGATATGATGAAGGGATGGAGTATGACTGTAAAGATGAAAATTATAAAAAATTTTATAAAAGGAATTGATAAGAAGTTGTTTGAAAAAAGAAAAGAGGATTTAAAAAAAAGAAATAAAAAAAAGGGAGAGAATGTGATCAGGCAGGAGAGTAGAACAAAACCATACACTAGAGATTTGGGGTATATTTTGATTTGTTAGAAGAAACTATCTCAAAATTTTAAAGAGAGAACAACTTATATATATATGCCAAAAATAAGGGTAACTAGTATGAAGGGATAGAATATGACTAAAAATGAAAAATAAAAAAAAATTTTTCTAAAGGGGATTGATAAGATGTTGTTTGAAAAAGGGAAAAAGAATAATTCAAAAAAAAAAAGACATTTAAAAAAATAAAAAAATGAACTTTGAAAGACTAAAGAATCATGGTAAAAAAGCCATGGATTCTATGTGCATTATTCCCTTAGCGCTGGATTTCTGCTGTTCTCATTGATTGGTAAACTTGGTCTTGGCTGGCTGTTCTGGCTGATCTTCTGGGAGAGGGGCCTGTTGCCGTGGTTCCCAAATGTTTTTTTTTTTTTTTTTTTTTAAAGATTTTATTTATTTATTTGAGACAGAGAGAATGAGAGACAGAGAGCACGAGAGGGAGGAGGGTCAGAGGGAGAAGCAGACCCCCTGCTGAGCAGGGAGCCTGATGCGGGACTCGATCCCGGAACTCCAGGATCATGACCTGAGCCGAAGGCAGTCGCTTAACCAACTGAGCCACCCAGGCGCCCCGTGGTTCCCAAATGTTTTTGCCGGAGGTGGAATTGCCCCGCCCTTGCCGGGTCTGGACTAAGTAATCTGCTCGGGTTTGCTCTCGGGAGCTTTTGTTCCCTTCAAGCTTTCTGTACAGCTCTGGAGGATGAGAGTGAAAATGGGGGCCTCCCAATCTCCAGCCCAGAGGAGCCGAGAACTTGGGGCCCTGCTCCTCAGTGAGCCCCCAAAGAAAAGCAGTCAGTCACTCCTGTCTCCCCGGTCTCTGGCCGCACTCCGTGCTCACCCGGCCTGTGACCCAGCTTTCTATCTCTAGCACCCAACCCCGTGTGGAGTCTCCAAACCCAGCAGATCCCTGCGGGGCGCTCCCATGATGCTCCTCCCAGGGGCGGAAGGGGAGTCTCCCTGGATCTGCCACTTGTTGGGTCCCTGCTGGAGGAGCAGTGGCCCGACTGTGCCGCGGATCACGGTCTCTGGCAACCCCGAGCTGAGAGCCCGTGCCTCGGCTCCGTCTCTGCAGCCGGCTTCCCTGCTCTCATCCCCGGGAGCTCTGCCGCACTCAGGCATCCCCGGTCTTTCTGTGACCCCGAGGGTCCTGAGACCACACTGTCCCGCGAGGGTTCCACCCCCCGCTTAGCCACTGGAGCGACGTCCCTCAGTGGAGCCGACTTCTAAAAGTTCCGATTTTGTGCTCCAGGCTCTATCACATGCCAGAAGTGGCCGATGGAGGCCCCCTCCCCCCCACCGTCTATCCTCCTGAATATCACCTCGGATTCACTTCTCTGCATGTCCTACCTTCCAGAAGGTGGTCGCTTTTCTGTTCAGAGAGTTGTTGCTATTCTTTTCTTCGATCTCCTGTTGAGTTTGTAGGTGTTCAGAATGGTTTGATCCCTATCCAGCTGAATTCCTGAGACCAGATGAAATCCAGGTCTCCTACTCCTCCACCATCTTGCTCCGCCCCCAAGACAGCGCCCACTTTCCAGCTTTTACTAAAGCTTTCTGCAGTCAGTGCCTTGGTCAGTGCTGATGTTCAAACTGGTAAACATTCAGACCCTGGGCGGGGGTAGCTGTGGTAACTCGTGGGGTCGCTGAACTGTGTATTTTCCTTTTACACCAAGGGGACTACACGGCCATCAGGAAGAAGGAACATACTCTGTAGTCCTTTCTGTATTAAAGGGTATGAGCATAAAGATAGGAGCTGAAAAAATGGAAGTGGTGACCTTTGTAGGTTTATGGGGGGTGGATGGGGTTGGGTCAGAAGCTTTCAGTAGGTTCATGGAAATGATGGTACTGACAAATACCAGCACTGCTACTGAGAAAAGGCTGTGGGTGGGAGAGACTGCTGGGAGTCAAAATATGCAAGGGAGGCTCTTCTTGTGCCTCTGAATTCCTGCTCCTTTGATCTTCACCCTATTCTTGTTAGTTCCAGAGCAAAGCTCCCCTTCTTCCTCTTTTTCCTCTGCCCTTCATTTGCAATTCCCCTGGCTTATCCCCACCTCAGAAATAACTGAGCAAACCTGTCCTTCACAATAGGGCATCCAAATTCAACCTTCCTTTTGTTTTGTTGGCCTTTATTTTAAAAATAAATAATTGGAGATGAATGCAAACCACCCATAATGATTTACTTTTAAAAAGTGATGTCCTGATTGTTTGGAGGGGAAGATTCATAATATATAACATAAGTTATAAATCAGTTAGGCAGAAGAAAACTTTCAGGGAGAGCAGACCAGAAATTGGATTTGCTCTGACACAGTGAGAATGCCATCAAAATGTGTAGTGACATTTGTATATGTCATAAAGGTGATTATTCTGCATCTAAGCTCTGACAAGGTTAGACCTCAGATGCTGTTTTAAGATTAAGAAAATCAGTATTGACAGCAGTAGGTTGGGCTTAAAGAAATTCAAATATTTAAGCATTGACGAGATTGGGAGAAGAATATGGGACAAGGAATGCAGGCATGATGCTGAGATTCATGTGGATGAGGAGGGGAAGAGACATGTGATGGGAGTTCAGTGTATAGAACAAGGATACATCAGCCACAGGCAGTGAGCTACTGAAAGACTCGCTATGTTTAACAAAGTAAATTTAAAAGGTTAATAATTATGCAGGACCAAAAGAGGCTGCTGTGTTTCTACCTATGCATCTGCATATCCACTGACTTAATCCCATAAAAACATCAAATTAAAGGCTAATATATATGAGTTTAATGTAATACTAAATGCATTGGCAACTAGAATTAAAATGAAGATTATACCAAAAACAGTTTTGTGAAAGCAGAGCAAAGTTGGCGGCCCTGCATTGCCTTATTTCAGGACTTACCATGAGAGTTGCAGTGACTGAGATAGTGTTGTGTTGGCATGAGGAGAGACATGTAGATCAATGGAGCAAAACAGACACCAGGAATAGGTCCACACATATTTGTCAATTGATTTTTATCAAAGGTGACAAGGCAATTAAACGGGGATTGGATAGCCTTATCAAAAATGGTGTTAGAACAATTGGCTATCCAAATGGAAAATAAATGAATACCAGCTCTTTCCTCAGTCAGTACACAAAGAACAAACCAAGAAAGATCATAGACATAAATGTAAAAGCAAAAATTAAAAATCTTCTAGAAGAAAACATCTTTCTGACCTATGATAAGCAAAGAGAGCATAGGAACCAAACTCTGTAGGAAAACATAGAAAAACAGGACTGCATCTAAATTAAAAACTTGTGCTCTTCTAATGATACCACCAAACGGGGGAAAACCTTTGTAATATATATACACTCATCAAAGGAGTTGTATTCGGAACACATAAAGGACACTTACAAGTCAATGATAAGAACTAACAATGCAATTTAAAAATGGGCTTAAGATGTGAAGAAACACGTGACAAAGGAAGATATACAATACATAAAAAGATGCTCAACATCATTAATTAACAGGAAAATGCAAATTAAAACCACAGTGAGATACTATTAGACACCACTAAAATTAGAACACCCTTCAGGTACCAAGAATTTGGTGAGAATATAGAGCAGCTGAAACTTTCCTACATTACTTTTGGAAATTTAAAATAGAAAACCACCTTGAAAAAAAACTTGACAGTCTTTACAAGGTTAAATATACACTTATTGCTGGACCCAGCAAACCTGCTCATGCACATTTCCCCAAGATAAATGACACATATGTTCTTACAAATACTTATACGTATGTGCTCATAGCAGCCTTATTCATAATAGCTGCACATTTGAAGTACATGGGTTTCCTTCAACAGGAGAAGAGCTAAACAAACTGTGGTATATTCACAGAATGGAATATTATTCAGTATTTAAAAGGACCAATCTATTCATTTGTGTGAAACATGGATGAATATCAGGAACATAACTGTGATGGTTAATTTTATGTGTGAACTTGGCTGGGCCATGGTGCCCAGATATTTGGTCAGACATTATTCTGGATGTTTCTATGAGAGTGCTTTTGGATGAAATTAACATTTAAATCAGTGCACTTTGTTTTTTTTTTCAGATTTTATTTATTTATTTGTCAGAGAGAGAGAGACAGCAAGAGAGGGAACACAAGCAGGGGGAGTGGGAGTGGGAGAGGGAGAAGCAAGCTTCCCGCTGAGCAGAGAGCCCAATGTGGGGCTCGATTCCAGGACCCTGGGTTCATGACATGAGCCAAAAGCAGACGCTTAATGACTGAGCCACCCAGGTGCCCCAAATCAGTGCACTTTGAGTAAAGCAGTTTGCTCTCCATAATGTGAATGGGCCTCATCTAAGTAGTTGAAGGCCTTTGTAGAACAAAGAATGACCTGCTCTGAGCGAGAGAGAATTCTGCCAAGGGGAGGCCTGGGTCTTGAAGTACAATATTGGTTCTTTCCTGGGTCTCCAGCTTGATGGCCTACCCCACGGGTTTTGGACTTGCCAGCCTCTAAATCTGTATGACCCAGTTGCATGACTCTACACACACGCACACACACACTTGCACACGCACACACACACCCACGTGCACGCTCGCATGCATGCACACACGTGCACACACTTGTACACTCACATGCATGCACACACACTTGCACACGCACACACTCACGCACGTGCACGCTCGCATGCACGCACACACATACACACACACGCACACACACACCATATTGACTCTGTTTCTCTGGAGAACACAGACTAATATAATTATGCATAACGAGCAGCTCTACAAAAAGCATGCATACCGCTGAGCCTTCAACAACATGGGTGTGAACTGCATGGTCCACTTATATGCAGATTTTTTCCTATAAATACAGAACAATACGGTAAATGTATTTTCTCTTCCTTACGATTTTTTTTTAAAGATTTTATTTATTTATTTGAGACAGAGAGAATGAGAGAGAGCACATGAGAGGGGGGAGGGTCAGAGGCAGAAGCAGGCTCCCTGCTGAGCAGGGAGCCCGATGCGGGACTCGATCCAGGGACTCCAGGATCATGACCTGAGCTGAAGGCAGTCGCTTAACCAACTGAGCCACCCAGGCGCCCCTCTTCCTTACGATTTTAATAACATTTTCTTTTCCCTAGCTTACTCTATTGTAAAAACATAGCATAACATATATATGTATATAGCTATATATATATATTTATACATATACATATATATGTATAAAACTATATGTTAATCAACTGTTTATGTCATTGGTAAGGCTTCTTTCTGATCAACAGGAGGCTATTAGTAAAGTTTTCAAGGGAGTAGAAAGGTACATGTAGATTTTTGACTATGTGGGGAGTTGGTACCCCTAATTCCTGGGCTGTCCAAGGGTCAGCTGTACTGTAGAATTCTATTTACATGACCCTGTGGAAAAGCCAAATTTAATCTATGGTGACAGGAAGCAAGTCAGAGGTTTCCTGAGGCTGGAGTCTGGGGAGAATGGAACACAGAGTACATTTGGTACGATATTCTTTATTTTGATAGTAGCAATGATTACACTTGTATATAAATTTGTCAAAATTCTTCAAGAGATCCACTTAAAATGGGTGTATTTATTATATGCAAATTATGCCTACATAAAGTTGATTTTAAAAATACAAAGCTTAGAAAAGAGGGAAAGTTTTGCACAGACTTAGGGCTATTTCATTGGGAAGTAAATGAAGGCATTTCTACATGGTGAAGTGTGGATGGCAATGTTTGGCGTTGTGGAGAAGGAAGACTGAGGTTATCTTAGGGCTTGGACACTAGTGATGGGGAAAACATCCCAAACTTGAGCCCATGGAGGGGTTAGAAAAGCATTGGAGAAACTTAAATACAATATAACAAAGTAGGGAGAGACTTTAGAGCAGGCTTTTTAAAAAAAATTTTTTTATCGTTATGTTAATCACCATACATTACATCATTAGTTTCTGATGTAGTGTTCCATGATTCATTGTTTGTGTATAACACCCAGTGCTCCATGCAGTACGTGCCCTCTTTAATACCCATCACCAGGCTAACCCATCCCCCACCCCCTTCCCTCTAGAACCCTCAGTTTGTTTTTCAGAGTCCATCATCTCTCATAGTTCGTCTCCCCCTCCAATTCCCCCCCTTCATTCTTCCCCTCCTGCTATCTTCTTTTTTTTTTTTAACATGTATTATTTGTTTCAGAGGTACAGATCTGTGATTCAACAGTCTTGCACAACTCACAGTGCTCACCATAGCACATACCCTCCCCAGTGTCTATCACCCAGCCACCCCATCCCTCCCAGCCTACCCCCCACTCCAGCAACCCTCAGTTTGTTTCCTGAGATTAAGAATTCCTCATATCAGTGAGGTCATATGATACATGTCTTTCTCTGATTGACTTATTTCGCTCAGCATAACACCCTCCAGCTCCATCCACGTCGTTGCAAATGGCAAGATCTCATTCTTTTTGATGGCTGCATAATATTCCATTGTATATATATACCACATCTTCTTGATCCACTCATCTGTCGATGGACATCTTGGCTCTTTCCACAGTTTGGCTATTGTGGACATTGCTGTAGAGCAGGCATTTTTTTGATATGGAACTTTCAGAACAGCTGAGAGACCACTTGTAGAGAATTTGTGATGTAAAAAAAATAAGAGTTGACTATCAAGGAACTCACATTAAACTCACATCTGGACACAATGGCTCTGCTTTACCATTTCCCCTCAGGGAAATTTTTAGAAAATATAGATTTCAGAGCCTTACACCCGATGATTCTCAGTCTTAGGTGAGGCTTAGATGTCTAATTAAAAAAAAAATTTTTTTTTCTAGTGTTCTGAGGAGCAGATAGGCTTGGGAAACACTTTCTAGATGATTTGTAAGGCATAGGAAAAGTTTCTGATGGCAAGTGACAGGTGGTGAGGAAGTGAGGGTGTGGCCACACAGGTGCAGACTCTCCAAACCTTCTGACCTTCACTATCCTGAATTAAATTTCCATAAGGGAGACTTACAGAATGCAATGCAGGAAAATGAACTCTCCCTGGTCTTATTGTGTTTTTGCCTGGCTTGATTAGGAAATGCAGAGCTTGTCTGGATTAAGCCAGTATTTACTTTGTGTGCTGCAATTCCAAGTGAAATCAAAACAGTTATATTTGAGAAATGTTAACTGTGCTAAAGAACCAATTCCAAGATTCTCATTAGGAGTTGATTTCATGATCAAATACTCTTTCATTGAGAAAAACGAGATTAAAAAGCACCACCATTCATCGACTTTCATGCATTTGAGAACCTTTATATAATTAGAATTTAGCACAAATAATTGTATGTCATTAAACACATTGATAAGGTAAATGCAACTCTGACAACTTGTCACATTTGAGGTGAAAAATGATTAGATCGGCACACCTTTTGACCTCAATATCCATGGAAAATGATTTGAGTAAGACAAATTAGACTAAGAGGAATATAAGAACAATTTTCTTGTTGAAGAACAAAGCCATGTTATAAACCCCACCTGCAAGAAGGCAGTTTTAAAATCTTGAATATAATTAACTTTATATCTTTGTAGAATGAACACTAAAATATCCTTAACAGTAGGAAATGGACTTTTAGAATGTTAAACTATTTTAGCTATACTTTAGGAGCTTTCGTACTTTTAGTGTGAAATCTCAGCCTCTAAAATGGGAGTTCTTTAGACAATGAAATTTGGATTCTAACTCTATTCCCATGGAATCGCTGAGGCCTAGAAACTGCTTGTCAAAGGCTTCTGTCAGAGTTAATTTTGGAGTTTGCTATAGGTAGTCAGTTAACTGCTCAGTATCTGTGGAGCATACAACATTCTGGCATTCCGAAGGGCAAAAGAAATAGAAAATCCCACTGGTGGGAAGAGGTATTATTGGTTGTCTTTTCTACTTTTCATACCATCTTCTTTCAAGTGCTTTCTACAGGCCAAATGCAGCTTCTACTTTAATGCCTCTTGTGATGGGAGACTCCCTCCTTCACAATACTATTTCACTGCTAGTGAGCCTTCATGAAATAGAAGGTCATTCTCATCCAGAGCTTTTCTTTAAATTCTACAGACTAACCCTAGCTTTACGAAACACCCACAGGAAACTTGGATTTCTGCATCTTACCTCATTAATATCTGGAGAAATATAATGTTCCCCATGACTTCTCTGTTTCCTTCGCTGAAAATTTCCTGTTCCTGTAGGCTTTTATGGCATATTTCTTCTCACCTACACAATAATGCCAAATATTTTATCATGGCAATTTCTCCTTCATTGTTTTAAGTTTCACCTCCCGTCACTGTCTGATACCTCTTCTATGTGCCAAGCATGCTGAAACATTGATAGTTTGCCAAACACAGGATGCTCCTTCATGGTGACATATTTGGAGACACACTGTCTCTTGTGCCTGAAGAGTTTCCTACCCAGCAAACTCCTATCAGTTTTTAGGAGGGTCTAGTGGCACTTGCTCTGGAAGTTCTCCTGGATCCCTCCAGGGCATAATGTGGCAGTACATGCAGTGAATTTAACCAATGAATGGAGATAGGGATGTCTGGAAACTGGTAACCAAGGGAGAGGAGTGGTTCTGGAAGCAGATAATCACTCTGAAAGGGAAGGGTAAGAGCACTGGACAAAGCCAGGTAGGCAGGTCAAAGTCAAGACAGACACAAATCACGAGAACCAGGGCCTCCAGCAGGAGAAAACTCAGGAGAGAAAACATGACCAACTCCAGGAGAGCACAAAGACCTAAAGGTTACTATGGGGCTGGTCAAAGTCCAAGCAGGAAACAACTATTTACAGGTCCCTGACTGCATGTGAGGGGGTTGTGTCCTCTGTTGTACTGAGAGAGGAGCAAGGGGGCCACAACCCCTGCCCTTGGGTTCTTGACAGTCCAGTTGGGGACACTTGCAGAATAGCAGCGATGCCCCTTTGTGACAGAGCTGTGATGGTGGAAGTGCAGGCTCTCTGGGACACTTAGAAGGGACCCCGGTCCTGCTCACACCTGTCTGAATTCTGGGGAGCTTCAGTCCTAATCCCCCTGAGTCTCGGGCTTGCCTTGCCTCTCCCGTGACCTTCCCCTCTGTCCACTCTAGTCTTAGACTGCACTGCTGGACCAGGTAACAGCCTGCCGCTCTCTCTGCTGCTTAGCAGTCCTTTTATTTATGTCACATTCACTTCCCCATTCATCATTGGAGTGGCTGCTCCAGTCCTGTCCCTTCCAATCAAACTCAGATCCTTTATCCTCACCACATGACCTTGTCTCCCATTTTCCTGAACAGATTGAGGTCACTCAGTGAGAACTCCCTCATCCCTCCAGCCCTTGCCACCTGCCAAAACCCTGCTGCATCTAATCATTTCTGCACTTTTGCTCATCCCCTTTTTTTCCTTCTGACCTAGGACAAAAGGTAACCTTCGTCCATGATGCTGGCCTCCCCATGATTCGCCCCCCCCCTTCCTTACGCAGAACTCTCTCTGTTTCCCTCCCTCTCCTTGCAAGCTTTGATTTCTCCCTCTGCACATGCTGTACCAGAATGCAAAGACATGTGCTGGACTCAATCTGAAGATATCTTTTCCAGATCCTAAGTTTCCCCTCACCCTCTAATTAACACTTCCTTACTGTCCTCACCAAACCCATGTACAGGTGGAAACATCCCATATTTATTTGACAATGTGTTGGTAACTTAAGTGAGGGGCATCAGACTTGTGTATCTCTATGGCTCCAGTATTTTTTCCAGACTGATTCCTTTTTTTCTTCTGTTCAGATTATTATCATCAGTCCTACTGGTGATATTGCCATCAACTCTTCTTACTCTGCTCTGCTTGATGGCAAATATCTGCAGGCAATCTTTGAGTCTTTTAATTAAATGTGTAGGTTCAAAGCATCGGCCACCTGCATTCCAATCTTCGCTCTGCAAAATATTAGCTGTGTGAGGTGGGCAAGTATTCAACCAACCCAAACCTCAGGTCCCTTGTTTGTAAAGTTAGCAGAGCTATAACACCTACCTATTGGGGCTGCTGTGATTACTAAATAAACAATAAATAACCCTTTGAAAGTGGTAGCAGCATGCCTGGTGAAGGGGAGCAACACATACCATTCCAAAAAATGTATCTTTGGCATATTGATTACTTTTTAGGAAATAGCAGACACGGGTGGAGCTCTGAGAACGAAGTAGAAGTTACCCTTTTGTAAGAGGTATTACACATACAAGGGGAATCTCCTTTGTAGGAGTGTCTCCCTCCCTGTGTCTGGAAGAGAGGATGCCTGAATCTCTAGAAAAGCTTATCGATGGAGGAGGCAGGGACTAAAGCTGCAAACAATCCTACAGTGTTTACTGTGCTTGTTACTTGTAAAACCTTTGTCACTGTTCACTCTTCCTGGTAACCTTCCATAACTGCCTCCCTTTGTCCCCACATCTGTCTGTAGCTGGAGATGGTATCTTAGGGGGTGTATTGGGCCATTTTAGGGAGTCACTGTTCTCTGAGGTTTCTCCCATGCATACAGGAGGTACACGTGTTATGAACCATATTTTTGTTTTTCTCCTGTTAATCTGTCTTTTATTAGGGGGAGAGAGTCCTCCACCAAGAACCTAGAAGAGTAGAAGGAAAATTATGTTTCCTCCCCTACCAACTGGCAAAATGTAACCACTCAAATGTTAATTATCATTATTAAGCAATTTCCCTACCCACTATCCCTTTCCTGGTATCCATAATTTCTAGTTATATCGAGTTGCTAATGTTGTGCTTTGCACATGATGAGCTGCCAGGTGTGAAGGTCATGAGAATAATGAGCCTTATTCACTTACTATGACAGTGCCGGCAAGAAACAAAAAGAGGTGCTAGTTTCCTGGTATTCCAATTTCCCAGTATGAAGCATCACCTGGAGAGGTTCTGATGAAGGCAGCACCAATGGGGGATTATCCCACAGCCTCTAAACAAAAGGCTCGTGGGTGTTTATGAACCCCAGGTCTGGGGATAGACTGCAGGGGCAGGGCTAGAAGTGGGCAGGTGCTGAGTCAGAGGGGAGATAGGTTCCTTAGCCAAGGCCCCCTCTGGCCTGAGATACTTGCTTTAGGGATGCAGATATGCACGTGACCATCTCCAGCCCAGGCTGGGGGGGCACCCCGCCTTCCCAGTCCTTGACTACTACTCTCCCTAGAAAACTGCAGTGAGGAAACAACCGGGATTTCAAAATCAGCAAAAGAGTATTTGAAAAGTTAGGAATAATCAACAATTTGAGAAAAATTTTATAAGAAAACTGCTTGTTTAGATACCAGATTGGTTAATATCCAATAGACATTACCTGTTCCACCAGAGAGAAATTATTTGCATCTCTATGAGGCAAAAATCTTTGAATTAACCTTTGCCTCTCAGACTTGTAAATTGCTCAGACAATAAAAGTCATGTCTAGTGTTGAATTGAAAAGAAAAAAGAAACTGTACTCTCTTACCTGTTTCCAAGTTTGAGGTAATTTTTCTGACATTATGAAATGTGGTTATTCCGACCTATCTTACAGGGTTGTTGTAGTAAATAAGATATTGTATGTTAAGCCCATACAAATTATAGAGTGATCACTCACATGCTGGGTGCTGTTAAGATCAGTAGATTGCTGTGGTTTCTCCTCCATAATGCTTACAGCCTGACTCTTCTGTGCTATTCAACCAAAATGTTCTGTTGGAAGGGACATCCCGGTGGCTAAGTTAATTGGCCTATTTTCGGATATCCTTATTACTATATTTAATTCTAGCATTTGGCCTAGTTAAGTATCTCCTACTTCTTGAAGCTTTCTCCTTCTTTGGTATCTTTCCCGATTCTTGTCCCTTCTCTCCACATTGTGTTTCCTGACAGTGCAGGCAAGAACAAGTCCTCTTGCTCCCATTTCCATGTGAGCATCCCTGCAGAGTTTAACTTACTCCATCTCCTTCTCTCCATGCTTTAATATCTCACACAGACAACCTGTATTTCTAGTCATTCCCCGAATACTAATTATGGGCATATTTTCAATTACATTTGGGAAATTTCCACCTGTACATTTTGTCAGCATTTTACACTAAACCCATCTTATCTTACTATAACACCTCTTGCCTCAGGAATATTATTATTTAGTTTCTGAGAAACAACCAATATTCTAAGGCATTCAGGCTTGACACTCTTCACTATAACTTTTGACTCTTCTTTTCCTTTATTCACCATTTTTAATGAACTGCCCAAAGTCTTTGATTTAAAATACTCCTCACATTGTGGTTGACTGCAACTTTGGTGGTCCCCAAATGAACTATGCCTCCAATATCCATGCATTTTGTAGTTCAGTGCTGTGCCAAAGGGAATGGGGGCAGTCAGCTCTGGAAGGCAGACATTGCCTCTAGAGAATTTAAAAACTGTGATAAAATCAACTGAGAGTTTGTCTGCTTTTTGTTATCACTATGTACTTCAATTTGAAACCAAGTCAGCTTCTCCCTGCTGGGGCCCTTCCATTGCTCCTCACTGGGTAGCACCCTCCTGTAGTTACTTTGGGATGGAACATTACCAAGCATGATGCATTCAAAGGCTGGTAACATGTACACACTAGAGCTTTTCCTCTCAAAATGCTTGCTCATTTAGCCCCCATGCTGTAAGAAGCCCACACCACATGGTGATGCCATGTGGAAGGCAGCTGAGGAGCTCTGGTTAACAGCCCCACCTGAGTCTTTTACTTCATCTGGTTATGTTGCAGACCTAGTAATGATCTTAAATTACACATCCCCAAAATAGTTTTTATCTATTATAATAATAAAAAAATAGAAATGATATAAAAATAGCTGATATAGTCATGTTCTGTTATATTTATATATAACATATAGTCATGTTCAGTTATATTTATAGAAATATAACTGCAATAAGGATTGGATTTATCTAGGTCAACATCAGTTGACTTAGTGAATAATATAAAAGGTCACTAGTAACTGGCAGAAAGAACTGAGGATTTTCCAAACTTAATCTGACTTCATAAAATAAAAAGGTAGGAATTAACATTTTTAAAATACCAATATTCTTATTTTCTGATGTAGAACTCAGCAAAATTTTGCATATAGGCAGATCTACAAAGAAGTGAGTAAACTTGAGTGACTTTAATAGTTCTTACGATTAAAAAAAAGGAATTTAGAAATTCTTTTTTGAAAAATAGAAATACCCAACTCTCCATGTTTGTAGATTTTAAGCAATAATTAATGCAATATTGATTAAACACTGAATTGAACACTGAGATATCAGAATGTATGAAGATAAAACAACATGCAGACCCTGTCCTCAAGAAATGTTCAGTCAGGGCCTGGGTGGCTCAGGCGGTTAAGCATCTGCCTTTGGCTCAGGTCATGATCCCAGGGTCCTGGAATCGAGTCCGCATTGGGCTCCCTGCTCCACGGGGAGCCTGCTTCTCCCTCTCCCTCTGCCACGCCCCTGCTTGTAGGCTCTCTTTCTCTGTCAAATAAATAAATAAAATATTAAAAAAAAGTTTAGTCATTTGAGAAGTTAGACATATGCACTTAAAATTTTCATGTAAGAGTTAAACAATAATGTTTAATAAAAGAGAAAGAAGGAATTCTCAGAATTATGTGTTTAAGTGCCCAATAAAATATACAAAAGAAAGAGAAGTGCCTACAACTCAGAAAAATGAATTTTTCTTTTGGGTCCATATGGAGAAATACTGAGATAAAAGAAATGTGGGTAAGTGTCAGACTGTGTGAAATAGCATGTGTATTTGATGTTAACCTAACACATCAGAGATTTTAATTGTATGCAGCTATGCAAGACTAAAAAGGTTTTCATATTTAAACATTTTTTCCCTTTTAATCAAAGTTATAAGCAATTTAGAAAGGTCCCTTAAATAGTATGGATCATTCATTCTGTAGGGGTAGAAAAACTTTTCCTTCTTACCTTCTAGGTTCTCTGGCTGGTCTAATGATTAAATTGATATAAGACAGATTAACAGGAGAAAAAGAAGTCTTATACATACAGGAGCCCCACAAAGGTGTGTGAGGCTCTTGGACAGGCATTTGTGGCTTATATGCCATCTTGAGCTAAGGAGAACGGGGCAAGGGTCTGGGACTTCAAAGGGGAGGAAGATAATTCATAGAAGACAGGAGAGCAAATGATTGGTAAACAGATGTTTGCCATGCCATGCGGATAAGTCTTTCTGCTATAAAAAAAAAAGTTATCTCTAGCTTTGGGGAGCAAGAATTACCTGTCCCCTTCAAGTTCCCTCTAGCTGCACTAAGAATCAAATTGACATGAGAGAGATTAACCTCATAGATATGGGGAATCCACACAGATGTGGAAATTCCAAAGACAGGCACAAGGAGGTATATATGTCATCCTGAACTGAGGAGAAGGGGCTGGGGTCTGGGACTTTAAAGGGAAGGAGTGCACTTCATGGGGAAATAAGAGCAGATGTTTGGTAATTAGATGTTTGCCCTGCTAAACAGTTGGGTCACTCAGATAAAATTTATCTCTGCTAAAACCTTCTTATGCTGGGAAAGACCCCCAATATAGATTCTTCTATATAGTTAAAAAGAGGGGCAATTTCTTTTTTTTAAGCCTTCAAGGTCTTGATTGCCTTCAGCTCAAAATAGTCCACAAACCAAAGTGGCTCATCTTGAGGGGCCTGCCCTTGCCCCTACACTGGTAATAGCTCTTCCTGATTTGAGCCCCCATCTAAATTCTTTTAGACAGTCAAGGGAGAAGTAAAAAGCTCTTCTTGAGTCTTTTGGCTTTGATTGTCTTGATTTTTTGGCCTTAAAGAGATAACCCACATGCCAAAGTGGCACATCATGGTGCGGCGTGCCCGGAATTCCATCAATTTACTTTATAAATGATTATTAATGGGCTCTTACTCTGTGAGAGGCACACTGTGAGGCACTGGGGATGTAAGAATGAGGAAGATAAACATACTTTCCATTATGGAGCCAGGAATCTGGAGGATAAGACAACTAAATTAGTACTTATAATACAGTGGGCTACAGTGGGGCAATTAAAGGTATTATATAAAGAGAGGGGTGAAGCCAACTTTGGTAAAGGAGCATCAGAGAAGTGACAGAGAACTGAGGGCAAGTGGGGGGTGTGAATGGATATCATGCTCCAAGGCTCTGTACTTGTCCTGGTTTGTCTAGTTCAATAGCTCAGCTAACACATATTCAGAAAGTACTAAAATAAATGCAGTGGCTGATGATTGGGATGTTGAGGTGAAAAGTTAAGACTCGGATGGAGAAGACACATCATGGGGATTTGGTGTTGTGCCGAGTGCTGTGTGCTCAGAGTTTGTATACTGGTTTCTGAACACACTGGGCTGCAGGAGCTCAGAGGGGTATTTCACTTGGCATAAGAGGATAGGGATGACTGATAATTGAGCTAAGCTGAGCCATGAATCTGCTCTACTTAGTTTTTTAAATGTACTTGGATGAAGACCTAGAAATCTATAAAAAGTAAGCCTTATGACAGCAAGAGATGAATTAACCTATATGATTAGCAATGCCTTAAACATAAAAAACACTAAATAAATATGTCTTGAGTAATTGAATAAGAGACATTTTTATTATACTTGTGAATTAAAGCAAAAAAGTTAATTAACAAAATTAAAATATAAGAACTTCATGGGCTGAAACAACTGTCCTTAATACAAAATTTAATAGTGAAACATGTAGCAGTTGTCCTTAATTTATATAAATTTATATAATCTAATGGTCGTACTGAAATGGCAGCACTTTCTTAATATGAGTCAGCATTACAATGTTGTCAAAGAAAGTAAAGGCATTACTTAGATTGAAGTATTAATTCCACTGGTCTCATTGCATTTATCAGAACCTCTGCATAACTGTACAAGTTCTTAGTGCAACATTTAAAGAGTGAGTGTGACAAAACTGAGTATATATGCAGAAAGGCAGTCAGAGCAATACAAGTGTGAAACTGTTTAACATGAAGAATGCAGTGACCCATTCCTACACTCAAATATATGGTTCTTTAGAATTAGAGAATTGATTTTCATTGTAGAGGAGAACTTTCCTCAAGAAGAATAGCACTACTTTGTCAGTTACACCGTAGGTCCTGGTCTCGATTTTGGAAATTCATTATACTTCTGTAATTTATGACTTTAGAAAAATAGGAATAGGAAAATGATTTATGAAGAAAGTGTGAATGGTACTAAGATTTCACTTCATAAAATAATTTCTTATTTTCTATTTGGTTTAAGTCCCGATTTATCATATAATTTTTATTTATTCATGCATTGATAGTATTTTATAAGTTTAAAAATTTAAAGGTAGCGCTTTATAAATTTTATTTATTTTTTTAATTTAAATTTTAGGTAGTTAACATACAGTGCAATATTGGTTTCCAGAGTAGAATTCAGTGATTCATCACTTACATACAACACCCAGTGCTCATCACCACTAGTGCCCTCCTTAATGCCCACCCCCCACCCACTTCCTTCCATCAACCCTCAGTTTCTTCTCTATCTTTAAGAGTCACTCATGGCTTGTTTCCCTCTCTCTTTTTTTCTTTTCCTCCTTCCCATATGTTCATCTGTTTTCTTTCTTAAATTCCACATATGAATGAAATCACATGGTATTTGTCTTTCTCTGACTGACTTATTTCACTTTGCATAATACATTCTACCTCCATCCATGTCCTTGCAAATACGAAGATTTTCTTCTTTTTGATGGCAGAGTAATATTCCATTGTGTGTGTGTGTGTGTGTGTGTGTGTGTGTGTGTGTGTATGTGTGTCTCACATCTTTTTATCCCTTCATCAGTCAATGGACATTTGGGCTCTCTCCATAGATTGGCTATTGTTGATAATGCTGCTATAAACATCAAGGTGCTTGTATCCCTCCAAATCTATTTTTGTAGCCTTTGGGTAAATACCTAATAGTGCAATTGCTGGATTGTAGGGTGGTTCTATTTCTAACATTTTGAAGAACCTCCGTACTGTTTTCCAGAGTGGCTGCATCAGTTTGCATTCCCACCAACAGTGTAAGTGGGTTCCCCCTTCTCCACATATTTGCCAACACCTGTTGTTTCTTGTGTTGTTAATTTTAGCCATTCTGCAGGTGTGAGGTGGTATCTCATCATGGTTTTGATTTACATTTCCCTGATGATGAGTGATGTTGAGCATCTTTTGGTGTGTCTGTTAGCCAATTGGATGTCTTTTATGGAAAATCTTCTATTCATGTCTTCTGCCACTTCTTAACTGGGTTATTTGTTTTTTGGCTGTTGAGTTTGATAAGTTCTTTGTAGATTTTTGTTACTAACCCTTTATCAGATACATTGTTTACAAATATCTTCTCCCATTCTGTAGGTTGCCTTTTAGTTTTGTTGACTGTTTCCTTTGCTGTGCAGAAGCTTTTTATCTTGATTAAGTCCCAATAGTTCATTTTTGCTTTTGTTTCCCTTGCCTGTGGTGACATGTCTAGTAAGAAGTTGCTACAGCCAAGGTCAAAGAGGTTTCCTTCTGTGTTCTCTAGGATTCTGATTCATGTCTCATATTAAGGTATTTCATCCATTTTGAATTTATTTTTGTGTATGGTGTAAGAGAGGGGTCCAGTTTCATTCTTCTGCATGTGGCTGTCCATTTTTCCCAACAGCATTTGTCGAAGTGACTGTCTTTTTTATTCTTTCCTGCTTTGTTGAAGATTAGTTGACCATATAGTTGAGGGTCTATTTCTGGGTTCTCTATTCTGTTCCATTGATCTATGTGTCTGTTTTTGTACCAATACCACACTGTCTTGATGACTACAGCTTTGTAATATAGCTTGAAATGTGGAATTGTGATGCCTCCAGTTTTTTTTTTTTCTTTTTCAGGCTTGCTTTGGATATTCAGTGTCTTTTGTGGTTCCATACAAATTTTAGGATTTTTTTTCTAGCTCTGTGAAAAATGCTGGTGGTATTTTGATGGGGATTGCACTAGCAAGGAAGAAGTCAAACATTCAGTATTTGCAGATGACATGATAGTCTATGTAGAAAACCCAATAGACTCCACCAAAAAATTGCTAGAACTCACATGAATTCAGCAAAGTCACAGGATATAAAATCAAGAAATCTGTTGTATTTTTATACACCAATAATGAAGCAGCAGAAAAAGAAATCAAGGAATTGATCCTATTTGCAACTTCACCAAAAACAATAAGACACCTAGGAATAAATCTAAGTAAAGAAGTAAAAGATCTGTACTCTGAAAACTATAGAACACTTATGAAAGAAATCAAAAAGGGCACAAAGAAATGGAAAAGCATTCCAATCTCATGGATTGGGAAAACAAACATTGTTAAAATGTCTATACTACCCAAAGCAATCTATAAATTTTTAAAGTTAAGAGCAAACAAGGATCATAGACAAACTTTTATGACTTGAAGTTTCTCCTTCCCCCAGAATGACGGAACATCTTTAGATTGAGAAATAAGCTATAAAATCCCTTGCTTCTTAAAACATCCTCAAGTGAAAGAGAAACAGCCTTGAGATTGCTGTGTTATAATCACTTTTTTAAAAAAAATTTTATTAACATTAATGTATTATTTGTTTCAGGGGTACAGGTCTGTGATTGATCAGTTTTACACAATTCATAGCGCTCACCATAGTACTTACCTTCCCCAGTGTCCATCACCCAGACAATCACTTTTAAAAGAACAGATGAGATAATACCCAAAGAATGTGTAATGTAATAATGGATGGCGTAGCTGTGTCCATTGATATTTTCAAAATGATCATACAGTAAATTTCTCTATATATAACCAGTAAAAGCAATAGGCAGTAATAGCAAAACAATCTATGAATATTTATTGATAAACATATTCTACTATGGGTTAAAAATCCTGTTCTGAAAATAAAATTGCACTAACTTTAAAATGAACATCATGTGCTTTATGTAATGTGTTGAAGTTATCAGGGTAGGATTAAAAGCAAAGTACATATATTTTCTTGAGTTTTTTATTCCTCTTAGACACAAATCAGGCCAAGTTGAAAAAATAAAACATGAGAATTATGCAATAGAATTATTTAAAATATCGAGATCAAAAGGTGAGATTTGAGCATACTTCAGGACACAGTCCCTGGGCATAAAAAAGATGCAAATGAAAAAAAATAACTGAGGGTATCCATTACCTTGGAGATAGATATATATTTTTTATATTATGGGGGCCATTACTATATATGGCAAAGGAATGAACACATAAATTAACAAATGAGTGAATGGAATAGAAAGCCATATAATTCTGGGTCACCAAAGTGAAACTTTAACTCTGATTAAATCAAAATCTTTGCCTTCCCTTGGGTCTGCAGCTACACTATTTGAAAATGAGTGATTGAAAATAGTTTTTTTTTTCTCATTTAAAATTCAACAGTACTAATTTTTTTGACATTGCCATTCATTGGCCATTGCAACATTTTTCTAGATATTTCTCGTCAGGCTAGGGAAATGAACAAAATTGAACTATTGGGACTACATCAAGACAAAAAGCTTTTGCAAGGTGAAGGAACCCATCATCAAAACAAAAAGGCAATTTATTGTATGGGAGAAGATGTTTGTAAATGATATATCTGATAAAGGGTTAACGTGCAAAATACATAAAGAACTTATACAATTCAACACCAAGCCCCCCCCACATAACCCAAATAAAAAAATGGGCAGAGGATCTGAATAAACATTTTTTCAAGGAAGGTATACAAATGGCTAAAAGACACATGAAAAGATGCTCAATATCACTGGTCATCAGGGAAATGCAGATCAAAACCACAATGAGATACCACCTCACACCCATCAGAATGGCTGGGATCAAAAAGACAAGAAATAACAAGCGTTGACGAGTATGTGGAGAAAAAGGAAAATTTGTGCACTGTTGGTGGGAATGCAGATTGGTGTAGCCACTAAAGCAGTATGGAAAACAGTATGGAAGTTCCTCAAAAAATAAAAAATGGAATTACTATATGATCTAGTAATTCCACTACTGGGTATTTACTAAAAAAAAAAAAAAAAAAAAAAAAAGATACACAAGCCCGTATGTTTATTGCAGCATTATTTATAATAGACAAGACATGGAAGCAGCTCAAGTGCCCATCAACAGATGAATGAATAAAGAAGATGTATTATATATATATATATATATATATATATATATATATATATATATATATACACACACACACACACACGCACACATACACACAATAGAATATTACTCAGCCATAAAAAAGAATGAGATCCTGCCATTTGCAACAACATGGATGAACCTAGAGGGTATAATGCTAAGTGAAATGAGTCAAACAGAGAATGACAAATACCATATAATTTCACTCATAATGGAATTTGAAAAACAAACAAATGAAAAAATAAAGAAAAAAAGACAAAAATACATACTCTTAAACATGTAGAACAAACTAGTCATTGCTACAGAGGAGGTGGGGAAGGGGTTGGATGAAATAGATAATGGGGATTGTGAGTACACTTATCATGATGAGCACTGAGTAATGTATAGAATTGTTGAATCATATTGTACACTTGAAACTAATATAACACTGTATATTAATTATACTTCATTTAAAAAAAATGAGGGGGCATCTGGGTGGCTCAGTTGGTTGAATGTCCAACTCTTGGTTTTGGCTCAGGTCATCATCTCAGGGTTGTGGGATTGAGCCCCACATCAGGCTCTGCACTCAGTCTGGAGTCTTCTTGAGACTTTCTCTCTCTCCATTTCCCTCCCACTCTGACCCTCCCCCAGCTTGTGCACTCTTTCTCTGAAATAAATAAATAAAATCTTCAAGAAAAATCAGGACTACTAACCTCAAATCTAGAAATTTGCTGCCTAGAAATCTTACTTCATCTTGCTAGTTCATTCACCCTTCTACTTTCCTAAATAACCATTTTATGCTTTCTTCCTAACCTCTAATATTTCCTCTCTTATAATCACAAACATAAAGCATCCATGATTTTATCTAAGATAAACCACTACAATTCTACAAATAGTACATCCTTTTACTTTTGCTCACACAGGGAACTGGTTCAAGTAATTCTCTGTCTCCTTTGTTTTATCTGATGTTATCTGCTTATTTTTCCCTACTAGCATTAATATCCCACTAGAATCCCACATTTCCAATTGTTAATAAAGAAGAAATTCAACTTCTGCTTTTAGCCATGAAGGAGTAAGAGGATTTGAAATTACTCTCATCACAAACAAATAAAAAACTACAAAACCTGTAGAAACAAGTATTTTCAGACATTAGAAAACAAGCAGCATGAGACTACGATCACTGAGAAGGAAAACAAGTTTATCTCCACATAAGCCAGACTTTGTACCTGGAGGTAAGTTCCAGACTGTGAAGGAGAAAGAAAGAACCTAAACAACAGATACAGAGAATGGAGTTCTGGGAAGAATTTTGAGGGCATAGTACTCAGTAGGAGAGAGCTGCCCTGAGAAAGCGTGCCAGAAAGGTGCATAGGGATCTTTTTGAGGTTTTAGCAGAATGCCAGTCTGAGAATGCATAGGATAAGACCCTATGAAGACAGGAAATGACAAGTTCTGTGGAAAGAATTATCAAGAATCTGAGAACTAAACAATTTCCAGGGTTCACATAGGACTGGGAATCATTTCAGCCAAAGTGGAGAGATCTTATTTAATATATGGGGCATTCAGTAGAGACTGTAGAAGGGTCATGACTAAGAAATGGAATTAAATTAATTCAAGAGTAGTCTTACTTGAACTTCTCCAAAATAAACTTTTTAAAAAGGTATGAAAGGATTGGGCACCTGGGTGGCTCAGTTGGTTAAGCGACTGCCTTCGGCTCAGGTCATGATCCTGGAGTCCTGGGATCAAGTCCCACATTGGGCTCCCTGCTCCTCCCTCTGACCCTCCCCACTCTCATGCTCTCTCTATCTCATTCTCTCTCTCAAATAAATAAATAAAATCTTTTAAAAAAAAAAAGGTATGAAAGGATCAAACTGATCTTCAGTAACTTAACTTCCTGCCCCCTGCCAAAAATCTATCATTCACTAATATAAAATGTCCACCAATCAAAGAAAAATTCTAGATATATAAAAAAGCAGATAATATGGCCCATAACCTGAAAAATTAATACAAGAAGACTCAGAAACTCAGAGATAATAACATCAGAAAAAGAAAACTAATACAGCTATTGTGAGCATGCTCTGTAGTGTCAAGTAAAGAAAACATAAACATAATGAAAAGAGAGATGGAAAATATAAACAAGAACCAAATGAAACTTCTGGGGATGAAATATACGGTTTCTGATGTGAAATCTCTTTGGATAAAATTAATAGCAGATTTGGCACTGCAGAAGAAAATCAATTAATTTGAATGGATAAGAATAGAAAAAATCCAAAATGAAAACCAGAAAATAATGTGATCAGAAAAAACAAACAAACTCACAGAGACTTGATGAGTTATGAGAAATCACCAAGTGTAGTTGAAGTCCTAGCATGAGTGGGGGAGAGGAAGAAAAATTATCCTGACAAATAATGCCGAAAATCACCCAGATCTACAAAGCTGAATGAATTCCAAGCAGGATAAACATAAAGAATGCTACATCAAACCACACTACCATCAAATTGCTGCAGTCTGATAATTAAGAAAACAATCTTACAAGCAGCTGGAGAAAAAAAGCATATGCAGAGGAGAGAGAGAGAGAAGAAGAAGAAGAAATACTACCAATTCCTTTCCAGAAATTATGTAAGCCATTGGACAATGGAACAGCATGTTTTAAAGTGCTGAAGGAAGAAACCATCAAGCTCTGGGAGTTGGACATTGCATTACTCATGAACAGGTTGGCAAGGGTTGTGGTGCCAAAAAATAATAGCATAAAATGCCTAAATTTCCTGCCTCTGACTCTCCATCTCTTCAAAGCCTACAACCAGGTTGAGGTGGGGGATAGCTAGAGTTCAAGTAAGCCAGAGAGGTGGGTTCCTTGGCCCAAAATGCATATCCATGTACTAAATAACTGTCATGAATGTTCTTTCCTTTCTTTTCCATGGTTTGTTCTATGTGAGTCAGCTTTTGCTCATCCCTTTGTAGGTTTATTTTGCTGAGAAAGACACATTCTTTCTTTGAAAATACTGTAGAATGTTTTGGTAATAAAATACATAAAAGTAAAACGAATAACATAAAAAACAATATATGAGTTTTGAGCTTCTCTATTTTATTCACATCACTAAGAAAGATGAATTGCATATTGTTGGTACAAAACTGTATGTTTTGAATGAATGAATAAAAATAAATACTGCAGTTCTACCACCCAGAATAGCATTAATATTTCATTATGTTTGTTACTATCATTTCCTAAAGAAAATTAAAATATTACAAATAAAACTAAAGTTCCTTTTATCAACCACTTTTAGTTTCAAATTCACTTATGTCTATTCCTAGAGGCAGTCCTATTGTGAATTTGGTGTGTTTTCTTCTGGTCATCATTATTCTTCTGTGACTAGATAGATATAGAGATAAATATAGATGTGGAATAGATAAACACTCAGGCACATGCAGACACAATTTCTATCTGTCTGTCTATCTTGTTATTGAGTTGAATTACATTTGTCTGTTATTAATGTCTATCTGACAAATCTTCATAAATACTAGTACCACCCAGTTCTGGGAGAAGCCATTCCCATCATACTCTGGTAAATAGCATTGTTATTATACTAGACATGTTGTTCTATATCTGCTTGTTTTCTGTAACCTTATATTTTTGACATAGTTCATGCCTTTTAATTGCTATGTAGTATTTCATTATATGAGTAGACCGTATTTAATATATCTGCTCCCTGAGTGGTGAATGTCTAAGTTGTTCCTAATTCTTCAATGTTACAAAAAATGCTGCAAAAATATGTTTATGTTTGCATCTTGCACACAGTTCTGTATAAAAATTTCTCTCAGGATATGTTACCAGAAATGGACATGCTGAGTGATAGGATATATTCTTTTTTAATTTGATTAGACTTTGTGGAATTGCTCCCCAACTCACAACAGGTTGAACCATTTTAGAGTCCCACTAACTATATACAGCACAACCAACTTCCATATATCCTTGCCATTACTTACTGGGGCCAAATGGTAACTTTTGCCAATATGAAAAGTGAAAACTGTTAACTCATTATTTTTTGATCCAATCTTTTTTCTCCCAATCTTTTAATAATAATGAGGTTGAATTTGTTTTCCAGGATTTATTAAGCATTTCTTCTTTTGGGAAATTACCTGTTCTTGTCCTTTGCCTTTTGCAGCATGTCTTCAGGTTTGATTTCCTTTTATAATAAGACAAAGTTCTAGTTACATAGTGGCAATAAATATTTGTTCAATTTAATTCATAGAGTTAAGAAAATATGTCCTTTTGGTCTTTGAAGAAATTGTCTTTTTCTTCCTCTGTTTCTATGTGCTGTTATTTTAAAAAAGACTTTGTTGTTTCAATCAGTTTTAGGTTCACTGCAAAATTGAGAAGAAGGTAAAAAAATTTCTCGTTTTAGCTCCTGCCCTGACACATGCATAGCTTCCCACATTATCAACATCTCCAGCTGGTGGTGCATTTGTTACAACGGATGATCTCTGTGCTGTGTTCTGAATCCTGAATATGGTAGGACATGGCGGGCAGGGTGGTTTAATGTAAGAGTCTGTGCTTTGGAGTCACATAGACTTGGTCTTGGATCCTGGCTCTTCCACTCGATACCATGTAACCTTGGACAGCTTTACTCAGACTTTCTGAAATTTGGATAATAATCAATAGCTCATAGTGTCCCAAGTACTAACTTGAGAAAATACACATAAAGTACTTAGCACAGTCACTGTCTTACAGGAAATGCTCAAAAATAATAATAATAAAATAATTCCCTTTTTCTACACCCTTCATCCCAAATTGCATATGTAAATAAACACTGCCTTGGTCTAATGAGATGTCCAATTAATCTTTTTCATTAAATGGTACATTAAAATCCCATCTGGAGGGCCTACTAGTATGCTTAATCTACAACTAAGTATATTTTTCTATACCTGGGGAAACTTGTATTAACTCCTGAATTTACACTAAGAAATCTGAGGAACCAATCAAAATAGAGGTTGCAATTGTCAGCGACAACATGTCTTAATATGCCCTTTTAAACTTATTGGAATTTGGAGTGATTCTTTATACGTTACGGCCTAGCTGTTCACAAAAGTGGGCTGGAGAAGGGCAGGTACGGTGCCTGTGGCTAGTTTGCAGGGAAGCTTTCAGGAAAAGTAGAACTATCATAGACTGACATGTTTGTCCTTTCCTCATATTTTGCTGAATTGTCCCTTTCTTGAGAATCAGAGGTGTATTTTTAGACTTAGCATTGTTTTCCAGTCTAGTGACTTTTTTTCACTAGAAACTCAAAGAATATTCCGTAAGGATGCTGTTCTTTGCCTTGAGAATTTAAATGTGCAAAGACATGTGGACAGCAGGGGTCATAGTTGTTTTAGATTAACATCAGAAAACTGGTGTGCACATAATATTTTTTGTTTGTTTTGCCATTGTTTTTAGATTTAAAGAATAATAGCTATAAAAGCTGAGTTTGGTTTGAAAATGCAGTCTTGGGCCACAGTAAGAGGCTTAAAATCTTGTCTTTCCTCCTTTCTGCATATTTGCATAATTGTGTTAACATTCCTTTAAAAAAAAATTCCTTTTCAGAGACAAGAAGTTTTCATTTTTACACAGCTAGGATCTGAATGATGGTATTCTTTTAATCACTGTTGAACCAAACAGGAATTTTCATTAGGGACTTTTAAACTTTCTAATCAAAGTTCCTGAAAACATTTTTTGAATAAACGAGTATCATATTTTCTATCGTGGTAAAAATTATTTCTCCTCTACTTTGAAGAAATGAATGAAGTTTCTGGATTATCCATTTTGCATTAAAACTCCAGTTGCTAGGAAGTTATTGTTGTAATTTGTTATTTGCCAGTGATTGGTTGGAATAGATAAGTTTACCTAAGGGTCTGCATCACTTACTGTAATACATCATGAGAGCTCATACAGCATTGCTAATTTAATACAGTATTTGATGCAACAAATTGCATGGTTCATAACTCTTTGATTTCAACATATTCATAAGAAATCAGTGTACTATGTAAACACAGAGGGCCACACTATTTATTGTAGATTAAAAGAAGATAATAAAGCACTGAAGAAGATATGCAGTAATTGCTCCTCATATTCCTGGTGAGAATGAAAACCAGTTCAACTCCTTGAAAGAACTGTCTCAGAAGCACCTACCAAAGCAGGTCTTACCCATCCTTACTCACTCTGCTTCTAAAATATACCCCCAAATGTGCTGAAGGCAGCACTGTCAGTAACAGGTGCAGAACAAAAACTATTTGAAGGTCCATCAATGCATATTATACTTCAATATAAAGTTAAAAAGACAAAGAAGGTAATGATGAGTTTGTTTTATTCATAGTAGATGGTTGGATGCTCTTGATGCTTGGCAATATCTTTATTCATTTTTTCCTGTGGTTCAGCATGTGACCTTTGATTTGCATGTCCACATTATATCTTTACCAGGGCACTTTGTGTTGCTTAGGTTAAGAACAATTTATTCATTTTAACTAAACTTACAGAAGACTGATAAATAAATTAAGATGGATGTATTAATTTATAGTGAGTAATGATTTTCATTAACTGGAATATTCAAGTCCCTTGTTTAGGTAAACTCTTTTATTATTGCCATATTAATAATTAGAAGGTAGTTTTACTGAGTGTTGAATGAATGCAGAGGCAGGTGAATAATAGTGAGTAGTTTCTCTGTAGAATGTGTTGGTGCCAGTGATTTATTTATTAAAAAAAGTACCCCAGATGCCTTTGCCAGCGTCTCCCAGGTGTGGTCTCGTGTTTTGGAGGGTGCTATGTAAAAAAATGCTTGTTCTTAATTCTGTGGGCTTCCCATTTCTTATGTACAGGCTGATCATTCTCCCTCTCATCTTTTTTTTTTTTTTCCTCTTTTCATTGCCTATGGAGAACAGTGCAGTTGAAGTTTCAGACAACTGTAGATGTTTCTTAGTTCTGTTTACCTAAGATGATATCCAGATTACCTTGGGGGTTCACAGAGTTTTTTTTTTTTGTTGTTGTTGTCATACATTTAATGATCTTTTAGTACACCCCCCAACATGTCCTTTCACTGCTGGTGTGTTCAAAGAACCATCTCAATTTCAAGTTCTCTGGGGCTAACTTGTCGTCCCACATAGGAAACTCTGGTATTTTTGAAGTAGTTAAACTATTTTCATTTCTTTAAAACAGAATCATAAAGCTGGAAGAAACATTAAAATATCATTATTCTTTCCCCTATTCCAACTATATTAATGAAAACCAGCTCAATTAGAAGAGACTATATTTTACTCTGAGGTATTTTCAAGGAAGGTAAAGACTATATTCTACTCTGAGGTATTTTCAAGGAAGGTAACAGTTTCTCTCAGAACTTATCTAACTTTTTAAGTAGTTCCAGAATGGAGGAGAGAAAGCAACAGAACTAACTGTGAAGACAGAAAAAAACAAGTAGTAGTATTGTTGGGAGAAACTCAGTTTCTAGTTAGTTTGGAGAAGTGCTTGATACAAAACACTGTAGAGAAATTCCCTCATGCTATTCATCATCTTTGTTTGTCTGTTTTTAGTCAAGCAACCATAGGGATCAGACACAACAGATTGAGGAATTGGTTATAAACCTACATACTGAGGGGCTGGTATTTTCTAGATATCCCTCAGAAGAAACTCTTAATTCCAGCCCAATATCTTAGGACACACATTTGTGCAATTGAGCAACACCCAAAAGAAGGATATAACTTGTTGCTATAGAACTAACTACATGTAACCATGGTGTCCAGGTCAGCATGGGGGACAGTATCACATTCATGCATACAGACCATGATGCATTTTACAGGATGAAACTAGAGAAAGTATGTAAATGATGTTGAGGATAAAGTCAGAAAACACAGCAAGGCCAGGTGCACATTGTTAGAGGACAGGCATAAAAGGCAGGATAATAAGAAAATTTCCTTTTAGAGGATTTTGAGTATAGAACAAAATATCTCTATTGAAGTTCATGATGATGCATGGCAATGAGCAAAGGAAATTGATTTCAAACATTTGACTGCTTGAATACAAAGCCATAAAAGTGGAGAAAAAATATTATTAAACTGATTTCCTGTTGACCTAGTTACTGGGATTGGTGACCATGATTAGACATAAAAATTACAAAAATTAATTCCTCATGACACCATGAAGGGATTTCCAAAATGTTATTGTTTATAAAATGTTTAATGCTTTCAAGAATGCTGGATTCTTAATTTTAGATATTTTCATTTAATGAAGATTCAGTCATTCATTCATGTATCCATTCAGTGTCTACTCTATTCTAAATGCTTGTGTCTCATTCACTCATTGAGTGAACACACTCATGAATAAGACTCACTCACTCATTCATTTATCCATTCAGTGTCTGTTCTATTCTAAATGTACTATTGGGGGGTACAAAGATGTCTAAGAAAGTATCCATGTACTTAAAGCATTATGACTCAGTAATAAATTTGGTAAAATAAATTACCAAGTAAGTATAGTTCAAATCCCAGTGAAATTCATGCTAGAAGAGCTGCATTAGTAACTTGTGCCTTAGAAGAAAAGACAGTTAATTCTTGTTATCAGGGAAGGCTGCAGAGAGGAGGTGATGTTTTAACTGTGTCTTGAAAAATAAGTGGCATTGCCATAGCAGGGACAGGTGCCATGGGATGAAGTGTGGTGAGATGGGAGAGAGCTAACTAGGAAATAGACCAATCTTTTATAAACAGAGAAGCTATAGTCATTTCTCTGATATTTACCAAGCTGAGTTTAATACTGAATCTAACTGAGAACAAAGTATTTCACAAGCACATTTGATCTGGAGGGAATCTTAGAGATTTTCTAGTTTAATATCTCTCCCTACTCCCCAGACCCATGTGTTTTTAATCAAGATCATACAACCAGATTGTTAGATATGAAATAGCTCAGGTCATGATAGTTGGTCTCTACCTATTTTAACCACTGCAGGTAAAAGAGAGACTGCTGGACTGTGCAACAGGGTGGAGATCCAAGGTAGAGATGTTCCTCATTATTGATGATACAGAAGACAGTAATTGCTTTGGAGATAAGTGGTGACCTAAATATGATGCAAGTCACTCCTCAATGGAGCAGATATGCTAGGAGGTGCATTTTCTGAGCATTTTTTTCTGAGCATTTCTGGTTCCTGAATTGAACCATTCATAGCAACCACATATTTGTACACTATAGAGACCCAGGACAGGATGCCCCCAAATATGCCATGATGGCACATTGATGATTTTGAATTAAAGTTAATTAAGCAACAGCTAGTGCAAGAAAAACAACTGGCCCCTGTTTGTCCCCCTGAAAGTAGGAAATAAATTTCCCATGTGAAGGTACCCTCTTCGCAATAGGAGATAAACACCTCCTAATCACCAGAGATAGGAAACTCAGAGCTGAAAGGCTGTATGAGCAAACCTTGTCACTTTTACAAGCCCAAATTCTGTTTAGCTTTCTTTACTAATTGAAGCTCCCAACAAGTTTTCCTTACCCTGTTGATTTCTCAGAGATTTACATCTCTTTGTCTAAAAGTATAAAAACTGCCTGCCTTGGGTCTTTTCTTTGGATCTCAGTTTCATTATTGGGCCTCCATGTGCACATCACTGAACTTTGTGTGTGTGTGCACGTGTGTGTTTTCTTCTGTTAATCTGTCTCCTGTCAATTTAATTCTTATACCAGGTAGAAGAATCTTCAATGGTAGAGAAACTTTTTTTCTCCCCAGCAACAGCCAGTTAGAATTGTGTCATGTGATCCATTTCCCCTCAACAGCTATTTCAGACGTTCATATCTGTTTCCAGTTGATTCAATAACAGTCATTTCCTGGGTATTTGGGAATGGGAAGACTGAGATGAAAGATGCTGGTAAAAGGCTAATGCTGGAATCCTGACAAGCTAAAGCCAAGTGTAAGAAGAGATAGGAAAATGCTAATGTGAGCAAAAAGAGGGAGAAAAAAGAGGAGAAGAGAAAGGTCAGGCAGGGAGAAGCAGAGGCAAGAAGGAATGGAGGGAGAGCCTCAGTGGTACCCATTCCCAGCTAAGTTTTCCCTCTTGCCCAGTGATGTCTAATTTCACCTTTTTGTGTGACATCAGTTAGATCTGACATCTTTGAACTGGCTGCATGGGCCTCTGCTATGTGCAGGCAAAGCAGCTTTGATCTAAAAAATCATTTTACTTTATGACTCTTTTAACTCCAAAGTGTGAATAACTCCTCCATTTTCCTTTGAGTTGGGTTTTCCCTATTTTTCTTCAAAAGAAAACAGGACAAGAAACCCCAAATGAAAAAAAAACCCTATCTTATACATTTTGTTATTTGGGGAAAAGTGCTTACTTTCTCCTTCCCATTTAGACTTGCTGAGTCAGGATTGCCTCATTAAATTACTGCAAGACAATGGAAACTGTTGGACACATTCTTGAGTCTTTCATGCACAAGAGCAATGTGTATTAGGAAGGACTGAATTGCCTCTGGAACTGATAGCTGCATCAACAACTTGCCTCCTTCCATCTGTTGCAAAATCACCTTTTGGTTGAATGAACAACTTGAAAATCTGAAGAACAGATGAGTTGTCCTTAATGATTTTCTTTTCCCTCTTCATCACTCTATTGTCGTTAAAGGGGGCAGTGGATCTTGACAGAGATGCTGAAATGAGCACTTTCTCTAAGGAGGAAAATATCAGTGTAGACACCATGCTGGGGCAATAGGCACATGACTTTCTTACCGACCAAGGCTTCTGTCAGGACAAGGAACCATCATAAATCTTTCTAACTGGGAAGAAAATGTGTGTATTTAACTAGTTCGAGACTAAACAAGATATAAGGAGTATATTTCAATTAAAAACGTACTGCATGGAGCACTAGGTGTTATACGAAAACAATGAATCATGGATCACTACATTAAAAACTAATGATGTATTGTATGGTGACTAACATAACATAATAAAATAAAATTAAATTGAAAAAATAAAATGAAATAAAAATAAAGAAAAAAAGCTTTTTTTCTTATAAGCATGAATTTATAAATATTATGCATATCTGCATTTTAAGTTATTTATAATTTACTTATAAATTATAAATATGAATTTATAAGGCACATCACAACCATCCAAACATTATTTTGACTAGGAAATACCATATGTCTTATTTAATAAAAATTGACTTGCCTGCTGCTCTTCAAAAGGAGTATTTTCATTTTTGTAAAGTTTCTAGCAAATATATAAACAAACAAATGAACACGTAGGAAAAGGGTTGGATTGCCAGAATGTCCAAGATGTTCAGTAACTGGAATTTTACTGTAGACTTGCAATAGATTTGGAAAGACCAAAAAACAGTTTAATCCAGGTTTTAGTTTCTCTGAAAGAGAAGCCTTTTAGGGGAGATTAGTCCTGGGGCAGCAAGGGTGCCAGGAACACCATACAACCAAGTCACCAACTCTGCCCTGCTTAATTTAGGGAAAATCATGAGTTAATGCTCATATTTCTGTCCCTTTCTTTTCTAAAAGGAAAGAATCATCTAAAAGCCTCATTATCCTCATGAATTCACAGTCAGTTCCTACAGATCAAGGACTACCTGCAGGCAGTTTGAATCAGGCAAAGGAAAAGTGAGACATAGAGCTTAGCAGGTCTGCTCCCCAGTGCTGCTCCTGATGCCAGGTGTATGCTTAACTCTGTGAACTTTCTCACAATGGACCTCTCATGTTTTAGCAACAGATCCTGAGATTGGGCCCCTTGTTTACTGCATCTGGTGGTATATGTGGAATTCTTCCTTTTCTTTGGCATTTAAGACTAGCCCTTCCCAAATAGCTGTCTCTCTGGCACTCTCCTATAGTGGAGGTACCAGGAAAGAGGGATTAGGTTTCAGATGTTGATTTCCACACATAATATCATTAGTTAGCTTTTGGGGGCCTCATTCTCTTTATCTGTAAAATAGGAAGAATGAGAGCTATACTGCATAATTGCTTTAAGAAATAGGTACATTAGATAAAATGCATAAAAAGTGCTTAAATATTCTAGATACATGGCAAGGTTTCCAGAAAATAGCAGCAAATGCCTGCTTATATGAGAGTTGGCTTTGGGTTCTCAAAGTGTTGTTTATTATTATTATTCCTTAATTAAGACACATGGTCAGATTTTCACATTTGCTAATGAGCAAGAACAGTACTATAGAAAATGTATGTGCAAAGTACATCTCCTGCTTTAGGCCCTGATTTAAATAGTCACTTTAGATTTTATGGAATACCCAAGACTAATCTTGTAGAATGAGCTTGCTAATATGAAACTTAAAAGATACTGGCTCAGCATTTGAACTCATTCTTTTTTCTTCTAAAATTATAGTTTATACACAATGGAAATGACAAATGATATTAAGGGGAGTGTTGCAGCTCTGTGGTCTCTGTTCTTTCATAAAAGGAGCATCTGCTTTTTACACCCCTAGAATCACATCTTCTCATTGCTGACTACTGAAAAGCTGCCTTTTATTTGAGAAAGTAAAAAATTAAGATTATAAGTCTGTTACAATAAATGGATTGTACTTTAAGTTTATTCAAATAATGAGGTGCTAAGAAAATCTGTGTTAATTTAAAGCCACTTAGTCCTCTCAGGACTTTGGCTGGAGTATAATATAGGTTGTTTTTATACATGTGGCAGCAACTCTTGCTGGACCTGTCATGGATCCGGTGTTGTGATTATTGATAAAGTGATTTAAGAACAGAGATTTGCAGCTAAGATAGGTTTTCAGAATTTGTTGTCCAAGGAGAGGTCTCTGACTAATAGAAGAGAAATGGAGAAATAGTCATTCCATTCATCTATCACCTTCCTTCACTTAGAGAATTAAGGTCCTAATATATATATGTCTTAGTGTCCCAGAAAGAACATGGTGTCCCAGTTAAGGGAGAGTGGAGGACAATGGTCTGAGCTCCTCTCTGCCACTGGTCATTGCACATCTTTAGATCCTGGGATTGTAAGTGACATTTATATTTGAGTTGCTGAGAGGAAGGTTTTCAGTTGTCTAATTGCATTGCCAGAACCTTGAGAGTGCATTTAGATTTGAGCCCTAGTTCAGATTACAGTTATGATTTGAATTGTGTTCTCCATCCCAAACTCATGTGTTGCAGTCCTAACCCCCAGTCCGTCAGAGTGGACTTCATTTGCAGTTAGGGTCTTTACAGACCTAATCAAGGTCTGTAAATGATCAAGGTAAGATGAGGTCATTAGGATGAGCCCTAACCTGCTATGACTGGTATCTGTACAGAAAGGAGAAATTTGGAGAGAAACATCCAGGGAAAATGCCATGTGAACAATGAAGACAGGAGAGAGGCCTGGAATAGAACTTCACTCACAGAAGAACTAAATCTGCCAACACCTTGATTTTGGACTTCTAGTACCCAGAATTTTGAGACAATAAATTTCTGTTGTTTAAACCACTCAGACTATGGTACTTTATGATAGTCCTAGTAAACAAATACAATTACTTATTAGCTTTATAACTTGGACAAATTATTTAATTTTTAAAAAGTTCTCCCCATTGTATAATGGGAATGATAAAAGCAGAGTGTTTAAAGGAATAAATTCTGAAGTGGGCCTTGGGCTCATATTCCAGCTTTACCACTTAACACATGTGTTAGTGTTTTGGTTTGTACCCATCTCATAGGTTTGATGAAAGATTGAATGAGTTAATGTGTGCAAACCTGAAAGAACTGTATCTGGTACTTGCTAAGTGCTCAATAAATGTCAACTAATATTAGTCACTTGGAGGATAAGTTAGTGTATATAAAACATATAGCATAGTTCCTGGTACATAATAAATGCCTAGTAAATGATTATTATTATATTAGGTTCATCCTACTAATCATTGTAAGTGATCCTAATAACAGTAAAAGGAATTGAAAGTTCTCAAAAATAAATGTTTGAATGATTAAAATTATAAAAGATGGTAACTGAAATAAAATTCCACATTAAGGTTTTTATTAATATATAATTACTTGTCATATTGCCTATGAGATCTTGAAGAGTTGCCATTATTTCCTCATATTCAACAATAAACATCTATACTAATTTTTGTTTTTTTTTTTTAAGATTTTATTTATTTATTTGACAGAGGGAGAGATAGCAAGAGCAGGAACACAAGCAGGGGGAGTGGGAGAGGGAGAAGCAGGCTTCCTGCCGAGCAGGGAGCCCGATGTGGGACTCTATCCCAGGACTCTGGGATCATGACCTGAGCCGAAGGCAGACGCTTAACGACTGAGCCACCCAGGTGCCCGATATTTATACTAATTTTTGAAGATCTTATGCATGTCCTTACTTTTGTTTTGTTTCTTTAAATGAATGTGCCATGGTTTTTTACATTTTCCTTCAGAGTCAGAGAGAAAATCTTCAACACGATGCTGTGTAGGATGATGCCGGTTTCCTTTACATTTGCTCTTTTCATTTTCCCTTTTCTCCCTTCCTTAAAGACTGTGTGAGTCATTAACATGATGGTCTCTGAAATTAAGACAAAATAATTCTTAGTAAATGATTTCAACTATCAAAAAGAAACGACTTTTGAATGGATTCAAAAGGGAACAAAAGAAGACAGTCCTTTGTGACTGGAAGTATTTTCTCTTTTACTTCTTAATCCATATCTCAATTAAGGCATCAAAACTTTTTATTCAGGAAGAGATTTCTTACAATTCAGTCCTTATAACGAAAAGTTACACCAAATGGATTGGGAAATAGTCTAGTGGTGGTCAGGTGGGCCTCAGGTGGAGCTCTTGAACACAAGGGGGACCAGCAAACGCTCAGCGATTGCACAGTGAGTATATTATGTTTGCGGTGCTGTGGGGAGAAGCGATTTCCATCATGGAGAGGAGAGTGTGGTTTCCTTGTTTGTTTATTGTTTTTGTTTTTTAGAACAAAGTATATCAGGGCCTAGCTGGAACACAGATGTCCTACTCGAAGGGATATCTCAAGGGTTCAGCCGAGGGGCTGTTTACAGAGATGCAGACAGGAGTAAGGAAACAAACAAGAATCGCAGGCTTGGGAAAGTGAAAAGTGAAAAGCTACAGGATATGTCTCTCTGAGGGGAATTGTGGCTGTAGACAAGAGGAAAAGACTAAACGACCTGTGGGTGGACCCTAGCCAGAGCCTCCCAGAGGGTAGACACTGGAAGCCAGAGCGCTGGGGAGCCTAGTGACAGGAGTCCTTGTAAGTCAGCCTCACAAGGCAAAGAACAGGGCACAGAAAGATGGATCTGGAAGGGCAAACTAAGAGTAAGCTGTTATTCTAACTTAAAATGGCACCTTAAATATGAAACCTGGTTACCTGTTGATTAGAAGAGCAGTGACCATTTCTCAAATACTCAAATGTGGTTTTGAATTCATTCTTCTACATTCAACAACATCTCAATCCACAAAAATCATCTTTGATATTTTCTGTTCAAATGTTGTTTTCTTCTTGCTGGTGGGCTATTAAATTTGTCACAATTCAGTACTTTACTGATTATGCAGCTGAATATTCATCCTCCATTGATCATTTACAATGCACCTAGAAGTTGCTGACACTGGATTTAACCATCATCCTTGTATGGAGGTTGGGAGAAGCAGAAGATAAAAATGATGCTTTGCTGAAGAGTGAGACTGACATGCTGGTGAGTGACAGACTGAATGTCCATCTTGCAATAATTATTTCTGTTGTCTTAATCATAACATCAAATTAATCACTCTAGTCTTGGTGGCTTGATTTCCACTGCCAGGAGCACTTAAAAGCTAAGCCAACAGTACAGTAAGTAGCTAGAGTATGACTCAGGAGCCTATTACCAGTGTTTGAACTGTAGCTCAGCTATGAGCTAGGGTACAAGCTTGGGCAACATTTTAAAATTTCTTTTTATAAAACAGATTTTAAAAAAGATTTTACTTACTTATTTATTTATTTATTTTTGAGAGTTGGAGAAAAGCAGAGAGAGAGAGAGAATCTAAAGCAGACTTTGCACTGAGCACAGAGCCCTGCTTGGGGCTTGATCTCACACCATAAGATCATGACCTAAGCCAAACCAAGAGTCAGATGTTTAACTGACTGAGCCTCCCAGGCACTCTTTATAAAATAGATTTTAAAATATTACTCATACTGTAAGGAGATTGTAATGATTAAACAGAAATATATATGTAAAAATATTTAGCATAACATTTGGTGCATGAAATAATTATCTTAATCCTGAGAACTAACTAGACTTACTGTTTAGACAAACTCTGATCAATATAATTTTTTAAAAAATTTATTTGAGAGAGAGAGAGCACAAGCAGGGAGACTGGCAGAGGAAGCAGGGTCCCTGCTGAGCAGGGAGCCCATCGTGGGGCTCAATCCCAGAACTCCGGGATCATGACCAGAGCCAGAGGCAGATGCTTAACTGACTGAGCCACCCAGGCACCGTGACCAATATCATTAATCAGGATTAATATTGGGCCCACACTGTTTAGAAGAGTGCACTCCCTAATGTGAGATTATATACACAGTGGAAACATGCCCTGCAAGGTGCAGTATGGTAGAGGAAAAGAAGAGAAAAATTAGGGAATCACAGAAATGAAGCAAAGATAAAAGAAAAATTTCAAAATTAAAGAATTATAGCCACTTGCCTATTCTTCAGAAGTTGGTTCAACTGATCTTTCAAGAATGTACAGAAGTGATATTTTTCATTATAATATAAAAAATGTAAGGTTTAACATTAGACAAGTTGGAATTCTCAAAATGGATCATGATATGAGTTGGAGAATGAGAATCGTCATGAATATATTTCTGCCTCTACTTGGATCCTAGTACTAGTCCTACAATTACCTGTGACTTTGAGTAACCTCCCTGCAATAGAGTTTCCTCTGTGCACAAAGAGAATTGGACAGAAGCAACAGTTTTTAAAATACCTTCCAGAGAAATTGGGTTCATTAGTAAAACAAATTTGGAAGATAGTGCATTCTATTCCTCCCTCTTAGAAATCCCCACTGTGGGCGCCTGGGTGGCTCAGTTGGTTAAGCGACTGCCTTTGGCTCAGGTCATGATCCTGGAGTCCCTGAATCGAGTCCCGCATTGGGCTCCCTGCTTGGCAGGGAGTCTGCTTCTCCCTCTGACCCTCCTCCCTCTCATGTGCTCTCTCTCATTCTCTCTCTCTCAAATAAATAAATAAAATCTTAAAAAAAAAAAAAAGAAAGAAATTCCCACCATACATGCATTCGTTAAAAATAAAGAGATGTTCTGTAGCAAGAAAAAAATTAAGGAAAATAAGTAAGAAAGAAAAATAAGTTCAACTTTCTTTAACCTTATAATTTTAAACTGATTTATCCATGAGTTTTTTTTATAGAACATCTATTAATATGCAATACAAATACTAGCAAGGAAAGATTTTTTAGAGGGTTTTTGTCCTCTTCCATGTCTTGAATCTAATCCTTGCACTCTGCTTTATGATATGGTAACCATATAATAACTTTAGAACCTAATTGATTAAATATTCTCACCTCCTTTCTATGAGTAAGGGTTAAGAACACTGAGAAATTCATTTTTCCTCCTGCCTGAGATCCAAAGGGAAATAGAAAATTACATCTGATCCCCTGGAGTGGAGTAAAATTCACTTTTTTGTTGTTCTGTGGTACACTGTGTGAAATTCTTATAAGACTAGTGATAACTCTGTGTATGCATGTTAATGAATTACCTACAATGAACATGGAGCACTGAATACTGAAATGTTTACTGAAAATTTGTTATGGCTTTTTTATCTATGTATCAACTCCCGTAAAATATAGCTATTATTTTCCTGGTACATGTATAAGAATAACAGTGTAAAAGTAAAAGGCATGAAAGAACTGTTATTATGAACTTGGAAACAAATCTGTTTCCTTGTCATTCTAGAATAACATTTGCCTTCAGAAACCATAGCATAAATTATTTTGGTTAGTGATTGATTCTGTGCTTGGGCCCAAAGACTCCAGGTAGATGGAAATATGTTTAGTATTAGACTCTATTTCCAAGCTCCTTTCTACCATTTACATTTCTTTTGCCAAAGAAAACAATAGAAGAGTGTCTGAATGATTCAGCTCTGCAAATTAGTAGTCTTGACCTTTCCACTGATAAATTTGGAATATTAATTTAATCAGACTATGCTTTTCTCTACTAAAACAAATTCTATATAGATGCCTTTCCTTATAGGGATATTTTAAATATAGTGCTTGAAGTAAGTCTGCATGGGGGTATTTGTGTATATGCTTGGATGAGTGTTTATGCATGTTTGTGCGCTTTGAGCATTCTCTAGGACTTCGGTTGATAACTTCTTCCAAAGGTGATAGATGAGACGGTTTCAAAGTTCTACTCTGCATAAATGTATAAAGTAGCCAACATTTTTCTTTGAGATCATTCACTTCTTTCTTTATTGGCTCTTTCTCCTTGCTTGTGTCCTCAACTACCAGAAGCATACTTTGCTATTGCTTCAGTTCCATCCCATATAAAATTTTTGTTTCCACTGGTTTTTATCTCTTCACTTAGAGTAGAAAAGGTGTTTTCTACTTACTTAAAAAGGCAAAAAAAGTAAACAATAACTAACGGGCTACTTCGGGGTGTTTATGATAATGATAACAATGATAGTTACTTCTTATCAAGTATTTCCTGTTTTATTTACATATTAGAATCTTGAATTCTTTCAACAAGCTGTGAAGTAGGGAATATTATCATTTTCAATCTCAGAGAAGTTGAATAGCTTGTCCAAAAATTTAACAGCTAGCAATTTACTAAGCATGATTCAAATCCAGGACTGCCCCAGTGTTCACTCTACCACAACGAACTGACTGAAATCACAGTGACTGTGCACATGGTCAGTCTGATACCACATGTTGTGTCACACATGATTTAGCATATGGTACATTCTTTTTTGGGTAGAATGTTCTATAAATGCCAGTAACATCAATTCGGTTGCTAGTGTTAGTCTTTATTCTGATTGATTTTATATCTGATTTTTCTTTCAACTACTAAGAGAGGGCTATTAAAATATTCACCTGTAAGTGTTGAATTATCTATTTCTCTCTTCAGTTCTGCAAGTTTTTGCTTCACATATTTTGGAACTCACTTGTCAGGTGCATATACCTTTATAATTTTTATATTTTCCTGATGTACTGAGCATTTCGTCATCATGCGATTATTCTTTTTGTTTCTAGGAATGTTGCTTATGGTCTATTTAGTCTAGTATTAATGCAGTGCTTCCAGCTCTTTTGATTGTATTTTGCAGTTTTTCTTTTTCCATCTATTTACTTTCCATTTATTTGTGTATATTGTTATAAACAACATATGGTTGAATCTTGCTTCTTTATTCTGTTTGACAATTCCTGCCTTTTGATTATGGTGTTTGTCCATTCATATTTAACATAATTATTGCTCTGTTTGGATTTATATATGTCATTTTATTTTTTTCCTGTATGTCACATGTCATTTTTTCTCTTTCTTTAATGTCTTCTTTTTCTGTTTAACAAATATTTTTCTGTGTGACATTTTTATTCCTCTGTTGATCTTTAATTATACATTTTGAGTTGTTAATTTAGTGATTGCTCCTGAGATTATAATATACAGTTTGCTTTATCAGGATCTTCTTCAGGTTAATATTAATGTAATTCTGGTTAAATATAGCAACTTTGCTTTGATATAGCTCCATTTCCTCCCCTGTCCTTTGTGCTAATATTGATATATATTACACTTATATGTGTTGTAAACTTACTGTAGCAGTGTTATAATTATTGCTTTATATAAATATGTTCTTAAAATAAACTAAGAGGAGGAAAGAGAAAAAATATATTTATATACTGTCTTAGTTCAGGCTGCTATCACAGAATACCAGAGTGGGTAGCTTATAAACAACAAACACTTCTTTCTTTCTTTCTTTTTTTTTTAAAGATTTTATTTATTTATTTGACAGAGAGAGAGATCGTGAGAGAGAGCACAAACATTTATTTCTCATAGTTTTGGAGACTGAGATGTCTAAGACTCAGGCACTGGCACATTTGGTGTCTGGTGAGAGCCACTTCCTACTTCGTAGGCAGCTGTCTTCTTGCTATGTCTTCGCATGGTGGGAAGGGCAAGAGAGCTCTCTGGGGTCTCTTTTATAAGGGCACTTATCCACTCATGAAAGCTCTACCTCATGACCTAATAATCATCTCCCAAAGTTGCTAAATCCTAATACAATCACATCAGGCGGTAGAATCTCAACATATTAATTTGGGGGGCTGGACACAAACATTCACTCCAAAACATACAGTCTTTTATATTTACTCACCTATTTACTCTTCATTTTTTTCCCTGTCGATTCAAGTTACTGTTTGATGCATTTTCTTTCAGCTTGAAAGACTTTGTTAGTATTTCTTGTAAGACAGGTCTGCTGGAAATGAATTATCTCATTATTTGTTTGTTTGCTCTTTATTTAAATTCAATTAGCCAACATATAGTACATCATTAGTTTCACATGTCAACTTTTATTTATGTATGACTCTCTTTGTTTCACCTTCATTTTTGAAGGGTGGTTTTACTTTGTGGACAGATTTTTTTTTTTTTTTTCCTCCAGCACTCTGAATATGTCATTCCTCTGTCTTCCAGCCTCCATTGTCTCTGATGAGAAGTCAGCCATTAGTCACATTGCTGTTCCCTAGTATGCCAGGAATTATTGTTCTTATGCTGCTTTCAAGATTCTCTCTCTTTTTTGCTTTCAGTGGCTTGACTGTGATGTGTCTACATGTGTATCTCCTTGTGTTTATCTCATTTGGGTTCCTTGAAATGTTTGCACCTAATATAATAATTTCTATCATCAAGTTAGGGAAATCTCCAGCCATTATTTCTTTAAGTAATTTTACTTACTTATTTTTCTCCCTTTGTTCTGTGACTACTATTACACATATATTGGTACATGTGTATTTGTCCCACAGTTTTCTGAGATTTTTTTCAATTTTATTCAAACTTTTTTACTTTCTGCTTTTCAGGTTGGACTATTTCTTTTGATATATCTGCATTAGTGGGAAGTTTACAAAGTAAATTTGACAATGGAGATCATATCTTTTTCCCTTCATTTCTTTTTCTCATCTGGCATCAAATTCTTACTCTAAAGAACAGTGGCAAGGCCTAAAATTTCTGAACAGGAGATAAGTATAATCAGTAGAAACATCTCCACCTTCAATGCCCAAGGCTTCACATTAAGTGGTAAAGGGAGCAATGTAGCTATAATCACTTTAGCTTTGGAAGAAAATTTTCCTACTTCACTCAGCAAACCCATCTCCCCACAGGTAACACGACCCATCCTCTTTAAATGGTAATTAAAGATCATTTATTCTCTTTAAAGTAATTCTTTTGTGTGTGTTTGTTGGGTTTAGGAGAAAATGGTAATCTTACTTCTTATACCAAGTGGCTGATCAAAGTGTTCCTTCCAAAAATAGAGAATTTTTGCCCTGGGAGGAATTCTGGTAAATGCAATATTCTTTTTGGACAAGTTGCTTATCTTCTCTTGTGCTTCACTTTCCTGTAATCTGTATATATTAATCACATCTTCTTTGTCCATTCATCTGTGTATGGACATCTGGGCTCTTTCCATATGTTGGCTATTGTCAACATTGCTGCTATAAACATTGGAGTGCAGGTGCCCTTTCGAATCACTATGTTTGTATCTTTTGGATAAATACCTAATAGTGCAATTGTTGGGTTGTAGGGTAGCTCTATTTTTAACTTTTTGAGGAACCTCCTTACTGTTTTTCAGAATGGCTGTACCAGTTTGCATCCCCACCACCAATGTAGGAGCATTCCCCTTTCTGCACATCCTTGCCAACATCTGTCATTTCCTGATTTGTTAATTATAGCTATTCTGACTGGTGTGAGGTGGTACCTCATCGTGGTTTTGACTTGTATTTCCCCGATGCTGAGTGATGTTGAGCATTTTTTTAGGTGTCTGTTGGCCATTTGTATGCCTTCTTTGGAGAAATGTCTGTTCATGTCTTCTGCCCATTTCTTGACTGGATTTTTTGTTTTTTTGGGGTGTTGAGTTTGATAAGGTCTTTATAGATATTGGATATGTCATTTGCAAATATCTTCTCTCATTCTGTAGGTTGCCTTTTAATTTTGTTGACTGTATCCTATGCCGTGCAGAAGCTTTTTATCTTGATGAAGTCCCAATAGTTCATTTTGCTTTTGTTTCCCTTGCCTTTGGAGACATATTTTGCAAAAGGTTGCTGTGGCCAAGGTCAAAGAGGTTACTGCCTGTGTTCTCCTCTAGGATTTTGATGGATTCCTATCTCACATTTAGATGTCATCCATTTTGAATTTAACTTTGTGTATGGTGTAAGAAAGTGGTCCAGTTTCATTCTTCTGCATGTGGCTGTCCAATTTTCTCAGCACCATTTGTTGAAGAAACTGTCTTTTTTCCATTGGATATTTTTTCCTACTTTGTCGAAGATTAGTTGACCACAGAGTTCAGGGTCCATTTCTGGGTTCTGTGTTTTGTTCCATTGATCTATGTGTCTGTTTTTGAGCCAGTACCATACTATCTTGATGATTATAGTTTTGTAATACAGCTTGAAGTCCGGAATTGTGATACCCCCAGCTTTGGTTTTATTTTTCAACATTCCTCTGGCTATTTGGGTCTTTTCTGGTTCCATACAAATTTTAGGATGATTTGTTCCAGCTCTGTGAAAAATGTTGATGGTATTTTGATAAGGATTGCACTGAATGTGTAGATTGCTCTGGGTAGCATAGACATTTTAACAATATCTGTTCTTCCAATCCATGAACATGGAATATTTTTCCATTTCTTTGCGTCTTCTTCAATTTCTTTCATAAATGTTCTATACTTTCCAGAGTTCAGTTCCTTTAACTGTTTGGTTAGGTTTATTCCTAGGTATCTTATGGTTTCAGGTGCAATTATAAAGGGGATAGATTTTTTAATTTCTCTTTCTTCTGTCTCATTGTTAGTGTATACAATGTGACTGACTTCCGTGCATTGATTTTTTATCCTGCTACTTTGCAGAATTCCTGTATCAGTTCTAGTAATTTTTGGTGGAGTCTTTTGGGTTTTCTACACAGAGAATCATGTCATCTGCAAAGAGTGAGAGTTTGACTTCTTCTTTGCTGATTTGGATGCCTTTTATTTCTTTTTCTTGTCTGATTGGTGAGGCTAGGACTTCCAGTATGATGTTGAACAACAGTGGTGAGAATGGACATCCCTGTTGAGTTCCTGACCTTAGGAGAAAAGCTCTGTTTTTCCCCATTGAGGATTATATTCGCTGTGGGTTTTTCATGTATGGCTTTTATAATATTGAGATATGTTTCTTCTATCAGTACACTACATAGAGTTTTTATCAAGAAAGGATGCTGTATTTTTAACAGTTGAATTTAAACAAGACTGAATTAAATTTGGTAATATTCAGTGTCCTGGATCAACATTATAACTGTCATTAAAAGAAAATGTTTGACAAAATGACCACAAACATTACAACGTATTTTTAACAAACCACTAAAAAATATAAATCATCTTGTTGAAACCTGTATATTCTTTAAAAACACTGAATTTATGAATCTTTTGTGGAAGTTACATCTAGAAAAAAATAAGTATAAATTCCCTTAACTACAAAGCCCTAAATATCTCTAATTAGAGCAGTTGAGTGGGTTTTACTATGATCTAGGTTCCCACAGAGGGCTTAATCAACTTTTATGCATAACGAACACCCAGTAAAGTTAAAGTGTAATCTGTGTGTGCAAAGGGCATGAGAAAGATTCTGTCCCCAGAGATAAGACTGGCTCTTCACAGAATAGTTCAAAAGTAACAAACCTCTACCTGTCTGTCTCTGTAGTTCTGTTATGCCGACTGTAAATTCTGACATTTTTTATTTTTGTATGTTCAAGCCTTAGATGATGAATATATGCATGTAGCATTTGCAATACTTCAAATTTCATTAAAGAATGACAGTCAAATGTCTTTTCAGAGCTACTCTTTTTAAGTCTATAAAATCAAAGGGAAGTTATACCTTGCCAACTTATAAAAGTTTCCACATTCAATAATATTTGAATATTATTATCAGTAACCTTCTTATTGCTATTGTTTGCATATTGACATGCTATATCTTATCAACATCTTTCATGATCATTTTAATAATTCCCTTCACATTAAGTGGTTTCCTAAAGCAAGTGGTGAATAGATAGAAGCAAGAAGCACTTCAGTAAACCTTTGTTCACTGACTGGTTAATTGAAGTCTGTTCTATTTGGAGTAAGTGTTTAGTAACATTGTGCTGATCCATTGTTCTATAGAGTCCTAGATAACCTAAAAATTTCTTTGTCTTAATATTAGGTCTTGTGCAGAAATGAGTGAGAGGGCTCAAGGTGGCAAATAGTGGGTATAGGTGAACTTTTCTGGTTTTCTGAGATGTCTTTATAACTGAAACCCACATCTAAGAGGGGAAAAAATTACTCTGACCATTTGAAAGTAATTATCACTAATATCTCTGACCTCTACTTGATTTTCCCTTTTCTATTCAAGAAAACATCCTGGAAGTGCAATTTCCTATGATTTCAGGTGACACAGAACTTGGCTGTGATGGTCACTGCCTGCGACTGGGACTCCCAACTTGGTTTACAAGTTACTACATCAGATTTATTTTGTTGTGCTTAGTATTGCTCCAGTGGGGATGCTGTACTGACATAAGATACAGTCTGCTAAGGACTAATTTTGTTCTTTACTTATTAAAAAAGTGTATCTTGAATGTTATGATAAGTACAGGGATTAAAGTACTGAGCAAGGGATTATCTTTGATCTCAAATAGCTCTCCAGTGGGGCTCTGGCTTATTTAATTTGAAGAGGGCTGCATCTTGGAGATGCCTGTGCCTTCCTCCACTGCCATTTCTTTAAGGACCTATACCATTGACCGTCCCTGGACAATCCCTGTGCTGCCTTCATATTCTGCTTTTGGTTATAGTTCATTTTGCCCCTACTGTGTACAGCCAACACACACTGAACTTTATTCTATGTTAGGCTGTGTCAGGTGCCTTGGAAAGGTCATCCCATTCAGTCCTTCCAGCAACAGGTGCCATTATTACCTCTACTCAGTCAGTAATGAAAGTGGACTTCAGGCAGGTGGAAGTGTATCCTTCTGGTCACACGGTCCACCTGGTAAAGCTGGAACTGTCATGGTTTCCCTCTGGAACTCAACACTTAACCATCGTGATGAACTGTCTCACAATCCCTTTATTTTCTTTGTTAACCCTAGTAGTTCTTACCTGGGATAACTGTGAATATGGGGCATTGGATAGGGGAAATGTGTCAATTCATATTTGTGAATTATGAAGAGAAATTTTCAAACTATAACTCCTAGATCTTCCTCTCCAAAGATTCTAATCTGTCCTTTGGTGGCAGGAGGGACCTGTAATTTGATCTGAGAAAACTGCCCAAGGAACTTTGCTTCATCCTTCCCAGATGAGAACCACTAAAGAACAGTTACATATGTTGTACCCAGCCCTTCCGGGCATCTGATTTCCGGCTGGACCCCTTGCTGGTTTCTGACTTCTGTCATTCTTCTTTGTTCTGGGCATTTGGCCCTGTTTCCCAACCCATATGAGATGGGAGCACCATGGCTCCCTGTGTGACCTTACCTCCCCTCAGCTGCTCCCAGGGAGATAGCAGGACTTCAGGAGGGCTCCTATGGCCTCTCTCTGTCCATAGTATAAAATGTTCTTTCTTCACTCTCAATATTCCTTCCCTTGGGGCTTTAAGTTAAGTTTTAATAGGATTCCAGTACAATTTAAGGCAAATTGATTGCAGTAAAAGGTCCTCGAAGATAGGTGACCAGAACTCAATTTCTCAATTTAGTGTTTTCAAGTGATCTCTGAGCCATGTGAACATGTAATGGATAACTGCAAAAAGAGTTATCTACTGACTTTCAAAATTGCATGATTTCCTGGCTCTATTAATTAAATCTAGTAAGCTTATATTCAGTTCTTAATCCATAGTGCACTTTGATAGGCATTACAGATGATATCAAAGTGAGTGAGACATACAAACACTTCTCTTAAGATGGCTGGAGGGAAGAACACAGATGCAACTAACAACGGAAAAAAGCCTGAGAACTGCACAAAGGTCAAGACAACTCCAGTGGAACCCATGGAGGCTGCTAACTTTCAGTTGTAAGACCCTTGGAATTCAAAGCCCAAAACCATATTACTGGTCAGCCTCATGGAAAAGGTAGCCGTCAAACCACCAGGAACAGAAGTGGGGAGGGATGGGAAAGAGCAGCAATGGGTGAGGCTGGCGAGGAAGGGAAGGCTGTTCACACATTGTTGGACACAATGCTCAGTATTATCTGTCTCTGGGTTCAAGTCATACAATGTCTTTCACTTGTGGAGTTGGCGAATGTGATAGGAATTAGCTCATTCTGTCCTAGGCTTGAGGGCATTGGCCTGCTCTTCTTTCTCCTGGCCATTCAGGGCCAATTTTTCTGAGGGTTGCAGAATCACATAACACCTTTTCATTTATTGTCCAGCAAGTCTGTGCAGCTCATAACGAACTCAGGGCAAAAGAGCGATCAAGAGAATCAGGTAGAACTATTGTTTCCATCAGTTGGTACGTACATATTATGTGCCCATGACACCAAAAAAGGAAAAAATAAATTCTACCATTAAAAGTGATTGCCCAGGGCACATGGGTGGCTCAGGTGGTTTAAGGGTCTGACTTTGGCTCAGATCGTGATTTCAGGGTCCTGGGATCGAGCCCCATGTTGGGCTCTCTGCTCAGTGGGGAGTCTGCTTCTCCCTCTTGCTCCGCCACTCCCCTGGGCTTGTTCTTTCTCTCTCAAATAAATAAATAAAATCTTAAAAAAAAAAGTGATTGCCCATACTACCAATTGATATGATCAACTTGTAGTAGTTGGAAAGCTAATTTTATTAGCCAAATCTGAGATTCAACATTAGTTATTACACCTATTACTTTTCTTTCACATTTATTCCCTCTGATAAAACTGCTCCTTATCCCCATCCCAATCTCTCCTATTCTGTTGATACCCTAACTTATATTCCATTGACTCAACCCAGACGATTAGGTTAAATTGATTAATTTTTTGTATAAAGTACAAATCTTCCTAAAACCTTCTTCCTGTTCCCTTTTCTAAGGCTTGATTTATCCCAGTCTTGTCATATATTTATGCCCATTAGCTACATTTTCTCAGAGACCATTCATTACCCTTCTTGAGTAAAGAGTGAAATTTAGGTTTGCCTTCAAATGTCAGGAATCCAGGATTCTATCTGGATCAGCGGCTTTGAAATGATTGTTAAGTACATAAACTGCAATTTATTGCCACTTTAAAAAATATAATCTGACAAAAGGGCATGACGTTACTTATCACAAACTGCAATGAATTACATCTCTCTGCCCATCCATCTAGTCAATAGACTTATATTGAATTTTCCTCACCTAGTGTCTTGGAATACAAAGGTGAACAGCAATTATAGCTGATCTACTTTGCACGTTGCCCATGACTTACACAGTATCATATTCATGAGGAGATTATTGTACTCTACAGAATGTATCATCAAACCTTCTTTCTTAGAAACTTAACAATTAGCCACGTAGGGGACAATGAGTTTATATTGGTTATATGCTTCCAACTACAGAAACAACTCATGGAGGGGAGGAGTCAGTGTGGCCTCTGGCAGTTAGGGAAGATTTGGCAGAGAAATTGGGACTGTGTGGGAGTCATGAAAGATGATTAGTAATTAGATAAATTATGGTAAAGAGAGATGCCCTTCCACTGCAGGAAGGTTGAGAAATAACTTCCCTTCCTGTGGTGCTCAGGCTGTTTTCTGCTCCTGTGTATCCTCAGTTTCATTAAGACCGACCATGCAGAGCAGGATTAGTTTGAAGTCACCTCTTTTGGCTTTAGGATCCTTGCTTTTGGCAACATTGACAAATTATTCACTTGGTCATTTTCTTCTATCAGCAAGGCAAAGAAGAGATACAGAACCTTAGAGAAATCATCTCTTCTAAAGGGTGTCCTATGATGTGATCCACTTACCATTTTTATGTGAAGTGAAGGGATGCTCCTGGAAGGCAGGGACCAGTTTTGTTTGTTTTGGGATTTTTGTTTTATTCTTTTTTTCTTGTTTATAGTATACATTTAGTTTACAGTTGGTATTCAATAAATATCGAAAATATTGGATAGAGGAAGGGGGTAGAGATTATAATACCTCATAGCCTCTTGGAGGTAGTTCTCTGTGGGTCTAATGGAGGTGGAAAGAAATGAGGAAGTCGTGAACCTGCAAACACTGATTTTGTGGATTAACAAAAGGACATAATGCTGAGAAATTATTGTGTTTCCTAAAATCAGAATGTCAGAAACTTTGCTGTTTGAAAACCATATCAGTAAGAATGGAATAGCCTATTTGCATAGAGGATCTGAATCACTTTGAGACAACTAGAATTGCTAACCCACGTTCAGAACTACAGATAAAGAGTTTTTAAATAAAACACTCTCAATTATCTTAAGTTTGTAGTTTCCAAGGAAACAGACTGTAATGTACCAGAGAAGATGGCCTGGATTATCATTTGTCTCTTTCTGTTTGTTTGGCATCTGCATTACGAGTTCCTGCATCTTCTACTACACCGTGATCCCCAAAGACCTAGGACAAAATGCTTTCAAGTTTCTCCTAGTGACTAACTCCATGATAGATTTTTATCTTCTGAACATTCTAACCATGAATTCTTTTATTAGAAATACCCAACATGTCAAGGCGTGTAGATATTTTTCTCAATTTCTGACGAAAATTTGCTCCTTTCTCAAGCCATTTTTATTCCAGTTTGAGTAAACTGAAACTGATGCAAGGCATTATGCTGACTGGTTACAAGACATTAGCCATTGCTTCTCTGAAATGATAATTTAAATGATAATCTAGTGGTTGTCACCAGGGAAGACTGCATATCTTCAGTGGAACTCAAAATACCTCTTCATGGCTGGATGGAGATTTCCATTCCCCACTTTGTGTCTGTCCCCACTCACTCTGAGTTTGCCCTTAACCATTTCCACCTCTGATGTTATTCTGTACATATTCTATGTGCCCAGCCAAGGACATTGTAGAGGGCAGGATTATCTAGTCATATGGTACACTGACCTTCTAAACCACAAGGGGCATCATAATAGCAGATGAATAGTTTGAAAATTACTAACACTGTGCCCTAGACTCCAATGCTGAGATACTGAGTCCCCTTTGAACAGGTGTGTTTAATGAGGTCAGGCTATTTCTCCATCGGCCTCACCTGGCTCTTATATGCTCATTGAGCTGATATGGTTGTTCTTTTTTAAAATCTCTTCTGAATAGATCAGAAACTTCATAACTGACTCCCCAGGAAGTCTCCTCAGAAACAACAAGTTGAAAGGGGATAGGGGTACTCCTTTCCAGAACTTTGGCCCACCCCTTGTGTAAAACACTAAAGATGAGGTCATATCTTACTCCCATCCATGATACCCATTATGTCTTTTTTTCCCCTAAAATGAGGCAGACACAACATTGGTGGCATTCTGTGATAGCCCTTTCAAGGTCAGTACATCAGTAGCTGACCAATAATGAGATTCTCCCTCAGTGCAACTGAAAACATGAATCCTTTTTCAAATTGAATTGTGGAGACTAAGTTAACTGGAGGTTTGTTTTATTTTATACTCTTGTTCTGAAAAGTCAGGTGTAAGTCAAACTTTATGTGAAATGCCCTAGGGAAGCTGGCTGTGTAAAGAGACCCTAGGTTAATGCTTTTTTAGTTTGGATAATCACCATCGCATCAATTGGGAGTTTTATAAATTGCCTTCTGAAAGCAAGAACTGCCTGCAGTGAGTTACCAAGAGTTCCATGACAGTTGCTTTTCTTTGTTGTACCTATTCTGATACTCATGGGCTGACATAAAACATACACCCTCCCTCTCTCCTCAGGTTTTCCCCCATTTTTAACAGCTTTAGTAATTATTATTATTATTATTTCATCACAAAATTTTCCAGAGTGTTTCAATAACGATATTCACCACTGGGAGAAATTTTGCCATTGTGAAACCAATTACAAAACACTTTTAACTAAAAGGTTAGATTCTGTGCATGGACCTGGATGCCAGTCTTGCTATGGGACTCCAAGTTATTGCTATTTAAATAATTTTACATTAAGAAGGAAACAAAAATAAGTTTTTAAAACGTGCTTGTTATTAGCCCTATATTGTATCCATAAGTTATAATTCTCTATTAAATTTGACATCAGCTACAGTTTCCACAGAGCTATTCCAGGAAGCATTGCCATTTCAGGTGGAACCTATATTCTGAACCCTTGTGTTGTCCCATTTTAGTGGATTAGTAAAGTGGTCATAACAGATTCATAAACTGAGCATAGGAGAGATCAGGAGAACAGATGTATTCCTCAGAACAGTGCCCAGTTCATAGTTAAGTCTTAATCAATATGTGCATATTGGAAGGACAGATGAACTTGCCTGAGAGCAACATCTGTCAAAAGACAAAACAACATCTGGGTGTCAGTCTTTCTGGCTCATACAACTGTTCCTTGACTTTCACTGTCTCCAAGCCCAAATCTCGTGAACTCTGAATAGTCCATTATAAATTTTTAGAGGCTTAATGAAAATGTTATTTTCTTCATGGCTATTTTGACCAAATTAAGTGACAGCTGACAATAATACAAAGAGAGGCTATATTGTACAGTAGGCAGATCGTGAAAGATAGCTATGAATTCCACAAGACTGTTTTAAACGAATCAAAAAGAAAGAGCTTCTCTATAAACAAAACTTAGAAGCAAAGGTTAATTCATTTTAGGTTTCAAATAATACTGGAAAAGAAAGTACAGCTTGAATAAAATAGATGAATAGGAGGAATTAGGACATTATATCTTCTTGCTATTTTAAGGAGGCATTTAAAGAGAGATTCTATTATTATTGAATTGGATTCAGACAAAGTCAAGAGCAGTTTATCCAACATACCCAGAAAGCACAGGTAGTGGAAATACTTCACTTTGAGGAAGACAACTTGAACAAAGGGTATCTTAAAACTAAGGAGATTCCACGTAAGAACTTTGATTAACCAGCTGGCTTGTAAAGTCGCTAGCACGCAGTTTGTAATTGTCAACTATTTCTGCTATTAAAGAGAAATGGTAAAGAGATGGTACTTCCTGATTTCCTTGTTAGCTTCTGTAGAACTTTCTTTCCGATAAATGGGACCTTGTCTGTAATTGTCTTATGACACTTCGAGCCTTTTATTCTTCCTCGTTCAACCATATTTTCTGTTGTCTTACCTTCTTTAGCAGGCTGCAAACTCATTGGGTGAAGTAATAGCATATCTTTGTGTTCTCACTGCAGAACCTAATAAGTGCCTGGCATACAATATTTAGGGCAAGGAAAAGAAGGAAGGAAATGATATAGAAAGCAAGGAAGAAATGATATTTTCAAATGGTGGCTTAGATGTATTGAGTTTTTGGCATATCCCAAGTTCTTCACAACCGCTGTAGAATTTAATTCTACAAATAATTCTGTGATGTAGATAGGCATTATCAGCTCTACTTTGTGAATGAGGAAGTTGAGGCTTGAATAGGATAATTTGCTGAAGATCTCACAGTCAATAAATTGTATCCTTTTACTCCCAGAGTCTATGTTTCATCCAATATTCAATGCTATCTCTAAGGAAAGCATTTCCCACCCCCCCATTTTAAATGTACACTTATTAAACAAGATCTCCTTCATGACAATTTAATACAGTATCTCTCAGCAATTAGTGTTGAGAACATTATTTCCCTCTACATTCAGAAATACAGATTTGAACACTATGAAAACAATTAGGACAAGTACCATAAAAAATTGGTCCTTCAAAGGAAATAGAAGGGGAAATTGAGGGTAATGAGAGGATTTGTTTGTTGTCTCGGGAAAACCAGCAGGAGAAAGGCTTTGAGGGTCCCAAACCATTCCACATGGATAGGATGGAGCTGGAGAGCCAGTCCGAGCTGGGTGGTGTCCACCTCAGGGCTTTGGTGTGGGTCTGAGAAACCAGGGTGGAGCTCTGACCAACACCATAAACCAGAGTTTGCCAAACCGGCATCACCTCAGAATGCCTCACAGCTGTGTCTAAATGCTTATAGGAAACAGACTTTTAAGTAGTAATAGTTATTAAATGAACACTGCCCCCCCAAGAGTGCCACAGGGCCAAGAAAGAAAGGAAAGGTGAAGGAGGAAATGAAGGCAGAGAGGGAAGTGGGAGGGAAGTAAGACGGGAAGAGAATAAGAAGTCAGAGAAACAGGAACGAAGGGAGGAATCTGTTTTGGACCTGGTAAGTAATTAGGAATACAAGAAGTTATTGCAATTCCTATTTACACTGTTTGCACGTGGTCATGGAAAGTCTCAGGTGACACTGCAGCTGTAGGGTACAGGGGGGCTTGTGAAACATTGCTGTGAAGAAAGTCACTTCCAGCGAGTCCTGTGGCATGTTTCTCTCTGGGACGGAAGATGACTTCCATATAAACACAAGTCAGACTTAGAGTTATGGCAAACCTGTCCTCTTATCTGGGCTGTGGCTATGGTCATGAGAAGGGGGAACAAATTCATTACCTTAAACGAGAAGGTTTAAGCCACGACGTTGGCCTATTTGATGGCTGAACGGTAGTGTCATTTTAAGTCTCTGGCTGAGAAGCAGAACAATGCCCAATTCATTATCAGAACATGAAAATTCCCATTTTACGTTGTCTCCTGTCATAAGATGATTCATTGTTTTAATTTTCAGTACGACATTTAAGATATTAAGAAATGCTCTTCAGGAAGACCTGTGTGGGGTTTAATTCATACTATGTATAACCTCATTATGATGTGGGGAAATTTACTTTGTCAAGGAGATAAGCAAAGCTGGCTCTTTTTGTTTTGATAATCTTTTCAAATGTCCTCACGGCTCTCAATCCCTACACAATACCTTCCGCATGCCCATTCACGTAGATGATTTGTGTTCCTTAAACTCTCCACCCATTAGAAATAATTTTGATTAGGGGACGCCTGGGTGGCTCAGTCGGTGAAGTGTCTGCCCTCGGCTCAGGTCATGATCTCGGGGTCCTGGGATTGAGTCCTGCATTGGGCTCCCTGCTCAGTGGGGGAGCCTGCTTCTCCCTCTCCCTCTGCCTCTGCCCCTCCACCCTGTTCATGTGCATTCATGCTCTTTCTCTCAAATAAATAAAATCTTTAAAAAAGGAAAAGAAATAATTTTGATTAGAAATGAGGCATATTCAGGCTAGGAATGAAAGATACAAATAGAGATATATTATTTTTCTTACATTTGATCCCCTTACTAAAACACATAAAATACTCTAAGTTTTTTTTTTTTGGTCCTATGATGATTGCTGAAATAAAATCTTTTTTTTTTAAAGATTTTATTTATTCATTTGAGACACAGAGATACCGAGAGAGAGAGAGAGAGAGAGAGAGCACGAACAGGGGGAGAGGCAGAGGGAGAGGCAGAAGGAGAGGGAGAGGTAGGCTCTCCGCTGAGCCAGGAGCCCGATGTGGGGCTCGATCCCAGGACCTCAGGATCATGACCTGAGCCGAAGGCAGATGCTTAACCATCTGAGACACCCAGGCACCCCATTTGCTGAAATAAAATCTTAATTCCTAATCGAGGGAGAGAAAAAAATATAAAGATGAAAAGAAGACACAGGAAGTAAGAAAGAAAAGAACAGATAAAGAAAACGTTAATGGAAAGATTGTCCTCTGTTGAGAAGCAGAGACTATGGAAGCTCACTTTGGCATCATCTGCCCTTGACACTTGATCCGGAGAGTGACGAAGGGGATGTAGGTGGCTGACTTCACTGCCATCCTACAAGTGGATTGTGTTTACACAGTTTAAATAAAAAACATACATCATTTAGCCCTCAGATCCTGTGACATGATACTCTCCTATAAAACAGAAAAGCTGCGCGACTTTTCCAGATGCACACACGGAGTGAGGAACAAAGTATAATTTGATGCTTAAAAAAAATCATGAGTTGGGTCAGGAGCATGAGGAGTGAAGGAAACTGTAAGGATAAAAAAAAATTGCATTATGATGTGACCACTGTGGGCAGAATTCCCTGCTGTTAGCCTCAAGGTAGAGCTGACATAAAGGGAAGATAACATAACAAGTAGCAGAGAGTCTGCTTCTAATGGACAGAGGGGCTATCCTCTGCTATTTAACACTTGTTCTCTAAGGCCAAAGGAATTATGTTCAAAGGCATATATTTTTAAGATTGATAGTATTTGACCTTAAAAATTCTAAAAGTCTTTTTAATATGTGCCTTAGAAAATAAAGTTCAAACCAAATATACACCATTGACCTCGGAAAGTTCTACTGTCATATTTTCTCATGATCTTAAGTACTTACACATTAGTTTTTGGCAGAAAGACTGTGAGAGCTTATGATTTTTTTAAAAGATTAGTAAAGAGGGATTGTGATTTTTTTTTAAAACAAATCCTTTCCAATATTTTTTGAAAACAGACAAGTGTCAGAAAAAAGCTACAGCCACAGAACATATTACGTGATATTTTTATATTATACTATTTGCATTTAAAAATAATCAAATTTTGAAGAAAATTCCTTGCTAATTTACAATTGCATTAAGTTTTCATTTGAAAGGAAATAAAAGAAATCATATGTTAAATTCAGGGAGAGAAACGTCATTATAAAATCATGCTTTGTACTTTATATATTTATTTGATTGAGGAAATCTTTTCAGAGGATTGGGATTTGAATTGTCAAGGAATTTTTAAAAATGAAAATAAGTGCAAAGAAGCAAAATTGAAAACTGTTGATCATAGCGAAAGAGAATGAGCTGGTGACAGGGCCAGGATAGTGATTATGTAGACAGAGCAGGCTCAGAGATCTGGACCCAGGATTCGAGTCCTACCCATCTGCTGGGTGCATGACTTTGGGTAAGTTACATGGCTTCTCTGTGCCTTCTTATTTTTCATCTGTAAGATAGAGATAATGACAGTATCTGTTTCATGTGGGGGTTGTGAGGATTAAATGAAATGTATTATGTCATGTAGGGGAAAGTTGGATACTAAACATGTCCTATGTAAGCACTGTAGGTGCCCTGATACTGGGAGATGAACTGGAAATTAGGGAGCAAAGTGGGGAAGCAGCAACAGTAAATGTTCATGACAAACCTGCTGTAGGACAGGCACATGGGGTCACAAGCAAATGTAAGTCCCAGTTCATCACACGCACACATGCATGCACACCCACACACACCCACGGGTGCACACACGGACACAGTATTTATTTAAAGACACAGGGAAAAGTTAAAAGATGTATTAATAAACATTTTTATATAATCATTTTGAAAGGATTATAAAATTATCTCCCAAATAGAGTTTAGAAATAAGTTCAAGGCTTCTGAAAGAGAAAAAAATTGTTTGTGTATTAATAACTTGTAGATATTGATGAAATTTTATTTCTTTATAGATTTTGACATGTTTACCTTTGGGCATCAGGTTATTTGCAATGATTTTAGTTTTCTTTTTCACTATTCACTCCCTAAAAAAAGGGAAGCTTCCCAGAAGGTTACTTTTAGGATCACCCTCACATAATGAACATTTTCTCTCCCTTCGTAAAAAAAAAGGACAGAAAGCTTTATTACAAATTTATGGAATATGTGGAAAAGGGTGGAGGAAAGGAGAAAGGAAAACAAAGCATTGAAGGAGATGGAGCTGAATAGAAGAGATGATTGAATGTGCACATCACATAGTAGAAATGGTCTTATCAACCCCTGAGGAGACTTCGAGTGAATCCAGAAGAGCAAGCTAAAAATAGCTTTGCAAGTTAACTGGCCACTGGGCAAAATAAATACTTAGGATATCAATTAAGACAGCAAGAGAATGAATTATGTGTAAACCAAGTGAAATTTGCCTTGAATGAAAGGCTATGAAGGTAATTAAAATGAAATTAAAGCCTGTTATTTGAACAGGAGTAGTGGCCTTTACTATTTCTGAAAAGTAGAGCAGAGTGTAAATAAACAGCTTGATTTGAGATTTAATTTCAGTTTTAGTGTGACCTTTGTTAGAGCCCTGTCTGAAATAACATCCCTCCATGAAGGGAGGGCACAGCACTGAATTATCAAAGAGGACGGAGGCACAGGAAACAAGTGTACTGGTATTTGGAAAGGGGATGCAGGGGTGGAGTTAATGTGAAAAATTTAGAAATTGGGGACAGGTGCTGGCCAAGTGCTACTTCAGTAGAGCCCTGACCAATGTGGGGGTTAGGGGTAAAAACCTACCATGCCCCTGCAGTCAAAAATTCTTGTATAACTTTTGACTCCCCTGAAACTTAACTACTAATAGCCTACTGTTGTTTATTGCATGCTGTATTCTTAAAATAAAGTAAGCTAGAGAAAAGGAAATGCTGAGAAAATCATAAGGAAGAGAAAATGCATTTATACTACTGTGCAGTATTTATGAAAAAAAAAAAAAAATCTTCGTATAAATGGACCTGCACAGTTCAAACCCATTTTGCTCAAGAGTCAACTATATTACCTAAACTAGGCAAAGCACATTTCTTGTGAAGTCTTGACTTCTGCCTTTTTTTCCCCTAGGCTTAGCCACACGCATACTTTCTGGCTAATTTAATAGCTAGGGAGAATAAAATTGTGAACTGATTCCCAGAACCTGCCTTTTTGGAATTTAAAGAGGACGCTTAGTTCCAAATCCAATTGCAGCAAGTATATCAGCTGCTTTAAAAAATGATATTGAAAAGGCAGGACTATTATGTCCCTGAGATGCCCACTCACTAGTGTTCTTAAGAACACCGCTAAGATGGGAAGACTGAAGACAGTCTTGAGGTTTAGGTAAATTTTGGAGTGAAAAATATATGGTTGAGACTGTGATATTTCACTTGCTTTTCATAAGCATCTACCTGGTAAAAGGGCATGAGCACTGTCTTTAAAAGGAACAGAAGATAATTCTACCTTTTCTACTGCTTTTTCCCCTTAGTATAATTCTTTGTCTCCTAAAGTCTGATTTATCTCATTAATATTTAGTCTGATCCAGTTTCTTTCAAAGACCTACCTTTATCTTCCCAAGTCTCCAATATGGACAGAGTAGGCAGCTTTTATCTAATGCTATTTGAGGGGTGCACGAGACTTTGTTCTTCCCTAATATCTCACCTATAAATCTTCAAAGGGAACCATGTTCCTTTACTTCTGGGCTACGGTTATAAGCATTATAATATTTTCTGTGGGTTTCTCAATACAAATAATGGTGTCTCCATATTGCCGGTTTTAAAATGCATGTGCATCATCATGAGGAATAATGGCTTTGAGATTGCTGAAGATATACTTCTTAGAAAATAAGCATTTATTAGGTATCATGTTTATTTCATCTTGGAAGAAATAGAGAAGTAATAGTGAATAGTAAAACCCTATTGCATGTGAGTGTGTGGGGAAGACAATATGTAGTGGATCACAGAATAAGCCCAAGAAGAATTCCCAGTGAGAGCTCTGGGTTGAGGCATCTGGGATGTAAGGTCCGTAACTGGTGGTTTTCCACAGCACATCTCTATATGTGAGGTCTGAGGGGAGAACTAAGGATGGAAGTGGTTATAACGCAAATAGTCCATGAACAATAACTATGTGGAAATTCTGTCCTAGGGATTACATATCCAAAGTTGAGTGATGTGTGATCCTTGAGCTCAGGAAGTTTACTATCTGTTGGGTAGTCAGTTGCTTTAAACACAGACACACAAGATGTAAGAAGTGCTGTGCATTGAGGGAGAACATGGTTCTAAGGAACATTTGCATAGAGCTCATCCATTGTGGATAAGGCAATCTTCACAGAGAAAGTGTAGTTTTAGATGACTTGAAGGATGGACAGTAGTTTATCATGCAGAGAAAAAAGAGGGACATTCCTTGTTGGGACATAGGAAACCCAGAAAGTATTCAGGAAATAAGTATCTGATATGATGGAGGAGGAGTTGCCCTAAAAGGATTAGAGGTACCCGCACAGGACTGGGAGTAGTACCTGCTCCCACACGTGGGTCTGAAGTTCTCAAGCTTCATGGAGCACTGATATACATGCACAGAAGGGGCTTGTGCAGTACAGTGGATTATTATCCTGGACTGGTCGCTGCTCTGGTTGCAATGAACAAATCTTAAAAGCAAGATCCAGGAGTATCAAAACAATTCCAAGTAACAACTGTTTTACAGAACAGAGATCAAGAATATTTATGTTACTGGACAGAGAGCCAATTCTGAACTCAGGTTAGACTGCTCACCACTTGAAAATCAATACTCAAGAGACAAGTGATGGTGGGAAAGGAAAGTTTGCTTTATTCAGGGAGCCAGCAACCTGGGAAGAAGGTGGAATAATGTCCCAAAGACTGTATTCCTGTCCAGGTTAAACTAAAGGCCTTTAAAGGGGAAGGCATGGGAAATGGGGGGCACGTGCAGGAGAAGTAGGTGCCCGGGAGGCTAGTCGTATGTTGACATAACCCTGAACAGACTTGCTGGCATCCGTGGCAGCTGTTTTTGTTTCTGTTTTTCCCCCTTTTTTTAAAATTAACATATAATGTATTATTTGTTTCAAGGGTACAGGTCTGTGATTCATCAGTCTTACACAATTCACAGCGCTCATCATAGTACATACCCTCCCCAATGTCCATCACCCAGCCCCCCCATCCCTCCCACCCCCTTCCACTCCAGCAACCCTCAGTTTGTTTCCTGAGATTAAGAGTTTCTTATGGTTTGTGTCCCTCTCTTATTTTATCCTGTTTCATTTTTCCCTCCCTTCCCCTATGATCCTCTGCCTTGTTTCTCAAATTCCTCATATCAGTGAGATCATAGGATAATTTTCTTTCTCTGATTGACTTATTTTGCTCAGCATAATACTCTCTAGTTCCATCCATGTCGTTGCAAATGGCAAGACTTCATTTTTTGATAGCTGTATAATATTCCATTGTCTATATATACCACATCTTCTTTATCCATTCATCTGTTGATGAACATCTAGGCTCTTTCCTTAGTTTGGCTATTGTGGACATTGCTGCTATAAACACTGGGGTGCATGTACCCCTTCGGATCACTACATTTGTATCTTTGGGGTAAATACCCAGTAGTGCAATTGCTGGGTTGTAGGGTAGCTCTATTTTCAACCTTTTGAGGAACCTCCATACTGTTTTCAGAGTGGCTGTACCAGCTTGCATTCCCACCAACAGTGTAGGAGGGTTCCCCTTTCTCCGCATCCCCGCCAACATCTGTCGTTTCCTGACTTATTAATTTTAGCCATTCTGACTGATGTGAGGTGGTATCTCATTGAGGTTTTGATTTGGATTTCCCTGATGCTGAGCAATGTTGAGCACTTTTTCATGTGTCTATTGGCCATTTGGATGTCTTCTTTGGAAAAAAGTTTGTTCATGTCTTCTGCCCATTTCTTGATTGGATTCTTTGTTCTTTGGGTGCTGAGTTTGATAAGTTCTTTATAGATCTTGGATACTAGCCATTTATCTGATATGTCATTCGTGGCAGCTGTTTTTGAATGTGGTCAGACCTTATCTTCTGGGAAAGCCTGGTCCTTCGCTCCTCAAAACAGTGGTCTGCAAATCTCAAGGAAAGTAGGTTAGTTCTGCTATCAAGGGATGTAGGTCAGCAAGCAGGCAGTGCATGAGCTTGAAGCAAGGTAACCCTTCAGACCACTTGGGGTGCTGGTACATTTATAGGAATATAAAAATATCCAATGTCCAACAATGTAAAATTCAGAATGTCTGGCATCCTAAGAAGAATAACCCTGCATGCAAAGAAGCAGGAAAATAGTACCTATATTGAGGAGATAAACTAATAAATCAAAACTAACCCAGATTGATACAGATTTTAGAATTAGCTGACAAAGGCATTGGAAGTTATTGTAACTGTAACCCATATTTCCAAAAATTAAGTGGAGATATGGAATATATGAAAAACACCTAAATTGAACTTCTAGAGACAAAAATACAATGTTTGAGATGAAAAATCCACTGTACAAGATGAGTATCAGATTATATATTGCAGAGGAAAGTATTAGTGAACTTGAAGGTTTAACCATAGAAATGATCCCAAATGAAACACAGAAAGACCAGGGGATGTATTTGTTTCATAAGTCTTCTTTAGTAAGTTACCAAAAGCTCATTTCTATTGCCCTTGACAGAGTCTCTGAATTAATCTAACCCACCATTTTTGATTTTTTTTTAATAGGCTCTACACCCCATGTGGGACTTGAACTCAAGACTCTGAGATCAAGAGTTGCATCCTCCTCCCACTGAGCTAGCCAGGTCCCCCACCAAAAGCTCACTTCTAGAGGTCAGAAATAAAAAATCAGTTTCACTGGGCCAAAATCAAGGTGTTGGCAGGGCTGTACTCTCCTTTCCTCACCATTTCCAGCTTTTGCAGCTGCACCCTGCACCTTCCAGCTGACCGCCCCTCCCTTGGTTTTCACAGCCAGCAGCAGGGTGGTCAGTGGTCACAGTGCCACCTTCTTTGTTAAATCTGCCTCTGCTTCTCTCTTGGGAAGACATTAGTGACCATGTTCAGGATTCGCCCAGATGACCCCGGATCATTCCCTCACTTCGGTATCCTTAAATTAATCCTTCCGCCAAGTCTCTTTTGCCATGTAAGGTGATATTCACAAGTTCCAGCATTAGGGCCTGGATGTCTTTGGGGGCCATCATTTGGCTCACCACAAAGAATTCTATTTTATTTTTTATTATATTATATTTTTTTTTTTTTAAAGATTTTATTTGTTTGACAGAGAGACCCAGCAAGAGAGGGAACACAAGCAGGGGGAGTGGGAGAGGGAGAAGCAGTCTTCCCACTGAGCAGGGAGCCCAATGTGGGGCTCGATCCCAGGACCCTGGGATCACGACCTGAGCTGAAGGCAGACGGTTAACAACTGAGCCACCTAGGCACCCGAACCCACAAAGTCTTGAAGTGTGGCCGGGGAATACAGCTGTGAGACAACATTGAGAGATACAGTACAGAATCCCTGAAGGACAGGAGTGTGGAAGAAAATGTTGAGGAAATAATAAGCATTGTTTTCCCCAAATAAGAAGCAATTATTTTCCAAACAAACTCATCAACTTAAGAAATTCAGTGACCCCAAAGCAAAAGAAACATGAACAAAACTATGCAAAGGCACATCATAATCAAACAATCCAACACAGAGAAAAGTTTTTTTTAAATGTAGATTAAAAAGACATTACATCAGAGGGTGCCTGGGTGGCTCAATCAGCTAAACATCTGCCTTTGGTTCATGTAATGATCTCAGGGTCCTGGGATCAAGCCCCACATGGGCTCCTGACTCAGCGGGGAGCCTGCTTCTCCCTCTCCCTCTGCCTGTTGTTCTGCCTGCTTGTGTGCATGCTCTCTCTCTGTCAGATATATAAATAAAGTCTTTAAAAAAATAAATAAAAAGACATTACATCAGAAAAACAAAGATCGGGATGACAGCAGACATCTTGGTATAAAAAATTTAAGTGAGAAAACAGCAATGTGATATTTTTAAGGTACTAAGAGAAAAAAATATATATTTATATATATCAACCTAGAATTCTATATCCAGTAAAATTTATTTAAAAAATGAAAGTAGGGGCGCCTGGGTGGCTCAGTTGGTTAAGCAACTGCCTTCGGCTCGGGTCATGATCCTGGAGTCCCGGGATCGAGTCCCGCATCTGGCTCCCTGCTCAGCAGGCAGTCTGCTTCTCCCTCTCCCGCTCCCCCCTCTTGTGCTCTGTCTCTAAAATAAATAAATAAAATCTTAAAAAAAATAAAATAAAATAAAAATAAAAAGTGAAAATACAGGGGCACCTGGGTGGCTCAGTCGGTTAAGTGTCTGCCTTCAGCTCAGGTCATGATCTCAGGGTCCTGGGATCGAGCTCCACGTTGGGCTCCCTGCTCAGTGGAGAGTCTGCTTCTCCCTCTCACTCTCCCTCTTCACTCTCTCTCTCTGCCTCTCTCTCAAATAAGTAAAATCTTTAAAAACAATGAAAGCTCAATCAAGTTTTTCTGAAACATACAAAAGCAAAATATATTCACCACCAGCACACCTGTACTACAAGAAATTTAGGAAATCTTTTAGAGATAAAGAAAATGATAATAGAAATGTGGGTGTACACAAATGAAGAAAGAGCACTGGGAATGAGAATTCCATGTATAAATATATCAGATGTTTTTCTTCTTTTAAATTAGAGGAGAGCAGACTGTCTGAATAAACATTATGGCACTGTGATCTGTGATATGGGATTTATCACATGGGTAATGTAAGATGTATGGTGACAACAGAACAAAGTTAGGGGCAGTGCAAGGCTTTGTGGTACCCATGCGGTGGCATAACACCACTTGCAGGCCAACAGTGTAGGTTAAAGAGCTAGACTCTACACCTAGAGCAACAATTAAGAAAGCAAAGAGTTATACCTAATTAGCCACCAAAGGAGAAAAAATATAATAATAAAATTATTCAATTAATCCAACAGAAGTCAGGAAAAGAAGAAAAAAGGGAACAAAGTTTAGAAAGGAACAATGAGAAAACAAATACGAAGGTGATGAATTTGAATATAGTCTTTTTTTTTTTTAAGATTGTATTTATTTATTTGACAGAGAGAGACACAGAGAGAGCAGGAACACAAGCATGGGGAGTGGGAGAGGGAGAAGCAGGCTTCCCACCGAGCAGGGAGCCCGATGTGGGGCTCGATCCCAGGACCCCGGGATCATGACCCGAGCCAAAGGCAGACGCTTAACGACTGAGCCACCCAGGTGCCCCTAATAATTACAGTGAATGACATGGTCCATATATGCCAATTAATAAATATACGTCATTAGATTAGATAAAAAAGTAAGATACACCTTTGTGCTGCTTATAATAAACATACATCAACTATAAAGATGCAAATAGGTTAAAAATAAAAAGATGGAATACTATGCTGATACTTATCAATATAAAGTTGCAGTGCTGTATTTATAGCAAAGTAGATTTCAGGGAAAATAATCTTATCAGAGGTAACGAAATCATTTCATAATGAAAAAAATGTCAATTCATTAAGAGAATATAATATTCCTAAATGTGTATTCACCTACTAATGGAGCTTCAGAATACATGAAACAAAAAAGATAAAACTGCAAGAAGAAATAGATAAATTCGCAATCATAGTTGAAGATTGTAGTACCATTATTTCAGTAATTAATAGGCCAACAAGACAGAAAATCAGTAAGAATATAGTGGAGAGAAAATCAGCAAAAGTATAACAACATGACAATTAGGTTAAAAATGTAACAACACTATCGATCAAGTTGACCAAATTGACTTTTATAGAATATGACACCCAATAACAGAAGAATACATATTTAAAAAATTTTTAAGTGGACTTTTCCAAAGTTGACCATATTCTGGGTTATAAAATAAATTTCAATGAAGCTGAAAGGGTTAAAGTCATGCAAGTGTGTTCTCTCACACCTATGGAATTCAATTAGAAATCATTAAAAGAAATATCTGGGCAAACTCCAAATATTTGAAACTAAATCACATACTTGTGGATAACCCATGGGACAAGGAAGAAATCAAAAGTAAATTAGTTAAGTATTTTAAACTGAATGAAAATTAAAACTCAGCAAAATTTGTGGGATAGGGTGCCTGGGTGGCTCAGTTGGTTAAGTGACTGCCTTCGGCTCAGGTCATGATCCAGGAGTCCTGGGATCCAGTCCCGCATCGGGCTCCCTGCTCAGCAGGGAGTCTGCTTCTCCCTCTGGCCCTCCCCCCTCTCATGCTCTCTCTATCTCATTCTCTCTCTCAAATAAATAAATAAAATCTTTTAAAAAAAATTTGTGGGATACTGCTAAAGCCATACGTAGGGAAAATTTATAGAAACAAATCTCTGTAATTGAAGAAAAGTGTCAAGTCATTTGACTCATTTCCCACATTAAAGAGACTAGAAAAGAGAACATTTAAACTCAAAATTAGTAGAAGAAAGGAAATAATAAAGATGAGAATGCAAGTCAAGGAAATCTGAAAGCATAAACCCAATAAAGAAAATCAATAAAACCAAAAGCTCCTTCTTTGAGAAGATTAATTGAAAAATCTCTAACCAGACTGATCACGAAGAAAAGAAGACAGACTATCCATATCAAGATGAGAGGTGACACCACTAGAGATCCTGAAGAAATGAAAAAGGATTTTAAGGGAATACTATGGATAACTTTACACCAATAAATTTAACAACTTAGAAAAATCTGTATGATGCAAATTAAGCTAGCACAGAAACAGATAACCTGGATTGACCTCCATCTATGAAAGAAATTAAGACTGTAGCTTTTAAGTTTTCCTATTAAAAAGAGCTCCCGGGCGCCTGGGTGGCTCAGTTGGTTAAGCGACTGCCTTCGGCTCAGGTCATGATCCTGGAGTCCCGGGATCGAGTCCCGCATCGGGCTCCCTGCTCGGCAGGGAGTCTGCTTCTCCCACTGACTCTCCTCCCTCTCATGCTCTCTGTCTGTCATTCTCTCTCTCTCAAATAAATAAATAAAATCTTTAAAAAAAAAAAAAAAAAGAGCTCCCCTCCCAGATAGCTTCACTGATGAATTCTACCAAACATAATAATGAAAGAAATAATACCAGTATTAAAAACTCATACAGAAAAAAGAAAGGACTAATTCCCACTCATTCTGTGAAGTCAGCATCACCCTGATGCAGAATCAACCAATGACAGTATAAGAAAGCTGCAAACCAGTATTCCTCACGAATGAGAATGTGAAGTTTTAAAGAATATTTTTGCTGATTGAATCCATCAATATATAAATCCACCAATATACTTCATGACCATTAGAATTTACACAAGAAATGCAAGATTTGTTTAACATTTGAAAACTCTTATCAATATAATTCATTATAACAAAGACACTAAAAAAAGAAAAATCATATGATCATTTCTATAGATAAAGCATTAAAAAACCCCATTATTCATTCTTGAAAAAAAAATCTCACCATGTAGGAATATGAGGGAATTTATTCAAAATGATGAAGGAATATCTATTGAAAACCTACAGATAACATGATACTACATGGTGAAAGCATAGATGCTTTACCCCTAAGATCAAGCACAAGACAATCCCCTACTATTTCTCTTCAGTATTTTACTGGAAGTTCTGGGTAGCAATAAAGGCAGAAAAAGAAAACACATTCAAATGGAAGAGAAATAGGTAAAATTACCTTTATTCATAGATGACATGATCATCTATGTTGTAAATCTGAGGGAATTTACAAAACAAAAGGTTCCTAGAGCTAATGGTGAGTTTACCAAGGTAGCAGTCCAAAAGATCAATATGAAACCAAATATGAAATACTTAGAGATGGATTTGAAGAAGGAGTGAAAGTATCATGTAATGGAAATTACAAAACATTTCCTGGAGAAATTAGGAAATATACTGTGTTCATGATTCAGAAGATTTACTACTATTATTAAAATTTCAAATCTCGGGGCACCTGGGTGGCTCAGTCTGTTAAGCATCTGCCTTTGGCTCAGGTCATGATCCCAGCATCCTGAGATAGAGCCCAGCATCGAGCTCCCTGCTCAGCAGGGAGTCTACTTCTCCCTCTCCCTCTGACTCCCCCTGCCATGCATGCTCTTGCACTCTCTCTCTCAAATGAATAAATAAAAAATCTTTTAAAAAATTTTCATATCTCCCCAAATTGATCTATACATTCAAAACAATTTCAATCAAAATCCCATTGTTAATAGTCAAATGATGGAAAGAGCCCAAGTGTCCATTGACTGATGAATGGATAAAGAAGAGGTCGTATATGGGATATTACTCAGCTATCAAAAAGAATGAAATCTTGCCATTTGCAACAACATAGATGGATCTAGAGGGTATAATGCTAAGTGAAATAAGTCAGTCAGAGAAGGACAAATACCATATGATTTCACTCCTATGTGGAATTTAAGAAACAAAACAAGCAAAGGGGAGAGAAAGAGACAAACCAAGAAACAGACTCTTCACTCTAGAGAACACACTGATGGTCACCAGAGGGGAGTTGGGTAGGGAGATGGAGGAAACAGGAGATGAGGATGAAGGAATGTACTTGTGCATGGGGTGATGTATGTTTCTACACCTGAAACTAATATTACACTGTATGTTAACTAACTGGAATTTAAATGAAAACTTGAAGGAAAAATATCTCATTGTTAGATATTAGGAAATGCAAATTAAAAAGATAGATCATACCAAATATCATTCAGGATGTAAAGCAACTGGAACTCTGTTACACTCTGGACCGACAGAGTGCCATCACTTTGGGAAACTGGCAATTTTTTAAAAGACTAAATGCAGACTTATCATATGATCCAACTGTTCCACTCCTGCATGCATATTTTTATACAAAGACTTGTACATAATGTTATCACTGCTTTGTTTTTAGTAGTCAAAAAACAAAACAACCCAAATGTCCACCCACCAAGAGGTGAGTGGATGGCCAAACTGTGGTATAGCGAACAATTGAATACTATTCAGCAATAAAAAAGAATGAGTCCTTGATACAGGCTACAGCATGCAAGGATCTCAAAACCTTGTGTGAAGTGAGAGAAGGCAATATTTTTTAAAAAGCACATAATGTAAGATTACATTTTTGTAAACTTTTGGGATACGCAAACTAATATTTAGGGACTGATAGCCGATCAGTTGTTGCTTGGGGATAATGAGGACAAGCAGAGGTGGGACAGAGGGGTTACTAGGAGCAACAGGAAATTTGGGGTGGTAATAGATGTTTATTATGTGGGTTGTGGTCATGGTTTCATACATGTTAAACTCATGACATTGTCCATACTAAATAAGTGCAGTTTAATGTATGTTAATTGTTTAAATCAATAGTACTGCTTTATTAAAAGAAATAATCTTCAGGAATGGAAAATAATTGTGCTTAAAAATTACGTTTCTCAGTATCATTCCAATTTTTAGTATATGTGCTCCCCAAATGAGCACAAGCCTTGCTGTTTAAAGACATTACAGTATGTCTACTTGTAAACCCTCCTATAATTATAGATGCATAAAAATATGAAGAAACTCTTCTATTCAGAGTCTTGCATTTCTGCTAATACTGCACCTGACGCACAAATACACTATTTAAAAATGAAACGAAATAGAGGTGGAAACAGAGGTCAGGAATGCAAGGCGTGCTAATTCAAAATATAGTTTTGACATTTAGTTGAGATAAATATCTTTCCTTCTGCATTTATATGGAATTGAAAATTGATGAAGACATTAGTGAGGACACCTAAAGACATTTACTGGAGCTGAAATGTGAAAGTAAGGTGGCAAAGGATCAGTGATTTATGAACATAGCCTGTTTCAGTAAAAGGAAAGTGAATTTGAAAATCTCAAGCATATACCTTGCTAAATAATTTCTAAGTATAAAATTGATTCTATGAGCTAAAAATTGGCCAAAAAGAAGCATAAAACTCATACTTAGGAAAAGCTATGAGGGCAATTAGTCCCTTTCTTGTGAGTAAAAGATTGTTCCTTCTCTTGCATTCACTTTTATTTGACCTGATGTGTTCTTTAAAAATCTTCATAAATGGATTTTCATCCAACTTCATTTCAATCACTTTGTTCAAGAATCTGTTTCTTAAACTTACAGTTTTTGACATCAATAGAATCATAATTTTAAGCATATTTAGTTCTCAATTTTATATAATCAACTGCATTTCATCCACTGATGATTTTAGAGCTATTTTGGCATTTACATTTTCCTGATGTCATCTCCTCAGTGGGACAACATTGTCCAGCCTCCCAAGAGCTTCTACTTCACCCTTTGGCTACCTTCCTTTGGGCTGTTTCTCTGTTAATACACAGCCTTATTTGTGTGTGTGTGTGTGTGTGTGTTCTCTCCCTCCCAGTGAAATTAAATGCAGTAAATGTCAAGCAGTAAGTCAATTTCTTGTTGGCAGCTCATTAAAAATATTTAGTAGGAAAAAGGTAAGAAAATTAATAAAAATGAGCTTGATTCCTCTGCCATTCAGTTACTTGCCGCTTACCTTTTACCACTAATGGGCTGCATTTTGAGCAGTCTTCATTTTTAATGACTCTACCTAGTACCCTTGAGAAACAAACTATCCTCATTTCTTTATATTAAGCCACAGGACTTCAGTCTTCTAAAACTTTCTGCATTGCATGTAGAGACTAAGATCCCATCTAAAAAAAGTTGTATTTGCTTCCTAAATGACAGGATAATTACTCCATGGTGCTTTTGCTGTGTGCTAATGACAAATCTAAGCAGTAGCCTAAGGACAGGGATAAGGAAGGACATGGCAAAAGGTGGCCAGTGAAATATGTGTTGATTTATTAGTCTCCCCAGCAAAATATCAGCCATATCCACCCGAGAGGAGGTGAAATATTATTCAGGAGGACTGGTAACCAGGTGTGGCATCACCATAATGGGGCGAGGACTAAAACAGTTCTTTTCTGACGTGATCTTTTGACGTGCAAGTGCTCCCAGGAGCTGGGGGACAGACCAGGCAGCACAGGGGTGGGGACAGTTTAAAGTTGTCTGGTATTTTAGGCTCTGGTGGCACCCCTCTTCAGGCTCACTAGCCTACACTGAGACATCAAGCAAGCTTGATTTTTGGTATAATTAAGTTTGACTTTTTCTGTAAATTTTGTTAGGTAAAACTATATCTTGGGCGCCTGGGTGGCTCAGTTGGTTAAGCGACTGCCTTCGGTTCAGGTCATGATCCTGGAGTCCCTGGATCGAGTCCCGCATTGGGCTCCCTGCTCGGCAGGGAGTCTGCTTCTCCCTCTCCCACTCCCTGTTTGTGTTCCCTCTCTCGCTGTGTCTTTCTCTGTCAAATAAATAAATAAAATCTAAAAACTATATCTTTTTTTTTTAAAGATTTTATTTATTTGTTTATTTAGAGAGCATGAGCAGGGAAAGGTGCAGGGGGGAGAGAGAGAGAGAGAGAGGGAATCTGAAGCAAACTCTACACTAAGCACAGAGCCCCATGTGGGTCTCAAGCTCATGACCATGAGACCACGAGCTGAGCTGAAACCAAGTCCAACGCTCAACCAGCTGAGCCACCCAGGCACTCCAGGTAAAACTGTATCTTACCTGTTTTTCCCAGTGTTACAGAAGTTTATTCTGAGTGAAAATACTTTCAATTTAACCCCTTCAGCAACAACCAATGAGTTCACCTAAATTTGCTCATGAGTTTCAGCCAGTGGGGATCCTGGATTGACCATGAATGTACAGAAATAACTGACTCACCAGAATATCCTGCATGAACAAGTTGAGGTGAATAAAATTCTCCCATTTGACTCACTGGTATGATTTCAACTGTGATGTTATGTAAACTAGTGAGTACAGTTTGGCTGTTAAAATATGGTGTAATGAGTCCAATAGATGAGATGAAAATACGCACTCCCAAACTTTTCAGACTCTGTGTAATGCAACTCAGGATAAGCAGAAAAGGAGCATTTGCTCGGTGAATGTGACCCAAATAAAGCATGATAGAACTCACAAATTGGTTAATATATACCCTGCATTATTGCTAACATGATTGGAAAGAAGGTTCAGAGGTTCCATTTCAGCAAGAAAACAAGCAAACAAAGAAGATAAGGGACCAAGCATCATACAGACAATTTTTCACTGAGGCAGCTTCCAAGCGGTCTCCCTCCTCTTCTTTCCTCCTGAACAGCAAAATCATGAGAAACAAAGATGCAGAAGACATATACTTCCAGTTTGGGTACATAGTCATGGATGCACCAATCTTCAATTTTTTTAATAGCCTATATTATATAATGCTAGTGAGTCCATTTATGTTTTGGAAACAGAATAGAACTCCATCATAATATAGCTTACTTATATTTAGGTTGCGTAATAATCATGATAATTACAAAAATTTACCGAGTCCTTAATATATGCTACCTCCTTTTCAAAGTACTTTTCATGTGTTAACTTATATAATCCTCTCAACAATTTTGTGGAATAATTACTATTATTTTCTTCATTTACACATGGAGAAACTGAAGTATGGAGAAATTAAGGACATTTTTTTAGGGACACATAGCTGGAAAGTAGTAGAGTCCAGATAATCTGATTTTAATCTTAACCACCAAGGGATACATCCCCTATGAGTATAATATGGCACTTCTAAGCATGGTAACTAAATAAAATAAAAAACATGGTAACTAAATAAAATAAAACACAAATATAATAGAGTACTTCTTGTCAGTAAATCAATAATTATTACATTCATAAGTAAGTACTACGTTTTGTCATAAATTGTGCTCTAATATGTTTTAAAGGAATTCCACTGTACCTCATTAGTTTATTTGGATGTTTCGAATATTTCTTAGGAGAGAAGTTGTTTTTGTTTCAGCCAAAGTCAAGAAATTGCTAAAATAATATACTTAATCATGGGTTTCAAATCTATTGATATTTAGTGTCTTTGCCCAGTCTGGAAGAGTTGTAGTCAATTCCATATAAACAAAGGGCATTTGGCTTTTTTTCCTTTTTTTTTAGGTTTTATTTATTTATTTTAGAGAAAGAGAGAGGGAGGGTGTGAGCACGAGCACATGCAGTGGGGAGGAGCAGAGGGAGAGGGAGAGAGAGTCTTAAGCAGACTCTGCATTGAGCACAGAGACTGAGGCTTGATCTCATGACTCTGAGATCATGACTGAAACCAAGAGTCAGACGCTTAACCAAAGGCACCACCCAGGAGCCCCTTGGCATTTTTATTAGTCATTTCAAACATCATTAAAAGGTTGACTTGATCTCTGAATTTGGGTCTTTGTTATATGCTCTTGCTTTTTTTGCTATTGTGATTCAGTATAGCATAGTCACTGCAGTTTTACATCCTTTGTGAGGTTGGGGAAATCCATAACCCTGTGATAGCTCAGTGTTCTCATCTCTGAGATTGGATGAGAATATGAGTTCATGGGGTAATCAGGGGGGATAAATGAGGATATGTGTATAAAGCACTGCTATTATCATATTCTTATCCCTTAACCTGGATGCTTACTTGCCACATATGATTTCTTGGATAGCTCTTCTGTAGTCTTTTGGCTGACCCATATTTGTGTATTTGTGATTCTTTGGCACTTCCTTCATTGACTGCCATACAACCATTCTATAAACAACAAGTGAAAATCTATGTTGCAAGCATTTGGGCAATGTATTTGGAATAAAAAAAAATTCTGTTTGTTCTGTTACGTTTCCTATGATTAATTTAGCCATTAAAGGATGATTCATTTTGAGTGGTGTATTCCAGAGTCTTCTTGGATAAAGTGTGCTAAAACATGAGAACAGGGCATTCTTCTTTGCTTTTCATATATTCCGGCTAATGAAGTGGTGGAGAGATAAGAGCCTTGTCACTAAGTAACATCAGGGATAAATTCTCATGAATGATCCGTTCAGCTCTCATGATTCAAATACACGAGTATTTTGTTATGTTTTGTTTTCCTGTGAGATATACCTCTGATTTGGCTAGTTTTATAGGCTCCTCAGTTTCTTATCATTAGTCCTTTCCTCTCCAATGTCAATATCCAATATAACCTCAATAAAATTTAAGTGCAAACTACTTATGCACTCATGAGATAATATTTGGATGGATTGAAAAGGGGGGATATCAGCACCCGTATTTAGTACCAATGTGCATATTAAGAGTTAATGTAGAATTGTATTTCAGATTACTATCCAGTATATTTTAAGATTTTATTTATTTCTTTGAGAGAGAGAACATAAGCAGGCGGAGGGGCAGAGGGAGAAGGAGAGAGAGAAAATCTCAAGCAGACTCTGAGCTGAGCACAGAGTCTGATGTGGGACTTGATCTTACAACCCTGAGATCATGACCTGAGCCAAAATCAAGAGTCAGATGCTTAACCGACTGAGCCACCCAGGTGCCCCCCTATGTAGCATATTTTATTATAAACTCTGTTTGTGAGGAAATGATTCTTTTGAAACAAGAAAGTGTGCATTATTTGGTTATCTCATCTCTAACCGAAGATTTGCCTGACAGCCCTTCATACTGTCCAGTAACACGATCTGAACTATAGATTCGAAACAAGCATTTGAATCTTTTAACATTCCCCCAAATGAATATATATATTCATCCTAATGAGGTAGAGAATAATTAATCACAAATTCCATTAATATGAACTAAAAGTCTACATTTTCTTTCTAAAAAATTAACTAAGAACGTGAGGAAAATATTAATGTAATATGTAATGCAAATGTGACTTCCCGTGTTTGGAGACTTAAGACATTACAGTCTGTTACCTTAGGGAAATGGGTGATGGAATTTCAAAAGCTTGAGAATAAATTGACAACTTTGTAGTTTTCTGAGGGTTCTACTCAAGTAGCAGCGGTTATTTTAAAAGATTATTGTGAAATGTGTGGAAGCTGGAGGGTCCTTACGATTTACTCATCTGTGTGTAGACTTACAGTTTGCCATATGTGAAGCTGTTCTTTTCATCCGGGCTCAGCAGTGGTGACACATCTGCATTACCCATCCCTTCTGGTCTTTACAGCTCTGCGAGGGCATTTGGGGATTAGCCCACAGGTTGCAATATCCCTTGAAAGAAAAAGAGAAAAAATAAAATAAAAAGAAAGATAAAGAGAGGATCTCCAAAACCTTATTCGTGAACATCACATTTTCTCTGAGCTGGCCAACTTTTAGGAGGATTAGTCAACTGCCTACAAACTATAGAAACTCTTATTTTAGAGATTTAAAAAAAAATGGAAATGGAGATGATAGTTCTAGTGGTCTGAGGACACCACATATCAAGGCATCAGAATTATATAACATTTTCATACCTGAAATCACAGCCCAACTTCCATGTGCTAAGCATGATAAATAGAATAATATTGAAAACCACAAACTCCTCATTTTCAGATGAGAAATCGAGATCCTGTGATGTTCGCTAACTTCCCCAAACTGGGAAATTAGAAAAATCTGCTTTGAATCCAGATCTGTCTGACATGTGGACCCATATAGATTTTTTAAATGAAAGCTTTTAGATTAGAGGCCATGTTTGAAGACTCCTTACCAATGGAAAGATTTAGACCTGGTAACATGACTTAGGTTTCAATTGCAACAAGGTTATCTTCTGAGATGAAATTTTATCTTTATAATTCCCCTAATGGATTTATTTCCAGTTGTAATTTATCCTCAAGAAACTGGCTTATGGTCCTGTTGTTTTATATGCTGGCTCATTATCCAAGTAAACATGGTGTGTCGAAGCTAAATCCATGTGATCTATATTCTAATAATGAGTATAGACTCTATTTTCTGAGCCCTGGATCATGATAAATCAAAGAACACAAGCTACCCATGGCTTCTCCGGGACGATCCATTCAGGATCAGCAAGAACAGTAGCTTCTTGCACCTGAGTGTGGTCATCAACCCCTGTCTTGGTTGCTATTGTTAAAGACGATACACGATATTTCCCTGGAACTGGGCTTCCAGACTGTTCTGGGGGCTTTTAAAGTCATGAATGATTCTACTGTCATAGCTGACAAAGCTGGAAGCAGTCAGATTCATATCCAAATGTACCAGATGAAGAACTTTAGAATGTAGACGTCTATTAGCTCTGCTTAGATATATTGGTCTCCATGTTCCAGGATCATAAGGGCTTCTGAACGATTCAAGAGCAAGGTTTGCCACTGTGTTGGAAGAGTTTGGTTCCAGCCTCCCTGTGATGACTTTGTAACGTGGAACAAAGTAAGGCCTAAGGCTTGTAAGGATGACTATAAATTTAGCATGCTCTTAAATTCTTGGTAATTCTGAGTGCCCGCTGATGGACTCAAGCTTAATTACATGGGAAAAACCTATTCTATATCTTTTACAAATCTCCACTATTGCCTATGTGCAGGAGTATGGTGGAGTGGAAAGCATCCAGTAGAGCATCCGGATTAAGCGAATCCTGACTGGAGCTCTGGCTATGGAATTTGGAGGCCATATTGTCTTGGACCAGTCACCTGACCACTCTGACAGTTTTTTCAATTACAAATTTCTCACAATAATAACAGATACATTCATAGGGCTGTTGTGAAGGTCTAAGAAAAAAATCAGATGAAGCTGTTCTATTGATTGAAAGGAATTGTTTAAAGGCTACCTCAGAGCCTTCTTTGGAAAGGGATTAACAGTATAAATCCAATAAGAAAATATATTAATGCCTGTAATTAGTTGCTAGTTTTTTTGTTTGTTTTTTGTTTTGTTTTTGTTTTTGTTTTTTTGCAGATGATGCCAATAGAGTCAAGGTTAACTAAGGGGAAATCTTGCAACAGTTTGCAGTAGTCAAGTTACATAGAAGGTAACTGCATTGGGTACATACTGAGGAGAGTCTATAAATAATAATTTTGGTTTATTCTCAGCCTATTTAACAATAATTAAAGGTTATAGAAATCGAGAATTCCACATACATAAATCCCACTTCACAACTGTGAGCAGAAATTCTTGCAAACTTCTTGAGGCAGACTTGTGGGTTAATATTAGAGAATAGAAAATAATGTGATTTTGCTATCTTATAATGAAAATCTCATTTCTGTCTATTTAGTGCTATAGCACATGAGAACTGATGGATTTATTGTCAGAAGGCATGGTGTGTGTGGTTGGGATTTTCCCACAAAATATGGGATGCATGACATACATATTCCCTTCAGAGCACCCAGGAGCAGGAGAGGCATGCTGCTGATAGGGTGAAACATACTTTGTTCCCGGCAGCTGAAACTGTCATCTATCTGAAAAATGTTTCCTTCACACTGGGCGAGACATGTCCTACATATTATGGTGTCAAAATGAGGATTCTAAGAAATCTGTGTTGAAGTTGCCATGTTGTCAAGTCCTGAAAGCTCTATACTTTTCTCCTATAAAGGTCAAAGTGAAGCCAATATCCAAATTCCTCAGAAAAATGGAAATGTTTACTAACAGAGAAACATCCAGACTTGGCATTAAGCAGTTTCAGTGGATGCAATATGAGATGAGTCTTTGCAGCAACCTTCATTACCTCCTATTTCTTCAATCTACCCATTTCCTACAAAATGACCACCATCCCCAAGGTCTGTCATGGGCATTGAGGTCACTGGGGCAGGTGTGCTGATCTGCAAAGGCTGTTTTGTGAACGAGCTGCTCTGTGCATAGACAACCTCATGCAACAAGCTCTAAGATGAGGAGCTCAGAGGATGAATTCCTCCCTGCGTAGTAGGATAACAAATGTGACATTTAACAGTAGGTTTTGTTGTGAAGCAGAAGATTATGTAAGACTGTATAAATTATTAAAATGACAAGGTGATTACAGTTCTATTAGTCATATTTTAATGTTGCTAATGAAATTTAAAATATTTAAAAATTGTCACCAACCATTTCTTGAACAATACTCGGCAGTAGAGCCAATTACGTGATAATACCAACAGCTGACACACACTGAACTCAAACTCTGTCCTGAATGCTTTTCTGGCTTTATCTATAACTGTCATGTAAGATACGTTAAGGTTTTGACAAATTAGGTCATTTGCTTATGATTACTAATTCAGTGAGTGCTGTTCTGGGACTGGTCAAATTCCAAAGGCCACATTCCTGATGGCTACACTGCCTTACCACCTTCCCATCACATGCTTTCTGCTCAGGTTTTATAAGCAGCGTGATGTGTAGAGCAGTATAAAGCATTGCGGATATGCTCACAAACACTGGTGATATTTGCAAATGTGGACAGGATCAGGTGCGTTTTACATGGGGATGATGCTATTTAAATCATGTTTCAGAGCTATCCTGCATTTTTTCCCCTACCGATCCTCCCCCAAACCAGTGTGGTCAGAAGAAGTCTGTGTTGGCAAACAGAATATACAATTTAGTTGTTCAGTTACAAGCTACTTCTCCAGCAAGGTTGTTAAGTACTGTGACAATCCCTGGGAAGGATCTAGGAGACGTAAATGCTTAATCCCTGGCCATGTCCCTCCTACAGTGGCCACACCAGAAACCAAAGCTGAGCGCTGCTTTCAGCTTAAGCCATTGCCTCTGTCATGCTTGGTTCCCCTGTGGTAGATTTGCATATGCTTTTCCTTCATCAGGAAACTTCCTTCCCTGTGGCTCCCACTCACCCACACTCTAAACAGCAGTGAAGGTTCTGTTCAAGCCCCACCCTTCTTTACCAGCTCAGACTGGTGCTTTTTCTGTCTCAGTTCTTATTATCAGAAGAATGTGCTCTCATGCCTCTAACTGACATTCTTGTATTGTTTTTGCTGCTTAAGGAAAGAAAAACACATCCTGTGAGCTCAGGAACAATGTCAAGGGTGTTATCTGCATTTGTGTATCTTGGCAACAGACTTTATACACTCTCAGACATACCATAAGGTAAGATGAAGACTAGCTGATTGGTGCATTTTTATAAATTGTGCTCATTTATGTTTATTTTAATAATTGACTCCTAGATAGCTTTTCCACTTTCCATCCCCATGTGATTTAGGCATAAATTCTACGTGACCTCTCAAGATCTAATTTAACACAAAGATTGCAGTAGCATGAAAAGCTGAGATATTTTGTATGAAGAAATGTCTTTTAAATGGATACAATGTAAATCTTATATTCTTCCTGTTTTCTCTTGCTAAATGCGCTGTTAGTATATATTTGTGTATTGGGATGATCCCTGTTCCTTGCATTTTTACTACACAAACAGTTCATAGTATTTTGTTTATAAGCTGTCATTCCCCAGGAAGAAATGGTGCTTTTTAAGTGAAGAGCTCTTATGGAGATCATCTTCATGAGCAAAATTACTTCCCCCCTTTCAAGTAGGAAATGTTAGAAATGCTACGTTATCAATGATTCTCTGGGCTCCATCTACATTAAACTTTTGCAGTTGTTCTTGTCTCAATATATACAAGGACTGTAACTTTTCGAGACACCCAAATGTGTTGAGCTGAAGTCTTGTTACTCGTGACTCAAGACTGATGAAGAAATAAAAAGCACTCAGATTTGTTTTGTGGTCGACAAAGCAGCTCCTTTTTTGTTTGTTTCCTGGGCATTTCTTTTGCAAAGCATCATTCATTCATTTATTGAGAGCTCCTTAGGAGTCATGTACTGTCCCATTCGAAGTGTCCCTGCCCCCACAGGACCTGCATTTTAGTGGGGCATATAGGCAATTACTGACAATGACAAAAATATCATATATCTCTATGCTCTCTGACAACAATAAAAATATCATAAATCTCTACACTCTGTATGGCACAATTCTGAAATAAAAAACCAAAAGTTTTGTCGTAACTCATCTGGCCTCTCCTGGCTTGAATTAACAAAAGACTCTTTATAACCTTTGTTCATCACAATTCCAGTCAATATTTATATCTCTGTTACAGAACTACTAATGTGCTTCATCTGGGGTCGCCACCCCAGGTCCTATGAGGAGCATAATGGAAGTAGAATATATCCACTGTGTTGCTTTTCTAAACATAGAAAACATCTGAATTCACAAAGATATTTGGATTTAAGGGTTTCAGGTAAGTGGCCACCCTGTGTAATGTGGGCAATGATAAATCTTATGACTAAGATAAAGGAGGGAAGGTGAGAGGAAGTGCCTGGAAGGGTTCTTTCCTTTCTTGACTGCAGTGCATTGGTCCCTGTTGCATGTACAGTGCTCTGGTGTCTTTAAAATAAGATTTATTTGAATACATTATGTGTTAAAAAAAAAAAGAAGAAGATAGCAGGAGGGGAAGAATGAAGGGGGGGAAATCGGAGGGGGAGACGAACCATGAGAGACGATGGACTCTGAGAAACAAACTGAGGGTTCTAGAGGGGAGGGGGGTGGGAGGATGGGTTGGCCTGGTGGTGGGTATTAAAGAGGGCACATTCTGTATGGAGCACTGGGTGTTATGCACAAACAATGAAACATGGAACACTACATCAAAAACTAATGATGTAATGTATGGGGATTAACATAACATAATAATAAAATAAAATAAGATTTATTTGTATTGTGAATTTGTGTTCTGCACCCTGCTGCATCTTACCCAAAAGCAGAATCCTGATACACGCTTCTTTCAAAGTAGATATGTAGAAAAGTTAAATATGCTCAAGTCTAACCACTGGGCTTTAGCAGCTGTCTATATACAAGCACATATCTGTCTGTTTTAGAACACCACACCCAGGACAGGTTTAACTCCTGATATTATTGACTTCATTTTTCTCATCAGCATCTCCTGTCACCATGTTGCTCTCAGGAGAACATATGGGGACGGCACAGTGCATCTAATTTCTCTCTGAGGCCTGTGGTGGCCTCTCAGCAGGAGTCAGAGAAGTGGAGACACATCTTTCTGGCAATTTGGCTAACCCTGTTTTTTTCTCTTTATTCGTGATTGAATAATGTCACATTACATTTTTTTATTATCACTTTACATTTGTTAAGTGTTTTTCTTAAGTTTATGCTGAAATGGCTTTATTCTAAAATAATACTCTGTTAACATTTGAGTTGAAATATATATGGAATGCCAGCTATTTGACCTTGGCAATTTAAACTCCCTGAGCTTTTTAAAAAAATTCATCTTTCATTGAGAGTGATAAGTAAACTTGCCTACCAATAGCACTCTATTGTTACTACTGTTATCCTTATTTTTATTTCTTTTCTTTTTTTTTTTAATTCTTATGTTAATCCCCATACATTACATCATTAGTTTTAGATGAAGTGTTCCACGTTCATTGTTTGTGCATAACACCCAGTGCTCCATGCAGAATGTGCCCTCCTCAATACCCACCACCAGGCTAACCCATTGTTATCCTTATTTTTAAAAATGATTTCTACCTCACTAAATTGTTTTGAATATCAAATGTACTGATGGGTATAAAAATTATTTGCATATGCTTATTTCTGTTCACTGTTATTTATGGTTCCTGTGATTAGTAGAATAAATAGGTGACATCTAGAAATACCCCAAAGAGAATTAAATTAAGTGAAAATGACTACAGAAGACAAAATATCCATTTATTAATTTTAGGAAAAATGGCTTAAAATGGGCCACAAGTGAAACATGTGAAGCTTAAAAATAGGAAAAATGTGGGGCGCCTGGGTGGCTCAGTCGTTAAGCGTCTCCCTTCGGCTCAGGTCATGATCCGGGGTCCTGGGATCGAGCCCCACATCGGGCTCCCTGCTCAGCGGGAAGCCTGCTTCTCCCTCTCCCACTCCCCCTGCTTGTGTTCCCTCTCTCACTGTGTTTCTCTCTGTCAAATAAATAAATAAAACCTTTAAAAAAATAGGAAAAATGTCAGATTTGATGTTAGGAAATGAAGGTCATTAGATCAGAAAACTTATCAAAATTTGTATGACATAAAATACAAAAAAATGAACAAAATTTGTAAGATTTTGCACTTGCTTGTACTTCTGCTTTGTTGACAAAGGAAACACAATTGTAACAAATAATCAGAAGGACACAAAGGGTTTTATTCACTCTTACCTGGAACAATCAGTCTAATAATAAGACTTTGAAATGGCATATATCAAAGCATTTATATCAAAAAACAAAACATCTTTAAAACCGTCTGGGAAAATATCTGGTATAATTTCCTTCTAGTTGCAGTTTGCAGTTTTGCAAACTACATTTGTCATTTCAGATTTAAGTCAGATTTACTCTAGATTGATTTCCTAACTAATTTAAAAGTATGTAGTAGACAGGTTGGTGATAAAATATTCAAAAGTGGCTTTAACTACTGTTTTGAGTTGTGATGATAATAAAGTGTCCTTTTCCTTGCCTCTAGCAAGCCCAGAAGCAGAAATTACTTCTAACACCCAGAGGGCATATTTTTAATAGTCACTGAAAGCAAGAATAATAAGCTGGCATGCCAAACGTGCCTACCTGTTAAGCCTGTGTGAGTATCTTCACAGTTCACATGGAGCTGCCCCTATTTTGAAACGATGATTGTATTGCATTCACACAAATACAGCCTTTTGTGTGATGCAGAGGAAAGAAGTCTAAAGTGCAAGACAGGACCCTGGGTCCTGGGTCTGCCCGTACCGCTAACTCGAGCCGCAGTATGTGCACGTCTCCTTACCTCGCCAGGCTTTTGCTCTTTTATTGGCTACCTGACAAGGTTGGAGTAGACAACTTTTTTTTTTTTAAGATTTTATTTATTTATTCATGAGAGATAGAGAGAGAGAGAGAGAGGCAGAGGCAGAGGGAGAAGCAGGCTCCCTGCGCAGCAGGGAGCCCGATGCGGGACTCGATCCCAGCACCCTGGGATCATGACCTGAGCTGAAGGCAGACGCTTAACTGACTGAGCCACCCAGGCGTCCCTAGACAACTTTTAAGATTTCTTCCGGTTCAGAAATGTTTTAATTTTATAAAGCATGTGCCCAGGTGTGCAAAAGAAGTATTTTTTTTTTTCTGTCACCTTAAATGCTAGGAGGTGCCTCTTTTGCCTGATGCCAGACAGCGTAATTTTGGTGTACGTGCACTAGATTTTGTTTAGTGACATTTAAACCCAGCTAGTGATTGTCCCTTTGTTCTCACTCATGGTAGCTGGGGCAGCATCTACGTTGCTAATGTGTCAGGTTTGTCTGCGGTGACATCTGTCCCAGCGTCCACAGTGTCCAACCTGGTCCTCACCCTGTACGGTCTAGGTCACTCCCCCTGTGGTCCCTCTTGTTGTGTCCCTGCTTTCAGATAGCATCTCTCTCTCTCCCTCTCTCCCTCTTGTTCTTTCTCAGTTCTTGAAGGTGTTCAAAATATATGCTGTTGTCTGGTGAAGACAAATGGAAACCTGCGCATGCTACTCGGTCCAGTCTCCCATCTTTCAGCCAACGAGGAGGCCCAGTGCAGCTCCAGCTCCTGCACCTGGGTTTGGGGAGCGGGGACAGGTCATCCCCACTCTCAGGTCCTCAAGCCCGTCTGGGGTCATCCTGCACCCCTGCCCAGGATGCAGCGAGAGAGGGCAGGGTGCAGCTCTTCGTGGAGACGTTGTCACAGTCTGATTTCCAGGCGGCCCGTCCTGGTCTCCTTGTCCTCTCTCTCCTCAGAGGGTCTCTGTCTAATCTCAGAAAGGGAGGACAGCAGCCAGAATAAGATAAAATATTCTGCAATATCTATTATTAGACCAGGACCCTGGGCCCATGATGGCAAAATGTTGGTAATTCAAAAGCCATTTTGTTCTCAAATGTATTAACATGGGCATCAAAATTCTATCTTAAAACTCAGTGCTGAGCATAACTCATGTAATACTCTGTATATATTACAGTAAAGACATTTTCCTGAGGGCAGATGTGGAGGTGGAGGGTTTTTGCTTCTCAGGACTCGGGTTGACATTGGGTTCATATGCCAGTTCATACAAGAACATGTTTATCATCACATATTTGTTAGAATTTCATACTTTTGTCTCAATTTTTATAATAAGATACTTTTGATAAATGATTCCCTTTTTAAGGCCAATACACAAGGGTAATAGAAACAGAGTTTGAATTTTTAAAGTATGTCAATATTGTAAAATTCTGAGGTTACAGGGGTGGAAAATGTGAAGTTATTTCATTTTCAATATCCCTGGAAATAGACTACTTCACAGATCTTTTTTTTACCATACGAAAATATGATTTGCTGGGGCTCCTGGGTGGCTCAGCCGTTAAGTGCTTGCCTTCGGCTCAGGTCATGATCCTAGGGCCCTGGGATCAAAACCCCGCATCAGGCTCCCTGCTCAGCCGGGAGCCTGCTTCTCCCTCTCCCGCTCCCCCTGCTTGTGTTCCCTCTCTCATTGTGTCTCTCTCTCTGTCAAATAAATAAAATCTTTAAAAAAAAATATGATTTGGGCCTAAAATTTTACTTTTCAAAAAAACCCAAAGGTTTCAGAGGGACATCAGAAAAAGACAGAGAAGGCACCTCCTGTTTCCTGTCCACCAACAGAAAAACACTGAAAAACAACCAGAAACTGTCAGAGCCAACTTTGTCAGAACTCTGAAAAACAGTTTATGGCAACCGAGCTAATTAACGCTGGGTTAAGGAACAGGCAACTTCAAAATGGTAGGACAGGGGGCACCTGGGTGGCTCAGTCGTTATGCATCTGCCTTCTGCTCAGGTCGTGATCCCAGGGTCCTGGGATCGAGCCCTGCATCGGGCTCCCTGCTCCGCGGGAAGCCTGCTTCTCCCTCTCCCACTCCCCCGCTTGTGTTCCCTCTCTCGCTGTCTCTCTCTGTCAAATAAATAAAATCTTAAAAAAAAAAATGGTAGGACAGTTCTGGGGTGTTTCCACATGCCCCTGCCCTGCCCCTCCCCAGCTAGGGGCAGGGCTGAAGGTGGGCAGCCCACAAATCCAGTGTGGGACCCTGGCCTCAGATTCTAGAAGGAGCAGAGCAGGCCCTGGTCACAAACTATGGGTACTTGTGCTCTAATCCGTCCAAGGGGCCTGGAGTTCTGACACATGGCACTTGTTTCTGTTTCATTAGCTTGGAACTCGTCCAGGCTGGAAACGTGGTGGGTGTTGTGGAAGCATCGGAATGTGAGGGAGCAACATAACAACCGCCTGGGGCCGAAGATTGTCCATGAAAAGTGCAACAGCCATCCTAAAACCGGAGAAGGAAAGCCTGGAAGAGGTTCTTAGGGAAATTAGGGGATTTCAAAGCCCTTCTATATACTGAGGAATTTAGAAAGCCACACGCATATGCAGTGGAAAAACAAGGCTGCTTGGAAAACATCCAAGGAGCCCCTACACTCTCAGACCCCAAGCCTGTTGATCCCTCAGCAAAGTGCAAGCCTGGCTCAATGTTGAAGGAGTGCCCACCACAGAGACAGTCTGCCAAGACTCAGAGAAGGTTTTGTTCTCTTTCTCTTATTCTCCTGGCATTCAAGGAAATCTCTGTCAAAACACCAAAGCACAAGCTCACTAGCCGAATGTAAGGTGATGAACAATCTTCAGTGACTATACACATCAAGGAATAAAGTCTCTACAAAGATAGTTGAGAAAAGTCACTGAAGAATGGATTATTACAGCTCTCAACAATCCGTAGGACAGCAAACCATGGAAAAGAAGGAGAATATGATGTCCAGAATGCCATTATAATATTCAAATGTCCAGTTTCAAAAAAAAAAAAAAAAAGAAAAGAAATCACAAGGCATAAAGACAAACAGGTAAGTATGGCCTCGCCAAGTGATATAGTTTTGAGCAGCATTGGGGGCCTGAGCCCACGGCCAAGAAATAATTCTTGAGATGTCTTTGGTGCAAAAAGGTGATTGTATTAAAGCTGGCAAGTGGGAGAAGACTTGTCTCAGGAGATAAAAGCATCCCGAGTGCATCATCCAGTCCAATCATAAGGAAAGTGGGGTCATCCGTTATCTCCACAAGTCCATAGTTAACCCCATGGAGTGGCTTTTAAGGAACGATTTTGTCATCCCAGCCACACAGAATTGGTCAAGATGATAGCTGAGTTACACGATTGTTGGGGAATCAATCCCATATTTCAGTTGTTCAAATAATCATATGCCCATGGAGTCCTATTATTATCCCCACAGATTAACAAGCAAGAACATTGTCTGTACATGAACTGTTGTGGCAATTTCTCTCAAGTTTTACCTCAAGTTGTCCATCATCAGTTTTAGGGCTTTTAGGAAAAAGACAGTTTTAGTTTTTAATGACTTTAAGTCAAGAGAATGGGAGACGATTGGAAACCTTAGTTGGATATTTGAGGAAACCAGAAAAATTCAGGATCTAATCTGATTTATAAGAAATAGTATTAAAATTTAATATTTATAAAGATGTGTTATTGAAACAGAATTTTTCTCTAAAATTACCTTCATTTCCAGAGATAACCAAATCAAGACTAATTCATTTGTAAAACAAGTCCAATTTTAACAAACTTGGTCTAATTATTTTCATAAGCTCAGCAAGAATAGTGATTGATCATATAGATCTTTTAAAATCTGCTTTGCTGGAAACTTTTATAAGGAATTTGGATTGAAATTTTATTAACCTCTCTAGGCCAGAAGCCAAGCCAAATACTTGCCATCAGACATGCCTGCAATACCTGTAGCTTTGGGGAAATTCCTCTTCCTGAGGTCCCCAAAGCATCCTGAGGTTCCGGCACCTGCCAGGAAGTAACATTCTTTACTCACCTGGTGAGGCTGCTGGAACTCTGTAAGCAAGGTATCAGGCCAACAGTTCCAAGGGGCTTTATGGCTCCAGGTTTCATAAAGTCAACCTTAATTCCTTTAAGCTGTTTGGTCATATCTGAGTCTATGTATGTCTCTCAAATATGACATGCCAGTCAAAGCCTCGGTAAAATAATCAATGCTTCCAATGTTGTCCTGTTTCAAGAAGAACGGATTCTTACTGAGTTTATGCAAATGACTAGGATTACCATGGAAAAAAGACTACTTACTGAGACCTTTTGAATGTCAGAGAGTTCAGGTAGAGAGAAAAGTTAAATGCTCCAATTTGTTCACAAATGAATACTTTATCACATTTCTGCATACCATGGATATTTTAAGAGAAAGTTTCCTTAATCTGGAAGAGCAAACATTAGAGAACCAGCAGTGTTTCAAACAAGAGTCACACACTATAATATTCCTCAGTTTAGTTACAATTTAAATTTGGGAAATTTGTTAAAAAACCTCAGAAAGTTTTAAAGCACATGCCTAAATACACATGTTTCTCATCTTCCAGAAGATGTGTCCTCAAAGGGACAAGAGAGCACACAGACCCACACAAAGTCTCTTGAGTCCTGGGGTTGGGATGACCTGCTGTCTCTGCTGCCACGTTGTGTTGGCAAGTTACACGGAAACCAAGATACACACTGAAAAGTTACATAAAAAGGTATGAATCCTGGGAGAGTTAAAGAAATGGGGCCAGTAATACAATCAATCTCCTACAGGGAGATTTCCTGCAGAAACAGGTGTTCAGTAAAGTCTACTGTTGATGACAAATTTTGCAGATTGTTTAAATATTTTTCAATATTTCTATAAAAAACTTACTTTTATTTTTTAAAATTGTTATTTATCTTCAGAAGTACCTTTTTTTTACTTCCTAGAAAATACTTGGTTCTGGTGTATAAGAGAAAAAAGTACAAACTCCCTCCCCCAACCCCTGCTAGGACCATGTAAGAAAAAAAAAATCAAAATGACAATGAGATACCACTTCATACCCAGGAGGATAGCTATATTCAAAAAGACAAACAATAATGAGTGTTGGTGAGGATGTGGAGAAATTTGAACTCTCATTGGTTGTTGGGGGAATGCAAAATGGTGCAGCTGCTTTGAAAAAAGTTTAGCAATTCCTTAAAAGTTAAACATAGAGTTACTATATGACCTGTGTCTTAGTTCCTATTGCTGCTGCAATAAATCACCACAAACTTAGTGGTTTTATGAATACAACATTATTATCCTACTGTTCTCAAGTCTCATACAACTCTCGGTCAAAATCTAAGTGAGTAAGTTCTGCACGTCTTACAGGGGCTCTGGGGGAGAATCCGTTTCCTTGGCTTTTCCATCTTCTAGAAGCTCCTGCCCATCCTCCCCACATCCCCCATTTTCAAAGCAAGCAGTGCTAGGTTGAGTCCTTTTCATAAGGAATCACTTCAGCCTCTTCTGCCTCCTTCTTCCACTTTTATGGACACTTGTGATTATATTGGGCTCACTTGGGTAATCTAGGATAATCTCCCTATCTTCAGGTGAAATTATTAGCAATCTTACTTTCATTGGCAACTGTCATTCTCCTTTTCCATTTACCCTAAAGTATTCACAGATTAGGGGATTAGGATGTAAACATATCTGGTGGACCTGTTCTTCTGTCTACCACAGTTGCACATCCACTCCTAGGGGCATACCCAAGAGAATTGAAAACATATATCTGTAAAAACTTGCGCATGAATGTTCATAGTAGCATTATGCATAATAGCCGAACAGTGAGCACACCCTTACTGTCCATCAGCTGATAAATGGATAAACAACAATGATAACATTGGCATCATCAATGTAGTGTGGCATTTACATGAAGAAAAATTCACATTCAGTATCAGGAAAATCACAGAATGTTTCATGGAGGAGGTGAAATTAAAGTTGAAATTTGAAGGAAGTAAAAGAAACAATTACTATTATTCTTCTTAAACTAGATACACATTTTAATTACAAGGTGTTATTCCAATTACTACTTCAGCATGACTCTGCAGTGAGATAGTAGGATAGGTCATTATCCAATTTCAGTAGACGTTTATTTTCTCCAAGAGAGTGGTACATTATTATTCTCATCAATCAAGTAAGATGTTTTTCCCGTTGCTGGGATGTATTTGATGATAGATCAAGCCACAGCTGATTCTGTTCAGCAAAAGCATCTTAATCCTCCTCCTTTCTTTAGGATTAGAAAAAAGAAGAGAATAGACGAGTTATGATTAAAGAAAACATTCACAGAATCTACTCTTCATTTAAACTACAGATTTCATATTTGGATCCAACTTGAGCATTTGCAAAAGCCTGTGCTTCTGACAAATGCAGCGCAATATTTGTGCCTGCCCATTTTTTTCTGCTCCTTCATCCCCTTCCAAACAAGCACCAAGTGCATTCTCTTTACCTACAGGGACCAAATGCAGTTTAATTTACTCATTACTTCTTTTGGCTATTTTGAATAGTTCAGTTTTGCTCAATTATAATTGTTTTGTAGCAATAGAGAACATTTCTGAAGCTGTCCATTCAAATGAGGAGAAAATCATCTAAGTGATTATTGTCTTTGACATAATCTTGGGAAGTGTGAGTATATGTGCCTTTCTCTACATCCTGAAAGATGAGGAAGATGTAAGACAAAGATGTAAGCCTGACTTTATATATCAGGAGTTGGTAATGACTCCATTTTGTTGTTCTCTGCTGTCTTCAATGGCATTCTGTTTGAATTTTATACTATTTAATAAAAACTTCAAAAAGCAGACTTCATGAAAATAAAATTGGAGTAGCAAAAAGAGACAAGCTACATCACAGTAAAGCAAATGGTAGAGATCTGAAGTAATTCATTAGCTCATCCTTTCTGTGGAAAGGAAACTCTTATTTTTGGCAGATTACCTAATGGCTGAAAATGCAGACCATGTGCTTGAAATCCAAATGAGTTTTCCAAAAATTCATCACAGATGTTGGCTGAACGCATGCCTCATCAGTGTACAGTACCTCTGTCTTAAAATGAAAGAAGAAGCCACACGGGTGGAGAGAAGATAGAAGTTACTTTATCTGAAAGCAAAACCTGCCATCTGTTTGCTCATACCCAACTCCCATGGACTTCAGCTTCAGCTTCTCAGCAGGAAGAACTTGGCGGCAGGATAGAAATTTGAACTTCACTAATAGTATTAAAGGAAATCAATGCTTTCATAATGAGTTTAATAGCTTGGATGCAGAAATCCAGTGAGTTTTATCTTTCCTGTGGATGGAAGTTTTAAAGTAAATGCATAATATTCAAATAGATGTGTAGTTGCTGGAACTCAAAACTAAATAGGAGGCTATCACAATGTTACATAAGTGGTTTTCACTCATGGGTTGAAGAATTGGGCTGTTTGGATCCCCAAATAAGGAGCTTGAGTTATGGTGGATTTGATTATGAAAATAGCAGCATTCTTTTTTTTTTTTGACAGAGAGAGAGATAGTGAGAGCAGGAATACAAGCTGGGGGAGTGGGAGAAGGAGAAGCAGGCTTCCGGCTGAGCAGTGAGGCCGATGTGGGACTCATCCCAGAGCCCTGGGATCATGACCTGAGCCGAAAGCGGACGCTTGACTGAGCCACCCAGGCGCCCCGAAAATAGCAGCGTTCTTAAATTTGACTCCCAGAGCATTCTTGCTTCTTTTCCTCTCTCCCCTCCCTCTCTTGATTCCTAAAAAAATAATGAGTAATAATTATTATTTTTGAGTGTTTTCTATGTGTCAAGTAATGAACTATTTACTTTTACATTCATTTTCTCATTATTTCTTACCGCAATCACTTGAGATAGCAAACTCAAGGCAAGAAAGGTTAGGGAACTTTTCTAGGTCACTTGAGGACGGGATATAGGAAATTAAATTCAGGTTGGCTTGAAATCAGTGATCTTGATGAATCAGTTGATTGAAGACACCTAATCCCTCCTTTCTCTTCTGTGTAGAGCAGTTGAAAGCCAATTCCTTTGCCTGGTTCTCAGGTTTACTTTAAGGAACTGCATCAGCACTGCCAGGCACAGCTCTGAGGGGACCCTTCCGCAAGAACAGGAGGTGCCAGGAGAGACCCAGCCCAGCCTAGCACTGGGCTCCCAGAGAAGAGACAGCAACCATCCCTCCACCCGAGCCAGGCTCAGTCCCGGGCTCTCCGCCCCGCCCCCGGCTCTTGTCCAGCCTCCTCCGAGCCCACCCCAGGCTCTCTCCGCCCCGCCCCGGCTCTTGTCCAGCCTCCTCCGAGCCCACCCCAGGCTCTCTCCGCCCCGCCCCCGGCTCTCCGTCCAGCCTCCTCCGAGCCCACCCCAGGCTCTCTCCGCCCCGCCCCCGGCTCTCCGTCCAGTCTCCTCCGAGCCCACCCCAGGCTCTCTCCGCCCCGCCCCCGGCTCTTGTCCAGCCTCCCCACTCCCCGGCGCGCCCTCCGCTCCGCCCCCCGGCTCTCAGGCCCGCCCCCGATTCTCAGCCACGCCCCCAGCTCCGTCTAGCCTCCTCCCTCTCCGCCCCCGGGCTGTCCGTCACGTACCCGGCTCTCCGTCACCGCCCTGGGTTTCCGCCTCGCCCCCAGGTCTCACGCCGAGGCCCTTTGTTCTGTGTGAGGAGCCCTGAGCACTCCCCACAGCCGCCTGCCCTTTCCGACGACCTGAGGGCGGCAGCGGGCCGGTTTACGCGAGTCCCGACGTAGCGGCTCTGGGCCTCCCCTCAGGCAGCCGCCTGGCGACGCCAGAAGATTGGCGGGCTCCCCAAAGCCTCAGACGCTGCGAGGGCGCCAGGACCCAGCCCTGGGCTGTGGGGACAGCGCTGGGTGACCCTAGTGTCCGTGTGACGACACGCCCCCTGTCCTCACGGTGGGGCCACGGCCCGGACGGTGTCTGTGACCGCGTGGACGACACGCCGCCTGTCCTCACGGTGGGGCCACGGCCCGGACGGTGTCTGTGACCGCGTGGACGACACGCCGCCTGTCCTCACGGTGGGGCCACGGCCCGGACGGTGTCTGTGACCGCGTGGACGACACGCCGCCTGTCCTCACGGTGGGGCCACGGCCCGGACGGTGTCTGTGACCGCGTGGACGACACGCCGCCTGTCCTCACGGTGGGGCCACGGCCCGGACGGTGTCTGTGACCGCGTGGACGACACGCCGCCTGTCCTCACGGTGGGGCCACGGCCCGGACGGTGTCTGTGACCGCGTGGACGACACGCCGCCTGTCCTCACGGTGGGGCCACGGCCCGGACGGTGTCTGTGACCGCGTGGACGACACGCCGCCTGTCCTCACGGTGGGGCCACGGCCCGGACGGTGTCTGTGACCGCGTGGACGACACGCCGCCTGTCCTCACGGTGGGGCCACGGCCCGGACGGTGTCTGTGACCGTGTGCACGACACGCCCTCTGTCACCACGGTAACAGAGGGTGACTGGAGTCCTGATGGCGACGGGCAGCGGCCAGCAGTCTCGGTTCTTCCCGACCTTGATGTTGGAAGAGAGAAAGGGTAAGAACACACCACATTTGGCCCCAACAAGTCACCCCCTCTAGTTAGCAAGATTTATAGGTCTTGTATTATTATGAAAAAGCTACTTTTAACTTCTAGATGAGGAGAAGTTGCCTACACATGATAGAGTTAGAAAATCACACGTTTTATAAATATGGTTTTAAGTCATAATTTTATAGACAAGAAGTGTCCAGTCGAGATGACCTTCGTATGTGGAATTGCTACACTGGCTCCAGGTCGTCACTAGTGGTGAAACGAGTGTATTTGTTAGCCGGTTAGAGGAACTGGAGCCCACGGCCCTGAGCAGGAGTTTTCTCTGCTATACTGGTCATATTTACAAGATATTTTCGTATTACTGCTGTTGTCCTATGTGTGCATTTCATTTCTCACTCCTCTGTGTCTACGTGGCTAAGTTAGTTACTTGTAAAGAGATATTCAGTCTTTTTAGATATTCTAAAGTGCCTTCTAGGTGCTAAAAGCAGACGTAGTAAAACAACACCTTGCTTAAATATCCTATTATTAAAATTCGTGTGAAATATTGTCTTTTGGAAATGCAAAGGCTAAACCACTTCTTTATGCAGTGCTCCTTGGGTTTGAACACTGGTTCCAGGAAGGAGGGAAAAGACAGACATGCAGAGGACTCCGTGTTCCTAGCTAGGCAGTGTTAATCATCATCCATATGTTCCTTGCATTTTATTTTTGTGTCAATAGTGTGTGCAGTGGACAAATGAGTCCTAGTCTTCCTACATAGTAAATAGGTTACCAGAGGACAGAAGAATTAGTAAACATGCATTTTGTAAATTTTGTGTTAAAATTTACAAGACAGGGGGTGCTTGCCTGGCTCAGTCTTGGAGTATACAGCACTTGTGAGGGTTGTGAGTTCCAGCCCCATGTTGGGTGTAGAGATTACTTAAAAATAATGTCTTTAAAAAAAACAATTTATAAACAGTGTATCTTCTCGAAATGAGTTGTGGAAGTGAAATGGTTAAAATTGCCTCTTATAAAATCAGTTATTGAGACCTGTGGATTCTATTAGCATTTGTCCTGGTTTTCTTCGAGAACCTGGGCTCTGGAATTAGACTGCTTGGGTTAGAGTCTCAGTTCAACAACCTACTTCAAGTTCTCCAAGTCTTCTATTTTCTCATCTGCAAAATAGCAATATTCGTTACTCAGTGAGCTATTCTGAGAGTTAAGGAGATAATGAATAGGCAGACTTGGAATGGTCGTTGGCTTCTAGTGACTTGTCAGTGTCTGTAATCCGTTCTCCTAGTTCTGTAGGGCCAGAGTTTAGTATGCTTACAGGAGAGTAGCAGAAATTAAGTCTGAAAAATAGGCAGAGGCTGGGTTGAGAAGAGCCTCATCACCCAGTTAAGAGGATCAAATTCTGGATGTAAAAGGGAACCATTTAAAGATCTGCTTAAGATGAAGAGTGCTTGATAAATCTTGTGGCAAATCTTTATCAACAGGTCAAACAGGCTACTGTGGTGGTCTACAAAGGCCATGACGTGGTCCTAAATTAAGCAGTAGGAAGGGGTAGTGGTGGAGCAGAATAAATCTGAAGAAATAGGACTTGTGATCCATTGAATTATTCAACTTTTGTTGAGTAAGGGAGAGAGATATAGGAAGAATTCCTTTTTTCTTGTTTGGATGGCTAAATGGATATAAGTGATAAGACAGTGAGTGCGAAATAAGAAGTAGTTTTAGTGCATAGATTATAGCTAATATAAGTTTGGAATATGTTAAACATATGATATCTAGGAAACTTTCAGGTAGACATGTACGATACACAGTTTAACCTGGAACTTGGATGATTGGGCTGAAGTTATCGACTGGAATTCATTAGAAATACAGTGATGGTTAAAGAATGGATGATCCCACAAAGCTAATGAGAAAAAATACAGATCAAGGGTGGAATTGCCAGAAACAATATTTAAGAGGTGAGGCAAGGAAAATGTTGAAGAAGAATCTGAGCCATCAGATAATCAGAAGAGAATGGAGTTAAGAGGAAATCAAAGAATGAGCAAATTTTAAAAAAGGTGTGAGTACCCAACAGGGTGACATTCTGCAGAAAGAGAGTAAGGTGGTTAACCGAAAAGGCCAACTGGGTTAGGTAGCAAAGATGTTACTCCGCATCTTGGTGAGTGCAGGATGAGTAGAATGAAATGGACAGAAAGCAGTTGGCAGCATTTAGGGAGGAAAAAGAGGGGAAGAATTGGAAATATGAACATAGACCAGTATTTTTCCTAAAGCTTTAACAAATGGGGGGGGCAGAGGGGCCATTAGCTAAAAGAGATCTCACAGTCGAGGGATGTCGTTTTATTTTGTTTGTTCTAGCTTTTAAGATGAGGAAAGCATGTTTTTAGGCTGAAGAAGGGAGACTGTGGGGAATATGAATTTACAGAAGAAGGGGCTGGTTTTATGATATCTCTAACATTTAAAGACCCATTTTCTTTTCACACAGAATCATACACTCATTTCCCTCATCTAGAAATTTCTCTGTCTCCTTAATCCTTTTTTGTTTCTTATCTCTTCTTCTTCCTGCATTTATGCTTACTCTGGTTACTTATATTCTTTATCTGTTGACATGTCCATTCATTTGCACTTTTCCTAGTCCCTCCGCTGCTCTCTTAGGGATTTTGCAAGATTACTGTGCCTATTTTGATACAAGTTTTTCTGCTGATGTGACATCGTTGATAAGAATAATTGATTGGTAGTGGTGGAAAATACTGGTATTTTACTCAAATAACATTTGTGTAGTTTATCAGGTATAGTCAATGCTTGAATTTAACTCCATGACTTAAGGAGAAACCCAGGCCCAACATACCTGAAGTAAGAGTAGATACATTTGCACAGTATTTTGATACTATTTAAAGAACAGTTTTTAAGAGAAAAGACACAATGCAAGTTTATTTTCTGGCTCAGTTGGTCAGAAAAGGACCAAACCTTCACTCAAAAATACCATGAAACAGAAACCTCAAAGTGTAAAATGATACAACAACTTAATGCTTACTCACTCTCCTAGCACCTTCAGATTGTCTTATTGGGAGGAATATGACCATCTCCAAGCTATGAAACACTTAAACAAACTGGGAAATCAAAAACTAAGTAGAAGCCCATTTTATGACTGCCTCAGAAAGTGATCAGAAAATCATGTTTTTAACATGCTCTTGTCTCTGAGATTGCTGGATGTACATGGAGGTCAAATAGCTGCTTTTTCCTCTCTGGGCCAGTGCTCCACATTGAGTACCCTAAGCTCCTCTTACTGCTTTGTGGCAACAAAGGAATTACAGCGTATTTTCTTAGTGTCAGAATGGATAACCCATAACCATCAGAGCCACCAGCATTGGGTGATTACATACGATCTCTGAGAAATTGCAATGCTCAGATGCAATTCAATTTCAAGACTAGGATGTGTCTCCTGGCAGTAGGCTCACATTAGATGGTAGTGGTGGGGTAGTGTGCATTAGCTGGAGGGGCCTGTAATATAAGCAAATAGAAACAAAAAATGATCCTTGAAAAACTTTATCTTAAATATATTTACTTTTGGTGTTATGGAAGATGGTAAAAGATCTCAAATTTATAGTCCTGAGAGATGGTAAAAACCAAGTTTAGACCACAGGCTTTCGATTCACTTATACCCGTTATTTTTCCTGTTATTCCGGAAAGAATGTAGGGGAGAGGGAGATGTGGTTTGGGTCAGAAAATAGGAAATTAAAAAAAAAAAAAAGAAAGAAAGTAGGCAATTCAAGCCATATGAAACCAAAAAGATTTTTTTTTTTTTTTGGTTAGTTTTTGCATCTGTTTTTTAGCCTAATTCTACATGGTAATTCTCATGTGTTAATACCATTATTTTGACATTCTGATATTATAGGGCTCATTTTGCTAATTTATTTTTGGTTGGGCTTAAGATACCTTGGCTTTCACCTCTCTAGGAAGTATTATCACATCTTGAGTACCAAAAAGTAATTGAGTACCAAAAAGACATATGTGTCCTAGGAATAGGAGGAATATGTCTGTCCTCCCCAAACCAAATGCTGGAACCAGTCAAATTAAGCCCTTCTAGCACCAGGCCTTGGAAATTAATTGCCTCTTTCAGTAATCACTTATGGACAGTAACCATGTCCTTCAAAGTGCCAGAAATGAATGGATGAATAAAACTAAGAATTCACTATGGAGTAGCCCTGGTGTGCTAAGGGTCACAGACGGCCTCTGGTTCTTTGCCATAGGCATGTAGTTCACATTACTGGGTAATCTGAAGGTGTAATGAAATAACATTTAGATACTAGAGAAGTAGAAGAGTAGAGAGAAAGCCAGGAAGGGAAAAGAAAGTTGAGCATAAGGAGTAGTTAGGATCAACCACAGAGAGTAGGCTGTGGGAACTAAGTTGTGTACAATTGGTTGTGAGGGTTTCTGCCTCCCAGCAGAGCAGGGCTTTCTACTGACAGCTCGAACTTACGGTATTTTGTCCCAGGAGCTGAGCCAATTGTGTGATTCATGCACTGGGAAAGCTGGTTGAGCAGTGGATATTAAGTTAATATTCTAATTAACTCAATCTTTCTACAGCAAGGAAAAGGGCTTGTGTGTTCCCCAAGGTACAGAGAAAAGGCAAGTAAGTACCCTGTTCTCACCTTGTTTCCCCCTCCCTTATCCACCCAGAAGGAAATGAGAGGCTGTGCTTTAGATACCAGGAGTAGAGTATAAAGGTATTCTGGGTGAAAAGCCCTATGACCTTGTCTTCACTTTGGCTTCTCACATATTCCTATGACTGTGTTGATAGCATAGTGATAATTTCAAAATCCTTAAGCCCCCCCAACCCCGTCCAAAACCTTGAAACTTCAAATATAAATCTATTTGCCTAAATTCAATTCACCAAAATCAGCTTTATCAATTGGAATAATTTCTGAATGACCTATTACATAAAAATTTAAAGCAATTCATATTGTTTGATTTTTGAAACTTTTGAAGATCTCTATAAAGTTTAGTTATCTGGCTCCCATTTTATTTTGCTAAGAGCCTTTTCAGGTTTATTGCATTTGTTTCTCTACCATATCCCCACATCCAACTTGGTTAGAGCTGGGGCTGAGAAAGAGGGATCTCTCATCGGTGGGACTATCAAGAGAAAGTTGCAGAAATTGGGCATTTAGTATGTATTGGGTGAATTGATTTTTGGGAATTAGCTCTTAGTAAACTGGCTTGCTTTCTGCAACTTTGGGAACTAAGTCTAAAAGGTTGCCTACTGCTCTTCGTAGGAGTATTCTTTTTTTCCAAATAAGAATCAATTTCCTAGCAAGTAGCATAAAATCATGCTAGAGGAAGGAGTTTAGAAGAACAGGGGACTTGTGCACTGCACAAGGTTATTTACATTTAGAGAAAGATGTGTTAAGTGAGAAACAGGTCTCCTGTTAGATTAAACAATGCAGAATCACATGCCTAAGGGGCTAGTGTTATGGAGATCTTGGGATGATTAAAAGTGACATATGCTTGGGATTAAAAAAGGGTTTTCAATGCGAGTAACTGCAAATCCTAGCAAAGATGATGTCAAAGCTCACTGAAAAGCAGGATCTTCCACTAAAAGGGGTTTTCTTCTGGTTGTAAAGGAAAACCCTGTCGGAGAAATGATAGTGCTAAGTTACCCAGCAGTACTGAGCCGGTCAGAAAGTAGTAGCTGTTGCTAGGAGCAAGAAAACATAAATACAGAATTGATTAGAGCTGCGAAAGGAAGTCCTACTTCTGGAGGGTGCATTTGCTTTTATAGAGTGAAAACATTCAAAGATGAGGGAGACACACAACAGACTCCTTTCTTCTTTTCCACAAGTAAGTTACACACAATTCAACACCCATTGGTTTGCAAATAATAGGCTAATTTTCCTCTTGCAGTGTTATATAATATTTTCCCATGATGGTGCGTGGGCATAAAAGAAAATTAAAAAAAATAGTTTGTTAAGTTATTAATATTGCTGATATAATGGAAAGACAACAATGCTTTTAGAATATTGTTGAATTATTTGTTGATTGAATGTGACTTAAAGAAGGAACAATGAATTTATTTTGTAACAAATACACATTTAACTCTACAGATTCGTCAGTTGCGTCCATTAGAAAGGGTGAAATATAATTAGATACAGACAGTACAGAACTTTTACAAAGAGAAAAATAAATTTGATAAGGAAGAGGAATTTTAAAAATTCTAGTCAGAAATTCTTCATGCTGCCACACCTAGTATAGTCTAAGTTGATAGCACGGTCTCACAGTTAGCAAAACATAGGTCAGAGCGAAAGTCTGTGGGACAACTTTCAGAAAGGGAGGGGAGGAGCACCTGGGTGGCTCAGTGGGGTTGAACCTCTGCCTTCAGCTGAGGTCATGATCCTGGGGTCCTGGGATCGAGTCCCACATCAGGCTCCCCGATCAGCGGGGAGTCTACTTCTCCCTCTGCCCATGCTTGTGTGCACTTTCTCTCTCAGATAAATAAAATTTAAAAAAAAAGAAAGAAACGAAGGGGATTCTGCTCATGTGGAAACCTTCATGAGGGTCCTTAGAAATTCATCCAACTCATTTCATCATTATAAAAGGACAGCTTTTTTTTTTTCTTTTGATTGCCTTTTACTTCATTGAAAAGTCTATGACTAAAACCACAGGTTTTATTTCCACTTGGAAAACAATACTGCCATTTTTGATTACCAGGGTAAGAGTGACATTTTTCCTAAGTCTGGAACCTTCTCTGTCTCTGGAGAGAGTTCTAACGTTTAGTTTCATTGTTTCTCCATTTATTTTTGAGGTAGCTTATACTCTTAGCTGTGTTGACTATGTATGCTTCTATCCGTCCTTTGACTATCCTTCTCCATCAGTCTTGAGTTTGAGGATGTAAGAAGGCTTTTGCTGGTTTCATTTAATTGAAATTTGGCATCTTGAAAGATATTTTCTTCCTAAACGTGTATATCCATACCCTGTTGTCCTCTTGCTGAATTGTTTTACTATTATTAACTGACTCCAAGGACTTTGCTCATCTTTTTCATTTCTATTAACTCTTCTCCACAACTTGTACAATCCCTTAGATGTTTTATATTCGCTCTGTATCCAGCATTTTGAATTTTAATGGTATATTTACGCTCTGCTTATTTCTGCTATTTCCTGAAGAGTGTCTCTGGAAGAGTTATGGATATGGTCATAAAATCCAATAAAGATGCATTTGTCAAACTGATTTATTTTCCAAACTCTGTCCCTGTTAAATTCATAAAGGAATCCAGATTTCTGCAGATATTTGACTACTGTAGTGGAAATTATAAGAAGTGTAAGAGTCATCCAGGCACAGATATTAAAAAGAGCCACATGAGAAAAAGCACTGTCGCTTAATGCTAAATTGTTTCTTCTCAAAAGATGAGGCAATTGCCTAAGTAGAAAAATTAATCATAAAGCATGTTAAATCATTAGGCATGATAAAAGTTGGCTTTTAGGATTCATGATAATTAGTTTGGAGAACTAGAAGGTATAACTAAATAGACTTAGGAGCAACTCACAACTAAGTAAGTTCATTTTACTTTCAGATTCAGTAGACAAGGCAAATGCTTTACAGAAAAAAAAAAAAACAAGTCTCCAAATTTATTATAAAACCTACAGTTTTTAGTCATGGAGCCTCAGTACCATCGTGTGATTTTTTATATACCACCTGGCAAATAAATAAAGTACTCTGAGCAAAACATTAAGAGAAAAGTTTGTTCTCAATTTTTTGTCCCCTTATTGTAGTTCCACAAAATTCAGTCGTTTTTTTCCTTGTTCCTGGCTGTTCCATACAACACAGTCATAATAATAATAGTAAAATGGTATCACCCTGGTTTAGTTGTCACAAGCAAAAATAGCTGGAAGTAACAGACTCAGATTTTTCCTTACTTGTTCAAGGGAGCAATTTAAATGTCTTTTATGTGTTTGCAACCAACTGTGACTCATTTTTTTACACTTCATATTTTTTATTTTTTCCTCTGACACTGAAGACATAATCTACTCATTTTCTGGTCACTGTGTTCACTTCCAGTGGAGAATTTGTTTCTGTTGAGTCTCTTTCATCATTATGTTGGCTCCCAGATTGGGACAGTTGAGAGGATTTGTGGTTGATGACATTGACTTAGATTTTTTTTTTGCTCAACTTTAGTTGAGCTCCATTTCTTTTCTTAACCTGTGTTTTCCTGTGCTTTTCTCCTCTTATTTTGAAGATACCTGAAGATGTAGCTCATTGACACATTCCTTTTTCTCACACCCCTTTCCCCTAGGACTCTCTTTACAAGTCACTTTGGGCTGGGCTAAAAGATAATCTAGTTGACACAATGGAATATAAAACAGATTTAATCCTTCTCTTTAACCCTTTTTCATTGTCCAAGCACCAAGCCTCCTGTATCTTTTCTCCCTTGACCTTCAGACAGGCCTATCAGGTTTTCTTTTTGAGATGGTTAGTGGAGTCCATATTGTCTAATGGATTAGAGATAAATAGCTTGAGGATTAGCCATTAGACCTAAAGGATCCAGTTGTTAGTAACAAGATAGGAGTTTTGTTTCCTTTCTTGCCTTCAACCTATGGTAAAAGGCAAGTCCATAATCAAGGAACAGGCCTGGAAACATCTGCTTTTGACATGAATATAAAGCTTAACTCTGTAGAACTTCATTCTGTAGACAGTGTCAAAGTACAAACCAGAATTATTTGCTTACTGCTGAAATATTTCTAGGAGTTTTATATGTATATAATTGGTGGCCCCCCATACCATATAATCATGTAAAAAACGGCTGCTTTTCATGAACATACATATTTTCCCCCAATACAAATCATTTGGGATTCACACTTATCTTTTCCTATGACCAAACTACACCTAATTTAAATTAAGAAGTAATTGAAAATTGAAAAACCACAATATTCCTTCAGCCTTCATCTTTAAAAAGTATGTGGCCATCATCTTTATCAAAATAACCTCGGGACGCCTGGGTGGCGCAGTCGTTAAGCATCTGCCTTTGGCTTGGGTCACGATCCCAGGGTCCTGGTATCGATCCCTACATCGGGCTCCCTGTAGGCGGGAACCCTGCTTCTCCCTCTCCCACTTCCCCTGCTTGTGTTCCCTCTCTCGCTGTGTCTCTCTCTGTCAAATAAATAATAAAATCTTAAAAAAAAAAATAACCTCAAATTAGGACAATATTGTTAATCTTCATTTTGCTGATGGGGAGATGAAGGACAGGGAGGGGCTAAGTGAGTCACCTATGATTACACAAAAAATTAACAGCAAAACTTGGACAGAAACTAATATTACTGATTCCCTAGATGCCTTTATTTGATTTGTTTACTTATTGTTTACTGAGCAGTAATATCTCCTAATATAAAGAAAAATTACAGTTCAAGATTTTTAGCCTCCTATTATTAACTTATATTCTAAAAAATAGAGTAAAAAAAACCACGCTTTGTAAAAATACTATAATATGAAGATGACATTGATATTACATAGTTTATCAAAGACATTGTGAAATGGTGCTTCTTTGAGTCTACATAGAAAACCCTTTTTGGAGCTATTGGTATATGTCCAGATCACAGTTATTCAGATTCTTGCAGCATCAGCAGAAAAGAGTTAGGAAAATATCTCAGGCAGTTGTTTGAATGAACATATGTATAAAGTATAGTCATCCTCTAAATTCATTCTTTAATCAAATATTTATTGAGCATTTACTATGTGTAGAGTTTATTCTAGGTTTTTGATATTGGGAAAATGTGTACTTATAAAATACAGTACTGGGGGAAATGTTTACTTAATACTCTCAAAATTAGGAGAAAGTAGTAGAGTTTTGGGTTTATCTTGAAAGCCACCATAAATTCTGTTAGCCCCTTTCTGGGTTCCTTTTGATTTTGCTGCTCTTGTTTATATACTCTTTGTCAAATGATTGATTAAAATACTGCCTGCTTCTGTTCTGAATGTTGCCCTTTGTAAAACCATGTCAGAAAATATATGAACTTCCCTTTTTCAGTGTTTTATATCTCAATTGTCAATTCCCAGTTATTTCATTCTTCTTGCTCTGATTTATGACTTCAATTTTCCTCCTTTTGTTAACGTCGTTTCAGAATATCTATTCTATTTTATCTGTTTTCTTCTTTTTTTGATGACTACTTCTTTGAAACATCCCTGAGATCAAGGCCGTAACACTTGACATGATAGCAGAGATTGGTTAGAAGTCTATTTCTTTTTGAAAAATAGCCATTTCTAGAAAGTGTTGTTTATAAAACCAACTTTTGTTGTTTAGTGGCTTTTTTTTTTTTCAGCTTTTGCTTTAAGTATATTTTATCTGCTCATGGTACTTCATAATAAATTATAGATTTATTTGTTTTATTTTCCTGGGGGAAAATACCTGTTTAATGGTTTCTGGAACCCAGAAAGAAACTTGACTATCTCGTGCTCAGTTGGAAAAAAATGTGTTTGATTCTCTTTAATCTGTTGAGAAAAGGAATTTAAGATTTCTCAAAGATTAATTAGAGAATATTGACATTTGATAACCCATGGCATATTATATGCCAGAATGAATCTCTCCTATGGAGTGAAAATAGTCAAGTTGACCAAAGATTATCCTTTGTCATTTTCATGTGAAGTAACCTAAGAGTATCTGTTAAATAAGTATCTCTTGTCAGTATTGTGAGTTTTAGAGGAATAGGCATAATTACATTTGATATTAATTTGGAAAACATTTTATTTATTTATTTATTTTTAAAGACTTTATTTATTTATTTGAGAGAGAATGAGAGACAGAGAGCACGAGAGGGAAAAGGGCAGAGGGAGAAGCAGACCCCCCCGCTGAGCAGGGAGCCCGATGCGGGACTCAATCCCGGGACTCCAGGATCATGACCTGAGCCGAAGGCAGTCGCTTACCAACTGAGCCACCCAGGCGCCCAATTTGGAAAACATTTAAAAGGGCACTAAGAAGGGGCGGAGCAAGATGGCAGAGGAGTAGGAGACCTGGATTTCATCTGGTCTCAGGAATTCAGCTGGATAGGGATCAAACCATTCTGAACACCTACAAACTCTACAGGAGATCGAAGAAAAGAATAGCAAAAACTCTCTGAACAGAAAAGCGACCACTTTCTGGAAGGTAGGACATGCAGAGAAGTGAATCCAAGGTGATATTCGGGAGGATATATGGCGGGGGAGGGGCCTCCGTCGGCCACTTCTGGCAAGTGGTAGAGTTGCGGAGCACAAATTGGAACTTTTAGAAGTCTGCTCCACTGAGGGACGTCGCCCCAGTGGCTAAGCGGGGGATGGAACCCTCACGGGACAGTGTGGTCTCAGGACCCTCGGGGTCACAGAAAGACCGGGGGTGCCTGAGTGTGGCAGAGCTCCCAGGTATCAGAGCAGGGAAGCCGGCTGCAGAGACGGAGCTGAGGTGCGGGCTCTCAGCTCGGGGTTGTCACAAACCGTGATCCGTGGCACAGTCGGGCCACTGCTCCTCCAGCAGGCACCCAACAAGCGGCAGATCTGGGGAGACTCCCCTTCCTCCCCTGGGAGGAGTGGTGCGGGAGCACACCACAGGGATCTGCTGGGTTTGGAGACTCCACACTGAGTCGGGTGCCAGAGACAGAAGTGCTTGGTCACAGGCTGGGTGAGGACAGAGTGCGGTTGGAGACCGGGGAGACGGGAGTGATTGACTGCTTTTCTCTGGGGGTACACTGAGGAGGGGGGCCCCAAGTTCTCGGCCCCTCCAGGGCGGAGATTGGGAGGCTGCCATTTCATTCTTGGCCTCCAAAGCTGTACGGAAAGCTTGCAGGGAACAAAAAGCTCCCGAGAGCAAACCCAAGCAGATTACTTAGCCTGGACTGTCAAGGGCGGGGCAATTTTGCCCCGGCAAAGACATTTGGGAACCATAGCAACAGGCCCCTCCCCTAGAAGATCAGCGCGAACAGCCAGCCAAGACCAAGTTTACTGATCAATGAGAACGGCAGAACTCCAGCGCTAGGGGAATACTGCACATAGAATCCATGGCTTCTTTTACCATGATTCTTTAGTCTTTCAAAGTTAATTTTTTTTTTTTGAATTTTTCTTTTTCCCTTTTTCAACCAACATCTTATCAATCCCTTTTTTAAAAAACATTTTTATTTTTCATTTTTAGAGTCATATTCTATCCCTTCATAGTAGTTACCCTTATTTTTGGCATATATATATAAGTGTTCTCTCTTTGAAATTTTGAGATAGTTTCTTCTTTTTTTTTTTTAAAGTTTTATTTATTTATTTGAGAGAGAGAGAATGAGACACAGAGAGCACGAGAGGGAAGAGGGTCAGAGGGAGAAGCAGACCCCCTGCTGAGCAGGGAGCCCAATGCGGGACTCGATCCCGGGACTCCAGGATCATGACCTGAGTCGAAGGCAGTCGCTTAACCAACTGAGCCACCCAGGCGCCCCACTGAGATAGTTTCTTCTAACAGATCAAAATATACCCTAAATCTCTAGGGTATGGTTTTTTTTCTATGCCCCTGCCTGATCATATTCTCTCCCTTTTTTTCTTTTTTTTTTATAATCCTCTTCTTTCTTTTTTCAAACAACTTATCAATTCCTCTTATAAAATTTTTTATAATTTTCATCTTTACAGTCATATTCCATCTCTTCATCTTATCAACCCTTATTTTTATACATATATAAGTTTTTCTTTCTTTAAAATTTTGGGAGGCACTATCTTCTAACAGACCAAAATACACCCAAAATCTAGTGTGTGGCACTGATCTATGCACCAGCCTGATCATATTTGATCATATTCTGTTTTTTTTTGTTTTGTTCTGTTTTTGTTTGTTTTTATCTTTACCTTTTTCTTTTTCTTTTTTTTTTCTTTTTCTTTTTTCTCTCTTTCTCTTTCTTTTTCCCCTGCTTCAGGTCTTTTCTGATTTGTTTAGAGTATATTTTCTGGGGATGTTGTTACCCTGTTAGCATTTTGTTCTCTCATTAATCTCTTCTCCTCTGGACAAAATGACAAGACAGAAAAAATCACCTCAACAAAAAGAACAAGAAGTAGTACCGACTGCCAGGGACCTACTCAATACGGACATTAGTATGATGTCAGATCTAGAGTTCAGAATCATCACTTTAAAGATACTAGCTGGGCTTGAAAAAAGCATGGAGGTTATTAGAGAAACCCTTTCTGGAGAAATAAAAGAACTAAAATCTAACCAAGTTGAAATCACAAAGGCTATTAATGAGGTGCAATCAAATATGGGGGCGCTAACTGCTAGGATAAATGAGGCAGAAGAGAGAATCAGTGATATAGAAGACAAAATCGTGGAAAATAAAGAAGCTGAGAAAAAGAGAGATAAACAACTACTGGATCACGAGGGTAGAATTCGAGAGATAAGTGATACCGTAAGACAAAACAACATTAGAATAATTGGGATCCCAGAAGAAGAAGAAAGAGAGAGAGGGGCAGAAGGTATAATGGAGCAAATTATAGCAAAGAACTTCCCTAATTTGGGGAAGGAAACAGGCATCAAAATCCAGGAAGCACACAGAACCCCTCTCAAAATCAATAAAAATAGGTAAAAACCCCGACATCTAATAAAACTTACAAGTCTCATAGACAAAGAGAAAATCCTGAAAGCAGCTCGGGAGAAGAGATATGTAACCTACAATGGTAGAAACATTAGATTGGCAACAGACCTATCCACAGAGACCTGGCAGGCCAGAAAGGACTGGCAGGATATATTCAGAGCACTAAAGGAGAAAAATATGCAGCCAAGAATACTCTATCCAGCTAGGCTGTCATTGAAAATAGGAGGAGAGATAAAAAGCATCCAGGAGAAACAAAAGCTAAAGGAATTTGCAAACACAAAACCAGCCCTACAAGGAATATTGAAAGGGGTCCTCTAAGCCAAGAGAGAGCCTAAAAGCAACATAGACCAGAAAGGAACACAGACAATATACAGTAACAGTCACCTTACAGGCAATACAATGGCACTAAATTCCTATCTTTCAATAGTTACCCTGAATGTAAATGGGCTAAATGCCCCAATCAAAAGACACAGGCTATCAGACTGGATTAAAAAACAAGACCCATCGATATGCTGTCTGCAAGAGACTCATTTTAGACCCAAAGACACACCCAGATGAAAGTGAGGGGGTGAAAAACCATTTACCATGCTAACGGACACTGCAAGAAAGCTGGAGTGGCAATCCTTATATCAGACAAATTAGATTTTAAACCAAAGACTGTAATAAGAGATGAGGAAGGACACTATATCCTACTTAAAGGGTCTATCCAACAAGAAGATCTAACAATTGTAAATATCTATGCCCCTAACATGGGAGCAGCCAATTATATAAGGCAATTGATAACAAAAGTGGAGAAACACATTGACAACAATACAATAATAGTGGGGGACTTTAACACCCCCCTCACTGAAATGGACAGATCATCTAAGCAAAAGATCAACAAGGAAATAAAGACTTTAAATGACACACTGGACCAAATGGACTTCACAGACATATTCAGAACATTCCATCCCAAAGCAACGGAATGCACATTCTTCTCTAGTGCCCATGGAACATTTTCCAGAATAGATCACATCCTAGGTCATAAATCAGGTCTCAACCAGTACCAAAAGATTGGGATCATTCCCTGCCTATTTTCAGACCCCAATGCTTTGAAACTAGAACTCGATCACAAGAGGAAAGTCAAAAAGAACTCAAATACATGGAGGCTAAAGAGCATCCTACTGAAGAATGAATGGGTCAACCAGGAAATTAAAGAAGAATTAAAAAAATACATGGAAACCAATGAAAATGAAAACACAACTATTCAAAATCTTTGGGCTGCAGCAAAGACAGTCCTAAGAGGAAAGCATATAGCAATACAAGCCTTTCTCAAGAAACAAGAAAGGTCTCAAGTACACAACCTAACCCTACCCCTAAAGGAGTTGGAGAAAGAACAGCAAATAAAGCCTAAACCCAGCAGGAGAAGAGAAATAATAAAGATCAGAGCAGAAATCAATGAAATAGAAACCAAAAGAACAGTAGAACAGATCAACAAAGCTAGGAGCTGGTTCTTTGAAAGAATTAATAAGATTGATAAACCCCTGGCCAGACTTATCAAAAAGAAAAGAGAAGTGACCCAAATCAACAAAATCATGAATGAAAGAGGAAAGATCACAACCAACACCAAAGAAATACAAACAATTATAAGAACATATTATGAGCAACTCTATGCCAACAAATTAGATAACCTGGAAGAAACGGATGCATTCCTAGAGATGTATCAACTACCAAAACTGAAGCAGGAAGAAATAGAAAACCTGAACAGACCTATAACCACTAAGGAAATTGGAGCAGTCATCAAAAATCTCCCAACAAACAAAAGCCCAGGGCCAGATGGCTTCCCAGGGGAATTCTACCAAACATTTCAAGAAGAATTAATACTTACTCTTCTGAAACTGTTCCAAAAAATAGAAATGGAAGGAAAACTTCCAAACTCGTTTTATGAGGCCACCATTACCTTGATCCCCAAACCAGACAGAGACCCCATCAAAAAGGGGAATTACAGACTGATATCCCTGATGAACATGGATGCAAAAATTCTCACCAAAATACTAGCCAATAGGATCCAACAGTACATTAAAAGGATTATTCACCATGACCAAGTGGGATTTATCCCTGGGCTGCAAGGTTGGTTCAACATCCGCAAATCAATCAACGTGATACAATACATTAACAAAAGAAAGAACAAGAATCATATGATCCTCTCAATAGATGCAGAAAAAGCATTTGACAAAGTACAGCATCCTTTCTTGATCCAAACTCTTCAGAGTTTAGGGATAGAGGGTACATACCTCAATATCATAAAAGCCATCTATGAAAAACCTACAGCGAATATCATTTTCAATGGGGAAAAACTGAGAGCTTTCCCCCTAAGGTCAGGAATGTGGCAGGGATGTCCACTGTCACTACTGCTATTCAACATAGTATTAGAAGTCCTAGCCACAGCAATCAGACAATAGAAAGAAATCAAAGGCATCCAAATTGGCAAAGAAGAAGTCAAACTCTCACTCTTTGCAGATGATATGATACTTTATGTGGAAAACCCAAAAGACTCCACCCCAAAACTGCTAGAACTCATACAGGAATTCAGTCAAGTGGCAGGATATAAAATCAATGCACAGAAATCAGTGGCATTCCTATACACCAACAACAAGACAGAAGAAAGAGAAATTAAAGAGTCGATCCCATTTACAATTGCACCCAAAACCATAAAGTACCTATGAATAAATCTAACCAAAGAGGCAAAGGATCTGTACTCAGAAAATTATAAAAGACTCACGAAAGAAACTGAGGAAGACACAAAGAAATGGAAACGTTCCATGCTCATGGATTGGAAGAACAAATATTGTGAAGATGTCAATGCTACCTAGAGCAATCTACACATTCAGTGCAATCCCCATTAAAATACCCTCCACTTTCTTCAAAGAAATGGAACAAATCATCCTAAAATGTGTATGGAACCAGAAAAGATCCCGAATAGCCAGAGGAATATTGAAAAAGAAAAGCAAAGCTGGCGGCATCACAATTCCGGACTTCCAGCTCTTTTACAAAGCTGTCATCATCAAGACAGTATGGTACTGGCACAAAAACAGACACATAGATCAATGGACCAGAAGAGAGAGCCCAGAAATGGACCCTCAACTCTATGGTCAACTAATCTTCGACAAAGCAGGAAAGAATGTCCACTGGCAAAAAGACAGTCTCTTCAACAAATGGTGTTGGGAAAATTGGACAGCCACATGTAGAAGAATGAAACTGGACCATTTCCTTACACCACACACAAAAATAGACTCCAAATGGTTGAAAGACCTCAATGTGAGACAGGAGTCCATCAAAATCCTAAAGGAGAACACAGGCAGCAACCTCTTCGACCTCAGCCACAGCAACTTCTTCCTAGAAACATCGCCAAAGGCAAGGGAAGCAAGGGCAAAAATGAACTATTGGGACTTCATCAAGATAAAAAGCTTTTGCACAGCAAAAGAAACAGTCAACAAAACCAAAAGACAACCAACAGAATGGGAGAAGATATTTGCAAATGACATATCAGATAAAGGGCTAGTATCCAAAATCTATAAAGAACTCATCAAACTCAACACCCAAAGAACAAAGAATCCAATCAAGAAATGGGCAGAAGACATGAACAGACATTTTTCCAAAGAAGACATCCAAATGGCCAACAGACACATGAAAAAGGGCTCAGCATCGCTCGGCATCAGGGAAATCCAAATCAAAACCTCCATGAGATGCCACCTCACACCAGTCAGAATGGCTAAAATGAACAAGTCAGGAAACGACAGATGATGGCGGGGATGCGGAGAAAAGGGAACCCTCCTACACTGTTGGTGGGAATGCAAGCTGGTGCAGCCACTCTGGAAAACAGTATGGAGGTTCCTCAAAAAGTTGAAAATAGAGCTATCGTACGATCCAGCAATTGCACTACTGGGTATTTGCCCCAAAGATACAAATGTAGGGATCTGAAGGGGTACGTGCACCCCGATGTTTATAGCAGCGATGTCCACAATAGCCAGACTGTGGAAAGAGCCAAGATGTCCATCAACAGATGAATGGATAAAGAAGAGGTGGTATATATATACAATGGAATATTATGCAGCCATCAAAAGGAATGAGATGTTGCCATTTGCAACGACGTGGATGGAACTGGAGGGTATTATGGTGAGCGAAATAAGTCAAACAGAGAAAGACATGTATCATAAGACCTCACTGATATGAGGAATTCTTAATCTCAGGAAACAAACTGCAGGTTGCTGGAGTGGGGGATGGGGTGGGAGGGATGGGGTGCCTGGGTAATAGACACTGGGGACGGATGTGCTCTGGTAAGCGCTGTGAATTGTGCAAGACTGTTGAATCTCATATCTTTACCTCTGAAACAAATAATGCAATATATGTTAAGAAAAGGAAAAAAAAAAGAAGAGGATAGCAGGAGGGGAAGAATGAAGTGGGGGAAATCCGAGGGGGAGACGAACCATGAGAGACGATGGACTCTGAAAAACAAACTGAGGGTTCTAGAAGGGAGGGGGGTGGGAGGATGGGTTAGCCTGGTGATGGGTGTTAAGGAGGGCACGTTCTGCATGGAGCACTGGGTGTTATGCACAAACAATGAATCATGGGACACTACATCTAAAACTAATGATGTATGGTGATTAACATAACAATAAAAAAAGTGCACTAAGAAAAGGATAAATTCATGGCAATATACACTACTTTTCTCATAAATAATTATGAGTGATAATTATGAGCAATATAATTATTGCTAAGATGTTTTCTTCAAAAATGTATTAAGATTTGTTTGTTGACTTGTTTAGGACAAATGGCTACTTTTACATCCATTGTAAACCAATGCTTTTACTTCACATGTATCAACTGAAGTTCTTGTAATTGTGAGTTGGAAGTACAGAAAGAAAATACATTAAATGGTTTTAATGTTGTATAAAAATAGCATATAAGAACTTAGCCATATTCCTTGTATTTAAAGAGTATTTCTCCTTAAGAATATGTATCTTTAAGTATATATATATATTTAAGGGATGACCATGGTCAAAAGGCTGAACACTATCAGAATATATGTATCATTTACCTTCTATTTGAATTTTTGTAAGATGAATAAGGTCAGTGTTCCACATTTATGTTCACATGTATGTTCACTATCATTGCTCTTCCAGTGACTACTAAAAATGGAATTGTAATAGAAGTATTAATATTCAAGCCATGTTCATGAAAATGGCTCCTTAACTGTATCTGGGAGGAAGACTGGAAGTCAAAATTTTTTTTTTTTTTTGGTGAGAGAGTGAGAGAGCATGAGAGCAGTGGGGGGGGGAGGGGCAGAGGGAGAGAGAAGATCTTAAGTAGGCTCCACACCCAGCGCAGAGCCCAGCACAAGGCTTGATCTCAGTACCCTAAGATCATGACTTGAGCTGAAATCTAGAGTCTGATGCTTAACCTAGCACCCACCCAGGTGCCCCACACATTCTTTTTCTTAAATTCCTCCTTTTCACAGACCCCATCATGAGTAATTTTCATTTGGATAACTGCTACTCCCTTCAAATACCCTCCCTTTGATTTTCTGGTGACCCTCTAACTGATCCTTACAACTCTGGGGTTACTTTACTTGAAAATGGCAAAGGATCATCTTTTATCAACTTGACCATTTTTACTCCATAAGAGAGATTCATTATTGCATATAATATGTCATGGGTTATCAAAGTTTATAAATATTTGGATTTTTTCCCTCAAATATGCATAAAATTACTTTTTATTTATTGAATAATGGCACGCAATTGAGTAATAGTACATTTTTTACATTGCATATGATTTAGCTTCAGAATAATTTCTATTTCTTTATGATTACATTGAAGGTAGGTGGCCAATCTCTATAGAATGTTATAGAATTGGTTGGCATAGTATGGTGTAGACAGCAAGTCCAATAGACAGAAACCAGAGAATGGAAAGGTCAAGTTTTTCTGGAATTTCAGTAAGTGTTTCCTAGAAGAGTTGATATGTGAATTAGATTCTTTTCTTGGATAAGTATAGTATTTTAAAAATGTGATTTTGGGGCACCTGGGTGGCTCAGTTAAGTGTTGGACTCTTGATTTTGGCTTAGGTCATGATCTCAGGGTCGTGAGATTGGGCTCCACATTGGGCTTGGAGCCTGCATAAGATTCTTCCTCTCCCTCTGCCTCTGCCCCTCTCCACTGCTGCTCTCGGGCTCTTGATCTTTCAAAAAAAGAAAAAAAAAGTGATTTCATGGTATAAACAAATGTGGGACAAGACACATACCAAAACCTTAGTTTAAAAGATTTTATATTGGAGAATACTAATAAATAAGAACAAATAGATAGACTCAAAGTTTACATAGAAATAGTCCTCAGAAGATTCTTACTATTTGTAAATGGAATTAGTTTTTAACCGCTATCACTCTGGCTTTGGTCTTTATTCATTTCTATATTTATTAAAAAATGAGAATAAGAAAAAGAAAGAGATAGTCATAAATTTCTGTGCTTTGAAGATGTCTCTCTCTTTTCAAGTCTGGTTGCCACATCTGGGCAGTTGCCCTGGGAAATTTTTCTTGTTTCTCTTCATAGCTTTTTGTCTTGCTCCACTGGGGAGATTATATCTGGTTTTGAAGCTGATGCCTGGCTTGTAGGGAAGGTACTCAGGACTTTGGGGAGCTGGTCCAGAGAGACCGGGGACTTGTGTGCTTCTTCAGCTTACGTCTCTGTCCACACCTGTCCCATTCTCCTGGATGAGGTTCAGAGTGATGTCTTTAAAGTTCACAACTTCTAAACAGGACATTGGTGGCCTGTGGCTTGTTCATCCTGCTTCTCTGTGTCTCCTCCAAGTATCAGCAGGTCTTGAGGACTCCAGACTTGCTGCTTTGAGAGCTGCTTTGGTCAGTGTCTTCATGCTGACTGTGTCCATGCCTGGCAATTCCAGCCAATGCCCAAGCCCTTTCCCATCTCTATTAAAGTATGACTGCACATACCTCTCCTCCTGAGGTCACTTCGAATTTTAACCTTACTTACCATGAAATATTCTTTGTTCTAAACATTGAACGGTTATAAGCTGGACCAATGCACAGTATTTATTTTACCTTGGGACCAGTTGCTTGGTAAATAATCTTTACTCTCACATGAAAGTTATTGCATTGTTGTGTAAGATGTAATGTAAAACTTGTAGAGTGTATCTTTCCTTCACAAAAAACTTAATATGTATATATGGACTTGTTCTGTGAATTTGGTTTATAGACAGGAAAGACAATAGTTACCATATTTGACTTGAAGTAAATTATGTTCTTTCAGTGAGCAGATACATTTTTATTGAAGATCTTGGTGTAGCTAAGCAATACCTTGGGTATTACTTGGAATAGGGAAAATGAAGGAAGAAGGGAGAAAAATGAAACACAACACTGTGAAAGACAGGGATGAGTATGATGAGATAAGTACAAGCCTAACACCAATATTGGAACATGTGCCATAAATTTTATATGCCTCTTTGGGGGTTTTGTCACTTAAAATTACGAGGTACTATGTAAAGTGATCACCTTTCCACCCCCGGTCAGTTTAAACACAGTTTACCAATTGAATAGAAATTGTTGGTAATTGAAAAATTAGTATTTATCATATGAAATGAGAAGGATTTGAAGATAATATATGCTGTAATTATTTCAACCTTGATTTTTAAATCCTGTTGTCTTATCTGATTTCATTCTCTCAAAACAGTCTTTGGAGATAATGAGACCAAGTATTATTATTCCCATTTTACAACTGACACTGAGACTTAGAAGTGAAACTGTCTTCTCTGTGTCTAGTGCATGTTGGAGTCTGCTAAATTTAACCATCTAATCTTAGTGACTTGGATACAAGAAATTTCCTTTTCTTGTATATCAATGTGGACTTTTGCCATGAAGGAAACTATCTTAGAAGCTAAAACTGGTACAGTGAGAGAGAAGAACTTTCTTTATATTCTGGGCTGTGAAGTCAAGCTGAGCATTTTCACCAGTGACTCAGACCTGGTGGGGAGGAAGCAAGGTGTGAGTAATGCCCCAAACCTCTGTATTTCTGCTATTGAAGCAAAGGAAATGAGTGGTATTGATAGAATTTTCAGCCTCAAGGGAGGGATTCTGATTTCTGACAGTCTAGCAAATACTGAGATGACTAAGAACTAACTACCAACCAGAGCCCTCTCTGCAGTGAGGTCAGGGCTAGTTCTGAGTTCCACTTTTTTTTTTTTCAAGAAAATGGTTTTATTTCATTTGGATATATACTGTTTTCCATAATGCTGAACCAGTTTACATTCCCACCAACAGGGAACAAAGTTTTCCTTTTCTTTACACACTTGCCAGCATTTATCTCTTGGCTTTTTGGTAATAGTCCTCCTAACAGGTGTGATATGGTATCTCATGATTGTTTTGATTTGCAGTCCCTTGATGATTTGTGATATTTAGCACCTATTCATAACTGTTGGCCATTTGTATACTTTCTTTGCAAAAAAAAATTTATTCAGGTTATTTGGTTGGGGGGGTTGTTTGTTTTATTTTGTTTTGGGTTTTTTTTTTTTTTTGGCCATTGATGAATGAGTTTTTTAATATATTTTGGATATATGATTTTCAAATACTTTCATTCAGTAGGTTGCCTTTTCCTTTTATTGATTGTTTCTTTTGTTGTGCAGAAGCTTTTTAGTGAATATAGTCCACTGTTGTGTTTTTACTTTTGTCCCTTATGCTTTGGGTGTCATACCCAAAAAAATCATTGCCAAGCCAGTGTCCATAAATTTTTCCCTATGTTTTCTTCTTGGAGTCTTCTGGTTTTAGGTCTTATGTTTAAATATTTAATCCATTATGAGTTAATTTTTGTGAGTGCTGTAAGATAGGGATTCAGTTTCATTCTTTTGCATGTGAATATCCAGTTTTCCCAATGCCATTTATTAGACAGTCTGTACTTTCCCCATTGAGGAGTTTTGGCTTTCCCGTCAAATATTAATTGATTGTATACACATGGTTTATTTGGGTTTTTAAATTAATTAATTAATTTTTTATTTTTTAGTTTGAGTATAGTTGACACACTCTGTTACATTAGCTTCAGGTATATAACATAGTGATTCGACTTCTCTATGCATTCTGCTATGCTAACCACAACTGTAGCTACCATCTCTCACCATACAACACTACTCCAGTATCAGTAACTATATTCCCTATGATGTACCTTTATTCCCAAGACTTATTAAATCCGTAACTGGAGGCCTGTATCTCTTACTCCCCTTTACCCATTTTGCCCATCCCTCCCATCTCCTTCCCTCTGGCAACCATCAGTTTTTTGTTTGTATTTATAGGTCTGATTCTGCTTTTACAGGTGGTTTATTTCAGAGCTCTTGATTTTGATTTTGTGCCCTCCTTAATGTCCATCACCCAGTTACCCCATTCCCCCGCCTCCCTCCCCTCCACATTTATCCAGTGCTGGAATCCTCCCTTACCTAGCTAGTGTCTAAATGTGGCAGTGGGAAAAGGGCTTTCTGTGTATAAGATGAATAGGCTGGCCTCATTGATACCTACAAGACCTACATTGCAATAAAGCATTCATACTCCTGGAAGGGAGGCGCTTTCTTGACTTTCCTTTGCCCACCCAATAGGTACTATGAGGTCTTACCTTAGTAATTCCAGAATTCTAAAATAAATGGAAGGAGCCTCAACTATCAAACTGATAATGCAGTAAGTAGGCTCTACCGTCTTCTTTTTTTTTTTTTTTAATTTTATTTTGTTATATTGGTCATCACCTTCTAACTTCTAGATCTCCAGGTTTGGGGACATGCTTTCCATGTTGCATGTTTGCACCAGACTTCTGGAATCCTTGTTCCAGCAGGGATACCAAGCAATGTCAGCAACATTAGAGGGAAAAAGGGCTTTCAGTGGACTGATCCAGTTTTCTGGCCTCTTCTCTGAAAAGCAGTATTAACTAGGCTTGATCTCATTTGGGCTGGGTAAGCACACTTGGAGTTCTTTTACTTACCATAACTGAAGAAGTGATGGACTTTGTCAGTGGGACATAGATTTAGAATTATTTACTATGTATATGATATCAACTCTTATTTTGTACTCCAACAAATGCAGAGAATATATTATATAATAAATACAAGTTTACTTATCTAATGGGAACAGTTCTTTTACAAGTTTCATAAGAATTGGTTATATATGAATTTAAGAACATTTAAATCTTTGAGGAAGAGTATATCATTTCTCTTGTCAATTTTAATAATTTTTGACAAAATAACTGTAACTCACTTTTAATACGTATAATTTTATCTCCTTCCTCCAAAATGGAAAAGTTTTGAGTTAGTATTTCTTTATGATGCATTTATAAGTTATAAATTTTGACAAGTGTTATAAATCTATTTCTTCATTAAGAGTCTCTCACATTTCTGGTGTCTATTTTAATGACCTTAAATTGTGTTTTATCTAAACTATCTCTTGGATAAATTGAATAGTGAAAATAAGTATTTATTAATATCTACCAATTTTTGGAAGCCAGAAAAGAACTTTTTTTCTTGAATGAAACAAGTATATCAGATTGAATCATATTAGAAAGGGATAACTTAAGAAATTACTGCTGCTTATCTAAGTTATTTTTATCTGTAATTAATTTGGGATTGCTCCCTCAATTACATGAAGGATCAGTTATGCCATATGTGATCTGTGATTTATGACATGTATGTTAAACTTTATATATGTGCATATGTTGGAGTAAATAGTGTAATTTTACATGTTTTTTTCTATCAAAATTGTCACCTTCGATTGGCAAAACATTCCTTGAATTATTAAGCCACATTCTGAAAGCATTACAAAATATTTAAAGGGATATTATTTACTAGGTTATAAACCCTCAAATGAATAAAAAGAATAAAGACTGAAGCAAAGAAAAATATGTAAGTGGTAGGTTATGAACATAAGGTCAAGGGACTCAATTGAGTATGGGTATTGTTGATAGCTTTTTACTCTTCTTATTCGGCTGCAGGTGGTTTTCTGAAATGCCGAAAGAAAAGAGAGGCTTGGATCATGAAGAGCCCAAACATAGGACTGTCATTTTTTTTCTCCAAGTGGGTAGTTCCATTCTATGCAAACTTTTATTGTTTGCAGTCAAGAAAAACACTAGTATATCTTTTATGTCCTGTGTTTTTACTGCAATGGCAATGGGACGCTATTACATTTAGGTATACTTTAAGGAACTAACAGACTGTAGGTTGTTGAAGGTGAATAGACTTGCTTGATCTCTGCAATTATAAAACCAGAACTGGAACAGGACTTTGTGTTTTCTACTGGGCAACATTTTGGTCTAATTTGGAGTTGGGATCCTAAAGCCATTTATTGAATGCCACAAAATGATTTAGAGAGAGTTCCCAGGGGAGTGTTCCTGCTTCTATTGTTAGAGTTGTAGTAAAGTCTAGTGATTAGCAGCTTGAGCTTTGAAGAAAGCAAGCTTGGGTTTGAATCCTGACTTTATCACTTACCAGCCATGTGACCTTGGATAATCTCCTAAGACCTCAGTCTCCCCATCTCTAAAATGGGGAAAACAGAAATGATAATTAAAAGGAAAAAAAGAAAGTTTAGACTGAACCTTGTGTAGTTGACTTAGAATTGCAGTTATCTGTATGAAATCAAGGTTTTATATACAGGTAAAATAGAGAAATGCATAAGCTTATACAAACATATGTATCTGGGTTTTCTTCATAGTTCTGAGAGGGCCAAGTAGTAATGAAATGCCGGTATCAGGAAGTACCCCTAGAGTCTATAATTTGTTTTTTAAACCAATTCACTTCCTCCCACCAGGACCCAACGTTGCCTGGAGAAATGGCTGATTTCAGGGCTGGGATATAGAAAGTCTAAGATGAACCTGGAATATTTTGCACTAAAAAAAACTTCCTTTAAATCTTAAATATTTCAAAAGGTAGTTGAAATATCCCTAAAGGAAGACATAATGTGATCTTTTAAGCCATTTTGTTTACAGCGTAAATGCAGTGATCATACTTTGTTATAGTGAAAATTTTTTCCTCTGTACACTTGTATTTTAGTGTTTTCAGAACCCACTCGTGATTGACTGTATGACTACTGGAAGGACAAGAACCACATATATCTTTTGTACTTTGTTCCTGAATACCTTACCCTAAAAGCAAAATGATATAGATGGCAAAGGTGGGTTGTGGTCATTGTTTCTGTTTTTCCCTTTTCAGAAATCTCCTTGCTGGAAGCATCGCCCTCACATGTGCTAGATACTTCACATGTCTCATTGAGGGTTTCCTGCTACTGTCCATCAGAAATAAAGCGTATGTGTCAAAACTTAACTCAGGGGTGCATTTGCCTCTCAAAATACCCCTATATCATTGCTTCTCAGCTTTACTTCATTGTTGTAAATATCTTGTGATATTAGCCTCCCTAAGAACCATATAACCATGAATGTAGCCTCATGTTATCATTTTGGGAGGCCTATACATTTTAATTGGTATTCCTAAAAAGTTAAAAGAATAAAGCTCTGATGGTGTAATTTCAGACAAATTGCCATGCTGAGATGAGAGAAGTAATTCTCAGTGTGCTTTCCAAAGTACACCACATCGCTTTTGGTTTATTCTTTTTGATTATAATATTGTTCCTGCCAGAGTTACCTCTTTGTGCTGATGAGTAAATCAGATCATCTCACTATAGCCTTATCAGGTCTGTTGAAGAAAGGAAAGGAAGAGGAGATTATGAATGACTTTTCCATAATCTATTTAAACATTTTTAGTACTTCTGTTTTAAAATAATATATTCTAGTAGAGATGACTTACTTTTCCTTACTTTTTTGGCATCCTTAAAATAGTGAATTTTAATAGTTTTCTGTATATTTTTGGAGAGCTGGATCTAGGAGCTTGCTCTTGTCTTTCTGTGCATATAGTTGTGAACCTTCTAATAGACCCAGACCCTTGTCCTAAGCCAAGGTATGGAGTAGAGAGAAATAAAAGGGTTGGCAGCTTTGTCAAAAGAAATTAGCTATCTTTTGCTGATTTTGAAATCTTATGAAACATGAATTTAATGAATATGTTCCAGGAATGTGGAAAGGAAGACAGGGGTAGCTCAGTCTCTTACCCATTTACCTCCTCATCCTCTCATTCTGCCAGGCCCAAGAGGCCCTTGGCACTATGCACAGAGCCCATGATGAGAGCTCTCATAAAAAATAAGGGAAAATAAGAAAGTATATCTATAGGAAGTAGCACAACAGAAATTGCAAGAATTGTAGTTAATGTACAGCTAAATTGAATTTAATAATATATGACACTTATCCCATCTTTAAGAGTGACAGTTTGGCCTGGTTATTATTGGGTTCAAACATTGAGTTTTTTCTAAAAAAAAAAATAAGAAAATAAATCTAATAGAATTTTTAAAAGGAGAACCTTGTAGAACTTCAGTTTACATTTTTAAATAAATAGGAAAGGTGGGTTCTCTTACAAGTTTTGAGATTAAATACAAATTAAAAATAAGAGGCTTGGGGTGCCTGGGTGGCTCAGTCATTAGGCATCTGCCTTTGGCTCAGGTCATGATACCAGGGTCCTGGAATCGAGGCCCGCATTGGGCTCCCTGCTCTGTGGGAAGCCCGCTTCTCCCTCTCCCACTCCCCCTGCTTGTGTTCCCTCTCTCGCTGTGTCTCTTTCTGTCAAATAAATAAATAAAAAATCTGAAAAAAAATAAATAAAAATAAAAAGATATAACAACAAATGTCCCACAAGAGGTATGTATCAGCCTCCATATGAGTTTTAAAATGGAGATTAGAAAAACTTCAAGAAAGAAATAATAATTGTGTAAAATTTTGAGGCATGAAATTGAGTTTAGTATGAGCAAAGACAGAGAGAAAAAGGCTGAATATACCTGCAGAGCATTGGGATAACAATTTAATTTCACTTGTCGAAAAGTTACATATAGGTGCCTAGGTGGCTCAGTTGGTCAAGTGTCTGCCTTCAGCTGAGGTCATGATCCCAGAGTCCTGGGATCAAGCCCCACATGGGGCTCCCTTGCTCAGCAGGGAGTCTGCTTCTCCCTCTCCCTCTGCTCCTGCTGGCTCATGCTCTTTCTCTCTCTCTCTCTAAAATAAATCTTTAAAAAATTCCAACATATAAAAGACACAAGGAGATTTTTAGTCCAACATATATTGAATACTTAACTACGTTTAAAGTGAATGCTCAGATTAACAATAAATCCCAATGACATATCTTATTTACTTTACTGAAAAAGTTATGCTGGTTAAGTTTGATGCTAACTATCTGATTTCATCATTGTCTGTCAGTTGCAAGACTAGGGAATGTCGAAATGTTGGTGAAGTGGTCATTCAGTAACTCAGCCTTCCTAAGTCTCAGGCCAAAACTGAGGTCAAATCTAAGATGTTGGTTGAAAACTGAGGCCAAAGATTGATGCCTCTTTAATATTTTATTTAGCATCAGTTCTAGTAATGTTTCAGTGCAAAAGACATTCATATTCTCTGCCCTGGAATGTACAGTGTGGTGGAGTAGGTATACTACAAGTCTATAAATAAACAATATTCACAGATCCCAATTTTGTGAATTCATCCACTTGCTAAAATATCTATAACACCAAAATCAGTACTAACAGCACTTTCACAGTCACTCAGACACATGCAGAGCAATGAAACATTTGGGTTACCTAAGGCGAACATGCCCAGCTGAGGTAAACAAGGCGACACCCTTCCTTCTTGTTTCAGTTCTCATCCTATAAATAAGTGTCCTTTTCACATTCTCCTCAGTGCCATGTTTTTTTTTCATTTTTGTGCTTTTTATGTTGATATCACTGTTTAAAATGGGCCCTCCTGAAGTGCTATCCAGTGTTCCCAAACATAAGAAGGCTGTATGTGCCCTAGGGAATACGAGAGACATAAGCTTTGTTCTGGTATGAGGTATAGCGCTGTTGGCCATGAGTTCAGTGTTAACACATATGAAATAAGATGTTTGTAAACAGAAACATACATAAAACAAAGTTATATGTTACTCAGTTGATGAAAATGTGTGATCAGAAGCAACTCACAGGAACCTAGGAACGATGGTTCAGTATTTGCTAATTTAGTGTTTGTGAGGACTTTATAGAACATAACTACCTCAAATAATGAGAACTGACTGTAAATAATCTACATTGTGCTAGATTTATTATTGCTTGAAGTGAAAAAGAAGGTGATATTTTAGAAAATAATCATAGGTGAAGAAACATATTTTGGAGTGAGTGGAGGTAAGAAAACCAAACTTCTCTAAAAAATTTCCCAAAGGAGCAGCTGAAATCTAAAGGATAGGAAAAAACATTAGCCATTATTTTGGAAAACAGATGACAGACTGATTTCTGAATAATATTCTGCTGTAACAAGATGCTAAATATAGGGGCGCCTGGGTGGCTCAGTCGGTTAAGCGGCTGCCTTCGGCTCAGGTCATGATCCTGGGGTCCTGGGATCGAGCCCCACGTCCAGCTCCCTGCTCAGGGGAGAACCTGCTTCTCCCTCTCCCTCTGCCTGCCGCTCTGCCTACTTGTGCTCTCTATCTGTCGAATAAATAAATAAAATCTTAAAAAAAAAAAAAAAAGATGCTAAATATGGGAAGAACTGAGGGGAGCCTCCACCAGCCAGGAGCCAGATGACTATTTCAAGTCTATTCTTCATGACTGATTTTTTTTAACTTTATTGAGGAATAACTGACAAATATAATTATATATATTTAAAGTATACATGATGATTAGATGTACATCTATACTTTAGAATGATTACCAAGATCAAGATAATTAACATATCTGTCACTTCACATAATTAACTTTTTTTGTCTATATGTGGTAAGAATGCTTAAGATCTACTCTCAGTAACTTTCAAGTACATGACACCGTATTATTAACTATAGTCACCATGCTGTACAGTAGATCCTCAGAATTTATTTTTCTTATAACTGAAAATTTGTACCCTTTGACCTACATCACCTCCTTTCCCCTCCCCTGACTCCTGGCAACCACCATTCTATATCCTCTGTTTCTATGAAATCAGTTTTGTTGTGGTTGTTATTTTTGAGATTCACATACAAACAATATCATACAGTATTTGTCTTTCTCTCTTTGGCTTATTTCTCTTCCAGATTCATTCATGTTCTACAAATGCCAGGATTTCCTTCTTTTTTGTGACTGATTCATATTCCATTGTATATGTATGCCACATATTCTTTATCCATTCATCCACTGATGAATACTTAGTCATTTCCATATCTTGGCTATTGTGAATAATGATGTCATGAACATGAGTATGCAGATATCTCTTTTGAGATACTGATTTCAATTTCTTCAGATATATAGCCAGGACTGGGATTACTAGATTATATTGCAGTTTAACTATTTATTTTTTTGAGGAATTTCTACACTGTTTTCATAAGGCTGTACAATTTTATATTCTCACCAACAGTGTATTAGGAACTTCCTTTTCTCTACATCCTCTCCAGCATTTGTTATCTCTTGTCTTTTTGATTATAGGCTTCCTAACAGGTATGAGCTAATATCTCATTGTAGCCTTGATTTGCATTTCCCTGATGTGTAGTGATGTTGAGCACCTTTCATATATGTATTGGCCATTTGTATATCTTCTTTGGAAAAATGTCTATTCGGGTCATTCGCCCATTTTTTTGGTATTATTTGTGGGGTTTTTTTGCTATAAAGTTATATAAGTTCTTTATATATATTTTGGACATTAACACCTCATCAGAGGTTAATATGAAATAGTTCCTCACATTCTGTAGGTTACATTCTGAGGTTTAATTAACTGAGGCACCATAGACAGGTAACTCAGGACAAGGAAAATGCAGTTAGCTATAGCCCTACGGCAAACCTCCCATTTCAGGCAGTATAATGAATTGTCACTGTAGAGGTTAGTAGACTTTTTAAAAATAACATCATTAGAAATTCTTCCTATTTCAATATATTGTTTCCTTTGCTGTGCAGAAGCTCTTTAATATATTCCCATGATGTCTTAACTCACTGATTTTAGAGGTTCTCTTTCTACATGAGTACAACCAACCACCTCCACTCTCCATCCTTACCGCCACTAAATAAGATTTTACAAATCACTTCATTCACCCCAGCTCCCTCCACAGCACACATCTCAGAAAGGTGGAAAATAAAACCTAGAAGAAGCATGTGATGTTTTCCAACTTCCCACACTTAGGAACTTACCCCATCAGGGGTAGGGTGGGCTTGTTATTCATCCTAAATCAGAATTCTACCAGTGGGTCTGGGTCTTATTAGCATATCCAAGAAAATCTGAGTCCAAGCCCTCTATGTAATGCTGCAAATCCTGGGGCCTGATTTTTCCATCTAAAGAGACAAGTTTCAAAATATTTTTCCAGAAAAATGCTGACTAAAAGGAAATGAAGATGGGCTATTGCATACATACTGAAAACAAAACAAAACAAAATCTAAAAAAATTTCAGGAGTGCAGCAGAGAATTAGATTAGAATTTACATTTAAATGAAGGTAATGGGTTTTTTTTTCAATGTTCTCATCATTTCCTCTTCAGTTTAACGGCTAATACTGATGCAAAGCACTACATAGTTAGGAGTTACCTGTACCCCAAATTGCTGGCCAACAAGTCAAAGTAATTCACACTTATACCAATCTTCTTTCAAAATTAGTAAGGCAAATGGAAATTCCAACCATTACATTATGCCCAAATAACCTAATAAAGTAGTTCCCGTCTTGATGAGAATTCTGACTAAAATGTTGAACCAGGAACCCACCCATGTTTTGTGTAGGGAAGCAGTACAGCTACTTGTGAAATGTAAATGCAGGTAATTCATTATGTCTAGCTTCAAATCTTGGTTTCCTAACTTACTAGGTTAAATGAACTTGCGAATACTGCCAATGAAAGATCTAAAACCAAATAGTGCTAAATGCTAAATAAACATTAACCATTACTAATATACACTTTAAAGGCTTTTATCCCAAACACTGTTGGAGAAATATAATTTAAAAAACAAATCTCCAACTCTGGGAAACAAACTGAGATTGCTCAAGGGGAAGTGGGTGGAGGGATGGGGACATTAGGGAGGGCAAGTGATGGGATGAGCACTGGATGTTAATATACAGCTGACAAATTATTGAACACTACAACTGAAACTAATGATGTATGTATGTTGGCTAATTGAACTAAAAAAAACCCCTCCTCCCTGGGCACCTGAGTGGCTCAGTGTGTTAAGCGTCTGACTTCGGCTCAAGTCATGATCTCAGGGTCCTGGGCTTGAGCCCCGCATTGGGGGGGGGGGTCCCTGCTCAGCAGGGAGTCTGCTTCTCCCTCTCCCTCCCCCTGCTCATGCTATCTCTTTCTCTCACTCCCTCGCTCTCAAATAAATAAAATCTTTAAAAATAAATAAATAAATAACAAATCTCCTCCCAAACCAGAAAATCTCTACACACAGGTAGAAGAGAACGAAGACAATTTTACTATTGAATAAGTATTAAAGCATAATGTGACACACATCACAGGAAATCTGCTAAGAGATTGCAAAAGGCAGAAAGAAATATTTATATATTTTATATTTTATAAAATATTTGTAATTTTTATATTGCCAATAGAAACACCCATTACATACATGTTCTCAAAAATCAAAAAAAAAACCCCAAACCTCATAACTAGTCCTCAAGAGGACTTGACAGCACCATTTGTCACACACAGTTCATCCTAAATTCACCTGGTAGTTGGGGTGATAATCTGTGTTTGCTAATTGTCCTTGTCCAAAGGAAAAATAGACCTCCTATATCTTTATGACAAGTAGTTTTTTTTTTTATTCTTATGTTAATCCCCATACATTACATCATTAGTTTTAGATGAAGTGTTCCATGATTCATTGTTTGTGCATAACACCCAGTGCTCCATGTAGAATGTGCCCTCCTCAATACCCACCACCAGGCTAACCCATCCTCCCACCCCCCTCCCCTCTAGAACCCTCAGTTTGTTTTTCAGAGTCCATCGTATGACAAGTAGTTTTACATGTTGGAGGTAGGCAGCCCCCAGTTAGGCTCCTATCTCCCACGGTAACTGGTGCTGTATCTTCCTTGATGGTTACATTTTAAGGGGTTGGCTCCCAGTTCCTTGAAAAAGACTTCCTGGGTTGCAAAGCTAGTAAGAGATTTATTTAGCTTTTTAAAAAATTAATATACATTTCAAAGAGATAGAGAATGATCTCGAAATTACAAGTTTTCTAAAGTAAATGCTCCGGGAAAAGCTAGGGGCTATTTTCAGTTGGAAAAATTAAGCCTCTTATTTTTTTTTTTTTAAGATTTTATTTATTTATTTGACAGAGACACAGCAAGAGAGGGAACACAAGCAGGGGGACATATAAACACATACACACACGGAGCTATCTTTGCATTATATCTGACTCTTCTTTGTGTCTCCTACAGTGCATAAATGATGCTCGTTTAGGTGAAAGTTGGAGTTAGCCTGAGAATGAGTGTAGAAACAGCAGCGCTAGTGCTGAGAACAGGAGGGGTGATCTTTGCCTTTCTGTCCCAACAAGTATCCCTGTGATTTGAATCTGTTATGAGGATGATGATATTTTAACCCCCAAGACACTTGTACAAAAGTCCTAGCTCCTGGAATTTTCTTATATTCATACATTCGATGAAAATCCTGTTACCAATACCTGTGCAAAAGCACATGCTGGTCTGGAAGAAAAGTAGAAGTTCACACATCTTTATGGCTTTTTTTCTTGGAAGTGGCATAACCAATCCTGACAAAGGCAACATGCAGTCTTCACTCTGGGGTCACCTTGGTACCCTGTATCCCTTAGATATACCTATGTTTTACTGGTTGTTTATTTCCCTTCTTCTAACTGTGATTCATATCTCTTATTGAAATTATGTCTCGGGCGCCTGGGTGGCTCAGTTGGTTAAGCGACTGCCTTCGGCTCAGGTCATGATCCTGGAGTCCCGGGATCGAGTCCCACATCAGGCTCCCTGCTCAACAGGGAGTCTGCTTCTCCCTCTGACCCTCCTCCCTCTCATGCTCTCTGTCTCTCATTGTCTCTCTCGCAAATAAATAAAATCTTAAAAAAAAAATTAAAAAAAAAAAGAAATTATGTCTCTTCCACTCTTGGTCCATATGGCTCTAGCATGGTTAATGCAACTCACTCACCCCCAACTTTAAAGTGGCCCAGACTTTGCTAACTGGAGCACCAACTTTTTTTTTTTTTTCCGGAGCACCAACATCTTATTGGCAAATGTATAACCCAGACAATCCAAGAAATTTTTTTCAAAAAATGAACTTTTATTTAAGCTAAATTTGCTGGTCATGGAATACATAATTGAAGTTATTTCGTTATTTTTATCCTGTTTTGTGGGAAGATTCTGTCTTATAAAAAGGTTATTGCAGAAAAAATCAGAGCAGACAGGAAGTTAGATGCTTAAGGACATCTGATCACCTGGATTGTGCTTTAACTGAATCTGAATGTGAGGCTACGATTAACCTCATTTGTTAATTTCTGTCACTTTCAACCCCAAGAGTCCTAAATAATAATTCTGATAATGCTACATCTATAAGAATAAAAATCACGAATCAAGGAATTTTGGTTATGCCAATTCATCATAAAGCAGAATTAATTTAATGGTAGATGACAAAAAGAACTTTTGGAGTAATCTTTATGAAGTATCTTAAAAACAATCATTTCATTTAAAATATGCAGTAGAGCTTAGCTTAAAAGGGAGAGGGATGCCCTAGGAGATTTAATAATAATAGAGAAAAGTACAAGTCTTTCTGTAATTTTTACCTCCACACGAAGACCTGTGTTGCCTGCGTTGTTTATAATAGTATCCATAGCTCTTATCAAAATGCTAGGCAACAGGATAAACCTTCAATAAATGTTTGATGAAAGAATACCTTGAATGAATGAGGCCTGGGCATATTGCCAATTACCTAGAAAATTGAGAGGGAAGGAAGGGATTATTGTAGAGAAACAGAACTCAAGAATTAATATCATATTTTTTAGAGACAGAGTGAGACAGAGAGAAAGAGAGAGAGAATATGTGCCCCTACATTGTATAGTATGATCCAAAAGTTCAGAGAGGTCACAAACAAAATTAAACCACACATTTAGTGTGTTAGTATGTCCTGTGTAATGTTGTTAAACATTCTAGAGTAATATTTATGGGGATCTTTTAGGATGGTGGGAAAGGATAGTTTAATATGGATTTATTAGAGGGGAAAGTAGAGTTAATTTGGATAATTATTTTATTCTATAATAAAATCTAATAAAGGATACACTCAGAAAGAAATATTGTAAGAGTCTATATCAGTATCAAATAAAAGCAAATCCAGACTCAGATAAGGAGAGATTTTTATTCAAAAAAGATGTCACATAAAGGGCTAGTACTCCAAATGTGTAAACAAAAAAACCATTCAAGAAATGGGCAGAAGACATGAACAGACATTTCTCCAAAGAAGACAACCAGATGGCTAACAGACATATGAAAAGATGCTCAACTTACTCATCATCAGGGAAATATAAAACAAAACCATGATGAGATACCACCTCACACCTGTCAGAATGGCTAAAATTAGCAAGACAGGAAACAACAGATGTCGGTGAGGATGTAGAGAAGGGGAACCCTTGTGCACTGTTGGTAGGAGTGCAAACTGGTGAAGCCACTGTGGAAAACAGTATGGAGGTTCCTCAAAAAGTTAAAAATAGAACTACCCTATGACCCAGCAATTGTACTACTAGGTATTTATCCAAAGTATGCAAAAATAGTGGTTCAAAGGGGCACACACACGCTAATGTTTATAGCAGCAATGTCCACAATAGCCAAACTATGGAAAGAGCCCAGATGTCCATGGACAGATGAATGGATAAAGAAGTGGTATATATACAATGGAATATTACTCAGCTGCGAAAATGACTGAAATCTTGCCGTTTGCAGTGATGTAGATGGAACTAGAGAGTATTATGCTAAGCAAAATAAGTCAGTCAGAGAAAGACAAATACCATACGATTTCATTCATATCTGGAATTTAAGAAACAAAACAGATGAACTTAGGGGAAGAGAAGGAAAAATAAAACAAGATAAAAAACAGAGAGAGAGGCAAGCCATAAGAGACTGTCAACTCATGAAACAAATTGAGGTTTGCTGGAGGGGAGGTAGGTGGAGGGGTAGGGTAAATGGGTGATGGGCATTAAGGAGGGAACTTAATATAATGAGCATTGGGTGTTATATGCAACTGATGAAGCACTAAATTCTACCCCTGAAACTAATAATCCACTATATGTTAATTAACTTGAATTTAAATAAAAAATTAAAATCAACCTCCCCACCCCCCAAGCCCAAAAAGGATGTCACAGTATGGAGAACACTGTGATCTCAGAAATGTGCAAGCACACCAGAATCAAACAGAAAAGTCTTTTCTTTTATAGAGAGAAGTAAGAAGGACTAGTGGAAACTTTGAAGTGGACATTGGCAAGTGAGGGGGAGTGAGCAGATAGCATGATGGGCTTGGTTTGACAGTAAATGTGTCTCCTTGTGGTCAGCAGATTCTTTGTACTGTTAATGGGGAGAGGGGCATGTTTTGCATTTAAGCCCTTTCTTAGCCTCTGGGGCAGGTGAGCCAAAGTTCAGAGACCTGTTGGGAGGAGGGAAGCCTGACCAAACAGGTCAAGACAAGGCAAGGGATAAGGTATGGGTGATTGTGAACACATGGTCATTGGCTGAAATGATAGAAAGTAAAAGAAATGTCTTGAATTTTTCCAATGCAAAATGATATTTCCAAGGAATATATAGAAATCCTATAGAGTAGGTGAACATGAGCTGATGAGTCAAAACAATGGGAATTTATAAACTGGTCCAAGTGAAAGAGTCTGAAAGGAAGAGTTGATATCATTCACATGGGGAACTGTGATTGGAAAAATAGTTTCAGATTTATGTCCCAATTACTCAAGATTTATTGATACACTTGTCACTTAATAATTATATTAAGGTGTTGACAACATGAAAGGTGGGATTTGAGATACTCTACAAGTAGCCAGTTCTCTAGGCAGGTGAATTAGAAATTAGTGTGGTGTAAGGTATTGTGAGTACCTTTGAAAAACATAGGCATGATGTTCACGATTCATTAAGTCACCAAAACATGTCAAATACAGGAGGTTCTGGCATGCAAGAATAAAAGAGCAGAACCAGCAAATTAATAAAAATAAACTGATGCTCAAGTGAACACCCTGTATATATTTTTGTATATATCCTGTCAGAGTAAATAGTACTCTGAGTTTGTGTGACTTGAACATGCATTATAATTGAATGATAATATTCTAATAATAATAGCAATAATATAAAATACTAATTAAAACTCACATATATTGCAAACAATATAATATGTGAGGCACATTCTAAGTCCTTTAAATGTAATGTCTTTAATTTTTACAATCATCCAATCAGGTAGGAATTTTTAAAAATTTCACTTTTATAAAATAGGAAACCTAGAAACAGGTTTATATTTAAATATTTGTATTTGGGAAAAGGTCATACTTTGCTCTTACCTATTAGATGTCAGTGGAAGGGGGAGCAGATGTCAATGGATACTCTACCTTTTATGTGTGTGTAAGAACACTTAAGTTCTACTATCTTAGCAAATTTTAATTATACAATACATTATTTTGAATTATAGTTGCCATGTTATGCATTAGATTCTCAGACTTTAATCTTATAACTGAAAGTTTGTACTCTTTACCAATATTTCCTATTTTCCCCATCCCTCAGCCTCTGGCAGCCATTCTACTCTGTCCGTGGTTTTAACTTTTTTAAACTTTTTACATTTGACATGTAAGTGATACCATGCAATATTTGTTTTTCTCTGCTTGGCTTATTTTACTTAGCATAATTTCCTAGAGGTTAATCCATTTTGTTGCAAATGCCAGGATTTCCTTCTTTTTTGAAGGCTAAATAATATTCCAGTATACATGTATATGTATACACACACACACAGCGCATCTTTATCCAGTTATCCATTGACAGACACTTAGGTTGTTTCCATATCTTGGCTATTTGTGAATTATTCTGCAGTGAACATGGGAGTACAGACATCTCTTTAAGTTAATGATTTAATTTCCAGGAGATATATATCCACAGATAGAATTGTTGGACCAAATGGTAGTTCTATTTTTAATTTCTTAAAAAAGCTCTACACTGTTTTTCATAGTGGCTATATAAGTTTACATTTCCATCACAGTGTACAAGGGTTCCCTTTACCTTCATGCCCTTGCCAGCATGTGTTATCTCTGGTCTGTTTGAGAACAGCCACCCTCACAGGTATGAGGTGACATCTCATTATAGTTTTTTTTTTGTGTGTGCCTTAGCTCTTTTTTTTTTAAATTCTTATGTTAATCCCCATACATTACATCATTAGTTCTAGATGAAGTGTTCCATGATTCATTGTTTGTGCATAACACCCAGTGCTCCATGCAGAATGTGCCCTCCTCAATACCCACCACCAGGCTAACCCATCCTCCCACCCCCCTCCCCTCTAGAACCCTCAGTTTGTTTTTCAGAGTCCATCGTCTCTCATGGTTCGTCCACCCCTCCGATTTCCCCGCTTCATTCTTCTCATTATAGTTTTGATCTGCATTTCCCTGATGATGAGTGGTGTTGAGCACTTTCCCGTGTACTTGTTGGCCATTTTTTAATATCTTTTTGGAAAAATGTCTGTTCAGTTCCTCTGTCCATTTTAAATTGGGTTGTTTTTTTCTAGTGAGTTCTATGAGTTCCTTGTATATTTTGGTTATTAACTCCTTATCAGATATATGATTTACAAATACTTTTTCCCATTCCGTAGGCTACCTTTTCATTTTGTTGATGGTTTCTTTTGCTGTGCAGAAGCTTTTTAGTTTGATGCAGTCCCACTTGTTTAATTTTGCTTTTTTCCTTTGCTTTTGATGTCAAATCCAAATAATCGTCACCGAGACCAGTGTAAAGGAGTTTACCCCTATGCATGTGTTTTCCTCTAGGATTTTCATGTTTTCAGGTCTAAATTCAAGTCTTAAATTTATTTTGAGTTGATTTTTGTATGTGGTGTAAGATAGTGGCCCAGTTTCGTTCTTTTGCATGTGGCTGCACAGTTTTCTTAGCACCATTCCTTTCCCCATTGTATATTCTTGGTTCCTTTGTACTAAATTAACTGAACATATTTCTACACTCTCTATTCTCTTCCATTGATATGTGTTTTTTTTATGCCAATAATACACTGTTTTGATTACTGTAGCTTTGTAAGATTGAAATCAAGAAATGCGATGCCTCCAGTTTTGTTTTTCTCAAGATTGCTTTGGCTGTTCAGGGTCTTTTGTGATTCCACACAAATTTTAGGATTTGTTTTCTATTTTTGTGAAAAATGCCATTGGGATTTTATTAGGGATTGTATTGAGTCTGTAGATTGGCTTTGGTAATGTGAACATTTTAACAATGTTAATTGTTTGAATTCCTGAACATGGGTTCTCTTTCCATTTACTTGTGTCTTCTTTCATATATTTCTTGAGTATCTTATAGTTTCCAGGGTATAGATCTTTCACCTTCTTGGTTAAATTTACTAAGTATTTTATTCTTTTTAATACTATTGTAAAATTGAATTGTTTTCTTAATTTCTCTTTCCATATTTATTGTTAGTGTGTAGGAACTGATTTTTGCATATTGATTTTATATTCTGCAGCTCTACTGAGTTCATTTATTCTAACAATTTTTTTTGGTGGAATCTTAAAGGTTTTTGTATATCTGAGATCATATATACAGAGACATTTTTATGTCTTTGTGATTTGGATGCCTTTACTTCCCCTTTTTTTTCCATTTAGTAAAAGAACTTTATTTTTTAGTTTTAAGTCAGTGAATTTATTATGCATATTTTAAAGTTGATTTTTTAAAAATTGTTTTGTTTTAACAGTTTCCATTTTATTTTTTATTTTTTAAAGATTATTTATTTATTTATTTGACAGAGAGAGAGAGACAGCAAGAGAGGGAACACAAGCAGGGGGGGTGAGAGAGGGAGAAGCAGGCTTCCCACGGAGCAGGGAGCCTGATGCGGGGCTCGATCCCAGGACCCTGGGATCATGACCCGAGCTGAAGGCAGTCACTTAACTGACTGAGCCACCCAGGCGCCCCATAAAGTTGATTTTTAAAAAGTTCTTATTTAAATTCCAGTTAGTTAATATTCAGTGTAATATTAGTTTCAGGTGTACATTTAGTGATTCAACTTACGTACAATACCCCGTGCTCATCACAAATGTTCTCCTTAATCCCCATCACCTATTTAATCAATCCGCCCACCCACCTCCCCTCCAGCAACCCTCAATTTGTTCTCTATAGTTAAGAGTCTGTTTCTTAGTTTGCCTCTCTTTTTTCCCCCATGATCATTTGTTTTGTTTCTTTGTCTTTATCTGACTGACTTATTTTGCTTAGCATAATAAATTCTAGCTCCATTCACATTGTTGCAAATGGGAAGATTGCATTCTTTTTGACAGCTGAGTAATAATCCATGGTATATATACATATATACTATTTCATATAATACTCTCTGGCTCCACCCATGTCATTGCAAATGGCAAGATTTCATTCTTTTTTATGGCTGAATAATATTCCTGTGTGTGTGTGTGTGTGTGTATCACATCTTCTTTATCCATTCATCAGTCCATCAACATTTGGGTTCTTTCATAATTTGGCTATTGTTGATCTTTTATTTATTTTTTAATTTAAAAAATTTTTTGCCCTCAAACGTCTTATAATTTTATTTTTTTCTTTTCTTTTTTATTATTATGTTCAATTAGCCAACATAAAATACATCATTGGTTTTTTTTTTTTTTTAAAGATTTATTATTTATTTGAGAGAGCGAGAATGAGAGAGAGTACATGAGAGGGGGGAGGGTTAGAGGGAGAAGCAGGCTCCTCGCCATCAGGGAGCCCGATGCGGGACTCGATCCAGGGACTCCAGGACCATGACCTGAGCTGAAGGCAGTCGCTTAACCAACTGAGCCACCCAGGCGCCCCATCATTGGTTTTTGATGTAGTGTTCAATGATTCATTATTTCCCTTTTTAAAAAACCTAATTGCCCTGGTTACAGCTTCCAGTACTATGTTGAATAAAAGTGGTAAAAGTGGACATCCTTCTCTTATTCCTGATCTTAGAGGAAAAAGCTCTCAGGTTTTTACTGTTGAGTATGATGTTAGCTGTGGGCTTGTTTTATATGGCCTTTACTATGTTGAGGTACATTGTTTCCATACCCAATTTGTTGAGAGTTTTTTATATATATCAGGAAAGGATGTTGGAATTTGTCAAGTACTTCTGAATCTATTGAGATGATTACATGAATTTTGTCTTATATTTTATTAATGTGGTGTATCATACTGATTGATTTATGGATGTTGAACTATTCTTGCATCCCAGGAATAAATCCCACTTGATCATGGTGTATGATCCTTTTAATGTACTGTTGAATTCATCAATTTGCTAAATTTTTTTTTTTTGGAGGATTTCCTAATCTGTGTTCATCAGAAATACTGGCCTGCAATTTTCTTTCCAAGTGTCCTTATTTAGCTTTGGTATTAGGGTAATGTTGGCCTCTTAAAATGAGTTTGGAAGTGTCTCCTCCTCTTCAATTTTTTTGGAGGAGTTTGAATTGGATTGACATTAATTCTTTAAATGATTGATAGAATTCACCAATGAAGCCATTTGGTCCTGGATTTTCGTTGTTGGGCAATTTTTGATTACTGATTCAATCTTCTTACTGGTAATTGTTCTGTTTAGATTTTCTAATTCTTCATTATTTGGTCTTGGAAGGTTTAATGTTTCTAGGAATTTATCCACTTCTTTTTAGGTTACCTAATTTGTTTGTGTGTAATTGTTCATAGTAATTTCTTATGATCCATAGTATTTCTGTGGTATCAGTTGTAATGTTTCCTCTTTCATTTCTGACTTTATTTGAATCCACTCTTTTTTCTTTAGTTAAGCTAGCTAAAGGTTTGCCAATTCTGTCTTTTCAAAAGACCAGCTCTTAGTTTTATTTCACTTTTTTTTCTAGTCTCTGTTTTGTTTATTTGTGCTTTGACCTTTGTTATTTCTATCCTTCTACTGACTTTGGGGCTTAGTTTGTCCTTTTTCTAGTTCCTTGTAGTGTCATGTTAGGTTGTATATTTGAGAATTTTGTTTTTGCTTAATGTAGGCATTTGTCTTTGTAGTCTTCCTTCTTTTAATTACTTTTGCTGCATCCCCTATGTTTTGGTATGTTGTGGTTTCATTTTCATTTATATATTTTAGGGTAAGATATATTTTTTAAAATTTCTCAAGATATATTTTTGAAAATTTCTTCTTTAGGAGCATGTTGTTTAATCTCCACATACTTGTGAATTTTCTAGTTTTCTTCTTGTAATTGATTTCTTTTGTCATACTCTTAGGGTCAGAAAAAGATGCTTGATAAGATTTCAATCTTCTTAAATGTATTAAGATCTTCTTTTGTGGTCTCACATATGTTCTGTCCTGGAAAATGTTCTATGTGTGCTTGAGAAGAATCTGTATTCACCTGCTGTTGAATGGAATGTTCTCTGTGTGTCTGTTAGGTCACCTGGTCTAATGTGTAGTTTAAGACCAATTTTTTTCTTAATGATTTTCTGTGTGGATGAAGTCTCCATTGTTGGCAGTGGGGTATTGAAGTTTCTTACTATTATTGTATTAGTGTCTAGTTCTCCCTACAGGTCTGTTCATACTTGCTTTATATATTTAGGTCCTCTTATGTTTGGTGCATAAATATTACAATTGTTATGCCCTTTAATGAATTGATGCCTTTATCATTATATAACTTTCTTTGTTTCTTGTTACAGTTATTGGCTTAAAGTCTCATTATTTTGTCTCATATAAGCATAGCTACCCCTGCTTTCTTTTGGTTTTCATTTGCATGGAATATCTTCTTCCATCCCTTTACTTTCAGTGTGTGTGTGTCCCTAACGCTGAAGTGAGTCTCTTGTAGGCAGCTTATATTTGGGTCTTATGTTTTCATCTGTTCAGTCACTCTATGCCTTTTGATTGGAGAATTTAGTTCAGTTTTATTTAAATTGATTGTTGATGGGTGTGGAACTACTCTGCCCTTTTAATTGTTTTCTGGCTGTTTCGTAGTTTCTTTGTTCCTTTCTACTACTCTTGCTCTCTTTCTTTGTGGTTTGTTGATTTTCTGTCACAGTATGCTTTGATTCTTTTTATCTTTTGTGTGTCTAATACAGGTTTTTGTTTTGTGTTTCCTATGAAGTTTTCATAAAACATCTTATAGTTTTAAGTCTGTTTTAAGCTGACATCAACTTAATTTCAAACATACAAAAGTTCTGCAGTTTTACATGCCCCTCTTCCACATGTTATGTTTTTGATTTCACAGTTTACATCTTTTTGTGTATTACTTAAGAAATTATTATAGTTACAATTATTTTTAATACTTTTGTCTTTTAATCTTTAGATCAACAAGTGATTTACCTACCATCCCACAATATTATAGTATTCTGAATTTAATTATATTTACCTTTATCTAGTGTGTTTTGTACTTTCATATGCTTTCCTGTTACTAATTAGTGTCCTTTTGTTTCAGCTTGAAGGAGTTCCTTTAACATTTCTTGTAAGGCTGGACTAGTGGTGATGAAATCCTTCAACTTTTGTTTGTCTGGGAAGCTTTTTATCTCTTCTTCAAATTTTAAAGAGAACATTGCTGGGTAAAGTACTCTTTTTTTTTTTTTTTTTTTTTTTTTTTTTTACTTATTTGAAAGAGAGAGACAGCGAGAGAGGGAACACAATCAGGGGGAGTGGGAGAAGGAGAAGCAGGCTCTCAGCTGGGCAACGAGCCCAATGCGGGGCTTGATCCCAGGACCCTGGGATCATGACCTGAGCCGAAGGCAGACGCTTAATGACTGAGCCACCTGGCACCCCTGATTAAAGTTTTCTTGATTGGCAGATATTTTCTTGCAGCACTTTGAATATATCATCTCACTCCCTTTTGGTCTGCAAGATTTCTTCTGCAAAATCTACTGATAGTGTATGGGAATTCCCTTTTAAATAAATAGTTGCTTTTCTCTTGCTGCTTTTAAGATTTTCTATTTATCTTTAAATTTTGATAATTTAATTATAAAATGCCTTAGTGTGGGTATCTTTGTTTTCATCTTATTTTATACTTCTTGGGCTTCTTAGATCTGGATGTCTGTTTCTTCCTTTAGGTTATGGAAATTTTCAGCCATTTTTTTCTTGAATAGCTTCCTGCCCCTTTCTCTCTCTCTTCTCATTTTGGGATCCCTATAATAGATATATTGATGGTATCACATAAGCTATCTTCACTCTTTTTCATTTCTTTGTTTTTGCTTCTCTGATTGAATGAATTCTACTATCCTGTCTTCAAGTTTGCTAAGCCTTTCTTCTAATTAATCAAATATGTTATTAAATCTCTCTATTGAAATTTTCAGTTCAGTTAATATATTCTTCAGCTCTGTGATTTCTGGTAGTACTTTTTAAATGTTTTCTCTTTGTCAAAATTTTCATTCTTTCATGCGCTGTTCTCCTGACCTTGTTGAGTGTCTTTATAGCCATTATTTTGAACTCTCTAATGGGTATATCACTTATCTCTATTTCATTAAGATTGATTTATAGAAATTTATCTTCTTTGTTTGTAACCTATTCTCCTACTTCTTTATTTTCCTTGACTCTCTATTTTGGTTTCTGCACATTAGCCACCTCTCCCAGTCTTTACAGAATGGTTATGTGTAGGAATCAGCCTTGTCAATCAATGTGACCAGAGCTCCTTTTTGCCTCTCAAACCCTTATTATTTCAGTGCTGCTCTATTTGTTCCTAGTGGCTCTAGTAGTTGAGTGTGTGACAAGAAATGTCAGTGTCCAAAAGGGGAGAATTGAAGTCAGCACCTAGATGCAGGCTGAGTGGAAGCTGGATTGTCAGGCAGAAACTGGGAAAGTATGCAGTCAAACTCGAAGATGGGCATTTTTGCCTGCTCTCTTGAACTGAGCCCTGGTATGTACCTGTGAGCCACATCCTGCATCCATTTAAAAGCTGCTTCTTTGCTTGTCATGGTCTTGGGGGACTCATGAATCTAAACCCCATTGATTATCAGATATAAGTGATTTGGGGGCCTTTTCCTTGGGTAGGATACTTAAAGTTTGAAGTGCTAGGTGTGTGTTCCAAACTCTTTGCTCCTCAGGGAGAAGCTGAGAATTGGAGTTCTTCCCTGACTTTATGGCTGTGTGCCAGGGGTATAATTTATGGTGAGAGTTTGTCTCACCTTTTTTTATCCATTTTGATACTGGTATTTTCTCAGTCACCTGATGTGTAGGAGTCACTCAACTAGTTTCCGGATTTCTCTCAGAGGGAATTGCTTTGTGTGTAGATGTATGTTTGAGGTGTCCATGGAAGAAGGGAAATTCTAGAGCTTCTTACGTTGCCATCTTTTTTGAGATGTCGTCTTGGCAGATAGTTTTTGAACTTTATTGGAGCAAACTTTGAAGCCAATTAAATAATTGCTATAGGATGTTGTTTGGACTATAATTACTATCTTAATCAATATTAACCTGTTTTATATCTAACTTTGCAGTCATACTTTAGCATTATTTTTTCCATTGAAAATAAATATCCATTGTCTTAAATTCTTTTTTGTACCAGGATCTATTTAGGTGTTTCCTTCATTAATAAATTTTATAAATCTTTGCTAACTTTTTATTTGTATGAGAGTCATGTTTTCAATTATTTTGAAAACTATACTTTCAGTAAATCTTGACCATGTTTATTTCTTTTGACTTCTTTTTATGAGCAGGTCAACCTCTTCAAGGTATACATTTTCTTTAGATAAAGTAATATCTGTGATCCAAATATAGCTGAGTTTATGGGCCCAGGAGACATTCTTTTACCTTATCTTAATATTAATTTAATTAGTTCAATTCACACAACTTTATTTCCCTAATTCAAGTTGCCTTAAAATCTGCTCTGTCCTGCCTAAAATGGGGATACAAATATGAAACATTTGCAAATGAATTATGATAATCTATTTAGAGACTATTTAGAGCTGAACATGGCTCAGTAACCTGAATTTTAATAAGTGTCAGGCAGGAGTCTTCTCATGCTTATGCTGGGGCACCTCAGAGGTACTGCTTGTCTACTAACTTGATTTGAATTGCTATTTTTTCCTTATTGAGTGATATTTGGTCATAGTGCAGTTAAATTAATAATTGTTTCATTGTATCTCAAGCTATATCTGGGTCACACGTGTGTAGCCTCAAGTTTGGACAGGTCAAGATTTAAATCACATTGTTAAATATGGGCAAATTTGCAGTCTGTTCTATAATCTGGGTTTGATTTTTATGGATCTACATTGGGGAAGGGGTGTGATTTTATACACCAATAATGAAGCAGCAAAAAGAAAAAGAAACTGACCCCATTTACAATTGCACCAAAAACAAAAACATGCCTAGGTTTAAACCTAAGAGACATAGTTTTTATAACAGGTTGACTGTCAGTGTCTAGATGTTCAAGCCATGTAGGAGGCTACAGCATTAATAAAGAGGTAAAACTCAGGTTTAGTCTGCTCAGATTATGAAGGATCAGGATCAGGCAGTGATTTCACCCAGTGCTACAGTCAGCAGGTGGTTTCCTACCAGCCTTACCTCCTGTATTTAAGTAGTTCTTGAGGTATAAGTGATGAGCAGGAAATAAAGTCCTATTGCTCTACAAATCAAGACAGTGTGTTCTGGATAAGGAAGATTGCCCTGGGAGTCTAGTTAACATTCTCCCAATATCTCCAGCTTCTAGAGTTGCCCTATAATATTATCTTGAATAAGCTAATCCAGCTAATCCTTAACAGGAATGTGTGATCTTATTTTCAGGAGGTGGAAACAAGAATACTATGTCAGTCATTGTTTAATTGTTTAATAAAATCTTCTTTTTTGGCTTCTTTTAGAATTTTTAAAAGATAACCTTATCTCTGAAAATAGGGCCTTAATATTTGTGGAAAACATTGTATGGAAATTATTACTAGCTTGGAATTAAGATAATTCCATTATCTTAAAATATTTCTCCTTCTTTATGTTTCTAGTATTTTATTAGTAAGCTAAGTTTTTCACTTTTATGCATACTTTTCTAAAACAGGTCCAGGTAAGATATAGTGTCTCCTCACTTTATTTTTATAATATCCCTATTGACCAAATAATCTAATTAGGGGAAACAACAGGCCTTAATTTTTAGCTAAGTTTTTTTTCCTTTTGATTAATATTTGTCTTGCATACCTAATCCAAAATTTCCCTTGCTTTATATTAATTTTTTTCTTTCCTTTTTATTTAGTCATTATAGTCTTGATTTACTTAGTGTCTGGGCATATTCTGCCCTGACCCTTTATTTTTTAGAAATAGTGAAGTGGTTGAAAACTGGGGGAAAAAAAAAAAAAAGGAGGATAGATAACTTATGACAATCACTGATGTCTCAGAGTTCACCCCATACTATTTGCCTTGCATCAAGTAGTCAAATAATTATTCACTTGACTGGTTCTGCTAGATTTCATGGGTCCTCTGATTTTGTTCCAGACTTCTGATTTATGCTGGAAATTAAGTCATTACCCATTTTCATTGCTTATTATATCATATTGTTGGTGGCAGCCTGAGTTTATACATGGTCTGCTTGTTGAGGCTGCAATAGAAATTCCAGTAGGGAAAATAAACATGGACCCGAGTCAGAACTATGGTCTTTTGGCCCATCCTCTGTCTCTCCATGAAAGTGTTTTGAGGAGAAGACCTAATCTTTTCCTATGATTTTATCTTAAAAGGCCAGAAATAAACCCTAAATATCAGCCTATTAGCAGGTATTTAATAAACATTGAATGCTTATTCATTTCATTTATTCAGCAGCTGCTTACACACTGTGGGCTCAGGATGGCTTGGTGGCTAAGTATGTAAGTTCTGGTGTCAAGTTGCATGGGTCCAAATTCCTTCCTTGCCACTTATAATCCATTTGGTGGCTAAGTGTGTAAATTCTGGTGTCAAGTTGCATGGGTCCAAATTTCTTCCTTGTCACTTATAATCCATATAACTTGGGTGATTCATTTGAACCATCTTTGTTCCTTAGAAACATTTCATGCATCATAGGATCAAATTATATTTATAGCATCTAGCTCATGGAAGCACTAAAAAAAAAAGTTTCCTATTAGGCAATGAGATCATGCTAGCAAATGTGAGGAATCTGAAGTTCCTTCAGAAACTACCACTACCTCTAGTAGTTGACAGTATAATATGTGTAATCTTAACATGGTTGACAACCTCAATTTTTACTTCTTGTCCATCTTAAAGTTTGATCCTGCTTTTTGTTGCATCTATCCATCTTGTCACACATACAGATAAACATTCCTAAAGCACTGGTAATTAACATAAATTTTACTGATGTTTTCTTTAGGAGCTGGAGAAGTTGACATTGCACATTGTAAAATTCACTAGTTAGCCATTTGTTCTGTTCCCCAAGTTTCTCTCTAATTAGCCATATAAGTACCCTGGCTTTCCTTTCAGTTATCTTTTCTTCTGCAGAGTTTCTCCATATTTCCTTCCTATTCCAGAACAGTCCACCCTGTATACGGTACTTGGCAAAGCAAAATCCTAGAAATTAGCAGATGTTACCTCATGTTCTACAAATACTGATCCACAGGGTATCAGTTCATTCAGTCCAGATACAACAAGGTCAAAAGTGCTATAGCAAAGAAAGAAGTGCTTTGTGACTATATAGATGGAAGAGTTTATTTCTGACTAGGGATGCTGAGGGATTTCAGGGAATCAGAGTTCAGTTGGACTTTGAAAAATGAGTACAATTTAGCGTTATGGAAATGGATGAGTGGAGAGTGGAAGATGAGAGAAGAAAGACAGGGCATTTAAGATGGAAGGAACTGATTGTGTGGGAGCAGAGTGAACCGCTGTGTTTGTATAAGTTGTATCAGTTCAACTAGACACCAAATTGCAAGCTCGCATCAAGGAGAGAAATAAGATTTACTCAGATAAAATAATTCAAGAATATTACAAAGCAATGAGAAGATGCCCAATGATATGGGATAATAAGAGTTCAGAGGAGGGACAGTATGGGTGGGCTAGAGTAAACCAGGAGGACATAATACATGTCTTGAAGAGCAGTTAAGGTATGGAAGGGCTATAGTCTTAAAGACAAGGGTTCCTAGCACTTTCCCATGGAATCTTAACTTTCTAGATTCTCCACAGAGCAAAGTGTTTCCATGGCTAAGTTAATTTTCTAGGGCTGCCATAACAAAGTACCACAAACTTAGATGGATTAAAATAAAAGAAATTTATTCACTCATGGTTCTGGAGGCTACAAATCTAAAATCAAGGTGCCAACGGGGCTGTGCTTCCAAAAACTATAGGAAAGCATCCACTTGTTTAGCTTCTGGTGGTTGAAGCAACCCTTCACATACTTTGGCTTGTGTCAGCATAATTCCATTCTCTACCCCTGTGTTCACATGGTTGTGTGTGTTTGTGTCTAAACCTCCCTCTTCTTAAGAGGACACCAAGTCACTGGATTCGGCCCACCCTAATCTAGTGTGACCTCATTTTAACTTGATTATAGCTGTTGTCTTAGCTCTAGCTGATAGAACAGAATACTTTTAGGCTGGGAGGCATAAACCACAGAACTTTATTTTCTCACAGTTTTGGAGGGTGGGAAGTCCAAGATTAAGGCATTGGCAGATTCTGTTTCTAAGGAGAGTGCACTTCCTGGCTTACAGAGGGCTGCCTCCTTGCTGTGCCCTCCTGTGGTGGAGAGAGAGGGGTAGGGGGAAAGGGAGGTAGAGTGAAGGGGAGAGGGGGAGGGAAGGGAAGGTGAGGAAGACACAGAGAGAGGGGAAGAGGGAGAGGGAGGGAGAGAGGGAGGGAGGAAGCACTGTCTGGTGCCTCTTTATAAAGGTGCTAATCCTTATTTAACCTTAATTGGATCTTATTTAACCTTAATTACTTTCTTACTTCAAATACAGTCACATTAGTGGCTAGGGCTTTAACATTTGAATTATCCGGAGGACACAATTCAGTGCAGAGTATCTACAAAGATTAAGATCAGATTCACAAGTACCAGGGGTTTAGACGTCAATAAGTCTTTTTGGGGAACATGATTCAACCCACAACAATGGCCAAATAAACTTTGGAAATATTCTTTATCTGTTTTTTTAGATATTCATAATGAAATTTTACATGTTTTAGATTCTGAGAAGTCCTAGAGAAAAAACAACAACAAAACTTTTATGTTTACCAAATGCACATGCCCAGGAAACTGCCCTTTTAAACATATATAACATCTATTAACTCATTCTGAGAAATGAACTCTGGAAAAGAGTGTCCTAGAATATTTCAAAATTGGGAGATCACTTGTTCCTCACACTTGAAAGGGCTGTTAGATAGCACCAGCTGTGCAGTAATTCAGAAAGACAGGCCCCCAAGAATCAAATCTATCATGAGGTAAATATGAAACTCTTTCCCCTGAAACTTCTTTGCCATCAATGTCAATGTCAATGTCAAGGTCAGGGGAAGGGCAGCCTACCTGACATGCCCCCTCCCCCCTGAATTATCACAAATATCCCTCAAATCACAAGTCACTTTTTAAAATGTATTGTTCTGGGGCGCCTGGGTGGCTCAGTCGTTAAGCGTCTGCCTTCGGCTCAGGTCATGGTCCAGGGGTCCTGGGATCGAGCCCCGCATCGGGCTGCTTGCTCTGCGGGAAGCCTGCTTCTCCCTCTCCCGCTCCCCCTGCTTGTGTTCCTCCTCTCGCTGTATCTCTCTCTGTCAAATAAATAAGATCTTTAAAATAAATAAAATAAATAAAATAAAATGTATTGTTCCTTCATTTCTATTTCTGTATACGTATTTTGTTTGCATAGGTTTTTTTGAGAGTTGTGGAAATTGGGGACAGTGACTAAATTTAATGACTATTTGACATGGTGCAGGTTTAGGATAACATATGCAGAATCAGAAAGCCAGGAGTGACTGGGATAACGCAGTCTGTGGGCCTGTGAGTGACCCTGTGAGACTGTACCCATCTTCCATGGGTGAGAGATGTGGTTCTGTCCCATGGCTCCTATGTCTCAAGGACAGGGAAATCTCAGCAGACACAGAATTTCAGAAGATGGGCTAGAGGAGGTTGTACTTCAAGAGCTAATATTTTGTGACTTCTTCATTTTTTGTTAGATTGGAACTTAATGCAGGGTTACATTTAGAAAATTATTTGGAGTCAGATCACAATGGCTTTCTTAGTTTAACTTTCCCAAGTTCTTGTAACCATGACCAAAGAATCACCCTGGTAGTTTGCTGTACATGTTTGTAGTTTTCAAAGAGCCAGGCTCATTTATCCTCGATTTATAAGACTAACTGGTTAACTTTGGCTTCTGTCTTACTATCTATAAAGAGACACTGGTGATTAATTGAAAAGCACTAAGATTTTGAGAACATAAGCCATTGGTTAAAATCAGGAATAGGTGGATCCAAACATTCATCCTCCAAAGCACTTAACTACAAAGCCATATTTTTCACATAACCAGAGACTAATTCAGTTAAGATAGCTGTCTGCTATCATAAATAAAGTACTAAATGTCTTCCATAGCACCATATCCTAATGGAAAGACCAGGAACAAAGGAAATGTTACAGCTTGGTCTTGATCCTAAGCCTTCTCTGAAAAGAGGACAGTCAAATAGAAAACTGTATGGAACTGACTCTTCAAAGTGCAAATAAATTTATCATTAGCCATTAGAACACAGAAATTTGTGAGAGGAGTGCACCTAGGGGGTCATTTGGCCCAGTTCTCTAAATTGCAGTGATGAGACAAACTAACACCAAGAGGGGAAACTAAAATCAGTGTGCATTTGTTGAATGCTGTCTGTGCTTGGCCTTGTGCTAAGTGCCCTTATATTTCATATTCACCGCCACTCTGTAAGGTTGCTACAGCTATCAAAGTTTTGTAGTGGAGAAAAAAAATAAAGGTTTAACTTTTCCATAGATTGCACAGCTAGTAAAAGTATGTACTTAAACCCAGTTTTTCTTCTGTCGAATGTTCTTGACCTATTTAAGATGAAATAATTTGCCCAACTCCTAAACAAGCATATCCATTTCCTGACTTCTAGTCTGATTTTTTTTCTTGTCTTGCTGTATTATTTGAAGATCATTATGCTAAATTACTGATCCAAATTCAATCTACTGAATCATCTACTCCATGGATCAAATAACACTGTATACAGAGAAGAACACATATAAGTATTTAAATAGTAGCACATAAGCAGCATTTTAAAAGAAAGGAAATCCTCAATGCATGATGGATTGCTATATGTTAGAAAGAAAAGCACAAATGAATTGTCCCATGTGATATTCCAGTACTTATCAAATGTTGTTTTAAAGTAACCTTGTTTTCCAGTGTAGGCTAGGAAATGCAGCTAGATTAAGTAAATAAATATCTATTCTCTAAAACATTTTTTAGTGGATGCTGATTTAGCACCACATTATTTCACAGGAATGTTCATGCTTTTACCTATAATGCTCAACAGCAAAGCATTACATGTACAACTTTACACTAAAACTTTTACCTGTTACTGAGTAAATACTTGATATTTATATTCAGAATAGTAGTTGATGGTCCTGTTGTGCCTACAGGGATGTAATTCACTTCAAGTTTTTTTTGCTGACTTTATATATTGCAGGAGTATTATCTGAGTGCTTTATTACTAGCTTCAAAGTCAAAAGGTTCAATTTAAAGCTCTGGAGTATTAATTCTATGGACATATTTTATTTATCCAAATTAGGGAACAGAAATGGCTTAAAATATAGTTAAAAGTTGGGGCCCCTGGGTGACGTGGTCGATTAAGTGTCCGGTTCTTTGTTTCAGCTCAGGTTGTGATCTTGGGGATTAAGCCTCGTTTCAGGAGGCTCAGTGGAGTCTGCTTGAGATTCTCTGCACTCAGTGTGGAGTCTGCTTGAGATTCTGCGCTCAGTGTGGAGTCTGCTTGAGATTATCTCTCCCTCTGCCCCTAATCCCCCCCCTTTCTCTCTTTCTCTCTCTCAAATAAATAAATCTTAAAAAAAAGATATTTAAAAGTTCTCCAATTATTTAGATATTTGTAGAGTAAGGACAGTATGACAGTAAGTCTTATGTGTCATTTTGGCCAGGCCATAGTACATGGTTGTTTAATCAAACACCAATTTCAGAGATGTGGTTAACATTTACAATCAGTGGTTTTAAGTAAGACAGATTTCCCTCCATAATGTGAATGAGCCTCATCCGGTTATTTGAAGACCTTAAGAGCAAAAACTGGGGTTTCCTAGAGAAGGAATTCTGCCTCAAAGCTGCAGCATCAAATTCTGCCTGACTTTCCAGCTTGCTGGCCTGCCCTAAGGATTTGTGATTTTCTACCTCCATAATTATCTGAGCCAATTTCTTTTTTTTTATAACTTTTTTTTTTAAAGATTTTATTTATTTATTCATGAGAGACAGAGAGAGAGAGAGAGAGAGAGGCAGAGGGAGAAGCAGGCTCCCAAGGAGCAGAGAGCCCGATGCAGGACTCGATCCCAGGACCCTGGGATCATGACCTGAGCTGAAGGCAGACGCTTAACCATCTGAGCCACCCAGGCGCCCCTATCTGAGCCAATTTCTTAACATAAATCATATATATAGTATGTAATATATATAGTATCTAATAACATATAATATAGTAAAGATTACCTAATATAATAAAGGTGATGAAGTTGTAACTAACTTTCAAGTCTTGTTATAGTGAACACAATTATCCTTTAAGTGTTTTGAGTGGTTATTATTCACAACTCTTATGGTTGTAAATAAAGAAAATCAAATTAACACATGGAAAATTAAAAAAAAAACAACAAAATTGTTGGTTCCTGCCACTGGGAAGGGTAGTGATACAATTAGCCTTAGAGGCCCATGAAACCAGGTGCAAGGTGAGTGAGGAGTCTCACTCCACTCACAGCCTTACTTTCCATGTATGTTCTACCTACTTTCTCACCTGCAGGCCAACGTTGTCCACATGGTGGGAGATGTTGCATCACGAATTCTTGAGCAGCACATCTCATAGCTCAATGAGTCTCTTTCCTAATTTCCAGTGAGTGAGCCCTTGGCAGAGGACTTGATTGGTTTAGCTTTAATCAGGTGCCATTCCCAGGACCCTTCAAATAACCAGAGGTGGGGCCATGTAAGCTTTTTGCAGCTACTATAGAAATACAGATGGGAGAAGGGATGACATTTGGCTGACAAGACCAAAAGATTCTTGAACCAGAATAAGAATTGGCTGATTTTGTTCAGGATTTGTGTATAATAGTTCATAGATTGAACTTTATTTCTTCTGTGAGTTAGAGAAATGGTCCTAATCAGATGAAAGCTGAATATGAATCAGGTATGAACCATTCAATTGATTGAGCAGTTTTTAAATTAGGAACGAAATCATTAAAGGGACTTGGGTTTTAGGTAGTTTGACAATAAACTTGTATACAAAATATCTCATCCAGCAAGGCAGGCATCTCAGCTTTGGCCTATGCAGGTTGATATGATAGGATAATTAGTGTATTAAGAATCAAAAAACTTGAATCAGATTTCCTATTATAGCTGAGTAATGCTATTCCAATAATGTAGCACTTTATGTCTTGAAGATTGTAGAAAAATTGTATAAAATTTTGATTTTTTTTTACTCAGATATAAAGATTATTATCCATAGTTGAAGAAACTATAAGTGAGATAAATATAGTTATTTTAACCAAAAGGAGATTCTCTAATGGCACAAGTTCTTCTCAGTTAAAGAAATATTTTTAAATCTTATTTGTGCACAATTGGCTAAGTGAAGAGAGAAAGCATCTTCTTGCCTTTCAGGGCTTTTGGCCATTTCCTGATCTGTCTCTTTTCTTTCCTTTTTTTTTTTTTTTTTTAAGATTTTATTTATTTATTTGTCAGAGAGAGGGAGCAAGGGCACAAACGGGGGAGTGACAGGCAGAAGAAGCAGACTCCCCGCTGAGCAGGGAGTGTGATGCAGGACACGATCCCAGGACCCCATGATCCCTGAGCCAAAGGCAGATGCTTAACCGACTAAGCCACCCAGGCATCCCCTGACCTGTCTCTTTTCTTTGGAAGACTTTGCTTTTGCAGAGTTACCCTTCATTATGGCTCAGTATTGCTCAGTCTACTTTGCCTCTTAAGCCATTACTTCTCTTCTCCACTATACCAAAGGGTAGGCATTGTTTCAAGAATGAAGTCAAGTTGAATTCTTCAGAGGTCAAGACAAAGTAAGGGACATGCCTATTGAATTTGGATTTGCATGTGCTATTTTTTTTTTTGGCCTCAAATACCTCTTACCTTCTTATATGCGTAACAAATTTCTACTCATCTCCCAAGATATGGGCCAGATATCAACTCCTTTTTATAATTTTATTACTTTGGGATGCACTTGTTTTCCTTTTCTGTGTGAGCTACTTGAGAGCAGGATTTTCATCCTAGTGATTTTCTTATCCCCAGCACTCTGTCCCAAACAGAGAACATTCAACAAATGCTGAGTAGTGTTCAGTCTTTGTCTGCATCAGAGTCCCCTGCAAAGGCACGGAGATACGAGAGAATATGTAGTAGTCAGGTACCTGCAAAGAGTAAGGATCTCCAAGTGGTTGGAGCCCACAGAGCTCAGACTGGTGTTGGAAAGATAAAACTGCTTGTAAGTCACGTTCAAGAATTCAGACTTGAACCTGGAGGCTTTGGGGTAGGTTATACAGGGCAGTTACTTCGATAGCCAGTGTTGTGCTAGGATCATGCTGACACTAGTCAAATAAATCTGGCCCAGATTATTATGTTGGGATTGCAGATTCAAAATTAGTAGAAAAAGACCTTTTGGCACACGAAATGTTTGTTTGGATTCTCCCTTCTTCCTCTCATTGTATTGACTGAAAGTTGCTGGCTGTGGGAAATAGTCCGGGGGGGTTATTATGTTTTAATAACCTGAATTTATTTAAGTAAAATTATTTGCAGCAGCCAGGAATGGAAAGTATCAGAGGAAATATATTTTAAAAAACACTGTACATCAATCTGGGAAAAACTAAGATTGGTTGACAAGTCTGAAAAAGAGGAGAAGGGAAAAACTTCGTCACCAAAACCAGTTGGAAATAAAATGCAAGAGCAATAAGGAAGCTTGAACCTGGGAGAAGGTAGATTACAAAATGAGGGGTGGTCGGGTATGTGTTGTCAGCTGCACGTTGTGGGAATATCCAGGCTGGCTTAAAGAAATCAGGTCAGGCCTGGGATATGTGAACGAGAGAAGAATGGGTCACAAACATGGAGGAGTAAGTCATAATTACAACAGCTGACATAGGTTCTATGAAGCATAATTACCAGGTATTATTATAGGCAAGGGTGACAGCCTATCATAGCTGAAAGAAAATAACATGCTTGTGCTCCCCCCAAAATGTCATGATATAAACCAAGACCAAAATACTGACTGCCAATGTAATTCTCTCATTTGTGAGGTAATCTTAAAATACTAGCACAATGCAATATTGTAACTCTAGTCAGGTGCTTAGTCAAATATGTACATCCACTTGAGGATGAAATATGACAGGCTACAAACGGGTAATAATAGCAGCATATTACTTTTTCAGTTTTCATTCAGCAGTAGAATGGGGAAAAACTGCTTTTGACGCTGTACATATCAGTGATGAGGCCTGTGGACCACCTGTGATAACATACTGATACTCTACATCGACACGGAGCCTTCACATCAACAGTACACATAAATTCTCAGTGCCAGCATCATTATTCACAGTTTGCAGGGCAGAGGGGCCTGTACAACTGCCTGGGAGAAAGATAATTTTTATGACTTGGCCTGGATAACACCTACTTTAGTTCCATTGGAGGATGAATTCCTTTCAACCCTATAGCTTGTCCTCATGACTCAGGTTCATTTTCTTGCTCCTGAAATTCTTCTCCTGATTAATATACTGAGGGGGCATAGGCACTGCCTTTAGATCCCTCAGCACCTGCCTTTCAGTGAGTATGTTATAAATATAGAAGAGTGTGTATGCATAGACTTATGCATGTGTGCATGTATATATGTATAGAATGGCTTTCTTGAAATACAATACACACACCGTAGATTCACCCACTTAAGTGATTTTTAGTAATTCACAGAGTTGTACAGCTATCAGAATATGGTTACTTTTGAAATTGCCTTCAACTTTTTTCAGGATCTAGAGTACAGAAGCTAGATATAAATCTGGAAAAGTGAAAATTAACAACAGCAGCAATACCAGTAATCATAGTTTGAATCTGCCTGGTACTTTCAAATACATCACCTCACTTAAACACCCAACAACTAAGTAATACCTATAATATGGGTATTAATTCAATTTAAAATGAAAAACACTTGTGCAAAATGGTAAAATGCTTTGAGGTTAAAATAATTGGCATATGCTAAATGAAATATGTCAGACTGAGAGAGACAAATACCATTTGATTTCACTTGTATGTGGAATCTAAAACAAGAATAAGTGAATAAACAGAAAGCAGAATTAGGCCTATAAATAGAGATAATGAACTGATGGTTGCCAGAGGGGAGGGGGCGCAAAATGTGTGAGGGTGTGACATACTGGCTTTTAGTCATGGAATGAGTAAGTCATGGGAATAAAAGTCACAGCATAGGGCACACAGTCAGTGATACTGTAATAGCGTTTAATGGTTACTTGGCAGCCACACTTTCGGTAAACACAGCATAGAGTTGCTGAATCACTATGTTGTACACCTGAAACTAACGTCATATTGTATGTCAACTATACTCAAAGAGGAAAAAAATTGGCAAAGCCGAGATTTGATCTAATGTCAGTGCAGTGCTACCATTCCTTACCCTGCCATATCAATGAATGTATTCATTTTGTGTGGTACAGTTCACTCTGGAATTTATTGGTCTAATATTTCCATCAGCGTAATGCCTTCTGTCTTCATTTCTTTGTGTATGTCTTGTTCAATCGATCACATTTAGTTTTTGTTTTGAATGATACTACTCTGCTTTTACTTCTACACATTATCTAAATAGTCTCATTTTACTTAGACTTTATTTCTAAAAACAAGCACATTTCTCAGAGGACAGAGTTTTACCCAGGGAAGGTGAGAATAGAAGGGCCCATCTGAGGTAAAGCCCTGAAGTGCTGGCAGTGGTCTGTGAGATTACCAGATCACAAGCTTCACACACTTAGTGTGCCTGATGAATTCTGTGAAAAGTGAGGAGAGCATAGGCTCACAGCTTTTGCTGTTATCACAGTGTTACCCACGACCACATCCCCTTTCACCTGAAGCCTGGAAAAAAATCTGCCTGAAAGTTCTTTAGCATCCATTCCTCTGTACCTATTTGATATTATTTATGGTCAATAATTTTGTTTGCCTCCTCTGTCTCTACCTTGCTTCATATACTGGAACGTCCTCTTCTGTAGTTTTCCCACTCCCACCCTATGAATCTCTCTTTTTCTGTTGTTATGCATAAATAGAATGTGCAACAACTTAGAAAAGGTCATGCTCTTCTAAGAAGATTTGGGTTGTGATGATGGACAGCATATTAGTTTGAAAACAAAATGATGGCCTTTTATATTTGTATTTATTTTATATTTATATTTATTTATAACATTTGATTAAATTTAAAAGAATACATGAGAGCTCTTAGAGAATAATTTGAGTAATGTTTCAGTACCTTCCATTCCTTTCATTAGTACTCCTCTGCTCTTTCTTCTACTTTCTTTTCTTTAGATCTTTTCATTATGGCCATGGAAATAACATTAGGTACTTTGTGACAGTGGTTATTGCACTTTCTTTGTTTAGTCAGGTGTGTTACTATTCGACAATACTAAGAAACCTAACAATTGGAGCACATAGTCTTGAAACTCATATCATGAGTATCCTGGACATTAGATGTGTTTAAGCACCTAGAGAGGAGGCCATGAGGTCTATGTCATGAAGATCAAGGATACTCTTGTGAAGATCTTTATCTTCAGGGAAAACAAGGTAGACTAGCTTGATGTAAGAAGATTGAGCCAATGCAATAGGAAAGCAATAACTTTAAATACAACAGTGTATACTAAATAGTCCCTAAGGGGGCAAAAACTTTTGCCAGAGCCATGAAGAAAGGAAAATATACATATAGCAAGGTTTATTTCACCAGAATATCTTTTTGATTTTTGGAGCATCTGACAGTATTCTTCAATCAAAGTGCAATGTGTAGGAGATAATCCTCATTTTTTTTTTTTTTTTTTTTTTGCGATATTCCTCATTTCAGGGAGAGGGCTCTTGGAGCTCATTGAAAGAAAAAAGGGTGGTGGAGGAAGAGCCCAGTGTTAAGAGCAGGGGACCAGCCACCAAGAGGTCAGTTGCTCAGGAGCCAAGGGACCCAAAGAGTGGACGTTAGGAGCAGAAGTGCATCATGGCTGTACAGATGCCAGAGCACTACATACTGTACGCTGAGCATGGAGAGAGGAGAGGGTAGAATCTTTCTCACATTACCCACCTCTTGAGTTAAAGAGGTCAGGCAATAGTGTCAGCACGGGTGGGAAGACAAGAGGGATGGGCCCATCATCATCCTTAACCAGTAACAGATCACACAAAGAATTTTGTATATACAGAGAAATGGGGGCAGGAGTGGTAAAGAAAGTAGATTGATTGATTAGCCATTCATTTAGATGAGAAGAAAATATAGTATGTTGTTACACTGACAGGAATAATCTGGTCAAGATGGAAAACCCATTGATACAGGACAGCAAGGTCAGAGGGCACACAAGGGTAGAAGGTCATAGGAACATCAACAGTTCTTCCATTATAACAGGATGGAAAGCAGAGCAACATGAACACCTGTGTGAGAGGCCTCTGGGAACTTCAGAAACCTATTTGGAGAGGAGGCCTCAAAATCCTGTGAGTGGGGGTCCAAACATAGAAAATATAATGTGGTTATAATGGTCGTATATTATGATCCATCATCCATCCATCCATCCATCCATCCATCCATCCATCCATCCATCCAAGAAAACTCTATGCTAGGCACTTTACCAGTTGCTGGTTGTATAAAAGTGAGCAAACTATAGACTGGCATAACTTGGCAAAACAGTTCTCATAGAACAGTCATTGTTTAAAAAATTATTATTTTTGGTAGATAAATTATTTTTACAACATATTGTTTAGTGGAAAATTAAACAGGTTTTATTAAGGATAGCATTGCTAAATGACAAACCAGGAATGAAAAGGGATTTTAAAAAGGGAATTATAGAAGATTCATAGAAAAAGCAAGTATCTTTATTACAGAGGGACATTGTCATTTTAAATTTTATATCAATATTTTTTCACTATGCATGTTTTAAGTATCTTCCTTTAAAAGGTAAATATAATAAATACCCTTTGAAAGTTGTGCTAATACAAGTTTAGGTGCTGTGTCAGTATCCTTTATCCGAATATGATGAGGGGGATGATGATCAAAGGTCTGAAGTAGAAGAAAGCATATTTGCGGATACTCTATATCATCTATCTATCATCTATCTATCTATCTATCTATCTATCTATCTATCTATCTAATCATCTATCATCTATCTATCTATCTATCTATCATCTATCTATCATCTGTCACACTGTTTCTCTTATTTTCTAACCACCTTTCCCCTTACAATTGCATGTAAAGCCAACAGGTCAGATAGCAGACCTATTTCCTGTTTTGGGTTGGCGTGAGAACATGTGTGTGCATGTGTGAGCGGGGATGGAGAGTTTGATTCAGGCTGGGCTCTCTCCATGTTTCCCACCCATTGCTGGAACTCAAAGGATTAAAAGATAACCTTAATTAAGTTCCCTCACCCCTGAAGTGAAGAAGGCACAGGTTTTTTTTTGTGCAGGTCACTGAGCATATGACACATTTTCCTCTGAGCCAGTCTAAATCTGAGCTGAAGTCTAAAATCCCCAACTCTATGGGAAATTTTAGTTTCCTCCCTAAAAATCAATTTGGGCTCTATCATGGTGGTACTGGGAGTGGTTGTACCAATGACTTCTTGATTTTACATAGATTTTGGTTTTAATGGCATTTTATAAGATTTTCAGCACTTGGGGCACATGGGTGGCTCAGTCGTTATGCATCTGCCTTCGGCTCAGGTCATGATCCCAGGGTCCTGAGATTGAGCCCTGCATCGGGCTCCCTGCTCTGTGGGAAGCCTGCTTGTGTTCCCTCTCTCACTGTCTCTCTCTCCCTGTCAAATAATAATGAATAAATAAAAATCTTAAAAAAAAAAAAGATTTGCAGCTCTTTGACTCAATGCTACTATGGGTGCTTTTAGCATGAAGGAGTTCAGTCTACAGTGTTGCTTCAGATTGTGATTGAATCTGGACCAAAGTAGGAGTTAAGGTTTTCATTGATAAATATGGTAGGTGTATCCAGGTAATTCTGGCTCCAACTCTGCTGTTAAAATTTATTTATTTATTTGTTTGTTTGTTTGTTTGTTTATTTAAAGATTTATTTGCTTTTCCTTACTGATGCTATGTGAAATGTAAAAAAAAAAAGTGCTGATAATTTTGAAGTACAGTATGGTTGTACTATGAGATAAGAAAACTAATATATATTTCAAGAGCTGAATATCTCATTATAAAAACATATAACATATAATTTTATAGTTATAACATAAAAAACATTCAGGATAGTTACTCATATGCACATTTTAGGCCAAGAATTTGAGCTTAAAGAGTTTAAGTGATTTGCTCAAGTCTCATTCTGAGTCATCAGTAAAATTCAGATTTAAACATGGTTTTTCTGATTCCATGTCTGTATCCTTTTTCAATTTATTTACTGTACTTACATATTTTAAAACATTATTTTAATTTTCTTGTTTTTCAGTGAATTGTCTGCCAAGAAATTTTCCTAGTATCTTTATTATGGGGCAGAGTTAGAGTTTAGAGATAGTATTATAAACTTATGTCCCATGTACCAGCTTGGGGTAAGAATGAAATCCCATTTATATTAATAATATTATCAGCGTCTCCATACTTTTAACCTCTCCCTGGGAGAATATTCTCTTGTAGCATGGCCAGCCTGTGTGGGATAATAATCTTCTAGTTTCCTGAGCCCAATATTTCACTCTTAAATTTTCCTTCCTGTCCATTGGAGTAGGTGTTCCAGCTGCCACCTTATGAATATTTGCTTCTAAAAGGACCCCTGGCCAAGTTTTTGGCCAGAGTCTTGCTACTGCCAAGTAGAAAATAAGCAGGGACCCCTTCCATCTACCCCTAACACCACCGTCAGGGCTTCTTAGAACTTAGCCGTGAGAGAGAACATTGATGCAATGTTAAGTGTCCTTCACAGAAGAAGACTTGGAGAAAGAGAATTAGGGGATTTTGTTGCTGCCAGGGAGAACTGCTGTTGAAAAGAATCAGTGTTGTACAGAGGGAGATAGTGTCTGACATCTGCTGAGATGTGGTCTCTGCTGGCATCAGTGGTTTGAGTTGTGTAGGAAGGGGAAGGAAGAAAAAAGGTGACCCCTCACCCAACCTCTTAACTTTAGTTACCTGAGAGGTATGGGTTTGAGGGTTTGAGGAACACTGTTGACTTCCTAGAAATTGTGTATCTCTGCACTGTGTGAAATTGAATGGAAACATGCCTTTAGTAAAGTAAAATTAAGTTTTAAAACAAGTAAAAAAGGTTCAGACTCAGCTAAGTTTGATCTACAGCCCTATAGGCATGACATCCCAGAAGTCACAGCTCTGTACTTAAGAGTCTAGCATCAGGGAGAGCCCTGGGCTTGCCATCAGTGCCAAGGTTTGGAGAGGAGAGCTTTGCAACCTCAGCAATATAAGTTTGTAACAGGCCCTGCGTGCTGGTGCTTCCCTTTCTTGGGAACAGAGGGGAGGAGGCATCCCAGTCCTTTCCTGTGTGTAATGATTCCATTTTGGACTATCTTAAGCTCTCAAAGAAGTTCTATAACATTGAACTCTGAGGGAAAAAAAAAAGGTGGTTTGGATGTTACGATTACTTCTTTTATAAGAAATTCTTTGCTTTTTTGTTTTTTGGTTTTTTTTTAGTTTTTATTTATTTATTTGAGAGAGAGAGAATGAGAGACAGAGAGCATGAGAGGGAGGAGGGTCAGAGGGAGAAGCAGACTCCCTGCTGAGCAGGGAGCCCGATGTGGGACTCGATCCTGGGACTCCAGGATCATGACCTGAGCCGAAGGCAGTCGCTTAACCAACTGAGCCACCCAGGCGCCCCCTTTTTTTTTTTTTTTAGATTTTATAAATTCTTTGTTTTTTAAGCACAGATTCCCACTGTTTCTCAAGCAGCAACCAGCAACAAATAACAAGCAACACAGGAAGAAGTATATGTCAAGTTAAAAACTATGTCTGTTACACTTGTATGTAATGCATTATCTGGCGGTAATAAAGTCTTTCTGCAGATACTAGCATTTTGAAAATTATAAATAATTAAACTTTGTTGGGTACCTGGGTGACTCAGTCAGTTAACCATCTGACTCTTGATTTCATCTCAGGTCATGATCTCAGGGTTGTGAGATCTAGCCCTGTGTTGGGCTCCACACTGGGCTGATTCAATAATAGCTATATTCAATAATAGCTAAGCCTTAAAGTATGCTGATATTTCATTTTAAAGAAACTGTAATTTTTTTTCTGAGTAACGATTGGTAATTTAGAAAGACAGTGGGAAATTAGAAAATACAAAATTTTCAGTTGAGGAAAATAAATAATATATCTTTGATTCAACCTCTGGGAACCTAAAATATTTGTTTCTAATTAAATATATCACCATATTGAACTTGAGCACCTTTGACAGTACAATATAATAATTATATTGTATATATACATATATATGTATATATATGTATATATATACATATATATATAATACTGTGATTGGCAATAAATTTTTTAAGACGCATTTTATCTTAACATATTAGGCCTTGATAATTAACAATTAATGCTTTTAAAAGCATACTTCAATTTTGTTGGTGCAATAAGTGTAGATCCTAAAAGTCAGTTGTCTCATAAATTAAAATCCTTTTGCAACCCAGTACTTGCTACTTAGTAGCAATGTATAAGCTTTTCTATTAAGAAAGAAACGTTTATTTTCTTGGTCTTTGAGATATAAAGTGATTTTTCTTCTTCTGAAGCAAGTGAGTGGATGTGTGGTTTTATGTTGAGATCTGAGACTGCTGTGTTATCACCATCAGACAGCTGGGAAAGCAGGTAAAATATCAGAGTCAGCCATATCAGTTGTATTATGTAGGAAGAAGTAGCAGCCAGAGCAGTTCAGTCATGGCCATGTAAAATATTGTGCAGGTAGGAATGAGGGATGAAAGTGATTCTTGCTAATTCATTGAATGTTGCTATTAATGTGGCTTTAATAAAATACAGAGGCAGAGAGGGTGCATTTGAGCTACTGCAGAGTGGGTAAGCATAGGTTGACTTACAAGTCTTGTAGCTTAGTAAAGCTATAGGAGAGGTGATTCAGAAAAGAGTGTTAGAATTTTAGGAACTAAAAGGTAGACCACAGCTTGTTTATCCATTTACCTATTGAAAGACATTTGGATGGTCCAGGCATTGACTCCCATTTTAAAGTGGCTTCTTCATACTAACTCTAGGCTTCTGAGGTTCATGGGCCTCCCATACCTCTGGGTTTCTTTACTGATGCAGTTAGTTACGTCTAGGTCTTTTCATCTATATGGCCCCTGAGAATTTAGGAACACAGCTTCCATTTCACCTGTTCTACCATGGCTGGTGTGCCATTGCCTTAGGTCATTTGTGAAATAGCCACAGTTGTTTTTTCAAAAGCTTACAGGCTCCCCCTACCAAATCCAGTCAAGTCTGCCATTAGACCCAACCATTTGGGCTGTCCCATACCTATCTGTATGTGATAGAATAAATCTCGCTATCTCCCAGCATGCCTGGAAGCTCAGCCCCAGGGTGAGAGGGAACTCTGACCTCGCTGTTCCTCTCTTTCCCTCTTCTCTCCACAATAAAAATGAGGCATAAGAGGAGAGCTTTGGGTTTTCCATCTCTACATTTCATATTTTCCACCTTTGAATTCTGGGGGTATAGTGGAACTCTGTAATCCTCTAGTCTGTCTCTATAAAGAGGGAATTAAATGTCTTTCAAATCTATTACTTTGCTGAGGATTCAACAGTTTTATATTGGAAAACAGAAACTGAATAGTAATTCTCCCTCTTTGAATTCTTGTTTGAACAATTCTTTCACCCCCTTAACCCTTTCCATCAGGAGATAAATACGTCTTGATTACTGGGGAAAAGAGTAAGTACATGAAATACAAGAGTAAGGCATATTCATATGGCTTAAAATATTCTTGTAATATAAACATGTATATGAAGATTTTTATTGTATATAAGGAATTTTAGTATAGCAATACACTGAAAACAATCTGAAATTCTTTTAAATGGAGAAGGAGAAAGATTGAACAGTTTTACTGCCTTCACACTAAGGATTATCATTCATCTATTAAAAAGAATGAGGTAGAGCTACATGTACGGAAGATGGACCTGTTATAGAAATTATGTAAATTATGAGTCCATTAAAAATTAAATATTCTGCATAAGTGTATTCATAATTCTTTGTTAGTGAAAATATAGAAAAACCATGGAACAAAAAACAGTCCAGCCTGTTAACTTAATTACAGTGGGATTGAAGGGGCTAAGGAATACCATTGACTTTCTAAAAATTTTATACCTCTGTATTATGTAAAATTGAATGTAAATATGTGTTTATAATGAAGTAAAATTAAGTTTTAAAACAAAACAAAACAAAAAGAAAACAAAAGAAAGACCTGTTAGACATTGCTATGGACTGAATTTTGTCTCCCACATTTTTATGTTGAAGGTGTAACCATAGTGTGATATTATTTGGAGATGAGGCCTTTGAGAGGTAATTGGATTTAAGTGAGATCATGAGCATGGGGACTTCAGGATGGGATTGATTACTGCACTTGTAAGGAGGGACACCAAAGAGCTTTCTTCCTGTCTCTCTCTCTCTCTGCTATGAGAGAACATGAGAAGGTTGCTTTCTGCAATTCTACAAGAGCGTCCTCACTGGGGAACTGAATTGGCCAGCATCTTGGTCTTAAGCCATCCCAACCTCCAGAAATGAATTCCTGTTTTTTAAGCCACTCAGTCTGTGGTATTTTGTTACAGCAGCCTGAGCGGACTTAAATATTGGTACTGAGAAATGGGGCAATGCTGTAACAAATACCTAAAGTGTGGAAGTGACTTTGGAACTAGGTAATGAAGAGTTTTGAAATGCATGCTAGAAATGTGGATGTTAAAGGTAATTCTGGTGAGATCTCAGACAGAAGTGAGGAACATGTTATTGGAAACTGGAGGAAAAATGGTCTTTGGTAAAGGTGGCAAAGAACTTGGTTGGCTCAATTATGTTCATGTTCTAATGTTTTGCTGGAGGTAGAATTTGTAGGCAATAAAATTGGATATTTAGCTGAGGACATTTCTAAGCCAAGTGTTAAAGAAATCATTGGGTTCCTCCTAAATGTTTTTAGTAAAATACAAGAAGAAAAAAATGAATTGAAGAAGGAATCACTAAACAAAAAGGAACCAGAACTTAAAAAAAATTGGAATATATTCAATATATTTATGTTGTGAAAAATGAGAAAGTGTGTTTTAGAAGACAGCACCAAGGATGTGGTTGGATTGTCACTTGATAAACAGATTATGGAATCATACCATCAGAAACACTGTGCATTTGAACTAAATGGGACAGAGATAGGATGAAATGAAGGAAGGCTGTCAGACTTCCTAGATACTACAGGGCTGGACCATAGAGCTATTTGGCTGTGATTGTGTGCTATTCTTCAAGACAAGGGAAAAATGACCCAAGAAATTCAGAGATAATTGGGGCTGCCTCCTTGGTTTCAAAAGTGTGTGTGTGTGTGTGTGTGTGTGTTGTGTATGAGAGAGAGAGAGAAAGAAAGAAACAGGGAGAGGGAAGCCGTTTCAATTTCAATAGCTATGTAAGGTGGTCACCACTTGGAACATTGGGTGGTGGGTTCCTTGGAGTCTTAGGAGCTTGACCATAGTCTAGCAGAGCCTTCAGCAAACAACCCCTGCTCCAATGGGTCTGGATGTTGTCCTTGGTCTTCTCAGTCTCCAGAACTGTGATAAGAAATTCCTTTTGTTTTAGACATCTGGTCTGGTGTATTTTGTTTTGGCAACTGAGTTAAGATAGATACATAAAAATACTTTTGTACTGTATTTTTCTATTGATCATCTGGGGCTTCTGTTTTATTAAAAATGGTTTAGCTTATACTCTTATATATTCTCCAAATGTCCTCCATTACTTTAGTAATCATAACACTATATTTTATTATGTTTTGTAAGCAAGTTTCCTTTTTAATAAAATGAAATCATACTATTATCTGAATTGCTCAGAGAAGGATCACATGGCTAGTCAGTGGCAGTATTAAGGATAAAATGTGAGAACACAATCTTACTTCAATGTACTTTCCATCATAACATGCTTTTTCTTAAAAATTTATGTGCTGTCATTCTGCAATAGCAGGAGGTTTGCAATGATGGTATTTTGAAGGCAGTATGTTCTAAAATTTAGACATTAATTTCAGGAGTACAAAAATTGTTAAACAGTCTGTTTCCTTTCATAAAATACTGATAACCTCTTAAACAAGACCTAGAAATCCAAATGTTTAAAGAGTCTAAATACATGAGTATTACATTTCAAATCAATGAGAGCTATTGTGTGGCAAAGTGTATACATATTTTTTATGTTTTTTGTATGTGGGTTTATGTGTATGCTTATTAGGATTATGAATTGAAGGAAATGGAATGGCATAGTTTCTTGATAACATAAAAGTAGGAACAGTGTTGTATGCCTGTGCTGTTGCATGAGCATCCAATTTTTCCTCATGATTTTTAGAACATGCAAAAGCTAACCCTCTTATTCTCCCACTTTAGTTATGGGATTGCTTTGTATCACTGTATTTCTTCTTTACTTTCCAAATTATAATTGGCATGTCTATACTTTCATACATACATAAACTTGAAAATCAAGCCTAGATATCTCATAAGTTTGGTACTAAAACTCAATGAACAACAGAACTGGACTTGAATGTACAGTTATGCCTCTTTCATTTGCTATACCAGCTTTCTTTTGATGTCCGTTAGCATGATAAATGGTTCTCCACCCCCTCACTTTCTTTCTTTTTTTTTTTTTTTTAAGATTTTATTTATTTATTTGACAGAGAGACAGTTAGAGAGGGAACACGAGCAGGGGGAGTGGGAGAGGGAGAAGCAGGCTCCCGGCCGAGCAGGGAGCCCGATGCGGGACTTGATCCCGGGACAACAGGATCATGACCTGAGCCGAAGGCAGTCGCTTAACCAACTGAGCCACCCAGGCGCCCAGGGTCTTGTTTTTTTTTATCTAATCTGATCCCTTGTGTCATTTGGAGCATTTAGTCCATTTGCTTTCAGAGTAATTATTGAAATATATGAATTTAGTGCCATTGTTTTACCTGTAAAGTCACTGTTTCTGAATATTATCTCTGTTCCTTTCTGGTCTGTGTTACTTTTGGGCTCTCTCTTCCCTTAAAAGATCTCTTTTAATATTTCTTGCAGGGCTGGTTTAGTGATCACAAATTCTTTTAGTTTCTGTTTGTCCTGGCACGTCTTTATCTCTCCTCCTATTTTGAATGACAGCCTTGCTGGATAAAGTATTCTTGGCTGCATATTTTTCTCATTTAGCACCTTGAATGTATCATGTCCATCCTTTCTGGCCTGCCAGGTCTCTGTGGACATGTCTGCTGCCAGCCGTATGTAAACCTTGTAGGTTAAGGACCTCTTGTCCAGAACTGCTTTCAGGATTTTTTCTTTGTCTCTGAGATTTGTAAGCTTCACTATTATATGTTGAGGTGTTGTCCTATTTTTATTGATTTTGAAGGTGGTTCTCTGTGCCTCCTGGACTTGAATGCCTTTTTCCTTCCGCAGATTAGGGAAGCTCTCAGCTATAAATTGTTCAAATAAACCTTCTGCCCCCCTTCCTCTTTCTCTGGGACCCCAATAATTCTAATATTGTTTTGCTTTAGGGTATCACTGATCTCTTGAATTCTCCCCTCATAATCCAGTAGTTCTTTATCTCTTCTTTTCTCAGCTTCCTTATTCTCCATCATTTTGTCTTCTATTTCATGGACTCTCTCTTCTGCCTCTTTTATCCAGGCAGTTAGAGCTTCCATTTTTGATTGCATCTCAGTAATAGCCTTTTTTATTTCATCCTGATTAGATTTTAGTTCTTTTATTTCTCTAGTAAGGGATTCTGTAGTGTCTTCTATGCTTTTTTCAAGCCCAGCTAGTATCTTTATAATTGTTGTTTTGAATTCTATTTCCAACATCTTACTTATATCCATATTTATTAAATCCCTGGTAGTGAGTACTGCTTCTTGTTCTCTTTTGTGGGGTGAGTTCTTCAATCTTGTCATTATGTCCAGAATAGTTGAAGTACAGGGAAAATACAAAAATAGCAACAAGGACACCAGAAAAAAATATACTACACAAATCAGGAGAGAACAGAAAGCAAAAAGAGAAGAAAAGGAAAAAAAGAAAAAAAAGAGAATAAAATGAAACAAGTTGAACAAAACAATAAACTAGATCCTGGGTATATTTTGGTCTGTTTGTTGGAAGAAACTAGATTCCAAAATATGAAAGAAAGCAACACACACAAATGAAGTTGAATACAATGAAAGGAAACCAAAAATGAAAAAAAATATATATATAAAATGTAAGTACAAAAATAAAAATTAAAAAGTACTTAAAAAAGAATTGAGAATGAAAGCAGAGGATCATAGGGGAAGGGAGGGACAAATGAAACAAGACAAAACCAGAGAGGGAGACAAACTATAAGAGACTCTTTATCTCAGGAAACAAACTGAGGGTTGCTGGAGTGGAGGGGGGTGGGAGGGATGGGGTGGCTGGGTATGGACTTGGGGAGAGTATGTGCTATGGTGAGTGCTGTGAATTGTGTAAGACTGATGAATCACAGACTTGTACCCCTGAAACAAATAATACATTATATGTTAATTAAAAAAAATAAAGGGAATATGGGTTAAAGTGCAAAAAAATTGATAAGATAAGAAAATAGCTAAAAAAGGAAAATGAAATATAAAACTGAAGGACTAAAGAATAATAAGAAAAAGCCATGAATACTATTTCTTCCTTTCCCTAAGAGCTGGAGTTTTGCAGTTCTTTACGATCGGTAAACTTGGTATTCACTGGAAGTTCCTGCTGGTCTTCTGGGGGCAGGGCCTGTTGTGCTGTTTCTCAGGTGTCTTTGCCTGGTGGAATTGCATCACTCTTGCCAGGCGGCTAGGCTCAGTATAAGCTGCTCCAGAGCTGGTGTGGGGGATGAAAATAGCAGCACCCCGATCTCTAGCCCCAGAGCTGAAAGTTTGCACCCCCACTCTTCAGTGAGCCCTCACAGAAAAGCAGTGAATCACTCTTTTCTCCCTGGTTTCCATCCAAACTCTGTGTTCACCCAGCCTATGATGGAGTTTTTATCTCAGGCAGGTGATCCTGTTTTGAGTCTCCAAACTTTAAGGACTTCTGTGGTGCAAACCCAGGCCATTCCTCCTTGGGAAAGGAGAGAGGTCTCTCCCTGCTTCTGCCTTTTGGTGGGCCTCTGCTGGGAGAGCAGTTGCCTGACCGTGCAGCCCATGGTGCTTTATGGCAACACCAAGCAGAAAGTGGGCACCTGGGCTTGCTGTTTTCAGATGGCTTCCACACCAATGCTTGGGAATTCTGCCTTACTCAGGCACCCCCATTCTTTTTGTTACCCCAGAGATCCTGAGACCATGCTTTCCCACCTGGGATTCCACTCTGCTTCACCTCCTGGGCTCCTTTCAGGCAAACCTCTAAAAGTTCTGATTTTGCGCCCTGCTGCTTATAACACTTTGTGGTACTGGCTTACAGAGGCTACCTCCCCCATGGTTTATCTTCCTGTACATCTCCTTGGATTCACGTCTCCCTACCTCCTACCTTGCAAAAAAACCCTGTGGTTTATCTTCCTATACATCTCCTTGGATTCACATCTCCCTACCTCGTACCTTGCAAAAAGGTATTGCAAATTCTGTTTGTAGAATTATAGCAGTTCTTTTCTCAGATTTCCAGTTGATTTTGCAGGTGTTCAGAATGATTTTATAACTATCTAGCCAAATTCCAGGGACCAGATGAAATTAGGGTCCCCTACTCCTCCACCATCTTAATGGTCTCCTATATCTCCAAATCCTTATAAGTCTCCATTTAATAGAAATAAGTGTTTGTGCATGTCCTCCTTACAAACTAAGATATCCTCATTTTACAAAAGTAAATGTCAGTGTACCATTCATTTGGGAGAAAATAGCAAACTTTTATATTTAATTTATTTGGGGATTATGTATTATACTTGATTTGCTATAATTGGTTTATATTATTGCTTGTTTCTAAATGTTGTTTTCTATCATGATCACATTTATATAATAGATGTATGACAAAGAAAACTTACCTGGGTCCATGTCTTTGATCCCACTGATTATATTTCCAGGCAAGACTATAGAAAAATTATTAATTTCAACTGGTATATTTATGTAAGGCATTAGAATCAGACTAATTAAGTATACAGCAAGGCTCTTAATTGTTTTCAAATGTTGTAGCTAAAGATTAAATTAGAATTAAGATAGGTAAATTTGCAGAAGTAATGGCCAAATATCTATTGTTTTCTATAGACTGCATAATTCAGTATCTTCTTTGCTTTCTGTGAAATATAACCTTTTCTGACAAACTGTATGATATTATTTTTTTTCTTATTATTGGCACTGAGTCATTCTCAAAGACTAGTCTGGCATAGTATGCTAAATCATGAGTTAGAGGTAATCACTTGATTAGCTTGGTTAGCATTATGCAGAAATATATTGCATTTAATATAAATGCTCCATTTTATATATTTGACATAATCTTGTAACTCTACATTTGAAGCTAGGCTAAACCACCCTTTTAAAGGATTGTCCTTTTCTTTGCAAAATGAGTTGTATTTAAATGTAAATTTAGTTTTATGAAACTTAGAAAATATAAGTTTTAGACACACAGAAATTTGAAAAAGATAATGGAATGAACTGCTAAAAAGAGCAGGAATAATCCTTCAAGTCTTAATTAAAGAAAGGATATGTTAGTTGTTCCAAAAATGTCATAGTTATGACAAATTCAGAAATAAGTTAATTATAATAAAGAAAAAGAGAAAAGGCATGTCATTGTCAAATTCATGTGAAAGGAAGAAATTAACTGATTCAAAGTGAGGGAAACCTGTTGGTGGAAGTTTAAAAAGGTCTGTTTTGTAACATTATTCATTATTTTACAAATTTCTTTCTGAAGTCTGGAAATCCTGTAAGATAAGATAATGATAACTTAACTTTTATATATTAGGTTAAAAATGACATTTTGTTAATGGTATGTTATACATATGAATTTTCTAAGGGAAGGGCTATATACACTTGGTTATTACTTATGTGAGAAATACTACTGGTAGTCCTCAAAGAAAGTTCATAGTGCCAATAATTGGAGCTAGCAAGAGTGTGAGATGTGAGGAAATATTTTTTGGTGTTTCTGTAGACTTGGAGCTTTTTGAATAAATTTGCTGAAATCTTGGGAGGCTGGGCTAAGAGCAAGATATGGGAAGTTAATTCACAACTGTATAGATAGTGAGAGAACTCTAGATAGATTTTCCTAACTCCAGAGGTATATACTTACCTGTCAAGGGAAGATAAGGCTCAGAATTTTGGAGACATCTGTAGGTCAGAAAAGCCAGAGACACTGGCTTTATCTGGTCCTTGAAGATATGTATTTATATCCCAAAAGTTTAGAGTGAGATCTTAAGATCCTTTTCATCCTGTCTCCAAAGAGCAAAGGTTTCTCTCCCTCCTTTCAAGGGATCAAGGGAGGTAATTGCCTCTTTCTCCTGTAGATAAGCTGATAAAAATCAATTTTCTCCAATCCTGCCCTGTAAGCAGGTCTCTATAAAATTTGTATGTGTAAGATATCTGACCTGGCTTACATTGTATCACTTTCGGGGTAAGAATTTGGGTGTGAGGAATCATGTGGTCATTATTTTTAAGTGTACAGTGATCATCTGCTTTTGATCTAGAACACTTTGTATGGCATTCAGGATAAAATTAATAAAGGTGGGTGTTAAAACCCCAACAAAGACAAGCAAAGAGCATATAAAAAAAGATGTGGTAATTAATATCTAGATGGAGGATAGAGTCAGCAATATTGATAATGTTAAATTTTTGAAAAGCCTTACTTTTAAACTTGTTATATATTATACAACCTTATCAAAACATCAGACTATTTATGGATGATACGGATGGCTAATATTTGGTTTATTTACCTGTAACTTAAATTGAATCACATTTATAATCTGTTGTAATCATCAAAGACAATAAAGTAGATTCCTGCTGAAGTGATTTCTTTAGTTCCTATAGTTGTATTATGTGTGTATATTTTTATTATAATTCCACCTTTATAAAGATTAATTATAGTATCATTAATCTGATGTTGTTTTCAGTTTGTAAAGACTTTGCTCTATAGCAACTGTATTTAATTTCTAAAAAGAGTGGGAAAGTTGTGTTTAGCCACTTTTTATTTATCTTTTATTATTTATTTTCATAAATAGTAGATCCAGTGTAGATCCTACTAGAAAGCAATACTCAAAAAAGCAACATCTCTAGTATTTCATCTTTATTACCTGGCTTCTTGCTGACTTAATACTTATTGGCAGCTAGAAACAAGTATAATTTGAAGGTCTGACCCCTGTGGACTGAGGATTGGAAAAGTATGGTTTGCTGTTTTCATGAAATCAGAGAAATCAATTTAAAATTAAATTTTAAAAAGTTCAAACAGATGTTGCTTTAAATGCTGGGAAAAAAAAGGGACTTGAGTTTTTTTCCGTTGAAATAACTACTGTTTGATGGAATTGGACAGGATTTAAAGATCATACAGCTAGAACGTAGTTTTACTTTTCAGTCTTGTGGTAAGAAATCCCACTAACAAAATATTTAAAGTTCATCTAAAAGGTATAACTTCAAAGCATTCATATTGACCACAACATAGAATTACCTAAGAAATATGTTATATGTACTTAATTAACAAGAAATGTCTGTTGGCACTGAATGAAATGCCATGCAAATATATTCACTGCCAGTGCTGTCCTATGTCTTATATCATTTTATATTGCAGAGATATTAATGTATACTTTTGCATTTATGAGAAATAAATTAGAGCCAACAGCTGGTACCTCATAATTTCAATTTTCAAGACACTAGAATTGTATGGCACAGGATTTAATCACTATTCCTATAACTGAAGCTTTTCCCCTCTGAGTTAACTCTTCTGGTATGAAAAAAATCTGTGGACTCTGCATTTACTAGGGCTTCTGGGAAATATTACAGATGAACAGATCCAATAAATAGATTTTTTGTGGAAGGATTTCAGGAGCATCTTTGAAATGATTATATTTCCTGCTGTCCCACTTGACACTTTGGGAAATGCATGACTACAATCACACCATTTCTCTGAGCTTAAGACACTGAATATTTTTGCCAACGTGGTGGGACTTTTTTCTAAGGTAAGTTGGGTTGAGACTTTGTTTAAAATAGTGGTTTGAACAAACACATTTATGCCTTTTCTCTCATGAAATCCCACTAAAGTGAGAAAAAAGGATTTTTAAGATGCTTATCTTGACAATGACAGAGTACAAGAAGAGAGAATAGCAATACAAATTTGGAAATTCAGAAGGAAGATGATGACTGTGATGCTTTAGCATGTCTAAGAAAGTTGGATTCTAACCTGTTAGTGGGTAAAGTCAGATTGTGTGCCCCATAGAATCCCCCAAAGGCCAGGAATTGCTAGAATTCAAGACCTATGTAAAGGATGGATAAGGTAGGACTAATGACAGGAGTATTGTTTTAAGGTCTGTTTACAAGACCCATGTGCTATCCCTACTCTGAAACCTAAATGACTGCAATGCTTTATCCTGGCAAAGTTATAAAGATTTGTTATTGAGATTTAGCTGAAGAGCATAAACAGGTCTCTAGACTGAGAGCAAAAGGCAAAATGGAAGGTACAGGTTACATACTAGACATGGGGATAAAGTGAAAGTTTACATAGTGAATATGGAGATTCTATGTCCTTGTTCATTTGATTTCTAGAAAACTGGAAGTAAAGGTTATATCATCCAAATAGGATAATAAAATAATTTGGGATGGAGTATCTTATCACTTTAAGAAGAAAAGACTTAACAGTGCTGAGATTGGAGTTCCCCAATGAATCAGAATATTTCAGCAAAGCTCATAATCAGGGGAGTCTGGGAAGATGGCAGAGTAGGAGGACCCTAATCTCTCCTTCTCCCTTGGATAAAACTAGATAACACCCACATCAATGTAAATCAGGAAACAACCAAAGACTGGCAGAACAAACTCCACAACTAAAGGCAGAAAAGACACCACAATGAAGAAATTCTGGTGGCAGCAGGTCTCATTTTGCAAGCAGACCAGTGCATACCTTGTTAAAATGCACCCCACCCAGCCGGGGACCAAACACTGTCCACAGCAGGCAGAGAGTCTCTTCAGGCTACTGGACCAAAGGAAAAATGGCCAGGATTCCTCAGCAAGGCACATGCAACACACATAGTAGACACTCCCTGAACTGCCAGGTCCTGAGGAACAGGGAGCACTGCACTGCAGGGCACTACAGGGTCTCTTTTTCATAAAGCCGTTACCTTCAAGAATAGGAGATGTAGCTGACTTTGTGTACACACAGGAACAGACACAGAGAGTTAGACAAAATGAGAAGAGAGAGGAATTTGTCCCAAATGAAAGAACAGGACAAAACCACAGCAAGGGACCTAAGCAAAATGGATATACGCAATATGCTGGATAGAGAATTTAAAGTAATGATCATAAAGATACTCACTGGAATTGAGAAAAGAGTGGAGGACATCAGTGAGATCCTTAACAAAGAGGTAAAAAAGAACCAATCAGAGATGAAAAACACAATACATGAAATTAAAAATATACTTGATGGGATAAATAGCAGGCTAGAGGAAGCAGAAGAATGATTTAATGACCTGAATGACAGAATAATGGAAATTAATCAAACTGAGCAGGTGAGAGAAAAAAATATGCAAAATGCGAATAGACTTAGGCAACTCAGTGACTCCATCAAGCATAATAACACGTGCATTATAGGGATCCCAGAAGAAGAAGAAGAATGAAAAGGGGGTAGAAAACTTCTTTAAAGAAATAAAACCTGAAAACTTCCCTAATCTGGGGAAGGAAACAGACATCCATATCCAGGAGGCACAGATCCCCCAACAAAATCAATGCAAGGAGGTCCACACTAAGACATAGAGTAATTAAAATGGCAAAAAGTAGTGATAAAGAAAATATTTTACAAGCAGAAAGAGCAAAGAAGACAGTTACAAGGAAAATCCTATAAGGGTATCAGTTGACTTTTCAGAAATTTTGCTGGTCCGAAAGAAGTGGCATGATACATTCAAAGTGCTGAAAGGAATAAATCTGCAGTCAAGAATACTCTATCCAGGGGCGGCTGGGTGGCTCAGTTGGTTAAGCGACTGCCTTCGGCTCAGGTCATGGTCCTGGAGTCCCGGGATCGAGTCCCGCATCAGGCTCCCCGCTCGGCAGGGAGTCTGCTTCTCCCTCTGACCCTCCTCCCTCTCATGCTCTCTGTCTCTCATTCTCTCTCTCTCAAATAAATAAATAAATAAATCTTAAAAAAAAAAAAAAAAAAGAATACTCTATCCAGCAAGGCTATCATTCAGAATAGAAGGAGAGAGAAAGAGTTTCTCAGACAAACAAAAACTAAAGGAGTTCATGACCACTAAACCAGCCCTGCAAGAAATATCAAAGAAACTCTTTGATTGGAAAGGTAAGAGTATAAAAAGTTGGGAGTAAAAAAGCAGTAAAAATAAGTATATCTGTAAAAATCTGTCAAGGGTTTCACAAAATAAAAGGATATAAAATATTACACTGTATATCTAAAACTTGGGGTGGGGTAAGAGGAGGAAAGAATGAGTTCAAGCTTAAGTGAATATCAATTTCATATAGACTGCTATCTGCAGAAAATGTTATATACAAATCTGATGGCAATCACAAATCAAACAAAAGCAATAGATATACAAAGAATAAAGAGAAAGGAATCTAAGCATATCACTAAAGAAAGCCTACAAACCATGAAGGAGAGCAAGAAAAGGATCAGAGAGAAAGTAAAAACAAAAACAAAACAAAACAAAAACCCCGAAACAACAAAATGGCAGTAAGTAGATATCTGTCAATAATTACTTTGAATATAAATGGACTAAACATTCCAATCAAAAGACATAGGGTGATAGAGTGGTTAAAAACAACAACAACAACAACAACAACAACAACAACAAAACAAGACCCATCTATCTGCTGCCTACAAGAGACTTCTTCAGACCTGCAGACACCTGCAGATTGTAAGTGAGGGGATAGAGAAACATTAATCATGCAAATGGATGTCAAAAGAAAGCCAGAGTAGCAATGCTTAAATCAAACAAAATAGATTTTATTTTCTTCAGATAGACCTAGAAGTGGAATCGTTGGATCATATCGAAGTTCTATTCTTAATTTTTTTGAGAAACATCAATACTATTTTCCATCGTGGCTGCACCAATTTGCATTTCCACCAACCGTGTGAGGGTGTTCCCTTTTCTCTATCCTTGCCAATACTTGTTATTTCTTATCTTTTTGATAACAGCCATTCTGACAGGTCTAAGGTGATATCCCAATGTGGCTTTCTTTTCTTTTCTTCTTTCTGTTTTTTTAAACTTCTTTTATTTAAATTCAATTAGTTAGCATATAGTGTATCATTAGTTTCAGATGTAGAGTTCAGTTATTTATCCATTCAAAATAGACTTTAAAACAAAGACTGTAACAAGAGAAAAGGACACTATATAATAAAAAAGGGAGATAATCCAACAAGAAGATATAACAATTGTAAATATTTATGTACCCAACATTGGGAGCCACCAGATACACAAAACAGTTAATAACAAACATGAAAGAATGAATCATTAGTTATACAACAATAGTGGGGCTTTATCACCCCGCTTACATCATCCAAACATAAAATCAATAAGGAAATAGTGGCTGTGAATGACCAGATGGCTTTAACTTATATTCAGAACATTCAACCCTAAAACAGCAGCATACGCATACACATTCTTTTCAAGTGCACATGGAACATTGTCCAGAATAGACCACATGTTAGGTCACAAGACAAGTCTTAACAAATTCAAAAAGATTGAAGTCATACCTTGCATCTTTTCTTACCAGATCACTATGAAAATAGAAATCATGCATAAGAAAAAATCTGGAAAGACCACAAATTTATGGAAGTTAAATAACATGTTACTGAACAATGAATGGGTCAACCAAGAAGTCAAAAGAAGAAATCAAAATTAGTGGAAACAAATGAAGATGGAAACACAATTATCCCAAATTGTTATGATGCAACAAAAGTTGTACTAACAGGGAAGTTTATAGTAATACAGGCCTACCTGAAGAAGCAAGAAAAATCTCAAATAACCTAACTTTACACCTGAATAAGCTAGTAAAAGAAGAAAAAACCCAAAACCAGCAGAAGGAAAGAAATAACAATGATTGGAGCATAAATAAATGAAATAGAAACTAAAAAAACAATAGAACAGATAAATGACACCAGGAGATGATTCTTTGAAAAGATCAATAAAATTGATAAACTTCTAGCCAGACTCACCAAAAGGAAAAAAGAGAGAGAGAGAAAGGACTCAAACAAAAATCACAAAATGAGTGAGGAGAAATAACAACTAACAACACAGAAATACAATTTTAAGAGAATATTATGAAATATTGTATGCCATCAAATTGGACAACCTAGAAGAAATGGATAAATTCCTAGAAAAAAACTATCAAAACTGATATAGGAAGAAATAGAAAATTAGAACAGATTGATTACCAGCAAGGATACTGAATCTGTAATAAAAATAACTCCCAACCAAACTAAAGTCGAGGAAGAGATGGCTTTACAGGTTCTTTTCTTTTTTAAGTTTTTATTTAAATTACAGTTAGTTAAATATATATGTAATATATTAGTTAATATTATACATATAAAATAATATATATATATTATTTATTAACTAACATATATGTATATTTATATATATTACATACAACATATAACATATACTGTGTTATATTAGTTTCAGTTGTACAATTTAGTGATTCAACACTTACATACAACACCTGGTGCTCATCACAAGTGCACTCCTTAATCCCCATCATCTATTTACTCATCCCCCCATCCATGTCCCCTCTGGTGACCATCAGTTTGTTCTCTGTAGTTAAGAGTCTGTTTCTTGGCTTGCCCCCCCCCTCTTTTTTTCCCTCTGCTAGTTTGTTTTTTTCTTAAATTTCACATATGAGTGAAATCATATGGTATTTGTCTTTGTCTGTCTTATTTCACTTAGCAGAATACTTCCTCTGTCCATGTCCTTGCAAATTGCAAGATTTCATTCACTTTTATGACTGAGTAATATTCTATTCTATATATATACCACATCTTTTTTATCCATTCATTCATCAGTTGATGGGCATTTGGGCTCTTTCCATAATTTGGCTATTGTTGATAATGTTGCTATAAACATTGGGGTGTATTGTATCCCTCTGAATTAGTATTTTTATATACTTTGGGTAAATACCTACTAGTACAATTGCTGTATTATAGGGCAGTTTTATTTTAACTTTTTGAGGAACCTCCATACTGTTTTCCAGAGTGGTTGCACCAGTTTGCATTGCCGCCAGCGGTGTAAGAGGGTTCCCCTGCTCCACATCCTTGCCAACATCTGTTGTTCCTGTGTTGTTAATTTTAGTGATTCTGACAGGTGTGAGGTGATACCTCATTATGGTTTTGTATTGATGGATTAATATTTGGATTTGTATTTCTCTGATGATAAGTGATGTTAAGCATCTTTTCATGTGTCTGGTGGCCATCTGTATGTCTTCTTTAGAAAAATGTTTATTCGTGTTTTCTGCCCATTTATTTTTTTATGGGTGCTGAGTTTCATAAATTCTTTATAGATTTTGGATACTAACCCTTTCAGTTGGTTGCCTTTTAGTTTGTTGATTGTTTCCTTCACTGTGCAGAAGCTTTTTATTTTGGTGAAGTCCCAATAGTTTATTTTTGCTTTCGTTTCCCTTACCTCGGGAGACCTATCTAGTAAGAAGTTGCTACGGCCAATGTCAGAGGTTACTGCCTGTGTTCTCCTCTAGGAATTTAATGCTTTCCTGTCTCACATTTAGGTCTTTAATTAATCAAGTTTATTTTTGTTCATGGTATAAGAAAGTGGTCCAGTTTCATTCTTTTGCATGTTTTGTCCAGTTTTCCCAACACATTTGTTGAAGAGATTGTCTTTTTTTCCATTGGATATTCTTTCCTGCTTTGAAGAAGATTGATTGACCATATAGTTGTGGGTCCATTTCTGGGTTTTCTATTCTGTTCTATTGATCTATGTGTCTATTTTTGGGCAAGTGCCATACTGTCTTGATCACTACAGCTTTGCAGTATAACTTGAAGTCCAGAATTGTGATGTTTCCAGCTTTGCTTTTCTTTTTCAAGGTTGTTTTGGATTTTAGGATTGTTTGTTCTAGCTCTGTGAAAAATGCTGTTGGTATTTTGATAGGGATTGCATTAAATTTGTAAATTGCCCTGGGTAGTGTAGACATTTTAACAATATTGGTTCTTCTAATCCATGAGTATGGAATGTTTTTCCATTTCTTTGCCATTTTCAATTTCTTTCATCAGTGTTTAATAGTTTTCAGAGTACAGATCTTTTATCTCTTCGGTTAGGTTTATTCCTAGGTATCTTATGGTTTTTGAGGCAAGTGTAAATGGAGTTTATTCTTTGATTTCTTTTTCTGCTGCTTCATTATTGGTGCATAGAAATGCAGCAGATTTCTGTATGTTGGTTTTGTATCCTGTGACTTTACTGAATTCATGTATCAGTTCTAGTGGTTTTTTGGTGGAATTTTTTTGGATTTTCTACATAAAGTATCATGTCATCTGGAAAGAGTGAAAGTTTGGCTTCTTCTTTGCTGATTTGGATGCCTTTTATTTCTTTTTGTTGTCTGATTGCTGTAGCTAGGACTTCCAGTACTATGTTAAACAACAGTGGTGAGAATGTACATCCCTGTCTTGTTCCTGATTGGAGAGGAAGAGCTCTCAGTTTTCCCCATTGAGGATATTAGCTGTGGGATTTCCATAGATGGCCTTTATTATGTTGAGGTATGTTCTCTCTAATCCTAGTTTGTTGAGGATGTATTTATTTTTTATCATGAATGGTGGTTATACTTTGTCAGATGCTTTTTCTGCATCTATTGAAATGATTGTATTGTTCTTATCCTTTCTTTTATTAATGCGGTATAGCACATTGATGGATTTGCAAATATTGAACCACCCTTGCAGACTAGGAATAAATCCCACATAATTGTGGTGAATGATTCTTGCTTAGTATTTTACTGAGAATATTCGTATCCATGTTTATCAGGAATATTGGCCTCTAGTTCACTTTTTTAGTGCAGTCTTTATCTGGTTTTGGTATCAGGGCAATGCTGCCACATAGAGTGAATTTGGAAGTTTTTCTTCCTTTTCTATTTCTTGAGAAGAATAGGTATGAACTCTTCTTTAAATGTTTGGTAGAATTCACCTGTGAAGCCATCTGGTCCTGGCTTTTGTTTGTTGGGAAAGTTTTGATTATTGATTCAATTTCTTTGGTGGTTATAAGTCTGTTCAAGTTTTCTATTTCTTCCTGTTTCAGTTTTGGTAGTTTTTGTTTCTAGGAATTTATCCATTTCTTTTAGGTTGTCTAATTTGTTGGCATATAGTTTTTCATAATATTTTCTTATAATGATTTGTATTTCTGTGGTGTTGGTTGTTATTTCTCCTCTCTCATTGATTTTATTTGGGTCCTTTCTCTTTTCTTTTTGATAAGTCTGGCTAGAAGTCTATTAGTTTTATTAATTCTTTCATAGAACCAGCTCCTGGTTTCATTGATCAGTTCTATTGTTTTTTTTAGTTTATATATAATTTTTTTCTGCTCTAATCTTTTCATTTGTTTTCTTTTTCTAGCTCCTTTGGGTTTAAGGTTAGTTTGTTTGAGATTTTTCTTGTTTCTTATGGTAGGCCTGTATTGCTATATACTTTCTTTTTAGAAGTGCTTTTGTTGTATCCCAAAGGTTTTGGATCATTGTGTTTTCATTTTCATTTGTTTTCATGTGCTGTTTTATTTCTTCTTTGATTTTCTGGTTGACCCATTCATTGTTTAATAGCATGTTTAACCTTCATATATTTGTGGTCTCCAAATTTTTTTTCTTGTAGTTAATTTCAAATTTCATAGCATTGTGGTCAGAAAATATGCATAGTATGTTTCAGTCTTTTTGTATTTTGAGGCCTGATTTGTGACCTAATATATGATCTATTCTGGAGAATGTTCCATGTGCACTTGAAAAGAATGTGTATGCTGCTGTTTTAGGGTGGAATATTTGAATAAATTTGTAAAGTCCAGCTGGTCCAGTGTGCCATTGAAAGCTATTGTTTACTTGTTGATTTTCTGCTTAGATGATCTGTCCATTGATGTAAGTGGGGTGTGAAGGCCCCTAGTTCTGTTGTATTCTTATCAGTTAATTTCTTTATGTTTGCAATTAATTGCTTTGTATATTTGTTTGAGTGCTCCCATGCTGTAGGCATAAATATTTAGAGTTGTTAGATCTTTTTGTTGGATTGTCCCCTTTATTATGATAGAATGCCCTTCTTCATCTATTGTTACAATCTTTGTTTTAAAGTTTAGCTTGTCCTATATAATTGTTGCTACTCTGGCTTTCTTTTGATGTCCATTTGCATGATTAAGTGTTTCTCCATCCCCTCACTGCCAATTTGCAGGTGTCTTTACGTCTAAAATGAGTCTCTTATAAGCAGCATATAGATGGGTCTTTTTTATTTTTTTTAAATCCTTTCTGACACCATGTATCTTTTGATTAGAACATTTAGTCCATTTACATTCAGAGTAATTATTGATAGGTATGTATTTAGTACCATTTTATTACTTGTTTTGTCATTGTTTCTGTAGATTTTCTCTGATCCTTTCTTGTCTTTGTCATTTTTGGTCTTTTCTTTCCACTCAAAGATTCCCCTTTAATATATCTTGCAGGGTTGGTTTAGTGGTCATGGACTTTTAGTTTTTGTTTGTCTGGGAAGCTCTTTATCACTCCTTGTATTCTGGATCATAGCCTTGCTGGATATTTTATTCTTGGCTGCAGATTTGTTCTATTCAGCACTTTGAATATATCACACCACTTTCTTCTGACCTGCCAAGTTTCTGTTGAGAAAACTCCAGTGAGCCTTATGGGTCTCCCCTTGTACATCAAGGACTTCTTTTGTCTTGCTGTTTTTAAGATTTTTTCTTTATCCCTATATTTTGCAAATTTAATTACAATATATCTTGGTATGGGCCTGCTGTTGTTGATTTTGATGGGAGTTCTCTGTGCTTCCTGGATCTGGATGTTTGTTTCCTTCCTCAGATTAGGGAAGTTTTCAGCTATTATTTTTTCAAATACCCCCCCCCCCCACGCCCTCTTCTTCTGGTACTCCTATAATATGAATGTTATTACATATGATGGAGTCACTGAGTTCCCTAAGTCTATTCTCATGTTCCATGATTCTTCTTTCTCTCTTTTGTTCAGCTTCATTATTTTCCATTATTTTGTCCTCTAGGTCACTAATTCATTCCCCTGCTTCTTCCAGCCTACTGTTCATTGCTTCAAGCCTGTTATTGCATTCCTCATCTCTGATTTTTTAAAATTATTATCTCTGTGGTAAGCGTCTCCCTGATGTCTTCCATTCTTTTGTTAAGCCCACTTAGTATCCTTATGTTTGTTGCTTTAAATTCTCCATTAAGTATGTTACTTATATCTGTTTTGCTTAGATTTCTGGCCATGGCCTTATCTTGTTCTTTCAGTTGGGTTGAATTTGTCCATTTGGCGTTTTTGTCTAAGTCTCTGCCTTTTTCTCTGTGTTAGAAAAACCAGTTATGTTTCCTGTTCTTGAAAGTAATGGCTTTATGAAGAAGAGGTCATGTAGTATCCAGGGCCTGGTACTTCAGGGAGTATGTCCAGTGTGTGTTGCATGTCCTCTGCTGTTGTGCTGTGGCTGCTCTGTCCTTCAGGCCTGTCATGTGCAGAAATTCTCCTTGCCTGCAGTGGGCACTGTTTTGTCCTTGAACAGAATGTGACTGGTTTCAACTAGGTGTGCTCTGGTGTGCTTGTTAAATGAGACCTGACTACTTCCCCTAGAACTGAAGCCCTGAAGAACTCTTTGGTTGGGAGATGCGGTGTGTGGGCAGGGGTTTCTACTTGTCTTCTGGGGAAGAAGCCCATCACACTGGGGCTGAGGCAAGTGTGATTGAGAAGGGAAGTTCCTCTAGAGCTCAGGGGTGTGGGACTTGGTGTAAACAAGTTAGGCAGCCTGTGTTGGCACTGTGCTGCTTCCTGTAGGTGGCTTTGTGTTTATGCTGAGGGGTGAGGAAGTGAAATGATGTGAGCCAGCTCCTTTGTCCCTGGAGAGGCATCTCCCTGAATGCTGCCTTTCAGGGAAGCACTCTGAGAAGAGCGAATGATCTTCCCACTGTGTTTCCTAAGCGTTTCAGATTGCTGTTTCATACTGTCTGCCTATGGGTTGTTTGCCTTCCTTCTCTCCAGGAGCGGAGCAGTGCCCTCTGGGCTCTATCCCAGCCAAGCCTGCTAACCTTTAAAACTGCAGACTTTAGAGACATGGTGTGGGTGGGGGCTTGTTCTGATCTTCTGGAGGAGGAGCCTGCTGCAGTACTACTGAAGCAAGCTTGACTGAGAAGGGCAGTCCTGCCAGAGTCCAAGGAGATAGGGCTTGGCATAGGCAAATTCTACCGAATATTTAAAGAAGAGTACCTATTTTTCTCAAACTAGTCCAAAAAATGAAATTGGAAAGAAAACCTCCAAATTCATTCTATGTGGCCAGTACTACCCTCATACCAAAGCCAGATAAAGACACCACAAAAAGGGAATTAGAGGCTGATATCTCTGATGAACACAGATGCAAAAAATCCTGAACAAAATACCAACAATGGAATCCAACAATACATTTAAAAAATCATTCACCACTTGATAAAAATCATTCACCATTTGATAAAACCCAAATCAAGGGCACCTGGGTGGCTCAGTCAGTTAAGCGTTCAACTCTTGGTTTTGGCTTAGGTCATTATCTCAGCATCATTCAGTCGAGCCCTGCATTGGGCTTCACCCTCAGTGTGGAGTCTGCTTGAGATTCCCTCCCTCTCCCTCTGCCTGTCCCCCTGTTCATGCTCTCTCTCTCTAAAATAAAATAAATAAAATCTTAAAAAAAATCAAATGGGTTTAATCCTGGGATGTAAGGGTGGTTCAATATTCTCAAATCAATCAATGTGATAAATCACATCAAAAAAAGATAAAAACTAAATGATTATTTAAATAGATGCAGAAAAGTATTTGACAGAGTGTAACATCCATTCATAATAACCCTCAATAAAGTAGGTCTTTAGGGAACACACTTCAACATAATAGAGGCCTTATGTGAAAAACCCACAACTAACATCATACTCAATGGGGAAAACCTTCTCCTAAGATCAGGAACAAGACAAGGATGTCCACTCTCACCACTTTTATTCATTATAGTCCTGGAAGTCCTAGCCACACAATCAGACAACAAAAAGAAATGCAAGGCATTCAGATTGGTAAGGAAGAAGTCAAACTTTTACTGTTCGCAGATGACATGATACTCTCTGTAGAAAACCCTAAGGACTCCACCAAGATACTACTAGAACTTATTAATGAATTTAGTAAAGTTACAGGATATAAAATTAATGTATAGGAATCTGTTCCATTTCCATACACTAATAATGAAGCAGAAGAAAGAGAAATTAGCAAAGTCCCATTTGGAGTTGCACCAAAAATAATAAAATACCTAGAAGTAAACTTAACCAAGGAGGTAAAAGACCTGTACCCTGAAAGGTATAAAACACTGCTGAAAGAGATTGAAGATGACACAAAGAAATGGAAAGACATTCCATGCTCATGGATTGGAAGAACAAATATTGTTAAAATGTCTATATTACCCAAAGTAATCTACAGATTTAATGCAATCCCTATCAAAATACCAATAGCATTTTTCACAGACCTAGAACAAACAACCCTGAAATTTGTATGGAGCCACAGAAGACCCTGAATAGTCAAAGCAATCTTGAAAAAGAAGAACAAAACTGGAGGCACTGTAATTCCAGACTTAAGTTATATAAGGTTGTATTAATCAAAACGGTATGGTACTGGTACAAAAATAGACATATAGATCAATGGAATAGAAAACCCAGAAATAAACCCACAATTTTTTGGTTAATTAATCTTCAAAAAGGAGAAAAGAATATCCAATAAGGAAAAGGCAATCTCTTCAACAAATGGTGTTGGGAAAACTGGACAGCAACATGGAAAAGAATGTAAGGGGACCAGCTTCTTATACCATATACAAAAATAAACTCAAAATGGATTGAAGACTTGAATGTGAGACCTGAAACCATAAAAATCTTAGAAGACAGCACAGGCAGTAATTTCTCTGACATTGGCCATAGCAACATTTTTGTAGATAGGTCTTTGGAGGCAAGGAAAATGAAATAAAAAATAAACTTTTGGAACTACATCAAAATAAAAAGCTTCTGCACAGTGAAGGGAACAGTCAACAAAACTAAAAGACAAGCTACCGAATGGACAAAGATATTTGCAAAAGTTATATCCAATGAAGGGTTAGTATCTAAAATATATAAAAAACTAATAACTCAACACCAAAGAAACACAAATAATCCAATTAAAATGGGTAGAAGATGTTAACAGATATTTCTCCAAAGAAGACACTCAAATGGCCAATGGACACATGAAAAGATGGTCACCATCACTCATTATCAGGGAAATAGAAATCAAAACTACAATGAGATACCACCTTATACTGGTCAGAATGGCTAAAGTAAAAAACACAAGAAACAACACATGTTGGTGAGGATGTGGAGAAAAAGGAACCTTTGTGCACTGTCTGTGGGAATGCAAATTGGTACAGCCACTGTGGAAGACAGTGCAGAGGTTCCTCAAAAAGTTAAAAATAGAACTACCCTATGATTCAGTAATGACTGGGTATTTACCCAAATAATACAACACTAATTCAACTGGGTATTTACCCAAAAAATACAACAACACTAATTCAAAGGGATACACACACCCCTATGTTTACTGCAACATTATTTACAATAGCCAAATTATGGAAGCAGTCCAAGTGCCCATGGACTGATGAATGGATAAGGAAGATGTGATATCTATATATCTATAATGGAATATTGCTCAGCCATAAAGAAGAATGAAATCTTGCCATTTGCAATGACATGGATGGAGCTTGAGAGTATTATGCCACGTGAAGTAAGTCAGTCAGAGAAAGACAAATACCATATGATTTCACTCATGTGGAATTTAAGAAATAAATGAGCAAAGGAAAAAGAGAGAAACAAAGAAACAGTCTCTTAACTATAGAGATCAAACTGATTACCATTGGTGAGGTGGGTTGGGGAATGGGTGAAATAGGCGATGGGGATTAAAGAGTACAGTTATCATGATGAGCACTGAGTAATGTATAGAATTGTTGGATTACCTATTTGTATACCTGAAACTAATATAACACTATATTAACTATACTGGAATTAAAATTTTAAAAATGTAATTTAAAAAAAGCTCATAACAGGGGTACCTGGGTGGCATAGTTGGTTAAGTGTCTGACTCTTGGCTTTGGCTCAGGTTGTGATCTCAGGGTCGTGAGATTGAGCCCCATGTTGGGCTCCCCACTCAGTGGGAAGTCTGCTTGAAATTCTCTCTCCTCTTCCTCTGCCCTTCCCTCTCATGCTCTCTCTCTCTCTGTCTCTTTATTTATTTATTTGAGTAAATAAATCTTTAAAAAAAACCCAAAGCTCATAATCAAGACACCCCCACCATGGACATAGAAATTCTAATCTACTTTTCATTGACCCACTTATATAGAAGTAGGTAAGCAAAGAGTACCAGACATTTGAAGAAACCTCACATATGGAAGGCAAAGAAAACAAGCAAAAAATCATTGAAAGCATAGAGCATTCAGGGAGAACATAATTGAAGGTGGGGTGGAGGGAAAAGAGAAAGAGAAAGGAAGGAGGGAGGGAAAGAGAAATGGAGGGAGGGAAGAAAACACCTAGCTTAGACTGGTCTTCTATATGCTTATTATTCATGTGGTAAGGGACAAGGAAAAACTATTAATCCCATAAAGACATACTTAATGTTGGGTTTCTTGGGCACTGAAGGGCCTTTCATTGGTTGATTGAATGATATATGGTATGAATTACCCTTCCTGTATTCATGTGCAGCAGAGTATGTAATTGGAGAGACATTGACTTTCCTTTAGCATTTGGATTATGGAATAACTTTAGGTATGCAGAGGTGATGGGATAGTGAAACCATAGAGACTATACTTTCAGATTCATCACTGTATTATCCTAGTCTCATAGAGTAATTGTGCAATTTTAAGATCTCTTCATGAGCCTCACTTCCAGATTGTCTGTTGGGTACAAAGTAGTCACTTTGAGTGTACCTATCCTTTAGTCACCATTGCCTGAACACCTTCTTTGCTGGTGTACACACAAAAACATTTGCATGCACACACAAGGTTTTCAGAAGGACTTCCCTTAGCAGTTGATCACAGCTTGAAGGAATTTTATTTCAGGTGATCCTAGTGGTCTCAGTCCCCTATTTTTAGAAATTAAGTGGGGTTGGTTCTTATGAGCATCCATTGACCACATATCCCAAAGGCTGGATGATTTGGACTCTGATTTGGCTGAAATGGGACTTTTCCCTCCTTTAATGGACTCTCAGCCCACTTCTAGAAAGCCATGATGAATGCTTGCCCAGATATACATCTCACCTTGTTAAATTTCATACAAATGAGGGAAATGGCAAGAGCACATACATACTAAATGTGCTGTAACAGTGTTTATCAGGGAAAATTTATGGAGACAGCATAACAGAAATGTGTGTGCCTCCTGTTGATCATTGAATTCTAGGCCAGTGCCAAGAATTCAGGCTGGGGTGGAAATCAGACTTGGCAAGAGGCACTCTAACCATTGGGCAGTGGAATTTTAGATTATGATTAGGGAAGCACCAGCCCCTCTGGTGTAATTAGTGACTAAGAAACAATGGTAATATGTCTCGTCAGAGCCTTGTCTCTGGAGACCTTTATTATGTGACAGAAGTCTGGCTGCACCCTGGGCCATCGAGTAGATAGATGGAGACTAAAGGTACTTCTATAATCAGAAATACTTCTGACGATCCCCTGGATGGAATATACTCATTAAGGATGTGCCCATACCTCTGTCCTGTTTTATATGATAATTTATTTCTAGGTCCAAACATTATGCCATGTAAGCATGATACTGGTTTGTCTCACTCCAGTATGAGTACAAATTAGTGTATTTCAAGTACATCAGGAACATAGGAATGGGTTAGCTGATCTGGGCTGAGATTAACTGGTCTTGGCACTGTTCTCTCACATGTTTTGGTGTCTGCTGGCTTGTCTAGAATAACCCCAGCTTTTTTCTAGGTGCCTCATACATGATTCTGAAGGCTTGCTTATTCCTATGATGATGGCAGAGGTCAAAGAAAGAGCAAGAAGAATAATAAGGAAACTGCTGGTCCCCATGTAGGTGACTGTTCTTGGCATGGGAATGAGGCTATGGATACATTCTAAAGAAGAAAAAGATCCTTGCCTAGTAAGATGGGATCACTGAATTCATTGGAGGCTAGAATGGGCACACACTGTCTTGCCCTTGGATTTCTCCAGAATTCCCATGAGGCCATCCCAAATTCTTGAAATTTTCATGGGTGGTGACTTTTTTTGTTCATCTGTCTCTGATCTTTTCAACAAGGGGAGGAGAGAGAACACTTCCAGCACCTACTAACACACTTACTCTGCTCCTAAAACTTCCTAGCAAACTTGATCTATATATCATATAATAGTATTGACAAGTGAAAGTGATTGTCAGCAGTGGATGTTAGATCCCAGGGTTTAAGGGAAAGTCATTTGGAATGGCTCCCTCTTTCTCCAAAATGATAGAGATCATTGCAGGATGCTTGGGAAAAAATCTTAGAAGTCTTCAGAAGACTGTTCTCAACCTTCATGCTTTATCTGTGAATCACAGCCTTGTTAATACTTTCCATACTAGGTAGTGTATGCCTTTTGGACTGCCCATACAATGGTCTTATCCCATCTTTCTTTTCTTTTTTTAAATTTTATTTTATTATGTTATGTTAGTCACCATACAATACATCATTAGTTTGTGATGTAGTGATCCACGATTCATTGTTTTCGTTTAACACCCAGTGCTCCATGCAGTATATGCCCTCCTTAATACCCATCACTGGGCTAACCCATCCCCCCACCCCTGTCCCCTCTAAAACCCTCAGTTTGTTTCTTAGAGTCCATAGTCTCTCATGGTTCATCTCTCCCTCCGATTTCCACCCCCCTTCATTTTTCCCTTCCTTCTCCTAATACCCTCCATGCTATTATCCCATTTTCTTAGGGAAATAATCTTCATCCTCAGGGTGGTTGTCAGGTATTGCTAACAATCCTCTAGTATCTTTTTTGGAAAATTCAGTTTTTACTCTCACAGCTCTTAGGGGATTGATAATGGAATGGGTTATTTTGCTTAGAGGACACATTTTGTAATCAGCGTAGTGGACTGAGAGGTCAGGGTTGATATGCCCAACAATAATTCTCCCTAAAGTCTACCTCCCCAGACAAGGAATTGATCAACAAAGTTCCATGGAAACTGGCTATAGTCTAATAATTAATCCTGGTCAGCCATAGGACTTGGAACTTTAGTCCCAGATCATGCCAGTGAAGATATATGAGTTAGTTATGATTACTTAACAAACTACACCAAAGCTTAGTGGCTTAAAACAACCATTTTTATTATTCCTCACAAATCTATGTATTAGCTTGGCATAATGTACTGGGCTGATCTGGGCTGAGATTAACTGGTCTTGGCTGTGTTGTCTCACATGGTTTGGAGTCTGCTGACTGTTGGCTTGTCTAGAATGACCTCAACTTTTTTCCAAGTGCTTCTCATACACCTCTGGCAGGCTTGTTTGTTCCTATGATGATGGCAGAGGTTGAGAGAGAGCAAGCATCACTGTGTAAAATAGCAAATGGAAATGGACATGAGCTTTTTAATTTTCTGATTACAGTACATTTGCTAACATCTCATTGGCCAGAGCAACTCACAGGCTGATCTCAGAGTCAGAAAAGGCAGGGATTATGAATTTATAGGTCAAAGCATATGGATATAGGGACAACATTAATTGATGGCTTTAAGCAATCTTCCATAGTCTGTCTTTTGTTCAAAATTACTGCTTCCCAAATGCAGAATACATTCATTCCCTTCAAGTCCTCACAGAATCTCATCCAATTACAGCATCAGGCTAAGAGTCCAGTTTTTTATGGTATATTTTAAGTCAGGATGTGTTCTTCTCAATCCAGACCTATGAACAAGTTTGTTAATACCACATACACCCAACATATGGGTTAAACCAGGGCAGTATAATCACAAAAGACATATCTATTCAAAAAAGGGAAGAAAGAAAACTGCATAGTAATTCTGAAATCTAGCTGGACAAATGCTGCTAAGTCTTCCTTCTCTGGGATTAGAGACTGTCCCTTGAGAAGACCCAGTTCTGCTGTTTGGGAGTAGCTAACCAGCCCATTGTTTCCTATAGCTCTTTGCTTCATCCTCTGGGATGTACTGTTTTCCCTGCTCTTTGACCACTGTTGAATAGGGCATCACTGCTCTCTGAGCAGTTTTCTCAGCTTTTCCTGCCTGTAAAAAGTTGGTGCCCATTTAGAAATGGAGCAGAGTTGTTAAACGTTCATCTCATTTATCTAAGGTCACACAGGGTGTCAAGGTGGTATTTTTACACAGTTTTTAAAATATAAAGAAAAATATGCTGTTGTAACCTATTATACATAACTATGATTCTAGGAAATAATCTCTCATCTTGTTGATTTGTTAATTTTAACATCATATTTTATCTTAAGAATTTTCATAGAAGAGCAAAACAGCATTGCCTGAGGTGGTTGCATTATCACGGGTCGCAGGCTTCTGTCAGTGAAATATATTATTCAGCAACATTATTGTCTCACATATTGGTGTCCTCTTACTCTGGGCATTGTCCTTTCAGTTTTTTTTTTTTTATTTTTTAAATTAACATATAATGTATTATTTGTTTCAGGGGTACAGGTCTGTGATTCATCAGTCTTACACAATTCACAGCGCTGACCATAGCACATACCCTCCCCAATGTCCATGACTCAGCCACCCCATCCCTTCCACCTGCCTCCACTCCAGCAACCCTCAGTTTGTTTCCTGAGATTAAGAGTCACTTATGGTTTGTCTTCCTCTCTGGTTTCATCTTGTTTCTTTTTTCCTTCCCTTCCCCTATGATCCTCTGTCTTGTTTCTCAAAATCCTCATATCAGTGAGATCATATGATACTTATCTTTCTCTGATTGACTTATTTCACTTAGCATAATACCCTTTAGTTCCATCCACATCGTTGTGTCCTTTCGGTTTTGAAAGAGGGAACTTGAGAATAGTATAGAACAGAAATAGTGTGCCATTTCTCACTGACAGTTATATCTATTTTATTACATTATATATTCCTTAACTATAATTTATGGTCAAGGAATTTTTAAGCCAACTATTTTAAATATTTTTTAAAAGGATTTCAATAGTTCATAGGCCTTCCATATTTCTGTAAGGGTTAATTTTGTGCATAATATGTAGTAAAAAAAGGGCTTACTATGTATATAATAAATGTGATTTCAAGAGAACTTGAAAAATTATTTTCCTATGTTAATCATTCTCATATTTCACACTAAAATCAATAAAATTTATGGCATTTTAATGTACTTTAATGTACTTATTACAAAAGCTGTAGATTTTTAAATTATTTTTCTCATTTTGACTATGTTATGCTAACTGATTTCCTCCAAGTCCATCCTATTATCTTTATATCCTCTTTCCTCTATAATTTGGAGATTTTGGAATCCAATGACTTATTTCTCTGGGATGATTAGTTGGATGATAAATAGCACTTAGGTTTCTTAGGGAAGGGTTGTCATCAATATATTCTGTAATTATTCTTTTAATAATATTTGTTGATTTAAACTAATGTAACCTAATTGTTCCCCAAATCTCAGGCAAGAAAATAATTTGAGGAAATATGCATATAAATGAGCTACTACAATAAACATCAATAAGAGGAAGTAATTTTATTTACTCTAAAGTTCCAAGTGGGCGGAAAAGTATACAAATTTTGATAGTATGGGTAGCAATATAATCACCTGTGATTCCCAAAGGAAAAATAAATTAATTAAGAGGTAGGGGAATAGGAAAAGAACCTAATAAAAAAAAGAACCAAACAGATTAAAATAAAAAAACTAAATTTCTATGCCAGGTCTCTCTTTTTTTTTTTTTTTTTTTTTAAGATTTTAGTTCTTTATTTGAGAGAGAGAGTGTGTGAGCATGAGCAGGGGGAAGGGCATGGGGAGAGGGAGAAGCAGGCTCCCCGCTAGTGGGGAGTCAGACTTAGGGCTTGATCCCAGGACCCTAGGATCATGACCTGAGCCAAAGGCAGATGCTTAACCAACTGAGCCACCCAGGCACCCTGCCAGGTCTTTATTTTAAGACTTGAAAGAAAGAACTGTCTTTTCCTTCCTACCTTCCTCCATCTTTTCCTCCCTCCTTCCCTTCATTCCATCCTTTTTCTATAATATGAAATGATAAATAGCTATGTCATTTATTACACATAAACATGATGACATTGATTTAAGGATGTCATGAGAAGAAATACCCAAGTTATCTCCCTTAGTTACTATTGTAATGGCTATAAAGAGAAACTAGCATACAAGTCAAAGAATTTTCATTCAGCCACACTAATGACTACTTCTTTGAGCTCAGGGACAATGGATTATACTTTTTCATTCACTTCTTAGGGATTAATTTAGTACCTTGCTCTTGGTAAGCTCTCAAAAAATCATTTTTAATGAGAAAGTATTTATAAAAAAATGACAAAAGGATTTTAATTTCCATAATATTTTAATGATTTTCCAAATCTAATGACAAATGGGAAGAAAGTGTGATATAGGAGTTAATGGAGATCAGTCCAAAATGTGGGTATTCCGTTAGCAAATCATGTACATTTTCTTGGCCTCAAATTTCTTATGTGTAACACAAGGGGATAGAACTAGAGGACCTTGACAATGTTTATAATTTATGAGTTTTGAAAAATATTTTTAAAAAGCTGATAATTGGTTTGCTCATTATTATGGTTTCATTGCATTTTTTGGTATAATTTATTCTACAATCATGGAATACCAACTCTATGTCAGGTATTGTGTAAAACTCCAGGAGAGAAAAATGAGTAAGATAAACTTTTCCTCAAGAGTTTATAATCTAGTTGGAGAGATAACAATAAATTTATTACTGTAATAAAATAATACACATGCTATGATTGAAGATGCACAAATGAGTAGTTCTGTTCTCACTGATGGTCTCAGTCTGTTCAGGTCGCTGTAACAAAATACCATAGATTAGGTGGTTTATGAAAAGAAATTTAGTTTTCACGGTTCTGGAGGCTAGACCAAAAATCAAGGTGCCTGGAGATTTGCTGTGTGGTGAGGCCCTCTTCCTGATTCATAGACAGCTACCTTTCTGCTGGGTCTTCACAGGACAGAAGTGGCGAGGGAGCTCTCTGGGGCCTCTTTTATAAGGGCACTGAATCTATTCATGAGACCTCTGCCCTCATAACCTAATCACCTCTCAAAAGTCCCACATCCAAATGCCATCATGTTGGGTATGGGGATTTAACATATGAATTTTGGGGGGACATGGTCAGTTTATTGCACTAGAAAAAAATGATGGAGTGTTGAGAACTAATTTCTAGAAGAGATTTCGAATGTTCTGAGTCCTGAAAGATGATGGTCTTTGCTCATGGACATGGTAGTAGAGAAATTTGGATATTTAAGGAACAGAGCATGAAAGGGCAATTATGTGCAATGTCATATTATCATTGTGATAGAGGAACTGGAAAATTTTGTTCACTCATTTTTTCTTTCATTAAACTAAAAAAATGTAGTGTTTCTTCAGAAAACATGGCTCTGGGAAGATAGATTTCCTGGAGTATTTTATTAGATTAATAAGGTTATCTTTAAGTAATGAGGAACCTTTTTTTTTTTTTTTCTTTTTGACCTGGGAGTAGGAATATATAGAATGAAGGAAATAATTAAACCAGTTGGGGAAGGGGAACTAACACTCTATCCTCCTTACTCTTCAAGTTGTTTTTCATACTTTAGTTTCCCTTATTCAATAACTTTTTTCTTTCAGGGCCTTTAAAAAAATATTTCTGAGAAAAACTGATCTGCTTAAAAGACAGTTTTTTTTTTTTTTTTTTAAGATTTTATTTGTTTATTTGATAGGAAGAGAGAGAGAGAGAGCATGCAAGCACAGGAGCAGGGGGAAGTGGCAAAGGGAGAGGCAGACTTCCCACTGAGCAGGGAGCCCAATGCGGACTCTATCCTAGGACCCTGATCTCATGACCTGAGCCCAAGGCAGACGCTTAATGACTGAGCCACCCAAGCACCCATGAAAGACAGTTTTTTTTTTTTTTTTTTTATCGAAATGGGATAAGTCACCTTCTCAGTTGTTGTATTGCCGCTAATGGTTATTTCTTCATCAGGGACACTGACTGACATGCAGTGTGCTGGCTCCAATGAGCCAAAAGGGTAACTGCTGAGCAATGAAGCAATGGGAAGGGTGTGCTCAAACCAACTTTACTGATTTTTTTTTTACTTGAGGTGTAATTGACATATAACAGTAGATTAGTGTCAGATGTATAATAAAATGATCTGATATTTGTAAATGTTGCAAAGTGATTATCATAATGTCTCATTAACATCTCTCACCATACAGAGTTGCATACATTTTGTTCTTTTGGTGAGAAACTTTTAAGATTTATTCTCTTGGCAACTTTCAAATATGAAGTATATAGCCACATTCACATACTCTCCTTTTCTTAATGATGGCATAACTAAGTCCTAGATGATATACGAGAAAAGTAAGGTATATTTTAAAGCTTCAACAGATAATAGTTAAAACCTGGAAATTATATGTTGAGAACAATGTCATAGAAATTCTAATTTAAATCAGAAGAGTGGGAATTTTGTGTTTTATATCAGCCAGTTGTTTAGAAATGATTTTGTAGGATTTTTCTTCTTCAGATACAGTCACTGGGCAGCTATTTGGAGGCCTAATTGAATTTGAGCCTCATCCAAATAGTCAAAAAGGCTCTTATGGGAAACAGCAGGGGTGTCATGAGATATACAAGCTTAAAAATGACAACAGTGTCACAGTGGACACTAGAATTCTTCTGAGCACTAAGTTGTATCTGCTCATATGTTTTACAAGTATAGGCCAGTTTTCTTATGACAGATTAACTAAAAATTATTCTAAAAATCTGGGGAAATCTCTTTGGGAGTGCCCACTGTTTTCATAAAATGTTCATATCCATGACTTGTATATTCATTTTCCATCCTAATCAATACATATGATTTGCTAGACTGAACAGTTTATTAGAGAATCACCATGGGATCCATTGTGGAATGGCACATTTGCTCTTATTTACGTCATCTAGAGAGGTTATAAATGGACTTGGAATACCCCTGCTTTTTCTCTTTGAATTATGTATATTTGTCATTAATGAGTTTAGTAGCATAATTTTGCTAACATGCTGAATACTCTTCAAATATTTTTATAGGGTTGATGTAGTCAGTGTCAAGACTGAAATAGATCATAAGAATTATTTCATAAGGGCACCTGGGTGGCTCAGTTGGTTGGGCGGCTGCCTTCGGCTTAGGTCATGATCCTGGAGTCCCTGGATCGAGTCCCGCATTGGGCTCTCTGCTCAGCAAGGAGCCTGCTTCTCCCTCTGACCCTCCCCCCTCTCATGCGCTCTCTCTCTCTCTCATTCTCTCTGTCTCAAATAAATAAATAAAATTAAAAAAAAAGAATTATTTCATAAAAAAATAGTTCTTAGACCTTAGGGAGTTACATACTTCTCTAGACCCTGCTCCTTCACCAGATTTCATGGACATAAAGCCCCTCTTTGTTCTTTGAGTTAAAATTCGAAGAAAACTACCTTGTCTGATGTATGTGGTGTCTGAAGTCAAACAAAGTTAAACAACTTGTTTAGAATACACTTCTAATTAATCTGAGCCTTAGGAGTGTAACCCTAACTTGATTTCAGAATCAGTGCCTTTTGTAATACCAAGTGTTCTCCAAATGGTCAAATGACAATTGTCTTCATACGTGATTGTAGGGCTCAGTAGACTCTTGTCTGCATTGCTGTGCCTTCATAGACTTCGCATCAAGCTTGCATCACCATTGTTTTTGTCCTTTAAGGTCTCTAATTAGATGCTAGTTCCACCAATTTCTTGATCAGTTGGGTTTTTTACTTTGACCACCATAGTTTCATCTTTTTTAGGTCAGTGTGAGGTTTGGGGTGGATGTACATTAATACATAATCAGATGGACATATATGAAAACTACTTTCATGCACTGCACGGTACATTTAAACAGTGTATATTTAGCTTTTAAACATATCTGAGAAAAAAAGAAATAACCTAGGAAAAAAATGCATCCTTAGCCTGAGTTGGTTTTCAAAATTTCAGATCTTGTCTGTTTTTTCTTTGGGTTTCTGAAAGTGAGAGAGGGGACACATGCAGGGTGAGTGGAAGGGAGTGGAGGGGAGAAGCAGGCTTCCCGCCGAGCAGGGAGCCTGATGTGGGACTCAATCCCAGGACCCTGAGATCATGACCTGAGATGAAGGCAGATGCTTAACAACTGAGCCACCCAGGTGCCCCAGGACTTCTCTCTCTCAAGAGACAAACTGTTCTCTGATCTTTCTCTTTTTTAGTTTATTTTAAAAGACTAGCAATTGTCTCTACACTTTTAAAAACACTACAGAAATTCTTTCATTTTTTGAGTAAATTGTGGTCACTGGGTTTGCTCTGTATAGTAAATGGAACAGAAAAGACAGAAATAGTGCTAACATTTCTTACTTGTTTTCTCCCTCCCACTTTTTAAAAGAAACCCTATATGCTTGTGAGGAATCATGCAGGCCTAGCTTAGTAAGACTGAACACATTACTTGCTCAATCAGTGTTGAGTTGATGAAGTAGCGTGGGCTAGAACAAAAAGGACTGAATTTTTAAATAGCTTGAATTTCGTCCTCACATTTTTTGACTCAGTATTTTAATCTATTTTAAGCTATTTAACTTGTATTGGACTTCAAATAATTTTCAATAGTGAGAACTGAGATAAAATAGCACAAATGGACAACTTTTATGCTGGAAAAGATATTTTTAAGAAGCTCCTAATGAAAATGTTTCATCATATAATTAAAATTTCTTATGTCCCAGCAACTGAAAGCAATAGCTACATTGTTTGAACTCTTTTATTTTTTATTTTTTTAAAGATTTTATTTATTCATTTATTTGAGAGAGTGAGAGAGAGAGCACATGAGAGGGGGGAAGGTCAGAGGGAGAAGCAGACTCCCTGCCGAGCAGGGAGCCCGATGTGGGACTCGATCCCGGGACTCCAGGATCATGACCTGAGCCGAAGGCAGTCGCCCAACCAACTGAGCCACCCAGGCGCCCCTGAACTCTTTTATTAAACAACTGTTGTTTAAAATACTGTATATGCTATATCTAAAGAAATATGCCCACTTGGATATTCTGAACTAAAAATACACATGGCACTGATCTCATTTCCATTGTAAATTCCAATCTGCATGAAATTAAGAGGCAGAGATTATTTGGAGGCAGATGGGCTTCTCCTTGGATGTTTTATTTGAGGTTAGTTGTTTAATTAGGTTTGCTCCAGTGCTAAGTAGTTATCCTGAGGGGTGCAGATCATGAGTCTCTGCATTAGCAGTTGACAAGCTAGCACATTTACAAGTCAGCCAAGAAGGGAATAAAAAGAGTACTCTATGTTTAGGAAGCTGGGCTTGTTAAGCCAATGACCACATACATTTTTTTAAAAAAGATTTTATTTATTTATTTGATAGAGACACAGTGAGAGAGGGAACACAAGCAGAGGGAGTGGGAGAGAGAGAAGCAGGCTTCCCGCTGAGCAAGGAGCCCAGTGCGGGGCTCGATCTCAGGACCCTGGGATCATGACCTGAGCCAAAGGTAGATGCCTAACGACTGAGCCAACCAGGCGCCCTGACCACATTTTATTTTTTATTTTTTTAATTTATTTTATTTATTTTAAGAGATTTTATTTATTTATTTGACAGAGAGAGACACAGCGAGAGAGGGAACACAAGCAGGGGGAATGGGAGAGGGAGAAGCAGGCTTCCCGCGGAGCAAGGAGCCTGATGCGGGGCTCGATCCCAGGACCCTGGGATCATGACCTGAGCCGAAGGCAGACGCTTAACGACTGAGCCACCCAGGCACCCCATAAGTCCCTGACCACATTTTAAATGCTAGATAAATTCCGCTGTATTAGCTTAGATGAAATTATTTTAACTGTAGAAGGTTTTGGCTGGGAGGGACCTAGGAAAAAGAATAATCAGGTATCAAGCATGGATTCCATTAGCCAGGTGGTGTGGTGCATGCATTATACATAGGATCTCATTTAATCCTCATAACAATTTATGAGATAGGTACTATTGTTATTTTCATCTTACAGCCGAGGAAACAAAGATTTTAAGGGCGAATAATTTTCTCAGGGTAATTAGGGGGCCAGATGTTGAATTAAAGTTGGAATGCAGAGTATATTCTGCTAACAGTTCTGATATGCCCTTATTTTAGGAAACCATGTTTTACAGCTCACCGACTGGAGAGCTGGGGCTTGCATCTCAGTTAAGTGGATGGAAGTGCAATCAGAGATTTGCTGAGAAGTGCTTTCTTAAGATGATCACATCATATTTAAATGGATCAGAATAGTGCCAGAGTTCACTCCAGTTTGTGCAGCTGAGCACACTGCCAGTGTTTCAAGGATCAATTCCTTTGATGGGATTGCTACAAAATGCCCCATTATGGGGACGCAGTGGCTGTGCCAAAGCAGCTTAATGTACCTGTGAGGCCTCTAGGTGGCGCTCTCTGCCCTCAAGAGAGGTCACGACTGACTACGGGCAAGAAGTGTAAACTCTGAACAGGTGTTTAGAGCTGCCCTTGATCGCCTTTCATCTTTTGTCTTTTGTTGTCTCATTTCATCTCTGAAGTACCCCTTTTCCTTCCCTTCTAACAAACTCAGGTTCTAATAAATAAGGAGAAAGCTAATCAGCATAGGGCTTTGTGGTTGGTAAGCAGTTCAGTATTCTTTAGAGCTTTTGATCCTCACACCAACCATTTGAGGTAGTTTTATCTCAACTTCTTTAAAATGAGTGAACAAAAACCCCAAGTTCTAAAGTGCCCAGAACCCTATAGTGATAGAGGCAGCGTTTGAACTCAAGCGTCTGACACAAAAACCAATTTGCATGCCATAATCCTTCTGGGTAGGATGACCAGATAGCTTGTCTTGACTGGGACAGTCATCACCTGTGCCTACTGCCTTGCCATAATTATTACTAGTGCCCCTTTTCATTTTCAGAGTGTCCAAGTTTGAATGATAAAGTCATGTTTGTGACACTAATGAAATCAGCCATAAACCTCTCCCCTTTCACAGTATTAAATTATAAGACTTTATCTCTAGTTTAGTGAAAACTTTCTATAAAGAAATCTCAGGCATCAATGAATAGGTGAGGGATGCTTACTCATTTGCTGAAGGTGTGTGAGTATTTCCATGAACTCTGTGAAGCCAAAGATGGAGAAACTGGCATCTTTTGCACTTCCTGAGATCCAGCTGGGCCCTGAACCTGCCTAATGTTGCTGTGATCTGAGTGCACTTGTAATACTTGTGTTAGTCAGGATTCCAGCTATGCAAATTACAAAACCTACATTCAGAGCTTGTTTAAGCCAATAAAGGAATTGATTTTTGAGGTTCGTAACTTGAAGTTCAAAGACTTGGTCTTGTTTGGACACAGCTGGCACTAGAGCTTCAGTCTCTCTCTGTTTCTCTGTCTCATGCTCTCCAGCTCTTTCCCATGCTTTTCCCTGCATGACCTTCATTTCTCAGAAAGGAACCTTCATTGCAGGGACAAAGAAAGTCATGAGCAACTCGAGCACTGCATTCAACCTTTGGCACCAGCTAAAAGTCTAAGGCTGATTCTCCCTGGACTAACTTGGCTTATATGCTTATTCCTGAACGAATCATTGTAGTCAAAGGTACAGAATGTTTTAATTATATAGATGTGGCATCATGTGCCCATCCTGGAGCTTTATAGCAAGATTTGCCACAGCTTGAGAACGTAGATAGAAGTTGAAGAGGAGTGCTTCCCTTAAAGAAGATAAAAATAAAGAATGGGCAATGAATGGTGGGCAAAACAACACCACAAAACAAAGCAAACATAAGCTGTTCACTGTTCTGCTGCTTTGCCTAATAGAAAAAAATAGGGAATGAAGGAGGTAGAAGTGGTGTAACTGGAAGGGTGTTATTTTCCTACAAGTGATATGAATGAGTGCCAGTCATGGCCCATATGACTCTGGCAGGGTGACAGAGATCCTAGGGCTTCCTCAAATTATGTAATACTACTTCATGCCTTTTGTTCTAAAGACCAAAATTGTGCATGCAGATTAAATTGCTTTTGAAACAGATTATCACAAACTAAGAGCTTCAAACAACACAAGCTTATTATCTTACAGTTGTGAAAGTCAGAAATCAAAACAAATTTTATGGAACTAAAAATTTAGGAACTAATGTACCTAAAAACACAGGTACATTAAGCTGCTTTGGCACAGCCACTGCGTCCCCATAATGGGGCATTTTGTAGCAATCTCATCAAAGGAATTGATCCTTGAAATACTGGCAGTGTGCTCAGCTGCACAAACTGGAGTGAACTCTGGCACTATTCTGATCCATTTAAATATGATGTGATCATCTTAAGAAAGCACTTCTCAGCACTGCTCCTTCTGGAGGCTCTAGGAGAGAAGCCGTTTCTTTGCCTTTTCCACCTTCTAGAGGTTGCCTGCATTCCTTGGGTCATTTGCCCTCCTTCATCTTCAGAGTTCATCAGTCCAAGTTCTGCTTTCATGCTCACATTTTTGGACTCTTACTCACCTGCTTCCCTCTTGTAAGGACCCCTTTGTGTATTTTGGGCCTCTCTGGTTTACCTGGATTATTCAGGATAATCTTCTCAATTCAAGATCCTTAACTCAATCACATCTTCAGAGTCCTTTTTGCCTTGTAAATGAACATATTGACAGGTTCTGGGGATTAGGACATGGGCATCTTTGGGAGAGCCATTATTCTGTCTACTACAGTGCACTTCTGTGAATTTGAGCAGCTCTGGCCTTCTCACTTAGAAATGGTTCAGCCATCACTCCCTGGATCTAAGCACTGAAGTTTTGGGAAATAAACACTTTGCCTTCTATCCAGGCCAGGCTAGATCTACCAAGTTTGGACAATAAGCAGTGGAAGGTAGATGATAACTGAAAGCTCCTTAGATATCATGACTTTGCCCTATAGTTTTAAGCCTTCTGTCTCACCCTGTATCCTGCCCCACTAGGTCCTTTTACCTTGCATCACCCACGGTGAACAAGTAGTAAATATAGGTTGAACCAAAAGGTGTCTTAGCGTCTTGAATGTTCTGTTGATGCAAAGCAGTTTTAGAGGAGAACCCTTATCCTAGAGCCAATGTTAGATTTGATGGAAACACCTGACAGCACCCAGGATTCTGTTGTTTGCCTGTGTGTTAAGGAAATTCATAATACAGTTTGTGGTAGATAAATGGCATATAACCCTATAATGGCATATAACTTATTTATCTGTTCATTTATAAGAAACATTTATTGAGGGCTTATAACATGCTAACCACAGGTTATTCACTGCTTTTTAAAGTGCACCTGGTTCCACAGTGGAGTTTTTCCTTATCTTTGCTGAGATACCTGTATAGAGAAAACCAGTTAATATAGGGCAGGTGTTCTTGAGGTGGACAGCTTTACCAACATACATATGTCCATAGACTCATAAAGTCTGGAGTGGGGCCTAAAGAATATATACATTAAAAATCTTCTCAGGTGATTGACACATACAACCCTGATTAAAAGTGGACTTTTTATTCTAAGGCACTCTAGTTGGAAAGGCTTTAAGGTCCTTTGCTCCTTTTTCAATCCCACATTTCATTATTGTGATGACAATAAGAGTAAAAATAAAGAGCTACCTGGCTAATGATGCAACCAGAGGTTAGGATTCTTTCAGTTGTTCAGTTCTTGAAAGCATGAAAGGACCCTATAACATTCATGGGAAATCTTGACTTTTTTTGTGTATATAATGAGAGGAAATCTATGGAGTTTATTTCTGTTTCAGTTTTTAACTTGGATGAAACATATTTCTTAACTGCTTTTATGGTTATGGCTATTTGTATGTCAGACAACCATACAATAACTTTGTGAAAAGTTATTAAAATACCATTATTGGCTAGGGATGTCACAGTAACCTTTTATTAAAATTGAAATATCCTCCTCTACTTCTTCCTTTCCCTTTCTTTTTGTTTAAAAATAAAAGAAACCTAACTGAGATTTGTTTAGGGAATTTATTGACATGTAACTTGGGGAGATAGAAGTAGTACAGTCTTTAAGCACTGTGAGATACAGAACTCAAAAAATGCACTCTTTCTCTCTTTTTCTTCACTGTATATGGGTCTCTACGTAATAAAGAACTTAGCTTTGCCCAAAGAGAAGGTCTGGCCTTTGCCCTCAGTTTCCGGGAAGTAATATCTGGGCTCTTGGATGTATTCCTGATAGGAATATCTTTCTTTGTCTGGGGGCCTTGGGTCATATGTGTTGTCTTAAAAATGTGATTTAGGGTGGAGGTGGACCACACCTGTATAGTTTTAGGGTGGGGGTGGCCATGCCAAGATGACCAACAATGTGAGTTGGGGTGTGTGTTGGTGGTGAGCTTTAGGTAATAAGGTATTAATCTACTTAGAGACTGAGATCAGCCACATGGACAATCAATCATGCCTACATAGTGGAGCTCCAATAATAACTGAATACTGAAGCTCAGGTGAGCTTCCCTGGCTGGCAGTAGGCTGTGCATATTGTCAAACATCAATGCCAAGAGAGTAATGCATCCTGATTCCAGGGGGTTAGGACAACAGAAACCCTTCATTTGTAACCTTTCTGGACTCTGTCCTATGCACTTCTTCCTTAGCTGATATTAATCAGCCTCCTTTTCCTACAGTAAACTATAACTGTGAGAATAATAGCTATCAGTGAGTTCTGTGCATCCTCAAAAATGTGGGTGGTTTTGGAAACTACTAGAATTTGCAGTTGGCATCAAGAATGAAGGTAGTTTTGTGGAGGGCTATGTGCCCTCTAACTTGGGGCAGTTGATTAACTCTTTTGCCCCTAAACTCTTTGCAGCCTTTAACTTCTCTATTGAAGACAGATTATTCCTATATGAAGCATGTGGAAGGGAGAAATTGGATGCAGACAGCTCCGGGCTTGCATTATTACAGTTAAGTAATCTCAGAGCATAGACAGAAAACATCTTTCTGAGAATCAGTATAAAAAATGTGGGGTAAGGGGTGTAAATGGTCTTGCTTGAGACATCAGTCCAAACTCTGGAATAATTATCATGGCTAATGAATATGATAAAATGATTAGAAACCCTGCCAGAATTACATGATATGGATGATGTGGGAGAAGAAGTTCCCCAAAAGAAATCAGTGAGTATGTGTGTGTGTTAAGGGAGGTGGGGGTGGAGTTTGAGAATGGTTTTGAAGTTGCCTGGTTAGGAAAAGAAGTTGGATAGAATAAGATAACCTGTTATCATTAACACCTTTCCTGAACACTAAAGCTCAGATAAAGTATGAGTTCTCCAAGTAGCCTCCCCAACCAAAGTTGGTTTCAGCAAAGTTTAGTAAAATTAGGTTTTACTGATCTGTGAGATCATGTCTCTGAGAGGATCTGGAGAATTCACAGGAAAATATTGGCTTAATTATGAAAACACATACTCACACCCCCAGTGATAACAGAATACGGTAGCCCAATGCTTGATTTCGTCATGAGGATATCTTTTTTTTTTTTTTTAAGATTTTATTTATTTATTTGACAGAGAGAGCAAGAGAGCCAAGCAGGGGGAGCAGTAGAGGGAGAGGGAGAAGCAGGTTCCTTGCTAAGCAGGGAGCCCAACTCAGGGCTCAGACCCAGGACCCTGAGATCATGACCTGAGCCCAAGGCAGATGCTTAACCATCTGAGCCACCCAGGCACCCTAAGTATATCCATCTTAAGGGTTATTTTTGTTACAGTTTTGAGTCCATCACCAAAATAGTTCCCAGATATTGTTACTGTTGTCATTGTTTCTTTATGATGCTGAAAATTATAGTGTAATTTGATTGTTTTCAACAGAAATGGGAAGTCCCTGGGAACTTGAGCATTTTCCTCTTCTTCCCACCCTCTTCTTTTTCTTCCTCCTTTCCTCTGCCATTTTATCCTGCCCTTTTTAATAAGTACTAAGAAATTGGAAATTTCATGATTAATCAAAATGGCAGTTTAATTCAAATAACTAGTAGAGCGGGGGGTGGAGTAAGATGGCGGAGGAGTAGGAGACCTGGATTTCGTCTCCTCTCAGGAATTCAGCTGGATAGGGATCAAACCATTCTGAACACCTACAAACTCAACAGGAGTCGAAGAAAAGAAGAGCAACAACTCTCTCATCAGAAAAGCGACCACTTTCTGGAAGGTAGGACGTGCGGAGAAGTGAATCCGAGGCGATATTCGGGAGGATAGACGGTGGGGGAAGGGCCTCCATCAGCCGCTTCTGGCAAGTGAAAGAACCATGGAACACAAAATCGGAACTTTTAAAAGTCTGCTCCGCTGAGGGACATGACTCTGGTGGCTAAGCGGGGGGTAGAACCCTCCGGGACAGTGTGGTCTCAGGAACCTTGGGGTCACAGAAAGACCGGGGGTGCCTGAGTGTGGCAGAGCTCCCAGGTAATGGAGCAGGGAAGCCGGCTGCAGAGGCGGAGCCCAGGCGCGGGCTCTCAGCTCGGGGTTGCCATAAACCGTGATCCACAGCACACTCGGGCCCCTGCTCCTCCAGCAGGGACCCAACAAGCGGCAGATCTGGGGAGACTCACCTTCCTCCCCTGGGAGGAGCCGCTTGGGAGTGCACCACAGGGATCTGCTGGGTTTGGAGACTCCACCCAGGGTTGGGTGCCAGAGATAGAAACGCGCGGTCACAGGCCGGGTGAGCACGGAGTGCAGCCAGAGACCGGGGAGACGGGAGTGACTGATGGCTTTTCTCTGGGGGCTCACTGAGGAGCGGGGCCCCGAGTTCTTGGCTCCTCCAGGGCGGAGATTGGGAGGCCGCCATTTTCACTCTCTGCCTCCAAAGCTCTATGGAAAGCTCGCAGGGAACAAAAGCCCCCGAGAGCAAACCCGAGCAGATTACTTAGCCGGGAGGGGGCAAGAGTGGGCCAATTCCGCCTCCGTCAAAGACATTTGGAAACCACGGCAACAGGCCCCTCCCCAGAAGATTAGTGAGAACAGCCAGCCAAGACTAAGTTTACCGATCAATGTGAATGGCAGAACTCCAGCGCTAGGGGAATACTGCACATAGAATTCATGGCTTTTTTACCATGATTCTTTAGTCTTTCAAAGTTAATTTTTTTTAACTATCTTTTTTCTTTTCTTTTCTTTTTTTTTATTTGAATTTTCTTTTTCCCTTTTTCAACCAACATCTTATCAATCCCTTTTTTTAAAAAACATTTTTATTTTTCATTTTTAGAGTAATATTCTATCCCTTCATAGTAGTTACCCGTATTTTTGGCATATATATATAAGTTGTTCTCCCTTTAAAATTTTGAGATAGTTTCTTCTAACAGATTAAAATATACCCTAAATCTCTAGTATATGTTTTTTTCTACTCCCCTGCCAGATCACATTCTCTCCCTTTTTTTTTCTTTTTTCTTTTTTTAAATCCTCTTTTTTCTTTTTTCAAACAACTTCTTATCAATTCCTTTTATAAAATTTTTTATAATTTCCATCTTTACAGTCATATTCCATCCCTTCATCATATCAACCCTTATTTTTGTACATATATAAGTTTTTCTTTCTTTAAAATTTTGGGAGGCACTATCTTCTAACAGACCAAAATACACCCAAAATCTAGTGTGTGGCACTGGTCTATATACCAGCCTGATCATATTTGATCACATTCTGGTTTTTTGTTGTTGTTTTGTTTTGTTTGTTTTTGTTTGTTTTTATCTTTTTCTTTTTCTTTTTTTTTTCTTTTTTCTCTCTTTCCGTTTCTTTTTCCACTGCTTCAGGTCTTTTCTGATTTGTTTAGAGTATATTTTCTGGGGACGTTGTTACTCTGCTAGCATTTTGTTCTCTCATTAATCTATTCTCCTCTGCACAAAATGACAAGATGGAAAAAAATCATCTCAACAAAAAGAACAAGAATTAGCACCAACTGCCAGGGACCTACTCAATACGGACATTAGTACGATGTCAGATCTAGAGTTCAGAATCATCACTTTAACGATATTAGCTGGGCTTGAAAAAAATATGGAAGTTATTAGAGAAACCGTTTCGGGAGAAGTAAAAGAACTAAAATCTAACCAAGTAGAAATCAAAAAGGCTATTAATGAGGTGCAATAAAAAATGGGGGCACTAACTGCTAGAATAAATGAGGCAGAAGAGAGAATCAGTAATATAGAAGACCAAATGATGGAAAATAAAGAAGCTGAGATAAAGAGAGATAAACAACTACTGGATCATGAGGACAGAATTCGAGAGCTAAGCGATACCATAAGACGAAACAACATTAGAATGATTGGGATCCCAGAAGAAGAAGAAAGAGAGAGAGGGGCAGAAGGTATAATGGAGCAAATTATAGCAGAGAACTTCCCTAATTTGGGGAAGGAAACAGGCATGAAAATCCAGGAAGCACAGAGAACCCCTCTCAAAATCAATAAAAATAGGTCAACACCCCGACATCTAATAGTAAAACTCACGAGTCTCATAGACAAAGAGAAAATCCTGAAAGCAGCTCGGGAGAAGAGATCTGTAACCTACAATGGTAGAAACATTAGATTGGCAACAGACCTATCCAGAGAGACCTGGCAGGCCAGAAACGACTGGCAGGATATATTCAGAGCACTAAAGGAGAAAAATATGCAGCCAAGAATCCTATATCCAGCTAGGCTGCCATTGAAAATTGAAGGAGAGATAAAAAGCTTCCAGGACAAACAAAAACTAAAGGAATTTGCAAACACAAAACCAGCCCTACAAGAAATCTTGAAAGGGGTCCTCGAAGCAAAGAGAGACCCTAAAAGCAACATAGACCAGAAAGGAACACAGACAATATACGGTAACAGTCACCTGACAGGCAATACAATGGCACTAAATTCCTATCTTTTAGTAGTTACCCTGAAATCAAATGGGCTAAATGCCCCAATTAAAAGACACAGGCTATCAGATTGGATTAAAAAACAAGACCCATTGATATGCTGTCTGAAAGAGACTCATTTCAGACCCAAAGACACCCCCAGAATGAAAGTGAGGGGGTGGAAAACCATTTACCATGCTAATGGACACCAAAAGAAAGCTGGGGTGGCAATCCTTATATCAGACAAGTTACGTTTTAAACCAAAGACTGTAATAAGAGATGAGGAAGGACACTATATCCTACTTAAAGGGTCTGTCCAACAAGAAGATCTAACAATTGTAAATATCTATGCCCCTAACATGGGAGCAGCCAATTATATAAGGCAATTGATAACAAAAGCAAAGAAACACATCGACAACAATACAATAATAGTGGGGGACTTTAACACCCCCCTCACTGAAATGGACAGATCATCTAAGCAAAAGATCAACAAGGAAATAAAGACTTTAAATGACACACTGGACCAAATGGACTTCATAGACATATTCAGAACATTCCATCCCAAAGTAATGGAATACACATTCTTCTCTAGTCCCCATGGAACCTTCTCCAGAATAGATCACATCCTAGGTCATAAATCAGGTCTCAACTGGTACCAAAAGATTGGGATCATTCCCTGCCTATTTTCAGACCACAATGCTTTGAAACTAGAACTCAATCACAAGAGGAAAGTCGGAAAGAACTCAAATACATGGAGGCTAAAGAGCATCCTACTGAAGAATGAATGGGTCAACCAGGAAATTAAAGAAAAATTAGAAAAATTCATGGAAACCAATGAAAATGAAAACACAACTGTTCAAAATCTTTGGGATGCAGCAAAGGCAGTCCAAGAGGCAAGTATATAGCAATACAAGCTTTCTCAAGAAACAAGAAAGGTCTCAAGTACACAACCTAACCCTACACCTAAAGGAGCTGGAGAAAGAACAGCAAATAAAGCCTAAACCCAGCAGGAGAAGAGAAATCATAAAGATCAGAGCAGAAATCAGTGAAAGAGAAACTAAAAGAACAGTAGAACAGATCAATGAAACTAGGAGCTGGTTCTTTGAAAGAATTAACAAGATTGATAAACCCCTGGCCAGACTTATCAAAAAGAAAAGAGAAATGACCCAAATCAGCAAAATCATGAATGAAAGAGGAGAGATCACAACCAACACCAAAGAAATACAAACAATTATAAGAACATATTCTGAGCAACTCTATGCCAGCAAATTAGATAACCTGGAAGAAATGGATGCATTCCTAGAGATGTACCAACTACAAAAACTGAAGCAGGAAGAAATAGAAAACCTGAACAGACCTATAACCACTAAGGAAATTGAAGCAGTCATCAAAAATCTCCCAACAAACAAAAGCCCAGGGCCAGATGGCTTCCCAGGGGAATTCTACCAAACATTTCAAGAAGAATGAATACCTATTCTTCTGAAACTGTTCCAAAAAATAGAAATGGAAGGAAAACTTCCAAACTCGTTTTACGAGGCCACCATTACCTTGATCCCAAAACCAGACGACCCCATCAAAAAGGAGAATTACAGACCAATATCCCTGATGAACATGGATGCAAAAATTCTCACCAAAATACTAGCCAATAGGATCCAACAGTACATTAAAAGGATTATTCACCACGACCAAGTGGGATATATCCCTGGGCTGCAAGGTTGGTTCAACATCTGCAAATCGATCAACGTGATACAATACATTAACAAACGAAAGAACAAGAATCATATGATCCTCTCAATAGATGCAGAAAAAGCTTTTGACAAAGTACAGCATCCTTTCTTGATCAAAACTCTTCAGAGTATAGGCATAGAGGGTACATACCTCAATATCATAAAAGCCATCTATGAAAAACCTACAGCGAATATCATTCTCAATGGGGAAAAACTGAGAGCTTTCCCCCTAAGGTTAGGAATGTGGCAGGGATGTCCACTGTCACTACTGCTATGCAACATAGTATTGAAAGTCCTAGCCACAGCAATCAGAGAACAAAAAGAAATCAAAGGCATCCAAATTAGCAAAGAAGTCAAACTCTCACTCTTTGCAGATGAGATGATACTTTATGTGGAAAACCCCAAAGACTGCACCCCAAAACTGCTAGAACTCATATAGGAATTCAGTCAAGTGGCAGGATATAAAATCAATGCACAGAAATCAGTGGCATTCCTATACACCAACAACAAGATAGAAGAAAGAGAAATTAAGGAGTCGATCCCATTTACAATTGCACCCAAAACCATAAGATACCTACGAATAAATCTAACCAAAGAAGCAAAGGATCTGTACTCAAAAAAGTATAAAATACTCATGAAAGAAATTGAGGAAGACACAAAGAAATGGAAAAACGTTCCATGCTCATGGATTGGAAGAACAAATATTGTGAAGATGTCAATGCTACCTAGAGCAATATACACATTCAGTGCAATCCCCATCAAAATACCATCTACTTTTTTCAAAGAAATGGAAGAAATCATCCTAAAATGTGTATGGAACCAGAAAAGACCCCGCATAGCCAGAGGAATGTTGAAAAAGAAAAGCAAAGCTGGCGGCATCACAATTCCGGACTTCCAGCTCTATTACAAAGCTGTCATCATCAAGACAGCATGGTACTGGCACAAGAACAGACACATAGATCAATGGAACAGAATAGAGAGCCCAGAAATGGACCCTCAACTCTATGGTCAACTCATCTCTGACAAAGCAGGAAAGAATGTCCAATGGCAAAAAGACAGTCTCTTCAATAAATGGTGTTGGGAAAATTGGATAGCCACATGCAGAAGAATGAAACTGGACCATTTCCTTACACCACACACAAAAATAGACTCCAAATGGTTGAAGGACCTCAATGTGAGATAGGAGTCCATCAAAATCCTAAAGGAGAACACAGGCAGCAACCTCTTTGACCTCAGCCGCAGCAACTTCTTCCTAGAAACATCGCCAAAGGCAAGGGAAGCAAGAGCAAAAATGAACTATTGGGACTTCATCAAGATAAAAACCTTTTGCAAAGCAAAGGAAACAGTCAACAAAACCAAAAGACAACTGACAGAATGGGAGAAGATATTTGTAAATGACATATCAGATAAAGGGCTAGTATCCAAAATCTATAAAGAACTCATCAAACCCAACACCCAAAGAACAAAGAATCCAATCAAGAAATGGGCAGAACACATGAACAGACATTTTCCCAAAGAAGACATCCAAATGGCCAACAGACACATGAAAATGTGCTCAATATCACTCAGCATCAGGGAAATCCAAATCAAAACCCAATGAGATACCTCCTTACACCAGTCAGAATGGCTAAAATTAACAAATCAGGAAACGACAGATGTTGGCGGGGGTGCGGAGAAAGGAGAACTCTCCTACACTGTTGGTGGGAATGCAAGCTGGTGCAACCACTCTGGAAAACAGTATGGAGGTTCCTCAAAAAGTTGAAAATAGAGCTACCGTATGATCCAGGAATTGCACTACTGGGTATTTACCCCAAAGATACAAAAGTAGGGATCCAAAAGGGTACGTGCACCCCGATGTGTATAGCAGCAATGTCCACAATAGCCAAACTGTGGAAAGAGCCAAGATGTCCATCGACAGATGAATGGATCAAGAAGAGGTGGTATATATATACAATGGAATATTATGCAGCCATCAAAAGGAATGAGATCTTGCCATTTGCAACGACGTGGATGGATCTGGAGGGTATTATGTAGAGCGAAATAAGTCAAACAGAGAAAGACATGTATCATATGACCTCACTGATACGAGGAATTCTTAATCGCAGGAAACAAACTGAGGGTTGCTGGAGTTGGGGGTGGGGTGGCAGGGATGGTGTGGCTGGGTGATAGATACTGGGGAGGGTATGTGCTCTGGTAAGCGCTGTGAATTGTGCAAGACTGTTGAATCTGAGATCTGTACCTCTGAAACAAATAATGCGATATAGGTTAAGAAAAAAAAAAAGAAGAGGAAGAAGGTAGCAGGAGGGGAAGAATGAAGCGGGGGAAATCGGGAGGGGTAGACGAACCATGAGAGACGATGGACTCTGAAAAACAAACTGAGGGTTCTAGAGGGGAGGGGGGTGGGAGGATGGGTTAGCCTGGTGGTGGGTATTTAGGAGGGCACGTTCTGCATGGAGCACTGGGTGTTATGCACAAACAACAAATCATGGAACACTACATCTAAAACTAATGATGTAATGTAGGGGATTAACATAAGAATAAAAAAATAAAAAATAAAAAAAAAATAAAAAAACCCCAAATAACTAGTAGAGCAACAATTTCCCATATTTTTCTCACAAATCTGGAAATACAAAATGTGACTTGCACCATTTTTTGCATACTGTTTCACATTTAATATTTTCTTAAACCAAGATTATTTTAAAATTGTTGTCAAAGAAAACTTGCTAGCCATTTCTCTTATTTTGTTTCCTGAAAAACTCATAGCTTTATGATTCACTCTACAATTAATGATCTTTTAGTAGCAAGGGGATTTGATGTTACCATTACCCTAAGTGAAGTGAGTTTGCCCAAGAGAAGAGAGGATATCTCAGGGCACTGGAGAGAGATTTTTTGGGGAGTAGAGAGGATTTCTGGTTCTATTCTTTCTGTGAACTTAGGTAAGCTATTAAGCCTTTGTTTCCCTCAGTTTCCTCATTTCTAAAAGGAGAATACTGAAGTTACTCGAATCATAGGGCTGTTGAGAGGAATGAATGGGTTAATATTTATAAATGCTTAGAATAATATTTAGCATGCAATAAATACAAAATATGTGTCAGTCACTGTTTTCCCATCCTCCTCCACCTCCTCCTTCTCCTTTGGCTGTTGGTAAAAATTTGTTACTCATTTTCCCTTAAATTTGCACAGAACTACATTCATAAGGTGTTGGGCAGGGAAATTCTCAGCTTCAAGGTCGAGATAGTTGAAATGTTTAACATATTCAGGCTGGGTGTAAAATATTTATGCCCAAATGCTTGCTCAAGCTTTGTCTAAAATGTCATTGTGTCACATTCAAATGTATAAAAAAACAAAATAAACTAAGAGTACTCTAGAAATGTTTAAATCATATTTTGAAGGTTAATTCAAGTTATTATTCTCTCTGTATTTGTAAGAAACTTAAAAAGAAAGCACAAATTGGATTTTTTAAGAGGCCTAACAATGACATGATTGTGATTAAACACAAATGTATTGGGAGAAAATGTGGGATTTTTGTATGCAGTTAGAAGTGAGTTGAAAGTGCATCTGGGAACAAGGTGAAATGATCACAATGGGAGAATTTGGTTACTGCACTGAAACTCGATCAGGTTTTCCACTGTAGAGACCTGCTGCTGCGAAAAGTTGAAAAAATGTTCAACAGCACAACATGTTAAGTGAAGCCAGAATATGCAATGATGCACATTAAGGGGGATTATTTTCTGAGACAGGAGAGTAAACTGTGCTTCTCAAAGTTATTTGTTAACTTTAAGGAAAGTAAATTTATTATTTAAAATCACCTCTATAATATACAGGGCCATTTCTCTATGAAGTTGACAGTGGTTCTTTCTACAGAGGAATATTCAGGCATTTGGTGATTTTACCCCTGCCTTTTCTCATTGTAAGTTCTTTTGCAGCAAGCATGGGCCCTAAACTCTGTGCAGAGTTATTGGGTTTTCTCTTGTATTCAGTGTAGGATCTTATTCTTCAGAAATTGGTTAGATCAAATGTGTTTGCCATGATTAAAGTAGTAATATATGTATAATTGGCAGAAGAATGTAGCAGCCAATGTTCCTCAGTCAAGGTCTTTGAAATGCATCATATTCCTGTGTAAGCATGTGTGTGTTTCTGTAAATGTATTTCTACACAATCATAAATATATAAGAAAAGTGAAAATTATGCACTGAACATGTCATCTAAATACCTGATTATTGCCCTGTTTTACAAGGAACCAGCTTTGTATGGTATCCAGTAGACGACACAGTCTTTAACTCTCTGTCAAACTCAGAGAGAAATAAACTTTGTCAAGATATGAACCCATGAAGAAGTCTACTTATCTGATTTGCCATATATGGGCACAAGCCTTCATGGTCAATACAGAATGTTGACATCTTCTTATGATAGTTGAAAGGTGTCTTGGGATTTTAAGAATATGTGAGAAGAGTTTCTGAAAATAATTTTGCCATCCTCTTTAATGATAATTATATATTATTTAAAACTCAAAACTCAGTTATATATGTAATAGCACATCAAGGATATATAATGGATTTTGTCATAAGTCTCTTATTCCTCACTTAAAATTAGATGATACCCCTTAACCAGTGTTATTAAGGAAATATGTCCAAACTGAACTAGATTTATCTTAAGTCTCTTGTGAATTAGAGACATCGTCATGTTCAATACTACTTAGGTGTCCGTGTTTATCTGCTAGTCCTTTATGAGAGAGCAAAACTTTGTTTATACTTAGATAACTTACCTAAAGACAATTACTACAGCAAATTTTTCTTCTAGCACAACTTTTGAGATGAGTTTGTAAGAAAGGTTTTTGCTACATTCCAATACAATTTTCAAAATTCTGGTTGCCTGCTCTTTGGCTGATGTAAAGAATGTCTGCATGAAGCCTTAATTTGTTTCTCTCTGTACTCTTGGCCAGCTGGGTTTTCTCTGCCCTCACCAGCATCCTCTGCCCACAGGTTGATGATAGTCCTCTTTAAAAATCATTTGTGGGAAAAATTTGCTTCCTATTTGAAATTAGCACTGAAAAATGCCCTTCCATGATACTTTCTCTGTAGTAGTATTAAGCATTTCAGCAGCTGATGCTTATTACAATCTTAAATACTTCAGGCTCAATATCGTATCATGTACAAGATCTGAGGCCTAGGAAATGAGGGAAGTATAGTCATCCTTTAATGCAAAAAAAATACAACTACCAAATTTTATTATCTAGTTCAGTGCTGAGCTTTGGTTATACAAATAAAGATTTTTCATAATTGCATTCACAGTGGGAGACATAAAGATCAATTGTTAAGTGTATTAGTTTGCTGGGGCTGCCATCACAGACTAGGTGGCATTTAAATAACAAAAATTTATTTACTCACAATTTTGAGAAGTCCAAGATCAAGTTGTTAGCAGAGTTGGTTTCTTCGGAGGCTCCTCTCCTTCTCCTATAGATGGTATCTTCTCCATCTTTGTTTCTTCACATTGTCTTTTCTCTGCATTAGGCTGTGTCCAAATTTTCTCTTGTAAGGACACCAAGTCATTTTGGATTAGGATCCACCCTAATTACCTTATTTTAACTTAATTACCTCTTTAAAGACCCTATCTCCAAATACAGTCACATTTTGAGGGGCTGGAGATTAGGACTCAACATATAAATTTTGGGTGGACACAAGTCAGCTGATAATATTAAGATTCTCAGAAAATTGACAAAGTAAGGGCACATTTTGAAGAAGAGTCTGGCAACAAGGGTGATGACCTTAAATACTTATTTCTTCACCTTCATTAATGTTTGTCCATTGTTCACATCTTCACTTTATACCAATGGACAGCAATAACATGAGAAGAAAGGCAAAGACAGTCTTGACCAGGAAGAAAATTAAAATGAAGAATGGATATGTATTTTTAACCTGAGTAGTTTTTAGGTAGAGAGTTCACATCATTTGGGAAACTGGCAACAGTAGTAGATTGGGACTGTTCTGGGCAAAGCAGTTATATGCTCATCCTCATTTCAGGGGAGGTGTGAACCCCCTGGAATATTCTAAGCACTGTGTTTTTATGTTGTATGTATATCTAGGGATTCATGGAGAACACCCAGAGCTTTACACAACTTTAAGACAGGTCTGTTTCCAATGAAATTTTAAGAACTTCTGGTTTGAGCTGTTCTGTAAGATATGGAAGAATAATGGAACACCAGGAGAAGTCACACAAGAAATGTGATTTGAATAGAGAACATATGCAAATGATTGATTTATGAATATCTTTATATGTAAACATAGAAATTACAGAGGTATTCCAATTTATCAGTCACTGAAATGTCACCAATTTAATTATGGATTTTTTTATCCCAAATAATGGTAAATAAACTTACACTTTTTTGATCCACTAATGCCCTCTACACATTTAAGTGATAATAGTGGTTTAGATAATGGAGTCAAGAATTAGGCAGAGCTTGGTTCAAAACCCTTTTGTACTCCTTAACTATTTGTGTAACTTTGGGCAACTTGTTCATTCATTTTAAGCCTCAGTTTTGACATCTGTAAAATAGGGAGGGGGTAAAAAACCTCTTCATATGATTGTAGTGAAGATTAAATGAGATGAGGCCTAAAATCTGTGCTAGGGATAATGATTAGACCTTTGTAAGTTCATAAAAATAATATCATTATTGTTACAAATGTACAAACTATGCTGTTTTCATTCTCTTCTCAAAACAGAGAGACCACTTCTGTTAATCATGGATCTTTAAGTTCATTGTCTAGTAACTGTTTCATTGCATAGTTTGGGTGAGTCTCTGGATAGCAAGGTAATTTATTACATTTTAGAACACAAAATTTTAGAATTTCAATCAAATGAGAGTACAACTGGATGATGATGTATACTACCATTTGATTTTGTTTCTCAGGCATTTTTCTTCTTTTCCCTCCAAGGTAAAAAATTCTATTAATAATGCCTCCAAAATGCTTGTTGTTTCATTTGTATTAGTCACAGTATGCTCTGTCCAGGTTTTAATTTTGTACTATTCAAAAAATAAAATGTTGCTCCCTAGGAATTTATTAACATTATAGTAGCCTTAAATGACTTGTAGATAATTTTGAGTCTGTTGAGATATTTATATATGCTAAGTGAGAGAGGGAATCTTAAATGAATTAATCTCTCCCCTGTTTATAAAAGAAGCATAATAAGTTCATTGTATAAAATTTAAATGAATAAGACAGGTGACAAAAATAGAAATCTCCCTAATCCCATGGTTAGAGAGCCAATTTTCCTATAACCAGGTCTCCTCCTGTCCTGGATAATTAGATATAGAATATAGGAGGTTAAGGGGCACCTGGGTTGCTCAGTTGGTTAAGCATCTGACTCTTGATTTCAGCGCAGGTCATGATCTCCGGGTCATGGGATCGAGCCCTGTGTCTGGCTCCCCACTCAGCACAGAGTCTGCTTGAGTTTCTCTCCCTCTTCCCCTCCCCCTGCTCACATGCTCAAGTGCTCTCTCTTTCTGAAATAAATAAATAAATCTTAAAAAAGAAAGAAGAAAGAATACAGGAGGTTAAGAGATACAAGTTTGCTCTAAATTGTCCTCTAGACCATTGGATGAGGTCAAGAAATGGTCAGGTCTAACCCAGTTAGAGAACAAGAATTTCATGAGGTTTATATGATTCCGAAGTTCCCAGGTCTTCTTCACCTATACAGTCTCACTGTTAATACTACATCCATACTTTCTCCACCCTACCCATGTGATTATTGATAAAGTGCTGACAGCTGTCATTCTTGTCTGAGAGGTCTCTGATCCTTGCTGATACTAACAAGTTACTGCACTTTGTGCCCTTTGGCACCATGTATAAGTCCTCAAGATTCTGAACTAGACCTCTTAAGGACTTCATGACAAATCCTAAAAATTATTCATTTGTATGCCACTATGAAGAAATGCAGAATCTTCACCTTTCCCATAATCTCTGGCCTGTTTACAGAGGTGCTATAACTGACTTGAAAGTCCTATGTGTGCTTTTTAAGAGAGGAACTCTAGTTAGTTAGCTGGGCATAAAATGAGAAAGCACACTATTTTGCCTGAAATTCTAATGAGCATTGAACTGGGGAGGAAAAGTTTGAAGACTTTGTAACAGCCCCTTCCAGCACACCCCGTGTTGTATTTTATTATTAGAACTCTGCATGAATATTGAAATAAAATTAAGTATATGCCTTCATGATAAGTACTGTTAATAAATTTTCTGAAATCAGTGATCAAATTTGTAAGGAATGTGGAAGTATAATTATACTTAAAATTTTGTACCACGTGCCACAAGAACAGTATTAGACTATATAGTGTGAGATGGATACAGCTTTAAAACATACCAAAACACTGTAATGCTAGTAAGTGATTGTCAGGAAAGCTTTTGCAAGTTAGTCTTTCTATGTCAGAGCTGTGACCCTGGCAATTACCAGCTCACAAACTTTCCATGACTCCACGGTCTCTATCTGACCAAATCAGTGACTTAAATTCTAAAGCAAAGCTCAAAGAATTTAGCTCCAATCAATCTTATCTCTTAACTACTTGTATAACATCTCTGATACTCCATCAGAATTATACAACTGGCTCATAAGAGTATCAAAATACATTTGATACATAAAAGCTTAGGAAATTGTTAAATTACAGGAAGTAAATTAGCTTATACCCATACCCATGCCTTTAGGTTTCTTGCCAGCAGGCTTATGAACTATAGCATCTTTCAAAGCTTAATATGTCACTAGTTTGATGGGTCATGATATGAAAATAAATTTAAAATAAAACAAGTGGGCATGACATTTATTTATAATTCAAGATATATTTTTTGTTTCATATCAGTTTTTAAGGAGGCTTGACACCTTCAAATTAGGTTACATCTCCTGCACCTTTTTATACTTAAGCTTTTATAGCATTTATCAGTACACTTGTGATTAGTCATTCTACTTATATCAACCTTCCTAGATCATAAGAATCATGAGGGCAGATAAAAAGCATGCCTTATTTTGGGGTGCTTAGGTGGCTCAGTAGGTTAAGTGTCTGACTCTTGATTTCAGCTCAGGTCATGATCTCAGGGTTGTGAGAAAGAGCCCCGCCTTGGGCTCCCTGCTCGATTCTCTTTCTCTCTCTCTTTCTGCCCCATGCCTACCCATTCTCTCTCTCTCTCTCTAAAAAAATAAGTAAATAGCATGCCTGATTTTATTATTCTGCATCTCCTTATCTTACTCCCTATTCTGTATCCACAGTGTCTAGCACAGAGTGTAATACATAGCAGCTGCTGGAAAGATCATTGCTGAATAGAAATTAATATCCCAATATTTTTCTGTCATAGTCAATAAAGTGTCATAAAGACACTTAAAGCTTAACCCAAAACAGAAGCCATGAGCTCCCAGAATTCCCCGATACCCTATTCTTCCCAGTGGAATCCTCCTGTATGTTTCATCTCCATGGATAGTGGTCCCATACATCCAGAAACCTGGGTATCATTTTTACTACTTCACCATGTCTCCTAAGCCTTGTTAATTTTACTTCCTAAGTGTGTTAAGACTCCTTCCATGTCTGTGTATCCCACTGCTACCATCCTGTTTGGGCCCCTTCATCCTCTATCCAGCCAAGGCAGCAGTCTTCTTTTTATTTTTTCTTTTTATTTTTTTGAAGATTTTATTTACTTGAGAGAAAGAGAGAGAGAGCATGAGCAGAGGGGGGGCGGGGGGAAGAGGGAGATGCAGACTTCCCACTGAGCAGAGAGTGGGGCTGGATCCCAGGACCGTGAGATCATGACCTGAGCTGAAGGCAGATGCTTAACCGACTGAGCCACCCAGGCATCCCTAGACAGCAGTCTTCTGACTGGACTGGTTGGTTTTTTTTTTTTTTTTTTCTCTTTCTCTTTCTTACCTTAACCAAGTGGATCTTTTTGATGAAATGCAAATATAATAATTTCACCACCTTGCATAAAAATATGTTTAATGGCTTCCTGTCTGCTAGGGTTTAAGCTAAAACTCCTAAACATGGTTCACAAATTACTTCTTGGTCTAGCCCCTACTTCTCTCCATATCCTCATCCCTTGCCAGACCCCTTTTGCTCTAGCATCTCGTCAGACAGAGACAATATATCATGATCATACAGACTTTTTTTTCATAATTACAATTTTTAATTTTTAAATGTTTTAAAATTCCAATGTAATTAACCTATAGTGTTATATTAGTTTCAGGTGTGATTCAACAATTCTATACATTTCTCAGTGCTCATCACAATAAGTGTACTCTTAATCCCATTCACCTATTTCACCCATCCTCCTAACCCACATCCTCTCTGGTAACAACCAGTTTCTTCTCTATATTTAAGAGTCTGGATTTGTTGTTGTTGGTCTCTTTTTTCCTTTGTTCATTTGTTTTGTTTCTTATATTCCACATATGAATGAAATCGTATAGTATTCATCTTTCTCTGACTGACTTATTTCACTTAGCATTATACCCTCTAGATCCATCCATCTTGTTGCAAAAGGCCAAATTTCATTCATTGTTGTGGCTGAGTAATATTCCAGTGTGTGTGTGTGTGTGTGTGTGTGTGTATATGTTTATCCATTCATCTATGGATGGACACTTGGGTTGCTTCCATAATTTGGCTATTGTAAATAATTAGGCTATAAACATAGGGGTATATATATCTTTCCACATTATTGTTTTCATTTTCTTTGGGTAAATAACCACTAGTGGAATTACTGGATCATATGGTATTTCTATTTTTAATTTTTTAAAGAACCTACCCAGTAGAGGTTCAGTATTTCTGAAATGGTTGCACTAGTTTGCATTACCACCAACAGGGCACAAATATTCCTATTTCTTCACATCCTCACCAGCACTTGTTGTTTCTCATGTTTTTTATTTAGCTATTCTGACAGGTGTGAAGTGATACTGCATTGTGGTTTTAATTTGCAATTCCCTTTTGATGTGTCTGGTGACCACATGTCTGTATGTCTTTTTGGAGAAATGTCTGTTCATGTCCTCTCCCATTTTTATTTATTTAGTTTTTAAAGATTTTATTTATTTATTTGACAGAGAGAGACACAGCAAGAGAGGGAACACAAGCAGGGAGAGTGGGAGAGAGAGAAGCAGGCTTCCTGATGAGCAGGGAGCCCGATGCAGGGCTCGATCCCAGGACCCTGGGATCATGACCTGAGCCGAAGGCAGATGCCTAATGACTGAGCCACCCAGTTGCCCTGTCTTCTCCCATTTTTAATTGGATTATTTTTTTTTTTTGGTGTTGAGTTGTATAAGTTCTTTATATATTTTGGATACTAACCCCTTATCAGATATATTATTTGCAAATATATTCTCCCATTCAGTAGGTTGTCTTTTTGTTTTGTTGATGGCCTCTTTGCTGTGCAGAAGCTTTTTTATTTTGATGTAGTCCCAATAGTTTACTTTTGCTTTTGTTTCCATTGCCTGAGGAGACATATTTAGAAAAATGTAGCTACAGCTGATGTCAGAGAAATTACTGTTTATGCTCTCTTCTAGGATTTTTATGGATTCAGGTCTCACATTTAGGTCTTTAATCCATTTTGAGCTTATTTTTGTGTATGGTGTAGGAAAATGACCCAGTTTCTTTCTTTCTTTCTTTTTTTTTTTTTTTTGCATGTAGCCGCCTGGTTTTCCCAGCACCATTTGTTGAAGAGACTTTCTTCCAACGCATATTCTTGCCTCCTTTGTCATAGATTAATTGACCATAAAATCACGGGTTTATTTCTGGGCTCTCTATTCTGTGCACTTGATCTTTGTGCCTTTGTGTGTGCCAGAACCATACTGTTTTGATTACTATACTTTGTAATATAACTTGAAGTATGAGATTGTGATATCTCCAGTTTTGTTGTTCTTTTTCAAGATTGCTTTGGCTACTCATGGTCTTTTATGGTTCCAGACAAATTTAGGATTATTTATTCTAATTCTATGCTATTGGTATTTTGATGGTGATTGCAGTAAATCTGTAGATTGCTTAGGGTAGTATGGACATATAACAATATCCATTCTACCAATCCATGGAGTTGGACTATCTTTCCATTTGTCTGTATTGTCTTCAGTTTCTCTCATCAGTGTTTTATATTTTTAAGAGTATAGGTCTTTCACCTCCTTGGTTGAGTTTATTTCTAGGTATTTTATTGATTTTGGTGCAGTTGTAAATGGGATTGTTTTTCTTAATTTCTCCTTCTGCTACTTATTAAAGTATAGAAATGCAGCAGACTTCTGTATGTTGATTTTGTATACTGGGACTTTACTGAATTCACTTATAAGTTCTAGTAGTATTTTGGTGGAGACTTTAAGGTTTTCTACATACAGTATCTGTCGTCTGCAAATAGTGTAAGTTTTACTTCTTCCTTACCACTTGGATACCTTTTATTTCTTTTTCTTGTCTGATTGCTGTGGCTGTGACTTCCAGTACTGTGTTGAATACAGTGGTGAGAGGAGACATACCTGTCTTGTTTGTGATGTTGGGGAAAAATATCTCAGTTTTCACCACTGAGTATGATGTTACCTGTGAGTTTTTCATATTTGACCTTTTTTATGTTGAGGTATGTTCCCTCTAAGGATTTTATCATGAATGGATGTTGTACTTTGTCAAATGCTGTTTCTGCATTTATTGAAATAATCATATAGTTCTTATCCTCTCTTTTATTGATGTGGATGTATTACATTGATTGATTTGGAATACTGAACCACCCTTGCATCCCAGGGATAAATCTCACTTGGTCATGGTGAATGATTTTTTAATGTATTGTTCAATTTGGTTTGTTAATATTTTGTTGAGGAATTTTTGTTGAGGAATTTTTGCATCTATGTTCATCAGAAATATTGGCCTGTAATTCTCTTTTTTTTTTGTGGTATCTTTATGTGGTTTTTCAATTTGGTATTAACTCTTCTTTAAATGTTTGGTAGAATTTGCCTGTGAAGCCATCTGGTCCTGGACTTTTGTTTGTTGGGAGTTTTTTTTTTTAATTATTATTATTTCTGATTTACTTTCATTGCTGATTATTGGTCTGTTCAAATTTTCAACTTATTTTATTTTTATTTTTATTTATTTTATTTTATCTATTTATTTGAGAGAGAGAGGGAGTGAGAGAGAGCTGAGAGGGGAGAGGGTCAGAGGGAGAAGCAGACTCCCCACTGAGCAGGGAGCCCGATGCAGGACTCGATCCTGGGACTCTGGGATCATGACCTGAGCCGAAGGCAGTTGCTTAACCAACTGAGCCACCCAGGTGCCCCCAAATTTTCTACTTCTTCTTGATTCAATTTTGGGAGGTTATATGTTTCTAGGAATTTATCCCTTTCTTCTAGGTTGTCCAATTATTGGTTGGCATATAATTTTTCAAAATATTCTTTTACAATTGTTTATATTTCTGTGGTATCAGTTGTTATTTCTCCTCTTTCATTTGTGATTTTGTTTATTTGAGTCCTTTCTTATGAGTCTGGCTAGACTTTTATCAATTTTGTTGATCTTTTCAAAGAACCATCTCCTGGTGTCATTGTTCTATTGGCTTTTTGATGTCTGTTTCATTTATTTCTGCTATAATCTTTTATCCATCCTACTGGTTTGGGGTTTTGTTCTTCTTTTCCCAGCTCCTTTATGTGTAAGATTAGGTTGTTTATTTGAGATTTTTCTTGCTTCTTGAGGTAGGCCTGTATTGCTATAAACTTCCTTCTTACAACAGCTTTTGCTTCATCCCAAAGATTTTGGACTGTTGTGTTTTCATTTTCCTTTGTCTCCATGTATGTATTGATTTCCTCTTTGATTTCTTGGTTGCCCCATTCATTGTTTAGTAACGTTATTTAACCTTCATATATTTGTATTCTTTCCAGATTTTTTTTTTTTTTTTTGTGGTTGATTCTAGTTTTGTAGCATTGTGGTCAGAAAAGATGCATGGCATGACTTCAGTCTTTTTGAATCTGTTGAGGCTTGTTTTGTGGCCTATTTTGTGATCTATTCTGGACAATATTCCCTGTGCACTTGAATGTTCGTTTGCTGTGGCTTTTTTTAAAGATTTTATTTATTTATTTGACAGGAAGAGACACAGCAAGAGAGGGAACACAAGCAGGGGGAGTAGAAGAGGGAGAAGCAGGCTTCCTGCAGAGCAGGACCTGGGATCATGACCTGAGCTGAAGGCAGATGCTTAACGACTGAGCCACCCAGGTGCCCCTCATTTGCTGTTTTAGGATGTAATGTTCTGAATATATTTTTTAGATCCATCTGGCCAGTATGTCATTCAAAGCCACTGTTTCCTTTTTGATTTTCTGTTTGGACAATTTATCCATTGATGTAAGAGGGATGTTAAAATCTCCTATTATTATTGTATTACTGTTATTTCCTTCATGTTTTGTAATAGGTGTTTTTATATATTTGGGTGCTCCCATGTTGGGTGCATAAATATTTACAATTATTATGACTTCTTGTTGGTTGTTTTCTTTATTATATAGTGCCTCTTCTTACAGTCTTTGTTTTAAAGTCTATTTTGTCCAATATACATATTGCTATCCTGGCTTTCTCTTAACTTCCATTTGCATGATAAAGGCTTTTTTATCCCCTCACTTTCAATTTGCAGGTGTCTTTAAGTAAAAAATGAGTCTCTTACAGACAGCTTATAGATGGGTCTTGCTTTTTATTCCATATTGCCACCCTGTGTCTTTTAATTGGAGTGTTTAGTCATTTTCATTCAGAGAAAATTATTGATAGGTATGTACTTTTTGTCATGATGTTACTTGTTTTATGATCGTTTTTTATAGTTCATCTCTTGCTTTTTTCTTCTCTTGTTCTCTTCTCTCATGGTTTATTGTCTTTTTTAGTGATATACTTGGATTACTTTCTCTTTATTTTTTACATATTTATTACTGGTTTTTGATTTGTGGTTACCTTTAGGTTTATATATAACATCTTTTGTATACAGCAGTGTATGTTAAGTTGATGGTTGCTTACATTTGAATCCGTTCTACAAGCTAAATTTTTACTCCTCTCCCCCCATGTTTTAGTTATATGGTGTCATACTTTTACATTCTTTTATTTTGTGAATCCCTTGACTTATTTTTATAGATATACTTAATTTTACTGCTTTTGTGCTTCCTGCTTTTCATAGTCCTAATTATGGTCTTTCCTTTCCACTCGAAGAAGCTCCTTTAACACTTTTTTTTCTTTCAGTGCTTTGAATATCATGCCAACCCCTTCTGCAGAGTTTGTGCTGAAAAATCAGCATAGCCTTTTTGAGGTTTCCCTTATATATAACAATTTTCTTTTCTCTTGCTGCTCTAAAATTTTTTTCTTTATCACTAGATTTTGCCATTTTAATTACTATGTGTCTTGATGTGGACTTTCTTAGATTGATTTTGTTTGGGGCTTTTTGTGTCTCCTGGATCTGGATTTCTGTTTCCTTCTCCAGATTTGGGAAATTTTCATCTATTATTTCTTCAAATAAATTTTCTGCCCCTTTTCTCTACTCTTTTCCTTCTGGGATCCCTATAATGTGAATATTATTATGCTTAATGATGTTGCTGAGTTCCCTTAATCTATTCTCATTTGTTATTATTATTTTTCTCTCTCCTGTTCAGCTTGATTGCTTTCCATTACTCTGTCCTCCAGGTCTCTCATCTGTTCTGCTTCCTCTACTCTAATATTCTTTACATCTAATGTATTTTTAATTTCAGTTACTGAGTTATTTATCTCCAAATTGTTCTTTTTTATGTTTTCTGTCTCTTTGTTGAGGGTCTCACTGAGATCCTCCATCTTTTCTCAAGTCCAGTGAGTATCTTTATGACCATTACTTTAAATTCTGTCAGGCATATTATTTATTTCCCTTTCCCTTAGGTCTCTTGCTGTGATTTTGTCCTCTTCTTTCATTTGGGATGTATTCCTCTGTATCCTCATTTTGTCTAACTCCTTGTGTATGTTTCTCTGTGTTAGGAAAGTCAGCTAAGTCTCCTGCTCTTGCAAGTAGTGGCCCTATAATGAAGAGGTCCTGTAGTGCCTTGCAGTGCAGCATTCCTTATTCCCCAGAACCTGGCACTTCCAGGGTGTGTCCTATATGTGTACTGTGTGACCCTACTGTTGTGGCTGAGCTGCATTTGCCTTCAGTCCAGGCATCTGCAATGGCTTTTTGCTTGTTGTGGGCAGGGTTTGGTCCCTCTGTTGTTTGGAGAACTGTGGAAGGCATGTCCATAGGAGAGCATAGGGATAGGACATACCATGTTCGCAAGGTGTGTTCTAGTCCACTGTGGGAGGATGGGACCTGTAATTGCTTTGGAGAACTTCTGAGGGCTGGTAGGAAAGGGTGGGTTTGCAGAAGAGTGTCGGGGCAGGGCATGCTGTTAGCATGTGGAGAGTGTTTGTACTGTGCTGTTTTTTGTAGGTATCCCTATATCCAGACAGGGGAGTGGGAGAGGAAATGATACCCACCAGCTCTTTTGGTTTTAGGGAAATTTCCTAAAGATCCCTGCCCTTCCACCACATATTCTGAGATTAATGAATAAACCTTCTTCCTGTATACCCCAGGCAGTTTTCAAACTGCTGCTTCTATGCTCTCAGCAGGGCTGTTTGTTATGCTCTCTCTTTAAGTGTGGGAACTCAGTTTCCTATAGCCCTCCAGTTCTCCCAGAGCAGAGCCCACTGATTTTTAAAATTCCAGGTGTTAAGCTCCACTGTGAGCTTAGCTGTGAGATTGTGAGAACTTGTGAAGTTAAGTCCCACTGGTTTTCAAAGCCAGATGTTATCAGGATTAGTCTTCCTAGTGTGGGTCCCCTGTTCCTGGGATGCCTGGTGTATGGTCTGCTCCTCTCCCTTCAAAAAACTGTGATATCTCTCCTCCCTCAGATAGTCTTAGAAGTCAGTGTGATTTCTGACTGCATCTCTGCCCTTCCTACCCTTTTGGGTGTGTCCTTTTTTCTACATTTAGCTGTGGAGAGTCTGTTCTGCCAGTCTTCGGGTCTTTTCTGGGTTATTTACACTGATGTGGGTATTATCTAGGTGTGTCGGTGGGATGAGGTGAACTTAGGATCCTCCTGCTCCACCATCTTTCCTTGGAAGAGACCTTGAAGACTTTGCATTATATGCAGTCCCTTTGCTTTCACCCTTGTCTGTCCATTAATTAAGATTTCTTTCTTCTGCAGAACATTCTCTCACCCTCCAGGTCAGTGTTAGGTGCTCTTTCTGTATCTATTCACCCTCTGTGCCATCCTTTGTCTATTAAACAATGAATAACATAGACACAGTAGAGTCTAATGATTTTTTAATACAGTGTGAGATACAAAAAAAGTGACACTTAAAATCAAATGTTAGATTAATATTATATATATATTACATATATTATTATTACATCACACAACCAACTTAAAACCAGTTGAGAGATAAATGTAGTCAGATATGTGGAGATCAAAATATTATATGTTTTGCTTTTAAAGATAAGGTTAGAAAATACAACTTGGTATCTTACCTAAGTAGTCTTATTTTATATTAGTGAATTAAGTTTCCTATGCAGTCATGAAGAACATTGGCAGACCTATACAACTGTGGCATAGAACACCAAAAGAATACTCTCAGCAAGCAGGCAGGCAATCTGATCCCAAAAGAAGGGCAGGAGGTGAGCCTGTTAGGCATAGTTCCTTCTGCCAAGCTTTCCAATCAGAGAGACTTTTCTTATATGGAAAGCAAGTGAAGTAATGCAGAGAGGCCAGGGATGTCACTCTCAATTCACTATTGGTTAAAATAGAAAATAGTATTTAAAATTTTTAATTTTGATAGAGGCTTTTAATTTTTTCTATAAATACACTTTATAGGGCATAAATAATACATTAAATATATGAAGCTCATTTTTAGTTATTTCACACTCTGCTTTTAACTGTGTTTTCAATGTCTATGTAGGCAAGAGCCTTTTTACTTCCAGACAACTGGGTTTGACTCAAGGAGACAACACTCATAAGAGTCATTACTGTCTGATGACTGGAACTGCTTGAAATGCTGTGAGGTTTTGTTTCTATTCCATCCTTCAAAGAACACTTATGGCTGCAAAAAATGGGCAAACGTCTTTGCTGTTTTAGGAAAGGAGCCAAATTATAAATGCTTTTAAAAAGAATTATGGACTAAATGGCTTAACTTAATGTGTGATATTGAAAGAAGTGAGTATTTGAAATTAGGAGACCTGAGGTGATGTCCTAACTGTGTGATTATTTACCTGTGTGGCTCAATTTCCATTTCTGATACATTGTTGTTTCTGTAATAGATGGCATCTAATATCCCTGCCAGCACTGGTGTTCCATGATTAGGGCATGAGGCATTTGCATCTGTTATTTAGATCACAATTCTAAAAAATCAGCTTGTAATCAAAACCTCTGGGAGCTGTTAAACATTGGTTCTCAGTCTCCATCCCTAAAGAGGGTGATTCATTACATCAGGGATGAGGCCCTGGAATCAGTGTTTAAAACTATCTCCAGAAATGAACTAGGTCATATGATGTAGATCTAATTCAAACCACAATGACATGAGTAAAGACTGGAGTAGTGGATTAATTTTGTGATTCAGAGAACCTTAAAGTTATTTTATTTTTAATTCTAAAGGTAGAAAATCTGAGTAATTAAAAACTCAGAGTATGCAATATGCAAAACAGAAATATTTTAAAATCATTTATAACCCCACTAGAGCAAAAACTGTATTAACATTTTTTATTTACTTTTAACATTTTTTTGATAAGTTGTGTATATGTGTATATATACATGCATATATATATATTCATATTCTAAATATACAAATTATTTATCCGTCTGATTAGGTTTGTGTCACATTCCATTTTGCTGTTTATTTTGACATTTTTTTTTTTACTTAAAATATTATGAGTATTTCCTGTTATTAAAAATTGTTTGAAAGTGATTTTGGACTTCTAGCCTCCAGAACTGTGAGAGAATAAATGTCTTTTGTTTGAAGCCAAAAAACAAACAAACAAAAAACAAACAAAAAGAAAATACAATTTTGTCATTTGATTTAATTTTTGTGTATGAAAAAGCATAATTAACTGCTATTTTTATCATCTACTTCTAATTTTTCACAATAGCAAATAGAAAGACTGAGATAAATATCCTTGTATATAAATGCTAGTTCCCAACTTTTTAAAAATCCTCAGTGTAGAACCCTAAATATGGAATTACCAGATCAGAGGGCTACAGCAAATTGAAATGATCATGTGCAGTGTTGTCACAGATTGAATGAAGATTAACATTGACACGAGGAGTAGAAAGAAGTGAATTAATTACCCCAAGGTTGTTCAGGCAGTGACATAAGTTTTACTAATTGAGCTTTGGATTTGTTCTGTCACAAACAAGATTACATTGCAGTAGATAAAGAAGGTATAACTAGACAAGAAGAAAGAAACTGTGTATAAAATAATATCAGGCATCCAGGTGCCTTTTGCCTTTATGTGTGTGTGTATGTAGAGTGAGTAAGTGAATAATTGACATCATATTTCTTAGAACAAATGTTGATAGCCTATCAATTTTATGGTATAAAAATGAATTCATTGAGCCCTAATGAAAACTTTTAAAACTATTTTCTAAATTTTATTTTTAAATTTTATTTTTGAAGATTTTATTTTATTTTTTGACAGAGAGAGACACACTGAGAGAAAACACAAGCAAGGGGGAGTGGGAGAGGGAGAAGCAGGCTACCTGCTGAGCAGGGAGCCCAATGCAGGGCTCTATCCCAGGACCCCGGGATCATGATCTGAGCTGAAGGCTGATGCTTAACGACTGAGCCACCCAGGCGCCCCTAAATTGTGTTTTTTAAAGGAAATATTTATCAGCACTGTCAAAATATGGTTTAAAGTATCCCCAAATGCATTTATATACCAAATGTATTTGCCTCACAGTTAACTGGTTATCTTGAATTACTTGCCACTACAGAGAACTGAACTAAAACAGTTCAAAGAGAATGACTGAAAGAGAGGCTCAACCTCTTGATCCAAAAGAATAAATTTCAATCCCAACTCTGTTAGACATTCATGAAATGTTAACTGACTACCTTAGATCGCTGAGTTTTAAAGCTTCTTATACTAGAACAGCTACATAAAACGTAAGGAAAATAGGAACTTTGATGTTTCAAAGAAGTAAAATGCACCCAGAGAGTATGTATGGATTGCTTAAAGCTAGCACTTAATAAGTCAGATACCAAAATGTTATCATATACATTCATTTAATTACTACAACGGTTAATATATTACTTTAACAACAAGAATAATTGAGCAGTTGAAATTTTGGAATGTAGATGCTCACAATTCTTAGTAAGAGCTAATACATGCATATTCTAATATCTGTTATTAGAGTTCTGTTCAGAAAATTAGGAAATGATGCAGCATTATAATGGGTGTTTTTAAATCACCTAATCATTCATTTGGTTACTTACTCATTAAAAAATATTTACTGAGTGTTTATTATGAGATGGTGCTGAGTTTTGTGTCTGGATTGCAATAGTGCTTCAAACAGACATGCTTCCTTACTCTTGAGGAGCTGTTATTCTGGTGAGCATAGATGTAGGGAGCAAGACAATGTGAAGGTCACTAAAGGAACAAGATTTCAAATGGTGATATGTACTATGAAGCTAACAAAACAAGATGATGTGAATAGGAGTGAAAAGCAGGTGCAGGTGCTTCTTGTTGGGATGTCAAGAAAGGTGCATCTGACAAGGTGGCAGAAGTACTGACAATTAAGTGACAGCAAGAAGTAGGCTTGGGGATGTCGTCTTCTACGCAGAACTAAAGGCCAGAGGAAAGGCCCCAACACCTTTAATCTTGTATGAGAGACAAGATCAAAGGTAATATGTCTGTAAATAGTGACAGAGGACAGCAGAGAGATCTACAGTGTGAATTTGGATTTTCCTCTAAGAGCAATGGTAAGCTATTGGAGATCATTGGTGTGTTGTGTTATTGAGTTGGTGGTGGTTATTTTACACTAATTTATTAATCTTCATTCCTGTCTAACTTCCATCCTTATTTTTCTCACCGTAGGTGTCCCCACTGATTTTTCTGGCTATGACTTTTTTTTTTTTTAAGATTTTATTTGACACAGAGAGAAAGATCATAAGCAGAGGGAACGGGAGAGGGTGAGGGTGAGGGAGAAGCAGTCTCCTCGCTGAGCAGGGAGCCTGATGCAGGGCTCGATCCCAGAACTCTGGGATCATGACCTGAGCTGAAGGCAGAGGCTTAACCAACTGAGGCACCCAGGCACCCCGTGGCTGTGACTTAAAAACAACAACAACAACAACAAACAACTATCCTGGGAAGGTATGGGTTCTGTAAACGTTTAGTCTAGATTGTTTTTGTTAAAGAAATACAATTATTCAGATATGTGCAAAAACCATAAAAATAGCTTAAGAATTGCAGAAGTTAATTTGTGTAAGGGACTGAAAAGACAAGCCACAAAGAGAAAATATTTGCAAATTATGTTTCTGAGAAAGTATTTGTATCTAGAATATGGGAAGAATTTTCAAGGCTAAACAGAAAACAAATAATCCAATTTTAAAAATTGGTGAAAGATTTGAATAGACACTTAACAAAATATGTGAGATAAAAAATAAGCATATGAAAAAATATTCAATATCATGAATAATTACACAAGCACAACTTAACACCAAATTGAGATGCTATTACATACTTATAAGAATGTCCAAAATGAAAAATTAAACTCACCATGCCAAATACTAGTGAGCTTTTGGAACACTCAAGACATTGCAGACGGGAAGGTCAAATGGCACATTCACTTTGAAAATGGTTTGACAGTTCCTTATAAAGTTAAACATACATACATCTACTATATCCCACTCCTAGAAATATTCCCAAGAGAAATGGAAACATGTCTATATAACAACTTCTATGCAAATGTTTACAGCAGCTTTATTCATAATCACCAAAAATTGGGAACAAATCCAGATGCCCTTCAACCAGTGATGAGACTGTCAGTGCCTTCACCCAAAGATACCAGGAACATATTTGCAGTTGAACAAGTTGGCTTTATTATTCATTGAATTAAGGAGAATACTTACCTCCAGGGAACTGTGAGGTATATGAGTACAAGGATGTTAGAACGAACTTACATGATACGGCCTTTGGTTGGGTAATTCTGGGGAGAGTCTAAGAAAGGGGAGGTTCACTCTAGACTAGGTGTAGTAGGAAAGAGGGGTGATTTTATGATTGGGAATCTCAATAAATCTTGTCTTATAGAAAGGGGAGGAAAGAATAAGTTTAAGTTGAAATTGGTAAAGAAGTAGTAGTTATTCACTTAGTGAGTGAGGGGATGTTTTGTATTTTGTGGTTTGTGCAGTAACTGCCTGAAGTGGTTATTTGTAAGAACGTTTCTGCCAACAGGAGAACAGTATAGCTTAGCTGTAAATACCAGATAAATTTGTATTAAAATGGAGGTGCATTAAAAGAGCTAAAAGACTAATCTTAAAGAGCTATCAATTGCCAAAGAACAACTTGAGCAACAAAATAAATATAGTCATGGATTGTAAACCAAATAGAATAAGTATACATGAGTCCATATAAATAACTGAATAAATGAGGGAGGAATGAAAAAAATATTCCCTGAGGAAAATTCTAATTAATAAATATATAAAGAATGAGAAAAGTATAAAATCATCATTGGAATTGCCATAGGCAAAATCCATGGAGGGAAGCTAAAAGAACAGGTAAAAGTTGAAGACAAAACAGGATATATGCATAGTCTTAAGATTTCCTACCCTGAAATATTTAGTAATTATGAAGGGAAAAATAGTACATTTCAAGGGGTAAATCCTACAATTCACCACCTTAGACAAATTATCAAAGTCAGTACCTCCAATAATACATATCAACATGATGTACCTCTTGATAAGATACTCTCAAAAGCATCACCTCTGCTATTCTTCCAAATAATGCAAAGTTTCATGAGAAATCATGAGAAAACATTAGACATTCCCAAATTGAGGGCCATTCAGTAAGGCAATAGCCCAGTGTTCTTTAAAGTTAATAAGGACATGGAAGTCTGAACGGACTATTGCAAACTGGAGGAGATTAAGGAGACATGACAAGTAAATGCAGTGTGGGATCTTGGAATAGAAAAAGACTTAGTGGGAAAAGAGGCAAAATCTGAATATATTCTACACTTTGGTTAAAAGTAGTATACCAAGGGCTAATTTCTTAGTTTTGATGATTGTACTATAGTTTTGCACCTCTTCTATCTATCTAGAACACACAAAGAGAGCCAGGTTGATAAGAAGTGGGCATAAGTGGGTTCAGAGGCAAAGAGAAGAGGTCTTCAATAGGTAGGATTAATAGCCAAGGGAAGCTAACATTTCCTTTTTGTTTGTTTTGTTTTGTTTTTTGTTTTTTTCTATCTAAACCATTTTTTTCCTTTTCTTTTTTTAATTTAAATTCCATTAATTAACATATATTATTGGTTTCAGAGGTAGAGGTCAGTGATTTATCAGTCTTACATAATACCCAGTATCATTACATCACTTGGTGTCTATCACCCAGTTACCCCATCTCCTCAACCCCCCTCCCCTCCAGCAACTCTCAGTTTGTTTCCTATGACTAAGAGTCTCCTATGGTTTGTCTCCTTCTCTAATTTCATCTTGTTTTATGTTTTCCTCCCTTCTGCTATGATCCTCTGTTTTGTTTCTTAAATTCCACATATCAGTGAGATCAAATGATAATTGTCTTTCTCTGATTGACTTATTTCACTTAGCATAATACCCTCTAGTTCCATCCACCTTGTTGCTAATGGCAACATTTCATTTTTTGATGGCTAAGTAGTATTCCATTGTGTATATATACCACCTCTTCTTTATCCATTCAACTGTCAATGGACATCTGGGTTCTTTCCATAGTATGGCTATTGTGGACATTGCTGTTATAAACATTGGGGTATAGGCGCCCCTTCAGATCAATACATTTGTATCTTTGAGGTAAATACCCAGTAGTTCAATTGCTGGGTCGTAGGGTAGCTCTATTTTCAGCTTCTTGAGGAACCTCCATATTGTTTTCCAGAGTGGCTGCACCAGCTTGCATTCCCACCAACAGTGCATGAAGGTTCCCCTTTCTCTGCATCCTCACTGACATTTGTCCTTTCCTGATTTGTTATTTTTAGCCATTCTAACTGATGTGAGGTGGTATCCCATTGTGGTTTTGATTTGTATTTCTCTGATGCCGAGTGATGTTGAGGATTTTTTCATGTGTCTGTTGGCCATTTGTATGTCTTCTTTGGAGAAGTGTTTGTTCATGTCTCCTGCCCATTTCTTGACTGGAATTTTTGGTCTTTAGGTGTTGAGTTTGATAAGTTCTTTATAGATTTTGGATACTAGCCCTTTATCTGATATGTCATTTGCAAATATCTTCTCCCATTCTGTTGGTTGTCTTTTGGTTTTGTTGACTGTTTCCTTTGCTGTGCAAAAGCTTTTAATCTTGATGAAGTCGCAAGAGTTCATTTTTGCCTTTGTTTCTGTTGCATTTGGAGATGTGTCTAGGGAGAAGTTGCTGTGGCTGAGGTCACAGAGGTTGCTGCCTGTGTTCTCCTCTAGGACTTTGATGGATTCCTGTCTCACATTTAGGTCTTTCATCCATTTTGAGTCTATTTTTGTGTGTGGTGTAAGGAAATGGTCCAGTTTCATTCTTCTGCATGTGGCCATCCAATTTTCCCCACACCATTTGTTGAAGAGACTATCTTTTTTCCACTGGATATTCTTTCCTGCTCTAAGACTAGTTGACCATAGAGTTGAGGGTCCATTTCTCAGTTCTCTATTCTGTTCCATTGATCTATGTGTCTGTTTTTGTGCCAGTACCATATGTCTTGACGGTTACAACTTTGTAATACAGCTTGAAGTCCAAATTATGATGCCACCAGCTTTGCTTTTCTTTTTCAACATTCCTTTGGGTATTCGGGGACTTTTCTGGTTCCATACAAATTTTAGGATGATTTGTTCCAGCTCTGTGAAAAAAGTTGATGGTATTTTGATAGGGATTGCACTGAATGTATAGATTGCTCTAGGGATCATAGACATTTTAACAATATTTGTTCTTCCAATCCATGAGCATGGAAGTTTTTCCATTCCTTTATGTCTTCCTCAGTTTCTTTCATGAGTGTTCTATAGTTTTCTCAGTACAGATCCTTTGCCTCTTTGGTTAGGTTTATTCCTAGATATCTTATCGTTTTGGGTGCAGTTGTAAATGGAATTGATTCCTTAATTTCTCTTTCTTCTGTCTCACTGTTAGTGTATAAAATGCAACTGATTTCTGTGCATTGATTTTATATCCTGCCACTTTGCTGAATTCCTGTATGAGTTCTAGCAATTTTGGGGTGGAGTCTTTTGGGTTTTCCACATAGACTATCATGTCATCTGCAGAGAGTGAGAGTTTAACGTCTTCTTTGCCAATTCAGATGCCTTTTATTTCTTTTTCTTGTCTGATTGCTGAGGCTAGGGCTTATAATAGTATGTTGAACAGCAGTGGTTGTAGTGGACAGCCCAGTCATGTTCCTGACCTTAGGGGAAAAGCTGTCAGTTTTTCCCTTGAGAATGATATTCATTGTGTGCTCTTCATATATGGCTTTTATGATACTGAGGTATGTTCCTTCTATGTCTACATAGTGAAGAGTTTTAATCAAGAAAGGATGCTGTACTTTGTCAAATGCTTTTTCTGTATCTATTGAGAGGATCATATGGTTCTTGCCCTTTCTTTTATTAATGTAGTGTATCACATTGATTGATTTGTGGATGTTGAACCACCCTTGCAGCCCAGGATTAAATCCCACTGGTTATGATGAATAATCCTTTTAATGTACTGTTAGATCCTATTGACTAGTATTTTGGTGAGAATTTTTGCATCCATGTTCATCAGGGATATTAGTCTGTAATTTTCCTTTTTGGTGGGGTCTTTGTCTGGTTATAGGATCAAGGTAATGCTGGCCTCATGGAGTTTGGAAGTTTTATTTCCATTTCTGTTTTTTGAAACAGCTTCAGTAGAATAGGTATTATTTTTTAAATGTTTGGTAGAATGCCCCTGGAAAGCCATCCAGCCCTTGGCTCTTGTATTTTGGGAGGTTTTGGATTACTGCTTCAATTTCCTTGCTGGTTATGGGTCTGTTCAGATTTTCTATTTCTTCCTGCTTCAGTTTTGGTAGTTTGTACAACTCTAGGAATGCATCCATTTCTTCCACATTGCCTAATTTGTTGGCATATAGTTGTTCATAATATGTTTTTTTAATTGTTTGTATTTCTTTGGTATTGGCTGTGATCTCTCCTTTTCTTTCTTTTTTTTATTAATTTTTTTACTGTTATGTTAATCACCATACATTACATCATTAGTTTTAGATGTAGTGTTCCATGATTCATTGTTTGCACATAACAACCAGTGCTCCATGAAGAACATGCCCTCTTTAATACCCATCACCAGGCTAACCCATCCTTCCACCCCCCTCCCCTCTAGAACCCTCAGTTTGCTTTTCAGAGTCCATTGTCTCTCATGGTTCATCTCCCCCTCTGATTTCCCCCCTTCATTCTTCCCCTGCTGCTAGCTTCTATTTTTTTTCTTTTCTTAACATATATTGCATTATTTGTTTCAGAGGTACAGATCTGCTCCGATACCTGGGAGCTCTGCCACACTCAGGCACCCCTGGTCTTTCTGTGACCCCGAGGGTCCTGAGACCACACTGTCCCGCGAGGGTTCCACCCCCCACTTAGCCACTGGAGCGACGTCCCTCAGCGAAGCCGACTTCTAAAAGTTCCGATTGTGCTCTGCAGCTCTATCACTTGCCAGAAGTGGGTGACAGAGGCCCCTTCCCCACTGTCTATCCTCCCGAATATCGCTTCGGATTCACTTCTCCATACGTCCTACCTTCCAGAAAGTGGTCACTTTTCTGCTCAGAGTTGTTGCTATTCTTTTCTTCAATCTCCTGTTGAGTTTGTAGGTGTTCAGAATGGTTTGATCCCTATCCAGCTGAATTCCTGAGACCAGACGAAATCCAGGTCTCTTACTCCTCTGCCATCTTGCTCCGCTCCCTGTGATCTCTCCTTTTCATTCATGATTTTATTTATTTGGGTCCTTTCTCTTTTCTTTTTGATAAGTCTGGCCAGGGGTTTATCAAATCTTATTAATTCTTTCAAAGAACCATTTCCTAGTTTCCTTGATCTGGTCTACTGTTCTTTTGGTTTCTATTTCATTGATTTCTGCTCTGATCTTTATTATTTCTCTTCTCCTGCTGGATTTAGGCATTATTTGCTGTTATTTTCCCAGCTCCTTTAGGTGTAAGATTAGGTTGTGTATTTAAGACCTTTCTTATTTTTTGAGAAAGTCTTGCATTGGTATGTACTTCCCTCTTAGCACCACTTTTGCTGCATCCCAGCGGTTTTGAATAGTTTTTTTTTTTTTCATTTTTGTTTGTTTCATGTATTTGTTTAATTCTTTAATTTCCTGGTTGATCCTTTCATTCTTTAGTAGGATGCTCTCTAGCCTCCATGTATTTGAGTTCTTTCCAAAGTTCCTCTTGTGATTGAGTTCCAGTTTCAAAGCATTGTGGTCTGAAAATATGCAGGGAATGATCCCAGTCTTTTGGTACTGGTTGAGACCTGATTTGTGACCTAGTTTGTGATCTGTTCTGGAGAATATTCCATGTGCACTCAAGAAGAATGTGTATTCTGTTGCTTTGGGATGGAATGCTCTGAATGTATCTGTGAAGTCGATCTGGTCCAGTGTGTCATTCACGGCCCTTGTTTTCTTCTTGATCTTCTGCTTAGATGATCTGTCCATTGCAGTGAGTTGGGTGTTAATGTCCCCTACTTCTTATATTATTATTGGTGTGTTCCTTTAATTTTGTTATTAATTGGCTTATATAATTGGCTGCTCCCATGTTAGGGGCATAAATATTTACAATTGTTAGATCTTCTTGTTGGTTAGACCCTTTAATTATGATATAATGTCTTCCTCATCTCTTATTACAGTTTTTGGTTTGAAGTCTAATTTGTTTGATACAAGGATTGCCACACCAGTTTTCTTTTGATGTCCATTAGCATGATAAATATTTTTCCATCCCCTTACTTTCAACCTGGAGGTGTCTTTGTGTCTAAAATGAGTCTCTTGCTGAATATATGGATAGGCCTTGCTTTTTTAAATCCCATCTGATACCCTGTGTCTTGATTGGAGCATTTAGCTCATTTACATTCGGAGTAACTACTGGAAGATAAGAATTTGGTGCTATTGTATTACCTGTAAAGTCCCTGTTTCTGTAGGTTGTCTCTGTTTCTCTCTGGTCTATGTTACTTTGGGCTCTCTCTTCACTTAAAGGCTCCACTTTAATATTTCTTGCAGGGCTGGTTTAGTGATCACAAATTCTTTTAGTTTCTGTTTGTTCTGGAAGCTCTTTATCTCTCTTTCTATTTTGAATGATAGCTTTGCTGGATAAAGTACTCTGGCTGCATATTTTTCTCATTTAGTTCCCTGAAGATATCATGCCATCCCTTTCTGGCCTGCCAGGTCTCTGTGGATAGGTCTTCTGCCAATCTACTGTTTATACCCTTGTAGGTTATGGACCTCTTTTCCAGATCTGCTTTCAGGATTTTCTCTTTGTCTTTTAGATTTGCATATTTCACTATTATATTTTGGGATGTCGACCTATTTTTATTGATTTTGAGGGTGGTTCTCTGGACTTGGATATCTTTTTCCTTCCCCAGGTTAGGGAAGTTCTACAGTATAATTTTGGCACATAACATTTCTGAAAACTTCCATATATATAGTCAGGTGTTTTTAACCCTTTCCTTCATTCAGCCATCATAACAACCTTGTGAGTTATATGCTCTAAAATGGGAAACTAAGGATGAGCAATTTTTAATTCCTTTTCTAAGATCATATAACTGTAGTCAAACTTACTTCATGTTTTTCTGGATTCTGTACACTTAACTGCCAACACTGGTCACCTGAATTAACAGCAACCAGGGAAAAATCCACAGAAGTCCTCTTTTGAGGTTCATCTTGGTTTGTGCATTCTCTTAAAGTTCATACTTCATCAGATTATTTATCCCCTCCAACTGTTTTCATTCTTTTTAGCAATTATACCAGTTCATAGCTTATTGGCACATGTGTAACACGTGGCATCAATAGATGCTGAAATTCTTCATGAGATTCTATTTTATTGCATTTTCTCAATACAATATAGTATTATGGACCTATAATATTGATTGTGATAATGAGATAGAGTCCATACAATCCTAGAATCAATATTTCATGTCCTAGAGGACTTACAAAATGCAGGACATTATGAAGCAAAATATTGTAATGTTACTGAAATTATACATTCTGCAGCCTTCGTATACAATAAAATATGAAAGACATAAAATTTCTGAAATCGTTGCTCATTGATTCTGTTCACTAGGTATAATTTTTCTCAAATAGTTTAGCTAAAATAATGTATTTCAATGCTTATCTGCTTGAGATCCTTTTCTGGGTCTCCAGACAGGTTAATGGATGCTAATAATGTCTGTTTTTGCTCTTGGTCCTTAATGCAAAAGCTTGGTCTTTGCATGAATATGTGCTCAGAATATAGGTGTTTCGTATTAATTATTTTACAATTGATTTTTTTTTTGAAGCTTTTGCCTCCCCTCATTAAATACATCCCCTGGCTGTTTTAACTCAGGATATTAGTTTTAATCATCAAATGTCACCACATAATTGGGATACTCATGATTTGCTCCCGATTTGCAAAATGTTTGCAAAATGTTTGCTGCAATTTTTTGGTCTAGCCTTTTCTGTCAATTCAGTGATTAAACATTAGGAAATATCTCTTGATTCCAATGACTTTATCAGTATTGTGTATCTAAATATTTCAGAACATACAAATTTGCTGTTTAACTTGTCATACCTGCTTTGAATTCAGATTACTCTAGTTTGGTGTGGAGCAGCATTGGCAAGTGAAGTTCATCTATAGAATGAGCATTCACTATTTTTAGGGACTATTGGCCTCATCCTGGTTCTAGAGACAAAGAGTGGCAAGATGTAATGTGACATATGTCATGGTAATGAAAGCCAAAGTGGCAACTTGTGTGTATTAGCCACCTATGAAAGGCCCCATGAATTTTATATTTTCCTATTTAAAATCTCACTTCTATATTATTTAATGGAACTTGAATGTTATGGTCTAAATATGTCAATTTTGTATTATACAGGTTGAAATTTTAGTTGTCTAATAACAACATATTTCTACTCCGTTGGGACAAAAGTCTAAAATGCTGAGTCAGTAGTCTGGGTCAGTCTTTGAGCCATGTTTGTTGTTGTTAATAGAGGGAGCCACAGCCAGTTATTGTCTGAATGAAGGGAATGTCAGTCTTTCAGCCACAGCATGGTGTACTGAAAAAGGTCAAGTTCAGAAAAAGAAAAGAACAAAACGTCTAAGTGGACCAGCACCTAGAGATTCTTTACCCATCTCCAAGAAGGAAACATGTCATTTATCTTTTCCTAATGATGATCTGTCTCCATCTGATCCTAGCTGATTTTGCTCTTTTTCCTAATGGATGGTGCTTCTCTTATATCCACACACAAAAAAATTGGGAAAAGGATAATAATAGTACTCATCCTGAAAGACCCTTGTGACAATTTCGTGAGATAATGTATGCAAAATACTTAACATGGTCTCAGACATATTGTAACAAGTCAATCAATGCCAGCTGTTAATACCATTACTGTATTGATCAAAATCTTATGGTAGCATAATATATTATGATTCAGCCATTTCATTAATCCTGTATCACTGCAACAGCCTTGGAATACCCAGCTGGATTTTAAGGATTTTCCTTTATGCATACTGATTTTTTTACATTACCACTTTCCTCATTGCCAGTTGTCTTTTCAGAAATTTTTGGTGATTTTCCTCTTATCTAACAAATTAAATACAGCTCTTAAAGGCAAAGCTAGAAACTGTTCCAAATAATCCAATTAAGAAATGGGCAGAAGATCTGAATAGACACTTTTTCAAAGAAGACATACGGATGGCCAACAGACACATGAAATGATTCTCAACATCACTCATCATCAGGGAAATGCAAATCACAACCACAATGAGATATCCCTCACACCTGTCAGGATGGCTAGTATCGAAAAGATAAAAAACAAATACTGGCAAAGATGTGGGGAAAAGGGAACCCTCTTTGCACTGTTGGTGGGAATGTAAACTGAGGCAGCCACTCGAAAACAGTGTGGACCTTCCAAAAATTAAAAAAAAAAACAAACAAAAAACCCTGCCATGCGTGCATGCACACACATACACACACACAATGGAATATTACTCAGCCATAAAAAGAAGAGAAATCTTCATTTGTGACAACATGGATGGACCAAGAGGGTATTATGCTGAGTGACATACTGCAGAAACAGACAATTACTATATGATTTCACTTATATGTGGAATCTAAAATACAAAAAAAGAGGAACAAACACAACAGAAATGGACTCACAAATACAGAGGACAAATTAGTGGTTGCTAGAGGGGAGGTGGGTGGGGCTGGGCAAAATTGCTGAAGGAGATTAAGAGGTATAAACTTACACTTATAAAATAAATAAGTCATGAGGATGTAAAGTACAGTATAGGGAATATAGTCAGTAATATTCAATCACTTTGTATGGTGACAGATGGTAGGTACACTTTATCATTGTGAGCATGGTGATTCAACTGGGAGCAGACTGTGTTTGCCTTTTTGCTCTGTGCTGAGCCTGGAAGGATAGCCATGGAAAGTGTTCATATCCATTTTTATTTTTATTTTTTTAAGATTTTATTTATTTGTCAGAGAGAGAGAGAGCACAAGCGTGGGGAGAGGCAGGCAGAGGGAGAAGCAGCCTCCTTGCTGAGCAGGGGGCCCTATGCGGGACATGATCCCAGGACTCTGGGATCATGACCTAAGCCAAAGGCAGATGCTTAACCGACTGAGCCACCCAGGTGCCCACTCATATCCATTTTTAAACTAAGTGCCACTTTGTTCTCAGTGGGCCTGGAGGACTTTTGAAAACTGAATCCTGTCAGCTCCCAGATCTTTGTGATTTGGGAGACAGTTCCTTGGACAATAACAAATCAGGGCATTAGATGTGGGTCTAAACCCTTTGCTCGTCAGAACCTGGGGGTTGTGGTGTCCCCTCCTGCTTCTAAGGTGCTAAGCTGAGAGTAGGTTCCTGGCACAAGAGTGTCTCAGCTTTTCCTGCCTACACCAAGTGTGTGTTTTCTCAGTGACCCCTGTGTAGGAATCTCTTATCTAGTTTCTGGATTTTTCTCAGAAGGAACTGGTTCATATTTAGTTGATTATTCCGTATGTCCATGAGAAGATCCTTTGATCCCACTATGTTGCTGCTGTCACTCTAGAAGTAATGGCCTCTGAGAATATTGTATAAAGTAGACCTCAAATGATCCAGAATCGTTAAGAATAGTTAAATACTGTTAACAATTCTCTAAGAATGCTGGACAGTCTAAGTGAAAAAGATTTCCATCAGCAAAGGTTAAAATACAATTTAATCATAGAATTGCTCAGCATAAATATCTGGAACTCCCCGCCGACTCCCAGCCCCAGAGTGGCTGGCTCAGTAGTTTTTACTCCACATGGTGCATTCACTTTGGAGGTGAAATATAGTTAATCTCTACCCTGCCCTGAAGTTCTTCAGAGATGAAGTGGTGCTGCACTTTCAGTGTGTACGTCATGCTTCTAGATGGAAGCAATTTTTCTTACATTTTTCTTCAGGTCTTCTGACTTCCAAATATGAACATATTGATCCCCTCCACCTCTTCTCCTCCTCCTCCCACTTTTATAAATATGCCAGTGTTTTTCTAAGTTGCGGCTTTAAAACTATGCACATAAACATGAGATAAACGGAGAATTCTATTTTTAGTAAAAAATATGGCCATTCAAATGTTGGTGGGAGTACCTTCATCACCAGCTTCATTGATGTTCATTTGCATTTGGAACTACAATTGCTAAACACTAGGAGGAAATGGATTCTGTCATAAATGTGGCACAGAAAAACCTTAAGGTTAACTTTATAACTTTCATGCTACAACTGTGCCAGTCTTGCAGAATTCCTGTCCTGAGATCTTGATGTCAGTAAAACAGCTTAGGTGAGCATAATGGTAGTCTTTTAAATACCACAAGGATGATTTGATCCTTTTTGGTTATGATCTAGGCTTTTGCAAGATTCAGTAGGTGACCAATCAACCAATATATAAAGGTAATGAGAGTTATTCTGATTTGTGATTCCCTATGAATGATTTTCAGGGTGAGACAAGAAATCTGGTACAAGCTACTCTTAGTTATAAATTAGTAGCAGCTAAAATTCTTCTTTCCTGAATTCATTTTTCATCATTATCTTGCTATATTGCTAGAAATTCCCATAATATTATTATCTCATAACTTAGGCAGGACACATCCTTGTTAAACAAATATTAGTTTCTGGAAGGGATAATCCCTAAGATAATTTTGTGAAATAAAGAAAGAGACTAAAATGGCTTTGACTAGTAGGCACAGGGTTGAAATGGGAAGCTGAGTTGAGTGTCTAAAGCATCGGTTGACCCAGTTTGGACAGGAGGTAGGCTGGTCCTCTGAACACATGGGAAAAGGCTTAGAAACATGCAGAACACTGTCTCCTCTATATGGAGTAATCTAAATAAAATAGGCTTGGGAAGCAATGCTTTTTCTAACATTTAAAGACAGATCTTGGATAAAACAAAAACATTATATATATAGGATATACATGCAGAGTTACTTCTAGAAGAAATGATGTTTTGAGTAGATTGCAGAGTATACATGTGGGAAAACTATACAAAAATAAATTTCATACTTCCATTTACATAATGTTCTAAGTCTAGTTTATGGTTTTAGGAGTCAGGATATTATTCTTGGGGATATAGTGACTAAAAAAGGGCAGGGGGAGGTCCCTGGTGCTGGTAATGGTCTTATTTCTGATCTGAGTGCCATATCTAGTTTTGAAAATACATGGGGTGTGCATATATGATTTGAGGACTTGTCTGCATCTGATGTTATAGTTCACAAATTTTATGTAAGGAAACAAAAGTTAAATAAATTTTTAGAAATTTATTTTGTCTTTCCACCAAAATTCCTTTGTGTTTTACCAAAAATGTTTTCAAACTTTAATATAATCATAATGTTTCAGACGATTTTACTTTGTTTTGTTTTATTTTGGGTTTTGAATTTTAATGAGTAGTCTAATTTTTTTGAGATTTTTAAAAATACGTATTATCTAGATTAAAACTTTATTAGAAATTGTATGGGAATGGGAATCATAAAGTCTGAGTTCTAGTCCTATTTTTACCATTAAGTTGCTCTGAGCATCCATTTCCCTGTTTGTCAGATGAGTATGATAAGTCTTGTTCTGCAACACAGAGATTTTCAAATGAGGCTCAAATGAGATACTATGACTAAAAATATTTCATAAACTACAAAGCAAAACAAATGTAAATTGAATTTGTTCTTTAGTCATATGTCAAAAATAAAACTGACAGCACTTATTATTTTAAAAATGTATGTTTAGATTAAGTATTCACTTAATTTTAGGGGTGCCTGGGTGGCTCAGTCGTTAAGCATGCGCCTTCAGCTCAGGTCATGATCTCAGGGTCCTGGGAGGGAGTCCCCGCATCTGGCTCCCTGCTTGGCGGGAAGCCTGCTTCTCCCTCTCCCATTCCCCCTGCTTGTGTTCCCTCTCTCGCTGTCGGTCTGTCTCTCTCTGTCAAATAAATAAATAAAATCTTTAAAAAAAATTAAGTGAATAATTTTAAAATCTTATTGCTAATAACTTCTGTTATGAAAATATTCAATGCACTAAATTTCTGTGGGTTCTGTAATGTTTAAGACCTGGCTCTTGATAGTTTTTCATTCTTTGTGCTTTCCTACTCTATAATTCTCTGGTTTGGGAAGGTTAAGCTGACTGGCAAAAAACAAGGAAATCTGTCTTCTCTCTTACCCATAACATTATACTGGTGCCTTATGCTGTTAACCTGCTCAAACTTCATTATTGACCCACTGAAAGGTCATTATTTCTCTTCTCTTTTTGCCAGTTGGTGGAGGCATGTTTGCTCAAATACAATATATTCCTTATGCAAGAATTTTATTCTAAATAAAGATGAGAACTTGTAAGAGGAAATAGTAAGTAAAGTAAGCATGAAATCAAGGAATTTTGCAAAGCATTTTGGGAAGACTAAACTAAGCACATTTCCTGCAGTGCAAATTAATTTAATTCAGCTACAAATGACTCTTTATTTCTCTGTCTCTCAAACTCTCTCCTTTAAAAAAAATGATTTATTTACTTATTTTAGGGAGAGACAGAGAGCAAGAGGCACAGGTAGGAGGAGAAGAGGGAGAGGGAGAGATAATTTAAGCAGATTCTGCACTGACTGTGGAGCCTGAAGCAGGGCTCGATCTCACAACCCTGACTGTCATCACAACCTGAGCAGAAACTGAGTGGGATGCTTAACCAACTGCACCACACAGGCACCCCTCAAACTCTAAGTATGGTCTCTTTCTCTCTCTCTCTCTCTCTCCCTGCCTCCCTCCCTCCCTCTCTCTAATATAGCAAACTAAACCAAATTCTTCTCCTCCTTCCCTTACCATATAAATTGGCTATTTTATAATAACTAAGAAAATATCTGACAACATAGGTAAAGCATGCCAAGTTGCAAAATGGGACATTGTGCTTTGCCGTCAACACAAATTTATTAAGATATTACGGTGTTGGTGATACTGGGATAAAAATAATGATGAACAAAAATAGGTAGCCTTCAAGAATTTTATAATCTAGTTCAATTGGAGGAGGTGGTATCTGAAGATGGTTTACTGGATAATCTGGATATCTGGAAGATATTTTGATTGACACATATAGGAAAGCAAATTTTTTTAAAGTTTATCATGTTTTATTTATTTAGTGGAGAGTTTATAATTTATTTGCTTAGCAAAACTATACTAAATCAATGAGAAGCAGTTAGTATGACAGATTTTGCTCCCCATAACAACGTGGTTTGGTTGATCGGTCAGATGGTTCAAAGTAAGACATTGTACTGATTTGGTGATGAATTTCCATAGTCTAAACTCTTCTGTATTATGAATATATGCATAAATACATATACATACTATATATACATATATATTTGTATTTATGTGTATATACATATATGTCATATTTATATATATTTTTGTGTACACGCAAATATATTATACATATATAAAATCTTCTAGCATTTATTTCCTTCCAAATTTATAGTGGTTTAGAGGAAAAGAAAGGGGGGAATGAATGAAATGAACTAAGTCATGTTCATTGCTCTCAATACGTATTACTGTTATTAAATAGTAATTATTCTTCCCTACTCCAAATATACTATCTGCTTAAATCACCTTCCCAAATCCTAATTAAACTGTAATTCCCCATCCAAGCAAAACAACATAGCTCATCCATATTTCAAGAGACTGAAGAAATAGGGGTGCCTGGGTGGCTCAGTTGGTTAAGCGACTGCCTTCAGCTCAGGTCATGATCCTGGAGTCCTGGGATCGAGTCCCGCATCGGGCTCCCTGCTCAGCAGGGAGTCTGCTTCTCCCTCTGACCCTCCTCCCTCTCATGTGCTCTCTCTCTCCTCTCATCCTCTCTCTCAAATAAATAAATAAAATCTTTAAAAAAAAAAAAAGAGACTGAAGAAATAAAAGAGTAGTGCGATCTCTTACCAGATTTAGAAGTCTTGGCAGATAGGGCAATAATAATAGCTCACATTATTTTTATAATGTATCTAAGAATTGTTAAATCCTGTATATTGACATTCTCATTTAATCTTCTCCACAAACCAATGAGTGGCTACTCATCCCATTTTATTAAGAAAACTGAATTTTGAGATCTTTTAAGGTACCTTGTTTAAGGTCACTTACAGCACTGTGTGGACTTGAAAATAGACAGTGTGACAAATTGTACCTTATAAAAATGGCCAAAGTGATATTTCTGGTAACACATAAACTTCCAAAATCCTTGCTACTCCTCATCCAGAAGTAGAATCCATACCAGTCTCCACCCCTGCTGGGAACCTTGGTGGGCTTATGATTGCTCTGTCCAACAGAGTAAGACTGACAAAAATCATGCTTTGTAACACCTGGTTACAAAGGCTGGTTTATACGAACGATGCAGCTTCCATCGTCTTTCTTTGTGTCACCCTGGGAACCTAGCCTCCATGGTGGAGATTCAGGCCACATGGAGAGAACGTATGTAAGTATTCTGGCTGAGAGCCACAGCTAAGGATTTAGCTGACAGCTAGCATCAACCTCAAGAGTAAGCAGGCTTAGGTAGAGTCCTGTCCTTCGATTTTTCCATAGGAGGCCCCTTATATCATGGAGCAAAGATGAGCATCCCCAATATACTGTGTCCGATTTCCTGACTTAAAGAGTCCATGAGCATGATAAATTGTTAGTTTTGGAGTAATTTGTTATGCAGTCCTAGTAAATGAAATAGACAATCTAATTTAAGATGATATTTTAAAATATGGGTAAATACTGTCTCTATCAAGGAAAATTTGGCATAAGATTTGTTATATCCCCAATCTTTAAGGTTCAGAATATTTCCTGAAGCATAAAAACTATATGCATAATTCTAGGCTACAGAACTTGCACTGTTTGGGAGTACTTCCTTCTCCCATCGTTACCATGGACTTCTAATTCCTTCAGGATCAGGAACGGGAGAAGGGATCAAAGGAAACCAGGCCCAAGGAAAAACCATTTAACATAGCTGAATCCTTTTGTCATTATTTTTTGTCTGTCACACCATCTGACTGGGAATATTTCCAAACACTGGCTCTTTTTCCTTGAAAGTGTTAATGGATTTCTTAAAGGCCCCCAGCCTCCCCCAAAGTGGAATCCTTTGCATTATTCAGTCATCTGACTCAGGTGGTGCAGTCTCTGATTTCTTACAATCCCTTGAACTTTCTCCTTGCCTGCTGACCACTGCTGACTCTGCTGGAGTCACCTCAACCACCACACATACTTCTTAGATAGGATTCTTACAGGTTAGAGTTGGTTCAAGGGGAAATGGCACTTGAGTTATCTATGATGATCCATTTAAAATGTTAAATATTTTTGTCTCATGTCTCTCAGAGTTCGTGATGCTCCAAATCTCTCTTTTTTTAATTGACAAATGAGCAGCATTGAGCAGCGCAGTCTATGTGTGACCTTTCTCATATCAACACTCATAGTCAGAAATCGAGGAGCCTGTCTTCTTCTTATAGACAACTCCCTCTCTTCAAGTGGTTTACTTTAAGCTCCCTTTCTCTAAAGGGGTAGGAGGAGAATTCCCTCCTGTCATGAAAAACACAGACATATTCAGCCACAAGAGAGAAAGGGGCATGTGCAGCACACGTTATATAGCAGATGGCTGAATTTACAGATAGTTCCTAATGAATCACGAGCTTTTTGTCTTTTAGGCTGAATATGGAAAACGGGCTAATGAGGTGCTGGTTTTTGCTCCATCTTAGCAAGCGCTTTATTTGGAGCAGAAGTATGCTTTGAAATCTGTAGTTTTTGGTTTGGATTACCAGCCAAAATTATTAAATGGGAAAAAAATCCCATTTTTAACATATCAAGAATCTTATGGTACATGAATAAGCTAAGTATACCTTTCTATGTTTTGAACAGTGTTAAAATAGAGTTTTGATGCCTTTTCTAATTCTTGTGTTCCTCCACATCCAGGGTTGTTGATGATGATGATTTGTCTTAGGAATAGTTCAACCACCACAACCTGCAAAGAGTATGAGGAAAATAAGGTGGCAAGAGAGCATGAGTTTTCTCCTGGGTGTTTACAAATAAGTTACAGAATTAACTGTCACTAAAAATAGAAAAGATAGTTTGGGGCCATATTATTGATGATATTTACTATAAAACTCTAAATATCTTTTGAAATTTTTATTTGAAAATAACTTCTGACTTAAAAAAAGTACAGAAACCTTCCTATCCACTTAGTAAGATGCACTTACTAACATTTTACTGATTCTGCTTTATTATTTTTGCTCTATCATTATCAATCTCTTATAATTTATCTATCATCCCTCTATCTCTGTCTGTGATAGGCAGGATTCTAAAGATGCCCTCCTTCTAGCCCCCAGATTCCTATTTCTTCATCATTCAATCAAACATTAATATAGCTGCTGCTATGAAGAGATTTTGCAGATGTAGTTAAAGTCCTAAGTCATTTAACCTTAAGATACAGATGTTATCCTGATAGGTCTTATATAATCATGTGAACCTTTTAAAAGTCATAAGTCAGAGAGATAGAGAAGGGGGGATTAGAAAGTTTCAAAGTGTGAGGATTCAGCATCTCACTGTGGATTTGAAGATGGGTTGTATACAAAGGAGTGTGAGTGGCTTTAAAGACCTGAGAGATTCCTAGCTGACAGCAGGGAGGAATGGCACTTCCTATAGTCCTACAACCAGAAGTGGCTTATAAGTATCTTATTTATAATACTCTTCTTTTTCTGAATCATTTGTGAATATTACATCCCCTGGATATGTCATTGGGTAGTTCTTAAGAATAAGATTACTCTCTTAGTTACCAACTTAAGCAAATTTATCTTTGATGTAATAGTTTTATCAAATCTGTTATATTTCAGTTTTTGACTTAATAGTGTTCTTGGTAGCATTTTTAAAAAATTCTAGTGAGTGTCCCTGCCATGTCCTTGTGCACGCCCCTATCACTTTTTTGAGAAGTTCTTTATTTTCTGACATCATAATATGACCAGACTCATCTTGTCTATACCATGATTGGCTTGGCATCAACCCTTCTCCCAAGAATACTTTGGAGCCTTAGATATTTTAACTTAAGGGATTATACTGAGATTGTGCTGTTAAGAACATCCCATACTTTATTTGTATCCACATCTTACCTGTTTATTTAGTGTACATGGGACTGTGATATTTATTTCTGAATTGAAGCAAGCTTAGTCACTGGTAATCAGTGAATGTATTAATAATGGTAATAACAGCTATCATTTATTGCATGTTTGCTTGTGCCAATCACTATGCTTAGGATTTGTGTACTTCATTCCATTGATCAAGCCCTGTTCTTGCTCATTGCAATAATTTTATTGAAGCTCAACGTGGTCAAGTTACCAGCTCATGGTCACACAGGTCAGAACCCCAGCCCAGTTCCCAATTCCAAAGATCATGTTTTTAAATGCTACATACTGTGGCACTCTTTTTAGAAGTAATTCATCTTCCAAAGGCATATGTGTGCATATACTATGTGTCCGTCGGTAAATATAGATAGAAACATGATAGATAGATGATAGATGATAGATAGATAGATAAGATAGACTGGCCTAGGAAGTATATGGATTTTAGACATTCTTAGGAAACATGTAAGTTTTTACAAGGGTTACTTGTTTTTATTACCTGAGATCATGAGTAAATGTATCATAAAGGAAAACTATTACTCATTCAATTTTTATTTTATCATGTGTAGACACTACAGAAAATAAGAATTTGCTAATACTTGTCCAGAGAAGGTATTTCTCTGGATTCACATTATTTATTTCTTAATTCACAGCTAACAGTAGTTCCAATTCAAGTGAATGTATTTATATAGGATTTCTAGAACTGGGGATTAGTATCAGACACAAATGAATTGTTTTTTAAATGCATGTAGTCTTTGAATTTACTATTTTAAAACTCAATACGTAGATTAATAGGGGGATTTATATTCACTTGTGCAAGGAAGAATGTCCAGAGTTTTTGAGGACAGTACTGCTGGAAGGCTGGTCATGGACTGCCATGATCTGTGAAGTGTTTGTCACTGGCTCACATGATAAGTTTAGAAGGTGAGAGTAAACATTTGGAAACTGTTATTGATATTAACATTGTCATTATATATAAGCATGTGGTCATTTTTGTAGTACTTTGTTATATGTTTAAAGGTATCAGTCCACCATGGGTCAGAACTTAAACAACAACACACACAAAAAAGATCCTAGATTGCAGAGTTTGTAAAGTAATAATCTACAGAATAGAAAATTAAGTCCAAAGTAAAGGTCCACCTGAATTACCCAGACTGCAGAATATTTTAAAAATTATATATGTCTGTTACTTAACCCTTCTATTTGAATGTCTCATTTTCATTTTTTTCTCTAGATTCTTACTTCCTACTTGCCAAATCTCCTTGACCTCTTCTCAACTCAATTGTTGGACAAAAATCAATTTTTATTTCAGTATTTTAAAAAGGTCCTTGTTACCCATGCTTCATAGCTTCCTCTGCATTTAATTCAAAGTCTGCATCATAGTGTCAGGACATCAGAGAACTAGTTCTTGTCTAATTCACAAGCTGTTTTGCAGTTTAGAACTTAAGAAACATCAAGGACACAGAGTTCACTGAGAAAATTAACCAATGTCTTGTGAATAAAGTGTGTACCTAAAGCACCCAGCAATATCAAATTGAGTTAGGCTTGGCAGGATGAGGAAATCAATAGCATCTTGGCATGTTGAGAAATGCTGACTGATTGTGGCATCATTCTAGACTCTAGACACCACTTACTGTATTTTTTATTGTTTTTTTTCTATAAAAGCATTACATGACCATCATACAAAAATTTAAAATTATAGAAAGCTATAATGATTAAAATGAGAATCACATGTATTCTTACCACCCAAGATAGCTGTTTGCAAGATTGTATCCAATCAAATGTATGTAAGTATTTCTTCTTTGTCAATTCGTGTTATTTATGTCCATACATTTTTTCCTGCTATTCATTTTATTTTTTTCCTTTTTTAAAATTGAAGTATAATTGACACACAATGTTACATTAGTTTCAGGTTACAACGTAATGATTTGACAGGCCTATGCATTATGCTGTGCTCACAAGAGTAGCTACCATTTGTCACCACACAACGCTATTACAGTGCATTGATGATATTCCTGGTGCTGTACCTTTCGTCCCTGTGACTTATTCTTTCCATAACTGAAAGCCTGTTCCTCCCCTCCCCTTCATCCATTTTTGCCCATCCCCTGCCTCTGCTCTGGTAACCATCTGTTTGTTCTCTCTATTTATGGGTCTGTTTCTGCTTTTTGTTTATTCATTTGTTCCTTCATTTGTTTTGTTTCTTAGATACCACATTTAAGTGAAACCAAGTGGCATTTATCTTTCTCTGTCTGACTTACTTCACTTAGTATAATACCCTCAACATCCATCCATGTTGTTGCAAGTGGCAAGATCTCATTCTTTCTTATGGCAGAGTAATATTATTGTGTATATATATCAGGTCTTTCTCCATTCATCTGTTGATGAACATCTGATTTGTTTCTACGTCTTGGCTATTATAAATAATGCTGCAATAAACATGAGTGCGTATGCCTTTCCAAATTAGTGTTTTCATTTTCTTTGGATAAATACCCAGTAGTGGAATTACTGGATCATATGATATTCTTATTTTTAATTTTTTGAAGAAACTCCATACTGTTTTCCACAGTAGCTGCACCAATTTGCATTCCCACCAACAGTGCAGGAGGACTGTCCTTACTCCACATCCTTACCAATACTTGTTATTTCTTGTATTTTCAATACTAGATATTTTGACAGGTGTAAAGTGATATGTCATTGTGGTTTTGACTTGTATTTTCCTAATAATGACTGATGTTGAGCATCTTTTCCTGTGTCTGGTGGCCATCTATATGTCTTCTTCTTTTTTTATTTTAAGATTTTTATTTATTTGTCAGAGAGAGAGAGAGCACAAGCAGGGGGAGCGGCAGGCAGAGGAGAAGCAGGCTCTCCACTGAGCAAGGAGCCCGATGTGGGACTTGATCTCAGGACCCTGGGATTATGACCTGAGCAGAAGGCAGATGCTTAACCGACCGAGCCACCCAGGCATCCCTAAATGTCTTCTTTGAAAAAAAGTCTGTTCAGGTCCTCTGCCTATTTTTAATTGGACTATGTTTTTTTTGGTGTTGAGTTGTTTAAGTTCTTTATCTGTTTTGCATATTAACCCCTTATCAGATATATTATTTGCAAATATATTCTCCCATTCAGTAGATTGTCTTTTTGTTTTAATGGTGGTTTCCCTTGCTGTGCAAAAGCTTTTCATTTTGAGATAGTCCAGTTTGTTTTTGCTTTGGTTTCCTTTGCCTGAGCAGACCCATCTAGAAAAGTATTTCTATGATTGATGGCAAAGAGATTACTACCCATGTTTTCTGCTTGGAGTTTTACGGTTTCAGGTCTCACATTTAGGTCTTAAATCCACTTTGAATTTACTTTGTGTATGGTATAAGAAAGTAGTACAGTTTCATTATTTTGCTTGTAGCTGTCCAGTTTTCCCAGCACCATTTGTTGAAGAGACTGCCTTTTCTCCATTGTATATTTTTGCCTCCTTTGTCATAGATTAATGGTTAAGTTTATTCCTAAGTAAGTGCATTCTTCATATCTGGCCTTTATTATGTTGAGGTCTATTCCCTGTTCTTTGGAATAGTTTGAGAAAAATAAGTATTAACAAGGTATTATGTGTACATAAATTTTGGTAGGTATTTTTTTTTACCTGCTACCAGATAGTCATTTTTTTCTTATGTAATCTAAAGGTTTTCAAAAACAGAACTTTAAATATCTGCCTAGTATTTCATAATATATTTAACAATTTCCTCATTGTTGAGCATTTACTTTTCTATTTATTAGAGGAAGCAACATTATTGTATATACATATTTGCCTGAATTTCTGATTATTACTTATGACTGATTTTTAAAACAGTATCATTTTATTGAATTACATTTATTTCCTATTGGAACATTGTATTTTATTTATTTTTGAAAACCATATTTTTCTTTTATTCAAGTATATATAATACCTAGTTTGGTTCATTGAAAAATAGCTATAAATTATTTTAATTCAATTCTGAAAATTCAACCTGTATATTCACATGACGATATACATTATAATACAGAAATGCATATTAAAAGATTTATATAATACTTCTGTCCACAGACAAGCTTCCCATAAAATAAATAAAACTTTCAATAGTTTGTTTTTAGTTCTTGTGATTTCTTCTATAATGCTAATGATACTCTTTTTAAAAAAATATTTATTTATTATTTTAGAGAGAGAGAGAAAGAGAGAGCGCCAGGGGAGAGGCAGAGGGAGAGGGAGAGAGAATCTCAAGCAGACTCTCCACTGAGCTTGGAGTCCGAGGTGGAGCTTGATCCCAGGACCATGAGATCATGACCTGAGCTGAAATCAAGAGTTGGATGCTTAACTGACTGAACCACCAAGGCACCTCAATGCTATTCTTTTATAGTTATTTCTTTTTCTTTTCTTTATTTTTATTTTTTTATTTTTTTTTAAAGATTTTATTTATTTATTTGAGACAGAGAGAATGAGAGACAGAGAACATGAGAGGGAGGAGGGTCAGAGGGAGAAGCAGACTCCCTGCTGAGCAGGGAGCCCGATGCGGGACTCGATCCCGGGACTCCAGGATCATGACCTGAGCCGAAGGCAGTCGCTTAACCAACTGAGCCACCCAGGCGCCCTAGTTATTTCTTTTTCTAGGAACATTGGCATTTTGTATAGATTTGAGAGATAGGGTTTCTCACTCTTACGCTTCCCCCCACCTACTTCCTCTATTTTTGAGTTATATTGTTTTTTGCTTTTTTTTTTTTAACATGTACAAAGGACGCTTGCTTGAATGCCTAGAACTCCAAATTATTCTTAATTTTTTATTGATTATTTCTGTAACTCTATACAATAGAATTAGGTCATTTGTTCTTGTACCGTCCACTGTGGCTAATGTTGCCCTTACACTGCCACATCTATTTCATCATTTTAAAATATCTACTCTCTGTCCTTTATACTTTTAATTTTATATTCTCAGGGATGAGGAGGTACTTTGTTCTGTATTCACAAAATTCTGTTTTCTGAGCCTCTCTCGGTATGTCAATACTAAAAGATGTCAGGTAGAAATAAATATTTTATTAGGATGAGAGAATAAAGAGATTGGATGCATGTAAGAAAATATAAGAGATTATTTAACATATGTCATTTGGGAATTACAGAAAGAGAAGACTGGGAAGACAGGGTAGAGGAAAGGATTGAAGAGACAAGGGAGGAAAATATTAAGAGCTTAAGATGATAGGAGTCCACAGTTTTTTTCTCCAAAGTTATGGCATTCTAGGCCCTTTGCATGAGCAGACCCATCTAGGAAAGTATTTCTATGATTGATGGCAAAGAGATTACTACCCATGTTTTCTGCTTGGAGTTTTACAGTTTCAGGTCTCACATTTAGGTCTTAAATCCACTTTGAATTTACTTTGTGTATGGTATAAGAAAGTAGTACAGTTTCATTATTTTGCTTGTAGCTGTCCAGTTTTCCCAGCACCTAGACTCAGGGAGAAGCCTGTCTAATGTTTAGTCAAGCTGACAGGAACCAATTTTGCCTTTTTTACCCCTATTTCCTGTTTACCCACTGATTATAGAAACCTAATGGGTATCTGATCATACCAGTTTCCAAATAGCACCTCATAGTCATTGGATGTACACCTCCAGATTGTTTCAAGACCCCCCCCCCCAGTCAAGGTTTCAAGAAACCTCTTACCCTGCTCTCATGTACATAAGCTGTTCTTAGACTCAATAGTGCAAGGCAGCTTTGGGAGTGATTTCCTGCCTTCTTGTTGGGCAGTCCTTCTGATAATAAGCTTTCTTTGCTTCAAAACCAGTATCTCAGACATTGGCTTACTGTGCATTGGATGCATGGACAAGTTTGAGTTCAGTAACAGATTCATGAACACTTGTTTTATTGACACTGATCACTGTACAGACAATGTCCTGAAATACCCAAGGTGTTTTTCCACATCATAGGCTCTCTGTGGTCTCTTGATAGACAGGTTCTCTCCTTCTCTTTTGATCTCTGTTTCCTGTACAACCTTAAGTCAGTCTTTTCCTGAATTGTAGCTAGGAAAGATCTCTTCTAACCATCTTAAATACTTTTTATTTCCTTTGTTGTGGTTTTTCTAATTCATAGCATTAGGTATGAGGTGATACTATATCTTGCTCAACCTGGAAGTGGAATTGTTAAGCTTAGTTTTAGCTTGAACTTCTGCTACATACGTAGTTGATCCTCATTATTTACTGTAGTAATGTTCTAGAAAGTTACCACAGACACTGAATTAGTGAGGACTGAACTTTGGCTCCTTGGGGAAATACAGGGTTGAATATTTGCAAGCCTTGTCACAACAGTTCTATCAACTGAAACACAATTTATATTAGGTCTCTTCACTGTTGAAAGCCTACTCTTCCATAAACCCTTTCCTGAGTAATACTTAACAGGTGTTGTAAAGATTCTTCCACAGTCTTTGACGTGTAAAATTTGCCTCACTGGTAGGTTTCACATTTTTCATGCCATATTACCTTTTGAAATGTCCAAGCCAGCTAGCAGTTGGCATTTTCCTGATCCTGATAATGTGACTGTAAGTTTCTTTGCTTTCAGCTTCACAATAATGCCGTCCACTATGCTTTGTCAGAAATGGGTCATCACCTCATGAATTCACAAATTTAGCCACACTTTCTTATCTTTTCCATAGCTTCCTCATGCATTGCAGATGTTACTTTTAGCACTTTCTGGAATGGTCTCATTGATAAGCGAATTTCTTCTTTTTCCGAATGTATCTTATTGATTGATTAACATTGAACTCCTAGCCAACAGCACTCTAGCTCATGAATGAATGAAGCTTCTTTAACACATGTATTTTTTCCATAAACCATACCACAGCCTTGCATTTAGGAACAGCAGACAACACTTGAGCATGGCTGGGGAGACTTTTTCAACAGTCAGATCACCAAGAAAAAGCACAAAAGTGTGAAAAACATGGCCCTAAATAAACCGAGGAAAGGACATGAGAGCAGAAACAAGAAGCCAGAGCTTTGCTTTGTTTGACCGGGAATGTTTGTGTCCAGCAATTCTGTGTCTGTCCATGAATAACCACAAAGTGTCCAAGTTTTGATTTGGAGACTCCAAATAAATTTTAGTGAGTAGGCCAATTTTTAAATACGGAATTCGCAAATAATATGGATCCAACTATATTAGAATCCAAGGATATGAGCCTTCAGAATGAAAGATTACACCGAACGCCCTGCACAAAGCCCTGTGCTGGGACAGATCATTGTGAAATTTCAGAACATTTAGCATCAGAGAAGATTCTAAAAGCTTCCAGAGAGCAAAAAAGAGTTTTCTACTGAAGGTTATTGAGATCAACCTTTTCATGACAATAACTAAATATCCCTGACAAATTAATTTTAAGAAAATCTATTAAGTGGTGCCTGGGTGCCTCAGATGGTTCAGTGTCCAATTCTTGATTTTGGCTCAGGTCATGATTTCAGGGTTATAAGATCAAGCCCTGTGTTGGGCTCTGTGCTGGGTATGGAGCTTGCTTCAGATTCTCTCTTTGCCCCTTCCCCTTCCCCACTCTCTCTCTCTAAAACAAAACAAAACAAAACAAAACAAAACAAAAAACTTCCTATATTGGAAATCTAAAAAGATAAGAAGGAATTAACCCAACTAATTGTTATTTTTTGAACAGAAGGAATAATCCAGTAAGAAAAAGAGATGACCAAGAGGAAAAATGGCACCTTGCATAGAAAAAAATCCAACTAGCCAATGAATGAATTAAAAAGCTGTTCAACTTCATTTGTGACAGGAGAATCAATGCTGTGTAGTTATAAGGATACGGAGTGACAGAATCTCTTGTATACGTCTCTGTGGGTGTGTAACTGTATAGCTACTGTGGTTAGCATTTTGGCATTATCTAGTTAAGTGAAAGTAATGCATATCTTTAACCCAGCCTCGTTACCAGGATAGATATAGAAGGATGTTCACAGCAGCACTGTGCATGATAAAAATAGGAATCAGCAAACATGACCATCAAAAATAGAGTGGATGAGTAAGTTGCAGGATCATATAATGGAATACTGAACAGCAATGGAAACAAATTACCACTTCACAAAACAACACAGAGTAAGTCTCTCAATCATAAGTTTCAGTGAAAGAAGCAAGACACAAAACAACATAGTTTGAGTCAATCTGTATATAATTCTAAAACAAAAATAATAGGGATACATATATAAATGGCAGAATATATTAAAAAATCAATAAATGGTTATCATTCTTATCACTATAGTGGATAAAAAAGAAAAGAGAAAGAAGTCTGAGGTTAGGATTATGGCCTATTTTTTGACATGGTTATAAGGATGTTGACCTTATTCATTTATTATACTTCATGACTTCAGTATTTTTCTGTGTATATATTACATCTCACAATTGAAAAAAATTAAAGGTTTTTCTAAAACTCTGCATTCATGGGCCCTTCTGAAGGGAAAAATACTGCTTAAAAATGAAATGCAATCCACCTCAGGTTGTTCAAACTGAATTGTGCTAAAATGACTGGTAGTATATGAATAACCTTAAAATTTTGGGGGAATCTCATTAGAGAATAACTTAAATGTTATAAATTTGACAAAGTAGAAATAATGATGAATTTCCAAACATAGTATTGGAAAGTAAGAGATGGCAAGTTGGGAAGAATTAGAACTGACAGTTTTGTCAATTTTCATATCTTGCAGTCAATACTGAGGTGTAAAATATAGACCTGGAGTCCAAAAAATATTTTAGTCAATATCTTAGTGTTGCTTCCTTTTTAAATTAGAAATATTTCTTTTCAGAAGTTTTGTGGAAATTTCAAAATATTTTGTGGAAAAATATTCAGAAACCTTTTACCTTGGTTATCTCCTTTAGTTGCATTCAGATAGCTAAAATTTAATATTTTTAAAGTGGAAACATTTATTCTATGATTGAATTACATAAAAATGAGTTCTGCATGCATATACATGTGGAAAGAGGCTTACGCTTAATAATAGTTTTGTTATAATCCTTTTTTTTCTTTCCTCTCTTTTTCAGTAAGGCCTCAAAAATGAACTAAAAAATTAATAAACTGGTATTTAATAAAGTATTGACATCTTCCTTCACAGCATAAAGTTTTAAAGATTATTTTAAATAAAACATATAAATATATATGCTTGTAGATGTGTATGTACACATTTGTTTACATATTATACATTGTTCATGTATTATATATAGAAACTTTTAGCAGGAATACCCCTTTTAAGGAGGATTAGAGAACTAAGAACAGCAAAGATTAATGGATTACAGGAGTAAGTGGAGGAGAAGTCTTCCAGTTCAACAGACCCCCCAAAAACATGCAATTTCAGCATTCACCATCTGAGAGGCCTAAGTAATTTGCCTTTAATGAGACACTCACGACTATACATTGCAAACAATGGTCATAAATGTTTTGAATTTCATTAATTTATTAAATTTGCATTTTTGCAAAAATATATAGACAGAATTGTAAGGAAATTTGTATATAAAATATTTTTCATATAGCACATGCATTTATATATTGAATATCTATGTATGTAAGTATATATATAATATTTTTAGAAGAAGGGTGTTTAATAATGTGGTGTTATGGGGATATTTGATGTGAAGTATCTATCTAGTTAATATGAAGTAGATCATTGATTGAAGAACATATATTCCAGTCATGAAATGTTGAGAGAGACAGAAAAGAGAATGAGGATCCAAATTATAACTCAGTGAGAAGTGAGCCAAGATCAGAGCTGGATTTCAGCTATAGTATTTCTCAGATATTATTGTTTTGATTTTCTCCATTCTTTCCTTGTGGAATGCCTATTAGTTTTTACTTTGGACTAGGTGAGATCATTTCTGTTTTACATTTATTTCTCTCTTTTCCACATTTTTGTCAAAATTGGTTTCCATTCATTTTATTTTTTTAAAGGATGTTATTTATGTATTTATTTGAGAGAGAGCATGAGTGGGGGGGGAGGGGCGGATGCAGAGGCAGAGAGAATCTCAGGCAGACTTCTGTGCTGAGCTCAGAGCCCCATGCTCCCCTCCATTTATTTTAAAGTAATATTTATTGCACAATTTCTGTAAATTTTCAGGAGAAAGGCTTTTTGTTTGTTTTTTCTTTTTTCATTAACATGCTATTCTTATTTTATGGATTGAATATTTTATAAATTTCTTTGAGGATGCTTCCTAGGGTTTCTGCCTAAATTCTCTGCTCACTGGAAAATTCTTGCTTGGGAGCTCTCCCTTCTGGGTGGAGCTGACTTCCCTCTGTCTGGGCCTCATGTCTATGTGCTTAGTTGGGGAACCAGCTTCTGTGGAGATTATCCCTAAATTCCAGAGATTACAGGTTTTTGCTTGGGAAATATTAATGTTGTCCTCAGTAGAATTTGTCTTTCACATTATTTTGTCTCTGAGGAAATCATAACTGCTGAGCAATTCTTGCATTATGGATGAGGAGAAGCATGGGGCTGGTCGGCTTTTCAATGCAGTGCATCTTCATGTTTTCTGTCTTAGGTCAATTCCACTTTCTTTAGTATCTGGCCATTCTGATACTGAAGCTTTCTGGGTTTCTGTCAGACCAACTTGCTACTTGTGGATTATATCCACCTTACAAACTCAAAGACATGTTTTTCTCAGGCCCATTTTGCTGGTTACTGTTACCGCTTTTCTCTTTCTGTCAAGAAATTTATTTCCCTCTTACCTTATACTGATGGTCTTCTCATACTCAGAGATTTATACCTGTATGCACTATTTATTATCATTTTATGGGAATTATGACAGAGAAGAAAAAGGCATATTTGTTCAATCTTCCGCTTTTCACTGACTGCTCAGAAACTGAGAAGCTAATATGCTTTGTAGCAAGCAGAAAGTGAATACGACTCTGGAAATTGCATATGAGGGGGTGGTAAAGACCACGTGAAATACTTGAAATGTGTGTTCCAGGAAGATCAGGTAAGTCACCTGAGCTGGGGAAGAGATAATTGACATGAGTTGAAAGCTTGTGGAAAAGTAGAGTGCCTCTCACTTAATATTTTTGACCCATATTCTAGGAGCCTGAAAGTACTTTTTTAAATAGGGAATAGGATGTGAAATCCTAATCAGCTTTTTCTAGTGAGATACAATGTGTGTTTTTTGTAGAATGAAGCCACATTTTTGTACTTGATGTCTTTTATTTTAATAATACTAAATTTATTTTTTTAAACAAATTCTATATATACTATAGTTGCTAGACAAGAGAGACCTCCAAACTGTAGAGCATCCAGGTCCATGATTTAATGCTGGCTGAAATGAGGACATAAATTATCCATTGTATCATTATTTTCCCACCAAGAAAAAAATAGAACTAAAGCTTTGTTCTTTGTCAGCTTGTGTCCTGGGTAATGGAAGAGGAGGCTGAGCCTGAATAAATGTGATGGGAAGGATACAGTGATTCAGGCTCATATTGAGTTGTGGTTGTAAGAGAAATTTACATACTTAATATTCAGATAAAATTAATGGCTTTTAAAATTTTGTCAGCAGAAAAGCCATTATTCATTATGCTCAAAACCAAAATAACCACCTGCTGCAATCTTATCTTGACATGGCAGAAGAAATGTTGTACTAGAAGAAGCAAGACCATAGGGTACCATTTTATTTCTGGTAGATCAACTATCAGGATTTGCCAGAGTCTTATGATACTTTTAGAAGGAGAATATTTCTTTTCAGAACTTGATACTAAATCCATGTATATTTATATTGTTGAATGTTTAACCAATGATGTTTTCCCAAGATGTTACTTTTATCCTGAATTTACATCATTATCCTGGATCACTTGATTACTGGTCAATGCTATAATCTCACACAGTGATTCAACATGTATAATAACCTGCCCTCAAAATGTATGCATAAATAAATTGATTACAAGAAATTAATGGATAAGTGACATAAAATTCATGAAAATAAAGAAAATTGTGAGTTCAGAGGAGGTGATATTACCTTGTTCTGGAGAGGTGATGTTACTAGTAGGTTCAGGAAGGAAAAGTTACCAAATGAAATTAATATTTAAGCAAAAAATCTGAGGATACAAATAAGTACAAACCCAGGTGTCTTAAGAATTTCAAAGAAAGTCTGAGCATGGTGTGTGAGTGAAGAAAAATCTTTTATTAAAATATATGAAGGGTTACAAAAACAGCAAAAATATATTATTTCATAATTCAGTGAGCCATACTATCTATATGGAGTTTTGTAAAGAATTCATGCGTATGCAAGGATTTATTGAACATGGGCATTTTGGCCGATTTTCAATGAGCCAAACATATTGTTTTAAGAATGGACTATGGAAGAAAAAAAAAAAAAAGAAGGGACTATGGAGAGAAGGTAGACACTGTAGGTAAATGTGGAGAGAAAAAGTGATGAAAGAGAGGAGACAGGGAAGGAAGGAGAATGTGAGGGGGAGGGAGAGAGGAGCAGACGTGAGACACACAGCAACCAGAAGAGAAAGTTGTCCATACCCTGACTTTCCACCTCACCACTCCCATCAGTGCTTGAAGCCTGACGTTCATGGCATTTCTCTCTCTGCTATAGTCTCATTCCTCAATTACATTATTATTTTTTTCTTTGAAAAACAAAAGAGCAGTATTAATCAGCTTAAAAAGTTTGTTTTTAAGATCAGATGAAGTATTAAATGTGATAGCATATTGAACAGGAAAATGTACAGTGTTAAATGAAATATTAATATAAAGGCAGCCATTTTTATTGTTTTTCTTATTAGTACATCAAATTACACTTCTTATTTGCTTATAAATAACTTACTGTGAAAAATGTTGAATTTGTGTTAATCTCTCCCTCAACTTTGACACCACATCCACAGTCTAGAAAATGAGGCAGCATTATTGGACCCCGTGGGTCAAGTTTTAGCCTTTAGAATTATTCATCTTTTTTATAGGCAGTTATGCCTGTCTTCAAAATCACTTGCTTATCAACATTGACCTATGCAAGTCATAGTCAGTATTATGGTCACTCACAAATGTGTTGTTCACAAGGGGCACAAAGAGGTGCACTGAGAACATTGGTACACACTCCTTTGTTTTTCTCAGTATTTTTTATTTTTATTTTTTTTACAAAGTGCAGAGTCTGCAGGGGAAAGGTAAAGATCAATCTTACGGGCTACAGAATGGTTCATTTGAAGTCCATTCAACCATGTGATGTGTTGTGCTGCTCCAGGGAGCATTTTGGACGACTATTCTCTCAAGTGCTCACATTTTGTTGAAGGAAGATAGACAATAAATAAGGAAGCAAATAGTTTTGGTAGTACTGTGCTCGAAGAAGAAAAAAAAACACCCCAGAGTGCTGAGTGGTAATGGGGAACCCTCTACTGTGATTAGGAGGGCCTGCAAAAGGTTGTGCTGGCTCAGATACTGAGGGAAGCATGGTCTGAAGAGAGGGGCAATGACGAAGAGGAGGCAGCCAGGCTAAGGTCTGGCAGAGAGTGCAAAGACCCAAAGGCAGAAGGAGCTGGCATATCTCAGTGAAAGAAGAGAGAAGATGGAGGCTGAGGATATACAGTAGACTCTTGAACAACGTAGGGGTCACAGGCATTGACCCCCCGCACAGTTGGAAATCCACCTATAACTTTTGACTCCCCACAACCTAACTACAAATAGCCTACTGTTGTCTACTAGAAGCCTTACTGATAACATAAAGTCAGTTAACACATATTTTGGATACTATATGTATTATGTATGTTCCTTACTCTTACAATAAAGTTAGAGAAAAAATGTTAAGAAAATAAGAAGGAAGAGAAAATAACATTTCCAGTGCTCTGCTGTATTGAAAAAAATATCCCTGTATATGGGTACCTGTGCTGTTCAAACTGTTGTTCGAAGGTTGACTGTATTTCTTTTCTTAAGTGCATGTGGGTAGGAAATGGTTTAGAATCCAAAAGAAATTCTTAGATTTCTTGCCAAGGAGAACAAATTTAGCTGTTAATATAGAAAATTAGCATAGAGGACCATAGGGAAGGGAGAGAAAACTGAATGGGAAGCAATCAGAGAGGGAGACAAACCATGAGAGACTCTGGACTCCTGGAAAAAAACTGAGGGTTACAGAAGGGAGGGGGGTGGGGGATGGGGTAACTGGGGGATGGGTATTAAGGGCACATGATGTGATGAGCACTGGGTGTTATATGCAACTAATGAATCATTGAACTCTACGTCAAAAACTAATGATGTACTATATGTTGGCTAATTGAACATAATAAAAAAATTAGGAAAAATTTGCAGTTTTAAGATAATACCACTTTCGATTTTTCTCTAGAATGCATTGTTTGCGTGTAGTTTTTTGGTATATATTTTGCTTTTGTTTGACTCCGTGCATGTTCATGTTCTTGCAGTACTGTTTAAAAGGATATTATAATTATCTGATCAACTATAAAAGCTACATTATATTCTTTTTTTTTTTAAGATTTTATTTATTTATTTGAGAGAGACAATGAGATAGAGAGAGCATGAGAGGGGGGAGGGTCAGAGGGAGAAGCAGACTCCCTGCTGAGCAGGGAGCCCGATGCGGGACTCGATCCCGGGACTCCAGGATCATGACCTGAGCTGAAGGCAGTCGCTTAACCAACTGAGCCACCCAGGTGCCCGAAAGCTACATTATATTCTTAACTGTGGTGGCCATATTCATGGATGATATCTTCTGGCACTTATCATCTGTATTTGATTAGTCATGGAATTGTTTGGAAAATTAGAAAGGAAGAGCAAAAACATGTCACAATGGTATTTCCTTAATGGCTATTTAAATTTTTTTTTGTAGTTGATTTTGTATGTGTGTGTGTCTGTCTGCATATGTAAACACTTGAAGATTTTTTTTCTCAAAGTAAAGCATGACCTTTATTGTTTTGATTCTAAGTCAGTCATCTCTTCTGGCCTTAGATTTTACTGCCATGTGCTTCCAACAGACTCACAGCACTAACCCAGCATTTGCACACAGATACAGCCTGAAACTATATGTAACTTAAATATTTTCTATTTGTGTGAGACACAGCAACCCAAGGGGCAGCAGTGGAAGGATTTTAACAGAAGTCTAATGGGAAAAATCGGATGAATGAACGTTCTTTAAATACACACTGCTTTCCAAATGTTCCCTTCTTGTGTGGTCACCATTTGCTTTTATTACTTTGGAGTTGAGAAGGTCTCAATGTCACACACATACAAAAACTTGCACAACCCACCTACAAGGTAATGTTAGTATTCAGCATACAAAATCACACATTAAAATTGTAGGTAGTTAAGTCCAAGCAGATGCTTGCCAACAGCATTTATATCTTTGATTAAATTTTATTTTGATTTATTAATGGGACTATAAAATTCCTTAATGAAGTGTGTTCACAGAACCAAAGAAGAGAGGATTATTATCTGGGCTTGTATTATCGAAGCCATAAAAACTAAGAAGTAAACATAGAAAACACAATGTCAGATTATTTATGGGCCCCTCATTATCATACCTATTTTTAAGGCTTCCTGTACATATCTGGGTAGACTTGGCAGCAGAGGGAGTGAAACAATACAACTAGAAGATATAAAAGCAGTTCCACAAGTCTCAGATTACTTAGCAATAGTGTATTGGGATGTGCAGGGCAATGAAGATCGAGGGTAGGCTGTCACTCAGGATACACAGCCAGGGAAGAGCATGTGGATTTTGGAATTTAGGAACAAGTGAAGATTGGGAATAAGAGTTTATGAGACCAAGGCTCAAACTTATAGAATTACCACTTTTTGGGAGAGAAAAAAACTCTAGAAGTTTGAGAGAAGATTCAAGGAAAGAAAACCAGAGTTAATTATTTTTATATTTTAAAGTCCTAGGGTTAGGATGGTATTTATGGCCTTGGGAGAGAAGATTCCATCAGCAGCTCAGGCGAGGAAAGGGTGAATCATTATAATGATTCCCTTGTGTCTCCAGGGTACATTTTCTGACATAAATCCAGAGACTAGCTCCTCTAATATTCCAGGGAGTCTCTACTTGCTCTCATACTTCTTGCAAGCAAGGGTGGGACGTGGTGCCAGAGCTTGGATAACTGTGGGCCTCAACATGGGAAGTCCATGAGAAGTAAAAGCCATTTCCAAAGGCCAGGAGGCAGCACTGAACTAATTTTGACAGGACAAGGAAGGGGAGACCTGATGCTACATACAGCTGCATTGGAATAGGCCAACTTCTCCGACTTTTCAACAGTAACAATGCTCTCTCTATGGCTTCCTTCCCCTTCCTCCTCTGTAGATCCACAACTGCTTTCCATTCATTAGGTTTACCACCAGAGAAAATACATTCAAAACAGCACACCATTGGAATCTTCTATTCTGCCTTTGAAAGACAGGTACATGTTTCTCTCCTATCAGTTCTCTCCTACATACAGTTCATGGTTCTGTTTTAAACGAAGTGCTTCAAATTTGGGATAGAGAACCATCGTTAGCATGCTTTTGAAGAAAGTCAATAATAAAAACAAGATATTGCAAACTCCATAAAGCTTTAAAAGTTAAATCATTTTCTCTGATTGGCTTTATGATCCCTACAAACTTTGCTGCATTGCCTCCCAGCCCAGCTTGTGGGCAAGGGTGCACTCTCAAAATGGGCAGAAGAGGGAAGCTCTCTTGACATGTTTGATTTTTCTGCTCAGTACAGGTAGGTTCATCTCCTTTCTCATTTGGGCAGTGTTTAGTATATCTAATGACTATTTATGTAAAACTGATCTCCCATTTGATTAAAAATTTGTTGTTGAGAATGGAATTCATATTTGACTCACATTTGTATCCTTTCACCAAGCACACATGATGTGTTTTACACAATTGGTATCTACACATTTTTTGAACAGTTTGATCTCCGAGCTCTATCAGCCTGCTCTAATCATTGTGAAACAGCCTCTTGATTGATTCTATTCCGTTGAGAGCCTAGAACTGCATGATGGCAGAACACTGAAGTGAACGGGGTCAGTTCAGTGCTGCCGCATTGCTAGCAGCATGCTGACCACAGCACTCTGGTAGGTAATACTTACAACATGTTCTCTTAGGAGTTGTACTGTAGTGCTAACAAGATATTAGGCATCCAAATAGTCCCACTTTATAGATCACTTTGAATTATGTATTAACTACATTTTTTTTGAGAAATTTATGCCAGACACTGCAGTGTTTTGTATGATTTAAGTATTTAATCATGGTTTAGTTATCTTTCTTGTAGAACTTCATGTGTTTAGCATATAGATGAGATCATTCTTTTTTGTTCTTGTATTTGTGTGTCTATTTTTTGAGTCCATTTTTTGTAGTTTTTTAGTATATGGGTATGAAAATATAACTGAAATGCTTTATTCCAGTGTAGAAGAATATTATCCATGTAATGAGAGATTTAAAAGCACAATGAATGCATGAAATGCATGAATGATGATACATTTCCATTTGGTTCAAACCCCTACTCTTATATGGAGATTGTTGTTGATAAACCACAGAAAGCCAGATAGATTACAAGTTTTAAGTGGGTATCATGCAGTGCAATTATGATAGGTTTTATGTTATATACACAGATATTTCCAGTGGCATTTGTTTAGATTTTTGCTTATAAGTAACACAAGCCCATTTTGAAGTGGCTTAATCAAAATATGAAATCTGTTATTAGGACCTTGGTTGCCTCATTAAACTCACAAATAGAAATGTGGCTGGGTGACTTGTCCGTTGTTAAGAATTTCTCCATTTTTCCTTTCTCCTTCTCTGCATTATTAGCTTCATACTTTTCTCTTTTTCTGTTGTCATTCCACTTCCATTTCTCAGTTCTACATGACAGAACATATAGTAGCTGACAGATCCCAAGGTTATTATTTTATAGTGTAAGCCACTAGGAAGACAGTAGCTGTCTTATCATCCTTGGGAATTAATTGATTGGTCCAGCTAGGCTAGATACTCTCCTCTGACCAATCTGTTATGGCCTGAAGTGGGATAATATTGAACCATGGCTGTTCTGGCTGCCATACAACAATGGCATGACTGCGAAGAGGTACAAAGTAGGAATGCTGGTCAGATAATTCCATGGGTTTCCAATAAAATTAATCCCTTAGAATCTCAGCACACATACATATCTTTCATTTCAAATAAAAAAAATCACATAATATACCCATGTATTATTGAAGGCTGAGAAGTAGACACATGGGACCATGTCCTTGGGCTGGGTAGCTTGCTTTAAGGCAATTCTGAAGAATGTCTATCACCAAAGGCTGGTAGCACCCCCAACAATTGGGGGAATAAGTTGTTGATCCCTGAGCTGGAATCTGGGCAGGCAGCACTGCATACATTATAATGATTCCCTTGTGTTTCCAGGGTACATTTTCTGACATAAATCCAGAGAATAGCTCCTCTAATATTCCAGGGAGTCTCTATTCATGGAGAAACAGTAGAGGAATGATAAGTGGATGAATGATAGCCCTTCCTGATGAATATAGAGTAGGGGTCACAGCTGATACTTATCTTCCTCCTCTGCTGTCAATTCAGAAGTGCTCTCACTCTCAGTATCTCTTCTGGTCTCAGTGGCTTAAGTGGTAGTGTGATCCAGACCTCATTCTTGAGAGGCCTGACCCCTAGTCACCATTCGCTTCTCCAGCTATGGCTACTATTGCATGTCCCAACAAAACTGGTCAAGGGGTACCAAGAAGCACCCACGTGGGTCACTTGTGTATCAGCATATTTCTTCCTGCCCCCATTACTGATGACCGTGGTCTATAAAATACACCAAGATGACAGTTCCTTACCTGCTGCGTTATCACAAAGAGCCCCAAGAGCCCAGGCAGCACACATTTTTTAAAGTTTAATGAAACTCTTGCTGTATATTCTGAGCTTGTAACACGGGACTTCTGAAGCTGCAGAGCCCAGAATTGTGAGGATAGGAAACACACATTCTCCAACAGGGATGCTAGAAATGACAGTAACTAGGGCCACTCTCGCTTCCACCTCTTTCTTCCCATATGCATTCATTCTCACTGTAGGGAACAGCCATATATAAAATTTTTGACTGAGTGCAAATTGCACCCTGGAAGAAGGCACCATATCCTCACAAGGCTGTCCCTATAACACTCTGTTCCAGAAGGTTGGCAGTGTCTGAATGATGTGATGTGTGATATGACTAGTTGATTCTGTTTGGGTGCTTACCCACGTTTGAATCTTCTTTGCTATATACAGCAGGTTCTTTGGTCTGATGTGATATTACATGGCATCCCATGTTACAAAAAATACACATTTTTAAAACTCAAGGGTAGTGGAGTGAACTATAGCCAAGTAGACAGCAAAGCAAAGCCAGGCCTCAAATATGTTTTTATTCTTGTCCAGATGAATTGCTGTCCCTTCCTGGGTGCAGCGCCAGTCTGGCCTGGCTTCCTTGTCAGTGTATCTTGGCTATCCGTCTAGCGTACAGGAGGCTATGAGAGACAGATTTTGAAGGGGGTGCATGTTGTACTATAGGGAACATAGGAATGGGCAGAGTGGTTCAGGGGCAAGTCTCTGTGGTCTTCGAATACATTCTTATAACATCTCCAAGCATTCACAGCAACCTATGCGTCAATCCAGAGATTCACAGTTTAGGTGTCAGGATTCCATCGTTTCCCAACAAGGACCTTGAAATCTAGACTCAGATTTTTACCTTCTTTGATGTTCTGTTACTCACTTGAGAGTCACCACTTCCAGCCTTTTTTCCCCAGTTCCACTGCCCACTGTTTTTCTGAAACCTCCTAAATGTCTGATACATTTCCCATAAGATAAGATTCCAGTTTATTTCAGTAATTGTACTGCTACTTTATGCCGTGTTTGGCTGCAACACAGTCTCTGGAAGGCCGTAGCCAGCCCCATGGCAATGGGGCAACTTTAATCCATTTTCATTTGTTATGAAACTAATATATCTGGAATTATTTTTATCATTTTGGTTTGTGTTTTCTATTTATTATGCTTTCTCTGTATTTTTAAAATTTTCTTTGTATGCACTTATTACAGTGATTACTTGTGCTCATATTACCTCCTCTGCTTGTTTCAAAGTTCTATGTTTTATTGATATTATTTTAGAAGTCACTTTTGATCTCTAAATGCGTACTCAGTTTAACACAGTGTAAAAATTAATCATTATCTTTTATACTCTTCCAAGAGAATATCTTAGCTTTGAGTAGCGTATATATGGTGCTCAATCTTTCTGTCTCTGTCTCTTCTCCTTTCTCTCATCTATCTGTATACCATTTGTTATTACACACACACACACACACACACACACATGAATTTCTTTCCTTTTGAAAGAATTGTTTTAGATATATGTATTAGTTTCTTGTCGCTGCTGTAACAAATTAGCATGAATTTACTGGCTTAAAAACAGCATATGTTGATTATCTTATAGTTCTGAATGTGTTTTCTGTATGCTAAAATAAAGTTGTTGGAGGCTCTAGGGCAGAGCTCGTTCCCTTGTCCTTTCTGTCTTCTAGGGTACACCTGCATTCTTTGCCATGTGGAGTCTTCATCTTCAAAGCCATCAATGAAGTCACCCTGACCTCTGCTATGGCTGTCATGTCTCCTTCTCTGACTCTTTTAAGGGTTCTTGTGATTACATTGGATACTTTCAAATAACGCAAGATAATCCTAATATCCTCAACTTATTCACATCTCTGAAGTCCCTTTACCATGTAAATATATTCACAGGTTTGGTGATTAGGACGTAGGTATCTTTGGGCAGCCATTATTCTGCCTACCACCATATTCCTTCAGTGGTCTGTGAGTGATACAGACTTGCAGTCTTAGTATTTACTCTAGTCTCTGTATTGACGATAGTCTTCCCGCAGCACCTCTGGCATTTATGGCCGATAAAGATAAGTTTGTTGTCAGTGTAATTGTGGTCCTTTACAGCAAATCTGCCTTTTTTCTCTAGTTGTTTCTGAGGTTCCCCCTTTTCTTTAGTATTCAGAATTTTTCTACAGTGGATGTAGGTTTATTTAAATATATCCTATTTGGGTGTTTTTGTGCTAAAATTTTTAAATTTGTGGTTCCGTGTTTTCACTTCAAAAATAATCATATTCATTATTTCTTTAAATATAGACTACTACAAATTTTCTCTTTTACTGTACTACTTTTATTTATTTTATATATTTTTATTTTAATTCTAGTATAGTTAACATACAGTGTTATTTTAGTTTCAGGTGTACAATATAGTGATTCAGCATTTCCACACACCACCCCGTGCTCATCACAAGTGCCCTCCTTTATCCCCATCACCGATTTCACCCACTGCCCCATCTACCTCCCCTCTGATATGCTTTATTTTAAATCAGCACCCTCAGTTAAAGTTTTTTTTTTTTTTAACAAGAATATTTTTTACTTGATGCATACTTCAGAATACATGGTTCTAAAAGATACATATGAAACATTCCATCCAAGAAATAGAATATTGGGCATAACTTCAGTCTTCATAAATGTAATATTTATGTCTCTTTTTATGTGATTTAACCCAGGGATCCTTCTATGTGTACTTGAACTACTTTTAAATATGCATTGTTGCTTTACAGTCTATTCTCCATACCTCTGACATAAAGACTTTCAATTCTTTCAGAGTTTTGAGTTTTTGAACTATTTCAAATTAACTAATTTTCTTTCTATGTTTAATCAGCTATTAAATTCATTCTTTGAATTTTTAATTTTAACATGTTTTTTGAAATTCTTTGTTTTCAAAACAGTATTTTTATATTTTAAACTATTCCATTCTTCATGGTGTCAATTTTCTGCTTTTGTCACTTTAGTTTCTACTTTCTTCTTTAGGATCACTGTAAAAGGGTATTAATTTTTTAGGTTCTGGTAGGTGCTAATTCTCTAATTATCTTCTTGGTTTTATCAGTTAATTCTCATTTTAGGCTGGTTTTGTGTATGCTTTACAATTTTATGTCTTCCATGTTTTAATTTTCCTTCTCTACACACTGCCCCCTGACTCCTTACGAACTTCTCTAAAATTTAGGCTCTACTGTCCTGGAAGGTGCCTGGATTTTGGCTGCTACTTCCATTCTTCAGTTTTCTCTTGGGTTCTGGCACATGGAAATTACTTTTGAGCATAATTCTTTTGAGCAGCGTGATTGTTGATAACTCATGTTTTATTTACTCATTTGCTTTAGCAACAAGATTATCCTTTTATACCAGCTTATTTTGGTCTATTGCTCTAATTGTGTTTCTCTGAGAACTCTCTAATTTGCTGATGTCTGGTATAGTCTTTGTTTTTTAAGATTTATTTATTTATTTTGAGAGAGAGACAGAGACAGAAGGAGAGGAGTGAGTCTCAAACAGACTGTGAGCTGAGTGTGGAGCCCAACACGGAGCTCCATCTCACAACCCTGAGATCATGACCTGAGCCGAAACCAAGAGTTGGATGCTCAACCAACTGAGCCAACCAGTTGCCCCCGGAAATCCACATTTAATATGTGCCCCCAAACTACCATTCCAGAAGTGCTAAAAATTATCATAAAATTGATAGTTTTAAAATTTATATTTGTCTGGATTTTCAGGGCACATAATCAAGAATGTTATATCATCACAATTTATACAAATAAAAAAAGAGAATTGTATGTAGGGGCACTTTGTAAGCATGTATCACAAATGACCATAACCTTCAATCCATAATGATAAGGTCTGCCAAGTTGTTTTCAGTCCTGTAACCACCTCACATCTTTCAGCAGCTAGGTCAGTTAAAGCAGCTTGAAGATCAAAGGAAAATTCTGCACAAGCTCAGACTTGTACAGAAGGGTATTCCTTCTGCTAAAATGTATCTTTCAATATATTGATTACCTGAAGAGGTAATCTTCAATGTTGGTAACTAAAACTGCATCAATGTTGCTAACTAAAACAGACAAATTAAGAAGGGTAAGAGTACTTCTAGCTTGTCTTTAACCTACAAACACTTTGTGTTACATCAATTCACAGGTCTGTGTATATGAGAAACAATTGAGCTCCCATTCTTGCCTGATTTCATCAGTGGGAAAATATTTTCTTTCCCTTTAAGACTGGACATTTTATAAATCTATTAAATTACCAGTTTAGCTACAGGTTATTTTGATTGACTCCAAGGTAGGAAATGTAATCCAGTTTTGTTTCATTGTCAAATGGCCATTTAAAAGAGTTTCAACTACTGATGACAGAAGGGGAGAGAACCGGTCAAAGGACCTGAAAGCCTCTCATCAAAATTTCTCAGCCGAATAAAAACATTGGAAACTGGTTATTGGAAAAGATATATCATTGATATTTTCAAATCATACCTTAATGAACCAAAAAATTATAGAGCATCATAATATCTTTCATTTATAATGCAACAGACACTTCCTGTTCTTTACTTTTGCTCCCTCCTGCCTAATCAATTATGCAGTATGGTTAGGACCATTTTTGCATTATTAGTCATAGAATTAAATACCTAGTATATAAATTCATAGAACTAGCAACTCAGCATTTTAAGTTAAATAGCTTTAAATTTTTTTAAATTACAATACAATCTCTAAAACATGTTTCATGTTTTTTAATACAGTACAGTGAATGACAACTCCAACTGATAATCCAAAACATTTCATAACCCTTGATAATAGCCACAAAGTAACCATATGTTCACAGTCATTGCCCTTATGTTACACTGCTTCTTTGTTATTAGCTTGTGCTCTCTCCTCCTCCTCTTTCTCTCTCTCTCTAAAAATAAATAAATAAAATCTTTTTAAAAATGTGGATTTCTGGACCCCAAACTCAGAGATTCTGATTCAGTTGTTAATGGACTGATAGTTAAGTATCTGTCTTTTTTTTTTTTTTTAAAGGCTCCACCTACTACAGAACTAAACACCAAATATAACATTGTTTCTAATTCAAGGCTTCTCAAATTTTGGATTACTTCAGAATCACCATGAAGATAGAAGAAATAGGCATGACCAGAACCTTCCCAAATCTACTATATCAGAATCTATAGTGATACCACTTTTTATTAATAATTTCTATAGTCATTTCCAGATGTCCATCAAAGTTTGAAAACCATTTATTTAGTAATAACAATCTAATTTAGCCTCACCAGAGCCTTGATTTCATCCTATCTACTGTGATAAGAAATTTTCCATTAGTGCTTGTGTAATTTGTGTGCCTTTGGCTGCTGTAATGTATATCTTTATATTGTGCCAATTCATATCTATATCTTTTGTATATCTGTAGGTATATGTCTCTGTGTTTATGTCTATATCTACATCTATCTAGATAATTATGTATAATTATATATTATAATGAACAGATTATTATTTATAATGTATCTGTATATAATGTGTAATTTTCACCTCTTAGGACTATATCTACTTCTTAAAGTATACCTGAAGTCTGTGAAGGAATTATCTTGGTTAAAATCTTTCTTTTTACCATAGAAAAATGAGGGTGTTCTCTTTTACTACAAATGAATTATGCAGTAAAAAAGAAAAGAGAAGAAAAACCCTGCTTGTTTGTCTTTTAACTATTGCATAAGGATGGAAGTACCTGATTTATCCAGTTTCCAGGGTGTAGCTCAGCTGTTTTAAAATTCACTTATTATTTTACGGGAAGATTTAACCATTGAGCAGTGAACAATCATCTTTTAGCACTTCTCTTTCCATAAAAACTGCTTAAGAAGAGAGTTTTTGTTCTTAGATGTTAAGAAACTAGCATGTTTCTGTTTTTTTTTTTTTTTTTTTTTTTAAGATTTTATTTATTTGACAGAGAGAAACACAGCGAGAGAGGGAACACAAGCAGGAGGAGTGGAAGAGGGAGAAGCAGGCTCTCCGCGGAGCAGGGAGCCCGATGCAGGGCTTGATCCCAGGACCCTGGGATCATGACCTGAGCTGAAGGCAGATGCTTAACGACTGAGCCACCCAGGCGCCCCAGAAACTAACTTGTTTCTAAATAATTACTGATTTAAAAATCAAACAAGGTTCCAGTAGTTCTAGTTTCTGTAATAAGGGTTTTAAATTTGTCTTCTAGAATTTTTTTCTAAAAAGTACTAGGATTGGTGATAACTTTTACCTGGTATATGTGAATTGGTTATATATATGTTGATTATATGTTGATTGATTGTACTTAACTCAGTGCATTGTCTTACAGGCCATAGTTTGCCAACCCCCACTCTGGGGGTTGGCACACCCCTTGGGCCCACAGTTTGTGTCCTCTTGAGGTGTTTTCACTTGTAAAAGATTTATAAAATGAGGAGGAGGAGTTGGGGAGGAGAGGCAGGAAGGGGAAGAGTAAGTAAAGAGTATGTTCCAGAGATCCCAAATAACTGATAAACCCTAAAATACTTATTACCTGGCCATTTATAGGAAAATTTTTGCCAAGCCCTGCTCAAGAGGAAGGTCACATTTTTCTGTTTCTTTGTATGTGAAGTAAACTTGGATTTTCTAGGACATTGTGAGTGCATGTGGTAGGTTTTGTTGTATTCCTCTGGAAAAGTGCGGATTATTGTTGTTTCAATAGGCAGTGTCTTGATTGGACTTTAACTGCAAATCATGTGTTTTGGGCAGCAGCTCAAATATCAGTTCCATTGAATTAAGGTGGTTTCTGTCTCATGCTTGCAAGTTTATTGATCAACGAAAGTTTATAGTATTTATGCACAACATTTAGGGCTTTCCCTCTCTGGTTTGCTTCTTTCTGGGATTTTTCCCTTCATTTTTCACCTGCTGAGGGGTTGACTCAAACACTGGCCTTTATTTTTTTCATATTGAAAAGAACTATGGTTGTTCTATCAGAGATTGAGCCACACTGTGTAGCTGCCAACCTTGCAGCCCTCAGTCAAAAAGCTGCCAAAAAAAAAAAAACGACAAAAAAAAACCCCAAAACACCTTATGGTAGTAGTCTCTTCTTTCAACTGTTTTTCTAGATTTATTGACATATAATTGACACATAACATTGTGTACATTTAAGGTTTGATGCATTTATAAATTGCACAATGATTACCACCTTAGCTTAGCTAACACCTCCATCCCATCACATAATTACCATTTATTTTAAGATCTACTCTCTTAGCAACATTCAACTATATTGCAGTATTATTATTTATAGTCACCATGCTGTACATTAGATCCCCAAACTTGCTAATCTTATAACTGGAAGTTTGTACCCTTTGATGATTATTTCCTCATTTCCCCCACCCCTCAACCCCTGGTAACCACCCCTCTCTTCTTTTTCTAGAAAGTTTGTCTTTTTTAGATTACACATATCAGTGACAACATATAGTATTTGTATTTCTCTGCCTGACTTATTTCATTTAGCCTAATGCACTGAAGTTCCTTCCAAGTTGTTGGAGACAGCAGGATTTCCTTGTTTCTCATAGCTGAATAATATACATTCATATATAGACACAAATATTTTATTTATATATATTACACAGATATGAATATTTTATTTATTTATATATGTTCAGATACATAGATATGAATATTTTATTTGTATATGTATATATGAATATGTATATATGAATATATATGAATATATATGGATATTTGAATATATCTATCTTCTTTATCCATTTATTTGTTGAAGAACACTTAGGTTGTTTCCTTTTCTTGAACATAGTAGTGCAGATATCTTTTTGAAATCCTAATTTCAATTTCTTTGGATAAATACCCAGTAATGGGATTGCTAGATCATATAGTAGTTCTATTTTTAAGTTTTTAAGGAACCTCTGTACTGTTTTCCACAATGGTGTACCAATTTGCATTCCCATCAACAGTTCACTAGGGTTCCATTTTCTCCATACCTACACCAATATTTGTTATTTCTTGTCTTTTTGATGATAGCCATTGTAACAGGTGTGAGGTGATATTTCATTGGTTTTTTTTTTTTTATTTGTGTTTTCCTGATGATGAGTGATGTTGAGCATCTTTCCATGTTTCTGTTGGCCATTTTTATGTCTTCTTAGAAAAATGTGTATTCAGGTTCTCTGCCTAATTTTTAATAAGATTATTAGTATTTTTGCTATTGAGTTGTATGAGTTCTTTATACAGTTTGGATATTAACCCCTTATCTGATAAATGATTTGTAAATATTTTCTCTCGCTCTGCCTTTTAATTTTGTTGACTGTTTCTTTTGCTGTGCAGAAGCTTTTAGTTTGATGAGGTCTTCCTATTTATTTTTGCTTTTGTTGCTTATGCTTTTGCTGTTATATCCAGGAAATTGCTGCTGAGACCAATGTCAGGGAGTTTTTTCCCTATGTTTTCTTCCAGAAGTTTTACAGTTTCAGGTCTTTAAGTCTTTATATAGAGTTCATGTTTGTGTATGCTGTAAGGTAGGGGTCCAACTTTAATCTTCTGCATGCAGTTATCCAGTTTCCAGCACCGTTTATTGAAAAGACTATCCTTTCCCCATTGAGTGTTCTTGGCTTCCTTGTCAAATGTTAGTTGACCATATATTTGTGGGTTTATATCTGGGCTATCAATTCTGTTCCATTCATCTATGTGTCTATATATGGCAGTGCCATACTGTTTTGATTACTATAGCTTTGTAGTATAGTTTGAAATCAGGAAGTATTATGCTTCCAATTTTGGTCTTCTTAGAATTGCTTTGGCTACTTGGAATCTTTTATGGTTTTGTACAAATTTTAGGGTTGCTTTTTTTTCTTTTTTTTTTTTTTAAGATTTTATTTATTTATTTGAGAGAGAGAATGAGATAGAGAGAGAGAGATCATGAGGGTCAAAAGGAGGAGCAGCCTCCCTGCTGAGCAGGGAGCCCGATGCGGGACTCGATCCCGGGACTCCAGGATCATGACCTGAGCTGAAGGCAGTCGCTTAACCAACTGAGCCACCCAGGCGCCCCAAGGGTTGCTTTTTTTCTATTTCTGTGAAAAATTCCATTGGAATTTTCATATGGATTACATTGCTTCTGTAGATGGCTTTGGGTACTATGGACACTGTAACAATATTATTTCTTCTAATCTGTGAACATGGGATGTTTCTCCGTTTATTGGTGTCTTCTTCAGTTTATTTCATCAAAGTCTTATAGTTTTCAGTGTGAAGATCTTTTGCCTCCTTGGTTAGATTTATTTTTAAGTATTTTATTGTTTTTGATACTGTTGTGAATGGGATTTTTTTTCCCTTTACTTCTTGTTCAGTATTTTGTTTCGTTAGTCCCTTTTTTCAACTTTTAATTCTACTCCAGAATCTCTCTGTCTTTTGTTACTTCCAGGATTTTCAGGTAGTCTTTTAAAAATTATTTTCCATCATAATTCACAGTTAGTAGTTTTTATTTTTAGGGTGGTTGGTCCAGTAGCAGAGTATTGTGCCATACATATTAGAAGCAGAACATGTTTTAGTTTTTTGATTTCTTCAATTCATTTAAACATTCTTTCATCCTGGTTTCATCTTGTTTCTCATCCTACTAGTGTATCATTGCAGATATATTATCCTTTAGCTATGATGTCTCCTGTGTGTGTGGTGTCTTTAGGGTGACATTGTGCTCTGGTCTGCCTATGACAGTCATATTTTATACTTGTTCTTACATAATTATAAATACTCTTTCCTTTCACTAGTAAAATTTCTTTCTTTAGTGATAAACTATATGGTCACTGTAGCCGTGAGTATAAAATGCTGAACTTTGAGGACTTCTACTACTCAAAACAGTTTACAAATGAGAATTGCTCCTGGCAAGGTACAGCAGGTTACTTTGTGATGTTCATTTGAAGTTGAGATCTGATGAAATTGGAGTGACTTCTTAAGGACTTCCTAAGTGACTTCTTAGTACTTAGTTATAGGGTTTTCTTTCTCCTCCAAGTTAATGAAGAGTATAGGGTAGAACTCTTCCCCTTGGAATTATTTGTTTGTAAGTAGTTTTAAAAATCACTCTTAAAAACAAACAAAAAAAATCACTCTTGGGGAAGAGGTAATTTTATCACCTTAGATATATGTTTCCATACAGTAGAGGTGGATATTGCCCAGATGGTGATATACACCTTATCATTTGTGTTTCTCCATGCTTAAGTTTTTCTAAGTATTTTTATGTGTCACATAGAATTTTATTTATTTATTTATTTATTTATTTATTTATTTATTTATTTAAGATTTTATTTATTTGACAGAGAGAGAGAGACAGTGTGAGAGGGAACACAAGCAAGGGGAGTGGGAGAGGGAGAAGTAGGCTTCCCGCTGAGCAGAGAGCCTGATGCAGGGCTCGATCCCAGAACCCTAGGATCATGACCTGAGCCGAAGGCAGACGCTTAACTGACTGAGCCACCCAGGTGCCCTATCACATAGAATTTTAATTTTAAAAAATGTAGATTTACTGAAACTAATGTAATATTTTGTGTCAACTATACTCAAATAAAAAAAGTGAAATATAGATTTATTTTGCCATTTTGAAAATTTCTGTTTTCATTTATATCTTTATTATAAATGGAAATTAGAACTTGAATTTGATTTATACTTGCTTACCTTTCAGGCTTATACAGTTTACCCTGTATGCATACTTTAAGCAGTTAGACTTTGATAGCCGATAGATTTAGGTCAAAATCTCAGCTCTGCTATTTTGGAGCCAAGTAACTTTGGGTGTTTATCTCTCAGAGTTTCAGTTTCATTCTTTCAAAAGGTTGTTGTGTTAATTTTTTTTATTTTTTAAAAGGTATTTATTTGAGAAACAGCAAGACAGAGAAAGAGAGAAAGGGAGAGGGAGAAGCAGGCTCTCAGCTGAGCAGGGAGCCTGACATGGGGTTCAATCCCAGGACCCTGGGATTATGACCTGAGCCAAAGGCAGACACTTAACCAACTGAGCCACCCACGTGCCCCTGTTGTGAGAATTAAATACACTAAAATATGTGGTGTGTATCACAGTACTTCTTACATAGTAAGTTTTAAGAAATGAGGACTATTATTCTTATCATCAATGTATATGCTAATGGGAATATAAAATATGGGATTCCTGGAATGTTTGCTCCAGATACCAGTATCTTCCCAGATGTCCCCAATGAATATTCCTCTACCTTAAAATAAAATGAAAATATGGCTCATTTAAATGTCATTTATAATGGCAGAATATTATTTCTCCCAGGGCATGAATAAAAGGAATAAAATAATTGTAAGGGTCTAACATAGTTTTAGTTTTCTTGAAGGACTCCCCAACATGTAGAAAGAGGAACAATTGTCCTTATGCAGTGACATTAGGTATGTTAAGAAGGCACCATGGGAAGGGTTTCATTATTAATGAAAACAGTCTGCTTAAAGACTCGGTGCTGAAATTTTTATAGCATCTACTGCTTATGATAAAGAATGGCATTTGCCCAAAGCGTTATTGTCAGATTTTAGAAGACATGGAATTTGCAAACATCTCTCTGGGGAGATGGTAAATTACAAAGAGAATTTGACATTTTCTGCATCTGTCTCCCCAGATGTCTCCCCTGCATCTGTCACCTACTACCATCTCAGCTCATCATAGAATGTTGCATTGGTCAATTTTGTAGGAAGTTAAGCACAGGCTGGCCAGACAACCTATTTACATATAATGAGAATTTTTGGTTTAATTATTAAAGTGTTTTATAAATCTTTAATAATAAAACCTATTACTCAAAACATTTTCTCTGACCTAATTTTAAAGACCAAAGCTAAAAATTCAGTTAATAAGGTCTGTGAGCTGAATAAAGCATTTAAAACAATAATTTTATCTTCAAAATATATACTTTTTTGTTACTAGGAAATTTAAGAAAAACCATGAATGGCCTAAATTTGAGGAAAAAAATGATGGTAGGTTCAAGTATCATGTATTAGGTAAAAAATAGCTATCCATTTGTTATTAGAAATAAAATACCCAAATTTGAATTGTACATGCTAACAATGCAGCTGTCTTCCAAGGAGATTTATACTGGTTGATGTTGTTATTGTATCTGTCTTTTCTGGGAGTTTCAAGGTAAAGTGTTTGCTCATGTTTAAATATTTCTTCATCATTTACTAATTATTATATTATAGCACTGGTTGTTCTGTATGGGAAAAAGCTACAGTGCCTACAATAGTTCATAAACACAAGTAATTTGCAACAATTATGAGAGTAAAAAAGATGCCCTGACTAACCTAGGAAAGAAATTATTTTTACTTTTTTGAATACTATGGCAATTAAGCCAGGTCAAACCAGCTGTTAATATAGGTACTGCTTTCTTGGCAAAAGGTACCATATCTTTATGTTCTCATGGTGGTTAAATAATGGCCTTCATGGCCTCCAGTATGCCCATATCCTAATTCCCAGAATCTGTGAATCTGCTCCCTTATAAGGTAGTGTGATTAAGGATCTTTGGGAGGGTGTGTATGTGTGTGTATGATTAAGGATCTTGAGAGAGATTATCTTAATGGGCTTGGTGTAATCACAAGGGAGGAAGGAAAATCAGAGAGAGATTCCAGGATTGAAGTAGAGTTCAGAGATAGAATTTGGAAGCTGCTGCATTGCTGGCTCTGAAGATGTAGGATGGGGGCACAAGCCAAGAAATGCAGCTGGTCTCTAGAAGCTAGAAAAGGCAGGGAGATGGATACTCCTTCCAGAATGCTAATTTTAGACTCTGACTTCCAGAACTGTAAAGTATAAATCTGTTGTGTAATACCACTAGTTTTTAATAATTTGGTACAACAGTAATTGGAAACGAATACAGAAACTAATTCCACCCCCAGTGCAGGTTGTGAAGTTGCTTGTGGTCTGCATAGGCATATTTAATACACCTAATGTATTAATATGAAGTATTTACTATACCTCTGTGCTTGAATATAGACTATAAAATCCAACAAATACCTCTTGGTTTTGAGGGGTGCTTAGAAGATAAAGGTAGCAAGAGAATGAATTAAAATGATGGATAAAATGCGGCTCAAACTTCTCGGTACATCGCTAAAAGCCTTAATAAAATTTAAAATCTGGGAACCACTTGCATAGTCTTAAAAACGATTTCAGTTTTGTGATGATTTTACATATCTAGTTACTTTATGTGAATATAGGTAATGCAGAGCATTTCTTACAGTTTGCACTTAATCCATATCCTGGTGCTCTATACAGATAGGCTTCAGTGATCTCATTTTATCATCCCTAGTATTTACCAAGGCTTTCCTTGTTCCAGACACTGTACTCGAAGGTGTGTTGACATTAAATATATATATATTTATATTTATTTATTTATTTATTTATTTATTTATTTATTTATTTGGGAGAGAGAGAGAGAAGAGCATGAGCAGGGGAGGAGCAGAGGGAGAGGGACAAGCAGACTCCACACTGAGGGCAGAGCCCAACCCTGAAATCATGACCTGAGCTGAAATCAAGATTCAGAGGCTTACCCACTGAACCACACAGGTGCCCCTGTGTCTTGGCATTTTAATGAATGTGTGTCATCCCACATGTCACAAATAATAAAATATTTTAAAGTGTTTATTACTTTGGACAATAGTCAGTTAATAATTATGGCCCATAAAAGGAGAATCTGTTAGACAAGTATTGCTAAATGAGTTTGATGTCACAAATATATCAAATTGACAAATTTTGGAATTTGTGGTTTTTCTTCATTAGCTTGGTATCTAGGATATGAAGTCTCAGAGACCGTTCACAGGAACTTTAACCCTAACCCTCAACAACATTTGCAGTGTCACTTTCAGTTTGGTTCAGATGTAACTTTTTAATATAGAAACAAACAAGGAATTTAAAATGCAATGCATATTGAAGTGAAACATTTAGTAGTTTACAGTTGAAACTACTTTTTATTATCCATAAAGTCAAGTTGTTTTTATATTTCTGTACTTTTTGAAGCAAACAAAATTAAACCATCACAAGTGGATAAAACAAGTCTTAGAAACAAGGGAATTTTCCTAATGCAGTCGACATGATGACGATCATGATTGATGAATCAGAACTGCTATTTAATTTTTTAAATTGGTTATTGTTTGTATTATCTTTCTGGGATGTTGGGAGTACAGAGTTTTAGAGAGGAAACAACTATAAGAACTGTCTGTGATCATTAGCTAGGAAAGTGGCAAAGGAAACTAGAGTTGGGTGACTTATTTTAGACACAATTTCTTTTTTTAATCTTATTTAAATTTAACTAATTAACATATAGTGTATTATTAATTTCAAAGGTAGAGTTCAGTGATTCATCAGTTGCATGTAATACCCTGTGCTCATTCCATCACGCGCCCTCCTTAATACCCATCACCCAGTTAGTTACCCCATCCTCCCACCCACCTCCCCTCCAGCAACCCTCAGTTTGTTTCCTATAATTAAGAGTCTCTTATGGTTTGTCTCCCTCTCTGATTTCACCTTATTTTATTTTTCCCTCCCTTCCCCTATTATCCTTTGCTTGTTTCTTAAATTCCACATATGAGTGAAACCATATGATAATGGTCTTTCTCTGATTGACTTATTTTGCTTAGCATAATACCTTCTAGTTCCATCCACGTAGTTGCAAATGGTAAGATTTCATCCTTTTTGATGGCTGAATAATATTCCTGTGTGTGTGTATGTGTGTGTGTGTGTGTACCATATCTTCTTTATCCACTCATCTGTTGATGGCTATCTGGGCTCTTTCCATAGTTTGGCTATTGTGGACATTGCTGCTGTAAACATTGGGGTGCAGGTGCCCCCTTTGAATCACTACATTTGTATCCTTTGGGTAAATACCTAGTATTACAATTGCTGGGTCATAGGGTAGCTCTATTTTTAACTTTCTGAGGAACCTCCATACTGTTCTCCAGTGTGGCTGCACCAGCTTGCATTCCCACCAACAGTGTAGGAGGGTTCCCCTTTCTCTGCATCCCCGCCAACATCTGTCGTTTCCTGACTTGTTAATTTCAGCCATTCTGACAGATGTGAGGTGGTATCTCGTTGTGGTTTTGATTTGTATGTCCCTGATGCTGAGTGATGTGGAGCATTTTTTCATGTTAGACACAATTTCTTATAATTTGAAGACATCTTCTCACCTTTTTCCTTTTTCTCTTCTGTTAGTAGTAAGAGTTCACTGTCACTTTGAAGAATCAACTTAACATATGGTTAAGTTTTTATAACTACAACAGTGGGAAATGTCAATTTCCCTCATTTTATGTCTGTGATATTTGAGGAACATATAGTCTTTAAGTTAATTTTTTACATTGAAGATAGAATATTGATCTTAAATTTTGCTGAATTAAAATAGAAGAAAAGTTCAATAATTTCACACCTTAACATGGCTATTTTCAATGTTGTGTGTTCTCTCTGAAAGATTTTCCATACACAGGAGAGTATTCCCACATTGAACACACACACACAATTTTGTTTACTACTTTATCCTCTGTAATACTATATCAAAAGGACATTTCCATGGTGCCACTTACTTTTCATTAATTATGATTTTACCAATATATAATGTTTCACTTTGGGATAAAAAGTTTTCTAAGTATTACTTTTTAAAAAGATCTATTGAGATTCCTGGTCTAACTCATTTTCCTGCTCCTCCCTGATATTCCAAAGGCTTTAGTGGTTTGGAACTCATAATATATTGTTAAGGGCATGAGTTTATAATGATACATAAACTAGCTTTGGATCCTACTAGGGAACCAATTCACGACTTTATTTTATATTTTCCAGCTTTATTGAGGTATAATTAGCAAATAAAATTGTAATATATCTTAAATGTACAATGTGATGATTTGATCTATATATACATTGTGAAATGATTACCACAATGAAGTTAATTAATTTATCTATCACCTTATATAGTTACCCTTGTTTTGTGTGTGAGAACACTTCAGCTCTCCTCTCAGCAAATGTCAAGTGTACAATACAGTATTATGAACCGTAGTCACCATGCTGTACATTAGATCCTCAGAAATTATTAATCTCCAATTCACTGTTTTAAAACTGGAAGATAACAATAAAGATCCAAACATTTAGTTTGCTTTTTTTTTGTGTGAGAACTATGCTTTAGTATAACCATATAACTGATAAGCAAAGCATCCCTCAATAAAGGTATTAAAAGCTAATAAAGAAGTTGCAGTAGAATTGCGATATTACTACTATCCAGTCCTCATGACATAGGGGATCTTGGCAATGATATCAATGGCAGTTAAACTTAGAAAAAGACAAAACCTGAATTTATGTGCATCCTTGGAGGAGCACACAAAATACCTATGAGTTTTTCTGTAAAAAACTTGATCAACCCTTGGGATATAACCATAAATATATAGGAAATACAGTATTAGAGAAGTCTTACAGTGGTCGATATTCTCTGAATATCAGACTATGGAAAACTTAATAGGGCAGATTACCTGGTTCTTCAACAAAGAAATTACAAGGAAAAGTACAGGGAGGGAGTTATATAGATTAGAAGAGTTCTAAGAAATACAACTGTCAGTTGAAAGTTATGGACTATATTTGAATACTAATAAAACAAACTGAAAAAAATGGGACTTTCAGAGAAATTTGAACATGAACTGGTATTTGACAAAGTTAAGGAATTACTAATTTTATTTTAGGTGTGATAATAGTAGTGTGTTTATGATTAAAAAGCATTATTATCTTTAAGACACATACTGATATCTATGAATGGAATTATATGAGTTGTATTATTTGTTTCAAAATAATCCAGGGAGTGGTGAGAGTACTTCAGTTGGAGACATAATGAAACAATATTGGCTGTGAATTTATAATTGTTAAAACTACATGAAGCAACTTTTAAAGATTTTTTGAAGCATTCCACAGTAAAAATCAAAAGGTTTTAATATTTTAAACTGTCAGGAGGATGAAATTATATAGAAACATGCATAAATACACTTTTAAGTATCAGTATATGCTTTTATTATTTAAGTACTATATTCAAAAAACATATATGTTGTTTCGGAGATAGCTTGAGAAAATAAATCTAAATACCGCACACTTATATGGCAGTACTCATACCTTGAAAATATTGGAACTGCCAAATTTATTACTTAATACCAACATTATTGGGCATAATCCTGATGTAACCTATAAAAGGGATGTGATTTGTCTTTTTCCTCCAGTGATTCAAATGGGGAATTAACTGAAAAACTGGTGATTTTGGTGTAGTCCAGAATTAAACCAAGTAAAAATTTCAAAAGAGTAAGCAATAAAAGGACAAATGATGAATTAGCAACAAGCCTTATTATAGTTATATTTGCATGAAAGGGGATAGAGCTGATGCATTGCTTTTTGGAATAGTGAATTAATTTCAGCTGCTATTGAAAACCTTGAAGTTTTATTGTTTGAATTTTGGAAACTTCTGTAAGTAGATTCTAGTAAGCCTGGTGACAACAGTTACCAAGTGGAAATCAGATGATTAGTTTTATAGTCCAGTCCCTGCTGTGCTCTAATTAAGTATCTTTTCCAGTCATTTCACTATAGCAGGGCCACTTGGTTTGGAGTTAATATTTTTATCATTATATTTTGTTCAAGCCACCTCAAACAATGCCGGGCATGGGGTATTTGTTCAGCAATTATTTGTTGAATATCTGATGAGTACTTTATCACTCCCTTAGGATTAACTTTTCTACTCTTTCTTGATGGGAAGTGATTGAGGAAGTTCAGGTACTATTAGCTGATAATTAATTTCAAGTATCAAACTTTTTAGTGCAACTAATCTCATGAAAAGAATGAACCACTTATTTGGCTTGTCGAGAGAAAATTGGGAGAGAAACTTTAGGTAATTTCCAGAAATCTTTTAAATAAGATTATATAGTTGACTGTCCAGGTAGCATTCTCAATGTTAAATGTAAGACCAACCTCTGGTAAATAATGGCCTTGCTTCCCTGGATTGCCAATAAAATGATAAAGAGGTAGAACTACTCTGGGTAAAGTTAATTCAATTGTATGCGTATCAAATTAGATACATATTTTAGTCACAAGACCTCACTGCACTCCATAGAATGGATAAAGATAGCTAGCTAACATAGTTTGTGTATATATTTTCCTCTCAATGGGTTAAATAACTATTCTCTTGGAAACAGCATACACTGTATTTTTTTTTTTTAAGATTTTATTTATTTATGTGACAGAGAGACACAGTGAGAGAGGGAACACAAGCAGGGGGAGAGGGAGAGGGAGAAGCAGGCTTCCTGCGGAGCTGGGAGCCCGATGTGGGGCTCGAACCCAGGACCCCGGGATCATGACCTGAGCCAAAGGCAGACGCTTAATGACTGAGCCACCCAGGTGCCCCAGCATACACTATATAGCAATCGGGGTATATTACCTGTGGCTTTTATTAAGCATTAAGTGGCAAAGATATTCTTAGTTTGATTCACCAAAAAATTGCTTCAGAGACCTTAAGCAAAGTCACTGCTTTTCTTTATTTTTATTCCTCTAGGCAGTGAACTTGTGGGCAGCACAAAGTAAGATGAATGACAGAGATGCAGAATATACCTGAGGTAAGAATTACGTAATTGGAATTCACATAGATAACATTTTCCTGAACTGCTATTACCTCTCGCAATTGATACCCACCATTTCTGAAATGATCCTACAGTTTTACCAATAGGTTGTGGTCAAATTCAGAGAAACGGTTAAGAGTTGAAAGGATATTACAAAAATGAGTCAGTCTTGCTTTGATTTGCAATTCTTCTATATAAAGGCAGTGGTCCACAAGATTCTCTCTCCCTGTAATTTCAACTACTTGGTAGAAAAATAAAGTTAGTTTCAATGGGATTGTTTTAATTGCATAATATTCTTTCAAGGCATGTGACTTACATCAAGGGTTGGAGTCCTGATATCAGATTCTAGATGTCATTTTTTTAAATACTGGGACTGTGAACTGGTGTACCTTCCTAAGCCACAGTTCCTGTAGGAGGGCACCTGAGCTTTGACCACCTGCTGCATTATGGCAGGATAGGAGGAATATGGGAGACACACCTGGGATGGGGGTCAAACTTCGCTAATTCAGTCCAAGCAAACTCCTAGATAAACCACAAGTCAAAAGGAGAGAGATGCTGAGGCACTGAAATTTCTCTGTCCACAGTTGGGATCCCTACAATGTTGTCAAGCGTCATTTTCCTCAATTTAGTAAATGTAGCCTCATTGCAAAAGTGAGCATTTTATCACTCCCTTTGGATTAACTTCTCTACTATGTTTCTTCATACAAAGTTTATTTCTTATATTTCTGTGGGGTTTAGATGTTTGCAAAGTTCACTCTCATGGAACCCTTTGAGAAAAGCAGGGAAGTTATTATTTTCCCATTTTAGAGATTGATGAGCTTGAAGCTCAGAGATGGCGAGTGGTTTGCTCAATAATCCACACGGAATAAGTGAGAGTCATGTCTTCTGACACTTTCATTTCAATTATTTACTCAAACATTCTTTAAATCTATAAGTATGTAACACATTTTGTGTTTCAGGCTGTAAATAACACATTGTGTATATTAAAAATGAACAAGGTGATGAATGTCAGCAGTAAATCTAATCAGATAAATATTATAATGTGTGACAAATGTAATGAATGACAGAGTAACAGGTAAAGACTTTTCTAAATAACTGAATTTTTAGCAGAAATTAGAAATATATGAAGAAGCCAGACAAGAGAGGTTGGGGTGTGTATTGCAAACACACAGAACAGTGGCTGTGGAGGCTTCTCTCCTGATCTCTGCTGTAATTCAAGCCGTGATTGGGGAATGGTGTGTGGGGGAGGGCGTGGGAGCAGGTCTCTGCTCCAGGTCATGCCTTCTCAAAATGCCAATGTCTAGCAATGCCGTTCCTGCAGCTTATCTGTGAATGTAAAATGGGATGCATGGGAAAGGGACAACGGGAAGGGGCTTCAGTTTTGTGCCATATCTGTTCATATTTAGAGAACTCTAGTCATCAAGGATTGCCATTCCACTCTGCTAGTCCTGCCTTTGGCAAGACCCACTCACCTAGTGTGAAGAGAAACGGTCAATAACAGCAAAAGTCTGCACATGTGGTGGCTCATGTGATTGCTTGCAGAACGGAACACTCAAGAAGCCCTTTCAAAGGTTGAAAGCAAGGCAGTACCCCTGGTGTTTCCCAAATGGTGCTGCCATTTCACATTCTTTTCCTAAGACCTGTATTCTGCCAGCAAGGAGACCTATAAGAATTTCCTTAAATCAGAAAACTTTTGTAAATTCTGTAAATATCAATGTCTATTTATGTCATTAACATTTAAAAATGTCCAAGGGAAGATTGTGTATTTTTAGCAAAAATGGAAGAAATGGACACATTTAAATAATCTCACAAAAGTACCTCTGTTTCATGCTCTTCAAATACTCAAATGTCACCGAATTTCACATATTCTTACAATTTTAATAAAATTTATGTGTAAGAAGGCAAAGTGAAATTTTTAATATCCTTATTGAGGTATTGTTTACATAACTATAAAATTTACAACTCAATCTTTTTCTAACTAAATTTTTATAGTTAGGCAGTCACCGCCCCAATCCCATTTTAGAACATTTCCATCATCCTCCCTGCAAAATTCTTTCATTCCCATGTACAATTAACCCCCACTCCCAACCTCAGCACTAGACAGCCCCCAATCTTTCTGTCTTCATGCATTTACCTGGGAAGGAGAAGCTTTATTAAAATGATCCATCCATCCTGTATCTTATCTCCAACTGTGGTTCAATGATTCTTGGCAAGGTTCTGAGTGCAAGAGCATTTTAGACCTTGACTTTCCATATCACTCAGTTATTAGGGTTTTTAAAACGTTAGTGGGTGTGGTAGGCAAATAATGCCCCATCCTCCAAAGATGTCCAAATTTTAATCTCTAGAACATATAAATATGCCATATTAGATGGCAAAGGGGAATTAAGGTTGCAGATGGAATTAAGGCTGTTCACCAGCTGACTTGAGATCAGAGGATTATTCTCTAATATCTGGATGGGTCCAAAGTAATCACAAGTGTCCTTAAAAGTGAAAGAAGGAGCCAGGATAGTCAATGACAATGTGATGTAACATAAAAAAGACTTGGTCACTATTGCTGGCTTTGAAGATGGGAGGTAGGGGGCTAGAATCTGGGAAAATCAAAGAAATCTATTTCCCCTAGAACTCCCAGGAGGAACATACCCTTGCTAACATCTTGATTTTTTTTCTTTCTTTTTTATTGTTATGTTAATCCCCATACATTACATCATTAGTTTTAGATATAGTGTTCCATGATTCATTATTTGTGCATAACACCCAGTGCTCCACGCAGAACGTGCCCTCCTCAATACCCATCACCAGGCTAACCCATCCTCCCACCCCTCTCCCCTCTAGAACCCTCAGTTTGTTTTTCAGAGTCCATCATCTCTCATGGTTTGTCCACCCCTCCAATTCCCCCCCTTCATTCTTCCCCTCCCGCTATCTTTTTTTTTTTCCTTAACATATATTGCATTATTTGTTTCAGAGGTACAGATCTGAGATTCAACAGTCTTGCACAATTCACAGCACTTACCAGAGCACATACCCTCCCCAGTGTCTATCACCCAGCCACCCCATCCCTCCCACCCCCCACCACTCCAGCAACCCTCAGTTTGTTTCCTGAGATTAAGAATTCCTCATATCAAAATGGCCAACAGACACATGAAAAAGTGCTCAATATCGCTCGGCATCAGGGAAATCCAAATCAAAACCTCAGTGAGATACCACCTCACACCAGTCAGGATGGCTAAAATTAACAAGTCCGGAAATGACAGATGTTGGCGGGGATGCGGGGAAAGGGGACCCCTCCTACACTATTGGTAGGAATGCAAGCTGGTGCAGCCACTCTGGAAAACAGTATGGAGGTTCCTCAAAAAACTAACATCTTGATTTTAACCAAACAAGACCCAGTTTTGACTTCTGATTTTAAGAACTCTATGATAATAAATTTGTGTTGCTTTTCAACTATCAAGTTTTTGGTAATTTGTTAGAGCAGGGCAGAGCTATTAATTACATAATGTTAGCGGTTAGGACACATACCTCTTTTTTCTCATTTAGACTACAAGTTTTCAAACCTCTTGTCAAATCTGGTGACTAAAAAAGGGACCTGGCTAATTCTAGAGAAAAGGCTTGGCATCTTCTCTGAGTTCTCTTAGGGGAAAATAGCCGAGTTACATATGTTAACAGGCAGTTGCTAATCATAAGAACCTTAAACCTTATATAAATTTAATTAAAAAAAGATTGAGTTGTAAATTTTATAGTTATGTAAACAAAACCTCAATAAGGATGTTAAAAAACCTTATTCTCTTATCTGGAATATTCTGGCTGTGTGTTGCCCCTCTTCCTCAATATATCTTCCTTGTGTGACCAACAAATATTTACTCATCTTCAAAGCTGGAGGCTCCAGGAGACTTTCCCAGTGAATGTTGTGGGAGTCAGGAACCTGGGCTTTGGTCATCATGCTGGAAAAGTCCCGCCCTTCCTCACCTGTGCTCAGAAGTCCTTTCTACTCCTCTCCTGATGTGGGTTCAGATGATGGTTGGCACCGTCAGGAGAACAGCGGCATTTGCAGCTCTTCCATCTTTACATTTATTACCTTTATAGAGCAGTGCATTGTCTGAACATCAGTAATTGTTTATGCTTAGTTGAACTGATTTATCTGGAATACTAATCAGAGCTCTTGGAGACTAAAGGAAAACAAGCATACAAATGCAAAATTATTTTTCCAAAGTAATGGAAATATATAAAGTTGCCATATATCATTCAAATGTATTTTCACTGGAGATTCTGCCCAATTTTTCAGATATTCTCCTGAAAAACTATCCATATTGTATCAAAACCATCTATTTTGTAAAAATGCCGCAGATAATTTATTTCACATCTTAATCTGAGATTTTAAAAAAATCTCAAAAATTATATATAGATACCATCCTTAAACCTTTTACTGGTTTCTTAAAAATTTAAACAAGATTGATGGCCTATAATATTTATGATTATTATGATAGAAATTATGGAATGAAAAATTACAGTCACATCATTAATAATCTTAATATGTAACATACTCTTTATGAAGAATAACACATATCGTTTTGTTTTGTATGGGACAATATAATCTTTCCATCACCTGTAGTAAATGTTTTCATATCTCACTGAAATCAATGACTCTGAACTTTTCAGTAGAAGTAATTAAAAAAATACTGAATATTTGTGTGTGTGTATATGTATCTCACATCCATAAAAAACAACTAGTTCAGTGGAAACAGATGCAAGTTTTTGTTTTGTTTTATTTTTGAGGGCTTCAGTGAAGTATGGACCTAGGAAGTGATCAACACTCCACTACTTTAGAAGTATTCTCCCCACTGTGTCCTGCCCTTCTCCCCTCTGCCCGCCCACCACCCCAATGTCCCTTCTTCCTCCCTCCCCTCTCTCTCTCTTGCTCCCCATCTCTTCTTTCTTTCCTAGCTCTTTTTCCTTCTTGCATTACATTTTCTTCATAGAACTATCTCATCTTAAAACATTGATGTTACTGATAAACTTTTTTTGGATACATCTTTTTGAAAATCATTAGAAAGGTTCAAATGCAATCTTATCTACATTCTTCATTTAGAGAATATTACTTTGATATTATGTTTTAAACTGGCTGTAATTTATTGTGACACTAGCAACTGCTTTTCTTGCTGAGCATTTTAATCATTCATACATTTTTATAGTTTAGAACAGCTAAACTTAGAAAATCTTTGAACAATGCATGCTGTAGGTTTTCATACCAGGATTTTACTTCTACTCTAAAGATGAATTTACTTGGCATATGCCAGGGTTTCAGGACAGTTTGTATGTTGTGTACCTGTATGCCAGATACTTTAGTTGTAAAGAATGTATCATGAGGACTACTTTGACCTAAGACACTTACGTATCATTTTGTACTCTTAGCTGAGTATGAGGTTCTGCTGCATATTTAAAACAAGTAATTACCACATGGTGAGTCTGGTAGTCATCACTCAGCAAATCCGGATTTGGAGAGTTAAATTAGTTGCTTAATGACTCGCAGGGAATTGTCCATCTGATTTTCTTATTTAGAATATATAATCTTCAGGTTTGTAGTCTCCATCTTTAGCCAGAAAGATTTTTTATCTTTCTAATCCTCCAATGGAAAAAAAAAAAAAGAGTAAAATATGACCGTTCATCCTGATTCTTTTGTAAAGTTGCATTTAAAGTGTTATTTGTATATACTTAATATTTTTATTTAACAATATCAACACAATTTTTCATAAAATAAAATGCAATGATTTATAAGTATGCAGTTTGATGAATTTTGATAAATATAAACAGATATTAAACCACCACCCAAATCAAGATATAGAACATTTTCATCATCTCAAAATATTCCCACATGGTTCCTTATTGGTGAGCCCCCCACGCCACTGCCCCAGGTGACTACTGATCTGCTTTCCATTGTATAGATTACCTCTGCCTACTCTAGAATTTAATATTAATGAAAATCAGTGTATATTTGTATATTCTTCATTCATGTTGTTGTATGTATCAATATAAATTGTTCTTTTTAATTTATAAATACCATTCCATTGCATGAATATAGTTTGTTGATTCACCTGTGGATGAAAATTAGGGTTCCTTCCAACTTGGAACTATTATAAGTTAAAACTTCTATTTTTTTAAGATTTTATTTATTTATTTGACAGCGAGAGACACAGTGAGAGAGGGAACAGATGCAAGGGGAATGGGAGAGGGAGAAGCAAGCTTCCCGCGGAGCAGGGAACCCAATGCGGGGCTCCATCCCAGGACCCTGGGATCATGATCTGAGCCGAAAGCAGATGCTTAATGACTGAGACACCCAGGCGCCCCTAAGTTAAAACTTCTATAAACATTCTTGTAGAAGTTCTTATGTGGGCACATATTTTTATTTCTCTTGTGTAAATGCCTAAGAATAGAATGAATAGTTCATATGGTAAAGGTCGGTGTAACTTCATAAAAAACCAAGGAATTATTTCCAAAGAAATTGTACCACCTACAAAGCATGAGATTTCTGGAAGCCCCATATCACTGAAATGTGGTCTGTCTTTCTAATTCTAGCTATTCTAGTGGTTTATAGTGATATCTCATGGCTTTAATTCACATTTTCTTAATTATTGATACTATTGAGCTTATTTTCATATCCCACGGATTCATTTGAATATCTCTTTTCTAATAAAATAATTAAGTTATTCATATTCATAACAATAATAAAGTTAATTAATATTTCCTATTTCATCTTCCGTCAGTTTTTGTTCAGGAACTTTGTCAATTTTATCTAAATTGTTTAATTTACTAGTATAAACATGTTCAGAATAATCCCTTTATCATAACCTCAGATGTTTTCAGGATATATGATTTCTTTCAATCGTGATATTATTAATTTGTTTTTCTTTTTTTATTTTTATAACTTATTTCTAAGAGTTTATCAACTTTGCTAATGTTTTTGCAGAATTAATACTTATTTTTCTATGTTTGTGTTGTACTACATTAATCTGTTCTCTTGTCTTTATTATTTACTTATTATCTGTTACTTATCTTGGTTTGATTTGCTTTTTTTAAAACTAGGTTAGATTTTAGATTATTTAGATTATTATTGACTTTTTTCTTTTTTGCTGTTTTAAGCACTTAATGCAATAAATTCCCCTCTATAGGCATCACCTATATTCTGTACATTTTGGATATATTGTGTTTTCACGATCTTTAATTTTCTTTCACTTCAAAGTAGTTCCACATTTTTGCCTTTAATTTTCCTTTGACCTGTGGTATTTGGAAGTGCTGTTCAATAGCCAAATATTTGTTTTGGGTATATTTTTATTTTGATTTGCAATTTACTCTACATGCTCAGAGATAAGATACATTTTAAATATTCGTTGAAATTTATTGAGACTTCGTTTATACTTTTTACAATGGATATTTTGTGCTTGGTTCCACTTGCAAAGACTATGTGTACAGCAGTTGCTCGTATAGCGTTCTGTAAACACCCACAAGGTCAACTTAGTTGAGAGCGTTATTAAAATATTTTTATTCTTACATAATTTTGTTGTCTCTTCAACTCCCAACAATGGATTACTAAATTCTCCAATTATGATTGTAGATTTGTTTACGTCTTACTTTAGTTCTGTGAATTTTCATTGTTATTAGCTATACAATCGGGACTGTTAGATCTTATTGATGATTTGCTGCTTGATTTCACACTGAAATGACTCTTGTATGTCTTCTAATATTCTTTTTCTTGGAACTTATTGATAGCAGCATAGGCCAGTTTTCCTTCCACAAGTGTTTGAATGGAATGTCTTTTCCAAATCTTTTCTTTTCCATTCTTTATATGGTATTCCATTGTTTTAGCTCTTTGTTTTTATATTCAAAGTCTTTTTTTCTTGTAAAGAATGTATTGACATAATTAAGTCTTGCTTTTTAAAATCCAGTCTGTCAATATCTGCCTTTTATTTTGGAGATTTTACTGCATAAAATATATTTATTGATATGTCTGCTATTCTTGCTATTTGTTTTCTGTTTGTCCCATTATCCCATTTAACAATCTATTCCATTTCTTCCACTACTGTTGTCTTGCTTTTAACTTAAACTTATGTTATAGGCCTGAGAACACACTATGATAACTTTTGCTTTAAACCATTGACTTTCTTTACAGTATTTAAGAACAGAAAGCAAAGATGTCATTTATATTAATCCATATATTTACCGTTTCATCATTCCTTCCTCTAGATACAGATTCCAATCCATTATTTCCCTTTTGCCTGTAGATCTTTATTAGTATTTATTACTGGTGGTATGATTATGCTGGGAAAATTTTTTTTATCAATTTTATTTTACTCAGGAGTTTCTGAAATCTCTGTTTAGACTTTTAAGCTTTCCAGTTGTTTATTTGTGATGGATTTAATCACACTCTTGCATTACTCAGTTAAGAATTCTGCGAAAAGATTTGAGGGGGATTTCTATTCAAATACGGAGAATGAATCTTGCCGATGAAGGAGAGGGGGCAAAGCCATAGAGTTTTATTGAGCAAGGATACAGAAAAAGCTCTCAGGAGTGAGATGGGTCCCGACTGGGTTGCCAGTGAGGGCTTTTCATCTCTGGCCTTTTATTAGGACTTTACCAGGAAAGTGGTCAGATCAGTGACCTGGAACCAGACATGATGCTTGTACGTTGTGTGAGAGTTTTTGTTTCTGTGACATCTGTGATCGGTAGATACATATTGCTAGGTCTGGTTAATCCTTATAGTGAACTTTTCCTTTGAGGCCTGATTAGTTTTTATGGTTATTTTTATTTTCTGTGGTTACAATGTAATTATTAGAAAAACATTTAACCCTAGTAACTGGGATAGGGTGGTCTAAATTTTCCTGATCTCTGTCTTTGTTCTGTCTCAGCATCTGCATACCTGAAATACCCTCAGAGCCTAGTTGGGGCCCCTATTCTTTCCCTCCCTAAAGTCCCACCCTTTCCCTATTCAATTAGAATAATTCAAAAGCAGTAAAAGATGCAGCAGTTATTCTTAGGAGGAAATCAAACCTAACGGGGAAAGCAAGACTATCATATGGAGATCAGCTAGAACATTTAAAATATAACCTAATGGTATGGGTGTTAAGGGTCAAAGAAATAAAATGAGGAAAGGGGCAGCTTGGCCACAGTGAGAAAATAGAAATAGGCATTGGGACGCCTGGGTGGGTCAGTCGGTTAGGGTCTGACTCTTAGTTCCAGCTCAGGTCATGAGATCAAGGCCAGCGGTGGGCTCTGTGCTGGGAGTGGTGTCTGCTTAAGATTGTCTCTCTCCCTCTCTCTCTGCCCTCCCCCCCAACCCCGCTCTTTCACTCTCTCTCAAAACAAAAACAAACACACAAAAAAAGAAATAGGCACTGATAAGTGTTTATTGAGTACATGAAAGAACAGATATATAATTAAATATTTAATTCAAAGGATAATCAAAATATCTCTGCTAAAAGTATTTAGCACTTTTTCCCTTTTTACAGTTGACATCATAAGATCAACTTAATGTCACCTAAATTTTTGACAAATCAGGAAAACATTGGATATCTCGATATGCAATCTTCATTGAATGATATCCTATATCCTAAAACTAATCAAAACCTTAAAAGTTTATCTTATACTTTCATTTTAGCGTGTAAAAAATTTTCATCCCATTTCATAATCAAGTCTTGTTAAGGATTTCATCGAGGGGAAATCTCTTAATAAGTCAAACTCTAGAGATAAGACTGATTTCTTTCAGTGAGTAACTTTTCCATTTTATTGCTTATAAATATGTGTTAACACTTTTGGGACTCAGGGTAATAATTTATGCAAAATAATTTATGCATTTTTTTAAGTTTGTGCTCTATCCTTTCTCAAAAGGGATAAAGGTGAAGTATTTCAAATATTTCAGGGAATTCTCAGCCATAAATTAGTAGGAAGTACTCCAAGTGCAAATACCCTCCTTTCCTCCAAACAACATTCCTTTTTACAAAGCTTATACCTATGGTATCTTCAGAAACAAAGCCATCCTCTTCCCTTGTGAGGGGATAACAACAAAACAGTCACTTTGAGAACAGACCATTTTCGTCTCCATGCTGTTTCTCCGAGGGTAACTGTTGGCATAGGTGGTGTACAGCACGAGAGCTTTGGGAGCAAAAAGACATCAGAGGCAGAATTAGAGCTTCACAGACTTTCTTTTTGTTTCTCTGTCTATTCTTTTAAGAGGAGAATGAAATAATTAATAGGCCTTTCACTGGATGAAGAGCACCTTACAGAGAGAGAGAGCCAAAGGTACTGTGTCTAGTGTTTTTATTTTTGAGAATGTTTCCATTTGTTTATGAACTCCCCTGTATAGTTAGCTCATTTGTGGTGACCCTTTGTGTTGATGACATTATTTTTAAAAGACAACTAATGATTATAGCATTAATTAAAATATCGAGAATTAGTTTATTGCTGAGCTTTGGAACAATTTAATAGGAACAATTTCTTTTAAGTATGGAGAACAAAAATGCTTTTGCAAGAAGGTGAGAATGAGGGGCACCTGGGTGGCTCAGTCGGCTAAGTGTCTGCCTTTGGTTCAGGTCATGATCTCAGGGTCCTGGGAATAAGTCCCACATCAGGCTCCCTGCTCAGTGAAGAGTCTGCTTCTCCCTCTTCCTAGTCCTGGCTCCTCCTCCGCTTGCGGCTGTCTCTCTCTCTCAAATAAATAAAATCTTAAAAAAAAAAAAAAGGTGAGAATTAGAGGTACTGATAAATCTATTTGAGATTGCATTGCTAGAGGGCAAACTTTTTAGCAAACAACTCCTTACCCTGTGGCTAAGAGTTCTGTGGCAAATCCAGTAGAGAATTTCTAGTGTGTTTCTCATTGCATCCTCTAGGGACCATTCTGAATTTAGAAAGGGAAAGCTCTGTCAGAGTGGAAGAAAATTAAGAACAACAGACTTATAAGTTGTTAGAGCCATAGTACTTTGTTTTAAAGGTCACTGAGCTTCTTTCATTTTGGTGTGATTTGATGTGGGGTCTGGAAGTGAATGGCCAAGAAGGAATTCTTGAGACATTTTTGGTGCAAAAATGTTGTCTTTTATTAAAGCACAGGGACAGGACCTGTGGGCAGAAAAAGCTGCACTGGGATTGTGAGGAGCAATTGATTATATACTTTGGAGTTGGGGGAGGTAAAGACAAAGGAAGTTTCCAAAAGGACTTTCAAATGCTAAAGCAGACTCACAGGATACTGGAGGCCTGGTTATTGTCAAGCTAAGGTTGTTTCCCCCTCTCGCAAAGCATTAACATGAAGACAGTTGGGAGGTCTGGAGGAATGTTACACTCTGCCTGCCTCAATTATTTGTCAATGGACTGCAGGTTATAAGGACATTTAATTTATCTACATTTATTTTGCCCTTGTTCTCCTCATCAGTTTTACACTTGAAGGAACTTCTGTGGAGTTTGAAGAAGATAAATCAGATCATCTAGAGTCATGTAGTCAGGTGAAGGCAGATTCAGGACCAGGTATCCTTCTCTTGATCACCAATCCAGACCTGAATCTCTAGCCATGGGTTTCATTTAAAGAATGCCAAGGCCAACATCTATTCAACCTAAGGACGCCCTAATAAGATCAAGGGTGTTGTTAGAGGGATTGCCCTCCCATTCCTTAGAAGCAAATTTTGATTGAGTTGGAAATAAGTGGTTCTCTGTTGTTTGAATTTTGAAATACTTTGTTTGTTTGTTTGTTTTCTAAATAGACCTTACTTCATTTTTTTAAATTCTTATGTTAATCTCCATACATTACATCATTAGTTTAGATGTAGTGTTCCATGATTCATTGTTTGTGCATAATACCCAGTGCTCCATGCAGAATGTGCCCTCCTTAATACCCACCACCAGGCTAACCCATCCTCCCACCCCCTTCCCCTCAAGAACCCTCAGTTTGTTTTTCAGAGTCCATCATCTCTCATGGTTCATCTACCCCTCCGATTTCCCCCGCTTCATTCTTCCCCTCCCGCTACCTTCTTCTTCTTCTTTTTTTTTTTCTTAACATATATTGCATTATTTGTTTCAGAGGTACAGATCTGAGATTCAACAGTCTTGCACAATTCACAGCGCATACCAGAGCACATACCCTCCCCAGTGTCTATCACCCAGTCACCCATCCCTCCCACCCCACCCCCCACTCCAGCAACCCTCAGTTTGTTTCCTGCGATTAAGAATTCCTCATATAAGTGAGATCATATGATACATGTCTTTCTCTGTTTGACTTATTTCACTCAACATAATACCCTCCAGTTCCATCCACGTGGTTGCAAATGGCAAGATCTCATTCCTTTTGATGGCTGCATAATATTCCATGGTATATATATACCACATCTTCTTTATCCATTCATCTGTCGATGGACATCTTGGGTCTTTCCACAGTTTGGCTATTGTGGACATCGCTGCTATAAACATCGGGGTGCACGTACCCTTTTGGATCCCTACTTTTGTATCTTTGGGGTAAATATCCAGTAGTGCAATTGCTGGGTCGTAGGGTAGCTCTATTTTCAACTTTTTGAGGAACCTCCATACTGTTTTCCAGAGTGGCTGCACCAGCTTGCATTCCCACCAACAGTGTAGGAGGGTTCCCCTTTCTCCGCATCCCCGCCAACATCTGTCATTTCCTGACTTGTTAATTTTAGCCATTCTGACTGGTATGAGGTGGTATTTCATTGAGGTTTTGATTTGGATTTCCCTGATGCCGAGCGATGTTGAGGACTTTTTCATGTGTCTGTTGGCCATTTGGATGTCTTCTTTGGAAAAATGTCTGTTCATGTCTTCCGCCCATTTCTTGATTGGATTCTTTGTTCTTTGGGTGTTGAGTTTGATGAGTTCTGTATAGATTTTGGATACTAACCCTTTATCTGATATGTCATTTGCAAATATCTTCTCCCATTCTGTTGGTTGTCTTCTGGTTTTGTTGACTGTTTCCTTTGCTTTGCAAAAGCTTTTTATCTTGATGAAGTCCCAATAGTTCATTTTTGCCCTTGTTTCCCTTGCCTTTGGCGATGTTTCTAGGAAGAAGTTGCTTCGGCTGAGGTCAAAGAGGTTGCTGCCTGTGTTCTCCTTTAGGATTTTGATGGACTCCTGTCTCACATTGAGGTCTTTCAACCATTTGGAGTCTATTTTTGTGTGTGGTGTAAGGAAATGGTCCAGTTTCATTCTTCTGCATGTGGCTATCCAATTTTCCCAACACCATTTGTTGAAGAGACTGTCTTTGTTCCATTGGACATTCTTTCCTGCTTTGTCAAAGATGAGTTGACCATAGAGTTGAGGGTCCATTTCTGGGCTCTCTATTCTGTTCCATTGATCTATGTGTCTGTTTTTGTGCCAGTACCATACTGTCTTGATGATGACAGCTTTGTAAAAGAGCTGGAAGTCCGGAATTGTGATGCCGCCGGCTTTGCTTTTCTTTTTCAACATTCCTCTGGCTATGCAGGGTCTTTTCTTATTCCATACACATTTTAGGATGATTTGTTCCATTTCTTTGAAAAAAGTGGCTGGTATTTTGATGGGGATTGCATTGAATGTGTAGATTGCTCTAGGTAGCATTGACATCTTCACAATATTTGTTCTTCCAATCCATGAGCATGGGACGTTTTTGCATTTATTTGTGTCTTCCTCAATTTCTTTCATGAGTACTTTATAGTTTTCTGAGTACAGATCCTTTGTCTCTTTGGTTAGATTTATCCCTAGGTATCTTATGGTTTTGGGTGCAATAGTAAATGGGATCGGCTCCTTAATTTCTCTTTCTTTTGTCTTGTTGTTGGTGTATAGGAATGCCACTGATTTCTTTTTTAAAGATTTTTTTTTTTTTTTAAAGATTTTTTTTTTTTTTTTTTATTTATTTGACAGAGAGAGACACAGTGAGAGAGGGGAACACAAGGAGGGGGAGTGGGAGAGGGAGAAGCAGGCTCCCGGCCAAGCAGGGAGCCCAATGTGGGGCTCGATCCCAGGACCCTGGAATCATGACCTGAGCCGAAGGCAGACGCTTAACGACTGAGCCACCCAGGCGCCCCAGGAATGCCACTGATTTCTGTGCGTTGATTTTCTATCCTGCCACTTTACTGAATTCCTATATGAGTTCTAGCAGTTTTGGGGTGGAGTCTTTGGGGTTTTCCACATAAAGTATCATATCATCTGCAAAGAGTGAGAGTTTCACTTCTTCTTTGCTGATTTGGATGCCTTTGATTTCTTTCTGTTATCTGATTGCTGTGGCTAGGACTTCTAATACTATGTTGAATAGCAGTGGTGATAGTGGACATCCCTGCCGTGTTCCTGACCTTAGGGGGAAAGCTCTCAGTTTTTCACCATTGAGAATGATATTCGCTGTAAGTTTTTCATAGATGGCTTTTATGATATTGAGGTATGTACCCTCTATGCCTATACTCTGAAGAATTTTGATCAAGAAAGGATGCTGTACTTTGTCAAAAGCTTTTTCTGCATCTATTGAGAGGATCATATGGTTCTTGTTCTTTCTTTTGTTAATGTATTGTATCACATTGATTGATTTGGATGTTGAACCAACCTTGCAGCCCAGGGATAAATCCCACTTGGTTGTGGTGAATAATCCTTTTAATGTACTGTTGGATCCTATTGGCTAGTATTTTGGTGAGAATTTTTGCATCCATGTTCATCAGGGATATTGGTCTGTAATTCTCCTTTTTGATGGGGTCTTTGTCTTGTTTTGGGATCAAGGTAATGCTGGCCTCATAAAATGAGTTTGGAAGTTCTCCTTCCATTTCTATTTTTTGGAACAGTTTCAGAAGAATAGGTATTCATTCTTCTTGAAATGTTTGGTAGAATTCCCCTGGGAAGCCATCTGGCCCTGGGCTTTTGTTTGTTGGGAGATTTTTGATGACTGCTTCAATTTCCTTAGTGGTTATAGGTCTGTTCAGGCTTTCTATTTCTTCCTGGTTCAGTTTTGGTAGTTGATACATCTCTAGGAATGCATCCATTTCTTCCAGATTATCTAATTTGCTGGCATAGAGTTGCTCATAATATGTTCTCATAATTGTTTGTATTTTTTGGTGTTGGTTGTGATCTCTCCTCTTTCATTCATGATTTTGTTGATTTGGGTCATTTCTTTTTTCTTTTTGATAAGTCTGGCCAGGGGTTTATCAATCTTGTTAATTCTTTCAAAGAACCAGCTCCTAGTTTCGTTGATCTGTTCTACTGTTCTTTTAGTTTCTATTTCATTGATTTCTGCTCATTATCCTTATGATTTCTCTTCTCCTGCTGGGTTTAGGCTTTATTTGTTCTTCTTTCTCCAGCTCCTTTAGGTGTAAGATTAGGTTGTGTACTTGAGACCTTTCTTGTTTCTTGAGAAAGGCTTGTATTGCTATATACTTTCCTCTTAGGACTGCCTTTGCTGCATCCCAAAGATTTTGAACAGTTGTGTTTTCATTTTCATTGGTTTCCATGTATTTTTTTAATTCTTCTTTAATTTCCTGGTTGACCCATTCATTCTTCAGTAGGATGCTCTTTAGCCTCCATGTATTTGAGTTCTTTCCGACTTTCCTCTTGGGATTGAGTTCTAGTTTCAAAGCATTGTGGTCTGAAAATAGGCAGGGAATGATCCCAATCTTTTGGTACTGGTTGAGACCTGATTTATGACCTAGGATGTGATCTATTCTGGAGAATGTTCCATGGGCACTAGAGAAGAATGTGTATTCCGTTGCTTTGGGGTGGAATGTTCTGAATATGTCTGTGAAGTCCATTTGGTCCAGTGTGTCATTTAAAGTCTTTATTTCCTTGTTGATCTTTTGCTTAGATGATCTGTCCATTTCAGTGAGGGGGGTGTTAAAGTCCCCCACTATTATTGTATTGTTGTCGATGTGTTTCTTTGCTTTTGTTATTAATTGCCTTATATAATTGGCTGCTCCCATGTTAGGGGCATAGATATTTACAATTGTTAGATCTTCTTGTTGGATAGACCCTTTAAGTAGGATATAGTGTCCTTCCTCATCTCTTATTACAGTCTTTGGTTTAAAACGTAACTTGTCTGATATAAGGATTGCCACCCCAGCTTTCTTTTGGTGTCCATTAGCATGGTAAATGGTTTTCCACCCCCTCGCTTTCAATTTGGGGGTGTCTTTGGTTCTAAAATGAGTCTCTTGCAGACAGCATATCGATGGGTCTTGTTTTTTAATCCAGTCTGATAGCCTGTGTCTTTTGATTGGGGCATTTAGCCCATTTACATTCAGGGTAACTATTGAAAGATAGGAATTTAGTGCCATTGTATTGCCTGTAAGGTGACTGTTACCATACATTGTCTGTGTTCCTTTCTGGTCTATGTTGCTTTTAAAGTCTCTCTTTGCTTAGAGGACCCCTTTCAAGATTTCCTGTAGGGCTGGTTTTGTGTTTGCAAATTCCTTTAGTTTTTGTTTGTCCTGGAAGCTTTATATCTCTCCTTCAATTTTCAATGACAGCCTAGCTGGATATAGGATTCTTGGCTGCATATTTTTCGCCTTTAGTGCTCTGAATATATCGTGCCAGTCCTTTCTGGCCTGCCAGGTCTCTGTGGATATGTCTGTTGCCAATCTAATGTTTCTACCATTGTAGGTTACAGATCTCTTCTCCCGAGTTGCTTTCAGGATTTTCTCTTTGTCTCTGAGACTCTTAAGTTTTACTATTAGATGTCAGGATGTTGACCTATTTTTTTGATTTTGAGAGGGGTTCTCTGTGCTTCCTGTATTTTGATGCCTGTTCCCTTCCCCAAATTAGGGAAGTTCTCTGCTATAATTTGCTCCATTATACCTTCTGCCCCTCTCTCTCTTTCTTCTTCTTCTGGGATCCCAATTATTCTAATGTTGTTTCATCTTATGGTATCGCTTATCTCTCGAATTCTGCCCTCGTGATCCAGTAGTTGTTTATCTCTCTTTTTCTCAGCTTCTTTATTTTCCATCATTTGGTCTTTTATATTACTGATTCTCTCTTCTGCCTCATTTATCCTAGGAGTTAGTGCCCCCATTTTTTATTGCACCTCATTAATAACCTTTTTGATTTCTACTTGGTTAGATTTTAGTTCTTTTACTTCTCCCAAAACCGTTTCTCTAATAACTTCCATATTTTTTTCAAGCCCAGCTAATATCTTTAAAGTGATGATTCTGAACTCTAGATCTGACATTGTACTAATGTCTGTATTGAGTAGGTCCCTGGCAGTTGGTACTACCTCTTGTTTTTGTTGACGTGATTTTTTCCGTCTTGTAATTTTGTGCAGAGGAGACTAGATTAATGAGAGAACAAAATGCTAGCAGAGTAACAACATCCCCAGAAAATATACTCTAAACAAATCAGAAAAGACCTGAAGCAGTGGGAAAAGAAAGGGAAAGAGAGACAAAAGAAAAAGAAAAAAAAGATAAAGATAAAGATAAAAACAAACAAAAACAAACAAAAACAAACAAAACAAAACAACAACAACAAAAAAACCTAGAATGTGATCAAATATGATCAGGCTGGTATATAGATCAGCGCCACACACTAGATTTGGGGTGTATTTTGGTGTTTTAGAAGAAAGTGCCTCCCAAAATTTTAAAGAAAGAAAAACTTATATATGTACAAAAATAAGGGTTGATATGATGAAGGGATGGAATATGGCTTAAAGATGGAAATTATAAAAAATTTTATAAAAGGAATTGATAAGAAGTTGTTTGAAAAAAGAAAGAAGAGGATTTAAAAAAAGAAAAAAGAAAAAAAAAAGGGAGAGAATGTGATCAGTCAGGGGGGCAGAAAAAACCATATACTAGAGATTTAGGGTATATTTTAATCTGTTAGAAGAAACTATCTCAAAATTTTAAAGAGAGAACAACTTATATATATATGCCAAAAATACGGGTAACTACTATGAAGGGATATACTATGACTCTAAAAATGAAAAATAAAAATGTTTTTTAAAAAAAGGGATTGATAAGATGTTGGTTGAAAAAGGGAAAAAGAAAAATTCAAAAAATAAAAAAAGACAGTTAAAAAAATTAACTTTGAAAGACTAAAGAATCATGGTAAAAAAGCCATGAATTCTATGTGCAGTATTCCCCTAGCGCTGGAGTTCTGCCGTTCTCATTGATCGGTAAACTTGGTCTTGGCTGGCTGTTCTCGCTGATCTTCTGGGGAGGGGCCTGTTGCCGTGGTTTTCAAATGTCTTTGCCGGAGGCGGCATTGCCCCGCCCTTGCCCCCTCTTGGCTAAGTAATCTGCTCGAGTTTGCTCTCCGGGGTTTTTGTTCCCTGCGAGCTTTCCGTACAGCTTTGGAGGCGGAGAGTGAAAATGGCGGCCTCCCAATCTCCGCCCCGGAGGAGCCGAGAACTCGGGGCCCCGCTCCTCAGTGAGCCCCCAAAGAAAAGCCATCAGTCACTCCCGTCTCCCCTGTCTCCGGCCACACTCCATGCTCACCCGGCCTGTGACCGCGTGTTTCTATTTCTGGCACCCTACCCTGGGTGGAGTCTCCAAACCCAGCAGATCCCTGCGGTGCACTCCCGCGCGGCTCCTCCCGGGGGAGGAAGGTGAGTCTCCCCAGATCTGCCGCTTGTTGGGTCCCTGCTGGAGGAGCAGTGGCCCTAGTGTGCCGCAGATCAAGGTTTATGGCAACCCCGAGCTGAGAACCCGCGCTTGGGCTCCGCCTCTGCAGCCGGCTTCCCTGCTCCATTACCTGGGAGCTCTGCCACACTCAGGCACCCCCTGTCTTTCTGTGACCCTGAGGGTCCTGAGACCACACTGTCCCGGAGGGTTCTACCCCCCGGCTTAGCCACCAGAGTCACGTCCCTCAGCGGAGCAGAGTTTTAATAGTTCTGATTTTGTACTCTGTGGTTCTATCACTTGCCAGAAGTGGCCGACGGAGGCCCCTCCCCCGCCGTCTATCCTCCCGAATATCGCCTCGGATTCACTTCTCCACACGTCCTACCTTCCAGAAAGTGGTCGCTTTTCTGATGAGAGAGTTGTTGCTCTTCTTTTCTTCGATCTCCTGTTGAGTTTGTACGTGTTCAGAATGGTTTGATCCCTATCCAGCTGAATTCCTGAGAGGAGACGAAATCCAGGTCTCCTACTCCTCCGCCATCTTGCTCCACCCCCTGAAATACTTTGTTTTATTTTGTTTTTCTTGTCTTTCCTTTGCTCCTGTCAGCTTACTACTTTCCCTATTGGATCTCTAATAACCAAGGAACCTACATCCAAGGCTTAGAACTGGGGTGTGATTATATGTGAAATAATATGGATAATCAAGAATAATTAGAATTATGGAACCAATTGGAATTTGTCTTTGATTTTGCTTCTTAGGTTTTCATCTTCTAATTTAGAACTCATTTTTATTAGTCTTAAAAATCCCATAAACCTGAGTAGCACTTTTCTACTATTTTTGCTGCTACCATTCCAAGCTCTGTACTACCCCCTGCCACCTATTCTTAATGTTGTATTCTAATTTATATAGATTATATCAAGAGGCTGCTTTCAGGCAAACCGCTTGAGCAGTGGAATGTAGAAAAGGCCCATCAGGTGACCAACCTCAACATATCCAAAGGCCCTAACTGACCAGTGAGCTCCTTACAACCAAGCACAGTTACCAAAGAAGGGAAGATTCCATACTCCCCTACCCTCTCATCTTCCCCCTTAAAATCAGCCTCCTTGCTGATAGCCTCTCTGTTGTGGTCCTGCCCCCACTCCCTTTTGGTGTATTCAGTAAACTTCTGTCTCCTTTGTTCTGCCTCAGGTGAATACTGTCACCTCTCCTGTGCCATTGGCTTCCACTCCATTGTTGCCCCACATTTGGGGGCCCCATCTCATCGAGAGACACCCCATTAAGACACTACAATATATAATTTTATTTTATTGCAATTGCCCAAATATTTTGTTGAGCAATGCATAAAATATAGGTAGCTATCAGATGTGAATTTCTTAAGCATAAATATTTTTAAATTCATTTTTGTATTCCAAGCAGCTAAATTAACTGACAAATAGATCTTCAGTGAGTATCTAGATATCCCCATATATTTGCCTGTCATTTTCATGCTATCTTTTCATATTTGTGTTAATTAAACAATATAAATTCATAAAGTCATGTATAAAAGTATATATTTTTAAGATGTCATATCAGTTTAAAAAAATTGCAAGCATATTATTACATTAGTAAACAATAGCTCTTTAACTAGCTCTGATGACCTCTAATATATACATTTTTTTTCCCTAGGGATAAAGATGTCCTTACCTTATTTCTTCATTCATATTGGAATAATTGCATTCATTTTGTAAACCTAAATTGTTCCTCTGGAGAGAGATAATAATAAATGTGTTATTCACTTAGTTTTTAAATTTGTAGTTTAAAACATGCCTTATTTTTCTTATAATTGCTGTTCTGAAGAATTAAATGCCACACATGAATGCACACACACTTACACACACAGATACACTCTTCTCTTCTGCACAACTATTTTATTTAATGTTTTGGTAAAACAAGGGGATGGACAAAGTAGCAGAAAGTTATTAATGAAAATTATGCCTTCACTAGGGCTAATACAGATAGTTAGGTATTTTAATGTCCTTGTATGTTTCATCTTTCTAGATAGGGCAATAAGATTTCTATTTATCTATGATAGAAAACTAACTTGTATCCCCAGAGACCAAAATAATGACAATATAATGGTTGTAGAAGAATCAAAAATCAAGTAGCTAATTACAACACAAATGAAAAAGAATATGATCTCTAGGGGTCTGATTGATAATAGTAGGCAATAGATAATTCAAATGGATAAAGTACAGACTTAAAAATCATTATGAACTACTTTTTGTAACCACTGTACTTCAATAGCAGAGATTATGGCAGGCAAATGAGGCCATTAATCTTAGGTTATTTATATACATATGAATTGTACATACTGAGTTTATGCGCTCCATTTGGATGGGTTATGCCCCCATATTTATGCCAATTACCTTGGGATTCCTTGCACTAAAAATAGTATAATATGAAAAGCCTGAACTGCATTTATTCTTGTATAATTTGATATACTGATAATACCAACTGATTCTAACATTAAGAATTTATTATGTCAGGTAGCGTGCCTGTCACTTTACTGTCAGTATTTCACTTTATCCTTATAATCATTCTGTGAAAGTAGATAAAATTATCACAGATTTACAGAGAAACAGACAGCTTGCATTACTGTATAGAAATATTCTCCATAAGACATTAGAATTTGGGAACTCTGGGTGCAAAGAAAATACATTCCACTAGAAGAAAAGATTTTGTATTCCTGGTAAAACCAAGTGTGAGTTTGGTATTTTAAACCTTGGAATTTTAGCTTAGCTGAAAGCAGAAATAATAGTAGGCAACTATGGAAGAAATGTTGGGGAAATAAAAAACAAACCTCTGTAGGTAGCAAATCTTGGGTCTAAGTTTGGAAGTTGCTTCCTACTTACGCTTCTCATGAATCCTCAGTGTCTGGCTGCACTTTTCTGTACTTTCATAAGAGGTGGTTTTTTTCTAGTCTGCCTTATATGGGATTGCCTGTCTCTGTGCATCACCTCCAACTGACTACAGTGTCTGCAAAGACGGTGACCCATTCAGACTTCATGCCCAGAGCCTATAGGAAGAGAGAGACTGGCCAGACAGAAAGACAATGACATTTCAAAGACCATAGATAAATAGTTGTGAACTTTGAGTTGAATGATATCCTGAAGAACTAGAAGGAAGTGTCAGCTTACACACTAACAAAATGAACTTCATATGTCAGCATATCCCCTTTACCTTCTTAGTCTTTATTTAGTGAAACACATTTTAAGGTATATTTAATTAATACTGGGAGGGCTAATATAGCATTTTTAATGTAACACACTAACTGGTGGGTCTTTGGGACACATACTGAATTTATTTCTCTGTTTATAAGGTATCTTAAATGATTCTGTTTCCGAAATGTCTTCCAGGTTTTATAGAAACAACTAAAATAAGGATAATGTATTGGTGAGGCTGCATGGGAAACATCTAGCTGGACAAGTGGATTAATATCTGCATTTCACAAAACACTAAAATGAAAGCTGTAAAAAAAGGTTTAAGACCACAGTGAAAAGGAGAATAGGAAAGGAAACAATAACAGAGTAGAGCAAAGGAGTTGGCAACTCAAAGATGGGAAATAAATGGAACCGTAGTGGCAGGCTTACAAGACTAGAGAAAAGTGAAAACGAAATGCTTGAGTTGGGGTGAAACAGGAAAAGCTAGCTGGGTTGTGAAGAGAAATAGACACTTAGGAATTTGAAGCATTAGGCAGATTTGAAAGATGTTAGATTTAGTCTGCAGAAATCCCCAATCCTTACAACCAGGTAACTGCCCTTTCCTATTCCAGCAAAACCTGGGGGCTTATTTTCCAGAGATATTCTAGACACATTGACATCATTACCAGAGGAGGTTCTAGATGAGGGACCAAGCCACAGATCAGAGAATTATATTGAAGTAAACAGCATCATCGGGAACTTTTAAAAATGAAAATTATTGAGCCCCACCCCAGACCTACTGAATCAGAAACTCTGAGTGTGGATGCCACAACCTGGGTTTTAACAAACCTTCCATGAGACTCTTAGGTACTCTGAAGTTTGAGAACCACTGATCCAGAGCACACCATCACTAGTTTAGCTCAAATTCAGAAAAAAGTCAAAATATCTTATACCAGTGGAAGGGGGGTTATTGTTACATTTATTATTATTATTATTATTATTATTATTATTATTATTAACATAATGTATTATTTTTTCCGGGGTACAGGTCTGTGATTCATCAGTCTTACACAATACACAGAGCATAGAAGAGCTGTTCTCAGAAAATTTATTTATTTATTTATTTATTTATTTATTTATTTATTTATTTATTTATTTATGGTAGACATTGGGGAGGGTATGTGATATGGTGAGTGCTGTGAATTGTGTAAGACTATTGAATCACAGACCTGTACCTCTGAAACAAATAATACATTATATGTTAAAAAGAAGAAGAAGATAGCAGGAAGGGAAAAATGAAGGGGGGAAGTCAGAGCGGGAGATGAACCATGAGACACTATGGACTCTGAGAAACAAACTGAGAGTTCTAGAGGGGAGGGGGCTGGTGGGGGTATATAATACCCAGTGATGGGTATTAAAGAGGGCACATTCTGCATGGAGCACTGGGTGTTATATGCAAACAATGAATCATGGAACACTAAAAAAAAAAAAAAAAAGACATATAATCATAGCAATAATATTCATTATAGCCATAAACTAGAAACCAAATGTCCATAAATGATGAATGGACAAGCAAGATGTGGTCTATTTACTACACAATGGAATACTATTCACCAGTCAATAATCTGCAAATATGTCGTGTAACATAGATGAGCCTCAAAAACATTTTGCTAGGTAAGAGAAGTTGGTAGACATTTTTCCATGGTTCTCTAATTTGTTAATGTCTTGCATATGAGGTACTGGTTATTCCTTGTTCTAGATTGTTGGAAACAAGGTAGAGAAAAAAAAGAATGTCTGACTTTGCATAGTGCATTCCAGAAAAGGATAAGTAATGTGCAATTGAACTAATAAAAGGAGGATGAACATATATTTTGGGCAGAGAGCCTCAGATGTTATGAGGCACCTTTCAAGGCAAACTAAGATCATATAAAAACCATCAAAATTGTGATCAATGTAGAGGGAGCAAGGGAGAAAGTTGGGAAATAAAACTAAATGAAATATTTCCATTATTGAGCATCTGGGGGAAGTGGTCAGCTCTGGATCAAGATTGGGGGGCTCTTTGGAGAAGGAAAGTTAACACTATCTGTGTCTAAGGCCTGTTTGGCTTGGACTGAGAAGCTGGGGTATTCTGGAGTGAATTTAGAGGTGGACGTTAATCTAGCCATGCCGAGGCAGCCAGGGGTGAACCCAGGGTCCCAACAACCTGGACCCAGAATTATATAGGGGGTTTGAGTTATGCTCTGTTGGTTATATCATCTTAATTTTTATAAATTCTCAAAATAACAGCAAAATACTTCCGTATCATAAAATAACAATTATCATAATGATAATTCAAAGTAAAAATATAAACTAAATAAAAGGCAAATGACAAACTGAGGAGGTATTTTCAAGACACATAAAAAGAGTAATTTTCTTGATCTATGGAAGAACAATGCAGACAAACAAGAAGAAAAAATGGATAAAATACATGATAAGGAAGTACGTTCATATATAAACAAAACTAAAATGCCTAATAACCATATAAAATAATTCTCAAACTAAGGTATAATTATAAAACTGTAAATTAAAAATGGAATGTTCTTTTTCTCCTATAAGATGGGTGATGCTTGAAATTTGTTAGAATTTAAGAAAACAAACTCACTTTTAAAATAGTGTAAATTTGTGTAAACTCTTGAGAAGTAACTTGTAATTATTACAGTCAAAAATATGACAATTCCTTAACCCAATTAGTCTACTTCTCTTAGCTTACAGAATAACACAATGTCCAGATATACATGGACAAAAATTTTCTTTGTAATGTGTTTGTTATTCACAATAACTGAAGCAACAGATGCTGAAACCATTAAAATTCATATATATTTGTATTTTCTGAGGTGGAGACAATTCCAAGATAAGTGGTGATTAAAAAAAGAGCAAGGTATAAAGAATATGTGAGATGTGATCCCATTGACTTAAAGAAAATAAGTAATTGAAATGGCTTAAAGAATACTTGAGAGACATTTTACATTGTTTACTTTGGGGAACTCATGTTTTGTCATTGGAAGTGGGCAAATAGAGGGTTAATGAGAGTTTTGCTTTATTAACTTTCTTGTTGAATTTTTTTATAATGAATATATATGATTTTAATTGTAATAACAGTATTAGCAATGATAATAATGAGGTGCCGTAGCATTTTTACTGTGCTGTGAAGAATTCAAGGGAGAAAGTAGACAAGGGTTGGAGATAAAGTAAATAACAAGGTTTCAGTATTTCTTCCCTGGGGTCCCAGTTTTGTTCTGAATGATGCTCATGTGCAGAGAACAGCTGTGGCTTGCAGAAAAATGGTCTCACCGGCATCAGCATCAGTAAATACAGCCATTTTGTGGCATGATCGGTAGGCTATGATGGGAATGCATGCATACTTTTCTTCTTCAGCCTATTTGAGGCAAACAGACCAGGTACTAATGAGTGACTGTGCAGTCTGTAGCTGGACTTCACATCTCAGTGGGGTTGCTTTGTTAACTTGATAACTAAAGATAGGCAGATATTTCCCCAAGGATTGTGAGAGATGGCATAAAGTAATGATGGAGGCTCCAGAAGGAGTGGCTCAAATAGTGAAGATTCTTCCCAAATAGGGGTGTCGGAGATTCCACCAAATTATCAGTGAGGTTTAGGAATGCAAGGGCCACTAGTCTGGAAGAGCAGGAGAGAGATCACAGTTGCATAGGTGCAGAATGCATAGGATGGCAATGTTGGAGATGGAACTCATTTCATTTGGGAATTCCATTTGAAACCAAAAGCTGAGAAGAGGAAGTAAAACGGCTCCCTCTGGCACCGTGGCTGGCAGAGCGTAGGATGCACAGTGAGTAGCCTCCCAGAAAGCTGTGATTTCAGACACACCTCTCATGTCTTCCCTGGCTAAGTATAGAGAAGATCCACCAAGACCATCCATGGCAACGGCCGAGCCGCCACACACTTAAGATCTTGATCCTTCAGGAGAGAAGCAGGAATACCCATTTTAAGTTACATTGGGAATAGCTATCTAGATTTGTATTGGTTTTGAAGAAACATGGAGCACTTGTATTATAAATTTGATGGAATGAGATTGAAAGAAATAATACATTGATATCTTCAAAGACAGTAATGGTCATGTTCACCAAATAACTTATTGTTGTTGGTTCAGTTTTCTATATGTCTCTACACAAGAAATAGATATTTCTTATTGTAAATTACTAAAATGGATTTAATATTCAAATTATTCTTATAGAAACTTCAGAAGAGTAAGTTATCTTAGAATATGATCAGCTCTAAACAAGACATACACTAAGGATTCAGATCTATAAGTAGAGCCTGAAAACTTGTCAGAATACAGAAGAAATAACTACCTTGAGGTCTTTCATGACTATATCTATTTTCTCCCATCATTGAGCCCCTTTTGAGACAGTTAATCTCATATTTCAGTCTAAGCTAATGGAAAACCAGAGTCTTACTTTATATTCCTTTAATGCCTCTTTACAGCACTTCCTAGGTCTAGGGTCTTACACAAATTTTAATTTTATTTAACTTTTTTTTTTTTAAGATTTTATTTATTTGACAGAGAAAGACACAGCGAGAGAGGGAACACAAACGGGGGGAGTGGGAGAGGGAGAAGCAGACTCCCTGCCGATCAGGGAGCCCGACGCGGGACTCGATCCCGGGACTCCAGGATCATGACCTGAGCCGAAGGCAGTCGCTTAACCAACTGAGCCACCCAGGCGCCCCTAATTTTATTTAACTTAATTCCCTTAAAACGTAAAATGTACTAAGAGAGAAAATTAAGGAGTAGGGAAAACATTTTGAGGTTTTGATGAGTTAAAAGAATAATTTTTACATATTGGATATTAAATGTATATAATTTTAAGACTCTAACAGTGAATGTTTATATAATAGCATGAGCAATAGCAAACATTTATATAGTGCTTATTGTTTCCAGGAAATTTTATAATACATAGGGAAATGTGTAAGGCATCAGAAAAAAATGCAAGTTAAAAACATCAGTATGGACAAAATAACAGTGTGGCTGACAGTAAGAGGCAAGGATGTAGAGTAACTACAATATTTAAACACTTTGGGGGAACTTAAATTGGTACAATCACTTTGAAAATATAGTTTTCATCTCCTAAAGCTGGACACATACTCTCTGTGAGCACAAAATCCCAATCATAGATATATACTCAGTTGGATTGCTGTGAAAGAAATCTATAGTAATATTCATAGCAGCATTATTTGTAATAGCCACAAAATGGAAACAATCTGAAAATTAATTTTAATAAAATGAATAAACTGAATTTCAGTCAAACAGTGGAATACTATGTAGCATTGAAACAAAAAAAATGATTGCTACACACTATAATATGAATGAATCTCACAGACTTAATATGTGCAAAAGAAATGACAAAAAAGTATGTACTATTATGCAATATCATTTACATAAACTTTAAAATATCCAAAACAATGTTTATTACTAACAGTAAGTACAATGGTTACCTTTAGGGAAAAGAGGAGTAATTACTGGGAGGGACATAAGAGGATTTGGGGGGTAATAGTAATGATTTTTTTGATTACTTGGTGAGTTCCCTTTGTGAAAATATTCTTAAAATTTGCACTCATGGTTTGTGCATCATTCTATAACGTATATTCTATTTCAATAAAATTTGTAAAACTTTTTAGCCCCAAGTTGTAATATCTGAGTTGATCAAGTTATAATACCGTTTACCCTCTGTATATCACTTGAAAGTTATATACACACTTCTAAACAATTGTTATGCTATTGTATTTTTTAAAAAACAAATCTGGACAATGGCAAGTCTGAGAAGTTATGACAGAGATGGTATGACCTGCAAAGCCTAAAATATTTACCATCTGGCCCATTAAAGTAAAAAGCTTGCTGATTCCTGATGAGGACTTATTCAGATGTAGAGCTGTCTATATACTACAGAACCATTATCAGTGTTTAAAACTAGAACTTTTCAGGGGCGGAAGGAAAGATGGCAGAGGAGTAGGGGACCCTATTTCAACTGGTCCCCGGAATTGAGCTGGATATCTACCAGACCACTCTGAGCACCCACGAAACCAGCCTGAGATGTAAGAAGATCTGGATCTCTACAGGCAGAATATCGCAGGTGGTTGGTTTCAAGGTACAAAGCGGGGAGCCCTGATTCCACGGGCAGATATTGGAGGATAAACGGCAGTGGGAGGGTGCCTGGCCATGGGGATCCTACACCGCTGGTGAGCGACAGCCTCATGCACTGGGGATGGGGCACAGACTCACAGACCAGTAGCAGCAGGGAAAGGACTTTAGGGCAGCCCCTGGGGCAGAAACCCGGAGTGGCGGGGTCGCGGGGGTGAACTGGGAGTGGCTGGTGGTTTTAGAAGCACAAAGGGCAGAGACGTGCTCCAACCTGGAAGCAGGACTGGGGGCGCTGCAGAGGGGTGCACAACCCAGGCCACTGCAGTTTATAGCAGCACAGACAGAAACGGAGACAGTGTGGCCTGGAGAGCTCACTGAAGAACAGACTGCGGTCTCTCTGCTCTGAGGCAGAGGGTTGGAAACGGTCTCTTCTGCTCTGGCTCGTGGAAGAGATGCAGAAAGCCTCTAGGGAAAGCTGCCAGAGAACAAAAGCCCCAAAAACTGATTCCCGCTAAGCCCATCCCCCACCACAGGGGGGCAGGGCAACTCTGCCCAAACAGGGTTGCCTGAGTAACAGCACGGCAGGCCCTTCCCGCAGAAAACAGGCTGGGAAAACAAGAGACCAGCAACCCTAAGGTCCCAAGAAAACAGGTGCATCTTGCTTGGGTTCTGGTCAATAATTTGGACTCTATACATTCCCTCAAACACCCATCAACAGAATGATTAGGAGGAGGAACCCCCAAATAGAAAAGACTCAGAGATTAAGACTTATGCTGCAGATTTACAAATGGGTGCAGATATAACCAAGATGTTGGAGATGGAATTCAGGCTAGCAATTGTGAAGACAATGGCTAGAATGAAGAAATCAATTAATGGCAACATAGAGTCTCTAAGGGCAGAAATGAAAGGTGAATTGGCAGAACTTAAAAACTGCTATCAATGAGATCCAATCCAATCTAGATAATCTAACAGCTAGGGTAAGTGAGGCAGAAGAGCGAATAAGCGACCTGGAAGACAATATAATAGATAAAAAGGGAAAAGAGGAGGCCGGGGAAAAACCACTCAGAATCCATGAAAATAGAATCAGAGAAATAAGTGACACCATGAAGCATTCCAATGTCAGAATAATTGGAATCCCGGAGGGAGTGGAGAGAGAGAGAGGACTAGAAGATGTATTTGACCAAATCGTAGCTGAGAACTTCCCTAATCTGGGGAATGAAACAAACATTTGCGTCCTAGAGGCAGAGAGGACCCCTCCCAAGATCAAGGAAAACAGGCCAACACCCCGGCATGTAATGGTAAAACTTGCAAATCTTAGAACCAAGGAAACCCTCTTAAGGGCAGTTAGGGGGAAGAGATTCCTTACGTACAGAGGGAGGAACATCAGAATAACATCAGACCTATCCACAGAGACCTGGCAACCCAGAAAGGCCTGGCAAGACATATTCAGGGTACTAAATGAGAAGAACACGCAGCCAAGAATACTTTATCCGGCAAGGCCATCAATAGAATGGGTGGAGAGATGCAGAGCTTCCACGACTGGCAGAAACTGAAAGAATATATGACCACTAAGGAGAAAGACCCCAAGAGTGATATATGACAGAAATTTATAGCGACAATCTATAAAAACAACGTCTTCACAGGCAACATGATGACAATTAATTCATATCTTTCAATAATCACTCTCAACGTGAATGGCCTAAACGCTCCTATAAAATGGCACAGGGTTGCAGACTGGATAAAAAGACAGGACCCATCCATATGCTGCCTACAAGAGACTCATTTTGAACCTAAAGATACATCCAGACTGAAAGTGAAGGGATGGAGATCCATCTTCCATTCCAGAGGACCTCAAAAGAAAGCTGGGGTAGCAATTCTTTTATCAGACAAATTAGATTTTAAACTAAAGTCTGTAATTAGAGACACAGAAGGACACTATATCATTCTTAAAGGGTCTATCCAACAAGAAGATCTAATAATTGTAAATATCTATGCCCCCAACATGGGAGCAGCCATCTACATAAGCCAATTGTTAACCAAAATAAAGAGTCATATTGATAACAATACGTTAATTGTAGGAGACCTCAATACTCCACTCTCAGAAATAGATCATCTAAGCAGAAAATCAACAAAGAAACCAGAGCTTTGAATGATAAACTGGACCAGATGTACCTCATAGATATATAAAGAACATTCCACCCTAAAACAACAGAATACTCATTCTTCTCAAGCACACATGGAACTTTTTCCAGAATAGGACCATATACTGGGTCACAAATCAGGTCTCAAGTGATACCAAAAGACTGAGATTATTCCCTGTGTATTCTCAGACCACAATGCTTTAAAACTGGAACTCAATCACAAGAAAAAATTTGGCAGGAATTCAAACACTTGGAAGCTAAAGACCATTCTACTCAAGAATGTTTGGGTCAACCAGGAAATCAAAGAAGAACTTAAACAATTCATGGAAATCAATGAGAACGAAAACACATCAGTCCAAAACCTATGGGATACTGCAAAGGCGGTCCTAAGGGGGACGTACATAGCCATCCAAACCTCACTCAAAAAGAAAAATCCCGAATTCACCAACTAACTCTACACCTTAAAGAACTAGAGAAAAAGCAACAAACAATGCCTAAGCCATGCATTAGAAGAGAAATAATTAAAATTAGAGCAGAAATCAATGAATTAGAAACCAGAAACACAGTAGATCAGATCAACAAAACTAGAAGTTGGTTCTTTGAAAGAATCAATAAGATCGATAAACCACTGGCCAGACTTATCCAAAAGAAAAGAGAAAGGCCCCAAATTAATAAAATTATGAATGAGAGAAGAGGGATCACAACTAACACCAAGGAAATAGAAACAATTATTAGAAATTCTTATCAACAACTATATGCCAATAAACTGAGCAATCTGGATGAAATGGAGGCCTTCCTGGAAACCTATAAGCTGCCAAGACTGAAACAGGAAGAAATTGACAACCTGAATAGGCCAATAACCAGTAACAAGATTGAAGCAGTGATCAAAAACCTCCCAAAAAACAAGAGTCCAAGGCCTGATGGATTCCCTGGGGAATTCTACCAAACATTCAAAGAAGGAATAATACCTGTTCTAGTGAAGCTGTTTCAAAAAATAGAAACAGAAGGAAAACTTCCAAACTCATTCTATGAGGCCAGCATTACCTTAATCCCCAAACCAGGGAAAGACCCCATCAAAAAGGACAATTTCAGACTGATATCCCTGATGAATATGGATTCCAAAATCCCAAACAAAATCCTAGCTAATAGGATCCAACAATACATTAAAAGGATCATCCACCACGACCAAGTGGGATTTATCCCTGGGATGCAAGGGCAGTTCAGCATGTGCAAATCAATCAGTGTGATAGAACACATTAATAAGAGTAGGGAGAAGAACCATATGGTCCTCTCAATTGATGCAGAAAAAGCATTTGACAAAATACAACATCCTTTCCTGATTAAAACTCTTCAGAGTGTAGGGATAGAGGGAACATTCTTCAAGTTCATAAAATCCATCTATGAAAAACCCACAGCGAATATCATCCTCAATGGGGAAAAGCTGAAAGCCTTTCCCTTAAGATCAGGAACACGTCAAGGATGCCCACTTTTGCCACTGTTGTTCAACATAGAACTAGAAGTCCTAGCAACAACAATCAGACAACAAAAAGAAATAAAAGGTATTCAAATTGGCAAAGAAGAAGTCAAACTCTCTCTTTTTGCAGGCGACATGATACTTTATGTGGAAAACCCAAAAGACTCCACCCCCAAATTACTAGAACTCATCCAGCAATTCAGTTATGTGGCAGAATACAAAAATCAACGCACAGAAATCAGTTGCTTTCTTATATACTAACAACACAACTGTAGAAAGAGAAATTAGAGAAACGATTCCATTTACAATAGCACCAAAAACCATAAGATACCTCGGAATAAACCTAACCAAAGAGGTAAAGGATCTATACTCTAGGAACTACAGAACACTCATGAAAGAAATTGAAGAAGACACAAAAAGATGGAAAAATATCCATGCTCATGGATCGGAAGAATAAACATTGTTAAAATGTCTATGCTACCCAGAGCAATCTATACCTTCTATGCCATCCCGATCAAAATTCCAACGACATTTTTCAAAGTGCTGGAACAAACAATCCTAAAATTTGTATGGAATCAGAAAAGACCCCGAATCGCCAAGGAAACGTTGAAAAAGAAAAATAAAGCTGGGGGCATCATGTTGCCCAATTTCAAGCTATATTACAAAGCTGTGATCACCAAGATAGCATCGTACTGGCACAGAAACAGAGATATAGACCAATGGAACAGAATAGAGAACCCAAATATGGACCCTCAACTCTACAGTCAAATAATCTTTGACAAAGCAGGAAAAAACATGCAATGGAAAAAAGACAGTCTCTTCAATAATTGGTGCTGGGAAAACTGGACAGCCACATGCAGAAGAATGAAACTCGACCATTCTCTAACACCATTTACAAAGATAAACTCAAAGTGGATGAAAGACCTCAATGTGAGATAGGAATCCATCAAAATCCTAGAAAAGAACATAGGCAGTAACCTCTTTGACATCAGCCACAGCAACTTCTTTCAAGATACATCTCCAAAAGCTAGTGAAAGAAAAGCAAAAGTGAACTTTTGGGATTTCATCAAGATAAAAAGCTTCTGCACAGCAAAGGAAACAGTCAACAAAACAAAGAGGCAACCCACAGAATGGGAGAAGATATTTGCAAATGACACTACAGATAAAGGGCTGGTATCCAAGATCTGTGAAGAACTTCTCAAACTCAACACCCAGAAAACAAATAATCAAGTCAAAAAGTGGGCAGAAGATATGAAAAGACACTTCTCTGAAGAAGACGTACAAATGGCTAACAGACACATGAAAAAATGTTCATCATCATTAGCCATCAGGGAAATCCAAATCAAAACCACATTGAGATACCACCTTACACCCGTTAGAATGGCAAAAATGGACAGGGAAAGAAGCAACAAATGTTGGAGAGGTTGTGGAGAAAGGGGAACCCTCTTATACTGTTGGTGGGAATGCAAGTTGGTACAGCCACTTTGGAAAACAGTGTGCAGGTTCCTCAAAAATTAAAAATAGAGCTACCCTATGACCCAGCAATTGCACTCCTGGGTATTTACCCCAAAGACACAGATGTAGTGAAAAGAAAGGCCATATGCACCCCAATGTTCATAGCAGCAGTGTCCGCAATAGCCAAACTGTGGAAAGAGCCCAGATGCCCTTCAACAGAGGAATGGATAAAGAAGATGTAGTCCATATATACAATGGAATATTACTCACTATCAGAAAGGATGAATACCCAACTTTTACATCAACATGGATGGGACTGGAGGAGATTATGCTAAGTGAAATAAGTCAAGCAGAGAAAGCCAATTATCATATGGTTTCACTTATTTGTGGAACATAAGGAATAGCATGGAGGACACTAGGAGAAGGAAAGGAAAAAAGAGAGGGGGGAATTGGAGGGAGAGATGACCCATGAGAGACTATGGACTCTCAGAAACAAACAGGGTTTTAGAGGGGATGGTGGAGGGATATTGGTTAGCCCAGTGATGGGTATTAAGGAGGGCACGTACTTCATCGAGCAGTGGGTGTTATATGAAAACAATGGATCATGGATCACCACATCAAAAACTAATGATGTATTTATGGTGACTAACATAACATAATAAAATTAAAAAAACAAATCTGGAAAAATAATAATGGAAAAACTAGTTATCACACATAATAGGAAAAATTATGATCTAGGCATTTAAGAATTTGGACAGTGTACTCAATAACTAAATTTATCTTAAATAATGAAGCATAAATTAAGAAAATTATAAACATGAATTTATTAAATATTTTCCTTAGATCTGTGCACATATTTTGCAACCTCTTATAGGCATTTTCCAAACAGTATGTTCATCTAAATCAAGTCAAAGGACTTTGACCAATAAGATTGTCCTTTTTGAATTTATGTGTGTCCAGTGCCTTTTGTAGCTGGTAATGTGCCATCAATTATGTGGGTCAAAGTTACCCTTTCCAAATGTGGGGGATAATCAGCAATATCTTTTGCAACCTTTTCCACCTATAGATCTTCTTTTTAATGGGAGATTGAGATGACTTTAGTAGCAGAGGAAATCAAACAACACCTTTCTTCACAGTTGAATAATGTTCTTCCCCCACATATCTTCTTTACCCCAAGCTAGAGTCCAAGAGTACCTTTTATATGTGTTCTGGCATTTTTTCTTGATTTCCCTAACGATTTTTTCTGCTATAGACAAATGTTTGACTTAAAATAAATTAGTAGATTAAATGAGAAAAAAGGTACCCTAGTAGTGTCTTGAGGAAATTAAATGCACAGTAAGCATATTTTGATATGTGGGTTGTAGAAATCCTGCAGATATGGTGTGGGAAATGCGAGGAGGATGAGAGGAGTATCTTCCCAAATTTCTTGTCCCATATGTCCAGAACTGTAATTATGATGAGATATCAGGCCATGATTTTTTATCTCGTGTGGCAGAAGGAATTTTGAAGATATAATTAATGTTCCTGATTATCAGTTATTTTAAGATTATCCAAGTAGGCCTAATGTATCCAGTCACGCCTTTTATTATTTTTTTTAAGATTTTATTTATTTGACAGAGAGAGACACAGCAAGAGAGGGAACACAAGCAGGGGAATGGGAGAGGGAGAAGTAGGCTTCCCGCCTGAGCAGAGAGCCCGACGTGGGGCTCGATCCCAGGACCCTGGGATCATGACCTGAGCCAAAGGCAGACGCCTAATGACTGAGCCACCCAGGCGCCCCAGATTTCACTCATTTCTTAAACCTTTTCCAGAGTAGGTATATGACTTTACATTCTCAACAGCAGTGTATGAATGATGCAGGTTCTGGGCATTTTTATTTTTCAGGCTGTTAAGTTTTTGATAACTTGTTAAATAGCAACAGAAAACTAATAAATTGTCTTAACAAAATTAGTATATTGGAGTGGATAATAATATTTTTCATCTTCTCGTTTGTCCAAGATATTGAAAGTGTTAAAACACAGAGAACCAATTAGAATGCCTTTCAAGATTATCAGCCAGGACTAGCTGTAATAGTTAAGCATGATGATGATACATGTATATGTATGAAAAAGATTGCAGTAGAATAGAGTATAAAAAATGACAGTGAACTGGATTTTCTTAGAAATAAGACTTTTGATTGGAGGGAAAATCACTCATCCGGAAATCAGTGAAACTTTGTCCTTATTCATTTTGCCAAATTTCTACTAAGGACTGTCTATATTTAATTCTTCTTTTCCTCAAGTTTTTTTTTTTTTTTCCTCTTTTTACCCTTGAGCACGTTCCAGTATGACATCTGCCCTATCATTCCAGCAAGATACCTCTCACATCTTGCTAAATCCAATCAGTAGTCTTCAGTCAGTCATTTTCTTTGACCTCTCTGCCTATCTGGCAATGTGAACATTCCCTTTCTGAAACTGTCTCTGGAAGCATCCTCTAGCACACACAGGGGATAGCACTAGAGATACTTCTCTCCTTTTGTAGACCCATCCTTCGTCCACCAGTCTATCAAGTGCTGGAGTTACTCAGGTATTGGTCTTGTCTTCTGTCTCTCTACTAAATTTCTGGACGATGTCACCCACGAACAAGCTTCAAATTCCTCTGCACCAATGACTGGGATTTATCTTTCTTTCAAGCTCTAAAACCATACACCCATGTACCTTTTTAACACCTACACTTGCGTAACACATCAAACTCAGTATTCAAATACCGATATCATCTGAATCAGATTAAAAATAAAAAACAAAGACTAATGACCTTCACCCTGGCAATCTCAAACCTGGTTTTATCTAACACTAATCACTGTCTGGGAAAATTGCAGCCAGTCCTATCTGTCCCTTGCACAGCCATAAACCTGAGAATCATCACTGGCACATTGTTTACCCAAACTCCCACCTGTGTTCACAATCTGTTATCAAGTCGTATGGATTTTAATCTCTTAATTCATGTGATTATTTTCATTTCCACTGCTGTTTCCATTATGTGTTTCCATATGAAACACATGCTAACCTTACCCTTTATTGGAATCACTAAAGTAATGTCCCAACTGGTCTTATTGTGTCCACTCTTAATTTTCTCCAGTCTTTTATTCACTAACCCTCCAGGGTAATCTTTTTAACATAGAAATATGACTTCCTACCCACATATAAGTGTTACTCAATAGCTTTCTATTATTCTTAAGATAAAAACTGGCATCTTTAACCTGGCTTATTGGATCTGGCATCGTCTTTCCCTCCCACCATATGCATTTATTGAGTACTTATTTAAGTATTTACCATGAGTCATGCAATAGGGAGCAAAAACATACCGAAGCCCTGCCCTCTTGGAGCTGCTGGTCAATTGGAGACTTAGATAATAATCAAATAATTTTACAGGCAAATGTGAGTTTCAAGTTGGTCAAGTGAAACATAAAAAATGAAGCATAAAAACTTAAAAGTGGAATAATTGGGTTCTAGCAGCTGCCAAATGCCAGAGATCACTCCTACATCAGTTTACATGAGTATTTTATTTTTTACATTAATAACCCTGCTAATTGTTGATTATGATACATGTCATCTATAAAACTTCATAAAATGAATATGTGCGGTTTAAAGAATAATAATAAAACAGATGTGCATGGATTTAGCATCCAGGTAAAGGAAGAGTACCAGTTTCTTAGAAGTCCCCTTTGAGCTTAGCACTAGTTATTTTTCCTCTCTCCTCGTCCCTGCTAGATGGAACCACTGTGCTAATTTCTTATTGATTAGTCCTTTGCTTTTCTCTATAGTCCACCATCTGTGTGAGTATTCCTAATAACCCAATATTTAGTTTTGCCTGACTTCCATCTTTCTGTAATAGAAATAATACGGTGTGAAATAATCTTCTTGTGAGATTTGCTTCTTTTACTTAGCTTCATGTTTTGAGATACACACATCTTTGTAGATTTGGGACTATATTTGCTTTCATTTTTATGGATATACCACAAATTTTTATGGCTATAAAGGGCATCCCAATTACTTGCCACTCCCTGCTCAAGAGATTTGATCAAATGAGTAGACCAATGAACTTGTTCAAGTTCATTCATCTATAATGAAGAGTGCTGCTCGGGACATTCTCATAAGAGCATGTATTGAGTACCATCCCTGTAAAAAGTTCTATACAAGTTGGCCATTGTGGGAAGTAACTAGTAGAAGAAGGCCACTCTTTAGTTTTAAGGAGATTTGGCCTAAGTGAAAGAAGAGAAATGCACATCACAATGAAAGACATTTATTATGTATAACTAGATAAATGCATTGTTTCTGATACATGTTTTAGGTATGCAGAGGAAAATACAGCATGGCTTTAAGAGAGTTACATTCTGTAATAGATAAAATGAAGGAAACATTTTTTTTCCTAAGTGGGTCAGGTTTTTAAAGTGCTGATACATTATGAAAGAGTTAATGCATTAGACTTAACTAATTAGACTATCAGGAGTAAAACCTGAGTTAACTACCTGGCAAATAGAGGGAAGAGAAGGAGAGGAGTAACTGGAATAATCGAAGGAAAAGGAGCACACACAGGTAAGAGGAAGCCCTAGGGCAGCCTCTAGAACAGGTTCCAGTGGCCTCATACGGTTTGAAACAAATGCATACAAAATTCATAGATTTAAAGATAGAATGTCATAGCTGGCTTACCTTAGGGAACACTGCGATTCTCTAGGCTACACACTTAAAAACCTAGAAAAAAATCTTACTTGTTTTTATCTTTTAATGTTTGTGTTCCTTTTTTAAATTCATCTATTAATTTAAAAATCTTATGGAGTATCTACTTTCTGACAGAATGTGACCATACTGCAATGGAATTAGAAAAAACAAAAATATTGCAAAAATAAATCCACTTGGGAAATAATACAAAGAAACAAAGCAAAACATAACTGTCTTATTTTACAAAGAAAATCAAGGCTAAAGCTACAATTATTGTTGGAATTATAATTAGTGCCACATATAAAAATACATGAGATATGCTTTCAGCACTAAGCAAAGGCTATTATTGAGCCATAAATTAAATCTTAGAATGCAGAATATATTGAAAATAAATTTATTAAACATTTGGCTCATTATGCTAGAAAATATTAAAATAAAACCCAAAGAAAGTAAACTGAAAGGACTGGTAAAAATAGTAACAGGAAAGAAGGTAAAGAAAAATATAAAATTAGTTGGATCAATAACACCAAAGTTTATGCTCAGGAAAGACAATTAAAATAGAAGAAACTTTGGCAAATCTGGGGCGCCTGGGTGGCTCAGTTGGTTAAGCGACTGCCTTTGGCTCAGGTCATGATCCTGGAGTCCCGAGATGGAGTCCCGCATCGGGCTCCCTGCTCGGCAGGGAGTCTGCTTCTCCCTCTGACCCTCCTCCCTCTCATGCTCTCTGTCTCTCATTCTCTCAGTCTCAAATAAATTAAAAAAAAAAAATCTTAAAAAAAAAAAGAAGAAGAAGAAACTTTGGCAAATCTGAATTAATTTAAGAAAGAAAAGGAAGGTAGAGACTGAAGAAGGAGCGAGAAGTAGGTAGGGGGAGGGGAAGAGAAAGAAGATTGAATGAGGAAAATAATATCAATACAGATATAAAAAACAATGAAAATATTTTCTGTTAACTTTGATAAGATGTCTAGGCATGCCACAGATCTTTGGACCCTAAAATCTTTACCAGTATGACAGGACTCTACCTCTTTGTATAGCTTGTCTCATGTTCTGGCACACCTTGGTCTTACCAGGGCATCCCAATTACTTGCCACTTCCTGCTCAAGAGATTTGATCAAATGAGTAGACTAATGTGATATTCTGTAGAAGATTCTGATAACGATAAAGAGAATTACTGTGGCCCTGAACAGACTGTAAAAGTGTTCCAGATGGGAGCAAAGTACTTTTTATTCCCTTTTTTGATTGAAAGAATGTATTTTCAAGATCAGTAGACTCTTAGCCATTGTCAGAGGCTGTACTAATCTGTTCTAGTAAAAAGACGATGTGGGGCACTGTAGTGATGATTGGGATGACCAGTTAGATAACTTCAGTAGGTGACCACCACAATCCATCTCATATTTGTAGAAGCCATACTGGTAAATTAAACAATGATAGAATGGGACAACTAACCATATATCCTTAAGTCTTTGAGGGGTGTTCTTAACTGCCATTCCACAAGGCACGTAGTATTGCTCCTGATTTTCTAGCTTTTTTTTTTTTTAAATATTTTATTTATTTATTTAATTGACACAGAGAGAGAGAGACAGCGTGAGGGGGAACACAAGTAGGGGGAATGGGAGAGGGAGAAGCAGGCTTCTGGCAGAGCAGGGAGCCTGATGTGGGGCTCGATCCCAGGACCCCAGGATCATGACCTGAGCCGAAGGCAGTTGCTTAACCAACTGAGCCACCCAGACGCCCCTGATTTTCTAGCTTTAACTCAGGGTGGTGAGGTAGCAGATCAAGGGCTTCTACTTGACCTTATTTTATTGCCTCCTAATCCACAATTCAGTGAGCCCTTTTTAGGGTTCTGCCAGCACTTCAGAATATCTGCCCTGATTACTGTTCTGCACAAAAATTCACAAGAGCCATGTTTCAGTTTAGAAACTTTCTGTTATTTTGAAACCTAATAGAAACAGAAGAGGAAAGGAATCTACACACAGATGAAGGTAATAGTAAGCAGTAAATGAGAATAAGGCAAAGTTACATCAAATCGGGTACTTACAACATCCAGTCTCATCAGCTGGGGAGCCCTGTGTAGACAGCCAGGCTGGAGTCCCAGTTGAGAGGCCTGGGCAGAGCATCCTCCCCTCAGGTGAGACTTCCTAATGACTGTCCCCATAAGAGCCATATTTATAGGGAAACAACAGGGTTTGAAATTAAACATTTGTTTGCCTACATGCAGTTTGGAGTGAGCTGCATTTCTATGTTACCATATTTTTATATTTTCAAGGAGCCTGGGCTTCGTGTGTCTGCTTCCCCTCCCAGATTCCATTTCGGGGGCCAGCCCAGTCTAGAACAGGAGGGGATGTGAGGCAAGATTTGTAGCTCTTGGCATCCAGAACAGAGGGCCAGTTCTGACCTGGAGGCCAGATAATATATTTTAAATAACCAGGTTCCCAGGGTTATTTACATAGCATGAGTCTCACAAACATGTCTTAGCCTGCTTGCATACACGCAAGGCCAGGTGGTCGATTATGCAGAACAAATCACAGGCACATCTGTCCATATGAACAATTACGCATTCAGAGACTGGAGAACTAACCACAGGATGACCCACTTGACTCAGTGTAAAAAGAAATGGGCCAGTTCTTCATCATCTTGTGGCTATATGCCCATACTCTAACATGGGGGTTATTGTGTTGCTCTGCATCCCTAGAGCAGGGTCAGCTCAGATAATGTATCAATATAGCAACAGTTTTTAAATTATCTTGGTATTGCCTTTTTCCCAATATACTCTTGAAATGGCCAGAGATTCTTCTGAGGAAGAATTGGTGGAATGGATGGTACACATTCTTTCTATGGACTTGTAGGTTACTTTTTTAAAGAGAACCTTTTAATTTTGTTCAAGAGACACCTTTTAACCCATTGTTATTGAGTTTGAGAACTGATTCACACCTGAAAACTGGGCAAGGGCTTTTGTCAGCCTACTGCTCAGCTACATTTCATTACATAGATCAAGCAACAGTCTCATTGGATGTCCGATTATCTTGTGTTGTAATACCCATTGCAGCAGATTTCTACCTGTGAGGCCTCCCTCGTTGCCATTTTCAACTTGTTGCTTATTATGGTAATATTTCTTCCTTGCCTCTAATGGTCAATTACTGCCAACTGGCTTCCGCTATTCTGGAATCCTATCATCACCAAATGACACTAGAGAATCTAGTTCCATAGCAACATCTACTGTTATCAAGCCTAATTCATAAATAGTAACCACTACTGAGATTTCATCAATGCCAGTCTCCTCCTTCATTACTACATTTGTTACTACTGTGAGCATCTGGAACTTGATCCTTCTGGAATATCTGGTAAACAGTACAGAACACATCTCTGATTTGCCCCAAGCAGGGGGATGGGAAGCTTGGGTATGTATCCATTAATTCCTGTTTGTTTTTTGGTGAATGCTGGGCAGTGGTATGCTGGTAGATGTTTACCAATCAGCTGTATGAACAAAGAGTCCTGATTTGTAGTATCTGCCAGGTTCTCTGATGGGAATCACTCTCACTCTGGCCAATTTCCAGAAGGTGATTGCCGGTGTAGAGTTGTGAAGAGGGGCATAGTAGCATCACTGTGTGCAATCTCCACCCTGCACATACAAGAAGCCACTTAAACTGTCAAAAGCATAGGGATAGTAAAATGTGAAATGATCAGCACCTGTGAGTTTTGAGCATATTTTACCCTTGTTTTTAATATACTTTCTTTAATCATAAGTTTATATAACTTAATTTTTAATAATGGTTGTGCCTAAGAACCAGGTTTTAAAATTCCTGAGAATTTAACAAGAAGCTTTTGCATACTGATGCACATGACACTGCACAACACTGTTGCTGTGAATGACAGCTTCCCCACCTCTCTCCTGACCTACCCTTAGCAGCTCCATTAGTTAGAGGAAAGAGTCCTTTGGAGATTGGCAGGTATTTGCAGCTGGAAATTAGCACTGTGCCTGGGAGTGGCCAGTACCGAGGATGTGTGGGTCATTGAAAGCATCTGTGACAGTCCTTGTCTTGAGGAATTCATGAAAATGTGCATGGGTAGGACTTAGATTATTCGTTTCCTATAGAACCAGGAAGGGAGTTCTTCCTGCACACCAGCAATGCCTTAAACAGCCTTAGTCTTCACTATCCCTATGTGTAGAGGGAGGTATCCACTATCCAAAGGCAAGTATTTCCAAGGTCTCAGACTAGTAACTAGCTAAACAAATCTTTTAACTCACGTCACTCTGAGCCTCAAGTGTGAGTTGTTTATTTCAGAGGCTAGCGTCACATGTGGTTATTTCGATCATGTTATATCACACAAGTAGGATAAAGATTTAAGTCTGTTTTTTGAAAATCCCAAGAACTACAAAAAACTGGAATAAGAAATATGTATCTTGTCTAGATTTCTTTTAAGATTTTATTTATTTGAGAGAGAGAAGGAGCAGTGAGGAGGGGCAGAGGGGGAGAGAGAGAGAGAAGCAGACTTCCTACTGAGCAGGGAGCCTGATGTGGGACTCAGTCCCAGGACCCAGAGATCATGACCTGAGCCGAAGGCAGACATTTCACCGAGGCCACCCAGGTAGCCCTTGTCTAGATTTCTTGATGGGAAATGTTTATATCAGAAAAGTAGCCTCGGGCGCCTGGGTGGCTCAGTTGGTTAAGCGACTGCCTTCGGCTCAGGTCATGATCCTGGAGTCCCGGGATCGAGTCCCGCATCGGGCTCCCTGCTCAGCAGGGAGTCTGCTTCGCCCTCTGACCCTCCCCCCTCTCATGTGCTCTCTCTCATTCTCTCTCTCTCAAATAAATAAATAAAATCTTTAAAAAAAAAAAAAAAGAAAAGAAAAGAAAAGTAGCCTCAGTTGGCAATTGGCAATACAATAGAAATGAATTTGGTCAGAAAAGATTGCCCCTTTCTATCTCAGCATCCTGTCCATCTACCTAGTAAAAGGTAAAGTTTTTCCAAGGGGAGGTTCTTCATGAAATGTCTATTCTAGGTGGGTATGAAAAGAGTGGATTTTGCAAAAAACTCTCTGAAGGAAAAACTAAAATTAAACAAAATCCTCTTATTCAAACAATATTACTAAGTGGTTTCCAGCCTGAGGAACAAAGAAACCCCAGAACTTTTCTCTTTAAAAATCACTCAGAAACTTACCTCAGAAAAATACCTGATTAAGAGATAGGAAGAAATGATGAAGAGAAACATCTTGTGATTATGTGACTGGTTGTGAAGTTGAACAACTTCTTCTGAGTTCTTCATAATTATATCCATTTCCCTTTTCAAAGTTAGTATAAGTTTCTGTTGAGTCCAGCTTTGCTTTGAGGTGATTAAAAGTATAGAAAGGCAATGATGCCAAATAAAAAGGAACTGTAAGAAATTAAGCCAGAATTTTATAGTTTAGGCCAAGGCTTGGCACACGTTTTGTATAAAGGGCCAGATGGTAAGTATTTTATGCTTTGCAGGCCAAAAGGTCTCTTGGCATAGCCCAAAAGTAGCTACTGACAATAGGTACATGAATCAGCATGGGTGTGATGCAGTAAACTATTTACACAAAAAGGAAGCAGGCTGAATATGGCCTTCTGGACATAATTGTAGACCCCTGATTTAGGCTAATGAACCATATTGCTAAGTCCCGATTGTTCTGCTTTTTAAAATGAAACAAAGATGCTCGCAAAGGATTCAGAAGGTTTTTTTTTTCCCTTTTATTAAATATTGTCTTGGTGCTCAGTGTGAGCCAGACACGGCTCTGGGCACTGGTCATGCTGAGTGCAACATAAAAGTCCCTCTCCTAAGGAGCTGTTATTTGAGTGAAAGTGCCTTAAGGAAATAAATAAACAAAAATATAGATTATTATGTCAATTACAGGGGTATTTTGTTTTGTTTTGTTTTGTTTTTTAAAGGAAAAGCCAGGTAAGTAGAATGAAAGAGGTTTTAAATTAGATAGTTGGTCTGGAAAAACACAACTGATAAGGTGATATTTGAATATAGACCTGAATAAAGTGAGGCAGAATGCCAGGTAAATGACTGAAAGAATAGTCTCCTGGAAAGAGGAGATACCTGGGGCCACAGACACAAGAGTGGATATCGTTGAGTCCGCATCCATGGGGAAGTCCATGATGTTTATAGCAAATAAAATATGAAAGAGGGGAAAGGAAGAATGCATGAAAGGAAGGCAAGGCCCAGATCTTATGAGCTGTACAGTCCATAGGGAGAAGTTTGGGTTTTATCTGCGTGTGTCAGGAAACCATGAGATGATGTTGAGCAGGAGAGTGAAATCATGTGTCATATATTAAAGATTATTATGTGTGTCATGTACAGGAGAGCGAGAGTGACTATCAGGAGGCAGCATTTGGGGTGAGGGATATAATGGGCTGGGTTTCTGTGGTTTGAGTCAGGGGGTCAGAAGTGGTCAGGTGGGGGTGTATTTGAGAGGAGAGCTGACAGGATTTGCTTCACCCAGATTCTTCCATGCACATAATCATATTAATGTCCTCTGGTGAACTGAAGGTCTGCTGTGACCCTAATTTCACAGAATTAACTTCATCAGGACGTTGATTTTTCCCAATACCTCTTATGACATCAAATTAATAAATAGGATAATATAAAAGAGCTGACAGAGAGAGAGAGAGAGAATAGAGCCATTTTCTATTGAGTCCCCCATCACAGGTGAGGAGGATAAAGTTCCTGCAGCTAGGACAACATCAGGCTGTGGCTGCTAAGGTTGCTTCTTCTGTCATATAATGGAGATTCCCTAGTCTCCCATGGGAAGAGATTCCATATGAACAGTGCAATTTGATGGGTGTTCTCCTGACCTTAATGCTCAAGGCTTGCAAATGGATCTAGTGAGGAATGCAAAGCAACAGCCATTTAGATATGGTTCTTCAGAGAGAGGGTCTGCCGAACATCAGATGGAGTCAGACCCCCACATCTATGTTCATCAACATAGAGGTAATACTCTCGCTTTCATACATCTCAAGGGATGTCTGCATATGATGCAGGGCTCTTCCAAGGTTTGCAAGATTGCAGAATCCCAGAATTTATGATCTAGGAGTCATCTTAAGGGCTATCTTAGGTAATGGACTAAAAATCTAAGGCAGCCAGAGAAAGCAATTTCCTATCAACATATAAGACTGAATTTGTAAAGATTTATTCTAACAGAAGTTGGAGATGAAAAGCCATTGCAACTTCTCCTCCTTCTCCTTCCCCCCTCTCTTTCTCTTCCTCTGTTTTCCCTTCTTCCTCTCCCTCCTCCTCCTCCCATGATCTTGGTAAAAGAGGCTGGGCCAGGAAAATAGGGTGGAAGTGGTAAGAAATTATAAGATTGTTAATATAGTTTGTAGATAGAGAAAACTGGGTATTTTGATAGGTTGGATATGGGGCATAAATAAACTCCAGTTTATTTTGACCTGATCAGTTCATAAGTTGGTGTTCTCATGTACTGAGTTAAAGAACAGTGTGGGATGAACATATCTGGAGTAGAGCTTAAATGTCCAGTATTTGGAATTATCTGAGAGGTCATGGTGATAATCTGTTGTATATACCTGGAGTTTGGGGAGGAGGTCAGGTTGGAAGTATAACTTGGGGGCACGTGTCTATAGATAGTATTTAAACCCATGGGAATACATAAGCTTGCCAAAGGAGAGAGTATAGGTGGAAGAGAAACAAGGGTCAGAAGCACCCAGGGCACTTCATCACATGGAAGTTGGGGAGACAGGAAGGAATCAGCAAAGTAGAAGAAGGAAGAGTGGCTAGAGAGGACTAAGATATTGTGCAAGCCCTATGAAGCAAGTGTTTCAGGGAAGATGAAAGGGTTAACTCTCAAATCCTACAGAGAGGCTGTATAAATAAGAATGGGGATATAAATGCCATATTTTGCAGCATGAAGATCAAGAAGAGTTTTAGAGGATGTGGGGATTAAAGCCTAATTGCAATGTACTCAAGGGAGAAAGAGGAGTAGAATAAGTATAGATAACCACTGGAGAAGTTTAATTTAAAAAGGAACAATAATAATACAACAGCAAAAACAAACAGGACAGTAGTTGGCAGGAGATGTAGAGTTAAGAGAGAGTATATAGACAAGTTCTTGAACAAGGAAGAAATGAGACTTAAAGAATGAGTGGAGGAGGCGCCTGGGTGGCTCATTCGTTAAGCGTCTGCCTTCTGCTCAAGTCATGATCCCAGGGTCCTGGGATCAAGGCCCACATCAGGCTCTCTGCTCAGCGGGAAGCCTGCTTCTCCCTCTCCCACTCCTCCTGCTTGTGTTCCCTCTCTTGCTGTCTCTCCTCTCTTGCTGTCTCTCTCTCTGTCAAATAAATAAAATCTTAAAAAAAAAAAAAAAAAAGAATGAGTGGAAGATTTATTCTTAGGGCCCAGGCAGCTGCTTGGTGGTAATGGAGGGAAGGAAGACAATATGGACACAGGTGCAGAGAGGTAGAGGGACGTTGTGGTGAAGAGAAGGTCCTTTCTTTTCAGATGGCTCCTATTCCTTCAGTGGACATTTCATCTGCTTTATACACTTGTGTGTGTATACGATATATTTCACACAGAATCATTAAAGTAAGCTAAATTATTGCTCTGGGACATGGAATGTTATTCACTGACAAGGAAAGATTAGGTAGGAGGTGTTGAAGGTTTGAGGAGGGAGAAATTTAGGAGAGATTTTCTCAGAAGAGTGAATACACTCTGGAAAAGTGGTAAGAATGGTGGGCAGTCCTCAGCACTATGAGGTTAGTGTTGGGACATTTAATAATGAATCTGTCATCTCTGTTCTCTCTGCTGGTGCGGGTGCACAATAGCCTGAGAGTTGGATTTAACCAGATTGTGGTTTTTCCATGAAAGCCTGATGAGAGAAAGGGAGTGGAGCAGGGGGATGAGGATGTACTCAAGTATTTTATTATAATGCTGAATCCACAAACCTAGCAGGGTTAAGAAGTGATATAAGAAGATGAGAGGTATGAGAAAGAGTGAAAAAGTCATTCAGCAACAGATGGAGGGCCTGATGGAGATGGAGAGTTGTTGCAGTTGAGGTACAAGAGGGAGAGAGCTGGGAAGCCAAAAGTGGTGTCAGGGCAGGAAGACATTAACATGAAAATGAGGGGCGCCTGGGTGGCTCAGGTCGTAATCTCAGGGTCCTGGGGTGGAGCCCCGCATTGGGCTCCCTGCTCGGCGGGAAACCTGCTTCTCCCACTCCCCCTGCTTGTGTCCCCTCTCTCACATTGTCTGTCTCTGTCAAATAAATAAATAAAATCTTAAAAAAGAAACAACCACTTTTCTCCATTCTTTACACTCTACTGAAGTTGTGGACATATTGAAGTGAACATGAATAATGTTAACAAGTACAATGTAATGAATACCCATGAGTCTTCTGTAACTCATACTAGGTAGTGGCTCTGGCTCAGGGATGGGCAGAACTTGGCTACAAAGCAAGGTTAAACCTTGACAAGGTTAGGGAGCAAGATGGCGGAGGAGTAGGAGACCTGGATTTCGTCTCCTCTCAGGAATTCAGCTGGATAGGGATCAAACCATTCTGAACACCTACAAACCCAACAGGAGATCGAAGAAAAGAAGAGCAACAACTCTCTCATCAGAAAAGCGACCACTTTCTGGAAGGTAGGACGTGCGGAGAAGGGAATCCGAGGCGATATTCGGGAGGATAGACGGCGGGGGAGGGGCCTCCGTCGGCCGCTTCTGGCAAGTGATAAAGCCGCGGAGCACAAAATCGGAACTTTTAAAAGTCTGCTCCGCTGAGGGACGTCACTCTGGTGGCTAAGCGGGGGGTGGAACCCTCCGGGACAGTGTGGTCTCAGGACCCTCGGGGCCACAGAAAGACCGGGGGTGCCTGAGGGCGGCAGAGCTCCCAGGTATAGGAGCGGGGAAGCCGGCTGCAGAGGCGGAGCCCAGGCGCGGGCTCTCAGCTCGGGGTTGCCATAAACCGTGATCCGCGGCACAGTCGGGCCCCTGCTCCTCCAGCAGGGACCCAACAAGCGGCAGATCCGGGGAGACTCACCTTCCTCCCCCGGGAGGAGCCGCACGGGAGTGCACCGCAGGGATCTGCTGGGTTTGGAGACTCCAGACCGGGTCCAGTGCCAGAGATAGAAACGCGCGGTCACAGGCCGGGTGAGCACGGAGTGCAGCTGCAGACCGGGGAGACGGGAGTGACTGACGGCTTTTCTCTGGGGGCTCACTGAGGAGCGGGCCCGAGTTCTCAGCTCCTCTGGGGCGGAGATTGGGAGGCCGCCATTTTCACTCTCCGCCTCCAAAGCTGTACGGAAAGCTCGCAGGGAACAAAAGCCCCGGAGAGCAAACCCGAGTAGATTACTTAGCCGGGAGGGGGCAAGGGCGGGGCTATTCCGCCTCCGGCAGAGACATTTGGAAACCACGGCAACAGGCCCCTCCCCAGAAGATCAGCGAGAACAGCCAGCCAAGACCAAGTTTACCGATCAATGAGAACGGCAGAACTCCAGCGCTAAGGGACTACTGCACATAGAATTCACGGCTTTTTTACCATGATTCCTTAGTCTTTTAAAGTTAATTTTTTTTTAACTGTCTTTTTGTCTTTTTCTTTTTGAATTTTTCTTTTTCCCTTTTTCAAACAACATCTTATCAATCCCCTTTTTTTAAAAAAAACATTTTTATTTTTCATTTTTAGAGTCATATTCTATCCCTTCATAGTAGTTACCCATATTTTTGGCTTATATATATAAGTTGTTCTCTCTTTAAAATTTTGAGATAGTTTCTTCTAACAGATTAAAATATATCCTAAATCTCTAGTATATGGTGTTCTCTATTCCCCTGCCTGATCACATCCTCTCCCTTTTTTTTTCTTTTTTTTTCTTTTTTTAAATCCTCTTTCTTTTTTCAAACAACTTCTTATCAATTCCTTTTATAAAATTTTTTATAATTTCCATTTTTACAGTCATTTTCCATCCCTTCACATATCAACCCTTATTTTTGTACATATATAAGTTTTTCATTCTTTAAAATTTTGGGAGACACTTTCTTCTAAAAGACCAAAACACACCCCAAATCTAGTATGTGGCACTGATCTATATACCATATAGATCATATTTGATCACATTCTGGTTTTTCTTTTGTTGTTGTTGTTTTGTTTTGTTTGTTGTTGTTTTTATCTTTTTCTTTTTTTTTCTTTTTCTTTTTTCTCTCTTTCCCCTTCTTATCCCACTGCTTCAGGTCTTTTCTGATTTGTTTAGAGTATATTTTCTGGGGACGTGGTTACTCTGCTAGCATTTTGTTCTCTCATTAATCTATTCTCCTCTGCACAAAATGACGAGACGGAAAAAATCACCTCAACAAAAAGAACAAGAGGCAGTACCGACTGCCAGGGACCTACTCAATACGGACATTAGTACGATGTCAGATCTAGAGTTCAGAATCATCACTTTAAAGATACTAGCTGGGCTTGAAAAAAATATGGAAGTTATTAGAGAAACTCTTTCTGGAGAAGTAAAAGAGCTAAAATCCAACCAAGTAGAAATCAAAAAGGCTATTAATGAGGTGCAATCAAAAATGGGGGCGCTAACTGCTAGAATAAATGAGGCAGAAGAGAGAATCAGTAATATAGAAGATGAAATGCTGGAAAATAAAGAAGCTGAGAAAAAGAGAGATAAACAACTACTGGATCATGAGGGCAGAATTTGAGAGATAAGTGATACCATAAGACGAAACAACATTAGAATAATTGGGATCCCAGAAGAAGAAGAAAGAGAGAGGGGGGCAGAAGGTATAATGGAGCAAATTATAGCAGAGAACTTCCCTAATTTGGGGAAAGAAACAGGCATGAAAATCCAGGAAGCACAGAGAACCCCTCTCAAAATCAATAAAAATAGGTCAACACCCCGACATCTAATAGTAAAACTTACGAGTCTCATAGACAAAGAGAAAATCCTGAAAGCAGCTCGGGAGAAGAGATATGTAACCTACAATGGTAGAAACATTAGATTGGCAACAGACCTATCCACAGAGACCTGGCAGGCCAGAAAGGACTGGCAGGATATATTCAGAGCACTAAATGAGAAAAATATGCAGCCAAGAATACTCTATCCAGCTAGGCTGTCATTGAAAATTGAAGGAGAGATAAAAAGCTTCCAGGACAAACAAAAACTAAAGGAATTTGCAAACACAAAACCAGCCCTACAGGAAATCTTGAAAGGGGTCCTCTAAGCAAAGAGAGACCCTAAAAGCAACATAGACCAGAAAGGAACACAGACAATATACGGTAACAGTCACCTTACAGGCAATACAATGGCACTAAATTCCTATCTTTCAATAGTTACCTTGAATGTAAATGGGCTAAATGCCCCAATCAAAAGACACAGGCTAACAGACTGGATTAAAAAACAAGATCCATCGATATGCTGTCTGCAAGAGACTCATTTTAGACCCAAAGACACCCCCAGATTGAAAGTGAGGGGGTGGAAAACCATTTACCATGCTAATGGACACCAAAAGAAAGCTGGGGTGGCAATCCTTATATCAGACAAATTAGATTTTAAACCAAAGACTGTAATAATAAGAGATGAGGAAGGACACTATATCATACTTAAAGGATCTATCCAACAAGAAGATCTAACAATTGTAAATATCTATGCCCCTAACATGGGAGCAGCCAATTATATAAGGCAATTAATAACAAAAGCAAATAAATACATCAACAACAATACAATAATAGTGGGGGACTTTAACATCCCCCTCACTGAAATGGACAGATCATCTAAGCAAAAGATCAACAAGGAAATAAAGACTTTAAATGACACACTGGACCAAATGGACTTCACAGACATATTCAGAACATTCCACCCCAAAGCAACGGAATACACATTCTTCTCTAGTGCCCATGGAACATTCTCCAGAATCGACCACATCCTAGGTCATAAATCAGGTCTCAACCGGTACCAAAAGATTGGGATCATTCCCTGCCTATTTTCAGACCACAATGCTTTGAAACTAGAACTCAATCCCAAGAGGAAAGTCGGAAAGAACTCAAATACATGGAGGCTAAAGAGCATCCTACTGAAGAATGAATGGGTCAACCAGGAAATTAAAGAAGAATTAAAAAAATACATGGAAACCAATGAAAATGAAAACACAACTGTTCAAAATCTTTGGGATGCAGCAAAGGCAGTCCTAAGAGGAAAGTATATAGCAATACAAGCCTTTCTCAAGAAACAAGAAAGGTCTCAAGTACACAACCTAACCGTACACCTAAAGGAGCTGGAGAAAGAACAGCAAATAAAGCCTAAACCCAGCAGGAGAAGAGAAATCATAAAGATCAGAGCAGAAATCAATGAAATAGAAACTAAAAGAACAGTAGAACAGATCAACGAAACTAGGAGCTGGTTCTTTGAAAGAATTAACAAGATTGATCAACCCCTGGCCAGACTTATCAAAAAGAAAAGAGAAATGACCCAAATCAACAAAATCATGAATGAAAGAGGAGAGATCACAACCAACACCAAAGAAATACAAACAATTATAAGAACATATTATGAGCAACTCTATGCCAGCAAATTAGATAACCTGGAAGAGATGGATGCATTCCTAGAGATGTATCAACTACCAAAACTGAACCAGGATGAAATAGAAAACCTGAACAGACCTATAACCACTAAGGAAATTGAAGCAGTCGTCAAAAATCTCCCAAAAAACAAAAGCCCAGGGCCAGATGGCTTCCCAGGGGAATTCTACCAAACATTTCAAGAAGAATTAATACCTATTCTTCTGAAACTGTTCCAAAAAATCGAAACGGAAGGAAAACTTCCAAACTCATTTTATGAGGCCAGCATTACCTTGATCCCCAAACCAGACAAAGACCCCATCAAAAAGGAGAATTACAGACCAATATCCCTGATGAACATGGATGCAAAAATTCTCACCAAAATACTAGCCAATAGGATCCAACAGTACATTAAAAGGATTATTCACCATGACCAAGTGGGATTTATCCCTGGGCTGCAAGGTTGGTTCAACATCCGCAAATCAATCAATGTGATACAGTACATTAACAAAGGGAAGAACAAGAATCATATGATCCTCTCAATAGATGCAGAAAAAGCTTTTGACAAAGTACAGCATCCTTTCTTGATTAAAACTCTTCAGAGTATAGGGATAGAGGGTACATACCTCAATATCATAAAAGCCATCTATGAAAAACCTACAGCAAATATTATTCTCAATGGGGAAAAACTGAGAGCTTTCCCCCTAAGGTCAGGAACGTGGCAGGGATGTCCACTATCACCACTGCTATTCAACATAGTATTGGAAGTCCTAGCCACAGCAATCAGACAACAAAAAGAAATCAAAGGCATCCAAATTGGCAAAGAAGAAGTCAAACTCTCACTCTTTGCAGATGATATGATACTTTATGTGGAAAACCCCAAAGACTCCACCCCAAAACTGCTAGAACTCATACAGGAATTCAGTAAAGTGGCAGGATATAAAATCAATGCACAGAAGTCAGTGGCATTCCTATACACCAACAACAAGACAGAAGAAAGAGAAATTAAGGAGTCGATCCCATTTACAATTGCACCCAAAACCATTAGATACCTAGGAATAAATCTAACCAAAGAGACAAAGGATCTGTACTCAGAAAACTATAAAATACTCATGAAAGAAATTGAGGAAGACACAAAGAAATGGAAAAACGTTCCATGCTCATGGATTGGAAGAACAAATATTGTGAAGATGTCAATGCTACCTAGAGCAATCTACACATTCAATGCAATCCCTATCAAAATACCATCCACTTTTTTCAAAGAAATGGAACAAATAATCCTAAAATTTGTATGGAACCAGAAAAGACCCCGCATAGCCAGAGGAATATTGAAAAAGAAAAGCAAAGCCGGTGGCATCACAATTCCGGACTTCAAGCTCTATTACAAAGCTGTCATCATCAAGACAGCATGGTACTGGCACAAAAACAGACACATAGATCAATGGAACAGAATAGAGAGCCCAGAAATGGACCCTCAACTCTATGGTCAACTAATCTTCGACAAAGCAGGAAAGAATGTCCAATGGAACAAAGACAGTCTCTTCAACAAATGGTGTTGGGAAAATTGGATAGACACATGCAGAAGAATGAAACTGGACCACTTCCTTACACCACACACAAAAATAGACTCCAAATGGTTGAAAGACCTCAATGTGAGACAGGAGTCCATCAAAATCCTAAAGGAGAACACAGGCAACAACCTCTTTGACCTCAGCCGAAGCAACTTCTTCCTAGAAACATCGCCAAAGGCAAGGGAAGCAAGGGCAAAAATGAACTATTGGGACTTCATCAAGATAAAAAGCTTTTGCAAAGCAAAGGAAACAGTCAACAAAACCAAAAGACAACCGACAGAATGGGAGAAGATATTTGCAAATGACATATCAGATAAAGGGCTAGTATCCAAAATCTATAAAGAACTCATCAAACTCAACACCCAAAGAACAAAGAATCCAATTAAGAAATGGGCAGAAGACATGAACAGACATTTTTCCAAAGAAGACATCCAAATGGCCAACAGACACATGAAAAAGTGCTCAATATCGCTCGGCATCAGGGAAATCCAAATCAAAACCTCAATGAGATATCACCTCACACCAGTCAGAATGGCTAAAATTAACAAGTCAGGAAACGACAGATGTTGGCGGGGATGCGGAGAAAGGGGAACCCTCCTACACTGTTGGTGGGAATGCAAACTGGTGCAGCCACTCTGGAAAACTGTATGGAGATTCCTCAAAAAGTTGAAAATAGAGCTACCATATGATCCAGCAATTGCACTACTGGGTATTTACCCCAAAGATACAAAAGTAGGGATCCGAAGGGGTACGTGCACCCCGATGTTTATAGCAGCAATGTCCACAATAGCCAAACTGTGGAAAGAGCCAAGATGTCCATCGACAGATGAATGGATAAAGAAGATGTGGTATATATATACAATGGAATATTATACAGCCATCAAAAGGAATGAGATCTTGCCATTTGCAACGACGTGGATGGAACTGGAGGGTATTATGTTGAGTGAAATAAGTCAAACAGAGAAAGACATGTATCATATGATCTCACTGATATGAGGAATTCTTAATCGCAGGAAACAAACTGAGTGTTGTTGGAGTGGGGGGTGGGGTGGGAGGGATGGGGGGACTGGGTGATAGACAATGGGGAGTGTATGTGCTCTGGTAAGCGCTGTGAATTGTGCAAGACTGTTGAATCTCAGATCTGTACCTCTGAAACAAATAATGCAATATATGTTAAGAAAAAAAAAAGAAGAAGAAGAAGAAGAAGGTAGCGGGAGGGGAAGAATGAAGTGGGGGAAATCGGAGGGGTAGACGAACCATGAGAGACAATGGACTCTGAAAAACAAACAGGGTTCTAGAGGGGAGTGGGGTGGGAGGATGGGTTAGCCTGGTGGTGGGTATTTAGGAGGGCACATTCTGCATGGAGCACTGGGTGTTGTGCACAAACAATGAATCATGGAACACTTCATCTAAAACTAATGTTGTAATGTAAGGGGATTAACATAAGAATAAAAAAAAAATTAAAAAAAAAAAAAAAAAAACCTTGACAAGGTTAAAGCACCCTGGAGTACTCAACCACAGGAAGGTTATTTGTCTGGGAGAACTTTGAGGATTTACAGCATATTTTACAAGGGTTAGAAATACACTTTTTTATGTTAAGCCACTGAGAGTTTGGTGATCTTTGTTACTATAGTATACTCTGGGGTATCAGTCTCATGGCAAAAGTATGCTTATGGAAGTGAATGGCTGAGACACATTGCATGACAAGATCACTGAGGGAGAAGAGGTCAAGGGAGGAGACATCAAGTTGTAGAAGGATTGTCTTTCTGAAATTTAAGTTATCACAAATTATGACAGGATAAAGTGGAAGAGAATGACAGTGAGCCAAGAGCTAAAATTTTCAAGGAATAAGGGGGAATGACTTGGAGATCTTAAATGACTGCCAAAGCAAGTGATGATAGTGATTTAGTGTGAGGACACAGAATCCAAACCTGAAGATTTATGAAGGAGAAAGAAGAAATGTTCTAGAAGTAACTATAAAAAGAACTATTTCAATCTGGATATTTTAAACAATTATACACAGGAAGATTGTATATAAAAAACTCTTACTCCCTTTTTCAGAACTTTAAAGTCTACAAAATTTTTCTTTAAATGGCCCCTTTTCCTAGCCCTTTGACCAAGGAAATGACATTAAAATATATTAAGAAACGACTTCTTGTTTTGGAATCCCCATGCATTACGAGCTTATGTGGACCTAATTTATAATGCTGTCATATAATTTGTAAGTCATGGATTTCACCAATTTTGCTTCTTCTTTTTTTTTTTCAATTCACAGTCCAGCTCCAATTTTTGCCTTTGCTATTAATAAATTAAGAAATGCAAATTTCTTCTAAATTTGGAATAATACAGTGTGCCTGAATTCATTTTACATGAATTTCCATATATTCCATTTTGCTTTTCAAAAACTATGAGTCATATATTTGACTAATGTAACCTTTTGGTTGTTTCACAATTAAGGATATAAATGGTTCAGGCAATAATGTTTAATATTTTTGCAAATTTTATTCTTTTGCATGGTTTTATTTAGTACTTGATAAATTTCGGGACATGAAGAATAACTATAGTTAATACTGAGAATCTACTTCATGACGTGGACGATCCTTATTGCCATGTAGATAAACATAACAATATTTTGAGATAGGTTTTAACTCACATTTTTATTTATTTATTTTTTATTTTTAATTTTTTTTTAAGATTTTATTTATTTATTTGAGACAGAGAGAATGAGAGAGATAGAGCACACGAGAGGGGGAGGGTCAGAGGGAGAAGCAGGCTCCCTGCCGAGCAGGGAGCCCGATGTGGGACTCGATCCCGGGACTCCAGGATCATGACCTGAGCCGAAAGCAGTCGCTTAACCAACTGAGCCACCCAGGCGCCCTAACTCACATTTTTAAAGAGTAAATGTTACACTGAAAAATGTCACAGGGGAGAGAGGAGAAGGGGCTTTTTGTTTGTAATGGCAATTACAGGCTAGATTTTCTTTAGACCCCAAAATAACTAACATACCTTTATTTTGAATGTAGATGAGAAATTGCTTTAAAGATTATTTTTTGAAAAACTATGCCAGGTTTATTGCATCATTAACAAGTTCATATAATTAAAGAAACTGAAAATGCTCAGTATAAAGTAGCATGGATTCTGCATAGAAAGAAATAAAAGCTAATCAAAGTACTAATTTTTTTCCTGAGAATATTAAATTTTTATTGTCAGCCTTTTAAATTATTCTGTGTTGTAATACAAAAACTTCTGTTAATTTTTGCACTTTGCTTGTGGCTATTTATTTCTATTAAGCAAAAACATATGTTGTAGCTTAAGTTTGATCCTCTTTCTATTCCTTAAATATAAACAAAGATATTACATATGAAATACTATTCTGGAAAATACCATAAATTCTAAATTTGAGAGAACTATAAATTTTACAACTGTGAAGATCTGCCTTTTCTTTCCTTTATACATCAACTGTCTATATCCATCAGATTTTGTTATATCATGTCCTACAGAATCCACATGCAATTATACCTTTCACTATAAACCCACTCCCTCTTACTTTGCCGTTTTCAGAAATAAAGGAAACAAGGGTTATATGAGCTTTCTATTTAGTTTATTAAACTACTCCCCAAGACTAAATTTCCTTGGATTAATGTTTACAGCAAATTGTGAAACGTTTGTCAAAACTAAATGACATCCTTAATTTTACCAATGGGAATGAGGGCTTATTTTCTACGAGCAAATATTCAATATATATTATGTGACATGTATTATCCTTTCATTTAATCCTTATGACAATCTTGTGAGGTGAAATTCATTACCATTTTATTCTGTGAAGCTGTGACTTACTGAATTTAAGTAACTTGTTCAAGTCACACAGCTAGGAAATGAAGGTGTTGATAACACAATTATGGGTCTGTGTTTCCAATGACTAAGTCCACAGTATGATCTTCAGATGACTTCGATGCTTTATAAAAACAATCCAACAGGGCAGTTTGGGTGTTGGACCAGAACTTGCATTTTCACAGAGCCATTCATATGCTATCACTCTGACATGCTTAATTTGAGAACCATTAATAACCTTTATAAATGGTCTTGCTTGCCAAGTTGTTGGAGGTTTTGGTTTCCACCTTTGATAGCCCACCTTCCTGTATTGTCTAGACCCAGTCTCCAGTAGAGACACAACAAATGAAGACCTGGGGGCCTAAGATGATTAGCACCAAGTCAGTGCCTAGTCTACTGATTTATCTCTTCTCCTGGAATTAAATGAACATTTGTCCTATATCCTTTAAAACACAGGGAATTGGACTTGCTTCCCCTCCTCTTCCTCCTTTTTTTGAGTTCAATTCTGAGAATGCATAACCAGAGCTCATCTATTTATCCAAACACTGGTGATTCTACTGTAAGTGAATTGTGACCTGTTTACTTCCAGATGCTTTCCTGCCGAGTTCTGACCATCTTTGGGCTATAGCTACCATCTACTATGGGTCATAAAAGACTTTGTGTATATATCACATTATTTTGCTATACTGGTACTTCTTTCTATCAATTTCAGCTGAGTCTAAAGCATTCTACATACTCTATTATAGAAAGCTGGCTTGTTTTCTGGGCTATTCTGGTGACCTGGATATGCCACATCCTGAGATATGTCGTGTATCCTTTTAAAACAAAATGCAGGAACTCTGTCCTATAGGAATTTACCATAGAACCCAATAATGATAGGAAGGGGATTTGGTAGATCCAGCAAAGTTAGGTCTAAGCCCAGTAGATAGTGTTTTAGTGACATAAATAATTTTTTTCTGGACACCAGATGAAGTGCCATATAACAGGATTTTTGCTTACTCCATTATTATAGTTTTAAGTAAAGATTATTTGATGTAAACATGATACATGTGCATTCTTAGATACTATCTCAAATATTCAAAATCTCTTACAGCCTCTGTTTTGGAGATTCCATAATTGCACAATGTATATTACAACATTTCTTTCCTAAGAACTTCATGAGACACCTTTTAAAAAAGACATTAGATGGGAAAAAATATTTAATTGCCAGACCTTAATTCAAGAGGAAAAAATGTCTTGAAAACTAAGATAGTATAATCATGAAATGTTATGAGAAAATTTCTGCCTACAGATTCTGAAATAATCCTGTTTTTTGCTATTTACTGATTGCTGTCTTTTAAACATGCAGAAATTCCATGGGTGTCAATTGATCACCATTTCCTTGGTAATCCTGTCCCCCTTTATCATGCATTCTGTTCCCTCTCACATCCTTTTCCTATTATGTATGTCTCTTTTTTGGCTTCATTAACATCGACTCTCAGACCTTGTCAATAGAATGAATAAAACATATTAAGGAACCCCATAAGCCGGCTCAAAAATTTATTTCTGATGATGACTCAGGTTGAATTAATTAGCATGCCTTTTGTAAATAATTTATAAACCAAGAATGAATAGGATCATTAATTGGGATGAGTTCCTGTAGGATTGTAAATCATTATTCATGACCGATAGTTATATAAAGAAAGAGCTTTATACCTCAGTGGTGCATTATCACATAATTCTCCAACAGTGGTTGAGAAAGAGTAATTGAGTGAATGACACCTGGTATAGCAGCCTATAATGATAAAACTTAGGACAAATGCATGGAAGAAGAAATGTATTTAATTATCAGAATGTTGCTGAGGAAGTTCATACTGTTCCTCTCCTTATTTAGGATATATCAAAACACAGAGAAAGGTGGAGGAAGTCTTAGGGGTATAGCCTTTTGACTAAGTAGTGACTGCCTCTTTCCTTTTTGTGTCTTCTCACACAGCCCCGTATATGAAACTTTTTCTGGGAAAATGAGTAAGGTGAACAGAACGATGAACGTGGGAAAACTGCCTGACTAGATTATCATTCTTACGTAGTTGTAATCTTTTTGATTAGAGTCTTGCTGCTAAGTGCATTGGAATAGATTCCCTTTGCTCTAGTAAATTACTTTTAGGTGGCTTATTGGGGGCAGATGAACCTAAACCAATATAGAAATCAAATAATAATATTATAGGCTGAAAAAAGCCTCCCCGGCAATGTCCGCACATACTCCCTGGAACCTGTGAATAGGTTACATTATTTGCAAAAGGGACTTTCTGGATGTTATTAAGATTACTGGCCCTTAAATAGGACAATTATCCTGCATTATCTGGGTGGACCTAATCTAATCAAATGAATAGAGAATTTTGTCTGGCTGTAATCAGACAAGGAATGAGAAACTCCGAGCTTGAGAAAGATTTGAAGCACCTCTGATGGTTCTGAGCAATAAGGGCCCCATGTGAGGACTAGAGAGAGGCCTCTCGAAGCTCATGGAAGGCATGGAAAGGAATTACAGCTTCTAGGAGCAAAGACAGTCTTCTGGAGGGTAGTCATTCAGGAATCAAGGACTTCAGTTCCTCAAGTGTAAGGAACTGAACAACTGGAATGGGTTTGGAGTTTGATTCTTTCCCAGAGCTTCCGGTAAGGACCACAGCCCTGTTAAAACTTGATTTTAGCCCAGTGGGATCCATGACAGACTTCTAACCTATGGAACTATGGGATAATAAGTAAGTGTTTTATTAAGCTGTGGTAATTTGTTATGGCAACAGTAGAAAACTAAGCCACATAGTGACTTGAGCAAGTTACTTACTTCCTCTGTACTTCTGTTTCCAGATGTGTAAAATGGGCTTAATAAGGGTGTCAAACTCATCAGATTGTTGTGCTCTATGATCGTTAGGTCCATGTGCACCTTTAACTCAGTTATATACGAAGAGACACAATGCCAAAGGGGTTGCCAGAGTACAGTAAAATAGATAAGTGAAGGAAGTGAAAATTCATGCTATATAATAATGATCATATTTTATTAAATTGAATTTAGATACAAGAAGAAGCATGCATCTACAGGTAGAGAGTGGTCACAGTTCACATGAGATAATGTATTTCTGACAATCTCTTAATATTTGAAACTAAATAAAAAAATGGACGGTATTATGTTACCTGCTAGAGTTGTACCACAGGCTTGTGATTCAGTCATTCGGAGTTCTTCCAAAGTATGCAATTATCCACTCTTTGACAGGCATTTAAATTATATAAAAATCATGCATAAAGTAAATTTTAATAATATTACTTCAGGTTAATATATTTGGTTGGCATTGAATGCAGCCACACTGCTTAGATGGTTCTTTCCAAATGGGTTTGTACAGAGCCAGCAAGCACATAGACAGTATTTACTGAGTGTAATTACTATATGTCAAAGTAGTTCTGAGGCTTTGTATCTGGGCATTAAATCCCAGTACATAATGGGATTTTTTAAAAACTTAATACAGTCCTGGTTAATTAATGAGATATATGAATTATTGCTTAGTTCCTTAACTCACATGAATTTGTTATGTAGAGGGCTTGATTGACATAGCCATACAAAGAAGACCTGAAGATGTTATCTCCTGGGGTATTGGCTTGGTCATTTTAAAACCTTTAGATTTAAATGTTATTAATGTTTCATTTTCTACTTACAACCACTCACTAATAAGGATGGTAACCCAATTAGACTGTCATAAATGTATGTGTGTATATATGTTTGTATATGTATATATATTATACATATATATATATAGTTATCAAAATATGTCCTCAGGGAAGAGGCATAGAAGAGCTATTCTCAGAAATTTATTCACAAATTCTTCAATGTAACAAAGTCATGAAGAAAGAAAACATGTAACACTAAATCAGTATTACTCTTTTATAGGTCTTTACATAGACAAATATGTTTTAGAAAATCAAGGATATTGCCTGAAAGTCCAGGCATTTCTGAGCATAACTATCATAGGATTGAGATCTTTTTCCATGATCCTGATCAAGAATGACATGCAAAGGTGGGCATTGCTTCTTTCCTGAACTTTCCCAGGATGAGCCTCTTTTAGGGATAGAGTTGAACAGATACAGAAAAATAACAAACTTTAGTATATATAAAGGAGAAAATGTTGCAACTTGAAGTTATCTTCCATTTGGATGAGAGCATGGCAAAGTCTCACTCTGCAGGAGCACCAGATAAAGGTGTCCACACTGTATCTAACTCCTGGAAAAATGATGAGCATGTAAGGTATACTGCTACAATTCAGGTCTATTTGAGTATATGCATGCTGCAAGTTAAGAAAATGTGTTGGTAAAAAAAAAAAAAAAAAAAAAGAAAATGTGTTGGTGAGGAGGAATTTGAAAGAAAATGGGATAACAGGTAGTTAGGAAGTACTGTAAGTCAGCTGAAGCCGAATGACTAAAGAGGTGTAAGGAACATGGGTTTGGTTTAGCAAGACAGTCATGTATTATAAGAATAGTATGTTCTGATGTCTGTAATGATGAAAATAGCAGCTGTCATTTACTGAGTGCTCAGTATGTGCCAGGCATTATCTTTAATCTAGATCAGTCCTTTGGAATAGCTGCTATTGTCCCCAGTGACAGATAAGAAAAATTACATTTCTCTTGGTTAGGCAACATGCCTAAGGCCACATAACTAGAAAATTTCATTTTAATAATCAAAGCATGCAAAAGAGCTGAAGATGTTATCTCTTGGCAAGTTGACTTGATATTATCTGATAAATTATCAGACAGGAAAGATCACCAAAGTCTGCCATAGTTCCTGATAAGAAGTCCTGATATAGTGGGGAAGTTACAAATAAGACATTATTATTTCTGCACTTGAGTTTGGAGGGTGGCCTTAGAGACTAGCTTGATCAATAGAATGAGGCAGAATTCTGTTTTGTATACCTTCCGGCTTCCATCTGCCTCCTTGAAATGCTCCCTCTTGGACAAGTCAGCCTCCATGTAAGAAATAGAATACTCTTGAGATACCAGACTGTGAGGAACCCCACGCTAGTTATGTGGAGAGGCAGTGGAGAGAGCAGGTCAGCTGGTTCCACCATTCTAGGCCAGGCACCAGGCACGGGAGACAAGAAACAGTCATGGGCATTCCAGAGCACAACAGCCATGGCCAAAGATGTGGAGAAGAGCGGCAGAAACTAAACAACAGACAAAACTGTAGGTCTGAGACAGGACAGCCATCTCTAGGCACTAGAGCTACCCTAATTGAGGACCCAGGTTTTACGGAACAGAGATGAGCCGTATTTCCTGCAATTTGCCTAAATTCTTAATTGATAAAATTGAGATCACAATTAAATGGATGTTATGTTATGCCACAGAAGTTCAGTGCTTTTCATTTCACAGCTATAGGCAACCAGAACAGAGTATATATACAGAAGAAAATAGAGCATATGAGGACCAGATTCCAATTATGCCCAGTGTTAGACTTGAAAAAAAAAAAATACCATTACATTCACCAAATGGGTTGGAATCTCTGGCAGAAATCATGCACCACTTGGGGAATCTGATTTCTAGATGCAGAAACTGAAGCATGTGTCCAGTAGCTATATTTTGTGTAACCATAAAGTGTCCAGAATTATGCCAAAACTTCTTATATTCACAATCTCTTTTTTTCATATAACTAGTAACCATGTGGACCAGGATTCAAACTTGGTTCACCTGACTTCGAATACAGTTTAATTTCCATTTTGTTGTATGATGTCATTTGAAGCCACTGGCATCATACTAGAGGGAAAAATAAATTCTTGACCCTATGAACATGATAGGATTCAGGTTTTCTTCAAGTACTGAAGATGCACGTCTATGGCAGTTCCATCATATCTTGATAGGATAACATTGTAAAAATAATTTAATATCTGTTCTAAAGTAACTCAAAATCTTGCCTAAGCAGGGCCTGTAAATGGAGAGCATCAGTAATACCAGCTGGGGAGAGCTATGGAGGGTGAAGGGCTGTTCACAAGGTTGTCCATTGCTTTGAGATGAATGGATTCTTATTTTCCAGTGCAAATAGTTAAACCCTGGGTTTATACATAAATCTAGAGATGCTTTAGTCTTATGTTCTTTACTTTAATTCTGTCACATACACACTGGAATTCTTCCTCAACCAAATCTATGGGTAGTGAAATTTATCTTATGATTAAGATTAATGGACTTCAGTTAAAGAGTTGTTTCTGGTTTGGCCACTTACTTGTAATATGCCTTTTTCAAGATATAAATTCTTTGAGCCTCTGTTTCCTTATCTGACAAAAGAATGTAAGAATACCATATCACAAATTAGTAGAGCTAATGCATGTAAAACAGATTATCATCATAATTATTCTCTTTCTTCTTTCTATTATGCTACTCACACATTCATAATTTCTTCCAAAGTATAGAATTCTAGGTCAAATTTTATTGACTCATGTAATGACCCCTTGAGTGATCAAGCCCTTACTAAAATATATTTTTGTAGACCAAAGAGGGTAGATGTAGTACATTAGTGATCACATGGTTTTAATTTTGATTTTATTGATTTATTGAAAGAAAAAGTGACAATAGCAACCACCTATCAAATAAGCAAAAATTATTATTTTTAGCAAATTTTAACAAGAATATCATATAAGTCATATAAGTAATAACATAAGCTTGGATAACCTCAAAAGATTATCATGATAATCATGAATCATGAATGTTCTCTCCAGCATTGTCGTCTGGTATATATACAAGAAAATAAACTGGCCCTCCAAAGATGAGGATCATATAAATCTATGCTGTTTGGGTAAGTTTTAGTGATTTCCCTACTCCTGGAAGGCTACTATTCAAAAAGGCATGTTATTACTTATTTGCTGATCATTAAAAACACAGGTTACAGCTCTATCTGCATTTGCTGCCAAGTGAAGACAGATCTTAAAAGCTAGTTCTTAGACAGCAAGGAGTATTTGGTGTTAATGCCAATATTATACTTACTTTTTATTAGCAGGCATAGTTTGTATTTAAAATTAAATTATCATCTCCAGAACAGACAGGGTCTAGGAGAATTATGCTTCCCTGCTCTTGGTCATTTTGAGCTGCTTTGGCCTGAGAGCCAGGACTGTTTCCAGGTTACAAATATGAAGTAACTAAGTCAGTAGGCAAGGAGAACGTGTGATCTTAAGCATTTGTAATGACAGATGCCAAGTTCTTGTTTGTATATTTATATGTGTGGAATAAGCCTTTTAAACAGACCTTTCAGACTGCAGCAAAGGACCTTTGCTTTCCATTGACTCCAGGGAGCCTGACGTATGATTGTGCCATAACATTTAGTACTTTGATTACACATTTTCCAACATTAAATTACGATAGTGAAATGGTATAAGGTAGAACACATAGACCATTATGTTAGCAAATGTCAGAATGTAGATTACAGGCCAGACTCTGTTCTAATCACTTTACATGTATTATCTCATTTATTTTTTATTCCGTCTTACTGTTTATTTGTAATTGTATCTCCATTTTAGATAAGGGAACTGAGATTTAGAGAGTTAGTAAACACATTCAAAATCATACAGCGTGTTAGTGTTGAAGCCAGTATTTCCACTCTTGACTATTTGGTCTCAGAACTCCTATTACTAACCCACTATGCTATCGGCTTTTAACCACTTGCTTAAATAAAGCCTTGTCAATTATTTTGATGTATTACTGAGATCTTTTTAACTATCTCATCTCTTATGGAAGTTTGGAAACTATATTTTTAGGTCATTTAACAATATACATGCTCTCAGGTCACCTTGTTCTGATTATCTCTCAAGTGTGTTCCATGCTTAAGAGATTTATTTAGAGTTATTTTGACTTTTTTTCCCCACAAAATGCCATTTTCTTTGAAATTTTTCTGTATGCCATGTGTTCTGGGGGTAAACACATTAAATTACAGGTTATCTTCTTGCAGTTTCAACTCTTGAGATCATGATTCTGAAAATAAGACATATTTGAAAGAGATAATTGAACAAACCAAGGTAACTTTTGTTTTTAACAGGTGTAGCATACCTTATTTAAACATAAACCTGAAGATAAATATCTTGCAATTATTATCTGTTTATCTGCAGCACAAATTTTAATCATACTGCAAAACCAATATGTGAAGGAAAGTAGCAGAACTAAAAGACTGTATTTTATCATAAATTAATAGACTACCCAACACTGCCCAATATCCATTGCTGAATTTAACATTGCACACAAAATTCCATTACATAATATACCTTGTCACGTTGATATAGTAATTATTCATTAGATGGCTGAAAGTATTATTGTTCGCAAAAGTATTAGGATACAGCACCAAGAATATCAGGTATTTGAGGTATTTTCATAAAAAATAGTTTAAAACTTTAATAATAGATATTTAAATAAGTTAAATTTAGTTATCTGAAAAATTTGTATTATAAGACATCTTATCACCAAGAAAATGATTCTGGATAAATGGTCATACCTTTTATATGAAAGTATTCATATATAGTACGATATGGGTAAAATCTCACAGTGTTTTTTCTTTATTGAGGTATAGTTGACATACAGTATTATATTAGTTTCAGGTGTACAAAAAATGCTCATCATGGTAAGTGTAGTTACCCTCTGTCACCATACCAGTTATTAACGATATTATCGACTATATTTCCTATGCTATACTTGACATCCTCATCACTTTATTTTTTAACTGGAATTTGTACCTCTTAATCCCCACCCCCCAACATTTCTCCCCTCTGGCAACCACCAGTTTGTACTCTGTATTTATGGTGTTTCTTTTGATTTGTTTTTTAGATTGCATATATAAGTGAAATTATGTGGTATTTGCCTTTCTCTAATCTCATACTGCTTTGATTTTGTTGTTGTTTTTTATATTTCACAGTCTGTTCTAGTGCTGACAAAGGTATGGGATATAAGATTTACCAAAAGGTGGAGGCAGGGAGATACCCTACAAACTAAATATAAAATATTGCCTTAAATTTCTAATAAGACTAAAACTAAACAAAATAAATGATATGTAGCAATTTTACAGCAAAAGGAGAATGGTTTCTTCTCCTTTTTAGATGTATGTTGATGGATGTCTGTGAATGCTACATCTGGCGTCTGCATATGGTATATCCCATGGTTAAATGTAAAACTTGCCTTGACAGGTGACTGACTCTAGGAAGGAGATGATGGGAATGAATTTAGAAAGCTACTGTCACTGTTCATATTAGATGCTATTACGTCCCAAACATGGGAGGGACTCTCACTTTAAGAAGGTTCATTTTTACCAAGTTTAAACTGGAATTTCTCATTAGCATCATTCTGACAGTTGGATGACTCTGTTTTGGAATTTAGTTTGGAAAGGAATTGTGCCCCCTTCCCTAATGTCCCAATCCACCAAGCTCTGTTCCCCTCTGAATAATAGTATATAGCTGTCTCGTACTAGATATGCTTTGTGTATTTCTTCAACTATTTCCTTTGGGAAGATTTCAGTTCTAATTTGCTAAGTAAAGTAAGGAATGGGCTGTGTATGTGTTTTGTTTTCTTTCTCAGTGGACTACATACTGGGACATCTGGAGCCTGTGGGGCTTCCATCATCGATGATGCTTTCCTGTGATTTCAGGTCTTAGAGGCAGTGGGATGTATAGACAGTTAGATGAGTCTGTACTAAGGAGTTAGGGCGTCCAGATCCAGGTTTGAGGCTGATAGTCTAATATTCTGCTCCCTGGCAATTAACTCTTCCACCATTTTTCCCTACTCATTACTGCCACCAAGAGCTATGTTTTCTCGGGTGCCTGGGTGGCTCAGTTGGTTAAGCGACTGCCTTCGGCTCAGGTCATGATCCTAGGGTCCTGGGATCGAGTCCCGCATTGGGCTCCCTGCTCTGCGGGGAGCCTGCTTCTCCCTCTCCCACTCCCCTTGCTTGTGTTCCCTCTCTCGCTGTGTCTCTCTCTGTCAAATAAATAAATAGAATCTTTAAAAAAAAAAAAAGAGCTATGTTTTCTCATCCATTCAATGGCAGTGTTAGACAAGATGCATTCAAGGACAGATCTTACCTTGAAGATTGCTCAAAATTGTCCTCAAGGACAATGTTATATATTTAATTTATTTTTCCTTCTTCAGTGAATAACATTTTGTTTTAGGGTCCTATGGGGTGTCTAATGCATTGAGAGCCTACTCTATACTTGTTAACTCATTAGTTCTTTCTCTCTTTTTTTCTTCCCCTCTTTCTTTTGATAAATGAATTATATCCCCTAAAACTGAAGTGAACTCTCAATTTTCCATGCTATAACCAAAAAGAGGAGTGAATAGATGACCAATGACCCAACATAAAGATACAAATTTGCTTTGTTCTCATTTGGGGGCAGCTGTGGTTATTCACTGGGAAAGAATTGAAAACTACTGCAATGCAGAACTCTTTTTCTGACATATCTAAAAGTCTGCCTGCTTTCTGACATATCTAAAAGCTATACCTGTTTCCCTGGTATAGCTCTTTGCATAAAAGCTACTCGGTGATTTGTTGGCCTAATTTTGTATTTGATTGGTTGATAATTGCAATTATGTTAATGAAGCAAGATAATAACATAATGCTTAAGCCAAGAACGAGGACAATATGTCCTAGCATAAAACTATTCTGAAATATTGGGAGTAGATTTCATCTAGATGCATATGTTAATCAAATTTGACTTTTTCATTTGTTGATTCTGTTGGCTTTCTTTATGTATCGTGCCATGTGCAATATAGTCAATTATGCAGGAGGTTTGAAAACACAATACTCTGTGAATCATAACACAGAACTACCGAATTTTCTTGTATAGCTTCAAAGCAACAACTTTTCATCTTTACAATCTGCTAACAGCACTAACAATTACACTTAAGTGGAATTAAGTACAATGATTGCCTACAGGGATAACAGAATCTTAGGACATAGGAACTGCTTTTCAAACAAAATCTAAACTACTACTTTCAACAGAAAAATCATGGAATTGTTTTATAGCATAATAGCACACATCTCAAATTCATTGAATGTCATTTATCCAAAATATGAAACAAGAAGACATTTTAGAAAAGCAATATTTTTATATATACTAGCAGTGAGTATTATTCTTTTTAATTTTTTAAAGATTTATTTATTTATTTTAAATAGAGAGAGAGTGCATGGGAGTTGGGGGAGAGGCAGAGGAAGAGAGAGAGAGACAAACAGATACCCTGCTGAGCGTGGATCCCAGACACAGGGTTGGATCTCAGGACCCTGAGATCTTGACCTGAGCCAAAATCAAGAGTCGGCTGCTTAACTGACTGAGCCACCCAGGCACCCCATGGGTATTATTCTTTGTATCAACTGACCCTAAGTCTGGAAATTTCTGAAGTACTTTGAGAAACTTATCAAAAAGGGGAAAAGGGTGTGAGATAGATTTAATTTCATTTCTGAGTTAAGTTATTTATTGAATGCCAACATTGTGGTGAGTAGCAACTTTAGGATAGTGTTCAAACAGGAAACATTTATCAATTATCTTCTTTGTACGAGGTAAAGTGCTAGGGGTTTTGGCACCAAGTTAAGACAGATAATTTCATCTTCCAAGTTACCTATATTATATTAGAAAGAATAAATGAATGTACAATTATTTCATTTATTTTTGCTTTATTAATAATTCTAGATAGGCTTAACTATTTTAAAATAAAATTAGCAAGTTGAATATTGGTAAATTGTTTTTTTTATGATAAATGAGAATTTTAAATGTTTTCTTAAAACAAACTTTTTTAATTTTATTTTTTATTATGTTCAGTTAGCCACTGTATAGTACATCATTAGTTTTTGATGTAGTGTTCAGTGATTCACTAGTTACATATAACAGTGCTCATCACAACACGTGCCCTCCTTAATACCCATCACCCAGTTACCCCATTCCCCCACCCTCCCACCCCCCTCCCCTCTGAAACCCTCGGTTGGTTTCCTGGAATGCATAGTCTCTCGTGGTTCATCTCCCTCTCTGATTTCTTCCCCTTCAGTTTTCCCTCCCTTCCCTATGGTCCTCCATGCTATTGCTTATGTTCCACATATGAGTGACACCATATGATAATTGTCTTTCTCTGCTTGATTTATTTCACTTAACATAATTCCCTCCAGTTCCATCCATGTTGATGCAAATGGTGGGTATTCATTCTTTCTGATGGCTGAGTAATATTCCATTGTATATATGGACCACATCTTCTTTATCCATTCATCTGTTGAAGGGCATCTCGGCTCCTTCCACAGTTTGGCTATTATGGACATTGCTGCTATGAACACTTTTTTCTTTTTTTTTTTTTTAGAAAGAGAGAGTGAGGGGGGTGGTAAAGGGATAGGGGGAGAGAGAGAATCTTAAGCAGGCTCTATGCCTAGTGCAGAGCCCAAAGCGGGGCTCAGTCTCACAACCCTGAGATCGTGACTTGAGCCAAAATCAAGAGTTGGACACTTAACCAACTGAGTCACCCAGGCACCCCTCTTAAAAGAAACTTTCATCATGTCTCAAAATAATAAAAAATTTAAATGACTCTCTGTTGTTTTCAGAATTAAGTATAGACTTTTTGAATGCATACTGAAGGCATTTTATATCATGATCACAAAACTATTTATTTTCACCATTATCTCCTGAGACTTCCCTAGGTATACTCCATACATTAGAATTTCACTTTTCTAGTTTCTTGCTTGGTGCCTTTGCTCATTCTGTTATCCTGAGATGTCCCCACCTACCAATAAAAATCCAGTCAATTTCAAGAATGCATTCATGAGTTTTTTTCTGATGTCATTATATTTCCTTCCTCAAAACCCTCATATTTTTGTTGAACTTCCAAGGTGTTTATCTATAAAGTTAAAGCACTTTGTACTCTGTTTAATTATAGTCAACCTGGTAAGTGTGAAGTGGTATCTCACTGAGGTTATAATTTGCATTTCCCTAATGACTACACGTGTGAGTCAGTGTCCCCTCTTCTTTCTGAGGAGTCCAGGACCTATGTGTGAATTTTTAGGCCTGACCATAGGCAATTACAAGGCTTTGTTTGGCCGATCTTGTGCCCACACTACATAGAGCAGGCTTAGTACACAGTCACTGAAGGAGCTGCAGTCAGGAGTTCAGACACCCCTAGCCAGCCATGCTCTTTCACATGTTTGCATTCCTAGCCTGGGCACTTCCATTTGAGGTCTCTTTAATTGAGACTTTGAGCACATGTCTTCCTCAGGTGCCCTTGCCAAGACTTCATTATGGGGGAATGGGAGGAACCTTGAAGACAGTCTTCTCCCACTCAATCTCAGTGCTAAGACTTTCCACTCAGCCCTTCCACATCACCAGCCCCTGTCCCTCTGGTTCGTAAAACTGCAGGAAACTTTTTTCAGAGCTCTCTTGCAGTCCTTTACCAGCACAATGCTCCTTGGGGAGAAATGGAACAGTGAGGAGAGTTAGCACTTTCTCTGGCTTAGCCTCTTGTTCATATACTATTGCAGTATATGATTAAAGATTTGACTGTTTCTTTCATTTTGGCTTGCCATCCTAATAGGCTATTCCAGTATCTGACAACTTAGTAGTCCCCAGCTCAGATGAGCTCTCGGCACTTTTCACCTTTCTTTTCTTTTTTTTTTTTTTTTAAAGATTTTATTTATTTATTTGAAAGAGAGAGATGACAGCAACAGAGAGCACAGGCAAGGAGGAGGAGAAGCAGGCTCCTCACTGAGCAAGAAGCCCGATGCGGGACTCGATCCCAGGACACTGGGATCACGACCTGAGCTGAAGGCAGACGCCCAACCGACTGAGCCACCCAGGTGCCCCTCACCTTTATTTTCTTGAATCTTCAAATATTTGATAAGCGGCCATCATGTGTCAAGCACTTTGTTTGGTTCTAAGAGCCATCAGAGTATCAGAAACACTCAATTCAAGGTTTGCAGGTTGGAAGAATAAGAGCTATGATTGACAGTGCAGTAAGAATAAGGAGGAGAATCAAATCAGTAAAACCACTGAACAAAGCCACCGTCTTGGCTAATAAAGTTGAGATCTAAAGACTGATTAGAACTCAGGAGAATGCTAGGAAAATGAATGCCAAGCAAAGGTATATAGAGTCATGAGACAACATCATGACTCAAAAACATCCAACAATTAGTTGCAATACAGTTAAGGATGTATTTGTTAGGAATGTTGGAAATGAAGTTAGAGAGAATAGTAGAGGAAGGTCAGTATTGTCCCTTTGCAAAAAACAACAACCTATGACTGTATTTTTACTTAAGTATTTTTAATTTTTAAAAATTTAGATATAACTCACACACCAAAATTCACCATTTTAACCATTTTAAAAAGCATAATCCAGTGGCTTTAGTGTATTCCCAATGTTGTGCAACCATAACACTATCTAATTCCATAATATATCCATATCCTAAAGAGAAACTTCACAACTTCCAATTGTCCCCTCCTGCATTCCCTGGAATTCATTAATCTACTTTATGTCTGCATGGATTTGTCTGTTCTAGACGTTTAATGTAAATGGAATTATACAATATGAGATCTTCTGTGACTGGCTTCATTTACTTAGCATAATGTTTTCAAGGTTCATCCATATTGTGTATATATTTGTATTTTGGGTGTATATCTTTTTAAAAACTGGGTAATAGTCCATTGTATAGATAAAATGCATTTTGTTTATCCATTCATCAGTTGATGGGCATTTAAATTGTTTCCACTGTCGGGCTATTATAAATCATGCTGCTGTGAAAATTTGTTTACAGATTTTTGTGTGAACATGCTTTTAATTCTCTTGGGAGTGAAAGTGTTGGGTTATATGATAACTCTATGTTTAATTTTTTGAGTTACTGCCAAAATGTTTGCCACAGCAGCTACACCATTTTACATTCCCATCTGCAATACATGAATGTTTCAATTTCTCCACATCTTCATTAATACTTATTTTTTTATTTTGTAAGGAGCAATCATCATCACTTCATATGGATGTGAAATGATATCTCATTGTGGGTTTAATTTGCATTCCTCTAATGAATAATGAGGTTGAACATTTTTTTCATGTATGCATTGACTTATTTTTCTTTGGAGAAATGTCTACTCCAACCCTTTGTCCACTTTTTAATTGGGTTATTTGTCTTTTATTGTTAAGTTGTACAACAGATATGCTTTCAATGTAACCTTTTAATACTTAACTGTAAAATATTTAGGAGTAAATGTCATAAGGGGAATGTAACATTTCTACACTGAAAACTACCAAATTTTGTCAAAAGAAATTAAAGACCTAAATAAATGGGAAGATTTGTGTTCATGGATTGGAAGATTTAATATTAAGGTAGTGATATCCCCAAATTGATTTAGAGATTTGATAAAATTCCTCTCAAAATTCCCATGGTTTATTTTTCAGAAATGGGAAAGCTGACCCTAATTTGTACATGGAAATGCAAGAGACCCTGAGTAGCCAAAACGATCTTGAAAAATAAGTCTATTTCTACTGGTAATCTCTCCCTTATTCTTGTTCCCAGTTATAAGTAAGTAACTGAGCATAGCACATCAAAGTTAACTAACCCCCTAAAGAAACACATAAATTCTCCCTCATATTATTATTTTTGTATTTTATATGTAGCTCTATTCCTCAAATGTTCCTTTTAAGGTATTTTATTAAAAGGCCCATTTTGCCTCCTACCTGGGTTACAATTAAGAATGCCAAGGGATTAAAAAAAAAAAAAGAATTCCAAGGGATTTGGCAAAAACAGCCCACATTCAATTTCAGGAGCTAGTCTATTCTCACTTCATTTTCTGGATTCACAAGTGACATTTATTATCAATAATAGGCATGGATATTCCAGAGGTCTTATTGGTAAATTAACATCATGAGTCTTTATTGAAACCCATGTTACTAACACATGTATACACACACAATTTTAGAAATATTCCCCCAGACCCTATTATAAATTATTACATATGTCTTATCAATTAAGAACAAACAGAAGGGACACTATTATAGAGATGATTATAAACTCAGCAAGGACAGGGACTATGTCTATATTGTTCACCAATGCATTCTTAGGAATAAGCATAATTTCCATTAAACAGTTTTGAATGGATGGATGTATGGATTTGTGTTAGAAAGCATAAAGATCAAGAAATCTCAAGAGTTAATTTCTGTGCAAATTTTTTAATATTATGTCTTCATTTTCTGTCATGGAATGTCCTGGCCATTAATTTCCTTTTTTGTATTTAGACAAGATCATTTTCTCATTCCATTAACCTCCTAGAGGTAAGGAGGTAAATTAATCAGCTAATTAGGGATGTTACTGTTGATTTTTTCTTTTATTAGTTAGACTCTTCTAAAATTGGAATTATTGGTAGTCAAAAACATGAATTAGGTCTGTCAAAACATCGTACTTATTTTGAATTAGATTTAAATATAAATTGAAATTTTAATAAATTATTCTCCTAGGGATTTCAGAGTGACTAGATATGCTCTTATTGTGGATATAATTGAAGTTGCTTTAATATTTCCTATACATTCAGGTTCAGCTACAGCATATATTGACCCTAAATGAAGATATTATAATAACTTTCATAGTTTTGGAAGAATATTTACCTACCAATAACCTAAGAGTCTTTATTTTAAAAAGTTTTTATTTAAATTTCAGTTAGTTAACATACAGTATAATATTAATTTCAGGTGTACAATATACTGATTTAATACTCTCACATCACTTGGTGCTCACCATGACAAGTGCACTCCTTTATCCCCATCACTCATTCCATCCATCCCTCCACCCGCCTCCCATCTGGTAACCATCAATTTATTCTCAGTAGTTCAGTCTGTTTGTTGATTTGCCTCTCTCTGTTTTCTCTTTGCTTGTTTGTTTTGTTTCTTAAATTCCACATATGAATGAAATCATATAATATTTGTCCTTCTCTGACTGACTTACTTCACTTGGCATAATACTCTCTAGCTCTATCCATGTCCTTGCAAATGGCAAGATTTCATTCTTTCTTATGGCTGAGTAATATTCCACTGTATATATATACTACAACTTCTTTATCCATTCATTTGTTGATGGACACTTGGGCTGTTTCCATAACTTGGCTATTGTGAATAATGCTGCTATAAACTTTGGGGTGCATGTATCCCTGTGAATTAGTACTTTTATATTCTTTGGGTAAATATACCCAGTAGGTCTATTGCTAGATTGTTGGGTAGTTCTATTTTTAACTTTTTGAGGAAACTCCATACTCTTTTCCAGAGTGGCTGCACTAGATTGCATTCCCAGCAACAGTATAGGAGGATACCTTTTTCTCCACATCCTTGCCGACACCTGTTGTTCTTTGTGTTGTTGGTTATAGCCATTCTGACTGGTGTGAGGTGATACCTAATTGCGGTTTTGATTTTAATTCGCCCAAGGATAAGTGATGTTGAGCATCTTTTCATGTGTCTGTTGGCAATTTGTATGTCTTCTTTGGGAAAATGTCTATTCATGTTTTGTGTCCATTTTAAAAAATTATATTATTCATATTTTGGGTGTTGAGTGTTATAAGTTCTTTATATATTTTGGATACTAACCATTTATCAGATATATCATTTGCAAATATCTTCCCCCAGTCTGTAGGTTTTCTGATAGTTTTACTGTTTATTTCCTTTCACTGTGCAGAAACTTTTTATTTTGATATATTTCCAATAGTTTATTTTTGCTTTTGTTTCCCTTGCCTCAGGAGACCTAGCTAGAAATAAATTGCTATAGCCCCCTCAAAAAAGAAGAAAAAAAAAAAAGAAAAGGAAAGAAAGAAGTTGCTATAGCCAATGTCAAAGAAGTTACTGCATGTGTTCTCTTCTAGGATTTTTATGGTTTCAGGTCTTACATTTAGGTCTTTAATCCATTTTTATTTTATTTTTGGGAATAGTGTAATAAAATGGTCCAGTTTCATTCTTTTGGATGTTGCTGTCAGATTTTCCCAACACCATTTGTTGAAAGACTGTCTTTTTTCCAATTGGATAGTCTTTCCTGCTTTGTCGAAGATTAACTGACCAAATAATAGGTTCATTTCTGCGTCTTCTGTTCCATTGATGTATGTGTCTATTTTTGTGCCAGTACCATGCTTTTTTGATCACTACAGCTTTGTAATATAACTTGAAGTCCAGAATTGTGATGCCTCCAGCTTTGCTTTTCTTTTTCAAGATTGCTTTGGCTAATCCAGGTCATTTCTGGTTCCATGCAAATTTTAGACTAGTTTGTTCTAGCTCTGTGAAAAATGCTCTTGGTACTTTGTTATGGATCACATTAAATGTGTAGATTGCTTTGGGTAGTATAGATGTTTTAACATTATTTGTTCCTCCAATCCATGAGCTTGGAAGCTCTTTCCATTTCTTTGTGTCATCTTCAATGCCTTTCATCAGTGTTTTATGATTTTCAGAGTACAGGTCTTTCACCTCTTTGGTTAGGATTATCCCTAGGTATCTTATTGATTTTGGTGCAGTTGTAAACGGGATTGATTCCTTAATTTCTCTTTCTGCTGCTTCATTGTCACTGTAGAGAAATGCAACAGATTCCTATACATTGATCCTGTATCCTGTGACTTCACTAAATTCATTTATCAGTTCTAGCTGTTGTTGGTGGAGTCTTTCAGGTTTTCTACATATAGTATCATATCATCTGCCAATAGTGAAAGTTTGATTTCTTCCTTGCTGATTTGGATGCCTTTTATCTCTTTTTGTTGTCTGATTGCTATGGCTAGGACTTCCAGGTCTATGTTGAATAAAAGTGGTGAGAGTGGACATCCCTGTCTTGTTCCTGACCACAGAGGAAAAGCTCTCAGTTTTTCCTCACTGAGGATGATATTAGCTGTGGGTTTTTCATGTATGGCCTATCTTATGTTGAGGTATGTTCCCTCTAAACTTACTGTGTTGAGGGTTTTTATCATGAATGGATGTTGTACTTTGTCAAATACTTTTTCTTCATCCTATTGAAATGATCATATGGTTCTTATCCTTTCTCTTATTGATGTGATATATCTCATTGATAGATTTGGAATATTGAAGCACCCTTGCAACTTGGGAATGTATTCCATTTGATCATGGTATATGATTTTTTAATGCATTGTTGGATTGGGATCACTGTTATTTTGTTGAGGATTTGTACATCTATGTTCATCAAGGATATTTGGCCTGCAGTTCTCTCTTTTAGTGGAGTCTTTATTTGGTTTTGGTATCAGGATAATGCTGTCCTCATGGTATGAATTTGCAAGTGTTCTTTTGTTTTCTATTTTTTGGAATAACTAATCTTCTTTAAATGTTTGGTAGAATTTGCCTGTGAAGCCATCTGATCCTTGACTTTTATTTGTTGGGAATTTTATGATTACTGATTCAATTTCTTTGCTGGTTATCAGTCTGGGCTATCAGTCTGTTCAAATTTTCCCTCCCCACCACAGTGGCTGTCCATTTCTTTCCTAAATTGTGTCTCTGCACTTTCTACCTTCTTCAGTGTGGCCCCTTCTCTCCCTTTAGTTGCAGAGTTTGTTCTGTCAGTCTTCAGGTTAATTCCTGGGGTATTTAGCATGATTTGCTAGTTATCTATTTGTATTCATGCAGTGAGGTGAGCCTAGGGTCCTCCTACTCTGCCACCATCTTCCTGTTTCTACCTATAACTTAAGATTCTTGATAATCCCCCTGAATATTGTGGGTGAAAAAAAGTTTTTATCTGCTGCTTATAAAATTATCAACTTCCTTTAAACTATTGGGTTATATTTTTTTATTTAAATGCAATTAGCCAACATATAGAACATCATTAGTTTCAGATGTAGAGTTCAGCAATTCATCAGTTGCATATGACACTCAGTGCTCATCGCATCACATGCCCTCCTTAATATTGGGATTATTTTTAGTGTACTTGACTTTTTTTTCCCTCTAGCCTACTTGATCTTTGAAAGATTAAAGTAATTTATCCATTTGCATTTATGCAAGATAATTTCCTAGATTTGAAACTTCTTATATGGGTATTATGTATTCACATAGATAAGATGAGGTACGCTACCTTTTCCTATCAGATGGTGAATCTGGAATTCATAGTTCAATTAATGTGGCATATACAATATACTTTATCTAGAAGTTCCCTGGTACCTTGATATGCACCTTGAATAAAGCAAATACTCAAGCAACAATACTCAAAATAATACTTAAATACTCAACGTAATAATTATTGCAAAAACAGATATATTCAAATGACAGTTATTATAAGAATATTATTTGACACGGTTTTGATCTTCAAGAAAATTTGAATTCTTTTTTTTTTTTAGCATTTTGTGACTGACTTCTTTATTCACCATAATCTTTTTAATTTTAATTCCACTATAGTTAACATAAGAGACTTTGAATTCTAAGGGCAATTTATATGCACATATATATGTTCTGATTCTGTGGTTACAATTATTAGGTCAGTTCACTTGTCATTTAATTTTTTTTTCCCTAAGACTATGATTAAGACCATACAGATTGCCTGATGGCTTAGTCAATATGTTTAGATGGTGACATTCATGATATTTTAATTGAAATTGTAATAGAGGATTTATAGATGGACCTTTTGAAATCAAGTGCATTGTCAGCCTATCACCCTGAACTGTCCATGGAGTTTAGAGTTGAAGATAGTGTATAGCAAACTTAAGTGCTTAGACTAAGCAAGCTGTTCTTTTACAAAGAGCCAATCAATTCCATTTGCTCTCTTTAATCAACAACCTTAAGATTGATAAGGTAGTACAAAGTGGTTTCTTTATATTTAATCAAAGTACTTTAAGCATAATTATAATTTCTACATAACTAGTCTGATATTTTTAATGTCTATACAAATTTATGTTTATATAAATATTAAGATTATTTATCAAAAATATTAAATGCAAAATTATCTTATTTTGACAGTTAATTCATGGAAAAATCACAGCACCATGGAAGAACAGTTGTTTGAATATGGAGTTTTTGTGGTTTAACTTGAACTAATGTTGCTATAAAGTTTTTGAATGCCATTGAAGGGCCATTAGAGCAGTTCTTAGGATTAGGTTGCCACATCTTGAATTGGACTGAACAAAGACATTGACTCCACCTATTGTAACCTAAAAACTGTGAAAAGGAAAAGTATTTTTTTGGTGACAAGGAATGGGTTAAAAGCCAAAAGCAGTTCATAATGTGCAGCTAATGGGACTGGATAATTCTCCTGACTGAAGCTTTTTGTAAAATTGTTGTGTAATGTTTAAGCAGAAGAGGTAAACTATCGACTATGGAAGCAAAATGTGGCTTCAGATAGTCTCTTAATTCATCTCTACCAAGGGACATAATCCCTAAATATAAAGGAAAAAAATTTTTAGAAGATATTTCTTCCTTCCAAATCCTAATAAGCATTATTATGAAAATATGTATCCTTTGGAGACTATTAAAACAACAGTTATTTGGAGAAGGGATTATATTATCTAATGAATCAATACAAAGGGCTTTGGATATTTCCTGTAGACTTGAGAGAAACAACAGCATCAGCTGATTGATATTTCACACAGTAGAATGCAGTGCAGAGGGAAGTACCTGGGTGCAGTGAAATAAATGGTGAACTTTGGTATCAGAAAGTCATATTTGTGTCCCAGCCTCAACATTTGTTACATCAACTTGGGCATGGACATGTTTGAGGTACAACTTTTTAATTTATTCCTTAGGTAAATATTGCATCAATGATTAAAGTGTAATAATATGTACATAATGAAGTGGTTGCAACGTTAAATGATGGAACATGGGTAATGCATCTAGCAAAATGCTTAAAGAGAAATAATGCAAGAATCAGGGTTCCTTCTTACTTGGAGTCAGAATGCTTTGTTCTAACTTTGTCTCATTCGTCTATTTCTGTGCCTGGAAGCACCCAGCCAGTAATTGGGTGTTTGAAGACAGCCGTGATTCCCAAACCCACTGTCAGGTCTTCTTTTTCCCCAGTTAAGATTTCCTAAAGGAGGATAAAAGAATGTTGGTGGTACAGCATTTCTCAGAAAAGGAAGGAGACCCTTGGGAAGTGAAACGTGTTGCAATGAGAACAAAACAAAACGACAAGAACTGGGAGTCTAGGAACTCTGTGGTGGTCTCTAGGTTACTGGTGATATCATGAGGAGTATTTGGATGGAATAAACTAGATTTTACTTAATGTGATACCAGGTGAATGAGAAACTTTGCAACTTCACGTTTTCTCCAATGCCTGCTTTTTAGACTTTTTCACAAAATCTCTGAAGTCTCATTCTATTGAAATAAATTTCCCTGTGTTTTTGCTGCTCTATGAGTCAATACCTCATAGGTCTTTTTCCTTTCTTACTTTGGTACTATCTGTAATAAATGAGACTTTTCACTTTTTCTTAGACTTAAAGGAAGGGGAAAGAAAAAATCTTTTTTTTTTAATTTTTATTTTTTTTAAAGATTTTATTTATTTATTTGACAGAGAGAGAGATAGCGAGAGCAGGAATACAAGCAGGGGGAGTGGGAGAGCGAGAAGCAGGCTTCCTGCCGAGCAGGGAGCCCGATGTGGGACTCGTTCCCAGGACCCTGGGATCATGACCTGAGCCGAAGGCAGACGCTTAACGACTAAGCCACCCAGGCACCCAAGAAAAAAATCTTATTTGGGTGACCGATCAGTTTAACATGGTGGTTGTCTGTGGGATTCAGTGAATGAGTAAAGGGCAGTTGTATGGTCATGTTTATGGGCATGCCCATTTATTCTGTACTTACCCCAGAGGTGCTGGAAAAAAGGAAAAAAGATGAGACTTGGGCAACTTATGAAAACTGGGTTCTTCTCTCAACAAGATGCATTTTTGGAAGGAATTTTACATTCTCTATAGTTATCTTTTTGAACATCCTGAAGTTGTAGACATTCATATTGGAAAGCAAAGCATTGCTTTGAATGGCTCCTCTAAAAGTTATAGTGTAAAACTGATGCTGAGTGTCTTTAATGTAGGTCATCCTTTCCTATACATGGGAGCAAGTCAGATGGTGCTACTTCTTTGTGAAGTTAATAAGTGCTAAGATAGTAAAAATATAACAATAAAAAAATCATAAGAATGCTACATTCAAATAAATTTGGATACACTTAAATGGAACAGGAAGGAGTTGAAAAGTCAATATCTGAAAAATATTATAGATTAATGTGTATTATAAATCTTTCTGAGGGGATTGTATATAGCATATTCCTTAATTTTTAGGTAAGATACTTTTAATTCTGAGAGAAACATCTGTCCATATAATTTCATGGGATTATATTTGAGCTCTTCTATATGGGGAAGTGACATGGTGAAATGAAGGATCGTAAACTTGAACATTAGGAAGGAATGAGCTCTCCCCCTCATAAGCAATGTGGTGGAGGCAGATTTTGTATTTAAATCTATGTCCTCATACAAAAGGTGTGATTGTAAAGATTATTTGAGTAAGATATATAAATCTTGTAATATACAAATGGTAGCAGTTTTTATTAAATAAAAGAATGTATTCAAAGAAAGATGCATGCATTTAGATACATGTTTTGTTTGAGATAATACATGAAAACTTTTCACAAGGAATAAATACTAAGCCATTCACAGGAAAATTTTTAATAGATTTATTTATAAATGCCATCTCATTTGGATAAAAATTTAGTGATTAGAAACTTGAAATTAATAACATATAGATATTTTTAGTTCATTGAAGTACAAATATCATAACACATATATGTTCCATGAGTAAGAACCCAACAGTCACAATTATGATTAAAAGTCTGAACTTAAATTATCTTGATAACACATTTATTGTGTATTTGTGTAAGCTTTTATTGTTAAAACTATTCATTCTCTTCCCAATAATGATTACTGTTTTTAGAATTCTCAATGAGGAACAGAGTTCTAAATTTCACAAGTCCTTGAATTTCATGTCCTGTATTTTCTAGTCAGTGGCAAATGCTTTCCCAGGTTACTAACTCTAGTCATTGCTGTAATACTTACCTAAGTAATTTTATCAGAGGAATAGAAATCAGAACTGAAATGTAAGGATCTTAGTTGTTAAATCATTATTATCAGACTGTTCCAGCATTTGTTAGCTGTTTTCTACCTCTGTTAAGGCTCATCGATAGTCCAAGTGTTTCCTTTAGCTGCTAGAAGTGGCACAATCTTCTTCCTAGAAAGAGAGAATTAAGAGGTCAGACTTTCAGTGCAATCTCCTTTTTCTTTCTAAAACAAATTTGCATTTTGTATTTTTAATGGAGTCAGGAATTTGAATCATCTAGCTGGTAATTTAGATAAGAAAAAAAGTCTTTTCATAATGAAAAAAACAAATAATTTCATTACTCTTTTGGTTTGATGTTGTATGTTAATGAAATTATATTATTATTCTAAAATATAGAATTTATTTTCACTAATAAATGCAAACAGTGAAATTATTCAATCAGAACAAAATTTAAAATGATTTATTGTTACTGTTTTTGATAATTAAAATAATAGTTCTAGGGAAATAATAGGTTATAGTTTTCCTACCCTTTTACTTTCAATTCCTTGGTCTCTACACACATAGATTGTGGGGTTTTTTGTTTTGTTTGTGTGTATGTGTGTTTGTGTGTGTGAGAGGCAGCACGTGCTTTTTAAAAAAATCTAATCTGACCGTCTATGACTTCTATTTGGAGTGTTAACCTTCCTACATTTAATGGGTTATTAATATGGTTGGTTTAAATCCATCATCATCTTGCTCTTATTTGCTATATATCCCATCTGTACTTTTTTCTCTTTCTCCCCTTTTTCTGACTTCTTTATGGGTTGATATATTTTTTATTGACTTATCTTTCAGTTTTAGGTCAATTTTTCCTATTTCTTTTCATGCCTGGTGATTGTGAATTTTATTTTGCCGGGTGTTGGATTTATTTGCATTCTCATATACATTCTTTATCTTCTGGGACCTAGTTAAATTAGTTGGAAACAACTTGAATCTTTGGGTCTTGCTTTTAAGATTTGTTATGCTTGATGAGAACAGTGCTCAATCTTAGTCTAATTTTCTTCCATCATGGAGGCAAGATTCTTCTGTGTATTCTGTGCAATGCACTATGAATTACAAGTTTTTCCATTGTGCCTGGAGAGGACAGGCACTATTCACAACCAAGAGGGAATGTCAGGCACTACTACCAATAATCATTTTTGGTGAACTTTTCTCTAGCATGGGGTAGGTTTCTCATGTGCATGCAGTAATCAGTACTTGGCTTAATACTTAGAGGAGACTCTGCAGATCTGGATTTCTCTCTCTGTACACCTTGATTGTCTCTGATACTGTGTTAAAAACTCTGGCTTCACTGGTATCCCCAGTCTCCTCATACTCAGGGATTATGTGAAGCTCCACTTGGGTTCCACCTCTTTGGACTATGCCCTGGAAAGCTATCTTAGACTGAGGCAGTCCTAGGTATTTGCTGGTTTGTTTCCTTAGGGATCACTGTCCTTCACTGTCTGATGTCTAGAACCTTGCAAATAACTGTTTCATATGTTTTGTTCATTTTTTTTAGTTCTTTCAGAAGAAAGAGTAAATCTGGATTTGTTATTTCATCTTGGCTGGAAGTGGAATTTATTCCTGTTATTTTTAAAGATTAAGAAAGTGTGATTTAAGAAATTAAATAACATTCCCAAATCAATCTGATTATATTATAATCATCAGAGTGGAGATTACAAGAAAAAAATTTCCAATTTGTAACAACTGAAGTCACAGTAAGACTGATGATATCAAACTAGTTTAAAATTGTGTTACTGACCTTGGTTCTGGTGCACTTTAGCCATTTATTACATATTGATTTTCTGTTGAAATGGAATGAAGAGTTCAGCTTTCCACTGATCCATGGAGATAATGACTATGCACTTCAAGTCAAAAATAATCTTAGTATTAATAGCTTATAGATGTACTAGTCAGTTAATTTCACATCACATTTTCACTTTGCCTGGGAAGGATGAGGATTAAGTATTTTATCAGGAAGAACCATACTCTGACAATCCATCCCACAGTTTAGCTACTTGGGAGAGCTATGACAAGGGCATCGTCTATAATTTTCAGTTTGGCCTTAGATTTGATTAAAGCACACTTGGTTACAACAGAAACAATAGGACAAACTCCCGTACTATGGTTAAGAAAAGTGTGGAGACAGAGAGGCAAAGGCAGTAGAGGTTCCTGGAACACATGGAACAGCAGTATGAGATGACTGCAGAGACAAAGCATATCCGAGATAATCCATGATGGAGGCACCATGGGAAGAGTCACCTCTGGTCATGTATAGGCTGAGCAAGTGATATCATGACAGCAAGTGTAAGTGGCAAGAGCCTGATGACAGAGCCGAGCTTCCTTCAAAGAGGAACCCACCTCAGCTTCCCTTCTTGAGCAAGTCTGACTGTTTCTTTCCCTATGAAAGTATTTCCCATGAGGGTAGGATCCTTACCGTATTGTTCAAAGTTACACCATGAGCTTTTAGCATAGTGGGACAGAGCAAGCACTCGTGGTTTTATTGAATGAATATTTGATTGGTGGGATGAATGAGAAAGGCAGTAGAAATACAATGTGAGAATTAGAATATCCCAAACCTCAAGAATTAGCTCTATAGGCCAAGAATAAGAATGGAGTTTAGAAGTCATTTTGAGTCAATGATTTTCATTTTGCAGGTATTAAAAACAGAGTATTAGGACAATTCAGACTCTAGTTTTACTTTGTATTCTTGAGAGTTTTGTGTTTGTGTGTGTGTGATATGTAGTAGAGGTTTTGAGAGACAAATGTCTCCAGTTTTAAAAGAATGACCTACTGGGCACCTGGGTGGCTCAGTCGTTAAGCGTCTGCCTTCGGCTCAGGTCATGATCCCAGGGTCCTGGGATCGAGTCCCACATCAGGCTCCCTGCTCGGCAGGAAGCCTGCTTCTCCCTCTCCCACTCCCCCTGCTTGTGTTCCTGCTCTCGCTGTCTCTCTCTCGTCAAATAAATAAATAAAATCTTTAAAAAAAAAAAAAGAATGACCTACTTCAGTTATAGTTAATTAGCTTGCCATTTAATTCCCATATGAAAAATTGATTTTTTTACTCATAAATACTACAGATTCTCACTAAAACAATTCCATCATAATCACATTTAAGCTTATGTAGTTGTAATTGCTAGTGTAATTATAGTTATTTTGGTTTTATAACTTAATTAGATCATAAAGTTTAATTCTTCAGAATGTAGTATAAAAAAGGCCACATTTTTAAAAGTTGTAATTATTTTTAAACTTATTTTACTTAAGTAGAAATTACCCAATTGTAACTAAAATCAGTCACTTATATGTAAAATCACCTGAGCATAAGAGTTTTCTAGCAGGTCAGTGATATCATTCAACAAACTGACAAATATTTGTCTTTGCCTCATATGCTAATGCATGTATGAAAACTATTTCCCTATATAGTGTTAAGTACTCTATACCAGAAGTCAGCAAATTTCAACCTTTAAGACAAATGTTTTTCTAAATAAATATTTTGAGGGCCCTCTGTTTTTTCTAAGTAAAACATTTTGAATCAAAGCCTTGGCCATTCATTTACCTACGTCTATAGCTGCTTTCATGTTTCAACAGCACATCTGAGTAGTGGTGATAGAGACTATGACCAGCAAAACCTTAAAGACTGATTATTTAGCACTTTACAGAATAAATGTGTGCTGATCCCTGCTTAAAACAATGGGAAAATAGGAAAAATATGACTTCTCCTTGCAAAGTTTCCTTTGATAAAATAAAGAGTAATGCTTTTCACATCAGTTGTTTTTAGAGATTAAAAGCTTTTAACTTTACTTTCCTGGAAAGTCAGTGCATCTTCTAACACGCTTAGAACTGAGTTTCTAAACTAGCAGTTTACTATTTACCAGTGTATTAGGAAGACTCAGAAGTTAAGGCAAATTAAGATGGCCACAAATTCTCTGACACACCTTCCTTTGAGAGAGATCTCTCTCTAGGAAGAATTTGTGATCAATTTCACAATAAATTATGGAAGAAGTGACTCTGTGGCAGTTTCTGGACATAGGCCTTAAGAGATGGCAGCTTTTCCTTCTAGTCTTGGTTTTTACTTCTGAGGCCCTAAACTATGATGTAAGAATGACTACCCCACGACTGTCCTTCCGGGAGAAACTTGGGCCACCTGGAAAGGCCCGGGAGGATGAGATGCAATGTGAAGGGACAGACAGACAGACAGCTAAGAGCCCTGAGACACCAGATTTGTAAGTGGAGAGGATCCCCTACCCCTGTCTTCCTACCTGCTGCAGCAAGGATCAGAAAACCACCCAGTCAAGCCCTTTCCAAATTCCTAACACACCAAATTTTGAGCAAATTAAAATAGTTGTTTTAAGGCATGAAATGTGAAGGGTAGTTTGTTATGTGGCAACATACAACAAAATCAGATTTCATTTATAATCTGATTGTTATTGCTGTATCTGAAGCCTGGAAACACAAAATTCCTGAAGGAAAGGAGCAAATAGTCAGTAGCAGATCATGCTTCCCACTCCACAACTTTCACCACAGTCTTTGCACCTAAGGAACGGGAGCTTGTCTTGCTGACTCAGGTATCTGCCTGTGCAGATTGCCAACGGATGTTTGCCAGTTAGAGGGACAGATTACCGTTCTTCCAGAACACGCAGTTGGGTGATCCTGTCAAGTCTACTTCCTTGGCAAGCATATGGCTTTGTTAAACGTAAGGAAAGGTTAAAGCTTTTATGTCTTGCACTGTTAGAGGACCAGAGTTCATTTCTCGTTCATGGTGGGTGTGCAGGGGAATCGAGAGAACCCGAATGTGGTCACTGAGAGACCAACAGTTCACTAATTCATACTCCCCGTAAATCATAATATCATGCCTACTTCTTGGAGGACTGTCAGGGAATTTTCTATTATAACTGTCTAAATTCCAATCAAACCTCTTTCTAATATCTCAGATTTCACATAGAATGCCATTTAAAAGTCCTCATCTGTTTCATTCTTAGTATTTAACTAAATGGTAACCAGTAAAGAGAATGCTCATTTATACCTAAAGAAATGTCCCAGGTCCCTCCTTTAAAGGTCCTTTATGCAAATACAGTCATACTTGGAGTTACTGGGGTTTAGGGCCTCAACATACAAATTTGGAGGGAGACACAATTCAGCCCACAACAAGAAGTGTACGTACTTACTCATTTTGTAACACTCCATAGTGCTTGTAATACCTTAGAACACAAAGTAGATTTTACTTCTTCACACTGGTAAGTTTCAGAGAGTTTTAAGATCTTTGTGTCAACTTCATATAAAATTTGTCTCCTGCCTTACTCCCAGAAGTCACAGGCCACATTTGTACTGCCTTTAGGAGCACGCTCCTTTTTCTCACATGAATGGCAGTCTGGAAAGTCAGATATTCAATTCTCTTAAAAAATGTAAATTAAGGGGCGCCTGGGTGGCTCAGTTGTTAAGCGTCTACCTTCGGCTCAGGTCATGATCCCGGGGTCCTGGGATCGAGCCCCGCATTGGGCTCCCTGCTCAGCGGGAAGCCTGCTTCTCCTTCTCCCACTCCCTCTGCTTGTGTTCCCTCTCTCGCTGTCTCTCTCTGTCAAAAAATAAAAAATAAAAATCTTAAAAAAAAAATGTAAATTAAGTGTAAGTAGTATCTTGAGGTGTGGTTTCAAAAATTTTCTCTGAAAATTTTTCATTTGCATTTGTCTTGTGGGTGTCATAGTACTTGTCTAGGAATAGGAACTGCTAGGCTTGACAAAAGTCAATTACTTAGTTTAATAACTACCAAGATTTTTTGCTCTGTTCCAAGTATATTAACTTGCTAGCTAATGGACATATAATAACTACACAGTTACAGGTAGGCATTTCCACTATAGGCTTATTAAGTTCCTCTGCTTATATTTTGATGATATGTGCTTTGGTTTTAATTCCTCAGAATGCCTCAGAATCTAAGGGAATTATCTGCATTTAGTTTTCAGGTATTTTGAAAAATGGCTAATTGACTTCCTCAGCTTAATATGTAAATATAAGAATTGATATAGTGAAAAAAATTACTGAATAAGGATTGGATAAGTATATGCTATCAAGTGCCAGAAATGACATCTGATATTTATAATGCAATAAAATTATATTGGAGTATATTTCAAAACAGTGTAGCATATAGTATATAAAATATGAAAAAGGAACCTAGTATGAAACATCATTCCGAAAATATATGTATTGTACATATTAATGAAAGATAAAATAATAGCCATTTACATTCATTATTGAAGATTGAAGAGATAAGAATTTTTATTTTAATTAATACATACAAAATAAAATATGTAATAATTTAGATGTTTCAAATTGCAATATAGCTTTTTTCTCACTTATAAGTCAGGTACAATAATTATAAAATCAGGTGAAGTCACCTACAATTAATGGCCAAAACCAGATACGTATCATGAAGATTCTAAAACTAGACACTTTGTTTTTTTATGCACATCATATATGCTGACTTTCACAATTTTTATCAAGAAGCCAAATGTAAGATACATACATCACATACATATCATAGCTAAAAATGGTATTGCTGGATACCATGCTCGTATGACACATGTATGTGGTCATGTGGTTGATTACACAATGACTGAATGTGGGAAATTCTGCTTTCAATTCCTGGCACTTTGAGGAGGAGGGGGATTAAAGGATGGGGAAATAAACTTAAGCAATGTGACATTAAATTACATCCCAAAGTCATTCCGATATGCTACTATTGAAAGAATGTTTTTTTCCTATCATGGCTGGCCATTTGGGAAGTGAGAGATGATACATACTAGATCTACCCAGTAATGTAAGCAAAATTCTAAAAATAAAATTCTGAAAAGCAAATGGTTATTATGAGTTATAAATAAGAGAAAATAGCATAAAATGTCAATTGGATTTTAAGGTTTTTATAAAAAGCCATCAAGCAGTGGGTGTTCAATGTATTCCTGCCATTTGTGCTTATATTGATTAATTATAAGAAATAAAATGTGAGCATTTTAAATACAGAAAAAAAGATGCTGTTAACCTTCTGCAGACTGAACTTTATAAAGCTGTTGTAATGTGCAGATATTGCTGAAATTAAAGGACAGGATGTGTACTTTATGTATCTTTTTTAAAGAGATAATGATTCCAGTCTGATCCAAATTCATTTTATGACTTGGGAAAGAGTTTGCAGTGCTTGTATGGACATATTAGCCTAGTGATAAAGAACCATGGGTGGGTGCACAGTGGCACTTCCCAAAAGAAATAAGAGGTTATTGTATAAAAAGAGTAAAAGAATCTTGGGGCGCCTGGGTGGCTCTGTTGGTTTAACATCCGACTCTTGATTTTGGCTCAGATCATGATATAGTGTCGTGAGATTGAGTCCCACATCTGGCTCCATGCTCAGCCTCAGCGTGGAGTTTGCTTGAGATTCCCTCTCCTTCTTCCTTTCTCCCCGCTCATGCTTGCTCTCTCTCTCTCAAATAATAATAATTTAAAAAGAATAAAAGAATTTAATGCAGTTCTGTTTTCTAAAGTGAGCCATTCAAGGACTCTCTTTATGAATAATATTAAATGTCCAATCTGTATTATTTTATATTGCAACAAACCAACCATCTTCTTAAAATATATACCTTACACTTTCCTGCTTCTATCATTATCTCATTAAAAAGTGCATTTGTCGGGCACCTGGGTGGCTCAACTGGTTGAGCAACTGCCTTCGGCTCAGGTCATGATCCCGGAGTCCTGGGATCAAGTCCCACATCGGGCTCCCAGCTCAGCGGGGAGCCTGCTTCTCCCTCTGACCCTATCCCCTCTCATGCTGTTTCTCTCTCTCACTCTCTTAAATAAATAAATAAATAAATAAATAAATAAATAAATAAATAAATAAATAAATAAAATCTTTAAAAAAAAGTGAATTTGTCATGATAGACAAGGAACAAAAAAAGAAGAATTATATACAGAAAATAAATACATTTGGGACAGGGGTATAAAGAATCAAACAAAAGGCCAAAATACAAATCAAAATACTGAAGAAAAACTACACAGATTGGCCTAAGCAACTGAAAGTAATGGGGGGGGGGATCTTTTAAGATGGTGGGAAGAGTATCTACAGGGGAAGTACAGGGGAAAATATTTATAGTAGGCCCTACCTCATTCAAACTGAGTAATTAAAGATAGAGAATCTCCTTGTGACACATGGTTATCAGTCCTTAGCAATAAATACACCTTTTTAATTTTATTTTAAGATTCTTTATTATTCATTTGAGAGAGAGAGAGAGATTGAGAGCATGAGTGGGGGGAGGGTCAGAGAAAAGGAGAAACAGACTCCTCACTGAGCAGGGAGTCCCACACAGGGCCCGATCCCAGGACCCTGGAATCACGACCTGAGCCAGAGGCAGAATTTTAACCAACTAAGCCCCCCAGGCATACCTAAATATGCCTTTTAAAATTTATTTATTTGAGAGAGAGAGAGCACGTGTGAGTGGGAGGAGAGGCAGAGGGAGAGGGAGAGGAGAATCTCCAACAGACGCCCTGCTGAGTGTGAAGCCTGACCTGGGGCTTGATCTCACGACCCTGAGATCATGACCTGAGCTGAAATCAAGAGTTGGATGCTTGACTGACTGGGCCACCCAGGCGCCCCAATAAATATGCCTTTTACTGGTCAAGGTAATTTTTATATGACATATAATCAGATAGTTGAAAAATATATTATTTCTATAACCGATGAAATTAGGGCCGAAATGAGGGGGAAATTCTAAAAAAATCAAAAGCTGTACATAAATGATTTTCAAGGCACTAAATGGAATACACAACTAGTGGTTGCAGTAGAGGTTCATATGTCATATGCTGAGAAATATATTATCTTTTTAAAAATTTTATTATGTTTATGTTAACCACCATACATTACATCATTAGTTTTTGATGTAATGTTCCATGATTCATTGTTTGCATGTAACACCCAGTGCTCCATTCAGTATGTGCCCTCTTTAATACCCATGACCAGGGGGCGCCTGGGTGACTCAGTTGGTTAAGTGACTGCCTTCTGCTCAGGTCATGATCCTGGAGTCCGGGGATCGAGTCCCGCATCGGTCTCCCTGCTCAGTGGGGAGTCTGCTTCTCCCTCTCCCGCTCCCCCCTCTTATGCTTTCTCTCTCATTCTCTCTCTCAAATAAATAAATAAAATCTTTAAAAAAAGAAAATACCCATCACCAGGCTAACCCATCCCCCCACCCCCTACCCTCTAGAACCCTCAGTTTGTTTCTCAGAGTCCATAGTCTCTCATGGTTCGTCTCCCCCTCCGATTTTAAAGAAATCCAAAGTCTTAGTGAAGCTACTGCCTCTAATAAATTTAATAAAAACATATTTAAGGTATAAGGGTGGAAAATTCTTTTCATGCTGAAGTGACATGAACTCCATATGGTCCTGTATTTCCTTTACCTTCTGACCAGAATGTCTGTATCATAAGGGAAAATAATACTGAAAATAATATTTCTAGGGAAATAATAATTCCCTAGAGTCCTAGTTCACATACTGCCCCCTCAGGGAATATTTCCATTATCCTTAGAGAAGGACAATTGTCTTCTGTATTTCTGCATGTTACATTATATTACCCCCAGTAATCTTCCCATAGCATTAAAAATATATATATTGTCTTTTCTCTTTTATTAGATGGCATGTTACATGAAGGAGGATTTTATTCATTTTGCACTTTAGTTTTTATGTCCCACATATAATGAAATCACAGAGGAAACAATGGATGTAGTTCCTGGCCTGATGATTTGGAGTTTGAAATATATTACCGCTTACTTATTTTTCCACCACTGTTCTGCCTTTCTGAATTTCATAATTGATGTAAGGCATAAAAAGTGCTTAATGCAGTGCCTGGCACATAGTAAACACTTTTTAAATAATCACACTCATATTATTAAGTCTGTTCATTTAAGTAATCCTCTCTCCTCTTCTTCAAATACCCAGATCTTCCTACTCTGATACTGAAACCTGAGCCTCCACTCTACAGATAAACTTCTCAAAGCATAGGTAGATGTCATTAGCATTTGTAAGTAAGAGTTACGCTCCTGGGATGACGTCTCAGAATAATATTCTTTTAACTAAAACAGCAAAACAAAACCACCACCAACAACAAAAAATTATATAGAATCCATTACATGGTATGTGAAGAAGTAAAATGGAAAACCTGGAAATCCACATACTCAGAGTGCTCTATTAAAATCAAGGAAGCCCAAATACTGCTTTGAAATAAAATGGAAATCATTTAGTCTCTCAAAACTCTGCAGTGCAAAACTTCAACAAACGCAAGGCCGGGTATCCAAGATAAGATCAGTCTGCCTCCAGCCATCCAAGGAAAAAAGCCAGTGTAACTGCCACTTGATACAAATAGCCATTTGCATTTCAGGAAGACCTGGGCTTGAGAAAACCAACTCCATTTCCACCAAAATCCTTACAAATTATGTTGGGTGTTGGAACAGAAGGAACATGAGCTGTGTATCTTGTACATCAGTTAACTGGTTCTTCTTGTGTAGCATCATTTCTTTTTGAATCTTTACAATTATACTCCCCCACTTTGAGGTTCTCACACTTAAGCATCTCCTTGCCACCAAGGTAGTGGTGGCAGCAGCTCCCCACGGTCCTGTAGTCACTGATGAGCCACAGGACACCCAGGAGCTGGGTGGCCACAGCCTCCAGAGCAGATGGCCACCATTATGGAGACTGGCCCCTCTTTACCTTCTTAAACATTTGAAGACAAATGGAAGAACAACCTAAGAGATTATTAGGGTAGAGATAACAAGCTGGTTTTAAAAATTAATGAAGTCCGGGGTGCCTGGGTGGCTTAGTCATTGGGTGTCTGCCTTTGGCTCAGGTCATGATCCCAGGGTCCTGGGATCAAGCCCCGCATCAGGCTCCCTGCTCAGCGGGGAGTCTGCTTCTCCCTTTCCCACTCCCCCTGCTTGTGTTCCCTCTCTCGCTGTGTCTCTTGAATATTTATTTATTCAAATAAATAAATAAAATCTTAAAAAAAATAAAAAAATTAATGAAGTCCAAAATATACAAATTCACAACATGAAGTTTGTGATTCTTATTGGACAAACAGAAAATATGAATGGCAAAATAGGAATATGAGACCTACAACAGAGATAGATGGATAGAGAAAGAGAGAGAGAATAGTTGAATATAGTTGCCACTATACATTAGAAACTGTCTTTTCTATTTTATGACATGACACACATTAATATCATTCAGAGCAATAATATTGTTAATGATAATAAGAGTACAGTCTTCTAATTCATCTAGATCTAATAACAAATAGCACAAACTTACTCCTCCATGTTACATATGTAAACAAGCAGTATCATTCTATAATCATGAGGAACTCTGCCACCATCTATATTCTTTAATAATCTAAGAGATATTTAAACAAATATACATTTTCACCAATTTTTTAATTTGAGCCCAATTATCTTGACGGAATCATACTTAGTTAGCAAGTTAATTCTTACTTTTAAGGTGAAGTGACAGCATTGGAATACATACTTGGAAAAAGAGATATAGCAATATCAAGTATGTTAGCTAATGCCCGGATAAATTAATAGGTAGGTATTGCTTTGTATAGATAAAGAAGAAAGAAAACTAACCATGTTCTTTGAAATTTATTACGAGATACACAATCAAGTGCTAACTATTCATTAATGTGCTTCAGGGCACTAAAAGCTTGCTCTGGGGAATATGGAAGTAGGAGAAATTGAACTTACTTTTAATGATTTTGAATTATGAGTACCATGTCTTATTAATAAACACAGTGAACAAGAAAAAAGTAAAGATTGTTTATGAATAAATTACATGATTTATGACCAGATGAGATGCAAGCATTATCTATTACAGTCCTTTGGGGACTTCATTCCCTTTTCTCCCTAACAGTATGGGACAACTGCCCCCACCTTTCTCTCACTGAAGTTGCCCTGGTCCCCCCTAATTAAAGCTGAATGCTTTCCCCTATCAAAATAAATGTCTCCTGTTGCTCTTCACTTCCCTGTTAACCAAATCCATCTCATAATTTGATAGCATTATAAATCCTCTGTAAATCTCAGCATTTTTTAAATAAATCTCTGTTAAGTAAAATATTTTACTTATTACACTGATCTTATACTTTTAATAAACTTTATTGAGACATGATTTTCCTAACTGTATAGTTCAGTTGGTCTCAGCAAATGTATGTATTCTTGTAATGTCCTCCACAATCAAAATATAGAGTATGTGCATTACTCTAAAAAGTTCTCTCCTATCTCTTGAGGTCAATCTCTGCTTCCAGATCCAGGCCTTAAGCAACCATTGAATTACTTTCTCTCACTGAGGATAAGATTTTTGATTTCTAGAATTTCAAATAAATGAAATACTAGAAATATTCTCATTCATTCTTAGCCTCTTTTACTTTTTAATGGTATTGAATGTATCAATAGTTCATTCTTCTTATTGCTGAATAATATTCCACTATATGGATATTGCAAATTATGTAGTCTTTTAAATTTTAGTGCTTTTTTAAAGTGGCCTCCATGCCCAACATGGAACTCAAACTCACAGCCCTGAGATCAAGAGTCACATGCTCTGCTGACCGAGCCAGCCAGGTGCCCCTTAAATTTTAGTACATTTATAGTGGTAGCTCATCAATTTTAATTTATATTTCCCTAATATGATGTTGAAGATTTTTTCATATAATTAGAGAGCATTAGAATATCTTCTTTCTTCCTTTTTTTTTTTAAAGATTTATTTATTTTAGAGAGAGAGAGAGAACAAGAGCACTAGTGGGAGGGGCAGAGGGAGAGGGAGAGAGAATCTCAAACAGACTCCACACTGAATGTGGAGCCGAGGTGGGGCTCGATCTCACAACCCTGCAACCACAACCTGAACCTGAGTCAGACACTTAACCAACTGCGCCACCCAGGTGCCCCTCTAATATTGTCTTTCATAAGATATTTTCTAAACCTTTGGCCCTTTTACAAAAATTGGCTGTTTGCCTTTATTATTGAAGCCTAATTATTCTTTATATATTCTATCTAGATGCATGTCTTCTGGCAGATATAAATCTTGCAAATATTTTCTCTCAGTCTGTACCATGCCTTTCATTTTCTTGATTGTGTTCTTTGGAGACCTGAAGGTTTTTTAATTTTGATGAAGCCAAATTTATAATTTTTACTCCTGTGTTTGTAAGAAATCTTTGCCTACCCTGAGGGCATTAAGATTTTCTTCTTGAATTTTATAATTTCAGCTTTTATGTTTATGTTTATGATCCATGTTGAATCTTTTTTTAATGTATCGTGTGAGATAAAAGCATATTTGAAATTTGGGTATGTGCTAGATATTTTATACTAGGAAATTATTGTTAATCTTCTTGGAAGAAATAATAAAGTATGATTACATAGGAGAATGTTGTGATTTTTACGTATGAAAGCTGAATTAGTTTGGGGTAAATATTAATATTTTCTGCAAATTATTCTGCTCACTCAGAAAAAGAAAACCAAGAGTAAAACCCTGTATGTCTAGCTACCTAGATAGATAAATAGAGCAAATATTATTGAATCTAGGCAGACACATGCATATGCACAGTAAATGTTCAGATTTTTCTGCTTGAAAGTTATCAAAATTAAAAATTAAAAAAATAAATGTAATGTTGCAAAGATTATATTCTGCCTTAATAGGATACACAAAATAGTATATTTCATGTAGTCTTAAGGATAATCATATTTAATAATAATAATAATTCTTTCAAATGTTGAGAATTGGAAGAGCTGTGTGAGCAAGAAATTGAAGATACAAATGTAGGGATCCGAAAGGGTACGTGCACCCTGATGTTTATAGCAGCAATGTCCACAATAGCCAAACTGTAGAAAGAGCCAAGATGTCCAATGACAGATGAATGGATCAAGAAGATGTGGTATATATATACAATGGAATATTACACAGCCATCAAAAGGAATGAGATCTTGCCATTTGCAATGACATGCATGGAACTGGAGGGTATTATGCCGAGCGAAATAAGTCAAACAGAGAAAGACATGTATCATATGACCTCACTGATATGAGGAATTCTTAATCTCAGGAAACAAACTGAGGGTTGCTCTAGTGGGGGGTGGGGTGGGAGGGATGGGGTGACTGGGTGATAGACACTGGGGAGGGTATGTGCTCTGGTAAGCGCTGTGAATTGTCCAAGACTGTTGAATCTCAGATCTGTACCTCTGAAACAAATAATGCAATATATGTTAAGAAAAGAAAAAAAATAGAAGATAGCAGGAGGGGAAGAATGAAGGGGGGAAATCGGAGGGGGAGACGAACCATGAGAGACGATGGACTCTGAAAAACAAACTGAGGGTTCTAGAGGGGAGGGGGGTGGGAGGATGGGTTAGCCTGGTGATGGGTATTAAAGAGGGCATGTTCTGCATGGAGCACTGGGTGTTATGCACAAACAATGAATCATGGAACACTACATCTAAAACTAATGATGTATGGTGATTAACATAACAATAAAAAATTTTAAAAATTAATTAACCCTATAGTATTTAAACATAAAAAAATTTTAAAAAAATTGAAGCAATTCTTTATGTATACATATCTGAAGTTCTAAAGGCAAGCCTGAAGTCCAAGGTTCAGAGGTTTCTGTTCAGGAAATTCACCTTTGAAGAAGTAATATTGGATTTCTGTGTCTCTCAGAATAAGATATGAATATATTATCTAAAGTCTACTACTGAGTCAAGGTACTTTTCTAGCTTGGGTTTATTAGGATTATTATAATAAATAATATCTTTTTGTATATTATGTATTCTCACATATGTAGTATTTCATTTGCCATTATTTCCTATTTTTACTGACTCTGCAGTACATTTAACCACCAAGTTTTGCCTCTCCAAAACTGTAGCTATGGACTTTCCTTATACATTGGGATAGAATTGTCCACTAGTTTGCTACATACTATAGAGTGTGAATAGTTTATATAGCTTTACGTATTGCTAAAATCCTTGAGCAACAGGTCTTACTGGGATGCCTGCTGAAATCCCTGTCAAAATTTTACATCATTTATGAATTTCTGATACCCTCTGTAAATCTTGCAATTTTGTATTTCTCTGAGATTGGATAATTTCAGAAACTTGCCCTGCTTTTTGTAAATGAATGAGCAGAGTTGTTATTATAACCCTTTATCCTTAGAAGAAAAAAATTCTCTGTGTGATGTAAATAGAAAAATGTGTGTGTGTGTGTGTAATTCCTTTTAGAAATTGGAAATAATTTTTTAGAGTGCTCTCTCTTTCTCTCCTCTCTCATTTAACTTAGAAAAAAAAGGTTGAAGAAGTTCTTTTAGCTCTGCTATTGATGTGTATGTGATGGACTAGGAAGTCCTATACTTTTTAAAAACAAACTTGGCATTGCTTATCTGGATTAAAACAAATAAACATATACTTTGATATAGTGTTACCACTTCAAAAATATAACCTAAGTTTTAAAAAGTGATTAAATTCTTTGTAAAACATGTAAAAATTGCAGTGTGGCAGACACTTGGGAAATATAGTAAAATTTCAACAATAGAAGATTATTACACAAAATTCTTTATAGCCATTAAATTTTAATATTTTCTGCAACTAGCGTGAGGTTTTCAGAATTGTTTTATAGACATATGAAGACAATGTTTAATGTAAAAAATAGGGTGAAAAAATGTTTATTCAGTATGATTCCATCTTTTCCTCGTACACATGAGTACAAAAATATCTGGGTACTATTTTGACTTAAATAACCATTATCTTTTCATAAAAGGATTATGAGTAATATAAATTTTCTACTTTATTTTTTCTATAATTTTAAGCTAGTTCAAAGATTTTGTAATGAGATAATATACTTTCCACATATTCTTTTAGCAGGATTCATATAGACTTACTATCCACAGGTCCAACTAACCAGCTGCCTGTTTTTGTGAATAAAATTTTATTGGAACACAGCTACATTCATTTACGTTACATATTGTCTATAACGTCTTTCATGCTACAAGGGCAGAGTTGAATAATTGCAATAACAAGAATTTATGGCCAGCTGGCACAGCCCAAATTTACAAAGTAATTATTTCTATACCTTTACAGAAAAAGCCTTCAGTTTCATTAAGTTCAAGTTTCAAGTCAATCAAGATTTCCCAAAGTTTTACACACCAGAAAGTGGATATAAAAACATTTATTATATAAATGACTTCATTTATCAGACAGATTTATTAAAATCCTACTTACATGTAAAATTGTGACTTTCTTTAATTACTATTTTAAAGCAGAAATTCACATTACTCAGAATGAAAACATATACAGTGGACTCCTTTAAACAAAATTGAAGCTTCAAATGCAAAAGCAAACTGCTTAAAGTTTTATATCCACACTGCATCTATTTAAAGACATGACAGTCATAACAAATATTCTATCTTGAAAATAGGTAATACTTCAATTATGACCACTGTTTAAAGAACAGAGCTCGCCAAAAAAAATAATAATAATAATAAAATAAAATAAAGAACAGAGCTCAGGGCAGGGAACTCACTGGCCTCTCTTTCCTTTTTACTATTATTCTGTCTCACTTTGAATTCTGAGGTAATAGGAAAGATAGTGACTTCTCAGTGACGTAAACCACAGGGTTCTTTGTGATTCACAATTTAGTCCTGCTCTTAAAAATTGAGGGGATGAGGGGGGGCGGAGCAAGATGGCGGAGGAGTAGGAGACCTGGATTTCGTCTCCTCTCAGGAATTCAGCTGGATAGGGATCAAACCATTCTGAACACCTACAAACTCAACAGGAGATCTAAGAAAAGAAGAGCAACAACTCTCTCATCAGAAAAGCGACCACTTTCTGGAAGGTAGGACGTGCGGAGAAGTGAATCCGAGGCGATATTCGGGAGGATAGATGGCGGGGGAGGGGCCTCTGTCGGCCGCTTCTGGCAAGTGATAGAACCACGGAGCACAAAATCGGAACTTTTAAAAGTCTGCTCCGCTGAGGGACGTCACTCTGGTGGCTAAGCGGGGGGTAGAACCCTCCGGGACAGTGTGGTCTCAGGACCCTCAGGGTCACAGAAAGACCGGGGGTGCCTGAGTGTGGCAGAGCTCCCAGGTAATGGAGCAGGGAAGCCGGCTGCAGAGGCGGAGCCCAGGCGCTGGCTCTCAGCTCGGGGTTGCCATAAACCGTGATCCACGGCACAGTCGGGCCACTGCTCCTCCAGCAGGGACCCAACAAGCGGCAGATCCAGGGAGACTCACCTTCCTCCCCCGGGAGGAGCCGCGCGGGAGTGCACCGCAGGGATCTGCTGGGTTTGGAGACTCCACCCGGGTTGGGTGCCAGAGATAGAAACGCGCGGTCACAGGCTGGGTGAGCACGGAGTGCGGCCGGAGACCGGGGAGACGGGAGTGACTGATGGCTTTTCTCTGGGGGCTCACTGAGGAGTGGGGCCCCGAGTTCTCGGCTCCTCCAGGGCAGAGATTGGGAGGTCACCATTTTCACTCTCCGCCTCCAAAGCTGTGCGGAAAGCTTGCAGGGAACAAAAGCTCCAGAGAGCAAACCCGAGCAGATTACTTAGCCAGGAGGGGGCAAGGGCGGGGCAATTCCACCTCTGGCAAAGACATTTGGAAACCACGGCAACAAGCCCCTCCCCAGAAGATCAGTGAGAACAGCCAGCCAAGACCAAGTTTACCGATCAATGAGAACGGCAGAACTCCAGCACTAGGGGAATACTGCACTAGAATTCATGGCTTTTTTACCATGATTCTTTAGTCTTTCAAAGTTAATTTTTTTTTAACTCTTTTTTTTTTGAATTTTTCTTTTTCCCTTTTTCAACCAACATCTTATCAATCCCCTTTTTTTAAAAAAACATTTTTATTTTTCATTTTTAGAGTCATATTCTATCCCTTCATAGTAGTTACCCGTATTTTTGGCATAAATATATATAAGTTGTTCTCTCTTTAAAATTTTGAGATAGTTTCTTCTAACAGATTAAAATATACCCTAAATCTCTAGTATATGGTTTTTTCAACTCCCCTGCCTGATCACATTCTCTCCCTTTTTTTTCTTTTTTCTTTTTTTAAATCCTCTTCTTTCTTTTTTCAAACAACTTCTTATCAATTCCTTTTATAAAATTTTTTATAATTTCCATCTTTACAGTCATATTCCATCCCTTCATCATATCAACCCTTATTTTTGTACATATATAAGTTTTTCATTCTTTAAAATTTTGGGAGGCACTTCTTTCTAAAAGACCAAAATACACCCCAAATCTAGTGTGTGGCACTGATCTATATACCAGCCTGATCATATTTGATCACATTTTGGTTTTTTTTGTTGTTGTTGTTTTGTTTTCTTTGTTTTTGTATGCTTTTATCTTTATCTTTTTCTTTTTTCTCTCCGTTTCTTTTTCCACTGCTTCAGGTCTTTTCTGATTTGTTTAGAGTATATTTTCTGGGGATGTGGTTACTCTGCTAGCATTTTGTTCTCTCATTAGTCTATTCTCCTCTGCACAAAATGACAAGATGGAAAAAATTACCTCAACAAAAAGAACAAGAGGTAGTAGCGACTGCCAGGGACCTACTCAATACGGACATTAGTACGATGTCAGATCTAGAGTTCAGAATCATCACTTTAAAGATACTAGCTGGGCTTGAAAAAAATATGGAAGTTATTAGAGAAACCCTTTCAGGAGAAGTAAAAGAGCTAAAATCTAACCAAGTAGAAATCAAAAAGGCTATTAATGAGGTGCAATCAAATATGGGGGCACTAACTGCTAGGATAAATAAGGGAGAAGAGAGAATCAGTGATACAGAAGACAAAATGGTGGAAAATAAAGAAGCTGAGAAAAAGATAAACAACTACTGTATCACGAGGGCAGAATTCGAGAGATAAGCGATACCATAGGACGAAACAACATTAGAATAATTGGGATCCCAGAAGAAGAAGAAAGAGAGAGAGGGGCAGAAGGTATAATGGAGCAAATTATAGCAGAGAACTTCCCTAATTTGGGGAAGGAAACAGGCATCAAAATCCAGGAAGCACAGAGAACCCCTCTCAAAATCAATAAAAATAGGTCAACACTCCGACATCTAATAGTAAAACTTACAAGTCTCATAGACAAAGAGAAAATCCTGAGAGCAGCTCGGGAGAAGAGATCTGTAACCTACAATGGTAGAAACATTAGATTGGCAACAGACCTATCCAGAGAGACCTGGCAGGCCAGAAAGGACTGGCAGGATATATTCAGAGCACTAAAGGAGAAAAATATGCAGCCAAGAATACTCTATCCAGCTAGGCTGTCATTGAAAATTGAAGGAGAGATAAAAAGCTTCCAGGACAAACAAAAACTAAAGGAATTTGCAAACATGAAGCCAGCCCTACAAGAAATCTTGAAAGGGGTCCTCTAAGCAAAGAGAGACCCTAAAAGCAACATAGACCAGAAAGGAACACAGACAATATACGGTAACAGTCACCTTACAGGCAATACAATGGCACTAAATTCCTATCTTTCAATAGTTACCCTGAATGTAAATGGGCTAAATGCCCCAATCAAAAGACACAGGCTATCAGACTGGATTAAAAAACAGGACCCATCGATATGCTGTCTGCAGGAGACTCATTTTACATGGAAACCTATGAAAATGAAAACACAACTGTTCAAAAATTTGGGATGCAGCAAAGGCAGTCCTAAGAGGCAAGTATATAGCAATGCAAGCCTTTCTCAAGAAACAAGAAAGGTCTCAAGTACACAACCTAACCGTACACCTAAAGGAGCTGGAGAAAGAACAGCAAATAAAGCCTAAACCCAGCAGGAGAAGAGAAATCATAAAGATCAGAGCAGAAATCAATGAAATAGAAACTAAAAGAACAGTAGAACAGATCAACGAAACTAGGAGCTGGTTCTTTGAAAGAATTAACAAGATTGATAAACCCCTGGCCAGACTTATCAAAAAGAGAAGAGAAATGACCCAAATCAACAAAATCATGAATGAAAGAGGAGAGATCACAACCAACACCAAAGAAATACAAACAATTATAAGAACATATTATGAGCAACTCTATGCCAGCAAATTAGATAACCTGGAAGAGATGGATGCATTCCTAGAGATGTATCAGCTACCAAAACTGAACCAGGAAGAAATAGAAAGCCTGAACAGACCTATAACCACTAAGGAAATTGAAGTAGTCATCAAAAATCTCCCAACAAACAAAAGCCCAGGGCCAGATGGCTTCCCAGGGGAATTCTACCAAACATTTCAAGAAGAATTAATACCTATTCTTCTGAAACTGTTCCAAAAAATAGAAATGGAAGGAAAACTTCCAAACTCGTTTTATGAGGCCAGCATTACCTTGATCCCCAAACCAGACAAAGACCCCATCAAAAAGAATTACAGACCAATATCCCTGATGAACATGGATGCAAGAATTCTCACCAAAATACTAGCCAATAGGATCCAACAGTACATTAAAAGGATTATTCACCACGACCTAGTGGGATTTATCCCTGGGCTGCAAGGTTGGTTCGACATCCGCAAATGAATCAATGTGATACAATACATTAACAAAAGAAAGAACGAGAATCATATGATCCTCTCAATAGATGCAGAAAAAGCTTTTGACAAAGTACAGCATCCTTTCTTGATCAAAACTCTTCAGAGTATAGGCATAGAGGGTACATACCTCAATATCATAAAAGCCATCTATGAAAAACCTACAGCGAATATCATTCTCAATGGGGAAAAACTGAGAGCTTTCCCCCTAAGGTCAGGAATGCAGCAGGGATGTCCACTATCACCACTGCTATTCAACATAGTATTGGAAGTCCTAGCCACAGCAATCAGACAACAAAAAGAAATCAAAGGCATCCAAATTGTCAAAGAAGAAGTCAAACTCTCACTCTTTGCAGATGATATGATACTTTATGTGGAGAACCCCAAAGACTCCACCCCAAAACTGCTAGAACTCATACAGGAATTCAGTCAAGTGGCAGGATATAAAATCAATGCACAGAAATCAGTGGCATTCCTATACACCAACAATAAGACAGAAGAAAGAGAAATTAAGGAGTCGATCCCATTTACAATTGCACCCAAAACCATAAGATACCTAGGAATAAATCTAACCAAAGAGACAAAGGATCTGTACTCAGAAAACTATAAAATACTTATGAAAGAAATTGAGGAAGACACAAAGAAATGGAAAAACATTCCATGCTCATGGATTGGAAGAACAAATATTGTGAAGATGTCGATGCTACCTAGAGCAATCTACACATTCAATGCAATCCCTATCAAAATACCATCCACTTTTTTCAAAGAAATGGAACAAATAATCCTAAAATGTGTATGGAACCAGAAAAGACCCTGAATAGCCAGAGGAATGTTGAAAAAGAAAAGCAAAGCTGGCGGCATCACAATTCCGGACTTCCAGCTCTATTACAAAGCTGTCATCATCAAGACAGCATGGTACTGGCACAAAAACAGACACATAGATCAATGGAACAGAATAGAGAGCCCAGAAATGGACCCTCAACTCTATGGTCAACTCATCTCTGACAAAGCATGAAAGAATCTCCAATGGAACAAAGACAGTCTCTTCAACAAATGGTGTTGGTAAAATTGGATAGCCACATGCAGAAGAATGAAACTCGACCATTTCCTTACACCACACACAAAAATAGACTCCAAGTGGTTGAAAGACCTCAATGTGAGACAGGAGTCCATCAAAATCTTAAAGGAGAACACAGGCAGCAACCTCTTTGACCTCAGACGCAGCAACTTCTTCCTAGAAACATCGCCAAAGGCAAGGGAAGCAAGGGCAAAAATGAACTCTTGGGACTTGATCAAAATAAAAAGCTTTTGCAAAGCAAAGGAAATAGTCAACAATACCAAAAGACAACCGACAGAATGGGAGAAGATATTTGCAAATGACATATCAGATAAAGGGCTAGTATCCAAAATCTATAAAGAACTCATCAAACTCAACACCCAAAGAACAAAGAATCCAATCAAGAAATGGGCAGAAGACATGAACAGACATTTTTCCAAAGAAGACATCCAAATGGCCAACAGACACATGAAAAAGTGCTCAATATCCCTCGGCATCAGGGAAATCCAAATCAAAACCTCAATGAGATACCACCTCACACCAGTCAGAATGGCTAAAATTAACAAGTCAGGAAATGACAGATGTTGGTGGGGATGCGGAGAAAGGGGAACCCTCCTACACTGTTGGTGGGAATGCAAGCTGGTGCCCCCACTCTGGAAAACAGTATGGAGGTTCCTTAAAAAGTTGAAAATAGAGCTACCATATGATCCAGCAATTGCACTACTGGGTATTTACCCCAAAGATATAAAAGTAGGGATCTGAAGGGGTACGTGCACCCCGATGTTTATAGCAGCAATGTCCACAATAGCCAACCTGTGGAAAGAGCCAAGATGTCCATGGACAGATGAATGGGTAAAGAAGTTGTGGTATATATACACAATGGAATATTATGCAGCCATCAAAAAGAATGAGATGTTGCCATTTGCAACGACGTGGATGGAACTGGAGGGTATTATGTTGAGCGAAATAAGTCAAACAGAGAAAGACATGTATCATATGACCTCACTGATATGAGGAATTCTTAATCTCAGGAAACAAACTGAGGGTTGCTGGAGTGGGGGGTGGGGTGGGAGGGATGGGGTGACTGGGTGATAGACACTGGGGAGGGTATGTGCTCTGGTAAGCGCTGTGAATTGTGCAAGACTGTTGAATCTCAGATCTGTACCTCTGAAACAAATAATGCAATATATGTTAAGAAAAAAAAAAAGAAGAAGTTAGCAGGAGGGGAAGAATGAAGCGGGGGAAATCGTAGGGGTAGACGAACCATGAGAGACGTTGGACTCTGAAAAACAAACTGAGGGTTCTGGGGGGGAGGGGGTTAGGAGGATGGGTTGGCCTGGTGGTGGGTATTGAGGAGGGCACGTTTTGCATGGAGTACTGGGTGTTATGCACAAACAATGAATCATGGGACACTACATCTAAAAGTAATGATGTAATGTATGGGGATTAACATAAGAATAAAAAAAATTTTAAAAAGAAATTGAGGGGATGAAATCAATACATGTGACAATGTACAAAGGCCTAATACCAGAGTTCTCAACTTAAAGGTGCAGGATTTTATAAATGCTTCAGGAATTCCTTTCAATAGAGTGTTGCCTAGACATTACTATCGATTTTCTAAAGAGGGCTTTAGCAATTCTGATGGTCTGGAATATAATTCTCCAATTTTCCTAAATTCATGCTGATTTTCTCTTCCTCTTCTTCCCAGTGTAGTTCTAGTTTATTGACTTCCTATTTTATTCCTTCTCCCTCTTTGACAGAATAAAAGATCTGAAAGAACACTCTAATCAACAGGCTGCATGCATGCTTGCTGCAGTCCTGACAATTAACACAGGCTACCAGGAGAGTAATTTCTGTTTTCTCAGGTCAGGTTTCTTTTCTTGTAACAATGCTGACAGGCAAAATGGAGCCACAAGAATACGTAAAGCAGCTTGGCTAATTTGAAGTGACCACTTTCAAATAAGTGAAAGAAATAATACATTTATATTGCACCCAAGAATTTCTCATCATGTATGGAGGCTTGGTGTAATTTATTTTGCTAACTACTGGGTCTATCCACTGTGATCCCATCCTTGGTCCACCTCACAAATCCTCCTCAAATTCCTGTCCAGATCTTCAATCAGAATGGAACTAGCTAGACCACAAGATGATGAGCTGCTAATTACTCTTTTCTAATGGACCTATTATTTATCTCATTATAATATCATTAGTATGTGGGAGTGGCCCTATGACCTGAACATCCAGTGCTTATACAGTTTAATATTTGTCTAGAACATTTTTCAACTTGGTTGGACTGCTATCGTGACTTTAGTCCATCCCCTCATGGTAATGACCAGAAAAATATAAATGTATTGTGTTTCTTATAATCTTGATTGAGAAAGTCAACCATGTAAATTTTTCCTCTTTATTTTACTGATTAGGGCAACTTAGCATAAAACTGAAAACATTTTCAGACACTCATATAACATGATTTGTACCCAGAGCTTATAAGGCTTTTTATAGATATAAAACTGTAATGTATAACTATGTATGTACTTTAAGGGAGGAAAATTAATTTTCCCTCTACCCTTCTGAGTTATTGGCTGAGACCCCTCATATAATAAAAGACAGATTAACAAAAGAAAGACAAACTGAAGTTTATTAACATGTATACTTCATGTATACATGGAGACACCCAGGAAAAGATAAGTAACCCAAAGAGTTGGCTTTAAAATTCAGGATTAAATACCATCTTAACGGGGAGATGGAGGGGGATGTAGGCTTCTCAGAGGAGATTAAGTGGTTTTTTTAGGAAAGATGAGTGGATTCTTGGAAGAATAGATGGGAAGGGCACCTGGGTGGCTCAGTGGGCTGAGCATCGGACTCTTGCTTTCAGCTCAGGTCACCATCTCAGGGTCATGATCTCAGGGTCATGAGACTGAGGCCTGTGTTGGGCTCCACACTGGGTGTGGAGCCTACTTGGGATTCTCTCTCTCTCCCTCTCCCTCTGCTCCTCCTCTCTCTCTCTCTCTAAGAAAGAACAAGAGAGAGAGAGAGAAGGAAGGAAAGGAAGGAAGGAAAGGAAAGAAAAGAAAAGGAAAGAAAGAAAAAAAGAAAGAGAAAGAATAGTTGGGAGGCCTGGTGGTTTGTGACACAGTCTGTATGGTGTCATCTTCAGGTGTCCTCTCTGGTGATGAAAGTCAGTCCTCCCTGGTGATAAAACACCCGGGGAGGGGATCTGTGACAGTTAAGTTCATTTTGAAGGATCCTTCTTTAGATGGGTTAGGAAGTTCAGAGAGAGTGTTTGTTGTTTCTCAAGTGCCTATAGCTCAAAATGATCAACATAACAAAGAGGCATGTTTTGGAGTGGCATATTCTGTTGTCCTTTAGCATATACATACATTTAACAACATCATACTAGTATTTCATTTTGAATCATTAAGTTCTCTTATTCATATTTATCACTTCCTATCAAACCAACTTAGATAAAATTAAAATGTATTTTTGTCTTTTGTGATAATTTTTTTTGGTATATTTAGTCCATGGTCATCTTCCTTCTCCATATTTCTGTATCAAACACTAAAAGTACCTTCTTCCTGTCCTCAGATTACCCATTAAAATGTACTGTAATATTTTCTTTCCTCTGAAATAGGACTCCCTAATCTGAATCAACATTTGTTCATTCTCCCTCATCACGATATGTGTGTGCAGTATCATATGCTGTATGATTTGGTTCACTATTTACTATTACAATTATTATTACAATTAATTAAGGCTAAAGTATGTTGAGGATGGGGCACCTGGGTGTCTCAGTCGTTAAGCGTCTGCCTTTGGCTCAGGTCACGATCCCAGGGTGCTGGGATTGAGACCCGCATTGGGCTCCTTGCTTGGCAGGAAGCCTGCTGCTTCCTCTCCCACCCCCACCCCCTGCTTGTGTTCCCTCTCTCGCTGTGTCTCTCTCTGTGAAATAAATAAATAAAATCTTAAAAAAAATAAAGTATGTTGAGGAAATATAATTAAAAACAAAATTTCCTCCCAAACCAGAAAATCTCTTCACAAAGGTGTAAGAGAAAGAAAACAGTTATATTATTGAATGAAAATTAAACCAGAATGTGATGCATATCACAGGCAGTCTTATAAAGAGTTGAGACAGAAAGATATTTCATCCTTTTATTATAGCTAAGTAGATACACCCCATGACATACATGTTCTTTTTTTTTTTTAAAGATTTTATTTATTTCACAGAGAGAGACAGCAGGAGAGGGAACACAAGCAGGGGGAGTGAGAGAGGGAGAAGCAGGCTTCCCGCGGAGCAGGGAGCCCGATGTGGTACTCGATCCCAGGACCCTGGGATCATGACCTGAGCGGAAGAGCGTCGCTTAACGACTGAGCCACCCAGGTGCCCCGGCATACATGTTCTTAAGATAAACAATGACCAGTCTGCAAGTAAGAAAGAGGACTAGACAACATTTATCCCACATAGTTTATCCTAAATGCATCTAGCATTTGGGGTGACCATCTGTGCTAGTTAATAGGATTTATCCAAAGAAAAATAAACTTTTTATGTCTTCATGACAGGGCATAGTTTTAGAGCAAGTCATCACAGGAGCTAAGTGTGTATAACTGGGAGATCAGAGCATCATCTTCCTTGATTACATTTCAAGAGGTAGTTCCCAGGTCCTTGAGAAAGAGGCTTATTTAGCTTTTAAAGGATTCATATATATTTTAAAGAGACAGAAAAAGAATTACAACTGTAATTCTAAACCTAAATCAAATGCTCTTAGAAAAGGGGGATATAGGGAATTTCTTTCCTTATTTTCAACAGGGAGAGGTTTTTTAATTTTATTTTTCTTTAAATTTGTGTTTGCCTATACGAGTGATAATGACTAATAATAAATGTGTAAGCTAATTCCTTTAGAATGTCTAATTTCTGATTTGGGACAAGTATAGATAGGTACTTTTAAATCAAAGAACTGATATTGAATGTTAAAAATTGAAATTGTGATCTTTCAACTACATGGTTGCCTGGAAATTAGTATAAGCAAGATTTCTATTCCTAATCAGATATGATAAATAAAATTCAACAAATTTACTTTTCAAGCACATATCTACATTAAAACAAAACAGTCCTTATGCACATGCACACACACATCCTTAAATAATGGTAGAAATGTATTAAGAATTTAAATTCAAAGTAATTAGATTAAATTCTGATGTTATGGTAGCCCAGCGGGCTTTACATGAAATTTGGAGTTTTTGAAATACACCAAAAGAAAGAAGATGTGTATGGCCTTAGGGACATACAAGGCAATAATCTAGAACTGAGACACCAGCATGAAGTCCAAATGCTGAAAATAATCCCCTCAACACACACACACACACACACACTCCATGAGTAGGCCATGAGGATATTTGGCACAAGTGCCCCAAAATATTCTACTATGAGGGGAAAAGTGTATTTGTATTAAAGAACCTATTATAATAAATATAAATGAAAAAATATTTAATTTCCATAAAAATATACAAATATGTAAGTTGGGTTAAGGAATGTAGAAAATATTGTGAGGTGGCTCAACATAACTAATAGGAGTTGAATTTAGTAACCGTAAGTAAAGAGATAGCTTCAGGAAAAAAATTAGAGGAGACAGTCTTCTTTGATGAATACAGGAACAATGTTAAAATAAATTGTGTCCTTCCCTTAAACAGCAACAACAAAACTCTCACGGAGGTGGCAGAAAGCATTTAGTATGCAGGATTCTGCAGTGTAAAACATATAGAAACTTGTAAGGTACAAAATATAGCTCGATGTTGGGTAAAGAATTTCAGGAAGAACTTTCTTTCCTATAGTAAGTATATGCTATCTAACTTCTTCCACAAAGAACATATTCTAGAGAACATCGTTTCCCACTCGATTATATTAAAATAGAAGAAAGGGCAAACAGGGAATTGAAATGCATGCACTTTAGAAAAGACACATAAAGAAGAACAAATTTTAACTTTATAGAGCAATTCTCATCTGTGGCATAATGTTTATTCAATGATTTCCATTTTTACCACCTGCAAGACTGGGGGCACCTTATTTTAAAAGATTAGGAAATAAAGGATAATACAATATCAGGAGACTAAGTATATCTATTGAAACCAGAAAGGGAAGCACAGAGAAGTGTAAAAAGGAACCTTTGAACATCATTTTCTCTCTATGCCTTTTTTCCCCCCTAATGGGATTCATCCTTTACAAGGGTACTTTGCTTTGGCCTACATATCTGAATGGCATAAAAGTACTCCTAAATTCTAGGAGTTGCCACGATTGCTGACTTGGTTTTTTTAATTTTTCTGCTGTTCTGGAGTTATCCTGATGCTCTAGACCAACTGTTTTTCTTGCTTATATAGTAGTGCTATAGTCTACAGTGGGTCTAGACCAACTTAAGTGATTGTAAGGGCAAGTAAAGATTCCTTCTATGAGGAATAGTCCTAGAGGATGAGAAGTCCAGGATGTTGGAGTCTGTGATGAGTAAAGGGTCAGGAGGGTTATAATAGTATTTTGTTTCACTCTAAATGTGAAATGAAGGAAACCCATTCTCATGGATATATACCCTTGTGCTGTCCAGCCCTGGAGTCTTAACTTGCACAAAGAGAAGCACTCTGGATTTCACCAGCCCCATCCCCATTTCACCCACTTTTCAGCAAAACCCATTTAGACCACACACCCATCAGAAGACACAAAGGAGAACATTACAGACATGCACTTAGTAGTTTACCTCTCTGTGGTCTAAATGGGCATCTGTGAGGATGTTTGAGAACAATTACAATAGACATATAGGATTCCTAGGGGTGGAGAGGGTAGATTCTGTAATTTTATGTCACTTTGCCATGTTTGTCCTTTTTTGCTCCTCCCATTATCTGTGAAAAATAGTAGTTACTGTAAAACAAATGTTAGAAAATAAAAGTTTATGAAACTATGCAATGAACTAGAAAATAAGATGCTGTGAAGGAAAGGATAGTGGTTTTTGAGTTGGCCAGATTTGAATTTCAGACTTTTCCAAGTACTAACTGTGTGACTTTGGCAAGTTAACTTCTCTGAACACTAACTTTGTCACTATGTATGTCATGTAGCACAGTGATTGACACATTAATTTTCAAGAATTTGTCACTATAAAAATACACTGCCTTTAGCTTTGTCACCATTCTGTCATTTGTTTTACCATGTGAACAACAAGATGGGGTATTCAATTTACTTGAAAGGTTTTAAGAGAATTTCAAGCTAACACCAAATTAGAAATTGACATCTATTTTAATAACAATCTGCTTTCTATTCTGTATGAGATACTCTGTGCACTGTCTCACATCAGCCTAACCTCATCTGTAATTACAGCTGTAGTGGCAGAGGACAACTCTCTTGGGGCCTTGACTAACAATAACTATGGCACTTGATATATGGTTTCAAATCAGTAGAATCTTTTCTCTTCAGTCCCACTTATGTAGGAAAATTAGTCCAATTCCCTTTTACATGAGAAGGAAAACAGTGCATATTTACTGTTTTGTCCCAGGCTGTGCTGTCATGATTTCAGTCACAATGTGGTCTAGAAGAGCTTTATTTTCTTAATTTCTGAAGAATCTCATGCTAGTTCATTAATAACATGAAGTTAATTGGTTCTAGTGATCAAGCAATCCCCTGTAGGATAGATGCATGGCAGAATGTGGGAGAAAATTACTACAGAGATTAACATCCTGCCTCATCATAAAAGTGCTTAGGGATTCAGTGGTTTGAAAGGTTATCAGGACATTCCCTTAAAGGTAAAGAGCAAGTTGTCAGCCTCTTAGTCTTTGCGGAAGAAGCGTAACACTTAGTGGGTTTCTTTGGATTTGGGAGATTGTATGTACTGTATTTGAGTATACTGCTGAAAAGTCTTAGAGGGTGCAGGAAGATACTAGTTTTGAGTAGGGCCCCAAGACAGTGAGCTCTGCATTAGGTCAGGACAGGAGAAGGTGGATGTCCCAGCTCAAGCATAAAGAAGAAATTTGTCCTTCCTCTGCCTTTTTGTTCTATTCAGGCCCTCAGAATTGGATGATTCCCACCTCCACTGGTGAAAGCAATCTTCTTTACTCAGGCTACCGATTCAAAGATAGTCTTTTTGGGTGCCTGGGTGGCTCAGTCGTTAGGCTTCTGCCTTCATCTCAGGTCATGATCTCAGGGTCCTGGGATTGAGTCCTGCGTCGGGCTCCGTGCTCAGCAGAGAGTCTGCTTTGCCCTCTGCCTGCTGCTTACCCTGCTTGTGCTCTCTCTGTCAAATAAATAAATACAATTTAAAACAAACAAACAAACAAAAAAACTAAGATAGTCTTTTCCACGTACACCATTACAGAAACACCCAGAAATAACATTTTACCAGCTATTTGGATATCACTTAGCTCAGTCAAATTGACACATAAAATGAATCATCACACCCTCTAACTTTGAATATAGAAGGGAATGACCTATGACATAGAACTTAAGTCTTCTAAGGGAAAAAATAACATAAGCAATTTGGAGTGAGTACTTCCTTTTGTTTCTTCAAATCTGTGATACATATATCTAGATATCCATACTTAAATTCCTCTTGAAGTGATTAGACACAATGTGGTATCTGTGGCATATTGTACAAATAAATCTTTACTTTCTGTCCTGCCTTATTTGCAAGTCAACAAATGAATTCTAGATAAAAAGATATGCTTTCGGAGCAAGATGGCAGAGGATTAGGAGACCTGGATTTCATCTGGTCTCAGGAATTCAGCTGGATAGGGATCAAACCATTCTGAACACCTACAAACTCAACAGGAGATTGGAGAAAAGAATAGCAACAACTGTCTGAACAGAAAAGCGACCACTTTCTGGAAGGTAGGACGTGTGGAGAAGTGAATCCGAGGCGATATTCGGGAGGATAGATGGCAGGAGAGGGGCCTCCATCAGCCACTTCTGGCAAGTGATAGAGCTGCGGAGCACAAAATTGGAAATTTTAGAAGTCGGCTCTGCTGAGGGATGTCACTCCAGTGGCTAAGCGGGAGGTGGAACCCTCGTGGGACAGTGTGGTCTCAAGACCCTCAGGGTCACAGAAAGACTGGGGGTGCCTGAATGCAGCAGAGCTCCCACATATTGGAGCAGGGAAGCCGGCTGCAGAGACGGAGCTGAGGCACGGGCTCTCAGCTCGGGGTTGCCATAGACCGTGATCTGGGCCACAGTCGGGCCACTGCTCCTCCAGCAGAGACCCAACAAGCGGCAGGTCCGGGGAGACTCCCTTTCCTCCCCTGGGAGGAGAGGTGCGGGAATGCACTGCAGTGATCTGCTGGGTTTGGAGACTCCACACAGGGTCAGGTGACAGAGATAGAAACGCTAGGTCACAGGCTGGGTGAGCACAGAGTGCGGCGGGAGACCGGGAGACGGGAGTGACTGACTGCTTTTCTCTGGGGGCTCACTGAGGAGCGGGGCCCCGAGTTCTCAGCTCCTCCAGGGTGGAGATTGGGAGGCCGCCATTTTCACTCTCGGCCTCCAAAGCTATACGGAAAGCTTGCAGGGAAAGCAAACCCGAGCAGATATACTTAGCCCAGACCGGCAAGGGAGGGGCAATTCTGCCTCTGGCAAAGACATTTGGGAACCATGGCAACAGGCCCCTCCCCCAGATGATCAGTGAGAACAGCCAGGCAAGACCAAGTTTACCAATCAATGAGAACAGCAGAACTCCAGCACTAGGGGACTACTGCACATAGAATTCATGGCTTTTTTACCATGATTCTTTAGTCTTTCAAAGTTAATTTTTTTTAACTGTCTTTTTTCTTTTTTTTGAATTTTTCTTTTTCCCTTTTTTAACCAACATCTTATAAATCCCTTTTTTAAAAAAAACATTTTTATTTTTCATTTTTAGAGTCATATTCTATCCCTTCATAGTAGTTACCCATATTTTTGGCATATATATGTAAGTTGTTCTTTCTTTAAAATTTTGAGATAGTTTCTTCTAACAGATCAAAATATACCCTAAATCTCTAGTGTATGGTTTTTTTCTACTCCCCTGCCTGATCACATTCTCTCCCTTTTTTTTTCTTTTCTGTTTTTTTGTAAATCCTCTTTTTCTTTTTTCAAACAACTTCTTATCAATTCCTTTTTTTTTAAAGATTTTTTTTTATTTATTTGAGAGAGAGAGAGAATGAGAGAGAGAGCACGAGCGGGAAGAGGGTCAGAGGGAGAAGCAGACCCCCCGCTGAGCAGGGAGCCCAATGTGGGACTCGATCCTGGGACTCCAAGATCATGACCTGAGCTGAAGGCAGTTGCTTAACCAACTGAACCACCCAGGCACCCTTATCAATTCCTTTTATAAAATTTTTTATAATTTTCATCTTTACAGTCATATTCTATCCCTTCATCATATCAACCCTTATTTTTGTACATATATAAGTTTTTCTTTCTTTAAAATTATGGGAGGCACTTTCTTCTAACAGACCAAAATACACCCAAAATCTAGGGTGTGGCACTGATCTATGTACCAGCCTGATCATATTTGATCATATTCTGGTTTTTTGTTTGGTTTTGTTCTGTTTTTGTTTGTTTTTATCTTTATCCTTTCCTTTTTTCTCTCTTTCCCTTTCTTTTTCCCCTGCTTCATGTCTTTTCTGATTTGTTTAGAGTATATTTTCTGGGGACATTGTTGCCCTGTTAGCATTTTGTTCTCTCATTAATCTATTCTCTTCTGGACAAAATGAGAAGACGGAAAAAATCACCTCAACAAAAAGAACAAGCGGTAGTACCGACTGCCAGGGACCTACTCAATACGGACATTAGTACGATGTCGAATCTAGAGTTCAGAATCATCACTTTAAAGATATTAGCTGGGCTTGAAAAAAGCATGGAAGTTATTAGAGAAACCCTTTCTGGAGAAATAAAAGAACTAAAATCTAACCAAGTAGAAATCAAAAAGGCTATTAATGAGGTGCAATCAAATATGGGGGCACTAACTGCTAGGATGAATGAGGCAGAAGAGATAATCAGTGATACAGAAGACAAAATGGTGGAAAATAAAGAAGCTGAGAAAAAGATAAACAACTACTGTATCACGAGGGCAGAATTCGAGAGCTAAGCGATACCATAAGACAAAACAACAGAATAATTGGGATCCCAGAAGAAGAAGAGAGAGAGAGGGGCAGAAGGTATAATGGAGCAAATTATAGCAGAGAACTTCCCTAATTTGGGGAAGGAAACAGGCATCAAAATCCAGGAAGCACAGAGAACCCCTCTCAAAATCAATAAAAATAGGTCAACACCCCGACATCTAATAGTAAAATTTACGAGTCTCATAGACAAAGAGAAAATCCTGAGAGCAGCTCAGGAGAAGAGATATGAAACCTACAATGGTAGAAACATTAGATTGGCAACAGACCTATCCACAGAGACCTGGCAGGCCAGAAAGGACTGGCAGGATATATTCAGAGCACTAAAGGAGAAAAATATGCAGCCAAGAATACTCTATCCAGCTAGGCTGTCATTGAAAATTGAAGGAGAGATAAAAAGCTTCCAGGACAAACAAAAACTAAAGGAATTTGCAAACACGAAGCCAGCCCTACAAGAAATCTTGAAAGGGGTCCTCTAAGCAAAGAGAGACCCTAAAAGCAACATAGACCAGAAAGGAACACAGACAATATACGGTAACAGTCACCTTACAGGCAATACAATGGCACTAAATTCCTATCTTTCAGTAGTTACCCTGAAATCAAATGGGCTAAATGCCCCAATTAAAAGACACAGGCTATCAGATTGGATTAAAAAACAAGACCCATTGATATGCTGTCTGAAGGAGACTCATTTCAGACCCAAAGACACCCCCAGAATGAAAGCGAGGGGGTGGAAAACCATTTACCATGCTAATGGACACCAAAAGAAAGCTGGGGTGGCAATCCTTATATCAGACAAGTTACGTTTTAAACCAAAGACTGTAATAAGAGATGAGGAAGGACACTATATCCTACTTAAAGGGTCTATCCAACAAGAAGATCTAACAATTGTAAATATCTATGCCCCTAACATGGAAGCAGCCAATTATATAAGCCAATTAATAACAAAAGCAAAGGAACACATCGACAACAGTACTATAATAGTGGGGGACTTTAACACCCCCCTCACTGAATTGGACAGATCGTCTAAGCAAAAGATCAACAAGGAAATAAAGACTTTAAATGACACACTGGACCAAATGGACTTCACAGACATATTCAGAACATTCCATCCCAAAGCAACGGAATACACATTCCTCTCTAGTCCCCATGGAACATTCTCCAGAATAGATCACATCCTAGGTCATAAATCAGGTCTCAACTGGTACCAAAAGAATGGGATCATTCCCTGCCTATTTTCAGACCACAATGCTTTGAAACTAGAACTCAATCACAAGAGGAGAGTCGGAAAGAACTCAAATACATGGAGGCTAAAGAGCATCCTACTGAAGAATGAATGGGTCAACCAGGAAATTAAAGAAGAATTAAAAAAAATACATGGAAACCTATGAAAATGAAAACACAACTGTTCAAAAATTTGGGATGCAGCAAAGGCAGTCCTAAGAGGCAAGTATATAGCAATGCAAGCCTTTCTCAAGAAACAAGAAAGGTCTCAAGTACACAACCTAACCCTACACCTAAAGGAGCTGGAGAAAGAACAGCAAATAAAGCCTAAACCCAGCAGGAGAAGAGAAATAATAAAGATCAGAGCAGAAATCAGTGAAATAGAAACTAAAAGAACAGTAGAACAGATCAATGAAACTAGGAGCTGGTTCTTTGAAAGAATTAACAAAATTGATAAACCCCTGGCCAGACTTATCAAAAAGAGAAGAGAAATGACCCAAATCAACAAAATCATGAATGAAAGAGGAGAGATCACAACCAACACCAAAAAATACAAACAATTATGGGAACATATTATGAGCAACTCTATGCCAGCAGTTTGGATAACCTGGAAGAAATGGATGCATTCCAAGAGATGTATCAACTACAAAAACTGAAGCAGGAAGAGATAGAAAACCTGAACAGACCTATAACCACTAAGGAAATTGAAGCAGTCATCAAAAATCTCCCAACAAACAAAAGCCCAGGGCCAGATGGCTTCCCAGGGGAATTCTACCAAACATTTCAAGAAGAATGAATACCTATTCTTCTGAAACTGTTCCAAAAAATAGAAATGGAAGGAAAACTTCCAAACTCGTTTTACGAGGCCACCATTACCTTGATCTCAAAACCAGATGACCCCATCAAAAAGGAGAATTACAGACTGATATCCCTTATGAACATGGATGCAAAAATTCTCACCAAAATACTAGCCAATAGGATCCAACAGTACATTAAAAGGATTATTCACCACGACCAAGTGGGATTTATCCCTGGGCTGCAAGGTTGGTTCAACATCCGCAAATCGATCAACGTGATACAATACATTAACAAAAGAAAGAACAAGAATCATATGATCCTCTCAATAGATGCAGAAAAAGCATTTGACAAAGTACAGCATTCTTTCTTGATCCAAACTCTTCAGAGTATAGGGATAGAGGGTACATACCTCAATATCATAAAAGCCATCTATGAAAAACCTACAGCGAATATCATTCTCAATGGGGAAAAACTGAGAGCTTTCCCCCTAAGGTCAGGAACGCGGCAGGGATGTCCACTATCACCACTGCTATTCAACATAGTATTAGAAGTCCTAGCCACAGCAATCAGACAACAAAAAGAAATCAAAGGCATCCAAATTGTCAAAGAAGAAGTCAAACTCTCACTCTTTGCAGATGATATGTGATACTTTATGTGGAAAACCCCAAAGACTCCACCCCAAACTGCTAGAACTCATACAGGAATTCAGTCAAGTGGCAGGATATAAAATCAATGCACAGAAATCCGTGGCATTCCTATACACCACCAACAAGACAGAAGAAAGAGAAATTAAGGAGTCGATCCCATTTACAATTGCACCCAAAACCATCAGATACCTACGAATAAATCTAACCAAAGAGACAAAGGATCTGTACTCAGAAAACTATAAAATACTAATGAAAGAAACTGAGGAAGACACAAAGAAATGGAAAAACATTCCATGCTCATGGATTGGAAGAACAAATATTGTGAAGATGTCAATGCTACCCAGAGCAATTTACACATTCAATGCAATCCCCATCAAAATACCATCCACTTTTTTCAAAGAAATGGAACAAATAATCCTAAAATGTGTATGGAACCAGAAAAGACCCTGAATAGCCAGAGGAATGTTGAAAAAGAAAAGCAAAGCTGGCGGCATCACAATTCCGGACTTCCAGCTCTATTACAAAGCTGTCATCATCAAGACAGCATGGTACTGGCACAAAAACAGACACATAGATCAATGGAACAGAATAGAGAGCCCAGAAATGGACCCTCAACTCTACGGTCAACTCATCTTTGACAAAGCAGGGAAGAATGTCCAACGGCAAAAAGACAGTCTCTTCAACAAATGGTGTTGGGAAAATTGGATAGACACATGCAGAAGAATGAAACTGGACCATTTCCTTACACCACACACAAAAATAGACTCCAAATGGTTGAAGGACCTCAATGTGAGACAGGAGTCCATCAAAATCTTAAAGGAGAACACAGGCAGCAACCTCTTTGACCTCAGACGCAGCAACTTCTTCCTAGAAACATCGCCAAAGGCAAGGGAAGCAAGGGCAAAAATGAACTCTTGGGACTTGATCAAAATAAAAAGCTTTTGCACAGCAAAAGAAACAGTCAACAAAACCAAAAGACAACAAACAGAATGGGCGAAGATATTTGCAAATGACATATCAGATAAAGGGCTAGTATCCAAAATCTATAAAGAACTCATCAAACACAGCGCCCAAAGAACAAAGAATCCAATCAAGAAATGGGCAGAAAACATGAACAGACATTTTTCCAAAGAAGACATCCAAATGGCCAACAGACACATGAAAAAGTGTTCAACATCGCTCAGCATCAGGGAAATCCAAATCAAAACCTCAGTGAGGTACCACCTCACACTCGTCAGAATGGCTAAAATTAACAAGTCAGGAAATGACACATGTTGGTGGGGATGCGGAGAAAGGAGAACCCTCCTACACTGTTGGTGGGAATGCAAGCTGGTGCAACCACTCTGGAGAACAGTATGGGGGTTCCTCAAAAAGTTGAAAATAGAGCTACCATATGATCCAGCAATTGCACTACTGGGTATTTACCCCAAAGATACAAATGTAGGGATCTGAAGGGGTACGTGCACCCCGATGTTTATAGCAGCAATGTCCACAATAGCCAAACTGTGGAAAGAGCCAAGATGTCCATCGACAGATGAAGGGATAAAGAAGATGTAGTATATATACACAATGGAATATTACACAACCATCAAAAGGAATGAGATCTTGCCATTTGCAATGACGTGCATGGAACTGGAGTGTATTATGCTGAGCGAAATAAGTCAAACAGAGAAAGACATTTATCATATGACCTCACTGATATGAGGAATTCTTAATCTCAGGAAACAAACTGAGGGTTGCTGGAGTGGGGGGTGGGGTGGGAGGGATGGGCTGACTGGGTGATAGACACTGGGGAGGGTATGTGCTCTTGTAAGCACTGTGAATTGTGCAAGAATGTTGAATCTCAGATCTGTACCTCTGAAACAAATAATGCAATATATGTTAAGAAAAGAAAAAAAAGAAGAAGATGGCAGGAGGGGAAGAATGAAGGGGGGGAAATCGGAGGGGGAGACGAACCATGAGAGATGATGGACTGAAAAAGAAACTGAGGGTTCTAGAGGGGAGGGGGGTGGGAGGATGGGTTGGCCTGGTGATGGGTATTAAAGAGGGCATATTCTGCATGGAGCACTGGGTGTTATGCACAAACAATGAATCATGGAACACTACATCTAAAACTAATGATGTAATGTACGGTGTTTAACATAACAAGAAAAAAATTTAAAAAAAAGATATGCTTTCCTTCTCCATTGCTTTCCTCCTCTTTAAGCTTTAATATTTAATTATACGCTTATTGAATATTTTCTTTTATTTGAAAGGCAATGGATATATGCCATAAATTCTAATCAAATTAAAATTATGCTACAATGTAATTAAAACAATTTGAAAATGGTTGCCTTTAGACAGCACTTTGTGTAATGGGAGCAGTTTAAGTAGTCTGTTTTAAACATGAACACTCGAAAAGAGATGAATTACAAGTATTTTGACAAAGCATTATTTTATTTTAGAGGGTCCTCAATAATAACCTAGCAAAGAATATCATTGACAATTTAATAAAAATGCTTTAGCAGGTAGGTAGAAATTATTAAGTCATTTATATGCATTTGTGTGTGTGTACTATGCTAATTTCACAAGAGACCTGAATGTCTATGAAAAGAATGTCTTTATAATGTGAAACTCTGTCAGCTTCGTATATTATGAGCCTTTCAGTAGGGATCCATATGTAGTGTACATAGATCAGGCTAGTATGCTAATGTCTTTTCAAGGCAAGTGAGTGGTCACATTCCCTCTTTGGCCACATCTTCCCCAAAGACAGTGCATGTACATTTTGGTTTATCTCCTAAATATTCCCTCTCACCCACCACTCACAAGTACAAACAAGTATATAAATTTATCCCATAGTTTGTTTTTTTTTTACATCTAATTTGCTACCTTGAAATTATTTTTGCTTTTTATCTTCCCAAATAAAATTGGTTACATTGAATGTATTCACCATTCCTTAATTTTTGTGCGGTTATCTGTATATGAATTGGTAGCTATTATCTATTAGGTACATATTATCTATATTTTGAATAAATTATTTAGGGAGTAAATGTAAAACAACTGGATTATCTTATTTACTCAATCCCAAAATTCACAGAAAGTAGCTTAAATTTTTCCCATATCAACTGACAAAAACAAATTTACTAACTTCAAATAGCATTCTAAAAATAATTTACGTGACCCTGATGTGTACTCTGAGAAGTCTCACACCGTTGCTCCTGTCCTCTCTCTGTTGCCCCCACTCTCCATTCTTCTCCCCACTCACTCCTGCAGGTAACTGATCTCATTAATTTCTGATTTACTCTTCCTGTGTGTGTATGCATGGATGTACGTACTTTTTGTTTATACAAAAAGAGCATCGTACAGATAGATATTCCTTTGTGTTTTGCTCATTTCCCTTAACAACCTAGATTGGAAATCATTCCATGTCAGTTCATAAAAATCTTCCTTTATTTTATAGCAGGACAGTACTCCATTATGTGGATGCACCAAATCTTTTTCAACTATTCTACATTTGAGCATTTAAGTTGTTTACATGTTGAAATTACAAGCTTTACTGCTATAAATAACTTTGTGCAGATGTGCTTTTATGTTATTGGTGTTACATCCTCATGGTAAATTTCTAGATGTGGGTCAGAAGCTAAGCCCATATGTATATTTATTAGATAATGCAAAATGTCCCTTCATAAGGGTTTTCTAGTTTATATTACCACCAGAAATGTGTGAGAGTTCTTTTTCCCAACTCACCCACAGTTTTAATCATTTTTATTTTTTAAACAATTTTAGAGATGAGAAATGTCTCTGTGTAATTGAAATTTGCATTTCTCTATTCATGTGATTGAACATCTTTTCATAGGTTTGATGATCATATTTATATATATTTTTGTGAATTGTTACCTTTCTCACCTGTTTTTCTATCATGAACTCATTAAGTTTTTAAAAAATGTTAACTTTATTAATATCATACAAATCAGCCATTTAAAGTGTACAATAGGAAAAAAAATAAAGTATAAAATAAAGTGGGTTTTAGTGTATTCATAAGGATATGTAACCATTAGCATGGGCAATTTTAGAATATTCTCATCACCTCAGAAAGAAACCCTAAACCCATTAGTGTCATTCTCCATTTACCCTTGATCTCCCATCCCCTACCAGCCCTAGCTGACCACTAATATATTTTGTCTCTATAGATTTGCCTTTTCTAGATGTTTCATATGATTGTAATCATAGAATATGTATCTTTTGTGACCTATTTCTTCTGCTTAACATAATGTTTTTAAGGCTCATCTATGCTGGAGCATGTACCAATCAATACCTCCTTTTTGTTGCCAGATAATATTCCATTGTATGGATAGACCACATTTTATTTATCCATTTATCAGTTGAAGGATGCTTGAGCTGTTTCTACTTTTTCACTATTATGAATAATGCTGCTACAAACATACATTACTATTTTTTGTGTAGATGTATATTTTGATTTCTTTTGGGGGGGGTTGGTTAAATATCTAGCAGTGGAATTGCTGGATCATATGAAAATTCTTTTTTTTTTTTTAAAGATTTTATTTATTTATTTGACAGAGAAAGAGATAGCGAGAGCAGGAACACAAGCAAGGGGAGTGGGAGAGGGAGAAGCAGGCTTCCCGCAGAGAAGGGAGTCTGATGTGGGGCTCGATCCCAGGAACCTGGGATCATGACCTGAGCCGAAGGCAGACGACTGAGACGCTTAACGACTGAGCCAGCCCTGGATCATATGAAAATTCTAAGTTTTTGATGAACTGTTTTCCAGAAAAACCCAGACTGTTTTCCAAAGTTGCAGCTTCATTTTGAGGGTTCCAATTTCTCCACATCCTCACCAACACTTATTCTCTCTCTCTTTTTTATTATAGTAATCTCAGTAGTACCTCATTGTGGTTTTTATTTGCATTTCTCTTGCAGTCAGTGATATTGAACATCTTTTCATGTTTGCCATTCGCATATCTTCTTTAACGAAGTGTCTTTTCAGATCCTTTGCCCATTAAAAAATAACCACACAGTATGCAGCCTTTTTCTATTTGCTTCTTTTACTTAGTAATATGCATTTAAGTTTCCTCCATGTTTTTTAATGGCTTGATAGCATTTATTTTTGACACTGAATAATATTCCATAGTCTGGATGTTGCAGTTCATCCAGTCAACTGACTGAGGACATCTTTGTTCCTTCCAAGTTTTGGCAGTAATGAATAAAGCTGCTCTAAACATCCGTGTGCAGGTTTTTCATATGGACATAAATTTTCAACTCCTTTGGTTAACTACCAAGGAGTAAAATTGCTGGATCGTATTGTAAAAATATGTTTAATTTTGTAAGAAATTGCCAAACTGTCTTCCAAAGTGGCCGCACCATTTTGCATTTCCAGCAGCTGTGAAGGAGAGTTCCTGTGTCTCCGTATGCTTGCCAGCATATATTAATGTTTAAAGAATAAAATATTTAATTATCCAAGTGGCTTCCTGTGGATATTTATTTTCTAAAACTGAGTGTCACTTATAGTCAATTTGCAAAAGTAATTTAGTAATCTGAAAAAGGTTAGGTTTGTAGATTTTTCAGAAGTTATGTGAATTACCAGATGTCATTTGCACTACTGAGTAGAGCTCAAGAACACATTACGAGTCAATCTATATTCAAATTTAGAGCTTTTCCAAATATGAAATATTCATGTTGCAAACAAACATTCTTTGGGGAGACTAAGCTATTAATATATTATCTTTTTTAGATGGGCAATAAGACTTCCCTGTCCCAGTTAACTCTGTATATGAATTAAGAGGTATAAATATATTAATGTGAAATTTGAGTAATTGTGTGCATGTTGGAGAATTCTAGCTGCATTATATAAACAAAATTCAGTATGTGATCAGAAAGTCCAATTATCTTTTGAACTATGCAACTTATGCGATCATTCACAGCTTAACATTTTTATTAATATAATCTCTGATTAATTTTTATCTATTTTTTCCTTGTCTGTTTGCATACTCATAAAATGATGTGAATTTCTTCACTTAATGTCTTTTCCCACATGATATCCTAAGCTGATTTTCAATTTACTACCTCGACAAGACAAAATTGAAAATGTGTGGTTTAGGTCTGGTAACTTCTGATCCTTTATGACATTAGTAAAGTTATATAGGTATGTTTTCCCCAAATTGAAGTATTTGAAATGCCAGAGCTATTTACAAAGACAAATATGAGAGCTTCCTTAAGACTTGAGCAAATAATACTTCCAGAGGATAAACGTACGTGTATTTCTGCTATTAGAGAACAATTAGGCTTGTTCCTTCATCACTGTATAATGAAGAATGGTACTTTTATTTTTGTAAAGGAGGCAGTTTGGTTTTTGGGGCACTGATTCTTATTGATGGTTGAGCTTCAACCAAGAATCACTGGATTTAAAGTTGTTAAATCCGATAGACTCATAATTCTGCTGATAAGAAACTGTGTTGTTGCATGATAGCAGTTTGAGTCCTTAACTTTTAGACTGTCTTTCAGTATTTGAATATGGTGATGTGAACATTAACTTTGATTAATTTAACTTCATCATTTAGCCACAATTATAGTTCCTGGAAAGTGGGATTTAAAATATAAAATTGTATAGGAAAATCAAGCTTACTTAATCTTTTTTGTTAGCTAAAATATTATCATATACTTCCTAGAGTTTTTGAAGGATTACTGTAGTTAATGTTTACCTTGGGAAATAAGTGGAAGTGGCTGCTACTATTATTCTAAATATCAAAATCTTCATTGTAGTTTTTATGTTTTTAAGTGTGCTTTATAAAGAATTTGGCCTTTAGGAAAAAGCAAGTAAGATTTCTAGATTAGTAAGTATTTATACTTAATAATGTATATGTAATATATATGAATATGCATGTAATATCTGTCTTTGTATGTGTGTGTGTATATGAAACCATGCCTATTTTTACCCTATAGTAAGTAATTTTAAGGACATCTTTTTTTTTTTTTTTTTTTGTGGAATAGAGGCATGGGTATAAAGAATGGCTATAAATAGAAGTATACTAGAAATAAATTAGTAAGTAGTCATTATTTACAGCTCACAGATAGCTTTTGGTTTTTCCCCTAAAAGCCATCAAATTTGTTCCAAATTTTAATGATCAGACAACCTTAAGTGGAGTTTACCTTGTGAGGAAGCAGAGCTTCTTCCAGATGTCTTCCCGAAGTGTGCTTAGGGCAGACAAGTGTGTTTAATGGTACTTCTCTTAGGAGGTAAGTCTACAGAAAGTCTCTTGGCTGCCAAGAAGCCTGGGTTCACACATGTGAGACGGGCAACAGTTTCTGTGAGGAGTCCTCTGAGGCCAAGCTGGTCTGAGAGGTCTGTCTGGTCTAAGCAAGTCTCTTAGTCACCATCTTTCTGGCCCTGCTCAACCTTTTTAAAGTGTTTATTTTCCTTTGAACTGAGTGACGTGGTGTCCTGGGGGATATTCAGAACTGCTTTCATTCCCTGGCTGGTGACCTGCCCCATCTTTTGTAAGGCTCTCCTGTTTTTCACCCCATCTCCTTCTGACCCCCTTCATTCTCCAGCCCCATTTCAGTTGAGCATCTGGACCTGATACGTAAATGGGTGACATTTCAGATTCAGATCTTGTCTTGCCTCTGTGTTGTTGTTGTTGGTCAAGGCAGCTGCAGACAGGTGTGCTGGAGCCCAGGGGTGGGTTTTGGACACCACAAAAGTAGCCAAGGAGATAAGCTCCCTGTCGGACCCATTTGCAATGTGCCACCCACCCAACTGTCCCTCTCTCCTCTTCCACCACATGCAAACAGTGTAAAAAGACTATAAAAATGTAAAAAAAATGGATAAAATTCAACAGAAAAATATGTTAAGAAGTACAATATATACTTTTTATATTATGTGTATACTTTTTATATTACGTAATGTTATATGTCAACTATATCTCCATTCAATAAATATACAAAAATAGTTAAATGTAAAAGAAAGCATATTTATTAAGGTCTGTGAAAAAACTGGACATCTATGTTAACAGTGTTTTTTTGCTCAGATTTAGGGGAAAATTCTTACTATCAATATAGTGGTATGAACAATAATAGAAAAAATCAGATTTAAAAACTGCTCTTTTACAGGTATAGCAGTCTGACACACTTATCTCATATGATCCCTGCCAACCTTAAAAATAAAATAGCCAGTTATTTAACCAGCAAAAAATGAGTTTATTTGGGAATAGCAGAGGAACTACCTTTTGGGACATGCAAACTATAGCAAAGTGTAGGCAAGTCCGCAGAATGAAACAGCTCCTTTATAGAGGAGAGAGGGAGGTTGGGAGAAGGTGGCTGGAGGAGAGCAGGAGTTGGGGCTTCTCAATGGTGGAGCTGTGGCACTTTCTTAATTTCTTGTTGGCTGGGTTGTTACAGTTCAGGAGGGGAAAGTCTTCCTTCTTCCTGCTGGAGCAGGTAGAGGAAGCTTTGAGGAGTGGTAAGGGAGAACTTCCCTGAGTCTGTTTTGAGTAGGTTTCCTTTCTTCATTGTCACACAGACACATATTGTCTTTTGAGACACATCAGTGTGTTTTCATTTTAGATTTCCTAAGAGTAAGCCAAGGGCCAGAAAGGTCCTGAAAAGATTTGTCAACATCAGGCAAGAAGTGACTGGATTAACATTTGAGTCTAGGTTTTCTAAATTCACTGGTGTGAACTTTAACTCTGCCAGGTCTTCCTCCATGAATGATGTAGAAGGCTACTACCTGGGATTTGATAAAGACTGGTTAAAAGCTGGATCCCATTTATCTAAATGTGACTGAGGTGACCTTAGGCTTTCAATCTTCTCATCACCCATAAGCAACTACACTCTAGAGCATGAAGTGTACATCCTGGCAAGCAGCTGGGCTAGAACATCCAGAATCCCTGAGAACGTAGGCTGTACCTGTTACTGTTTGCCTTGCTTCTTGTTTCAAACTAGTTCAATTCCCAGACACCAGGCCAATCACACCTGTTGACCTAGAGTGGCACACCCATCCACCAGATCTGGTCTTTTTGATCATAGCGTCTGCCCAGATTACATATGAACATGCCCTGTGGCCCTTTGTTTAGGAACACAAACCAGTCTTCTCAGGGGATAACACCACTACCCAGATTCTTTAGTTCTGATTCTAACTTTGGCCAATTTCCAACTAATACTTTGTCCTAAATCTCTTACAGTCAAGCCCCAACGGCTTATATCAGTATTCATTTTAAATATTTAATTACACATCACTTCTCTGTATAATGCATTTTAATGAGATGTAGGCATTACTGAGTTCCTGAAAAAAAGTATATAGAATCATATTTTAAATGAATTTGTGAAGGCCATTTGTTAATCTTATGATAATGTTTGTTTGTTTTTGGCAAATCATCATATCAAAATTATATCCAAAAAGAGAAAATTGGGTTTTCAGGTTAATTTTAAATTTACATTTCAAAGCATCACGCTCTCCTTGGATACTCCTATGATCCATGTGTCTGCCAGATGGCTTTGTTTAACTATGAAAGCTTCATGCTATTTTGTTTAAAAGGTATTCAAGCTTTCACTTTTTTAAAGAGGGGACTTTATTTAACGAGGGGTCAGAAAACTATTTTGATAAAGGACCAGATAGCAAATATTGCAGGCTTTGAAGGTTCTTAGGTCTCTGTTTTAACTGGTTTAAGATCTAACTCTACCATTGTTGCTGGAAGTAGCCAGCAAGTTGATTGTGTGCCAATAAAATTTTACTTCAAAAACAACGGTGAGCCAGATTTGGCACGTTATTTGCCGATCCCTGATTTAAACAGTCCTGCGCTTTGTGGAAAACTGACTTCACTAAGCACTGGGCATAAGATGACAGAAACTACATTTTAAAAACATCTTAGGAATAAATCAACCAATTCCTGTTTGAAATCATTATTTTCATCCTTCTTAAAATTATTTAAAAATCATATAATTTATTTAGAAATTTAGTAATCACCATGAAATAATATAAATTCTTCATTCATGATGTTTTGAAGATTTGAGCCAGTTGAAGGATTTGTTCCCACACCTTCTGCCCAAAGGTAAAGGTACAGAATAGCACTCATTCCTCTCACCTGCTCTAAGGCACAGCACAGCATCAGCTCTGCTTCTCAGGATGATTTAGGGGCAGGGAGACCCTGAGAAAAATGGTGAAGTAACTGAATTTTCAGTTTGATTCTGTCCACTTTTCCTTTCTCTCCTATGTCCCCATTTTTGGCGCATGAATCTTTCCTCCCAGATATGCGTTCCAGTGTGACAACCAAGCTCCTGCCATCCAGGGATGCATTTCTTTCTATATTCCCTTTCTGTGTTTTAAAACTTTAATTTGCAACATCAATTTGTTGCAGTGAGCTTTCCAATAGGGCAGTTAGTTATGGGCTAATTATAGAACTTATTTGCATTTTAATAAGGGATTCCTTAAGTTTTAATGCTTGATTGAGTAAATCAGTCTCTGTTCGTTGACTTTTATAGTACTACGGAAAGAAGGATCTGCAGATGATTGCTCACAAACCATATACTTTTGCTAGTATCCTATTTTATTTATACTTTATGACAGTCCTATTAAGGTGGTTGTTTGAAATCAAAACAATTCCCAAGATTCCCCATAACATTCCAGTTCACAGGTAGAGGAGCATGTAAGATATTAGTCAGTCTAAAAGCAATTGTTTGTTTAATATTGTATTTTCTGGTCATTTTATAAATGTGTAGACTATTGTTCATTTGCTTGGGCTCTTTCAGAGTTCCACATTGATTTACTTTAATTCCCAGAAAAGACTCTTTTTTCATCAGAATGTTGCTTAAAGAACATTTGAGATAGGGATAAGAAAAGAGGCAAAGGATAGATGCCGTTCTCGGGCCTTCCAGGAAACCCAAAGGGAGATGCCAGGAGAGCGTGCTGCTATCAGTTCTGTGCCTCTTAGACTTGGGCAGAACACTGAGGGAGATAACTACTAGAGCAGTACACAGAAGTTTGAGCAGTTGCGATGGAGAGAACAAAATTTCTGCATCTCATGTATCTGCATTTACATCAGAAAGACTGATCCAGTCTAAGACTCAGAATCTGAGAATATGGTCAGACTCAGCACAACGACAGTGTGAAGTGGACATGGACTGGTCCTAAGCAGGGGTCACTACACTAGCTATTTGCAGTTAGGGCTGAACAGCACCCTCGTGAAGGAGGCTTTGTAGGTAACACCAGTATGTTACTATAGTTCTAAATCCACATTATCAACGTTCTAGAACGAGCAAAATCCTGAATCTATAAAATCCTACAATCCTTAATTCTACTATTTGATTCACATATATGGATGATTCTTAAGTATCCACTGACGACTTAAATCAAAATTGTTGTGGTTCATGCTTAAAATGCATATTCTTGCACACTATCGAGACATTCTGCATTAGAATCTATGCAGTTGTAGCCTGTATTTAAACATGCAGGCCAGGTGATTCTTATGTATGCTGAAGCTGGCAAATCATTGGCACACCCTTTTATTAAATCCTTAGAATAACTGTGCGAAATAATCTGTTATTCCCGTTTTATAGGTGAAAAGTTTAAGGTTGAGAGAGATAATATAATTACTATCATTCTATTAGCAAGAACCGGTGCCAGTATTTGAATCCAGGACTGCCCATAGAAACAACCAAAAACTCTGTGACATATGGATGCTATTTGGATTGTATGTTGCTTAGATGGTGGATTACAAAACACTTGAATGTAAAAACAAAGATCATGAATTTTAAAAGCTAATTTTAACTGAATTGTATATTATCTGTTTATGCTTCATGTCAGTGTGTGTGTGTGTTTTTTTTTTTAATAACTAATCCTTTTGTTGACCTAATGAGTTTCAAGATAAATCTGTCCAATCAGGTATAATTAAATAGAGATTCTTAAAGAGGTGCAAATTCTTGACCCTTTGACTAAGGCACACATTTCTCAAACTTATAAAAGCAGGTCAGAGATGGTAGTTGCACTTGTGGTGAGCATTACACAATGTACAGAGTTGTCAAGTCACTATGTTGTATACCTGCAACTAATGTAACATTGTATGTCAACTATACATCAATAAAAAATAAACTGTAAAAAAGAAGTAGGTCAGAAGTCAAGCTTCCAGTGTATAAAAATCCATGGACCACAAAGCTTTTCATCTACATTTACCATCCTTGATATTTGATGTAGAGAAAAGACCAATAATGCTTTGGAAAGACATGAAGTTAGTCTTGGAGTTAGCTCCTTGATGTATCTGCCAAAATGCAACCACATCTGACAAAATAATGTTGGTGGCAACAGATGCTTCCTTGCCTTGATTGGATAGAATGCCAAGCAACAGTTGCACTTTTTGGCTAGAAAATGGACAGGCTCTACTACCTCTGATCTTCTATGTTGATACTGGACAGGTGACGTTGGGCAAGAAATTTATCATCTGCAGATGATATCAGAACAAGAGAGATGCTGTTTATAAACCTGGGTTTAGACTCTAATAATATAAGGTTGGAGGCACTTAATTGACAATTCATTTGATGCTGTGGGATAGAGGAAAGGAAGTATGTTCATACCCCCAAATCTCCACCCTCCCATTGCAGAAGGCAGAGGTTTCAGACAAGGGAATAATTTCCTTTGTGCATGGCTTTGTGACTGGTTCACAGATAAGTCATAATTACGGAAGACTGCAGTTTTCAGAATATGATTTTTTTTAAAACTTCCCTATCTTAAATGGAATAGTTAATGCTTTTTCTGAGGATAAGTAAAATAATCTGTGATAACATCTTCTAGATGGCTTGCACCCATTTTGTTTGCTTTCCAGTTCAGGGGGCTATCAAGGAAATATTTATTTGCAACATCACCTTTTTGCTGACAGCATATAGAATTAAATAGGGAGACAAGAGTTCTTTGCTTAAGCCTAATAATCATTGACTGCAATGTAACTCAAATTAAAAAGATCTAGCAAAGAAGGGAAATAGCTCTTCAATATTAGTAACCATCAGACATGCAGAGCTGTATTCATACAAATGCTAATTACAGGGGCACCTGGACACCTGGGTGGCTCAGTCGTTAAGCATCTGCCTTCGGCTCAGGTCGTGATCCTGGGGTCCTGGGATCGAGTCCCACATCAGGCTCCTTGCTCCATGGGAGGCCTGCTTCTCCCTCTCCCACTCCCCCTGCCTGTGTTCCCTCTCTCGCTGTGTCTCTCTCTGTCAAATAAATAAAATAAATAAAATCTTTAAAAAAAATAAATGCTAATTATAGAACTGAACCCTTCCATAATCACTAAAGGAAGATAGCTAGGATGAATCACTTTGGTGCAGTAGATATTTTGGAAACTAAACCATTTGTTTCCCCCTTCTTTTCTTAATAATTGCATGTTTTATTAAAACATTAAGTATTAAGCATTAAACATCTAATGTTTAAACTGCATTTCTTTAAATCTATACCTAAAACTGTGCTCTTTACTTCTGTTAGTAAGTGTTCTTGTGGAGAAATCTGCCCACCACTCTGGTCCAGAGCATTATTAGACAAAACATGAATACATAAAATTTTAAAAAGTTGATAAACAAATCAAGATTTTTCAATAGGCCAGAAACTGGAAAATATATGAAAAATGTAAAGTGCTAAAGCCACAGACTCTTCTTTAGTCTACAATAGGGAGAGGCTACCTTTCAAGTATAGAGCATTAGAGAAATAGAAACAGTAATCTCTGATTTTTTAAGACCTCTATTCATTAATAGAGGCTCCTGTAGAATAAATGCCTCATTGTACACAGACCTGAGCAGGCGTCCTTCCTGAAATGAAGTTCAGACTCACAGGTTGAAACAGCAGCCAGCAAAGCTTCAGAACAATAGTCTGGGTCACAGTGCCTATTGGCTCAAATACTGGCTTTTTCCTTCATCCAGTATCCAGGGCTGGCTACATAATTTGCAGAGCCTGGTGTAAAATGAAAATGTGGGCTCCTTATTCAAAACACAGGAGAAAGGTAGTTAAATGCAGTAGAATAAAAACCTTTTCCTTTTATCTGTGGTCTCTCTTTCGACTTGTTACTTTTATTTTTTGCTGTTTAATGTCCTAATTAAAGAAAAGTTTAAACAGTTAAAAATTTAAATTATTGAAATACACTTCCATAATTCATCTGTACATTATGTAATGCCAATTTAAAATGCAAATATAAAAGCATTTAAGTGCCACACAGAATCACCACACTTGCACAGTTCAGTTTCATAGTATATACTGTATTTTACTACTAGCAGTGGGAACACTGCACAAGACTGACTGTACTGCTGTATGGAACTTACTAATATCCACATGACTTGCCCACACTCTGGTGATAAGGAAGGACGGAGAGGAAAGGAGCTTGAGTTCCTGAGCTTTCCTCTCCCTCTGTGTCTTTACTGTCAGCTCAAGCACTTGGCTAATTCAGAGAAGTGACACCCCAGTAAGAAAGGAGTGTGGGTTCCCTCGTTGCTCAGGTCCTCAGAGCTGCTGGACCTTCTTCTGCTTTGAGAAGTTCTGGTAGGAGTGGAGGGTGTGGTCTCTCAAGGTCTTCAGCAGGTCTGCTCACACAGAACACATTGACCTCGGGCTCCTGTTGCATTTTCTGGAACTCACACTCACTTTGGACTCTTGGGCATCCCAAAAGCTGAATGAGAACAGGGCACAGAGAGCAGGACGCATTCACACACAGGCTCTGTAATCCCTTCAGATCTTCCTGCCAGTACACTAGTTGAAAGATAAAACTACTAAGAACTTTAAGACTGGGACAGAGAGCATTAAGTCCAGGGCGGGGCCCTTCTGAGTGGGCAGAGGTATGTGACCTGACCAGCTTTCCTCAAAACCCCGCCCTGCCACCGCTGCTTGGGGACAGGCTTCCTGTACCTTCAGCTGAAGACTTTGTCTGGACAGTGAGCCTGTGGGGACAGTGTGGAGGAAACTGCAAGACCACTAATAGGAGGGGAAGGAGGGCTGGGCATCAAGATTAGTGTGCAGCCTGGGAACCAAAATTCCAGTTACATGAAAGAACAAAATATAGTAGTGGGCTGCAAATTCATTCACTCTAGAAGATGAAAATAATTGTGAAAATGTAAAATTAAATTAAAATAATTATATTTAGGCTCACAAAAAATAAGACATAAGTCTGTGGATATGCAGAAATAATTAAAACAGGAAGAAGAAAGAAAACAAGAATAGATGGATTAAAAAAACCCAAATAATTGGAAATAACCAAAATGCAAAATAAAATCACTTTGAAAAACTCAGCTATGACATGAAAAAACACTAGGCTATGAATAATCCAAGCACAAATTAGTGGATAGGATTATAATACTGAGAAATACACTAGATTGAAGCACTGTATTTATAAATACACGTATGTGTATATACACATGTCCAAAATATTCACAGAATTTACTACACTGATTCAGACTAGTATTTTTCAGGAGTTGGTATATATACATGGTATCTCCAGTTAAGTTTTGACAGTTTCAACTCTTAATGATACTGAGCCCAAGCCATTGTGTAAAAAAGAAATTCCCTAGCAAAGTTGTGGAATAAGTTGGAATAATTGCCTCTACAAAACTCTAAATCTACTTTTTGACATTTGACATCCTGCAATGGATGATTTTCTAGCATATTTGGAAAAACAGTCTGACTTTGTTCTGCCTTTCCAGCTTGAACTATAAGGCTTTTCATTTGTTTCTTTAATTACTTGATCAGATAAGGAAAGTACAACATAATCAAAGCTGTCCCTGGGGAGGCATATTTTCCAAATGCTCTGTCCCAGCAGGGTTCTTCACGTAGCATATAAACCCACTCCATTATATAATTATTTTCTAGGTTTCAGCTGGACCTTTTAATAGAGATCTAATTTTAAGCTTCACTTCATCCTCTTCTATTACTTTCCTTAATACTTACATCAAGGGACCTCTGATTTACTTGTGCCCTGTGAATATGTGAATTAGGAAACACAGGTCAGATTCTGAGCATTATTGGAAAGTGTTCTCTTGTGTGTGAATGCACAGACATTAGGAAGGAGGTGGTGGCAAAGATGCTACCCAGTGAAGAGGCATAATTTTTACATAAATAAAGCCCATTTGAGCTGTTAAAATCTGTGCCACTACAATGATCAAATTCAATGGAATTGTTAAATATTAAAGAAAACATTTGTGCTCAGACCATAACACCAAATACAAAATAAAATATTCCTCTCAAAATCTAAGACTCTAGTAAAATGAATGCAATTTCTCAACTGAATGGATAAAAAAAATACTCATTATTGTTGTTATCCTTAATTTCCATGCTTAAAATCATCTTAATAATATAGAAGGTGTTTTATGGAGGATGTCATTTTTAATATGATATTTGATTTTCCAACCAGCTTAATATTTATATTTAGCTGAATACTGGGTGGTGGTTGTTCCTGTTGTGGTGTATTTCGCTCTGTATGTGTAGATGTATATTTGCCAAAACATTGGGTAGACATAGACATCTAGCAAGCATCCTTGATACCTGTTTTTCCTTTACCCCTGGCATCTCATCAATCACCAAAACCCTGATAGTTTTGCCTCATAAATGTTTCTCAAGTTTGGCCATTTATTTCCATTTCCACTTATAATCCCCCTTTGACAATCCACAATTATTTCACACCAGAACTACTAGAAGTCTCCACATTGATTGCTGATTGTGTGAAAACCACCTGGCTGACGGGCTGCAGGCTGTGAGAGAGGAACTTAGAACTGAACACAAACCACAACCTGTGAAACATCCCGTGAGTCACAAAACAGGCAGACTGCCCCGAACCAGGGCAGGCAAGACACATTAAGCACAAACTCGTTTCTATCCCCATATGTGAATGATAAGACTTGTGCTAAACCAACCTGACAGTAATTTGGCATGAGGGCTTGTGTTCTAAAGAAGACAAGACCTGCCAAAGCCATGCTAGACTATCCAGGGACTAACTGTACCTTCCAAATTCTCTCAGTTGGCTTTCCCAACTGTCCTCTTCAGAGACGCTCATGGTTCACTGGGCTGCTTCCTATCTTGTGAAACAAGCTAATAAAACCAACTGTATTTTGTTTCCAATGTGTCACTGGTGGTCTTTCTTCAGTGGCTCAAACAACTGGAGATAAAACAAAATTTGGCAAGATCCTCTGTGGACCAGAACGCTTGATGTGGTAATAGTTTGTGCATCTGAAAGTTTTTGAGTCTTTATTGCCTGAGGCCACTATGACTGTGTGAGAAGTGGTTATGGTTAACTGAACAACAAATACGAACTAAAGTAATAGAGATATTGGCTAACAATTATTGAACATGTGACATATGCCAAACTCTGTCCTAGGGACTTTGCCGACATGATACCTTTTTTTTTTTTTTTAAGGTTTAAGTAGTTTATTTATTGAGAGAGAGCACACAAGCTGGGGGAGGGGCAGAAGGAAAAGGAGCGAGCAGACTCTGAGCTGAGCGTGGAGCCGATGCGGGGTTCCGTCTCACCACCCTGAGATCAACACCTGAGCAGAAACCAAGAGTCAGATGCTCAACTGACTGAGCCACCCAGGTGCCCTGCAGATAGGATACCATTTAATCCTCACAATGACCTTATGAGGCAGATAACCCTGTTTTACAGAAAAAGGAAACTGAGGCACAGAGAAATTAAGTAACCAGTTAGAAGTCATAAATTATTTTGTCTCTTCACAAAGGAAAGGGACACAAGTATGCATAATACCCATGAGCATGGGGTGTACAGTTTACAGACCAGCCTTTCCAGCCTTTTGTCTTGCTCCACCTCTTGGCATAGTAATCATTATCAGAACTTTTCATTCATGCCAAAAAGAAAGACACTAAAAGGAACACATAGCTCTTATTTTTTGTTTGTTTGGTTTTTGTTTTCTGTTTTTAAAGATAGTCATTTTTCTACTCTGAAAACATCCTGAGACACTGGAAGTCGGGAGAGTCATAGATGAACAGATATACATACACATGGGTGGTTGGATTAATAACTGAAAGTCATCTTTTTCTTTTCTTTTGGTCTCTGTATAACATATCTAATTGCCTAAACAACTATTTTAAAGAATCCTTCCTGGGAGGGACAAAATATTTACAAATAGTAAATAATCACTAGACTTTAATCTCAACTATTAAAGATCACATGGAGATTCTAGATGTTAAAAGTATTCTACAAAGTCTCTTTTGATCTCTTATTCCCCGTTGTCCCTTTCATTTTTCTTCTCTCCAATCACCTTTAAAATAATACTTTTATTTTTCTCTTAAGTGCACTTTTCCATCAATTGCTACTATTCTTTACTTTTTCCCAAAGAATAGCATGAAAAATGGAATTTTGTGAATATCCTTTATTCCTAGTTATAAATTAGACTTCATTTTGTGTGTTTTAAACTATTTTTGATGATTAGTACTAAAGCTAGATGTATAACATATTGCACCTTTGCTTGAGATCAGTGTGAAAAACAAATTAGCTTATCCTCTGCAGAACATGCGTGTGCCTATGTGGTCAGCATGATAATTCAGACACACATTTTCATTTATTTGGTCTTGAGTAAAAATTGTCAATAGATTGAGGAATGTGAGATTAACAAAAGAGTATGAAGTATGCTCAAATTAGAAAAATATATAAAGAGAATATGATCTCTTCTCTTGAATTTATATATGTCCTGGTTTCAAGCATTCAGTCCTTTATAGATTCAAGGTTATAGCTTGGGGACTGTGCCTGCCCATTGCAGAGAGCTAATTTATTTTTCCCCAGAAATGGATTTCATTTTCCTTTGTGCATCATCAGCACATTTTTAAAGTTCTGATGGTAAATTTTATAGTGGCAATGTGCAGTAGAATTTCATTTAATTTTGAGTTCCCAGGTTGACTAGCAGTGCTAGTGGGGGTTTTATTATTTTATTTTCAAAAATGCATTACTATTTGAAAACAAAAAATATGCAAAACATCAAGTTATTTCAGGGGAATGGAGTTAGAGAAAGAGTGGAAAAGAAAATAGAAAATAGTAGTTAAATTTTTTTTTTCTCATTTCTGAAGCACAGAGTGTCTGTAGATGTTTTGGATAAGTAGTGGAATAAAATTCAGGTATTAAGTCTCCATATTTTATAAGTAAATCAAACCAAGTTATTTTCCTTAACTTTTTCCTTTGCTCCTTTACTGAAGGAACTCTATATACTATCTTGTTTTCCAAGGTTTGGGGAAGTTTATTTTTTTTTAAGATTTTATTTATTTATTCATGAGAGACAGAGAGAGAGAGAGAGAGAGAGAAGCAGGCTCCCAAGGAGCAGGGAGCCCGATGTGGGACTCGATCCCAGGACCCTGGGATCATGACCTGAGCTGAAGGCAGACGCTTAACCATCTGAGCCACCCAGGCGCCCCTGGGGAAGTTTATTTTTAATGTGATTTTTATACCCCCAAATTATTAGGATTCAAATTCAACAACTATAACAAAAAAGAAACCAAGAATACTCTTTCCTATAAAAAATAATACAGAAGAAAGTAAGAAGAAACATATAGTACAGTGGCATCAAATTACCCTCCACTGATGAGAACCAAAAATCTGTCTCAACTCCAACATTATATACTTTTATTTTCAAAACAAAGTGCCGAGAATGATTCCTGTTGTGGGTCGAGACCCAGGAAAACTAAGGAGCTTGATTAGTTCTATATTTATAGGCAGCCAAATATGTCGTATGAATTTATAGCTAAAGGACCCTGCTGCTTACAATATTGATTGCATGATTTTTTTTTTAAAGATTTTATTTATTTATTTATTCATGAGAGAGAGAGAGAGGCAGAGGGAGAAGCAGGCTCCCAAGGAGCAGGGAGCCCGATGCGGGACTCGATCCCAGGACCCTGAGATCATGACCTGAGCTGAAGGCAGACGCTTAACCATCTGAGCCACCCAGGCGCCCTGATTGCATGATTTTATCAAGGTTTGTACAATGTATGCTTTTTAAGTTATAACTTGGGATTGATGTATTTCCTAAACAAGAAGCTTTGTTTGTAGGATGATGAATTAATGTTTACTGAGGGAAAGAATATGAATTTTCACCCATTGGTTTAGTAGACTATCCTGTTTTCAGGAAGTGGATCTTCTTTAAAGAAGAACAGAGTGGGGAATCCTTCCAAGTTCAGTAAGAAAATCAAATCTGTGGTTGTAGGGGATGACTGAAAACCCAAAAAGGGCACCTTGTTCTACTCTCTGTGACTATGTTAAATTGCATGGCAAAGGGAAGGAAATGTATGTACCTTGAGATGGGGAGACTATCTTGGGTCACTCATGTAGACCTAGTAAGTCACACAAATCCTTTAGAAGCATTAAGGGCAAGCAGAAATGTTGGTCAGAGATACAGCATGAGAAGGACTCCCTTTCTCTGTTGCTGTTTTGAAGATGGAACCAAGGAATGTGGTGTCCTCTAGAACCTGGGAACAGCTCTCAGTTTACAGCCAGATAATAGGGATCTTAGCTCTACAACCACAGGAAACTGAAGTCTGCCAGCAACCAGAATGAGTAAGAAATGGATTTTCCTGTGGAACCTCCAGAAAGGAATCTAGGCTGCTGATGCCTTGATTTTAGCCTGGTGTTGAACTTCTCACCTATAGCATTGTAAGATAAAATTTGTGTTGTTTTAAGCCACTAAGTTTGTGGGTTTTGTTACTGCAGCAATAGAAAACGAATACACTGGGCAGCAGATATTTGACAGACATGAGATGGGAATGGGGAGAAGATAAAAAGTAGAAAAACAGAATTCAAAATCATGTTGTATTTGGTGTAACTGATGTCAAGCTAAATACAAACATTCATCATTATATGATGGATAAGTTATTTGGGAATAGACAGATCCTGTGTTAACACTCAAGCCCAGCTACTTAGTTAATCATTAATTTTCTATATGCTTAGAGTCATAACTGCTTTCAGTGTGCACATTACATGGAAAGACTCTCATTTGGATAAAATTAGGAAAGACCTAGTGACCTTTCAAGTTGTAATGATTTTTTTTTTTTTTTTTTTTTACTCAATCATGAATCATCCTAGCTTGCTTCCAGGGAGGATTGACTCCAGGTCCAAGAAAACATGTCATGCTGGGGGTAAGATAGAGAATGCTTTTACGGGAAAGTTTAGGATATTTCACCAGCCTTACTGTGTCCTTCATTTCATGTGAGTCAAACGATATCTGGACCAAAGACAAGCTCTATTATAAAGGATTTCAGCAAATTTTTTAAAAAAGAAATACTATTACAGTGTCCTCTAAAGTCTTCAATTACTAGTTATATTTTCCAATTTTAAACAGCAGTGCTAGTTGATGTTGGCAAAGAGTGGGATGGAGGAGGGGGATGAAGACCATTAGAGATGAAGATAGAACATGTGTTTGTAACTTAAATTCTTTGCTTTAAGAGGTCCAGTCTCATCCTTGGTGAGCTGCTATTATTTGATGGTATTCAGGATGCCCCATTAACCTAAATTCAGGATTTACTGGAAAACATAGCACCCCAATCCAAACTTCAAAAGTGATATCGCATACATTATTCAATTTTTATGCCTATAGCCTTCTCCTAAGAAGACAGCTTTTGTAGTAAGGTCTAGAAAATGATTTGTCTAGAACCATCCATCTAACATGGTTGCAAAATTAAAAAAAAAAAAAGGAAAAAAGAGAGATAGAGACAGAGAAAGCATTATAAAATACAAGTTCATACTAAGGTCTGAAAATTTGGTACACTATCAGGTTATTTTTTTTTAAAGATTTTATTTATTTATTTGAGAGAGAGAATGAGATAGAGAGCATGAGAGGGGGGAGGGTCAGAGAGAGAGACAGACTCCCTGCCGAGCAGGGAGCCCGACATGGGACTCGATCCCGGGACTCCAGGATCATGACCTGAGCCGAAGGCAGTCGCTTAACCAACTGAGCCACCCAGGTGCCCATTATCAGGTTATTGATAATTATATTTTAGTATTTGACTTCTGTTTCATAATTCATATGAAAAGTAAGTCTTTAGGAGATAATTTATTTTAAGCTGCTAAGATAACTTCTGCTCAGTGAATATTGACCTTTTATTGTGCAAACATAGTATTTGACCATGATATTTAAGAATTAAAGTTATGTGTAGGCATTTAATAAAAATTTTTTTATTAACTGAAGTCCATACTTTATTTAGATTAACTTAGTGAATATTGTTTTGTTTTAATTCAAGTATAAATAATATACAGTGTTATATTACTTATATTATATTCAGGTATATAATAATGATTCAACAATTTTATACATTTCTCAGTGCTCATCAAGATAACCATACTCTTTTTTTAAGGTTTTATTTAAATTCCAGTTAGTTTGTATAAAATATTACATTAGTTTCAGGTGTAAAATATGGTGATTCAACACTTCCATACATCACCCCATGCTCATCAGGACAAGTGAATTCCTTAATCCCCATCACTTATTTCACACATCCTCCCACCAACCTCCCCTCTGGTAACCATTAGTGTGTTCTCTATAGTTAAGTCTGTTTCTTGGTGCACCTCTCTCTCTCTCTCTCTCTCTTTTTTTCCCCTTTGCTCATTTGTTTTCTTTTTTAAATTCTACATATTAGTAAAATCATATGGTAATTTGTCTTTCTCTGACTGACTTACTTCACTTAGCATAATACTCTCTAGCTCCATCCATGTCATTGCAAATGACAAGATTACATTCTTTTGTGTGTCTGAGTAATATTCCCTTGTATATATATACCACATCTTCTTTATCCACTCATCAGTACATGGACATTTGGACAGTTTCTATAATTTGGCTATTGTAAATAACGTTGCTATAAACATTGGGGCAACACCTGATGTTTCTTGTGTTGTTGATTTTAGCCATCCTGACAGGTATGAGGTGATATCTCATTGTAGTTTTGATCGCATTTCCCTGATAATAAGTGATGTTTAGCATCCTTTCATGTGTCTGTTGGCCATCTGGATGTCTTCTTTGGAAAAAATGTCCATTCATGTCTTCTGTCCATTTTTTATATTGTATTATTCATTTTTTGGCTGTTGACTTTCATAAGTTCTTTATATATTTTGGATACTAACTGTTAATTGGATACATCATTTGCAAATATCTTCTCCCATCCTATAGGTTGCCTTTTAATTTTGTTGATTGTTTCCTTTGTTGTGCAGAAGCTTTTTATTTTCATGTAGTCCCAGTAGTTTAGTTTTGCTTTTGTTCCCTTACCTCATGAAACATATCTAGAAATAAGTGGCTATGGCAATGTTAAAGAAGTTACTGTGTGTGTTCTCCTCTAGGACTTTTATGGTTACAGGTATCACATTTAGGTCTTTAAACCATTTTGAATTTATTTTTGTGTATGGTGTAAGAATGTGGTCCAGTTTCATTCTTTAGTATGTAACTGTTCCATTTTCAGAACACCATTTGTTAAGTAGTCTTTTTTTTTTTTTAATTTTATTATGTTATGTTAGTCACCATACAATACATCATTGGCTTTTGATGTGGTGATCCACAATCCATTGTTTTCGTATAACACCCAGTGCTCCAAGCAGAATGTGCTCTCCTTAATACCCATCACCAGGCTAACCAATTCCCCCTCCCACTCTCCTCTAAAACCCTGTTTGTTTCTCAGAGTCCACAGTCTCTCATGGTTCATCTCTCCCTCCACTTCCCCCCCCATTTTCCCCTTCCTTCTCCTAATGTCCTCCATGCTATTCCTTATGTTCCACAAATAAGTGAAACCATATGATAATTGACTTTCTCTGCTTGACTTATTTCACTTAGCATAATCTCCTCCAGTCCCATCCCTGTTGATGTAAAAGTTGGGTATTCATCTTTTCTGATGGCTGAGTAATATTCCATTGTATATATGGACCACATCTTCTTTATCCATTCCTCTGTTGAAGGGCATCTCGGCTCTTTCCACACTTTGGCTATTGCGGACATTGCTGCTATGAACATTGGGGTGCATATGGCCCTTCTTTTCACTACATCTGTGTCTTTGGGGTAAATACCCAGGAGTGCAATTGCTGGGCCATAGGGTAGCTCTATTTTTAAATTTTTGAGGCACCTGCACACTGTTTTCCAAAGTGGCTGTACCAACTTGCATTCCCACCAACAGTGTAAGAGGGTTCCCCTTTCTCCACAACCTCTCCAACATTTGTTGTTTCTTTCCCTGTCCATTTTTGCCATTCTAACTGGTGTAAGGTGGTATCTCAGTGTGGTTTTGATTTGGATTTCCCTGATGGCTAATGATGATGAACATTTTTTCATGTGTCTGTTAGCCATCTGTACGTCTTCTTCAGAGAAGTGTCTTTTCATATCTTCTTGCCCACTTTTTCACTTGATTATTTGTTTTTTGGGTGTTGAGTTTGAGAAGTTCTTTATAGATCTTGGATACCAGCCCTTTATCTTCAGTGTCATTTGCAAATATCTTCTCCCATTCTGTGGGTTGCCTCTTTGTTTTATTGACTGTTTCCTTTGCTGTGCAGAAGGTTTTTATCTTGATGAAGTCCCAAAAGTTCACTTTTGCTTTTGTTTCACTACCTTTGGAGATGTATCTTGAAAGAAGTTGCTGTGGGCGATGTCAAAGAGGTTACTGCCTATGTTCTTTTCTAGGATTTTGATGGATTCCTGTCTCACATTGAGGTCTTTCATCCACTTTGAGTTTATCTTTGTAAATGGTGTTAGAGAATGGTCGAGTTTCATTCTGCATGTGGCTGTCCAGTTTTCCCAGCACCATTTATTGAAGAGACTGTCTTTTTTCCATTGCATGTTTTTTCCTGCTTTGTCAAAGATTATTTGACCGTAGAGTTGAGAGTCCCTATTTGGGTTCTCTATTCTGTTCCATTGGTCTATATCTCTGTTTCTGTGCCAGTACCATGCTATCTTGGTGATCACAGCTTTGTAATATAGCTTGAAATCGGGCAACATGATGCCCCCAGCTTTGTTTTTCTTTTTCAACATTTCCTTGGCGATTCGGGGTCTTTTCTGATTCCATACAAATTTTAGGATTGTTTGTTCCAGCACTTTGAAAAATGTCGTTGGAATTTTGATCGGGATGGCATTGAAGGTATAGACTGCTCTGGGTAGCATAGACATTTTAACAATGTTTATTCTTCCGATCCATGAGCATGGATATTTTTCCATCTTTTTGTGTCTTCTTCAATTTCTTTCATGAGTGTTCTGTAGTTCCTTGAGTATAGATCCTTCACCTCTTTGGTTAGGTTTATTCCGAGGTATCTTATGGTTTTGGGTGCTATTGTAAATGGAATCGTTTCTCTAATTTCTCTTTCTACAGTTGCGTTGTTAGTGTATAAGAAAGCAACCGATTTCTGTGCATTGATTTTGTGTCCTGCCACATTACTGAATTGCTGGATGAGTTCTAGTAATTTGGGGGTGGAGTCTTTTGGGTTTTCCACATAAAGTATCGTGTCAACTGCGAAAAGAGAGAGTTTGACTTCTTCTTTGCCAGTTTGAATACCTTTTATTTCTTTTTGTTGTCTGATTGCTGTTGCTAGGACTTCTAGTACTATGTTGAACAATAGTGGCGAGAGTGGACATCCTTGACGTGTTCCTGATCTTAAGGGAAAGGCTTTCAGCTTTTCCCCATTGAGGATGATATTCGCTGTGGGTTTTTCATAGATGGATTTTATGAACTTGAGGAATGTTCCCTCTATCCCTATACTCTGAAGAGTTTTAATCAGGAAAGGCTGTTGTATTTTGTCAAATGCTTTTTCTGCATCCATTGAGAGGACCATATGGTTCTTCTCCCTCCTCTTATTAATGTGTTCTATCACACTGATTTACAAATGTTGAACCACCCTTGTATCCCGGGGATAAATCCCACTTGGTCGTGGTGGATGATCCTTTTAATGTATTGTTGGATCCTATTAGCTAGGATTTTGTTGAGGATTTTGGAATCCATATTCATCAGGAATATCAGTCTGAAATTGTCCTTTTTGATGGGGTCTTTGCCTGGTTTGGGGATTAAGGTAATGCTGGCCTCATAGAATGAGTTTGGAAGTTTTCTTCTGTGTCTGTTTTTTGAAACAGCTTCACCAGAACAGGTATTATTTCTTCTTTGAATGTTTAGCGGAATTCCCCAGGGAATCCATCAGGCCCTGGACTCTTGTTTTTTGGGAGGTTTTTGATCACTGCTTCAATCTTGTTACTGGTTATTGGCCTATTCAGGTTGTCGATTTCTTCCTGTTTCAGTCTCGGCAGCTTATAGGTTTCCAGGAAGGCCTCCATTTCATCCATATTGCTCAGTTTATTGGCATATAGTTGTTGATAATAATTTCTAATAATAGTTTCTATTACATTGGTGTTAGTCATGATCTCTCCCCTTTCATTCATAATTTTATTAATTGGTTCCTTTCTCTTTTCTTTTGGATAAGTCTGACCAGTGGTTTATCGATTTTATTAATTCTTTCAAAGAACCAACTTCTAGTTTTGTTGATCTGATCTACTATGTTTCTGGTTTCTAATTCATTGATTTCTGCTCTAATTTTAATTATTTCTCTTCTAATGCATGGCTTAGGCATTGTTTGTTGCTTTTTCTCTAGTTCTTTAAGGTGTAGAGTTAGTTCGTGAATTCGGGATTTTTCTATTTTTTTGAGTGAGGCTTGGATGGCTATGTATTTCCCCCTTAGGACCGCCTTTGCAGTATCCCATAGGTTTTGGACTGATGTGTTTTCGTTCTCATTGATTTCCGTGAATTGTTTAAGTTCTTCTTTGATTTCCTGGTTGACCCAAACATTCTTGAGCAGAGTGGTCTTTGGCTTCCAAGTGTTTGAATTCCTGCCAAATTTTTTCTTGTGATTGAGTTCCAGTTTTAAAGTATTGTGGTCTGAGAATATGCGGGGAATAATCTCAATCTTTTAGTATCGGTTGAGACCTGATTTGTGACCCAGTATGTGGTCTATTCTGGAGAAAGTTCCATGCACGCCCGAGAAGAATGAGTATCTTGTTGTTTTAGGGTGGAATGTTCTGTAAATATCTATGAGGTCCATCTGGTCCAATGTATCATTCAAAGCTCTTGTTTCCTTGTTGATTTTCTGCTTAGATGATCTGTCCATTGCTGAGAGTGGAGTATTGAGGTCTCCTACAATTAACGTATTGTTATCAATATGACTCTTTATTTTGTTTAACAATTGGCTTATGAAGATGGCTGCTCTCATGTTGGGGGCATAGATAATTACAATTGTTAGATCTTCTTGTTGGATAGACCCTTTAAGAATGATATAGTGTCCTTCTGTGTCTCTAATTACAGACTTTAGTTTAAAATCTAATTTGTCTAATATAAGAATTGCTACCCCAGCTTTCTTTTGAGGTCCGTTGGCATGGAAGATGGATCTCCATCCCTTCACTTTCAGTCTGGATGTATCTTTAGGTTCAAAATGAGTCTCTTGTAGGCAGCATATGGATGGGTCCTGTCTTTTTATCCAATCTGCAACCCTGTGCCGTTTTATGGGAGCGTTTATTTTTTATTTATTTATTTATTTATATTTCTTACCATTAACATGGAGGTAATTTTTATTTTTATTTTTATTTTTTTTATTCTTATATTAATCCCCATACATTACATCATTAGTTTTAGATGAAGTGTTCCATGATTCATTGTTTGTGCATAACACCCAGTGCTCCATGCTAGGCCATTCACGTTGAGAGTGATTATTGAAAGATGTGAATAAATTGTCATCATGTTGCCTGTGAAGACGTTGTTTTTATAGATTGTCCCTGTAAATTTCTGTCATATATCACTCTTGGGGTCTTTCTCCTTTTATAGAAACCCCCTTAATATTTCTTGCAGGGCCGGCTTAGTGGTCACATATTCTTTCAGTTTCTGCTGGTCGTGGGAGCTCTGCATCTCTCCATCCATTCTAAATGATGGCCTTGCCAGATAAAGTATTCTTGGCTGCATGCTCTTCTCATTTAGTACCCTGAATATGTCTTGCCAGGCCTTTCTGGCTTGCCAGGTCTCTGTGGATAGGTCTGACGTTATTCTGATGTTCCTCCCTCTGTACATAAGGAATCTCTTCCCCCTATCTGCCCTTAAGATGGTTTCCTTGGTTCTAAGATTTGCAAGTTTTACTATTACATGCCAGGGTGTTGGCCTGTTTTCCTTGATCTTGGGAGGGGTCCTCTCTGCCTCTAGGACGCGAATGTTTGTTTCATCCCCCAGATTAGGGAAGTTCTCAGCTACGATTTGCTCAAATACATCTTCTAGTCCTCTCTCTCTCTCCACTCCCTCCGGGATTCCAATTATTCTGACATTGGAATGCTTCATGGTGTCACTTATTTCTCTGATTCTATTTTCATGGATTCTGAGTGGTTTTCCCTGGCCTCCTCTTATCCCTTTTTATCTATTATATTGTCTTCCAGGTTGCTTATTCGCTCCTCTGCCTCACTTACCCTAGCTGTTAGATTATCTAGATTGGATTGGATCTCATTGATAGCAGTTTTAAGTTCTGCCAATTCAGCTTTCATTTCTGCCCTTAGAGACTCTATGTTGCCATTAATTGATTTCTCCATTCTAGCCATTGTCTTCACAATTGCTAACCTGAATTCCATCTCCAACATCTTGGTTATATCTGCACCCATTTGTAAATCTGTGGCATAAGTCATAATCTCTGAGTCTTTTCTATTTTGGGGGCTCCTCATCCTAGTCATTCTGTTGATGGGTGGTTGAGGGAATGTATAGAGTCCAAATTATTGACCAGAACCCAAGCAAGATGAACCTGTTTTCTTGGGACTTTAGGGTTGCTGGCCTCTTGTTTTCCCAGCCTGCCTTCTGTGGGAGGGGCCTGCTGCGCTGTTACTCAGGCAACCCTGTTTGGGCAGAGTTGCCCTGCCCCCCTATGGTGGGGGATGGGCTCAGCAGGAATCAGTTTTTGGGGCTTTTGTTCTCTGGCAGCTTTCCCTGGCGGCTTTCTGCATCTCTTCCACGCGTCAGAGCAGAAGAGACCATTTCCAACCCTCTGCCTCAGAGCAGAGAGATCACAGTCTGCTCTTCAGTGAGCTCTCCAGGCCACAGCGTCTCTGTTTCTGTCTGTGCTGCTATAAACTGCAGCGTCCTGGGTTTTGCTCCCCTCCTCTGCACTCCCAGTCCTGCCTCCAGGTCGGGGCATGTCTCTGCCCTTTGTGCTTCTAAAACTGCCAGCTGCTCCCAGCTCGTGCACACTTGACCCCGGTGCTCTGAGTTTCCACCCTGGGGGCTGCCCTGAAGTCCTTTCCCCATCGCTACCAGTCTGCGAGTCTGTGCCCGTCCCCAGCAAGCGAGGCTGTCGTTCAGTGGCAGTGTAGCATCCCCACCGCCAGGCACCCTCCTGCCGCCGTTTATCCTCCAATATCTGCCTGCAGAATCATGGCTCCCTGCTTTGTACCTCGAAACCAATGCCTGTGATATTCTGTTTGTAGAGATACAGATCTTCTTACATCTCAGGCTGGTTTCATGGGTGCTCAGTGTGGTCTGGTAGATATCCAGCTCAATTCCAGGGACCATTTGAAATAGGGTCCCCTACTCCTCCGCCATCTTTCCCCCCTCCTTAAATAGTCTTTTCCCCAAGATTAATGGACCATATAATGGTTCATTTCTGGGTTTTCCATTCTGTTCTATTGATCTATGTGTCTGTTTTTGTGCCAGTACTATACTGTTTTGATCACTACAGCTTTGTAATATAACTTGAAGTCCAGAATTGTGTTGCCTCCAGCTTTGCTTTTCTTTTTCAAGATTGCTTTGGCTAGTCTGGGTCATTTGTGGTTCCATACAAATTTTAGGCTAGTTTGTTCTAGCTCTGTGAAAAGTGCTATTGGTACTTTGATAGGGATTGCATTAAATGTGTAGATTGCTTTAGGTACTATAGATGTTTTAACATTATTTATTTCTCCAATCCATGAGCATGGATGCTCTTTCCATTTCTTTGTGTCATCTTCAGTGCCTTCCATCAGTGTTTTATAATTTTCAGAGTACAGGCCTTTCACCTCTTTGGTTAGGATTATCCCTAGGTATCTTATTGATTTTAGTGCAATTGTAAATGGGATTGATTCTTTAATTTCTCTTTCTGCTGTTTCATTGTCACTGTATAGAAATGCAACAGATTCCTATACATTGATCCTGTATCCTGTGACTTCACTAAATTCATTTGTCAGTTCCAGCAGTTGTTGGTGGAGTCTTTCAGGTTTTCTACATATAGTATCATATCATCTGCCAATAGTGAAAGTTTGATTTCTTCCTTGCTGATTTGGATGCCTTTTATCTCTTTTTGTTGTCTGATTGCTATGACTAGGACTTCCAGGTCTATGTTGAATAAAAGTGGTGAGAGTGGACATCCCTATCTTGTTCCTGACCATAGAGGAAAAGCTCTCAGTTTTTCCTCACTGAGGATGATATTAGCTGTGGGTTTTTCATATATGGCCTATATTATGTTGAGGTATGTTCCCTCTAAACTTACTGTGTTGAGGGTTTTTATCATGAATGGATGTTGTACTTTGTCAAATGCTTTTTCTGCATCCTGTTGAAATGATCATATGGTTTTTATCCTTTCTCTTATTGATGTGATGTATCATGTCGATTGATTTGTGAATATTGAACTAAACATGCATCCTGTGAATAAATTTAACTTGATCGTCGGTAATGATTTTTTTAAAAAATATTTTATTTACTTGACAGCAAAACTCTTTCATCTCTAGACACACTCAGAGATAGTGAGGGATGTGCTGGGCACAGGAACCTTGAGCTCAGGAGAAACTGTCTCCGTTTCTGTGGACCCCTTTGTTTCAAGAAAGGAAAGCAACCCCTCACAGCTGAGTGGCCGCTAGTGCCTTTCACAAGTTTTCCTGGAATGAAACAAACTGCCTCTCCTAGCTTTTAAATGCTGAATTGCTAATTTTTTCCTTACGTAGTTTCTTAGAAGCCAGATGGGGTTCTATAACTCTGTCTACCAGAAGTTCTAAATTATCAAATTTGGTCTGAAAGTGCTTTCAAGTTTTCAGCCTTCTCTCTACCTGGATTCTAGATTTGCTTTTTCTAATATTGAAAAAGAAGAACTGCAATTGTCCTCTATTGGCCAAATGTTGAAAATGTGTGAAGTAGATAGAATTTGCTTTGGAGTATTTTCTAAAATTTTGCTCATATTTTTATCCTTACTTATCCTGTATCTAATCCCTGACTGACCTTGTTATCAGCTAGGTATGTACTGATTCATACTATGATGCCACATTGCAATTCCCTTTTCAATAATGGCTGTAATGCCAAAGTAATGCATCCTTAATGGTGACACAAGAAAAATAGGAGGCGATGATTAATGGGAAGAGACTCTTTCTAACACACTTTAAATTCTATAGTGTGAGCAATTAGCATATCTAACTACTCCTGCCCTCAGCTGTTCCATGACTGATAAGGCATCACAGCTCCTAGCTGGAAGGTGCACGGCGGAGAAGACAAACTGGAATGTGAATGCCAACACACATTTGTGTGCCTCTGTGCTGGTCTCTTGAACTCAGTTTCATTATCTGAAAAACAGGGATAAAAAATTTTTCTATAATATCACTGTAAGGATTTAACTGGGAATATATATACAACAAATAACAGTATCTGCAAAAATATACCAGAATGGAACTATGTAGCAAAGATTATAATCATTTTGCCTTAAAGATGAGACACTTATGGTCCAGAAAGTTTTGGATGACTTATATAAGTTACACAGTGAGTTTACTGGGGAAAAAAATGGACTAGAATTTAGGTATTCTTACTTCTGGAACAATAATAATCCACTGACAATAAGAAGTCTTGAAAATGAATTAGAAAGGTATACATGTTCTAGTTGTCCAGAACTATTATAATACTGTTGTTAGAATTATGTTAGAATTAACATATTCAGAAAAAGAAGTTAATTTGATGAATATATTGAAGATCAGATTTACAAACTTATTTGCTAATTTTTCAGCCTGTTAATTACCAATATTTTTTTTTCCTTTTCATCCAGGATATAATTAGTAATATTAATGTAATTGTCACTGACTTCTGATGCAAAATTTTTCTCAGATGCTCTAGATACTTTATTTATATTAACTTAATGATAAAAACTCACAAAAGGAAAATAAATAATAAATATAGAGGAAACGACTTGCAGAAAATAATTAGAAAACTTCTATAACCCTGAAATAAGCTTTTTCTTATCACCTTTGTGTATTTGTTTTATAGTTGGTGTTTTGTTTTGAGGCCTTTCCTGTTCTCCCACTCACATCATTCTTTCTAACCCTCTTGGTACATCTTTTGTTTCCTAACCTTGGTTAGGCTTTAGTTTCTTTGTTTGTTTATTTGTCTTGTTTATAAAGCTTCCACTTTAAGACTGATAATATGCATTCTTTCTAATCATTAAAAAAACTGCCTACTTCTAGTGTTCTTTTGGAATGTGTACATTTTATAAAATTTGGTAACCACCAAATACAGCCTTCAGTTTATTAAAGGCATCCTAGCTAAGGGACCAGAAATATTTAGCAATGCAATATTATCTACAAAGCCTGCCTTACAGCCAAATTTAGCTCATTTCTGATCCTGTTATCTTTCTGCTCTGTATTTGGAAAACTGCCTCAACATCTACTTTCAGACTGTGCATCTTCATCATCATCATCATCACCATCATCATCATTATTTTGGTATATCATGTTATATTTTGAAGAGAGCGTTTAATTTTTTAAATCACAATTTTCTTTTTTTCTATTCATTTTCTGTTTGCTATTGAGGTTTTTGTTTTTTTTGGGAGGGAGGGGAGTGACTTCTATACCTCATATTAGAACATTAGAGCTTTCTAGATCTGTCTCTGTATTTCTTAACTTTTGCTCTTATTTTCCATGCTTTTTGTCCCTATAGTTTGGAAATTTTCCTTAATTTGTCTTTTAGGTATCTTTTCAACCGTTCTAACTTTTTTCCTGTACTTTTTTTTTTGTAAGTTTGCATTCCAACAAAAATATCTTCTACTCTTCTGATTTTATTCTTTTTTTCTTTCTTTAAATAGTACCCCAGGTTTGCTTTAGGGATACAGTATATTCTTGAATCTTTCTAACACTCAAATTTGAATTTGAAAAGGGCTTAAAATGCTTTTCCATTTCTAAATGATGAGATTAGCGTGGGACTATCCAACTGGAATAATAGCCTAGCCCTGTGGAAGTCAAGTGGGCTTGATGATTAATTTGAGGAAAGAAGATGGAGTAGACTGTGCAGTTGGGGAACAGCTCTGAAGTAGAATAAATGCAGCAGTGTATAAGCACTAATGAAGGGATTGATGGGGGCTAAAGGGCCTTGGCATGGGTGGATGATTACCCTTGCAAATGGCATCAACCCAGACTTAACTTTTCTGGGAAGTAGAGTCTGCTCTGACAGTCTTTAGTCTGTGTCTAACAGTTGAAGGATGTAACAGTTGGAAGCATGCGTGGCTGTGCATTTTTATCCATATATTTCCAATACTGACAGAGAGCTCAGGAGAGTCCCTCTTGCCAGAAGAAGCAAATTTCAGGAAACCAACAGAATACAATTCATTTATTTATGTATGTATTTTTAAATTTATTTGTTTTTATGCCAAGAATTTAAACTTTTGACAGTGACTTTCTAAGTTACGAGTTTCAGTGTGATATTTTCACACTAGATATTATATGATATTTTTATGTAGTGTAGTTTTTAGAAATATCATCTCTAGAATTAAGTGACCATTACTGTGCACTTTAGGTGATAAGCCTTGTAAATGTCATGAAGAGAGAGAACTCTATGTCAGTCGTCTACTGCACAATACAGCATTCTAAATCTCATTAACTTGAAACTATGCATTTGTTTGGTCAGGGTCTGAGAGTCACTGATGGTTCCTCTTGTTCTGGTGTGGATCACCGTGTAGTTGTCTGGTCATCAGCAGGGGCGAGGGGGAGAACTGACCCCCTGCATCTCGTCTACATGGCTAGCTTGGCTGTGATCTCATAGCACTGAGTGTTGCTACCATGCCCAACTCAATAAGCCTTTCAAACCTCTGCTTAATCACATTTGCTAACACTCCATTGGCCAAAGGAAGGCCTGTGGCTAAACTCAGAATTAAAGACCTATATATACCACCTCTTGGGAGGAGGAACTGTGAAGTCACAGTGAAAAGGATATAAACACAGGGAGGGCCCTCATTGCAAACTATCCACGGTATGAACTTACTGTTGATTAGTTACATACATATGAATTACAGTTTTTCAATCCAATATTTTGACATCCCATTTGTAGATAGAAATATCCTTTGTATGATAATTTAGTACCTATATCTCTAAAGGCCCATTTTGCTCTCTCTTCCCGTATATATAGATCTTTGTGTTTGTGTGCATGCAAAATTAAGACTGTTTTAAACTAGGCATGCATGGCAGGCTGTGGGAAATTCCAGGGAAATCAGCATGAGAGTTTTAGGATAAGGAATGTCAAAGAACAGTTTGGAGAAGAAGGATTAGAGCACAGTCTGGGATTTGTCTTGGTGATTGTTAGATTGGTGATTCTATAAGAATTCTTGAAGAACATTAAGTGTTTTGGTTTCTTTTTTCTTGCTTTAAATTGTATACATTTTAAGTTGTTTAACTTGGGAATGAACTGCCCAGGCCTTGCAACTGTCATGCTCTGGAAATAATGTTGTCAATGAATCAAGCTCGTGGTTTCTCATTTTTAGCTATAGGTTTTTCTAGACCTGCCTTGCTCTCCCATCTAACTGTTGAAATCTGAAAGCAAAGGGAAAGTTTATGGTAAATAGTCAAATAATGCCATTCATTCCAAATAGTTTTTCTATTTTAGGCCTACGTCAAGCCTGGACACAGTGAGGCCTCGGTGTTTAAGAATCTGGTAGCTCTCTTTTTCATCTATACATTAAAAATGTTAATTTGTACTCATGAGGTCAAGATTCGCAGTTCTGGGACCAAGAAAATCAGGCACTGTTAATAAATATGTGATAACATTTTATAACTCTAGGCTCACTTGAGTGTATCAATATACTGAACTTTTAAATCATTTATAACTGCAATTAAAATATCCAAAAGTAATTTTCATGAGAAAATAAAATTAAAATATTTCAAATATTCACAGAAAAACTTGTTAAAGTCACTGATGATGAGTATTCGTTTCACTGTTAGGTTTGTAAGCAATTTAAAATTTTGAATGAAACATGGCAGGACACAGCTTTGATGTCTGACATCCCCAGGGTCATCCAGAATCCTGCTAACTATGAAATGGGGACAGAAAACTTTGCATAACATTTTCCTATCAGGCATAATTTTTTCCGTATTTCATAAATGGCTTAGTATGTATGTAAGTCTGAATTTTTTATATAAAATTCTCTTCTTTTTTGGCCAAATTTACTACCTTTGGAAGTGGTTACAGTTTCTATAGTAATTATTCAACTTTTAGTTTCAGTATCTTTAAAAGATTTTTTCCATTTACAGGAAAGTAAGTATTTTTAGTTTTGTGTTTTTAAAGTTCCCATTAGATTGCAAAGTTTACAGATTTCATGTAAGAGAACTTGAATATCAAATAAATTATAGTATTCATAAAAACAAAATTACAGATGCATTTATATCTCAATATATGTAGTACAGTATTGTTCAATTTACTTTTTGTCTTAATCAAACTTATATATGAATATAATTTAAAGTGTCAAATGGTTCCTGTGCTTTTTTTTCTCAGCCCATTTCCTGTTTCACAGATGCAACTGCTTTCAGCTATTTTAGCTGATTCTTTTGAGATCTCTCTTCATATCTCTAAATAACATGCTTATATTGCTATTTCTTGATTATTTATTAATAGGCTTTATTTATTGGCTTCCCACTGCGGAACATGAAAATTTAGCTTTCTTTCATCTTCTGGCCCCTATCATGCACGTGCACATTTTTGAGCTCTCATCCTCTTGAAATAGTATATCATAATTTTGATTAAATGAATATTCATGTCTCTCATATCATGACTAAATGAAAGCATTCGGAGCTTAGTCATGCACTATACAAGAGTGCTTTATCTTTCTTTCCAGGATTTTGTTTTCTCTTGTGTTAATAATGGCCTATTTTTTTAATTTAGTGTGGTGGGGGTTTTTTGTTGTTTTGCACCCAACACTAAGTCATGATTCCAGTCATATAATGCACCTCTAAATATTTGTAAGAATCTTATATATATTGTACAAATTTTATCTTCTTTAAGAAATCTCTCCCAGGGGCTCCTGGGTGGCTCAGTCAGTAGCGCCTGACTCTCAGTCTCTGCTCAGGTCATTATCTCATGGGTTGTGAGATCAAGCCCCACATTGGGCTACATGCTCAACAGGGAGTCTGATTGAGATTCTTTCCCTCTCTCTCTCTCCCTCTGCCCCTCCCCCTGCTTGCAGGCGCTTGTTCTCTCTCTCTCTCTCTCAAATAAATAAATAAATAAATCTTAAAAAAAAAATCTCTGCCAGGCTTTCTGACCAAATCCCACCAATGGGAAGGCTTGAGGGTGCTGGCTTCTAACTCCATAATTATTGAAGGGCTCTCCAATGGGAACCCTCAGGAGCTTGCTTTGATGGGGGCCCTGTGGATGAATGCCTGGCTCATGGCAGAGAAAGCAAAAATAGCTTATGACTGAGGACTTTTGTTGCATTAACTGCCCATGCAAAAATGACAGGGCTTGGAATATATGTCGTATGTTGACCAGACTTAAGTCATTATTTCCAAGAGGGTATTAGAATCCAAGTCTTCAGTATTATAGCTTATGTATTATGGTGATGGCAGGGAGAGTTTTTGTTTGTTTTATTTTAGTTTTAAATGATCTTTTACTTTGCCTATTAAAAAAAAGCTGACAGAAGAAGCAGGTGTGAGAGAGATTACACCCTTTCTCTACCTACCTGTAGGACTGTATTATGACTGGCAGCTCTGTTCTCCCATGCCACAGGAAAAAAACCCACCCCATCGGGACAGTTCAGATCCTTAGTCAAAAGAAAGACTGATGGGGCCTTTGCCCTCCCTGTCTCATCTCTGTATTGCCACTGTCCAAGGCACAGAGAGGATAGGAGGCGGCCACTGACTGTGTAAGATTGTGTTGCATAAACACAACTGAATTCCATTTTATTTCCAAGGTCACATTAAAATTTGCTTATTGGGATTAGCCCTTTCCCTACCTTGTCTCATTGGAGGGGTTCCATCACCCTTCTAGAAAGGCCACTTTGGTAAGATTTCTTGAATGTTGTGCTGCCTGAGCTGGTCTTCTAATTTTCTAATCTTCTCCCAATATCCAAGCCTGACTTTGGCTCTGTATTTTGGGTGAGTTGCTCTCATTTATCTTCCCACACTTCAATTTATTGTTTCATTAATGCTTTATAATTGAATTCCAATAACTCCTTTTATAGTCCAAGTGTACTTTTAAACTGGTCAGTTTCTGTAAAAAGAAAGATTTTAGAAACTCCTAGTTGGAAAGTTTGGGTTCTAGATGTTTATGACATATCATTAATAATTTTCTTTTTTGATTGGTCTTGTGAAAGAGAATGTCCATGTCATGGGAAAAAGTAATAGAGCAGGAGTACAGGAGTGTTCAAGAGTAATAGGGCAACATATCTTCAATTTACTCTGAAATGGTTCCAGAAAAAAAAGAGGGGGAGGGGTTCTTTTTTTTCTGCCCTTACAATTTTCAGTAAATTTGAAATCATTTCAAAGAAATAGCACACAGCAAAATATTTTCACCAAATAATGTTTAAAAGGAACAGGGATCTGAAGTAAAAATTTGATTTTTGTGAGGTTGTGCTCTAAGAATTAAATTGCTATAGAGTAGAAAGAGAGAATGCACTCCTAGTAGAACTTGCTAGAAATTATAGTTTCTCATGCATGTTTTCATTTCATAGTTTGTTTTTAAAAAAAGTAGAGGAGATAGGATTAAATATAACTCTCTTCTGTCACAATCAGTTGGTTATAAATTTGGAATTAATCGCCTCTTATTTGACGAATGCTCCAGATTTTCTCTTTGAAAATGTATGGGGAGCCTCAGCCTACACTAGCTCTTAGCATAGAGTAGACATAAATAAATGTTTGTTGAATAAATGAATATTATATGCAAAGTCCCTAGCACAATATCCTGGCCCCCTTAATTATTAAATAATGGTAGATGCTACTTTTACCTTTTTTAAAGGATAAAGAGAATGCACCTATATAATGGAATATTATTCAGGCAGAAAAATAAAGAAATCTTGCCATTTCCAAGAACATGAATGAAACTGGAGGGAATTATACAAAATGAAATAAACCAGACAGAGAAAGACATTCACTATGTGATATTACTTATATATGGAATCTTTACTTATATATGGAATCTAAAAAAAAAAAAAATGTACTCATAGAAACAGGGAGTAGAATGGTGATTACCAAAGGCTGGGGCTGGGGAAAATAAAGAGAAGTTGGTCAAAGGGTACAGAGTTGTAAGATGATTAAGTTTTGAGGATATAATGTAACAGCATGGTGACTATAGTTAATAATACTGTACTCTATATGTGAAATTTGCTAAGAGAGTAGAAGTTATTTATTCTCTTTACACACATAATGGTAATGATGTGAGATGATGGATGTGTTAATGAGCTTGATTTTGGTAATCAGTTCACAATGTATACATAGATCAAACCACACTGTACATCTTAAATATATAAAATTTTATTTGTCAGTTATGCATTAATAAAGTGTGGGGGGGAAGACAATGTTAAAATATCCAAACTGTTAGCAAATATGCTGTATAATGAAGTGCTCATTTGGATTAACAAATTTGATTTATTACATTAAGACATTTGGTTTTCTTGGTTATGGGGTGGGCCTTTTTAAGTTTTTATTTTAATTCTAGTTATTTAACATACAGTGTTGTATTAGTTTCAGGTGCACAATATAGTGATTCAACACTTCCATACATCACCCCGTGCTCATCTCGACAAGTGCACTCCTTCATCCCCATCACCTGTTTAATCCATCTCCCCCCTACCTCCTCTCCAGTGACCATTAGTGTGTTCTCTAGAGTTAAGAGTCTGGTTTTTGGATTGTCTCTCTCTCTCTCTTTTTTCCCCTGTGCTAGACTGTTTTATCTCTTAAATTCCACATATGAGTGAAATCATATGGTATTTGTCTTTCTCTGACTTATTTCATTTTAACATTATACTCTCGAGCTCCATCCATGCCATTGCAAATGGCAAGATTTCATTCTTTTTCATGGCAAATAATATTCCATTTTATATATATATATACCACATCTTTATCCATTCATCTGTCGATGGACACTTGGGCTGCTTCCGTATCTTGGCTATTGTAAATAATTCTACTCTAAATGTAGGGGTGCATGTATCCCTTTAATTATTTGTATTTTTTGAGTAAATACCTAATAGTGTGATTACTAGATTGTATGGTATTTCTATTTTTAACCTTTTGAAGAACCTCTGTACTGTCTTCCAGAGTGGTTGCACCAGTTTGCATTCCCACCAACAGTGCACAAGGGTTCCCCTTTCTCTGAATCCTCACCAACACCTGTTGTTTCTTGTGTTGTTGATTTTAGCCATTCTGACTGGTGTAGTTCATTGTAGTTTTGATTTGTATTTCCCTGATGATGAGTGATGTTGAGTATCATTTCATGTGTTTGTTGGCCATCGGTATGTCTTCTTTGGAAAATGTCTATTCATGTGTTCTGTCCATTTTTAAAATTATATTATTCATATTTTGGGTGTTGAGTATTGTAAGTTCTTTATATATTTTGGATACTAACCATTTATCAGATATGTCATTTGCAAATATCTTCTCCCATTCTGTAGGATTTCTGATAGTTTTACTAATAACTTCCTTCACTGAGCAGAAGCTTTTTATTTTGATAAGGTTCCAATAGTTTATTTTTGCTTTTGTCTCCCTTGCCTCAGGAGACATATCTAGAAAGAAGTTGCTACCAAAAAAACCAAACCAAAACAAAACAAAATGAAAGAAAGAAGTTGCTATGGCCAATGTCAGAGAAGTTACTGCCTGTGTTCTCTTCTAGGATTTTTATGGTTGCATGTCTCACATTTAGGTCTTTAATTCATTTTGATTTTATTTTTGTGTATAGTGTAAGAAAGTGGTCCAGTTTCATTCTTTTGTATGTTGCTGTCAGGTTTTCACAACACCATTTGTTGGAAGACTTTGTTTTTCCCATTGGATATTCTTTCCTGCTTTGTTGAAGATTAATTGACCATATAATAGTATGTTCATTTCTGGGTCTTCTGTTTTGTTCCTTTGATGTATGTGTCTATTTTTGTACCAGTACCACACTGTTTTGGTTACTACAATTTTGTAACATAACTTGAAGCCCAGAATTGTGATGCTGCCAGCTTTGTTTTTCTTTTTCAGTGTTTCTTTGGCTATTTAGGGTCTTCTGTGGTTCCATACAAATTTTAGGATTGTTCTAGCTCTGTGAAAAATGCTTTTGGTATTCTTCCCTTATTCCTGACCTTAGGGGGAGATTTCTGGTTTCCCCATTGAGTATGATGTTGACTGTGGGTTTTTCATACAAGGCCTTTAATATGTTGAGGTATGTTCCCTCGAAACCTACTTTGTTGAGGATTTTTATCATGAATGGATGTTGTACTTTGTCAAATGCTTTTTCTGCATCTGTTGAAATGATCATATGGTTCTTATTCTTTCTCTTACTGATGTGATGTATCACACTAAACAATTTGGAATATTGAAGCACCCTTGCAACTTGGGAATATTTTCCACTTGATCATGGTGAATGATTTTTTTAATGTATTGTTGGATTCGGTTTGCTAGTATTTTATTGAGGATTTCTGCATCTATGTTCATCAGAGTAATTGGCCTGTAGTTCTTTGTTTTTAGTGGTATCTTTGATTTTGCTATCAGCGTAATGCTCACCTCAGGATGAGTTTGGAAGTTTTCCTTCCTTTTCTAGTTTTTGGAATAGTTTGAGAAGAATAGGTATTAACTCCTCTTTAAATGTTTGTTAGAATTCGCCTGCAAAGCCATCTATTCCTGGACTGTCATTTGTTGGGAGTTTCTGATTACTGATTCAGTTTCTCTGCTGATTATCAGTCTGTTCAAGTTTTCAATTTCTTCCTGTTTCAGTGTTGGTAGTTTATATGTTCCTAGGAATTTAACCATTTCTTCCATGCTGTCCAATTTGTTGTCATATAGTTTTTCATAATATTCTCTTAAAATTGGTTGTATTTTTGTGGTGTTTGTTGTTATTGCTCCTCTGTCATTTGTGACTTCATTTATTTGAGTCTTCTTTTTTTTTTTCTTGATAAGTCTGGTGAGAGGTTTATCAATTTTGTAGCTTCTTTCAAAGAGCCAGCTCCTGGTTTCAATTATCTGTTCTATTGTTGCTTTAGTTTTTAGAGCATTTATTTTTGCTCTAATCTTTATTATTTCCCTCCTTCTATCATTAGGCTGTGTTTGTTCTTTTTCTAGCTCCTTTAGGTGTAAGGTTAGCTTGTTTATTTGAGATTTTTCTTACTTCTTGATGTAGGCCTGTATTGCTATATACTTCCCACTTAGAACTGGCTTTGCTGCATCCTAGAGATTTTAGACCATTGTGTTTTCATTTTCATTTGTTTCTGTGTACTCTTTAATTTCTTCTTTTATTTCCTGGTTGACACATTCATTTTTTAGTAACATGTTATTTAACCTGCAAAACCTTTCCAGATTTTTTCTTGTGGTTGACTTCAAATAATTTTGTAGCATGATATTGATTTTGAATTTGTTAAGATTTGTTTTGTGGGCTAATATGTGATCTCTTCTGGAGAATGTTTCATGTGCACTTGAAAACAATGTGTATGCTGCAGTTTTACATTGCGGGAATGTTCTCAATATATCTGTTAAATCCATCTGGTCCAGTGTGTCATTTAAAGCCACTGCTTCCTTGTGATTTTCTGCTTTGATGTGCTGTCAATGTAAGTGGGGTATTAAAGTCTAATCTGTTTTATGTATTTGGGTGCTCCCATGTAGAGTAGATAAACATTTACAGTTGTTATACCTTCCTGTTGAATTGTCCCCTTTATGATTATGTAGTGCCCTTTTTGTCTCTTGCTATAGTCTTTTTTTCAAAGTCTAGCCTGTCCAATATATGCATTGCTACTCTGGCTTTCTTTTGACATCCATTTGCATGATAGACTTTTCTCTATCCCCTCACTTTCAATCTATAGGTATCTTTAGGTCTAAAATGAGTCTCTTGTAGGCAGCATATAGATGACTCTTGTTTTTTCTTTTATCCTTTCTGATACCTGATGTCTTTTGAGGGGAGCATTTAGTCCATTTACATTCAAAGTAATTATTGATTGATATGTACTTTTTCTCTATTACTTGTCTTGTGGTTGTTTCTGAAGACTTGCTCTGATCTTTTCTTTCTCTCTTTTATGTGTTGCTGATTTTCTTTAGTGCTATATTTGGATTTAAATCTCTTTATTCTTCACATGTTTATTACTCGTTTTGATTTGTGGGTACCATTAGGTTTATATAACCTCTTTTGCAAATAGCAGTCTCTATTAAGTTGATAGTCTTTTAAGTTTGAACTCATTCTTTTCTCCTCTCCTCCCCATGTGTAGGCATATGTTATATATTTTATATCCTTTTCTTTGTGATTTCCTTGACTGACTGTTTATAGAAATGTTCATGTTTACTGCTTTTGTGTTTCGTGCCTTTATGCTCTCAACTTTGGTCTTTCTTTTCCTTTCAAAGTGTCCCCTAGATATCTCTTACAGGGCTGGTTTAGTGGTCATGAACTCCTTTAGTTTTTGTCTGTCTGTGAAAATCTTTATCTCTCCTTCTATTCCGAATGATAGCTTTGTTGGATAGAACATTCTTGGCTGCAGATTTTTCCCATTTTGCAGTTTGAATATATCATGCCACTCCCTTCTGGCTTGCCAAGTTTCTGTTGAGAAATCTCCAGCTAGCCTTATGAGTTTTCCCTTGTAAGTTACTGGCTTCTTTTCCCTTGCTGCTTTTAAGATTTGTTCTTTATCACTATATTTTGCAAATTTAATTACAATATGTCTTGGTGTGGGCCTGCTTTTGTTGATTTTGATGGATGTTCTCTGTATCTCCTGGATCTGGATGTCTATTTCCTTTCCCAGATTAAGGAATTTTTCTGCTATTATTCCTTTAAATAAATTTTCTCCCCTTTTTCTCTCTCTTCTTCTGGGAGTCCTGTAAAATGAATATTTTGATGGAATCACTGAATTCCCTACATGTATTCTCATTTTGCATAATTCTTTATTCTCTCTTTTGTTTAGCCTGATTACTTTCCATTACTCTGTCTTCTAGATCACTAATTTATTTCTCTGTTTCTTCTAGCCTCCTCTTCATTCCATCAGGTGGGTTTCTTATTTTGTTTATCGAGCTCTTTATCTGTGCAATGTTATTCCTTATCTCTGCTTAAGGATTTCACTCATGTCTTCCACTCTTTTCTCAAGTCCAGTGGGTATCTTTATGATCATTGCTTTAAATTCTCTATCAGGTATGTTACTTACCTCTGTTTTACTTAGATTTGTGGCCATGGCCTTGTCCTGTTTTTCCACTTAGGATAAATTTCTCTGTTTTCTCATTTTGTCTAAATCTATGTGTTTCTCTCTCTGTGTATTAGTAAAGTCAGCTATGTCTCCTGTTCTTGATGGTAATGACGTTATGAAGAATGGGTCCTGTAGTGCTTTTCTGTGTAGTGTCGTCTGTTCCCCACAGCCTAGTTTTTCTGTGAGTGTCTCTAATGTGTGCTGCATCTACTGTTTTGTCTGCAAAATAGGCCAGTTGTTTGCAAACACTTTCATTGCCTATTGTGGGCAGTATTTGGTCCCTGGCCTGAATGAGGCACATTTTAACTAGATATGCTCTGGTCTGTTTGTGAAATGATATATTTTGCCACCACTGCCAGTACAGAGGCTCTGCAATACTCCCTCATTGAGGGGTGCCTGGGTGGCTCAGACTGTTAAGCGTCTGTCTTCAGCTCAGGTCATGATCCCAGGGTCCTGGGATCGAGCCCCGCATTGGGCTCCCTGGTCCGTGGGAAGCCTGGTTCTTCCTCTCCCTCTGCCTGCTGCTTCCCCTGCTAGTACTCTCTCTGTCTCTCTCTCTCTCTGTCAAAAATAAATAAAATCTTAAAAAAAAAAAAACTCCCTCATTGGGAGATGTGGTCTGTGTATGGGTTTGGGCTAGTCTTCTGGGGGAGGGGGCCCACCACATTGGGACTGAGGCAAGCAGGACTGGAAGGGGTGGTGCCACTGGAGCACAGAGGGGTGTGGGATTGGTGTGAGCAAATTAGGTAGTGAGTGTTGACTCTGCACTGGTTCCCACAGGTGACTCTGTGTTTATGCTGAAGGGTAAGAAAGGAAAAGGACACTTGCCAGTTCCTTTGTTTCTGGAGGGGTCACTCCGTGAATTCTGCCCCTCTGAGACATGCTCTGAGATGACATCTAACCTCCCCACTGTGTACCCTAGATGCTCTTCAGATCACTATTTCCTCGCTGTTTGTCTACAGGATGTTTGCCCTGTCTTTTCTCTAAGAGCAGCACAGTGTCCTGTGAGCTTCTCCAGAACCAAGCACACTGACCTCTAATTTTCCAGGCTTTAATCCCCTCTCACTTTCCAAGCCAGTTACTCTTGGGAGATTCCTTTCCCCCATGCACTCCCCTGTTTGCTAGTCTGTCCCTTGCCCTTCTGCACAACCACAGCTCCCTCCACACCACAGCAGCCCATATCTCTCCCAGACCCTGTCTGTGCACTTCCTACTTTATTCAGTGTGGCCTCTTCCCTACCTTTAGTTGTGGAGTCTGCTAGTCTTCAGGTCAATTTCTGGAATATTTTGGGTGAGTTGATAGTTATCTAGTATCTAGTTAGTATTCATAGGACAGGTGAACCTAGGGTCCTTCTACTCTACTGTCATCTTCCAACCCCACCTACATTAAGATATTTGAATCCCAATTGTTTCAGTTAATTGATTTATGTAATAAAGTTGGAAGTAACTCAACTGCAAGCCTGTAAATGGCAATGACCTGTGTGTGTGTGTATGTGTGTGTGTACAAATACTATAGTACTTAACTACCAAGGAGGAGACAGAGCCTGAGCTTGAGCAGAAGTGTTAGAGGCACTTAGAAGTCCCTTTATTCTGGCCATTTATTCAACTGGGGAGATGACTAAACCATTTAACAATTTTAAATTTCCTTTATTGCCATTGTGCACCTAGAACCCCACCTCATCAATATTCTTTATATCAATAGATGACCAAAAGGGAATTTGAATCATTTTACTAGGATTTGAACAGTCCAAAACAAACAAGAGCACTGATATTAACAAGATGCCCTAACCCTCCAGAAAATTGCCATGCACCTCATATTTGATTCTTCTTTGTTTTGAATGTTTAATCTGGAGATTATTGATACACAAAGGTTTGCAAGTCTCAGACACTGTTGTTGACAGTATCCTCCTGGCACTTAATGGCATGATCAGCAGCAGCAATGAACTTGATATTGCTGAGCTCTGTCAGCATCAGAGATCCTGAGATGGATTTCCACTCATAACACTGATGTGTCCTACTGAGTGCACAGAAATATGGGACACATCTGAAGCTGGTCCCATGGGATTAGATTTCAACTGCCATCATTTGGTTTCTTTCTTTTGAAATTATCATTATTTATTTGTTCACCCTCTCTAAAATATCTCCAGTGCTAGAGGGAGCCCAAAACAATTAATAAGCAATCATTTTACTTTCCATTTTTTCACCTGAACTAAATTAGTTTGAATATTCCTGCTAGATAATTTACACTGACAGTGACTTTAATTTTTTCACATGGACAGATTGTGCAAAAGCTTTTTTGAAAATGATTTGGTTGTGGTTGATTGTTCACAGTTTCAAAGACAGAATCATCCATCTAGATTGTTTAGAACTACAGAGAATTATAGGTTTGAGAAATGCTGTCTACCTAAGAAAGTTTTTCCTGGTACCATGTGAGATACTTTATTAAAGCCATTTTGGTTTTAGTATAAACTATTCATTTAAATGAAATCACATCTCTCAACTTCTCATACTTTCGGTTCTACATGTGAAAATTGGCAAATCTCACACTGTCTGCTCCATATTCACATATTCCCCCCTTTTATTTGCTTGAACCCATGCAAATTAAGAAAAACATGTAAATCAGAATCTGTAATATAACAGGTAGGAGTCCAGCAATTGTGAGTTATTTTCTCCTTTGATGACATTTTATTGTATATAATTTTTCCTATACTTTAAAATGTCTTTTTTCATTTCATATTGATATGAAATGAAATTTCATTTTTTCATTTCATTTCATTTTCATTTTCATTTCATATTAATATGAAATGAAAAAATTTAAAGCTATGTGAAATTTTTTTTCCATAAGGAAAAGAGATATTTAAAAAATTTTTTTAAATCCCTCAATTTTGCAAGAGGCAGTTTTTCAAAATAAAGTGGTTTGCTTACTCAATGTGCTTCATAAATGATATATATACATAATTACATTTGACTGCTGATTCTTATCTGAGTTCTTATATGAAAAGTACCAGTCTTCTTGATTCCCATTTTTCGATCTTTATAGAGGCATTTACTGTTTATAAAATAAAACACAAGCATTGCTCAAATGGTGGAAATGCTGCCTGTTCATCCAGAAAGTCTGAGTGGGAGAGAGAGGCTAATACCACTTTTCCAGGCTATCTCCCAGAGTCTAATTTCACAAGCCATCAACACTTTGGAAGGGGAAATTAATTTGAATGTCTGTCATATTCTAGAAAGTGGGATGAAGTATTAGTAAATATTGTCAGGTTGACTCAGAAAGGATAGATTGGAGAAGATGAATCCATATTGTTGTTAAAAAGGAGGAGACTATCCAGCTAAAGAAGAAATTTTGTTCTTTCAATATTTATTAATAATTTCAATGTTTTCCTAATTGTCCTTGGGAAATTACTAAGCTAAATTTTACAAATAATGTGGTTGTACAGAGAGCATTCTAATGAACTCAGGGATAAATTAGAATATGTACAAAATGTGGAAGGAGATGCATATAACAAAGATGAGCTGTAGAGGGGTACATAATTGTGGAATTAGCATCAGTGATGCTAAAGTACAGAAGGGAATACCCTTGAGTATCTTTTCCAAGACCATAAACTAGACTCTTACATGTATCCATCAAATAAAAATAACCACTCTGTGCTGGTGGTGATTATTGAATAGATGATAAAAACAAAATATAATGTCAAGTTTAATTTTGCTGAGTGTATACATTGAGAGCCTTATTGCAGTAGGCTGGCTCTATGTTCCATTCTACATAAACACCCTTGAAAAGATTGTTTGGAATGAAAGACCAGTTGGTACCTCTCTTCTAAGATAATAAAATGATAAAGACCCACAGAGAAGTATCTCCCAATTATCTGTGAGGTTAAAATTAGCTAAGCAAATTTCATCATACTACATATATTTTGGGGTTCTTTTGGCTGCTCTAGCATACCAAGCTTTTTTCTGACTACAGGACCCATTCATTCACTTTTCCTTTGTCTGCATTGCCCTTCCTTACCTCTGAGTATCTGGACCTTCTCACTGTTCAGGTCTCTGGTTAACTGTCAACTTCAGGAAATAGCCCATGTGTTTCTACTATTCTCTGTCATAACTCGTTTTTTTTTTTTTTTTTCAAAACAGTTATAACATTTTCTTTATCTCTTTGTTTGGGTATACTAATACACAAATTGAAATATAAACTCAGTAAATGCAGAGATCTGGTCATTCTTGTTTCTATTGTATCTGTGTTGCCTGGAACAGTACCTTGTACATAAGATGCTAACAAAAACCAATCCACTTGTTAATGGATTGTTGAAGTAATCCAAATAAAGAACAACATTATGGGTAAGATAAAATAGAAAATTGTGGCAGTAGATTGGATAAAGTAACTAAAAGATGCGATCTGGGCAATATTCAGAAGACACAAAATACAAAACATTTTTAGAACCCAGAATATAGCAATCGTTATCCTCCCTAACAATTATCACAAATTTTCAAAAACAGTTCTTAATTCCTTTGAAAAAATACTGCATCATTTTAACTTAATTGAAATACAGATATACTTTGAAACAACTCAAGGTGAACCATTTTCCATCAACACAAACCCACAATTTTTTATAGAAAGCAAATTATGTGAGACCAGGGACGATGTCCATTGTGCTCTTTTTTCTTCTTTTTAATTTCCAGCCTGTATCCCAAAGTCTGGAACATAATACATAAATCAACAGAGTATTGGAAAGGAATTATTTAGCCAGATAGAACCATAGTGGCAGACTTCATGCTCTTAAATGTTTCAAATGCTAGCTCATTGGAATACTGCCCAAACAAACTGACCAATTTCCCAATAGTTTAGTAAGTAATAGATAAATTTTAAGTTTTGTTCTAGCAATTAAAGTTTTAAATCACTTTTAGAATAAGGTTGATGCTTTATCTAATAGTTTCTCCAAGGCTTGCCTTAAGTTAAACAAGTTGGATTCTGGTGTTGTGCCTGTTAGCTTTCCAGGGGCTTTCTCTGGGCTTCAAAATCCCATAAATCCTGGGGGTACTTATGGCCTCCTTTCCCCAAAGAGCAACTGATGTCCCAAAAGTTTTAACTAATGTGAGTTGAAGTATGACTACCCTGAAATCTATGTTACAAGATATCCAAAGCAAAATGAGCAAAAGTAGTAGTCAAAGCCCATGCAGATAAAAATTATTACAGTGGTTATTTTGACTTGAGACACACATGAGATAGGACTTAGGGACAGAGAAGATCCATTGTGTTTCTAAAAAGTACATTATTTAAGTGGTAATTTATTCCATCCACATGTAAATCAGACTTGGCCTAGGTATCAGGTATATCTGCCCAGAAGGTATGATAGGGACATCAAATACTTTGGATTGACCCTTCCTTTTTCTTAATTTAATTGATAAATCCATATTTTTGAAGAATGAGTCAGGCCAGTCCCCTTGCTTAGCACTATAAGCTGTTGCTATTGAGTAGATTTCCTATTGTTACAGGATGCCTTTGAAATTTTGGATGACTGACTCATTGTCTGCTTTCCTCACTTACCAGCTCTTCACTGTAAAGAAAAAATGCTTCCACAAAAATGCAAATGGACAGGGTAAACAGAGGGAATGTGACTTCATTGTAATAATCCAGTGACTTGTGAACCAAATAAGAGCTTGTTACAGTTCTTGAGAACAAGAAAAACATATGCTGCAAATCTCCTATTCTAAAGGTTTTTGGTGAGATTTATAAAACTCTCCTCCAGTCAAGTAAAAATTGCTGAAATTGACTTTATATACTTCAACCTTTATATTTTCACAGCTGTTTTAAATATGAAAAAGTAGAACTCTTTAGATAAAAATGTAAATAGTGTGAAAATAAATTATCAAGCTTTGAATTACAAACAGTATGATAATTATTATTATTTGCTGATCAGTAGCATTGCAAACAATAAGTTATGTGACAACAGGAAGCTTTTATTAAGCAATATTTAATTTGGAATTATTATTATTATGAAGGTTTCACAGTGAGCAGTGAAAATTAAACAAAGACTCTATGTATTTTTATGTTTCTAATAGATTCCAACTCAGACTTTGAAATAAATAATTTTGGATATTTGAATATCCAAGTTCAAAAAAAGGAAAATAACCTCAAGTTGGCTATTTTTAAAGAACTTTATTGAAGTACACTTACTTACAATAAAAGGATCCTATTTTAAATGTATTTTTGCCAAGTTTTGAAAAACGTATAAACTGTATAACCACCACACTGAAGACACAGAACACATTCATCACCAAGAACGTTCCCTATGTCCTCTATTATTCTTCAAAATGCAATGGCAAGATTGATCACATTAATGACACTGTATTCACCAGGAGGACAGATGATCAAAATATGAAAGGCAAAACATTATAATTTCTAAAATATAACATAGGAAAATACCTTTACAGCTCTTGAGTAAGCAAGGGTTTTTTTAAAATCATAGAAATCAGAAACCAGAAAAGAAATAATGATAAATTGGATTATATTAAAATTAAGAGCTTCTATTCATTAAAATACACCATTAAGAGAATGAAAAGACAAGCCAGAGTCTACAAGAAGATACTTGTCATACATAAAATGGTCGAAGAACTCTTATTCAGGATATATAATGAACTTTCACAAATCAGTAAGAAAAATACAGACAAGCAAATAGGAAATAGAAATCATGGAAGAAGCTTAAACAGACACTTCAAACAGAGGAGACAACCAAATGGCCAATAAAGCTTTGAAAAGATGCTCCGTTTGATTAGTTATTACCAACATCTAAATTATAAGCAGTTGGACAGACTATTATTACTGTAATAAAAAAAAAGAGAGAGTGGGCTGTGCAAAGTGACCCTGAGGGTTCAGAGCAACAGGCACTGCTGGTTGCAGTGAAAATGGGGGGGGGGGTGCCAAGGGGGCTCAGTTGGTTAGGTGTCTGACACTTGGTTTCCACTCAGGTCATGATCTCAGGGTCCTGAGATCCAGTCCCGAGTGGGGCTCTTCACTCAGTGGGAGCCTGCCCCTCCCCTGATGCATGCATGTGCTCTCTCTCTCAAATAAATACATAAATCTTTTTAAAAAAAGAAATGAAAACTGAAAAATACATTTTGGAAAATTGCATGGAAAAATACATACATTTGAGAGTCATTTCAGTTAACTTCATCTTTTAAGAGTAATTTATTAATTTACTGTTTCTTAAATGTTTTCTACTGGCCAGGTAATATGTTTGGAGCTATGAAAATCATTATCAATGTCATTTAATTAAAAACAGTTACCCTGTAGTTGTTGTAAGTCTATTTTGGGGTGTGTAAATGTATTTGGAAAGGGTGTTTCTTTCTAGAAAAATACTTAGAGTTTTGCTGCTTAGTAAAAATCCTCAGGTAAAAAGCATAGTGGTTTGTTTTTTTTTTTTTTTTTTTTTTTTAGCTATATGGAGACACATTTCAGATTGTAGAATTGCAAACTATCCTCTTAAGATCAAACAAAAGTCAACGATCAGTTCAGTGCTTAAATACACACCCAGGCTTCAGAGGGAAAAAAAAGACTGGAGTATACTTCCCTGAACACCCAGTGATTATCCCTGTCCCAAACTCAGAGCCCCCTCTGGAGGCCATGAGGGTTTCTGCTTTGCCAGGAGATGTCTGTGATCACACTTCCTACCTAAGATACCCCTCAGCCCTCACCAGAACCTGCTGTACCTCCTGCCTTGATTAATGAGTAGTCTGGAGGCAGACCCTTTAAAACTTCTGGAATCCAAGCCAGAAACTACAGAGTTAAATATTGGCAGAACTGATTCCAAAAACAACTGAAAAACACAAACCCAGATTGGAAAGGGTCGCAAGAGAGTTTAATATATATGATACTTAAGGCTTAATATCACTTATGTAAATAATTTTTATGCATTTGAAGGAAAGCTATGAACACCCCAATAGGAAAATGGGAAAATACATGGTAATTCACATAATAATAAACATAGGTAGCCAAAAGGAACAGGAAATATGGTGAAAATTGCTAATAAATAAAAATTGCAAATTAAAATACTGTTGTATCTTTTTTTCTCAGATTATCAGTCATTCCAAAGACTATTGATGTTTTCTGTAGGCGATTATATGTGAAAATGACGGAAAGAAATATTAACCTGTGTAGTCCAGCAGGGCTATCAGGCAAAATAGGTTTCAAAATGTGTCTACTTTGGACCCCCAAATCAAAGTCCTCACTGCCTGTCTTAACGATATATAATATATGAACAAAACCATCTGTGTCAGGATGTTTATTGCAGCATATTATATATCAGAAAAATTCGATGACTCGAAGATGAAGTGTGGTTACATGATTTTTCTATGAAATATTATGTAACCATTCCATAGTTTTAACGCTGAAAGAGACTAGGAAAATTGTTCAATAAAAAGTAGCCCCTGCTGTGTGCATAGTAAAACACCATTTTCATTGCATAGAAGTAGCCATACATGCCCGCCATGATCACACTCTGCACTTACCTTTCTGTGGACGGGCTATGAAAGGGCCAAGGCTGATGGTTATATGATGAGTCAGAGTTTAAGTTGGAAGGGCTCGGGAAACCTGAAGTAATTTGGCCTTTCTGGCACATACCTGGGCACTGTTGTCTTTCAGTGAGAGCCCTAGACCATGGTGCTTTCAGAGTATGAGCATCGGTGACCTCTTGCTATCAATGGGACCCCTGGTGAATACAGGCTATCCAAATTAAGTCCATGGTATTTTTATGGCTAGGCAGGTGGACTTCCTACAGGGAAAATTGGGGATACATTCTATGGAATTTGGTGTAGGTAAAGGTGGCTTGTGGAAAACAATTACCTGGATAAGCTGCTTCTTCCTACAGAAATTTCTTTCCCTGCTTTGTTCTGTTTGTCTCAGTATATCTAAAAAGGGTGGAATCTGGGCAATGCTGAGCTAATAATAAGTCTAGGCTGGGAAACAAGTATTTGTTTCTCATATGACACTAATGAAGACTAAAGTTGACCTTCGAAGATTGAATTGCTTATTTTATTTGTTTTTGGCAAGCATAGAAACATGAACTGATACTCATATCTTTAGATATTTTCTCATAATGATTGTTTTGAACAGAATAAAATGTAAGTATATGGAGGGATGCAATGCCTTTATATAACTATGTTATATTATTTATTTATTTAGATTTTTTTTTAGATTATTTAGATTATTAGATTATTTAGATTATTAGATTTTTATTTAGATTATTTATTTAGATCCCTCAGTGCTCATAAACCTGACATTCTTAGGCCTTTACCGAATGGTAGGTTAGAACAAAATGGTCACATAAATAGGAATTACCCAAATTTCATGGTCCTGACAGGATTTCAACACCTCTGTTGCTGCCTCCTATTTCCACACCAGTTTTCAGGAAATTCCTCCCATCTCACAGTAAATGGTATCATGTGTCATCTGGTGTGATTATATACATAATCATCTCATTTGCAAATAGTGAGTTTTACATCTTCCTTACCAATTTCGATGCCTTTTATTTCCTTTTTTTTCTGATTGCTGTGGCTAACACTTCAAACTATGTTGGGTAAAAGTGGTGAGAGTGGACATCCCTGTCTTGTTCCTGACCTTAAATCTCTCAGTTTTCTCCCATTGAGTTTGATGTTTGCTGTGGGTTTTCATATATGGCCTTTATTATACTGAGATATGTTCCCTCTAAACCTAGTTTGTTGAGGGTTTCTATCATGAATGGATGTTGTACTTTGTCAAATGCTTTTTCTGTATATATTGAAATGATCATATCCTTTCTCATCCTTTCTCTTATGGATATGATGTACCACATTGATTTGTGAATATTGAACTACACTTGCATCCTGGGAATAAATTAAACTTGATCATGGTGAATGATTTTTTTAATGTATTGTTAGATGCAATTTGCTAGTATTTTGTTGAGGATTTATACATCTATGTTCATCAGAGATATTGGCCTATAGTTCTCTTTTTTAGTGATGTTTATTTGGTTTTGGTATCAGGGTGATACTGGCCTCATAGAATGAATTTGAGTTTTCCTCCCTTTTCTACTTTTTGGAATGGTTTGAGAAGAATAGGTATTAAGTCTTCTTTAAATGTTTGGTAGAATTCGCATGTGAAGCTGCCTGGTCCACTCTTTTGTTTGTTGGGAGTTTTTTGGTTAATGATTCAATCTCCTTGCTGGTAATCAGTCTATTCAAATTTTCTATTTCTTCCTGTTTCAGTTTTGGGAGGTTATATGTTTCTAGGAATTTATCCATTTCTTCTAGGTTGTCCAATTTGTTGGCATATAGTTTTTCATAATATTGTCTTTAATTGTTTGTATTTCTGTGGTGTTGGTTGTTGTTGCTCCCCTCTTATTTGTGATTTTATTTATTTGGGTCCTTCCTCTTTTCTTTTTGATAAGTCTGGCTATCAATTAACAATTTCATAGATTTTTTTTGGAAGATCCAGCTCCTGGTTTCATTGATCTGTTCTATTGTTTTTTTTTGTTTTTTTTTGTTTGTTTGTTTGTTTTTTTAGTTTCTACATCATTTATTTCTGCTCTAACCTTTATTATTTCCTTCCTTCTGCTGGCTTTAGGCTTTGTTTATTGTTCTTTTCCTAGCTCCTTTAGGTTACATTGTTTGAAATTTTTTTGCTTTTTGAGGTAGGCCTGTATTGCTATATATTTCCCTCTTAGAACTGCCTTTGCTGCATCCCAAAGGTTTTGGAACGTTGTGTTTTCATTTCCATTTGTTTCCATGTACTTTTTAATTTTTTCTTTGATCTCCTTGTTGGCCTATTCATTGTTTAGTAGCATGTTATTTAACCTCCATGTATTTGTGGTCTTTCCATATTTTTTCTTGTGATTGACTTCGAGTTTCATAGTGTTGTAGTCAGAGAAAATGCATGGTATGACTTCGGTCTTTCTGAATTTTTTGAGGCTTGTTTTGTGGCCTAAGATGTGATCTATTCTGAGGAATGTTCTATGCACACTTGAAAAGAATGTGTATGCTGCTGTTTTAGGACAGAATGTTCTGAATATATCTATTAAATCCATCTAGTCCAGTGTGTCATTCAAAGCCACTGATTCTTTGTTGATTTTCTGTTTGGATGATCTGTCCATCGATGTAGATGGGGTGATAAAGTCTCCTACTATTGTTATATACTACTGATTAGTTCCTTTATGTTTGTTATTAACTGTTTTACATATTTGGGTGCTCCCATGTTGGGTGCATAAACATTTAGAATTGTTATATCTTATGTTGGATTATCCCCTTTATTATTTTAGAGTGTCCATCTTTGTCTCATTTTACAGAGTTTGTTTTAAAGTGTATTTTATTTGATATAAGTATTGCTATTCTGGCTTTCTTTTGACATCCATTGGCATGATAAATTGTTCTCCATCCCCTCACTTTCAGTCTCAGGTGTCTTTAGGTTTCAAATTACTCTCCTGTAGGCACTATATAGATGTGTCCTTTTTTTCTCTCTCTCTATACATGCTGTCACTCTATGTCTTTTGATGGGAGAGTTTAGTCCATTTACATTCAAAGTATTTATTGGTAGATATGCATTTATTGTCATTTTGTTACTTATTGTGTTATGTTTTTTGTAGTTTTTCTCTGATCTTTTCTTCTCTTTCATGGTTTGCTGCTTTTCTTTAGTAACATACTTGGATCCTTTACTCTTTATTTTTGCATAATCTGTTAACTGATTTTCATTTGTGATTACCATTTGCTTTAAATATAGTATCTTCCATATATAGCAGTCTATATTAAATTGATGGTCACAATTTTAAACTCATTCTTTACTCCTCTACCCTCCAGGTTTCACATATTTGGTATCATATTTTACTTTCTTTTATTTTGTGTTTCTCTTGAGTGATTTTTACAGGTACACTTATTGTTATTTTTTTTGCTTTTGTGCTTCCTATTTTTCTTAGTCTCTTATTTTTTTCCCCACTTACAGAGTCCCCCTTAAAATTTCTTGTAGTTTTGGTATAGTGGTCATGAGTTCTTTTGACTTTTGTTTGTCCAGGAAACTCTATCTCTCCTTCTATTCTGAATGATAGCTTTGCTAAATAGAATATTCTTGGCTGCTGATTTTTGCCTTTCAGCATTTGAATATATCATGCCATTCCTTTCTGGCTTGCCAATTTTCTGCTGAAAATCAGCTGATGGCCTTATGGGGTTTCCTTTGTATGTAACTGTCTTCTTTTCTCTTGCAACCTTTAAAATTCATTTTTATCAATTTTTTTCTTTTTTTTTTTTTTGGCCATTTTAATTACTACATGTCTTGATGTGGACCTCATTGGGTTGAATTTATTGGGGGATCTCTGTGACTCCTGGATCTGGATCTCTGTTTCCCTCTCCAGATTCGGCAAGTTTTCAGCTATTATTTCTTCAAATACATTTTCTGTCCCTCTTTCTGTCTCTTCTCCTTTTGAGATCCCTATAATGTAAATGTTATTGCACTTTATGGAGTCACTTAGTTCTCTAAGTCTATTCTCATTATACAGTATTTATCTCTTACCTGTTCAGCTTGATTGCTTTCCATTAGTCTATCTTCCAGTTCACTGATATATTCCTCTGCTTTCCCATAGCATACAATTTGTTCCATCTATTGTGTTTTTAATTTCATGTATTGTGTTCTTCATCTCTGATGTTATTTTTCATCTCTTTGTTAAGGTCTAAAAGATGTCCTCCATCCTTTTTCTGAAGTCCAGTGATTGTCTTTATGATCATTACTTTATTTTTTTTTATTATGTTCAGTTAACCAACATATAGTACGTCATTAGTTTCTGATGTAGTGTCCAACTTATGATAATTACTTTAAGTTCTTTATCAAGAATATTACTCATTTCTGTTTCACTTAGGTCTCCTGTGGTGATTTTTTTCCTGTTCTTTCATTTGGGACATATTCCTGTGTCTCCTCATTTTGTCTACCTCTCTGTGTCTCTGTGTGTTAGGAAAATCTGCTATGTCTTCTGCTCTTGAAAGGAGTGGTCTTATGAAGAGGTCCTATGCGTGTCCTGTTCCCCAGAACCTGACACTTCAGGGGATTCTCTTATGTGTGTTGCTTCCATCTTGCTTTTGTGACTGAGTTGCTTTGTCTTTCAGTCCAGACATCTGCACTATTTCCCTGTTGTGAGCTGTGCTTGCTCTCTCTGGTGTTAGTGAGTTCCAGGCAGGCTGGCTTTGAGGTGGTGTAACTGCAGGAGGGCTCAGGGGCAGGGCAGTGGTATTAGCAAAATTTACCCTGAGCTGCTAGTCCTAGGCTAGATCCCCTAAAACACAGCAGCTGGGGCTGCTTTTTGTTTGTGTGTGAGGTGGCTGGCAGGGCCCACGTGTGGTGCTAGTAAAATTTGTGCTGAGGCCAGGGTGGAGGTCAGCAGGCTTGGAGTGGTAGAGTCCTCAGGAGGATGTGTGGTTGGGGCACACTGTTAGCAGGTCAGGTAGCAAGTGTCTGTGCAGTGCTGCCTGCTGCAGATGCCCCTGAATTTATGTGCACTGGGGTGGGGAGTGGGCAAGAGAGGAAAATGGTGCCTGCCAGCTCCTTTGCTCCTGGAGAAGTCCCCCAACATGCTCTGAAATCAGTATAAAACAGATATTCCTCCTATTTGCCCAGGCATTGTGCAAACTGTTGCTTCTATATTGTCTCTGCACGGACTGCTGTCTCTTTAAGGGTGGGGGACCCAGGTGGTTATACCAACTCAGGGAATTCAGCCCCTCTGGTTTTCAAAGCCAGACATTATGGGATTCATCTTACCCTTGTGGGCTCCCTGGTTCAAGGAACCATTTCTTTTCCTTCTTAATGCCTGCAGCTCTCTCCCTCCTGTGGGCAGCTCCCAACCAACTGTCATTTCTGCCCCTCCTGACCTCTCAGGTGCAGCTTTTTCTCTACATTTAGTTGTAGAGTTTGTTCTGCCAGTCTTCCAATCACTCTCCAGTTTAGTCACATGGAGGTGAGTGATATCTAGGTATAAATGTAGGACAGGATGAGCTTAGGGTCCTTCCACTCCACCATTTTCCCTCAAGATCCTTTCTCAAAATAATTCTTTTTTAAAAAATTTTATTTATTTATTTGAGAGAGAGTGAGAGAAAGAGTGCATGAGTGGGGAGGGAGGGCAGAAGGTGAGGGAGAAGCAGACTCCTCACTGATCAGGGAGCCCTGTGTGTCCCAGGACCCCAGGATCATGACCTGAGCTGAAGGCAGATGCTCAGCTGACTAAGCTACCTAGGCACCTCCAAAATAATTCTTAATTAGATACTTACTATGAAGAGATAGGGTAAACTATGAAATATTTATTATAAATACTTTGTTCCCAATGATTATTAAAAAAAGGGGGAGGGATCAAGAAGCAATTAGAACTCTATATGCAATTTGAAATCTGTGAACATCAATAAACTCAAGGAACATCACCATTTAAATTACTCATACATGACTACTTTCTTTACAGTTAATCACTTTTTTGGATTTCTCAAAAGGATTCCAAAAGAAGTCTAAGCTGTTCATCCTACTAAAATTTTAAAATCCTAGGATTGCTCCAGACTGAAGAGATGAGTCTCATCTTAAAAAGAAAGAATGATGCATTGGGGCACAGCCTTGTCTTTTGGTTCAGGAAACCAAAAACTGTGCATTAAGTCTCCTCTTCCGTTTGAAATAAAATTTCTGTTGTTCAGTCAGGTCTGTTTTCTTTGAGGTTTTGAACATTCTAAGCCAATTTTATATTTAAGTTTGAGTTATTTCTTAAAAGCACCATTTTTGTTTATGTGAAAAATTTTTTACAAGTGGCCTAACTGTGGGGCACCTGGATGGCTCAGTCAGTTGAGCATCTGACTCTTGGTTTTGGCTCAGGTCATGATCTCAGGGTCCTGAGATGGAGCAGGGAGTCTGCTTGGGTTTCTGTCTCTCTCTGCCCCTACTCTCTTCCTCCATGCACTCTCTCTCTCTCCCTCTTGCTCTCTCTAAAATAAGTAAATATATATATTTTTAAAAGTAGCCTAACCCTAAATATCCATTTTTAACATGAAGAGAACTATAGCCAAGGGAATGTGAAAAGCACTCTCATTTTTATACAGAGAATAAATATACAATTTAAGTGATCTGGAGGTATTGGTACAGTCACCAGTTACTGATTTGTATATCCTCCTAATAGTGCTTGCTTCAGCAGCACATATACTAAAATTGTATATCCTCCTAGTAATTACTATAATTTTAATTGTTTGAACATCATTAGAATAATATGATGCAAGGAACTAATATAAAGATGGGATAAACTTTATTCATCATAAGCTAGGAGCATATTTAGTCTCATCTCCCTCTGAACCAGTAGGCTTTATTCATTCATTCACTACAATTAGTCAAATGTCTGTGAAACTTGTGACAATGGCACCTTTATAACAAGAACATTTGAGAGGAATTTTGAAAAAAAATGAGGAACCAGTAAAGATAATTCTCCATCATTCTGACAAATGTAGCTATTGGTGATCCAGTCTCCCCTTTCTTCAGTGGAGATTGGGGAAATAGTTTGGATCCGATCATGGTTGGCTAAGTTAAGGGTTTGCACACAAAGAGATATGGAGGATTTCTGGGAGGGTGTTAATGCAAAGACATCAGAAGAGAAGAGAGGTGAGCAGTACTGGCCATGGTGAAGAGAGTGCCCTGGACACAGGCCAGCAGAGCAAAGCAGGTGAGCCAGCAAGAAGGAGTTCATGGCTACCCATTATGCGTGGGACAGGAACATCCAAATTTATGATGAGGGGACACATTTAAGAGGACATGGACACTACCAAGAAGGCCTCCAACTGCTGGCTTTGGGAGTTGAGTAAAATCTACCCCAGAGAAGGAATGTGGGCAAAGAAGCAGGTTTGGGGAGATGGCAACGTGGGGAGTTAAGTTTTAGGCATAGTGCAATTGGTATTCCCCTGGGACACTTAAACCCAGGCCACCAGGGGTTTGCATAGTTTGAGCAAAGCAGAGACCTAAGTAGATTAGCATGTTTAATATCGTTTGTCAAAGGGGTGAAGAAATAAGTTTTTTAAAGGCAAAAGATCTCTTGTTTTGGTCTGATGATCGTTAGGGGGAGCCCCAGCACTTTTAATGCTTCTTCAGTTTCTATCCAGATCAGAAATCTTGCCACAGTTTGAGGGAAAAAAGTTTTTTTAAACACACAGCATTTTATAAAAACAGGCTGCCCATCAGTGACTCAAAAGTGTCTGCGATGTTTGTGAGAGAGTCTCAAAATGTGCCATTCAGGTTGCCAGTGGCACCTCCTTTTTCCTTTCCTGGATTATATACTGGCAAGTAAGTGCCTTTGCAACATTGAATATACTACATTTCTCTTGAAATACCAGGAGATCTCTCAAGACATAAATTGAAGAATAAAAATATGTCTCCAATGTGATGTTCTGTCTCCCAGAATGAAAGAGAAGCATCACAGAGCCCATTGTCTTCTCCAAGACTAGGCACAAATACCTCTCCTACCCTGGTACCTAAGCTAGAGCTTTTACAGGATTCTCTACTTTGGTCACGAAAATTCTGGAAGAGCATATGCTGTAGTGCTGTGAGACTTGAGCTTTTCACTGTATATTGTCTATAAGCAAAAACTATCGATTTCTGCCTGGATATGCCAGTCCCCACCCGTCCATCTGTGTGTGAGGAATGCATGAGCTGCCAAATAGTCTCCAACACCTTTAATGATCCCTTCCCTTGCTGGGAGCAAATCTAATGAGTACACCCAAAGTCTTGTATGCCTGTCAAACAGTGCAAGCTAGAGAAAGCCATGAACGGAAGGTCGGCTTGGTCAGGGAGTCTGGGCACAGAGGGCACGGGGATGGCCAAGAAACTTAGTCAGTTGTGTAACACAGAGAGTCCACTCAGCTCCAAGGTCTGTCAGGACACAGAGAGTAGATTCTGAGTAAAAAGGACATGGTTGAGCCTTTGACTAGTGGTTTCAGAGAAGAGAGGGCAGAGGAAAGTGAGTTCCTGGGAGGCTGGCGACTTTACAAGCTCTGTGAGCCTGGAGACGCACAGCCGGCTCATGACCCTTCCTGCAGCTGAAGCCAAGGGCCTTCTGCCCAGCCTTAGAGGTAATTTTGCATGCGGGTAGATGTATTCGTTTGCTAAGGAGGCCGTAACAAAAACAAAATGTTGTTGAAGCCACCTCGGCTTAAACAACAGAAATGTGCTTTCTCACAGTTTTGAAGGCTGAAAATCCAAGATCCAGGTGTTGGCAGGTTTGCTTCTCCTGGGGCCAATCTGCTTGGCCTGCACATGAGAGCCTGTTTGCTGTGTGCTCGTACGGTCTCCTCTCCATACATGTGCATCCCTGCTGCCGCCCTATGTGTGCTCTTCTCCTAAGGACCAGTCAGGTGGCACTGGGGCCCACTCATGTGACCTCATCTAACCTTAACTTCCTCTGTAAAGGCCCTTTCTCCAAATACAGCACATTCTAAGGTAGTAGGAGTTATGGCTTCAACACATCCATTTTAGGGGGACGCAATTCAATCCATACCAGGCTGGTCAGGACACACCAGAGAGAAGCTGACCTTCTTTCTAGTCATGGAAGTAAATGCTGTCAAAGGTTTGACAAACCAAAAATACTCAATACCTTGAGAAAGTTGTTTTTTATTGTGCTTTTTGAAATGTTTTTCTCGTTATAAAAATATATTTTTATTTTGAAAACAAAATTATAGGAAGCATAAAAAATAAGATCATCTTAATTCCCCTTGAAAGACTTTTTTTTTATTATGTTATGTTAATCACCATACCCTCATTAGTTTTAGATGTAGTGTTCCATGATTCATTGTTTGCATATAACACCCAGTGCTCCATGCAGTACGTGCCCTCCTTAATACCCATCACCAGGCTAACCCATACTCCCACCCCCCTTCCCTCTAGAACCCTCAGTTTGTTTCTCAGAGTCCATAGTCTCTCATGGTTCATCTCCCCCTCCAATTTCCCCCCCTTCATTTATCCCTTCCTACTATCTTCTTTTTTTTCTTAACATATAATGTATTATTTGTTTCAGGGGTACAGGTCTGTGATTCAACAGTCTTACACAATTCACAGCTCTCACCATAACACATACACTCCCCAATGTCTCTCACCCAGCCACCCCATCCCTCCCACCCCCCACCACTCCAGCAACCCTCAGTTTGTTTCCTAAGATTAAGAATTCCTCATATCAGTGAGGTCCTATGATACATGTCTTTCTCTGATTGACTTATCCCCTTGAAAGACTTCTTAATTTTGTTTTTAGTCAATTTGAATTTTCTTCTTGTACAAATATGATTTGAGCATGAAGACACTGAAGAATGGGAATCTAGAAAGGACAGGGAGAATTGATGAAGCTGGAACAAATAAATTGAGCCTGTCTACATCATTATAAAGCAGAAATTGAACTGAAATTATATTTTAACTTTTTAATTATAGACAGTTTGGCTTAGGTATTCTTTAATAAATATTGGCTGTTTAAGAAGAAACTTAGTACACTCTTGGGGTCTTACAGTTCATTAAGCATCATGCCAGCACCTGGGTGGCTCAGTTGGTTAAGCGTCTGCCTTCAGCTCAGGTCATGATCTCAGGGTCTTGGGATCGAGCCTCACATTGGGCTCCCTGCATAGTGAGGAGTCTGCTTCTCCCTCTTCCTCTATCCTTCACCCCTGCTGATGCTCTCACTGTCTCTCTCAAATAAATAATCTTTTTAAAAAAATACTTTTTCTGTCATTTTAAAAAAATTTTTCCTTTTGTTTCATGCAATCTACATTAACATGCTCTATGCTTCAGTGCTCCCCTATACATTGTTTCTTGACTCATGTGAATTCTTGACCTTCATTTGCCCAATATTTCAACAAGACCATATATAGACATAGATGTATATAGTCTTATAGACATAGGTATATATCTGTGTGTATATATGTACACATACCTAAACATATCAGCCATGTAACCTCACAGAAATGGAATTAAAAGGGAATTTATAAATCATTTGCTTAGTTCCCTTATTTATAGGGAAAATGTAGCTAGTGAACAACAAAATGGAAACTCACAAAATTATCTTGTATTCTGTTGTTGTGTGCTGTGTACTGGGAAAATATAAAAACAATACAGCCTACATGTAAATCAAGATTAAATGGAAGTTTGGATTGTTTGACTCTAATTTGACATTCTGTGCATTCATTAGAGTTTCTTATCAACAAAATGATCAAACAGAAACCTTGTGAGAGAAAATTCCAACTATGATTGAAATATAGGCTTCCTCATTTTTTTTTTTAAAGATTTTATTTATTTGGAGGGGGAGAGAGGGAGAGTGCATGAGAAAGAGAGAGAGAGAGCACGAGCAGGGGGGGAAGGACAGAGGGAGAGGGAGAAGAGGACTCCCTGCTGAGCAGGTTGCCCAACACTGGACTTGATCCCAGGACCCTGAATTCATGACCTGAGCCGAAGGCAGACGCTGAACTGACTGAGCCACCCAGGTGCCCCTAGGATTCCTCATTTCTATCCAGTACTTTTGACTTTTCGCTTTGACCTTGCCCTATGTGGATGTGAGGTTGCTCCATTTCTTCTCCAGGAGTCCAAAGACGAGGTGATGATGGTAACAAAAATTAACAGTAACATTAACTCCTTTCACTGAATTTGCTTTTTAGTGCACTTAGCTATTTTGCCCTTAAAAATACCTTTTTCCTCTGAGAGTAAATGCATCAAGACACAGAGAGTTTAATGATTTACCTATAGTGACATTATTAAGGAAGATTTAGAGTCTCTTTCTCCCAATCATGGGCTGTTTCTATTGAACCATATAGATTTCCCTGGGTGGCGGGGGGGGGGGGGAGGGAGGGGAAAGGGTGGGGAAGATGCTATTCTAATAACTAATAAATGTTACTCACCTTAGTGAATTAGATTCATTTTGAGGGGAGCCTTGAAGTAGTGAAATACATACAGAAGTCCTGTAAGAGAGCACCTAAGGAAATGGCAAGAGAACATAAAATATTTTTTTAGCGATTTAAAAAAATTCAAGATTTTTCTTTTTTTCAATTAAGAATGGGCTCAAAATAAACTGGAAGCTTAAATGAGACATGAAAGATTTTTATTTTCTCTTCCTCAAAGTACATATAAATTACGGGTAAAGGAATCATTCATCTCTGACTGTAAAATAATTTGTTTTCATTTTTGAGTCAGTCAATAAACTTCATGAACTAACATTCATGAGACATGCAGAGATTATGGAACAAAACTGGCTAAAAATGAAGATAATCATAATATAGGAGAAAAACAGTTCTTTATGGCATGCCTCTGGCCTTGAACAACCACTATACCATGCTTATAAAACCTGTAATTAAAATATCTTGGGCTTCCTTAACTTTAATTCACTTGTACTTAATTAGGAGCTTTAATAACTTGAAAGAACAATATTTGACACTAAATTATATACACAGTTTAGGGAAATACGACTACGATATTTCCTTTCAGTTTTAGTTAAATGTGTGACTTAAACAGATCTGTTCAATTCAGTGAGGGAAATTACCCATCCTAAATAGTTTTCTTATATGTACTCAGAGTGCAAAAATATTTCCCTGAAGTGTGTTTTGCAACTTAATATTTTATTATTTGTATGCAGTACAGCTTTGTGAGAGCTTCTCTATTATTAAGTGAACATGTCACAAAGTGTTATGATCAGTGTCTGTAACTAACTGTACTCAGTCTCCTTGAAGACAATGATTATGGCTGGTATTTGTGTCCTCCTAGTCCTTTAATTTAGGATTAGCATGAAGCATTATGTCACTCATTTAATGAAGTACATTATTTGTTATATGGAAAGCTAATCATTTAAAAAATCAAACTGTATTTGTTATTCTTGAAAGATCAAAACTACAAAAAGCAAAGTCAACAAATAATTTTTTTAAATATTGTGTTTATTATTTTTGTGTTTTATTTAGATAGGGAGGGAAAGATACAGCAAAAGCTGGAATGTTCTTTATATAATTTGACAGAAAATTAACTTTGTAGAGAAATAATTCTGTTGTGCTTACACTTATTAATGAGTATTTCTGTGCCCTTAACATATGTAAGTGCTGATCAGTGAAATAGAAACTTGGCTTTCATGAATCCTTTGTGTGTGTGTTTGGGGTGGGGGAAGAAAATAAATATTTAAAGAAACATACTGTTCATGAAGCACAAATAAATAGGTATTTATATACATATATATTTATATACATGCAGACATATAATCATACAAATGACTGTAAATTATGGTAAGTACTATAAATAAGTAGAGTTCTACTTCAGATATTGACAAGGAAGGACCAACTTTAGGGTCATCAGAGAAGAGTACGATTGAAATTGTAGCTGGGCTGCTGACATGATGTGAGAAAGTGCATGTCAGGATTGAAGTGGAATATTTCACAGCTTATCCTGCTTTCCTTGGACACATTGGATTGCTATGAAGCAAAATTAGTACATGTAACTTTGTTTCTAGAAGACATCATAATAACCCATTGACAAAGGCATGGTGACAAAGAAATGTAGAGATGTAAAAAGAAAAAAAGAGTTCATGGTATTTTTGGAATATTTTGGAGACCCAAGACAATAAGATAACCACCAAATGATTCTTCTCTATGGCCTCTCAGTATGTTTGAAATTTTTTTCAATAGTAGACTGAAAAAATACATAATAAGTAAAATTTACTCAATTGTAAGATTGGTTAAAAGCAAATGTGTAATGAATTGGTGTATACATGCCAGAAAACCTTAGTAAAATATGTAATCAAGAGCCAATAATTTAGATAGTTAGACCTCACAAGGTCAAATAATACTGACAGCTCTTCCAATTCAAACTGCAACCTTGAACCTCTTTCCTTGCTTCTTTCAGTCTGCTGCATCTTTGTGATTGTAATAATTACAGAGTAATTACAAAAACATTTCTCTATTTCTAATTATCTGGTAGACACTGTACAGAATAATACTGCATTACCCTGAAAGCACAGCAGTTCATGCTGGCCTGCTGAACCTGAGATTCTGTAAAAGGAACAGAGAAACATGAGAAGATAGATGATAGTTTCACCCAGAACACCAGTTTAGCTCCCATTGTCATCCTCGGTCTGTGGCTTCTTATACCTTTGTTCTTGAGGTGCTTCTTCCTGCTACAGGGAGTAGCAGGAAGAAAGTAACAGTGAGGTCACACAGTTATTTTGGAAAGGAAGCATTAACCATGCCATCTCAGATTACTGCTGTGTTTCTGATTCTTAAATGTAGATGCCAAACCAAATAAAGCTAACCACTTTTTATCAGGTCATATTACTGACGACAGAGTAAGTGGCTGCTTGTGTGTCTGTTTTTAAAACATGGTAATCAAGGAGAAAAAGCCAAGAAATTACACATCTGTGAGAAAACTGACTTCTCTTTGCAAATCCAAATCGCGATGGAGATTTTCTTTTCTACATCTCTCATAACATGAATAAATGAACTGAGAAATTGTGCCTGAACATCTCTTCTGAGACCAGTGACTGATTTTATATAAATATTGCATTAAACTCTAAAAACATGATATGTGAAATTACAATCTGAAGGAAAAATTCATGTTTCAAACTCTTACTCTAGCAAGGATATTGCATGTTGTTGCCTGTGTAGACCCATAAAGCTTGTCTAATATTCTTTTTTCCTTTAAAAAAATTTAAGGGCCAGCTAACAACCTAAAGGTTTTCTTAGGTTTTTGTTTTGTTTTGTTTTTAATGAGACTTTGGGCATATTGGGGGAAAAATAGTCTATCAGTACACTGGTGAACTAATCTTGTTGCAAAATTATCAGTCATGGTGGCTGCATTTATTACTCTGATATTAAGATTATGAGAGACAAGAATGGGTGATAAGTCACTTGGCTTGCAGAGCCTTCTGTTCATAAAATATTGAAAGTAAGTAAAATTTTTAAAATCTACATTGAAATGGGCAGGTAGCCTTCAGATGATTTTGATTCTCAGTATATTTTTAACATTTATTATGCACTGAAGAATTCAGTGGTAGAGTATTCTATTACTGTTGAAACAGCTTGGAGCATGTAATATGTACATACAATGTTAGGCAGCCTATCCTACAGCCATTTAGAAAGTAAAATATTCCTGATTAATGCACTATCCCTTTTTACTCTGCCTTTTACTATAAAATATTCATAATGTGTCTTGAAGCATATATGAGTTCACTTTATAAAATACAGATGTGCTCATTTGCTAAATGGTATTTAAAAATCTTTGGCTAGATTTTTGTGATGATTTCAACTATCCAAATGTATATTTTTCCTTCCAAGAAAGATGATTCTTTTCACTTTTTAAATTAAAACTCTAACTCAAAATTGCATTTTTAGTGATCTCTTAAGGCAAAATATAGTATAACCTATAGTAGGGGTTTACCATAAAGCCTTTAGCCAATGTATATAGAATGAATTTTTTAAATGGAAAATGAAAGCTTAAACTTGGGCCGTTGGAATTCAGGAAGTTTCTCTTTATTTGAAATATGTGCTACGGTTTCTCTAGAATGCATAGACGTATAAGAATTATGCCCATCAAACTAACTAGTCCATAGTTAGTTCACCTGTAGTGATGGTGTCTCTTGCAGAAGTCCTTGGAGAACCTCTTTAAAATTTCTTCATGCAATATGAGGTTTGTAGATTTGATAAAATGAGAGAGACAAACTGAATAAAACTCTCAAGCCCATTTCAGATTTGTGGAGATCTTTATACAGACCTAGAAGAGGCCAAAGGATTAGTACTGGCACTCATTGGCAAGTGATATAAAATCAGAACAGAACATTTTTATTTCCTTCCCAGAATAGGTGGTGCTATCTGATGAAAAGATTCCACAAGCCTTTACACATGAATATCTGCTGGGTCTTGCAAGTGCATCCATAGAGTAGAATGCACAAAAAAGAATACCATGGTTTACTGAGATGGGCCATTAGGGTCAAGTAATTAGCTTGTCTTTCTCTGTTTTCATAAACCCCATTTCTGATTATTAGTTGATTTCCCACTGAAACTACTACAGGACAAGAATGATAATCGACATAATTTTATAATTAATATTTCCCACCATGGGTTACTATGTTGGCATGTGTGTGTGTGTGTGTGTGTGTGTGTGTGGTGGTTTGTCTGTGTCCATTTCTGTCTGTATATATTTTAAGTCTAGCAATAAATTCATAAAAACAAAATAAATTTAAATTAATAATGTAGATTCTTTCATTAATGGAAAAAAAAAGATTTCCTTTTTATTTCTGATAAACTTTGACATATATGATGCCTTCCTTGTGCTCAGACGACAAGACCAAAGCAGAGAAATTAAAAGTTTATCAATTTTAGCCACTAACAAACAAACCTTAACGCACCATTTCATGGTGGTGATGTTGGGGGAATGGTCATTTTACACATTACTCATTTATCAGTCTTCACCTGGACAGTCCAGTGTAACAATAGAATCCCTGTATTTCATTTTCCATAGAACTGTGAAGATACAGCAGTTGTAGATACAGATGTTCTTCTCTCTCATATGCTACAACCTCACAGGAAATTACATGTGCCTTTGGAATGGCCACACCCCTCACCTCTCTCATAGTTCCTTGAAGCTCAGTTTTTATTATATGGGTATGAGGTGCAGGGAGAGGCCTGTCTGCGGAGTTTAAGGCACGGAGTTTAAGGCAGAAGGGGTCCAGTGCCCTCTTGTCTATTCCTAAAATTTAACTGCCCATGCCAGTTCAGGGAAAGACAAGGGTTTGTGAAGTAGAGTACACACAGATATCAAAATGTATAACAAAATATGTTATAAAATGCACAGACAACAAAAAAATTAGATAAACTAGACTTCATCAAAAAAAAAAAAAACCAACTTTTGTGCACCAAAGAACATTTTCAACAAAGTGAAAAGATAGCCCACAGAATCGGAGAGAATATTTGCCAATAAAAAATATGATAAGGGGTTAATATCCAGAATATATAAAGAACTCTTAAAAATCAACAACTCTCAAAACTCAACTCAAACTCAACTCAAAAATCTCAGCTCTCAAAATTCAACTCAAAATCAAACACCACAATTCAAAAATAGGCAAAAGACTTTAATAGAATTTCTCTAAAGAAGATAACAAATTGCCAGTAAGTATAATAAAAGATGCTCAGTATCACTGGTCATTAGGAAAATGCAAATCAAAACTACCATGAGATACCACTTCACACCCATTAGGATGACTACTATCAAAAAAAGAAAAATAGCAAGTGATGGTGAAAATTCAGAGAAATTGAAACACCAGTTAATTGCTGGTGAGAGTGTGAAATGGTGTAGTCACTGTGGAAAACAGTATGCTGGTTCTTCAAAAAGTAAAAATAAAATTACCATATGATTCAATAATTCTACTTTTAGGTACATACCCAAAAAATTGAAAACAGGAATTCAAACAGTGTATCAATATTCATAGTAGCATTGTTCACAATAGCCAAAAATTGGAAACAACCCAAATGTCCACTGACAGATGAATGGATAAAGAAAATATGGTATATATATATATATATATATATATATATATATATATATATATATATATATATATACAATTCATCTGTAAAAAGGAATGAAATTCTGATACATACTACAGTATGGATGAATCTTGAAAATACATTGTGCTAAATGAAACAAGCCAGACAATAAGGGGCAAATATTACATTATTGCATTTTTACAAGGTACTTAGAATAAGCAGATTTATGCAGACACAGAGCACAGTCATAATGGAGATTACCAGGGGCCAGGGAGAATGAGAAATTATTATTTAATGGGTATAGAGTTTCTTTTGTGGATGACTACCAAATTCTATAAAAGCATAGTGGTGATGGCTGCACAGTATTGTGTATGTGCTCACTGCTACTCTGGTGCACCGAAAATTGTGGACATAGTCATTTTATACTATGGATACTTTACCACAATAAAAAATTAAAATGCATACTAGGCTCCATATTATTTCACACAGTACTTTAACTGTTTTGGGGCAGTGCAGACATCTGCCTCCCTTTGAGTTCTGCAGATATGTTTTTTTGACATTTAAAAAAAATTTTTTTAAATTTTATTATATTTTGTTAGTCACCATACAATACATCATTGGTTTTTGATATGGTGATCCACGATCTGTTGTTTTCGTATAACACCCAGTGCTCCATGCAGAACGTGCCCTCTTTAATACCCATCACTGGGCTAACCCATCCCCTACCCCCCTCCCTCTAGAACCCTCAGTTTGTTTCTCAGAGTCCATAGTCTCTCATGGTTCATCTCTCCCTCCAATTCCTCCCCCTTCATTTTTCCCTTCATTCTCCTAATGTCCTCCATGCTATTCCTTATGTTCCACAAATAAGTGAAACCATATGATAATTGACTTTCTCTGCTTGACTTATTTCACTTAGCATAATCTCCTCCAGTCCCATCCCTGTTGATGTAAAAGTTGGGTATTCATCCTTTCTGATGGCTGAGTAATATTCCATTGTGTATATGGACCACATCTTCTTTATCCATTCGTCTGTTGAAGGGCATCTTGGCTTTTTCCACAGTTTGACTATTGCAGACATTGCAACTATGAACATTGGGGTGCATATGGCCCTTCTTTTCACTACATCTGTGTCTTTGGGGTAAATACCCAGGAGTGCAATTGCTGGGCCATAGGGTAGCTCTATTTTTAATTTTTTGAGGAACCTGCACACTGTTTTCCAAAGTGGCTGTACCAACTTGCATTCCCACCAACAGTGTAAGAGGGTTCCCCTTTCTCCACAACCTCTCCAACATTTGTTGTTCCTTTCCCTGTCCATTTTTGCCATTCTAACTAGTGTAAGGTGGTATCTCAATGTGGTTTTGATTTGGATTTCCCTGACGGCTAATGATGATGAACATTTTTCATGTGTCTGTTAGCCATTTGTATGTCTTCTTCAGAGAAGTGTCTTTTTATGTCTTCTGCCCATTTTTTGACTTGATTATTTGTTTTTTGTGTGTTGAGTTTGAGAAGTTCTTTATAGATCTTGGATACCAGCCCTTTATCTGTAGTGTCGTTTGCAAATTATCTTCTCCCATTCTGTGGGTTGCCTCTTTGTTTTGTTGACTGTTTCCTTTGCTGTGCAGAAGGTTTTTATCTTGATGAAGTCCCAAAAGTTCATTTTTGCTTTTGTTTCGGTTGCCTTTGGGGACATGTCTTGAAAGAAGTTGCTGTGGGCAATGTCAAAGAGGTTACTGCCTATGTTCTCCTCTAGGATTTTGATGGATTCCTATCTCACATTGAGGTCTTTCATCCACTTTGAGTTTATCTTTGTGTATGGTGTTAGAGAATGGTCGAGTTTCATTCTTCTGCATGTGGCTGTCCAATTTTCCCAGCACCATTTATTAAAGAGACTGTCTTTTTTCCATTGCATGTTTTTTCCTGCTTTGTCAAAGATTATTTGACCATAGAGTTGAGGGTCCATTCTGGGTTCTCTATTCTGTTCCATTGATCTATATCTCTGTTTTTGTGCCAGTACCATGCTGTCTTGGTGATCGCAGCTGTGTACTATAGCTTGAAATCGGGCAACATGATGCCCCCAGCTTTGTTTTTTTTTTTTCAACATTTTCTTGGCGATTCAGGGTCTTTTCTGATTCAATACAAATTTTAGGATTGTTTGTTTCAGCACTTTGAAAAATGTCGTTGGAATTTTGATCGGGATGGCATTGAAGATATAGACTGCTCTGGGTAGCATAGACATTTTAACAATGTTTATTCTTCCGATCCATGAGCATGGAATGTTTTTCCATCTTTTTGTGTCTTCTTCAATTTCTTTCATGAGTGTTCTGTAGTTCCTGGAATATAGATCCTTCACCTCTTTGGTTAGGTTTATTCCGAGGTATCTTATGGTTTTTGGTGCTATTGTAAATGGAATCGTTTCTCTAATTTCTCTTTCTACAGTTGCATTGTTAGTGTATAAGAAAGCAACTGATTTCTGTGCATTGATTTTGTGTCCTGCCACATTACTGAATTGCTGGATGAGTTCTAGTAATTTGGGGATGGAGTCTTTTGGGTTTTCCACATAAAGTATCATGTCAACTGCGAAAAGAGAGAGTTTGACCTCTTCTTTGCCAGTTTGAATACCTTTTATTTCTTTTTGTTGTCTGATTGCTGTTGCTAGGACTTCTAGTACTATGTTGAACAATAGTGGTGAGAGTGGACATCCTTGACGTGTTCCTGATCTTAAGGGAAAGGCTTTCAGCTTTTCCCATGAGGATGATATTTGCTGTGGGTTTTTCATAGATGGAGTTTATGAACTTGAGGAATGTTCCCTCTATCCCTATATGATGCTGTATTTTGTCAACTGCTTTTTTTCATCAATTGAGAGGACCATATGGTTCTTCTCTCTCCTCTTTTTAATGTGTTCTGTCACATCGATTGATTTGCAAATGTTGAACCACCCTTGCATCCCGGGGATAAATCCCACTTGGTCGTGGTGGATGATCCTTTTAATGTATTGTTGGATCCTATTAGCTAGGATTTTGTTGAGGATTTTGGCATCCATATTCATCAGGGATATCAGTCTGAAATTCTCCTTTTTGATGGGGTCTTTGCCTGGTTTGGGGATCAAGGTAATGCTGGCCTCGTAGAATGAGTCTGGAAGTTTTCCTCCTGTTTCTGTTTTTTGAAACAGCTTCAGAAGAATAGGTATTATATCTTCTTTGAATGTTTGGTAGAATTCCCCAGGGAATCCATCGGGCCTTGGACTCTTGTTTTTTGGGAGGTTTTTGATCACTACTTCAATCTCGTTAGTGGTTATTGGCCTATTCAGGTTGTCGATTTCTTCCTGTTTCAGTCTCGGCAGCTTATAGGTTTCCAGGAAGGCCTCCATTTCATCCATATTGCTCAGTTTATTGGCATATAGTTGTTGATAATAATTTCTAATAATTGTTTCTATTTCCTTGGTGTTAGTCATGATCTCTCCCCTTTCATTCATAATTTTATTAATTTGGGTCCTTTCTCTTTTCTTTTGGATAAGTCTGGTCAGTGGTTTATTGATCTTATTAATTCTTCCAAAGAACCAACTTCTAGTTTTGTTGATCTGCCCTGCTGTATTTCTGGTTTCTAATTCATTGATCTCTGCTCTAATCTTAATTATTTCTCTTCTAATGTGTGGCTTAGCATTGTTTGTTACTTTTTCTCTAGTTCTTTAAGGTGCAGAGTTGGTGAATTCGGGATTTTTCTATTTTTTTGAGTGAGGCTTGGATGGCTATGTATTTCCCCCTTAGGACCGCCTTTGCAGTATCCCATAGGTTTTGGACCAATGTGTTTTTGTTCTCTTTGATTTCTATGAATTGTTTAAGTTCATTCTTGATTTCCTGGTTGACCCAAACATTTTTGAGCAGAGTGGTCTTTAGCTTCCAAGTGTTTGAATTTCTGCCAAATTTTTTCTTGTGATTGAGTTCCAGTTTTAAAGTATTGTGGTCTGAGTATATGCAGGGAATAATCTCAGTCTTTTGGTATTGCTTGAGACCTGATTTGTGACGCAATATATGGTCTATTCTGGAGAAAGTTCCATGTGTGCTAGAGAAGAATGATTATTCTGTTGTTTTAGGGTGGAATATTCTTTATATATCTATGAGGCCCATCTGGTCCAGTGTATCATTCAAAGCTCTTGTTTCTTTGTTGATTTTCTGCTTAGATGATCTATTTCTGAGAGTGGAGTATTGAGGTCTCCTACAATTAATGTATTGTTATCAATATGACTCTTTATTTTGGTTAACAATTGGCTTATGAAGATGGCTGCTCTCATGTTGGGGGCATAGATAATTACAATTGTTAGATCTTCTTGTTGGATAGACCCTTTAAGAATGATATAGTGTCCTTCTGTGTCTCTAATTACAGACTTTAGTTTAAAATCTAATTTGTCTAATATAAGAATTGCTACCCCAGCTTTCTTTTGAGGTCCGTTGGCATGGAAGATGGATCTCCATCCCTTCACTTTCAGTCTGGATGTATCTTTAGGTTCAAAATGAGTCTCTTGTAGGCAGCATATGGATGGGTCCTGTCTTTTTATCCAATCTGCAACCCTGTGCCGTTTTATGGGAGCGTTTAGGCCATTCACGTTGAGAGTGATTATTGAAAGATGTGAATAAATTGTCATCATGTTGCCTGTGAAGACATTGTTTTTATAGATTGTCCCTGTAAATTTCTGTCATATATCACTCTTGGGGTCTTTCTCCTTTTATAGAAACCCCCTTAATATTTCTTGCAGGGCCGGCTTAGTGGTCACATATTCTTTCAGGTTCTGCCGGTTGTGGAAGCTCTGCATCTTTCCACCCATTCTAAATGACAGCCTTGCTGGATAAAGTATTCTTGGCTGCATGTTATTCTCATTTAGTACCCTGAATATGTCTTGCCAGGCCTTTCTGGCTTGCCAGGTCTCTGTGGATAGGTCTGATGTTATTCTGATGCTCCTCCCTCTGTACGTAAGGAATCTCTTCCCCCTAACTGCCCTTAAGAGGGTTTCCTTGGTTCTAAGATTTGCAAGTTTTACTATTACATGCTGGGGTGTTGGCCTGTTTTCCTTGATCTTGGGAGGGGTCCTCTCTGCCTCTAGGATGCGAATGTTTGTTTCATTCCACAAATTAGGGAAGTTCTCAGCTACGATTTGCTCAAATACATCTTCTAGTCCTCTCTCTCTCTCCATTCCCTCCAGGATTCCAATTATTCTGACATTGGAACGCTTCATGGTGTCATTTTTTCTCTGATTCTATTTTCATGGATTCTGAGTTGTTTTTCCCTGGCCTCCTCTTATCCCTTTTTATCTAGTAAATGGTCTTCCAGGTCACTGATTCATTTTTCTGCCTCACTTACCCTAGCTGTTTGATTATCTAGATTAGATTGGATCTCATTGATAGCAGTTTTAAATTCTGCCAATTCAGCTTTCATTTCTGCCCTTAGAGACTCTATGTTGCCATTAATTGATTTCTCCATTCTAGCCATTGTCTTCACAATTGCTAGCCTGAATTCCATCTCCAACATCTTGGTTATATCTGCACCCATTTGTAAATCTGTGGCATAAGTCATAATCTCTGAGTCTTTCCTGTTTTGGGGGTTCCTCCTCCTAGTCATTCTGTTGAGGGGTGGTTGAGGGAATGTATAGAGTCCAAATTATTGACCACAACCTAAGCAAGATGCACCTGTTTTCTTGGGACCTTAGGATTGCTGGCCTCTTGTTTTCCCAGCCTGTCTTCTGGGGGATGGGCCTGCTGCACTGTTACGCAGGCAACCCTGTTTGGGCAGAGTTGCCCTGCCCCCCTGTGGTGGGGTATGGTTCAGGGGGAACCAGTTTTTGGGGCTTTTGTTCTCTGGAGGCTTTCTCTGGTGGCTTTCCATGTCTCTTCCACGAGTCAGAGCAGAAGAGACCATTTCCCACCCTGTGCCTCAGAACAGAGAGATCACAGTCTGTTCTTCAGTAAGCTCTCCAGGCCACACTATCTCAGTTCCTACCTGTGTTGCTATAAACTGCAGCATCCTGGGTTGTGTGCCCCTCCTCCGCGCCCCCAGTCCTGCCTCCAGGTCGGGGCACGTCTCTGCCCTTTGTGCTTCTAAAACCACCAGCCACTCCCAGTTTGCAGGCACGACCCTGCCACTCTGGGTTTCCGTCCAGGGGGCTGCCCTAAAGTCCTTTCCCTGCCGCTACCAGTGTGCAAGTCTGTGCCCCATCCCCAGTGCGTGAGGCTGTCGCTCACTGGCAGTGTAGCATCCCCATGGCCAGGCATCCTCCCACTGCCATTTATCCTGATATCTGCCCGTGGAATCACGGCTCCCCACTTCGTACCTTGAAACCATCTGCCTTGATACTGTGTAGAGATCCACATCTTCTTATATCTCAGTCTGGTTTCATGGGTGCTCAGAGTGGTCTGGTAGATATCCAGCTCAATTCCGGGGACCATGGAATCTGGGGTACACCAACATTTTTAAAGAAGATTTATCTATTCATTTTTTTTAAAGATTTTATTTATTTATTTGATAGAGAGTGCATGAGCAGGGACAGAGGGAGATGAAATGAAAGATGAAAATGTCTTATAAATTCATAAATTTTATGAATTTTATGCAAATTCCCAAAATTCTGTACAATATGATATTACTTCTCTATTGACTTGATGTCATATGCTTTTGCTGTGAAGTATATTTGTACACCTTATTTTTGGAGGGAGATTACCTAAACAAGGAGAGTATAATTCAGTTTTTTCAGTGCATTTTTCACTTTTATTAATACTCACAAAGTTTCATTAAAAAAACAGACTTGCTTTTTATAAATTAACCTAAACTTCTTTAGGGGAACATAGACCATGTATATTATTCCCACTAATTAAAAAGATACTTTTTTTGTTTTTCAAATTGGAATGCATTGAAATATAAAGAAGAAGATCTGAGCTCTCATCTGTGTTCTGTCACTGACTAACTCTAATTTTGAGTTAATGTGTTAACCTGTCTGGGTCTTTTTTCTCTTGGCAAATCAAGAGTCATTGTACAAGATGACCTCTGTAAGGTCATTTAAATGAATGAACATGGTTGTATTCCAAGAAAACTTTATTTTTTTTTATTTATTTTTTTTTCCAAGAAAACTTTATTAACAAGACAGAAGGCTAGATTTGGTTAAGGGACTGCAGTTTACCAACTCTTGATTTAGAAGATAGATAATATTTTTGAAGTTATATACTATCATGGGATCTCAAAAAACAGTATTGTGGAAATTATTTTTAAGTAAAATATAATTAAGAATAATGAAAGAGTTGGCACTGTTGTATTTTACTCCTTTAGATGTTGAACTGATTAAACCAAAAACATCACAAAATAGTGCCAATATTTTACTTTAATTCCAGTGGAACTCTTGAAAATCTATTATGCACCAAGTTTGGGTTTTTAAAGCAGTATATGCATAACTATGAAAATTTGGTATTTAAATTGGGCAAAATGAACATCTCATTTCTATTCAGTAGTAACAGAATATTTTTTAAACGTAGATTAGGTAGACTAAATCTAAGAAATCTATGTGCAAACTATTTTTTCAACTGCTGTGGTTCTTTTCTCTGCCTAAGGCACATTTTTATGACTTTATGCAGTAAAATCAAACAGGGATCTTTACAATGTGCCAGACATTGTGTTGAGAGATTCACACAAATCATAGCATTTAATTAACACATATAATACTATGAAGTTTGTGATAATAGATATGCATTTTACAAGTGAGGAAACTGTACTTCAGATGGCCCAGTTAATAAGTATCTTTATAATCAATTTCAGAACTAGCACTGTGTAACTTCAAAGTCCATGCTCTTACCTGTTATATTAGACTGGTCTCGTGCTCATCGCCCTTTTCTCCTTCAGCTATCCCCATTCCCATTTATGTGTTACTCTTGCCAGTCAATCATGAAATGTGGAGAAAATATATATATATCAATATCTAAGCGTGTTTCCACAACCAACAGCAACAACACAATTCTGGAAATATTCAAGTGATTCACATGTAAAAGTCCTTTCACTGTTTTTATGAAAATTCTGAATATTGGTGAGGTATCAGTTTCCATCCTTCGGGTCAAGCATCAGTTGTCCTACGATGCGTCTTCAATGACAAAGAAACTGCCTGGCTTTTCCTTTGTCTCTCTCACTTTAACCACTTCCTCACCCACTCTTTCTGAGATTACCACCCAGATGAGCTACCTGAACAGTCTTTGTCTCAGGGTCCACTCTTGGGGGAAACCAAGCGAAATCACAACTTGTCCAGGCAGCACCCTCTCACCACCCCCAGACCCCAGACTGCCCCCCCGGGAGGTCTTAGAGCACCCATGGTTTCTTTAATAAAATCCTAAGATCAATGTCCATATTTTAAACTTACCTTGTAACTGATTACTGTTATAAGGTATTCTCAGCTGTTATAATTTTATTAGCTTCCCCTTTTTTGACCTTTTATTACATATCCTGACTATGCAATAATGTGAGTACTTCATATGCTCCTCGACTCTTGGTCTTTTATCTGTCTTTGCTTTGCCTTCTCACGTAATTACTGAGGCATGCAAGGGCTGGAGCACACCTTGCACGTTTTTCTTCTATTTCTAGTATTTAATACGGACAGAGTAACTGAAGGCCATAAACTACTGACTCGGCAGTGTTTCATAGTTCTCTAAGAAGCTCCTTGACAGTGGACCACATGTTTTCAGGTCAGAATTAAAAAACCAATTTCCTCCTCTTCCTGCTGTATGGAGTTGAAAATTCTTCTTAAAAATGACATGACACAAAATGATGGTCAGAACAGAGTATGTAACCTGAAAAGAGTACATAGAGCTACACACATCCATTTCCAGTGACAAGTTGGCAGAGAGGAGGAGTAGTCACTCTTTTGCACCATGTTGTTGTAGGAAGCAGAGTGTCCCCTGAAGTTAATGGATTTAAAAATCCGTACTTAATGTAATTATAGCGACATAAGTAAAATCTAACTTCTACCATCACACGTAGGGTGCATAACAGTTACATGAACACACACCTTTATAGGCATTATCAAATTTTGCTACAGATTTTAGGTGCTGAGCATGGAGTCTGCCCTGCAGGCACAGTAGGACTGGCATGCTGTCATCCTTATTTCCTGCCAGAGAAGGTAAAACAATTCGTACTTTGTTTCCCCAACCTCAGTCTGTTCCTTTTCCAAGCATCCAAGTTGACACTAGTATGCCATGAAACTTGCCAGTAGAGAGAACAATCTTTTGAGACCTAATCCACAGGTGAAGTGTCACGGAGTTTTCGTAGTGATAATGCAAGGAGAAGGATAATTCTACACCATTGTGGCTAAGTGCAAAGCTACACATACAAATAAATAACTAAAAAAGCGGAAAGTATAACAGTTATTTTAATAACCATTTCTCATTGATAACTAAAAAAAGAAACAGCATTTATTACAGAAGATTGCAATAAAAGAGGAATAGTTCACTTCCAGGCTTTTCAATCTAATATAAAAGATATTTTTGTTTGTTGCAAAACAAATAAGCCTCTGGAAATGCAGTCACAGGAGCAAAAAATATTTAAGAAAAAGTAAGTCATAAGTTGATTGTGGTGCCATAACAAGGGAGGGCATGTGGACCAATCCATGTCATGATTTGTCTGAGCCAATCTTATGCGATGGCATAAACTACAACTGAGTGTCCATGTCTGTCCTGTCATTCAGTTGTGATGTCTTATGTATCTTTTCATGCTTGTATTTTTTTTTTTAAAGATTTATTTATTTATTTGAGAGAGCGAGTACATGAGTGGGGGAGGGTCAGAGGGAGAAGCAGGCTCCTCGCCGAGCAGGGAGCCCGATGTGGGACTCGAACCCGGGACTCCAGGATCATGACCTGAGCCGAAGGCAGTCGCTTAACCAACTGAGCCACCCAGGCGCCCCTCATGCTTGTATTTTGCATAGGGTATAGCACTCACATTTTCATACACATGCCTGTCAATGAGAGTTCCTATTGTTCATTTATACATTTAGGAAATATTTATAATATATCCATTTTATGCTAGACTCTATCCTTTTCAAAGTTATATTAAGAGTAATAATGATATCAAATATTCAAGTGCTTTATGTATACAAATTGATATAATCTGCATAAACTATGGAGGAGCTTTTATTATTTTTCTCATTTTCCAAATTAGGAAACTGGGACACAGGATGCTGTAACTTGTTCAGAGTCAAACAGGGCTAAGAAATGGTGGAGCAGGGAGTACAAGCCCACATAGCCCCTGCTTCTCTTGCAGAACCACCTCTGAATCCCGTCTTTTGCTTCTTGCTGAATCAAAGCCTTGATTGGCATGGCAGACCTGCTTAGGCTGAGAATTTATCTTTCTCCTGATTCTCCTACATTGATGATAAAATTCTGGGCCTGAGCCTCAGCTGTCTCTGCCCATCTGTTGCTGGATGGGAGGATGTTTTGATATGCTGTGAAGGGGGCACTGTTGAGTTCACACTTAGCTTTTCATTGATGACTTATAATTTCTGGCCTTTCATGTATTTCTCCCCAGCTCCGCTCACCCCTGAAGGTATCCAGTTTCTTTGCTGTGATAGTTACAATTTTGTTCATGTTTTTTAAGTGCCAGTACCTTTCACTGCTAGTTGCATTTTTTTTTTTTTCCTTGCTGGTACACTGTCGAACTCACCACCAGATGAAATTTTAACAATTATACTGTTACCTGTGCCAGAGATGATCCAGGCTTCACCTACTGCAAGGAGCAGCTCTTTATTGTCAGCCAGCCAAGAGGTGATCCAGCTCAGCATCAAAGTCCCATTTTAGCATCTGTTTTCATGGACTAACTGCTGGTGCAAACACAGAGGTTGGTTTCCCTGGGAAGTAAACTCAGAGATGGAGATTTACATGCAGGAGCTGCTTTCAGGATTTCCACTATGAGGCAAGGGCAGCAACAAGCCTGGGAAGAGGGGGGATTGGACTGGAAGTGCAGTAGGTACCTCAGCCAACTTCATGGGGGAGTGTGAAGCTTGAAAGGCCCTTTAGAGGCTCCTGTTAGGGGGGTGAGCTCGGCTTTCAGAATTCACTGTCATTGAAAGGGCAGTTTGTCAGGGCAAAGGACAAAATTCTCATACCACCATCTTAGTATATGTCTTTTACCCCAGCACACATAAATCTCTAAATTTTATAATGACTAAGATTGTATATTTCTATAAAGTGAAAGGCAATAATACTTTAAGGGAAAAAGACATGATTACAAACATTTACTAAAAATAAACATATGCACATACATAGCTAAAATATCTACCAATTGTCTATATAGAAGAAAACATTTCAGTGTTCTACAGTCTTTAAAACAAACCAGATTGCCTTTAAGATTTTTTTCATAAAAATACAGAAATTAATATTTTAATATCAATTTAGTTATAAATTACAATTATATAATTATAAATTAATAATAAAAACCACATGTTAGGAATATTAAAGTTGTTTTTTTTTTAGATTTTTTTAAATTTATTCATTTGAGACACAGAGATACAGAGAGAGAGAGAAAGCATGAGAAGGGAGAGAGGCAGAGGGAGAGGGAGAAACAGGCTCCTCGCTGAGCCAGGAGCCTGATGCGGGGCTCGATCCCAGCACCCTGGGATCATGACCCGAGCTGAAGGCAGATGCTTAACCATCTGAGCTACCCAGGTGCCCCAGGAATATGAAAGGTTTAAGAAGAGGTTAGGAGTAACTCATTAACCACAATTTGTTATTTATCTGAAGATTCTTACGACAGGAAATATAACTTGTAGAGAACATAATTGAAAAAATAAAAGGTATATTTATAGTGTCATATTTACAATAAATGTAGTAATATATTAAAAATTTTTCAAATTCTCTTTAATAGAAAGTTTTACTATAGATAATTCTATAAAAATATTATAAAGTTGCTCTAAAAGCTGCTGATATGCTTTAATTTATCTTAACAAGTATACTTTGGTCAAAATACAACAAATTGAATCTCAAACACAAGGATATTATTCCATGATACGAAAATGTACTTCTAGAGATAAATTTAAGACAAAGTAGTTATCAGTTATTTTTGTTTTTAATAATTGCCAGTTATATGTTAAATATTTTCAGGGTTGATGGTTATGTGAGAATAGGTGATAAACATTTTATTAAAAATATTAGTATTTGATTTCAAGACTAATCACATTAAAGCAAATAAAAAAGAAAATTTTCTGAAGCAAAAATGATATGTGTTTATACCTCTGGGCTGTGAAGGACTTCAACTCTTTAAAAACAGTAAACTATACTTATTACTAATGAACTCCTTTAGGTTAGTTTGTATAAATGCAGGGTACAGGTAATACCTCTACTAATGATTTCATCACATTAGTGATCTGTCAAAATACCTTTGAATTCAGCATTTTTATTAACACTAACTTCAAATCTTCCAGGACTTGCCCTGATTGTAACAGCTGAGACATTTTCACTCTTACAAGGTGCCATAACATAACTGGTCCTGCACTTGCCAAAATGCACCAGTTACAATTTTCTAAATTATTTTATATTATTTAAAATAGTTTCTCGGGGGGCAGAGCAAGATGGCGGAGGAGTAGGAGACCTGGATTTCGTCTCCTCTTAGGAACTCAGCTGGATAGGGATCAAACCATTCTGAACACCTACAAACTCAACAGGAGATCGAAGAAAAGAAGAGCAACAACTCTCTCATCAGAAAAGCGACCACTTTCTGGAAGGTAGGACGTGCGGAGAAGTGAATCCGAGGCGATATTCGGGAGGATAGACTGCGGGGGAGGGGCCTCCGTGGGCCGCTTCTGGCAAGTGATAGAGCCGTGGAGCACAAAATCAGAACTTTTAGAAGTCTGCTCCCCTGAGGGACATCACTCCGGTGGCTAAGCAGGGGGTGGAACCCTCCGGGACAGTGTGATCTCAGGACCCTCGGGGTCACAGAAAGACAGGGGGTGCCTGAGTGTGGCAGAGCTCCCAGGTAACTGAGCAGGGAAGCCGGCTGCAGAGGCGGAGCCCAGGCGCGGGCTCTCAGCTCAGGGTGGCCATAAACCGTGATCCGCGGCACAGTCGGGCCCCTGCTCCTCAAGCAGGGACCCAACAAGTGGCAGATCCGGGGAGACTCACTTCCTCCCCCGGGAGGAGCCACGCGGGAGTGCACCGCAGGGATCTGCTGGGTTTGGAGACTCCACCCAGGGTCGGGTGCCAGAGATAGAAACGTGCGGTCACAGGCTGGGTGAGCACGGAGTGCGGCCGGAGACCGGGGAGACGGGAGTGACTGATGGCTTTTCTCTGGGGGCTCACTGAGAAGCGGGGTCCCGAGTTCTCGGCTCCTCTGGGGCGGAGATTGGGAGGCCGCCATTTTCACTCTCCGCCTCCAAAGCTCTACGGAAAGCTTGCAGGGAACAAAAGCCCCGGAGAGCAAACCCGAGCAGATTACTTAGCCGGGAGGGGACAAGGGTGGGGCAAATCCGCCTCGGGCAAAGACATTTGGAAACCACGGCAACAGGCCCCTCCCCAGAAGATCAGTGAGAACAGCCTGCCAAGACCAAGTTTACCGATCAATGAGAACGGCAGAACTCCAGCGCTAGGGGACTACTGCACATAGAATTCACAGCTTTTTTACCATGATCCTTTAGTCTTTCAAAGCTAATTATTTTAACTGTTTTTTTTTTTTTTTGAATTTTTCTTTTTCCCTTTTTCAACCAACATCTTATCAATCCCTTTTTTAAAAAAAAAAAATTTTATTTTTCATTTTTAGAGTCATATTCTATCCCTTCATAGTAGTTACCCATATTTTTGGCATATATATATAACTTGTTCTCTCTTTAAAATTTTGAGATAGTTTCTTCTAACAGATTAAAATATACACTAAATCTCTAGTATATGGTTTTTTCTACTCCCCTGACTGAGAATGTGATCAGATCAGATCACATTCTCTCCCTTTTTTTAATTTCTTTTTTTAAATCCTCTTCTTTCTTTTTTCAAACAACTTCTTATCAATTCCTTTTATAAAATTTTTTATAATTTCCATCTTTACAGTCATATTCCATCCCTTCATCATATCAACCCTTATTTTTGTACATATATAAGTTTTTCTTTCTTTAAAATTTTGGGAGGCACTTTCTTCTAAAAGACGAAAATACACCCCAAATCTAGTGTGTGGCACTGATCTGTATACCAGCCTGATCATATTTGATCACATTCTGGTTTTGTTGTTGTTGTTCTGTTTTGTTTGTTTTTGTTTGTTTTTATCTTTATCTTTTTCTTTTTTTTCTTTTTCTTTTTTCTCTCTTTCCGTTTCTTTTTCCACTGCTCAGGTCTTTTCTGATTATTTTAGAGTATATTTTCTGGGGACGTGGTTACTCTGCTAGCATTTTGTTCTCTCATTAATCTATTCTCCTCTGCACAAAATGACAAGACGGACAAAATCACCTCAACAAAAAGAACAAGAGGTAGTACCGACTGCCAGGGACCTACTCAATACGGACATTAGTACGATGTCAGATCTAGAGTTCAGAATCATCACTTTAAAGATACTAGCTAGGCTTGAAAAAAATATGGAAGTTATTAGAGAAACCCTTTCTGGGGAAGTAAAAGAGCTAAAATCTAACCAAGTAGAAATCAAAAAGGCTATTAATGAGGTGCAATCAAAAATGGGGGCGCTAACTGCTAGAATAAATGAGGCAGAAGAGAGAATCAGTAATATAGAAGACCAAAGGATGGAAAATAAAGAAACTGAGAAAAAGAGAGATAAACAACTACTGGATCACGAGGGCAGAATTCGAGAGATAAGCGATAGTATAAGACGAAACAATATTAGAATAATTGGGATCCCAGAAGAAGAAGAAAGAGAGAGGGCAGAAGGTATAATGGAGCAAATTATAGCAGAGAACTTCCCTAATTTGGGGAAGTAAACTGCCATCAAAGTCCAGGAATCACAGAGAACCCCCCTCAAAATCAATAAAAATAGGTAAACACCCCGACATCTAGTAGTAAAACTTACAAGTCTCATAGACAAAGAGAAAATCCTGAAAGCAGCTCGGGAGAAGAGATATGTAACCTACAATGGTAGAAACATTAGATTGGCAACAGACCTATCCACAGAGACCTGGCAGGCCAGAAATATTCAGAGCACTAAAGGAGAAAAATATGCAGCCAAGAATACTCTATCCAGCTAGGCTATCATTGAAAATTGAAGGAGAGATAAAAAGCTTCCAGGACAAACAAAAACTAAAGGAATTTGCAAACACGAAGCCAGCCCTACAAGAAATCTTGAAAGGGGTCCTTTAAGCAAAGAGAGAGCCTAAAAGCAACATACACCAGAAAGGAACACAGACAATATACGGTAACAGTCACCTTACAGGCAATACAATGGCACTAAATTCCAATCTTTCAATAGTTACCCTGAATGTAAATGGGCTAAATGCCCCAATCAAAAGACACAGGCTATCAGACTGGATTAAAAAACAAGACCCATCGATATGCTGTCTGCAAGAGACTCATTTTAGAACCAAAGATACCCCCAGATTGAAAGTGAGGGGGTGGAAAACCATTTACCATGCTAATGGACACCAAAAGAAAGCTGGGGTGGCAATCCTTATATCAGACAAATTAGACTTTAACCCAAAGACTGTAATAAGAGATGAGGAAGGACATTATATCGTACTTAAAGGGTCTATCCAACAAGAAGATCTAACAGTTGTAAATATCTATGCCCCTAATATGGGAGCAGCCAAGTATATAAGGCAATTAATAACAAAAGCAAAGAAACACATCGACAACAATACAATAATAGTGGGGGACTTGAACACCCCCCTCACTGAAATGGACAGATCGTCTAAGCAAAAGATCAACAAGGAAATAAAGACGTTAAATGACACACTGGACCAAATGGACTTCACAGACATATTCAGAACATTCCATTCCAAAGCAATGGAATACCCATTCTTCTCTAGTCCCCATGGAACATTCTCCAGAATAGATCACATCCTAGGTCATAAATCAGGTCTCAACCGGTACCAAAAGATTGGGATCATTCCCTGCCTATTTTCAGACCACAATGCTTTGAAACTAGAACTCAATCCCAAGAGGAAAGTCGGAAAGAACTCAAATACATGGAGGCTAAAGAGCATCCTACTGAAGAATGAATGGGTCAACCAGGAAATTAAAGAAGAATTAGAAAAATTCATGAAAACCAACAAAAATGAAAACACAACTGTTCAAAATCTTTGGGATGCAGCAAAGGCAGTCCTAAGAGGAAAGTATATAGCAATACAAGCCTTTCTCAAGAAACAAAAAAGGTCTCAAGTACACAACCTAACCCTCCATCTAAAGGAGCTGGAGAAAGAACAGCAAATAAAGCCTAAACCCAGCAGAAGAAGAGAAATAATAAAGATCAGAGCAGAAATCAATGAAATAGAAACTAAAAGAACAGCAGAACAGATCAACGAAACTAAGAGCTGGTTCTTTGAAAGAATTAACAAGATTGATAAACCCCTGGCCAGACTAATCAAAAAGAAAAGAGAAATGACCCAAATCAACAAAATCATGAACAAAAGAGGAGAGATCACAACCAACACCAAAGAAATATAAACAATTATAAGAACGTATATTGAGCAACTCTATGCCAGCAAATTAGATAACCTGGAAGACATGGATGCATTCCTAGAGATGTATCAACTACCAAAACTGAACCAGGAAGAAATAGAAAACCTGAACAGACCTATAACCACTAAGGAAATTGAAGCAGTCATCAAAAATCTCCCAACAAACAAAAGCCCAGGGCCAGATGGCTTCCCAGGGGAATTCTACCAAACATTTCAAGAAGAATTAATACCTATTCTTCTGAAACTGTTCCAAAAAATAGAAATGGAAGGAAAACTTCCAAACTCATTTTATGAGGCCAGCATTACCTTGATCCCCAAACCAGACAAAGACCCCATCAAAAAGGAGAATTACAGACCAATATCCCTGATGAACATGGATGCAAAAATTCTCACCAAAATATTAGCCAATAGGATCCAAAAGTTCATTAAAAGGATTATTCACCACGACCAAGTGGGATTTATCCCTGGGCTGCAAGGTTGGTTCAACATCTGCAAATCAATCAGTGTGATACAATACATTAACAAAAGAAAGAACAAGAATCATATGATCCTCTCAATAGATGCCGAAAAAGCATTTGACAAAGTACAGCATCCTTTCTTGATCCAAACTCTTCAGAGTATAGGGATAGAGGATACATACCTCAATTTCATAAAAGCCATCTATGAAAAACCTACAGCGAATATCATTCTCAATGGGGAAAAACCAAGAGCTTTCCCCCCAAGGTCAGGAACACGGCAGGGATGTCCACTATCACCACTGCTATTCAACATAGTATTGGAAGTCCTAGCCACAGCAATCAGACAACAAAAAGAAATCAAAGGCATCCAAATTGGCAAAGAAGAAGTCAATCTCTCACTCTTTGCAGATGATATGATACTTTATGTGGAAAACCCCAAAGACTCCACCCCAAAACTGCTAGAACTCATATAGGAATTCAGTCAAGTGGCAGGATATAAAATCAATGCACAGAAATCAGTGGCATTCCTATACACCAACAACAAGACAGAAGAAAGAGAAATTAAGGAGTTGATCCCATTTACAATTGCACCCAAAACCATAAGATACCTACGAATAAATCTAACCAAAGAGACAAAGGATCTGTACTCAGAAAACTATAAAATACTCATGAAAAAAATTGAGGACGACACAAAGAAATGGAAAAACGTTCAATGGAAGAACAAATATTGTGAAGATGTCAATGCTACCTAGAGCAATCTACACATTCAATGCAATCCCCATCAAAATACCATCCACTTTTTTAAAGAAATGGAACAAATCATCCTAAAATATATATGGAACCAGAAAAGACCACGAATAGCCAGAGGCATGTTGAAAAAGAAAAGCAAAGCTGGTGGCATCACAATTCCTGACTTCCAGCTCTATTACAAAGCTGTCATCATCAAGACAGCATGGTACTGGCACAAAAACAGACACATAGATCAATGGAACAGAATAGAGAACCCAGAAATGGACCCTCAACTCTATGGTCAACTCATCTTTGACAAAGCAGGAAAGAATGTCCAATGGAACAAAGACAGTCTCTTCAACAAATGGTGTTGGGAAAATTGGATAGCCACATGCAGAAGAATGAAACTGGGCCATTTCCTTACACCACACACAAAAATAGACTCCAAATGGTTGAAAGACCTCAATGTGAGACAGGAGTCCATCAAAATCCTAAGGGAGAACACAGGCAGCAACCTCTTCGACCTCAGCCAAAGCAAATTCTTCCTGGAAACATCGCCAGAGGCAAGGGAAGCAAGGGCAAAAGTGAACTATTGGGACTTCATCAAGATAAAAAGCTTTTGCAAAGCAAAGGAAACAGTCAACAAAACCAAAAGACAACCGACAGAATGGGAGAAGATATTTGCAAATGACATATCAGATAAAGGGCTAGTATCCAAAATCTATAAAGAACTCATCAAACTCAACATCCAAAGAACAAAGAATCCAATCAAGAAATGGGCAGAAGACATGAACAGACATTTTTCCAAAGAAGACATCCAAATGGCCAACAGACACATGAAAAAGTGCTCAATATCGCTCGGCATCAGGGAAATCCAAATCAAAACCTCCATGAGATACCACCTCACACCAGTCAGAATGGCTAAAATTAACAAGTCAGGAAACAACAGATGTTGGCAGGGATGCGGAGAAAGGGGAACCCTCCTACACTGTTGGTGGGAATGCAAGCTGGTGCAGCCATTCTCGAAAACAGTATGGAGATTCCTCAAAAAGTTGAAAATAGAGCTACCATATGATCCAGCAATTGCACTACTGGGTATTTACCCCAAAGATACAAAAGTAGGGATCCGAATGGGTACGTGTACCCCGATGTTTATAGCAGCAATGTGCACAATAGCCAAACTGTGGAAAGAGCCAAGATGTCCATCGACAGATGAATGGATAAAGAAGAAGTGGTATATATACACAATGGAATATTATGCAGCCATCAAAAAGAATGAGATCTTGCCATTTGCAATGACGTGGATGGAACTGGAGGATATTATGTAGAGCGAAATAAGTCAAACAGAGAAAGACATGTATCATATGACCTCACTGATATGAGGAATTCTTAATCTCAGGAAACAAACTGAGGGTTGCTGTAGTGGGGGATGGGTTGGGAGGGATGGGGTGACTGGGTGATAGACACTGGGGAGGGTATGTGCTCTGGTAAGCGTTGTGAATTGTGCAAGACTGTTGAATCACAGATCTGTACCTCTGAAACAAATAATGCAATATATGTTAAGAAAAAAAAAAAAGAAGAAGAAGGTAGCAGGAGGGGAAGAATGAAGCAGGGTAATTGGGAGGGGTAGACGAACCATGAGAGACGATGGACTCTGAAAAACAAACTGAGGGTTCTAGAGGGGAGGGGGTGGGAGGATGGGTTAGCCTGGTGGTGGGTATTGAGGAGGGCACATTCTGCATGGAGCACTGGGTTTTATGCACAAACAATGAATCATGGAACACTACATCTAAAACTGATGATGTAATGTATGGGGATTAACATAAGAATAAAAAAAAATAAAATAAATAAAATTAAATAGTTTCTCACTCTGCCCCAATAACTTTGTTTTCATTTTGTAAAATCAATGTCACATGTTATTTAAAAATTAAAGGGACAGATACTGCCTCTAAAAAAATGGCCTTCAGTTAGGAATGGTCGTTGTGTAAGCGAAGTCTTGCCTTTAAATTTGCTTAAGGAATTCAATTTAAGCACACAAGTGTAAGACTATTGTAATTTTGACATTATATCATGTCAATTTAAAGGCACCCCACATTCTGGCATTTACCAACACATTAAGTGCTAAATGTTATTTCTTCAGGGAATCACTTTGCTTCAAAGTGAGCACTGATACCCCATTCTAACATTTTTTTAATGGAGATCATCAACTTGATTCAAAATATACCAATATTAATTTTGGTAAGGTAGTTACCAAGTTGAAAATTAAAATTTAACATTTATTTTACAATTCGAGGGACCATGTAGCATTCTTTTGTTCCTTATATGACATTTGGATTTTGGATGTGTTACACAAAGTAAAAGACAGAAATCATACTGTTATAGAGGTGACATTTGGAAGATGGTCTTTTATCCCATTTCAGAAAAATATACTCACAAAGATAATTTCTTGACTCTTCCAAAGTCCCTCTAAATCACAGCAAAGAGGACTCTGCATTTACCTCAAACATGAATAAAAGACAAGAGCCAATTACAAAGAAAGGCTGGAGAGTGCACATCAAAAGTTCCCAAAGCCTCGTGTTTACCTTGAGGAAACAGGTGGCTGGGTTGGCTTATAATGAGAAAAAATATAAATATATCCAATTTAAAAAAATGTGACCATCTTTTATTTTCAAAATAATTTTGAAGAAGCTTAAAGTCAGTAAGTCTAAAACTTTGAGAGGGCAAGTTATAACCACCACCACCAAATAAAACAAAACAAAACAAACAGGGCAGTTATCAAGCACAAATAGGATAAGTCGTTATCATATAATGAAAGTTTTGCAATTGTATTCTTGTCAGCAATATCAGGTATAAATCTGTTCAGTATAAGTTCCATGTACTTTCCCTGGTGGTGGTGGTAACAGACATGATAGTAGTAATAGTTTCTTTTAGCATGTATTACTACCCAGGAAACCATTAATCTTCTCAAAGACTCAGTAATGTTGGTGATATTATCTATATTTTAGAGATAAAGAGGTTAATGTTTTAACAGGCCATCAATTGGCCAAGAGTCAAACTCAAGAAAAGTTTAAGGCCAAATTAGAACCTAGATTTGGATACAAAGTCCATGCCCATCTGCCTGCAAAGTGTTTGGAATGAGTTTCAACTTTTACTTAATAATTCAGTCTTAACTGTGAATTGATTACTGTCCTTCAGTCATACTGAGGATTATTTCTCTTGTAACTAAATGGTCCAAGACTTATGCTTTGAATTGTACATGGCATGGCTTTTAAAGGCCCTGAAGTGTCCTATAAAAGGTAAATCTGAATATATAAATTTAACTTGATGTTTTCCAAAACAGACAATATACATATATATTTGTGTATACATGCACACAGACACACACACACAGAATCACAGAATCTCTTTTTTGCTTAATTCTCTCTCTCCCCCTCATCTTTCTGTCTCTTCTGCAAAATAGGACATTCATCTAAACACAGAGATATTTTCCTCATATATTGTCATTACCCATTGCTTAATTCTAAAGCCAAAGACTCAATATTCAAAGTATGGGTTTAAGATTATGAAAAAAGACATACTTCCATAACCATACATTTTAGTTTTATGACTTCTAGAATCTCTTGAGAAAAAGGAGAAAAAACATGTTAAAATATTTATTTTAAAGAAAATTACTTTTCAGGGGTGCCTGGGTGGCTCAGTTGTTAAGTGTCTGCCTTCGGCTCAGGTCATAATCCCAGTGTCCTGGGATCGAGCCCTGCATCGGGCTCTCTGCTCAGCAGAAAGCCTGCTTCTCCCTCTCCCCTTCCCCTGCTTGTGTTCCCTCTCTCGCTGTCTCTCTCTCTGTAAAATAAATAAAATCTTTAAAAAAAATTACTTTTCAGTTTTATGGAAACCATATATTTACAAATTTGTTTTGTCTCAAAGATAATTTATGATAACAGATTATCTCCTTTGAGGGGCCATAGAACCCACCTGTTTATTACCCTAGTGATATCTACTCAGAATTGTCTTAACTTGCATTTGTGATCTCCCTAGGCTTTATTGATTTGCTACTGCGCTATATGAACAAGTTCTTTGAGTTCAAAAAACAAAATTATAAAGATTATAAAGTCATAAAATATAAAACTGAAGGAAACTTATGGACTATTTCATTGAATCTTATAGTTTCTTAATGAGTGAGTGCGTGTGTGTGTGTGTGTGTGTGTGTATGTAAAGCTCAGTGAGTAAATTGGCCACAGAGATCGGACAACCAATGTCCTGAACACTTACTTTGTGAAGTCAGCATTACTACTGGGAAACACTGAAGCAAAATGGTGAAGTCAAGTATAGATCTATTTGGAAAACTCATTTTTGGTTAGATTTTCCTCACACATTTATGAGGATAAAACCAATTGGTATACTATAAATGAAAACACTGTTAAAACTATAAACTGTTATATGTATATTTCTTAATTTTTTTGCTTTATAAATACTTTATTTTCTGAAACAAAAGTGCCTTGTGTTATTTGCAGTGACATTGTTAATTCTTTCCAGGCTGTTTGTCTTTTAATAAGCTGATTAGTTAATCTTTCATTTAGTAAATCTGGGCAAGTAAACAGTAAGATGCAACAATGTAACTGTAACACCAGGCTCCAGTATAAAATAAAAGTGCCCTCTGCCTCTTCATATTTCCTATAACTTCTCCATTTTGCATTATGTAGAATTTGAGACTTTTACTTTGCATTAAGGAAATACTTGTCACATTTTTATCCTTTTTCTTCTTTTGTTGCTCTCGTGCTTATTATTAGTCTTATGCTAATAAATGACTGGCATTCCCTATCTAGTAAAATATTCTCATGGTCAAACTACAGTGACATGGTTGCAACCTGTTTTAATGGTTTGTACTGAGGAGGATCATTTATGTGCATAGAAATGCTCTCAATAAATCAGTGCACTGCAGCTCATGCCATTGGTATACTTGGTAAACTCATAGGGGAAAGCCAGGAAGAAATGTCAACTCTGATCAAACCCAGAAAAATAAAGAAGGATTAAAATAATGAACTAATTTGTTGTTGACAGAATGTTTTTAAGCCCTTTGGAGAGAGACACTGTCTGTTCTTTGTAAATGTCAAACCTAGTAGCTGCTATTTCCTGACAGAGTATTGCTTAGGAAAGTGCTAAGTTTGTCCATTTATGGAGCCCTTGTGCTTTCCCTTTCAGAGTCTTTCTCTTCACTCTTCTCAATCCTCCTCCATCCGAAGCGTACAGGATGCCATATTCCAGACCTCACAAGCTATATGACACATGGACCAGGCATTTACTAAAGGAGTCAAGAGGACACTCTAGGGCTGCATGTGTGTGTGCGCGTCTGTGTGCACGCACGTGTGTGTGCGCGTCTGTGTGTGGGTGTGCGTGTGTGTGCGCGCGTTAATGCATGTGCTCGTGTGTGTGCGTGCGTGCGTGTCTGTGTGCATGGTGTATGAGGGTTAGACAATTTTGAGTCCATGTGTACATATGCTTTTGCAGCAGGGACTCATTCCTTAGGTACTATCAGTAGTTCCCATAACTAACTGTGGGCTCTAAAATAACAAACATTTGAAATTGTACTTGGAATCCCTTTAATTTCTAAGTGTTGGTTTCTGTTACAGGTTTAGCTCTGTCTTCCCCACAGCAACACATAAATTGAAATTCTAACCTCCAGTAGCTCAAAATTTAACGATGTTTTTAGATATGACTTTGAAAGGGGTAAAGTGAGGTATAATGAATAGGTTCTAATCCAGTATAACTAGTGTCCATATAGAGGGAGATTAGGCCATAGAAAATACACAGACCAAGAGACGACCATATGAGGACATGGCAAGAAGGCGGCCATCTGCGGGCCACCAAGAGAAGCCTTAGATGAAACAAAACCTGCCTATGGGAATATACATTTCTGCTGTTTAAGCCTCCCAGTCTGTAGTATTTTGTGATGGCAGCTCTAACAAGCTAATGATGTCCTTTTTCAAAATATTTTCCGAGTCAAATCAAGTATGTCAACGTATTACATTTTACCTGAAGTCTGCTAAATTTTACCCCTGCTTTATTTATTCATTGAATTATATTTCACCAAACTGTAATTTGCTGTTAATTGGCCATAGCATGTAGTTTTAACTCATCATTTTTCTTTTTAATTAAATGTTTTATTTTAACATTTAAATAATTATATATTCACATGCTGAAATAGGAAATAATACAGAAAAATACTGTGTATACTTCACTGAATTTCCTGCAATGATAACGATATAATAAATGTCACAGCATGGCATTGACGCTAATACACTCGACATACAGAACATTCTGATCAGCACATTTCCATCCATCGTGATGCCCTTTTATAGCCCTGCCCTCCTGCCTCCCACCAGCACTCCCTTCTTAAACTCTGAAACCACCAATGTGTCCTCCATTTCTATAATCATGTCATTTCAAGAATGACATCTCAATGGAATCATATAACATATCTTATGGGGATTGGCTTTCACCCAGCATAATTTTCTGGTGATTCATCAAGTGTTTTATGTATGTCAACAGTTTATGTCTTTATATTGTTGAATAATATTTTGTGGAGCAGATAGATGTATCCTGATTTGTTTAACTGTTCAGTATCTTTCCATCTTAACAAGATCTATTGCAGAGTAAATGTTTTGCTTTGTTTTTTGAACTTGATGAAGTCCAATATATTAATTTTTCTTTTTACACATTGTACATTTCCCCCTGTATTTCATATTGTGAATATTATATTTCTATATCTCTAAAGAGAAAATCCTGAAAGCGTCTCAGGACAAGAGGTCCTTAACCAATAAGGGCAGAAACATTAGACTGGAAGAAAACATATCCACAGAGATTTGACAGGCCAGAAGGGACTGGCATGATATATTCAGGGTGCTACATGAGAAAAATATGCAGCCAAAAATACTTTATCCAGCTAGGATATAATTCAAAATAGAAGGAGTGATAAAAAGCTTCCAGGACAAACAGAAACTAAAAGAATTTGTGATCACTAAACCATCCCTGCAAGAAATAGTACAAGGGAAACTTTAAGTGAAGAGAGAGCCCAAAAGTAACATAGACCAGAAACGAACAGAGACAATATACAGAAACAGTGACTTTATAGGTAATACAATGGCACTAAATTCGTATATTTCACTAGTTACTCTGAATGTAAATGGGCTAAATGCCCCAATCAAAAGACACAGGGTATCAGATTGGATAAAAAAATAAGACCCATCAATATGCTATCTGCAAGAGACTCATTTTAGACCCAAAGACACCTCAAGATTGAAAGTGAAGGGGTGGAAAAACATTCATTATGATGATGGACATCAAAAGAAAGCTGGTGTGGCAATCCTTATATCAGACAAATTAGATTTTAAACCAAGGACTGTAATAAGAGATGAGGAAGGACACTATATATAATTAAAGGATCTATCCAACAAAAAACTCTAACAATTTTTAAATATTTATGCCCCTAACATGGGAGCAGCCAATTATATAAGCCAATTAATAACAAAATTAAAGAAACACATCAATAATAATACAGTAATAGTATGGGACTTTAATACCCCACTCACTGCAATGGACAGATCATCTAAGCAGAAGATCAAGAAGAAAACAAGGACCTTGAATGACATACTGGACCAGATGGACCTCACAGATATATTCAGAGTATTCCATCCTAAAGCAACAGAATACACATTCTTGTTGGGTGCACATGGAACATTCTCCAGAATAGATCACATACTGGGTCACAAATCAGGTCTCAACCAGTCCAAAAGATTGGGATTATTCCCTGTATATTTTCACACCACAATGCTTTGAAATTGGAACTCAATCACAAGAGGAACTTTGGAAAGAACTCAAATACATGGAGGCTACAGAGCATCCTACTAAAGAATGAATGGATCAAAACCTTTGGGATGCAGCAAAGGCAGTACTAAGAGGGAAGTATATGCCATTGCAAGACTTTCTCAAGAAACAAGAGAGGTCTCAAATATACAAACTAACCCTACACTTAAAGGAGCTGAAGAAAGAACAGCAAATAAAGCCTAAACCCAGCAGGAGAAGAGAATTAATAAAGATTGGAGTAGAAACCAATGAAATAAAAACGAAAAGAACAGTAGAACCTGATCAGTGAAACCAGGAGCTGGTTCTCTGAAAGAATAAGATTGATAAACCCCTGGCCAGACTTACCAAAAAGAGAAGAGAAAAGGCTCAAATAAGTGAAATCATGAATGAAAGAGGAGAGATCACAACTAACACTGAAGAAATGCAAACAGTTATAAGAACATCTTGTGAGCAACTATATGCCAACAAATTAGGCAATGTGGAAGAAATGGATGCATTCCTAGAATTGTATAAACTACCAAAACTGAAGCAGGAAGAAAAAGAAAACTTGAAGAGACCCATAACCAGCAAGGAAATTGAAGCAGTAATCAAAAATCTCCCAAAAAACAAGAGTCCAGAGCTGAATAGCTTCCCAGGGGAATTCTACCAACCATTTAAAGAAGAACTAACATTTCTTCTGAAGCTATTTCAAAAAATAGAAATGGAAGGAAAACTTCCAAACTCTTTCTATGAGGCCAGCATTACCTTGATCCCAAATCTAGACAAAGACCTCAGTAAAAAGGATTACAGAGCAATATCCCTGATGAACATGGATGCAAAAATTCTCACCAAAATACTAGCCAATAGGATCCAACAGTACATTAAAAGAATTATTCACCATGATCAAGTGGGATTTATTCTTGGGCTGCAAGCGTGGTTCAACATCCACAAATCAATCAATATGGTACACCATATTAATAAAGGACAAGAACCACATGATCCACTAAATAGATGCAGAAAAAGCATTTGACAAAGTACAGCATCTTTTCTTGATAAAAACTCTCTGCCATGTAGGGATAGAGGGAACATACCTCAAAATCATAAAAGCCATATGTGCAAAGCTCATGGCGAATATCATTCTCAATGGGGAAAAACTGAGAGCATTTCCCCTAAGGTCAGGAACACAGCAGGGACGTCCACTATCACCATTGCTGTTCAGCATAGCCCTAGATGTCCTAGCCTTAGCAATCAGACAACAAAAAGAAATGAAAGGCATCTGAATTGGCAAAGAAGAAGTCATACTCTCATTCTTCACACATGACATGATACTCTATGTGGGAAAACCCAAAAGACTCCACCCCAAAATTGCTATAACTCATACAGGAATTCAGCAAAGTCACAGGATATAAAATCAGTGCACAGAAATCAGTTGCATTTCTATATACTAACAATGAGACAGAAGAAATAGAAATTAAGGAATCGATCCCACTTATAATTGCAGCGAAAACTGTGAGATACCTAGGAATAAACCTAACCAGAGAGGCAAAGAATCTATACTCTGAAAACCATAGAACACTGATGAAAGAAATTGAGGAAGACACAAAGAAATGGAAAAACGTTCTATGCTCATGGATTGGAAGAACAAATATTGTTAAAATGCCTATGCTACCTAGAGCAATCTACACATTCAATGCAATCTCTATCAAAATACTGTCAACTTTTTTTTCACAGAGCTGGAACAAACAATCCTAAGATTTGTATGGAACCAAAAAGGACCCCAAATAACCAAAGGAATGTTAAAAAGAAAATCGAAGCTGGAGGCATCACAATTCTGGACTTCAAGCTCTATTACAAAGCTGTGATCATCAAGATAGTATGGTACTGGCACAAAAAACAGACACATAGGTCAATGGAACAGAATAGAGAACCTGGAAATGGACACTCAAGTTTATGGCCAACTAATCTTTGACAAAGAATAAAAGAATATTCAATGGAAAAAAGACAGTCTCTTCAACAAATGGTATTGGGAAAATTGGAGAGCCACATGCAAAAGAATGAAATTGGACCATTTTCTTACATCATATACAAAAATAGACTCAAAATGAATGAAAGACCTAAATGTGAGACAGGAATCCATCAAAATCCTAGAGGAGAACACAGGCAGCAACTTCTTTGACCTCAGTCTCAGCAACTTCTTGCTACACACATCCGCAAAGGCAAGGGAAACAAGTGCAGAAATGAGCCACTGGGACTTCATCAAGATAAAAAGCTTTTGCACAGTGAAGGAAACAATCAACAAAACCAAAAGACAACCTACAGAATGGGAGAAGATATTTGCAAATGTCTTATCAGATAAAAGGCTAGTATCTAAAGTCTATAAAGAACTTACCAAAATCAACACTCAAAGAACAAATAATCCAATCAAGAAATGGGCAGAAGACATGAACAGACATTTCTCCAAAAAAGACATACAAATGGTCAACAGACACATGAAAAAATGCTCAACATCACTCATCATCAGGGAAATACAAATCAAAACCATAATGGGATACCACCTCACACCAATTAGAATGGCTAAAATTAACAACTTAGGAAATGAAAGATGTTGCGGAGAAAGGGGAACCCTTTTACACTTTGATGGGAATGTAAGCTGATACAGCCACTCTGCAAAACAGTATGGAGGTTCCTCAAAAAGTTAAGAATAGTGCTCCCCTATGACCCAGCAATTGTACTACTAGGTATTTACCCAAAGGATACAAATGCAGTAATTCGAAGGGGCACCTGCACCCCAGTGTTTATAGCAGCAATGTCCACAATAGCCAAACTATGGAAAGAGCCCAGATGTCCATCAACAGATGAATGGATAAAGAAGGTGTTTCCTTAATCATAGGAAACAAACTGAGGGTTGCTCAAGGGGGGGTTGGTGGGGGGACATGGTAATTGGGTGATGGGCATTAAGGAGAACACATGATGTAATGAACCCTGGGTGTTACATGCAACTGATGAATAACTGAACTCCACCTCTGAAACTAATGATACATTAAATGTTGATTAATTGATTTTAAATTAAAAAAATAAATTTACAGTGTGAAAGAGGCACATGACTTTCTATGTGAATGGCAAGTATAAATGGAGACTTTTCCACATATTCATAAATTTTCTAAAGGATGATTTCTTGTTCCAACCATATACAGTTTATGTTGGGAAATGCAGCCCCTTGTCTGAGGACATCTGCAATGAGACCACAATGTAAAATAACGCGTAGTTAATCGTTTTTTTAAAGGTATTTTGCCAACACTTCTAAAGAATCACTGCAATGTTTTGTGTCCAAGATTTTTTTTGTATAAAAAGGGGGATTTTTTTATAAGAACTTTTATAATTTTGTATTTTAAAACTCCATATTTGGGAATCTGCTAGATTTTAGAAATATTTTATAACCAGTATCACAGCATAACAGAGATATTATTACACTTAGTCAATATATACTTTTATGCCCAAATTACTTGAGCCGTGGCCTTTTTAAAAGGGAAAATATTAGGTATGGGCCAAACTTAAGAATTATGAATATTAAGTTGTCAATTACTTTGGACATATAAAATATTATTTTTATAACATGATAAAATTCTTCAAGATCTTTATGTATTAGAAATGATACAAGGGGTACTGGGTGGCTCAGTCAGTTGGGTGACTGACTCTTAATTTGGGCTCAGGTTGTGATCTCAGGCTTGTGAGATTGAGCCCCGTGTATCGTTCCGTGCTGAGTATGGAGCCTGCTTAAGATTCTCTCTCTGCGGGCGCCTGGGTGGCTCAGTCATTAAGCATCTGCCTTCGGCTCAGGTCATGATCCCAGGGTCCTGGGATCAAGTCCCACATTGGGCTCCCTGCTCGGCAAGAAGCCTGCTTCTCCCTCTCCCATTCCCCCTGCTTGTGTTCCTGCTCTCGCTATTTCTCTGTCAAATAAATAAATAAAATCTTAAAAAAAAAAAAAAAGATTCTCTCTCTGCTCCTCTCCTGCCACTTTCAGGAGCATGCGTGCCTTCTCTCTCAAAAAATAGGAATGATCTGAGCTCTTCCTCAAGTTCTTTGAATATTATTTTGTATAAGCTCTGAGTCAATATTGAGTTATTATGTAAGCATCTCATCTAATTCTTTATTTTAACTGAAATTGTTTTGTAATGTCAGCATCTAGTATAACATTTGCAACTTTTCGATAAAACAATTCTATTATGTGAAATTATTTCAGTTGGGATTTTACTGGTAATAACTATAATTCTTTAACATTTTCAATATGTATTCTTATAGTAATATTTTGCATTCAAGTATTTTTGACATTTATGTTGATAAATTTGCTTAGTTTTGCACTGCTGGAATAAACCAAATTTGGTTATAAATTATTTACATATACCCTTAGTTTTTTAGTATCTAAGATCTTATTTAGAATTTTTGTGTTTGTATTTAAGAACTTCATTACTCTCCTTTCTTTGTAGTATATTTTTCAATATTGGATAATGAATTAATTCTGCCTTTACAAAATTAAGTGGGGAGCTTTCAATCATTTTATATGGTATCATATAAAATCAAAATTACAGACTTTTTAGCGAATCTGATGACATAATGAGTCTGTCCTTTTGGTGCTTAAACAAAGTCTGCACAAGGATACAGAAGAAGAAATGTGATATAAAGTGATCACAGTCGCAAGAGGTAGAACTACAGTGTTATGAATAGCAGAAGACGGGAACATTTAGTTTCAACAATGCATGCATCATTTACGTATTGTACATTGATTCTAAATAAACATTGACTGCTAATCATATCTGAGGAAGTGGGATAGGAAATATAGTGACATGTGAGCAGAGGGGAGATTGTCCTTGGTCTAGTTTAAGTTTGAAATTTATCTGCATTATTACTGTATTGTTCTGCCAAATTTTTATTCTTTAATGTGCACTCTGACACTAATTATTCCAGGTCAAAACTCACCTAGTTAGAAATAAAGAAAATAGCCAGTCAGTATCTAAATACATCACTCTTGCATGAATTGCTTAAGCAGAAGAGAAACCAGAGTATTTGTGAACAACTGAAAATTTGCCACAAAGATTCTCAATGTGCTAAATCCCAGCCTTTTTTTTTTTTTTTTAAGATTTTATTTATTTATTTGACAGAGTTAATGAGAGCAGGAACACAGGCAGGGGGAGTGGGAGAGCGAGAAGCAGGCTTCCCACTGAGCAGGGAGCCCAATTCGAGGCTCGATCCCAGGAACCTGGAATCATGACCTGAGCTGAAGGCAGACACTTGACGACTCAGCCACCCATGCGCCCCTAAATCCCAGCTTTAATTAAATTTTAAGTCAGAAAATTGCATTAACTGTTTTAGATCACAAGGACACTGTTCAGTTCAACCCAAGGCAGTAATTTTCTAAATCTGATCCAAGTGACTCATTAGAATTAAGGACATTTTTAAAAAATTGCTTGTTTTCTCCCTGCAAATTCATAGGAATATTGGCTCAGTAATTACCTAAATTGTATCAGATGACATTAGCAACATAAGGGAGGAAAGGAGAGATTAGGGAGAAATAATTAATTGTAGATTAGAATAGTTGGGTGAATTTTTTTTAAAATGATCACCATGGGGTAAGCTCTCCCAGTAGAGACAGTTTGTCTCAGATCACATAAATTACGATACGAAAGCTCACTGAGTGAAATATTCACAGCCACCTTTAATGAAAGAGTTTTATGTGGAAGGAGATCAATTTGGAGTTGACCTATATTACAATAGAACAATTTAAAATATAATTTCAGGGAAAATAGCAATGAAATTAAAGCTTACTTATTACAAACTCACATATTAAACAGTATCAATGAATAAATATATTAACCAAGATAAAAGAAAACAATAAATATTTGAAGGATGCTCTAAAAAACCAATTTTTGTAATTGTAATTTTTGTAAATCAAAATGGCAATAAAGCATGGAATATAATCAAACAAGCAAGCAAAGACAATTAAAGAATATACATCCCATGAGAATAAAGTTAGAAATGTGGTTTCTTCATAGTCACAAACGTTTTAAGTCAAGATTTGATGAAAAACAATCTGCAACTGTCTTTAGAAATATAAATAATTATTCTTCTTGTCATTCTTTGCCTCTGACTGTGCACAGTCTTAAGTGCAAAAGAAAAAAACAAATATCCAGATTATTGGATTACCATTTAATAAATAGCAACATATTTTCTCCTGTTTTTTAGCTTTTATCATTGTTGCTATGAGCTTTCTGGTATATTCTTCTCTGAAGTTTGTAGCAATCTGTGGGGTGTTGCCCTATGTACAATTCCTCTTAAAATATCTTTTCTGCTCCATCTCTCCTCATTTTTACATACTCCGATGGTACCAGTATTATTTTTTTTTAACATGTCCCGTATTGGTCTTATACTCTTTTATGTAATTTCTAAATGTTTTTATTTTCTTTATGATGAACCTAGGGCATTTTCTTCTTCCTGTTTTCTAATTTACCTATTTCCTTTTCAGTTGTATCTAATTGAAATTAAGATACATTGGGTTCTTGATTTTAGTTTTTGCATATTCAGTTGCAGAATCAGTATGGTTTATCTTTCTATAGTTGCCAATTATTTTTGAAAACATTTAACATGTTAATCATTTATTTCATAGTCAATGTCTGATAATCTCATAATCTGGTTGACCAACTGGTCTATTTTTAAAATTGGCTTTTGTGTCCCCCCCTCCTTGTTTTCTGATTAGGATGTCATTTTTTTTTTTTTATCTATTCCTGGTTATTTTGTCTTGGTTTCTTATCCTAAGAAATGGTAGAGGTAATTTGAGGTTCTGTTAAATGTTAGCTTACTTTTGGTTCTGACCTGCTTGTTAGCTAGTGGAAGCAGTGGTTGCATTGGCTAGATGCGGACTTCAGTTTTTTCTGAAGGTTGGCCTGCATCCAGGAAGATTTGCACGGGGCACAATCTTCTGAATTTGGCAGAGATACAGCTTTCTATTAGTCAAAATTACCTATTTATTTCTGTTGTGATGATTATATCCATATCAACTTTTCTCACATAGCGTAATTCTGCTTTTCTTAGATTAAAAAAATTTCAGAAAGTAAGAGGCTGCTGGACTGTGATATTTTAGCTTATCTTTCCAAGAAATGTCCCTTGTATGCTGCAATTTGATGGTAAAGAAGAGAAGACATAAGACTTATATATGCAATCATAAAACAGTGTTTGTTTTCTCTTTTCTCACATTCTATAATTTCAAGCTGCAGGCAAAGTTGTTCCATAACCCTCATCAAATGCATCCCCCTAAATATTTTAATAACAGGTATTTTGCTATTTCTTCACTAATTCATTGGGTCAACCTAAAAGTCACTATTTCTTTCAACCTTTCAACTTTTACAATTAAAAAAATCTTGTTTAATTCTTATGGTTTGCCTTTTATTTTCAAAACAAAATGCAATTTTCTTGTCTTTAGTATTACACGACTATACCTATTTAACTTCTCTTCTTCTCCTGCATGTTTGTATAATCAGTATTTTTCTAATTTCCAACTTACCAACTGGCTTTTTCTGAGTTATTCAAAATGATTATATGCATTCTTAATATTCTTCTTTTTATTTTTTTACAATAAATTTCATTTTTTTCTATTTTCCATTGTCTTCTACATGGTAAAATGACTTATTTTATATATATATAATAGGATATACATAATTATGTAATAAAATATGTATGTTATATGTAGCATATGATATGCAATATGCACATATATAATGTAATATAATAATATACTAATATTTATGTAGTATTCTGATATGAATGTTTTAAATTAGGAGAACAGAAAATTTTAATCAAATTGATATTTTAGTGACTTTTCTGGATATATATAGTTTCTCTATACTCCTGCTATTTTCTTGTTCTGTTATTTTTGTTAAGTAGTTTATATTAAAAAAGCACATATGGATATGCATATAAATGAAAATAATAGTACTATAATAACCCATTTCTTCTGATGGTCAATTTAAATGTGTAAAAAAAAGTTTGACTAATACAGTTCACCAATTCACTTCTCACAGTATTGGATACTGTAGTGGCAGTCATTCCTACAGTCCCCTTGCCAGAGTTCAGAACGCCTTTTCTTATATTGATAAAGCAATACTCATTCTGTTCTGAAAGGAATCAAAGAGTCTTCTTAGGTGGTAGGCTTTTTTTTCCCTCAAGTCTCTTTCCTAAGAACAGGTTGGCAAATAATGATTATAATGACTCCATTTAGCAAAAACCTACCTTGAGAGACTAGAAAAAAATAAAGTTGTCACAGGAATGTTCTGAGTTAGTCAGAACGGGAAATATTGTACTAGGGCCCTGGGGTAGGCAGCAGTAGATGATACTTACCAAAACAGATTCTGTGTCTACCTTGTCCCTGTCCTCATGAAGCTTAGAGCCAAGTGAGCAAGACACAAATGTAACAGAAGTTAAAAATAAATAAGTGTCTTTGTAAAAATTGAAGTAAATATTTTGTCTTTGAAAATATTTCTGGGGCGCCTGGGTGGCTCCATCGGGAAATCAACCAACTCTTGATTTTGGCTCAGGTCATAGTCTCAGGGTCATGAGATTGAGCTCCATGTCGAGCCCCATATAGGTTTCCACACTGGGTGTGAAGCCACTTAAGATTCTCTCTCCCTCTGCCCCTCCCCACAAACCCCCCCAAAATAATAAAGAAAAATATTTCCTATATTTAGTATGAGTACATTTAGTTGTATATTAGCCTAAACCAACCGTATGCATTATGCAGATAATCTCTAGTTTGCTCTGGAATAGTTTGGCATTATAATGTCTAAAACAAGGTTTCTCACCCTGGCATGAGTGAATTTTACATCAGGTAATTCTTTGTTGGAGGGAGCTGTCCCAGGCATTGTAGATATTTAGCAGCATCACCGGCTTCTACCTACTACATGCCAGTAGATTATGACATGAAAAGTTAAGACTTACAAAGATGTCTCCAGACCTTGCCAAATCTTCCCTGGGGCACAAAATTGCTTCTGCTGAGAACCACTGATCTATAATACTTTTAGAGATGGATTCATGGGACATTAAACACTACCGTGTTCACATTTCTTTGGGGGTTCTTTCAGGCAACAGAGGAGTCTGAGAGCTGTGTTTCAGGAGGTCAGGGTCTAGATCCATTCCTGAAGACAGAGCCTGAGGATATATGTGTCCCAACCTCCTCGCAGAGCAGGGAGTGGTTCTGATGATAGACACGGGAGGGATTGACCCCAGGGTGATCACCTTCAAATGGAATATGTCATGATTAGGTGGAGAATTGCGAAGAGCATAGTAGCTGTAGGTAAGTAGTAAACATTATACTTCATGTAAAGTTGTGCTATTTCAAATCATTTCCTCATCAAATATTATATCAAAATTACTACAAAGTAATACAATTGAAAACAACAAAAAAGTAGCATTTTTTCCAAATTTTCAAGAAATACGTTTCTTTATCTAAAAAATAATGTGAGAACTAGTTAAGTCTATCAAATGAGAAGGGCACATCTTGATAAGCCACATTGCCAATTTTGGCTCTCTGTCTAATAAAGATTCCAGCATTTCTTTGTGACTTTGATTTCTGTTTTTCACTTTTTTATGAAGAATCTGGCCTAAAAGTTGAATTAAAAGTGAACATCATGTTGCTTAGAAAATATGTAAGAATTATCTTACATTAGTATTCATTTCCAGGGTGCCTGGGTGGCTCAGTTTTTAAGTGTCTGCCTTTGGCTCAGGTCATGATCTCAGGGTCCTGGGATTGAGCCCTGAGTCAAGCTCCCTGCTCAGCAGAGAGTCTGCTTCTGCCTCTCCCTCTGCCTGCCACTTCTCCTTTTTGTGCTCTCTCCATCTGTCAAATAAATAAATAAATAAAATCTTTTTTAAAATATTCATTTCCATGCATTAATTAGCATCAACAGAAGGCTTTATAATTGTTATCTATATATTCAAAACAATAGCATGGTTCACATCCCCTGTGTTAGAAAAGATTTGCAGTTGTATTTTCTTTTTCTTTCTACCCTTTTTAAATAAGTATGGGCTAATAGCAGGTGGTGCAATATTATTATCAGCATTTGGTGACAAAATTAAAAAGTGGGGAATTTTAAGAGTTATTGAGCACCATGGGGCAATTTTTATCCTAGCACATGGGCAATTAGCATGTAGAACTAGTAACTTTAATGGGAATTGTGTAGCTAACCTGGAAATTTTCACAATGTATCAGTGCAAAGTTATATAGTACAGGTGTTTAATTGTTGATGGAACTAAAATCAGAGCTGAATTAATTAAAAGATCAAAGAAAAAAACCTTATTACTTGCTTGCAAAGGTAGAAAGATCCAGAAAACAAACTTTTAAGTTACATTTGGCACAGATGAAAATATCTCATTAAAGGAACAAGAAGATTCTGTCAAACAAATCTTAGCTGTATCTAATATATTGAATTTGGCTGTAAATATGGTGCTTTAGTTATTTTTAATAATACAAAGAAACTCTTAAAAACTGTGTTATGTTATTTTGAAATGTGTCATTCAATCCACCATTGTTAATCTTTTATTATTGTAAATTCTATAGAGCCACAACAAAGTCTTTCCAAATCTCTTTTTCAGGTAGCTAAACATTAAGCCATCTTAATTAGTATGTTCTTAATAAAATGCATCTGATAGACCGAGGGATGTGCCTCAGTGAGACCAAGAAACACAACTTGGTAGAATGTTTAGTCTAGTTTTTCTAGTTACTCTTATCCAAGAATTATTGCCAGTAAGAAAAAATAATCTAAGTGAATATGCATGTATCACCAAGTAACTTAATATTACATTTGGCTTCTCTTGATAGACACTTTTATTCAGCTGTCATTTCGCAATATATTGCTTAGATGCCTCCTGCATGATTGCCGTTTCTGAATGCACTGCCTATGTTATCCTATGATAACAATGGCTGAGACTTTGTTTTTAGCATTTTAGAGTTTATTTCAGTGCTTTGTGTTTCTTAATTTTCTGGGAAATTACATTCCTAATTGACTTTCTAACAACAAAATAAAAACACATTATCATGTATTCAGCATTTTAAGAAAGGACATTTGTCGATTCTACCTTCACTGGGAATGTGTGATTTCAGGTGGTGGGACAAAACTAATCTGGTCATTCTTACACCTCTCATTCTGAAAATTACTCTAAGTGTTGATCAAGTAGAAAATATTTTCTGTCATAGATTATTTGTAGAATTTTGAATGCTTATATGTCCTCTTACAAATCACAGAATCTCAGATTCCCTGAACCTCTGTTTCCTAGGATAAAATAGGAGTAATATGTATAGTAATAATAGTATTCAGGATAGTGAGAGATAAAGGAAACATTATGTTTGCCATTTAAACCAAATTAGTAAATGCTGGGTTCTCTTCTCCTCTTCCTCATACTTTAGCATAAGAATAACTGGGGTGGAATAAAGGGCTGGTAAACATACACACTTTAGTGTCCCAAACCCAAAGATTCTGCTTTGCCAGATTTGGGCTGATGCACATGGTCTCTGGGTCATAAGCTGAGAAATGTGCCTTGGAAATGAGATGCAATTATATTTAAAGACGGTTGATGACCAGCTCTATTGGGTTGAGTTGCTATGAAGATGAGCAAAAGTCCGATACTCCAGATATTCTACTTATAGCAAGTTAAAGTAGATATGTGTTATTTCCTGAATAATCTATACTCAGTCCTTATTTTACTGAGTCACTTTTTCTTTATATCCTTGTTTCTAACACCACTTTTTTTGATAGAGCAAGTAAAACTAAATCACTTTCATATAAAAATTTACGTTTATCAAATATATTAATTTTTCAAATTTAACTAAATATTAGAAAAGGAATAATTTGTTTCTGTACTTTTCATACATAGCAAGGTGTAGAAAAAAATTTGTTTACAAAAATATAAATAAATGACTCATTTACTTTTATGCTTCTTGTAATACATGTTTATCATTCAAAGAAACAATTTAGGAAAACAGTGTCTACTAGAAATTATTAAATAAACCATGCAAAAAATATTTAGGGCATAGAGCAACTATTTTTTTTGTGGAATCATACACACATACACAAAAGTGAAGACAATTTAAATAACTATCGAAAAGTACTCAATGGAAACATATCCCCTTATTATTTTATTTTTAAAAACTATTCATTTCCAGTAATTTACATGGCTCTTTCTTGCTTCTTCACATTGCATAGGTAAATCTTTTTTTTGTATAAAAATAACAGATTTTGTATGCTATCTTGGGATTAATTTAATAGAAATATCAAGATTAGTAAGTTCAATATCATGTACATAGTTTTCTACTAGCAAGATATACACTTGAATTAAATATATCAAATTTTGTTCATTTGTTTTTATTTTGTTATAAACACCATGCCCATTATGAATATATAAATTCTGATGCTTTTTTGCCTTTGCAAATTATAAATGCTAGTAATTTGAGTCATTCGTGATCCTTTGCACTCAACATCTGCTCTGTTCTGATAAGAATGTTATGAAAAATCCAGCTGAGTACTCAAAAGTATTGTTCATATTAAGAGAGAATTAGCAAGGTTTAAGTGTTTGACATACAGTTAATTAATTGTATTTTACAAACTAACACAAGTTCTTTTTATTTTGAAGTAGTATTGATTGCTTTACATTTATTTCCACAGGGTGATTAGTTTTATACTCTGCCTAGCCACATGCTTAATGTATATTATGTGTGTGTGCACACGTGTGTGCGTGTGTATGCACGTGTGCACCTGCATGCACACACATCCACATCCATAGTGTACTGTCATTTTCTTTTCATCTATTATTGTTAAAGGTTTTAAAGTCTTTTCAGCAAAATATCCTGGAGAGGAAATAAGAGTAGTTTTTTGCCTATTCTTACCACAGTATTCCTTAAAATCTAAACAGGATACATGTTTCAGTCAAAGTTAAATGTATCTACAAACTACATTCTTGGATCGACCTCTTAACTCAGAAGAAATATAGTTGTCACAACCTGACTTAAAAGCTGGTGACTCCTTAAGTTGTTGCATGTTAAGGATGTAATGGTCCCTATACACTAGTTTACCACCTAAATTTTTTTCTACAATATGCAGTTTACCAAAGCCTAAGAAACACTTTATATTTTGACCTTTTTTAAAACTTATGCAATGTCCTTAATTTCTTTCTATCTTGGTTTCAGATTTTTTGAAGTAAATGTGATGATCTAGAAAAGTACAAAAATTAGACGCACATTTATCTATCAATCTATTAATTCCATTCAGAAAGGATTCTGTAGAAATTTTAATGATCATTCAGTAGAGTCTAGTGTTTTCACTCACTGAAGTTTTCTTTGAATTTCTATTTCTTTCCCTGTAAGACACTTAAGAGGAAAGAACATTTGGGAATTAGAAGACACCATGAGGACTTAAAGTATGTTTAACATTCTCTTTTTCTTTTATACGTAAGTGTAGGCGCCAAGGGCAGGCCTTCCAAAATGTACCACAGTGGCATATTGATTATTTTTAATTGAAGCTACTACAGACCCTCCTTTGTCCCCTGAAAGTAGGAAAGAAATCTTCCAAAGAAGAAAAAAGGTATCCTTAATTTGAAAGATAGGAACTATAAAGCCAAGAACGCTGTGGAAACAAACCTAGTTCCTTTTTTACTAATCTACTAACTCAGTTTAAGTTACACTTATAATTCCTTATAATTAAAACTCCCAAACATTGCTTTCTTTGTCCTGTCAATTCCTCAACAAATTTATTGTCTCTTTGTCTAAAAAGTATTTCTTTGGGTCTCAATTTCATTATTGGGCCTCCAATAATAAAACTTTGCTTTTTTTCCTCCTGTTAATCTGTTTTATGTAAATTTAATTCTTAGTCCATCTAGAAGATCTTGAGGGGTAGAGGAGGAATTTTTCCTCCCCTACATAAGTACACGTTGTTTTTTTTTCTAACTTCACATGAAAGAAGGCTCAGGGCACTTCTGTTCTTATTACTCCTTCTGCATAAGTCTCTTAAAGCAGTTTTATTTTTATGCTGTGTTCCTGCTATAGAGGCTGGAATCGTGTTGATTAGAGTATACAAATTGCTAGAGAAATGAAATCAAGTTTAAAGGGGATTCTTGACTATCATCTTTTTTTTAAAAGTTTTATTTATTATCAAGATGTTATTCACATATTATAAAATTCACCATTTTAAAGCAGAAAATTCAGTAGTTTTTAGTATATTTACAAGGTGTACAATCATCACTGCTCTCTAATTACAGAACATTTTCATCACTCCAAAAGAAACATGGTACCCATTAGCAGTCACTCCCAATATCCCCCTCCTCCCATCCTTGGCAACCTCTAACCTGCTTTCTGTTTCTATGGATTTGCCTATTCTGAATCTTTTATATAATTTGAATCATACACTATATGACATCTAGTGTCTGGATTCTTACACCTGTCACAATGTTTCTAGAGTTTATCCATGTTGTAGCCTGGATCAGTGTTTCATTCTCTTTATGGTGTTTTCTACTGTATGGATAATACCAGATCTTATCAACATAGCTGATGGATGTTTAGGTTATTTCCACACTTTGGATTTTGGACTAATGCTGCTGTGAATATCCACGTACAAGTTTTGTGTCAATGTGTGTTTTCAATTCTCTTCAATATGCATCTAGGAGAGGGATCACTGAGTCATATATTAACTCAATGTTTAATTTTGGAGAAACTGCTAACCTGTTTTTCAAAGCAGCTACATCATTTTACATTCACATCAGTAGTGTCTGAGGGTTCCAACTTCTCTATATCTTTGCTAATACTTGTTATTGTCTGTCTTTTTTATTGTAGCCATCCTAATTGATCTCACTGTGGTTTTGATTTACATTTCCCTAATGACAGATGATGCTGACCACCTTTTCTTGTGCTTACTGGCAGTTTGTGTATTTTCTCTGGAGAAATGTTCATTTAAAACCTTTGCTCATATTCCCATTGTTTATTTTCAATTGGGTTGTCATTTATGTTTGAATTGTGAGCGTTCTAATTTCTGGATAATAAATAGATTCTTATCAGATTTATGATTTATGAGTATTTCCCCCATTTTGTGGGTTATCTTTTCATTTATTTGATAGTGCCACTTGAAGTACAAAAGTTTTTAATTCTGGTGAAGTCCAGTTTAACTTGTTTTTCTTTTACCGCTGTGCTTAAGGTACCATATCTAAGAAATCATTGCCTGTTCCAAGGTCATGAAGATTTATAAGTTTTAAGAGTTTTATAGTTTGAGCTCTTACATTTAGATATTTGATTTAATGTTAGTTAATTTTGTATATGCTATCAGATAATGGTCCAGCTTCATTCTTTTCCATGTGGATGACCAGCTGTCCCAGCACCATTTGCAGAGGAGACTATTCTTTCCTCCACTTTTTATTTCTGTTCTTCACAGTGGAAAATCGCAATTCCCCTCTCTCAGATTAGCAGAGGCGTTCTTCTGCCAGCTCAGATACTCTGTTTATCCTCTCTGTGAACTTCTTACATTGAGTATTATACTTTTCAACTCATAATTTTTATGTTTCTTTTTCTATAATTTCTATCTCTTTATCAGTTATTCTCTCTTTGGTGAGATAGCATCTTATACTTTCCTTTAGTTCTTTAAATATTGTTTCTTGTATCTTTGAAAATATTGAAAATTGCCAATTTAACAATTTTTGCCTAATTAGACCAATAACCTGTGCTTCCTCAGGGACCTTTTGTTTGCTGTTTTCTTTTCTGTATGCACCATACTTTCTTGTTTCTTTTCTCTCTCTCTCTCTTTTTTTTTTTTTTACTGAGGATATGACATCTTATATAATAATGTGGCAACTCTGGAAAACAGATTCTCCCCATCCTTACATTTTGTTGTTTCTGTTTTATTTGTTGTTGTAGCTGTTGATTTAGTTTGTTTAGTGACTTTCCTGAACTAATTCTGTTAAGTCTGTATTCTTTGTCACGTGGGTCTGCTGAAGTCTCTGCGTCATTGCCTTAGTGGTTGGCCAGTGAATGGACAGGGATTTCCTTAAATATCTGCATCCAGCAAGTCTCCCAGTATCTGCCAAGGGGTCTGTGTGCATGGTGGGATGTGTTTGCAACACCCAGCCAAGCTGAATATTCTGTCTGCTCTTGCCTAGATTTAACCATTTTTCTTGAATAAATTCTTCCTAGGTTTTTACAAGCCTTTAATATCTAGTGCTAGTCTACATCTTCACCTTAGCCTTCTCTTTCCACGAGTCCAGAGCCTCAAGTTCAGCCAGAGGTGAACACATACGGCCTTCTCACATCTTTTCTTAGCATGCACACAGCTCGCCAGTATGCACACAGACTTACACGTGTGCATCGCATTCTGAGTTCCCAGAAATACATATGTCATTGCCCTAGAAATAAGAAAGCTACACACAGATGGGACACAAAAATGTATATGCCTGTTTCCCTACTGGGGCTTGTCAAAGGACTGGGCTATAAATAATCCATAGAAACTCTGTGTGTCCTAGCAGAGAGTGGCTGTTGCGGAGCTACACAGGCCTGTGAGAGGTTTTATAGAAACAGATGTTAGGGTTCTGGCCAGCCAACAGTTAAGAGTGCTTTGGGCATTCAACTGAGACTCCAGAAAAGCCATGCCTTACAATTGAAGACTATAACTTGGATCATAGTAATAAAACAATAAAAACAAAATAGACCTTCTCTAACAAAACATGAACTTGTGAGGAAAAGAAGGATGGCAGATAATAAAAATGCCCACCAGAACAAGACTGAACATCTTTAAATGAAGATAGGACAGATGTGTCCCAATTTATCATCCACAATAGCAAGCATATAACAAAAAATTGCTGTGAAGAACCAGAAAAATATGATCAATATTTAAGGAAGAGTAAACAGTGAATAAAGCAAATTCTGAGATCTCCTGAATATAGAAATTAACAGAGATGTTAAAGTAACTATTATTAATATGTTCAAGGATTTAAGAAAAAGCTTAAAATAATGAGTGAACAGATGGAGAATTTCAGCAGGAAAAGAAAAACCGTAAAAAATGGAAATTTTAGGACTAAAATGTACATTATCTGAAATGTTGAAATCCATGGGTTATACTTGGGTAAATTATATAAGAAGAAGGGGCCTATGAACTTAGCATTAGAAATTAACCCATCTAAAGAACAGAAGGGCAAAAGTGAACAGAATTTTAATGAGTGAGCAGTTGAACAATATGAAACAGTATAAACGTGTGTAACTGGATTTTCAGAAGCATGTGAGAAAAAAAGAGGACAAGGACATCACACTCACATATTTTCTAAATTTGGTCAAAAAAATCAAGCTATAGAATCATGAAGCTCAGCAAACCACAGGCAAGATGAATACAAATACCACCACAAATACTGCTATGATAAGTAAAAGCAATATTGTGTTTTGACCACAATAACATATGTAAAATTAAAATGTGTATCACCCTTAAGACAGAGGACACGAGGTAGTAAATGGAATTAAATTCTTGTAAATTTCTCATGTTATAAATGAAATGGTACAAAATACATTTGAGGTAGATTGAGTGATAGGTTAACGTAATCCTAGTGTGATCACTAAACATTTTCAGAGTTTTATTGGAAAGTTAATAGAATTAAAATGTAGTATTAAATTTACCCAATTAATAAAAGGAAAGCAGGAGGAAAAATACCACATAAATGAGATGAAAAGTGTTAAAAAACGTAAGAAAGAAGGAAGATGATAGATTTAAATAGAGCCATACCCACAATTACATTAATTACATAAATAATCACAGTAATGAATCTAAATCATTAAGTGAAACAGGAATTCATGAGTCCAACTTGGTGTAAATAACTAAATGCATAAGTAAAGCATGGGCAAAGGGAAATCTCTACCTACAGTAAAATTATGAATAATAAATATAAATGAGTGATGGGATTAGGAAATTATCAATGAGTTTTAAAAGGAGTGTATGAAAATTTGATAAGGATACAGATTTACATAATTTCAGAGTGATTCCTCAGAAATTATTAATTTCCCACATATGAACTTCTCTTTTGCATCTTGATTTTGTTTACATTAGTTAAAACTCATTAAATTGTCTGTGTATTTCTCTGTATTTAAATTGCAGCTGAACCAAACAGCAGCTAACAACCACCACCAAAAGAGATAGGTATTAATATTATCTTGGTTGGTGCCAATGAACCATTTCAATAGATAATTTTGTATTTTAAAACCTTACACTTTTATTAGTTTGGGTTTGCATTGGACTCATTTCTGTATAAAAGTTAAGCAAATTCTACTGGATTTAAAGGCATAAATTATCTTTTAACTCTGAAAACACTAGTATTTGATATATTTACATAGAAAAAAGTTAGATACCTATTATTATTTTACATAAAGTATAAAAGATTTACCAGGAGATCTACTACTTTTATTAATTATTACTTAAATCTATGGTATTAATATTTCATATGTCAAAAAGTTGGTTGCAAGGATACTGAAAAGCGCTGGATTTTTACAGGGTTGATAATTAGTCACATTTATTCAGATTCGGACTTCTGCAAGTATACTTCGATACTAGAATCTCGAAAAGAAATACTTTCCATATATAGAAATCTCCAAGTCTGGGCTTTATATGCTGAAATACTGAGAGGAAAAGTCATTATAATAACATACAAGAGTAACAATAATAAACATAGTAGAGACTTAACAGAAAACTTTATCATCCTGTCCATCCACACTCAGTTGAGTAGGCATTGTGTCTTTGCATGGGGCCAGGACTCTGGTGAAGGTCCCTGGGTTTATGAGCTATGTAAGAGTTTAAACAAAAGAAATCAGAGAGGACTTTACGTGACATCCAAAGCTAAGTTATTAACCAAATCGTGTATACCATGATCTGATTCAATAATATTTATAGTGAAATTATGCATTTCCTATGACTTTGTATGACCTGCTGAGTTAAAATAATTTCCAACTTACTAAAGTAGAGAAACAGATCAGGTTTATGAGATAATTGACCAACCATAGTGAAAAATGACCTATCAAATATTCAGGTTTTCCTTGCAAAGTTTTCTATCTCAGTGGTGAGATCAAACTTTAAACTTTTTGACAATTTTAAAACAGGTATTTACAACAGGGAATTTCACAAACTAGTGTATTTGTTAACAATAAGCAATAATTTGGGGAAATAAAAACAATTTTTCATTCTTTTAAAGGGAACACATATTTTGAAACTGTTTTCATTACTGAGCAGCCACAGGGAAAACAAGTGTTGTTTGTATTCTTCCTTCAAGTCTTTTTAAAATTAATTGTCCTACAAAAATATGCAAAATAGAATTTTTCTATCAGAAGTTAAAATAGGAAGGAAAAAGTTTAAATGAATAAAATGTATTTTATTTAAATGAGTAAAACTGATTTTTTTTGTTTTTTGTTTTTTTACAAACACTGCTCAAAAGACGAAACTTGCCTGTGGTCATGAATGTCTCTAAGTCAGTGCTCACAGTAATATTTTCATTAGTTGAGTGTTCGGTCATCAGTTTGTGGGTTACTTGCACGTGTCTACATCAGTGTGGATGCTCTTCAGTGGAGCCCCACAGTGACAGGTTTCACTCTGGACAGTCCCAAGGGGCAGCTTTGCGCACAGGACGCAGCAGCTGGGCTGCACTCAATATTTTAATGTGTGATTGTAATTTCCCTTCAGAAGGAAAAGTCCAGAGTGATACCGTTTAAGGTGAGCTGTATTTATTACTTCTGTTATATACATAGTAAAAGCCTGGGTTATTACAAAACATCTTCAGCTACTCAGAATAGATTTTTTTTTTATATAGCAAGTTATAGAGTTATCTTTAAATAAAAATCTCATCAAGATATGCATCTAGCTCCAAAGAAATATGTCGAACCATTGTAAAGTTAAAAAGTGGTTTTAAATTGACCATTAAATTAAGCATACCTATTTAATGAACTTGACCCTTTTCCATTTTTTAACTAACAGGGATACTACCGTCAATTAAAGTTGAAATATTGAGAAGTGACATTAAAATTGAGCAGAAGGCAGTGAAGCAATATCTGTAAAGAGCACGCTCTACATTTCAACAGCTGCTGAGCTTAGAACTAACTTACAGTTCTAGCTGATACTTCATATTTCAAATGATACACACCTCCTAAGATAAAATTACATGTTTCTTCACCCATCTGCCCTCCCTCACCTAGAGATAAACATAAAGCACACATACACATATTACATATGTAATGCACATGCACAGACTAATACCCGTTAAGAACTAATGACAAAAGCAAATCCTATGTACCTCCAACCAAGAGTAAAAGCAGAGCATTACCAGAATCACTGAATTCTCCTGAATATGCCTCCACAAATTTTTCATTTCTTTCCTTCCAGAGGTTAACCATTCTTACAAATTTTTTGTTAGTAATTGCTTTACACATAAATGTTTTGCTACATCAGAATTTATTCCTAAATAATACTACTTTTTATTTTTATGTAAATAGAAACCTAGATTGTGTATTTCTCTGTGACTTGATTTTTTTTTGCTCAAGTTTATGTATTTGTCATTCAACATTTTTGATGCATGTAGTTCTAGTTTATTTATTTTTCATCCTGTCATTTTTCTCTTGTACTGCTAATGGATAGATTTCTATGTTACTTTTCTTATAGAAATAAAGCTTAGTGCAGTTTTTTTTTTTTTGAGAAGTTGAAAATAACATGTTTATTTTGTTGAAATGTATGAATCATTAGGGACTTGGGGTGGGAGCAAATAGCAACTTTAAAAAAAATCCTATTTTGGAGCTACTTTGTCCTTATATTGTGTCCTCAAAACAACTTTTCTGAAATACAGTTTTTCATTTTTTATTTATTTATTTATTTTTTTATTATTATTTTTTTATTGTTATGTTAAACCCCATACATTACATCATTAGTTTTAGATGTAGTGTTCCATGATTCATTGTTTGTGCATAACACCCAGTGCTCCATGCAGAACGTGCCCTCCTCAATACCCACCACCAGGCTAACCCATCCTCCCACTCCCCTCCCCTCTAGAACCCTCAGTTTGTTTTTCAGAGTCCATCGTCCCTCAGGGTTCATCTACCCCTCCGATTCTCCCCCTTCATTCTTCCCCTCCTGCTATCTTCTTCTTCTTCTTTTTTTTTTTTTCTTAACATATATTGCATTATTTGTTTCAGAGGTACAGATCTGTGATTCAACAGTCTTGCACAATTCACAGCGCTTACCAGAGCACATACCCTCCCCAGTGTCTATCACCCACTCACCCCATCCCTCCCACCCCACCTCCGACTCCAGCAACCCTCAGTTTGTTTCCTGAGATTAAGAATTCCTCGTATCAGTGAGGTCATATTATACATGTCTTTCTCTGTTTGACTTATTTCACTCAGCATAATACCCTCCAGTTCCATCCACGTCGTTGCAAATGGCAAGATCTCATTCCTTTTGATGGCTGTGTAATATTCCATTGTATATATATACCACCTCTTCTTGATCCATTCATCTGTCGATGGACATCTTGGCTCTTTCCACAGTTTGGCTATGGTGGACATTGCTGCTATAAACATCAGGGTGCACGTACCCCTTCGGATCCCTACATTTGTATCTTTGGGGTAAATACCCAGTAGTGCAATTGCTGGATCATACAGTAGCTCTATTTTCAACTTTTTGAGGAACCTCCATACTGTTTTCCAGAGTGGCTGCACCAGCCTGCATTCCCACCAATAGTGTAGGAGGGTTCCTCTTTCTCCACATCCCCGCCAACATCTGTCATTTCCTGACTTGTTAATTTTAGCCATTCTGACTGGTGTGAGCTGGTATCTCATTGAGGTTTTGATTTGGATTTCCCAGATGCTGAGCGATATTGAGCACTTTTTCATGTGTCTGTTGGCCATTTGGATGTCTTCTTTGGAAAAATGTCTGTTCATGTCTTCTGCCCATTTCTTGATTGGATTCTTTGTTCTTTGGGTGTTGAGTTTGATAAGTTCTTTATAGATTTTGGATACTAGCCCCTTATCTGATATGTAAATATCTTCTCCCATTCTGTCGCTTGTCTTTTGGTTTTGTTGACTGTTTCCTTTGCTGTGCAAAAGCTTTTTATCTTGATGAAGTCCCAATAGTTCATTTTTGAGTTCATTTTTGCCCTTGTTTCCCTTGCCTTTGGCGATGTTTCTAGGAAGAAGTTGCTTCGGCTGTGGTCGAAGAGGTTGCTGCCTGTGTTCTCCTTTAGGATTTTGATGGACTCCTGTCTCACATTGAGGTTTTTCAACCATTTGGAGGCTATTTTTGTGTGTGGTGTAAGGAAATGATACGGTTTCATTCTTCTGCATGTGGCTATCCAATTTTGCCAACACCATTTGTTGAAGAGACTGTCTTTGTTCCATTGGACATTCTTTCCTGCTTTGTCAAAGATGAGTTGACCATAGAGTTGAGGGTCCATTTCTGGGCTCTCTATTCTGTTCCATTGATCTATGTGTCTGTTTTTGTGCCAGTACCATAATGTCTTGATGATGACAGCTTTGTAATAGAGCTGGAAGTCCGGCATTGTGATGCCACCAGCTTTGCTTTTCTTTTTCAACATTCCTCTGGCTATGCGGGGTCTTTTCTGGTTCCATAGGAATTTTAGGATGATTTGTTCCATTTCTTTGAAAAAAGTGGCTGGTATTTTGATAGGGATTGCATTGAATGTGTAGATTGCTCTAGGTAGCATTGACATCTTCACAATATTTGTTCTTCCAATCCATGAGCATGGAACGTTTTCCCATTTCTTTGTGCCTTCCTCAATTTCTTTCATGAGTATTTTATAGTTTTCTGAGTACAGATCCTTTGTCTCTTTGGTTAGATTTATTCCTAGGTATCTTATGGTTTTGGGTACAATTGTAAGTGGGATCGACTCCTTAATTTCTCTTTCTTCTGTCTTGTTGTTGGTGTATAGGAATGCCACTGACTTCTGTGCATTGATTTTTTATCCTGCCACTTTACTGAATTCCTGTATGAGTTCTAGCAGTTTGGAGTCTTTTGGGTTTTCCACATAAAGTATCATATCATCTGCAAAGAGTGAGAGTTTGACTTCTTTGCCAATTTGGATGCCTTTGATTTCTTTTTGTTGTCTGATTGCTGTGGCTAGGACTTCCAATACTATGTTGAATAGCAGTGGTGATAGTGGACATCCCTGCTGCGTTCCTGACCTTAGGGGGAAAGCTCTCAGTTTTTCCCCATTGAGAATGATATTCGCTGTAGGTTTTTCATAGATGGCTTTTATGATATTGAGGTATGTACCCTCTATGTCTATACTCTGAAGAGTTTGGATCAAGAAAGGATGTTGTACTTTGTCAAATGCTTTTTTTGGATCTACTGAGAGGATCATATGATTCTTGTTCTTTCTTTTGTTAATGTATTGTATCACGTTGATTCATTTGCGGATGTTGAACCAAGCTTGCAGCCCAGGGATAAATCCCACTTGGTCATGGTGAATAATCCTTTTAATGTGCTTTTAGATCCTATTGGCTAGTATTTTGGTGAGAATTTTTGCATCCATGTTCATCAGGGATATTGGTCTGTAGTTCTCCTTTTTGATGGGGTCTTTGTCTTGTTTTGGGATCAAGGTAATGCTGGCCTCATAAAACGAGTTTGGAAGTTTTCCTTCCATTTCTATTTTTTGGAACAGTTTCAGAAGAATAGGTATTCATTCTTCTTGAAATGTTTGGTAGAATTCCCCTGGGAAGCCATCTGGCCCTGGGCTTTTGTTTGTTGGGAGATTTTTGATGACTGCTTCAATTTCCTTAGTGGTTATAGGTCTGTTCAGGTTTTCTATTTCTTCCTGGTTCAGTTTTGGTAGTTGATACATCTCTAGGAATGCATCCATATCTTCCAGGTTATCAAATTTGCTGGCATAGAGTTGCTCATAATATGTTCTTATAATTGTATTTCTTTGGTGTTGGTTGTGATCTCTCCTCTTTCATTCATGATTTTGTTGATTTGGGTCATTTCTCTTTTCTTTTTGATAAGTCTGGCCAGGGGTTTATCAATCTTGTTAATTCTTTCAAAGAACCAGCTCTTAGTTTCGTTGATCTGTTCTACTGTTCTTTTAGTTTCTATTTCATTGATTTCTGCTCTGATCTTTATGATTTCTCTTCTCCTGCTGGGTTTAGGCTTTATTTGCTGTTCTTTCTCCAGCTCCTTTAGGTGGAGGGTTAGGTTGTGTACTTGAGACCTTTCTTGTTTCTTGAGAAAGGCTTGTATTGCTATATACTTTCCTCTTAGGACTGCCTTTGCTGCATCCCAAAGATTTTGAACAGTTGTGTTTTCATTTTCATTGGTTTCCATGAATTTTTTTAATTCTTCTTTAATTTCCTGGTTGACCCATTCATTCCTTAGTAGGATGCTCTTTAGCCTCCATGTATTTGAGTTCTTTCCGACTTTCCTCTTGTGATTGAGTTCAGTTTCAAAGCATTGAGGTCTGAAAATAGGCAGGGAATGATCCCAATCTTTTGGTACTGGTTGAGACCTGATTTATGACCTAGGATGTGATCTATTCTGGAGAATGTTCCATGGGCACTAGAGAAGAATGTGTATTCCATTGCTTTGGGATGGAATGTTCTGAATATGTCTGTGAAGTCCATTTGGTCCAGTGTGTCATTTAAAGTCTTTATTTCCTTGTTGATCTTTTGCTTAGACAATCTGTCCATTTCAGTGAGGGGGGTGTTAAAGTCCCCCACTATTATTGTATTGGTGTCAATGTGTTTCTTTGCTTTTGTTATTTTTTTTTTAATTTTTATTTTTTTATTTTATTTTTTTTAAGTTTTTTAATTTTTTGAGAGAGAGAATGAGATAGAGAGAGCATGAGAGGGGGGAGAGTCAGAGGGAGAAGCAGACCCCCTGCTGAGCAGGGAGCCTGATGCAGGACTCGATCCCGGGACTCCAGGATCATGACCTGAGCTGAAGGCAGTCGCTTAACCAACTGAGCCACCCAGGCTCCCTGCTTTTGTTATTAATTGCCTTTTATAATTGGCTGCTCCCATGTTAGGGACATAAATATTTACAATTGTTAGATCATCTTGTTTGATAGACCCTTTAAGGAGGATATAGTGTCCTCCCCATCTCTTATTACAGTCTTTGGTTTAAAATCTAATTTGTCTGATATAAGGATTGCCACCCCAGCTTTCTTTTGGTGTCCATTAGCATGGTAAAAGGTTTTCCACCCCCTTACTTTCAATCTGGGGGTGTCTTTGGGTCTAAAATGAGTCTCTTTCAGACAGCATATTGCTGGGTCTTGTTTTTTAATCCAATCTGATAGGCTGTGTCTTTTGATTGGGGCATTTAGCCCATCTACATTCAGGGTAACTACTGAAAGATAGGAATTTAGTGCCATTGTATTGCCTGTCAAGTGACTGTTACCGTATATTGTCTGTGTTCCTTTCTGGTCTATGTTGCTTTTAGGCTCTCTCTTTGCTTAAAGGACCCATTTCAAGATTTCTTGTAGGGCTGGTTTCGTGTTGCAAATTCCTTTAGTTTTTGTTTGTCCTGGAAGCTTTTTATCTCTCCTTCAATCTTCAATGACAGCCTAGCTGGATACAGTATTCTTGGCTGCATATTTTTCTCCTTTAGTGCTCTGAATATATCCTGCCAGTCCTTTCTGGCCTGCCAGGTCTCTGTGGATAGGTCTGTTGCCAATCTAATGTTTCTACCATTGTAGGTTACATATCTCTTCTCCGAGTCACTTTCAGGATTTTCTCTTTGTCTCTGAGACTTGTAAGTTTTACTATTAGATGTCGGGGAGTTGACCTATTTTTATTGATTTTGAGAGGGGTTCTCTGTGCTTCCTGGATTTTGATGCCTGTTTCCTTCCCCAAATTAGGGAAGTTCTCTGCTATAATTTGCTCCATTATACCTTCTGCCCCTCTCTCTCTTTCTTCTTCTTCTGGGTTCCCAATTATTCTAATGTTGTTTCGTCTTATGGTATCGCTTATCTCTCGAATTCTGCCCTCGTGATCCAGTAGTTGTTTATCTCTCTTTTTCTCAGCTTCTTCATTTTCCATCATTTGGTCTGCTATATCACTGATTCTCTCTTCTGCCTCATTTATCCTAGCAGTTAGCACCCCCGTATTTGATTGCACCTCATTAATAGCCTTTGTGATTTCAACTTGGTTAGATTTTGGTTCTTTTACTTCTGCAGAAAGGGTTTCTCTAACTTCCATGCTTTTTTCAAGCCCAGCTAGTATCTTTAAAGTGATGATTCTGAACTCTAGATCTGACATCGTAGTAATGTCCGTATTGAGTAGGTCCCTGGCAGTCAGTACTACCTCTTGTTCTTTTTGTTGAGGTGATTTTTTCCGTCTTGTCATTTTGTGCAGAAGAGAATAGATTAATGAGAGAACAAAATGCTAACAGGGTAACAACATCCCCAGAAAATATACTCTATGCAAATCAGAAAAGATCTGAAGCAGGGGGATAAGAAAGGGAAAGAGAGAAAAAAGAAAAAGAAAAAAGAAGGAAAAGAAAAAGATAAAGATAAAAACAAACAAAAACAAACATAACAAAACAAAAAAACAAAATATGATCAAATATGATCAGGCTGGTACATAGACCAGTGCCACACACTAGATTTTGGGTGTATTTTGGTCTGTTAGAAGAAAGTGCCTCCCAAAATTTTAAAGAAAGAAAAACTTATAAATATACAAAAATAAGGGTTGATAGGATGAAGGGATGGAATATGACTGTCAAGATGGAAATTATAAAAAATTTTATGAAAGGAGTTGATAAGTTGTTTGAAAAAAGAAAGAAGAGGATTTAAAAAAAAAAAGGGAGCGAATGTGATCAGGCAGGGGAGTAGAAAAAATCCATACACTAGAGATTTAGGGTATATTTTGATCTGTTAGAAGAAATTATCTCAAAAAAAATTTTTTTTTAAGATTTTATTTATTTATTTATTTGAGAGAGAGAGAGAGAGAGAGAAACAGCATGAGAGGGGATAGGGTCAGAGGGAGAAGCAGGCTCCCTGCCAAGCAGGGAGCCGTTGCGGGACTCGATCCCGGGACTCCAGGATCATGACCTGAGCCGAAGGCAGCCGCATAACCGACTGAGCCACCCAGGCGCCCCTCAAAATTTTAAAGAGAAAACAACTTATATATATATGCCAAAAATACAGGTAACTACTATGAAGGGATAGAATATGACTCTAAAATGAAAAATAAAAATGTTTTTTTTTTTTTAAAGGGATTGGTAAGATGTTGGTTGAAAAAGGGAAAAAGAAAAATTCAAAAAAAAACCAAGAAAAAAGACAGTTAACAAAAAAATTAACTTTGAAAGACTAAAGAATCATGGTAAAAAAAGCCATGAATTCTATGTGTAGTATTCCCCTACCGCTGGAGTTCTGCCATTCTCATTGATCGGTAAACTTGGTCTTGGCTGGCTGTTCTTGCTGATCTTCTGGGGGAGGGGCCTGTTGCCGTGGTTTCCAAAAGTCTTTGCCCGAGGCGGAATTGCCTCACCCTTGCCCGGTCCGGACTAAGTAATCTGCTCCGGTTTGCTCTCCGGAGCTTTTGTTCCCTTCAAGCTTTCCGTACAGCTTGGGAGGCCGAGAGTGAAAATGGCGGCCTCCCAATCTCCGCCCCAGAGGAGCCGAGAACTCGGGACCCCGCTCCCCAGTGAGCCCCCAGAGAAAAGCCGCCAGTCACTCCCATCTCTCTGGTCTCTGGCCACACTCCGTGCTCACCCGGCCTGTGACCTCGCATTTCTATCTCTGGCACCCAACCCCATGTGGAGTCTCCAAACCCAGCAGATTCCTGCGGTGCGCTCCCGCACTTCTCCTCCCGGGGGAAGAAGGTGAGTCTCCTGGATCTGCCGCTTGTTGTGTCCCTGTTGGAGGAGCAGGGGCCCAACTGTGCTGCGGATCACGGTTTATGGCAACCCTGAGCTGAGAGCCCACGCCTGGTCTCCGTCTCTGCAGCCGGCTTCCCTGCTCCAATACCTGGGAGCTCTGCCACACTCAGGCACCCCCGGTCTTTTTGTGACCCCGAGGGTCCTGAGACCATACTGTCCTGGAGGGTTCCACCCCCCACTTAGCCACCAGAGTGACGTCCCTCAGCGGAGCAGACTTCTAAAAGTTCCGATTTTGTGCTCCGTGGTTCTATCACTTGCCAGAAGCGGCCGATGGAGGCCCCTCCCCCACCGTCTATCCTCCCGAATATCACCTCGGATTCACTTCTCTGCACGTCCTACCTTCCAGAAAGTGGTCGCTTTTCTGTTCAGAGAGTTGTTGCTATTCTTTTCTTTGATCTCCTGTTGAGTTCATAGGTGTTCAGATTGGTTTGATCCCTATCCAGCTGAATTCCTTTTTTTTTTTTTTTTATCCAGCTGAATTCCTGAGAGGAGATGAAATCCAGGTCTCCTACTCCTCCACCATCTTGCTCCTCCCCTTCAAGCTTAGTGCAGTTTTATCTGCATTTTTAGAATTGCTTATTTTAGTGCATCTTTGCACTATATTACAAAGTAATATAACAATTTTCCAAAGTGATTATACTTATATACGCACTCACTAAGATGGTCATTTGGGGCACCTGGGTGGCTCAGTTGGTTAAGCATCTGCCTTCTGCTCAGGTCATGATCTCAGGTTCCTGGGATCAAGCCCTGTGTTGGCTTCTTGCTCAGTGGGGAGTCTGCTTCTTCCTCTCCCTCTGCCTGCCTGCCACTTCCCCTGCTTGTGCTCTCTCTCTTGCCGTCTCTCTCTCTGTCAAATAAATAAATAAACTCTTAAAAAAAAACTAAGATGCTCATTAAAATGGAAATTTTAATGGGTAGTTGAACATCACATAACATAACATAAAAGAAAATCACTAAACTGTGAAATAGATTTGATGTAAAAAATAGGAATTCAGTTTAAATGCTAAAGAGATAGAAAATATTAATGAGAATGTTCAATTTGCCTGTGATAAAAATTATAGAAGGACAAATTCGAAAAAATGAAGAAAAGGTAATATTCAAATAGATGAAGTTTGAGAATTTTCATAAACTGATGAAGGCAATAAATCCTTAAATTCAATAAAAGGGAAAATTCTAACATTCTTATGATAATTAAAAAAATATAAAAAATAAAAATTAAAAAAATAATACTCCACCAAGACATAATATGGGGAATCTACAGACCATCAGAGACAAAGTAATATCTTAATTAGCCAAAATCAGAAGACAAAAAAAACAAAACAAAACAAAAACTACTTGGAAGACACAATCACGAATTATTAGAGAACAAAGACATTAGAATAGTGCCTTTAAAGTGCCAAGGAAGAGTAACAGCTCACCTGGAAACTTGTTCTGATTCAAGCCACCATTCCTTTATAAGGATAAAATAAAAGCATTTTGAAAAAACAAAGAGAAAGAGAAAGAGAAACTTTACTACTCCCTGAATCTTGCTAAATAAACTTGTAGAGAAGTCTTCATGAAGAAAGAAATAAGAAACAAGTAAAAATAAACAGTGGCAATGAAATTAGTGACAAATGGATGTCTCCATAGAAGTTATGATTTAAAAAAATGACAAAGAAGAAGTTTGAGTAATTTAGAAATAAGGTGGGAAAAAATAATAGATAACAATAAAAGCATAGTCAATGAGAAAAACAAAGTTGGACTTCATTAGAATTTTTAGAAAAAACTTCTGCTCTATGTAACATACTATTAAGAGAATGAAAAGACAAGCCAAAGACTAGGAGATAATATTTTCAAATATATATCTGATAAATAACTTATATTCAAAATATAAAAAGAACTTTTAAAACTAAACAATAAGAAAACAGATAACTCAATTTAAAAATGGGCAAAAGATAGGAACAGACATCTAACTAAAGGTGATATACAGATGGCAAATATTTCTTTCTCTTTTGGTCTTTTTTGAAAATTGATGGTACAAGGATTTTTTTAATGGTTGCTTTATTTTACAATTTTTGTTATTAAAGTATATCTGACACTAAATGTTAAATTAGCTTCAGGTGTACAACATAGTGATTCAATAATTCTATACATTATGCTATGCTCATAAGTGTAGTTACCATACGATATTACCATATGATGTTATTACAATATTACTGACTATATTCTCTATGCCCTGCTCTTCATCTCCATAACTTATTTATTTTATAACTGGAAATCTGTCCCCATTAATCCTCTTTACCTATTTTGCCCTTCCCACCATCCACCTCCCCTTTGGTAACCTGTAGTTTGTTCTCTGTATTTATGAATTTACTTGATTTTGTTTGTTTGTTTAGATTACACATATAAGTGAAATCATATCATATTTGTCTTTTTATGTCTGACTTATTTCACTTAGTATGAAATACTGTGCCCTCTCGTTCTATTCATGTTGTTGCAAATGGCAAGATCTCATTCATTTTTATGATTGAGTAATACTCCATTATATATATATCTCTATCTATTTATCTATCATCTATCTAGATATATATCACATATTCTCTATCATTTATCTATAGATGGACACTTAGGTTGCTTCCATATCTTGGGTATTGTAAATAATGCTACAGTGAACATAGGGGTGCATGTATGTTTTCAAATTAGTGGTTTCATTTTATTTGGGCAAATACCCACTAGTGGAATTGCTGAATTATATGGTATTGCTATTCTTAATTTTTAATGAAGTTTTATAATGTTTTCCATTCTGAATACATCAGTTTACATTTCCACCAACAGAGCACAAGTGTTCTCCACATCTCGCTCACACTTGTTATTTCTTGTCTTTTTGATGCTATCCATGAGACTGGTATGAGGTGATATCTCATTGTGGTTTTGATTTGTATTTTCCTGATGATTAGTAATGTTGGGCACCTTTTTTATGTCCCATTTGCCATCTGTATGTCTTCTTTGAAAAACTGTCTATTCAGGTCCCCTGCCTATTTTAATCAGATGATTTGGGTTTGTTGGTATTAAGTTATATAAGCATTTGTGTATTTTGGATAGTAACCTATTATCAGATATATCATTTACAAATATCTTCCCCCATTCAGTAGATTGCCTTTTATTTTGTCATTGTATTCTTTGCTGCACAAAAGCTTTTTATTTTGGTGTAGTCCCAATTGTTAATATTTGCTTTTGTTTCCCTTGCCTGAGGAGACATAGTCATAAATATGTTAAGGCTGATGTCCAAGAGATCACTGCCTATGTTTTCTTTTATGAGTTTTATGGTTTCAAGTCTCACGTTTAGATCTTTAATCCATTTTGAGTTTATTTTTGTGTATGGTAAAAGAAAGTGTTCCAGTTTCATTCTTTTGCATGTAGCTGCCCAATTTTCCCAACACCATTTATTGAAGACACTGCCTTCCCCATTGTGTATTCTTGCCTTCTTTGTCATAGATTAATTGACCATAAAAGTGTGGGTTTATTTCTGGGCTCTCTATTCTGTTCCATTGATTTATGTGTCTGTTTTTGTGCCAGTATGACACTGTTTTGATTATTACAGCTTTGAAGTATATCTTGAGATCTGAGATTGTTTTGTTCTTTTTAAAGATTGTTTTGGCTGGGCGCCTGGGTGGCTCAGTCGGTTAAGCGTCTGCCTTCGGCTCAGGTCATGATCCTGGAGTCCCGGGATCGAGTCCCGCATCAGGCTCCCTGCTCTGCGGGGAGCGTGCTTCTCCCTCTGCCTCTCTCTCTCTCTCTCTGTGTCTGTCATGAATAAATAAATAAAATCTTTAAAAAAAATTGTTTTGGCTATTTGGGGTCTTATGTGGATTTATACCAATATTAGGGTTATTTGTTCTAGTTTTGTGAAAAATGCTGTGGTACTTTGATAAGGATTGCATTAAATGTGTAGATTGCTTTGCATGAGCATGGAATCTTTCTGTTTGTGTCATTTTCAGTTTCCTTCCTCAATGTTTTATATTTTCACAGTACAAGTCTTTCACCTTTTTGGTTAGGTTTATTTCTAGGTAATTTATTATTGGGTTGTTTTCTTAATTTCTCTTTCTGGTACTTCATTATTAATGTATAGAAACAACAGATATCTGTAAATTAAATTTGTATCCTTCAACTTTACTGAATTCATGTATTAGTTCTAATAGTTTTTGGTGGGGCGCCTGGGTGGCTCAGATGGTTGAGCATCTGCCTTCGGCTCAGGTCATGATCCCAGGTTCCTGGGATCGAGTCCTGCATCAGGATCCCTGCTCAGTGCAGAGCCTGCTTCTCCCTCTCCCTCTGCCATTCCCTCTGCTTGTGCTCTTCTGTCTATCTCTCTGTCAAATAAATAAAAAATCTTAAAAAGAAATAGTTTTTGGTGGAGTCTTTAAGGTTTTCTGTATATAGTATAATGTCATCTGCAAACAGTGACAGTTTTACTTCTTCCTTACCAATTTGGATGCCTTTTATTTCTTTTTTTTGTCTGATTGCTGAGGCTTTACCTACTTTATTGCACTGGGCAGGGTTTGCTCCCCATGCTCTTGAGAGGCCCAGCTGCAGCTCTCACTGGCTTGTTGGTCGACAGAGCTGGTACCCAGCCTAGTTGTCTGCAATTCACATCTCTGCCACAGGTGCAGGTACTCTGCCCAGCCAGGTAAGAGGCCCAACTCCAGGAACTGTGGGTGTGTGATTGGATGGGGTTAGCTCCTCCTTCACACAGGGCAGGAGTCACTTTGGAGTGGTGCTGGTCTTGGCAGGGGCTGCCTGCCAAGTGTGGTGGTGCAGAAACTGCTTTGGACAGCTGCCAAGGTGGGCAAGTGAGGTGGGGCTGGCCTGCAGGGGGCTGCCAGGGCAAGGCGTGTGGTGCTAGCAAGGTAGATGGGAGTGTTACTGCTGGCTCCAGCAAGCGCCCAGCTCTCTAGGCTGGGGCAGGGTGAGGAAAATGGCACCTGTCAGCGATTTTGTTCCTGAAGAAATCTCCTGCAGGTCCTTGCCCTTCTGGCACATGATCTAAAATTAGTCAATAAGTCTCCTTCACATATGCCCTGTGCTCTTTTGATATTGCTGCTTCTGTCCTGTGTATCAGGCAGAGTTATTATTATGCTGGCTCTTTAAGGGCAGGGGCTTGGTTTCCTTTTGCCCTCCAGCTTTTGCTGAATTACACCTGCTGATTTTTAAAGTACCAGAGTTAAGCCCCATTGGTTTTCAAAGCCACACATTATAGGGCGTTGTCTTTTCAGCACTAGTCTGCTCCATGAGGGGTTTGGTTCTTTCTCTGCTCTGTTTTGTGAATTATGTCCCATTTGTGGTTAGTCACACTAGGAGATTGGTTCCCATCTCCCACACTTTTTGATGTGGCCTTCTTTGTTTGACTAGCTGTGGAAGATCTGTTCTGCCAAGTCTTCCTTCAGGTCATGTTCAGGGTTAATTGCATAGATGTAGATGGTGCCTTGGTATGTCTGTGGAACAAGGTGAGCTCAGGATCCTCCTACTTCTCAACCTTAAGCCTCTCTCCTAAAATTGTGTTTAATATAACACATGTTTATGAGACAAGGCCAGGTGTATGTAAAGGTGGGGATAGATACATATACATGAAGATTTATTTGTTTATGTGTTATATATGCATGGAGAAAAGTATGAAAGGATGAATACTAGGTTTAAAAAATTAATTGCAGCTGAACAATTTAAGAGAAAGAAGTCAGAGAAGAAAAAACAAATGAACTCTACAAAAATGTAATATTATATGAGGCTAATTTATAGGCTATAATTACATATTTATTTATATTTTATATTAGCTTATAAATCCATTTAAAATAAAATTTTAAAAAGAAAGAGAAACATTGAATTGTTAAAAATTAGATATTTTTTATTAAAATCTCTGGTTTGCATTTATTAAATGTTTTAAAATCTAAGCTAAAATTTGCATTTGTGGATTAAGAGATATGCAGAATAGATAAGGTTCTTTATGACATGTTTTAGAATACTAGAATAGTGAACAATGAAATACCATTGTTAAGTGGACAAAAATTCCAAGATATAATTTATTTACATGAAGAAAATATATGGGCATAATATATGCAATATATATTATCAAAACACATACCAAATGTTTATCTCTTCTAGTCATGGAATGGGAATGAGTTAGTTGTAAAGAGACATTGTCCTAATTTCCTCGATACACATGGCTAATGCTCAATTATTTACAGTGATATGTTAATATATTACTTGTAAATTTTAAAAGGAATTGTGTATAAAAGAGAGAGCCTAGATATTAAGTCTGAGGGCTGGGAAACAATAACCTTTCTTATCAGTACTAACAAATTAAAGCTGTAAGGTTGCATATTTTTTCTATGAGGTTCAAGTAAGCTTTTGTATTATAATAGCAAAAATGTGTGGACAAGTGTATTTTTTCTTCTGATTTTTTCCTCTTAGAAAACACAAAGTAAAATTAAATAAAAATGTGCATGTCTACAGCCCTGCTCAGCGATGATCTTGGGAACTCTGCAAACTCCTCCATGTGACATACAGGACTTGCCAGATTTGGACTCAAGTTAACCTGACAGCCACACACAAGACACTCCATTCTCACCTGGCTGTTTCTACCTTCTTATCTCCTGCAACATATTGCACATACTCAGTCACTTAGTCTTATTTATTATGTCTTTAATTTGGAATCTCTTCTTGTTTACCTGCTGAAATACTCATCAACTGTGGAGCCCACCTGGGTCACTTCCATCATTACTCAGACTCTTCAGAGAGTCTGGTAACCTCCTCTCCCTTGCACAGTCACACACTTCGTCTTCTCTTACAGATAAATGTACATATTTCAGTCTCTACCACTAGACTCTGTTTTCTTTATGGCAGAGGTTACATCTTACTTATTACTGAATCTCTCTGTGCTCATAGAAAAAGACCACTCCACAACACATGTTGGAGTGACCTGAAAGTAACTGTGAGATGTTCGCACTTCACGGTGTCCCACAGCACTGATCTTACAAGAAAATTGGTGATGATAGGTGGTGATTTCCTGAAATTTCTTAATGCCACATTGTCACAGATGAAATGTGAGTTATGGTTAACTTTTAGGCAGTAATGCAAAGAGTGTTTCAAAATAATCTCCAAACATATGTAATTTGCAGTGTAATATCAAAGATGATTAATTGGGGATATATCCTGTAAAAATATTTTCAGATAGCACTCTGTTAATAGCTTTTACTCAACTAGATACTAAACTAAAAGTTCTATTTCATCTGCACTGCTATGTATCATTTCTCATCTTTTTTTCTGACACCAATGTTCATATTTATATAACTCTTTTTAGTTATGCTGTAGAATGAAAATGCCCACACTTTTTATTTTTTTTTTATTGGATAAGGAAGGAATAAGGGAAGACAGTTGCCTGGAAAATAGAGACTGTAGGTCAGAGTGGAAAGATTCTGCTCTAAGGAGATAAGTCCTGGAACAATGGATCAGTCATGGGAGGGAAGGTGTAGTCCAACACTTCGAATGAGAAATAAAGAATTTCTGGTTTACTGTGAAAGTTACATGTCTTGTGAATGATTGTAGATGATATGTCCTACCCTAAATTGATTCATTAAAAAAAAGAACTGGTTGAAATTCATTATGTACCAGGCTTCAGTGATATAGCAAATAGTCATTCAAGAATCTCTTGTCTCTCACCTTGTTAGATAAGAGTCATACCTATTTTCTCTTACTAACTATCCATAAATGAGATTGAGAAACTCAGGATATTATAAAAGAACATAAAGGTCTCATAGTGAAAACACACCTAGGAGATGAACATGGTAAAGTCAAAGGTTGTGAATAGTTTGGTAAAACTTTATCACCTGTATTGAAAAACAAGCTCAAAACACGGTACAGCAATGCTGAGCTATTAATATCATTTTTGTATGAGATGGACCACCTATTGTATAATATATATATCACTTATTACATGGAGCAAGAATATCTACATTAACAAATATGTCAAAAATTATGTATAGAAAGCTAGTATGTGTGTGTGTATACACACACACACACACTCTCTTAGCTTATATATCATAATATCATATATTTTATATATGTAATAGAAATCTAGTATATAATTTATCTTATATATATAAGCTAAGAGAGTGTTTATGTATGAAAGTATATGTACTTACTATAGTATAGTATAGTATAGTTCTATATAATATATAAATATTTTATATATGTGTATATATATATATACACACATATACATATACATACATATATATATATATACTAAGAGACTGTTTTTCTAGAATAAGCCTGACTTGGCTTGACTCAAAATTCTACTCTTAATTATCAAGTAGTAAACTATACTTGTATCTCTTGAATACAGAAATTGCCTTGAAGCTCTCTCAGAATTGTTCTTTGTAGGAATATAGATTAGGGATAATAGCAAATGTATACAATGATAGTATGAATGAATGAATTTATACATGTAAAGCAGCTGGCTCAGTAGTTGGAATTTGAGAATGTTCAATAAATATTAAGTATACAGAGATATGATGTATAGTATTTAATCGAGAAATGCAAGTATTATAGATTCACACTTTAATATGTTTAAAATGATAAAACACATCATTTAATTATAGATTTTGGAAACAGAGAAATTTAAGGATAACTTGACATGTGTCTTCTCCCCCAGTTTGCAAACACAGGACATAAAAAAATCCTTCATGTAAGGTGATTATAATTAAACCAGAAATTATTCTTGATCCTGAAAGAATTAGGATCATAATTTACATTGTTTTTTTCATAGTTGATCAAATTTCATCTCTTATGAAAATTAACTTTGTTTTGTAAATGAAAAGCCCACTTTTTTTCGTGCCAAGAGAATCCACGTTCCTTGATTTACCATCTTCCAAGTAGGAGATGATTGAAAGGGCTCCAGAACAAAGAATATAAGCATTGTATGGTACATTCATGCTTCGTTTTACAGAGCAGATATTGTTTGTAAATGTGTCATACAGTCATTGAACTACACAAGTAAAACATTACTTTTTAGTTGAAATATCTACTATTAAAGGAAATAGCTTCAAATTTGAATGTGAGTCAGTTAAAATTCCCATTCTTAGTGGACGCCTGAGAATTCTGTATGGAAAGAGTGACAGGTGATCATAAAGCATTCTGAAGTGCCGGGAGGAGTCTTCTTTCTGCAGTGCGATAGGTACACATGTCATCATCCACACACTGGAAAGAATGTGTTTCAGACTCCGTACTATTTCTAGTGGTGGGGTCATGGAACACATACATGTTTGTTTGATAAGCTTTTATCTTTCCTCGGACCACCTCTTATCACATGATAGCTTCATTTACAGGAATTTTCTTGATTTTTTTTCTGACAAAAATTTAAAACATTAATCTATATACATTCAAAATCTTGCTTGTATTTGTGAGAACTGTAATCTTATAATATTGCTCCTAAAATACGATTAAAAGGGGAAGACCCCCTGGGGAAAATGCTCAAGGACAAATAGAATCAACTAGACAATAGATATTTCCACAAAATAAAGGGAAATAGTACCGTTTTGTTCTGTAGAAACGTAGCTGAAATCAGGACAGAAATATAACTGGGTGCATTTTACTTTAAATTCCTGTCAAGTCTTTTCTTGTGCTACAATTCCTCTAAACATACAAATCTCATTGCCTTATTCCTAGGTAGCAATATTATGGGATTGTCATCCTTGAGGGATAGATAACTGTGCTGGGAGGGATTTGGCAAGACTCATGGAAAGCAAAGTTGACTTCACTTGAGAATGTTTAGTCCGTTTAAAAACTGGAACATTGTAAAATGTCTGTGCTACTCAAAGCAATCTATACCTTCAATGCCATCCCGATCAAAATTCCAATGACATTTTTCAGAGTGTTGAACATATAATCCTAAAATTTGTATGTAATCAGAAAAGACCCCGAATCACCAAGGAAATGTTGAAAAAGAAAAACAAAGCTGGGGGCATCACATTGCCCGATTTCAAGCTATACTACAAAGCTGTGATCACCAAGACAGCATGGTACGGGCACAGAAACAGAGATATAGACCAATGGAACAGAATAGAGAACCCAAATATGGACCCTCAACTCTATGGTCAAATAATCTTCAACAAAGCAGGAAAAAACATGCAATGGAAAAAAGACAGTCTCTTTAATAAATGGTGCTGGGAAAATTGGACAGCCACATGCAGAAGAATGAAACTCAACCATTCTCTTATACCATTCACAAAGATAAACTCAAAGTGGATGAAAGACCTCAATGTGAGATAGGAATCCATCAAAATCCTAGAAGAGAACATAGGCAGCAACCTCTTTGACACACGCCCACAGCAACTTCTTTCAAGATACATCTCCAAAAGCTAGTGAAACAAAGCAAAAATGAAGTTTTGGGACTTCATCAAGATAAAAAGCTTCTGCACAGCAAAGGAAACAGTCAACAAAACATAGAGGCAACCCAAAGAATGGGAGAAGATAATTTGCAAATGACACTACAGATAAAGGGCTGGTATCCAAGATCTATAAAGAACTTCTCAAACTCAACACCCAAAAAACAAATGATCAAGTCAAAAAGTGGACAGAAGACATGAAAAGACACTTCTCTGAAGAAGACGTACAAATGGCTAACAGACACATGAAAAATGTTCATCATCATTAGCCATCAGGGAAATCCAAATCAAAACCACATTGAGATACCACCTTACACTAGTTAGAATGGCAAAAATGGACAGGGAAAGGAACAACAAATGTTGGAGAGGTTGTGGAGAAAGGAGAACCCTCTTACACTGTTGGTGGGAATGCAAGTTGGTACAGCCACTTTGGAAAACAGTGTGCAGGTTCCTCAAAAAATTAAAAATAGAGCTACCCTATGGCCCAGCAATTGCACTCCTGGGTATTCACCCCAAAGACACAGATGTAGTGAAAAGAAGGGCCATATGCACCCCAATGTTCATTGCAGCAATGTCCGCAATAGCCAAACTGTGGAAAGAGCCGAGATGCCCTTCAACAGAGGAATGGATAAAGAAGATGTGGTCCATATATACAATGGAATATTACTCAGCCATCAGAAAGGATGAATACCCAACTTTTACATCAACAGGGATGGGACTGGAAGAGATTATGCTAAGTGAAATAAGTCAAGCAGAGAAAGTCAATTATCATGTGGTTTCACTTATTTGTGGAACATAAGGAATAGCATGGAGGACATTAGGAGAAGGAAGGGGAAAATGGGGGGGGGGGGAAGTGGAGGGAGAGATGAACCATGAGAGACTGTGGACTCTGAGAAACAAACAGGGTTTTAGAGGAGAGTGGGAGGGGGAATTGGTTAGTCTGGTGGTGGGTATTAAAGAGGGCACGTTCTGCTTGGAGCACTGGGTGTTATACGAAAACAACGGATCGTGGATCACCACATCAAAAACCAATGATGTATTGTATGGTGACTAACATAACATAATAAAATTTAAAAAATAAATAAATAAAAACTGGAACATTTGTTTCAGATTTCCCCAGAGCTCAATATCTTTCCTATCAAGGATAAATTTCTAAATATAGGGCAGACATTCTCATTACAGAGCGCTCACTGCCAGTATATCCTTCATAATGCAATTATAGGAAAACATTTTCTGTATTCTGTGGTAAGCAATGTGTAAACATTATTCCACTGGTAGAAATTGTGATATTATCAGGATTTTTGTTGTTTATGGACTATTTACATTGCCTTTATTGGTGCACACAATTCTATAATAACAGTGCTGGATAGATTATGTGGAACACACACATAACTTGCTAAAATAGAAGTAATCAGCTAATTCATTCAGGAAAACCTTCCAAAATTTTAACTGAGAGGCCACTGTAAATAGATTTATACCTATTCTTAAAGGACAAACATTTTTACTTCTTGCTCTCAACAGCTTGACCCTCTGACTAACATTTAATAAATGCACAAAGAAAACTGCATTTACATTGAGAAGTTGGACTTGAATAGTAATGGATCCCAAGTTCTTCTTTCCTCTCAGGAAACATGGATCCACCTGCTAAAGTCTATATCTGATATGAATTTTTTACAGTGTCATTTTAGCCAGGAAAGATATTTTTTTAAAAATGAGCATATCTCCGGTGAGACATTTCTTTTTTTTTTTTCCCAAAGATTTATTTATTTATTTATTTGAGAGAGAGAGAGAGAGGGCACACAAGCAGAGGGAGGGGCAAAGGGAGAGAGAATCTCAAACAGACTCCCCACTGAGCATGGGGCCCGAGCAGGGCTCGATCCCACAACTATAAGATCATGACCCTGAGATCATGACCTGAGCCAAAATCAAGAGTTGGTTATTTAACCGGCCGAGCCACCCAGGTGCCTCCCTGGTGAGACATTTCTTATATAACTTAGGCATCATGGAAGGCAAAGTTCTAAAGATCATGAAACAAGATGGGAGATCATTACATTATTCTGTTGACAAGAAACTCTTATCTATTGACATTGAGGTGTTCAGTTTTTAATTCTTTTTGTTTGAGACACATTACAGAGTTGTATATTCTAGCTATATTGATATAGTTTAGCCAAGAGCAAGAGTTAAATAATTGATTGGATATTTATGTCAAATATAAATGTGTTTGTTTGTGTGTGTATTTATGTTTGTATTCCTTGATATTTATTCCTTGATACATGGCATCACTCCTAATCTTAAATTTTCATATAGTTTAAAAAACATAGTTATATGTTAACCTCTTAGAAAAAAACATTAGCAATTTTTAAATTTCATGAAGGCAGTTGATTTTTCTAAGACCTATAAATATTAGAAGGATGGGGGGAAATACACAGCATAACCTGCTTACACTGATTGATGATCCCGTTTCCACACAGAAGGCAATAGGTGGAAAGTTAGAAAGGACGAGATGGTACCTTTGTACCAAAAATGCACCTTTGTAATCCAGTACAAGCTATGCTGTCTTCTCTTGGTATTTGTAATCTTTATTCCCTTTCTGGATACCATTCCCTCATATTCAACAAAGCTTGATGATGGAGGGAGGTGTGAAGACAAAACAATGTTCCTTCTACCTTGTTCTCTGGAAAACTACCAGCAATTTTGTGAGTAAATTCCTACAGTGAGTTAGTGCTTCACAGAATTCCATGCAATTCCACTTTCTGTTTGAACTAAATAATTTGTATTGTGCAAACAATTATTTATCATGAAATAAACACATATGTGAATTGAAAAAATTAAATTTCAAAACATCTTGAAAATTTAATAATGAAAACTAAGTAGGCATTTTTTTTTTTTTTGACAGAGAGAGAGAGACAGCAAGAGAGGGAACACAAGCAGAGGGAGTGGGAGAAGGAGAAGCAGGCTTCCCTGCTGAGCAAGGAGCCCGATGCGGGGCTTGACCAGGACCCTGGGATCATGACCTGAGCAGAAGGCAGATGCTAAACGGCTGAGCCACCCAGGTGCCCCACTAAGTAGGCATTTTTAAAAAAGAATGTGAAGAAAAGTAGAACAGCAGACTATTCACTCAGTGGGCCCAGCTTTGGTTGTTTCATGCTTGTGGTGTTACCTTTTATGTGTGAAATTTGATGTGATGGAAAAGAACTTTTAAATGAAGCAATTCAGCAAAATCTTTATTTTGAGTTGTTATTAAAGAAAGGTGTGGAATATATAATATTTAAAGGGGTTCATTTATATTCAAGTCACAGTTGTAGACTCATTCTTTTTAAAAATAAATGAGTGAATTGTATGAAAAATTTGTATGATTATGTTTACATAGTGGGGTTTTTTTTCTTTTCTTTTTTTTAAGATTTTATTTTTAAGTAATGTCTGAACCCCATGTGGGGCTCGTATTCACAACTCCAAGAACAAGAGCCACGTGATCCTCTGGCTGAGCCAACCGGGCACCCCAACATAGTGTTTTTAATGATATTTCAGCATGTTTCTAATATAGAATGACTTATTTTGCCATGCTCTCTTACTACTTTAATACTAAGGTGAACTTTAGTTTTCTTTCCAGCCATCACCATTGCAATGAGTACTTCTGAGTAAATTATGATCTGTTTGCCAACTGAAACTGGGTGCAACTGTGCCACACCAATAGTCCTGATTTGTCACTGAGGTTAGGGACATACCACTTTCTAAAATCCAAGGACACAAGTGACTTCTACTCAACCTCTCCAAGAAATTTTGAACCTGGTGAAGAAAGATTTACTATAACATTGCACCTTCTTTTATTGCTTTACTATTTTTGCCCCTCCTGATTGGGGATTCCTCTTCTTAACACACTTCCCCAAAACTCTACTGTTTAAAATTCAGCATTTGTATCATTTCTTGAGGAAGATTTCCATAATTCCATCCAATCTTTAGGCTATCGTAGTGATTTGTGTATACATCTGTCACTGTGTATTTATAGGTTCATTTAGAAATTTGTATAATTATCTTCCTTTAATATTTCCATCTAGGTTCTTGACAGCAGAGACTCCATTTCATCCATCATGTGTGTCCTCTGCACTTAGTGTAGTCACAGGCACAAAGCTAGTACTCAGTATGCATGTGTATATGAATGAAAATATTCCAGGTAGCACTAATTTTCCATGTTCCTTCAGCAAACCAATCACCTTTATGACTGTCTTGCTCTTCCATTGGATTTGTTAATTACATTCGTCAATTCTTTCTCTGGTCTAGGACTTTTCATATCTCCTATATATTGCTTTCCCTACAGTAAACTATGGAAATTCATTGCAATTACAAACCCTAGTGCACTGTTATCTGACAAATTAATTATCTTACCAATGGTAGTTAAATAAAAATTTCTGCTTTTAATGTATTTTTGAATTCTTACTGGAAACTGAAATTTATTTATTTATTTATTTATTTATTTATTTATTTATTTATTTATTTGACAGAGAGAGACACAGCAAGAGAGGGAACACAAGCAGGGGGAGTGGGAGAGGGAGAAGCAGGCTTCCTGCCGAGCAGAGAGCCTGATGTGGGGCTCGATCCCAGGACCCCGGGATCATGACCCGAGCCGAAGGCAGACGCTTAATGACTGAGCCACCCAGGCGCCCCCTGAAATATCATTTTAATGAAAGAGTCTATGTTAAGGGAAAAATGTATGCCCTAGTGGAAGGTAGTCATTTAGTGCTGCTGAGAATACTCTCCTGAAATCACAAGAAATCTTTTTACTCCCAGGCAGTGACCCTAAAGAAGTTAAGTAACCTCTCCTTTTATCTGAAGCAAGGCAATTGGATTTAATGCTCCCTAGTGCTCCTTCCATTTCTAATATTATATGCAAACAAAGCTGTCCTTTTGGTATTCCTTTGGGATTTATGAAAGTTCGTATCAGTGATTCTATGCTAACCCTTCCAGTATTTAATTTATTCCATTCTCTGGCAAAGCTAAGATTTCCTTTTGCTTTCAAGCTGCTTTTTATAGCTAGAAAGTTATGAAAAACATGATCTTGTATTAAGCCTGACAAATTCAAACCTATTTTAACTGGGTATTTCTTTGTCTAAGAAGTATAAACATTTCCATGGGGGTTCAGTTTCTTAGAAGTCAATAAAGCAGTAATAATGGATTAAGTTCAAAGTAGTTTTATAGAATCATTGCTCTTCTTTAGGTCTGTGATTAAGTAAGCAATAGCTATGCCGTCACATTAAATACAATTCTTAAATTTAGAACCCATGTGGGTTCTCATTATAGAGAAGATGAAGTGGAATGGTTAGGATACAATGATCACATTCCTTTTCATTGATGGTGGGCAAAATGTGTGTATTTGTTTATGAGATATTGTCAGAGACCTCCTATAATGTAGAAATCAGGCTACAGTAGGGTGTGGGGCGTTTGAAGATGAAAAGGATCTTAGAGACATAGTTTCTTTGTCATCTTTGTCATCTCATATTTAGTAAAGATGAGCCTTGTTAATATTTTATAAGGATCTATGATTTGTTGAACTTTTATAAAAAGAAGTTGATGATTTTTATAGAACATGACACTTCTTTATTTTTACATAGATAATTTGTTAATTGTATAGTTATTTGCACTTTGTTAATCATCTTTGCCAAAAAGTTAAATCTTAATGAGAGCAGGGATCATGTTTGTCTTGGTTGTATTGTCAAGCCCAGTAACACATATGTCATGCTCAGTAGTTTAGCAAATATTAATTGAATTAATACCACATAGATCACTGATTGCCATTGTTCCTGAATGTTTGATAGTCTTTGTGTCTCTTTTTATCTTTGAGTGCAGAGGCTATATGGGGATTTGTAGAGGGATAATCTCAATTCTGTTCATTGCTGCAAAGATATTTTTTGTAGTGATTTTCCAATGATAGAACTATTACGTGTATTCTTGAAATTGCAGGTATTTTCAACAAAGTCATATACTTTGCATTTCATATAGGATATAGTGTTGTTTTGTTTATTTGTTTTTTAAAAATTTTATTTATTTATTTGAGAAAGAGCATGTGTGCAAGGGGAGGGGATAGGAAAGAGGGAGAGAGAATCTTAAAGCAGACTCCCTGCTGACCAGGGAGCCTGATATAGGGCTCAATCTCATGACCCTGAGATGAAAGCAAGAATCAGATCCTCAACCAAATGAGCCACCAAGGTGCCCCTGTTTATTTGGTTTTATTTCAGTGTTGAGTCACCGAAATGTTAGAACAATCTTTATCATTTATTTCATCTAAAAAACTGTGTGATTTTGCTGTGGCTGTTACAGTTGTTTAAGATTCTGTTGTGGTTTTGTTTTAAATATGCTACATATTAATACAAATTATTTTATGCCAATATTAGTTGATATAATAATATTTATCTCATTTGCAACATAATGGAAGTCAGATCACATCTTTTTTGAAATATAATTATTAATAATTTCAGTCACACAGAAAAATATTGTTTATTATTTTAATTGTGTGTTATCACTCTGAAGAGCATACATTCATGGAGTGCAAGGGAATTTGAGAAGTAAATATGAGTTCAGGACAAGAAGTATTTAGCAAAGAAAATTCTCTGCGATGTAATCTAGGCAAAGTATGAATAAAATATACAGTTATGTCTACTAAACACCATAACTGCCTTTATAACTATAATGGTCTTATGTTTAATATTTTATCATTCCATACTTAGGAGCAAAAACTTTCTCCAATATTGCACTGATGAAGTCTTTGAAATGAACTTAATATGATATCTAACTGATATAAATACAATTATTTCAATTAATAGTATAATTTTTAGAAAAATGGGTGGAAAGTGTGAATACTGAAAGCGATCCATGTGAGAATGATGTTTTCTTTCAAAGGACTCAAACTGTGAGAAAAAAAATAAAAGCAGCATCATGAAAGCATGCAAAGCATGAAGTCATAAAATACTGATATAATTTGTATAGTTATGATTAACAGAAGGAATCATTGTTATGGGCAGTATAGAAGAAAATAGATCATTGTTGGTTCCAGGTTTTCAGCCTGTAATTCTAATGACAAGGAGTATTTCATGTTGACTTCTTTTCTTCTTCATATCCTGTGACAAGAATGTTCATAATCAGTAAGGTTTTCTGGTATAGCCAACTAAATGTAATTGGACTCCTCACTTGAGAACATATGAGTTCGAATCAATAATTTTTTTAAAGATTTATTTATTTTTGAGAGAGAGAGAACACGAACAGGAGAGGTAGAGGGAGAGGGAGGGAGAGCAGACTCCTTGCTGAGCTTGGAGCCCGATGTGGGGCTTGATCTCAAGACCCTGAGATCATCTGACCCAAAACCAAGAGTCGGTCATTTGTGCCACCCAGGTGACTCTGAATCAAGAATTTTGAGGAAAAACTACTGTCTGTCTAAATTTGTTCCCTAGTATACATTTGTTACTCTCTGTTTTAAAGGTTTATTTTCATATAAAATATCCAAAATCTAAGATTTCCAATGTCTAGGAGATTGGCATGGATGGATATATATAAATTCCTTTAGTCACATTGGATATAAACCTATATGTAATTATTTCAGGTAAAATTAATGCAACATGTAATACAATTTAAATATTCAATTAAAAGAATATTATCCTGACCGATTATTTTTCTGATAAAGAATGTCTTCTTAAACCTGTGTTCATTTTATTGTTCTCAGAGTATGATGAGACCTTTTTTTTTTCAGTTTGCCTAAAATTATTTAAGTACTTAGTACCATCAACTGTCACAAAACCCATATGTTTACTGTGAAAAGAAATATTTTAATAGAACCGCCAAGAAAGTGACGGATGTTCCTTCTGTCTCATTTTTCTAATTTTTTCATTGATTAGTGAAACATATACCATCAGCTCCAGTGCCATTTTAATAAATAATCTATTTTGGTCACAGATATGGAGATAAATTAAGAATGTTATGTAGTTTTCTTTCAAAGCATGTCACACACAATCCATACAAAGCACCTCAATTTTCCAAAGGGGAAAATGCAAATCACATATAGGTTGTAATCTAATATTAAGTTGCATGTTAATCATGGATAAGTATAGCATTTTTTAAACTTTATGAGGCTGGTCAGGCTGTGACTCCAGGAGGAGTATTATTTTCTACGAGATACTATGCACACAATTTGGACAATTTACCACAAATAGATGCAGTTTATGTCTTCATACTACAAACAGTGTCGCTGTTATCGCTGTTTGATGACAGAGATGATTGTAATTTTAGCTTGATGCATTTTCTAATAAAAAGATAAATGTAGAAAGACAAATATCAAAAATAAACTAGGAGTATTTAGGATATTTTACAATAAAACATAAGTCTGAGCACTACTTAAAAATATATTTAACAAGCATTTGTTAAGCACATGATATGTGCCCAGGAAATGTGATAGAAGCTATATACATATTAAATAGACTTGTTTTATTAGTAGTGGTCACAGAATAGCAGGGAAAATGGGATAGAGAAAACAATTATAAAAAGCAGAAGCATAGCAATGAAGATATGTAGAAATGTTATGAGAGTACAAAGAAGAAGGCGTTTCTTTCTTTTTTTTTTTTTAAAGATTCTATTTATTTGAGAGAGAGAGAATGAGAGACAGAGAGCATGAGAGGGAGGAGGGTCAGAGGGAGAAGCAGACTCCCTGCCGAGCAGGGAGCCCGATGCGGGACTCGATCCTGGGACTCCAGGATCATGACCTGAGCCGAAGGCAGTCGCTTAACCAACTGAGCCACCCAGGCGCCCCAAGAAGGCGTTTCTTGATGCCAAAGAAGTTTAGGGCACACTTACGGAGAATGTGAGATTTAAGGTGAGTCTTGAAAATATTTTCCAGGTGAACAAGTGAAAAAACAGTCCAAGAAAATGGAATTGCGTGTCCATTTTGTGGGGGTTTGGATAAGACTGGAGTGGGGATAGAGGGCTAAGAGGCATTAATATTCTCATTTGGATAAAATAGGCAGAAATTCTTAAAAGATAGTTAAGAGAAGATTAAAAAGAAATGGGCTCATTTCCAAGTCTGTTACTCACAGAAGGCTGACAGTGTAAATAAATTTTATATATAAAGATGGCATTTAAAGTCTTAGAAATTCAGATCAAGATCTGGTATGAGGCCAGAAGAGTAAGGTTCATTAAGGATTTGCAGTTTGTAATACTATTACTTACATCACAGGCTGTTATCATAATTTTTAGTCCATCTATCTGCCTTCAATTAAGGACTCTCCAGTTCTCATAGACACTATAAATAGATTTATCTTTCCAACACAAAATCACATAATATACACAAATTATTGTTTTAATTCTTTGTCCAAAATCTTTCCAAAATTTTCACTGCCCATTAAATCAAGATAAAATGTTACAGCCCCCCATTTCAAAGATACATTATTTTCTGAGTTTCTACTGTATCCTGTGAATTCACTTATCATGAGACCCTGATGATACCCAGTGAAGGGAAAGGGGCATGTCATAAGACTCCTCCTTCGGGTTATATCTTCTGCACTCCAAATCCCAAAATTTATCTCCCATGCTTGGGACTTCAGGAGCATATCTGCAAACCCTAATAGTCCATCACCTCACCAGATAGTGCCCATCGTTTTTCTGTATCCATATTTTTTATTATAGAAAACAATCTCTGTACTTAAATTTGCTAAATAGTACCTTTGCTATTGGTACAATGATTTGATTTGAAATCTGTTGTACAATGATTTGAAAGCTGATTGATTGTACTAAAAATTATGTGCACACAGTCTCTCCCATATTCCTCTTGGGAATTGAAACATGAAGAAGTCGGAGAGTACTGTTTATAAGCTAGATGGGAGAAGATGTGAGTTGTCCGTGCTAATACTCAGTATGGTCTCGTGAGGTTTCCATCTTTCCATTTACAATTCTGGCAATTGCCAAACCGGGAGATATTCTCATCCTGAACTCTTTCCTTGGGTGCAGGATTCCATCCTGAATTTTAAATAGCATCACTCCATTAACACTTTCACATTTAGCCCTGATCTCTACTCTTCACTGGAGACCTGGAGAGCAAACAGCAACCTGGAAATGTTGCTGTATCATGTTACTTTCTGAATTTCTTCACTTTGCCCCTCTAGATCTTACCCTCCTCCACTTTGCCTTCTTCTTGGGGAGATTCACATGTGCAGAATATGTCAATAGGCCTCCATTGTCCTGGGTTCTGGTTGGCTTCAGTATGTGAGGAGCTCTGGCAGGAGGTCAGATGAAAGATGAGAGTGATCCAGGGAAGTCATCACCTTGCCTCCATCCCTGTGACGTTTCCTTGGGCCGGTTGTATCCTTACAATGGGTTCAGTGGTTCCTGCGAGCTGAGCTGCTTCACACAGCCTGGTCCCCTGTGGTCTCCATTCACCCTTCCCACCTCCTGTCTCCTCTGGTCTATGGTTGGTTATAACTCAGCTGTTCTTAGCTCTTACCTTGTCTCCTGTCTTTCCACTAAGCTCAAATCTTTCTAAATGGCCCTTTCTTAGAAACAAAACAAATGAGTAAGGAAACAAACACATGATTTTGTTTGGATTATTCTAGTGCAAGTCTCTTTAATTTGAGTATGCTCTCAGTTTCTCATGGGACTCTTATTTTTTCTTGATTTCCATCACAGCATGATAATAACATGTAATTATGTTTTTCATTTTTTGGTTTACTATTTACTGTGTCTTTGCTTACTGGAATAAAAACTCTGTGAGGACAAGGGACTTCCCTTTTTGTTCATTGCTATTTTTTAAAATTTTATTTTATTATGTTAGTCACTCTACAGTACATCATTAGTTTTTGATGTAGTGTTCCATGATTCATCGTTTGCATATAACACCCAGTGCTCCATGCAATATGTGCCCTCCTTAATACCCATCACTGGGTTAGAGGTTTGTTTCTCGGAGTCCATAGTCTCTCATGGTTTGTCTCCCCCTCCGATTTCCCCCCTTCATTTCTTCCCTTCCCTTCCTTCTCTTTCTCCTCCATGCTATTCCTTATGTTCCACAAATAAGTGAAACCATATGATAATTGACTTTCTCTGCTTGACTTATTTCACTTAGCATAATCTCCTCCAGTCCCATCCATGTTGCTGCAAAAGTTGGGTATTCATCCTTTCTGATGGCTGAGTAATATTTCATTGTATATATGGGCCACATCTTCTTTATCCATTCATCTGTTGAAGGGCATCTCAGCTCTTTCCACCGTTTGGCTATTGTAGACATTGCTGCTATGAACATTGGGGTGCATATGGCCCTTCTTTTCACTACATCTGTGTCTTCGGGGTAAATACCCAGGAGTGCAATTGCTGGGCCATAGGGTAGCTCTATTTTTAAATTTTTGAGGAACCTGCACACTGTTTTCCAAAGTGGCTGTACCAACTTGCATTCCCACCAACAATGTAAGAGGGTTCCCCTTTCTCCACAACCTCTCCAACATTTGTTTCTTTCCCTGTCCATTTTTGCCATTCTAACTGGTGTAAGGTGGTATCTCAGTGTGGTTTTGATTTGGATTTCCCTGATGGCTAATGATGATGAACATTTTTTCATGTGTCTGTTAGCCATTTGTGTGTCTTCTTTTGAGGAGTGTCTGTTCATGTCTTCTGCCCATTTATTTGACTGGATTTTTTTTTTTGAGTGTTGAGTTTGAGAAGTTCTTTATAGATCTTGGATACCAGCCCTTTGTCTGTAGCGTCATTTGCAAAAATCTCACATTACATGGGTTGCCTCTTTGTTTTGTTGACTGTTTCCTTTGCTGTGCAGAAGCTTTTTATCTTGATGAAGTCCCAAAAGTTCATTTTTGCTTTTGTTTCGGTTGCCTTTGGGGACATGTCTTGAAAGAAGTTGCTGTGGGCAATGTCAAAGAGGTTACTGCCTATGTTCTCCTCTAGGATTTTGATGGATTCCTGTCTCACATTGAGGTCTTTCATCCATTTTGAGTTTATCTTTGCATATGGTGTTAGAGAATGGTCAAGTTTCATTCTTCTGTATATAGCTGTCCAATTTTCCCAGCACCATTTATTGAAGAGACTGTCTTTTTTCCACTGCATATTTTCATTGTTATTCTCATTAGCTTCTGGAATAGTGTCCAATATAAAACAGATACCAAATAAATTTTTTTGAATAAATGACTGAACTAAAATTAGATAGAGTAATTAGTGTGTTAACATAGAAAGAGTCTGAAGCAAAGAACTGAGATTAAAATTAAAGCCACTATATCCATTAAGTTTTATCTTCTGAGGGCATTTTAGTGTAAAAAGGATAGTCCAGCAACTCTAGATTTACAAATTCACACAGCTGGGGATAATCTGAATGTAGAAACCAAAATCAGATGTTTAAATTTTTATGATGGCAAAGTGGCAAGTAGTTTAAAATACATTAAATTTTAGCAGCAAATTTCAGTTTTATACCGATCAGTAGCGTTGTATAAGCACATAATTTAAGCATGTATGATGGGTGGTCAAGTTCTCTGCTCTCTCTTACCCCAGTGAAGGTAACACCCAGCCACTAATTCTTTAATAGATTGACCAGGCCACTTCTGGCAGAACAATCAAATAGTTGCTCAAATACACAGTTTTGACTTGCTAGAAATGAGAATTGTTGCAAACAGTAAGTGACAAGAAGTGACATGAAAAATAGAGACCGGTTCGGTGTGAGGATGTACTGATTCTTATTATTTTTAATCTTTTTTGTGTGTTACTAGAGCAGAGTTTCTGACAAGTGGTATACTTTCTATACATTGACTGACAGCCTAATCTCCAGAGAGAGCCTGAGCTTTTTAGTAGATCAAAGCTACGCCCTGCACACTCAGTGGCTGCTGAGCCCAAGACAGAACCCTGGAGGCACCAGGAAGGTGCAAATGTCAAGACTCTGGCAGGAGGAGGAAATAAGACAGGAGTGCAGAGCTCTGCTATGACAAAGTTCCTCACTGTCTACAGTCACGGACTGACATCTCTCTCGTTAAACAAGATTAAATTCTCACTTCTTGAATCCTAGGGACCACAGTCCATAAAACCACTGTTACTTCACTTCCCTATAATCATTACATCTCTTCGTCTAAATATGAAAACAAGTAAATGCTGCTTCATATTTGCAAGAAGTTAACGGATTTCTTTTTTTGCTGGACAGATTTATTGTTTTAGCTGATTATATTGATTTACAAATAGTCTCAAGATATTTCATCAAGAAAAATAGGCTATAGGGTGCCTGGGTGGCTCAGTCAGTTAAGCGTCTGCCTTCAGCTCAGGTCATGATGTCAGAGTCCTGGGATCGAGTCCTGCATTGGGCTCCCTGCTCAGTGGGGAATCTTCTTCTCCTTCTGCCTCTACCCTTCCTACCACCACCCCCCGCTCGTTCTCTCTCTCTCTCTCAAATAAGTAAATAAAATATTAAAAAAAAAGCTATAAAATAAGAAGTGGATTCAGTTTCATTTGTATAATATATATACACTTTGTATGATATATAATATCTAAATACAACATATAAATTTATATATATTTCATATACTTCTAGGTTATAAGATTATAGATTTTATTTTTTCACTACTTTTGCTCATTTATAATGTCTAATATTCCCACTATATTTTCATATATATGTAATATTTATTACATGGTTTATATGTTCCATGTTATATAAAATGTATTTTATATTCTATATTATATTTAATAGGAAAAATGCCTAATTGTAATTATAATTTTGAAAAGAGGTCATGAAAAGAGGTTATGTAAAAGATCTGTGGTTATCAATAAAATAATTTCTACTTGGTAAAATTGAGCAGTAAAGACTTAAAGCAACTTTTAAACATACATTGTTAATTGTTATACAGTGCCTAGAATAGGATGTGTCTTGGAAGTTTACAGCATGTCTGTTAAATAAATAAACTAAGGTATAATTCACAAATTTTAATTTCATGGAAAAAATTGACAAAATTCAGATGAGCTATTTGAGGTTTCATGGGGAAGAAGGAAAAACTAAGGCCTAAACAATAACAAACAGACAAACAATAACCTTTATTTTTTTTTAAGATTTTATTCCTTTATTTGACAGAGAGTGAGAGAGACAGAGAGAGCACGAGATGGGGGAGGGGCAGAGGGAGAAGCAGACTCCCCGCTGAGCAGAGAGCCTGATATAGGGCTTGATCCTGGGACTCTGGGATCATGACCTGAGCCAAAGGCAGAGGCTTAACTGACTGAGCCACCCAGGCATCCCAAACAATAACCTTTAGATACCAGTAAATCTTATTTTTTGGTGCCTATGAATCCTGAATAGTGAATTAACTTAGTAAAAATCACACTAATATTAATAAAGTTAGACCTATAAACTACTCTTCTATATTTCTAGTCCTATCACTCTTTTTTTTTTTTTTATATCTGATACTTTTGACATCCTGAGGTAATACCCAGATAGCAGTGGAGGTTGGTAGAGAATTACCAAGATTATTTTAGGAAAGTTAAGGCAGATACAATGTTCTAGGATGAGTCTTGGGATCATGTAAATGCAATGGAAATCTCAGTCAGTAGGACTGTAGTTCTAGATTTAAGAATGAGTCTGAGGCCTGAAAAATCCTTTTCAAAGGTCAGATTCATAGCATCTGGGTGGCAGCTGAAAACTTCAGTCTTCAGCAAAATTTGAGTGGATTAAACCATGCATATTCTTGATTACACATGTCAGTTTACATTCTTATGTGTTGGAAGTATCCTATGGATACTCACTATCCATTCCAAATCTATTTTTTAATACATAAATCAAAGGTGAGCTCCATTTAATTCAACAGAGAAGGTCTTTTCTGGTTTAGACTTTACATTAGGAGATGGGAGCACAATAAGAAGGATGCAGTCCTTGGAATCGAGGCCTTACCATTCATCAAAAGAACAATTTTGTAAGGAATTTAGTGGTTTAATGAAACAGCCGTAGTAACAAAGTGTTGTAGACATGATGATAAGAGAGCACCTACCTATACTTAAGGAATTTAGAAGACATTTGAGAACACGTGGGTGGCTCAGGCTGTTGAGCGTCCGACTCTTGATTTCAGCTCAGGTCACCGTCTCAGGTTTGTAAGGTTGAGTCCCACCTGGAGCGCTGCCATAGGGCTGGACATGGAGCCTGCTTAAGATTCTCTCTTCCTGTCCCTCTGCTCCTCCCCTCCCTTCCCTGCTCACCTCTCTCTCTCTCTCTCTCTCTCTCTCAAAAAATAATAATAAAATAAAAGACATTTGAGCTAAACTTTTAGGAGTGACTTTTGAATAAGTTTTGAAGGACAGGAAGGAAATGCCTATACACATTGGAAAACGGTGGGAAGAAGTGGATTTCAGATGTTTTCAAACATTTAGCCCAGAAGCCTAATTAGCATTGTTCTTTAGAGTGCACAGGAAAACATCTTCTGCTATCATTTTTGGATCTCCCACAGAGTTCTGAAACAACAGGGAAATTCACTCTTAGGGTCCTGTTCAAGGTTGGCTGGCCTTGATCACTGTTGACAGCCAGAAATTCTCTGAGCAGGCCCACTAGGAGAGAGATAGGCCGAACGCGCCTTCTCTGGCCCTGTGGTTCTAACTCCAACTTCCTCTTCATCTAATTGTAAGCAATAATTTTTTTTTAAGCAACTGGTAGCTTAAAGCAAATGTTTGATATTACTTCTTTTCAAACATAAAATTTTACAGTAACTAGAATAGGGATGTGCTTTGTAAGAAAAGAACACAATACGTTTTGTCACTAGAATTAAATTGAAATTTAAAAGAAATTAGAGGGAGGAGGAAACAAACATATAGCTTTCATGAGTTTGTATTTTATAGTTATTTTTGAAAAAATGTTAAAGGTAGATAAGTAGAGGTTTATAAAGAAAGAGAAAGAAGTTGGCAGTTCTCTTTTTTAGTGCTTCTGCATATATATGTGTGTATGGGTATGTTCATGTATGTGTTAGTGTATATGTTTGTGTTTGTGTAGGTATGTGCATGTGCATGTATGTTTTTGTAGGTGTGTGTATGTTTGTGTTTGCATATGTTTGTGCATGTATTTTGTGTGTGTTTATGTGTAGTTGTGTGTATGTATGTGTGCATGTGTTTGTGTGTGCATATGTTTATGTTAGGTGTGTGTAAGTGTGTGCATATGTTTATGTAGGTGTGTGTTCATGTGTGTGTGGATTTGTATAGGTGTGTGTATGTTTGTGTATGTGTTTGTGTTGTGTATATATGTTTGTTCATGTATGTTTGTGTAGGTGTGTGTTTGTGTGTATGTGTTTATATAGGTGTGTGTATGTTTGTGTAGTTGTGTTTGTATGTGTTTTTATAGGTGCATGTGTTTATATAGGTGTGTGTGTTTGTGTAGGTGTGTGTGCGTGTGTGTTTGTGTAAGGGTGTGTATGTCTTTGTATAGGTGTTGTGTTTCTGTAGGTGTGTGTTCATGTGTTTGTGTGTGTATGTTTTATAAAATAATTTTTAAAGTAGTCATGATCCACAATCAAGGGTACTCTGAAGGAAGCAATGTCACATAGAACTTGTGAGTAGAATTTTCAAATAGCTTAAAATTCTAAAGAGAAATTTGAGCTAATATTTCTATTTGTTACCTGACAATGTTGACAGTGTTGTGTAAACATCGAGATCACCACACTTTTTTAGGAGTCCCTTAACAATCTTTCTTTTATTCACCTTGGATTCAAAGATATGACTAATGAAAATAGCGGTGACATAACCTCTTCTGTACAGGTTTGTGTTCTTGAGTGCCAGCTGGTGACACTATGATGAAACATAACACTAATAATTGATTAAAGTGACTTCTCTCCTCGCCCCAGTGCTTGCTGATATGCGACACTTGGCAATATATTATCAAAGCCACATCGTACGGATGATGCACAGGGACAGACTGTCACTTGAGAGTCCTTCCTTGAGTGATAGAGTTCTCCTTCCCAGGGTCATGAAAGTCTAAGGCTGCACATTCAGAGCTAGTCTATGTGCCTATTTAAAAAGTAAAATCAACTTTTTAAAAAAATCTTAATATTTCAGAGATTGTAATTGGTGTATTATGGCTGGGAGCCAGGCAACCCAAGCTCATAAATAATGCATTCTGGTTGCATTGTGTATCCATGAAAAGGAGAGCCTTCTTCCAGAGAAAAGAAACTTATGGTTAAAGGCAGACACACTGAAGGTTGGTTTACAAAATGAAGTGTGATTATGGGCTTGAAAATTTATGGGGAAAGTTCATATGAAGTTTAAAAGAAAAAGCAGACTCCATTAGGCTGTAGAGTCACCAAGGAAGTCAAAGTGATAAAGCCAAATGCCTGTGGTTTTAACCCCATATATTTAAATGCTTGGCTATGAAGCACACAGGAAAAAGTAGATAACTGAGTCTCAGAGTCCTGTCTGATATCCAAAGATAGGGTAATAGGTAGTATTTATCTGCACATTATAAAGAATGGTGCTAGACCTACTTCAGAGGACTTGCCAAGAAGTAGACTACACTGATGATTTAAATATCCATCCAATTTTCAAAGTAGGGAGCCGAGGCTAAATATCCCTGTAAAATAGAGAAAGGGATTTATACAATTTCTCTCTTAGTCTGTACATGAGTACCTAAAGCTTCCATCTTAAATGCCAAAAGTATTACAGATCTTTGGGGCATGCTAGGATAAGAGTAAGAGTAAGGAGTCAAAAAGTTAACAAGTGATTTAAATATATGTTATTTTGTTATTATTACATGTTTTTAAATCGTTTTCACATTAAGTACAGATTAAGAATGAAATTATATATCAATACCTCCAAAAAGCAGAGAGAATTGATTTTGAAGTCTCTAAAACCACATTTTTGCACACTTGTTTTTTGTTTCACATTTTCAAAAGAAGCCCTCAAAGGACCATTGACTGCAGCAATATTTCATTAAATAAGGAATGTCTTCCTAAGGTACAGGGAAGTAGCAGAGAAGAGAAAGTATGTGCATGTGCGTGTGTGTGTGTGTATGTGCACGTGGGTGTGTGTGTAACGTGTGTTTAGTTTTTCATTCAAAACAATAGTTTTTTGTTATAGTCTCCCTTTTTTTTTTTAAGTAGGCTCCGTGCTTTTTTTAATTGTCAGTTAAAATTCCTTCTTTTTTTCTCTCCTTTTTTTCTCTCTGGTCCTAAACCTGCACCTAGAAATCGAGTGATAGAAATGTTACTGAAGTATAGAACAAAGTAATATTCCAGCAAAAAGGCCAACACTCAAACTATTTGAAGCTAGTTGTCTAAATGTTTCAAGTCAATTTCTAGCTGTTGTTTTAACAGGTAGTAATCATACTATCAAAGTGTGAGCCTTATGAAAGCAACTCAGATTGAGTAAAAACAGTTTGGGGTGACCCTCATTTGTTGCATCTAGAATAGGAATTCAGAATGAATAAAATAATAGCAGCAACTTGGATGTATCAAATTCTCTAAAATTGATCATTGTGTTCACTGGCATGTCCAGCATATACAATTTCCATCTGTCTCATGCACAACTCTTCCTATATGTGTGTTAAATTAATTTGGAGATGACTTGTCATTGTTGTCAGGATTTTAGAGGGGAAACAAATACACATGTATGTCTTTTCTTTTCTTGTGAACTCTCACTTTCAAGTAGTGCTTCTTATGTAGACTCCAGCATACAAAAGAGACCAGTAATGTGTGATCATCACTTGCAATGAGTGAGAAATCTGAAGGCATTATTTTCCTCTAACTTTGAGAAATTAATTTTGTCTGCCTATTCTCCATGGGTGTTGTATCCTCTGAGATTTTCAAATATCCACTGACTTCAGTCAGAGACTATAATAAAAACATTACACGCTGAAGAATATCTAAATTATTTTACCAGATTAGTTGTCAAGATACATCTATAAACTGAAATCCTTTTTAATGTAATGTTTTATAGAAAACTGTAGCTTCTTCTTAGGATTTCTGAATGGCCCAAATCTGTGGGTTTGGGAATAGGATTCAAGGAGGGGGAAGGCACAGAGGTGATGTGGTAAAGAGAGAATGAAGATGTGGAAACCAGAGCTACATAATTACCCTTTGGCTCATCTTGATAAAATGTGTGCTTTTGAACATTGAAGAAGCACTTATAAATATTCAGTAAATGAAATAATAAGTTATTTTTAGGTAATTCTGCATTCATGTTTGATACTTGATTTTTCCTCAGTTCTTTCCTCCTTAGTGGTATGAAAAGGATCAGGAACTAGGGAGGGGCCAATATTTCAGCAGAGGGTGGTTCTTAACAGAGAACTCACTCTGGAATGGGGAACAAAGGAGGGTCGAATCCCACATTCTTCAGTATTGGGCAGTCAGTGTTTTATGGTTCAGTTTCTTCATTTGTAAAGTAAGGATAATTCTAGCATCTTATGGGTTCTTATGACTAATAAGATTGTTTTAATAAAGCATATAAAACAATGCATGGGACATAGTAAGCATTATCTAAGTGTGATGCATAGTTCAGTTGAGCTTTGAAAACCTTTCTAATATATATATTCTATTTTTCTGAATCAGATGTCAGCCTTGGAGCTGAAAGAGCATAATCCCTAGTCTTTTATCCTAAAAATGTCAACACTAGTAAATGGATGCTCCCTTAAAGATACAGTTATAAGTAGCTGGAATTTTACCTAGATAAGATAAAATAAAGATATAGACCAAAGATAGCATTTATCTGCTGTGTGTTTCAACCAACACCTGGAGAGAGGGCTCCCCGTGGGTTCCACAGGGACCAGCCTCCTCTCCTCCTGCTTTGTGTAACTTTTCACTTCCCTGACTCTACCAAGTTCTGTTCTCACCTCCCATTCCATCATCCTTCCTGTAAAATGCCCAGTCACCTGCTTCGGAATCAGAGTTCAGTTGGGTTCCTGCAGGTCTGTCTTCTCTACTGCAGTACTTACGGATTGGTGTCTGCCCTGACCACGTTAACTAGTGTTCATCTATGACAGTAGACAAACAAAATTTTTCAGTACTTTAAATAACACAGAGTTGGAATTATTGTGTTACAGAGCATTCTGTAGTGTAGGAAGCCAAATAAAAACAATGATGAAGAAGAATTCTTAGAGTTCATTAATAAGAAAGCAAACAACTCAATTAAAAAGTAGTCAAAGGCCTAAAAAGACACCTCAGCAAGGAAGATATATGGATGGCAAATAAGCATATGAAAAGATGCTCAACATCATATGTCATCAGGGAAATGCATATTAACAACAATGAGATACCACTACACATCTATTATAATAGCCAAAATCCAGAACACTGACAACACCAAATGCTGGTGAGTTTATGGGGCCACAGGAACTCTCATTCATTGCTGATGGGGATGCAAAATGTTACAGCCACTTTCGAGACAGTTTGGCAGCTTCTTACAAAACTAAACATACTCTTATCATATGATTCAGCAATCACAATCCTTGGTATTTGCTCAAAGAACTTGAAAACTTGGTCTACACAAGAACCTGTACATGAATGTTTATAGAAGCTTTATTCATAATTACCAAAACTTGGAAAAAACCAAGATGCCCTTCAGTAGGTGAATAGATAAATAAACTTTGGTACATCCAGGCAATGGAATATTGTTCAGCACTAAAAAGAAAGTAGCTAGTAAGCCATGAAAAGACATGGAGGAAACTTAAACACACATTTCTAAGTGAAGGAAGCTAATCTGAAAGGCTGTATGATTTCCAAAAGTAGCATAAATATAAAAGGCAAAATTATAAGGTAGTAAAAAGATCAGTGGTTGTCAGGGCTTGAGGGGAAGGAAGGATGAATAGCCAGAGCATACAGAATTGTTAGAATAAAGTACACTGTATGATAGTCTAATGGTGGATACACTTGTCTAAACTTATAGAATGTAAGTTCTAGAAGTGTGAACTCTAACATGAACTATGGACTCTGGATGATAATGATGTGTCAATGTAGGTTCATCAATGGTAGCAAATGTACCACCTGGTGAAGGGTGTTGATAGTAGAGGAGGTTGTGCATGTGTGGGGGCAGGGTGTATATAAGGAATTTATCTTCTGCTCAATTTTGTTGTGCATCTGAAACAGCTCTAAAAAGTAAAGTTGTTATTTTTTTAACGAATGTATCACATTTTCTGGCAAATAATTTGTCCAGAAGAATAATGATAATGATGACGATGGTGGTGGTGATTTCCATTTGTATTTTTCAAATAAATTGACTATTAGTTTAAATCTCTAAAACAATTTTCCAAGAAGGCAGTTCACCATAGTATTAAATAGAAAATAGTCCATTGTTGTAATCATGAAATTAATCTTCTTCCCCAAATTAGTTTGAAAGAAAATTTATATTCATGGCAATTCATACAGTTGCAGGAGCAGATATATTTAGTTGCCCTTGAACCAGTAAATTCCAAAATGCATAATTATCCTGGTATATTTCCAGTCATCTAGAGTGATTATTAGTCCTCATTTTGAATGACACTGAAAACTCATAGTCAGGTTTGTGGCTGCACACCTTCCATCCCTGGTTTTGTAAAGCCTGGTATTGAGCAGGAGGAGGGTCAGAACTGAAAGCCAGCTCATCTTCCTAGTGCCATCATTAGATTCTCTGGTCACTGTACATGTGTGTGAGAGAAGATACAGAAAGTACTCTTCTTGTGATGTAGAGTAGGAAGGGATAGGATAAATGACATTTCTTTGGGGTTCTTTTTTAATTAAAGGAAAAAAATATATCCTTACATTAGACTACTGATCATATTACATCTTCAGTTTTGGCAATGAAATATTTATATTGCTTTAAATTATTTTATTACTGAATTTAAAAGTAGCATAAATATACTAAAGCATTTATAATAGATAATAAGTCATATAAAAAATTAAAATTGTTATTTATCTCCAAGAAACAACCAACATTACTGTTTTGTTTTATTTTATCCCAGTTTATTTTCTATTTTTTGTGTATGTTTATTTATATGGATGCTTTGAGCAGAAAAATGACATGATCTGATGAGTGCATTCACATTAGGCAGTCTAAATGGGAGGTGACAATGGAAGTGGAGACTGACAGGAGTCTGCAGGTGATGCAGGCCACGGAAGGATGTCAGGAAGTGGTGGAAGTGTCTGTTTTGAATATATTTTAAAGATACAGATACAGCCCTGCTAATGGTTTGCAGTAGACACTGCTTATATGCCCCTGAAGATCCACCCAACCTGACTTGTCTCTCTTTCCATCTGTGACTGCCAGGACCAACTGCATGTGTCAAACTGATGTCTTTCTCTATCCTCCCACCTGGAGTTTTCCTTTTGCTGTTGAAATGTGGAATATTTGAGGATTTATTTCAATTCCTCTGTATAAATAATCTGTACTTGTATAGTTCATATCTAATGTGTGATATGGGCTGGTGAACAAATGTGCCTCCTAATGAATGAGTTGTCTGTGATGCATTCAAAAAACATCTTGCAGGATGTTGCTGTAATATCCAATAAGATACTCAGTGGTATCTAACTCAACATATTTTGTATTGGCTCTCCCTAATTCTTTAGAAGGAGAAGCAGCCCTATTCTCCTAGCTAAAGAAAAATAATTTCTCCTTGCTTGGAGTTTTGAAATGACTTTATCTGACAGCTGCCTCCCAAAATCATGCCTATTTTTCTCATTCCAGCCTCCATTACTTTTTATGTTAAATTACCATTAGAATAGCCTGATCAGGGGAGTGCAATCCCTGACTCAGGAAGAAATCACAAGCCAAAGGATATGCAAGGCTGTTTAATATTGGTGAAGCAGAGAAAATATATATATGTGAGTGTGCTTTCAAGATGTTAGTCTGAGAGGAGAGGACCAGACTATAAGGTTGAAAAACAGAAAATGTATTGATGTGGAGACACTCTTTTCATAACTGGACCTTGAATATTCTTGCAAGGTTACCTGGAACAAGGCCTTGTAGTCTGGATGGGGATGGATTTTTGAAAGTTGGGCACAAAAGCCTGGAGTATCTAGGGCAGAGATGCTAATATTGTCCTGAAGTAGTGTTGATAAAGGGGTCATCAAGCTCAGAGTTGAACATTTTGAATGGATTAGGTCACACCTAGAATCTGTGATACTCCCATCATCAGGGTGGTAAGAAATGCACTGCTGAAGGGGCTGCAAGATCTTAGCAAAGCTTGATGGCTGCTCTTGGTTGGCCTAATAGTGGAAGAATCTCCAGAGGAATTCGGCTTTCTAGTATCAGTGGAATTTAGAATAGCAGGGGGAGAGGCATCCACAAGTAATCTTCCAAAGTAAGATAGTCATAATTAGTGTAATGAGCAGAAAGCCAGAGTGTGGCACTTTGGGTACCATGACTCACAATGATACTCATAGTATCTATTAAATCAGTGTTCCTAAGAGCAACATAGATATTAAAGTTTTTGATTGCCTATTTATTTAAAAAATATCCAGCTTTATTGAGGTATAATTGACATATAACATTGTGTAAGTTTAAGATACATAATGTAATGACTTCATGTATGTGTGTATTACAAAATGATTACCACAGTAGATTAGTTAACACAGTTGTCACCTCACGTAGTTACAATCTTTTGTATGTGGTAAAACTTTTAATATCTATTCTCTTAGCAACTTTAAAATATATTATACAGTATTGTTAACCATAGTCGCCTTGCTGTATGTTAGATCTCCAGAACATTTTCATCTTATCAGTGGAAGTTTGTACCCTTTGACCAACTTTACCCTTCTCTATCACCACTTCTGGCATCCACCAATCTGCTTTATGTTTCTATCAGTTTGGTTTTGGGGGTCAAAGTTTATCTTACAGGTTGTTCAATGGTTCAAATAAATTCCCATGGTGATTATTTCCCCACCTGCTGTTTCAGTGGAAAGAATACTCAGAAGGTAGTACAACATTGTTCACTGACTTGCCAGGTATGGCCACAAAGCAGGAAGTGTCAAAGGGAACCTCAGAAATAACCCCTGACCCACCCAGGATTGTGTATCACACAGTGGAAGATAAACTCCTTGATAATTCCAAAGACTGCTTTGGTGGTAAAGTTTTTAGAGTTCCAGAATTCCAGAATTAAATCCATAATTTATTTTTTAAGATAATGATAGATTGGTGTACTTTATACTTCCTATATAAAAACCACAGTTTAGGGGCGCCTGGGTGGCTCGGTCGTTAAGCGTCTGCCTTTGGCTCAGGTCATGATCCCAGGGTCTTGGGATCAAACCCCACATCAGGCTCCCTGCTCCGCAGGAAGCCTGCATCTCCCTCTCCCACTCCCCCTGCTTGTGTTCCCTCTCTTGCTCTGTCTCTCTCTGTCAAATAAATAAATAAAATCTTAAAAAAAAAAAAAAAAACCACAATACAGTTTATGGAGAGCCTCTTCAGATTTTGCAGGAATGTGTTCAGAACTTGAGAATGCTGCTCAGGTCTATTTATCAGGTAACTTAAGGGGCACCTGGGTGGCTCATTGTGAGTGAGGAGTGCCAAGCAGGGCTCGATCGCAGGACCCTGAGATTATGAAAATATTATGAAAAATAGTTTCATTATTTCTAATGAAACATCTGCCTTGGCTCAGGTCATAATACCAGAGTCCTGGGATCAAGCCCCACATCAGCGACCTACTCAGGGGGGAGCCTGCTTCTCCCTCTCCCCTCTGCTCATGCTCTCTCTCTTGCTATCTTTCTCTCTCTCAAATAAATAAATAAAATCTTTTAAAAAAAGTTTGTTATCAGGTAACTTAAAAGACTGACATTTCCAATGGGGCATAGAGAAAAAGAAGGCTTTGTAGCAGATGAAGTCTGTGATGAATGAGATGCCCTTCGGCTTTACCCATATGACCAAGAATATTCAGTGGTGCTAGAGGCATCTGTGATGGAAAAGGATTTTTTTTTTGTCTTGCGGTCAGGCATCATTAGTTCTTCATGGGTTCTGGCCAACTTCTCAGAAGTGCAACTCAACTTCTGGTCTCCCGACTGGGACAACCTTGTGAAGTCTCAGATGTGAAATTATGAAAGAATTTGCCCAGTGTGCATCACATGGATAGTCCTGAAGTGTGCAACTGTTATCAGCCCAAGGCTAAACATTTAGCTAATCTAAGACAGCTGAGCTGGAAGGGTAAGGCACATGGGAAATTAATTACCTCTTTCTCCCAATAGACAGTCCTGAAATACAATTATTGCACCTCTCAGATAACTGTACTGTGGAATTGAGGAAGCAGTAGTATTTAGTAGTGGCCAGCTTGATAAAATAACTCCAATGGCTTTCCTGCTTCCCCTGATTTATTCCCTTTGTCCTTTACTCTTTAATAAAGTTGCAGCATGTAATAGTTTTGTCTCAGACTCTACTTGCTAGGGAACCTAGTCTAAGACATGAATTGAATGTGCAGCTTGATAAAGAATGGAAACAAGACAACCCAGGGTTTTGTGTGTATGTCAATGGTTGGAAGGTAGTACCGTTTTCTAAGATGGGGAAGACTGGAAGGGGTCTGGGATTTGAGATGCTTCTAGACTATATTAATTATACATTGGTCATAGAAATGACCCCAAATTTTAGTGGTATAAACAAAAAGCATTTACTTAGTTCATTCCTCTGAGGAAACAAGGTTTAGATTGGGCTCGGTGGGCACTTTTGTCTCAACTGTGTTCTCTCATACACCTGTGGTTAACTCTGGGGTAAAATAAGGGCTGATTGGTTTAAGATGGCTTCAAGTAGGCCAACTCGTCTTCTGTTCCGCAAAGCCACTCCTCACCCAGATAGCTGTGGGGTTGTTCATGTCGTATCCAGGCAAGTTTTAAAGGAGATAAGAATTATGCAAAGCTATGTGAGACCTAACCTGTAACTGGCGTAAGGTCACTTTCATGGCATTCTATTGGAAAAAGCTAATCACAAAGCAAACACAGATTCAAGGAGGTAGGAAATAAGCTCCACTGCTTGATCAGAAGAAGAAAATGGTGTCCTAGGCACCATGTGAAGTGTTTCATAAGGAGAGGTATTTTCAACTAAGTCAGTTGCTACTAAAATGTCTAATATCATGAGAATTGGCTATTGGATTTAGCTGTCAACCTATTGCCAGTGGAGTGGTTGTCAAGATAGTCTGATCATTGTCAGTTGAGGAACGAAATGTGGTGGCTGGGTGTGATTTGAAGTCAAGCAAGATTTTAATTTTTTGCTTGTCTACTTGTTTTGCTTTTATGATTGTTAAAGTTGGAGAAAGATTCAGTAGAGGAAAAGTAAGCAGAAGTCCTATCTTTTGTGAAAAAGAGAGTAATGTGAGAGATTGTCTTAGTATCATGGTTTTAATTTTCCTTTCTAGTGGAGTTTTTTACTTAAAACTCAATATCTGGATTTAATTATCAATTGCTGTTAATACTTAAACATATACATTTTTACTAGTGATTAGATTTAGCATAGTTATAGCTCTTTTTTTTGAATGGTGGAGTTAATTGTCATTTTGAAGCTTCCATTTGTAATTTGCAAGAAAACAGATAGTGATTTATAGAAACAGATGTATGAATTCTATATTATATTCACCAGTAATACATCTTAGTATCTTTGAAAAAAAGTGTTTTCTATTTTGTTTTTTAAAAATTTATATTTTGAATTCTCTAAAATCTCATAACAGTGATACCTTTATGTATTAAATATTAATCTGTTTCCTCACAGTTATTGACTGTTTTCTCTTCAATAAGCACTGTACTAGGTGCAATGTTTAATCCAGAGAAATGTTAGAAAAGCTTTACATTTAAGAAGCTTGCAGTATAGGGGCACCTGAGTGGCTTAGTCTGTTAGACATCCAGCTCTTGATTTCAGCTCATGTCATAATCTCAGGGTCCTGGGATCGAGCCCTGCTTGGGACTCCTCACTCAGCAGGGAGTCTGCTGGAGATTCTCTCTCTCCCTCTCCCTCTGCCCCTCCCTCTCATGCTCTCTCTCTCTCTAAAATAAGTAAATTTTTAAAAAAGAAGCTTGCAGTGTATCAAGGAAATAACAATAATAGGTAAGGAAAACTAACATTACTAAAGAAAATGTACTGTATGAAATGTTAAAAACTTTTCAAAGAAAATTATGAAAATCAGACTATTATTTGCACAATTCTTTAATGTCAGGCACAGATGATTTTTTAAAATATGCATAGTCACTTCATGCATTTAGTCATTCAAAAAATTATAATTAATCATTTGATATAGATAAGAAACTAGGAGAGTCCTTGTGCATACTTTGGGCCCTCATTAGAGTTGACAGTTAAATGAGAAAGGCAGTCCTTAATCAATAATTACACTAGAATAAGGAGGCTGGGAAGAGGGCAGTGTAGAAGGACCCTAAACATGCCTCACTTCATGGATACAACTAGATAATAATCACATCTGCATAAATCACCCAGAGAACAACCCAAAGACTGGCAGAACAAACTCCACAGCTAAAGGCAGAGAAGAGGCCACATCAAAGAGGGAAGGAAGTACAAGTGCAGAGATGAGGTGGTGAGCTAAAAGGACCCCAGCCATCCACAGTCAGAGGGAGCTGGGGGCATGGAGAAGGGCAAAAAACGCTATCACACCAGGGAGCACGCATGGGTAAGACAAAACCCCATAACATTTGGCTTTGTAAGCCAGAAGGGCTGAATTTTGTGATTTTTACAACCAGCAAGTCTTAGCCTGAAATTTTAAAAGTCAGTGGGTTCCAGTGAGAGTGTTAGGAAGCCAAGTCCCTGCCCTTAAAGAGACAGCATGACAAAGAGCCTACAGAGATTCACCACTGAAGCAGCATTTTGAAAAACACCTGTCTCCACAGGAGGAACACTTATTTACTCATATCAGGGTGTACCCTGAGAGGCAAGGATTGCAGGGAGCCCCCTCCAGGAACAAAGAAGTTGGCAGCACCATTTCCCTTCCCCCACCCCTCAGTAAATACGTGGCCACCTGCAGGAATCATCGTGGCGCCTACGGTCACTACCTAATTTGCTTAAACCAGCACCCCTGGCCCCATCCCACTATGGGGATTCTCCCTTTCCAGGCATTCTTACATCAATGACTGTTCTGCCAGTCCCCTCCCCAAGAAGACTAGCATAAACTTCACCAACACTGCATCTCTTGACCAGGGCATTGTGTAGGACATTGGTCTGAGCAGTGGCTGTTCACCTCCTGGGGAATACGAGCACCTTGTAAGAATTGCATTCTCCACTCAAGAGCTTTGTAGAATGGCCCCAGCCACCCCCAGTCTTGGCAGTGGCTACATGTCCTCAGAGGAAGAGGACAAGTGGCACCTCATTAAAAATCTGCACCCTGCCCACTACTTTCAAGAGCAGATTTAGCTGACTTTCCTCACACCCAGAAATAGACACAGAGAGTTAGACAAAATGATGAGACAGAGGAATATGTTTTAGATTAAAGAACAGGGCAAAAACAGAGACCTAAGAGGACAGATATAAGTAATATGCCTGATAGAGAATTTAAAGTAATGACTATAAAGATACTCACTGGACTTGAGAAAAGAGTGGAGGATATCAATGAAACCCTTAACAAAGAGATAAAAGAGAAGCAATCAGAGATGAAGAACACAATAAATGAAATTAAAAATACACTAGAAGAAATAAATAGCAGGCTAGGAAGCAGAGGAACAAATTAATAACCTGGAATAGAGAGTAATGGAAAGTAATCAGGCTGAACATGTGAGAGAAAAAATTATGCAAACTGAGACTTAGGGAATTCAGTGACTCCATCAACTGTAATAAAATTCACATTACAGGGGTCGCAGAAGAAGAAGAGAGAGAAAAAGGGGGCAGAAAATTTATTTGAAGAAATAATGCCTGACAAGTTCCCTAATCTGGAGAAGGAAACAGATATCCAGATCCAGGAGTCACAGAGATCCCCCAACAAAATCAACCAAAGGAGGTCCACACCAAGAGACATAGTAGTTAAAATGACAAAAAGTAGTGATAAAGAAAATATTTTTAAAGTAACAAGAGAAAAGAAGTCAGTTACATACAAGGGAAGCCCCATAAGGCTATCAGCAAATTTTTTAGCAGAAACTTTGCAAGCCAGAAAGGAGTATCATGATATATTCAAAGTGCTGAATGGGAAAAATCTGCAGCCAAGAATACTCTATAGCAAGGCTATCATTCAGAATAGAAAAAGATATAAAGAGTTTCCCAAACAAACAAAAACTAAAGGAGTTCATAACTACTAAACAAACCCTACAAGAAATGTTAAAGGGAATTCTTTGGAAAGGAAAAACCATAAATAAGAGTATGAAAAGCAGGAAACACAAAAGTAAAAATAACTGTATGTGTAAAAGTCATACATGGGCTTCACAAAAATAAAAGGATGTAAAATATGACACCATATACCTGAAATATGGTGAGGGAGACAAGTAAAGAATGGGTTCAACTTAAGCGACCATCAACTTCAAATAGACTGCTACGTGCAGAAGATGTTGTATAAACTGAATGATAACCACAAATCTAAAACCAGTAATAGATATGCAAAGAATAAAGAGAAAGAAATCCAAATATATGACTAAAGAAAGCCAGCAAAGCATGAAAGAGAGCAAGAGAAGAAAAGATTGGAGAAAAACTATAAAACAACCACAAAACAAAAAACAAAATGGCAATAATACATATCTACCAATAATTACTTTGAATGTAAATGGGCTAAACACTCCAATCAAAAGACATAGGATGAAAGAATGGATTTAAAAAAAAAACAAGAAAAACAAAGAAAAAAAACAAAGAACAAGGGGCACCTGGGCGGCTCAGTCAATTAAGTGTCTGCCTTTGGTTCAGTTCAGGTCATGATCCCAGGGTCCTACATGATCCCCTGCAGGGAGCCTGCTTCTCCCTCTCCCTATGCCTGCCACTTCCCCTGCTTATGCTCTCTCTCTCTTGCTCTCTCTCACAAATAAATAAATAAATAAATAAAATCTTTTAAAAAAGGACCCATCTATATTCTGCCCTTAAGAGACTAATTTCAGACCTAAAGACACCTGCAGATTAAGTGAGGGGATGGAAAAACATTTATCATGTTTTGGTTGAAAGAAAGCCAGGGATGCAATACTTATATCAGACAAAATAGACTTTAAAACAAAAAGACTGTAACAAGAGGGAAAAAAAAGGCGGGGGGGTGGGGGAACTATATAATCATAAAGGGGACAATCCAACAAGAAGTTATAACAATTATAAATATTTATGTACCAAACATGGGAGCACCCAAATACAAAAAACCGTTAATAATAAACATAGAGGAGCTAATCCATAGTAATACAGTAATAGTAGGGGATTTGAACACTCCATTTACATCATTGGACAGAACATCCAAACAGAAAATCAATACGGAAACAGTGGCTTTGAATGACACGCTGGACTAGATGGATTTAACAGATATAATACAGGCTTACCTCAAAAGCAAGAAAAACTGTAAATAAACAACTTACCTTTACACCTAATGGAGCTAGAAAAAGAAGAACAACAAAACCCAAGAATAGCAGAAGGAAGGAAATAGTAAATATTAGAGCAGAAATAAATGATATAGGAACTAAATAAACAATAGAACAAATCAATGAAACCAGGAACTGGTTCTTTGAAAAGATCAACAAAATTGATAAACCTGTAGCCTGACACATCAAAAAAACAAATGAGAAACAGAGAGAGGACTCAAACAAAGTCACAAATGAAAGAAAAGTAACAAACAACACTACAGAAAAAACGATTATAAGAGAATATTATGAAATATTATATGCCAACAAATTGGACAACCTAGAAGAAATGGATAAATTCTAGAAACATATAACATACCCAAACTGAAACATGAAGAAATGGAAAATTTGGACAGACCAATTACCGGCAATCAAATTGAATCAGTAGTGAATAAACTTCCAGGGGGACACCTAGGTGGCTAAGTTGGTTAAGCATCTGTCTTTGGCTCAGGTCATGATCCCAGGCTCCTGGGATTGAGCCCTGTGTTGGGGAGTCTGCTTCTCCCTCTGCCCCTCCCCACCCCACTTGTTTTCTCTTTCTCTCACTCTCTGTCTTTCTGCCTGAAATAAATAAATAAAATCTTTTAAATAAACAAACAATCAAAAACAAAAACTCCCAACAAACAAAAGTCCAGGACCAGATGGCTTGTGAAGGTAAATTCTACCAAACATTTAAAGGAGACTTAATGCCTCTTCTTCTCAAACTATTCCAAAAAGTAGAAGAGGAAGGAAAACTTCCAAATTAATTCGGTGAGGCCAGCATTAATCTGATATCAAAACCAGCTAAAGATACCTACAAAAAAAGAGAACTACAGGCCAATATCTCTGATGAACATAGATGCAAAAATCCTCCACAAAATACTAGTAAACTGGATCCAACAGTGCACTAAAAAAAAAAAATCCTTCACCACAATCACATGGGATTTATTCCCAGGATACAAAGGTGGTTCAGTATTCACAAATCAATCAACATGATACATCACATCAATAAGCAAAAGGATAAAAACCATACCATATATATATATATATATATATATATATATAACCATAAACAATAGATGCAGAAAAAGCTTTTGACAAAGTACAACATCCATTCCTGAAAAAAACCCTCAACAAAGTGGTTTAGAGGGAGCATACCTCAACATAATAAAGGCCTTATATGAAAAACCCAAAGTGAACATCATACTCAATGGGGAAAAACTGAGATCTTTTCCCCTAAGTCAGGAACAAGACAGGTGTCCACTCTCACAACTTTTATTCAACATAGTACTAGAAGTCCTAGCCACAGCAATAAGACAATAAAAATAAATAAAATGCATCCAAATTGGTAAGGAAAAAGTAAAACTTTCAGTATTTGCAAATGGCATGATACCTATATAGAAAATCCTGATGACTCCAGCAAAAAAACTACTAGAACTGATAAATGAATTCAGTAAAGTCTCAGGATACAAAATCAATGTACAGAAATCTGTTCATTCCTATACACTAATAATGAAGCAGCAGAAAGACAAATTAAGAAAACAGCAGTCCCATTTACAATTCACCAAAAATAAGAAGATACCTAGGAATAAACTTAACCAAAGAGGTGAAAGATCTGAAGTCTAAAAACTATAAAACATTGATGAAAGGAAATGAAGAGGACACAAAGAAATGAAAAAACATTCCATACTCATGGATTGTAAAAAAAATATTGTTAAAATGTCTATACTACCCAAAGCAATCTATACATTTAATGCAAACCCTATCAAAATACCAACAGTATTTTTCACAGAACTAGAGAAAAAAATCTGAAAATTTGTATGGGACTGCAAAAGAACCCAAATAGTCAAGGCATTCTTGAAAAAGAAAAGCAAAGCTGGAGGTATCACAATTCCAGACTTCAAGTTATATTACAAAGCTGTAGTAATCAAAACAGTATGATACTGGCACAAAAACACATAGATCAATTGAACAGAATAGAAAACCCAGAAATAAACCCACAATTACATGGTAGATTAGTCTTCGACAAAGGAGGCAAAAACATGCAATGGGAAAAAGTCTCTTCAACAAATTGTTTTGGGAAAACTGGACAGCCACATGCAAAAGAATAAAACTGGACCACTTTCTTACACCATACACATAAATAGACTCAAAATGGGTTACAGACCTAAATGTGAGATTTGAAATCATAAAAATCCTAGAAGAGAACAGAGGCAGTAATTTCTTTGACATTGGCCAAAGCAACATCTTTCTAGTCATGTCTCCTGAGGCAACGGAAACAAAAGCAAAAATAAGCAATTGGGACTACATCAAAATAAAAACTTCTACACAATGAAGGAAACAATCAGTAAAACTATAAGACAACCTATGGAATGGGGGAAGATATTTGCACATGACATATCTGATAAAGGGTTAGTATCCAAAATATATAAAGAACTTATACAACTCAACACCCAAAAAATAAATACTCCAATTAAAAAATGGGCAGAGGACATGAACAGACATTTCTCCAAAGAAGAAATCCAGATGGCCAAGAGACACATGGAAAGATGCTCAACATCACTCAGCATCAGAGAAATACAAAACTGAGATATCACCTCACATGTGTCAGAATGGCTAAAATTAATAACAGGGAACAACAGGTGTTGGTGAGCATGTGGAGAAAGGGGAACCCTCTTGTACTGTTGGTGGGAATGCAAACTCTTGCAGTGACTGTGGAAAACAGTATGGAGGTTCGTTAAAAAGTTAAAATAGAACTACCCTGTGATCCAGTAATTGCACTCCTGGGTATTTATCAAAAAAGTACAAAAAGACTATTCAAAGCCATACATTAATCCCTATGTTTATAGAAACATTATTTACAATAGCCAAATTATGGAAGCAGTCCAAGTGTCCATCAACAAATGAATGAATAAAGAAGAAGTGGTATATATATATATATATATATATATATATATATATATACACAATGGAATATTACTCAGCCATCAAAACAAATGGAATCTTGCTGTTTGCAATACATGAATGGAGCTAGAGACTATAATGCTAACCGAAATAAGTCAGTAAGAGAAAGACAAATACCGTATGATTTCACTCATATGTGGAATTTAAGAAACAAACAAAGAGGAGAAAAAGGAGAAAGAGAGCGAGAGACAAGCCAAGAAATAGACTCTTCACTCTAGAGAACACACTGATGGTCACCAGATGGGAGGTGGGTGGGGGATGGGGGAAGTAGGTGATGGGGATTAAAGAGTTCACTTGTTGTGTTGAGCACTGAGTAATGTTTAGAATTGTCGAATCATGATACTGCATACCTGAAACTAATATAACACTTTATGTTAATGTAATGGAATTAAAATTAAAAATTTAATGAATAAAAAATTACACTAATGAATATAAGTTTATGATTGTGTTAAATACTAAGAAGGACAGGGACCGGGGTGCCTGGGTGGCTCAGTCGTTAAGTGTCTGCCTTTGGCTCAGGTCATGATCCCAGGGTCCTGGGATCAAGCCCCTCATCGGGCTCCCTGCTCAGCGGGAAGCCTGCTTCTCTCTCTCCCACTTATCCTGTTTGTGTTCTCTCTCTGGCTGTCTCTCTGTCAAATAAATAAATAAAATCTTAAAAAAAAAGAAAAAAAGGACAGGGACCTGGTGCAATTACAGCGTATCAGAGAGAAATTGACCCACTAAAACAAGTCAAGTTTGGTTCTCCAAAAAATTGAGCATGATAGCTGCCATCTTCTGACTAACTTCACTTATAATCCACCTGATTCTACTCTAGATTCTGTTTGTCTACCTTCCCTGGAAGTAAGGCTTGACTATCTAGATAGCAGTTCTGGCTAATGAGCTATGTTTAATAGAATTTGAGCCTTAAGTAACCTTCTTTTCTTACTGATTTTCTTACTTTTTTATTTTTCAAAGATTTTATTTATTTATTTGACAGAGAAATAGCGAGAACAAGAAACACAAGCAGGGGGAGTGGGAGAGGGGGAAGCAGGCTTCCTGCTCAGCAGGGAGCCCAATGTGGGGCTCGATCCCAGGACTCTGGGATCATGACCTGAGCCGAAAGCAGCCCCCTAATGACTGAACCACCCAGGCGCCCCTGATTTTCTTAGTTTAAAAAAAAAAAAAGATGTAATTGTACCACCATTCCCTCTACTTACTGTTTTGAAAATGGATATGATGCCTAGAACTAAGATATAGATTTTCGCCAGCCTGACATGAAGAGTTCTGTAAGCAATGATTACAGAGGTAGTGGAGAAAATGAGTGCATTATATTTGCATTTAATCTTCAGACAGACTATGTTAATTGTTATTCCCCAGATTCACAAATGATGAAACTTAAGGTTACAAAGTGTAGTATTTTTCCATGTCAAATTAGTTATATGTTAGGGTTACTATTTCAATCTGGTCTGACCCCAACGCCCATGTTACTACTATCACAGTGTATTGCCTTTCATGATACCACATCCTAGGCCTCAAGGAAAAGGTTGGGGCTTACACCAACAGGAAGGATTTCAGAAAGGGTATGAAGAGAGCTTTTCCAATATTTATGTTACCTTCAGAAGCCTCTCTAATGATTCAGTCACTGGCTGGGAGGATGTATCAACTCAATAGCTATTTGTGGAGTAAATGAATAAGTGAATGGATAATATAAGCAGAATCAAGAAGTTGAAAATGAAAAAAAAAATGAATTTAGAGGGGAGCTCTCATTTGATAAGAATGACTCAAGAATATGAAACATCATTTGCTAACCAGTTAGTTATTCAAAATAAATTGTTATTTTAAACATGTTTTGGGGAGTGCATTTTGGAGAAACTCTAACAGAGAAATATATTTTAATATATCTGAGTTCAATACCTGTGCTTGAAATTCATCAACCCAAGGTCATTTTCTCCATGCAGTCTTCACCCACATTGTGAAAAAAATGAGCTAATCATTGTCAGTTGTTTTTATTTGAAATACAGTCTTTCATACTTTTTATTTCAGGGAAAATCAGTTTCATATACATTATTTAATTGATAGGTAAAATAGAATGGCTAGAAAATTGAGGTTGTGAAAGTAGATATGACCAGCTACAGTCAAGGGAGCATGAGTGAGTGGGTCAATAAGAAAGATAAGGTTTTAATTTTCACAACATAAAGAGATATTATATGGGATAATATAGAGCAATAAATTCCTATGTTCATTTTATAGCCTGGCCCATCCACTGCAGGTTTGTCCTCTACATGGGTGAAATTAGTTACACTTGTATTAGGTTCTTATTGCTGCTGTACGAATTTTTACAAACATAGTGACTTAAAACAAGGATTTACATCCTTTTAAATGAACAGAAATAAAGGTATAACATTTTTATGTTAGGCATGCCAATTGCCAATTTGTACTTAGCCAGTTTCTTTTCATCACAGACATCCTGAATCAGATTAACTTTCTGCATCCTCAGTGATCCCTTTCCCTAACAGTTTAAAAATCCACATGCAGAATTGAGTATAGAAATACTCATTTTTTAAAACTTTATTGAACAGACTTACAAGCTTTATCAGTTAAACCCGAATTCTCTTGTCAGCCTAAGACCTAAGCTCTTGAACTTGTGATGAATACTGTTATACAAAATGCTATTGAATAGTAATGTTCTTTCACACATTAAGAAAAGCATAGGCTATTAATAAACTGAGCACCTCACAGAACTGTATTTTAGTCTTCAAATGCTTAAATTAATAAATCATCTTTTCTTGACAAAGTCAAATAATTTCTTATTAACTCATATAGTTATTTTAAAGGCAACTGATGAAAGGTGTAAGCAAAGAATGTCTTTTTTGACATGCTGAATTAGTAAAAGTCAAAATGATCATTTGTTCATGGTAGCGTTTGCACCATGCTGTGACAGGAAAGATTTTCCTTTATTTCCTCACATCCTTCCCAGAATGTGGAATGAACTTGCCCCCCATCCACCACCACCACTACACACACACACACGCACACACACACACACACACACGTGTCCAGAGATAATCCAGGACAGATAAATGGAAGAATGCTTTTGGTAATGCAGAAAAAGTTAGAACACACTGACTTGACTCTCATCTTTTTGAATTTTAATTTCAACTCATGTGTTTTGATTGTATACTTCCATGGTATTATCTATTTGGCATAAAGATCAATTGTATCAAAAGTTTTAGGTACCCAGATTTCATATTACAAAGGTTGAAATGACTGCTAGCCATTTTTACTTCAGTGATAATAACTGGTAAAATATTCTCAAGTTCAAAATATTTATGGGTTTTTGATTCTGTTTTGCCTAGGACTTGAACATAAGCTACATAAGAGGAATGTTTATTTCTTAAACTAATTTTCTTGTTTCAGAATGAGCCATTTAAATATAACTATTGCGTTCATTTACATACGCAAAGTTCTAACAATGTACAGATGGAGCTAGAGAGTATCATGCTAAGTGAAGTAAGTCAGTCAGAGAAAGACAAATACCATTTGATTGCCCTCATATGGGGAATTTAAGAAACAAAACAAATGTGCAAACTGGGAAAAAAAGAGAGAGAGAGAGAGAGGCAAACCAGGAAGCAGACTCTTCACTCTAGAGAACACACTGGTGGTCACCAGAGGGGATGTGGGTAGGGGGATGGGGGAAATAGGTAATAGGGATTCAGGAGTGTATTGGTTGTGATGAGCACTGAGTAATGGACAGAATTTTTGAATGACTATATTGTACACCTGAAACTAATATAACACTGTATGTTAACTAAATGGAATTTAAATAGAAGCTTAAAAAAATAAAATTCAAAGAGATCTCTTCCTGTGGCTTCCCACTACCATAAATATCTTCTTAGTTAATACTTATACAGGACTGACTGGGCGCCTGGGTGGCTCAGTTCGTTAAGCGACTGCCTTCAGCTCAGGTCATGATCCTGGAGTTCCAGGATCGAGTCCCGCATCGGGCTCCCTGCTCGGCAGGGAGTCTGCTTCTCCCTCTGCCCCTCCCCCCTCTCATGTGCTCTCTCTCATTCTCTCTCTCTGAAATAAATTTAAAAAATCTTTAAAAAAAATACTTATACAGGACTTAACATTTTACAATATGGCTTTATATAAATTATCACAATTGATATTCTCTGCAAAATGGCAACAAATGGAATCCAGATGCTAATATTTCCGTGTTGTAATATATTATAATACTACAAATGAAGGGCTTCTGTTGACACATTGGTGTTATCCTGTGTCATAGAGCAGATAAATTATGAAGAACAGTTTTACACAGGTTTTCTGATTTCTTCTTCTTATTTTTTTTATTCTTATGTTAATCCCCATACATTACATCATTAGTTTTAGATGTAGTGTTCCATGATTCATTGTTTGTGCATAACACCCAGTGCTCCATGCAGAATGTGCCCTCCTCAATACCGACCACCAGGCTAACCCATCCTCCCACTCCCCTCCCCTCTAGAACCCTCAGTTTGTTTTTCAGAGTCCATCGTCTCTCATGGTTCATCTACCCCTCCGATTTCCCCTGCTTCATTCTTCCCTTCCTGCTACTTTCTTCTTCTTCTTCTTTTTTTTTTCTTAACATATATTGCATTATTTGTTTCAGAGGTACAGATCTGAGATTCAACAGTCTTGCATAATTCACAGCGCTTACTAGAGCACATACCCTCCCCAGTGTCTATCACCCAGTCACCCCATCCCTCCCACCCCACCCCCACTCCAGCAACCCTCAGTTTGTTTCCTGAGATTAAGAATTCCTCATATCAATGAGGTCATATGATACATGTCTTTCTCTGTTTGACTTATTTCGCTCAGCATAATACACTCCAGTTCCATCCACGTCGTTGCAAATGGCAAGATCTCATTCCTTTTGCTGGCTGCATAATATTCCATTGTATATATATACCACCTCTTCTTGATCCATTCATCTGTTGATGCATATCTTGGCTCTTACCACAGTTTGGCTATTGTGGACATTGCTGCTATAAACATCGGGGTGCATGTACCCTTTTGGATCCCTCCTTTTGTATCTTTGGGGTAAATACCCACTAGTGCAATTGCTGGATCATATGGTAGCTCTATTTTCAACTTTTTGAGGAACCTCCATACTGTTTTCCAGAGTGGCTGCACCAGTTTGCATTCCCACCAACAGTGTAGGAGGGTTCCCCTTTCTCCGCGTCCCTGCCAACATCTGTCATTTCCTGACTTGTGAATTTTAGCCATTCTGACTGGTGTGAGGTGGTATCTCATGGAGGTTTTGATTTGGATTTCCCTGATGCCGAGCGATATTGAGCGCTTTTTCATGTGTCTGTTGGCCATTTGGATGTCTTCTTTGGAAAAATGTCTCTTCATGTCTTCTGCCCATTTCTTGATTGGCTTCTTTGTTCTTTGGGTGTTGAGTTTGATGAGTTCTTTATAGATTTTGGATACTAGCCCTTTATCTGATATGTCATTTGCAAATATCTTCTCCCATTCTGTCGGTTGTCTTTTGGTTTTGTTGACTGTTTCCTTTGCTTTGCAAAAGATTTTTATCTTGATGAAGTCCCAATAGTTCATTTTTGCCCTTGCTTCCCTTGCCTTTGGCGATGTTTCTAGGAAGAAGTTGCTTCGGCTGAGGTCAAAGAGGTTGCTGCCTGTGTTCTCCTTTAGGATTGTGATGGACTCCTGTCTCACAATGAGGTCTTTCAACCATTTAGAGTCTATTTTTGTGTGTGGTGTAAGGAAATGGTCCAGTTTCATTCTTCTGCATGTGGCTATCCAATTTTCCCAACACCATTTGTTGAAGAGACTGTCTTTTTTCCATTGGACATTCTTTCCTGCTTTGTCGAAGATGAGTTGACCATAGAGTTGAGGGTCCATTTCTGGGCTCTCTGTTCTGTTCCACTGATCTATGTGTCTGTTTTTGTGCCAGTACCATGCTGTCTTGATGATGACAGCTTTGTAATAGAGCTGGAAGTCCGGAATTGTGATGCCGCCGGCTTTGCTTTTCTTTTTCAACATGCTTCTGGCTATGCGGGGTCTTTTCTGGTTCCATACAAATTTTAGGATTATTTGTTCCATTTCCTTGAAAAAAGTGGATGGTATTTTGATGGGGATTGCATTGAATGTGTAGATTGCTCTAGGTAGCATTGACATCTTCACAATATTTGTTCTTCCAATCCATGAGCATGGAACGTTTTTCCATTTCTTTGTGTCATCCTCAATTTCTTTCATGAGTATTGTATAGTTTTCTGAGTACAGATCCTTTGTCTCTTTGGTTAGATTTATTCCTAGGTATCTTATGGTTTTGGGTGCAATTGTAAATGGGATCGACTCCTTAATTTCTCTTTCTTCTGTCTTGTTGTTGGTGTATAGGAATGCCACTGATTTCTGTGCATTGATTTTATATCCTGCCACTTTACTGAATTCCTGTATGAGTTCTAGCAGTTTTGGGGTGGAGTCTTTGGGGTTTTCCACATAAAGTATCATATCATCTGCAAAGAGTGAGAGTTTGACTTCTTCTTTGCCAATTTGGATGCCTTTGATTTCTTCTTGTTGTCTGATTGCTGTGGCTAGGACTTCCAATACTATGTTGAATAGCAGTGGTGATAGTGGACATCCCTGCCGCGTTCCTGACCTTAGGGGGAAAGCTCTCAGTTTTTCCCATTGAGAATGATACTCGCTGTAGGTTTCTCATAGATGGCTTTTATGATATTGAGGTATGTACCATCGATCCCTATACTCTGAAGAGTTTGGATCAAGAAAGGATGCTGTACTTTGTCAAAAGCTTTTTCTGCATCTACTGAGAGGATCATATGATTCTTGTTCTTTCTTTTGTTAATGTATTGTATCACATTGATTGATTTGTGGATGTTGAACCAATCTTGCTGCCCAGGGATAAATCCCACTTGGTCGTGGTGAATAATCCTTTTAATGTACTGTTGGATCCTATTGGCTAGTATTTTGGTGAGAATTTTTGCATCCATGTTCATCAGGGATATTCATCTGTAGTTCTCCTTTTTCATGGGGTCTTTGTCTGGTTTGGGGATCAAGGTAATGCTGGCCTCATAAAATGAGTTTGGAAGTTTTCCTTCCATTTCTATTTTTTGGAACAGTTTCAGAAGAATAGGTATTAATTCTTCTCGAAAGGTTTGCTAGAATTCCCCTGGGAAGCCATCTGGCCCTGGGCTTTTGTTTGTTGGGAGATTTTTGATGACTGCTTCAATTTCCTTCATGGTTATAGGTCTGTTCAGGTTTTCTATTTTTTCCTGTTTCAGTTTTGGTAGCTGATACATGTCTAGGAATGCATCCATTTCTTCCAGGTTATCGAATTTGCTGGCATAGAGTTGCACATAATATGTTCTTATAATTGTTTGTATTTCTTTGGTGTTGGTTGTGATCTCTCCTCTTTCATTCATGATTTTGTTGATTTGGGTCACTTCTCTTTTCTTTTTGATAAGTCTGGCCAGGGGTTGATCAATCTTGTTAATTCTTTCAAAGAACCAGCTCCTAGTTTCGTTGATCTATTCTACTGTTCTTTTAGTTTCTATTTCATTGATTTCTGCTCGATCTTTATGATTTCTCTTCTCCTGCTGGGTTTAGGCTTTATTTGCTGTTCTTTCTCCAGCTCCTTTAGGTGTAAGGTTAGGTTGTGTACTTGAGACCATTCTTGTTTCTTGAGAAAGGCTTTATTGCTATATACTTTCCTGTTAGGATTGCCTTTGCTGCATCCCAAAGATTTTGAACAGTTGTGTTTTCATTTCATTGGTTTCCATGTATTTTTTTAATTCTTCTTTAATTTCCTGGTTGACCCATTCATTCTTCAGTAGGATGCTCTTTAGCCACCATGTATTTGAGTTCTTTCCGACTTTCCTCTTGTGATTGAGTTCTAGTTTCAAAGCATTGTGGTCTAAAAATAGGCAGGGAATGATCCCAATCTTTTGGTACCAGTTGAGACCTGATTTATGACCTAGGATGGGATCTATTCTGGAGAATGTTCCATGGGCACTAGAGAAGAATGTGTGTTCTGTTGCTTTGGGATGGAATGTTCTGAATATGTCTGTGAAGTCCATTTGGTCCAGTGTGTCATTTAGAGTCTTTATTTCCTTGTTGATCTTTTGCTTAGACGATCTGTCCATTTCAGTGAGGGGGGTGTTAAAGTCCCCCACTATTATTGTATTGTTGTTGATGTGTTTCTTTGCTTTTGTTATTAATTGCCTTATATAATTGGCTGCTCCCATGTCAGGGGCATAGATATTTACAATTGTTAGATCTTCTTGTTGGATAGACCCTTTAAGGAGGATATAGTGTCCTTCCTCATCTATTACAGTCTTTTGTTTAAAATCTAATTTGTCTGATATAAGGATTGCCACCCCAGCTTTCTTTTGGTGTCCATTAGCATGGTAAATGGTTTTCCACCCCCTCACTTTCAATCTGGGGGTGTCTTTGGGTCTAAAATGAATCTCTTGCAGACAGCATATCGATGGGTCTTGTTTTTTAATCCAGTCTGATAGCCTGTGTCTTTTGATTGGGGCATTTAGCCCATTTACATTCAGGGTAACTATTGAAAGATAGGAATTTAGTGCCATTGTATTGCCTGTCAGGTGACTGTTACCGTATATTGTCTGTGTTCCTTTCTGGTCTGTGTTGCTTTTAGGGTCTCTCTTTGCTTAGAGGACCCCTTTCAAGATTTCCTGTAGGGCTGGTTTTGTGTTTGCAAATTCCTTTAGTTTTTGTTTGTCCTGGAAGCTTTTTATCTCTCCTTCAGTTTTCAATGACAGCCTAGCTGGATATAGGATTCTTGGCTGCATATTTTTCTCCTTTAGTATTCTGAATATATCGTGCCAATCCTTTCTGGCCTGCCAGGTCTCTGTGGATAGGTCTATTGCCAATCTAATGTTTCTACCATTGTAGGTTACATATCTCTTCTCCCGAGCTGCTTTCAGGATTTTCTCTTTGTCTATGAGACTCGTGAGTTTTACTATTAGATGTCGGGGTGTTGACCTATTTTTATTGATTTTGAGAGGGGTTCTCTGTGCTTCCTGGATTTTGATGCCTGTTTCCTTCCCCAAATTAGGGAAGTTCTCTGCTATAATTTGCTCCATTATACCTTCTGCCCCTCTCTCTCTTTCTTCTTCTTCTGGGATCCCAATTATTCTAATGTTGTTTCATCTTATGGTATCGCTTATCTCTCGAATTCTGCCCTCGTGATCCAGTAGTTGTTTATCTCTTTTTCTCAGCTTCTTTATTTTCCATCCTTTGGTCTTCTATATTACTGATTCTCTCTTCTGCCTCATTTATTCTAGCAGTTAGCGCCCCCATATTTGATTGCACCTCATTAATAGCCTTTTTGATTTCTACTTGGTTAGATTTTAGTTCTTTTACTTCTCCAGAAAGGGTTTTTCTAATAACTTCCATATTTTTTTCAAGCCCAGCTAGTATGTTTAAAGTGATGATTCTGGGGCGCCTGGGTGGCTCAGCTGGTTAAGCGACTGCCTTCGGCTCATGTCATGATCCTGGAGTCCTGGGATCGAGTCCCACATCAGGCTCCCTGCTCAGCGGGGTGTCTGCTTCTCCCTCTAACCCTACCCCTCTTGCGCTCTCTCTCTCACTCTGTCTCTCTTTCAAAGAAATAAATAAAATCTTTAAAAATAAATAAATAAATAAAGTGATGATTCTGAACTCTAGATCTGACATCGTACTAATGTCTGTATTGAGTAGGTCCCTGGCAGTCGGTACTACCTCTTGTTCTTTTTGTTGAGGTGATTTTTTCCGTCTTGTCATTTTGTGCAGAGGAGAATAGATTAATGAGAGAACAAAATGCTAGCAGAGTAACAATGTCCTCAGAAAATATACTCTAAACAAATCAGAAAAGACCTGAAGCAGTGGAACAAGAAACGGAAAGAGATTAAAAAGAAAAAGAAAAAGATAAAGATAAAGATAAAAACAAACAAAACAAAACAACAACAACAACAAAAACCAGAATGTGATCAAATATGATCAGGCTGGTATACAGATCAGTGCCACACACTAGATTTGGGGTGTATTTTGGTCTTTTAGAAGAAAGTGCCTCCCAAAATTTTAAAGAAAGAAAAACTTATATATGTACAAAAAATAAGGGTTGATATGATGAAGGGATGGAATATGACTGTAAAGATCAAAATTATAAAAAATTTTATAAAAGGAATTGATAAGAAGTTGTTTGAAAAAAGAAAGAAGAGGATTTAAAAAAAGAAAAAAAGAAATAAAAAGGGAGAGAATGTGATCAGTCAGGGGAGTAGAAAAAAACCATATACTAGAGATTTAGGGTATATTTTAATCTGTTAGAAGAAACTATCTCAAAATTTTAAAGAGAGAACAACTTATATATATATGCCAAAAATACGGGTAACTACTATGAAGGGATAGAATATGACTCTAAAAATGAAAAATAAAAATGTTTTTTAAAAAAAGGGATTGATAAAATGGTGGTTGAAAAAGGGAAAAAGAAAAATTGAAAACAAAAAAGAAAAAAGTTAAAAAAAAATTAACTTTGAAAGACTAAAGAATCATGGTAAATAAGCCATGAATTCTATGTGCAGTATTCCCCTAGTGCTGGAGTTCTGCCGTTCTCATTGATCGGTAAACTTGGTCTTGGCTGGCTGTTCTCGCTGATCTTCTGGGGAGGGGCCTGTTGCCTTGGTTTCCAAATGTCTTTGCCAGAGGCGGATTTGCCCCGCCCTTGCCCCCTCCCGGCTAAGTAATCTGCTCGGGTTTGCTCTCCAGGGTTTTTGTTCCCTGTGAGCTTTCTGTACAGCTTTGGAGGCGGAGAGTGAAAATGGCGGCCTCCCAATCTCTGCCCCAGAGGAGCCGAGAACTCGGGGCCCCGCTCCTCAGTGAGCCCCCAGAGAAAAGCCATCAGTCACTCCCGTCTCCTCGGTCTCCGGCCACACTTCGTGCTCACTCGGCCTGTGACCGCTTGTTTCTATCTCTGGCACCCGATCCCGGGTGGAGTCTCCAAACCCAGCAGATCCCTGCGGTGCACTCCCGCGCGTCTCCTCCCGGGGGAGGAAGGTGAGTCTCCCCGGATCTGCCGCTTGTTGGGTCCCTGCTGGAGGAGCAGGGGCCCTACTGTGCCGCGGATCACGGTTTATGGCAACCCCGAGCTGAGAGCCCGCGCCTGGGTTCCGCCTCTGCAGCCAGCTTCCCTGCTCATTACCCGGGAGCTCTGCCACACTCACGCATCCCCGGTCTTTCTGTGACCCCGAGGGTCCTGAGACCACACTGTCCCGGAGGGTTCCACCCTCCACTTAGCCACCAGAGTGACGTGCCTCAGCGGAGCAGACTTTTAAAAGTTCCGATTTTGTGCTCCGTGGTTCTATCACTTGCCAGAAGCGGCCAACAGAGGCCCCTCCCCCACCATCTATCCTCCCAAATATCGCCTCGAATTCACTTCTCCGCACATCCTACCTTCCAGAAAGTGGTCGCTTTTCTGATGAGAGAGTTGTTGCTCTTCTTTTCTTCGATCTCCTGTTGAGTTTGTAGGTGTTCAGAATGGTTTGATCCCTATCCAGCTGAATTCCTGAGAGGAGACGAAATCCATGTCTCCTACTCCTCCCCCATCTTGCTCTGCCCCCCGGTTTTCTTATTTCTAATAGCATACATTCCTTCCTTCTGTAAAGTATTCCATATATAGAAATCAGAAAGCCTCATGAGTTAAATAAATGACAGAAATATTAGGAAGATTAATTTTTAATTCAAAACGTGATTTTGAAAAGCATTGGGTCACTGGTTACTACTATTAAAAGAAATCCACTTGAAAGAGGCAGTGACAAATGCAATTCTCTGTATATCATTTGATAACAGGACAGTTTTAAAAGATAAATCATTTTATCTCTTCAAATGAAACCTGCAAGTCCTATAGAGGAAAAGAAAAAAATTACAGAAGTTACTGCAAAATACTTGGTCAAGTGTTTGATTACATTTCTAAAATTGTTATTCCCCTAAAATCCACATTCTCATTGTTTTGGGATAAATATGAATGTGATGTGTAATCCCTCATGAAAGATGCACGTGTTCTAGGATCACTTACCTCAGGCACACATACCCAACTTTTTAACTTTGGGTCAGAAGGCAATTTATAAACAGGGAAACTGTTGGATTTGTAGTCACCAGTCACCAACGCAGGTCTGTCCCTTATAGATAAGGATTCATCTATCTATTCCAAGAAGTTCCTTTCACTTTTCTTGATTCATGACTATCTTTCACTCCTGGGAGTATCTTCTCCTAACTCATTATGTATTGCACTCTGAAGGCAGTCATACCTCTCCTTCACAACCATCCCCATACAGCCCCTCTCTACTTGTGTTCTTCCTGCTGTCTGGGAAGATAAAAGATGAAAAATCTGGATCAGACTCTCACAATGCTGCTCAAGATTGTAGCCAGGATAGTCCTGTCTGTCTGCTGGAGGTCTGGACACAGGCCTTGCCTGTACTGGCCAGCAGCCTATTCTAAAGGAGCACCATACCCATTAAGATAGACGTGAATGATGTTTCCCTAGAGTTTCGATTTAAGATGAATGGTCAGGGTGCCTTTAGAAAGCTAAGGTTTAGGGGGAGAATCTATGCTTTCTAAGGCTGGAAATAAGTGCTTGGGTTGATTTTTTTAACAGGTTTATGCTATTTATTACACAAAACATACTGTCACTTGTAATACTGTTGAAGATTTATGATATCATCAGGAGGGAACTAAACACATCACACACAGAATTTCACTTGGAAGATCTCCACGAAACAGATTTATAGTTATTCTAAAATATTTGCTTTTGTCTCTTATTCATAAATTTTTTCTTTCTCCTGAGATCATTGTTACTGGCAGAACTCAGCCTTCCTAGCTTTGTTCTTTTTCTTTCTATTACCATTTTTATGTAAGATAGCTAGGGTAATTTTTCTTCTAAAAACCTGAATTATAGAGATTTTGGAACTTTACTGGGAAGGGATTTATCAAAGAATCATAGATATCTCACTTTAAGAACATTTTAGTACCATATGATGCCACCCAATGTAAATAATACTCATCATAGGTAAATGGGACATTTAGAGAATTTTTTTGCTTTTGATTCTATAGGCTATTCCAAGAATATAAATTCATTGTAAGATCCAGAAAAATTGTATATTTATATACAATTTATGTCAAGTCAAAAAAAGGAATAAGAAGCATCATTTTCAATTACTTCTTACTGCATTTTTATAGTTGATATGCTTCATCCATAGTCCCCATCCAGAATCTGTCATGATAAATAAATCCTTTCTAGAGGATGGACTACACAGTCTTTATTACTGGAGAGGGAGTCATCCCCGATTCTCTCTCAATTCTGCCCCTGTTGAAGTGGGACCAGACAGCTTAGACAGAAACATAAAGGTAATTCTTTTTCTTCCCAGAGCTAGAAGATTAAACCAGAATGTATTTCTAAGTGTATAGATCCAATCCTAAAATTGCCCTTCCTGTGACAGCTATAGTGCATTTACCTTTATTGTCGTGATTGGAGAAATTATCTTCTTCCTCCTCTACTGCTCTTGTGTTCTTTATAAGGCGTCTCTCTCATGCCTTCTCAGACCACTCAGCGTTGGACAGCGGACACCATTGTAAACAAAACCAGCAATTGTAGTTCATTCACATTTTCTAGATCAGTGTTTTGCTAATTGGTTTATATTTTAACTTCTATAGAAGAAATATCTGGGGTGCTTATTAAAAAAGGAGGGTTTCCAGACCCACTAAATAAGCTTCTAGTGTTTAGAATATGGGAATCTGCATTTTAAGTAATAGTGCAGGTAACCTCAATACACATAAAGTTTAAGAAGCTCTTTAGAAGCTTATAGAACATGAAAGGAAAGGAGAAAATGTATTTACTATTTCACACTATGTCATGTACATAATTCTTCTTATATCATCATGGATACTCAGTCATTGTTATTCCTCTGTCCCATTCTAAAATGTGTTCCAAAAGGAAGGCCCCAGGCATTTGAAATGAATCCAAGTCCAGCTCATTTCACCTCTGTTGCTTAGATTTGTCAATGTCTTCTCTTAGAATTATTTCAACAAATTAAATATAATAATACCAGGAAGAACTTTTGAGATTTTAATTATAACCCGTGTGTATCAGTAATCTTTGCAAAAACATATACCTGGAAGATGCTTTAAAAATTGCTGATTGTGAACAAATTTGTTGTCGACAAAATTAACTGCCAACTCACTCTATTTTTCTGACAATAAGTAATTAAGTTAGAGTGTTCTTTTTTTTTTACTAGAAAATAACTTTGGAAGTTTTACTAATTAAATTTCTCCTTAAACTTGTCAAGAATATTAAAGACATAGGTCAAATGTATAGTACCTGTAATTACCATGGTTGCACTTACCATTTTTAGTTATGCAGGGTTTTTTCTTTGCCGGCACAAAGAGACTGCAATTACTGTTGTCAGTGTCAAATACGTTACTCCCTGAGAAACACTGCAACTTGTTCCCCTGGACCAAGTCGTTTTTTAGTTCTAATTAAAGATCCTGAATAGGATATTCTCTGACTCAATCCAGACCAGTGTCTTCAAAGTTAACCTGCTTATCTATCCTGATTGTATGTGGTTTTAATATACTACTCAGCTGGGCTGAGCATGGTCAAGACTACAGGTGCTTATTCTAAGTGACCAAGTGTCAGAATGGAGATCAAATGTTGAACTGGCCTAATTTATCATACTTCAAGTTAACACATTGTGTCAAAGACAAAATAATTCCAAACTTTGGATAGTATAAGCCAGAAGCTATTATTTGGATATGAATTGCTGAGTAAAGGCTAATTAATAATTTCTCAGCCTATATAAATACAATCTGCAAGTAGATAAAGTGATGATCATGAATGTTTGTGGTTGAAAAAAATATCTGTACTATTCAGTGGGATGAACAAAATGATACTAAGCTTCTCTCTTAGAATTCCTGATTTTTGCTTTATCTAAATCATGATCTCCATACATTTTTTTTTAAAGATTTTATTTATTCATCTGAGACACAGAGATAGAGAGCATGAGCAGGGGGAGAGGCAAAAGGAGAGGGAGAAGCGAGCTCCCTGCTGAGTCAGGAGCCTGATGTGGGGCTCGATCCCAGAACCCTGGGATCATGACCTGAGCCAAAGGCAGACGTTTAACCATCTGAGCCACCCAGGCGCCCCTTCTCCATACATTTATTAAAGATTTATTTATTTATTTGAGAGAGAGAGCATGAGCGGGAGGGGCAGAGTGAGAGGGAGAGAGACTCTCCAGCAGGCTCCCCACTGAGCATGGAGCCCGATGTGGGGCTCCATCTTATGACCCTGAGATCTTGACCTGTGTGAAGCCGAGTCAGATGCTCAACCGACTGTTCTACCCAGGTGCCCTACCTCCATACATTTTTTAATGACAAAACCTAAATAAGATTATTATGAGGCTCTTTATCCTAAAGTTTGTTTCTTTTTGTTTAAAGAATGCAGTTGTATATAGTAATGTCAGATAGCAAAGCAGCTCTATGAATTCTTGTTTGCATATCTCCAGCCAGTTATTTTTCCTCTCCTCTCTTGTGAACTTCCCCAGCAGGATAGGAAGATGAAGGAACAAAAGATAGACATCTCTACAAGACTCACTTGTAATCTGTGTTTTCAGTGTTTTTAGAAATGAAAAATCATCTAGTTTTAAGATAAATCCTTGACATTAAATTATTTTTCTTGTTCTATGCCTCATTCTTAGTAGTGCAGAATGCAGTGGAAAATCCTGAAAAGTTAAGATTTTGGTTAATTTTGGGATAACAGGTGGTTTTATTGTATTATAAAAGAAAATATGCTCTGGTTTCATTGACTGATATATTTTTTTTATTCTTATGTTAATCCCCTACATTACATCATTAGTTTTAGATGTAGTGTTCCATGATTCATTGTTTGTGCATAACACCCAGTGCTTCATGCAGAATGTGCCCTCCTCAATACCCAACACAAGGCTAACCCATCCTCCCACCCTCCTCCCCTCTAGAACCCTCAGTTTGTTTTTCAGAGTCCATCGTCTCTCATGGTTCATCTACCCCTCCGATTTCCCCCTCTTCATTCTTCCCTTCCTGCTACCTTCTTCTTCTTCTTCTTCTTCTTTTTTTTTTTTCTTAACATATATTGCATTATTTGTTTCAGAGGTACAGATCTGTGATTCAACAGTCTTGCACAATTCACAGCGCTTACCAGAGCACATACCCTCACCAGTGTCTATCACCCAGTCACCCCATCCCTCCCACCCCACCCCACACTCCAGCAACCCTCAGTTTGTTTCCTGCGATTAAGAATTCTTCATATCAGTGAGGTCATATGATACATGTCTTTCTTTGTTTGACTTATTTCACTCAGCATAATACCCTCCAGTTCCATCCACGTCGTTGCAAATGGCAAGATCTCATTCCTTTTGATGGCTGCATAATATTCCATTGTATATATATACCACCTCTTCTTGATCCATTCATCTGTCGATGGACATCTTGGCTCTTACCACAGTTTGGCTATTGTGGACATTGCTGCTATAAACATCGGGGTGCACGTACCCTTTCGGATCCCTACTTTTGTATCTTTGGGGTAAATACCCCGTAGTGCAATTGCTGGATCATATGGTAGCTCTATTTTCAACTTTTTGAGGAACCTCCATACTGTTTTCGAGAGTGGCTGCACCAGCTTGCATTGCTACCGACAGTGTAGGAGGGTTCCCCTTTCTCCGCATCCCCGCCAACATCTGTCGTTTCCTGACTTGTTAATTTTAGCCATTCTGACTGGTGTGAGGTGGTACCTCATGGAGGTTTTGATTTGGATTTCCCTGATGCCGAGCGATATTGAACGCTTTTTCATGTGTCTGTTGGCCATTTGGATGTCTTCTTTGGAAAAATGTCTCTTCATGTCTTCTGCCCATTTCTTGATTGGCTTCTTTGTTCTTTGGGTGTTGAGTTTGATGAGTTCTTTATAGATTTTGGGTACTAGCCCTTTATCTGATATGTCATTTGCAAATATCTTCTCCCATTCTGTGGGTTGTCTTTTGGTTTTGTTGACTGTTTCCTTTGCTTTGCAAAAGATTTTTATCTTGATGAAGTCCCAATAGTTCATTTTTGCCCTTGCTTCCCTTGCCTTTGGTGATGTTTCTAGGAAGAAGTTGCTTCGGCTGAGGTCAAAGAGGTTGCTGCCTGTGTTCTCCTTTAGGATTGTGATGGACTCCTGTCTCACAATGAGGTCTTTCAACCATTTAGAGTCTATTTTTGTGTGTGGTGTAAGGAAATGGTCCAGTTTCATTCTTCTGCATGTGGCTATCCAATTTTCCCAACACCATTTGTTGAAGAGACTGTCTTTTTTCCACTGGACATTCTTTCCTGCTTTGTCGAAGATGAGTTGACCATAGAGTTGAGGGTCCATTTCTGGGCTCTCTATTCTGTTCCATTGAACTATGTGTCTGTTTTTGTGCCAGTACCATGCTGTCTTGATGATGACAGCTTTGTAATAGAGCTGGAAGTCCGGAATTGTGATGCCGCCGGCTTTGCTTTTCGTTTTCAATATTCCTCTGGCTATGCGGGGTCTTTTCTGGTTCCATACAAATTTTAGGATTATTTGTTCCATTTCCTTGAAAAAAGTGGATGGTATTTTGATGGGGATTGCATTGAATGTGTAGATTGCTCTAGGTAGCATTGACATCTTCACAATATTTGTTCTTCCAATCCATGAGCATGGAACGTTTTTCCATTTCTTTGTGTCGTCCTCAATTTCTTTCATGAGTATTTTATAGTTTTCTGAGTATAGATCCTTTGTCTCTTTGGTTAGATTTATTCGTAGGTATCTTATGGTTTTGGGTGCAATTGTAAATGGGATCGACTCCTTAATTTCTCTTTCTTCTGTCTTGTTGTTGGTGTATAGGAATGCCACTGATTTCTGTGCATTGATTTTATATCCTGCCACTTTACTGAATTCCTGTATGAGTTCTAGCAGTTTTGGGGTGGAGTCTTTGGGGTTTTCCACATAAAGTATATCATCTGCAAAGAGTGAGAGTTTGACTTCTTCTTTGCCGATTTGGATGCCTTGTATTTCTTTTTGTTGTCTGATTGCTGTGGCTAGGACTTCCAATACTATGTTGAATAGCAGTGGTGATAGTGGACATCCCTGCCGCGTTCCTGACCTTAGGGGGAAAGCTCTCAGTTTTTCCCATTGAGAATGATATTCGCTGTAGGTTTTTCATAGATGGCTTTTATGATATTGAGGTATGTACCTTCGATCCCTATACTCTGAAGAGTTTGGATCAAGAAAGGATGCTGTACTTTGTCAAAAGCTTTTTCTGCATCTACTGAGAGGATCATATGATTCTTGTTCTTTCTTTTGTTAATGTATTGTATCACATTGATTGATTTGTGGATGTTGAACCAACCTTGCAGCCCAGGGATAAATCCCACTTGGTCGTGGTGAATAATCCTTTTAATGTACTGTTGGATCCTATTGGCTAGTATTTTGGTGAGAATTTTTGCATCCATGTTCATCAGGGATATTGGTCTGTAGTTCTCCTTTTGATGGGGTCTTTGTCTGGTTTTGATATCAAGGTGATCGTGGCCTCATAAAATGAGTTTGGAAGTTTTCCTTCCATTTCTATTTTTTGGAACAGTTTCAGAAGAATAGGTATTAATTCTTCTTGAAATGTTTGCTAGAATTCTCCTGGGAAGCCATCTGGCCCTGGGCTTTTGTTTGTTGGGAGATTTTTGATGACTGCTTCAATTTCCTTAGTGGTTATAGGTCTGTTCAGGTTTTCTATTTCTTCCTGGTTCAGTTTTGGTAGCTGATACATGTCTAGGAATGCATCCATTTCTTCCAGGTTATCAAATTTGCTGGCATAGAGTTGCACATAATATGTTCTTATAATTGTTTGTATTTCTTTGGTGTTGGTTGTGATCTCTCCTCTTTCATTCATGATTTTGTTGATTTGGGTCATTTCTCTTTTCTTTTTGATAAGTCTGGCCAGGGGTTGATCAATCTTGTTAATTCTTTCAAAGAACCAGCTCCTAGTTTCGTTGATCTGTTCAACTGTTCTTTTAGTTTCTATTTCATTGATTTCTGCTCGATCTTTATGATTTCTCTTCTCCTGCTGGGTTTAGGCTTTATTTGCTGTTCTTTCTCCAGCTCCTTTAGGTGGAGGGTTAGGTTGTGTACTTGAGACCTTTCTTGTTTCTTGAGAAAGGCTTGTATTGCTATATACTTTCCTCTTAGGACCGCCTTTGCTGCATCCCAAAGATTTTGAATAGTTGTGTTTTCATTTTTATTGGTTTCCATGTATTTTTTTAATTCTTCTTTAATTTCCTGGTTGACCCATTCATTCTTCAGTAGGATGCTCTTTAGCCACCATGTATTTGAGCTCTTTCCAACTTTCCTCTTGTGACTGAGTTCTAGTTTCTTTTTTTTTTTTAAGATTTTATTTATTTATTTGACAGAGAAAGACACAGTGAGAGAGAGAACACAAACGGGGAGTGGGAGAGGGAGAAGCAGACTCCCCACCGAGCAGGGAGCCCGATGCGGGACTCGATCCCGGGACTCCAGGATCATGACCTGAGCCGAAGGCAGTTGCTTAACCAACTGAGCCATCCAGGTGCCCTGAGTTCTAGTTTCAAAGCATTGTGGTCTGAAAATAGGCAGGGAATGATCCCAATCTATTGGTACCGGTTGAGACCTGATTTATGACCTAGGATGTGATCTATTCTGGAGAATGTTCCATGGGGACTAGAGAAGAATGTGTTTTCCATTGCTTTGGAATGGAATGTTCGTCAGAACATGTCTGTGAAGTCCATTTCGTCCAGTGTGTCATTTAAAGGCTTTATATCCCTGTTGATCTTTTGCTTAGACGATCTGTCCATTTCAGTGAGGGGGATGTTAAAGTCCCCCACTATTATTGTATTGTTGTCAATGTGTTCCTTTGCTTTTGTTATTAATTGCCTTTTATAATTGGCCGCTCCCATGTTAGGGGCATAGATATTTACAATTGTTAGATCTTCTTGTTGGATAGACCCTTTAAGGACGATATAATGTCCTTCCTCATCTCTTATTACAGTCTTTTGTTTAAATTCTAATTTGTCTGATATAAGGATTGCCACCCCAGCTTTCTTTTGGTGTCCAATAGCATTGTAAATGGTTTTCCACCCCCTCACTTTCAATCTGGGGGTGTCTTTGGGTCTAAAATGAATCTCTTGCAGACAGCATATCGATGGGTCTTGTTTTTTAATCCAGTCTGATAGCCTGTGTCTTTTGATTGGGGCATTTAGCCCATTTACATTCAGGGTAACTATTGAAAGATAGGAATTTAGTGCCATTGTATTGCCTGTCAGGTGACTGTTACCGTATATTGTCTGTGTTCCTTTCTGGTCTGTGTTGCTTTTAGGGTCCCTCTTTGCTTAGAGGACCCCTTTCAAGATTTCTTGTAGGGCTGGTTTTGTGTTTGCAAATTCCTTTAGTTTTTGTTTGTCCTGGAAGCTTTTTATCTCTCCTTCAATTTTCAATGACAGCCTAGCTGGATATAGGATTCTTGGCTGCATATTTTTCTCCTTTAGTGCTCTGAATATATCCTGCCAGTTCTTTCTGGCCTGCCAGGTCTCTGTGGATAGGTCTGTTGCCAATCTAATGTTTCTACCATTGTAGGTTACATATCTCTTCTCCCGAGCTGCTTTCAGGATTTTCTCTTTGTCTCTGAGACTCGTAAGTTTTACTATTAGATGTCGGGGTGTTGACCTATTTTTATTGATTTTGAGAGGGGTTCTCTGTGCTTCCTGGATTTTGATGCCTGTTTCCTTCCCCAAATTAGGGAAGTTCTCTGCTATAATTTGCTCCATTATACCTTCTGCCCCTCTCTCTCTTTCTTCTTCTTCTGGGATCCCAATTATTCTAATGTTGTTTCATCTTATGGTATCGCTTATCTCTCGAATTCTGCCCTCGTGATCCAGTAGTTGTTTATCTCTCTTTTTCTCAGCTTCTTTATTTTCCATCATTTGGTCTTCTATATTACTGATTCTCTCTTCTGCCTCATTTATCCTAGTAGTTAGTGCCCCCATTTTTGATTGCACCTCATTAATAGCCTTTTTGATTTCTACTTGGTTAGATTTTAGTTCTGTTACTTCTCCAGAAAGGGTTTTTCTAATAACTTCCATATTTTTTTCAAGTCCAGCTAGTATCTTTAAAGTGATGATTCTGAACTCTAGATCTGACATCGTACTAATGTCCGTATTGAGTAGGTCCCTGGCAGTCGGTACTACCTCTTGTTCTTTTTGTTGAGGTGATTTTTTCCGTCTTGTCATTTGTGCAGAGGAGAATAGATTAATGAGAGAACAGAATGCTAGCAGAGTAACAATGTCCCCAGAAAATATACTCTAAACCAATCAGAAAAACCCTGAAGCAGTGGAAAAAGAAACGGAAAGAGAGAAAAAAGTAAAAGAAAAAAAGTAAAAGAAAAAGATAAAAACAAACAAAACAAAACAACAACAACAACAAAAACCAGAATGTGATCAAATATGATCAGGCTGGTATATAGATCAGTGCCACACACTAGATTTGGGGTGTATTTTGGTCTGTTAGAAGAAAGTGCCTCCCAAAATTTTAAAGAAAGAAAAACTTATATATGTACAAAAATAAGGGTTGACATGATGAAGGGATGGAATATGACTGTAAAGATGGAAATTATAAAAAAATTTTATAAAAGGACTTGATAAGTTGTTTGAAAAGAGAAAGAAGCGAATTTAAAAAAAGAGAAAAAAGAAAAACGAAAAAAAGGGAGAGAAATGATCAGTCAGGGGAGTAGGAAAAACCATATACTAGAGATGTAGGGTATATTTTAATCTGTTAGAAGAAACTATCTCAAAATTTTAAAGGGAGAACAACTTATATATATATGCCAAAAATACGGGTAACTACTATGAAGGGATAGAATATGACTCTAAAAATGAAAAATAAAAATGTTTTTTAAAAAAAGGGATTGATAAGCTGTTGGTTGAAAAACGGAAAAAGAAAAATTCAAAAAAAAGAAAAAATACAGTTAAAAAAATTAACTTTGAAAGACTAAAGAATCATGGTAAAAAAGCCATGAATTCTATGTGCAGTATTCCCCTAGCACTAGAGTTCTGTCGTTCTCATTGATCGGTAAACTTGGTCTTGGCTGGCTGTTCTCGCTGATCTTCTGGGGAGGGGCCTGTTGCAGTGGTTCTCAAATGTCTTTGCCGGAGGCGGATTTGCCCCGCCCTTGCCCCCTCCCGGCTAAGTAATCTGCTCGGTTTTGCTCTCCGGAGCTTTTGTTCCCTGCGAGCTTTCCGTACAGCTTTGGAGGCGGAGAGTTTAAATGGTGGCCTCCCAATCTTTAAATGGAGCCGAGAACTCGGGGCCGCTCCTCAGTGAGCCCCCAGAGAAAAGCCGTCAGTCACTCCCGTCTCCCCGGTCTCCGGCCGCACTCCGTGCTCACCCGGCCTGTGACCGCGCGTTTCTATCTCTGGCACCCGACCCCGCGTGGAGCCTCCAAACCCAGCAGATTCCTGCGGTGCGCTCCCGCGCAGCTCCTCCCAGGGGGAGGAAGGTGAGTCTCCCCGGATCTGCCGCTTGTTGGGTCCCTGCTGGAGGAGCAGTGGCCCGACTGTGCCGCGGATCACGGTTTACGACAACCCCGAGCTGAGAGCCCGCGCCTGGGCTCCACCTCTGCAGCCGGCTTCTCTGCTCCATTACCTGGGAGCTCTGCTACACTCAGACACCCCCTGTCTTTCTGTGTCCCTGAGGGTCCTGAGACCACACTGTCCCAGAGGGTTCTACCCCCGCTTTGCCACCAGAGTGACGTCCCTCAGCAGAGCAGACTTTTAAAAGTTCCGATTTTGTGCTCCGTGGCTCTATCACTTGCCAGAAGCGGCCCACGGAGGCCCCTCCCCTGCCGTCTATCCTCCCGAATATCGCCTCGGATTCACTTCTCTGCACGTCCTACCTTCCAGAAAGTGGTCGCTTTTCTGATGAGAGAGTTGTTGCTCTTCTTTTCTTCGATCTCCTGTTGAGTTTGTAGGTGTTCAGAATGGTTTGATCCCTATCCAGCTGAATTCCTGAGAGGAGACGAAATCCTGGTCTCCTACTCCTCCGCCATCTTGCTCCACCCCCCCATTTACTGATATTTTAATGTACCAGCCCAAAGCTAGTATAAAGCCTGCAAATATTTCTGAATACAGGTCCATTAAGACTGGGTTTAGAATAGGAGATATGGGATAGAAAGTCTAATAATGAATCCAGTCATCTAGAAAAACAGAGAAGCCATTTTTGCAGTCATATTAAAACATCCGTGGGGATGTTTAGATACCTTCTTTTTAAAAAGTTTTTATTTAAATTCCAGTTAGTTAACATGCAGTGTAGTATTAGTTTTAGGTGTACAATATAGTGATCCAACACTTCCATACATCACTCTGTGCTCATCAGAATAAGTGGTCTCCTTCATCACCATCACCGATTTCCCCCATCCCCGCACCCACCTCCCCTCTGGTGACCATCAGTGTGTTCTCTAGAGTTAAGAGTCTGTTTCTTGGTTTGCCTCTCTCTCTCTCTCTTTTTTTTCCCCTTTGCTCATTTGCTTTGTTTCTTAAATTGCATATACCTTCTGATAACAACATTCAAAACCCTGAGTATAGGGTAACAGTTTCTAATAAACTTTCTGACCATGAATATGGAAATGCAGAATCATTTGTTTGCCTGTGGTAACTGTATCATTCTCTCCTGGCCTTTTAAAAATTTAATACACTGGGCACCTGGGTGGCTCAGTCCTTAAGCGGCTGCCTTCAGCTCAGGTCATAATCGCAGAGTCCTGGGATCGAGCCCCACATCTGGCTCCCTGCTCTGCGGAGAGCCTGCTTCTCCCTCTCCCACTTCCCCTGCTTGTGTTCCTCTCTCATTGAGTCTCTCTCTGTCAAATAAATAAATAAAATCTTTAAAAATAAATAAATAAATAAATTTTAATACATTACAATACTTAATAGAAAAATGATTTTTTATACCAGAAGAGGATATTTGTGCAATGTAATATTTTCTATGTAATAAGGTAAATACAATAAAATAAGTCAACTTAGCACTTACAATTTAGAATTTTTCTCACAGAAATACAACCAGAATTCTAGAATTTTTCATTTGTCTTTAGTGTACAACTTGATGCCTCTGAAACTAAGGAAGTTTAATGACTTTAGGTAGCAGGGTTTCTATGTAGATATATCAAATAATAATTTGCTCCAACAACATAACAAACTGCTTTTCTCTTTTTTAAATTTTAATCCCAATACTCTGCCATGGAAATCTCCTTTATTTAGAGAGAAAGATTTTGGTTTGAAAAGAAGAAAATCATCTGGAATTTGTGAAGTTTGTTATGGCAGATATCCAGGATAATTTAATCATGAGTCAGCTAGCTATAGCATTCTCTCTTTGAGACTTTCTAGGGCACCAGCAAATAATTTTTATCTTCAGTGGGATTTCAATCTTTACATGAGAAAAGAAAATCCAGCTGTTTTCATGGATTAGCCTATACTCTGACCTTGCTCTTCATACTAATTTAACATTTTTTGCTAATATATACTATTGGGACTGTAGCCTATTTCTCAGTAGTGCTATATTCTATGTAAAATGTAAAATTAACCTCACTTCTCTGATGACAAACAACAGCAAAAAAAGCTTACTATTGTTAAAAAAAAGACCCAATATATAATACAGTTTGCTGCTATTTCTCACATAAATAGCATACATAGATATTAGCCATATTAAAATAAAATGTGTTAACTTTTATTTTTTTTTTAATATTTTATGTATTTATTATGAGAGAGAGAGAGCACATGGGAGCAGGGGAAGAGGGACAGACTCCCTGCTGAGCCCAGGACCCCAAGATCGTGACCTGAGTGGAAGGCAGAGGCTTAACTGACTGAGCCATGCAGATGCCCCCAAATGTGTCAACATTTAAATATATTTGCAGCATAGTCTTGATATTAAATTAGTAAACATTTACTACAAATCAAATACTCTTCACTTAAGTTTAGTTTCAATCAGATTTGTTTATCATTTTTATGCTGTACCTGCTATTTCTGGACATTTTTAGTATATTAACCAGTTTATATTTTCATTTTTATAAATATTATGTTTATGTATTTTTGTTTGTGCAGGGGACATTACATGAACAGCAATAGCACATGGAATTAGTTTTTGTAATGCATTGCAACTTACCCATTAGAAAAATTAACTGCTATTGATTCCACCAGGTTTATGAAATATGAGAGATACTTCATTCATATATTCCTTAATTTTACTAGAACAAGCATTATATTAGAAACTTCATTAAAAATATAGTAATGATATGTTTTCTGATCTCAAAAATGGATGAGCAAGGCAACGGACTAATATAAACAACTTATCGTCATGTAATATATTAGATGTCAGCAAAGGAGCACACCTTACAGGGAAGGATCCCTTGGGGATATTACTGCTGGGGATCTTGACAGAAAGAAAATAAATTTTCAGACAGAAAAGAAGGGTAAAGGATTGTAGACAGAGGAAAGTGTGTGTTAGGAAGAGGTGAAACGATATTGCACAAGTAATTAAACAGTAGCTAAACTGTGTGGTCTCTGCTGGTGAGTCTCTTACTTGATGCTGACTGCCTTACCCTCTGCCTCTTTTCACACTCATGCAGAGGCCAGAATATCCTCAGGTAATGTAGAAAACTTTAAATGTGTTTTAGTGAAGGCAATAGTAAGGCTAAATCATTTTAATTATCATTGCTCCTCACATTCTATATTCATCTAATTCAAGTGTCAACAAGCAAATACATTGTTAACCAAACTTCAGAATGAGAATATGAAAAGACTTGATATATATAATTGTAATGTAAATTTATATCTATAATTATATATTCATTATGCATGCATATTCATTAGAAATATATTGACTTCATGTAGTGTATATGCAATTACAATATTCACTTCCTGTCTTCATTTTAAAAAGGAAGTAAGGAAAGGGGGACAAAGTAGGAAAATCAGATGAAGCCACAGTGGTTGAATGAAAAAATCACATGAAAAAAGAATTAAATTTAACACACAGGGCCCACTTCAGGAAGTCATATCACTTATTAATGTGAGTTACTTTTGCATTCCATATTTCCCAGCAAGTGAATAGGAAAACATGGTTAATTATAGGATCCATGGTGTCCATAAAATAAAGGTTATTTCTCAGGAGAAGCAACACTATTTTTCTCACTACTATCTAAAAGAATGCTCTCTCGTGTCCTCTAGGATGCTTTGTAATGTATGTCCTATAGGATACTATGGATTGGACTGTAATGCATCCACAAATATAGAAGTCAGAGTTGAAGGTTCTTTGCCATAACACCCTTCTATACATGCCTTCATTAATAGTACAAAGATGGTTCCTTAAAGCCAAACCAACACGTTGGCTAAATATTTTCTGAGCACACAGTTACGGCATGGCATGAGGCAAGGTAGATTTAAAACTATCTATAGAGAAATAGGGAGAGCTCCCATATCAGATAATCCTTTCAGTATAATGTGTTTCCTGACCTAAACTCCTTAAGCAGTGCAGAGTTTGAAGATAGAGTCTGTATCAAATAGCTGGGATTATTATCTATTTCAGTTTTCCAATTTAGAGTAGAACCATGTCTTTTAACAATTCCTAACCTGGAGGTGGATTTGACATTTTCTTATGAAAATAAAGGAATTTGGCAGAAGAAGTGTCTTAAAAAGACATTAAAAAGAGAAAATTTGAATAGGGGACAGTGATACTTAAATAAAAGCCTAATATCCATCCACATGTTTTAACTGTTCTATAAAGATGACCTCAATCAAGAATTAAACTATTCAAACAAAGGGTAATAAGTTATGCATTGAATATTTATTGTTCTTTTTTATTTGCATACCAATATGAAATTATAACAGATTTGGAACATAGAGTATTTAAGCTCAGTTCACTGTTATAATGCAGGAAGGAAGAGATTCCTGGGGAAGGAAAACAATCCCCAAGAGGCATTCAGTCTAGTGACAGGATAGTTCAGTACTTTTTTAAAACATGTATACAAATGTAAAACAACATGTATACAAATCAAGACTGATTGTGGCTTTAATCCCACAACCCAGGGATCATGACCTGAGCCAAAATCAAGAATCGGCCACCTAACCAACTGAGTCACCCAGGCGCCCCTATTCCTAGGTATTCTATGATACTGTATATAGTATCAATTTTAAATAAAATTTTCTATTCAATTAAGTAATAGAATTGATTTTTGTGGGTACACTTTATATGAAACAACTTTAATAAAGAACTAATGCCCACAGTTTTCTTACACATTCTTAGTTTTTTACCTAATGCCTCTTTTCTGTCCTAGGATTCTAAGATGATGCATTGCATTTAGTCATCATGTTCCCTTTGGCTCTTGTCTGTGATAGTTTATCAAACTTCCCTTGTTTTCTATTACCTTGAGAGTTTTGAGGAATATTGGTCATGTATTTTATAGAATGTACCTCAACTGGGATTTGTCAGATGATTTCATCATTATACTGGGGCTATGGGTTTGGGGAGGAAGACCACAGAGGTAAAGTACCATTTTCATCACATCATATCAAAGGTAACTACTATCAATATGACTTAATCACTGTTGATGTTGACTTTGACCATCTGACTAAGTAGTGCTCATCAGGCTTTTCAATGGTAAAGCTTTTTCTTTTTGTTCCCCATTTCCATTTTGTACTCTTAGAAGAAAGTCACTATATTCAGCCCATACTTAGAGTGGAGAGTTATACTTCACTGACTTAAGGGGCAGTATCTACATAAACTATTTTGGATTCTTCTACGTGGGAAAGCTGGCTATTCTCTCCCATTTATTCATTGATTCAATCATTTATTTATATTACTGTAGAACCCTGGATATTTGTTTTATATTTTGGGTTATAATCTAATACTACATACTTTATTTTGTTTCTCAAATTGTCCCAGCTTTGGTCATTGGGAGCTCTTTTGTTTGTGTCTCATTGACATATCCTGTGTGTTTTTTAAACCTATTCTGACTTTTTAACTCTATAAGATGCTTCAGGCTCATCTTGTATGTTTCTTCTGACCCAGTCTTAGAATTACCCCTATCTCCAAGGAGTCCTAGTTCCTGTTCCTTTTAATTGGATAGTTGCATTTTGAAAACAAGATCTGGGTGATAGATATATGATAGATGTGATGATAGTTACATATATATATGTATATACCCTTGTTCTGTAAGCTGATATATATATATATATATATATATATATATATATATATATATATATATATATCAACTAACCCATATAGTTAAATCTATAATATTATGTATGCAACAAGCTATATCTACAGTAAACAAAGCATGAGCTCATATTCGTGTTTTCTGCATCTCTTAATATGAGTATTCCTTTTATCCCTCTTTTTATCTGATTATGTGGTAAAAATATTGATACGTTTTCCCATGTTGAACCAATCTTTCATTTCAGAAACTACATCTCAATTATGATGTTTTATTTCTATTTTAAAACCACCAGCTCCAGTTTGCCAACAGGTCTTTAGGATTTTTGCACTTATGTACATTAAGAATTTCATCTGTAATTTTCTTTTCTTTAAATATCCTGGTTAGGTTTTGATTTCTAGATCATGCTGGATCCAAAAAGCGAAGTGTTTCTTCTTTTTCTATTCTTGAGTAAAAGGTCCAAGTTATTGTTCTTATTTCTGCTCCTTTGAAATAAATATTTCTTTTTGTTTAGCTGGTTTTATTTTTATTTTATTTCTATTTTATCACTGAAAAAAGAGGGTTGTAAGATTCTATTAAGTATTTTTGGAGACAAATTAAACATCTATAAGTTCCCCAAGGGTGTGAACAGGACAGAACAATGTAAACCCAAATGAAAAAAGTCTTCCTCTAAGAAAACCTGTCCCTCTGGTTATTGTTTTTCTACAATCTCTTATTATTCCAGGAGGTATGAACTAAACTTGTAGTCCAAAATACTTTTAACAGTTGGAGGGAAGATTTTGCAGAGCATATCTCACATTTTCCCCTTTATTTACTGGAGGAAATACATGTAGTGTTAAATCATGATATTCCTAACTTTCACTCTTATTCTGAAATAACTAAACATGTTAGTAACACATTCTTGTAATTTGACTAATCACAAATTTGAATAACAACATCTTGAGAGTCTCAAAGTAAGCCTAGGAACACTATCTAATTGTATAATGAATTTGCTCAAAATCATAACAAAGCATTTCAGAACTTCTTAAAAATAGAACGAAAAAGACAAATCATGCAAGAAAAATTATTAGAGCAGGCAATTCATAAAAGAGAAATAAATGTGACTGGTAAAATAAAAATCTCTAGCTTCAGTGCTGATCAGAAAGACAATTCCAAACAACACTGGGAAAAGAAAAGAAAAATCTTTTCCCCAGCTTACTATCAGATTAAAGTGTTGATGATATTAAGTATTAGTGAAAGTAAGAGGTGAAAATACCTTTTAGCAGCAGTGGTGGGCTGCACACTAACATGTCCCTTTTTGAGAAAATTTCAGTAATAATCATCAAAATGTGAAATGTACAATCCTTTGCATCCATTGGTAATGGAATTTAACTTCAAAGTTCTCCCAACAGTGTTTAAGCAAATGAGGAATTTAGTTTTCTCTGGGAGGAAGTCTAGAAGCAGTCAGTGTTAATACATGTAAACCATGATGTCACCAGGGACCTCGCTTCCCTTCTGTTTTCTGGCTCAACCATTCTCTGCAGATACTGACTGACCTCTAGCCCTGCTTTTGCTTTACTTGAAATCACACCCTGCAGTCTCCATCTGTGTCTGTATATACTGGCTGGAACTTCACTGCAGGGTTGTGAATGAGAGGCTGGAAAATGTAGTTTTAAAAAAAGGTTGAATTAATCTTATGACTCCTGGAGAGCCAGCTAGCAGTCTCTGCTATGCTTTTAGCTAGCAATTCCTCCTTATGAAACCGTCAGTGGTAGACAAGGAGATGTACCGCCCAGATTCCTCTTCTAGGAAAGGCTTGTGAACACCTGGGGAGCACACCTGTCAGGGAGCCTCTGGGGATCAGTTCCAGAGAGCCTCTCCCCTGGATAGGGCACAACCTGTGACTTGTATATTTCTTTCATGTTGGTTTATTTGTAAGATCACAATGAGTGCATTGCAAAGATAGAACATTCATAGGGACAGCCTGTTGTGGCATCCACTAAGAAATAAAGTCAGCTAACAACACCTGCCTGTCATGTACTCCATTTCTGTTGCAGTAGCGGAAACAAGAATGTTGGCACATAGGATTCTGTAACAAAAACTGAAACAGAAAATATTTCTTTACCTTTTCCCTTTGTCCAAGTATAAAACAGCTTAAAGATGAATGAACCAAGCAACATTTATCCACGTTCTGTCAAGAACAAGCATTGCCTATCTGAGAAGAGGCAATTTGGACATCATAATAAAATATATAGTTGTGTAAAATCAATTGGAAAGTCTAAGTATAGAAACTGATAAATAAAGTTTAACAATCCCATTTGGTAATAAAACTTTAATATTAAAATTTATCATTTAAAAACTCTTTATCTTGAGGTAAAATGAAAAAAAAACCTACATATAGATCTTCAATAAATATGTCCCTTCAAGAAAATGGTAATATGTAAATAAACAATTTATCTTTTCTATTACTTTTCTATTTATGTTATCAACTTTAGGAGAAAACTGACACCTCACAAAACTAAAATAATCATGTTCTGCATTTCAAAATGCAAGAAAATTCATTCTGGAAAATGGGATTTTCTGGTTGACTAAGGATTGGAAAGGATGCTAATTGCTCCTAACACACACACACACACACACACACACAGAGTGAGCCCTGGCAAGTGTCCTGTGGCTTGAACAGTTAGTCATATACAATAAAGAGCAGAGACAAAGCCAGGGGTAGAAGCACGTCTATGAACACATATAAATAGGTGTAAGGAGTCAAGATTTTTGTGTTACATATTCAACATCCACAATGGAAGAAACACTGAACTCCCAAGAAGATATTAGCCACCTTTGTCAATATTACCCCAGAACTGGCATGGTGGCCCATGAAGGAAGTGATCATGACAGCAAAGATAGAAACTATGAATGGGTTCCACAGGCATGGATTCCCACTTCCCAACCAGTCCAGCTACTGCCCCCACCAATTTGGGGGACACTCTTGGAACTGCACCAGGGTCTCAGACTTTTATCTGCTCAACCCTTCTTTCGTTCTTCTCTCCTTTCTGAGCTATCAGACCTGCACTGTGGGATAGGTGCTGCTCCTAACTTCCCTCTCTCTCCTCTTCAGTCCTTCACAGGCACTGCTCCCCAACAAAACTCTTGCTTGAAGAATTCTATCTCGGCATATCTGCTTCTTGAGAGACCTGAATCAATGCAACATTTGGTAAGTTTTTATTTTAATAGAGATGTTTCTTATTTCTCAAATTTCATCTTTTAAAAAATTCTGTGTCTTAATATAAAAATAATGCTAGAAAAATAGCAGAATGAGTACATGTGCCCATAGAAATAATGCACTAATACTAGGGATGATAGAAGAAAAGATATAGAGACTGTTTTGCCACACCTAAGTAGTGACTTGCTGAGAAATTCGTGACAGACTATGAGATAAGAGCATATTGAAACACAAAGCAGGGTGCCTGGGTGGCTCAGTTGGTTAAGCGACTGCCTTCGGCTCAGGTCATGATCCTGGAGTCCCAGGATCGAGTCCCGCATCGGGCTCCCTGCTCAGCAGGGAGTCTGCTTCTCCCTCTGACCCTCCCCCCTCTCATGCTCTCTTTCTATCTCATTCTCTCTCTCAAATAAATAAATAAAATCTTAAAAAAATTTTTTTTTTAAAAAGAAACACAAAGCAGCAGACTGAGGCACTCCTGGCCTTGGACATTTGTCTTGATTTGCCATTTTTCATTAATAATTTACAATGACTATCATTTTATCCTTCTCATACTCATAGGGGAGGAAAAATAGTTTTCCCTTTATCCGTCTAGGTTTTTGGCTGTGACCCCTCCCCCTCCCCCCCCGTAATAATAGATTAACAGGAGGAAAACAAACAGAATTATAATGACATATATACCTTCTGTATACATGGAGATACCCAGGAACACTGAGTAACTTCTCAGAATGGCCCAAACCACTCCCTTCAATACTACCCTCAGCTAATGACAAAAGAAAGATATGCAGGTGGAGGGGCAGGGGAGGGGGGAGATAAGCCTGTTAATGGAAGGTTACCAGGAAAAGCACAGTAACAAGTAACAAGGATCTATGGTTGTTAAGCAAAGCTAGGTTGGTGCCCTGTGCCTCCTCCACTGGTAAGAGATTCTAAAGATTTAATCATCCTTCTCTTCCTGGTACAGAGAAAGAGACACTTACAAAAGGAGATTTCCCCAGTAGAGGCACACCTGGGAGATATTGTGGGTTCAGTTCTAGAGATATTGTGGGTTCAGTTCTAGACCACCAAAATAAAACATTACAATAAAGTGAGTTATGATTTTTTTGATTTCCCAGGAAGCAACTTGTCCATTCAAGTTTTATCATGAGATGGCAGTGATTCAATCCCATCTTCAGGCCCCACTTCTGATTCTAATTCTCATGCTGTTCCTACCACATCTGTAGTGACTTCCTCCCCTGAAGTCTTGAACCCCTCACAGTCCTCCAGGAGGGTTGGAATCACCTTCTTCCAAACTCCTGTGAATGCTGATATTTTGACCTCTTCCCATGAGTCACAAGTGTTCTTTTTTTTTTTCTTTAAGATTTTATTTATTTATTTGGCAGAGAGAGAGATAGTGAGAGCAGGAACACAAGCAGGAGGAGTGGGAGAGGGAGAAGCAGGCTTCACACTGAGCAGGGAGCCCAAGGTGGGGCTCGATCCCAGGACCCGTGGGATCATGACCTGAGCCAAAGGCAGATGCTTAACGACTGAGCCACTCAGTTGCCCTGAGTCACAAGTGTTCTTAATGACATCTGGAATGGTGAATCCTTTCCAGAGGTTTTCCATTTAATTTGCTCAGACTCCTCACAGGAATCACCATCTATGGTAGCTGTAGCCTTATGAAATGTATTTCTTAAATAATAAGATTTGAAAGTTGAAATGACTCCTTGATCCATGGATGCAGAATGGATGCTGTGTTAGCAAGCATGAAAACATTGCTCTCATTGTACATCTTCACTGGGAGCTCTTGGGTGACCAGGTACATCATCAGTGAGAGGTCGTATTTTGAAAGGAATCATTGTTTCTGAGCAGTAGGTCTCAAAGTTTGGCTCAAAATATTCAGTAAACTATGTTGTGAACAGATGTGTTGTCATCCAGGCTTTGTTGTTCCTTTTCTAGAGCACAGGTAGAGGAGATTTAGCATGATTCTTAGGGGCCCTAGGATGTCTGGAACAGTAAATGAGCATTAGCTTCAACCTAAAGTCATCAGCTGCATTGGCCCTAACGAGAGGGTCAGCCTGTCCTTTGAGGCGTTGAAGCCCGGCACTGACTTCTCCTCTCTAGCTATGACAGTCCCAGACGGCATCTTCTTCCAGTAGAATGCTGTTTCATCTACATAGAAAATGGTTGTTCAGTGTAGCCTCCTTCCTGAATTATCTCAGCTGGATCTTCTGGAGAACTTGCTGCAGCTTCTCCATCAGCACGTGCAGCCTCACCTGGCACCTTTATGTTATGGAGACAACTTCTTTCCTTATGTCATGAACCAACCTGTGCTGGCCTCAGACTTTCCTTCTGCAGTGTCCTCACCTCTCAGTCTTCACAGAACTGAAGAGAGTCAGGGCCTTGCTCTGGGTTAGGCTTTGACCTGAGGGAATGGTGTGGCTGCTTTGACCTTCTATGCAGACCACTGACACTTTCTCCACATCAGCAATAAGGTTGTTTTGCTTCCTTATCATCCATGTGTTTACTGGAGTAGCACTTGTAATGTCCATCAAGAGCTTTTCCTTTGTGTTCACAACTTGGCTAATGTTTGTTGCAAGAGGCCTAGCCCTCAGCCTGTCGCAGCTTTGGAGAGATGCCTTCCTCATTCAACTCACTCATTTCTAGCTTGTGATTAAAGTGAGAGACATGTGACTCTTCCTTTCATTTAAACACTGAGAGCCCATTATTGCAGTGTTACTAATTGGCCTAATTTCAATATTGGTGTGTCTCAGGGAATATGGAGGTCCCAGGAGAAAGAGAGAGGAACGGCTGATAAGTGGAGCAGTCAGAACACACACACAGTTATTGATCAATTTTGCCATTTTGTGTGGGTGCATTTCATGGAACCTCCAAACAATTACAATAGCAACATCAGAGATCACTGATCACAGATCAGCAGAACAGATGTAATAATGACAAAGTTTGAAAATGCTCAATAATTGCCAAAATGTGATACAGAGACACAATGAGCAAATGTTGTTGGAAAAATGGTGCCAAAAACTTGTTGATGCAGGATCTTCCATCTGTAAAAAACTAAGTGTCTGAACAATGCAGTTGAGGAAAACACCATAAAATGAGGTATGCCTGTAAATGTAAATGGCCCTTACAAAAGGGTACCTTCTACTTGGTGTTTCAAAGCTTCTGCTGTGTCTGCTATTTCTTAAAAATAATGAGGCTAAAGTCATTCTTATGCTAAAGAGGAATATTTGGGGTGGCAAATTCTGCTCCTCTTCAGACTTCACTCTACCCTTAATATTAATGAAAAGTAATATATACTCAAATGTCAATTCCAGTTCTAAACTGAAATGTGTGCATCTAACCACTTTACATCGCCACTCCTTTCAGTTGCCTGGAACATTTTGATAACTAGGGTTTATTTTATCAAAATTAATAAACATATGAAAATAAGTATATGAAATTTTACTCTTAATGGTTTTCAGTTTGAGTTTATTAATATTTCCTTCTCATTTGTGATTTTAAATATCTTTCTGATTACATGACAACTGCTTTAAACATTGTATTGCTTTGTTTGAAATGAGTGCTATGTTTAAATAGTGATGTTTGATACAGAGAGTACATTCCATATCCAAAATGCATGACATAAAACATAAATTCAGAAGATACATATAATAACTGACCATTTCAAATACAGAATTTTATACCTTCTAAGAGATATTATAAATAAATATTATGATGATATGGGGTTTGGCTCAAGCGTCTGTCCTATTTATTTCAGGCTTATATTATAGAAATTAAAATTCATCAGGGAACGTAGATGTTTGAATTTGAATTTCTATAATTCCGTCTACTTTATATAAAAGTGACTAAGAGGTGAATATACTTTACTACTGTAAAGCTTTACATCAGGGCAGATTAATATATTTACCACAGAACTAATGTGGTGTTTCAGCATTTCTTCTATGTGATCCATATCATTCATTGTCCTTCTCCTTTACTGTGGCATATAGAAAATATGCTTAAAAATATGTTTCATCTGTGACTGCGATAGTAAATGTTCATTTATGTATAACTATATTGGCTGTTTTACACTGGTGATATATCAACATCAAAATGTAAATACCAAAATACAAAATTATTATCATGCCCCATGCAAATTGAAACAAAAAGTAAACCAAAAGCTTATATATAAACATTCAACTAATGTATAGTATTGTATGATTTTAGTGTTGCCCTTAAGAACACTGCTAACATGGAGAACTTCCACTATTCCAGAGTTAGTTCTTAACACTTAGAATCTCACTTTTATTGATGAACAAATGACAAGCAATTCAGTGTGGAATGATTCTGCAAAATAAGAAAATCTCTTATCTTTAAAAGACAAAAGAGGGGCACCTGGGTGGCTCAGTCGTTAAGCGCCTGCCTTCGGCTCAGGTCATGATCCCAGGGTTCTGGGATCGAGCCCCACAACAGGCTCCCTGCTCCGTGGGGAGTCTGCTTCTCCCTCTAACTCCCCCTACTTGTGTTTCCTCTCTCGCTGTGTCTCTCTCTGTCAAATAAATAAATAAATTCTTAAAAAAAAAAAGACAAAAGAAATGCTGAATCAATCCTAGTTGCCAATCTGCACAGAGAAGGCAGGTTACAATAGAGTTCCTCACCACTCAGAAACAAAAGTATCTGACTTAGGCTGACTATTCAAATTGGGATCAATTCTCCTTACTGTATAAAATATTTTTGTGTCATCTGTAGTACTTTCTTTTAGAAAACATGTCACTGTATTAGCATCTTTAGATGGCAAAATGTCTAGTTAGCAAACATGTTCGTCTCCATATTTTGGAGAGTTGGGTAGAGGTGGGTTCACTGGTTGGGAAATTTCACAGTTGAAATTACTCTGTCAGGTATTTAAAAAATAATGACTATTTAGAGGTTAAGTAAGTTCAGGAATTGACATATAAAAGCTTAATTTTTCAAAGCATCAGGCCTATTTTCATGGTTGCTTTATCCAGCTTTTCTTTCTAAGTTTGCTAAACTAGTCAGCTCAAAAAGAAACTTATATAGAGCTTACACATGTTCCTTATTTTCTTCTATTTGTGATTAATAAAAAATATCAAAACAATGAATTTAGATGAATGCAAGATGGATTCATTTTCAGATCCATTAATTTTTCAAGGATAGATTTTTTTTTTATGCCACTCATTGGCACTTTTTGATTTCTATTGAAAGAGACACAATCAAAATTACATTAGCAATGCCCCAGAACAATAATCAGGATTGTATTGTGCTCTTTTACTTTCCTGATAAATAACGGCTAAGATGACCCTGTGCAGCATAGTTATTATTCTTCACAAAATAACATCTGAAAACATTCATACTTAGAAAGTTCATTATTTTCTATACTGTTCAGGCCCCAAAATGATTCCAACTAAATAGTAAAAAGAAAGAAAAAACCCCCAAAAATGACAAAAATGTGTCCAGTTCCACCCCCAGGTAATTACAGTGCTAAGTCTAATCATGTCTCTCTTATTCATAATTTTGCATGGATTTCATAGTCACAGAGATCTGATATTGAGTCCCATCTTGGCCACTTTGAGCTATGAGATTTGGGCAAATCCTGTAATCTCTTCACACTTCGGTTTTTGAGCATGTAAAATGTTATAACAAACTGACCTGAGAAGAGGAAAGAATTTATGCAAAATATTTAAATATCACATATAATACATTCTCAACAAAAATAAATATAATTATTATCTTCCCCAAAAGAGAATTCATTTTTTAATATTTTAATTGACATCTACAATGTGGAAACGTATTTTGGAGGCAAATACTAATTTTTATGACAATCACACTTCATTTGCCTAAGGTACACAGAATTTGCATAGAACATTTTGTCACGTGGACCAGAGTCCATTTCCCATTCTGCCTCTGGATTAATAGCCAGTCCCCATCAGGGCTGAGAGACCCTCCTCCAGGCCCGTTTGGAAGAAAGCCCCTCCTCCTGCCCTCAAGCTCTGTGGGTCCAGAAGACCCAGGTTCATAGCTCTGAGGGTGACTCTCAGTCCCACAGGGATGTCAGGGAAGTGGTATGGGGTGTTAACAGGGTTGCTTATCAACAGGAAAAGAATCACTACAGAAAGAAAATTGCAGGGAAATAATGAAAATGTGAGAATATAAGGTGGACATTAAAACATGGGCTCCAAAAGCTCATGGGTTTAAATAGAGGCTTTTCCACAGAATACCTGTGTGTTCTTGGGAGAGTTTTTGAGGCCTTTGCATAATGTTTCTCATCTACAAACCAGAGCTGATAACAGTTATCATATTAGGTTGTTGTGAATATTCAGTGGTATAATCTAAGGTACTAACTAAAGAGCTTACCTATTGTGAAGTGTACACACAGCTATTGAAGGTGGAGGAGACTTGTATTCACTGAGAAAAAATATGGAAAGACATAAAGTTAAAATGAAGAAGGCAAAGGTGTGTGAAAATTTAGTGTGTAAAATATTAATACTGAACAGATAACAAGTATTGGTGAGGATTCATGGATTGCTGATGAGAATAGGTGTAGACACTTTGGAAAATAATTCGGCAGTTCCTCACTATGTTAAATATGGAGAGACCAGATGGCCCAGCATTTTCACAACTAGTATATACTCAACAGGATTAAAGACATGTTCAGAGACAAACTTGTATGTAAGTGTTCATAGAGGCATTATTCATAAAAGCCACCAGCTGATGAATGTGTGAACAAAACGTGGTACCTGGTCGGGTGGATAATGGAATGTCATTCGGCCATGAAAGGGATTGAGGTGCTGACCCGTGCACCCACATGGATGAACTGGGAAAGCGCTGTGCCAAGTAACAGAAGCCAGACTTGAGGGCCACATACTTTATGACTCATTTATATGCAATGTCCAGAATAGGCAGATCTAGAGAGGCAGAAAATAGATTAGTGGTTGCCAAGGGCTGGGGGAGGGAACTGTCATTGGGAGTTTTTTGGGGGGTTGAAGTTGTTTTGGAATTAGTGGTTATGGTTGCACAACTTTGTGAATGTACTAAAAACTGTGAACTTCAGGATGGATTTTATGATACATGATTTATAGCTTGCTAAAACCATTGATACTAGGAAAAATAAGGCAGGAAAAAAAGCCTATTATGGCAAAGAAATAGTGAATTCTCTACAGAGAAAGTGTGTAGATTCCAAAATAAACTTCAATTTCTTTGTACGCAGAACTATGATTAAAATGTGGTTTCTCTCCCTTGAGATCACTAAGTCACCTGAGTAGCAAAATACGCTTAACTAACCAGAATGAGCACAGAAAGAATCAAAGTAAAGTAAATAAAATACAAAGGAATGAAGTATAATTAATACATTTAAAATATACTTATTACATACTTAATCTCTGGTTGCTACAATTTTTTTTATGTAAATACCTTTTTTATATGAACATGAACTTGCTACAAATATAATGCACTTAGATTTAAATATACAAATTTAAATTTCAGTTCCAAAATCCATCTTGATGAGGTACTTTAAAAAAATACAAAGAGTAATACAAATTGTAATAGTTATCTTCTAATCATACCTCTGTTTCTAAGAGTTCTTCATTCTCTCTGAATTAATTACTTGGCTCCAGCAGTGAGCACTTATGATCTGAGTTTCCCAGCTTCACATACAGCACCTTCCAAGTTTCTCTGCTTCTCTTCAATGTCAGAGACTCTCCAAGTATACTTGATGGCTTATTTTGTGTGTATCTTTCCTCATTCTTCCGCCTGGACTTGTAAACATCACCATGATACCCATGCCAAGAGTCGCATAAAACACTGGTATTTCAACATAAATAGAGCTGTAATTTGTGAAGTAACCAAGTACTAAATTTGAAAGAGGACGGCAAGAACATCTAGAAAAACAACAATAGAAAGATAGTTAATAATGCATGAAGAGAGAAGAACTGGAATTTCACTCATCTGCTTGGCATGTTAGCTTTCACAGACACTAAATGCAATTCCTTTTCTGTAGTGACTTCAACAACACTCGGTGTGAAATCTGCCAACTTAAGCCTCTTAGGTATTACCCTATGCGGACTGATACTATACCCGGAAACTCTAGAACAGAGCAATGACCAAAATTTTTCTAATCGATTAGACATTTGCACTGATTGGTCAGTGTGGATCCACCATTAGCCAAGATTTGACCTTAGTTAACTGAAAACAGCAATTTACCAGGTTACTGTAGAAGTTTCTATACAATTGTGGAATCATATGCAAAATGGAGAAAAAGTGGGCATATGTGTGCTTGTATGTTGTGTGTGTGTGTGATGTTGGAAAGTGTATTTTTAGAACACATCTCTACTGATTCTGAATTCTCTATGCAAGCAGCAGTCTTGCCCCATTAGCTTAGATGTATAAAGTGACTTTGAGAACTAGGTCACAGACACATAAGCTGGACATAAATGAACAGTGAACCAGCCCTTCTTCTTTGGCTAGCTTGTTGGTAATGGGGCTTAATGGCAATAAAATTAATACACTTAAATCTACAGTTTATTTAAAATTAAGTATTGGGGTTATTCTGTAGCAAATGAACAAAAGTTTTCCTTCTGAAATTAGTATTTAAAAAGGATCCAGCAAGTGTTAACTCACTGGAAATGCTGAAAAATGTTAAAACTTGAGGGTTCTGGGAAATTTTTCTGAAGAGAATAAATTTTATGGAGCTTGACACCAGAAAACGATGTTACAGGCATATGTAATTCCATATTCAATTTCAATGTATTTGTACTATCTCCAGTATTTTTCTCTTACAGTTGTTCTTTCCAACACAGGGCACCAAATACCTATCTAGACTTTGAAATCAGTCATCACTGGCTTTCTTCAATGTGAGTAATAACCTTTATTGGTCTTCCTCTTATTGCATATTTGATTTATTTCATACATCCACACAATAAGAATTATCTTGTCCTCTCATTTCTACCTGTAGTCTAGAGAACAGCTGATCTGTCTTGTGATTTGAGGTAACTAAACTGCATTCTAATGAACACACAATATTAAATTAATATTCTCCATAACGGTTCCAGGTACATGGAGGAGCACTGAATAATGGGAATGAGACAATGAAAAAACCCACTTACTTGGATATTCAAACATCAAAATATCTTTTACATGACTTAGTTTCAGTATACTCCATTTCTATTCATTCTGTTATTTCATATGCTAATCAGTATGATGTACAAATCATAATGCTGACTATAAATATCATTACTCATTCTTTTTTAAGCTTTTATGAGTCTTATTATTACTGTTAATGTAGATATTTGACCACATATCTTATATAATTAATCTTTTCAACTGGCCTTTTAGGCTACATTGGATAAAAGATCACTGTTTCAGAACAGACAGAATTTTTCTCTTTTTAGGGGAGGGAATACATATTAAGCACATTCAAAACCAAAATATTAAAGATATTAGATATCATTCTAGGAGGATGTGTTTCAAAAAGATAATGGTTCCTAAATTCTCTATAACCATGAATAGCAAATAATTATTTTAAGCACTGGTAGCTGACTCCCCAAAAAAGTGTCCACACCTAGGATTAGATCTGAGATTCTAGTAGGCTACAGATCACTGAAAGTTTTAATATTAGTTTAGTTTATTCTGTGGAGGGCAGAGAATGGTGTTTTTAAATGAACTTTCAGGAGTTATTCATGATGATTTTAAGCAAGTGTGTTCTGGAGAGTCTCTCGGATACAACCTCCTCTCTTCTTTGTTGTCCATACACATATTTTCGTGGAATTATTCTTCAGCCACTATCAAAACTCACCATAATTAACAATTTCCCTATCCATTAGCCCTTTTATCCTCTTCTGTCTTTCTTAGATGAGATTTCTCAGTCCACTGCTTTGACAACATCCACTCTATTGCCCTTTTGTAAAATATTTTTCTATTTTTCTTTTTATTTTTTTAGAGCAAGAGAGAGAGAGCCGAGCTGGGGGTGAGGGGAAAGGGCAGAGGGGGAGGGAGAGAGAGAATCTCAAGCAGACTCCATGCCAGTGTGTGGGGCTCAGATCCCAGGACCCTGAGATCACAACCTGAACCCAAATCAAGAGTCGGACACTTAACCGACTGAGCCACCCAGGTGCCCCCTCTTACCCTTCTGTGTTTGCATTGTGTTGATCTGGCCAGAGTAGCTAGAAAAGATGGCAGAGCTGAGCTGCAAAATGTTGACAAAGAACATGAAGGGGAGGAGGGCTTACCCACAGCAGCAAAATTCCTGCAAATATTGAAGGAGGTGTAGCTTAAACTGCAGTTGAAATATATGGCTTTAGAGGAGGAACAATTGTAGATATCTTCCTGTGTGTTCAAACGCTGTGCTAAGTGTGTAAATATTCCAACCACACAATGGGGCAGATAATATCTTCTTATGGAAGAGGAAATAAATCTCAGACAAATTGCATAACTTGCCCAACGTCATAAAGGTAGAACGTGGGGGAGATACTTAGCACGAGTATCACTAACCACTGCACCACTGTGTTTCACATTCTGCTATGTGTCGAGCAGTGTGGTCAGGACTTGACATATGTGTGTTGAGAAGCCCCCACTGTCTGTTGGTAACACTACAGGAGGCCGCACACTCCCCCACTCTCCACTGTACGTCCAGAGGAAGCCTGGGAATCATGTTTCCCAGAATCCTTTGCCAGACACTTTTTTGGTTTAGATTCCCCCAGTGGGGGTTCCTTGCATGAGGTTTGGATGGCTGAAGACAGAAGCCATGTTTCTCCAGTCACAGCAAAGCATGGAGAGAGGAGTTGCGCAGGCATGAGGTACTCAAGGCACCCACAGTGCTCCCAAGCAAACTGTTGACCTCAGCTCTGCCATGTGTGGTGCTTTGCTCTAATTTGGAAGTCTGCAGATGACAAGAGTAAGAGCAAGAGGTGACTTTCCCAGACCTTTCCTTCAGTTCTTCTGACAGTTTGTAAGTAGCTATTTCCTTGTATTCCATCCTTCCCTGCTGTAATTTCCAAGGAATTTCTTGTTTTTCAGTCCAAACATGGATACTGGTACTGTATACCTCAGAAGCCCCCATGTCATGTTTGGCCTAAATATACTTTTACTCTAGAGAATTCCTACCCCCAAGATCAACCTTGTACTCAAGAGATAATGGTAACCACCTAATGACATCTTTATAGACGAGTTTGACATATCAGGTTATCTTATAGTAGGTACAGGCTCTTATCTATGCAATATTTCTGTTTAAAACGATAAAGGGGATCATAGTGTTGTATATGTTCCTTTTTTAAAGCAGAATGTAGTATTAAATTTGATAAAGAAGTTTAAATTTAATGCCTGCAGAGTTCTCTGGATGATCCCACTTTTGTTTGTTTATTTTAGCATGAAAGTGTGCAACAAAAAAAAAAATTAAGCTGTTGATGGAGAAATAACTAACACACCTAAAAAGATTATTTTCAAAGCTACATATTAAAGCTTTTGGGCCTTTTTATGATCTTTATTCTGCACATGACTGAGTAAAGCTTTAAGACTTAAATTCCCTTAGGTCTCTTAATGGTTAGGGACCAATTTTTCTGACAACGTGGTCACACAGTGGCAATGTGGGTAGGCTGGATCTCAGTACATAGCTTAGGATGCAGAGCTCCAACAAACTAGGAACATGTGTTGGGAACTGGAACAGTTTAGCAGAACACTTAATGATTATTTGGTTGAAAATCTCTGTAAAGGGAACAAGGCATTGGCACACCAAGCCTGCAGTGTTCTTTCTCATAAACATTTAAGTGAAACAAATAAGAGTTCATTTGCTTTTTACACCTGCCATTTCACCATTTGAGGTGTTGTACACTGATATTTACAGTGACCGACTCTGGTTTAGGAAACAGATGCACTTTTTAAAGTGCACTTATTTATCAGAAAAAAGGAGAATGTAATGTATCAAATGTAAATGTTTTATATATAAGATAGTATATCAGCTAGAAAAACAAACGACAGACATGTACACTGAGGCATTATTTAATAGTCAAAAATGTATATTGCTTAGACAGTCACAGAAAGACAAATACTATGACCCCACTTATGATATATCTAAAATGATAGAACTCATCAAAGCAAAGAATAGAATGGTGGTTGCCAGACACTGGGGGAAGGGGAATGGAGAGGTGCTGATCAGTGTGTATAAAATTCTAGTTATGCAGGATAAAGAAGTTCTGAGGGTCTGATGTCTGGATCCTGTAGCTAGCAATACTGTGCTGTACCCTTGAAAACCTGTTAAGATGTAGATCTCATTCTATGTGTTCTTTCCACACCAAAACAAATACTTTTTTTTTAAATAATAGATATATTTGCTAAAATAAAGGGTTATTTTTTCCTCCAGAAATATCTGTACTTTCAGTTGACTTTAATGTTCAAAGGAAAACTTTTGAGTTTCTGAATCAAATATATGATTTACACCAGTGATTTTCAATCATTTTTAGAGCAACAGGACATTTTAAAAATACAAAACAGAAGTATTTATTTAAAGTAATGTTTATCCTAATTTCAAACTATTTACTATTTGTATGAGCTTTAGGAGAATAAAGAGATAAATCTGCAGAAAAGATTCTGCTTAAAGTAGCTTCATCTGTGGTGGTTATTGTTCGTTTTTTTAATCACAAGACTCAGTGTTAAATATCAAATGAAGGTTTCTAAGAATGATTAGAAAGCAGATTTCTTATTCATTGTGAAAATCAGAGGAGATTCTCTTAAGGATAAATGTTCAGCACCAATAATCAGGTGGTTGGATTATTTGAGGAGATATAATTTGAGGATATATATATATATCCTCTATATTTGAGGAGATAATAAAAAATGATGAGATAGACATAGGCATCCTTCCAAGGGTAGGTACGTGCGCGCATGCAACAAAGGCCTGAAGGCTTCGCCAAGCCCAGTCCATCCCATATTGTTAGAGAGCAGCATCCTCTTACACTCAAAACCAGAGCAGATCTTTTACTGGACATCTTGGCTGGCCATTTAGGACCAGGAAGAGGCCCATCTTCCATGACCCATGTCTCAGTATAAGAAGGAAAAAAATCAGATTGGCACATTTTTGATTGATCATAGAAGACTCTGTATATTCTAGGGGCACCTGGGTGGCTCAGTCGTTAAGCGTCTGCCTTTGGCTCAGGTCATGATCCTAGGGTCCTGGGATCGAGCCCCACCATCAGGCTCCCTGCTCCACGGGAAGCCTGCTTCTCCCCCTCCCACTCCCCCTGCTTGTGTTCCCTCTCTTGCTTTGTCTCTTTTCTATCAAATACATAAATAAAATCTTAAAAAAAAAATGTATATTCTAGTGTGAGGGACAAAATAGAGAAGGTGTTTCTGTCTTGAGGTCCTTTTATTGAAAGCATGTGATTAGTGTAGCTCCGAAGAGTTGGTTTTCAGTCTCTACCTGTTGAGCATTAAAATCTTTAGGTTCTATTTTCTTGCGTTGACAGATTACGTCTTCTCTCTAGAAAAAGTTCTATCTTCAGCATAAGCAGGATGGAATAGACTTGAGCTCTCATTTCTGAGTTTTATAGAAGATCTTCAAGGGTTTTATAGCTAAAAAAGGAAGAAAGCTTTGTAAAATAAAACAAAAATTTAAGAGATATACAGTACCATGTGTTTGGTACTAATCGTAATGATAATAACTAGAGGAGGCATTTATTGGAAACATACTGTCTACCAAGTACAGTGTTAAGCACCTCAAAGTATATCATATATTTAAAGTCAGAACAGACAACCATGTGTTATAATTACTGTCATCTGTTTTGCCTGTATGAAGAAAGTCAAGTTCAAAGAAGTCATTGCAGCTAATTTTTAAAAATATTAATATCGATATTTCACTCTTCTTAATTTCAATTTAAGTTAATAAAGGGGGCAGTTTTACATATGTACTTGCAGAGGGAGAGGCACCATTTGACGTGGCAGAGTGGGGAACCACAGATACAGTCTTAGAATATATTAAATATGGAAGACAGAATTGATCAATTCTCCCTTTCTCCATAGGGTTGCTGTGTTCCTATTTTACACTTGATCTTAGCCAAAATGCCGAGAAGCGATTGCTGTGTTCCTGTTTTAAAATTCTAATCTTTCCCAACTTTCTTTCATTTATAGGAGCCATGTTATAGTTCTAGCCATTAAATTTTAAACAAGAATTGCTGGATGAGGGGTGCCTGGGTGGCTCAGTCAGTTAAGCAGCCAACTCTTGGTTTCGCTCAGGTCATGATCTCAGGGTCCTGGCATCGGCTCCACACTCAATGGGGAGTCTGCTTGAGATTTTCCCTCTGCCCTTCACCTCCACATTATCTCTCTCTCTCTCTGTAAATAAATAAATAAATATTAAAAAAAAAAGAATTGCTGGATAAGATTTCTCAAAAAGCTTTTTTTTTTTTAAAGATTTTGTTTATTTATTTATTAGAGAGCGAGCGAGAGAGAAACAGCATGAGAGGGGGGAAGGTCAGAGGGAGAAACAGGCTCCCCACCGAGCCGGGAGCCCGATGTGGGGCTCGATCCCAGGACTCTGGGATCATGACCTGAGCCGAAGGCAGTCGCTCAACTGACTGAGCCACCCAGGCGCCCCTCTCAAAAAGCTTTTTAACAAGGGATAGTCTCTGTTCATATGCTGATTTTCTCTTTGCACTGTATTGCTTTGCCTTTTCTCTGCCTGGAACTCAAACATGACACCTAGAGATATAGCAGAAATACAAGAGGTAGGATGCAGAAAAGCCAGCTGATACAGTAACGGAGCAGAGACAAAGGGGCCTGGGTTCATAACAGTGTCATCACCGTACCTGCTTATATCTTGACATCTTAAGTGGGGGAAAAAAAAAAAGCCCACTGTTTTTTAAGATTATTGTTTGGTGGATTTCATGTTCCTTACATGTTAACATAGTCCCAGCTGATACAGAATTAGGACCTGGAAGTAGGGTTCTGCAAATAACAGAAGTTACAGTGTACGACTACCACAGCAGGAGAGGGTAGGTGGGGAGGACACACAGGCTGTCATCTGCAATGCTGGTGGCCCTTGATTTCCACTAGCAAAAATGTGGGCATATTTCATATGTGGTTCCTCATGACATAGGCCACATGCTGCCAACTGTTGGGAAATAAGAACAATTCAGAATACTGACTGACTTTTGTAAATTTTTACTGATTTTAAAAGAAAAATGGTGATATCAGATTGGACCTATCCACTTTACTCACAGAGAGAGGAAAATTCCATTTCTAAGAGAAGAGGACTAACTTATATACCATCATGGATGTAAGTTTACATAATTTATAGCCTATATGGCTGAAAATGATTGTTTCTAAATACCGAACAATATCCATAAGAAGGCACAGTAAGTGATTCAGTTGTGCCTGGAAAACTTTACCATAAAATTTTCTATTAAGAATTATCTGATACAAAGCGGGGCACTAACGAAGATGAGAACCTGGGTGCCATTAGGACACAGTCTCTGGATTTCCTCAAGGCAGTGACCCTTTAGGGATAGCATCCTGTGTAGAACGTAGCAACCTTTAGTCTAAAGCAACTGTCAGGACCAACCACCTTATCTAGATAAAATCTGGAAAGGGGCACAAGAAATTATCCACAAAAAACATTTTGTGTTGTTAGAATGGGTCTATATCAGCTTGTCGTTGTTCAAGGGAGTTCAGTCTTCAACTAGCAGAGAGTTCTGACTTGGTGATAATTTCTACTAGAAACTTCCAGTGTCCCAAACAGGCTTTCATCACAAAGAGGCCACATGGTATAATGCCGGCCAAAGAAATACAACAGGGAACCAACAATGGGTTGAGGGTCTCATACATTTTTTTAAGGAAGCCAACACTGCTGTCATTCTTTTTTATTTTCTACTCCTGGATCCTCTGCTGTGTCTGTACTGTCTGCCTCCTAGCTTCTGTAAAGTGTTAAGTGAGCCCCAATGTGGGGCTTGATCGCATGACCCTGAGATCATGACCTGCGCAGAAATCAAGAGTTGGATGCTTAACTGACTGAGCCACCCAGGCGACCCTACCTACATTCTTTAAAAACTGTTTCAGAAATTAAGGAAAATTTATCACAGAACAAAGTTCTTAATGAAGCACTTAAGATCTTAGGTTTTACCTATCATTTCCAGGGAGTTTGACATGTATGAATAATAGGTCTGGGAATGTTTTTTTATTAAATCGAGTGTCCAAAAAAAAAGCCCACTTCCAAAATGTTTATGAGCTAATTCTTTTTAACATTAGTGAAATCACCATCAAATATAAATCAATTAATTAAAATGTGTAAAACTTTGGAAGGAAGCACTAATATATAATAAGAATCAAGAAATACCTCAAGCAGCTATTCCTTGGACATAAGTCATTCTGTCACATCTGGAGAAAATGACAGTATGCACTATTAGCTATGTCCCCATGAATAATATATCTGCCAACTCATAATAGATTTGCTCTTACAATTTCTAGGCTTCTTCCAGATATTCTCCATTGCTTACCTTCCAACAATAGCATGTGTTCCTAAGACTTTCCACTCATCTTTAGGAAAATCACTGGTAGCATTTTGAGCTCTGTTTCAAGTAGATGCTATTCGCTTTGGGTAAATCAATTGATATCTCATTGTCTTACTTTATCTTTGCTTCTCAAATTACAGTTTACATACTTACAGGGATATGATATAATGTAGCACAGTATCAAGCCACAGGAGACTCAAATGCTTATTAATTTAAGTAAAGAATGAATTATTATAAATAAAAAAGAAAAAATTCTATGACTTTATGCATTAAATTTCCAAAATAATGTAACCAACAGATTGTTGAGGAAAAGTTTCACATCCTGATCTATGATTAATTAGTGGAAAATGGGACATTATTTCTTATTCTCAGCCTACTCATATATTAATTTATTAACATAATTTCTGATTTCTCTCATTAATTTACCTTCTTATTTGGGAACACCAAAGGTTAATTAAAAATAATCCTCAAGATATTTATTTGCCATTTTCACTTCTTGAGTTATTTAATAGATTTTCAGAGCACAAAGCTCTGCAAAGTACCTTTTAGGTAACATTTCCTCATAGCTAAAAGTACTTTGAATACCTCTGTCCCTATGCTCCCATGCCAAAATGTTACCTTTTGTTATCTGGAACAAGTTAAAGAGTCCATGCTAGACATGTCAGTTCACCTATATTTACCTGGAAGTCGAGTGAATGATCTCTTCATCGTCCAGCTACAGAACATGGATAAATAGGAATAGCTGGGAGACGGGAGTGTGTCCACAAGCTGAAGGGGCTCACGGGCTGCAGTCTGGACCAGTCTCCTAACGCCAGTGGGCACTCACTGGACCAGTCAAGGAGCTATCTACTATAGATTAGATTATGTTCTCAGTGCTTTGGGGGTTTCTTGGGATCTAGACATCATTATCAGATTAGACCTGACAGTAAATTAAATAGGAACTTTAATTTTACTCTAATATTCAGTAATTTTGATAATATCTAAAAATCTAGTTTGATACTCTAATATCTAGTATCCCCACCAATTAAATAATATCAAATAGATTGTATATCCTTAATTTGCTATTCCTAGAATTTGGTATGTAACAAGTACTTAATCTTTGTTAGTAGTGATGAGATATATTTACATGTATGTGTATATACATGTAAATAAATAGCTGTTGGGGTCATAAGTATGAGTGAACTGTGACAAGTTTCCTTGTTTATTTGTGAGACCCAAAGGGTAAAAAATAATTATCCAGGTAACAAACACCACTGACAAAGGGAGGTAATCAATCGCATTGGAACATTTCTTCCAGTAATTGATGCATCTTTTGGTTTGGTTTGTTTTAATTCTACTCATGATCTAGATTAGAAAAGTGAATTATGAAACTGAGAAAGGCACTGGACAAGATAGGTCTGGACTGACTGACTTCGGTCACTTATCAGTTACAAATAGTATCTTCTGTCTGTTTTTATCTTGTGGTTTCCTGCTGAGCATGTAAAGAAAAGGATTAGAATGACAACCAGGGAGGTTACATAACATGGATGAGGTCAGAGATACACAGTTTAGTGTTATCTTTCAGAGCACATATAAGGCCCTTAAATTGTAAAACCTAATTTCTCTGAGAAAGCTTGTAAAAGGAAGAGAAAAATAGCAAATCATAAATCTGGCCCTCTGCCACTATCAGAGCCGAAGGAACCTTACCAGCTTAATCCGTTTGAGTTACAAAATAAAAATATAATCTCACATAATCAGGATTGAGTTTTGTTACCTTCAAGTAAAGAATTTTATGTGGGTACTTTTCCAGTAATTTTAAATGTTTTAAAATATTTATTTTTTTAAGTTTTTATTTATTTATTTATTTATTTATTTATTTATTTATTTATTTATTTGAGAGAGAGAGAATGAGAGAGAGAGAGAGCACATGAGAAGGGGGAGGGTCAGAGGGAGAAGCCGACTCCCTCTGAGCAGGGAGCCTGATGCGGGACTTGATCCCGGGACTCCAGGATCACGACCTGAGCCAAAGGCAGTCGCTTAACCAACTGAGCCACCCAGGTGCCCCAAATATTTTAAAATATTTACAAAACATTTCATATTATATATTTAAAAATTTGTATGTATGTATTTTATTTTAAATATATTTTGAATACTTTAAAATATATTAAATTTGCCTAAGAAACAGAGCTTATTCGTTGTATGAACTACCATCCATAGTCAAAGATTTCCAATTATCTCATTAATGTCCTTTATAGCATTTTCCCCCTAGTCATGCAGTGCATCTAGTTGTCTTGATACTTTAGTTTTTTCTAAACTTGGATAATTCCTCAGCCTTTATTTGTCTTTCATGACATCGATATTTTTTGAGAGTCCAAGCCAGTTTTTCCATAGAATACCCCTCGGATTTTGTTTTCTGATGTTTCCTCATGATTAAGTTTTGATTATGCATTTTTTGCCTTATTATCACATAAGTAACATCATATCCTTTTCAACAGATAATATAGGGAAGCACACGTTGTCAGTTTAAATCAAATTCTTTTGATGTTGAAGATGTTCACTTGATTTTGCCCATTCTAGAACTTCACATAAATTGAACTGCTCAGTATGTATCTTTTGTGCTTGGATTCTTTCACTCCAACATAATGTTCATTAGGCATAGTTACAGTGTTTCATGTGTCAATAATTTGTTCTTTTTATTGATTAGTTATTACCCTCTAAATCAAAAGTCAGTAACTTCTTTTTCTGTAAAAAGCGACAGAATAACTATCTTAGGTTTTGCTGGCCACACACTGGTCTCTATCACATAATTGTCTTTCTAATTTTTTTATACCTTAAAAAATATGAAGATCATTTGTAGCACTCAGGCTGGTTAAACACAAGCCTCAGGTTAGATTTGCCCAGTGGCTGTAATTTGCTAACCCTTATTATAATGAATTTATGAAAATATGTTTTGTCATTTACTTTTTGATGGATGTTTTTATTATTTCTCATTTTGAACTATTATGAGTAAAATTTCCATGGACATCTCTGTAGATGTCTTTCTAGGGGTGTATCTTCTTATTGTGATGAAATATGCATGACATGAAACTTACAATTCTAACCGTTTTCAAATGTTTAATTCAGTAGCATCAAGCCCATTCCCAGAGTTGTGCAACCACCACTACTATCCTTTTCCAGAACCTGTTCCTCAACCACAGAAACTGTACCCATTAAACAGTATGTCCCCATTCCCCTCCCTATGAATGCTTTTATTTCCCTTGTATAGACACTTAAGTGTAGAATTATCTAGGTGTTAGGGCAGGTATGTGTTTAATTTCATAAGAAATTGCTGAAGAGAGTCCCAGAGTTCCACCCGGTTCCTAGGGCAGTCCTGCAGTTGCCGCCTCCTAGTCCTTTCAACGTGACAGGTGCCACTGTGTCCTCACCAAAGACTCCCTGGGGGATGAATGGCTGCGGCCACCTCCAAGACCATGTAGTGCCCTCTGAGAGGTGAAGCTGCTACTGCAGGTGCAGCATACCAGCAAGCAAATCACCGCAGACAAGCAACACAAGGGCATCGTTATCAACTGCGTGGTTCCAGTCCCCAGGGAGCATGGAGTCCTGTCCTTCTGGCGTGGTAACCTGGCCCATGTCATCAGATACTTCCCCACCCAACTTCTCAACCTCACCACAGAATAACACAAGCAGATCTTCCTGGGTGCTGTACATAAGAGGAAATCTGCTGGGGCCACACCCTTGTTTTGTGTATCCTTTTGATTTTGCCCGTACCTGTCTAGCAGCTGATGTGGACACACGAGCTGAAAGGGAATTCAGAGGCCCCAGGGGCTGCCTGGTTAAGATCCACAAATCTGATGGGACTGAGGGCCTGTACTGAGGCATTCACGTGTCTCTGCAGGGTGTTCTTATCTACCCAGATGCCTACTTGGGCATCTATGACTCTGGAAGAGAAGGCTTCCAGATCCCAAGAATACGCACATCTCCATCCACTGAATGATCACACAATCCGTCTCAGCGCTTACTGCCGTGACTTCCTATTCCTTTGACACTTTTGGTCACTGTGGGGTGATGCAGTCAGGGCGCAGAGGAGCTGACACCACGTGCGCAGGCATGCTTGACTGCTGGAGGAAGACTGCCCACCAGGAAGGAGCCACAGCTGTTTCCAAGGGTGCACGGTCCACCGTCCTCCTAAGCATGCATGGTGCTTTTGTGCTTGTGTGAGGAAAAATCACCAAGTTCACAGAAGTCACTGCCTAGTTCTTTCTCTCTGTGAACAGACATGTTGTATTATATAATATCTTATGAGCATTCTTGACAGACTGTTGGCTGTCTATCAATGGCAACTATTTACTGGTTGAAAATGGGAAACAGTAATATTCAGCTGACCAGTTTTCTCCCCTAAAGCCATTTCCTTGATGAGGGGACTCAATTATATATATATATATTTAAAGATTTTATGTATGTATGTATTTATTTAGAGAACGAGGGAGGGGCAGAGGGAGAGAGAATCTCAGGCAGATTCAGTAGTGAGCACAGGACCCTGGGGCTCCATCTCATGACCATGAGATCACAACTCAAGCCATAATCAAGAGTCTGATGCTCAATCAACGGAGCCACACAGGTGCCCCCAATTATATTTTTTATTTCAGTCACTCTTGATAAATAAATTTGAAGAAATAAAATATATCTGAAATTAAAAAAAAAAAGAAATTGCTAAAGAATTTTCCAAAATGCTTCTTCCATTATACTCTTCCACAAATCATGCATAGAGGTTGTAGTTGTTCCATATTCGCACCAACGTGACATTATCATCTTTTAGAACTATCGCCATCCTACCAGGTTTTGTCTACCATTCCCTGGTGTGCTCCCCACGTGGTAGAAACTGGCTGATGTCTGCTCTCCAGATTGCAAAGAGGGAAAGAGCACATGGGGGTCGAGGAGTATCTGGAGAGAATGTTATTCAGAAGACGCACGTGTCCTTTCCACCCCCAGCCCTGACACAGACTTGGGCAGCAAGTCCACAGGTTGCAGTGAGAGAAGCAGCAAAATGTGCTTTTCATTTGGGCAGCAACTTGTGCGTCTTTAATCTTGAAGTTAATGGATTAGAAGAGAGAGAAGAATGGATAATTACAGATAATGACCATACTCCTTCAGACTTTCAAAACATGTTACACCTTTCCTTTTCCAATATTAACCTAAGATTTCTAAGTAGAAAACAAACTGATGTTGTCCTGTTGATTTAAAAACCAAAAAGGACTGAATAACTTAATATATTTTATACTTTTGTGTGATCCAAGATAATATTTCCCTACAAAAAGAAAGAAAGAAAGAAAGGAAGGAAAGAAGGAAGGAAGGAAGGAAGGAAGGAAGGAAGGAAGGAAGGAAGGAAGGAAGGAAAGAAGAGAAAAGAAAAAAGAAAAAGAAAAGAACGGTTATCCCTGGGTACCTATTCTTGAATAATGAAATATTAATACTGGTGGGAAACTTCACCAAGACCCATCCAGGTAATAATGGTCTTCTCCACAGTGCACCATAATGAACAATTATATTATTTTCTTTGGATATTTTTAAGTCTGTGGAATAGAATTTCTTATAAGGCAGCCATTCCAATTCCAGGCAATTCGAAGTGATAACAAATGGATTTTTAAAATGGGCTTAATATTCATGATCATTTAATATTCATTAGTGTCAAATGATACTTTTATTATTTTAGTTAAGACTAATGTCTCATTTTGGCCTTTTCCAAAACTTATTGGGCTGTTTTGTAGTTTTTAAGAAATATCTCAGATTAGCATATTTTTTCAATTAATATAAAAATAGTTTTGTTCGTTATTTTGGTTAACATGACACTATTGAATAAAAATATTTACTTTTGATAAAAGTTTCTGAGATGTTAGCTTTTCCACAATTTATTCTAAAATATAAACTATTGGGGCGCCTGGGTGGCTTAGTCGGTTAAGGGTCAGACTCTTGATTTTGGCTCAGGTCATGTTTTCACGGTCCTGTGATGGAGCCCCGAGTTGGGCACTGTGCTCAGCAGGGAGTCTGCTTGTCTCCCTCTCCCTTGCCCCTTCCCCTGCTCATGCACCTTCTCTCTCTCTCAAATAAATAATAAATCTTTAAAAATAATAAATGAAAGAGGGGCGCCTGGGTGGCTCAGTTGGTTGGGCGACTGCCTTCAGCTCAGGTCATGATCCTGGAGTCCCGGGATCGAGTCCCGCATCGGGCTCCCTGCTCGGCAGGGAGCCTGCTTCTGCCTCTGACCCTCCCCCCTCTCATGTGCTCTCTCTCTCTCATTCTCTCTGTCTCAAATAAAAAAAAAAAAAAAAAATCTTTAAAAAAAAATAATAAATGAAAGAAAATACAAACTATTTATAATAACTTTAGTTAAGTTAATGAAAGTTGCAATGAAGTAATAATTTCTAAGCCAAAATCAAGTGCATAATCTTTTCCTTTAAGTCACTTTTGAATACTGCATTGAATATTTCAGGTATCTAGAGTACTATTTGGTCAGTAAATATGTGATTGAAATTCTCTACATAATACCTTGGAGGATTAAGTGTAGCTTCCAAATTACTTAATTTACAACCAGTATAAAGCTTAACCACTCCATTGAGGTCTTGTTGGATTTGAGGGTCTAAGTAAATTCCTGATATGAATGCAGAGCTCTTTAACTCATTCCAAAAATTCAACCTACTTTGCTGACCTACTTTAAGGACATTAGGATGTTGTTTAAAACAGAACCCAGTTCACAGGTTTGGGAACTCCCTTTCAGAATTCTAGCATTTTCTTGAATAACGTATGCAGAGCCCACATGCCTTCTCTGATGAGTTTGTTATATATTTTAGTACCCAAAAATAATTTCTGTAAACTAAAATGTGATTTAATCATGGATATCACTATCAAAAATAATTTAATTCTGTGTTTTTTTTAAAGATTGATTTATTTATTTGTGAGAGAGAGAGAATGGGAGAAAGAGAGAAGGGGCAGAGGAAGAGGGACAACCCTGAGATCAAGACATGAGTCAAACAAAACCAAGAGTTTGATGCTTAACCGGCTGGAGACACCCAGGTGCTCCTCATTCTGTTTCATAGTTTTTGGTAATTCCAATTTTAACAGTCACTAGAAATAATTTTTCCATATTCTTGTATAAATTATTTGGTTTTCATTTTAATTTAAGAATAAATGTAAGCCTCGCTGTTATGAATGACAGATAAGCTATAAGAAGACACCATCATTAGTCATTATGGAAATGTAATTTTAAACCATAGTAAGATAATACTTTACACTTCTTAGAATATCTAAAAACAACAACAGCCATAATAAAATAACTGACAGTATTGAGTGCTCATGAACACACGGAACAACCAGAATTCTCATGCTTTCCTGGTGGAAATGCAAGATGGTACAGCAACTTCAGAGAAAAATTTTGTCAGTTTCTTACCGTGTGAAACATCCATCCCAGCAATCCAACTTTTAGGTATCAATCCAAGAGTAATGAAAGTGTTTGTCTATACAGGGACTTGTATGAGAACGTTTTAGCAGCTTTATTCACAAAAGCCAAAACCTGGAAATAAAAGGAAAGGTGGTAGATAAACAAATGGTGATATATATGAAAATACTACTCAAAGTTTTTAAAAAGCAACCGATTATGATACATGACATAACATAAACAAATCTCAAAAGCATTATAGTGTAAGATGAAAGCCAATTTTATGCCAACAAATTAGGTAACCTAGGTGAAATAAACAAATTCCTAGAAGGACACAAATGACCAAAGTGGACTCCAGAAGAAATAATTTGAATAGACCTATAAGAAGTAAAGAGATTAAAATAATGATAATAATATTTCCCCCACACAAAAGAGTGGCTTCACTGGTGAATTCTGTTAAATGTTTAAAGAAACATTAATACCAATCATAATTAAGAAAACTATTACACCTAAGGAACAAGTCTAGCAAGTTTTCAGAATACAGGTTATAAAAAGTAATTAAGGGCTGATAAATGCTACAGCCTAATGAACCGTGAAAATGCAATGGTATGTGACAGAAGCCAGACCCAAAAAACCACACGTTGGACGATCCCATTTGTATACAATGTTGTATGTAGACCTTGAGAGTAGATCAGTGGTTACCAGGGACTGAGGTGGAGAAGGAGGCGGGATGATGGTTGACCGCCTGTGGGCTCGGGGTTTAGTTCTTGGGTAATGAAAATGTGTTTGAATTATGTAGTGGTGATGGTTGTACATCTTTGTGAATATACTAAAAGCAACCAAATTATGAGCTACTAAAACCTGGTTCCTGATTTTAAAATGTTTCAGTAATATTTATGATACTCCAATGGTTTTTTGTTGCTAAGACTTCTTCGTAATAGAACTCTCCCAAACTAGCTGTAGAAGTTGAAACAAGATTCACTTTGTAGGAAGATGCTGTTTGTCCAGGAAAGAAAGCACAGAAGCACTGTTGTGAGAGAACAGCTACCAGAACAAAACTGTAGGGATGAAACAATGACATTTCATGAATTCCCAGGGAAGTACTTTATCTTAACCTTTAGTATCTTTATCTGAGCCACTATTTCAAAATCCCTTAGAATTGAGGATAATATCTAATCAAAACCAACTTTTATGTTTCTTAAGAACCTACTGTATGCTAATTATGATAATATGATGATGCTTCCTGCCAACAATCAGAGAGCACAGTTTCTCTTGCAGTAACATATCTGTTGAATAAGTAGCCCATCCTCAAATTATTTCCTTTTGACATTATGTGAGATCATTTATAGGGTTGTATGTTCATCTGTTGACATTTCCTAGGGCTTTCCTTTACTTTCATTCTCCCTGAATTAATTGTTCTACATGTTTTCATGTTCAACTGATTATTGAATCTATGAGGTGGAAGGAATCATAAGGCAGAGAGGCCCAGAGAGGCTCAGAGACATGCTCAAGGTTAATCTATTTAGTGCCTGGAGCATTGCATACTTCTTATTTCCCACAATGCCATTTCTCCACATGGATCTCTGTTACTATTAAACACTTTGTTGAGGGATTAGTTTGTGCCAGATGCGTGGAAGATTTTTTTATGCATCACCACAATTAATCCCCACAATACGGTTATTTCCCTTTTAAAAAACTTATATATGCGCAAGTACTGAGAGAATTTACGTATATACTCCCCAGAGTCACCCAACTTCTCAAGGATGGGCTGGGGATCCAGGCTATCCAGCTTCAGTTTTCCCACGCTTCCGTCCTTTGCTATGCCACCTGCTACCCATGAAGAATGACTTCTACATATTTCCGTATTTAATACATATATAAATATGAATTCAGAAGCCCAATTTTAAATAATTATTGCACTATGAAACTAAGACACTTACACTGATGGATTAAAAAGTGTTTGCACCTTGATTTGGGCCAACACTAAGGATTAGTATGTAAGAAAGTGGATTTCATATTCACATGAGTTTATTCTAGATATGAAAATCTCCCCCCAAAAGTATCATTAGCTTTTACTCATAGAGTATTTTTACAAATAATATTTTCAAGGTGCATTGATTTGGGGTTGACATATTCACAATCTGCACGACAGAAACTACTTCATAGTTTCTACAGAGCTATTAAGCCTTCTATCAGGGGCAGTGGGATTTAGGAAAGGTCCCACCGAACTTTCCAATAAACTCTACATACAATGAACTCCCAGTCAAAATGAGGGCCTTGATAAAGACATACTAAAATTTTTTCTCTACTACCATTTTTATAGTTGATGCAGGTGATACACGTATAGCTGGATCTCTAGTACAGTAGACGCTCCAGTAAAAGACATTTATTTTGATGATCTTGCTTCCTCATCTAATCCAATTGCCTTTTCCTGGATTCTTTCCTGACATGGACCCTTCAGTGTCAAGTCCTGTCTCCAAACTCACCTCAACATGCTTTTGCAGCTCTGGCTAATAATCTCCATATTCATACTTCCGTGAAACATATTATCAATAATAGATATATCAAGTTACAATTCCATATGCTAGAGAAAGATTAGACAGAGAAAATGGAATGTTTTAGCTTTCTAGGTTTATTTTAGATACTGAATTTCCTCTTTCACTGCTGCAGATGATTTGTCCTTAAGCCGTTGCCACCTGTGAAATAATAAGAAACACGTATACTGGTCTCTGTCTCCTTGTTCCGGCACAGAACTCCTAAAACTCTTATAAATAGAGATGATAGGAGAATCTCTTCTTCTAAAACTCAGCCATCAGTTCCTGATGCAAAGGTCCTAAAACTCTTTTCATTTCCTAAGAAGTCATAAGAGTACTGGGAGCATCTTTTGTTCTAATATTTGTCCTTAGCCCTGGGGTTCCTGACACAGAGCTCTTAAATCTCTTGGTATTTCTTAGGAGATAGCAATGTTTTTTGTTTTAATGAGGTTACTTTTGACAGTCCCCTGGATGGGCCTGGTCATCTATGACTAGAAGCTTAGGATTTTTAGCCCCACTGCCTATTGTCTGCGGGGGGGGGGGGGGGGCTGGAAATGGAGGTAATTTTCAGTCATGCCTATGTGATCAAGCCTCCATAAAACCCTCACACGTACAAGATTTGGAGAGCTTCTGGGCTGGTGAACATGTCCACACACTGGAGGGTGGCCTACCCCAGCTCCATGGGGACAGAAGTGCTAGATCTTCCAGGCCTTTCCCTATGTTACTGCTTCATCTGACTGTTCATTTGTGCCCTGTATCGTATCTTTCTCTACGTAATAACCTGGCAAATATAAGTAAGTGTTTTTTTGAGTTCTGATAACTATTCCAGCAAATAATTGAATCCAAGGAAGGGGTCATGGGAAACTTTAATTAGTAGCCAAATTGGACTGAAGTTGTGAGTAACCTGGGGATCTGCTGGTGATAAGCCCCTGCTGCTCTGGGACTGAGCCCTTACCCTGTGGGGTCTGTGTTAACTCCAGTTAGTGTTGTTATTGTATTAAATTGAAGGGCACCCGCTGATGTTCAGAATTTCTTTGTGTGGGAAAACAAATAAAAACATACCTGGTTTCAGAAGCATTATGAGTGTGGTAATAATGTGAGGGTGAAGGAGAGACACAAGGGAAATGAATGTTTCCTACACCACCTTTCAGTTGATGAGTGCAGGTCAAGCATCAACTTTACTATGTTTACTGCTTGTTTTCTTAGCAACCAGCTCTTCTGTGCCCTGCTCTTTCCTGTCATTGGCTGAGTCATAATCATCACTAGCTCCAAATCAGTTTATCACGTATTAGCTCCTCTGCAAAATGGCTGGAGATATCCCAATGTTTGTTAGGGTCCTAACAGAACAAAGTGTAAATATACATGGATAGTTTTTTTCTTAATATGACTATTTATCAACACCCTACATGGCTTAACCAGGAGGCTAACCAGGTCTTCAATGCTTACCTCTTTCCTGTTGTATTCTTTTCAGACTTATTAAGGATTGCTGTACACATTTCTATATTTCTTAGTCTCAGATTCCTTATGTTGTCTGAAAATACATTAATAATTATTTCTAAATACTTATTATCCATAAGTGCTAAAGTCTTTTTCTGTAGCTAAAAAATTTAAAGTAAAACTGTATCTCAGTTCACCTTTGTTATATTGGTTTTGCCCATATAAAGTAACCAGTTATACATTGCACCTTCCACTTTCACTTCTGATATACTTGGCTAATTTAAACTTTTTCAACCCTAAGCAGAATAATATTGCATTGTGCTTCTCTATTTATTTAGAAAATAATATTCAAACTCTTAATTATTTTATTAGTCTATTATATGATAGACATGGTCCTGGAAGCAGAAAATAATGTAGAAGGCAGCAAGTTTTTCCTCTGGGAGCATTTATCAAGTCAGTGTGAGAGTGCTCTGCATATAAATTATGGTCATTGTCAAGTACATGCAGATTATATGAGCAAAACGTAGCACAGTTAAAGTCAGCTTCCTTCCAGCTGATGAGACGCTTACTTGGGGTGTCTGTTCTACTGATATTTAATAAGAATATGGTACAGCAGAAATACATTGTTATATTAAATGAAAATGAAACCTAGAAAATCATTTAAGCATTAAATGAATAAAATATTACTGAAAATGTTATCTAAAATGAGTTAAGGGCGCCTGGGTGGCTCAGTTGGTTAAATATCTGACTCTTGATTTTGGCTCAGGTCATGATCTCAGTCAGGGTCCTAGGATCGAGCCCCGCACTGGGCTCTGTGCTCAGGGGACAGTGTGCCCCCTCCCCACTCATGTGTTCTCTCTCTCTCAAATAAATAAATGAAATAAATGAATAAAATAAAATAAAGGAAAATAATTTTAATGCTACTATTTTAGTTGTTTGTTACAATTATTAAAGTCCATTTATAAGCCAGGAAACACTGAAGTCTGACATTTCATTATTGATAAGCCAAAGTACAGTTTTGGGATATATTGTAATGTGTCTAGTCTAGAATGGGAAGAGGAAATATGAGATCAAGGTAATCATTATGCATAAAGTCTGCCTTATTTATCATGATGAACTAACTACCCCCAGGACTTACTAGATAATTTTTCCATTCTCAATTAATTCTTCATGTGAGAATGCAGTCCAATGCTATTTCTTTATTCCAGAATGCCATCACTACAAGATTTAAAACCATGTGTGTTTTTATATGTATATATTTTTTTCATTCCATAGTATTGGAATGTAAGGGAGAATGTCTGTCAAAATTTTAACCTGCATTATTAGTAATACTTCACTTAATTACTGATGCTCAAGATTTATTTGAGGTTTTATATTAATCCCCTAAACCTTTGTGGAGCACCAACTATGTCTGGTACAGAAGAGACGAAGTGATACATTTATGGTCCTCATGTGAGTCTAGCCCTCAAACCTGTCAACGTATTGCTAAAGATGAACAGTTTCATGGCTACATGGTAGTCAAATTCTCTGCTCATGTTCCTTGAAGAAAGATACCATAGGGATGGCTGACGAAACCACGGGCAGTTTGTGCCAGTCTGTTTACCTTGAGCACAAAGTTCGCAACAGTTAAATAAACATCATTAATGTAGCTTAAACTCTTTACTATTATGATCCTGAGATCAATCAGAAACCAAAAAAAGACCAACTGTGTTGACTGATAAATTGGTTGTTAGAAGGAAAAGAATTATAAAGCAAGCCTTGGGAGCCTTAAAGACTGTTTTGCATAAACGTTGGCTTTATTTTTGAATATTTTTAAGGTTCCATTAAAGAAGCCAGTTTTAGATTAACAAAAGAATAGTAGTGCAATGTCCTTGAAAATTAGGAAGATCCTAGGTAAATGAGACTCTAAATTAATCTAGCTTTTGTTTTAATCTAATTCTGTCATATATTTCATGCAACAGTAAGGTGACATTTGTCAAATGCCTTACAAAGTTTTGTTTTATGGTTTTATTACAATAAGTGAAAATAACTTAAATTGTAGAGAAAAATTTCATATTTCATTTTAGAGAAAGTTCATGTGCCTATACAATGAAAGGAAATTACATGAGGAAAACCTCAAACACATCATTTTGTTATAAAACCTACATCCACCATGGCTTGTCCATGTTGCCAATAGACTATCCTTCAAAGTGGGATTTTAATTCATTCCTTGAGCAGACGTGAAAGCATGTACCTTGTGTATGGCCATCATCAGCACATTCACTACATTTGGATTATCATGTGCATAACGGGGGCGCCTGGGTGGCTTGGTTGGGTGAGCAACAGAACTTGGTTTCGGCTCAGGTCATGATCTCAGGGTCATGCGATCAAGCCCCACATCAGGCTCCAAGCTCAGCACAGAGTCAGCTTCAGATTCTTTCACTCTGCCCCCTCCTACTCGTGCTCTCTCTCTCAAATAAATAAATAAGTCTTTAAAAATTGTGCCTTTAGATGTAGTGCTTTAGGAGCATCTGTTTTGAGAACCTTAGCATAAAGGAATCTAGCTGGGAATTTCACAGTATTGTTTTTGACAGCAGAACGCTGAGGGCATGTCGTTGCTGAGCACTTCTTCCCAGACGTGACTGCTATATCTTTTCAAGGAGATGTTGATGCAGTTGGCACAGGCAGGCAGAAAAGGAGACTGTTCCCAGCCTCCGAACTGCGGGCACAAGCACTCTCCCTCCTGTGCTTGGATTCCTGTGTGGTAGCACATGTTGCTACTGCGTCTCTGAGGTCCCTGAGCCAACACCGAGCAACTCAAGCAGGAGTTTTGCTTTGTAAGGAACGCAAATTTGCCATAAGCTTAGTACCTCCTATATACTTCTTTTGTAATGAGAACAAGTTTCTTAATGAAAGCAAGTTACAAGAAATCTTTTAACCTGTAAGACGGGAAGAAAAACGATCAGAGATGTGTTAATAAACAAAAAAAAAGTTGAGTGAGCAACATATGTAACTGCTCTGTAAAGCTGCTTAATGAAAACAGAGTGTTCTATTAGCACACACACACCTGCTGCCCACAGGACTCGCTCCTCCCTAAAATCACTTACTTCCGGAATAGAGTTCTCTCTCCAGTTCATCTCCTTGGGACTCTCCATCCCAGTATTTGCCTTAGCCTGTTCGTGTTGATACCTCTTGTAGTAATTATGATAGAATATTGCAGGGTGGGAGAGATTTTATGACGAAATATCCCAGTAGACTTTATAGAAAGATACAGAAATTAAAACCATTCCTTTTCAGAGTATTCTAAATTCCATCAAACTGGCCTGAGGTTGCAGTATTTTCAGAACTCAAAGCATGATCTCATGGTCACGGTCAAAACTAGAGGAGCATCATTCACACATGCTGGTCCTCCTAGAACAGCGTAATCAGGAAATTTTATTCAAAGACTTTTTGAACTATACTTTATTCTGGAAACTTATATTTTTTAAAAGAGGTTATTTTTATTTATTTTGTTTTTATTTAAAGAGGTTATTTTCTCTAAACATATCCAATAACAGGTCTATCTGTTCCTCTTCAGAAATAAGGTACTGTTCAACTAAGTAGGTCAAAATCAATAAAGATAACAATCATAATAGGTAATATAGAGAGCACTTACTACGTGCCAGATACTACAATACTGTATATATTTAGCTTTAATATGATTATACTGTGTATGTGTGTTTATCTGTCATTATAATCCAAATTATTTTAATTTTCCATTACAAGTCAAAATATCACATCCACTTTTGGCCATTTAAAGCCAGCTCAAGCAACAGTGCCATTGACAAATTTAATCCATTTATACATTTTAAAAGAATAGTATTTTAGAATAGTGAAAAATAAAACAAAAACGATCATTCTAACATTTAATAACCCTGAAGTTATCAGCATTAGTAAGTTTTTGTAAGTGTGCGATTCTATTGTGAAGAAATCCTATATGTCCATAAATATTATTTTATATATTCATATGTCTTTTCAAGTAGCACAAGCAGATCTAGGTCATTCATTTGATGACGGTGTAGTCCTGCATCATAGTCATGCACTGTTACTCATTTAAATCATTCCCTCCTAGTGGGCATTATACCCTTATAAAACTGCAGTGACCTGACTGTGTTTGTGGTGGGAGATGGTGTCTGTCTTTCAGCAAAGAGAACTTTCGTTAGTGTATCTGCTTAGTGGGGTTGGCGTGTCGAAGGGAACGTGCCTTCTAGGTTTCGAGGCAGCTTTGTATAATCCAAAAACACTGAGTCATTGCACCTTCCCAACAGCACTATTAAAGTAACTATCTTCTCTGGTTTTCCGCAGTACTAGGTATTATCTCACATTTTAAAATTACCGCATGGTTGTTCAAAAATGGCATCTCATTTTCCTTTGACTTAACCAGAATTTTCCTGATACTTTTTGTAGTATCTTGAGTGGTTATATTTAAATGCTTATCATTCATACTCTTCTGATATTGACACCTTTTCATAATTTCAGCTAACATATTATTGGTTGTTTATTATAATCCAGACATTGCACTAGCCAGACTATAAATTAAATTAATTTAATTCTCAAAGGTAATCTAAGAAGTAAGTACCATCCCTTTCCTATTTTACAGATCAAGCAGGTAAGACATAGAAATGGTGGGATCTGCTAAAGCTCATGCAGCAAATCATTGCTGGGGTCAGGATGCAAAATTAGGCAGCCTGGTCCAGAGACCATGTTTTTAACCTCCATAGTGTAGTTTATCTTGCAGAAGGCAAGGATGACTCTAAATGGGTGCATTGACTTTCCAGTAAGTAACTGCAAGAATAACACTGAGGACTGTCATAAAATCTAGTTGTCTTCCTAAATTATAGGTAATAAACATGCAGCAATTATGAAATACATACATATTTTTGATTGCTTAGAATGAAAAGATTGATAAGATAAAATCAGACATATATTAAGAAATATCAATATAGTCGGTGCTATGATAAATATATGCTAATGGTGCACAGAGGAGCATTGCTAATTCAGCTCTGGAGCTCGGAGGGAATGTCGGGAAGAGATGGCATTTTTGATAATCTTCATATATGAGTGGCCTCGAACGCCCCTGTGAAGTAGAAGGACTGAAGGACATGAGTGTAGAGTTTCACGGTGTGGGTGGTACAGCACAAGTCTGTGCAGATCAAGAATACACTTCAAGATGAGAAGTAAGGGGAGATGAACTCTGATAAATCGGGAGTTGGGGCATGGATCACACAGCAGAGATGTTACTGTTCACCTATACCCACCTTCTTTCTAGGCCCCGGGCACATAACATCCAGCTTTCTCTTTTATGCTGGAGGCTTGTGGTCACACCGTCCATTATCAACTCTTAGCCATTATCCATTTTATCACCACATTCTCTTCTCTAAGTTCATGGATGTTCTGAGACTTGTATTTACTAGGGACTAGTTTATTCTGATAGTTTTATTCCTTTCCCCTTGTTTTCCATGTATCTGACTTATTTTATCAAATGTCCCAGCTCAGAGGGCTTTCCATGATGACCTTACCTAAAATGCCTCTCTCTCTTACTGTTATTTTAGTCTCTTTCCCTCAAAGCAAATATTGTAATATAAAATATATTTCTGATATATTTAGTTTTTGCCTCTAAAATCTAATTTTCAGTGAAGTCCAAAAATTGCCCAGAACAGTCTGAATGCAGATAAATTTGTTCAATCAATATCTGTTCAATGAATAAATGAATACATTAAACTTCAAAATGACCCAGTGAGGAAGGCATTAATCTACTTGTGTGTAATGAATAAAACCAAGGTTTAAAATATTTCTTCTTAAACAGATTTATTGAGATATAAATGATATACAAAAACTGACCATATTTAATATATACAATTTGATGAGTTTGGACAAATGCATACGCATGTGAAACCATCATCACTATCAAGGTAATAGACATATCCATCCCTTCCAAAAGCATCTTTGTGTCCTTTTTGCTTCTGGTAAGAACACTTAACATGAGATACACCCTCTTAACAAGTTTTAAATGCACAGTACAGTATTGATAACTTCAGGCATATGCCCTATAGCAGATGTCTGCAACATATTCTTCTTGCATAACCGAAATGTTTTACTGACAACAGCAACAGCAGCTCAGCTCCCTCTCCCCAGCCCATAGCAACTGCCCTTCGTTCTCTGCTTAGACAGATAAATGGATAAGGAATATATGGATATAAGGATAGTGGAATATTATCTAGTCTTAAAAAAGAAGGAAATCCTGCAATTTGCAACAACATAGATGAACCTGGAGGATATTATGCTAAGTGAAATGAGCCAGTTACAGAAGGACAGATGGTGCATGATTCCACTTATATGAGGCATCTGAAATAGTCAAACCAGAGATGGAGACAAACCATCAGAGACTCTTAATCATAGGAAACAAACTGAGGGTTGCTGGAAGGGAGGTTGGTGGGGTATGGGGTAACTGGGTGATTAAGGAGGGCACGTGATGTAATGAGCACTGGGTGTTACATACAGCTGATGAATCACAGAACTCTACCTCTGAAACTAATAATACATTATATGTTAACTAATTGAATTTAAATTTTAAAAAACTTGAAAAATAAATAAAACTAAATTAAAAAATGTTTGTAATGATGTGTGGCACTGGATGTTAACTAGTCTTATTGTGGTGATCCTTTCATAATATATGCATATATTGAATCACTATGTGGTAGCTAAAACTAATACAATGCTATATGTCAATTATATCTCAATAAAAATAAATTTTATTAACAACAACAAAAAAGTTAAAAAAAAAAATAAAGTGCTTCACACAGTGCCTGACACATAATAAATCAGTCAATATTGGATGTTACTATTAACCACTGGTACTCTTGATTTATAAATAAAATAATTAAGGTTTAAAAAATTTTAAAAATAGTCAGACTTATAGAATATTTCTATAACTTACTCAAGTTTGTCAAGCTAGTGATTGGCAAAGATGTAATTAAAACCCAGATCTAGGATTCCAGATGCCCAGCATTCATCAGATTAACCTTACGTTTTGGATAAAATTAGCCTTCTTTAGTAACTAAGCACTGAAATGACATTCATCAGACACTCCTCACTTGCGCTTATACCTGATCTGAGAGACATTTTGGGAGGTAAGGACATTATGACTAGCTAGTTAAGTAAGCTCATGAACTCCAGTACCGATCATCTGGAGTGCCAGTTTGCTCTAAGAATGTGTTTGTGATGATGGGACCTCTCTTCCTGCTGAGTAGTTCTAAGTGGCCCATTTTACCCTGGGTATTAGCCTGCAGGTAGCCCTGAAAGATGTACTTGTCACAATAATGAGCCACCATCTTGTAGTAGCACAGAATGGGAGAAAAAGTTTTTTTCCAACCTCCAATGAATTATTTTTAGAACATACAATAAAATTATTTCAGGTTGTAAATCATATAATACCACAAAATTTGACCACGTACATTTAAATACTGTAATACCATAATAGTTACGGTAGCTACAGAAACATCTCTCTCCTTACCCCTACCAAAGGCAGAATGAGTTGTCAGGTAACATACATGGTCACAGGTTCAGGGCTTCGGACATGGGCATCTTTGGGAGGCCATTATTTTGCCTACCAAAGAGTCATAAACCACAATTCATTATGGATAGTTATTCCGTCATCATTAGAAGACCTGATTTCTGGAATGCCATTTTTTAATGAGCAAACCAGCATGACTAGTTCATTTTGTCAGTTAAGCTTTTAGAAAAGTGTTCAGATTGAAATCATCTTAGCTCCTTATAGGTACAAATGTTGAGGACCTGGGTGCTTTGGGAGGGATTAGCTCAAACATGGAAACGTAGCTGAACTGGAGAAAACAGATACGGGGGATTTTGAAACTTGAGAATGTTTCATAACCACATTTATGATAAAAAGGACCCCTTATATATAATATAAAAACATGTCACAAAGTTCAAATGGCTAATTTACTCATGAGAAAAGGCACTAAAATCTGTATCCTGTTTTTATACATCAGAGAAAATATTTTAAAAATAGGAAAATGTAGCACAATTGGAAGTCAAAACACCCATCAAAACGGTATTTCAAAATACTACATTTAAAAAAAAACATATTTGAGATGTTTATGCAAAATGATGATGATAACCAGGTGTTTTTCATCTCTGGGGAATGCACATTAAACCTAAGCTAGAGGTATGACAAGCAAAGCATGAAATCCTAACATATGAATGGGTGGTGCTTACTCCAGAATTCATACTATAGGTGCCCTTTACCACACACATAGAAACATCCTCCCACCTGGGAGAAGATAGAGCAGATGTGTGTGATCCATGTTTCTCCTAGGTAAGGTATTGCTGAAGTGCCATGTGTAGAAAGTAAGCTGACCGGCCTTCTGGCTGTGCTGACATTACAGAAAAAGTAGTGGGAGTCAGACCAGCATCTGCATAACTGCTAACTAG